>NC_090940.1:114208384-123435884 GCF_040938575.1 Ambystoma mexicanum
AATCCTTGGAAATGCAACATATGGCAGCAATTAGTGTCTGGGAAGGTACGTCTCTAGCCAATTGGATTCTTTGGGCTCGGAGCCTTAAATGCAGGGTTGGAAATTGCGATGCGCCGGGAGCTCCTTAGCTGCAAGTTATAGCCTAGGAGAGCCTGATTGGCTTGACACCAACAGCTACCAGGAGCTCCTTTTGACTCCTAGGTCATCTGATACCATACAGATCATACCAATGTGACATTAACTATTGAACACTGGGACGCATGTCGAAGACAATAATAACATAACGGATCATATGTAATCGGCATAAAGTTATGTTTTGCATCTCATGTAGAAGTTAGGTTTGCGACACGCCAGGCACTAGCTCCTCGTTCCCCAGAGGTAGCGCCTGCTCACTCTGTGATGGCGGATATCCGCGTGCTGCTTTTAGCTCCTGCTCATCAAATCCTTATTTCGATCCCTGAACTGTCAGTAAGGCCTGCTGATTCCAAAGATTCTACAAGCAGATGCGCCCATTCAGAGCCGCCAAAGTAGCTCCTGCCATCCGCGTGCGCAAATACTATAAGCAAATCCAGCACTGTGAAGCCTGGCATTAGTATCCTGAACACCGCGAGAGTCGCGCATTTGCTTTCTCACGGGGTACCAATAGCTAGATTGGGCCAGAGTAGGGTGACCGGTTTTCAAAATAAAAAAGGAGACAACCCTCGAACATAAAAGTAGGACTATAATGCGAGTATTCCTGCACTTCAGTACCGGGAGTGGGGGCGGGGTGGTGGAGAGTGAGCTGAGGGGTTGGGATTACAGACAAACCCTTGGATATAAATTGTGCCAACTTAGATGTGAACATAAGCTTGGTTGACAAGATTTAAAAACATTAAAAAAACTTGACGGGCAACCGACATCAAAGTAAGAATTTAATTTGTCTTTATCGGTAGCTATCGGGACTGCATAGTAGTGGAAAAAGGGGTGGGGGCTTGAGTCATTCCCCTGGATATAAACTGTGAGGATTTGGCTGTGAATATAAGCATATTCAAAGCAAAGGAATTTTTGCTGAGATTGCTAATACAGACTTTGCTATGAAGCACCTGCCCAAGCAGTCTCTGTTAATGCTAGAGTCTGTTAACTGACAGGTTCGGGGTTCGAGCCCAACTCGTCTGATAATGCATTGCCAAACAAACGTTTTTAGTTTACATGTATTGGTAAACGAGCGAGATGTAACGACTAATGCCAGTCGTCGCCCCTCCCCTTTCTCAAAACCAGGAAGGGGCATTTAAATAAAACAAAATGTAAAAGCCTCTTAGGCCAAGGGGACAAGGGGACAGAGGGCCCAATTCCTGGGCAAACCTGGCAAAACTGGGGCATTTGGCCACCCTACCACGTGCAGACTAGTCACAAATAAGCTTTTCCCATAATTTCATCCACTAAATCTCTATGGTATGAGCAGGTATGGCATACGGCTGAGGCTACCCCACGGCAGCCAGGATGCCAGCTCTCGGGGTTGCTATAAAATCACCAAACTATTACAATAATCGTAGGTTTATCATATTGGTTGGTAAATAAGCTTTTCAATCCCTCTTTCAGACACTTGCAGGCCAGTTCCCTGTATTTACTACAAAATTGGAGATTGCGATAGTTCCTGCGACAGGTGGTGACGGCATAGCCACTTTAGAGGCGGAGCTCATTGACGTGCACGTTTATGCTCCCTCGCAGCGCTTTCAAGTACCAGGAGCCAAACTCCCATGTCATTCATCTAATTCAGGCCCCAAAACCGGGTCAGGGTTTTTATATGAAAAAAACTCTGGGGTTGCAGGAACCTAGGACTCGGTTTGTGGGCAGTTCCGGCTAAACCGTGCCATCTGGTCACCTGAGATGCAGCAGCACTTGCGACCCCATTAAAGGCCTTTAGGCCATTCCCGCCCTGAAAAGGCGGCACACTCAACCATTATAGCATAATTATTGTCTGTTTTCCAAGGATCCTGATTGGTGGAGATCGTACCCAACATTACACTCAAATGCCAATGAACCTTTGCCTTGTCTCGGTTGTCAATCCCTCTCAACACCTCTTGGGTTTGAGGTGTCGGGTCGCCATATCTCTCAGTAACCCCTCCCTTATCTTCTCCTCGTCTCAGACCTGTTCCCAGATGAGTTTGGCATTTGTCCTTCTTCCAAGCGCCTACTCTAGCCTTGGAAGTGCTTTCTTCATTTCTGATGCCAAACAGGCTCCTCCTTCTTAGTTAAATCTCCCAAGGATTCGTCATTTTTTATTGGTTCTCATAGCTTTCATCCACAGACTCTGGTCTTCCTTCCTGGGGCTTCACTGTGTGAGTCTCGCAGCGCCTTAATCGGAAGCCCAGCAGTGTGCCATGTGTATGGGATCTCACAATTCCCACAACGGGTTCTGGTCTCATCTTCCACTTAACATTCGGGGATTCATTTACTTCAGTTCCCAGAATGCCACATTTCTTTATTGTGTAAAATGTCCGCCGCATTCAAAGAATATTTTAGGATGTTATCTTCAATTCCCAGAATGCCACATTTCTTTACTGGGTAAAATCTCTGCCTCATTCACATGTTTGGATTTTTACTCTGGTTCCCAGAATGCAGCATTATTTTATTATCTATATTCTCTCATTTAAAGAGCATGTTGGGACTTAGCCTTCAATTGCAGAATAAAACACTGGGCTTCATTATAAGTCCGGCGGTAACCATGCTGGTACGACACCGGTGTTCCAGGAAGTCAGGCGCCTGAAAATTGTTCATCCCCATTCCCATTTGAGTCCCAATGGGTTAATAACGATGCCGGTGCTTCCGTGAAACTCTGTGGACAGGTGCCGTTCTGCCCACCAGGTCTGACACTGGCAGGCGGGATGGCAACCGCCCGCAGAGTCGTACTGTGCCGGTCTGGAAACACAGGTGCTGGTAGGCTCACCGGCACAGTCGTAATGAGGTCCACTGTCTTAATGTGTGCAATCTCTTTCGCATCACAGTACGTTTTCAGACTTGGGACTTCAATTCTCAGAATTCAGCGTTGTCTTACTGTTTGAAATCTTTCTCAGTGGATCATGGCGCTCTGGCAATTTGCCCCTAACTGAGGTTCGACTTCGGGTTATGTACACTCTTGAAGTCGCAAGGCTCCCGGCTTCTCATCGGACTACCAGTAACAGAAGAATATCAGTCTTTTGACTCACAGAGGGTCATTACAAGTAAGCCGGTCCGGGAAAAGCGCTGGTACTACTGGAAGAAAATGCCAGAGCTGCACCACCTTACTCCGAGTCTGCCGGTAGGGGCAGTGAACTACCGGCAGGCTCTACCTGCCTGGTGTTTAGGCCCCTACCAGCCGAGAAATCACTGAAGAACCAGCACCATTAACAACGGTGCCGGTGCTTCGGTGGTTCCCCTCCCATGGAGTCCTATGGGACTGCATGGAAAGGGAATTTACCGCTGTTGCCGGCACCCGTAATATCCCAGTAACACCAGGATATCAGCCGCTGTTAACAGTAAGAGGACCAGCAAACTCCCAATGAGGGCTACAGCCTTGGCCTCTCACTGACTCTTCGAAGGATGGGTCTTACTGAGCCTTCCTCCGCCTCTGAGCAGAGCGTCTGACGCTTAAGCTTCCTAGCGTGTCCCTCCGTCACTCACTGGAGTCTCAGTAGCTGCTCTTCTGCAGTCTCGCGCAGGTGAACAGCACAGCGGCCATCTTTCTGCCTCCGTTGCTGTGTTCTCCTTCGTGATCACGGCCCCTCCAGCGCACCCATCTCCACTTGTACAGGTGTAGGACCTTCCTTCATAGGGCTTCATTTGGGCCGCATTGGTGAGATGATCAACACAGAAGACAGGTCCCGGGAATTTTAGTCTGTTTTCCACTGGTTACACCACCCCAAACGTCTGCCAAAGACCACGACCGCTATGTACTTTTTACTCTTTTCGGTTTTAATTTACAAATTACAATTACATAGTGAGTTACGTCAATGCACCCAATTTTATCTCCAAAAGTCCTTTGATGAATACCATTTAGTTCACACATTATGGGCAATTATGTACACGTCTACATGGCTGGACTGGCCTACAAGGAACTCTGGAGATTTCCCGTTGGACCTCTGCACCCTCGGCCTCTTTTGTGTGGTTGCCTATTTTATTTTCAAATGTTCTCATAGTAAAATGTTCAAAATGTGTAACATGGGGCCACTTCGATAATGATTTCCAGGGCCTCTTTTGGTTCGCAGTCCACTCCTGCACTTGTCTGATAATGAATGCGAAGATTATGGCCCAGCCCTTTCGTCTACAAACACTACAAGGCTAGAAGGTTTTAGTGCCTTGATCCACGCCCGCTGAAGCCGCATAGCGGAATACGGCATGCAGCCTGAAAGAAAGGACGTGCACACGCGCCGCCACGCAATTGTTCACATGCAAAGAATACCATTAAAAAGTGATGTACACCATCTATAATTTATTTACCTATTGCTCCCCCTGCATTTCCAGGTGTAGGCTTCCATAATAAAGCCCAAGCAGTACTAAAAAATATGCAGCAAGCGCAGAATATTTATAACTGCTGTATATCCTGCGGCAATCCGAGTAGCGCGATGGTGGCGGGCTCGCCTCTCTTCGGGAGAACCAGCTCTACAGTAATACCCACCGCTGTATTTCAGAAGATATGCACGCACAGATGAAACCGGTTTACATAGACTTTTCCCAAAATTCTATGGCTACTAACTTTTGACTCACAAGACTTATCTGAATGAGAAGTGTAGGTACGTACAGCAGATTTAACGCAACGAAACCCTTGAAATTCAGTGGATGTGGGACATCATGACCAACTTAACTTGGTGCATTCCTGTTGCAAAGCCCATGAGCACATGCTTGTTATAAAAGAAGGGAGTCACAATGACATACAAAATTGCACTATGGAGAACATCGCATTATGGGGGACATCAACGGCAGGGTTAAGCTAGTCATGACTTCCCACATCCACTGAATTTTAAGGGTTTTGTTGCATTAAATCTGCTCAATTTAACTACACTTTAAAGTTTTTTCTGTGATTTTCAAGGGTTTTGTTCTACCATAGTTTTTTTAATGGGACACTAGCCATGGCCTTTGTCTGGGTCCACTGTACATGTTCCCAAAATATGTTTCTTTTGGACCCACTAGGTGGCCACAGGAAACATATGTTTTAGGCCCACTAGCCAGGGCCTTTGGCTTTGGCCAGTGGGCACAGCCTTCACTGTGCCCACTGTTTCTTTTAAAACACTACCTTTCTTTCCCGTTCACTAGCCATGGCCTTTGCCCATGACCATTGGCCCGGGTCTTGGGCCATGGCCCCTTTACATGTTGCCCCAATAGCTTTCTTCCGTGCCCACTAGCCATAGCCTTCGGCCGTGGCCACTTTGACTTTCTCTTTATGGGAAAATTAATGGGGACTCGGACAAAATAGCATTTTTTTCACTTTCTAAATAACTTTGACATTTTTTACAGATAATCCTCAAAATGTCCAGTTTGGAGTGGGTGTGGTGGGGCTGCTGTTTGCTAAATTTCAATTGCATGTCCACTTTAGTTATCAGAGGCTCCTGGCTGTGATTTAATTTCTAGTCCAGGCATCAGAAACCCCTTTCTTGCAGATGACAGCACTCCTCTGGATCAGATTGCCCTTATCTGGGGACATGAGGCAAGCGCTGTGGTGCCCTTCGTGGCCCCACCACATCGACAGAACCTTCATTTCGGGGGTTCAGATGTAGCTAGCTCCTCTCTGGTGTGGTTTCGAGGACAGAGTATTTACTAACCGTCTATCCACTGGGTCTTCCGTTGCTGACCCCATCATCAGATTCTTCTTAATAACGCCTTTTATGTGGAAGGAATAGAGTAGCTCCGATGAGCAACAATGACGGCTGTGGAACCCCAACACCTGTTGAGTTGTTGGGGAATCTTGAATAAGCACCATCTTTGGGGTCTGCTGGTCCCCTCTGCACTCGTGGACCATTGCTGAGGTCTCCAAGGATCTCTGGAGAACAAGGTTTCTGGACCACCTGTGGAACCGCGTCCTGCATCTACACCGAGACTGGCACGTAGACTCTGGAATCTATCATCTATCCCACTGGTGCTGCTGGTGGGCTTCTTCTTAGTCTGAGCACTCATCTGGGGTCCACTCTTTGGATCCAAGGGTCTGCCATCCTTCAGATCCAACGGAACATTGGTGCTGCAACCAATAGGACTTTTCACCATTGTGAGACAGGCATGGTATCAAGAGACATAGGGCCTCATTACGAGCATGCCGGTCCGGTGACAACAGTGCCGGTAAGCCTACCGGCACCGTTGCTACCGGACTGGCACACTCCGAGTCTGCGGGGGGCTGCCAGCCCACCCGCTAGGTCTGACCGGCAGGTGGGACGGCACCCGCCCCCAGACTTTCAGGGAAGCACTAACATTAACAGGTTATTAACAGTGCCAGTGCTTTCATCACCCCTATTCCCATTGAGTCCTATGGGACTCAAATAGGAATGGGGATTTACATTTTTCCGGCGCCTGACTTCCAGGAACACCAGGTTGTAATCCCTGGTGTTTCTGTGGAGCCAGGTGCCGGAAAAAAATCACAACTCCGTCGGCAGCCTGCCGGTTTTAATGAGGCCCATTGACTCAAAAGCATACATTTTTTAAAAATATTTATTTTCTAAGGTTCCTGGGTTGGTGTAATGCCTGAAGGGCCCTAACTCTAAAGGGATGTTCCCTTACCTGATGCTTCTAGTGGCCATCACTGTCTAATAGTCCAAAATAAAAGTCAGTCTGTGTCTAAACCTATTCTTGCCCTCACTCTGTTAAAAACGTGATATGAAGTCTTTTGAAAATGAAAAATAGTGGTTCAACAAAAGTGGTAAAACCAATGTTGGTTTCAGGTGGTCTTCTCACCAGGTGCAATTTGGTTAATGTCACAAAGATGGGTTAACTCACCAGGGCTGTGTGTAAAACCTTCTCAACAGGACCCTTACAATGAGTTCAAATACCTTCAGTGTCTTTGAGTTCCTTGGGGTTCCCTTCCCTAAGCTTCAACTTGTTCACTTTACTTTCCTCAATAGGTCTCTCAGGGTTCCCTTCGTCAAGCTCAGGCCTCTTCCAGCTTTCAGCACAAAACAAAATATATCACCGTTTCTTTTTGGTTTTACAGGGTGCCCTTCCCCAAGCTTAGGCCCCTCCAGGTTCCAAATACAATTCCACTGGTTAGGATGTACCTTTCTCTGATTAACAATCCTTTTAACATACCATCCTCTCATGGGGTGGAATCAGAGGCTTTCGAAAATGCCAGGCTCTTTGCTTTTCCTCAGCGCGACCAGTCTGACCCTTTGCCCCTCTCCGTTTCTTACTCTTGCTTTCCTTTGCACTTTTTATCCTTAGGTGTTTCCTGCACCATTTTCATGTGTTCCTTTCCCTTTGTTGTGCACAGTTGCACTGTCCTTTATTCCTTCTCTTTGTTATGCCTCTTGCACATGCTTCTTTCACTATTTCGTGCACCCCAGGACTTGTTTCCTTCTTTCTGGGTCACTTATTCCCTTTTTACACCATCTTTTCCTTTCATGCTGCTTGCACCCTTTCGGAGGGCTTCTGGCCCTCTTTTCACTCGTATTACTTAATTCTCCAACTTCATTCCATTTATTATTTCATAATCGCGTGTCTCCCTAGTTTCGCGCTTACACTGTTACTTGTATCTTTTCATTGTTGAAGTCTTCCCTTTAGCTTCAATCCAACACTCACACAAACGCAGTCCTCTTTCTTACGCATTTCTAGTGTTACTTTGTATCACGCTCTTCACAACCCGGCTCTGCAATGCTTTCAGGCTCACAGGGCTGAATTCTGCGCTTCAACTCTACAATGGCTCTTCGTTCCGAGATTAGGGACTTACTGCCTGCCTGTCAGATACTCCTGGGCTGTCTCACCTTCCCAATGGAACAAGTATTCGCATTCACAGTTTCTGCAGGGGACCAGAACCCCTCTCGGCTCCCATACACAGACTCTTCTTGGCTCCCTGGAGATACGGCTCCCTTGCCATGCTTTTGCTCTTTCGAACTGCAGCTTCTCAGCGTCTCAGCATCCCAGTCTCTGGCCTCCGGTCCTAGGAAGCTCTGGCGTCTCGGCTCTCCTCCCAACATGCTCTCCTGCCTGCTTTCCTAATGGCTCATCCATCTGTGTAAGACCACACCTTTTATAGTGAAAAGACCAGCCAAGTGGAGTCAGGTGTGAATGGTTACTATGAAATGCCCGACTCCACCTGACTTTTAGTGGGAAACTTGAGTTCTTTCTAGGGTACGGTTCCCCTTATTTTCCCCGTGTTATTTCAATGGGTAATCTTTACTGATCTTAGTTGGCTCTTCCTCGTTTCAGTATTTCTTGAAAATGGGGAGGGGGAGATGGAGTGAGTTTGAAAATAACCCCTTGAGTTTGAGGGAAATGGATTAGAGGTGTAATAAGATTTAGAGTGAGTTCTGATCATCTTATCAGGGTATTGAAAGGGAGTATAAGAAAATCTCCTAGTTTGTTCGTCCTTTAAGGAGAACGTTATGCCCTTCTTTATGTTTGCTGATGGCTTATGTGTATAGTGTCCTGGGTGGCATTACCTATGATTGGGAGAGGATGAATAGATCTTGTTATCAGTGCTCTGATCTTGTGTTACTTGCGCCTTCCTCCCGCTCCCTCTTGGGTAATCAACTCTTTTCCTTCTCGCTCTGGGGTCACGACAGATGGAATGAGATCTAGGGATTCTGATGCCTGGATTTGGATCACTGTTTGGGTCAAGAGTTATAAAGGGTTAGTTCTACCTAGCCGTTCAGGATATTTTATCTGCCCTTTTCGTTAGGGAAATTCAAGGGGTAGGAAGGGACTTGGGTTACAATATCCCATGAACAACAAGGGTGGGTAGGATATATTGGGGCAAGGAACAGGGGAATACCATGTCTTGCCTTTGGACGCCCTCCTCGCAGTCCTCAAAGACCCTCTGCCCAGGTGATCCTCCCTTGCTGGTCCGCCCCCAGGGTTACGATCCAAGAGTGATCGCCCTCCCCTGGCCACGTGAGCAATGGATCCCCGGGGACTACTTGTGAGAACACCCCCAGGTTTCTCACACCATCCAAAGCTTTACCATCTGTCGTTATCCCCTTGGTTTCCATTGAACTAAGTTGTGCCTCTCTTTTTGAAATGTTAGAAGCTTTATTCCTTATATGTCCCCTCCAAGCTCTCAAAAAGACTTTACAGCACTGGCAAGAACATTTAGAGACTTTAAACTAATGCAACTTATTTTACACATTTGTCTTCAAAAGTATTTACTAACCTAGAACTCTAGTGATGTATCCCATTGTCTAGTCTGTATGCAGATTACATTTGTGTAAAGATATATTGTGTGGATACTCTTTTATTGTGTGACTTTTAAAGTGTTTGCTGTACATTTTAACAACCCTGCTCACATCCTGAGAGTTAGGCCTGGGCTGCTTTGCCAAACTAGCCCCACCCTGCATGGAAAAATCCCCTAATTAACTCTCTGGACCCTTCCTTGCCTCCCTTGAAGTCGTTCTTCACTCTGCTGTCCGCCTGACCTCCGGCCCCATGAGTGCAAGCACAGCAACCTCTTTCTCCACCAACCCCACTTTTTACCTCACCATCTTAGAATCCATTTGATGCTGTGTTGAATCACTTTCCAAATCTATCAACGGTAAGGCACCACTGTATCTATCCTCCTCTATACAACTCTATAAGCCTTCTCGTAACCTCTGCTCTACCTCCTCGACTACCCTTGTGGCCCCACACCCTCCCTGTTTTTCCTCTCGCTTCCTCTCTTTCTCTCTTCTTGCTCCACTTGCATGGAATTCTCTTCCCCCGGACATCCGAGAAACAGTCAACATGGATTTGTTCAAAACCAAACTAAAAGTCTACCTGCTCGCATCCGAGTTACCCTCTTGAACTACCTCTCATCTGCCTGCTAGCTAACATTTTTCCTTGCCTCTAGCCTTTCTATGTCTCTCACTTCCTCTGCCTCCATTGTAGCACTTCACCCATCATGATCATGTCCTGAGCACAGCTGGCCGTATCGCCTACCTGCACTTAAAAATGGCCAATGTTCATTGTCCTTAATCTACTGTATGTCCACCTATGTATTGTCCCCGGTGACTGTTCCATTTACTCCCCTCCGCAACCTGGTCAGAATGTCCCTCAAACTCATCCCATTGTAAGACGCTCACTGCTTCCGGTCAAATCTGATTTCTTATCTATTGTACATTCTTTTGTGATCAAAAGAGCATTGTTCCTCCTGTATACAAATAAAACAAACTTTCAAGGCATTTGCTTTAGGGGTTTCTGCCTATCAGAAATGATCTATAGCTAGTATATAGTTCCGTGGGTTAAGCATTTGCTGCTGAGAATTGTTTGTGATCTGCAGGTTGCCCAGAAAGGCCAACTTAGCCCCTCATTCTTTTGAGTTTGTTACATAAGTACCAATTTTGGTTGGGTGACAATTTTTGTCCAAGAACATGTTAATTTATTTATTTTGCATTTATAGCAGTGCACAAACCTCTAGGGCGCCTAGGTGCTAGTTACAGGCAGGTAACGAACAATGAGGAATGTTAAACAGGTGTTCTATGTAAAGAGCTTTCACAAAATTACTATTCAAATGGCAGATTAGTTATTATTCCAGAATCAAATTTAGCTAGGTTCCTTTAGGTTTGAAAATACCAAATTCTCTAAATGGGCTTTTCCAGGGTTTAGCCTTTGGTGGTAATACTCCCTTCCTACTTACGTCAGGCAGATATCCAAACTCTTCCTTCCTGAAAACACTACAGAATCTTTACCATTGATTTTGCCTCAGTTTGGTGCCAAAGTTCCGCAAGGCTTCACAATAACTTTAAACTTTATTTATTAATGTATTTGTGCATTTTTTTCAGCGCACAAAACTCTGAGGCATCTACGCACTAATTACAGAAAGTGCATAGTACAGTTCATAGAGTGCAAGAAAACTTAAATGCGTTAGCACAGGGGCAACGTGCTGGTCTTGGAAGCAAGACCATGCAGAGCAACAGAGGTTCAAATCCCGGATCAGCGCTTAGAAACCTAACTCAAGTATTAAACGTGTTATAAAAAACAATTAAATAAACAAAATAGACAATAATTGGGGTGTGTACACAGACTGGCAAAGCCTCACCTCATGGCAAGCGGGCTACTTCAGACGTGCAGAGAGGCATGAAACAAAATAGGTGTGTGAACACAGACTGGCAAGGCCTCACCTCATGGCAAGCGGGCTACTTCAGACGTGCAGAGAGGCATGAAACAAAATAGGTGTGTGAACACAGACTGGCAAGGCCTCACCTCATGGTGCGGGGGGCTACTTCAGACGTGTAGACGGGTATGTGACAGGCACAGTTGGCAACATTGAAGTCAGGCGGATGCACCAACAGAGGAAAGCCTCTCCACATGGCTACAGTGGGGGAGCAGGCGGGCGAGGTGACAGTGGGGCAAGTGAAAACAGGAGCAGGCAAGGCTGCAACTCAAAGTACAAGGAGTTGCAGATACAGTGCAGTGCTATCAGCGATAAACAGTGAAGGAATGACATGTCGAGGGCAATCAGTACGACAAAGCAGAATGAAGCCCTGCTCCTTCCAGTCGCGTGCGGGCAGAGGTGGCGCTAACACGTAGTAATTAACAGGAGCCAATAGGCAGTTTGATAAGGCTGGTTGTCTTTCAGCTCTGGCATTTCCTTATTCCATTTGTACCTCTTGCTTTTATCAATATTTTTTGTCAGATAGGCCCTGCTCGCTGCCTCTTTGTCCAGCGCCTTGAGTCCTTATTGGAGGACAAAGATAACTTAATAAAGTAAGCACATGCATGCTTAGAATACAGGGGGCAACATTATCGACAGTTCACATCGGTGCAAAAGTTGAAGCAAATTCATTCTGCGCCAACTTTGCTGCTCCGGTAATGTGGACTGGAGCCAATAGGCTTTGGCCTAATCTGTATTATCGTAAACCAATTGCGCAAGGGCAGAAAGGAATCAAACAGTTTTTTGTGCAAAGTTTGTTTATGTTTATCCTCGTGCAAACATTTGTAGATGATACTGAATGGGGCAAAACCTGTTTGCGTCATTCCGTATTACCATAGCTCTCAACTCACCCGCTTCTGGTGGGTGTCACCTGCCTTGCAAGCAGCTGAAGCACACGCCAAGTCCCTCGTACACCCATTCACTTCTATGAGCTCTCACCCACCAAAAAGAAAATCGGGTGTTTTCATCCACCTTAGTGACACAAAAGGATGGGAGCTATGGTATTACTCAAGCAGTAAAATGGGTGCTAAATTAGTTTGCACTGTTTTTTGCACACGGGCAACGTTCAGATAATCTGGCCCCAGTATTGCATGTCAATGTTAAAGGATATTTGTACTGTGCACTATCACCACCGGAGTGGTCCCCTGGCAGCATTGAAAGAGGGAAAAGGGGGATGGGGGGTGAGTTAGTGGGACAAGCTGGAAAAGTGCAAGAGAGCAGTGATTTGCTGTTGGCAGCCTCAGCCCGGTGGGTCCGTTGGCTGGGCTTGGGGTGTTTAACGATCGGTAGTCGTCGTATGCTGTTGTGCAAGTCTATGTGTGGTTTGTTTTGTTGTTGCAGTGTAGTGAAGTTTGTGCGGATTGTTGTCTTGTAGGCTTGTGGTTGTTTTTGGTTACAATTTGAGAGGTGTATGCAGAGGGGTGAAATTGATAGTGGATTGGTTAATTGGCATTGCTGTCCTTGCAATTATGTCTAAGTGTGATGCTTGCTATCATTCACTATTCCATCTGATTGTGGTACTTGCTAATCTTCAATATCTTATCTAGATGTGAGGCAGGCTAGTGATCACGATTCCATCCGAGTGTGGCATTTGGTAACATTCACAGTTTCATCTAAGTGTGGTGCATGCTAACATTCACAATGCTGTCCAGATGCAACGCAGGCTAAAGCTAAGAATTCCATCTAAGTGTGGCACAAGCTAACATTCACATTTCTATCTAGATGCAACGCAGACTAAAGCTAAGAATTCCATCTAAGTGTGGCACAAGCTAAACATTTTTACATCTGTCTAAATGTGGTGCATGCTAACATTCACAATGCTATCTAGATGCGACGCAGGCTAAAGCTAAGAATTCCATCTAAGTGTGGCACAAGCTAACATTCACATTTCTATCTAGATGCGACGCAGGCTAAAGATAAGAATTCCATCTAATTGTGGCACAAGCTAACATTCACATTTCTATCTCGATGCAACGCGGGCTAAAGATAAGACTTCCATCTAAGTGTGGCACAAGCTAACATTCACATTTCTATCTAGATGCAACGCAGGCTAAAGATAAGAATTCCATCTAAGTGTGGCACAAGCTAACATTCACATTTCTATCTAGATGCGAAGCAGGCTAAAGATAAGAATTCCATCTAAGTGTGGCACAAGCTAAAAATTGTTACACTTGTCTAAATGTGGCGCATGCCAAAACATTGGAAAAAATGCCAAGTGTTTGGTCGGAGAGACAGAAAAGGGTTGGGCACACCTGTTGCCTTCGACACGATTTCGTAATAGAACATGCATTGTCATTTGTCATAATGAAAACATGTGTATTATTTTAAATTAGAAAGACCGCAGTCATCGGCGGCCATTTTGAAATGGGTGCTGCAATGAGTGTTGTGAAAGGCCCACGGCCATGCACTGCGGCCGACTGTGAAAACCCGATGTTCCTGCCCAGCGGACTGATGCCATTTAATGAGGAGACAAACAGAAAGGCCAGCATGTTCAGCAGTTTGGGGGCATTCATTAGTGAAAGATTTGGGGCCCTAAGGTGCCACATGACCCTAGCAGAACAATGCGCCCGTGCATTTGATGAAAAGCATGCCTGGGATTACAGAAAGCATCTGTTGCACTGCATACTTAACACATACATGCCAACATGCCCCATTGCATATGGGATATGCTAGTTCGATCCTGGTTTTCACTTTGCATTCTGTGACTTGGAGGCAGACCTAGCCTACATTCGAGAAACAAAAACTTGCAATGCCTGCGGTTCTCAGGCCACGCCGAACACTGCCCACACATGCAGAACTCTGCCATTGCCTCACCACAGGGTAAAAGGCTATATATTGTATATGTATATATTTATTTCCACATAGGCAAACCTAAATAGTGTGCATGTGTTCATAATTAAAAACAACCACACATACAAGTGTGCTCTGTGAATTATTATAAAATACTTTGTTGCAAAAACACGTCTTATGTGGTTGCCATTAGAAGTTCCTGCTGTGCAAATAAGGCACAGAAGGATAACGTGATTTGTGCAGGATCGCACCCTTTAAGGGGTGAAGCCAGGCTTTGAGACTAGTCCGCAATTTAGAGACTTTGACCGCATATTTTCGCAGGTGTAGAGAAAGATGGAGAGAAAAAAAAAAGGAGAGAATAAATTTTGTTTGCTTCTACAACTGGCAAAGAGGCCAGCAGACACTTCAGTTGCAGACTCGAGGGAACACCGGAAATACCGGCCGGTCTCTTGATACCCCCCAGTGACCAGGAGAAAAAGGGTCGAAAAATGGGCCAATCCCAGAGTTTAGAGATGCACGCATTTCCTTTCCTTGAGAGGCGCGAAGAATCACATTTTTCAGAGCACTGACTTTTCCCCATGCCATGTGTTACTAGGTCATCCATCCTGTTTTTCACTGCACTCTGGGACTTGTAGTCCTGAATGTAAAGTCGGAAAAATAGGACTACACCTATCAAAATGCAACAGATAATAACAGGACTAGGTGCCCTGCTCATGTCGGGCACAGGGTAACTGGAGAACTCTGCAGCAGCCGCAAGAGGTGAGGCGGTCACATGCATTTGACACCACCCATGTACATGGGTGCATGCCAGTTTGCAAGTTTGACTGCCGCAGTGAACATGCTGGTGGAAAAAGCCAGGCTCTGATACCATTGCCTCCTCTCCCTAGTGCCCATGTTGGAAGTAGGGGGGCATAGCACCAATATAAAGTGGCCCACAGTTGCAATCGGCTGCAACTCGCTCCTTTCAAGAGTGATTGAATACTACCCATGGGGGAGTTATCGCAAATTGTTTGCCATATAGTGCATTTTAAAGAATATGTTTTCAGTAACATTGATCAAATCTACCGGCTAGTAATTGATCAGTCTGTTCCACTTTGACCCAAACATCTGGCGTTCACTAGCATGTTGGGCATTGCACTTCTGCTATTGCCCCATCGGCCGCAGTCTGTGGGACAGGCCACTCTTCCATCATCACTCGCCCCTACAGAGTCCATGCCGCCAGCCTGGCATTCATGCCACCACATGGACTCCTGCGAGAAAGTGCAGCAGATCAACCCCAGCTCTGCATGACAAGATTGGCGCATATGAAAAGCTTTTCTAATGGTGAGGCATTTTTAGTTTGGGCTACAAGGTTGCGCTTGCGCCACCTCTTAGTCAAAACGATTGCATTAGAGTACAGATGCGGGAGGAACGGCATATGAGGACGAAAACAAAGCTTGGAAGTGTTGTTTGATTATTTGCCCACCCATCGACTGCCCATGGCCACGCTAAGCCCTATGGCCATTCCCGCCTCTCCCCGCCCAAAACGCCTCCTCATGGGCACTCTTTCAGCTGGTGTTAATCAAGCTTCACCATCTTTATTTATGTAGGCATTTATAGGAGCGCACCATGCAGGATTTTAGCAAAGTAAGGATTGTAGGCTTGAGGAGTTCATGGGTCAGCTTCCGGGGTATTCCGTACTGGAACAGGACTCCGCGCTGGTGGGCAGGCTTTGTGGGGGCTGACTAAGGAGAGCTTAAAGTGGATGAGACCATGGTCTGACCAGGGTATTTCGTCAATTGAGGTGATATTAATGGCGGCGTTTGCCATGAGGATCCAATCTAGGATTCGTCCTTTGGTGTGGGTAGGAGCGTCAATTAATTGTGTGAAATCCTTTTCTTCTAATGCTCGGGCAAGTGCGATAGCTTTGGAGTCTGATGTGTCATTGAATCCGAGATTAAAGTCGCCCAGGATAATGAATTTAGTGGTAGGTTTCCAGAGTGAGTTACCGGGAGGGTCTTGGTCTAAGAGGGTTGCGCAATTGGGTTGGCGGTAGAGTAAAAGAAGGTTGGAAGCAGTTTGGGGGTTGGTGGAAAGCTTGAGTAACAGCATTTCGTACACCGGGGTAAAGGGAATGGGCACTAATCGGATGGATAGGGAGGACTTGGCAAGGGGGTTACGCCTCCTCCCATGACATTAGGGCGGTCGGCCCTGAAGATAGTGTAGTCAGGAGGGATGGCTAAGGAGAGAAGTGGGTCTGAACATTATGAAGTCAGCGTTCCGTGGTGGCTGGTATGCCAAGGTGGTGGTCCAATCGTAGATTGTGAACATCAATTGCATGAGCTCCTAGCAAGCGCACATTTATTAAAAACGTACGTGGTACAATGGGCATGGTGGTGCGTGGGCTATGTCAAGCGAGTCTAGATGTCCTTAATGAGGGAATGGGGGCCTCTGAGTAAATAGTCACTAAAGGGGATGTTCTAGATCGGAGCCTGGCTCGGCGGCAAAAACTCCTAGGCAGGGCAGGGTGCCTCTTTCGTTGATAGCGAGTAGAGGTGGTGAGGCTTACTGGGCGTGGCTGTGTGAGAGGCAAGTAGAGGTCTGGTTTTTGGGAGCAGTGACTTTCTGGAGTGAACTGGGTGGTATGTGCCGTGATCTTATAATGTGTGGTTCCAGGCAGAGTTTGTGTGTGGGCGCAAGGCAGGATGCAGGGTTTGGGGCGGCACAGAACAGCGTTTAGTGATGTGCCTGGTGGTGTCTGTGATTGTCTGGAGTGGCAATGCCTGATTGCGTGTAAGGTCGAGTGGAATGTTTGGTGGGATGGAGTTCACAGTGGGGTGGAGAATGGGGGCTTGGGGGGAAATCATGTGTGGTTGTGGTAGCTGGTTGAATGTGGTAGAGAATGGCAGAAGGGGTGGTGCTCCGCGCATGATTGGGACCCAAAGAAGAGGTCACCCGACAGTTGCATCAGTCTAGGTAGAGCACTCATCTTGTCCAGACTGGACCAACAGCAATGCCCTTTAGGCTGGCACAAAGAGCCACAAAATTAAAAAAAACTACACGTGATCCAAAATAACGCCCTGAGGGCAGTGCTAAACATTCCTAAAAATACTCACATAGGCCACCAGGGGGCGCACAGGCAATGGCTGCCTGATCGCATCGCTCCCGCCGGATCCGGTCTGCCAGAGGGTATTGAGCCCCCCCCTGAGACCCCCCCGGAGCCCCACCTGCATTTTCCGGCCGGCTGACCCCCCGGGCACCCCCGCAGCGAAAGAACGGAGTCGGCAGACCCCGGGGGGCCCGAGATCGAGTCCCGCGTGAGCCGCGGGAAGGCGAGATACGCGGCCCGCCCCGCCGCAGAACCAGCAGGGCAGCGCAGCCTTCCGGCGTTTCTCCGGACGACACGCGGCGAGGGGCGGGCGGAGTCCAAGCCAGCCCCGACTGGAGCCGGTGACCAGCGCTGGGAACGAGGAGCGGAGACGGGACAACGCGGTCCCAGAGCGAACCCCCGTCGGGGTGCGCCGGAGTCCCTCTCGCGCCTTCAGGCCCGGCCGCAGCGGAGGACGGGCCCCTCCTCCCCCGTCGAGGCCGTGGATCCGCGGGCGGCGGGAGCGGGCCCCCAGGGGGAGTCCGTGGATTCGAGCCGGGGATCGAAGGTGAGGGGGCGCGCTCGAGCACCGGCCCCCCTCCTGCCTCAAGCTACTACCCGGGTGAGTGGCCCCCGCTGAGGGACGGTGGGGCGAGTGCCCGCCCGGAAGGATCCCCCCACTGTGGGGATCAGTCCTAAGTGTAAGGGGGACAGGGGGACAGGAGCTGCAACCCCCCCATCGAGGGCCCCAAGGATCGGGTCCCGCGGGGGCGGCCGCTTCCACGACCCCCCCCCCCCCCCGGAGGGAAAAAAAAAAAAAACATTTTTCAAAAAAAAGCAAGGGCGGGCCCCGGCTGGCCACAGTGACCTCGATATAGGGTGTGAGGCCCCCGCCGGGAGACGGTGGGGCGTGTGCCCGCCCTCAGTGAGGTGAAGCTTTCTCCCCGGTGCGGGGCCCATCTCACCGAAGCGCCTGCGGCCCGTGCCGAGGAGGCCTCCCCTCCCCCCCCCCCCGAAGGGGGTGCAAAAGGCGGACCCCCTGCCCTCGGGTCATACACCGGATGAGTTGGAGAGAGACTTTGCAGGGGTACCGCTTTCAAGAAGCCAATAGGGGCAACAACGGTTTGGGCCTCAAAAGAACCATGGCCCAGCCGGAGGATGCGCCCCCCCGTCAGCTATGGAGAGGGGCTTCGCCTCGATCCTACAAGAAATCAGGGACATGCGCTCTGACATAGCCCAGAAACTCGAGAAAATGGACCAGAGGGTGGAAAAGGTCGAGGACAGACTACTCCAGGTTGAGTCCAATCAATCCTCATCAGTGACCCAAGACATACAATTTAAGGTGAGGCTGGAGGCCCTGGAAAAGAGAGAAGAGGAGAGAGCCCGACAGATGGACGATTTTGAGAATAGGGAGAGAAGGAATAACCTCAGAATCTTCGGGGTGCCGGAGTTGGAAGGAGAGACAGAGAGGGACGTCATCAGAGCAGTGCGGGACATCATCACCCTCCTATTCGCCGAACAGATGACCACAGAACCTACGTTCGACAGGGTGCATAGGGCGGGGGGCAGACCGGGGGGCCCCCGGTCGATACTGGTCCGGTTCCACTACTATTCGGAAAAAACGAAGGTGCTGGAGGAAGCCAGGAAGGCCAGAAATATCACCTACAACAATGCCCAGGTCTCAATATTCCAAGACCTTTCCGCCTACACGCTAGCCAAGCGGAGAATGTGCCGCCCGCTCACGCAGTTACTCAAGGAGAAGGGAGTGCGATACAGATGGGGCTACCCCTTCTCCCTGACTTTTGAATACATGGGCCAAAGAACTACCCTGGTCACGGAAGAGGACATCCGGGGAGCCCTGCTGGAATATGCGACGGACACGAATGACCGGAGGGGCCCGTCGGGGCCGGAGAGGGCAGGACCTAGTGGACCCGGCCCGTCGGGGGAAAGGAGGAGGCGAACCGGCGCACGAAAGTTCAGAAAAATGAATACGCCATCACCGGCTAAAGACGGGGAGGGGAGAGACCCGGATGACTAGGAAAGGGATCGCTGCTCACAGGTTGGGACAGCACAGTTCGGTGCATGTGGTTGTACCGATTACTACGCCCCGACGAACAGCAAGTATATGGGATGTATTAAAGGGGTGGGGCCCTGGGGGGCCCGGGGGGCTCAGGAGGAACAGCTTCCAAAATGATCGGCCCGGCCAGGGGAGCGGGCTGGTGGTTCGGCCAAAAGCCAGATATGGCGGGACAATTTGGCTGGACGCCGGGGAGGGGGGAGGGGGTCAACGCGGGAGTTGGGGGGTTTCAGTTTGGGGGGGGTCCGGGGGGCAGTTGGGGAATAGTTACAGGCCCTCCGGAAGGGGTGGGGAGGTGGGGGTGCAAAGGATTCAACCATGGGAGTATCCAAACAAGGGTGGTGTAGGTGAGCCGACACGGAGAGTGAAGCCGCTAGATGACGGCTGAGGGTCTGCCGGCCCTGCGGGTGGGCACTCTCAATGTACGGGGCCTGAACACCCCCACGAAGAGGTCCCTGGTCTCTAGAGAATTCAGAAGGGCTGGTCTTGATATCCTCTTCCTGCAAGAGACTCACTGGGCAAGAGGGAAGGAACCCACGATGAGGGGGGGAGGTATAGGAGAGGTGTTCTGTGCGTCCCACAGGGCCAAGAAGAGGGGGGTGGCCATCCTACTGGGGAGAAACGTGGGCTTTGTAAAAGAGGAAATAGTGAAGGACCCGGAAGGCCGATACCTGCTGGTGCGAGGATCCCTGCAGGGCTCCCCGCTCACCCTGGCGGGGATTTACGGTCCAAATGAGGGCCAGGCCCAGTTTTGGGAGCGAGTGGCGGAGAAACTCAAGCTCTTTGTCCGGGGGGGGGTTGGTGGTGGGAGGCGATTTCAACATGGTAATCGACCCCGACTCAGACAGAAGGCGTGTTGGCCCTCAGCTCTCCAGGCCCACGGATGTCCACATGGCCCGGTCCTTCCGGAAGGTTAATACAGAGCTGGGCTTGGTGGACACACTCCCCTCCCCCGGAACGGGTACACCTTCCTACACATATTATTCGTCCACCCACTCGTCCTTTTCTAGAATTGACTACATCCTGGTGGACGAGTCCCTACACCCATACGTCTCGGGCCACAAGGTCGACCCCGTCCCATGGTCGGACCACGACCTGGTTCGAACCACCATTGCAAGAGGCTGGCTAAGCGACCGCAGAGGGAGATGGAGATGTAACGATTCCCTGCTGAGGGATGAGGTCCGTGCCCAGGAGGTGCTAGAGGCTATTACGGAATTCTTTGAATTTAATGACAATGGCGAGGTGGGCCCACACACCCTATGGGACGCCTTCAAGGCCACATTAAGGGGCTTTCTCCTCAAAATGAGCGCTCATGCCAAAAGAGGGAGGGAAGCCCAGGAGAAAGCCCTGAGGGGGAAAATTGCCCAACTCCAACCGGTGGGGCCCCGAGCGGCCCCCTCGGATCAAGGTCGGCTCGAATCGCTAACCGATTATCGGCTCCAGCTGCGAGACCTCCTCCTACACAAAACGGAGCGGAGCCTCCAACTGGTCAAGCAGAAGTATTACGAAAAGGGGGACAAAGCGGACAGAATCCTAGCCTGGAAACTGAGGGAGGTCCAGAGGGAAAGAATGGTAAAGGCAGTGAGGAGCGAGGAGGGGACCACGGGCTATGACACTCCCCACATAGGAGAGGCCTTCCGGAGATATTATGAAAAACTCTATACCTCGGAATATGACGGGCGGGACGAGGAGATAGAGGGGTTTCTCAACTCGGTCCGGATACCGGCCCTGTCCGGGGAGATGGCCGAGGGACTGGAGGGGCAGGTGACCGAGGAGGAGGTGGGTAACGCTATTAGTGGGATGAAGGCGGGGACCTCCCCCGGGGAAGATGGCTTCACAGTGTCCTTCTATAAACGGTACCGCTCTACTCTGGCCCCACACTTAGTAAAAGTTTTCAATGCAGTATTAGAGGGGGGGACCCTCCCGGACTCCATGATGGAGGCCATAATTGTCGTCCTTCCCAAGGAAGGTAAAGACCCCACTGAATGTTCCTCATATCGCCCTATATCCCTACTAAACATCGATGTCAAGGTCCTTGCCAAAATCATTGGGAAACGGATGGAGAAGATTCTGCCGGCACTGATCCATGGGGACCAGGTGGGGTTTGTAAGGGGCAGGCAGGGCTCGGACAACATCCGTAAAACTATAAACTTGATCCACCACGTCCAGAACTCCGACCTTGACGCGAGCCTCCTCTCTCTGGACTCGGAGAAAGCGTTCGACCGGGTCGAATGGCGATATATGGAGCTACTCCTCCAGAGAATGGGATTCGGTGCACACATCAGGGGTTGGGTGACGGCTCTTTATAGAGCTCCGAAGGCCAGGGTACAAGTGAATGGCAGGCTGTCTGACCCCTTCTTCCTCTCACGGGGCACGAGACAGGGTTGTCCACTGTCCCCCCTGTTGTATATCCTTACGATGGAACCCCTGGCCATAGCGGTGAGGTCGCACCCGGGGATCAGAGGGATAATGAGGGGGGAGGTGGAATTCAAGCTCTCCCTGTTCGCCGATGACATCCTGGCGTACCTGGTGGACCCCGGCGCCTCCCCCCCCCCTCCTGTCCCTGGTGAACGCATTTGGGCACTTCTCTGGGCTAAAGATTAACGCTTCCAAATCGGTCCTTCTCCCCATGCGGGTAAACGACCCGGCTCTGGACCCCGTGGGAATATTTCATGGGATCACAGTGGGCAGGGTTTCCATACGCTACCTGGGAGTCCTCCTCACCAGAGACTTATCCCAATTGTCCCCCGCTAACTATGAACCGGCCCTGGCTAGCATTACTAGGGACCTCAGGAGGTGGAGCTCTATGATCTTGTCTTGGTACGGCCGCATGACGGCAGTAAAGATGAACGTGCTACCGCGCCTACTGTATCTCTTTACCTCTCTCCCATCCAACATTCCCGACCACCTCATGAGGACACTACAGAAGGCGGTCCGAGAGTTTATCTGGCAGGGTAGGACCCCGAGGACTGCGAGGGCGGTCTTGACCCTGCCGAGGGAGGAGGGGGGGTTCGGCTTGCCTGACTTCCAGCTCTATTTTCGAGCCGCCCAGTTGCGAGTCCTCCTGGAGCACATGAGGGAGGGGATGGGCACCTACTGGTCTTACCTGGAGGACATGGACGCTCACCCCCTCAAGGTACGTGATCTTCTCTGGGCGCCACACAGGTTCATCCCGAACAGATTGAAATCCCATCCCACCTTGGGCGTCCTTTGGGCAGTCTGGAGGGAGGGCCCCCAGACGGCGCACCTGACGACGTGGCCATCCCCAATGTCCTCTCTCTGGGGACACCCGTTCAGATTAGGAAACAGGGGTTTTTCCAAGGCACAGGCATGGTCTGATTCGGGTCTGGAATGGGTGGGACAGCTATTCCGGGAGGGGGAATTCCTGCCCTATGAGGACCTAAGGGACGCCATTGGGCGGGGGTCTCTTTCCCTGTTTGAGTATCTACGCCTGAAGGGAATCCTCGGTGACCAATCATGGGGAGAGAACTTGAGGAGGCAGTTGACCCCCTTTGAGAAGTTCCTTGATATGGCGACCTCTAGAAAGGGAGCCGTCTCCGGAATGTATAGAATCCTCAACACTGTGAATTTGGTAGAACGGAGGGGCTTTCGCTCATATTGGAACGATCTCGCAGGAGAGGTGATTTCGGAAGACGCTTGGGCAAGGATCTTCAAAATTGCTTTTCACGGTAATTTGTACACGGCAGATATGGAACATAACTTTAAGATTCTGCAGGGATGGCACAGGGACCCTGTGAAACTGTCTAAAATGTTTACGGCGGTGTCCCCCGACTGCCCGAGGGGCTGCGGCCAGAGGGGCTCACAAGGCCACATGTGGTGGCACTGCCCGAAGGTGCAGGCATACTGGGCAGAGGTGAGGGGCTGGATGGCTGAGGTCACAGAGGAACTGCTTCCCCAGGACCCCCTGACGGTGCTGTTGGGCCTCCCGCCAGAGACCTCGGACCTCTACAGGTACCCCAGAATGTGGGAAACGATGCTACGGGCGGGGAGAGTGGCATTGGCACAGAATTGGAAGAGCCCGGAGACCCCGTCCAAGGCTGACTGGCTAAAGAAATTGAAAAACTTGTTTCTAATGGACAAACTAACGGCCATGGTGAACAATGATTCTGGGTCATTCCTTGAAAATTGGCAGGGGGTAAGGGAGGCCTGGGGATGGGATGTGCACTGAAGCCTGAGGGGGGGCCGAGCGGGGCTCGGGGGGACTAAGCCGAAAGACTGCACCAAAAAGTACCAGGGACCTTATGGACGGAATGGGCGCCCACGGCCCGGGGACATTCGGCCGGCCATCGGCCACCAAAAAACGCCGACGCTCACACTCACTACCAAGTAATGGACGCAAAAGAAAAGTCCAAATCTCCCTATGTCATGGTTCGAGTTGGTAAAACGAGGGGTGGGGGAGGGGGGTTTGAAGGGGGGGGCGGGAGGGTGGGTGGGGGGGGGAGTTTGCTGGGCAAGTGCATCGTGAACGATTGGTGATTACATATGTAGCCTGCTCGTTATATTCTTTAAAATGCCAATAAAACCAAAGTTTAAAAAAAAAAAATACTCACATCTCCATGACGAGAAGGATTTCCCATTGGCTACTTGTCCAGGAGCGCATCCTCTTCAAAACCCTCACCTCGACACGTAAATGTCTACATAAGTCAGCTCCCAAATACCTAGCAGATAAATTCACTACCTCGCAATCCAACAGACCTACACGCTCAGTACAGCGGCACCTTCTCGCCACCCCCAGATTTAAATGACAAAGTCGGAGGCCGCAGCTCCCCAGTGGTAGCTGCCATTCACTGGAACACACTACCAGCTACACCAAGGTCAGAAGATTACCTCTGGACCTTCCATAAACACCTGAAAACCTTGTTCTTCACACAGGAACTACTAAACTAAATCACGATCATCAAGCAGCACAATATCCTCAATTAGGATCGCTCCAGTCTAAGATGACATCATTGCCTAGCTTCTTGTACAATGTATGTCCCTGTATATATGCAACCATGTAACCATTGTGCTATTTATTTGTAAGAACAGCGGCCAGATGCCTCTGGGTTGGGTGCGCTATACAAATGGATAAATAAATAAATAAGAGAAGTGGGGGAAGGAATGGTGTAGGTTGTGGTAGTTTTTGGATGCGACGGATCTCGATTGGCTCTACTTGGTGGCAAGCGCTAGTAGATGATTGGGCATGGGCCAGGGAGGGAGGTCTGAGGGGTGGTAAAGCGCAGGGTATGAGGCAGCAAATCACAGGATACAGTGTTAGAAGGTTGGCATTGGAAGGCAATGTGATTGGTGCTTTGCTCCAGTAGGTGTGAGCGTGTGCGTGAAGGTACGCGAGGTGAATACTTGAGTCGAGCGAGTGGGTAGGCCCAAAGGGAGAGTCAAAGGATGGCACTGTGTACAAATATAAGCAGAGTAGAGTGCAGGCAGAAAGCGTGTGGGGGCTGGAAGAGTACAAGAGACCACAGGGTTATCAGAGTACTGATTGACACCGTGTAGGGCAGGTACTAGCGTTACCTTTACCTAGTTGGGGTAGTCCGCAAGGTTGTGGAAGCGGTAACGCATTAGGAGATCCGGGTGTGCGGTCGTGTAGACACATTGCAGGCCTTGCAAACAATATTCTAGTGGCACAGGCAGTACGCAAGGGATGACGGGGGTTGACCCGACACCGTTGGAGGGGGCCGGCTTCAGCTGCCGGCTCACCGGCATCACCTCTATTGTCACACTGCTGGGCCAATCCGCACACAGCAGAGGTTTCTGAATGTATGCCCATCAGGGTTTACTTAGACAAGGCCTTCTTCTGTGGCCTGAGGCATGCAGGTCAGGGTGTTGTTGCACGATGGAGGTGCACACTGCAATTTAGCCGGTCATTGCACTGGCCCTATTTTTGAGCGGATTTAAATAAATGTCCAGTATACTTAGTACGGAAATACACCAAAATATCACCTCCAGAATTCCGACTCCCGAAATTCAGGCTTTTTTTATATATATGTGGGGGTTGTGGGATATAATAGTAGTATTTGGAGCTGCAGGGAGTCTCTCCCCGCATATGTATGTGGTGTAAAGCAGGTTGGAAAAAAAAAGTCACCATTTTTGGCCGTCGGACTTCTGGGGGTCATAGTTATCACATAGATCCCTTAGTAACAAAATTTGGCACATTCAAAGTTTACGAATTTTGGCAGAAAAGGAGATCTGAAGCATAAAGAGAAATGGAGGGATTGGCCCTGAAATCTCAAAATGTGGTTGAGTGAAGGATCCGGGATAAGAACTCTAACCTCTTGATTCTACAGTCCAAAAATGAAAGCCTTAACCCGGTCAACCCCTGCTGCCCCGGAACCGAAGACACCACTTGAGATGGCGCTGTGGGATTCCAATGAAGCACACATATGAGGGTATAATGAGCAGAGGCTGTTAATACTAAAATGAAAGCCAAAATAGATGCAATTACTGGGTTGGATAGTTGAAGACTGCTACTGAGGACACATACATGTCTGCCACCCTGCACGTCGCGCGCGCCGGCGCGTGAACAGCGTGGAGGCGCTGGCACATCACCAGCAGGTGGCTGCTTCTTTTGCAAAGTAAAAGCAAAAAGTGATTGTCATATGTAATAAGTAATCCTGACTGTTGACAGATAGCTCAAGAGCACATTCTGTGCAGCTAAGAAAAAAACAGGTACGTGGGTACCGTACCAACAACGATGCACAATAGCAGAAAGCAGCACCAGCTCTACTCAAGATGGGGACAGCCACGCGCAGGACACTCTGTTCTAGAAGAGGATGGTGGAGGCAGCAGAGACTAATCTCTCTCCGCTTGGCGGTATTCCAGTTGCTTGTGGGAGTAAGAAATTGGGCCGATCGGCTAAAAAGTAATTTCCAAATGGGTCAATCGTTTGTCTTCGGTAGCTGCAGAGTCAGGCAGTCTGCGGCTGATCCTCAAGTAGTGCTCAGAAGGAAATAGATTAGAAAACACACGCCTGGGCGGTGGAGGGGAGCACAGTGCTGGCTCAGTGCAGCCGGATGGAGGCCTGGGCGGTGGAGGGGAGCACAGTGCTGGCTCAGTGCAGTCAGGTGCAGGCCTGGGTGGTGGAGCGGAGCACATTGCAGTCTCTGTGCAGTCAGGTGCAGGCCTGGGTGGTGGAGGGGAGCACAGTGCTGGCTCAGTGCAGTCAGATGCAGGCCTGAGCAGTGGAGGGGAGCACAGTGCTTGCTCATTGCAGTCAGATGCAGGCCTGGGCTGTGGAGGGGGACACAGTGCCTTCAGATGGAGGCCTGGGCGGTGGAGGGGAGCACAGTGCTGGCTCAGTGCAGTCAGATGGAGGCCTGGGTGGTGGAGCGGAGCACAGTGCAGTCTCAGTGCAGTCAGATGCAGGTCTGGGCGGTGGAGGGGAGCACAGTGCTGGCTCTGTGCAGTCACATGCAGGAGTGGATGGTGGAGGGGAGCACAGTGCTTGCTCAGTGCAGTCAGATGCAGGCCTGGGCTGTGGAGGGGGACACAGTGCCTTCAGATGGAGGCCTGGGTGGTGGAGGGGAGCACAATGCAGTCTCTGTGCAGTCAGATGCAGGCCTGGGTGGTGGAGGGGGGCACAGTGCAGTCTCTGTGCAGTCAGGTGCAGGCCTGGGTGGTGGAGGGGAGCACAGTGCTGGCTCAGTACAGTCAGGTGCAGGCCTGGGCGGTGGAGGGGGACACAGTGCTGGCTCAGTGAAGTCAGGTGCAGTCCTGGGTGGTGGAGGGGGACACAGTGCTGGCTCAGTGCAGTCAGGTGCAAGCCTGGGTGGTGGAGGGGGGCACAGTGCTGGCTCAGTGCAGTCAGGTGCAGGCAGTTGTCTAAACCAGCACTTGGTATAATAAAAATCTTTTAACCAAGTATGCCTTAAGCCACTTGATTTAGAAGCAATACGAGATTCTTGCACATGTTCCTTGCTCTGAACAAGCATTGCCAAAGCCAATAGTCTTGGCTCTTGTATAGGCATTAGCTATAAATGTGCCATTCATTGCCATAATATGCCCAAGTACTAACACCATTTGTTAGCTGTTGTCATCGTATGGCCAGGTATGACCATTCTGGCAGTGCCTATAATATGCCTCCACCATAGGCAACGTTGTTGGCTTTGCCAATGCTTCTTTATTGAGGTTATCATTATAGAAGGCGCAGCCATTGATCTGAGTCATGTGACACACAGTTTGAAGGAATGCGGTTCTTCCGTCTACACATGAGCATGTCATTAAGTGTTATAAATAAAGACTGGATGACGCAAATAGGCATATCACTAACATGGGTGCGCAGCATGTTCAGCAACGAGCACACAACCAGACGCGTGCAATACTGGGGAAACTATGCTTTACACTGAATCAGTTAGAATGTAAAATATCTTTTGTCAATATTGTTATTAGAATACATTCTCGGTGGTAACTGTACAGCGTGGGATGTATTATATAGGAGCCTTGCTTAACAAGGAGGAGGACGTTTAGTAAAATACGAGGGGGCCCAGCCAGTATATTCTCTCCTTTATGGACCGCAACCTCATTTGTAGTAAAAGATTTGTAATTACCTAGGACTTCTTTAAACTTTATAACTTGGGACGGCGCTTGTGGCCGCCATTCATTAAGAAAGGAAGCCTAGGGCTGGAGTCTGTAAAACACACAATGCCACTTTCTGCACTGGGTGTGGCTTATTATTGTTTCAGCTGGCGCATAAATATTCATTCTGTGGTGTGCCCTCATGTGTGTAAAGGCCCTGCGGGCAAACACACACCCTTCATCTGCACTTGCCCGCACAGCCGGGGGGGTGGGGGTGCACTCATTTCCAACATCAAAATCACTATTCAAGACCATGAAGCTGTAGCAGCAACCTCTAGCTGCCCTCATCTCTGATCACTGGTGTAGCAACCTCTAGCTGCCCTCATCTCTGATCACTGGTGTAGCAGACTCTAGCTGCCCTCATCTCTGATCACTGGTGTAGCAACCTCTAGCTGCCCTCATCTCTGATCACTGGTGTAGCAACCTCTAGCTGCCCTCATCTCTGATCACTGGTGTAGCAGGCTCTAGCTGCCTTCATCTCTGATCACTGGTGTAGCAGGCTCTAGCTGCCCTCATCTCTGATCACTGGTGTAGCAACCTCTAGCTGCCCTCATCTCCGATCACCGGTGTAGCAGACTCTAGCTGCCCTCATCTCTGATTACTGGTGTAGCAGACTCTAGCTGCCCTCATCTCCGATCACCGGTGTAGCAACCTCTAGCTGCCCTCATCTCTGATCACCGGTGTAGCAGACTCTAGCTGCCCTCATCTCTGATTACTGGTGTAGCAACCTCTAGCTGCCCTCATCTCTGATCACCGGTGTAGCAGACTCTAGCTGCCCTCATCTCTGATCACTGGTGAAGCAGACTGTAGCTGCCCTTATCTCGCATCACTGGCGTTGTGTAAGGTTGCTGCCCTCATCTCTGATCACTGGTGTAGCGTATGGTTGCTGTCCTTATATCGGGTCACTGGTGTAGTATACTGTAACTGCCTTTCTCCCTGACGACTGGTGAAGCGTAGGGTTGCTGTCTTTCTCTCTGATCACTGGCGTTGTGTAAGGTTGCTGCCCTCATCTCTGATCACTGGTGTAGTATACTGTAGCTGCCCTTCTCTCCCATCACTGGTGTAGCATACGGTTGCTGTCTTTCTCTCTGATCACTGGTGTAGCATACGGTGCTGTACTTATATCTGATTACTGGTGCAGCAGACTGTAGCTGCCCTCATCTCTGATCACTGGTGTAGCATACGGTTGCTGTCTTTCTCTCTGATCACTGGTGTAGCGTACGGTTGCTGTCCTTATATCGGGTCACTGGTGTAGTATACTGTAACTGCCCTTCTCCCTGACGACTGGTGAAGCGTACGGTTGCTGTCCTGATCTCTGATCACAGGTGTAGAATACAGTTGCTGTCTTTCTCTCTGATCACTGGTGTAGCGTGCGGTTGCTGTCTTTCTCTCTGATCACTAGAGTAGTATACTGTAGCTGCCCTTATCTCTGATCACTAGAGTAGTATACTGTAGCTGCCCTTATCTCTGATGTAGCAGGATGTTGCTCCCCTTTCCTCTTATGTGGAAGACTACGGTTCGCCTTCTCTCTGGTGTAGCACACTGCAGAGGCCCCTCCCTCTGATGTATATGACTGTATCTCTTCTCATCTCTGGTGCACATGACTACAACCTTGGTGGTCTCTGATGTAGCCAACGGGAGCCCTCGTGCTCTCTAGTATAGCTAAGTGCAACCCTCACGCCTTCAGATATCGCTAACTGCAACCCTCACGCCTTCCGATATCGCTGACTGCAACCCTCACGCCTTCCGATATCGCTAAGTGCAACCCTCACGCCTTCCGATATCGCTGACTGCAACCCTCACGCCTTGCGATATCGCTGACTGCAACCCTCACGCCTTCCGATATCGCTGACTGCAACCCTCATCCTCTCAGAGGTAGTGGATTGTAGCCCTCGTGCTCGCTGTTGTAACTCACTGTGGACCGCATGTTGGCTATCGTATCCGACAGCAACTCGTAGACTCGTTGCAGTATAGGACTGCAGATCGTGCGCTCTCTTACGCAGTTTGCCGTAGGCATTGATCTCTGATGCTAGCAGTAAATTACCCCGGCTTGCAGTAGAGGCTTGCGTGAAATGAAAGCACCCTAGGTTTGATATTCCAGTGCTGTTCTGGGCCTTTGATAGGATACTCTATAATATATGTCAATCAGTTTCTTAGGATGTCTGTGCATTGGGAACTGAGCATGTGCACAGCCATCCTTAACCTGAGATGTGGCTAAAATATTTTGCCGGAAACTGTACATTATCACCAGATGGTCGTTGGAGTTCCCCACACCCCCATCCAACCGCATGGGATGACGGATTCGTTTTTCGTTTCAAACCACGTTCATAATCTCATCCTCGCTCCAACGAAGCTTTCTGCACTTGTCATGGCCCCATGACTCATGCATGTGGTCCTAACTCATGTGGTGATGCACACATGATCACTACACCTGCCCATGTTGCCTGTTGGCCCATTGTTAGACAGAATCCTGTGCAGTTCCCTTGGGGAACATTGCAAAAAGATTAAGACTACAGGAGTAAGCAGTAAACCCAATTGGTAGCAGTCCGCACCACCCAGATTTACCTGGTAGCTGTGGCTGAGCAGTCAGACTTCTCTCAAGAAGAGTAGGGCAGTATGCAGAGTATACACAACAGGTCCAAAACACAGTAGAGCAAACACTGACCAGAGCTTTGTATAAAGAGTATATAATTATTTATTTCAAACACACTTTATGGCATATACTAGCACTCTCAATCAAAAGCAAGTTAAAACACAGTCATGAAAAGTATACATACCTCCCTCAATAGTTATCAGACAAGTCAGGGTAAAAACACGACTATTTGTTAGAACAGATGCGAGCGCTTAACCAAGATGGCACTCTGATAATACAGTTAAAGGGAGAGAAAAAGACAGAGCATAGAGATAAAATAGTTCCCAACACTTTTAAGAGTTCAGAGCAAGGAGAGAAAGGCAGGTTATACTGTAGGGCCAAAGTTCATAGGCCAGGCTCACTTTAAATGGAGCAAAGTGAAATGGCCCCAGGATCACACGGTTTAAAGTGCACTGAAAGTCTTTGCAGAGTGTTCAAAAGAGGTTGGGGTGATTCAAAAGATATAGTTAGAAGGCCTGGAGCCAACTCAGTTTAGAAGCCAAGGATTTAAGGGTCACCTTTAGCAATCTGTAGAAAGGGAGGCCAGGCAGGACAGAGTACCTTAAAGAGAAAGGAAGCTCCAGCGGGGGCAGTTGTTCCTGGCAGTGGTTGAAGTTCATGGTTCCGACCAGGGGAGGAGAAGATCTCATCGAGGTGGAAACATGGAGTCGGTGCACTGCACATGGATGAAACCAGCCGCGGAGTTCCCGATTAAAACGTGCAGTCGTTTTATTCGCGGTCAAAAGTAGTGAGCTTGGCTATCCGGCCGCCGGGGTTCTTGGCACGGGCGATTCAACCAAGCGACATCTTTGGAAGGCGAAAAGGGCAAACTGGTTGATCCCACCAGCTCAGGGGAAGAAGACCCGTCCAGCAGAAGATCTTCTCTTGTCGTTGGGAAAGTGGTGAGGTGGCTGCAGCAGGGCTTTACCGGTGGTGTCGTTGTTGCAGGTGGCTCAGCTTCTTCCCTCTTCGGATTCTTAGGTCCTGTGGCGACTTCTGAAGTTCCAGTCCCAAAGGCCCTGCTTTTATGCAGAAAACCCCCCATTCATCAGCTTAGCTGTCACTCACACATGCTAAGTGGTGAGCCGGCCGGCCCACCACTGGGCCAATCAGAGTAGAGTGCGACTGGGGTTGCTAAGGCAATGCAGTCCAGGGAGCCAATTCCCCCCTCCACCCTTCCTGTGGAACCCAGACAGAGTGGCACCATTTGGAGGGCTTCTGTGGAGAAGCCCGCCAAAATAGTGGAACAAAAGGCTCGACCTTGGTCAGAGTTACAGAGATGGACACAAACGCCATTTTAGAATCGAGTTCTGGCAAAAAGACCCAACCGGTGATTTAATATTAAATAAATAAACCAGCGGTATCTTTAACATTGCACCAAAAAGTGGTGCGTTTAAAATCAATGGGAAAATCCCATAGAGAATATTCCGGTGGGGTATTTTGCGTGGTAACCACTGCCACTAACCAGAAACTCGACGAGGGGGACGGGACAGTGCCCCTCGAAAACAGACCCAGGGGCAATCGAATTACCCCTTACCAGTACTTCCACAATATGATGGTTTGTACTGGTTCTGTTCACAATTTTGGACTAGTAAAGCCAATGGTGACTTTACATGCCCTGGGAGACAGTAGTCAGTCCCAGGGTATGGAGTCTATGTTTGGGGGTCACTGTGACACCCCTGTGGTACTGCACTGAGGGTGCTGTGTACCACACATACAGAAAAACAGATGATACCCTATGGAGTAAAAAGAAACCCCATAGCCCATAAGCACATAACAAGTCAAGGACATACCTCAAATCATGTCTAAGAGTGGGAGTAAAAGAGCCTCACTCTTAGCAGGAGAAATAAACAAACCCCAAAAATCCAGCAAAGCTGCTGGGGGACTCACTAGGTTTGGGAAATTAGCCTTATAAGAGAATTCTCCCTAACAACGAAGCTTGCTGCACTTGTCATGGCTCCATGACTCATGCATGTGGTCATAACTAATGTGGTGATGTACACATGATCACTACACCTGCCCATGTTGCCTGTTGGCCCATAGAGCCCATCTCACAGGTCCATTGTGGCCCTTGGCCATGTTTGCGTCTCCATAGTACTCCCATGTTGTAGTATCCTAGGGGATCTCAGAGAGGGGGCAGAGGAGGAGTGTCCTCCCGCCCTATGGTTCTTGCACTTGCATGGCTGCCCCAGAGGTGCATATGGACTATCTGTGTCCTGCTCAGGCTCTGGCTGCTGCCTCTGCCACAACATATGTGCCTCACACATGTTTGTCTAAGGAAGGTGCTCCCTTGCGTTCCTTCTACATAGCCCCCTTGGTCGCACAAATCAATCAGTTCCTGTATAGGTATGGTATCAATCAGTTCCAGCTGGTACTAAGTGCTCTTATTTGCACACTTTTCCGCCTCTGACCATCAAGCAGATACTGTGTGCTCAACGGTGCTCCGGTCTGGGCCTGCCCTGTCCATCATGTTCCTGTTGGCACGACTTGCTCTTGTGGCCATGTTTTGGTTCACTTTCCCATCAGCCAGTTCCCATCTGTTCCGGGTTCCTTTCGCCTGTCATTTCTCCAGCAGCACACCAAGGCGCGCTGCTACTTTGGACTCACTCGTTTGCTTATCGTGTAGGCTCACGCAGCTAGGGTTTCACTTCTACTTTGTGTTTCCCTCAGAACCTTTTTGGCGTGCCCTGGCTAGTGCCTGCCTCACACTGCTGGGTGCTGCTAGCATGGTTTGACGGTATTACCTAAATTGACCTTTTACAATGGACCTTTCGTCATAATTGACCTAATTATAGTGGTCCTAATTGACCTTCTGCACAATTGACCTTTATATTATTTTAGTTATTTTATATATGTATGGGGTTGGTTTTGGATTATAAATAATATAAAGGAATTGGGTGGGGGATTGCAGGTTTTTTTTGATTGGGTGGGTGGTTGCAGGGTTTTCCCCCGCATATATGTCCTAATTGACCTTTTAAATTAGGTCAATTCTCCCAAGGTCAATTGTGAAAAGGTCAATTAGTATACATCCGTGGTTGACCTTTGGGAAAAGACGTCAATCTAGCCGTTCGTTGCAGGCTTCCCAAGTCACGAGTCATGTTCAGAATGTACTCTCCACACATGTTCATCCACAGCTGTACATTGCCATGCGCCTCTGGCACACGCTTCATTACGGAGTCAAGTCACACCCATGCTCGAATCACAGCGGAGGGTTCAGCCTAGACTCCGGGTCTTAAAAAAGGAAGCGGCGACAGCCTCAGCCTACCAAACGGACAAATACCAGATAGAGAATAGTCTTAAAAGAACAGATGCAACACTTGATCTTAGCCAAAGGACAGAAGAGATTACTCCCCTCCCCTCATGGGATGGCTGATGTTACAGTCCTTTTATTCTCACATTCAAAGCCCGACGCTGTCCAAATCATTATATATGGAGCCATGTTATAAACATGTTAATGTTAAGGCGAATTTTGTGAAAAATGTTATAATCACCAGGTCCAGTATCAACTATGTGCTTCGTGATCCAAGGATTAAACCCTTTATCACAGACATGTGTGTCTACTATGAAGATCTGTGGTCATTCTTATGTTACCAAAATGCTCTTCGATTTCATGCATAGAGGCTCGGGTCCCCACGGGTAGTTCAATAGAGTAGAATAGAAGTGTACAAGACTGTGCACCTGGGAGCGATAAGATATCAGTAACTAATTGATATAGAGGTCTTGAAAACATGCCTCGCTCACTTAGACAAGTGTAACTGTTTTAATAAAACTAAAATATTCAGCAGACGCCATCATTAGAAATCAACACTCGAAACTAGCTCTTTTTAACAAAAATGCACAATGTTAGTATCATTAAATCATTTCCTTTTTGTGTTTTTTTAATACCTTCTTTTGCAAAACAAAACAAACAAAAAAAGACAGCCATCCATGTCATCCTACTACAGATCTGTTTTTTTCCTCTGGCTGCATAGCGGTCAGCAACCGCTGGGGTGGCTCTAGCCAAGGCACACCTAACAAAACTCATTCTTAAACACAAAGAGGCAGAGTGAGATTGATAGAGACAGAAAGAGAAAGAGGGTCCAGTGAAGGACAGGGAGAGGGAGAGCGAGAAAGCGAGTAGCTCACAGACGATCCTGCAATGGGGAGACGGTGGGGGGTGTCAAACTAAGAAATAACCCACAATGCTCTGCACAATCTGTAATATTCAACACTAATAAGCTCTCAACTAAAAATCGACTTGCTCTCCATATATGTTCCTATTCTGGAAGTGGCAGAAGAGCGGCGAGAGGCAGATGACAATGAAGCGCCCTTCTCAAATACGTTCATTCACTCATTCACGCTTCTAGACAGTGGCTCCCGTGGCGAGACCCTTGGCGCAAGGCTTGAGAAGCCAGCGCTGTAAACAAGCTGCAAACTACTAAATATTCAGCCGCATTCTCAGCTCCAAAACCAATGCCTGGTAAAGGGGCCTGCAGCACTGACGCGGGCGGACCCAAATTGGGTTAAAAAAAATCAAACCATGCATGTATCTATTAAAACCGCTGCATTATGCCAGAAGAACACTTTTCTCACAAAGCTGCTGCTGGATAAAGTTAATTGGACTGTGGAGAATATCCTTTTAAAGCACCACAGTTGTTCCCAGTGGTGGACTGGCCTACAGGGAACTCTGGAGATGTCCTGGTGGGCTTCTGCACCCTAGCCAGGGCTGGACTGGCCTACAGGGAACTCTGGAGATGTCCTGGTGGCCTTCTGCGCCCTGGGCAGGGGTGGACTGGCCTACAGGGAACTCTGGAGATGTCCTGGTGGGCTTCTGCACACTAGCAAGGGGTGGACTGGCCTACAGGGAACTCTGGAGATGTCCTGGTGGCCTTCTGCACCCTGGGCAGAGGTGGACTGGCCTACAGGGAACTCTGGAGATATCCCGGTGGGCTTCTGCACCCTAGCCAGGGCTGGACTGGCCTACAGGGAACTCTGGAGATGTCCTGGTGGGCTTCTGCACCCTAGCCAGGGGTGGACTGGCCTACAGGGAACTCTGGAGATGTCCTGGTGGCCTTCTGCACCCTGGCAGGGGTGGACTGGCCTACAGGGAACTCTGGAGATATCCCGGTGGGCTTCTGCACCCTAGGCAGGGATGGACTGGCCTACAGGGAACTCTGGAGATTTCCTGGTGGCCTTCTGCACCCTAGCCAGGGGTGGACTGGCCTCCTGGTGGCCTTCTGCACCATGGGCCACTTTTGAGTGGGATGAAGTAAAAGAATTTGTTACAAAGCTTCCAGTGTATGTTAATATGGGGCCACTTTGAGAAACATTTCCAGGGCCACCTTTGGGTGCCAGTGCAGTTCTGGTTGTTCCCCAAAGCACAAACGGAAAGCACAAGTTCTGCGGGATTCGAGTACATCTCCCCCATGCGGCTAGAAATCTTGATTTGTGGGGGGGGTGCGGGGGAGGGGGTTTGGTCCCAAAGAACACTCTGATAGCCATTCAGTGGATAGGAATTAGAATTAAAAATGCATTCTGTGACAAATTATGTATATTTGGTGATTCTCCCTTCATACTAGGCTTTCTCCGAAAAACATTTTCCGAAAGTGGCCTTCATGGTTTTACATTTTTGAAAGCAAGAAATTAAATGAAATCACATAATTGAAGCAGGAGTCTGCCTTTTGCCACTCGCCAGATGTTTTGGACGATGACCCCATGCTGCCTTACCATTGACTATGCAGGCTAGGGTTGATGGGAGTTGTACTCTAGAACATCTGGAGAGCCAGAGGTTGCAGACTCTATGGGGGGGGGGGTGTCCATGTTCTTCCTGAGTTGCCAATCCTTGTAGGAGCCGCCCACACCAGCCCTTAAGTGTGGGTGTGAGAGGGAGAGTTAGATTCCACAGTCTCGGGAGGATAGCTCAGGGGCAACGTGCTCGCCTTGGAAGCAAGACAACACGGAGCAACACAGGTTCGATCCCTGGGTCCGCGGTTAGAAACCTCTGGGTATTAAGCGCGTTATAAATATCATATCATATCACAGCATATATTTCTCTGTGCAGCTGATTAACAGGATCAAGGTTATGTTTCTGTGGAGCACTTTTTCATGGAATGTGATCCCATGCACCACCTTTCCAAATGTCTGACCGCCAAAGCCCACTCCTGTTCCCTCCCTGCCTCTCCCCCATCCCCTGCTCCTTCAATTTAAATGTTTTTTATTTTTTTACATTTTTTGCATTCACATTTCCGGTTCTGTACTTTGGGGCACGCATGGTAATTGTTGGGGCTGGACCTGTGGTCACACAGGCCAGCCCGATCAGTGCTGGGGGCACCCAGCAGATGCAGATGGTGCTGTGGTCACATGGCACCCTCATTGCCGTGGTCAGACCGCAAGACGTCAGCTGCTGGGGGCTCCCGGACTAGCAGCTGCGGTCACTCAGCAGGACAGTGGCCTGGGGGCTCCCCGGTTACACATGCTGGTCTGGGGGCACTCAGATCAACAGGGCTGCCATACTGTGTTCATACAGCGTCAGCCTACAGGCCAGGGTGGCAGGGCCGTGACCAGACAGTGTCAACCTGCAGCCCAGTGTAGCAGTGCCGTGATCATATGTCGTCAGCCTGCAGGCCAGGGTGGCAGGGCTGTGATCACACACTGTTAGCCTGCAGACCAGGGTGGCAGGGCCGTGATCATACAGTGTTAGCCTGCATCCCAGTGTAGCAGGGCCATGATCACAGCGTCAGCCTGCAGGCCAGAGTGGCAGGGTCGTGATCACACAGTGTTAGCCTGCAGCCCAGTGTACCAGGGCTGTGATCACACAGCGTCAGCCTGCAGGCCAGGGTGGCAGGGTCGTGATAACACAGTGTTAGCCTGCGGCCCAGTGTACCAGGGCTGTGATCACGCAGCGTCAGCCTGTAGGCTAGGGTGGCAGGGCCGTGACCACACAGTGTTAGCCTGCAGCCCAGTGTACCAGGGCCGTGATCACACAGCGCCAGCCTGCAGGCTAGGGTGGCAGGGCCGTGATCACACAGTGTTAGCCTGCAGCCCAGTGTAGCAGAGCCGTGATCACACAGCGTCAGCCTGCAGGCCAGGATGTCAGGGCCGTGATCACAGTGTTAGCCTGCAGCCCAGCAGAGCCATGATCACACAGCGTCAGCCTGCAGGCCAGAATGTCAGGGCCGTGATCACAGAGTGTTAGCCTGCAGCCCAGTGTAGCAGGGCCGTGATCATACGTCGTCAGCCTGCAGGCCAGGGTGGCAGGGCCGTGATCACACACTGTTAGCCTGCAGACCAGGGTGGCAGGGCCGTGATCACACAGTGTTAGCCTGCATCCCAGTGTAGCAGGGTCGTGATCACACAGCGTCAGCCTGCAGGCCAGAGTGGCAGGGTCGTGATCACACAGTGTTAGCCTGCAGCCCAGTGTACCAGGGCTGTGATCACACAGCGTCAGCCTGCAGGCCAGGGTGGCAGGGTCGTGATAACACAGTGTTGCCTGCAGCCCAGTGTACCAGGGCTGTGATCACACAGCGTCAGCCTGTAGGCCAGGGTGGCAGGGCCGTGACCACACAGTGTTAGCCTGCAGCCCAGTGTACCAGGGCCGTGATCACACAGCGCCAGCCTGCAGGCTAGGGTGGCAGGGCCGTGACCACACAGTGTTAGCCTGCAGCCCAGTGTACCAGGGCCGTGATCACACAGCGCCAGCCTGCAGGCTAGTGTGGCAGGGCCGTGAGCACACAGTGTTAGCCTGCAGCCCAGTGTAGCAGAGCCGTGATCACACAGCGTCAGCCTGCAGGCCAGGATGTCAGGGCCGTGATCACACAGTGTTAGCCTGCAGCCCAGTGTAGCAGAGCCGTGATCACACAGCGTCAGCCTGCAGGCCAGGATGTCAGGGCCGTGATCACAGTGTTAGCCTGCAGCCCAGTGTAGCAGGGCCGTGATCACACAGCTTCAGCCCGCAGGCCAGGGTGGCAGGGCCGTGATCACACAGTGTTAGCCTGCAGCCCAGTGTACCAGGGCTGTGATCACACAGCGTCAGCCTGCAGGTCAGAGTGGCAGGGCCGTGATCACACAGCGTCAGCCTGCAGGCCAGGATGGCAGGGCCGTGATCACAGTGTTAGCCTGCAGCCCAGTGTAGCAGGGCCGTGATCACACAGCGTCAGCCTGCAGGCCAGGGTGGCAGGGCCGTGATTACACAGTGTTAGCCTGCAGCCCAGTGTAGCAGGGCCGTGATCACACAGCGTCAGCCTGCAGGCCAGGGTGGCAGGGCCGTGATCACACAGTGTTAGCCTGCAGGCACAATAACGAGATACAGAGACAGAAGTGCCACTCATGAAGTCTGCCACCGTCCTGGCACGCGTGCCGGCTGAGGCTCCTTTTATTCACAGTCAGTCATGACACATATTCTTAAAGGAGCAACCCCACAGTAATGAACCCATTGAGAGCGGCTCCGTCAGTTGTTCACTCACGGGAGACATCCTCTTATTACAGGGTACATAATGTCTTTTTTCATGGGGGACACCCCCATGACCACCGCCCCCTTTTTTTCATGCAATAAAACAGTGAGCCAAACCGCGGCCGCAAAAAATGTTACCTAGTCGGTCGTGGTTTGCAGAACGTATTTTCAAAATGAATGGGCCCGGACAGGCAATGTTTGGAGATTAGATTTCAAAGATTGTTGTTAGCAAACATAACACATGAAACATAAGGATGCATTTTACAATCTTCATTTTGTATCCACTTCAGGGAGATTTGGGGTACGCCATCCTCGCCCCATCCCCTTCTTACATATGCAAATCTTTCATGTGCATTTAACCTTCATCCCGCTTTACCCTCCCCCCCTCCTCTGCTGCCCCTTCTGGCGGACAGACAGTACGCCACTCTCCAGACAAGCTTTGGCACTGCAAGCACTCTATGCCAGAGACTGGCACTTTACAAAGGGTAATTCTATTTTAAAAATTGAATATTAATATAGAATGAATTCATGTATTAAATATCATAAGTATTTAGTAGAAGTAATTCATTTTGTAAAATTGTTAACGGCATATATTTTGTGCAAATGTTTCTCCAAAACATTAATATAAAAAATGAAGAAAAAAAAAAATCACATATAAATGCCTTCATTCAATCATGGTCATTTTAGGGGGATTGTTGGGTGAATCGGGGAGACTTATTAGGTTCAGGTACACAATCACTGTATAACTAAGTGATCCAATGAGTGATTAATGCGCTCTGTACCAGTGGAGACTAATTTGGGGCAACTTTGCACACAGGTTTTCGAAGGCCGAGGCTTCACAAGTACCATTAAGACCAATAATGAGGGGGCCAGGCCTCCTGGTATCTAAGGGGGGGGGGGTGGGCGGGGTAAGCACACGTTGCTTCTAGTAAACGGTTCAAGAGGTCTGGGATCACCTCAGAGGTTTTTCTAGCCGTATTATCTGAATGTATAGCATGACGTTCCATCAACATTTAAAACAGAAGTATTTCTACTATGTCTATGCTTAATGCAATAGATCGCAAGTTGGCAAATGCTGGGATGTTGGGACAGAGCTATCACAGGTGTGTCCTTACAGGGGTGAATGCTGGGATGTTGGGTCAAAGCCAACACAGGGGTGTGCTTTACAGGGGCAAATACAGGGATGATGGGGCAAAGCCATCGCAGGTGTATCACATTTCCAGGTTATTATTAGCACATCTGTGCTGGCAGTGCCTTGTGCAATACGAAAGGTAAAAAACAAAACGGGGAGGGATGTATTAAAACATGGCAACCATGAGGATCCGCTGCAGCATCAGTTTAGATCACAGGTTTGCACTCACAGTGACGAACACCGCCATGTTGGTGCAAGGCCCTCACAGGTGTATCCCGGCGCCGTGAGAGCACTGCGGTGGTGATGGACGCAGTATAAAAGAAATTTAGCATAACATACATAACTAGACAACAAAAGTGGCTGATTGGCTGAGTTGGAGCAGGACATCCTGTTCACCACCCTTGACCACCTGATCCTGCTAGCAGATGGCATCAGTTAGGGGGTGCAGAGTTACAAAAAGGTATCACAAGTGGAGAGACCGTTTTTGCCCCCTGCCTTTCCCAAGGTACCACACCTAACCAAAGTGCGATTTTGCCACAGCTTATTAATTAAAGTTGTGATTCAACAATGCATCCATTAAACATCAATGAATCGTTCAGTAAGTACTTATGTCGCAGCATTACTTTTATGTTGCAAGAAATCATTAGAGTTTGGTACACGTATAATGAGATTTAATGCTGCTAACCAATCAGAGTGCAGTGTTCCATCACTTCATGTCATTTCCTCATGAATTCTCTGAATTTGCTGCAGGTACAACCACCTGCATCCAATTAATATCACACCCACTAATTGAGCCTCATTAAGAAGGAGAGTTTCCAGAGCTCTGCCAGGAATGAAGCAGAATGGGGAGATCCAGTGACCATCCTTGATCGGTTTAAAGCTCTTGTGATCGAGTCCTGAACTCTTAGACATCCCGGATTAACATTTCACTTGTATCTGACTATAGGAAAGAAATGAATTAACTATAGTCCTGGCGTAATTTGAAACCATAATGTGTCTGTTACAATTCATATTGTATCCATCAGAACATTGAGGGAGTGCATCTATTGACTAATCCCTAAGGTGTGAGGTGTTTTGGTATGGCCTGGAGAATGACAAAGGGCTGCGATTCCTCAACGTTCCAACCGCCACGCCCCTTCGCTGCGGCGTCTGCCGCTGCAGGAAGGGCTCTCAGCGTGGGGATTCCGGTCATCTCAGGAGTGATGCAGCGAGCGCCATCGCCAATGCCCCCTGACTATGCCTGTGCCACTTCTGTTCGACACAGTCCGCACCTTCTGTAAAGTGAATAACTCAAAACCCGAACGATAAAAACAATCGTAAATAGGCCAAATAATCAATGTAGCGATTGCAAGGAAAACAAAGTTTTATTACATGCAAAAAATATCAGACGGTCCCAGAATTAACACGGAACTCACCCCACCCAAAGGAGTTGCTTCTTTCATAGCGGAAAACTGCGAATTAACAAAAATAGGCATAATAATGATTGCAACATTATCTTGCGCTCCCCATTGGCTAAAGCCGATATACAATTCTAATTACCCTCTATAGCCCCTTTCTGTATTGGTCACACATTATCTAAAACACATTCCCCCAAACATGCGACCTGCTACATCGTCATTGTGAAACATAGGAGTTCATGGACAACCAGGTACATTATACATTTCTTTAACGAATAAATATTCTTGACCATCACATGATGTGCACCCCTCTGTCGCAGCCTGAATAATGAGGTCAAATCTTGGGGTTTAATCCAAAATTACTACGGGTAATCCATCACTGTGCTTAGGAAAGCACCGCTTCCCCTCACTGATGAGGCCAAACTAGGCTGAAACACGTGTCAGGGTTGCTGTTGGTACTCTTGTTCAGAGGAAAATTGCCTAGCATTTTAGTGTTCAACTATCCTCATGAGTGGGGCCAGACTAATATGCAAACAGTTAATTCTCCTCTGTGAAATGTCCAGTGAGCTAAAGCATGTGGTGCACCACAGGTTTGAATCCCGCCCCGCGCTTAGAAACCACTCGCTGGTCTTAAGTGCGTTATAAATGAACAATAAAATAAAATAAATAAATAAATAGATAGACCCTCCTGGGTGGGAACCCTCCTCTAGAACAGATTTGGACATGTTCGTTCTCAGTTGAGGGGTTCCCACATTTATGATTCTTTTGAAAAACCTGGGGTTTGAGCCTAAGTGGCTTTGTGTAATGCAGAGGTGGACCCCTTGCTCGCAGTGTTTAGAGTGGCACAGCTTCACCCCACGGATGATGCCCAACAAGGATGAAACCAGAGTCTGGGGTTGCGGATGTTACTCTTGTTCGGAGGACAATTGCCCAGCATTTTACGGCATTTTGGGCATTTTCATTAGAGTCGTTCTACTTTCCTTCTCCATCTCTTCGATCACAGAATCTATTCCTTCTCACTGTTTCTAAACCCCCTTGTGCTTCATCTCGTGTCTGTTCCCTTGCTCTTTTATCCCCTAAATACAGGAATTCTCTTCCTCTCCCTGTCGGCTCTTCTACGTCTCTCTGCATTTTTCAATCTCATTTGAAAGCGCATCTCTTGTCTTCTCTTTCCACTTAATGCTGCTTTTTCTCCCTTCTTCTGTTTTAACTGACATTGCACCATCATGTAATTGTACTGCTTTTTTGTACATTTAGTTCAGCGTTTTTAGCGAAAAGAACGTTATAAATCAAATAAAATGAAAATGAAATCAAATGAAATTGACTATACTTGAGGGCACAACCTGAATGATATACAAATGGTGTTTTTTCCTTCGTGAAAGGGCCAGTTAATTTAACAGTGGTTCTAGAGTGGGGACATTTTTTTATTTATTTATTCGTATATGTATTGCGCACAGCAGCCCGTAGGCATTGTGGCAATTCTATAGAACAAGTAGTTTTGCCAGGTGAATTCTCAGTTGAGGGGCTCCCATATTTTTGCAAAAATAGCCATGCCATTAAATCTACATATTTGTATTTAGAAAAACCTGAAATTTCTAAGCTTAATACCACGGAAATCACTGCAGAATTTATCACAGAATGTGTGCACAAAGAAATCCCTTGTCTTCTTACAGATATCTTTGCAATTTCCATACCATAACTGCCTGGTGGAACTGGCAACATTTTACCATGACATTCAAATCAATTTTTAGCCCTCATATTTTCCAATTATGAAGAGTTGTTTCCTTTGTTGAGTTGGAACCTCAAGAAAAGTTTTAAATTAAAAAAACCAAATGTTCTCAAACATTTCTTTCATGGAAACGTCTGCGGGAGTTCTGGGTATGGTGCAGGTGGTTCAGTCAAATAGACAACACCTTTTCCCATTGAACTTGAAATGTCTATTTCCATGGAAGGTTCCATGGAAAGTTAAGTGAAAGCACGCAGGGGGCTTTCCGCCGAAAGCCTTCCAATTCCTACCCAGTATTTAAAATGTAAAAAAAATAAGTGTCAGGGCCCAAACATTTCCCAGCACTCTTGTGACTCGAAAACTCCAAAAGATTCAGAACGCCGCGGCACGTATCGTCTTTCAGAAGAACCGCCTGGAGCCTGCATCAGCAGCCAGGAGGACTCTCCACTGGCTGCCAGTTTCGGCCAGAGTGCAGTTCAAGCTACTGTCTGTCACAAGTGTGTCTATGGTGACACTCCTATATACCTTAAGATCAGGTTGAGACTATATATACCTAGGAGAACCCTTCGATCAGCTAAGGCTTGTTTTCTACAAGTAGACCGAGTCAAAAGAGCATGTGGAAACGGTCGTGCTTTCCATGTACATGCCGCACGGGCCTGGAATGCCCTGCCTGAATTCTTACATAACACAGCCGATGTTTTGGTCTTCTGGAAACAGCTACAGACCATTCGGTTTGTGTAATCTTGATATGGCTAACCAGCAATAATTAGATAGAGTACAGTCTTCTATCTTTCTTCTTCTTATGGCGCTTGGACGCCCTTGGGCTTTGGCGCCTTACAAATAAACTAACATAACAACAACACTGCAGGTGGGAAGCTCTGCACCACTGCCGCCGCTCATAGCTGCTCCCCACAGTGACAACATTTGGGGGTTAACTACAGCTCCCACCTGCTCACTGTGGTTGATGGATGCACTGACTTTCACCACTTCATAATTAAAGTGAGTCTGAGACAATAAGTGCCGGGGCTCAGAAATAAGTGCCAGGGCTCAACTCTGGCCAACACCCCAACAAATTAAGCACCGAATGTACCCAAAACTCCAAAAAGCTCTTTTTCAGAACATTCTGAAAACATTTCGGAGCGATTCTATACACTGTATAGTAGGTGGATTAGAACCAACAAAGTAATCCCAACATGTGGGTCCTAAGAGCCATGGCGGCATGCCTACCCTGTGGGAACCTAGCTTACTCAGTGCTTCACAGGCCTTTCGGAAAACGGTGTGTGTGACTGGAGGATCTTTACAGGAACGTAGTAAGCTATGAGTAGTGATGTCATTTCCCTATAAGAGGGGATAGGGATGTCGCAACTTGATGTCACAAGTTGCTTTGTGCTTAAGGACATGCTTCTTCCACTACTGGGATACCGCCACTTTCAATGCGGTCAATCACAACACCAATGGGTGTTGGCGGTATAGCTCCGAAGGGGTTCATTTCGTTCCTAGCTGATCGCATACACATGGTTCAGTAGGACCACTGCCTGTCTTCAATATCTATAATCAGATTCAGGGTCCCTCAGGGTTCGATCCCATCACCAATCATTTTCAACGTGCAGATGGCTCAGCAAGCTCAGATTCTCATTAGTCTTCATATTAGCTTTTGCTTTACGTTGGAATCCAGAAACACATTACACTTCAGGACTGAAGGTCACCAAAGGGTTTTGTGGATTACATGCTGACGGCTGGATGGCCGACAAACATCACTGCCCCACCCGTTCACAGCCTTTGGTAGTATGCATATGTCCCAAAAAACGTTCCCATTCTCCACTAGAATATTTATGTTCTAAATTGGGGCCATCTGTGAGCCTCCTTCCATGCAAGTCTCAGGGACTGTGCCAAAATAAGTTACCAGTGGCAGCCTGTGCCCCAGAGGTTCAGGACAATAAAGGGATGCCCAACTCTACTGCATACACGGTACTGGTGTGGCATGCTGACCCAGAGGGTCTACATCACCTAAAGCCTCTTGCTCTGGATCTACCATCTTCTTCAGTGGCCCAAGCCAACATTGTGGGTGTCAAGAATGACACAGATCTGTCACTCATTCATTAAGTCAAAGCCTTCCCAAAATCTGTCTCATCTCCTGAGATTGCTGAGAGATTACCCAGATCTATGAGCATAGGTGGTTCACAAAGGCTGACATTGCAGACAGTCACGTGCCGAAGGCCACCCTCTGCAAGACCACTCTCCCCCGCCCCCTCTGTCTAGAACCCCCTCACCCACTGAGCCACCACCTTCTACACACCCTCACCTCAGGTCCTGCCCCCTGACAGCACTTACCAGTCTGTCTGGCCCTGGTTGTCTTCATAGGACGTAATGAGGAAGCGCGCCACACTATTGCGCATCTGTTTTTTTCAGCACGCTTTTGTGCGTAGTGGTCTACAGACCTCAAACAGAGTTCCCACCTCTCAGGATTTCTCCTCAAAGCATCATCCTGTCTCTTGCAGTGTCTATCTCCTGACTTGACCAATAAAACAAATGTGCCCAGGGCTCCCTAAGCTGCAAAGGGCCCAGAACTGCGCTGCACACTTCATCAATGGCTTAAAAAGAACCAACTATGTCACTGTGGCAATGAAGTTCCTAAACTGGCTAGGTCCAGACACATAGAGCACATACCATACACTCAAATGTTTCTTTGCACATGATTAGTAGGTGTCACTTTACTCTAATCTCATCCCCTAATGATGAATGGCTGAGTCTGCTGGAACTGAAGGTCACACAAAGGGTCACTGGGGCAGACACTGAGATTCCCAGAGAAGCCCTAGCATCGGTGAGAGAAACACAGGTGGTAGTAAAGCATTGCAAGGATCCCAGTAGAGTTGAGGAGATCCCCCTTGATCTTGGTGAGGAATGCACTTTGTTGTCTCTGTTGATTTAGAAGAATATTGCAGCTATTAAGCGGTGCTGCGTAAACATGATTTACACAGCGGCAAAGCCTCTGGATGAGAGTGCGACGAAATGACTACTGCTCTCCAGGAGTACAAGGATGGGTAACGGATAAACCCCCTACTCGACCCCCACAGTACTGCTACACCAGCAGTGATCGCACAGGTGAAACAGGCACATCACAACAGGTATTCACCCTCTTTAAGGTACCATGGGCAGGATACTTTACAGAAACAAAATATGCACACACTGATCAAAAATACTACAACCCATCCGTGTAAGGGGGGGAAAATAAAGAATACAGACATTGGAACAAGAGGGGCAGTCTGATTTTGAAGACAGGGTTGCACAGGCAGTATTTTCAGCAGAAATGCCAAAGTCACTGATGAGGTCTGAAGAACTTGCCTCTTCCTTATAAATACTGGTCTTCACTACTAAAGGAGAGGACTTTGAGGCAAATTGTACTCCTAACCATGTTTCAGGTGACTCTTTCTTCTTCAAGTGTTTCAAGATGAATTTTCTAAGGGGATTCCCCCCCCCCCCCCTTTACATAGTAGAAAGTGCCACCGCAGATGGGTTCCCTTCTTTAAGGAATCCAAATCCAGGCTGCTGTGTAAATAACTTTTTGCCTGATGAGGTGAAACCAAGAGTGCTTTGTCTGCAGAAAATGGGTTGGATGAACGTTGAGAACGCTAGGAAAATCTTCTGTTAGTGGAATGTCCCCTCCTGGGCTACTATACTCCAGCCCTTCCTCTGCCTGCCTACACAAGGGGGTCTTTATTAATTACCACCCTTTTGCGGTTTCCTTTGGCCTGGCCTATCCTTTGAAGCATTGGACCTCTTCCTGCATGTCAAAACCAGACATGGTGGAGATTTCCATTTGCAATTGACATGTTTGGGAAGCACCCAATAATAGAATTTAATTCAGGTTCATGATGATTGCCTAGAGCTAAAGGGAGATCCTGACTGCTGGACCTTTTGGTTCCAGCAGTTTATGACAGGAATGCACATATAACTTTGTGATTGCCATGTTGCCAAACCAAAAGGCAGCTGCTCAGATGTCTCAGTGGACAAGCTCAGCCAAGTCACATGTATGTGCTATGCTTTTCTAGAATGGAGCACAATGAAAGGGATGGTCTGGTTAGCAGACCTCAATTGTAGACACTGAGCCACATTCATCATTTCATTCAAGAATATCAGAAAATCCCAGGTTTTTCACCTCTCGCGGATGGCATTCTGTCAGTGAGATTGTGGTCTTGCCTTTGTTGAAATTAACGAATATGTAATGAGCGAATTGCAGGCCGAGCTTCATAAATTAGCGTCTTGCCTTTTTGCCTGATCAGCAGAGCACGTTGCCTGGACACTAGGCGGATGCTGGTTCCTGCGTTTTCCCTGTATGAGATTTACAACTGTTATCGGCTTAGTGCAACCCCCGAGGGGGATTCCCTCCAGGACAATTGGAAAAGGCAAGCATTATATATGTGCTGCATCTATACGACGACTAATCAAATGTTTACGATGCCTTCCGCTAATGTATTCTCTGGAGCTGGTGTTGCGGACTCTCCATAAATCATGGCTGTTACGTTGTAATCAGTCAATAAATATGATCAATATGAGACTAACTGTAAGAAATAAATCTCAATAAATGGTTATGTCAATAAATGTGTGTGCCCCTCACCCAACCAGCGATTCCTGCAAGTGAAGCCCTGCTCACAGGTGACAGGGTAGTGTGTGTACGCAATTGTATTAAGGGCAGAGAGATGCACAAAACAGCCCCTTGCTCCGTGCTGCAGACATGTTGGCCGGCCCAGAGTACGCCTCTCTCCTTTTCACACTGTCAATTACTACTGGGTGACGTGCAGTGGAGTAACTTTGCTGAAAATGTTGGGGGGGGGGACATGACATCTGAAGAAAAGGTGCCGCAGCCAAATGAATGCTGACAAAATGGTGTGCCATGAAAGTTGGGGGGGGACAAACACCCCCGTTCCCCCCTAAAATTACGCCCATGGTGACGTGGTTAAGTCTCAGCTGCATACAAGGTCTGGATTTTCAATTGTTTCTCATGGCTTTTGGATTAAAGACACCGGTTGCCTTCAGTGACGCATGCCAAAAGAGCGTCCATCGAATCGCTTCAAAATGTTGCGACCCTTTGGGTGTACAGGGCTCGATCGAGCGTGAGCAGGTGGAGCGCCGCATACACCTGCCCGCCTCCTCCAGCCTGCTTCGCTGCCCCACGTTTCCTTTCACACATCCCCGTAGCCTCGCCTCAAGCTTCCTGTAAATTCAGTTACCACGCCAAACCGCCCGTGGCACGGGTTACCTGTATATACATACGGCTACCCAGTCAATGCCATAGAAATGGAAGAGGGAAGCCCTTGCTTGTATTTCCATGGTGGCCATCTTAGGCGGAATTTTTTGTTTCCTAAACAATGGGTCATATGTTCACCGTTACCTGGAGTTTTCACAAAATCATTGCTTCTATCACCTTGGTTCACCCCCCCCCCCTGCCATATGGTGATAGAAATAATATCTGATCCGAAGGACTGTATTGGGTTGTTATGGTTCAGAGGCCCTTAGCACCCAGTGCAGCCCTTCAGACAGGTATTATTGTTGAATAATGCCCTAGGAATATTCCGAGCTGAAACTCCAGAGGTGCCTATACTTCCCAGGTAGTAACTGTTGAATGCAGCACCAGGTACAGTTGGAACTTACTGAATACAAACCAAAAATTGAAATTATATCTGATGGTTGAAGTCTGCAGAAAAGGCTGTACATATGAACAGAAAATGGTGAAGGCAGCATTTTAAATGAAAAGAAAAAAGGTCATTAAAAGGTCAATTTAAGGAATTAGGTCTACACAATAGGGTGACCAGACATTGCAGTTTTGCCCGGACTGTACCAGCCTTTGCGCTTTGTTCCCAGTATCCCGGGAGTTTTTAAAATGTTAAGACCCCGTCCCAGGATTGGAGAAACGGGTGGCTACAGTCCCGGTTTTTAACAGGAACCGAATGACAAATCCCAAATCGGGCCTGGCGCTGCTCTCCCGGTTTGTTTTTCATGCCCCCATTACCCCCCTTCCTCCCTGCCCCACGTACTTTGCACCGTAACAGGCTACCGACATCCAAGTAGGACTACCATTTTATCAGAGCTCTCGTTGTGCTGTATTCCTCTTGTTGCGTTTATGCCCACTAAAATTGTAGTCCTGCTTCTATGTCTATCGCTCGTCCCTTTTTTTTTTTTTTAAATTAAATTATTTTATTCTGGTTACCATAATATACAACCAATCATTGTTATATTCGGTGTAGCAAATCAATTGAACGGTATTTGGTCAATGTACATGCATGACACGACCTCAGATCTTTTGAGCGGGGCTCTTTGGAGATTTCAGGCTATTTTTGGTCAGTGCAAATGCATGGTTAACAGTCATGCGCTCTGTAGAGTTACTTGCGAGGCCTCTCCTTGTGCTGCATTTTTGTCCAGCAATGTTTTCTAGAACCTGCAATTTGCAAAAGGAAACAACAGGTCCCAGAAAAAATGTCTGCGCAAAAGCCAGCTTTAGCAAAAGTAGGGTGCCAACCAAACATTTTCTACTGCTCTAAATGTAATCTGGTCCATAACAAGTAGAGACGTGTGTGCATATATTGAGAAAATTCTTCCTTATATTAGATAAGATGATAGGTTATTTATAACGCGTGCGGACCCGGGGATCGAACCTGTGTTGCTCTGTGCCGTTTTGCTTCCAAGGCGAGCACGTTGCCCCAGAGCTATCCTCCCGATGGAAGTAAGCCTGCTATTTCATACACCTAGGCGGACAATTGGGAATACTCAATTTCACCTACTGTAGAAAATCGTGCAAGAAACTGCCTCCAGAGGAAAAACCGAGAACAGCGAGAAAGAGAAATCAAAGAAGGACCATGATCCCGTCATGGAACATACCACCCTACTCACATTCGACGTTCCTCCCTCCCCTGCACTTAAGGAAGTCAAGTCCTTGCTCTTCAAAAAATGTGTTCCTGCGCGCACCGCTCCTTTGCAACACTCCTCTATCCAGAGCGCCAGGAATGGGGGTGCTCCGTGCCCTCGGCACCCCCAACCCTCGGAAAAACCATTCTCTAACTGTGTTAATACCCTTTCAATGCAACTGCCCTAAAATCTGGACAGCGGCTCCCCCTGTGAAATTCTTGAGTGGGTTCCTGCCGCCTCTATCACATCTGTTGTTTCACTGTATCCTGTACTGCCATACTGCACAGCACTCATCCAATTCCGGACTTGGTTACCATTCTATTAACAGCCAGCATATCATAAGGCCGAATAGTGAGTGCATTGATACCTGGACAACTAATAGTGGTGTCCGGCCGACATTGGAAAATATGATTGAGCAGGTTTCCTTGGAGCAAAAAAGACGGAGCTAACCAAATCAGGTTCTGTGCACCTGGATTGCATGAGCTATGTTTGATAGGGGTAGACAAGGCTGGATTATGCAGATTTACTCCCAGAATGCCCCAGCCTCAGCCCAAGAGGAATCCAGCCTTCCATATTCTGGAAGCCATCGAGTCTTTCAAATTCTCAGCTATGCTTCCCTTCAGTGGCAGAGCCGGGGGGCCAGGGGGCTGGCCACCCCCCTGGTGCCCAGTCTACCCCCAAGCCTCCCTCTGGTGCCCTAATGTCTGCCCACCCCGGCACCAACAGCTGCCTCCACCACTCCTTCCCTTGCCAGCTTACTAGCTTGCTCTCATCTCAAGTGGAAAAGAGCCTGCAGTGTTGTTCCTGCAGGCGATAAAATCCCCAAGATGAAAGCAAAGAGCAATTTGCCCCAGGGCAGGAATGAAGCCAAAGAGCGCCAAGAGTATAAGAGCGCCAAGAGTGCAGATCTCTTCCCTGGTGACCAGCTCACCTCTCCATTCTCATTTGGCCCGTCAATCTGTAGAAAGGCACACCTCAAAATTGGAACGGGTGAGCCTGGAGCTGGTGGGCATGCATGTGTCAACCCATGTCTGTCATGGGGGTGAGGGGGGTGTGGGGGTGCAGAGTTGGTGCTGTGTTTGGGCATGACACTGTGTTTGTCCCAAAAAGATCTTGCACGTGGGCCTCTCTGGACATTGTAAAGGTGCTCATGTCATGCTGGGTGAATCCCTGGTTCCTGTACATATGGATTTCTTCTACCAGGACATGTTAATTCCATCTGCAGTAAAATACAAATATACTTTTTTCTAATCATTTTGGCCTCAGAATGTGCACTCGCCACTAACCGTTGGAGTGTAATAATGGCCCTTTGGGGAGTAAGGAATGGTGGGAGGTGTGCACATGGAGAACTGATGGAGCAAGCGACTTCTTATACCGGGCTTGCAACTTTCTACAACAATACCCATATACCTACTGATGGCTACAGTTATGTATGTCTATATTCTAGCATGTAATTACAACATTAAAATGCAATGTTTTTCTAAAATGTCAAACTCTTTAGTTTGCTTTTTCCCCATCTGTAACATTGAGCTGTTTACTTAAGATCTACAGTAGCCAGAGATAGGACACACACACACACGCACCTCATGAAAGTTATGGTGGGTTTAAAAAGGTTTGAAAAAAACATGTCCCCCAAAATGTGAAAGTAGGAAAGTCCACTTGAGCCAAGAGACACATTCAACAATGCCACCTAGTAGCCATTGCTGAAAGTTCACCTCCATTTCTGAGCCACAACAGCAAGGCATTGTGGGTATGTAAATTAGCTAAAATGTAAACCCTTATCTCCAGGAAATTGCCTTTGTCTAAGACTTATACATAGCTCAATCAACCCAAGACAGACATTTGTGAGGCTGCCAGAACAACTACATACCTGGTTTCACTGCATTAGGTTTATCATCCGGTATGTAATTGTCCTGGCAGCCTCACAAATGTCTGTCTTGGGTTGATTGAGCTATGTATAAAGTAGCACTGCCCTCTTAGACAAAGACAATTTCCTGGAGATAAAAGCTTTGCATTTGAGCTAATTTGCATACCCACAATGCCTTGCTGTTGTGGCTCAGAAATGGAGGTGAACTTCCAACGACGGCTGCTAGGTGGCGTTGTGGAATGTGTGACTTGACTCAAATGGATATAAAAATAGTCAGGGGATGGTTTATTCAAGTCTGTACCTACATCAAATCTGAAAATATTTGAAAAGCTCGAGTTGTCGCGCATGCTCAATGCCTTGCGGTGCAATTCATAGTTTAACACTAGTGCAGCTCTCCAAGAAAGACTGGGAAGGTCCTTGGCAGACACAGATTGTTCACACTAGGAGTACGTCATGGCGTTACCAGGATTTCTAAGATGGCGGCTGACCTGACACTTAACTTGGCAGGTGACATATAGAACGTACTTGTGACTACCCAACTGCCTTCTGATGGGCCTACGATGAAGGAACCATGTCTCATTTGCAATATCGCTGCTGCGCAGACTTCCTGTTCCCCATCCTATCAACTTCAAGGACTGTGCACGTGCACAGCAAGCCTTGCGTGGCCGAGGTCTGCGCTTCATGCACTGAAAGCTTCCACAATACACGCTGCTTCTGGAAGCCCTGACACGTGCACATCATGTACCGGAGGCAGCGCATTCCTCGTTCTGGCCCCTTGCTTGCGGAACGCACGAACAATCCAAGACAAAGGAAGGCTTATGAAGCCGCTCAAGATCTGGCTATTTCACAAACAACTGTGGCTTTCTTGGTAGAGATTTGATCTGGTTCAAGAAGCATCAAGAGGCCACCCGGGGCATTCTTGCGCTTTACAAATGAATATAACATTATTATTAGGCTTTTATATTGCGCGGCACATCACCGTAGTAGTCTCAAAGCGCATAAACCTTGTCCGAGTTAAAATGCATTAAGTCCCACCCAGGGACAGCAGCACCGTAGTGTGCCTAGTATACAGTGACCTCCATCCCACAGACAGCAGAGCCTTGGTGTGCTTGGTATACATTGCCCTCCAGCCCAGGGACAGCAGGACCTTAGTGTGCTTGGTATACATTGACCTCTATCCCAGGGACAGCGTGTGCTTGGTATTGCCCTCCAGCCCAGGGACAGCAGGACGTTAGTGTGCTTGGTATACATTGACCTCCATCCCACAGACAGCAGAGCCTTGGTGTGCTTGGTATACATTGCCCTCCACCCCAGGGACAGCAGGACCTTAGTGTGCTTGGTATATATTGCCCTCCACCCCAGGGACAGCAGGACCTTAGTGTGCTTGGTATACATTGACCTCCATCCCAGGGACAGCGTGTGCTTGGTATTGCCCTCCAGCCCAGGGACAGCAGGACGTTAGTGTGCTTGGTATACATTGACCTCCATCCCACAGACAGCAGAGCCTTGGTGTGCTTGGTATACATTGCCCTCCACCCCAGGGACAGCAGGACCTTGGTGTGCTTGGTATATATTGACCTCCATCCCAGGGACAGCTTGTGCTTGGTATTGCCCTCCAGCCCAGGGACAGCAGGACGTTAGTGTGCTTAGTATACATTGCCCTCCAGCACAGGGACAGCAGGACCTTAGTGTGCTTGGTATACATTGACCTCCATCCCACAGACAGCAGAGCCTTGGTGTGCTTGGTATACATTGCCCTCCACCCCAGGGACAGCAGGACCTTAGTGTGCTTGGTATATATTGACCTCCATCCCAGGGACAGCTTGTGCTTGGTATTGCCCTCCAGCCCAGGGACAGCAGGACGTTAGTGTGCTTAGTATACATTGCCCTCCAGCACAGGGACAGCAGGACCTTAGTGTGCTTGGTATACATTGACCTCCATCCCACAGACAGCAGAGCCTTGGTGTGCTTGGTATACATTGCCCTCCACCCCAGGGACAGCAGGACCTTAGTGTGCTTGGTATACATTGACCTCCATCCCAGGGACAGTGTGTGCTTGGTATTGCCCTCCAGCCCAGGGACAGCAGGACGTTAGTGTGTTTAGTATACATTGCCCTCCAGCACAGGGACAGCAGGACCTTAGTGTGCTTGGTATACATTGACCTCCATCCTGCAGACAGCAGAGCCTTGGTGTGCTTGGTATACATTGCCCTCCACCCCAGGGACAGCAGGACCTTAGTGTGCTTGGTATACATTGCCCTCCACCCCAGGGACAGCAGGACCTTAGTGTGCTTGGTATACATTGCCCTCCACCCCAGGGACAGCAGGACCTTAGTGTGCTTGGTATACATTGACCTCCATCCCAGGGACAGCGTGTGCTTGGTATTGCCCTCCAGCCCAGGGACAGCAGGACATTAGTGTGCTTAGTATACATTGCCCTCCAGCACAGGGACAGAAGGAACTTAGTGTGCTGGGTATACATTGACCTCCATCCCACAGACAGCAGAGCCTTGGTGTGCTTGGTATACATTGCCCTCCACCCCAGGGACAGCAGGACCTTAGTGTGCTTGGTATACATTGACCTCCATCCCAGGGACAGCGTGTGTTTGGTATACATTGCCCTCCAGCCCAGGCACAGCAGGACCTTAGTGTGCTTAGTATACATTGCCCTCCAGCACAGGAACAGCAGGACCTTAATCTTCTTAGGATGTATTGACCTACAGCCCAGGGACAGCAGGACCTTAATCTGCTTAGTATAGAGTGACCTCCAGCCCAGAGACAGCAGGGCCTTAGTGTGCTTAGTATACATTGCCCTCCAGCCCAGGGACAGCAGGGCCTTAGTGTGCTTGGTATACATTGCCCTCCATCCCAGGGGCAGAGTGTGCTTGGTATTGCCCTCCAGCCCAGGGACAGCAGGACCTTGGTGTGCTTGGTATACATTGCCCTCCAGATCAGGGACAGCAGGACCTTAGTGTGCTTAGTATACAGTGACCTCCATCCCACGGACATCAGGGCCTTAGTGTGCTTGGTATACATTGCCCTCCAGCCCAGGCACAGCAGGGCCTTAGTGTGCTTGGTATACATTGCCCTCCAACCCCGGGGATAGCAGGACCTTAGTTTGCTTAGTATACATTGCCCTCCAGCCTAGGGACAGCAGGACCTTAGTGTGCTTGGTATACATTGACCTTCAACCTAGGGACAGCAGGACCTTAGTGTGCTTGGTATACAGTGACCTCCAGCCTAGGGACAGCAGGACCTTAGTGTGCTTGGTATACAGTGACCTCCAGCCCAGGGACAGCAGAGTCTTAGTGTAGTTGTTATATATTGCCCTCCAGCCCAGCAACAGCAGCCAGCCCAGGAAGAGCAGGACCTTATTGTGCTTGGTATACATTTCCCTCCATCCCAGGGACAGCAGGACCTTAGTGTGCTTGGTATACATTTCCCTCCAGCCTAGGGACAGCAGGACCTTAGTGTGCTTGGTATACATTGCCTTCCAGCCCAGGGACAGTAGGGCCTTAGTGTGCTTGGTATACATTGTCCTCCAGCCCAGGGACAACAGGACCTTAGTGTGCTTGGTATACATTTCCCTCCAGCCCAGGCACAGCAGGGCCTTAGTGTGCTTAGTATATATCGTCATCCAGCCCACGGACAGCAGGACCTTAGTCTGCTTGGTATACATTGCCCTCCAGCCCAGGGACAGCAGGACCTTAGTGTGCTTGGTATACATTGCCCTCCAGCCCAGGGACAGCAGGACCTTAGTGTGCTTAGTATATATTGTCCTCCAGCCCAGGGACAACAGGACCTTAGTGTGCTTGGTATACATTTCCCTCCAGCCCAGGGACAGCAGGCCTTAGTGTGCTTAGTATATATTGTCCTCCAGCCCAGGGACAGCAGGGCCTTAGTGCGCCTTGGATGCATTGACTGGAAACAGGTGTAATATAAGAAAAGAGATGCCTTGGAGTAAAAATGGGTGCAGCGCGTGAGATAGCGTGTAAGGAAGGGGGTGGAGAGTGCTGCATTGTAAATATACATGTAAATTCTGGGTGCGTTAGGGCATACTTTATATAACAGGACTTGACCATGTTGAACAAAATCAGATTCCTACATTTATATAAGATGCCAAGAGCTTCAAATTCCCATATAGTACCAGTCCAGGGCAATCTCTATATTTTCACTGGAATCAGGTCAGAGATCCATAAGGGTTTGCACCATTGCAGACGACTAATATATAGCTTAAAATGCAGCAATGTTGGGGACATAGTGGCTCAATTGGAATTCGGGCTGTCATATTGGCCGTTCACAATTAGCTACTTGATCTGGTCATGAATTAGTTGTACCTGGAATGTTGTAACAGGATTTGAAGAAGATACAGGCTGTCACCCTGAAGCCCCGAAACCAACTCACTGAGAAACTTAGCATCCCCGGAGGCCACGATCCAGCAGAAGTAAGAATACGTGAAGACTTGAACTCCGCAGGTGCAGGTAAGAAAAAAAATAGAAGACACAACTTCTCCGTCTCTGCCCCAGGGCTCTGGAACCTCTTCCCCATCAATACCTGACTCGCCCCCTTGCTTGTACAGTGGAGGAAGGAGCTCAAGACCCTACTCTTCAAGGAATGGATCCTGCCTAACACCCAGGTCCATACGCCACCCACTCCCCACCTTACCTGCGACTCCGTGATCTGGTCCCCACTGTTTCCTCCCCTGGTTACTTGTAAATCAATTTCTGACTATTGCACTCCCCTCCCTCTATTGTTAGATCCCCACTCACTTGTTTCTATGCTCCCTAACCTTATTCTTCAACCTATGCAACAAGCGGGGCTGGCCACTTGCCAGGGGCGTCCAGAACGTGGAAAATGAGCATTGCGCCCCTGCTAGAACTCGCAACACTCACCAGCCTTCAATACCAAACCCCTGCCCTTCCTCCGCTGCACATACCATAGTAATCCCCACATAACTCTCAAGCGATGTGCCCAGATACCCTGGTTTAGTTGCGCTATATAAACGAATAAATAAATAAATAAATAGTTTTCATTAAAAACAGCCATGCCTGCCCATTTTTGTGTTTCTTAAAGGGCAACTGTAGACTTTTTTCATTTTTATTAAATATAGAAAGACCTACCGGGACAATTTATCCCGTATTTAAAGCACCAGTGACGTTTAAGATGCAACTTGAAAATCCCCTTGACACACTACTATCGCTCAGGGGGAAGATCAACCAGCCCCTCCCTACATGCTCACAGCCATCATAACGAATAAGATGAAGGGCGACAGGTGGCTAGGGGTAAGAATGGACAGGTGGCTAGGGGGTAAGAATGGACAGGTGGCTAGGGGGTAGGAATAGACAGGTGGCTCGGGGGTAGGAATAGACAGGTGGCTGGGGGGTAGGAATAGACAGGTGGCTCGGGGGTAGGAATAGACAGGTGGCTCGGGGGTGGGAATGGACAGGTGGCTAGGGGGTAGGAATGGACAGGTGGCTAGGGGGTAGGAATGGACAGGTGGTTAGGGGGTAGGAATGGACAGGTGGTTAGGGGGTAGTAATGGACAGGTGGCTAGGGGGAGGAATGGACAGGTGGCTAGGGGGAGGAATGGACAGGTGGCTAGGGGTAAGAATTGACAGGTGGCTAGGGGTAGGAATGGACAGGTGGCTAGGGGTAAGAATGGAAAGGTGGCTAGGGGGTAGGAATGGACAGGTGGCTAGGGGGTAGGAATGGACAGGTGGCTAGAGGGTGGGAATGGACAGATGGCTAGGAGTAGGAATGGACAGGTGGCTAGGGGGTAGGAATGGACAGGTGGCTAGGGGGTAGGAATGGACAGGCGGCTAGGGGTAGGAATGGACAGGCGGCTAGGGGTAGGAATGGACAGGTGGCTAGGGGGTAGGAATGGACAGGAGGCTAGGGGGTAGGAATGGACAGGTGGCTAGGGGGTAGGAATGGACAGGCGGCTAGGGGTAGGAATGGACAGGCGGCTAGGGGTAGGAATGGACAGGTGGCTAGGGGTATGAATGGACAGGTGGCTAGGGGGTAGGAATGGCTAGGGGGTAGGAATGGCTGGTGGCTAGGGGATAGGAATGGACAGGTGGAAGAGTCAGGTATAGACCGATATCTTTTTCATGGCAGGCACTACATGCAGGTCCATGAAAGAACAAAAAGATAAGTCAATGCGGCCTTTGGGCTGATTTTCCCTGGATCCAGCAAAAAATGGCTTGCCAGAAAAATCCATTGGCACCCTTCATTTCTTTTAGTGTGTTGGACTATTTTAAAAGTTGCAGAAGCCCAGCTCGTTGGGTCCAGGGATGAGACACCCACAAGCCCACTTGACGCCCGAGCATTGTGCCTGTGAAATTCCTTGTTAGGATTGCACTCTGACTCTGCAGAGAATATTTAAACCTAAAACGCTGTATTTAAAAGGTGGGCACCTTTTATTGTTTTACTTTGGCACCAACATTATAGAAACACGCTCATCTCTTGTGTGACTTTACAGGTGTTCATGGTTAATCTTCTGAGATGCACAATATTTATAGGGGGGTGAGAACAATCCTCCTCTCCACGCCCTCGCTGGCGGGATCCCACAGTAAGTCATTTCCATTTCCAGCCCTGTTAAGTGTATGTTGAGCATGGCTGTAGGGTGGATGTTCTTCCCCCCTCTGACCTTCACAAGTCGCTCATGCGGTCTAAAATCTGCTCCCCCGTCCACCTCCCCCCACACACTATTCCCTTTTCCACTCCTCTGCAGACCAAGGTTTGGAAAACTCCGATGGCGGCATAATAAGCCACTTCTTGAACAAGCCTCAGTGCTGTTAGACCAAAACTCCTAACATTACATCCAGGGTGCTCACTGGAGGGAGGCTGATACGCAGCGGCGGCTCCATCATCCCACAAAGAGGTAAACATGTATCAAAAACAGCGGAATGGATTTCCTGTGTAGTACCACGTGACACCAGAGACCTTTCCACGCCAACGCATCGATAATGGAGATAAAAGAACGTGCCCCTTACAGCAGAGGAAAATGGCCGCCATTTTTCACAACGGCCTATCAAATCCATGAAGACTAATGGTCGCGCTCACGCTACTCGGGCAATCAGTCTTGGTTAGAGGTGCAAGGGTTGGATCTAATTGCAAAGGAACCTTCAGCCCAGTGGCCTCCAGGTTAATGGGGTGAACTTGCTTTCGATGTTACGAGATCCGAGCTGTTGGAAAACCCTAGAGATACTTCTAGGGGCAATACTGGGTGTCAGGGGCGTTGCTAGGGGGGAGGGGGTTAAGGGGGCTATAGCCCCTGATCTTTTGGTTATAGCCTTGGATAGAATCTCAGGAGCTACAGCCAAAAGACTAGCTAGCCCCCAGTCACAACATCAGGGTAGCCCCGGGTCTTTTCCAGACCTAGCAACTCCCCTGCTGGGTGTGGAACCCCCTTTGAAGGGATATTTGGAAGAAAGGTTGTAAAAGAAACCTGCAAATGTTGCTCACACACATGGAGTCATGAAAAGGGGCAACTTGCAGCTCCAACATACAGCCGGATTCAGTGCTTAATTTGTGGGGGTGTTTGCCGGGGCTCAGCCCCGGCTCTTTTTTCTGATCCCCTGCACTTATTGTCTCAGACGCAGGCTGATTATGAAGTATGGATAGCCAGGGCATCCAACCCCCAGTGGGCAGGTGCAAGCTGTAGTTTAACCCCAAATGTGTCGACACTGTGGGGAGCAGCTGTGGGTGGCAGCAGTGGTGGGGATCTGACCGCCTGCAGTGCCACAGGAGTGCTAGAAAATATTTGGGCCCTGGCACTTATTTTCTTACAAATTAAGCACTGCCCGGATTAGTCATTAGCTGTCCTTTAAAGTAGACTATGCTTTTAATTTTTTTAAAAATCCATTTCCAGTTAATACGTTTGTGAGACGTGCCCACCAATACTTAAACCGCTGCTATTTGTCATCAGAACGTGCTTTACATGAAACCGAACCTAAAGAATTGCCCAAGGGTGCCCTTGGGCCCCAGAAGAGAACGCCCATGACACCCCAAAGTCACCGCAAGCAGTTCTGTCAATTTTATTCATCCGTAATGAGCTTACCGTTGCCTCAGTTTCTCAAACATCACTCATTCAGTTGAGAAGTCCCCTATTTATCACCAGGGAGGATAGCTCAGGAGTTAAGCGCTGGCCGCAGCCTTGTGGCAAGCCTGTACTTCATACGCTTAAATCCCTTCGAGGCCGACCCAGCCCTTCCACCTTCCAAGGTATTTAAATGCATGAGCATTACATTGGGTAGGCGCTACAGCCATTATAAAAGCGCTTGGTCGCAAGAGGAATCCAGCACGAAAAGCTATGCAGAAAATACATTTTCTACATAGCTTTCAATGTTACAATGCGTGGGAAATAGTACATTTGAATGCACACAGTCAATCAGGCTCGGACTGGCCTATAGGGCAATACCCGAACCAAAAACGCAAAATGCTAGAGTGTGCCAGTTTTTTGGGTCAAAGTAGGCCACTTTCTGGCCCAATGTGGGCCAGTTTGATGTTACTGCACTATGCAGCCAGTAGTTTTTACCATTGTTATTGAAAATAGATTCTTTAAATAGCACAATTTGAATCACATTTCATCAAAAAACTCCCCCTTGGGTACTATTCAAACAGTCTGTCACAAAAGGAATGAATTGCCCTTTCGAACTGCGGGCCACTTTTTCGTTTGTGCCTAAGACAATTGTATGCCCCAGTCCGTCCCACACTCAACAGCATTGATTAATACAACCATCTGTGCTGTTTACTAACTGAAACCGACCTACATTGTCCCAAAAAACGCCCCCATGCTCTCCAGTTGGAGCAGCCCTTCGGGCATTGCCCTGTTGCCCAGAAGGCCAGTTCGAACCTCACATGCATGGACGTCATTTAAGGGTCACCCGGGGTCGCAGCTGTGACCCCCGAGGTCTCCTTTGCTACCTCTAAAAAAAGAAAGAAAAGAAAATCGTTTTTTGTGTTGGGTGATATTGTATGTATATTTGTTCTATATGAGCTGCCTAAGCATAAGTGCTATATAATAACACATCATTATCATTTGGCCATGGACGTCTGCTTGCATTCACAGTGATTTGCTAATATGGGCCTATGCACACTGATCTTAACGATACATATGGCAATCAATTCTTGTATGAAATGTATATCATTTTACAGTGGTATCTTAACCATATTGTTCGTAGTGTACTTAGAAATAATGTTTTAGTTTTTTTTTTACCAACTTACAGTCCCATGCGCCCGGCTGCTGTGTGCAATTTGTGATTGTGTCGCAGTGGGTGTGGGGCAAAAAGGGGGACCCAGACCCCGACCCCTCGAAGACACAGTAGACAATAATGCGCCACACTTTAGGAACTGCGCCACACTAGGTTCTGGTGAAAAAGGTGTGTATTTAATAAAATGCCCTTTCCGGTAACACGTGTTTCGACACACAGGTGTCTTTTTCAAATCAGGGCTAGTCAAAAAGCTTTCACTTTGGAATCACATGTATAAACCAAATAAGTAATCACAGGAATTATATAGATACCATAAAGTGCATTTTCACAAAGGTGTTGGTAGAATTGGATCAAAATGAAACATGATATATAGTCACAGAGAGTCAAGGAGGGGGGAGGGGGTGGAGGTGTAAGGTGAAGAGGGACCTTCTGTTGCCTTGGTTTCATCTTTGTCTGTCTCAGCTTCCACATCAGAGCTACCTGGTCAGCTGGTAGGTGTGTTGTCTTTTGAGAGTGGTTTAGACAGTTTATTATATTTTTCTTGAAAAGTCTATACTTTATCTTCACGATAATCTCATTCATCCCTGTAAAATTTGCGAATTTTGCGAACGTTAATTTCGTCTTGATATTCCATTAATATTTCATGCATTTTATTGACATTTTTCTCAATAAATTGTACCTTTCCTGCAGTAAGTGGAAAATGCCTCAAAACGTGGCTTTTTTCACAAGCCTTTACTCAGTCGCCTGAGTCACAGCACAACGAGTCATTATGGGCCTCAGGTTCTCAACTGCTCATCCCATTAACTGTATATCTGTACTATTTCCATATGTTTCACAAAGATGGGCTTACTGTAAGCAGCGCCTTGAGGACTGCTATATCAAGCAGTAACATCAAACTACATCATGGCTAGGGTGGTAACTGTGTGCCATGGCTAGGGTGGTCACTCTGCGCTATGGCTGGGGTGGACACTGTGCAGCATGGCTGGGGTGGTCACTGTTCACCAGGGCTGGGGTGGTCACTGCACAGCATGGCTGGGGTGGTCACTATGCACCAGGGCTGGGGTGGTCACTGTTTACGAGGGCTGGGGTGGTCACTGCGCAGCATGGCTTTGGTGGTCACTGCGCACCAGGGCCGGGGTGGTCACTGCGCAGCATGGCTGGGGTGGTCACTGTGTGCAGCATGGCTGGAGTGGTCACTGCGCGCCATGGCTGGGGTGGTCACTGCACAGCATGGCTGGGGTAGTCACTGCACAGCATGGCTGGGGTGGTCACTGCACAGCATGGCTGGGGTGGGGTGAGGTGGTCACTGTCCACCATGGCTATGGGGGTCACTGCGCAGCATGGCTGTGGTGGTCACTGTGCACCTAATGCCATATACGTATGTTTGCCTGGTACCAGTCGACCGCAGAGTCAAAAGTAGCTCCTGGTGGCTGTTGGGGTCAAGCTAATCAGGCTCTTCTAGGCTACAAGCGGGGGGGGGTGTGGTGTATGATATGATATGATATTTATAACACGCTTAATACCCAGAGGTTTCTAAGTGCGGAAACGAGGATCAAACCTGTGGTGCTCAGTGTTGTCTTGCTTCCAAGGGGAGCACGTTGCCCCTGAGCTATCCTCCAGAGACAAATTCATTAGCTTCCAGAGACAAAGGTAATTAGCTCCCACAGACTTCAGTCCCACACACCACTCTGTGTGACACACTCTCTGTTGGAAATGCTCCTGCAACAATGCATTTCTCTGTAAAGCACTCCTCTGCCTCTAGGCTAAGTGACAAGCATGGGCGTAATTTTAGGAGGGAAAGGGTGGTGTGTCCCCCAACTTTCAAGGCACATCATTTTGTCCCCATTCAATTGGCTTGGGCACCTTTTCTTCGGATGTCATTTCCCCCCCGCAACATTTTCAGCAAAGTTACTCCACTGGTGACAAGGCTTTTATGCATGGACAAACCGCCAACACGGTGCTCTCAGATCGTCTGGCTTGCCTTGAGGCTGACATATTGTGGCCCCACACGTGGAATCCACATTCTGGTCTGGGGATAGGAAGATTCTATCGAAGCAGATTTGGTCGAATGCACAACCATTGCATTTCGCTGACGGAATGTGGCCAAAAATATATGTTGGTAAGGGTAATACTTAAGGTACAGGGGCAGGCGGAGGGTCTCCCCCCTGCATATATCGATGACCAAATGGATTAAAAGAAAAACAATTTAATGGTTTTGCATTCGACAAAATCTCTATGATCAAATCACATGGAAACCTTGGTCTCTGGAGGAGCAGGGAGAAGATAAGACAGGAAAGCAGGCGGATCACCTGCTTTCCTGTAGGGAGGATAGCTCAGGGGCAACGTGCTGACCTTGGAAGCAAGCGACACAGAGCAACACAGGTTCGATCCCCCAGTCCGCGCTTAGAAACCTCTGGTATTAAGCGTGTCATAAATAACCTATTATATCATATCCGTCTTAGGTAGGGGTGATGCAGAAGGTGGAAAGGCCTGCTTTGTGATCACTTCTGCGCGTGTGATCCTTTAAAGTGGACCATACATCAGAACTGCAGAAAGGAGGGCATGTTCGAAACAGGTTTGGCCCCACAAAAGGATTGTCTATGTGAAGAAATATGTATTAATAAAGACCAGCATCAGGCATTTCAGAACCTGGGAACAATTACTGACATCACAATGTTAGCGCAGTACACGCCCAATGTTATAGTAAGTAGATAAGTAAAATATAGTATGTATAGTATTGTATAGTATAGATCCTGGCAGATGGACCAAAAATACATAACGAAAGTTTCCTAACCTTTGGGAACTTTATTGGTTTCGTTAACAATTAGTGACAATACGACGAGTACATAGACTCCAAAAGTCATTATTAGTTCAAGTTTTGACCGCAGGCCAATGGAAAAAGGGAGTGACTCTCCCTGCTGGAGGGAAGTCCCTAGTGGATCCGTGTTATACAACCGGGCGTGTGCAGCTTGTGTAAATTTGGAGCCAGGTGGTGGTCAGGTTCATGTCTCCACAGGGAGGGTGGGGCTTTATTTTAAAACCCACTGCATGACTTAGATTAGCAGCCAGGACAGAATTGACAAGAATGGTAAACCAGCCCTGCAAACCTCTTGCATAAATATTTGGACATCCAAGGAGCAAAGTCTAGCTACCTTTGTGCAAGACAAGTTATCTAAGAGAAATTAACTCTGTAAACATCGCTCACATATATCGAAAAGCAGTAGAGTCTTTGATCAAAAGTGTTGTACAATAAATTGAGAATAAACAGCGCTTCATGCTGGATTCCTCCTGCTTCCAACTGTTATGTTATAATAATAGGCGTTATTATCTAATGTAATGGTAATCAATTAGGTTGTATAAGGTTTTATGTTCAGTTCATATCATACCCCAGAACCGCGATTCCGGGATTCAAGGCGCTTGAGTTAACTGTGCTGCAGTCATATCCAGAAGGTCAATTGCGGTGCGCCAAGTCACACAAAGTAACCAACTGAATGTACGAAAAGAGGCCTCTATTCAGATCACGTTGTTTTTAAATTGACACATAGCGGCCATCTTGTCTTCACGGGTATTCGCGGAGCACATGATACAATAGCAAAGCCTGAACTATGTCTATTAGTTTACGAGTTCGGTACCGGTACACTTGTGGCTCATGGCCGCCGAGCACTTCTCATCCTGGCAGAACAACAGAATCTACTTACTGGAGAAGCTCTGCCCCACTCGTTTAGACACTGACATGCCAGTGACCAGCAGGGGGCACACACATTGCCAGTCACCTCAACCCCCCCACCCCCTCCATTAGGACTGAGCACTTCTGCCCCCACACATCAAACTGGTGGCCATGTCTAGCAACCCGAAGCCGGTCATAAAAGGGCACCAAAAGATTACTTCCCAGTAATCCCCATTACTTTGAGTTCTGCTCATCCTCTTCTCGGTCCTTTACCAATGAGGGGCTACTGTCTCAGACCAAACCTGGCGTTGAAGCCATAATGTCCTTTGAAAGTATCCCCCAGCTTGCCCCTGCTCTTGGGGCGTTGGGCTACATCTGCCCTCCTCAGCTGCAGTATTAGTAAAGCAAGTCAACAGGCTCAATGTGTGGGTCTCATGCAGGTTGGGAAGGCTCGATTACTAGGAGGCCGAAGAGTACATTCCAGAGTAATTGGGATTACTGGTTAGTAATCTAGGAATTCAATCCTCATCTATTTTCCTCATCCCAGTCCTTCAGCCATGAAGATACATCAAGCACCCCTGTACATCTAATAGAACAAAAGTATCAGGATGTCTACATTTCTGTTATCGAGATGTCTAGATTTCTGTTATCGGGATGTCTAGATTTCTGTTCTTTCAATGCCACCCTTCCTAATAGACCCCTGATCATCAGCCGAGGACACGCGACTTTTCCTGGAAATTGACTGCTCATACCCAAAGTGGATGCTCCAGAACCCATCTGATCTTGCCCAAGCCAGTGTATATGGCCCCTTTATGGGTCTATGTTCTCCCTGCCCAGGAGCCAGCCCATGGTACTCTTGAGTTGGCATGTTGCCCATGCCCCTGTACCAATGAGATCCTCCCTTAGTGCTTGAGCACTGCATATCTCTGAGGCGGTGTGCGGGCACTGACGAAATGTCTACTCCTCTGCAAGAGTACACGGGTGAGTAATGGCTAGACAGCCTACTCAGCCCAACACTACTACTAAGACAGCTGTGATCCCAATCATAAAGGTGAAACAGACACAGCCCAAAAAGGATCCCTCTTTGGCATCTTTTGGAAGTAAAGGTTGTGGGCAGGCTAAATCTTCAGGGTGGGTGATAGCTGAAAACAGTAGAAACCCACACAACGTAAGTACAGTGGTTGCAAAAGAAAAGAATGAGCAATCAAGGTTTTATGGGAAAAAAATATAGGCATTTCAATCAAACAATAAGATGCAAACAACTAATCAGAAAACTCTAAGAAAACCACCACTGTAAAAAGAAATGACACGGGATTGGCCCTGCGCTCATGAAATGCAATCACTAGTATCTATAGCTGTGCGCACATGTTCGTGCAGCATTCCGTCATAAGTGTTTAGTTTAAGGTATCAGCCTTCAATCTGTGACTAGGTGTCTCGCAGATATTCCGATCAATATTCACATAAATTAGATAACACGGGATTGGCCCTGTGCTTATAAATTGCATCCACTTGTAATTATGGCTGTGCGCGCATATTCGCGCAGCGGTCCGTCAATACGTTACTTTGCAGGACGCTATTTCAAAGGAAATAAAGTAGAGTCAGGGAATGCTTAATGATCGAATCCCCATACCTGTACAGAATGTCTTTGAGACAGAGTGACAAGCGATCTATTCACTTCTCCAAGGGATCTAACCCAGATAATGAGCGGAGGCGCTTTTTAACGTATTAAGGGGCATACAAGATAACAAGGTAACATGGCATCACTTATTCGTTTCCTGGAATCTACACATGGATACTGAACATGCACAAAACCAACAAACTAAACATTATTTCTGTTTGTCTCTTGTTCTCTTCCCTTGCATCCTCCCCAACGCCAATCCCTTTTTTATCTGGCTTTATTTTTATATTCATATGTCTCTATTGTTTTTTTTTTTCACACTATTGTTCATGCTCACTATGTTATTGCACAATGGTGATATTAATTGTGCTTGCTTCTTGATATTATTTCTGTAATATGTTTTGCAATTTCCTATGCCTTTGTTTTAATCAAGCAGCCCTGATTTGAAAAAGCCCTCAAGAAAGGCCGAAACACGTGTCATCAGGAAGGGCACTTCTTAATATGTAATAAATCACTTTGCAACCTTGGGCGCTGTCTCCTCTTTGGGTTATTTCTCGCCTTTACCTGTTTTGTGGTCTCTTTTGGCTAAAGCACAACCCAGTGAGACGCGACCTACTGCATTAAACAGATTTGCTAAAAGAATACAGATAGTACAGAGCAAAACATGTCGCCATGTTAGACCAGACCTATTTAGCCAACAACTTCTGAAACCACAATAGGTCATAGCCATTTGTACATACTGTCCATTTGGCATTTTTTGGGGGGGCCGGCCTGCCCAAATTTTGCTCAGGGGGGGGGGCAGGCCAAAAAGGTTTGAAGACCACTGCTATATAGTGTAACATTATAAAACTACATTCCCAAAACTCAAATGTTAACTTCTCACTTTTGAAAAAAGGTGTTGGCGTGCCTTATTCCCTACTGTGCAAAACAACTGGTACCAAACCCTGATCGTTAGATGAGGGCAAGATATGTGGTGATCGAGCTGCAACTGTGTGTATTCTAGACTCTCACTTGTGGGCTACACATATTTTGCTAAACAGCCTGGGGCACAAATAGTTACAATGTAGTTTAAGAACCTACATAGCTGCCAAGTTACCCTGTGTTATGTGTGATACCTCAAATCAGTCCTGTTTCTCCCATTGCATGCTGGGACTTGTAGTTTTGTTTCCCCCCATTGTGTGGGCCTACAAATGTCAATATGTGATGGGAAAAGCCAGGACTAGCTCGTGGTATCGTGCATATCATTGTTATCAGCACGGGTAGCATAGCTCAGGGGCAACACGCTGGTCTTGGAAGCAAGATGACACAGAGCAACACAGGTTTGAGTTCCGGGTCCACGCTTAGAAACCTCTTCGGTATTAAGTGCGTTATAAAGAACTAATTATAATCCTGCCCTTGTACTGATTTTGGTGATCAGGCTACAGCCAGTGACGTAACCACTTTACACGTAGGCAATTCTAATGCCATTGGACAGTTCCTTAAATACAATGTAAAACCTTCCTGCTAACCAAAGGTGCGGGCCAGAGCCAGGGGTGCACCGAGAATACTATTTCGGGGGGGTGGAGGGGGTTTACCCTTCAAAAGTTGGGAGAGGCACTGACATCAGTGACTGTGGGGGAGGGACAAACTTACGTGTGTGGGGGCATCTAACTTCTTTACGCATTCTAATGAGACCATTCTAGTGCAGCTTCAATGTTATAAGCAGTTAACTCTATCCTATGCATCTAAAACCACACAGTTAAGAACTGCTGTGAGAATGAGCGGTCTCCTGTCCTCCCTACCCTTCCAATCACTCCCCTGACAAGGAAGTCCGACCCCACATCATGATTTCAATTGCCTAGAAATGTATGCATATGAGTGCAGGTGCTAACCGTAGTCATTGCAGGGCCTTTGTTGACATCGAAGCCCATGTGCCGTTTAATGTCTGTGTCCTGTTCTGTCCGGCCTTGGCTCGGTGGGTCAGCCGGGTCGAGACAACATAGTCCAAAACATCGGGGTGGGAGGGTTGCGGGGGGGGGGGGTGACAAGAGCCTGATCTGCTCAATGGTGTTGCGCCACTGGAAAGAGCCCAGGCTGGTGCAGTGGACATGGGAACGTTATTTTTGGGTTGGGTGGAGTGGGGGATTTATTGAGCTAACATGGGTGCAGGGCCGGTCTTAGGGGTGACCACCCAGGGCACCATTAGCCTCCCGCCACGCCAGCTCAGGGGAGAATTTCAAGGTCTCCCCCGAGCTGGCGTGGCTGGAGAAGGCTCAACAGGCACCCTATTGGAATCAAATGTGCCTCGCTCTCGGGACTGGGGCGCAGTTAATAACAATAGGGCGCTGATCGTTTCGCATCGGCGCACTGTTGAAACATTTGCCCCCGCCCACCCCGGCGCCGCATTTTTGTTTTGACTCCCAGGCGCTGCCGCCACTAAGGCCGGCCCCGCCGGGGTGCTTGCCTGTACCTCACGCTTCCACCTGCAAGTGCTGAGAGAGCCCCACCGGTGCTGTGGGTGTGCATGGAAAGCACCCACTTGAATAAAGCAATTAGTCTAGTAATTGTTCAAGGATGTTCTGCTCCGCAGCCTCGCAGAAACGGCCAGGATCCCGGGAATGGAAACGATAACACGAGTCCCGCGCAGGATTTCCAGGAACAGCTCAATGCGGGCCGCGAGCGTCTCCTGACAAACGACACCCAAAGCAGCACCTCCAGGAACCGGATCAGAAGACTTGCTGGGGCCTGTGGGAGCAAGCAACATTGGGGGGGGGGGAGCGGAGGGGGGGGGCATAGCTGCTATTGCTGCAAAGGCCTTTCCTGAGTTTTGCTGCTGCGTGTAAAACATACGTACGTTCCGCGTTGGACTGTCATTTGGTAGATTTACCGACCGACCAAACAGCGGTAATCGAGTTTAGCGGTAATTCCACAGGCATAATAACTGGTCTGACTCAACTGGTCCCATGGCCGGGCACCATTTTGAAGAGGTCCATCTATCATCGCTCCTCAGTTTCTTTTCGAGGTACAGGAGTGTTGCTAGGTCTGGAAAAGATCCGGGGCTACGCTAATGTCAGGACTGTCAGGACCCGGGGCAATAGCCAAGCCCCCCCCCTGTACCCCCTAGCAACGCCACTGTTGAGGTGCATGCCCAGAGAGGAGGGAGCAGTTTCAACTGCACACACCACAAGGAGCCCCCCCCCTTCCAGTCCACCCCCCCTCCTCGCACTTAGCATGTGGGCCCTCACCCGCTGCACCCCATGCAATTCCCTCGCACTTGCCCTCCTGGCCTCACCTTAGCACTCGCCTAGCCCCTGCAGCCCCCCCTCCTGCACCCCACCATTTAGTTCACCCTCTCCTCTTTACCCTGCACTCCCCTTCCCACCCTAGCACGCCGCACTGGCAGACTGTCACTTCCCCCGCCCGCCCCCTCGCATTTCTTTTTACTGCACCTGCACGATCCAAACGTCACAAGGTCTAGTAGGACCGTTATTGTTATCGTTCTCCCTTGCCCCCCCCAGCCCCCACCCTTGTTTGTCTTGTGTCTCCTTGAAACAGCATTTGTTGCATAGGTGCCTTACACATGTCCAATAAATAAATAAATAAATGCATAAATGATTAAGCTACCGCTTCACATTATCACTGACGCGAAGTGCACTAACTCGCTATATTAATGCCCTCAGTAGCTCTTCTAGCGTCTCAGGCAACCGATAAAGGCCCGCTTCTCCAGTCCAAAGCAACCCAGAAGGAATCTGATCAGGGATTCAGGGGAGAGGAATCTGGTGCTGCCTTTTGATATAAAATCAAGTTTGCCCTGAATGTATGTTGCCATGGTGATTACAAACCATCAAAGCAGCCGGAGGGCGTGCTACATAGGCATGCGTCTCTGGCGACGTGTGTTCTCCGGGATGTATGCCATCTGCCCGCATTAAAACTGCTCGGGCCGCCGTTTTGACCCCATTTTGACCGTTCATTGTTAACGGGGACACGAGCAATTTTTGGCCCCCGCCTCCACTTTGCATCAATTCATCAACCCATTCCCACGGATAGCAGATGTAACCGGAGGCAGGGGTACGTGGGTGCTCCGGGGTCCGCTGACCACCCCCCCAGGAAAGGCCATCTGCGTACAGCTCCCTATACTTTCACTGTGCAACGCACCCCCCCTCCCCCGACAACCAGAAGAAAGCGCCCCTGGATGCAACTGCGATCATTCACGCTGCAATCATGCAAACATGATCCATTCCTTTCTGGAGATGCTAGTCCGGTTCTGTTTTTACTTTCTACTCTAGAACTTGACGTCCTGGGCTTGTAATGAGGAAATCGAGGGGTGCACGTACCGGAATACGAAGAAATAAGACTGGGATGCAGGGGTGAACTGGGAACCAAAAGAGGCCCTGGAAATAATTTTCAAAATGGCTCCAAATTACACTTTTTCAGCACCGCAAACCCAACCCTTTTCCTATGAGATCATTTGGAAATAAAATAGGTTACCACATAAAAAGGGCCTGGGGTGCAGAGGCCTACCTGGAAATATCCAGAGTCCCCTGTAGGCCAGTCCACCCATGCTGGGGTGCAGAGGCCTACCAGCAAATCTCCAGAGTTCCCTGTAGACCAGTCCACCCCTGGCTAGGGTGCAGAGGCCTACCTGGAAATCTCCAGAGTTCTCGATAGGCCAGTCCACCCCTGCTGGGGTGCAGAGGCCTACCAGGAAATCTCCAGAGTTCTCGATAGGCCAGTCCACCCCTGCTGGGGTGCAATTTCCGCCATGTGCGTAGAGAGAGTTAGAGAGCAGAAAGGCACCTATGAAGAATTTGGGGGTGAAAGTCTAGTCAGAACCCCAGTAAACCATGGGAATGCTTACACTGTGGAACAGGCCCTCTGTAGATACCGGGCCTCATTACAAGTTTGCCGGTCCGGTAACTACGGTACCGCTAAGCTTGCCGGTACTATAGTGACCAGACCGGCAAACTACGAGATCTGCTCGCAGGTCCCTTTGCGCCCGCCAGGCACCCGCGAACAGCATGTCGGATGCACCGGTACCATTCACTATGGGCTCAAATGGGAATGGGGAAGAATATTTTCCGGCGCCCGGGAATGGGCGATTACTGGGTCCGGCAAGGCCGTAATGACCCGGTAATTGCCCATTTGTGGGTGACGGAAAAAATCACAAGTTTGGGGGCAGCCTGCAGGTTTTACCGGCAAGGCTACCGCTAAACCTGTAATGAGGCCCACTGTCCCAGCAGGGAATTATCATCCTGCTTCAGGCACTTGAATGGCGTCTATGGATGAAATATGTTTTCACAAAACAAACCTGACACTCTCTGCGCGGGTCCAATATTAGGCATTAACACACGCTCAGAAACATAGGTGGAAAACCTTAACCTCGCAACAACCGCCTCGCAGAAGCAGAACATGTCAACTCAAGATTACTACACGAAGTAAAAACCCTCGCAAAATCTGACCTAATAAGAGCGAGGCAAACCTGATTATCTGAAAATAGCAGGCTTGCTGACCCACCCTGTGCAAAAGCATAGCCACAAAACAACAACAAACGTTACCTCTAGCAAACCTCTGCGGCCAGAGAGGGCCTCAAACGCCAACTGTTGCCCATAAAAGACTATTCAGTAAAAAGTTCCAGATGCAAGAAAAAGGTCCAGGCCCATGCCAATGTCACAAGGCAATCATTGGCGACACCAACAGGTTGGGATTTTTGTAGGCATGGGATAGGCGTTTGCCTGGTACTGCCTGACAACAGCTGGAAATGGTGTAGTTCCTTGGCATATTATGTCAGTGTCTGGCATATGCTATCCAATGCTTATGCAAGGACCAACCAACACTGTGGGCTTTGCCAATGCACGTTTGTAACAGGTCATCAGTGCAAGGAGCGGATGGGAGGGCACACATATTGCTAATAGATCGGGTGACTTTAGGCACAGTGGTTAAAACATTCTTATTACACCAGGAAGACCTATCTGCAATTAAGGCATTAACTCTCAGAAGACTGCTTAGAAATAACACTGGCAAGGCCTATACAGCACTAAGTTTGAAGTTACTGTATGATTGTGATAAAGCTATCTCAAAGAGATCCCACAAGAGTGCACTTTGGGGCGGATGGGGGGCAGGTAGCGTGCATGGGAATGTCCATAGGCATTAGCATGGCCATGGCAGTCAAAGGTGGATTACAAAAATCACAAAATTATTTTTACAAATACCACCAACAAGATCTGTGTCCTTCATCACATACCATCTACACCTTAAGTGTACTACAATACGATAGCTGTGGCTTATTGGTGGTGCTGTAGCAGCCACCGAATAGCTACATCGAATAAGAAAATGGCTGGAAATGTGATATGAAAAGGCCTACCACAATCCCATACAAATAATATGATAGGTTATTTATAACACGCTTAATACCCAGAGGTTTCTAAGCGCGGACCCGGGGGATCGGCCCTGTGGTGCTCTGTTTCATCTTGCTTCCAAGGCGAGCACCTTGCCCCTGAGCTATCCTCCCGAGACAAAATATGGCAGCTGGGCTATGATTCAACTAGTAGTCCATTTAAAGGGAGCCAGTTCTCACTTCACAGGCCTTTGGCGAACACACCTCACTCACCAGAGACACATGGCTGTGTAACAAGCCTCATCTGCCTACTGACATTGTGGCTACGTGAGAATGTGTTTGCACACCAACAGCCTCATTGTAATTGAGGCGGATGCAGAGGAAAAACACAGCGATAGGCTACCACCCAGTGGTGTTGCTAGGTTTATAAAAGATCCGGGGCTATGCTAATGGCGGGACCGTCAGGACTCGGGGCTAGCTAGCCTTTTGGTTTTAGCCCCTGAGTTTCTATCTGGGGTTACAACCAAAAGACCCGGGGCTATAGCGCCCCAGCAACACCTCTGCTACCACCCATTGTCATGCTGTTTTAGCCTGCATGATTTACCGTGTGGGGTACACGCACCATGCAGGAACGCCCTATGCTGGTGGCAGGACCATCCTTCTGAACTCCCCGTAGCAGCATTAGTGAAACCGTTCATGCAGTGATCGAAGTGAGCAGGAACGGTCGGGAGCAGGGTTCCACTACTTTTATTTTTTTCTGTTTACCATTCCTCTACTTTTTGCACCCATATCCGCCATTCTATACAGAGGATTTGTCCATTGATGTCTCTGTGCAAGTTTCAAGCTGTAAGAGGAGCCTTAGTTACTAGTCACTTAGACTATTGTAATGCCCCGGCTGCAACACCTTGTTACATGTTGCACTAGGCTTCCACCTACCCTCTCCCCTGCTGAGACCTCAGTTCCACTACTTTTTTCGGTACACTCCTACCACTACGTTCATGCCCGTTTTCTTCTGCGCCCCAGATAGCACAGCGAGTAGAGAGCTCGCTTTGACATCTGTGCAGAGCCTCCTGACACAGGTTCGAATCCTGGCAGGGCGAAACTCAGCCTTTCATCCTTCCGAGGTTGATAAATGAGCACCACACACCGTGGGTAATAAGAAGCGCTTAAATACCTGAGGGTTCGTAGCGCTATATAAATTCTAAACAATTATAGTTGGTGCAATTCACTGAAATCAATGTCACGCCGGCCGCCATGTTTGCTAGCCAGGCCGCCACTGCAGAGCTGATCTCCTTATATATTCACCTGGATTTCTAAAGCCTTCATGAAAAATAACCTAACGAAAAGTAGCGATATGAAAACGGACACCTGGCTGATACACCTGGAACAAGAGCAGTTTTTTGTGGATGTAGGTGCTGGGAAGTGAGAGTTAACAGGAAGCAGGGAGCAGGCCCACCAATTAAAAGGAGGATAACAATTTTTTTTAAACTTGAAAAATGTGTGAATGTTTGACACTGCCTTAACGCCCAATCGTAATACCTCAGTAAACCCACAGGACTGAGCTGCGGTAACAGTACATTAATACGGCCATTACCCCAACTGAATTACCACCAAACTTGTAATGAGGCCCTGTGTATTAGTTGTAGCGCGCGTATGCAAAAGGAGTAACCGCTACTTCAGAGCGCGCAAGATGTGCTGATAAGAGGAGACCAGAAGAAGGAGATCAAATAAGCCAATCAGGACGAGAACCTAAAAGGGACGTCCTCAAGTGCCTTCTGAATGGGTCAGGGAAGAGGGTTCCAGGGCAGTGGAGCCTTGACTTTAGGCAGAAGACTTTCTAGGCGCTGTCTTGGAAAGCTTGGAGTAGCTACGAACATAGAACTGGAGGATAGACGAGTCCTGGCTGCTGGTTGAATCTCGATATGGGACTGCAGAGGGGTGGTGCCGGTGGGGTGCGGCATGATTGGCTATCGGACATTGAAGGTGATGCGGGATACGACGGACAGGCAGTGGGGGCGTGGCTTAACTGGTCGCAAGACGATGCACTGCAAATACTGATCAATTCTTCCAAAAAGCATTCACTTTATGACCAAAATGAATTTATTTCAGTAAGAATTGCACATACCCATAGATTTATGGCGAAAAAAAAACAATTCTCAAGTCCAAGCTCGTTGGAAAACCCAACTCCCAGTGTCACGAAGCAGAGAGTTCTCGGATGTATTCATTTTACAAAACTCACCCAAAAGTGATCTTTGTAAGAGCCGAACCCAGGGATGAAGGTGAAACATGGGTGGTTGCACTTAACCCGAGCCGCGCGGCCCTGGCTGCACTTACTCAGAGCAATGCTGCCCTGATTGCACTTTCCCCTTCCCTCCCCCTTGCACTCCCCCATCCCTTCCCCTGCACTTTGCGTTACTCCACTTGCAAGATCTGAATGACGCAAGGCCTAGTAAGATCGTTTGTCAGTTCTCCCTCCATTTCCTCCCTTCTCTTGTCACGCCTAGAAACACACGTGTACAGGCGCGTTATAAATGACACATATGATATCATATCATGGCTACTGCTTCATCTTGCCATGCTGATGCAACTTCAGATGGTTTAATGCGGGCATGTTTCAGGGGCGCTCCAGCAGCATCCAACAACCATAAGCCTCCAAGGAGGACAGCAGCCCACACATGTGGCCGAGAGCAGATCATCAATCATTTGCACCGTGGCTAACTTTGCACCACGACTAGCTCACAAGCCAGAGCGAGCTGCACCAAACAAGGCAACACCTTGCCGACAGCCTTCAAGCCCGGTGATGAAGAACACCCAGGCAAGACTCTGGCTAGAGAACAACAGGCTGGAGCCGGGGCACTTACAGGCCGAGATCTTTTCAGCAGAGTGCACACAAGACCCTTTCCAGCGGCAACAGAATAAGACTTAGGGGATCATTACAAGTTTCCCTGTGCGGTTGAAATGCCAGTAAAAGTGCCAGTAAATCCGTTCCCGGCACTTTTACCACACCAGTAAAATACAAGTTTGCTGGTTGGGGTCACTGATTTAACTCCAGCCAAGAGCTGGAGATAAACCAGGGCCCCACTGGCAAAATAATGCCGGATTTACCGGAACCAGTGCCGGTCATTCCTGCAATCTACTCCATGGTGTCCTATGGGACTCCATGGATTGGGGATTTATCGCCCTTCCCATCGCCTGTAATATCCCGGTAATACCGGGATATCAGGCGGTGGAAACGGAAGTTGAGTCTACCGGTATCTTGCTAGAATTACCGGCAAAACTATAATGATCCCCTTAACCTTTAATCAAAGGCTGTGGAAAAACCCCAGATACATCTGCCCCAGTGCTGGAAATTGAAAAAACTTACTGGGGGAAACCATTCCTGGGGAGGGGGCGGGGGTGCTGTTGTGGGAAGGGGACGTGGTCTCAGGCTCGTTCCTGCACCACAGTGCCTCTTCACAGAATCCATGCTCGTCTATTTGCATAAAAGCAAAGAGCATTATGGGAACATAAGAATGCCCACAATGTCTCATCCACCGAACATATCACGTGAATCCCTTCTGTGAACGTCAATGCACTCCAGTTGCCACCTACAGGGTTTCAGAAGGAAGATTCCCAAGAAGCGGGAGCATTGCCGCTACCCGTGCACCCAGTCATTCATCCCTTCGTCCTTGCACATTCAGTCATCCATCCGTTCGTGTGTGGGGTGCTGCATGCTCACCTCCCCCGAACCACCCAAACCACCCGCATTCAGGAGTTTAAATCCCAGCCCGTAGAGCGTTTCTTGCAAAAACGCGTGCACGCCCCCAAAGTAACATGCAAAGCCATGCCTTGTCCGTTTTTGTTCATAGCATTTAATATTGGGGTTACCCTGGCTTCAAGCACCCCCATTTGTGTCAGCAAGTGCAAAAGAGGCCTGGGGCGATAAAGTGATGCGCCAAAGAGCACACTACTTGTTCAAGTGGCGAAGCCGGGATTAGAACGCATGGGTCCTTGTGCCACCACAGATCATTCAGCTACTCGCCTACATCAACTCTGCAATATGCAGGATTAAAAAAGCAAAGCAAACATTTCTATTTCGAATGTTTGCTGTAAACCAGGTGTGTCTGGTGCGTTCTCAGAGCTGAGGAATAAAATGAATATTGCGAGCTCTGCAGGGGGGCTGAATGGGGGGCGTCTATGAATCTGAAGGAACGGTCCCCTTAAGCATCGCCGTTAAAACCACACGTCGTCCAGGACACTCTTTCCTTTCATTTTCTCGACGTATTCTTTTTTAATCCAAAAATGGTAGGAAAATATGTCCGCCTGCCGGGCAGTCGCTCCTGTCAGAGCTGAAGCGGTGCTTTAAGTCCCGCTTTGATCATGTAAGGAGGCAGCACACCCACCTGAAAATTTGAAGTGTTTGGTGGTTTGGGCAGTCATGAGTGCTGGGGGCATGATGCCCGAATAAGTGCCGTTTTTACCCTGGGGGGAGGTGGGACGTGGAGTGCCACAGTGGTGCGCGTGGGACTGAGGGGGCAGAGCTACGGGGCGAATAATACAGGTGCCGTGAATGTCAGATGCTGGCTGCTTTGCCTACAAACAAATTGCATTTTGGGAACATAAGAATGACAGCCAATTTATCCAACATGTCTGTGATAGCGATAAATGTTTATGTCCGTCCCCTAGCTAGCCTTATTCACGCTCGGGGAAGCCATTTTAATTTGCACGCAGACGATATCCAGCGTATCATGCGTGCGGATCAGAATCTGAAGCAAGCTTTTGCGCGGCTCAGGGGCTGCCTAGTCGATATTGAAGAATGGATGAATAACAACTGGCTGAAGCTGAATGGGAACAAGACAGGCTTTTTGGTGACAGGATAGCCGACAGCTCAGTCACTGTGGTCCCTAGAGTTTGGGCCTCCTTCTTTAGGCACGCTTCCTATTCCGGTTGATTCCGTAAAGAACTTGGGAGTAAACATTTCAGCCACCCTTTCCCCCGATCTCCAAATTAGTGCCAGATGAAGTGCTGGTCACTTTAAATTGAAAATTCTAAAAAAGGGGACCCCTTTGATCCCTGTGATCGCTTCTTCTGTTCTCATAATTACTGATTACTGCAATGCGACTTTGCTGGCTCAGCCTATATATCGGTATCAGGTACTAATGTCCCCTTACATAATGTCCCCATACATACTGTCCCCATACATAATGTCCCCATACATAATGTCGCTGGGAAAAGCCATTGGCAATGTTATATATGGTAACATTCTGTATGGGGACGGGTTGCGGGTATGTCCCCTGCTCCCTGTGTAAAAATAAATAATAATTCCGAGCCTGCGGGTGAGTCCCCCGCATGTTCAATGTAATAATGTTTCCGCAAAACGGCGACTTTTTTGTCAGGAGAAATTTTTGCAGGGACATTATTTCATGGAACCAATATGTCATCTTAGTAGGCTACCAATTCTGCAAAATTCAGCGTGCCGGCTGGCCTCCTATCTCTACGGAATGGCGCTCTGGCAAGACAATTCTTGACGGAGCGCAGCTGCGTCTTGCTCTGGCCCAATTCCTCCCCATGCCTTTTCTAACTAGAATTACCCTGTCGAATTAAAGAGAGGGGCAGCGCCATGATAACGGTATGTTATGAAAGAGAAATAAACAGCATGAAACGGGCAGGGGCATGCTGTGAAATGAGGCCACTCTGCACATGCTGGTACATCTTTAAAAACATAAACACAAGTTACTCGAATATATTGAACGCAGTGATTCGAACCTGTGACCTTGGGGTCATACCCAGACCCTGCAGGCGCATTAGTACACCGCGCCACAGAGAGAAATGACTGGCCTCACAAGCGTGAACCCACATCGTAGATACATGTTTATCTACCATATAAAGCTGGTGTTTTGACTGCTCCAAAAGATTGCTTAATTATGGCAGCTATATGAAAAAAACGCTCATCGGCATTAAGCGATGTGCACAGGATCACACCATTTAGGTCGAGCGATGGAGCCGAGATCAGCACTTCGCTCTGCAAGTTTTCCCTAGACCCGGTCACATCCTATAGCTTGACTTTCGCTCTGATAAACATGCTTTTCTTGGCTCTCCTGAATCTAGATGCTAAAAGCACTTGGTGTAAAGTTCATGAAATCCACAATGCCGCCTCGCCCAGAGGTTCACAAACTGCCCGCCAACCTCTTGCCCCCTGGGCTTCGGCAGACGATGGGGTACACTTATTCTTGATGGCAATTCTAGAATTTGTTATCACATGCAACATTTCTTGTTTTGAGATCTTAATGCTAAATTGTGTTTTCCTGAGCAGTAACTTGGAGAAATTTACGGTGAGATTGGGGCAGTGCGGGGCGAGTCAGTGACTCATATGCTGGTGTCTTGTCGCTGTGGTGCACAGTTGGGCATTCTAGTGCCACCCGTCCCTCCAGCTCCCTGCCACCGCGCGGTGGATGTTTTCTCCTCGGTACACACATGGCACATTCTGTTCCCTGGGTCCTTTTCTCTGGCAAATGAGCTTTGTTCGAGTAAAGGCGTAGTGGAGCCAGACGCTGCATCGGATCCAGTGGCCAGCATGCGGCCGTGTGATGTGCATCAAACGCCGGCTGCCTTTATCCTAGAGAAGGGGGCTGGCGGTACTCTATGAAGAACAATTTCCTCGTGTCCGTCTTCACTGATGCGATCGCTGGAAAAGAGCGTCGGTTTTATGGGTGCACGTTCAAAGCGGGGGGTTTTTATGCGAGGGGTGGCAGCAGGTGAACTCGGCAGGAAGCTGCGACAGCCCGACCCTCCGCCTGTCCAGACACTTAATAATGGATGCGCGCGATGACACCACGCCAGGGCCTTGCCTGCTCCTCTTCCCGGCCCTCCTGCACGAGGCTGAGAAAGAGGAGCCTTGGGAGCGTTGGCGCCAGGCTTCGGCCCATTGCAAGGCATACAAACAGTTTGTATTGAAGTTACATCTTCGACAAGATGTATACACGCGGCTTTCCAGGAAAACTTACATTTGCCATTGAAGTCAGACCATTGGGTCTTGAGATACTTGCTTTTGATTTTGCAGAGGCCTTGATAACGACCAAATTGGTCGAAACAAATGTCGGCTATATCTATGGAACACTGCAATATTGAAATACAAGAATTCTACCTTTAAGCCATTGTTTGGATCATTCTTCAAGACTTTAATTATTGATCAAGCTTGTTGCTACTTTTGAATTACTACCTGAAAGCATTAGCTCCAAGCGCAGAGTTTGTCTTGTAACAATTATGACTATATTCTGGCTGATATGGTCTCCAGCTGACTCTGTATCGGAATGCCATCTGCGAGAGTGACATCATAGCCGATAAAATGAGGCGGCAGCAGCAGGTGGCGCGGTCTCTGAAACGAGGTCTTCTAAGTAGCCCCGCTTCCAAAAAGTTCCTTGTTAGAAAAGCGTAGTGCACAAGTTTGACATTTCTCAGCTGTCTTTTGACGGCCTCTCCACAGCGTTCTGGCGGTTTAGAAACGTGCGACAGGAGCAGTCCTGCCAGAAAAGTTTTAAACCAAAAATCCAGCATGGCAGGATTTACCTTTAACTGTGAGAATGTGAGAAACCTGAGGGTGTTCTCCCAAGTAGACCTCAGGAGTCCCTTATTCAGGTGGCCAGGGAAGGGCTGGCGCTCTCAGATCCCAACCCTGGGGGTGGACCAGCAAGGGAGGATCACCTGGGTAGGGCAACCCGGGGATATGCTTGGGGGAATATCCCAGGTGAGATGTGGCATTATACCAGGAAAGAAGGCGAGGAGGACGAAGTCCCTGAGGCTTTTATAGGCTGGTCTAAATCTACCTCCTTTCCACCCAATGAATCCCCCTTACCAGAATCCAATGACCCCTCCGCATCTGGTAAACCTATTAAGAACCCAAACCCCATTACAGTAGGAAACTACATCTCCCAGAATCCCTGTTGCCTACCCGGGGTACTCCCAGTCATTCTTCTCCACATCCCTCTGATTATTTCCCGAACCCCCAGTCTTCTTTGACAAAACACTACTACTGCCACAATCCCCCCCTGTTTATTTCACGACAATAATGCCGGCCATTTCCATTCATTTCACAAACCCTACAAATCTCACCCTTCTGAGTTTACCATTACCAACCCCCCCTAGTACGAGGGCTATACTTCTGTATAAAACCTTTTCCAACACAAACACTTTCTTACACAGTGAAAGACAATGGACAAACACCCGAGCCATTTACCTGACATGTCTCTACACAAGGGTCAGACAGAGTCAGGCAATTGACAATAACTACGCACACCTGATGGCCGTTATCCTTCCCCACCAGGATAAAAGGCGGAGCACGAGAGCACACTTTGAGCAATGCCAACCGCACGAGGAGGTAGCTATTGTGGACCGGCAGTACAAATGGAGACGAAAGGCTGGGAGAACTGAAAGGACGACCAGGAGGGAAGTGCCCTTGTCCTTGTCAACGCAGACCTGCGAAGACTCCGCAAAAGGAAACATAAGAGCACGGGTTACAGCTGGCGTGTGGAGCAACAGATGTCAATGGTGCCGAGGGGCCTCGCGCATTGATAACCCAGGCGTGGAGGCACTCTTGCTCCCGTGGTATCGTCCTTGACTCCAGAAGCAAGACAAGCCAACGGGTTCAGCACAGCCGGTGAGTCGGGGAATGCTGATAGCAAACCTCACTGTGTTGAGCCCAAGGTTGGAAATGGCAGCATTGTATGAACTTGTGAACAAAGAGCTTGTGTGTGAAAGCTTGAAAGAAAGCCCAGGAGGAAATCAGGTGAAGAGTGGTCTGACACCACGTGGGCATCCATTCGAAAAAGACTCTGACCAGTCCCCTTTTGTTAAAACTACCGATACCAGACGGCCGTAGGAGGGCTGACGCAAGAGGTCAAAGTGGTCATACAAGGTTCGAGTAAAACCCCTTGTACATTCAAAGATCTTTGACCCATAAGCCAGAGGAAGAATAAGGGGAACAAATCCCACATTGTGTAAAGCAAGACAAACTGGATTTGTGGCAAACGTGAACCCAGTTGAGGTATACCTGCTGAACGGGGTGAGGTACGATAACCCCGTTAACATTGTACTGACAAGAGTGAACCCGGATGAGGGATGTCCGCAGTTAAATATTATTTAAAAGACATTGAGACTCGTGAAGACGACAAGTGAGAGAGTCCGAGAATAGGCCGTAGTGAACCCGACGGAGAGAGGCAAGCATTGCAGAAGGATCTGAGCCCGGAAGAGGAGGATCCCAGGGTGAAGAGTCATCATCCAACGTGTACAGGCCATAGTGAACCCGATGGAGGGATGCTACCATTGCAGAAGGATCGGAGCTCGGAAGAGGGGGATCCCAGTGTGGAGAGCCATCATCCAACATGCATACATAAAGGAACTTTGATTTGTTTTTCTTGGATATATTGGGCCCTCAGAGGCAAGAGACTTTTGTAGAAAGAGACTTAACCACCAAAGGTCCTGATATCTCTAAAAGGGACTGTAGCCCATATTTGTTGGAAGGAACTTTTTGTTTTGTTATTTTGATACATCAGGCCCTCGGTGCAAGAGACTTTGTGTGAAAAAGACTTGACCGCTGAGGATCCGGATATCGTTGAGAAGAATAATAGCCTTGTGCTGGGGAAGCCCAGTTGTGTGCTGTGCTCAAGAGGATCGCCTTGTCCCATACTAAAAATATGGGGAAGGGGGACCCTGGCAAAAACATCCTGACATATTATCTGTGAACACTTCTTTCTTTTCGTCTGGACATTATCCCACACTATTTTGTAACTTAGAGGTAAGTACGGGCAATGGGTTCTAGCTTCTTATTTCACCAGACGCCACTAGGACTGCCTTATGATTATTTGATGGTCGTAGCTTGCTCCCATCTTAGATTTAGGTTTAGATTAGGCATTTTTCTCAACCATTCATACAGTTTAATAAACACCCTTGAACTGTGATCACTTGTGTCTGTCTTTACTGTTGCCATTATGCGTTCCTTACAGCATGCCTGAGCCTAAATTAAACTATATAATTGTGGGCCCCAGGGTAGGTAGCAGGTGACAAATCTATATATAAGGCATGTCTAGTTCTGACGTGGTGGTCTCAGGGACTCCACAGATCTATTGGCCAGAACCTATTGATGCTACTTGATTGCCAGCGTGGTGGGTAGTAACTAATTAATGACAGGGCTTGGTGTTTAGTTGTCTGGGCTAGTTTCACCCAAATACACCATTTGCATCTCACCCAGGAAACACTCTTAACCCCCCCACCTCTGAGAAGGCCTGTCACATTCTCAAGAGCATAGGAACTCTCCCTGAAGGGTTCGCTGAGAACCAGAGCTTCAAAGGCAGCCCTGTCAGTACAAAGCAAAAATCACATCAGGGTGCTGATTACTGGAACACTTTTCATGAAGGCAGACAGGGGAAGGAGTGGAGTGAGAGCACCCCCGGGAGAGAGCAACAGTCCACAGACAGGTCCCACCATCTTGGCTTTTCACGGGGCTCCCAAACTCCCCACGCCTCTCCATATTTCCTGCTGACAAAGCATAGTGGGTAGGACATCGCTAGGCAAGATTATGAAACATCAGGCAGGACTGGACCACTTACAGAAGGCTAGAAGGGAACCAATCTGCTGTTTTCTTTTGCCAACATAGAGGGGGTCCCTCCCATTAGTTGATTCGTCTTTGGAAAAAAGAAGGATTCACCTGGAAATTTGTTGGGAGTACGGTCTGCTACAAAATCCTCTTCCATGGAGGTAATGATCTCCAAGGAAGAGGCAAGCTCTTCCCCTAAGCATCTCAATGGAAAATCTGGGGTGACTGCTGGCTACACAGGTGACTCAGGTAGCCCGGATCTGCTCACTGGAGGTTAGAGAACCCTGCAAGTTCTCGCTACAAACCTTCCTGGTTAGGAAGAGCAGGGGAAAGGACTTACCTTGTCTCTGGAGACCCTGAACAGGTTCTCTTCTAGCAACCAGAAGAGAAGAGTGAGTTCTGGATACATTTTTGAGCTGGGTTGAAAACTTTGAGATATTTTTCGAGCAACTGCAGGTATCTGGACACTTGTTTTTTTCGATCTGCTGTCGAGCAGTCGATCCCCTGACTTAACCCATCATCTGCTTGAGTCCCAGTTTTTGAGACAATCATCATTGAAGAATTGCTTCACGTCACTGGACCTCCTCGAGTTGTCTCGATCAGTTTGTGGCGCCAACTCAATCTATCACCAGCTTTTTTATTGCATCTGAATTCGAGCCGATCACTTCTACGGGACTGCACTGCATAGTTGGACGATCTCAAACCGACTCGAGTCTCGATGCGCACAATCCAGTGGGAATTACAGACTTGAAGCATCTTGACAACCGACTCCACCCATTGATAGTGTTTAGGACTCAGACTCGATGGTGTTCAGACCCAAAGACAAGCATTAAAAGGTATTCAAAGCGATCCAGTCCCCCTAGCCCACCATAAAGGGTCCACACACTCTACCTTTTAAAGGCATCTCCACTAACTTTGACCTATGCTGCTGAAATCTGTGCCTGTGCACCCCTGTCTTCAACCCAAAGAGCCCCCTTTATTCTAAAGTCTGCATTCTCTGCGTTTCTATTTTGAAGGGGTGGGGTATAGTATTTTGATTAGTTTGTTTTATTGTTAGTGTAATTAAAGTACACCATGTTTACTCGATAATTTAATTCTGGTACCAAAGTACTATTTGTGTTCTGTACCAGCTCATATCCCTTCTGCAGTGTACAGCCTGCTCACTGCCTGCGCTACCCTAAGTGGAAAAGCAGGTATAACCGTCGCTGGTTATATGTGATTTTACCGACTACAATTAGAGTGGTAAATTTCATGGCAGAAAAAATAACGAAAAACACCAACTTCTTTTTTTTTAAAAAAATGTTTTATTTGGGGGACCCCTCCCCAAACCACCCGTTTTTTAACCTTATAACACCACCCCAACCCCATCCCGACCCATTGTATGCCCTTTACCCCACTACCCTTTATTTATTTAATGTTTGAGTGTTTTTCTGTATTATGGTCCACTCTGTAATGTTTTAGATATATTGACTGATACCCCCATCACTCTGTGACTGTTTCGCCTCGATGATCAGGATCCCTGCCGATTTAGTAGTAGTGTAGTAGTAGAGTAGGAGTTTTATTCACTACTCATCGCTGTACTCCTACTGGGCAGTTGTCATTTTGTCATAGCCACCAGTTACACAACTCTCCACTCCTGGGCTTTAATATAATAATATATTGGGATAGGTTATTTAAGTTGAATTGCTAGGATTTTCGGGAAGCCAGGAATACAACTACCAGAATGCATCTGGGTTGTTAAACAAAGGCCCAGAATGGAATACAGAATGCAAGGTGACAAGGTGTGAGCGAGCAAACCTTCACGTATGTGAATAAGCTAACACCCAACCACAGCAAATGGAACTGTGACGTCAAGTGTTCTTGGATAGCGAGACCTGTGTCATTTTGGGGGACTCTGCTCCGGGGTGCCCTAAAGGGGAGGGAGCGGGCTGTTATAGGTCTGTGGAGAGGCAAGATGCAAAACCTGAAGTGTCAATGAAAGCAGACCGGAAGAGCGCATGCGCTTCAAGATGATAGGTTGGAGTAGAGTAGGGGTGGGGACATTTGGTGTATATCTATCCAGGAGGTAGGTACCTTGCTCCGTTTAGTCATAATGAGGTCTGTCCTGAGAGCGAAGGTGGATCGGGGTTGCTGGAGAGCTCTGTAGACAAGCGGGTGGGGGAGGTGCAGAGTGTGCATGGTGTTAGTGTGTAAGTGGAGGTAGGGGCGGTACCAGCAGACAGGTCGCAAAAATGTGCGAGTGGCTAGTTGCAGTGGCGTGGCCTGGGGCGGCACGTGCTACCCCTGCAATCTGATTGGTCACCCCCGGTGCCACCCCATTATTCTAAACTATGATCATTATGTGTGGCCGATACAAAGACCCATCAACCAAAAGTGGTTGATAATGACACACGGATCGAAATAAAGCTTTTAGAGGAGCCAATAGAGGAGGCGTTGTTGATAGACGGGGAGGTGGCGCGCATGACGGAATTGTGAGAGGTTCAGCCACATTGAACAGGAGGGAGGCTGGACCGTGAAGGTGCTTAACAGATGCAGGATAGAGGGAAGCAAAATGGCGGAGTAAAGGGGAAAGTCAAAAATACCCCAATACGCCAAATGTCTTCTGCTGGCTTGAAGTTAGGAGCCCAATGAACGGGTACAGAACGCTGGTCCATCAAGGGTTTTAGGGACCTTCCAATGTAAAGCCCAATGGTTGAGATGAGGGGGGGGCTGCCCCAATATGGGCGGTGCAGCATTGGGCAAGGTCCACACTGCTGGAAAAGCCCTTGGGGAACCCTGGGGAATGCCGCCTCATCTCTGCGGGGATGAGGAGGTGTTCTCCACAAAGATGAGGACTCAACTCTAGTTTAGCTGGTGAGCGGCTGGTCTGGGCAAGTGCAGGCTGCGCGTCTTCCTGCACTTTGTATTGGCTGCCATCTCCTCGTGCTCTGTCCCAGGGCACGGGGATCTGTGCCGGTGACCATGTCCCGGTGGATGATGCTGGTTCATGGGGCACGTAGACCCAGGATAGCCAGGACGGTGCCGTAGGGGTAAATTGACCTATTGTAGTAATGTGACTGCGGTGGTGCTCTTGGATTTCATGACCAGTCTATTGTAGTAATGTGACTGCGATGGTGCTCTTGGATTTCATGACCAGTATTAACACATCTGGGGCCTACAGTACCGAGTTAGCCCAAGGATTATGGCTAAAATTCTCAGATGGTTCTATGGTTGCGGGAAAAATCCTGTGGCCAAAAAGACTCAGGTTTTTTTGTTGCACTTTGCAATGGAATTATATGCGGGGGAGACCCTGCACAGCCCCACCCCCATTCTCCACTTACTCTGATTCCCTTAACCCACCCCCACATATAATTGCGTTCAAAAGTGCAACAACAAAAAACTGTATTTTCGACCGCAGGATTTTTTCCAGCGACCATATCACTGGACACCAGTGGTCGAAGGGGGCGGAAGCGGTTGGGAGTGGTGCTCCTCTACTTTTAAAATGTTTTACTGTTCCTATACTTTTATTTTAAAAAGGAACCGTTCCGAAATGGTTTATTTTGAAAATAAAAGTGTAGGAAGTAGTTGAATCTTGCATATCAGTGCACTGCACTGAACGTTCCCCTAAACAACAGGCGCAAGTGTTTGGGAGTTTGTATTGTGCACGAAAGGGCGCGTGGCGATGGGGTTTGTGGGGAGCTGGGCGTCCAGCAGGGAACAAAGTTCCACTACTTCTTTTCATATACCTCGACCACTGCTGGACACCATCTTGCATTGCTGACTTAGCTTCTCACGATGGATGAGGTTGGAAAGCGCTTAATGTATGCATTAAACAACAAAAGGCACTTTCTAATAAGACGCAAGACTTTCCCACTTAGCTTGAGTTTGCAGTTTGGGGCTCCAAAAATAATCGCAAAAGCTCAGTCCTGGACGATAGCTCAAGCGTTGAGCACTTGCCTCGGAAATGGACCGGACGATAGCTTAAGCGCTGAGCACTGGCCTCGGACATGGACACGCTGCAAGTTTGAACCCCAGAAGTGCCTACTCAGCCTTTACCCATGCAAGGGTATTATATGGAGTACTATTTCACTGACTAATAATAACAGCTGTTATAGGAGTAGTTAGAAGCGGCAGGAGAAGCTAGGGCGCTTTGAAACACAATTTCTTGATGTATAAGCACTTTACAAATGCCCAATAAAATAAATAAAATAGGAATCCATCATGAAGCGCTGTATAACACATTAGATGATTGCACTTTGAGCACTTTGTAAGTCTTTACCCTCTGGGCCCAAGATCAGCCATTTACGGCCCAGGCACACTTTTGACCCGTGTATTGAAATGCAAATGTGTGGGTGGCACTGTTGCGCATGTAGAAAATGGCCGCCTAAACCCGCTGCTCCTTCATCACCACAAGATCCTGCGCTTGAAGATCCGTTCATAGGCTGTCTAGAGGGCTGAAACCTGCTGTAGCGGTTGCCGGTGAACTCATCCACAACTTGTGAAAATCTGGACCCACTGCGGTACCGGACTGCTGAGATCTGGCTGTCAACAGACCCGACGACGCCAGCATCGGTGTCGTGCCGACGCGCGGCACCAGGAGAATCTACCCGGCGGCCGTGGTTGCTGAGCACTGCAGGCAGCAAGTGGGCAGAGTCTATGCTGGTGGCTCTCACCCGGCCCTGCTATCCAGCCCGCGCTCTTCACGAGGTGGCGGTTGGAGGTGCCTGTCGCTCCTGTGGAAGCCCCGGCTCTAATCTGGCCCTCGGCGCCGACCTGCTTGATACTCGACCGCCTCCTTCCCCGTGATCGCAGAGTATCGAGGCTCCCGCCCAGGCATAGACCTGCAGGCAGCGGAGCTGGACAATCAAGTAAGCGGCCAGCGAGAGTTCGGGAGGGAGGACGCTGTGTGCCAGTACTGCCGCAAAGGCTGCTCCTGACGGCTCCCTGCCGTGTTTCAACACATGAAACGCTTCTATACGCTGGATCCCCCGGCAATAATTTCATCGAGATCTGCTAATTTGGGGCTGTGGTTTTCCTGATCCCTGCCCACCTCGTTAGGCCTGTAAACACTCCGTGAAGCCGATTGTGACGCGCCGGGCAGCTCGGCGAGCTCATCTCTCTTTTGATTGAAGTGGTGCCTCGCCGCCGCCATACCGCTGCTACGTGGCCTTTATTTATACGCCCTGCAAGCTTGGCTGAACCTCGTGGTGCTCCTATACTGACCGTGATGCTTGGAGGTACGCTGCCCTCGCCCACGGTCCGAGGTTTGGACCCTCCTGAGCTTCTGTGACATACCCAATATACACACGCGACTCGGTGTAAGCATGGGGGAGCCAAGCAAGTCAAACGGGGCATCCAAAACCCCCGCTGGCAGGAAGAAGGGCCCTATGGACACGTTTACCAACATGGCTAGTCACGCTGTGACGGTGAACGCACATCCGGATGAGGGTGCTCAGGGCGAGCAAGACGGGATGGATAGAGAGGATAAATTGACCGCACTAGTACAGAACGGACTCCTTGCAGTGAACACTAAGCTGGACGAAATAGTTGCCACCATCGGCTCCTTGAGAGCCAGCATAGACAAGGAGAGTGCACGTGTCACGGAGACTGAGAGCAGGATAAGTGTGAACGAAGATACTATTGCCCACCACAGTCAAGATATATCCTACATCAAAGACACGATGAACAAACTACAGAGCAAATGTGAGGACCTCGAATCCAGGTCGAGGAGGAGCAATGTCTGCGTGGTCGGAGTGGCAGAATCCTTTGGCTGGGGCCAAATGGAGAAACATGTGGAAGAACTTTTCAAAACCTTATTCGGGCCCGAAACACTCTCTGAGCATTTCCTGGTGGAGAGGGCGCATCGTACTCTAGAACCGGTACCCAAACCAGGAGCCCCGCCACGTACAATAATTGCCCGCCTCCTGAATTACAGAGACAGGGATACAATTCTTTGGTTGGCACAGGAGGCCGGTACATTGCAACATGAGGGGAACCGTATACATTTATACCCAGATTTCTCCGCCTCTGTCCAGGCAAACAGACGCTCTCATGAACCGGTTAAGAAACTCCTTAGAGCAAGGCAGATCACATACGCCTTGATGTTCCCAGCCAAAATGAGAATTCAGCATGCAGGAAGGGCACACTTTTTTGAAAACCCATCTGAAGCCCTGTCTTGTATTGAGTCCTCTATACCCCTCTCTCCAAGGGGGGGGGGGGGGACGACCTGCGCCGAACAATAGACCCCGGCCGGCGGACTAAGATGTGCGTACTCTACTGATCTGGTTGCAGTTCGTATGGGCCTTACTCCAGGGCCCCTGGTAAACTGATACAAAAGATGGCCATCTTCTGTGTTTGGTGTTGGATGGGACCCAGGGATGGCGGTCAAGTGAGGCAACATGACTACCCCGGGAATATTCCACTAGTTGAGGGACAGACATCGTCAAGTTGGGGGTGACGATGAGGGTGGTGGGCAGGTTGGGGAGTTTGGATTGGGGTGTTGTCAATGCAATATCCCATGGTTTGAATTGGGGAAGGCCCCCCACCTCATGGCACCTTGCCCTGGGAGGGTTATCGGGGGAACTGGTTATAGGTTATTGGTAAACAAGTGGTCTGTGAGATTCTGACACAATCCATGTTATTTGAAAGATACATCCAAGAGGTTGGAGATGCTATTCGAACATTTATACGTAAGACTTAGACCACGCATTAACGGTTAAACTGTTGTCATGGAATGTAAGGGGACTGAATAATAGGTTGAAGACTAAGAAGGTTGGAAATTATACTGTCAGGCATGGCGCTCAAATTGTTATGCTGCAAGAAACGCATACTGTTGATACTAGTAATGAGTGCATACTTCCCGGCTGGGGCAAGTCCAGGTTCTGTACAAACTACTCATCTCAGTCCAGGGGTGTCGCCACACCCATACATCCAAATCTGGGATTTCGCCCCGATGGCCATAAGTTAGATCCCCTTGGTAGATATGCTCTGGTGTGGGGCTCGATTGCAGGACAGCGGATGCTACTGGTAAACACATATGGCCCGAACATTGATGACCCCGCCTTTTATACTAATATATACCAATTGCTATCTGCCATTGATATTCCTACTATAGTCTGGGGTGGGGACTTCAAAATCGCTATGGACCCTAAACTGGACAGATCCAGCATGGTTGTTAGAGCACCAAGCAGGGCTGTTCTAACTTTGCGACATGTCCTTTCCCAGCTCTCCCTCGATGACGCCTGCCGAGTGATGCTTCCGAAAGGAAAGGCCTACACATACTACTCTTTGGTTCACGATTCCGAGTCCAGAATTGATTATTGGTTTGTTTCCCCTTCTATGCTTGCTGTAACAAAGTCGTGTGAGATACTGCCCCGTACACTGTCTGACCACTCCCCGATAACACTTGAGGTTACAATTCAAAACTGCCCTAGATCTCCCAGAAGATGGAGGATGCCCAGGGGGTTGCTGAGTGACCCTGGGGTGGTGGAGGGACTACACACCGAAATTGCAGAGTTCCTCGAAATTAATAGGGGCTCAAGTTGATAGATGTTCCAAGGTATGGGAATCCTTTAAGGTCTGGGCTAGGAGGACGCTGCTATCCAAATCCGTGGGTCTCCTGAAAGGGGTTAGAGCTGACCTGACCCAAACGGAGGACGAACTGGGGAAACTTGAGGACGAGTACGCTCGTACACACGATAAGGCCATACTAGCTGGAATACAACAACATCTCCAGGAATTTGGCAGACTAGCTGCTAGGGAAGTACAGTACATGGCGGCCCCGGTCCAAGCCTGTAAATATGATGAAGGTAACAAAGCGGGAAGGACACTGTCTAAATTACTGAAACAGGACAGGCACCCTAATCGAATTACTAGTATACAAACGTCTGGCGGAGAGGTTTTACTGAGTGAGAGTGAGATCAATATTGAGTTTGCTAAATTTTATCAACAGCTGTATAGCAATAGAGACACTAAGACGATCACGGAAATCGGGGCATACTTGGAGACGCTGGCAATGCCGAAACTCCCTGAAGAGACCCGCCTGGCAATGGACCAACCTCTCACTACTGACGAGCTTGCTGAGGCGATTAAGGACTTGGCATCCAATAAAGCCCCAGGGATAGACAGCCTGGGAGCTGAGTTTTACAAGGAGTTTAGTGGGGAACTCGTTCCATTGTTATTGCGGGTTTGGGAGGAATCCCTCCAATGTAAAATACTGCCCCCGTCCATGAGAGAGGCCCTGATAACTGTTCTCCCTAAACTGCGCCGCCCGCCCCAGGACATGTCGTCATATAGGCCACTATCTTATCAACACAGATGCCAAGATATTTGCCAAAGTACTGGCCAGTAGGCTTCTGCCGGCAGTTCCTACACTTGTACACCCTGACCAGAATGGGTTTATCCCCACTAGATCTACAGCTCTTAACCTTCGTAGGCTCTTTGGTATTATGGCCCAAATAGACCCGGGCAGAAACGCTGTAGCCGTATCATTAGACGCGGAAAAGGCCTTCAATTCTGTGTCGTGGGCCTACTTGCTGGCAGTGCTGGAGGCATTTGGTGTTGGCCCCAACTTCATTAGATAAGTGGAATTACTCTACACAGAACCTGGGGCGTGGGTATTGACCAACCAGTCAATTTTGGATCTGTTTTTATTGGAAAGGGGCACCAGGCAAGGCTGCCCATTCTCACCCATACTATTTGCCTTGACAATAGAGCCAATGGCTATAGCGGTCCGACTGCGACACTCCAACAGGGGCATCAACCTTAAAGGGGCTACTCAGCTAATCTCGCTATACGCGGACAACACGCTTTTATATATCCGTGAACCAGAAAACAACTTAACACCTATTATGGCGGAGATTCAAGAGTTCACTGCATACTCGGGTACTCCATAAACAGAGACAAGTCAGAGGTTTTCCCCCTCACACCGTCAGCCAGCTGCCCCCGCTCCCTGTGTGGTCTGAAGTGGTCTGGGGAGTCCATCCGGTATCTGGGGATACTTGCCTCGCGTGGGAAGCACACGCTGTACACAGACAACTACGATAATGATGATAATGTGTTATTTATATAGTGCCTTAATCCAAAGCGCTTTACAGAGCACATATTTACATACAATATCACCCAACCGAAATTGGTACTCATTTATCGACCTCGGAAGGATGAAAGGCTGAGTTGGCCTTGCCGGGATTCGAACCTGTGACCTGCAGATCACGCTCAGATCACAGCAGCGAGCGCTCTACCCGCTGAGCTATCTTACCGGTTACGATGCCACACTACAGGCCTTGAAGACTAAATGGCTGTTATGGGACCGCCTGCCGATGTCATTGCATGGTAGGATAGCAGTCCTAAAAATGATAGTCCTGCCCAAGCTATTATACCTATTCGTGAACATCCCGATATGGCCGGGAAGTCCCTTCTTTAATAAACTCAGGTCTATGGCGACGACCTTTCTTTGAAATGCGAAGACTCCAAGAATAGGTTGGGAAAAACTAACTGAACCATACTCCGCAGGCGGCTTAGCAGCACCTAACTTTGAACTGTATTATTATGTTTCCCAGGCCCAGTTCTCAAAATATTCGTATTCCAAAGACGAGGGTCCCCCCCCATGTGGAGGTAGAGGAACTCACCACTTCAATGCAGGCTCCGGCCATCCCCGAGGAGGTGCTGCGCCTCTTGCAAGATCTGGAGACTTTCCTGGTTGAATTGGATGAGAACCTGAGTGCCCGAGTTTGGCAACGCAGAGATGCTCTTTTACTGGGATTTCAGCATATTAGGTCCAGGGATTATCCCGTGACAGACAAGATTTCGACTTGGTATTCCTCGGAATTTCTTCCACGAGCATTCGAGGGAGACAGTTTTTACTCCACATACTCGATTGGGATGAGAAATACATGGTATATCCAAGTTGAACTTCAGATAAAGCATATTACGTTATGGTTTTTGCCCTGAGGAAGGAGCTAGACTCCGAAATGCATAGGCACTGTTAACCATATGTTTTTGGCAATCAACTTGGATGATGTTGAGCTTACTATGCATATTGATCAACACAATGATCAAACATATTTTGAATATTCATTAAATTATGAAGAAATACGGTACAAATGGAACTCGAATTAACTTTATTTAGAAAATAATCACACCACGCAGTTCTTGCAACACAAACGTGAGCACCAGTCTTGGCTGGATGGTCCATCCAGCCTCTTCTTTTTTGAACTCACCACTTCCCCCACAAACATACAGTGCGTAATCTTTGATGCACACTACAGGGACTCATGCAACTTCAACCCGGTGAGCTGTACAATTGGCGCATGGAAAGCTATATTTAAAAGACTGGGAGTACTTGCCCCATATAATCCCGAGGTTTCCCTCTGGAATTACCCTAACATGCCACCAACACACGACGCCAGCCTACATGAGGCCTGGGATCCCAGTGGAGAGATGAGACTGGGGGATATGTTTATTGATGGGAAGTTTGCGACCCTTCAGCTGATCATAGGGGCGCTTGGCAGGGGCCCACTTAGGACACTGCAGTACTATCGTATGAGATTGGCCTTCCAGAGGTGCTGGGCGTCTTTCCCTGATGAACCCCCTACGCACCCCTGCGTGCAGATGATAACAGCTGGCGACCGATTGGGGGTGTCCAGTCTGTACACTGTAATACAGGCACACTCACCCTCGACTAACCTGATCAAAGGTAAATGGGAAAATGATCTCCAAATCCCTATAGATGATAAGACCTGGGAAAGGTACTGTTCCCTTACCAAGAGGGTTTCCCTGAACGCTGGGCTACGCCTGATACAATTTAAAATGATAAACATATTGCACTACACCCCGGCCAAAATAGCAAAGTTTGTTCCAGATAGTCCAGGCAAGTGTCCCAAATGCAAGGCGGATCAGGCTGGTTCGTTCCACATGTACTGGGGTTGTCCGGTGGTGGCTGGCTTTTGGAGGGAGGTGGCGGATATCCTTGAGGAAATTACACAAATCCCCCTGGCATTGACCCCACAGAAATATTTATTCGGAGATATAGGCAAGTGATCCGAAAAAATCAGAAGACTATTTAATGTCTCGTGCGCAGTTGCCAAAAAATGTATTCTACAACAATGGAATGCTGCGCCACCCACTGTAAAGCAGTTCCTCCGGGAATTGACATATGTAAATGAGGCTGAAGAACAGTTTGTCCTCATCCGCCCATCGGCGAGGAGACCTAAAGATATTTGGGGGCCCTTCAGAATGTTTTTGTGCGATATGATATCCGATGAAGATGAAGCTATGTAAACGTACCACCTTGATGATATGTATGATATCTGTACCGATTTTCTATTTTGTCATGTTTATTTCTAGCTGTAAGGTAAAGCTGTAACTGTGTTATGTATCTTCTGGACCACTAATAAAATAAGTGTTAAAAAAAAAAAAGAAATGCATATGTGTGGCTCATGAATTGAAACATGTACTGGGCTGCACATTTGTGGTTCTTGCATTCAAATGAATAGGTGTCGGTATTCAGAGGGTAACACGTTGTTTTACCGTTGTTCTGTCTTGGGAGGATAGCTCAGGGGCAACGCACTCGACTTGGAAGCAAGACAACGCTGAGCAACACAGGTTCGATTCCTGGGTCCGCGCTTAGAAACCTCTGGGTATCAAGTGAGTTATAAATAACCCATTACAATGACCTAGGCTGATTTTCTTCGAAGTCATTACCGCTGATAAATTACTTCGAAAAACTCATTGAAATATATAGAGGGGTGAAGGGTTAAAATTGGTGGGGAGAGGTTTGGGGGAGGGGTAAGTGTATAGGGAAAGGGGTGCTGGAAGGACCCCCCACAAATTAATTAAATAAATAAATAAATAAATAATATTTAGCTTTTTCGAAGTAATTTTTTTCGGTAGAAATTACTTCGAAAAAATGTGCATCAACAAAGGTACATAAAAAACGTACAGAGCGTGCATTGGTATGCACATTTGAGATGCACGCAGTGCAAGAGATGCATTTTGGAGAGGGCATTCGCTGGTCACACACTGAATTTGCAAAGCCACATCTTCTGGCCATCGTGTAAGTCCTCCTGGCCTCTCTTCCCTTCGTGTCGAATGGTAATTCCTTCCAGACCGAGGACTGTTGCTTTGTATTGAGGCCTTGTCTGGAGGGTGAGCCGGGAAGCACGCGCCTTAATTTACCCGCCTGAGAGAGAGTCGAGTCACTGGCAGTGGGGCAACACCATTGATGTGACCGTGCTTCAGCCCCCTACCTAAAGTTTGGGCCATGTTGACTTCAGCTGGCTGAAGTACAGAGCCGGGGCCACACAGAACAGGACACAGATGTTAAAGCGCCTGGTCTTGGCTGTTAAAGTCCCTGCAAGTACTAACGCTCACGGTTAGCACCTGCACTCACAGGCGTACATTTTTAGGCAATTGAAATCGTGATGTGGGGTTAGTACTTGCCTGCCAGAAGAGCAATTGGAAGGGTAGAGAGGGGACAGGAGACCACTCATTCTCACAGCAGTCCTTAACTGAGTGCTTTCACACTCAAAGGAGAGAGTTACCTGCTTATAACATTGAAGCTGCACAAGAATAGTCTCATTAGATTGCGTAAAGAAGTTAGATGCCCCCATGCAAGTAAGTTTGGTCTTCCCCCACTGTCTCGGAAGATAGCACCTCTCTCAACATTTGAAGGGTCCCCAAAAATGTATGTTTCGTTGCGCCCCTGGTGTCTACTGTAATGCGTGACGCTCTTCCGCTGGTGGTGGGCGGCCCCCAATATGTCAGAAAGGAGATTATTTTGCTATGGATACTGATGATCTGCACGGGCCCTGCAAGGCCTCTGAGAGTTTGTGGGTTAACCTGTAAATGCGGTACCTAATGGCATGCTACGCTGGTGGAGTGGGCCGAGGCCGGCGCCCCATTGTCTGTACAGCGGATGTGTGGTCTACCACAAGGAACATATTCACGTCCTTGATGAAATCGGGGCGGCAGACGTGCAACACACCGATGTCAGCCCCCCCTCGTGATAATAGGCTTCCCTGTAGTGTGTTTCCTTTCATAAGTAAGCCCTTACGTGCTAAGGGTGAGTATGTATAAGGAATCATTGTAGGCTCCGCCCACTTCCGCCATTGAATGGTCGAACCTAACCGGGCGGTTCATATTTGTTGCAGGTCAAAACAACCACATTCACAGTGCACCTGGTCATCAAAGTGCCTCAGGTCATCAAAGTGCCCCACTTCAGCTCACAGATTCGTCTGCCCACACGGGCCCAGCAGTCCCCACCCTTCGGCAGTGGCGTCGATAGGGGAGTGCTCGGGGGGCCCTGTGCCCCTGAACTGAAATCCTGGGCCCCCACTTGTGCCCCCTACCTCAGCTGGGCTACTTTCTCTGCACTGTCTGCAGTGCTGTGTCCGCCAGTGCTTGTCGATTTTAATTGTTCTCTCATCCATGTGTGAAGTCCTCCGACACGCCCGGCGTCCAGATGCACTCACTGCAAAGCTCTGTCCAACAAAAGAGTACGGTCTCATTGCAAAAGAGAAATAGCTCCTTTACAACAAAGAAGCGCTGTTAAGTCACCCTGCAGCCAAGAGCAGCCCCTCCAATCAGAATGTAGTACACAAAACCGCTAATGATGGGTCATTAGTGACTTAATGGTATTCTGATGCGAGGGGAGGTGCACAAAAGGGGTGTGGTAGTTGGTGTGCACAAAAGACTCTCTGTAGGGGTGCTTCTGACGTCACACATTGCCTTTTTATAGGCGGCCCCCCTACTTTTGTCTGTGGCCCCCTCTGTCCCCCTCCTAAATTTGATTCCTGGCGACGCCACTGCCCTTCGGTCATTGCCCTACAGGTACGGTTTGTACCCTATGCCATCGTCTTTCCTGTGGCGATCTAAGCTGGCTGCAACTGCAGTGCCAGGGAATATTTTAGCGACCGAAGCATTGATCGGTTCGCTCTAATGAGTCGCCAAGCACCTGTGGGCGGTCTGAGCTAATGAGACGAGGGGAGGGGGGAGGAGACGCACACACTACCCTAGGTGCCGACAAGAGCGCAATCAGAACAAGCTTCCCTTTCCCCTGTTAATTCAATGACCCTCTGCAGTTAGCTTTCATGCGGCAGTCCATGATTTTGATTTTTTGAATTTGTAACGCGCCCGCAACGGACTTAACCATAGCAGTTGATACATAGCGCAAGTCAGTCTGGCTGCGATTGCCCAGCGACACAAGTTTAACCAATTGTGATGCACACTGCTCATGCTGTTCCACAGGCAAGTTAATTCTTTCCCGGGACAAAAAACCAGGAAGGCCAACAACACAAAAGAAGGACTACACCACTTCCTCCACGCCCCACTTCCCTAACCCCATTTAACGATACCTACCTTACCCCCAAGACCTACCTTACCCCCCTACTCCAAAGTATCGGTGTACAAATTGTGCTGTTTTGTATATGTATATGTATATAAACAGGTTAATAACGAAGGAGATGTTGCTCTGTTTGACATTGCATGCCTCGCTATAGTCACTGGTTTCTCCGCCAGTCTCTGTGGCACAGGCAGTTAATGCATGTTGATCGTACCTGGAAGGTTGGCAGTTCAAGCCCATCCTCAGGACGGATTATAGTGATAATACCGAATAAAAAAATCTCTAAAACAAAAGGCCGAAAAAAAAAATATCATAATGACATTTTTTTCTCGAAATGGGGGGTTGCCCCCCCAACCCCCCTTTTTTCCTATTTTTTTTTTATTTGAACCCTTTTTTTTTTACTTACCTGACCCAAAAAACCCATATAAATAAATAAATAAATAATTCGATATTTTTTTTTCGAGATTTTGTATTCGAGATTTTTGCAGTTCGAGATTTTATTTTCGGTATTTTGACCGACCACCCCTCAGGACAGTCCCACCAAAACTGGGACATCTGGTCACCGTACCTCAGGGTGCTCTCCAGGGCTGATCAACCCACTAGCGAAACCAGAGCATATGGACGATGCTCCCAGCGGCCATTTTACATGCTTCCCAGAGGGCGGTGTCCAAGAGTGTGTGGATAAATGCAGTGTGTTATCTGTTAAAGGGCTGTGCAGAAGGAAGCGTGCTGGGCTACACAAAAGAAGATCTATTGGCTGTGGCCCGAGGAAGAGAGAGAGAGAGTGAGCGCACACACGGGGTATCCGTAGAAATGATAAGTCAATAACATTTCAGATGGAGACGTTTTCTGAATTTTTTAGAAATATAGATGTGGGGTGGGGAAAGGGTAATAGTTAATGTGGGGGAGTGGGGGAGAGGGGACGGGAGTATCCCCCTGCAGTATATATAAAAAAAAGTTTCGGTCATTTCTCCATTCTAAATTTTCATGGACAACCAGCGCACAGGACTGTGCCAGTGTACCGTGGGAGTGGGTGAGCCCTGGGTTCACCCTGTATGTACTTGTTGATGGTTGTTAGGGTCCTGCTATGGAGGAGTTTGCTACCACTTGTGTGTGAAGTCCGCTTGCCCACTGGGTGGTGTATGTGTGTATTGCATGGCGTATGCACTGCCCTACAACTGGATCAGCCACACATTTTAAGTGGAGCCACCAAACATTCTAGACCAGGGTTGTCCAACTACAGGGCTCGAGGGCTGGAAACCTGTCGGGTTTTCAGGATACCCCTTATTAGAATTCACGAGATGAATTTGCATACGATGATTCTAAATGTATGCATATTTTTTCTCATGAGCATTAATGAGGGATATCCTGAAAACCCGTCAGGATTCCGGCCCCCGAGGCCTGCAATTTGACCAACCTGTGCTAAGCGGTTGGGATCTTGGGGAACAGGTGAGCGAGGAGTTATTTTCAGAAGAGCAGCCATTTGGCCTGTTGGTGGAGGTTTTATGGGACTTCGTTGGGGGTAGCCAGAACTAGATAACACCCCCCCCACCCCAATTTCCAGGGTTTGGAGAAGTCCGGTTTGGTAAAATGTTTGAGTTGGGATGGAAACTCTGTCCTTGACGCATGCTCGTGTATGTGGACGTGTGCATGTCGCTGTGTATGTGATGGAGAGTTGTCGCATTTCGACTGGGGGCCAGGTTAAGAACTTTAAGACTAGTTGGGGCAATGAGATTTCCGGAGGGGAAAGGGCAAGGCATTTGACTTGACAAGTTGCAATAGTGGTCAGAATTTAAGATGTGCCGGGTGAGTAGTGTTTACGTTGTTTCTGGAAAGTGACCAACAGTGCTTCTGTTTTGATGCCTATTAAACTTACCTGGGTTTCAGCAGTCGAAGCTCTCATGGCCAGGGGCATGGCGTTGAGTTTTGCCGTGTGCGCTAGTCTAGCGCTGCCCTATTTCTGCCACATGGATGAGGTTCAAGGTCGTTTCGTTGACTCTTGGCTTTGTGTGGCGTAAGTTTGGTTCATCTATGTTTGGTAGTTGAACTTGTTTTTTCTTTTAATGGGGGGGCATTCACCCAATGCCCCTCATTCCTCTCCCCCTTATGTCGAACTACCAAACGTATCTCGACATAATTTACCACTTAATCACCGTTAACCCATGGATGACTGCGGTTAATCTGCTTTAGATGTATGGGATTGATGCATTTCCGATGATGTCATTACAATCCACTGGCACCCCCACACGCCAGAGGCGTTACTAGGTGGTGATGGGGCGCTATAGCCCAGGGTCTTTTGGTTGGAGCCTCGGATAGGAGCTCAGGGGCTACAATCAAAAGTCTAGCTAGCCCCGAGTCCCCACAGTCCCGACATTAGCCTAGACCTGGATCTTTTTCAGACCTAGCAACACCCCGCCACAAACTAATGGTGCAAACAATACAGGGAAGAGTATATTTTTGGCAGCGCAATAGCAGGTCCGAGGGTCTTCTGGTACCTTCCCTTGGGGTATGAAAAACACTCCCCGTCATTTGTGGTGGGAGGCAGAGGTGCGGGTGGCGCAAGAGCTCAGAATGCAGGCTAGTACTGTGAAGTAATATCCCAAACCAAGCATACCAAGCCCTGCGTACTAATTTCTCACCCAGTCCAATTTCTGAACATGGACTCACCAACTGCCTCCCGACATAATCCTTAATCCCTGAAGGTAAACAAGTTGGTCATGGGAACAGAAGGGGTGCATTTTCTGATGAGAAGAACTTCACCCAGTCTCACTTCTCATTCCCTAGACCAGGGGTGTTGCTAGATCGGGAAAAGATCAGAGACTAAGCTAATGTCGGGACTGGCAGGACTCGGGGCTAGCTAGCCTTTTGGTTGTAGTCCCTGAGCTTCTATCCAGGGCTACAACCAAAAGAACCAGGGCTATTGCACCCTCAGCCCCCCCTAGCAACAAGAAATGCTTGCTTAACATTTCTCAAGCATTAGGAATGCGTAAATAACAGTTTCCAACCGGTGATAAGCATTTCTCTTCTACAAGCAGTTCATTTATTCTCTAAGCAGTAAGTAAACTGCTGTTAGGACTGGGGACAGACGCTGACCGTGCATGTCCCCGGTCCCTTTCTTACCTGCTCCTGCAACAGGTTCCCATCGACACGGGCAGGCTCTGGGTGCCTTATTGCACCAATACTGCTTGTCCTGGTGACTGCAGGTCACCGGACAGAATTCCCTAAGATTCTTCGTCTCGGCGTATGCGGAGACGGTGTAGGTCATGTGATCTACACACGTTACAGGGTCCTTTCCTCTAATGTCACCTTTTGAAGTATGGATCACCTATTAAACGATAGAAACAGCAGAGCAGCGCCGTTCTGGTGGCGGTCGCTTCGCGTGTAGGCGTGAACCCATGCATCCAGCGTTTCTTATATTTCTGGTATTTATGTTTAGGTAATTAGGTTATGGCCTGGATTATTCACTGGTGTTCCTGGTTAGGAGCCACTCACGCATAGGTAAGGCCATTACTACATTGGTGTCCTAAATTGGGTGTTACTCGTGTGCCTTACTCTGAATATGTCTTTCAACCCATGTATCCTGTCTCCTCTGTATCTCCTGAAAACCACCAGTTCTTGTTTCCTGAGGGTGTGTGTATCACGCAGCACTCCTGCCTTGGGCTTTAGGTCACACAGGTTGGTATAGCAGCCAGTGGGGCACATTTCCCTCGGGCAGGGGAAGCACCCAGGGGCGTTGCTAGGGGGGGGCTAAGGGGGCTATAGCCCCTGATCTTTTGGTTGTAGCCCCGGATAGAATCTCAGGAGCTACAGCCAAAAGACTAGCTAGCCCCCAGTCCCAACAGTACTGACAACAGCTTAGCCCCGGGTCTTTTTCAGACCTAGCAACTCCCCTGGTAGCACCACAGTTACACCTCAGAGGGATCCCACAGTCATCGATCGATCTGACAAGCCTGACAACTGCTTTGAAGACGTTCTCCAGCTGTTCATTCAGCCATTGTACAGGCCCTGCACATGCCTAGTTAGGGCTTAGTTCATGCATACATGAGGCATTTTAGAAGCAGTGTGCTTGCTTAGTCAATGCCTTTCATTTGGACTAGGAGGTTCCCTGATCCTAATTGTTATTCAGTCACAAGAGGAGCAATGGGAGGAGCGAGGTATACACATCCCCCATCCCCCAATCACTCTAGCCCCATCCCATATATGATGAGAGCAGAAGGGAGGGTGGGGTTGGATGGGGAGGGGGCGGGATGGATTTAAATGAACAGGACATCCCTACCTCCCTTCACCCGAGTCTCCTTTTATGTCACACACAGCAGCATCTGCAGAAGACGGGAAGAGGACACTGCCTCCCCCATGGCCATCATGATCTGCCATATACTCAACAGGGATTGGATGGTGGTAAGGGAGAGGCCTCCAGGCCCCTTCCCCTAAACCATACACCATCAAAGTTATGGTGGGTTTAAACATGAATGAACAAGAAAAAAAAACCTTCTGCCTCAAATGAGAGAGTAGAACAGTCCATTTCTGCTAACATGTATTGTACTGGACCCACAATGCATTGCTCAGTAGTTCAGAACTGGAGGTGAGCGGCCTGGCATGGCTACTGGGAGGCGCTGTGGCAGGTGTGGCTTGTTAGCTGAAATGGACTATTCTACTGTCAGTTACGCTCAGAGGTGGAGTGAGCTGAAGCTGCCAGGAGCTTACCTGTTCTGACACAAGACTTTCTCTGAGCACACTTTGCCACTTGGCGGTACTAGCAAGCCTTGTGCCCATTCCAGCAGGCTTTATTGTTTGAAAACAATATGTGCTCTTTCTAGCTTGGGCAGCACCCACCAAATCTGCTTAAACTGTCACTCATTCTTAATAGGGCCTGGTAGATTTCAAGTTTGGGCTATTAGGTTGCGCCTGCGCCCTCTATACGTTAAAACGATTGCATTAGAGTACAGATAGGGAGAATAGCATATGAGGAGGGACATACAGATTGTAGCTGTTTGGTTATTTGCCCATGGTCATGCTGATCCCTATGGCCATTCCCACCCAGTTCCTGGCAAAAACACCTCCTCATGGGAATTCCTTGAGCTCGCTTTAATCAAGTCTTAACATCAATCTTTGCAAAGCAGTCTTCTGAGCGTTAATGCCTTAACTGGAGCTGTAAACCCACTACTGGTGTAATAAAAATGGCTTAACCAAGTCTGCCTTTAGCCACTCGATTTATAAACTCTATGTTTGTCTTTCACTAAAGTCCTGTTGAAAACAAGCATTGGCAAAGCCAACAGCTTTGGTTTGTGTAGCAGTATGAGACATTTGCCAGGCACTGCTATTAGATGCCCAGGTACTCACCTCATTTTGCAGCTGCTACCATCAATGGCCAGTTAATACCACTATGACAGTGCCTGGAAAATGCCTTTCCCAGGCTTACACAAAAGCCCAAACTGTTGGCATTGCCAATGCTTGTTTTTTGTTTGCCAGCCACTTAACAAATGCTTTGCCAAACAGCAAATTGCGGAGTTCAGTAAATTTGCGAATAGCTGTGGTTTTATAACAAAGCTTTTTTTAAAATAAATAATTATTTGTTTTGTCATAAATTGATCATTTAAAGAACGAATTTCTAATTTTGGACAAATTGCTTCTCATTTCTTATTTGCTGTTTTTTCAAGGTGAACATTTTAAGTGAGATGGGGAAGATCCACCAGAAAAGCTAATTTTATGCTAAAAACTTTCATTCACCAGCCCCAGTTATTTAATAATCACTGAATGTGTTGTATTTCTTTGAAACAGTGAGGGTGTCATGTTGAATAGAAATAACGTACATATGCAAAACAGTGAAGGACAGAGGCCGTCCCTAGTTGAGGGTAACTTCATAATAGACAGCGGTAGTGAGCTATGAACGAACCAAGTGGTGGAGGGACAATTGGAGGAGCGGGACAGAGGCTCATTACGAGTTTGGTAGTGTGGGAGAAAAGTGGAGGTAATTCTGTTTACCTCAATTTTTCCCGTACCGCCAACCTATATGTATTGCAGGTATTACCTCCACCAATATTGCCAGATGGTAATACCAATGATTTTTGGAGGTAAAATCGAGGAGTTAGTTCCAGCTTTGTGCTGGACCCCATAAAATGGGGATTTACACTGCCAAACCACCACTTGTAATCTGGCGCTATTACCTCCAGTGGTAATACCACCTGATCAAGTGGCAGTAATACCGCAAGCGTGTAATGAGCTCCATTGACATGGGGACAGGCATAAATAGGGGAACATATCAGCAGGGTCAGACTGGGGCATAAAATTGTTTCATGCACCAATGAAAAAGTGTCCCACAGTTGCAAATGACAATTCATTCTGCGACAGACTGTGTGAGAAGTACCCAAGGGGGAGGATTTTGATCAAATGTGATGCAAATTGTGCATGGTAAAGAATATTTATATAGTAACACTGGTCAAAACAACTAGCTGCATGGTGAAGTAACTTATCAAACAGGTGCACTTTGACCAGTGGTCGAAGTCTACGAAAAGAAGTAGTGGAACTATGTTCCCTGCTGGTCTGCCCCGCTCCCCACAAACCACATCCCTGCGCCCCCTCCATACACAATCCAAACTCCCAAATAAACACACCTGCTATTTAAGGGACTGTTCAGTGCACTGCACTGAAGTGCAAGCTTCAACTTCTTCCTACACTTTTATTTTAAAACTAAACCATTCCAGAATGGTTTCTTTGTAAAATAAAAGTATAGGAACAGTGAAACTTAAAAATAAAAAGTATGGGAGCACAGCTCCCGACCGCTCCCGTCCACTTCGACCTCTGACTTTGACCCAAAAAACGGTTCCACACTAGCATTCTGCGAATTTTGGTTCAGGCACTGCCCTATTGCCCTAAAGGCCAGTCCAAACCTCCATACCGGCCCTGGAGCCATAACTTATGGTTTGTGCAGTATACATATTGACATATTTGCAGTCCTGATGACAGCGGGGGAGGGGACAGGGGATGCCCAATCATTTTCCAGTAGGTGCCGCTTCAAGTGAGTTTTAAAGAGTTCAGTCAGTGAGCGCTAGAGCGAGGGCATTCCAGAGAGGGGGGTCAAACAGAGAGAAGGAGCCGAAGACTGGGGGTGTCGCAGAGCGGAAGACCGTAAAGGTAAGGGGGGCAGAGCATCTGAGAGATTGATGGGGGCGAGCAGAGAGAGATGAAGCCAGCGACATCATTTCTTTATTTATATTTTTATAAACGGCGCCAGGAAGTCTATCGGGCATTAAAGAGGTGGTTAAATAATTTCTTGGCTGAAGAGGTACGTTTCCAGGTCTTTCCTGGGGCAAGACCATGCATTGATTTGAAGACCAAGAGAAGGAATTGGAGGAGAGTGATTTTGCCCAGAGAACCATCCAGCACGGTGTCAGTGAGCAGGAGGGGGAGGGGTCAGGTAGTGTGTGTACTGGGCAAAGTCAAGGATTTATTGAAAGAGAGGGCCAAGCAGGTGCATCACTCCTTTGAATCACGCCATATCACGAGGCCTGCCAGTGCATATCTTCATTATGCCCTACTGTCAGTGGCCAGGTGTAATACAACATCCTGTCACAACAGAAACATGTAGCGAGGCACATTTGTTCTCAAGCATAATTATACATAAACACAGCCATGAATATAGCATGTTCATTGAAGCGCTCGAGGTTGCCGTGGCAACTTGCGACTGCTGCCTTCCTGCAGCCTTGTGGCCCCAGAACGTGAAGGGTCTCCTCTCTGGCTGCAACTTCCTGCCACGTACTCCTGCTATTTGAGTCCCCACTGAGAAAGAACTAGCTGGGCAGCAAAGTTTTCACAACGCAGGGTTCAAGTTGAGGGGTAACCCCTCCCACCCCCCACTCCCCCCAGCCAAGTTGACCACTTCCGTTTACGTTAGCACGCATACTCTTTACTTGGCTGGATAAACCTTGTTACAAGTTAGACTGTAGTGGTAAAACGGGTGGTATTTGGAAACACTGCCTGTTCTACTGTGCCACCTAATAATGGGGTTTGGTACTGAAACCCACAAAACCACCTGTTTTTGGGTAGAGAATCACCTTCACAAATATGCAGCAATGTGGCAGCAATGTGGCAGCATTGAGGCAGCATTGAGGCAGCATTGATCCACGCGCTAATACCGCCTGTTCCAACGCAACTCCAAAACGACAGATCACTTCCTCTCTAGATAATGCCGATCGTTACAGACAACATAGCTTTACCGCAAGAAAACGGTATTAGTGTTTGACGGTACAACTGGAGGTAATACCACCAAACGCGTAATGGAGGCCTAGGTTCTCTTTTTGTTATTAACATTGAATACACAGGTAGGATACAGACATGTATGTGCACAGCATGTTAAGGCAACATTGATGTTCAGTAATCATAATATTCTAGCCCGAATAGATACGAGACCCAAAATGTCTCTAATCGCTACAATAGAGGCCCTTTGAGGAAGAGTGCAGGTCGTACGCCATAATTACCCTCAAACCAAGGCCAAGGCTCCTTAGTAAACTGATCAAATCTCCAACTGGTTGCAAAGAAAACCGACCCAACTTCTTGTCCACTCGCTTCATTTGTGTTTTCGAATTGGCCGGCGCCGCTTTACTTGGAGTTACTTGGTGAGCAATTTTAAAAGTACTATTCGTACCCAAATATTTCAAATGGAAAATGTGTTCCACTTTTTGCTTCTTTACGGACCAGACAAATGATCTTTTACTAGACTTTCTCAGACTGTTTAGAACAAGAACCTTTGATTTAGCCATATTCATTTCCAACCCCACCGACTCAAAATAATCCTTGGGGGCCCAATAAAGCAAAGGCATGAAGCAACTATGGAACACACAAGTCGCCAAGGCGAGGCGGAAAAATAGGAAGCCCTTGATATGATACGTTATTTATAACACGCAGAGGTTTCCAAGCGCGGACCCGAGGTTCGAACCTGTGGTGCTCCGTGTCGTCTTGCTTCCAAGGCGAGCAAGTTGCAGCTGAGCTATCCTCCCGAGAAGAGGATAGCTCCGGGGCATGTGGGCACATAACCAAAGAACACCCAGACACTGTGCCTCCGCATACGTCATGCCCCCCCCCCCCCGATCTGCATTGGAGATTTTTACCAGATGGAGTTCTCGGTCTTATCTGGGTGTATGCGGGCATACAAACATACAAAGCCAACATGCGACAACTATGTACCAACCAGTGTAGTAATCGGAGCAGATAAACCAGGGCCGCCTGCACCAGGCTGTTAGAGCTCGAAGGTGTCACGACACAGCCACGATTTGAGACACTTCCATGATTATCTCATATATAGAAGTAGAAATTCTTGCAAGTGACTGAGCGATTTATCAGAGCCAACCGTGCATGAATTACAGAAGTATAATAGTATTAATGTATTTATTCTAATATGCATAAAGCTGACACAGTTTTCCTTATTTTCAAGTTTCCCATTCAGCCGTTGCCGCTACACGTGGCCCGTAGCAACGGCTTAATGGGGAAACGGACTACCATAGCGGTCCGAGAACTCGGCAGAAACCATACAACGATGGAAAGGAAACAATTATGCAATGCCACTCCAAGTCGTCTCAATCAATACAACTATTTTGACTTGAGGTATAGAAAGTAAAAAATAAAGAAACACAAGGAGATGATTTAGGAATATTGAAACATAGGATGTTTGAATTATTACTAACAGTGTGTGATGTTTGAGAGCCTTGATGAAGTGCAAGTAATTCGAAACACGTGCCGGCTTTGGGCATTTGAATATTTTGACAGAACACACACATGAATGGCATTATATATGTACCAAATAGTTCTCTTACCCTGTGGTGTTCACAGATCGTGTCCGAGTTTGCTGATCCAACATGGAGGAAGTTCAGAAACTTGCAACCATGGGGTCGAGCTACTGACGTTAACATTGGACTGAACTCCTGCCAGGATGTGATGATCCCCAGCACCAAATATGAGTAGATCTGTAAAGTGGCCCAAGGCGCCAGGACCGGCCCAAACTCAGACTGAGTGCGGAAACCTGGAAATGTTTCTGCATGCCCGCGTCCCACTCTCCCAGTCTCGGGAGGATAGCTCAGGGGCAACGCACTCGCCTTGGAAACAAGACTATGCAGAGCAACACAGGTTCGATCCCTGGGGCCGTGCTTAGAAACCTCTGGGTAGTAAGCGCATTTTGAATAACCAATTACAATTACTCCCATAGCATGTCAATGGAGAAAGAGCTTAGCTGGTCAGCCCTGGAATTCAGCTGCTGACCACAGATGGTCACAGCCTTCAACCCCCCATAATCATGCTTCCAAAAACCTGCTCCTAGATGGCGTGAATGCTTTCAATCTAAGCACTTCTGCCAGTTTGCCCCTTATTTTGAGGCGTGTGCCCACTTTTCCTCAGGCATCGTGTCCGATCGCCTTGGACGTTTATGGTCTTCTGCGGTGACCAGACGGTTGGCATGGGTGCATCACTTACACGTGTCGATTATTATTACAAATCATTTTAGGCATTGCTGTGGAATTTACAATATACTAAGGGGCCAGGCATTTCCTTACATATATACCTACAAGTGTAAAACAAGCATTGGCAATGCCAATAGTTGCGGCTTTTTTGTGGGCACGGAAAAGACACTTGCCAGGCGCAGCCGTGGTGGTATTTACTCCCCATTGTTGGTAGCAGGTGCAAAATGGTGCGAGTACCTGGGCATCTAAAGCAGTTTCTGGCAAAAGCTTAAAACGCTTGCACAAGCCAAAAATGTTGCCTTTGCCAATGCTTGTTTTAAACAGTACATCAGTGAAGGACACGCAGAGCTAGTCATTAACTCTCAGAAGCCTGCTTTGAACAAACAATAGCAGGCACTTCAAGTGCCAAGCCTGATGGTAAGGCTTGATTAAAGCGAGCTCAAAGAGTTCCCAAGTGGAGGTTTCTGGGGGCAGGGAGAGGCAGGAATGGGTGAGAATGGCCAAAGGCATTAGCATGGTCATGGGCAGGAAATGGGTGGGCACATAACCAAATAACACCTAGAGACTGTGTCCTTCCACATACGTCATGCCTCCCGATCTGCATTCCATTGCAATAGTTTCGGCCTATAGGGTTCCATAGCCCTAACTAAACAAAATGGGCTTTTAGGGACTACAAAAGGCTCTGCATTCATTTGAAAGATGCACTATGCCATCTTGTGGGTGCCAGCATTCTATATACAACAAAGTGTGAATAGAGACATTGACCCGCCAAGGTTCCCCTACCCTATCCCACCAACTAGGAACAGGTGGCAATTCTGGGGAAAACCTATAGGTCCCATGAATTGAACTTGCTAGAACCCTTCATCTCATACGAGGATCCAGGAAAAGGTGTTACAGTGTGCTGCCCTCTCCGAAGGTTAGGGCGGGCGCAATGACGGACACCAGCCATGAAAGTTCACATAGTGCCCCCTTTAAAGAACGTTAAGATTCACCTCAAATCTTCATATTTTGAGTTTTGGTTATTAAGTGGTGCTTAAGCACCACCTTTAAGCTAGTTGGAAATATTGCACTGTAGTAACACTAGGAGAGAGCTGACATGAGAGGAGGGGGGACACAGCTTGTGGGTGTTGGTTGGTAATTTACCCACCGATGGACTGCCCATGGCCATACTAATCCCTATGGCCATTTACACCCACGGCTTGCCCCATCCCACCCAAAACACCTTATCCTGGGAACTCTTTGAACTAGCTCTATCAAGCAGTGGGATCCAAATGTTGGCCTGCCCCTGTTGTTTCTGAGCAGTCTGCAGAGTGTTATTGGCTTAATTACAGCTGTAAATGTGCTACTGCCTGAATAATAATGTCTTAACCAAGTGCGCATTTAGCCACTAATGAGAATGGAGAACCATCTGGGGAGTGAGGGGGGACATGAGGAGTGGAGGAGCCCAGAACTAGAGCAGTGGTTGTCGAGAATCAGAAGCAAATGGAGCCCAGAACCAGTGCAGGCTTGGAGTTGATGAAGGGTGAGGGGGTTTGGCGAGTGAAGCAATCCCAGACCAGCCCATAGGTGGAGGCGGGAGAAGCCAGCTTGTTAGAAGGGTAGTTATTTCAGAGAATCAGAGCCCATTGCCAGGCATTCATCTTACCAGTTGTTGGAGTAGGTGGCCACCATCTTGGAGGAATCCTGACAGAGTGAGGCGGGTGTGCCAGGTGAACAGATAAACAGGTTTTACCCTTGCCCAAGCTGCCCTTTGCTTGTCCGGCTGGGCACTAAACGGACAGCACAGCAGAAGGTCCAGCACTACCTCTTGCACCACGTTTTCACATCCTCCACTTCCCCTATTTACCACCTTAGCACAAGTGATAATTACATTTGGAAGCCCCTATTGCTGCCTCTGCCGCCAAGACGGAGGACGACCAGGGTACAAATCCTCGGCAAGACACCCAGGGTCGGCTATGGAGACGCCACAGGTAGCCGTGGCTGCTCGGCGTTCATACGCACAGGGTGTACACCACATTGATAAACAGCAGTGCGTGCCACCTAAAGGAGTGCCACAGCACGACCGTTCTGGAGTTCATTCCAGTCTTACTGGATCTAGGCAGTCAGCTGATACTTGGGAATGTGCCAACAGCTGGATTAACTTAGGGGGACCCCTCACTTGCACACACAGCCACTACCACAACCAATAGGAGCTGTGTTGGTTTCTTTGTATGAAATAACTCAAAGAAAATTCAAGAAATAACTTATTTGAAAAAATGACCATCCATAAACTTCAGCAAAACCAAAAGGGACCACACCAGGCCTGGTCCCACCCCATAAGGGGCGGTCCAGCCAATACTGCTAGGTCACATCCCTTCTGCACGAGACCACAAGCATCCCCCAGACATGTTTGGACTTGTTAGGTGTCATCAGTGAGAAGTAGCTTGGGTCTCTAGTCCCAGCAGGCTTGGGACCCACGTCTGGGCATACCCGTCCCACTCGAGGTGACAAAAACAATGATGCCTGGAAGGTTTAGAATTAATCTTAACCACGGGCACAGCTCTCAGCAACCCTCCAGACCATGATTTTTCAGCCTGCCCAGCAACTGCAGAAGGGAAAAGACCATATGCAAATTAGGCTTGTCCAATCCCTGAAAATCTCCATCAATGACAATCATTTTGAGAAATGGATGCCTGCTGTTGGTTTCCTAGCTCCATTTCATCTTACCCCCTCAACTGCACAGCTGTCTGTTGCTTCCCAGATCGTTTTGTGCCTAAATAAGTCTAGTTGTTAACCTTTGGTGTGTTTTGCCCCAAATATAGCCTTTTGCCATCTGAACGTGCACTTTGACCCTCCAAAAGTACCATGTTTCTCTTCATAAACCCCTTTGGACCAGTGGTGGACTGACCGACAAGGAACTCTTGAGATTTCCCAGTGAGCCTCTACCCCATGGGTGTCTTGTGTGGGTGCCCTGGTTGTCTGTTCCTCTTGCCCTCCTCCCCATTTACCAAACTCCTTTGTCCATTTCTCCTCCTCCCTCGCATGCCTTGGAGGGAAGGATTAAGTTTAACTCTTCCAGTGAGTTTTTTCTCAATCTTAACGCATGGTTTATATCTTTTTTTTGGCTATTGTGATGAATCACAAGATATTGCCACTGCTTTCGATGGTGAAGCCCCTTTCTATGAGGACAGGGTGGTGAGGCCACTACCCGATAGTCCCCTTGGGGGTGGTACTCAGTGGGAGGATGGGGAGGGAGGACCCCGTTTAAAGTAGTGGCCACTTTGGGAGAATGCAGTATCCTCTTGACCCTCCCACCTTCCCTCAAGACCCCTCCAATTCCACATTACCTAGTACTTCCACGTGCTGTACTAACAAATCCAAAGTAACAACAACTGGGACGAGCAAGAGGACACGAGGAATGATGATCACTCACCAGAACCACCACAGGCGTTCTAGTTTTCTAGACGCTCCTATTGGCCAGCTGTCATTTAAAGCAAGAGAGGGAACAAAAGGATGGCGTCTGCAACTTTGGTCCAACACGGACCGAGGACACAGCACAGCCCATGCAGATCCAGAGTGCAGAACGGCAGACAGTGTCCTGGAGGGAAGTATGCTCGCAAGAGGCCCGCGACGTAGAAGGCAGAACTGAGGCGAGGCAAGCTGCGGGCCTGCAATAAACCTGCCGGAAAGCTGCAGAGAAGGGATGTGGAAGACCAGTGAAGGTCCTAACAAGCCAGGAGAGCCGCCGAAGCCCTTGGGAGACCCGTGAACAGCCTGAACGTGACAGCCAAAACCCTACAGGTACAAGGGGGGCTAACCACGGGTTTGGGGACACCCAGAGAGCACAAGGGTCTAGAAGCGAAGCAGAAAGGCAATATTCACCGGGGCAGAGTGACCAAGTGAAGGGGGTCTGGGACCCATATAAGGAAGGCAAAGCCCTACCAGTAACAAAGTGGGATATGAACTGTGCATATAAAATGAACATTCACAGACCTTGGCACGAGAGTAAAACAAGGCTGTGGAACGAAGGAAAATAAGGCCAAGACAATGTTGCATGTAATCAAGAGAAGGGGGTCTGGGACCCACATAAGGAAACCATGCCCCAACCAGGAAGAGAGGGGAATACGAACTGTGTATACAGAAGTAATATTCATAGACCTTGGCAGGAGAGTAAATTAAGACTGTGGAACGAAAAGAGAATAGACAAAGAGAACATTGTGAACAGTCACGTGAAGGGGGTCTGGAATCCAGCTTGGGGAAGTACACACCAAATTGTAAGCAGGAGGAATACAAAACATGTATGTACAAGAGATACACAGAGACCTTGTCAGGAGAGTAAACCAAGGTCTTAGGTGCAAGTTAATCCAGAGAAACGGAGTTGCGAATAGCAACAGACTTGCGAATACAAGTGTTCACCTTGGCAGGAGTGCACGCCAAGAGGAGGGGTACTGAGAATAGGGGTTGGCATCCTCAATCAGGCTTGGCAAAGGTGTCCTGGCCATTCTTCATTGGTGCAGGACCTGGGAGTCAGGTTTATCAAGGAAAGTTGAAGCAAGGTCTCGAACTGTTAAAGACACGAATGCAAAGTTGGATAATGCTGGAAAAATTCTGTGGAAAGGGAAACACACCCTTGAGTCTTGTGGAGATGGAGCTGGAAAGAGTCTGGGGAAAGGAAAAGAAGCCCTTGAGTCTTGTGGAGATGGAGCTGGAAAGAGTCTGGGGAAAGGGAAACAAGCCCTTGAGTCTTGTGGAGATGGAGCTGGAAAGAGTCTGGGGAAAGGGAAAGAAGCCCTTGAGTCTTGTGGAGATGGAGCTGGAAAGAGTCTGGGGAAAGGGAAAGAAGCCCTTGAGTCTTGTGGAGATGGAGCTGGAAAGAGTCTGGGGAAAAGGAAACAAGCCCTTGAGTCTTGTGGAGATGGAGCTGGAAAGAGTCTGGGGAAAGGGAAACAAGCCCTTGAGTCTTGTGGAGATGGAGCTGGAAAGAGTCTGGGGAAAGGGAAAGAAGCCCTTGAGTCTTGTGGAGATGGAGCTGGAAAGAGTCTGGGGAAAGGGAAACAAGCCCTTGAGTCTTGTGGAGATGGAGTTGGAAAGAGTCTGGGGAAAGGGAAACAAGCCCTTGAGTCTTGTGGAGATGGAGCTGGAAAGAGTCTGGGGAAAGGGAAACAAGCCCTTGAGTCTTGCGGAGATGAAGCTGGAAAGAGTCTGGGGAAAGGGAAACAAGCCCTTGAGTCTTGCGGAGATGGAGCTGGAAAGAGTCTGGGGAAAGGGAAACAAGCCCTTGAGTCTTGCGGAGATGGAGCTGGAAAGAGTCTGGGGAAAGGGAAACAAGCCCTTGAGTCTTGCGGAGATGGAGCTGGAAAGAGTCTGGGGAAAGGGAAACAAGCCCTTGAGTCTTGCGGAGATGGAGCTGGAAAGAGTCTGGGGAAAGGGAAACAAGCCCTTGAGTCATGTGGAGATGAAGCTGGAAAGTGTCTGGGGAAAGGGAAACAAGCCCTTGAGTCTTGTGGCGATGAAGCTGGAAAGAGTCTGGGGAAAGCACAGGGAAGCAGTAATTGCGTTTTTTTTTGCATCTCCCAAGTACCTTTGCTCTTAGCTTCCTCCCAGTTCTCGGGTGCTCTGGGGCCTGGCCACCCCCCGGGAAATTTAAAAGTTGGATCCCGGCCAGTTTGTTTAGGCTTATTTGTAGAGTGCTCACTGCATAGGGTGACCAGATTTTCAAAATAGAAAAATGCGACAGACCACTGACATAGAAGTAGGACTATAGTTTCAGTGGCAATAAACCCCAAAAGAAGGACTAAAATATAAACTGGACGCAAATTAAACTGTAGTCCTACTTCTAAGTTGGTGTCACAGAATTCTGATTGAAGGAGAGAGGACCAGGATCAGGGCTTTAAGTGGGCCGGGGCCAGCCAGGGTCAGGTTTTGGCAGACTCCAGAAAGGGCTCCGGAGCCGGGGCTGTGCCGGGACGTACCCCCAACTAGCCCCAGCCAGCCGACACCTCAGGCAGCCCGTGTAGAGGCTGCACAGTTATACGAGCTGCCAGGAGGTGTCAGCACTTCGGTTTAGAAAAAAGAAAAGGCGTCGCCTTTTCTTTTTGCTAAACCGAAGTGCCGACACCTGCAAGCAGCTGGCGTAACCGTGCAGTGTGGGCTGTCTGATGTCTATGTACTCAAAACAGGAGGAGGGCTTGACTGCCCAGCTCTCTTTTTGTTTCGAGTAACTAACTAGTCATGACCCAGCATAATGCTGGGTCATGACTAGTTACTCGAAAACAAAAGGAGAGACTGGGCCCGCCAGCCCTACTCCTGTTTCAAGTACAGACCTTTCATTCAAGGAGCTCCTGGTTAAAGCGGGCTCCTTGAATGAAAGAACTGCCTGCTGTGTGCGAGCTGGGGTACACTGGTGTCACACCTTTTGGTGAGCCCAGCCCCTTCTTTTGTTTAAAAAGGAGGTGCTGGGCACTTCAAAAGGTAATAATGCCAGTGTGCCCCAGCTCCAACGTTTACCAGTCGGCCCCCCCTTAATCGAGGGGGGGGGCTCTCATTTGGGGGCGTGTCATTAGGCCACACCCCTAATGACCCCCCCCCTTCGATTTCCAATCCCACTTAAAGCACTGACCAGGAATATGCGTGAGGGGGGTTAAAAGTGAGTGTTGAGCGTGGCATCCAGCCTGATGTAGGTATTTTTTCCATGTGTCTAGCAAAAAAAATAGGACTGAATGCATCTGACCCCCAAATCCCGAGACAGGGTGTATAAACTAAAAAAAAAGTGGCGGGACACCAGGACAAAGGTATAAATACAGGGACAGTCCCGTCAAAACCAGGACATCTGGCCACACTATCACTGCATATTTTAATTGCTTCTTGGCGCTTTAGCAGATTCCACTGTTCCTGGGATTTTTGCCTCAAGGATGTCAGGTTGGTGGCAGTTTCCATGTAACGTAAGTGCAACGATCTTGGGGTGAAGCATCAGAAAATTGAAAACCTAAAAACGTGTTCGAAAATCATTGGTTTCTCATGTTTCACATCAGCCACAGAAACAAATGAAATGCTTTAATTTCAAAAATGTAATTTAGCCTCCGAAATCTTGCTTGGTGTGTATTAACTGCGATAAAAAAAAAACACACGTGCTAACCACAATTTTTCATTTGCTCTCAAGACCCCAGAACAACTTCAACATCTACCCATCAGTCTGTGCGTCTGTGCACCTGTGCATCTGTAATTGACTTTCTTTGTCTGGATATGTCTGTCATTTCCTCATTGCTGTCAGTTACACAACCCTTCCTTTCGAAATAGTGTGAATTGACAAACATAAATGATTCAATTACAGAGTAGTGTGTTAAGTAGCTATAACCTGCTGCCAAACATAAACTAATCTATGTGGCCCATACTTTTCACGTGTAAACGGAAACCTTGCGCAACACACAAATCAATTACTGCATACTTGCACCTTGCGCAACAAAAAAATACATGTCTGTGTCAGAGTGTCGCCCAAGAATTTTGTTAGGGGGTTTCTGCAGTGACAACAATTTTAATAGTAAGACTATGCTTTTTTGTCCAAAACTGTTTCGGTCTCTAAATTTCACAATTAAACCTTCATCAGGACATGTGTCAGATTAGAGATACGCTAATTTGTTTGTTCAGAGCATGTCACATTATAATTAATGCAACTTTCGAGGAAGCCAATGGTAGGTCCATTTGAAAAACAAAAGGGAATATCAAGTGCATATCGTTTATTAGAAGATGGAGAATTATTCACAGTGAACTAGAGAATGGCATGTCAAGATGTTGCGGTTATTGCACAGCCATAGAATGAATTTTGCCAGCCCGGGGAATCAGAAAGTTAAAGTTCTTATTATGGAGGCTGAGGCTTCAGTGAGTATCCTTATTACTTTATTAACACGTGTGCAGGTAATGAGACCCCCCAAACTGGGTAAAACCTCTGTTCGCCCTTCTCATAACAACATTCTCTCTGTCCCACAAGGAAACCTTGGTGATATTCAACTATATACAACTTTGTACAATAACATTGAATGTAATGCTGTACATAACACACCTCCCCCTGCACCTCTGACACTCAGTGCAAGAGCAAAGGAATCTACCTCGCTCTTACCGCCACCATCCCCTTTGTTCCATACTCACCTATCTTCCAACACCACAGCTTCATCCAACACCCTTCTCACTGCCTGGGTTCTCCCAAACTTACTTTGTCCTGTTGAGAGTACCCCAGGCTTTTTCACTGACACCTAGTCCCCCCCTCTGATACCAGACTCTTGCAGGCACACTTGAGCCGGTCATATCTCTCCTTTATTTATTTATTTATTTTGGCACTTATATAGCGCACTGAACCCTGAGGCATCTGGACGCTTGTTCTTAGGATGGTTGATTACATGTGTTGCTTACATAGTGGTTACATAATATTTACATAATAAGGTGATAGCCGTTTTGCTGTGTTTTACTCCAATCCCTGACAAAAACATTTCCATAATCCCAGATGTCAATTGGACACCATTGTCTGTGAGTAATATTTTTGGAAAAGCTTCTCTCTGGCACACCCCATTAAGAAATCCTACCACAGCTCTGGAATCTGCCTCTACCGCAATCTCCACCTCAACCCACTTGGAATAAAGGTCTATGAGCACAGTGATATACTTCTTCCTCCCCTTTCCCCCTACGACTGGTCCTAGTAGGTCGAGGGCAACGAACTCCCACGGCATGTTCAGCAACTCTATAGGCCTGAGTGGTTGGGCAAAGTTCCCGAGACGCTGGTTTGCCTCGCTACAAACACTGCACATTTTGATTAGCTCCTCTATCTCTTGATCCAACCCGGGCCACCAGTAATCGCTCCTCAATCTACCCTTTGTCATCCCAAGATGTCCCTCATGACATTTGCAACAACTTGGGTCTGACACCAGTCGGCGACATCACACGTCCAGCTAAATTCATCGCTGACTCCATAGATGCACCCAATCTGTCACCACTAGTCCACTCTCTCCAATTATTTTTTACACACTCAATAACCATAATGAGTTCGGGATCCTTGCTTGCATCGAGTGCCCGTTCCTGCTGGCTAATGGTCCCCTCACAAACCAAAAACACCTGCCCCTCATCTTCGTCCTCCAACTCACTCGCCCCCCCCCCCACTCTTTGGCTGGACCTGGAAATGAAGTCTGCCAGCACATTCTCCTTTCCCGGCACATGTTCCACAGTGTCCTCGTATCAATGCTGCCCACCTCATAATCCTCAGCGACAATCCATCGAGTCCCTTGTTCATCATGAAAACACTGTCCAATGGCTTGCGATCAGTATACACTGCGAATGCTCTGCCCCACAAAAATGCCTTAAACTTCTTGATTGTCCCTACAATATTTAGTTATTTATTTTAATTTTTGTAACGCGCCACTCGCCGTGGGCCTCCCTCTCTTTGACGGAGTACCGCACCTCTGCATCCCTCAATTCTCGGGATGCAAAAGCAATGACTCTCTCCTCACCCTCTTGCCTCTAAAGAAGTACAGCTCCCAGACCTGATTCGCTGGCATCCGTCATGACAAATGTCTCACACCTGGCGTCAAAACTCCCTAAAACCGGCGTTCTAGCGATGGCCTGCCTCACATCAGCAAACTCCTTCTGAGACTCATTGCTCCAATCTGGAACTTGTAGTTTTTGCTTTTCCCCCATTTTCAAGGTAGGACTACAATATCCAGAATTTAAAAAAATTGGATTGGTTAATCTACTCACACATTGAGTGAGTAAACCTGAGTGGTCTACAGGAACGACCAGCAAATGACAAAAAGGGTACACACCCATCCCAACATTTCTTACACTTTAAGATATAGCAGAACGGGCCTGAGCAAAGGAGATGAAATTGATTCCAGTTCTGTAAATAAATTGCAACATTTTCTGGGATTAACAATTAGGTAAATGTATGCAACAATTCATTGCCCACGCGGTCTTTACAACAACAAAAAAAAAAAGTCGACTCGTTAGGAATACAACACTGCAGCAAAATGTGGTGGTAATTACATTACTGCTCTTTAATGCCACATTACAGCACCGACGTACTAGGAATGTTGGCGGTAAAAGGCTGGATGGAAACCATGCACCTTACCACATAGCGCACCAGCCTTGAGACGCCTGAACTGGTTAACAGCAAAGAACAACACCCCTTTCAAAACACTCTGCATCACTCACAGAGCACTAGATGCACAGGGAGCGGAATCCACCCCCCACTAACCACCAAGAACCTGTAGAACTGGCAACATCACACTTATCGAATTCAGACGCTATGAGAAAAACAAACGCGAAGGTACCGCTTTCAACAACTCCATAGAAAAATCCCTGGGTCTCCACACCGAAAGAAATCCAGACAACAGAAGACTATCCAACGTTTAAGAAGCTGGCTCTTTAATGCACCAGGCTAGACTACTATTCACACCCCAACAAATGGAAACAGACAACAGACTGCCACAATGCTGCCACCATCCCACGAACTGACATGCGCGTTCAATGTAGGACACCTGGCATAGAATGCAATGACAAAACACCAAAATGCTCATCAGGAAACAACAGCTTCTCAATCACAGCAGATGGGACTGGCATGCTAAACTGGTGGAGCCCAGGAAGAACCATGACCACCTGCTCCAAAGGATCCGATATTCCTACATGAGTAGTAAACTATGAGTATACTACTTACATGGAACGGGAACACGACAAGAAACAAGTCTACAAGACAACACAAAACACGCCCACCAAAAAAAACGTAGTCTAGCAGACCTACACAAAGAACCACATCACCTAACAACAACCTCACTTTTATACCACCTCACTCAGCACATGCTCACCAACTGGCCAACAAAAATCAGCTCAAATAAAACCCTCAAAACACCACAAAACAGTGCCAACTTTACACCTCTTCAGTCAACTGCTAACACATGCACTTGACAAAAGACACAGAGCCGCCCCAGTCCCCTCAGGTCTCCTATCTGGAAACATATGTCCAGGGTGAATATTGCGATCCAGCCAGAGCAGAGGCGTAGCCAGGATTGTCTAACAAGTGGGTCCTGAAGCCAACGTAGTTGGTACCCACTGCGGTGACATTAACATCTGTAAATGCCCACACAGTGCTGCTGAGTCAGCAATTACAGATTGTGGGTGGGCCTTGGTCGCTCGGGCCCTACCCAGTCTGTGCCTCTGTGCTAGAGCATACAATCACGCATGTCAGTTGCTGCCGGCTCTATCCGCACCAACAGTTTCAGCACAGCGCCTCATCTTTTCCCGTTACACCCGAACCTCCCCCGCATTTCAATTTCCGATCCATTGTGAGCGCCTGGAGACTATGAAATTGGCAGCAGTGCCCGATACAAATCCTAATAACGTAGCATGACATTTACTGCGCGGAAATGCAGCTCGCAGTAAATCTGCAAAACAATTCACTCCAAAAATGTGGACTAACGCCACTGTGCTGCCACTCGTAATCCCATGGTAAATCCACTGAGAGCTGGTAACGGTAATCGATTTTAGAGTTAAATCAGTGGTTTTACCACCGATTTAACGCCAAAGTCGTAATGAGGCACGGTGTCCCGAAGGGAAGGCTTTGCAACAAGGTTGCATGTTTGTCAGCTGAGGAGGAGGGTTGGGTAACTATGGGTGCTAGGGGGCCCCACCAGTCGCATATGTCGTCCTCCGGAGGCAGTAGAAGGGGGTTCATCCGGAGCCCCTCAGTCATTCTATGGCTGATCCTGGAGTACAGTCACACTCACATCTGGCAGAACAACCCCATATCAGTCAGGGCGAAATGTGCTTTATGGACGTAGAGACAAAGGGCCTCATTAAAAGTTGGGTAGTATCCCAGCGGTAAATCCACTAGAAAACCGGCCAATGAAATTACAGTTACCGCCACTTGGTCTGGCAGGATTAACGGCGTATTACAAGTGGCAGTGGTGGAGTAAATCCCAATTTTTCCATGGTCCAATGGACTCTATTGGGCTTTTTCGGTGGAGTTAACGCCGGTGAAATTACCATAGTATTAATTCCGGCGATTTTTCGGTGGAAAGTGGGAGGATTTCACTCCAGCATGATACTGGAGGTAAATCCCCCCACTCCAGGGCCAAACTCATAGTATGGTGGAGCAGGAAAAATGGCAGTAATTCTGTTACCGCCACTTTATTCCCACACTGCCTTACTCATAGTAAGGCAGTGGCTAATTCCTTGAGCTAAAGGCTAATTCCTTGAGCTCAGAGCCCTTGTCCACATCCACAGGCCGAAAACTCCAAGAAGATCTACTTCCGAGCTACCGTTAGATATTTCCAGAAGAAGGTGGCCTTTCGATATTTCACTCGTCACTCAGGTGTGGGTCCGTGCACATATTGGGATTGAACGGCAGCACATGGCGGATGCACATGCTCCCGCATGGACCGTGAGATGCAGCCAAGCAACCAATGTCCAGCACTCAGAGGAAATACGTGCTTTGAAAGGTGATGGAAGCAGCAAAGGAAACTCACCAGGGCACTGGGTTCATCGGCCGCCATGATGCCACCGTCTGATCCCAACATGGCCGTCAAGGAACGAGCGCTATCCATGAAACGTGAACACCACCTACGGAGAAAGGAAATCGATAGCCATAGAGTTGTGGGCGGGGGGTGGGGAGCGCGGCAGGAGAAGGGGGAGTGGCCATGAAAGAGGCCCATCATGAAATAGAGCCATAAAAGGACAAAAAAAACTCACAAATCAGATAGCTCACTGGCACAATCACTGTCATCACCTGTGTAAAATGAGGCACAACCCTTCCTCTTGGTGGTTGGAAGGGCCGTGTTCTCCTGAGTGCGCAGGAGAAGGAGAAACAGAGGAGCAGATCCTGTGTTGGCCGAGCCAAGAAGGCCAATTATACATTTGGCTTAGGAATTTTTAAAATGAATTCACCATTATTCTGCCTGTTCTAAGGAAGTCATGTTTATTCAATCACTGTTATGCATTCTATTTGTTTTACTTGTACTGTCATGATTTGTATATTCCGTTTCATTTCTGAAATACAAAATAATATTAAATCGAAAAAGAAGGCCAATCAGAAACATGGAAACAGAGACGGAGGAGGATTGGCCGGTTAAACCAGCCCTTAAGTGAAGCCGGGTTGAAGAAAGGGGCTAGAGGGCGAGGCTTGCTCAGACCATGGGCCCATGGGCTATCAGAGGCCAAACCTAGACCGAAAGTACCAAGGGAGAAAATCCTATCCCCAAGAACCCAGGTATGAGGGAGCATTCATACCTGCACCAGTAAAGAAACCCCTAATGCCAGGACACAGATAAAGACCATGGGCCTCGTTCCGAGGATGGAGGTAGTCATGGCGCTAATTGCACCAGGACTACCTGCCATACCGGTACCGTGTCCGGTTTGGTGAGATGGGGACTTACCGGTCCAGTCCGACCTTGGCGGGACCGGTAAGTAGTCCCCATTCACCAAACCATTCCCCATTCTCATTTCAGCCCTCATAGGGCTCAATGGGAAGGGAGAAGTAGGTAATAACGGTACCGCAATTTGCAGTACCGTTATTGGCTCTGATTTCCCTTAGCGGATCCCGTCCTTAACGCCTGGTAAAACCAGGCATTAAGGAAGGGACCCGCTAAGGGAACTCGTAGTAGGGCGCAAAGGGATTACCGGCACCGATGTCCTTAACGGTGCCCGGTATCCCTTTGCACCCTACTCGGAATGAGGCCCCATGTTTAGGAATAAGCTAGGGGCACTGAACCCCCAACCCCTTCCCCCTGCTGCAGTCCCCTTGCCACTATGAGTGAGTTGAGGAACACTGGCCTGCGCAGGCAACCAGAAGACTGGAATCTAGACTGGGGCGATGTTCTTTCTTCGTTCTCCCTCCATATCCCTGTCCTGCGGTGGAGGATGGACCCCCGAGCCTGAAGGAGGACTGCCCAGGACAGATCCTACAAAGTCTAATTGACTCACCCTTTCCTGGCCACAGAAGCCACACGGAAAGGTCCGAGTGGCTTCGGGATACCCAATGGTGTGAATACTGGGACCCTGGCGGGCAACACCCCTTTTCTGGATACTAAGAGACAGGGCTGAATAGGCCCATCCGGTTTGTGGGCACACCTGCCTTTGCCTGTTCTTCTGAAGCACAGGAAATGGTTTGCATCACAGTGCTTAATGCCAGGGTTTTCATTTCTCCACAAACACGACAGCTATCCGTGAAGAAGTTCAGGTCTATTTAATCATATCAACTCCAGTTCATAAAGTGCTCAGTACAAGCTGAACAGTGCCTGCCTCAGAATTAATAATGAACGTCATTATTAACCCAACCCAACCCAATGGCACTCATTTCATCAAACTCGGGAGATGAAAGACAGAGTCATTCATGCTGGGATTCTAACCTGGGAATCATAGATGACCAGTGAGTTTTCTATGGCATGTGCATTAGCCCATTAAGCTATTTTACAAGCCTTAACAGTTAGACATAAGAATTACATCAACTCAGAAAGAGGGGTGTGGGTGGGGCGGGGTCATACTTAATAGAAGTGACCGTTTATAGTGTGCACACCACAACTGAATTGGGTGCATACATAAGAATGCACATTTTATATCCTTGGTTAGTATGAGAGGTTGAGTAAGCACTGTCGTGATTTGAAATTTTGACCGGCAAATTATGTGCAGCAGGGGCTTAATCCACTGAGCTATTTTATCGACAATCAAGGAGTGCCCTAGTAGAAGAGATGTACAACTCAGGCTTTCCGAATAGCCGATTAATAGGCAAATGACTGCCGTTTCATTTCACTGTATTCAGCTGTATTTCTGTGTGAATATCCTGCCTGAACACGTGGGCCAGATTACAGAAACTTTGCCCCGGTGCAAGTTTGCACGGTATTAGCACTAGTGCAAAGTTTGCCGTATTTTTAAAAACACTGGGACACATTAAAAAACCCATTGCACCTCGAAAAGTGCAGATTGGCTTATTAAAAGCACGAGGGCTAAAATTGCCCTGGTGCTAAAAAAAGATACATTTTTGATGCATTTTTGCATCAGGGCAAACTTTGCCCTAGTGCTAATACCATGCAAACTTTGCCCTTGCAGCGGTGTAATATGTAATCTGGCCCATGGCATGGAGTGGATTTGGAGCGCGAGGACCAGAGTCGGAGACCATGAAGTGCGCACCCGGTCCTTATGCCATGTAGCGCTACTTGGAATGAAGGGTGTATTCTCCCACACTCCCCCAAGACCCCACATAGAATGCGCGGAGCATCCTGGCACAGAAGGTACCCGGACGTTTCTGGAATATTCTCAAATGCATGGTTTGAATGTACAGCGCGCAGAAATGTCCGTATTTTGAATGCTGTTGCGCTGCCATGGTAATGAGCGTTTAGGCAGAAAGAATGGACGAGTTTGAGAGGACCGAAAAAAAGAGAACAAACAGCAACAAACCCGCAACAGGCGACTGAAGCAAGCCGAGGACAAGACAGTCTGTCCAGGGAAGGCGGGGGTGACAGCCAAGCAAGAGGAGGCGTACAACTTGAACAGAAATCATCCCAAGGTTTACGGCCCTGAGGAAGAACAAAAGTCACTTAGAATAGTCTCGGTAGGATAGCTCAGGGGCAATGCGCTCCCCTTGGAAGCAAGACATAGCACAACAACACAGGTTTGATCCCGGGGTCAGCACGTTATAAATAACCAATTACAAGAATCACTCTGTACAACATATAGCAACCATGTCTGGCCAGCAGTGCAGGCCTTAAAGGGGCTTCCTATGCCAACCATACAGGAGACTGGGAAAGTGAAGGCTAGGGTGACCAGAGTAAAAAAAAAAAACCTGTGCAGGCATAGACATAGAAGTGGGACTACAATACAACTGTAGTCCTACTTCTATGTCGCTAGGTCACCCTAGTGAAGGCGGCTCTACCAGGCAACCCTCACAAAAAAAACATTCCCTCAATCGCTGTGAAGAAAGAGAGAATCTTCCGGGGCTGGACTGGAAATCCAAAGTGGCCCTGGCAGTGTTTTTCAAAGTGACCACATATTAAACAATGTGAGTGAATGCAGCAAGCAAGCCTAACCCCCTTAAGTAGGGCTTGTGTGTTCCCTGCCCAAGAAATTTGGAAAAATAGCTTCAAGCAGTACATTTGCCCTTATATAGGGATATAAACGTAGTTAAACATACATTTGATAAGAGTGGGGAATAACATATTAACACATGCTTTACCTCAAAGGAATGGAAGCAGAGGCATAGCCAGGTTTGTCTAACAAGTGGGGCCTAAAGCTAATGTAGTTGGGCCCATCCACAGTGACATTAACATCTGTAAATGCCCACACAGTGCTGCTGAGTGGGCATTTACATATTTTGGGGTGGCTGTGCCCTCACAGGCCCTACCCTGTCTACGTCTCTGGATGGACCAGATGGTAAGAATGGGGTGGCATGACAAGGAGAGAGTCTAAGAGAAGCAGAAAACCAGGGGACCCAGACCAAAGTTCCCTGTGGTGTAGGGCCCACTGGGACATCTCCAGAGTTCCCTGTGGTGTAGGGCCCACTGATCTCCAGAGTTCCCTGTAGTGTAGAGCCCACTGGGACATCTCCAGAGTTCCCTGTGGTGTAGGGCCCACTGGGACATCTCCAGAGTTCCCTGTGGTGTAGGGCCCACTGGGACATCTCCAGAGTTCCCTGTGGTGTAGGGCCCACTGGGACATCTCCAGAGTTCCCTGTAGGCCAGTCCACTACTAGATGTGCATTGCGATCGGGCGACTGTTCCACATTTCCCCATCACCAGCACACCTATGGCAATGGACCACCAGAGGCGCCCAGGATGGCCCATCAGGGTCAGAGATAGATTTCTGGGGGAGACTCCACATATTACAGCTGCTGAGGATGTTGCGCCCCAGATGGCAGCCGTGCAAATTGAGACTGATTCAGCATCAAGCTAATTTCTTACAGAATATAGTTTTTTAAGTGTTAGTTCCTTATGCATGCCTTCGCTTTCTGTTTCTTTTGCAGCTGGCTCTCCCAGCCTATTCCACGCGCGCACCGGTCCAGCTTTTAGCTCAGTTCTGCATATCAGTATCACCAAGTCAGGGCCAGCGCTACAAGGCAATTCTAGGTCAACTGCCAGGGGGCGCCACAGTGGCGCTAAAACCTTGTACCGTTGTAAGGGAGTTTAAGCCCAAAACAGTACTGTACTTAGGGATGCAGTGGCACAACACAAAACATGCATATGCTTCCCCGCAAGCCTTGCTCAGGGACCCCTCAAACTTCTCAAAGAAGAGCAGGCCATGCCAGTGACTCCTGGGCCATACAGAGGCACCACGCATGTCCCCAATGCATAATGATCATATTGAGGCAGGGGCACAGGCACCTGGCATGCAAATGCACCAGCCACCACTGCTCATGGCCAATAACAGCATTATGTGCATGTCCCGAGTTCGAGAAGGTTTTGGTGCGTGGAGGCGAGGGTACGCAGAGGGTGAACTAGCACTGTAAACGATACAAGGTCTGTGGCGGCAGGTGAGAATTTGTAGTGGTGAGGTATTAACATCTCCCACACATTTTCTGAGCAACTAAGGGTGTAACAAGGGACATTTAAACATTGGAGGGGTTCCCCCCCCCGCCCGGCCACAAGACATGGTTTACATTTATGTGTTGAAAATGAGCAATTTTTAAATGTTTGAGAAAAATGGGTAAAAGGCCATACCATGTACAATTGGTTTTAAGGACAATACTTGAAAATGTTTCTATATTCCACGATACCAACAGTACACAGGAGCATTTCATAAAATGTTCATGATGCCTGCGCCCACAACATATGCCAGCATTGACATTGTAAGTCACTTTCATAGAGCGGCACCAACGATATATTTCAGCAGTGCCAGCGTAAATCACTGTTATTGCACTCAAAGTCTAAGCTGGTAGACTCAATGTAAAGCTCTGGCTAAGATCTATGCCAGTCACAGTAATCTCTTTAATGAATTTGCAGTCAAAAATCCTCAAAAAAGCACTACATTACAAATACCAAATAAGCATACTGGCACGCGCGCACACAACCAATTCTTGTGAGTGCCCACTTTAAAAAAAAAAACACACACACACACACACACACACACGCACACCCCCCCCCCCCCCTTTGTTTTACTTAACTTTGCTGCTGCTTTGGTGATGCGGTCTGGTTGTGTTTCTGCATGGGGAATCCTCTCGCCATCGTTGTGGCTTTCCACAGGTTTTGGGTTTCATTCTAAGGAAATTAGGGTGTGCCTCCTCTTTTTCATTGAATTATGCCCACATTTCCTTAGAAATAGGCCCAAAACACATGAAAAACAACAACAGCAATGGGGTTAGGATGCCTTGTGGTTGTACTGGTGTAGAAGGAGCACTGTAGTATTTGTGGTATGACTGGACATCATGGGGCTCCCAGACGGCAGAAACTGTGGCAGCCTCTGCTGGGATGGTGGGACGGTATAAACCCTTGCACTGGCTCAGCACCGAGTCAGGATAAACTAATCCGAGCCTGTGCATATTGACATAGTCTGGGATATGCTAAGATTGAGTTTCTCACACTTTCTTTGTACCAACAGAGCCTACGTTGTGCATGATAGCCATTTCTGGACCAGTTACAGCAGCACTACTTTGATATTTAATAAATATTTAATACATGTAGCAGGTATTATTCAAATCATGCCTGCACGACTGTGTTGATAGAATTGAAGGAGGAACACATTCTGTAATGTGCATGCTATGTTACTCAGATGTATTCTGAACTCTGCTGCCATTTGCATGGCCTGTCTCAAGGCGCTCTTGAGAATCTGAAAGAGAGGGGAGTGGGTTAGTCTAGTGTGGTTTGGGCGTAGAGGGAAATTCTAAATAGCTGTGCTGCTGTGTTGCTGTGCTCCAAAAACAAGCTGCCACGTCTATGTTTAGTGTTGAAATAATAATGATAATGATGTGTTATTTATATAGTGCCTTAATCCAAAGCGCTTTACAGAGCACATATTTACATAAAATATCACCCAACCGAAATTGCTACTCATTTATCGACCTCGGAAGGATGAAAGGCTGAGTTGGCCTTTACATCTAAAATAAAAGCATTTTAGATTTCTAAAACTGGAGAATGGTGTACTATTCCTAAACGTGAATATTTTTAGCCGCTGCATCATTCTAGCAAGTGGGGCTAAGAGGGGTTGTCCACTTCAGCTTCTGCGCAACTGCAAAATGTCTCCTGCAATTTTTGCATGATTGCATTTACAAGTTGCAAATGAAAATGTGACTGTGAGCGGCCTCGTGTTGCTAGCCGGTGCCCAGGCAGCAGGCAAGATTATTTCTGCGAGACAAGGGAAGACAACAGTTGAAAACAAAGCATCTCACATTAGGAGTTTGACGGGCCAGTACATTTTTAGTGGCAATTATGGTACCGCTGCTTTTTTTTTTTTCATCGATGGGTGAAATTTCAATGGGTCCCCAGAGTAACTTTTTCCAAAAAAACTCATCCAAATATTTAGGGGGGATGGAAAAGTATATAGAAGGTAAAAAAAATGATAGGGGATGGGGGATTGAGGGGGGGAAAACCCCCTAAAAATTAAAAATAAACAATTTCGATGAGTTTTTTCAGAGGAAAATACTCAGAAAAAACCCATTGAAATTTCACCCATCGATGTAATGACATAGAACCGAATTACCACCAGTTTTACTGCACCACTGAATACTTACACATATTGGAGGATTTAACACGGTGAAATTACCATTCACTTGGACTCCTCCAAAATCCCCATAAATGAGGACTATAACCACTGTTATCATACCCATAATCCAGTGGTAATTGTGCTCAACATCCCTCCGCTCCCGAGACTAACAGCTTTATGGGTTATGCAGGAACTAAGATGGGCGAGAACTCCAACAATGGCTGGCTCAGCTTCTGACTCAATCTTCATTCCATCCCATTTAGAGAAAACTTCAAAATGATGGAAAAACCAGCCTTCTGAAGTCACGTCAGGGAAGGAACCAATCAGTAGGAGTAACCACGCAGCCCGCAGACTTTAATTACGCCATAGCGCACATTGGGAGGAGAGACGCTCAGAGAGATAGTACTCCAGATGTGGTGTTGCGACCGGAGATCCAAACTACGGGAGCACAAAGCTGCCCAGCAGGTCAAGAAACCAGAGCCATTGGGTGTGGCAGCCCAAGCAAGAACAGAGTACCTCAGCAGGCCGAGGCAAATCCTGGAGGAGGAACCGCCCATAAGCTTCCTCACAGAGCCAGCAGGAACCAGGAGGACATGCCCAACGCCAAGGAGCACAAAAGCAGCTCCGCGGCAAGACAAGAGGCAGTCAGCCTACATAGCACACATGGGGAGAACCGCTTGTCAGATGCAGGAACGCAGTGGCTTCAAATGAACGGGAGGTGGCTGGCACGGCCAAATAAAGAAGCCTAGGTGTAGGAAAGAAATAGAGAAGCCCCAGAGTGTGGAGAAGAATCAAATGGCAGCCCAAGAGTAGGGAAACAGAAAGAAGCCTGGTGTGGGGTAGAAACAGAGAGAAGCCCCTGTGTGGGGGGGAAGCCAAGAAGCCCCACAGTGGGGGGGCACAGAAAGAAGCCCGGTGTGGGGTAGAAAGAGAGAGAAGCCCTGTGTGGGGGGGAAAGCCAAGAAGCCCCAGAGTGGGGAGGGACGCAGAAGGAAGCCTGGTATGGGGTAGAAACAGAGAGAAGCCCCTGTGTGGGGGGAAAGCCAAGAAGCCCCAGAGTGGGGAGGGACGCAAAAGGAAGCCTGGTATGGGGTAGAAACAGAGAGAAGCCCCTGTGTGGGGGGAAAGCCAAGAAGCCCCAGAGTGGGGAAGGACGCAGAAAGAAGGTTTGGGGTAGAAACAGAGAGAAGCCCCTGTGTGGGGGGGAATCCCAAGAAGCCCCAGAGTGGGGAGGTACGCAGAAAGAAGCCCGGTGTGGGGTAGAAACAGAGCGAAGCCCCTGTGTGGGGGGAAAGCCAAGACGCCCCAGAGTGGGGAGGGACACAGAAAGAAGCACGGTGTGGGGTAAAAACAGAGAGAAGCCCCCATGTGGGAGGAAAGCCAAGACGCCCCAGAGTGGGGAGGGACACAGAAAGAAGCCTGGTGTGGGGTAGAAACAGAGAGAAGCCCCTCTGTGGGGAGAAAGCCAAGAACCCCCAGAGTGGGGGGGGGGGGGACACAGAAAGAAGCCCCATTCTGGGGAGAGAAAAATAGAGAGTGGGCCAGAGGTGGGGAAAGAACAGAGAAACTCTAGAAAAACGAGAGAAGCCCAAGTGTGGGGGAAAAAGACAAAACAATCCCTGCAGTGGGGAGAAAAACAGCACGCAGCCCCAGAGTGTGAAAAAGAGACAAAGCGAAGCCCCAGCGTGGGTGAACGAACCAAGGAGCCTAGAGTGTGAAATTAGCAAGAGGGAGCACCAGAGGGGCAGAGGGAGTGAGGGAAAAACCCCAGATTGTGGGAAGCGGAAATATGAAAGTCTCTCGGCGGTAGAAGGCCTGGGAGACAGACAAACAAGTTTGACCTGGGGCGGCCCTCCAGCCGTACACAAACTATATGGATTGGACAGGGCCTATGGTAAAGAGACACAAGGGTGGTGGTCAGAAGCCAGCAGGCATCCCTTTCCCTTGGGTGAACTCCAAAGTATGCCATTATTGTTTTATATTTTCCTTTTGAGCAGCAGGGAGAGAAAGTGGGTTGGAATAAGATTTTCTGGACAGACAATGTATGCTTGACCACCTTGACCCCTCGTTACCTTCATTTGTATAGAGTGGGGCTCAGTAGCACAGACAGAGGGATGGATTAGGTCTTAAACAGAAGAGGAAATAAACCTTTTGAAAAACATGCCTGTTTGTCCGCCTCCTGTTTCCGACCACCCCATATCCCTACATTAAAAGTAACTCTCAGCATATGTTAAATATATTCCACGTGGTAGGGCTGACTTCCCACCCATTTAAATGTTCATAAGTTTAGATCAGTTCGAGGTACCCATTTCTGTGGTATACGGGAGTTGAGCAGGATCATATTTTCCAAATGTTATTTTCACATTTCCTTGTGTGATCATAAACACATAACATAATCGCAAACCTTGCGATCGTATATTGTAAAGTACACTTGTGCCCCATGGCGGCCTTCCTTGTAATGTACACTTGTGCCCCATGGCGGCCTTCCTTGTAATGTACACTTGTGCCCCATGGCGCCCTTCCTTGTAAAGGTCACTTGTGCCCCATGGCGCCCTTCCTTGTAAAGTACACTTGTGCCCCATGGCGCCCTTCCTCGTAAGGTAGGCTTGTGCCCCATGGCGGCCTTCCTTGTAAAGTACACTTGTGCCACATGGCACCCTTCCTTGTAAAGTAGGCTTGTGCCCCATGGCGCCCTTCATTGTAATGTACACTTGTGCCCCATGGCGCCCTTCCTTGTAAAGGTCACTTGTGCCCCATGGCGCCCTTCCTTGTAAAGTAGACTTGTGCCCAATGACGCCCTTCCTTGTAAAGTAGGCATGTGCCCTATGGCACCCTTCCTTGTAAGGTAGGCTTGTGCCCCTTTGCACCCTTCCTTGTAAAGTACGCTTGTGCCCCAATGGCACCCTTCCTTGTAAAGTAGGCTTGTTGCCCAGGGCTCCCTTCCTTGTAAAGGTCACTTGTTCCCCATGGCGCCCTTCCTTGTAAGGTAGGCTTGTGCCCCATGGCGCCCTTCCTTGTAAAGTACACTTGTGCCCCATGGCGCCCTTCTTTGTAAAGTAGGCATCTGCCCCATGGCGCCCTTCCTTGTAAGGTAGGCTTGTTCCCCATGGCTCCCTTCCTTGTAAAGGTCACTTGTGCCCCTTTGCACCCTTCCTTATAAAGTAGGCTTGTGCCCCATGTTGCCCTTCCTTGTAAAGTACGCTCGTGCCCCATGTTGCCCTTCCTTGTAAAGTACGCTTGTGCCCCATGGCGCCCTTCCTTGTAAAGTACCCTTGTGCCCATGGCACCCTTCCTTGTAAAGTAGGCTTGTGCCCCATGGCGCCCTTCCTTGTAAAGGTCACTTGTGCCCCATTGCACCCTTCCTTGTAAAGTAGGCTTGTGCCCCATAGCACCCTTCATTGTAAAGTACACTTGCGCCCCATGGTGCCCTTCCTTGTAAAGTAGGCTTGTGCCCCATGGCGCCCTTCCTTGTAAAGTAGGCCTGTGCTCCATTGTGCCCTTCCTTGTAAAGTACACTTGCGCCCCATGGTGCTCTTCCTTGTAAAGTAGGCTTGTGCCCCATGGCGCCCTTCCTTGTAAAGGTCACTTGTGCCCCATTGCACCCTTCCTTGTAAAGTAGGCTTGTGCCCCATGGCACCCTTCATTGTAAAGTACACTTGCGCCCCATGGTGCTCTTCCTTGTAAAGTAGGCTTGTGCCCCATGGCACCCTTCCTTGTCAACTACACTAGTACCCTAATTTGGACGGCTTCTGAACAAGATACCCAATTCCGGGATATTCCTTGCAACAGCGGGACGCATGGTCACCCTAACGCGGAACCCACTTTGTGACGCGCCAACACCGATTGCTCAGTAATGACAAAAATAGAGATTTAATGTCTTCTGAGTCCTAACAAAGAGACCGCTGACATATAGTGGTGTGGAATGAAAGAACATCACCTCGTCCACATACATGGAGGGGGGATCTTGTTGCCAAAAGGGGCAATTTCCTCTGCAAACACATCCGTGATATCACCTGTGGGAAAGAAGGTATCCAGCGATAATGTTGCCTAGGTGAAGGTCGCCAGGGGGAGACATTTCCTGAAATTTACACTCCCACGAAAATAAAGCACTTTCCGCAAATAGTCTAGGACTGGAGTTAGAATAGAAAATTGTTCCGATCCTAGAATATGTGGGGGGAGGCTTTTAAGGTGTGCAGGGGACAAAAAAAAAATAATTACCTGCCTGGTGACTTTTTCCCAGGGGACATTATCACATGGAACCAGAAAGACAGAATTACAAGAAGGTTGCTGGCCATCTCAGTGATTTTACATGGTTGTAGGTGTGAGGCACGCAGGCCAGCTGACCGGTTGCCATAAATCAGGTTAGGATAGTTGAGGTGTCCTTCAGGAGACTTCATTTCACTCCTGCATATTTTGGGTAAAATCAATCCAAATAAAAAAGAAGCGCTCTTTACTTCTCAGCACTACGTTCCCGGTGCCAAGAACGTGACGTACGCGTTCGGTCCGCATTAACAGCTAAAAGCTCTTTAGGTCTGAGGTAAATATGCTTCCACTAGAAAAGGGGTTAAGGCAGACCTGCAGTGGACACAGTGAGAAGGACCGAGAGGGAGGGCCGATCTTGAAAATACGAGCCCCAAAAATGTCGACCCACAAAGAAGAGGACATTTTCTGGGACGATACCGTAGATTTCACCGAATCCAATTTCACCTACTCAGAAATCTTCTAATTTTTATTTTCTTCGAATTGGTTAAGTAAGTAGGTAAATTTAAAAACATAGATGGGGTGGCGTAAGGGGATAGAATAAGGTAGGGGAAAGTGTGGGGGGAAGGGGAATCACCCCCCACATAATCATTTTAAAAATAATTGAAGAAAAACAAAATTCGAAGAGGTCTCCTTTAGGTGAAGTGGATTTGGTGAAATCACGGACATTCTTTCTGGGATCGCTTGGACAAGCCGTTGGAAGGAAGGGGGCACAAGGGTAGACGAGGAAAGAATGGCAAATGTAGTTTATATGTGTAGGGGCGGGAGGGGGTTCAAGCAATCTCCTCCTCCAATCACCTGGGGACGGGGGGGGGGACACATTAGGGTCAGGTTCCACTGTAATGTGTTGCTTCTGTAACCTACCATGTACCTAAGCATAAGCACCCAGATACCCTTGGGTGGGGTGTGCTATACCAGTAAATAAACTAAACTAACCTAAACTTGATTCACAAGAAAGAATTGCCATGATGGCATGTAATCCACACCTGACCAGTCAATAAATTGCCAGTCAGACCTGCGGGCATTCACAAGAGATATAAAAGTTGAAGTTATTAGTAAAAATCCAACCATTCAAAAGTGTTACCCTTTAAAATGTGACATTAAAAGATCTCATAGGTAGATGGATCATTTCCACAGCACACCCCACAGAAGCCGAATGATCAAATCCGATACAGGAAGGTTGCGGCCGGGAGTGGGCCAAGTCAATTGGATCATGGGACCCGATGGCTAAAGGCAAGTTTTAAAGGCGGCCAAGCCTGGTGGGACTCGGGGTAGCTCGGGCCAAGCGGATGGCTCAAGCTCGACTCGCGTTTCAAGCCACTAGCACGAAAAATGTGAAATGAGCGCCAACTGCTTGTGTCACAACAAGGGTGTTTTTATAAATCTTGCCTGTGTGGGGGCATCTGCAGGTTATCCTGTCCTGCACCCCGGTGCGGAGCCCATCTCCTGGGGCCTGACATCTTCTCCCGTGGTCATGCAGGTGAGGAGCCATGCAAATCAGGGCTTGCGAATCCCTATTTCCAGCACATTCAGGGCCTGATTGACAGAACGTTTTCCAATGGGATTGCACCATTATAAAACGCTTCTGTGAATAAGGCCCTTAAATGGGAAGCTCTTAAGGGCCCAGTCAGCAGGGAAGTGGTCATAGTCTGAGACAGGCCCAGCGGGAACGTTAGGCGATGGGAATTGGTTGGCCACGTTTAGCCCTAAAAGCTCACTAAGAGCTTCATTGTGCCTTCGTCCAAGACAACGGAGAGAGTCACAAACTAATCCCCAGCCCCTTTTCAAACTGTATAGTTTATTTCCATCTCTGCTTGTTTGAAAGGTACAAAGAAAGGATTTGCTTTTTGTGGCACTACATATTCAGGATGAAGAAAATAAAACTACAATCTTAACCTAAATATATATATTTTTTCAGGTTGATTTACACTGTGATTTCATATTTGTTAAGTCATTTCTCAATAAGAAAGAGACTTATGTTAGCTCTAGAAATCCATTCATTAACAGACACTTAACCGCCTAAGTGACAGGGCTCTAATCACAGTTTCAACTAAAGCGTGTGATCCTGGACAAAAACGGTATCTCACGGTGCAGTATTTGCCAACATTAGGGCGCCAGGTCTGGGTTTTGTGGTGTGGGAAATGGAAGGCAGGGGCCCACTTATGGATTTTGTATTGTGGCGTGGAGAGACAGCAGGTCAACCATGGGTTTGTGTTTTGCAGAAGATTAGGCAGGAGAACAGCTATGGGCCTTTTGCTGACTCAGCCTCTGTGTGGCTTCTTGAGCCAAGCCAGGCACAACGGGTATATGTAGCAGGGGCTCAACCCACGGAGCTATCTTATCAGTTTCGAAGAATATACCATTTTGCAGATTTTTGTTGCAGAGATGAAGTACACACTTGCGGAGATTTTCGAATGTAAACATGTCTCGGCCACACTTGCACACTCGTCAGATCATGGTGCTGTTGTGCCGTTTCTCACAAGAACAAGAATCCCACCTAAGCCGGATACTATTAGAGAATCAATACTTTACGGGACGCAGCATGGATCTCCGAGGACAAGAGCCAGACATGGAATAGGCCAAACCCGGCTGTCTCTCATGTTTCCTCCTCCTGTCTACCATCCTACAGGGTAAATTATTCATGTTATGGCGCTTTCAGTTTGAAAATGAAATAAGAACTAAACCCTTCAGCACTGGCCGAGGGGCAGGACTTGCAGGTTAATCCAGTGTGATGACAGGGCCACGAAATTGGATCAGACATAAAAGCCTCTACATACATGATACGCCTGTGCTGTTTGACAGCAGTCTTGTAGTTTGGCTTTCTCTGTATTGTTTGTGCATTTCAAATAAGAGACAAAAATAAAAACAAAATGCATTTCATTGCATTTATTTTTTTTATTTTTACATTTATAAAGCGCTCACATAGCCCGCAGGCATCGAGGCGCTGTTACAGGTATTGTTTGTTTTTCTTAGTTGCGTAATTGTGTTTTTTTTAGTTACGTATTTATAACGCGCTTAAACACCCAGAGGTTTCTAAGCGCGGACCCGGGGATCGAACCTGTTGTTGCCTTGTGTCGTCTTGCTTCCAAGACGCGCACGCTGCAGCTGAGCTATCCTCCCGCATTAGATCCGCCTTTAAAGGCGTGCAACCTGACAGTCCATAAGCCTTGTTCCAGTAGGCAGTTGAAATATTATCAACACAAAGAAATGCTGAAATACCCCATAGTTTCTTAAACTTTTCTCCAAGCTGATTCTTATATGAAACCCTTTTCCAAAATGAACAACATACTTCATCTTTTTTTCTTTAGTCCCTTAGGATAGAAGACAGAGAGGGTCATTAGACCCCGGCGTTAGCCGGCTGCCGCCGGAGTTGTGCTTTTTTCCGGTGCCTGGCAATGGGGAATCACTGGGGAATTACAGCCCCGGTGGTCCCTGGAGCCATACGTCGGAAAAAGTCACTCCCCATTCCCATTTGAGTCCCATAGGACTCGATGGGAATGGGGAGGATGGAAGCATAGGCACTGTGTGCAACAGTGCCGGTGCAGCCGTCAAAGTCTGCGGGCGGGTGCCACCCACCAGCAGAACTCAGAGTGGGCCGGTCCGGTAACAATGGTGCCGGTAGCTTACCGCGACCAGCACATTTATAATGAGGCCCAGACTGCTTTTGCAATTGGAATGTATACGGGGCAGCGCCAGTAACGGGCTGGGACACATACATTGTGACATGTTCACCTGGAGAATCCCATCGCTGGGGACAATTCTTCCAAACCCTAAAGGACTCCTAAAATCAACTATCGGCCCTACCATATTACAAATATTAGCCTCATTTTTTAATTTTATTTGTATAGCGCCCAACAGCGCATGGGCATCGTGGCGCTGTTACAGAGGGAGGTGAGCTCCTTAGTTACAGTGGTACATACACTGAGTATCATATCCATTACCGCAGTAAATCACTTAGTTACAGTGGAAAGTGACATAAATCAAGTGTTCACAGTTCGTTAGGTTACAGGGAACCAAAGTACGCAAGCGTAGGGCAAAAACGGGAGCACAGAGGTTAGTGGAGCAGCCAGGTTTCGAGGGCTTTGCGGAATGCAGTGTGGGAGGGTTCATTTCTGAGGGTAAGTGGCAGGGAATTCCATTGTCTGGCAGAAATCAAAGTGAAGCTAGCACCGCCTTGCTAGAAATTATCCCAAAACTCCACTATTTTTTGTGTAGGTCATTTAGGTAGGATCCCAGGTCTCTTTTCCTGGAGCACAACACCAACGACCACCAGATGCACCTCCATAGAATGTTTATTTTTCGGGGTGTGCAATAGAACCTGTTACAGCAAAAAATGGAATGTTCCTCAAGTTAGATCCCATGGAACCTGGCGGACCAGAACACATGCTTCCCGCAGCCCAATTGTCCCCTAGAACCCCACCACCAATATGCCATTTTTCTAGGAGTTCAGAATGATTAGCATTGCGATCAGCAAACAACAATGGGCATGCCCCCAAAATACTCCCCTTTTTGCTCCTGAAGCCTGAGATCAGACCGAGGGACGTCAATTTCAAATTGTTTTTTCAATATAAATTGCAAATATCTACAGATAAAAATACTAGAACTCGGCCCAATGGCACTGGTAGTTTACAAAAATATCTCACTGTGAACAGGTATGAAGCACACGAGGATCAAACACAGGCCAGATGCAAAACATCTGTCTGAACACATCCTTGAGTGCAGAGACTTGGGATGCCTTGCAGTTTTGATGTGGGACCTGGGGTTGGCGAAACCCTCCCCATGCGCCGTCCTCTCCCATTGCCACACCCTGACCCAGCTCTTGGGGTAGGACTCATAGCCCAACAGGCGTTAGGTGTATATGTTCGTAGACCTTATAAGGCGATTGCCTAGGCTTAAACTTTCTGTCTGTTTGGGTCCCATACCCCCTGTGATTCTGTGGTGCCAGTGGAGAGAAGCTTGTAGACCCATTTTGGATGTGGTTCCTGTGGCCGCGCGAGGGGAGCAAAGTGCACAGGAGCCGCTGTCTATGCAGTCCCACCCTTTCCTCACTTGGTGTTCATGCAAGAGGATATCCAAGGTGTTTTTTCTCCAATGATGTCCAGCACACATCCAGAAGGTGCTTTCCTGGGATCTGAATGACATGGATCTCTCTCCCATTCTGCAGGTTATTTCCCGCTGACTTGGGGAAAGGTATGTTCCCTGTCGTTTGTTTTGTCTTTTTATGTGCGCTCTGAGGCCCATGGGCGTATGGGGCATTATACAAATTAAAATAGTAAATAAATAGTTAAAGCAGGATTCCCACATAACCGGTTCTCTTAAAGGAGCAAAGGGCCTTAACACTTCCATGCAACAGTGCCCCGTCTCCGGGTCATGCCATGGAGAGGGTCATCATGGAATCCTGCCAACACTGCCCCGGGCACAGCATCACACAGCTTGTAGTGGTAGCAGCTCTCTTGGCACCCCCATCACAGACCTTCAGTGTTAGACTAGGGATTTCATCATGGAAGCCTTCAAACAGGGGCCTGATTGGGTGACGGGTCTTTGCTTTGCCGTGAGTGCAACACATGTCTTCATCACGCTGCACTTACAGCGCTGAAAAGTATTGCGCGTTCGGGGGGGGGCTATGTGTAATGGGAGGGTAGATGGGCCGGAAGGGGGCTATTTTGGGGGGTGGGGCCAGGGACTCGTACGTTCTGTGCTAAGGAAGGGGAAGCGTTGCTGCGCGAAGGATCAAGGTGGGTTCCGGGGTTGGAGAGGTGTTTGTTATGATGGGCGCTGGAAGCCCACCTTCGTGACAGGGACAGGGGTGGGGATGAAAAGGGGGCTCCCCCTTCCTGGAAGAGGGTTGGGGAGGGAATGGACAGCGAAGAAAACCCATCTGATGGAAAAGACAAGGATCCCCTAATTGTTCCAATTCCTGCCTGCTGCCTCCAATCCAGATCCAGGGTCATCCCACTCCACTCCACTCCACTCCACTCCACTCCACTCCACTCCACTCCACTCCACTCCACTCCACGGGCAAAAAAATAAATTGTAAAATGGGATTCTTGTCATTCCTGTGGTTTCTGAGACGGGGAATGGAACTCCTGATGCAGCCTGCTTCTCGTGCTCAAGAGATCCTTCTCCATCCTCGGCTGCCCAAAGTGTAGACACGCCTACACATCCCCACCCAGCACTCCCACCCAATCACAGTCCTCTCTTGCTCCTGCTGGGATCATTTAAGGAAGCAGCACTTCAATAGGACGACACCAGAGGCCTGAACACACCATTATAGAGGGAGCACCACCCCTCAAAGTGCACAGAGGCGCCTTCAAAAAGATCAAGTTATATTTATCTCACCCAAGTGGCATCAACATGCCGCACTCCGATCCGCCACCCTAAAGTCGCACAACCAGTGGATCGGACAATAAAATAAGCAGTAGTGTTATATTCTTGACCTCTCGTCTCCCTAAGTGGATGGAATGAGTGTGCACATAGGTGGTTGTGTGTGTGTGTGTGTGTGTCCGCGCGTGCCTGCCAAAGACATAATGCAGGAGCTACACCGCAACGGCCCCGCCGCCCCCATCTCTAAACCAGCAAACACTAGACCTCATCCATCAACCAGCCGCACCACAATTCTCCACCTACAGGGGTGTGGCTAGGTCTGGAAAAGATCTGGGGTTACGCTAGTGTCAGGATTGTCGGGACTCGGGGCTAGCTATCCGTTTGGATGTAGCCCTTGAGCTTCTATCCAAGGTTACAACCAAAAGAGCTGGGACTATAGCCCCACCCCAACCCCAGCTCTCCCCCTAGCAACGCCTCTAAAATCCCCCAGCCCTTCCCTGCAAGAAGGGCAGAACTTGTTATCAGGCAACCAATCAGGATGACATCACTGTTGCTTCCAGCGGCGTAGCCAGAATTGTTTAAAAAGTGAGGTGTGAAGCTAATGTAGTTGGGCCTATCCGCAGTGACATGAACATCTGTAAATGCCCAGACTGCGCTGCCGAGTGGGCAGTTACAGATTTTGGGTGGGCCTTGCCCGCTCAGGCCCTACCCTGTCTACGCCTCTGCCCCCTCTGGCAAAGCACACGCCAGGCGCACACAGAGAATGGGCGCAAATGCCGCAATCTGCAAGACCCAGTTACACAAACGAGGGATGAAATACAGGAAACATACAAAAATGTCCTCATTCCCCAAACAGAAGAGCCCTCCATGGAGTCGCCTGTGGTAGGTCAGAACCAGGAGTCGGGCAACGAGGCATGGTGCACAGGTTTGGTTATTTCGACACCAGGTCAAAAAGTATCTCTCCCTTAAACTATCAGCTCAAACCCTATCCTACATGAAGTCAAAAGGTGCCGTCACGATGTCTTGTAGCTAAATAGAGGTCCTCTGTCCAGAATACCACTCTCACCGATCACTGTCCCCATTTCCCAAAAGAAACACCAGTAGAAAGCCTTTGTGGAGTTATCAAGTCAAGGCGCTGGCTGCTGGCTCCTGATCCCAAGCTTCTGCTATCAGTGAAGACCTTCACCTTACTGATAGTTCCAGTTCAGAAAAGACATCTCCGGGGGTGCAGGGAGATTCCCCAGGTGGTCGAGCCCAGGTCTTGTTCTGAATTTTCCCCACCCTGGGGTTCTTTCAGTCCCCCTCCCCCCACCCCTTCTAGGGTTCTCTCGTCTCTCCACCAATCTGGGGCTCCGCTCTTCCTTGCTCCCCACACTGGGGTGTTCACTGCCCCCCCCCCCTCCTGGAATGCCTCGCTTCTGCACCCCCCACTTTGGGCTTTCTCCCTTTTGCACTCCCCATTCTAGGATCTTTGTTGTCTCTCCCCAATCCCGGGCCCTTCTCTTTCACACTACCCATTCTGGGGTGTTCTCACACACACCCCACTCTGGGGTTCTTTCTCTGTCCACTCTGCCGCCCGCCTCCCTTTCCACTGGAGCCACCTCGAACCCATTTGCCTTATGCGGTGCCCTGTGGGAGGGGCGTCGAGTTGGGCTGCTTCTCCGGTAGTCGCGGGATCACCTATGCGTTTTCTCTGCTTCGTTCCCATCAGTCAATCAAGGCTCTCCCTACTCGTTCTCGCAGCTTCTGGGCGGAGTCGCTTATGCAACCTTTCAGCTGGGTTTCGCATCAAGAGGTCCTCCTGCCTCGCTCTCGCAGCTTCACAGGCTAGGCCGAGTCACTTACACAACCTTTCAGCTGGGCTCTGCTCCGGTTCTAAGAGGTCCTCCTGCCTCGCTCTCGCAGCTTCACAGGCTAGGCCGAGTCACTTACACAACCTTTCAGCTGGGCTCTGCTCCGGTTCTAAGAGGTCCTCCTGCCTCGCTCTCGCAGCTTCACAGGCTAGGCCGAGTCACTTACACAAGCTTTCAGCTGGGCTCCAGTCCAGTTCTAAGAGGTCCCCCTGCCTTGCTCTGGCAGCTTCACAGGCTAGGCTGAGTCACTTACACAACCTTTCAGCTGGGCTCTGCTCCGGTTCTAAGAGGTCCTCCTGCCTCGCTCTCGCAGCTTCACAGGCTAGGCTGAGTCACTTACACAAGCTTTCAGCTGGGCTCCAGTCCAGTTCTAAGAGGTCCCCCTGCCTCACTCTCGCAGCTTCACAGGCTAGGCTGAGTCACTTACACAACCTTTCAGCTGGGCTCTGCTCCGGTTCTAAGAGGTCCTCCTGCCTCGCTCTCGCAGCTTCACAGGCTAGGCCGAGTCACTTACACAACCTTTCAGCTGGGCTCTGCTCCGGTTCTAAGAGGTCCTCCTGCCTCGCTCTCGCAGCTTCACAGGCTAGGCCGAGTCACTTACACAAGCTTTCAGCTGGGCTCCAGTCCAGTTCTAAGAGGTCCCCCTGCCTTGCTCTGGCAGCTTCACAGGCTAGGCTGAGTCACTTACACAACCTTTCAGCTGGGCTCTGCTCCGGTTCTAAGAGGTCCTCCTGCCTCGCTCTCGCAGCTTCACAGGCTAGGCTGAGTCACTTACACAAGCTTTCAGCTGGGCTCCAGTCCAGTTCTAAGAGGTCCCCCTGCCTCACTCTCGCAGCTTCATATGCTAGGCTGAGTCACTTACACAACCTTTGAGCTGGGCTCTGCTCCGGTTCTAAGAGGTCATCCTGCTTCGCTCTTGCAGCCTCTCCGGATTTCTCCAGTCAGCCTTTGGCTGGGCCGCACTCTGCTCTGCGTCCTCCGCCGGGAAGCAGACACCAGCACTCACTCCCGCCGGCCACGATTAAGTTCTGCGCTGCCTGCTGTGACTCCTTCGTGGTTGGTTGTCCAGTGGACGCTCTTCCAGGGGGTTGGTTCACTCAACAGCGCATATGCCCCTAAAATACTCCCCTTTTTGCTACTGAAACCAGAGAGCAGACGGAAGGACATGAATTTCGAATTCTTGATCCACTATAAATTGCAAGTATCTAAACAACCAAATACTATAATTCGGCCCAATGGCACTCTGTCGTTTGCAAAAAGATCTCGCTGTGAATGGTTATGAAGGACAACAGGATCAAACAGGCCAGATCCAAGAGATCCATCTGAACACATCCTTGAGTCCAAACCTTGGGATGCCTTGCAGTTCTGATGTGGGATTTAGGGTTGGTGAAACCCTCCCCATGCGCCGTCCTCTCCCCTTGCCACACCCTGCCACCGTCTCAGGGTTTGACAAGCTTAGTCCGACAGCAGGCATTAGGTGTATGTGTTCACAGACCCTGCAAGGGGCTTGGCTACACTTAAAAACTTTCTGTCTGTGTCCCACCCCCGTCCCCTGTGATTCAGTGGTGCCAGTGAATAGTAGCTCGTGCCACCATTTTGGACGTGGTTCCTGTGGCCGCACAAGTGCACAGGAGCGCCCGATATGCAACTCTACCCTTTTTTTATGCAGGGAGAATCAAAAAAAGGATGACAAAGTGGGGATTAGGCAAATCCACAAGGAAGATGCAATAAGACCATGGGACGCTGAAAGGATAGCTCAGGGGCAATGCACTGGTCTTGGAAGCAAGACAATGCAGAGAAGCAAGTGTTCGATACCTGATCTCGTACTAAGCGATATAAAAAGCAATTACATGTGTTCCCTTGCCAGACCATGACTACCACTCTTAACATGTGCTATTCTGGAATAGGGTTTCCCGTTGTAAACGTCAAATCCCCAGAACGGCATAGACTTGTGATGCTCTTCCAATATGGCTGCCAGTATAAATCGCTTGCAAGACCCAAGGAGAGAGGCTCAAGATCTTAAATACAACATCTAAATTAATTAGCACAGTCCCCTTTGCCACCACTTCAATGAAATAAGAAAACAGGGTGTTTGTACCAAAAAAGGATCACGCTTGCATACCCGAGGTCAGTCCACGGCCCGCCTCTTCCTGCCGCAGACAGAGCGTGGGCACAACAATGCAGGAAGTACAGCCTGCAGGTAGTTTGGCAGGGGGAGCACCTGTACAGGCTGTACACGTGCTTCAGTGAGTTGGTGCTATGGCCTGGAGCACCAAGGCAGTCCTTGGCATCATCTTTGAATTCAACCACACCGGCTCAGCGATTTAGTCGGTGCAGGCGTGTGTGAATTCTGAATGTGGACAGCCAAAGCACGTGAATGTTGCACTATTCTGGCAAGGGGATGCATTCAGACCTTCTGTAAGGTTTGATCTTTTGAATTCTGAAACACAAATAGAATGGCTGTATTGTTCCCTGTTCTGCATTCACTACAAAGGTCAAGTCACAGGTTCTATGCCCTTTCATCGCCAGGCATTTCTACGCCTGCATTTTAAACGTGTATAAAATAACAAAAAAGTTCCTGGAATTCTTTTTTTTTGGGCGGGGGTGCCGTGCCCCCCAACTATTTTTTAACTATAACCGACCTCCCAAACCCTTACCTGCCCTTACCCATCCCCCCCCAAAAAAACAAAAAAAAGACAAAAAAAACCCAAAAAAAAAACCAAAAAAAAAAAAAAAAAAATCGATGAAATTTCTCGTTATTTTGTACTCGTTTAAAATGCAGGCGTAAAAATGGCTAGAGATGAAAGGACATCATACCCAAGTCACAGACTGGGCATCAGAAGGTTGACTGGTCAGTGCGAAAAATACTTCTGTGCCTACTTCTATCAACTACTCCTTCCTCACCAGCTAGCTTTTTTGGTTTTGGTTGGTAGATGCACTTTAGTGAGGCCATCATATTGGTATGGGAGTGTGGGCCCATGGGCAAAGACATATAGGAATGCACACATGGCTTTTAAAGGGGTCTTTTGGCTATGCCCATGCCAAGTCCCATTGGCATTTGCACCCATTCACTGCCAAAACCACTCCTGGGGATTGAGTTAGCCTTTCTTGCTCTTCCTGCCAAGGCTGAGAGATGGAGCTGCACTGGTGCGAGTTGCAGAGGTTGGCAGGTGGCCAGCACACCCGATTATTCCATTGGACTTTATCCCATCTAAGTCTTTGGATACTCATGACGTCAAATGCTTAAGTCCCTCTTGTGCGCAAATCTACACAAATTCACGTGCGACCCAAAGAAAACATTCTCAGCTAATAATAGTCCGCTGCACTTACTGCAAAAACGGTGGCAAGTGAGAACACCCACTAGTGCGGACTGATGGCAGAAATTGACCAATAGGCAGCCTGGACCGGTTAACAGGTGACTCATCTTCGCGCCGGTCAATTCAGTCGCACGCTTGATTGACAGGTATAAGGCAGCCAATAGCGAGACAAAAAAGTACTTGTTTACGTACCAACTGACCAATACGGAAGCAGAAAGCATGCAAGAATCACATGTGAACCACACGTAAAACGCTCAGCCAACAGAGTGAGCACCTGTGTCTCTGACAAAAATCCTTCCTATCAATTAAGTACATGTGCTTTTGATGGCAAAAAGGTTGAATGAACACACAGACTTTTTGGGGCAAAGTCTTTATACGTCTGACCTCACCTCTTCCCTTCTTGCCTCTACCATGTAGGCCCACCGCGATAGAACCCGGAAAACTTTGTGGTGTCGACCCAGCGGGTGAATGCCGATTTAATGGCAGACTAGGATCCGAACAGGTTCTTTGGCAGCATGGACAGCTGCCTCCAGTAGGCTTTGATTGGAAGTACATTCGCCGATATAACCCAACCCCTTAATTAACAGTGTGAGCTCTTAGGACCTCACTTAATTGTACGCTCTAAGCGGTAAAGCGTGCTTTTGCAATTAACGCACCATGAATGTTGTTTCTTTTGGGAACGCGAGCCGTTTTTTTAATTTCAACTGGCGGTAATGCGTGTATTTGTATTCACGCACCATGTTGTTTCTTTGGGAATGCGAGCCCTTTTTCCTGATTTCAATTGGGCGATCCTGGCGGTGCTCGCTCTTTATTGGGGGCTTACGCGGAGTGGGCTTCTGCATAATATAATGGCACAACAAGAGGCTTGTCCGTTTTAGGAGTCAATAATTATATTTGTTAAATTTAGCCTATTCTAAAGTGAACGTAACTACTCAAGAGCTATTTAGAATTTCTGGAATTTTTCGAGTGAAACTAAAAATGATTTGATTCCATAACATTGAGTTCACCAACCTCCCGTCCTGGTTTCTTGTTTCCCTTTTCTGGACAGACTTGATTGAAACCTTAACCACCTGTGCCGAATTAACATTGATACCGGCCACAGTTGTCCGAATACTGGAATAATTCAAGCTCATCTCCAAGGTGAGTGGCGGGTCACTTACGCCCGAGCATATTGGGTTCCTTTATTGCTCTTAGATATCACTGAAACCATGATTCCTCAATTCAAGATATTAACATGTCATTTCAGATTCTTGGAATTTGGTGGATTGTTCCTGAGCCACATTTTGTGGTCCTTGATCCTTTGGAGCATATGACATTGGGAGCCAGGTCAGTCTGGTCCCTAGACTTCTGTATTGGGCCTTTGGTGGTTTGGATTCCTCACATGGTGGTGGTCTGAATTGGTTTAAGGCTTCACATACCTTTGTTTCAGACACTTTGGAACAACAGGGACAGCTTGGGAGTTGCCACTACATGGTGTTTCTTGTGTATTTTAAACTTTAACTGATGATATAAACAATTGCATGTTGGTAGCCTAAGCCATCCAGTATAGGTAGTAGATTCCTTCATATAATTGGTTTGTCTTGTTTTTTTACAGTGGTAATATTATCAATTATTTCTCCTGATGAAGACGTTATTTCAATCACTTCATAAAACGTCGAAACCGGTAGAGAAGAACATCCGGGGATGGAATTTATAATTTATTGTTGAACATACCCACTCCGTGGAATAGAGCACATTCTCTGGTTAATGACTGTGCTGCTGCACATTACATGTGGATAAAATGAAATATTAAAGACTCTGTGGGGCTAATTTATGAAATGCTACCACTTATGAATTGTACTAAATGTTTTAGTTCAAATGTTTTTACTGTGAGTGAATGAGGCTAATTGATTTGTGTTGCAAATGATGGTGTGACTGTTGTTGAATGATGTTGACGTTAGGATTTCTTTATCTGGTGTCTTATGCTCTCCTGCAATGGTAATGTAATTTCATATGTGTGCATTAATTAATGATGAATTCTTTTTTGTAAATGATGTATCTTAATAAATACATGTTTGATACCTTTAAAACTAAGAAACAACCTCTGGATAAATCCGTTCAGTATACTGTGTTACATTAATACCCTAGTCCAGGGTGTGGGGTTTTCCTGCGGTTTTCAGAGTGCTTGGCATCATGAAGTCAGACACAGATAACAGATTCACTTTTCTAAATAAAATGGTTTATTTTTCTTAAATGTCAGGATGGAGCAAGGCCTAACTTGCCCTATGCTAAGGTGGGATTTCCCTACCTGAAGGAAAGTAAGGATAGTCTGTGTCTGTAAGTTCAACTCAAACGTCTGTCTGTGTCCAAAACCTATACTTGCGTTCACAACTAAAGGTATACAATGTGTAAGGATGTCAGCAATACAAGAAACTGTGTGCAAATAACGTTCCGAGCTTCTTTCAGCTCCTGTCTTACTTTCCAGCTTCCCCAAGTCCAATAAACAGTCCCAAAAGGCCTCGGGTTTCCCTTCCTGAAGAAGTCAGCTCTTCCAGCTTCAAAACCTAAAATCTGTACAAATCACTTTGCTTTCAAAAAATCAGTTCCAGTTCAACTTTGCAATCCTCTAAGCTTTGCAATAGGGCAGACAGATTGCTCTCTTTCACATTCACTTCAGCAATCCTGTTACGAAATGCTGCTTCTTTATCTTTGCTTTCCTTGGCTTTTTCCAAGTAAGGGTCACTCAGCCTAGGCGCAGTTGTCAGACCACACAGTCCACCCGTTACAGGTCACGCAACCGATAACCCTTGGCACTTTGATATACTTGTGTATTATTTTGGCTTTACTGTCAACACAGGTTTTCTCTCTCTGCACCTCGGTCATTAGTTAATACTAATTACGGATTCTCATTTTGGCAGTCTCTTGACTTTGCCACAACATGTTTTCCCCACAACTTAATCCGGGGTGTTCACTCTGCTCCACCACCTTGTTTTGTTTTCACAATAATCTTAAGTGCACATTACTTGCTTTTCCCATTGTTCATAAATTCTCATTCTTTGTTTTCACTTTGTTCATATGTTCATCATAGCTTTCCTTTAGTTTGGTATTCAATATAACTTGTACTCTTAAAAGCAACCATAATATTTTTCAGCTTTTTGCCATTGAAAAACCCTCAGTTTGGTTTCCAAAACCACTTGTCATACGTTTCAGTTTGTTTGGCATTAACATATGCCTGTTCGCAGCCTGTGGAGCGCCCTGGTATGAGTGTTCCCTTTATTTCACTCACTGGTATGCGGCCGCTCCTCCGGGCATCTTCTTTCTTCTTTCCGACTTCCCTTCCCAGTGCTCGCTGTCTCAAACGTTGCTGCTTGTTGCGCGTAGCTCTGCTTTCCCTTCGCGGAGGCTACCGGTGGCCTGCAGTACTAGAAGCTTTCAGTGTCCTACAGCTCCGGCTGTGGATACAAGGCAAGGGGCCCTGCCAGTGTCTCCACCCACTCACAGCCTGCTCGGGCCCGGCGTCACTTTCACCCTTCTGCTGCACATGGCGTCCTACCCGCCGGCCCTTCTCCAGCCTGCTCGACATCCGTCAGCCATGTCCTGTCCTCCAGGCAGGTTTCTCTCCCCGATTCCCGAGCGGTCTCTCCTTTTATGCACACGTGGCCTGTTAAATGGTTGCAGGTGCAGGTCCTTGTCTTCCATTGCCTGACCATAATTAAGCCTATTAGGTGGACATGCCCGACTCTTGCAATGGTACTCCTTTACAGTTCCTCGTCTCACTACCAAATTGGTGTGAATGAAAAGGAGTGTGCATCACTCCCAGTCGCCTCCTCCTTGTCCCAGTTTTAAAGGGAAATGGTTGTGGGATATTTTGTGTGTTTGAAAGAGGGAATGAGTGGCATTATCCTATGAAGGCAGAGAGAGGGTAAGGTTCTTTCTGGCAAGGGAAAGGGGGAAACCATGTCTCACCCAAAGACATCCTCTCCCCAAGGTCCCTCCACTCAGGTGATTCTCCCTCACATATGCACATCCAGGGTCGGGATCCAAGAGTGATGGCCTTTCCCTGTCCACCAGAGAGGAGGGTCTAGGGGAAGTAGAAGTGAGGATGCCGTCAGGGTCTTCACAACCTCTAAGCTTCTCCTCAGAGATTCAATATTCACTTTTACTCTCCTGATTCGGCTACTGGACTCTTCCGCAGCCTCTGTGACTTTCTTTCCCTCACCATTATTGCCTCCAGTCCGACGCACTCAGCCGCACAAACCTTGGATGCTCTCATCTCAGCAAACATCCCCATCTCCAACCCTCTCACTACACCTCTCTCCTGCTCTGACTATGCTCTCCTGTCCTCTCACCTGGATCTCTTAGGTCCCCGTCTACACCTTTGCCTGCACTGCCAATCTCCTTCTCTGTAATTTGATCGATGAAGCATGTGTCAGTTGCTGCTTTTGCCGCCACTTACATTTTCCCTTCCACTACTGCCTCGAACTCCCACACTGACTCTGCCATTGCTAATCTTCACCTCTCTATCACCAACACCCTGGACATCCTTGCCCGTCGTGAGGATCTGCATGAAGCCTGCCTCCAAGCGCAACACCTGGTATGATTCTGACCTAGCCTCTCTAAAACACAAGTGCAGAGTTTCTGAGCAGAAGTGGCAAGCATGAGGTACATCCTCAGATAGACGGGCCTACCGCCTGTTCCAAAGGCAATACAGACTCTCCATCCGCTCGAAGAAGAGAGCCCATATCCAAGCCTGCATCTCTGGGGTCACGAACAACAAGGGCAAACTGTTTAAAATCTGCAAGCTACTCGCCATTCCTACTGCAGTCTCCACATCTCCCCTGCCTTCCCAGACCCTCTGTACGTCACTGGCCTCCCACTTCTTAACCAAAACTCAGGACGCCCTTTCCTCCCGCTCCTCTTTATCCCCACCCTTCCTCTCTCCCCAGTTCTCGGGCCTTCCATGGCCCCCCTCTCCTCTTCCCTCCTACTGTCCTTTTCACACCTCAGTTGTCTCCACGACCACCAGTCTGGCTTCAGAGCAGCCAGAGGCACAGAAACCACTCTACTGAACACCCGTGAAGACTTGTACTCAAATTTCAATTACAATTCTCCATCCGTTCTTATCCTTCTGGATCTTTCCTCTGCCTTCAACACAGTCAATCATGCCACCCTGAAAAATCGGCTCTGTGACACCTTTGGCATCAGGGCCCTGGCACTGGACTGGCTGACCGCACTCCTCTCCAACCGACCTTCCCAGGTTCAACTGGGCCCTTTTCTCTCCCCCATCGCACTCTTCATATGCAGCGTCCCTCAAGTCTCCATCCTCTCATTGTGGTTCTTCAACATCTACCTTGCCCCTCTGGCCCACCTGATTTCCTCCTTCTCCACTCACTTTCAGTGTTATGCACATGACACGCAGCTCTCCTTCAAGCTTCCATCCACTGCCTCCTCTTCCTCCTCCCTCATACCCAACTGTCTGACTGCTATTCAAGCATGGTGTGCTGCCAATGATCTCTGCCTTAATGCCAGTAGGGCTGAGATCCTTCTCATTGGGACCCCTGCTCCCTCCTTCCCTCCTACCCTGTGGCCACCCTCTAGGGGTCCCCTCCCCTCTCTCTTATGAGGCAAAAAATCTTGGTGTCATCTTTGCCTCCTCTCTCTCCTCACATCGCGGATCTTGCCAAGAAGGCCCACTATCAGCTGCACCTCCTCAGAGGCATTCTCCCTTTCCTCCCTTCCCCCAGAAACTCAACGTCTACACAGCTCGGATCCCCTCGAGGCTGGACTACTGCAACAGCCTCTTCCTTAATCTTCGTTCAACCTTCCTTTCGCCCCTTCAATTCATCCTGAATAGGGCTGCAAAACTTATCCTTGATGTCAAGCCCAGGGACCGCATCTCTCCAGCCCTAAAATCTCTCAACTGGCTCCTGGTTGCTGCTAGGATCAAGTTTAAGACCCTCTACATCATCCACAAGGCTGTCTGGGGCCTGGGACCCTGCTACAGCCAACTCCCCCTAAATACCTCCCTGCTAGAGCCCTTCAGTCTTCTGGCTCCAACTCTCTGCCGATCAGAGGCTTCTCTAAGCAGAGTGGGGTGATAGATCTCTCTCCTCTGCAGCAGCCTCCCTCTGAAATGTTCTCCCTGCTACTCTCAGGCTTGAGCCGGACCTCCTTAGGTTGCGGAATCTCCTCAAGTCCCTCCTTTTCTCTTCTTCCTTCCCTCTCCCCCCTCCCCTGCTAACCCCCCCTTCTGCCGGAGTGACTGGCTGCCTTTTTCCCCTCCGAGTTCTACAGGGTACATGCCCCCCTGCCCAGCCCCCCCCCTTCCTCGCACTTAGCATGTGGACCCTCATCCCATGCATTGCCTGGCACTTGCCCACCTCGCCTCCCCTTAACACTCACCTATCCCTGTGGCCCTCTTCCCCCACTCTTACCCCCTCCTCCACACCCCTCCCTTTTTCACTTGCACTCTCCCCTCTCTGCCCTGCTCTTCCCTTCCCACCCTAGCACTTCACATTCACGCAGACTGGCGCCCCCCCCCTGCACTTCTTGTTACTGCACTTGCACGATGTGAATGTCACAAAGCCTAGTAGGACTGTTATTTTTATCTTTCTCCCTTGCCCCCGCCCCCTTTTGCCTTGTGGCACCTTGAAGCGCCTTTTGTTGTATAGGCGCCTTCCAAATAAATACATAAAACATAGAAGTAATAATAATAATAATTTAGCATTTATATAGCGCTACAAACCCTCAGGCATCTTAGCACCGCTCATTATTATGGTGGGTGGTGCTCATTTATCGACCTCGGAAGGATGAAAGGCTGAGCTTGGCCCTGCTGGGATTCGAACCTGCGTCTCCACTCTCTGCACGGATGTCAAAGCGAGCGCTCTACTTGCTGTGCTATCTGACAGACAGAGGAGGTGCGCTCCAGTTTAATGCACTGATGCACATGCATGCTGTTTCACACACAGCACAATACTGTAAAGAAAGGATATGGCAGAGCGGTGGGAACTAGGTTTCCAGCACATTGCTAACTGTATAACTATTGTTTACAGCACCAATGTGCTTTTTATGCATTTAATGTATTGAATCTATGTATTTGTAGGCAACATAAGCATTCTATTTCCCATGGGTCGATCTGGTGAATCATGTTTTTTTCACGTGTAAACATTAATATATTTCTATATGGACTTTTAAAAACAATGTTTATTGCGTTATAGTTCTTTATGAACTTTATTAACAAAAAACGAAATACATATATTTTTACCTAATAACTATCATGCATATTTAGCTCAGGCTGGTTAATAACAGGGACATCTGCCATAATCTACACCTAGATTTAGGGGAATGTCTAACTCACACCCAATTTTAGGGCATTTTCTATCAAAGAATTACCCATAAAGAGTGGGTGTGGTTTAGCATAGGAGGTGAATACAGCAGTAAACTATGGCAATACCTGCTGAATTACCTCAGTGCCTTGGCAAATTATGGCAACAGCTGACAAACAAATAGGCATGGAATACCAACGCCTGGCACATAGCTATATACGCCATGGGCTTTGATAAGGTGTGTTTTCTTGAACACTCCGTTCTGGTAGCTCCCTTAAAACGTTGATGCATGCCTGTTGAATCCCTCTTATCAAGAGCCCCGCTTCCGGCCCTCCCCTCCTTGCAATCTAGCACTTCCAGCTGTCCTCTTATCTTGCCTCTCACTCTGGGACGCTGCACAAACTGCTCGCTTGTCTGCGGGGTTCAGACTTGAGGGGAGCTAGGAGTTATTAAGCTCCTGCATGTAGGTTGGAAGAGCTTGGTTAGCTTGGCACCAACATCTATCAGGGGCTACCTTTGGCTCCCCCAGCCCACTGACACCAAACAAACCCTGCTATGTGAATTTAACTCTGTGGGTTTGGGATAATCTACAAATAAACACTAGGACACAGCTATACGGCATTTAAAGCATAAGGGTCATAAATCATGGACAAAGTGATAAGTTTGCATGTTATGTGGAAGTTAGATTTGCCGAGCGCTATGTACTAGCTCCTCGTTCCCCACTGGTAGCTCCCGGTCACTGGGTAATGCTGGATACCCAGGAGCTGCTTTTTGCTCCCGCTTATTCAATATTAATTTTGATCCCCGTGTCTGCCCTCTGCTCATCACTCCAAACTAACCTACATCCCGATCTGTCTTGGAATTGCCTACCCTATATTTAACATTCGTTTCTGCAGGTAATTTGGGATCTGTTCTCCTGGGGCTACCTTATCAATATTGTTCCCACATTTACTCATTCGAGGATCTGCCTCTTCCCTTTGCTCTGTTGGGTAACCTCTCTGTTGGGTAACCTAGCAGTTAGCACTCAGCCTGATGTTATGGTCTATGCCAGGAGTCTGCCAGCTGTGGCTCTCCAGATGTTTGGGACTACAACTCCCATGATGCTTCAGCCTGGACTATGCTAGCTAAGGCCATAGAAGTTGGGTTTCCACTGCCTTCCTCCTATGTTTTATTAGTTGAGACCAAAACATCTGGAGAGCTAAAGCTTGCAAACCCCTCGTCTATGCGCATAACCTTTCCCCCCCCACCCCATTATCTCCTGCGTTGGCAACCATTTGCAATCCCACTCGGGGAACTCTGCGGTATTTGTTTCACCGAAAATTGATCCCCGCTACTCAACTGTGGAATTTTATTTACCCTTTCTTTTCCACAGCTACTATCTTTTCACCCAACCTTATGCTCCCTCTTTTGCCCACAACCTAGACTACCTTTACCCACTCAGTTTCCTTTAGTATACATCCCTTCTGCCACCAGGTTTAAGTAGCATATCAGATAGGTTTTATTATGCAGGAGAAGGAAGTAGGATTATATACTATTAGGAAAAAGCAAACCCCAACTCTACACTTGATCAGGATATGGCAAGTGGTCTTAGATTTATAGGACCAGTAATATCCTCTTTTCTTCAATGAATTATGCCCACCAAACAACCCTTTAGAGTACTTTTCCAATTCGGTCCTGAGAGTTTTCATGTGAAGCAGGTGAGATCATCTCATCCAAGTCCGGGATGAAAGTACTTTTCCCAACACTCACACCCGCTCTTGTATTTTGCTTATTTCTTTAATTCAATCGTTCATTTAACATTAAACGATTTTTCAGTGACCGTCACACCCACGTATTAACATACTCTAAAGACCTCTCCATTGTCAGAAATGTATTTATCTACAACAACAAAATGACAAATAATTTGACATCATTACAAAATTCTGAATTGTCATACATGTATTCCCCCTTGCACTAGCTTTCTGAAAAAGAACATAGTGATTTTTCTCTATCCTTCCCTCATCGACTCTGCATTCAGAAGACGTTGAGATCCATAACCACTCCTCACTGTGCACTTCCTGTCCGTCTCCCGTGCACCAAACATGGAGAAAGAGCAAGTGTGACTGGCATAGAAATTGTCAATAGGCTCAACACTTTGTTACCATAATTGCTTCCCTTTCTTCAACATCACCAAAAAAAGAGGCCAATTCCAATTCTTCATTCAAACCTTTGGGAAATTGATTATCCAGGAAAAATATCGGTCTACCCTTTGTGGAGGTTTTTCTCGATTGTTTGCATCACAATATAGTTCATTTAAAATGTATGTATGTATCTGCCCCCAGGATTTAAAGTTTGTGTTTCCAAGGTTAACATTATGCTTTGTGGAATTTGTGGAAGCATTACCAAAATGCCTGGGTGAACGGGCGAGACAGATCAAACTCCTGCACAGGGGATATTGAACCCCAGATAGAATTAACACATGTGGAATGATGAACTCGGATACAAGCTGGGGTTGCAGGCATAACACCGGCACTTTGGAGCATTTGTTTTGGGATTGTCAAAATTTACGGAATTAGTGGCGTGATATTGCAGCCGTGTTGAATAATGTATTAGTAGTGAATTTAGACTAATTTATGACACAATGATTCTAGGTGAGGATACTTTGCTGGAGGATTTCGCCATGTTGATTCTAGGTGAGGCTACTTTGCTGATGCATTTTGCCATGCTGGTTCTAGGTGAGGATACTTTGCTGGTGGATTTTTCCATGCTGATTCTAGATAAGGACACTTTGCTGGAGGATTTTGCTACACGGATTCTAGATGAGGATACTTTGCTGGAGGATTTCGCCTCGCTGGTTCTAGGTGAGGGTACTTTGCTGGTGAATTTTACCATGCTGATTTTAGGTGTGGATAGTTGGCTGGTGGATTTTGCCACGCTGATTCTAGCTGAGGATACTTTGCTGGTGGATTTTTCTTATCCACAGAAGCATTTGGTTTTTAGGGCTTCATTGGTGGCAAAGAAGAGTCTTCCACTTATCCGGATAGGTCGATGTGGCTTCACGAGATGCACGCTCTATCACTCGTTGAGGGGGTTATATTGCAACAGGAGAAAAAAAAGAAAGATTTTGAGGATGCCTTGGAGTAAGATGTTTAGATTTGGGTCTAGGTGGACTTGTGGGTAGGCCAGGGGCGCATTCATTATATTTCTCTTTGGGGGTCTAGATGTGTATAAGGAAAAGAGATGGTGGAAGGGGTTCTTATTGGAGGATGCTTCTTTTTCCCTCTTTCGCTCTCTTTTTCAAATTTTGTCTTTCCTTGTGTCCATTATCCTGCATATTGTTAGAAATTCTTAATAAAATAATTGAAAAACATTATGCTTTCCAATATGTCCACCAAAATGACCAAAAAGGTAATTTAGCATGTGAATTTCAGACAATTTATCACAAATGATGACGTGCAAGTGCATTCTTTAAGTTTAATAGCCCTAACTTGCCATCTTTCAAAACCGTATTACAATGAATACATGCCAAAGAATGGTACTTTACCATTTTTTGCAATTGCAGAAATGTGTGTCCAGTGTCCTTAACTAAATATGTTTTAATCAAAATGTTCTTGTATGTTCTCTTGCCTTTTATATGTGTAAGGAAACCATGGTATCAACAGTAAGATGACAGACACAAGTGATTACGGTTCAAGGGTGTTTATTAACTTAAAAAGGGTTCAAAAAATGCCCAGCTAAACCTAAATCTACAGATGGGAGCAAGCTACGACCATCAAATAAGAATAACACAGTCCTAGTGGTGTCTTTTCAAAATAAAAGGGCCTATACTAAAACACATATTGCCATTTCTTACCTCTAAATACAAAAAAATGTGAAAGGGGTATGAAATGCAAAAAGGAACAGTGTCCAAAATAATATATCCGAATGGTAGAGCACTTAAGTTCCCTTCCCCACGTTTTCAGCATGGGGTAAGGTAGCGCACTTGGGCCTCTCTTAGCACAAGGAGGCAGTCTCTGAGGCACGGTAGGACCTTCTAAAACAGTCTCTTAACAGCACAAATAGTCTCTCGCTCAAAGAAAGTCTTGTTCAACCAAAAAGATCTAACAACTTAAAGTTCTCTTCCTTTCGCTTCTAGCACATATCGGCTGGATCATCCACCTTGGGGTCTCCCTCAGCTGGGATCGGACTCCCTTCACATTCAAAGACACTGTAGGCCTACCTCGTTCAGACTCGGACCTTCCTTTCAATGATCGTAATGTTGTCTGACGTGGGTAACTTCAATACTATATGTTTGTCACTGTTGCAGGCTCCCCTCGGTTGGGCGCGAACCTATTTTTCATTCCCTTGGGTATTTTGTGGGATCGAAGACTTGATTGTGCTAGGGATTTTTCTTAAACCCTCACAGGACCATTTCAACCTTTCTATCCGATCTTAAAAGTTCTATTTGCAGTATAACTTCCTGGGAGAGATCTTTCGACTGGGCATTAATGTGGTGCCGGACCACTCTGCTATCAGAAAAGCTGGTCATTCTTCCTGTCTTTCCCAATGTTCCACTTTCATATGGATCACCTCATTGGCGGTTTCACCAATCTTTATTCAGTGACACTCTCGCCTCTGGCAACTTTTGTTCCACACTGCTTAGCCTTGCACAAATTCTCTCAACTCACCGGCTGCCAGGAGATACGTCTCGTTCGCCATGCCAAAGCCTCTCTCTTGCTCTGAATTGGCATCTTGGCTTCACGTTCTTCTCCGGTCTCTCAAGACTTCTTTTTATGCACTCTGGCTTTGCTGGGTCCTCTCCATGTTCCCAGCTTCTCCCATAGATTCTTAAGGTTCTCCCTCCGTCGGGTTCTGACCCTTCCTTAATGATTTACACAAAGGTCTCCCTCAGCCGGGCTCGGACCCCTGTTGGTTTTCACAAAGAACCAGTTTTGGACTTCCAGACCCAGAATTCAATGTGGTGTATTTTGCTCCCACTTCACAGCTCCCCAATACGACATTCCATGGATTGGGATCTGCAGGAATTTCAATGGGGATGTGTATGGAGGTCAGGGTCTCACCGCTTGCCCCTCAGAGACCTGGCCCTCGCCCGCTTGGCCCAGGCAAGGAGCTCTGCTGTGGCACCACCAGGAGACCCCAGCTGCCCCTGGTTTTGCGTCCGGGAGGTACAGTTCCCTCGCCACACTGCAGCCTCCGCTGTGTTCAAAGGTCCAGTGTCTGGGCAGTTTTCTCCTCCTCCAGGTCTCCCAGGGTCCCTGCAGCTCACTTGGTCTTCCTCTGGCTTCTCGGCACATTCCAGCATTCCCAGATCGCTCAAAATGCTGTTTCTGACTGCTGCTTTTATACTCCCAGCTAGTTGATTGGAGTCAGGGGTGAGTAGTTATCCCTCCCTGCCTGACTTTGCTGACCTCATTATTGGGACAACATGGAGACTGCCCATATGAATCCTTTGCCTGTTGATTCCTATGGGTAATCCTCATGACTCCCATCTGCCTCTCCTTCGTCCCAGTCCTTGGGTATTTCAAAAGGGGAATTGGATTATGGTGTTTTACAAAAATAGGATAAACATGTTGTGGATTTTTGACAGGAAAGGGGGTTTGAATGTAGCATTGTGGATTTTGAGGAAAACCTCATGTTGGAATTTAGGGATGGTCTTTGTTTTCCCTGATGGTTTCGCCTTTTCCTTACAGAAAGGTACTGGGGTATGATGGGACTCTGTTTACAACATCCCATGACAACTGAGGGGATGTCAGGTTGGGGTGTATCGGAACGGGCGGAATACCATGTCTCACCTGAGGGCGTGTCTCCCATAGACCTCAAGGACCTCCTGTCCAGGTGATCCCCCCGTCCCCCTCGCTCGTCCGCCCCCAGGGTTGGGATCCAAGAGCGATTGCCCTCCCATGGCCGCCTGAACAAAGGATCCCCAGGAATAACCTGGGAGACACGCCTCAGGTTTCTCACATATGCCACTGTTGGTGGTATGGGAAATTCCCTTTGGAGATCACCATGGCCTTCAGTAGAAGTCTCTGGAGTTCCACCAGGTTAACACAACATTGAATGGTGTCAGAAGTGGCTGGGTGATCGTCAACACCGCCGTTTGATGGGCACAGCTCAGTGAAAGCAGCCATCGAAGGACAGCTTTGGGGACCACAGGCCAAAGCATTCAAGACTTTCAGTTCAGCGGAGGAAAACTTATACCATCTTGGAGAGCCTGAGTAAAGAGTGTTGCTTTAGATTGGTGGACATCTAACTGACCCATCACCCATCCACCTCTAACACCACCCTCGGACCCATCTATGTGCCTGCTCTGTTAGATATGACATCAATAGAAACATTTGGGAGCACTAGAGAGTACTGGCGTGCTCAAGACCAGCCTTCCAGGCAGAGTTCAGATAAAATGCTGTTCAGTGGTGCACGGCACTACTCAAGAGTGGCAGTCTTTTTCCTTTCTTCTTTTTTTCCCCTTTTAGTTTTTGTTTGTCATATTCTTGGAACTATTCTCATGATGGCTCTTGCCAATCCGTTTTGAAAATGTTTATCGCTTAGCTTGTTATATTTTAATACAAACTCCATGTTGATTTTGATTGGAATAGTACTATGTTCTCGTTTAGATACTGATTTATGATGTGTATATGTTCTGATGGGAAACATAGGAGGAGTGCTGTGGAAACCCAACTCCTACAGCCTTAGCTAGCATCGTCAAGGATGAAGCATCATGGGAGTTGTAGTCCCAAAAATCGGGAGAGCCACAGCTGGTTGGCTCCTGGCATAGACCATCAAATCAGGCTTAGTCCTAACTGCTAGGTTACCCAACAGAGCAGAGGGAAGAGGCAAGAGGGGATCTGGGGTTAACCTTGAGTCACCCGAGAGGATATTGTTGTGACAAATGTGAACCCAAAATTTATTCATTTATTATTATTTATCTGTTTCTCCTTTGCTTCGCACTTTCCACTTCTCCCCCCTTCCATGCACTTTTCCCCTCCCCCTCTCCCATGCACTTGCGCATTCTCAATGTCACTGGGCCTAGTAAGATTGTTGTTTTGTTCTCCCCTGTTCCCCTCCCTTGCTTTGTCGCGCTCTGAAACACTTGTGTACGAGTGCGATAGAAATAAAATATCAATATCAATAAACCGACTGAGGGCTCCCTACAAACTAAAATGGGTCTGAGCCCTGCTGAGGGAGGCTAATTAAGTAAAAAAAAAAAAAAGGGGATCTGAGCCTGGCTGAGGGGGATCCAGGGTGAAGAGTGACTCGCCCAATTTGAATATTTGGAAAGGAGCTTTATTTTTATTTTTTTGTACTTTAGGCCCTCTGAATCAAGAGACTTTGAACGTAAGAGACTTGGGCCCAAAAGGCTCTGATGTTGGTAAAAAGAACTTGGTCTTCTTGCCGAAGAAGCCCAAGAGTGTGCTGTGATCAAGTGAACCATCTTGTCCCATGCTAAAAACGCGAGGAAGGGAGGCCAACGGCCTGAACATCCTTAATTATCATTTTGAGAACACTTCTTTCTTTTTCCTGAACATTACCCCACACTATTTGTAGCTTAGCAGTAAGGATTGGCAATAGCGCTTTTTAGTATGGGTCCTTTTTATTTTGACGAGACTCTACTATGACTGCATTATTATTATTTTATGATCGTAGCTTGCTCTCATCTTAGATTTAGGTTTAGATAGGCGTTTATCACACCCTTGCGAAAGTTCAATAAACACCCTTGAGCTGTGGTCACTTGTGTATGTCTTACTTTGATACCATGCCTTCCTTACAGACGTTCCTTAGTTTTCTTTAGGTAGGGACACCACACGTTAGTATAGGACAAGTTAGGCCTTTTTTGATCCTGACATTTAAGTTAATAAAAGTGTTCATTTTAAGAATTACATTTTTTTTCCACGCCCTTCTTCATGATGCCTTCACGGAATGTAGCCAATGTATTGAACCTTCCACACTCCATGCTTGTGGAAATTAGCTGAGTTTGGTTAATCATCATTCCCATGGCTGGAGTTGACTTTTGAACAGCAGTGCATCTAAATGTTAATTAAATTATCGCTGGATTCCAACGCTTCAAATTAATGGATCATTCATAGCTGTACAAGACTGTGACTTAAAGGCACTACACAATTTGAATTGATAGTTCCTGCCACTTCCAGAGGGCAGCCCCATCAAGCACTGACAAGCTTTTCCAGGACTGAATGGACCCAGCCATAAGGAGAGAGGTACTGCCATACCTACACACATCTGGCTTCAGCAACAACACACTTAAAGGCTTTCCTGCAGACATTACACATTTATATTTGATTATATAGGTCCATGTTTAGCAGTATGACCTGTAACTTTGTTGTGGATTTTATGTGCAGTCAGACAGTTAAATGACCCTTGCCTGCGTTTACCCAAAGTAATATCCCTCCCTGGAGGGGACAGAGTATAATAGAAAGATACCACTGTGATACCTGCTCACCGTGTGTGCTATTCTGTGTTGTTCATGTGTAAATGATTTACCTTCAGCTTTGATAACGGATATGAAGGGCGACACCTCCATTGATTTCCACACAGTGTCTGTCCAGAGGTTTTGTTGTGTTCTCAGAGTTTATTGAAATAATTCAGGCTATTAAACCGGGTACCTTCACTCCCATATATGAGAGTTGAGAGACCGGTAATGTTAAGGTGCCCCAATCTGCCAGCCAAGGATAGATCCAGGGATACTTTAGGTCAAGAACAGTGTTCCTCGTGGCCATCCCTTCTGCTAAAATCAACCAGAATAGGGAGATCCTCCTTCTCCGTCCAAGCACCCACCATATGGATGCTCTATCCCTCTTAAAATCGTCTGCATAGACGATCACCTTGCCTTCCGGAAAGAACTCAAGACCTGGCTCTTCCCACCTGCGTCTTGACTGACCTAATCAGCTTCTCGGGCAAACTTCGCCCCAAGACACGTAGGCCGGGTCATCGATGAGTCCCGTGAGGATACTCCAAAAAAGTGCTGAGCACGCACAGAATGGATTGCCCACACGACAGGACCATCAATCCATCAACGAAAGTAATAGTCAGCCATGACTCTCGGGTATGTATCGCACTCCATCCTGATGGGAAATAGCCGTATCTATCTCAAAGCATGGCCACCCATGGGCAAACATCTGCAATCACCCGCTACTTAATCTCATATTGCACATCACCTCTGCCACTAGAATGCAGCTAAGTCCCATGGTAAAAATTCAGTTTAGTTGGACACATAATAAATCTCCTTGACTCGCATACTCTCCCGACAGCCTTCTCTGCACCCAACCACAAGCCAGTTCTACATGGGTCGCTAGCAGGGACTTAGCCACCCCTATTTACCTTTGTACTGACTAAAGGCACGCACGCATTCAGAATTCCCCAGACTAATTTCTCATACCTCGTTCCTCCAAGGTCGTCCGCTTACAGAGCCTTGAGGCCATACCAATGGCAATAGGCGCTATACAATTGCCATATTACATTACATATGCAGTGTATACATCCAAGCCCCAAGTGACCATGTAAGAAAGAGGAATGCAGAAGGTAAGGTTACAGGTGACAAGAGAGCAAATGCTCTTCTACTTGCTCCGAAGGCCCAGAACATCTGGGTTACAAAGGCAGGAAAACTGGGTGATAGTCCAAGCGCTTTTAAGGTAGGTTGGGCTTTGAACCATGGCTCCTCTGGGAGCAGTGCCCTGGACCCAGGTGCTTGGGACCGGCCAGGAGCTTTATGGGGGCTGTTATGGTGGTATGGGAGGCAGGAATGCTCTTGGGCCAGGCTGCAGTTACCTTGTCCTGTCAACAGAGGGCAGCAGGGTGATCTAGTGTTGGGTCAACTTTGGGCATTATGGACCTTTGATGAACCGATTGCATCCTGATATTAGATTTGTATATTTTTACTTTGGAGGCCGGGGGGTTGTGAAGTGCTGCAGGTTATCTTCCCGCTGCTTCTAAAGCACTTGTCGCCCTTGTGGATGGCCTCTGGGTAGAAATTGTGGGTCCCATATTAATAAGCCGCCTGATGGTTTAATCGGGCAATGGATTATTTCAGCTGGGGTACTGGAGGAGCGACTGGTGGAGCAGTCTCCGATTGGTGAGGCCAGTCGCTGCAACGCTTTGCTTCCAATTCTTTGGAATTGGCACAATTCTTTCCTTCACGCTTTGTTTATCCTTTATTCTGACATACTGTATGTTTTACACTCTTATTTTGACTCTTTAGAGCACTCAATGTCTGTACTGGCATATGCCACACATGGAAACACATTAACAGACCACAATCATGGCTTTGCCAACTGGGAGGGACGAATGCGAAACATCCCTGGACTGCAGACTCTCTGCAACACACACGCTAATGATTAGATAACTGCTCAGCGCCGCCTCTAAATAGATCCCGGTGAGGACCCAGCAAAGGCCACTCGCAGATTAGAAACATTGTCAAGTCCTTGTCATGCAGTGACACCCTCTCCAGTTGACAGCCATGAATCCAAAGAAAGGAACAAAAAAAAAGAAAAAAGAAAAAAAAAGACTCTGGGCGATTCCTCTTTAGATCTATAAGACCGCTGTGCGCCTCTCTTTCTGGTGGGCTGCAGGAGTTGTCACCGCAACCTTTGGAGTGCTCCGCCAAATAGCCTGTTACACCAGGAAGAGCGAGGGACCTTTTTGCAAGTGACACTGAGATTTGCTTTGTTGAATCAAGAAAATGTGGTTCACTGAGATTTTATTGTGGAAATAACCGTAACATATAATTACAAAGTGTAATAAATATTGCATGAAAAAATATTGACATGTCTTTTACAGTGCACATTGTAAAAATACCTTATTTTCGGGGTCGGATCCCCGAGCCCCCTTACCTCTCCTACTCCTAAACCTCGTTGCCTCCCTCTCTTTTATCCCAATTTTAACCTAAATCTGTTTTTTTGTTGTTTTTTTTTTTTACACCTAAAACCCATCCCTATCATTATATTTTCTTTTCTTTATTTTGATATTTTTTCTGCTTTTAGGTATTTTTTACCCACTCTGTTATTTCTTGCAATATATTTTCATCTTTGTAAATTCGTTCTTTATTATTTCCAGCAATATTATCACTGGATATCGAAAACGTCATTGCACTGGAGCTTCAGTCGGTTCTTGATGAAGACCTAAGCTTTTCTGGTTTATAAAAAAATAAAAAATACAACAAAAAAAAAGTTCCCAAAGTAGAAACATTGTCACTTGGAACGTCCCTTCCTGTCAGATACCTTTTGCCATCTGGACCAAAAATCCTAATTTGTTTCATATAAGGTTACCAAAGGTCTCCATGTCAGCAGCAACACCCCATTCCAGAACTTTTTCCTTTATACCATTTAATTCAAATGAAGTGATCCAAGACTGAAGCTCCAAGAATGCAAGTGAAAAGAAAGGAAAACCCAGGAGTTGGGCACATGATCCCTAGAGAGTCATCTGGTTACCTTACTTATAAGAGATCAAGAAATAGTCTGGCTCTTGATCTCAGCTAGATCAAGATTTTAAGAGCATAAAAAGTGTACTGTATGCTTGTAGGTTTAAAATTACATCAAAATAAGTGTATTTATTAGTAGACATTGGCTGACGCAGCAGTCGAGGGTACTGATCAGGGTGCTCGAAACCCAGGTTGAACCACACAATCCCAGCCCGGGGTTCAGAGCAATCGTGTGCTCGACGTGCCCACTGGCCTTCTTCCTTCCCGCCTCACGCTGCTTCCGGAGTCTCTGCACACCCCTCCCAGCCCTCCACAGACCCCACTTACCTGGGCGCCTGCGCTCCCGGGGCCTCCGTGGCTCTCATCAGCACAATTCTGCCCATGGCCACCATAGAAATGGAGGAGGGGCTGTGCATGAGCCCCCCCCCCCACACCCTTCCCCCAGTGGTCGAAGTGAGCGGGAGCGGTCGGGAGCGGTGCTCCTCTACTTTTTTTTAATGAAGTTTTACTGTTCCTATACTTTTATTTTAAAAATAAACTGTTCCGGAATGGTTTCGTTTTCAAATAAAAGTGTAGGAAAAAGTTGAATCTTGTACTTTCAGTGCACTACACTGAACGTTCCCTTAAACAGCAGCTGAATGTGTTTGGGGGTTTGTATTGTGTTTGGGAGGGGGCGTACTGATGGGGTTTGTAGGGAGTGGGTGCAGGCCAGCCAGCAGGGAACTTAGTTCCACTACTTGTTTGTCTGTTTGTTTATTTATTTATTTAATAATGCGCAGCAAACCTTTAGGTAGACACTTTTCGTACACTTTAGTGCACTTTCCTTTTCATACACTTCGTCCACTGCTCCGCGCCCTTTCATTTCCTTGGCAGACATGTTAAGTGAGGAAATGTTAGTGAGAGCCATGCGCTTGCTGAAACCTGTCGGTTCTCGCAAACACAATGGTCATAGCACACTGTGGGTTAGCCTCAGGGTGCTAATAGCAATAACCACCAGTTCTGGGGACTGCTCAAGGTCATAACGGCTCTTGCACCTGGCACTAAGGCCCTCCTGAATTATACTTGATGCATGAACCTGCCCTCGCTGATGGAGGTAAAGTTGACAGTCTGTCACTGCCACCAACCCCAGAAATCTGCTACCCCATTGGGGCTCGGACTCCCAAAGTAACTTGCAGTGCTAGGGAAGTCTCACATCTGGCTTCCCATTTCAGTAAACAAGAAGTAAGAACACTAGTCCGCTCTCCATGCTTCTCCTGGAGTGCCCATTGGTAACACATTACTAACCTGCGTCACTGTGCTCAGTCCGCCATCTTCAGAAATGCATGCATTGCATCTTCGATGCATTGCTGCTAAAGAGATTTTCAAGCGCTTATTTTTAGCACTTCCTAGTGCCGCAATCGCTTGTGTGGGGCGAGGCAAATTTGTGAATGTAACTGGAGAGCGCCCTCTTCTGTTCAGCGTACGACTATAAACTAGACTAAACCCTGGAGGGAAAATGTCAACTTGCAAGCTACTAGCCAGCCATAAAAAGTCACTTGCCACCTTAATTCTACACATACACACCGCAAACCAGTTCAAACGCGTCAAGAGTCAATTATCACCAACCAATGGCTAGTGGCGAGCGCACATTTTTAACTCAAAATTTGCAGACATATGTAAACCTACAGACATGCTCTGATGGGGGTCCAACCCACCTATCACTGAAGACCAACAAACACTTGCTCCTACCTGCCACCACTGGGCCCAAAGTCTGAGACAACCTGTCACTTAACAATAATCACCAGAAAATCAGGTAAGCGCTTACAATTGAGCTGTTCAAGCAAGACTGGAAGCTAATGTGGAGAAGTAGACCAGGACCGAGATGTCATAACTGACGCTAAGAGACAGTCAAGTGCGCAACTCCGGTTTTATCATAGGCCGGGCCATGTCAAGAGACCTACCTGTGAAGATGTAATAAGGAAGCTACACACTGCAGTTAAGTGAAGATCCTTTATTAGTAACCAGCCTGAACCCAGCAGTGCTCAGCCTACTCATCAGCTCTCCACTTCAACTCAAACGGCGGCCCATAGAATGTAGAACCTTAAACAGATGTAAACATGTCATCAGAGCAAGAGTGGAATTCTACGCCTACGACTCCATGTAGACCCATCATTTACATAACCACGACCACACTTGGCGACCATTCGTGGATGCATATACCTGCTGAGTCCCTTGGCCACAAACCTGAGATTCTTGATCTGAACCCAATCACCAATCATCACTGGAAGGGGCTTCCTACAGGCCAGTTGTTTACGCAAAAACCGCTGTTGCTTACCCCGAACTCGATCCAAAACCCCTTGCATATCCACCTGTGACTGGACACCACCACCCCGGGCAGGGACCCTCAACTTGGAGCCGGGATTCTTTCCCCGCATCAGCTCAAAAGGAGAATGACCAGTGAAAATAGAAGGAGTAGGCAACTGCTGGGCAGCCAAGCGGCAACGTGGGTTGAAGGCTGGTTACTCTCGTCGCCGGTGTAATAAGGAAGCTTCACACTGCAGGTAAGTGAAGATCCTTTATTAGTAACCAGCCTGAGCCCAGCAGTGCTCAGCCTACTCATCAGCTCTCCACTTCAACTCAAACGGCTGGCCATAGAATGTAGAACCTTAAACAGATGTAAACATGTCATCAGAGCAAGAGTAGAATTCTACGTCGTAGAATTCCACTCAAGAGCAAGCACATATTACAACAGAAGACACTACTAGCCAAACGTTATCTGCCTGTGAATAAGGGCTGCACTTGCACGGGATATCGCAGTGAGGAGGAAGATGTACGCTTTGAATCGGGAAGGCGCTTTGAACCCTGGAATGGTGCTTGCACACGAAGGAAGTGCTGTGGATCTTGAAGGATAATACGTTGAATGCTATATGGAAAATTGGCATGCAGTCAAACTGTGTTGGGAAATGTTGTATCCAGTGACTACCTGTCAAAACGGTGGGTGTCGTCGAAGATGACAACACCTAGAGAGACATGGCAGAATAGGTGGTCTGAGATGTCAGGTCCAGAGTTGAAGAAAGCCTGATGGTGGTAAAGTCTTGAGAAGACAGGCAAGTCTGAAGCCCCTTGGTTGGGAAATCTGGGACGAGGAACTAGTGAATAGAACCTTGGGAGACAAAATGGAACCCACTGAAAAAAGAAAGAAGCGGGCGAGCAATGCTTTCAGGTGCTGGTCATGGTACTCCTAAAAGAGCATGACATTACTCCAGCAAAGTGGAGGATGTTCAAAAAAAGGGAAAGTGTTAACAAATTAGAATAGTGACATACATTGATATATACACATTTTTTGTACAAAAATAAAATATGTTTTTTGCTTATATTAAGGAAACTACTCGGTCACAATAAGTGGGGTCTAGGATAGACAACTGCCATTGGCATTCATTTACTAGTAAGAGAACATGGAATGCAATCATGCTTCCTGCAAACAGCTACCATGCCTGTACACCGGGGTTGGAAACTGAGGGGAGCTGGGTGCTATTTAGCTCCTGCTTGAGGCCTAGGAGAGCCTGGGTTATCTTGATATAAACAGCTACCAGGAGCTAAGTCTGGCTCCCCAGGCCAACTGATGCTGAACAACCACACAGATGGGAATTGAACATTTGGGACGATTTATAAATAACCATTAAGACACAACTATACAACATTTAAAGCATACAGGGTCAGAAATAATAGACAGAACTATATGTTTGCATCTTATGTGGACGTTATATTTGCGGAACGCTATGTGCTGTCCCCACATTCCCCCATGGTAGCTCTTGGCCACTGGTTAATGCTGGATACCCAGGAGTTCCTGTTTTTAGCTCCTGCTTATCTAATCTTTATTCGGATTCCTGCTGTACACCCTCACATGTGAACTCCCTACCCACTTTTCCTTACAGAGCTGACAAACAGCCAAATCACTACGAAATACATTAGTTAAAACAGAGCCACCTTCACTGAACCTCACTGTACCTGCTATTAGGTGATGGGGAGCACAACACTAGACCAGCGTTACACTTTGTACCGGCTAGCGGCGAGACAAATTGGTAACTATCAAGAAAAGATTTCCACGGTTGGACGTACCTAAAGAGCACGGCCCAAGCCAACAGCCAATGTGCTGCAAGCGTGCTCTGCGGCCTCACGGTGCCCTTTTTATTTCCGCAAACCTAGGGCTCTTTCAAAGGACCAGGTGCATGGATCGATCGCAATTCAAATAACATAAGAGGGAACGATCCCATTGAACAGGTCATTGGGCTGTGTTCTGCCTCAGTAAATTTGGAAATGCTTTGGGTTTCCCACTAAGGTATTTTTATTAATACACATATAGCCAAAAAGGTTTTGTATATACATCATTTAGCAAAAAACAATTACATTAATAACATAAAATCATTTTCTCTCATTACTTCATGGCGGGACAATTCCAAACCATTACAAAATTCCCTGTGACAATTCACCTAAAATTACAATACATTTCTAATAAAAACCAACCATATAATAAATAAAATGTACACCATTACCTTCCATTAACATTCTCCAAAGGGGATGACATTTCAGTCCAATTCATTATATTACGATAGGATTTGATATGTTTGTATCTCATACCATTCAAAGTAGTGCAATATAACATAGTATGCTGTGGGGATTGAATTTCCATTTCACCACACAATCGACAAAAACGTTCCGGACGACGTGGAATGCCAATTTTGGCACCTTCAATCTCCAAAACTGGGGTAGCATTGAATTTGAACAAAAGATACAGCCTTATTATAGAGCTATTTGGAAACGCTTCAATGTAACTCGGCAGCTGTCTCCACACCATCTGATATTGAATAAAAGGACCACTGCTGACACTGGATGCTAGTCTTACAATATCTACCTCCTTTCTATACTCACTTCATTTCATCTTGACCCATCGTTTACGGGGTAACTGCCTAGATCCAGGGATACTGTGTTCCAAACCTAACATCCAAATCTTATGTGTGTCCAGCAGCCTTCCCAGAGCACCAAAACTCTCAAATTCATTCAAGGCACTAAAGGCAAGGAAGACATCAACCATTATAGTCCCATTATTTATTTATTTATTCACATTTGTAGAGTGCACAACAGCCCGAAGGCATTGTGGCGCTTGTTACAGTGGGTGATCATAGCTTAGTTACATAATTCAACAGACAATCATAATATGTACAAATTGTATAAAGCGGACAGGGAAGCTGCAAAGGTTGGAAGGTATAAGCAGTTAGTGGAAGAGAGCAGATGTAAGGTTTTTCCGGAAGGCATGGAGAGAAGATTCAGCGCCGAGGGCAGGGGGGGCGCATTCCAAGGCTTCAGGGTAAGATAAGGGAAGCCTGACACTCCTGCCTTAGCCCTGTTGATGCACGGTACAGTGAGTTGGTTGGAGTAGCATGTTCTGGTAGGCCTAGTTGAGAGTGATCTGGATAGTGTGTCTGAGAGGTAGGATGGTGCTGTGTAGTTAATGCATTTGTGTGTGGTCGTGAGAATTTTGAACGTGATGCGGTCTTTCACTGGAAGCCAGTGAACCGGCTTTCTTTCTTGTGTGATGTGATCTCTTTTAGGTATACTTAGGGCTGCTGTGAGCGAGTTATTTTGGGTACTTTGGAGTCTGTTTAGGTTTTTTTTATGTGCCTGCTAGGAGTGCATTGCAGTAATCAAGCTTGGCCCCTATAGTAGCTCTGGCAATAGAGAGACAGTTGTCCTTTGTTAGGAAAGGTTTTATGGCGTTAATGAGTTTAGTACTCAAGGCGGGGGCAGAGACGATAGCGCTGACTTGTTTGTTCGTGGACAGTGTGGCATCAATGTGGACTCCTAAGGTTTTAACAGAGGATAAAACCGGGATGATGCAGTTGTCGATGTGGAAGTTAGAGTAGAGAGAGTCTAGATTAGCTAGAGTGGACTTTTGGCCAAGAATAAGAATATCGGTCTTGTTCCCCATTGAGGCAGAGGCCATTTGTGGCCATCCAGGCTTGGATGGTGGAGTACATTTGCCTTAGGGCTGCAGCATCTTGGTGATAACTTCCTGTCAGTGGAAGGAGCACTTGTGTATCATCAGCATAGTTTGTGTATGTGATCCCAAGTGCATCCAGTTTATCAAAAAGAAGATTGTATAGGGTAGGGGCAGAACAGGATCCCTGGGGAACAGCACAGTGGATGATGGTGGGAGCTGCATTTGCTATATTTGAAAAGACTTTCATAGCTCTACCTTCTAAGAAGGAGGTCATCCAGGTAGTTGCTTGGTTGGAGAAGTGCGCAGCATGTGTGAGATGTGTTGGTGAGGGTATTGTGGTCAACCAGATCATACGCTTCTGAGAGGTCTAAGAGGAGGAGGAGGGCCGGCTTGCCCTTGTCCAAGACATGGGTGATTTGATTTTTTAGGTCTAATAAGGCGGTTTCAGTTCCGTGCCCTTTGCGAAAACCAGACTATCTTTTTCCCAGAATGGAGTTGGTTTCAAGGTAGAGTTGGATTTGGCTGTGCGTGGCCTTGTTTACTATTTTGAGAAGAAACAGGATGGTCGTTATGTGCCAGTAGTTATTAGGTTGAGAGGGGTCTAGCGTAGTTTTTTTTTTTTTTAAGAGGGGACGCACAGAGGCCTCTTTAAGGCTGCCAGGGACTATGGCTGTTTTGAATGAAGAGTTAATGAAGGCGGTCAGGGGAGGAGCAAGTGGCTCAGCACACTCCTTTATGATCTTAGGGGGGCGCACATCGCCCTTACATTGCGATGGTTTAAGATGTTTGAGGATATCTATGACTTCTGTTTCTGAGATTTCCTTAAATGAGAATTTGGGAAAGTTGATAGTTGTGTTGTCGGGCAAGGTCTGAATAGGTTGGTTCTGTTTAGGTAATGTATTATAGTGGTCTAGAATTTTGTTTTGTAGGAGGTCTATTTTTTTTAGCATAGCAATTTGTACGCTAGTGCACCAAGCTTCATCTTTGATGATCTCGTCAGTGCATGTGGGAGGATCTGTGAGTTTATGAAAGATGGAGAAGAGTTCTTTGGTTTGAGAGTTAGCGTCGGAAATTCGGCAATTGTATGCTTCAGATTTGGCATTAAAGATGGAGTCTTTGTACTTTTTTGCAGTTGTTTGGAAAATATCTTTAGTGGCGTCACAGGGGTTTGCCTGCCATTTATTTTTTTTACACATGACGTTTGCTATTACGCAGGGTCTGGAGCTCTTCTGTGAACCATGAGTTAGTGTGGAATGATTTTTTTTCTTTCTTGTTTTCTAATAGGTCAATGGTGGTGACTGCGCGAGCATGGGTGTCCTTAAATAGATCCCTTAAGATGTTTTGGTCTTGTGAGAACGGAGGTGCTAGGCATGGCAGGTCAAGATAGGCTTGGATGATCTCTGCAGTTAGTTCTTAGGCGCTTCGTGCTAAAGTAGCAGGTGCAGGAGTAGTAGATTTAGTACTTGGCGCTGTGGGGACGGTGAACTGTAGGCAGTTGTGCTCTGTCCATGGGAGGACAGTGTTGGAGGTGATGGAAGAGTCACAGTTATGGTCGACCACCCAATCTAGGATGCAGCCTTTGGAGTGGGTGGGCAAAGTGATTTTCTGTTAGAAACCCAAATCTAGGAGGTCCTTGGTGAGAGAAGGAGCAGTTTTATCCTTAGGGTCCTTGAATCCTAGATTGAAGTCGCCTAGAAGTAGGGCTTTGGTGTTTTTGTAAATATTTTCACCTAGTAGATGGGTGACTTGTCCTTGGAAGTCTGTATTTATCTAGACTCAATATTTTCTCATAGCACATCGTCAGTCTATTATAGGTTTCTGCTAAGGTGCTTCCAAGAGCAAATTCCAGACGTATGTATTCCGCTGAGAGCATTTTAGGCATTCTAAACAATATGCGCAAAATGTTGCTTTCCAGTTTTCTCATTTCTGCCATCTGCTTGTCACCCCACAATTCCACTCTGTACAGCATACAAGGTACTATTTTGGCCGAGTACAAAAGCAAAATGATCTTAATGGAGAATCCCCCCCCCCTGCTTACTAATGCATGTACTCAATGCATGTGTGATCCTCATATAGTTTGCCTGATTCTCATCCCGGTGTAAAGCCCATTTGGGTTTATCATGAATTAAGACACCTAGATATTTATAGACTCAAACTATTTGAACAGGTTGTTGGTTGATCTTGAACACAAATGTAGAGAAGCCATTCCTTTTTCCCGTAAATGCCATCATTTTTGTTTTGCCAATGTTGATACATAGGCCATTGATCCTGGCATGGTCACCCAAGGCATCAAGCATTTTTTGGAGCCCTCTTGGGAGTGTGGTCTAGTAAGAACAGATCATCTGCGTAACCTAACCAACCTATGTTTAAGGCCCCAACTTTCCCTGGACAGGCGGCGGATTGATATAATGCCATTGCCAAATCCGCACGGTAAATGTTGAAAAGGGTCGAGGCCAATATAAAACCCTGTTTACACCCCTAGAGGTTGGAAAAAGATTGGAGACTCTACCCTCCCCATTCAGCTACACTCTTACACTGGTATCTCGTTGCAACAGCATAATCATTGTCAACAGGCCATGAGGAGTGTTCCATGCAATTAGTTTTTGCCTTAGATGATTCCTCTGGACCGCGTCGAATGCTGTGCTAAAATCTATAAACACACCACACACCAGGAGTTGACGTCTAGTCCAAGCGTATTCAACAGCAGAAACTACTATATGCAAATTATGAATTGTGCTAGACTGAGCCCTAAAGCCAATATGGGTAGCTGGTAGAATCTTAAAATCAACCATCCATTGGGTGAGCTTGTCTAACAGGACTCTAGCAAACATTTTGGCTGGTATATCTAACATGGCTAGCATGCGATAATTGGTCGTATTTTTCCAGCAACCTTTTATTTTTTAGGTACAGGGAGAATATTACTTTCCCTCCAGGATGATGGAACCTGCCCATATTTCCCAATATTCATGAAAAGTATCTGCAATGCTTGTGCCCATATATTGTTTGTTTGTTTATTTGGTAATGCGCACCAAACCCTTGGGTAGCTGGGCGCAAACAGGATAAGTGGACTTAAAGCTTAGTTACAGAGCAAAAAAAAAAGGAAATATACATTTACTGCCACTTCCAGGTTACAGTAAGTGGTGGAGACTGGGGGTCACATATTACATAATACATATTACAGTCGAATAATGCAATGGGTAGCAAATATATTGAGTGTGGTGGCATAACAGGTATAAGATAGAAGTTGCAGTCTTAGTACAGGACGGAGCAAGTTAGGAGTCATTAGATCGTAGCCAGTTTAGAACATTACGTCTAAATTTAGGTTAGGGTTGTTCCATTCTAAGATCTAAGGGGAGTGCGTTCCAGGATTGCGCTGCTTTGACTGGGAAACTGTGGTCGGGGACAGCCTGACCAAGCCATTACATGTGCCATCAGGGCCAGCTTCCCGAGAAGTGTGCAGCCTCTCAATGATCCTAGCAATGTCCCACACTGAAGATTTGCATGCCCGGGTCTCAGGGATATTTGTGCCAAGTGCATCATCTGGTTCAAGTGGCCCCGGTGTGTTCCCTGTAAGGGTGCACCATGCCCCCTCAGACACACTGTTAATAGGGAGCGCCTTCTTTGCAGATGCCCTGACCCATCCATATTCCTGCATTATTGTTATTTCTGGCATAGTCAGCTAACTGCATCCAGACCTCAGTCTCACGTCTATAACGATATCCCCTCAGCCAACCACGATCATTTGCTTTTAGTGTTTTTCATTTTCTTTGGGATATCACGGGCTATCTGTTCACCTGTCACGGCATTGAATGTTTGTGCGAAGTCATGTCCCAATTTCTTTTGGCAGCTTGTATTTTATGATCAAAACGTTGGCCCTTCCTTTTATCTCGGTTGCAACGTTTGCATGTAGTCTTATAACTTCTTTTTTTTTTTAGGGTTACTTCCTTGATACATGAGATCAGAGCAGATAATTCTTGTATTGAAAAGGACCCATTACAATCAGGGCCAATCGACCACTTCTCAATGTACCATGGAATTTCTCTTTCAGCCACAATCCTGGCCTTATTCACATTAATCGTGTTTTATTGTACACGATTAGCCCCATTGTTGATAAAAATATCGCCATTTAGGTCAAACTGTCCTCCACTTTCATCAGATGTTAACTAACACATAGTGGCATGTGATCACTCTCCTCTCTGGTTAGTATTGCCATGTCCTCCACCAGACCAAGTGCCGCATTGGTTAACAAACACATAGTCTACTGTGGAGGCACTTTTCCCACTTATATGTGTATACGCTTTCTGAGCATCTCCCGCACTGTGTCCATTTAGCATCATTAATTTATGCAAATATAACATCTCCACCCAGGATTTTCCCTGTCGATTATAATCCGACAGATTGTATGGATCAGATTCACATAGAATGAGAAAGCCTTCCAGTTATATCCCAATCTTTGCATTAGAATCATCTACTACCCAAGTTGGTATGTGTGTCAATCACCTCCAATGTTCCCCTTACTGATTCTATATATTCTTTACATGCCACGGCATTGGAAGGATCATATAGATTGATAATGGCCATCTCCCTTTTCTCCACAATATCACAGTTGACTCTAACTACTTGGACCATAGAGGATGACCCATTGGTCTCCACAATAGTCCATGAGTGTCGAACAGAGACCAGTAGCCCCGCCTTTAGGCCTACAGCAAAAATCTGTGAGGTGCTTCTACTATCTATTTCACACGCCTCTGTCATCCACGTCACCTGTAAAGCAACTATACTAAATAGAATTATGTTTGCCAACAAACCATCAACAGCCGAAAGATGGGGAAAACCCCCTGGAATTCCACAAACATAGAATTCTGTTGTCATTGTGATATATTGGAAATATGAGCCTTAAAGACCTTGGGGAGCCATTGCCGATACCCATCAGTATTACCAATCTCATTGTTGTTAGTTTCCCTATGTTCTGCCCCACATCTGTCCTCAAGCTAAGAACATGGTCCATATCAATATTAGATTTTGAGATCAGAAGCACAGTTCTATTCTTAATTGTCGTCATAGTTACGACCACACAGCAATAACCATACTTAAAAAGATCATCCTCATGTTGTAAAATATAGTCCAATATGGCTTCAGATCGAAGCCAAATATAGGAAATAAAATGTGTCATGCACTCCAGTTGGTCCACAATCCGAATATCTTCAGTGGTTATAACTCAGAGTGGGTCCACACTAGGCAGAACACGCAAAACAGCTGCTCTGTTAAGCGGAGGATGCTGGCCGATGTCAGACAGACTTCAGCTGTACAGCTTGGATCTCGTCCACATTTTCCACCTCTGCATCGTCAAATTTGCTCTCGACATGATCACTCCCCATACATCCACTGCCCCAATTGGATTGGGAGTGCCCATTTATCCTGGTCTGGGAGGCGGTATTGACTAAACGGGATCGACTCTTCCCTGCTGTCTCCAGACAATTCACCACCGAGTTCAAGTGTGAACCGCTAGTTCCTCCACCATTCGTACCCACCACATTTTCCTGACCCCCAAACAAACATTGCACACCCTCCAACACACAGTCCTTCACTCCAGCACATGCCCCCCATTTCTTCTGGGCTGGCCCACTTATTTTGCCATCATGAATGCTCATCTTCCTAGTTTCAGTATCCGGTTCAAGCAGATAATTGCGACTGTCACTCATCCGATTCCCTCCCTTTGGGAGAGATTTTACCCAAGGAGTAGCAATGCGATGCATCACCATGGCTTTATCAGCCACAGTGTCACTCTTTGCTAAATGTTTCCCCATCTTACCTTTCAATGCTATCACCACCCCATTGTTCAGAAGACATGGTGCACTACTCACCGAATCCAATTTGATTTGATTTAGATTATGGTCATTTCCATGAACAATGCACACATTATTGGTTTTCGGTCTTGACCGTTTGGCCTACGTTACGGCTTGTGAGATTTTCTTTTTTTTCCCCGCATTTTTCCACCATTTTTTTAATTAGCTTTGCTTATGTTGAGCCATATCAACACCTTCCTCTTCGCTATTGGCACCTATATCCTCCCCATTTCATATTATTAATGTGTGTATCAGAGTAGAGTAATCTTAACCTGTGACCTTGGTATTATCTTCAATTCCTTGCTCCCACTTATATTCGGTTGGCGAATCTCAATATCAGTGTGTGCTCCCTGATCTCTCAAGGTCTTTCTGCCTCTGTTCATACTTTTGTGCAAGAGAAGAGACTGCACATCCAGTTTGTTCTCTAACAGCTCACACGTTTCCACTAATGTGGTGAGCAGATCTTCAAACACCGCAAACATGGCTGCGGGAGAGATGCTGGTGGTACTAATGTTGGAATCATGTGAGCTATTCGCATTGGACTTCATCACTCGCACCTCCTCTTGTGCCTTATGCCCACAACCTGCGTCGTTCAGAGAGCGTGGTAACAAAGGGACCTGACAACCATCAATGGATGGATCACCCAGGGCCACATCTAACACAAACTGTGAGGCTAGACATGAGGCAGAGTGGAGGTTCTATTACTAGCACACCCCAACACATTGCTTTCATTGTCTCTTTCAGCGGTCACATCCAAATGCTCCTGTATATTATTTTTAGCTGACACACGATGATCCTCAATCGGCTCATCTTCAGGAATTACATCCTTCTGTAGTAGACGCTTACTCCCATCTTTCAGAATACCCTATATCACCATTGCATCGTTTTTAGAACAACTCGATCCTAACCTCTTCTCGCTAGTGGCTATACAAGGTTCTATATCAGCGCTAGAATCAAGATATTGGGCCTCATTACGGGTCCAGCCGTAACCCTGCCGGTGCTACCAGCCGGTTGCCGCCGGACCCGTAACAAAATTACCGGTACATGACTTCCCGCTACCACTGGGCTATTCAAGTCGGCGGCCGGGAAGTCAGGCGTCGGTCATTTCGTTAGTCCCCATTCCCATAGGGTCCCACAGGACCCTATGGGAATGGGGACACCTGAGCATCGGCACCATTGCCAACAGTGCCGGTGCTCCCGTGAAAACTCTGCAGGCGGGTGCTGTCCCGCCCGGCAGGTCTGACCTGCCGGACGTGTCGGCACACACGCCCAGAGTTGTAGTGTGCCAGTACGGAAACAATGGTGCTGGTAAGCTTACCAGCACTGTTTCCAGACCGGCACACTTAGAATGAGGCCCATTGACTTTCCAGCTTACACGTTTGATCTGATACGATAGCAACAGTGGTAGTTTCAGCAGTAGATACAGGGTTAAGAACCCTCTCAATTAATTTAATACCAAGACACTGCAATGATACATTAAAATCAAACACAATCTCCTGTACTGTTATTTCCTCCTCGGTTGCATTTAAGCCATCTCTTTTAGGATAACTGGTAATTTTGGCCTTTCTCTTCGTGCTGCCCGAAGTAGAAATGATTTTAGGGACAAGTTCTACAATGGCGCAGTGGATATGTACATAAGGGATCATCTTTCAACGTAGGAACATGGGTCACTCTCATACTAACATCTGCAATCACTGTCTCCAAGTCTGTTCCCATCTCATTATTCAGAATATCGATGTTAATGATGTCTTGATCAAACTCCGAATTGGACATCACGGCCGCTCTCTGCATTTCTGTATTCCTACATTCCTAATTTAGGATTCTCCTACGTATGATCACCCTGCACCTTATTGTTATAGTTATGGTTCACGACTCGCTGTAACGGGGGCGCGCTGTAATTCCAGGACAACAGACAGACAATAAACAGGCTACACAGCACAATATCCACAGTAATTGCTCACTTTATGTATCCCTTCAGTTCCCAATTTATACACAAACCGACAGAAATCCCAATGTATTATGTAAAACTCTGGTTAGTCACTGCTGCCCTGCTCACCCCACACAACAGCACTTACGGAGAACTTCACGATGCACGCGCGCATATGCGCGCAACCCGCTCCTCAAATAGCCAGACGGGGAGGATCCAGTAAAACAGCATCCAGCCCCAGCACGACCAGCAAAACAGCACTTCTCGATGTTTTCACCTAAGTCACTAAGGATAATGCAGATGCGGATCCCTTGCTCTCTGTGCCCAGAAAGGGAGCACCACAGCCACTTACCTCACCCACAATTTCCAACAAGGCAGAAACAGTGTGTAGGGTTCTTGATTGTAGACTTGTTCAGAGGAGAATTGCTTAGCATTTCGGTGCTGGACTTGTGAGCGGGACTCGAATGGTATGAAAGTTGATCCTCTCTAAAGGAACAGGACCCAGATGCACAATTTAAGTTCTCTAAAACATCTATCCTTGAGGTGGAGAAAGTTATCCTTTCTCTCAAGCCTTCAAACTGTCAGGGTGATACCTGCCCTGCCCAGCTGATAAAAGATGCCGCTAGGGATCTTTCTCCATTTATTTCAAAACTTGTCAATTCCTCATTCACGTCCGGCATTGTGCCCACCAATCTAAAACAATCTTGGGTGCTACCCTTGCTCAAAAAGCAAACGCTAGACTCTCTTATACCCACGAACTACCGTCCCATCACGACAGTTCCTTTTCTGCTTAAAATCCTGGATAAGATTGCTTATAATCAAATCCAAAGCTTTCTGGAACAACACAAACTCTTAGGAGAGCGTCAATCAGGATTCCGACCCCAACACGGCACAGACTGCCCTCATTGATTTGAAGGCACAGATAGATGAACTAAGAGATAAAGGTAAAATGGCACTCCTTCTGCTGTTGGACCTCTCGGTGGCATTTGACCTTGTGGACCACGGAGGTACTTTACAGCCACTTAGACTCTGCCGCACATTTCTCCAGAGAGGCCATAACTTGGATTGAATCCTTTCTTAGTGACAGGACTATGAGGGTGTTCTCCCTATCGGCAGCGGCCAACCCAATTCCCATCTTGTGTGAAGTTCCTCAGGGTTCTTGGTCTCCCCTACTCTATACAACATATTTACCAAGCCCTTTTTTGATGATCTGGACCTTCTTGGTATCACCTACTCTAATTATGCAGATGATACCCAGACCCTCCTCTCACTTTCTGGGGATTATCGTAAGGATTTGGCCTTGGTGAATAGGGTGTATATCATCATCCAGGCATGGATGGCTACCCACGGTCTATGCCTGAATGATGACAAAACAGAGCTCATCATCCTAGGGACACATTCTAACCTCAGAAAACTAAGCCAGGACTACACTTCATTTGAGATAGATGGTAATATCATTAAGGTGTCTAAAGAGGTGAAGACTCTTGGCTTCTATCTGGATGCCACCCTGTCTTTCGACAAACAGGCAAAGTCTCTGGCATCTGCCACCGCTTACACATGTAAGCTCATTAGAGCAGGCAAACACTTTCTCTCAGAAAAAAACTGCCTTATGTTAGCGAGAGCCTTAATCCTCTCTAGGCTGGATTATTGGAATGCCCTCTATATTGGAGCCAATAAATCCATTACCCATCGAATTCAAATCGTACAAAATAATGCCCTGCCAGCCGACCTTGGTGTGTCTAAAAGATCGCACATTTCAAATATCAGGCGCCAAAACAACTGGCTGTCCACCCAAAATAAAATCAACTTAAAAGTGGCCTCCCTTGTTCACAAAGCCCTGAACAATGCTGCACCGAGCTATCTCACAAACAAACTCAAAAAAAGAAACCACACACACCCAGCTAGAACTTCTAATGCCAATAGTTTTATCATACCTAGATTTAGGCTAACTAAGGCGGGGGAGAGGCAGCTTCCAGGTTCGAGCGGCCCAATTATGGAATTCGCAGTTGCCCTGGGGTACTATTAGTGTTTTTTTAAGTTGAGAAACGTGTTTGCCGTTTCTCAACTTTAAAAAAAAAACTACAAAATTAGATAGCCTCCATGGATCCCAGAGAAGAGAACTACACATAGTCCCATCTCCCTTTCCATGGTTTCTAGTCGCGTGGCGGGGACACGCTGGGAACACTACTGTTTCCAGCGCCAGTGAGGGACAGAAGTGCGAGGTAAGTGGCGCCGGGTGGGAGGGGACTAAATATGTGCAAATGCGGGGTGGTGGATAGCAGGGGACTTGGGGGCACAGAGGGACACTTACCGGATTATCCGATGGAGGAAGATGGCGGCCTCCAGCTTCGAGGCTCAGAGCGGGGGCTTTGATAAAGCCCTGTTCTGGAACTCACCATTGGCTGGGAGGCCAAAACCACGCCTCCACCAGGTACTAATATAATATAAGCACCATAAGTGCGTTTTAGACTGTTTTTGCAACTGTAGGTAAGAGGGCCCCCACCCATGTTGAAATTAACCCCCAAGACCTATCTTCAGCCGGCTCTGATTCCCAAAATCAAAGTTAGTGAGGTGGCGGGGGCATGCGTGAATCCAGCAACTCCTGCTGCTGAAGCGAAAGAACAGGAAGTGAAATTGGCTGTCTTTGTTATGTTATGGGTACTTATATAGCGCACCGTCACCAACGGAATTGGTCCCCAGGCGCTCTGGCGGATCTGTAAACAGGGAGGACAGGTAGGGTTAGTCAGGAGGAAGGTAGCAGGAGAGTGGGAGAAGTGATGTGCTGTGCTGTTGGCAGCTTCAGCTCGGTATACACGGAGTGCTGGGCTTTGGTGCTAGTATCGGATCGGGCGAGGCCTCGAGTGCTGTGGGTGATGTTTATGTGTTGATGATGCGGTGTGGTATAGTGCGTGAGGATTGCTGGGAGAGAGATGGTTGTGTGGCTTTGTGTGGGTGAAGTATGCAGGGGTTTGAGGGTTGGGTTAGTGGGGTCTGTATCCTGATTCAGGTGCTTATGGTTCCATTAGAGTTGTATATCTGTGGGTTAGGTTTTTGCTGGTTCCTCGTGGGCCGAATCGCTTTGTTGGTGCTGCGCTGATCCAGCTGTATCATAGTATTGTTTCGATTGGTAGGTGCGTCGGAACCTTATCTTCGGGTGTGGGATTAGGTAGGTAATATCTATTCTCGGTTATGTAGTGCGACACTGGTCCTAATTGTTAGGAGAAATTAGCAGATCTGCGGTGTGTGGAGTGGTAAATCAAGGTTGAGGCTCCAGCTAGAGTTGCATTTGGTAGGCGAGGTTTAATCTGCACTGATGGATTGTTAGATTGGTGGTAGGAGAATTGGCAGAGTTGTGTTTTATGGATCAGGGGACATGTGCACTGGTAGAGCAATTGTGGGGATCGTGTGCATCAGGGATGAGAAGCATCGGCAGAGTTACACCCAGGGCTTTAAGTGGGGTAAGAAATCAACGGGGGGGGGGCTCATTTGGGGGCGTGGCTTGCAAGATGTACGTGGCTTGAAAAGTACACAAACCATAGTAAGGTACGCAAACAAATATATAAATATATGTAAGCATTTATATATTTGTATGTGTACCTTACCATGGTTTACGTACTATGCAAGACATCTTTTATAAACATAGAAATATGTTACATATTTCAATGTTTAAAAAGGATGGCTTGAAAAGTATACAAACCATAGTAAGGTACGCACATAAATATATAAATGTATGTATCTGTTTGCGTGCCTTGCTATGGTTTGTGTACTTCAAGATGGCTTAGAAAGTACACAAACCATAGTAAAGGTACGCACACAAATATATAGCATTTATATATTTGTGTGTGTACCTTATGGTTTGCGTACTTTTCAAGCCATCTTTTTTAAACATTGAAATATTTAGTATTCCATCTTTTATAAAGCTTTGACGACGGACACAGTCTGAGGCGTCTTTGTCCGTAGGCAAAGCTTTATGAAAGATGGCTTGAATTCTGTACTTTTCAAACTATCTTTTATAAATACAGAAATATGGCACTGAGTCCCCAGGTTCACTGAGGGTCAAAGATGCCTCAGTGACCTGGGAGGGGGGAAACAAAAGGACAATAACTTCCTCTGGTGACCCCACCCCCTCCCACCTGTGCGTGCGTGGGTGGGTGTGTGGGTTCAGCAGAGGAATTTACAGTGACTGACGGAAGTGCCCCAGCTACGCTCTGGCTGGCACGTCTCTCAGCTTGCCTGACTTAATGGCGGGTGCATCTCCCGCCATGGCTGCGGCCGTGGCGGGATAATGTGTCCCACCCTGGTGTGACCGGAGGGTGTGGGGGAGGCATGGCGGAGCCCCACTTTTTGGAGACTGCGGGGCCCGGCCCTGACCCACTTGAAGCACTGGCTACACCCTAGCACTGGCAGGGCCGGGAGGACAATGTTACAGTACAAATGCTACAACCAGTACCTTTCAACCCACACGCTTTTGGGGTGTGCCACCCACCAAGGAAAATGTCAACTCCCCTGCCAAGCTCCTCATCTGTTCATTAACTTCAGTGCCTGCCCAAATCGAAATGTGTTTTCACCCGCCCTTTGAACTCGAAAGGTTGAGAGCTATGCATACCCCCAGCACTGGTCGGGTGGGGCGGAGGGGGGGGGGGGTCATGTTTCAGTACTGATGTTGTACCCCTGCACGGGTAAGCCTCTAAAGTAGTATAGAGCCGTCTGCTTTGCTTCTAATGGACATCTTCGCCATCGCTCGTCGCAGCGGCCAGTCTGCGCTGTCACAACACAGTCCACCGTGGGCAGCCCCATGACAGTGCTCGGAACACGTGAGAGGAACACGCGCCCGGCGCAAGGCAGCGTTCGGCGCATCTTGTAGACAATGACGTGCAGGCGGGCGCGCTCGCTGCCTCGCGGACGCACGCCTGCCGCGGTGTTGCGCCGCGCCTGTAGATCAGGGGCCCTGGGGACGGCTGCCTGGCCTTCAGTGGGATTTCTGAATGAACACCCGCCGTACGTGCAGCGCTGGCGCCGGACGGCCGTCCGCGCGCCACCTACCTCGGGCACGCGCGCAGGCATTATAAATACATCAGGACTAGGGCGTTTTGGGGTGCAATGGGGTTTAGAAATATAGCAATATACAGAGAGACTCTCACCAGATAATTAAACGTCAGCTGTGGCAAATTATAAGAATACCTGTAGCAAAATGATGGATTGCTTGACTGGTGTCTGGCAGCAGAACGTCATAAAACTAATATTGAACGTGAATGTGAATTTTGCGCACACCATGGTCGGCCACCCGTATACATTGAAACTGTTAGTATTAATCGGCGGTACTCATTCTGTTACCCCGTGAAGCATGAACGGCTGCTTTTGACTATATGCGCATTTCAATTACAGCGCAAGCAGTATTTGCCCTACTTTACTGAGCTGCGTGCTATCTGCGGCTCCTTAAAGCAGCATTAAAGCCAATATAGCGCTACATGTAGCCATAGCGTTAGCCCGTCAGAGCAGGAAAGCTACGACACGGCCCCACACTGTCACAACAGGGGGGCATTTCCCTAATAAGAGAAAGCGACCCCTGCGGGCTTCGTTGTGACTCATCACTGCGCAAAGGCTGGCCTCGGGTTCATATGTATCGGAACGCATGCACACACCGAAACAGCCAGCAGTGTGCACGTCCGAATACTGGCAGTCCGACTCAGCCCATTATCCTTTGGAGATCGGAGTATTATTAGATCACATAATAACACCTATTGTTACAGTGCTTAGAAGCCGGAGGAATCTGGCATGCAATGGCTTTCATTTAGGGGGATAGCTGTGCTCTGTAAAGCCTGGCCAGGCCAGGTGAAATCCAGGCCATTCAGGGGAAAGCTCGCCTGGCTAAGCCCTACACCTGTACAGTGCGATATGAGCAAATTAGGGGATAGCTCTGCCGTCTAAAGCCTGTCCAAGTACACTGCAGTATGTGAGCTTTAAGGGGGATAGTGGTCCCTAAAGCCTGTGCCGTATGCCCACAGCATGACCATGTACGATGGAGTATGTGTGATTAAGGGGGTAGCTTTGCTGTCCACAGCCTGACCTTGTAAGGTGCAGAATATGCATTTTGGGGGGATAGCTCAGTTGTCTTAAGTCTGACCCTGTGAAACATGAAGTATATGCAATTTAGAGGGATAGTTCTGCTGCCTAAAGCCTAACACGTGTGTGTGCGGGGGTGTCGGGGGGGGGGGGGGGGTCTACTAAATACAAATATTATTATGCATAGTTTGGACACAACATTTTGTAAAGATGATGTTGATTTTCGTGTTATGTTCAGCATGTCAACCTCATAGAATGCTTTAACTGACTAAAAGCCACACTTGAATTTTCATTTTTAAATAACTTTGAAATGCACCAACAAGAACTGGGCAGCCTGAACTAAGCTTTGCAGTTTAGATAACCTACTGCTTGAAGCCACCATTCTGTTCATCGCTGGCTGGGTTTACTTCGAGAAGCCACTGACGCAAGCAGTTGATTAGTTTGCAATCTAAGCAGAGAGGCCATAGACGGAATGGGAAAAGATGCATTGGGAACAGATGCTGCACAAGTGGGATGGGGGGGGGGTCCAGAACAGAGTGATACGTGCCAGAACACAGAGGAGCTTGCAAACTGTACTCATCCTGCCAGGCAAATGCCAACTGTCCCCCAGAGCCGCTCACTTCCAATGCTCACCATGTGTCCAGACTGAAGAAAATCCATTGCACTGACAGGCTGCAGCGGCCCCACCGAGGAGAGCCACTATACTGCGATTGGGATTCTGAAAGCACACACACATCTCATAACATGCCTGACTCAATGGGCCGCATTACAAGTTCGGTGGTAGCCTTGCCGGTAAAACCGGCTGGCTGCCGCTGAACTTGCACATTTTTCCAGTGCCCAGGAATGGGCAATTATCGGGGACCCGGTAATCACACATTCCCTGGCGCCAGAAAATATTCTTCCCCATTCCCATTTGAGCACCCTTGGGCTGAATGGGAAAAAGGGAGGCCGGTTGCACCGGCACCATTCGTGAAGGTCAGGCCTGGCGGGCTGAAAGGAACCCGCGAGCAGAGCTCGTAGTTGACTGGTCCGGCAACTACGGTACCAGCAAGCTTACCGGTTCTGTAGTTACCGGACCGGCAATCTTGTAATGAGGCCCATTAATGTGTTCATAGGAGAGCAGAGGCAGAAATAACCCAAGCAAGAAAAGGACCCCCTTCAGTAAGATAACAGTGAGGGGTGGAGGGCAACCAGCTGTCATGTCTGCATGGTGCACAACACCCGCAGTGGCCTGGGTATGTATCACTCAGGATAGGACTGTTCTATGTGGTTATTTTGAAAACTTTTTCAGAGAATGCTTTTTTAACGAAAAAAAAAAACATCAGATTTGTATTTTTATTTTGGGGTGCCCTCAGCCTCCTGTTTCACTATGCTTTTGACCTCACCCTAACCCCTCCCCACCCGTTGTAACCCCTTACCCACCCCATGTGTAAAAAACAACAACAAAAAAAATACAACAACGTTTTTTTCGTTGTAATTGTTTATGTTGAAAATATGATTCCCTGTTTTGTATTCGTTAGAATCACTGGATTCGGGATAAGGACAGCCTGGCACAAGATCCCCCGAATGGCCTAGACAGCACCTAAACCATCAGGAACACATCACACGGCAGAGTGTCTATTATTATTTTAATTTTCCAGCCCTTCCGGCCTGGGAAGCAACAGCCCTGCCAGCCCGCAAGAGGTAGAGGGGCAATGCCCCCTTGACCCGGAAGAAACCCAGGATTGGAAAGCCTATCCCAAGGAAGCTCAGAGTTCATCCAAAGCTGGCCATGTAGGCCCACATTTGCCCTTTCCTTTGAGCTGATTGTCCAGAGATAACTAATCACTTGAACGCTCCCCCGCCTGAGATTCGGCGGGCCTGGGCAACCTTTGGGCTTTTCATCAGCAGGCCTTTTCCTTCCTGTACGAGGGAGGTACTAGTATCGGCTAAGAAGCACACAGCTTTTTATGCCCAATTCCTAGGACGATCAGGTTCTAGAAACTCCTTGTTGGTTCTCGCTTCTTAGGCTGAGTCGAGAGTCTTCGGGAGAACCTCTGCACTCTATCCTGGCAAGCAGCCCAGGACCGGTTAGAAACATCTTCCCCAAATCTAGAGAAAAAAAGCATTTTAGGATCTATGGCAGGTGTGGCTCGCAACTGACTCAAATTGGGGTCCTTAATGACCGTAACAATAGCCAACTTGGTCGATTATAAATTTGAATTTGATGAATGATGATATTGGGGGTCAAATGCAATGTTGCCGGTAAACTACTACTGACTACATATTGATCAGATGAGAATTGTAGGCCTTGATGAAGGACTACTAGAAGTCTGCACTTAAATGTATTCTATAAAAACTAAAAAAAGAAACCAAGAACCATTCTTTATATAAGGAAACAAAAAGGAAAAACTAGACTTGAAAGTTGTTTTGAAATACGAACCAAAAACCACGCAGTGGATGTTAGGGTCTGCAAGCCTCACCGAAGGCTAGTTAGCCTAGGTCTCTAGATTGCCTGTAACATGTAGCTTTCGCACCATAATGGCCTTGGGCATTGCATTTTCATTTTTTTCCTAGACCTATTATTTAAATTTCTTAAGAAGCATTTGGCGACGTGCAGGAGAGTGAACGACTCAAATGAATTGTAGTTGAACAATTTACATTCACACTGCACACAAATCAATGACGTCCATGCAATAGTTGCATATGATTTAATGAGCTGAAAGATCAGCCTGACGCGTGTTTCGAGCCAACGCGCTTCCTCTGAGGCCTGTATGCTCTGGTCCCGAATTAATGTCAATTGTCAAATGCCGGTAGAGTACCTCTTGGTAAGGTAACACACTATGTAGTTGCGCCGTTGCGTCCATCCAATGACTTATCTTGCTTTTCAGTGATTTCAACGTTGTCAAGATGGCTCGAAACACGCATCTGTGATGTACCTGGCAATATACCCACGTGTTACACTCACCTGCAGCCATTCACCTAATTGATTTATGTACAAGCGTGTGGGTCTCTATCCTTGTTTTGCCACAATTGTTTTGTTCTTTACTCAAATTAATTGGGTTGCACCAGATCAAAGGGGTTAGACATTGGCTATTCGATACGCTCAGCCACGCCCGATATGCTGGGCGTACGATACGCTCAGCCACGCCCGATATGCTGGGCGTACGATACGCTCAGCCACGCCCGATATGCTGGGCGTAGCGGACTCAATAAGTAGATCAATGTCGGAATCAGGAATGGCAATTACAAGGAGCAGTGGTCTAGGTGTCGGTCGTTCACACCAGGGCACTTGCATGTTTGCACTCTTGCACGCTCCCATGCATGCTTTTGCACTCTTACACATTTGCACTTGCACTTTTTCATGCTCACACATTACGACCTAGATTTACTGTGTTTTTCTAGTGTATGAATCGTTTGCCCTAGATATGTGGTTGCCCGCTGTAATTTGCTCCTTAGCACTGTAAAAATGATTTGCTCCATTTGAATTGCTCGACCTAGCTTAAATATTAGCCAGACTGCATTTTGCACCTTAGCAGCCTAGATTGAAGAAGAGTATTTTACCATTGGGGCACACAATTCATACTGTGGGGAAAGCAACACTATACACAGACGAATTATGCAACTCACACGCGACAATTTAAAATCCCTCCCTACAGACATCAATCAACAGAACCCTACCATTACAACCGCCTTACATGTCACTGCCCTGGCGAATGTAACCTCGCACCACTGGCACTCAGGGGGGCAATCTGGACACAAATGTGTCTATGCCCTTTACACAGACCACGTAGAAGCAGAACCACACACAATGCCAGGTACTTCGAAACTGCACGTCTTTTGCATGCAGCAGATTTTCCATCTGGAGCTAGTTGAGTGTACCCGTGAGCCTAGCGCTCTGACCGCCATCTTTTGGCACTTTTGGGTTCATACACCCATGCCCCCAGGCCATCTGAGGCCCCACCTTGCCTGCTCTCCCCCACCCGCTCCCCCTTCTCGACGCGAGCCCCTCCACCTCCCGGACCGCCTCCCTGCCCTGATTGGTTTACTCAAAGGCCATAACTGATGCTGCCAGGGCAGCCCTCTGCCCGGCAGCCCCTGCGGCTAAGGGCGGCTCCTTCATTGGTGGCTCCAAGATGTGTCTGCAGGTGTCTGCAGGGGAAGCCAGTGATGCCAGCAGCTAACAGACACCAACAAAAACTGTAAGTGTGGCCTGGGTGGTGTGTGGAGCAATTACTCTACTCCGGAAAGCCCCTGCCACTCTACCTTACATTTCCATAACATAGACTTAGCACATGCATACTTAGAAAGGTTTGTAACCACCAGCCCAAATCTCTCCATGGCAGTATTGAAAATGTTGCCTTGCATCGTATCCTAACATACCAATCAATGTTAACAAGTGACACAACTGGAGGAAATGGTGGACGCTGGCCTGTGCCGTATCTGGATGGGATGGTGAATGTTAGCACCTACCATACTTAGATGGAAATGGAATGTTAGCATGTGCCACACTTAGATGGAACTATTTAGGTCAGCATGTTAAATGTCACATAACCCACTAACCAATATAAACTCAAACTCTCTGCATACTTATATCACTGAAAAAACTCACACAAGCATCTCTCGCACAACAAGCTGCACACACTTCACCACACCACAACACATAATCCGCACCAACAGTACACGCGGACTGACACTGATCCAATACTTGCCCCAAAGCTCAGTACCCGGTGTCCACCGAGTTGGAGCTGCCAACAGTATATCACCCCTCCCACTATCCTACTCCCTCTTCACCTTACTAACCCATCCCATCTTCTTGTTTACAGATCCGCCAGAGTGCCCGGGGACCAATTCCGTTGGTGACGGTGCGCTATATAAATACCATTAACGTAACAAAACATAACATGTCTCATCACAGCAGCAAGGCTGTCTGAGTTTTTCCTCTCTCAACCACCTTAAGATACTGTCCTCGCTCACTTCTAAAACATCTACATATAGGATCTATTTTAATTTTATTGGTTAAAACTCGAACCTAGATCGAGAGTAGTGGAGCACTGTACGGGGTGTGGGTAGCCAGCGTTTGGACTGACATCTTTTAACAGCGCAGTACTGAGAGTTGGGGTCTGTGCAATTAGTGGGATTACTCCTTGGTTCAGGTGTTGTTGAAAAAGCCATGTTCATATAAGACATTTATGGTAGCACACAATGATTGTCTCTTATCAAACTAGGTTGCCCATGGGTGCAAAGGAATCATGTAGTTAGTGGTCGAAAACAAGCAAAGCTCAACGTCATTCAGAACCTGGCGCTTATGAAACCCATGCTCCGACACAAAGTGTACTCATAGTCGCCCCCGCCATGGAAGCACATGCTGATCTCTGCAGCAGGCGATTAACCCGGTGATTTGTCTCATCCACATGACAATTTATTAAGAAGGGGTGAAACGACAACATTTCAAGGTGTATACAGTGCACGTTCTTCGAGCTGCAACCAGGCTAAACTGTATCCAGTGCAATACATGTGTTCTTGATAAGGAGATCCGGAAATTCACAACAACAAAAAACATGAAAAAGTGTATTGTACTCGGTCATTTCTTTCGTTTGGCTCTGTGACGAGTCTGGTGACTTTGTCCCTTCTTCCCTAGGGGGAGCCACCCTCTTTGATCTTATAAAATTATCTCTAGGGTTTTGGGAAAGTGGGACCTCAATGGGAGTGACTCCCCTTCAGGTAACAAGTACTCCTTCCTATACCAAATAAATGATCTGCCTACATGGGAATAAGAGAGACTGATAGTACATCTATATGTTGGACTCAAACAAACCCGACATTACCACTGAGTTTCTCAAGGTTATATTGAACTCGTCGCAGACTTGACAGTTGGCGGTAAACAACACGCCCCTTTAAAGTCACAGAGCAAGAATAAAAACAACCCTTGAATGGAGAGCGAGAAACCTTACGCACAGGCGAGCCTCCAACATGGGGACGTTGGCAAGAGGCGGAGCCACACTGAACAGCGGAGAGAAGCAGACACCAAAGGGAGACGCCGCCAGCCCGACACAGAAATGTGCAAGGGCCTGAGAAGCAAAAGCTGCACAAAGCAAGGCTTACCTGGAGGCACGACCACACAAAGGGCGTGGTGGACCCGGTGCTCGCGCACCAACACCGAAACCAGGAACTGAGAGAGGAGTGAATGACACCGAAACCAGGGACCGAGAGAGGAGTGAATCCTCCACTCTAAATGCTATAGCAAAAGAGTGATAGAACGCTGAGATGAGCGGAAACACAATAACTGCTCGTATGAGGTACGGAAGAGCAGCAAGATGGCACCCTCGCTGGAGCAAACCCCTGCAACACTGAAGGTACGTGGGTTGCCCAAGTCAGAAGGGGGCAGATAGAGGCAAGAGTGAGTGGGGAAGGAGGAAGATTTGTCCCAAACCCAAATGAGGGTCACAAAGGCCAGGAGAAAGAGAAAGAACGAGAGAAGGGCCACGGTAGCCCAACAAACCAGATGAGTTTAAACCTTCAGAAGGGTCTGCGAGGAGCCAGAAATGCAGGACGGGCACAAAGGTAAAGTTTTCTCACAACACACCATTTTATTAAACAAAAAGGGGTGAGACAAACACCTATTTTTCCCTAGTCTAACAAACTAAGACTAAAGAAAAATTATCTAATGGCCAAAAGATATCTAACCCTCACACTAATATAAACAACATTATACACAGTTTGTTTGGTTATCTTAAGGTCCAAAAATAACCTATCAATTCAAACTCAAAAGCTTTAGACAGTACTCCTTGTGACCAGGGTTGGACTCCCTCCCCTGGATCAATGCAGGAATTCCTTGAGCAAAATTCAGATTCAAGAAAGTTCTGTGTAATAATGTTCCATTCAATGTAGCACACAATGGCTCTTCCATTCAATATAGGCTTCTACTTGACAAAGTGAACATTGTCAAGTTTGTTCCTCAGGTTTGTTCATAAATCAAAACAACTGTTACTTTTTCACAGTCTCTTGCGTGACAAAACAAGTCTTTTCCTCAAAACCCAAGATCATATTTCAGGACAATTGCTCTTTTCAGAAATACCCAAGCAATTGTTAGCAAATCATACTTCTTCAAAAGAAAACATTTTCTGCAATGCAACAGTTCATCAAGACAAGGTGATGGCATTAACACTTCTTTTCCAACACACCTTTTTTACCAGAACCACAGTCATATTCTTCTTTCCTGGTGTACTCGCCTGCCAGGACTAACTACTATTGGTCCTTCTCCAGGTTCAATCACCTGCTAGGATAAAAACTCCTACTATTACAAATGTACTCTGTGGTAATACTTGTTCCAAACCAATCCACACCTGGATTCTGAGCGAGGAGGTTTGACTAACAACTGTTTCTCTTTATAGTCTCTTGACTTTTAACAAAGTGGGTTGCAGCTCTTCCCAAATTTGTATTCCATAAAAGGGAAGTACCTTCCTTGCTGACTCTGTAATATTCTCTTATTGCATTTTGGCTGTAGGCAATGCAGGTTACAGATCTCTCCCACAAGGAGGGCTTTTCTCATTCAGCCTTTGTTTTATGCTTTTGCAACCTCGTGGCTGCTGGCAAAGTAGGTTACAATGGTTTACAACTGGTATCCCTGGTTAAGACAGTTGCACCCATTCTGCCTTGGTATCACTCTTCTGCAGCTTTTGTAACCCACATTGCCATTGTACCCTAATTGGTATGCCTGGTTAGGAGAGTTGCGCCAAATCTGCCTGATTATCCTTCTTCTGCAGCTTTAGCAATGCTGGTTACAATTGTCCCCTAATTGATATCCCTGGTTAAGAGAGTTGTGCCCAGTCTGCCTTAGTTTGTGTGTTCGATATTCAAAATCATCATATTCACCTAGTGGTCTCTTTTAGAGCTCCCTGTGGTCACCTGTTTCAGGCCAACTCACTGGTATGCCTTGGCATCTCCTTCTGACTTGCAGGTGCTGTTGCAGAGCTCTTTGGTTCCTTCTACATGCCTGGCTGCTCCAATCTGACTGCCGTGGTACGTGCAGTCCTTCACAGGAGCTCATACAGCTCTGTGTGATCTCCAGTGTACCTTCTGCACCGGAGTTCTTCACAGCTTCCTCCAGAGTCACTTACCACTGCAAATTCTCTGCACGGCCAAGCTTCCTCCGTGTCTCCCACAATTAGTCCCACCACTACTGCACCATCAGCTTCTTCTTCTCCCTCTCCCCGCACCTGAAACTCATTTATATATTTAAAGTCTCCGGTCAGGTGCTTTCTGCTACAACAACTAAACTGCTTATTATGCTTCAAGCGAAGCCCTCTTCCTCGTCCCAGTACCACAAGCATTATGGAACTTGAAGTCCATAATGTTTTTGTTGTTTTTATGATTAGGTAACTGAGATTTGTCAAGTTTAGTGGAGTTCATTATAAGAGTTGGTGTTTTACTCTTGTGGTTTGGACCTCTATATAAGGCAGAATCATAACAATTTGAAGTTATGATATTCACTTCTTGAAACCCCAATGAACCACTTTTATGCTGTTTATCTGAATTTTCATATTTTGTATTTTGGGTAGTTCTAGAAGAAGGAGCTTTACGTTGACAGCATGCCATTAGATATTTAGGTATTAGGGGAATCTCATTTGCAGAAGAGGATGGGTACCACGTACCTCCTAGCGGAGTTACCACTTCCCCTGACAGATGTTTGCTCCCATGCGATCCTCCCTCATGTTACCACCTCCAGGGTCAGGATCAGGTCGCGCCTGCCGTCCCCTGGCCACATAGGAGGAGACTTTAGGCTGGGGTTTAGTGATGACTCTGCAGGATTCATCAAAGGTCAGAGGAACCCACAAGAGCTAAGAGAGGCACAAGGAAAGAGGGGTTACCAATAACCCAGAGAGATAAGTGAGACATCCTTGAAAAAGAGATAAGGTCGAAACATGTATTGGCTGTTCTTTCTAAAGGACTTAATTTACCTGGCTGTGCTATATAACCCTCTCAGGTTATTCAAAGTATGATGATGCGTTAAATCAAACCTTCCTTATACCCTACCGACACACGTTGTTGTCTTGTGTAATTGGTTATGTTGGTACCAAGGTAACAATCCTAACCAGAGGCACTATGCAATACACATTATGGAAGCATTGCCACAAACCATTAGATTGCATATAGGGCGATAACATTACATTGCGACAAATCACCAGAAAGATCCTCATGCACAAGAAATAGCAACAGGAAGTGTACAAATGCGATACATTACAACAGACTGTACGCATGCATCGAGGAGATGTTCCCATTGTAAAGGCAGCACTGCACATCGTGTACTCACAATTCTCCAACTCTGCCCTGGAAACACAACCCACTTATCACAAGATATCCATCTGCCGCCAACCATGCTCCACCCAGCAGGCCGCGCGTGCACCCATGCCATCCCAAAACATTCTACACCCCTTCCTCCTATGTCCCACCTTCCCATCCTTGTTTCTTCCCCCTCACTCATGTTCTTTCCTCCAGGACACTACGGCCTGGAAAGCCCCTGGCGGGGGGCACAGGGCGCCACTGCGCAGACAAGCCTGGGAGCTCTCTGACACTACTACAGTAGTGAGCTGGCGCAGTATGCAAGCATATTAACACCGAGGCTGAGCATGCACAGAGAAAAACAAGCCTCAGAGCTCCGACACTACTACAGAAGTGAGCTGGCGCAGTATTAACACAGAGGCTGAGCACGCACAGAGAAAAAGTAGCCTGAGAGCTCCGACACTACTACAGAAGTGAGCTGGCGCAGTATTAACACAGAGGCTGAGCACGCACAGAGAAAAACAAGCCTCAGAGCTCCGACACTACTACAGAAGTGAGCTGGCGCAGTATTAACACAGAGGCTGAGCACGCACAGAGAAAAAGAAGCCTCAGAGCTCCGACACTACTACAGAAGTGAGCTGGCGCAGTATTAACACAGAGGCTGAGCACGCACAGAGAAAAAGAAGCCTCAGAGCTCCGACACTACTACAGAAGTGAGCTGGCGCAGTATTAACACAGAGGCTGAGCACGCACAGAGAAAAAGAAGCCTCAGAGCTCCGACACTACTACAGAAGTGAGCTGGCGCAGTATTAACACAGAGGCTGAGCACGCACAGAGAAAAAGAAGCCTGAGAGCTCCGACACTACTACAGAAGTGAGCTGGCGCAGTATTAACACAGAGGCTGAGCACGCACAGAGAAAAACAAGCCTGAGAGCTCCGACACTACTACAGAAGTGAGCTGGCGCAGTATTAACACAGAGGCTGAGCACGCACAGAGAAAAACAAGCCCGAGAGCTCCGACACTACTACAGAAGTGAGCTGGCGCAGTATTAACACAGAGGCTGAGCACGCACAGAGAAAAACAAGCCCGAGAGCTCCGACACTACTACAGAAGTGAGCTGGCGCAGTATTAACACAGAGGCTGAGCACGCACAGAGAAAAACAAGCCCGAGAGCTCCGACACTACTACAGAAGTGAGCTGGCGCAGTATTAACACAGAGGCTGAGCACGCACAGAGAAAAACAAGCCCGAGAGCTCCGACACTACTACAGAAGTGAGCTGGCGCAGTATTAACACAGAGGCTGAGCACGCACAGAGAAAAACAAGCCTCAGAGCTCCGACACTACTACAGAAGTGAGCTGGCGCAGTATTAACACAGAGGCTGAGCACGCACAGAGAAAAACAAGCCTCAGAGCTCCGACACTACTACAGAAGTGAGCTGGCGCAGTATTAACACAGAGGCTGAGCACGCACAGAGAAAAAGAAGCCTCAGAGCTCCGACACTACTACAGAAGTGAGCTGGCGCAGTATTAACACAGAGGCTGAGCACGCACAGAGAAAAAGAAGCCTCAGAGCTCCGACACTACTACAGAAGTGAGCTGGCGCAGTATTAACACAGAGGCTGAGCACGCACAGAGAAAAACAAGCCCGAGAGCTCCGACACTACTACAGAAGTGAGCTGGCGCAGTATTAACACAGAGGCTGAGCATGCACAGGGAAAATCAGGCCTGGTGAGCTGCCATCCGACAGCACGAGATCTCCAATCACGGCAGCGTGTGACCAGCTAAGGCAGAGAGGGGCGAGTCACCTGCTTATCAGAACACTTCCCCTCTCTCCACCCTGGCACACACTAGCCAAGCACCTAGAAGGCTCCCCACCCTGGCACACACTAGCCAAGCACCTAGAAGGCTCCCCACCCTGGCACCCCCTAGCCAAGCGCCTAGAACGCTCCCCACCCTGGCACACACTAGCCAAGCGCCTAGAAGACTCCCCACCCTGGCACACACTAGCCAAGCGCCTAGAAGACTCCCCACCCTGGCACACACTAGCCAAGCGCCTAGAGACCTCCCCACCCTGGCACACCCTAGCCAAATGCCTAGAGACCTCCCCACCTGGGCACACCCTAGCAAAGCGCCTAGAATGCTCCCCACCCTGGCACACACAAGCCAAACGCATTTAAGGCTCCCCACCCTGGCACACCCTAGCCAAGCGCATTGAAGGCTCCCCACCCTGGCACACCCTAGCCAAGTGCCTAGAACGCTCCCCACCCTGGCACACACAAGCCAAGCGCATTGAAGGCTCCCCACCCTGGCACACCCTAGCCAAGCGCCTAGAATGCTCCCCAACCTGGTACACACTAGCCAAGCGCCTAGAAGACTCCCCACCCTGGCACACACTAGCCAAGCGCCTAGAGACCTCCCCACCCTGGCACACACTAGCCAAACGCCTAGAGACCTCCCCACCCTGGCACACACTAGCCAAACGCCTAGAGCCCTCCCCACCCTGGCACACACTAGCCAAACGCCTAGAACGCTCCCTACCCTGGCACACACTAGCCAAGCGCCTAGAAAACTCCCCACCCTGGTACACATTAGCCAAGCGCCTAGAAGGCTCCCCACCCTGGCACACACTGGCCAAGGGCATAGATGGCTCCCCACCCTGGCACACACTAGCCAAACGCCTAGAAGACTCAAGTTGGAGATGTGTTGACGCTGCACGGACCAGTCCCCCTTCGATTCAGTTATATTCCAATGATATTGAAAATAGATCTTGTCTGCCAGGCTGAGTTTCTCTGAAGAAACGGGGTAGGCAAATCCTGAAGGCGGCAGCCCCTCTGTGCCTCAGGTAGCATCCGTGTACCATGATAACACTTCATAACATAGTTACCAACACGGTCATTTCCAACGTGCAGTTTCTTATCTAGCAATGTTTTTTTTTACTTTGAATTCTGGAACTTGCAATCTGGAGTTTTATAATGGAAAAAGCAGAACTACGAGTCCCAGAATGCAAAGAAAAACAAGGCCTGGCAAAGCACCTACAGATTGGCCTATATTATCTTGGCAACTATGTGTAACATTCAGCCTCCTGTGTTATTACTATCATATGTGATTTCTAACACCAGTTTACTGCCTTAGGGCTGCGATAGGCGCTGTAGAAATTAGCAATACCATAACAGAACACCGCCATTTCATGTACACTTGATGCTTCCTCCAACTTCCAGCATGCATTTGTTTGTTAAATGAAAGCCCAGGACTGAGAAATGTCTGATCAGATGACATGGAGTCGGTTCACCTTTGGAATGAATGAATTAATGAATGAATGTATGTATTAGTACACAAGGGCATACCCCTCCTGTGCCTCTCTGGCAGGCAAAAGCGCTTCGACGCCATGAACTATGACAGTAGGCGCTATACACATGCAACATAACACCCTAGTATACATCTCAGCCCTAAGCATCCATGCACCCTCCAGCCTGCCAGTGCCGCCTACCCCCCCTCTCTCACCTATAGTGGAGATATGCGAGGAATGGAACTCGTTGTCGGTGAATCTGCACAGCAGGCAGGTCTTGCCCACCCCGGAGTCCCCGATGAGGAGCAGGCGGAAGAGGACATCGTACTGCTTGGCCATTGTGCGGCGCCGGGGGAGAGCCTGCTCATGGAGGTGGGGGCGGCGGGGAGAGGAGCTGCTTCCTCAGCAGCTCCCAGCTTCCATGGCTGGCTGGCCGGGCATCAGGGCCGCCCCATCGCTGCCTCCGGGCAGATGGGTGGGAAGAGCCCTGCCCTCCTTTCCAGGCTGCGCCAGCGGTGGTGCACGTTGCTTTTTTTCCCCCTGCTGTTGTGTTTTGGGTCCGGTCTGAATGAAATGCCTAGCAGATCAGCCGCGGCTCTCTGTGATGTCAGCAGGAATTCGTGCGATGGGAGGGGGCAGGAGGAAGGCTCCACCTGAGGGCAGGCAGCAAAGCGAGACGGGTGCTTCCCCCGCACCCCACCCCTCCGTGCAACCGTTTCATTGTCTTTTAGTCTGTGCACTGGACACTGGAAGGGTTCAGCGCCCGGAGCTTTAAAGCAGCAGTGCTGCACTCACTGCTGGGTGAGATAGCTCAGTGAGTTAATGCACCGCCTAAAACTTCGTTTTATTCTTTTCATTTGCTAGCGTTGGTTGTTGCTTTGTACCGGGTGGGTCATGTCATCGTACTTTCCAAGATGTTATGTTAGTGGATTTCACACAGGCAGGCGCTCCTCTGCCATTTGCATGGTGTCCTTTGCGCTATGGAACCTCTAAGAAAAGCTGGTTGGGTTTGATTAGTAGAGACAATGGAAAAACGGGGACCCTCCACTGTTGGGTTGAAGCACGCAGATCAAAAATACCCAGCATCCCCACGCAGGCATGTTTCTGGTGTGGTGCCCAGGGCACACTGGAATCATTTATCTATTTATTTATGGAAGTTATAGGGAAAGCAATGCCTTTTTTGCACCCAAATGTTTACAACACTTGTAACATTGATTCAAAGAGCGGAGGACCAGTTTCCTTAACAATGGGGGAGAGGATGTGGATATAAGACGAGATGATGCAGGGGAGGTCGAAACATGAAGCAGGGCCGGGGACAGTAGAGCATGCATGCTATAGGAACAGGATCATATATGCAGAAGGGAGCTTCCTGTGTCTATAGTGAGGAATGCCTGGGCTGGGGCTTTGTTATGCAAGTTACTGGCAGATTACTTTAGCTGTATAGGGAGGGGGGTGCCTTAATTGCCATGTGTGAGTGGCTTATTTGATGTGTGCAATGCATAGTAGAAAGTACAAATCTGAGTGCCTTAGGGGCGAGTACAAGGAGCCGGGTCGCCAACAGGCACCTGCAATATCCTAATCAGCATCACCGTTGAAACATGCTAGTGGGGGTACAGCTAGGAGTAAAAGCACTGTGGGCGCACAACCAGAAACATAATCCCAGTGCGCAAGCACCCAGGAGCACAATCACTGGGGGGTACACCCAGAACTATAGTCACGGGGGGTGCTCAACCAGAAACATAATCCCAGTGCGCAAGCACCCAGGAGCACAATCACGGGGGGGTACACCCAGAACTATATTCACAGTGGGTGCAGAATGGGGAACATAATCACAGTGGGAGAGCACCCAGGAGCACACTCACAGTGGGGGTACACCTAGAGCTATAGTCACGGGGGGCGCACAACCAGAAACATAATCCCAGTGCGCAAGCACCCAGGAGCACAATCACGGGGGGGTACACCCAGAACTATAGTCACAGTGGGTGCAGAATGGGGAACATAATCACAGTGGGAGAGCACCCAGGAGCACACTCACAGTGGGGGTACACCTAGCACTATAGTCACAGGGGGTGCTCAACCAGAAACATAATCCCAGTGCGCAAGCACCCAGGAGCACAATCACCGGGGGGTACACCTAGCACTATAGTCACAGGGGGTGCACAACCAGGATAAGAATCACAGTGCGCAAGAACCCAGGAGCACACTCACTGGGGGGTACACCTAGCACTATAGTCACAGGGGGTGCACAACCAGGATAAGAATCACAGTGCGCAAGCACCCAGGAGCACACTCACTGGGGGGTACACCCAGAACTATAGTCACAGTGGGTGCAGAATGGGGAACATAATCACAGTGGGAGAGCACCCAGGAGCACACTCACAGTGGGGGTACACCTAGAGCTATAGTCACGGGGGGCGCACAACCAGAAACATAATCCCAGTGCGCAAGCACCCAGGAGCACAATCACGGGGGGGTACACCCAGAACTATAGTCACAGTGGGTGCAGAATGGGGAACATAATCACAGTGGGAGAGCACCCAGGAGCACACTCACAGTGGGGGTACACCTAGCACTATAGTCACAGGGGGTGCTCAACCAGAAACATAATCCCAGTGCGCAAGCACCCAGGAGCACAATCACCGGGGGGTACACCTAGCACTATAGTCACAGGGGGTGCACAACCAGGATAAGAATCACAGTGCGCAAGAACCCAGGAGCACACTCACTGGGGGGTACACCTAGCACTATAGTCACAGGGGGTGCACAACCAGGATAAGAATCACAGTGCGCAAGCACCCAGGATCACACTCACTGGGGGGTACACCCAGAACTATAGTCACAGTGGGTGCAGAATGGGGAACATAATCACAGTGGGAGAGCACCCAGGAGCACACTCACAGTGGGGGTACACCCAGAATTATAGTCACGGGGGGTGCTCAACCAGAAACATAATCCCAGTGCGCAAGCACCCAGGAGCACAATCACTGGGGGGTACACCCAGAACTATAGTCACGGGGGGGTGCTCAACCAGAAACATAATCCCAGTGCGCAAGCACCCAGGAGCACAATCACTGGGGGGTACACCCAGAACTATAGTCACGGGGGGTGCTCAACCAGAAACATAATCCCAGTGCGCAAGCACCCAGGAGTACAATCACTTGGGGGGTGGGGGGGTATACACTCAGAACTATAGTCACGGGGGTGCTCAACCAGAAACATAATCCCAGTGCGCAAGCACCCAGGAGCACAATCACTGGGGGGTACACCCAGAACTATAGTCACAGTGGGTGCAGAATGGGGAACATAATCACAGTGGGAGAGCACCCAGGAGCACACTCACAGTGGGGGTACACCCAGAACTATAGTCACGGGGGGTGCTCAACCAGAAACATAATCCCAGTGCGCAAGCACCCAGGAGCACAATCACTGGGGGGTACACCCAGAACTATAGTCACGGGGGGGTGCTCAACCAGAAACATAATCCCAGTGCGCAAGCACCCAGGAGCACAATCACTGGGGGGTACACACAGAACTATAGTCACGGGGGGTGCTCAACCAGAAACATAATCCCAGTGCGCAAGCACCCAGGAGTACAATCACTTGGGGGGGGGGGTACACTCAGAACTATAGTCACGGGGGGTGCTCAACCAGAAACATAATCCCAGTGCGCAAGCACCCAGGAGCACAATCACTGGGGGGTACACCCAGAACTATAGTCACAGTGGGTGCAGAATGGGGAACATAATCACAGTGGGAGAGCACCCAGGAGCACACTCACAGTGGGGGTACACCTAGCACTATAGTCACAGGGGGTGCACAACCAGGATAAGAATCACAGTGCGCAAGCACCCAGGAGCACACTCACTGGGGGGTACACCCAGAACTATAGTCACAGTGGGTGCAGAATGGGGAACATAATCACAGTGGGAGAGCACCCAGGAGCACACTCACAGTGGGGGTACACCTAGAACTATAGTCACGGGGGGTGCTCAACCAGAAACATAATCCCAGTGCGCAAGCACCCAGGAGCACAATCACTGGGGGGTACACCCAGAACTATAGTCACGGGGGGTGCTCAACCAGAAACATAATCCCAGTGCGCAAGCACCCAGGAGCACAATCACTGGGGGGTACACCCAGAACTATAGTCACGGGGGGGTGCTCAACCAGAAACATAATCCCAGTGCGCAAGCACCCAGGAGCACAATCACTGGGGGGTACACCCAGAACTATAGTCACAGTGGGTGCAGAATGGGGAACATAATCACAGTGGGAGAGCACCCAGGAGCACACTCACAGTGGGGGTACACCTAGCACTATAGTCACAGGGGGTGCACAACCAGGATAAGAATCACAGTGCGCAAGCACCCAGGAGCACACTCACTGGGGGGTACACCCAGAACTATAATCACAGTGGGTGCAGAATGGGGAACATAATCACAGTGGGAGAGCACCCAGGAGCACACTCACAGTGGGGGTACACCTAGAACTATAGTCACGGGGGGTGCTCAACCAGAAACATAATCCCAGTGCACAAGCACCCAGGAGCACACTCACAGTGGGGGTACACCTAGAACTATAGTCACGGGGGGTGCTCAACCAGAAACATAATCCCAGTGCGCAAGCACCCAGGAGCCCAATCACTGGGGGGTACACCCAGAACTATAGTCACAGTGGGTGCAGAATGGGGAACATAATCCCAGTGGGAGAGCACCCAGGAGCACACTCACAGTGGGGGGTACACCCAGAACTATAGTCACAGTGGGTGCAGAATGGGGAACATAATCACAGTGGGAGAGCACCCAGGAGCACACTCACAGTGGGGGTACACCTAGCACTATAGTCACGGGGGGTGCACAACCAGGATAAGAATCACAGTGCGCAAGCACCCAGGAGCACAATCACCCGGGGGTACACCTAGAACTATAGTCACAGTGGGTGCAGAATGGGTAACATAATCACAGTGGGAGAGCACCCAGGAGCACAATCACTGGGGGGTACACCCAGAACTATAGTCACGGGGGGTGCTCAACCAGAAACATAATCCCAGTGCGCAAGCACCCAGGAGCACAATCACCCGGGGGTACACCTAGAACTATAGTCACAGTGGGTGCAGAATGGGGAACATAATCACAGTGGGAGAGCACCCAGGAGCACGCTCACAGTGGGGGTACACCTAGAACTATAGTCATGGGGGGTGCTCAACCAGAAACATAATCCCAGTGCGCAAGCACCCAGGAGCACAATCACTGGGGGGTACACCCAGAACTATAGTCACGGGGGGTGCTCAACCAGAAACATAATCCCAGTGCGCAAGCACCCAGGAGCACAATCACTGGGGGGTACACCCAGAACTATAGTCACAGTGGGTGCAGAATGGGGAACATAATCACAGTGGGAGAGCACCCAGGAGCACACTCACAGTGGGGGTACACCTAGAACTATAGTCACGGGGGTGCTCAACCAGAAACATAATCCCAGTGCGCAAGCACCCAGGAGCACAATCACCCGGGGGTACACCTAGAACTATAGTCACAGTGGGTGCAGAATGGGGAACATAATCACAGTGGGAGAGCACCCAGGAGCACACTCACAGTGGGGGTACACCTAGCACTATAGTCACGGGGGGTGCACAACCAGAATGAGAATCACAGTGCGCAAGCACTCAGGAGCACAATCACCCGGGGGTACACCTAGAACTATAGTCACAGTGGGTGCAGAATGGGCAAAGTAATCACAGTGGGAGAGCACCCAGGAGCACACTCACAGTGGGGGTACACCTAGCACTATAGTCACAGGGGGTGCACAACCAGGATAAGAATCACAGTGCGCAAGCACCCAGGAGCACAATCACTGGGGGGGGGGGTACACCTAGGACTATAGTCACAGTGGGTGCAGAATGGGGAACATAATCACAGTGGGAGAGCACCCAGGAGCACACTCACAGTGGGGGTACACCTAGCACTATAGTCACGGGGGGTGCACAACCAGGATAAGAATCACAGTGCGCAAGCACCCAGGAGCACAATCACTGGGGGGTACACCCAGAACTATAGTCACGGGGGGTGCTCAACCAGAAACATAATCCCAGTGCGCAAGCACCCAGGAGTACAATCACTTGGGGGGTGGGGGGGTACACTCAGAACTATAGTCACGGGGGGTGCTCAACCAGAAACATAATCCCAGTGCGCAAGCACCCAGGAGCACAATCACTGGGGGGTACACCCAGAACTATAGTCACAGTGGGTGCAGAATGGGGAACATAATCACAGTGGGAGAGCACCCAGGAGCACACTCACAGTGGGGGTACACCCAGAACTATAGTCACGGGGGGTGCTCAACCAGAAACATAATCCCAGTGCGCAAGCACCCAGGAGCACAATCACTGGGGGGTACACCCAGAACTATAGTCACGGGGGGGTGCTCAACCAGAAACATAATCCCAGTGCGCAAGCACCCAGGAGCACAATCACTGGGGGGTACACACAGAACTATAGTCACGGGGGGTGCTCAACCAGAAACATAATCCCAGTGCGCAAGCACCCAGGAGTACAATCACTTGGGGGGGGGGGGTACACTCAGAACTATAGTCACGGGGGGTGCTCAACCAGAAACATAATCCCAGTGCGCAAGCACCCAGGAGCACAATCACTGGGGGGTACACCCAGAACTATAGTCACAGTGGGTGCAGAATGGGGAACATAATAACAGTGGGAGAGCACCCAGGAGCACACTCACAGTGGGGGTACACCTAGCACTATAGTCACAGGGGGTGCACAACCAGGATAAGAATCACAGTGCGCAAGCACCCAGGAGCACACTCACTGGGGGGTACACCCAGAACTATAGTCACAGTGGGTGCAGAATGGGGAACATAATCACAGTGGGAGAGCACCCAGGAGCACACTCACAGTGGGGGTACACCTAGAACTATAGTCACGGGGGGTGCTCAACCAGAAACATAATCCCAGTGCGCAAGCACCCAGGAGCACAATCACTGGGGGGTACACCCAGAACTATAGTCACGGGGGGTGCTCAACCAGAAACATAATCCCAGTGCGCAAGCACCCAGGAGCACAATCACTGGGGGGTACACCCAGAACTATAGTCACGGGGGGTGCTCAACCAGAAACATAATCCCAGTGCGCAAGCACCCAGGAGCACAATCACTGGGGGGTACACCCAGAACTATAGTCACAGTGGGTGCAGAATGGGGAACATAATCACAGTGGGAGAGCACCCAGGAGCACACTCACAGTGGGGGTACACCTAGCACTATAGTCACAGGGGGTGCACAACCAGGATAAGAATCACAGTGCGCAAGCACCCAGGAGCACACTCACTGGGGGGTACACCCAGAACTATAATCACAGTGGGTGCAGAATGGGGAACATAATCACAGTGGGAGAGCACCCAGGAGCACACTCACAGTGGGGGTACACCTAGAACTATAGTCACGGGGGGTGCTCAACCAGAAACATAATCCCAGTGCACAAGCACCCAAGAGCACACTCACAGTGGGGGTACACCTAGAACTATAGTCACGGGGGGTGCTCAACCAGAAACATAATCCCAGTGCGCAAGCACCCAGGAGCCCAATCACTGGGGGGTACACCCAGAACTATAGTCACAGTGGGTGCAGAATGGGGAACATAATCCCAGTGGGAGAGCACCCAGGAGCACACTCACAGTGGGGGGTACACCCAGAACTATAGTCACAGTGGGTGCAGAATGGGGAACATAATCACAGTGGGAGAGCACCCAGGAGCACACTCACAGTGGGGGTACACCTAGCACTATAGTCACGGGGGGTGCACAACCAGGATAAGAATCACAGTGCGCAAGCACCCAGGAGCACAATCACCCGGGGGTACACCTAGAACTATAGTCACAGTGGGTGCAGAATGGGGAACATAATCACAGTGGGAGAGCACCCAGGAGCACAATCACTGGGGGGTACACCCAGAACTATAGTCACGGGGGGTGCTCAACCAGAAACATAATCCCAGTGCGCAAGCACCCAGGAGCACAATCACCCGGGGGTACACCTAGAACTATAGTCACAGTGGGTGCAGAATGGGGAACATAATCACAGTGGGAGAGCACCCAGGAGCACACTCACAGTGGGGGTACACCTAGAACTATAGTCATGGGGGGTGCTCAACCAGAAACATAATCCCAGTGCGCAAGCACCCAGGAGCACAATCACTGGGGGGTACACCCAGAACTATAGTCACGGGGGGTGCTCAACCAGAAACATAATCCCAGTGCGCAAGCACCCAGGAGCACAATCACTGGGGGGTACACCCAGAACTATAGTCACAGTGGGTGCAGAATGGGGAACATAATCACAGTGGGAGAGCACCCAGGAGCACACTCACAGTGGGGGTACACCTAGAACTATAGTCACGGGGGTGCTCAACCAGAAACATAATCCCAGTGCGCAAGCACCCAGGAGCACAATCACCCGGGGGTACACCTAGAACTATAGTCACAGTGGGTGCAGAATGGGGAACATAATCACAGTGGGAGAGCACCCAGGAGCACACTCACAGTGGGGGTACACCTAGCACTATAGTCACGGGGGGTGCACAACCAGAATGAGAATCACAGTGCGCAAGCACCCAGGAGCACAATCACCCGGGGGTACACCTAGAACTATAGTCACAGTGGGTGCAGAATGGGGAACATAATCACAGTGGGAGAGCACCCAGGAGCACACTCACAGTGGGGATACACCTAGCACTATAGTCACAGGGGGTGCACAACCAGGATAAGAATCACAGTGCGCAAGCACCCAGGAGCACAATCACTGGGGGGGGGGTACACCTAGGACTATAGTCACAGTGGGTGCAGAATGGGGAACATAATCACAGTGGGAGAGCACCCAGGAGCACACTCACAGTGGGGGTACATCTAGCACTATAGTCACGGGGGGTGCACAACCAGGATAAGAATCACAGTGCGCAAGCACCCAGGAGCACAATCACTGGGGGGGGGTACACCTAGGACTATAGTCACAGGGGGTGCACAACCAGGATAAGAATCACAGTGCGCAAGCACCCAAGAGTACAATCACTTGGGGGGGGGGGTACACCTAGGACTATAGTCACAGGGGGTGCACAACCAGGATAAGAATCACAGTGCGCTAGCACCCAGGAGCACAATCACTTGGGGGGGGTACACCTAGGACTATAGTCACAGTGGGTGCGCAATGGGGAACATAATCACAGTGGGAGAGCACCCAGGAGCACACTCACAGTGGGGGTACACCTAGAACTATAGTCACGGGGGGTGCTCAACCAGAAACATAATCCCAGTGCACAAGCACCCAAGAGCACACTCACAGTGGGGGTACACCTAGAACTATAGTCACAGGGGGTGCACAACCAGGATAAGAATCACAGTGCGCAAGCACCCAGGAGCACACTCACTGGGGGGTACACCCAGAACTATAATCACAGTGGGTGCAGAATGGGGAACATAATCACAGTGGGAGAGCACCCAGGAGCACACTCACAGTGGGGGTACACCTAGAACTATAGTCACGGGGGGTGCTCAACCAGAAACATAATCCCAGTGCACAAGCACCCAAGAGCACACTCACAGTGGGGGTACACCTAGAACTATAGTCACGGGGGGTGCTCAACCAGAAACATAATCCCAGTGCGCAAGCACCCAGGAGCCCAATCACTGGGGGGTACACCCAGAACTATAGTCACAGTGGGTGCAGAATGGGGAACATAATCCCAGTGGGAGAGCACCCAGGAGCACACTCACAGTGGGGGGTACACCCAGAACTATAGTCACAGTGGGTGCAGAATGGGGAACATAATCACAGTGGGAGAGCACCCAGGAGCACACTCACAGTGGGGGTACACCTAGCACTATAGTCACGGGGGGTGCACAACCAGGATAAGAATCACAGTGCGCAAGCACCCAGGAGCACAATCACCCGGGGGTACACCTAGAACTATAGTCACAGTGGGTGCAGAATGGGGAACATAATCACAGTGGGAGAGCACCCAGGAGCACAATCACTGGGGGGTACACCCAGAACTATAGTCACGGGGGGTGCTCAACCAGAAACATAATCCCAGTGCGCAAGCACCCAGGAGCACAATCACCCGGGGGTACACCTAGAACTATAGTCACAGTGGGTGCAGAATGGGGAACATAATCACAGTGGGAGAGCACCCAGGAGCACACTCACAGTGGGGGTACACCTAGAACTATAGTCATGGGGGGTGCTCAACCAGAAACATAATCCCAGTGCGCAAGCACCCAGGAGCACAATCACTGGGGGGTACACCCAGAACTATAGTCACGGGGGGTGCTCAACCAGAAACATAATCCCAGTGCGCAAGCACCCAGGAGCACAATCACTGGGGGGTACACCCAGAACTATAGTCACAGTGGGTGCAGAATGGGGAACATAATCACAGTGGGAGAGCACCCAGGAGCACACTCACAGTGGGGGTACACCTAGAACTATAGTCACGGGGGTGCTCAACCAGAAACATAATCCCAGTGCGCAAGCACCCAGGAGCACAATCACCCGGGGGTACACCTAGAACTATAGTCACAGTGGGTGCAGAATGGGGAACATAATCACAGTGGGAGAGCACCCAGGAGCACACTCACAGTGGGGGTACACCTAGCACTATAGTCACGGGGGGTGCACAACCAGAATGAGAATCACAGTGCGCAAGCACCCAGGAGCACAATCACCCGGGGGTACACCTAGAACTATAGTCACAGTGGGTGCAGAATGGGGAACATAATCACAGTGGGAGAGCACCCAGGAGCACACTCACAGTGGGGATACACCTAGCACTATAGTCACAGGGGGTGCACAACCAGGATAAGAATCACAGTGCGCAAGCACCCAGGAGCACAATCACTGGGGGGGGGGGTACACCTAGGACTATAGTCACAGTGGGTGCAGAATGGGGAACATAATCACAGTGGGAGAGCACCCAGGAGCACACTCACAGTGGGGGTACATCTAGCACTATAGTCACGGGGGGTGCACAACCAGGATAAGAATCACAGTGCGCAAGCACCCAGGAGCACAATCACTGGGGGGGGGGTACACCTAGGACTATAGTCACAGGGGGTGCACAACCAGGATAAGAATCACAGTGCGCAAGCACCCAAGAGTACAATCACTTGGGGGGGGGGGTACACCTAGGACTATAGTCACAGGGGGTGCACAACCAGGATAAGAATCACAGTGCGCTAGCACCCAGGAGCACAATCACTTGGGGGGGGTACACCTAGGACTATAGTCACAGTGGGTGCACAATGGGGAACATAATCACAGTGGGAGAGCACCCAGGAGCACACTCACAGTGGGGGTACACCTAGAACTATAGTCACGGGGGGTGCTCAACCAGAAACATAATCCCAGTGCACAAGCACCCAAGAGCACACTCACAGTGGGGGTACACCTAGAACTATAGTCACAGGGGGTGCACAACCAGGATAAGAATCACAGTGCGCAAGCACCCAGGAGCACAATCACTGGGGGGGGGGGGTACACCTAGGACTATAGTCACAGTGGGTGCAGAATGGGGAACATAATCACAGTGGGAGAGCACCCAGGAGCACACTCACAGTGGGGGTACATCTAGCACTATAGTCACGGGGGGTGCACAACCAGGATAAGAATCACAGTGCGCAAGCACCCAGGAGCACAATCACTGGGGGGGGGTACACCTAGGACTATAGTCACAGGGGGTGCACAACCAGGATAAGAATCACAGTGCGCAAGCACCCAAGAGTACAATCACTTGGGGGGGGGGGGGGTACACCTAGGACTATAGTCACAGGGGGTGCACAACCAGGATAAGAATCACAGTGCGCTAGCACCCAGGAGCACAATCACTTGGGGGGGGTACACCTAGGACTATAGTCACAGTGGGTGCACAATGGGGAACATAATCACAGTGGGAGAGCACCCAGGAGCACACTCACAGTGGGGGTACACCTAGAACTATAGTCACAGGGGTGCACAACCAGGATAAGAATCACAGTGCACAAGCACCCAGGAGCACAATCACTTGGGGGGGGGGGGTACACCTAGGACTATAGTCACAGTGGGTGCACAATGGGGAACATAATCACAGTGGGAGAGCACCCAGGAGCACACTCACAGTGGGGGTACACCTAGAACTATAGTCACGGGGGTGCACAACCAGGATAAGAATCACAGTGTGCGAGCACCCAGGAGCACAATCACTTGGGGGCAGGGGGTACACCTAGGACTATAGTCACAGCGGGTGCACAACCAGGATAAGAATCACAGTGTGCAAGCAGCCAGGAGCACAATCACAGTGATGGTACACCTAGGACTATAGTCACAGTGGGTGCAAACCAGGAATTGTGAAGGCATCATGAGGGAGACACAGACAACAGGTTCAAGATTGGTTCTCAAAAGACTTTATTCACTTAAATGGCAGGATGGAGTAAGGCCTAACTTGCCCTATGCTAAGGTGGAATTTCCCTACCTAAAGAAAACTAAGGATAGTCTGTATCAGGAAGTCTGAATCAAAAGTCTGTCTATGTCGCAAACCTATACTTGCCCTCATAAGTAACTGGATACAATGTGTAAGGTTGTCAACATCAAAATGAATAGTGTTCAAAATAATGTTCTGAGCTTCTTCGAGCTCTTGGCTTGTAATCGGCTCCCCCTTCCCCAAGTTCAAAACAGTTCACAAAGTCTCGGGGGTTCCCTTCCCCAAGAGTTCAAATAGTCCAGCTTTTCAAAACAACACAGTTCCTTGGGACACTTCCCATATCTTTTGTCATCAATACTTTTCACTGGTTCACATAGATAAGTCTGTTTCTTAACTTCAATAACACATAAGCGGATATTGCAAAACACAAGCCTGTTTTTGTTTAATTTCATTGTTGCTTTCCATAAAGGGAGGCACTCGGTCTAGGTGCTATTGTCGGACCACACGGTCCACCCATTACAGGTCTCGCAACCAATACCCCCATGCACATTGTTACACTTTCTGTGTTCCTCTGGCTCTTGCAAACACAGATTTCCTCTTAACCTACAGTTCCTTAAACTCCTGTGGCTTTGGCCAATACTCAGTTTCTCATCTCATGCCCTTCTTCTTATTCTTTTGGCATTGCCAACACTTGTGTATCACACAATTCATTCCTTGGTACCTACCATTTGCACCACCTTGCTTTCACTTCATTCACAAGTGCTTATAATTTGCGTTTGTTCTGTGCGGCATTCAAAAATGCTTACAATGTCTTGCCGTTTGTTCGTTATTCAAAAATTACTTATTTCAGCATCCAGAAGTGCTTGTAAAACGTTTGAGCTTGCTCGGTATTCAGAGGCACTTGTTTCGGCATTCAAACGTGCTTTTAACAACTTTCAGTTTCTTCGGCATTCAAAAGTGTTTGTTTACAGACCCTGGAGCGCCCTGGTATGATTTATTTCCCTGTTTTCACTCCCCGATTGTACACAGCAGCTTCCTATGCTTTCTTTTCACTCTCAGCTCTGCTTTTCAGCTTCACTTAGTTCGGCTCTTCTGTCGTGGTAGTCACAGCGAGCACCGCTCACGCTCATGGAGTCCTGCAGTGAGTAGCTCTGCTCTTCCCTGCGGCCACTACAGATTGCACTGCACGCTCTCCTGTAGTCCTGCGGCGACCGGCAGGGAGGGACGCAGGATGTTTAGACCCTCTCACAGCCAGTTTTGGCCTCTGCATCTCTCTCTCTCACTCCTGCTCTTCACAGCTTCTCCCCATCCCTCTCCAGCCTGCTTCTTTCTCTCCAGCCGTCTCTCTCTTGTGTGAGAAACCTAAGAGTGTTCTCCCGATTAGACCCAGAGAATCCCTTATTCAGGTGGCCAGGGAAGAGCTGGTGTTCTCAGATCCCAACCCTGGGGGTGGGCGAGCGAGGGAAGATCACCTGGGTAGGGGAGGCCGGGGTCATTCTCTGGGGAATGCCCGAGGTGAGACACGGTTTTACATCGGGGAAGAGGACGAGGAGGACGAAGTCCCTAAGGCTTTTATAGGCTGTTCCAAATCAACCTCCCTTCCACCCAATGTATCTCCCTTACCAGAATTCAACAACCCCTCCGCGTCTGGTAAACCTAGAAGAAGTCCAAACCCTGTTGCAGGGGGAAACTACATCTCCCAAAATCCCTATTTTCCAGTTGCCTACCCGAGTACTCCCAGTCATTCTTATCCCGGTCCCTCTAATTATTATTTCTTCAGCTCCCATTAATTTCAAAAACCCTACAATTCTCACCCTTCCGAGTTTACCAACCCCCTAGGACAAGGGACAGTGAACTAGGAGGTGGAAAGAATCCCTATGGAAATATGAGGGTTATAATTCCCTGTGAAAACCTGCCAGGTTATCCCAACACAAGGGCCAGGCAGAGTCAGGCAATTTCTGATAACTACACACAACTGAATTCCATTTCTCTTCCCCATAGGGATAAAAGACAGAGCACAAGAGCACACTCTGAACAAGGCAAACGCACGAGGAAGCCGCATTTCCAACGCAGCTGTTCCAAACGGAGGAGAAAAGCAGCGAGACCTGAAAGGACGTCAAGGAGGGAGTTGTCCCTGCCCTTTTCAACTCAGATCTGCAAATCCTCCAATGAAAGGAACATAAGACTGGGAATCGCATCTGGCAAATGGTGTGACGGATGTCCGCGGTACATGGTACCCTCCCGCACTAATAGTCAGGGTGGGGAGACGTGGTTGCCATCGTGGTACCGTCCTTGACTCCATCTGCAAAGGAACTGCCAGCAGATGATGATATTTGGAATTGTGAATTGTGGAAAGTACAAATCCGATTTAGGGATTTGTGGAACTGGCATTTGCGCCCGGCTGAGGGGAACACCGTGCAAACTGTGATGGTATGAAGCCTGCGCTTACCGTAGGCTAACAGAGTGACCCAGAGAGACGAGATCGCCCTTCAGAAGTCTCTTTTTAAATTGGCAAGCGCTTTGGTTGGCCTGAGCCTGACTGAGGGAGGCTGATGACTGAGAGAAGGATCAGAGCCCAGCTGAGGGGGATCCAAGAGTGAAGGGTAATCACCCGACGTAAAATTTAACAGAAGGAACTTTTGTTTTGGCGTATCAGGCTCTCTGAAGCAAAAGACCTTGCATGAGAAGAGACCTGATACTGAGAAAAGGAACTGTGAGCTTGTGCCGGAGGAGCCCAGCAGTGTGCTGTGCTCGAGATTCCCGCCTTGTCCCGTGCTAAAAACGTTAATGACTTATTATTTTGTGAACACGTCTTTCTTTTCTTGTGAACATTATCCCACACTCTTTTGTAGCGTAGTGGTAAGGAATGGCAATTTATTTTTTAGTATAGGTCCTTTTTTTTGGACTAGACTCCACTAGGACTGTATTATTATTATGTGATGGTCGTAGCTTGGTTCCATCTTAGATTTAAATTAGCCTTTATCTCACCCATTTTTTCCGTATAATAAACACCCTTGTACTGTGATCCCTTGTGTCTGTCTTACTTTGATGCCATGCCTGCCTTACATATGGTGTCAGGGTGGGATATGATTTCATTGATACTAGTTGAAGAGCCCACTTATATGACAAGAGACCAAATAGGGACTTCCATGCTTCACCCACAGTATTAGAACAAGAGCGAATGAACCACTCCCTCCAAGGGGACTCAGAAATCTTTGAGCCAAGAGGCAAACCAATCAAGCCCCTTTTTCCATCAGAAGGTTGAGGTCTATGGAAAACATGACGCCACCCTTCAAGTCCATGGAACAGAGAATGGGAATTCCATTTTCTCCCCTAACATCTCAAGCCATTTCACCTGTTCGAAAGAATGTTGAAGGCAATACCTATTATCTTTTTTACCCTCAGGATTATTTACTACAGGGAAGCAACAAGGTCTTAATCTCTTTGCAAATAAGAGAAAGATATCCCCTGGGTTGGTCATTTTATATTTTACCCTGCAAGGAAGGTAAAGTGAAAATCGTACCTCTTTTCTCTTGCAAGGACGAATTAAACTTCATGTTACTGAACTTTTCCACAAACCCCGTAAAGATTTATAGGGGAGACAGAGTAGGGATCTTAGTATACGAAACCCCTTGGAAAACACCCAGAGAGAACCTAATGCATGAGACCTTGGGGGAAATATCATCCAATAAAACATCAGGAGGAGGCCTAGAAACCCCTTCGACAGAGAATAAAATCCCAGAACCCCATCCTTATTATTCTAAAGGGAAAATACAGGGTGAGCAAATGAGAGAGGAGGTAAGAAACCCAAATGGGAGGATACAAGGGGAACCCTATATTGACAAGGAGGAACAAAAACTAGAGAACAATAATGCCATGAATTTATTTTTTTGCCCCCTGAATAAGGATAGGAGAGGGTCAACATCCACTGTATCTCTAGATGAATCGGAAACCTCTGATTTAGAACAATGCTTATTTTGGGGAGAGCGGGCAATGTTATGAAGATTTGCCCTGAATATATAGAGGATGAGTTGATGGCCGCTCAAGAAAGGGAAAGGAAGATAGGGAGAGAAAGACAAAGGAGAGAACTCTTAAAATCCTCTCCTATGCAACCCCATATCAACCGGGAAAGGGTTGAAAGCCCCAGCAATCTTTGTATACTGGAGGAGGAAACCAACCCGGTTTATATGCTGGATGGCTGCTATCGGTAGAAATTACTGAAAAAAAAGTTTGACCTATACAGAAGGTCGTAAATGCATGACACTAAAGGTTCGAACACCAAAAGTTCGAACCTTTGGTGGCATGCATTTAAAAAAAACACAGCATGGGCTGCGGGGTGGTCCCCCGCCGCACCCCGCTCACCATACTGTACAGTATGGTGAGTGGGTGTTGCGGGGGACACCCCCGCAGCACACCCGAAAAAAAAAGAAAAAAACGGGGGCTGAGGGGGTGTCCCCCGCAACACCCCACTCACTACACTGTACCGTATAGTGAGCGGGGTGTTGCGGGGGACACCCCCGCAGCACTCCTGAGAAAAGGAAAAGAAAAAAACGAGGGATGCGGGTGTTTTCCTTGCAACAACCCGCTCACTATACTACAAAGCAGCTGCCCGAAAAAAAAAAGAAAAGAAAAGGACCCAGCGGTGCCGGTTCCCATTCACAAAAGTGAAAGGGAACTACTGGTGCAAGGTAAGTAGGGGGTGCGTGGGGGTGTGTTGGGGATGTGTTGTTGGTGTGGGCGGGGGTGTGGGTTTTGGAGTGTTTTTAATAATATGTTCGTATGTGAAAGGTACGAACATTTTGTGTTCGTGCATTTCCCATGCAAACTTTTCCATCGCAGTAAAAGAAGCTGCGGTTGGATCACACATATCTGGATGGCTTGGACTAGCAGTCTGGGTGTTCCACAATGAAATCTTAAAGGGAAACACTGCAGTCCAACCAGCATGGGGAACGGGTATGTGAGAAACCTAGGGGTGTTCTCCCGATTGGACCCTGAGAATCCCTTTTTCAGGCGGCATGGGAAGGGCTGGCACCCTCAGATCCCAACCGTGGGGGTGGACGAGCGAGGTAGAATCACCTGGGTAGGGGTGCCCGGGGTTATGCTCGGGGGAAAGCCCCAGGTGAGACGCGGTATTACACCGGGGAAGAGGACTAGGAGGACGAAGTCCCTGAGGCTTTTATAGGCTGTTCCAAATCAAGCTCATTTCCACCCAATGAATCTCCCTTAATAGAATCCAACAACCCCTCCGCATCTGTTAAACCTATTAGGAACCCAAACCCCATTGCAGGGGGAAACTACATCTCCCAAAATCCCTATTTTACAGCTGCTTACCCGAGTACTCCAAGTTATTCTCCTCCCCATCCCTCTCATTATTATTTCTTGAACTCCCATTAATTTCACAAACCCGACAATTCTCACCCTTCCGAGTTTACCAACCCCCTTAGGACGAGGGTCAGTGAACTAGGAGGTAGGAAGAATCCTCATGGAAATACGAGGGCAATAATTCCCTGTGAAAACCTGCCAGGTTATCCCAACACAAGGGTCAGGCAGAGTCAGGCAATTGCCAATAACTACACACACCCGACTTGCCTTTCTCTTCCCCATATGGATAAAAGGCACAGCACAAGAGCACACTCCTAGCAAGGCCGAACGCACGAGTAAGCAGCCATTCCAGGATGGCAGTTCAAACAGAGGAGAAAGGTGTCGAGACCTGAAAGGACCTCAAGGAGGGAGTCGTCCTTGCCCTTTTCAACTTAGACCCGCAAAGCCTCTGATGAAAGGAACATAAGACTGGGAATCGCAGCTGGCAAATGGTGCAGCGCATGTCAGCGGTACCTGGTACCCTCCCGCACTGACAGCGAGGGTGGGGAGACGTGGTTGCCATTGTGGTGCCGTCCTTGACTCCAGTGGCAAAGGAACCACCAATGAGTTCAGCACAGCCGGTGGTTCGGAAGAACCTGATAGTTGACCGGACTGTGTTAGGCCCAAGGTTGCAGTGGCAACATTAAGAAGATAAATAGACAAGAGGTCTTTGGTAACAAACTTGGTACCAGAGATAAAGTGGTCTGGTGCCACGTGGGCGCTCAGTCGAAGGTCTCTGGCTAGTACCCCTCTCCTGAACAAAGAGACTGTGTTGGACACTCTGAGTACAGAAACTACAAGTACCAAGAGGCCATAGGGAAGTCCAGCGTAAGGTTTTAAGGTGGTCATACAAGGGTCAAGCCAAATCCCTTGTACACTGGAAATTGTGACAAAGGCATTTGCGCCCGGCCGGGGGGAACTCTGTGCGATTGTGCTGGCAGACGTGAACCCGACTGAGGGATAATTGGGGTGAACCCTAACACACCCTAAAACCTTGTGTGAATGGAACTGTGTGAAGACTGACTGGGGGCTTAAGGGGAAACCTGACTGGGGGCTGAGACCTGGACTTAGGAAAAGGGAAGAACCTAAGGGGTCCAGAAGGTCTTTTTGTTGAAATATGAACTGTGGCAAACGTGAACCCGACAGAAGGATGCCAAGAGAAAACTAGGGGAAGGGAACCCCCCTTATTGATGAGATTTGAAATTGTGAACTGTGCAAAGTGTGAACCTGACTGAGGGAATTGTTGAACTGGCATTTGCGCCCGGATGAGGGGAACACATTGCGAAGCCCGCGCTTACCATAGGCTAACAGAGTGACCCAGCGAGACGAGATCGCCATTCAGAAGTCTCTGTTTAAATTGGCAAGTGCTTTGGTTGGTCTGAGCCCGACTGAGGGAGGCTGACGACTGAGAGAAGGATCAGAGCTCGGCTCAGGTGGATCCAAGGGTGAAGGGTAATCACTGACGTAAAGGTTAACAGAAAGAACATTTGTTTTGTTGTTTTTCCGTATCAGGCCCTCTGAAGCAGGAGCCTTTGCCTGAGAAGAGACTTGAGCATAGAAGGACCTGATATTGAGAAAAGGAACTGTAAGCTTGTGCCAGAGAAGCCCAGGAGTGTGCTGTGCTCAAGAGTCCTGCCTTAAACCGTGCTAAAAACCTGGGGAAGGGAGACCCTGGCCATAACATCCTGACTTATTATTTTGTGAACACTTCTTTCTTTTCTTGTGAACATTATTCCACACTCTTTTGTAGCGTAGTGGTAAGGATTGGCAATCGTTTTTTTTTAGTATGGGCCCTATATTTTTTTTTACTGGACTCCACTAGGACTGTATTATTATTATGTGATGGTCGTAGCTTGCTCCCATTTTAGATTTAAGTTTAGATGAGACGTTTATCCCACCCATTTTTCAGTTTAATAAATGCCCTTGAACTTTGATCACTTTTGTCTGTCTTACTTTGATGCCATGCCTTCCTTACACCTGGTATTGACCCAAAATATCCTATCTAGATGGTCGTAGATACAGTTTTGCCGCATTCGGCATAAGAATAAAATACAGAATCCGAAAATACTGAGGTAGGTGAGTGGGGTTTGAGGCTGTGTCTGTCATGATGCCCTCCCCCGGGCATCCAGATCGAGTCCATCAGCCCCGGGAGCAGGCATCCAGATACTCATTAAAACCCCAACCACCCCGGCTGGTGGCTGTTTGGATTCAGTCCTGGTGCCTTAGGTGCCAGGCTCATCATAGAAATCAGTCCTGGTGCCATAGGCGCAAGGCTCATAGACGTTACTTACATTATGCAGACCATGCTGCAAATGAGTCCAAGCCAACGTGATGCCTGGATGGGACTATTTTATTACAGGGACTATTTTTTACTCGGGTGTGGTTCTGGGGATCTTCTTACCTGGGACTACTTTGCAGGCTATTTAAACCACGCCCGAACAGCAGCTCATGCTTCGTGTTATTCTGCATCCAGCAGCGTAACGCTCACCGTGTCTGCAAGTCAGCATCCAGTCTTCTTCCACGCCCGCCTCGAATCCGTAGCTCCTAGACAAAAGGAAAAGAAAGGAGAAGAGGTTAGATCACTGACATTATTTGATTCTTTACCTGATTCTGGACCCAGCACATCTCCGAGCCTGGAAAGGACATTATTTCAGCATGCGTCGCTTCGCCAGCAGCAGCGCCACGTTATACTCACCAGTCCACCGCATCTTTCAACTCGGCGCTGCCTCCATCATTTTCTTCGTCGAAACCCAGCACCTGGGGGGAAAACAAAAGGAATAACAAGGTGAGCCGAGAAAAACGACAAAGACAATCTCTTTGCCACCATAGGCTTACCTGCTTTACCACCGGAGGTATTATCCTTTAATTCGCTGCATCTTTCTATGCCGCACCTATAAAGGGAGAGTAAACAGCAAGTTAAACTCGTGCAACGTTTACCGGACAGTGTTTGGTAATGCAGACTCTTACCTGAACGCCATCAGCTGCCTCCAGGCAATATTCTTTTGGACCCAGCTGCAACCTAAAGAGGGAATGGAACAAGAGTGAACATCGGACATATTGAACTCTTTGAACTTTATAGACACTGGAGTCAATATTCCTCCGGAACTCCTCCAGTACCTTCAAACCAGTGAAGTAACTGGTATCTACGCGCCCCTGCATGCCATGCAGGATGGAGAGCTCATCATTTAAAAACATGAGGTGAGGTTACCAAGAGGGGATATCGGAGGTGATCAGTCGGGAGAACGAGAACAGTTGGGGGGGGCCATCACTAAAGTCCCCGGGTGGCTAAATCCCTTTCTCCACTTGCAGGAGAATACTACTACGAGTCCAGCAGACAAGATTAGGCAGGCCAGTCCAGACTGTCATCTCTTCACTACGCATCACGTTGGTGGAGACCGCAGCTGTCCGGGTCCGATCGACGCCCCTGTGGGAACGAGGTGAGCGTAACAGAACACAAAGCCTATCTACAAATCCCCACCCGGGCGTAATGGAGACCTCAGAAACCGACCAACTAGCCCAATTCTTAGGAGAACTTAGGGCAGAAGTGCACTCCGCGTGCCAAGAAACGAATGCCCTCAGGAGAGAACTGATTGTGTCAAAGGAGCGCACTGATGATCTTGCCAGACAACTGCTGCAAAACCAAGCCAGGCAAACACCACTACCTGGACTTGGGGGAAATTCGACCCCCGTTTCATCGAGCAGCCCTGTGCAAGTGGTTCTACCAGGGAGCATTCCTTTAGCTCCACCCGAACGCTTTGCTGGGGACCCGAAAAGGTTTGCCGTGTTCATGAACCAATGCTGCTTGCACTTTTTATGCAGACCAGGAGCTTTTCCAAACGACCAAGCCAAAGTAGCCTTTGTACTGTCATACTTTAGTGGCAGTGCAGCGGATTGGTCAATTCCATTAGTCAACCAGGATGACCCTCTTCTTTGGGATTTTCAGGGTTTTCAATTGAGCATGGATAGACTATTCACCAGACAGTCACAGGGACAGGCCCTGGATAACAAACTTCCATCCCTACGACAAGGAAACCAGGACCTGCTAACTTATATTGCAACCTTCAATAGGTTGGTGGTGGAAACCGGATGGCCAGAGGTAAAGCGAATTACATTATTTCATTGTGGACTTCGGGGTGAACTCAAAGATGTTTTGGCCCAAGTTGTGAACCCACCTCAGGATTGCGCAGAATATATAGACTTAGTGGTCCAGATGGACCACCGACTTCAGAATAGAAAAGCTGATCGAGCTAAGTTCGAGAATCGGGTATTGGTTAAACCCAATGTTACTCCCAAAGGAACAGTTGCATCAGAACCAATGCAGATCGGGGGGGGGGTAAGGGACCCTTAACTCAAAAAGAAAGAGAAAGGAGACGACAGATGCAGTTGTGTCTGTACTGTGGGGCCTCAGGACATTTTCTATGGGATTGCCCTATAAAACCATCCAAGAAAGTAGTCGGAGTTGCTGATAGAAATCAAACAGAGCCTGATTCAGGAAATGACCACGCCCGACAAGCGTAGAGGTCCGCTTGCCGAGCTTAAAGAAGGACACTCAGACCTCGCACCTAATCATACCTATGGTACTTATTGACCAAGGCAGCCATCACGTATACACGCAGTTAGGGCATACATTGATAGCGGGGCCGTAGGAAACTATGTGGACCACAAATTGGCTTCTAGGATGAATCTACCTCTCTGCAAAAAGGCCACTTTGGATGTTATCACCACAGTCGATGGAACTGAAATTGCCTCTGGGCCTGTAACTCATTCCACCACAGAGATGACACTGTTGGGTCAAGATGGGCATCGAGAGACTATTGTGTTTGACTTAATCAAAGCCCCGCAGTTCCAAATAATACTGGGGATACCTTGGTTGGAAACACATAATCCTTGTATTGATTGGCGAGAGAAGAGAGTAACCTTCCCGGAGTGTGCACACACCTGTTACCCGGAAAAAACCTTGAACAAAAGCCTGGCCACAGTCGCTAATCCAGTCATGCAGTTACCTCAGGAATATTAAGAATTCCAGGATGTTTTCCAAAAAGAACAGGCAAACACCTTACCACCTCATAGATCATACGATTGTCAAATCGACCTCATACCCGGTGCACAACCTCCATGCAGTAGGATCTATGCCCTTACGGAACCCGAAAACCGTCACCAATGACAATACTTGGACCAATACCTTGCTAATGGCTTCATTCGTCCATCTAAGTCCCCCGCATCTTCAGCTTTATTCTTCGTGCCCAAAAAGGAAGGTGACCTCAGAATGTGCGTAGACTACTGCGCATTAAACCAGATCACGGTGAAGAACCGATATCCATTGCTTCTGATCCCCAAATTATTAGACCAAGTAAAGGATGCTTGCATCTACACTAAATTAGATCTCCGAGGGGCATATCATCTGGTACGTGTAAAGAAGGGCGACGAATGGAAGACCGCTTTTCGCACCAAGTACGGATTATACGAATATCAGGTGATGCCCTTCGGGTTGTGCAATGCACCAGCAGCCTTCCAGTATTTTATGAACGATGTCCTTCGTGAACTCATTGACGTCTGTATTGTCGTATACATAGACGATATTCTAGTGTACTCCTCCTCAGAATCAGACCATGTTAAGCACGTTCGGGCAGTCCTTGAGAAACTACGCCAGCACAAGTTATATGCAAAATTGGAAAAATGTGTTTTTCATGCTACAGAAGTTGAATTCCTTGGATTTATCCTGACTCCAAAAGGAGTCCAAATGGACTCTCGAAAGGTGGACGCAATTCTCAAGTGGCCATCACCCAGTTCAGTTAAAGGGGTGCAAAGCATGCTTGGATTTGCTAATTTCTACCGCAGATTTATTCCTGACTTCTCATATGTTGTACACACCATCACAGCACTTTTGCGAAAAAAACAAACACTTCTTGTGGACCGAAGAGGCTGAAAAAGCCTTCCGAGAACTGAAATTGAAATTGACGTCGGCACCTGTCTTAAAGCATCCACGCCCCGAGCTCCCATACATAGTTGAAACCGATGCATCCAGTTTAGCCATGGGGGCTGTCCTGTCCCAGAAGGATCCGGAAACCGGTCAACTTCATCCAGTAGCATTTTGGTCCAGAAAATTCTCGGCCCCCGAATTAAACTATGCGGTTACCGATAAAGAGTTGTTAGCCATCAAATCCACCTTCAAGGCTTGGCGGCATTATCTTCTCGGTGCCAGGCATACCATTACTGTAATCACTGATCACAGGAACTTGCAGTATTTAAAAACAGCCAAGGCCCAATCATCGCGTCAACTTCGATGGGCCTTATTCCTTGCCAAATTCGATTTCGTGATCACTTATCAACGAGGTTGTAAGAATGGTAAGGCAGACGCTTTATCCCGAATTGGGATGGGAGAAGCATATTCGAGCCCGGAACCGGTGCCTATAATTCCTGAACAAAGAATTCTTGGGATAACTACTCTACAGACCTTAGAAGATATTCATTTAAAGATCCAACAACTTTTCGATTCAAAAGCCCTGCAGGACTGGGTTAAAAAGGGCCCAAGTTATTCAGTTGTCAATGACCTACCTTACTATCAAGGACGTCTATTTCTACCACACAAGGAACTACAAGAACAAGTCATCTCCAATTACCATGAAGCTCTGATGGAAGGGCACCCAGGTATTGCAAAAACTGAAGCTAAAATTAAAAGACAATTCTGGTGGCCCACCTGGCAAAAAGATGTAAAGTCATTTGTACTGTCTTGTGGCATCTGCGCCCAGAACAAAAGTCAAAAGAAGAAACCAGCTGGTCTTTTACAACCTTTAGATATTCCACCCACACCATGGCACACTTTGTCTTTAGACTTTATTACAGATCTACCGCCATGTAATGGATTCAACACCATTCTAGTTATTGTGGATCTTTTTTCCAAGATGGCCCCAAACCGATGGTCAGACAGAGAGAACCAACCAGACTCTTGAACAATACCTACGTTGTATGCTCCACCAAACCGAAAGTAATTGGAAGGACATTTTATGGATTTCTGAATACGCATACAATAACTCTGTACATTCAGGAACCGGACAAAGCCCCTTTTATACCATATATGGACATCATCCTCGAACCTCAGAACTCGATTCGCCCCAGCATTTAGAAATGCTGGCAGTAACTCATCTGCATTCTGCTATTACACAAGCTTTTAAAGAGGCAACAAAACATTTGAAACAAGCAAAAGAGAAATACAAGAAAAATGCTGATCAACATAGAAGTGAGACCCCACCATATCGAATCGGAGACCAAGTTTGGCTGGCTACAAGACATATACCTCTGAAAGGAACTCAGACTTTTAATCCTAGATATTTGGGACCTTACACCATTAAGGCCATTATCAACCCGGTGGCCGTCAAATTAGAATGACCCTCTAATATGCGGATTCATCCTGTCTTTCATGTTTCACTTCTAAAACCAGTTCAACCCGGGACAAGATTAACCAAACCACCTGACCCCATCCTAATAGATGGAGAACCTGAATTCGAGGTAAAAAACATCCTGCACTCTAAAATGGTTAAATCAAGACTTTTTTATTTAATCGACTGGAAGGGTTACGGACCACAAGAAAGGTCATGGGAACCTAGTGACCACGTTCATGCTCCTCGATTGGTGAAAAAATTCCATCGGGACTTCCCAGGCAAGCCAGGGCCAAGGGGAAGAATAACTTTAGGAGGGGCCTTGGGGGGGAGTGCTGTCATGATGCCTACCCCCGGGCATCTGGATCGAGTCCATCAGCCCTTGGAGCAGGCATCCAGATACTCATTAAAACCCCAACAGCCCCGGCTGGGGGCTGTTTGGTTACAGTCCTGGCGCCTTAGGCGCCAGGCTCATAGACTTTACTTACCTTATGCAGACCATGCTGCAAATGAGTCCAAGCCAACGTGAAGCCTGGATGGGACTATTTTATTACAGGGACTATTTTTTACTCGGGTGTGGTTCTGGGGATCTTCTTACCTGGGACTACTTTGCAGGCTATTTAAACCACGCCCGAACAGCAGCTCATGCTTCGTGTTATTCTGCATCCAGCAGCGTAACACTCACCGTGTCTGCAAGTCAGCATCCAGTCTTCTGCCACGCCCGCCTCAAATCCGGAGCTCCTAGACAAAAGGAAAAGAAAGGAAAAGAGGTTAGATCACGGACATTATTTGATTCTTTACCTGATTCCGGACCCAGCACATCTCCGAGCCTGGAAAGGACATTATTTCAGCTCGCGTCGCTTCGCCAGCAGCAGCGCCGCGTTATACTCACCAGTCCACCGCATCTTTCAACTCAGCGCTGCCTCCATCATTTTCTTTGTCGAAACCCAGCACCTGGGGGGAAAACAAAAGGAATAACAAGGTGAGCCGAGAAAACCGACAAAGACAATCTCTTTGCCACCATAGGCTTACCTGCTTTACCACCGGAGGTATTATCCTTTAATTCGCTGCATCTTTCTATGCCGCACCTATAAAGGGAGAGAAAACAGCAAGTTAAACTCATGCAACTTTTACCGGACAGTATTTGGTAATACAGACTCTTACCTGAACGCCATCAGCTGCCTCCAGGCAATATTCTTTTGGACCCAGCTGCAACCTAACGAGGGAATGGAACAAGAGTGAACATCGGACATATTGAACTCTTTGAACTTTATAGACACTCGAGTCAATATTCCTCCGGAACTCCTCCGGTACCTTCAAACCAGTGAAGTAACTGGTATCTACGCGCCCCTGCATGCCATGCAGGATGGAGAGCTCATCATTTAAAAACATAAGGTGAGGTTACCAAGAGGGGATATCGGAGGTGATTATTGGGGAGAACGAGAACAGTTGGGGGGGCCATCACTAAAGTCCACGGGTGGCTAAATCCCTTTCTCCACTTGCAGGAGAATACTACTACGAGTCCAGCAGACAAGATTAGGCGGGCCAGTCCAGACTGTCATCTCTTCACTACGCATCACGTTGGTGGAGACCGCAGCTGTCCGGGTCCGATCGACGCCCATGTGGGAACCAGGTGAGCGTAACAGTGTCCCCCACACTCCTATTTCGTTATATTCAGGTTCAGTGGCTGCTGGGGTGTCCCCTGCATACAAGAAACAATGCGGGGGACGAAAACAAATAAAAAAAGAAAAGCTCAAATTTCAAAGTGCGGCAGGGTGGGCCTCTGCATTTTGCAATTTGAGCTTTTCGTCTACGTTATTTTAACATATGTCCCTCTCTCTTTGTGCTGGGCGGCCAGCATTTCGATACATATTGAGACTGTTAAACGACCGCAGGTGCGGGTCATTGAATTCAGTTGTCTGGCCATAGTGAAACCTATTAGCTGGACATACCTGGCTGTTCCAACTGAACTCCTCCAAATCCCTCTTCCTCGTCTCAGTACCAGAGTAGTGTTTGGGGAGGGTTGGATTAAAGGAAGTGTGCATAACTCTGTGTTGTCTCCTCCTCATCTTGGTACTTGACGGATGTGTGTCTGTATTAGCAATATGAGACTGATTTATATTGGTCTTACTCAAATGAGGAGGTGTCCTCCTAGTTGGTCTCTTCCTCATCCCAGGTGATGTTTCTGGGGGACATTTTGGAGGGAAGAAAGGTGAAAAGGCTGACAGTAGCATACAAAGGCTTGAGGGATAGAGGGTTGATTCTGAAAAGGGAAAGGGGATACCATGTTTTACCTAAGGACGTCCTCTTCCTCACTCCTGATGTTCCCTCCACTCAGGTGATCCTCTCTCGCATGTCCACCACCAGGGTTGGGTCCCAAAAGCGATGGCCTTTCCCTGGCCACCTCAGGGGAAGATCCAGGGAGAAAAGAAGTGAGGACGCCCTCAGGTTCCTCACAGAACATAATCACAGTGCGCGAGCACCCAGGAGCACAATCACAGTGGGGCTACACCTAGGACTATAGTCACAGTAGGCGCTGTGAGGAATCTGAGGGAATCCTCATTTCTTTCCCCAAATTATCCTCCTCACAGGGGGCCAGGGAAAGGCTCTTGCTTTTGGGTGCTGACCCTGGCTATGGTGTAAGAAAGGCATGGTATCAAACAGTAAGATACACACAAGTGATCACAGTTCAATGGTGTTTATTGAACTTCAATTGGGTTTGCAAAAACGCCTTTCTAACCCTAAATCTAACAATGGGAGCAAGTTACGACCATCAAATAATAAGAACACAGACCTAGTGCAGTCTGTCAAAATAAAAGGGCCTATACTAACAAACCTATTGCCAATCCTTAGTTCTAAAGACAAATAGTGGGAAACAATGTTATGCAAATGAAAAGTGTTCAAGAAATGATATGGCAAGATATTCCTGCTGTTGGCTCCCCTTCCCCATGTTTTCAGCACAGGACAAGGTGGCACACCTGAGTTTAGCACACTCTCAGCACGCAGATGCAGTTCAAAACCTCAACATCAGGGCCGCCTGTGCTAAAGTCTCTTGGCCATTCAAAGTCTCTTATTTCAGAGGTATGTAAAACAGAACAAACTGCTCAATTACCCCTCTCTTGGTCCACCTTGAGAACTGATCAGTGGAAAATCAGGATAGATTATCTATTTCATGTATCCAAATTTCATATGAAGTGAAAAATAAAATTGCCAGTAAAGTAAACAAAGTAAAAACATATTTTTATCAAATTATTCAATACACAACCATGTACTGGGTGCTTTCCAGAAGACAACTCATACATTCAAATAAATGTATAAAATTGAAACTGGAAAATTCCAGAGATATTACGCTTTATACCGTTAGTGTCTATGGTTAGTTAGTGACATTCATGATTTTTCACAATGACATGATGTTTTTAGAATGTTATCATATTGCATTTTTGGAGGGAGCAAACTGTAGATGAAAAACAAAAGATATTTTTTAGAGTTCTTTTGCACCAAATAGACAAAGTTTTTCAGATGTCTGCGGGATGTATACATATGTTTCGGCTAACAGATTACATGAACACCATCCCTGGTGTTCTGCTGTTTTTAATGTAGCCCTCTTCAGGACGGTGAATTTCTTTAACAGGTTGACAGGTAGTTCAAAGGATCCCCAATTTGTCACAGTTTTGTCGAATACTGTGAAGTAAATGAGAACAAATGCGTAATATATGTTAGTGACTGATCTGGGGCAAGCCAGTTTCATGGGCAAAATTATAAAAGCATTGCAGTGTTAAGAAACTTTTTCTTGGCAAATTTCATATGTTTTGCGGCACTTTAGTTCCCATACAAAACATTCCACTGACCTTTTTAGTCTATTGTGGTTGAACTAGAGCGTTGTTGTTTCAAAAGAGAGGAGGTTTCTTCCTTTCTGTAGATTACGTTAAGCAGTGATCTTTAAGGGTTCTGCTTCTTACTTTTTTGGGAGTTGATCTATTTGCCGGATGGATTACTTTCTTTTTTTGAATGCCGTTATACAGATCTGGTTGATTTCTGATGTCTTGATTCTTAGTTTTTGTTTTTACATGGGACCTGTTTATGGAAATCCCACGTAAATTACTAATATTATTGTCCTTCAATTTCTATAAAATTTCGAAAAGTTGAATCAATCGTGCACTGACCTGTGTGTTTTTCAACGGCTTACACACAGGGATGGTACTTTTTTGACTTCAATGGGCAAGGTGTGTTGGTTACCACATGCCCTTTCTTTTTTCTTTAGCGTCCGTCTATTTCCTTGGCTATAAAGCAAGGAGAAACAATCATGGTGTTTTCTAGCTTCTAAATGGTGCGTTTCATTTTTCAAAAAATAGGTTGTTTTGTTCATCGGATTTAGGCATATTTCTCAATTTCTGTTTTTGCCCTTTTGTATGCAGTGTTTATTTGTTTTTTCGGGTATCCTCTTTGTTCTAGGCGTTGTTTGAGGTGTTTCCTGTGCATCTTATAGTCCTCCAGGAGGGTACAGTTTCTTCGGACTCTCAAAAATTGGCCAATTGGAAGGTTTGCTTTTAAGCTGGCTGGATGGTAGCTATGGTACTCCAGCAGTGTGTTTTTGTCTGTCATTTTTCTAAAGAGTTTAGTGATCAGTGTACCATCTCCCTGGGTTTTAATTTCCATATCATGAAAAGGGATGGTTTCGGTGTCATAGGACATCGTGAACTTAATGTTGGTGTTACATTGATTCAGCCACTTGTGGAAATCAGATAGGTGGGCGGCTGTACCTCTCCAAACCAGAAAATAGTCATCAATGTATCTCTGCCAGGCTCCGATGTTTGTTTTGTAGGTATTATTGGTATGATAGATGGAGTTGTTTTCCACATAGTCCATGTACAAGTTTGCAATATCCGGGGCGAAAGTCGCACCCATACTTGTCCTGTGTCTTTGGTTGGAAAAAGTGTCATAGGAAATAATTTTCGATTAGTGCCAATCTTGCGCACTCCAAAATGAAGGCAGTGGGGACTGTTTTATTGTTGATGTTTCGTTGGTTGAGATATTGTTCAAGGACATGTAGGCATTCTAGTTGTGGAATGCTGTTGTATAAAGCCACCACGTCCAAAGTAACCAAAATATCACCATGTTGGATGTGAATGTTGTCTAAGATTTTTATCATACTGGTAGTGTCTTTAATGTATGGTTTCATTTTTAGAACGAAAGGTCTCAGAAACCAGTCAACATAAATGGACAGAGGTTCAAGGATGGAGTCTATAGCTGAGACGATGAGTCTCCCTGGCGGTGTTTCGCTATTTTTGTGCACTTTAGGCAACAGGTAAAAAGCTGGAATGGTTGAATTGCTCTTGGTCAGGAACATCTTTTCATCATGGTCAATCCACCCTTCTTCATGGGCGTGTAGCATCAGGCTGGATATTTCTTCTTTAAGTTGCGATGTAGGATCCCCTTATAGTTGTTTATAGAATATCTGGTTCGATAGTTGAGACTTCACTTCTTCATTGTAGGCATTTTTGTTCCATAACACAATGCTCCCTCCCTTGTCCGCAGGTTTTATAACGAACAAGTCGTTGTTTTGTAGATCTTTCAACGCTTGCCTTCCGATGGGACATAAGTTATCTTTGGAAAAGTTTCTAGTGGATAATCATTTCTTGGTTTCTTCAATGATTTTATTTTCAAAGACAGCAGTAGCCGGACTTATCATGGTTGTAGTAGGACAGAATGTGGATCGAGGTTTTCACTCACCTAATATGGCCAACAAAACAAAACTAATACCACTGCATGAGGAGTTCTAGCGTTCCAGCAGGGGTTCATGTGACATTACGAAACACAGAAACACAGCAAAAGCAATCACCGATCCTGCAACCAGGAACCGCCGGAGAAAAAAGAACCGCAAGCGATGTAATGGTGAGGACGTTGTGAATCGCTAGAACGCAGAAAAAGGTAAAGACAACATTCTTTCACCTTAATTTCACATCCCCGTTAGCAACAACAATGCGGTAAATACGGAGTCATCTCTTAGAAATGTTTTGAGTGTTCTATTTTTTGAAAAATGAAACACATCGTTTAGAATTTAGAAAACACCATGATTGTTTCTCCTTGCTTTATAGACAAGGAAATAGACGGACACTAAAGAAAAAAGAAAGGGCATGTGGAAACCAATGCACCTTGCCCATTGAAGTCAAAAAAGTGCCATCCCTGTGTTTAAGCAATTGAAAAACACACAGGTCAGTGCACGATTGATTCAACTTTTCGAAATGTTATAGAAATTGAAGGACAATAATATAAGTAACTTACGTGGGGTTTCCATAAGCAGGTCCCACGGAAAAACAAAAACTAAGAATCAAGACATCAGAAATCAACCAGATCTGTATAAAGGCATTCAAAAAAAGAAAGTAATCCATCCGGCAAATAGATCATCTCCCAAAAAAGTAAGAAGACGAACCCTTAAAGATCACTGCTTAACGTAATCTACAGAAAGGAAGAAACCTTTCTTTTGAAACAACAACGCTCTAGTCCAACCACAATAGACTAAGAAGGTCAGTGGAATGTTTTGTATGGGAACTAAAGAGCCCCAATACATATGAACTTTGCCAAGAAAAAGTTTCTTAACACTGCAATGCTTTTATAATTTTACACATGAAACTGGCTTGCCCCAGATCAGTCACTAACATATATTCCGCATTTGTTCTCATTTACTTCACAGTATTCAACAAAACTGTGACAAATTGGGGATCCTTTGATCTACCTGTTAACCTTTTAAAGAAATTCACCATCCTGAAGAGGGCTACATTAAAAACAGCAGAACACCACGGATGGTGTTCATGTAATCTGTTAGCCGAAACATATGTAGACATCCCGCAGACATCTGAAGAACTTTGTCTATTTGGTGCAAAAGAACTCTAAAAAATATCTTTTGTTTTTCATCTACAGTTTGCTCCCTCCAAAAATGCAATATGATAACATTCTAAAAACATCACGTTATTGTGAAAAATCATGAATGTCACTTACTAACCACAGTCACTAACGGTATAAAGCGTGATATCTCTGGAATTTTCCAGTTTCAATTTTAAACATTTATTTGAATGTATGAGGTGTCTTGTGGAAAGTACCCAGGACATGGTTGTGTATTGAATAATTTGATTAAAATGTGTTTTTACTTTGTTTACTTTACTGGCAATTTTATTTTTCGCTTCATATGAAATTTGGATACCTGAAATAGATAATCTATCCTGATTTTCCCTTCACCAGTTCTCAAGGTGGACCAAGAGAGGGGTAATTGAGCAGTTTGTTCTGTTTTACATATCGCACAAGTGGTCCCTCTACCGCTCAATCCCAATTAAACAAAATATTTGGGACTCACCCATTTTATCTACTCTTATTTCAGAGGGCCTGATGCAACACAACAAACATTAACATTCCTTTCTTCTTAGGATTTCACATATGCAAATTCTCAGATGCTTTCCTATTCACCCTGGGTCCCCATCCGCCGATCTCAGACTGTCAGGATTAATCAGGTGAGTGCAAAGGCAGCGAATATGGCAAGGGAAATGTGCACAAAATCACACAGAGAATAACCTTGAATCAAACTACGTGCACACAAGAACCAAGACTCATGTATACTAAACCCAGGAGTGCAGATTGAGTGAAACAATAATACAAATATATGAAAAGGGATGTGGGGTAAGCACTTAGAACCTCCTTATGACTGAAAGGAAAGTCGGCAAACTCCTTACCCACTTTGCTATTACAGATACTGCCAGCGCTAAACCCACGTAGAGGGCAAGCAAGGACAGGATCTGTGAGCTGACACTCTTGATGATATTGAAATAAAGAACTTAAAAACAGTACTCACGAGGACTGGAAATACCACTAGAATGTCAGTGAGCCCACGAACCCTGTTGATCAAACAGGGACCCAGAAGGCTATAACAGCAATGGGTGGAGGATAACTAAATACATAAGACTCAAGACAAGGGGCAAGTAAGAATTGTGATTATAGAATAGTGAGGAAAACAAAGGCATTCACACATGAGCTAGCTACAACAGTACACCACACCTAATAATCAATGGAAATAAATGCAGAAGTGCAAGGGAAAACATGGAATGGATTCCAATAGAAAATAAGGAGCAGGAGCAGGGAAAACGATATTACAAAAGGCAAACTTCTCCCACCCCTCCAAGGAATAAAGGCAGGAAGCTAAATCTATAAAGGGAAAGACTAAGGCATCAACCTTTTCAGTAGCAAAGGACAGCATCAAAGAAAAAGAGAACACAGGCAAATTGGGCTGCATCAAAGGGGAAAGCACTGAGAAAGGCTGCCTGCAGACAGAGGAAGACAGAAAGGGAAATCTAGGAAGCAGAAATCAATTAAGCACATAAATTAGAAATCCAGGGCAGAGGAACAAGAAACAGGAACTAGGAACCAGGCACAAAAACTAGGAACCAGGAACAAGGGACCAGTCACAACAGGAACACTGCAACAATGACCAGCGCTGGACTGCAGTAAACTGAGGCTTTTAAAGCTCCTTAACGAGCACACCCCTCAGGTGTGCCGCCTGCTGCACCTGCAGCCACAGGTGTTGCCTATCCTCCACCCAACCCTGTCCTGCAAGGGAGGAGGTGAGGCAGAGAGCCAGGCATTCTGGGAAGCATAGTCATTAGATTAACGTAGCATGCTGGCTGCCAAAAACCTGGAATGGATCCGGAAGGGAAGTAACTTGGAAAATAAGGTTTTAGCGCTCCCAATTCATCAAAGCACTGTAGCATAAGGTTCGGAGGGAAAGTCCAGTAGGGGATAAACCCCAAATCATGCCCCCAAGTGGTGGGAACGGGAGCGAAGGGAGCAAGCCGTGACACAGACCCACTTTGACACAAAATCTTCAATTGGTCTTCCTCCGCCGGGCTCAGACCAAATATTTCACACATACAACTTCTCGGGTGATTTACTGTCCACCCCTGGCCCCCATACGCCACGCTCAGACCCATTTTAACACAAAACCTTCAATTGGTCTTCATTCGCTGGGCTCAGACTATATTTCTCTACTTCATCATAATTGAAGACTTTCGACTGTGTGCAGGGTTTTGCTTGACCCGTCGTAGGACCACTTCAATTCACAATTACTCGTTCTCTTCTTGACCTTTTCTCACTTTCACTTTTGCAACTTCTCAGCTGGATACCTTACAGAAACCTGGTGATTATCTCCAACTTTATTATTGGTGCGGGAGGACCCCGGGTATCTCCAACACACAATGCAGGATTCTTCAGCCTGGTGTCCTGGTCTTACACCTTCTATTCTTGAGGTTTCTGGAAAGAAACAGTTCCTTGTCATAAAGGTCAAGGGAACTTCCCTCCTTGCAATCCCCTTCTGTTTTGCCGTCTTCCCTCTTTCATTTAGCTGCTGTCTCCAAAATGCTGTTTCCTCATGTGCTTTGCCACGCTCAGAGTGTGCTTCCGTGCTCTGCCGTTTTCCATGTGGGCAAGCTTAATGGATGTCATGTGTGTGTAATGGTTAGTAATTGCCTGACCTTGCCTGACCATTGTACTGGGACACATCAGGTATGCGTATCGGGTGCTAGTCTGTTTTCTCTCATAGCGGCCTGTCTGTTAGAAAGTGTTCATGTTGTAAAAGGGGGGGGTACAGAATATCCTACCTGGTAGGATGGGGTAAAGGTGTTACAGGGAAGGGGATTCTGCGTACCACCATCCGGTGTACCACTCCCACTCGCCGAACACCCCCAAGAACTGGATGCAAAAGTGATGGCTGTGTTCTGGCCACCTGGATGACAGATGCCCAGGAACTAGCGGGTGAGACGCCTTCTGGTTTCTCTCAGTGGCTATGCGATGGAGGATCACCTGGGGGAGTGGGAACGAGGCACCCTTCAATGAGACCCAGTATCCCCCATTTCCCTTATGTAGTGAACCCAACTCCCCCCAGGCCTTTATAGGTTACTATCAATCCCTTCCCTATTCTATCTATAAATCATTTCCTAGTGAATATCAGGCAGGTACTGGGACGAGGAAGAGACATCGCAGAGACATACATTCTTTCTTTGTAAACTCTAACTCACATTTACACCACTTAGGTACTGGGACGAGGAGACCACCATTAACACAGAAGACAAACTGGACGAAGAAGCATGAGCAGTCTAGTTGTTGGCCTCATTGGTATGGAGCCGGGAACCTTAAAAATTGCTCAGGTGAGAAGCCCAGTGAGAAGCCAGGGGAGAGGCACAGGAAGAAGCCCAAAGCGGCGCACGTAGGAGAGTTCCGGGTCAGAAGTTGTGGAGGCAAGAAGTCACCTTCCCAAGATGCTGGAAGGTTTGGAAAATATGGTCCGGAGCAGCGAGTGAAAGGGGCTCGTTGGTAGCCTGAGCCAGAGCTAAAGAATCAGTGAAGCACAGAACTAAGGTCCTGGGAGCATTGGAAGGACTCCTGAATGCTCACAGGTGCAGGACTGCTGACTGCCAACTAACGGAGCTCCAACTGAAGCAGCAGGTAAGTGCAGAAGCCGTGGAAGAAGCCGCCCACCCGAGGGCACCAGTGCGAGGCGACTGCGTTCCGGAAAAGAGTATCTGGAAAGTCACACAAAGCAGAAAGCCGACAAGACCAGTGAGTCCGCCTGGGAGAAAAGGGGGACACTTCACGGTGGCTGGGTGGCATAGTGGAAAAGACTTAGAACTTTTGTATAAATGGAAGATTAGCGAATCCCAAGATGAAATCATAATGAATACATTAAGAAACCATTAAACTACACATGATTAAAAAAACTTATAAGTATGCATTGCCAACGAAGTGAATAAGCAAGCATTGCCGCAAGTAGAAAAATCAAGCATTATCAAGAGACAAGAATAGGCAAAAGTAAAGATACTTGTAATGAAATATAAATACATAAAGAACCTGGACAAAGAACGCCAGGTGTGATAATTAAGAAGAGATACAGTGAATATGTTTCCTAGCAGGAGAATGTACTGGGAAACGTATGCAGAATTGTGCAAAAGAACTGCAACACTAATTGTGTTTCCTAGCAGGAGAGTGTACTGGGAAGCCAAGCCTATGTTGGTTTACCAGTGAAAATTGTCCAACACGTGACTGATGGGCAGGCAAATCATGAATCAAGCTTCAAGAGTACTTGAAAGGAAATTAAGTGAAGTCTTATGGCAAAGCTGAAACTGTGGCAATATATTTATGGAACAGATGCAAATAAGATGTGTCGGTTGCGTGACCTGTAATGGGTGGACCCTGTGGTCCCACAACTGTGCCTAGACCAAACCCATTCACCTAAGGAAAATTCACTTTGTAATTTTTGTGACTGAATAACGATAAAGGAAAACTGTGTGTACTGCAATTGTGGAACTGAACTTTATGTTTTGGAACCTTGAAGATCCCAAGAAATAGTGTTTTTGTGAACTTTTGAAAGATTTGAAAGCGTGTGGAAAGGAACCTCTCTTTTGGAACCTGAACTGTTTGAATCTTGGGGAAGGGAGAACCCTTTTCCATTTTAGAGCTGGAATAATCTCTGAACATTTATTTTGAACACTCTTCAATTGATGCTGACATCCCTACACATTGTATACAATTAGATGTGAGGGCAAGTATAGGTCTTGGACAAAGACAGATATTTACTTTGGACTTCCTGACATTAGGCTATCCTTAGTTTCAGTTAGGTAGGTAAATCCCACCTTAGCATTGGGCATGTTAGGCCTTCTTTCCATTTGAATAAAAGTTTGTATCCCAAACTTCAGTCATTTGTCTGTGTCTGCTTTGTGATGCCTTCACAGCGCACAACCAGGAATATAATCACAGTGCACAAGCAACCAAGAGCCCAATCACTGTGTGGTACACCTAGGACTATAGTCACAGTGGGTGCACAAAACATTATTACATGGCAACTGTGGGAGGTCTGTGCTTGTGTTTTTATCCGAATTAAACATTGATATGATATGATAGGTTATTTATAACGTGCTTAATATCCAGCGGTTTCTAAGCATGGACCCGGGGATCAAACCTGTGTTGCTCCGTGTCCTCTTGCTTCCAAGGCGAGCACGTTGCCCCTAAGCTATCCTCCTGAGACATTTTATTAAAGATACAAAGTACACATTAATCCTCACTAACCCTACTCTATCAGGGAGTTCCCTACCTAGTCTAAGGTCTAAGGGGATCACTCCTAGCATCAACAAAACTGGCCCTCACACTAAATACACAACAAAACATTCAAAGTAAAACATAAACAACATAAAAAAGTGAATAACCAACAACCAGTGATTTGCATGACATTCACCTGTCCTGGGTAGATCCCTTGCCCAGGATTGCTCAAGTCAATTTCTCCCAAATGGTCAAAAGTAAAAGTAAAATCTTGAACCATTTCTTGTAGGTTCCAAATGAAATAAAAGTTCACCAAACAAAAATCCACTGGTAACAGTTCTTCAGCTTTCTTTTGAAAAGTTCCCCTTCCAATTCTAGCCAAGAAAACGGCACCAATGATAATCCTGCGTATCCTCCTTCCAGGATTGGTTTGCCACAGTTCAAAGGATAAAGAAAAAACTTCTGCTTCAGCAACTTTCCTTGCATTTCTGACCTCTGCAGTGTCTTTGGTATAATTGTCAGGATGCTTCGTCTTGACAACCCCCTTCTAATCCTGTTACAGTGGGAACAGGCTCCTGTGTTCCACAGTATACCACTACTTCACCCAGTCTTAGGGTAAGATGCACTGCCAGTATCATACACAACCACAGTTCTGGTGGTTCTACTTCAACTTGATACTTTAAAATTGTTAGGTGTTTTAAAGACAAGACTCTTCAACCTCCACAGGTAGGCAAGGCACTCTTCTTTCCGAGGATGTAAGAAAAGGGCAGCCTTTTTGCTTCTTCTGTCTGTCTTATTGCCACCACTACAATCGGCCTCTACATCCAGACTGCTCCTCTTTCAACTTCAACAGTCTCAGCATTACAGATTGTTGACTTAATCTTCTCACAAGCACCCAGCCCCCTTCCACAGCTTCATTCACACCTTCATGATTCCAGTAGCTACCCTGAAGCTGTATTGCCACACTGCCAGCTTTGGATAACAATGTCACACTTGTGTCAGAGGACACTGGACCTTTAACAACTTAACAACCTCAGAATGCAAGTGGATAGTTTCACTATAGAAAGGATTTGCCTGCTAGCTTTCGCAATGCATGTTCTTCTCATCAGTTCAAGAACGTCTACATTTACAGAATGCTTGTTTTGGATGTTACCAGGTTCATTCTTCAAAAGGGAAACAGATTTAGGTACATGCAACTACTCTTTAAGGAGGATCTTTAACTTTAAAGACCCATAAGGAATTGTATTCCCCTTTATTAATACAGAGTTATACTCTGATTCAGGAATCAATTGTTCACACGCAACCTCTCTTTGATGTAATATGCCTTGTAACAATTTGTGAAAGTCAGCTTCAGGTTTCCGAGTGATTTGAAAGAGCGTTCCCCTTCTTAATTGGAGACACACGACCACTCCGGTAACGTTCAAACAGTTCAACAATGGAAAATGACAGCTTTTCTTTATACGCGAGCACTCCGACTTGCATTAGAAGTGTGCATGATACATTTTCATTGTCAGAAGGACTCTTCACAACGACAAACAGTTTGTAGTCTCTCCCACTCTTACGCAAGTTATTATAGAGCTGGTAACAGTTACCGGCAAGGTTTTCAAAGTGTACCTGAACAGGGGGCTTAACTCACCAGCTCCAGGAACACTGCAGTTGAGGGCTTCTTGCACTTCCCGACTTCTTCTGCTTCTACTACTACTTTAGCCACTCTTGGGACCCACGGCCTTAACCATGTGGAGTCTCCTTCTCTGTCCCTCGGGTTGCTTCTGTACACAGGCCCCGGGCTGCAACACGGCTATGGCTCTGAAGTCAGTCACTAGGTTCACCTGGGAAGACTTTCAATCTGGACATTTCTCACTCAGTGCTGCCATGGCAAGGTAGGGTTTGTGAACACAGGGCTCTCTCAGGACTTGCAGGAGAAATCTGCTTTCCTCTTGCCCCAGTGTCCCTTAAGTGAACACACTTCCTCATGAACTGCTAACCTCATGTTCTTCTCTTTCTGCTACTAGTGCTAACCATCCTGCTCCAGCTCAATTCTGCTTCCCCCTCCTGCTGCAGCCTTTTATGCTTCTTAGGTGGGGCAATTTATTTCAGGTGCAGACCCTTATTTTCAATGGCCTGACCTTGGCAAAGACTGTTAGGTTTCCTTGCCTGTCCTTCACTTCTACATGCCTCTTCAGCCCTCTACTTTGTCTCAGTCCTTATGGATTTCTGGGACATGTAGCTAATTTTAATGAAATTAAGTTGTTCTACTTCTTTTAGAGAATTAAGGGAAGATTTAATTCCCTTAGTATTTTCAAAAAAGGGATTGTATGTTTTAACCTTATTAGTGGAGGAAGGTGTAGAGAAGGCAACATTTCCATTATTCCTAGTAGTGTACCTTTGGTATTGAGGAGGGCATTTGATTTTAGGGATGAAAATCAACCTTAGTTTTAACAGGAGGCTGAAAGACATTAGACTGACAATACTCTTCTGCTGACAAGAAAATACCTTTCAGAGGAATAATACTGTGACTCATCCCATGGAATTTCCTCACTACCCTGGGCCCCGTCTCTACCCAGGTGATCCTCCCGCCGTACACCACCCCCCGTATTGGGATCAGGAAGCGTCTGCCCTCTCCTGGCCACCTGGGAAGAGAGTTTAGGCAGGGTTTTGGTGAGGGATTCGCAGGGTTCTTCACACAACACAATGCAACAAATATATATAACATATCAATGTCTCTTGTCGTGGTCTGGGCGAGCTTCCCTTCCCCAGATCCAAACAAGTGTTTTCTCCACAGTTGAAAGGAAAAACAAGGAAATCCAATTTAACACAATGTTCAGTTGTTTCAATGAAGTATCTTGAAAAAGTCATAAACTCTCACTCCTCCTGGAATAAGAACTCTTTCACCTTTGTGGCAACAACACATAGTTTGGTCAGGATGGTTTGCTTCAATGTTAATTGCAGAAAGAATTGTAACTTTTCTTCAACCAGCTTTCACAATTCTTCACCAAATGTCACAACTCAACATGTTGTTTTCTAATAACGCCACTCTTCAGCACTTGCACCTTCTACTACCTGGCTTACTCGTTCACCAGGTTTCTTCTGGGCTATCACTTCTTGCCCTACGGGTATACTTGCCTGCCCATCTACTTCTTCAACATCAAAACAGATAAGTGCTTCAATGCTAACTTTCAAATTCATAATAACAACTTTCACTGCCTTCTTCAGCATCAAAATGTTAGCAGCTTTCAAGGAATAGAGCATTCACATTGATCCATGTCAGGACCTCTCCACAAAAAATGCTCATCTCCCTCTGGACAGCTTCTTCCAGAAGGGCAGCCTGTTTGCTATCTTTCTTTCCCTTCTGCATCAATAACTAAATAGTGGTCAGGATAAAGTATTTTCCTTCTTCTGCCTTGGCTGTAGCAATGTGAGTTTACATCAACCACAATAGTAGGTGTCCCAGAGCCTAAGCGGCAACCTTGACAACCCTGGGCTTCTTAACATTCCCCTCTTCTGTTAGACTGATGTTGCCTGTTCTTTAATTTCTCCTCGCTTGGGTATTGGTGGTATCCCTGAGATTGTAATAAGGACTCACCACCGGTTTGGCGGTGTTTGCTCAAACTCACACACTCAGTTCTAGGGTTCTCTTGACTTAATTTAACACCACCCTATTTTGTGAATCTTCAACCGTTTGGTATTTGTAATGCTTATTAGCTTGTTTTGATAACTTTTCAATTGTTCAGTATTCACAATGCTCACCAGCTTGCTTTGATACATTTTCAACAGTTCTGTAATCGTAATGCTTTTTAGGTTGCTTTGATACATTTTACACAGTTCGGTATTCGTAACACTTATTTGTTTGCTTTTCACTCGCTCGCGAGTGATCCTGCCTGCGCTGAGCATGCGGCCTGCACTGGAATGACCCGGAGTCACTTGTCCATCTCTGACTCACTGCGTAAGCAGCTTCCAGCTACTCTACTTCATGTTCGCAGGGTTGCAGGACCCGTGGCTTCTCCCGACCAGGCACATCTTCTCTCTTTGGTCGCTGCTGCTTCCGCCAAGCTGGTTTGGAGCTGCTCTGGCTCCCGAGAGTCTCTGGTGCAGTCCAGCCTCCTGAAACCCCTTAACTGCTTGTACCACATCTGCTTCCCACTGCGTAGCCTCTTCACAATGTAGTTTTGCCAGGCAAGCGTTTCTTCTTTACGCCCGCTCAGGACCCGTCCTGGTCCCAGCGTCTTCTTGCTCCTCTACTTCTTCCTCCCACTGCATACGTGGTCCGCTCTGCATGCTACAATTCTGCTTCCTCATACCTGCTCTTGAGGGGGCCTTTTAAGCTTCTCAGTCTCCCTCAGCTGTAGGTAATTTTTACTAATTAGCTGACCACTCCTACATCTTTGTTCCTCTGCATCCCGCTTCCTCGTCTCAGTACTGAGGGAATTCTGGGACCTGAAGTCCCCACTGATAAAGTTTGTTTTCTTAACTCCTTCTTGGCTACAAAGTTGATTTCTACTTTCTAAGACATTTAACAAAGGGATATCACAAGAATCAGTCATTTGGCAGGTTTGAGAAGAGGAATATGGATCTTTGATCTTAAGACTTCTATCATTATTTACCTTCCTCTTATTATGCTTTTGGGAGCTGGGGGAATTTATAACTGTACGCATCTCCTGGGTTATACCAGAACGTTTATCGTTTTTAACACTACATGGTTCATGGCTGAATCGTTCACATTCAGATGGTACTCTTGGGGAACAATGAAATTATGATGGCAACAGGCCATTACATACTGTGGTATTTGTAGGATGTCTTCTTTACAAAAGGTTAAAAACTGTGTCTCATCCCACAAGTATCCCTCACTCATCTGACCCTTTTCTGTTCCTGGGTGATCCTCCTGCAGTACACCACCCCCAAGACCAGGAGCAGGAAGTGTCTGCCTTTACCTCGCCACTCTGGAGGATACTGTAGGATTCATCACATACCCTTCCCCCAAAGACCTGACCTCATTGGTCGAAGTGTACGAAAAGAAATAATGGAACTATGTTCCCTGCTGGCCTGCACCCACTCCCCACAAACCCCATCACCACGCCAACTCCCAAACACAATACAAACTCCCAAACACATGCACTTGCTTTTTAAGGCAGTGTTCAGTGAAGTGCACTAAAAGTGCAAGTTTCAACTTCTTCCTACACTTTTATTTTAAAATGAAACCATTCCGGAATGGTTTCTTTTTCAAATAAAAGTATAGGAACAGTAAAACTTAATTTAAAAAAGTAGAGGAACAGCGCTCCCAATTGCTCCCACCCACTTCGACCACTGCCTGACCTCCAGGTTAAGAGTTTCTTTCTCTCTTCTTTAAACTTAGCCTCTCCCGCATTTTTAGTGGCTTCACATGTTCTCAATCCCAAACTGAGTCTTCTGTAAAAACACCTTCTTGGGTCCAAGAGTTATGAGGAGAGTAAGAAATACATTTTTTTTCTGGTTGATTAAACTATGTAAATGACTTCCTTTTTATTTGTGCTGCTCGGAAGACCCATTCCTCAAAGTGGGGCATTTCATTACCCAAGATCATAGGGGTAGGAAGGTCAGATATTACTGCCACTAATACTAACATAGATGTTCCCAAAATAGTAACATCACGTCTAGTCAAGGGGTGTCCCTCAATTTGTCCATGAACACAATTTATAACCTTTTTACACACACTTTCCCAGTGTGGTGAAAGAATGTTAGCTTGTACTGCTGAACCCCTGCTTCTTGGTATCTAGCTGGGCCCAAATGGTTTTTCCTGCCACAACTACAGGGACGCGATAACTGTTTTTTTAACTGGTGCTAAGCATTAAATTTGGTTTATTTTGGTGCTTAACTTGGGATGGGGCTGTAGGATGTATACCTTTGCCTGACATTTCACACTCTACTTCAATCATCATGTAAAACATGAACGTTTTGGGAAGTATTTCCATAGACAGGATGCACAAAACCTCCACATTTTAAACAACCCAAGTCTTTAGAGACATCAGTCTCCACAAATTGTAAGTCTCTAAATTCTGAAAAAGTATTGTCCTCAGAGGATTCGACCTTTGTCTGTTGGCATGAATTTAAGCCTGGAAATAGTACCTTATTTTATTTTTATTTTTTTTTTATTTTTATGGTTTATTACAAACCTTTAAAATTGCATCTTATACATGTTTACATTATCTTCATATTCCAATTTACAAAAATTAACTCATAGAACAGTTGAGCTAAAAGTGACACAATTATCCAAGAAGTTACACAATTAAGTGGCTCCACTAATTGATAATCGATCTTTCATTGAATCTCCTTTATTATATCCTCTAAAAAAAAAGTCAGAGCAATTGTCACTTTTCTGTTTGAGTCCTCAAAACACCATGCCCACCAGTCTTCAGGACTCAGCGTTCAATGTTCTGCCATAATGTTCCCAAGCTGTTTTGTTCTTTCAGCAGTTAAGGGCCGTGCCGAATAGCATTAAATGTTTCAGAGTCTCATCCTTATAATACACAGTATAGGAAGCATTGTCAGAGTTGGATGACCTACAGTTCCCTGCAATTGATTTACTCTCACAGAATTGCTGAAACCTAGCTCCCCCCTCACTACTTTATTTAATTTCTGATTCCCCTGATTTGCCTGAGGGTTCTCTTATCAAGGGATCAAGATGAGGGTAAGTGTTTACTTCCTTTACTGGAAAATATACTTCCAAGGAATACAATATCTCTTTCATTCCTTATTTTTGTTTTCGTGACCCACATTTAGTTCCAATACGTTTGCACTTAAATGGAACTGATAATGGTTAAACTCTCTCAAGGTTCCAGGATTCCCAGGCGACATCATATATTAGTTTCCCAACCCTATTGCCTCTAAGAATTTCACGTGGAGTTGTTGAAAGATTTAAATCCATGATCTTCAGTTCTTTGCCAGTAGAGATTAGGGGGTACATCTTAAACTTTGGATCTTGGTCAGGGACAATATAGGCATATATATAAACAGAGAACTCCACTTCCAACATTAAGGAAACCACTAGTTTATCCTTTCTGGGGATACTATGGTTTTGAGAGAAAAATAGATGATATATATACCCTTCTACTAGTTGTCTTCTTGGAAAAATATCTTTTCCTGAGAGTCTAAAAAATGGAATCCGATTTTCATCTTAAGAGACCATTGATTACAGGCTATCCATCTCAATCATCCGGTCCCATTGAGGGAGGTCTTTGAACTGGGGAGCTTAGAGGAAGCTAGTGTTTTAAGAAGGGAGGGAGTATGTAACGCTCACCTGGCATCCACTCGGACGTCACTCAGCCTGTTCTGACCTCTTACGACCTCGAACCCTTCCCTGGAGTCTACTCGACTGGAGACTGGGTCTTGTTTTCTTGGAAAGTGTGCTCTCCGTCCTGCTTTCAGCGCCGGTGTGCGTTGATTGATGCGGGCTCGTTGCTGCCTAGTTACTTCACTGGCAAGAGTCCAACAGGTAAGTATAATGTGTCTTTTGAACAGTTCTCGAACTTCGTTCCTTTCCTTCCTTAGATGATGGCCGGCGTCCGGGGATGGCGGCGTGCTGCTGAGATGAGTAGCGCTGAAGGTGAGTGAGAGCGCGATGCGCGATGCGACCCTTTCATATTTGTATTGAACTGAGTTCTTTTTCTGTGTCTTTTAGGTGCTGCGACGTTTTCCGCGTGGATGCCGGTTATGAAGAAGAAATGCAGTGAGTAAGTGCGGTATGCGGCGCCTCTAGATGTTTCCACGCTAACCTGGAGTGTATTTTCCCTCTTGCAGATGGATGCGAAGTTCCGGAGACAGAGTTCCCCCAGAGCGGCTGGGATTCAAGTGTTTGAAGCTCATACATTCTTTAAAAATAAGCAAAGATTTGCTGAATGCTTACTAATGCCTTTTTTCTGTTCTTTTCCCTTTTCCTTAGGAAGCGGCATGCCGGGATGGGAATGACACCGCCGAAGATGCCTGCAGCACAGAAGAAGCGATGAATGATGGGCAGAAGCGCCGCAAGGTAAGGCTGTTCCTAACGGTGTTCTTGCTCTTGCAGGAGCTGAGCGCAGAAGAAAGATGCAGGCCTACTTGAGACCGATCCGAACACGGTGAGTGTCACGCTGCAGGTGCAGAAAACACAAAGCATGTTTCTCAGCCTGGGCATGGCTTAAATAGTCTCTGGGGATCCCAGGTGTCTCTGGGCTGAACCACACCCAAAAGACTAGACTGCACATGCAGTTCTGGGAACTGAAATATGTGGGGGCATCCATCTTGTCCCCATCAAAGCACTACAAGTCCAATCCCCAATGTTATCCTATGGGAGTGAGTGAGTCTGGTGCCACAAGCACCAAGTCTAACTCCAAGTGGGTCTTTGGAGGGATGGAGAGGCCCTTGAGGGCCATGTAGGTGATCGTGGCCTGGCTCCAGCCTGACAGCTTGGAGGGCTGGGGACATGAGGGGCAGGAATCATGACAGAGTATGACTATACCAATCTTCTTGTGACTCCTTTCCTGTCTGATCAAAATTGGCCATGTATACATTGGATCCCCAGTTTGTATCAACTGATTCCGATCCCACTCCTCACACCATAGAAATGTGAGGCGGACAACTTTGTAAAGAGTTTTCAACTTTTCCCATTTTATTAAATAAAACAGGTTGAATAAACACTTCACTATGCTTACCCTAACAAGATTTCCCTGCTTAAAGTAAACCAAGAGGAACACTCTAACCAAGAGATATCTAACCCTCACAGTTAAACAACAATTAAAGCCATATGGCAACTCAATGTAACAAAAACAAATATGTATAACATATAATCGGGTTCACAATATGTCATATCTTGTTTTCGGAGACTTTCTGTTTGGAGCAGATGGAGACATATTCAGGGTATCGTTTTGTCCTCGTCCAAGATGGCGCCCAGTGTGTCATGCGCAGGTCTAGTTCCTTCCTGTTCTGCTTCCTCCTTCCTGTTTCCTCATTGCACTGCCAGGACAGGTTATATGCGGCAACTTCATGAGACACAGTGCGTCGCTACTCCTCATTCCAGATGCCGCATAAGTCTGTGCTATTGTTCTACTCTCTTGTTTCCATTTCAGTCTGTTCTATAATCCTTCCTGAACTGCTTATTCTATTTACGCTACCTCTAGCAACGAAATGTAGAAGCAAACAAGAGGAATCATTGTCTCCCACGCCAGACATCTCTTCAACGCTTGACATAACCTAGTTAGAAGACTCTGGTACGTTGTTTTCTTGCATGCCACACATTCCACCTACAATTAATAAACACATAAACATTGACCGCTGTACTTCTCTCTGTCTGGCTAGTGCGGCAAGAGTAGGCACTCTAAACCTAACGCTGCCACATTCATGTGAGAAGAAACAGCATTCTTGAATCGCAACATTGCTGTTCACAACCTGGCTCGCAAAGAAACACAGAAGAACACATCTTTACCTACAAGACCAAACTACAGGGTTTTCGTCCCCAGAGGGTTTCCCTATGGCATTTGTCCCTTTCTTCTCTTACACTAACTGGAAGTAGGGGAGTCCAAGAGTCATTGGGGAAGCTTATCTAAAACACCTCTAGTTGCATCAGACAAGGTTAGTCTCAATCAGTGCACTTTTACCGTTGAATACAAATGTTATTCATGTCTGTATGATTACAAGGGTTACAAGGCAATCAAGTCTCACAGTTAGCGACGCCCAGATGGTAAAAGTAACCGAGTGCAAATATGGATCAAATGCAACAGCTAATGGCGGCTGTCCAATCCCTGACATTAGAAGTACAGAATTTAAAACAGTAAAAATGTGATTGCGCCAACAAGTAGTTTGCCCACCATTAGAAATACCTCCAGGTCCTTTACCGGGAGGCAAGTATGATGGTAACCCTCATATATTAAAATAATTTTTGGATGCCTGCATGGTTCAGTTTGCCTTTAAGAATACATATTTCCCTTCTGAGAGGGACAGGGATGGGTATATGATTTCCCACCTGTCAGGGGCGGCTTTAACTTGGGCCACACCTTTAGTTACTACTAATAATCCCATCCTAGGTTCATATCCAGCATTCATACATAATCTCAAAGCTATGTTTGGCAGACATGAGATCACTGTATCATCCCAGGAACATCTCTTGGATTTTAAACAAGGCTCCCAAGACATTTTGTCATATATTACTAAAGTCAAGCAGATGGCAGCCGATACTGCATGGCCAGACGATGCCTTAATTACGTTATTCCACAGAGGTCTGTCAGAGGACTTGAAAGATGAAATCTCTAGAGTACCTTGCCTGCTAATTTAGCACAAACGATAACACTGTCTGTGCAATTAGACTACTGTTTACAAGAACGTTCTACCGAGAAGAGACGCAGTAGATCTGTAAAGTCTTCCTTTGAGCAATTCCGACCTCCTATTAAACCCCTGGAGCCAGATGAACCAATGCAGTTGGGGGTCACGCGAGGTCCTTTGTCTTCAGAGGAAAGGAACCGCACGAGATCAATGGGTCTTTGCATGTACTGCGGATCCAAAGATCACCTGGTTAGAGATTGTCCAATTGCACGTCCCCGGAGACAGGGAAACACTCAATCCTGATTGTAGTGGGAACCACGATCACGTGAGAGGTGATTGGTTCTATAGACCGAGATGCAACTCAATATAAATGCATTACAGAACATATCTCACATAAATCCCCTAAAGGTGGTCCTTAATGTTCACTTTGTAATAGCTGATATCAAAATTCATGACGTTCCATCGTTGATAGATTGGAGTCTTTATTGATGACCAAGGGGCTAATGAAAATGATATATCACGTACACCTAAGGAGATATCGATACCAGTCAAAGGCGTGGACGGTAGTCCATTAATATCTGGTCCTATTGTAGTGGGAACCACGAACAAGTGAGTGGTGATTGGTTCTATAGACCGAGATGCAACTCAAAATAAATGCACTGCAGAACATATCTCACATAAATCCCCTAAAGGTGGTCCTTAATGTAAGGGAACAAGCCATTCCCTTAGTGATGAACATCAATTCTCATCATGAAAAGATCACCTTTAATATTATCAAAGCCGCTCATTATCCTGTCATACTTAGGCTACCTTGTTTAAGGATGCATAATCCGTATGCTAATTGGACTGCCGGTTCTATCTTCTTTGGTTCTGAATATTGTAATTCACATTGCCTAACAAAGGGTTCAGTTGGTCTACATACGTCCATACCTAATCCTAACATCTCCTTGTCTGATACAATGATTGATGACATACACATACTACCAGAATCATATAGATAGTACCAATACGTCTTCCCCACACAAGAGTTCTCTGCACTTCCTCCTACACATCGCTGGGATGACTGTGTGATCAACTTGTCACTTGATCAACCGATACCATTCGGGTGGATGTATATTCTTTCCAAAAAAAAAGTCAGTGCTTAAACAATATCTCCATACCATCCTAACAGAACAGATTAATCGCTGAGTCCACATCTCCAGCAGGTGCTTCTTTATTCTTTGTCTCTAAGAAGAACACTGAGGAACTTCGTCCATACATTGACTCTAGAGGATTGAACAGGATTACCATCCCAGATCGCTATCCTGTGCCTCTTACTACGGACACTCTGTAGGCAGTAAAAGGAGCATCCATTAATACTAAATTGGATCTCATCCATGCTTATCATGTTATGTTATGTTATGTTATGTTATGTTATGTTATGTTATGTTATGTTATGTTATGTTAGTGGTATTTCTTAAGCGCAACGGTCGCCCGAGGGCATCTTGTGCTGGAGAAAAAGGCAGCAGTCCATATCCAGAAGATATACAAAGCAGGCTCTAATTTAAAAAAGGAGTGTCTTCATCGCTTTCCTAAAAGGTAGATGGTCAGACAATTTCTTTATAGGAGGTGGCAACTCATTCCATACAATGGCGGCAGCCACAGAGAAAGACCGACCTCCTATCCGTGCACGTCGATACGGCGGCACGATGAGCAGGTCAGCAGTGGCAGAGCAAAGCTGGCGGCTAGGAGAGCAGCACACAAACTTGGCTTGAGACTCTGCTGCCAGATTGTGTACAGCCCGGTGAACAATACACAGAGCCTTGAACCTAATACGTTGATACACAGGAAGTCAATAGAGGGATCGTAAAACAGGAGGAATATGTGCTCCATAAGGGAGCCAGTGGCCACTCTTGCGGCCAGATTTTGCAGGCGTTGCAGTCTCTGAATGAGCCCCCTCGGTTGGCCCAAGTTACAATAGTCCAACCAAGATAGTATCAAGGCTGCTACTACCAGGGGATGCAAATGCTCAGAAATTAAGGGGAGCACTTTTTTAAGGACTTTCAGTTGGAAGTGTCCAGTTTGACAAACAGCAGCAACCTAACTCTCGATGGAGAGACAAGCCGATAATGTTACATCCAGATTCTTCACCTTCCCTGTAGGAATGGGAAGATTACCCAGAGAGACATGCCAGAAAGAAGACACCCAGAGTGAGGGATCAGGAGGACACCCCACCACCAAGACCTCAGTCTTATCTCCGTTCAATTTGAGACAGTTGTAGTTCATCCACTTACCAATGGCCGTCAGGCACTTTCGCAGACACAACGCCATCTCAGTCTGATCTAGATCTAGACGTATCAGAATCTGAGTGTCGCCGACATACGAATAGCACCAGACGCCAAAGGAGCGGATGAGACAAACCAATGTCCAAGTGTAGATGTTAAAGAGAATCAGAGATCCGGCAAAGACTGGTATCTGCATTTCCGGCAGCAAAGACTCTCTAATCCAAAGCGCTTTCCACTGTGTCCACAAAACAAGAAGTTACTGTAAGGATGAGTTTTTTGCTTCCCTATACTCATCCTTGCAGTAACTTCGTGAAACAGAGTGCCCTGCGTTTACCAGTCACGTGAGCCTGCGTGGAGTCCCATTGGCCAACTTGCTTTGTGGACACAGTGGAAAGAGCTTCGGATCAGAGAGGTTTTGCTGCCGGGACTACAGATACCATCCATTGCCGGATCTACTAGACATCCTTGCTTGTACTAATGACAGCTGACATCTTTCTTTTCCAGACACCACCTTAACTACCTAGGTGAACCAAGCCCCCTCATCAGTTGTCTACCTTCATACTATTACCAGTGTCCTGACGCCAGTTCGGCACCCTCAGAAAACCTGCCTTCACATCGCAATATCTGTTTTGTTCCATTTCTATCTGAACCAGAAACACCTATTATACGTGTGGACAATGACTACGTACCGCTACCTATACAGCCGTACATGAAATTGCACTTTTTTTGTTACTAACCCACAAATGTATTCCTTGGTTTCACTTGTATTCTCTACAATTTGTGTTATATAGGTTTCTGCCTATTTTTAAATGTTTATTAAGTCAAAAATTAAACTTTGTTTTATGATACATCTACCTTCCTGTAATTTCCGTTCTAGCATATGCAAATCTAGCCTCACTGTAGTATAGGTGCACCTCCTGTGCGTCTATGAAAGGGGTAGCCGTTGACTCTACATACTGTTTTGATAGTCTTATTTCAGAGGGCCTGATGCAACATGACAAACATTTAAGTTCCTTATTACGCTCTTTATTACGCTCTTTATTTTCGAGGTTTCTGTAAAGTCACAGTTCCCTGTCGAAAAGGTCAGTGGAACTTCCCTCCTTGCGATCCCCTTCTGTTTTGCCATCTTTCCTCTCTCGTTCAGCTGCCATCTCGAAACTACTGTTTCCTCATGGGCTTTGCCTCATTCAGAGTGTGCTCTCATGCTCCACCTTTTATCTGTGTGGGGAAGCTTAATGGAAGTCAGGTGTGTGTGATGGTAAGTAATTGCCTGACCTTGCCTGACCATTGTATTGGGACACGCCGGGTATACTGCTCGGGTGTTAATCTGTTTTCTCGCATAGCGGGCTGTCTATGAGAACATGTTTGCTCTGTAAAAGGGGGTGGGGGATATAGTTCCTAAATATCCTGCCTGATAGGATGGGGTAAAGGTGTTATAGAGAAAGGGATACCGCTTGTCACCATCCGGTGTCCCACTCCACGAAGACCCCTCACCCAGGTGATCCTCCTCCATTGGTCTACCTCCAGGAATTGGATCCAAAAGCGATGGCTGTGTCCTGGCCACCTGGATGACAGCTCTTCGGGGACTAGTTGGTGAGACACCTTCTGGTTTCTCACATCATGTATGTCATGTTCAAGTGGTGCTGGGCAGACTACGACTACACCATTTGTACTGTAAGTTGGAGAAGTGTGAATTCGACTAAACTGAAGTCACATACCTCGGATACGTTGTCCATGCTAAAGGTATTTCTATGGACTCAGGAAAGGTTTCTGCAGTTCGAGAATGGCCTTCTCCTTCCCCTGTGAAATATTTACAACGTTTCTTGGTGTTCTCTAACTTTTATAGGAAGTTAATCTCGCAATACGATTCTTCCTTTGACCACATTGTGAAAGAAGGGGGTTACCTTTGTCTGGACCGATGAGGCTCACCATGCATTCACCACACTTAAGACTTTGTTCTCCTCTGCGCCTATATTGAAAACTCTGGACCAGAATAAGTTTTTTTTTTGTGGAATCCATCGCTTCTCATTACGCTCTGGGTGCAGTATTGTTACAGATGTTTGACCAAGGGTTGGAGTGTCCCGTGGCTTATCTTTCAAAAACATTAAACTCCTTCGGAGCTGAATTATTCTGTGCTAGAGAAAGAACTTTTGGCAGTAAAAAGGCATTCCAGGAATGGAAGCATCTCCTATTGGGTGACAGATTCCCTGTGGTGGTCAGGACCGATCACCAAAACTTGAAGAGCCTTCAGTTTGCTGAGACCCGTAACAGTCATCGGGCCAGAGGGGCTAATTTATTTTCCCCTTACAATATTACTTTTACCTTTATTCCTGGTAGGGCTAACCTCCAGGCGGATGCCTTATCAAGGAAAGGCACCTGGTATGCTCCTCGTTTTCAATCAGAACATCTTTTCCCAAAGGCCATTTTCATTCATGCTGTTTCTGATTTTCTTCAATCCATTCATACTGAAACAAATGCTAACATAGCTGTATGTCAAGCAGCTGCTGTCGAATTTGATTTGGTATTCGAGGGTGGCTCCTACTTTCACTGCGACAGGGTATATCTGCCTACGGCTGTGCTACAACATGAAGCCTTGTGCATGTTTCATGACTCAGTGGCTGCTGGTCAGCGGGGTCTAGCAAATACATTGGAACTTTTACACAGATATTTCTGGTGTCCTACAATGGTTCTTGATGTTCAGGATTACCTCTCTTCGTGTGTCATTTGTATACAGACTACGGTACCTAGAAGACCTCCTCGAGGTCGTTTGGTGAAGATTCACATTCCTTACAAACCCTGGCAAATCATTTCCATAGATTTAGCGGTGGATTTACCCACAAGGGGTCCATGACTGTGATGGTAAAGATTGACTAATTTACAAAATTAGCCTTTTTTTGTGCTCTATCTAAAATTGCCTCTGCCGCCCCAATGGCATGAATATTAATTGACACCATCTTTTTGCGTCATGGGTTACCTGACTTTACTCTATCAGATCGGGGCCTCAATGCACTTCCTGTTACTGGGCACATGCCTGCTCTGCACATCAAAAGGATGTTGAGTTCTGGTTTCCATTCCCAATCTAACGGTCAGACTGAACACCTGAGTCAGACTCTTGAAGGGTATTTGCGTTGTTTCATTTCTGCAGCCCAAGATAATTGGGTAGATTAGTTGCCCTTAGCTGAGTTTGCGTATAATAACACCAAACATTATACGCTGGGCTCCAGCCCATTTAATTCTACATATGAATACCATCCGTTCTGTTTTCCGACGTTGTCTCCGGCCTCCACCCATATCCTAGATGTCGATGCATTGGTGGCTGATATCCAACTGGGCCATAAGATCGCTGGTGTTGCACTTCAGGAATCGCAGGACTGTGTCAAGCGTTCTGCGGATCGTCATTGTAAGCCGACTCCTATGCGTTTTCTTCTGATAGGGTGTGGCTCGCTTATCGTTTTTTGCCACATCATCTGGTACCTTCAACATTTTCACCAAGGTACTTTGTTCCTTTTGAAATACTGGAGAGCAGCAGGTCTGCTGCCTACTTACTTCATCTTTACACCATGGTGGTAAAGTTGGTGTACTTACCGCCTGGGTCGTAATGACCTCCTATATCCCTTCGTCCGAGGCTATTTGTCTCCAGTCTTTCTCTATTACCCTTTTGGGTTTATTTGGTATTTGCTTCACAAGCTCTCCACATTGCTAGTTAAACAACTTGTCTCTTCTTTGGGACTAGGACGAGTTACACTCTTCATACACATTATTCCCCCCACAGGTTTGCTGGTTATTGACTCTTGACACCTTTCGCATTGGTAATTCGACAATTGCGTTCATCTTGACTCATCTTTATGACTGGAATGAGTTGTACTCTTCATGTGTTCCTTCCCCGGCTGCCTCCCGCTTTTCCCGTGTTACCCAGTACCTTCAGGTGAGTATGGGAACCTTGCAGGGCCCGTCACTTGCTTGGGTATTCTTCTCGGTACTTCGTTTCCTACCGCTCGGCTTTTGTCAGCATCCCAATCTCGGCTTCACCTCCTGCTGCTGCCTTCTTCAGACTCAGATGTCATTGAACTCTGCTCGTTCCCAGGAGTGGTGGTCTCGGCTTAGTTGTACGGGTGTTTTGCCCACCACGATTCGCTCATAGTCATGCCCCCACCAGGTCCTGGACACCTCTTCTCTCTCGTCCGGCAGTTTCCACGATGCTTGCTCGCCAATCTCTCAGCATCTCGCTTTGGAGGTCCTCGCCTGGTAAATAATCACAGGCCCCGTGGCTAGTCTCGACTCTGCCCCTTCTTGGTGCGACCACTTCAGGGGGCTTCCCCTGCATCCAATACTCTTTCACCTTCTCTCCTCTAATCGTCTCAGTTAAGTGCCAGACTCAAAGGGACATCTTCTTTTATGTTCTCTGATGGCTATACTTCAGCATTGCCTACAGCCACATATAAGGATGTTGCCTTCTTCTTCCCAGTAGGCAGTCCCATATATGCTGATAGTGTGGCTGATCCAGGGAGTTCCTCGCAGGAACGGGAGTCCTTGTACCCTAAGGGGGAGTCACTCCCAGTAAGGTTCCACTTGTCCAGACCCCTAGGGAGGGTCTTGTAGTGTGGGATCACCTCCCTAGCCTCAAAGGGGGTCTCCTTCTTGGGGAGAAGGGATATGTACTGTCGATTCGTCACACACCCTTCTCCTTACAGTGGTGGTTTCCCCATCTCCATTGAGAAGGAATGGCTCAGAAAGTCAAAATGTCCTTGTTCCTTTCCTTTTTGGTGTGCCACCGTGAAACAAAAGGGTTGTAAGTCTAGGTATCATCTCATTATTCTGGGGTTAGTGTCTTTTCTTAGGGTCATCCAGGTCAATGGTGAGTAGTCGGTAACCAACCAGAATTTTCTTCCTGTTAAATAATACCTCAGATGTTATGTGGCCAACTTGATGGTTAATGCTTCAAGCTCTACTGTACCATATGACTGCTCTCATGAAAAGGATTTCCAACTAGTGTACAACCCTGGATGTTCAATCCTGTTGCATTCCTGAGAGAGGACTGCACCCAAGCCAAGTTTAGAAGCGTCAGTCTATAGAAGGAACTCTTTATTAAAATCCAACATTTTAAGAACAGGTTTTTGACAAAGTTTATCCTTCAGGCTGTTGAAGCTAGCTTGGTTAGTCATATCTCAGGTTACCTTCTGGGGGTGAGAGTTTTTTACCCTGTTGGTGAGATTAACCCCCACGGCGGAGAAGTTTGGAATAAATCTGTGATAATATCCGATGTGACGAATCTGGCGATATCGTCGCTGCTCTCCTGCAGGGAAGCTTCTATTCTATTACGTGGCTATCTGTGGGAGGACTAGGTGGGGGAAGACAAATACTAGGCAGGCAGGGAAAGGACATTAGTCAATAGAGGAGAGTGTCCGTCAGTGTTGGACACTTGTGTCCCTCGCACACCTTATATACTCAGACTAGTCAGTCAAATCTTATAAACATTCTTCTATTTTGGATAGCAGTTATGATGGTTACTTCTCATGACATAATATACAGTGAGACAGTTTGTGTGTCTGTGTAGGTAAGGACATTAGACCAGAATAATTAGTTACCTGGTTTCCTTGAAAACAACCATGTGTCTTTTCTCCATTCTTGTATGGCATATTGTAGGGTGTATAAAGAGTCTTTGTTGTTTACTGGTCACCAACCTTATATGCACACCTCCCCCATTAATGCTGAGATGAGAAAGAGAGATGGAGGAATTAAGATCACTAGAAGCGGCAAGCCCACACCGTAAGGGGTGAAGAGTTGTAGAGCTGGTGGAATGAGGGGCTATACTGATGAAATGGTTGCACAAATTAATGAAGATTGTGGGAATTTCTGGAGCCATCAAATAAGATGTCTGACATGGCTCAAGGAGACAGAGAAACCTAAGAATCAGGTACTTACACATGTTTCTCTGTGTTTTAAGGGTGATGGCACAGTGCCTGTGGGCAAAAATGGAAATTGCAGTCACATAATACGCCTTGCTGACCTGGCTGGAGGAACATCTGCATTATTGGACACAGCATGGACTTGTGGAGCAAATACCTATCGACAATCGCCTCCAGCCTGGCAGTGTGTGTGGCGCTTGACTACACTGCATGTGCCCATCTATGTGGTTCTGGAAAAACACTTGATGTTTGTAACTACGGTATCAAAAACTGTATCTGTGCCTACCTTGCCCCCTGTGTCCCTTGAATCCTTTGGGTTTCTGGGTGAGAACAGTACATCAAACTTTTCTGAGCCTATGAAGATGGAACTTCCGAGTAGGGTCAAATTATGTTTCAGCAGCATCTACAGAAACACTTAACAAGATTCCTGAGCAGTATAGACTTTTTAGCAAAGCTAAGGTGGTGTTCGCCTCACTCTAGGCCAGGGTGTTCAAGACATAGCAAATGCAAATTGGCTCCAGATTACTCGATTCAAACTGCTTTTGTTGGTAAACTCTTCAGAGTTAGCATTTAGCCATCAAGGAAGAAATATGTTAAGCTTATGACATTACAGAATTGCTAGATCCTTGGTCTCCTCACTGCTACAGAGGGTAGGGTTTTTAGAAACACTGGTAGTCCGTGTTGCACCTTCGTACATGCATATGATGGTGAGAATCGGACACTTGCATAGACTATTACCGCTTTGCACAAACAGGCCATGGAAAGTGAGGCAGCCAATAAATCAGATTTGGGGATTGAGTCTTGGTTCATGTGGATTCCGTCATGGATGGGCCTTGCAATGAAGATCCTGATGCTAATCATCATCTTTGTACTGTGTATTTTCTGTATTTGTTAAGTTTTTTTTCTAGATGCTGTTCCTTTAACATGCCAAGAACTGCTCATATAATGTCTGCCAATCCGCCGAAGGCTAGGGCCACTGCCATTTCATGCCATATGGGTACTCAAACTGTAATATTGGAATTAATTGGGCATTTAGATTTGAGTCCAGGAAATGCACTAGTAATTAAATAACTAAAGGGGGGAATGTTGGGGTAGATGAATTTTATCACAATAGAAAGGAGAGGTTCCATTGCGCGCACCATATTGATGTTCTGCTGGGACAAGGATGGATGAGATATTGTTACAATATTGACATTTTGTATGTATCTAGAATAGTTAATTGAGGTTTGTTAAAGGTTACTTTTAGTGTTATTTTGTATTTAGAGCGATACACTTTAGATTTTCACACATGTAGCAACATAATCAAGATTGTGTGAAAATAATATGGGAGCATATTGTGCAACTTAAAGTGATGAGATTTAAAAGCACACAGCTTCAAATAAAGTGGAAAAGGATCTTGAATAGGGAAAACACGTAAATAAAAATAAACTTGCACACATGCTTGTTCGGAAGACTGGCTGCCAAGGGGGGAAGGTGACTGCTGCAACAACATGGAAGTGGCTATTTGGAGCTAAAATAGAATGAAGAGCGATGGGCCCAGGGTTTGAGCTTGAAAATTGTTGGTTGAGTGGCAAAAGAAGCATCTGCCACCCGGCTGTGTCAATCTTGGGTTAGTGGCTAAAATTGTAAAAGGGCGACTGGAAGGGAAAATGAACACATGCATATGAGAATGTCAAATATATTAGCAAGGAAAAGAGTATAGTGGGAGGAGGCCAGATGGATTAAAATGGTGGTCGCATAATGAGAGGGCAAGAGAGGACGCCAAGAATAAATAGCCTGGGTGTCCGACTGTTTGTAGAAAGGAAGAGTTAGTCCCCTAATGCCTCATGCAATGTCCATACATAAACCATGCATACCAGATTTAGCATTGCAGGTCTGTGACCAAGTGAAATGAGTACCAAAAATGTACTGTATGCCCATATTAGGGATGTGTTTCCTGTAGGAAGGAACCCAAGAAGACGGTTGGGCTTGTATTTGCAATGTCATGAAATTGTATGTCTAAGGAGAAGGTGTCACATTGAAGGGAGCCAATGAGATTGTGGGCATTAGATTTCCTTGTATAGGGCTAAGTCATATGTACATTTGGTGATTACTTTGTAAGGGAACATGAGGGAAATTTGGGAGTGTGTTAACTGTTCTGGAAATGTGTGTATATATATATATATATATATATATATATTGTATCTGTTCTGTGGTTCAGGAAGAATTAGGTTAGTTCAATCTCCAAGGAATCGTCTAGCCTCTCTCCAAGCGGGTGTTGTGAAATAAACTTGGTTTAATGACAACGTACATTCACTTCTTGAGAGGTTGGCTATTTTAGAGTGCAGCGATCTAAGGTCAGCCCTTACACTTCGTTTGGTATATTACACAATCCTGGTGACTTTGCCACAACAACTTGAGCATATTATTGCATTTCACTCCTTTAACAATACCTTCCTCCCTATATTATGGCACTCAATAAAATAATATACTCTTTCAGCAGACTCCACACTTCCTCGCAAACATATCCTCCATACTGAACCCAGTTTTCGCAATGCCTACTTAATGGTCACTAGTTTGAAAATGTTTATCAGCTTGACCATCAGCCACTGCACCACCAATATCTTTCTCTTGCATACCTTCCTTTATGTTTAACTGCCCTTTCAACAATCCAACATATTACATCAAGCAGCATGATTAAATTTCCTTTAACTGTATTCAGTCGAGCATGCCTAGAAAATGTTAACATCTATTACGTTTGTCTTAACCCCAACTGTAAAAGTATTCTCCCTTGGGGCAAAGTTAGAATCATATTTTTTATTTAGAACCAAATACAACACTTCTGCATAAAAGACATGACAATAATAACTACATGTAGATAAAAGGGTTTCATATATTTTTTATTATTAATCAAATGCTTATTACTTTTGGTAAATTACACAATCCTGGTGACTTTTAAAATGCAATATCATCTTTTTTTCCCCTTGTATTCTGATTATTAGTAGGCTTAAAAATCCGGCACTTGACATTTCTTTGCAACCAAAACTACCCTCTTACTCCCTCAACACTCGTGGATCATTTCTATGGAAAACTAAAGAGCTTTCTGATATGACCAAAACGTAACCTGTAATTCCTATTTTCAAACCCATCCCCCTTACACAGACAACAGCATATAGTCATTTTCTTAACTTTTTAACTTTTTGGTTTGCTTATTTCACTGTGGATGATCGTATTTCACAGGCCACCATGCATTATCTTACCTTGAGACCTGTGGATCTGCAGCCACTGTGTTATATTAGGCAGTTGGACAATTACCTTAATTAGAAAGCACCATAAAACCAAAAGGAGATTTGAACCAATGGAAAAGCCTAGTATACAAAGCATGGGAGGGTTAGGCCTATGAAATGACTTGGCTGGGGCAAATAAGGGAAGCAATCTCACGGGATCAGCGCACGACTAGGACGTCTAGAGAAGGAGCCAGAACTTTAGTCCACCGCTGAGACTGGACCACAGGGAGAAGCTGTGGTAGAGAAGTATTTAGAGTCCTGGAATATCTTGGCAGGTTGGCCAATCTGCTGTTGTTGAAGGAGCTTTGATGCCTAAGGAAATCAAAGATCGAGAGAAAACCTAAGAGGACTGAGATTGTTTAGAAGTGAGAGGGGCAGTATGTCCCTTGTTAGTGGGAGGGTACCTCTCGCCCTTATTACTGAAAGCAGCACTATATCCCCTGGAAACTGAGCTGGGCACTAAAACCCTTAATGATGAGAAGGAACTATAGCTTTTAGAGGTTTGCTGGGCAATTATACATTATTAGTGAGCTGGGCACTATACACAAAGGAAGTGAGAGGGTCACTACACCCTTTGAGAGCAAACTGGGGCACTATACACTATCCTCCTGGTCTGACAATAAACAGAGAGATGAGCGATAAAAAAACTGCTGATACCTTTTCATTAGAGCATTTCAGAGAGGAAGAGCCTATTTAGTTGTAGCTTGGCACTATGCATCATAGGCGTTTCACCTATCCCATCTGCCTGTTCCGGGTAGAGAAGTGAAGAACCCTGTTAAACTCGCTTCCTGTCTTTGAGAAATTAACTTTGCATCCAGCAGAGTTAGACATCTACTTTATTGAGATGTCTAGCATCCAATACTTGAATCCTTCCTGGCACCTTTTTCCTAGAACATTCATAGAGAGGAATATCTATTCTAGTTGTGGATATTCCCTAAGACCCAATAGCCTCTTATCCCTCGCCAGCACCTCATGATGAATAGGCAATAGTTGAAACCCTGCTTCTTAAGATCCTCTGCTTGAGCTACATGTGCCTAGTCAGTGTGGGTGCCTTTGGTGAACCCCAGCTATCCTTCACACTACTGACCAATCTCTCATTTCACCTAATATCCAGGAGAAGCTCCTATTCAACAGGATATCCACCTGCATTGATCACAATGTCCCTCTGACCCACCTCAGTACAGATTCATCAGCCAGCACTCTATAGAACAGCCATGTCTCCAATAATCTGACCTCTGCGCAGCATCACACACTCTCCCGTATCATAATCCTTCCAGAACGATTAGCCGCCTTGATGCTGTCACCACCCCTCTCTCCTCCAGACCCTCACGAACCTTGACATTCAGGATGATGCTCTCACCTTGATTGACTCCTGCCTCTCCAATCCTTCCTTTTCCTACCTCCCTCTTGATGTCCACCAAGGTTCTGTGCTTCACTCTCTACTCTTCACCCTCCTTGCTCACTCAACTCATCCTTTGGGTTCTCCTATCACCCCTTTTCAGATTAAACTCAGATCGCAATCCCCATTCTCTCAATCCTAAGCTTTCTGCATAAATCGCTGATTGTCTCTCAGCCATTCATCACTAAATGGCACGTTGATGTCTCATGCTAAATTCGTTGAAGTCATATATCTCCCAACCTCCAACACACCCCGCTGCATGCCTCACCCATATCATTTGCACACAATTCCCTTGTCCCCTCCCTAGGGCATGCAACCTTGAGGACCTTTTTGAGGGCATGCAACCTTGACGACCTTTTTGAGCGCATGCATCTTGAGGACCTTTTTGACAGTGATCTCAATCTACATCACTCTATCACTGCTACCACAAAGGCTTCCACAATTAGCCTGTTCAACATCAGGAACCGCCCTCTCCTCATTCACTCCTCTGCCAAATCCTTTATCTTAATTCTGGTATTTAGTCCATTGACTACTGCGCTAGGCTCTTTCTCGGCTCCCCCTTCTCCTCAGTAGATAAAATAGCCAAATCTGCCACACACCCACTATAATCTCCCTCCCCCGCTGTTCTCACACTTTTCGCAATCACATCCATGCTGAATGAAAAATCAGGAATCTCTTCGAATTTCTATGACTTGCTCTCAAATCCATTCATGGTCTTCTCTCCCACCCCCATCCTGGCTGAAACCATCTCCCATTACACCTACCCACAACCTCTGATCCAGAACCTACCTTATTCTGGCCGTTTTAACGGCTAATCTGTGCACCCTCTAGCTTCCGCACCTGTTCCCTCCTTGCCCCCGCCATTAGAAAAATACTACCCCTCCTATCAAAATCGCCACTGCCCACAAGCCCTTTAATTCTGCCCTGAAAGTCCAGCTTCTGAGTGTTGAGGGGGGCCCTCTACATTGCTACATATCACTCTCAGACATCACTCTGTTTATGACTATCATATTCTGCATATTTTCATTCTTTCCCTTGGGTCGCTTTGTTTTTGTCCAGTTGCTGGTGTCTGTATCATTTGTACCCACTATCCACCAGTCAATTGCTCATTACCGTTCCCATCTGCTGCAGTGGACTGCAACCTTTGGCGATCCAGTTGTTTTGGACTACAAATCCCATAATCCCCCACTATTGACCATGCTGGATTGGGACGATGGGAGTTGTAGTCCAAAACACCGGAGTGCAACACGTTGCAGACCACTTCTCTACTGTGAGCCCTCTCTTAAGAGGAGTGCCCTAATTTCTGTTGTTACTATTGTGCGTGTTTCTGGTTGTAACAACTTTTCTCTCAATAAATGCAATCACAAATACAACCACCATATACTGAGAACAAATAAAAGCAGGCCTTGTGAGCCATCCGGACTCATGCTATCTGAAAGCCTGCTTATAATGGCCCGTCCCCATCATGACAACCATAGAGAGGCAGCACACAATTCTCATTCTATGCCCGCTCCCTCTGAAATAATCTCCCCACAACACCAATACCTTCAAACTAGCTCTAAATCGCCAACTCTTCCCTGACAGCACTACACAAAAAACCCTTACTGACAGGTCTACCTGCCCCAAAGACCATTTATCTACTCTGATAAGTTGATGCAAAATTTAAAAAAACGAAAATCTCATTGGGTAGTGAGTCTTTTTGCCCTTTCCATGGTCAGCTGATGCAGGCCCCAGCACAGTGGCTGAGAAGACAGACTGAAAGGTAAGTGAGTTCTGCAAAAGCTACTCTAATATATGGCATAAGAAGTAATGGCCAGCACTCAGGGAGGGATCGCCAAGAGGGACTGGGAGGATCAACGCATTTGTCTTGGAAGCAAGACAACCCAGAGCAACACAGGTTTGACTCCTGGTCCCGCGCTTAGAGACTGGTCTCCGGTGTTAAACACGTTACAAAAGATTAATTAATGAATTAATTAATTATGTAGTGTATTTCACACCATATGCATATCTGCGCAGCTACGGGCTGCCTTTGCACTGTATCCTGCACAGGTGCTGAGATATCAGCTGAAGGTGATCTTGAGGCGGCAGATACAGGTAATGGAGGCCCGCCAGAGTTTGTAGGGGGACCGGTTCAGGTGACAGCTGACAGCCACTGGGCTGCTTTCCCAGGACATGGACAATGTGGTGAGTGCAGTTGGCAAGCTGGATAGGAAGAGTGCGAGCCAGCACCGGTGCCTGGACAAGGCTCTTATCCGGTGTCCTGCTTCCAACTCATTCCAAGATGGGTTCATGCAGGAGGGTTCTGAGGAGGCCAGCAGGGTCTTCTCCAGTATATCCGGTACCATGGAGTGCCTTGCACACTTGATATCACAGGTGGCACTTTGTTTGGCCATGGGCCTCATAACAGCATCCTTTTGCATGTCCACCTCTGTATTGTCCAGTGACTTATCTTTGGTAGGCAGTCTGCAAAGCTGTGCATCAAGGGCTGAAGACTCCCCCTGCCCCTTCCACAGGATGTGGCATAGAAAACACATAGAAAGTGATGTTAGGGTGTCCTAGCAGTATTGTGTTAGGGTGGCATTGAGAGTTGGTCCATTTCGGCTGTGTTGGGGACTTTGGGTTGGTTATGTTATGTTATATGCATTTGTACAGCTCACGTACGCCCAGGGGCATCTTGGCGCTAGAGGAGCAAGAGCGACAGTGGCACCCGAGAAGCCAAAGCCTAGAACAGTAGTGTTTTCAAAGAGCGGCGGAACAGAGCGTGGTCATTCATGGCTCGCAGGGAGCAATCGGAGGTCGTTCCATGCCTATGCAGCGATCCCTGAAAAAGCCTGGCCGCCTACGTGAGGTAGTCTGGTACGAGGAACAGATAGCAAGAGGGCAGCCTGTGAGCACAGGGGGCGAACAGGCATATACCGTTGCAATTTGTCCTGGATATATTCTGCCCCAAGCTGATAAAAGTCTTGGTGCACCATACACATAGATTTGAAGATAATTCTCACTTCAATGGGAAGCCAATGAAGTTGTCTCCAAAGGGGGGTGCAGCACAGCTCTGGCAGCAGCGCTTTGAAGAAACTGGAGCCGTTTAATAAGATGCTGGGGTTGTCCAAAGTACAAAGAGTTACAGTCATCAGTCGTGCTGAGCACCAGTGCGGCCACCATCGGCGCATGAAATTTAGATGGGACAAAAGGAAGCACTTTGCGTAAATTGCGCAGTTTGAAATGCCCAGATGTACAGACCGCTGCAACTTGGTCAGCCATAGATAGCGAGGCAGATATGTTTACCCCAAGATTTTTCACTGAGTCAGACGGAGGAGGACAGGGGTTCAGGGAAACAGGCCAGAACTCTGGCATCCAAAAGGCGAGAGGGCTCGAAGTTCCAACAACAAGCACCTCTGTCTTATTGCCATTGAGCTTTAGCCCGTTGGCCGCTATCCAGGTGCCAAGGTCTTCCAGACATTTTCTCAGCCGACTCGCAGTATCAGAGTGAGTGAGGTCCAAGCGAACCAGGATCTGCGTATCGTCGGCAGACGAGTAATATCTGAAGCTGTGCGATAAAATGAGAAGGAGCAGTGGTCTAATATACATATTAGAATGGGTGACAGTGCGGATCCCTGAGGGACCCCGCGAGTAATATCTGAAGCGTTGCATTAAAATGAGAAGGAGCAGTGGTCTAATATACATATTAGAATGGGTGACAGTGCGGATCCCTGAGGGACCCCGCGAGTAATATCTGAAGCTGTGCGATAAAATGAGAAGGAGCAGTGGTCTAATATACATATTAGAATGGGTGACAGTGCGGATCCCTGAGGGACCCCGCGAGTAATATCTGAAGCTGTGCGATAAAATGAGAAGGAGCAGTGGTCTAATGTACATATTAGAATGGGTGACAGTGCGGATCCCTGAGGGACCCCGCAAGACAAAAGTAGAGATTTGGAGCACAAAGGAGGAAGATTGGGAACGGTCTTCCAGAAAAGCAGAAAGCCAGTCCAGCACCTGTCCCGAAATACCGGCATCCTCCAGCCGGCAGAGTAGGGTGGGGTGGTCCACCCTTTCAAAAGCAGCAGACAGATCTAACAATAATAGCGCACCCACCCCACCCTGACCAACCAGGCCGAAAGCCTGGTTAGGGAGGATTTATGGGCATTTGGGGCATGTACACACTCACCACATTCCATTCTGTGCATTTTGCATGAGCAATAAATCATACGTTTCACATAAGGAAGGCACATTTTGGGGCGGGAGGGTTTCTAGAGAATGCACCCTATTAAAAATGGCATGAGATTAGAAAAGGGAAAAAGTAAACCAGTATCATGACATCTTGTCTGGGTGGTCTTGTACAGTGTGAGCCATGTTCTTAGGAGAAATTGCCCATAACGTCCTATCAGGTAATTCTGCATAAGGGTGGGCAAGTGAATGACTGCCCGCATAATTACTGCTGTCCCCCAGCGCACTGACATGTGTTGGCATGGGCAAACAACACCTGATGGACATGTTGTGGAGCCACAGCAAGGTACGACTATATGGCCCACCTTCTCCAGACTGTACTTGTGGGGACGCATCTTGTTTAGGTGTCGGTGTTGAATGCCCACTCTATTGTGCCCTGAGACCGAAAGTGGGCATTTTTTTTAGCATTAGCCGGAATAGTAGTAGTAAAAGTTTATTTCGGGGATACAAAATATACCCATAAAAACAACAGCATAAACAGCATAATTACAAATCAAAAAATTAAATAATAACAGCATTAAGACCATAAAGAACATGGCAGAAATAGAAAACCTTTAAAGCAGATTTCAATAAAAATGTCCCCACAGATAATGCATTCTTTAAGAATGGCAATAGGCCCAGGCCACACAGACTGAATCTGCCCATGATAGGTAATACAGAGCAGGCTCATGACAGCGAAATCCCCGTCCCGGCAAAACTGGCTCTCGCGTTTGCTCTCTAATGGGCGAAAAGCTGCACAAAACAATTTAAAAAAGCACCAGATCTTCTCTGGGCGCATCACAAAAGATACATGACGGTTTCTCATTCCCATTAGACCAGGCCGCCACCACCACAGCTACCAAATGAATACAATGAAACCGTACTCTGGCAATAACAATATGCTGCGAAGGATTCTGGGCCCACCGTAAATACTTCTGGAGACCTGAGCCCGCAATAATCATGCGCTTCCTATTGGCAGGCCTCATGATCTCAGATGACGCCTCTTCCAGGATATGCTGAAGTACCCTCACTTTCACAGACTTTAAATCCCTAAAAAGGCATAACATCTGTCATATAAAAACATCTTCACCTTCTTCCCCCATTTTTGTGCTGCACCTCCTGTGTGGTCTCGATGCCACGAATGGTTGCCACGAGCCACAGCAACAGGGAATACCTTGAACCCCCCTCAGTGTGGCTACAAGAGGCTAGATATAAGGGTTAATGGGTGTACATCGGCATGTGGTAAAGGCCCAATTCACATTAGCAGCCCCCTTATCCCTGTGCACATGCATTCCTCTCCTATCACTAGCGGACACTGTGGGTGGTGGTGCACAGGGACCAGAATTGGTTCCACGGTGAAGGCATGTGCCCTGATTCATGGATTCTTTGCGCCGAAAAAAACGGGATTTGTGCGCCATTCTGCCCGCAAATCCCTGTTTAACAAATGGGGATTTGCGGGCCGAATGGGGCACAAATCCCTTTTTTTGTCGGCGCAAAGAATCCATGAACTACCCCCATGGTGTTCGGCATGTACACAGAGCAGCCACTTCAAATGCCATCGCTCTCAAGAGTCTGCTATTCCATAGGAATAGGCATGAGGGAATTCACAGTGGGCGGAGAGGTGGGGAGGGACATGTGCTCGTCTGCATGTGGCAACAGGGTCGCCTGCAGCTGACCCCAGATGGTATGCGGTGAGTTCCTGTGCAGCATTCACAAGTGCCACATAGACACCACCTTCAGAAGTGGCCATTGCTGCTGCCTTGTACCTGGTCCCTCATTAACTTGACTTTAGACTTGGTTAACTGTCCTGTCGATGCCTTCCTCATTTGTGGTGAGCATCCACAATCGGGGTCAGACTGGGAACCAATGAAAAGTGGCCCACAGGTGCAAATGGCAATTCATTCCTTTTCTGACAGTCTATTTGCGTAGTACCCAAGCAGGAGTTTTTGTGATGCAAATTGTCCAATTTAAAGAATATTTATCCAGCAACAATGCTCGAAACCATACCTGCCTACATTTGAAAATCAAAAACCCTCAGATGTATGCCCCGCCCACAGCCACACAAGACTCCGCCCCTTTGCACACGGGTCCGACCAAACACGCCAAAAAAGGCAAACTCGGTTGTTGTAGCTTTCATTAGAAACACATTTACAGTTTGCACTTTACAGTAGAATGCAATAAATGTCATTAAATGTCATTAAATTGGCTGTTCATAACCACCCAAATTGCTTAGGACGAATGGCATATGCCTACCATAAAATCAATACACACACAAAATCAAAAGAGGATATTTTCTTCAAATAGTATTTTTGAAAACGTTAATATGTGTGCATGTTTTAAACTCCGAGAACCAATGCAAAGGTTTTCCCTCTGAGAAAAGCGGGTGGACTCAGTACACCCTCGTGTACCCAGTACACCCGCGTGTACCCTCGACTTGAACCCTGGCTGACTGGCCAAAAAGAATAAAAGCTGAAAAATTAATCAACGCTAAATATTGAAAGCTGTATTACCGCGTTTGTTTTACTTAAGCTTTCATTCTTTTTGGCCAGTTTTCCTATGTAGCTTAAGCAAAATAAACGTGGTAATACTGTTTTCAATTGAAAGCAGTATTACGTGTTTATTTTGCTCCAGTCTGTATTCTTCTTGGTCCCGCCCACACCTCCAGCCAATTGGCTGCCGGCAACGACTTTTGTAGCCAATCGGATGGAGGACCAGAAAACCCAGAGATTCCAGGTTCTTCCCCGGAGACCCGCAGAAGAGGATAAAAACCTAGAGTCTCGGGGGGAAAACCCAGAGGTTAGGCAGGTATGGTCGAAACTGCTAGCCACACAGTGGAGAAACTTGTCAAACTGGCCCAAATTGGCCCAAAAAGTGGTCCACTTTGACCAGAAAAACTGGCCCACACTTGCATTTTGTGTTTTTGGCTCGGGGATTGCCCTGTTTCCCTTTAGGCCAGTCTGAGTCTGTCCTCAATGTGGGTCTGTTTCCGCGCAAGAGAGCTGATGTGCTGTTGGCGGCTTCAGTTCGGTTTACACCGTTGGCATGAGTTGGTTCATTGCTCAACACATGCTGTTTTGCCGTTTGCTTGCACTCTCTCTGGGCCTTTTATATCCTTTGCAGGCGAGAGGATGTGCCACTACCCGGTTTGCTGGTTACGCCCAACTTTTGGCAGATGGCTACCGCCACACGTAGAGCGCGTGCGGATAATAAAGGAGCAGCTGCCACTCAGGTAAAGGTTTGTAACGGAATTGAGTCTGCTGATGCCTTCATCCTTCCAAGGTCGCAAATTGAGTCCCCCCTAATGTGCGTAATAATAATGGCAATTGTGAACACCTGTAACAACGCTTTCAGAAAATATTAACTTTGGTATGCGGTACTATACAAAACTCCAAACATTATTCATATGGAACTTAAATATTGGAGGAATCGCAATGAATGTTCTAGCAGCATACAAACTCATAAATGTGCAGTATTCAATTAATGCAATTTTTCCAGGAGGAAGTATTTCGAAAATGCTTCATGTGGAGCATTTCTTTTTTGGTACCTCCTTGGAATCAACGTATAGGGTAAAACCAGAAGGCAAAATGATCCCCTAAGTGTCGGTTTTTGGCTGACTCAGGGCCTAGGAAATGCGTGACCGGGGGGTGGGCACCTTCCATTCTTGGCAGAGCCCCAGCGTGGCGGCACGCCCCTCCCCTGGGGTCACGCAACGGCTGCTTGTGATGTCATCACGCGGACGCCTAGTTTCAGTTGGAAAAAGGCCCAGAGACGCTTTGTAGAATGAAGACTTGTAATTGGGCTTGAGCCCAGATGAAATCGCTTTCATGAGCTTGTCACGCGGATTCCTGCTTAGGAATGCGGCAGACTTCTGGAAAAACAAGATGTTTCTCTGTGTTTTGGTTTCCTGCCGCAATTGGCCACTTAAATATGGCTTATAGGAAGCAATGCTGCCAAAATCTTGAAGCAACATACATCTGTCTTTTCTACAAAGTCCTTATTGCAGCTTTTTTAGCTGGAAGTGTTTCTGTTTTCTTTTCTTTCTTTGTTACTATTTTTGAATTTAAAAGTCACAGGTTGTGGTGGGGCACGGCCTTGCCCAGATGAGGTCTATCCACCGGAGACAGTGTTGCTGATTAACTGAGGTCCTGTGTGCGCTGCCCACGTGACACAGGCGGTTCCTCGTGACCTGGCACATCACACTGTATTTAAAGAGGCATATGCCACACTCCTTCTTTTTCATAATTAAATGACACAATCATCATTTTCATTTTGCCCACAACAGGTGGCAACAAAGCGTCTGTAACATGAACACATTAGGGAAAAACAACAGTATTCAACTTATAATGGTACATCACGGGAGGTTAACCTCAAAGTCTTTCATGTAGACTGGCTGCCTGCTGTGTTCTCTCGCAGGGTAGCACTATATGCCCCCCAGATCTTCCTCACACCGAGGCGTGCCTCCCCATGATCTGTTAGGCTTTCTTCATCATCGCTGGGCAATGGTTCTCCTATATCAGATTCCTTGCTCTTGAGACCTGGCGATCGTGGAGGAGTCCGTTCTCCTTGGACTGGTTATACTGTCTTCACTTCCTTCTCCCGTTGACCTGCCAATCCTCCGGAAGAAACTGGAATTTCTTGTTACACTGGCTCGGCCATTTGAGGCGGTAACAATAGTCCCTTTTGTCTTCACCACCTCAATCGGGTTAGGCTCATGGGGTAGGAACATCTCCTCTCTCGGATGTCTGGAGCGTATCAGCACCATAGCCCCTACTTCCAGATGATGATCTCGCAATCCCCTTCTGATGTTTACTTGCTCATTTGCTCTCATCCTTCTTTCGAGAGCACGTTCTTCATCGATTACTCCCAGACTACTGATTGAATGATCCGGCAACAGTCCCCTTGGGCATCGCTAGAATAGGGCCTCAGCCGGTGCTACTCCTGTTGAGCAGGGCGGAGTTTTGCGATATTCTGACAAAAATTGGTACTGAGCTCTCCGTTCACATTCCCCCTGTCTGTGAGTGATGCAGAATACTTTATTGATGGTCCCTTTCTGCCTCACTGTTTTCGCTGGGCCATACTGATGTTATCTTGCGGTGTCATACCCCCAGGCTCTGGAGATATTCGGAGAACCCTCTGCTTTGGATGGGCGGGCCATTGTCTGTCCAAATCATGTCATGGCGTCCATGCGTGGTGAATACGTTCTCTAGAACAGGCACCACATCCTCCAGAGAGGTGGAATCTAGGAACTCTACCTTAGGATATCTTGACCATTGGTCCACCAGGACCACGAAGTGCGTGTCTCTCAGCAGGTGGACCCAATGTCCATGTGTACAGTTGCCCATGGGATGTTGCTCCGGTCCATGGATTCGATGTAGGGCTCTCTCCGGTGGGGCAGTATCGCTTGACACCACACACAGGTGCGGACAAACTCCCCCACTTTGTCCTCAAGGCCTGGAAACCAGACTTTCATCCGGAGCCGAGCCTTGGTCTAGGCCACTGCTTGATGTCCTCTCTGTGCCAACTGCAACACCCGTGGCACCAGATTAGCGGGGATGACCATTTTCGACCCTCTGAGGACTAGTTTGTTGTCCATAAACGTTAGTTTGGTCCGCACACGCCACTTTTGTTCAAGAGTTCTCTTAGCTACTTGGATGTGCATGCCCACTTTCTCCAGAACTCGTTTCCATTCTCTTCGAGTCCCGGCTGACTACTTTATCCGGAATCATTCATCATTTGCTGAAGCTTCTTGTACCTCTTCAAGGGACATCGAGATGGACATTGCCGCCGATATCAAAGTATGTAGAAACTCTTTCTTACTTTGTCATCCTCTACCCATTCTTTCGCCTCCACGGAGTGGCGGGAAAGGTAGTCTGCATTGTTAGCATTCCCGGGCGATATTCCAGGTCAAGGTCATATTCTTGCAGGGCGAGTAGCCAGCGCTCCATCCGGGCAGGGGGTTTGGAGGACAAGCCAACCATGATCGGGAGAAGGGGTTTGTGCTCGGTGACCACTGTCACCGATTTGTTGTATGCATAAAGGTGGAAGTGTCTGCAGCCCCAGAGCACGGCCAAGGCCTTTCACTCTTTTTGCAAGTATCTCTGTTCTGTGGTGGAGAGGGCTCTGCTCGCAAACTCAACAGGGTAGGCGTTGCCACAGTCGTCAGGCTGTGTCAGCACTGCCCAGAGATCAAACAGGCTGGCGTTCACAATAATTTCTGCCTTTTTATTTGGGGTCAAAGAACACCATGGTGTCTTTAGCTGTGAGCGCGTTCTTGATCTCCTCAAAGGCGCTCTGTTCGGAAGTGGCACGCAAGTGGCTGTTTGGCTGCAGGACTCTGGGCTTCAAGCTTTCGTTCAGCCTGTTGCTGTAATCCCTGCCCATTGACGCTGAGTCGCGTCCCCCAGTATTGACTCAGCCTCTACGCCGGCACGCCGTTAAAACAGCTTGTGCTAGCGCACGCGCACCCGGAAGTAGCACGCAAGTGGCTGTTTGGCTGCAGGACTCGGGGCTTCAAGCTTTCGTTCAGCCTGTTGCTGTAATCCCTGCCCATTGACGCTGAGTCGGTAAGCAGAAGGAATGGTGCTCCTTTTCCAATCGTAACACGCAAGACTCTGTGACAACTAAAGACTATAATTATTTATTACGTGCGTTATGCACGTGTTGAACTCTTTAACTCTTTGACTCTTGGAACGCTTTGACTCTGGACTCTGGACTCGAGTCTCATGTAAGGTGTACTTACTTGGACTTCTTGGCATTGTTCTAATAGCTGCTTTTCTTCTTTTCCTTTGTAGCGTCCCCCAGTATTGACCCTGCCCTCAGCCTCTACGCTGGTACGCCGTTAAAACAGTTAGTGCACCCGGAAGTGACGCAAGTGGCTGTTTGGCTGCAGGACTCTGGGCTTCAAGATTTCGTTCAGCCTGTTGCTGTAATCCCTGCCCATTGACGCTGAGTCGGCAAGCAGAAGGAATGGTGCTCCTGTTCCAACGGTAACACACAAGACTCTGTGACAACCAAAGACTATAATTCTTTATTACGTGCGTTATGCACGTGTTGAACTCTTTAACTCTTTGACTCTTGGAACGCTTTGACTCTGGACTCGAGTCTCATATAAGGTGTACTTACTTGGACTTCTTGGCATTGTTCTAATAGCTGCTTTTCTTCTTTTCCTTTGTAGCGTCCCCCAGTATTGACCCCACCCTCAGCCTCTACGCCGGCACGCCGTTAAAACAGCTTGTGCTAGCGCACCCGCGTGCACACCCAGAAGTGGCACGCAAGTGGCTGTTTGGCGTATGAGGCAGTGAGTTGCAGGGTCTCCCCCTTAGGGATGTAACGGTATAACGGTATACCGTTAAAGATACCGTGAACCACTTAATCGAACAATAATAACTGTCACATTGTTTATACCTGTATACCGTTTATACCGTTAAGTGTGCTTTTCAATCTGATTTGTAAAGGCTGCAGTAAGCAAGTGCTGCGCAGTCTTGGTCTTGCACTGTTGGATGTGCCATCTGCAAAGTAGTGTCATGATCTCTGCTTCCAAAAGATCAGGACTTGCCCGACTCCCTTGGAAGCAGACCCATAACCCCGGTTCCGAGTGCCAGCCAGTCCCAATTGGGACCTTTTGGACCCTGTCCTGGCGCCAGTGGCACCAGGCTCATAAAGATGCCCAGTCCCAGCGCTGGAAGCTCCGGGCTCATAATGCTTGGGTGGACTTACCTGCAGCAGACCATGCTGCTTACTTACCTGCCAGTTGAACCCCTGATCCTCTTCTGTTTGGGACTACTTTTCCTGTTGGGTGGGGCAGGAGCCACTCCATAGGTTCAGAACACTGGAACTCTTCTGGAAAGCAGGAACTCTTTTCTTAGGCGTGGCTGTGGAAGGAGACACCTAAGCACTACAGGAGGCTATTTAAACCACACCCGATGGATGAATCTTGCTTTGCGTTATTCTGCATTCTCTGCAGCAGAACGCTCATCGTGTCTTCTGCTTCTGATCCTGGGCCTAAGGGAACAAAGGCTTACCATCCTGGAATCCAGTCTTCAGCAGCACCTGTAAAGACAAAGAAAGAACAGGTTAGCACTACGGTCTTCAGTGGCAGAGCATCTCTTACCTGGTACATCGGCTGTCACCAACGCCTCGCGCTGCATTCCGGCATCTGAAAGACAAAAGCTTACCAGCTCTTCGCACGCTCCGGAGGCCTTCGGCGCTGCATCCCGCATCTGAAAGACAAAAGAAGGTGCGTTTAAAGACATTGGGCAACTTTATTACTCACGTGCCATTACTCCTTCCCACGCCGAATCCAGTGGGTATTCCAGCACCCTTCAGCTTCTCTAAAGCTCCGAACTTGTACCTGCAAGATAAAAGGGACAGTTAGTGCGCATCGTGAAGCAGGCTACAAGCGCTTACTTACGTGCTTCCAGGCGCTTCTATTCCTCACGCGGGTTCGATCCTCAACTCTCATCAGCCCGCCATCCGCCATCGCCGGAACCCTGCAAAACAAGAGATATCATTACAAAAGACTTTTAAGACATTTGAAGTGCCCAGAACTTACCGTTCGTGCAGTTAACGACGGACAGCAGTCCTCTGAGGTCAAGAGGCCTGCACCCTTATCCAGTGAAGAAACTGGTTACGGCACCCTGCCCCAAGGCAGATGGAGAGCTCAGCGTTCACTTACCTAAGACATCTTACTCTTCGAGTCAGACATACAGTGCACAGAGGTCCAGCCCAAAGAGCCAACCGTGTGTTACATATCACCTTTGAAGATACGGCATTCACCCAGTCAAGACCGGCGCCTCTGCGGGAATCAGGTGAGCGTTACAAGTAGTTTCAGATGGAGCAGTTTTTAATGCCATTCCATAAACCACACATGCCTGACACAAAATCACTATGTTAGCAATAGGAATAAATACAGTTCCAAGAAGGAAAAAGGTTTATTTTGGGTTGGCGGCTTTGGGGGTATATGTTTATAATGGATAATGTTTGCTAAACGTATGACAATGGGGGATTTCCCTGGCTCTATCATTGAAGTTACATATAAGTCACACTGCGAAATTCACTAATCTCTGTGGGTATTCCCTGCTGCCTTACCAAAGGGTAACATGTCAGTGATTACTGAACACCTTTTGGCCCGCAAGTAAACTAAAGGCTGTAACGTACAGAGAGAGTGCGTGCGTGTGTGCGCACACAAGCGTATACTACCATCAGCCTCCATTGATCTGTGGCATGCAGGTTATCAAGATGGCAACATGTTCATTTTACCCAGTAGCCAGTGGGGGAGCTAAAAGCCTAAATGACCACTTACGAAAAGTTATTCAGTTTACTTTGCCAGTCGCAGCAGGGCTCCCCACCCCTCCTCCTCTCCACACGTGTGTTTGTGTTTGGTGGAAAGTATGTTGAAAAGCCCAATTCTGGCCCTGGGTGCCTGATTTTGTTTGTGTTGGTAAATCTGACAATTTATGACCCTTTAGAAAATATTTGTTAAGATTAGTTAACTCCACCTGCTATACCGCGATAACCATAATATACCGTCATTTGGCAAGAAGGTTATCGTACCGTCGTAAAACTAATACCATGACACCCCTACTCCCCCTTAGTTTTGGTATAATTTTGGTTCTTGTACAATGAGACTGCATAAGTTCCATTAACAAATTGACCCATTTATATGCAGCTAATTGTGTTTCCTTGTAATTGCACACATTAATTGCTTTAAAAGTTGTTGCAGCAAAAACGATCCTTCATATTAAGCTTCATACAAGTAAGAATTTCTGGTTAAATTACAGCGTTTGATTTGTATTCATTGAATATCTGAGAAAAGGGAGAAAAAAATATGGCGAGTGGCTTACGCAGCGGGAAATGCGTTGAACAGAATATATGTATTAATGTTGACTCCCCGGTGTGCACTGGCAAAGACGCGTACCCTGAAAAGATCCACCCTGATTGCTTGGGCACTACAGAGGAGGAGCTCAGGGACTTCGAACATACGCTTGAAAAGAACTTAGTGCTGACCGTTAACCAAGTTCTGGGGGAAACGTGTTTACAGATACATGCACTAGCGTCAGCGGCGGATCAGGGAGATGCTCTAAAGGAAGCTACGCTGACAACAGACAATATTGAAGTAATCAATGCTGCTGATCAGTATGAAAATGGGCATGGTCTAAATAACGACACTAGTGTAACTAATGGCTCTGATAGCACTAATAGTAGTGTGCATGATGCCTCCAAGGTAGGAGCAGATTTAATGGCCGACCTTGATAGGCGTGTAGGGTATTCGATAGGCATACTGACGCCTTTAATCAATTGATCTGTGAAGAGTCCTGGCTACACTACTCATAGACCTTCTGGACTCTTATCCTCTTTTCAGACCAATCGTTTAATGCCGCTTTTTGCAGAAAATAGTGAGCTTAATAACATGGGAGATAGATGTGATAAACCTAATAACAACGACAGTAGCTCTGGCATGCCTGTAATGGGAAAGAGTAACCACAGAAACTCTTCCTCTCCAGCCTTAAATGAAACTCCTCCAACATTTCCGGTAATTATAAGGATACTGTATTTATTGGATAAAGGTCATGACTACTCACACCACGAGTTGAGAGAAATCAGAAAGGCAATTGCCGACATGGTGAAAACCTCAAATAAACTCGAGGGTTACATGTTAGCTAGGGAATCGTGCCCTCGGAGTGCGCCCACGAACGGTAGTGATCTGATCCAGGCTACCCACTCCTGTGCTCATACTGAGGGTAGGGCATTTGTACACAAAGGTACACAATGTGAAACTGAGTATAAATAGAATGAAACTGAATTGATCAAGGAAATCAGATCTATAAAACAATCCATCAGTGAAATTAGATCTATTGTGGATGGTAAAGGTGTAATTGTAGCGGTGGCAACGTCTGATGGTTGCCTTCAACCAGATAGTCCCTCCGCACTAATCTCAATTATTGAGGATGCGAAAGATAAATCAACTTCTGGTGAGGCAACACATGTCTTTCTCTCACGCCGTTAAAAGAAAATACATACAAAAATGCACGTAAAGAACAGGGAAAAAGGTTACAGTAGAAGGAAAGAGCTGTCCTTCTACTTTAGAGGAAGACCTTATAGATGTTAACCAACTTGACAAAGAAAGCCAAGCTTTACTTAAATCTCATGATATTAATCTGGTTACTTCCAATATAGTGACTGGCATGGGCACTGTACTGAAAAATGAAACTAACAAAGTACCAATATATATAACGAAAACCTCTTCTCCTGTAAAACAGCTAATATTGAACAAGGCATACTTACGCCTGAAGTCCCTTTCATCACTAAAAGTAAAGTTCTACCCTTAGTGGACTCAATAAAAAAAAAGTAAAGAATCAATGAGAATACAGGACTCTGCGCCATCAAATATAAAGGTAATTTTCCATCTTTATACAGTTGACCTGCGTCATCCTGGATCGGATTTCTGATAGCTATATAAGAAATTTCATTTAAGCTCTTATTCAAGTTACAGAACTTTTGTACTAATAACCTATGGGATTGTAAGGAGTCGCCTTTCAGAGCAACGTTCTTTAAAGCCATAGAATTTTGAAAATTCAATAAAAAAACAGATGACTATTAATAGCTACTTTACTACAGGCAAAGAGAAAGTTAATTCCATCAACATTAGGCCCTCAAATGTTGTCTCTGATGATGAAAAATGTCTGAGTAAAGCCGATTTAAAACAGATGAATGTGGAACTTCAAAAGCCTACAATGAAATCTTATGCAACTGTATGTTGTGGTTCGAACGGACAAGCTGGACCCGCAGTATCCCATGGAGAAATCATAATATCTGGTAAGGGCAAAGTCAGTTGTTTACCAGGATTTGCAAATGGGGCTCACTCACCACAATCAAAAGGGGAGGAAAGACCCACTTGTGCACCTCAAAGCCCACATAAATGCGTAATTGAGAAGCCTAGGGATTTTCTGATATTCTCAATTAGAGCTAAATGTACGAACATTCCCTATCAATTGCAGGAAAAGGACTCAAACCTGCTAATTCAATCACTTAAAAAGGCATTAGGGGAAGGAAATATTTCATCTGAAAGTATAAAGAAATAATTGGACATTGAGCCCCAGGTCAGGTAACCTAAAGCCACTCTTAACCAGAGTGATGATAACACAGGGAAGAAACAAAAAAATGATGACTCTCTGAATCCAGCTAGCGGGGAAGCCAGCAAATCAGGGGCTGCTGTTATCATGATTGGTTTTGAAAGAAGTGAGGAAAAGTTGCGTGGAGCGAGGATTAATAGGAAGTACTTGTTGGGGATGATTGCTAAAATTCCCCCTCTTAGAATGCTAACTTCGGATGATTTTGAAGGCATCTCACTTGCGACTACAGATAATTACAGAATGACATGTAAAATATCTTCTTTGAGTATTCTAAAATGTATATGCTCATATCGCTCAGAGATTATGGATTTAGGTCTTAAACTGCATACATTTGATGATAAAAATATAGCAGCCACATTTTTACATCAACCCCTTCCTAAAAGACCAATTACGGAAACATCGGCTAATGATTTGAATGACCCTTCCATTAGACAGAAACTAACCATCTCGCAGTTACTTGAATATGTATCATCTAGCAAGGAAATTACATGGGTGGAACCTATGCTGAAAGCCTTACTATCTAACAATCAAACGGATAATAGAAAATAGCCAAAAACAAGTTCAGAATTCCGAATTTATTCATGGAACTCATGTGGGTTTAGGAATATAAAGACATGGCTGTCTTCCTTTGATCCTGAATTATACCCTCACATCATTTTGCTTCAGGAAACAATGCAAACTAGAGAGTTAACTCTCAATGGTTATACAACATATAGTGCGCCTGCGACAAAAGCAAGTGAGGGTAGACCGGTGGGAGGCTTAGCGATAGGCATAAAAAATAACTTAGAATGCAAATCAGTGCTACTCTATGGGCCTCATTACAACCCGGGTGGTAAGGGAACAACGATGCCGGTAAAGGATTACCGGCATCGCTTACCGTTCCGGACGATCATGACCCGCCAATCCGCTAATAGCGGCACTGTAATTAACGGTGCCTCTAATAGCGTCATTGTCGCGGGCACGCAACCCTTCATGTTGGCAATACCGGCATGGCGTAAACAGAAGGACATCAAAAGTCAGGCGGCCATGAAATAACGGCCTACTGACGGCAGAAAAGTACCTTACCGGCATGGAGCAAATAGCGGCATCGCGGGCCACCCGTAAACGGCCATGTACAGTGTTCCCAACTGCCACAGGTGCACACAATCAGCACAGGTGGAGGAAATATAGACTGGGCCAGCACAAAAGGATCACACCCCACCCCTTCCCACACCCAGTCACACACCAAAATGATTCCCATACTACTAGCAATGCTGGGGCTGGAGGACATGATTGCAGTGGAACTCCAGCTACAACAACAACAACAACAACAACAGGCAGCACAGAGGAGACGCAGGAGGAGAATGAGGGTTAGGCAGGCCCAGCATGCCCCACCAGTGCAGCCAGTGGTACCACGCAGGTAGCCCCCAATCCCTCGCATCAGAGCCAGTCCATACAACCTAACCCCTGAGCAGATCCACACCCTGTACTGTCTTTACCAGGACACTAGCACCACCATTGTGGACATGATACATGATGACATTGTCAGCCTGATTGAAACACGCACCGCCATCCCACCCCTACTGAAGGTAGTGTCTGTGCTCCACTTCCTGGCCACAGGCACCTACCAGCACACAGTGGGGCACATGCATGGCATATCACAACCATTATTCTCACGTACGCGGAACCAAGTGCTTGATGCCCTCCTGAAGCACACAGGCGACCACATTTACTTACCACGGACTGCCCAGGAGATCTCAAACACCAAAGTTGGTTTCCATTCATTGGCCGGCATCCCTGGTTGCATTGGGGCCATCGACTGCACCCATGTGGAATTCGTGGTCCCACATGTCATGGAGGTAGCGTACCGCAACCGTAAGTTATACCACTCCATCAACGTGCAAATGGTATGTGACTCAAACAAGATCATCACACATTGTTGTGCCCGATTCCCCGGATCAACCCATGATTCAATGGTCCTGCGGAACTCCACGATACCACGCTACATGGAGCGACATGCAGGGCAGAGATCCTGGCTTCTCGGTGAGTTGCATGTTAGGCTCATGGAAATGCGATGTGGGGGAGAGATGCATACTTCACCTGGCTGAGATGGGTGGGGGGGAGAGATGTATACTTCACCTGGCTGAAATGGGGGGGGATGCATACTTCACCTGGCTGAGATGGGGGAGGAGAGATGCATACTTCACCACCTGGCTGAGATGGGGGGGGAGAGATGCATACTTCACCTGGCTGAAATGTGGGGGGGAGATGCATACTTCACCTGGCTGAGATGGGGGGGAGATGCATACTTCACCTGGCTGAAATGTGGGGGGGAGATGCATACTTCACCTGGCTGAGATGGGGGGGGGGAGATGCATACTTCACCTGAATGAAATGTGGGGGGGAGATGCATACTTCACCTGGCTGAGATGGGGGGGGGGATGCATACTTCACCTGGCTGAAATGTGGGGGGAGATGCATACTTCACCTGGCTGAGATGGGGGGGGGGATGCATGCTTCACCTGGCTGAGATGGGGGAGGAGAGATGCATACTTCACCACCTGGCTGAGATGGGGGGGGGGGGAGATGCATACTTCACCTGGCTGAAATGTGGGGGGGAGAGATGCATACTTCACCTGGCTGAGATGGGGGGGGGAGATGCATACTTCACCTGGCTGAAATGTGGGGGGGAGATGCATACTTCACCTGGCTGAGATGCGGGGGTAGATGCATACTTCACCTGGCTGAAATGTGGGGGGAGATGCATACTTCACCTGGCTGAGATGGGGGGATGCATACTTCACCACCTGGCTGAGATGGGGGGGGGGAGAGATGCATACTTCACCTGGCTGAAATGTGGGGGGGAGAGATGCATACTTCACCTGGCTGAGATGGGGGGGTAGATGCATACTTCACCTGGCTGAGATGGGGGGGTAGATGCATACTTCACCTGGCTGAGATGGGGGGGGTGCATACTTCACCACCTGGCTGAGATGGGGGGGGGGGGGGAGATGCATACTTCACCTGGCTGAGATGGGGGGAGAGATGCATACTTCACCTGGCTGAGATGGGGGGGTGCATTCTTCACCACCTGGCTGAGATGGGGGGGGGGGGGGAGATGCATACTTCACCTGGCTGAGATGGGGGGAGAGATGCATACTTCACCTGGCTGAAATGTGGGGGGGAGATGCATACTTCACCTGGCTGAGATGGGGGGGTGCATTCTTCACCACCTGGCTGAGATGGGGGGGGGGGGAGATGCATACTTCACCTGGCTGAGATGGGGGGAGAGATGCATACTTCACCTGGCTGAGATGGGGGGGTGCATTCTTCACCACCTGGCTGAGAAGGGGGGGGAGAGATGCATACTTCCCCTGGCTGAGATGGGGGGGGAGAGATGCATACTTCACCTGGCTGAGATGGGGGGGGAGATGCATACTTCACCTGGCTGAGATGTGGGGGGGGAGATGCATACTTCACCTGGCTGAGATGGTGGGAGAGATGCATACTTCACCTGGCTGAGATGGGGGGGGGGGAGATGCATACTTCACCTGGCTGAGATGGGGGGGGGAGAGATGCATACTTCCCCTGGCTGAGATGGGGGGGAGAGATGCATACTTCACCTGGCTGAGATGGGGGGGGAGATGCATACTTCACCTGGCTGAGATGGGGGAGAGATGCATACTTCACCTGGCTGAGATGGGGGGGGGGAGATGCATACTTCACCTGGCTGAGATGGGGGGAGAGATGCATACTTCACCTGGCTGAGATGGGGAAGGGGGAGATGCATACTTCACCTGGCTGAGATGGAGGGGAGAGATGCATACTTCACCTGGCTGAGATGGGGGGGAGATGCATACTTCACCTGGCTGAGATGGGGGGGAGAGATGCATACTTCACCTGGCTGAGATGGGGGGGAGATGCATACTTCACCTGGCTGAGATGGAGGGGAGAGATGCATACTTCACCTGGCTGAAATGTGGGGGGGAGATGCATACTTCACCTGGCTGAGATGGGTGGGGGGAGATGCATACTTCACCTGGCTGAGATAGAGGGGAGAGATGCATACTTCACCTGGCTGAAATGTGGGGGGGAGATGCATACTTCACCTGGCTGAGATGGGGGGATGCATACATCACCTGGCTGAGATGGGGGGAGGGATGCATACTTCACCTGGCTGAGATGGGGGGGGGAGAGATGCATACTTCACCTGACTGAGATGGGGGGAGAGATGCATACTTCACCTGGCTGAGATGGGGGGGTGAGATGCATACTTCACCTGGCTGAGATGGGGGGGAGAGATGCATACTTCACCTGGCTGAGATGGGGGGGAGAGATGCATACTTCCCCTGGCTGAGATGGGGGGGAGAGATGCATACTTCACCTGGCTGAGATGGGCGGGGGAGAGATGTATACTTCACCTAGCTGAGATGGGGGGGAGAGATGCATACTTCACCTGGCTGAGATGGGGGGGAGAGATGCATATTCACCTGGCTGAGTTGGGGGGAGAGATGTATACTTCACCTGGCTGAGATGTGGGGAGGGGGGATGCATACTTCACCTGGCTGAGATGGGGGGAGAGATGCATACTTCACCTGGCTGAGATGGGGGTGTGGGGGAGATGCATACTTCACCTGGCTGAGATGGGGGGAGAGATGCATACTTCACCTGGCTGAGATGGGGGCAGGGGGGAGAGATGCATACTTCACCTGGCTGAGATGGGGGGAGAGATGCATACTTCACCTGGCTGAAATGGGGGGGGGAGATGCATACTTCACCTGGCTGAGATGGGGGCGGGGGGAGAGATGCATACTTCACCTGGCTGAGATGGGGGGAGAGATGCATACTTCACCTGGCTGAGATGGGGGGGAGATGCATACTTCACCTGGCTGAGATGGGGGGGAGAGATGCATACTTCACCTGGCTGATATGGGGGGGAGAGATGCATACTTCACCTGGCTGAGATGGGGGGGAGATGCATACTTCACCTGGCTGAGATGGGGGGGAGATGCATACTTCACCTGGCCGAGATGGGGGGAGAGATGCATACTTCACCTGGCTGAGATGGAGGGGAGAGATGCATACTTCACCTGGCTGAGATGGGGGGGAGGTGCATACTTCACCTGGCTGAGATGGGGGCGGGGGGAGAGATGCATACTTCACCTGGCTGAGATGGGGGGAGAGATGCATACCTCACCTGGCTGAGATGGGGGGGAGATGCATACTTCACCTGGCTGAGATGGGGGGGAGAGATGCATACTTCACCTGGCTGATATGGGGGGGAGAGATGCATACTTCACCTGGCTGAGATGGGGGGGAGATGCATACATCACCTGGCTGAGATGGGGGGGGAGATGCATACTTCACCTGGCCGAGATGGGGGGGGAGATGCATACTTCACCTTGCTGCGAGTGCCTGAGAGCAGGGACCATGCTCATACCCCAAAGCAGGCCAGACCAGACCTGACACCTGACCACATAATGCAACATGTAAGCAGCCCTACCATGTAAATGATGCAGTGTCACAACCATTCCATAGCCATCTACATGTGCACTGTACTGAATCAAACCGTATCCCCCGCAACACAATGCAGCTACAAGCAATTAGTATGGCCAATACACAGCACCAAATACCATCAACAGAAAGGACAGTCCTCTATTACTGCATACAAAGGAGTCACGTGAGGGCCAAATACATTAATACACCACTACACTGACACAGAGGTCCAACAAAACTGCATGTCACCATTTGTCGTGCATAGTGAGATCATCCTGAGGCTGACATCATCGGTGACAGGATGAAAGCATACAAATGACTGCACATCAGCCAGATCATGGAAACAACCAGCGTGGACTAAAACAGTGCATGAGCACTTACAAGGAACAGGACCCCCCTGAGCCCAGTAGACGATGGCACGCACACCTGTCCATAAGAGGAACAGACACATAGCAGTTACATCGTGTGTCTCCATTCATGCATGGTAATGTGGTTGCAATCAGGAAATCAATGCATGCTCTGGTGTCATTGATACAGGTCCCATATGATGTGATGACTTACACATATACATTGTTGCCCACATGCAGGTGATGCAGGCTATCACTTGAAGAGGTGGCTCCTTACCCCAGTCCGGAACCCACAGTACAGGCACGAGGAGGACTACAATCGTGCACATACACGTACCCGTGTGGTGATTGAGCAGACGTTTGGCCTCTTGAAGGCCCGGTTTTGCTGTCTCAGCAGGTCTGGTGGGGCACTCCTGTACTGCCATGAGAAGGTGGCCAAGATCGTCATGGCATGTGTCATGCTTCACAATATGTACATCAGACGGAATGTGCCACTGCCCCCTGACGCTGAACTGCAACCACCTGACGATGAGGATGAGGAGGGTGGAGATGGGGCTGCACTTCAGGGAGGCAGCGATGCACAGGAGGGACGTGCCATGCGTCAGACTCTGATTAGCCAATGTTTCTAGCAAACATGGACGGGGAGTGTGACATGGAGGTGGCACTCAGGGCACTGGGTGTGTCAGGGACATGGACACTGTAGACTATTCACCAATAAAGCACACGTACACAATAAGCAATGTCCGCACATGTGAATTATGATTTCCCAACAGGTGTATTAAAGAAATATAACAAAGTGCACAAGCCCTCCACCCCACACACCCTCTCCCCCCTCCCTCCTCAAATCCCCCACACACCCTCTACCTCCTCCCCTCTGCCCCTCCCCCCTCAACTCCCCCACACACCCTCCCCCTCCCCCCTCAACTCCCCCACACACCCTCTCCCACCTCCCCCTCCCCCCTTGACTTCCCCACACATGGTGTGCAGTAGCATGCAACATTAGTCCACATGGCACCAGTATGCCTGGCTGTACCTACAGCCCTCCCCCTCTTCCAGCACCAGGTGAACCCCTGTCCGATCGGCGCAGTTTCCGGCCAGACCTACGCACGGGGCTGGTCCTGGTTGAGCCTGCATTGGAAGATGTCCCAGGGTGTTCTGTTAACTGTGGTGGACGCATGGCCTGCATTGCTGCCACCACTTTGGAGAGGACCTGCTGCACTGCAGCCAATTCGCCACAAATGCCCTTCGAGGTGGTCACGATTGCTGTTTTCAGGGATGCAGCACATTCCCTTATGTCATCCCTTGTCTGGCCACATTCCGTTATATGCTGTGTCAACAGCCCTGTCAGCTCCTCCTGGCGCTTCTGAATAGCCCTGATCCCCTCTTGGCTGGTTGGAACTGTGGTGGATGTGTGAGGGGTTTCCAACAAGCTTTGTTCCTCATGCACAGTTGGCGTGGAGCTGGAACTTGCGGGCCATGAACCACCAGGAGACAGCCCGTGCATGGTGCTGTTGTGCAAGCTGCATGGGGAGAGTTGTGGTGAATGCAGGGGGCCTGTGTCGTTAGTTGCACCATGCAGCTGAACATCTGCCTCATCGTCCGATACGGCTGCTGTGGCAGCTGTCTCACCCACTGTGCTGCTGGCAGCCGATGCAGTGCCTTCTGCCACTGGCTCCTGGTTGCTGGTGGCTGGTGTGGGGGCTGTAGTGCACATTGGTGCTGTGGCCTCTGGGGTTTTCTTGGCCTTCCGCAGTGGTGCAGGTTGGCCTCTACCCCTTGAAGTCGAGGTGCGGTGTTCTCCCTCCTCGCCCCTGGCCTTCTTTTGTGGTGTGGCATCATCCTCCTTAGTATCCTCGTCGCCGCTGTCTGAATGCATGCCCGTGGCGGACCAATAGAGGGAGAGGGTTAGTGATGGGTCTACAGGCATCAGGCATGCATTAGGGTGGCTGCATCCATATGGAATGGCAGTTGATTAACATTGTGGGAGTGACATACGGGTTGCTTGGCTTTTGGGTGGGTGATGCATGGAAGCGTCTGGGTTGAAACACATATGGGGTGCATTATGCATGTGGACAAGATGATGCTGCGCACTGCCTGTAGGTAGTCTTGTACATATGTGTCTGGTGGACCCTGCTCTACATCATTGCACTGTCAGTTCAGGTGGACATCATTGTGTTGGTATTAGCATTGTTTCATTTGGGACACCTACCTGCATCGGCCGATGACTGGGCTCCTCGCTCCATGTCCCCCACTCGCTCAATTGCCTCCGTCCCTATGGTGCTGGCGCAGATCTCCTCCCATGGTTGCAACTTGATGGGGGAGTCCGCACCTCCGCCTGTCGCCATCCCCAGGTTGCGGTTGGCAGAGAGGATGCTCTGCACGTATAAACGCAGATCGTCCCAGCGCTTACGGACATCTTTGGGAGTGCGCAATGTGGTGCCAACGGCACTTACTTTCTAGGCAACCTCCGCCCATATCTGTTTCTTGCGCTGCACTGCAGGGCAGGACATGTCGGAGGAGAAGACAACATCTGCATGTTCCACCAGCATGGTCAACTCCTCTCGGGAGAAGCGGTCCTTATGTAGGTGATCTGTGCTTTTTTTGACAGCTTTCGGCATGGTGAGATGCAGCACGTAGTGGTGGAGGTGTGTTAGAGTTCTGGGGGTCAGATGGCTCCTGGTTGTGGTGGATAGCAATGGATTGTGTTTTTAAAGATGGCCGCCGTGCTCTTTCCCGTTCCTGTGCGATGACGCTACTTCCGGTTCCACTTATTAGCGGTGACCGCTAATAGCGGTTACCACTATTAGAGGTGACCGCTATTAGCGGTCACCGCTAATGCCGATGGAGCTACTTGCACTTCGTACGATGCCGGAAAGGGAGATTTTTCACCCTTTTACGGCATGGCGGTGGCGTCATTACCGGCATGGCGAAAAGTTTGTGCCCGCGTACTCGTAATAGGCCGCTTTTAGCGGTCTATTGCCAGCACGGACACGGTAGTTGCTCCATGCCGGTAATGACCAGTACTTAGCACCCGGGTCGTAATGAGGCCCTATGTCTCAGATTATGTAATGGACGTAGTTGTAATTCCCAAGGGTCTCAAAGAAATTCCTCTTTTGTGTATGTATTGGAACCCCGGAAAATTGAAATAGAAATGTTGTTTGATGAAATCGATATGTGTCTAGAAACAGTGGGAGTTCACGACAAATACTCTGAAATAATTATAGGGGGCGATTTTAATGCCTACTGTTATGCAGGACATGATAATAGACTGGTTTGCCGAGGAGGTAAAAAAGGCAAACTTTGGGTACAATACATTGAGGACTGGGAAATGATGTTTGTTGAATGTGACTCGACCAATAGGAATTGCACATGGTCACGTGGGGAAATTGGTTCAATGATTGATTATTTTTGCATTTCGAAGACATTAGCAAATAGTGTTAATCTTATGAGGGTACATGAAATTGTGTATAGTGATCATGCTCCAATTGAAATTAAACTCATACGCGAATGTGGGTTATATCTAACTGACAGTCCTCTCCAACTAAATGAAACTCATCGATCGAACACTTCTATTAGATGGAACCCTACCTTATGTCCTAAACTGGGGAAGCAGCTCCAGATGAATCTTGATGACTTACATGAGGAGGCTTTAATGAAAGGGATTAGAAAGTGTGATAAAGAAAAGATCTTAAATAGAACTATTTAGGGAACATTGGAGGAGTTTATTAAAAGGCAAAATTCGCTGCCCCAACTTAATAAGCATGCTCCTAATTCTGACATTGATCTTCTCAAACAAATTAAGAACAGGGAAATTATAAAACTTCTAAGAAAGAGGCTCCCAAATTCAACACACGAAAAGGAAAAGAAGGCCATTCTGCAAAGATATAAAAATAACATCAAGGTGATTAAGATAGTAGTTGACGTATAGCACCGTATGTCAGATTTTTCAGTGTATGGCTTTAGAACTGTGAGGCTTTGCAGTGCTAATATATCATTGGACTGCCTTATTTGGGATCAATGTTTTGTTCCTCTTTTTCAATTGCCTATGTGCTAGGTTGATTTAATCATCTAATCAATCTATTAAATGAATTAAATTGTTATATTCATTAGTGTCCAGGTGACCTGGCTCCTCTCGTCGGAGAGATTATATTTTTTCCCCCCGATGGAGAAGGTGGCCTCGGCAACGGAATAGTAATTTGAGGGATTATTGTCATTTCTCCCCTGAATAGTTCATTGGCATTGAATTGTTTGCTGCCTCCCTCTGTGGCCAGCACTTTTTACCACGCTTTGCACTTTATATTTTTGTATGTTTATTCCTGTGTGTATTTCTAACTATTTAATATCTTTTTAAATGAAATTTGACTAAAATAATAAAAATGAATTAATCTTTTTACAATAGGTTTTTTTGTGGTCTGTAGGGGGTGATGAGCGGAGGTGGATTTGGGTTGCTGCCTTCATGTTCTTGTTGGAACCATGTTTTCCTAAGTGAACTTAGTTTCATATCCGCTGGCTTCACCCTGTTCAATATTGTTAGTTGCTTCCCCTTCTTGCCAGCGTAGTAGGGGTTACCCATTCCATTTAGCGTTATGAAGGTCACTATGCAGGCACTTCTCTAATGTCATTTCAAAAATATTTTCTTGATACTGCAAAAACTATTTGGAATCTGCCACCATCTTAAAAATGTCCAACTCCGCCAAAGGCCAATAAGATCCTTTGATAGTGCTTTTGTCTTTTACTATGATTTTCTCTTCTGCATCGCAAATTTCTTTCAACCTGATATTGGGTGGTTCTTTTTCAACAAATGACAGCCATGGGACTCGATTTTGCCCCATCAATTGTAGGAACATCAATATCGGCATTTGAATTACTCCATGTGCTAAGGCACACTAGAAGCAGCATGTATACGCCCAGCACCCATACCAGGTTCTGGTTGGGAGTCACTTTGGTCAACCTTCAAAGTGGTTTGTAGAAAGTGTTCTCTGCTATGGTCAGTTTCTGGGAGCTTTTAAGCCCCTGGGCTTGGCATCATACAGAGACACACCCTGACCTCTTGCTCTGCACACTTTGCTTAACTGTAATATTGTTTGCCTTCCATACTTTGCATACCATCATTTAATTGCATTAGTTTGTTGTCAAAGTACTAACATCCTGTTGACCTTTATGACCCGGCCAAAAATCATGACGTATTATGATGCCTAAATACATAAATGAGGATACATTTTCAAGATTAGAATCCTCATAAAAAATAATTCTCCACAGCTTCGTCCCAGGACCCAAGTTCCCTGTTTTACTATTTCCAATATTTAAAACAAACAATCTCCTTTTACAATAACTCTCAATGATTACACCATTCTTCTCAGGCCATCTGTTGTCCTGGCCATGATTAACAAGTTTGCATATAATAACACATGGATAATGATACTCTCCACAATGGGGCAGCCTTGAGATAAAGAAATCTAGGTCTAATTGATTACAGATTATGCCTTCGCAGCATTTTACGGCTCACAGAGGATATGTCCTCCGTGGCCCAGAGTGTCAGCAGAGCACGTCATTTATCCTGCCCCGACTACTTGATGGGCTACCAGGCTTCCAATACTTTTATTCTTGTTTTTCTTTTTTGTTGCTACAAGTCTTTTTAAAGCTGTTTCTTTGATATGATATGATATAATAATTTATTTATATAGCGCCTATGCACAATGTGTTTGAAAGCGCTTGCTGGCGAAGGGCATTTTTAGTATGATAAAAGGTTACTGAGTACATACACGAGGGGGGCCCTCGAAACAGATATTCCAACAAGCATTCCAACAAGCATCAACAATCTTTGTAAAATATCCTCCCTGAATCGATGATATTTTACAATTCCCGAAACATTCGCAAGTTCTTGACACCTTCTTTATTAAACATCCAGTGTAGATGAGAAGTTAAAAATGTGCCTTTCCAAATTCGTGATTGTGCCCAGTAAAAGTCATGAATGATGTGTTATTGCATGGAGCGTCAGTCCAAAACTATCTTCATTCCTGACAAGTTAGAGAATATCTGAACCCATTGACCATCATTTTAGACCTATCCTAATGTGTCTACCTAATATTTTTCTCTGGAACACCGGTGTGTCTGGGGATGTTGAGAGCCATTTGTGCAAAGTCGAGGCAGATAAAGGTAGAGAAAGGGATAATTGAAACAGAAATGTAGTTTCCTGTATCTGAGCCGTCAAGATATTGAAGAGTGTTATGGCCAGGGATAAAACCCTGCCATACAGGTGGTGTATGCAATTGCGTAATTTATATTCAAATTTCAGAAACTCAAGTCAACCATTAGATAGGACATGTTTGGATTTATTAATGGTAGCTTTCTGCTATTATTTCTGTCGGTGTTCAATGGTGGATATCAGAATCATCATTGTAACAGGGAGAATCCCAGTGCACGCATCTTCTCTTTACTTTAGCATCCTACACAAAATAGTGTCTTAATTTATTAATTTATTTATTGGCTATTTGTAATGCACACTATACAGCAATAATTCTGTTTCAATTTGCATCAAGACAAGGGGGCGGGGGGAACAGGGGTGAGGAAGAATGTGTACAACAAAAACAAAAACGTTCTTAAAAGGTCTTGAAACATTCGGAACATGCAAGTGCTATTACATGAAAGCAGGGGAGAGGGGGAGGAGGGATGAAAAACAAACAAAAACTATCCTACTAGGTCGGGAGGCAATTCGGAACATGCAAGTGCTGAAATGTAAAAAGGGCAGGGGGGAGGAATGGAAGTGCAGGAGGGGAGGTAGAAAGTGAAACATTGGACTGCCTCACCTCATGGAGGAGGGGCCACATAACAATGGATTCAGTGGCTGGGATACAACATTACGGAGCACAGCGGGTACAAAAGGAAGGCAAGGGTCACAACATGAGTGTACAGAATGAAGGACACCTCGAAGTGTGTGGGGCTGGTAAGCAGAAGACGTAGGTGGAGAGTGATGAATTAAGAGGGTGCACAGACCAGCCGAGCAAAACGTTCATCAAAGGTTTTGTGCGTCAAGGGGGCTACGTTATTTCAAATTTGCTGAACTGGCTCGTGAGAGCTTTGAAATTTCTGTTTCGCATGGGCAGAGCACATGAAGTGCTGTACGTGTATGCAGCTGGCAGTCCATAGACATGATACATGATCTCTGTGAGCAGGCAGATCTCTGGCAGTGATTCCCTGCATCAGATCCCTTGTTGATCTGAGCTTGTTGCGCTCGTGTCCTGGGATGAGACTTTGGAATCATTCAACAAGACCTTTAATGGGGTTGGCTAGGGCGTCAGGCATGCGCCATGCCCCTGATTATAGAACTTAACATACCTTGGGTTGATGAGGACTCAAAATAGAACTAGGCGTTGTGTTACCAGCGGATCATGCTCTTGCCTGCAGGAGTACCTGGAAATATAGATGTAAAGACACATTTATATTCCTGCACATTGGTGATATGCAATAAACTGGATCTGTCAGATCCTTGTAAATATTTGGGTGAAACATTCTGAAAATGTGTATGCTAAATTGGAATATGAGACACCTACTATTTTTTTTAAAGATATTTGTTTGAGGTTTAAATACCACCCCTTGACTATAGATTAGATACAAGAAACTAGTTGTAGAAGTCAGCCATCTAGACCCTCGGGCTGTGATCATTTAGCACCAATAACCATAAAAAGTATCCGCATTTATGGTCCAGGATCTTGTATAATCTGTTTAATTAAATATTAAGAACAAACGTATTTCCATCAACATGGAAGATGTCGTATATTATACCCATCTTTAAAAAGGGAGCTCGCAAAGGTCTTATGGATTATTGACCAGTGGCTATTTTAGACACTATGAGCATGATATTTGCATCTCTGTTGTGGAAAGAGTTGAATATATGGATTGACAAACTAGACATATTAACTAAATTCCAGGTAGGGTTTCAGAAAAACGTAGGCATAATTTTAAATGGTACTACACTGGCACACATTCTGGCTTCAGTAAAAAAAAAAGAAAAAAAAAAGGCTTCACTGGCCCAGTCTACAGAGCTACAATAGACATGTCAAATGCCTTTGATCGGATCAATCACCAAAAACTCTGTTTTTAACTTTTGAGTTGGGGAATTCCTGAAGCACTGATCAATGTGATATCCTGACCACATCAAGATACACATGTGAGGATCAGGTTCACCAAGGATGGCTTGCTAACAAGACATTGAAACCTTTTTTGGGCTTAGACAGGGCGGTGTTCTTGTTCCTGTACTTTTCAATTTATATGTTGCAGATATTGATAAGTTATGGGATTCCGTAAATACCTTTCCAATTAAACTAGGGGCTACAAGATTGCACTGGTTGGCATTTGCGGATGATCTTCTGTTCTTTGAATTGACTCTGATTGGTTTACAACAGAAACTAGCCTTATTTTCTAGATATGCCATAGACAATAATTTATTGGTAAACTGAGCCAAGTATAAGGTCTTCATTTATACAACTAAAAAAAGACAAAAATAATGAACTGGCTGGTTGGTGACTCAAAGTTGGAAAGAGTGTACACAACTAGATATTTGGGTTTTACCATTACTAATAGTGACTCAATGTGTACTATCATGCAACGGTTGAGAGCAAGGACACAACCTTCGATAGTGATTGTTTGTTCCCAGATATCTCGTGCATGAATCAAAGAGGAAAGCTTATTTCTTATATTGTTGTTTGTAAACAATTGTGTTCTTTATTGATTGGTTTACCCAACTTGACCGAAGAAAATGCTCCAATGGGAGATTTGATCGAAGATTTGATCAAATACGATCAAATCTCCCATTCGAATAACATTAAAGTGAACAAGAGGAGTCGGGGCTGTGTGGGTGTCCTCCACACTCTTGTTCACTATAATGTCAGGGGGGCCTGTGGGGCTGTCCCCCGCACCCGACCACTTAACGATTCTGGGAAAAAAAGGAAAAGACCCTGCGGCGTCGGTTACCGACCACAGAAGTGAAAGGGAATAGGTGTTGGAGGGACACAGCGAGTCGGCGGCACGCAGCGCAGTGTGCCGCCGCAAGGTAAGTATGGGGGTGGGATGGGAAATGGGTTATCCAAAATGGCAGTGGGAGGGAAAACTGAAAGTTGTTTGCCAACAAATTACTTTCAAATTCTTCTCCCTTCTCATTTCGGATTCAAACAAACAACAGTAATCCTTATTGATAGCATGATTTAAGTGGTCAGCCACCACGTGTTTCAACCTCTCAGGGTCTTTATCAAGGCTGGTGCATTTATATCCATAACCGGATGGTTTGCTGGTTACCAAAGGTTGGTGAAGTGGATGCCTTCCACTGCTGGTCATGATAGGCTATGGAATGTTGGGCCCCGATGGGCATTGGTTTGGCCGCTTGGCCTTGAGCTCCTTCATCAGCATGTCCGGATGGCACTGGCTTTCCTCTTTGTTTCAAGCATGAGATATCTGGGAACAAACATTCACTAATCCCAAAAAGAGGTGTGGGCAACACCTCAACAACCCATGATCTTGCAGCTAATCAGGATAATTAATGTTTTCAAATTAACAAACCCAAAAGTATCCTAGTGTAGCGCAAGTGGACTCAAACCCTAGTGCCCAAACACTTCTACTCACGACCTTTGGTAGCATGACTAAAAAGGGTTTATGTTGGTTTGTATACATTTTCTTTGCTCCCGGTATTGAGATTTTAGTTGGCAAAAACTGTACCTGCTTTAACCTATGGACTAGAAGTTATTTTAACAGATTTGGGAGGTTGTTTGAATACCTTGCAAGCTTCTGTCTGGAATTTTTGTTTAGGTCTGGCATTGCCAAAACCAAATTGTGTTATTAGACATGAACTTGGTCTTCTTTCCCTTGAAGTAATAGCACTGTGGAAGAAGTTATGTTTATATTCTAGAATTGTTGCTCCTCCAGCTAAATCACTCTATATGGATTTACATATAGCATTAAAGAACTAAACCACTCCTTCTATTGACAAATTTAGTAAAGAAAATGTGCACTCTTCTATTTAGAATAGGATCCGATAAGGAGGTGTTGACCAACAATCTGAATAGAACAAAGTGAAAACTATGATTTGAATTGGCAAATGACTATAGACCAACTAGGTCAATACTCTTTGTACTCAGAATAATCCAAACTTTTCAGAAAGAGAATGAGTTTGTCCAAATACATTTATTGTTTTACCTTGTGAGAAACCTGAGGGTATTCTCCCAAGTGAACCTTGAGAATCCCTTATTCAGGTGGCCAGGGAAGGGCTGGCACTCTCAGATGCCAACCGTGGGTATGGACGAGCAAGGGAGGATCACCTGGGTAAGGGAGCCCGGGGTTATGCTCAGGGTAATGCCCAGGTGAGATGCAGTATTATACCGGAGAAAGAGACGAGGCAGACAAAGTCCTCGAGGCTTTTATGGGCTGTATCAACTCGACCTCCCTTCCTCCCAATGAACCTCCTTTTCAAGAATCCACATCCCCTCGTCATCTGGTGAATCCATTAGACACCCTGTTACCCAAGGGTCAGGCAGGGTCAGGCAATTAACCAGAATCACACACACCTGACAGCCCTTTCTTTTCCCCACAGGGATAAAAGGTAGAGCACAAGAACGCAATGAGAGCAAGGAAGACCGCACGATGTGAGAGCTAAATCAGCACGGTTGTTCAAGAGAAGGAGAAAGAAGGTGCAAACCAAGAGGGTGACAAGGAGAGAAGCAGCCTTGCCCTTTCCGACAAAAGACCTGTGAAACCTCTGCAGAGGAATCGTAAGACTGTGAACAATAGCCAGCCTGTGTTGCAGCAGGTGTCAACAGTACACAAGACCCTCCTCCGCTGATAGGGGGAGACGCGTGTCCCTGTGCTACCAACCATGACTCCAAAGAGAAAGAAAGCCAAGCTGTTCATCACAGCCGGTGAGTCGATAAGAAACCAAACTGTTATGAACGAAAAGTAGCAAATGGCTAATTGAACTGTGAAAGCATAAAGAGCTATTGTTGCTAAAAGGGGAAAACCAGCAACAGAGGAGTCAGGCACAACATGGGTGCTCACTCGGGAAAACTCTGGGCCAATACCCGATTGTTGAAACTACCAGTACCAGAAGGCCTTGGGAAAGACAAGAAAAAGGGTCAAAGTGGTCATACAGCGGTCTTGTATATTCCTCTGTACAGTGGAAAGTCTTTGACTGACAGATGATTGTGAAGCTAAGGGGAGTTAATCCTGCATTGTAAGAGTTGAATGGAATAGGCACGATTGAGAAGATTAGCAAGAGTGAACCAGAAAGATGGATGTCGATAAAGAGGGGGTAAATTCTAAAGTCCGAATACGGTGTGCTGACAAGTGTGAGCCCGGCCGAGGGATGTCCACAATGAAGTATATAAAAAGACATTAAGATTTTCGAATGTCACCACCAAAATTGCATTGAAAGCCATAGTGAACCCAATCGAGGGAGGTGAACAGTCAAGTCAGATCTGAGCCTAGAAGAAGGGGATCCAAGGGTGAGAAAACAACACCCACTAGCCGGTGAATGCAACAAAGAAAAGTACAAGAGAGAAAGCTTTTGAATGCATGCCATTCCAGAGTCAGCTCAGCTGAGGTAAGCTAATATTGAGAAGGGATCTGTGCCCGGAAGTGGGGGAATCCAAGGGGAGAAAGGCATCAACCAAGGTACAGGTAAAAAGGAACATTTTGTTTATTATTTTGGTTTACATCAGGTCCACGAAGGCAACAGACGATTTGATAGAAAAGAGACTTAACCACTGAGGATGCTGATTGCTTAGAGCGGAACTGTTAGGTTGTGCTGGGAAAGCTCGAGTGTGTACTGGGTTACAAAACCCTACCTTATCCCGTGCTGAAAATGTGTGGAAGGGAAACCCTGACTACCACATCCTGACTTTTTATTTGTGAACTCTTCCTTCTTTCTTAAGAACATTTTCCCACACTTCTTTTTGTATGTAGCTGTAAGAGGATTCAATTCAGCACTACAGCCAAGTCAACGCCTAGTCTAGAATACTGAATGAAAACCCTTATTGATATATCTTTATGTCCAGTTCATGCGTTCTGGATGACTACCCCTATATAACACCCCTCTCTTGGAATCCTCCTGACCCCACTGAGCCAAGAAGTAGGTTTGTTTTGCAAATTTAAAAGATTTATTTGATAAATTAAACAATATATATATATATATATCACGCTTTATAATAAATTAATAATTGAATAGCACACTTAATCTGATATGATAAAGATTAACAACGGAGAATCTGGCACTAGCACACTTCTTGATAATCACTAAGGAGTTGACATGAAATGGATAAGATAGCAACAATACTTTTATGGTTTCAAATGGATGCAATGTGGAATGAAATGCAGTACAGAAAATAACTTGATAGGATTTCAGCAAAAGACAATGTAATCACTTTCTTGGACAATTCACCCCCCCCTTTTATGCTATGCAAAGAAATGGAAGGAAGGCACACAGTTCTCAGAAATGCAATCAAATGTGATTCAGTTCACCCAGCAACTTAGACTACAGACGTTGAAAACACAGGCCCAAATGCTTTTAAATGTGCTGGCAATGTAGAAAAAAAAAAATATGCTAAAATGCTTTTAATTCCCTCTAGGAGGTTCAGGGTGAGTGAAATCAAGTTAATATTAGCTCAGGCTCACTCTAGCAGTGATGCAGGGATAGTTTTTATGAGGCAAACGATTTTTTTCAGAGGAAAGCAAAAGCAGCTATCTTTTTGCAAGTGGAGAAATTTTCAAATCGCGGCAAATTCGCGAATGCGTTTTCTGCGATTGCGGCAAAACTATAGGGAATCGGAATGCGGTTCTAGGTTCGTTGAAAAGCTACGATTCTCAGCTTTCAGAGGAAAGTTACTGCAAGTCTCTAGCACAAACGGTCACAGAGATTTGAGCGATTAAATAAAGGTCGTTTTTCAGATTTGAAATTTTAAAGTTCAAAAAGACAAGTGCAGCTTGCAACTAGAAAATGACAGGTGACAGCTTTGCAAATGACAGGTGACAGTTAGGAGACAGTTCTACTTAGATTAAAATAGGATTGAATTATATTATTTTAACTAAGAGATTGGTTCTGCACAGTTTTCTAGGTACTCACACTATATTCTTGAGTGAAATGGGCCTCGCCACGGATCTGGTCAGGTTTTAGACTGGACTCTGGTCTCTGCACTTCACAGTGATCTGGGTCAGCTCTCTCTGGTTCTGCTAACAGGTCAGCTCTACTCTGCTGGTCTGGTCTGGGTCTCTGAAGGTTGATGGAGGTAAAGTATGGATTTTCCCGGCAGAGCTTCCAGCTGCAAATGGATTTGAAGGTCCCTATCTGTCCTGTCTGTCTGCTTTTATGTGTTTTTTTTTATGGGTGTGTGTGCAGCATCACTAGACCCTACCCCTCTCCACTTATCATTGGCCAAGCTTTCATTTCTCCCCTGATTGGGGGAGCTAAGTTGTGTCAGAGTGATGTCATTTTACAGCCTGCAGAAAGTCCACTCCTCCTGTCAACTTACACACAAATCTAGATTTGAACCAAATGCATATTTGCAGAGGTACATATTGTTTTAAAATCATATGCACCCCTCACATATCACAGGAGGTATCCCCTGTTCAAACTCTGCTCTTCCTGGGAGCTTGCATTCAGAAATGGCAATATTCTGCACTTTTTAACTGGTTTGCAATACCGGACATTACCCCAAATTTACACACATGTGCGCAAGGAGTATGGACATTAGTTGATGAAGTGTCAGATTTTTCACATGCACACATTTTGAGCAATATCCTCTTTTCCGCTAAAACCCCCCTGAACATGCCACCGGTTCTAAAAACCTCTTAAAATGTGGGCAGAAAAATCACAAGAATTATGGTGTCATTTAAATAATTTTCACAAGTCCGTACTATGAGTTATTCATCTTTTTAGAGTTATGTTCTGGCCCCAAAGGGGTGTGGTTTTCCCCCAGCACAAGGTTGAATTTCTGGTTTTTCCAGTTCTGCCAAGCCAGCTTGCTCTCACAGGCAGTGCCCCTCCTTTGTCCTTCCAGGAGGAAGCTACATTTACGACATCTGCAATAAACCATCTGCCTGGGTCAGGACAGGGCTTTGTTCAGAGCTCCTGTATTCTGTGGGGGCTCCCCTTAATTCAATTATCAGAGAGATGGCATATCCTTAGTGTGGCCAGCAAAAGGCAGATAGGCCTGGGAACACAGCTGTGACTCAAGTTTCACTCCTGATGGGGGGTAGTTGCCAGGCAAAATTGGAATCTCTTTAAGCCAGTTTTTAGCTACATGTCATTTCTGTTCCCCAGTTTAAGTCAAGACATTTGTTTTACATATGCAGCTAGGATGCTGATTCTAAGTTTAAAACTATGACATTTAAACAATTGCAACCTATGTGACACTCAAAGTAGGTCACTCATTTCTTTTAAACATTTAGATTTGTAGTGTCTTTCAGTCCAAATTTACTTAAACTGCTGAAATCCACAGCTCAGCCAGTCTTGTTATAAACCTTCAAGTCACTTCAGAATATAACTTTACATTGGATCCACCTCTTAAAATGTCTTTCTTTGGCATGTTTTGGGTTCATTTATTCAGTTTTCTACAAAAAGTAAAATCTGGTGTTGTTTTAAAACGCCGGCTTTTGGATAGTGGTGAGTACTGGTACTGCACTCCTTTTTGGGATTTAAGAAAATGAATTCCCAACAGTTATGGGTTTGCTTTTGGCAATCAGCATTGCCATTCCCAATGGTTTCAGACTACTGTGTGGGTAGTCCAATGGTGGTTTTAGGCAGTGTCCTTCTGTGCCCATAACATCGGCAAAAATGAGTGGCAGCCTATTCTTCATGCATTTCCCTGTGCATTTTCTGGGAAGCTCTGGCCATCATGATGTTTTCCATGTCAGTACTGCACAGTTTTGAGGTAGGGCTCGGATGCATGGGTAAATACATCCCACATAGCGTAAGGATTGGCAATAGGTTGCTTTAGTAGACTAGACCCTACTAGCACTGCCTTATTATTATTTAATGGTCAAAGCTTGTTTCCATCTTAGATTTAGGTTTAGATTAGGCGTTTTTTCAACCTACCTATACAGTTTAATAAACACCCTTGAACTGTGTTCGCTTGTGTCTGTCTTTACCGTTGCCAAAACGAGTTTCTTACACACTGTAACAATGTCTGCAACATTTACCTTTGGTTCAAATTGAACCAGCTTCTGACTCTAGAATGCAATGGACCTAGATCAAGCCTGGATAGAGAAGGTCAGAGTTGTAGACTTTGTAAGAAACCCAATGCACTAGAAGCACTCACACATTTAGTATTATATTGTGAGAAAAATGTGATTATTAGAAGATTGCACTTTAATTCTTTGGAATATTATGACTTTGACCAAGCCAGTGAATCTCTTTGGTTTCAACTAATGGAGGCAGAGTCGGATTGGCCCCTTGGCCTCTCGGCCTGTGGCAGTGCCGAAATCGTCCCTGGGGAGTAGGGGCCGGTTTCTGGACCTGCCTGGGCTGGTTTGGAAAAAAAGAATTTAAAATGTATTTGTTTTTTCACTTTTTTTTTTCAAAAAGCTTTCTTAGGTTGATAAATGAGTACCAACACAGCTTGGGTGATATTGTATGCATTTGTTCTATAAAAAAGAGCTTAAGCATAAGTGCTATGCAATAACATATCATTTGGCCTTGGACGTCTGCTTGGATTCACTGTAATTTAGTGTACTTAGGAACAATGAGATTTGATGACACTTCCTATTTTTTCAAGAGGTGAAAGGTCGTGTTTCATTGCTTCCCGGTATGTCACTTTGGGGTGGAGTCAACTGACATCACTACCAATGATGTCATCAGATGTCAAGGGTCGTGACACGAGGGGCGGGCCACTTTTTTCAGGCGAGGGGTGGGCCACTTTTGTTTGGGTGACCAGGCCTATTTCTTGTCCCAGTCCGACCCTGAATGAAGGGAAGTAGCATTGCACTGTTGCTAGCTTTTTATATATTTTTAATTCATCTCTTCAATGTGATCCCTGTATACATTTCTTGATTGTCCAATTTACTGAATGATTTAATAGAATGTGGCCTAGGGAAACAAGCAACAATGCACTGATATTTACACTTGTTAGCTGTTTCCATTTTTGACTGTCTAAAGTAACATTATTTTTTAATGGATAGATGTGTGGATGCTGATGCTGGTAGGAGCGATTAATGTGAAATGCTTTTTTTGTATATATGTTTGAGTTTGATCAATACTGCAAGTCAATTATATGTATATGTGATTTGGTGTAAGGTTTGAATGTCTAAACCAAATCGCAATAAAAATAAATAAATAAACAGGACATGGGTTCTCTCTGTCTCTATTTCTCTCTCCCTCCCTATCTCTCTCCTCTCTGCATATATATATATATATATAATATATATATCTCTGCATGTTGTTAATGAATTTAAACTGAATGGCAGGCAAAAGTTTTACTTTGCACCTTTCGGTGTTGACAACATTAGTTAAACCACTATATTAAAGTGAGTCTCTTATTGTAGAATTAGCATTCTGAGGCATTCCAACATGGCGATCTTCATAACGGAGAGTGCCATAGAGTGCGTGATGGTTAGAACATCTCGTCAGTCACATGACACGCGAAGTGCAGTGAGGCGGAGCCTGCCGTTCTGTTCATTTTGAAATCAAAATGCGAGAGAACAAATTAATGCAATAATAACAAGCCTGAGGAAGCTTGTGAGTCGAGCGGGATGCATGGCGTTTTGGGTGAGTGATGCATGACAACTGGTTTGCCAAAATTTGGTAATGTATTGATTTTAATACAAAGTATGATGCACATTTTAACATTAATAAAATAATTAACAGAGACACAGCTTGGTCTTGAGTGCTTGGACATTTTATCTGGTTTCACATGGCCAGTTAGTTAACCATTACTGACTGTTGTGTAAACCTTCAACTTGTTAAATATATTTATATATTTTTCAGTGAAAAAACATTGTTAAAGGGACTTTATGAACACTTTCTAGTAGTACTGCTACTTCCTTGCTTTCTTTACTTTCTCTGTATGTGCTCATATTTGTATACGTTGTACTCTCTTTATTTTATGTCTGTAGTATTACAAATACGTAGTAAGTGGGTCTTCATTACCTACTTTTTACATGTTTCACAGTATGCAAACCTGTAATATCAAACATTTATCATTTTACTATCCAACATGGCAACATTATGAATATTCCACCTCTATGGTGTATGCTGCACACAATGCCTATGTTTCTACATGAGTAGGTTCCTATACTGGAAAGAATTCCATAATACAATTGTGTTTTTAGCAATGCATTGCTCAATGAACTGCATAGCTCATGATATTTCTCCCAATAGCCTCTAAATGTTTTGTGCGAACATTATAATAAGAATAGCTTCCACAGAGTTTTCATGAAAATTAAATGCACATGTGATGTCATCAGTGATGTCATCAATGACATTTGTGATGTCATCTTTGTTGTCATTGGTGTTAGTCTTAGCAGTGCACAGTGGTGGCGCAAGTTGGTGGCGCAAGTTATAGTTGCTTAGCTTACCATAACTGGCACATTTCTGGGTTTTTTTGGATTAACATGTAACCATAATATGGATAGATTGCTATTAGTCCAAAGTAACTATAACGTCCCTTTAACAAAGTTTTTGCATTGAATTTGATAGGTTTTTATTCCGGCAATTGAACCATAACGTCCCTTTTAACAACATTTTTTCACTGAATTTGATAGGATTTTAATAACGCAACTTAACCATAACGTCCCTTTAACAAGGTTTTTTCACTGAATTTCATAGGTTTTTACTAGGCTACCCTTACTTTATATAGATATACCATACAACACACTGAACCCCCTAGCCCATGCTATGGCCGTAGGGTCCGTGGACTACGTGACTGTCCGCGGACCTGGGCAACATCCATACTGTCCAAAAGCTCAGGGAGTATCTTACATTCTTGTAGCATACAACAAAGACACTGAACATGTTCAAAGAGCAGCACATAAATGAATTACAAACAAAAATAAACTATAAGTACAAAGTGTATACTCAAGAAACCAACAGTGCAGTTCCACAGGATGTACAACATAATGGAACACACCAAAAAAAAAATAACCTATGCCTCCAGCAGAATTACCTCAATGCTGCTTTATACAGAAACTGCACACCGAATGTTAACAGCACACCTACAAAGCACTAACAGCAAAACAGAAAAACAAACTGGTAAGTACACTACATTAATTCCTATAGTAACACACTTTGTTTAGTAGGGTACACTAAAAATGTATTTCTCTTACTTTTTACACAGAAATGGCTAGCACCCTGGAGTGGCTTGAAGAATAATTTCCCCAGGATGAAATTAGTGAAGACAGCAATACTACTGGTACAAACTGCAGTTTCCAAAGTAAGCCAATTAATACACTTTATTGCACATGTACCTGACACATGTTTCTTTCTTTAACAGTACATACAGAAAATAACAACAATGCCCCAAAAACAGTACATCATGTAGAACTCCAAAAACATATGGAACAACAAACTGACACTGTGGAACATCATCTAATGCACTTAGAATAACAAATTGATCAATTATTGAACAATTTTCTTGATTTGAAAGACGTATCATGGAGATTATTAAATATCACTGCCCCACCTGCACCGGTACCCCTTCTCCCTGTCCCAGTCAACCATCACCAAAAACGTTACGATGAGACCTCAATCCCTTCCTCCCCTAAAACCCTACCTCTAGAAAACCCCAATTTCCCCGTATATGTGTCAATTTCTGCTTCCCCCTCTCTTTCGTAATTTGTATATTTTTGTATGTAAATAAAGTTATATGTATACTGTTGCTGTATGTGTCTGTGTTTTTTTTTAAAAGCCCGTTTGGGAGTCCGTGGACAGCGTGACTGTCCGGAAAGTCCATAATTAATCAAATGAGGGTGTCCTACGGACACTTAACCTGTTCTTACTGTCTGCAATCAAAATGGAGGTGTCTGTAGAACACCTACCCTGTCCACATGTCTTCAAAGTTTGACGCACCTCAACATAAAGCACTGTATTACATGGCCCTATTGCAACTTTTTAAACCATGGAGAAAAGAAGAAGATTTATTAGATACCCATGCCTCCTATGAAGATGCTTTTAAAGCACTATAACAGATATACATTTTACACAGTATAAAACCATGTTAGACAATGAAAGCCAACAAGAAGAAGAACTTCAGGCACAACTAAATATAGACACTCCTGACAGCAGTCAACCTTCTCTAACAGGAAGCCAAGAACCACTTGGACAGCCACTCATAGCAAATGAATCAGAATTAGCCATGACTGAAGTAGAAAACACTATGTGCCAGTATGAGGAATCTACAGAAGACTATACTCAAATCACAAACAATGAACAGCGTAGCATTTTCCTAGAAGTAACTAAACAAATTGAACATGGTGTGCAGCATGAAACTAAAACTTGTACCTCTCAAGACTACAAACCCATACTGCTGTATGTAAGTGCTCAAGCTGGTTCAGGGAAAACATTCTTAATAGAATCATCAGCAAGTTCCTCCATCAATTGACAAACAACAAATTGTCAGCTGTTGTAACTGCCCCCACAGGTTTAGCTGCCTACAACATAGGCAGTGTCACTTTACACCAATTGCTATTCCCTCAAGTAGAACATCAAAACACTAGACTACTACAAACTTTCAGCAGCCGCTGCTATGGAACTACGCAGAGTTTGGAAACAAATGAAAATAGATGAGGTGAGCGTGTTCTCCAACCTAATGTTGGCTTTGATTCACCTCAGATTACAAGAGGTCCTCAAAATGGACTACAAAGAACTCTTTGGAGGAAAACACATTATTGTTTTTGGAGATCTTCTTCAATTAACACCAGTGAAAGTTGAACCTATTTTTAAAACCTTTTGGCATAACCTGTGCCGTAAAACCCTTGGCAGCGTAGGAAATGTAAATCTTTGGCAACATTTCCAATACAAAGAACTAACTGAAAACATGCGTCAGTCTGCAGACCTCACCTACGGCAACATTTTGAAAAGTATTAGGGTTGGTGTACTATCTAAAAAAGCACAATCTATATTAAATACCAGACACATCAATGCACTCTACGGCCATAACTCATGTGCTACTGATGTCATGGAACAATTACACACAAATGTAAACTGTATGTCCTTGATGCCACTCTTGCAAGCTGTGCACAATTCAATGGAACAATGCTGAAAAAAGAAATGCAACCAATAGTTCAAATTTACTCCACAGACAAACTGGACGTGCATGGTATGACACTACTCATGTGTCAACAAGCCACAGCACAACTAAAAACCTTAGAAAACTCTATCTCTAATACAGCTGGTTTAGAGAAAATGTAAACACTGTCTTTAAACTATAAAGTGATGCTAAAGTGTAACTTTGATGTGGAGCAAGGATTAGTTAATGGAGCACTTGGTACAGTTGTTGGCTTCCAAACATACCCACGTGGCAACAGCATTCAGTTTGTCAATGTTCACTTTGACAAACTTTCAGAAGTTAAAAGGATAGGATGCTCAACAGCCCGATTCCTTCGTTTCAAAGACTTGTATGTACACAGAGAACAATTTTCTATGTCTCTAGCATACGCAGTAACCATTCATAAATCATAAGGTCTTAACCTAGATCAAGCGTTGATAAATATTGAAAGACCAGTTTGTTAAAAGAAGGCATGAGTTACTGTCAGGTTTCCTGCCATCCAGAGGTCTCTGAGGAGGCAAGGCATTGCCCGACATATCATCACCTCAAAACACAGGGTTGAAAGAGCGGCTACAGCGCTCAGAGTATCACATTCCTGTCCTGGTCATAACTCGGCAGATGCCGTTCTCTCAGTTTGCCAAGGAAAAACAAAGGCTGCTGCCCTTGTATGCACTGGATTCCGTGGACGAGCCGCCTGGAGGTTGCCATGGTAACTGTGGCATCCTTTGCAGTCTCTATGCAACGTTCAACGCTTCAGGGTTCCAGAGAATGGCGCTTCTGATTCTGAATTCTGCAAGAACCTATGAAGTCATTAGTGCCTTTGTCTCTTGTCTTTGCCCTTGACCCGTTCCTAGTTTCCTGTCTCCTGTTTTGTATTTACTTTTTGCCTTCCCGATCTCTATGATCACGGAACGAAGACTGCCTCGCTGCTCATACACCATTGCTCTTGTTTCTCCACGCACGGTAAACAGACCTGGACTACTGCTTCGACCTCCCAAACTCTTCCTGATTTTGTCCTCATACTTCCACGCACAGTAAACAGACCTGGATTGTTGCTTTGACTAACCTGGATTCCTCACACACCTCACAACAAATCCATCAACTTGCCCGGAATATCTGTTGCTCCTCTTCTGCACCTGGAACCGCCTGATACATACTCAAGTGTCTTGCCCAAAAACCCAGCGCAGGAACTCAAGGACTGCCACCCCTGGCGCTCGAGCATCGTTAGGCGTCCACATTTTATCATAACAGGTGGTCCCTGAGGAATAGAGACTGTTGACCACAACCGAGTTAGGTGTCCTCGTGCCGATGGGATAGTCTTGTGTGCGGGCAAGGCACACTGGGTGTGGTATCGGGATGGCACTACGAAATTTCTTGCTTGGGTAAGAAACTCTCTGTCATCTCTTGTTTGGCTTGTCTAGTTGGGGTTTCTTGTTTCTCACTTTCTTGTTATTTCTTAGGATATCCTCCAATCCAATTGGGAACATTGGACTAGGAGGGGATTGTCTACCAGTAGGATCCTAAGTGTTGCATACACAGGTTAGCCCACTTTACAGTGTTATCCGTTTCTGATCCTCCCTCTTCTGCTCTTTTATTGATCATCCTTGTATTTGTTACAGTAATTCCGGAGCTGCTGGTCTCCTCATCACCTTACCATTGTTTCCTGGGGTGCAACTGCTGTCCATCTCTCTAAACTAATAGATCTCTCTGCATGTATGGTCCATACAGAGAGTTACATTGGTAGGGAGAATTCTTCGCCTACACTACGAAGGACAAGACCGCTCATTTACAGTACAAGAACGTATCAGGTATCTGACAGTTACGTAGCATTGTCACGCCTGCGTACACTTGAAGGACTATTTCTAGTCAATTTTGATGCAAGTAAAGTCAACGCTGATGTTCCTTGAATTGTAGGGTACAATAGACTGTGTGCACACTACGCACCCCATCACAAAATGTACCCTGTTCCTCAAAATGAAAAACATTTTAAGAGAAAACTAGTGCAGACTCAATTTATACATGATCTCACAACAGTACCTCCAAAGAAATTAAAAGCAGCAGGTACTTCATCAATTACCACAACCAAAGAAGGATCTACTGAAGAAAAATAAAATGCATACCGAACTGCACAAACAAAGCCAACTACCTCTTCAAAGAAACAATGTGCACTCCCATCAAAGGACTCAGACACAGAACTGTCTGGCCAATTCAAATTTCCAATACAAGTGGTGTAAATTGCTATACAAATGTAGCTATCAATATTCTATTCCGATTGCCACCAATTGTTGAAAACATTTACTTAAACGGCACATACCAATTGTGTGTGCAAATGTTAGTCCTTCACAGAAATGCAACAAACAATCCTGACAACACTTACAGTGTTTCTGGAATAAGGCAGGAATTGGACTACTGTGCACGAATGGTGAGATTCGCTATAAACACAGCAGAAGATCCACAAGAATTTCTAATGTACTTAATTACAAGTACTGGAAAACAAAAACATACCTATAAATGAAATCTTACAGATTTCATACATGTGGAAACATACATGCACTCTCTGTAGCCATGTAATGCACGAACAAGTCCCTAACTAACGCTTCGTGTATGTATCCATACCTAACTGTGAATCTATTCCATTTCAGCGGCTTGTACAAAATGCAAACCATGGCATATTATGTACTACTTGCAATTCCAATAATCGTTCCACCTTACAGATACAGTCACATAGCGAATACGTAATAGTAATGCTTTCGCGTTTCAATGCAGAAGGTACCAAAAACAACTGCAAGCTGACTGGATTCACACATGGACAAGTATCACTTGGCAAGAAAACCTTCACAACAGTAGGCACTTACCACACAGGAGCCACAACCAATGCAGGTCACTATACTGCATACATTAAAAAGAAATGTGGCTTCTTTGAATGTAATGATACTTCCATTATTCTGAAACAGAGATTACCAGCAAATCTTGCAAACGCGTACCTAATGTTCTTAAAACCAAAATGTATTCACTAATCTGAGTATGAGTGTCCACAAAATGTCCTCAATAACCTTTAAATCCACAAACTGATAGAATAAGGCAACAGCTATCTAACAGTGAAAATGTACACCCACCAACAAGAGAAAACATGCTTGAAAACATACCCTACAGAAGTGAAAAACTGTAAACAGTTAGAATATGTCAACTGGTATCTAACTGCAACAATAATACTGCAATATGCATTTTTCTAAGGAAACCCAGCAACACTTATTACATATAAACATACCCTCAACAACATTGAAACTATCAAAAGTTAGAACACACCAACAGGTATCTGACTGCCCCAAAAATCTGCAACATTACTGTGCAATACCACAGTACTTACAAAAGATCAACAAGCAAACAAATACACGAATACTGCTAAAATGCAACAAGAAATAAACAATTAGAATATGCCAACTGGTATCTAACTGCAACAATAGTACCACCACTTGCAAACCAAAAACCATACACCTTTTCAATTCCTGCTACTACACTCAACCACTGAAAAAGATTGTACCATATTACAACAAATAAACGTAGAAAGGTTTATTTTTTTATCCTGCATGGACTTTTTTCCCCACAGATGCAATGATTATGCGAACAAACACGGGAACTGAGAACATTGCACAGTACACTGGTTTGAAGCATTGTACTTTTAAAGTACTAACTATGAGGGTCCACAAAGTACACAAATGTCTGCTATGCAATGCAATAACACATTACAAAGTACCTACCCTAACATGTGATCTTTTCTTTTATCACAGAGAATGAAAAAACAATTTCTGCTACATTTTCCCATACCATGCAAAGAACTGCATACAGCCTCAACAATGCAAACAGCAAGTATACAATGATTGGAGTCACAACATTCAGTGCATACCTGGATTATACTACTATAGTTGTAGCCAGCCATACAATATCATACACCCAACATTCTGAACACAGTCCAATAAACCAACTGCCACACACCATGTCCACTTTCCTACAAATGCTATTATACTACTGCCAGCCAGTGGACAAACTCTTGAGAACATACCCCCTATGCAACCCACATGCCAAAAATAATTGGATTTAAAATTGGATTTAGCAACTTAACCATAACTACACAGCCGTTACCGTGGGCCGTTTAATATATATATATATATATATATATATATATATATATATATATATATATATATATATATATATATATATATATATATATATATGTTGTTATGGTTAAGTTGCTAAACGCATAGGTAGAGCACTTTTTGAGCGGCTTATAACTTTGTGCCCCCTGGATGAATCCTCACCAAACTTTGCAAAAAAAGTATATGGCCCACTCTGAATTTTTTTGCAGCATTTGTTGAGGTTTGGTCCGGGAGGGCGAAGTTATAGGGGGGTTCCAAAATTATTTTTTTTCCCCATAGACTGAATGGAGAAAAAATGTATGTCGCGCCTACAGCCCAAACCGCTGGACGGATTTTCACCAAATTTGCAGTAGGAGCAGCAGCTTGGTCCCGAAAGTATGCTTTTGTAAATTTGTTGAAAATCCGTCTGGTCGTTTTTTTAAAACGACCAAAAAGTAGGTCTCAAAGAATTAGTGATATCTATGTCCGCTCCGCGGACACACTTCCCTGTTCGCTCCGCGGACAGGACACCGATTGGATAATCGGCTTGCATCATGTATATGGACACAGAACATGTTCGCTGATTGGTTAGAGTGAAGCATGAGGTGCGTCAGATTTTGAAAACGCCCGCCATCTTGGATTCGCGGACAGTGGCCGGTGGCCGCGGACATCGCAGTAAAAACATATTAAAAAACACAACATTGCACTTGTCAAACTTATCAAAAAACCTCTGGGGAGGTGAGGGGTGATGAGGATGGGATGCAATATGGCTGCAAGGATGCAAGGAGCAAAAAACACAGGTGTTTTGCACTGCAAAGGACCGCAAACAGTTGGGATGTTCGCAAACAGTCCTGTGAATTTCACGGACACCTCTGCATTACAGGGTTGGTAAAAAGCAGTTCTTGGATGGCTTATAACTTTGGCACCACTTAATGTAACTGCATGAAATTATTCCTGACCTGATCCCGAATGTGTTTGCAAAGTTTGGTGGGATTCTGTCAAGAGGGGGAAAAATTAGAGGGGGGGTGTCAAAATATTGTAAAGGCTTATAAATGAGGTGCAATTTGACGAATCTACACTTAATTTGGCAAACTGATAATAAATCTAAATATAAATGTGTTTGCAAAGTTTGGTGGGATTTTGTCAAGAGGGGGCAGAATTAGAGGTGGGGTCCCAAAATATTGCAAAGGCTTATAAATGTGAATCCATTTGACAAAACTAGACAAAAGTTTGCAAAAAGATTATAGATCTAGATATAAATGTTTTCGTAAAGTTTGAATGGATTTTGTCAAGTGGGGGCTAGGTAATATGACGATTGTATGTGCATACATTTGACACTGTTGAATAAATAAAACACGGGTGGATTTCCAGCAAACTTGCGTAAGGAGCATTGAGAAGGACCTGAAAGCATGGTTTTGCAAATGTGCCTGTGTTTTATTTTTTGGCAAGTGTCATAATGTAGGTACAAAAAATAGTGATATACCTTTGGTGACTGAGGTGTAGCCTGGGCAGTGGCCAGGTTGTGCGGGTCATGGAATAAGGTCATGATCCGGACAATCTGGCTACTGGCCATGACCGCGAGGGACAAAACATAGGGTTACATTGGTCATGTCCCCGGGGACTGACTTTGTGGTAAAGTTATTTGAAATTGGGATAGATTTGAAAAGGAAGAAAAATGTGCTTGTGGTAATATGGTCATAGAATTCTCTTTTTGCCTTCTGCAGGCTGCCATGGAAAGCGAAGAGGGGCCCTGTATGGAACCCTCCCTTTCCTTTCCATGGTGGCCATCTTGGAAAAGGATTTTACTTCCTACACTGGGACGCCGGAGGTGTCCCGGTGTAGGAAGAAAAATCCTTTTTTTAGCACCCCGGATTCCCGCTTTGGGACCTTAAGGTGCTAAAGGCCTTCATCCCCCATTACAGGGGTTGGAATGGGGGGATAATGGTCCAAAGACCTTGTTATCCACCGTCGCTTCGCTTGGGCTGATAACTTGGGCTGCCGGGCCGTTAGCCACCGTTCCATTCCCTGGAATGAAGGATGAACGCCACAATATTCCCATTAGCATAACACAAAATGCTAATGGAAATGTTGGAAAATCTTATTGAGCCTATGTACTTTACTGATAAATATAAAGTAGATGGAGTCTATACGTTTTTTAAGTTCTATTTTTTAACTGTGAAAGGTGGTTGCTAAAGGAACATATATTTTATTGTTTTTGGATGTATTTTTCTTTTTTGGCAGGAGAGCTAAGAATGAAAGGTGGGGAGGGAAATGAGGGAAGAGGCGCCAAACACTAATATGGAGGGGTAGGTGGACAGAGGAAAATGTTGCGCGTGTGTTGTTTCTACGGTAGGGGGTGGTGTTTCTCATGGTCCTTGATTACAGCAGTGGTGGTGGCTCTTGGGGAGGAGGGATGGCATTAACTGATGCCATTTTAAGATAAATAGCAGTTTTGCTAAAAGTTTGTACTGTGTACTAGATTGTTAATGGATAATGAGTAGGAGTAGGTGTTGGAGCTGTGCAATGGAAATTTTGAAGTTGAAAGTTCCTAGATCAGTAGAAAATGCAGTCCCAAACTGCCAGCGAAGCACAGATCTTATTGTTAAGTGCGGATGGGTTCTCGGACACGTCATCATGCCACGCGCCAGCGTATGGTCATGTGGCAATTTCCGGAAGGTCCGCAATGAAGTCAGATGTTAGTAGACATCTACGGATGCAAAACTAGTTGAAATAGTTGCAAAAAGTGTATAGAAGTGTTAAAAAATATTCTAGAAGGTGGGAAGGTTTAAGGTGACACTTTGTAAATTGGACACAAATATTGCTATATTGGATAAGTATGATATTAGTAAGTTGTAGGAAAATAGCATGCACTGGTAAAAACCCATGAAATTCACTGAAAAAACGTTGTTAATGGGATGTTATAGTTAAGTTGGACTAATAAAAACCTACAAAATTTAATGAAAAATGTTGTTAAAGGGACGTTATCGTTAAGTTGCACTAATAACAAGCTATGAAATTCAATGAAAAGACATTGTTAAAGGGACGTTATGGTTAAGTTGCACTAATAAAAACCTTTGAAATTCACTGAAAAAACTTTGTTAAAGGGACTTTATGGTTAAGTTGCACTAATAAAAACCTATGAAATTCAATGAAAAACCTTTGTTAAAGGGACGTTATGATTACAAGTAAAACCGAAAAATCCCAGAAATTCACCAGTTATGGTAAGCTAAGCAACTATAACTCGCACCACCACCGTGCACTGCTAAGACTAACACCCAGGACATCACAAATATCGTTGAAGACATCACTGATGACATCACATGTGAAATTAATTTTGATGCAAAGTCCCTACAAGGAGTTGTGTTTATATTGATGGTAACAAGATGTCAGGGGTGATCGGGAGACATATCACGAACTACTTAATCTATTAAAGAATGTACTCATCTAAAATCATTGTATTGCAATGTTGTTGTTAATACAGAAACCTAATCATATATACACATAGGCAATGACTGCAGAATGCACAATATAAATCAGAGTCACATACAGGGAAACTAAACTAAGGAAGAAAGAAACAGCATCATGAGAAAATGTTAATGACATTAAAGTTTATCTTCATGTATACAAATGAAGTGTGTGTTTGAGGTCTGCTCATTTCTCCAAGTATGTGCACCATGGGCTGAGACCGAACCGCAAGGAAAGTACTTAAAGAACATATGACAAGGTTAACGTCTAGATATATAGCACCTTTTTCAATTTTAATATTCTGACTGTCAGTGAACAAAACCACCTGGCCTATATATGTCAGTGAACAAAAACAAGTGGCCCAGATATGTGATGTCATCAGTGATGTCATCAATGACATTTGTGATGTCATTTGTGATGTCCTGGGTGTTAGTCTTAGCCGTGCACGGTGGTGGCATGTGTTATGGTTGCTTAGCTTACCATAACTGGCGAATTTCTGGGGTTTTTCATTTTTACTTGTAACAATAACATCCCTTTAACAAAGGTTTTTCATTGAATTTCATAGGTTTTTATTAGTGCAGCTGAACTATAACGTCCCTTTAACAAAGTTTTTTCAGCAAATTATTTGTTGCACTTGGGAGGACCCATGTATTTTGGTCGTTTGAATTTTAAAGGATTACCATGTGTTTGGTGAAGATTACAATTTTCCCTGTTAAAAAATAAAGGAAGGTTATTTTGGAAAACGAAGTGTGGACTTGGACGTAAACATTTTTTCCAATTTGGATTTGATTGGTGCCTTACCAACACTGTGGAGAGTGCAGCTCAAACTTTCTGGCATGAGAATGGCAGCATTTTGAACATATATATACATATATATATATATATATACAAAGAAAAGATTGGAAACCAATCCGGGGCACAACGGTACTCTGGCGATGCTTTTAATGAGAGACTGGAAGTCACAGAAAACAAATCCACACGCAGTCAAAGTGTTCCGTGCAGCCAAATGTCCTTTATTAGTTAAAAGTGCATGGGCAAAGGAGGCAGCAGCAGTTTCCAGTGCAGAAAAAAGAGAATGACGCGTTTCACCCTACTCGGGCTTCGTCTGGGCCTATACATAGATATGTTAAAAAACATGTACCAAAGTACACTGGTACACTATTTGGACAGGACTCCTGGAGCAGCGGGATGAGGCAAAATCCCTCAATCTGCACAGAATGCACAGCCACGATTTCCACCACAAAGATAATTTTATTAGAGTAATGCGTGGACAGGGAAACACATAGCCACGACATGTTTCGCAGTAAACAGACCACTTGATCACATACGATATAATATAAATATATCTTGTTCCCTGTGCCACCACGTAGTGGTACGTCTTTAACCACAGTCAATTCATCCCATCATCCACGCACAATTACATTACAAAGTGCAGAGAAACAAATGGAAATCTACTATCTTTAAAAGTATATAGATGATATAAAATGAACGTAAACATAGAGAGCTTTTATGAGAATAACATCATCAGAGTCAATAACTCCTAAGTAGAGGAGAATTGTTCCTTATGTGAAAAGATCACTTCACATAACAAATAAAGAATTACTATTAACGCAAATATTAAAGCCCACAAATTATCAAAAACCTATAATAAAAAAATGCATTTGCCTGACTCCTTTAAGGGGCAGCACTAACAGTGCATTGGTTGGTCATTAGGAAATGGAAAGGAGGTTACTCTCAGAAAGGGCTTGCCTTCCGAAATGACCAAACTGTGCTCCATCACCCACCAGCGGTCGCGTTACATAAACTTAACTTTGTAGTGCAAATTAAGATTGTTGTGCTAAATTGCATTTCTGCCTTACTTTGCTGCACTGGTGCTAAACGACACAATGCAATGTTGCATTGTTCAGCTAGATTGTGCCAGATGACCTCTTGCAGTTCCCATACATGTTCCTTTTTTTGTGTAGCCACTGTTTGGATAATATTCCCCCTAGACAGTTTAAAACCACTAAAGCAAAAGAGCATGAAAATGTAATCTACCATAATAATTTTAAATTACATCACACAGTCTAGGTTTATGTTATCCAGATGTTGGTTTCTGACACACAGAGCTGTCAGTAGCAACCCCATTGCAACCCCATTGCCCCAGAATCTACCTCACCAGGGCCTCCTGATCTACCCATGTCCGCTTAAACTACGATGAGCAAGGCTTTACACAGGCAATGCGCCGGCCCGGCTCCAGCAGGGGGGACAGGTGGGCCAGTCCCCCTCCCCCCAGTGTCATCCTCTGGCCCCCCTAGAAAGAAAGCCATGTCAGTGGTGTTATACAACACTGGTAACTGAGGGAGTGGGGGTGGTTTTCACTCTATACATTCAGCAGCAACCTCAGAGGCATCATTCTGTGAGGCTGAATTGCAGGAGGCCTGGCCAGGATTTGTTTTCTTGCCCGAGACAATGATTTATGCCCCACAGCCATAAAAGTACAAATGACCAGGGAGATGGTGGGCCATTCACACCTCTAAGTGAGGTAGCACACTTATTCAAGCAGGCTGCCTACTACAATTTTCTCAAACCTAAAATCACAATTTTGGTTTCTGTAATTTAAAGTATGTTTATTTTTTGGGGGAATATAGTGGTTTTTCACATCATGCTTAATAAACTGGTTAACTATATCAAACAATAAATGACAGGTAAAGTTGCTTGAACACAGATTTCTGCAGAAGGTGCGTCAACTGACTGGGGGCCCTTACAAATTACATTCAAAGAATATATTCTGCTGCATTAACTACTTGAGTATAAGTGAAAAGATAAGGTTGGTAGTAATAAAAATGTAATTCTGAAGGGGAGAGTGTAGTAAAATCAAAAAGTGGTAAAGGTAAGGCTTTGAATTAAACATTACCACTACCTTTGCTATGCACAACATTCCATGCCATAATTCTGTAGTATGTCTGTGCGATTAGAGAAGGCGACAAGCCATTAGCAAATGACTTTTGGTGCTGTCACCAAAAGGTGCAGTTCAATCTCAGTTGCTAGGCCGTGTTCCATCTGCACTGGAACACAAGCAACTACATGAATTTTTAGGCCCTGTGATCTAGCAGTTTGGGAAGGGCTTCTGGCATTGGTGACAGGGGCAAGGCTGATATGCAAATAATGGATTTGAAGGCTGGCCAGAGCAATGACGGTGGTTCTAATTGATTAAGAGACGTTTTACCTATTAGGTACAAAAAGAACACATGCTTTGGAACACAGATTGGATGGCAATAAAATGCTTGGCGCCTATCCATGCCTAATCAAAAGCCCAAGCTGGTGGCTTTGCCAATGCATGTTGACTTCCGTTTGTCTCCCTAAGTCCAACCAGGCCCTACCTAAAAATGATAAGGCTAGGTTGGCAAGTATTGACCAGTTTCAAAACTTCTCATGCATACTTGCCAGTGGGGCTCCCACCTAAATAGAATGTATCTTTGTTTGGAAGCCTCGTCTACTCTGACAGAATATTTCATGATTCAAACTGATGAGTACTGACTTGATAACCTCATTCTGTTTGAGTAAATGTACAGAGTTTGCATGCAAACAGAATATGTCATGTGTGTTGTGGGATTTGTCTGGAAAGTATGATGTAAATCCTGGGTGCTGGGTGTTCAGGCAGTCCCGGAAATGAAACATGAACACCCGTAAAATAACAAAAAAGAAGAGCGTTTTCTATAATGATGCAGGCAAAGTATAACAGGTGTACATCTTTTATAACTAAAAATCAGTATTCAAATATTTTCTATAGAGTTCAATCAGAGGTGAATTTAACATTTGGACAAGGGACAAATGCCAATGCCCCCCCTCCCCCTCCGCTCTACTCCCTCCCCTTGAATGCAAACAGCCAGGGCTAGGCAGGCCCTACCAGTGAGATCTTATCTTTTTAACGTGTCTCAGAGGCAGATTATTTACAAAAGGAAGTGATTAGAGATGAGAAAAGGTAAAATGGCAGTGACCATTGCTGTGGCATTTAAAAAGAAATATATATATAGGGTTTTAGGAAGCTATTTATGTGTGATTGTTGGGTGATTAGTAAGTAAGGGGATACAGAAAAAGCTCTGTGAAACAAACACCTTGTCATGCATTTCATTTCACTTTGTGTCTGTATGAGCTTGTTTGTAAGTTCTCATTAATTACTATGCTGGAGCTTGTAGGCTTCCATTCAGGATGGAGAAAATAAAGGATCATTTTCCAGGTCAGGAGGAGTGGAAGAAGTGGCGCTAAATGCATGTAGCTCCACTTTTTATGAGCTGCAGGGTTTTGTATGATTTGACAGGTGAAGTTGGAGAACAGATCAGACTTAACAAGGTCCCCCTGCCAAATACCATTGGTATTACACCAGCATGTATTTTCTACGTTGGCGGAAAACCAATAGATTCCTATGGCACCTGCCTAACTTTCACACCTGGAAAAAGCAGGCAGAGTCCAAAGGAATCCATTGTGGATGGCTCCCACAGTCAATAATTGTGGAAGTGATTTACACTTTTCCAGACACGTAGTGGTAAAGTAAAGAGCAACAGTGATTTTCGTCTGTGTTTTACTCTTTACTTTTCCAGTACTTGGTAAAAACAATACACATTCATGAATGGCCCCTTTTGCAAAAAAAGTGCAAACAGGAGACTTCCGATCTGTGCAATTTAGGATTCAAAACAAAATGCCCCCATTAATGTTTTCATCAACATGTTCCTACAATGATGAATACATTGTCAGGTTGGTTTATCATGTGCATTTTTAAAGTAAGCTGTATACAATTTAGTATTATTTTAGGTATTCAAAGCCAAACTTCAACACATATTTGTATCAATTTGAGCTCAGAAGATGTGTGTTCAAGTATCTAAATTTCAGGCTATGCTCAAATTATGGCTTGACCTCTCGAACAAAGTGTGTGATCCTGGGCATATTTTTTAATTTCACTATGCCTTACCTGTTAAAATTTGGTGCCTCTTGAAGTGATTCAGTTTGCATTATAAGCTATTCCAGAAAGCCTCACTCATGCTTTAATAGATGGGCAGCACAGGGATTAGGACACACACACACATCTAACTTTGAAAATATACGGGCCACATTTATTGAACACAATTGTGTCATTCAATAGCAAATCAGAGTAAACACATCAAACAAAGAGTAAATATGGACAATTGCATATTATAACCAGTATGTACCAGACAATGATGCGAAACCAGGAGACTGCAAACCCCTCAACCAACACTGTCTGCCTCCTGATTCAGTCCTTACAGCCCTAGCCGTTCCTTGCACTCTGAACTCAATTAAAATGTGCTGCAAAAATGCAACAAAAAATAACATTTTGTGATTAAAATGTAATTTTGGATATGAACCACTGATGGGAGACATTCAGAATGGGACTGCTTTAGGGGTTCAGTTGGAAAGGAGGGGGTAGGAGGTTGTGTAATAGGCGGGTGAAGGGAGGAGTGTATACATGTGTATGTTATTGGAGGATATGTTGCTGTGCTCAAAATATTGTTAAGATCAACAAGACTACCTGTATTGATTGGACATGGTATGTTCTGTTCTTGAAATTTAAAGAAGTTTGAAAAAAATGTCATTTTGTAGGGAACAAAATCTATTCCTTGCTTCAATATTCTGGGCAGGGGGTCTATCTTTCACAATAAGATGAACGGACTACATGCATCTCCTCCGGGGCCTGCTGGGAGTATCCACAGTGCTCAGGAAGGTATTGTTGGGTGGACACCATCTGAGATGGTACAAAGACTGGGGGCCTCACTGCTTAGCCCTCAACTCTCCCAAGCCAGTAGAGGAAAGGCATGCTGGGTGCTGGTATGAATAGGTGGGAGGGGAGGTAAATAGGAATGGTGGTTAGGGCACCTGAAGGAAAGTGATTGGATGGTGAAAGGTGAAGGAGGATCAGATATAACAGAAAGGAAAGAGCAGATGAGAAGGGAAGATTGGTAGATTGATGTTGCAACACTATTTTCCTTGCTTCTCTTTTTCTATGTACAGTTTGCAAATGTACAAATGTATTTTTGCAGATCTGGGAAGACCTCTTTTGCTGGATCACGGATCTGGGAAATCTGGATCAACGCCAGCACTTTGCTTCTTTGTTTAGGGTACTCCTAGACCCACAGCCAATGGAATGTGGGCCCACCTGATCACAACCCTGGCCCACCCAGATGAAAATTCCTGGAGCCGGGCCTGGCGTCGCCCACAAAGGCTAGGGTAGAACTGGACAGCCAGCTGCCAAGGCAAGGTTTCTTTATAGTCTGCAGTCAATCATCAATGTTCTTGTCCTTCTGTAGACTCTAAGTATATTGGGCCAATCCAGCAACATGCTTCAGTTTCATTTTGTTGGTCATGTCACACAGACAACCAGCAGCCAAGAACCATGATGGATTCCAGCAATGACACACTAGTGCAGAAGGAATCCTAAGACCCTTGCAAGGAAGATTTTGGAAGATTCAGCATTTCCTGGGTCAAGGGTCTGAGCCAGAGAAACAAAAAGATGAAGCTGCGGCACGCTGTAGTTAGTGATGCAGGGATCCTCATTGCCCTTGTGCTCAGGATTTGGCTTCAAAGGTTTGGGTCAGTTTGATAAGTCTCCTGGGAAAGACGATTGTTCAAGATTCACCCACAGAGACACACGAGAGTAGGGCCTACAATACAAGGAGGACTGGAATGTGACTTTGTCAGTGTAGTTGAAGAACAAAGGGAAGCCCAGGCCCCTGGCGCTTCCCAGGTGTGGATGATGGAACCAAGGTGCTTGCCTCATATCCTTAGAAGATGAATCTGAGATCCAGATAGTGTGGAGTCTTCATGGCTCTAGCTGCAAAGAGACAGGAGACAGGGCTTATATGCCTGGGTGGATTGGATACTGGTCCAATTATTCTATAGGTCTTATCAGCCTTCCTTTAGAAAACATTCCTGGGATTACCACTGTAAACTAGTTTGAACAGTGAAAACCCAGTGGATGACTGCGGGGGGGAGGAGAATCTTAAGAACCATGAACAGGACCCCAGAAATCAGCTCATCACAGATCTGCTCATCTTTGCCTACCAGTTTTTCAACAAGGGTTTCAGGGTTTGATTAAAGCGCTCTGTGAATCTATCAGTCTGGGGGCCATAGACAGGGTTGCGCAGTGTCTTAATGTTCATTAGATCTTTCATCCCTGGTATTAGTTTTGACATGAAACTTCTTCCTTGATCCATCCGGATGTCTGTTGGAAATCTCACTCGAGTGAGGAATGGGTCTAGAACCTTGAGTATGTCTTTCCTGCTGTTTCTTTCTGCAGGGGAAATGCTACTCTCAACATGGTGGTGCAATCCATGATTATCAGAATGTATGTACTCCGGGTTCTTGATTATTGAGGGGTCCCTTTATATACATCCCAAGTCTCTGAAAGAGGACCTCAATTATTAGTAGGGGTTATACGGGTGCTTTCTGTACATCCGCACCTGAGGTATTCTGGCAGAGGGCTCACGTCTCCCAGTACTGCATGATGTGGGCATACATGCCTGGACAAAAGAAACTACTCAGAATATTCTGTTGGATCGTCTCAAGACCTAAATGTCCAGCTGTCAGATGAGAGTGGGCTAGTTTCAGAACTGCCTTCTGATACAATTTGGGAGCCAAGATCTGGTATCAATCCATCCATCGCCTTTTGGGTTTTGTTCAACTTGGTACAACAATTCCCATTTCTCCATGAGAAAGTGTACCTTTGCCGTCCTACCCTCTGCTTTAGAGACAATATTCCTGTGGGTCTGTTTGAGGTGTGTGCCCAATCATTGAGCTTCAGTGAATCCCAGAGATACTGGGGTCACTACTCCCCCTAACCCTCTATCCCCTTGATCCTCTACACACTTCTCACCAAAACTGGGTTCTTCTCGTGCTGTTTCATTCAGTTCCCCTACTTCTCCTTTTGTGGGGATCAGAATCTTTTCACATATAAACTGGGGGCGATGGCCTGTCCTGAATCAATTCGATATGCAGGGTTGCGCATGTTGAACAGGACCACCTTCACTTCCCCTGTATAATCAGCATCCACCACTCTAGCCCAAAAGTCTAGGGAACACTTATATGCGAGTCCTGATTTTTGATGCGGCTATTCCATAACGCCCTGGATGTATGGGTATCTTCCACCCGGTCTGAACCAGTGCTTTCCCTCTAGGTGGGACAGTGACATCTCTATCACTATGCAAGTAACATCCTGCTGCTTGAGGGGGTAACTGGGTTTGGTAGTCATGCCAACATTGGTATTCTAAAGACTCTCTGAACTGGGTGCTCTCCTTCCATGTTACACTGGTGGGGGGTGTCTGTATCGGGACCTAGACTGTCCCATGATGAGGCCACTTGCAACACTGTTCTCAATGAGTCACAAGGGCATCGGAATAAATGTTTAGTGTTTATTATATAAACTGGCAATTAGGGTTCTCAGGCTAGGCGAGATCCCTGTACTCTTTTCCTCATCCTTTGAGGGACTCCCAACTCTCTAACCCAGTCCCCAAAGTTAAAGAGGGCTGCTGACAGTACAGATTGTCTCTGTAGCCAGGTGACCCCTACTGACTAAGCCAGACCTACTATAGGGAGGCCTAAAGGCCGTAGCCTTGTCTAACTCCCTCAAGGACTTTCTAACTGATCTTGCGGGGCAGTCTCTTTTCCCTGGCACCCTTCCTCCGGATGACATTCTCTTAACCTTTTCCTCTCCATTTGTCCCTCACTCCCTTTCACTCTCTTTCTTTCACTCCCTCTCTTTCTCCACACTCAGTCTCCTAGTCACATCTCCTTCTCTCCTTCCTCTGCTTTGTACTCTTCAGATCCTTCCTAATCTCTCTTTCCCCACACTACCCCATCTCTACTCTTCTTCACTCTCCTGCCTTTCACTCCCTTCTCTCTTGCTCTCACTTTCTTTTTCTCTTCTACCCTGAAACGCCCTCCTTTTCTCCCTCGAAAACTACCTTCAATGACTCTCTTACTCACACCCAAACTGCCACATTGATACCTCCGAGTCCCAACATCTTCTCTTCAATCTCTCCAAACATGCCAAACGTCTCCTCCAAGTCCTCCTCCACTAGTTGCACACACCTCTCTGGTATTCTGTTCTTCAAATTCACCCAAGCACCTCACATTCCAGAATTACTCTTCAGCTTCTATATAGCGCTCTCCTTCCTGGCTAGAAAAGTATCTTTGCTCCCATTGGCTACCTGAGTCAGCTGCTTCCCTGGACAAATCTCTGTGTAAACTTCTCCCAACTACCCCCATCTTCTCCACTTGTGGGTTGGGATTTCTCCAGAATGTCCTCATGAAGGCACTTAGTGCCACCCCCTATTCCGTCTCCTTTTCCTTTCAGCCAGCCATACAGTCCCTATGGTTGTTTGTTCTCTGGTTTTCTACTATATCGAGTAGGCTAATGTCCACAAAAGCTTTGGGGAGGGTCCCCTGGTCCCCTATAGTATTGGGTCGCCCTCTTCTGGTTCCAGCCACAACACTGCTGCTCCCCTGTAGCATGCATAGGTTGTCTGTAGTGGGTGTTTTATCTCCCATTCACCTGAATAAAGAAGCCTATCCCATTCCCAGGTGGGAAGAGTCAGTTTCTCCTGTTCCAGGTTGGGTCTTGTCTGTTGGGTTTAGGTGCACTGTGGTACTTGTGGTCCCCGTTCTTCTCCGGATATTGCTGCCTCCCGGGAGCTACCTGAAAGATTAGAAAGAGAGACCTGGCCATTACAAATGCTGATAGGTATCTGGAAAGGGTTACCAAGGCATACAAACATCTCCACAATTTCTGGGGGAACAGATGTGGGGCCTCTCCAAACTCCCTGTCTCTCAAATGCTTGTGAAAGTAATGAATGCTCACACCTATTTATAGCACCTAATAGTTTCCTAAACTAACACACAGGTGTGCAACCTTTGGCTCTCCAGATGTTTTCACTACATCTCCCACCATCCTAAGCCAGCATAATCAATGGTGAGGGGTCATGGGAGTTGTAGACCAACACATCTGGAGAGCCACAGGTTACAGACCCCTGTACTAACTCATTTGTCAACATTATAGTAGCAGTCACAATTTAAAGCCTCCCCATCTTCTATTTAATTGGAAATTCGTATGGGTGATGTACATTTATCCAAACAAAAACACACTACCAACACAATATTCATTTCACAAACCTACGGCCCTGTAGTGTGTCCAACGTATGTGATGGACGTCTGGATGGCTGAAGCTCGTGGGAGGTAGTGTTTATGGTGAACCCTGTGATGGGGCACCGGTCTACATTGCTGATAAGATGCTCTCAACCATTAGATCCTCTGCATGGCTTTCTTATGTCCCCAATAGAGAGCAAGAAGGAAAGGGGATCTATTGCCTTGACTCCAAGCTTTATCCCCTAACCCTCTGTCTAGGAAGTCCACTTCACTAAAAGAAAGTGCAAAAAAAATCTCTTTTGGCATGTCTTCCGTCTTCCTATAATGACTCAGCCACCACTTACAACATCCTTTACCGACCCTTTGCAAGGTCGATGATAATCTATAGTGACTGGATGACCACCTACCACATCCTTCACCGACCCGCTACAAGGACAACGGTAAGCTATAATAACTTGATGACCACTTACCACATCCTACACCAACCCTCTGCAAGGTCCATGATGATCTAGAATGACTAGATGACCACCTACTACATCCTTCACCGACCCTCTGAAAGGTCCATGATGATCTATAATGACTGGATGGCCACATCCTTCACCGACCTCCTGCAAGGTCCATGATAATCTATAATGACTGGATAATCACCTACCACATGTTCACTGCCGGGTCAATGATGGCTGACTGCTAATGGCAAGCTGGTAGGAATAGAAAATATTGTTCCAGCCCTGTGCCCCCTTTTACTGTGTCCTTTCTTCTACAGCGCTGCTCTGCTCACTAGATAGGTTTGTGCTTTATATATGGCCACTCGACCCACCCTACTGACCAACACAAATTCAGCACAAAGACCGCTACATCACACTCACAGGCCGATTCATGGAATAATTAGCGCGGCGCAAGTGGGCAAAAACGTGTGAATCGCAGTGGAATAGCGAAAATCGCAGTGCAAGTGCGAAAATCGCACGAAAAGCAGCGCACATCGATTCATGGAAGGCCGTGCGCGAGAAAACCAGCGGTTGTGCGATAAAAAAGTGCGCGGCGCACGTTGGCGCACAGGCCATCTAACAGCGTGCGCCAGGTCACAGCGAAAATCGCACAGGCCACAGCGAAAATCGCACATAGCGCGGCGCACGCAACTAAAGTAGGCGGAACACGGGCGTAACACTCGGAATGGGGAACAACTTGCCAAAACGTGGGCGTCACGGGGGAAGTACAGGGCACAAGTGCGCGGAACGCCCACACGCTCGCCTACAACACGTATTCATGGAATAGAATAGGGCAAAAAAGCGCACGGTGAAACCAGCGCACAGGCACAAACACGACCGCCACAAGAAAGCAGGCGGTAGCGTCTCTGCGGCTGTAAGAAATGTGCGCCAAAAGGTGCGCCAACAAATAGCACCTATATACTGCCATGATGAATGTCCTATACTGTGGCCCTCCAGGACAAATGACGTGCAAAGGGGTACCCACAAACACGGACACCCGCTGACAAAATATACGTGTGCGTGTATACCGGGGTGCGGGGGTAGTCTCACACGCGATTTGGCCGGGTACGTGGATTTCAGGGGTGCGCGGGAAGTTCCACACGCGATTACATCAGGGTACGTGTATTTCAGGGGTGCGCGGGAAGTTCCACACGCAATTTCAGCAGGGTACGTGTATTTCAGGGGTGCGCGGGAAGTACCACACGCGATTTCATCAGGGTACGTGTCTTTCAGGGGTGCGCGGGAAGTTCCACATGCGATTGGCCCAGTGCGAGCAGGGTACGTGTATTTCAGGGGTGCGCGGGAAGTTGCACACGCGATTTCATCAGTGTACGTGTATTTCAGGGGTGCGCGGGAAGTTCCACACGCGATTGGCCCAGTGCGAGCAGGGTACGTGTATTTCAGGGGTGCGCAGGAAGTTCCACACGCGATTTCAGCAGGGTACGTGTATTTCAGGGGTGCGCGGGAAGTTCCACACGTGATTTCATAAGGGTACGTGTATTTCAGGGGTGCGCGGGAATTTCCACACGCGATTTCAGCAGGGTATGTGTATTTCAGGGGTGCGCGGGAAGTTCCACACGCAATTTCATCAGGGTACGTGTATTTCAGGGGTGCGCGGGAAGTTCCACACGCGATTGGCCCAGTGCGAGCAGGGTACGTGTATTTCAGGGGTGCTTGGGAATTTCCACACGCGATTTCAGCAAGGTATGTGTATTTCAGGGGTGCGCGGGAAGTTCCACATGCGATTTCATCAGGGTACGTGTATTGCAGGGGTGCGCGGGAAGTTCCACACGCGATTGGCCCAGTGCGAGCAGGGTACGTGTATTTCAGGGGTGCGTGGGAAGTTCCACACGCGATTTCAGCAAGGTATGTGTATTCCAGGGGTGCGCAGGAAGTTCCACACGCGATTTCATCAGGGAACGTGTATTTCAGGGGTGCGCGGGAAGTTCCACACGCGATTGGCCCAGTGCGAGCAGGGTACGTGTATTTCAGGGGTGCGCGGGAATTTCCACACGCGATTTCAGCAAGGTATGTGTATTTCAGGGGTGCGTGGGAAGTTCCACACACGATTTCAGCAGGGTATGTGTATTTCAGGGGTTCTGGGGAGTACCACACGTGAATTGGCCGTGTGGGCCCTCCCAGGTGTACGCTCCACAACCTCCACGGACCCTGCAGGCAGCCCACACCAAGGGGGACTACCCTGCACCCATGCTCATGTCCCGCAGGCAGCCCATCCACCATGGGCATGCCCCCCCAGCCAACCCACATGTCACCTCGCACTACTGATCAACAATGCATGTCTCCCACCACCCCCACCCCCCAGCCACCAGGGGCACCCACCACCAGGCCCCCACTCATGTCTCCCACCACCCCCACCACCCTGCCACCATGGGCAGCCCCCACCAGGCCCCCACCCATGTCTCCCACCACCCCCACCCCCCTACCACCATGGGCAGCCCCTACCAGGCCCCCACTCATGTCTCCCACCACCCCCACCCCCCTGCCACCATGGGCAGCCCCCACCAGGCCCCCACCCATGTCTCCCACCACCCCCACCCCCCTGCCACCATGGGCAGCCCCCACCAGGCCCCCACTCATGTCTCCCACCACCCCCACCCCCCTGCCACCATGGGCAGCCCCCATCAGGCACCCACCCATGTCTCCCACCACCCCCACCCCCCTGCCACCATGGGCAGCCTCCACCAGGCCCCCACTCATGTCTCCCACCACCCCCACCCCCCAGCCACCAGGGGCAGCCTCCACCAGGCCCCCACTCATGTCTCCCACCACCCCCTGCCACCATGGGCAGCCCCCACCAGGCCCCCACCCATGTCTCCCACCACCCCCACCCCCCTGCCACCATGGGCAGCCTCCACCAGGCCCCCACTCATGTCTCCCACCACCCCCACCCCCCAGCCACCAGGGGCAGCCTCCACCAGGCCCCCACTCATGTCTCCCACCACCCCCACGCCCCTGCCACCATGGGCAGCCCCCACCAGGCCCCCACCCATGTCTCCCACCACCCCCACCCCCCAGCAGTGCAGGGGCAGCCTCCACCAGGCCCCCACTCATGTCTCCCACCACCCCCACCCCCCAGCAGTGCAGGGGCAGCCTCCACCAGGCCCCCACTCATGTCTCCCACCACCCCCACCCCCCAGCAGTGCAGGGGCAGCCTCCACCAGGCCCCAACTCATGTCTACCACCACCCCCACCCCCCAGCAGTGCAGGGGCAGCCTCCACCAGGCCCCCACTCATGTCTCCCACCACCCCCACCCCCAGCAGTGCAGGGGCACCCTCCACCAGGCCCCCACTCATGTCTCCCACCACCCCCACCCCCCTGCCACCATGGGCAGCCCCCACCAGGCCCCCACTCATGTCTCCCACCACCCCCACCCCCCTGCCACCATGGGCAGCCCCCACCAGGCCCCCACCCATGTCTCCCACCACCCCCACCCCCCTGCCACCATGGGCAGCTCCCACCAGGCCCCCACTCATGTCTCCCACCACCCCCACCCCCCAGCCACCAGGGGCAGCCTCCACCAGGCCCCCACTCATGTCTCCCACCACCCCCACCCCCCTGCCACCATGGGCAGCCCCCACCAGGCCCCCACCCATGTCTCCCACCACCCCCACCCCCCTGCCACCAGGGGCAGCCTCCACCAGGCCCCCACTCATGTCTCCCACCACCCCCACCCCCCAGCCACCAGGGGCAGCCTCCACCAGGCCCCCACTCATGTCTCCCACCACCCCCACCCCCCTGCCACCATGGGCAGCCCCCACCAGGCCCCCACCCATGTCTCCCACCACCCCCACCCCCAGCAGTGCAGGGGCAGCCTCCACCAGGCCCCCACTCATGTCTCCCACCACCCTCACCCCCCTGCCACCATGGGCAGCCCCCACCAGGCCCCCACTCATGTCTCCCACCACCCCCACCCCCCTGCCACCATGGGCAGCCTCCACCAGGCCCCCACTCATGTCTCCCACCACCCCCAGCCACCAGGGGCAGCCTCCACCAGGCCCCCACTCATGTCTCCCACCACCCCCACCCCCCTGCCACCATGGGCAGCCCCCACCAGGCCCCCACCCATGTCTCCCACCACCCCCACCCCCCTGCCACCATGGGCAGCCCCCACCAGGTCCTCACAATCCCCAATCGTGTGCGTAATGGTCAGCCTCCACAGCCAAAAAGCCCTACCAAGTAACCCATTCACCCACATGGAAATGGAAATCACATGTTACACCCCCAATGTTCATGAAGCTAATGAACCCATGTCCGTCACACACAATGGTTGCAATTGAATTGGAAAAGACCCAACATGACATGCATGAAACCAATGAGATGATACCACACAGTGAAGTATGGAAACAAAATTGTATTGAAAAAAATAAAGAATGCTAAAGAAAGGAAACAAACTACAATGTGAATGAGAAAAAGCTGCATGTCCGTATAAAAACACAAAACTGCAAATCAGAATCCAAAAAATTTTTGTCCAAAGTCAAATGTAAAAAAATCTTCATGCAATAAAGAACTATGTAAAAAACTACCAAGGGTCCATGAGCCCAACTGAACAAAGGAAACCTACTAAAAAACCTACCTAAAAATCAACTATATACAAAAAGTGGAGCAGTGTCCGTCGACTCCAAATCATAATAAGAAAGAAAGGAAACCTAAAACTAAATGACTATATACAAAGGCGGCGGGCAAGTCCAGCGGCTCACTCCGTGGTGTCCCGGGCCAGGGCATCATCGAACTCCTGTTCGATGTCCCGGAGGCGGTCCAGTTCCATGGCCCCGAGGGTCCGCAGGGACGACGCCGTGTCCTCCTCCAACCCCCTGCGGATTGGCTCGAGGCACTCGGCCCGCCTCAGGGCCCTCCGCATGGAGTTCTCCGCCCTGACCATTGTGAGCCGCGCCTCTTCCGCCCGCCGCCGCTCCGCACCTATGGCGTGGCCCAACCGCTGCCACACGGAAGACACTCTCTGTCCTGGGTCCCCCTGCCCTCCGGCCGATGCCTGCCCCTCCGATGTCGAAAGCCCTGAGCCTTCATGTCTCCCACCATGTTGCTGCTGCTGCTGCTCTGCCTCTGCCCGTGCACTGCCTCCTGCTGCCTGCACATCCTCCGCCGTCTGGGGTGCAGTTGTTGATGTGGCCACCCCTGCTGGACCTCCGACTCCCGACTGTGGCAGGGATGCCTCCTCCACCAGTCTGGCTGCACCGTCAGAGGCAGCTCCACAGGGCACCCAGGTGACTGATGGGTGGGAAGATGGCACAGAGGACGACTGGCGCGTAGGGGGTCCAGTTGAGGAGGGGGTCGGAGCAAGCCCCATCAGACGGAGGAATCCGGCCTGGGTGACCTGTCCCAGCAGGCTGACGTGGTCAACGAGCCATTCGAGATGACGTGCAGTCTCTCCATGAAAAGACTGCAGGTCACCTCGCATGGCCCGTTGACGCAACGCCACACCAGCCAGGACAGGCTCAACCCGGACCTGGATGGCCACGTCCGCAGGCAGAGGAAGGCCAGTTGACGTCAGCTCATCCCCTGCCTGAAAACGGGTCTGGACGTAGGCATCCCTGCTGGTGCAAGATGATGCAGGGACAGGATCGGGGACAGGATTGCACACAGGCACCTCCGCGGCGGCCTGTGCTGCCTCCTGTCCCTGGTCCTGCACTGCACCACTAGCACCAGTGGGATCCCCACCTCCAGACCCCGTCTCTGGTGCTTGCACGGCCTCCTCCTCCACCAAACCCTCCACCAACCTGGATGACTCCGTGCCATCTTCCCCTGTTGGGCCCTGTGGGGTCCCAGCTGCCCCTTCTGCTGCCGAGGAGTCCAACTGCAACCTCCGCCTCTTGGACCTCCCCCCGGCAGCTGCGGCCTGGGACGCGGCACCGGACTCCTCACTCCCCGACGAGATGACAACACGGGAGGAGAGCCGGGCCTTGCGTCTCCGGCTGGCGGTCGGATCCCCGCCGCTGTGCTCCACAGCACCTTCTCCGCCCTCTTCATCAGTTGACGCTGCAGACAGGGAGAAACAAAACACAGGCATCAGGGCACTGTACAATGGACACATACACACATGACAGTTGCACATGAGTGGCATTGGCAAACCTCAGACATGTCATCACAATCCCCAACACACATGTCATTGCAACTCGCACACATGAGCCATACCACAGCCATATCGCAACTGCCACCACCATCCCTACACATACAACAGCATCAGCAGCCAAAGGGGAGCCAGACATCACATGCAACACAGGAAGTGCACCACACATGTACACACACCACCACACTTGCATGCATGTCTACACCTCTGCCAAGTGTCGCACTGTTCAGACGGGCATCCATGTCACATCTGCCAATCAGGCTTCCACATACCGCTGTCACATGCATCCATGTTGCATCACTGTTGCACCCTTGTCAAATACACACACATGCACATGTACACAGTGCTCATACATGCAGCCGAAAACAACATACATGCCTGACATCACGGACATGTCTACTTACATACACATTCATCCAAACATGTGTGCACGCACAACTGCATTTGCCATGCAAGCCCACACACACAAGCACCATCCATGTCTCACACATTACAGCCCTCGCATGTGTCAGCCCCACGGCCCTGTACACCCCCACCCATACTCGACCCCATACAAACAGATGTGCAACCTGCACAATACCGAATAATCACCACACGCACTGCTCACAATCAGGATGCATGTACACTCACCGCTCGACTCCAGACGGGTCTGCTTCTCTAGGACCTGGACGTGGAGCGCTGGGGATATGCGTTCCAGGACCCCCATCTGTTCTTCCGACAAGTGGCCCCGGCGCCCCTTGGCATCCGCTGCCTTCAAGAGGCGCCGGGCCTTGTTCAGGGTCCTGGACCTGAAGTCCTCCCAGCGCTTCCTGACATGTTGTAAGTCCCGGACTGCCACCCCCTCCGCGTTGATGGCAGTCACGATGTCAGTCCAGATCCGAGTCCGTCCTTCCTTGTCGGCGCAGGAACTTCCGAAGAGGGCATCATACTGCCCCAGGACTTGCTCCACCAGGACACCAACTTCGGTGGCACTGAAGCTGGTGCCCCTCTGCCTCTCTGGCCGGGGGTTGTCAGTGGTCACAGATGGTGTTTGCCCCGACATGACAACCCCAGAGGCAGGAGTGGGTGGGCAACTGGGTCCTGGGGCTGGGCTGTGGAGCGATGGAATTCCAGTCGGGAGTCTTCGGTTCCAGCAGGGGTGGTCACAGCAACAGCACCCCTGGCTGATGTGCAGGCAGCAAATGGCAGTGCACGTGGGCAGCAGGCAGTCAGGCAGCAGCAGATGGCAGGTGGGAGCGTGCTCGGGGCTCTGGGGGGCAGTAGTTTGGCCTTCTGGGCAGGAGCGTGGTCTTCCGTGTGCTTACGCGTGGCCAGCTTGGTACGGAGTGATTTGGCACGTGAAAATCCTGCACGTCAGCGTGAAAATCGAGGAAAGGCCCTTAGCGCGTAAGCGCGTCAGCACGCATACGCGAATCTATTGGACCAAAGGCCCTCAGCGCGTAAGCGCGTCTGTGACGTGACCCGCACGGGTGTTTCCCACACAGCACGTGATGACAGAGCACACGTGGAAAGACTGCACGTCAGAGTGTCATCGCGTGTAATTGGACAGCACGTCAGAGTCTCATCGCGTGTAATTGGACAGCACGTCAGAGTCTCATCGCGTGTAATTGGACAGCACGTCAGGGTGTCATCGCGTGTAATTGGACAAAAGTCCGTGTACACGCGATTGGCCTATGTACGTGTATATCAGGGGTGCGCGGACACTTACACACGCAAGTACGTCAGCGCACCTGTATCCCGGGGTGCCCGGGAATTTCCACATGCTATTGGACTGGGTACTGGATTTCAGGGGTGCGCGGGTCACACGCTCGCCTACAACACGCGCAACGCATTAATTTGCGCGCTAACAAAATAACAAGCTCAGACCCAGGATGAACATACCGTTCCTAGCAGCAGTGGGCGTGGCCTACCAAAGGAGGAGGAGGAGGATAGTCAGGGCCAGAATATTCACACCCAGAACCAGCCTTTTCGGGATGCCTGATGACCAGGTGCATGGGAGGTACAGGTTTCCACCACACATCATACTGGACCTGGTGAGTGAGTGGGAGGATGACCTCACATCACCCACCCTGTGCTCCCAAGCACTCAGCCCCCTGGAGAAGGTCCTCAATGTACTGCACTTCTTAGCCACTGGATCATTTCAGCGGACAAGTGCCATTGTGGGTGGTCACAGGCCACCCAGTCACGCTGCCTACACCAGGTCTTGAACATCATCACTGCACGCCCATCAGTCCGCAGGCACATATACCTGCCCAGAACACCTGCAGAAAGGCATGCTGCCGCCCTGGATTTTTACGCTGTGGCACGATTCCCCAAAGTGCTAGGTGCCATCGACTGCACCCATGTGGCTCTACGTCCCCCCAGGGCATCTGAGCACATCTATAGGAACCGCAAGCACTGGCATTCCATCAACGTGCAGGTAGTATGTAATGCCAAGGGAATCATCACCTCAGTATATGCCAACTATCCCGGGTCAACCCACAACAGCTTCATTTACCGAATGTCCACCCTAAGCCGGGACCTAGAAGCTGGGCGGCATGGCGATACATGGCTGCTTGGTGAGTATGAATGCCACTGCACATGCATGCATGTCAGATACTGAGCAAGGTCACAACCCCACCAATGATACCAATCACCACCTCCACAGGGGACAGTGCCTACCCTCTCAGCCCCCACATGATGACGCCAATTCGGAACCCCACCACGCCACCCCAGGTAAGATATAACACAGCCCACATTACAACCCGGGGCATAGTGGAGCGCACATTCGGAGTGCTGAAGTCACGCTTTTGCTCCCTTGACCGTTCTGGCGGGCAGCTGTTGTACGCTCCCCCAGTAGTGTGCAGGATCATAGTGGCAGCATGTGTCCTGCACAACGTTGCAACACGCCGGGGCCTGGCCGTGGACATGGTGGTGCCCCCCCATCCCCAACCACATGCACAGCCGCTGCGCATGGGAGGGGAAAGGGCACGGGGGGAGGCAGCCCGTACACAGCTAGTGGCTAATTACTTCACATAGGAATCACACCCCTGTGGAGTGCACACTGCCCTGGCACATTCCATCTGACAATCAATGATGACTCAACCTGACACTGATCCTGAATGTCTGGAGAATGAACCGTGAAAACCATATCAGCCTGAGATTGTTCACCTGGAAGTGTCACAATGTGTGCATCCCTACCCACACAGACACCACCAATGCAGTTTTGTGAAGTAACACATTCAAGCAGCTAAAATGAATACCCACTTGCAAAATGCAACAAGAGGACAGTGCCATGTCAGCCAACCCATCCCCAGCACCGCCACACGACACACCGTGCCATGTCATGCCATTTGCAGGTAAACAAAGTAATCCCCACAACATGACACTAGTGTCACAATGTAGAGTGTCCCTAATTGAAACTTGCAACACCTGAAATGCTCACAGTAATGCAGGACCAACAACAAACTTGAGCAGGTACTACCATTAACATGACATCACAAATGTTATATATTAGTAGTCTCACCACCTGGAAATGCCTGCACTCCCACCACTACCAACTGTGCAGTGTTGGCGCCATGTAGAGTTGTAGGTGCACTGCTGCCAACATGGACCCCATCTCCAGACTAGAGGGCCTTGTGTAGACATGAGGAAGGGACCTGCAAATTGGGAGGTAGACACAGATGATGAGTTACACATCAATGCAACATGCAGTGTACAACACAACAGCAATATGCACTAGGAATGTATACACAGTATTGACTAGACTACCCACACATGTAGTCCAATGTCACCATGTACGTCAATGTCACTTGGGCACACCCTTTGCAAGCCCATGGAAACGGGAAGCAGGAGGGGTGTGTGTGACTCAAACCCAAGCATCTGAACCAAATACATGACAAGCCTGCATGTGCCCAGCCACAATGCTGCGTATGCTCACAGGAACCACGGAAGCCAACAAATTGTCCCAAAAAAATTGGGGAAAAATATTTAGAAAATTAATATAAAAATAATAATCAAAAATAAAAATAAAAATAAAAATAAAAAATAAAAATAAAAATCAAAAATAAAAATGAAAAACAAAAATAAAAATGAAAAACAAAAATAAAAATAAAAATCAAAAATGGCCATTGATGGGCCCCGGGGGGTTTGGGAGGCCACCCAGGAGGTCCGAGGATAGGGTGACACCAAAACCCACCTGTGTGGGTCCTGGGAAAAAAAAACACCTCCATGGGCTCATGGCCCACACGTCTACCCTATTGTGGGAGTATCACTGCTGTCGCTATTATCACCCTGTGCAGCTGCATCCGGAGGTGGTTGCACTATGGGAGGCAGCCCACGCAAGGCCCTAGTTTGCTCCTCCATGGCTGCAAGCATGCGGGTGTGGTAGGTCTGGTTCTGGAGGATGAGTGTGCGGAGGTCCCCATGCAACAACTCACGGGATGCCCGGACCTCCGCCCTCGTTGCCTGCATCTCAGCTGAGAGCGTACGGGTGAGACGTTCCAGCTGCTGTTCTGTCCTTTGGTGTGTTGAAGCCTCAAGCTCAACAAGAGTCGTCCTGAGGTGAAGGAGCTCCTGCCTCAGGGCTTCCCTGTGGGCCTGGGACTCAATGGAGATGGCCTCCTGCAGAGTCGCCAGTGCCGCCCGCCTGTCCCTGTTGGACCCGAACATGTCCTCCCTGTGTGACTGGCAGATGGAGTCGGTTGCCTGCTCTAGTCGCTCCATCAGCCTTTCAGGGGGGACAATGGAAGTGGCCACCCTATCCATGGCCTGAGCCATCATCTCGGATGATGCTGCCTGTTGGGTTGCCATACCGTAAATGGATTGCTCCCATGCGGTATTGCCAGGTGGCGTACGGCCACCACGTCGGCGGGCACCACACCTGTCTGGGGCAAGGCGAACTGCGCCTTGCTGTGCCGGCACTGCCTGAGGCTGCAGGACTGCATTCCCCCTCTGATCTGCTGGCCCAGGAACAGGATCAGATGTCGCGGAGTGTGACCCTGCATCCGTAACCACCAAAGGAGTTGCTGCCAACACTGACATCCCCATTGAGGGTTCTGACCCTGGTGCAGGTGGGTGGGACAGAACAGATTCCCTCCCTGGAACACTCACCTGCGACGGCACGTAGGTCTCATCCGAATCAACACCTGAGTACAGCTCGGGGGAGGTGCAGCCAGAGACACCCCTTGAGAGCATGACCTGCAGCACTTGTGGGTTCTCACCCACCACCACACCACGTCCCTCACTGGTGGTTGGTCGGCCCTCGGACCCCTCCTGGGTCTGCACCATCTCCACAACCCCAGCAGTATCAGGTGCGTCTTCCCCTGCAAAGACATAAAAACAAAGAAATGGAAACAGGCATTAGCACCATGGCACACAATGAGGGCTGAGAAGCAAGAGAACCAGTACTTGATTGACACATGTCCCACATGACTAAAACCCTCCCATGCATGCACCCTAACTGCATATGAAGGGCAGGCAAATGGCACACACTGATGACACCAAGATGGAAGATGAACACATTTTCTGCATGCTGTCAGTGGCATCACACATTGGCCTGTGATTGCCAGGTGAAACACACATGCCATCACACAGATGGCATGTACCATTGCTATTGAGTGAAGATGTAGAGGAGGGCAGCACCTATTCATTCAGTCCGGTTCACGCATGTAATAGCTTTTCTAATTCTAACAGGTCAGATTTTTCACCTGGAGCTGCCAGTCTGAAATGGTCCAATTGCACAGGGACATGTGTGAACAAATGATATCCAGGTAACAAAGTCATTCCACTTTACCATAGCCATGCCAGACATGTGACTAGTGGACTGCAACATGCCTAGTAAAGGTGGTGGAATGCAAACAATCTGACTGAATGAACAGTGAAAAATAAGCAACAATGCTGTGGCAAGGTGACACTTCAAGGGCAACTGGCGTGCAGTTGGGCTAGATGTCTACTGTCGGCAGAAGGGATACTGCTATGGCCAAATGCAGCTGCGCAGGATGTATTGCATGAAGCACATGGCTGACCCATACGACTCAGGCGCACACACTCTCACCTGGCACACAAACAGAAGCCCTCACACACACACCATGCACATGGATGACACACACATGCATGTGCACTCACCGGACAATGCCTCGTAATCAGCCAGATCTCCCACGCCTTGGATCTGTTCCTCCGTGACGTAGGTCCCAGCGACTGACTCATGTGGAGTGAGTTCCATGTCTACTACTGGAGACCCACCTCCAGTCACTAGAGTTGCGGCATGACTTGAGGCCAGCTTACTCTTTGCCCTGCGCTTTAGGTCATTCCAGCGCTTATAGCAATCATTGGCTGTGCGCCTCACGATTCCAAGGGCACTTACGATGTCCGCAACGGTCTGCCAGTGTGCCTGGCGTTGTGCAGGTGTGGTCTTGGATCCTGCAACAATGACCATCTCGTTGTCATGTGCGGACACATACTCGACAAGTGCATTCAGTTCGTCATCCGTGAAGCTGGGCTTCCTGGACGGGCCGGACTGTGTAGCCGTGTCTGGGGCATCAGCCTGTGCCGGACGAGCACTCTTCCTCTTCCGCTTGGAAGGTGGTGGTGATCCTGAGTGTCCTGCGCCGCTCTGGACACTAGGGGCAGGAGCCCTGGTGGACTCTGTATCAGGAGTGTGGGATTGCACACTCAGCATGGGAGTTGGTGCAGGCATTGGCTCTAGTGTGATGGTGTCAGGGGGAATGTCAGCTGCATGGACTAGGACCGACACTGTCCTGGCTGGGTGTGTGAGGGCTGGGGTGGATGGAGCCGCAGCTGCCCCTGCAGCCTCTCCGCCCTGCCTACTTGGTGCAGCAGATGACCTTGCTGCCCCAGATGCACGTGGCATGGTGACATCAACGTGCACCAGCGCACGTGTCATAGGCCTGCTGACCTGGAAGTCAGCCATGGAGTCAGCCAGGTCTGGTGCCACAATGGGCTGGTCCAACAAGGGCTGAGCATGGATGGTGTCAGCCACATCAGCCTCAACGTGAGGGGGGGGGGGGTTATGGGTGCCCTTGAGTGGTCCTCCACACATGGGGGGACAGGCTCACCCTGCAAGTAACGACCACGTCCCCTACCGGATCCACCACGGCCACCACTTGTGGCTCTTCCACCTTTGCCACCCTTACGGAATCCTCGCCTCCCAGCCATGGCACTGATGTAAATGTGCGTATGGGAGTGGCTGTAAACTATTGTCCTGGGCAATTGGGGGTCAAAGGGGTTGGGTACCAGATGGTAATTGTACCCTAGTGCTCTTGCAAGGCTGATTGTAACCCCTGGGGAAAGATGACGGGTCACGCTACGCACAGGAGCCCCAAAAAAGGGAGATGACGTGCACACAACCCCTCCTAGACCACGTGTGCAGAAAGAAAAACCTGCACTACGCTGTGGCACCCAGTAACACAATAATGAACGTATGCGTGTCACACGCAGCCTAGAATGACCTCTGAAGGGGTAGGCTACACACGGGGCAAGCACAGATGTTCGATACGTGCGTGACTCACCGTCTGCCAGGTAAAAGAGCGTGAAAAAGGAGCGCGTTTGGTTGGCAACACCCCCGCCAAAAGAAGATTTGTACGCTGTCTGAGGAGACAGGACAACAGTAGAAGGGAACACTGTTTGAGGGAACAGGCCCAGGTAAACCAGTATAAGAGTAAAAAGAGAAAAAGCTGTCAGAGGTAACAGGGAATACGAACTTGAAACACCGTGAAGTAAATCGCGTGTGAAACGACAAGAAGTACAGAATTCACCCACTCGCTCTCCACGAAAAGCACGTACAAGGAAATGGTGTTCTACACGTACCTTTTATACAGGCCCACACGTCCAGCGTCACTTACGCGGCGTGTACGCGCTAGGGCCATTTCCACCAATTACACGCTTTGTGACTTATGCGTGTAGGCCCATTTCCACCAATTACACGCTTTGTCACTTCTGCGTGTAGGGCCATTTCCACCAATTACACGCGATGAGACTCTGACGTGCTGTCCAATTACACGCGATGACACTCTGACGTGCAGTGTTTCCACGTGTGCTCTGTCATCACGTGCTGTGTGGGAAACACCCGTGCGGGTCACGTCACAGACGCGCTTACGCGCTGAGGGCCTTTGGTCCAATAGAATCGCGTATGCGTGCTGACGCGCTTACGCGCTAAGGGCCTTTCCTCGATTTTCACGCTGACGTGCAGGATTTTCACGTGCCAAATCACTCCGTACCAAGCTGGCCACGCGTAAGCACACGGAAGACCACGCTCCTGCCCAGAAGGCGAACTACTGCCCCCCAGAGCCCCGAGCACGCTCCCACCTGTCATCTGCTGCTGCCTGACTGCCTGCTGCCCACGTGCACTGCCATTTGCTGCCTGCACATCAGCCAGGGGTGCTGTTGCTGTGACCACCCCTGCTGGAACCGAAGACTCCCGACTGGAATTCCATCGCTCCACAGCCCAGCCCCAGGACCCAGTTGCCCACCCACTCCTGCCTCTGGGGTTGTCATGTCGGGGCAAACACCATCTGTGACCACTGACAACCCCCGGCCAGAGAGGCAGAGGGGCACCAGCTTCAGTGCCACCGAAGTTGGTGTCCTGGTGGAGCAAGTCCTGGGGCAGTATGATGCCCTCTTCGGAAGTTCCCGCGCGACAAGGAAGGACGGACTCGGATCTGGACTGACATCGTGACTGCCATCAACGCGGAGGGGGTGGCAGTCCGGGACTTACAACATGTCAGGAAGCGCTGGGAGGACTTCAGGTCCAGGACCCTGAACAAGGCCCGGCGCCTCTCGAAGGCAGCGGATGCTAAGGGGCGCCGGGGCCACTTGTCGGAAGAACAGATGGGGGTCCTGGAACGCATATCCCCAGCGCTCCAAGTCCAGGTCCTAGAGAAGCAGACCCGTCTGGAGTCGAGCGGTGAGTGTACATGCATCCTGATTGTGAGCAGTGCGTGTGGTGATTATTCTGTATTGTGCAGGTTGCACATCTGTTTGTATGGGGTCGAGTATGGGTGGGGGTGTACAGGGCCGTGGGGCTGACACATGCGAGGGCTGTAATGTGTGAGACATGGATGGTGCTTGTGTGTGTGGGCTTGCATGGCAAATGCAGTTGTGCGTGCACACATGTTTGGATGAATGTGTATGTAAGTAGACATGTCCGTGATGTCAGGCATGATTGTTGTTTTCGGCTGCATGTATGAGCACTGTGTACATGTGCTTGTGTGTGTATTTGACAAGGGTGCAACAGTGATGCAACATGGATGCATGTGACAGCGGTATGTGGAAGCCTGATTGGCAGATGTGACATGGATGCCCGTCTGAACAGTGCGACACTTGGCAGAGGTGTAGACATGCATGCAAGTGTGGTGGTGTGTGTACATGTGTGGTGCACTTCCTGTGTTGCATGTGATGTCTGGCTCCCCTTTGGCTGCTGATGCTGTTGTATGTGTAGGGATGGTGGTGGCAGTTGCGATATGGCTGTGGTATGGCTCATGTGTGCGAGTTGCAATGACATGTGTGTTGGGGATTGTGATGACATGTCTGAGGTTTGCCAATGCCTCTCATGTGCAACTGTCATGTGTGTATGTGTCCATTGTACAGTTCCCTGATGCCTGTGTTTTCTTTCTCCCTGTCTGCAGCGTCAACTGATGAAGAGGGCGGAGAAGGTGCTGTGGAGCACAGCGGCGGGGATCCGACCGCCAGCCGGAGACGCAAGGCCCGGCTCCCCTCCCGTGTTGTCATCTGGTCGGGGAGTGAGGAGTCCGGTGCCGCGTCCCAGGCCGCAGCTGCCGGGGGGAGGTCCAAGAGGCGGAGGTTGCAGTTGGACTCCTCGGCAGCAGAAGGGGCAGCTGGGACCCCACAGGGCCCAACAGGGGAAGATGGCACGGAGTCATCCAGGTTGGTGGGGGGTTTGGTGGAGGAGGAGGCCGTGCAAGCACCAGAGACGGGGTCTGGAGGTGGGGATCCCACTGGTGCTAGTGGTGCAGTGCAAGACCAGGGACAGGAGGCAGCACAGGCCGCCGCGGAGGTGCCTGTGTGCAATCCTGTCCCCGATCCTGTCCCTGCATCATCTTGCACCAGCAGGGATGCCTACGTCCAGACCCATTTTCAGGCAGGGGATGAGCTGACGTCAACTGGCCTTCCTCTGCCTGCGGACGTGGCCATCCAGGTCTGGGTTGAGCCTGTCCTGGCTGGTGTGGCGTTGCGTCAACGGGCCATGCGAGGTGACCTGCAGTCTTTTCATGGAGAGACTGCATGTCATCTCGAATGGCTCGTTGACCACGTCAGCCTGCTGGGATAGGTCACCCAGGCCGGATTCCGCCGTCTGATGGGGCTTGCTCCGACCCCCTCCTCAACTGGACCCCCTACGCGCCAGTCGTCCTCTGTGCCATCTTCCCACCCATCAGTCACCTGGGTGCCCTGTGGAGCTGCCTCTGACGGTGCGGCCAGGCTGGTGGAGGAGGCATCCCTGCCACAGTCGGGAGTCGGAGGTCCAGCAGGGGTGGCCACATCAACAACTGCACCCCAGCCGGCGGAGGATGTGCAGGCAGCAGGAGGCAGTGCACGGGCAGAGGCAGAGCAGCAGCAGCAGCAACATGGTGGGAGACATGAAGGTTCGGGGCTTTCAACATCGGAGGGGCAGGCATCGGCCGGAGGGCAGGGGGACCCAGGACAGAGAGTGTCTTCCGTGTGGCAGCGGTTGGGCCACGCCATAGGTGCGGAGCGGCGGCGGGCGGAAGAGGCGCGGCTCACAATGGTCAGGGCGGAGAACTCCATGCGGAGGGCCCTGAGGCGGGCCGAGTGCCTCGAGGCAATCCGCAGGGGGTTGGAGGAGGACACGGCGTCGTCCCTGCGGACCCTCGGGGCCATGGAACTGGACCGCCTCCGGGACATCGAACAGGAGTTCGATGATGCCCTGGCCCGGGACACCACGGAGTGAGCCGCTGGACTTGCCCGCCGCCTTTGTATATAGTTCTTTAGTTTTAGGTTTCCTTTCTTTCTTATTATGATTTGGAGTCGACGGACACTGCTCCACTTTTTGTATATAGTTGATTTTTAGGTAGGTTTTTTAGTAGGTTTCCTTTGTTCAGTTGGGCTCATGGACCCTTGGTAGTTTTTTACATAGTTCTTTATTGCATGGAGATTTTTTTACATTTGACTTTGGACAAAATTTTTTTGGATTCTGATTTGCAGTTTTGTGTTTTTATACGGACATGCAGCTTTTTTTTTCTCATTCACATTGTAGTTTGTTTCCTTTCTTTAGCATTCTTTATTTTTTTCAATACAATTTTGTTTCCATACTTCACTGTGTGGTATCATCTCATTGGTTTCATGCATGTCATGTTGGGTGTTTTCCCATTCAATTGCAACCATTGTGTGTGACGGACATGGGTTCATTAGCTTCATGAACATTGGGGGTGTAACATGTGATTTCCATTTCCATGTGGGTGAATGGGTTACTTGGTAGGGCTTTTTGGCTGTGGAGGCTGACCATTACGCACATGATTGGGGATTGTGAGGACCTGGTGGGGGCTGCCCATGGTGGCAGGGGGGTGGGGGTGGTGGGAGACATGAGTGGGGGCCTGGTGGAGGCTGCCCCTGGTGGCTGGGGGCTGGGGGTGGTGGGAGACATGAGTGGGGGCCTGGTGGAGGGTGACCCTGGATGCTGGGGGGTGGGGGTGCAGGGGGACATGAGTGGGGGCCTGGTGGAGGGTGGCCATGGTGGCAGGGGGTTGGGGGTGGTGGTAGACATGAGTGGGGGCCTGGTGGAGGCTGCCCATGGTGGCAGGGGGGTGGGGGTGGTGGTAGACATGAGTGGGGGCCTGGTGGAGGCTGCTCCTGGTGGCTGGGGGGTGGGGGTGCAGGGGAACATGAGTGGGGGCCTGGTGGAGGGTGGACATGGTGGCAGGGGGTGGGGGTGGTGGTAGACATGAGTGGGGGCCTGGTGGAGGCTGCCCCTGCACTGCTGGGGGGTGGGGGTGGTGGGAGACATTAGTGGGGGCCTGGTGGAGGCTGCCCCTGCACTGCTGGGGGGTGGGGGTGGTGGGAGACATGGGTGGGGGCCTGGTGGAGGCTGCCCCTGGTGGCTGGGGGGTGGGGGTGGTGGGAGACATGAGTGGGGGCCTGGTGGAGGCTGCCCATGGTGGCAGGGGGGTGGGGGTGGTGGGAGACATGAGTGGGGGCCTGGTGGAGGGTGACCCTGGATGCTGGGGGGTGGGGGTGCAGGGGGACATGAGTGGGGGCCTGGTGGAGGGTGGCCATGGTGGCAGGGGGGTGGGGGTGGTGGTAAACATGAGTGGGGGCCTGGTGGAGGCTGCCCCTGCACTGCTGGGGGGTGGGGGTGGTGGGAGACATGAGTGGGGGCCTGGTGGAGGCTGCCCCTGCACTGCTGGGGCGTGGGGGTGGTGGGAGACATGGGTGGGGGCCTGGTGGAGGCTGCCCCTGGTGGCTGGGGGTGGGGGTGGTGGGTGACATGAGTGGGGGCCTGGTGGAGGCTGCCCATGGTGGCAGGGGGGTGGGGGTGGTGGTAGACATGAGTTGGGGCCTGGTGGAGGCTGCCCCTGCACTGCTGGGGGGTGGGGGTGGTGGGAGACATGAGTGGGGGCCTGGTGGAGGCTGCCCCTGCACTGCTGGGGGGCGGGGGTGGTGGGAGACATGAGTGGGGGCCTGGTGGAGGCTGCCCCTGGTGGCTGGGGGGTGGGGGTGGTGGGAGACATGAGTGGGGGCCTGGTGGAGGCTGCCCATGGTGGCAGGGGGGTGGGGGTGGTGGGAGACATGAGTGGGGGCCTGGTGGAGGCTGCCCATGGTGGCAGGGGGGTGGGGGTGCAGGGGGACATGAGTGGGGGCCTGGTGGAGGGTGGCCATGGTGGCAGGGGGGTGGGGGTGCAGGGGGACATGAGTGGGGGCCTGGTGGAGGGTGGCCATGGTGGCAGGGGGGTGGGGGTGGTGGTAGACATGAGTGGGGGCCTGGTGGAGGCTGCCCCTGGTGGCTGGGGGGTGGGGGTGGTGGGAGACATGAGTGGGGGCCTGGTGGAGGCTGCCCATGGTGGCAGGGGGGTGGGGGTGGTGGGAGACATGAGTGGGGGCCTGGTGGAGGGTGACCCTGGATGCTGGGGGGTGGGGGTGCAGGGGGACATGAGTGGGGGCCTGGTGGAGGGTGGCCATGGTGGCAGGGGGGTGGGGGTGGTGGTAGACATGAGTGGGGGCCTGGTGGAGGCTGCCCCTGCACTGCTGGGGGGTGGGGGTGGTGGGAGACATGAGTGGGGGTCTGGTGGAGGCTGCCCCTGCACTGCTGGGGGGTGGGGGTGGTGGGAGACATGGGTGGGGGCCTGGTGGAGGCTGCCCCTGGTGGCTGGGGGCTGGGGGTGGTGGGAGACATGAGTGGGGGCCTGGTGGAGGCTGCCCATGGTGGCAGGGGGGTGGGGGTGGTGGGAGACATGAGTGGGGGCCTGGTGGAGGGTGACCCTGGATGCTGGGGGGTGGGGGTGCAGGGGGACATGAGTGGGGGCCTGGTGGAGGGTGGCCATGGTGGCAGGGGGGTGGGGGTGGTGGTAGACATGAGTGGGGGCCTGGTGGAGGCTGTCCCTGCACTGCTGGGGGGTGGGGGTGGTGGGAGACATGAGTGGGGGCCTGGTGGAGGCTGCCCCTGCACTGCTGGGGGGTGGTGGGAGACATGGGTGGGGGCCTGGTGGAGGCTGCCCCTGCACTGCTGGGGGGCGGGGGTGGTGGGAGACATGAGTGGGGGCCTGGTGGAGGCTGCCCCTGGTGGCTGGGGGGTGGGGGTGGTGGGAGACATGAGTGGGGGCCTGGTGGAGGCTGCCCATGGTGGCAGGGGGGTGGGGGTGGTGGGAGACATGAGTGGGGGCCTGGTGGAGGCTGTCCATGGTGGCAGGGGGTGGGGGTGCAGGGGGACATGAGTGGAGGCCTGGTGGAGGGTGGCCATGGTTGCAGGGGGGTGGGGGTGCAGGGGGACATGAGTGGGGGCCTGGTGGAGGGTGGCCATGGTGGCAGGGGGGTGGGGGTGGTGGTAGACATGAGTGGGGGCCTGGTGGAGGCTGCCCCTAATGGCTGGGGGGTGGGGGTGGTGGGAGACATGAGTGGGGGCCTGGTGGAGGCTGCCCATGGTGGCAGGGGGGTGGGGGTGGTGGGAGACATGAGTGGGGGCCTGGTGGAGGATGACCCTGGATGCTGGGGGGTGGGGGTGCAGGGGGACATGAGTGGGGGCCTGGTGGAGGGTGGCCATGGGGGCAGGGGGGTGGGGGTGGTGGTAGACATGAGTGGGGGCCTGGTGGAGGCTGCCCCTGCACTGCTGGGGGGTGGGGGTGGTGGGAGACATGAGTGGGGGCCTGGTGGAGGCTGCCCCTGCACTGCTGGGGGGTGGGGGTGGTGGGAGACATGGGTGGGGGCCTGGTGGAGGCTGCCCCTGGTGGCTGGGGGGTGGGGGTGGTGGTAGACATGAGTGGGGGCCTGGTGGAGGCTGCCCATGGTGGCAGGGGGGTGGGGGTGGTGGTAGACATGAGTGGGGGCCTGGTGGAGGCTGCCCCTGGTGGCTGGGGGGTGGTGGTGGTGGGAGACATGGGTGGGGGCCTGGTGGAGGCTGCCCCTGGTGGCTGGGGGGTGGGGGTGGTGGGAGACATGAGTGGGGGCCTGGTGGAGGCTGCCCATGGTGGCAGGGGGGTGGGGGTGGTGGGAGACATGAGTGGGGGCCTGGTGGAGGGTGACCCTGGATGCTGGTGGGTGGGGGTGCAGGGGGACATGAGTGGGGGGCTGGTGGAGGGTGGCCATGGTGGCAGGGGGGTGGGGGTGGTGGTAGACATGAGTGGGGGCCTGGTGGAGGCTGCCCCTGCACTGCTGGGGGGTGGGGGTGGTGGGAGACATGAGTGGGGGCCTGGTGGAGGCTGCCCCTGGTGGCTGGGGGGTGGGGGTGGTGGGAGACATGAGTGGGGGCCTGGTGGAGGCTGCCCATGGTGGCAGGGGGGTGGGGGTGGTGGTAGACATGAGTTGGGGCCTGGTGGAGGGTGCCCCTGCACTGCTGGGGGGTGTGGGTGGTGGGAGACATGAGTGGGGGCCTGGTGGAGGCTGCCCATGGTGGCAGGGGGGTGGGGGTGGTGGTAGACATGAGTGGGGGCCTGGTGGAGGCTGCCCCTGGTGGCTGGGGGGTGGTGGTGGTGGGAGACATTGGTGGGGGCCTGGTGGAGGCTGCCCCTGGTGGCTGGGGGGTGGGGGTGGTGGGAGACATGAGTGGGGGCCTTGTGGAGGCTGCCCATGGTGGCAGGGGGGTGGGGGTGGTGGGAGACATGAGTGGGGGCCTGGTGGAGGGTGACCCTGGATGCTGGGGTGTGGGGGTGCAGGGGGACATGAGTGGGGGCCTGGTGGAGGGTGGCCATGGTGGCAGGGGGGTGGGGTGGTGGTAGACATGAGTGGGGGCCTGGTGGAGGCTGCCCCTGCACTGCTGGGGGGTGGGGGTGGTGGGAGACATGAGTGGGGGCCTGGTGGAGGCTGCCCATGGTGGCAGGGGGGTGGGGGTGGTGGGAGACATGAGTGGGGGCCTGGTGGAGGCTGCCCCTGGTGGCTGGGGGGTGGGGGTGGTGGGAGACATGAGTGGGGGCCTGGTGGAGGCTGCCCATGGTGGCAGGGGGGTGGGGGTGGTGGGAGACATGAGTGGGGGCCTGGTGGAGGTTGCCCATGGTGGCAGGGGGGTGGGGGTGCAGGGGGACATGAGTGGGGCCTGGTGGAGGGTGGCCATGGTGGCAGGAGGGTGGGGGTGCAGGGGGACATGAGTGGGGGCCTGGTGGAGGGTGGCCATGGTGGCAGGGGGGTGGGGGTGGTGGTAGACATGAGTGGGGGCCTGGTGGAGGCTGCCCCTGGTGGCTGGGGGGTGGGGGTGGTGGGAGACATGAGTGGGGGCCTGGTGGAGGCTGCCCATGGTGGCAGGGGGTGGGGGTGGTGGGAGACATGAGTGGGGGCCTGGTGGAGGGTGACCCTGGATGCTGGGGGTGGGGGTGCAGGGGGACATGAGTGGGGGCCTGGTGGAGGGTGGCCATGGTGGCAGGGGGTGGGGGTGGTGGTAGACATGAGTGGGGGCCTGGTGGAGGCTGCCCCTGCACTGCTGGGGGGTGGGGGTGGTGGGAGACATGAGTGGGGGCCTGGTGGAGGCTGCCCCTGCACTGCTGGGGGGTGGGGGTGATGGGAGACATGGGTGGGGGCCTGGTGGAGGCTGCCCCTGGTGGCTGGGGGGAGGCGGTGGTGGGAGACATGAGTGGGGGCCTGGTGGAGGCTGCCCATGGTGGCAGGGGGGTGGGGGTGGTGGTAGACATGAGTTGGGGCCTGGTGGAGGCTGCCCCTGCACTGCTGGGGGTGGGGGTGGTGGTAGACATGAGTGGGGGCCTGGTGGAGGCTGCCCCTGCACTGCTGGGGGGTGGGGGTGGTGGGAGACATGAGTGGGGGCCTGGTGGAGGCTGCCCCTGCACTGCTGGGGGGTGGGGGTGGTGGGAGACATGGGTGGGGGCCTGGTGGAGGCTGCCCCTGGTGGCTGGGGGGTAGGGGTGGTGGGAGACATGAGTGGGGGCCTGGTGGAGGCTGCCCCTGCACTGCTGGGGGGTGGGGGTGGTGGGAGACATGAGTGGGGGCCTGGTGGAGGCTGCCCCTGCACTGCTGGGGGGTGGGGGTGGTGGGAGACATGGGTGGGGGCCTGGTGGAGGCTGCCCCTGGTGGCTGGGGGGTGGGGGTGGTGCGAGACATGAGTGGGGGCCTGGTGGAGGCTGCCCATGGTGGCAGGGGGGTGGGGGTGGTGGTAGACATGAGTTGGGGCCTGGTGGAGGCTGCCCCTGCACTGCTGGGGGGTGGGGGTGGTGGGAGACATGAGTGGGGGCCTGGTGGAGGCTGCCCCTGCACTGCTGGGGGGTGGGGGTGGTGGGAGACATGAGTGGGGGCCTGGTGGAGGCTGCCCATGGTGGCAGGGGGGTGAGGGTGGTGGTAGACATGAGTGGGGGCATGGTGGAGGCTGCCCCTGGTGGCTGGGGGGTGGGGGTGGTGGGAGACATGAGTGGGGGCCTGGTGGAGGCTGCCCATGGTGGCAGGGGGGTGGGGGTGGTGGGAGACATGAGTGGGGGCCTGGTGGAGGGTGACCCTGGATGCTGGGGGGTGGGGGTGCAGGGGGACATGAGTGGGGGCCTGGTGGAGGGTGGCCATGGTGGCAGGGGGGTGGGGGTAGTGGTAGACATGAGTGGGGGCCTGGTGGAGGCTGCCCCTGCACTGCTGGGGGGTGGGGGTGGTGGGAGACATGGGTGGGGGCCTGGTGGAGGCTGCCCCTGGTGGCTCGGGGGTGGGGGTGGTGGGAGACATGAGTGGGGGCCTGGTGGAGGCTGCCCCTGGTGGCTGGGGGGTGGGGGTGGTGGGAGACATGGGTGGGGGCCTGGTGGAGGCTGCCCATGGTGGCAGGGGGGTGGGGGTGGTGGGAGACATGAGGGGGGCCTGGTGGAGGGTGACCCTGGATGCTGGGGAGTGGGGGTGCAGGGGGACATGAGTAGGGGCCTGGTGGAGGGTGGCCATGGTGGCAGGGGGGTGGGGTGGTGGGAGACATGAGTGGGGGCCTGGTGGAGGGTGACCCTGGATGCAGGGGGGTGGGGGTGGTGGGAGACATGCATTGCTGATCAGTAGTGGAAGGTGACATGTGGGTTGGCTGGGGGGCATGCCCATGGTGGATGGGCTGCCTGCGGGACATGAGCATGGGTGCAGGGTAGTCCCCCGTGGTGTGGGCTGCCTGCAGGGGCCGTGGAGGTTGTGGAGCGTACACCTGGGAGGACCCACACGGCCAATTCACGTGTAGTACTCCCCAGAACCCATGAAATACACATTCCCTGCTGAAATCGCGTGTGCAACTTCCCGCGCACCCCTGAAATACACGTACCCTGCTCGCACTGGGACAATCGCGTGTGGAACTTCCCGCGCACCCCTGAAATACACGTACCCTGCTCGCACTGGGCCAATCGCGTGTGGAACTTCCCGCGCACCCCTGAAATACACGTACCCTGATGAAATCGCGTGTGGAACTTCCCGCGCACCCATGGAATACACGTACCCTGCTCGCACTGGCCCATTCGCGTGTGGAACTTCCCGCGCACCCCTGACATGCACGTACCCTGCTGAAATCGCGTGTGGTACTTCCCGCGCACCCCTGAAATACACGTACCCTGCTGAAATCGCGTGTGGAACTTCCCGCGCACCCCTGAAATGCACGTACCCTGCAGAAATCGCGTGTGGAACTTCCCGCGCACCCCTGAAATACACGTACCCTGCTTGCACGGGGCCAGTCGCGTGTGGAACTTCCCGCGCACCCCTGCAATACACGTTCCCCGCTTGGCGTTTGCTGTTTGCCAGCCCGGTGAACTGGTCCAGGGTTAACGCAGCCCTTTGCGATGATTTAGCGATTTTGATGGCTTTTCCTTGCGCGAGGGCGTTCTTGGGGGCGTTACTGGCGCTGCTGCAGGGTCGCTGCGATTCTCTGCGCCATGGCTGGTTTGGAAGCCTAAAATCCATGAATACGCTGTGCGCGGAAATCGGTTTTTGAATTACCCTGATAATCTCTTTCACATACCACCCTGCCTGCTATTGCACTCCCAGCTTCTTCCAATGACCTCAGCATGACACACTCAGAAGTTCTTGGTAACCTGTGATTTTTAGAGCAGTGCAAGCCGGTTGGTGATCCTGTGAATGTACCTACCCCCGAAACCCCATGCCTACCAACCTACATCACACCCTTCCCAGCATCCAAGCCTTCTTGACTCTTCGTGTAGTGCGGTACAAAACCCCACGAATTAATAAGTATATAAAGAAATAACTCCCCCATAGTGTTAAGCCAATAGTTAGTAACCCCTGGGGCACCCAGATATACCCATGTAGACCCCACCTTTCTCACACACAAACTGGAGTCTGTGGGCTTCAAATACAGGTATTCTAATCCATTTCAACCGGTTGAATCTCCGAGAAGGTCGAAGGCAAACCCCTTGGGGGGGTGATCAAATTCAAGTCAATAGGGTGAACATTTGTTGGCAGGCGATGACGGCTTACTGGCATCCCACTGAAGGTTAAAGGGGGGGCTAAAATGCAGCAGTGTCACTAGGTCTGGAAAAGATCCAGGGCTACGCTAATTTTGGGACTGTCAGGCCTGGGGGCTAGCTAACTTTTTTGGTTGTAATCCCTGAGCTTCTATCTGGGGCTACAACCAAAAGGCTATAGTCCCCTCAGTCCCCCCCCCCCCCAGCAACACCTCTGCTAAAATGAGTGCGAGGTGGTTAACGCCCTCAAATGAGGGTGAGCTGAGAAGCAGTCATTCGGTTTCATAGTTGTTGTGGTGATGCTGAGTGCCTCCTTGCCAGGCACGCTAAGGGTACCGGGCGGTGCCACATCTGATTCTAGGTGTTGAGCTATGGGCACTGTATGTTTCCTGGCTTCTCCTCCACGCCATTGTTTCACTGGATCGCAATTTCCTGTCCTGATGAAAGGCGGGCCTTCGCCTCCAGAAGTGCTCTGGACCGGAAACAAAAACATCTCATAATTAAAAGGCCATGACCTTGGCCCTTTTTTTTAAAATCCCTCATTCTGTGTTTGACACGTCATCCCTTAACATTTCGGGGGACTATGCTTCTCATTTTCGCATTACCATCGTTCACTTGCGTTTTGTAGTCCTGTGTGAAACTGTAATTTTGTGCTGAACGTTTCTTTTGAATGAATAAGGCCCCATTTCATGTTGTGTACATTTTGCTGGACTTGCACCAAGACAATTGTGTATTTTTGTCGGGAGCGCAGTGTGTCACCTCGAAGACATGAAGGCGCGATAGAGGGCGAGTGAATGGAATTACGAAACCTGATCCGCAGATTTTCGGAACACATATGTTTTGAGTTATTTCCCAAAGTGGATGGGATTGGTCTCGGATCACAATGCTAAAGGCGAAGCCTTCCATTCTGAAGCTGCAAGACAGGGGAGGGGAGCGACCACCACCATTTCGCTTGTACAAATTCGCCTCTGGAAGCTGGTCTAGGGGATCGCCTTGGGTATCGGGTAATATTTTCCCACCAATAATATCGCCAGATATATGGTCGGGCGATAAGGCCATTGGCGATATTATTAGTGGGGATAATTTGTGGGGTTATTGGGACATGGGGTTGCAGGGGTGTCCCACACAGGTTCCATGGCTTAATGTTGCCACAAAAATATGGCAATATTTTTGTATGGCGATATTTTTGCGGGGATATTAACACATGGAACCTCACTTTGGGGAGCAGTTCTTTACACAGTTTGACTTTTTATAAATTTTATTTGGTACCATTTGGCACAATGCATACAGACTTAAATAAAAGTCTCTTTTTTTTTGCCAGAAGCCAAAGCTGAGAGTCGAACCGTTGCAGTTTTAGGAAGCATTCGCCCTGCAGCGTTCTGCACTCGCTGCAGCTTTCATCGGGATCTTTCCGTCTGCAACCTCTGGATCTCCAGATGATTTGGACAAGAGCGCAGACAGGGAAGGACCTCAGCGTGCAAGACCCAGTCATAGATGGTTAATTTACAGATGGCGATGCGGTGGACCCAACTACATTAGCTTCAGGCCCAGTTGTTAGACCATTCTAGCTGCGCCTCTGATTTGGACTACAACTCCCATCAGGTCTAGACAGCATAGTCAATGATGAGGAATCATGGGAGTTATAGTCCAAAACAGGTGGCAGACCGGAGTCTCTTGCCAAAGTCTAAGCATGCTGTAACAAAAACATTGATTGACATGACTGCATGGGAAAAAGACAGGCAAGGTAACAGAGGTTTCAGCTTTCTTAGTTGAAAAGAAGCAACCCTACACCACCCGCAAAACCTGGAATTCAAGAGGCAAGCTGGAATTTGCAGCATTCCCAGGTTTCTTAATACAGGACTCCTGTAGGCCACCTATCAAAGGACCAAGCACAGGCCACACAAGGTCCATTATGGCATTTACTGGAAGAACCGCTGTCTTGACAGGAATGATCTTCAATAATTGGCTCACATCAAGTTATTAATTTCCAAATCGGCAGTTTCTCACCTTAGCAGATGTCGACTCCCTGTCCCCAGAAAGGTTTTTCCGCAACTGACTGTGATCTGCAATATTTAAAACTTGAAAGTGTCTAATCAACGAAATAAGGGTTAGAATGTGCACATGAATTAACACTGGTAATAGGGAGGAACCCTGTGGGACACCACATGTGAGGCAGATTTTCCGTCAGACCTTAGGGATGTCATTTCACCAAAATAACAGGGGTAGCGGAAGTGACACCACACGACCCTTGACCTCTGATAACATCACAGGAAGTGATGTCATTTGATCCCACCCCCAAGTGATATCACGGGAAATGATGGCACACAACCTTTCTTTCACCACTTGACAAAACAGGAAGTGGCATCACATAACATTGTTCCTCAGTACACTAAGAAAAATATGGTTACAATATCACTGTTAAGCTCCCAGTTACCTCATTGTTTGGTGCACGATACAAATAATAAAAAAATACAAATACTGTAATATGATAGACATTTCATGCAAGATCACCATATGTAGCGTTAATATCAGTGTGTATAGGCCCATATTACCAAATTACTGTGAATGTAAGCAGCGGTCCAACACAAGTTCCTGGACTATTGTACATCACTCAGGCTAAACTGTAAACAGACATAGCATCTCGAAGAGGCCTAAACCCCAACGCGCAGACATCCAGTGCGGTGTCCAGTCAAAGGATCGAATATAAAGGATCGAATGACCTTTTGCTCGAATGCAAAAGGATCGAAAAAAGGGTCGAATTTTTTTATTTATTTATATATATATTTTTTTTTTAGTTTGGGTTGGTAAAGAAAACAGGGAACCCCCCTCCATAAAAAAAAAAAATCGACCCTTTTTTTCGGTCCTTTGACTGTCGATCAAAAGGCATTTGATTCTTTTGTTTTTGACCCTATGACTGGCAACCATCCAGTGCCTGTCAATTGTCTGAAAACAGATTGGAAACAGCAACTGACCAACAAAAGTCCGACCAGAAAATCGATGGTCTGGAGGGTTTCCCAGAGCTGTGCCATTGGTTATGAATTATTTGAATCCTTCCAGCCATCACCGTTCTGTTCTGCTTATTTGGTAAGTAACCCACAGTTATTTTGCTAGATGGGAAATAGAGGGGAAGGATGCGTTGCAGGTCACAGTAATTGCAGGGTGTTTTTGGGGCAGGAGCAGCCCCACAAAATCACCCCTAGAAAAGCTTGCTGGACCTACAGACCTAGACTATTCCTCACTCATGACACCCAATGAGGGGGTGAAACAAGCCTGGGGATGCTTGTGGTCTCGCGCAGAATGGATGTAATCTAGCAGTTTGGGCTGGACTGCCCCTTTTGGGGTGGGCACAAACCTGATTTGCATATGGTCTTTCCCCTCCTGTAGTGGCTTGGCAGGCTGAAAAACGATGGTCCGGAGGGTTGCCCAGAGCTGTGCCAGTGGTTATGAATGTTTTGAAACCTTCCAGGTTTCACCTTTCCGTTTTGCTTATTTGGTAAGTAACCCACATTTCTTTTTGTTAGATGGGAGATGCATTTACAACCACCTTTTTCATGTGCAACACAGATGTCTGCTCTTGGCACTGCCTCTTTGTCCAGTGGCCCAGGTGTATCAATGACAGGTCTAGGGGTAGCAGAGGGGGAGCCAGGGGTAGCAGTGCATTTTCATAATGTAACAGGTGCATCTGCAGAACACACATTCACCCCTGCAAGGTTATCCTGGTGTTACAGAGGTGTTCATTGTTGGTCAATCCAATGGTATTCATCTTATCAACCCCAGAAAGATGAAAGGCTGAGTGGACCTGCCGGGATTTGAACCTGCGACCTTGTGGTCAAACACAGATCACTTTAGTAGATGCATTAATCCACTGAGCCAGTGGCCCAGCTTAAGACTCTAGTCACTAAGTTGGATAACATTTTGTCTAGTTTAAAACCTAGTAATTATTTGATCAGGTTGCGCTCATTGTAGCTAGGTGTTTTATATCTGTGATGGCACTTTCCCTTGCGCCTTATGACTGCACCCCCTATGTTACAATAAAAGTCAACTCATGTGATGTCTCAAAAAAGGTAGCCGGCGCTCCTCTCCAGAAAGAACATGTCATGATAACCTGTTCTGAGATGAGAGTTTGCAGCACACGCTTTTTGCTCACTGTACCTTTCACAGATGGGAAATACCCATTTGCATATCAGTCTTTGTCCCGCCCACATGGGCAGTCCAGCACCGAAATGCTATGGCAATTCCTCTCTGAACAAGAGTACCAACAGCAACCCCATACACGTGTTTCAGCCTTGTTGGGCCTCATCAGCGAGGTGAAGCTTAAGCGAATCATACAGCCACCTACAGGATCATTGATTTTCAACAATTGATGAGAGTGTTGTCATGTCTGCCTACAGAACCCGTTGTGGATTCTGGGCTCCAATCTAAATAATAATTTTGATAAATTATGTAACTTCAGTATGTAAGCTTTATGCGCTGAGTTGATTTTAAAGATATTTGCTATTAGTGTACTGAATTGTATTATATCTTAATTGTATTTAATATTTATGTTATTCTTTTTCTTTTTATATGATTGTTTGTAAATCTATTGAAAAGTTGATTTATCAACTATATCAATAATAATTTTTTTTTTTTTTTTTAAAGAACGGGTACTTTTTGCTAGTTGTCAATACAAGTTATGTTGACTGCTATATTTTGAATAGTCTTTCTTTCAGTGTTGTTATTTTTACGCAGTATCTTCGCTTCATCGTGTAGTGAGTGTAGCCAACTTTGAGACCGAGAGACTAACAATGACTAAGTCACAATCTTTTCAAGTATACATGAACCCAGCAGTCTTCAATGCAAAAGGAAAAACAAATCGTTTCACTGTAGCGCCATGAATGAGCCAGTCCAAAAACAGAGAAATAATGTATGCATTGTTGGTGTAGGCAGGCAGGAAGGGTGTGTGAAGCAAAAAAAGGGTTGCTAGGCAACCGAGCAGGGGCTTCCGACCAGAAAGAGAGAAAAACATAAAAACGCTGCTATCAATGTGTTGCCATGCCGCTTTAGCACAGACTGGAAAAGACAACACAAGTTGCCAAATCCAATAGGTCTGGCGTTTTTTTTTATAGTGAAATCCTTTGTGTATTTAAAGGGTGTCACATTTTGGAAAGTGTGAAAAAGATACTGTTCCTTTTTGGGAGAACTATCAGAAAGTCAAGTATTGAATACTCAGTAAAAGCTGCCAGCCACTTCAGCAAAACGTGAGGCTGAGGATGGGGTGGTGCAAGCCCTGCCGGCAAGCGCTGTTACACTTTGTATGGACCAATGGCAGCACTTCAAGCATCACTGCTATAGTTTTAATGGCGCTATCTATACAGGCCCTTCTCAGTATGACTACTATACAGTTGATGCGACAGTATCAGAACTTTTCAGAATGGCTGCTTTGCTCTTAATAATGCAGTACTGACACTTGTTGGCAGTCTCAGAAGAGGGGTCAAGGAGTGAATGGTCATTGAGTCTTAGCTATCATATTTCCATATTGTGCAGGAGTGAGGCTACTGGTATCTGCCCACTCATGACCTTCGCAAGCGCTCCCTCTCCAATGCCTGACACGTTCACTGCCTCTGGCCCACCAGCCATCAAGAAATAGCCAATACATTAGGACACAAGGCTAAATTCGTTTAGTAGCATGTGATTGTACTCAGAACTGACAGTACCTGCACACCAAGGGCCTGATTCACAGATCGCTTTCCTGTGGCACTTCCATGCATCAGGCCCTAAGACTGTTGCACTGGTCATGGGACAGGGATGACTCCCACCCATCACGTTTCCCACTCACCCAAAAGTTACAATACACCATAGCCGAACATTGGGCCTGTTTATAAGTCGGCCGGCCCGGTATTAAAGTGCTGCTATTAATATATACCAACACTCTACCGGACCGGTCGACTACAAGTTTGCCGGTGGGTCATCTAAGTTACCTCAAGTAAAAATCTGGAAGTAAGGCAGGTGCCTTTCCACCAAAAAATGCTGTGATAACCGGCACCGGCATTGCCGGTGCCGGTAATGACAGTAAATCCCTGTCCTACCGGACTCCACGGATGGGGGTTTACACAGTCACTCCGACATTTGTAATCTGGCGGTAATAGCATTTGCCAGTATCCTGGCAGATTTACCGCCAGGATACCGGCAAGGTCATAATGAGGCCGATATCGACATCCTAGCTGCAGCGCCAAACTAAAGGAGGCTTTTGTGGAGGCAAGAGTCTGTGGGAGTTGTTCCCTGAGACCGTTTAGACGTTTTAAAATATGTGTTGTAAAAAGTTGCATTTTAGTGCATACTTGCTGTAGAAAATTGGGTAAAAAAGCCAGAAACAATTCGTTTTGCAGGGTAACATGATTCACTACTCAGTATTATAAGGGTGTCGAAGAAGGGGGCTCACACAAAGGTGGCATGGTGGTGATTATAGACTTTTATTTGTGCATACAAAGGCCCTCCCTATCCCTATCTTCTAAGAGGGGTTTCCCTGCCTCAAAACAAATACTAAATTATTTGTCAGAATGTCCGCCAAAGCAAAACTCCCCCGTCCTGTGGCGTAACCTACTTCTATCCCTCACTCTACAACCAAAGGATAATCTAACAGAAAGTTCCTTCTCCAGGAGAATGTCTCCCTTCGACAGCAGCTTGGATAGTGATCAAAAGAATGTTCTCTTGGAACAAAAATTCCGGGGGGTATGACTCCCTTGCCCTGGCTTGTGGGTTTCACACAGCCTTTATACAATTCCATGTCCAGGAGAATGGCTCCCTTCTCCTGGTGTAGATCTATACAGTTTCCAATAGAGCCAGGGGGAATGACTCCCTTCACCTGGTGTCTCTAGCACAACTCCCAGCTAGGGACCAGGAGAATGACTCCTGTCTCCTGGGATTGCTTGTCATGGTTCACAACAAGGCGAGGGGGAATGACTCCCTTCCCCTGGCATCTTTAGCACAACTCCCAGTTCGGGACCAGAAGAATGCCTCCTGTCTCCTGGTATTGCTTGGCATGGTTCACAACAAGGCGAGGGGGAATGACTCCCTTCCCCTGGCATCTTTAGCACAACTCCCAGTTCGGGACCAGGAGAATGACTCCCATCTCCTGGTATTGCTTGGCATGGTTCACAACAAGGCCATGGGGGATGACTCCCTTCCCCTGGCATCTTTAGCACAACTCCCGGTTTGGGACCAGGAGAATGACTCCTTCTCCTGGAATTGCTTGGCACAGTACACAACAAGGACAGGGGCAATGACTCAATTCCACTGCCGTCTTTAGAGTCTGGTGGTATCCCAGGTGGTAATACCACCATTATACCGCCAGCACAAATAGCGTTACCGCTATTAGATCCGGCAACATTAGTGCCGGATCACGAGTAGCAGTTGAGCGGTTATTGCCCATTCCCCAATGGGTCCATAGTACCCAATGGGGTTGGGGGGTCGCTATTGCCGCCAATAGTAATTGCGCCAGCAGTAATAGCACCAAAAACAGCCGGAAACAAGCAGTAAATTGACATTTTGACCTCCAGCTTTTTGCTGGAGGTAAACATACAATTTACCGGCCAACCCATAATAGAGCCAGCCCTTAAATGCGGCAGTTATAGTATTATAGATGCATTTAAGGCCTACCACCCAACTCGTGATGAGACTCTATGTTCCAAGAGCTTTAGCCCCTTCTCCAGGAGAAGGACTCCCTTGCCTGGTATCTAAATAGTACTCGCTCACTATCTTCAGCTTGGTGTGCACTTTGCCACTATGTTTTGGTGTTAGCAAGATTCCAAATCGTTCTTTGTTGGTCACTGGGCTCAATGTCGCCACTGCAACAAGGACGTTTTCCTTGCTTGCTCAGTTCCATTTTGTTGGGGTCTGAGGCCCTTGTCTGGTGGTCAGTGGGATTATTACTGTCACTGCGGCCAGGCTCTGGTAAGCTCTGACCACGCTCTGGTAAGCTTACCACGCTCTGGTAAGCTGCTCCACTCTTCTCTGCTTCTTCACATTCAGGTCTGCTTCAGCTGGACCCTCGGAGTACTCCTTCCGTTCTTTGCCGGCATACTCCGCAGTACTCTGACTCTGTTCTGCCCACAGCATTTGAAACTCCTGCTGGTTTCGGCACCTGTTGCCTCTCCCGGCTGGGTTTGACTTTCTGTTGAGTGTTTCTTTGCTTTTTATCTTCCTTTGTTGGACCCGCCCCTGTGGAACACCGCTACACTCCTTCTGGTTCAGTGGTGAAATCTTCATGTCTCCTCAAGGGCAGCTCATGTCGGTACTACCAAAGTCCCTTATAGGCTTCAATGATGTGATCTCCATGTTTCCTCAGGGCATACTCATGTCAGTACTACCAAAGGTTGCAGGATGGTAATACAACATGTCGGTGTGGAAGGAGTGCCCTGTGTTGGAGGTATGGGCAGTGTGATGGGGAAAATAATCAAATCAGGGTTGTGTGGACTAGCATGTACATCCTCATCCCCAAGAGGGCAGTCCTCCCCTGAAAGGTCCTCTGACATGTTAACTCCCCTGGGGGGAATATTATTTATTTATTTGAATTTGTAAAGTGCACTAGCACCCCATAGGCATCGGGACGCTGTTGTATGAGGGTGTCTTAGTTACAGGAAGATTACTTAGCTCAAGGTTACAGTGAGTGTTTAGTAGGATACATACATAGGTGGTTACAGGTTTGGAATATCATACAGTCACAATGAAGGTTACAACACAGAGAGTAAATGGGAGTAAGGGTTTGGCGAATTGGTTAGTGCCCGCACCACCCTATCCTTACAGGGTAGGGCTCCCCCCTGGGGAGAAGTGACGTCATTCTATGACTCGTCACAGTATCGCAGCCTACTGTACTTCCATTAGGATAAGCTTTCTTGTCCAATATGGATTTTAGCATCAAACTCCCAGCTTGAATTGCTTTCATAACAAAGGGTTTATTTTGTGAATTTGGACTCAACATCCCATCAAGTGGCAGTATTACAACAAGGGGTTGCATCAGTTTGCTGTGGTTATTTGGACTTAAAATCCTAGCGTGTAGCATTGTTTTATTTATTTATTTATTTATTTCACATAATATGTGCATAGCCAACCAGGCTTTACAGATGTAGCAACAATCAGATGATGTACACAATTTAACAGCTAAAAGCACATAAAAGACTATTAAGTCAAAGTACCACAAGACAAAACCCTTAAAATGGTTCAAACAAGCTTAATCTCAAGTGGAAAATGAAATTCATGGCATAAAAGAGATATCCATATCACATCCATATTATCAGCATTACAGGCATTGTTATACCTTTTTTAGGTATTTATTTCGTAGCTGATTAAGACTCTCACAATCACACATGAAATGTTTAGCAGTTTCAGTAATCTCGACACCACAGTGTCTAATCTCAAGTGTCTATCAATTTCCGTATTTAGATCCTAAGATTTCCATAGTATCACACCATAGTAGCAGTGTTTAAACTAGGGATTCATTCACTTTGCTTTGGGAATTCGAATCAAATATCATAACAGACAACCTTTTCACATGGACGCGATGTCTCATTCTCAGGATAGGACAAATGCAACATCATCAACCAATTCTTCATCATCAAGATTAATACGATCTGGAGATTTCTATATAATTGCACTAATCTAGCTCAAGAGCGGCAGAGCGCTTGACAATAAGAGGGTGCCTGCATTGACAATACATCAAAACCGCAAAGCACATACTCACCCCTCATCAAAATACCCATATTGATATGCCTCATTCAAGAAGCAGCTCAACAGTCAGCCGGACAGGACCTCTCTAACCTCCTCTGTTCCATCACCACATTCGAAAATTGCAACTTCTCGTCGGCTTCAGAGAAATCCCTGGTGCAGCCTGCAACCCACTCCTCAATACTGTCAACCAGTCCCTCACCCATTGCATTCTCTTGAAAGTTCGCAAGTCCAGATAGATCCGACTGCTGTTGTAAAACTTTATTCTGAACTCAACAACCTAGACAATTATCGACCCATTGCCAGGAAAGATAATTGAGAAAGTGGCAGCAAGCTCTACAACTAAAGTTTGGATTAGGGTCAGTCGCTTCTCCAAACAACCAGTTGGTAGTAGATCTCTTTCTTCGGCTGGGGCCTCCCTCTGTAACAGCCTCCCTGACACCCTGAACCTTGAGGATAACTATCTCTGGTTCCGGAAGCACCTCAAGACATTCCTGTTTGCTTCTGCTTTCTCTCCTCCTCTCCCCTGCTGAACTGCTGACTGAAACTGCACTGGTCACCTGGCTACCCTCTGATCTCGGGCCCAGATCCCCTCCCCCGCCAGCTGCACACCTGCACTGCCTCCCGTGTTACCGCTGCACGTGGGGGCTGTTTCTGTATCCCTACAGTCCCCACCAGCTCTTGACACTTAATGTCTGCATTTACTCCTGCACTTGCGACTAGCTGGACGCACTTTTACCTACTGTTTTATTTATTCTTTACTGTTGATCCTATGTATTGCACTGCCCCCTGTCCTTCCCCCCGCACTTACCTTCTCCCCCCTCTCCTGCACTTGCATTATCTCAATGTCACCTGGCCTAGTAAGATCACTGTCTTGGTCTACCCTCTGTTCCTCCTACCTTGCCTCGTTGCACCTTGAAACACTTTATAAATGCCATATGATATCATAAACAGAGATAATCTCCTGCATGACTACCAATCTAGAGTCAGACCAAAAGGCTGCTCTAAATGGCAAGCCTACACACTGTTTACAATGTCCTAGACATCTCGGACCAATGGGTCCTTGCTCACTGGTCCCACTCAATCTTTCAGCCACTTTGGCCATCATTGACTATGAAAACCCTAGGGGCACTTCATCTTGAATGGTCTGCAAATATACTGTACAGAAAGCGCTCACCTCCCAGATCTCCCACCACACCAATTTATTTCAGATGGGTACATCAAGATCAGAGCAAGTAGCACTGACTTGCAGGATTCCTCAAAGGACCATCTTCTCAGCATTCCTCATCAATCTTCAATCTTCGATAAATTTGCCTAAATCCTAATCAAAATCATCGAGATTTTTATATTACGGAAACTGAATGTATTTATGTAGCCTAACTTAAAGACCATTCAATGTCATTATCATGTTGAAACCTAAATTATGCGTGTAACTAGTACCTTTTTGTTCATAACTATCTTAGTTGTCTCTAGACATTTATTGCTTCCATTGTGTTGTAACCTAGATATGTATGTAACCATGAAACCATTATACCCAGCGAAAATTTCTAAGTAACCAACGCCGTGATACCCTCAGGTTTGGGCGTGTAACAAATCCAATAAATAAATAAAAGTAAAATGGCACCCATGGGCATAGCTGTATAAAATAGTCTCCACAATCAGGGACACACACCTGTTGAAAGACTGCCTCATAAACATCCAGACTAGAAGCTTAACTGTTACGCTCACCTGGTTCCCACGGGGGCGTCGACCGGAACTGGGCCGCTGTTATTTCCACCAGCGTGACATGTAGCGCCGAGATGACTGACTGGACTGGCCCGCTCAGCCTAGTTTGTCTGGCTCGCAAGAATATTCTTCTGCAAAGGAGAAGAGGAATTAACCACCCGTGGAATTGAGTGTCAACCCACCTTCCCCACTCCCATTGTCTTCCCACTGATCACTCTTGATGTCCCCTCCTTAGTGTCACCTGATGGTTTGGAAGGATGAGCTCTCCATCCTGCGTCGACAGCAGGGGCGCGTTGATGACCAGTTACTTCACTGGCGTAGAGGAATTGGTGAGTTCCAGTATTGACTCTAAAGTCCAATTGTTCATAACAGTGCAAATGTCTGCTCTTCACTCTGTCCGATTCCTTGCAGGTTGCCGATTAATCCACTCGAAGATTTCCAAATGGCACTCGGTAAGATTCAGGTAAGTCTATTGTGTTTTTCCCCTTAGGGGCCGGGGTACGGCGATGAAGCAGAGTTGACTGTGCCGACCCGAGATGAGGTGAGACCCCCGTGGTAAATCAGGTAAGTTTTGTGGGGGGTAACTGGTATTGTCCTTGCTTTCTCCCCTTAGGGGCCGGGGTACGGCGATGAAGCTGAGTTGACTGCGCCGACCCGAAATGAGGTGAGTACCTCCCGTGGTAAATCTGGTAAATCCTTGGGGGTAGCTTGTATGGCCTTAGAGAGTCCCCTTGCTCACCTTGCTGTCTTTGTCTCCTTAGGTGTCGGAGAGCGGCCGCGAGATGGAGAGGGCGTGATGGAATGCTGAAGTACCACCAAGCAGGTGAGTTCAGCGCGGCGCTGTAGGAATGCGAAGCGATGCTTTAAAAACTTCTGTCTTTCAGTTCCGTGGCGAAATGGATCAGGATTCAGGTAAGGATTAAAGTTAAAACTCCTGTTCTTACCTTTATCCTTTTTGTCTTCTTGTTTCAGGAGTCCCAGGACTGAAGCGGGCGTGGCTGAAGACTGGAGCTGCTGAAAACACGGTGAGCGTTACGCTGCAGCAAGCAGAATAACGCGAAGCACGTGTGGCTGTCCGGGCGTGGTTTAAATAGCCTTGGAAGAAGATCCAGGTAAGTATCCTTCCACAGCCCCACCCAAGTAACAAAAGAGTCCCTTCAGTAAAATAGTCCCTCCTAAGCCTCATTTGGCTTGAGTCTTCATGCAGCAGGTCTGCCTCAGGTGAGTATGCAGCATGGTCTGCTTCAGGTAAGTTATCAATAATGAGCCTGGCACCCATCGCGCCAGGACTGACTTTATCTTTATGAGCCTGGCGCCATAGGCGCCAGGACTGTACCCAAACAGCCCCTAACTGGGGCTTTTGGGCATGCTCCAAGAGGCATGATGCCTGCTTCCGGGGCTGCTGGGCCTGGTCTGGTCTTCCGGGGGCAGGCATCATGACAGCACTCCCCCTCAAGGCCCCTCCTAAAGTCGTTCTCCCCCTTGGCCGTGGTTTGTCTGGAAATTCCCGATGGAACCTCTTCACTAAACAAGGTACATGCACGTGGTCACTAGGTTCCCAAAACCTTTCCTGTGGACCATAACCTTTCCAGTCAATTAGGTAAAAGAGTTTTGATCTCACTCTTTTTGAGTCCAAAATATTCTTGACTTCGAACTCGGGTTCCCCGTCTATGAGGATAGGTTCAGGTGGAGTGGTTAGCCTTGTTCCTGGTTGCACTGGCTTCAAAAGAGACACGTGGAAAACGGGATGGATTCGCATATGAGCAGGTAGGTCTAACTTGACGGCCACTGGGTTAATAATTGCCTTGACAGAAAAAGGTCCCAAATACCTGGGGTTAAAGGTCCGAGTCCCCTTGAGTGGTAAGTGCTTAGTGGCTAACCATACTTGGTCCCCTATTTGGTATTGAGGAGCTTCACTTCTGTGCTGATCCGCATCCTTTTTGTATTTTTCCTTAGCCTTTTGCAAATGGATGGTTGCTTCTTTAAAGGCTTGTGTAATAACAGCGTGGAGATGGTCCACTGCGGGCATCTCTAAATGCTTTGGGAGAGTCCAAATCCGAGGTTCGAGGATGGTGCCCATAATTGGTAAAAAAAGGACTTTGTCCAGTTCCTGAGTGTACGGAATTATTATACGCATACTCTGCGATCCACAGAATGTCTTTCCAATTCCCCTCAGACTGATGTAGCTTACAACGGAGGTACTGTTCAAGAGTCTGGTTGGTCCTCTCCGTTTGACCGTCGGTCTGAGGGTGGTGACTGGTTGAAAGCCTAACATCAATTTGTGCCAGTTGGCAGCATTTCCTCCAAAAATGTGAAATGAATTGACTGCCCCGATCTGAAATTAACACTGAAGGAAAGCCATGCAGGCGGACAACATTTTCAAGGAATTCCTTGGCCAGGATTGAAGCTGAAGGTATCCCTTTTAAAGGAATGAAGTGGGCCATTTTAGAAAAAAGATCTACAATAACTAGAATGGTATTGTAACCTTGGTACGGGGGTAAATCCGTGATGAAGTCTAATGACAAGGTATGCCAAGGGGTAGGTGGTATGTCTAATGGTTGCAATAATCCAGCAGGTTTTTTTTTTTTGCCCTTTATTTTGTGCGCAAATGCCACAAGACATGACAAATGACTTGACATCCTTTCGCCAGGTAGGCCACCAAAATTGCTTCCTAATTTTAGCTTCGGTTTTTGCAATACCCGGATGCCCTTCTATTAAGGTGTCATGGTAATGGGAAATAACAAGTTCCTGTAGTTCCTTTTGCGGTAAAAATAGCCGACCTTGGTAATAAGGTAAATCATCGATGACAGAGTACTCTGGACCTTTCTTTGCCCAGTCCTGTAGGGCAACAGAATCAAAGAGTTGGTGGATCTTATTTTGAATGTCCTCCAGTGTATGTATGGATGTCAGGCCAAGGATTCTCTGTTCCGGAATTATGGGTACGGGTTCTAAAGTTATTTCTGCTTCTCCCATTCCAATCCGGGACAAGGCGTCTGCTTTACCATTCTTACAACCTGGTCGATAGGTTATTACAAAATCAAACTCGGCGAAGAACAATGCCCAACGGAGTTGGCGCGTTGATTGGGCTTTGGCTGTCTTTAGGTATTGTAAGTTGCGGTGATCGGTGATGACCGTGATGGTATGTCTGGCACCCAGTAGATAGTGCCGCCAAGCCATGAAGGCGGACTTGATAGCCAGCAGCTCTTTGTCGGTTATGGCATAGTTTAATTCGGGGGCTGAACATTTTCTTGACCAGAACGCCACTGGGTGAAGCTGGTTAGTTTCGGGATCCTTTTGGGAAAGGACTGCTCCCATGGCTGAACTGGATGCATCTGTTTCCACTATGTAGGGAAGCTCGGGGCGCGGGTGTCTTAATATGGGAGCAGATGTGAATTTAGCTTTTAACTCTTGGAAGGTGTTCTCGGCTTCCTCTGTCCACACAAAGCGTTTGTTTTTTTGTAATAGTGTTGTGATGGGATGTACAATGTGCGAGAAGTCCGAGATAAACCTGCGGTAGAAACTGGCAAAGCCAAGCATGCTTTGAACTCCTTTGATTGAACTTGGCGAAGGCCAATTAAGAATGGCATCCACTTTTCGTGTATCCATCCGGATTCCTCTCGGGGTCAGAATAATTCCAAGGAATTCCACTTCCGTAGTGTGGAAGATGCATTTTTCCAGTTTAGCATATAATATATGCTGGCGTAACTTCTCTAGGACTGCTCGGACGTGTTTTACATGCTCAGATTCTGATAAAGAGTATACTAAGATGTCGTCGATTTAAATGACCACACAAACGTCGATAAGCTCTCGGAGGACATCATTCATGAAGAACTGGAAGGCAGCTGGTGCATTGCATAGTCCGAAGGGCATCACCTGGTACTCAAATAGTCCGTACTTGGTGCGAAAAGCAGTCTTCCATTCGTCACCCTCTTTGACACGTACCAGATGATATGCCCCCCGAAGGTCTAGTTTCGTGTATATACAAGCGTCCTTCACCTGGTCTAGTAGTTCTGGGATCAAAGGCAGTGGGTATCGATTCTTGATGGTTATCTGATTCAGTGCGCGGTAGTCTATACATGTTCTAAGGTCGCCTTCCTTTTTCGGTACGAAGAACAAAGCTGAAGATGCAGGGGATTTGGACGGGCGAATGAAGCCATTAGCAAGGTACTGGTCTAGGTACTGGCGCAAATGAAGATTTTCGGGTTCCGTAAGGGCATAGATTCTGCTGCAAGGTGGTTGTGCTCCAGGTACAAGATCTATTTGACAATCATACGATCTGTGAGGTGGTAAGGTGTTTGCCTGTTCCTTTTGGAAGACATCCTGAAAGTCTTGGTATTCAACAGGTAATTGCATGGCTACTGGAATTACTGGGGCCAGGACTGAGTTTTGAGTTTTCCTTGGGTAGCAGGTGTGAGCACATTCTGGGAAGGTTAGTCTCTTCTCTCGCCAATCAATACAGGGATTATGTTTTTCCAAACAAGGTATCCCCAGTATCAGCTGAAACTGTGGGGCCTTGATTAAGTCAAACATCATAGCCTCTCGATGCCCATCTTGACTCAGCAATGTCATCTCTGCAGTGGAATGAGTTACGGGTCCAGAGGCAATTTCCGTTCCATCTACAGTGGTGACAACATCGGCCGTGGTCTTGCGGGTGAGAGATAGATTCATCCTGGTAGCCAATTCCCATTCCAAGTAATTTCCTATGGCTCCACTGTCTATGTACGCCTTTACCACGTGCATGCGTGATGGCTGCTCTGGATCTACAAGGACCATGGGTATGGTGAAATGCGAGGTCAGAGTGTCCTTCTTTAAGCTCGGCAAGCGGACCTCTACGCTTGCCGGGCGTGGTCGTTTCCCGAGTCAGATTTCACATGGTTTTCGTCTGCTGCTCCTATAACTTTCTTGGGTGGTTTTACAGGGCAGTTCCGAAGAAAATGACCAGCAGTTCCGCAATATAAACATAATTGCAGTTGCCGTCTTCTATCTCTCTCCTTTTGGGTTAGGGGTCCTTTAACCCCCCTGATTTGCATCGGTTCTGAGACATCTACTCCCTTGGAGCTTACGTGGGTTTTAACCAACACCCTGTTCTCAAACTTGGTTCGGTCAGCCTTCCTGGTTTGAAGTCTGTGATCGAGCTGGACCACTAGATCTATATATTCAGCACAGTCTTGAGGCGGGTTCACGATTTGGGCCAAAACATCTTTGAGTTCACCTCGAAGTCCTCGATGGAATAATGTGATTCGCTTGGCTTCAGGCCATTCGGTTTCCACTACTAATCTATTGAAAGTTGCAATGTAAGATAAAAGATCCTGGTTACCTTGACGTAGGGATACAAGTTCGTTGTCCAAAGCCTGTCCTCGGGAGTGTCGGGTGAATAGTCTTTCCATGCTTGTTCGAAAACCCTGGAAATCTCGAAGAATCGGGTCATCCTGGTTAACTAGTGGAATGGACCAATCCGCCGCACTGCCGCTGAGATATGACAGTACAAAGGCTACCTTGGCCTGATCGTTTGGGAAAGCTCCAGGTCTACATAAAAAGTGCAAGCAGCATTGATTCATGAATGTTGCAAACCCTTTTGGGTCTCCGGCAAAGCGTTCAGGCGGAGCCAAAGGAACGGCTCCAGGTAAATTTATCTGCACCGGGTTACTCGATGGTACAGGAGCTGGACTTGCCCCAAGTCCTGGTAGAGGTGTTTGTCCAGCCTGGCTCTGTAATAGTTGTCTGGCTAACTCATCAGTTTGTTCTTTTGACACTATCAGTTCCCTCCTGAGGGCATTGGTTTCTTGGAGGGCGGAATGCACTTTGGCCCTTAATTCCCCTAATAATTGGGCCAACTGATCAGTTTCCGAGGTCTCCATGACGCCCATGTGGGTATTTGTGGGTAGGCTTCGCGTTCTGTTACGCTCACCTGGTTCCCGCGGGGGCGTCGACCGGAACTGGGCCGCTGTTATTTCCACCAGCGTGACGTGTAGCGCCGAGATGACTGACTGGACTGGCCCGCTCAGCCTAGTTTGTCTGGCTCGCAAGAATATTCTTCTGCAAAGGAGAAGAGGAATTAACCACCCGTGGAATTGAGTGTCAACCCACCTTCCCCACTCCCGTTGTCTTCCCACTGATCACTCTTGATGTCCCCTCCTTAGTCTCACCTAATGGTTTGGAAGGATGAGCTCTCCATCCTGCGCCGACCGCAGGGGTGCGTTGATGACCAGTTACTTCACTGGCGTAGAGGAATTGGTGAGTTCCAGTATTGACTCTAAAGTCCAATTGTTCATAAGAGTTCAAATGTCTGCTCTTCACTCAGTCCGATTCCCTGCAGGTTGCCGATTAATCCACTTGAAGATTTCCAAATGGCACTCGGTAAGATTCAGGTAAGTCTATTGTGTTTTTCCCCTTAGGGGCCGGGGTACGGCGATGAAGCAGAGTTGACTGTGCCGACCCGAGATGAGGTGAGACCCCCGTGGTAAATCAGGTAAGTTTTGTGGGGGTAACTGGTATTGTCCTTGCTTTCTCCCCTTAGGGGCCGGGGTACAGCGATGAAGCTGAGTTGACAGCGCCGACCCGAAATGAGGTGAGTACCTCCCGTGGTAAATCTGGTAAATCCTTGGGGGTAGCTTGTATGGCCTTAGAGAGTCCCCTTGCTCACCTTGCTGTCTTTGTCTCCTTAGGTGTCGGAGGGCGGCCGCGAGATGGAGAGGGCGTGATGGAATGCTGAAGTACCACCAAGCAGGTGAGTTCAGCGCGGCGCCGTATGAATGCGAAGCGATGCTTTAAAGACTTCTGTCTTTCAGTTCCGTGGCGAAATGGATCAGGATTCAGGTAAGGATTAAAGTTAAAACTCCTGTTCTAACCTTTATCCTTTTTGTCTTCTTGTTTCAGGAGTCCCAGGACTGAAGCGGGCGTGGCTGAAGACTGGAGCTGCTGAAAACACGGTGAGCGTTACGCTGCAGCAAGCAGAATAACGCGAAGCACGTGTGGCTGTCCGGGCGTGGTTTAAATAGCCTTGGAAGAAGATCCAGGTAAGTATCCTTCCACAGCCCCACCCAAGTAACAAAAGAGTCCCTTCAGTAAAATAGTCCCTCCTAAGCCTCATTTGGCTTGGGTCTTCATGCAACATGGTCTGCCTCAGGTGAGTATGCAGCATGGTCTGCTTCAGGTAAGTTATCAATAATGAGCCTGGCGCCCATGGCGCCAGGACTGACTTTATCTTTATGAGCCTGGCGCCTTAGGCGCCAGGACTGTACCCAAACAGCCCCTAACTGGGGCTTTTGGGCATGCTCCAAGAGGCATGATGCCTGCTTCCGGGGCTGCTGGGCCTGGTCTGGTCTTCCGGGGGCAGGCATCATGACATTAACCCCACCAAAACCGAACCGTGAACCACAAAAGGCAAGATCAGGTCCAGGAATGAATTGCTCGGAAGCAGCTGGATGGTTTCACGCCCCTCCTCTTACTGAAGCCGAAAGGCCTGTGATTCCTCCAGACTCTCTAATATGGACTCGCCTTGCTGCGGAAAGGTAAACCCTGCCTACCTGATGTGGATTTAAGAACAACCATCCAAGGGAGAGTCTTCTATCGCATAGACAGGGAGCACTTCCTCCTGAACGGTATCTCAGACACTCCAACCCAGAAGTATCCCCTTCATCCAGCCACACGACTGATCAAATGTCTAACAACATAGAACCAGATTATGGGCCCCATGATAAGTGTGGTGGTGTCTCTGCAGTAAATCTGCGCAGATACCACCAAACGGAATTACCATTATTTATTTGTTTATTTGTATTGCGCCGAAGCCCGCAGGCATCAGGGCACACATTAACACAATGAGCAACACAAAAGGAAACAGGATACAGATCAGTCAGCGGAAGAGTCACTCAAATAAACAAGTCTTCAAAGGTTTCCTAAAGACAACGCGGTTCCTTTTGTGCCGCAATTCAATGGGAAGACTTGCGGCAAGAAAGGAAACCGCCACTTGGTACAGCGGTGTTACCACTGAATTACAAGTGGCGGTGTAAGTCCCCATTTATTTGGAGTCCATTGGACTCCATGGGGCATGTCAGTGGAATTACTGCGGCGTTAATTCTACTGGCGGTTATTCTGCCTAAATTTGGCAGAAAGTCGATGGATTTACGTCCAGCTCATGGCTGGAGGTGAATCCCCCAACTTTCTGCCAAACTTATAGTTGGGTGACGCGGTAATGTGCCATAGTACGGTAAAACGGCTGCATTTAACCTGCACCTCCCCAACTTATATCTCCCCTGGTTAACCTGCATTGGCTGCCCCTCCAAGCCCGCCTCTGGTTCAAGACCTGCTGCGCCATCTATAGGGCAGTGAAGTCCAGTTCACCACCTTATCTGGCAGAGAAAATTCCCAACTCAAGATGGAGGTGCCGCACTGTTACGTCAACACATAGAGCAGTTCTCTAGCTAGCTCCGTTTCAAACTTGGGAATCGATCAGACCCAGTGAAATCCCCTCAAGCAATATTTGATGCTGGGTTAGCAGTAAGATGATGCTTTCAAAAAAACAACTTCTATAAGATTTGAAAACAAAAATGGTGTCAGTGGAAGAGAAGGCTAGACGTCCGCTGAGACTCATGACACCATGGCCACCTTAAGCAGTACTTTTTCTCCAATGCTGGGGAGGTGGAGGAGACAGGCGGACGGGGGATTCAAATGTTTCCTGAAGACAGCATGGATAAAAACGAAAACTATATTAACTATTTGGTATTTTTATGAATTGTATTTTTTATTTTCCCATACTTGGACTTTGGTCCCTGAGGGTGTTCGTACCACAAAGCGCTTTGTGGCCATACAAATGGGAAAAGGCGCTATATAAATGACTACTACATTACAATACAATACAACAAGAATTCTACACACTGGTAATGTAATATGATATTACCTTTTTATGATGATTTGCAAATGTGTTAATATTGCAAAATAAATAAATTCGGAAGCATCTGGAAGAGAATAACCTCCTGGGACTTAGACAATCAGGCTTCAGACCCAGGCACAGAAGAGAAACAGCCCTCCTGGACTTACAAATCCAGATTGACGAGGTAAAGGATACGGGCAATCTAGCCATTCTCCTGCTGCTTGACCTCTCAGCAGCCTTTGATCTCGTTGATCATCAGATCCTCACAGAACATCTGACGGCCTCAGCTGCTTTCTCGAGCCAGGCGACTGCCTGGGTCCAATCCTTCCTAGCCGACCGGACCACCCGGGTCTTCTCACCGGGGGCCTCAGCCCAACTCATCCCCATCCTCTGTGGCGTCCCACAAGGCTTGTGCGTCTCGCCAACACTATACAATATCTTCACAAAGCTATTGTTCGACCACCTTGATAACCTGGGTGTCACATACACAAACTATGCTGATGATACCCAGGTTCTCATCACCCTATCAGGTTGCTATGAAGAGGACTCCACACGGATAAACAACCTCTACCTGGAGATCCAAGCTTGAATGGCAGAATATGGCTTATGCCTCAACGACAAGAAAACAGAGATTCTTCTCGTCAGTTCCCAACCACGGCAAACAAATTGGACCCCCGTTACGCTTCTATCAATATAGACGGTAACCTAATCACTGTGGCCAAAGAAATTAAAACTTTAGAGGTCTATCTAGACTCCACACTTTCACTAAAAAAACACGTGAACGCCACCGCCTCATCCACAGCTTATACAAATAGAATCATCAACGCCTGCAAACCCTTCGTCTCACCCTCCAGCTGCATTACACTAGCCAGAGCGCTAAGTGCTCTCAAAAATGACTACTGCAACACTCTCTTTCTCGGCACCTCAGAACGCAAGTTGAACAAACTACAGATACTGCAGAATAATGCCCTCAGAGCGGCACTGAGTATCCCGCGGCACTCGCATATCTCCAGCTTCAGACAAAATGCCCACTGGCTACCTGTACGAGACAGAATCACCCTTAGATCCCTTGTCATCGTCCACAAATGCCTATCTAATGACGCACCAAAATACTTGGCAGACAAGTTCAACAAACACACCTCAACCAGACCAACCAGAATGTTGTACTCTCACTGCCTATCCATCTCCAAATTCTGCCTAACAAAAGCAGGCGGCTCCAGCTTCCCGGTCCTAGCCACCAAACAATGGAACGCTATACCTATGAACCTTAGAGCAGAACCATCCTTTTGGACCTAAAGCAAAGTCCTGGCTTGCCAACAAGAACTCCATCACTGTCTGACACACTAATTAATGTACTCCTATTCTATGTCTGCCTGTCGACCACCATGTAACCCAGTCACCTGCTGTCACATATCGCCCATGGAAGGTATGGAGGAGATGGTCGATATGGAAGAAGGACTGATTTATTCCATGCAATGCACAGTGCAATCTAGTCTTCCAGCATTAGCCGCCTTAAAGACCAGCAGATGAGAAGCACCTGTGCGTTGCAACTTCCTTACTTTGTACCCGCGAGTAAGTTTGCTTACGCTCCCTCTTGTGTTCTCTTCCCGTTTTCCGCTTACCTTGTTTGTCGTTTGCTAGTGGGTTTTACTTTCCACTCGAACGGCTCCTTGCCTCCTTCCATTCTGGACTACTTACATCTCTGCTTGTGCGGCGTCTATCGCCGTAACCTGTCTGCCTCTCTCTCAGCCCTTCCTGCTACTGCTGTACTCTCTCCCGTGCTGGGCAGTTCCCCAGCTTTCATTGTTCTCTGTGAGCGGTGTCTACCGGTGGAGCCGTGTGATCCTGACACACGGTCCTTTCCTTGTGTTACATTTTCTCTGTGTGTTAACCGCACGCCATCTGGACATCTACTCGGACAACAAGCAACCGCCTACTACGACAACAACCAGTGCATTCTGGTACTGTAGGCAATACTACTCTCGCCTTCACTCTTACTGGATTTCTCTACGGACTGCATCAGCTACCATCCATAGCAAGATCTACCAGGGTTTTTTCATCCAGTTTTTCCCTGGTTTGGGGTGGGCTCCCTGGAGTCCCCGCCGCCGGGCACATAGCCTCTTTGGCAAAGTGGCCTTCAGGCGAGCCCATCCTTCTCTCTTCAAACCCAAGAGCAAGATCGGCACCAAGTTCACAAGAACCACCTGGAGAGAAAGGAAGAAGGAAAGTTCTACAGACGAATCTACTGCATCGCCAACAGATTCATCAGGTGAGGAGTGGGCTAGTGGTGCTAGTTGTATAGACATTGTACTTGACCAACCTGTCAAACCTGAGACCTGCACTTACTGTTTTTATTCTGTATGTCTATATTATGCTGTAACCTCCTCTAAGTCTCCGGCGCCCAGTTACCCCAGGGTATAAATAAAGAAACTAAACTGAACTAAACTAAATATTTGTGTGGGACGTGCACAAATCACATTTCATTTGTTACAATTTGTGTGGTTTAATAGTTGTGCAATTTTTATTCTATATCAAAACTATTTCATGGAGGCTAATCTGAAATAAACCTAATTTACTACTACTTTCACTAAGACCAGAACAATTGCTACAAGTTGCCCTTAAACATATCGCTGAGGAAATGCTCTTTGTACTACTTTGCCGTGCAAACCAGTCTTAAGACAAGCACCGGTTCTGTAAAAGGGCATTCTCTCACATTAAAACGTACCCTGACAGATATGTCAAAACCTATCACTGTTCCTTCCCTCTGGGTTGCTCGAGGTGGTCTGTCTTCCTTTCAAACCTCAGCAAGGTTTAAAGACTTGTTCCCTATGTATTGCATCTGAATGCAAGAGCCAAGGCAGGCCTTATGCCAGGGATGCCCGGGCTACCACCCAGGGTGCCATTAGCCCCCCGCCATGCCAGCACGTGGGAGTCTTTCAAGGGTTCTATGTTCTTTCATCGCCCGTCATTTTTACGACTGCCTTTTTTATGGGGACACAATTACGAAAAAGCTAATCGAAAAATGTGTTCCCCTCCAAACCCCCCTCCACCTCCCCACCTATGTTTTACTATTTCCGACCCCCTCGACCCCATATTTGCCCTTTCTCACCACCTCAAAATTTCAATTACCTTTTTCGTAATTCTGTACTCGTAAAAAAGGCAGTCGTAAAAATGACCGTCGATGAAACGACGGTATACCCTTTTAAGGACTCCCCCGAGCAAGCATGGTGGGAGAAGGCGCTGCAGGCACCCTATTGAAATTAAATGCACCCCGCTCTTGTGCTGGTGCCGAGCTTTACAGCGGGGGAGCGGGCGCATCTAATAACAATAGGGAGCGGGAGTTTAAAAAGAAATGTGCCCCCCACCAGTATTGACCACGGGGCCCTGCCGTCGCTAAGGCCGGCCCTGGCAAGAGCTGCCATATTTAATAGCTTTCGACTTCCTGAATGATAAGTTATGCTACTTTCCTGGTTATAGCCCTGCAGAAAAGCGATATGGGTGTGGATATGTTCTCCCTGCCTCTAGTTCAATATGTGTTCAGGGTTCATGCACACAGCTCAGTTGTTTAAGCGGTTGCCCGCCCAGCTGGTGACCTGGAGTACATGTCAGCAGCTGTCTGTCATGTGGAGATTGGCCCTCGGAACCGCCCACATTGTCCTACAAGGTCAAATGGCAGTGCTTGGAACCTGATGACAGAGACACAGGGCTCAAGCGGAGGGTAAAACGCGGGTGCGCACGGAGTTCCCACACTTCTTTTCAGAGAGCACCTTGATATGCTCATTTCTGGTGCCGCCACATTCCTTTGGTATGTTAATGAGTCCCCCCACTTTTCTTTTAGGGCTTCGCCCCTGCAGAGGCAGCATGATACAACTTTAATATGATTGGCCCTACCCACTTCAACCAACCAGTAAAGGCCTGATTGCATGAGGACCCATGTTCACAGCCGATTTAGTCAAGGACCCGGTCTCATCAGCAGCACTGCACTTTGGACACTGCATGCTTGCCTTCACACAGTCCTCACACCACATGGGAAGTCCTCAAGCAGGAGCTCTAGTGCAGAACTGTGCAGCGGTCGATCCATACTGACCATGTGCTTAGCGGTCGATCCATACTGACCATGTGCTTAGCGGTCGATCCATACTGACCATGTGCTTGCTGCAGTCAATGCGCTTTAACACATGCTGAGAGACGAAGTGCCCCAGCATCTATCATTCAGTGGTGCAATACTATCCACCCAAGTCCACAAAGATTCAAGATCTCTTAACCCCTTAAGTGCCAAGGACGAGTATGCTCGTCCCTTTTGCATAGACTTGCATAATAGCCTGCCAGTTAAGAGCCATCACTTCCACGCAAGCTAACACCCCTCTGTGCTCCTCGTCGTGATCTGATGCGCACAAGGCCCGGCATACGTGTTCCTATTGACTCATCATCAAAGCTCAAGTGCATGCATGGCAACTCAGTGGGAGTTCCTCTAATAATGCTGCTATGCCCAGCTTCCTCATGAAAATATTCCCTAAAAATCAAAAGAAGAGTTAATCTCTACAGATTTGCCAATCCATGGAGGGATCAATTTCATGATCATGTTCTCTGGGATTCTCACAGGGAACCTTCAATTTCCAGAATAAAAGTGTATTTCAACAGATGAAGTCACTTGCTGAGGCGCAGATCCCCTCTCTGACTCTTTCTGTGGGGAGAGAAACAGGGGAAAAAATCCCCATCTTGTTAATGTAGGCCACTTAACTGTTTCAGGGTCCAAGCGCGGATCAAGAGGGCTGCTGAGACGGTACCTCAGCGTTTACTATCTTTATTCAGGGCAGTGTTCCAAGGTTGGGCAGCTCAAAACAAAGCAGGTTCTTTCCATACAACACAAGGGTCAGGATGCTTCTAGTGGCGGCGAGATCCTTGCTCTCAGTAACTCCCCTGCCGTCTGTGGGTGCGGGTACGTTGGACATCCCGAGCTCAAAAGCAAATGTCCACATGTGTACAGTTAATGGTGTCACATTTCCTAGGCTGGCGTTGAGTTCTTCATGGTGACACAAGCCCTTCACTTTGTTTCATGAGTTGCGTGCTTTCCAGGGTCCCGTACCCCTCAAATGATTCAATGATAGAATCTTGTGAGCCAATGGGTTAGTAGATGTAGCTAGCAGGGGGAGTTGGAGCAGTATCCCGGCAAGCCTCGACTGTCTCCTGATTCTTCAAGAGAGGAAGGGTGGAGGTTAGTGGGGATAGGATAGATTCAGAGCCAAGAGGAACTGGCGTCTGTGAGTGTTGTTTTGCATGTTGTTGTATGTGAGAGGCCACGCACATTGTAACCATATGGGTAAGATTGGGTACGCTGGTGACTTAAATAATAATAATTTTGCATTTATCTACCTTGGAAGGATGAAAAGCTGATTTTGGCCCTGCCGGGATTCGGACCTGCGTCAGCAGGCTCTGCACAGATGTCAAAGTGAGCGCTCTACTCCCTGTGCTATGGACTGGCTTTATCACATTGGATATAGATACACCTCATGTAGTGTGACTGAGAAGTCACACCTGTAATGATGCAGGAAGTTGTAGATCATCAATGCCCCTCAGCTGGCCCTATTTTAGGTAACTTCAATTTCAGAGATGTTTCCACAGTTTGAATCCTCCACTATGAGTTATGATGTCAAGAGTCCCAAAAGGAATTAGCAATTCTCTTGAGTAGCCAAACAAGGCTTTGTAGACCGCCAGTTATTAACAGTATGAGTACTATAGGAGCTGGATGGCCAGCTCAAGTGCAGCACGCTCACCTTGGGATTAGGACCATGCCGTGTGACATGAGTTCGATACCCGATCAGGCCAACTCAGCCCTTCATCCTGTCAAAGTCAGTAAAATGGCTGCCATGTGTGAGTAATAATAGTGACACTGCTTAATACAGAGCTTACAGGCTGGAGGGGTCCAGCTGCAAGCACAATTAAAATCGCAAAATGATTACTAGTAACTGTTGTAATCTATTAGAAAAATGCAAAGACTGTAAATCACGAGCCAAGATCAGTATCACTATTTGACGCATGCGCACAGCCCTTGAATGCTCTCTGCAACCATCAAGTCCACGTGAGTCCGTGTTTTCTGTGTGTAGAATTTCGGAGCTGTTGCTCCACGAGGGGGGTCACCCGGCACCCCAGCCAATTCTGCCTGCGACTGCGCAGCCTTTGATATCAAAGAGAAACATAAGCAGAACCGGCGTCTGGCCTATGAATTCGGGGTCATCTCAGACACTTAAAAGTCGCCCGAAAGTTATGAATTTCACTGGAACAACAATTTTGAAAATGATTTTGATGACCACGGGGATTTCACATGTTCACCCGGCACTATTCCCACAACCATCTGAACCCTACAACCCCTTCCCCACGAGTGGGCGTGTGCTAGTGTGTCCCAGTGTCGTCGTGCACCATCAGAGTGCGGCAGACGCACCACCTCCTCCACAAGCGACACCACCACCACCGCAGCCCACTTTGTCACATATGTGTAAAGGCAGCCTCGCTGGTTGCCCATTACCCCATCAGTACTCTTGGTCACATCACCTCCCGTGGCATAAAATAAACTCACCTGCTGTGGTCAGACTGAGCTCCCCCAGTCGGACAGCCTCTGTAAAGTTGTTTACCTCTGCTCAGACCACAAGGGGTAGCCAGTCTCCCACCTCCCCGTCTCGCAGCACCTTGGAGGCTACTGCCACACCCCTTTTTCGCAGCACTGCATCCTCTTTGCTGGGCATCCCAGGACCTCTTCATATGGGCTGCTATTAACCACCCATAGCTCTGCTCATGCCCGCTCTCTTTATACCCATAGCTCAGATGTAGGGAGTGCACATAGCTTGTGGGTGTTGTCTGTTTATTTACCAACCGATTGACTTTCCATGGAGTCCCACCCTCCCCACCCAAAACGCATACTCCTGGAATCTGTTTGAGCTAGCTCTATCAAGCAGTAACATCACACGTTGTCCGGCTAGTGTTATTTCTGGGAAATCTGCTGAAAGCTGATTGGAGCTGTAAATCCGCTACTGGTGCAATTAAACCTCATGATTTATTATGTGTGTCTTCGCATATCCGGTACCTTTTAAAAGAATAATTGGCTAAGCGAATAGCTTTGGCTTGTGCATTGGTATTAGATAGACATTTTCCAGGCAATGCAGTCACGTGCCATGTTGCCTAGATAGCCGTGTCATTTTCCAGCTGTTGCCATCTTATGACCAGGTAGTCTCATTTTCGCATGCCCGTGCAAAAGCCCAAACTGTTGTCTTTGCCAATGCTTGTTTTAGCAACCTTTGTACACACAGTGTTGGGGGTCCGGGAGGCCGGCTGCAGCAAGTCGCATGGAATAACAAGGCCCATTTGGGTAGCAAAGTAGTCTGAAGGCGACGTTCATTGCACTGCAGCATGAGGTAATGTTTGAGGCATCTGGAATTGCAGGTATAACCAGCAGGTGAATCCGGGCTCCGGGTGCTGAGTTAATACCTATTTAGAAATTGGGCAACAAGTGTCACATGCCTTTTTGATTTGTGAACAAGTTTTTTGTTCTGCGGCTTTCTGCCATCACTAGAAAATCTGCTGTAAAACACCTTGCGCAACATTTGTTTCCCATTGGGGTTGTGGGGTGACTGGAAGGGAAAGGGTGTAGATAGAGGGAGGGAGGAATGCCACACCTGCCGGCTTTACATTGGCATTTCAAAACGGTTCGTTTCAGAGAGATCCAGGTCTTTTTATGTAAGGCAGGTACTTTTACGGCCTGCGTTGTAAATATACATGACCAGTGTCAGCCTCTAGCAGGCTGGGCCGACTGGCACATGGGCACAAGATAGCAATGGTGCAGCACACGTGATGACACAGAGAGGTCTGGCTTCAACTCCAGCTTTAATGTAACTGTTTTAACCTTGAAGGCTCACTGCCTTCTTCCCTTCTTCCCATCACTTCCCCACAAACTGCCCTACCCTAACCCCGCCCACACACAACGAGGAGGGCTGTCTCTACAACATGACACCTTCCCCCTTCTTAAACAGACAGCTAAATGTCAACCCATTTCTTCAATAAGTTTTACGGGTTTGGCCTTGGCCCGGACAGGCCTTTCTTCACGTGTAGGAGCTGGACTGCTCCTCGGGGTGCTGAACTCCATGGGCCTCATTACAAGTTTCGTGGTAGCCTTGCCAGTAAAACTGGCAGGCTGCCGCCAAACTTGAGAATTTTTCCAGCGCTCAGGAATGGTTAATTACCAGGGTATTACAACCCCGGCGGACCCGGGTGCATCCCACGGCTCATCGCGCTCCTCCAAGGTTCCACGGTGCTCCTTGAAGTGGGATATGCTTGTGCATGATCTTGGAGGTTTTGGACAGCCCTTTTGATGTTGGTCATGAAGTGTTCCACCGCTCTGTTGGTGTTATTCTTCAATGGTGAAACCCCATGTACTTGCCAAAGTCTTTGAAGCCTTTTCCCCTAAACGGTGGCCCATTGTCCAATTTTACCACCTTTGGTATGCCATGGATGGAGAATATCCTATCTGACGCGGGTATTACTGCAGTAACCACTGTGGACTGTAGAATCTGTATCTCCGGGTAGCTTGAGTGTTCGTCCAATACCACTAAGATGTATATGCCAGAAGGCAGTAGTCCAAACAAGTCTATAGCCACTTCTTTCCAGATCTGTTCTGGCAGTTGGGTCATTTGTAGTGGCTCAGGAAAGGTTTGTGACTGTAAACTCAGGCCAATGTGACATGACTTTAAGATGTTTCCAGCATATTATCCATGAGAGGGAGGCACACTTTCTGGCGTAGTAGTCTCTTGGTGGACACAATACCTCTGTGTCCTTCATGTGCTACATCAAGCACCTGCTGTTGTAAGTTTGATAGAATGAGAATTCTGTTCCTTTTAGTATTAGGTTTGATGGTGAGATCGACAGCAATTCTTTTAAGCGTGTCATATTTTGAACGTGTCAGTGTCCTCAGCAGTGACATGTCCACTACGGGAGTCCTTTCTGCTGTTCGCCATTGTCCTGTTTAAATGCATCATGCCACTATTGCCAACATCGGCTCTTCCGTGGTATGTCGTGTGAAGGCTTCTAGTGCTACCGTCGTGGAGTGGGCGTGGTGTACCACATAGTTAACATATTCGTCTACTTGGTCTCATGATGATGCAGACCCTGGCAGTGGATGGCGGGACAGCAAATCAACCAGATTGGCTTCCTTCCCCGGCTCGTGTATAATGTCAAATCTGTATTCTTGCAGTCGTAGACCCCAACATGCAATGCGAGGTGGCATTTGGGCGGATGGTTTGATATATATATCGTGAAGAGAGCCAGGTGGTCCGTAATGATGGTGAAAGGCTTCCCAAAGAGAAACAGATGAAAGTGCTTGCATGCCCAAGTAACTGCAAGACTCTCCTTTTCAGCTTGTGAATATCTCTGCCCAGCCTCCATTAGCCTCTAACTAGCGTGTGGAACTATGCGTCTTGTAGAGTTGCTGCCACCATGTTGTGCCTGTATCGCCCTGTGTCCCATTGGGCTAGCATCCACCGTCACCTGTGTGTGCAGATTTGGGTCAAAATAAAACATACATACCACTGTCGCTATGTCACTCCTGATCTTGTCAAAAGACTCTTGACATGGCGGCTCCCAGGTGAATTTGTGGTCTTTTATGGTGCAGTACCATAGCGTGGAGTTGGTGGAGATGAAATCCGGCAAGTATCTTGTGCAACAATTTGCTAGACCAAGGAATGAGCAGACTTGTGCCACATTCGAGGGGCGTAGTGCTTCCTTCCGTAAGAGCTTTATTTTATCTGCATCCGGCTCAATGCCTTTCTGCAAAAAGATGTGTCCAAAGAACTTGAGCGCTGAATTGTTTAATGCACATTTATCCTTATTTAACGTAAGTTTGCATGTTCTACTGCTTTGAACACTCTGAGCAGTGTGGTATCGTATGACTCTTGTGACTTTCCTCATATTAGAATATCGTCACTATAGTTCAGGCAGTTCGGGATGTGACAGATGACCTTCCATATGTCCTCTTGAAATATTTCTGCCACTGAAGATATTCCAAAATGGAGTCTTTTATATCAGAACAAACTAAGGTGCATGGTAAGTATGGTGATCAACCGGGATTCCTTACTTATCTCCAGCTGGTGGTACCCTTTATTTAGATTCAGCCTAGAGAATAAAGTGGCCCCGTTGAGGAGGTGTATCATATCGTTGATGCAGGAGCTTAATGGTGTTCCATCATAATTGCCTGAGTGGGGTCCCTCATGTCTATACACAGTCGAATCTGGTCAACAGGTCCTTTTTTCAGAACTGGAAGCACTGGGGATGCCAAAGGGGTGTGTCCGGTGGCCGGTTCTATCATATCAGCTCTCATTAGGGCTTCTAATTTCTTTTCAACTTGGTGTTGAATATTGAAAGGTATCCCTCTATAATGTTGGGCCACGGGTTTGACTGAGGAGTCTATGTGGAGCTTGATATGGCATCCTTTGAGCTTACCAATGCCTTTGAATGGAGACGGGAAAGTGACTTTGATCTTGGCAGCTGGCGTTATGCATCTGTCAGCCATCAGGGGTTAAAGAATGTGTGTGAGCCCCATCTGAATGGTGGACTGGAAGCTCAGGATGCAGCCACTTGTGTTCTCAGCATCAATGACATGGATTGTGGTGCGGTCGGATTTGTCTTTATAGGTGCCTGTGGTAGTGGATGCCCCCTTGCATGTCAGGGGTTGTTTGTCTTCATAGGCGTGTATGTCTACATGGGCCTTCTTCAGTCTCTATATCTGTTTTAGCGACTTAAATTCCTTGTCAGACATCACATTCACTGTAACGCCTCAGTCAATTAGAAAATCATACGATTGACCATGTATTTCTAATGGAAGTATTGGGCTGTGGGCTATGGTGGTCGGATTTCCAATAGCGTACAGATACCCTTTTCTCCTTTCGGTGCTTGAAATTGTCTCTGATCGACTCATGGGGGATGTTGTTGTTCATAGGTGTATATCCGCCTTCTTCCCTCTGTCACATTTCTGGTGAGTGTGGGTGTCTTGAACGTGTGCTATGTTCTGAACGTGTATAGTGTCTTGAACTCTTACTCCTAATAGTCCTTTAAGACGAGGTACCAATACTCGGAGGTGGATGGGAGTGCAGACATTACTCAAATATCAATAATCCAGAACGACTCAGGGAGTTTGGCAAAGTGCTTTCTGTTTTAATATCAATCATCTAAAACAGGGAGTACAACGGGCATCATCCGACGTCGCACAGCTCAATCTCAATGCATTTTAGAAAAAACAATCATTTTATACTTAAAATGTGTCATTGCTGTTGTCATGTTACGTGGCAAAGTACAAAAACTTATGAGCACACGTGATTGGCTCTCAGTGAACATCTAGGTATACATTCTATATAGCCACTGGTTATAATTGGGTATCTAACTCAGGTGGGCATCTGAGCCCATCCCCAATAACTGGTCATCACCATCGTCACTAAATACACAACGATTGATTGGATCCTCAAACCATGGGGCTTTTTATTTCATGACCCTCTATGATTGGTTTGGCACCTTTGTACCCTTCTAGAATGTTCCTCACGCTAGCAGCACGCAGGCTACCATCCCAGGTGCATTGAAGGCTCGGCGTGATCATGTCTCCCCTCCAATTAAACCTCCATCTATCAACATTCCTGCAATGTGTCAGACAATTAAGCTTTTGAACTTGGCCTTGAAGCTGTGGACTTCGTCTGGGAAATAAAGGGAGTACAACTTCACTATGCCTCCTAATTTCGGTACAGTCTGACCCAAGCTATTTTGATTTCACCCATGTGACTTGGAGACCACTCTTTTTGAGCTTTTTGCAACATTTAATCCTATTAAATGATGAACTTTAGAAACCTTCAGTGTTTTTTCATATTGCTTCAAACAGAAGTGTGTTCCTTTCTCACTTTCTTTTTAGCCTTTTTGACAGGCATCCATTCCACCGTGGCATTATCTGCTTGGTCCTAGGCCAGCCCAACCTTCTCTGAAACTTGCCCTACAATCAGTAATTTCCAAATGCGCCCCACATTCTAAAAGTCTTTTCCCTTCTCATAAAGTTCAAGAGCCTGCTAAAATGCACTGTGGAATCATCCAGGTTCTATACATTCCTGTGTATATACATTGGTGCAACGCCGCAATCTAATTTACTACGTAGCCAGCCTTATGCATGCTTTTTCCTACTTGCGTTTCTGCAACTGCACACATGTAAACTGACTTATATCTTCTTCAGTGTTTCTATAGCATGAGCATCTGCATCTCGAGCCCGAAATGTTGCTCATCTTTACTGTCTGCTTCTCCAGTTCGTTACTGTTCGTCATTCGACCTCTGGATACGTCAGCTTCTTATTTCGTATGACATCATCAGGCTCCTCTTTTGTTCAAATGCACACTATTTCCGGCATTTCATCCAAAAGTGTACTATGTCTGCGTGCATTTAGGTAAGGTTTCCTCAATGGATATCTTGCTTCAAATGTTCTCTGCGATATTGGCACTCTTACTGGGACTGCACACTTCGTCATCTCTGATTCCCAACATAAAGGTAACATTGGGCCGGGTTTTGAGTGAGGATGTCTGACTGCACCTCTACAGTATTCACGGGGAAAATTATATATATGCAAAAGATTCCCCTTTAGGACCAACTGAAAAATAAGTAACTCTACTTTGAACAGCTCCCACAGTGAACCTAAGGCGACTGGATAATACAATGCAAGCCAAGAAAACAATGGAGAATAAAATGACATGGGAAACTAAATACCTACTAAATAATTATCTAAGAGGTCGGATTCAGCAAGAATCAGGAATTAGCATCAAAGATGTCTCCTAATATTACGGGCTCTTGAGCAGGAAATAAACGACCGTTGCAAGAACGGGAAGTTGTGGGAAGCAACTGTTTATATAATTTAAATGAGCGCGAATAGGTAGCCCCAGGAGGTTTGCTAGTGATGAGTGACCCTTAATTAGAGGAAATGACCCTATTGCCTGGTCACACATCGCGCAGTATGCCTCAACTCTCTGACTTCAGGGTCAGGAAATGCCACGGCTGCCTATTAGCCACCACAGGAGTCTGTAGGCTCCCAAAATGGATGGCAGTACCGGAGGATGACAGCGTTGCGGTGCAGAAGGTAAGCTGTTGGTCTTGCAGGTCCTGCCGGTCCTAACAGTGCTTCCAGCATTCAATCATAGCTCATCCTCACGGGAGGAGGAGAGATGGTATGCCTTAGAGGTCCGCAAGACAGTATCGATTATACAATGCGAGGACTTCTGACTTTCAGAAAGTGGAAAATGTGTTTGTTACTCATGGGTCCTCGAGGCAGGAAGGAAAGCCTCAGTGCTTTCCACTAGCCACTGGATTTGGACACTCATATGCATGGCCTGTGAGGTGAAGGGGGTGCTGCTGCCTCCATGGATCCAGGTCCTGGGACGATGCACAGTGAGCCTCTCTGCAGGACATAGGACATTTGTAGGAAGGCCACCTGGGCTGACCCTAATACTTTATTACACATTACTGATTAAATGTGGCTAGTCTGGAGGTCTCTGCATTTGGTACCAATGTTCTTGGTGCTGGCATGCACAGAAGGAAGTTTGAACCAGTTGTCCTTCAACACAGTTGGTGATGGGGTGTCTTACAGTGTACATGTGGGTTGTGTGGTGCTTCATAAGCCTATCCTATTCACCTTTGATATTCCCCAAAAGAAAGTACTGTAACAAAGCAGAGGGATGTGGAGGTAATGCCTCCATTACTTACCAGTAATCCTCATTACTCCTAGTCATACATTTCCTCGTAACAGTATGCATGGCCCGCCTCTCCCTCTCTGTGGTGGATGGTGGGGCCCATGATTCTCTGTTGGAAATGTTTAACAGAGGGGAAATGGAGACAGAGGTGTTATACCTCCTGTGGGGGGGGGGACAGAACAAAGAAAGCTGGAACAGGGTTCCTATCAGGTGAGGCGGGGCATCAAATATAAGTACTGTGACGAGTAATGATTACCCATAGGTACTGTTGGAATTAACAGAGCACGCACTTCCCCTCGCTGTATCTTTTAATTCTCTGGCTCCTAGAACAGTATGTTTGGCAAATGAGGGATAATTTTGAGTATTTCAGAGCTAACACAATTTTGGGTCTTTAATACAAACCTGCATGTTATTGCCTCTGTAACAGGAGAACGTTGAGTTGAAAAATGGCCCCAATTGGTTTGCCAGCTGCTGGATTTCGGAATTGGGTGATGTGAAAAAGGCAGTTGAAAGATATTAATTATCTGCACCAACATTATTGAAGAAACGCCCATTACCCGAGGTGGCCTTGCGGTGCATCCACTACATGGCCACGGCATCTTATGAAATGATCTCCAAAAAAAACACACAAATAGAATAGCAATTAATTCCAGGATCTCTACTTACGCCCATATGATGCTTGATTGTACAGTGATGTGTATATACATATATATATATATATATATATATATATATATATATATATATATATATATATATATATATATATTAAAAACCTAGCTGTACGTGGCATACCATACACTGGTCTATTGCTCTCTCTAATGCTCTCTGTCTCTCTCTATGCTCGCTTTCTCTCCCCATCTCTCTGTCTCTGTTTCGTTCTGTGTGTGTGGGAGTCACATTGTCAGTAACACGCTTGCTAGAGCCACCCCAGCCATTGCTAATAGTTGCACGACTAGAGGAAAAAACAGGTTTTTAGAGGAAGGTGTGGGGCTGTATGTTTTATTTGAGAAAAAGCAGCTGTTAAAAAAGTGACATTATTTCATTTTACTAACATTGTAAACTTTTTTAAATGTACACTGTTCCTTTATAATGATCGCTGCCAGTATATATTGTACTCGTAATAAGAAAGTTACACTTGTCTTACTAAGCAAAGCACATTATCAAAACCAAGAAGAACCATATATTATTTTTTCTTATAGAGGTTATAATTCCAAGAAGGACAATATGGTACACTCCCATTGTACTCTCTCAAAATACCTTGATGAAAAAGAGATGGGAATAAATGACACAATTTAGGGTTTTCGGCTTGCATTGCTTAAAACTAAAGAGCATTTTGTGAACATAAGAATGATCACAGATCTTTGTATTCATGTATGTATGTATGTAGGTATGGGATTTCTAAGCGTGAACCAGGCAGGGAAGCAACTGAGAGCTGTGCACAGAGATGCACCCATGGGGTTACATATATGGATGCAGGAGTAGTAATGAACATGGGATGGATAGAGGGAGCCAGGGCCAGGCTAGCATGTCTTGTATGGAATGGGGCATGATGTCATATATGCCTGTGATTGACCCAAACCCATGTCTGCTGACTTTTCAGGGGCACCATCATGTCCTTTTCGTACCCCCGAAAAGATGTTCAGTGCTTTGGGGGTTTGGGGCTTTTGCATGGGCGTTATTTTAGGGGGGCAGGGGTGTTTGTCCCCCCCCCAACTTTCATGGCACACCATTTTGTCCCCATTCATTTGGCTGGGGCACTTTTTCTTCAGATGTGCAGTCCCCCTCCGCACCCCCCCCCCCCCCGCCCCAACATTTTCAGCAAAGTTACTCCACTGGGCTTTTGGGGGAAGGAGGTCATTACTTGTTAGCAGCTACTCCTGCCTCTGCAGCCATGATTACATGCGGGCGCCCTCGCACTGCTGCAGCTGCTGCTGGCAGAATGCACCTGCCTGACCTTAAAATGTCCCCAGAAACTGCAATTGACTCACAGCGTGTTCCTTGCGCTTCTTCAAAGATATTTTTGGTGCCAGTGATTATCTGCAGGCCCAAAGCTGCTTCCAAATGTACACTTTCAGAACGTACCTTCTAGTAGATTTAGGGTGCTGTTAGAAGACAGCAAAATACATAATTCTATCTAAAAATAAATCTCTGACTCCACACCCTTGAAATATCACAGCCGTTTTTGAAATCCAAGATCAGCCAACCTAGGCAGCTGTAACACCGGCCCAAATGGAGCCCTTTCAGCTAGGGGGTTTATATATGTGGGTAGTAAGGGAAAACAAAACAAGCACAATGAAAAACCAGGACACAGGAGTTTTATAAAAGTCTTTATTTAATGTGAATGTGCTTATTAACTGGACTTACCTGACTGTACCATGTGTCCCCACTCTAGGACTTGTAACAATAGGCATGTCTCCCCTGCCAAGAGGCAGGGGTGGACAGGGAACCAAAAGAGGCCCTGGAAATAATTTTGAAAGTGGCCCCATATTATACATTTGCAGCAAGCCCAACACTCTTGCTATGGGACATTCTGTAAATAGCACACAAAAGTGGCCGAGGATGCAGAGGCCTACTGGGAAATTCCCAGAGTTCCCTGTAGGCCAGTCCGCCCGTGCCAATAGGAATGTACTGGACTTCAAAGGATTCTAAGAGACAATGAATAAAGAAGAGAAATACAGTTGTAGGAGACAGTTGAAATAAGGAAACACCAGAGAAAGACAGGCATATAGCTATGGAGAAAGGAAAGCAGAAGAAAAGAAGAGAAAAGGAAAAATAGTGCTCCCTGCGGGATCACAGCCTCGATCGGCCCCCCAGGGCATCATGAAGTGTCGAGCCAGGTTGTGTATGCAATATGCAGTCCAGAGTGATTTGAAGACTCAGACGCATGTGGTGTGTGGCCCGGTGCCACGTGTGCGGGGTGATCCCGACGGGCCGGGAGTACCGAGAAGTCTGTACCGGCAGCACAGTGAAGAAACGCCCTAGCCGGGGGCGTGTGAGAAGCGTCCCTGATTGGTGGGATGGCTTGCATAGATACTGGTGCATGTCACCCCTCCTGGAGAGCATGATAGCTCCCAGGAACTGCATTAACATGGTGGCAACCATGTGACCAGGTTAATAAAAGAGACGAGCTGCTTCCGGGTTGTCAGTCGATCTACAACCTGACTCCGGTGTCGTTCTTGTGTGCAACCTGCTGGTGCAATACTGTGTGCAGTAGGCCCAGGGACGGGGCCCTGCACGAGGTCGGCGCCCCTGCTGGGCAACGCCACCCTCCTTCCATGGGATAGCCATGTGACCATGGCTGAGGTTGCAACCCCGGCCTGAGTGGCCCCAGAGCCGGGGCTGCAGTGAGCTGGGTGCCCCCAGCCACGTGGTCCGCTCCGGTGATCTGGGGTGAGCAGGGTGCCCCCTGCTCCTTTGTCTGCTGTGTGATCACCGCACTGGTGACCTGTGTCGGGTGATCCCGACACATGCTGTGGCCCACCCCGGTGAGCGGAGGCGGGCCCCCAAGAATGGCGACGCGGGCTGGTGCCCGTGTGTGCATGGCTGTTCAGGAAGTGGGGCCATGAGCCGGCACCACGGAAGGAGCAGCTGAGGCGGCCTCGCGATGAGGTGAGCGAGCGTGGTTGTGCTGCCCTGTGTGCCCACTTGAGAGGAAGGCGGCAGGGCGGCAACCGCTCTAAGGAGGCAGCGGTGGGCGCAACAAAGAGGCGGCCTCGGCCGAAAGGAAATGGGGGCATGGCTGTGGTGCCACGGCTGCAGGGTGCAGAGGCCCGCACATGAGAACTAAAAAACTCTGCTCCGTACCGGAGCTTGGAAAAAAAAGAGGATCTGAAGAAATCAGCCTGCGTCAGCCCTGAGATTAACAACAGAGGTGGGGGTGGCCTAACATGATCCGGGCCCATGGCAGAAAAAGAAAATCGGAGAAAACATGGCCTACAGCGGCCCTGAAAATGCACCAATGAGGCGGGCCCATTGCCACCAGCTCGGCCCGTGGTGAACAAAAAAATGAAGAATGTGTAAACAGAGGCCGTCGAGGCCCGAACAGGACAATAGGGGTGGTCGTGACTGCAACATCAAAGGCCCGCTCTACAGGAAGGAGTGCTCGCTCTGAGGAGCGGACGATGGTGGAGAGGTAACAAAGAGGGGCTGCCAAAGCAGCTGAGGTGGCCCCAGATGAGGCGGGCCCATCACCACCTGGGCCCGCCGTCAAAGAAAGACCACCAAGCTGGAGGAAGCAAAAGAGGGCGTGGCCATTCAACTAACGGCCGTGCAATACACAAAGGAAACGCCCCACCACAGCGTGGGGATGGCTGCTCCAGGCCCTGAGGGAGGCGGGTACAGGTAACCCTCCCAATGTGAAGAACAGTGGAGCTGAAGTAAAGAAGATGGGTGCGGTGCATGGTTGCCGGGCCGGCAACGCGGAACAGAAAAGATAATAGAACACATGGCCCGGTGGGACAAGGAGGCGCTACACCACGGCGCAGGGCTCTAGACTCTGCCAGAAGGCACATGCAAGGAGGCGGGTGCAAGTGGCCCTCCCAACATCCCAGGCTGCATCCTTGGGTGCGGGTGAAGCAGGTGCTCCCTGTCAGAGCACTCACACAAGTGAGAAAAAAAAGGGAGACTGCAGGCAAGTGGCCCCGGCATCCTGGGCTGTTCGAAGAGGGCCTCAGCATCCAGGCCTGTGGGCACGTGGCCTTATCACCATCCTGTGCCTAATGAAAGGTGAGGAAGTGGAGTGTGGAAGAGTGCCAGCAGGGAGGGGAGCAAAGACCCTGCAAGAAACTGGGCCCAATGGAAGGGTTGCAGCTCTCATGAATGCTTGTGCGCCCTCTGCCATCAGGAGAAGTGGAAGTAATGGCTCATCGTCCTGCCATTGACACAGCGCCCTCCTAGGGTTCTCTCCCCTATCTGTTACAGACAAGGCCGAGGTGGCCCCTGGTATTCCCAGGTGCGTCTTTGCCAGTCCTGAACTTTCATCTGCCACAAGTTGGTCCTGCTGATGAAAGACTAGGCCGAGGTGGCCCCTGGTACCCCCAGGTGCGGCCTTATCGGCCCGTGAACACCAAACTGTCCTCAAGAGGTGTCAAAGGCAGTCAGACTGGTTCCCCGCAGACCTGAACTGGTCCCGCCAACCTATTGTGTGAAGCTGTGTGATGGTGGCTGGGGGTTTGGGGAGGGGTACCAGCAAGGAGCAATGGTGTTGTGTCAGTGGTGCTGGAATCACTCACCCAGTTTAATAAAGGGTGCGTGTGTGGGGGATGTTCCAACGTGTTACCTGTTTGCTAACCAGCCCGGACTGTCACCCCAGGGCGAGCTGGATCCCTAAGTTTGGGAAGGCTAGTGGGATCTACAGTTCTAGTGTTAGTGTGTGTATTGTGCTGTGGTTTTGTATTTGTTTTGTTGTCGAAAGGGAGGAGTGTTGCATGTCACCCCTCCTGGGGAGCATGGTAGCTCCCAGGAACTGCCAGGTTAACAAAAGAGACCATGTGACCAGGTTAACAAAAGAGACGAGCCGTTCTCGTCAGTCAATCTACAACCTGATTCCAGTGTTGTTCTTGTGTGCACCGTGATGGTGCAATACCGCATGCAGTAGGATCAGGGATGGGGTCCTGCACGAGGTCAACGCCCTTGCTGGGTAACAGCGTCCTCCTTCCATGGGCTAGCCATGTGACCATGGCTGAGGTTGCAACCCCGGCCTTGGTGCCCCCAGAGCCGGGGCTGCAGTGAGCTGGATGCCCCCAGCCACCTGGTCCGCTCCGGTTATCCGGGGCGAGCAGGGTGCCCCCTGCTCCTTTGTCTGCTGCGTGATCGCTGCACTGGTGACCTGTGTTGGGTGATCCCGACACATGTTGAGGCCCGCCCTGGTGACTGGAGGTGGGCCCCCAACAGATACGGTCTGCCCAGGCGCTAGACCAGGTAGACGGAGACGGCAAAAGTCCTAGGCCGCATGATGCGCGGCGGCCTGGGTGAAGATGATGGCCGCCTGTGGGGAAGATCACCTGTCCTAGGGCCAGACAGGGCAGGTGGTGAAACATGAAGACCCTGACAGCACCCGCAGCTTGCGCAGAGCCACCAGAAGCGCCATAGGGCCTGTGGAGCAACCACACTCCCCAAGGCCAGAGGGGGTGAGTAGCAAGCATGGGGCTTAATTGGAGCCCGGCCGCATACATCTGATGCGGAAGGGGCTCAGCGTGAACTGCGTGGTGATCAGCGGGACCTGGGCAGAGCCCAACATAGAGGTCCCCCGCCTGCGGAGATAAACGGCAAGCGTCGCCATGGGAGAAAGTGATGGCCTTTTTTAAAAGCCCTGTTAAAAAATCACTGCCACGGGCGAAATCAGAGCTCCTTTAGCTCAATTAAAGTCAAGGGCACTACCACGGAGGTAATAAAGAAGGCTGTCACAGCCCCGAAGAAACAAGGCTCCATAACCATAAGCCTTGATCATTGAATCCACCACAAATGGAGGAAAACACAAGTTTATTCTTGGCATGGGCTGTTCCACCGAAGGGCAGTTTTTTATCCCGTGCCAGGCACCCGCTGCGGAGCATGGCAAATACAAAGTACAAAAGGACCAGGACAGATGGGAAGCAACATGACAATGAGGTACTGTGCTTTTGGGGACCTGTTATTTTAAATTTTTTTTGTTTTAAAAGGTTTTTATTATGAGAATTTAACGTACAAGATATTCAATTATTACTGATGATATGCAGAAAACACATGCTAATGCAGAAATACAATATATTAACAGAATTATTCAAAGCAGAGCAAGTGAGTAAGAACAACATCTGGCATATGTAATTAGAACGTTTCAACCAAGCCATATTTTTTTTTTATATAAAGAAATTGGGTGGGTAACGAAACTGGAAGTGTAATTATATAATCTACATATAACCGACAAGACAGACAGGACGGAACACATCCAAAAGGGGGAAGACAGGGGAAGGAATAAAAGTAAACGTAATAATAGGATTAGTGTTAATCTGAGTTAGATAAAAAGTCAAGAAATGGTTTCCATTTTAAATTGTGTTTATATAGTAGGGCAGGAGTGGACGCTATACAATTTTCTAATCTGTGAATATTACAAATGTTATTCCACCAACACTTGTAATGAGCATGTTGCAGATTTTTCCAGTTGGAAGTGATAGTTTGTAAAGCAACTATGAGGCATTAATCAAAAAGATTTTTTGTATGTTCATTGGCTATTGTAGTTTGTAGAAGAGAGCTTCCAAAAATAAGAAAATCAAAACAAAAATCTTGCTGTGTTTTAAAGATCAGTTTGATCACTGTCCACACAGAAATCCAAAAGGGTTTGACAGGTTGACATTCAATAAACATATGTTTAAAAGATATTAAACATATAGAGCAACTCCAACAAAGGTCATTTGGTGTCAGAACACGCTTGAAGATGGAAACAGGGGTAGCAAAGGCTCTGTGAAGGAAGGAAAATAGGGTTTGGGTTAAACTGGCTGACAAAGTAATTTTTGAAATGCATTCCCAACGTGGAGGCCAGTCATATTGAAGGTCAGGTAATGTACAATCATCTTTCCAGTCATTATGGAACGGACTAGCTTCTGAAGTTACCATCCGAGATTTGTAAAATAAAGAGGCAGTACAATTGTTTTTTAGTAAAAAGAACAGTCTTAGTACATCAGGAGTGCCAGAGTTAAAAATAAGCTCCTCATCATTTTCAAATATAGCTGCAATAATAGTTAGGTATTTTGTCATGGCGGATGGAGGCAGATGATATTTGATTGCAAATTCTTCAAAAGTAATAGGAACATTATGCATGAAAAATTGATTATAATATTTAATGTTTCTGGATAACCATGGCTTCCACAAAATAGATCTACCTTTTATTTTAATAAGAGGGTTGAGCCAAATTAGGGGGGAGGTTAAGGTAGACATTTTGGTTAAAGATGGATACAGATATAATTTAAGATATAATGCAGATTGACGGATACATGAGAATTTCATTGAATTATTCTTATTTTTGATGAGATAGATATCTGATAGGGAAATTGTGGATGCCACAGCTTTCTCTAGCAGCACCAAATTGGGAACGTCTTCTAACATTTCTTGAGCAAAACATGCTTGTACTTTTTTAATAACAAAGGCTATATGGTATTTTCTAAATTCAGGAAAATTAACACCACCCATAAAGCGAGGTTACTTTAATTTACTAATTGATATTCTACGTCTTCCCTTTCCCCATAGAAATGTAAGTAGGCAAGAGTCTAAAGATTTGAAAAAGGAAAGGGGAAATGGAATAGGCAACATATATAGAAGTTATAGAATTACGGGAGAAATCATCATTTTTATGGTCTCTAACCGACCCCACCAGGATAGATATAGAGGAGACCATGACGTTGTAAGTTCATTGACTCTGGCTAGTACAATTTCTGTGTTTCTTTTCCGCATGTCACAGATAGAATTGGTCATATGGACTCCAAGATATTTGAGACCTTGGGGACACCATTTCATTCCTGAGGATAGTGTACTGTGTGGTAAGCAGTATTTATTTAAAAGAAGGATTTCGGATTTATCAATGTTGAGCTTATAACCAGATACTTTAGAAAAGTTAGAGATAGTCTTTGTCATGTCCGTTCGCTCATCCACCACCCGCCACAACCCTGGTATTCCCCAGTCCCACTCACGTACCAGACGGCAGCAGCAGTGGCTCAGCCGGAAGCGGGGTTTCCTCGCTGGTAAACAGGGATACTTGCGGCCATTCCTACATTGGCAGCTGCCATGGCGATTCCCCCATGCTCAGTGGTACCACAGAGGCGTTTGGATGCCCTCATGTCACTTGATCAGGAAACAACAGCCTATCGTGATCCGGAAACAACTGACGCATGCAAAACAACACCAATCTCTGTCTACCTCGCGGGACAAGTGACACGCTGCTCGCGGTCACGTGACCCACATCATGTGACTCTCCTCGCATTCAAATGGATTGAGGAAACGCGGAAGCTTCGCTTCACAGCTGCTTCCTCGGAGGACTGTTCGGCGTTTGGTTTACTCTTGCTTTTTCTTGCTCTTTCACGACCACGGAACGTTACGTGGACTTGGCTTTGGATTATCCTTGGATTCAGACGCGACATCCTTGTTTTCTGGAAACCGACCCCTGGCTTGTTCACTGGATACTGAATTCGGACTTCCTGGACTTTGGCTGCTATTTTTGGCTCTCAACCTTGGATTGCATTACGGACTGATCACGGATTACAACCTTGCTCTGGAACTGGCTCAGTTGTGTTTTCAGAATGCTCCTACGACTTCATCAGCCTACTGCTGCTGCCGGTTTTTCTCCTGCCCTATCCATCAGAGCCTCCTTCCATTCCCATTAGGTAAGCCCCTGGTACTGTCCCTTTATCACTCTGAAGTACTTATTACTGCAAATTGTGTAATAACCATTCCTTGCCTTACAGTGGTTGGAGGGTTCTTCCGGCGTTCCTGGGTCCAGGCGTATGACACTCTACACCTGTGGCCTTAAAGATTGCATGAGTAGTGGTTTTCCTTCTACTCGTGTGGTACTTGGGGACGGAGGTATTTTATATCTGCACGAACATCAAGACATAACAGTCTTTAAGAGATGTGACCCACTGTTTTGTGGTTTTTTCAGGAAAATGAGAACATCATCCGCATCCGCTGCTGTTTTGATAAGAAGATTTTGAGTTTGGAATCCTGAAATATTGTTGTTTTGTCTAATAGTTTCTAAAAACGGTTCACGAGCTAAAATGAAAAGGATTGGAGAAAGGGGGCATCCTTGAGGCGTTCCTCTGGACAAAGGAAAAAATGTAGAGAGCTGACCATTCACAAACGTTGTAGATTTGGGCATTGAATGAAGTACTTTAATCAGGGATACAAAGGGAGGGCCATAACCATGCCATTTGAGTGTTTTAAATAAAAAGTCCCATTCAACTCTATCAAAAGCCTTTTCGGTGTCTAAAGCTACTGCAGCATGAGGGTCTTTGGATTGATGTATTAAGTCAATAATATTCAAAAAAAAGTCTGATGTTAGAGGAAGATATCCTACCTTTGACACATCCAACTGGATCTTGGGACCTGTTATTCTTAACCTGACTGACATGTGAGGTATTAACAAGTAAAGGCAGAATGCAGCTACCAAAAGTGTTGCAGGGAACGCATTGGAACCCATAGTGGGGAAAGGAGTGGGAGGTTGGGAATGAGAGTATGGCACCCAAAGACGGTGCGAATAGGAACATGCTTTTAGTTCACACATAGAGAGGGTGTTGTGCAGAGGCTATCTCCTACTTTTATTAATGCATCATCAAACACAGAATGAGAATCTGAATTGGGGCATGGGTCACAAAACTCCTGTACTGTGAGTTATCAGTATCTGGAACCTTGGATTGTGGCCCATCTCCTGCACTAACACCTTTTAATTGCAGGTTGCTCAGCACCTCACTGGAAAACAGCTGGCGTGGGATGGTGGGGTTGCTCTAGTGTGGCCCATTACTTGCCCGGGGTAAGTTTAGAATCGTACGCCCCAGGGTCAGGGCCATAAAACCGGGGACTACACAGCAGGAAAATGGGACCAGGGAAAAGCATGCCTTATTACAGTCTGAAGGAGTACACGAGGGGCTGCCACAAGGCCCCCCAACACCTGCCTGGGTGCGTGTGGGGCCGAAAAGTGGTTTCATTTGCCTATGTGCAACGCCTGCTTCAATGAAACCGCGTGGTGAACAATGAGACGGACAGCCATGTTAAGCCTTCTGCGGTCAAAGAGCCGGAGATATTATTTTGTTCTTTTTTTTAAATGTATGTGTTCAGTTCAATAAACTTTCACAGAATACAAAATATAAAAAATATACTTACATACATTTAAATACATTCATCATTTCATCCCTTATCAATTCCTAAAATGTACATTAGTTCTGTTTTAACAGTACCTTTACATATACAAATATGAACGAAGAACTGAGTGAGTATAAACAATTGATAATTGTTCCTTTGATCAGTTTTATACATTAGTCAGTCTCGGCTTGCCTAGAGTGTTAGGCCTAACAAGCTTCCCAGACGCTGTAAATCCCTTCCAAACCTGATAAAGTGTGATGTGCCCAGATGTATTCCCCATGTTTAGACAATGGGCCTCATTACGAGTCCGGCGTTAACCGAGGCGGTAAAACCACCTGGTTAACGCCAGACTCGTATTACCATTCCACCTCCGTGATTCCCGGAATTACCGGGGTATTACAACCCCGGTTTTCTGGGAATCACGGAGACGGAATGGTGTAAATCCCCATTCCCATTGAGTCCTATGGGACTCGATGGAAATGGGGATCATGGAAACACCGGCAGCATCTCGTAATGCTGCCTGTGTTTCCTCGTCCGCCTGCATGCGGGAGGTGTTAAACCCGCCAGGTCAGACCTGGCGGGAACATCACCTCCCGCCTGCAGGGGTCGGACTCAGGCGGTCTGGAAACAACGGTGGCGGCGGGTTTACCGCCACTGTTATTTCCGGACCGCCTGGGTCGTAATGAGGCCCAATGTGTCCGAAAGCTATCGCTTTTGATCTCATTTTAACTTGCAACATAAGGCCCAAGGAGATTCATGTAGAAGGGGCCAAATTCTCTGCATTCAGTAAGAACGAGGGGGGCAGACTCAGATCAACTCTGAAGTTGGCATAGGAGACAGATCATGGATTCTCTTGGTATGGAGAGTTCAGGGCCCATTGTAGCCAATACTGGTAGTTTGTTGATTCGCGAGAGAAGTACAAATTTGCGAATCGCCGGGCTGCGGCACAGTTTTGAATAGTACTGTGATTGGGTAGTTTGTTTCGAGGTCAACCTCTTAGGCCATGCGCCCCTTGTAATATCAAAACCAAATTGATTGTGTCCCGTCTGCGTGACCTGACTAGCCGACGCGTGGGAAAAGGGAGTCGCTGCATTTTGCAGGTGGGATACGAACCCAGGGACTTAAGTACAAGACTACCATTTTCGTTCTACACTTGAACAATCACAGTGATTTGATTAAATGACCAAAATATATGCCCTGTTTTGAGAAAGGCTCAGTATGAGCCGAAACACGTGTAAATAAAAAGGGCCTCCTACGGGAGACATGTGACATAAAATCCGTGTCAGAACATTATTTCAGTAGTTCAAACTTTTCAATATTTCTTTAAATATGTTTGTCACAGTCAGAGTGTGAAATTTTCAGCAACAGTTTTGAATAGCCCTGAGGCTCTCTAAAAGTGTGCACCAGGTATGGCAGCACTTTGCCGTAGCTTTTTAATGTACCCAGGTGGCCAGAATTGGAGCACCAATCCCATTGCTCTAGTTTAGTGGCAAATTTGTCCTTCTGAGTGTAGTAGCTCTCTTGCCAATTTGGGCTTCATTCCACTGTTTTAAATACCTCTTCCGCCAAGGTGGCAAGGTTTCTACTCCTCTCCCCTCCTCGCTCCTTACCAAGTAGTCTCAGTAGTGGGCAGACAGGGGATAATGTGGCTTTTAAGTATAATAGGTCTCGGGCTTGGACTTGGGAAACTAGAGATGTCAAACCCAACTCTAGCCTTATTATTATTTCTCTTGGTACACTAAGGCCCAATGCCCAAACACGCCTCCAAAATGTCCCCTCCAGAACCTTGAGCCAGTTCAGATCCTTCATGCATAGTGCCTCTAGCCTGTATAGAATTGCGGCACAGAACCTTTGCCTGTAATGGGTCAATATGTCATGTAAACTGCAACCTGATGTCTCCCTAATACACCTTACAATAACCTGGGTCAGGGCAATTGCTTTACGTTTCTTCTCAACAATTATTGCAGCGTAATCCCAATCAGATCCAGGGCCAGGTACTTGTATTGGTTTACACGTTCAACATGGGCACCCTCAACCATCAATTTTGGCACAGCCATTTTTTTAGAAGGAACATGCATGTACTTTGTTTTTTCAGAATTTATTTTGAGGCCATTCTCCTCTGCATATTTGCACAATGCAGTCAGGTAGCGTTTTAGTGCCAAGTAAGTGCGGTCACACAAGATAAGGTCATCTGCATATAAAAGACAGTTCACCGGGACACAGGCAATACTAGGTGGATAATGAGCCACCTGCCCCAGGTATTCAGGCGAATCAGCCATGTACAGGTTAAACGGTATCATCCAATCTGATTGTTTCAATCATATGGTAAATCTGGCCGAATTCAGGCAGTAGCTTTAGATCGATTCGAAACAATCAAATTGGGCAATCACTATCAAACATAGGTTGTGGGGGTTAGTCCTGAATATAGTCAGCATTTTGACTTTATTTTGAAATTTTATGTCTTCTATATTTTTTGTTTTGAAGAGCTTAAAACTTTTTGTGGCGCTGCTGCACTTTGGTTCCTGTTCTGAGGCTGATCAGAAGAGGAATCAGATTTTTAGACAAATATATGAACCTTTGTTTGTGTGCGCTAAAGTTTGTTGTTGTTAGTTTCTGCCTTTAGATACGCAATTCACTTTATTTATGTATGCATTTGAATCAAGATTCCTTGTTTAGTTTTGAAAATGGTGTTTGTTAATAGTAGTCCAAAAACAAAATATCTTGCCCTCTAGACGTGTTTGACTGCCATTCCATTGTGTGGCAGATCCTCAGCAGGGATAATCCCATTTTGGGCTTAAATTGAATTCAAATTTGTTGTGTGTTCTAGTTTGCAAGGATGATTTCAGCACGTTTTGTGCTCAATAAATGTTGTGTCCTATTTTGTTGCTCTGCTTAAAGAAACTTTGGGTCTCACCAAAGTTTGCTGGTTCCAATTGGCAGAACCTTCATTTCTTGTGGCTCCGCGGTTGTTTATTGTTGTTTCAGTGTTTCAGGAAGAGCGGCATGCTAACCGTCTTCTTCCTTGGTTGCGGGGGTTGCAGGGGTGTCCCCGCTTCCCATGTTTGGTAGTGATGGCCTTTGGAGGTAGCAGGGGTGTCCTCTGCTTCAGGAGGTATGGAGGTGGCGGACGGGGGAAAAAAAGGACTGTGCGGTGTTGGATCTGACCCACGTAGGAGGGACGGAATTGACTCAGAGGGTCAGAAGAAAGGCGGACGCCAAAAAGGTAAGTAAGGGGTTGGAGGGGGTATGTGTTGAGGGTCATGGGGGTTTAAGTTTTGCCGGATTTGGCCATGACAAAATTGTCTTTGCAGCAAAATTGACCATGTTCAATGCGGCAACGAAGAATTTTGCCACAGCCAAATCGTATACATCCAGTGAAACTGTAGGGGTGCCAGAGTGCAACCCTGTTAACTCCCCTCTCACTTTGAATGGACCACGTAATTGACCCCCCAATGTCCATCCTGACCTGTACTATCGTCTCTTCATGCATATTTCGCACAGCATAAAGGAGATATGCTGGGCAGCCATATGTCACAAGTTTTTGCCGCAATCGATTACGGTCTACTCTGTAGAAAGCCGACCAAAAATCACTCATGGCCATATGAAGATAAGGATTACCCTTGATCTTGGCATCCCTAGTTAACGTATCGATAAGCCAGTGACAATGTCCAGTCCCAGAGTCTGCCCTGAAGCCCATCTGGAAGTCATCAAGTATCTCGCCACTTTTTGCCCATTTTGTTAGCCCGTCCAGTATAAGGGATGTAAATATTTTCTGAGTTTCATCTAACATTGCCAGAAGTCTGTAATTTTTAGGCGCTGCTCTTTTCCCTTTTTTATAGCTGGGTACCAAGACTGAGTTCCTCCAAGATCTCGGAACTCTACGCTCTTCACAGACTTTACAACAAATAGCCCCGTGGACCAATATGCTGGAGATCTTCTGAGTATTGCATTAGCATGGCTATAAGGGCCAGGTGCCCCAGAGTCTTTGAGTTTATGATTTTTTGTTTCAATATCCGCAAGATAGAAATTTAACTCAAAGATTCTCTTAGTGAGTGGCAGAGCCGCACTAGTGGCCTTCGCTAAAGTAAATGCTTCACCTATAAACTCAACCCAGTCATGCTCACTAACACAGCCTGTAATTTGAGAAGCTTTAACTGAGTTGAATTTAGTCAGTAGGCTCCACATCTTTTGGGTATCTTTGGATGTTACTGCTTTTAGAAGATATTGCCATTACGCATTTATATGAGAAGTTCTACAGCCCTTAATCCATTGCCTGTATCTATTTTTTACCTGAGGACAGGCTTGGTGCCTGGCCTGTATGCCTAATTGCGACTTCTCAATTCTTCTGATCTCTTGCCTCATGCGTCTATTTGCATCCTGGATTACGCTATCATATTGTGCTCTGTTTCCTGGGTTACTCAGCATTGAATATCTGCCCTTGTGTACTGTGAATTTAGACATGGTTTCATTAATCCAGGTTTCAATGGAATCTGCTAGTAGCCCAAGAATGTTTTTTGTTTGGTCTACTGTCTGAGTAGTTACAAATGCAAACTTAGTACAATTATTACTCTATCAGAAGTCAAATATAGTAAAAATTAAATCTAGCTAATAAAGTTTCAATAAGAACGATACTAGAAAGATTATAACAGTACACAACACATATCACTATGTTGCTTAAAACATGGCCGCCAAATTTGTAAACAAAGGTTAATGAGAATAATCGATCACATGACACAGCATGACTCTGTCTTAAGTATCATTTTATAACTATTTTTATTTTAATTTTTATTAAGCCCGATCAGGTCTCAACAATGTACAGCGAATACACCATGTGAGGCAAACACAAAAACAAGACTAATTGACAATACACACTTTTACATACTAACTAGGAACTAAGCCCAAAGTATGGCCGCCGCTAAAGAAACAGGAAGTTGGATCAGGTTGCTAAGCAACAGCTGTATGTATAGATCAGAAACTGGCATGGACGTGGAGCGAACTAGGACATATTCGTACGAGAACAAGAACAGAAGGTAAGCATCCATGAGGGGCTTCCCAGGCAAACTTTTATAAACACACGAGCAAACACGTGATTCTGCTCGTGCTCTACTAGCGAGACCAATAGTTAAAACATTTTTTTTTTTAATTCGGAAAAATATTGAACATTGAATGACTCCGTGGGAGCATTACAAAAAACGTAGTAAGTGTTTTGGTTTCTTTCCCAACATCAATCTGGATGTAATTTAATACGGGGAATTGTTAAAGGACCCAAATATGATTCTAGGAGTAAACCAACCAAATCTGCAGATTCTAGCGCACATCGTTTATAACGTAAGATAAATTAAAAGTTAGAATGGGATTAGTGCACGAACAGGACACGTTTGTACTTATCACTTTCATGTATTTTCTCAATTAGCTTGGGATTTAACCCGTGACTTGAAATACAAGACAGAGATTAAAACGAGAACAAGAAACATTGGGTAAGCTCTTAAACCCTAACACCATACAAATCATTTATTATCAAAATGGTCAAGTAAATGCAAACTTAGTAAAATAAGAAAAGAGTGATTGATGAATGTCTACAATATTCAAAATACATACCCAAGTAACTAATAAGTTTTTCATTTTTCATCTTTTATCATTTTCTTTCTTTTTGAAGTTTTTTTCTCTCATTCCTAAACACTCCGACCCTTTTCCCCTCCCTCAATGGCCACTTTTCTTAGAATGGATTTTTCTTGTTTGTGTAATGACTGTTTGAAAATTACATGAATATATTTTTGACTTTGTGAACTTGCTAAAACAATAAGCCCTGATTTGAGAAAGACGGAGAACCTGTCGAAACACGTGTTATCACAGAGGGCATTGTTGTAATAATAAAAACTTCTCAAAACTACATTGGGAAACGGAGAAAGGAGTTATGTGATTTTATTCACTCTCAGAAAGACGTGGGCGAATGGGCTCAATGCTTAAGTAACTGCCACATTTTTGTCTTTCAACTTAACGGAGTAGAGGAACCTAGTACTCCGTTGTTACTATTCCATGCGACTATTAAGACAATTCACACGTAAAGATATTCAAGGGCGCTGAGGACCAACTAAAGGAATACCCACCCCAAAGGTTCCTCATTCTCTTGTCCAGCTTTTTGTTTGGGGTCCTAGGACCTTGCAAACCACAACCTAACAACATAACAGAGAGCCACGATGGCTGAATATTTAGAAAACAGGGAAGTGGATGCTGCAAACTTGTTTGCACCAAAAGGCAGCAATGAACATGCATTTGCATCAAACCTGCCAAAACCAAGAGAAGACCTACGGTATAAATTTGTAAAATTAGAAAGAGCATCCCGAAAGGAAGTAGACAAGTATTGGGAAATTATCTCTCTCAAAAATTATGTAACAAGAAACAGATCCCAAGAGGATTAAGAATATTAGTTTTTCCAGACTTTACCAAAGATGATGATAAAGACTTAGCTGAAATGTGGGAACAAAACCTAAATCAAAGTTCGAAAACAATGTTAGAACTTTTAATAGAACATGCCTCAAGAGAACACAAAAGAATAATAGAACAAATCGAGTCAATTAAGAAGGAAATTAAAGAAGCCAAAGCCCTGGAAGTAACAAAGGAAAAAAACTATAAAAAAATGTTTGAAATATTAAAAGAATACCAAGATGAGATAAAATTAAGAAAAATTAGGAAATTCTTTAGGGACAACAGAGACTATGAGGATGACAAGGTATACACATTCCAAGAGAAATACAGACAATTAACCAAACCAACTTCACAAGAGAGCACACCTAAAACTTCACCTGGCAGCTCAGAGGCAGATTCGGAAGGGGATCAAGACAAAGATACAGAACGTACAGACAAAACACCAGAAGGACAAGGTTTTCTTAATCAAATTAGAAGATACAAGAAAGGCAACAGACTGACTTATCAGAAACAAGTGCGTTTTTTATTACCTCAACAACAAACGAACCAACAATTACTGCCCGTAGGAGGAGGGGCAAGCATGGGAGTGTTAGATACAGGAAACCCCATAGCATTAGAAGATTCCAGACGCTTAACAAGAGCAGCAGCGAAAGAAGCGGCGAAATGGAACATATGAAAGATGTGGTGCTGAATATATCGAATCACCAATTGAAACCAGAAGAAATTTAATTACTGAACAAAGGATTTACCTTTGCACCATCTTCACATTTTCAAGACACCGAAGTTCACATTGACCTTTTCAAATTTGTCAGGAAACTTAAATTAAGAAAAAATTCGACACACAAACCTCAGTATTTCGTCCCCAGGAATCAGAAGTGGAAGAAAGTAGTTTAACAATTGAAGATTTAACAAATATACATTTATTGAGATCCCTACAAGATACAAGAGAACGGCAGATTCATGAGACTCTACAAGAACTTCAAATCAAACAAACCAGCCTCACTACTAAAGAATTGAGATTAAATCCAAATTTACTCCACAACTAATGCCAGAAAACCTAGTGGACACCTTTTACAAATCAGTCACCAAAGATTTGAATGACTTTATCGATGCCAGACCTAAAAACAGAAGGAAATACAAGTATGTACATGAAAATCTAACAACTATGGAAAGGAAAGCACTCTTCAACCTCAAACAAAACCACAATATTGTAATAAAAGGTGCAGATAAAGGAGGAAAGATAGTAGTGATGGATAGACAAGATTATGTAACAATGGGAATGAACCATCTAAATACACCATTTTGTTACACCAAGCTGCAATTGAACCCGAAATTGGAGATACTATCAGATTTGAAAGATGCAATTACAACACAGCACAGACAAGGACTTATTACAGATGACGAAAGACATTTTTTGGAAATGAAACAGCCAATTCTACCCACAATATACTTTCTCCCAAAGATCCACAAAGAATAGGAATGCATCCCCGAAGGGAGACCCATTTTAAGTGCTTTAGGGTGGGCCACTATGAATATGGCTCATTACATTGACGAGATATTAAGACCATTGGCGATGAAAACCAAATCGTACTTAAGAGACACAACTGCAGCAATTAATAAACTGGCTACAATAGAATGGCAAAAAGATTATCTTTTATCCACTTGGGATGTGAAATCCCTTTACACATCCATAAGACACGACACTGCCATGGAAACATTCGATTACACCTTTTCCAAAGAAACAGCATCTAACTATCAGTCAGTTAGTATGCTTAAAGAAATGGTACTATTGACACTGGAAAACAATGTCTTCATATTTGATGGGCAATGCTACAAACAAACCAGAGGGGTAGGTATGAGGAGGAAGAAGGACTGGATAACTTCAGACAAAGAGCCAACCACAACACGATGCAGATTGAATTTATTGGCAGCTCTAGTCCAAATGAGATGAATTATTTAGATCTTAACATTTATGTTTCATCCGACTCTCTAAAAACGAAAACGTACAGAAAAAGTAAAGAAGCTAATTCGACCTTATTAGCCACCATCTGCCATGATCATCCAGTGATCCAGAACATACCAAAGGGAGAATTTATTAGAGCTTGCAGAAACTGCTCTGAACCAGAAACTTTTGAGAATGAATGCAAATTATTGACAAGGAGGTTCAGGGCAAGAGGCTACGGAAAGAAAACCATAGCGAAAGCGCAAGAGAAGGCCAAACAACTTAACAGGGACAGCACCCTAACCAGCAACAAACAGGATCGAATGGGCGAAGAGAAAATAAGCTTCATTACCACTTATTGTGATGACAAGGGGGTCCTCCGGAGAATACTCAAAAAGAACTGGCATTTACTACTATTAGACCCTAACGTGAAGAAATACATTGAAGATAGTCCATCTTTGATCTACAAAAGAGCCAAAACAATTAAGAACATCTTAAGTCCCTCTTTTCTCCCAGAGATCAAGAATGACAATCCAATAACATGGCTACCACCGCCACCAAAAGGCTTTAGGAAATGTGGCGCATGCTCAATGTGTACTTATGCATCATACAACATATCTATCTTTAAAGACAAATATGGTATCACACACCAGATTGTAGATCAGATCAACTGCAAAACAAAATATGTGGTTTATGCAATAATTTGCCAATGTCAAGAAGTTTACATAGGTAGCACAGTTAGACAACTAAGAATAAGAATAAGAGAACACCTATCAAGTATTGAAAGTAAGAATATAAACTTTCCACTGGCCCAACACTGGCAAAAGAATCACCAGTTAAATGACAAAAGAATGCCGAGGTTCGTAGGTCTGAATTGAGTGCTATTAGGACCAAGAGGTGGAGACCAGGAAATGAAGCTCAGACAAGAAGCTAAATTAATATGCACATTTTGTTCAGTAGAGAGGGGCCTGAACTCTGACAACGAAATGGCCTCTTTCTTGTAACTTGATGATATGTATTACAAATGGCAATGTATGGTATGGGGTGTTGGGAGACCCCCCAAGGGGCAACAGCGAGCATGAGTGTTTAGGTTCAATGACCTCCACAGATTTTTGCAGTGAAGTACAAACTGGCACCCTTTCTTGCCACGCGTTACTCATTCAAACACCATATGCAAAATTAGTACAATCATTACTCTATCAGAAGTCAAATATAGTAAAAATTAAATCTAGCTAATAAAGTTTCAATAAGAACGATACTAGAAAGAATATAACAGTACACAACACATATCACTATGTTGCTTAAAACATGGCCTCCAAATTTGTAAACAAAGGTAAATGAGAATAATCGATCACATGACACGGCATGACTCTGTCTTAAGTGTCATTTTATATCTATTTTTATTTTAAATTTTATTAAGCCCGATCAGGTCTCAACAATGTACAGCGAATACACCGATGTGAGGCAAACACAAAAACACGACTAATTGACAATACACACTTTTACATACTAACTAGGAACTGAGCCCAAAGTATGGCCGCCGCTAAAGAAACAGGAAGTTGGATCAGGTTGCTAAGCAACAGCTGTATGTATAGAACAGAAACTGGCAGGGACGCGGAGCGAACTAGGACATATTCGTACGAGAACAAGAACCGAAGGTAAGCATCCATGAGGGGCTTCCCAGGCAAACTTTTATAAACACACGAGCAAACACGTGATTCTGCTCATGCTCTACTAGCGAGACCAATAGTTAAAACATTTTTTTTTTTAATTCTGAAAAATATTGAACATTGAATGACTCCGTGGGAGCATTACAAAAAACGCAGCAAGTGTTTTGGTTTCTTTCTCAACATCAATCTGGATGTAATTTAATACGGGGAATTGTTAAAGGACCCAAATATGATTTTACGAGTAAACCAACCAAATCTGCAGATTCTAGCACACATCGTTTATAACGTAAGATAAATTAAAAGGTAGAATGGGATTAGTGCACGAACAGGACACGTTTGTACTTATCAATTTCATGTATTTTCTCAATTAGCTTGGGATTTAACCCGTGACTTGAAATACAAGACAGAGATTAAAACGAGAACAAGTAACATTGGGTAAGCTCTTAAACCCTAATACCATACGAATCTTTTATTATCAAAATGGTCAAGTAAATGCAAACTTAGTAAAATAAGAAAAGAGTGATTGATGAATGTCTACAATATTCAAAATACATACCCAAGTAACTAATAAGTTTTTCATTTTTCATCTTTTATCATTTTCTTTCTTTTTGATGTTTTTTTCTCTCATTCCTAAACACTCCTACCCTTTTCCCTCCCTCAATGGCCACTTTTCTTAGAATGGATTTTTCATGTTTGTGTAATGACTGTTTGAAAATTACATGAATATATTTTTGACTTTGTGAACTTGCTAAAACAATAAGCCCTGATTTGAGAAAGACGGAGAACCTGTCGAAACACGTGTTATCACAGAGGGCATTGTTGTAATAATAAAAACTTCTCAAAACTACATTGGGAAACGGAGAAAGGAGTTATGTGATTTTATTCACTCTCAGAAAGACGTGGGCGCATGGGCTCAATGCTTAAGTAACTGCCACATTTTTGTCTTTCAACTTAACGGAGTAGAGGAACCTAGTACTCCGTTGTTACTATTCCATGCGACTATTAAGACAATTCACACGTAAACATATTCAAGGGCGCTGAGGACCAACTAAAGGAATACCCACCCCAAAGGTTCCTCATTCTCTTGTCCAGCTTTTTGTTTGGGTTCCTAGGACCTTGCAGACCACAACCTAACAACATAACAGAGACCCACGATGGCTGAATATTTAGAAAACAGGGAAGTGGATGCTGCAAACTTGTTTGCACCAAAAGGCAGCAATGAACATGCATTTGCATCAAACCTGCCAAAACCAAGAGAAGACCTACGGTATAAATTTGTAAAATTAGAAAGAGCATCCCGAAAGGAAGTAGACAAGTATTGGGAAATTATCTCTCTCAAAAATTATGTAACCAAGAAACAGATCCCAAGAGGATTAAGAATATTAATTTTTCCAGACTTTACCAAAGATGATGATAAAGACTTAGCTGAAATGTGGGAACAAAACTTAAATCAAAGTTCGAATACAATGTTAGAACTTTTAATAGAACATGCCTCAAGAGAACACAAAAGAATAACAGAACAAATCGAGTCAATTAAGAAGGAAATTAAAGAAGCCAAAGCCCTGGAAGTAACAAAGGAAAAAAACTATAAAAAAATGTTTGAAATATTAAAAGAATACCAAGATGAGATAAAATTAAGAAAAATGAGGAAATTCTTTAGGGACAACAGAGACTATGAGGATGACAAGGTATACACATTCAAAGAGAAATACAGACAATTAACCAAACCAACTTCACAAGAGAGCACACCTAAAACTTCACCTGGCAGCTCAGAGGCAGATTCGGAAGGGGATCAAGACAAAGATACAGAACGTACAGACAAAACACCGGAAGGACAAGGTTTTCTTAATCAAATTAGAAGATACAAGAAAGGCAACAGACTGACTTATCAGAAACAAGTGCGTTTTTTATTACCTCAACAACAAACAAACCAACAATTACTGCCCGTAGGAGGAGGGGCAAGAATGGGAATGTTAGATACAGGAAACCCCATAGCATTAGAAGATTCCAGACGCTTAACAAGAGCAGCAGCAAAAGAAGCGGCGAAATGGAACATATGAATGATGTGGTGCTGAATATATCGAATCACCAATTGAAACCAGAAGAAATTTCATTACTGAACAAAGGATTTACCTTTGCACCATCTTCACATTTTCAAGACACCGAAGTTCACATTGACCTTTTCAAATTTGTCAGGAAACTTAAATTAAGAAAGAATTTGACACACAAACCTCAGTATTTCGTCCCCAGGAATCAGAAGTGGAAGAAAGTAGTTTAACAATTGAAGATTTAACAAATATACATTTATTGAGATCCCTACAAGATACAAGAGAACGGCAGATTCATGAGACTCTACAAGAACTTTAAATCAAACAAACCAGCCTCACTACTAAAGAATTGAGATTAAATCCAAATTTACTCCACAACTAATGCCAGAAAACCTAGTGGACACCTTTTACAAATCAGTCACCAAAGATCTGAATGACTTTATCGATGCCAGACCTAAAAACAGAAGGAAATACAAGTATGTACATGACAATCTACCAACTATGGAAACAACTATTGTAATAAAAGGTGCAGATAAAGGAGGAAAGATAGTAGTGATGGATAGACAAGATTATGTAACAATGGGAATGAACCATCTAAATACACCATTTTGTTACACCAAGCTGCAATTGAACCCGAAATTGGAGATACTATCAGATTTGAAAGATGCAATTACAACACAGCACAGACAAGGACTTATTACAGATGACGAAAGACATTTTTTGGAAATGAAACAGCCAATTCTACCCACAATATACTTTCTCCCAAAGATCCACAAAGAATAGGAATGCATCCCGGAAGGAAGACCCATTTTAAGTGGTATACGGTGGGCCACCATGAATATGGCTCATTACATTGACGAGATATTAAGACCATTGGCGATGAAAACCAAATCGTACTTAAGAGACACAACTGCAGTAATTAATAAACTGGCTACAATATAATGGCAAAAAGATTATCTTTTATCCACTTGGGATGTGAAATCCCTTTACACATCCATAAGACACGACACTGCCATGGAAACCATCGATTACACCTTTTCCAAAGAAACAGCATCTAAATATCAGTCAGTTAGTATGCTTAAAGAAATGGTACTATTGACACTGGAAAACAATGTCTTCATATTTGATGGGCAATGCTACAAACAAACCAGAGGGGTAGGTATGGGGAGGAAGAAGGACTGGATAACTTTAGACAAAGAGCCAACCACAACACGATGCGGATTCAGTTTATTGGCAGCTCTAGTCCAAATGAGATGAATAATTTAGATCTTAACATTTATGTTTCATCCGACTCTCTAAAAACGAAAACGTACAGAAAAAGTACAGAAGCTAATTCGACCTTATTAGCCACCATCTGCCATGATCATCGAGTGATCCAGAACATACCAAAGGGAGAATGTATTAGAGCTTGCAGAAACTGCTCTGAACCAGAAACGTTTGAGAATGAATGCAAATTATTGACAAGGAGGTTCAGGGCAAGAGGCTACGGAAAGAAAACCATAGCGAAAGCGCAAGAGAAGGCCAAACAACTTAACAGGGACAGCACCCTAACCAGCAACAAACAGGATCGAATGGGCGAAGAGAAAATAAGCTTCATTACCACGTATTGTGATGACAAGGGGGTCCTCCGGAGAATACTCAAAAATAACTGGCATTTACTACTGTCAGAATCCAGTTGCCCACGTCGTGTAGCCGAAGAATTCTTCCACCTGATGGAACCCTCTGGCTCCAGAAATGGACAGCCAGAGCGATCAATCAGAGGAAAGAAAGGATACCTGATGAGATCCAGATGACCCAGAAGTAGACACGTGCCGCAGGAGTTGATAATGCAGAGCATGGGTGGTACGGGTAGTCGAGGACAGGCGTTGGATCTGCAAGTGAGGAGTTAACACAATACAGAAAGTATAACCAACCACCCTTCTGAACAAGACCCGAAAAATAGTGACAAATTGCAATATGTTCCACAAATTCTAATAACCACCCCTTTCCCCTATGAGACTATGGCTTACCGTGTTTATGCGGATCAACACCTGGGAGAACCAGATGGGACAGGGAAGGGAAGGAACTCCGAAGTCCACGATGCCAAGTCCAAGAAGAACCCAACCACCTATCCCGCCGGCACGAGGACGCCTAGGGCACACTTGTTAGAGTGCGTCGCAAGTTCGAAAAGTTCCAAAGGTCAAAATCCAAAACTCCAAGTGTTCCAAGGTCAAGAATCCAAATTTCGAAAGTTTCCAAAAGTTCCACAATATTGACCACACGCAGTCCAGGTGAGTGATGATCCAGAAGACAAAACGAAGAGCAACCACAACAGAAAGGCGAAGGCAAGAAGTCCGTATGCAGTCCGAGGTCGAAGAACGATGCAGGCAGTAGACGAGAACCAAGCAGTCCAAAATCAAGGCCAGGTAACGGTCCGGGTCGAGGAAACGAGGCAATCAGGTATACAGGAGGAAAACGGGGGGGGGGGGGAAAGGGTTACAGAGACCGGATTTCAAGGGAGCAGGATACAAAGTGCTAGGTACGAGGGGCCACCACTCGCAATCAGAAGCACCGATACGAAGTGAAGGCGGGGACTAAGAAGGAGAGGTCACATGACAGCGTTCCGCGGCTTCCAGCGTCGACCGTGGGAAACGCCAAGAGGACGCCAGCGTTGCCATGCCAACTTCCAAGCACCTGGTTGTAGTGTTCTTAAAGGGCCATGCATCCGTTGCTTAGCCCTGCTTGCCCGCCTGTACATGACAGTATCCTCCCTCAAAGGGGGTCTCACCCCCCGAGCAGACCAGAAATGAGACAGAAGGGCCGGAGCATGGATGTTTACCGCAGGTTCCCACGTACCGTCTTCGGGACCATAACCCTTCCAATCGACCAGATAGAGTCGCCTGCCCCTTCGAACCTTGGTATCCAAGATCGCACCCACCTCGAATTCATCAAACCCGCGCACCTTAACCGGCGGGGGACGAGCAGGTAGTCTGGTAGATGGGTGGCATGGTTTCACTAGAGAGACATGGAATACCGGGTGTACCTTCCATTTAGCAGGAAGGGCCAATCGGAGGGCTGCAGAGTTAATAACCTGCAGGATGCTGTAGGGACCCACAAACCGCGGCAACAGGGCTCGTCGACCAGTCAAACGTAGGTTCCTTGTGGACAGCCAGACCTTCATCCCCGGTCGGTAGCTAGGAGCCGGGGAGCGATGTGCATCAGCAGAAGACTTAGTACGAGACTGGGTCAGTAACAGCTGATTCTTGACCATAGTGTGGGTATCGGATAGATTTCTAAGACAACCAGAGGCAGCCGGATTGTGTAACGGCCAATCAGCAATACTGGGCAAAGAACGGGGGTGTTGGCCATACAGGGCAAAATACGGAGAAACACCTGTCGCTGTGTGCATAGAGTTATTGTAGGCGAACTCCGCCAGAGGAAGAACCGAAACCCACGTATCTTGGCGTTGGTGGGTAAGACATCGTAGATACTGCTCCATGGTGGCATTAAGCCTTTCAGTTTGCCCATCGGTTTGTGGATGGTATGCACTGGAGTACCTGCCGTCTATACCCAGCGTTGAAGTTACTGCTCTCCAAAAACGAGAAGTGAACTGTGGTCCCCGATCAGTAACGAGAATGGAGGGCAGACCGAATCTTCGGTAGACGTTCTTCAAGAACAGTTCCGCCAACACCGGAGCAGAAGGAATCCCCTGGCAGTGTACGAACAAGGCTGATTTAGTGAAATAGTCCATGACCACCCATATAGTGTCGTAGCCGTCGACCACTGGAAGCTCTACTACGAAATCCATAGAAACCATAAGCCAAGGTCTCTCTGGTATAGGCATGGGTTGAAGTAGGCCCACAGGTTTGCCCGGTTGATGTTTGCACTGTGCACAAGTGGCACAAGAAACGATGTATTCCCTAACATCGCGTGACATGGAGGGCCACCAGCACCACCTTCTCAAAAGGTCAACAGTTTTCCCAGTACCTGGATGTGCAGCTATCGCTGAATCGTGACACCATTGTATGGCTGTGTGTCTCGTGTCGGAATCAGGTACGTATATCTTATCCTTCTTATAAGGCAATGTATGGATGATCTCCAATCCCAGGCCAGCAATCTCGGAGGGGTTGGTTCTCACCCAGTCTTGGATCCTTGTTTTCAGAGAGGGGCGCAAGGTACACCCACACACCACTTGATTGGGCAGTAGAAGAGCGCCCTTAAGCTCGGATGGTTCGGGGACTCCATGGATGCGGGAAAGAGCATCCGCCTTCGAGTTCAGGGAACCGGGGCGATAGGTAATAGTGAAGTTGAACATGGCAAAAAATTCATGCCACCTGGCATGATGCGCCGTGGTACACTTCACCGATTGCAGTGCCAAGAGGTTTCGATGATCAGTAAACACTCGAACCGGTTCGGAGGACCCCAAAAGATGATGTCTCCATACCATAAAGGCGTCCCTCACTGCTAACAATTCCCGTTCGGTGATCGTATAGTTCCTCTCGTAAGAGGTGAGTTTTCTGGAGTGATACGCAACAGGATGTAAACCAGTGGACTCCGGGCAAAGCTGAGACAGGATAGCTCCCAGTGCAACATCTGACGCATCTGCTTCCACAATGAAAGGCAAAGACGGATCCGGATGTTGAAGGACGGGAGCCGTGGTAAAGGCAGACTTTAAGGTCTCAAAAGCCCGTTGAGCGTCCTTGTTGCATTTGAACACACATTTGGTGCTGGTTAGTTTAGTGAGTGGAGAGACAATGGCTGAGAAGTCTTGGATAAATCGCCGATAGAAATTCGCAAAGCCTAAAAAGGATTGGAGAGCCTTCAAGGTATTAGGACAAGGCCACTCCAATATCGCGGCAATCTTAGACTGGCTCATCTGCACTCCCCGGCTAGTGATGTCATAGCCTAGGAACTCCACCTCGGTTTCATGAAACTTGCATTCGTCCAACTTGGCATACAAATGGTTCTCCCTTAAACGTTGCAAAACGTTAGATACATGGACGACGTGAGTGTCAACTGAAGGAGAGTAAACGACTACGTATTGGTCTAGCATGTCATGAAATACGTCGTTGATAAAGTATTGAAAGGTCGCTGGAGCGTTACACAGGCCAAAGGGCATAACGCAGTATTCGAAGAGGCCATATTTGGTTTTGAAGGCCGTCTTCCACTCGTCGCCTTTGCGAATCCGTATGAGATTGTAGGCCCCCCTCAAATCCAATTTAGTGAATACCTTAGCTGCACCCAATTGATCCAATAAGACTGAAATCAGAGGTATCGGATATTGATTCCTGATCGTGACGGCATTTAAAGCACGATAATCGATGCAAGGACGCAGGTCCCCCTCCTTCTTAGGGACAAAGAACATGGGTGAGGCAGCAAGTGAGCGAGAAGGACGAATAAAGCCAGTACTCAAGGATTTGTCAATATATTCCTTCAAAATCACGTCCTCTTGAGGGGTTAGGGAATATATGCGCCCAGACGGAATCTTGGCTCCAGGGATCAATTCAATAGGGCAATCATAGGGCCTGTGTGGTGGAAGTATCTCTGCCCCACGTGCGTCGAATACGTCATGATAATCCCTGTACACCATAGGAAGGACAGTGTTGACTACTGCCCCCACAGTACGGGTAGTTTCAGCAAGAGCCTGACTAGGGCTGGTGATCACTGAGCTGATAGTCAGGCAATTACTTTCACAGTATTCTGACGGAAAACATACCTCCCCAGAATGCCAATCCACAGAGGGATTATGCATCTTTAACCATGGCAAGCCAAGAATGAACTTGAACTGTGGTGCGGCGATGAGATCGAAGTATATGTCCTCTTGATGACCGCAGTCTGTGATCATGGTGAGGTCAGTAGTTCGCTTCGTCACTAACCCAGAGACCAAGGAAGAGCCATCCACCGAATTCACCACTTCAGGACATGTTTTGTGCATAACCGGCAGACCCAACTCCCGGGCATAGGCAGCATCCACGTAATTCCCCGTGGCTCCTGAGTCCAGGACCATCATCACGGCCCATTTCTCAGAACCGGGGAACGACAGGGAGACAGAAAGACAATAAGGACTGCAACCTGTGGGGTCTCTTGAAGAAATACCCGGCATCCGGACCCCTCCAGTCACCGGGTTTTGGCGTTTCCCTGTTTCTTAGCAGGTTTTTTGCTACATTCTCGGAGTAAGTGATCAGATCCTCCGCAGTAGAAACATAGACCATTCTTTCTCCGGTGTTCCCTAACTTCAGCCGACAGAGGAGATCTAAGTGCCCCGATCTGCATGGGCTCCGAGGACCCGGCGGCAGGTAAAGGGACGGAAAGAGCAACAGGGGGAGCCGTTCTCTTCTCACCCTTCCGGGCTGCTTGTCGGGAATCAATCTGGAGAACCAAATCCAATAGTTCCGAAAAAGCTGTAGGTATTACCGGAACGGTGGCCAGTGTATCTTTCAGGGAATCGGATAGCCCTTTATAGAAGAGCGAGGCCTTCTTCTCTTCGGGCCAACTGGTTTCCGCGACCAACTGATTGAACTTGGCTAGGTAGGACAAAAGAGGCGAACTGCCTTGTTGGAGACCGAGCAGTTCCAAATCAGTAGCTTGTGTGGCATAACGTGTGTCGAACACACGACTCATAGCCTCGATTAGGGCATCACAGTTGTAAAGAAGATGGCTGCCGTCTTCCAGCAACGGATTAGCCCAAGCAGCTGCGGTACCCCCTAAATGGGATAACAGAAACGCCGCCTTGGTAGTGGAATCCGGAAAAGAAGCAGGACGGCAAAGAAATTGCAGTCTACATTGGTTCAAAAAGGTCCTAAATGTCTTGGGGTCTCCATTGAACCGTTCCGGCGGAGCCAAAGGGAACTGGGCAGTCATATAAACCGGTCCAGCACCCTGTTGGGGAGGACCAGCACCTGCCCCAGAGACACTAGCCAAGGAAGGCGCTGCTGCCCCAAGGGGTTGGGACCCTGCCTGCAACTCATCAATGCGTCGCTGCGTGGCTGAGTGAGCCGCAGTCATGTCATTACGTAAATCGGCCACCAATTGTAAAATAGTGGACAGCGTCTCATTGGTATCCATTTTAAAGGGCTTCTGATTTGTCAGAATCCAGTTGCCCACGTCGTGTAGCCGAAGAATTCTTCCACCTGATGGAACCCTCTGGCTCCAGAAATGGACAGCCAGAGCGATCAATCAGAGGAAAGAAAGGATACCTGATGAGATCCAGATGACCCAGAAGTAGACACGTGCCGCAGGAGTTGATAATGCAGAGCATGGGTGGTACGGGTAGTCGAGGACAGGCGTTGGATCTGCAAGTGAGGAGTTAACACAATACAGAAAGTATAACCAACCGCCCTTCTGAACAGGACCCGAAAAATAGTGACAAATTGCAATATGTTCCACAAATTCTAATAACCACCCCTTTCCCCTATGAGACTATGGCTTACCGTGTTTATGCGGATCAACACCTGGGAGAACCAGATGGGACAGGGAAGGGAAGGAACTCCGAAGTCCACGATGCCAAGTCCAAGAAGAACCCAACCACCTATCCCGCCGGCACGAGGACGCCTAGGGCACACTTGTTAGAGTGTGTCGCAAGTTCGAAAAGTTCCAAAGGTCAAAATCCAAAACTCCAAGTGTTCCAAGGTCAAGAATCCAAATTTCGAAAGTTTCCAAAAGTTCCACAATATCGACCACACGCAGTCCAGGTGAGTGATGATCCAGAAGACAAAACGAAGAGCAACCACAACAGAAAGGCGAAGGCAAGAAGTCCGTATGCAGTCCGAGGTCGAAGAACGATGCAGGCAGTAGACGAGAACCAAGCAGTCCAAAATCAAGGCCAGGTAACGGTCCGGGTCGAGGAAACGAGGCAATCAGGTATACAGGAGGAAAACGGGGGGGGGGGAAAGGGTTACAGAGACCGGATTTCAAGGGAGCAGGATACAAAGAGCTAGGTACGAGGGGCCACCACTCGCAATCAGAAGCACCGATACGAAGTGAAGGCGGGGACTAAGAAGGAGAGGTCACATGACAGCGTTCCGCGGCTTCCAGCGTCGACCGTGGGAAACGCCAAGAGGACGCCAGCGTTGCCATGCCAACTTCCAAGCACCTGGTTGTAGTGTTCTTAAAGGGCCATGCATCTGTTGCTTAGCCCTGCTTGCCCGCCTGTACATGACAACTACTATTAGACCCTAACGTGAAGAAATACATTGAAGATAGTCCATCTTTGATCTACAAAAGAGCCAAAACAATTAAGAACATCTTAAGTCCCTCTTTTCTCCCAGAGATCAAGAATGACAATCCAATAACATGGCTACCACCGCCACCAAAAGGCTTTAGGAAATGTGGCGCATGCTCAATGTGTACTTATGCATCATACAACATATCTATCTTTAAAGACAAATATGGTATCACACACCACATTGTAGATCAGATCAACTGCAAAACAAAATATGTGGTTTATGCGATAATTTGCCAATGTCAAGAAGTTTACATAGGTAGCACAGTTAGACAACTAAGAATAAGAATAAGAGAACACCTATCAAGTATTGAAAGTCAGAATATAAACTTTCCACTGGCCCAACACTGGCAAAAGAATCACCAGTTAAATGACAAAAGAATGCCGAGGTTCGTAGGTCTGAATTGAGTGATATTAGGACCAAGAGGTGGAGACCAGGAAATGAAGCTCAGACAAGAAGAAGCAAAATTAATATGCAAATTTTGTTCAGTAGAGAGGGGCCTGAACTCTGACAACGAAATGGCCTCTTTCCTGTAACTTGATGATATGTATTACAAATGGCAATGTATGGTATGGGGTGTTGGGAGACCCCCCAAGGGGCAACAGCGAGCATGAGTGTTTAGGTTCAGTGACCTCCACAGATTTTTGCAGTGAAGTACAAACAGGCACCCTTTCTTGCCACGCTTTACTCATTCAAACACCATATGCAAAATGAGTACAATCATTACTCAATCAGAAGTCAAATATAGTAAAAATTAAATCTAGCTAATAAAGTTTCAATAAGAACGATACTAGAAAGAATATAACAGTACACAACACATATCACTATGTTGCTTAAAACATGGCCGCCAAATTTGTAAACAAAGGTTAATGAGAATAATCGATCACATGACACGGCATGACTCTGTCTTAAGTGTCATTTTATATCTATTTTTATTTTAATTTTTATTAAGCCCGATCAGGTCTCAACAATGTACAGCGAATACACCGATGTGAGGCAAACAAAAAAACACGACTAATTGACAATACACACTTTTACATACTAACTAGGAACTGAGCCCAAAGTATGGCCGCTGCTAAGGAAACAGGAAGTTGGATCAGGTTGCTAAGCAACAGCTGTATGTATAGAACAGAAACTGGCAGGGACGCGGAGCGAACTAGGACATATTCGTACGAGAACGAGAACAGAAGGTAAGCGTCCATGAGGGGCTTCCCAGGCAAACTTTTATAAACACACGAGCAAACACGTGATTCTGCTCGTGCTCTACTAGCGAGACCAATAGTTAAAACATTTTTTTTTTAAATTCTGAAAAATATTGAACATTGAATGACTCCGTGGGAGCATTACAAAAAACGTAGCAAGTGTTTTGGTTTCTTTCTCAACATCAATCTGGATGTAATTTAATACGGGGAATTGTTAAAGGACCCAAATATGATTTTAGGAGTAAACCAACCAAATCTGCAGATTCTAGCACACATCGTTTATAACGTAAGATAAATTAAAAGTTAGAATGGGATTAGTGCACGAACAGGACACGTTTGTACTTATCACTTTCATGTATTTTCTCAATTAGCTTGGGATTTAACCCGTGACTTGAAATACAAGACAGAGATTAAAACGAAACAAGTAACATTGGGTAAGCTCTTAAACCCTAATACCATACAAATCTTTTATTATTAAAATGGTCAAGTAAATGCAAACTTAGTAAAATAAGAAAAGAGTGATTGATTAATGTCTACAATGTTCAAAATACATAGCCAAGTAACTAATAAGTTTTTCATTTTTCATCTTTTATCATTTTCTTTCTTTTTGATGTTTTTTTCTCTCATTCCTAAACACTCCTACCCTTTTTCCCTCCCTCAATGGCCACTTTTCTTAGAATGGATTTTTCATGTTTGTGTAATGACTGTTTAAAAATTACTTGAATATATTTTTGACTTTATGAACTTGCTAAAACAATAAGCCCTGATTTGAGAAAGACGGAGAACCCGTCGAAACACGTGTTATCACAGAGGGTACCGTTGTAATAATAAAAACTTCTAAAAACTACATTGGGAAACGGAGAAAGGAGTTATGTGATTTTATTCACTCTCAGAAAGACGTGGGTGCATGGGCTCAATGCTTAAGTAACTGCCACATGTTTGTCTTTCAACTTAACGAATTAGAGGAACCTAGTACTCCGTTGTTACTATTCCATGCGACCATTAAGACAATTCACACATAAAGATATTCAAGGGCGCTGAGGTCCAACTAAAGGAATACCCACCCCAAAGGTTCCTCATTCTCTTGTCTAGTTACAAATGTATGTACCTTCTCTACATTTTTCACAGACCATCTAATTCTGTTGCCACCGTGATTTACATCCACATCGCCGATTTTGATATCAGCCTCTGCTCCAATGTCTGCGATAGTGAGTGTAATCATGGCGTGGTCACTGTACATATTCTATTCTACTACCAGCTTCTTTACTTGGGGGGTAGCCGTCTCGTTAGCGAAAATATAATCTATTGTGGATGATAGCGGTCCCCTTTTCCAAGTATATTTCCCTGGCCTGTCCGCACAGACCCGGCCATTTCGCATAATGCAGTCACAGTATAAGAGGGTATCCAGCCATAATCTCCCCTTCCCCGTCATGCATGCTTTGTTCATTTTGGGGAAGCTACTTACATATTCGGTTTCATTGATTTCCTCATCACAGCAAGATCGAGCATTAAAGTCTCCCCCAATTATTATCGTTTCTGGTATTCTTTCAGATTTTACATTACACAAGATTTCAGTAGTACGTTACTGCCCGGAGGATCGTAAATATTTATACGGGTGTAATTTCCCAGGCCATGTGGCGGGCTGATTCTCACTGAAAGGACGCTGGGATTTGTTTTACACAGTGAGATTCTTGTGGCCTGTATGGAATGCTTGACCCCATATGTTTGACCTTCTGCAGTCAAAGAGAGGGAGAGATGATTTTGTTCTAAGTCCCTTTGTTTGGATGGGAAATGGGAAATAGTTCCATACGGCCAAGCTGGTGGCTATTTTTCTTCTAATGGGGGTGCATTGTTTGTGTGTCTCCTTTTTCAGAGTTTAAGAAAGAAAATGCATGAAATAGATCAGATTGGGAGAATGTACTCAGTCTATCAAAAGGACAAATTATTTACGTAAGCAATTAAATTAATTCTCTGTAATCTGTTAATTGACTTAATTCTGAGGGACAGCTCTGAGGGGCAGCTCTGAAAACTGAAGCAAGGATTGCCATAAGGTATTTTTTTAAATTTATTTCAGCTTTATTGAGTTTTTGGCAAACACACAAACAAACAAAAAACAATCTACGAAGTAAAACATTAGGACCCCCTGTTACAAGAAAAACTCTTCAAGAAATAACTTTTGTTAAACTCTTAAACCCCCTGACCCTACTCTCCCCACCCACTCCTAACCCCCCTCCTCGAGATTTGCATTAACAAAGAAAAGGCTCACACATGTCCACCTGTGTTCCAATACACTTCCTAAGGAGACATCATTTTCTTAGACGAGTGACAGTTCCAGTCTGTGCATAGTGACCTGATTATCGAGTTTGCGGGGTAGTGACTCCTCTATCCACAAGGAAACGGTCACCATGTATTTCCGTTGTTAAGCGTTCCATCAAGTATACTATCTTCCAGTGTGTGGCTAAACAGGCCCTGCCCGCTAACAACAGCCCATGTACCATTTTCGGCAATCGTATGTATTCCCCCTCCTGCTCTTGTAGACCAAACAATATCCGCATCAGTGTCCGCAACCTCGGGATCCCGTCCAGGTCGCTAATCCAACTAAGAACCTCATCCCAGTAGGACTGGACCACATCGCAACCCCACCACATGTGCCAGTAATCGGCCCTCGACCAACCCACATTCTTGCCATCAGATGGGGCTCACACTTTGCATTATTCTGGAAAGCCTCACTGGGTCGTATTGCCAACTGTGGAGCAGTTTCATAGCATGTAGTTTGTACTGGCATGAGATTGATGTTTGGGAGGCTCCCTGGCACATCCTTTGCCATGTCTGATATAGGATTTCCTGCTCAAGATCCCCCTTCCACAGCTGTATTAACCTATCTTTGGGTCCCCTTCGCGTCTCCACCAGAACCCTGTATAACGCATCGATCAGCCCATTAGAACTGAATGGATTTTCCCTTTCCAAACCTCCCTCGTCAGCACCCCCTTTAGTTGTACGTACGAGAAGACCGAGAACGTACCCATACCTAGCGTCTCTTCCAGTTCAGGTATCGTGATGAATCTGCCGTCCCTCCACAATTGAAAAACCCTTTCAAGACCTGCCTCGGACCAGCCTTGGAACTTCTCCGGATTTTGAATGGTGTCCCTGATCCCCTGCACCCACAGGTGACCCATTGGAGAGGGCCATGTTGTGACAGCCCACAGACCAGCTCCCTTTCTCCAGATGTTCCAAATGGTACCCAGAATGGGGTGATTCCTTATCCTCCGTAGGAGCTTCGACCTAGGGACCCACATCCATTCCCCAACCGTGGCTGGCTGTAAGTGGTAGTTGTCAAGACGCACCCATTGCAAGTCTGAGATGTGGAATCAGGACCCTTAGCTGGTTAGCTTTATAGTATAATTCTATGTCCAGAAGGCCCACTCCTCCCTAGTCCTTTGAGAGACTCAATGCCACGTTGGAGACCCTTTGTTTCTTACCCTGCCAGAGAAATCGCATGAGAGTGCCCTTGGTTTTCTTAAATTAGGGGTCAGGTATCTGTATTGGGAGCATCTGGAAAAGGTACAAGAGCTTGGGGAGCACTACCGTTTCTACTGCGTTCAGCCTACCCATCCATGAGACGGTTAGCTTGTTCCATTTTGTCAGGTCCGCTTCTATCACAGTCCTCATGGGGGGGAAATGTGCTTTGTATAGGTCCTTCAATTCTCTAGTGACAGAGATGCCCAGGTACCTCAGCGTCCCCGTACTGACCCTCATGCCCATGAGTAAGAATCGGTCCACATCCCCATCCCTGCTTCTTTCCAAGGGGAGAAGGGAAGACTTGCCTGTATTTATTTTGAACCCTGCCATACGGCCGTATTCTTCAGACACTGATACAGCTGCCGGGACAGAGGTTAGCAGGTTTACCACATGCAAAAGCATGTCATCCGCATAGAGCCCAACTTTGAGAGTCTTCCCCCCTATGACTAACCCTTCTATTTGCGGGTCTCTTCTCAGTCTCTGGGCCAGGGGTTCTAACGAGCGCACAAAGAGAGTGGGGGAAAGTGGGCAACCCTGCAATGTCCCCCTCATCAATTTAAACCACCTCAAGTATCTTCCATTGACCACCACATATGCCCTAGGGGAGGAGTAAATTGCCATGTTACCACATAGAAGTCTCTTGCCCACCCCTATCTTTATAAGAACCGTCTCTAGGAAGTCCCATTCCACCGTATCGAAGGCCTTCTCAGCGTCCACGTAGAGGAGAGTGGGATCTCCCAGCATGCCCTGAGCTTCGTTAATTAGGTGCAGTGTCTTTCTCATAGTGTTCCAAACCCTGTCTCCCCGGGATGAACCCCACTTGATCAGAGTGGACATGTTTTGGTAGGTGCACCTCCAGCCTAGCAGCCAGGACCCTAGCATAGATCTTGACCTCGGGTCCCTACCCTGTTTATCACTATCATGACGGCCTGTGTGAAGGAATCTGGCGCTTCCCCCATTTCCATAATGTCATTGAAGAGTACTGTCAAAAAGGGGAGCAGGGTGACTCAAAGGTTTTATAGACACCCAGGGAGAAACCGTTGTCTCCCAGTTCTTTCCCTAGTCGGAGGCGCCCTGTGGCTTTCTTAATTTCCTCACGTTTCATCCCTAGACAGTGTTGGCAGAAAAGCCCCCTCGAGATACCCCTCAAACTCTCTTATGGCGGTCCCCCCTTCACTTCTGTATAGGTTCTCATAGAAAGAGGCAAATGCCTCTTGGATCCCTGCCACTGCACCCTCCGTATCCCCCTCAGTTCCCCTGACCTCAGAAACCCATCTCTCTGCCATTTGTCCGTCTAGAGAACAGGAGGGCACCCGCCTTATCTCCTTCCTCGCAAAATTTCTGTTTTCAGAAACTGCAGGTTGCAGATTATCTTCCCCTCCTCAAGCAATGTCAGCTCCTCTCTCAAGCCCCTAGCCTCCAGGATGTGTTCCTCTGTATTAGCGAGGGAGGACTAAACAAGCCTCTCCAGGTCACCTATTTTGTCCCTGAGCCCTTTCTCTGCTAGAGTATGTTGCCTCTTCTTGCGCACCCGTCCCTAATCAGCAACCCCCTCCATGTGGCCTTCTCAGCGTCCCATACTGTCCCTTCCTCACCTCCACCATGTCATTGATTACTAAGAATTCCCTAATATTGTTCTCAAGTTCTTCTTTGAAGACCGGGTCCTTCCACAGTGACTTATTACACCTCCTTTTGGAGTTTCTAGGGCATAGACCTTCCCAATTAATGTCTACTAACACCATGTTGTGGTCTGACCATGATACCGGGTGAATCACTGAGTCTTCTGCCACCTCCCATAGATCCCTAGATATGTACATGTAGTCTATTCTCATGAGAGTGCCGGGTGGGGTAGAATAGAATGTAAAAACCCTCTCCTGTGGATGGAAATATCGCCAAATGTCCCTCAATCCATATAACTCCATAGCCTTACTCAGCTCATCATCCCCTCGTTTCTGAGGTACCCTTTCCCCTTTGTGTCTAACCTGCCTATCTAACCTCACGTCCATCCAAACGTTAAAATCACCTCTTAGGATAAGATGCCCTTGGGCCTCACCCACCACTTTCTCTAGGGTTCATTGCAGGAATCTTTTCTGACCCTGGTTTGGAGCATATATATCGTTGTGATGGTGAACCTTATTCTCTTGATCAGGCCTGAGATTAACACTGCCCTTCCTTCTGCTTTAGACCATACCTTTGTCACTCCCATTCGGAACCCTTCTCGAACCAGGATGCCTTTTTGGATATTCCTGACTCCTAGTATTCCCCATCCAATAAGGCCACAGGGGATTCTTCACTCGTCCCCTCTTTGGTATCTAGTATCCTGGACGAATAAGACATCAATCCCTGCCCTTCTAAATTCCCTTGCAACCAAAGACCACTTGGTGGTGGAGTTGAGCCCCTTCACATTCAGTGTGCATACACGCAGACTGTTACCCATTCTGTTCATCTCGACCTCTCTCAGCCATATCCACTCCCAGCACCCGTATTTAATCTCCTTGTGGCAGCGGTCCACAGTGAAATAAAGAGCACATTACCCCAGGTGAACAGAAAATGAGCCAACATGTGTAATCTGGAACCCATCTTTCCCCCCTTCCCCTTCCCACCGAACCCTTGCCCTCCGCCTACCCCTTACCCTCCCCCTGTGGCACTCAACCCCCTCCAGTTAACATCACTAGGTGAGACCGAACCACCAAACAATCCCAAAACCCAGGCCTCTCTCTAGACACATCAAACTTGGGGGCCCCCGCCCTTGTCAACATCAAAGTCTGCTTACAGCCCTCATAGTGTCAAACTGTGACCCAACTCGTGGCACTCCCAGACAGACCATATCAAAAGTATGGTTTCCTTAAACCACCTTCGTATCACCTCTGGGGTCGCTCTCAGGAAGTATTGGGGCAGGGGGTGTATTCAACTTCATGAATTTCCTTGAACCCGTAATTCTTCCCCTCTTTCGTCCCTGAATGCGCCATCATCTGTCTCCTTCGATCTCACCCTGCGGACCCGAGGCTTTGTCCCCATCAGTGAGTAGCTCCCTTGTTGCTCTTTTTATTTCTTCTTCAGTCACGAGCCTGTGTCTCTGGCCCTTTAGTTCTAAGGAAATTGAAAACGGGAATCCCCATCTGTACCGCACCCCTTTCCTGTTCAACCACTTTGTCAGTGGTAAACATAGCCTTCTTTTCGTGAGGGTCAGGGAGGTCAGGTCCTGAAGATGGCAATTCTCGCCTGACCCAGTTGCACCGACCCTTTGGTCTTCGCCTTTTCTAGGATTTTATGCCTATCTGGGTAGTTGTGGAAGCGAGCCAGAAATGATCTCTGGTCTCCTGATGGACCCCCAGCTCTATGGACCTTCAATTTTTGTTTCGTCGATAGAGTCGTCTTCGAAGAGGAGTTTCGTAACCTTGTGTATCATTCTCCCAAGATATCTCTCAATCTGCCCTTCTTTTTCCAGGACCCCAGAGAACCAGAGGTTATTTCTCCTCTCCCGATACTCAAAATCATCAATTTTTAAGACCATTTCAGCGTCTCTTCTCTCCAGTTCGCCAATTCTTACATCTGTTTGGGTCACCAAGGTCTCCAGGGAGGATTGGTTATGTTCCACCTCCTGCAGCCTCTGCTCCATTGTATCCAGTCTGATATTAATCTTGTAGACTTTGATATCTGCCCTCATGCCTCTAATTTCCTCCATTATTGAGGCAATGTCTCTCTTTGTCTTCATAGAGTCCTCACTTCCGGCCACCATCGCCCTCTCTGTGTTGTTGTCCGACCCTTTGGGCCCGTTCAGGTATGCAAATTCATCAAGACTGATTCTGGGGTTCACGCAGGGCCGCCCTTGGATAGGGGACTCCCGCGTATCTGGTCCTAGTCGGCCACCAGGTCTCTTGATGGGAGAGGGTCTGAGATATACCTCTATCCGTCCTGGAAGAAGCACTGGAGGGGGACAGGACTCTATCTTGCACCCAGTCCAGGTCCCCACAGCCTGTTCAGTTCTGGGCTCACTCGGTCAGGCGGTTCCCTGACTATGGGTCCCCCGCCTGCGGTATCAGATAACCTTTTTCATTCAGTTTGTTGCTCCCTGACCATGGGACCTGGGCAGGTGGGCACACGCCCAGGGCATGGGGGCCACACACCTCCACTCCGGCCCTCAACCACGGGCCAAATGCCCCAGGGGTTTCAGTGCGATTCTGTCTGCCTCCTCAGTATGCCCTATGTCTCCTATGTCCAGGTCCTGAGAGGCTGGCACACGCCCCTGAAAAGGGGGCCCTCACCTCTCTCCATGGCTTCTTCAAGTGGCCTATTGTTGACTCCTGTCCCTGGGTCATGCTCCCCCACCCCCTGCAACATGCAGTCTCCGGGTGTTCAGGGACACCCTGATATTTTGCGCTTGTTGCCGTTCCCAGCAAAAAGGTCAGGTGGGCCCCAGGACCCGGGTGGTCGAAGCGGGCACCCTCTGTATGTCTGTGGTGCCCCCCTGGCATGCCCATTAAGGCCCTGTGTCAACTCTTTGAGAAGGCCTCTATCAGCACGCAGCCTGGGGTTGTCCCTTACAGCCCAGGCTTTGCTTCACAGAGGGCCACCGGGGGCCTTGGCTCATAGTCACTGTGTAGGAGGGCTGGGGGGCATGCAGCCTCAGAGCTCCGTGCTGTCTCCCGCCAGGTTACTTCAATGTTAATGGGGGGGCGGAGCACCTCCGCTGGACCAGCCTGTCAAGGGGGGTGAAACACGTCCCTCCTCCTCACCTCTGTCACCCTACGGCCCTAGGAGGGGGTGCAGGAGCTGGGCGGTCCACTTCCCTGGCGGGACCTCCGGGTCGAGTTGGAGACACTCCGGTGTCTCTATGCCGCGAGCCTCCTCTCCTCGCTTTTGGTTTCGCCCTGGCAAGTGATGGAGCTGCATCTCTTCTTTGCCGGCAGCAAATTTCCCCAGACTTTGAGCGAAATGGAGCACAGTGGCTCAAGCGTCCATCACTGGGGTCATCATGACTCTGTGGGGGCTGTAGGTGCGGCCAAATCACACTATGTGGCCTGGGTGTTGGATGAGCTCTTTCAGGCGGCCGTCATCTGTGCGCCCCCTGGTGGCCGTCCCATAAGGTAACGGGCCCTGTTAGCGGTGGAGGCCATTTTTTATCTGCCATGCAGCTGTAATTTTCATTGGCAGCGCCGTGTGTGGAAGCCCTTGCCTGCAGCACAGTCGCTGGCTCTGCAATATACAACACAGAAGAGGCGGTTGCTGTACCAGATCGATGAAAGTGATTATCCAGGGAAATAACACAAACAAAAAGGCGCCCCAGACAATTACTGTTCCGAATTCTGCCTTTCTTTTGTTGAAACTTGATGTACTGCCTGTAATACAGTGAAGTGACCACCATAGTAATTCCTTTTGCTTTGTAATTAAGATTGAAAAAGTGTCTAACTTTTATATGAATCACACGGTGGAGCTAACATATTTTTTCCCTATTGGGTACAGGAAGACGGCCTCCAGAAAGTGATACACTCTGAAGGTTCTCTTTCATTGTTGAATAGTCAGTTGGTTCAATTAACTGAGGAAGTCGTGGAGCCGACAATGATTCCTTATGGGAATTCAAGATGAACATACTCAACCTTGGCACTTAAGGGCGGTCCGCCTATGTCCAGGAGCAGATTGTTCTGAGTTCCTGGAGGTACCCCGGGGATTGGCGATATGACATGTGTCGTGACTTTATTCAATATCAGATGTTACGGAAGCCACGAAGTCTGTCCTTGATTTCCCCTCACACAGGGTACATCTGCAGCCACCGTGCCAGGGACGCGCAGGCCTATATCCCTGAGAAACGGATGTGTCTTTCTGCGTATATTGTCTGTATTCAAGTTGGCTTTCTGAAACTGTGTTGTTAGTAACACAGGCATGCTTACTGTAAAATCGTTTCCATGGAGATGGGATGATGTGCTGCCAAACTGTCTGACCTCGCTTGGATTTGCACAGGCTTAATGACAGCGGAGTGTGGGTTCGTAGGAGTGAACCATCTAACAAAAGAGCGGGGTTGAGATTGAGAAAGCTAAGGGAGCAGTGATAGCTGATAGGTTCATATCTCAAATGAAAATAAAGGCTGCTGCAAAACAGTACATGGGAAGCTGAAACATTGACAGCCGATTCCTTTCTGAGGTAGTTCATTTTCTTGCAGAAGTTCTCTTAGAGACAGGATATGTTAAAGATGCTTGATGTTATCATTACACTAGGATCATTATCATTATCATTATTACGAGAATTATTATTACTATTAAAATCATCAGTATTATTTTCTTTCTTTTGTTTTTTCTTGTTTTATGATGAATAAGTTGTTTCTGTTTTGCTAAAAAATTGATGTTTCAATTTTAATGCAAGTAAATAAATTGAAAAAAAAATACTAAAAACTGACATATCAGATCCTGCAACTGAAAAGAAAAATACATTCTTAACTGTTCGCTGTACCATTTACTGGAGAGGGAAGCAGTTATGGGTGCAGTTGTACCCTTCAGTGGTTCTTGGCGCTACCTGCATCTTCCAACAGGAGACGGCTGCCATACCTCTCTGAGTTCCCAGAGGCACTTTTCAACATCAAGAGATTTTCAACCCCTTCCTAGTGCAGATTTCTTATATTCTCCCTACTATAAAGACTTTACATATGTGTCAGTGCCTCCTTCTCAGGGGTGGACTGTCCTATAGGGAACTCTGGAGATTTTGCTGTACTACTCTGCACCCTAGGCAGGGGTGCACTGGCCTATAGGGAACTCTGGAGATGTCCCGGTAGGCCTCTGCACCCTGGGCAGGGCTGGACTAGCCTATAAGGAACTCTGGAGATTTCCCGGTAGGCCTCTGCACCCTATGTCGAACGGGAAATCATATTATACCCTCTAGATCGTGTATATATATATATATATATATATATATATATATATATATATATATATATATATATATATATATATATATATATATATATATATATTGGCCTAGGCCAAGTCGCTCTGCGAGGAAATCCGCGTTGCAAGGTCCTGACCTTAGATCAGTCTTAGTCGCCATTTTAGGTTCATCCGCCATTTTAGATTCTCACTCTAAAGCCACCCTGTGTTCTAAGATGGTGGACAGTGTCGTTTTGAATGTAACATGGCCGTCTTGACCTCTGTGTACAAGTTAATGTGTAAACTGCCCACAGGCCAAATGTTAGGGTCATGTACTGAGACCTTGTCCTTCATTGACCTGTGTATAGAGGATTACCTGTGCCAACGAAACTAATCCATGAACATATATCGTGCACAATACTGTTGGAGCATTTTATGTGAACACTTGTTTTACTATATTGTCCAAGATATGTGCGAAGGCTCAATGAGAAATCCAAAGACACACTGTTGCTATCGTAACTTGTTGGCAAATGTATTAAGGATAACCCCTAAATGTATGGATGCATAAATTAGGAATTAACTCGGCATGAACCCCTAGCCCAAGGAAATGGTTAACCTACAAGTGGGTTGGACATCATGTTTTGGATTGTATAAAAGGTGCGACTATTCTGATGTACAGTCCCACTCACTGAACACACCGAACAGGGCTGGTATTCGCTGTGTTGTACTGAGGGCCTGATAGCTATCTGTTGCTTTGTCCTTTGAAACTGTTCAGTTGTAGAATAAAGATCTCTGTATCTTTTGAACCCACGTTTGGTGTATTTCCTTTTGGGGTACTCAGCCTCGATATCTTCTTTTTGCTTTCACACCTAGGCAGGGGTGGACTGGTCTATAGGGAACTCTGGAGATTTCCCGGTAGGCCTCTGCACCCTAGCCAGGGGTGGACTGGTCTATAGGGAACTCTGGAGATTTTGCATTAGGCCTCTGCACCCTAGGCAAGGGTGCACTGGCCTATAGGGAACTCTGGAGATTTCCCGGTAAGCCTCTACACCCTAGGCAGCGGTGGACTGGCCTATAGAGAACTCTGGAGATTTCCTGGTAAGCCTCTGCACCCTAGGCAGGGGTGGACTGGTCTATAGGCAACTCTGGTGCTTTCCCGGTAGGCCTCCGCACCCTAGGCAGGGGTGGACTGGTCTATAGGGAACTCCTGAGATTTCCTGGTAGGCCTCTGCACCCTGGGCCTCTTTTGTGGGGTTATCTATTTTCTTTCCATACGAAAAGGGTTGGACTTGCTGAAAATGTGTAGCGTGGGGCCACTTTGAAAATTATTTCCAAGGCCTCTTTTGATTCCCAGTCCACCCCTGGAAGTATCTAGAATGTAGTAGTGTCTGTGGAGTGACGTAGAGTGCCCCGCAAGAAGTATGTCCTTCTGCCCCTTTATTGCAGAGAGCAAGCCTTACACCTATGTCTATACACAACACTACCTCTGGGGTTTAACTTAAACACAGGACATTTAGTAGCATCCTGGGCGGAGGCGCTAGCCAATCAGTCTGCTCGGAATGCTGCCCAAATTCACTGGTGGAAGCCAGCTGTTGCGATGGCCATGCATCCCTGGAACTCTCTTTCCCCTGCATCGCCATTACCGCCGGCGACGTTCAGATGTGTGTGCTAAAGGCGAGATTAAGCATACCGCTATTCTGTGACGCTGCGCTTCTGAGAGGAGTCTGTTTTCAGTGTTGATGACAATTGCAATCAACACTGAAATGGTCTTCGTCTGTGAAAAGCGCAGAGTTGCAGTAAGAATGGTACGTTCTCTTTTCTTTTTTTAAATGTGGTCTTACCTTTAGCAGCATCCGCACAGCAGGGGTGCACGTCTGCACGAGCCATTGTGAGCCACAACCGCGGTTCGACCCTTGCCGCATTAAGGGGCTCTTGCTTCGCTCTGGCCATTAACTTGGGGGCTCTTACTGGCAGAGTCCGCCTTCCGCCAGGGGTTACACCACCTCATTAACACTTAGTAATAATCCCGGCATCCGTCCATTCATAACCAACACATACCCATAGCTCATACCCTTTTCCCCAGAAAAGTGTGGCATGAGACCTGTTTTTTGTTGGCATAAAAGGCCGCAGATTTTATTCCACAATAACATAAAACCAAACTGCACACATTTGTGGAAAAAATTGTTCGCAAGATGCGGCGACTGCTCCGTGTCCAAAAGAACCTGCTTCCCCCTTTCCTTCCCCAAGAGTCCATAAATAGGCCCAACTCTCCCCACCTTGGCGTCCGAGCCTCTCCTGCCCCTGCAGGTGCTCCTGGGCGGGGAGAGTGCCGTTTCCTTGGGGGAAGCTGAGCCGTAGTTGTTCCTCCCAGACGCCCCTGCCGCTTAGGCTCCCAAGGGGTGCTGGGTCAGAGAAGAGCGAAGACCCTTCCTGCTTTCTACTGGCTCCTCTGGAGTCTGTCTCCTGTGTTTGTCTGGCCAAACACCGCCACACCACCTTGTCGTCCTGTGACGATGACAACCAGGTGCTCCCTCTTGCTCAGTTCGCAGGGTTGGTGGGTGGGAAAACGAAACCTTCTGCTGATGGTGCTAATGGGAAAAAGAAGAAGGCACGTCACTCTTACATTTTTTCAGGTCTAATATATCTCCTAAAACAACCAGATTTCCATCTCCCTATTTGCTTGATTGCCGCTTCGCCCATCCCCACAGCCGCAGCCGATGTCGCGGTACTCTTTTCCTCTGTCTTGCTGGTTCCTGCTCCTCCTCCATCAATCCTTCATCTTCTTGCTCAGGTAACTCTTCTTCCTCTTGAAACATTAATGGCGATTCCGGCCTCTCACTGATGCCTGGATGACTTCCCCCTGGCTGGCTGACCAACGTTTCCAACCAGTTGCTGCCGTGCTTGGCCACAACTAATTTGGACATTGCAATAAAGGCCTCCAGATCCATGTCTCAGAGGTTCTTCGTCCGGAGTAAGCTCTTCTTTACACCCTCGACAGTTCTTTGCTAGTTTATCCCCGTGAGCCTTGTAATGTCCGTATGCTCACCAGCAGCAATAAAAACACAGCACTGCACTATACGGCGAAATTGTAATTATTTGCACAACCCGTTCAGAATGTTGGAGGATTGTCTCGAACTCCCCCTTTTCGGATACAAGCCACAACAGTTAATGGCCGCGCCACAGAGACTAGCCTGATCTTACGTGCAAGGATTAAAATGTCCGCCCATTGGATTAGAACTCAGGTCCTCAGCATTCCAAGAACAAGCACTTATCAGTTGAGCCACAGGCGGCTGCATTCTCCCACGTAAATGTAATCGTATACGAAGTAGTAAAGATCTTTAGAAAAGCGGTGCTGGGGATCAAACCCGTGAAAATGAGCTCACGCTGCTTTAAGGCCACCTTACCGTGACTCCACGATTTGATGCCCACACTCGCCGACGCCAACTAGCTGAGGCTCCTTTTCCGCGTGGCCGCAGCTGATGATACGCCCACAGCTGGTCTCCCTCGCCGCAGGTGCCCGCTTTCTATATTCTTCTTCGCCGGCATTGCGGTCTCCCGCAGCTCTCCTCCACGGCGACGCTGCTGCGCGATGAAGGTCCCACAGCTGTTCCCCCGCAGTGGTGCCACTAGCTTGCAGCGGCTCCCAGGACACAGGTTCACCGAGGCTCCTTTACCGCATGGCTGCAGCTGACGACACATCCACAGCAGGTCTTCCTCGCCGGCGGTGCCCGCTCGCTATGTCCTTCCTCGGCGGCACTGCGGTCTCTCGAAGCTCTTCTCCCCGGCGAAGCTGCAGCGTGATGAGGGGTGCACAACTGCTCACCCTCACAGGCAGGCTCCGTCGCGCTCCACGCTGGTTCTTCTTCTGTAGCCGACGGAGCCCCAGCAAGCGTTGGCGGCAGAAACAGGCACACAGGCAGGCTCCGTTGTGCTCCCCACTGGTCCGTCGATGTAGATCACACGCAGCAAAACAAAACGGAACCAAACGAAAACCTTCTCAAAACGAAACCTTCTCCAGATGTTGCCACGAGCGGGTGACCAACGGCTGCAGCTGGATGCTGCCTACCGTGCTGGCCCCGCTCGTTATAAAGGGGAATCCCCTCCCCTTCCTTTTGTTCGCCCTTCGCGGGCTTTTGCACAGATCTGCCGCATTTTCTTTCGCTGGCTTTTCCTTCTTTTGCCGCCTTGTCCTGGCGCCTCCCCTTCCTTCCTGCGGGAAGGGGGAGGGGCACAGTGAAGACACTGCCTGGGTTATTGGAGGTGCCTCCTCCATTTTGCTGTGCTTTGTGTTCGTTGTCACTGACATACTAAACGAATAGACTCCACACTCATCCAGGTTTTTAAAGTCTTGTTTTCTGTCGGAATTGGTCAAGGCAAGTCACTTCCGCCCTCAACCTTATTCAGCATTGCAGTTAAACATGGGCTACTATTCATCTCCCTCTTGCAACTATTATGGCTAGGCAGCACTGCTAATAGCAACGCTTCACAATACCCTTTATTAGATGATCTTTAAAGCGTACTACAGACCTCAGGTTGAGGTCAAGTCAGTGTATTAACATCTACAATCTTTCAACAATCAACTGGGAAACTGTGAGGGATAATTACCTTACATCGGAGCCCCACACCAGGGATAAAAGGGTTTCCAGCTCTCAGGAACACTTCCTACCTCAAGATGAGGTGTCCATTATGCTTATGAAAGAAAGATACCACATGCTTTGAGAACCTGGAATGGAGGAGTAACAGCTAAACCGCATTTACACCGAGGGCGGACACCGCCTAATGCGGGAAGTCATTTTTTGGAGCACTTAGTGGCTACCTTCGAAAATAATATGGAGGCACATAATCCCACTGGCCTCCATTTTGTATAAAGATCTAACTTTACCTAGTTTGGGAAAACATAGCACACATCTGCCATTGGAGTTCGGTGTTTAAGACTGTAACAGAATGGCCATGGGAATGTAACACTTGGGGGGTGGGTGGTGTGATGGTGTCACGAGGGCGCGACGGCAACGTTCGCCGTCGTGCGTGCGGTATAAAATAAAGTGGGCATACCCGGGCTCGTCAGTGCGTGCCAGGAGGCCGATGAGTGCAGTTCTGTGTCCCGTGTCTCCTTTCAGGTACGGTGGGTAAGGCCTGAGCACGGCGGTCCCGAGGGCTAATGCAAATATCACAGGTGGGAGGGATTTCGCAGTCTACCATCCCAATGTTAGTTTCACAATCCTTCCTTCTGTCCGCACCGTTTTTGTTGTCAGTCCTGTTCTGTACCCTCTGAGCCGTCAATGAGCACCAACATCCTCCAGCGACACACACTCATATATGACCCATCCTTCAATCTCTCAGTGGGCTCTCCAAGAAACACGGGGTGGGGGGGGCTTGTCATGCTAACAGAGAGAGGGTGCCTGGGCACTCAATGAGGAGCAGCCCTAGTGCCACGGACTAGTGCATTGGTGGCACACATATTTCTATAGCGGCTCAGTGTACCCAGTTTACTAATGGGGTAAAATTGTATAGTACCCTCCTACTTACTGGGAAAACAATAGGACATACACAAACCAACAAAGGAGGGTTCCTAAAGGAGAGTCAAAAGTCATAATGATTTAGCTTTTGTAAAAACTATATTTTTATTTTCATGTAACCCAAATACTAATTGTACAAAAATATGTATAAATATATCATTGTTCTGAAAAATATCACATAATCCACCACATCCTCATAAAACATTCAACACAAAAAAGAGATGCAATGAATGGCGACTAACAATTAATGTGCAAATTAACAACACATTACAAATACAGTAGTACCTAATAAGGAGACATAACACAATCTGGCCATCATACACAATGTACACTCACAAAGAGACTAAAGAAAAAATCGGAATACAATGAATCAAAACTCTACAGTGGCAAATTCATGTGAATCCCCAAAATTCATACCATCATAATGCCATCAATATAAGGGATAAAGCAGACATATCACCTATTGTGCAACGTTCTACAACACTATACCCTACACGTTTCTGTCCTTCATACTATTAATGATGGACATTCATCAGGGGTATGCGCCCTTTGGTCTCCTATTGTGGTCTGGCTCCTAAGTGCTGAGGATGTCTCAAAAGTGTGGGCTAATCTATCTCATTGAAACAAGCACAGCATTATGTGGTTTCTTGTTGTTTTTTGTTGTTGTAAATGTTTCACATTCCCTGTTTCATTAGACAGTAGATACTTCAAACCAAAACTAAGTTTCTGTTTACTCTGAGTGGAATCCGCTCCAAAACCAATTACCTTTTCACATATTTCTTAATTAACATACCGTGGCCCTTCGCATGCAAATTATCAACTAGACTTTAAGTGGTCTAAGTAACTATGGACTGTGTCTCCTGCATAGATCCCTTGTTCTTTTGCTACATTTGACCTTTTTGTACTTAAAATAAAAAATGTATTAATCAAGATCCCTTATTGTTGATGCAATCTATAGGGGCCCCGATTCTGGAAGTCTCAGCCCGCCAAGATAAATCATTGTGACCTTAGACTCTCCACTAGGAACCTTCCTTTTTTTGTTTTGTGTATGGTCCACATAGTCCTGCAGGAGCATGCCCTTCCCTCCTCATCTTTCTGCATAAGCTCCCTCCCATCTCTCTTCCCACTAGTTCTGATCTCTTCTCCCCCAAGGGCCCACCCCCAACGGGCAAGTCGCCACCGGGAGCCTCAACTCTTAACTCACCCCCAGTCTTGCTCCCACTCTTAGACATCAGTCATGCAAATATGACGACACGCACTTGACTGTGCTCCATTTCAGAAACTATATTGCTGAACCTCAAAGGGGGTTGGGGAGTTAGTTGATTCGGATACAAAGAAAACAAAATCATTTTGTGCACAATAAGGAGTTTTTGGACAACATCCAAAACTTACATTTTTCAGAAAGATAGAGAGAAAAAGCAAGTTTAAGGGGGTTATTATTAGAATTATTAGGACATTTATTAAGCGCAGACCAAGCTTCAGGAAGCAACGGAGCCCTTTGTTTATGTTTATGTTTATTATTTATATTGCGCTCCAGGTACCCATAGGCTTAAGGGCGCAGGCAACAGAAAAAACAAACAATACAGACAATTCTTACATAAAACAGAGATGAGCAAAAAGTGCATCCACAACAATATACAAGACAAGGGAGACCTCCTTAAGCCGAATGAATAGTCAAATAATCAGATTACAGCTGGTGGTGGATCCCCTCGGGATGTATCTACATAGTCTTAAGAAGGCTGGTAGGGAACTAGTCCCACATCCCACTAGGACGCAGTCCTTATCGTCGAGTGAGCTCCAGTCTCTCAGGGTCCATCCTGCGGAGAATTTTAAGATCTGATAGTCTGACCACACCCGGCCCAATTCTCTGTCTAAGCCAGGCTAGGACTTTAAACCGCAGGGCTTCTTTAGGTTCATGGCCAATTACCTTACTGATGTTAGTAATAATGAAATTTCTCTGCAATCATAGGGGGGAGAACAAGGTTAGGGAAGCAGAGAAACAAGGGAGTGGGAGTCTAACAGCAGGGGGGAGGGCAATGGTCAGCTATGGATCTACAAGTAACCAGGGGAGGAAACAGTGTGGATCAGATCGCCCAGTCTCAGGTATGGTGGGGAGTGGGCAGTGTATGGACCTACGTGTTAGGGCTGGGAACATTTGTATCCTCTTCAATCCTAGAAGCCGCTCTCCTTCCCCCCTCAAGGTAGCATAACACTGGATATTCTATACTCTTTATTTGAACATTTTAAATTCCAAACGGCCATCAGCTGGTTCCTTCCCTAAAATGTTGCAGTCACTTCTGGTTTCAGAGGGTCTTCCTAGGTTGTGTTGCAACCTGATTCAGATGGCATTTTACCCCACATGTGCCCACTCCCTGCAATGCGTAGGAATTTCCCATTGTGATCAGTGGTAGAAGTGTACCAACAAAAAGTAGCAGATCTGTGGTCTCGGCAGGGGAGAGCGTAGGCTGCATTATGCAACATGTGACAAGGTGTCGCGGCCAGGGCATTGCAATAGTCTAAGTTACTAGTAACTAAGGCTCCTATTACAACTTTACACATCGACAGTGTTGTGAGGCTCACTCATGCACACACACACGCTTGCAGGCTGTCGCAGGCAATGATACGCGGGAGCCGTTTTAACGGTGACATGCTTTATTAACAAGCCGGCGGGAACTGCCGGACCCCTCACCCCGATCCTCCCCTTCCCTTGCTGTCCCATCCGGAACGGCATGTCCTTTGGGCCTCAACGAAGGCCCGCCCACACAACGTTGTGGACAATCTGACAGACAGGGACATGAATGGACACATCCTCTGTATCAAATGGAAAATATGATTGTAAAAAGTAGAGGAATGGTAAACAGAAAAAAATTAAAGTAGTGGAAGACCGCTTCCGACCCTTCCCACTCACTTCGATCACTGATGGTAATATGAAAAGTAAGTTCCTGCACTTCCCATGCCAATTATGCAAAGTACAGCTCAGCAAGGCATGAGTGAGAGGGGACCCGCTGCATGAGTTATACCAAGTAAAGTTCACACAAGGCATGAGTGAGAGGGGACCCGCTGCCGGTATGTACACAAAGCTAGCACCTAATGTGGGAGGCAGAAGCGAGCCAGTCCAAATCTCCCAAAGGTGTCCATGGTGGCAACCTCTGGGGTCGGACGAGAACAGGCTAAAAGGGTCACTCTTTCAGACACGATGTCTGAACTCTGCACACATTGGGCCTCATTAGGAGTTTGGAGGTAGCCATGCCGTTCTTACTGGCATGGCTACCCCCAAACCGGGTACCGAGTCCGGGTCCCAAAAATAGGGAATTACCGGGCCATGCCGACTTTAGCAGGCCCGGTAATTCCCTTTCGCGGGACCCGGACCACAGGGCTCAATGGGAATGAGGAGGATGCTAACAACGGGCCCGTTAATGACGGGCCAGTTGTTAGCAACCTGTACTGCTAGCGGGTCCCGCTCTGCACGTCTGGTCTGCCCAGGCGTCCAGAGCGGGACCCGCTGCAGACCCTGTAATGTGGCGGCCCGGAATGAACGGTGCCGGTCCCTTACCGGCACCGGTCCCTTACCGGCACCGTTCATTCCGCGGCTGCCAGCCTCGTAATGAGGCCCATTGACTGTTTGAGCCTCCACTATCGCACCCATCCCAAAGTTTCCTAAGGGACAGGTCTGCAACCTGTGGCTCCCCAGAGGCTCTGGACTACAACTCCTATGATCCCTCACCATTGATTATTTTGGTTAGGGCTGATAGGAGTTGTAGTCCAAAACATCTGGAGAGCCAAAAGCTGCACACCACTCTAGCAGGGAGATCAGTGTGTGAGGCCACATTCGTAAACACATCGACTCCATTTTGTTTTTTTCTGTGTTGTGTTATCTAATATCATGTTTCAGTGGATTGTTTTTATACAATGATTTTGTGTGTTAAAACGTTTATGTAATCATTTATAAGTTTCACGCACGCAATTATACTGTGATCAACTTATATTCCTAAGCACATTGTTTTACAGATCGGTTATTCAGTAACCAGTATTTCCTTTTTCTATTTTGATCCCATTTTATAACGAGTTTTCACGGTTCCTCTTTCCTTCAAATGTGTCCTTGTTTTCAAGCACCACCCGTCCTTTCACTCTTTCACTTTCCCCTGGATTCAAAACCCAGCCCCTGTATGTGTCCCTTTGTGTTGTGTTTGGTGGTCTCCTCTGCAAGGTACCACTTTGCACTTGCAGGGCAGCCATCTTGAGATATTGTAATGGATCATGTGGCCGTTGCTTCATCTTCAGCAAGCCCGGCGTTAGGTGTGCGCCAGCTGCTCTTCTGTTTGCGAGTCTTTCTCCTATTTTTATGTTTTGTGTTGGTTCTTTGACCGCTTACACATTTGCTAATGTGTGCCCTGTACTGTCTTCCTGGCCAGCTCCTTTGTTGTCCTTCAATATTGCCCTCCCATACTTACTTGTGTTCAGTTGTGTTGCTTTACCTTTTTTGGATGGCCTAACATCTGGACCCCATCTTTAGTTGGTTTGATTTAGCCAGTGTATGATGGACACGTTTGTATTGCCGGGCAAGGCCCCTCATGCACTGACACCCAGTGGTCATTTAGATTTGAACCAAAGGCCCTTGGCTCCAGATTCAATGTGCACCACCGGGTCTGCACTTGATGACATGACAACCTCCTTCAGGTTGGTGCACATTGATTCCAGAACGAAAGGCCTTTAGCCCCTGATGGTTGGTGTGTTGGTAAACTCATCTTAAGTCTGAAGGGTCTAGGTCATGTGTCAGCAACCTTTGGACTACAAGTCCCATCAGCCCGAGCCAGCAAAGTCAATAATGATGGATCATGGAAGTCGTAGACCAACACACCCCCAAAGCCTCAGGTTCCAGACACCTGCTCTGGGTAACACCACAGGAACCATTTTTAAAAATGCACAGGCATAGTGGCATCAATTCACCAACGTTATAGAGCTATAATTCATGACCACATATGTTATTTGAACGGACTCTAATAACATTATGGGAACTAACATGAAATGGCCTGTGACGATGATGATGGATCACGGCACCTTTTATGTAAAATCTTTTTTAAACATTCAAGGCTGCCGCATGTTAATAAACAACGATGGATAACAAATGCAAACGTCCAGCTACTAAATCACCCAAAAACGAAAGACCTCCTTTAGAAACATCACATACTCGTATAGTGCTTCATAAAAAGAATCCCCCAACTTCGAAGCACTTTAATAGCAGGTGTTATTATTGCCCAACTCCGTGCCGCTCAATGTATCAGCCTCAGAAACATGAAAGGCTGAGTTACCCCTGGTGTGACTCACACTTGTGACGGAAAGTTGCCCACAGACTTATGATGAGATTTCTTAACTCTTTGGGCTATCCTTCCGGCAGGATCAATTGCCAGGCTTATTTATTTATTTATTTATATTGTTTTTATTGATGTTAGTTTGCAAACAAGAAACAAACTTTTTTGTCATTCCTTCTCAACTTCTAAAACTCTTACATTTCATTTCATTTAATTTGAAACATCTATAGCACTTAAAGCACATAAGTTCATAAAGTCCTATGATCTCGCTTATTCTTACTTGAGAGTGTTTGGTAATATCATGTCCATGAAGTTTACTTCTGCACAGGTTAATTGAACGTTTGTCCCTGAGATTAGGTAGCTCCACCATTCTTCCATATTCCCATTTTTTGGTGCGAATCTCGCAAGATGAAGTGAACGTTGGGCCACTATTTTGGGGCATTCAGTTACGAGGTGTTTACTCGATTCGACGACTGTCGCACAAAAGCGGCATTTGTCGCTATCAGTCCCCAAGTCTTTTCTTCTCATTAAAACCTCATTGGTGGAATAGAGGTTTAATCGTAGTCTTAGGAACTGGTTCCGATGGTAACGGGAAGGGAATTTGGTGAGATACCTCGGTGTTTCACCCACTTTATGAGTCGAGGTCCCCAAGTCAATTGCTGATGTTAACTGGTTGCGTTTCTCTATCTTTGTTATCCAATACCATTGCTTGAATTTGACTTTAGCCACTTGCGGAATTTGCAGCACAAGAGACCTACTTATATCTGCCGCCTCTAGAATAGCTAATAATTTCTCCTCCCACCTCCCAGCTGTTTAATAGGAAGGCTGATGGATCGTGGCTTCTTTCATTCAATATTTGGCAGGGTTTCACTGTCAGTGTTAAGCCCATTTTACGTAACGCTGTTATTGATTTCCACAGTACAATGGAATATAGTGAATCAAGACCGAGTTCGTGTCTTATTGCGACCATGGGAGTACTATGTGGTAGTTTCAGTATTTTTCTCCAAAAGAGTCCCTCCAATGTGGGCCAAACTTTGGCATCGATGTTCCATCCTGCTTCGCTTCCAAAACATATTGCTGGAGCAACTTTTTGTAGATAGAAAGTTAATACGGGTTGTAGAGTAAAAAAGCCCATAGTTTGCGTGTAGTTTTGCTCCTTGTTGTGCAAAAATTTTCATTCGAGCTGTCATATCATTGATCCAACTCCATTCTCTTATTGAGATGTTAAATGAAATTCCCAAGTAGCGGGTAGCAGCAACTTTGGCCAAGGGCTCATCCTCACCTTCCACGTGAAGAAGTTTTTCTTGGCGCCTGTTTTTGCGCCCAGCGCGATGACTTGGGATTTCTTTACGTTTATTTCTAGTTGATTCGCAACTAGATAGGCTTGTAATGCCGCCAGCAACCTTTGGAGCCCAATTTCGGTTGAATCAAGTAGTCCACGTCGTCTGCGTAGACTACGTGGTTTATGGGCTTTCCATTGAGTTTTGGTGGGAATGCCTTTGTTTTTACGAGCGCAACTGGAAGGTCGGCAATGGAGAGTTTAAACAGCAGCGCTGGCAAAGGACAGCCCTGTTTTACTCCCTTGGTTGTTTTTATATTTTCAGACAAAGTTCCTTCAGCGTTTAGACGCACTCTGATGCTGGTGTTCGCGTACAGTGCCATCAGCGGTGACAGTAGGTCGCGACTAATACTGTCAAACGCCTGTTTCAGGTCAACAAATGCAAGGAACAGTCTTTTCTTGCATCGTAGGGCATCCAGTTTCGCCATATTTAGCAGTAGCAAATTCAGCTCCACACCAACGCCTTTCGTGAAACCCGTTTGCCTTTCATCGATTATATTAGCATTTTCAGCCCATTTTGCAATTTTCTTCTGGAGAAAAGAGGCAAATATTTTCCCCATTGTATCCAGTAGCGCTATTGGGCGGTAGTTTACTGAATCTTCGCGGTTGCCTTTTTTAAAGACTGGAACCACCACTGCGCTTGACCATGAATCAGGAATTTTCGACGTTGCTGCAATTTGGGCGAATAGTACATTGATGAATTTCACCCAGTTTTCTTTGTTTGCTTTTAACATCGAATTTGAAATGCCATCAGGTCCCGCAGCTTGCAAGGTCTTTAGATGTTGAATGGCATTTTCGATGTCTGCCAGTGATTCGGTTACTTTCCAATTTTGCCAGGCTTATTAAGCATTTCCATGCTCTTGGGATCCATACATGTGTTGTTATTCCCACAGGAAATCCTTAAAATCTGCCTGTGAAAGGGTTAAATCAATGCAGTTTTAATGCAGTCCACATTGGATTCAAGCAGCAACATACGCCTAGCAAAGTGCTGCCCATAACTGCTCCTCAAATATTCCCACGCACAGAAATAACGAAAATCCTGCATGAAGGGAAACATGTTACAAATGGGAATTGAGGAGAGGAACAGTTAAATATTGTTGGATAAGAGGAAAAATAAAATCAAGGCGAGGGAAATAACGAAGGTAAAGGAGGGGGAGGGAACAGAAATGTTGACTGCATCGTAGAAATGTCTATGAACGGACAGGAGTCCAAAAGAAGATACTTCCTTGGAAAGTAGAGGGATGAAGTCTGCGAAAGGCTTTCAAAGGAGAAAGGAGTTGGCAAAGATCTATTTTGGAGAGTTGGTTGGAACACAAGCTTTTTATGGATGCAAAGGTGAGGTACCAGCCAAACAGAAATGGGGACAAGACATGTTTCGATGAAAGAAATATAAAATACATAGCCCTGATTCAGAGAGCGTTCTCCTTTGGGATTGCACCATTATAAAAACGTTTCTGTGAATTAGGCCCATAATCTGATTCCCACTTTTGGCATTTATTTTGCTATTTTATAAGTATATAATCAGTAAAAAAAAATTCTTAAAGGGACATTATGATTAAGTGATGTTTGAAAAAAATTGGCTTTTTATTAAGTGACGTTCAGCTCAGTAACACTGTAAAACACCAGCTGTAATTAAATGTATCTACGGAATGTATATTTACTTTCATTATTAGTTGTTTGATTATGGAGAAAAATTCCAAGCAATCTCCCGGCAATCGTGGAAAAGATACTATTTTGATATTAATAGTTAGCTTTATTTAAAATAATAAGTTATGGAAATGCAGGCAGTGCCCTAGATTACAATGCTGGGACGCTAGCTTTAAAATACTAGAAATAACTTCAGACTACAACGAATACGCGTGCCCTGTGGCCTGCTTGCGATTCTGATTCCTGATTTCTGGTGGGAATTTATAACACACCACATGCAGACTGAACTGCGTCAAGGCGCGGAATTCACAATTTGATGAAATGGGGCTTTGATCAAATTAGTAGAAAAGCCTTGTCTAGGGATCTTTACGGAACTGTAAAAAGGGATCCATCATGCGAGTGGACAGAGGAAGGGAATTCCATACTGGAGGTGCAACAACAACAAGAAGTCTACCGCCTCCTCTGAATTTAAAATTGGCTTTGGGAACTACTAGCAAGTTTAAATCTGCTGCTCGTAAAGAATGGAAAGGTCTGTATTGCTGGATCTTATTTTGTAGACCGCTAAAGAGGGCAAGCACATGCCGGCATTTGAAGACCAGACAGAGATTTTTAAAAGTCATAAGGCAGGAAGCCAATGAAGGGATTGGCAAAAGGGAGTGAACGAATCTGTTAGAGGGAGTTGAAAGATCAAGGAGGCTGCAAGGTTCTGAACTTTCTGTTATCGTCCTAGTTGGTAGTCTGCTATGCCCAGGTACAAAGAATCGGATAGTCTATCCCGGAGCCAAAAGAGACCGACTACCACGGGAAGATGAGATCTGTCTATCTAATACTTCGAAGTAGTTGTAGTCTGTAGAAAGATTTGTAGAAAGGGATTGATTTGGGTATTCATAACTTGTGGGAAGGTTAAATAAAATAAGAGGGGGACCGAGGTTAACATGATGCAACATTTACTTTTCCCGCCAAGGAGAATAACTTCTGATTTACTGGGATTCAATTGGGGTGAACTGTCTAGCATCCAGGATTCAATGTCATCTAGAACCTTAGCAAGATGTTTAAGGCTAGAGTCAAGACCATCATCTTTATTAACACCTTGGCAGGTGGGTCAGACGGCCTCCCACCCAACCAGGAAGCTCGGAACATGGTATTTACTGCACGGTAAAGCCCACATACTAAGCGTCCTCAGAGGCGAGAGACTGTCATCTTCCCTGTCAGGCTGCAGGTAAGTGCTCCCCATGCCCCCTTCCCACCACCCCCAACCCCAACTTCAACCTCCCTTAACCCTTCCCCCACCGACCTCCTGTACCACTTACCTGCATCTCCCTGTCCCTCAATGCGCCAGGAACACTTAGGGCCTCATCACGAGTTTGGCGGTAGCCCTTAAATCCGGCAGTAGCACTGTTTCCGCCGGATTTAAGGGTCCGCTAAATCACGGCTTTGGCTGATTTCCCCCCAGCTCTGAGCTGGGGGGAAATCCGCTGAGATTTTGGCAATTTTCAGCTCTTTTACTGCCGGCGGGAAATCCGCCAGAGGTAAAAGCACGAAATGTCCCCATTGAGCCCAATGGGGAATGGGGGATTCCCGAATAGGCTGAATGGGGAATGGGCAATACCCGTTTCGCCAAACCCATGATCCAGCGTTAATAGCGCTGGTGGGTTTGGCGGTTGGGCTAAAAACGTCAGCACTATTAGCGCCGGCATTACCGCCCAACTCGTGATGAGGCCCTTAGTGTTCCCGGTGCTTCCCCCGCTGAGGCATTGGCCGCCATAAAAAGGGATTAGGGACCACATGTAGTTCCCTTTTCCCTTTGTCCATGGCGGCCATCTTGTTAAGTAGTTTTTTTAAAGTTGAGAAACGGCAACACATCATTTCTCAACTTAAAAAAACCTGAAATCATTCTGGTATACTAATAGCAATACACCCCTCCGGGCAGGGACATTACCGGTTCCGTACCGGTGTACAGGCTGAACAGGCTAAACAGCTGAGAACAGTTAAGCTTCCTCATCCCAATCTCGCCCCTAAAGATTTCCTATAGATACCAGAAATCAACAGCCACTTGGATCCCAAACCAATAATTTCACGTGGAATGGATGTGGTTCCAAAACTTGTCAGATAGGCTTTCAAAGGAACAGAGGGAGAGACATTAGTATTAGACTGTGTTCCTTGTACAGGACGTGCCTTAGAAGATCCCAAGGTGGTGGCGTTAAAATACAGGGTGTACGATCATGCCTGCCTCATGGCTTTTTCCGTAGAGCATCAGATATTTGGAAGGCAATGATTCAAATCTATTACAGCTAATTGTTTAAGTTCAATGTAACGCATGGTCGCCAACTTGCTGTGTGTAACTACTCGTGGTCTATAGGCTTATGTCCTCTTCCGTGTACGTGCAGGCCGAACCTGGGGCCATCCATCATGGATCAACCTCCAACCAGCATGGTTGGAGGTTGATCCATATACACGTTAGACACACAAGATCAGCCACACACACGTAGGTATGCTTGGTGCATTCTGCATTCCTCTCAGTCAGTGGTGAGGAGAAGCCATGCAGCGGGTGGGTTGTCATTTGTTGTATTATTTCCTTTAGGGATAAAAGCGAGTAACAACTTATTGGAGGAGACACTCTGTTCATTTCCTGAAAGAGTCACGGGTACAAGACAATTGATACTTGATAGTGGAAGGTGAACCTATGCAAATTAGAGGTATTCACTTATCGGTAGAGAGAGAGAGAGAGAGAGAGAGAGAGAGAGTGTGTGTCTGTGTGTGTGTGTGTGTGCGCGCGCGCGCTTGTATAATAATATTTATTTCTCATTGTTCTGCGGAATGACCATTAAGGGTATGTAGTAATTCTGCCCACTATTATTGTGTTATGTTTTCTAAGCATATATATAATATATATTTTAGTATGTGCCTTTGTGCAATACAAAATGCGGTGTATGAATAGGGCGTTGATTTAAATTAAACATTGGCAGGCTACAGAGTGAATTTTTTGTCATTGTCAATCATACTGTAATTTCTGCCTGTACACGTATTAAACATGTGATAGTTATGAATGGAATATGAATGTTATTAGATTTGCTACAGCGCTCTGCTGCCACCTCTGGTAGAGGAAGCGTCCTGCAACACAAGCGTATGCTTGGGCAGTGAGAGCGTGCTGTGATTGGATGTGGGGTCTGCCTGGGTGAGTTGAGTGGTGGTGGCTATGCAGGTGATTGCCGGGAGACAGTGTGTAAAACATTGTGCCGGGGTAAAAGATGTCATAGAAGGGGAATTGCTGCCAGACAAAGACGCTGATTCACTGCTGACAGAGTCATTGCTAGGGTGGGGGCTGAGGGGGCTATAGCCCCGGGTCTTTGGGTTGTAGCCCCTGATAGAAGCTCGAGTGCTATAACCAAAATACTAGCTAACCCCGAATCCCGCCAGTCCCGACATTAACTTAGCCCCTGATCTTTTTCAGACATTGCAACACCCCTGACTGCTGACTCTTCATTGGTCCTAGGCCTAAGAGCTTGTCTATCGGTTAGAGGGTAGAATCCTCACTGGAGCGCACCATCAGAGGGGACCCTCAGCTAGAGGGAGTGTGTCCTGAGAGCTGAGCATGTGCAGGTTGAGCTCTAAAGAGCTTCAGACAGGAGATGACGCATCATCTGTTTCTAGTCCTCAGTGCGCAGAATCTCCACAAAACCACCCTCCAATCAAGAGAAGGGACAGTGCGGGGGGGGGGGGGGGGGGGGCATTATAAGTCCTACGTTTCCCGGAAGTTAAGAAGTCCCCCTATTTCCCTTAATTGCTTGTTGCAGCTGGCAACTATCCTAGAACAGAAAGAGTTAGGAGTAAGTATGGGTATAACTGAATTGCACCAAGAAGTTGGTATTTATTTAACTTGTTAATGAAGGCTAATATACAACAAGCTCTTAGTTGCCAGTGTATTTATTCTATTCATATTCATAAGCCGAGGGGTTCCTTGGGTTATACGTTTTTTTAATGCCCACAGCTCAAAACTGAATGAAAGCACAGTGACTACATAGAAAAGCTGAAATGAATTCAATCCCAAATTCCTCAGCCACAATTGTCGGCACATTTTAAGAATTCAGGTAACTCCTCGGCATGGCTGAACTCATCTATTTGCCACTTCAACGCGGCTTTACAGCCAAGACACCTTTTTTAAATAAAATGGAGAAGGGTAAGCGTAGTGAAGAAAGGCTCCTACAAATAAACTACAGAACATTGGGGTGCCACAGGTTTTTCAAAATGCTGTCTGCAGCTGGGAAAAGTGCCCTTGTGGATCAATCTCTTGTGAGACTGTTAGTGTCTGGGCTCTCAGGCACTTTTTAATGTGTCGCCGATGGTTGCAATTTAGAATTCTTTGGAAAGCTGGGAAATCTGATTTTTTTCGCTTAAATAGGACAAATGGTGATATTGACTTTTTTCTATCCTCGCAGGGGAAAGCATTTCCTTGAGACACCTTCCACCGTTCTCAGGCCAATCTGATTAAGCCTAAGTTAATCAGTGATTGCTGATAGTTTAGATAATGCAACCTCTTTTGGTGTGGTTTCAAGCCGTGGGCTTAGACTTCTATCTTTAAATAGTGTCATTAGTCCTCTGCAATTAGAGAGGGCAGCTTATAGTCGAAGATGAAGTAATCAGAGGGAAAATGTTGTTGTGCGGCCCCTATAGTTTGGAAATGCATCTATCGATGAAATACAAGTTACCGTACATCAACAGAATCCACACCATGAAGAGTAGAAAACAGTAAGCCAGTTCACAGCATGGCCACACCCGAGACTTTTATGGCCTGTAAGGCTGAACACAGGTTGTCTCATGACCCTAATACCGTCCACATGAGCCATCGACTGAATCGCTAGCACACAGGGGAGTGATAATAGGGGTGCTTTTACACACACTCCTCCTACTACATGTAGTCTACAGAAAATAATGACTATGGATTCTGTGGTGCATTAACTGGGAGCAAGGACTGGGATTCGGGGTAACAATCGCTGCGCCTGTCCTATTAGAAGCGAATCAATAACCCTATGATGTCACTTCCACTACAACTTGATTTTGGGGGATGGGGCCAATGCCCTCCCAACCCACCAGGAAGTTTGGAACACTGCAGGTCGGAACAGGGATACATTCCATACCATAGCAGCAAATCCCAAACAAGTATTATTTTAAAAGGTTTCTGGCACAGCACCTCGAAGTCAAACTTCTCTACTTAAAAAACAAGATTGCAATTTTTTAAAGGATTTTTTTAGTCAATTTCTTGCTTCTGTAGGCCACTTCTTCCTGTGAGAGGAACGATAACCAAGAAATAACTTTCCCAATCTTTTGGTTCATGGTTCTTTGTGTGTTTTCATGCCTAGCTCATAAGTGAAACTGAGTTCCACCTAAAGCCAACATGCAAAAAATGAATACATCCTCAAAATTACAACACTCCACAGAGAACATCACTATTCCAAGGAAATATTGGCCAAGGGAGTCCATGACAAATGTCAATGCTATAAGTGGCAGCTACTTGCATCCACAAGGCAGTCCCTATTACAGCACTCTTTAAGGATCTACGGGTCAGAGAGTTGTTGCACTTAACCTCCAGCATTGACTGTGCCATAGGAGGATTTGGAGGGATGTGAGGAAATCATTCTTACAATGGAGGCGCATTAGGCAACTTAAGTCAACTTGGTTGTGCAAAAGCACAATCCATATACCAGGCCCCAGCGAGGAGGTAAACAGTTGAGCAATTTATTGTGCTCTGAAAGACTATACTCCATGGTGAGTACTGGCGGCCTGGCATTGACCAGGAAGTTAGCCTTTTGTTGGGCAATTGCAGTGCATTAAGAGGCAGTGATAAAGTGTTGAAGACTAGGATTTCTCCCATGCAACCAGCTTTGAAAGAGAGCATGGAACATGGTGGCACTGCACATAGTAGGACCAATGCATAAATGACTCAGTCACAAGCACCACGCAGTGATACTTTGAAACTATCTTAGCAAGTGGCCTGAAGTATGTTTCTTGAACTCCCCACCAGTGATGGGTTTTCAACAGACTGTGTTCAGAAGGGGAGGATGAACTGAGTGTATCATGGCAAATGATGTACTTTCTGGATAAATGTGGAATTTAACGCCATAGAATCACGATTTACCATCCAAAGGGTAATGGGTTGTTAGAGAGGTTTAACAGGGTCTTGAAATAACCTGAAAGCAGGACTGTTAGATTGAAGTTGGGGCTCATTTCTATAGCTACCCTGACAAAGATAAATTGAAGGAAGCGATATATCATGTTAATGTATGCCGTGGATGGTTCCCTGTTTAATACTGTGAGGCTGGCCATGATACATCAACAAAATGGGACCCTAGAACTATTTAAAAAACGTAATGAGGAATTTCTTGTGTTAATTGGTTGGACCCCAAGATGGGAGGGAGGTATTGGATATGTACTGAAATCTTTTATTGTATGCTCTAAAAGGTGGGATTGTTCGTTAAAAAGCCATGATAAAGTTGATGAAGTGAAATCACTTGCAACTTTTGCACAGATTTGTTTAATTTATAAAAAAGCTTCAATACTGCATAAAGATTTCTCCCTCACCAAGCCTAAGAAAAACTTTTATGCTTCTCATATTAAATAAGGTTGAGGTCCTGGATATTAAAGGTGCATGGCTTCATATCCCAAACGACGATCACACTTGTCTGTGTCTTGATAGCCAACAGATTGAAATAACAAAGCACATACTAACTTCATGTAGTGCTATAACAAGGACATATGTGCAATATTATAACAAACGTGTAAGATTTGGGAAGCATCCAGGACTGTCAATTTTGGTTGAGATATTTATCCAGCTATAGTAAGGGTTTGATAATTGCTATTGCACAGGTGTGGAAAATTGCTGCTGAAAACCTTGCTGCTAAATAACTTCAAGTTGTTAAGAATTTGATCTTGGCAAGAATGTTTTTATTGCTTGTATTGTTTTTTAGGTGTTTTTATTATGAATTTTTATGACAATATGTTGTGTTTTATATATGTGAATTTTAGTGGCTGCTATGCCTGGGCCTCAGCCTCGTTATCCATCACATTAGAGTGGACCCTAGATGTCTGATTATGTACGAGTAGATTTAATCCTGGTGTCTGTGTTGCAGGGCCATTCTGTGGGGTTGTCTCCCCGTGCATTTCATTATTAACTGTTGTATGAGCTGATTGGCATCTGGCACAGTAGTCCAGTTTAGAGAATAAGCACAAAAGTGATGGGTGGAAGGTTCTGAATGAATCTGAACCACTGGCATTGCTCTGGGCCACCTTCCACACCACCGTTTTTTAGCCCGTCTGCGCCATTGCAAAAGGGGTCCAGCCATATGCATATAAGTCAGGTACTGCCACCATTGGTAGCAGCCCAGCCAGAACTGCTAGGCCAGCTCCCCTCTGCAAGGAAACACAAGCAACCCCAGACATGTTTCGGCCTTGTTGGGCCTCCTCAGTGAGGTGCAGCTCGGTTCCCTATAGCGCAGCGAGCAAGGGACCCACGTCTGGGCATACCCTCTCTCACATAGTGAGACAAACAATAAGCACAAAAGTGATGGGTGGAAGGTTCTGAATGAATCTGAACCACTGGCATTGCTCTGGACCACCTTCCACACCACCATTTTTTAGCCCGTCTGCGCCATTGCAAAAGGGGTCCAATCATATGCAAATCAGAGAAGACACAAGTGGTTAAGAGATGCTTGGCGGTGTTGAAAGGAAGGAGGTGCCTGATTTCCCTACTATTTAGGAGGTTGAAGCGACCTGTTGTTTCAGTTTTGGAGATGAATGTAGAGAAGCTGTGAGAAGGGTCATAGATTTCGCTGAGGTTTCTAGCTGAAGAACAGTAGGGGAGAGTGTCAGGTAGGAAATGGATAGGCAGAGGAAGAGATGAGAGAGAGCTTTTGGCAGGAAAGAAGAGCACCTATGTTTTGGTAGAGTTGAACATCAGAGAGTGCAAAGTCATCCAATGTTTAAGGGCGGAGAGACAGTTGGAAATTTTGATAGAGAGATCAGAGGAAAGTTCAGGACAACAGAAGAGGATTTGGGTAAGAGTTGGTACCAGAACCCAAAGGAGGAGATTAGTGCCCCAAGAGCAGAGGTGTAGAGTGTAAAGAGGAGCGTACCCAAGACCGAGCTTTGTGGAATAGCAACAGTTTGAGGAGTGAGTTGAAAAGTTTTGTTGCTTTAGGAGACAGAGAATTGACGAGGTGCAAGGTAGGATTGAATCTAGACAAGGGCTCAATCGCGAATCCCAAGAAGAAAGAGAGTATTAAGAAGATCAGAGTGATCGACAGTGTCAAAGGCAGCAGACAGGCCAAGGAGAATTAGGATAGAGGATAGGTTGGAGTACTTAGCAGAGGCGATGAAGTTGGACACATCCATGAGAGCACGTGGCGTGACAGGAGCGGAAGCCTGCTTTTAGGGGGTCTTGAAGGTTCTGGATGTCTAAGAAATTGGTAGGACGGTCGAACATAACCCTTTCGAGCACTTTAGAGTAGTGTGGAATGAGAGACACAGGGCAAAAGTTGGCTAATAGTTTCAGGTGATCTCCTTGCTCTGTTAATAGAGGGATGACCGTGGCTGTTTTGAAAATAGGAAAAGTAAGTGGAGTCGAAGGACAGGTTGAAGGTTCAGCGAGACGAGAGGCCACTAAAGGGGCAATAGCTTGACTTTCTGAGGAGCAAGAGGGTCTGATGGGGCACAAGAGGGGTTAGTCTTCATCAGTAGAGATAGCACTTTGTCACTATTAGCGTGACTAAAGTGGGAGATAGACGCAGAGGATGATGGTAGAGTAGGTGCAGTGTGAAATGTCGGAGGAAGTGTGAGGAAAGTCAGAAAAGAGTCTCTAATTTTGGGAATGTTTGCAGTGAAGTATTCAGCTAGGTCATTAGCTGTGAGAGTGGAGCTGATAGTCAAAGACTTAGGAGGAGTGAGGAGTGAGTTTAGGGTGCCCTGTAACCAGCGTGAAGGGTTGGAGTGAGAGTCAATGAGGGTTAGGTAGAATTCCCTTTTCGCTCTATCTAGAGTGGACTTGAGAGAGTTCAGAGCAGAAAGGTGAAGTTTCAGGTCCTCATGCGAGTGGGTACACATCCATTTGCGCAGCAGGCGACACATGTCTGTGCGGAGTGGGCATATGAATGGAGTGCCCCATGGTTGAGGATGCTGACACTTAGGGGTGAAAGTCAGCATTGGGATGAATGAGTTATATAGTAGGGATTGGAAGCTGGAGAAGGCAGTGTTGGTGGAAGAGGTATGAAGGGTGTGAAGGAGGAGAGTGAGAAATGTAGGTTGGAGAGAAAGAGGGGAATGGCAGAAGGTTTAAATTTCCTTTTAGTAATTGGTGAGGAATGTTCAGAGGGTGAAAAGAAGATGGTGGTGGAAACAATGGAGTGATCAGATAGGGATGGTGTGACAGTAGTATTAGTGGCTGAGAGAAAGGTGACGATGAATAAGAGATCCAAAGAGTTGCCCCCTGTGTGCAGGTATCTTATGGATAGAGTGGAGAGTGTTGTCACTAAGAAAAGCCTGAATTTCAGATTTTCTGAGAAGTGGTTGGAGAGGGAAGGTTAAAGTCACCTAAGAGAATGTGGTGATGTTTAGTGGAAAGAGAATCAAGGAGTTGCCCAAGATCCTCAAAGAATGGTCCTCTGGGACCATGGGGGCGATAGATGGATATCTGAACCAAGTGAGGCAGAGAAATAGAAGAGATGGTGAATTCAAAAGAGGGAGTAGAGGATGTGGCATTAGAGATTTGTGAGGCATTGAGGCGAGAAGAGAGTAGGTGTCCGACACCTCCACCTCTGCCAATGAGTCGAGGAGAGTAAATGAAGGATAGTTTGGAGTCTTGTAGGGCCACCAGAGTGGCAGTGTCAGATAAAGAAATCCAGGTTTCATTGGTAGCAAGAAGGTCTAGGAGAGGTGTATAGGTGTTAGAGGAGGTATGCTGAGCTCGTCAGCTTTGTTTGTTGGAAGAGAGATGGTGTAGTGGGAGTTTCGAGTTGTGAGTTTTATAATAGGCACAGGAAAGGAGGAAGTTGTTGCATGATTGGAGAAAGCGTAGGGGGAGTGAGTAGGAGGCGCATGAGTAAATGCATTATAGGTGAGTAGCACAGTGTGGAGAGGCAGCACAGTAATTAGTAAGCTTGGGGTACTCACAGGTGCAACAGGGAGAAAGACAAAAGCAAAAGCTCATAGGCAAAGAGGCTGGTCAAAGGCTGGTCTTCACCCTTCACTGTTCCGCCCTTAACTGGTATGCCCCTTGATGGATGCCCCTAGGAAGTTCAGAAAGGATGACACACGCTCTTGTCACCTACTCGCTGAATACATCAGTGGATGGTCTTTCTGATATTGTCCCTGGTGTTGCTGCAATTAGGCGATTTCTTCTTGATTGGTGTTCCCAGAGGAGCGTCTTGTGGGCTACTGCTGGAGATGTAGTTGATCCAAGATGGCCACTGGAAGTGATGTCACCAATCCAAAATGGCCACTGGCAGTGAAGATCAAACAGAAAGTGAAGCCAAAAACCAGGAGATATGACACACGTGCTTGTCACCTGATCACCTAATCCAACAGTGGTTTGCCTCTCTGACACTGTCTCTGTGGTGCTCCTGGAATAAGGTGATTTCTTCCTGATTGGTGTTCCCAGAGAAGCCTTTTGTGGCTTTCTGCTGGAGATGGGATTGATAATAATACTAGTAGGGATAAAAACACTTCTAGTAGCAGTAGTATTACTGATGTGATTGTAGCAAGAGGAGTATTTGTATTACTAACATCATTATAAGTAGCACTACTTCAACTGGAAGTAGCTCTACTGATAGTACTATGACTATGACTGCTACTGGCAGTCGTACAAATAGTACTCTTAATATATTAGTAATAGTAGTAGTGGTGCTGCCTGTACTGGTAGCAGTACTATGACAACTACTAGTAGTGCTAATAATATCAGTAGTGGTCGTACTAGTAGTACCAATGCACCAGTAGTTATAGGGCTACTACACCTGTTGGTCGTAATGCTGCTGCTAATAGTGCTACCGTTTGTAGTTGTAGTAGTTCGACTACTCTTACCAGTAGTAGAAGTAGTACAAGTTCTATTAGAATCAAATTGTTACTGAAAATACTACTACTAGTAGTAGCAGTAATGTTTCTGCTTCTGGACTGCTGCTGGTAGTAGTACTGTTAACATTACTAATGGAGGTACTACTACTTCTGGTACTGCCGCCATTGGTAATGGTAGTACTGTTGATAGTAATGGTAATACTGCCAATAGAAGTACTATTAACAATACTACTTTGGTACTGCTTGTTGATGTAAGGTAAAATAATATGAAATCTTTACATTTGTTCATTTGCTGCTAGAAAAAAGAAAGTTGGAAACGATTTTAACCTTGGAAAATAGGCAGAAAAAAAACATTAAGAATAAGGAACAGCATGCTTTATTTGTGTAAAAAGTATGCCCCCCTGTTATGACCGGCTCTTGGTCATAGGGTTCACTCCAAGGGACACTCAGGATACACAGGCCAGGTACGCATAGTGGTTACTTTATTAGCTTCTTAGGTTACAGGATCAGATGTCAACAAGTCATTAGGAGATAAAGAGGAAAGGGACAGGAGCCAACTGGCTCCCACCACCCAGGCTCACATAATCTAACTGCCTGGGTTAGAACCCATTCAACCCCAAACATTCTAATCTCACACTCCAGACTCACAGCCTACATTCTGATGGTGACATCAGTCCTGGCTCAGCACACATGCAAGTATAAGAGCCAACCCTAACACCTCCTTTCCTACAACAAACAAACACACCTCAAACACACACTTAGAGAAAGCAACCCTAACACCTCCTCCTCTTGCATAAAGAGCAACACACACTTTCACAACAGCAAGACACACCTCACTCTCAGCAGAGTTCCGCTAACCCCAGAGATTGAACAAACAGGCGTAACTAACATCCTATGACAGTCCCAGCCGCCACAACTAACATTCCCAACCAATCAAAACATCACAAATCGCCTTCCGTTCCCGCCTGCCACAAAGGAACCTCGAACTGCCACTTTCGAGCACTAACCGCCCACCTCGGCAAACAAACCACAACACTACCAAGACCAACCAAACACAAAGCTCCTTCCGTTCCTCTCTGCCACAAAGGAACCTCGGACTGCCACTTCCGAGTACCAACTCCCAAAACCGGGAAAAACCAGGTACTGTCATAACTGCGCAAGATACTTACTAACAACCCAACAATCTACCTGGGTCACCAAGAAACCACAGTCACAACTCATGCCGCTGTCAAATCCATTCCAAAATTCAAGCAACACAGACACACCTAATCACCAGTCACTCACCTCATCACACCAATAAAGAAACGCAACCAGCTGTCACTAAACAACCACCACCAGCATAACGCTACAAATGTTGGCCAGACAAATGAGCCCTTCAAAACCAAATAAACACCCCAAAGTGAACACAGCTGCAGATGAAACGTTGCCAGGCTTCTGAAATTAATCAAGAGCGGACTCAAGAACAATTCCAAAAGTCACCTAAAGTTAAAAGAAAACACTAAATGCAATGTAACTTGCATCTCCAGAATTCCAAGCAATCCCTGGACCTGGAGCTTCACACAGCTTCAGGCACCAGTCCCCTGCTAGATGCCTCTGGACTGCTCCGCAGAGCCACAATCCAAAACAACATAAAAGCTTCACTAGGTTTCATGTGAACTCCTCAGAGCCACCAATCATCACAAAAACACAGCTTTGCAAAGCTTATGGTACTAGTCTCCTACTAGGTACCTCTGGACCCCTCAGAGTCACTAACCAATTAATCAAAGTTCCAACTAGGTTCTATACTAGCCTACCACTAGTAACATCACTAACCCCACAGGGCCTCTAAACACCAAACACCTCCAACTCCGCAGAGTCCCCTGACCAACCCTGGTCATGTACATCAATTAAAACATATTCCAAAAAACAATAAAAAAAGATTTCAAAACCCAACACTGGTCATGCACCAACACTAAAACATTCACATACTGCTACACCACACACCCAAACACAGGATGTTCAAAATACAGACAACCCCGGCATAGAATGTTAACTGCTAAGGAGTGCTGCAGTCACTCTGGCAGTCATCATGGGTTGCACATCCATACACGCACAAACAGAACATCACGCCTACAATGCCTCAAAAATGGTTATAGTAAGCATTGCAATGACATATCAATAATCACATTATAAATTGCAGATCTCATTTCCTAAAAGTCCATGTTGCCAAAGCATGGGCAACTCTAAATGCTGAAATGACTCAAAGATTGTGGTAACCATTAATGACCAACATCACTCTTATTGTGCTTTAAGATCACAAATCTCACACCACACACACACAAGCAAAACATAGTCTTAGGATGATCAGAACATTGAAACATAGTACATCCAAGTCACATTTTCTAAAAGTCCATGTCGCCATTAAACAGGTAACCTAATATGCTAAAATGCCTCAAAACGTTATACTAAGCATAATAGGATCAACACCCTTTGATTGTCCACCTCAATCAACCTCATATGTGCCACTCACACACAACCCCTGTCACAACACAAATGTGGAAACCAACTTTAAATGAGACCTAAACGTGCATGTTGCCAACTGGGGCCAACTCTAAAACCAACCTGCAATGCCTCAAAATGGTTACATCTAAAATAAAATGCATCTCCTATTCTAAGTGCAACATCATTCTCACTAATACTTCTCATGGTAATTCACTACTAATGCACAACAGTACTCTTCAGTCACTGCTTGCCACATCGTTGCTCAATCCATTATGACATTTTACTTTTAAATGAAACTCCAAAATTTCTTCTGCAAGCATAAACTAATCATCCCCAAAAACTACTATCATACCCAAACCCAAACAGTAACCGTTTTCTCATTGCGTGGTCCCCACTTCAGACCAAATCAGCATAGCGTCTATACTCATTAAAACCTTTAGCCTTCCAGGTGCATAAAAAGGCACAATTACGCTTACTTGGCATGGAAATTACACTTCCCCTGTTTAAATAATGCTGGCATAGTCACTCAGGAAATGGTGGCACACTTGGGCAGCCTAATACAACCCTGCCAATGTCTCCTCATGTACCAGGGGGCCTGTTCCTGGCAGACTCCAACAGGCCATCCTTGCCCCAGGCTCCATGGGGCAGGATGCTTCTGACACCCCTGGGTGGCCGCCTGCAACAGCCCTGGTGGCTGACTAAAGCATTACATGGTGGCTGACTCCAACAGCCCTGGGTGCTTTCCATTTCTCCAGACTCTTGGACAGCCTCTAATGACTCCTGGCCTCAAACAGGGCACTCTCCCTTCTTCCCAGGGGTCTCCTCTGACAGGCTTTCCCTTCCAGCCCTGGGTGCTTTCCATTTCTCCAGACTCTTGGACAGCCTCTAATGACTCCTGGCCTCCAACAGGGCACTCTTCCTTCTTCCCAGGGGTCTCCTCTGACAGGCTGCCCCTTCCAGCCCTGGTGGACTGGCTCAAACAGCCCTGGGTGATGGGCGCAAACAGTCTATGGGGGGCAGTGGGCTCTCCCTCTCTCCTTTCATTCACTTGTCCTCTTGCCTGCACCCCCCGCAGCAGAGTCTCTTCTCCTCTCTCACATGACATCACACAGGTACCTGTATCTCCTTTTGCTTCACTTGGTGTCCACTCCAAGGTCCTCCTTCACCATACCTTGGACCATCCTCGTCGCCAATTGTTATGACAGGCTCTTGGTCATAGGGTTCACTCCAAGGGACACTCAGGATACACAGGCCAGGTACGCATAGTGGTTACTTTATTAGCTTCTTAGGTTACAGGATCAGATGTCAACAAGTCATTAGGAGATAAAGAGGAAAGGGACAGGAGCCAACTGGCTCCCACCACCCAGGCTCACATAATCTAACTGCCTGGGTTAGAACCCATTCAACCCCAAACATTCTAATCTCACACTCCAGACTCACAGCCTACATTCTGATGGTGACATCAATCCTGGCTCAGCACACATGCAAGTATAAGAGCCAACCCTAACAGCCGGTCTTAACACCCCCTTAAATTATACGCACATATAGGCCCTCATTCCGAGGTTGGTGCTAGTCATGGCGCTGTTAGCGCCATGACTAGCACCAATACCGGTACCGCCACCGACTTGGTGGTATGGGGATTTACTGGTCCATTCCGCCCTTTGCAGGACCGGTAAGTCCCCATTTGAAATGCCATCCCCCATTCCCATTTGAGCCCCCATAGGGCTCAATGGGAAGGGGGAAGGCGTCAATAATGGTACCGCAGATTGCGGTACCGTTATTGACCCCGGTATCCCTTTGCGGGTCCCATCCATAACGCCTGGTAAAACCAGGCGTTAAAGGAGGGACCCGCAAAGGGACCTCGGAATAGGGCGCAAAGGGATTACCGGCACCGGTGTCATTACCGGTGCCCGGTATCGCTTTGCGCCCGGGTCGTAATGACCCCCATAATCTCTATGGCTATCTAGGGAGGATATTCGACGTTAAAAGTAGATTTTCTTGTTATCACTGTTTTTTTGGTGAATTTCGGTTGTTTTTTCCACTTTATTTTACACAATTGACTGTGTTTACCAATGTTCTTCCACTTTTCTCACAGAAAAATTGCTGACAGCAGTGCTTTCCCTGTGCTTACAAAAAGTGTTGCTTTCTCCACCCGCAACATTCATTTCCTTTCGAAGCAGAACGATGAAAAGGTGAGTACAGTTTTCGTTGCAGACGAAATATTACAGCATGCAAGGGTCCAGAGGTTTTGAGCTACAACTCACATCAGCCCTAGCCAGCATAGTCAGTGGTGAGGGATGCTGGGAGCGATCATGCAAAACACCTGGAGAGTCCCAGGTTGCAGACCCTCTATTAGAGAGTGGGTGCTGCAACACGAGGGAGGCTATTAGACCCAGCACAATGGTGAGACAGAGAGAGAGAGACATAGGGAGAGAGAGAGCAGGAGAAAGAGAGAGAGAGAGAGGAGGGGAGCAGACAGAGAGACAGTGAGACAGAGCCAGAGACAGGCAGACAGAGAGGAGAGACGGAGACAGAAGCAGAGAGACAAAGAAACAGCAGAGATAGACCGGGAGAGAGAAAGAAGGCAACAACATGATGAGTAGACGTAGAAAAGAGAAGGCGAAGGGTTGGAGAGAGACAGGGAGGGAGAGAGTTAGAGAAGGAGAGAAGATGAGAAGATGGGAGAGAGAGTGTGTTAGTGAATGATACGGAGGGAGGGCATTCATTGCAGGATCAGGGTCACCTGATGACTAATGGTTCTGTTTAATGGACGTGTTTCCGGTTTGCCCTTTCCTTTTCCAAGTCACTTGTATCAGGTTAGTTAAATTGAAGTAACCCGAGGCTACCACTCCCAAAATGCACTTTGCAGTATATTGCATCCGTCTGGGTGTTACCCCCACCCTGTGCAGGGCGGAAGGGACCCCAGAGAGGAGGAATAAAGCCTTACAAAAATTAATGTCTTTTCACGCGCTCAGGAGCACCAAGAAGGTCTCAGGCCTGTCTTGATCCCAACTCAGATCGACATTGAGCCTCCCTCATACCCCCAGACACGGCTCGAACCTGCAGACTGGTAGCTGTGGATCCATCAGGGCCACTGGGGGTGCCTAAGGCACAGCCGAAAGCCATGCCCTGGCACAGTGAACTTTGGGCATGAAGACAGGCCATGCACAGAGCCACGTCTTGTGGCTGACTCAGCTGGTAGGACTAGTGGTAGGCTGCAGGCTCACCAGGGCCATTGGCAGGTTGGGGGCATGGCCAGGATTACTGCCTAGAGCCTGAGGCATGTGGGAATGCACACAGGTCAGGCTCAGCGGCCATTTTGTTTGACTGACTTCTCCTGTGGGGCTAGTGGTAGCCTGAAGACACACCATGCTACTAAGGTTAGCTAAGGTTTGTCCAAAGACCATGCTCTGTGCAAAGTGGTCATTGGACATGACCACAATATCCGCCATGGCCGCTTTTCCTGGGACATGGCCTTCTGCCATTTCACCTGTAACCCCAAGATACCCGAAGCGCTCAAAGGGCATGGCCTGCAGCTATGCCCTTGGGCCATGCCCTGGGAATCCCAAAGCCCAACGTGCTCACTAGGCCTTTCCTGCGTGCATGTTAGTGGCCATTTTACTTGCGGCAGAGGTCACGGGCCATCCCGATGCCATGGCAGTCCGCAACCCGCCACTCAACCTGGTCAGAGATGCCCAGTGCCCACTTTATCCAGGGCACAGCAAAATGGCGGAATGCGCCTCTTAACTGGAGCTTGGTGTTGGGGGGAAGAAGCTCTATTATGAACAGTTTTGATGTCCCAGACCAGTCATGTAATGCATAAGGACTGGCAGGTGAACACCTCCTGAGGGGATACACAGTGCGCGTCTCCTGCGGCGCAGCTTTCAGACAGGGCGTCAATAATCTACCAGCCAGAACAGATCCATTTGGAAAATGTGAGCAAGACAAAGCGTTCTTTGAGCCTAATGAGAGTTGGTGGCGCCGTCACGGTGCGGTCATTGGCCTAATATGATTGAGGAAAAGACATCATGTGCACAACGACTGCAGCCCATGTGGGAAAGCTGGCAATGCATCAGGACAGAAGTGGCTGCATTGAATAAGCCTTAAATGAAACCCATGCAAGAATTGTGGGATGACAAGAGGGGCCGGGAAAACTTGAGCCATCCTGTCTGTGTAGTACACGTGGTCTGCAGTAGCAATGCAACGACAGTAACTACAGATGGGGGGTTATCTGGCACCATAGGCTCGTCCAGGGAGCGGCCTGTAGCGGCACGTGCTACCCCTGGAATCTGATTGGCCACCCCATTATCCTAAACTACGTTCATTAAACTCTTCCATCTGGAGTATTCTTTTATCTCGACTTTTAAACTTTATTTTCCAGCATTTTATCATCTGAAATTTGACTCCAAAATGCCATAAAAGATGCTCGTTGATAGAGCATTCTGAATGATAAAGTTCTGCACAGGAAAGCTTGCAGCCGTCTCTTATTGTGGAATTACAGACTGCTCTTGTATATTAAGGCCTGGCTACCTTTCTCCCAGCAGATGCCCGCCTGGATTCCTAAATGGCTTCTGGCGTGGCCTGTTCTCCTAACCTGAGAGTCCTGGGATCCTGCATGCTGTTGTGTTCTCCATGCCTAGAAGCCAATAGATTATGGGTCAGTGGAGATGGTATGGCCACTAGCACAGTGTTCCCCTAATCCAGGCGTCACAGGACAACAGCCAGGGTGAGGTCCTTGTATGTCCTACTGATCGATAAACAGGCAGATAGATATCTGTGCAGGTTGAGGTGAAAGTTGTCAGGTTTCCCACCACACAGACAACTGGAACTGTCAAAGGAGAGCTTACGATTCTTGTTCACGCCGAGGAGTTTCACATTCATCACTGAACCTGGCAGCCATTTCATGGATTTTCATCACTGAACCTGGCAGCCATTTCATGGATTTTCATCACTGAACCTGGCAGCCATTTCATGGATCTTCACATTCATCACTGAACCTGGCAGCCTTTTCATGGATTTTCACATTCACCACTCAACGTGGCAGCCATTTCATGGATTTTCACATTCACCACTCAACGTATCAGCCATTTCATGGATTTTCACATTCATCACTGAAACTGGCAGCCATTTGATGGATTTTCACATTCATCACTGAACCTGGCAGCCTTTTCATGGATTTTCACATTCACCACTCAACGTGGCAGCCATTTCAAGGATTTTCACATTCACCACTCAACGTGTCAGCCATTTCATGGATTTTCACATTCATCACTGAACCTGGCAGCCTTTTCATGGATTTTCACATTCACCACTCAACGTGTCAGCCATTTCAAGGATTTTCACATTCACCACTCAACGTGTCAGCCATTTCATGGATTTTCACATTCATCACTGAACCTGGCAGCCATTTCATGGATTTTCATCACTGAACCTGGCAGCCATTTCATGGATTTTCACATTCATCACTTGATGTTGTTTGGGGTGAACTTTATTTGCAGCTTGACTATTTGAATGCTTCATATGCTGACAGCTAACCTCTTCTCCGTTAACCCATCCTGCACTTTTGTCAACCTTTTTGCACCGTAAACTTTGAAAGAGCTTGTGCCATTTACCTGCTGGGCACGCTCCACCTTCAGAATCTCTATCAGTTGTCATCTTCCCATTCTGTTATAAAGCGGCCAAGGTCATTCTCATCTTGAGCAAACCTACTGCTGACCATAACAATCCCTCTTTCTACTGACCCAGAACCCTCCTGCCTCACCACTCTAAAACCCTCAAGCACATGTGGCCTCATTACGAGTATGGCGGCATTCCGGCAGTAAATCTGTCAAAATACTGACAAACCAAAACACTGTTACCGCCACTTGTCCTGTGGGTTTACCACAGGATTAAAAGTAGTGGTAAGGTGGTGTTAGCCCCCAGTTATGGATTTTTGGAAGAATTACCACCAGCAGAATTACTGAGTGGTAATTCCTCTGTTTGTAGAAGGAAAAGCGAAGGCTTCATCTCCAGAATCAAGCTGGAGGTAAATCCTCCCCTTTACCTCCAGAAATCAGTGGAATTGCCACTTGGTAATTCTGCTAGTGGTAATTCCACCAAAATTGTAATTTGGCGGTGTAGTAAAAGTGGCGGTAATGGAATTGCTGCCACTTTTTTGCCACACCGCCAAAGTTGTAATGATGGCGTCTTCAACTGCCCCATGAACTACCTAGAGACCAATGCTCTGTGCAAACCCCCATTCTGGGCTGCAGCAGACACGTGTGATGAAACCTATATCTCCCGCACTAAATCCCTGCCTAAAGTTTCCTCCCAGGTGGCCGGGGAAAGGCAGACGCTTCCTGATCCTGACCTTGCGGGGTGGTGCTCTGTGGGAGGATCACCTGGCAGCAGAGAAGACCCAGGGGAGTGAGGGGAATCTGTGGGGTGAGACACCGTTTTTGTCTACCTCTTAGGAAGACATAGAACACATGCCAAAATACACAATGGTTTGTTGTCATAATGATTTGTATATTCCACAAGTTAAACACCCTACTGTGGATATCCAAAACCCTTTCTCAAACCGTAAGAACTCATTCACCTAAATTCTCCACTAACTCCCCAAAGTATTGTGAAAGGAAGTATGTGAATAATAACAGAAAATGTTGTGAATGACAGAACAACTACTTTTGTTCCCTAAGTACTGGGATGAGGAAAAGGGCTGAAGAGGAGCAATGCAGGAGTGGGCAGCTAATTAATGTAAATGATTGACACCTGAGGGAGACTGAAAGGCTTAAAAGGCCCCCTCAGGTGCAGGCAATAGAGCGAAGGGGAGAAGAGAAGCTGAGGCTAAGACCGCAGTAGAGAAAGCAGGATGAGAGCAGTGCAGGCAGAAAGAGCAGTACAGACCACATATGCAACCAAGGTCGGCACTGGAGAAGGAAGACGCAAAGACCGTTAGAAAGCCAAAGACTGTGGCTGGTCTGTGTCTCCAGAGGTCAAAGGTGGGAAGCATGCCGAAGGAACGCTAGCCCTTTGAAGGCTGATTCCGCAGCGACTGCGCAATGGAAGGTGAAAGCAGCGAGGAAAGTGTTCCCTCTGGAGAGATCTTCGGTGGATGATGTGCACCAGGAACTCTCAGGAGCCAGAAAGGCTCTAACAAAAAGTGGCGTGGGCTAAGGTGGAACAAGAGAGAGTGTTCACTGTGTTGCTGTGAGCCACAGCAGCAGAATACCTGCAACCGCAGAGAGGATCGGATGCATGCAACCAACCAGGTGAGTTCACAGTGTGAAAGTAACTCTGGGACGCTTCGATACCACTCGCGTGGTGCAGGCAGAGAGTTTCACTTGCGTATGAGTGAAAGAAGTGGTAACAATGAAGTGGTAACAATTGCTTTTAATACCAAACTAATACAAAGCAGTGAAAGTGGCCTATTAAGAAAACAAGTGACTGTGAAATTGGGTATGTGAGTTTATGGAAAGTCCAAAAACCTGTGGAGGCAAGACAATCTAAAACCTAAGCAATATAAATCCAACAGATATTGCCAAAGACGAAAGGGGAGTGAGAGAAGACCCCAGGGTTGTGAAGTCTGTTATTCGTGTTTGATAAACTATACAACAACAGATAACATAAACACACATTGCCAAAGCCAAGAAAGAAGCAGGACAAATCTGCATCCTTGTCAATATTTGGTTACTGGTGCAATGGGGAAATAAAAGTGGCAAAGAGACTGCCCTTCTGAAGAAGGTTATTCAGAGAGAGAAACGTATAATTTGATGAGGAATCTTAAAGAGCACAAAGGTGAATCTTGTTTCCCTGAGAGGTTGATACATGTAATTCTGTGTGACGGCATCATGAAGCAAGACACAGACAACAGATTCAAGGTTTAAACAAAAGATATTTGTTAACTTAAATGTCAGGACGGTAGAAGGCCTAACTTTCCCTACACTAAGGTGGGATTTCCCTACCTGAACGAAACTAAGGAAAGTCTCAGTCAAAGAGTTCAACTTAAAAGTCTGCCTGCGTCCAAAACCTATGCTTGCCCGCACGACTAAAGCTAAATAATGTGTAGGGATGTCAATAATAAAAGAAATGTGATCAACACAAAGTTCTGAGCTTCTTCCAGCTCGTAGTTTCCTTTTCAGCTCCCCTTCCCCAAGTTCAAGAAAGTTCCACAGAAGTCTCAAAATTACCTTTCTCACGCTCAAAGTAATGCAGTTCCACACAACCCTTGGGGTTCCCTTCCAAGCAACATCATTCACAAGGGAAAAGGTCTTGAGCCTCTGTTCTCAAGACAATACTTCAGTCCCTCAAGTCTCTAGCTTCCCTTTCTTCTAGGTTGATTTCACAATGTCTTTAATCCTTATAGTTCAGGACTCACTGGTCCAGGCGCAGTTGTCAGACCACACGGTCCACCCATCATATGTCACGCAACCAGGATCCCCAGGCTTTTCAGCCCACACAGGTTCTTCTATACCTGCTCCTATGTGCAGAGTCACTTTCTCTTAACTGCTCTTTGTTGGCCTCTTGCCTTTACATGCAGGTTCCCACTTTTCTGGCTTTTCCTGGTGAGCCTCTTGGCTCTGTCATAGTGTGTCCCACACCTCTTGCCAGTCTTTGGCCTTGCCGCACAGCATTTACTCTTAAAGTTCACTTTGTAGTGGTTTTATTCATGTCCCACTTTTCGAGGGCACTCTTTCACGCTTGCACTCTTTTCTATATGTAACTTTCCCATGGGCATTTCCTCCTTGGCAGTTCCTTGCTTTGCACATTGAAGTTTTACTCCATTTCACATTATAATAAGCTTAATTGCAAGGTTTTATTCAGTTTGAAATTCAATGGATATTCGTTATGCTTGATTTCAAGATTTCCTTCGGTTCGGCATTCAATATGCACTTGATATATTTCATTTCAACTTTCTACTCAGTTCGGTATTCAATATATGTTCATTAAGCTTAATTTCCATTTCATGCGGTAAATATTATGCATTCACTTTGCTCCATTTCATGTTTTCATTCAGTTCAGTAAATGTTACGTCACTCGCAGCCTGCTCAGAACGACCCAGTTACCAAGTGCCGTTTCTTGATGCTCACCGGTCTCTGGCGTTGCTTGTCAGCAGCTCCTGCTGCTTCTGCCGTCTTTGGTGGTTGATGAGCCAGCTTCTGCAAGTCCCGCTCACTTACCTGGACTTGCCTTGCATATGCTGACTGCTCTGCCGCCTCTAGCATAGCTCTCAACTCACACGCTTTTGGCGGGTGTCACCCGCTTTGTAAAGGGCTGACTCACCCGCCAAGCCTCCTGCACGCCCATTCATTCCAATGGGCGTCTCACCCGCCAAAAACAAAATTGGGTGATTTCACCCGCCTTTCCAACACAAATGGTTGAGAGCTATGCCTCTAGGCGGACTCGGACAGCGTCCTGCTTTCTTTTAAAATTCTACAGCTCTGGCTGCTGTCCTTTCGTCATTGATTCTCCTTCCCTGGGCTGCTGGTCGGCATCCTGTCTCTTCCACAGGTCCCACCATGGCTGCCTACTACAAAAGCAGGTGCCCTGCGGGTCCTCTCCCCACAGGCCTCGCTTTTTCTGCTCCCTACAGTGTTCTTTGGCTCTCTTTCTATACACCTGCAACCTCCTAACTGGATCTTTGACTAGGTCTGCCTAACCACAATAAAGAGGACATGCCTGACCCTCATCATTCTCTGCAGCAATCTTCCTCGTCCTAGTACCAGAGTGGTAAAATTAAATTGTAATCTTTATTCCTCCTAGTCTCCTCTTCTTCGTCTCAGTACTTTCAAAGGTTCAACGGGGAAAATTAAGGGAAGAGGTCTGGCAATAACACATAAAGGTTGGGGGAGGGTTACATTGGTCATGAATAGGGAAAGGGGGATGCCATGTCTCGCCTGCAAGCTGTCTCTTCTCTCTCACCCTCCTTCTGTGTCTCCGGGACTTATAAAGCTTACTGATGTTAGCCTGGCCATAGGAAAAGGGGTAACAACATACTCTAAATGCTTCTGGGATTATGGATTCTTTATGAAATGGGGAGGGGGACATCCTCTCTTTCACCCACAAGGATCCTCCAGCCAGGTGATCCTCCCTCACTTCTCAACCTCCACATCGGGATTCAAAAGCGATGGCCTTTCACTCGCCACCTGAGAAGAGGTCCTATAAGGGAGCCATTGTATCACAAGTATGACACTGACACAAGAGCTACACATTTCAAAAGCTTTATTAAATTGTTGGGGTTTGGAGAAAAAAAGTGTGTATGCAAAGGACAGTCAGTGTTATAACATAAAGGTAATAGCTAAGTCAGCTCTCTTCACCATGTTGGACAGCACAGAGTAAGACGCCCCCCGTAGACAGGATGACACACTCTGACTCAGGTTTCATTGGTAGCAAGAAGGTCTAGGAGAGGTGTATAGGTGTTAGAGGAGGTATGCTGAGCTCGTCAGCTTTGTTTGTTGGAAGAGAGATGGTGTAGTGGGAGTTTCGAGTTGTGAGTTTTATAATAGGCACAGGAAAGGAGGAAGTTGTTGCATGATTGGAGAAAGCGTAGGGGGAGTGAGTAGGAGGCGCATGAGTAAATGCATTATAGGTGAGTAGCACAGTGTGGAGAGGCAGCACAGTAATTAGTAAGCTTGGGGTACTCACAGGTGCAACAGGGAGAAAGACAAAAGCAAAAGCTCATAGGCAAAGAGGCTGGTCAAAGCCTGGTCTTCACCCTTCACTGTTCCGCCCTTAACTGGTAGGCCCCTTGATGGATGCCCCTAGGAAGTTCAGAAAGGATGACACACGCTCTTGTCACCTACTCGCTGAATACATCAGTGGATGGTCTTTCTGATATTGTCCCTGGTGTTGCTGCAATTAGGCGATTTCTTCTTGATTGGTGTTCCCAGAGGAGCGTCTTGTGGGCTACTGCTGGAGATGTAGTTGATCCAAGATGGCCACTGGAAGTGATGTCACCAATCCAAAATGGCCACTGGCAGTGAAGATCAAACAGAAAGTGAAGCCAAAAACCAGGAGATATGACACACGTGCTTGTCACCTGATCACCTAATCCAACAGTGGTTTGCCTCTCTGACACTGTCTCTGTGGTGCTCCTGGAATAAGGTGATTTCTTCCTGATTGGTGTTCCCAGAGAAGCCTTTTGTGGCTTTCTGCTGGAGATGGGATTGATAATAATACAAGTAGGGATAAAAACACTTCTAGTAGCAGTAGTATTACTGATGTGATTGTAGCAAGAGGAGTATTTGTATTACTAACATCATTATAAGTAGCACTACTTCAACTGGAAGTAGCTCTACTGATAGTACTATGACTATGACTGCTACTGGCAGTCGTACAAATAGTACTCTTAATATATTAGTACTAGTAGTAGTGGTGCTGCCTGTACTGGTAGCAGTACTATGACAACTACTAGTAGTGCTAATAATATCAGTAGTGGTCGTACTAGTAGTACCAATGCACCAGTAGTTATAGGGCTACTACATCTGTTGGTCGTAAAGCTGCTGCTAATAGTGCTACCGTTTGTAGTGGTAGTAGTTCGACTACTCTTACCAGTAGTAGAAGTAGTACAAGTTCTATTAGAATCAAATTGTTACTGAAAATACTACTACTAGTAGTAGCAGTAATGTTTCTGCTTCTGGACTGCTGCTGGTAGTAGTACTGTTAACATTACTAATGGAGGTACTACTACTTCTGGTACTGCCGCCATTGGTAATGGTAGTACTGTTGATAGTAATGGTAATACTGCCAATAGAAGTACTATTAACAATACTACTTTGGTACTGCTTGTTGATGTAAGGTAAAATAATATGAAATCTTTACATTTGTTCATTTGCTGCTAGAAAAAAGAAAGTTGGAAACGATTTTAACCTTGGAAAATAGGCAGAAAAAAACATTAAGAATAAGGAACAGCATGCTTTATTTGTGTAAAAAGTATGCCCCCCTTAAATTACACGCACATATAGGCCCTCATTCCGAGGTTGGTGCTAGTCATGGCGCTGTTAGCGCCATGACTAGCACCAATACCGGTACCGCCACCGACTTGGTGGTATGGGGATTTACTGGTCCATTCCGCCCTTTGCAGGACCGGTAAGTCCCCATTTGAAATGCCATCCCCCATTCCCATTTGAGCCCCCATAGGGCTCAATGGGAAGGGGGAAGGCGTCAATAATGGTACCGCAGATTGCGGTACCGTTATTGACCCCGGTATCCCTTCGCGGGTCCCATCCATAACGCCTGGTAAAACCAGGCGTTAAAGGAGGGACCCGCAAAGGGACCTCGGAATAGGGCGCAAAGGGATTACCGGCACCGGTGTCATTACCGGTGCCCGGTATCGCTTTGCGCCCGGGTCGTAATGACCCCCATAATCTCTATGGCTATCAAGGGAGGATATTCGACGTTAAAAGTAGATTTTCTTGTTATCACTGTTTTTTTGGTGAATTTCGGTTGTTTTTTCCACTTTATTTTACACAATTGACTGTGTTTACCAATGTTCTTCCACTTTTCTCACAGAAAAATTGCTGACAGCAGTGCTTTCCCTGTGCTTACAAAAAGTGTTGCTTTCTCCACCCGCAACATTCATTTCCTTTCGAAGCAGAACGATGAAAAGGTGAGTACAGTTTTCGTTGCAGACGAAATATTACAGCATGCAAGGGTCCAGAGGTTTTGAGCTACAACTCACATCAGCCCTAGCCAGCATAGTCAGTGGTGAGGGATGCTGGGAGCGATCATGCAAAACACCTGGAGAGTCCCAGGTTGCAGACCCTCTATTAGAGAGTGGGTGCTGCAACACGAGGGAGGCTATTAGACCCAGCACAATGGTGAGACAGAGAGAGAGAGACATAGGGAGAGAGAGAGCAGGAGAAAGAGAGAGAGAGAGAGGAGGGGAGCAGACAGAGAGACAGTGAGACAGAGCCAGAGACAGGCAGACAGAGAGGAGAGACGGAGACAGAAGCAGAGAGACAAAGAAACAGCAGAGATAGACCGGGAGAGAGAAAGAAGGCAACAACATGATGAGTAGACGTAGAAAAGAGAAGGCGAAGGGTTGGAGAGAGACAGGGAGGGAGAGAGTTAGAGAAGGAGAGAAGATGAGAAGATGGGAGAGAGAGTGTGTTAGTGAATGATACGGAGGGAGGGCATTCATTGCAGGATCAGGGTCACCTGATGACTAATGGTTCTGTTTAATGGACGTGTTTCCGGTTTGCCCTTTCCTTTTCCAAGTCACTTGTATCAGGTTAGTTAAATTGAAGTAACCCGAGGCTACCACTCCCAAAATGCACTTTGCAGTATATTGCATCCGTCTGGGTGTTACCCCCACCCTGTGCAGGGCGGAAGGGACCCCAGAGAGGAGGAATAAAGCCTTACAAAAATTAATGTCTTTTCACGCGCTCAGGAGCACCAAGAAGGTCTCAGGCCTGTCTTGATCCCAACTCAGATCGACATTGAGCCTCCCTCATACCCCCAGACACGGCTCGAACCTGCAGACTGGTAGCTGTGGATCCATCAGGGCCACTGGGGGTGCCTAAGGCACAGCCGAAAGCCATGCCCTGGCACAGTGAACTTTGGGCATGAAGACAGGCCATGCACAGAGCCACGTCTTGTGGCTGACTCAGCTGGTAGGACTAGTGGTAGGCTGCAGGCTCACCAGGGCCATTGGCAGGTTGGGGGCATGGCCAGGATTACTGCCTAGAGCCTGAGGCATGTGGGAATGCACACAGGTCAGGCTCAGCGGCCATTTTGTTTGACTGACTTCTCCTGTGGGGCTAGTGGTAGCCTGAAGACACACCATGCTACTAAGGTTAGCTAAGGTTTGTCCAAAGACCATGCTCTGTGCAAAGTGGTCATTGGACATGACCACAATATCCGCCATGGCCGCTTTTCCTGGGACATGGCCTTCTGCCATTTCACCTGTAACCCCAAGATACCCGAAGCGCTCAAAGGGCATGGCCTGCAGCTATGCCCTTGGGCCATGCCCTGGGAATCCCAAAGCCCAACGTGCTCACTAGGCCTTTCCTGCGTGCATGTTAGTGGCCATTTTACTTGCGGCAGAGGTCACGGGCCATCCCGATGCCATGGCAGTCCGCAACCCGCCACTCAACCTGGTCAGAGATGCCCAGTGCCCACTTTATCCAGGGCACAGCAAAATGGCGGAATGCGCCTCTTAACTGGAGCTTGGTGTTGGGGGGAAGAAGCTCTATTATGAACAGTTTTGATGTCCCAGACCAGTCATGTAATGCATAAGGACTGGCAGGTGAACACCTCCTGAGGGGATACACAGTGCGCGTCTCCTGCGGCGCAGCTTTCAGACAGGGCGTCAATAATCTACCAGCCAGAACAGATCCATTTGGAAAATGTGAGCAAGACAAAGCGTTCTTTGAGCCTAATGAGAGTTGGTGGCGCCGTCACGGTGCGGTCATTGGCCTAATATGATTGAGGAAAAGACATCATGTGCACAACGACTGCAGCCCATGTGGGAAAGCTGGCAATGCATCAGGACAGAAGTGGCTGCATTGAATAAGCCTTAAATGAAACCCATGCAAGAATTGTGGGATGACAAGAGGGGCCGGGAAAACTTGAGCCATCCTGTCTGTGTAGTACACGTGGTCTGCAGTAGCAATGCAACGACAGTAACTACAGATGGGGGGTTATCTGGCACCATAGGCTCGTCCAGGGAGCGGCCTGGAGCGGCACGTGCTACCCCTGGAATCTGATTGGCCACCCCATTATCCTAAACTACGTTCATTAAACTCTTCCATCTGGAGTATTCTTTTATCTCGACTTTTAAACTTTATTTTCCAGCATTTTATCATCTGAAATTTGACTCCAAAATGCCATAAAAGATGCTCGTTGATAGAGCATTCTGAATGATAAAGTTCTGCACAGGAAAGCTTGCAGCCGTCTCTTATTGTGGAATTACAGACTGCTCTTGTATATTAAGGCCTGGCTACCTTTCTCCCAGCAGATGCCCGCCTGGATTCCTAAATGGCTTCTGGCGTGGCCTGTTCTCCTAACCTGAGAGTCCTGGGATCCTGCATGCTGTTGTGTTCTCCATGCCTAGAAGCCAATAGATTATGGGTCAGTGGAGATGGTATGGCCACTAGCACAGTGTTCCCCTAATCCAGGCGTCACAGGACAACAGCCAGGGTGAGGTCCTTGTATGTCCTACTGATCGATAAACAGGCAGATAGATATCTGTGCAGGTTGAGGTGAAAGTTGTCAGGTTTCCCACCACACAGACAACTGGAACTGTCAAAGGAGAGCTTACGATTCTTGTTCACGCCGAGGAGTTTCACATTCATCACTGAACCTGGCAGCCATTTCATGGATTTTCATCACTGAACCTGGCAGCCATTTCATGGATTTTCATCACTGAACCTGGCAGCCATTTCATGGATCTTCACATTCATCACTGAACCTGGCAGCCTTTTCATGGATTTTCACATTCACCACTCAACGTGGCAGCCATTTCATGGATTTTCACATTCACCACTCAACGTATCAGCCATTTCATGGATTTTCACATTCATCACTGAAACTGGCAGCCATTTGATGGATTTTCACATTCATCACTGAACCTGGCAGCCTTTTCATGGATTTTCACATTCACCACTCAACGTGGCAGCCATTTCAAGGATTTTCACATTCACCACTCAACGTGTCAGCCATTTCATGGATTTTCACATTCATCACTGAACCTGGCAGCCTTTTCATGGATTTTCACATTCACCACTCAACGTGTCAGCCATTTCAAGGATTTTCACATTCACCACTCAACGTGTCAGCCATTTCATGGATTTTCACATTCATCACTGAACCTGGCAGCCATTTCATGGATTTTCATCACTGAACCTGGCAGCCATTTCATGGATTTTCACATTCATCACTTGATGTTGTTTGGGGTGAACTTTATTTGCAGCTTGACTATTTGAATGCTTCATATGCTGACAGCTAACCTCTTCTCCGTTAACCCATCCTGCACTTTTGTCAACCTTTTTGCACCGTAAACTTTGAAAGAGCTTGTGCCATTTACCTGCTGGGCACGCTCCACCTTCAGAATCTCTATCAGTTGTCATCTTCCCATTCTGTTATAAAGCGGCCAAGGTCATTCTCATCTTGAGCAAACCTACTGCTGACCATAACAATCCCTCTTTCTACTGACCCAGAACCCTCCTGCCTCACCACTCTAAAACCCTCAAGCACATGTGGCCTCATTACGAGTATGGCGGCATTCCGGCAGTAAATCTGTCAAAATACTGACAAACCAAAACACTGTTACCGCCACTTGTCCTGTGGGTTTACCACAGGATTAAAAGTAGTGGTAAGGTGGTGTTAGCCCCCAGTTATGGATTTTTGGAAGAATTACCACCAGCAGAATTACTGAGTGGTAATTCCTCTGTTTGTAGAAGGAAAAGCGAAGGCTTCATCTCCAGAATCAAGCTGGAGGTAAATCCTCCCCTTTACCTCCAGAAATCAGTGGAATTGCCACTTGGTAATTCTGCTAGTGGTAATTCCACCAAAATTGTAATTTGGCGGTGTAGTAAAAGTGGCGGTAATGGAATTGCTGCCACTTTTTTGCCACACCGCCAAAGTTGTAATGATGGCGTCTTCAACTGCCCCATGAACTACCTAGAGACCAATGCTCTGTGCAAACCCCCATTCTGGGCTGCAGCAGACACGTGTGATGAAACCTATATCTCCCGCACTAAATCCCTGCCTAAAGTTTCCTCCCAGGTGGCCGGGGAAAGGCAGACGCTTCCTGATCCTGACCTTGCGGGGTGGTGCTCTGTGGGAGGATCACCTGGCAGCAGAGAAGACCCAGGGGAGTGAGGGGAATCTGTGGGGTGAGACACCGTTTTTGTCTACCTCTTAGGAAGACATAGAACACATGCCAAAATACACAATGGTTTGTTGTCATAATGATTTGTATATTCCACAAGTTAAACATCCTACTGTGGATATCCAAAACCCTTTCTCAAACCGTAAGAACTCATTCACCTAAATTCTCCACTAACTCCCCAAAGTATTGTGAAAGGAAGTATGTGAATAATAACAGAAAATGTTGTGAATGACAGAACAACTACTTTTGTTCCCTAAGTACTGGGATGAGGAAAAGGGCTGAAGAGGAGCAATGCAGGAGTGGGCAGCTAATTAATGTAAATGATTGACACCTGAGGGAGACTGAAAGGCTTAAAAGGCCCCCTCAGGTGCAGGCAATAGAGCGAAGGGGAGAAGAGAAGCTGAGGCTAAGACCGCAGTAGAGAAAGCAGGATGAGAGCAGTGCAGGCAGAAAGAGCAGTACAGACCACATATGCAACCAAGGTCGGCACTGGAGAAGGAAGACGCAAAGACCGTTAGAAAGCCAAAGACTGTGGCTGGTCTGTGTCTCCAGAGGTCAAAGGTGGGAAGCATGCCGAAGGAACGCTAGCCCTTTGAAGGCTGATTCCGCAGCGACTGCGCAATGGAAGGTGAAAGCAGCGAGGAAAGTGTTCCCTCTGGAGAGATCTTCGGTGGATGATGTGCACCAGGAACTCTCAGGAGCCAGAAAGGCTCTAACAAAAAGTGGCGTGGGCTAAGGTGGAACAAGAGAGAGTGTTCACTGTGTTGCTGTGAGCCACAGCAGCAGAATACCTGCAACCGCAGAGAGGATCGGATGCATGCAACCAACCAGGTGAGTTCACAGTGTGAAAGTAACTCTGGGACGCTTCGATACCACTCGCGTGGTGCAGGCAGAGAGTTTCACTTGCGTATGAGTGAAAGAAGTGGTAACAATGAAGTGGTAACAATTGCTTTTAATACCAAACTAATACAAAGCAGTGAAAGTGGCCTATTAAGAAAACAAGTGACTGTGAAATTGGGTATGTGAGTTTATGGAAAGTCCAAAAACCTGTGGAGGCAAGACAATCTAAAACCTAAGCAATATAAATCCAACAGATATTGCCAAAGACGAAAGGGGAGTGAGAGAAGACCCCAGGGTTGTGAAGTCTGTTATTCGTGTTTGATAAACTATACAACAACAGATAACATAAACACACATTGCCAAAGCCAAGAAAGAAGCAGGACAAATCTGCATCCTTGTCAATATTTGGTTACTGGTGCAATGGGGAAATAAAAGTGGCAAAGAGACTGCCCTTCTGAAGAAGGTTATTCAGAGAGAGAAACGTATAATTTGATGAGGAATCTTAAAGAGCACAAAGGTGAATCTTGTTTCCCTGAGAGGTTGATACATGTAATTCTGTGTGACGGCATCATGAAGCAAGACACAGACAACAGATTCAAGGTTTAAACAAAAGATATTTGTTAACTTAAATGTCAGGACGGTAGAAGGCCTAACTTTCCCTACACTAAGGTGGGATTTCCCTACCTGAACGAAACTAAGGAAAGTCTCAGTCAAAGAGTTCAACTTAAAAGTCTGCCTGCGTCCAAAACCTATGCTTGCCCGCACGACTAAAGCTAAATAATGTGTAGGGATGTCAATAATAAAAGAAATGTGATCAACACAAAGTTCTGAGCTTCTTCCAGCTCGTAGTTTCCTTTTCAGCTCCCCTTCCCCAAGTTCAAGAAAGTTCCACAGAAGTCTCAAAATTACCTTTCTCACGCTCAAAGTAATGCAGTTCCACACAACCCTTGGGGTTCCCTTCCAAGCAACATCATTCACAAGGGAAAAGGTCTTGAGCCTCTGTTCTCAAGACAATACTTCACTCCCTCAAGTCTCTAGCTTCCCTTTCTTCTAGGTTGATTTCACAATGTCTTTAATCCTTATAGTTCAGGACTCACTGGTCCAGGCGCAGTTGTCAGACCACACGGTCCACCCATCATATGTCACGCAACCAGGATCCCCAGGCTTTTCAGCCCACACAGGTTCTTCTATACCTGCTCCTATGTGCAGAGTCACTTTCTCTTAACTGCTCTTTGTTGGCCTCTTGCCTTTACATGCAGGTTCCCACTTTTCTGGCTTTTCCTGGTGAGCCTCTTGGCTCTGTCATAGTGTGTCCCACACCTCTTGCCAGTCTTTGGCCTTGCCGCACAGCATTTACTCTTAAAGTTCACTTTGTAGTGGTTTTATTCATGTCCCACTTTTCGAGGGCACTCTTTCACGCTTGCACTCTTTTCTATATGTAACTTTCCCATGGGCATTTCCTCCTTGGCAGTTCCTTGCTTTGCACATTGAAGTTTTACTCCATTTCACATTATAATAAGCTTAATTGCAAGGTTTTATTCAGTTTGAAATTCAATGGATATTCGTTATGCTTGATTTCAAGATTTCCTTCGGTTCGGCATTCAATATGCACTTGATATATTTCATTTCAACTTTCTACTCAGTTCGGTATTCAATATATGTTCATTAAGCTTAATTTCCATTTCATGCGGTAAATATTATGCATTCACTTTGCTCCATTTCATGTTTTCATTCAGTTCAGTAAATGTTACGTCACTCGCAGCCTGCTCAGAACGACCCAGTTACCAAGTGCCGTTTCTTGATGCTCACCGGTCTCTGGCGTTGCTTGTCAGCAGCTCCTGCTGCTTCTGCCGTCTTTGGTGGTTGATGAGCCAGCTTCTGCAAGTCCCGCTCACTTACCTGGACTTGCCTTGCATATGCTGACTGCTCTGCCGCCTCTAGCATAGCTCTCAACTCACACGCTTTTGGCGGGTGTCACCCGCTTTGTAAAGGGCTGACTCACCCGCCAAGCCTCCTGCACGCCCATTCATTCCAATGGGCGTCTCACCCGCCAAAAACAAAATTGGGTGATTTCACCCGCCTTTCCAACACAAATGGTTGAGAGCTATGCCTCTAGGCGGACTCGGACAGCGTCCTGCTTTCTTTTAAAATTCTACAGCTCTGGCTGCTGTCCTTTCGTCATTGATTCTCCTTCCCTGGGCTGCTGGTCGGCATCCTGTCTCTTCCACAGGTCCCACCATGGCTGCCTACTACAAAAGCAGGTGCCCTGCGGGTCCTCTCCCCACAGGCCTCGCTTTTTCTGCTCCCTACAGTGTTCTTTGGCTCTCTTTCTATACACCTGCAACCTCCTAACTGGATCTTTGACTAGGTCTGCCTAACCACAATAAAGAGGACATGCCTGACCCTCATCATTCTCTGCAGCAATCTTCCTCGTCCTAGTACCAGAGTGGTAAAATTAAATTGTAATCTTTATTCCTCCTAGTCTCCTCTTCTTCGTCTCAGTACTTTCAAAGGTTCAACGGGGAAAATTAAGGGAAGAGGTCTGGCAATAACACATAAAGGTTGGGGGAGGGTTACATTGGTCATGAATAGGGAAAGGGGGATGCCATGTCTCGCCTGCAAGCTGTCTCTTCTCTCTCACCCTCCTTCTGTGTCTCCGGGACTTATAAAGCTTACTGATGTTAGCCTGGCCATAGGAAAAGGGGTAACAACATACTCTAAATGCTTCTGGGATTATGGATTCTTTATGAAATGGGGAGGGGGACATCCTCTCTTTCACCCACAAGGATCCTCCAGCCAGGTGATCCTCCCTCACTTCTCAACCTCCACATCGGGATTCAAAAGCGATGGCCTTTCACTCGCCACCTGAGAAGAGGTCCTATAAGGGAGCCATTGTATCACAAGTATGACACTGACACAAGAGCTACACATTTCAAAAGCTTTATTAAATTGTTGGGGTTTGGAGAAAAAAAGTGTGTATGCAAAGGACAGTCAGTGTTATAACATAAAGGTAATAGCTAAGTCAGCTCTCTTCCCCATGTTGGACAGCACAGAGTAAGACGCCCCCCGTAGACAGGATGACACACTCTGACTCAGGTTTCATTGGTAGCAAGAAGGTCTAGGAGAGGTGTATAGGTGTTAGAGGAGGTATGCTGAGCTCGTCAGCTTTGTTTGTTGGAAGAGAGATGGTGTAGTGGGAGTTTCGAGTTGTGAGTTTTATAATAGGCACAGGAAAGGAGGAAGTTGTTGCATGATTGGAGAAAGCGTAGGGGGAGTGAGTAGGAGGCGCATGAGTAAATGCATTATAGGTGAGTAGCACAGTGTGGAGAGGCAGCACAGTAATTAGTAAGCTTGGGGTACTCACAGGTGCAACAGGGAGAAAGACAAAAGCAAAAGCTCATAGGCAAAGAGGCTGGTCAAAGCCTGGTCTTCACCCTTCACTGTTCCGCCCTTAACTGGTAGGCCCCTTGATGGATGCCCCTAGGAAGTTCAGAAAGGATGACACACGCTCTTGTCACCTACTCGCTGAATACATCAGTGGATGGTCTTTCTGATATTGTCCCTGGTGTTGCTGCAATTAGGCGATTTCTTCTTGATTGGTGTTCCCAGAGGAGCGTCTTGTGGGCTACTGCTGGAGATGTAGTTGATCCAAGATGGCCACTGGAAGTGATGTCACCAATCCAAAATGGCCACTGGCAGTGAAGATCAAACAGAAAGTGAAGCCAAAAACCAGGAGATATGACACACGTGCTTGTCACCTGATCACCTAATCCAACAGTGGTTTGCCTCTCTGACACTGTCTCTGTGGTGCTCCTGGAATAAGGTGATTTCTTCCTGATTGGTGTTCCCAGAGAAGCCTTTTGTGGCTTTCTGCTGGAGATGGGATTGATAATAATACAAGTAGGGATAAAAACACTTCTAGTAGCAGTAGTATTACTGATGTGATTGTAGCAAGAGGAGTATTTGTATTACTAACATCATTATAAGTAGCACTACTTCAACTGGAAGTAGCTCTACTGATAGTACTATGACTATGACTGCTACTGGCAGTCGTACAAATAGTACTCTTAATATATTAGTACTAGTAGTAGTGGTGCTGCCTGTACTGGTAGCAGTACTATGACAACTACTAGTAGTGCTAATAATATCAGTAGTGGTCGTACTAGTAGTACCAATGCACCAGTAGTTATAGGGCTACTACACCTGTTGGTCGTAAAGCTGCTGCTAATAGTGCTACCGTTTGTAGTGGGAGTAGTTCGACTACTCTTACCAGTAGTAGAAGTAGTACAAGTTCTATTAGAATCAAATTGTTACTGAAAATACTACTACTAGTAGTAGCAGTAATGTTTCTGCTTCTGGACTGCTGCTGGTAGTAGTACTGTTAACATTACTAATGGAGGTACTACTACTTCTGGTACTGCCGCCATTGGTAATGGTAGTACTGTTGATAGTAATGGTAATACTGCCAATAGAAGTACTATTAACAATACTACTTTGGTACTGCTTGTTGATGTAAGGTAAAATAATATGAAATCTTTACATTTGTTCATTTGCTGCTAGAAAAAAGAAAGTTGGAAACGATTTTAACCTTGGAAAATAGGCAGAAAAAAACATTAAGAATAAGGAACAGCATGCTTTATTTGTGTAAAAAGTATGCCCCCCTTAAATTATACGCACATATAGGCCCTCATTCCGAGGTTGGTGCTAGTCATGGCGCTGTTAGCGCCATGACTAGCACCAATACCGGTACCGCCACCGACTTGGTGGTATGGGGATTTACTGGTCCATTCCGCCCTTTGCAGGACCGGTAAGTCCCCATTTGAAATGCCATCCCCCATTCCCATTTGAGCCCCCATAGGGCTCAATGGGAAGGGGGAAGGCGTCAATAATGGTACCGCAGATTGCGGTACCGTTATTGACCCCGGTATCCCTTCGCGGGTCCCATCCATAACGCCTGGTAAAACCAGGCGTTAAAGGAGGGACCCGCAAAGGGACCTCGGAATAGGGCGCAAAGGGATTACCGGCACCGGTGTCATTACCGGTGCCCGGTATCGCTTTGCGCCCGGGTCGTAATGACCCCCATAATCTCTATGGCTATCAAGGGAGGATATTCGACGTTAAAAGTAGATTTTCTTGTTATCACTGTTTTTTTGGTGAATTTCGGTTGTTTTTTCCACTTTATTTTACACAATTGACTGTGTTTACCAATGTTCTTCCACTTTTCTCACAGAAAAATTGCTGACAGCAGTGCTTTCCCTGTGCTTACAAAAAGTGTTGCTTTCTCCACCCGCAACATTCATTTCCTTTCGAAGCAGAACGATGAAAAGGTGAGTACAGTTTTCGTTGCAGAAGAAATATTACAGCATGCAAGGGTCCAGAGGTTTTGAGCTACAACTCACATCAGCCCTAGCCAGCATAGTCAGTGGTGAGGGATGCTGGGAGCGATCATGCAAAACACCTGGAGAGTCCCAGGTTGCAGACCCTCTATTAGAGAGTGGGTGCTGCAACACGAGGGAGGCTATTAGACCCAGCACAATGGTGAGACAGAGAGAGAGAGACATAGGGAGAGAGAGAGCAGGAGAAAGAGAGAGAGAGAGAGGAGGGGAGCAGACAGAGAGACAGTGAGACAGAGCCAGAGACAGGCAGACAGAGAGGAGAGACGGAGACAGAAGCAGAGAGACAAAGAAACAGCAGAGATAGACCGGGAGAGAGAAAGAAGGCAACAACATGATGAGTAGACGTAGAAAAGAGAAGGCGAAGGGTTGGAGAGAGACAGGGAGGGAGAGAGTTAGAGAAGGAGAGAAGATGAGAAGATGGGAGAGAGAGTGTGTTAGTGAATGATACGGAGGGAGGGCATTCATTGCAGGATCAGGGTCACCTGATGACTAATGGTTCTGTTTAATGGACGTGTTTCCGGTTTGCCCTTTCCTTTTCCAAGTCACTTGTATCAGGTTAGTTAAATTGAAGTAACCCGAGGCTACCACTCCCAAAATGCACTTTGCAGTATATTGCATCCGTCTGGGTGTTACCCCCACCCTGTGCAGGGCGGAAGGGACCCCAGAGAGGAGGAATAAAGCCTTACAAAAATTAATGTCTTTTCACGCGCTCAGGAGCACCAAGAAGGTCTCAGGCCTGTCTTGATCCCAACTCAGATCGACATTGAGCCTCCCTCATACCCCCAGACACGGCTCGAACCTGCAGACTGGTAGCTGTGGATCCATCAGGGCCACTGGGGGTGCCTAAGGCACAGCCGAAAGCCATGCCCTGGCACAGTGAACTTTGGGCATGAAGACAGGCCATGCACAGAGCCACGTCTTGTGGCTGACTCAGCTGGTAGGACTAGTGGTAGGCTGCAGGCTCACCAGGGCCATTGGCAGGTTGGGGGCATGGCCAGGATTACTGCCTAGAGCCTGAGGCATGTGGGAATGCACACAGGTCAGGCTCAGCGGCCATTTTGTTTGACTGACTTCTCCTGTGGGGCTAGTGGTAGCCTGAAGACACACCATGCTACTAAGGTTAGCTAAGGTTTGTCCAAAGACCATGCTCTGTGCAAAGTGGTCATTGGACATGACCACAATATCCGCCATGGCCGCTTTTCCTGGGACATGGCCTTCTGCCATTTCACCTGTAACCCCAAGATACCCGAAGCGCTCAAAGGGCATGGCCTGCAGCTATGCCCTTGGGCCATGCCCTGGGAATCCCAAAGCCCAACGTGCTCACTAGGCCTTTCCTGCGTGCATGTTAGTGGCCATTTTACTTGCGGCAGAGGTCACGGGCCATCCCGATGCCATGGCAGTCCGCAACCCGCCACTCAACCTGGTCAGAGATGCCCAGTGCCCACTTTATCCAGGGCACAGCAAAATGGCGGAATGCGCCTCTTAACTGGAGCTTGGTGTTGGGGGGAAGAAGCTCTATTATGAACAGTTTTGATGTCCCAGACCAGTCATGTAATGCATAAGGACTGGCAGGTGAACACCTCCTGAGGGGATACACAGTGCGCGTCTCCTGCGGCGCAGCTTTCAGACAGGGCGTCAATAATCTACCAGCCAGAACAGATCCATTTGGAAAATGTGAGCAAGACAAAGCGTTCTTTGAGCCTAATGAGAGTTGGTGGCGCCGTCACGGTGCGGTCATTGGCCTAATATGATTGAGGAAAAGACATCATGTGCACAACGACTGCAGCCCATGTGGGAAAGCTGGCAATGCATCAGGACAGAAGTGGCTGCATTGAATAAGCCTTAAATGAAACCCATGCAAGAATTGTGGGATGACAAGAGGGGCCGGGAAAACTTGAGCCATCCTGTCTGTGTAGTACACGTGGTCTGCAGTAGCAATGCAACGACAGTAACTACAGATGGGGAGTTATCTGGCACCATAGGCTCGTCCAGGGAGCGGCCTGGAGCGGCACGTGCTACCCCTGGAATCTGATTGGCCACCCCATTATCCTAAACTACGTTCATTAAACTCTTCCATCTGGAGTATTCTTTTATCTCGACTTTTAAACTTTATTTTCCAGCATTTTATCATCTGAAATTTGACTCCAAAATGCCATAAAAGATGCTCGTTGATAGAGCATTCTGAATGATAAAGTTCTGCACAGGAAAGCTTGCAGCCGTCTCTTATTGTGGAATTACAGACTGCTCTTGTATATTAAGGCCTGGCTACCTTTCTCCCAGCAGATGCCCGCCTGGATTCCTAAATGGCTTCTGGCGTGGCCTGTTCTCCTAACCTGAGAGTCCTGGGATCCTGCATGCTGTTGTGTTCTCCATGCCTAGAAGCCAATAGATTATGGGTCAGTGGAGATGGTATGGCCACTAGCACAGTGTTCCCCTAATCCAGGCGTCACAGGACAACAGCCAGGGTGAGGTCCTTGTATGTCCTACTGATCGATAAACAGGCAGATAGATATCTGTGCAGGTTGAGGTGAAAGTTGTCAGGTTTCCCACCACACAGACAACTGGAACTGTCAAAGGAGAGCTTACGATTCTTGTTCACGCCGAGGAGTTTCACATTCATCACTGAACCTGGCAGCCATTTCATGGATTTTCATCACTGAACCTGGCAGCCATTTCATGGATTTTCATCACTGAACCTGGCAGCCATTTCATGGATCTTCACATTCATCACTGAACCTGGCAGCCTTTTCATGGATTTTCACATTCACCACTCAACGTGGTAGCCATTTCATGGATTTTCACATTCACCACTCAACGTATCAGCCATTTCATGGATTTTCACATTCATCACTGAAACTGGCAGCCTTTTCAGGGATTTTCACATTCATCACTGAACCTGGCAGCCATTTGATGGATTTTCACATTCATCACTGAACCTGGCAGCCTTTTCATGGATTTTCACATTCACCACTCAACGTGGCAGCCATTTCAAGGATTTTCACATTCACCACTCAACGTGTCAGCCATTTCATGGATTTTCACATTCATCACTGAACCTGGCAGCCTTTTCATGGATTTTCACATTCACCACTCAACGTGTCAGCCATTTCATGGATTTTCACATTCATCACTGAAACTGGCAGCCATTTCATGGATTTTCACATTCATCACTGAACCTGGCAGCCATTTCATGGATTTTCATCACTGAACCTGGCAGCCATTTCATGGATTTTCATCACTGAACCTGGCAGCCATTTCATGGATTTTCATCACTGAACCTGGCAGCCATTTCATGGATTTTCACATTCATCACTTCATGTTGTTTGGGGTGAACTTTATTTGCAGCTTGACTATTTGAATGGTTCATATGCTGACAGCTAACCTCTTCTCCGTTAACCCATCCTGCACTTTTGTCAACCCTTTTGCACCGTAAACTTTGAAAGAGCTTGTGCCATTTACCTGCTGGGCACGCTCCACCTTCAGAATCTCTATCAGTTGTCATCTTCCCATTCTGTTATAAAGCGGCCAAGGTCATTCTCATCTTGAGGAAACCTACTGCTGACCATAACAATCCCTCTTTCTACTGACCCAGAACCCTCCTGCCTCACCACTCTAAAACCCTCAAGCACATGTGGCCTCATTACGAGTATGGCGGCATTCCGGCAGTAAATCTGTCAAAATACTGACAAACCAAAACACTGTTACCGCCACTTGTCCTGTGGGTTTACCACAGGATTAAAAGTAGTGGTAAGGTGGTGTTAGCCCCCAGTTATGGATTTTTGGAAGAATTACCACCAGCAGAACTACTGAGTGGTAATTCCTCTGTTTGCAGAAGGAAACGCGAAGGCTTCATCTCCAGAATCAAGCTGGAGGTAAATCCTCTCCTTTACCTCCAGAAATCAGTGGAATTGCCACTTGGTAATTCTGCTAGTGGTAATTCCACCAAAATTGTAATTTGGCGGTGTAGTAAAAGTGGCGGTAATGGAATTGCTGCCACTTTTTTGCCACACCGCCAAAGTTGTAATGATGGCGTCTTCAACTGCCCAATGAACTACCTAGAGACCAATGCTCTGTGCAAACCCCCATTCTGGGCTGCAGCAGACACGTGTGATGAAACCTATATCTCCCGCACTAAATCCCTGCCTAAAGTTTCCTCCCAGGTGGCCGGGGAAAGGCAGACACTTCCTGATCCTGACCTTGCGGGGTGGTGCTCTGTGGGAGGATCACCTGGCAGCAGAGAAGACCCAGGGGAGTGAGGGGAATCCGTGGGGTGAGACACCGTTTTTGTCTACCTCTTAGGAAGACATAGAACACATGCCAAAATACACAATGGTTTGTTGTCATAATGATTTGTATATTCCACAAGTTAAACACCCTACTGTGGATATCCAAAACCCTTTCTCAAACCGTAAGAACTCATTCACCTAAATTCTCCACTAACTCCCCAAGGTATTGTGAAAGGAAGTATGTGAATAATAACAGTCTGAATGTTAAAGAACGTTATTCCTCCTATCAATCAAGCCCAATGACTAATCCTTATGGCATTTTTTTAGAAAATGTTGTGAATGAGAGAACAACTACTTTTGTTCCCTAAGTACTGGGATGAGGAAAAGGGCTGAAGAGGAGCAATGCAGGAGTGGGCAGCTAATTAATGTAAATGACCGACACCTGAGGGAGACTGAAAGGCTTAAAAGGCCCCCTCAGGTGCAGGCAATAGAGCGAAGGGGAGAAGAGAAGCTGAGGCTAAGACCGCAGTAGAGAAAGCAGGATGAGAGCAGTGCAGGCAGAAAGAGCAGTACAGACCACATATGCAACCAAGGTCGGCACTGGAGAAGGAAGACGCAGAGACCGTTAGAAAGCCAAAGACTGTGGCTGGTCTGTGTCTCCAGAGGTCAAAGGTGGGAAGCATGACGAAGGAACGCTAGCCCTTTGAAGGCTGATTCCGCAGCGACTGCGCAATGGAAGGTGAAAGCAGCGAGGAAAGTGTTCCCTCTGGAGAGATCCTCGGTGGATGGTGTGCACCAGGAACTCTCAGGAGCCAGAAAGGCTCTAACAAAAAGTGGCGTGGGCTAAGGTGGAACAAGAGAGAGTGTTCACTGTGTTGCTTTGAGCCACAGCAGCAGAATACCTGCAACCGCAGAGAGGATCGGATGCATGCAACCAACCAGGTGAGTTCACAGTGTGAAAGTAACTCTGGGACGCTTCGATACCACTCGCGTGGTGCAGGCAGAGAGTTTCACTTGCGTATGAGTGAAAGAAGTGGTAACAATTGCTTTTAATACCAAACTAATACAAAGCAGTGAAAGTGGCCTATTAAGAAAACAAGTGACTGTGAAATTGGGTATGTGAGTTTATGGAAAGTCCAAAAACCTGTGGAGGCAAAATAATTAAAAGCTAATGCCTAAAACTATTACCCAAGCCAAGACAATCTAAAACCTAAGCAATATAAATCCAACAGATATTGCCAAAGACGAAAGGGGAGTGAGAGAAGACCCCAGGGTTGTGAAGTCTGTTATTCGTGTTTGATAAACTATACAACAACAAATAACATAAACACACATTGCCAAAGCCAAGAAAGAAGCAGGACAAATCTGCATCCTTGTCAATATTTGGTTACTGGTGCAATGGGAAATAAAAGTGGCAAAGAGACTGCCCTTCTGAAGAAGGTTATTCAGAGAGAGAAACGTATAATTTGATGAGGAATCTTAAAGAGCACAAAGGTGAATCTTGTTTCCCTGAGAGGTTGATACATGTAATTCTGTGTGACGGCATCATGAAGCAAGACACAGACAACAGATTCAAGGTTTAAACAAAAGATATTTATTAACTTAAATGTCAGGACGGTAGAAGGCCTAACTTTCCCTACACTAAGGTGGGATTTCCCTACCTGAACGAAACTAAGGAAAGTCTGAGTCAAAGAGTTCAACTTAAAAGTCTGTCTGCGTCCAAAACCTATGCTTGCCCGCACGACTAAAGCTAAACAATGTGTAGGGATGTCAATAATAAAAGAAATGTGATCAACACAAAGTTCTGAGCTTCTTCCAGCTCGTAGTTTCCTTTTCAGCTCCCCTTCCCCAAGTTCAAGAAAGTTCCACAGAAGTCTCAAAATTACTTTTCTCACGTTCAAAGTAATGCAGTTCCACACAACCCTTGGGGTTCCCTTCCAAGCAACATCATTCACAAGGGAAAAGGTCTTGAGCCTCTGTTCTCAAGACAATACTTCAGTCCCTCAAGTCTCTAGCTTCCCTTTCTTCTAGGTTGATTTCACAATGGCCCTCATTACGACCCTGGCGGAGAACCATGGTGCAATTTGCACCATAGTCCATGGCGCTAAGCTGCCAACTCCGCCATGGTGGTTGGCGGACTTACCGCCCCATTCCGACCTTGGCGGGGCGGTAAGTCCCCAATCCCCATGTACCCTTCCCCATTCCCATTTTTGCCCCTATAGGGTATAATGGGAGTGGGGAAGGCGTTAATTACGCCACCGTAAATTACGGTGGCGTAATTAACAACAACAAGTCCCGTAGCGCCATGGATTTTTCCGCCTGCAAAAAGCAGGCGTAAAAATCACCATGGCGCTACGGGAACTCGTACTCAGGCGGAAAGGGGCGCCATGGTTTACGCCGGCGTAAACCCCTTTCCGCCAGGGTCGTAATGAGGGCCAATGTCTTTAATCCTTATAGTTCAGGACTCACTGGTCCAGGCGCAGTTGTCAGACCACACGGTCCACCCATCATATGTCACGCAACCAGGATCCCCAGGCTTTTCAGCCCACACAGGTTCTTCTATACCTGCTCCTATGTGCAGAGTCACTTTCTCTTAACTGCTCTTTGTTGGCCTCTTGCCTTTACATGCAGGTTCCCACTTTTCTGGCTTTTCCTGGTGAGCCTCTTGGCTCTGTCATAGTGTGTCCCACACCTCTTGCCAGTCTTTGGCCTTGCCGCACAGCATTTACTCTTAAAGTTCACTTTGTAGTGGTTTTATTCATGTCCCACTTTTCGAGGGCACTCTTTCACGCTTGCACTCTTTTCTATATGTAACTTTCCCATGGGCATTTCCTCCTTGGCAGTTCCTTGCTTTGCACATTGAAGTTTTACTCCATTTCACATTATAATAAGCTTAATTGCAAGGTTTTATTCAGTTTGAAATTCAATGGATATTCGTTATGCTTGATTTCAAGATTTCCTTCGGTTCGGTATTCAATATGCACTTGATATATTTCATTTCAACTTTCTACTCAGTTCGGTATTCAATATATGTTCATTAAGCTTAATTTCCATTTCATGCGGTAAATATTATGCATTCACTTTGCTCCATTTCATGTTTTCATTCAGTTCAGTAAATGTTACGTCACTCGCAGCCTGCTCAGAACGACCCAGTTACCAAGTGCCGTTTCTTGATGCTCACCAGTCTCTGGCGTTGCTTGTCAGCAGCTCCTGCTGCTTCTGCCTTCTTTGGTGGTTGATGAGCCAGCTTCTGCAAGTCCCGCTCACTTACCTGGACTTGCCTTGCATATGCTGACTGCTCTGCCGCCTCTAGGCGGACTCGGACAGCGTCCTGCTTTCTTTTATAATTCTACAGCTCTGGCTGCTGTCCTTTCGTCATTGATTCTCCTTCCCTGGGCTGCTGGTCGGCATCCTGTCTCCTCCACAGGTCCCACCACGGCTGCCTACTACAAAAGCAGGTGCCCTGCGGGCCCTCTCCCCACAGGCCTCGCTTTTTCTCCTCCCTACAGTGTTCTTTGGCTCTCTTTCTATACACCTGCAACCTCCTAACTGGATCTTTGACTAGGTCTGCCTAACCACAATAAAGAGGACATGCCTGACCCTCATCATACTCTGCAGCAATCTTCCTCGTCCTAGTACCAGAGTGGTAAAATTAAATTGTAATCTTTATTCCTCCTAGTCTCCTCTTCTTCGTCTCAGTACTTTCAAAGGTTCAACGGGGAAAATTAAGGGAAGAGGTCTGGCAATAACACATAAAGGTTGGGGGAGGGTTACATTGGTCATGAATAGGGAAAGGGGGATGCCATGTCTCGCCTGCAAGCTGTCTCTTCTCTCTCACCCTCCTTCTGTGTCTCCGGGACTTATAAATCTTACTGATGTTAGCCTGGCCATAGGAAAAGGGGTAACAACATACTCTAAATGCTTCTGGGATTATGGATTCTTTATGAAATGGGGAGGGGGACATCCTCTCTTTCACCCACAAGGATCCTCCAGCCAGGTGATCCTCCCTCACTTCTCAACCTCCACATCGGGATTCAAAAGCGATGGCCTTTCACTGGCCACCTGAGAAGAGGTCCTATAAGGGAGCCATTGTATCACAAGTATGACACTGACACAAGAGCCACACGTTTCAAAAGCTTTATTAAATTGTTGGGGTTTGGAGAAAAAAAGTGTGTATGCAAAGGACAGTCAGTGTTATAACATAAAGGTAATAGCTAAGTCAGCTCTCTTCCCCATGTTGGACAGCACAGAGTAAGACGGCCCCCGTAGACAGGATGACACACTCTGACTCAGGTTATCAAAAAAGGTATTACCCAAATTGGTCGTTCACAATTGCTCGAATGAACTTAAAGGGTCACAATTGACCTTTTCACAATTGACCGAATATATATATATATATATATATATATATATATATATATATATATATATATAATGGTTTGGTAATATATATATATATATTCGGTCAATTGTGAAAAGGTCAATTGTGACCCTTTAAATTCCGTCAATTGTTCATTCGAACAATTGTAAACGACCAATTTGGATAATACCTTTTTTGATAACCTGAGTCAGAGTGTATATATATATATATATATATATATATATATATATATATATATATATGTAGGTTTGGTAATGTATATATATATATATATATTCGGTCAATTGTGAAAAGGTCAATTGTGACCCTTTAAATTCCGTCAATTGTTCATTCGAACAATTGTAAACGACCAATTTGGATAATACCTTTTTTGATAACCTGAGTCAGAGTGTATATATATATATATATATATATATATATATATGGGTTTTGGGGGGTTTGGCGTTGGGTGGGGGTTGTGGGGGGTTTCCCCCCACATATATGGTACAATTGACCTTCACAATTCGGTCAATTGTGAAAAGGTCAATTGTCATTCGAGCAGTTGTAAAACGATCAATTCGTATACAACCATCAAAAAAAGTCAGTTCAAAACTTGGGTGGAGGCCTGCTTAGCCTTCCACATTAAAGTCACTTAAATTCAACAAAAATTTATATAGGTCTCACTCTGTTGGGCTCAGACCTCTCAACAAAAGTACCTAATTCAACATAGATCTCCCTCAGCCAGGCTCGGACCTCACAATCACAGCACTTGCAGGGCTCTCTTCCCCAAGCTTTATTCACATTCATCGGGGGGTTCCCTTCCCCTAACTTATTTCTTGTTCCAGGTCCCCCTCAGTTGGGCTCGGACCTCTCACTGATGTCGAAGACATTCGAATGTGCGAGGCTCTTCCATAAACCTCTGCAGGACCACTTCGACTTTCACTTCAGCTCTCCCTTATGGTATTTGCCCCAGTGTCTACTGGTCTTGGTAGTTCAAGAGCAACTTCATTCCTCCAATTACGGTCCCTTCCGTGGATATCTTTCAAAAACAGGTCACTAGAGACCTAGAGAAGGTAAAATTCAAACATCCTAGGAACCAAAATATGAAACCACATGAGCTCAAACTCATAATAAACCTATATGGAGATGACACCATAACAATAAGATCTGCGGATAAAGGAGGAGGCTTGGTTCTACTCAACACAAGTGATTACGAAGAAAAATGCTTAAGACAGCTGAGCAATATCAACACCTATGCTACACTTGATTCAGATCCTACAGAAGAAATTCGATGCAATCTGGAAAAACTTCTAGAAAGGGCAGAGGAACTCGAATGGATCAATCATAATACAAAGAAATTTCTAGCCAACAAACATCGGAAGATACCCCATTTCTATACTCTCCCAAAGATACATATGGACATGCTAAAACCTCCGGGAAGACCTATAATAGCAGAAATCAACAGCATCCTTGAACCACTTGGCAAGTACATTGATTATTATTTTTTACAGCCATTGATTCAAAAAACAAGTACTTACATCAAAGACGCCACACATTTTCTACAACATCTCAGAGCCATCCCATTTAACAACAATAACATCTGCTTCACGGTAGACGTGAAAAGCTCATATACATCCATTCATCAGAATCTAGGCAGAGAAGCGGTGGTGTGGATGCTTTTGAACGAGGGAAAAATAGCTGCACAAAAAGAATTCATTATGGGACTTTTGGAATTCATCAGTAACAACTCGTACTTCCAGTTTAAGGACTCATATTATTTACAAGTTGCAGGCACTGCCATGGGGGCTATCATGGCTCCTTCATACGCAAATTCGTTTATGCACGAATTTGAAACGGAGCATGTCCTTACAAACAATCTGTGGAATCGGTTCGCCACAACCTTTTCCCGGAGATATTATTTACGGCGACCATATATATGGGGATAATATTACCTGATACCGTGGAATCAAGACCTTATAATTTGGATCCGTTACATAGATGATATTTTTGGCATTTGGAAAAACTCGGAATCTCACCTCCTAGATTTTTTTCATTACATCAACAGCATAGATCCTCGGATACAGTTAACATATGAATATTCACGCAAATCCATCCACTTTCTAGATGTGGAGATCAATGTCACAGAAACAGGATACCAGACAACGATATATCGGAAAAGTACAGACAGGAATAGTCTGTTGCAAAGACTGAGTTTCCATCAACCAAGCTTGATCAGAAATTTACCCTATAGCCAAATGCTCAGAGTAAAAAGGATTGTCAGCAACCAGAGCAAATACGAAGCAGCAGTAAAAGAAATGGGCAACAAATTTCTTGCACGCGGTTATTCAGAAGAAGAAATCACATCGGCAGAAACACGCACAGCCACACAAGATAGAGAAGAACTACTTAAACCTAGAGTAACTAAACAGGATACCTTACCTCCATTAGTTTTTGTGTCCAAGTGCTCATGCCAAAGCAATCGAATCAAGGCAATCATAAAGAAAAATTGGAACACTGTAACATGTGACAAAAGCGTAGAACAACTATTTAAGGAAACTCCTACATTTGCCTACCAAAGAAGTTCCAACCTGAAAGACAGACTAATTCATACCAGACCCCCACAGAAGAAGAGAAGCACAGACCGCATAGGCACATTTCCGTGCTTGAACTGCAGCAACTGTGGTTATATTATGAAAGGACAAACAATAAATCATCCCTACACCGGAGAAAAAATCAAACTTAAATGCTATGCCACATGTGATACAGCAGGAATCATTTATGGGATTAAATGCCCATATGGTTTGTATTATGTTGGCCAAACACAACGCACAGCGAAAATCAGGTGGAATGCACATAGGTCTTGCATCAGGAACAAGACTGCAAGCTCCGCAGTGGCAAGACACTTGCAGAATAAACAACATAACTTGGCCCAAATTAAATTTGTAATTTTGGAAAGAGTCCAAAGAAGGGAGAAACACGAAGATCTACAAAAAAGAATTGATCAACGTGAAACATTTTGGATTGACAGACTAAGTTCTCTTACTCCAAAGGGAATAAATGAAGAGATCAATTATATGTGTTTCCTCTAACATAGCCAAAATCACATGGTTTGCTTTAATGTGTTTTTTCCTTGAATGAGGTTTTTCCTTTATGAGACGTGGTATACTTTATTTCAATACTGTTGCGAACATGCATGAGACATGAGTTTTTTCATTCTCTTTATATGATCTAACTACATGCACGGATTGTTCATTCTAATTTGTTGATGTTGTTTTCTTGATGATCATATGCGCGATTTTCTCCTACCATATCGGACTTCCGATTGCAGTGGACACTGTTATTATTGTTTGCTTGGTGATTTACGTAACGAAAACCATATTGTAAGTAATTGAGACTACTCTTACTATAGCAGGTGCTACCCCCGTGCAGACACAGATGCACATTGTCACCTTTTGCATAGCTCATCACTGGAGCTTATGACACGCATTTATATGGATCGCCATGGCAACAATCCCACCCCCCTGCGACACCGCAGGGCGGTGGGGTCCGAGGCGTATGTACAGCGGCACGCGCGCTGCTGCCCAATGCCCCGCCCACGTTCCCATGGCGATTTAAGTAAGCGTTGGTGCTCACGCACATTTCACTTTCGCTTTCCCGGTGAACGCGATCGGTCCTGCACGCAAGTACCACAAATTCAGGTAAGAGTTCTGGGATTATGTTGCACACAATGGTGCTACCCGTTCTAGAGACAGAAGTACTTACATATTCCCCAACTGTTGTTCAACAGGAACATTGGAGTTTATATCCAAGAGTATACACAGGAGAGGACCACTCGAACTAAGCAGGTACAGAGTTCTGAATATAAGGGTGCCACATAATTTAACACATTCACAGGCCGATTCATGGAATAATTTGCGCGGCGCAAGTGGGCAAAAACGTGCGAATCGCAGTGGAATAGCGAAAATCGCAGTGCAATTGCGAAAATCGCACGAAAAGCAGCGCACGTCGATTCATGGAAGGCCGTGCGCGAGAAAACCAGCGGATGTGCGATAAAAAAGTGCGCGGCGCACGTTGGCGCACAGGCCATCTAACAGCATGCGCTAGGTCACAGCGAAAATCGCACAGGCCACAGCGAAATTCGCACATAGCGCGGCGCACGCAACAAAAGTAGGCGGAACACGGGCGTAACACTCGGAATGGGGAACAACTTGCCAAAACGTGGGCGTCACGGGGGAAGTACAGGGCACAAGTGCGCGGAACGCCCACACGCTCGCCTACAACACGTATTCATGGAATAGAATAGGGCAAAGAAGCGCACGCTCAAACCAGCGCACAGGCACAAACACGACCGCCACAAGAAAGCAGGCGGTAGCGTCTCTGCGGCTGTAAGAAATGTGCGCCAAAAGGTGCGCCAACAAATAGCACCTATATACTGCCATGATGAATGTCCCATACTGTGGCCCTCCAGGAAAAATGACGTGCAAAGGGGTACCCACAAACACGGACACCCGCTGACAAAAAATACGTGTGCGTGTATACCGGGGTGCGCGGGAAGTCTAACACGCGATTTCAGCAGGGTACGTGCATCACAGGGGTTCGCGTGAAGTTATTCACGCGATCGGGCCTGGGGGAGCAGGCTACGTGTATTTCAGGGGTTCGCGTGAAGTTTCACACGCGATCGGGTCTGGGGGAGCGGGCTACGTGTATTACAGGGGTTAGCGTGAAGTTCCTCACGCGATCGGGCCTGGGGGAGCGTGCTACGTGTATTTCAGGGGTTCGCGTGAAGTTCCTCACGCGATAGGGCCTGGGGTAGCGGGCTACGTGTATTACAGGGGTTCGCGTGAAGTTCCTCACGCGATCGGGCCTGGGGGAGCGTGCTACGTGTATTTCAGGGGTTCGCGTGAAGTTCCTCACGCGATCGGGCCTGGGGTAGCGGGCTACGTGTATTACAGGGGTTCGCGTGAAGTTCCTCACGCGATCGGGCCTGGGGGAGCGGGCTACGTGTATTCCAGGGGTGCGCGTGAAGTTCCACACGCGAATAGCCTGGGCGCGTGTATTTCAGGGGTGCGCGGGAAGTTCCACACGCGAATAGCCTGGGGGCGCGTGTATTCCAGGGGTGCGCGGGAAGTTCCACACGCGAATAGCCTGGGCGCGTGTATTTCAGGGGTGCGCGGGAAGTTCCACACGCGAATAGCCTGGGCGCGTGTATTTCAGGGGTGCGCGGGAAGTTCCACACGCGAATAGCCTGTGGGCGCGTGTATTTCAGGGGTGCGCGGGAAGTTCCACACGCGAATAGCCTGGGCGCGTGTATTTCAGGGGTGCGCGGGAAGTTCCACACGCGAATAGCCTGGGCGCGTGTATTTCAGGGGTGCGTGGGAAGTTCCACACACGAATAGCCTGGGCGCGTGTATTTCAGGGGTGCGCGGGAAGTTCCACACGCGAATAGCCTGGGGGCGCGTGTATTTCAGGGGTGCGCGGGAAGTTCCACACGCGAATAGCCTGGGCGCGTGTATTTCAGGGGTGCGCGGGAAGTTCCACATGTGATTTGACAGTGTGGGTCCTCCCAGGTGTACCCTGTACACCCTCCACGGCCCCTGCAGGCAGCCCACACCACAGGGGACTACCCTGCATCCCAGGTCATGTCCCGCAGGCAGCCCACCCACCATGGGCATGCCCCCCAGCAAAGGCACATGTCTCCTTAAACTAATGAACACCAACTCATGTCCCCTTGCACCCCCACCCCCCAGCACTGTGGGGCACCTGCCAGCAGGCCCCCACCCATGTCCAACTCATGTCCCCCACCACCCCCACCCCCCAGCACTGTGGGGCACCTGCCAGCAGGCCCCCACCCATGTCCAACTCATGTCTCCCACCACCCCCACCCCCCAGCCACCAGGGTCACCCTCCACCAGGCCCCCACTCATGTCTCCCACCACCCCCACCCCCCAGCCACCAGGGGCACCCTCCACCAGGCTCCCACTCATGTCTCCCACCACCCCCACACCCCAGCAGTGCAGGGTCACCCTCCACCAGGCCCCCACTCATGTCACCCACCACCCCCACCCCCCAGCCACCAGGGGCAGCCTCCACCAGGCCCCCACTCATGTCACCCACCACCCCCACCCCCCAGCCACCAGGGGCACCCTCCACCAGGCCCCCACTCATGTCTCCCACCACCCCCAAACCCCAGCAGTGCAGGGTCACCCTCCACCAGGCCCCCACTCATGTCACCCACCACCCCCACCCCCCAGCCACCAGGGTCACCCTCCACCAGGCCCCCACTCATGTCTCCCACCACCCCCACCCCCCAGCCACCAGGGGCACCCTCCACCAGGCCCCCACTCATGTCTCCCACCACCCCCACCCCCCAGCCACCAGGGTCACCCTCCACCAGGCCCCCACTCATGTCTCCCACCACCCCCACCCCCCAGCCACCAGGGGCACCCTCCACCAGGCCCCCACTCATGTCTCCCACCACCCCCACCCCCCAGCCACCAGGGGCACCCTCCACCAGGCCCCCACTCATGTCTCCCACCACCCCCACCCCCCAGCCACCAGGGGCACCCTCCACCAGGCCCCCACTCATGTCACCCACCACCCCCACACCCCAGCCACCAGGGGCACCCTCCACCAGGCCCCCACCCATGTCCAATCCATGCCCCCCTGCACCTGGGTCCCAACATTCCCCAATCATGTCCGTAATGCCCATCCTCCCCTGCCAAAAGGCCCAACCAACTATCACACCCACCCACATATCAAAGGCAATTACATGTTACACCCCCAATTTAAATAATGCAATTGAACACATGTCTGTCACACACAATGGCTGCAAGTGAATGACAAAACACCCAACATGACATGCCTGAAAGCAATGAGATGATACGACACATTGAAGAATCAAAAAAAATATGTATTGAACAGCAAGTAGAATGGAAATGAAATAAGAAAAAACACAAAGCAAATCAAACAAAACAAGATGAATGTCCAAGAAAATAATCTGAAAAATTAAAATAAGCCAATGAAGAACCATGAAGAAGATCATCCTGGGTCCATGAGCCCAACCAAATTAAACCTAACTATGACTACTAACTAAAAACTGAACTATATACAAAAAAGTGGTGCATTGTCCAATCGCAACCAAAAAAAAATCAAAAAAACAAAGGAAACCTAACCCTAACTATACAACTATATACAAAGGCAGCGGGCTATTCAGACGGCTCACTGGTTGTTGTCATGGGCCAGGGCATCATCGAACTCCTGGTCAATGGCTTGGGGGCGGGCATGTTCCCTGGCCCCGAGGTCCCGCAGGGATAACGCAGTGTCAAGCTCAAACTCCCTGCGAAGACCCTCGAGGCACTCAGCCCGCCTCAGCGCCCTCCGCATGGAGTCCTCCGCCCTGACCATCAAGAGCCGTTCCTCCTCTGCCCGCTGCCGCTCCGCACCTATCCGCTGGCACAACCGCTCCCACACGGAAGCCAATCCCATTCCAGGGTTCTCCTGCCCTCCGGCCGATGCCTGCACCCCTGATGTTGATGGCCCCGAGCCATGATGCCTCCCACGTTGAGCCTGCTGCTGCCTCCGACGCAACTGCCTGTGCCAGCACGACGGCATCCAGGCTGATGGAAACCACCGACGCCGTCGTGCACGTGCCCTGCCCGATGATGCCGTCACATCCTCCATCTGCTGGGGTCCAGTTGCTGTGGTGTCCACCCCTGCTGGATCTCTGACTCCCGACTGTGGCAGGGATGGGATCCCCACCGAGCTGGCTGCATTGGTCGGGGCAGGTCCACAGGGGGCCCTGGTGGCATCTGGGCTGGAAGACGGCAAGGAGAACGACTGGTGGATAGCCTGCACAGAGGAGGAGAGGGCCGCCACATTGGCCAACACATGCAGGAAACCCCCGAACATGGCCGATCCCAATTGGGCCACGTCGGCACGGTGCACTTCGTGATGACGTGCGTGCTCCTCCCGGGAAGCACGCACGGCATCACGAATCACAGCCGTGCGCATCGCGACCCCAATCAGGACCTTCTCCGCACGGCCAGGGGTTCCCACGTCCGCAGGTGGAGGGGAGTCAGGTGACATGGACATCCCCTCTACCTGCGGACAGGCCTGGGACGGGGCATCCCTGCTGGTGCATGGTGGTGCACTCACAGGGTCAGGGACAGCGACATGCACAGGCCCCTCCACGGTGACCTGTGCTGCCTCCTGCCCCTGGCCCTGGACTGCACCACTTGCACCAGCAGGGATGCCCCCACCAGGCCCCATGTGTGCCCCAGTGGCGGCCTCCTCCTCCTCTGTGCAAACCACCAACATGGATGGCTCCTCACCGTCTCCCACCGTAGCAGGCCCCTGTGGGGGCTCACCCACCCCTTCCGCTGCAGCCGTGGGCGCATCCCCGCCGCCTTGCTCCACAGCGCCGTCTCCGCCCTCTTCTTCACTAGCCGCTGCGTAGAGGGAGACAAAGAACACAAGCATCAGGGCACTGTACAATGGTCCCCTAGACAGGAAGCAATAGCAGATGAGCACCACTGTCAAAGTACACTTCCATCATGTCCCTCCACAACACATGGGTCAGTCCAGGCAAAACACACACAGTAACAGGCATGGTGCATGCCATGGACATTTCCATGCATGTCCAATGGACTCTTGAAACATTCAATGATATGTAACTCACATGCATCATGGCTCATGCCTATCACATGCACACACTTCACCTCAGTCACATCCATCTGGCCCCAAACACACCAAACACAGCGGATACAAGGGTAATTTGGCTGCTTCACTGAATCTGTGCATTGTCACACACATGTGTCATGCATCCATGGCATGCACAAGTCACAGACACGCAGGTCAGGCACACAGACTTGGCTACCATATATGTACCTGGCATCAGCACCCATCCCTCACCCCCACCCATGTCCAGGTACAGAGACTGGCATGCTCTCATGTTCAAAATCTGCATAGGGCTCCCCATGCGGCATTTCAACACATGCAACAACCATGTGCATCACACATCACTGGTCGCACATGCATTACCATGATGTCCCTGCACACATACATGCATACATGGCCTATGGCACACATACAGGCAAGTATCATAGAACCAGCACACCGCAACATGCCCTGTCTCACACAGTAATGCATGGACACTTACCGCTCAACTCCAGACGGGCCTCCCTCTCAAGGATCTGGGCGTGGAGCGCTGGGCGTACGCGTTCCAGGACCCTCATCTGGATGGAACTCATGCGGCCCAGGCCCCCCTCCACGAGGCGCCGGGCCTTCACAAGGGTCCTGGACCTCAAGTCCTCCCAGCGCTTCTTGATCTTCAGGACGTCGCGGGTTGCCACCCCCTCTGCGTTGATGGCAACCACACAGTCGGCCCAGATCCTCTGCCGTCCTTCCTTGCTGGCGCGGGACGATCCAAAGAGGGCATCATACTGCCCCAGGACATGCTCCACCAGGACACCAACTTCGGTGACAGTGAAGCTGGTGCCCCTCTGCCCCTCTGGCCTGGGGTTGCCACTGGTGCCAGATGTGGAAGTGCCCGACATGGCAACCCCAGAGGCAGGTGTGGGTGGGCAACTGGGTCCTGGGGCTGGGCTGTGGAGCGATGTAATCCCAGTCGGGAGTCTTCAGTTCCAGCAGGGGTGGACACAGCAACTGGACCCCTGCAGATGGCTGATGTGCAGGCACCAAATGGCAGGGCACGGTGGCAGCAGGCAGGCAGGCAGGCAGGCAGCAGCAGATGGCACGTGGGAGGCTGCTCGGGGCACTGGGGGGCAGTAACTCGGCCTTCTGGGCAGGAGCGTGGTCTTCCGTGTGTTTTCGCGTGGCCAGCTTGATACGGAGTGATTTGGCACGTGAAAATCCTGCACGTCAGCGTGAAATACGAGGAAAGGCCCTTAGCGCGTAAGCGCGTCAGCACGCATACGCGATTCTATTGGACCAGAGTCCCTCAGCGCGTAAGCGCGTCTGTGACGTGACCCGCACGGGTGTTCCCCACTCAGCACGTGATGACGGGGCACACGTGGAGATACTGCACGTCAGAGTGTCACCGCGTGTAATTGGACAAAAGTGCGCGTACACGCGATTGGCCTATGTACGTGTATTTAATGGGTGCGCGGGCACTTACACACGCAAGTACGTCAGCGAACCTGTATCCCGTGGTGCGTGTGAATTTCCACACGCTATTGGACTGGGAACTGGATTCCAGGGCTGCGCGGGTCACACGCTGTATCCCGTGGTGCGTGTGAATTTCCACACGCTATTGGACTGGGAACTGGATTCCAGGGGTGCGCGAGTCACACGCTGTATCCCGTGGTGCGTGTGAATTTCCACACGCTATTGGACTGGGAACTGGATTCCTGGGCTGCGCGGGTCACACGCTGTATCCCGTGGTGCGTGTGAATTTCCACACGCTATTGGACTGGGAACTGGATTCCAGGGGTGCGCGGGTCACACGCTCGCCTAGAACACGCGCAAAGCATAAATTTGCGGACTTTAACAAGAACAAGCTCAGACGCCAGGATGAACATACCGTTCCTAGCAGCAGTGGCAGTGGGCTACCAAAGGAGGAGGAGGAGGATAGTCAGGGCCAGAATATTCACACCCAGAACCAGCCTTTTCGGGATGCCTGATGACCAGGTGTATGGGAGGTACAGGTTTCCACCACACATTATACTGGACCTGCTGAGTGAGTGGGAGGATGACCTCACATCACCCACCCTGTGCTCCCAAGCACTCAGCCCCCTGGAGAAGGTCCTCAATGTACTGCACTTCTTAGCCACTGGATCATTTCAGCGGACAAGTGCCATAGTGGGTGGGGTGTCACAGGCCACCCAGTCACGCTGCCTACACCAGGTCTTGAACATCATCACTGCACGCCCATCAGTCCGCAGGCACATATACCTGCCCAGAACACCTGCAGAAAGGCATGCTGCCGCCCTGGATTTTTACGCTGTGGCACGATTCCCCAAAGTGCTAGGTGCCATCGACTGCACCCATGTGGCTCTACGTCCCCCCAGGGCATCTGAGCACATCTATAGGAACCGCAAGCACTGGCATTCCATCAACGTGCAGGTAGCATGTAATGCCAAGGGAATCATCACCTCAGTATATGCCAACTATCCCGGCTCCACCCACGACAGCTTCATTTACCGAATGTCCACCCTAAGCCGGGACCTAGAAGCTGGGCGGCATGGCGATACATGGCTGCTTGGTGAGTATGTATGCCACTGCACATGCATGCATGTTGGATACTGAGCAAGGTCACAACCCCACCAATGATACCAATCACCACCTCCACAGGGGACAGTGCCTACCCTCTCAGCCCACACATGATGACGCCAATTCGGAACCCCACCACGCCACCCCAGGTAAGATATAACACAGCCCACATTACAACCAGGGGCATAGTGGAGCGCACATTCGGAGTGCTAAAGTCACGCTTTCGCTCCCTTGACCGTTCTGGCGGGCAGCTGTTATACGCTCCCCCAGTAGTGTGCAGGATCATAGTGGCAGCATGTGTCCTGCACAACGTTGCAACACGCCGGGCCTGGCCGTGGACATGGTGGTGGCCCCACATCCCCAACCACATGCACAGCCGCTGCGCATGGGAGGGGAAAGGGCACGGGGGGAGGCAGCCCGTACACAGCTAGTGGCTAATTACTTCACATAGAAATCACACCCCTGTGGAGTGCACACTGCCCTGGCACATTCCATCTGACAATCAATGATGACTCAACCTGACACTGATCCTGAATGTCTGGAGAATGAACCGGGAATACCATGTCCGCCTGAGATTGTTCACCTGGAAGTGTCACAATGTGTGCATCCCTACCCACACAGACACCACCAATGCAGTTTTGTGAAGTTACACATTGAAGCAGCTAAAATGAATACCCACTTGCAAAATGCAACAAGAGGACAGTGCCATGTCAGCCAACCCAACCCCAGCACCGCCACACGACACACCGTGCCATGTCATGCTAATTGCAGGTAAACAAAGTAATCCCCACAACATGACATCAGTCTCACTATGTACAGTGGCACTATTAGAAACCTGCAACACCTGAAATGCTCACAGCAATGCCGGACCAACAACATACTTGAGCACGTACTACCATTAACATGACATCACAAATGTTACATTTAAGTAGTCTCACCACCTGGAAATGCCTGCACTCCCACCACTACCAACTGTGCAGTGTTGTCGCCATGTAGAGTTGTAGGTGCACTGCTGCCAACATGGACCCCATCTCCAGACTAGAGGTCCTTGTGTGGACATGAGGAAGGGACCTGCAAATTGGGAGGTAGACACAGAAGAAGAGTTACACATCAATGCAACATGCAGTGTACAACACAACAGCAATATGCACTAGGAATGTATACACAGTATTGACTACAGACTGGCCACACAGCTCATGGGAGTCCAACGTCACTGTGTAATTCACTGTCACTTGGGCACACCCTTTGCAAGCCCATGGAAACGGGAAGCAGGAGGGGTGTGTGTGACTCAAACCCAAGCATCTGAACCAAATACATTACAAGCCTGCATGTGCCCAGCCACAATGCAGCGTATGCCCACAGGAACCACGGAAACCAACAGATCGTCCCCAAAAAATTGGGAATAAAAGAAATCAAAATAAAAATAAAAATAAGAAACAATCAAAAATGGCCATTGATGGGCCCGGGGGGGTTGGGGAGGCCACCCAGGAGGTCCGAGGACAGGATGCACACCAGAACCCACCTGCGTGGATCCTGTGAAGATAAAACACCTCCATGGGCTCATGGCCCACACGGCTACCCTATTGTGGGATTATCACTGCTGTCGCTATTATCGCCCTGTGCAGCTGCATCCGGAGGTGGTTGCACTATGGGAGGCAGCCCACGCAAGGCCCTAGTCTGCTCCTCCATTGCTGCAAGCATGCGGGTGTGGTAGGTCTGGTTCTGGAGGATGAGTGTGCGGAGGTCCCCATGCAACAACTCATGGGATGCCCGGACCTCCGCCCTCGTTGCCTGCATCTCAGCTGAGAGCGTACGGGTGAGACGCTCCAGCTGCTGTTCTGTCCTTTGGTGTGTTGAAGCCTCAAGCTCAACAAGAGTCGTCCTGAGGTGAAGGAGCTCCTGCCTCAGGGCTTCCCTGTGGCCCTGGGACTCAATGGAGATGGCCTCCTGCAGAGTCGCCAGTGCCGCCCGCTTGTCCCTGTTGGACCCCAACATGTCCTCCCTGTGTGACTGGCAGATGGAGTCGGTTGCCTGCTCTAGTCGCTCCATCAGCCTTTCTGGGGGGACAATGGAAGTGGCCACCCTATCCATGGCCTGAGCCATCATCTCGGATGATGCAGCCTGTTGGGTTGCCATACCGTAAATGGATTGCTCCCATGCGGTATTGCTGGGTGGCGTACGGCCACCACGTCGGCGGGCACCACACCTGTCTGGGGCAAGGCGAACTGCGCCTTGCTGTGCCGGCACTGCCTGAGGCTGCAGGACTGCATTCCCCCTCTGATCTGCTGGCCCAGGAACAGGATCAGATGTCGCGGAGTGTGACCCTGCATCCGTAACCACCGAAGGCGTAGCTGCCAACACTGACATCCCCATGGAGGGTTCTGACCCTGGTGCAGGTGGGTGAGACAGAACAGAATCCCTCCCTGGAACACTCACCTGCGACGGCACGTAGGTCTCATCCGAATCAACACCTGAGTACAGCTCGGGGGAGGTGCAGCCAGAGACACCCCTTGAGAGCACGACCTGCAGCACTTGTGGGTTCTCCCCCACCACCACACCACGTCCCTCACTGGTGGTTGGTCGGCCCTCGGACCCCTCCTGGGTCTGCACCATCTCCACAACCCCAGCAGTATCAGGTGCGTCTTCCCCTGCAAAGACATGAAAACAAAGAAATGGAAACAGGCATTAGCACCATGGCACACATTGAGGGCTGAGAAGCAAGAGAACCAGTACTTGATTGACACATGTCCCACATGACTAAAACCCTCCCATGCATGCACCCTCACTGCGTATGAAGTGCAGGCAAATGGCACACACTGATGACACCAAGATGGAAGATGAACACATTTTCTGCATGCTGCCTGGCAGTGGCATCACACATTGGCCTGTGATTGGCAGGTGAAACACACATGCCATCACACAGATGGCATGTACCATTGCTATTGAGTGAAGGTGGAGAGGAGGGCAGCACCAATTCATTCAGTCCAGTTCCCGCATGTAATTGCTTTTCTAATTCTAACAGGTCAGATTTTTCACCTGGAGCTGCCAGTCTGAAATGGTCCAATTGCACAGGGACATGTGTGTACAAATGATATCCAGGTAACAAAGTCACTCCACTTTACCATACCCATGTCAGACATGTGACTAGTGGACAGCGAAATGCCTAGTGAAAGTGGTGGAATGCAAACATACTGACTGAATGAACAGTGAAAAAGAAGCAAATATGTTGTGGCAAGGTGACACTTCAAGGGCAACTGGCGTGCAGTTGGGCTAGATGTCTACTTTTGGCAGAAGGGATACTGCTATGGCCAAATGCAGCTGCGCAGGAAGGATTGCATGAAGCACATGGCTGACCCATACGACTCAGGCGCACACACTCTCACCTGGCACCCGAACAGAAGCCCTCACACACACACCATGCACATGGATGACACACACATGCATGTGCACTCACCGGACAATGCCTCGTAATCAGCCAGATCTCCCACGCCTTGGATCTGTTCCTCCGTGACGTAGGTCCCAGCGACTGACTCATGTGGAGTGAGTTCCATGTCTACTACTGGAGACCCACCTCCAGTCACTAGAGTTGCGGCATGACTTGAGGCCAGCTTACTCTTTGCCCTGCGCTTTAGGTCATTCCAGCGCTTATAGCAATCATTGGCTGTGCGCCTCACAATTCCAAGGGCACTTACGATGTCCGCAACGGTCTGCCAGTGTGCCTGGCGTTGTGCAGGTGTGGTCTTGGATCCTGCAACAATGACCATCTCGTTGTCATGTCCGGACACATACTCGACAAGTGCATTCAGTTCGTCATCCGTGAAGCTGGGCTTCCTGGACGGGCCGGACTGTGTAGCCGTGTCTGGGGCATCAGCCTGTGCCGGACGAGCACTCTTCCTCTTCCGCTTGGAAGGTGGTGGTGATCCTGAGTGTCCTGCGCCGCTCTGGACACTAGGGGCAGGAGCCCTGGTGGACTCTGTATCAGGAGTGTGGGATTGCACACTCAGCATGGGAGTTGGTGCAGGCATTAGCTCTAGTGTGATGGTGTCAGGGGGAATGTCAGCAGCATGGACTAGGACCGACACTGTCCTGGCTGGGTGTGTGAGGGCTGGGGTGGATGGAGCCGCAGCTGCCCCTGCAGCCTCTCCGCCCTGCCTCCTTGGTGCAGCAGATGACCTTGCTGCCCCAGATCCACGTGGCATGATGCCATCAACGTGCACCAGCGCACGTGTCGTAGCCCTGCTGACCTGGAAGTCAGCCATGGAGTCAGCCAGGTCTGGTGCCACAATGGGCTGGTCCAACAAGGGCTGAGCATGGATGGTGTCAGCCACATCAGCCTCAATGGGAGGGGGGGGGAGGATTATGGGTGCCCGTGACTGGTCCTCCACACATGGGGGGACAGGCTCACCCTGCAAGTTACGACCACGTCCCCTACCGGATCCACCACGGCCACCACTTGTGGCTCTTCCACCTTTGCCACCCTTACGGAATCCTCGCCTCCCAGCCATGGCACTGATGTTAATGTGCGTATGGGAGTGGATGTAGACTATTGTCCTGGGCAATTGGGGGTCAAAGGGGTTGGGTACCAGATGGTAATTGTACCCTAGTGCTCTAGCAAGGCTGAATGTAACCCCTGGGGAAAGATGACGGGTCACGCAACGCACAGGAGGCCCAAAAAAGGGAGATGACGTGCACGCAACCCCTCCTAGACCACGTGTGCAGAAAGAAAAACCTGCACTACGCTGTGGCACCCAGAAACACAAGAATGAACGTATGCGTGTCACACGCAGCCTAGAATGACCTCTGAAGGGGTAGGCTACACACGGGGCTAGCACAGATGTTAGATACGTGCGTGACTCACCGTCTGCCAGGTAAACGAGCGTGTAAAAGGAGCACGTTTGGTTGGCAACACCCCCGCCAAAAGAAGATTTGTACGCTGTCTGAGGAGACAGGACAACAGTAGAAGGGAACACTGTTTGAGGGAACAGGCCCAGGTAAACCAGTAAAAGAGAGAAAAGAGAAAAAGCTGTCAGAGGTAACAGGGAATACGAACTAGAAACGCCGTGAAGTAAATCGCGTGTGAAACGACAAGAAGTACAGAATTCACCCACTCGCTCTCCACGAAAAGCACGTACAAGGAAAACGTGTTCTACACGTACCTTTTATACAGGCCCACACGTCCAGCGTCACTTACGCGGCGTGTACGCGCTAGGGCCATTTCCACCTATTGCATGCTTTGTCACTTCTGCGTGTAGGGCCATTTACAACAATTACACGCTTTGTCACTTCTGCGTGTAGGGCCATTTCCACCAATCACACGCTTTGTCACTTCTGCGTGTAGGGCCATTTCCACCAATCACACGCTTTGTCACTTCTGCGTGTAGGGCCATTTCCACCAATCACACGCGATTACACTCTGACGTGCAGTCTTTCCACGTGTGCTCTGTCATCACGTGCTGTGTGGGAAACACCTGTGCGGGTCACGTCACAGACACGCTTACGCGGTGAGGGCCTTTCCTCAGTTTTCACGCTGACGTGCAGGATTTTCACGTGCAAAATCACTCCGTACCAAGCTGGCCACGCATACGCACACGGAATACCACACTCCTGCCCGGAAGGCCGAACTACTGCCCCCCAGAGCCCGAGCACGCTCCCACCTGCTGCTGCCTGACTGCCTGCTGCCCCTGCACTGCTGGGGGGTGGGGGTGATAGGGGACATGAGTGGGGGCCTGGTGGAGGCTGCCCCTGCTGGCTGGGGGTTGGGGGTGATAGGGGACATGAGTGGGGGCCTGGTGGAGGCTTCCCCTGGTGGCTGGGGGATGGGGGTGGGGTGGTAGACATGAGTGGGGGCCTGGTGGAGGGTGCCCCTGGTGGCTGGGGGGCGGGGGTGGTGGTAGACATGGGTGGGGGCCTGGTGGAGGCTGCCCCTGGTGGCTGGGGGGTGGGGGTGCAGGGGGACATGAGTGGGGGCCTGGTGGAGGGTGCCCCTGCACTGCTGGGGGGTGGGGGTGGGGTGGTAGACATGAGTGGGGGCCTGGTGGAGGCTGCCCCTGGTGGCTGGGGGGCGGGGGTGCAGGGAGACATGAGTGGGGGCCTGGTGGAGGCTGCCCCTGGTGGCTGGGGGGCGGGGGTGCAGGGAGACATGAGTGGGGGCCTGGTGGAGGCTGCCCCTGGTGGCTGGGGGGTGGGGGTGCAGGGGGACATGAGTGGGGGCCTGGTGGAGGGTGCCCCTGGTGGCTGGGGGGTGGGGGTGGTGGGAGACATGAGTTGGACATGGGTGGGGGCCTGGTGGAGGCTTCCCCTGGTGGCTGGGGGGTGGGGGTGGGGTGGTAGACATGGGTGGGGGCCTGGTGGAGGCTGCCCCTGGTGGCTGGGGGGCGGGGGTGGTGGTAGACATGGGTGGGGGCCTGGTGGAGGCTTCCCCTGGTGGCTGGGGGGTGGGGGTGATAGGGGACATGAGTGGGGGCCTGGTGGAGGCTGCCGCTGCTGGCTGGGGGGTGGGGGTGCAGGGGGACATGAGTGGGGGCCTGGTGGAGGGTGCCCCTGGTGGCTGGGGGGTGGGGGTGGTGGGAGACATGAGTGGGGGCCTGGTGGAGGGTGACCCTGCACTGCTGGGGTTTGGGGGTTGTGGGAGACATGAGTTGGGGCCTGGTGGAGGCTGCCCCTGGTGGCTGGGGGGCGGGGGTGGTGGTAGACATGGGTGGGGGCCTGGTGGAGGCTTCCCCTGGTGGCTGGGGGGTGGGGGTTGGGTGGTAGACATGGGTGGGGGCCTGGTGGAGGCTGCCCCTGGTGGCTGGGGGGCGGGGGTGGTGGTAGACATGGGTGGGGGCCTGGTGGAGGCTTCCCCTGGTGGCTGGGGGGTGGGGGTGGTGGGAGACATGAGTGGGGGCCTGGTGGAGGGTGACCCTGCACTGCTGGGGTTTGGGGGTGGTGGGAGACATGAGTGGGGGCCTGGTGGAGGCTGCCCCTGGTGGCTGGGGGGTGGGGTGGTGGGAGACATGAGTGGGGGCCTGGTGGAGGCTGCCCCTGGTGGCTGGGGGGTGGGGGTGGTGGTAGACATGGGTGGGGGCCTGGTGGAGGCTGCCCCTGGTGGCTGGGGGGTGGAGGTGCAGGGGGACATGAGCAGGTGTGCAGGGTAGTCCCCTGTTTTGAGGGCTGCCTGCAGGGGCCGTGGAGGGTGTACAGGGAACACCTGTGAGGACCCACCCAGCCTAATCGCGTGTGTAACTTCCCACGCACCCCTGTAATACACGTACCCAGCCAAATCGCGTGTGAGAATTCCCGCGCACCCCTGTAATACACGTACCCAGCCAAATCGCGTGTAAAACTTCCCGTGTACCCCTGTAATACACCTACCCAGCCAAATCGCGTGTGATTATTCCCGCGTACCCCTGTAATACACGTGCCCTGGCTAATCGCGTGTAAAACTTCACGCGTACCACTCTAATACACGTACCCTGCCCAATCGCGTGTTAAACTTCCCGCGTACCCCTGTAATACACGTGCCCTGGCTAATCGCGTGTAAAACTTAACGCGTACCCCTCTGATACACGTACCCTGGCCAATCGCGTGTTAAACTTCCCGCGTACCCCTGTAATACACGTGCCCTGGCTAATCGCGTGTAAAACTTCACGCGTACCCCTCTAATACACGTACCCTGCCCAATCGCGTGTTAAACTTCCCGCGTACCCCTGTAATACACGTGCCCTGGCTAATCGCGTGTAAAACTTCACGCGTACCCCTCTAATACACGTACCCTGCCCAATCGCGTGTTAAACTTCCCGCGTACCCCTGTAATAAACGTGCCCTGGCTAATCGCGTGTAAAACTTAACGCGTACCCCTCTGATACACGTACCCTGGCTAATCGCGTGTACAACTTCCCGCGTACCCCTGATATGAACGTTACCCGCTTTGCGTTCCTTGTTTGGCAGCCCTGTACACTGGTCCAGGGTTAGCGCAGCCCTTTGCGATGATTTAGCGATTTTGATGGCTTTTCCTTGCGCGAGGGCGTTCTTGGGGGCGTTACTGGCGCTGCTGCAGGGTCGCTGCGATACTCTGCGCCACGGCTGGTTTGGGAGCCTAAAATCCATGAATACGCTGTGCGCGGAAATCGGTTTTAGCGCACGTGCCTGGCGCAGACAATCGCACGCGGACACTCTGCGCCAGCCGCTTGCGACACTTTTCTGCGAAATTCTATGAATTACCCTGATAGAGTGGTATGGCGATTTTGACATATTTTCTTTTATATCTCTCCCATTTTCTCCATTGATTCTGATCCTCCTGGGGTATGTGCTTTGAATTTATTTTCAACAATTATTTGCATTTATGTTTCCATGGATATATAATTGATGTTTTCACTGTAACAGTTCAATTCACTTAAGTACGGCCCTGAAGATGGTCTCAGACCGAAATGCATTGGCATATGTGCTTTTTTGATAAATCAACCTATTTTTTTCTCGAGTTGCCTCATTAGAAGTGAATTAATTAAGAGACATGAAACCTATAAATGTGAATTATCCATTTCTTTTGGAAAATTATGTACAGTCTTTTTGCAATTTTTGATGATATAAGCACGTCAAGAAAGAGTTGAATCGAATTGTGCAACCCTGCCAAGGGTCAACTGAGAGCACCGGTCTTAAGTAGAGTATTTACACCTTACTTTTTCTTCTTTTCTGTTTAGCGAGATCCGGATGCCATAGGATCTTTTACAGACTGGTAGCTCCAGGTCAAAATATTTCCGTAAGAATAAATGACAATGAACATTTCTGTTATTTAAGTATCAATTACTGTGGGACCCACCGACACTTTGTACTACTTGGTAGTTCCATAACACAATTAGAAAAGTTTAAAGAACTCTTTCTCTTAAAGCAATCACCTTTTCACTTGTCCTTTCGTCTGGGTTAATCTTGACCATCGCATTTCAGAGTCCGCTCACTTTGTCGCTTTATAACAAACATCAAACATTTGGTGGAGACTTTCAAGTGGCTGTTTCTTTTTCGCCGGACCACTCCACTACTCTGTATCACTGGCTTTACAGTTACCGCTGACTTTAAAGTTCACTACAGTTTTGCTTTCCTTCACGTCTCATTAATACGTGCGCAACCTTCAATTCGGAGATACACTGTTGCGGTTTCAATCTTTCCTTGATACAAACCAGCCTTTCATGTCTTTTGGTAACTCACCGGTTGTGTGCCTTCCTTTCTGTTCTCTGTGGCTTTGATTCACGAGTCAAGGTTGATACCACAGGCTTGGCCTCGCCTCCCCAACTCTGCTGTTCCCCCGGGAGGGTCGCTGGTGTTCTTGAAACACAATGCAGGCGTCTTCTTGTCTGGGATTTGGTATTCATCACAGTTTCCTGGAGGCAATAACCTCCTGCAGGGATCTTCAGGGTTTCCTTAGCCCTTGCTCTGGTCCCTCAATTGGTTGTCCTGCTCCAGTGGGTTCACCTTAGCACTGGAAGAACTGCTCCTTCTCGTGTTCCACCTTGCTAAGAGTGCGTCCCCATGTTCCGCCTTTTAACCTTTTGGGGGGAGCTAATGGGTATCAGATGTATGTGATTAAGGTCAAGTGCCTGACTTTGCCTGACCTTATTAACGGGACATGTCCAATGGGAAATGCAAGTGTTAGCCTCTTAACTTTCAATCCTACTATTTTTCGGCCCAGTGTTTGAGAAAAGGGGTGATTTGGAATGTTGGAGAATCCTATAAAATCGGATGGGGTATGGGCACGGGAAAGGGGGAGATACTGTGTCTCACCATTGGTTGTCTCACCCCCATCCCCTGAAGGTCCCCCGCCCCGGTGTTCCTCCCACACTGGTCCACCCCAGGGTCTGGATCCAAAGGCAATGGCCATGCCCTGGCCACCTGAGAGAGAGATCCCCGGGGACTAGTGGGCGAGACACCCTTTGGTTTCTCACTGTCCCAAGTGGATTATGTTTGAGGACGCACTAAGGTTTCTCACAGAGGCTAAGCAAGGAACATTGTGAAGTTGTTGCAAAGTTGTTCAAGTTAAAGTTTACCACTAGAAGTGTTCGGGCAGAGTACGCCCGGATGGGGAACCTTAGAAGTAGTAGGCCTTGCATGGGATGATAAAGTGTTGAACTGTGGTCCTAAACAAAAATATTTTATCATTTATGGTGCTGAAAGAAGAATTGTATAATCCTGTCGGGGAAGAGCTACATTTCTTGAAGGCAATCAATTGTAGCAAGAATCATCCTAACACTTTTGAGGTTAATTCTTATGCGAAGAAGAGAAAGAACACTCTATTTTGAAGTATTGAAACTTTCGATTATCCAGTGGAAATTTCAAAGAACTGTGTTACATTCCAAAGAACTCTGTTAGACCTTTGCTACCAACCAAGACTTGCCTTCTTTTGAACCGTGGAACAAGAAACCTGCTTGAATCTGGGGAAGGGGAATTCTCCCAGATCACAAGCCAGAACTATGATCATATTACAGGCTCAATTTTGATGTTATTTTGTTGTGTAGAACTGCCATGCATTACCCTATTGATTTGTTGAATGTATAAGTATGAGGGACTGATATCCTTTGTTAGAGTGTTTCTGTTAATGTCATTAGGCAGGGAAATCCTTGTTGGGGTAGGGATAGTGAGGCATTTATCCAACCTTTTTGATTTAATCAAATGGCAAATTTTGAAAACTCTTTACAAAGTCATCTGCCTCACATTTCTGACCCCTCACACACTCCATCAAGACACCACTCACTCATGTTTCACACTTTCTCACTGCTGCTCACCACTCTCAGCTACCTTGCATCATCATTCTACTCAATCTCTCTGACACTTGTGACACTGTGGGTCATGCCTCCTTCCTCCACATGCTTTCCGCTCGTGGCTTCAAAGAAATCATGCTGAAGCGGGTAGCCTCCTATCTCTCTGATTGCTCCTTCTACGTCTCCTGAAACTCTAACACCACCCGGCCACTCCACTCTGTACACATCCTCTTTTGGGCAAAGTCATCTCCTCCTTCCGCTTTCCATGCCACCTCTCTGTTGAAGAGATGCTGATCTTCCTCTCCTTTTCCTCCGTCACCCCTCTGTCTATGAGCGGCCTGCCAACTGGCTCACTACCATCTGACGTTGGATGGCAGTGTGTTGTCAAATGCTATACATGCACAAAAACTAATCTTCCTCCCAGCCTCCAATGCCTACCGTGCTCTCACACATCTCGTTTCCTGCAGACCTAGGCCTTGCACTCAAAAACCTAGGGCCCACTTCAGTTGCAATTTCAAACTACATCTTTTCATCACCACCACTCTGGCCAGGATCAACCTTCTAAATATCAGGAAGGTTGGCCCCCACCTCACCCACCAATCTGTCTTGTCTAAACTTTGTGCAAATATGCAATTCTGTGATTGCTGACCTGATGCACGATGGATGCTTATGCATGCCATTTTGTTGTCATTTTCCCATTTCTTTCTTTTTTTAAAATTTGTTTTATTGTGATATTGGTTTAAAACAAGTAAACCTTACACACAGTAAAATGAAACAGATAAAATCAAATGTTTACATAGAGAACATTTACATAAAAATCTGTTGCCTAGAAAACAATCACAAAAGAGATTCTCTATTGACTTTGTTTTAAAAGAACATAACAGGTCAATTCTATTAATTATCAAATTACGCAGAAACAAAACGATATTAAAGTGCTATGTGCGTGGGCACATTATGTAAAACCCTAAAATCAGAAGAATTTAAAATCTGAAATATTTTTAAGATGCCTTGCAATAAGATACCTTCCCCTTTTCATGTCTCCACACCCTAACTCTCCAACACCTGGCCTATCACTACAGTGATAAGGCCCGCTGCCTAACCTTGGGGCCTGACTGTTGGGTGGTGAAAGGGTCTGGAGGTGTCCCCAAGGTAGTAGATGCAGGCCGTAACGGGGAATAGCACAAATAGTTCACCACACTAAGGCAGGGGCAGTTACAGGAGCACTTTCGTCCTCACTGCTGCTACAGACACCTATGACCACCTAGGGGCATTCACAGGAACACTCACATTCTTACCACCCATATAGACACCCATACCCACCTAAGGGGCAGTCACTTGCAAACCCACCACCACAACTGATGCCTATGAACACCTAGGGAGGAGTAACAGTGGCATTCACACCACCACCACTGGTGGTGCAAGACCACCAAGGAGATCATTACTGGGCCCCTCACGCTCCCAGCATGCCTACCCACAATGCTGGCCACCACTGGATGAGGGGGGCTAAACCCATTAAGAAGACTTCTTCCCATCAGGTTGAAACTGTTAGAGAGCCATTACAGCTGTACAGTGAGACCCAAATATTCACTATAAGAAATAAAGCCACTCCATTTAAGGGACCAACGTTGTAGCATTTCAAAGGTAATGATGAGTGAAGAAATAAAAAAAAAGATTCTTTGGCACCAATGCCAAAGGACACATTTCTCATTGTGACCTTGAGCTGCCTGCAGAAACCCTGCAGACTCAAAGTTGCACTCAACGACTAGGGAATGGGCTCAGTGCAAAGGAGGACATTAAAATGCACCATTCTGCCTGTCTTACTAGTTTAAATTTCCCAAGGATTAAGGTATCTTTAATGTAAAAAAACACTTCCCACCTGAGGATTTCCTGACTCCTGTCTTTCACGCTAAGAACAGAGGGATCCACATTAAAGTAGGCAATGACAGCAGAGGGTCAAAAAGAAACCCTGTGCATGTCAATGGCCTTTCTGAAATCCACAATGGGAGCAGGCCTTTATGTAACCTCAGAGCTGCCCTTTCAGAACCACTTGACCAGTAACACAAGGCTAATCACAGAACAGCCCACCCTCAATACAGGGGTGTCACGCATGTCATTAAACTCCAATCCAGGGGGCAGAGGCCCTGATATAAAAAACTGTCACTTCAATCCAGCAGTATGGCACGTACGAGTAGGAGTTGGAGGAAGAACGTTGCTGACGAGTGTGCAAGAGATAGGAGCCCTGAGAGGAGAGTAGGTGGTGCAAGTTGGAGGTTATAGGGAGATTCTTAAAAAGGTTGGAGGAAACAGGAGTGTCATCTCGGAGGGAGAGTTGGAGGTTGAAGAAGTAAATTTAAGGAGGTTAGGAGAAGCTTACTTAAAGGCAGATGGGAGCTGTCACTTGGAGAGCTGAATTGTTGGAAAGAAGAGGAGGTTGACCGTCAAGGAAAGAGAGAGTAGTGAGGACGCTGGAGAACAATTGGGTAACATTTGGAGGAGAAGACTGGAGGTTGGATAGTCTTGAGGAGGGAGAGGAGAGAGTGCCATCTGGAAAGAAAGAGAGTGGGGAGGTTGGAGGAGAGGAATCATTGATTGATTGATATTTTATTTCTATCGCGCTCGTACACAAGTGTTTCAGAGCGCGACAAGGCAAGGGAGGGGAACAGGGGAGAACAAAACAGCGATCTTACTAGGCCCAGTGACATTGAGAACGCGCAAGTGCATGACATTAGGTGTCAAAGAGACAAGTAGGGTTAAGGAGAGTGCTGCCATTGCCAACAGTGGAGAAGGACGGAGAAAAGCTCGAGGGGGGGGATAGTTTTACTACACATGAGGCGGAGGAAGCAGCACAGGGGCCCCTACTTGAGAAAGAGAGAAGGGAGGTTCCAGTAGACCGGGCCATTCCAGGGTAGAATATAGATGTGGCGGGAGGAGGTACAAGACGTTACAATCTCACTGAGTTCAAGGACATGATGATATGGGTGTTCAGCAAGGGCTCTAGATCAGAGAGATTCATTAGACAGATGGCACACCGGCCTGACTCTGATTCTCTGTGTGAGGGAGTCAGTGCTGGAGAGATGTCTCCTGTGCCTCAGCCTTTTGTTTAAGGGTGCAGAAGGAAGAGACTGACACACAGGTGGAATGGTTGCTGGCATAAACATTTATTAAACCAGAAAATGAAGAGAACATCTACCTCTCCCTAACTCTAAGAGGGGGTTGCCCTACCTCAACTAAAATACTAGGGATTCAGTCAGGATGTCCATGTAAATCAATATTCCACTGTCCTGTGTCAAAAACCTATTTCCGTCCCTTACATTTACAACTAAACGAATGAAGTATTGCCCATTCTTTGTCCAGAAGAATGACTGCCTTCTTATGGACAACAGACCACAGTTCAGGTTATTAGGTGGGATCTTTGCCTGAGGGACTGACTCCCTTCCCCAGGTTTCAACCCCTTTCGAAGGCACAAAAACAAAGTTCCCTGTTGTAATGTCAACAAGTAGTAAAGTTCCCAATTCAATTCTAAGGGTAAAGTTCCAGTTCAAGCATCAACATTCTTTATGGCTCATTGTCGGTTCTTCAATTTTGAGTTCCTGGAGAAAGTGCCCCTTCTCCAGATATCTTGTAGACTCAATTACCAGGAGAATGACTCCCTTCTCCAGGTGTCGGACCTTTAGTGTTTCTTTTCCATGTGCAGCCAGGGGGAATGACACATTGACCCTGGCCTTTCTCACGCTTCTTGTTACAATTCACAACAGCAGGGGAAATATCTCCCTTCCGCTGGCTTTTCTCAGGCAGTTCTCAGGCAGTTCATAATGCTAGGGGAATTGTTAATATTGAATATGTACAGTCAATAAGCTAACCAGTCGGCGAGTCTGTCATAGATTCATTAATAATGCCAGTTGTCAGCATAGGTTATACCAATATTGTGACTGTCCAATATCATTAATATTCTGTTTGTATGTTTGGTATTTACCTGATTGTGCCAACTCAATATTGTCTTAATCTCCCACCATTTTGATATCTCATGTTTAGATGGTGTCTCTAATTGTTCCAAGAGACTCCTCAATGATGTTGTGGTATCGGGGGGGATTGGCTATGTCTTAGGAATAGTTCCTCTACTTCAGCCCACCTTTGTTTGATAGTCATCTGCCATTTTATAATATGATTTACTCTAATCACTTCATCAACAACTTTTCTTTGGGACATTTGGTCCTGTTTCTTACTTATCAAATTCCAATCATATTATTATTGTATATTGAATTTAGATAATGGAGTTCTCCACAGATTCTGCCTTGGTAGCTTGTAGAACAATTGTTAATATTAAATATGTACAATCAATAGGCTAACCAGTCAGCAAGTGTGTCATGGATTCTTAATAGTACCAGTTGTCAGCATAGGTTATACCAATGTTGTGACTGTCCAATATCATTAGTGTTCTGTTTTTATGTTTGGTGTTTCCCTGTTTGCACCAACTGAATATTGTCTTAATCTCCCAAAGAACAATTGTTGATGAAGTGATTACAGTAAATCAAATAATAAAATGGCAGATGACTATCAAACAAGGGAGGCTGAAGCAGAAGAACTATTCCTAAGACATAGACAATCCCCTCCGATACCACAACGTCATTGAGGAGTTGCTTGGAACAATTAGAGACAGCATCTAAACGTGAGCTATCAAAATGGTGGGAGATTAAGACAATATTCATTTGGCGCAATCAGGTAAAGACCAAACATAAAAACAATGCCAGGGGATTGTCTCCTTCACCCTGGCCTTTCTCAGGCACTTCACAATGCCAGGGAGAATTACTCCCTTCCCCTGGCCTTTCCCAGGCAGTTCACAATGGTTGGGGGAACGACTCCCTTCACCTGCCCTTATTCCGGCAGTTCACAATGGCTGGGGGAATATCTCCATTCCCCTGGCCTTTCTCAGGTAGTTCACAATGCCAGGGGGAATGTCTCCCTTGCCTTGGCCTTTCATAGTGCCAGGGGGAATGTCTCCCTTCCCCTGGTCTTTCACAGGCAGTTCAAAATGCCGCAGGGAATGACTCCCCTGCCCTGGCTTGGACAAACTTGGTTGACCAATCTGCCGAGGATGATCCGGGTAATCTCAGTTGGGTGGGCTTCCGTGCTTACTCTTTAGTCTTCTTGCTAATACTGTGATGGGGAAGATGTCTTCTACCTTCCCCAAGGCTCCCCACAATTTGGGTAGGGTTTCCCACCAACCCTTTGTGGCTTTCTCTGCATTCTGGTCTTCCCTTCCAGTCCCACCATGAGTTTGGCTGCTCTCCACTGCCCCTCTGTATCTGCCACAGCCCTCTCAGGTCCCCAATACATTCCCCGCAACCTGCGTACCTTTGTGCGTGGTGCACAAGGTTTCTGGCCTCTCCTGGGGATCTGTCAACAACTGTGGGGTCCCTGTAGCTTTCATGGAATTCTGCTGTCCTGTGGCGGTTCCACTGCAGACTTCGACTTCTTACCACTTGTGCAGTGTTTCTCCTGCACAGCTGCCAGGCTTCAGGAATGCCTGGTGCTTCCATCCAGCAGCTTTTCTTGATGTTCCTCTTACTTGGACCCGCTTCAGACATCTCAGATCACTTCTCTGTGCCCCGATTTGGTTCCTCTTCACACTTGCGGTTCCTCCAGGGAGGGCTAGACACTTTGGTAAATCCTTCTTCTGTTTTTATCCTGAGTTTAGCAAAACAACTAGAACATGTATGTACGTTCTCTTGAGGACTCTTCATTACTCTGCATGTTCTCCTCATCCCAGTACCTTCCAGCGAAATGGTCCGAAAGTCATCACAACTTTTCTTCATCCCAGTTAACCCTGTGTTATTAATGCTACAGAAGCACATGGAAGTGTGGGCTATAGGCGGTTGAGTGAGGGACAAGGAGGATGAGTAGGAGGTGAGTGGAGGTGATGGAAGGTTGGCATACTGCGTTTCCCTTGGATGGTCGTCCCTATCCGACAGTGTGGGACTGTCTCCGAATGAGATTCTCCTGCTGAGTACCACCCCGAGGGGGACTATCGGGTAGAAGCCTGGCCTCCCTGGCCTCATGGGAAGGGGCTCCCCCTCTGGGAAAAGTAACAACATCCAAGGATTCATCATATCTGTAAGAGACTTGCATGCTTATACAAGCCAGGAACAGAATGCCTATGGGGGGACTTAACATCATATTTAACCAAAAAGAGCTTGGGAACCATGCCAGGACAAGATAAAGAGAAAACATCATTATTTGGACATTTGAGTGTGGCCAGACCAAGTCCACACCTTTGAACTTTGTAAGAGACTCTACTTTGCTACAAATTTCATTGAGACCTTAGATCTGAGAAGCACGGTATAAGTTCCCCCTTACTCTTTTTTATCTTTCCTTCCTTCTTTCGAATGTAGGGTTTCCCTAAACTAGAGTGTGAATCCCTAGACACTGGCAAGGACTTAAGCAAGAAATACTGCTAAAGACCTTTAGTTTACTTACTGTAAGAGCTATCAAAGTTATCCCCAACCACTTTTTTCTTGTATGTCTAACTAGCAGTTTTAGTTCAGCACTGATATGTGTCTTTTTTTGTGTCTTCAGAAATGTGACTGATCCAGCTATCTGTTTGACTATCAATGCTGCTTCGACCTATCACCAAATAGATACAAAATCCTTGATATCAAACTGGGCTGTTTCCATGTTATGGCGTAGTTGAATCCCTGACTTCCAAGAAGCAGTTCAAGACTTATCCTTTTAACCAACCTCTTTGAAAGAAAATAAAAAACAACTAAAAACTGCACCAGAAACTTAGGCTAATTTATGATAATTCATTTTCAAAACTCTTGGCACTGCCATCTGGGGGAAACCAACTTTGCGCACGGAACCTCTGCTGTGTGACCTTGGTGTGCACCTTAATCGCAGTGAAATCTACCAAGAGCCAGGAAGCAACGGCATTCTGAACTCCCCCTCTGAACCCCTCAAGTAACTCCTCACTACTAAAATCCGTTATCTTCACATATCCCACTCTCCTACAGATGACCTCCTATATCTGGTCTACTTAACAAATTCAGACCCTGTCCATCTTCTATCAACAACCATGCTGTTAATTTTTGCACTCCTCAATCGGGGGCTGCCCATATGGCTAACCTGCTCGGTCTGTACCAACCACAAACAACAAAAGTATTTTCATATTCTCTGACCTGCATCCATCAACATCAAAGGTTTCTACATCTGCCTTCCCACTATGCGACTAGCACACCCTGTTCTCCTTTCTTACAGAACCATGCGCAGCAAGGCCAACATTATTGGCAAAACTGAGTCATATAAGACCACTTTGCATTACATGACATCATCCCTTGCATTCATATATACAATTTTACCCCAGAATCAAGGCTCTGGCTACGGATGTATTTACACATCTTTGGTCAAATTGCTCCCATGTTGCAGTTTTCAAAAGCAACACTGTTTCCTAGGTTGTTTCTTCATTCATGCCAACAAGGGTGGCTCTTTTGGTGGGCACAATGGCTTCTGTCTTTGTGGACCAGCTTCTCTTGCACACTCATTTTAACTGTTGAATTACTGTTTGCTTGTGAAGCAGCAGGTCACCTTTGTCACACAAGGCCTTTAATCGGCCAAGCACCAGGATGCCTCACCAAAGTATTACAACACTACATGTTGACCAGACGCCTACCGTCAGCTTCCTAGAATTAACTGGACCCCAAGCAGTCTAATTACAAAGCCTTTGCAAGTGGCTCGGGTTAACTTTCAAGGTTCTTCCATCTAGAAATCCCACACATTCCCCATGTCCCTAGGTTTGTAACCACTGTGAGAAACCTGAAAGCATTCTCTCACCTACTCCTCCGGGACCTTCGATTTAGGTGGTCAGGGAAGGGCCATCGCTTTTGGATCCCGACCCTGGGACGGACAATTGTGGGAGGATCACCTGAGTGGAGGGTCTCTGAGGATTGGGAAGAGAATACCAGAGGGTGAGACATGGTATAACCCCTTTCCCAGCTATCCATCACCCCACTCTCCCTCAGCCTTTATAGGATATTATCAGTCTTGTCTCGTTCTCCCCTCCCCATTTTCAACACATACTGAGACAAGGAAGAGGCATCCGAGAGTAAGAAACATTACCCATGGGAAAAGTGCTTATAGTACTGTGAGGAGGAAGATGAATGGAGAGGCCTACTACACCACACTCCCAAAATGTCCCTTTAATGAGGTCAGGCAGAGTAAGGCACTTGACAACAACTATGCACACCTGACTTTTTATTGAATATCGACCAAAGTACAAAAGGTGGAGTTTTGCCAGAGGTAATGAGCGAGCTGTGGCTGCTGGGCGAGCCATGGAAGCTGGAGGCCGGGAAGCTGCAGCAGGAGGACCACGAGCTATCCGTAAGAGAACGGGATGCAGAGGCGCTGACCCAATATTTTGTGCAGGTTGCAGCGTGCTGAGGGAGCCAGATTGGGGCATGCTGAGTCCTGTGGGCCGTGGCCAGGCAGATGCTCATTCCTCTGGGAGAGATCCAGGTCCAAGGGGTGTCTAAGGGACAGGTGGTGAGACCCTGACCTCAGCACTGAAGGTGGATATCCTTCCTGATAGCATTGTGCTAGCCAGTGAGTTTCTGAATGATAAGAAACATGGTGCACAAGTGAGGCTGGAGCGGAGATTGAAAGGAAAGGAGACGTGTGTGAGTGGCACGAATGAAAGAAAAGCAGAGAAAGAAAGCGTGAAAGTGGCACGGAAGAAAAGGACAGAAGTAAAAAGGTGCAAGCGGCACGGAAGGAAAGCACAGAAGTAAAAGTGTGCAAGCGGCACAAACAAAAGAAAAGAAGTTCAATTATACAAGCAGTACGGAATAAAAGGAAAGTAATTAAAAGCGTGCGAGTGGCACGAAGAGCAAGAGGAAAAGTGTGCGAGTGACACAGAAAGAAATGGGAGAGAGAAAAGAAAGTATGCAAGAAGCATAAGGTGGAAAAAACAGCGTGAGATAAAGAGGGTGCCAGAAACCCAGAAAGAAAGCAAAGCCCTGTGTGCTAGAGACACAGCAGTAGCTGTAACAAAGCAGAGAAAGACAGAAAGCAGGTGAGGGGACTAAGTATCAGAGTGGTCACGCATTGAGGAAAGCAAAGCTATGCATTTTCGAAAGTCTCTGATACAGACCTAGGGCCTCATTACGAGCGTGGAGATAGCCATGGTGGTATTAGCACCATGGCTGCCTCCAAACCGGGCTCCATTACCGGGTTCCTGCAATGAAGACTTACCGGGCATTCCGACATATGAGGACCTGGTAATTCCTCCTTGCAGGAACCATTCCCCATTTCCATTTGAGCCCCCATAGGGCTCAATGGGAATGGGGAGGGAGGTAATAACGGGCACATTACAACTGGCCCGTTATTACCTCCCTTTTCCCCTCGCGGGACCCGGAAAGGACGCCTGGTTTTACCAGGCGTCCTTACAGGGTCCTGCAAAGGGAATCTCGTAATCGGCGCTCCCGTAATGAAGGGTGCCGGTCCCGTACGGGCACCCTTCATTACGGGAGCGCCACCCTTGTAATGAGGCCCCTAGTGTTGAAAAGAGGATACAGACAGCACTACTTGAGAACAGGTGAAAAAGGGGGAGCTACACTGAGAAAGAATTGTGTTTTGAAAAGTGAATCCTGAAAAGCTGAACTTTTGTTTTTTTGTGAACGTTTTCAACCTTTAAATCAGAGGGGCCTAATCTTGGGGAAGGGAACCCTGAGAGGCACAATAGAGACTGTGAGCTGGATCTTTGAAACCAAAGAGGCCTAAGCTTGGGGGAAGGGAACCCTGAGAGGCCTAATGAAATTGTTAGCTAAATCTTTGAAATCAGTGTGGCCTAAGCTTGGGGAGGGGAACCCTGAGAGGCCTAAAGGAGCTGTGTGCTTTAAGAAGCTTGGGGAAGGGAGTCCAAACGAACCTAGGAGTTTTTGTGAACTAAGTTGTTTTGAAGCTACAAAAACCTTGCCTGGAAGATTCCAAGGGGATTTTTAAGATGAATTATCTTTGTACTGGCAGAGCTAAAACTGACAATAAGGCAACCTTAATCCAGTCTTGTTTTATACTTATTTTTGGAACACAATTTTTCTTTTAGAGAAACCCTGCACAATATTTGTTTCCAGAGTGAGGGCAAGCATAGGTCTGACACAGACAGACTTTGGTTTGGGACTTACGGCCCTCGAATATCATTAGAAACATCATTTAAGGGGAAACCCAAATTAGAGATAGGGCAAGTTAGGCTTACAACAACCCTAAGTATTTTAAATAAAGTTTTTTAAACTGTTATCTCTTGTGTATGTGTCTGTCGGTTATAGGTGAAAGTATCGACTCAAAAGGGTCGAATGTCAAAAGGGTCGAGTCAATTAGACCGAAAAAAGGATCAAATTATTATTACAATTTTTTTTTTTTGGGTGGGGGTCGCCCCCAAACCCCTGTTTTTGGTGTAAAAACACCTTTTTTTAGCTAAACTATAGCAACAAAAAAAATAGACATTTAAAAAAAATGTTTGATCCTTTTGTTTTCGGTCGAATGCACTCTCACCTTTGGCATTCGATCCTTTTGATTTAGGTACTTTAACTGGACACCGTGTCTGTCAATACCATGGCTGTCTCACACCACGCAAGATAAAGTTACAAAGGCAGCTTATTTTATTTCATTTATTGATTTTCTTAATGCACAAACACCATAGAGCTTAACTTCTTGTCACTCACAACCGATTACAAATACATAAAACAAAAGCAATAAGACCTCACTCGTATCCTATCTCAGTGTATTGTGCCCAGACCATGCCCGCTCTATGCAGAATTGCTAATTTTTCAAGCATCTTCTCATTGTTTTCACATCTATTCTTAGGGCCTCATCACGAGTTTGGAGGCAGCCATGGAGCTATTAGCTCCATGGCTGCCTCCAAACCGGGCTCCTTTACCAGGTTCCTGCAATGGGGATTTACCGGGTCATTCCGACATAGGAGGACCCGGTAAGTCCTCCTTGCAGGAACCATTCCCCATTCCCATTTGAGCCTCCACAGGGCTCAATGGGAATGGGGATGGAGTTAACACCGGGCACATTATGAGTGTCCCGTTGTTACCTCCCTCTTCCCTCGCGGGACCCAGAAAAGACGTCTGGTTTTGCCAGACATCTAGTCTGGGTCCGGCAAAGGGAACCTCGTAATAAGCGCTCCTGGAATGAAGGGGGCGGTCCCGTACCGGCCCCCTTCATTCCAGGAACGCAAGGGTCGTAATGAGGCCCATGGTCTTGTCCCTCAACACCTTGTTGATTCTATTGCAAGCTTAAAAAGAACCTGTTCCATCCTGTTTATAGAACTTTCCTTTATCCTTTCCATAGGAAGCCATTAGCAATGATTTCCCTTTCAGTATGCTGCATCCTCTTTCTGTGATGTGTGGCAAGTCCGACAGTTCTTGCCAGCTCATCACTTCTTTTACCAGAAATGGAGGTGGAGAAAACAAGTTCAATTTCAAGTGTTGCTTCACAATAGTGCTCAAAAACAAAATAAAGTGTCTGGATGAAGTGCTCAAAAGAAATGTGTGGTCTAATGTTCCAAAAGTGTCTGGGCCTCATTACACGGAAGGCAGTGATCCAGGGTGCTATTAGCACCCTGGACCATGCCGGTAAATTACCGGCACCGCCTTGGCGGAAAGGGGATTTACCGCCCCATTCCAAGGTTGGTGGGGCGGTAAATCCCCCTTCCGCCATTGCCCTTCCCCATTCCCATTTCTGCCCCATAGGGCTCTATGGGAATGGGGAAGGCGCTAATTACGGCACCGCAATTTTGCGGTGCCGTAATTAGCTCCGAGGTCCCTTAGCGGGTTGGTTTTTAACGCCTGCAAAAAGCAGGCGTTAAAGCACCAACCCGCTAAGGGACCTCGTAGTAAGGCGGTAATGGTTAACGGTCACCGTTACCATTAACGGTGGCCGTTAACCATTACCGCCTTCCGTGTAATGAGGCCCTCTGTCTCTAATGGGAGGATAACATAAGTGGGGTTTCCTGAAAAAAACACAGACCTCTTTTGCTTTAAATGGTATCCTTGTCCAACTGTCCAGTGTTCTAAAAGTCCAGAATATCCTCAAAGTCCATAGCACCAAACCATCAAGCTGCACTGAAGAATTCTCCAGTGCCCAGACAAATGTATCTTAACTAAGTTACTGAAGGAGGCTGCCTCTACTCCTCCTTTTGTACCTGTAAGGAATGTGGTTTGTGCCTCAAGTCTTCTCCTTGTCCCGGGGAAACTCTTTTGCTGCAGTCCACATCACTGCAGCAGTACTGTGATACAGGGGTCTGCCAGATATTTGCCTTCCAGATGTTCTCCCAGTTATTCACTCATGATTTCGCTTGCAGGGTTGTCTTGTTGTCCCTGGTGGGGTTTGAGGGAGAAGCGGGATCCTGCCCTTAGCTGCCCACTTATTTTTATGCTGTTTCCCAGTACTAACTTTCTTCTCTTTCCTCTTCCTGTGTCCAGACATAGGGCCTCATTACACGGTAGGTGGTAGCCATGACGCTATTAGCGCCATGGCTACCCCCTACCGCCGTCGCAGTCCGGGTTCCCGGAATAGGGACTTACCGGTCTATGACAACCTTTGCGGGACCGGTAAGTCACCATTCCGGGAACCATTCCCCATTCCCATTCGAGCCCCCTAGGGCTCAATGGGAATGGGGAAGGAGCTAATAATGGTACCGCAATTTGCGGTACCTTTATTAGCTCTGAGGTCCCTCCACGGGGACCGTCCATAACGCCTGGGCAGACCACACGTTAAGGACGGGACCGGCTGAGGGACCTCGTAGTAGGGCGATAGGGGATTACTGCCTACCGTGTAATGAGGCCGTAGTGTCACCATCTCAAACCTCTTTCCTCTTTTCCCCTGGAGCAATGTCATTCTCGGGGACCTCCCAATTCTTGTCTCTATCCTTCTTTCCAATTCTCTGAGGGCATTGAGTAATCCCCTCTCAAGGTTCTTTGCTACCTCCTCACTCTCCCAAAAACAGTTCTCCCTTTCCTGGTCCTGAGTTCCCTTTCCATCACCTCCTTGAACAAATTAACTCTGTTTTCCTCTGTTGTCTCTTTACTACTCTCTCTGTCTGTGTGATCCTACTCTCTTCATTATTTCTTCCACCTGCTTCTAAGCTGGTAAGTTTCACTTTCATCTCAAACTTTGTACACCTCGCAATCACTTCCTCTCTCTTTGTGGAACGCAGTCCCCATTATGCTCACCTCGCTTTCATTGTTACAAGATAGTATGCCTAGAATCTCCCTCCAAGCTGGTATTCAGCACCTCTAAAAATTATTACTCCCACTCCGTTTGTAGTCTCCCACACTTTTCCAATCTTACCGCTCAACAGGGTGTAGAGGAGGTCCCAAATAAAGCCTGCACTCCCATCACCCATTTTGAAGTACCAGGAACATTCACACCAAAATATGTGACGTATGATGAACAAATAAAACAGCAAAGAGCCGCAGTAGTGCTTTGCCCAGTAGCCATCAGAAGAGCAACACCTATTGAAGTACCAATAACCAGACAACCATGGACAGTAAGGTATCCATTGAGAAAACCCCACCAACAAATGAGACGAAATGAAGATTGCCTAAGTACCGTCCCGGAAGAAACCAAAAAGGTCTTAATGGAAGACGAATGGTGATGTCACGAGAGCCCGGACGGACTCACAGATAGAACAAATGATGAACCAAGAATGACACAAGGAGATGAAATGCCATGAGAAAAGAGATTGTGAGCTTATAGTGATAGAAAGCTATCAAAATGTAAGAGAGTTAAGCTGTAAGCAAAATGACTACAGTCGATCATTTTACACCTGTGCATATGCTTGAAACCGCAAGAAAGCTAAGAAAACAGTATGGCTTGCTATGCTAAATAGAAGAATAGCGTGGCAAGCACCATTATACATACTCTACCTCAAAACGAAGCACAGTATTATAAGTGCGAGTCCACTTTACACGAAAAGCAGAATCAACTTAGGTTACTAGAGGCCAAGCACGACAGGCTTCACATTCTAGCAAAACGAGGATAAACGGCTGAATCGAAACTCAGCAGATACAACTCATGCCAAAGGAGACAAAGGTCATACCAACAGAAGAAACGAACAGTAGCTACATCTTATTGAAACTTAAGAAGCGAATATCCTGCCTCTGAAAGGTCAAGATAAGGAAGCGTAGGCAGGTGGCAAGCCGAATAAGAATTAAATGCACAAATCGAGAGAAACTAGGCAAATTCACGGTGTCTGCATCACGTGACCATCCGAGCGAGGAGAAGCACGAGTTCACACCTACACATGGCATCCACCCAGGAGAAGATAGTGGCGCTTTCTCAGGCAGAAGATGTAGTTTCGAGGCCAACCACAGTAACATAATTGACACATTGTTGTTGAAGTGATGATTGATTGTAACCTTAATTGGAGGAAGGCTGGGTAGCTTACGGGGCACCCTGCACCTGGATGTTCATTCTGCGTGCTGCTAAGCAAAGTGGAAATGCATGCATGGGGTTGGTGCCAACCGAATCACAATGGACCAAATAATCTAGGGTCCTATAGTTAGTAGATCCAATTTGACGTAGTACATTTGGTGACGTCCACAGTAGTCATTTTTGAAGGAAGGGCTTAGACGCCCACCTGACAGTGTTTTACCCAATCCCTCACTCCGTTACCACACACAGATATAGCACCTATATTAAAGTTACCTTTTCCTAACCAATAGAAATGCTTATTAACCTTTGAGTGTTACACGTCACTTATGACGAATTCTCAGTATAAACAATGTGTTTTGTATGAAGTTCAGTGGAGTTGAAGCGAGACGGACGATCACATCACTGCTGATTGCCATGACTCCCTGTTTTTTGTACTTGTCATTAAACAGACTCCCTTTGCCAAACCATTGAGTTGTCCTTATTGATTGGTGTTGGAGTAATACATCTGCACCCCCATCCATCTCAAGGTGCAGCTATCTCGTCTTAAAGTACTTTTGGAGCAAACCCCAACTCTATGGGCCGGCCAGGGGTCTCCTCAGTACAAGAGCTTCTTCCCTGTATCACTTTGCTGTTGCACCTTCTAGTGGTTTAGGACACTCTGGTTCAGGTTCCCAGTTTCTTCCGTTCCCTTCTAGCCAGCCATACCTCGGTTCTCTCTTACTTCAAGCAATTCCCATTATTTAGGGTCCAACAAGAGCTGTCTTCCTTCATGCCCTGCCAAGGAATGATAAACCCTAAGTGGGCTGGTTTAGTTTTAAGCGTGGCTGTCCCCCATTGGGTAGACTTTAAGGTAATAGCCTGCACCTGTGTGATAGAGTTTTTGTTGTTTCCTTATTGGACCATGTGCATCTGGTCCGGTTGTCTCTCAGGGGGGTGGCCTAAATCTATATTAGGGTCCTCTACCATTTTGGATTTTACTTTGGCCTGGGCTTGTTTGTGCTTTCATCCCCATAGCCTGGGATCTCTTTCCCGAGGATGCCTGCTTCTCTCCCCCTCTCTCTGTCCCTCTCTCTGTCCAGGGTAAGTGTTCCTTATAATAAATCCACTGGTATGCTTTGGAATGTGACTGTTACGATTCTTACAGCCTGTTGAGTGTTTATGACTTTGAAACTACAACATTTCTTCTCCTGTGACACTTGTAGGGGGTGGGAAACAATTCCCAGTACATTTTAATTTTGTGTGTGTGTTTGTCTTCTTTCTCCCGGCAGAAGAAGAAACTAATACAGTGGGCCTCATTACGAGGTTGGAGGTAGTCATGGCGCTGTTAGCGCCATGACTACCTCCAATACCGGTACCGAGTCTGCCCTCGTTCAATGGGGACTTACCGGTCCTGCAAAGGTCGGAATGGACCGGTAAGTCCCCATTGAAAAAGCCATTCCCCATTCCCATTTCAGCCCCCATAGAGCTCAATGGGAAGGGGGGAAGGCGCTAATAACGGTACTGCACATTGCGGTACCGTTATTAGCTCTGAAGTCCCTTAACGGGCCCCGTCCATAACGCCTGGTAAAATCAGGCGTTAAGGAAGGGACCCGCTAAGGGACCTCGGAATTGGGCGCAAAGGGATTACCGGCACCAATGTCCTCAACGGTGCCCGGTATCCCATTGCGCCCACCTCGTAAAGATGCCCAGTATATTCTCACAAGTCGTACAGGCTTTTATATTAATTTTCCTCATCAGAGCTGCTAGAGAAAACAAAGACTAATAAACCCACTTCCTGGGTTGCTGCAATGTTTTCCAATTGCTCCTTTAAATAGAAACAAAGTCTGAGTGGAGAGAGTTTCCAGCTCTCTTGAAACTATAGGTTCTGGTTTAAAAGGGGTTGTGTGGCCGCTCACCAGTGGGGATTCTTAGTGGCCCACTTTGAGACGCACCCGCCATCAGTAGGGCTGACTCATGACTGATGTCATGGCACAGAATTATGAAATTCATAATTAACTGCCATGACATGATGTTAGGGGGATATGGCATATTTGCCTGCCGGGTATTTTCTTTTTCTTTTTGTTGTTGCTGTGGTGTGAGGGAACCTGGTTGTTACCCTATTCCGCCCCTCTTTATCTGCTACACTTCTGGTCAATGAAGATGGAACAAGAGGTGGAAAAGGGATGCAGAGTTGTGTCATCGAAAGCTACCCATGAATAGGTAACTTTCAACTTCTGTACTTATTCCTCCTCAGAGGTCTAAGTACATTATGGACAACTCATGCCTTGCTCTCTTTTCACTAGCACCCAGGGGGAATGCAGTCGGCCAATCAGTTTTTGCAGAATGCATGCTATATCGCCTGAGGAAAGCCTGTGTCCTACCTACTGGGTCACCAAGTCCCCTAGTTTTCTTTGCTTTGGCATTGCCCTGGCTCCCCATCCCGTCGCCACTCCCACTGTCCCTTCTTCCGCACCTCCTCCTTCTTGAGCCTTACATTTTGGGAGTTGACGGCCTCTCACTCAGAACATCATCCCGGCTACAACTCTTTCCTCCATTCTTCCTGCCCGCCCACCTCCGCTGGCATGGACATGGAAGAGGGGCTCCACTTGGAGCCCAGTCTTCTATCTCCATGACTGCCATTTTCCCCCTTAAACTGACTGAACTGGCTGTGCAGTATCTGCAGGCCATGCTTTTTCTAATTTTGTAATTGCTCTTAGAACCTCAGGGTTTTGCCCTGGGGTGCAAATAGACCCAACCATGAAGATCTGTTGTCATAAAGTGAAAAACGGGTACAATAAAATCCAGTTTGTGCCAAATGTGGACACAACAATGCAGGCACTATCTTGGTATAGGGATCTTTTGGCTATTGTGGAGTTCCAGATGTTAAATTGTCAATTTGGGATACATTTCCTCCATTAACTTGGACGACACATGACTTTAGAATGCCAACATTGCTGCTAGAATGCAAAATCAAGCGTATTGCACATTGAGGGCTTTGAGGCAGTAGATCTTCTCTAAAGGGTAAGAATGAAGCACCTCCTTGAGGGTCTTGCTTGACAACTTTCCTGCCCATGCCAATGAATGTGACAGCCTAATCTGGTCATCAAGCATCTACGGTCCATGTATAGCTTGCCACACATGATATGGAAGGTCGTGTCTGTTGGTTCAGATTGCCAGGTGAAGGCGTCTGGCATATCTTTATTTCTTTCAAAGATATTAGGGATTTTGTGACGCGTGATCTTAGCCTCGGGAGGCAGCAGAGCATTCTAAACAACGTGGGGGCAACAATAGAACAGGGATATCTGGAATGGGGCCAGTGGAAGGGCTCCATTGGGAGACAAGTAAGATGAAGGGGTAAAGTCATTCAGCTTCCAGGAGGAGATGAGGCCTTGCTGTGAAAGACTTGATGGGAAAATGATACAAAAGAATACCTTTGGCATAAAACTGTACACGAAGGAGGCATGGATAAACAACTGTATGACCAAGTGGAGTTGGGACAAGAGGTGCATTGAGGGGAAAGCCTTCAGTCCAGACTGTTAATCAATGTGTGTGGAAAGAATTAAGTCCAAACTGTTAATATATGTGTCAGACATGGACCCATTTATCTCTGTGAACATTGGTCAGTAGAAAAGCGTATTGGTTGTATCCTGTCACTAGGCAGAACTAGTGAATGTGCCCTTTAGAGCTTGTTACCGATGTGCTCTTTTCATGTATAATTGGTATCAATGTCATTTATTTCAAAAAATGTATGCTAGTTATTCTAAAATTACATTGTTGTCTCCCGTAATAGTCTGCTTGTCATCTGCCAGCAATGAAGGTCAAGCAAATTGCTGAGTCACTCATGATTCATGGTTTTGACTTGAGCAAGAATTTAAACCAAGAAACAGATGTTCTGACTCATCTATCACTCGACTGTTTACAGTGAAGAATGCTCTGAGAACAGTCAGTGCTAAGCAGGGTCCAGTGCCACCCACCGCAATGATGCTAATCATTGCCTACTTGTGGAACAATGAAGCAATTTACTGTCTGTTGCAAATCAACCAATGGTAAAACCAAAAGTGTACAATCAAATGATAAGAGCAACACTTCTATTATAGGCTCTGCTATGACCTATGCTTGGAATTCTCTATGGTTGATTTTTACAAATGTAGATACAGAATGTTGATGATCTGAAGAAAGAGGCCTTGCACCTCTTAACCACTTTGTTTTCATTGCCTATACAACTTTACTTAAATAAATCTACACTTTGTGAGGGGTCAGAAATGTGAGGCGGACCACGTTGTGAAGTTTTCGCAACAAATGCAAATTTATTATACTATATGGTTGAATGAACGCCTCACTATCCCTAACCTGATGAGGATTTCCCTTCCTAAAATAAACTAAAGAAAACACTAGAACAAAGGATATCTGTCCCTCACACTTATGCATATAACAAGGAAATCCATGCCAGTTCAAATCAATAATGATTGAATTCACAATGTAACCACAGCCTCTCTTCATATCCTGGGAGAACTCATCTTCCCCAGGTTAAACGTGATTCTGCTTCACAGTTCAAGAAAAGAACACAAGGAAATCCTGATTCATAACCAAGTTCCAATAGAGTTTGATGCAATTTCAGCTGGACAACAGAAAATTCCAACACAGAAGATATATGGTTCTTCTGCCTCCTTAAACAGGTTCTTAATTCCTCAATAACAACAATGATTGTCTTGGTCAGGATGATTGGCCACTCTGACAACTCAAAGAAATGCAACTTCTCTGTAACAGCCTTGCACACCTCTTCCTCCAGCACTACTAATGACATAAGGTGTCTCAGTCAGGACCACCTTTTAGCACTCATTCAACTTCCACATGGCCTGCTTCCATGCCAGGCCTATAGTCTCCAACTGCTTGCTATTCGGGTATACTTTTCTACCTAAACTGTCACAATTTAAGTCAATCAAATATGGTCAATAACCTGTTATGATGGCAATCTCGTGGAGCAGCAAGGGAGAATCTCCGGGAGACCCCTGCCTTCCCCAAATCTTGGGGAATTTGAATACCAGAGAGGGAGAGACAGGAGCCCCAAGGAAACCCTCTGGGGAAGAAAACACTGGGTGGTCTTGACGAGTGGTTCTGGGTAGCGATCTCTTCTTTGGCGCAAGGTTTGTAGCAGCAGAAGCGGAGTTCTTGGCGTAACCTTTTCACTGATCTATTCTTTAGGTGGGAGATGGCGTCGGGAGAGTGGGCTCCGAAAAGACTGTGTTGAGAAAGAAGGCTGACCCAAGAGGGATTCTGCACGGGAAGGCGAAACCTGAACGGGAAGAGAATGCTGAGACCGGAAGTTCGGGAAAGGGGTTCTTGCTGGAAGGACGGGAGGCACTGGAATGCTGAGAAGCGTCGTACTGAGCAGAAGCGACACACTGAAGGGAAGGTTTCTGGTCTTTTAAAGCAGTCACGTGATTGTTCGATCGCGTGAGTGAAAGACGTGCAGCAACTAGACTGTTAATCCTCCCGTGTCGGCGATTCCCCGCCATCTTGGAATTCCCGCGAAGTGCGGATCTGTATAACGACCAATGGCGTCTAGACTGCCATCGTTGGAAAGGTGTAACAGTATGCCCCCTCCTCAGAGGAGGCGATCCCGGTTTACCCGGGTGAAGGCGAAAAAACCGCCGCACCAGACGAGGTGCGTGTACCCCGAGGCAGGTTCCCAAGTCCTGTCCGCTGGGGAGTAGCCTTTCCAGTCAATCAGGAACTGGAGACGGCCCCGGTGGTACCGGGAGTCACAAATGCCGGCCACTTCATATTCGGTCCCAGAATTAGTCAGAACAGGAGGGGGAACAGGTTTGGAAGATCATTGAAAGCGATCTGGGACTGCCAACTTAATTTGTGATAGATGAAAAACTGGATGAATTCGGCTCCATGAAGGGGGTAAGGACAACCGGACTGCCAACTCGCCCACCTGCTTTATCACTGTGAATAGTCCAAAGAATCTGGGGGATAATTTAGAAGGAACTAGATGTTTCGGAAGAAACCGAGATGCCAACCACACTTTGTCACCTCTGCCGACTGGTGGGGAGGATCGGCGTTGTTTATCAGCATACTTCTTGGCTCGGTCTTGTGCTGCTTGAAGAGCTAGAAGGGCGTCTTATGACCCTCCTGGATATCGGCTAGTAGGTGGTCCACTCTGGGAAATCTTGAAGTGATGGAGGAAATGGTAAGGATAAAGGAAGGATGATACCCATAGGAGCAATGAAAGGGGCTTGTATTCAAAGCAGAGTGTTTGGCATTGTTATAGGCAAATTCCTCTAAAGGTAAGAGTTCAGACCAATTGTCCTGGGCTGCCGAAACAAAACATCATAAATAGCACTCCAAGGTCTGGTTCAGGCGCTCTGTCTGCCCGTTGGTTTGGGGATGAAACCCAGAGCTAAAAGCCCTCTTGGTTCCGAGAATGTGGCATACTTTCTTTCAGAATTGCGAGGTGTACTGAGGGCCCCTGTCAGAGACAATGACGTCAGGAAGTCCATGTCGAGAGAATCCTTCAGAAATGAAGACCTTGCACATTTGGTCTGTTCCAGGTATCTTGATCAGTGGAGTAAAGTGGGCATATTTAGTGAAGTAGTCTATGGTAACCATGATGGTAGTATTGTGTGATGAGGGTGGAAGCTCCACTATGAAGTCCGTAGATATTATTTGCCATGGTCTCTCAGGGATGGGCATACGGGCAAGTAGTCCTAAAGGAGGAGCGCGTATAGTTTTGGACTGAAGGCATATGCCACAAGCCTTGACATAGTCGATGACATCTGACTGGAGAGTGGGCCACCAGAAGTGTAGTTTGATAAGGTCGAGAGTTGTTTGCATACCTCGATGACCGGCTGATGGGGAGTCATGGCACATTTTGAGCACTTCCAACTGTAGGGCAGATGTGGGAACCAATACCTGTTCAGCATGGAAGTAAAAATCCTGGTCTTTTGTCAGATGATAAGTAACCGCTAGGTCTTTGCATTGTTGTAGTCGGCGAGAGGAAGCATATCTGAGAATCTGAAGGAAATCCGAGATAATGGAAATGAATCGGGCATGAGGGAACATCTTCTCTGAACAGAATCTAGATATCTGAGGGTTCTTGCGAGACAAAGCTTCTGCTCTTAGGTTTAGTTTCCCAGGCACAAAAGTGAACTCGATATTATAGGGTAAAAAGAAATGGGCCCACCGTGCTTGTCTGCTGTTAGTAGTCTGGGCTTGTTGTAGGACTTTGAGGTTTTGATGGTCCGTGCGTACCTCTATGGGAAAGGAAGATCCCAACAGAAGATGTCTCCACTCTTCAAAGGCTCTCTTGATTGCCAAAAGTTCCTTTTCGAGTACAGAATAATGTTCTTCTGACGTGGTAAAAGTCTTGGAGAGATATGCGACTGGTCTTTCTTCTCCTTGTTCCGTTCTTTGTAGAAGAACCGCCCCTAATGCCTGATGGGAGGCATCTGTTTCCACAATGAAGGGTTGTGTCTGATCGGGATTCATCAAAATCGAAGCAGAAGTGAACAACCCTTTGAAGGTATCAAAAGCTTGTTGGGCAGGCAAATCCCAATGGAACGTGGCTCCCTTCTTTAGAAGCTTGGTGAGTGGCAGAATGGTTTCCGAATAATCAGGGATGAATTTGCAATAAAAATTTGCAAACCCTAAAAAGCGTTGAATCTCTTTAACGGTCGTTGGGGGTGGCCAGTATACAACTGCTGACACCTTTCTGGGATCCATGGATATGCCGTGAGCTGATAAAATGAATCCCAGATAGGGGACTTGAGTTCGATGGAATACACACTTTTCGGGTTTACAATATAGCTGGTTAGTTTGTAACCGATCCAGGACAATATTGACATGACATATGTGATCACTCTTGTTTGCAGAGAATATCAGAATATCATCTAGATAGATAATAACAAAATGCAAAAGAATATCGGAAAACAAATGGTCCATGAATCGTTGGAACACCGCGGGGCCGTTAACTAATCCAAAGGGCATGACTTGGTATTGGAAATGGCCGAAAGGATTACGAAAAGCTCTCTTCCACTCATCTCCTGCTGCAATCCAGATCAAATGATAGGCCCCTCTAAGGTCTAACTTGGTGTACCACGCGGCTCCTCGAACTGCTTCCAAAATGTCCTTGATTAAGGGCATGGGGTATTTGTCAGGGATAGTGATTTTATTAAGTCCCCGGTAGTATATACAAGGACGGAGTTCCTCAGTGTCTTTCTTTGGAATAAAAAATAGAGAGGAGCCGACAGGCGATTTGGACTCAGTGATCAATCCGTTTTGTAAGTTGGAGTGGAGATAGTCTTTAAGAGCTATCTTTTCTTTTTGGGACAAAACATACATCCGCCCGAATGGAAGAGGCTGGTCTGGAAGTAAAGAGATATGACAGTCATCCCTGCGGTGCTGAGGTAATGTTGGAAAGAGAGGACTTGAGAACACCTTGCAAAATTGTTGATGACATGGTGGGATCAGTTGCAACTGGTTGACAGAGGAGACATCTGGAATCTTAGGATTCTCCAAAGGGATCTGCAATCCGACCACGTTTTGAGATAGGCAATGACTAATGCAGTACTCAGAGCCCAAGAAGAGTGTTCCTGCCGTCCAATTAATGAACGGATTATGAGTACGGAGCCAAGGGAGTCCTAAGATCATCGGGAAATGGGCCGTTCTTATCAGGTCGAACACCAGTTGTTCCTGGTGGGATGCAATCAAGCATGTCACTGGTTGGGTCTGTTCTCGTATAGGCTCAGAAATTAAAGGATTTCCATCCACGCCTTGGATCGGAGTGGCGCAGGACTTGGCAATCCTCGCTATCCCATGTGTAGCCGCCCATTGATCATCCAAAAAATGTCTAGCGGCGCCACAATCAAGCAAGGCAGGAATACCTGGAATTACCCGATCAGGTAGTCGAAGCGTCAAAGAAAGGATTACCATAGAATGGTTGTGATCTGCTGGGTCTAGAGTCAACCCTAATCTCTGGGGGGAACTCTTGGAGGGGTCCCTTGCCGCGGTTCCCTCTACGGCAGGGACTTGGCGTTTCCCGACGAACTTGGTCGAGGCCTGCGAGGAGGGACAATGGGATAATCACGCAAAATATGTGCTGAGGAACCACAATACATGCACAATCCTAGGGACTTCCTTCGATCTCTTTCAATACTTGATAATGGTCCTTTCACCGAGCCGATCTGCATAGGTTCCTCAGTTGTCGTTTGCTTATTCATGGAAGGAACTGAATCTGTTGGAGGGCGACAGCCCTTAGATCTCTTCCTTTCATGGTTTCTTTCTTGAACCCGATAGTCAATCTGCATTGCGAGGGTAATCATTTCTGCTAGATTAGCAGGTCTGGGAACCTTAGCAAGCTCATCCTTCAGTTCCTCCGAGAGGCCTCTGCGAAATAGGGTCACTAATCCGGCCACCCAGTTTCTGAGGATAGTTGCTTGAACAAGGTGATATAAGACATTAGGTCCTTACTGCCCTGCTTAAGATCTAGAAGTCTCTCTTGTGTGGTAACGGATATTTCTTGATGACTAAACATTGATCTTAGACTATTGACAAAGGCAGGATAGGAGTCAAGTATAACATTGCCCGATGTCACTAAGGGAGTGGCCCAAGCGAGAGCAGGGCCTGACAAATGGGAAATCAGAAAACCGACCTTATCTTTATCCATGGGAAAGAAACAAGATTTAAAAGTGAATTGGATAGTGCAACAGTCTAGGAATTCCTTTAACTTATGTGGGTCCCCATCAAACTTACCCATGCTAAGGGTACTTGGGGGGGGGGGTTCAGAAAAGGCTTGATTGGCCTGTTGTCTCAATTGGGCATTATCTTGCTTAAGGTTTTGCATTTCCAAAGACATGGATTGCATTGCTGACATTAGTTGCTGCATTTGTTGCTCCATGATATAGCCACCAGTCAGGTAAGCCCTACCTCTCTTTTTGGGCGTTGCTTACTGTCACAATTAAAGTCAATCAAATATGGTCACTAACCTGTTCTGATGGCAATCTCCTGGGGCAGCAAGGGAGAATCTGCCGGAGACCCCTGCCTTCCCCAAATCTCAGGGAATTTGAATACCAGAGAGGGAGAGACAGGAGCCCCAGGGAAACCCTCTGGGGAAGAAAACCCTGGGTGGTCTTGACGAGTGGTTCTGGGTATCGATCTCTTCTTTGGTGCAAGGTTTGTAGCAGCAGAAGCAGAGTTCTTGGAGTAACCTTTTCACTGATCTATTCTTTAGGTGGGAGATGGCATCGGGAGAGTGGTCTCCGAAAAGACTGTGTTGAGAAAGAAGGCTGACCCAAGAGGGATTCTGCGTGGGAAGGCGAAACCTGAACGGGAAGAGAATGCTGAGACCGGAAGTTCGGGAAAGGGGTTCTTGCGGGAAGGACGGGAGGCGCTGGAATGCTGAGAAGTGTCGTACTGAGCAGAAGTGACGCACTGAAGGGAAGGTTTCTGGTCTTTTAAAGCAGTCACGTGATTGTTCGATCCCGTGAGTGAAAGACGTGCAACAACTAGACTGTTAATCCTCCCGTGTCGGTGATTCCCCGCCATCTTGGAATTCCTTCAAAGTGCAGATCTGTATAACGACCAATGCCGTCTAGACTGCCATCGTTGGAAAGGTGTAACATGAACAGCGTTTCACAACGACAAATGCTTTTCTGGTCAAAGTCAACAACAGCGTTACAGCATTCAGCAAATTACAACTTCAAAACGTTCAGCATCTTTTCAGGGAAAACAAGATTCACGTTGATGCTCTTTAATACTCTCCTTCTGGATATCTTTTCCCAGAATGGCAGCCTTTCTGCCACTCTTGTTTCCCCACTGCACAAGCAACCAAAGACTGATAGGGATAGGGTTTCCTCCTGCCTCTCCTTTGGTTTTGGCAATGTGTGGGTATCCCAGTTTATACCAGATATTGTACACAATATGGGCAACCAGTTTCAGAGTTTATAGGCCTTTCATTAGCCCCCTTCTGCTGTTGGCAATATTGACTAGATTCTGTTTGCTATGGTTTCAGTTTCTATTGGCTTGGGCAATGCCTATTGACATTAACTCTTAATATAGTCCCCCCCATGGTTGGTTGGGTTTTTCACAAACTCACACTTTCAAGATCACAGTAATTTGACTTTGCTATACTAGTTTTTTGCTGCTTTTCCCTAGTTTGGTATTCATAATTAACTCATGAATCATTTTCATTCACACGCAAGTGCTGCTTTGCACTCGTTATGCTTCTACACGAGTGCCTCTCACTCGCCGAATGCCTGCTTTCAACCCGCGAGCAGGGACAGAGCACCCGGGGTCACTGACAACCTGTGAACTCACCGGATCAGACGTGCGCCTCACCACTAGGAGGACTTCTGCTGCTGTGGCTCCTCGCAACCCAGGCAGACTGCTTCGGTAAGTTTGCCTTCGCCCACACCATTTCCAATCGGAGCTCCTCTTGCTCCTGAGGCCCTCCGGTGCAAGCCAGCCACTAGAATCATACTTGAGGCCATTGTGTTCACACCAGCCACCCAAGACAGCCTCCTGCACGCTTCCCACTGCGCAGCCTCTGCAGAACAGGTCGCAAGGGGGGAAGCTTTCCTCCTGCATGCTTCCCGCTGCGCGACCTCTGCACATCATATTTCTGGCAAAACAGACCATCACAGGACCAGCAGCTGATAACTGCCAAGCAGTGGTCCTAGCGTCTTCTCTCTCCTCCAGCTTCTGCCTTGCCTCCCAACAAGAGCCACACTGCTTCTGCTTCTGACTTCCTCTACTGTTCACCAACAACACCAACGCTATGGTCTGCACTTGAGGGGACCTTTTAATCCTCTCTGTCTCCCTCAGGCGTGGATCAGCTGCATTAATAAACTGGCCACTCCTATAACATTGCACCTCTTCAGCCCTCTTCTTCGTCCCAGTACCTAAGGAATTATGGGACTTGAAGTACCTAATGGTAAAATTAGGTTTTTTTCATATCTGTTATTTTATTTTTATACCCCACTTTGTTCCTTTTAACATTCTTTAAAGGAACATCATAGGAATTAGTCATTACCTTGATTGTACAGGGAAAGGCAATTGTTTTACGCTGGTGTTATTAACGCATTGTCTTTCACTGCTCCTTTGGGTGTTAGGGAGGTTTTCAGCTTCACAGGTCTCCCGAATTGTAGAATGTTTTGACTTCTCCCCGGGACTAGTGGTGTATGATTGAGTTCACCCCTATTTGTGTGTGTATCCTGTGGAACAGCAAGATGGTTATTACAACAAGCTATTACATTCTTTGGCGCTGCAGAGTCATCCTTCCTAGAGGAAGACGAATACTGTGTCTCCTCCCACAAATTCGTCTCACTCTCCTGGGATTTTTCACCTCCCAGGTGATTCCTCTGCAGAACACCAACCCCAAGGTCAGGATCAGGGAGCATCTTTTCCCTGGCCACCTGGGAGGAGACTTTAGGCAGGGAATTAGTGAGGAATCGGTTGGATTCGTCACACCTTCCACTGTAAAGCAAGTAATATTGCGATTTTCCACTGATCACATCATTTGGTGAAAATGGTGAAGCTGGGATTAGAGCCAAAACATCCTGATTCCACAGCAGGCCACTTACAGACCAGACCATAGCAGAAGGTTGGTTGATGAAGCTAAGACCTATTTAAAGGCTGTGGATGAGAATTAACTAATAAAAAGGTCAAAAGGCAGAAACCTTAATACGCTTTTTTCACTTTAAGCAGGAGATGTGCTTGAATTATTATTTCCACTTATATTAATGTATTTCATACGTCTAGCCCCACCCCCGATTTTGTATTCAGATCAAAACCTTCACTTCACTCATCAGTCAGAATATCTGGAACAACAGACTTTCAAATTCCGGCTCTGATAGCTTCTGCTGAGAGGTATTTTACATGTCCGTGGACATGCTGTAATGTTGGAGTGGCGACTCACGTGCAAAGCAGAGCCGGGGGTGGAGGTTGTGAGGGAATGGAAAGAAAGCAATCGTTTGCCGTTTATTTTGGAATAAAATCCATGAAACAAACATATACAAATACACAATTCAGATTGTTACACATTATATATACAAGCAAAATTAGTTTTAATTGAGTACATATAATGACTAGGAGAAACATCTATAGATACTTAATATAGCACAGAATCCCCTGAACGCATCTCGATACCATAAGCTGCCACCCCAACATGGCACAATAAAACTCAAGTATCTAGTTTGAGATATTTCATTCTCTTCAGCCATGCTCCGTGTAGATACTTTGCCACAGCGCAAACCATAGCTCCATTTGCAGTTCTGTAGCAAAGATCCATATCTTGCACTGGATTCCTAGTCCCTTGTTCAAGGAATATCTGTCTTCAGTAGTGCTTTCTAAATCTTGGATACAGAGGACATATCAACATAAAACGAACAGCGTTTTTCACGGTTATCTTGCGATATCCACATCCCTCCGAGCCCCTGGGATCCCACCGGTTCAAGAATTCACATAGTGGAAGTCTTCCAAATCTAAAGATCTTAGAAATGTGGGTTTCAGTATGTACATGTAACACTCATAGCCCAGCAGTGATGTTCTGTTCCAATATGTATGTACAGAGGGTAGTAGAGCCATAGATCTCGCAAAGCAGTACATTTTCTATATACAGCGGATATTCTTTTTTAATAGCAATCCTAGTCAGTGGATTGATTGCATCAGGGTTGTCCTATGCCCCACTCAGCCTGATCATGCTCGAGATTCCCTGATGTATACACATCACAGGATTCTAGTTCCCCTCTCCTGTGAAAGCAGGTCTTTTACAGCGTCCTTGTATTTTCTCAGTTGCGGGGAACCCCAGACACTGGCCCAGTACATGAGAGGTTTCAGCTTGGTGTGGCGCGTCAGAAGAAAGATAGAAATGGATTTCTTCCATTTATGGACTTTATTCAACAAAATTAAAGAAGAAAACTCCTCACTATCCCTAAGCTATAGACCTTCCCTACCTAATGCAATCTAACTGGAGAGCTTGTCAGTCGTCGGTGAGTCCAAAAGAAAGATCTGTCCTCTGTCCAAAGCTAAACTATTTTGTCCCTCACACTATCAAAATAACCTAGGCACAGGAGAATGACTCCATTGTCCTGTAATCTGCTTTTTAGCACAGTCACTTTAGTAACTTAACCATAGATAATTCTTGTCAACTATTTTGACCAGTTCACACAGTTCAGAAATAGGGCTCTTCAGTTTCTCTCTTGTGTCCTTGACACCTTGCTTTCTCCTTCTGAGGTTATTCTTTGCTTGCTCTTTATTTAATACGATTGGTGCTTCTATTATAGACAATGTTCACTGTTTCTCCTGGCTGGGCCAGTTATGAGGTTTCTCAAATAAACTCTTGCTGTACTCTGTCACTTGATAGTCACTGAGACTAGTATGCTCATTCCAATAACGACTCGATCTGGTATTTACTTCTTTGGTTTTACTGGGATGAGTATGAATGATCCAGTAATGGTTCTCTTCTGTTTCCACTTCTTTAGTTTTACTGGGACGGGTATGAGGGTACCATTAATGATTCTTACTTCTCTCGCCTCTTTGGTATTACCTGGACAAGTATGATTATTATGATTCTTATATTTGTTATCCCTCCTAGGTCTCCCGTCTTCCCCATTATCTCTCTCACTTGTGATTAGTGTCGCCGGGCCTGCGGTCAGGAAGTGATGCTTTCTTCTGTTCGTCAGGTTGACTTCTTGCTTCTCAACTTCTCTCTCTCTTCTCTGTACCCGCTCCATCTCGCAAACAGGTCTGTGCTCTCAGCGCCATTGTTGGACTTAACAGTCCACTGACTCTTGGTCCCACCACCCTAACGACTCGGTAAAGCGTCTCAGGTTTCCTTCCCTCAGCTTTTCTCGCATCACCTTCAGTCGCCAGCTTGTTTCATGTTTGCAAGCTGCATGTCCCAATCTGGTCCAGCATTCCACACACACCTGACAGGAGACCATTCCACAGTAATATTGTATGATCTGATATTTTAAGAATGAAATGTATTTCCGATAGGAAGCATACTGTTAAATGATCTATAGAGAAATACACTTGGACATGTAGTGATGTGTTCCCTGTGAAAGCATACTGTTAATGAACCGTAGGAAAGCACACTTGTATATGTAGTGGTGTGCTCCCTGTGAATGCATGCTGTTAATGAACAACCATAGGGAAGCACACTTGGACATATAGTGCTGTGTTCCCTGTGAAAGCATATTGTTAATGAGCCATAGGGAAACACAGTGGAATTTGTAATGTAATGTTTCTATAGGAAGCATATTGGTAATGAGTATAAACTTGGTGTATATAAAATTAGAACCATGGCATGGATGAATCATGAAATGAGCTTGTAGATTGCATTGATTGTGGACACATTGCATTTAAGTGAGACATAATCAATGCAACTTTGTGATCACAAAGTAAGTAGACAAACTAACTAGACAAAGTAAGTAGAAAAAGAATGGGATTAAAATGTTGTAAGAGGCAAGAGGAGTTAGAAAAACATGTGTCTACCCCACTTGAAGGAACGCCAGGCTGGGAATTAATGATTAAAAAAGACTTGGGTGTAGTGATGTTTCTGGAAAAATGGCATGAATACACTGCCGACAACCCTGACCTGTAATTCCCAGTACATGCTTCTTTTGATCTGGAAAAGATAGGATATTTAAGGGAAGTACTAGCCTATAAGGGTGATCAGGACATCAGACCCAGGCAATGGTAAATGTACAAGTAATGGGAAGATTTTCCAAGACAGAAAACCACGAGAGAAGCACAGATTAAGAAACGCAAGCCACAAACTGAAAAAGAGAAAATGCGCACATCTGGTCAGAAAGAGATGGAAAAAGATTGGGATGAGGGAGATCGTGAAGATACAATAAGGATAAAGGGTGTGTATGTAGCCAAGGCTTACCTCTCAGCCCTGGCATCCAAATCAAAAATGACTTTATAAGATGGCAGATCCATTGTTAGAATGTTTTAATGGTTAAAAGACCTCCCCCAGACCCCCATCAAGTACCTAGTGACAAGGTGGCCTCTTCACAACCTCGTGCTCGCAGGATTGCAACCCACGACATGGAAACTGCGGAAAAGTTAGTAGGAGCATGGATTAAAAATGGGGTAGAAGGAGTGGAGCAAGCTAAAGTATATGTGCTCCAGGAACAAGATACGCTTGAATTTGCAAAAGTACAGAGGCTGTGCAAACAAATGTGGGAATTCCATAAATATATAAATGCTAGGGATGAAATATATCCCCTGCCAGATGATTATGAGGAAATAGACCTAGCAGTCAAGGAGCATAAACTTAATGCAAAGTTCTGTCCTGCAATAGTGTCAAACATTTTATTTTGGATCATAAATGCCCCATCAAGGTCTATGGTAGCTCAAGTGTTCCCAATGAGAAAAGTGCCTGGACTTGACACTGATAATCCAACACACCAGGTCCATGTCCCTTGAAACCGTATGGAATGACTGTTCTTTACTAAAGATTAGCCAGATATTATACAAAATCCAGAACAGTGGTACACCCAGACAGACCGGGTGCTTAACACAGGTCCGCACACATTGGGAGATATAGATCAGTTGTTTTCATGCATTCTACCAGCAGATATATGGGGCCAATGCAGAAGGCAGTACAGTTTAGATCCTGTCATGAAGTGGGAAGAGGTGATAGAGGCAGTAGGGAAAAAGGGGAAGACTGGGGAACTGGCAAAAGAAATAATAGCTCTTAAAGCACTATTGATAACAGGTATCCAGCAAGTGGTTGACCGCTAGCAAATGAATTGGGATAGACTGACTGCTTACAGGCAGGAAAAAGGGGAGATAGTTGAAAAATATTTTGCACGAAAAGAGGAAGCTTTTACTTCATTCAGCGGAATGGACATGGACATGGCTATGCCAGAGGGACAGAAAACCTTTTGTTCCCATTTTACAGAAGCATTCTTGCCTTATTTAAAACATGATATACAAACCTATGAGTCTACATGGGCAACTCAAACTGCTGGCCAGATTTTGACTATGGCTAAATATTATGCAAATCGCCTTGCTAAAGATGAAGGAGGGAAAGACAAGAAAATGAAGGAATTAAAAGCAATGGCGCTAATGCAACAGGCTTTTCCAGAAAGAGGCAGGGGTAATATGCGCAAACCAAGGGGAAAAATAATGTATAGAGGAAGAAGTGGTATTGCCCTGATAGATATGGGAGCCGGTATGATAGACACTGGGTGTCATTTTTGTAAGGCAGAAGATCACTCAATAAGGGAGTGTCCTTTGCGCCGGAGAGGGTGCAAACATTCTTATGGGTGAGGAATGACAAGGGGAACCTTTTTAAGAACTGAGGCTGGGAACAGCGTAGTAGCAAGGACTGGGACGTTAGAAAAGAATAATGAGCAGCATCATAATTATTTTGACCCTAGGCAAGGTCAGCAATATTCAGACAGGGATTATTATGAGGATGAATACAGTACCATGAACTACACAGTATAGAGCTGCCCTGGAGAGGGAAGGGGGCGCATAAGTATTCCTGTAGATTGAAAAGGGACATTTGTAAAAGCTACAGTGCAAGGCAAACAGGCAACATTCCACCTTGATACAGGTGTGTCTAATACATCAATTTCCCACACATTAGTGCCCCATATTCCCCTCTGCGGGAAAGTACACACATCAGTGGGATTCTCTAATAATCCTGTCCAATGTCCAATATCTGACTGTGTGCAACTTAGCATACGTCCTCTATCTTGCATGGCACCGCTTGTTATCATTGATCAATGTGCTTTAAATCTGTTGGAAATGGATTTATTAAAACAGTTGCATGCTAACATTTATTGTTTGCCTGATGGGGTATACCTAACATGTAATGCTGTGTCCTTTTCAAAATGCTTTGTCACAGTTACTAATGAACTGCCACCTGAACTTAAGGGAATTGACCCTGTGATATGGGCTACAGGATCTAATGACGTAGGATGTACGGTAGTTGATCCAGTGAAAATAAGAGTTAAGCCTAGTGCCATATTACCACAAATTCTGCAGTATAAAATGCCCAAGGAGGGGCTGGAAGGAATTAAGTCTGAAATACAGGATTTTCTAGTTAAAGGGATTTTAAAAGAAATTGTGGGTAGTCCATGTAACAGCCCGATACTTCCTGTACAAAAACGAATTGATTGGAAGCCCTGTGTTCCAGCACAGTGGTGACTTATAATTGATCTCCGAGCAATAAATAAAATTGTAGAACCACAGCATCCAGTGGTACCAGATATGACTTCCTTGTTTAACATGACACCACCTTCAGCTCAGTATTTCACGGTTCTAGACCTTAAAATGCTTTCTTTAGCATTCCAGTTCATGAAGACAGTCAGTATTTATTTGCTTTCAATGCGGAGGGGCGGTCCTACACCTTCCATAGGGCCCCCCAAGGTCACTGAAAGGCCAAGTATTTACAGCCAAGCACTGAAAACACAGCTAGACAAGTTCACACCAACTACTAATACTACACTGCTTTTATATGTTGAAGGCAAGCAGCAATCGCGTATTGTAGAAACTGTCATGTGTGTGCTATTCACAATATTAGTAAGGGGGAAGGCGCAGCAAAGGGATATTTTAGACCTCTAGAGTTCCAATTTGAAGCTCTGCAAATGGACTTTATTGAATTGCGTCTGTGTCAAGGAAATGAATATGCATTAGTAGTAGTATGGATGTTCAGCAAATAGGTAGAAGCATTCCCATTAAAAGATAATACTGCTTTGAGCACTGCAAAGGTGTTAGTTAAGAAATATTTACCCATATTTGGGTTGCCACACAGTTTGGAGTGATAACGGTGTTCATTTTGTTAATACCACTATGGATTTGGTATGTAAGGCATACGGAATCAGGCAGACATTTTATACCATATACCATCCACAAGCAGCTGGATTGGTAAAAAGAATAACTTCTACTTTGAAAAATAAACTGGCACAAATCTGCACCAGTAGCACCTTAGGATGGGTAGATGCACTTCCGCTGGTGTTGTTCTCAAAGAGAAATATTGTGCATTCAGTTGTTGGATTAACTCCTTACGAAGTAGTCATGGGCCGGCCAGTTAATGTGTGGGGTTTGCCAAATCCAAAGCGTTTAAGTACTGTACCTTACCCTTTGTTGATAGATTGCTGTAAGGAGTTCTGTTCTTCGCAAACAGGTCACTGACAAATTGCCAAAACCACTGGAGGGGCCAGGACACAGTATTCAACCAGGAGACTGGGTTTTTCGTGAAGAACGTCCAGCGAACATCTGGGTTGCAACCCAGATGGAAGGGCCCGTTGCAGGTGCTACTGACCACTCAGACTGCTGTGAAGTGCAGTGGCCATAAAAGCTGGATCCACACCAGCCACGTGAAGCGTGAACCCTTTACATTGATACCTGCCCTTGTGGATATTACATTGCCCAGTATGGAAACCCAAAAGCCCCCTCTCGATGGTGAGACGAGTGACCATTATTATAAAAACAGTATGCCTGAGGTCATTAGTAGACCAACAGAAAAAAAAAAATACAACATGAGAGGAAGCTGTAACCGGAACTACAAACTGTGGAAAAACCCAATTTTGTTCCTGAAGAATAGCAGCCAGGTGGTGAGCCCACCATCTTTTGGACTATCTAAGGGGTGAGATAGAAAAGAAAAAGAGACACTCCATAAAATTTCAGTATTATTGCTTGCTCTTCCTTTGCCTTACCTTTCATGTGGTTGACAATATGCCATGTCAAAAGAATGCCATTATATCACTCCATAACAGTTCATCCAATGAGGAAACAAAGAAGTGGTATACAAGCAAAACGTTTATTTATGTGATGTTTATTTTTATAACACGATGGGCCTCATTACAAGGTTGGAGGTAGTCTTGCCGGTAAAACCAGCAAGGCTACCTCCAAACTCGTGAAAAAAATCTGGCACCTGGCAATGAGGAATTACCGTGGTATTCCGACTTTGCTGGACCCGGTAATTCCTCCATTACTGGGTGCCGGTGCCTGTCATTCCCCATTCCCATTTTAGCACCGTAGGGCTCAATGGGAATGGGGACATCGGATGCACCGGCACTGTTTACAATGGTGCCGGTGCATGCGGCCTGCTGTGCTCGCGGGTGCCGCTCTGCCCGCCAGGTCAGACCTGGCGGGCAGACAGGCACCGATGAGAACAGCTCGTAGTATGGCGGTATGGTAGCAATGTTGCCGGTAGCGCTACTGGCACCGTTGTTACTATACCGCCATACTTGTAATGGGGCCCTATGTGTTATTGGGGGATGGTTATTGGTAGAATATATTGTGTAACACATGGTGACAACAAGTAAGACAGACACAAGTGATCACAGTTCAAGGGTATTTAATGAACAATGAATGATATGGGCAGGTTGGGAAAATGCCTAATCTAAACCTAAATCTTAAGATGGGAGCAAGCGTTGACCATCAAATGACAAATAAGGCAATCCTACTGGTGCTGTGTCACTAAATAAAAAGGGCCTATACTAAGAAACCTATTGCCAAACCCTCACAACTAATACAAAAAGGGGTGTGGGTAGTTCTCAAGAAAAGAAAGAAGTGTTCTCAAATTATATGTTAGGATGCGGTAGCTTGGATCTCCCTTCCCCACATTTTGGACATGGGTTAAAATGGGAGCTTGGAGCGCAGTACAGTCTCGGGCTGTTACAACACGAGACAACAGTTCCAATGACAGTTCTCAGGATCGTCGATGGCCAAGTCTCGTTTCCTTGGAAAGTCTCTTGCCTTCGGGGCCTGAGGCACACAAATAACAAAAAAAACGAAAGGTGATTCTCCCTCACTGGATCCAATAGCGATGGCCGTGTCCTGGCCACCTGGATGGCAGATCCCCAGGGACTAGCGAGGGAGACACCTTCAGGTTTCTCACAGTATCCAGCTGTCTCCAATACCACTATTGTCCTGTCTACTTTATCCCCTGTGCAAAAATATCCCAGGGAGGAATGTATGGAGAAAAATACTTTTGTTTCACTGCTACAAAACACACATGAAATCATCAACAGAAGTAATTGTTATATCTGTCTAAATTACCCAGCCTATGCTGTTGAAGGCCTACCATTGCAGCAGCTCCCACTACCATTCTCCACCTCATGTTATGCGCTGCATATAGCTGTGGCCAGGAGAGGACCCCCTTTTACTAGCATGTATGCAAAAATGGGTGGCAGCAAGCATTAAATACAAGAAATCCTGTATCAGTATCTTAATGAGAAACTTCTTAAAAAAGAGGGTTGTGAGGGTGTCACTAAGCCTAATGATGTTTTCCCATTAATGTACCTATTTCGAAGGGAATGGCAGCAATGGTCTTTTCTTATTAATCTGTCATCATATAGCATCAAGCCTCTCAACTGCCTTCCTATGCACCTACTCTCCATATAAGAAACAATACTGTCTTAGGTAGTGTGTGCATCTCCAGCGATGGTACAGGGGATATGGGGTTTACCTTCAATTGTAACTATACATTGTACCTTCCTGCTTAAGTGTTCCAAGACCCTCTCTATGTAGGGGAATCAGTGTATTTTATTTGAGCTACTAATGCGTATTCTTGGTTACCTCCTAACTGGGTAGGGCAATGTCATATGGGGTTGTGTTGCCTGCTGTGACAGTGAGAGATAGCCATTGGTCTTCTCCCCCACAGCATAAGTGTTATGTAGTACAGGATTATACTGGACCACAGGTAATGGCAGATATCCTTAAAGCAATTGTTCCATGGTATGGCACGTCTGTTCATTCTAGAGATGTATGCAGATTGTCACAACTGCTAGAATCCACTATAAATGAAAAATCAGATGCCCTTATTAATATCACTATTGAGTTAAAAGCTGTATGCCTTGTGGTATTACAGAACAGGGCAGCACTCCATATGATTTTGGCAGAGAAAGGAGGCGTTTGTTAGATTTTTGAAGAAAAATGCTGTTCATTTACACCCGACTCTTCCCCTCAGTGTGGCATGCCATAAATAATCTCCAGAGCACTGCCGGTCAGGCACATTTCCCCACTGGTACACTAGATATCGGTGGATCGTTATGGTCCTTAATAACTACATTTGGGTGGAAACTAATTTCTGTAATTTCTGTTCTATTAGCTATGTTTCCTTTTATATGTCTATGTATTAATTGTGTGCCTGCCTTGTGCCATGCATTAGCCTCATGTCTCAGATCACAAGTAACTGAAAGACCCACCTCAAATGATGTGTTTCGGGAGATGTTAGCTATAGATATGGAAGATTAGATTAAGTGATTAAAATTGGTGCAGTTGGAGAATTATGTTACATAAAAGGATAGATAGTTAGCAATAAGCATTATATTTGTAGTTTTTGTAAGTGTTTAACATACTCTCTTGTGAATCAGTTAACTGCGAACATGTTTTAAATAGCTTCAGCCTGCAAACACACAGAATGTCCTTGCCAGATCGCAGCTGTTGGGCTTAGGGTTTAGAGCACGTAAAGGATAATGTTAAAATAGCTAGGGGTAGCTGTAGAGGGAAATGTGAGACCCAGGCTGCAGTTCAATTATAGTAATGCCAATGGCTGTTGAAATGTAATCTGTGTTCCAACCTGTATATATACATCCTTTATAATTAGAATGGAGACGAGAGTTAAGCTCAGAGGGTGTCTTTACACTGAACTGAGTAGATAGCTGCAGCTGTTAATAAACTCTTGCTCGCTGAGCAGAAAGAAACTAATACTCTGTTTGGGTGTTACACTATTTGCTAGACTCAAGAAAATAGTATTATTAGTATTATTATTGATATTTTACACTTGTTCAATCGTAGATCCACCCAACGTTATACACAGTTAAAGCGTCTTTTTCTTTTTACCTGAAAAACTAGGCACTTTGTTTTTGTTCCATTCATTTTTAGGCTTAATACAATACTTATTGAACACAATAAACTGCTTCTCAAGGCCAACTGGTGTAAGGGGTGTGAGTACTGCATCCAAGGGTTGGGAGATTGGGCTATTTCTCACGCAATGGGCTACTCAAACTCCTGCTGGGCAGGAAAAAAGGGTGTGCGCGGGGAGCCAAGGTTTGGGTGGATTTAGGCTCCTTTTCATGGCAGACTGATTCATGTGAAAAAGTAACAGTTGACATGGAAGGCATGGCCACCTGCGTCAGGGCTTTTCTCTCCTGGCGGATTTTGAGCTCCTATGCACTTCCATAAGCATCATACAGAGGGTACTGTGTCAAAAACACCACTCCCCCAAATCTAGCATGAAGGCCATATATATGCCATAATGTCTCTGGGCATTTGAAAGGGCAGCTTTTTGTCCAATGTCAATGGCTGCAAATCTCCATAAAATAGCCTTAATGTTCGGTGATAAGAATTAATGGGGGCTTTTGCAATTGAAAGTCTCCACCAGTTGACTACTGAAATATTCTCGTAAGACACTTAAATGAATAGACAAAGTGATCCATTTCCCACCTTTAACAAAAGCCTAACTTATTTCCATGATATCTGTTTGACATGAGTGCATCGAAACGGTTTGGAATTTTCCTTTGGAAATGTAACACTTTCTTTACATTGTACATAATTACAAGCTGCTTGGTAGAAATGTGTGTTAATGTTTGTCTTTCAGTTGTTTTATATGAATGGTGGGCAAGGTACACAAAGCATATTAAAGTGACTTAACACAAATCAAAAACCTTAAAGAAATATATTAAATAAAATAAATGTGCTGTTGCCTTATTTTGCTCATCTTGTATGAAAAAGAAGTACCACAGTGCAATGTCATCATAGCGTATGCCCTCTTTGGTTTTGCAAATGTACTTTCCATGCTTAGACAAACAACAGAAGATACTCTGTCATAACGTCATTGGCTGGCCCATTGCAATATTAAAGCCGATTGGTGGGGGACGCTGTTAATCTACACTTGGGCAGGTTTTTAGGCCCAGTTAGGTTATATGTAGGTTTCCATTTCTGGCAACATTGTGCACAGGAAACAGACATCCACAGGACGTTTGTAGAGAGAAAAAGTGGAGACTGCTGTGTCTCCCCAGATCCATGCAGACTGCGGGTTCTAGCCCTGGACAAGGAGGATTTAAAAGTCATATTTGTTAAACCTCCTCATTTCAATTCATAATTCTGGCAAATGATGAGGCACATTATTAGGCAATATTGGAGAAATGTGACCCTATGGCTGCGACTCAAGCACAGGATGGCGTAATCAGTACTCTTATTGATGGTACTACAAGGCAATGGGCCTCATTCTGAACCTGCCGGTCTGGAAACAAGAGCTTACCGGCACTGTTGTTTCCAGACTGGCATATTACAGGTCTGCCTGCCAGAGCTGCCATGCCCGACAGGTCTGACCCTGCCGGGCACAGCAGCCACAATAGGCGGATCGGTCACGGAAGCACCGGCACTGTTAGCAACATATGTGCCGGTGCATCAGTGTCCCGAATCCCATGGAATCCAAAAGGATTCTATGAAAATGGGGATTTTCAATTTACCGGCACCTAACTTTCCAGGCCGACGGGGTTGTAATCTCGGGGTGGCACCAGGAAGTCAGACACCGGTAAATCTTTACGGATCCGGTGGCAACCCACCGGTAGCACTGGCACGGTTACTGCCGGACCCGAAATGAGCCCCAAAGTGTGATAATTACAAGGGCATCTTTCTGGACAAGCACCTATCCTGAGGCCCCTCCCCCACTTTCACTTTCTAACAAGGCAGTGCAAGATTCTAACCTTATAGGGGAAAAGAGTACACATTTCCTATCACTAATACGCCAGGATTGGTTGATGAAGCAAACATCCGATTCCCCGATCCAATGGAATAGGCATCTCCCCGTAGTCCCTATAGGACATAGGCGCGACACATCATCAGTGGAAAAATGAGGCTATCATTCATGTTTACCAACAATGCTGCTGCCACCATCTGAGAGAGTATTCTGTCAAAGCAGAGCTGACAGAATACTAGAGCCATTGCAACCATCCTCTGAAAATAACCAGTTCCACAAAAATGAATCACAAAGAACTTTACTAGGGTGAAACTGCCGTCCGGATGTTTGTGCAGTGTTCCAATTCAAACTGAATTCGACCTGGCAAATCCAAGATGGCCTCCACATGAAACCGATAAGCCTTCTGTGGGCTCACTCCTGTGCCGTTATTCCGTACATTCCTTGCACTGGTCCTCATTACGAGTATAGCAGCGCAGGGGGGAAAAGTGTTTAAACGGAACTACCGCCCCTTTTACCTCACAACTAAATTGCGACATTGTAGGAAAGTGTGAGGAAATAACTCCTGCACTTCGAAGGAGCTATTTCCACAAGGAAATTAGACGATTTACCAAACTACCGCCTGTTGTTAATGCTCCAAACCCAATGGAGCCTTATGGGACTTCAAAACAGCGGTGAAAACCGGCACCCTGCAACTGAAGTGCAACAGTTAAGGTAAATGAGTTTGGCAGTATTTCATTTAGGAATAAGCCATGCTCGTAATGAGGCCCATAGTTACTTGTGTTTTGGCTATGTATTATCATACTTGATATGTGGTGGCATGGTAGCACGAGCCCTAGGGTAGAACCCTTCATTCTTCTGCTAAAAGAAAAAGCTACTGCAATTGCTGCCATGCCCCGTATGCCCGTCTGTACGACACCCAGTGCATTCAATAGCTCCCAGCTCCTCTCAATTTCAAACCCTGCGTGTGGAATTTTGTGGGAAATGGGTACCCAATGTGCCTAACACGCAAAGGCCTCCTAGCATTGTCCCCACATAAAACCACGCCAATATCAATCAGTATGTGTCTTCATGTTCACTGCACTATTACGGTGCAGCCCCAGTTAGGGGTCACTGGTTAATGGTTTCAGGCCTTTTTCATCAAGCGTGGATTGTTTTCCATTTTTGCAACCACTTTTTTAAGGATGAAAATTTGATTATGATTTTGTTAGATTGTTTTAGTGTAAGTTTCGCCACAGTTTTACATTTCTGCATTTGCATTTCTTTAATTTAAGTCACAATTTTCACGGTGAAGATGGCTGCACATTTGTACACTATGGACCACATCACCTATTGGGCGGTATCGTGACTGGGATACCGCCCAACTGAATTTGCGTTACCGTCCACCCATCCGGCGGTATTACCGCTGGATCACGGTTGAGCGGTAAATGTAATTCCCCATTCCCCATTGGACCCAATGGGGAAATTTCACAGCAGAGCTGGGGGTAAATGCTGCCAGACTTGTGATTGGGCAGCCCCTTAAATGCAGCGGTAATAGTGTTACCTCTGCATTTAAGGGCTACCACCCAACTCGTGATGAGGCCCTATATATGGTATTGTCGAGGGTTTTAGCGTGTCAGCTCTGGCAGGGTTAAAAATTGCTTTGGAGCCAGGGCTCTGCAGGGACTCCCTGATCTCGCTTCCCAGACCAGGTTGGCCTGCACAATAAAGTCAATGAAAAGATGACGGGTGACGGACTCCTCTTGCCCAGTAGATGTCAGTATCAGACTACTTTAGAATCATATCATTCGTTTCATAGACTTGGAGTTAGGTTATTTGCCCAATAGGCCATTCCTTTAGTAAAATAGGTTGTGCACCGTCCAAAGGTTCATTGGGTATTTGCGATTCTTACTCTGTCCTCAGGCCACACCACAAATACTTTTTTTGAGCCTCGTTAAGGTCCCTTCTCGATCTTTTATGCCACTAAATGCACTGGGTGTCGTACAGACGGGCATACGGGGCATGGAAGCAATTGCAGTAGCTTTTTCTTTTAGCAGAAGAAAGAAAGGTTCTAACCTAGGGCTTGTATTACCAGGCCACCAAATGTCAAGTATGATAATACATAGCCAAAGAATGGGCCTCATTACGAGCATGGCTTATTCCCATGTGAAATACTGCAATGTGTGCCTCACAAACAGGCATATGTGCTACTATAGAAGAATTAGGGCACATCTAGTACACATCTAAATACAAAGAATCAAACATTGGGCCCCATTATGAGTCTGGCAGTAGCCATGCCATTAAAAACGGCACGGCTGAAGCCGAGTCATTTTTTTCCAGCGCTCGGCAATGGGGACTTACAGGGGCATTACTGCCCCAGCGGTCCCGGTTGTTCCCTATTGCCGGGCGCCAGAAAACATTACTCCCCATTCCCATTCGAGTCCCATTGGACTCAAGGTGAATGGGGTGGTCGGATGCACCGGCACCATTCATGAATGGTGCCGGTGCATCCGTTAAGGTCTGCGAGCGGGTGCCGTTCCACCCGCCAGGTCAGATCTGGTGGGCTAGAAGCACCCGCTCGCAGACCTCGGAGTATGCGGGTCCGGTAACAACAGTGCCAGTAGCTTACTGGCACCGTTGTTACCGGACCGGCACACTCGTAATGAGTGCAAAATGTTAAGGTGTGCATCTCATGTGGGAGTTAGATACATGGTGAGCTGGGTACTCGCTCCTAGTTCCCAGCTGCCTCCTTGGTGATGCCTGATTTTAGCTCCTGGTTTTCGCTGCTGCTCATCAAATCTCAACTTTGAACCCTGCACACGTCATAAATGACTGCTGTTCCCTGATTATTGCTCCACCATGTGATGAACGTTCCTAACATTTGTATTCCAAATTATCACCAGCGGTTTGGCATTACCACTGAAGCTAAATAGCACCAGTGGTAAATAGCACTGGAGGTAAATACCACCAGGGGTAAAAATACTTCCAGTACAAACATTTTTTTTTAGTATTTTCTGCAGTGCAATGACTACCACTGCCTGTGCAAATGTACCTCCACTGCTCATTAAAAGTGCAATTTTTGTGACGCTGTAGAAAAAAAAATATTTGCACAATTACTTGAGTATTTTCAGACATAGCATTACAACAACTTTACACTTCAGCAGCTGTTTGCGGGTGAGACAATATTTAAAGGAGGTTTAGGGAGGGCACTATTTTCGGCAGTAATAACGTCCAATTTAAGATGTCTTATTTTAATTGATGGATTTTGCTGATGGTGATGCCTTTAGCACAGCAGTAAATAATTTACAACCAGCTGTAAATTTACCACCCGAGGGAAATCAGCAGTGTAGGATGTCTAGTGGGGTTTTGCGTTCCTTTCAATATCTGGAGCTATTTTACCTCCGGTGGTATTTTCGACATTCTGTTACCCCACGCCCATAGACCTTCACATGCCCCCTTACAGTTCAAGTCTCTGTGCATCATCTTGGAAGCCTTACATAAAGTAAAACCTGACTACCTGTGGGAGAAGCTGAGCCTCAGCCAGCATGTCCAATGCGATGTTCCCAGATTACCAGAAGACTTGAAAAGAACAGCCAGGCCTTCTCAGCGTATGCTCCCGCACTCTGGAACTCTGCCATCATACCTGAGAGTCGCACTGTCCCTACTAACATTCGGGAACAATCTCAGAGCCCTTTAGTTCAGCCTCTATTAACCCCACTCCCCACCTAACCATAACCCCCACTCTGCTGTTCCAACCTACCCTATGCTTCTATACCCCTATCCAGTGACCCCTTTGCACGCCAACCATTGTAACCGCTTCAGTCTAAAGGCCAGGGCATGCATCTGTAACCTGGTGTAACTCCGCTCTCATTGTGCAATGGAAAGCATTCCCTGCTCTACAGGCTGGATCCACACTATATCAACACCCCAAATGCAATACAAACATAATAAATACCACTGGTGGTAGAATAACACCATTTGCCAAATGAAGGATAGGGCGTAATGTGCATTCACTCGACGATACAGCTGAGCCAGACTCGCAGGTTTTTCTTTCTATGGCGATATGGCCATATGGCCAGTGACAGCAGCCCTGCAATTACAAGAGAAACATAAGTCACTTCCTATTAGCTTATGTCAGCCGGGCCTCCAATTAGGAGGGCTTTCCTTTGCAGCCCATTAAATGTGCTCCTGGGTCCATCCCCCTTACACTGCATGTGTGTTTGCAATCAATGCCAGTTATCTTCCTGCAAAGCCAAAGGCAGGTGAACTGTCTAGAAGAGGGGCACCGGAATACATCTCAAGTGTGCCCGCTGGGAAGGGCCGCTCTGTTTTTCCTCATTTAAATTCTCCTTTAAAATGACTGCAGATTGAAAATCAATCCTGCCTTTCACCTGAATGGAAAGACTCTGCCCCCTTGCCCTCCCCACCTCCCCCCGCTCTCTTACCAAGAGTCAGGTTAAAAGCAGTCTTTAGTGAGGCTAGACACGAGGGTATTTCTGGTGCGTCACCACGTTCAAGGATGCCACTTTTCTATGGATGCCTTCGAGGGCCAAATTTGTCGAGGAACGTATTTGCTGTTTCACTCGGTAACGGATTTCAGTATTCTACCTAATGAAGTCCTGATAGTGTTAATTTTACCGGAGCATTTAGGACCAGCTGTAGATGTGTGGGGCCCATTTTAAAATTATGTTTGGGGCCCGTTGCCTAGGTTTGGAAAAGCCCTCTGCAGCAACAGTGTGGTGCCAAGCTTTTTATTTTTCATTAAAAAAATATTTTTAGGCAACCATCAAATACATATCCATTTTCAAGTGAAAACCTAGGGGGTCATTACGACCTGGGCGGTAGCCATGGAGCTATAAGCTCCATGGCTACCTCCCATACCGTGCCCGTGTCCGGATTAGTTCAATGGGGACTTTACCGGTGTAGTCCGAACCTGGCGGGACTGGTAAGTCCCCATTGAAGAAACCATTCCCCATTCCCATTTGAGCCCCCATAGGGCTCAATGGGAATGGGGAGGGCGCAAATAACGGGCTCGCGACTTGCAAGCCCGTTATTAGCGCCCTGGTCCCTTAGCGGGACCCGTAAGGGACGTGTGGTCAGAACACACGTTCCTTACGGTCCCCGCCAAGGGACCTTGGAATAGGGCGGTAAGATGTTACCGGCACCGGTCTCCTTACCGGTGCCCGGTATCCCTTACCGCCCAGGCCGTAATGACCCCCCTAGTGTTGAAGCAGCCCCCAAATAAATTCAGCATCTTTCATGGTGCGTGTATTCATTTCACAGGGCCCCCTTTAAGTCCTTTCCGTCCCACACAATCACTGCATGCTTGCCAACATGACCCATTCCAATCTTTAGATGCTTCTCCAGTCCTGTGTTATTTCTTTGCATTCTGGGACTTGTAGTTTCACTTTTCCCATTATAAAACTCAGACTACAAGTCCCAGAAAGCAAGGAAAAATCCAGGACTGGATAAGCACCTACAGATTGGAATGCGTCATGTTGGCAAGTATGTTACTGTATTGAATCCAATTTCTCCATCTACCATTTATGTCTAAATCCAACATTTCCCATAGAGAATACCTTCCACTCAACGTCTACCCATTCCCACTCTGCAGCAGGATATGTGTATATCTGTCAAGGAAATGGACATTCCTGTTCCACGTTATGGCGGTCCTTAGTGAGAATGGGTCTGTCTCTGCTGGAAGCCACAGTCTTCCCAGAGGTTTAAGACTGGAGAGGACGTGAATCCCAGAGTGACAGCCAAAGGAAACCCTCATGGGAAAGTAAACCCTCTGACCTGGAACAAGATGATAGGTCTTGCAGCAGGGCGGAAGCAGTGCTAAAACCGGATGGTTCTCTGGTCCAGAACAAGTTGTCAGCTAGTAACAATGTAGGATGGAACACTGCACCAGAATAGGAAGGAAGTCAAACCAGGAAGCTTCACTTGGAACCAAGAGAACAGATAACTAGGAGCACACAAGGAGAGGAATTACAAGTACTGAAGGAGAGTAGAATAGGGGTAAGGGCAAGGAAAGAACAGGAAGGCAGGAGAGGTAGCAAGGAGGAACGTCTGCAATAAGGCATTTAGAGTCAATCAGCCGAGGGTCCTTACCCGTTATATAGCCAGCGTTCTGACTGCAATGAGACTCAGCATTAGGTGCCGCCATCTTGTGTTGAGCGCATGACGTCACAGCGTAATGTGCGTGGCGTTCTGCGGCCTCCATCTCTTGGAATGGGCTAGTAACAAAGCCTAGTCTTGCTAGGCTGCCAATGACAGGCACCACATGTCTCAGTGGGACTAGCGGCAGCAAGGGAATTGCCTGGGGCGCAGACAGTATGCCCCCCTCCAAAGGTGCTGGTGGCGGGCTTCCATGGGTAATGCAGATGAAAACAACGGACCAACTTTGGGACATGCAAGTGGGAGGCAGGTTCCCAAGAGCGATCACAGGGCCCATAGTCCTTCCAGTCCACAAGATACTGTAGTTTAGCTCGGTGATACTGTGATACTGGGAGTCACATATCTGAGCAACCTGGTAATCAGGATATCCATCCAAGAGGACAGGCAGGAGTGCAGGTCTGCTTCTCAAAAAAAACTTCAGCTTCAGGAAATGAAAAACAAGATGGAGCCGAGACTAAGATAAAGGTAGACATGGAGAAAAGGGGGTCGGATTGATATGTCTGATGATTGGGAAAGGACCATAGAACGTTGGGGTCAGTTTAAAGGGAGTGAGCCAAGGAGGGAGGTAATGAGAAGACTGACAAACATGATCCCCCACATGAAAGGGGAACTCCTTCATCTTCTCATCAGCTATTCCTTCACAGTTGCTCAAGTATCCTGTAAGGATCGTAGAGCCGAGTGTGATCATCATGGAGATGAGACAGATGGACATAAGTATCAAATGTTTTGGGAAGAGTGAAAAACAAGGTGGATCCGAGACCAAGATAAAGGTAGACAGAGAGAAAACAACGCAACAGAATATCAGCCACCATATTCTTAGGACCCAGAATGTAAGTAAGAATAATCATATATTGGGTGAAGAAATACGACCATCTCGCCTGTCGACTGTTCTTGCACTCAAAGCTCTTTAACACCTGGAGATTACGGTGGTCGGTGGGAATTTCCACAGGGAACTGTAGATGTCACATTCAATAAACGCCTGCTTTATGATAACAGTTCTCTTTCTAGAACCGAATAGTTATGCTCGTTAGGCGTCAAGGTTCTGGATTGTATGGCTTACCGGAAGAAGAAGGACACAGACTATTAAGGCAATGTTAAGAGATTTTATTCAAAAATAAAAATAAAACAGTTATCTAACCCTACCACTATGAGGGGCGTTCCCTGCCAAATGAAACTAAATTTAAGGGTGTTAGTCAAAATCTGAAATTAAATAGTCTGGAGTCCAAATCTTATTCAGCTAACTGGCCCTACCACTTAAGAAAACTTAACAAAAAGAATGAGCCCTGAGCAATAGCCTATGTGTTTGGCTTCTGCCCAGCCCAACACTTGGATTTCTTCTCCAAGAAGTAGATTTTTAAAAGTGTGTCAAATTATGGATTTCTTCTGCAGCAAATGTTTTAAAGAAAGGTTTGCCAACTCCTAGTTCTCTTTCCAAACAAATGTTTTAAAGAAATGTTTGTCACACTTCATCAATTCCTAGCAACACAATCCTCAATCTCTCTGTCACGGTTCTCAGTCTTTACATATTTCATACGGTTTCTTTTCTCTCGATAACAACAAGGTTTTCTTTACACACCTCCACCATTTCCCACTTGGTGTTTGAACGTATCCTTGTCTTGTTGTCAACAATTGAACCCTCCAGGATCTCATTCTTCCCAATTCCAATATTTATATTTTGGGTTTCTTGGACTCCCCAAAGTCCTTGGGCCTTCTATCGGGCTTGGTTTAGCAGACCATTGATACGGCATCTTCCCATTCAGGTTTCCATGCCCCCGTAACCCTTGTGGCTTCTCCAGCCTTGAGCATCAATGTCTTTAGATTTCCCAGGGCTCTCTAAAGACCTCTGGCCCTCTGATAGGCTTACTTTATCTCTATTCAGGTTTATCCGGTTCTCGCAACCCTTGTGGTTCTCCCAGACTCTCACTGTTCGCCCCCCTCCATGGTGTTACCTTTTTGGGAGCATTTTCTTCCCTTCTGCTGCTCAGCTCGGCAGTTAATGTACTTCTCGTGCAAAGCTTGGGGATTTTCACTCTCTGCTTCAGTCTGGTCTTGGCATCGGTTAACTGGCCAAAGGCCCACCACGGCTTCAATGGGGTCATGCCAACAGACAAGACTGTTGCTTTAGCATCCCTGACTCCTTCTTGATCCAGGGCTCATTGCCAGTCAGGACCCCAGCCTTCCAGCATCTTGCAAGCATTTTGTTCACTCTCACGCAATCGCTAGCTCTGTGGTCTAGCGTGGCTCCGCTCCTCTAGGACGTCTTCTCACCAGAGGCTCACCTCTGCGTATGAATCACTCTTCTCCCTGCAAAGGAGTTTTTCCCTGATTCAAAGTTCCTCTTGGTCTTATGTACGTCATCACAAATAAAAGGGCTGTGTTGCTGTTCTTTGACTGTGGAGTTCAGTGGGGATCATCATTAAGTGGAGTCAAAGAGATGGAAGAAATGTCACTGTTTGGTGGAGTCATAGCAGAGGTAACAACAGTCTTTCCAATTCTCATGTGGGTGGACAATGTTTTCCGGATTGGGAGTACCTTATCAGAATGGGAGTCCTTATCCCAGAGAGGGGAGTCACTCCCAATAAGAGCGCACTTACCCAAACCCCTAGGTAGATTTTAGCTATGCTGGGTCCTCTCCCTAGCCTCAAAAGGGGTGGCAATAGGGCTGAAAACCCTTGCTACATCACAATAGATACACAACAGGATGTTCTCGGTTGTCGGCTAGCATCTGTTTAAGAAGCACAGCCATGCCGCTTCAGAGTTATCCGATTCCACAATAAAGGAACTGGTAGTGTCGGGCTGGACTAATTTCGGTGCTGTGGTAAACAGCATTTTTAAGATACAGAAGTTGTTATCCACAGGTATGTCCCAACAAAAACAAACACCTTTCTTGAGTAGATGTGTGATGGGCAACACAATACGGAAGAATCCGGGAATAAACTTCCTATAGATGTTTGACAGCCCAAGGAATCATTGAATCTCTTTAATATTGCGTGGTGCAGGCCAAGTAAGAATTCTATCTACCATCCAAGGATCCATAGCAATTCCTGATGGTGAGAGGATGTAACCAAGAAAGGTAACTGTTGATTGCTCAAAAACGCATTCTCGGGTTTGGCGAGAAGATGGTTTTTACGTAGTTATTGACGAACTTGCATCTCTTCTATGCAATGGCCTGCTACGTTCTTCGAGAACACTAATATGTCATCTAAATATACAACTGCTGAGTGCAGAAGGGGGTCAGAGAAGATCCAGGAATCTCTCGAGGGCAGACGGGCATTAGCAAGGCGGAAGGGCTTTTACCTGTATTGAACATGCTGAAAAGGGGTTCTTCCACTCATCTCCTTGTTTTATACGGATCAGATGGTAGGCACCCCATAAGTAAAACTTAGTGGGAATTGTAGCTCTTTGAACGGCCTCCAGGATGTTAGATATAAGAGGTAGCAGGTACCTATCATCAATGGTGACTTGAGAGCACTATAATCCAGACAAGGTCTTAATTATGAGGTTTCCTTTTTAGGAACAAAAAACAAAGATGCACAAGTCGGAGATCTGGATTCCATATTTCAGTTGGTCTTCAAATTAGAATGGAGATATTGTTGAAGGGTCTCTTTTTTGGGTAGAGACATGAAGTACATTCTCCCAAATGGAACTTGAGAACCCGGATGCAAGTTGATGGCCCAGTCCACATCTCTATGTGGGGGGAGTTTCTCTTCCAGGTTACCCCTGGACACGTCCTCATAATTCTTATATTGTTTCTGGTACAATACCCAGCGAACATACAGAAATATATTCTCGACCTTCCCTCAATTCTTCAGAGACCTTGGGATGTGGTACCGGTCTTCAGGGTATGTAGCATGAAATGCAATACTCTGAACTCAAAAACACAGTTTCAGCAGTCCAATTGATTTAAGTATTATGAATGCGTAGTCTTGGTAGACCTAGTGTGATTAGGTAATGCACTGCTTTGATTAAATCGAAGGTAGGTTTCTCCTGGTGGCTAGAAATGTTAAACTCTAATTCTTGGTCTGTTCAATAACAGGACCTGAGACCAATGGTTGCCCATCGACTCCTTCCACTGGGAATGCACATTCCTTAGGGACTTGTGGAAAACTGCGGTCCTTAGCCCATTGGCCATCCATGAAAAGACCAGCTGCACTGCAATCCGCCAGAGCCGATGCATGTAGAATACATGTAGAATGCAAGACAAGTCAGTGTTAAGGGTAAAACGAAATACAACTAGTCCGCTACGGGACTCTGTAGCATCGAAAGGCAAGGCAGGAAAAATCATAGTCTTCTGCCGGTGGGCATTCACGAGCTAGATGATTCTTGGATTCCCAGTACATGCATAAGCCTTGAACACGACAGCGCCTTTGTTCCTCATCAATTAACGGCCCTTGGGCCGCCCTGATCTCCATCGCTGTATTCCCTTTCGTGTCTGTGGCCTAGATGGCATCACCAAAATCAAGGGAGTTTGTACCAATATTGGGTCTGTCAGTCCCATGGCTCTAGCCCATACGCTTACACCCAAACATACTAACTGTGACATGCGAGGCCCCCTAGGTTTCTCCATCCACAATAACTCTTTTAGATAAAACCCCAACTCCATCGTTTGCTATAGTGTAGGCAATACATCCATCTTCAACTTGGCTGCTCTCCCCATCATTAACAGTGGCAATTTAGACCAAAACTTCATGGAGTTCTTGATGCTCTCCAGTGCCTGTAGTATATTCTGTGTATGCTACTCCGCCGGATCATGATACACATTCACTCCCAAGTACTTAAACGTGCGCTCATTCCACTGCAGGGCCAATACTGGCAGGGCCGCTCGGTTTAGCTTGCACAATCCTGCTATCGGAAATAATGTTGATTTGTCCATACTTATAGTGATCCCTGACAGTTTCTCAAAAAGGGCCATAGCCTCAAGCAACAGTTCCAAATTGTCCTCCGGGTTCTGAATATACAATAAAGTATCATCTGCGTACATGGATATCAGGTGCCTAGCCCCATCTATTTCAATGTCGGCGTCCCTGTATTCTGTTCTGTGGTACTGAGAAATCGGCTCCATTGCAAGGACATACAGTAGTGGTGATAGGAGGCAGCCCTGCCTAGTGCCCTTCCTAAGCTCCCATGCCCCCAAAATACTCCCCTCGTTTTAACCCTGGCCATCGGTTTAGTGTACACTAGTTGGACCCACTTGATGTACGTCGGCCCGAATTCCAGCCTACGCAAAACTGCGTAAAGCCACTCCCAGCTCACCGAATCAGCCGCTTTTACTGTGTCAAACGTGGCTATGGGACATAGGGTGTCCTAGGACGCTGTCCTGTCTAATACGTGGTGCAATCTCCTCAGGTCCAAAGTCATGTTTCCGCCAGGGACATAGCCCGTCTGATCCGGCTGCACTAGTTTATGTATCAGTCTTCATCCTAGATGCCAATATGGATGCCAATATTTTTATTATCTTAATTTACCACGAGAGAGGTCTATAGGAGCCACAATCTGTCAGGTTTTTACAGGCTTTCAATACCGGTATCATTTATTTTTACATGTTTTTATTGGCATTTGTATATAGTACAGTTGTGCATTTCAGTAACCATTACACATGCCTACATTTAGATTAACAACAATAAGTAACCATTAACAACAACTTCCTACATGTGCTAAGTGACATATTTGGCCTCGGATGGGGCAGGCGCTTCCATGTTGGGGGTTTAGCCAGTCGCTCCTCGTGTCGCCAGCTGGGCAATGTCATTTGGGTGCCTGGAGGTGATTAGGTTAGGCCCACTGCGGGCGGTCCTTGGTTTGCTGGTGCGCTCATGGGGGTTTGTCGTCAGACAGGTGGAACATGTCCCAGAGCAGGGCTTTCATTGCTGCACATTTATCAGTACCATCAGGGTCCGATCTATTCGCTCCCTCCACCCACAGATTGGTCTCTGCTTCTGCCCACCTTTCAAGTTCTTTGCACCATTTTACCTATTGTGGCCCCGCAGCCGTTCTCCAGGACATGATGATGGTTCTCTTGGCTAGAAATGCATGCCAGGTCCATGAACCTGGTTACATGTTTGTATTTGCCGATTCTGGCGTAGGCACCTAGCTAGCATTCTTTCAGTGACCACTCGTACCTCAATAGAGGTATTATAATATGTTCCCTCTGACTCAGTGGGAGCAGTCCGGCCTCGTAAGAATTGTTGAATGTATTAAGTAGATCGGGGGGGGGGGGGGGGGGGGTAATTCTTGTACATATTCTTCATAGAATTCCCCGGGTAGCCCATCTGACCCTGGGGTCTTTCCTGTCAGCAAACCCCTAATCGTGCATTCAATATCCTCCCTAGTAATGGCTCTTCCAGGTAATCTCTGTCTTCTCGAGTCAATCCGGGGAGCTCAATCTTCCATTAAGTCGGTGCCTGGGACCAAGGGCCCCTGCTGGTATAGTTGGAGGTAGAATTCTCTGAACGCCTCATTAACCCCCTTTTGAGTATGGCATAATCTACCCTGCCCTAAGTCTATCGAATGTATGCGGCTCCTCTCTTCATTCTTATATAGCCCTGTTAGCAACCGGCCCGGTGTATCCCCCTCACTATGTTGCTTCTCTGTGTACTTGGCATAACTATGCTTACCCAGTCTCTCCCAACATTCCATACAATTTACTTTAGTTCCCTAGTTTTCTCGTTGCAGTCCGGGCGATGCACCCATGACTGCTCCGCTTCCCTCAATACTTCCTCAGCAGAAGCCAGTTCCTTGATTATGTAAGCCTTGATCCCTCTGGACCCCGCCATTGCATCCTCCTAACTACCACTTTTAGTGCTTCCTGGAAGGTGCCAGCTCGCAGTACGCTGCCTAGGTTATCCTATACGTAATCCCTGATACAATTCCTAATACTATCACGAAATGGGGGTCACCTAGTGCTTCGCTTTGAAGCTTCCTCAGGGGTATTGGGGCCCTAGAGGGTGCGTATTGCCATTGTAATCTAAGTGGGGCATGGTCGGACAATACCCTACCTTCATACTAGACATGTGTGATTTGATGAACCTGTTCTTTCCCAACAAAGAAGTAAAATCTATCCGTGTGTGTACTACATGTGGCGCAGAAAAATGTTAGTAGTGTTTGTCTTCTGGGTGGAGAACTCTCCAGGCATCTTATAAGGTGAAGGACTCTAGAAGCGTCAGCAGGGTCCAAGCGAGAGGAGCCGATCTGGTATATTTGGCATCTGATCTATCCAAGATCAGATTCAGCATGCAATTGAAATCTCCTCCCCGTATTATGTTGCTGTCCCTGTAGGGGGCTAATCGTGGGTATAAGGTCTGGAAAAACGTGGCAGCGTTCTGGTCTCCGATTGAGGCAGCCAATTTGTATCCAGTTTTTGGAGAAAATGTTGCGCAATGGCACAGATTGACGTCCGGCTATCCACTAGTCACCACCCCCAGACAGACGGCCAAACCGAGAGCACCAACCAGACCCTCGAGCAGTATTTACGGTGCATGCTGCACCATGAATTGAGAGTTTGGAAGGACTTGTGGATAGCCGAGTACGCATATAACAACTCCATACATTCTAGCACGGGCCAAACACCTTTTTACACCTTGTATGGCCGATATCCACGTACATCAGAACTTGACCTTCCTGCCAGCTTGGAAATGCCTGCAGTAAAGACTATTCATACAACCATCACTCAGGCGTTCAGAAAAGCGAAGGAACATCTTATTCATGCTAAAGAAAAACAAAAGCACTTTGCCGACCAGCATCTGAAAAAGGCCCCAGACTATCAAGTAGGAGACCAGGTTTGGTTAGCCGCCAAATACGTACCCATAAAAGGGACCCGGACCTTCCATCCTCGATATTTGGGACCCTATACCATCAAGGCAATTATCAACCCAGCAGGCGTCAAATTGGATTTACCACCTAATCTACAAATCCATCCGGTATTCCATGTGTCCCTCTTAAAACCAATGCAACCCGGTACACAAATCAAGACACCACCTCAACCTATACTAATAGATGGAGAACCAGAATTCGAAGTCAAGGGCATCCTGGACTCTAAGTACTCTAGAGCCAAGTTGTACTATCTCGTCGGCTGGAAGGGGTTTGGGCCTCAAGATAGATCCTGGGAACCCAGTGAGAACATCCCTGCACCACGTCTGATCAGAAAGTTTCATCAGAACTTCCCAACTAAACCTGGACCAGGCAGGAGACACACCTTGGGATGGGCCTTGGGCGGGAGTGCTGTCACGACCCTCAGCCCTGATCCCCACTGGCAAGCCCATTGGCTAGGTGGAATCAGGGCTCGGATCACTAGAAAGGCCTGGCATCCACTTCTCAGGCCCTCTTGGGGCCAGTCCTGGCGCCTTTGGCGCCAGGCTCATCAGTAAGGAAAGACATCTGCTTGAGAAACTACTTTATTTAGGCTTTCAGCCAGCATGGAGGCACCCACATAGCTTGATTCCTAGGGACTCCTTTACCTGGACTACTTTACAGTGGCTATTCAAACCACACCCGAGCAAGACAACACGCTTCACGTTACTTTGCTTCTAGCAACGTGACACTCAACGTGTCCAGCTTTCTCACAAGCCTGGTGAATTCCGGACCTGCAGAAAAACCAAGAACATCGTTAGCAGCAGAATCTTACCTGCATTCATCATCCTTCACTGCTCGCAGCTCCTGGGCAGCTCTGTTGGTGGAGTTCACCGCCCGGATCGAAGGACCTGAGAAAAGGAGAAAGACATCATTAAAGGTGGTAGTGGAGACATTACAACCACAAAGCGCTTAAAGACTTACCTGGTTGGTTGCTTTTCGGCCGGCATAGCTCCGGAACTCCATCTGCGCTGGGAACTCACTGCGACCTATGAAAAGAGAAAAGCACAGGTCAGTGAGGACAAGACATCGCTACGCAAAGCGCCTCCTTACCGCATCATAACGCTATAGCACGCCATCATCTCCCGGTGAGAACCAGCATATCCAGTTTTACGAACGGACACTCCGCGCTCCTAGGGAGATAAAAAAAGAGACATTTAGAACAGAGAAAAGGCATGCAAGAATTATGACGCCATCAATCGCAATAAGACCTACCTGAAAGACACTACAAGGGCAGCAGTTAGTGAAGTAACTGGACCGCCCGCGTCCACAAAAGACAATGCGCCTCTGTCCAGAGAGCAGGACGGAGAGCCCACAGATTCCAACAACCAGGTGAGAAGAGAACCTGGAGAGGCTGGAAACACAAGGGAGATGGGGGAAAACTTACCTTGGTCGCCCAGTCCTAATATAGTCTTCATTTCCAGGCGGAATCCCATCGACACTGAGACCACACCAGGGAATCATTGGGAAGGGCACCAACGACCAACTGGCTGGGTGGCGTCCCCGTGGATACCAGGTGAACGTAACACGTATGTATTTACTAGACATGTGTCTACCTGTTTCAAAGAGGCCTACTAAGACCATCCTGCCCTCATTATCTGTCTTGATGTGTGTAACTTTAAAGGATACAGAGCGTGCTATCCAAATCAATACTCCTCGTGCGTAAGCAGACTACGTGGACCCAAATGTTTGCCCCCTCTATTTACTCATTAATAGGCCCCGTTTTTCAGCAGTGAGATGTTTCCTGCAGGAAGGCGATATCCACCTTCCTTCTTCTGAGGTCTGTAAATACCCTATTTTTCTTCACATTTGCATTCAGCCCTCTCACATTCCAGGTGAGCACATTTAGGGTTCCCACCATTTGTTCCTGTTCCCCTTCGATCGGCCCGCCCACCCTGATAGTCTGACATGCATCCTCCTACGGCCTCTTAGTACTCCCTCATAAAATACTGTGCTGTTCAACTCGTTCAACATACAACAACCCGTTACCCTCCAAAACTTCCCAACAACCCCTACTGAAAATAACTGCCTAGCTTTGTTGACTTTGCTCAGACTTGTCCGCTTCCCGCATCCCCCCTCCCAAGCTATTCAGCCTGGGGCTGGTGCACAGCGGATGAACACAAAACAAGTGCCCCTATCAAACAATTGAAGGCCGTGGCGGGCGCAGCCATGGGTATCAGAACCTCATCGCTATTATTTGGATTAGCTGCTCTAAAGCACCCCGCCATATACAAATCTCTGTTTCCAAGTATCTAGGGCATCTGCTCTGTGCCCTAATAGCGTCACTGTGTTAATGTTGAATTAAGATGGTATTCCCAACATCATCGAGTGTTCCCCAAGAACGTCACTGTGTTAATGTTGGATTTAGAAAGTGTGCCCTAATAGCGTCACTGTGTTAATGTTGGATTTAGAAGTGTGCCCTAGTAGCGTCACTGTGTTAGAGTTGAATTAAGATGGTATTCCCAACATCAGTGAGTGTGCCCTAATAGCGTCACTGTGCTAATGTTAAATTAAGATGGTATTCCCAACATCAGTGAGTGTGCCGTAATAGCGTCACTGTGCTAATGTTAAATTAAGATGGTATTCCCAACATCATTGAGTGTGCCCTAATAGCGTCACTGTGCTACTATTAAATTAAGATGGTATTCCCAACATCATTGAGTGTGCCCCAATAGCGTCACTTTGTTAATGTTGGATTTAGAAGTGTGCCCTAATAGCGTCAAAGTGTTAATGTCGAATTAAGATGGTATTCCCAACATCATTGAGTGTGCCCCAATAGCGTCACTGTATTAATGTTGAATTTAGAAAGTGTGCCCTAATAGCGTCACTGTGTTAATGTTGAATCTGAAAGTACTCCCAACATCATTGAGTGTGCCCTAATAACGTCACTGTTAAAGTTGGACTTAGAAAGTATGCCTAATAGGGTCACGGTGTCAGACGAATTAAGATGGTATTCCCAACATCATTGAGTGTGCCCTAATAGCGTCATTGTGTTAATGTTGAATTAAGATGGTATTCCCAACATCATTGAGTGTTCCCCAATAGCGTCACTGTGTTAATGTTGGATTTTGAAGTGTGCCCTAATAGTATCACTGTGTTAGAGTTGAATTAAGATTGTATTCCCAACATCATTGAGTGTTCTCTAATAGCGTCACTGTGCTAACGTTAAATTAAGATGGGATTCCCAACATCATTGAGTGTGCCCTAATTGCGTCACTGTGTTAATGTTGAATTAAGATGGTTTTCCCAACATCATTGAGTGTGCCCTAATAACGTCACTGTTACAGTTGAACTTAGAAAGTATGCCTAATAGCGTCACGGTGTCAGACGAATTAAGAAGGTAGTCCAATCATCATTGAGTGTGCCCTAATAGTGTCATTGTGTTAATTTTAAATTAAGACAGTATTCCCAACAGCACTGAGTGTGCCCTAATAGCGTCACTGTGCTAACGTTAAATTAAGATGGTATTCCCAACATCATTGAGTGTTCCCCAATAGCGTCACTGTGTTAATCTTGAATTAAGACGGTATCCCCAACATCATTGAGTGTGCCCTAATAGGGTCACTCTGCTACTATTAAATTAAGATGGTATTCCCAACATCATTGAGTGTGCCCCAATAGCGTCACTGTGTTAATGTTGGATTTAGAAAGTGTGCCCTAATAGCGTCACTGTGTTAATGTTGAATTAAGATGGTATTCCCAACATCATTGAGTGTGCCCTAATAGCGTCACTGTATTAATGTTGAATTTAGAAAGTGTGCCCTAATAGCGTCACTGTGTTAATGTTGAATCTAGAAAGTGCTCCCAACATCATTGAGTGTGCCCTAATAGCGTCACTGTATTAATGTTGAATTTAGAAAGTGTGCCCTAATAGCGTCACTGTGTTAATGTTGAATCTAGAAAGTGCTCCCAACATCATTGAGTGTGCCCTAATAACGTCACTGTGTTAAAATTAAGTGTGCCCTAATAGCGTCATTGTGTTAATGTTGAATTAAGATGGTATTGCCAACATCATTAAGTGTGCCCTAATAGTGTCACTGTGCTAATGTTAAATTAAGACGGTATTCCCAACATCAGTGAGTGTGCCCTAATAGCGCCACTGTGCTAACGTTAAATTAAGATGGGATTCCCAACATCATTGAGTGTGCCCTAATAGCATCACTGTGTTAATGTTGAATTAAGATGGTATTAACAACATCATTGAGTGTTCCCCAATAGCGTCACTGTGTTAATGCTGGATTTAGAAGTGTGCCCTAATAGCGTCACTGTGTTAGAGTTGAATTAAGATGGTATTCCAACATCATTGAGTGTGCCCCAATAGCGTCACTGTGCTGATGTTAAATTAAGATGGTATTCCCATCATCACTGAGTGTGCCCTAATAGCGTCACTGTGCAAATGTTAAATTAAGATGGTATTCCCAACATCATTGAGTGTGCCCTAATAGCGTCACTGTGCTAACGCTAAATTAAGATGGGATTCCCAACATCATTGAGTGTCCCCTAATAGCGTCCTTTAATACTATTAAATTAAGATGGGATTCCCAACATCATTGAGTGTGCCCCAATAGCGTCACTGAATGTTAATGTTGAATTAAGATGGTATTCCCAACATCATTGAGTGTGCCCTAATAGCGTCACTTTGTTAATGTTGGATTTAGAAGTGTGCCCTAATAGCGTCACTGTGTTAATGTTGAATTAAGATGGTATTCCCAACGTCATTGAGTGTTCCCCAATAGCATCACTGTATTAATGTTGAATTTAGAAAGTTTGCCCTAATAGTGTCACTGTGTTAATGTTGAATCTAGAAAGTACTCCCAACATCATTGAGTGTGCCCTAATAACGTCACTGTTAAAGTTGGACTTAGAAAGTATGCTTAATAGCGTCACGGTGTCAGACGAATTAAGAAGGTATTCCCTACATCATTGAGCAGGCCCTAATAGCGTCACTGTGTTAAAATTAAGTGTGCCCTAATAGCATAATTTTGTTAATGTTGAATTAAGATGGTATTCCCAACATCATTGAGTGTTCCCCAATAGCGTCACTGTATTAATGTTGAATTTAGAAAGTGTGCCCTAATAGTGTCACTGTGTTCATGTTGGATTTAGAAGTGTGCCCTAATAGCGTCACTGTGTTAGAGTTGAATTAAGATGGTATTCCCAACATCATTGAGTGTGCCCTAATAGCGTCACTGTGCTAATGTTAAATTAAGATGGTATTCCCAACATCATTGAGTGTGCCCTAATTGTGTCACTCTGTTAATGTTGAATTAAGATGGTATTCCCAACATCATTGAGTGTTCCCCAATAGTGTCACTGTGTTAATGTTGGATTTAGAAAGTGTGCCCTAATAGCGTCACTGTGTTAATGTTGAATTAAGATGGTATTCCCAATGTCATTGAGTGTGCCCCAATAGCGTCACTTTATTAATGTTGAATTTAGAAAGTATGCCCTAATAGCGTCACTGTGGTGTTAATGTTGAATCTAGAAAGTGCTCCCAACATCATTGAGTGTGCCCTAATAACGTCACTGTTAAAGTTGAACTTAGAAAGTATGCCTAATAGCGTCACGGTGTCAGACGAATTAAGAAGCTACTCCCTACATCATTGAGCATGCCGTAATAGCGTCACTGTGTTATTGTTGAACTAGGATGGTATTCCCAACATCATTGAGTGTGCCCTAATAATGTCACTGTGTTAAAATGAAGTGTGCCGTAATAGCGTCATTGTGTTAAAACTGAATTTGGAAAGTGTGCCCTAAGAGCGTCACTGTGTTAATGTTGAATCTAGAACGTATTCCCAGCATCATTGAGTGTGCCCTAATAGCGTCACTGTGATAATGTTGAATTTAGAGGGTGCGCCCTAGTAGCGTCACTGTGTTAAAGTTGAACTTAGAAGGTATTCCCAACATCATTGAGTGTGCCTGGCTGCATGCTCTTTACTGATTACCACAATGTCACATCACTGCGCTTACTCTCTCCTATACACCACCACACAACTAGAACACAGCTGTACTATGACACATTCGGCATAGCTGTTCTTATATTAACATGACCCATCAAACTACTCATCATCCTAATAAAACACAGCTAGCTGAGCACATACCGGCTAGTTTAGGCATCTCGTCATGCCTAACGGAGCCATAACTCAGTTTGAGTGTCCACCCTCCTGACTGAACACATTCAACTGATCTCCTTAGCATGACACCTATCGCTAAGAAGCAGCTATCATGCAACAACTACACCAGCTGCACACATACCCGGTGCGCCCACGCACTTTATGACTCTCTCTCTCTCTTGACTTACTTGAACTGAGGTTCCCGATGGCATTCAACCTACCAGCGCTTTGAGATCGTACCAATGATACATAAGGTGCTATACAAATGCCAAATAACATTACATAACATAGGCTCGGGATCCACCGGTTTCTCAATGGGGGTGGGCATCTTTTCCATGGTTTCATGTGGCAGACATCTTCTGTATCTACAGTTCTCTTGTCTCTGCTCTGCAAGATGGAAATCCAACTGTAATACCATAGTAATCAGATCATTTAAGGTGGTAGGGCGAGGGACTCAGGCTTATTTATCCTTGAGTTAATTGTTCATCCTTGAGTTCATTGTTCAGACCTCGACAGAGCAATGTGAGCTGGGCTTCTTCAGGACATTTGGTCTCTGTGGCAAACTGCTTAAACTTGGTAACATAATTCAGGATGTCCTCATCCCCCTGACAGTAGTCAGATAGGTTTTCTTGAGCAGTATAAGCTAGTTCTAGTCTTCCAAACATGCTTTTGAGATGAGCAATAAACTCGACATAATCGGAAATCAGGGGGCTTCTGGATGTCACTAACGGGGTAGCCCAGGTCAGGGTGCTGCCGGCCAAGTTAGATACTATATACCACACATTCGCCTTGTCGGTGGAAAAAGATTGTGTGCGAAACGTGAATTGCATAATACATGCAATGCAGGAATTCTTGGAACTTTTGGGGGGACCTGCCATATTTACCAGACGATAAACTGGCCGGAGGAGGATCAAGGTTAGCAGGATCTATTATGGCCACAATCTGCCACTGGGTGGAATCTTAGGACTTTAGATTCTGCACTTCCAAAGTAAGTACCTGGATGGCAGCCATAAGCTGCTGCATTTGGTCCATCTCGGTTTTCTACTTTTTGGCATCTCAGTCTGTCAGCGATTGGACGTTACAGCGGTCCTGAGTGAGAAAGGACCTGTTTCCGCTGTAAGCGACAGTGTTCCTAGATGTTTGAGACTGGAGAGAACGTGAATCCCAGAGTGACAGACAAAGGAAAACCCTCACGGGGAACTAAAAACTCTGACTGATCTGGAACAGGATCATAGGTGTTGCAGCAGAGCAGAAGCAGGGCTTTAATCAGATGTTTCTCTGGGCCAGAACAAGCTGTCAAGTGGCAACAATTCAGGATGGAACACTGCACCAGGATAGGAAGGTAGGAACCCCAGGAACAGGAAGGAAATCAAACCAGGAGGCTTATCCCAGAACCGAGAGAACAGATAGCTTGAAGCACACGAGGAGAGAAACACCCAGTACTGAAGGAGAATACAATAGGGGGTAATGGCAAGGAAAGAACAGGAAGTCAAGAGGGGTAACAAGCAGGAGTATCTGCAATAATGCTTTGAGACGCATTGAACTGAGGGTCCTTGCCCATTATATAGCCGGCTTCCTGACCGCAGTGAGTCTCGTCATCTGCACGCACCCATCTTGCATTGGACTCATGCCGTCATGGCGTAACGTGTGTGGAATGGGCTGGTAACACAGCCTAGTCTTGCTATGTGGAGCGATGACAGGTGCCACTTGTCCGAGTGGGACCAGCATTGACCACATGTCTCCTCAAAATGTGACCACACACCTCTCCAGAATGGCACAACCTTCTCACAAACCCACAGCATATGAATTGGGGACTCATCTGCCAGTCTGCACCCCCAGTATGTTAATGTTTCAGAGAGACCCATTATGGACATCTTCTTGGGAGTCCACTCTGCTTAGTGTAAAATGTTTGACACTTCATACTCAATTGATATCAGTTTGACATACTCGCAGCAGCAGAGTCACTCTGCCCCCCACAGTTCCCATCTCAGATTCACTGGACATGCCCCTAATAGTCTCTGATCTGTTTCTTCCTCCTACGACAGAGTACCATATATCAAAGAGGCACTATGGCGTACTGTGAGCAGGAGGACACAGACCCCAACCTCCTTACCTGTGGTGCGGGCCCCATTGGATTTCCTGGTGGGTTCCCAGTGGCGAGGTGGAGCGGGTGCTCACAGATCGATAGCAGGGTCAGCTTCAGTGCCCGGGAGCAGATGCAGCAGCGTGTGGGACGCCATCAGGACAAGAAAGGACAATCTTTGTGCGATATGATCCTTGGGACCCGTGCAACCAATCGGCGACCCTCAGGAATGGCCCAACTTCAAGGCTCGGGTCCCTCTTTGCCGCCATCAACGGCCCGAGAGGGAGAAACAGGCAGGTGAACAAAAGATAGCCGATGCCACGAGGACCTCAGAAGTAGGGGTGGGAGGAACAACAGCTGCGATGAATCCTGTGGCATCACCACTGATCCCCAGCCTGAGATCTCCTCCCATGTGGCCAGGGGACGGCAGCCGCTACCTGATTCTGACCCTAGAGGTGCTATTATGAGGGAGGATCACATGGGAGGAGATGGCTGTCAAGGAGATGTGGTGACCTCATCGGGAGGGACGCAGGATTCCCTTATAAATGAGGAAGACCCTATAATTCCTAAATTCCTGATGTCATGTTTTCAATTTACAAATCCCTGCAGTTACAAAACTCTAAAAACCTTTCCTAACAAACATTCTAGGCTGAATACTATTCACACCTCACATGAAGATAAAACACACATAATATCTCCTGTCTTTCAAGGTTTTGCACCAATCAAAACCATTTTAGAAGTCCCATTAACCCTACTGGACCCCAACTCCCATGATGCCTCACGTTCTGAAAAGAGGAAGGAGTTAGTATGGATTGAAAGAAACCCTAAGCTAAACACGATGACTAGTTGTTGCAATGTAGATCAGCTGCGCACACCATTTACAGATGGTTTACACTTTCAAACAAGAGGCGAGAGAAGAGAAGCAGCTCGGGCGAAGTGAAAACAGAACCGCAGGTGAAGCCAGATGCATGGAACGGACCGTGCTGAAAGAGGAAGGTGCTTTCAAGCTGTCGCTTGTCATTATTTCTTACTGTAGTGGTGGGCGATGCGGGGGAGCGTGGCAGGCTCCGGGGAAGAGACATAAAGGAACCGGAAGCAGCAGTGAAGCTGTCAAAGACGTGGCCATGACAAACATCAGCAACTTAACTGGCAGGTGAATGCAAGGCTGGCAGGAGACCTGAAAGAAGGTCTGTCAAGCGGGAGACGCAATTCCTGAATTAAGACTTCACTGCAGTAACGTGCCACGGGTCAGAAACACTATGAGATACCTGTGAGTTGGTCCAGTGATGGTGGGAACCCCGGGGAGTGCCGACAGACACATGAAAAGTTAAAAGTGGTTAAAAGTGCATTTTGAATACCGACCAAGTATATTAGAAAGACAGAATTTGCACAATTGCTCATGCCTTAGATGTCAATATGGGGAAGTTGGAGCAAATGCTATCACAAGCAGATGAACGTTGATGAAGAAGCTGAAAGACAAAATGTGCACAAGTCTCCAATATGAAATGTCCAAATGGGGATAATTGGAGCAAGCATTGCCATAAGCAAATGAATATTGGTGAAGACGTTAAAAGACAGAACTTTAATACTTACCTGGCAGGGGAGACACCATGATCACTAAGGTGGTTCTCCCAGGGTGAGGCTCATACATTGCACACCGTATAGAGGACCCCTGCGATGTCCCCAAATGCGGGATACTCGACTGCATAATTTCTGGTAGTGGGGGACTGTGTTCGCGCTTACCCCTGAAAAATAAAAAAAAAAGACAGAACTTGACCAAGTCTTCATATGTGAGATATTCATATGGGGAAGCTTGGGACAAGTAGTATGTACAGTCAATGAAGTATGGATGGAAAACAGAGAGAACATTGAAAGAAACCCTGATAAATTAAATATATCAAGCAGTGAGCCACTTTAGGGGAAAGATGACTGGCAGACGAGTACACAGGGGATCTATAAAACCCAAAAGGGGATTCCTGGCAGGGGAGTGCACCCGGGAATCCACTTAAAGTGTATGAAAGGAAAGGATAATGTGAAAAGATACCTGGCAGGAGAGTATATTAGAAATATAAAGAATTTACTGATGAATTCCTGGCAGGGGAGTATACCAGGAAGTTGTTGAGAAATTGTATAAAAGAGACACTTTTGCCATCCTTGAAGCAGTTGTGTAAAAGAGACACTTTTGCCATCCTTGAAACTACAGTTGTTTAAAAGAGACACTTTTGCCAGTTTTGAAACATTGTATGGAAGAGACATTCTTGTCTTCCTTAAGAAAACATTGTTTGGGAAAAGACACGTTCACTATGCTTACTGAAATAATCCAAGGGAAGGGAACTACCCTCTGGATCCAAGGATATCTAAATGGGCCGTAGAATCACCGAGGTAATGCTTATGGGGTCGATACTTCATGCTGTTTACCGACCATGCTCCATTACAATGGCATGCTGTTTACAAGGACTCTAAGCACAGGGTTCTTCAATGGTTTTGATCTCTCCAGCCCTTCTCCTTATTTACCTGCCATCAACCAACCTCTTTTCAGCTCATCCCTGATTACCTGTATCTGTCCAGAAGCCGGCCCAAACACCAGGGCTTTCATGGGGGATGTGTGAGCAGGAGGGCACCGTCGCCGGCCTCCTTATCTGTGGTGCGGATTCTGATGGATTTCCTGGCAGGTCCCCAGGTTGCAGGGCAGAGGCGAAGCGGGTTCTCACGGATTGGAAGCGAGGTCAGCTCCAGGGCCAGGCACGGATGCAGTGGCATGTGGGACGCTGCCTGGACAGGAAAGGACAGTCTTCGTGGGATGGGACCCTCGGGGCCAGTGCAACCAATCAGCAACCCTCTGAAGCAGGCTGACATCAAGGCTCTTGTCCCCCTTTGCTGCCATTACCGGCCCTGAGAGGGAGAAAAAGGCAGGGGAACAAAAGATGGCCGACGCTCGAGGGCATGGAGTGAATGGCAGTCTGCACCACATGTCCTGGGAGTGTGTTAACAAGGGAAAGCATTGAATAAGGGGAGGGACACGATGATTGGTGGAAGTCTAATATAAATTTAGCCCAGAGGAGTAACTGGTTGTTCTCATTCCCTTTCATACATGAAGGAAACTAGACCGTGTCGGAGAAGACTCCTCACAGACATGGACAGATTAAGGGCCTCATTCCGAGATTGGTGGTAGTCATGGCGCTATTTGCGCCATGACTGCCACCAATAACAGGACCAAGTCCGGTGTGATGCAATGGGGACTTACCAGTCTAGTCCGACCCTGGCGGGACCGGTAAGTCCCCATTGCACCAACCATTCCCATTTGAGCCCCCATAGGGCTCAATGGGGAAGGTGCTATTTACGGGCCTGTTAATGGCAGGCCTGGAATTAGCGGCCTGGTCCCCTAACGGGACCCGTAAGGGACATGTGGTCCGACCACACGTCCCTAGCAGTTCCCGTTAGGGGACCTCGTAATCGGCGGATAAATACTGGTCCTTATGCTTCTGGAAAGGACTATCACTGAGAACAAGAGAGAAGAAAAGGGTGAAAACCCTGTATGTATTGAAGGGTGCAGAATTAAGGCTCAGACACAAAGATGGCATATTTATTTGGCCAGTAACCTTTATTGATTAAAAAGAGGGTTGGAAAAATACCTCTCTATCCCTAAAGCTAAGAGGAGTTTGCCAACCTCAAAGAAAACTAGTGAAATTGTCAGGATGTCCAAAACTAAAACGTCTGTCACCATCATGTCCCAAAAAGCCTACTCTGTCCCTAACATGAATAACTTAAATCAACTGTGCAAGGATGATCTCTTCCCAAAGTAATGTGTTCATTGCAGGCTCGACCAAGACAAAGGTTACCAGTCTCTCGGGTAATCAAAACTGATGAAAGACAAAAGTGTTCATAAATGTAAGACTCCAAAGCTAGGGTCGGGCTCCTTTCCCCTAGACTCCTTCTGTTCTAATTTCCTTTTTTGGGGGGTCCCGAGCCCTGTACCTTCTTAGGTAAATGTCACTGAATAATTCACAAGGATATGCATCCCAGATTCACAGTTCTTTATCCCACCAACTTAGCACACTTCCCCACCAAGCATGGGATTCCTGTTTAATTAGTATTTTTCATTTCCAGGGTTCTTGACCCACTTACTCTCAAACTCTCATTATTTAGTCTGTGTGAGTCCCAGTATAACTCGCAATATTCTGAATGGCTTGGTTTATTCTCCTGCCAAGTAACTGTCCTCTTATGCACTGTCTCTCTTTCTCTCATGGTCCCATACCCTCTTAGTCTTGTTTTTTGTTTTTTAATATATAATTACTTTTTTAGAATTTTAGCTCCGATATGGTGCGGGTCCTAGGCTCCAATGTAGGGTTATACAAGCTAGGTTTACTCCCCTGCCAAGCATATCATTCTTTCTTGTTTGTTCCTTTCACAGTTAGGGTCCCAGACTCTCTTATTCTCAGATTCTCATATGGGTGCGGACCCAGACTCACAATTCATTATCGTAGCTGCTTGGTTCACTCTCCTGCCAAACAAATGATTCCTCTTTCTTTATCTTGGTTATTTTTGCGGTCCCAGACCCTCTTATACTTTGATTTACATATGGGTACAGGTCCCAGATTTGCAATCTCTTCTCAGGGAATCTGCCCCTCTCATTCCAGCTTCTGTTTGCACCCCTTGGTTTCACAAACCTCTAGCACCTCTTGGGTAACCCGCTTACCTGTTTGTCTCTTGCGTGCAGGTACCAGCATTTCCCAAGCAGCTGCATCCCTTCTCGAGGTTCTGGTAGAATTTGGGTAGCTGGCAGGGTCTGCAGTGGCTCTGCAGACTACTGTCTCTTCCCGGCTGCGCGTCCTCTCTCTCAGGCACTTGCCCGGGGCCTGGAATGCCCAAAGGTTCATCTCGGCAGCAGCCCGAGTAGTCATTACATCCTGGACCACGTTCGGGTTCTCCTTCGTTCACGACTTCACTTTTGACTCTTGTCTATTCGCCTGGTGCACGGCTACCGCGCTTCCTCCTCAGAGGACAGCTCCATCTCAGCCTTTCAGCTGAGCTGATTTTAAAATACTGTGCTGGCTTGTTGTATTGCGTTGGGCCAATCAAATACTGTGAGAGGCTAGACTGCTCACTCTGGTTCTCTAGCACGATCTTTGGACTCCCGCTCATCATCTTCTTCTCAGTACTTGTATTAGAACCACATGTAACATACTTTGTATTGTCTGGCGTTTTATTCCTGTCAAGTATATTGGATTGACTGTCTTGACAATAGAACACATTGGCTCTGTCTATAGAGGGGGAAGGAGGATTTGACATTGGAGAAGGGGTTGGGCATAACTTTTTGGCAGAGAAAGCGACAGCAGCACTTACCCAACGCCGACATTGAAAGCCATTGGAGGGCTCTTGTCGGGCGTTACACGCTTCCTGGAGGAGGCTCAGCTGGGCTGGTCACGTGACCCTGCACATGACTTCCTTGGGTGAACAAAACGCTGAGGCCACCAGCAGAGCGGCGCATAACTTTTTGGTAGAGAAAGCGACAGCAGCACTTACCCAACGCCGACATTGAAAGCCATTGGAGGGCTCTTGTCGGGCGTTACACGCTTCCTGGAGGAGGCTGAGCTGGGCTGGTCACGTGACCCTGCACGTGACTTCCTTGGGTGAACAAAACGCTGAGGCCACTACCCTTGCGGCGCTAAGCCCGACAGGTGCAAAGGGTGCCGGCTGTTTTGTGGCTGTTTGGCGCTGGTGGTGCTACACTCAGCTGGGAGATTGTGGAGGTTTACCCTCTGTGATCCCTCACAAAAATATACCCACCACTTGTGCCCTGGTGTAAAGAAGTACTCCTGTCAGATCACACGAGGAGCTGCAGTAACAACAGTCCACGGAGTGGACGACGAGTGGCAGTCCTGCAGTCATGACTGTCAGGGCTGCAAGAGCAAACAGAAAAATTGAGCTAAATGAATCCCCCCTAGAAGAAGACGAAGGTCGGTGCTTAAGAAGTATGAAAATGACACAAAAACAGGGAATTACTCTTAAGAGTCAGGAGGGAACACTGACATGTAGTCCCAAGATAAACGGAAATGGCACACTCAGTGAACGGGGTCTGCCAGAGAAGGAAGGCCAACAGACTTTACACCAGATTTTGGCCCCGCAGTCAGAACAAATTGTGCAAACAGAACCCACAAAATCGTCAACGACTTCATCATGGGCGCATACACTGAACGAAATGAAAAAACCACAACCGCAGTCATCGCTACCATTGCAATTATTACCTGAGCCTGACCCCGATCCTGATCCCGTCTTGGAGCCGGTCCCGGTCCTGGTTGACCTGCGCAGGGACCCCTTGGTTTGGATGCCGGGGGCTCATGGAGTTGGTCCCCCGTCCATGAGTGGGGAGGGGAGTGGCCAGGGAGGCGGGGAAGGTGGGGAGGCTGTGGAGTCCTTGCGAAGTGCACCACCCAGGCGAGCCGAGCCAAATCCCTCCCAGCGCGGCACAACAGGGTGATCCGCGCCGCATGGTGGAGTCTCTCGGAGGGGGGCCCCCATCCGTGTCGGGAGCTGGGGGGAGGGCAGGAGTTGCTCAAGGGGTGAGACGGCATCTGCGGAGGACGTGGAGGAGCGTGCCCCTGGGGATGAGACTCGGACGGCGGGAGCCGTGTGGGAGCGAGCCACGCCCGGGTTGCCGCCTCCGGAGTTGACGCCGGCCCGTATCCAAGTGGAGGCGATGATCCATGTGGAGGCGGAGGGCAGCATAGACGACAAGGCCGATCAAACAGACACGGAAGCAGTTTTAGTGGCCGGTAAAGTCAGTAAAACGCCCAATTATAAAAAAAGGCAAAGACAAATGGTTAAAATCACCACTAAAAGAAAAAATGGTGGTAAATACTTCAACAAAAATAGGCCAACAACAAATGAAAAAAATTCAGTGACAAATTACTTTACGTCTCGAGTAAACACAAAAGCGGTTAACAGACATCACATGGAGCTATCGGACATGGAGATTCTCGATGCTCTAAATGAATGCTTACCACCTTCAAAACTACGAAGACTAGACTGTAAAAATAGTGAAAAGCAAAGTGCCAGGGACATTTCAACATTGGAGGAGAAAGATAGGTCATTGAACCAGCTAGAAAAAGGAGTAAGGGAAGAGTCGGAGATATTCAAGTCTCCACTCCTCCCAATGACTTTACAAGAAACGGAGACGCCTAATGGCGATTTGCATCCACAAGCTGACATAGAAAAGAGAGAAGAGGGGGAGAAACTGGATAATTCGATTGCCAGGGAGCAGGAGAAATCAACAAACCTACTGGAAATAGAAAGCCTATTTGAAAAATCAGACACCAGGGATGAAGAAGAAGTCTCTGGTGGTATACCAACAGGGACGGACAAGTCAAACAAAACATCACGGGAAGTAGATACCACATTATCTTCACAGTTTGATAAAGGAGGTACGTTTGAACCAGACTACGTAACATCTACTAAACCATTTCAGGAGCCCGATCCGAAATTAATCGACGGGACTAGACGGGAACGACATCTGAGCAAGATGGAGAGAGAGAAAAATATATATTCAGTAGACCTACCATCTCTGTCCAATTTGACAATACCAGTTCAAGCTCAAACGAAGAAACATTTGCAGAACCACCATCAAAACCAGTGGGGCCATGAACCACTTAGCCCCCGACCGGACATGACGGAGAATCGAAGACACTCACTGGGTATTGCTGGACCGTTACAAAATCAGGGGGGAAACACGACAACAATTATAACTGACGCCCCAACAAGGAGATCCTCAATGCAGCAACACTCATCGAGTCCAGCGGAACATTTAAACAAAAAGACTGACCTACTATCTATTATGTCATCGGTAAACATAGCACTCTCTCCATTTATGAAGCTCTATGAAGCCATTGCTGACTCACTAAAGGACCACACTAGTATTCAAGCAATGATGTATAGCAAAGTCATCTTTCTAGAAGCCTACATCATGGCCCTAGAAACTAGAAAAACAAACAATCGAGAAGCGAACCAAGATTCATCAGTCACGCCTAAACAAGCATGCCGGAAAGGTGAGGCTCAGATAGTGGCGAGAAACACTATAGAGACTCAAACAATTACCATGATAGATTTAACAGCGAGCAAATCATCAGTCGAAGAAGCCACTAAAGTAGTAGAGTCGAACACCCTACCAGGCCAACCAGATATTACATTGAACTCAAATAAATCAGAAATTAATTACAATTGAAGTATCAGGAGAAAAAATTCAAGGGCGAAAACCCGTCCAAAAAAAAGGGGGAACAAAGATACTGTCACCTAGGCTGGCCAAGCCTGGTACTCAATCAGCAGAGGCGATTTTTCAAGTTTTTAAGCGGCCAGTAAATCACAAAGACAAAGTATGCCTTGGGGAGAGCCCGGACACAAATATAGAACCCAGGAAAAGACAGGAAAGCTCAGAAATGAACAAGATACCATCACTAACGACGACTGATGACTTTCTGGCAAATGAGGAACTGATGAACCTAAGTCAATATGTGTCGGAAGACTCTACTTCAGACATGAGCCCAAAGAAAACTTCTAATATTTCGCATCCACAATCCGCCAGTAAAACAAACAAAGAAGAAAATAACATAGAGGTAAATTCACAACGGAATGAACAACGTCAAAAACAAAAAATGGTAAAGACCAGCAGCCAAAACAAAAAAGAAACCCAGGCAACTGAAACGTCGAGACAAAAAATTCTAAAACAAATGATGGAAACAAAAAAGGAGAGAGAAAGGGCTAGATCGAGAACACCGGAACATCGGAGTAGCAGAATCTTAGAGAAGGTAGATGTCATGCATGCTGGACGCTACGCTCGTAGAACAGCTAGACCGTTCTATTCCAAATGGAGGTTATTCGATACGTTACCGGGAAAACGACGTTTGCACTTTTCACGTCGCTAACTTCACGTGACTTTGCTTCGTCACGTGAACTACGGTATTACGTATTTAAGCAGCGTAGAAACTTCACTCGCTGCTTCTGATCGAATCTATTGGCGTTGTGTAGCTGAACCTCTGATCTGCATCCTGGCAAATTTCTACAGCTACTTTTGGGCCTTCTATAGCGTGTGTTCCGCCACACGCTGATTCCTGGAGCTATTCCTTCGCGTGATAATTCACACGCGTTCTCTGTTTTCAAGCGTGGCTGGCCCAGACTGCGTGAATCCTGCCCGCGTGTAATCCCACACGCGCACGTTGTCTTTAAACGTGGCTGTTCCGGACTGCGGGAACACCGCCCGCGTGTAATTCCACACGCGCACTCTGTCTTCAAGCGCGCCTGGCCCAGACTGCGTAAATCCTGCCCGCGTGTATAATCCACACGCGCACTCTGTCTTCAAGTGCGGCTGGCCAAGACTGCGTAAATCCTGCCCGCGTGTAAAATCCACACGCGCACGTTGTCTTCAAACGCGGCTGGCCCAGACTGCGTGAATCCTGCCCGCGTGTAAAATCCACACGCGCACTCTGTCTTCAAGTGCGGCTGGCCAAGACTGCGTAAATCCTGCCCGCGTGTAAAATCCACACACGCACGTTGTCTTCAAACTCGGCTGGCCCAGACTGCGTGAATCCTGCCCGCGTGTAAAATCCACACGCGCACTCTGTCTTCAAGCGCGGCTGGCCAAGACTGCGTAAATCCTGCCCGCGTGTAAACTCCACACGCGCACGTTGTCTTCAAACGCGGCTGGCCCAGACTGCATGAATCCTGCCCGCGTGTAAATCCACACGCACACGTTATTTTCTTCGCGGCTGTTTATAACCGCGTGTACGTTGTTTTTCCTTAAAAAAGAGCGCTATTTCCAACTCCTGCATCTGTGAGATTAACAGAAGGATTGATATAGACATTACTTTACGTGGGAAAGAAGCTTTTCAAGGATTTATTGGAAGGTGACATTGAACTGAACTTTGGACGCTATCCTGTGGTGAATTCAACCCGTATCTAGCGTGAGCCTCGTTCCGTTCGGGATAAGTCTCCCTTACTAATTTTTCCCTTCCTTGTCGTTTGTTTCTACATTCAATTTCCTCAAGAGACTTCTGGATTCTTCTACTCTAAACTAAAGGTCAGTGTGAACATTCCTGTCATTATCTATTTCATCATACTCAGGTTGGAGCAGTTATTCATGATACTTTAATTTGTTCTAGGCTGGCTTTCTATACCTTACCCACGCCCTTTCCAGTGATCCATCGCTCTGCCTGTTTTATCAGCCAGAGGGTTGTATCATTTGGAAGGTCTTCTATTGACTTCACAACTATCAAATCGTGTGAACAGGGATCCGGAAGACCCTACCTCCTGTATCCTTTTGAGTATTGTATCCTTTTCAGTTAATACTTTGGTAGATTCTGACAGTAGATCATCATTCCCGCGTAAGACCAGAGGCCCGTGAGGGTGAACGTTCCAACCGGACACAGCGCGATGACTTTCAGTATCGCCAAGATGAACAAAAGAGCAAAAGTAAAAGCTCAAGAGGGCACACACCAATGCGCGTTGATACGAAATACAAACATGGCAAATGTGGAGGAAATGAAAAGACCTCCGGAAATTCATCAAGGCGCTCAGGGGAAATGAGTTCGCAGTACAGAGTTAGGACCAAATGGTCTAATCAAAAACCAAGGAAATGGGACCAAGCGAAATGGCAGATTAAATTAACTCAAGTGGAAGAAAATAAGGACAAGGTAACACTAAACAGAAATTCGGTGTTAAAACTGTTCAAACACATCCGAAACTTAAAATATATCAAATGAGAAGAGTTACTTGTGGTAGAACCAAGTCATAGAAACACCAAGGCCAGAACTTACTTGCATATAGCGTCAACGAAGCTAAAAAACACCTTCCTTGAAAATAAAAGAGAATTAGAAAATATGGGATACGACTTAAGAGTGTATTCGGTGACGCAGACAGGGCAGAAACATGAAAGTAAAGAAAGGAAGAGGAAAGAATCTCCGGACATAAACTTGAATAAAGAGTGGAATCCCAATTTTCAAACAAAGAAAAGTTATACAAGTCCCGGAGTTAAGGAAAAGACACAAGTAATGCAAAAGAAAGAAGGGCAAAAGCCACTGAACTCGAAGGAAACCATCCACTATGGAAGAAGTGAGAGAGAAGACAAGAGACGAACCTATAGTGTCAGGGAAACATCCTCTCAAAAGGATCAAAACCAGGAACAAAAACAAGAAGACACAAGAAAGATCCATAGAGTTAGGAAAATAACAGCCCAAAAGGAACAGAATCAGGAACAACAACAAAACAAAATCGAGAGCGAACCTCCACTAAAATGTGCCCCAATGAAAGGAATATGGTCCTGGTTGCCAAAAGTGTTAACAGAAAAGAAGCAAAAATAGCAGTTTATTGGAGACAAGCACATTCAACGAGGAAAATGTAAGTCAGGACAACAGATGCAGTCAATAAAAATGTGCTCGTGGAACACGAGAGGACATCTTCATGATTTTGGGAGAATATGATCTAATATGCCTTCAGGAGACCTGGTTGTGTGAACCACCCTCTATGAGGGGATTTGATTTAATCCTGGAACCCGCTAAGCAAGGCCGTTTGGGAAGACCATCTTCAGGGCTTCTGATCGCCTGTAAAAACGGATGCGGGATTAGACTAGAAAAGACATTGATCAGTAACCTTAACATATTGATGGTGAAAGCCTCATGGACCCGCAAGACAAATAATGGGGGTTATAGAAAAACACCATTAATAATAGCAAACGTCTATTGGAATCCAGCGGCCATAGAAACAACTACCTTCCTGGAAAAAGTCGAAGAAGCAATGGATGAAGCCTTGGCAGGCCATTTAGTAAAACACTTCCTGATCTGTGGGGACTTAAATGCAATTTGCTCTGCATACCCAGAGAATGGAAATAGACAAGTAACCAGACCACCGGGAGAACAGCGTGGAGAACTATGGACCCGTCTGATGGAATCGAGAAATTTACACAATTTACATGAAGCCTTCCCAGACCCAAAGCGTCTGCCATCATGGGAAAGAAACAATTCAAAGGCAACAATAGACCACATGTTTATCACAGAACCGATTTTGGCTATAACGAAAGATTTTGGAATAATTAGAACAAGGTCTAGTGACCATAATCTGCTCTCAACTTCTTGGGAGGCATCAAGCCCCCCGAATGACCACATGGAAGCCAATATTGTAATCAATGGACAAGGAAATCGTCTAAAATTATCAAAGGAGCACATCGTGGAAATAGAGAACAGATTTGATTCCAATGCGGAGATAGCGGATGCGAATAAAACCAACTATATTCCGCTTCTAACGAAGTACAAAAAAACTGCATTTGTAAAAAAGTTTGGCGGAAATCCACCAAAACATGTGTTTGATAAATCTCTGGTGGAGAAACGCTGTATCCTTCGCAAAATCCAACGTAGAGCAAAAACTAAAGATACACCGGCGGCACACGAAGAAGCAGTGGCTGCAGCAAAACACTACAAATCCTGGGTAAGAAGACACAGGTTAAAACTCTATCAGCAAGACTCGGAAAACATCTTAAAAATTATAGGTGGGAGAAACACAAGGGAATTTCGGAGCACTTTGAGAGCCACGATGGATGTACAGGAAAAATCCTTAATAAGTGAGGTGGGTGAAGCAACATGGGTAAAACACTTCGAATACATGTATTCGGCTCCAACGAAACCCTCTACCAAATATTTTGAATGTGAGCCTGGCCCATGGCTAAAAGTGGATGACCCTGAGGAGATCCGACTAAAGATCTCAAGTTTAAAGAACTCAAGAGCCCCAGGGCCCGACGGGGTCACTAATGTGGATTTAAAAACAAACCCTGAAGAGTGGGCAAGTTTACTGAGCAAAATCTTCAGAAAATGTTCGGATTTGAGAACCATACCGCCGTCCTGGAAATCAGCAACAGTGGTACCAATTTTCAAAAAAGGTGATAAAAAGGTCCCAGCGAACTATAGACCGATCGCGTTGCTTGATGTCATAGGGAAAGTGTTTGGATCAATGTTGTTAGATCACTTTAAGCTATGGGCAGCAAAGGCTCCATGCGAAGACCCGTTTCAAACGGGATTTAAGAAAAATATGGGTACGACGGCCAATATTCTACTCCTTTCCGTGCTGAAAAACAAAGTCCTGGAAGGTGGTCCTAACATTTTTGTGGCATTCATCGACCTGACCCCGGCCTTTGACCGCATAGACAGGTCTAGGCTCTGGTCCAAACTGGAGGCGTGGGATTGCCCAGCTACCCTGCTAAATCCAATTAAGGCTCTGTATACAGACACCAACATGCGGATCCGTCTGGACCAAAACGGACTACTATCAAACCCGATATCAACAGCTAGAGGTGTGAAACAGGGGTGCCCATTGGCCCCGGCCTTGACTTGGCATTCGTTAGCGACATAAATGGCTCAGACACAACAACACGATCTTTCCCACCTAAACTTGGCAAAACGCCTATAACGAGGCTCCTATATGCGGACGATCTAGTCCTTTTGGACTATACTCCCGTGGGATTACAGAAACAAATGGCAAGTTTGCAGAGTTATATGCAAGAAAATAGGCTGGAAATTAACGTTAAAAAAACAAAAATGCTGAGATTCGAGACGTCGACCAGAAAAAGAAAAGGACCTTGCTTAAATCTTGAGGGCAAGCCGATTGAAACAGTCTTGGACTTCAAATATCTAGGAGTCACATTAGACAGTACAAAACAAGATAAAGCTATGCAAACATCTTTAATAGCGAAAGTAAATAAAATGGCAGCCCAAGCCAGGGCCATAGATAGAAAGTTTGGCAGATACTCGCTGATACCAGTGCGAGAATTTTACAAGAAAAAGGTGATGCCAACACTTTCATATGGAGGTGACGCCATGATAAACTTGCCATTGGAGATCTGGACCAAAATGGAGGCAAAGTTTTGGAGGAAGGTCCTCATGTTGCCTAATTCAACATCTGGTGCTTCAATTCGTAAAGAGCTTAGTTTGCCATCCCTTAAAAGCTCCGTAGAACAGGCGAAATTGATGCTTTACAGGAAATGTCTGATGGCGGAGCCTCCATCAATCTATAATTTGATAAAGCAGGAAATTGATCGAGCCACTAGCAGAAGCCTAATGAAATGGAAAAAAGACAACATCCGAGTGTTGAAACAAATACAGGAGAATGAAGATACACTAATCACCAATCCGAAAAAAGTCCTCAAAAAATTACGAGAATATGATTGGATATTAACTTTGGAAATCGCAGGAAAAAATAAATTAACTGCACACCTGCCGCCAAATATTAAAAGACTAAACGAATTACAAGAATACATCAAAAAATTCCCTTGCAGGAAGGGGAGAGACATGCTGTTACGTGCTCGCCTCAATCTTCTGCCTACAAACGAGATCTTGGCAATAAGAGGCAAAGTCGCATCTAACTTTTGTCGTTTTTGCAATGCACAAGAAATAGAATCGATACGACATTTACTTCTAAAATGTGCCGCAAACCAACAAGTAAGAAGTCGTTACTTAAGACATATTTTTTCGGACTTTATTATAGCTGATGAAGATACTTGTTGGGCTCGCTTAATGGGAGGAGACAAGACAAAATGGCAGATAGCTACGTACAAAATATTGGAATCAGTAAATCTGCCACGGACATAGCCCGCGACAAGGGCACATTTTAGTGAGACCCTCCGTTTTATGTGAATTTCATGACAAAACGTCATTTTGTAAAAATCTTTTTGATTAAACACAAAAAAAAAAAAAAATAATAATGTGGAGATATAGCGTGCTCTCTGAGAATGGTCGTCCACAGTCCCATAAGGGGCTTCCTTCCCCATATGCTCCTCCCTTGGTGCATGACCCCCAGGGGTATTATTGTACTGTGGATGCACCGCCCTGGCCCCATGGGAAAGGTCTTCCCCTAGGGGAGAAGGATGACATCTCAGATTCATCACAGTACGTAATATTAGGTTTCATTAAAAAATCCTTGTAATCATCACCTGAGTCCTGTTCTCGCTGAACCACAATACATTTACAAGTACCAGAAATGTTTCCCTAACTATCGCCCAGCCCTTCGACGCAGACCTTCTTCCACTTCCAACTTCTGTATTGCTCTTTTCAGTTTCCTGTATTAGCTGTATGAACAGCCCTCAAATCCTTTACTTGAGCTGCTCAAAGCCAGCCCTCTGTCCCCAGGACATAGATCGTCTATGCATTGTACCAGTGCATCCAGAGCAAGGGACTTCAGTTGATCTAGATCGGAGGGTCCATCCAAATAGACGCTTCCCTAAATACATGCATCTCACAAACCATAAAACAAAATGTTTTACTCCAACACCACCATATAATTTCCATCAGTGGATTTTTCTCTTTCCCTTTTTACAGATTTGATTTTCTCTTTCCCTTGTTGGAAGACTGATGGAGACAGAGAACGCAGTTTTGCTGCCTCTGATTGAAGCCAATCTTCATCTTCTCCCAGGTTCTCCACTATCCATTTCCCAAGTGTCAGGAGCTGAAAGCCACGTGGTACTTCTCAAAGTCGGGCAGGCTCATTCTACACAGTTTATGTGGACCTTGCAGATTCCACAAAACAATGCTTGCAGGTTTTTTGTCCTAAATAAATTCTCTCATGCACTTGTTCAGCTTCGTGAATGCCCCACCAATGAATGGCAACGGAATCATCAACAGGGTGTCATTCGCTTTTGGTGCAAGTACCATTTTTTGATCAAGTTAATCTTGCCCTACAATGACTGTTTGCCTTCCAGCGGTCCAGGATTTTCCCGGTCCCGTCCATTATCCGGTACAAGCTGCTTCTCCAGATGCTGCCTATGTCTGCCATGATCCCGATGCCTAGGTACTTCAACTCCTTTGGGCACCACTTAATTTCATATCCTTGCAAGTCTGGTGTGTAGCACCTCTGGGAGACATGGAGAACCTCTGCCTTGGTCCAGCTAACTTTATACTACAGGCCTCGCACATTCTTAAAAGTCCCACTAGTGATGTAGCTCGAGTTACTTAGTTTAACTACTCGACCTTGTAGAAATGCACTCGACCCATGATGACCGGTGCCAAAACTTTGACCAGTGCTTTCTGTAAAATGGTGCATGTCACCGTAAGCCCACTTTACATTTATCCCAATGTTGCCACCCAAAGGCCAGTAACTGACTGTGAAATGTTCGTTTGTAATTTACTACAAACAAAGTTTATTTGCAGTAAATGTTAAATAAAAATTTCAAACATCCCTGTATGCACTCGCAAGGTCGAGTACCATGCAAATGGTACTAAACCTACATAAAATCTCCTTCACTATGCAAGTGGGAGAGTAGATTTTGCATGCCCTGCACCCTGATATTTTGCAGAATTCTCCAATGATGTCAGATAGGAATCCAGTTGATGTCGCAAGATTCTTCATCCACGTAGAACCACCATTTCTGCAGTGTGGGGCCGGCCTAGATTATAATCAAGATGGTTCCTAATGAAAACTCCATTGGGTGATTTCCCGGGTTTTATCATAACATGAGCCCCACCTCGAACTTACCCCAATGCCCATTATTCACCAGCTGCCACTTTTGGGATGTAAACCAAGAGGTGAGCAGTGAATGCAAAGATACTTAGGTTCCCCTGACCCATACTCCTTCACCTGTTGGAAGCTGCACGTAGTATCAATGTTAATGTGAAACACAGTCGCACAAACATTCACCAGGTTAATCTGGAGATGCTTGTAGAGTCCAGGTTTTTTTGCTATATTCTGAGATTTGTAGTTTTGGTTTTCCCTTTATGAATTCAAGACTACAAGTTCCAAAATACAAAGGGAAAAACAGGAACTGGATGAACCTCCCCCAAATGACTTGGGGCATGTTGGCATGTATGTCAATGTGCGTGACACCCTTCCCGTGGGGGGGTGTTGAAAAGTATACCAAGTCAAGAGGAGGGCAACCTGACCTGAAAGTGAATAGGGCAGCTGTAATTTCATGCCAACCCGAGATGTTTGCCGGTGCAGGACATGTTTTTGTGTACATTGCGCACACCTGGTCAGAATGCAGATTACCTAACAGGGAAGGCATGCCATATTCAGTGGCACCAAAACCAAATGCCCTTTCAGGGGATGCCATTTCCCAGAACTTGAGGGCGATTAGGGACTAGTCCACCTGTAAGCCGAGCCTTCTCTGCGGTGGGATCGCAGCTGCGGAACACGCATCTGCCCTAACAACACTTGCCCCCCCCCTTTTGAAGGAAGATTAACTGGCCGACTTTCAGCATTGCTTCTAGAACACAAAGGAATGGCTTTTTAAACAAGCAGACCTGCTGTAATTATTCACTAATGGCTAGACTGTAATTAAATCCCTGTTCAGTGTCTGAAAATTGCCTGTGATACAAAAGTGTGTAATTACCAAACTATTCATAATATACCTTGAATGGATTGAAAGCAGAGGAGAATGCGCAAAGTGGGACCTTGGGATCGGAAGCTGAAGGTTGATGCAATAATTAAAGGCACACAAATGTGTGTTTAAACATAGGATGCTTTTTTTTCCTTATGAATGGCCAGAATGATCATTGGAAGTTCTGGGGTGCTTGATGGATTAGAAACACTGGCAATGTTTACCAATAGAAACAGTGCGTTTTTTGCAGTCTGTTATGGTGAGCTTTTTTTTGGTTGCTGTTGTGTACTTGAAGACTTGCAGGATCCTCATCCTTTTGCTCTCCAGATTTTTTGGACTACAACTCCCATCAGCCCCAGCCAATCATGAGGGCGCATGAGAGTTGGGTTCCAAAACATCAGGCAAGTCGCAGGTTGACCACACCCTGCTTACAGCCTAGGTGTACATTTTTGGGAGGATTACCACCGGTGGTTAATATGATTACTGCCAATGGTAATCTGAGGGGCACCATTCCATTCCAGGATTACCACCGAAAATGTGGAAATACTACACAAAAGAGGCCCAAGGCTCAGAGGCCTAGAGGGAAAACTCCAGAGGTCACTATAGCCAGTCCACCCCTGCCTTCCCCTGTCTCCTTGGATGGCATTTTTTGCCTTACGCTTCTCTGATGCACAGGAAAAAAAACTATTTAAAACATCAGGCGACATCCTACGTGTTTTACGTCCAACAACGGAGAAGAGACAACATTGGAGAATTCTAAAATCTGTATTTCACCTTGAAATGGGGCAGTATTTAAATAATATTTATTCCAGTGTTTTATATAGCGCCCCTATGACCGGGAATCCAGTTTCAGAGCGCTTGGTAGAGGGTGTTATTTATCACTATCATTATCACCCATAAAAGTGGCACTGCATGCCTGACCTCTGAAGGATGGGGACATGAGTGGCCCCAGAGGAGAATCAAACCTGTGCCCAGCTGTTCTTCCATAGAGAAATGTACGCAGGGGTCTGCAGCCTTCAGCTCTCCAGATGTTTTGGCCTAGGTGTCCCATGATCCCTAACCATCGTCTAAGCTGGCTAGGGCTCATGGTAGTTGTAGTCCATAACACCTGGAGAGCCAAAGGCTGCAGACCCCAGCGCTCTACATAATCATCTTTGTCTGGTTAAGGAAGGTTGGAGCCATGCCTATGGCAACAGCTGCCTTGATCATAGTCTACTGGATGAGAGACAGATCCACACATTTCAGAGCCTGGCGCTGATAGTTCCGCTAAAGCCCACCTCGGTGAGAGCAGCTCCCAACTTCACCCATCCAGAATACTGGGAGTTACAAGGAACTCAGGGGTCAACTTATGCCCACACCCCCTGTTAAGATGGATTTCTGAACCCTGACCTGGTGGGCAGAGGTTCAGAAGGCCAGCCTAGTTTCTTGGAACAGGGTAACCTTCTGGACAAGCCAGACCAATTAAGATAGCATTGGCGGCGGTCAAGAAGAGGTCTCAGGATGGGTGAAGGTGATCGAAAGCCCACAATGAGCACACACAGTAAGGACACTACAAATTACTCTCAGTCAGGTGTATATCAAAAATACATGTACATGTATTAATGGCCTTTTAAATCAAAAACAAGTAAAGATCGGCAGTAATACTTAAACTCACACAACACTACGATAAAACACATATACATTTACAATTGACCTTGAGGAATGGCACACAGTAAGGGTCCACAATCTGTAAGGGAAAGGGGCATGCAGTGCGAACATGCTTTTAGGCAGTCCTTCACTTATCAAATCCTAAGAGACAGTCTAGTCCCTAAGAAGAGTGGAGCCTAGCACTCAAAAGTACTTTCAGTGTAGACACACGCGATTGTGCGTTAGAGCAAAAAACAGGGTCTCTGCCAAGGTATGAAACGACTCAGGAAGGTGGGTGAGGCATTGAAGAATAAGTTCCCACTATTCGAGGAGGGTCTTCCCAAGAGAGCAGAACAGGATCCAAGAGTTGGGAATAGGACGGTAGCACAGGCTACCTCGATAAAGGTGAGTGGCCCTCAGGGGACACTCATGCATAAAAATGGATGGATGCACCAGGGGCCATCAGTAAGGGTTGCAAGTACTCACCAACCCACGGTGCACTCTGGACCAATCTTCGGCAATCGAGTCCTCTTCGGTTGCGGGTTCAAATGCTGCAATTGTGCGGCTCTGCGGTTTTCAGTGGTTGAGTTCCAGGGATGATTCCGTGGCAGGACAGTAACGATTTCTCCTCTCCTGGTGAAGGGTTTGACTCGATTTCACTGCAGCATGTCTCAGGGCAAAGGGGGGGGGGGGCGCACAGCAACAGCGCACCCTCAAAGTTTGTCACCACAGCTGGGTGACACGGTGACTGGGTGCACTCAGCTTCAGACATACTCTCCTAATTCCAGACCTAGGGCGCCAAGGTGTACGAAACTTGGCTAGAGAATGCCTCGTACCCAGTGCTTACGATCTCCAAAGTCTCAAGGGTTAACTCGAGACGGCAGCGGTTCCAGAGCAAAGGTCCTGCACAAGCTGGTCAGTTCACTGGTTGGCCCAGGAACACTTCCGAGAAGGCTCACTTGTAGGTTAAGGTGGAGGTGCCGTGAATAATTGGTCCCACTTTTCAAATGGGTCAAAGCGTCTTTTGCAGACCTTCTAAATTCGATCAAAGGCAAAGGGATCCTGCAGGACAACAGCGGGCTCAGGGTGCCAAACCTTCCAGCGGGTCACCAGCGGTTCCTCGACTCAGCTTCTTAGTTTCAGTATGCTTGGATCCTATCCTAGGTTCAGTGAGAACTCAAGAAATCGACCTGGTATGGGTGTTTGGGCCCTTCTCTTATCCAGAATCTCATTTGCGCTAAAATGAAGAGGACCCAATGAGAGACCTGCTCACATACAGCCATGCCAGACGTGGACCAATCATGGACCACAGTGGTCCCAGTCATTCCCAGCACACCAGACTCTCTGGCACCCAGGATTTGCCAGACATTGATGCTGGTCACTTTAGGGCCCTGCACGGGGTTACCCATCTGACATGCTTTTTTCCCTTAGACTTTTTTAGTGGGAAAAGACTATCCTTAACCTTCAACTTTTGCACATATCCCATCCACCTCTCCCGTCCTCCAAATGTACACCAATGCAGTCATGCTGCCATAAGAGAAATAACGTTTGGGCTATTTATTTAGAAAACAGTGAGCATCCCCTGACCCTGAGACCTCGGCCCTGTTGGGGGCAGGAAAGCTCAAATAGGCCGCAATTCAGGATGAGCAACTGCAAATTGTATTTCAAATTGTGGGATTCCTGGTCCCTGGGTGCTCCCCCCCCCCCCCAAGAGGGCACATCCCCAGTTTGAAGACCATTCTGTCATCAGCTGCTCGGAACCACAACCACTGCACCCAAGAAGCCCTCGGGTGAGCGTTGCGCTCTATAAGTGTTACAAAGATAAGATAAGATTCATGTGGCATTTGATATCATCACTCAATTCAAGAGTGTTCAGCGGATATAAAACAGATGAATATCTATTGTCTCCTCCTTGCTATTCTGTTACCGTAACCATTAACCAGCTCTTCAAATGAACTGTAATGTAGAGTTGGCGCTGCAATCCCTCTCACACAATGCGCCCTGACTTTAATCGGGGTGCTCGTTTCCAATGGGTTGAATGTACTTGAGCTATGTTATGGGTTTTGCCTAAGGACTATTACATAATTTGGGTGGCATTTTTGTATTGTGGTAAAATAGGGGTATTTTAGGATCGTGGTAAAAATAGTGTTGATCTTATTTATGGTAATGCCCTATACAATGAAACAAACCTCCCTTTGCCTTTTATTTGTATTCTGTTTAGAGTTGACTGTAAGTGCAGACTACTGGACTTTGCACTTAGAGGGACAGAACAGCACCAGCTGTATTTCCGGTGACTTATTTACAAAACCGGCCTACCGTCTTGGACGGGTCTGCTCAGCTACTAGCATGCAAAGCTGAGTCACACATGCATTACAGGTTTTCTAGCTTGCTAGCTGGTTCTCTAACCTTTACCTCCTACTTTACCACATGAGGTAAATATTTTACTGCTTTTGGGGTGCACTATGACACTTTCTTGTTATTTCCCCTTTTTTTGAAATAATTCACGTAGACACAAGAATGCAATCCCACTAAATCCGTTTTTGCAATTTTTATATATGTGTTATAATGTAAAAATAGATTTTGCAATGCACATGTTAAAACCAGTTACAATAGATACATGTAATCTCTGTTCACAATGACAACATTTGTTTTTTCTTACCAAAACCTTGAACATAAATGCAGTTACAGAGTGTACTTGTCTAAGAGAATAGATATAATGCACACAGCACAAAACATGTAAACTTTTCCTTTCATCACACTTCAGAGATTCCCCATTAAACATGCAAAAGAAAGTCAACAACAACTTTGTTAAAAATAACCATTTAACCTGACTGCCTAACTGACGGGAAAGGTAAATACTCTCATCTGCACGCTCCTCAAAGTTTCACCATACTTACTCCTAATGTGTAGAATTTCTGTACTGAAGGAGCCCCTCTCTGGATCGTTTTATCTGCAAGCGGAATGTTGCAAATGTCGCAGCTTTTTGGCAGTACAGTGAAAAGCCAGCGACCTTGCTTCGACCCTTCAGACTGCTGCTGGTGTCTTACTTTCTCTCTGTACAGCTTAGCTATTCCCTCCATGCACAGCACAGTTGTCGGCTGCACTTCATCTCTTCTCTCCGCAAAATGATGACTGACTCTCCACCCCATCTTCTAGCTAGATTTATACCATAGGGCTGTCAATCATTACTTATCCTGCCTCTTTTTCCTGATGTCTCCTGTCACCCCATCTCCCTTCTAGAATCATGGCATTTCTCTCTCTCCACCCAGCTCCTGAGCCTACTTGTATCAACGTTGCTTCCTGCAGCACACAATGCCCTTCTGAATGGAAAAGACATCCCATGCATTTTGCACGCACATTCACTTCTACCGAAGGAAAAACAGAATTTGCCGTCAGAGCCATTTTGCACTGCAATGGTAAAGGGTACATTAATAAATTACTAGGAAAAGATTATTTAATGGGAAATTGTTAGCTCATTATATTAGGGGTTTGTTTATTCAGCGCAAAATGACAGCTGACGAATTCACTATAACATGAAACATGTTACACGTGCAATACTTGCTATCTTTGCATTCATTCCACTGCCTCCATTGAAATTCCAGTTCACTGTTCCTATGAAACCAATGCATTATCTTTCCCTACAGCTATTTGGCATAAAGCAGCAGCACACTTCATAAAGGGCATATATAGTGCAGACAGCAGCCTAGGCATGTGATGCTGTATATGAGACAGTATGGTGAATGAGATCCAGTTGAAAGTGACTCACAGAAACCAACATATGATGTTGAAAGGCTGTTGACACATGGGCTTGGGGGCGTTACTGGATGGCATTCTGTACGATTGCACATTTACATTACTCATATCACTAGGATCTTGGTTGGGCACTAGGATATCCCTACAGTTTCAGTGGCTCAATATCAATTATCGTTTCTATGCATAATTAAGGCTTTTCATCCGGCTGACTCTGTTTGATCTCTCGTTCAGTCTCTGGTTTCCCCCACATAAGTGGTGGCAATGCCATAGTCATTGCGGTTGCAAAAAATGCTGGGTTTAGGACCGGATGTTGCAAATTCTGGGAACCGGCAAAACATGTCTCCCAGGATCCCTAATCAGGAATAGTCTGTTTGCAGCCTTCAATGGTTACAAGTAGTTCAGTGTGTTCAGAATTTAAATGGTGCCGAAACCAAGCCCAGTTCATTAGGACCAAGGCTGAGACACTTAGACTCAGGAGACAGACGGGTGGCATTTTGGCTGAATGGTTCTTTAATATAAAACCCATGGCTGAAGCTGTCCATAAGCCTACGTTGTGCCAGTTGTCTGATTCTTAGGTGACTTCCATTTCTCCAGACTCTCCCGGGTGGAGCATTTTTGTTTTGTGTCCCCGCGGGGCCATTGAGCATTCCACGGGCTTGGCTTGTAGCTAGCTCCACCACATTTGCCGTATGCTCCCTCTTTCCTGTCACACCTCCAGGAGTAGGTTTCCAGTCTCCTGCAGTTCCGCTGGCTTCTCTTCTCCTCTTCTTTAGATCTGATTGGCTCTTTATCTCTCCCAGTCCGAGGGAGGGGTGACTATGCACTGTTCTCTTGTTCCTGGCAAGGACGGTGAATGCAGAGGGTCAGAAACCATACCACTCATTCGCATAGGAAGTTTCAAGTTGTCACACAGTTTAACTCTCACATAGTGTGACACTTCATGGGATCTCATCACTTCTCTCCAGAGGAAGCCCTTCTCTATGAGGCTAGGGAGGTGAGGGTGCTACCCAACGGTCCCCCTTGCAGTGGCAGAAAGTAGGCCCTCAAAGGGAGAGACTCCTCTCATGGGGATAAAGACTCCCGTTCTGTGAAGGAACTCCCAAACCCTCTTGACCTTGCACCTGTAAAAACCTTAAAGTCTGTAGAGAGTGCAACTGAAAGCACTAGTGTGTGTTACTGTAGCACCCCACCCCTCCTTCCTTGAGGCATAACACCACTGAGACGAGGAAGAACAGAAATCATTGCACACATTTTTCTAAGATTACTGGGAAGAAGAAGTGGCCATGGGATGGCATGAAGACTACACTGTGAATAGTACCAAAAGACTATGGGCCTCATTACAAGGTGGGCAGAATGGGTTTAACGGCACTGGTAATGGTGCCGTTGCCGGTAAACCTATTCCACTCTATTACAAGGTTCCCTTGCGAGACCCGCTCTGAACGTCTGGTCAGACCAGACGTCCTTTGCGGGTCCCGCAAGGGGACCAGGGAGATAATTACGGGCCTGTTAATAACGGGCCCGTTATTAGCTCCCTCCCCATTCCCATTGAGCCCCATGGGGGCTCAAATGGGAATGGGGATGGGTTTTTTGAATGAGGAATTACCGGGTCCTCCAAAGGTTGGAATGACCTGGTAATTCCTCATTCAAGGAACCCGGACCCGAGTTTGGAGGCAGCCATGGCACTAATAGCACCATGGCTACCTCCAAACTCATAATGAGGCCCTATGTGCTGGGGTGGGGACTGCTAGGAGAGATAACAACTGAGAAAGGACTGAAGGAAAGAGAGAGAAGCCAGAAAGGAGCCAGCCAAGCCCAGGAAGTCCGAACCTGGTGTCAGCTGTGCTGAGAAGCTGGTCCTCGGAAGAGTGGAAACAGAGGTGTGGAAGCAGCAGACGAATCCCATGAGCTGGCCATGAGCCAACTCACTCCAGTGTTGGGGAAATCCAACTGTAACCTCTGGGAGGTGGACTGTTCGGTCCAACAATGACAACGAGACCTCTAGGCCCAGGCCTCCGCAGAAGAGTGCAGGCGAACCAGCAAGAAACAACGAGCGAACAGCAAACAACCCACGACCCCAGGAAGAACCAGACACGCATTCCAAGCATAAACAAGGTAATAGGAACTGCAGGAAACCCAGGTGGAGTCGACGGGCGAACAGGGACTGAAAGTTGCTTTCAGAAGTAACTCCTTTTGTCACAGTAATTACCAAGAAGATACAGAAAGTGGAAATGGCATTGGGAGTAATCTACAGACAGCGGAAGTAACCTCAGGAATGATCTCCCTCATCACAATAGTGATTCCAAGAGTCAAGAAAGCCTTGGGAGTAATCTCTCTCGTCATAGTAAGGATACCCAGAGAACTGAGATTCAAGAATTCCGCAGGAGAAATCTCCCTAGTCACAGCAGTGATATCCAGAGAACCAAGAGTCAAGAAAGCCTTGGAAGTAGTCTCCCTCGTCAGACTAGTGATACACAGAGAGCCAAGAGTCAAGAAAGCCTTGGAAGTAATCTCCCTCTTTGCAGTAGTGAAACCCAAAGAACTAAGAGTCAAGAAAATCACTAGAGTGATCTCCCTCGTCACAGTAGTGATATTCAAAGGTCTGAGAAACAAGAGTTCATCGGGAGGAATCTCCCTCGTCACAGCGATAATCCAACTAGGATTAAAGAGGATCCTGGAAAAAAGGGCTATCTGGAGATAACGTTTATAACGTCGTAAGAAAGTGAAGAACTGCTGGAACTTTAAAGCAAGCTTTCAGAAACCCTAGGTGGTATTATTTGCATTTGGATGCTGACCCCTTTTGTAGACTGGTGGTAGGGTTAGAGTAGGTTGTTGGACAGGGGACAGACACTTTCATTTGGACAAACATCCTGACGACGAGCACCCGAGTTATATTTGTTTAGACACGGATAACCCCTTTAAAGAGAGGGGGAGGGAGGACCTTTTTAAAATACATGCCGCCCCTTTGTCTAACTCCTTACTCCACCATACCACAATGGTCAACAAAGATATTGGGAGCTTGAGAAAAGGAAGGATATCTTCTATCCCTTTCTGGGGTTTTCCTGTCCTCTGCCCCCAGTTGTATCCCGCTTGCTGTGTCCCCTAGCGGGTGTTAAAATTACCAGGCTCACCTCCCTACTCCCAAAGGAGGTGGCTCCCGTTGAGAAGCTGGGACAAATTCAGCGGATTCGTCACAGGGCCTGTGAATAAGCAGTGCCCTGTATCTGCTGCATCAATATAATCAGCATATGAAGAACGGAACGGGCAACACATGCTGCCCTAAAGTCCATTTGTCGAATGATACATTGTTGTGGGGGATCATCATCTGCTAGATAAGTACGACACAACAAATTCTCCAAACAACATATGTTTTTTGGGAATTTGGGAATCAGTTGACACATCTGACAATGGCACAAGTTGCTAAATTGTATTGTATTGTATTGTATTTGGTTATTTATATAGCGTTCTCTTTCCCCAATTGTATGGCCTCAATGCGCTTTTTCCTGGTTGGAACGCCCTCAGTGACCGTAGTCAATGTGTCAAGGAAAGTTCTAGAAGTTTAATTTTAGGAGATGTGTGTGTGCATTTTTGCCAGTCTAGGACTTGGGTGGCTGGCTAGGCTCGACTAAGCAGCCCAATGGTCCAGGCACTAGGGAGGGCACTGTTGGAGGTTGCGATAGAGAGCTATTGTTGAGAGATTTGACGTGTGGCCGGCTATTGTTGGTGGTCGCTGTATGCTAGTGGCAGAGGTGTTGAGGTACGTCTGGTGTTTCAGTGTGTACGGTTATGTGCACTGCTAGACCAGAAAGCATAGCCGTAGCTGCATTCTATGGTGTCTGGGTGCTTGGTCGTGCCTGTGGCCTGTGTCCTCAGATGTGGTGTGGGTATACGTACCAGAGGTCTTCAGGGGTTATACGTAACGTGTTCTTTGAAGTTGTATAGCTGGTGCGATCTCCTTTCCGAGCGGACGGCGTGGTCTCATCATTCATAGTCTCTCAAGGGAACGGTGGGTAAATTGCGTTGTGCCTTTAGTGATGGGTGTGGGCTTCCCTGGGCTACTTATCTCATTGTTTGTGTTCTCTCCTGTGGACGGATCTGGTGGGCAGGGGGTGCTGTGAGAATGTTGCGGGTGTGCCACAGCGAAGGCTGATGACCTACCTGGTGTCCTTGTCGGTGGGAGTGTTGTTGTGGGTGAGGTGATAGTGTTTCAGGTGTGCCACAACGAAGGCTGCTGGCTTACCTGGAGTACTTGTCAGGTGGGAGTGTTGTTGTGCATGTGGTGGTGTGTCGGGTGAAACCACTGCGAGAGCTGCCAGCCCCTGTGTTGTGATTGATGCAGGGGAGTTTTTTCAGTGGTGTAGTCTCTGAGTGCCATGGATCAGGTAAGTATTGGGAAAAGCCAGGTTTTAAGATCCTTCCTGAATTTCAGATGGTTTTCAGTGTTGCGAATGTGCAGCGGTAGGGAATTCCAGATGATTGGTGCTTGGACGGCGAAGGAGGAACCGCCAAACCTTATGGATCTGTGGGGTAGGATCACTAGGGGAAATGCTGTGTGAGATCTGAGGTTCCTGGAGGGCTCTTAGGGGACAATTTTGTCTCTGAGGAATTTTGGACCGGTGTTGTGGTCTGCACAGTGGGTGATACACATGGCTTTAAAGGTGGTGCATCGAGCAGTTGGGAGCCAGTGGAGGACTCTCAGTGTAGGGCTGATGTGTTCTCTGGCGGGCAGGTTAATGAGCAGACGTGCTGCCGCATTTTGGGTTCTTTGGAGTTTCCTTAGTTGGGATGCCGGGGCTCCTAGGTAGAGGCAGTTTGCGTAGTCTAGGCAGAACAGGATGATGGAATTGATGGCCGAGAAACGGTGGGGATAGGTGAGGTAGGGGAAAATCCACCTGAGAATCCGTAGGTGGTAGAAGCAGGTTTGGATACGCTGGTGGTTTGTTGGGTGAGCGATAAGTCTGAGTCCAACGTACATCCAAGGTTTTTTACCACGTTAGAGGGTGCCAGTGTTTGTCCTAGTGGTTTGGGCCATGGGATTGGTTGGGGGAAGAGCACCGTTTTCCCGCAGACTAGGATTGCGCTGGGTCTAGGAGGTTGTTGGCTTCAGTAAATTGGCCTAGTTGTTTGTATGCCGCGCGGTCCATCAGTTTGGCGAAGAAATGCATATTGGAGATAGGTCAGTAGTTTTGGGGGAGGAGTGGGTCGAGAGTCGGTTTTTTTTATATAGAATGTTTTTAGGGCTTTCGGGAAAGATCCTGATGTGAGTGAGTGATTAAGGATTGTGCGTCCAACGTTACCTGCACAGGTGGAGGTTAGTATTTTTTTGAGCATTGAGGGTGGGCAGGGATCTTCAGGGGAGCCTGACAGACGGCTGACTGGTACAAGCAAGAGGAATTTTTGGTTTGTATGGGAGAGAACGAGTCAAGAAAATGTGTCTGTGGGGGGGTTTTGGGCGGAGGTCTGTGGGCAAATGGGATGGGGCGGTAGATGTTTTAATTTAGTGATTGTAGGGAATAAGGGCTATAAACCGGTCCAAAGAAAGGATTTACGGGCTAAAGTGGCCCAAGGACTACATTTTTCCATTTTACCATGGGTTACAGTGCGCCGGGGGGATACGCAGGCTCACGCACACTACTTAAGCACCTCCTCGCCCCGTGTTGCCTGTTGGTGACTGTTGGTTTGGCAGGCACGGGCCAGAGGAGAGCAGGTGTGTGGCGGCTGAATGAACATGGGCAGGCGGTGAAGAGAAGCTTTTCTCAAACCCATTGGACCCGGGCCCATCCAGTGAGGTGGTGCGCTCCGGGGGTGCTCTATCCCTCATGAGGGAGCGTAACTGATCACAGCTGTGAGACCGTCCAACGTGGAAGAGTACACTGTATGGAGAGGTGCCGGCGACCCTCCCAGGCCTCAGATAAGTGCAAGCAGGGAATGTGGAGGTGTTTGGAGGGGGTCATTCAACCTTATTTGGTGAGGCTAGCACCGAGCGTTTATTTCCACATGTATTATTTACTGGCACGCTGTGCAGAGTAGCTACACGTGCTATTGAGTGTCACACGTGTGGTCCACAGTAATATTGCGCAGGAACTCATGCTGGGCAAACCCCAGGAAGTGGAATTGTCACGTTGTTGAACACTGGAACGTTTCTTACTGTTGTTCATGAGTAACAGAACGCTTATGTGTTTTGTGGCTGCTTGCTCTTGTCTCAATCCATGTGCTGCTGCAAGTCGATTGCTTTAAATGCATTTCCAAGAAAGTAGCCTTCGCCAGTGAATACGGCAGGAGGTTTTGTTTGACCAACTAGGTACCATGCTGTTGCACGTTACATGTCTGCTGCTTTGCTGTGATTTTGTCAATTCATGTTGTATGCTACTGCAGTTAACAGGAGACTCCTAATAACCCATATGTGCTTTTGTTCGTTGCTGAATCGGTGAGAGACAGGAGTGTTGAGAGCAATATCCTAATGAAGAAGGTTGTTGCACTAGCGTCATGAATAAGGTCAGGAGGTTCTGTACGGTTCAAGTTCATGTGTGATTAGGGTATGTTTCTTTCCCTCTGTTCCCCCTACCTATCCAATTCAAGAACCCTACCGCTCTTTCCGGTGATCCTAACACCCCCTACCCATCCACAACCTTTCTCTAACCCTCTTCCTCCCATTGGCTGCCTCAAGGTTACCTGTATATGCTAACATCAGGAGCCCGTGCCAACCAAGGTGGGAGGGGTCAACTACATTTGGCTTCCGTGGCTAGGAAGGACTTGTGTGGTACTCCATGGGTGTGACATAATAACCAACCCCCAATTTGGTATATTTAAGCCACCCGAGCCAGATGGAGCCCCCTCCTGTAGTGCCTTCACCCTTAACCGAGGTGCTGAAGGCACTACAGGATTTCAGGCAGAGTTGATTTAGTCACGGCAGGAGACTACTACATTGAAGATGCAGGTTAGTGGGTTGATAGCTCAGGGAACCCCGCTTCAGGGGGAGGTGGCAGCAGCGTCAACTGGAGGTCCATCTAGTCGAGCAAATACAGTAGTGTTGCAACAAAACTTTGGGGTTCTGTTGGCAGCCCCGAGAGATTTACTGAAGATCTTAGGAAGTTTTCCACCTTTTTGACACAATGCAAATTACACTTTCTATGTAAACCTAGGGCATTTGAGTCCGCTCAGGCACAGACAGCATTTGTTATTTCTTATTTGACAGGGGACGCGGCAGCCCGGGCCATTCCTTTAGTACAAAAGGATTATCCTATCTATGATTGGGCAGGATTTTCAGTGGAATTTGCACAATTGTTTGATCGTCGTCAAGTATCTTTGGCTCAGGATAAGGAATTATTAGCACCAAGTGTTATTTTACCAAGGATTGAAAGAGGATTTAAAGGATGCTATAGCTCATGTGGACCCTCAACCGGAGTCATGTAGTGCCTTGATTGATTTGGCTCTGCGGTTGGATCATAGATTGGGTGAGCGCAGAGCAGAGAGAAGGAGGGGTGATGGGGTGCAATTTGTATGCCACGACAGAAGTAGGGAGGTAGGGGGACATGCAGGGGGGGCTGGGGGAGCCCATGCAGATTGGAAGTGTACGGGAACCTTTGTCAATGGAAGAGAAGGACAAGAGGAAAACTAATCATTTGTGTCTGTATTGTGGGAAGTTGGGGGCATTACATTAGGAACTGTCCCAATACACCCGCATGAGCTGGGCAAAGGAGGAAGGTGGAGGCAGGGAAAGAAGGGACTCGGTAAGTGGGGGAACGACTATACCGAGCCTGCGGGAAGCAGAGTTCCTGGCTGCAGTGGCTAATACCATGCAGATTAAGGCTCCCCATATATATTTATTGGTGACTGTGATTTTCGAAATAGTAAGGAAATGGTATTGGCAATGGTGTATTCTGGGGCTATTGGAAATTTCATGGATATTGCATTGGCAACCAAGTTAGGAATCCCCACGAGAATCAAGGAGGAGAGTGAACTGGTGCAGGCCATAGATGGGTCATGTTTGACATCGGGTCCTATTACCACTCAGACCCAAGAAGTAAGGATGTGGTGTGGTGAAGTCATGAGGAGGGTATTATGTTCTATTTGATTGCAGCTCCCCAATTTGGAGTGATTTTGGGAATTCCATTGTTGGTGGCACATAATCCAAGCATATACTGGAGAGGAAGGACATTGACTTTTGGAAATGAGCAGCGCAGATCTCATTTAACTGGCATTGGGGAGCCTACCACCTTTTTGGTGAAAGGAGTGAGTCATCAGACCAAGATCGGAGCAGTGGTTACCACCCTGCCATGGAATACCAAGAGTTTGCGGGTGTTTTTGAAAAAGGAGGTGCCTCCCAGTGACCGCCCCATAGGCCATTTGAATGTGTTATATTATCGAGTTAGAACCCAATGCTAGGTTGCCTTGCAGTCGAGGGCATGCCTTATCTGAAAAAGAGACACAACACTTTTTAGATGGTATGTTGGCATGGGGGTTTATTCGACACTCAAAATCCCCTTTTTCATCCATTATTTTTCGTGCCAAAGAAAGAGGGCACCTTAAGGACTTGCATTGACTATAGGTCCCTTAATAAAGTGACCATCAAGAACCGGTTCCCATTGCCATTAATTCCGGTATTGTTAGATCAGGTAAAGATGGCTAAGATCTACACCAAGTTGGATTTACATGGGGCCTATTATCTCATCGGGGTGAAGGAGGGTGACGAGTGGAAGACGGCCTTTTGTACAATGTTTGGTTTATTTTAGTACTTGGTGATGCCTTTTGGTTTGTGCAATGCTCATACAGCCATCCAGCATTTCATGAAGAGGGGTTGCGAGAATATTTGGATTTATTTGTGATTGTGTATATTGATGATATTTTAGTTTTTTCTGAGTCTATTGTACAACATGTACAACATGCTAAGGCAGTTCTAGCCAGATTACAGGAGTATCATTTGTTTGCAAAGTTGGAGAAATGTAAATTTCATGCTACCAAAGTCGAATTTCTGGGTTTCATTGTGACACCATCAGGGGTAGTTATGGATGACAAGAAGGTACAGGCAGTCACCAAATGGCCATCTCCCCAGTGTGTGAAGGACATCCAGTAATTTCTGGGATTTGCCAATTTCTACTGAAAATGTATATACAATTTCTCTGTTATTATTACACCCATTCCCAATTGTTAAAGAAGGCTACCAAGTTCCATTGGGATCAGGAGGCTGAGGAAGCATTTGGAAAGTTATAGGCAGCATTCACTGAGGCCCCGACTCTATGTCACCCTGACCTCGAGAAACAGTTTCAGGTGGAGACGGATGCCTCAACTCTGGCCATAGGGGCCATCTTGTCACAGGCAGATGGGGAGGGCATTTTACATCCAGTGGCCTATTTCTCCCGTAAATTAACAAGTTGTGAACATAACTATGCCATCATGGATAAAGAGCTCCTGGCAATTAGGGAAGCCTTTCTTGAATGGCCTCACTACTTAATGGGAGCCCGGCATCCAGTGTTGGTTATAACAGATCACAAGAATTAGCAGTATCTAAGATCAGCAAGGACCTTGAGTTCTCGGCAAACATTTTTGAGGAATTTGACATATTGGCCGGGTAGGAGCAATGGAAAGGCAGATTCCCTGTCCAGGCAGGAGAATCTGGGAGGGCATTGCCAGGTGGAATGAAGTATCATTCCAGTAAAGAAGCTTGTGGGGGCATGTTTCTTTCCCTCTGTTCCCCTACATATCCAATTCAAGAACCCTAACCACTTTCCGGTGCTCCTAACACCTCCTACCTATCCACATTCTTTCCCTAACCCTCTTCCCCCCATTGGCTGCCTCGAGGTTACCTGTATATGCTAAAATCAGGAGCCCGTGCCAACCAAGGTTGGAGGGGTCAACTACATTTGGTTTCCGTGGCTAGGAAGAGTTGTGTGATACTCCAGGGGTGCGACAGCGATGATGGCGTAGTGTCTTTCGTTGGCGGCATTGTGGAAGTGGAGCGAGAGGGTGTTGCATAAGGCTTGGGATCTTGGAATGGGCAAGCGCGAGCATGCACGGGATTGGAATTCTGCTATGTTTCTATGTAGTTCCTTTCTCGGGTTGCAGGCATTTTGGATTCGGTTCCCATAGAATTATTTATTGCTTTTTTTGATTTCCGATCTGTATATTTTGGTTGTCTTTGTTAGGACGGTTTAGTTGTGGGCTGATGGGTCTGCTCTCCAACCCCGTTCCAGACGGTGCTTGAGAGTTTTCAGTGGATTGGGGTGCACCACCTAGGCGTTGGTCCAGATCTCTGTGAGGTACGTTTGGTGGTGTGAGGGCATTTGTAATCGAGAGGTTGAAGGATTCTATTGCTGAAGGTCCTTCCTGGAGGAAAAGTGAGTTCAGGGAGTTGCAGAGTGGGAGCTCTAGATCTGGGGTGATTACCACTTTGTTCCACAGTGGGAATGTAGAAGGGGGTTGGCGATGGTAGTGTAGGGCCTTGGCCGCGGACCTCAGTGCTCAGAGGTATGAAGAAATACAATGCTGAGTGATCAGTCCATGACAGGGGGTGTGGGGGCTGGGTAGATATGTTTGTGGTGCTGAATATTGTGTCGAGGGTGTGACCTCTCGTATGGGTGGGAGTGGAGGTGTGGTGTTTCAGGTTGAGTGGTTCTAGATTGTCTGTGAGCGACCTGCTCATAGTATTTAACGGGGAGTCGAACCATATATTGAAATCCCCTAGGATGGTGAGAGTTGGGTGTAGGATGAAGTTGGCGGATTTAACAAGGGGGGTCCTGGGAGTCCCTCTGCCAGACATTAGTCCTGGTTACGAGAGACTTACCCAGAGTCTTTAGCTCACTATCTTTCACAGAAGAGAATTTCCCAAACATATCAGTCTTTGTCCTGCCCTGGGGCAGTCCAGCACCGAAATGCGAGGCAATTCTCCTCTGAACAAGAGTACCAACAGAAACCCCAGACACGTGTTTCGGTCTGGTGGACCTCATCAGTAGGGTGGATCTGTGCCTCTCTAAGAATAGTGAGCAAGGGGTCCACGTCTGGATTCCCCTAGTAACTTAGGGTGAGACCCAAAGTTACTTAAATATGCAGATTTAACAAGGGGGGTCCTGGGAGTCCCTCTGCCAGACATTAGTCCTGGTTACGAGAGACTTACCCAGCGTCTTTAGCTCACTATCTTTCACAGAGAAGAAATATCCCAAACATATCAGTCTTTGTCCTGCCCTGGGGCAGTCCAGCACCGAAATGCGAGGCAATTCTCCTCTGAACAAGAGTACCAACAGAAACCCCAGACACGTGTTTCGGTCTGGTTGGACCTCATCAGTAGGGTGGATCTGTGCCTCTCTAAGAATAGTGAGCAAGGGGTCCACGTCTGGATTCCCCTAGTAACTTAGGATGAGACTCAAAGTTACTTAAATATGCAGATTTAACAAGGGGGGTCCTGGGAGTCCCTCTGCCAGACATTAGTCCTGGTTACGAGAGACTTACCCAGAGTCTTTAGCTCACTATCTTTCACAGAGAAGAAATATCCCAAACATATCAGTCTTTGTCCTGCCCTGGGGCAGTCCAGCACCGAAATGCGAGACCCCCTCTCTATTCTTAGAGAGGCACAGATCCACCCTACTGATGAGGTCCAACCAGACCGAAACACGTGTCTGGGGTTTCTGTTAGTACTCTTGTTCAGAGGAGAATTGCCTAGCATTTCGGTGCTGGACTGCCCCAGGGCAGGACAAAGACTGATATGTTTGGGATATTTCTTCTTTGTGAAAGATAGTGAGCTAAAGACTCTGGGTAAGTCTCTCGTAACCAGGACTAATGTCTGGCAGAGGGACTCCCAGGACCCCCCTTGTTAATCTGGATGAAGTTGGCGGCCAGTGCTTCACCAAATGTGTCTGTGAAGATTTTGTTATAGCTGGGGGGTCTGTAGATGAGTGAGAAGCTGTGTGAGGTGGAGGGTGTGAGTTGAAGTTTTACCAGGAGAGATTCGTAGTCTGTGGTCCTGGTGGAGATGTCCTTGGTTATTAGCGTGAATTGGTCTTTGTGTAATATTGTGAGGCCCCCTGCCCTTCGTGATCTGTTCTGGATGGTGAGAATGTAGCCAGGTGGGAAGGTCTTGTGTGCTAGGGGTTTGTAGTTATCAGAGAACCAGGTCTCAGTAATGAATAGGATGTCTGGGTTTTCATCTGTGAGGAGGTCATAGATGTGGAGTTTATTTTTGGAAACTGACCTGGCATTGATGAGGGTGCAGGATATTTGGTGGGATGCCCTTGTGGGTAATGGGTGTGTAGGGTTGGGGGGGGCACAGCAGGATCTGATTTGTGGGCTTGCGGTGTGGAGGGAGTCACATGGTGAGAGGTGGAGTGTGGAGATGAAGGAACAACTGGAGTGGGTGGAGAGGAGGCGGAGGGGGATAGAGCTAGGACTGGGTTAGGTCTGGTCAGTGAGGTTTCGCTCCTATACTGCTTTGGCAGTAGTTGCGAACTGTGTCAGAGGATGGGGGATGCTAGCAGGGGCATTAGGTGCCTGTGGTCTCGTCCTTTCCTTGCATTATGAGCAGTCATGGGTGTGTGGGTGAGAGTGGGCGTTCTCTGGTGTTTGGGGTTTTGGCTAGAGCTGCTCTTGATGCGCGAAGGCTGAGAAAGTGGGAGTTGGGGGTGTTGTGTAGTTGATTGGTGACATTGTGAGTGGGAGGAGTTGGTGGGTGGTTACAGGTGGGGTTGGAGTGTGATGGGCATATTAGTAGCCCTGCTGCGTCCTCCAGAGTGTTTTGGGGGGCGAGGTTCTCTAATCCCTCTCTCCATCTTGCCGCTCTTAGTTGCGCAGAGCGGGATTTGCGGGTGGGGGAGAGTAGGACAGGTTGAGAAGGGTAGGTGTGGTGAGGGCAGGGGAAAGGAGGGGAGTGAGGGTTGCACGCTGAAGGTGCAAAGTGAAAGGGGGTGGGCTGTGTGATGACGGGGGTAGGGAATGGCTGCGGTGGGTCTCATTGGGCCTACTGGTGTACCTGCGTGCTGCTCTGCTTTGGCCAGTGTGTGGCATGGTAGCTATCTGGCTAATGGCACTTAATTGGATGAGTTGCATGGATGAGGCTAGTTTTCACTGAACGTTACAATATGGGTGTGGGTATCAGACTTCTATGATGGAATGCTTCTCGACTATGAGAGCCCTGTATAGTGGGAGAGAGACTTAGAAATCACAGTGCAGTTTAGGTACAGGCGAAAAATTGGTGAAAGTTATGGGGGAAAGCACACCTAGATTTGGAAGACCTTTAAAGTGAGAGAGAGGCCTATGTTTAACAGTGCAGTTTACATACTGGTGAAAGCACACCTAGATTTGAGAGTCCTGTATAGTGGGAGAGAGGGCGAGGTTTCACAATGCAGATTACACATGGGAGAAAACACACCTAGGTTTGAGAGTCCTGCATAGTGGGAGAGAGACCTAGGTCTCACAATGCAGTTTACCTACGGGAGAAACACACACATAGGTTTGAGAGTCCTGTATAGTGGGAGAGAGGCCTAAGTCTCACAATGCAGTTTACCTACGGGAGAAACACACACCTAGGTTTGAGAGTCCTGTATAGTGGGAGAGAGGCCTAGGTTTCACAATACGGTTTACATACAGGCAATAATCACAGTACTATTCCAGCGTGGCACAGACTAATAATCACAGCACTATTCTAGTGTAGGTGAGTTTGCTATGTGGCAGGGTTTTCAGGGTAGAGTGATTGCTCTACTCCTTACACAGGTCACTCCTACCGCAGTAGTAGCTGCTGTTTGACGGCTGGCCACTGGCTCGCCCTGCTGACACCTGCAGACACAACCTGGAGCTGCCTCTGTTGGAGTCGCCCTTTGCCTTGGGGCCTTAGCCGCAGGGGCTGCTGGGCAGGGGGCTGCCCTGGGATGGACTGTTAGATGCACAAACTACTCAATCAGGGGAGGGGTGCGGACTGGGAGGCGGGAGGTGTGTCGAGGGGATGTGAAACAGGTCTGCAGAGGATGGTGGGAACAAGGGTGCAGTCAGGGCTGGAGAAGCTTCTTCAAAGTATTAAACGGGCCCAAAGCAGTCCTGGGGGCCTTTCCACTCACCTGGCAAAGCTGAATTGAGTGGCGAGGCGGCGAGGAGGCCAGTGACAAGGCCCAGCCAAGCAGAGAGGCAGTAGCCAATCAGGGGAGGGGGCGGGCTGGGAGGCGGGAGGTGGGTTGGAGTGGATGTGAAATGGGTCCGGGGAGGGTGGATCGATATGGATCGATATTCATCGATATGAATGGGTGTGAAGAACAGGAGTGTTGTGTTCGCTGCCACTGCCTCTTATGGGAAGTTCCTCGGTTTGTCTTGCTGCTATTTCTTCATCGGCATAATGTGGTTCAAATAAATCTGTGCTCACCATCTATACAAAACATTAACGATATTGGTAGACCAAAAATAATTAATTGTCTGGATGAATGTTGTACTTGTCCTTTGAGTTCACCAAAATGAGATTGTTTTGGATGATATGAAATGGAAATGGAATTTTTGATATTGGATTGTTGGACAAGATATTGTGTTGATTAAGATGTATTTGGTAAAAGGTTATATTGTAACCTAATACTAAGAAAATAAAAATAAATAAAAAATAATAATTTGGCAGTGGGAGTGAAGAAATAACTAGTTTTGCTAAACCTTTTTTTTGCGAAAAGTATGATAAACTATTCAACGACGAAACTCAGAATGTAAAAATAAAACATGCTTCTCAAACAATTTCCATAATACTATACGTGCTCATGTACATAATTGCAAATATAATTTTTTTAAAAATCGCATTGCCTGAATATGCTTTGTAAAATGCATGTACCTGTAGATTTTTTAGTGCCCCAAAACATTTGAATTAAAAATCTATTCATTTCTCGATGCACACCTCCACCAATACATCACACTTCATTAAAACATAAACATTTTACTGGTGAACTCTTACTGTGAATGAAGGGGAAACCTGAGCGTGTTATACCTATACAACAATGTGGGAAGAGAGTTGGTAAAGCAAAACTGTAGCCTTGAAAAGATAATAAAGTGAGAACTGAGAAAGGCTGTGTTGATATGCATTAGAGGCGAGAGCATCTTCCTCATTTCCATGGCTACAAGTGATTGCATCACGAGGGTGACGTAGCGTAGCCGTCCAGTGGCCGCGCGCATCAATGGCAGGGGACTCGATTGCCCATTACTGCAAGCTTGCCTTGCCAAACAAGGCTGGGTCGCCGTGTGCAGGACATGCACACATAAGTGATGCAGCATAGAAAACAGGATTACAGTATATTGCTGTGCAGTGCGGGTGTACAGACGATGGAAGGAGGAGCTGTTCTTCAACAGTAAAAGTAGCGGAACTCGGTTGCTGTTAGTTCCCGCTCACTTTGACCTGTGGGTGGAGGTTATATACTGGGGGTCTTCTGTGTGCAGGAGGGGTAGATTATTGGATGTGTGCCAGTGTTGAATCACTAACAACTGCAGACTTGGCCACTGAAATGGGCCCCCACACCTCTGACTCAGACAAAGAAAGCTTGATAGCTTTTAAGTGGTCATTTGGGGCTCCAGCTTCTCCAGCTTGTTGCCTTTCTTTATTCTGCCGAGTACAATATGCTTTCCCCCTGATAATCTGCACCCCCCTCCCTCCATCGCTTTATCCTGGATTTTACAGCAGACTGGGGCCCTTAGGGGGGAGGGGGGGCTATTATATGCATATGTTCTCTAAGGAGGAGTCAGGGTTCACAAACTAAAGGCTGTGTCACTTTGAGCTTGAATTTGCTGGCCAGAGGCAAGCCTCTCCAAAAGTTGTTCAATAATCACAGACATGTTTCGCCCTGCTTTCAGCTTTTTGTTGGGAGGCAGCAAATATGGTTGGAGTTAATGAAGTTCAAGGCGGGGCCCCTGTTATACAACCATAAGGATACAAACAGGGAAATCCCCCATTGGAATATGAATTGGGAAACCTATAATCCTTTACAATATGTGCACCCCACAGGTGCCCCCCCTCTATCGAATACCCTCGCCTATGTTGCACTGAATTCATTATTTCCATTTCAAATATTGTACATTGTGTGATAAGGTGTGTGTTCTTGGGATACAAAAAAGCACCCACTGAAACTGTCTCTGTCCCAAAAAGCATATTTCCCATTTTTTTAGCTGCCCTTTTGAATGGGAAAACCTCAAACTACACCAGGACCGTGCGTTTTTGTTGTTAACATATGCCGGCAGGTTTTTCCGGATGCAGGCAAGGGGGCCCCCAAACATCAGTTTGTAATGCCCCAAACCCCACATCTTCTGCCAGCCCTGAACGAAAGGAGAGTGTCAGACTGGGACATAAAATCGGTCCAGGCCCCAATAATAAAGTGGCCCACATTTCCCCATTGCATTACATTTCAGAACGGACTGTTTGGTTACTACCCAAGGGTGTGTTTCTGGTAAAAATATGGTGCAAATAGTGCATTCGAAAGCATATTGGCTTAGTACCATTGGTTAAAACTTTGTGTAGAAACTTATGAAACTGGCCCATTTTGGCCCAGAAAACTGGACCATTTGGCCCAAAAAACTGGCCCATACTATTTATTTTTTAATTTTTATTTTATTGGGCATTTGTATGGCACCTATACACAAGTGTTTCCAGGCACCACAAGACAAGAAAGGGGAGGGAGTAAACACGAGATATCAAATGAAAAGCATCAAGGGAGGGATATGGTTGCATTGGTCTTGTGACAATCCTACCGTGCAGTGCAAGAGGATAAGGGTCAGGGGGAGAGGTAGAGGGAGAAGTGCTATAGTGGGGTGACCCCACAGGGTGGGGAGGGGCACGTGCTGTACAGGCGAGGGCGGAAAGTGGCAGGGGAGGCAAAGTGCAGTGGGCAGGTGGGCAGGGTAGGGTTTGGTCTGGGAAGCGGAGCCCAAGGGCAAGTGCTGGTAGGGACTGGAAGGGGGGGGGGTCTGGTCCCTGTAAGTCTCAGAAGGGACCAGGTCCCAGTCACAGCAGCAGGTGGAGATCTTAGCAAGGGAGGGGAGATGGAAGGCGGATGAGAAAGAGAAGGTTTTGAGAAGTTCCCAGAACTTAAGGAGATCCAGCTCAAGTCTGATGGGGAGAGGGAGGCTGTTCCAGAAGGAGGCACCAGCCGAGGAGAGGGATCTACCTCCCACTCTCTGCTTGGAGAAACGTCTGACCTGCAGAGAGTGGGAGCTAGAGGACCCAAGGAGTCTAGCAGGGAAGGATTTAGGGATGGGAAGCTTCATTTAGAGAGGTCCCAGGCCTCAGACTGCCTTGCTGATGATGCAGTTGATGCGGACGGTTTTGAATTTGATCCTTGCAGTCACCAAGAGCCAGCGTAGAGTCTTTAGGGCAGGAGAGATGCAGTCCCTGAGCTTGAGGCCAAGGATAAGTCTTGCAGCCCTATACTGGATTAGTTGGAGGGGGCAAAGGGAGAAAAGAGGAAGGTTGAGGAAGAGGCTGTTGCAGTAGTCAAGTTTAGAGAGAACCAGGGCTCTGCAGACATTGAGCTTCTGGGGAAAGGTGAGTAAAGGTAGGATGCCCCCGAGGAGATGCCCCTAGAATCATGGGCTGGCACATCCTGCATTACCCCACTGCCCTATTGGCCAGTCCGAGCCTAGAGAGGGTGTATGGAAGCAATGATTGTCCAGTGCCTCTAATGCTGGTAACATCTCCCTGCCCTTCTAATAAGAGCCACGTCCTTCTAATACTGTATTGGCTGAAAAGATAGACGTTTCCTCAAAAAGTGTGTGTTCCGATGGTGGCCTCAAAAACCGTCCAAAACACTGCGCTCTCTCCAAACCCCAGGGAAGTGCCTGTACAAGTGACAAGCAGTCCTCAAAGGCACTCTCCAGTGAAACAACAGTTTGCAAAACTTAAATGGAAACAACATGTCATTGAAGTAGCACTATAACTATTTGTTGGAAAGCACACATCCTCTTCTGCCTTCAAAACGGTAAACCACAACATCCTAATCTCCTGTCTCTGTAATACCATAGATATCACAGATGTGGCTCTGGTGTGGCTTGCCTCCTTCCTCTCTGACCGTCCTTCCCAGGTGGAACTTGGGTCCTTTCTCTCCTCTATCACTCTCTCTACCTGTGACGTCCCCAGGGATCTAACCTATCCCTTTGGTTCTTCAATGTCTACATGACCCCTTTGGCCCACAGGATCTCTACCTTCACCTCTAACTTTCAGTATTATGCGGATGACACGCAGCTCTCCTTCAGGCTACCCTCGGCCTCTTCCTCCTCCTCGCTCATTCCTGACTGTCTGTCCGCAATTTAGTCCTGGTGTGCTGCTAACGATCTCTGCCTTAATGCCAGTAAGACAGAGATCGTCCTCATTGGAATCTCTGCCCCCACTTTCCCAAGTTCTCACTGCTCAGCCTCCCTTGGCCCTACGCCCACACCTGCTAATGAGGCAAAAAGTCTGGGGGTTATTTTCGACTCCACTCTCTCCTTCTCTTCTCACATCTCGGACATCTCCAAAAAATACCCACTATCAGCTGTATCTCCTCTGAGGTATTCTACCTTTTCTCACCTTTCCCATGAAGGCTCACTGTCTCCAGAGCCCTGGTTCTCTCTAGGCTGGACTACTGCAACAGTATCTTTCTCAATCTTCCTACTTCTACTCTCTGTCTGCTACAACTCATCCAGACCAGAACCGCAAGACTTATCCTTGGCCTCAAGCCCAGGGACCGTATCTCTCAGTGGCTGAAATCCCTCCACTGGCTCCCCATGGCTGCTAGGACCAAGTTCAAGACCCTCTGCATAATCCACAAGGCTTACTGGGGCCAGGGCCTTACTATCTACAATGCTCTCTTCCTAAATACTCTCCTACTAGAGCCCTCCGCTCGTCCTCTTCCAACTCTCTACGGGTAAGCCGTTTTTCCAAGTAGAGATTTGGGGTAAATCTTTATCCTCTGCAGGTGCTTCCGTCTGGAACAGAATCCCTGCCTCTCTCTGCCTTGAGCCAGAGCTCCTTAAGTTCTGGAAACTCCTCAAGACGTCCCTCTTCTCTTCCTCATTCTCTCTCCCTCTACCCTGCTAAGCTCCTCTCTCTTTCTCTCAGCCTCACTTCTCCATCTCTCCCCTAACTCTGTTCAGCTTTTGCTGACTGGTCACCTGGCTCACCTCCAGAGCCTCACAGGTCCCAGGTTCCCCCGCCAGTTTTTGCACTTGCCTCCAGGCCTCTGCACTATGTTCAGCACTACTGCACTTTCAGCATCTGTTTCATGAGAGGGGTAAACTCTCTGCACTTAACCCAGGGCCCTGCTTGACTGGACACACTTGTTCCCCCTCCCTCCTCCCTTGCACATCTGTCTGTACACATGCATGACCTGAATTTACTAGGCCTAGTAAGTTCTGTCTTGTCCCCCCTTTGTCTCCCCTCCCTAATTTGGTTGCACTTGAAACACTTCATGCACTTGCACTAGGAGAAATGCCGTCAGGCCTAGTACGCTAGTTACTTTTTTTGTTAGATCATTCGTAAACCTCAAGTCCTAAGAATTACTACTGTATTCCTTTGCTCCCCTCCTGCCTTGAAGCGCTTTGAAGCACTTCACTTGTGTAATGCGCTGTACAAATAAACAATTACAATTACACATGTTGTAGTCGTTGGGTCGCCATTCAGAGACGGAGATTCTGGTGGGCATACAGAGAGAATGGTGTTTATATATCTGTGAGGACTTACACAGGCAGAATCAGGCCCATTTCTAGAGTTCACATCTCACAAAGGAAAAAAACAAGCATTGGCAATGCCAACAGTTTGGGCTTTTGTGTAGGCCTGGGAACTCGCCATTGATGGTAGCACATGCAAAATTGTCTGAGTACCATGGCATCTAATAGCAGTGCCTGACAAATGCCTAATACTCATACAGAAGCCAAAACTGTTGGCTTTGCCAATGGTTGTTTTTAACAGGACTTCAGTGAAGGACACCAGAGTGCTTGTGCATTGAGTGGCTGAAGGCAGACATTTAAGACATTTGTATTACAATAGTAGCAGGTTTACGACTCCAATTAAGTCATTAACTCTCAGAAGACTGCTTTGAAAAAACACTTGCAGGCTTTTCAAGTAGAAAGTTTGATGGTAAGGCTTCAATAAAGCCAGCTCAAACAGTTCCCATAAATAGGTGTTTTGGGTGGGGAGGGTCAGGAACTGGGTGGCAATGGCCATCGGGATTAGCACGGCCATGGGCAGTCAATGGGTGGGCAAATAGCCAAACACCTACAAGCTGTGTGTTCCTCCCCATATGCCATTTCTCCCTATCTGTACTCTAATGCAATAGTTTCGATTTATTATATGAGGTTATTTTCACTGGCAAATGAATCCTTGCACTCTGGTATGCCATGATTTGGCATGAGCCTTTTGGCGCCGGCTATTTTGGTGCACCACTTTGGCAGCAGAGCCCCTTTCGGTGCAGCCAGAGTGGTGAGAATGCCAATTCGGTGCTGGTCCTTTGGCACGAGGGTCGTTTAGACGCGGCTGACTTTGCACCCTATGGGTAAACGGCCCTTTCACCTGTCATTTATTCCCAGACTTGCTGGTAGAGGCTGCATGAAGTAAAAAGGGTGCTTGTGTATTAGTGCACATCCATGGGTGCATAATAGAAATGGGCAGTTTCTCTCGTTGTTTGTGGCACGCCTTAAAATCAGTTGTGAGCATGGCACATGCCGCAAACCCTATTTGATCCAAAACGCCAGCCTGCTTCTTCTGAACAAGTAGTCACACATCACCCATCCAGCGTAACCCACCTGCCCCCAGGTGTCACTCCGATGGCTGCACCACATAGCCAGCCAGGCTGGTGTCCAACCCAGTCCCATACTCTTTGCCAATTCCAGGACGGGTGGCATCCATTGTGTCCCTCCCGCTCTGTTATGGCCAGTCCTTCTTATTTCAGAGGGTCAGTGCAATGTGCAGAGGCGGCCCTAGGTCTGCCAGCGCCCTGCGGGAGATGTGTGCACCCACCCACCACAAATGCAGAACAGCAGTGGAATGTCACAGCTTTCGGGGTGCAGGCGGGGCGGGGGACAGGCAGCTGGATAAAACACATCGACACACCTGTGAGGTTATAAAAGGACTGTTTTATTAGCGCTGCATGCGGGCTCACATTAACGCAGGTGAGCGGTATCTTGTTATCGTCCATCCCACCCTTTCAGCCGTCACAATGGACCCTTTCACATGAGTGACGGTCAATGGGCGAGGGTCCTTATGGGATTGAGTATGACGCACCAAGACCTGATCTCTGATACCCAAATCTGCCAATCGCGCTCTGTTCCTTTTGTCAGCGTAGTCTTTCATTTTCCCTTTTGCATGGTCATCCCTTCTCCTTACTTCACTTCCCTCTTCGTTCTCCTCTGTAACTTGTCCTTCATGAGGCAATCTTGAGCGCACAGGGCGACCAAACATCAATTCAGCCGGGCATGTACCTGTGGAGTCATGCAGTGTGTTGCGGTAATCCCACAGTAATTGATATAGTGACTGTTCAATGGGCATATGGGTGATATTTGCAATGCGTATTGCCCTCTTGACATTTGCCATGAAACGCTCCACAGCCCCATTTTGCCTGGGGCCAGAATGGGGTAACCTTGCGGTGCTTGTAGCCCATGTAAGCAGCAAAGTCCTGAAAGTCTTTTCTATTGAACGGAGGGCCGTTGTCCGACTTGACCCCTTTGGGCACTACAAACACCGAGAAGATCATGTCCAGTATCGGTATTGTGGTCGTGGCAGCTGTAGATGACACAATGGGCCTCATTACACGGAAGGCGGTGAGCCATGGCGCTATTAGCGCCATGGCTCATGCCGGTAAAATACCGGCACCGCCTTGGCGGAAAGGGGATTTACCGCCCCATTCCAAGGTTGGTGGGGCGGTAAATCCCCCTTCCGCCATTGCCCTTCCCCATTCCCATTTCTGCCCCATAGGGCTCTATGGGAATGGGGAAGACGCTAATTACGGCACCGCAATTTTGCGGTGCCGTAATTATCTCCGAGGTCCCTTAGCGGGTTGGTTTTTAACGCCTGCAAAAAGCAGGCGTTAAAGCACCAACCCGCTAAGGGACCTCGTAGTAAGGCGGTAATGGTTAACGGTCACCGTTACCATTAACGGTGGCCGTTAACCATTACCGCCTTCCGTGTAATGAGGCCCAATATCTGCTTCTGAATATCTTGAGTGTTCAGCTAGCACAACCAGCATATATTCTCCCAACCTCAGGGGGCCGAATAAGTCTATTGCCACTTCCTCCCACACCACGTCCGGGAATGGTGTCATGTTCAGAGGTTCTGGGAATGCAGGAAGCTGTAGACTGAGACAAGTGTGGCATGATTTTAATGTTGTCTCAATCATTTTATCCATTCCCGGGAACTATACTTTCCTCCGGATCATCCGTTTTGTACATACTATCCTTCTGTGGCTCTCCTGTGCAATGTCAACCGTGCACTGGGGTTTATAGTGATATAATCAAATGTAATTTTTTCGAAAGTCATAATATCGACAAAAAAAAAGTCTAAAACAAAAATTTCGAATCTTTTTTTTAAATAGCTTTTTATTCGAAATGGGGGTTCCCCCCAAACCTCCTTTTTTTTTAAACCTATTTTTTTTTATTCCCGGAACCCAAAATAAATATATAATTAAAAAAAAGGGCATTCGACTTTTTTTTTCAACCTTTTTGTTTTCGATATTATGACTTTCGACTAAATGTTTTCGATTTTTTGACTGCACACCGTGCGCTGGTGGAGTGCCGCTGGCAGCACAATCCAACCTCCTTTTAGAATTAGAGACGAGGGAGACACGGACAGTTTGTCTATGGACTTAGCAAGTGTTTTGATAAGGTGCCGTGCAGGGCCTGGTGTGCCTGGACGGAAGCTACTGCAGAGTTCCACCGTCCATTTTTGATGCAAGACATGGCCAGTGAGAGTGTGGCATCTTCCCTGTGCATTTGGTCAGTTCTGCCATTGAGATGGCTGGTGGCACTGCATGGTGGATGATGTAGTTTACGTAACCATCTCTGCTGTCCGATGACTAGGAGCCCGCCAGGGGGTGACGAGAGAGAAACTTTGCTGGATTCTCATCCTTCCCTGGCTTGTGTATGATGACGTATTTGTATTCCTGTAAACACAACCCCCATTTCCCTATCCTGGGAGACATTCGTGCCTTCTGCTTTCCATAGATGGTAACAAGAGCCTGATGGTCGATGATGTCCCTCTGTATCCGGTCGAAAGATTCTTGCTGTGTCGGACCCCATTCAAAAGTCTTGTCCTGTTTCATGAATGACTGAAGGGGTGTGCTTGTGGTCGCAAAGTCTGGCAAGTAGCGGGTGCAGTAGCTCGCCAAACCCAAGAATAACCTCACTTGTGCAAAATTCAGTGGGCAAGGGGCCTATGTCAATGCCCAAATCTTGTCTGAGTCTGAATGAATTCCGCTTTCCAAAAGATATATGTCTGAAAATCTTCTGAGTGCTTTTATGGAAGTCACAATTTTCTTTTTAAGGGTTAGATTGGCATTGTCAAGTGCTGCGCAGACCTTCCTCAGCATGGGAGTGGCCAAATATCAGGATATCATCACTGTAATTTATGCAGTGTGGAAGGTGACAGATGATCCTGCGTATTTCTTCCTGAAAGATTTCTGCTGCTGAAGAAATCCCGAAACTCAGACGCTTATAGCAAAATAAACCTAGATGCGTGGTGAAGGTCGTTATGTATCGCGACTCTTCACTGAGCTCAATTTTATGGTATCCCCTGTTGAGGTCTATGCGAGAGAAAATGGTGGTCCCATTGAGTAGATGCATTATGTCAGTGATGCGCAGTGACTGGTGATGTCCCCTGAGGATGGCTTGGTTGGGTGCAGGTATGTCCACGCACAACCTTATCTGACCTTCCGGACTCTTTTTTGGCACTGGGAACAATGGAGAAACCCATGGCATTGGTCGTGAAGCTGGTTCGATTATCTCCGTCTCTACGAGCGCAATCAGTTCCTTCTCTACCTGGTGTTGAATATTGAAGGGGTTGAGATATATTGATGATATTTTTGTGATCTGGAAGGGGAGTGAAGATGAGGCAAACCAATTCAACGGGTGGTTGAATGAACAAAATAGATATCTTATGTTTACCATGAATATGAGTAGCAACTTAGTGAACTTCCTGGATATATCTATATATCACGATCAAGGCACATTGTTGGTTAAACCCTGTACCGAAGATACTGATAGAAATTCTCTCCTCCATTTCAATAGTCATCATGCACAACATGTAAAGAACAACTTACCTTTTGGTCAATTTCTGTGTATTAAGAAAAATAGCAGCACAAATGATTCCTATGAGAAAGGGGCTAATACGCTAATTAACAAATTAACCAATCAAGGCTATCCAAAACGCTTAGTGAAGGATGCACCAAAGAGGGCATTCAATAATAACAGAGAGGCCCTTTTAGAACAACAACTGAGTAGAAATAAAGACACAAGAGAAACTCCACTGGTATTTGTGAATACTTTTAGTAATCTGTCCTATAAAATCAAGGGCATCATAAACAGGAATTGGAACAAAGTGATGACCAAGAAATGTAAAAAACCTTTAGTAGCATTCAAAAAAAGTACCACAATACGATGAAAAATGATATTAGTACTAAAGAGAAAGAATCCCACCAGACAAGATAATGGGGGTTACCACCAATATCAGGACATCACCCTTGTGGGAATTGCACCATGTGTGCACAAACCAGGAAAACAACAACAGTAGATTTAGGATTGAAAAGGGAATGGAACATCACGGAACACACAAATTGTAATACTGAGAATATAGTCTATGTTATTAGATGTCCATGTCAACATATTTACATTGGTAAAACTATCAGAAAATGTAAAACGAGAATGATTGAGCACAAAATTTGTATCAAAAACAAGATAGACCAAGCACCACTTGTTAAACATTTTTGGAAAAAGAATCACAAATGTAGTGACTTTAATTGAAACATCTTAAAACATGTGAGAGGAAGAACACAGGAACACATTAATGAACACATTAATAAAAAATTATTGAGCCTGGAACAGAAACACATTTTTTTGACCCAGAGTCATATCCATGGTCTCAATGAAAATATCAAATGGCATAATGCTTAAAAGGGAAGAACTTGTGGACTCAATCAACCCGTTGACAGTAACAAATGAAATAGGCAATGCATTCACTATATGATGTTAGTATCACTGTATATGGAGACATGCAAGATCCATGGTAATGGTTGATCTTTGGTGATACTATGTGTGTTATGACTTAATTGTCTGTATTGGTATTAGACCTTGTCTTGCCTGTGTGTCCGTTCAAAAATGTCTGCCCCTAAGCTTAAACATCTAAATCATGGTGTATGAAATAAGTGACTTACACCCTCTTGCCATCTTCCCCCATGATTGGGAAAACAGATACGAGATATATATTTGGAATGTACAACCTCTTATTTATTTCCTTTTTTTTAATTAATGTGACCACAATCCTGCAGTTCACATGCATTTGGGGTTACGCCATTTGTAGAAGATGGCTAGACATCCATGGGTTATTTTGTTATCCTAGTAATACTATCAACACTGGTGTTGCACAACAGAAAGTATTTACTTTGTCCTTCATAGAATTTATAAGGGCCTTTGTTTTGCCCTTTTATGCCCTTTTCCTCAACTATTTCTGCCCTTTCTTTTCCATTTAAATTGGAAAATGGGGCCACTTCATTAGAAAACTACGTTTCCAATGTAAAGTAGGGAATCGCGCTATGGCACGCGGGGACGCGATGACGTCATCACGCCATGCCAGCGTGATGTTATCACGCCACTGTGTACGCACGCGTACGTTAAAAAGCAGCCATTTTGATTGGGGATTCGAACGTGAATACAATTGAGCAAAGAAATTACACCAGGGAGCAGGTCTAGTGCGGCGAGTTTGTACCTAGAAACTCTATTGATCTGTTTGTTAATCCTCATGTAACAAAGCTATAGAAAAAAATGAGATACAGTCCACCTTTACTCATTAGAACTATGTTCTCTATCCCTAGATGCAAGGATTGTCCTACTAACCTCCCTCTTGATTGTGGAAGTGTGTTTCTTAATCTTTGAAGATCAACACTTGAACAAACTCAGAGACCAATTCCCACATGCAGAAAGTAGCTTACCTGAAGTAAGTGCAGTGGCTACGCCATTTCGTACTTCATATTCATATGATAGCTGGCATCCAAGGGCCTATTACCCTTTTACTGAGTAAAGTTTTTTGCCTACTTTCCTTTTGTTTTGTAGTTGCTCATTGGCATAGCGCATCGTGGTTATTTGCCTATGCCTACCGTATAACAACTATACTGAAGGGTGGACAAACACAATCCCCACAGGTAAGAGGACTGTCCACTATAAAAGAATGGTGAATGCTTACCTCCATTCTTATTAAGTCTACCACAACCTCAAGATAGTTCCTCTTGTTTCCATTCATTATAGGATAGAAGAATAGGTGGAGTGATATTCCCCATGAAAAGGAAATCTTCCACACCAAAACCATCTGTTGGTGCACAACAATCGGTGGAAATTCTGTCCGCAGTCTATAAGGTATGTATAAGAGAGAAACATACCTTACTCCCTAGGTGGATCGGGAGTACTCTTATCAAGGTCTAATAATAAGATCTAGTGACAATAGGTAAATTGTAATAGAAATTCTAACAGAGTGTCTCTAACCCACACAGTTCACATTTTTGAACACACCTGGCAGAGAAGGAATGATAGGAAAGAAGACTCTATCATCATTAAAAACACAAGCAACAGCATACCCCTGATGAATGTCCAACATTTATCTGTGTTTTAGGGACAGAAACTTGTGCAAGTTGGGTTTAGATAATAACAGTATTTTCAAAAGAAAGGAGAACAACTCCAATGTGAAGTTTCACATGGTTTTTCATATAGTTATTGGAAGAATTAACCCACATTGTGTGTACTCCTTGTGTTTTGTGTAATATATGTTTTATATGTTTTTTATGGAGTTTTATGTAACGTGATCATTTTATGAGTTTCAGTATTTACATTTTTAATAAAAAAAAATTTAAGTTCATAGGTGAATTTAGAATATTAGTTATACCCGCTGTCAGTGTATATTTTTGGGTTTAGACACCTGTCAGTATACCTTCTTTTTGTATATTATAGAATATTGAAGGGGATACATCTGATGTGCTGTGCGATAGGTTTCACTGTTGGCTCAATATGCAATTTTTCGTCCCTTGAGTTTTCCGATCCCCGTTACTCTGGCTGCAGTCAAGAAGTATTTGCTTGCCGTGATTAGATAGACTATATGAATTGGTCCCATTTGGGGGGTGTGGCCAAGCAACCATGCAGTAGGGACATCTTCCTACTTGCTCCTGTGGAGATCCCCAGAGATCCGGAAAGATCCTATCCAATATAGCAGATGCTGACACCCACTCGAAAAGAATGTGGGCTGCAGAATCCATGAAGAACAGAGGCGTGTGTGGACCAAATCCTGGCGAAAATTGGATGAGGAATCGATAGCAAGAGGTCACTGCAGACATGCGGGTTGAGAGTGCGTTTACCCATCATGGCGGTGGGCTGGAAGATCGCAGCTCGGCCTGCCCGGATGGTGGAGACTCGGTGCCGTTGAGGTGGTTGTGCGTACACAAAGATAAGGACCATTGCAGGGAGGCCCTGCCGCGGTGTGCAAACAACGGAGGGACAGCAGCAGGTGCCACACTAAAAGCACTGCAGTGGGAGACAGCAAGCGGGCAGGGGGTGCAGCAGTGCCAACAGCAGCAGGTGAAATTCCTAAGGGGTATGAGAGCAGAGGCTTCACCTGGTTCAGAGAGAGCAGGCTATATGCAGCTGAACGGAGCCCCGAACTAGACGACCTGCTCGGTCTCAGTGGAGGCACGGAGAGGCAAGATACACAGGGCGGAGGAAAATAAACATGGGCCGGGGAGGCGAGATGTAACAAGCATAGGCCAGCAGTAAACTGGACAACAGAGCCGCACGCCGAGGTAGCTGTAACAACCCGGCCCTCCTGAGTATAAGGACACTGTCTGCAAGTACATGGGGGTAGGCGTGTAGCCACAACACCGCCTAATCCACGCAATCACACGTGCAATGGCTGGGGAAACAACGCAGAGGTGACCAAGTCTGCAGTTGCAGGCGCCGCCTTTGCGATAAGTAAACAAAACCTGTATGGGTGCGTGCAAGATAAGAGATCTGAGTCCTGTACAGCCTCAGAAGCTGCAGTGAAGTGCATATAGGGAGCCCCAGCAGAGAGGAAAGACTAACTAAGGCCTGGGCACTCCATGCATGGGGCTGGTGCAATAGTGACAGGTGACAGACACGAAGCCCGGCAGAAGACAAGGCTCCATGAGAAGCAGCTGGGCAGGACCTGCTCTTTGGCTATGGCAGACGGAGTAGGCAAAGCTTGCTTGTTGCGCATTGCCCTGACCGAGCCACAAAAGCGAGATAGCGAAGATAGTGACGGGAGTGCAGAGAGCGTGCAATGGCAACACAAACCAGGGGAGCACAGATAAGGAGCTTAGGGCAGTAAACGGGCTGGCCCGAGCTTGCGTGTGCACAGTCTGGCAGGACAGCTTGGAGCTCGGGCGTCACCCCAGGCATAAAGAGAAAGGCAAGCGCACTGCCACAGGAAGGACAGCCGACAACTAGGAGCGCAAAGCAAGTAACAGGCGGGGGTGCCCTGCACGCCCGGATGACAGCACAGGAGCCCAAGCAGCCCTGCAACACAAACCAATAATGATGTATCCCCACCTTAATCAAGAGGGCAGTCATAGCCGTTGAAGCACTCCCTGGCTGTCAGAATCACCAAAGCCTGGCCCGTGGGGTAAAGCATAGCTGGTGACCTGGGAAACACAGAGACACAGCTAAGAACAGCAAAGACACAAGATCGCTCAGGGCTGACGGCAGGCAAGTGACGGAAGGTCTACACATCCCTTCTAAGGCATCTAAGCACAAAACCAAGCTGCCCACACTAGACGCATTTGCAAAAACAGTGCACACAAGTGAAGCCACAAAACCGTCTGACGCAGTGCAACAAGGGGCAATGGAACAGAATGGGGGAGAACAACAAGTCCTGACAGCGATAGCGGCATTGAAAACAGCTTTTGAAACCAAGATGGACGCAATCAGTCTGGATGTGAATTTATTGAGACAGGACGTTAGGGCACTGGATAAAAGAATAATGGCCCTAGAGAAACGGGTGGAGAAGAACACAGGCGGTCTCAAAAAACACAATGAAGACATCACGACACTAGAGCAGCAAGTAAGAAACCTTGATGGGCGAGTTGAAGACACTGAAGGCCATGCCAGGAGGAATAACATCAGGATTGTTGTGCTCCCGGAGGGGGAAGAAGGGATGAACCCCACCAACTTTGTCAAAAATATGCTGCTGCAGGCGATCGGTCCAGTACCCTCACCCAAGGATTAACTGGAGAACGGGCAAACAGGTCTCTGGCACGGAAAACACAGCCGGGAGCCCCAGTGTGGCCCATGATAGCCTGCATACTAATCTAAAATGCAGGGAGAAAATCCTGGAATACTTTAAAAAGGGCGGCACGATACAAAGGGCATCGGCGCACATTACAGCATACCCGGACTACACCCTACAGGTGCAGAAGGAGAGAATGCAATTCACCTCAGTGAAAAGAAGACGTTGCGAATCTGGACTCAGATATATGCTGTTATATCCAGCGAGACTTAAAGTTATACGAAATGGCCGATCAGTGTTTTTTGACACGCCAGAGGAGGCTCACAAATGGATGGACTTGGAGAATCTGCTGACAACAGCAGGGAGACAAGGGAAGGACTCAGTGGAAATATAAAGCACGCATCCCAGGAAGCTGTTGGGGCGAGACAAAGATGCGCAAAGGAGATACTGGAAATAACTGGGCCTTTTTCCTGGTCCAGTGGCTGGTTTCTATTAAGGCTATACTTGGCTACAGATCCGAGTGAACAGCAGGAAGAAAACAACATGGGCTCTGGAAGAGGAACACACATTGGGGGGACATTCCTCGCCCACCATGGACCATTTCCTAGGATACTAGCGGTTATGTATCTGTCCACCGCACACCGGAATCAGTAGATGGAGGTAGCTGGGATGGGCGTGAGAAGGGGGAATGCCTGAGCACGAGGTACCGAGCTGGGCAACTTTTGGGGAAGGAGGGACAGTTGGGAGGGACAGTTGGGAAAAAGTCTAAACACCCACACAACACACCTACGAGGCATAGAGAATGACCACAGGAGGGCAGGAGAAGAAGAAAACATGGCCCGGGACCTTATATTAGCCACCTAGAATGTCAGAGGGCTTAGTAATTACATCAAAAGGAACAGAATGATGAGGTATTTGCGCCAGCAAAAGTAGATATAGCACTCCTACGGGAAACACATCTTACCCTCGAGAAACAAGCTGCATTTATAAAGAGGTGGAGTGGGAACACATGGGGCTCGTCGTACTTGGCATATGCCAGAGGAGTACTGGTATGGGTTGCACCATTGGTGCCCTCCTGCATGCTGAAAACGGTGGCAGACAAGGAAGGCAGGATGATTATAGTGCACAGGCAGCTAGAGAAAAAGGAAATATGCATAGTCAACACGTATGCCCCTAACCAGAACACAGCGGCTTACTTCTGATTGCTGTATACCCAAATTGGACCCTATAGACACTGCACACTATTATGGGCTGGGGACTTCAACTGTGCATTTGACCCCAGCCTTGACAGGTCAGATAGCAAATGCATGCATTCAGCCCCTCCAGGCAAAGCTCTGAATGCCCTGCTACAAGCTTTTAACCTCACAGATATCTGGAGAACCCTACACCCACAGGCCCAAGAGTACCCGCACTACACAGCCCCGCTAGACCTATACACTATGCTGGATTATGTCTTTAAAGGAGTTGAAACACTAGGTGAATTTACAGCTGTAGATTATAAAGCGCAGGTACTGTCTGACCATGCACCGCTACCAGTCACGTGGCGAGCCTTTCCTGCCAGAGCATGCATCCCGACGCGGAAGATCAGAGGAAAAGCCCTGAAGGATGCAATGTTCCGTGAACACTTGAGGGCTGTCATTAAAGATTATTTCGAATATAACACAGGCAGTGTAGCATCTGCTGGGACCTTGTGGGAGGCCTTCAAAGTAGTCATCAGAGGGGTCACCATAGCTAAGGCAGGCGGCCTACAAGCCACAATAGAAGGTGGGTTATCTAGAGCGGAAGCTTTGATAGAGAAATAGAGCAAGCTACAGGCATGATGGTAGAGAACAACCATGAAATTACACAGCTGTGGCAAAAATGCCTGAAACACTGGGACAGATTGAGCACCATGAGTTATGCAAAATATATAGAAAAACAACATGCAGAAGGAGACAAGCCAGGAGGCTTGCTAGCCTGGTTGTGTAAAAGTGAAACAAAGTGAGATATGATCCATTGAAATAGAAGATGGAACAGTGTGCAGAACACCAGAAAGAATAAATAAGTGTTTTCTTGAATATTATGAAGAGCTGTATAAGGATAGATCCGAAATGCAACTCTCAGAAATAGAAGAGGCTTTGGCACAAAATAACCTCTCAAGCCTAGATGAAGAGGCCACAGCACGGCTGGAAACCCACATAACAGCAGAGGAACTAGAGGCCACTATCAGGGGGTTACCAACAGGCAAAACGCCGGGCACAGATGGCCTGCCCAGTGTGTTTTACAAGGAATACCAGGCCGACATTGTGCAACCACTGCTGGCAATAATTAACGAGGCATGGGAAAAGGGGGTCCTCCCAGAGTCCATTATCATACCGCTACTCAAACCAAACAAGCCAGAGACGGATTGTGGATCGTATAGACCACTGTCACTGCTCAATCAGGATGGTAAAATACTCACTGCATTGCTCGCTTATATGCTTAAGACTGTGATAGCGGAACTCGTGCATCCGGACCAAACTGGTTATGTGCCAGGGAGGAACATTACGTGGAATCGCTGCAGGCTGCATCGCATTATAGACTACACTAAGGAAAGCGCGGGCATTATGCAGTGGCGTCACTAGATACGGTCAAGGCATTTGATTCTGTCAGATGGCCATGGCTGCTAGCGACACTTAAAAAATTTGGAATTGAGCCCTCATATATAAGATGGGTACCATTATTATATAGCCGCCCGCTAGCCAGTGTCAGGACAGGTAGTCAGATCTCTGAGCAGTGGGAACTACAAAAAGGCCCAAGACAAGGATGTCCATGGTCCCTCATGTTTTTTATATTGGCTCTTGAGCCTCTAGCAGTACATCTCTGAGAAGAATACAGGGAGGCGGGCATAAAGGCGCATGGCAATTGGCACCTGATTTCCCTATATGCTGATGACATGTTTTTATACGCACAGCAGCCAGAAACCAACCTTCAGTATATATTAGAAATACTTGAGCGCTGCTCAGAACTCTACGGCATAACGATCAGTAGACAAAGATCTAGCCTGTTCCCACTGGCGGGATACAGAGAGGAACCGGCGCAGGCATTAGCGACACTCCCGATGCGGTGGGATATAAGAACCTTCCAAAACTTTGGGGTGGACATTTATCACAAACTCAAAAATGAATATATACATAATACACTACAAGCGGTCAACACGGTGGAGAAATCCATGGAATTATGGACAAAGCAACCCCTTACACTGATGGAGAGAACCGCATTGTTAAAGATGGTGGTCCTTCCTAGGCTCAACCATTACTTCGCAATGTTCCCTATAACATTCCCAAGAGTTTTTTCAGGAAGCTAGACATGATATGTTGTAGGTTCTTGTGGCATAACAATAGAAACAGGCGGCACTCCAGAAGTTGCAGAAACCATACGACCAGAGAGAAATAAGAGCCCCCAATTTTGAGGTGTACTTTGTAGCGAGCCAGTTGCAGTTTGTCAAAAGGTGGCTGTCAGATGAGCCCACACAAGCTACTCCTCTATTACAGCCGGCATGCACTCCATACTTTCTGAGGGAAAAGGTGTGGATACAGGAGTTGAGCGCACCTAAACGCCCACTCTTGTTAGCGTTGGGCAAGGCTATATGGCACAGAGCATCCAGCCTATTAGGGAACCATGCTCCGTCATCACCCCAAATCCCACTGGTGGCACTGAAAGGTAATGATCCGCAGTTTAGGCTCAATGTCTGGAAATACTGGGAGCCCTGGGGGTGGTGACGATTGGGGACCTAGTCAAAGAAGTGGAAGTGGTGGACTTTAACACACTCGCTTCAGAAACAGGATTACACAGAGGTCAATACATAATTTATGCCTCAGTCCTCAAAGCACTAACACAGAAGTGGCCAGTCACAGTGGGCAGGCTAGAACATAATGCAGCTATAGAAACACTGTATGACATCTCTGAAGGAGGGCATGTGGTATCAAGACTTTACGAGATAATAATTGCTCAGTGCAATGACGGACTGAAGCAAACTAGACGCAGCTGGGAGAAAGATCTGGGGGCACCAATTACAGATGAGGCATGGTGGAAAGACCTAGGATACCACAAAAAGGTATCCAGAAATGACTAATTACAACAGATGCAACTGTATTTAACTCACAGGGTGTACCTGACCGCCCGGAAAATAGCGAGATTCAACAAGGCATCAGAACAGTGTTGTCCAAGGTGCGGGCTAGGAGACGCGGACATGATACATATGCTATGGGCATGAAGGGAGACCCAACACTACTGGGGGGACATAACAGGCTGGCTGTTTAGGGCAGGCGTAGCAGTGGACATACAAACTCCTACGGCCTGCCTGCTTGGCATCTTCTCACGCTCGAAACAGGTGAAGCACCTGAATAAACGGAAATTCTTCGCATATGTGCTAGCAAAACGTAGGATAGCAATGAGCTGCATAGCGCATAAATGCCCGGACACACAGTTATGGTGGAGAGGCCTCCAGAAATGGACGCACGCTGAGACTGCAGTGTGGCAGGAGGCGATGCGACAGGGGAACAGCAAAGGCAACACTGACATGGTAGCCTGGAGATTATTATTACAAGACCTGTTCCCCTCCAAACAGAACGGTCTGGAAAAGGTGGACAGAGCTCAATCAACAGCAGCTGAACACGATAACCAGACACAAACGCCAGAAAGGGGCATCACAATGAACATGGGGAGTGTATTGTGTGGGGGTGGCAGGAGTTAGGGGGGGCGTGGAAACAGAACAGAAGCAAGCACCTGTTGGAGTTGATGTGTACCCTGAGAAAGGATGTAAGTTATCCAAATGTTAAATGAAAATAAAAACGTTTTTTTAAAAAAAATGAATCAGTCCCATTTGCACTGCGGACTTAAAACTTAGCACACATCCGCTTGCAGCTTCTGTCGCTTCTGTCGCCAGAACGTGTACTAGTATGCAATCTTGTTTGTCCTTGTGTCAACAAAGAGTTTTGAAGGCGCCAAAACACAGGAGCGCCTCCTTGGCCCCATATGCATAAATGGATACACATCCTTCCTTCAGCCTTGGTTTGCATTTGAGTTTCTGATATTCTGCCTCTGGAATAGATTTTATGGTCACTCCAGAATCTACAAAGAATTCAAACTCGTGACCTTGAATGGCGAGTGGCAGAGTGGGATTGTGTTCTGATCCAGTGGAATTTCCTAATGCACATAAGTACCCTCATCTCTTCCTGTCTGTGCTGGAGTGCGACTCAGATTCACTTGTGGATGGCCTGTTCGTGTGGAGCCGGTGAATCCACTCCTGCCTTTCCGACGGCCGTCACGTGATGGTGAACATTTCTCTATTGTGTTTCATCACTCCTTATACTGTTATCTTTCAGGGATTCTTGTTCTCTCTTCACGATGATGTCGGGATGGAGATTTGTGTCGGATCGGTTATCTTTGACTCTACACTTTCCTTCTCTGCACACATCTCTGATGTCTCCAAAAAATCTAACTTTTTACTCCACCTCCTTAGAGGTACTCTACCTTTCCTCTCCTTCCCTCAAAAGATCACTGTCTCCCAAGCTCTAGTTTTTTCCATCTGGATTACTGTAACAGCCTCTTCCTAAATCTACCTGCCTCCACTCTCCACCCTCTACAACTAATCCAGAACAGGCATGGGCGTAATTTTAGAGCGGTACGGGGGTGTTTGTCGCTCCCAACTTTCATGGAACACCATTTTGTCCCCATTCATTTGGCTGGGGCACCTTTTCATCAGATGTCATGTCCCCCCCAACATTTTCAGCAAAGTTACTCCACTGAGAACAGGACTGCGAGACTTGTCCTTGGCCTCAAGCCCTAGGATCGTATCTCTCCAGCCTTGAAATCCCTTCATTGGCTACCAGTGGATGCAAGGATTACATTTAAAACCCTCTGCATTGTCCACAAGGCTTTCTGGGGCCTGGGTCCAAAATACCGTCAACTATCCCTCCGTAAATACCTCCCCTCTCGAGCCCTTCGCTCCTCTACTTCAAACTCCCTCAGGGTTAGTTGTTTTGCAAAAAAAACGAGCTGGGGGTAGATCTCTGTCTTTGGCTGGTGCCTCCCTTTGGAACAGCCTCCCGGCCACCTTGAAACTTGAGGAAAAACATCTTCGGTTCCGGAAACTTCTCAAGACCTTCCTCTTTGCCTCTGCCTTTGCCCCCTTTCTCCCCTGTTGATCTGTTTCTTCTCATGGCATTGTGCACCTGGCCACCCTCTGTTCTTTCGGGCCCAGGTATCTGCTCACCCTGCCACCCTCCTGCACTGCCTCCAGGCCACCATCTGCACTAGAGTTCTGTATCTGTACCCATACAGCCACCCTCCCATGTTTCTTCTGCACTTATCAGATATACCTTTCTGACTAACTTTCACCTGCCACTTGCTGGCTGCACTACCATGGTTTAAAGTAATTCTTTATTATTTATTCTATTTAATATTTATTTATGTTTCCTCTCCTCTGCTTCGCACTTTCCACTCCACCCCCGACCTCCTGCACTTCTCCCCCATTTTCCTGTCCCTTGCGCTTTCTTAAATGTCAATGGGCCTAGTAAGATCGCTGTTTTCTGTTTTTTCTTTGTTCCCCTCCCTTTCTGCCTGGTCGCGCTCTGAAACACCTGTGTACGAGCGCGATATAAATAAAATATAATTTCATTTCATTTCATCGGTCCTTGTTCTGACGAGCTGACTCTCGCCGCCTTTGAGTTTCGACACATGGCGCGAAAGTGGCCTTTTCCACTGCAGGCGGAGCATATTTGGTTGATGGCTGGGCACGATCTGTCATGAGGGAGATCATAACTGCACCGAAAACACTGCAGTTTCTCCTATTGGGCGTCCTGCGTGGCTTGTTTCTGACTCATGAGTTTGTTAATACCTTCTTCCTTGATGGTAGGCGTGGAAATGTGAGTTTTGGTCAGCTTTGATATTTGGAGGTCTAGTACTGATGACGTTCGTGTGGTACCTGCAGCAGTTTCATCTCTAGTACCATGGACTTGCATCCAGCGATAACCTAGGATTTGATGGCCTCATCATTGTTTTAAAGGTTGAATTCACAGTGCTTAACTCTGGACCCGAGGCATATCACAAACGTATCCATGCATTCGTCCGGCAGTTGTGTTGTGGTGTGGAACACGTGCCTTTCATAGTCGACATTCCTGTGTGTCGCAAAATGTTGCTTTAATATCTTTTTAAGGTCATAGTACTTGTACTGCAAATCCTCTGGCAACTCAAAAAGTATATCACATACCTTAGGGCCAACCATAACAGTGAGCAGACCAATGATGCGCGTATCCTCTTGCAATCCCACCGCGTCCAAGTAAGCATTGAATTCTTTCATCCACCTTGTCCACCCCGGACACAGATTAGTGGTATCTATGGTGTCAAAAGGCAAGATTGACGGTACCGGAAATAAGTCTCTCCCTTTTTGAACAGGCCCGGGAGCTGCCGCTGCCTAGTCTTGGCCTTGTCCCTGGTCTGACACGATCCAGTCCTCACAGTGTGCTATGGTGGCTGCTCACTAGCAGGGTTTATGGGGCTTACTTGATTCCCAGTGCTGCTTCATGCATTTCCCTGTGCCTTAGGGGCTCTGCGTGCCTCACGTGCCCCTCGTGCACCAGGTCGTGTGGCTTGTCACCCTGGTGCCTGATCTCCTCGTGGCCCACACTGGCTGTTTGCTGTGACAGCTGAGCAGTCCTCACTGGACCTAGTAAGGGCCTTCCCGTTTTCTGCGTGCTGCAGGGTGCTGCTGGGCCAGCCAGGGTTTGAATTGGCCCCTCCTCGCTCTCCGGACCCTGTGAGGAGTGGGGCCACTTGGTTTGTGAACCAGCGGGTTGTGGTGTGTTGGCGCCACGGATTCACCCTCTCGTCCCCATTGTAATGTCGCAGCTTTGGGGGCGCAGGCGGTGCGCAGGCAGCTGGATGAGACACATCTACACACGTGTGAGGGTATAACAGGACTGCTTTAATAGCATGCCAGGCGCATTCACGTTAACGCGGGTCAGTTGACCGCCCTGCGCACATTGATGTGTCACTCATCAGGTGACGGCTGGCGGTGCTACAAGGAGCAGGGGGCTCAGTTCTGTTGTTCGGCTGCTGAACAACAGGACAGAGCCAACTGCTGTTCTTGTAAAGTGTGTTTAAGGGCGCCTTGCCTCCAGCTCAGTGTCATGCAAACAGCCCCTATTAAAGTGTCACGCCGTGATTCTTTCAAAGGTGCTCTTTACATGACATTGCGGCAAGGTGCCCTGCACCATGGGCCGCCCTTGTGCGGCTGCACCCTCTGAGCGCACCTTGAGCAGGCGCTGGCAATGCGTTTCTGTGGTCAATGGTGAGAGCTGTGATTCTAGCGAAATCTGCGGAATCACTAGGGGGCGCTGGTGGACACGTCAACGAGTGTCTAGCTAAGGCCCAGCCCATGATTTGTATATGTAGAACTTTAACTTTAATGATGGGATGTCATTGTATCACTGGCTGGAACTTAACTCAGAAGACTGTCCAGTGTCACTGTATATAGTATTGACCCGCCATCTTTTTTGGCAATGTGGTCGAAGAGTCCCAGTGCTAGTAAATCACCTTGATGTCTAACATTTGTTAGCAGCCGCAGGCTAAGCAATTACTTCTTTCGAGATAGTACATGATCCTGCAAAACCACTTATCGTTTTTATTAAAATTTATTTATAAAAAAAAATGCGAAATTATTTTTACCTGAATGCTATGCAGAGACCAGCGGTATAACATGTGCTTAAATTTTCCCGTGGTTGTAGGCCGAAAAATATTTCCCAAACATTGCACTGCTTGCTCCAAAAAAAATCCATACCACTGTCCCACAGTTTAGATTTTTTTTGTTCTATTGTTGAGAGGGAATATTTATTTTAAAAAATATCTTATTTATATAGTTTACTGCGCAACATATGTTCTCCGCTGCTCTTTGTGGAACTTCCAAATGTATCAACAAGGTGTCAGTAAGCGCACAATTGTACGTTCAGTTGCGGCTAAACATCCCGGCGCCAAGAAGTCCCCGCGCCCTGCTGGCCAACAGAGCGCGCCGAAAGGGGACCTTGTCAAAACAGCCGCGCCAGGACATTAGGCGCCAAATTGGACGCGCCAAAACGTCCTTCTCCCTTTGCATTCAGCATTCCGCGGCAATGTTATGTAAAGTCTGCCCTCTAGTGTCCAGAAAAGGGTAACGCCACGGTCAATGAACTTTTTTTTAAGCACTTACCGTTGTTCACTTGCAGGAAGACCCGAATTTCACGAGTATTGCCAGGCAGCCCGCGTCTCGCTGAACTCGGGCAGCCTCATGGAGCGTCCTGGGGTGTCTCATTACGGCTGCACGAATCCGATCCTAGAGCACGTTTTATAATGTGTGGGTACACAGCTAGGTCCCTTTCTGGGGGCGCTGGTGGACACGTCAACGAGTGTTCTAGCTAAGGCCTAGCCCATGATTTGTATATGTAGAACTTTAACAAGGACTGATGGGATGTCATTGTATCACTGGCTGGAACTTAACTCGGAAGACCGTCCAGTGTCACTGTATATAGTATTGACCTGCCATCTTTTTTGGCAATGTGGTCGAAAAGTCCCAGTGCTAGTAAATCACCTTGATGTCTAACATTTGTTAGCAGCCGCAGGCTAAGCAATTACTTCTTTCGAGATAGTACATTATCCTGCAAAACCACTTATCGTTTTTATTAAAATTTATTTATAAAAAAAAATGCGAAATTATTTTTACCTGAATGCTATGCAGAGACCAGCGGTATAACATGTGCTTAAATTTTCCCGTGGTTGTAGGCCGAAAAATATTTCCCAAACATTGCACTGCTTGCTCCAAAAAAAATCCATACCACTGTCCCACAGTTTAGATTTTTTTTGTTCTATTGTTGAGAGGGAATATTTATTTTAAAAAATATCTTATTTATATAGTTTACTGCGCAACATATGTTCTCCGCTGCTCTTTGTGGAACTTCCAAATGTATCAACAAGGTGTCAGTAAGCGCACAATTGTACGTTCAGTTGCGGCTAAACATCCCGGCGCCAAGAAGTCCCCGCGCCCTGCTGGCCAACAGAGCGCGCCGAAAGGGGACCTTGTCAAAACAGCCGCGCCAGGACATTAGGCGCCAAATTGGACGCGCCAAAACGTCCTTCTCCCTTTGCATTCAGCATTCCGCGGCAATGTTATGTAAAGTCTGCCCTCTAGTGTCCAGAAAAGGGTAACGCCACGGTCAATGAACTTTTTTTTAAGCACTTACCGTTGTTCACTTGCAGGAAGACCCGAATTTCACGAGTATTGCCAGGCAGCCCGCGTCTCGCTGAACTCGGGCAGCCTCATGGAGCGTCCTGGGGTGTCTCATTACGGCTGCACGAATCCGATCCTAGAGCACGTTTTATAATGTGTGGGTACACAGCTAGGTCCCTTTCTGATAAACACATACAATTGAATTTATGGCATTGTTTTCTCTGAAATACAGTAGAGAGGCAGTGATGGTGTAAAATCGAGTTACATCCACTGCTTTTAACGGAAAAATGAAGTGCAGGTACTCAACAAAGTAGGATTTAAGTGGCCCGGTGTTCAGACAAGAGGTGGGTGAGCCTGGTGAGGCCCAGGCCGACCGGGGCTCCAAAGGGGGTCTAGGCCGACCCTCCTTTTGGTTCGGTACCCCTGGATGCCACGGGCCTGCCACAGGCCTATCATGGCTGCCCAGCGCAAACAAATAAAAGGGCATTTTTTGGTCAAATGTTTAAAAATAAATTGGCATTTCTTTCCATTTTGCCCACGCGGCACAGGCAAAATGGAAAGAAATGGCCATATATGAAAAAAATAAACAAAATCCTGATGGTGGCTCGGGGTGCCGAGAGGGCACCAGAGCCGCTTTTATTTTTTTCACAGTTGACCAGTTCTTTGCATTTTGCCAGCGCAGGCAAAATGGAAAGAAATGGCCATTTATTTTTTAAAATATTTGACAATTTCTTTCCATTTTACCTTGAAAATTGAAAGAAATGCCCATATATGAAAAAAAAAATAAGCACGGCCCTGATGGTGGCTCGCCAGGGTCGTGTTTAATTTGTTTCCTTTTTCTGTTTCCAGTGATTTCATGGGCTCGGCCCATGGTGGGCTCCTAGAGCCAGGCCTGACCCACAGGCTCAGCCCTACCCATGAAATCCTTGGCTCCCCCCAGCTCTAGTTAAGACTTGGTATGGTCCAAAATCTCTTGCGCCGGGGCTCTTCCGGGTTTCCCAACCCAGTTCTATGAAATTCACCCTGTTTCCCCATCCAGTCATGTAGTTCTCTACTTGTCTCATTTTCTATTTGTGTCTGTTTGTGAGTGGCAAATGAAGTAAAAAAACATTCATAAATCTTTCACGCATGAAGTTTATTCTCCATTTACTGTTCAGGGAGTTTGGAAAATGACCCCCTGAACCTGGCTCGTTGATTGTGAAAATGTATTCCTCAGGAGATTATCTGATGCCGCCAGGATGACACACTTTGCTTAAGTGGGAAAACCAGGATTTCGGTCCCAGTCCTTCCCGTCTTTATCTACCAACCTTCTTAGGATCATTTTAAGCATTTTATTGAAACTCTCTAACAAACCATCTGTTTGGGGATGGTACACAGAAGTTCGTAAGGTGGTGACCTCAGCCATGAGCTTGCTCATAAAATTTGAACCTTGATCAGTCAGGATTTCCTTAGGAAAGCCAACCCTGGAAAAATATTGTAGGAGGTGCTTTAGAATTTGCTGGGTGGGATTGTTCCGCATAGAGAATGCCTCAGGGTATCTGGTTGCATACTCAACAATCACAAGGACATATTTGTTGCCCAGTATAGATGTTTCTAGAGGTCCAATGATGTCCATCTCAATTCTTGAAAAAGGGACTTCTATGATTGGTAAAGGATCCAGGGGGGCAGGCAATGGGGTGTGAGTGCTGGTTTTCTGACATATTTCACACGTCTGAATAAAGGTTTCCCAACCCAGTTCTATGAAATTCACCCTGTTTCCCCATCCAGTCATGTAGTTCTCTACTTGTCTCATTTTCTATTTGTGTCTGTTTGTGAGTGGCAAATGAAGTAAAAAAACATTCATACATCTTTCACGCATGAAGTTTATTCTTCATTTACTGTTCAGGGAGTTTGGAAAATGACCCCCTAAACCTGGCTTGTTGATTGTGAAAATGTATTTCTCAGGAGATTATCTGATGCCGCCAGGATGACACACTTTGCTTAAGTGGTAAAACCAGGATTTCGGTCCCAGTCCTTCCCGTCTTTATCTACCAACTTTCTTAGGATCATTTTAAGCATTTTATTGAAACTCTCTAACAAACCATCTGTTTGGGGATGGTACACAGAAGTTTGTAAGGTGGTGACCTCAGCCATGAGCTTGCTCATAAAATTTGAACCTTGATCAGTCAGGATTTCCTTAGGAAAGCCAACCCTGGAAAAATATTGTAGGAGGTGCTTTCGAATTTTCTGGGTGGGATTGTTCCGCATAGAGAATGCCTCAGGGTATCTGGTTGCATAGTCAACAATCACAAGGACATATTTGTTGCCCAATGTAGATGTTTCTAGAGGTCCAATGATGTCCATCTCGATTCTTGAAAAAGGGACTTCTATGATTGGTAAAGGATCCAGGGGGGCAGGCAATGGGGTGTGAGTGCTGGTTTTCTGACATATTTCACACGTCTGAATAAAGGTTTTTATATCAGCGTGGATAGCTAGCTAGTAGAACGTCCCACTGATATGTGCCTGTGTGTTGGATTGTCCTAAGTAGCCCCCGGTCAGATGGGAATGCGCAATCTCCAGCATGATCATTCAGTGAGTATTGGGGATTACTAATTGTGTTTTACCTAAGCCTTCTATAGATATTTCTTTTCTATATAGCAACCCATGCTTTAAGAAGAAAAAAGGGCTCCCCTTTGCTATACCTTCTTCTTCTGGAATAGCTTGTAAAAAAGCTTTGGCGAGGGCTGGATCATTTTGCTGGGTGAAGGCTTGGTTGGGATAGATGGTAGGCTCTTCCCCCTTTCTCTCTTCTATGTTAGAAGGTTTATCAGCTTCCCCAAAGCCTAAGGTACCTCTTTCGGTTTTGTCGGGTTCACTTTCATTAAAATGAGGAAATAGAGCCTTTTCCAGAATTCCTTGGGCAATTTGGTCCCCACGATGTACTTCAAATGGGATTTCACCATGATTCTGTAACAGAACCTTTTTGTCTCCCCGGAAGTCGGGATCGATGATGCTTACTAGAACGTAAATACCGAACTTCCAAGCCAGGCCCGATTTTGGGGCCAATCTTATGTAACACACAGGAGGGGTATTAAAACAAAGTCTGTGGCAATCATTCCTCTTTTCCCAGGAGGGATAGTAGCCTCTCTACTGCTACAGATATCAAAGCCTATGACTCTTTCATGGCAACAGAGGGGTTGGAGGCTCTATGACAAAACTTCTCAAATTGTAGGGTTCCCCAATTTGTTTCGATTGACTCACATCCCACTACTGACATCATATGTAAGGAAGGCATGGTACCCAATTAAGCCAGACACAAGTGACCACAGTTCAAGGGTGTTTATTGAACTTTCACATGGGGGTGAAAAACACCTATCTAAAACTACATCTAAAATGGGAGCAAACTACGACCATCAAAATAATAATAATGCAGTCCTAGTGGAGTCTCGTCAAAATAAAAGAGCCTATACTAAAATACCTATTGCCAGCCCTTACCGCTAAGTTACAAATAGTCGGGGGTAATGTTCATGAAAAAGAAAGAAGTGCTCACAAAATGATAAGTCAGGATATTCGGTCCGTTAGCCATCCTTACCCATGTTTTCAGTACAGGGCAAGGCGGTTCACTCGAGCCAAGCACACTCTCTGGATTCCTCGACACGAGGATACAGTTTCAATTCCAGCATCATTGCCTTCTAAGCCCAAGTCTCTTTCCTCATCAAAGTCTATTGATTCAGAGGGCCTGATGTACAAAACAAAAACAGAAAGTTAGTTTCTTCTTCCAATTTTTCTGTTACTGCGGATCCCCCTCTTCTGGGTTCATATCCCTTTACTTTAATGTTCAGAAACTATTCATTCTAAGTTGACTCACGGTTCACCCCGGATCCCCCTCTTCTGGGCTCTTATCCCTTCTTTATATTTAGTCTCCCTCAGCTGGGCTCGGACCAATTTCAGTTCACTTTACACCTATCGAAGACTTTCGAATGTGCACAGGGTTTAGCTTGACCCATCGCAGGACCACTTCGATATAAGTTCCTTTTACAATATAGTCGACATTCAGTTGGATACCAAACAGAGACCTTCGAATGAGCACCCATGTGGTGCCGGACCACTTTGTACATGGTATCTTCAAAGTACATTCACTCCTTTAGTTTCCACTTGTTTGCGCTTCTCATTACATGCACTTCCAACACCATTCTTTGTGGAATTCTTCGTACAATGTTGCCGCTTGCAAACTTGGTTGAAACACATGTTGATTTTGTACCAGTTTCTCCAACTCACCGGCTGTGCTGCTTTTACTGGCACAGATTTCTCGCAGGAGCCAAGGACAGTAACACAGCGGCAATTGCTCCTTCCGGCCTGGGTTATCAACACAGTAGCTCCCCGGATACCTTTGATGCAGTGTAGGACAGATCAGCGTCAGTTCCCGGTCTTCAGCTTTTCACGCTCCAAGGCTCATGAAATTAACTGTTTCTAGAGGTCAAGGGCACTTCCCTCCTTGCAACTCTCTCTGGTCTCGCCACCTTTCTCCTCGTGTTAAATCGACATCTTTGAACTGCTGCTTCTATGTGTGCTTTTCCTCGCTCAGAGTGTGCTTTCGTGCTATGCCTTTTATCTGTGTGGGGAAGGGTGATAGAAGCCAGGTGTGTGTAATGATCAGTAATTGCCTGACCTTGCCTGACCATGGTGTTGGGACATGTCAGGTATACAGATCTGGTGTTAGTCCGTTGTTACTCACGATTAACTTTTTCTGCTCATGATGAACAATTTATGTGAGAAAGTGTTTGTGTCGGGAAAGGGGGGGTGGGGTTGAGCTTCTAGGTATCCTACCTGGTAGGATGGGGAAAAGGTGTTATAGGGAAGGTGATACCGCGTCTCACCCTTTGGTGTCCCACCTCCACTCCCTGAAGACCCCTTATCCAGGTGATCCTCCCGCAGTGGTCCACGCCCAGAAACTGGATCCAATATCGAGGGTCGTGTCCTGGCCACCTGGGTGACAGATCCCTGAGGACTAGCAGGCGAGACACCTTCAGGTTTGTCACAGCAGCTAGAAGAAAACAGTGAGTTAGTTACACAGAAGGTTGGCTACAGAATCATGTAAACCTCCTCTATATATAACATACCTGGTTCAGGAATAGGCAAGCTTTGAAGAGATGAGATTCTGCTGGATGTTCTTAGCAATTAAGGCAAGCCTAACCCGAATGGCACAGCAAGGTAGGAGGATGACAAAATCCAATATAGAAGTCTCACCAGAGTTCCAGGTAGAAAGATATTCCACAAGGCCCAATACACAAAGTAATAAATCCAAGGGTAATCAACAAGAGTTGCAGAGCAACAAATCCAGGGTGCCAATCCACATAATCCAAGATCCAGAAGATAAACAGTTCACCATATCCAGCAGGGAAAAACAGCAGCAATCCAGGAAAAGCACCACAGCCACAAATCCCAAAAAGCCAAAGGGACAAAAATACAAGGTGCCACCTGCAAAAACAGCTAAGAAGCAAGGAAGTCCAGAAACCACACATTTTAATAGAGCCAGAGAGACTTCCTGATTAATCACATGACACGGCGCTGACACATGACTGCTTCATTTCCGTACCGTTGTTGATGCATGCGTTGCCCTGCGTCCTGAGGTGCCATGGCTACCTCCAACAGCGCTGCCATGGAGAAACGGGGAGGGAAGGAGGGCATGGCCGCGACTGGCGCAAAACCCCAGGCAGCCCAAAGGAGGACCGCCACACAGCAGGTGGGTGCATGACAGCTGCCCTGGGGAGGTTATTCTTAATGGGACTCCCAGCCAATCACAGTGGGGGAGGGTTGAGCCGGGACGATGCACAGGAAGCAGGGCAGAGGCAACGCACACAGCGAACTATGCAAAAATGCCCTTTAAATCAAACTAATTTCGATGGCAAGCGGTTGGGGTAGGATATTGGGCTCACACATTTAAAAAAAAGTTAGCAGGCGCTCCTCTCCAGAAAGAACAAGGCATGATAACCTGTTCTGAGATGAGAGTTTGCAGCACACGCTTTTTGCTCACTGTACCTTGGGAAATATCCATTTGCATATCAGTCTTTGTCCCACCCACCAGGGATGTCATTTGGGGGTCGCCAGAGGTCGCAAGAGCGACCGCTGCCGATTGGCCAGCGACCTCTGTCACTCTCTTGCGACCTCTGGCATTTCCTCCAATCAGAGGAGGAGGGGGCGTGGCCACCACTCAAGCGGTGCAGCGTGCTGGTGGTCCTCCATTTTGTGAGCACTGCAGCGAAGCCAGCGTGCAGCAGCAGCTTCGTGGTTTCTCTTGGTGCCAGAAAGTCCAGGCCAACTAACTTCTTCCAAGCTAACACACAGCAGTGAGTCAGTCTGTGTTGTGTGTGTGACTGAGGTCGGGGGCGAGCGGGTGTGTGTGAGCTGCTGGGTGGATTAATGTTGCTGGCGTGTGCCGCCGTAGGCCCCAGGCCAGTGCCTTAAGTGGCACTACAAATCGAGCCTGGGCCCATCGAGGGGGCGTGGCCCAACAACGTGGTCTTGATGGGCCGTTAGGCCACGCCCCCTTGACGAGCCCCGGCTCAATGGGCTACTGGCACCCCTGCCAGGCAGCCTTTTGTAGAGATTAGCACCCTCTCCCCTATGGGGAGAGGGTGCTGATCTCTGCATTTATATTCTATAGGCTTGCCTGGCAGGGGACAGCGCCTCGCCTATTCAGCCTTAATGGTGGTGCTGCCCCTCGCCAGCTGGGGAGGGGCAGCGTCACCATTAAGGCTGAAAGGGTGAGGCCACTGGAAGCAGAGGCCTTTTTCCTAAAGACTGAAACTCCCGCGAATCCGCGGGAGCTTCAGTATTTAGGAAGCAAGGCCTCTGCTTCCAGCGGCCTCACGTTTCTCCATAATGGTGGCGCCGGCCCACGTGCATCCCTTGATTAAAGGGATGCCTCGCAGGTGCGGCGCCACCATTATAGCTGAAAGGCATTTTTTTCTGAAGCCTGAAGCTCTCGCACACGAGCGAGAGCTTCAGGCTGTAGAAAAAAATGCCTTTTCGTGTAGTGGCCGGGGCTGCCCGGGGAGATTAGTGGGCCCCGGCAGGGCCCCGCCTCAAAACGAAATTTCGGAACCTGCCGGGGCCCAGCCCCGGCAGGCCCCGGCCCACTTAAAGCCCTGCCCCAGGCTGAGGTCAGATGTGTGCTCTTGTGGCATTCCCCTGCGGCCGCCAGGACCAGGTGGAGCCTAGGTTGCGTGTGTGCTGTGCTAGCCCACTACCCGCCTGCGGCCGCAGGCGGATAGCTTGGCACCTCAGGCGACAACAGCTACACGTGTTGCTTAATACCCAGAGGTTTCTAAGCATGGACCTGGGGATCGAACCTGTTTTGCTCCCACGTCGTCTTGCTTCCAGTTGCCCCTGAGCTAGGAATCTGCCCCACGGACTGTCGAGTTGCTAAGGTTTAGCCACCCCAGTTTCTCCCCCTTAGAGTCCCTAGAATATAGACAGTGGCCCCGATTTATAAAGTATCATGTGTGTCCCGGCCTTGCAATATTCTAAAATGTCTTTGGCAAGGAATGTCAACATATGATATACTATGGCATTTATAACGCGCCTATACACAAAGTAAAACACAGTACCATTGGAGAATGATGAAGCTTCTCTCTGCCTCTTTCCATAGAATTGGGGGTTTTGTGAATTTACCTCATTGGCGAAGGAGCATGCATTCAATACAGCAACTAAGTGCGCTGCACACATCTGTAATACCTCAAATACTTATACACAATTGGAGCTAAAAGCCTAAAATCTGATTCCTCAAGCAGAATGTAATCAGGGTCCCAACACACTCCACTGGCAGGGTGCCTGTGGCCAAGGGCAGGGAGCTCTGCTTTCGGGGTGGGGGTGTGCATGCATGCAAATGTCTGCTTGCTCTAGTCTGTGTGTGCGTTTGTGGGATGTGGGGGGCCTGTATCTGGAGTGCTGCAGGGCTTGGTTGGCCCAAATCAGGGGGCTTTATCTGGAGTGTTGCGGGCTGCGCTCTCGGCCCCCTAGCTGTGTGGTCTGTGCGCTCCCTGGTATCTGGAAGGGACCCCTGTGCCTGGGGTGCTTCTCTGGCCCCTGGGTCCGTGCTGTGGAGGTGTGTCTGGAGTGCAGGGTGTACTGTCTCTCTGTGGCCTCCCTTCTCTCACGCCTCCTTGACTGGGCAAGTGTGGTGGGAGTCGTGGAACCCTGCCGGTCCCTCACACAAAGGGGACATGTAGACTTTTCAACAGAGTCACTTCGCAGCACAATCGCTCCTTACCTGAGACAACTGTCCTTCCTGCATCTTCATTGAAATGCCTCCTATGCAGCAGAGATCATATTGAGTTGCTCAGTGCTCGCTGGAATCCAGCTCTGTGCATTCAAAATATCATCATCATAAAAATAATGGGCCAATGAATATCTGCCACAATAATCAGTTCTGCCTCTGGGTAAATAGTGAGGGGTTACGCTGCACGCCCCAGTTTCCCAGTGTATGACCTCACATGGTGATGGGACGTCACCATCCACCTCTTCCCAGCCACATTAGGGTCACTGGGTGTAGGGTATTCAGTTTCAGGAGTATAATTCGATAATATCACGTCACCCCAAGTGCTCATGTGAGTGAGGGGAGGCTAGATGTGCCGGGATGAGAGGTACCACAGGCTCCAGGGATGCCGGGAAACGGAGGGTGGAATAGGCTGCTGGGTGACCGGATTGCAAGGTCAGAAGCAGGGCACTGCAGTTAATGGTAGTCTGGAAAGCACACCCCTCAGTGCGTTCAGTCAGTATCTTGTCTCTATGACAAATGATATTCTGGTGTGCTGTTGTACAAATGATTCTTCCATTCTGATAATTTGTTTTTTATTTTCAGACCTGCATCTTCATGTGGAGTTCCTTCCTTTCTGTGTCAGAATCTTCACCTTACATGCCACTGAAACAGCAGCCTCGGACACATCTGTCAAGCCACTGTTCTGCTCAATCTGGTAAGAAACTACATTTTAAGTCTTATGATCAGAGTGAAGGGTTGGGCATTATCCCAAAATCTATACAATAGTACTAATTGTTGGAATGTGTACCATTATGGAGAGGTGAGGGGTGTGGAGGACAATGAACATGTAGGAACAGAAACCTAGGCATATAAAGAGTGTTGGTGAGTGTGGGAGTAATGCAAAATGCAGCCAGGATTTTTTCCCCGTAAAATATGGGGACATGACTTATGAGGCTTTTGGTACTGAAGGTGGCATCGCTCAGTAATGCACTGTACACCTTGAACACATTTTGAACTAATCTTTTGGCAGCCAAAATAACACAAGAAGAAGAATTATTAAAAACTGTGGATGCCATACATGTTTTCTGGTGAAATATTCTCCCTCTCGCCTTTTATCCTGGCTTTCCCCTATCCCCATACCCGCCTATCCGTCCCTGTCCCCCCAGAATGTGATTTCGCTCTGTAGTCCTGTTGAACTAACAGGGCAGATCCAGATTAAGAGGGGATTTGGGTTCATACACTTCGCGTGGCAACATGGACCTTGACACTGCTACATATGATGATCCATTCTTGTATGAAATGTCACAAAACACTGATATCGTAACCATATATTTCTTAGTGTACTGAGGGGATAATGCTTTATGAGGCCACTTCCTGTGATGTCATGTGGAGGGCGTGGTCAAATGACATCACTTCCTGTGATGTCGAGTGGGGTGTGGTCAAATGACATCACTTCCTGTGATGTCACTCTTATGGGCGTGGCACTGTGATGTCACTTCCGCTACCCCTGGCGTTTTGGTGAAATGACGTCCCTGCCACCCACATGGGCAGTCCAGCACCGAAATGCTATGGCAATTCCTCTCTGAACAAGAGTACCACCAGCAACCCCATATACGTGTTTCAGCCTTGTTGGGCATCATCAGTGAGGTGAAGCTGTGCCTCTCTAAGCACAGTGAGCAGGGAGTCCACGTCTGGTTGCCCCCAGGTAACTTAGGTTGACCAACCCCAAGTTCCTTGAAAACATTTCAAAAAAAGGTAGCAGGCGCTCCTCTCCAGAAAGAACATGGCATGATAACCTGTTCTGAGATGAGAGTTTGCAGCACACGCTTTTCGCTCACTGTACCTCACACATTTACATGCAGCACCACAGCTAACATGTCTTTCAGGGGTGGCTTGGTCTTACTTTTATCTCGTTGTAGCAAGATGAAAGCAGCCAATCATGGGTGGGCGGCACATCCTCCTCTTTCCCTTTCCTATACCGTGCTCTTCTGCCCTTGTCCCTGGTTCATGTTTCTACCTCCCTTGCATCATCAGGTCTTATATTCACATCCTCTCACCCATTGTAAGGACACTGGTCCTCTGCTCTGTGAATCAATGTTAAAAGGATTTGTACGCATTTTTGTTCCAGAAATTCATTGTTTTCCCTGTAATTTTCATTATACAAATAAATTTGCATTGTACCAGACACGTCTTTGTAAGGGTTACAAGGAATTTAGTTCGAGGTGTGTGTGTTGTCATTCCCATTGCTGTTATGTTGCACTCAATGGAAAAGGGCGGACATGCCCTTCAATTAATGCCAAGGTCATTCAGGAGTAAGCAACAGGAACACGCGCTTTAGCATGTTGGTTACGTTTTGTTGATTGTCTGGGATGCACATTGTTTAGATTTAGAGTATAGCACCATAGCTAGCCCATAGGCATCAGGGAGCTAACAAACATAACAAAAACAATACAAGCAATAAATACGTCAAACAAAAAACACACATAGAATAATACAAAAACAAACAACAACACAACCTAACTATTGGACCTTAAAAGCAGATACAAGTAAAAGGCAGAAGACATAATAAGGTGCAGTAAAAAGAGACATCAAGACTGCAGCATCAACATACCATCTATGGGTTCACAACATTAACAAGCACTGGTTTCAATTAGGATGGAGCATTAAACAAATTATTTGTATGAGAAAGGCCTCAGAGTGGAAACAAAGGTACAAACAACAGAAACCAAAATTAACAAAAGAATAATCAGGCAAAAACACATGATAGAATTAACCTAAAAACAAAAAACCAACAGGATCAGCTCCTACTGCAAACCAAGAAAAACAACAGAACAACCTTTGCATCACAAAAATATTCTAGATTCTGTATTCCATACTGCACTATAGGTCCTACATGAGATTGTCATCATGTATGGTGATACTCTCACTGCCATTTGGGGACTGTTACTAGAGCAGCCGCATGTGCATGACATTCCCATGGTGCAAGTGTTGGAGCATGCTTTTGGGCCATATGCCCTGCTGAGTTTGTCATGCATGTGTCATATTGCATGAAGTGGAATATATTAGGCTGGAAGGGCATTGGCTAGGAGATGCACAAGCTCCCAAAATTGCACGAGGACACATATACATTGTGACAATGGGCCTACTTACGAGGTTGGCAGTAACCCCGTAACACTGTTTCTGCCACCTGAGATCCCAGTGCCACCGGGACATTACAAGTCCTGGCGGCCCGGGATCTCAGGTGGCGGAAATTGTAAGTTCCCATTCCCATAGAGTCCCATAGGTCAGACCCTGCCGGGCACAGAGGCCCCGGCAGGAACAGTTGTAGTCTGCCTGTCTGTAATGGGTGCCGGTACGTCGCTACCTGCACCCTTAATTCCAGACCGGCAGCCTTGTAATGAGGCCCATTAGGATCATGGTCAACTTGATGTGTTCTGTTTGCCACCGGCACCAAGTACCTACAACTGCTCCCAGGTTAGCGTTGGCAATAATGCTGCCTGAAACCTATCACCAACAATGTATGCCTACTGTCGGCCGGGTGCTGAAAGCATGGCACTTTTGTTATGTATTCACTTCACCAAACCACCAGATATCTCATTAGTTCTCACCATGGCCAACTTGACTGCCTGCTCCTGCCTCTGCTGCTCTAACTCTCTCAATGCCATTCATAGGTAGTATACTGAAGACTTTCCCTTCCTAGGGTGCGATAGGTGCACAGTTCCTCCTACTATGCCAGCGGTCTTGCAGCAGTCCGAGTAAAGAAGTTTGTGCACAGTGCCTCCGGATCACTACAGCACTTCTTAGAGTCTTTAACGTCAGGCTCCACAGAGCCCAATGCCGTTCGCTGCATAGCATTTCAGATGGTGGCCTTTAGTTGCATGGGTCTTTTTACGGTGCTAGCCACCAAACTCCAAGCCATGACAACTAATCAGCTGCTTGGCATGAGCCAGCAACCCCTTTGCCATCCCTCCTTCGCAGAATTTGGATTCTTGAACCTGCATTTCTGACACCATTGCCTTGCCCTTACCACCAGGCATCTTAACTGTGTATGTGAGGCCCGGTTGATTTAAAATGGCTTGAGATTTTCAAAATTCAAAATAGGCACCATATTGCTTCCAGTTTCGTTGACGATATTTCAACTGGGCAGTAATTCTGACCATTTTTGGAGGAATTACTGACACCATAATTCTGCTTGCAGTATTAGTAATTTAGACCAAAACTGGCAGATTTACTGAGAAGTATGGCATTTTGGAGGAAATTCTGTGTGACTGAATTACCGCTGCCGACAGTGCTTTATCCATACAATCATGCAGTTGTAATATGGGGTAAATCCTCTGCCGTCAATGGCAGTAACAGTAATTCCTTCTCCCAGAATTACCGCCATTTTTACAGCCTGACTGGTAATTAGGCCCAAAGTGTGTTTAACAGTGCGATGGGTGTCAGGCTAATTCCACAACCCATCAATAGTACCACCATTGCAGTATATCCAGTGAACGGTGTGATTAATCCTATGGATCCCTCACTGAATCCCTGCCTAAGGTCGCCTCCCAGGTGGCCAGGGAAAGGCAGACGCTTCCTGATCCTGACCTTGGGGGTGATGCTCTGCGGGAGGATCACCTGGGAGGAGAAAAGACTTAGGGAGGTGAGAGGAACCAGTGGGGTGAGACACAGTATTTACCTTCCCCTAAGGAAGATCAATTACAACATACATAATCGCTTGTTGCCACAATAATCTAACTGTTCCACCTGTTGATCACCTAAATGTGCGTAAAATCAGCCAAAACTCCTGTGGTAAAAAAGTGAATAAAACCCAGTCTCAAGCCTGTAATGTATTAATAGAGGGGCAGGGGCGCACTGGGGATTCTGCGCAGACCGCCAGCACAGATGCGATCAGATGCCATGGAGGGTGAATACATTATCCTTTATTTGCGTGCCGCGTGTGCTCACATTACCACTGGTCACCTGACCAGCTCCACGCATCGCCACGTCCCAACATTGTGACGGACTGCGATGATACATTTCCCCCAAAATAAACATTGTCCTACCCCATCTGCTCAATCCACTGTCGAGGTCTTCGAGCAATGGGCAGGGTCTTCATTGTCAGGGTGACCTAGTGTTGTTTTTTTCCGGTCTTTCCCCAGTGCTGTTGTACTCTTCTCTTTCTGGTTCAACTTCGTCAGCCGAGTATCCAGACCCCTCTCTGATCTTTTCTTCTTCTTCACTCCATTGCTGATTTACTCAAACCGTACCGTCCCTGGCCTTTCTGAAGAATTAACTATTCCTCATTATGATCCATCCTTCTCTTTCTGCCGTGACCATGGATCCCTTGATGTGGTAGACTGTCAAGGGTCGTGGGTCAAACAGTGGCACGTCCTTGTGAATCTGTACTTGTCATACCAGTACTTGTTCTCCTACTGCTAGCTCTGCAGTTCGGGCCCTTCCTCTTCTGTCTGCATAGCCTTTCATTTTCTTTTTTGCTCGGTCGTCTCGTTTTCTTGCTTCTGCCATCAATTCACTCTCTTCAACTTCTTCATCTTCCCGGGCCACTCTCGACCAGACAGGATGGCTAAACATGAGTTCAGTCGGGCATTGTCCTGTGGAGTCGTGCAGTGTGTTGTGGTAATCCGTTAGTAGCTGGCACAGGGCTTGTTCAATAGGCATGCGTGTGGTGGTTGCGATGCGTATGACGCTCTTGATGTTGGCCATGAAGCATTACACTTCTCCATTAGCCTGTGGCCCAAGGGGTGTAACCTTCTGCTGTTGGAAGCCCAGGTAGTTTGCAAAATCTCGGAAGTCCCTACTGCTGAACGGTGGCACATTGTCCGATTTGACCACTTTCGGTGCTCCGAATGCTGAAAAGATTCTAGTGCCGGTATCAATGCTGTAGCTGCTGTGGTGGACACTACTCTGGGTAACGTGAGTGTTCATCCAAAACTACCAGCACATATTCCCCTGACCTCAGAAGACCGAAAAAGTCTATTGCCACTTCCTCCCTTTACTCCTTTCGGGAGCTCAGACATGTGCAGTGGTTCCAGGAATGCAGTGCTTTGTAAACTAAGGCAGATGTGGCAGGACTTTAGCGTTTTTTCGATTCGTTTATCCATCCCAGGAGCCATACTTTGCTTTGCAGCATGAATTTCATGGACAGTATTCCACAATGACCCTCATGTGCTATGTCTATGATCCGTTGATGAAGTAATGCTGGTATGATTATCCTGTTTCCTTTCAGTAGCAGGGATGATGGTGATACAGATAGTTCCTCCTTTGACTTTGCAAGAATCTTGAACAAGTGTCCGTCCATTGCCTGATTCACTTGAACTGCCTCTCCTGCTGACTTCCATCTTCCATTTCCAATGCAGGACGCCATGAGTGCGAGTGTCGTGTCTTTCAACGTGCATCTTGCTAGCTCTGCCATGGGGACGGCATGTGGAATCTGTTGGATGATGTAGTTTATTTATCCATCCGCCCTTCCTCCTGACGTTGTGGATCCGGTGGGTGGATGTCGAGAGAAGAAGTCTGCTAGGTTCTCATCCTCCCCTGGTTTGTGGAGTATGGTGTATTTGTATTCTTGGAGGCGTAGCCTCCATCTCGCTATTTTTGGTGGCATTTGTGCCGTTGTGTTCCCGTGATTTTTATGAATGGTTTACCATATAAGAACAAGTGGACATGCTCACAGGCCCACACAACTACCAGGGCCTCTCTTTCAGCCTGTGAGTATCTCTGCTCTGCTTCTGTGAGGCTCCTGCTGGCATACAAGATGATTTTTCTCTGGCCGTGCTCACTCTCTAAGTGTAGTGCTAGGATTGCTCCCAGTCCTACAGGGCTGGGGTCCACTGTGAGTTCAGTTTGTAAGTTGGGGTCCAAATAGGACAAGCATACGGCTGTGGCCATAACTCTTCTTATTGTATCAAAACCCTCCTGCTGCTCCGGCCCCTCATTCATCCAGCCCCCATTCAAAGTTCCTGTCCTTTTTTGTGAGTGCTTGCAGGGACGCACTGGTGGTGGTGAAATCCGGGAAGTATCTGGTGCAATAACCGCCAGACCCAAGAATGATCTTAAATGTGCCAAGTTTATAGTGGGGGAGCTTCCGTCAGTGCCTGTATTTTGTCAGGGTTGGGTTGAATTCCCTTTTGGGAGAAGATGTGGCTGAACAATTTAAGGGTGATTTTGTTAAAGTGTGTTTCCTGGGAGTGTCCAAAAATGAAAATGTCATCACTATAGTTGATGCAATGGGGTATGTGACAAATTATTTTTTGTATTTCCTCTTGAAAAATGTCTGCCGCTGATGAGATCCCAAAGGCGTTTGTAGCAAAGAGCCCTAGATGCGTGGTGAAAGTTGTTATGCAGCACAACTCTTCACTGAGTTCGATCTGGCGGTAGCCCTAGTTCAAATCTAGGCCGGGAAAACACTGTGGCTCAGTTGAGAAGGTGCATCATGTGAGTCATGCGGGTGATTGATTGTGTTCTCGAAGAATTGCTTTATTTGGTGTTCGCATGTCGACGCACAGCCTAATTTGGCCGTCCGCGCTTTTTCTTGGTCCTGGGACAACGGGCGAAACCCATGGCATGGGCACTGTTGTGGGCTCTTTGATATCTCCTTCCATTAGTGCCATCAGTTCCTTTTCGACTTGATGTTGAATGTTGAACGTGATCCCTGTAAAATGTTGTGCGATGGGCTTCACCGCTGGGTCAATATGCAGTTTTGTCTTCCGTTCTTTGAGTTTCCCTATTCCCTTCAATAGTCATGGAAAGTTTGTCGCCACTTTGGCCGCTGGGGACATATATTTTCCTGCCATTATTTGATATATAATGTGGATCAAGCCCATCTGGACGGCCGACTTGAAGCTTAAAACACAGCCGCTTGCAGCCTCTGTTGCCAGAACGTGTACTGTTATGTGATCTTGCTTGTCTTTGTGGTGGCACAACGTTTTGAATACGCCCAGGCATGGAAGGGGTTTCTTGGCCCCTTATGAGTAGATTCCTACTTGTGCCTTGTGCAGGGTCGGACTGGGACAAGAAATAGGCCCGGTCAGCCAAAGAAAAGTGGCCCACCCCTTCGCCTCAAAAAAAGTGGCCCACCCCTCGCCTCATGACCCTTGACCTCTGATGACCCCACCCCAAAGTGACATCCCGGGAAGCGATGAAACACGACCTTTCACCCCTAAATTACTGTGAATCCAAGCAGACGTCCAAGGCCAAATGACAATATGTTATTGTATAGCAGTTACACTTAGCTCTTTTTTATTGAACAAATATGCATACAACATCACCCAACCTGTGTTGGTACTCCTTTATTGACCTAAGAAGGATGAAAGGCTTTTTGAAAAAAAAAAAAAAAAGGAAAACAAAATTGAAAAAAAAATATATACATTTCCATTTTTTTTCCTTCCAAACCCACCCAGGCATGGCCAGAAACTGGCCCCCACTTCCCAGGGACGATTTCGGCCCGGCCACGGGCCGAAAGGCCGAGGGGCCAATCCGACCCTGGCCTTGTGTAATCTTGGGCTGCACTTGAGTTTCAGGTATTCTGACTCCTGCATGGTGGTGATTGTGGCTCTGGAGTCCACTATGAACTCAAATTCTTGATTTTGCATGAGCAGTGTTAGTGTGGGGCTGTGCTCTGATGCGGTCAGATTTTACAAAGCATACAGGTATCCTTTCTTTTGTCTGTCCATGCTGGAGTTTGATTCCGACTCACTGGCGGACGGCGTGGATGTGTACAGTCTGTGTATCTTTATACGACCTTTTCAGTGTTGTTCTGGTAACTGCAAGTGTTTCCCTCTGGTGTGGCGTCTCTCCTTGTGATATCTTCTTTCAGTTCCTTTTGACCTCTCTTCCCTTTGGTGTCTAAGTGGTGTTTTGTGTCGGTGCAGTCCTTGTTCTGTTGAGTTGACCCTCATTCCCTGGACACGCCACTGCCCTGTAGCATGTAGGATTTCAAATGTACATTCTTATTGTGTGCCTGCTTCTGCCTCTTTGATGTGTTTGCAGAAAGGCGGCACACAAAACACTGTCTGAATGGCATCACCGTTAGGTAAACATTACATTGGTGGGATTGGTGTGGCAATTATGGCACTGGGCAGATGAGTGGGGCAGTGAGAGTGGGTGGAAAGGTGGGGCAATGGAGGGTCAGCACGTGGATCACAACATGGGTGTGCAGTGAGAGGTGGAGCAGAGTGCAATCAGAGAAGGCTGTGGTGGGACCCCGCCAGAGCAGTAAGACCGGAGTGGGCTAGTGTGTGGAGGAGAAAAAGGGTGCCAACCTTTTGTAGCGACACCCTGGAGACAACACTTTATATACATAGAACTCTTTATTTTATTGTTTATAACACAGACCTAGCTTGAGAGCAGTAGAGTTCTGTATAGAGTGTGGGTAGCAGTATCTAGGGCTGGTGTTTATGAACAATAGTGTGGGCAGTACTGTGAGTAGCGGTCTGTGTGTCAGTTTGTATGTTGAACGGGATTAAGTCTTTGGTCAGGTACTGTTGAAAAAGACACTTTTAGAGTACTTTATGTAATTGGAGAATTGTGGGGGCATTCCATGTCAATACAGGGATCGTGTTTCAGAGGGTGGGTGCGTGACAATAGAAGGATTGTTTGCAGGTCCCCTCTTTGTGGGTGAGTTATGATTCAAGCTGAATGGTTGATTATTTGCTGTTCGAAATGCACGTGCCACCACAAGGTATGTCAAGCTTAGCCGCCAGATACGCTGGTGTGCTACTCGTTACTGCTTCATAGATGATACATGCAATTGTGAAAAATCTATGAGTATTCTCCCAATAAGACCCTGAGAGCCCTCTGTTCAGGTGGCTTGGGGAGTGCCATCGCTCTTGGATCCTAAACCTGGGGGTGGACGAGCGATATAGCATCACCTGGGTAGGCGAATGCAGGATTACCTTTGTGGGAATACCCCAGGCGAGACATGGTATTCTGACAGGGCGACAAAAGAGGAGGAGGAAGTCCCCGACGCCTTCATGGGATACGCTAATTCCCATACCCCTAATCCAGGTTTCATTTTCCCTAATTCCAATCCCGTCATCAATGACCCAACGGGGAGGAAGGAAGGAGTCAATTGCCCAATGTGGGGACGGAAGAGAAACCAACTAAAACAGAGCCAGGAGTCTGATGTTAATATCCATTCATCCTCTACCAATTTAATTCACAGGGAATACCATCAAAACTCATGTTTTCAACCATCAGGAATATGGAAGGGGGCAACCATCCCCTTGAGGGAAAACCAGGCTACAGGATTTCCCTATGTCCATTGTCAATTCCGTGATAGAACAGTAAAAAATAAATATATCCTCTTAAACCCTTCCATCATGCCCTCCCCATTTCCATCAAATACTAAGATGAGGAGGAGGCAACTGGGAGCACTAATGATTACCCATATGAATAACATGGGGGAAGTAAGGAAAACCGACTATAGAACGAACTTAAACTGCCCCACTGATACACAGGCAGAGTTTGGCATTTACTATTTATCACACTCACACCTGACTCCACTTGACAGTTTTCACAACTATTAAAGGTGTGTTCTTTTTCAAGAGAGTGAGCGAGCTGTATATGCTGGCTGAACCAGAGGAGTGAAGGAGCAGAGACTGACTGGAGCTGATGGCTGGAGGAGAACGGCATGCCGATATGCTGGCCCGGTGTCTCTGAGGGGCTGCAGTGTGCCGAGGGAGCCATGTCTCTAAGGAGACGGAGAGAGGCTGCATGCATCCTGTTGGCGGTGTCTGGAAAGAGCTTGTTCCCTTGGGACCTGTGCCGGCCCCAAAGGTGTCTGAGGGGTATGTGGTGAGACCCTGACCTCAACCCTGTGTATCCTGAAGGGAATCCCGGTCAACGCGTCGCTGCCCGGTGAGTTTTGTGAAAGCAGTGAGAAAGAAACTCAGGAGCGTTCGTGTGACTGTAGCAGAGCGGGAGAAAGGCACAGAATATAAAGCAGCACAGAGCGAGAAGCAAGTGGCAGAAGGTAAAAAGGTTTTGAAGCTGAAAATGATGGAAAAAAATGCGAAAGACACAAAAGTGAAAGTGAAAAGCAGAAAGTGTATAAAGAAGCATTCTAAGTGAAAAGATCTTTTTATAAAGATCTTTTCTAAATCAAACTGTCACGCCCCTGCTGCACACGTGTGCGCGCAGGGGCTGACAGGCTCTGCAGGACCCAGAAGCGAAGGGCGAGGAGAGCCGGTAAGTGTGTGGGTGCATGTGTGTTGGTGAGTATGTATGTTTTTTGGTTTGGGCAGGGCCGGGGGCGTGGTTGTGGGGTGGGGGAGGGGGCTGGGGCATTTTAAAGGTCTCAAGAGAATATGTCCTTTCCAATGCTGTTTTTACGATCAAAAGAAAATCGGGCATGGTAAATTGGTCTTTTTCTCTTGAGACCTTTAAAATGAGTCTTTTCACATAGAACCTAAAGAAGCGCTCAGGGAGTGGAAACAAAAGGAAAGGTGCAAATGAGCACCGGGAGGACAGAAAGGTGTTGAAAAAGGGTGCAAGTAACCCGCAACAAAAAGGAGGGAGCAAGTGAACACCGAAAGGACAAGAGAAGCATGCAAGAGGTACGGAAAGGAAAAGGAAAGTGACAGTGGCACAGAAAAGGTGACAGCAAGTGAGAGGCAGTGCAAGTGTGCACAAGAAAGCAAGAAGGGTACAAGTGTATACAAGAAAGTAAGAAAGGTGCAAGTGTGCACAAGAAAGAAAGCAACACACACAAAGGAGAACAAGAAGGTGTGCAAAAAGCACCTGAAGTGAAAGACTTAAGAAGGAAGAGCAAGGAATGAAAGTCATTCATCTGAATCCTAACCAGGTAACTGGCCCTACCACTTTAGAAAAACCAAACAAAAGAATAGAGACCAGGACATAGCCTCTGGGTGAGCCTTCTAGTCGGATTTTATGGATAGTTCAGCAAGAATGTTCTTCAAAATTCTTGTAACACAGTAAGATGCCCTTCTGTGAATAACCTGAGGGCGTCCTCACATCTACTCTGCTTGGATCGTCTTTTCAGGTGGTGAGGGAAAGGCCATCGCTCTTGAATCTTGACCCTGGGGGTGGAGATGCAAGGGAGGATCACCTGGGTGGGGGCCCCTGGGGAGTGGGGAGAGGATGTCTTTGGGTGAGACATGGTATCCCCCTTTCCCCTGTAAGAATAATCCCTACCCTCCCCCTACCTTCATAGATTATTGCCAGTCATTTCCTCTTGCCTAAACTCAGTCACACCACACCCAGGTCCAACTTGGGTCCTTACTCTCCTCTATATCTCTCACCACCTGCGGTGTTCCCTAATGGTCTAACCTCTCTCCCTGGTTGTTCAACCAATACTTGGCACCTCTCACCCACCGCATTGCTGCTCTCTGCTCCACTTCCAGTGCTATGCAGATGACACCAAGCTCGTCTTCAGGCTCCCCTCTACCTCATATTCTCCTTTTCTCATCCCTAATTGTCTGTCTGCAATCCAGGAATGGTGTGCCGCTAAATGAGCTCTACCTGAATGCCAGCAAGACGGAGATCCCCCTCATCAGTGCACCTGCACCCCTCTTTCCCTCCACTCTCTGGCCGAGCTCCCTTGATCCTTTTCCTGCTCCCACCTGTGAGTCTAAGAACCTCTGGGTTATCTTCAACTCCACACTCTCCTTCTCTCCTCACAACTCTGATGTCTCTAAGAAGTCAAAATGCCAACTGCACCTCCTCAGAGCTAGTCTCCTTTTCCTCTCTTTCCCCCAGAAGCTCACTGTCTCCAGAGCTCTGGTTCTCTCTAGGCTTGACTACTGTAAAAGCCTCTTTCTAAATCTACCCACCTGTACTTTCCACCCTGTGCAACTCATTCAGAACAGGATTGCGAGACTTGTCCTTGGCCTTAAGCCCAGGGATTTTATCTCTCCAGCACTGAAATCTCTCCATTGGCTCCCAGTGGCCGCAAGGATCAAGTTCAAGACCCTTTGCATTGTCCACAAGGCTTTCTGGGGTCAGGGACCAAAATATCTCCAGCTTTCGCTTCTGAAGTATCTTCCTACTCAAGCCTTTCGCTCCTCCTCCTCCTCCTCCAACTCCTTGAGGGTCAGTCGCTTTTCCAAGCAATGAGCCGGGGGCAGATCTCTCTCTTCGGCTGGTGCCTCCCTCTGGAACCTTTCCTCTTTGGTTCAGCCTTCTCTCTTCCTCTCCCCTGCTGATCTCCTGTCTGATACTGCACTGGATACCCTTCCCAGTTGAACACCTGCACTGCCTCCCGGCAATCCCTGCACTTCGGGCTGTATCTGCAATCCTACAGTCTCCCCACCTGCACTTTCTAACACTTGCTGCTGCACTTAACCCCTGCACTGCCACTTGCTGGCCGCACTTCTTTTTTGATGTTAATCCCATGTCTTGCATTTGCTCCTCCTCCCCCTCCCCTGGCACTTTTCCCCTCTCCTCTCCCCTGCACTTGCACGGTCTCAATGTCAATGGGCCTTGTAAGGTCGTTGTCTTTTCCCCCAGTGTTCCCCTCCCCTTCCTCGTTGCACCTTGAAACACTTGTGTATAGGCACAAAATAAATAAAATATATCAAATCAAGTTGGAGGTTTTGTATTGACTTTAGAAATGTAAATGCCATCTCTGCATTTGACGCTTACCCAATGCCACGTATTGACAATCTTATTAACTGGCTGGGTAATGCTATCTACCAATTGACTACAAACCTTATGAAAGGCTATTGGCAGGGGCCACTGTATGGGTCTGACTAAGAGAAAACTGCCTTTGCTATTCCCTTTGGTCTATTTCAGTTTACAGTATCACCATTTGGTCTAAATAAAGCTCCTGCAACATTTCAGAGATTAATGGATACAATTTTACAACCTTACTCTGACTTTTATAGAGCCTATATAGACGATATTGTGATAGACAGTAAAACCTGGGAAGATCATCTCTACCACCTTTCACACAGTCATGAGAGTATTGAGAAAAGTAGGCCTAACCGCTAAGCCTAGAAAATGCAAACTGGCTTAATCTGCAGTTAACTATCTAAGGTTTTTGTGGGCAATGGTACTGTCCAACCCCAGCAGGAAAAGGTTAGAGCTGTTCTCGATACCCCCACACCAAAAACCAAGAAAGATCTGAAAGCCTTTTTGGGGTTGATCAGCTACTAACGCTGGGTCCTTGCAAACATTTCTAGCAAAACCTCAGTACCGACAAACTGAAAAATGCTGAGCCCCAAAAGATCAGATGGGTTGAGGAAGATGAGATGTGTTACACCACTTTAAATCAAACCCTATGCCAGAGCCCCATTCTGAAAGTAGCAGATTTCTCTAGGGAGTTCATCCTACAAATGGATGCTTCCTTAATGGGACTAGGAGCACGGTTATCTCAAAATCATGACGGACTACAACACCTGATATTGTACATCAGTCAGAAGCTGTTTCCAGGGAGTAAAAAGTATCAGTTATTGAGCTTCAGGCACTGGCAATTAAGTGAGCTGCATTACATCACAAACACTACCTCTTGGGTCGCAAATTTTGACTAATAACGGACCACTCGCCTTTAGTGTGGATTAGTCAGAGGAAGAATTCCAATCCATGCGGTGGTTCCTGGACCTTCAACCCTATTGTTTCACAGTGGAACACCGAAAGGGTCCAGAGCAAGGTAACGCAGAATTTCCCTCCTGTTTCCATGCGAAACATTCAGGTCCAATCCGCAGAAGGTCCAACCTGCAGAGAGGAAGGGTATATGAGGCACATGAGGGCATCCTCATATCTACTCCCCTTGGATCCTCTTCTTAGGTGGCCAGGAAAAGGCTATCACTCTTGGATCCCTACCCTGGGGGCAGGGGGCATCCTCATATCTACTCCCTTTGGATCATCTTCTTAGGTGGCCAGGGAAAGGCAATCACTTTTGGATCCCTACCCTGGGGGTGGAGATGCAAGAGAAGATCTGCTGGGTGGAGGGCCATTGGCGAGAGGATGACTTTTGGGTGAGACATGGTATCCCCCTTTGCATTGCAAGAATAAACCATACCCTCCCCCTACCTTCATAGGTTATTACCAGTCATTTCCTCTTGCTTCCACTCAGTCACACCACTGTAGTACTGGGACGAGAAAGAGGTGACTAGGAGTTGTACACACTCACATTCATTTTCACCACTCTGGTACTGAGACAAGGAAGAGACTTGAAGACATGTCCAGAGGGTCAGGCATGTCCAGAGAATACAAGTAATTGTGGTCAGGCAATTGGAATCAAGGACTTGCACCTGCAACCTGTTAACAGGTCAGAGGTGCATAAAAGGTGGAGTCGCCAGCAAACGGGAAGAACCCGGCAGTATAGAACCCAGCAGGAGAGAACCCGACAGGAGGAAAACCGTCTGGGGAGAGATCAGAAGGAGAGGAGCCGGCAGGAGAGAAACCGGATCCTGCCAAGCAGGGAGCTGCTGAGGAGGGTCCTGCCTGGTGGAGAGGATGCTGGCTACTGCAAAGGAGAGTCTGAGACATCGGGGCCTGAGTAGGCTGCGAGAGAGTCGAGACCGCTGGAGTCTCCTTTGCCTTGTGCCCACAGCCGAAGTTGTGTGCACGGAAGACTCTCAAGTACTGCAGGCCACCGGTAGCATCCGCGAGTGAAGAGCAGAGCTACCAGCAACATGCAGCAAGGTTTGACGAAGGCGAGCGCGGCTCACCAGGCTGCCAAGAAGTGTACTGTAAGGAACTCATGGTGGCAACATTAAAGACAGACACAAGTGATCACGATTCAACAGTGTTTATTTAAACAATATGCAGGTTGGAAAAACGCCTAATCTAAACCTAAATATTAGATGTGAGCAAGCGCAGACTGAAAAATACGGCAATCCTTGTAGCGTCTTGTCAAAGTAAAAAGGGCCTATACTAAAAAAACGATTGCCAAATCCTTACAACTAATTTACAGAAAGTGTGGGATACGGTTTTCAATAAAGAAAGGAGTGTTCACAAATAGTAAGTGAGGATGTGATTGCCAGGAGTCTCGCTTGCCAACATTTTAAGCACAGGACAAGGTGGATCTCCTGAGCACAGCACACACTCAAGCTTTACCAGCACGAGACGACAGTTCAGTTCCAGCTATCAGGTTCTTCGATGATTAAGTCTCTTTGTAATAAAAAGTCTCTTGCTTTCGAGGGCCTGATATTTTCAACAAACAAACACAAAGTTCTGTTTCACGTATGGCTTCGGGTGATGACTTCACCCCTGGGTCCCCCTCTTCCGGGCACAAACCCCAAACACAAAGTTCCTTTCTCAATGAACTTTGAGTGGTGACTTTCCACCCCAGATCTCCCTTCTTTGGGCTCAGACCCCTTTTCAATCATCAGCCTCCCTCCTTCGGGTTCACAATGGCTTTCCTTGTACGTACAAATCACACTGTCTTTTTAACACATATCACTGTGGATATCCCTTCGCCGGGTTCATTCCTGTCAACACAGTGTTCATGGGACTTCAGATTTCATTTCTTCTTGTTAGCATCACTCCGCGGGTTCACTCTTGCCAACCTTTACAACGTACTGTTCATGTACTTTTCATACCATGCGGGATTCATTTCCCTTAGTTTCCCAATCATTTGCCGGTCAAAGACTTTCGAATGTACGGAGGATTTGACAAGACCCTCGTATGACCACTTTGACCGCCTTCTGCCTTTTCCTACTTCTGGTTACTGTAGTTCAATAGCAGGGTAATCGCCTAGCATTTCTCAAGTGAACACCCATGTGGTGTTTGATTCCGTTATGCTGGCTTTCCCCTTTTCAATAAGCAATCAGTTCTTTGTTTAGTCAAAGTTCAATTAGCCACTTGCTACTTTCCTTCAACACAGCTTGGTTTCTTTATCGGCTCTCCCCTCGACTCACCGGCTGTGATGAACTGCTTTGCTTTCTTGTCTGTAGAGTCAAGGCCGGTACCATTGGGCCATACGTCTCTCTTCGGCTTGGATGTCAGCAGAGGAGGTGCCCAGGTACCGTTGACATCTGCTGCAACACACGCTGGTTATTGTTCGAGGCCTTATGATTCCTTCTCTTGAGGTTTCATGGGTCGCTGTCGATAAGGACAAGGTCACTTCAACCCTTGGTATCCTCTTGACTTGCGCCATCTTTCTCCTCCTTTTGAACTGCCGCGCTGAGTTAGCTCTCACATCATGCGGTCTGCCTTACTCGTCCCGTGCTTTCGTGCCCCACCTTTATCCCTGTGGGAAAGGAAAAGGGCTGTCAGGTCTGTGTAATTCTGGTCAATTGACTGACTTTGTCAGACCCTTGTATTGAGACAAGTCACGTAAATTGCTCTGGTGTTAGTCTGTTGTCTTTCATGTTGTGCAAAAGTGTTCGTGTCAAAAAAGGGGGGCAGTGTTTTGGAATATCCTACGTGGTAGGATGGGGAAAAGGTGTTCAAAGAAGGGAGCTACCACATCTCACCCTTCGGTATCCCACTACCACTCCCCGAGGACCCCCCATCCAGGTGATCCTCCCTCAATGGTCCACCCACAGGAACTGGATCCAATAGTGATGGCCGTGTCCTGGCCACCTGAATGACAGATACCCGTGGACTAGCTAGGGAGACACCTTCAGGTTTCTCATAACCCATCTGGATGTTCATTCTGGGGCCACCGGCACAGATAACTGAGACTTTCACAGACACGCACTCCTAGTCCTGAATATATGGGAATTCTCCTATGTCGCACAGCCGAATAATGCTTAAGTGCACCACCTTAATGATTGGGTGAAAGGAGGAATACTAATCAATATGTTGTTGATTCATATTCTTTGCCACATAACGACTCTGAATGACTCAACTATCACAATTTGGTGATAGTATCACAGTAGCACTGGAACAGCTCATATAAGCATGATATCTCATGATGTAACATATGATACTTAACGGCAGATATAAACAAAACTCATTGCATTGGTTTGTTTTCTGTTGTTTATATGTGATACGTGAATATGTGTTTTGTTCCACGTTTTGGGCACCCTGTAAATATTTTCATTGTTGGCAATGCATCTTGACACCTGAAATTAACATGCACTACGTGCTGCTGTATTGAATAATAATATGATGAATGAGATAACTGGCTAAAAATATGTTAATGACAATTACTGATGGTTTCATGTGGCCCTGATGAAGGATGGTTGGTCCGAAACGCATAGGCCTTTTTCCTGCTCTTTGCTTTAGAAAGAAGCACCAAGTTTCTTGGTGCAATGTATTTGATTAAAAATAGTAGTTTTTGGACACAAATGTATTGGAAATAACTTTTTTATTTGATTCATTTGAGATACTGCAAATAACAGAAAGAACCCATACAAAATGTAGTAACCCTCTTTGGGCATGAGGATGTGCGGTCCACACCGATGGCTCATAAGCCTTGGTCTTTTTCTTTGCTCTTCCATAGATTTTATCCCATTGATGGAAAAAGGGGCCTGAGCAGATGGTTTTTACTCCAGGTAAAGAGAGTTAGAATGACCCTGGAGAAGACTGCAGTTGTTTGATTTTTGTCCTGATCCTGGGTGTAAGGCATTGGATCTCAATGGATTCTGGTCTCTAATCTGGCGGGATCTCCAATTTGTTTCAATTGAGTCTAATCCCACTGCTGACACCACATGTAGGGGAAGCATGGTTTCAAAAGCAAGACGAATACAAAGGATAAGTTTGGAAAACCTTTATTATTCTCGAAAAATCAGGTTGGAAAAATGCATATCTTGCCCTACATCCAGGATGAGAGTATGCTCGACCATCCAAATAATAAATAACACAGTCCTAGTGGAGTTTCGTCAAAATAAAGTGGCCTATACGAAAAAAAAAATATTGCCAATTCTTACCTCTAAATACAAATAGTTTGGGGTAGTGTTTATAAAAAAGAAAGAAGTGTTCAAAAAAATGATATGTCCGGATATTCAGGCCATTGGCCTCCCTTCCCCACGTTTTCAGCACGGGACAAGGTGGTTCCCTCGAGCCTCTTGGTACTTGTAGTCCTTAGTTCTCACAGCACCAATGCCTCTTGGTACTTGTAGTCCTTATTCTCTTTCACTTGCCTTTCTGGCCTTTTCCCAAAGTTCTTAAGTTTTGCTTTTGTCCTCTTGGCATATTCACAGTTCACATATTGCTTTTGCCCTCTTGGCATTTTCACAGTTCACATAGTTCAATCTTTGCCCTCTTTGCATACTCACATCTTTCATCTTGCACTTGTTCAACTTTCTTTCCTTTGATCTCTGCTGTAATATTTTTCACAATTATTCATAACATATCACAGAGACTTTCGAATGTGCGATGTCACCACGCAGGACCATTCTCCTTTTCTTTAAATAATGGTTCTCTTCAATCGCTTTTTATCGGCACACACGTAACCTTCAACATGCAAAATTACAGTCACTTTCCCTTTAACATCAACCAGACTTTTGCTCCCCTGGATAACTCACTGGTCGTGTTAATTGGATGTCTTTCATCTTTTCTTGCAGCTCAAGGCCATTACCAATGCCTCCTCTGCTCCTTCCCAACTTCGCCATTCAACAGGGTGGGTCGCAGGCCGCTTTCTGCACCCTGAAGGGTTCTTTCCTCTGCTCGCTCAGCTTTGCTTTTCAAACACTCACTGCTTCCCTAAAGCATGCAAATCTTGCCTGGCTTTCTCTTGATCCTCTCAACTGTTGATCAGCCCGTTGGCCTTCCAGCTTCCACCATCCGGTCCGCATCAGCATTGGAAGAGCTGTTCCTTCACGTACCCAGCCTCGCTCAAAGTGTGCCTATGTGCGCCACTTTTAAATCTACATAGGAAGTGCTAATAAGTTGCAGGTATATATTGTTAGAGCTACGTGCCTGACTTCATTACAGGGACAGGGCCATTGCAAGTCAGGGGAGGCAATCTCCTGAGCCTCATTCCTCATCTTCCTTGGTAAAGTGCATTTGTTAAGATAGAATGGGGAGTAATTATGGGAGTTGTAGTTCCCATAAAATAAGCCAGATGGGGGTTAGATGGGTTGTGGAAAAAGGGGGATACCATGTCTCACCATGAAGTGCTTCACCTCCACTCCCCGAGGACGCCCCACCCAGGTGATCCTCCGTCGCTTGTCCACCCCCAGGGTCAGGATCCAAAAGCGACAGACTTTCCCTGGCCACCTGAGTACGGAGTCCCCGGGGACTCGTTTGTGGAACACCCTCTGGTTTTTCACAGGTCTTATAGCTGTTTGTCAGCTTGCAGATTCAAATAAAGCTTGAACTGGAATACCGTTCACCAAAGCGTTGTCATGTGTTTTGAATTTCTCTCCTCCTCCTCCTAGATTATTTATAGTTTCTATGGGATGATATTCCTCCTGCTCTTCGTCCAAGTCCCCTCCTTCCTCATTTTCTATCATATACCAAATCTCCATAGGTTCTTCTTTTCTATTAGAGGGACCTTGGTGAGCTACATGGCCAAATTGTCCACAGGAAAAACATAATATTGATGAGGGTTTTGGGCTTCTAATTTCTTCTCCTCTAGGATTCTCTGTTCCTTTTACCCCAGATATTCTGTTTTGGCTCACCCCCACTGTGTCTAGGAGAGGGCTTTAAAAAATGTCCTTGAGGTTTAGCCTTCACCACTCTGTAGGAAGGAGATGGTATAAGTTTAGGTTCCTTTTTCACCTCATCACTTTTATGCAGATTTCGTACATGTTTGCTGGCTTCTAAAAGGTTTTGTGCCGTTTCTACAACCAAAGATAAATTAGGTTAGTTAATTTGTAGAATGGCTTTTCGTAAATAAGGTCACACAGAATTAATAAATTGTTCTATAGTCAGAGTTTCCAATACTTCTGCTAATGTTTTCTTCCCTAACCATAAGGATAACATGTTTTTAATCCTAGCAGCTAATTCTATGGGCGTTTTATCAGGATTTAATGTGATGCTACGTAACTTCTGCTTATAGAAATGTTCTGTTTGCCTCACCTTCTTTAACAATCCCTCTTTGATCTCAGCAAAAGGGGCAGTACCATCTAGATTGAGAAGGTGATAAGAATTTTGAATTTCACCTTTGAGAATGGTAGCCAAGTAACACGTCTTTAATTCTCTGCCCCAATTTAACTGGAGGGCTTACCTTTCAAAGTTGAGAGAAAAGAATTCCAGGTCTTCTCCTTCCTTATATGGTTGCAACCATCCCTGTGGAATCACAGGTCTCTGTGCAGATGCTATGATTCACTCTAGTCCTTCCTGGAACCTAGTTTCAGCCTCGATCTGATGTCCAGTCAATTTTACCAGAAGTTCATTTATTGTGGCCATGGTGACAGCTTCAGATAATAATTCTGTTACATTAGTTTAGTTTATTACTTTCATCAGGATGTTCAGATGGGGCAGAAAGGTACTGACCTCTGACCCTGATATCCTGTCTAACTCAATACGCTCTTCAGACTCCACTTCTCCTGATATCTGGGGATCTTAGTCCCCACTAATTTCAATATCAGGTGGAGTTGTGGAAAGGGAGGACAAATCTTTAATTTGAGTTACTAAGATCAAAGTAAACTGTAAGATTTTAAATGATAATCTGATACCTTCTTATAATTAAAAAGGGTTTTTGGCAAAAACATATTTTTGGGTGGTCTAGGGGAAAGACCTTTTTATCGACTATTTGTTGTTTCCATTGAAAAAAGGTATCTCTAGATTTTACATGTACCACAAATTCCTCTCCCTCTGTAGTATGCATTATTATTTTCATGCAGGAAACGTATTGCCACACTAGTAAGTGGGCCACTAGTTTGCATCAAGCTTGTTGAATCCCACTCCAGACACCATATGTGAGGGGTCAGTAATGCAAGGCGGACAAATGCTTGTGTTTTTCTCAGAATTTGCTGTGGACACAGGATTGTGGATGTTGGTATTCACTCTACTGTAGCCTCACAAAGAACCCTGTCTAGTGACCCGGATGTGCAAACAGGCGATCCCGATAAATCTCTACTGGGGGTGATGGTAGATGAAAAGTTGAGTGTTTTGGCTCTGTCTTATTCATCCGGGGAGGTGGCAGTATTACAGAGATCCGCTCCCAAGGAGAAGGAAAAAAAAAATGAACAAGAATCTAATCATTGAGAGTCCCCAGATAGTCATTCATATGGACTCTGATACTATGCTAGACGATGCAGCAGTGGGCTCAGACACCACAATGCCTTCCCTAGAGGAGATCCCCGTTAAACAGAGAGCCCAAATACAAAATAAACCAAAAAAGTAAAAACATTTAAAATCGGCTAGTCACTAAAAATTGTGGATCAAGGAAATTTCTCTGCAAATTGAGGTTTCAGGCGCTCTGTACAGAAGAGGAAGGTCCTGGTTTAATTTTGTTTTGTTCCACCTTCGAGGTGTTGGGACTCCCCAAAGCTTAGAAATCCTCAGACAGGTTACTTTTCTTTTCCATTCTTATTTTACATAGGGTTGTTGTCCACCCTGGCTTGTCGAAGTTCAAAATAACTTCTGTGGCTTTCGTAGCTCTGATTCAAAGTGTTCATATCATTTTCTCTCCCCCCTTTCAGAAGGTATTTGCACACTCGAGTTTCTCAGCCTCCCATAACCTGGATAGCTTTCTCCAGCCGCTGGTCACAATGTTCATGTCATTCTAAATCCCCCTTTCATAGGGTATTTGCACACTCTAGTTTCTCTGGTTCCCATAAACTTGGTAGTTTTTTCCAGCTGCTAGACACAATGTTCGTACCCTGTAATGGTATATTCTCTGTTGGGTTTCTCAGGCTCCCGTATCCTCGCCGGCTCTCGAAACCTTCACTCACTGTCTCTGTCGGGTTTCTCAGGCTCCCGTAACCTTGTTGGCACTCGTAGCCTTTACTAAATCTCACTGTCGGGTTTCTCAGGCTCCCGTAACCTTGTTGGCTCTCCATGTTGCGACTTGACTTGGCAGCTAAGGTCTGATGTGTGAGGAGCTCGAAGACCCGGGCTCCCTAAGGCAGTGTGGTCTCTGCGTCAGATACAAGTCTGCCAGCTAACCACTGCTTCTTTGTGGTTGAACCACCAGTTGAGACGATTGTGCTTCGTCTCTGCCTCTCCTTCGACCTCAGCACACCAGTTGGATAGAATGCCAACCACTAGCCATTCGGTGAAGGCTTTTTTTACTCCTCTTGCTGCCACAGGTTCTGCGGCCATGTGTGGCTCTGCCCGTCCTCGGCGTCCATTCTGCAGAGGCTCGACTCTGTGTAGCAATTATCCTCCCTCAGTAGTAGTCTCTCCTTTTTTCAACAAGGTTGTGTCCTTCTTCTTTCAATGTGGAGTAGAGGTGAGATTCAGCATTACCCGAAACCAAAGAAATAGGAGAAATGTCATTATTCAGTGAATTTAAAACAGAAGTATTCAAAACAGTACGAACAACAATCCTTTTAGTACCAATGTAGGCAGATAGCAGGTTCTGGGCAAGAAGTTCCTTATTAGAATGTCCCCAACAAGGGAGTCCATCCCAATGAGGTCCCACTTGCCCAGACCCCAAAGGGGGGTCTTGCTGAGTAGGCTCACCTCCATAGCCTCAAAGGGGGTGGCTACCTCCTTGTGGAGAAGGGACAAATACCCTGGATTTGTCACAGTTTCTGGAAGGAAAGGCTGCTGTCAATGGTGAAGCCTAAGGATTTAGCTGAATCTGAGAACTGCAGATCAAATCCTTCTAGGTGCATATCATTGAGCCATTGTTGGATGAGTTGCTGTTTAGTGTGGGGACCGATGAGGATACATTTGAGGTATGCGGTCGGCATCCATGACTAGATGATGACTTGGTAATCTCGGAAACGACTAATGTCCTGTGCGCTTATTACTCTCATGTAATAACTACGTATTGTCTGTGACAGATGGCTATATCATGATGTTTGAGGAGGGTGCCCAGAGGCTGCCATGTACAAGTTAAAGACGATCGAAATGAGGATGATTGATGATAAGTTGAACCAGCATCCAGTGATTGGACGAATATGTATTAGCTTGTCATAAAAACTGCAATCCAATAGCTTTACTGGAAATCAATTTGATGTAACAAAGGGTTGTGGGAACAGGCCTACTTGAAAACAGTACTTGCAAATCCATCCTCAAATGCCATCTAACAGCGCAACCCAGCAATACTCCATACCATTATCTTTGCCTCAAAGAGGTATCAGCTAAAATTCATAAAAATAGTGGTAAGTGCACCCTAAAATGTCCCACTACACAACATACAATGGCTTAAGTACACCTATAAAGTTCAAACTACTACAAGTTATAAAAATAATTTGAGTGCGCAAATTAGGCACACATTTGAAACAAAAAAGTAGAGCTCAATTCTTTGCACTAAATTGAAATCTGGGGCAATGTATTGCAACTAAAGCACACCTAGCGCTCATCTTTCGTCAAATGATGCCAGGAAAATACAAAAAGATTTATAAATGGCACATCACTTAGAGGGCTGTGCAATCATACATATTGACTATCTACTACTATCTCTACCAATAGTTGTTGCTCCATTGGCCTCAGCTAAAGGAAGACCTATACGCCAAAAACAAATATGTGTGGGGGCAGAGGGGCAGTAGGGTTAAGAGGGGTTAGCATGTGTTGGCCTATGATTTAGTAGCCATATTTTGTTGTTGTGTATATGAGCCTTGTATTCGGCTTATTTTTTTCCTAGGTTGGGCTTTTTTTTTTTTTACAAGCTGTGGTGCTTGATTCCAAGACAAGACCTGGCCACCCCCAACCTCTTGGATAGGCAGGATTCTCAGCCCAGTCCCTTCGTCGCTGTCCAGGCCATGGCCGAGTATCCCGCGGAGCTGCGGAACCTGCGCCAGGAGCACGTGTACGAGAGGCTGCGGGACGACGGGCTGGTGACGGTGACTGCCATCGACCAGGTGAGACTTCGGGGTATGGAACAGGGAGCGAGTCCGGATCTGGTGTCCCGGCACCCCTATGAGTCTCTGGGACGTGTAGTTCTGTTCAACGCCATAGGAGTGGGTGAAATGGCTAGAGGGACTACCACACCCACAATCCTTGGCGCTTTTCCACCGACGCGCACAGAGCGTGTTAGTGTTCTAAACTGGCAGGTCATTTGAATTGTGTGGGCTGTTGAAGCAGCTCGAGGTATTAACCTTCGGGGGCGTTGCGGGGCCAGGAGCAGTATAGGAGGGGCGCGCGGGGCTCCAGGGTGCAGTGGTGGGAGTGCAGGCCTAGGAGACGCTATAGGCGGTTGGTGCGTTGCTGGAGACGGTGGCCCTCAAGGGTCTAATCTAGACGATATTATCATTGCGCACACATGCCACTTTATGGGTCTTAGAAGGGGTCAGCTAGGCTTGGAAACGTTATGGGATGCCGCGGAGGGAGGGGCCGCTCAGGACTGGCCTGGGGCGTGTCCGTGTCGTGGGAGCTGTCCTATGTCTCGAGGTACTTGAGGCGGGGCAAATGGTGAAGTTGTGCGATGCGGTGGTTCCGCGCATTTAGGGATACGGGCAGTGCGCGAGGAGGTGGAGATGCAGCAGCACTGTAAGAGTGGCTGGAATTTTGCAACCTCAAGGGTGGTTCAGTTATTTTGGTGCTGCAACCGGGTATGACTTCTTTGTGGTTTTAGAGCTGGGGGCAAAAGTTGGAGTTTGGAACCAGTATTGTAGGGGGAGTTCAGGGACCGAAATTAAGATCGGATAGACAGGAGCTAGAAGTGGGTATCTTTCATTAACCAGTAGACAGGAGCTACCACTGGGTAACGAGGAGCTAGTAAATAATGTTCAGCATATCTAATTTGCACATAAGATGGAAACTTAACATTTTGTCCATTATTTATAAACCCTTATACTTTAAATGTCAACTAGATGTGGCCTCATACCCAGCTATAGACTGTCCCAAATCCACAGAGTCAAGTTTACCCTAGGTATGTTTTCTTAGCATCAGTTGGCCTGGGGAGCTAAAAGTGGCTCCTGGTAGCTTGGTGTCAAGCTAACCAGGCTCTTCTGGGCTAAATATTCCCCACTCCTCTCAATTTCTAACCCTGCAGCTGCAGAACTGTGGTGCACTGGGAATTATGTATCTGTGGCTGAAGGGTAGGGATGAAACACTTTGAGATTTGTGATGGATGGCAGTGTTTGGGGCAGGGTTGTTGGTAGGTCTGGAAAAGATCCGGGGCTATGCTAATGTAGGGACTGTTGGGGCTAGCTAGCCTTTTGCTTGTAGCCCCCGAGCTTCTATCTGTTGCTACAACCAAAAGACCAGGGGCTATAGCCCCGCCCAGTACCCATCTAGCGACACCTCTGGCTTTGTGCAACCTTCCACACCACAATTTATTAGCCTGTCTGTGCCGTTGCCGAATAAGATCACCCATATGCATATCGGTCTGCTAGTGCCACCAGTGAGAGCTGCCCAGCCCAAACTATGTGTCTTCGATTGCTTGTGGTCTTATGCTGGATGGATGTGACACAGTCGAGCGGTCCACATGCATGTGCCAGGTCCTTGGTTGCACAGTAATGGTATTTCTTGGGTGTCTTTCGGTTGTGTTTTTTGTTCTTTGACTGGGTCACTGAAAGCTACACTAATTGAACTGAATAGGTGTTTGGTACACACATAGGTAGCTGTCTCTGTTGGGTATTTTTCACTTGCAGGCACTACGCACAACGTTTGGTGGCCCGTGCACACATGTCCTTTGCACCTTGGTGTAGTACTCTCGGTGGTGGAAGGTGGCTTAGAGAGTAATACATTTCGTACACTAGTTGGTTGACGTTTTTCTAACCAAGTGCTTGTTTCATCGCTGAACGCCGTACAGTATCAATTGCAGTGTATAGCACTTTTTTAAAAATTTGACAGATGCTTTTGACTCCGCTCTTTTCTTGCCATGATGAAGGCCATGTGTGACTGTTATTTTATCACACTTGAGGACCGAAACTCGAGTTGGCATGAGTCAATTGAGAAACCAAAGTCGGGGTTGTATAATTACATGAGTCCAATTACAAGCATCATGCAAATTTGCAGGTGTTAATATACTCATACGCCACGTTCTGTAGATTAATGGCGCAGACTGTTGATTAAGACTGTGCATGCTGGATTTGTAGACCAGTTTAGGTGGCTCCTTGGGATTGTCAGCTCCTGATTTTAGTAACTGTCTTTCTTTTTGTGTTTTACTCAGTACGTTTTATCAATGTGAGTATGTGTTTAGCATGAGTGTTGATGCATGAAGGGTGGTTGGAGTATGCATCTCACGGCAATGCGCTTCATACCCTTGCCTTGTTTGGGGTAACAATATTGAAGTGCTTGACTGTTATTTTTTATTTCTTTTTTTCAACATTTGTGACATTTTGTTGAATTGTACTTTTGTTTCAGCTATATTTCAATACATTTACCTTTTTAGGACGTGCTTGCATTGCATACATTTATTTCTAGCTTTCTATATTAATTGTCCTTGAAATATAGCAGGCGTTCCTCTTTTTTGTGCTGAAGGGATGACACCTAGCAGTTCGGACTACTCTGACCCTTTTGGTCTTTCCCCTTATGTAATGCCATGGCAGGCTGAAAAACGTTGGTGTGGAGGGTTGCCCACAGCTTTGCCAGTCGATGTGCATTAATTCAGAACTTTCCCTCCATATTAGTACAGGTCATGCCCTGCAATAAGGGGTCATAATGGAGCCAGACGGGGTGCATGAAACCAAAGGGTAGAGAGGGCAGTGTCTGTAAAGTTGTAGGCAAATCAGTGGATTCAGACAGTGGTGTAAGAGATATTGTTCTAGTCCCGGGGGCGTTGCATGGCATTGGACTAGTGCTGGTCGAGGTGGACCATGCTTGTGAGCACTGTAGATCGAGGACAGATTGGTGGATATGAATGACCCTTACCCTGTGAAGGTGGATGAGGGTGGTCAGTCATAATTTCGACAGTAAAAATGTCGACAGTCAAAATTTCGAAAAATAAATGTCGAAAAAAATAATGTCGACAAACAATGTCGACATTTTTTCAATATTTTTTCGAAATGTTCTATTTATTGTGTGTGTGTGTATATATATATATCTAAAATGTGTTGAGTATGAGTGGTGAGAGGGTGGTGGAGGGTGTGGGGGGGTGGCAGGGGGTGTTGGGTGAGGGGGGTTTGGGGGACACCCCCATAGTAAATGATACTCTTTTTGTTTATTTAATTATTAAATAAATATATAATTACTATGTGTTGAGAATGAGGGGTGAGAGGGTGGTGGGGGGTATGAGGGGTGAGAGGGTGGTGGGGGGTAGCAGGGGGTGTTGGGTGAGGTGTTGATAGTTCTAATTGACATTTTTTTGTCGACATTTTTTTTCTAAAAAATACTTTTTACATTATATGTATAGGATGTTGACATTATTGTTTTCTACATTTTTTTTTCGACATTTTTGTTTGTCATTTTTTTTTCGACATTATGACTATAAACCGTGGATGAGCATAGAGTATTGTAAGTGGCTGTTACAAAGTACCCACGCTCGGGGTGCGTGCTCAACACAATGACACTAGACTTGGCAGGAAGTGAGAAGTCCAGATGTAGGGGAGCCGGTAGTGTAGGTAGAGCTGGTGATCAACCTTTGGGTTAGCAGGAGTCAATGGAGATGTGCCTGTGCTTGAGGCTGAGTCATGTTTGGGCTGTGCCTAAAATGCTTTTGGGGTATTTGGACCTGGTCTGGGTGCTAGGCATGTAGCTGGATCAAGGTGAAAAATGTGGTTGATAGCATTTCTTTGTGACCAATCATCTGCTAGATATTAAGTCTGTTGTCTGAGCATGCTGGAGGGGAACTGGGACAGTCTACACATTTTGAGGTAAATGCCAGGGTTGCCGTTCGTAATCAGGGAGCTCCTGTTTGTGAGCTGGGTCAGTGATGAAGATAATTTATGCATTGTGTGTAAACGTGGTGTTTCAAGCTGGGGATGCTGTACATTATTGCAGCAGTGAGTCTGGTATGGCCATCGTGGATGTTATGTTAAAGTATATTTACACTGTGCACTATCACCACTGTAGTGGTCCCCTGGCGCTCTGGCGGCTCTGAAAAGAAAAAGAGGGTGGGAACTATTAGTGAGGTTGAGCGGGAAAAGAGCAAGAGAGCTGTGATGTGCCATTGGCAGCCTCAGTTCGGTTAGCACCGTTCGCTGAGCTTGGGTGTGCTTTTCGTTCAGTAGCCGTCATGTGTTGTTGTGCGAGGCTATGTGTCTTGTTGTTGCGATGTAGTGAAGTGCGTGCGGTTTGCAGTGCTTTTGACGTGTGCTTGATGTGTGAGAGGTGTATGCAGAGGATTGAGATTGATTAGTGCGGTTGGTTAGTGGCATCACTTTTTAGACGCTTTGCATACTAATCTTCATAATCCTGTCCAGATGTGGCGCAATGCTTATCCTTACAGTTCTATCTGGATGTGGCGCACGCTGGTAGTGCAATTCTAACCTACACACTTCTGCATAGATGTGACGCTGGCTAGTATTACAATTCTGTCTAGATGTGAAGCAATGGCAGGTTTCACAATACTATCTGAATCTTCAGTTTTGTCTAGACATGATGCAGTACTTATTGTTTTCGATGCGACGCAATGTTAATCTTCATAATTTTCTAGATTGGACGCAATGCCTATCTTTACAATTCTGTCTGGATGCGAAGTAATACTGGTCTTCACAATTCTGTTTGGATGTGGCGCATGCTAGTATAACAACTCTGTCTAGATCGGGTGTAGGTTCATCTTCACGATTCAGTCTGGGTATGACGCAGACTAGTATTGCCGTTCTGTCTAGATGTGACATGGTGTTAACCATCACAGTTCTGTCTAGATATGGTGCAAGCTGACATTCCCAATTCTGTCTCGGTGTGACTTAAGCAGACATTCTCAGTTTGTCTAGATATGACTCAAGCTAGTGTTACATCTCTGGCTATATGTGACACTGGCTAAGCATCACAATTCTGTCTGGATATGACGCAAGCTAGTGCTATAGCTATGTCAAGATATGACACAAGTTAATCTTCACAGTTTTGTCTAGATATGATGCAAGCTAGTATTACTGTTCTCTCTAGATATTGTGCAGGCTAATGCGTAATAGTGTTCTGTTTGGCATTGTCTTCCTTTGTTCCAAGGGATGGTCCTTCCCTTATGAGTTCGGAGCGCTTCCTCTCATGTCGGGTATTGGTGTTTACAGCTCCTTCGTCTCTAGCAATGGTCCCTATCCCTTAGGATTAGCCTAGCGATGGGGCTTGGCTTGGAGGTGCTGGATTAATTCCGGTTCTGTGGCGAAGAGGCAGGTTTTGGATAGTTTCCTGAATTTCTGGTGGTCCTTTTGTATTTCGGATGTCTTTCTGGAGGGGGTTCCAAGATTTTGCTGCCAGGTGAGAGGAGGAGGATCCTCCTAGCTTTTTCCTTGTGTAAGGTTTCGGTTCAAGGCGGATGTCCTTGCATGATCTGAGTGTTCTGGTCGGTTGGTAAATCGTTATTTTCTTTTGTATGATTCGTTGTTTGACTGAAAGCCAGTGTAAACATGGTTGTGCTGGGGTAATGTGGTCTCTTCGTGAGAGTAGGAGTCTGGCCGCTGCGTTTTGGATATTTTGCAGTTTCTTCAGTAGATGTTGTTGATGTATGAGGGCAATGATGGTCATTATGGGTGAAGGACAGGAATGGTAGGATTCTTTTTTCCGAATGTAGGAGGAAAAAACATTTCCTGATTATTGCATTTACTTGTGGTTCTAATTTTAGCACGTTGTCCATTAGGATTCCCAGGTTTTTGATTATTTTCGATGGTGTGGGTGCTGTTCCTGGTTCTGTGGACCATGGGACATGGATGTTATTTTCCAGGTTTTTGGATACAATCATGATTTCTGTCTTGCCTGGGTTGAGTTTTAGGCTGTTTCTGTTCATCCAGTCAGTGAGACATTTTCCCAGCTTTGTGTTCTCTTCTTGTGTTTCTTCGATTTTAAAGATGATTTGTGTGTTGTCAGCGTAGTTGTAGCACATATGGTTGTGTTTTTTGATCTTGATTAGCGGTGCCTGGTAGATGTTGAAGAACAGTGGGAATAGGGATGATCCGTGTGGTACTCCAGTCGGTGTCTCGTGGAGCGGATTTGAAGGGTTTTAGCCAGATAGTTTCTGTTCTGTTTGCTAGGAGTGATTTTATCCATAGCAAGGCTAAGTCTGTTGTTCCTATTTCTTCTAATCTTTTGATGTTGACTGTGTCGAAAGCTGCGGAGAGGTAAAGTAGGATTAGGGCAGAGTTTGTTGCCGAGTCTGCGTTTGTCTTTAAGTCATCCCAGATAGATGGGACTGCTGTTTCTGTTCCCCTCGTTGGTCTAAAGCCAACGTACGCCTGGTCCAGTAACTGGTGTTTTTCTATGTGTTCTTGTGTTAGTTTGTAGACGTAGGTTTCTAGTAATTTTGCTGGGTAGGGAATGTTTGAAATCGGTCTGTAGTTCGAGAGGTCTTCCACATCTTGTGTCCTTGAGGAGTGGTTTGATGTGCACGTTTTTCTGCTGACGAGGTTTCGAGACAAGTCCGATCTATGTAAGTCTCGTCAAAACAGGTCCACCCATGCTCCTCCAAAACCATCAAGGACCACATCGACTCCTTGGCTCCTGCCCTGGCTGACTTCTGCAATCACTCCTTCGCCTCTGGAGTCTTCCCATCCCCCCTCAAGCACTCCCTTGTGCACCCCGTTCTTAAGAAACCCTCCTCCGACCACCCCTGCCCGGCTAACTATTGCCCAATCTCTATCACTCCCTTCCTGGGCAAGCTCCTGGAGAAACTGTCCATCTCCCAGCTTAATCTCCATGCTGAATCTGTTGGTAGTTTACACAACCATCAGTCTGGCTTCAGAGCTGCCAGAAGCACGGAGACTGCTCTCCTGAACATCCATGAGGATCTGCTCTCGAACCTTGATTAAAACACTCCTTGTGTTCTCTCTTTGCTTGATCTCTCCTCTGCCTTTGATACTGTCAACCATACCATCCTGCTCAACCGTCTCCGTGATAACCTGGGTATCACTATTCAGGCTCTGGCATGGCTGTCCTCTTTCCTCTCCAATCGACCCTTCCAGGTCCAACTGGGGTCCTTCCTCTCTGACATCTTTTTCTCCACCTGTGGTGTCCCCCAGGGATCTAACCTCTCTCCCTGGCTGTTCAACCAGTACTTGGCACTTCTTGCCCACTGCATCGCCGCTCTCTGCCCCAATTTTCAGTGCAATGCGGATGATACCCAGCTCATTTTCAGGCTACCCTCGGCCTCCTCTTCTCCTTCCCTCATCTCTGACTGTCTTTCTGCTATCCAGGAATGGTGTGCCGCCAATGACCTCTGCCTTAATGCCAGTAAGACTGAGATTCTACTCATCGGCACACCCACTCCCTCCTTCCCTGCAGCTCTCTGGCCGGCCTCTCTTGGCCCTCTTCCTGCTCCTACCTGCAAGGCTAAAAACCTTGGGGTCATCTTTGACTCCACACTCTCTTTCTCTCCTCATATATCTGACGTCTCTAAGAAGTCACACTACCAGCTTCACCTCCTCCGAGGTATCCTTCCTTTCCTCTCCTTCCCCCAGAAGCTCACTATCTCTAGAGCCCTGGTTCTCTCAAAGCTGGACTACTGTAACAGCCTCTATCTGAATCTGCCTGCCTCTACTCTCCGCCCTTTGCAACTCATCTGGAACAGGACTGCGAGACTTGTCCTTGGCCTCAAGCCCAGGGACCGTATCTCTCCAGGACTGAACTCGCTACACTGGCTCCCAGTGGCTGCGAGGATTAAGTTCAAAACCCTCTGCATTGTCCACAAGGCCTTCTGGGGCCTCGGGCCAAAATACCTTCAACTCTCTCTTCTAAATATCTTCCTTCTCGAGCTCTTCGCTCATCCACCTCCAACTACCTCAGGGTAAGCCGCTTCTCCAAGCAACGGGTTGGGGGTAGATCTCTCTCCGCTGCAGGGGCCTCCCTCTGGAACAGCCTTCCTGCCTCCCTGAAACTTGAAGAGAACCATCGCCGGTTCCGGAAGCACCTCAAAACCTTCCTCTTTGCCTCCACTTTCTCTCCCCTGTTAATATTACTGAAACTGCACTGAATCTGCAACGGGCCCACTCACCTACCCCGGTCCGTGGCCCTGCCACTCTCCCCTGCACTGCCTACCTGACAACCCCTGCACTGTGGGACTGTCTCTGTATCCCTACAGCCCCTCCTCTAAGCACTTGTCTGCACTTGTCTGCACTTGTCTGCACTTGTCTGCACTTGTCTGCACTTGTCTGCACTTGTCTGCACTTGTCTTGCACTTTCCACCAGCTGGCCCTTCTTATTTATCTTGTTCTATTAAACCTGTACTGCACCTCTCCTCTCCCTTTCCGCCTTGCACTTTTCCCTCCCCCCCCCACCCTGCACTTGCGCGATCTGAATGACACCTGGCCTAGTAGGATCGTTTGTCGGTCTCCCCTTGTATCCCCCCACCCACTGCCTCGTCGCGCCTTGAAACACTGGTGTATAGGCGCGTTATAAATGCCATATCATATCACTGATTTGAATGATCGTGGTACTTTCCCCGTGGCAAGTGATGGGTTAAAAAGGTTTCTGTAGTGTTCCAGTGGTACGCCCTGTGTGAGGATGGATTTGTAAATGTCTGGGGGGCAGGGGTCGCTGGGGATCCTGCTTTATTGCTATGTTTTACCAGCTTCACTTATCTCTACTGGTATTTCTGGGTAGCTTTTGAGTTTGTACTCTGGTTCCTTATTTGGTGGGATTGGTTGTGCGTTTGGGTTGGCCGGTCTGCTTTGTATAATTTGGTGCAAGTCCCTGATTTTTATTTATTTATTTTTTCTTTTCTTTCTTGAAATGGTCCGCATGGTCGTTGCATAGTTTCTGAGAGGGTACCGGGGTGTTATTGGACCATGGCGGGTTCCTCATTTAATTTATGATGTAGAACAGTTCTTTTTGGGTGTTGGTAACTTTGGTGATTCTGCTGTCGTAGTGTTTCTTTTTGGCTTTTTGAATTTCTTTTTTGTAAGATTGGATCTGTCATTGGAAATGTGCTCTTTGTTTGGTCGTATTCTTTATTCTAGTTGGAGTTTCTTGTTCTTTTTCATGGTGTTGAGCATTGGGGTAAACCATTTTGCCATTGCTCTTTCATGACCGGGTGCAAGGTTTTTCATGGGAGATGCCGTGAATTGTTTCCGCTATCCATTTTAAGTGTTATTGACATCACTTCCTGCTGCCATCTTTGATCTTCATCTGAAGGCCATAAGGGACTCCTCTGGGAACACCAATCAGGAAGAAATCGCCTCATCCCAGTAACACCGGGGACAATATCGGAGAAACCAACCACTGATGCACTAGGCGCTCGGGTGACAAGAGCATGTGTCATCCCTTCTGGTATTTGGCGCACTGAGCAGATGTTGTTATAAATGGACCTAATCACGATTTCAGACAAGAATCTGCAAATGAGTCTTAGCCTATTTAATTGAAAAGTTAGGTCTTGAGAGCCTTCATACAATGAAAAAGAGTTTCCATAACTTTGGCCCTATTCAGCACATTCTCTGTCTCCTCTAAAGACAAGGGCTCAAGTCGAGGGTGGACAGCCCCCCCCCCACACTTTCTTCAGAGGGCGCCTTGATATGCTTTTTTCTGGTGATGCCACATTCAATTGGAATGTTAATGAGCCCCAGCCCACGTTAAAACATTTGTATAAGGGCTTGCCCTCTGCTAAAGACAGAGGATGATGGAATCATCAAAAGCAATGTATCTCCTATCATAATTTCCAGAAGGGAGTATACCTGGTCACATTACAGGCTAAATATGAGGGTGCTGTATTCTCCAAACACTTGTAAATAACGCACATCATTTTAAGGTCAATTCTGGATTGTGAACTCCGTAGGGGCGTACAGCCAGGGGCATCCCAGTTGCTTTTGCCTTTCTCCTTGTTTCACCTTTGAGTATCCAAAGCTTCCTAATTACTGTACTGCCTATCCATACTGTGCTATTAACCTATAATGTTACTGGCCTATAATGCATTCGCTCCTGCTGCTCCTCCTACTCGCCTCTCCCTACGCTTTCTCCAATTGCACTACAATTTCCTCCTTTCCTATTCTAAAACGCAATCCTTAAAACTCCCACTACACCTCTCTTCCACCAAGGGTGACAAGCTAACCATACATCCTCTGAAACATATGCACCTCCCCTCTCTTCCTCTGAGACTCAACCTCTCTACTCTTCCTTACCTCATCAACTGAACATTACACTCTGGAATGCTCAGTCTGTATGCAAGAGCACGTTATTTATCCCTGACTACTTTCACTCCTGCTCGCGCCCCCCACCCCCCAATCACTCCTCTTGACCTTCTTGCTATTCCTGAAACCGGGATTTCTCCATCTTACACTGTTACTCTGTTGGCCCTACATGACTCCAACTATCCTTCATTCACTCTCCTTGACTGAATGGCAGAGGTGGAGACAACTACTCTCTTCCCGCCTCAATGCCTCACTAATCTCTGCTCTGCCTCACTCGGCACATCATCTCCATCTATCACCCCAGTGGACTATTCTTTGATGATCTTGGGCAACTCATTGATTCTCTTTCCACTAAACACCACCTCCATTCTCTCGGGAGACTTTAACCTTACCTCTCCAACCACTTCTCAGAAATCTGAACTTCATTTGTTTTCTTAGTGACCACACTCTTCACTCTGTCCATAACCTACCTACCTACCTACATACACAGGCGGTAACTCTTTGGATCTCTTATTCATCTCCCCCTCTCTCTCATCCACTAGTACTACGGTCACACCATCCATATCCGATCACTCAATTGTTTCCACCATCTCCCTTCCACCCTCTGACCTTTCCTCACCACTTGTTTCACTTATTACTCAAAGGAAATGTAAACCTTCTGCCATTCCCCACAACGTTTCTCTGACCTACATTTCTCACTCTCCTCCTTCACACCTGGTCCCTCTTCCATCAACACTTCTTCACAAGCTTCCAATCCCTACTATGACTCATTCTCCTGTCACTTGCCACTGCTTACATTCAGCATCCTCAACCATGGGACACCCCATTCTTACGCTCTCTCCGCACAGACAAGTGTCGGCTGCTGCGCAAATGGAGGTGTACCCACTCGCATGAGGACCTGCAACTCTACCTCACGGCCCTGAACTCTCTCAAGTCCACTCTTGATAGAGCGAAAAGGGATTTCTACCTAATCCTCATTGACTCTCCCTCCAACCATCCTCGCCGGCTACAGGGTACCCTAAACTCACTCCTCACTCCTAAGTCTGACTATCAACTCCGCTGTCACAGCTAATGACCGAGCTGAATACTACACTACAAAAATGTAAAAACTTAGACTCTCTCTGGACCTTCCTCACACGTCCTCCTACATTGACATTCTGCCTACTGTACCATCATCCTGTGCATATATCTTCCACTTTAGTCACACACTCGGTGCTCCAGATAAGATTTTGCAGTGAGAATATTTTACGCCCTTTTTTTTAAGTTTGAGAGTAAATGCAATTTCCAGATTTCTTCTTCGCAAGAGTACAACATATATAACATCCTGTCGACGTGTTCAAAAAGTTATCACGTGGCAGTGGGCCACATCATCATGACAGAAAAACGGTTGTCTCACACTAACGGATAAAGGATAGGGTGCAGTAGCACAGACACCGACTCACAAATGGAACAGATGAACACCAACACTCTGAGGTTCCTTTGCATGTAAAGAGAAAGGTACGACAGCAGCATATGCTTTTTAACGCTTAGATCACACAGAACAAGCCAGCTTGAGTAGGAGACGTGCATGCTTTACCAACAGAAAGAGAAAAAGAGAATCAGGGCAACCCCAATGCAGGGTTCAGAATTGAGGGAAGCTAGGAGCTATTTAAGCTTCTGCTTCTAACTTAGAATAGCCTGGCTAACTTGACACCCCAGCTACCAGGAGCTACCTTTTTGGCTCTCCAGGTTAACTGATGCTGAACAAACACACCTATGTGACAATAACTGTGTATTTGGGACAATCTATAAATAAGTATCAGGACGCATCTATGTGACACTGCAGGCATAAGGGCCCATAAATAATGGACAAAATTATAGGTTTGGATCTTATGTGAAAGTTATATTTGCAGGACACAATGTACTAACTAGCTTCTTGTTCCCCAGAGGTAGCTCCTGGTCCCTGGTTAATGCTGGATACCGAGGAGCTGCTTTAGCTCCTGCTTATCCAGTCTTACTTTCAATCCCTGCCACCGCAAACTTTCATCATGTAGAACAGGTGGAGTGGATCAGTGTAAGTTGGTAAGCAACGCTAAAAGGTTCCCGCACAGTCGAAGTTCCTCTCCTATAAAACGGGTGCAACACATCCTTCAGTAGTGCACACCCCACTCCTAATCTAACATGGATCGCTGTAGATCATGCTTTCCTCAGATAGAACAGGAATGTTGTGGGTCTCAACAATGCAGGATTACCACATATAGAACAGATAAATAATGGGTTGGAGCAGTTCCACTGTCATAGAGAAGGAGCTTCATTGGGTGGGGCAGTGCAAGCACCATCCCACTGAAGAGGTACATTAAGGGCTTAGCATTGCATGCTACACTTAAACAGAACCGGAGCATCATAGGCCTCAGCAGCCCAAATTCCTGTCACAAGAAACATGGCCAGCATGGGCCTCAGCGATCCAAGCTCCCCTCACATGGAATAGGTACAGCATAAATACAGCAGTGGGAGCACCACCCACATAGCACATGAACGGTTCATAACCTCAGCAGTGAAAGCTCCTCACAGATATAACTAATATAATATGGAGAGCTACTAGTGCAAATATGTAGGCTAACTAACCCGAATCAGAAAAGCTCTACCTAGCCGGAATTCAGTACCCATAATTAGAAGGAATTTAACCTTGTAACAACGCATTTGTGTACCATTTCCCAGGCATTTGACGGCAGGTGCACTTCCTAATGAATGTTACAGAAGGGGATGTTTGTATATATGTCTCACAATATGCCTTTTATTATTCCTTTAGAAAGGTCTGGACTTTTGATCTTGTCTGTATATATGCTACTTATTAAGACACAAACCAACCTGGCAATTACACAGAAAAGCAAACGTTGCTTGGTTTGTGTGTGTTTTGATCGATAGCAGAATTGTCTTTTGATGATTATTGAAGTCCAGAACTAGTACTAAATGGTATGCCCATGTTAAGATACAATAGCGCAGAGGTGTTCGGGCTGAATGCTAAATTCTATATCTAATCAATCCTGTGGTCAAAGGTTGGCTGGGTAGAGTTAGCTTTACATCATTCAGTGGTCTGTAAACTGACTTATCAACCGAGATGATGATGATGATAATAATAATAACAGTGCTCAGAGTTTGGAGGACCCCACATGAAGTGCTAAATACAAAGTCAAATACCTATCTGGGTTACCACTACAGCGACACATTTTATTTAGTTTCTATTTCAAGTAAAAATGTAACCCTTTCATCTTTGATTGTTTTGGAACAGCGCTTGCACCGGCTGGAGAGTCGCGTTTTAATTGTAGCCTTGAAGATTTGAAAGAGGCTGAGACCCCTGTCATTTGGTGTAATGACAATCGCTCATCCTTCCGAGCAAGGGACCCGCTGTCACTGTTCCTTTGTGCCATTTACCACAATCACTGCAAGTTCAGTTTGAAAGGGTGTTTAAACTAAAGATTGTATACTTATCTGTACCCCAACATACGGTTTTGAAGTGGGAGTATTTTACACCCTGCTTTTATATTTACTGTGCAAATTATATTGCACGAGTAAAACGGATTTGCCTCTGCAAGAGTGTAAAATATGCACAGGCTACCAAAACATGACTAAAATTGAAAATTAACAGCACACATCAGAACAGAGGTTTGTAGCAAAGATGTCTGCCATCAGACAATTTGCGGAAAACCTTCTCCTACAAAATGTGTCTGAATACACCACATAAATGTATCTTGATGATAAATGCACCAAGCACAGTAACTCTGTAATCCTTTTGTGCAATGCAAACATGCTTTCACTGAAAAAAGCATATTTTGTTTACAAAGGATACTTCCAAATTGTAACTATGATTTCCATTTTTTTATGTTGGGGTCCTAAAATGCTGGGAAAATAAAAATGCATAACTGCATTGTTTGCTCAAATGTTCTGGTTTATGTCAATTAACCTGCCCTCTGCTCTCAACTGGTGTGTAAATGGTACACATGGAAAGATAAAAGCTGCTGCATTTAATGCGTAAAAAGGCCTGGTACGGTGCTTATCTGGAGGCCTGGTCACACTTATACTGACAGTCCTATCTCTACTGATGAAGGCTGTAACGCTAACGCCTCTTGTGCCCCATCAGACCCTCTTGTTTCTCAGCTAATCAAGCCTAGTGCCCCTTTAGTGGCCTCTTACCTTGCTGAACTCTTCACTCTGTCCTTCAACTCTGCTTGCTTTTCCTCCTGTTTTCAAAAAAGCCAGTCATCCCTCTCCTAAAAAAGCAAGGGGCTGCCCCAAACCTACTGGTTAACTTTCACATAGTGTCTCTCCTTTCGCATTACTCTAACGTGATTGAAAGGACTGTGTAAAACTGTCTTAACAATTTCATAGCCATCCACAACCTTCGAGATGACCTACAAGCAGGTTCTGCTCCCGACGCTCCACGGAAACTGCTCTCATGAATGTGTCCAACTTCATCGCCTCTGCTAAGCACTCCAACCTATCCTCTTTCATAATTCTCCTTGACCTGTCTGCTGCCTTTCACACTGTCTATCACTCTGATCTCCTTAATACTGTTCTTGGGAGTCATGATCAAGCCCTTGCCTGGATTGAATCCTACCTTGCACCTCGCCAATTCTGTCTCCTCGAGCAACCACACATCTCAGCTCGCTTTTATAACTGTTGGTGTTTCATAAGGCTCTGTCGTGGGTCTGCTCTTTACACTCTACACCCTGCTCTTGGGGCACTATTCTCCTACCTTGGGTTCTTGTAACAACTCTTTGTGGATGACACCCAAATCTTATTCTCTTTTCTTGAACACTCCTCTGATCTCTCTATCAAAATTCCAAACTCTCTGCCTTTTAAATATTGGATGGCTTCATACTCTCTCTACCAAAACAGAGGTGAACAGAGGTGCTCTTCTTCCCTGCCAAAAGCTCTGTCAAATCTAGCAGTAAGGAATTATTCACCATCATGAGGGAACTTGAGTCTCGCACCAGCCCACCCGACACCTGTCAGAAAGATGAAACCTAGTGTGCTGACCTACAGCATGCAATATTCGACAAAATAGCTATGCTCCAAAAAAGAAAATCGCAAACGAAAACCCACTAATCACGAACGTGCTGTTACCTCCCCACCCCCTCCCTTCGAATTTAGGCCAGTCTCCACCACTGAGGTCATCAAATTCCTCTTCAGTTTAAAACCGTCAAGGCGACATAGGCCCTGCCCCTATCATCAAAGACTGTGTTACAGAACTGGCCCCATTCATCACTTCTCTCATCAAGAATTCCTTCTCAAGGTACAGTCCCTAAGAATCTGAAAGAAGCATGGGTCCTCCCGCTTCTTTAAAAAAAAAAAAAACATCCCTTGACCCCAGCATCTCTACTAATTACCGTCCCATCACGATGGTCCCCTTCCTCCTGAAGATCCTTGACTGTGCCGCCTACCTCCAGATTCAGGAACACCTGGAAAATAATCTGCTGGGCCTACACCAATTGGGTTTCCGTCCTAGACACCGGACAAACGGCACTCCTTGACCTAAAAAAACAAATGGACACCATAATCGACAACGGAAATGTAGCCATACTACTTCTCCTAGACCTCTCTGCTGCATTTTACTTAGTAAATCATAAAATACTATGCCACCACCTGGACAGTGATGCACACTTCTCACCCAATGCCATCGCTTGGATAAAATCATTCCTCTCTGAGCGTACCATGAGAGATTTTTCCAACCTAGCTAACTCCACCTCTGCCCCCGTTCCCTGCGGGGTTCTTCAAGGATCTTGCGAGCCACCAACGCTTTACAACATATTCACCAAGCTGCTATTCGACCGCCTTGATGAACGTGGAGTATCCTATACAAATTACGCGGACGATATGCAAATTCTAATCCACCTAACTGGACACTACAACGCTAACTCCACCATCCTCAGCAACATTTACCAGATGATCCAATCGTGGATGGCCCCACAGGAACTTTGTCTAAATGATGACGAAACTGAGCTACTCCTGGTCGGCACCCGAACACACCTCAAATAGACCCCAAATAGAAACACTTCATAATAAATGGAAATACCATTACCGTCTCTAAGTTAAAACGTTGGACGTGTGCTTGGATTCCTCCTTAACCTTCTCTAGACAAATTAACTCCATAATCTCAGCAGCATATACTGCCAAACTCCATTAACGCCTGCAGACCCTACTTATCAGCAGACAGCTGCTTAACCTTAGCAAGAGCCCTCATTCTGTCTAATCTCGACTACTGTAATATCCTCCTGGCTGGCACTGCGACTACCAGCATTAAAAAAACTACAGGTCACTCAAAACAACGCCTTACGGGCAGCACTAAACATACCAAGAAGAGAACATATCTCTGGAATCAGACGCAAAGTACGCTGGCTACCGGTTCAGGACAGGATCCAAATCAAAACAATGGCAACCACCCACAAATGCCTCACTAATTTAGCTCCTAAATATCCTACCAACCTGCTAACTCCAACCCAAACCACGAAGACTACATGCTCTGCTTCAGCCTTCTTTCTCACTGTTCTGAAATTCAAAATAACAAAGGCTGGGGGACGTAGCTTCCCAGTTGTGGCAGCCAAAGACTGGAACACCCTACCTCTAGACATTCGATCTGACCCTTCCCACACCTCATTCCGCAGAAAACTTAAAGCTTGGCTCTTCACCTCCAATGTGTAGCCTCTGTGCCTTAATGCTTACAGTTTCATCCTTATACAATATGCTTCCGTGAATACATCTGCTCTACTTCATTTGCAAATTACCTAGGTTAATGAGGTTGCACATGTAAATATTACTGATTATGTACTGACGGAAAAAATGTATATGTAAATATCTTATGTCTGTAAATATGCTTAATGATTTATGCCAAACCACTGTTTTCTATTTGTTGCCTGTGGTAACCCTGTAATGTGTATTACCTGCTCTCCAGCGCCCAGATATCTACGGGTTTGGCGTGCGCTACAAATGTTCAATAAATTAAAAAATCTCTTACGCTGCCTAACCAGTTGCCATCTAACACTCTCCCTTACTCTTCTTCAGCTAGAAACCTCTGCGTCATCTATGATCCTTCTCTACTTTCCATCTCCAAAGCTGAAAGAGCTGCTCGCTTCAACCTCCTAAATATTAGACCATCGGGCACCTCCTTCCTTTCAAAACTACCAAGCATCTCTTAACCACTCTTGTCTTCTCTAAACTGAACTACTGTGCCAGTATCCTCTTTGGTCTCCCCAACTATGCATTCTGTCCTCTCAAAAAGACTTCGATACATGACTCTTTAAACTCCCTCACGATGTCTGACGATGGGGCTAGATTTAAATTTCTTCTCTTGGTTCACATATCTATCCACTGTAAGGCACTACTGTATCTATCCTCTATCCAACTCTGCAAGCCATCTTGTAATCTCTGCTCTGCCCCCTCGACTATCCTTGTGGCTCCTCGCCCACACTGTGCTTCCTCTTGCTTCTGCTCTTTCTGTCTTGCTCCACTTACATGGAATTTTCTTCCCCCGGTCAACCCGAGAAACAGTCCACATGGATTTGTTCGAAACCAAACAAAAAGCCTACCTACTCGCCTCCCAGTTACCCCCTTAACCTAGCTCATCTCCCTGCTAGCTGCCATTTTTCCCTCATCTGAAACCTGCCTCTGTCCATCATTTCCTCTGCCTCCACTCTAGCCCCTCACCCATCATGGTCCCATCCCGAGTAAATCTGGCCACACCGCCTACCTCATAAAAATAAAAAAAATATCCAGTTGGTTGTCCTTAATCCTTAATATATGTATGCCCGCTTATGCATTGTCCCCAGTGACTGTTCAATTAACTCCCCTCCACAATCTGATCAGAATGTTCTTCAAACTCACCCCATTGTAAGAAGCTCACTGCTTCACGTCAAATCTGATTTCTTATCTATTGTACTTTCTTTTGTGATCAAAAGAGCGTCTGTGTGTATGTATATATGAAAATCCATTTGAGCCAAGTCTCACACTCCACAGGGCCCCTAGAAGCCATTGTGTGAAGTTCACCTCCAGTTCTGAGCCACAAGGCACTATGGGTATGCAAATTAGCCAAAATGCAAACATTTTCTCCAGGAAATTGTCTAACAGGGCAGTGCTATATTATACATAGCTTAATCAACCCAAGACAGACATTTTGCAAGACTGGCAGACAAAGACAATTTCCTGGAGAAAAGGTTTGCATTTGGGCTAATTTGCATAACCACAATGCCTTGCTGTTGTGGCTCAGAACTGGAGGTGAACTTCCAGCGATGGCTACCAGGGGCACTGTGGAGTGTGTGTGACGTGGCTCAAATGGAGTTTGCTACTTTCACATTCCAGGTGAAAGGGTTGGACCATTGAGTACAGAAGGAGACGCAGGTGGGAGGGGTATTCCACCAAGCCACGGGGTGTAACCTAAATGGAGAGATTTCCGGCTATAGTCTCTTGAATTTATTTGAGCTTATTTGCCTTTCTGTTTGATTTATGAGTTCAGCACAGCAAAGTGTAAATAAATATAATTTCAGAAACATTCATGGTGCTCTAATCTAATCACCAATGCATCCAGTGAACGGTTAATCAAGTGTGATTTCTGGGCTTATATAGCCCCCCCTATCCACCTCGGTTGCCACGGATATTCTCAGTTTGATTTGTATGTCACTAATAATGTGCCAATAAAGTTTTCAACTGCAACATTCGCATCCACTTGTTTATTTGTCAAATTATGTTCAGGTATTGTAATCCAATTTATCAATCATGAGGAAACAATATTTAATTTAAATGTATTATCTCTTATTTCAGCCTTTTGCCCAAAAAGGGGACACTATTAAAGTTATTGGATAAGCTCACTACTCGAAGTTCCAATGGCTCAAACCCCTATGCCACTCTACTGTGCCGCAGCCTGTAATGGACATCGAAATTGAAACCTGTTCTACAGGACATATTGCGTTCCTTTTGGTTGCTCCTTCCTGGTCTTATCATGCCTGACCTCGAGTACCAAGTTATTCATACAATAAAGAATCTTCTTGCTAACTATTTAACAAGTAAATAAAACAAATTAAAGCAACACAGTAACTAATACAGCCTATGGCCCAAATAGTGCCTGGCTAGACAGTGTTACTTGTCCCCCAAGGGAATATAGAAGTAAAGATGCAGACACCGGGGTGTATAAATAAAATAGCTTAGTGTTTCTATAGCGTGTATTTGTGTTTGCTTGTAAAAGAAGAAAAAAATATAACAGATCTCCCCTGTCCAAGAATGGGCTAAGCATGGGGTGAGAATTCTATAAATAATGTTAGGGAACCGTTGGGACAGATAACGCGAGAAGCAGCAGGAAAAAGAGTGCTCAGGGGGTCAGTACCTCCCAGAGCCCAAAGAAAATGTCCAGCTGGGCTGAGTTCAGGTGTCCTTACTGTGCTAGCAGCCCATGCACTGAGGTGGCTGTGGGTAGGCTGTCAGTCCCAATCTTGTGTTGATCTGGGCATTGTAGAAGATTGGCCCCATATGGGTTGCATGGGCCGGGTGTCCCAAATGGAGCAACGTGGCCATGCCCTCTGTGAGCCTGCCCTGCGGCCAGTCGTGATGGGCTCTATAAAGAAAAGCCCTCCTGGGTCATGTCTGCCAGGGGGTGAAAAAGGAAAGGGGAAGTCTGCCCCGCCCTCAGTGTGCAGTGCAGTGAAGGAAGCCATGGATGGCCGGAGAATCCCTGTGCCACTTCGTACTAGTGGCCCATGTGAAGAGGAGGGCTCCGGGATTTCGACCGGAGCCCCGTGAGTACACTGCCCGCCCCTGTGTTACTCCGATACAATTCAGATGGGGCGTGGCTGCAAGGCTGGATCCAGCACCAGGGCCCGGTGGTGAAAGTTCCACGTCCTCCCAGCAACTGGGATGCCCTGTGAAGAAAACATGTAGAAGGGGCTGCAGCTGTGATCGTGGGCGCCCCAGGGGATGGGCTGCCCGAGAAGTTTCAAAAGGCTGCCGTGGGGACATCGGACAACCATCCTCCCCTCTTCTCCCACCACCCCCGGTCAAGGGGGCTCTGATGAGCACATGGTGTGCCTGCCGCAGGGCTACAGCGGTGATCGTGGGTGGCCTCCTAAGGCATGGGGCCACCCAGATAAGTGGGAAATGGTCAAAAAGACTGTATGCATTTGAACGAATGGTACGAAAGACCTGAAAAAGGCCTGTACCATTCGTACAAATGGGAAAATATCGAACATGAGGAGCGGGGGTGTCCCCTGCTCCCCATGTTCTGCATTTTCTGATTCGGCGGTTGTGGGTGTGTCCCCCGCACACAAAAGGAAAGGACTCTGCGTCGCCGGTTCCTGATCACAGAAGTGAAAGGGAACAGACGTCGCAGGGACATAGCAAAATGTGCCGCCGCAGGTTAAGTAAGTGGGCGGGGGGGTGGGGTCATGTATTTATTTTGGGTTGTTTTACCTTGATGGAAAAAACTTATTTGCGGTCAAAACCGATATGGTCTTTTTGGCTGTGTGGTTTTCCACAACGGTAAAACAACCCAAATCCGATAAGTGAAGGTCTATGGATGCTGCGTTAATAACGGCAGGACCCACCCAGGCATGGAGGGGCCCACCTATGAACGGATTTGTGTGTGTGTGCGCGCACTGGCCATGCACAGTGACTCAGTGGGGGCCCATGTGGTGAACAGGGCTTCCCTAGAAGAACAGACTAAGGGAGCAGCCCTGATTTCCTCTGGGTTCGACACCAACCTACAAGATAGTACCTCGAAAGAAGTGGCTGACTGCAGCAGTCATCCCTGTGTAAGATGATATGTATTCTATGTTTTATAGGTTAGTGTTGTGTAGATGGGTGCATCTTGGTAGTTCTATGAATGTATTGTGCAAGTTGATAATTAAGTAGGGGAAGGACATGCACATTTAAAAAAAATCCTATTAGACCTTCAGAGCGAGATGCACTCTTCCCCATGTTGACGGGTGACAAAATGTTTGAGTGCTTTCCGTAAAATGGTGCATGTTACCATAAGCTTCATATTTGGTGCAATGATGCCAGCCATGCAAAGTGAAACTGTTTACCATTTACTGTTAGTGATTTGTTTTTATTTGCATGGATCGAAATAAGGATTTGATGAGCAGGAACTAAAAGCAGCTCTTGGGTATACACCATTACAGAGTGAGCAGGCGCTACCTCTGGGGAACGAGGAGCTAGTGCCCAGCGTGTTGCAAACCTAACTTTTACATGAGATGCAAAACATAACTTTATGCCGATTACATAGGACCCATTATGTTGTTAGCCATTATACTCAGTTTATTACTGAGGTATGTCTGTATTGCATCAGATGAACGAGGTGTGAAAAGTAGCGCCTGTTAGCTGTTTGTGTCAAGCCTACCAGGCTCTCCTAGACTATAACCTTGAGCTAAATAGTTCCCAGCTCCTGACAATTTCGAACCCCGAGGTGCAGAGCCCCTCCCTGTTCAGCTAGAATGTGGGGTAGGGGTTCCTGCGGGGACTGCCCCTGATCTAGGGTGAGGGACCAGGGCCGGAAGTTAGGGGCGACAGTAATGGTGTTAAATCCATCACATTGTACCTAATGGTTGTAATGAATTCAGTAAGAAATAAGCTCCCTCGAAAAGTCGTCAGTGATAATTGACTCTTGGGTGGTAATTGTGTGCCTGTGGAGAGGGCAGTGAGCAAATGATATATGCCTACCTAGTACCTCGCAAGTTATTTTTTATTTTGTTTTAAACTTTTGCTCAAAATCTACACAAATGAATACATATAACTGAAAATACAACCCTAGGATAAATGGAAGCCTGTAATTTCTGTATAAAAGCATGTGAACAGTCTTACTACAGGACCATTCTATCACTACTATTACAGTTCTGATGTCAAAATGCCTGCTGCCCGAGGCAGCACACTGTGTGAAAGGCAGCTCTCCCATTAGAACTCCAACTTCTGCAAAAACGATTCTTTACCACGTCAGTCATTAGTTGATTACCATAAATCCCTCCCCCTTTTTTAAATGTGTTAATTTAGTGTACTGCTGGGACTAGGCACAGAGGGTAGTAACCTGGCTGCATGTTACCACTTATTCACTTATTCTAGACCACCAAGAATGGCTTTTGAATGCTTTTTTTTAAACTACTTAAAATATTTATTGGCAGCATATTTTAACTGAACAGGTTCTACTCTTATACCATATTACAACAGCTGGAAGAGCTCTTGGATCACAGTGCGCAAAAGATCAAGTATTAAAGGAGATATGCTGTTATGATGAATTATAAGGAATAAAATACCCTCACCATATGTTAAGTGGCGATCTGCAATCTTAACATGGGCATATACCCGTGGATTGAGTTTTGGGAAATGTTTGTATCGCCCTTGCTGCATTCACTTTTAATACAAAATAAATTCAGAAAAACCCTTTTAAATTCCAGCCTCGTTAGTATGCCAGGTGAATAAAATAATATGGTAAGTTTGCCGTCATCATTAAACCTAAGCCATCGATCCAGTATAATAATTTTTATATACACTACTCTTGTGACAAAGTCTGATCACAACCTTGGTCATCGGGCTCTGAGGATGATCTACCGCCCAGGGTAGCTGACCTTTGAGGGCTTCTGAACAAGAGGCATGAGCTTCTTAGAGGTGGCGTATGGGAATGAAGCAGCTTCCCCCACCCCCTTTTGTCCGGTCTGTACCTGGACATAAGTGCAATCTTCTCTATCCTAGAGGAACCAGTCATCCTGTTATTATCCTCATAGTTCACTAATACTTGCATGCATATTGGAGACGAAAGAAGTACTGATGGAGACAGGGGGGTCAAGCCCATAATGGGCAGCATACAGGTATTGCATTGTAACCAATGCCCTGCTTCAACAATTTCCCCCTCACACCCTGAACCTGGGGCATGCTACAGAAAGATTCCATGGAACCAATCGCAATGCAAGAGAATAAATGAGGACATTTGGAAGGCCTGGGAAAGGGAGACCAGGCATGGAAGCAGAGTGGGGGCGGGGTGGCAGAGGTTTCCAGGAGCAGGCAGCTGAGGCCTGCTCCTGGAAACGGGCATACTGAGTGCGAGTATTTGACTCGCTATTATTTTTCCCTCAAAGTTGAGAGTACAATTATTTAGTAGGGAATCAAAACAATTCTTATCTACGGGGCTGTTGTTTGGGGGTGGGGGATTCAAAATATATTTAAAACCTAAAGCTGATGTTTTTGTGATCTTATCAATATTTAGATTTTTTTATTTTAAATCCTTTTGAGATGAGGATGCAGTAATATAAAGAGCTCATAATGGCAAAGCTCTGGCGTACCACTAATCTAATACATATACATGGATTTCTGTGAGTGGGAGCAGGCTCCATGTATTGACTTCCTTTTATTTGTTACACGAATTTTTAACCTCTATTTTGTTTGTTGGGAGTATTTGCCTACTTTCTGAGATTGGGTGTATGATACGCTGAATATCTGTAGGGCTGCTGAAGACCTTGGGGTAGCTGAGCTCACAGTGCTGGAAGAACCTAGAAAGCAGCCTCAAGTCCTGGGACACCTTGTTGTCAGGAACACTAGGCCTACCTGCGTTGCCAAAGGAACATCGCCCATCCTGTGCAAGAAGGGCCCTTTAAAAAGGAGGCTCAGGAAACGGCTTGCTGTTGTGAAGGGTGTCTCATCCCACTGAGGGAGAAGAGTACTATAGCCCTTCGAGGAAAAACAGTAAAGTATCTTTTGAAGTTTTCATGGCACTATATTCCTTCTACAAATGTAGAGCAAGAGAGAACCTAAGTAAGAAATGGGAACAAAAGCAAGTGTTTCCTTTAGTGAACAGAGAAAGTGCTCACTGACCTCCAGAGCAAACGGGAGCAGATACCCTGGATCAGAAAGAAATTTTGAGCAGGACAATTTATTTTATTTATTTGCATTTTTACAGCGCTCACACAGCACGCGGGCATCGAGGCGCTGTTACAGGAATTGTTTGATTTTTTTTTAGTTGCGTTATTTGTATTTATAACGCGCTTAAATACCCAGAGATTTCTAAGCGCGGACCCGGGGATCGAACTTGTGTTGCTTCGTGTCGTCTTGCTTCCAAGGCGAACACGTTGCCGCTGAGCTATCCTCCCGGGACAATATAACCCTGTGAACGGGAAGCATCTGGGTGCAACATCCAAGAGACTGTTTTGGGCTCTGGAGATCCAGGGGGAAATGAGGAACCCCAAGATGGGGGAATTCCCAACCACTGTATTGTTTATCTCACCCTGACACGTTTTGAGGCGATGCCCAAGGTGGTGTGGCCACCCAAGTTAAGGGCCTGAGCGAAGTGAGGTCCCTTAATGAAGGAGGTGGGCCGTTACTCAAAGGGTGGGCCCAGCCACTGAGGGGCATATCACCACTAGCACCCGTGTAGATCACTGCATGTGTGCTAATAGTTTTATTTTATTTTGAAATGATGAACGAAAAACGTACCTTTTCCTCATGGCCGAAGCTGCATTGCCTTTAAACCAGAAAGTCTGTCTTCAATGTTGATGACATTGTAGGGGGGATTGCCTGGCTGAAGGCAGCGCGGCGTGGAAAAGTTGTCTTTTTCTTTCATTATTTCAAAAGAAAGGAAAACCATTAGCACCTGTGCAGTTATCTACACGGGTGCTAATGGGAAGGTAGAGCAGGGAAGGGAAGCGCCTGACACTAATGAAAGGGCTGGAAACGCTGCTTACCTTTCTGAATATAGCCCGCGTGCCGAGCATTTTCCAGGTGCTCATGTTTAGAACACACTTCTTGATGTTTATCCTAGCCCTAATTTTGTGGAATGGAACCATGAAGCAGCTTTGCACTGTATCCCTTTGACTGTGATGTACTATAACATGGGTCTGTAACTTTTTGGCTCTCATCCCTGCTCATTAACTAACTATGATGGCTTAAACCGATGGAAGTTGTAGCCCAAAATATTTGGAGAGCCAAATGTTGCAGACCCCTGTGCTATAAACATCGTGGAGGACTGATGTTTACTCTCAAATTTCTCTGTTTGTTTGATTCTGAGTGATTATGCATAAAGAGGACACCAGCGTCTTTGGTGGTTGGAAATGTAATCTATACGAGATGATTTGTATCAATCGGTTTCTTATGTGAGTAACTTAGAAATAGCCAATGTTGCTGAGATGCATTTCCTGAGGTAGGAGGGATGTGAGTTTTTGTAGAGGTGTAGTTTTGTTTGCTTCTGTAGTAAGTGGGCAGTGTGTGGAATGACAGGAGATTTGCATACAGTGTGTTTGAACGTGGATTTTGAGCTTCAGTGTTGGGCGTGTTTTGGGCCATTTGGAGCGCCTCTCCACTGTGTCGGGAGCAAGATCACAGTCCAGCACATTAGGGGGCAAGAACACAGTGGGGCCAAAATGACAGTGTGATATCTGGCAACAAACTAACTGTGGTACACAAGGGATCAACATGATCATAGTCAACAAATGAATATGTAAGTAAAATTGATGACCAGTCCTACAGGTGTTGCTGGGGTTTGCTTTTGCCTTATCTTGACTGTTCCGCCACCCTCTAGATCGCCAGTGCTACCCATTAACTGTTCAGTCCCGCAGGGTTCCATCCTCTCCACAGTGGTCTTCAACCTATACATGTAGCCGCTGGGAGCCCTCCTAGCCACGCACAACTTCTACAAATACGCTGAAGACGCACAGCTATACCTCAAGATCGACTCCATCAGAGACATCCACAGGCTAAAAACCTGCTTTTCGCTTCTCCAGTGTTGGATGTCTAGTGCATAATTGAAGCTTAACCCCTCCAAGACTGAATTCCTACTCCTCACCAACAACACTGAACACCCAGACATACCCTGCTATCAACCATGAACCCTGAGGGCTTCACACCTTAGCCCGCCCCCTGTGCCAAGTTCTTCGAGTTCCACATGGACAAACACCTCTCCTTTAAGACGCACAACTAAGAAAACTCAAACCATTTGGTATCTGCGCTCCTTCCTTTGGAAGGATATGCCCTTCCTCCCTCCGGACAGCTTTAGATCCACTGCTCAAGCACTGGTCCTATCCCACCTGGATGGGGCAATGCCCTTCTCGAAGGCCTCCTGTTGTCCTCCCTTGTGCCCCTGAGAAGTGTCCTACTCACGGCTGCACGCCTCATCTACGCAGATACGACCACATCACCCTCATCTTTCTGCATCTAAAAGGCAGTCACCCTCAACTGACCCAGCAACCTTGCAGAGAACCTCAGCATCTCCAGTGTACAACGCACCACCAGAAGCCAGGACACATGCAGACTTGAAATTCACCACTGCAAAAATGAAAGGTCAGAAAACAAGCCTTCTCTGCCTCCGCCTCCAAGACTATGAAACCTACCCATTGGCATCAGCCTCGCCCCCGCGCTCCTACGATTCAGAAAAGAACTCCAGACCCACCTCCTTTCTCCTTAACACCTAGACCACCCTGTCGCGCCGGTGCCACCTGAAACGCTAGACGCCGTTCGGCTCTCTCCTCCCGGCCACCCTGTAAAGCTGTGCCCCTCTGTATCCTACCCCCACGGTATATCTGTTCTGTTGTATACCTCAGTAAAGTGCTCCACTGCTTCTCGAAGCTAGGTCCGGGCTCAATAAATAACCTAATAATAAATAACCCTTGTTTTTACTTCTGTAATTCAAGCCATCTAGTTTGTGGATTCAAATCTGCTTCGTGATACATTGCAACAACTGTTGTTTACTCCACTGCTGAGAGCAAAAACAACACGTGAGTAAGTAAACTATCCAAAGATGCTTCTTGCTGTTTGTTATCAATCGGTGAAGAAGAATCCGCATTTATCAGAGTGTTCAAAACCTTTTAATTAATGTAAAAGATCAATGAATAGATATGGTGACTAGAAGTTACTCTTATCACGTAGACCAGCCGTAGAGCATCTATTGTAAACCATCCAATAGCCAGGGTCTCTCTTTTTAACCATCGGTAACCCGGATCCAAATTATATAATTCTGTGCTCCCAGATGTAAATAACAATACATATAAGCCTTGTCTAGTTTGACGTGGTGCCCTCTGGAAATCTACAATTATCATGGGCAACCCTTTTTAGTGGCATTTTATTATCTGCTTGATTGCTTGTGGCTGATTTCACAGACAAGACCTTGTGTCCAGGGTTAGAAATTGAAGGTAGCTGGGAGTCATTTAGCTCTTGCTTCTAGCTTATGAGAGGCTTATTAGCTTAAAACCAACAGCTACTTTTGGCTCCCCTTGCCAATTGGTGCCTTACAAACATGCATATGTCACATGAACTTTGAGTATTTGAGAATGCTTATAAAAAGAATTGGGGCACATCTAAACATAATGAATCCTACAAACTGGACCAAAAGTAAAGTATGCATCTCATGTGCAAGTTAGATTTGCGGTGTGTTGGTGCTCGCTCCTGTTTCCCCAGCGGTAGCTCCTCCCTACTTGGTGATGCCTGACACCCAGGAGCTGGTTTTAGCTCCTGTTCATTAAAGCTTAATTTCCAACCTTGAGAGTCTCTGCATCTGGGACTGAGTTTCAGCCCAGGAAACATCTCCTTTTTATCTCTCTACGGAGGCTTTCAACCTTTCCCCGAATGGTAGGAAGCCGTCTGTGGGGTTTAGCTGGGAACCACTACATCAAATGCGAGACGGGAGGACAAGGGAGAGCTCACACCAGGGAGGTAATTACTAGAAACTCTTTGATGCAGGGCAGACAGAGTGGGCAGAGATCTTTTGTGTGTTCTTGTCTTCCTGCCGACAAAGCAGTCTGGGACTGGCATCACTACGCAAAGGCCTCTGAACACAAACACCATGATTGGACCCCTTACAGAAGGCTAGAAGAGAACCATTCCGGTATGGCAGATTGCCTATTTAAGAGTGGTCAGACCACATCCTCTGTTGAATCATCTTTATCTACAGAAGAAGGACTTCACCTGGAACTTTATTTGGGGTACAGTGTGCTCGCGTGTCCTGTTAGACAGAGGGGAGGATAAACACTCCATGAAGAGAGAAATACCCTTCCCTCGACCCTCCTAGACTGTCCCTTTATGGTCAACCCATGCCTGGACAAGGCCTGCTGCAAACTGAGACCGCTGCTACCCAGGAGCCTGCGATGTGGAGATGACCGCATCTGCAGCAATAGATTGAACTCTTCTCAACTGTCTATTCAACCCAGTGAAAGCCTTTGACTCGCCGCCTTGAACGCTTATTTGGCCAGCTGGAAGTAACTGTGTTGACTCCAGCTTGGTCTGTCTTGATGCTGTCTCTGCGGGAAAGCACTTAGAAGCTTGTCTCAATGATGTTGAGCACCAGTAACACTTTAAATTGGAAGTGATTTGGTACCTCTGGCCTGCCTTAAAGGGCTTTACTGTCATTTATGGCCCCAGTGCTTCCCTTTTTCTTAAAGACCTTCATTGAACTTGACTTTGCTGTTGAACATATTGTCTGTGCACCCCTGTCCTGTCCTCAGATACACCCTTTCATTACTAAGTCTGCATATTCTGTGTCTTTTACAGGGGTGGGCTATCTGGATATAAATAAATTTGATTGCTAAAATTGATTAGCAGCGTTTGCTGATGTTCTTGATCAGGAAATTCATTTGTTTGGTTATCCATTTGTTGCTACTATTTTTTAAAGTAACTGAAAGTTATTCGTACCCAAGACATAAAATGAGCAACAATACATTATATTAATGTATTTCTAAAGTAACACATTGGTGACATTGCATGAAAGACCCATTTAAAAAAAAAAGAAAAGGCAATGAAAACAGTGCAAGGCCCTGTGCAGCTGGTTGCAGTTGGTGCCGTACAGCGCAGTGTTTTAGTACATGTTATGCTTGCCCCGTTATTTGGAGAAATTTAGAAATGTTGAATCAAAAAGTTCATACTGTTAAACGGAAGTCTGAGCTGGAGACTAAGTACCGAGTGTGATGTTGCGGCAGGCATGGTAAGTGGCAACTTCAGGAGGACCGATGGACAAGATGGCCCTTGCCAGTTGTGGATGTCCACTAATTTCAATGAAGTGATAAATACTTATTTCATGTGTGGGCAGGGAGGGGCTGCACCTGAGTGGGGTTTTGGTGGAGGTCTGCCAAAAGGGTTAGGGTTGAGGGGATTGGGTTTGCAGTAAGGAACTCCAATGGAAACTCTGACCTGGGGATTGGCACCAAGATGATGGCTGGGGAGAGTCACAGTGGGCCAGAATAGAACGTAAGTGGTTACAATCAGTCTGCCTGTGTAATTGTCCACCTTATTGGCTAGCTCCTCTCCCCTGAGTGTTAATATATATTGCCACCCAGGGTGGGGGAGCAACCAATCGGGTTCCTTGGATCGCAGGCTGAATCTACCGATCCAAGCCTGCATTCCATGGAACCTGATGGATGCGTTCCCTCGCCCCGTCACTCCCCGCCCCTTTCAATTTTCCCATCTCTCCCAGCCCCACACCTCTTTTCCTCTGCAGCGGTGGCACTGCTGCCCCGCTGCTGCTCCATAGCTGTAATGGAAATGGAAGAGGGGGTCTGTAAGAAGCCTCTCCTTCCTGATCCATGGCAGCCATCACAGCGTCAAGTTCATTGGATCAAAATACAATGCTCTTAGTTTCCGGATTGGAAACCTGGGGTGCTACTCTCGGGCCTTTAACCCAGACTATTGCCACCCGTTTCAGTCTTTGGAATGGGTGGTTTATTCCTTAAAAACAATTGTGCTAGAAGAACAAAGAGATCGAAGAGTAAGCCTTGTCTGTTTGGTTTTGCAGAATGCCTGTAGATGTACAGCCTAGATGGAACCATTGATCGCTACTATGCACAACATCTAGTTAGCTTTGTTTAGTCAAAATGTAAGGGGAAATAGAAAGCCAGAGACCAAATAGGGTGGATGCTATTGTAGCAGGCTGAGCACTGGGCAAATTAGTTGGAAAATTGCAGTTTGCAGACATCTGTTACTTTTAGGGTAACTGGTATAAAGTGTCAGATTGATGAAAGAGTATCAAGAGTTTGGTATTAAGGCTTTGTGTTTATTGTTTCTACTGATTTTTGCACATAAATAAAGATGGAAATTACTCTGGTTCCAGTCAGTATTTATTCAGAAAAAAGGAAAAGTAGGTTTCTTGTTTGGTGTCAGTCAGGCATTGCAAGCCAATGGCTGTGCCAAATGAGAGCAAGCACATTGCACATAAATGAAGTGATTTTCCTTTAAAGCCATTTTTACCTGCTGCAGAAATTTCTCAGGGGTGGGGGGCATGGGGTGCAGGATGGATCGGTTTTAAAGAGCATTTGTTAATTATTTTGTAATTGGTAAAATGGAGATTGGTGTGTGTATGTGTGTTTTGTTTTTCGAGTCTACTGTAGGAGAACAAAATTGAGATTTTTGATCTGTGCGAGTCCAGCTCCTTGATGGCCCCATTTTGCAAGAAAAAAAATAAATGGCGTCTGTATGAAAATGTTGCCATTTTATAGTAAAGGTGTGAATGGAGCTTAATTTGATGTAGAGGTGTCATGTTCTATGTGTGATCCGCATCGCCGCCCTCTGCCCCAACTTTCAGTGCTATGCGGACGATACCCAGCTCATTTTCAGGCTACCCTCGGCCTCCTCCTCTCCCTCATCTCTGACTGTCTGTCTGCTATCGAGGAATGGTGTGCTGCCAATGACCTCTGTCTTAATGCTAGTAAGACTGAGATCCTACTCATCGGCACACCCACTCCCTCCTTCCCTGCAGATCTCTGGCCGGCCTCTCTTGGCCCTCTTCCTGCTCCTACCTGCAAGGCAAAAAACCTCGGGGTCATCTTCGACTCCACACTCTCCTTCTCTCCTCATATATCTGACGTCTCTAAGAAGTCACATTACCAGCTGCACCTCCTCAGAGGTATTCTTCCCTTCCTCTCCTTCCCCAGAAGCTCACTGTCTCCCGAGCCCTGGTTCTCTCGAAGCTGGACTACTGTAACAGCCTCTATCTTAATCTGCCTGCCTCCACTCTCCGCCCTCTGCAACTCATCCAGAAAAGAACTGCGAGACTTGTCCTTGGCCTCAAGCCCAGGGACCGTATCTCTCCAGGACTGAAATCTCTACACTGGCTCCCAGTGGCTGCGAGGATTAAGTTCAAAACCCTCTGCATTGTCCACAAGGCCTTCTGGGGCCTGGGGCCTAAATACCTTCAACTCTCTCTTCCTAAATATCTTCCTTCCCGAGCCCTACGCTCATCCGTCTCCAACTCCCTCAGGGTCAGCCGCTTCTCGAAGCAACGAGCTGGGGGTAGATCTCTCTCCGCGGCAGGGGCCTCCCTCTGGAACAGCCTTCCTGCCTCCCTGAAACTTGAGGAGAACCATCTCCGGTTCCGGAAGCACCTCAAAACCTTCCTCTTCACTTCTGCTTTCTCTCTCCCTCTCCCCTGCTAAATTCTTCACCAAAACTGCACTGATTCTGCAACTGGGCCACTCTCACCGACCTCGGTCCTGGGCCCAGTCACTCTTCACTTGCACTGCCTCCCTGGCAACCCCTGCACTGCGGGACTGTCTCTGTATCACTACAGCCCCCCCCCCCCAGCACTTGTCTGCACTTACCTTGCACTTGCCACCAGCTGGCCCTATTTATTTATTATTTTATTTCTATTCTACTTATTTGTACTGCACTCCCCCCCCCCCCTCTCCCTTCCCCTTGCACTTTTCCCTTCCCCCTACCCCTGCACTTGCGCGGTCTGAATGACACCTGGCCTAGTAGGATCGTTGTCTGTCTTCCCCTTGTTCCCCCCTCCCTGCCTCGTCGCGCCTTGAAACACTTGTGTATAGGCGCGTTACAAATGCCATATCATATCATATCATCCATGATCTAAACAAATGGATACTGTGGCGAATCCCAGGATGTTATCACTGCTTCCATAAGGGGGAAGCTCCTTCCCATGAGGCCGGAGAGGTGAGGCTGCTACCCGATAGTCCCCCTCGGGGTGGTACTGTGATGAATCCTGCGGAGTCCTCACAGAATCCTTACCTAGAGGCTCCTCCCAGCTGGCTTGGGGAAGGCAGCCGCTAGCTGATACTAACCCTGGGGCTGGTATTAGCCGAGTGGATCACCTGGGAGGAGAGGAACCCCAAGGGAATAGGACAGCTCTGTTAGTAGAGACACAGTATTTATCTTCTTCAGAGAGGGAGATTTCCATGTGCCAGGAATATTTAATGGCTTGTTGTTGGAATAAGGCTCCCCTTTCTAAAACTACCCACCTTTGTGGTAGTGAAAAGTCTTGTGATCAACATGAGAACAATATATATGGCAATCGGAACCTTAATACTCTGGCTTCTGATGAATATAATTCTCGCTTAAGTCTAAAGCAACCATTAAACCCTCTAAAACCCTCCCCTAGGGATACATTCAATAAACGGAGGAAATCAAATAAAGTTAAAGGCTGTATTTGTGAAGGAAAAAGTAACCAAAACATTGGACTTCAAGTCCCACAATGCCCTAAACATTGGACTTCAAGTCCCACAATGCCCTAAGTACTGGGACGAAGAAGAGCGGGTCAGAGGCACAAAACTGCAGTATTCAGTGTAGTGGTTCTAATGACCCACACCTGAGCAGGACCTTTGAAGGCCCCCTCAGGTGCAGGCCATTAGAACAAGGAGGAAGAGCAGTAGCGGGAGTTGCAGACTGCCGCTGCAGAAGCAGAGAAACGGAACTGCCGCTGTCTTTGAAGGGGGATGAGGGTCTTCGAGATTGATAATTTGAAGTGCAGAGGTAGCGCAGCGGGAAGCAGTGTTTTAGCAGGCTTTCCCCTTGGAGAGGGAGGCTCTCCTTATAGCGTCCCTTGTCCCGGCAGCTGGCGAGCACCGGAGTGCACAAGGAGTGAGAAAAGCTCATTTCCTGATGGCCGTGGGAAAAAGATCAAAGCAGTCAGCAGTGCACAAAGTAGCAGAAGAAGCCAAACTGGCAGTGGCAGCAGATCGAACCAGTGCGTATAGAGAAACCAGTGAGTTTACCTTTGTTGGGTAATCTCGGAACGTTTCATAGTTGACCGCTGGCTGCTGATAATTATTTTGTATAATGAATTGATGTAAGAAAACCATATTGGTGTAGTAAGAACTTTACAAGAGGATAAGAAAAGAAAGGTTATAATAATTATTACCAAAGCCAAGAAATTTGCCAAGATAAAGAGGGAGCAATATTGAAACAAGCTAAGAACTGCCATTGCCAAAGTAAAGAGGGAGCAATACTACAGAAAGAATATAACCTTTGGCAAAATAACAAGAGAACACTATTGTAGAAAGATTGTAACCATTATTCCCAGAGTTGGGCAATAGTTGTGCAAGACGTCAATAAGCATTGCCTAAGGCAAAGGTAGGTAAGTTTAATAAAGAGACCTTGTCAGCGGTTAATTAATGTGTAAGTGGGAAGGTAAGAGTAGCAGTAGAGCAGCCCTCATGGTAGGAAGTATCAAGGAAGAAAGGAGCATAACCTGCATTGCATGTGGCAAATAAAACAGTGGAACAAACGGCACCAATGTGCATCATGTCTTCACAGAAGTTGTGAATTTTGATGATGTTGAAAATCAAAGGCATTTCTAAAGGTTTGAAACAGAGTACTTGTAGCATTGCTAGTTTTGTCCTGGCAGGAGAGTATACCAGGAAAGGGATTCTTATGGTAGTCCTGGCAGGTTAGTGGACCAGGAAGAAATCATTGAAGTAATACATTGTGGTTGGGGGGATGTGGAGAAGAGGAAGTGGCAAGGCCACTAATGTGTGGTGAAATCATCATGACAAAACATTGGTGTTGCTATAGAAGAATTGTGAAAGTATTTGTTTTCTCAAGAAGTTGTTGTTGAACTATGACTAGAAGTGGAGAGATGCAGACTGTTTTGTTTGGTTGAACTTTGTTAAAAGCAAAGTGAAAGACTTTTGGAGTAAGAAAAACTTTATGACCAGAAGTTGACTACAAAAAAGAACTTTCTTGTTTAGAACTTTGATTGAAAATCTTGCTTTGAATCTGGGGAAGATACTCCAATCCAGGTTACAAGGATATAGTTACTAGGTTTATATTGAGCATAATGTTGTTTCTGTTAAACCTGAATTCCCATATTCTACGTTTATTAGTTTGATGTAAGCGTGAGGGACAGATTCCTTTTATTAGAGTATTTTTCTTTAGCTTTAGTTTGATTGGTACAGGCATCCTCTTTACGTTAGGGATAGTGAGGCGTTTGTCACACCCTGATGAGATAATACAAAAATGGCTACTTGTGAAAAACCTTTACCAAATTGTCCACTTCACATTTCTGACCTCTCACAATACTCCTCGGGTGGATCTCATGGGAGGGGAAACCCTCTATGGGACCCGTGACAACCATATTGGGAGAACGCGCTATCCCTATAACAACCCCACTTCTCCTTCACCTCTTCTCTCTTCACCACTACCACTATTGTAGAGTGTACAAAGACGAGAAAGATCTCTAGTGAGTCACAACATCATAACCCAATGAGTACTGTGACGAGGAGACGTGGAGTGGTACACAGTACCTCCCAAAACCACTTTGCCCATTCTAGTGGTGCTCGACAGCTGATTTGAAAGAACCAAGATGAAAGCCAAGAGGGACTTGACAAAGTATCAAGCACCTCTAGAGGAAGCTAGAGTATGTTCAGGGACGGAAAGAGGCAGACCGGGGAGCTGAGAAAGGGGGTTGCTGTCAAGTGCAGGGTCAACACAGCAAGCAACAAGGAAGACGCTCCTGGCATCTCTGAATGTTTGCACCCATGGAGGAACAGTCGCACGCTGACCAGGAAGAAGTTGGCACAGCGGAGCCGGCGGCGCCCGTAGAGGAGAAAAGAAAGCATGGGAATCCCCACCTCAGACCACAGGTGAACTGGACGACCCGAGAACATCAGACCACGAAATAAGGTATGCTGATGGACGGGGAGGCGCTGGGGGAACCTGTGGAGTGGCAGAGAAAACCTGAGGGGGCAAGTAAGCAAATAAAGCCACACGATTGGGTCTAGGACCCTGATAAAAGTCAAAGAACATTTAGAAAACTAAAACAAGATGAGATTTAGCAGAACAGTGAAACAAGTTTAGCAGGGCACTGGCATAAACCTGTAGTGAGAGTCTGGGACCTGCACCCATATAAAATCAAGCCTGTGTGTGAAATCGGGGAACCACAAAGAGAACTGTGGGAGTGATATACAGGAAGGCATTACTTGGCAGGGGAGTAAACCAAGTCTGTATCTGACACAACAGTTTGAAGTGCGTCCAAGCTACTTTTCTTCGTTGCAGTACCTGGTAAGCGAAAACCAGGTCTGCCACCAGGGGCAGGGACCCATCACAGTTTGGAGATTAATCCAAACTCCCCTTCTTTGTGACTATGCTTGGTGGAAAGGAACCAGGTCTGCGAATCGGGGTTGGGGACCCAGAGATCGGGCAGAAGCCTGTGAAGGGCCCATTAGGGAACAGATTTCCCCAACAATTGTTGAACTGTATTTCAAGACTGAAGAAGGATGGGAGACTGTGCTAATGTTTTGCTTGAATTAATGAGGACAAATTCAAATTGCAACACATTTCTTCTGAAGAGCAAAACATAAATGCTGATACATACAAATAAAATTGCAAGAAAATAAATCTGGATGAACACAGATGGAAATTTAGTAAACAAATACCATTTAAAAAAAAAAAAAGGGAGCCTTAGTTGTAAACTGCACTTTCAATTGCGTCCTCTCGTGCTTGTTAATATGAAGTTTACTCTACACAATTATAGTTCACACTATGACATTTAGATGCACTAACCTAAAAGAACATTGAGACAATGCAGTGTGCAGTAGTAGAAACACTTTATGATATGATCGTTTATTTATATAGCGCCTATACACAATGTGTTTCAAAGCGCTTCAAGGCAGGGGAGGGAACAAGGGGAAAATACAACCACATTCTTACAGGCCATGAGCAGTAAGGATGTGAAATTAACTATCGTACTCAGCCTGACGACATTTCAGATAGTGCAAGAGCTAAGACATAGATAAGGAAGGGAGGGGGAGAGTGGGAAGGAAATGGAAACAGATAGGCGACTACCGTACTAGGCCTGACGACATTTCTGGTAGAGCCGGAGAAAAACAAAAGGTGAGGGAGAGGGGTGCAGAAAGGGAGGTGAGGAACAAAACAAGCGACTATCATACTAGGCCTGACGACATTTCAGATAGTGCTGGAGGGATGGTGGGGAGGAAAAAAACAGTAATGGGAGGGTGGATGAAACAGACGAGGTTGCTATCATATTAGGTCCAGGGACAATTCTGATAGAGTAAGTGCATAGAAGAAAGTAAGGGGAGGAGATGGGAAAAGGGAGAAGGGAAAGGAGGAGAGAAAAGCGAGTAAGCAGTCAAAAAGAGTGGAGAAGCAAGAGTGGAGCGCAAATACAATTGCAGAAGTCAGTAGTAACACATAATGTTGCAAGCCAGGATACAAGATGAAGATGGGAACAGCATGATTAAGGGCCACCATGAGTACAAGATGCAAAGGAAGTCCAGCATGAGAGTTGAGAAAGAGTGAGACACCGTGAGTGAGTGAATGAATGAAATCCATAAAAATCAAATCCAGCATTGGCCACAAGACGGTGATGGTGAAGGAAGGCACCAGGTGAGCAGGGCTTGCTAAGTGGTGAAAAAGAGCAACAGGCAGGAAGGTACTAGGTGGGCGGGGCTTAGGCCAGGTGACCTAGATCCACTTGCACCTGCTCCCCATCTGCAAAGGAAAAGAATCCGGAGGGCTCGTTAAGTAGGGAAACGGAGCGGCAAGCAGGAAGGCACCAGGTGGGCATGGCTTGCTAAGTGGTGAAAAAGAGCGGCAAGCAGGAAGGCACCAGGGGGCGTGGCTTGCTAAGTGGTGAAAAAGCAGGAAGGCACCAGGTGGGCGGGGCTTGCTAAGTGGTGAGAAAGAGCGGGAAGCAGGAAGGCACCAGGTGGGCGGGGCTTAGGCCAGGTGACCTAGATCCACTTGCACCTGCTCCACCTCGGAATGCCGGATTACCTACTGAAGAAACTACAACTTATACAGAACGTAGCAGCCAGACTTCTCAAACCCTCAAGAAGGGACCACATCACTCCAGCGCTAAAGATGCTAGACTGGCTGCCAGTCAAATAATGAATCGCATTCAAATAGCAATCCACATCCAAGGACCAGAAGTTTTACAAAAGAAAATCAACACTTTACCAGCTGGCCAGAAATCTCCAATCCAACAACGACATTCACCTGAAACCTAAACCATACACCAGGAAACTCGGTGGATCAGCATTCTCTTGCTTAGCTGCAAAAATTTGGAACTCCCTCCTGAGAGAAATACGAAACATGAAGGACCATCTAAAATTCAGAAAACTCCTAAAAACCTGGCTCTTCAACTCCGATCTTGATGAAAACGAATGAGCACCACAAACAAACCTCAGAATGAACACACAAATGGTAAGAAGGAGGATAAGACCGAAGTGCAGGGAAGTGGAGAGATGTCTTGAGTGGGAGGGAGACCCGGGTGCACCTGTTCACATGGAGGGCCCTACCGGAGGCTAACGAAATATGGGAGCTTTCTAGGTTGAACCACATACCAAGGGCATTAGTGTTGAAGGGAAAGAGTGGCACCCGAACAGGTAAACCACAGGGCCTAGGGAGCGCAACGACACAGGCAAGAGGTCCTCCCACGCTCAAGTGGCTGAGAGGCGATGGTAGGTGCACACCACGATATGCCAGTTGACAAATCGGTGTAGACATCCATTAGTCTGTACACGGGGGGAGAGGGGTGGAGGAGGTATCACCACTGAATAGCCCTGCTGCCAACCCACAACTCTGTACAGAATATAGGAGGGAGAACCCAGCACCACAATACATGATGATGGCAGGGACATGTTCCACAGGTGGACAAACTGGAGGGGGTACGATGGAGCACCACCATTAACCAACCCACAACAAAAAGAAAATCCTCCCTCTGCTTACATCTCTTAAAGGATAGTTCCGGGACTTTTTTTTTTTATTGTCCCTACGGTTCGGCCATGTGTTTTTAAGCATAAATCGGTAGATCGTAGAAAACTTTCCTATGGACCTTACCCGACTTTTCGTCCATTAACGCACTCGAAATCAGCCGCCATTTTGTGATAATCCTATCATTTCCCCCCATCGACCTGGCTCACCTGCGTTTGCGGCACTAAATCAAATCCCCCGCCCCTGAGCCTGACATCAGCAGACGCGTACCGCCCATTTCCCAACGCCAAAGCACGTTTCGTGTCAACAATCGCTGCGCCTCAGCTAATGAAGTGTCGCCATGGAAATGGCAGGACGCCTCTTTCCTCAATAAGTATAAACACACCTTTTCACAACACACAGCAGCAGATTTTCGATTCCATTCCTCTCTCTGTGTTACTTTGAGTATTCTGTGACTCGTTTCTGTGCTCTGGTCAGCTACCTTCGCCGCTTCTAGGCCTTGTGAACACCTGTACCATCTCTGTAAATTATTTTACTTTCTTTACCACACAATGGCTACAATAATGCCGTATATGTACGAGCCCGAGTACACCGAGGAGGAACTACTGGAAAGGCAAGCACGCGAAAACGATGGGGATTCGGACGGCAGTTGGGAATCATACACACACAATCATACCTATATAGCACAACAAACCACACATACTCGCTACACTGTAACAACGAAACAAACCACACATAGCCTTGCACAACAGCACATTATAACTACTGACCGAAAAACCACACCTACGCTCAGCAAACGGTGTAAACCGAACTGAAGCTGCCAATTGCACATCACAGCTCTCTTGTGCTTTCTTTCCCCCCTCAGTCCTACTAACGTACCCTCCCCTCTTGCTTTTCAAATCTTCCAGAGCGCCACAGGATAGTGTGCAGTATAAATATCACATAACATTATGTAACAACTTACATTTTTACAAAGGGAATTGCAGGACGGTCTTTAATAAATCACGTACTTGGCCCTCACTGCTACAGATAAATTTTGAAGTATGAGTATTTTACCCCCTTTTTTAAGGTTAGGAGTACAATTATTTTTTTAAGGAGTATTCAAAAAGTTATTCCCGTTCCCAATGGTAGTATTTAATAAGTGAGTCAAATGTTTTACTGCAAGGTTTAAATGTTTTATTATAGATATTTCTTTTCACTAAGCTATTCATTCACATTCATTCACATTAAAAGATTCATTTTTCTCTCTTCAGATCGAGCAGTAATAATAAACAGAGAAACTTCCTGTGGCAGTAGGTGTTGCACTGTTCCAAACATATCCCTAGAGCTGTGTGGGTGAAGGCAGGGGGATCTTGCTATTTTTGTTGTGGGGTATTTCTTTACTCCCTATTTTTATTTTTTGCGCATATTCGCCCATTTTTAGGGAGTAAAAGTGGCTGATAAGCCCCTATCTGTAGGGCTGCTTGTGCTTGCAAAACCAAATATATTTAACTTGATAAAGCTATGTTTCTCATTACTGCTGGTTTTGCAAATCTTTCAAAAAGAAACAACTTTTCCTGGCTTACACTCCCACAAAATTGTTAGCTGTGTCTCAAAGCTCCTTTTCTTGGAGTTACAAAGCAGTTCGTCTTTTCAGATCTAGGAGGTCTCCTTCCCCAAGTTCCAGGCCATATAATTCAGAGAGCCTTGAAGTGAAGTGTTCCTTGTTGAAACTCGGGGTTCTCTTCCCAAAGCTCGAAGTGCCGTGCTTCAAAAGAAAACCCCAAATGTCTTGTCTTCCACAGTTTAGTTAAATGTTGTCAAATACACAGCTTGGATTATTTTGTAGCTTTCATACATGTTGGAAATAAAGTCACTGTGCTTTACAAATCGCATTATGTTTCACTGTGGTTTGCCTAGAATTATGTTAATTTTAGGGCTTTATGGTAGGATGGTTTGTATGGATTTAAAAACTCCATCTCACCTACTTTCATTTGATTAGTAATAACGTTTTAAATCAATTTGGTATTCAATAATGAAGTCTTGAGCTTAGGATTCTTGTTCCCTTCATTTTGTGTTTCAATAATTGTTTGTTTCACTTTAAATATTTCAATGTTTTGATAGAAAACGTGTTTCTTGCCACTTTCCCTTTATTTAATAGTTCACAAATATAAGTGTTCGTTTAACTTTAGATTGTTCAGCGACTTTCGAAACATGTGCTTTGCCACATGTCAGCACTCTTTCCTTTTTGTTAAGTAATTGTCAAGTATATTTGTTTTTGCCTTTAATGAGCCATTCAATGTTCCGAGACCTTTGAAAACGTGCATCTCTCTACACGCGAACACTCTGACACAAAGTATTTCAAGAAACGTTCAAGGTCACACACGTGCACCGGGTTTCTCTATTTCTAGGAACTCGCTGGTCGTTTCGAAAGTTGATTCTGCTGCGTGGATCACGTCCTACTTAATCTCTTCAGTGTTGAGGTTCCAGATGTACTTCTCAGACACTCCTGTGGTGGTCCTCTGCCACAGGGAAATGAGCATGTGCCAACCTTTCAGCATGGCTTCCTTCACCTTTTCCACTCTGCTCCAGGGAGTCCCCACTTCCATGTCAGGTTGGAGGGTCCTCTGCTTACTGCACCAACCTCCTTGCCCTTCTGTCATTCCAATTCCCCACTGGGTTGGGCTCCATTTATACACCTGCAGTCCTGTAACGGGCTGCAGGTGTGGATGATTGTTCCACTTTGCCTGACCACAATTAAAGGGACATGCTTGACTTCCCCTACCGTCGGCCTCTTCCTCGTCCCAGTACTAGAGTGGTAAAAGAGCATAATCCTCATTTCTCTTTCTTCGTCCCAGTACTGTCAATTGTCAGTGGTGGAGAAATGAAGGGAACTGACTTATAATGGCCCATAAAGGTTGGGTCAGGATTGGGTTTGTCAATCGGAAAAGGGGGATACCATGTCTCGCCTGTGGGGTCCCTTTTTCTCTCACATCCTCCTTCTGGGTCTTCAAGGTTTGTCATTTCTCCTGCTGTTATTCTGACCAAAGGGAATGTGCTAACAATATCCCACAAAGGCTTTTGTTACTAAGGGTTCATCACAAAATGGGGAGGGGATATGCCACGTCTCACCGAAGGATACTATGTTCCCATTCCCCAAGAACCCTCCACTGATGTGGCCCTCCCTCGCTTCTCCGCCCACAGGGTCAGGATCCAAGAGCGACATACGCAGAGTGTCCCATGGGAATAGATGTGAGGACGCCCTCAGGTTTCTCACAGTATCCAGCAGTAACCGGTTACCAGGAGCAACCACTGGGGAACGAGGAGCTAGTATATAGTGTTGCACAAATCTAACTGCTACATAAAATGCAAACCTACAATTTGTATCTCTTATTTATGACCCCATTGTCATATAGATGTGTCCTAATGTTTCTTTATTTTGTTTTTTGTGATTAGTACAATAAGACTTTTGACAAATGTGCATCATAAAAACATTTAAATCCGAAAATGTCCAATTAAAACCACATTAAAATGCATCTTATTTACATTTACTTGCAATGTTCTTAACACTTTTAACCATCTAAATTAACAATATAATAAAAGGCCAGGTGTATGTTTGCCTGATGCAGTAGCTTCACCTGTTGTCACCGCTAGAGGGAGCTGTAGGTTTAGGATATACAACGGTCCTACTGTGTTAATGAAAACCTACACTTTGGCCCATGTACACGAGCCTGTACACTAGTATTCTATAAAGTGTAATGTGTAGAGAAGAATTTTTGGTATTTAAGCAAAGATTCCAGAGTTCACTACTTTAAAATATCATAGTTATTTACATAGTTACCTAAATTGTTTTAAAAAAAAATGTTTTTGTTTAGTCAAAATTTACTTTTCACATAGATACATTAAAACGATACAGTTTAACTTAAAACATAACTAACATACTTTAAACAAAAAAAGTAATAATTTTTCCTTCAATCTTACATTCACACTATTCACATTTATATGATTCCCAATTCCTTCTAAAATTGCACCAGTTCTACTGTCAGAAATATCTCATGGCCAGCAGATATTCTCATCCAAAAGTCTTTTGTATCCAGCCAAATCGTATTTCCCACAAAACGGTAAAAGTATTATCTCTATGATTTTGTAGCTTGGCATACTGTTAATGGATTTCTCAGAGTTTATAGTACATCCTCTTTGCATAGATTACAATTTGTATCAACAGTATGGTCTTTGCTACGAAAAGTTGGGATCTCGTTAGTTAGGATTAGCTTTTAACCTGAATCTCAAATAGTCATTTCTCACCTTGAGGTCAGGAAAATGTTGCAGATGGAGAATATAGCCACTTGGCTTAACTACAACAGGGAAAGACCTAAACGGCTTCTGGTCACAAAAGCTTTCTTTAGAGTTAATCCAATCCATTCTCATTACTATTTATTTCAGTTTCATGGGATTCCCCATCAAAGTTTCCTCTGTCATAATGTAGGTTTCCAAAATCCTATAGGCCTGGATCTTCAAATCCCTTAATATTTCGCTCTGACCTAGTATTAAGTTATCTCCTATATCGCTGTAAAGTTAGTTTTCCCTAGGTATGATGATCATCTGTAAAGTGATATCGGCCTCCAGTCTACATGAGCTCTTAAAAACTGGAGTCCAAGCTCATATCTGAGACGAACAATTGTCAATGATAAAGGGAGAACTTACAAAAGGAGTGCAGCATTTTTTTTTTTCATCTGGCAAACAAACTGATTCACTTTCCCTTCCATAGCAATCTCCCATAGCAATCTCCCATGATTTTGAGTCATTGGATCTTATTCGAAAACCCCAAGTATATTAGATCCCTAGTCATGATTAGCGTATAACCCTCTAGTTTCCATCCATAGCTACAGATCTTTTACATAGGATTACAAAAAAACAGGATCTTTGTTTTTTATTAGGATTTATTTCCAGATTGTTACAATGGGAATAGTGTTCAAAGGCAGTCAACAAGCGCTGTAAACCCCTGGGCGTGCAGTCCAGCAGCACTATGTCGTCGGCATAGGCCAAACGATTAATGGAGCATTTACCAACTCTAGGACTCGCAAGGGCCTGCAACATCAAGGACTCTGCCAAATCCACTAGCTATAGATTGAAAAGACAGGGAGCAAGAATGCATCATTGTCTTACTCCTTTTTCCTTTTGATATTGTTTTTGACAGGTGTCCAAGCCACGCAAGCCTTATTTGGATGGTCGTTCTTTCATGGAGGTGAATCACGATAGCCAACAAATTAAGCGGAATCCCCCACTTTTTTAGTTTAGCCCATAACCCGTTTCTATTAATGGGATCAAAGGCTTTGGACAGATCTATCCAGACTCCATAGACTGGTTGCCGAACCTTCCTACTTCCTTGACAATGTTCATAATTGTCCCATTCAGCGAGGTAGATGGCCCTTTTCAAAAGCCAATCTGATATTTAGTCAGGATACCTTTTGTCTCTGCCCAGTTCTCCAGATCTCTTAATAAAATCTTCTGTGGGCTTATATTATCTGCATTTAGCCAGGTGATGGAGCGATGGTTGATGGCAGCAGTCCGGTCTACTTTTTTATATATTGGTATGATGATGGCTGTTTTCCAAGATTCTGGGACAGTCTGAGTTCTTAAGATGTTATTAAACAAGACCAATAAAAGATCTGCCCAGGTCAAGCCATCAATTTTTAAGATCTTATTATTAAGTCTGTTAGGACAGAGTGCCCTAGAGTTAGAAGAGTGGAGAATAAGATATTGAATGGTCTCTAAGTCAAGGTTGAGATTCCAGGGGGTTCCATAAGGTACATCTGTCCACACTGAATTTTTCTTACGTAAATATACTACCGTAGTAGCGGCACTGCACTTCCCTGAATATCTGTTTGGGTAATTTGATGACGATTGATTAATTCCCAGAAGTTCCTGGAATTCCCTAGATTTAGTAGTGCTACCATGATTTGTCCATCCTGATGATTACGATTTAGAACTGCAGGGCCTAGACACGGTTCTAAAATCACTTAGAAAGGCTCTTTTACCCCTTCTAAAATCTATAATAGGCAAGTTCTGCCTCTCCAATGCACTAATGGATCTTCATAAGTTTTTCTTTTTCGAAGGGAAGTTTCCTCGTCCTAGATATGATTATGGCAATGAGTTCCCATGTTCTTTCTAATAGCAGGCGCATCAAGGGCCCAATCAAGGTCCCACAGGAAGTCCATAAAGGATATAGGAGAGCATAGTTTTCTCAATTCATCATCAGTACTTACATCTGTGTTCACCCGAAGCTTCCTATTTAAGTCTCTACCCCTTTTTATTATAGGAGATTATTCTGTTATTTTTTTGATTAACCTCAACATTAAGGCAAGATTCTTCTTTCTGGTTCAGATGTTTTAATTCGAAGGGAGGCTATTAACAGATTATGATCACTCAAACCTAGGTCTTTTTTTTTCTTCAAATTTTTTGCACAGGTTAAATCGGTCAAATGACAGAACTACCTAGTCGATAACGGAAGACGACTTTGTACCTTTCCAAGTATTCTGAGGAATCTTATTGCGGCTGATGTTTCCATTGGCTACCATTACATTCCAATCCTCAAATGATTTGCAGATGTTGCCATTACTTCTTCCTAATGAGTTCTCTCTGCGCATATGAAGATTAGGGCAATAGTAAACATTTAAGTCCCTGCCAGTAAAATTTAATCATGCTGAAATCTAGATTTAATATCTGTCAATATGGAGGAAGATTTTCCGGAACCAAGGCAAGGACAGAACACGGGGGATTCCAGTACAGATTGATTATGATCATATTCCCTGTCAATTCCCCCTCGAAGAGTAACTCTCACAGCCAGCATACCGTGCACATTTATTTGCAATTGTTTCAATTTTGCTAAACCGTGCATTGCGGGCCCCTATTAGAACCACCACTCACTCCCCCAAACCTGAGGGTCTGCCCCCTCAGTTTGAAGGAATATATACAAGCAATTTGTGAGGTGGTGCCTGGGTATGAAAAACATCAATGTGTACTGGGAGAACTCTAGTTTCCTTGCTCCTCTTCATCCCAAAGTTTGATCAAACTTTGCACGTCAATGATTGAGAGCAGGTACATATTTAAGATGATTTTAAAAAAAATAAACAATGACATGTTTTCAAATGCACTTGTGCACACATGAATCTGTCTGTTTTAGAGTTCACACAATATTGCCCTTGGGCTGCTTTATTATTCTTACTGGCTATTCATCTGTTTGCTTGATAAATACACTTTCTCGTACATTTAATTTATAATTGAATCAGTGCTCAAAATTTGCATTATCCATTGGCTAGTGATTATTAGCTCTTTTGGTGATTTAAGAAGTGGTGTCATATGTGAAAGGTTCGAATTGAGGTGGTTGACTTTTTCGCTGCCTAGTAGCTTGCAACTTGAAGTCTCTACCCCTGATTGCATAATGTTACTATTAAACCAATTCCTCTGGAAATGTAGAAATTCGAACACAATTATTGTAGATCATACTACTATTACTGTATTTATGAACTAGCAATTTCATTTACATTTTTTTTAGCAAGACAACCCATCTCGTGAAGTCGCTAGACGACTTCATATGCTTAGAGAAAGAGTGAACCCCCAAAATCTATGCTCCTAATAGTTCTGTTAACATGAATATTAAAGTAATGTTGGTTCATGAATATTTTGTTGTGATTCAGAACAAAACTGATTGTTTTGATCTTCCTGAAGTGAGCTAAACTTATAAAGCATTTTCCAATAAATAAATGCATTATGAACTTTACAGAGATGATTGTAAGTATTGTTTAATTATAGTATGCTTTATTGCACGGGGCGTGGCCTGATGTCCATGGTGTGAGGACGCGGTTCCCGTGAGCTCCGGCCGAGCCGCGCAGTCCGATCCTGTTCTGGGTACCGAAAACCCAACAAATCAGACCATCCTTCGGTGCAGCTGTACATCAGGCGATTAGCTGCACCCTACGACTTGCTCCGACAGAAATCGGAGGTCAGGGAGCTTCTCCGACGCTTCGCCCCGACCTCCCCCGGCCCCCTGTGTGAGGTGCACGGGGTCTGGCCGAGGCGCGGGATCGCTTCCCGTTTTGAGCGTCTCGGCTCCTCTGCGGCGCCTAGCCTTTGGTGCAGCCGTAAATCGGGCGATTGGCTCCACCCGACTTCTTGCCCTGACAAAAAACGGAGAGCCGGGACCCGCTGAGACGCTCCGGTCGGGCTCCCCCTCTCTCCCATAAGAGACTTCCAAGATGGCGGCCATGACGACTTGACGTTCTCGGAGCGACCCCGGAGCGGGACAGGGAGCGCACACCCTGCGGGGACCAGATTCCAGCCCTCCAAGCGCCTCTATCACTGCCCCTACCGTCCCGGGGCGAGGACCACTACAAGACCCTGCCGATCCACCGACACACCGCCAACGAAGCCGGAGCGCGACTGTAGGGGGGGCCGCCGAGTCGGAGCTACTGGACCTTCACCACCTACTGCATTCCTGACTCGGACCGCCTATTCTCCGGGGAACGGACCCCCCCACCAACGCAGACCTACACTCCTCGAACTGGTTCCAGACCCACCCAAACTACGTTCACAGGTGAGGCCTTCCCGGCGGTCCGGGCCCGGCGACTCTCTCACGGGGTTGCGGGACCTTGCCTGCCCACCCCAGGCGGCTCCCACCGAACCCCCGACTCCTGCACTCTCCCTAGCTAACCTCATTGGACATCGCTGTCTCCCGGTAGGACCCGGACCTCTTTTGTCCTCTCCTGTCCCACTGAAGGCAGGGCGCCCACACCCGTGGCGCGCCCGAATCTCGAACCACACGGGGTCCGTTATCCCCGAACCTCCATGTCCCACCGAAATTAAACCAAGCAGAGAGGCCGCCTGCCCCGACGGGAATCCCCTTGCGCCCCCAACCAGAACTGTAACAGCCCATCATGGCGGCAGCAAGAAACAAAACCAAAAATGCCACCCTAGATCCTTTTGTCACGGCGAAATCTCACCCCATCGCCCAGACCTCAACAGATAACTCAGCAACACGAGACAACCCGGACACCAAGCATGACCAGCTGCTAGGGGCGATTGAGGCCCTAAAATCATTCATAGACACAAAGATTGGGGAAGTAAAAGCTGACATCCAGCTGATAAGGCAAGACGCTCGCAACCTAGCTGAACGTGTCACCGCTGTGGAGTCCCATCAAGAGGATATGGCGACTGAATCGGCAGCCATGAAATCAGAACTGGCAGAGCTTAAACGTAAAGTGACCCTGCTGGAGGCGAGGTCCGAGGAAGCGGAGGGTCGCGCTAGACGCAGCAACATTAGGATACTGGGCATACCGGAGGGGACAGAGACTGCTGACCCGACGACCTTCGTGGAATCCTTAATCCAACAAGAGATCGGAGCGGAGAACCTCTCGCAGGGTTTCTCCATAGAGAGAGCACACAGATTGCTCCAGAAGAAACCACCCCCAGGCTCCTACCCTCGCCCCATCATAGCGAAGGTCCTCAATTTCCGAGACCTGGAGGTGATCCTGAAGTTTTCAAGGGAGGGAGGAGAGATAATTCGAGGCAACTCGAGAATCACGATATACCCAGATTATACCCAGGCGGTCCAGAGAGCGAGGAACTCCTTTGTCCCGGTTAAGGCCAGGCTGAGGAAACTAGACCTAAAATATATGCTCCTATATCCCTCCAGGTTGAAGGTAATCTACAAAGGAAAATCAATATTTCTCGAGACTCCAGCTGCGGCTAACATGTGGATGGAGCACAATAACCTGGCTGATATCCCTATGGAATCCCCACACGGGAAACTCAACGAAGGTACCTAAAGATGAGGGCTGCACGCCCCGACACAGACGCTTATACCCTTCTACAGCAGCCTGAGAGGGCAGGGAACTCTAATCTCAAGAAGCAAAACTACTATGTGAGCTGCTAAAAGACTGCGGGGCTCGCCCGTTCTCCCACGCATGGACGAAGACCTCGACCCCACGAAAAACCAGTGCAGGCCAGTTGCCAGCACACACCTACCCGCGCCAGACACCCGGATTGGGACAGGCAGCGCGGGAGCACCTGAGCACTCCACCGTTGTGTCAGTCGCTGGGTGCACAAGTTTTAATTGTTTCACACATGTTGTCATCGTTCTGACTGTCCTTACTCCGAGAACATCCGCCCAAATGGAACCGAATCCAAACCTCACCACAGGAACTAATCACTCCACTCATTCTGGACAGATCATGGCTCACAATAACAAGCTGAGAAATCCCGAAGTGGTCGTGAACCCCTCCTCAATAACAAACACAACCAAGCAATGGCACCAAAACTTAGAGTAATCACATGGAACGTCAGAGGGCTGGGGTCCTACCTTAGGAGAAATCGAATACACTCCTATCTAAAGAGGAAGAAAGTATCAATCGCACTCCTACAAGAAACACACCTCTCGGCCGACTCTGCAAATAAGCTACCAAACTACTGGGGGGGCCAAGGCTACGGATCATCATACTCGAAGTATGCAAGAGGTGTGTATACGTGGGTGAGCCCAGACACACCATTCCAACAGCTTGGGATGGAGCAGGATACCGAAGGCAGGTACTTGCTGCTATGGGGCATGCTGGAGGGCACCCGCATATGCATAGTAAACTCGTACTTCCCCCAGCATGGTATACCCTCTTTCCTCAAGGAGATGTGCGCTAAACTTGCGCTCCACAGAGACCATAGCCTCCTGTGGGGAGGCGACTTCAACTGCGTCATTAATGTGGAATTGGATAGATCCACCACACCACGCCCAAACAATAATCTCCCTGCGCTGGCCCTCCACAGAACAATTGAAGACCTGCACATGACGGATACCTGGCGAGACCTTCACCCCACAGACAGATCATATTCATTCTACTCTGCCCCCCATAATCTGCACACCAGGATAGACTACCTCTTCATAAACGACGAACTGACCCCCCAGGTCGAGTCCGCAGAGTACCTGGGCAGATCAATCTCAGATCACTCCCCACTATTAGTGCAATTCAGCCTGTGACCCCCCCTACCTCCTATCCCAACGTGGCGTATGCCAGTGGAGACACTATCTGACCCGGCATTTAAGGACCACCTGGCTGAGAAACTAGAGGAGTATATAGAGATCAATAAGGGATCAGTAGTGAAATGGAGTACTCTCTGGGAGGCAATGAAGGTGGTGACGAGGGGAGAGGTGATTGCTGAGGCGGGTGGAATCAGGAAACAATTGAGGAGGGAACTGGAGGCCAAGGAGGAAAAGGTCAAGCACCTCGAAAGCAACTCCCCCCCCCCCCACAATTGAGACAGAGAGCAGGTTGAGAGAAATTAGGGAGGAATGCAGAACAGCATGGGAAAGGCTCTCGAAGTTTGACTTCTCCACCCGCACCATGAAAGCCCATAAAGAGGCGGATAAACCAGGCAGGATACTAGCCTGGTTGTGCCGGAAGGAACATCCGAAGCAGGCCCTTACAGAGATCAGAGACAGCAACGGCACAAGCCACAGAACACAACAAGCAATAAACAAGGCCTTCACTGACTTCTATGCGGAACTATATGCTCACAGCGACCTTATACCCGAGTCAGACATAAGAGACACCCTCGAAGAAGTAGACCTACCTAAACTGGCCCCCGAGCAAAGAAATATGCTAGGAGAGGTAATTACGATCGAAGACATCACCGACGCGATTGGGTCCCTCTCCACAAGCAAGACCCCTGGGACTGATGGCCTTACCCCCGAGTTCTACAAGACATATGAAAAGATTCTCTCTCCCATACTACACGAAGTCTACGCGGAGGCATTCGAGACAGGCACGCTGCCAGCCACCATGAGAGAGACCCTCATAGTACCGATGCTCAAGCCAGGAAAACCACCTGAAAAATGTGACTCATATCGCCCACTTGCGCTCCTAAATTATGATAGCAAAATTCTCACGACCATACTCGCTAAAAGGCTCTCAAAGGTTATAGACTCCCTGGTACATGAGGACCAGTGTGGTTTTGTCCCCGGACGCAACACTACAGCCAATTTGAGAAGGCTTCAGCACATAATGGCACAGACAGAGGAATACAAAGAAGACCTGGCAGTCCTCTCGCTCGATGCCATCAAGGCCTTCGACTCGATCTACTGGGAGTGGCTAACCGAAACCCTGAGGGAGTTTGGACTGGGTGAATACTTCATCCGATGGGTCAAGGTCCTTTACAGTAACCCAGTGGCAAGAGTCAAGACAGGGGGCTTGGTGTCGGAAGCCTGGGCTATTCAGAGGGGAACCAGACAGGGATGCCCGCTCTCGCCAATGCTATATATACTAGGCCTTGAACCAGTAGCAATTTATTTCAGGAAACAGCTGTTCGATGCGGGCATAAGTATTGGTGGTACGGACAACATCATTTCCTTGTACGCAGATGATGTTCTTCTATACCTTCGAGACCCCCAGACAAATGCCCCGATAGCCCTAGACATCTTAGATAATTTTTCGAGATACTCAGGCATAAAGTTCAGTCGACAGAAATCGTCCGCCTTCCCTTTGGCTGGCCTTAGGAGGAAGAGTACAGAGGAGCTACCTGAGATTGGGATTCAGTGGCAAACTGAGTCCTTCCGCTACCTAGGCATCACCATAAAGCATACACCAATCTCCACTCACGAATGCAACACTGAAGCCGCATTATCGGGGGTACGGAACTCCATCAAATTCTGGACAAAACTACCACTATCAATGATGGGCAGAGCTGCAATATCTAAAATGATAATTCTACCTAGATTCCTTTATTACTTCACCAACATAATATACTACATTCCTCCATCCTTCTTCAGGAAGCTAGAATCCCTGATCCGAGACTTTCTTTGGGGACGAACCAGGCACAGGATTACTCTGAACATCCTCACACTTCCCTACTCCGCTGGAGGAATCCAACTACCCGATTTCCAGGGATATTATCTGGCGGCACAACTAACACATGTCGCCAAATGGCTGAGCGATGAGCCCACGGCTGAGACGAACCTTCTCTGCCAGCTGACCTCACCCTTGCATCCTAAAGAGCTAATATGGAACAACAAAATAGGGCCCCCTGACCCGCCCATAATTGTGCAGGTGGGTCGACAGGTGTGGAAAAGGACTAGATCTATGCTGGGCTTGAAGCACCCATACTCACCCGAGATTCCCATTCTTGCTGACGTATGTGGAGCCCCCGATGACCTACCAATAATGAGAAGATGGGAGAACTGTGGTGTCTACACGTGGGGGGACATGTTTGACGAAGGGCAATTCAGAGACTTTGAATCACTACAGGGAAACGAGGGGCTCGCCCCGTGCCACTACCTATGGTACCAAAAGGTTAAATCTATTGCCAAGAAGAAATGGAATGCGTGGCCTGAGGAACCCGAAACACACGCCCTGATCCAAGAGATGCACGGAGTCAGCGACGGTTGGAAACCAACATCAAGACTATATACCCAAATAAACGACCGATCGAACCCAAGGAGTACACGCTTGAAAGAGAATTGGGAATCTGACCTAGGGACCGAAATCACGGAGGGAGAATGGTCTAGAGCCCTAGCATACCCGAAGGAGATATCCAGGAACGCCAGGTTCAGGCTAATACAGCTCAATGTCTTATATAGGACCTACATGACCCCACATAGAATATCCGCCTTCAATGACAAAGTCAGCCCGATGTGCCCATGGTGCCCCTCCGACCACGCTGACATGATCCACATGTTTTGGACCTGCCCTAAATCTCAGAGACTATGGTTCGCTGCTGAACAGACGTGCAGGAAAGCTGGCCTGGAGACATATGAATGGACACCGAAAGAATGCCTCTTAGGCACCTACCCGAGGCTAAGCAAGATCAAACACTTGATGAAACTAATGGACATAGCATGTGTACTGATAAAAAGAATGATCGCAATGGCCTGGAAATCCCCAGCAGGCCCCAGGTATGAACCTTGGATTAGGGAGATGGAAAGATGGACGATAGCAGAAACTGGAGCATGGGAGGAGGGAAGCAATCGGGGAGGCGAAGACTCGAGCTCCACACTTGAGGCCTGGAAGATCCTTCTGAGAGACATGATCTTCTCGTCGACCTATAAACCTCCCTGAATCAACCACCCACAAATGTTGCAATGGCCAAGTTTGTACACTGTCGCATCCAGCCTGCACGAGCCACCCCCCCTCCGCGCACCTCAAAGACCATTCAGAGCCCAACGGAATAGAGACAGGGGTTCGCCTCCACAAGCAAAGCCCACAATAACTCGGAGACCAAGAGACAGTCACTGTTATCACTTTTATTTCTTTGTTTCCTTTCCCCCTTTTATCCCTCTTGTTTGTTCCGTTCACAGTTCAATATTGCTCATAACTAATATGGCATAAGTGATATGCAACTCAAGATTGTTTCAAACCAGGAGTGTAATGGTCCGTAATATAACTGTAAATATTAAATGCCAATAAAAACATTTCAAAATAAATAGTATGCTTTATTGCACAGCAAATGTGCATGTTTGGAAAATTGTTAGCTTGGGATTAGTTTTCATCAGTCTGTTATTATAAATGGTCAGATCTAAAAAGGAAGTGAACTTCTGATAAATCTGCCACTAGCTGTGTATTTGCAGGCTACTTCGGACACTTTCCATATTATGAAGACACCTTCTACTAACCACTTTGGAGCAAGGGTATTCCTTGGGTATGGGCTACCAAGGGGAGAAATGTTATTTTCTTCCATGTATTTAACAATCAATGAATATACCCTTTTGATTTTGAAATTTTAGTGGCTCTGTGAAGAAAGAAAAATGATGTCTTCATGAAATGTGTTTATAAATGTCTTTGCATCCTCTGACCATTCCGTTACATTTTTACCGAAAGCATAGAAGGAGAAATATGCATGCTTTTGATATTGTCACATAGCCCAGTTGTTCATAGATTGCCTAAATCCCCCCATATGTAGCTGTAGTATATTGAGGCCCTAGGTCATTTTGAGTGTATATTAATTTCCACAGAGGTGACCACATCCATAGTCCATCCCTGGTAGTGTCTGAGCCACACAGTGTCCTACTAATCTGGACACACCAGAAGGCACGCACATATGGACCTAGGGACACCAGCACCCTGAACCATTTATAGTCCCGAAGAGGTGCATTCTTCTTGTGCACAAAACCTGTGTAGAGCTTTGGAACTTGATATCAATATTGATTGGGCCCTGTCCCAACTTGTTACATCTGGAATAACCGACATTTTCATAAATATGCACTAAGTCACCTGAGAAGAAATAATTGATCTTGAAACCACTTATCTGCCCCCTATCCTCAGCTAACTAATTGCCGGACTGTCCCATGTGCGACTATATCTCTCCTTATTTCAACCCTGTGGATTTGGGATCCTCACAGCACATGCTGCACTGACCATAAGTCGCTTGATTTCCAAACGCAGACCCCCACCTTCTCCACATTGGTGGATTTTGATTTTGTGCCATTCTGGACAGGAGAGTGGCACAGGAATCCATTTAGTGCCCTGGTCTTTTACCACCTTGCCCAGCGAATAGGCATCAATGCAGACTGCCACTTTGCAGGCACGGTGGCCAACTTTTTAATGAATGCCCATGGATCCTGCTTCTTTTTATAGCATTTAAATAGCTAGTGAACATCCATGGGAAATAAAGCCCCTCGACCCACATACAAATTGGCTATAGACGGAGATGCTGTTCGTTTCCCCTCACAAAGTGGTTACACGCATGGAACATGTTTCCTTCTTTGTCCGGGGAATCGTTACTAGAATGATAATGAAACATCTCAATGGATTGTCTGCCCTGGCTTGTTACCACCCTATTCATGCCTTACGTACAATTCGATCTTCAGAGTTATACATTACTAACCATTTGCTGATTCATGACAAGTCTCTGATCACCTGTATTTTTGGGAGTCTACATCAACCTCCAGAAGCTCACAATATGATACTGATTTCAGTGCAAACCTGCCTCCCTTTTTCTTTTTTCTCTTTTTCTTTTCAAACAGTAGGGTGTGTCCAATCTCAAACTTAAAAGATGGGGTGGTGGATAGGGGGGGAGGAGGTCAGACCTACTACTACCTTCACACCATGCATCAGCTTCGGTGCATCAGGTTACACCAGAATGTCACTGGTCTGCTTGCTGCGTGATGCAAAAGTTATCCTCACTCCCTTGATGTCATTATTGTTTTCAAAACCTTTATTTTAACTTTTTGCATCCCTTCACACCTCAGATGTTTGATTACAGCCGACATTGGAGCACAATCTCACATGTTCTTCGTGTTTTTTTTCCCCCTCATCCCAATTGCTTCCCGTATTAGGAGAAAGTAGAGGACAAAGTTCAAGAAGTCTTCAGCGATTTCAAAGTCACAGAGAGCTGGTTACCGTGAGTACACCTTTTCCCATTGCCTTGAGCTGTAGATGATACTGGTTCCTGTTCTTCAGCCCTACATAGCTTAACGAGAGCAGAAGGTTTTGTGTAGTTGGGCCTATGGCTTTCATCTTACATTCCAGAGACCTGTCCAGGGCATACGTTTTCTTTTTGTTTTTTGGGGGGGCACTGTCCTCATAGTGAACAATGCAAATCAATCCGCTGTCCTTTCCTAAACCAAGAAAGCACACAGGACAAATGAACAATTGCTTTTCAGAAAATCAACGCACAAAAAAATAACCCGAAAGGAAATATTCCTTTAACGTTGCAGGTAAAGTATAAAAGAGGTGCATTTTTTAAGCAAAGACCTCTTTCTCAAACTATTTGCTGCAGAGCAACATCTCAATATAACATTTGACACACACACACATGTTATACTTTTATGTCTTTTATTAGGGAAGTATCGGCTCTGGGACCCTGACAGCCTATGTTCTGATAAGCTGTCGTCCCTGTTTTTGGGGGCTTACAGGGCCGATGTTGGCCTGCCAGCCTGAGCTCAGGAGAGTCCATTTGCCCGAAGCAGTTACTGGCCCTGTACTCCCGACTCTGCCCCCCCCCCCCCCAATGCAGGAGTGATGGCTATTCTCACCCCATGTGCACCAAAAACAAATGGCGATACCCAGGGGTGTTGCTAGGTCTGGAAAAGATCCAGGGCTATGCTAATGTCAGGACCCAAGGCTAGCTAGCCTTTTGGTTGTAGCCTCTGAGCTTCTATCCGGGGCTATAACCAAAAGGACCGTGGCTATAGCGCCTCCAACCCCTCGCCTTAGCAACGCCTCTTGTGATACCTGTGGAAGGGCCATGGGATAGCTGTAAGAATGCAGCCGGACACTGGCAGTTTCCAGCCACCTGATGGTTTGAGTGCTCCTTCTGGGGACAAACCGAACGGCACTAAACTGATAGACAACATTTGATTGCAACCTTTAATGGCCTGAAACACCCGGTGGGTGGATGCCATGCTTCCTCATTCCCCTGGACCCTGTGCACTAGACCTATATACCTTCCTCTTTGGCCACCCGCACACGGTTTTGAACCTTGTCCTCTCTCGCCCGGAAGCATTGTTTATCTCTTCCCTGCACTGGCCCTGCTGATAGACATGAGCATTTGCAGTGCCCCTTGTTAACTGCCAAAGTCTGTTGTCGGCAGTTGGAAAACACACCAATAGTTGAGCTTGTAAGAATACCCAAACCAGTCTCCTCCAAGCCCAGAAGCTCTTGTGGTGACCTTTTTTGGTCTTGCAGGAAATTGTGACCTTGTGGTAATGTCTTAAGACTTTATGAACAGTACATTTATCTACTGGTAAAGCACAACTACACCAATGCCGGTCCACACAACATTTCCAGCTTCTACCACTCTTGCCTGCAACTCACATTAGACTCCCACGGTATCCTAACTGAAAACAAGAAAACAAGAAAACATGTGGATTGATAAAGAACTCATTAGCCTACACCACACAAAAAGAGCCTTTGAGCATTTGTATGAAAATAATCCCTCCACTCCCAATGGCAAAGCTCTAGACACAGCCTCCAAAACCTACAGAGCAGCAGTCATGGAGTATAGAAAGGATTCCTACAATGTACGTATTTCCAATGCTAGCTCGAACACCAAAGAACGTTTTTCTATACTTGGAGAACTGGAGTCGCCCATCTTGAATACTCCAACCGGCCAGGCTGACAAAGCATGATGCACGGTCATTCAAAATGCACTAGCTCAAACAGTTTGACTCCCTCCTAACCGAAATTAAAGCCAAAAGTGACTCCCTCGCAACCAAACCTCCCCCAGCTAGCGACCATGTTCGCAACAAATCTGTCTTCCCTCCTGGCACTCCCCCATTCGAGTTCAACAAAGTATCTCAAGAACAGGTGCTGTCCACCATCCTCGCCCTAAAACCCTAATGGTAAAGTTAAACTATGTGCCCCCACTTTTGCTCCCGTTATCACAGACTTCATTAACGCCTCCTTCTCTACCAACCTTGTCCCAGCAAACATAAAAGCGGCATGGAACACCTTCCTCCTAAAGATATCCACACTCTACCTTCTTGTTCCAAACAACTATCGTCCTATTACCACAGTCCCCTTCCAATTGAAGATAATAGATTGTGTAGCGTACTCGCGAATCCAATCCTTCCTTGAGTTCAACCACCTTCTTGGCTCTAGACAATCTGGTTTCTGCCCTAAACACAGCATGGAAACCACCCTTCTGGACTTAAACATCCAGATGGACCGCATACGTGACTCCGGAAAGCTTAGCATGTTACTGCTTCTAGACTTTTCTGCAGCAATTGACCTAGTTGACCATGAAAAACTGTGCCTAAATCTCAGTCGCAATTTTCACTTCTCACCAGAAGCCACCTCCTGGATTCAGTCCTTCCTCTCTGATCGCACAACCGGATTCTTCATTGGAGAAGCAGCAGCTGACCCCATCCCGTTGCCACTCTGAATCCGCCAATGCTCCTGCCTCTCTCCCATACTGTACAATACCTATACTGAACTCCTCTTTGATCTCTTGGACTCACTGGGTATCACCTACACAAACTTTGCTGATGACACCCAAGTTCTCATCCCCACCACTGGCCAGTATTCACAGGACACCACCACAATGGACAATATTCAGCACCATTCAAAACTAGATCGGCACACATAGCCTCTGTTTAAATTATGTCAAAACAGAGCTCCTCATTGTGGGCTCACCCTCTCCACTAAAATCACTTGACAACAGCTAATCTACCATCTGCATTGGTGACGTGGCCATCCCAGTCCTTAAACAAGTGAGAACACTGGGAGTTTATCTGGACGCTGAACTAACAATGTCCAGACAAATCAACACGCTATCTTCCTCTACGACGTAAACCAACAGACTTAAATCCCTGTGTAGACAATCACCTAATAACTGCTTGACACGCACACACGCTAATCCTCGCCAAACTGGACTATTGCAATGCGCGCCTCCTGGGCACATCAGCCTCTAACCTATCCAAACTGCAGCTTCTACAAAACAAAGCTCTATGAACCGCCTTTGGGTTAAAACATAGTGACCAACTCTCTGCCTGCATACGAGATGCCCACTGGCTGCCCATTAAAGCACTGATTCTCTTTAAAACACTTCCCCTGGAAGCTCCACCTTATCTCATTGACTGCGTCACTCGGAATATACCTAGTTGCACCCTAAGATCCAGTGCCAGCCTCTCTTGTCACTCCCTGCTACAAAAGCAAAAGGGCAGGAGGCTCCACCCTTGTGGTTTCCACCCCCACCCTTTGGAAACCTCTACCATCTTTCATCAGATATGAACAATTCTACAATAAATTTAAAAAACGAGCCAAATTTTGGCTTTTTGATGAATACGGCTAAGTTCTGTTTCTGCAATTACTGTCTTACTGTTTTTACGGTCACTGATTAACTTACTGTCTGTAACAAATGCTGTGATACCCCTGGGTTTGGGCATAACATAAATGCCATACATTTCCCTCCCCCCTCCTTTTTTCCCCCTCTTATTCGGTCTTTCTTTTTTTTCCTCCTCTTTGGCTCTTTATTTTTTCCCCCTCTTCCTTATTTTTATTTTTTTTTCCTCTGTCTATTGCAGGCTACTTCTGACCCTTTCCATATTATAAAAACCTTCTATAAACCACCTTCAGACAAGGGTATTCATTGAGTATGTGTTAAGGGGGAAGGGATTTTATTTTCCTCAATGTATTTGACACCAGCAATTATTAATATACACTTCTAATATTTCTGAAATGTTGGTGGCGTTATAAAAGAAGAAAAAAATGTCTTCCAGAATAGGTTTATCAGTGTCATTATATCCTCGTCCCTGTAACTCAAAGAATAAAAAGAAAAATATGCACGTTTTGATATTATTACCTAGCCTGGTAGGCTATGGCTTGCATAAGTCACCCCATATTTAGATGTGTGCTGTATACTTTCTCTGTTTTCTTTCACTTTTTCTTCTGTTTCACTCTTTTTTTTCTCTCTTCCCCTCTTCTCCTCTTCTCTCTCTACTCTCTACTCTCTACTCTCTCTACTCTCCTCTCTCTCTCTCTCTCTCTCTCTTTCTCTCTCTCCACACTCTCTCTCTCTCTCTCCCCACTCTCGTCTGTCTGTTTCGCTCTCTCTGGTCTGCTTGTCTGGTCCGTCAGACCAAACAGACCGGCTGTCAGGTCTTGTCTGTCTGTCTCACCTTTGACTCGATCTCTCTCATCAGAGCCCATGAAATTGTTGAGAAGTGTCATATCTGTTAGCTAAACAGCAGAATTAATGTCCGCCTGAGGTCGGAAATTGGGTTGATATATAGACTGGTTGTGTGCATTTGTTAGTAACTAGGCAACAGCTGTCCTATTGTTTAAGTATAATGGTGAACAAAGAATTGTACCTCTTTTGAGAAATAAAGGCGTTACACCAGACTCGAGGAAAATAAACCTACAAACTGGATTAATTTGAAGTGGATTTAGTTTTATGAAAGATTATCTGACTTTTTGATGGGGGGAGGGGGGGAACATAGGAGGTATTGTATATTGACACATGTGTAGGGGTTCCTGTTCACCATTTATGGACAGTTTGGTGGAAGATCAATAGGACACATGAGTCAGAAATGATTTTCGATAACAGATTTGGTAGCTGTTAAAATGGATTTTGTTGCAATGACACCTGCGTGTTGATGGGGTGATGTCAGAGCTTCTGGTGTCTGGAATTTAGAGGTTTCTAAATTCCAAAGGGACGGTTGGGACTTGAGTGAGAGAGGCTGGCTGGGTGGGTGTGGGGAATCCAGTGTCCTATGTTTATACTTGTGTCTCCGTCTCTCTACCTTTCCTCCCGTCTCATAATCCCTGGACGAGTACTGGACCTAGGACAATAAAGCATTCATGTACTTACCGACAACGGTCCGGCTTTCATTATTTCATTTGTGACAAGGTTTACAGTGGATGGTAGAGGACTCTGGTGAGATGCTCGCGCTGCTGAGAGGGGTGCAGCTCCTCTGGGACACTGCCCCCGCAAGTTTTCCCCACACCCAGACGGTAAAAAAATAACAAGAAAAAAGGTGCGCGCTGGTAATTTGCTAATTTGTCGTATGGCTGCCGAAATACAGGGCTTACTGTGCCAGTCCCCAGCATTGCATCCAGCCGAAAGTCTGTGTCAGGATTTGGTTTCATATTCCCACCATTGCAGCGGGCAAGAGCAACGAACGAGAAGCAGCCCAGTTGTTATTGCCAATTTGGAGAGCGGCACTCCGGTCCAGCGGCAGAAGACCATGACCAGAAAGGTTGAACAACATCAGTCCATCTGCACCCCATGGCGTCCTTGTCTCCCAATTTCACGTGGTTTTGTCCTGGCGGGAGTCAACAGAGTGCTGCATAGCTACAGTGCAGAGGCTGCACCAGACAGTGAGCCCCAGAAGGGTTCCTCCAAACGAAATAGATGTTACCATCAGGAGTTATTTAAATGACTGAATCGCAAAGTAATTTACATCATGTGGTGCTACATGGATATAAATCACATAATTTTAGTGTTCAGATACTTGGCTTTCAGACTGAGCTGTATGAACAAACAGTAAATGATTTAAATCCACTGCAAGGTAGTTAGAAAAAGAGTCAAATCAATGATTTATTTCATTAATTCAAATAGGCACTCAAGAAACAGGAAAGAAAAAAGAACAAATGTCAATTGGTAACCTGCAGTAATCGGTGAGGACAATATGACTACACATGTAATAAATCAGCATAGGTGTGAGTCAGATGCCCGTGAGGGCAATACATAAACGAACATATACAGATCTAAAGTCCTACATAAACAAGCATGAATAGTAGACAGATGTCTAGGGTTGACGCCAGGGATATATGAATACCTGTGGCGTTATGGCAGTGTGGAAAGGTACAAGCCGCCTTCTTCAGGACCAAGAATCCGTTCTGGACCCTATAAAACGTAAATGGAACATACTCTCAGTTTAGCAAAATGCAGAATAATTGCTACAATATTGACCCAAGTGTATAAAGACACAGCAGTCAGAGAAAACTAATCCCCATAGAGAGAGGGGAGTAACACATTGTGCCAATCACTCCAGACGCGGGCATGCCCGATGAACCATTGAGTAGTGCAGATAAATGGGGGCACCGCTTGAGCCTCAAAGAAAGCACCTAGTAAGAGGTTGCCAGAGGTAAAACAAGAGTGCAGCAGCTAAAGGACCGCAGGCATAGGGGAAAACTAGTGATTGGAGATCAATGGGAAAACTGCCAAGAGTGAGGAGAATGGGCCGGCTTACCATTGGAATGAGGACCCATTTGTTGTTTGCATAAGAGAAAATAAAGGTGTACAGCCGTGGCGTACATCAGATTAGAACTAAGCGAGAGGCCAGCATGTGTCTGATGGAATTTCCATCCTGGAGGGGTAGTGTGAAAATAAACATGTTTAGATATGCATAGAAAATTGCTTACTAGATGCCATGTGTAAAAAATAAAAAAAAAATAAAAAAAATAAAATGCTAGCAGCAGAAATTTCATGCCGGAAAGAGTCCGCTTGAAACTGATATTGGCTCACGAGCCAAAGGGGTAAGGGGGCGGGGAGGTGCCCCAGTAAAGCGCACTAGCACGAGAGTGCTAAAAATGTCAGGAAACTAACTTTGGGGAAAATAAAGTAGCCACATGGGGGTGCCAAGGATCGCCTTTGAAATGCCTGGACACGGAACGCCAGGCTGCGTACAGGACATCAGTACCGGGTGGGGAGTAAATGGACGGCCCGGATAAATGAAATAAAGAGAACTGCAACAGTCAACCGAGAAAGGGAAAAGGCAAGACAGTAAAAGCAGACTCGTGAGGAGAATGAGCCGGCTTACTACTGGAATGGGGACCCATTTGTTGCTTGCATAGGAGAAAGGTGTACGGCCGTGGTGTACATCAGATTAAAACAAAGCGAGAGGCCAGCACGTCAGCATGAGTCTGACTGAATTTCCAACCTGGACGGGTAGAGTGAAAATAAACGTTTGTAAATATGCATCGAAAATTGGTAACTAGATAACATGTGTTTTAAAAATAAAATGCTAGAGGCAGAAATATCATGCCGAAAAGAGTCAGCTTGAAACTGATTGTGGCTCACAAGCCTACTTTAGAGGGCTGCCACTGATTGATTCGGAACCAATGCGGTAGAATCGGGCGTGCGGCCGGTACGCTGGAAAGGGTAAATGCCCCTCCGTACCGCCGAGAAAGTGGTCCAGATCTATAGAAACTGGGATGAAAGAGCCCAATGTTAGATTAGCTGGATGTATGGCAGGGGGAGGGGGCTCCCCAAGTAAAGCGCACTAGCAGGACAGTGCTAAAAATGTCAGGCAACTAACTGGGGAAGAAAACGTAGCCACATGGGTGTACCAAGCATCACTGTTGAAATGCCTGGACACGGAACACCGGGTTGCGTACAGGACTTCCTTCTCGGGTGTGAAGTAAACGGACGGCCCGGATAAATGAAATGAAAAGAGACTAACAGTCAGCCGAGAAAGGGAAAACGCAAGACCGTAAAAGCAGACTCGGGATTGCTCCGGTGCTAGGTGCCAATTGAGGATACCGTTTTGGGAGAGGGGCTTGAGAAAGTGCTCCATATGCCAGAGAAAGCTTAGTGGTGATTGTCCAGCTAAAAGATGGGAAGAGAGCCAGAGCTAAATAATGAAGTTAATGGCAATCTAGTAAATATACCAGAAAGGCATTGCGTCATTCAGGCCAACTTCAATGGTATTAAGCCTGAATACCCATCTGGCCTCTTTTATTTGACAATTCGATATGTGGGTTTGAAGCATTTTTTTAAAGTATCGAGGACCGACCACGAAATGTCATTGGCCGAGTGGCCGTGCTCCATGTAGTGGCAGACCATAGGGGCTGTGCCATTCTACACCGGATTCGTGACTGGTGTTCAATGATTCTTCTGTGGACAGGTCGTGATGTTTTGCCCACATATCATAGGCCGCAGGGGCATTGGCCCATGGCGTCCTGCAGTTAGTATGTTGGCGGAGTTCCCATTTTCTGCCTGCAATGTCAAATGACTTAATCTTTTTGCAGAATTTACAGATTGAACATGTGCCACACAGAAAAAGTCCTGTAAGTGGTCTTAGGTCCCAGCTCGTGGATGAGTGTCTTTGGAGGATGAGTGGACTAACTGATATCTCAAATTTCTTTGGCGCTTAAAAGCGAATATGGCTAATGGTTCATTGGGCAGATTGAGTTGCACTGGAGGCTTAAATTTGCGGATCAGTTTTTTGACAGAGAAAGTGTTGGGACTGTAGGTGGTACACAGACCAATTTGTCCTGTTTGGTATTCGAACTGGGTTGAAAAAGGGTCTCTCGCGGGGTGCATCTTTGCTCTCTTGAGTGAGCAGGTGACTTGTTTTTTTGGGTAACCTTGCGCACGTAGCCTGGCTGCTAGTTGCTCAGCATTCTGGTCGTAATTTGTTGAGAGGGTACAGTTGTGGCAAAGCCTAAGAAATTGGCCACAGTAAATTTGCCTTCCGACAGCGAGGATGGAAGCTCGTAAAGTGCAGCAGGGTATTTCTGTGCATCGGTTTTCTATAGAGAGAACAAGATACGTTTGTTCTGATGGTGTTTAATTGTAAGATCAAGAAAATGTATTTGATTATGGGCTGTCATGGTAAAGTCAATATTGGCATATCGTTGGTTAAGCCACTGTAAAAACTCTCTAGACACTCAGATGACCCATTCCAAATAAGGAAAATGTAATCAATCTAGCAGTGCCAGGTGTCAGTGCGTTGCCTGAATGGATTGGTATCAACCAGAGTTGAGCTTTCCTCGAAAGCCGCCATGAAAGGATAGCCAGACTGGGTGCAAATGCTGCTCCAATGGCTGTCCCCGGAGTTTGTTGGAAAAATTGGTCCTGATACTTGAAGACATTTCTGTGTAGGGCCAGAGAGAGAAGTTCAATAATAAATTCAACAGGTGCTTTAGATGGTTGGGCAGCTTGTGTAAGGGAATTGCATATGGTTTGAATTACGGCTGTGCCGAATAGCATATTTAGTATTTGACCGAATAGTTTGTGAACTATTCGGCCGAAGCCGAATATGAAGCCGAATAGTTGCTTTAATTAATAAATGTTGTTCCAAACTTGAAAAAAACACACATTTTTACAAAAGCACCATTTTAAATGCATTCTATACTTGTATTTCTCTTAATTGTAATCAATGCAGCATCTTTATTTAAAGTATAAAAGCCAGAAAAGCATGGTCTGGGGAAGTGGGAGGCTATGAAGGGATTTATGTTTATTAGGGATGGGCGAGCAGAATGCCAGGTAGGGGATTTTTGTTGTTGAGGTGGGAGGTGGAATGCAGTGTATGGTATCTGTGTAAGTTTTCAGGCCCCAAGTAGGAAGTTTGTGGAGGCGTTGGGGACGCAGGATACAAGTAATGGGGGCTTGCACTGTATGCCGTAGAGTGTCAGCAATGGTGTCTTTGGTTCCAATACTTGCATTCTCATTTTGCCGGTTCAGCCCATGTTTGCCACTTGGAGCCAAGCCGGACTCCATGTCTCAGCCCCGACTTGGCCCATCCCAGTAATTCTCTGGCTCTCCCAACTCTACATCCTACATATACCACCAACAGAGCACCTATCTTTACCCGTTGTCACACACTGGCCGACTTTGGAACTGGAGAGATTACCCAACATGAATTCCTCTGAGAGGCCTGTAATGTCAGGCAGAGTAATGTGCCCCCTCCTAACCGAGCCCTGCTAGTCTCCACTACCTATTGTTAATTCTCAATGTTTCTCTATGGGCATGACCCATAGGAACAAATGCTGATCACTTTTCACTCGTCCTCATCACTCCTTCTCACCAATACACAAACATATGCACATTTTCATTCCTGATAAAATATCAGATCATGTTAAACTCAGGACTCGAGTCATTAAAAAAAGAAAAGGAGGTCTGACATACGCAATGGGAAGTGACATGACAGGAACTGAATGTATCCTAAAGTGAAATATGCACATTTCTTTCAGTTTGTCTATTCCAACGGAAGAAAGTGCACATTGCATATAAACATTCACCAAAAGAAAAGATTTTCCTGTATTGTTACTGACTAAGTATAAAAGGTGAGCACCTTTCATGTCTAAGAATATGTAACAAAACATACCCTAATGAGCAGATTACAATATAAGATATTTTACAGCAGCTGTGTGATAGCAATTTCTCTGGTCTTGTGGCTAAGTGTCTGTCTAATTCTATTCAGTTTTGCAAACTGAAGTCTATATTTGTTTTTCCGAGTTCTTGTTGCGTTGTATTGAAATAAGAATGACAAAGTATTCGGCAAGAGCCGAATAGCAAGAAACTATTCGGCTGGAGCCGAATAGCTCTCAGCCGGAATTCGGCCGAATACTTACTCGAAGCCGAAGTTCGGTACACCCCTAGTTTGAATACCCTCCTCCCTAATGTCCATGGTGATCAATATGTTGGTGGTGGGGTCAAAGGCCTTACCTTTGAATAGTTTAATTGCTGATGTGCTATCCCTCAGGTAGGTGGTTGTCTGCTGGTTAATCGGTTGTAGGAATTTGTTGATGTATTGACAAATGGGCTCTAGCACTGTGCCACATCCTGCGACGATCGGTCTGCCTGGTAGATTAAGGGCATCTTTGTGAATTTTGGGGATGGCGTAGAATGGTGGTGTCGAGCCTTGACTGCTGTTGAGAACATGAATTACTTTTCTGTAAGCCAGTTTCTTTGTAGTGCGAAGCCAGTCATTTCTTGGATATTACTTTTTAGATCAGCGGTAGGGTCTTTTCTGAGTTTTTGATAGCTACTAGGTTAATTCAAAAGGTCCATTACCATTAGATGATAGGTTTCTGGGTTCATGACTACTATGCCTCCTCCGTTGTCAGCAGGTTTAATAATAACCTGTTTGTTATTAGCTAGTGCACGAAGTGCTGTACGCTCGGCATTAGACCGATTGTATCTCATAGGTTGAGTCATGTTTTTCAATTTCCTGAGTTCTTTAAGGACGCATTTTTCAAAAGCAAGAACTTTCCTAGGTGTTGTGTTGTCTTGAGGTGTGAAACTAGATGTAGATCTGCATCGCTCTCTAATTCAGGCATTTCATGTTCGTTTAAAAAAAAGATTTGACCCTGATTTTTCTCAAGAATTTTCCGACATCTGTTTCTACCAGAAACCAATTTGTTGGCGTAGAAGGAATGAAAGTGAGGCCTTGCTGGAGTCAGTGTGATTGGAAAGGTTAAAAATCGGAAGTCCTGCTGGTTCCATATTTGTCTGTAGCCCGGGTGCCTCCGTGTTCTTGGTCGGCGTTGATATCCTCCCGATGGTTTGTGTTGAAATTGAGGGTCCAAGCCTGGCCGTTGGCCTCATGGTTGGCCTCTGCCTAAAAAAGGCGGGTTCCCACGGTATGGGGGAAGAAAGGTGGATATAAGTAAGTGGTATCGGACCCCAGATTGGTAGAGGAGTCGCTGCTACTATCTGAGAATGTAACTCTGCGCCTTGTTGTGCCGTCTGATCGGTTATGGTCCGGGTAGGTTAATATTATCAGTATAGTTGGCAGCAAAATATGGGTAAAAATCCTCTGCTTTTGAAGTCTTGAATATCGCGGGACAACTTTGTCCTTTTTTTGGTAAGAGTGGTTAGGTTGAATTCTTCTAATTGCTTTGTTACTTCTCTAAGTTTGTTTTGGGCATTACTGATGGATGTATCATTTTAAAAAGGTTTGCTCCACAACATCCACTTCTGCTTGGACTATTGCTCCAAGACGTGGAGCTGTGGATATAGTAAGTACCATCAGGTTGCAGCTACATTTTGTAGCTATATAGCTGAAGTTGGTCTTATACTCTTGATCCTCAAGAAAGACACGCCATATTGATGTACTATTAAGCCAGCAGGAATAATATTTGCTTTAACATATTCTCGCAAAAAGTGGCCATGGAGTTCTGTCCTAAAAGGTTTTTTTTCTCGAGTTTTAGTAACTTGGCACTAGACTAAGAACTCGAGGCTCCTTGATTGGTGCCTGCTGGGTCAAACAGGGAGGGCCCACTGATTATTGCTCTTATCTCTTCATCATTGTAGGGCAAGGTAAAGTTATCTGCCATCATACACCTTTATGGGGTGCATTAATGGTGAGAAGTATGAACTTGGTCTAGATTTGGTACACTGTTTCTATGTGCATGTGAATGGGCGTGGTAAGGTGTGCACCGTATGTGGAACTCTTCAGACTCGCATAGAATGCTAATGTAATTCCAAAATAAATGGGGAAACATGACTTTGAATGGTCCATACAGACAGGTTAGCTGTCAAAATATCTAATTGAAGGGGAAAACTCCAAACGCTGATGGTAACTGGAGAGTCTAAACCAAACACGAAAGAGATGTTCCCATCAGGAATTATTTAAATGACTGAATCCCAAAGTAATTTACATCATGTAGTGCTACATGGAATTGAATCGCATACTTTTAGTGTTCAGATACTTGGCTTTCAGACTGAGCTGTATGAACAAACAGTAGATGATTTAAATACTAAGTTAAAAAGAAAAGGTCAGGCGTGCACTCTAGTTCCCAGTCTTTTTAATCTTTAAACTATTAATAACAGGGTTTGATCCCAGCAATGTTAAAAAATAACAGGGTTAAATCCCAAATGTACAAAATGTTCAAAAAATATACCAGGGTTAAAGCCCAACTGCCAGTTCAAATGCCCAGTAGTTCTGCTCCTCCAAGTACTTTCGAGTCTCCAACTCTCTTCGGGGAGGCTGTTTCTTTTCAGCTGTTGCCAATTGCTTTTTTAATTACAGTCTCAAGGAATTCTGGTCTTTGTAGTGATGGCACAATGTTTTGTTCAGGAGACCAGGAACAAATCACAGAGAGGTACATTTGCAAAGAGAATTTCCTTAAGGATGCATAAAAAAAGGGGCAATTTTTGTTATATGCAATAATGTTATAGTGCCGGAGGCTAAATCATAGATGCCTCGTATCTGAGTAAGTGGATACAGAGATTAAGGTATACGTTAGTGGGTACAGCTTAATTATAAAGCACACTGATATCAGAGATTGAAGCCACAGAGTGGTAACATTGTCAAGTCTTACAATGCAGTTACATGTAAAGTTGTTGTAAAGCGAAACAAACCACAGAGAGGTTGGATACGTTGGAACAACTCGAGGAAAAACAAATAAACAAATGAATCTCCATCAATAGTCTTGGGGCTAGGGTTCATAGTGAGAGAGAAGGGGAGTGTAGTCATTTACGTGGCGTACATCAGATTAGAACTAAGCGAGAGGCCAGCATGTGTCTGACGGAATTTCCAACTTGGAGGGGTAGTGTGAAAATAAACGTGTTTAGATATGCATAGAACATTGCTTAGTAGATACCATGTGTAAAAAAATAAAAAAATGCTAGCAGCAGAAATATCATGCCGGAAAGAGTCCGCTTGAAACTGATATTGGCTTACGAGCCAAGGGGGCGGGGAGGTGCCCCAGTAAAACGCACTAGCACGACGGTGCTAAAAATGTCAGGAAACTAACTTTGGGGGGGAAAAGAAAGTAGCCACAGGGGCGTACCAAGGATCGCCTTTGAAATGCCTGTACACGGAGCGTCCGGCTGCGTACAGGACATCAGTCCCGGGTGTGAAGTAAACGGACGGCTAGGAGTAATGAAATAAAGAGGACTGTAACAGTCAACCGAGAAAAGGGTAAAGGCAAGACAGTAAAAGCAGACTCGGGATTGCTCCAGCGCTAGGTGCCAATTGGTGACCCCATATTGGCAGAGGGGCCTGAGACGGTGCTCCATATGCCAGAGAATTCTTAGTGGTGATTGTTCAGCTAAAAGATGAGAAGAGAGCCAGAGCTAAATAATGAAGTTAATGGCAATCTAGTAAATATACCAGAAAGGCATTGCGTCATTGAGGCCAACTTCAATGGTGTTAAGCCTGAATATCCATCTGGCGTCTTTATTTGACAATTGGAAATTTGGGTTCGAAATTCTTTTAAGTGTCCAGGACCCACCACGAAATGTCATCGGCCAAGTGGCCATGCTCCATGTACTGGCAGACGTTAGGGGCTGTGCCATTTCTACACCTGGTTCGTGACCGATGTTCAATGATTCTTGTGTGGACAGGTTGTGATGTTTTGTCCACATATCTTGGGCCACAGGGGCATTGGATGCAGTATGTGGCCCATGGTGTCCTGCAGTTAGCATGTTGGCGGAGTTCCCATTTTCTGCCTGCAATGTCAAATGACTTAATCTTTTTGCAGATTGAGCAGTTGCCACATGGAAAATGTCCTGTAAGTGGTCTTGGGTCCCAGCTCGTGGATGATTGACCTATTGGCTTTGGGGGGTGAGTGGATTAACTGATCCCTCAAATTTGTATGGCGCTTAAAAGCGATGTATATGGGTAATGGTTCATTGGGCAGATTGAGTTGTATTAGAGGCCAAAACCTTCGGATCATTTTTTTGACAGAGAAAGTGTTGGGACTGTAAGTGAGCACACAGACCAATTTGTCCTGTTTGGTATTAGATCTGGGTTGAAAAGGGGTCTCTCGCTGGGTGTATCTCGCTCTCTTGAGTGAGCTGGTCACTCGTTTTTTTTTTTTTAGGGTAACCTCAGGCACATAGCCTGGCTGCTAGTTCCTCTGCATTATGGTCGTAATCTGTCAAGAGGGCCTGACTACATGCTGCCACTGAGTTTCACAGAGAAGTGGGGATGTCACCAGAGCAGACACAGACATTTCCTGGTCACGTGATTGGTCGTTGGTGAGTTTGCACCCATTGCCCCGGTGCACAGCGTGTTGGAGGTCATCCCTCTCTGTATTAGGGATGTAACGGTATAACGGTATACCGTTAAAGATACCGTGAACCACTTAATTGAACAATAATAACCGTCACATTGTTTATACCGTTATACCGTTCATACCGTTAAGTGTGCTTTTCAATCTGATTTGGAAAGGCTGCAGTAAGCAATTGCTGCGCAGTCTTGGTTTTGCACTGTTGGATGTGCCGTCTGCCAAGTAGTTTCAGTTGGAGCAGTTTTTAATGCCATTCCATAAACCACACGTGCCTGACACAAAATCAATATGTTAGCAATAGGAAGAATAGATACAGTGCCAAGAAGGAAAAGGGTTTACTTTGGGGTGGCGGCTTTGGGGTTTATATATTTATAATGGATAATGTTCTCTAAACATATGGCAATGGGGAATTTCCCTGGTTCTATCATTGAATTTACATTCACTCATCTCTGTGGGTATTCCCTGCTGCCATAACAAAGGGTAACATGTCAGTGATTACTGAACACCTTTTGGCCCACAAGTAAACTAAAGGCTGTAACGTAAAAAGAAAGTGCGCGCGTGTGTGTGTGTGTGTGTGTGTGTGTGTGTGTGTGTGTGTATATGTGCACAAGCGTATACTACCATCAGCCTCCATTGATCTGTGGCATGCAGGTTATCAAGATGGCAACATGTTCATCTTCACCAATAGCCAGTGGGGAAGCAAAAAGCCTAAATGACCACTTAAGAAAAGCTTTTCAGTTTGCTTTGCCAGTTGCAGCAGGCCTCCACCCCACCCCCTCCTCTCCACACGTGTGTTTGTGTTTGGTGGAAGCAAGGCATTTCAGTGGAAAGTATGTTGAAAAGCCCAATTCTGGCCCTGAGTGCCTGGTTTTGTTTGTGATGATAAATCTGTCAATTTATGACCTTTTTAGAAAATATTTGTTAAGATCAGTTAACTCCACCTGCTATACCGCGATAACCATGATATACCGTCATTTGGAAAGAAGCTTATCGTACCGTCATAAAACGAATACCGTGACACCCCTACTCTGTATAGGGGTCTGAAGAGTTCCGCAGCCTGGCTGGTGCCATGGTCACCAGCAGTTGTACCAGATAAACAATGCATGCATGCATAGTCAGGAGGTTTACCCTTCATTTTCAGAGGAGCCCAGCGGGGGTGACAAGTCCTGTGTATGGGGTCACACTTGATCTTGGAGGACTTCACTGTGTTTAGGTTCTGTGTGTAGAGGTAGATACCCGGGTGGGATTGGTATGTTGTGTTGAGGCCGTTGTTTGGTTCCGGTTTGTGTTTTTGTGTTTGTGTTGTGGCCTCCTGCCTTTAGGTTCCCCTGGCTCTCTGCCTGTATCGCATTGTAACAACCTTTTATTGTGGTGAGTTTATTTTGCTGTGCAGCATTCTGTTAGGTTAAGGTTTTTCGCATTCACTAGAGATTTTTCGAATTCAGCAGAGGTTTGACTTAGAGAGGTTTAGCAAAACTGGTTGCAGACTTTATTTACAGTTCTTTTCATGCTATTTCCCATTACTGCAGTTGGACATGAAGGTAGGCGTTTTAAAGTAGAGTTCACTGTGCAAGTGGATTACTTTTCTAACTTGTATGATTTATTTGAGGTGACACGAACATCTTCAGAAGTGTCGATTTTACTCTTCACTGCAGTTGGACATGAGGGTGGGGGTTTTGAAGTGGCGTTAATGGGGCAAGTGAACGAAATCCACTATCTAACATGTGTTGATTTATGCGATGTGAACATGTTTTTTTCGAAAAATGTTATAGAAGCCTCTCACACGGTCATGTGCATGTTCTTTAAAGAGTATTAATTGTTTCAGCGACGTTAGTAGGAGTTTGGTGTGTATTTACCGAATGGTAGATTATCGTTTTATGATGCACCAGGTGGAGCGAGGTTGTTTCTATATGTTCTCATATTAGTTACCGAATGGTAAGTTATCCTGTGTGTGTGCGTGAGCATGTATTTACTGAATGATGATGAGGTGTGAGGCAGAGCTAGAATGTTGTGCCTTTTTGATTTTCCCGATGGTGAAATCTCCGATTGAGGAGGTGTTAGACTGACAGTGGGGTGTTTACCAGTGCAAATATTCTGTCAGCCGGGTGCATTTTGCGTTTAATGCTATCTTAGGGATCAATTCCGAGAGTAGAGGGTGGTGTGAGCATTTGTTGGGTGTGTTAGACATTTTAGTCACCTGCTGCAACCAGCGTTATTGTTGTCAGGCTTACGTTTTGCAGAGCGGTGCAGCCTTAACGGCATTTGAGTGGTATGGTGGGTCCTGTGTCGTGCCCATGTTTGGTTTTGGTCAAGTTTTGTTTTGTGCGGTGTGGTTACTGGGTACTTTACTTCGAGGTAATGTAATCTGGTTTCTGTGTTTGAGAAGGAGAGTAGTTGAGGTGTGCAAGGTGCCATAGTGTTATCAGATCTAGTATTATGCTTTTGGTGCCTGCAGAAGGGGTTTTAGGCGGTTGGCCGTCTGTGCTTGGGCGTGGCAGGCCTAAGGCCCTGAAGGGCAGCCCAGGGTGGAAGGCGTTGGTGGATTGTTAGAGATGTTGGTGTGTTGCTCGTTAAGAGTAAAGTTATGTGCTGGTGTGGCAGGCCTGAGGTCCTGAGGGGCAGCTCAGGAGAGGTGGCTGTGCATTTATTTTTATTTTTGTTCTCTGTGGTTTTCTTGTCAGTTCTTGGTTTGTTTTGGTGGGAACCCTTTTTCCACACCGGTGGGTGTTTGTTTCCAGATTTTGCATATGTGTAAGGACGGAGTAGAGTGATAGCAGAGTGATAGCTGAGCAGTGTGCAAAATCCTGGCATTTTTGTAGGGTCCGGGTTTTGGTTTGGTGAAAGGTTTGCACCTTTTGTGTTTTCATTGTACTCTGGCTTTTGCCCATACAGTTGGCCACTTGTAGGAAAGGTTGGAGTGTGTGTTGTGCGCGCCTAAGGTAATGTTAGCTGTGCGAGTCATTGCTACATTGCATGTGTTGTGGTTTGTGAAATCTGTAACGGAGGGGGGGGGGAGAAGTGTTGTAATGACGTGCGTGTTGATGGGGTGATGTCAGAGCTTATGGTGTCTGGAATGTAGGGGTTTCTAAGTTCCAGCGGGACGGTTGGGACTTGAGTGAGAGAGGCTGACTGGATGGGTGTGGGGAATCCAGTGTCCTAAGTTGATACATGTGTCTCCGTCTCTATACCTTTCCTGCTGTCTCATGAACCCTGAACGAGTACTGGACCAAGGATAATAAAGCATTAATGTACTTACCGATGATGGTCTGGCTTCCATTATTTCAGATTTCTCAAATCTGGCCTAGTTGACGGATTTCTAAAATCTGGCCTGATGGACAGATTTTAGGAGGCCACAAAGTGAACAGGGGAACTCTGGGAGTTTAGCCAAAGCAATGAAGGTGAGCATGGAGAGTGGTCAAGGCTAAGTCTCAGTAGAGATGAGTGGGGTTAGGGGTCCATAATGAGTCTACACAGTGAAATACACAATTAGTCTACTTAAACAGGTAAGTACAAAAATATTCTATTATTGACTAAAAATCACACTATAAAAATGAATCGAGCCAGTAATGTTATCACACAACATTATAAATATAAAACCTACATGCAGTCAGTTAGTTAATACAATGCATACAGTTCACCATGTACCTGAAAGGAAAGGTAAGTAGTTAGGCAATTGTATCAACAATCCATAGGAATAGAAATCGTAACTTTATAAGTCCAACCCTAAGTTAAATGTTGCCTAGTGCCCAAAAAGTTCACAAAGTACCTTTTTAGAAGTTGGGACAAAGTTAGGAAATGTTCATGTGGGTGTGAAGATCCAGAAGACTTTCATAGGGATTTACAGGTGAGTAAAGTACTTTTCCTGGCTTCTAGAGTAGTTTTTTTCAATAGAAGTTTTAAAAAACAATGGATTGGAATATAAATCAAAGTTCTTCACAAACTTAATAATGGAGGAGATGGGGGGGGGGTGGGGCTGGTAAGTATTGCGACTACTCACTGCCCTTACTTTGAATTTCCCAAAGGACTTGGCAGGTTGAATAGCGGTTGCTGGAGGTAGGGTTTCCTTCTGTTGGATCCAGTAGAAGATGCCCAGGAGCTGCAGGTACAAGCAAGTTTCTGGTTGGGTCCAGTAGCGGAGTGCCACACTTTCCAGTGGAGAAATGCACCACACACTTATGCAGGCCTCTTTTGGATACTCTACCAGACTAGGGATGGCTGGTTCCACCGATTGTCTCTGCACCCGTGCGACAGCAGGCGTCTCAGTTGTTGCAAACAAAGGAAGCCCTCCAGAACAGGACACGTTTATGCTGGGACGCTGAAACTTTGCAGGAAGGCGACTTGTAGGACTAGATGGAGACAACCGAAGTTCCAGGCCAAAATGCGGATTGTGACGCTTCTAGCATGGTAGCCCAAAACTGAGCTTGTCAGTCCACTGGGTGGTCCAGGGACACTTCCGAAGGCTGCAGGATTGTGAGAAGGCGTTGAGTCTGGTTGGTCCCACCAGTCCAAAAGTTCAAAGCACCAGCAAGTGTCTTCTGAGATCAGGTAGTCCAGCAGGTCTTGACCGGACAGCAGCAAGAATGGTTGCCAGGCCTCTTCAGGATCCGTCCCCTGGTCTTTAGTTTTCTGCATAGCTACACAGGATATCCGTTTCCGATCTGCTGGAAGGGCTGCAGGACTCTTCTTAACCCAGATTCAGGTGAGTGATCAAACTCAGCCCCCAATAGAAAGATCTGCCCCACACTTCAGGGACCACTGTGGGGCTGACTCATGCATGCACACCAGACCCACTGGCGCCAGACAGTCCCAGCCGACTTCCTGAGCCCATACACACATGGCATTCACAGGCCAACGAAAACAGCAGGTTAACCCTGGAAACTGCAGGACCACAAAAAGGTAATTTCTGCCCTTAGAAGGCAAAATAACAAAATGGTCTAAGAAAAAGCGAGAACCTTGTGGCATGCTATCTTGTGACACTAGCCACATTTGGTAGCCAAACGCGGTAAACCTGAATGAGCGAACTAAAAATATAGTAAAAATTATACCAATGTAACTGCTGCCACCAGTTTGTCTTTAGGCACATTTAAAGGTAATCAAAAATCCCTTTGCTGTAAATCGATGATACAACCATATCCCCATTGCACTGCATTGAACGATGCTTTTTGCAATATGAAAAAGTTACCTAAAGTCAAAAGGGAAACAGTTTCCCAGTACTGACAATCTGAAGGACTAGTCAGTTTCTCCATAACAAATGAGCAAAAGGCCAGTGTGTAAAACTACAGGGCAAGGTGTAAAACAAAAGCAAAATGTTTGGGGGTCCATAGAATTTGGAGGAAAAGTTGCCTAAAAGAAAAACATTCCTAACACTAGGTGAAACTCCCGTAAGGACAAGTGTCTTTTTACACGGAACAGGATATTCTCCCCTAACAATAGTATAAGTAGAAATGGACGGCTATGTGGCTTAGTAGGAATACTAGTATCCCTTGAGTTCTCTAGTCCATTGGGCAGTCTCTGGAGTATAGCCTCTGGTCCAGTTCCTACTACTTCTGCACATCAGGCCATTTATTGGGATGAGAACTGTTAAATGGAACCCCCTAGACCTTAACAGTCAAAAGGAAAGCTGTACTAGAGTGTCAGGATGGGGTGTACTCAAAAGCTGCTAGGGCCGAACTAAAAGGCCCATACCCTTGCGGAATTCCCTATTCTAACACTGTCCCAATGATATAGTGCCCAGCACGCTTCTATTGGCATACATTCCAGTAAATAGTTCCTCTTCTCTTCCCCGATTTCCACCCCCCCCCCCCCTCCAAACCTGGCCTTGCTTGTGGTGCTACATGTGGCAGTGTTCCACCGCTAGGTATATCTTCTCCCATGCTTAAGCTTTAACCTTTTCAGACAACTATATCAGCAAATACTTATTCCCTCTCTCTTGGGGTTTTTGTCAGGCTGTGACATTCTCACCCTAGAGCCACTAGTCACCCTTCTGGGCTGAAGCGTCTTTCCCTTACTAGGTTCTTGGTGCTCCTTCTGTGCGCCTGGCTCTTGACAGATTCTGATACATGTAGCCCTCAACAGGCTTGCAACACTCTTTTGGTCCTGGTCATGGCCAGTATATCTGATATGGAGACATCAACAGGCTTACAGCCTTTCTACTTTCTCTTAGTCTGGTGCATGCCAGGGTCTGAGATATAGCTTCCATTAAGCTCAGAACTCTGTCTCTCCTTCTCGCACCTCCTTTTTTTCATTTTTTTATTTTTATTTATTGTCTTAGTTGAAATTAATCAACCTTTCAAAACAAATTTAAAACCGTATTACAACATATCGTTTCATAAGATATAACTTCCTAATTTTGCATACATATAAAAGAATTAATAAAAACGTAATAAAAATAAAAATGAAAGGACAGGAGAAAAGAAAAAAATATTAAACTAAGATAAAACATGAAACTAGAACCTTAAACGTCATTTGTGACATGCAGTGCCATCTTAATCGCGGAACAATTTAGAAATTCACTATTGCCATTCAAGCAATGTTGAAGTTACTGCAAAATAAATCCATATAAAGCTTGTATTAGTGAGTTTGTCATCACATTATGTGTTCAGATCCAATCATTTCTGTCATATTAGATACTCTTCCCTCATTGATTCAATTCTAAACCATTTAGGAAGTTTATCGCGGATATTTGAGTAGGTAAGTGCGTACAATTCAAAATAATCGTCCAAGATTGTTTCTGATCTAGACTCCTCAGGTACGTACAATGTCTTGAAAAGTGAATCTCTCTTTGAGAGGTTAGCTGCAAACATTGTGTAATGAGATGTTCAAGTGTTTCCTTTTCCAATTGCAAATTACAAAAGTGACAGATGTTCAGTTCTGGATCTAACAATTTTCGTCTGACATTTACATCTTTGGTTATCCACAGATTAAAGCGCATAGGTAGAATTTCGGAGCGATAAACCATTGATGGGGCTTTAATCATGTATAATGGCAGACTTTTCGTCTTTTTGGTAGGAAAGCAATATAGATCGCCATCTCTATATTGTAGACATCTTTCATAGGTTTTTATCCAATCACAATTGTATAGCTTTTCTTTTGCCTTCATTGGATTATTAATGAGTAAATCAATGGAAATATCTGCTTCGGCCAATTTTCGATATGCGCTCTGCATCCATGTGGTTACAAACTTACGTTTAGACAAGAATATATATTTAGTCAGGGTTCTTAAAATTACATCCAAAGAAGTTGACACCAGACACTTCCTAAACAATGAGCATAGGCGCCAGGAGTAATGTGCTTCCAATGAGGTCAATCCCAGTTCATAGAGTATCCACACAATAGGGACACAGTGATGCAGATGCAAGATCTGCTTCTAGTATTTCCCTTCCCATTTCTCAAAATCAAAGCGTGTATACTTGGCAGAGATTCCAAGCCATAAATCAGGCTCGGTACTGCTTTTTGAGCCAATAGTATAGGGCCAGTTTGATAGAAAATTTACCGAATCTATGCATAATGATTTTGGATTGGGAAATTGCGGTCTCCAGTTTGAAGCCAATGCGTTTTAACTGTGCCGAGTTGGTTATATTATTTTCAAAGAGCATACCTAAATAGGTATATTGTTTCACAATGTTCAAACGTATGTCATTGATTGTCCATGCATATGATGGCCGTATGGTTTTGATTGGCTGATAAACCAGAACTTGGGTTTTATTTGGATTGACTCTTAGTTCATTTTGATGAATATAGGTGTTAAATGCAATAAGAAGTTTCTGCAATCCCAGTGGAGTTTTTGAAATTAATACTAAATCATCTGCGTAAATGAGGCTTTTAACAAACTTATTATTAAGTTTAGGAGAATCAGAAGATACTTTCGAAGGGATTGTGTCCTCCGACGTATTCCTTATCTTAGATATCTCTTTCCAGCTTTGCTGGCCTCAGAAAAATGTTTCTCTAGAGGGCGCTGCGCGTCGACATCCGCCGAGTCGATGTCCCTCGACAGCCGCCGTATCGACGTCATCCTGCCTATAAAGGCCACGCACAGCATCCGTTGCTCAGTTCCGTTTTTCCGCGCTTACTCAGTGCCGCGGAATATCGTTGCTCAGTTTCGTAGAGAATTAATCCAACTTCCTCGAGATATTTGATCCGTACTCGATGGCTTCCGCGTCGGAACCGACGACCCCTCGGTCCGGCTTTAAACAATGCTGAGATTGTGGGAAAAAGATGTCGCTGACTGACCCTCACAGAGTTTGTCTGTGGTGTTTGGGAGCTGAACACCATTGTTCGGAGTGCGAGGACTGTATGTCCATGACAGCTAAGGCCCTGAAGGAGCGTAGGGGGAAGCTGGAAAAAGGTAAGACTTCTAAAGCTTCTTCTTCCTCGACGAAGTCGAGACATTCGTCTCCTCGACACCATTCGCGCTCCAGGTCTCGAAGCGGGTCCCATCACTCCTCGAGATCGAAGCACTCAAAGAGGAGACGTCGAAGATCCCCTTCTTCGTCCTCTTCCTCTGTTTCACCAAAGAGAATCCCTTGCCCCACGAAACATAGTTCCCGGGCTAAATGGGAGGAATTCCGCAAAAATATGATGAGCGTCTTCGAGAAAGCGGCCTCGACCCCCTCGAAGACTGCCGAGAGCGATGCTCTGGTCGAAAGACCCGAAGGTCCAAAACGCCACGAGTCGCAGTACCCGGCGAAGGAAGCTTCTCGAGCGCGTCACAAACCCTCGAGTAAAGCTAAGACCTCGAATCCTTCTTCGAAGGTTCCGTCGACGCCGAGGTCGGTGTCTGCGACGCCGTTGTCGAAGGGACCTTCGACACACGGGTCTGTCGGCTCGACGCCATCTTCGACACCGGCGTCGACGCCAAGGAAAGTCACAGTTGCGGCGCACCCAGTGGCTATCCCCAGGTCTTCGATGACGATGTCGTCGAGATTGTCGACACCCTCAAGTAGAATCCCAATTCTATCGAGGACCTCGAGGCCTCCGCCTTTGTTTTCGACGCCACGTTCGAAGCCTTTGGCGTCGACGACATCGACGTTTTCAAGGCCGATTACAAGAAGTTTGGCACCCTCTGCCTTGGAGATGGGTTTCACACCCTTTGTGAGTTCAGACCAATTGAGAACAATGTCCTCAATTATGGAAGAGGGAGAACTATCTGACCAAGAAGAGACATTTGAGTTGCAGGGATCTGCAACCCCAGTTCAAGAGGAGTTATCCTCAGAGGAATGCAGATTAAAGGAACTCCATGATGCCTTACATGAGGCAAGTGGTTTAGACACTTCCCCTGAGGTGGAGTTCGCTAGGCCAGACCCAGGGGAGCATGCTGAAACCCCCTATAGAGCCTTAATGGCCAGGATCACAGAATTTATGGGGTGGTCAACACATTCACAGGCTTTCCAACAAGATGACCTCATGGATATTCTTGATAAAGGTCCACAGGAGGATCCTGTAGTACCTTTTCATAAGGCTCTTCAAAGGAAAATCATGACGAACTGGGAAACCCCAGATGTCGTCCCGGCAGTAAATAAAAAACTGTCTACTAAATACAGGGTATCTTCTGCAGACCCGGAGTTTTTGTCCAAACACCCATCCCCAGAAAGTCTGGTGGTACAGGCAGCATCTTCTACTGACATCAAGACTGCTTACCCTACCGTCCCACAGGACAGGGACGACAAAAAATATGATGCTATGGCTAAGAAAGTTTTTTCAGCATGTAGCATGGCGTTAAAATCTATTAATGCTACTTGCACCCTTGCTCGATTCAGCCATACACTTTGGGAGTGTGCTTCTACAGCGGCTGACTGCATCCCGGAGGGAGAAGAAAGGGAGGCGTTCCTAAATACCATACAGGACGGTAAAGACGCTATGTGCGAATCCCTCCAGACGGGCATTGATTCGGCTGACAGTATCAGCAGAGCAATGGCGGCAAGTACAACAACCAGTAGATTCGCTTGGTTGAGAAAGTCTGGTTTTGCCCCAGATGTGCAAGCCAGGCTCTTGAACATGCCATTCGATGGCTCTTCTTTGTTTGGGGAAAAAGGCAGATGACAGTTTAGAAAAACTGCAAACATCAAAGGCAGCAGCAAAATCCCTAGGCGCTGCAATCCCTCAGACTCCTTTTCGTCCCACAGGATCCTCTGCGAGAGGCAAGTCCTTTCGCTTCTACTCCGCATTCGGAAGAGATAGAGGACGACCGGCTCAAAGGGGACAAAGAAGAACTACCCGAAGTGGACGGGGTAGATATTCAAAAGCCGCAGCAACAGCAGGTGCCTCTTTACCATCGGCATCTGCATCAGCCGCCCCAAAACTACTCTGAGGACTTCCCTCACAAGACACCTGTAGGAGGCAGGTTAACTCCACATCTGGCGGAATGGCAGGCTATCACGTCAGATGCTTGGGCATTGGAGACAGTTGCACAAGGTTACTGCCTGCCTCTCCTACGCATACCTCAGAGTCATCCACCGGGGATCAGCTCTCAAAAAGCTCCAGATCCGCTCCTCTTGCAGGAAATTTTAGACCTGCTAGAGAAAGGTGCCATAGAACCGGTACCTGTAGCGGAGAGGAACAGGGGCTGGTACTCCCCTTACTTTCTCATTCCAAAGAAAGACGGAGGACTGAGACCCATCCTGGACTTGCGAGAATTGAACAAATTCCTCAGGAAAGACAAATTCAAGATAGTAACTCTTTCTCAGATCCTCCAGGCCCTTCAGTTCCAGGACTGGTTGGTATCTCTGGACCTTCAGGACGCTTATTTCCATGTGCCAATCCATCTCAAACACAGGAAATACCTGAGGTTCGCAATTGGCAACTCTCATTATCAATTTCGAGTGCTGCCATTTGGGCTGACCTACGCCCCGAGGGTCTTCACCAAGTTAATGTCGGTAGTGGCTGCAAGTCTAAGGAGGGAAGGGATTCACGTCTACCCCTACCTGGACGATTGGTTGATCAGGGCTGTATGTTCGGAACAAGCTCCGATCCAGCTAAATCACGTTTGCCACTCCCTGCACAGACTGGGCTTCTCCCTCAATTTAAAGAAGTCACAAATGATACCATTGCAGAGACTCCAGTTCATTGGAGCGATCCTGGACACTTCCCTGGGAAAAGCCTCGCCACCAGAGGTGAGGGCTCAAGATATTCTACAGATGGTTACCAAGTTCCAAAATGCCCAACGTCTCCCAGCCTTCGACTTTTTGAGGTTGCTAGACCTCATGGCATCCTGTATTTTCCTAGTGCCAGAGGCTCGCCTGAGAATGAGATCCCTCCAGTGGGCACTGAGATCTCAGTGGTCACAATTCTCAGGGAGAATGACAGATCTTCTTCAGGTTCCCGACAGGGTGCCTCGAGACCTTCAGTGGTGGGCCTGTCAGGAGAACATTCTGAAAGGAGAACAGTTTTGGCAACCCTGGCCGGAGATAACAGTAGTCACGGATGCCTCACTCACGGGGTGGGGAGCCCACGCCAACGACTTGACCATCAGCGGTCGTTGGTCTCCATCGGAGTCCAGACTCAATATCAACCTGTTAGAGCAGAGGGCCATCAGACTTGCGCTGAAGGCTTTCCTGCCATCTGTACAAGGAAAGAATGTCCTGATAATGACGGACAACACAGTGGCCATGCATTACCTCAACAAAAGAGGAGGCGTAGGATCACTACTTCTGTGCAGAGAGGCGCTGCAGCTCTGGTTTTGGGCAATCCAAGAAGGAATCTCTATCGGCAGTTCACCTAGCCGGAGAGAAGAACTTGACAGCGGACGCTCTGAGCAGGCAGAGCACAGTCTCCCACGAGTGGGAACTAGCTCAGGAAGTCCTTCAAGAGATCTTCGCCCTTTGGGGAACCCCTCAGGTGGATCTGTTCGCCACCAGTGTCAACAGGAAGTGCGATCTGTTCTGGTCAAGGGAATTTCCCCCGAGAGGAGCTCTGGGAGACGCGTTCATAGTGGACTGGGAGTTTCCGCTTCTGTACGCGTTTCCACCGGTCCCTGTCATTCCTTAAATGATCAGGAGGTTGAGAAGATTCCGGAAAACCATGATCCTAATTGCCCCGGATTGGGCCAGGAGAACGTGGTACCCGGACCTTCTAGACTTGTCCATCTGCCCTCCAATTCGACTTCCACTCGGAGAGAATCTGCTCTCACAGAAGGGAGGTCAGGTTCTCCATCCAGACATCAAAACCCTCAACCTTCACGCTTGGCTTCTGAAAGGCTGAGGTACAAGGATTGGGACCTCCCTGATGATGTTATGGAGGTGTTGCTTTCGGCAAGAAGGCCAGCAACAAAATCTTTATACCGCTGCCGTTGGAACAGATTTTGCAACTGGTGTAGAGAAAAGAATATCGACCCCTTTTCATGTGGTACACCAATGGTTTTGTCCTTCCTACTCCATTTAGCGATTTCAGGCCTTCAAGTTGGCACCATCAAGGGCTATCTCTCAGTGCTATCCATCTTTAAGCGCACTGCGGAAGAACCATCCTAGTTTCTAAAGGGGTTAACTAACGTTTATCCCCCAAGACCATTCCAGGTTCCCCTATGGGATTTAAACTTAGTCCTAACTTTCCTGATGGGCACACCTTTCGAACCACTCCACTCTTGTTTGTTAAGATTTCTTACCCTTAAGACTGTTTTATTAATAGCACTTACATCTGCTAGAAGGGTGAGCGAGTTACAAGCTCTTTCTTGTAAACCCCCTCATACAATCTTTCACAAAGACAAAGTTGTTCTGCAAGTGAAGCCTAATTTCCTCCCAAAGGTGGTTTCTGAATTTCATATCACTCACAAGATTACCCTTCCATCTTTCTATCCTCCTCTTCATCCGGGTAAAGAGGAAGAGAGGTTACACAGGCTGAACCCAAGAAGGGCTTTAAGTTTTTACATCAGTAGACTGGCTAGGATAAGACAAGCAGACCAGCTGTTTGTAGGCTACGCAGGTCACAAGCTGGGGTTACCAATAACTAAGCAGACCATTTCCAGATGGATCATTTTAGCCATTTTGGAATGTTATAAACTGGCAGGAAAAGAGCCCCCTCGAAATCTTAGGGCTCATTCGACCAGAGGTATCGCAGCTTCATCGGTCCTCAAAAGAGGAGTGCCGGTTAGAGACATATGTGCGGCTGCCACATGGTCGTCCGTCCATACCTTTACACGGATTTACAACTTGGATTCCTCCTCCAGTCAAGAGACTAGGTTTGGAAAGGCAGTATTGCACTCTATTCATCAATAAGAGGAAGCATGAAGTCAGTACTCCCACCTCCAATAACAGAATACTGCTATGGGAGCCTATCTAAGATAAGGAATCTGTCGGAGGACACAATCCCTTCGAAGAACAAGTTACTTCTTACCTTGTAACGTTCTTTCGATGGGATGTTCCTCCGACGTATTCCTTATGGACCCTCCCATCCATCCCCGCAGTACTACTTCCCTTGTTGTTGCAGCTTACGCTCCTTCAGGGTGATTAGTCTAGTCCAGAAAGAATTATTGTGGGCTACAAAACGGAACTGAGCAACGGACGCTGCGCGCGGCCTTTATAGGCAGGATGACGTCGATACGGCAGCTGTCGAGGGACATCGACTCGGCGGACGTCGACGCGCAGCGCCCTCTAGAGAACATTTTTCCAAGGCCAGCAAAGATGGAAAGAGATACCTAAGATAAGGAATACGTCGGAGGAACATCCCATCGAAAGAACGTTACAAGGTAAGAAGTAACTTGTTTGTCTCAAAGATATGTTTCAAATCATATATAAAATAATTAAAAATGGAAGATGCCAGTAAACAGAATTGTTTCACCCCATGTGATGTTGGTATAGGGTCGGATAATAAACCAGTCAGTGATAAACAAATACGAGCTGAAGTATTAGAATGTAGTGCAAAAATAAGATCATATAAAGTCAAGGGGCACTTATCCCTCTGCAGTTTTTGAAAGAAGATTGCACGTGAAATCGAATCAAAAGCAGAAAATAGGTCAACAAAAGCGAAATAAATTGATTGTTTCGATATTTGACTCTGTGATTTTATGGCATTCAAACATAATAAGTTAATATGTGTACCCATTCCTGAGACAAACCCTGTTTGATTAGGGTCCAAGCGTTAAATTGTTGTAAAAGCAGTTTGGCAAAAATTTTCCCTGGAGAGTCCAGCAGCGTTTATTGGTCTATAATTCTGTGGTAATGTTCGATCACCCTTCTTATAAATTGGAATTACGATCAATGTCTTCCACGATTGAGGGATCATCTGTAGGCGTATTACTGCTTGAAAGATGTTAAATAGGATCAGAGCCCATTCTTTCGGGTTAGCTTTTAACATTGCATTACTTAAGCCATCTGGTCCACAGGCTCTAGATGTACTTGTGTAACGCTCACCTGGCTCCCACGGAGGCGCTGGTCTAGTATGAGTTGCTGTGGGCCTCTTCAAGCGTGATGCGCAGAACTCAGACCACCGATTGAACAGGACCCCCAAATCTTGCTTGTCTGGCCCGTAGGAATATCCTTCTGCAGATGAGAAAGGGGATTAACTGTCTGCAGAATAGTGTGCTTGCTCCCCCCTTTCCCACTTCGTTCTTCTCTGACTTCCTCCAAAACCCCCGGTTTAAGCTCACCTTATGGTTTGGAAGGATGAACTCTCCATCCTGCTTCTGGAGCAGGGGCGCGCGTTCGTCCAGTTACTTCACTGGTTTTCAGAATGGCGCTGGCAAAATCCACTTGACTTTTCTGAGCGATACGCCGTAAGTATGAAGATTCAAAAGTTCAAGTGTGAGCCTCTTTTTATGTTGTCTTCCTAACCTGTGATCTGTCCTTTATTTTCAAGTGCAGAACGAAGGCGATGCGTTGAGGGGTTAAATTGCCGATGGTAAAACCAGGTGAGTTAGTGATGAGGGCGACCTCTCTAAATGTCTTTATAATTCCCCAGTAATGTCTTTTGTCCTTTCCCCATAGGGGCTGGGGTGCGGTACCTGCCAACGAAGCGGCGCCGACCCGAAATGTGGAATGGTTCACCAAGAAAAGCCGGTAAGTATTATGGCTGAAAATTCGGCTTTCCTCCTGTGTTCCCTCTGCTCACCTTTTGTCTCTTCTTCTCTCCCCTAGGTGCAGAGATGTGGCGACCGGTGCTGACAGCCACGATGGAGCCGGGAGATGTCTCAAGAACAGGTGAGTGAAGCGCGGCGCTGCAGCGAGCAACGCAATTCTTTTAAATGGAAGTCTTTCTTCAAGAATGCTGGCGTGAAGATTCCGGATGCAGGTAAGAAGTTTGAATAAGTTCTTGGTTTTCACCTTTCTCTTCTCTTCTTTCCTTACAGGTGTTCCAGGTTCGAGGCGGGCGTGGCTGGGGTCCAGGTGCAGGAGCAGACACGGTGAGCGTTCAGCTGCTGGGATGCAGAACAACGCGAAGCACGTGTGGCTGTCCGGGCGTGGCTTAAATAGCCTTGGAAGAAGTCCTAGGTAAGTATTCTTCCACAGCCCCACCCAAGTAACAAAATAGTCCCTTCAGTAAAATAGTCCCTCCTAAGCCTCATTTGGCTTGGGTCTTCATGCAGCATGGTCTGCATCAGGTGAGTATGCAGCATGGTCTGCATCAGGTAAGTGCACCAAATACTTTCCTTTATGAGCCTGGCGCCTGTGGCGCCAGGACTGATGGCCAACATGAGCCTGGCGCCAAAGGCGCCAGGACAGAGTCCAAAGAGCCCCTATAAGGGGCCGCTGGGCTTTTACCCGGGGGCATGATGCCTGGTCCTGGGGGTGCTGGGCCTGGCCTGGTGCTCCGGGGGTAGGCATCATGACAACTTGCTTGTCTGATGGTATCCTCAATGTCTACAGAGCAAACTTCCATGAGCCATGGACAGGAGACCTTATGAAGGCATTGGCTTCGATCGAGCTTCTCATCAGCATAAAGCTTCTGGTAATAATTAACCAAGTCTTTTTGAAGCACCCCATTAAGCTGGGTATCGGCTTGTAAGTTTGTATTGTGGCTATTTAATAACTGCCACATTTCAGACAAGTTTTTATTGATTATTGCTTGCTGCATCCTTTCACTATCTTTTTGGAATGTTATAGCTTTGTGGCTTTTCAACCAGTTTTTATATTTGGTTTAAGCATTTGTCAGAGCTAACCAATTTATGTTTATAGTTGTAGTTAGAATGTCTCTTTTTTTTCTTTCCTATATTCAGTACGTCTGTTTTGCAAGGTGTAGTCAAAAGCATGTTTGTGTGGTAGACCTTTTTTTGTGCTCTCTGTCATTGTATTAGCATATGGTGTCAGTAGATCTGGATATTGCAATAGTCTGATCGAATGTCTGTTATTCTGTATCGTGATACCAAATGCTTGAAGATTTGTCTGATTCCACCTCAATCGTGTTCTTGCCCCATTAATAACCACAGATTGGGTGAAATAGTTCTTATCAACCATAGTTGTATCCCAATTTAACGCTAGAGAAAGAAGGCTATGATCACTGCAAGTTTGTGAGAGTATATTCAAATCTTTGACTATATGGAACGCTTCCCTATTGATATAAATATAATCAATAGTGCTAAAACTGGTATTCCTATACCATGTTGGTTGGGGCGGAATGTCACCATTGGCTGACCCATTAATCATCTGAAAATTTTCTCTCTGGCATAAACAGGTTCCAAGTGTCTATTTCATCAGAAGTCCTCAATATACAATCTAAATTTAGGTCTCCCATGATTAGTGTATGTGTGATATGTGCATCCATGCAAATTATGTCTAACAATTTAGAGAGACTTGCATAAAAGACATCAGTAATTCCTGCTGGGTTACGATAAAGATTTATTAAGGCAATTTCTTTCCCTTGCTGTGCAATCCTAACAAGTTGTAAGAATGCCGCCTCTACTTTCCATGATGAAATGGAGAGGCCGGATTCAGAGTGCACAGCAACAAGCAATCCTGATGAAGGTCTACCAGCAGTGGTTAAAGCTGGAGAGAGTGAGAGATCATAGCCATCCCATATCGGATATTAGTCATCCAGGTTTCTTGCAAGACAATAATATGATATAAGATCTTGAGCTTTTTAATGGAATCATGTAGATGTGAATGCCCTCTAGTGTTCCAGCTTGCTATATTTAAAACTTGCAAATTTACTAGTGGTTAATTTCTAGTATCACCAAAACCAACTGGAGGCCCGCCGTTTTTTTTATTCAAACTTTGATATATATTCAGTTGGGTCGGTGGGCTCTGTTCTATTTCAACGTTCTGGTCAGGATCATGTGCCAACAAAAATCCCATGTCAAACAATGTCATTCTTGATTGCCAGATCACATTAAACACAACATTTGAAGGAATCCATAGTCTCACTACTGTTTTTGATACCTCAGAGACAAACTCAATTTGTGATAGATCACTAGAGGTTACATCTTGTAATGCTGCTATATCACTAAATATATTTAGGACACTCATATATTTCAAAATCACCACCTCTACTTTTCAGGATAAGGGATTTAACCCTACTTTTCGTCTGCTGAGACTGTTTTGTTGGAGGTTGTGACAGAAGGTTTTCTTTTTGCTGCAACATTAACATGATTGCGACCAACATTCTCATCCAAGTCATCCTCTTGTCTATACACTTTCTCAGATATTTCTGGTCTGTGTGAAATTGTTCGTGATGTATTACTCATTTCTGAGATTGTCGGTTTATCTTGAGATAGTGGTAGCAGCCGTTTTAAAATATAATCATCAACCGCCTGTCTTAATTTTTCCATACTCTCTTCACTTTGGGTTTTAGTTAGTGCAGAAGGAAGATGTGGTATATCCTCCTTACCAATTGCTTGAGGTAACTTGTTTGAACTTTCAATGGTATGAACAAGCTGACTCAGCGGTGATTGTACTAACGGACAATCTACAGAAGTGTGAGTGTCTTCGGAAGCTGACTGTATTATAGGAGTGCTGGGTATTTCATTTGGTCTTACTGATACAGCTTTCAGTGGTTCTGATACCGTCTCTGTCTGTGTTTGAGGTTGCACTACAGGCAGAGGTTTTTGCACTTTTTGTGGTAATCTATCATCCAAATTTGGAACAGTTCCCCCAATAGCTTTGAAAAATGCATTAAGCAAATATTTTATGGGTCCTCCGCCCAGCATGTTTTTCAATTGTTTTTTTTTTTTTTTAAGTGTACGACGGGGTCCTTTTGGCGGACCAGTTTTGCCTTCTCTGGAGATATGATTACAATATCGGGTGGAGATAGCTTCTCATCTTGGATGTTGTTCAGGCATACCTCCGCCTTACTGGGTGAGCCGACATCATTTACATCAACAATGGTAGGTGTTTCAATCGGCCTAATCACCTCAACAAATTCCGGTAACATTTGTGTTTTTACGGGACCTGTGTAGGGGAGGGTTGGTCCAAGAGACCCCCCTTGCCTACATCCCTTCCCCAGGTGAGGGCCATGGCTCATTGGGCGTCCCCTCATACCACCAGGGCCCAGGTGGTGGAGGGCTCACCTGCTGAAGACATTGCCCACACGTATTGAATTCAGCTAGGCCTCAGAAAGCATTTTGTCTAATGAAGATGGTGTGAGCTCAGCGCACTGTAGCGCGGCCCCCACCCTCGGAGAGTTTCAATTATCCCTGTTGCCGCAGCACCCTGGCAGATCCCCTGTGAGCCCGTTCCCACGAACAAGATGGACATGAGCTAGCGTAAGATACTAACACTCTAACATTTCACCTTCCGCAGTGTATCACTGCTCCCAGCATGACCCGGCCAGCGAGGCCTGGGTGATGGAGAGAACTGTAAAATGGTCATCGGATGAAAGCAGAAAAGTCCCCAAATACTAATGCCAAAACTACTTGTAATACGCGCATTCTCTTCACAAAACTTCTTTTATTAAAGAAACCTGTAAAAATGTGTAATTATGGTAGAACGTATGTTCACGTGACACCAGCAATGAAGGACCCACACCCCTGCAGTTGTGTGCAAATAATAAAAAGCGTTCCGGGGGGACTATTCGTTATATGTATCATTGAAAAGCTTACACTCCACGGTCCCGCGCCATAACCGAATTAATGCTGCTAGAGTACAAGGGAAGACAAGTGTAATCATACAGAGGGCTCATGTGAAGGACACGCGAGAATGCACCCGTCATGTGTGTATGTCTAAACCCTTATGTGCCACTACCGCCACGCACGGTGGCGGGTCTCTTTCTTTGTGCTCCACCAACCACACTACTACCTCACTTACTGCAAATGTATATGCATATAACTAAATGCTGTAGTTGTTAAAACATAGTGTACAAATAAGGTGCTCAGACTGGCTATATTTGAGAGACATTTAGCAAAGTTGAAATGTATGCTTTCGAGTGATCCAAATGAGTATTATAGAGTGTTCAAATGTTTGTACCTAAAGTCAGCAACACACGAGGAAGATACCTTTGTGAATATGTGCAAGGCCATTCCCCCTCCCACCCTGCGAAGACTGCCAAACAAGAGAGCAGAGGCCCGCGCCGCACTGCTCCACCTCCCCCAACTAGGCTGGAGCCGCTTCAAAGATTTGTAGTCCCCTCCGCAGCACCCAAGGCCACGGCCCGCCACCTGCATTATTTACAGCATAGCAGTAAACCTCTGCCTGAATACACAAATCCAAAGGCGCCCCCTCTTTAACCCCACAACCCACCGGATCACCTTAGACTTATGGCCCTGTGCAATTAGGATACCCAATACTGTGGCAACATACAGCAGCCCATTCATAACGACTTTTAAACAAGACAGAGAGGCATGTACCGCCCGTCCCATGCCCTGAGACTTAGCCCCTCGACCTATGGTACCGGTCAACAGGACACTGGTAACCATGCACTGATGAATGACCATCAGACCCCTCACAAGGTGCATTCCTCCTGTGTTGCATTAACCTGTAGAATAACCTATTGAAAGATTTACTAAAGAAGATAATATTGCAATAACTGAATGACTGCGGTGTGCATGGCCTAGGGCAAATAAGTCAGGAAAAGACATTCATCTCTGACACTGCCCACAATGGCACAACAACACCGCCCGGATGAACTCAGCCGACCCGCCAGGCCCAGCCCAACCCACGAGGCTGACCAGTGACGTCCTCCAGCCAAGGCCAACCACATCGCAGCAGCGCCTATAGCTAGTCATCACCACCCAATCCCATTGAACTTGTGCCCCTTATAGAATGTAGGTTCTGATGACGTGTTTTGTAAATATATACGCCTGTCTTTGCTATTGTCAGACAGAGCGCTCTCGGAGTTTGCAGAGTTCTTTGCATGCCCTATTCTGATTGATAAACTCCCATTTAAGCTCACCCGCACTCTGTCTTGGCTTTATCCCCAACTTGGGAGAGTCCTCCTTTGTCTCTCATTGCGGGGAGGATCGTGCTGGTTGGGGACGCTTGCCTTCACCCGTTTGTATTTTCATTGGTGAAGAATGACATTCATTTTGTAAATGAGAATCCTCATTTACTATTCTTGGTAAAGTGTCTAGAGTTTCACTCCGTTTTGTATATCTATTTCCTCCCATTATGGTCTTGCCATTACTATTCAACCAGTAAGAAAGAGCTTCTAGTTGAAAGGATTGTTTTTCAATTTTGAGATCCAGACTTTCAAATAGTTTATACATGCTCAATATTGTTGTATTCATTGCAGACAGGGTAAATTCAATCATGTTTTGCGAGGGATCATTACCATGAGTACGGGCAGCTGGGCGAGAGGTAAATTCAATCATGTTTTGCAGGGAATCATTACTATAAGTACGGGCAGCTGGGCGAGGGGTAGGTAAAGCAAAGGATGGAATATTAGAGTGAACACTAGACGAAGAGATATTAGATTCGTCAATCACACCTGATGCGTTCTTACCTTCCTCAACAATGGTTATTGGGGATTCGCATTGACTGGCATAAATGGATATGCCAGACGAATTAGAGTCATAATGTGCATAAGGGATAGGTGATAGTGCAAGTGAAGTGTTTTCTTTATTATTTATAACATTAATTTTTGTGGATTCCAAAAGCGTCCGGTCAGAGACAACCTGTGCACCGTTGGAGATTAGTAAAACTTTTGAACTCTCACTCAGGCCACAGGTACTCTTGAGTGTCTTTATTGATAGTATGGGAAACGCTTAGCTGGTTTGGAATTTGCGTTCCAACCGTATTTTCAATTTGTCTCTTATGATTAGAATTCTGAGCATGAATTGGGGTCAACATGATCGACGTGTGAGAGGAATGCAAATGATTAGTTTTACTTTTTAAAGAAAAAAAGTGCTCCATTTGTGCAGGCATACCAGTTTTCAAGGAGTGAAAGGCAAACGTAGCAGCCACTAAACCAGCAAACTTTTTCACAAAGTATCAATATTACCCTACTCAATATAATCAAAGTAGCTGTTTTGGCTTGAAAAATCAAACACGTAAACCAGTATCTTACTATAATGTCCGCTTTCCGCGTAAACGCGGAAAAGCGGTACTTACTCGAGCAATTCTGCCAGTGCGCGCGCGCTGTGCGCGTGCGCTCTCGATTTATAGGAAGTAGTCGATCTGCTTGTTTTGGTGGGCGGGTGAATGGGTAGGCGGGACAAAGCGTGGGCCAATCCAGCTGAATGGGGAAAGAAACAGACGTTGTGATCACCGTCACAACATCCTTCAAAAAAGTTAGTCACTATCCAGGTCAACGCCCACCAAGCTCCTTAATCACCTTCAATGGGCTTCGTGACAAAGTTCAATGCAGGAACACACGTCCATACACGTCCATGGGTCTTCAGGTTCAGTAGCAGTAGCAGGTAGCAGAGACCAACACGGAAAAGCGGTTCTTACTCGAGTACATCCGCGAGTGCGCGCACACTGTGCGCGTGCACTCTCGATTTATAGGAAGTAGTCGATCCGCTTGTTTTGGTGGGCGGGTGAATGGGTAGGCGGGACAAAGCGCGGGCCAATCCAGCTTCAATGGGCTTCATGACAAAGTTCAATGCAGGAACACACGTCCATACATGTCCACGGGTCTTCAGGTTCAGTAGCAGTAGCAGAGACCAACGCGGAAAAGCGGTACTTACTCAAGTACTTCCACCTCCTTTTTAATTTCTTGTGTGCCTTGTGTTTGGCCCTGCTCTGTTTCCTTGGACGTTTCCGATGTTTGCCTTCGGTTTCTTGGCTCTCCATAGTTCTTTTCCCCTTGTATGACTGGTTATCCTATTCTCCCTTCCTGCATTGACTGATGGTTTGAAACTCCGGTCCACTGTTGCATGTCAGGTGGATGTGCTTGATCGTTTTTGTGGCTCTGCGGTGTAGCCAAGCTACCAGACCAGTGCAGATTATGTTTTGTGAACCATAGTGTGATGCGGCATCAGGCTCAGGTGAGAAGGGCAGATTGTCTGGCTGAGGTTTGCTGCCTGTCCTCTCTCCTGGTCAGCGCAGCGATGTAAGTGTGGCGGACTGAGCTGACACTTTACATGGGAAGCAATCTTCTCCCAACAGTCCCTCACATTCCCATTGGCAGTCCATGGAATAGGACTGGCACAACAAGTGGAAGCACAGACTCTGATATAAGAGGATCAAAGAGATCGAGAACAAGAGGATTCTGCACTGGTAAGGGGTTGGAAAGTTCTGAGGTTCAAAAGTAATGTAGGAACATAAAGACAGTGGGCCTCATTACAAGTAGACCGGTCTAAAGTTAACGCCGCCGGTAAAACCATACCGGCACCGTTTCCACGACCGCTCCAATAATGACCCGCGGCCCCGGAAATAGCACCTCCCCCAACCACCACCGCGGAGTTAAGGGTCCCGGTAAGTCCACCTGCACGGAAACCCCTCCGTTACCAGCAATACGAAACACTGCAAGCATCACAACTAGCGCGGACATGGAAACACCACCAGAAAAATGGCGTTAAAACCGTGATCACGGTGGCGGTACCGCCACCACCACGAACATGACGTTAAACAGTGCCTGCTGAACTGAATCAGGGCACAGGTGCACCAAATCAGCCCAGCTGGACCCAGCAGCACACTGGGAGCCTACAAAAGAGCCACACCCAGCCCAACACAACACAGAACCATGCAGGCAGCAGCTCTAGTAGCACTTGGACTGGGCCTACTCAACCAACAGGCAGCACTGCACATGATGGCAGTAATGGTGCGGAGGAGGAGGAGGAGGCGGCGGCGCAGGCGCCAACCAACCAGCCAGCCACCCCTGCACCTATGGCAAACCCCATTTGTCCAGGCGGCACAACCCCGCAGGCAGCCTGCAATACCATGCATCAGGGCCTCACCCTGGAACCTTACCCCAGGACAGATCCACACACTATACAGGCTGGACCGTCCAACAATCCTGTACATCACTGCATCACTGCCATGATTGAGGACATCAGCAGCCACATAGACACCCCCACCGCCATTCCCCCCCCCCTCCTGAAGGTTGTGTCTGTGCTGCATTTCCTTGGCACTGGCACCTATCAACACGGTCGGTGAGCTGCACGGCATATCGCAACCCTGTTTTTCAAAAATCCTGGTACAGGTACTGGATGCCCTGTTGCGCCATGTGTCGGAACACATAGCCCTACCCCGTACCCTCCCCGAGGTCATTGCCACCAAGTTGGCCTTCCATGCCATAGCAGGCATGCCAAATTGCATAGGTGCAGTTGACTGCACCCACATTGAGCTGACAGTACCACGTGCAATTGAGATGGTGTTCCGCAATAGGAAACAGTATCACTCGTTGAATGTACAGATGGTATGTGATGCCACGATACTGATTACACACTGCTGCGCATGTTTCCCAGGCTCAACCCATGACTCGATGGTACTGCGGAATTCCACGTTGCCACGGTACATGGAACGCTATGCTGGACAAACCACATGGCTATTAGGTGAGTACAGCTGACAATGCTCCGACCCTGTTGAAGTGGGGTGTGTGTGTCTCCAGGCCAATGAGCAATGTGAGTGTGCCGCTGTGACCGCACATGCATCAGCCCCCCTGCCATCAACCAAATAGACAGCGGATCCCAAACATCACAAAGGCAGACATGACAGGTCAACACAGTGTGCCCGTACACACCCTGCCACATGACACACACAGCCGATACTGTCACTGTCCCATACACCTTGTGCCACTGCAAACACCCACCCACAAATGGAACACTGCCCTCCCAATGCACATGATGCCTGTAAATGAGACGTCCTGCATTAACTACTTCATTACAGTGGAGTGACTCTGCCATGTGTGCACATCACTGCACTATGCCATACTCCCAATCAAATGTCACCAGCAGGGCAGAGTACACATGCACGTAAATGTGTAGGTCAATATCCATTTGGCTACATCCACTGTGATGGCCAATAAACACTTCCAACCACTGCATGGCACACATGCATGAATGAACAATGATGCAAGATAGCACAGCATCAGATGAAGACATGATACCACAAACACTGACTATCACCCCATCTACATCCCATGTAGGTGATTCTGGATATGCACTCGCGCCATGGATGATGACACCTGTACGGAGACCAAGGAACAAGCATGAAGAGGCGTACAATAGGGCACATGTCCGCACACGTGGAATAATTGAGCGGACATTCGGACTGCTGAAGGCCCGGTTCCGCTGTTTGAGCAGATCTGGCGGATCACTGCTGTACAGCCCATGATGGCATGGCATGGCACCACCTCCCCCTGGGGGTCCACTTGATGGCCAAAGGGCACGGGATGAACTGATTCGCATTTACTTTTGAGACACAGCACATTCACAGCAATGCATGGACATGGTGATGACAACAAATGATTTGTTGTACTGCAAATTAAATGATCGATGTCCACACATGTATGTTTTGATTTCAAATTATGATATATTGATGATTAACAGGGAAGGAGGTGCAATGGTTAGGGAAGCTGTACACCCGTGCCCACCCACCACCCAAACGTACCCACCCCCACCCAGGCCCCAATGTTCAAACACCCAAAACAACCTCCGCCACCACCCAAACGTACCCACCCCTCACACCCTTCAAGTCCACGTGTGTCTTGCAGTGCCCCACACAAATGCCATCACTTCCGTGTGCGCGTCTGTGCATCCTTGCCCGAGAGCCCCGTTAGCCGACTCGAGCGCCTCCTTGGACTGGCAGTAGTGGAGCTGGATGGGGTGGTGGTATTGGATGGCACAGAATCAGGTATAGATGGCATATGTGCAATATTTGCCTGTTGCCTAATCAACATGGACTCTATGAGCCTGGAGGTGTTGTCACTACCCTCCCGCACATGGCGTGCCAGGGTGACAACAGTGCTGGCAAAGCATCCAATGGACCTTGATGGGCGCCGCACTGACGTGCTGTAGCACTCCCTCTGCAGCCTAGATTCCTCGAGTTGCCTCTCCACCAGCTGGGTGAGGGTAGCCTGCTGCTCCTCCATCCGCTGCATGCGGGAATTAAGCTCTGCCATAGATGGGGTGGGTGACCTCATGGGACTTCGGAGTGATGTGGGGCTAAACTCCAGCTGATGGAAGGATCCCAGGTCATCAAATGTGGGCATATCCCCCTGTGGCCCAGTATCAGAGTGCTCTGCTGGGGCACTGTTGTCACTACAGGCCGCCTCCTCTGCAGTGCAGCTGCCTTCTGTGTTGGTTTGGGTGAGCGTGATGGGTTCCCGTGGCACCTGTGTTGCCTCAGGCAGCGTAGAGACGCTGGGGATGTTGGTGGTGGTGGCCGGCACATTTGTTGCAGTTGGTACTGGGGGCAGAGATGCCGAACTGCTGGCAGCATCCTCTTGTGCAGGGGCGGTGGCTTGGACACGTGCCGGTGCAGATTGCCTGGCCTGTTGTGCAGTATCACTGTCACTTGATAAGGCTGTGGGGACACAGAAGACATGCAATTAGTGTTGTGGTGGTGGCTGATGGGTGCATCACATGCATCATACAGTCTGATCATTCAATAGTGTTAGTTACATGCATCTGATTGTTGGGGGTATGCATTGTTGTGATATCGGTTGCCATACGGATCATGATGGGTCCTTTGGCCCAGTCCTGCACTGCTTAGGGGTGGGGGGGGGGGGGGGGGGGTGTTAATGGGTCCTTTGGCCCAGTCATGCACTGCTTGGGGGGGGGTTGTTAATGGGTCCTTTGGCCCAGTCATGCACTACTTGGGGAGGGGGGTGGTTGTTAATGGGTCCTTTTGGCCCAGTCATGCCATCAACATATTCTCATGTGGCATTCATGTTTCACCACTTACCAGCATCTGCAGGTGGGCTCACTCCTGCCTCAGCCTCCCCGATCCCATGGATGCCCTCAAGGTGGAGGACACTGCTGCAACGCTCCTCCCATGCTTGCAGCCTCAGTGGGGAAGGGGGTTCTCCATCTGTCCCACTGCTGCGTTGGCGGTGTGTGGAGATCAGGTTCCGAACCCTCAGCCTGAGGTCGTCCCACTGCTTGTTGCAGTCCTTGACGCTCCTCAGTCACGCCCACAGCGGTGCACTTGCGTGCTGCTTCCGCCCACACTTCCTTCCTTCGCTGCTGTGTGGCACGTCGTTGATCAGCACTGAACAGCATCTCTGCATGCTCCACTATATGCTCCACCAGAACAGTTAGCTCCACCTCACTAAAGCGAGGTTTGCGCTGCCTCTGAGCTGGAATCCTGGCAGACATGCTGGTGGTCCCTTTTGCCTTCTCACAGTGTGGATTCTGCTTGTGCTGGCTCTGGATGGCAATGGATTGTGCTTTATTTGATGGCCGCCTCTCTGTTTCCTGTTTTGGCGATCATGTTATTTCCGGTTCCGTGTCCGTGGCGATGGAGGCGGACACGGGTTTTGCGCTACTTGTGGCAGCGCTATGTCCATTTCCGTGGCTTTTTCCGTGATGGCGGTAACGTTTCCGCGTCCATGTGGTGCGCGCGACCGACCGCATGTAATCGGACGGTCTTTCCGCAACCTTGCAGACACGAAAACTTTGTTACCGCCGTCACGGAATCACCGTGGTCCAAACCTGACAGGTTGTAATGAGGCCCAGTGTTTTTAGTTGTACTTTGAACATTACTGGTGATTAGGGCTGGGCAAAATTGTTAGATTCCGTTCTGCCAGCCGCGGAAGCTAAATCAGTTCGAATTCGATCTGCTTTGCCCCAATACGCCATTCCAACTCCCCTGCATATTGAAAAGAGCCGCCTGAAGTATCTTGTGCCTAGCACAGATTGAGGAAACAAAACACATTTCTTGTGTCGCTGCACGAAAATGGCACGGATTGAAATAAAAACCTGTGAAGTTTCTTGTCTCGCTGCATCGCTCCCTGTGAAACTGCACAAAACCAGGTGAACTTTCAGTGGCGGTGGAACCGTGATAGTATGAGTTGCAGTTCACATTGAACTGATTTGTTAGCAGTCCTGACTGGCTTGCATATGATTGACCACCTTCTGTTGTGGCACAGACATGCTAAACAATCTGATGGAATGAAACACTACCAAATTGCCCGTGTTTAGGACGTGTTGACACAATGTTTTGCATAGCTCTTGAAGTTCTTATTTTAAAATGGGGTTAAGTGGATAAATCTCGACAAGGGTTTATGAGCTCCTGGTTGGGCATCCAACAGTGTACAGCAGCTATCAATGGAGAATCAGGAGCTAATGCCTAGCGTGCCACAAAAGTGACTTCGGTATGATGCAAACTGAACTCCTGGCAGCAGTTTGTGTCGAGCTGACCAGGCTCTTCTAGCCTTCATCCAGGAGCTAAGTAACTTTCATCTCTCTGCAATTTCGATCCCTGTAAATGCTATGTGTCTTTTTGGCTGCAATTCTTGAATTTACAGAACTAATGAAAATAGCTGGCACAAAAGCTCTGTATACAGCAAATCTGATCAATAAGGATAAAGTGGTAATGTTGTATAGTTCAGTTGCGCAAAACAGACTAGTCAGTCATAGTATCCAATACTCTCTAAGTAGGATTCCAATCTTATAACAAATTCCAAATTCATAGATGCGCAGTGTCCAATATGTGAAAAGTGATCTTTAATTCAAGTACAGCCGACACGTGTTCGACCATCAGGTCGTTCTCAAGGCCAAAATGTTGTTGGGGGGGTAATCACTGGAGAATTAGTCAAGAAGGCTTCATGGATGAAAATACTTGGTTTGCAGTTCATATGAATGTTGTCAAATGCAGTATAACCTGGGATAATGCCCAATTCGAATATGTCTCAATTGCCTTGTAAGCGAAAAGACTGATGTACTGCACGTTGGCCTGTTCATTAGAGGAAGGCTCTTTCAGTTAGAAAAGGTTCCAATACCTCTTAATCAATAAAGGGTCAAATCCCTAGTGAAGATTGTCAATGCTGGCTGGCCCGATTTGACCCGAATTTATCCCAGGTTATACTGCATTTGACAACAGGCATATGAACTGCAAACCAAGTATTTTCATCCATGAAGCCTTCTTGACTAATTCTCCAGGGATTACCCCCAACAACATTTTGGCCTTGAGAACGACCTGATGGTCGAAACACGTGTCGGCTGTACTTGAATTAAAGATCACTTTTCACATATTGGACACTGCTCATCTATGAATTTGGAATTTGTTATAAGATTGGAATCCTACTTAGAGAGTATTGGATACTATGATTGACTAGTCTGTTTTGCGCAACTGAACTATACAACACTACTGCTTTATACTTGACCTTTTGCGGCATAAAGGGGAACCTCAAGTATAGTTTGTGCTGCATTCGGAAGACATTTAAGAAAGTTGAGCGCACCACACACAGTTAAACCCTTGTTTCAATCACTTCTGATAATAAGGATTAACTGTTTGAACCTGCTAGTATGCATTACCATTTATGATTTGATGTGCTTGGTTTAATTAACACATTCAAATAGTTTTCTTTTAAGTGTTTTAAATTATTAACAGTAGCCATACCCGGACAAGGCTTGTGCTTTGTCTTACAAGTTTCCGGAGTAGATGGCACAAATGCTTTTCCAAAGAACATCATGCGATATTCTGAATTTTCTTGAAGTCCTCAACAATCTCTTCTTTTAATTTTAGACTTCTTCTTGCCCGAGAGAAGCATTTCCACTATTTAAAAAGAGGACTTCGGCACTTGCCAGACTACGAGGTACGTTTAAATATAGAAGGAATTACGTTTGCATGTACTCTTTGCCCTACCTTTCTTAGCGGTTTAATTTTAAGTCGTTAGATGGGTAGTCTGCCAAGATATTAAAAAGGGTAGTAGGTGAAGATCTTAATTTTCCACTGTGTGTACAACTGATGCGATTCGTATGACACTTGCCTATAATTTATCCTCAGCTGCCTCTTATTTCGAATGGATTGTGTCCTTCCATGTATTCCTCATCTTTGATATATCTAAGTCTGTGGCTGTGACATCGACGCTGGTATATGAAGCATGCGCGGTGACTGTTACCTCAGTTCTGTTTTTTTCACATGCTAGCGTGCTTCGGGGCATCATCGCAATTTTGAATAACGTGTTCCTTAAACAGTCGGTTCTTCATCTACTCGGCATGTCCTCGGCACTGAAGACAGGTTTTAAGCGGTGTGCTGATTCAGGGACAAAAAGTCCATTACATACCCGCACTGAGTCGGTTTATGGTGTCTGGGGGTAGGCCACAAGGTTGATGACTGTGGCTCGTGCCAGTCCATGATTGTCAAGGCTTTGCGGGAAAGGAACAGGAAACTTGAAGCAGGTAGGCCTTCTCCCAAATCTCCTTCCATTACCACATCTAAAAGAAAATCTTCATCCCACTCTAGGGACATGTCCCCTGAGAAAAAGCACTCTAGGCATCAGAAGCGCTCAGGATCAAGGTCACAACGCTTGTCAAAAGCAACAAGCGACGACATAGGTCTTCGTCAACTTCTTTCTCTTCTCCCGATAGTGTCCTTTCCGAAAAAGTAATTGACTCCCACGGAATGGGAAGGTTTCTGCCTGAGAATGCTTGACAGCATGCAGCCCCTCTCAAGAAGTCTTAAGAAAATTGGCCACCCCTCAGCATCTAGAAAGACCAGCAGGGAGTCTAATGCATCTCCTTCTGGCATGCCTAAGAGCCTGGGAGGAGAGGTTTCTCAACTCAAATCGAAGAAGCCTTCCTCGACGCACAAGGTGAAATCACCATCTTCCTCCTCGAAGACCAAAGATTCAGGTTTTTCAGCACCAGTTTCAAGGCTTTCTCCTAAGCCATCGAGGCATTCGCTGTCTGCTTCTTCGAAGACGTTGAAGCCCTCAGCGCCATCGGTGTATTCAGTGCCCTCAGAGAATACAAAGACCTCGACTGACTCCAAGTCATATAAACCATTGCCTAGAACGGATTTCTTTAAATCCATGGGGTCTATCTTTGAGGAATAGGCGGACCAAGCTCCCTTTTGGATACAAATTTGGGACTCCCAATGTACCATAGGAGCTTATTTCACTAGAATCCAAGATGAAACCCCAAAAGAGACTAGCAGTTGGGAGACTTCACCTTAAACTGATTTTGGAAATGCAGAGATGGTTGGCTATTCAGACCCATCTTATAGACCATCAATAGAGCTGGTACCTGCAGCTGAGGGAAACCAGGGTTGGTACTCTCCCTATTTCCTAATCCCCAAGAAGGACGTAGGAGTGCGATCCATCTTGGACTTGAGATGCTTGAACAAGTTACTCGGGAAGGACAAGTTCAAGATGGTAACTCTTCCGCGGATCATTCAGGCCCTTCGACTCCAGGATTGGTTGGGGTCATTGGACCTTCATGATGCTTACTTTCATGTGCCCATACATCAGAAGCACAAAGTACCTGAGGTTCGCGGTTGGCAATTCACATTATCAGTTTCGGGTTCTGCCATTCTGGCTCACCTCTGCCTTGAGGGCCACCAGGCTTATGGCTGTTGTGGCAGCAAGTCTAAGGAGGGAGGGGATTCATATCTAACCTTACCTGGATGACTGGTTGATCAGGGCTTGTTCTCAGGTCATCTCAGTCACACTTGTCACTTCCTCTGTGAGCTGGGCTTCTCCCTGAACTTCAAGAAATCCAACGTGACTCCTTCACAGAAACTTCAATTTGTTAGAGCAGTCCTGGAATCAGTCTTGGGAAAAGCTAAACCAGCCGAGCTGAGGGCTCAACAGCTCTCTTAGATGGTCTAAAAAATGTCACTGTGCCCAGTATCTCCCGGCCTTCGATTGCCTAAGGTTTTCGGCCTCATGGCATCCTGCATTTCTCTGGTGCCAGAAGCCCATCTGAGAATGAGATCCCTTCAGTGGGCTCTCAGATCGCAGTGGTCTCAACTCTCTGGCGGAATGACTTATCTTCTTCTCCAGGTCCCGACAAAGGTCATCCAGGAACTTTAGTGGTGGTGGGCCTGCCGAGAGAATGCAATCAGAGGATAACCCTATTGGCAACCATGGCCGGAGATGACAATTGTGACAGACACCTCCCTCACAGGATGGGGAGCGCGCATGAAAAATCTTTGTCAGTGGACACTGGTCTCAGTCGGAGTCCAGACTCCATATCAACCTTTTGGAGCTGAGGGCAGTCAGACTGGTGCTAATGGCTTTTCGGCCCTGAAAACGGGGGGAAAAGAATTCTGATAATGACGGACAACACAGTGGTCATGCACTAGCTCAACAAGAGAGGGGGTGTGAGGCAATGCAGCTCTGGGTCTGGACACTAAGAGAAGGAATCGCTCTACTGGCAATTCATCTAGCCGGAGAAGAAAACACAGCAGCAGATGCTCTGAGCAGTCAGAGCACCATCTCCCACAAGTGGGAGTTAGCTCGAGAAGTCCTTCTGGAGATCTTTGCCCTTTGGGGAACCCCTCAAGTGGATCTGCTCGTGACCAGGGTTACTCAGAAGTGCAAGCAGTTATGTTTCAGGGAATTTCCTCCGAGATGAGCTCTTGGATATGCGTTTGTAGTAGACTGGGAGTTTCCACTCCTGTACGTGTTTCCTCCAGTCCTCTTCATTCCACATGTTATCAGGAGTTTGAGGCAGTTTGGGAGAACCATGATCCTTGTTGCTCCGGATTGGGCCAAGAGAACCTGGTACCTGGACCTTCTGGAAATGGCCATCTGCCCTCCAATTCGTCTACCCCAAAGAGAGGTCCTCTCGAAAGAGGGAGATCGCATTCTTCATCCAGGGATCAGGACTCTCAATCTTCACGCCTAGTTTCTGAGAGGGTGAGATCCAAGGATTGGGACTTTTCCGTAGGATGTGATGAAGATGTTGCTTTCAGTTAGAAGACCAGCAACTAAATCCCTATACCGCGGCCATTGGAACATGTTTCTCTGCTTGTGCATGCAAAAGCAAGTTTCTTTCACGTGCAAACTTCCTACTGTTCTTTCTTACTTATTCCATTTAATCCAATCGGGGTTACAAGTGGCTACAGTCAAAGGCTACTTAGCGGCACATTCGATTTTTAAGAGATCATACTTTAAAGTGCCAATTGACATAGAGTTTCTGAAAGACCTGACACATTTTGTTTCTACCAATACCTTTCATCATACCAACATGGGACTTGAACTTAGTGTTAAAGTACCTCATGGGGGCTCGTTTTGAGACACTACACTTGTGTCCTTTGAGGATGCTAACACTTTAGACTGCCTTCTTGTTAGCTATCAAATCTGCCCACAGGGTAAGGGAAACACCTTTTACATCCTTCAAAACCACCTTTTTACATCCTTTTTTAAAGACTAGGCAGTGTTGGGAGAACGTTCATCTTTTCTTCCAAAAGTGGTGTCGGAATTTCACCGAACGCAACGGATAGTCTTACAGACTTTTTACCCACCCCATCATCCATCAAAAGAGACGATTCATCGGCTAGACCCTAGAAGGGTGTTACATTTTACAGACAGCTAATGTTAGTCAGGGTGACCAACTTTTTATAGGATATGCAGGACAAAGATTAGGGTTGGCGGTAACGAAGCAAACCATTTCACGGTGGATAGTTCTGGGCATTACTGAATGCTACTCACTAGCAGGAAAAGACTCGATTGAGGGTGCATTCCACTAGAGGAGTAGCTGCTTCTTCGGCTTTGGAAAGAGAGGGGTGCTGGTGCAGGACATCTGCAGAGCGTCAACTTGGTCGTCCCTTTATACATTCAGCAGACTTTATTGCCTAGACTCTATCAGGAGAGGAGGCTGAATTTGGCAAGGTCCATAACATCAACAAATAGAAATTCTTAGCATCCATCTCCTAAGACAAACTGCTATGCGAGTGTATCAAAGATGAGGAATACGTGGTAGGGCACATTCCATTGAAAGAACCAGTCACAACCATGCATCACAAACGTTTTAAAGTGCAGCAAAATGTAACTTTGTATGTTTTCCCATCTGCCATTTATTATAACGACCCAAATCAATTTCTGATCTGCAATGCCTATAGTTCCAATGGCCCCCGAGCTCCACATATCATTTACATGAAGGAGCTCCCTCTTTGAGAGATTGTCCGGAGGCACAATACGAACATTAGAAATGGAATTTTGCAAGTTTGTTGTCCATCTTCATTAAGCATAAATGCTGCAAAGTGGACATATTGGTGCTGCAAAATTTGGAAATCAATGGTGCAATATCCTGGGGTGACAGTCTGAGTCTTTGGTTTGTGTGCTAACTGTGAAGGGGACATGTTAGAGATTGTATTCCCTGCGCTTATTATTCAACACCCTTCCTTTTCTACTCGGTTGCACTTTAATCTTCAATGCATCGCTCCTGCTGTATTTACAGACCAGACTGACAGAATCCTTCTAATGGCATCTTCAGTATTCATCATCTGAGCCCATTAAGCACTTTCATGCTTGATGGGCCGCACCAAGGCTCTCGCTTCAGCATTTTGCAGAATTAACATCTTGATAACGTTCTCCGACATTTCTAAATGATGTGATATGCAGGCATCTGAAGAATACTGCCCATTTTGGGAAAGCTTTTAATTCAAAATGAAACATGCATACTTTTTGTTATCTTTCTGCCTACACCAAGACATTTGCATTTTCCTTTTTCATTTGAATAATGCTCCCTTGTGACAGACTGCCTTGTGATTTCTCGCCCTTCATCAGTGCTGCACTAATGTATTCTTGAGTCGCGCAACATAATGGCACTTCATTCTAGAATATTTTCAGTAAATAATGCCTTGCCTGTGTGGCTCCCGGAGCGCAACAAACACAGCATTGAGACTCTCAAATAATACAAAGGCTTTGTTTTTCTCTTCTCTTAGTGTCTAGATGCCAGTCGTCCCTGGTTGTGCTATTGGATCTTGCACAGCTTGGCCCTACTTGATGAGCCCATTTCAGAGTCTGCAGCTTCTGCCCATTTTGGGAAAGCTTTTAATTCAAAATGAAACATGCATACTTTTTGTTATCTTTCTGCCTACACCAAGACATTTGCATTTTCCTTTTTCATTTGAATAATGCTCCCTTGTGACAGACTGCCTTGTGATTTCTCGCCCTTCATCAGTGCTGCACTAATGTATTCTTGAGTCGCGCAACATAATGGCACTTCATTCTAGAATATTTTCAGTAAATAATGCCTTGCCTGTGTGGCTCCCGGAGCGCAACAAACACAGCATTGAGACTCTCAAATAATACAAAGGCTTTGTTTTTCTCTTCTCTTAGTGTCTAGATGCCAGTCGTCCCTGGTTGTGCTATTGGATCTTGCACAGCTTGGCCCTACTTGATGAGCCCATTTCAGAGTCTGCAGCTTCTGAGTAAGTTGTTAGAAAATTTGTTGTAGTGTTTTTCTCAGAAGGGCCCAAATTCAGCTTGTTTTAGCATGGCCTGTGCCTGGAATCCTGCACATAATCTGAACATAAATGAATACTTAGAGGTCTTTTCGGAAGTTTTCTCTTCAGCTCTCTGGTGGGGGGTGTAAGTAGACCTATCCTTCGTACAGTAACAGCGTGCTCATGCAAAACTCTTTACCTAGCAGAGCAGTCTAGCTTTGCTCTTTGGATGGGTGGTATCTGGTAGTCTGTTACATTTAGGGTCATACACATGCACCACGAAATACACCAGACATCATAAACTGTAAACCTATCTATACTATTAAGTATTGGTAAAGCATCTGTCAAATATAAGTACTACAAGTAGAATACCAAAACCACTACAATCTGTACATAGCACAGTGATGGGTTGAACATTGTTCCCTCCTACCTCTAGAAAGTGTATAACCACGGAATTCTAACAGGCAAGTACTAAATATTTTATGGTAGTCTGAGGGTTAAACAATTAAGGCAGACCGTTCTGTCCTATTGAATTCTTATAGTGAGTCTATTTCCACTGTAGCGGTCTTGCAGTACCAAAGCATGCCTGAAAAGGCGGTGTGCTGTGCCCACACCTGTGTTGACCCAGACTATGGTTTGCTGATGGGGAAAAGCAGAGGTCAGAGGAAAGGAGACTGATGAAATAGGATACCAGTGGATAGACTAATGCAAAGAAACAAAGGGCAGAGGGAATGAGGTTGTGTTATTGGGAGTTGGTATGTAGTCCTTGCTATTGAATCAGACTGAGTGCTGATCTGAACAGAGGCCATAAAACCCACTCGTAAAGCCAAGCATTTTCTGTGATGGCAAATTCTAGTAAATTGTAGAATGGTAATGGAGATAAGGTTGTGGTTTTGTGAAGGACGTGCAATGTGGTCAAGCGTGCCATGGAAGTATGCAGACTTCTTCACCAGATAGTTTATAATAGTCTACCCTTCTGCACAAAGGGTAATCTGGAAATTGCCAAGACATCTGGCAGCGGTTCCAGGGCCAAGAGTTGGCTGTGCATAGGTTACTGCTGGAGGACACAAAAGTTAAGACGGTATAAGGGAAAATCTGATCCTTCAAGGGTTATTGTAAAAGGATTATAGAGCAAGACTTTGGAAATTAAGAGGATAGATTCTGAGGTGCCTAAATGAGAAGGGAATATTTACGTGACACTGGTTCCAGAGAGATTAATAGATGGTACTAAAAGTAGAGTGTAGCTATGTGATCAACTCAAAAGCGGTTTGCTTATATTACCCGGGAGTAGGTTTAATTTCTCCCCAAAACAAACTCCAGAATTGTAATTCTAAGCCTGCCAAAGCTAGTGGTCAAGTCAAGAATAGACTGTTGGAATCAAATGTGGACTGATATGCACAGGTTAACTTGGAAGAGATGCTCAAGATAACATCTGGCACTCGTGTTTGAAGTTTGTTTTTGGCTCAGGGGTGGTCAGGCTTTGAAGCTGTCCAAAGCTGCCTGGATATGTTAGCGTGGGTTTAATGAGACGCTGCACAAGGGAACACAAGAGCAAATGCCTTCTACTGCGACCCTCCATCCTGAATGACCATGTTCTAATAGACTGTAGAGCTGGAAGAAAGTATGGCACTCCTAACTGAAGGTGGGCATTGAACTGTGGCTCCACTGAGAGCAGTCCCTTGGACCAGGCTACGTGGAAGCTCATTAGGACGGCTAGGAGTTTTATCGGAATGGATAGTGGTGTGGGTGGTATGAATCTCCTTAGGCTGAGGATATGCTTTATGAGAATTCATATTCAGAATCCTTGCCTATTGTTCTCAACCATGGGCTGCATTACCATGTCCTGTTAAGAGGTTTCAGAGAGATTTTAGGCCGAAACGGGTGTAGAGAGTCTCTTTACAAGCTTATATTATGCTGCCGGTTCCTGGAGTTGTGGCCCTGCTCATGAGTACCACTCATCTCGATAAGTCCTTATTTATTTGTTTTTTTGTGTGCGTTTTGTGGATTGCTACATGTCATTTTAAAGTGCTTGTTCTTCTACCAAGCAACATAACATGACACAACACAACCTAATTCTGTAAAAATAAACAATAATGTGTAAGGAGAGAGGTGTGGGGGGTCAGAAATACGAGACGGACACACAGGTAACGTTTTCTCAAGGCTTGCCATTTATTCAGAATAAAAAGGGGTTTTGATAAATGCCTCACTTTCCCTAACCTAATCGAGAGGTCCCTGCCTAGCAAACTAAAACTAAAGAAAAATGATGTTGTGTCCAAAATATCTCTGGCCTTGTATACAAGGAAATTATGGCTGACATTTGGTTCAACAAAACAGTTTTGTAATTAAAACTCAAATGTTTTTGAAAGCACTCCTTGTTACCAGGGTTGTATTCCCTTCCCCTGGATCAATTCAGGAATACTTAGATTACAGTTCTGATTCAACTATGCTGTGTTCAAGGAAATGGAAAAGTCGTTTTCAACCACTGTGCGTTTCTCAGAGATACCACCAATGTCCTTTTCACCACAGTTGGTTGATAATTCAAAACAAGTCAGTCTTCCACAATATCCCTCTTGAAAGGATGATTGGGGAGAAAATCAAACGCAGGTTCAAAACCAAATGCAATTGTTCTGTTATTTAACACTTTCTTCAAAGAAACGACTTCTTGCCAAGATAGCACTTCAATCTTTCTCGATAATTCTTCTTGAAATAAAAAACTTTTGTCAGGATAGCAAAAAGCAACTTGTCTCACTGATACTATTACTTGTCAAACAAATGACACAGTACATGAATCCTCTTAATTCAACAAAGGTTCTTTCCACATATCTTTCTGCCACAAAGATATCAAACCACCATCTTTTCCTGGTCCACTCACCTGCCAGGACTAACCACTATAAGCCCTTTCCTGGTATACTCTCCTTCGAGGAAGAAAACTCCTACAACTAACTTCAAACTTGATGACAATATTGATTCCAAGATTCTTCACCAATCTTCCTTGGAAGGAGGTTTGGCCAATAACTGCCTTTTCTTATAGTCTCTTGACATCTTGTGTCCCAGTTTTCCCTAAACTGAGAACGAAATGTACAGGAATTATTTTCAAAAGGTCTCTGTGACAGCATTTTGACTGATAGCATTTTGGGTTACTAGTTTGTTCCAGTTGAAATACCAAAAAGGAAGAGTTGCACCATTGTTGCCTTAGTATGGTTTTACCAGGGCCGGCCCTAGGATTTGCGTGGCCAAGTGTGGCAAATTAAGTGTGGGCCCCTTAATTTGCGTTTGATCACATAACAGGAAGTGACCTCACAAGATAATGACCACTAGGTATGTAGGTAGCAGCGAAAACCTTGTAATCTAAGAGGAAAATGTCCAATAATTACGCTAGCAAAGTATAAAAAATGCCAACCCTTTAAGCCCAACAATTTATAATGAATTATTCCAAAGAAAACAAAATCCAAACATGAGACGTGCGCTTTAATGGCACTTTTATGTGTTCTTGTGGGTAAGCGTCTGCATTGGAAACATGACAGCTTGGTGTGAAATCCCAGTAGCTGAACACTTGAGGAAGCACACCTTTTTTAATGCTGGTCTCAAAAACACAGAACCGGGGTATGCGTCTATCCGTTGAAAAAAGTGGGCGGACGCTGTCCACCCAAATGTATCGACTTGCACCTGAAAATCATTACAGGGCCAGAACCAGAGAAAATATCCCAGGATGACAATCTCTTGTCACATTCTTGGTAAATATTCATGGCTCACTTGTATGCCTCATATATAATGTGAGGAACATTTTACATTCAAAGGGATTGTGTCCTCCGACGTATTCCTTATCTTTGATAATTCGTCTCCAGCTTGCTGGCCTCGGAATTTATTTTTCTCTGTAGAGGGCGCTGCGCATCGACGTCCACCGAGTCGATGTCCCTCGACAGCCACCGTATCGGCGCCGACGTCACCATGCCCATAAATAACAAACGCGCAGCATCCGTTGCTCAGTTCTGTCTTTCCGCGCTTTGTGGGGCCTCGGAATATCGTTGCTCAGTTCAGTCAGATAAAACCTCTTATATTTACTCGATAAAACCAACTCGTTCTCGATGGCTTCTTCATCTGAACCAACGACTCCGGGGTACGGCTTCAAAAAATGTCGAGACTGCGGAAAGAAAATGTCGATAACGGATCCTCACAGGATCTGCTTGTGGTGCTTGGGAGTCGAGCACCATTGTTCGGAGTGTGAGGACTGCATGTCCATGACGGCGAAAGCCTTGAAGGAGCGCAAGGGGAAGCTCGAGAGAGGTAAGTCAGTCAAAACCTCCTCGAAAGTTTCTTCGGCCGAGTTGAGGCATTCGTCTCCTCGCCGTCGAAAGCATTCCCATTCTAGGTCTCGAAGTAGCCCCCACCACTCGTCGAGATTTAGACACTCAAAGAAGAGACATCGAAGATCCCCTTCCTCGTCATCTTCTGTTTCCACAGAAAGGGTCTCCTGCCCCACAAAACACAGCTCTTAGGCTGAGTGGGAGGAATTCAGGAAGAAAATGCTAAGCGTCTTCGAGAAAGCAGTCTCGACCCCCTCGAAGACAGCTGAGGGTGATACCCCGGGTGAAAAACCCAAAAAATCTAAACACCGCGAGTCGTTGCACCCGGCAAAAGAGTCCACCCGAGAGCGCCACAGGCCATCGGGTAAGAAGGCACCATCTGCGACGTCGAAGATCCCTTCGGCGCCGTTGACAAAGGGTTCTTCGCACCGGTCGATCGAATCGACACCGACATCGACGCCGATACAAGAGAAAACCACGGCTACTTCACAGCCAACGGTTATACCAAGAGCCTCCGGCACGACGCCGAGAACATCGTCGACATCCTCGAGTAGGATCCCGATCCACTCGACTTCTTCGAGGCCTCTTCCAGTTTTCTCGGCGCCTTCGAAGCCTGTCACATCGGCGTCGACGACATTGACGTTTTCTCGCCCAATAATGACGAGTTTGGCTCCTTCTGCCTTAGAAATGGGTTTTACACCATTTCCGAGGTCAGATTACCCCGGATTATCTTCAATCTATGAAGAAGGGGAGGGTTCTGACAAGGAAAGACCCTTCGGGTTGCAGAGGACCACACCACCTGTTTCAGAGGATTTTACCTCTGAGTAAAGAAGGTTGAAAGACCTACAGGAATCATTACATGAGGCAAGTGGGCTGGACACTTCCCCAGAAGTGGAATTTGTCAAACCAGACCCAGGGGAACATGCCGAAACACCCTATAGAACCCTGATGGCAAGGATTATTGAATTCATGGGTCTGTCTGCGCCTTCACCTGTTTTTCAACAGGATGACCTTACAGACATACTAGACAAAGTGCCACAGGAGGATCCTGTGGTCCCCTTCCATGCAGTCTTGCAAAGGAAGATTTCATCAAATTGGGAAACTCCTGAGGTTATGCCTGCAGTCAATAAAAGATTGTCAGCCAAGTATAGGGTAGCTGCAGCTGACCCTGAATATTTATCAAAATACCCGACTCCAGAGAGCCTGGTGGTTCAAGCGGCAACTTCATCAAGCAGCAGATCCGCTTACCCTACTGTCCCACATGACAGAGATGACAAAAGGTACGATTCTATGGCAAAAAAAGTGTTTTCTGCTTGTGGTATGGTGTTGAAGTCCATCAACGCCACCTGTACGCTCGCCAGGTTCAGTCACACACTGTGGGAGCCTGCTTCATCAGCGGCTGACTGCATACTGGAAGGAGAGGAAAGGGAAGCCTTCCTTAACATCATTAAAGATGGCAAAGATGCCATGTGCGAATCTCTTCAAGCTGGCATCGATTCCGCTGACAGTATCAGCAGGGCCATGGCAGCAAGTACGACAATCCGCAGGTGTGTGTGGTTGCGAAAGTCTGGCTTTGCTCCAGATGTACTGGCCAGACTTTCGAATATGCCCTTTGACGGCTCTTCTTTATTCGGTAAAAAGGCTAATGACAGTCTGGAAAAGTTGCAAACATCTAAAGCAGCAGCAAAATCTTTAGGAGCTGCAATCCGCCAAACTCCTTATCGCCCCTCAGGAACCTCTGGGAGAGGAAAGTCCTTTCGCTATTATTCCGCATTCGGGAAAGGCAGAGGACAGCCGGCTCAAAGAGGCCAAAGGAGATCCACCCGAGGTGGACGGGTCAAAAGTACTAAAGCCGCAGCAGCAGCAGGTGCCTCTTTACCCTCGGCATCTGTATCAGCCGCCCCCAAACCACTCTGAGGTCTTTCCACACAAAACACCTGTAGGGGGCAGGTTAACTCACCATCTGACGGAATGGCAGGCTATTACGTCAGATGCTTGGGCATTGGAGACAGTTGCCCAGGGTTACTGGCTATCCTTTCTACACATCCCTCAGTCATCCACCGGGGCACAGCTCTAAAAGTTCCAGATCCGCTCCTCTTGCAGGAAATTGTAGAGCTGCTAGAGAAAGGTGCCATAGAACCGGTACCTATAGCGGAGAGGAACAAGGGCTGGTACTCCCCACTACTTTCCCATACCAAAGAAGGACGGAGGACTGAGACCCATCTTGGACTTACGAGAATTGAACACGTTCCTCAGGAAGGACAAGTTCAAGATGGTAACTCTCTCTCAGATCCTTCAGGCCCTTCAGCTCCAGGACTGGCTGGTATCTCTGGACCTTCAGGATGCTTATTTCCATGTGCCAATCCATCTCAAACACAGGAGATACCTGAGGTTCGCAATTGGCGGCTCTCATTATCAACTTCGAGTTCTGCCATTTGGGCTGACCTCCGCCCGAGGGTCTTCACCAAGCTAATGTTGGTAGTGGCTGCGAGTCTAAGGAGGGAAGGGATCCACATCTACCCCTACCTGGACGATTGGCTGATCAGAGCTGTATCTTCGGAACAAGCTCAGATCCAGCTAGATTATGTCTGCCACTTCCTTCACAAACTGGGCTTCTCCCTCAATTTAAAGAAATCACAGATGATACCATCACAGAGACTCCAGTTCATTGGAGCGGTCCTGGACACTTCCCTGGGAAAAGCCTCACCACCAGAGGTGAGGGCTCAAGATATTCTGCAGATGGTCACCAAGTTTCAAAATGCCGAACGTCCCCCAGCCTTCGACTTTTTGAGGTTGCTAGGCCTCATGGCATCCTGCATCTTCCTTGTGCCAGAGGCTCGCATGAGAATGAGATCTCTTCAGTGGGCACTGAGAACTCAGTGGTTGCAATTCTCAGGGAGAATGACAGATCTCCTCCGGATTCCGGACAAGGTAGCCCACGACCTTCAATGGTGGGCCTATCCAGAGAACATCTTGAAAGGAGAACTGTTTTGGCAACCATGGCCGGAGATAACAGTAGTCACAGACGCCTCACTCACGGGGTGGGGAGCCCATGCCAAAGACTTGACCATCAGCGGTCGTTGGTCTCCATCGGAGTCCAGACTACACATCAACCTATTAGAGCTGAGAGCGATCAGACTAGCGCTGAAAGCTTTCCTGCCATCAGTACAGGGGAGAAATGTCCTGAGAATGACGGACAACACGGTGGCCATGCACTACCTCAACAAAAGAGGAGGCGTAGGATCACTGCCACTGTGCAGAGAAGCAATGCAGCTCTGGTTTTGGGCAATTCAGGAAGGAGTCTCTCTATCGGCAGTCCACCTAGTCGGAGAGAAGAACTTGACAGCGGATGCTCTGAGCAGGCAGAGCACAGTCTTCCACAAGTGGGAGCTAGCTCAGGAAGTCCTTCAAGAGATATTCGCCCTTTGGGGAACCCCTCAGGTGGATCTGTTCGCCACCAGCACCAACAGGAAGTGCGATCTGTTCTGTTCAAGGGAATTTCCCCTGAGAGGAGCTCTAGGGGACGCGTTCGTAGTGGACTGGGAGTCCCACTCCTTTACGCGTTTCCACCAGTCCCTGTTATTCCTCAAATGATCAGGAGGTTGAGAAGATTCTGGAAAACCATGATCCTAATTGCCCCGGACTGGGCCAGGAGAACGTGGTACCCGGACCTTCTAGATATGTCCATCTGTCCTCCAATCCGTCTTCCACTCAAAGAGAATCTTCTCTCACAGAAGGGAGGTCAGGTTCTCCATCCAGACATCAGAATCCTCAACCTTCACTCTTGGCTTCTGGAAGGGTGAGGTACAAGGATTGGGACCTCTCTGATGATGTCATGGAGGTGTTGCTTTCGGCCAGAAGAAACAAAACCCAAAAAAAGGTGGGAGCCTCAACAATCACTGGTGCCTTGAGGTAGGAACATATACTAATATACAAAAGATGGCAACAGGAGATGAGGAAACTCTAAAAAGGAGGGCGAAAGGATGCCGGTTCACATTATCATTTTCATTTTATTTTGTGTAATACATGATACTTAGAAAACATTTAATTCATTTTACTACTCATGCATTCAAAAAATATTCATTCAAATTGTTTGCACATCTAAAAGTTATATAAATGTAATAAAGTGCCATAAAAAGGATTATTCATTTCATTGGTGCATTTCATTATAGACCTAAATTGTTGATCATAATTCATTCCAGAAAAAATATATATCATAGACCTAAATTGTTAATCATAGTTCATTCCAGAAAAAATGTATATCTTCTTCATCAGGATTGGATGAACATTTAACAGATACTTCTAAAAACAAACAAACATACAATTATAAAAATTATTTTTTAAAAAACAATATAAAATAGCATCCCAGAAGGGAGGTCAGGTTCTCCATCCAGACATCAGAATCCTCAACCTTCACTCTTGGCTTCTGGAAGGGTGAGGTACAAGGATTGGGACCTCTCTGATGATGTCATGGAGGTGTTGCTTTCGGCCAGAAGGCCAGCAACAAAGTGTTTATACCGCTGCCGTTGGAACAAATTTTGCAGCTGGTGTAGAGAAGAGAATATCGACCCTTTTTCATGTGGTACATCAACAGTGTTATTGTTTCTACTCTACTTAGCAAACTCAGGCCTTCAAGTTGGCACTGTAAAAGGCTATCTCGCAGCGCTATCAATCTTCAAGCGCACTGCGGAGGAACCATTGTATTTCAAACTACCCCAAGTAATACAATTTCTCAAGGGATTAACTAATGTTTATCCTCCAAGACCATTCCAAGTTCCCTTATGGGACTTAAATTTAGTCTTAAATTTTCCTAATGGGTACTCCCTTCGAACCACTCCACTCTTGTTCGCTGAGATTTCTCACTCTTAAAACTGTCCTATTGGTAGCACTAACATCTGCTAGGAGGGTGAGCGAATTAAAAGCTCTTTCTTGTAACCCCCCCATACAATTTTCCATAAGGACAAAGTTGTCCTACCGGTGAAGCCTAATTTCCTCCCAAAGGTGGTTTCTGAATTTCACATCACTCAGAAAATGACCTTACCTTCGTTCTACCCTCCTCCCCATCCGGGGAAAGAGGAAGAAAGGCTACATAGGCTGGACCCAAGGCGAGCTCTAAGCTTTTACATCAGCAGACTGGCTAGGATTAGGCAAGCAGACCAACTGTTTGTAGGATACTCAGGTCACAAGTTGGGACTACCCATAACAAAAAAGACCATTTCCAGGTGGATTATTTTGGCCATTCTGGAATGTTAACAAACTGGCAGTGAAACCCAAAATCTTAGGGCTCATTCAACCAGGGGTATCGCAGCCTCTTCGGCCCTCCAAAGAGGGGTACCGGTCCGAGACATATGTGCGGCTGCCACATGGTCGTCCGCACATACATTCACAAGATTTTACAACCTGGATTCCTCCACTAGTCAAGAGACCAGATTTGGCAAAGCTGTATTACATTCGGTTCATTCCTAAAAGGCATACATGACATTATTATTCCCACCTCCAATTACATGCCACTGCTATGGGAGTCTATCAAAGATAAGGAATACGTCGGAGGACACAATCCCTTCGAAGAACAAGTTACTTCTTACCTTGTAATGTTCTTTCGATGGGATGTTCCTCCGACGTATTCCTTATCGCCCCTCCCATCCATCCCCGCAGTAATACTTCCATTGTGGTTGCAGCCTACGCTCCTTCAAGGTCAATAACCAATTCAGGCATGACTTATCTTATGCTACAAAACGGAACTGAGCAACGGACGCCGTGTGGGGCTATTTATGGGCATGGTGACGTCGGCGCCGATATGGTGGCTGTCGAGGGACATCGACCCAGCGGACGTCGACGCGCAGCGCCGTCTATAGAGAGAGAATTTCCGAGGCCAGCAAGCTGGAGACGAATTATCAAAGATAAGGAATACGTTGGAGGAACATCCCATCGAAAGAACATTACAAGGTAAGAAGTAACTTGTTCTTCTACTTAAACGCTTTATGGCTTGGGAAATAATGCAAACAACTAAAACGGTTTTGAGCAATATGTTTAATTATGCTGGGCACAGAATTTAGGTTTTAACTGCTGCTTTGCATGTGCTTTCAAAATAAAAATGCCCTTTTGCAGTTCTTAACACAACAACGGTCTCTTAAATAGGCCATCAATAGTAACTTGCACCCACTTTAAATGCTCTGCTTTAAGAAAGTGATAAGCAGCGATTGAGGCCCATATCACCTATTGGGCCGCTGGGAGTGGGTCAGGGGCCTTTGTCTCTCCAGAGTCGCAGCAGAAGGTTGAAGGGTGGTAAGTTACTTCACTGGAAGAAACAAAAGTGAGCCAACCCTCCAGGGACAGCCATTTTTGAAAAAGATATTCCAGAAAGCTTCCCCGTCATCATGCAGGCTGCAGCGTGTGCCGCCCGGGTGCTCAGAGTGGACTGCAGCAAGTTTAGGGACTCTGAGCACACGGCCCATACTGCAGTCTGCAAGAGGGAGTCGGTGGCTCCCTCTGCGCGGGGCCCTAGCAGGCACAGGGCCAAATGCAGCCGCACATGCTGCACACACCTAGCGCTGTCCCTGGGTTTCACAGTTACTGGGCTGTTGGCAATGTGAGATACAAGCTGTTGGGGAGAATTTTCATTTCTGTGCTAATTTTCTCCCATCCTAGAGATCCCCAGCTCTTTTGCTGGACTAAGGACATTTTAATTTTAACTCCTGATTGAGTGGGATCTTTTTCACTCTCTCATGTGTGTTTCTCTGACTATGATTGTATGTTTTCACTGTTTTTGGAGTCTGACAAACTCTATAGGCATCCGCTTTTTGCATAGTGACACACAGCACCCTCAGTGCAGTGTCACTGAGAAGTCCCTTGGATTTCTCTTAAGGTTTAAATACCTTTTTCTTGGGTGAACTACCGTTCCCAAGAATAGTAAGGTGAAATTGATCTTAATTCCTTTTTTACTTTGTAGGTCCAGCACATACCATCTATGTAGAGTGTTCGGGGGGGTGAGGGGGATTACCTTTTTAGTTCCTTATCCTACTTTCTCATGTAATATTTTTTGTTACCCACGCTGCTTTAAATGGCTGATGGCAGTGGTTTACTTTTTGCTACCAGTGTGCATTTTTACCGCAGGCTGAACCCTCCGCTGCAGTACAGCACCCATGGATGTCCATTTTGTCAAAAAAGCCCCGTCTTCTTTTTTTGGCATTTTCTGTTTGTGTGGTCTTTCTTGGCTTTTACTCTGTAAGTTGGGACAGGTTTGAGTCGTTTGTGTGTTTTGCCTTTGGCGGGCTTCAACCTTGAAGCCGCCCCCTGGCTCTGGTGTGTCTGGAAGGACAGGAAGTGAGGGAGGGTACCGAAACTCCCCTGTCCTTTGTCTCGGTGTGCCTGAACGAAACCAGTCCTGGCTGGCTGGCTCTCCGGGAAGGACAGCCACCCTGCTGGGTGATTGACAGCCTAGGGCTGTGAATGAATGAGAACGAGCTTAGAAGGCGAGGTTCTTGGGACTACAGGCAGAGTCGATCACTGGAAGAAACATCCGAAGAAGAAATCGTGAAGAGAAGCCCACTGCAACCTCCTGGACCTTGGCGTGATGCCCTGCTGCTGTGCTTGCCTCCTTTTTCGCATCGACAGAGAAGCTCTGGGTTGATTGACTTCTCCCCTTGAGCTGGTGGGACCAACTAGCCCCGAGACTAATTTAACTTTGGTGCAATCCCTAGCTTGCTGCGCCTCTCCAATGCTGAAGGAGCCCAATGCCAGGGATTGAGTGTACTTTACTGAGTGCAACGTCTTCCGTGGAACAAATCCGGCCAAAAGCTCCTCCAGGAGTCTCTTAAGGACACTCCGGAAGCAGGAAATCCCGATTCAGAGTCACAGACCAAGGGAACAAGGAAAGTCCAACCAGGGATATTCGTTCTGCATCAGTCCTGTTTGCGAGGCGCTGAAACCACGAAGAGATGCTGAATTGAAGATCTGTAACTGCCGAAGTCCTTTCCCGAGTACTGCTGCAGGAGCCCGCCAGACGTCCTCCCTCTTGTCCCCACGACTGAGGCTCAGGAACAAGGATCTGCTTGGCTGTAGCAAGATGGAATCCTGCTGGACCACTTTCCTCAAACCAGAGGTACTTTGGGGGCTTGGTGTTCTTGCCGTAAATCGTGTTTTATCACTTGAGAAGTGCACTGGCTTACCTTCTCTGAGTTGATTTCAACTCCCGTTGCACATGCTTAACAGCTTGTGTTCCTTTAAGTGATCTTTTTGAACTATCTGACTTTGCAAAAGACTTTATCCAAGAACTGCATCAGAACTAAAGACTTAGTCCAATTGACTTTGGCTGTCCTGGCTCCCTTAAGGCAACCTTCTAATCTATTGGCTTTGGCTTTGCTTGTCCCTTCATAGGTTATAATTTGTTGGACACTTTTACTGCTGTGAAAGTCTTAACTAGATTTCATTAGAGGATGCAAACTGCCTTCCTGTTATAAGAACATTTTGTTCTAACATTTCTATTTGCTTAACCCTCCTGAAACGAAGAGTCTAAAAAGTATATTGATGTTTATGATAAATGCAAAACTGTCCTTGTTATTGAAGTCACTTCAGGGTGTAGGAGAAATGTATTTGCATATCCAAAGAGTATTCACCAACTTTATTGACCTTTGCAAAGTGATTCCAAAGTTTGCTTAACTTTTACAAACAATTGCCTTTTTAAAGAATGCTTAACTAAAACTGATGTATAAATAAATTTCTGATGTTTGTTAATCTGCTTAGAATCACATGCTGTGCATAGGTCCCACATCCAGTGGTCACTGCGGAGTATTGCATTTTGTTTTTCGTAGTCGAAATGGGACGTCGACAAGGCGTGTCTGTAACACTATCCCTATAGTGACGTGCGTTGTATCCACAATCCCTCACCCGTCGGGGTCCCTCAGATTGTTTTTTGCCGCCCACTTACTGGTCGCCTTTATGCGGAGCTCCTCGAGAGACATTGCCAAATCATTCCTTCGACCTTTGGTCGTTTATCATTAATATTAATAACCTAGATCCCTCCCTCGACGCAGAGCTCTTTCTCCGCCGAGCAAGATCTTCGACGGAAGGACAAGCGGAGGAGATCCTTCGGCGCTGCCGAACACATGGCCTGGCCTCGCCAGCCTTACACAATAGGGAGAGTGGGGTTGTGTGGTCTTTTTTTTCTCTTTGAGAATGCCTTTCTCTTTCCCCTCCCTCTCTTCCGAGGTCGTAATCACACTTCTGGCCCTCAGCTATGGAGAGGACGCCCTTTAGGTTTTGCCCGCTTTGCAAGGGTAAATATACCTGCAAAGACGAGCACAAACGGTGCAACCGTTGCTTGCCCCTCGATCACAAGGAGGACGGCTGTGCGGCCTGTAAGTTACTGAAGCCCAAAACTGAAGCCGCCGAATGTGATGAGGACAGTGATTACACGGCCCCCATAACAGAGGTTGTAGACCTCTCAAAGGAGCGTTCACGCTCCTCCTCGTCCGTCCCCGGCCCCGACAAGCCCGGCTCACGCCCAGCTTATGGGGATGAACACCCTGGTGACAAGGACATACAAAAAAGCACAAAAACACATACCCCCCGGCACGCATTCGTCAAAGACGAAGGCAGCCATAGCGCCAACGGGGGCGTCGGGTCCACCGGCGTCTTCCACCGACCGTAAGGGTCGTCAGCCCTCCCGGCCGCCGCTTCCGCGACAGGCGTCCGGGCATTCTAAAGATAAGGGCGCTAACACCAAATCCTCCGGCGACCGCCTCGTAAGAGTGCTCACGTTGCCAGTAAAGACTCGACGTTACCTAGCGCGACGGTGACCGATCCCTCGGCAGAGAGAATGATCGGCGAAAGCCTCGCGCGTATATCCACTAAAGACGGCCAGATACAGATGGCGGGCGATACGCCGAAAACCGCGCACAAGGCCAAAGAAACGCCGAAGGCGCAGGAAAACGGGTCAGGACAGCTCCCGCCGTCGACGGAAAGCCCAAGCCTGCGAGAAGGCTTCTCAGAAGGCGAAGGGTTGCTTTCTTTGACGTTATGGGACAGAACCAGGCAACTACAGGGAGAAGAAAATCCTTTTTCATTCCCAGACCGCTCTGGCCTACCTCAGTTGACCTTAGATAAATTCCAGTCCTGTATGGATAAAATAGGCAGGTTCATGGCCATCCCAGAAAACAGGGCACCCAAGAGACCAAGGGAGGCACCCCAGGAGAGTCCAAGGGTTAAATACCCGAGGTTCTATAACCCCATACAGGAAGACATGGACTCTTACGACCTCACTGAGGAGGACACTCACTTCCAGCAGGAAGATGAGTTCATTAATGATGAAGTCCAACAAGAAGAAGAAGGGTTTCATGAGGACACTAACATAGGTGAGGATGGGTACGAGGAGGACACAGGCGAGGGTGACCCAAATCCCTGGCAGTCACCAGCTAGGTCTACAGACACAGACAGTATAGTCGTCAGGTCTACTGAAACTACACCAGTCAGGAACCCTTCGCCTGTTGATGATCAGCCCACCTTCAATGCACTACTGAAGAAGGCAGCAGCACATTTCGAACTCGAAACTGGGGAGGTCACCCCAGATACTGACTTCGTGGAAAGGATTATCAAGGAAAAACCTCCCACTAGCCAAACAATTCCCATCCTCGCCTCAGTTAAAAGACGTATTACCCCCTCACTGTCCACTCCGGCACTGGTGAGAGGGGTCAATCAGAGAATTGAGAAATTGTTCTCACCCTCTCAGTCAGACCCACTATATATTAGGGGTCATTCAATCCCGGACTCCTTAGTGGTGACCAACACTAGGAAGAGGGCTGGGGTCCCACTGTCTACCAGCGAGGCACCCCCAGATAAAGAGGGGAAGAAGCTTTATGCCCTGGCCAAGAGAATCACCACCTCTGCAGCATTCTCAACTAGAATTGCCAATAATACATTATTGGCAAGCTACGCTGATGCTCAATCCGGAAAGCTTAAGCAGGACATCGAAGAGGCCCCTGAACCCCTAAAAACTCGATTATTGGCTACAATTAATGAAGGCTCTCTAGTCAACCAAAGCATCGTTAAGAATACCCTCGATGCAGCAGAGACGGATGGCCGTACTTTGGTACAGGGAATTTTGCTGAAGCGTCATGTCTGGCTTCGCAATTCCGGGTTTAAGGCAGAAACGCAAGCGTCCCTCATTAATAAGCCCATTGAAGAGTCTAACCTCTTTGGAAAGGCAGTTGACGACGCTCTGGAGAATACGAAAAAAGAATTTGACACCATAAAGACCTTGGACCAAATCTCAAAGCCCCCTAACGGGCGGGGATTTGGTAACAAGCGTTTTTTTCGTGGCCAACGCCAGCAACAAAATCAGCAACAACAGTATTCTGCCAACAACTACCAAGGTAATAGTGGCCAGTACAATCAGAGAGGTCAACGACGTGGCAAGGGTAGAGGCCGGGGTTCCACCCCTAGAGGCTCCCAAGCCACCAACAACACCAAGTGACGCGAAGATTCGGGTCCCCTCCCACGCATCGCCGGTCGAGGGACAGTTAACATCCTTTCTTCCAGCATGGGAGGGAATAACATCAGACCCCTGGGTACTATCCACCGTAGCCCGCGGCTACTGTATAGAGTTCAACAGTTCCCCAACATACAGACCCCCGAGGGGACGACTCATGACACCAGAACACCTCGCCATCCTTCTCCAAGAAGTGGACCAGCTACTGGAAAACGGAGCTATAGAGGTCGTGCCTCTATCTCAGGTAACGGAAGGTATTTATTCAGTGTACTTCCTTGTACCCAAAAAGGATCTAACCATGCGCTCTGTATTAGATCTGCGCCCAGCGAACAAGTTTGTCAAACCCCAAAAGTTTCGTATGGTGACCTTACAGGAAACGATCCCACTGCTATCACAGGGAGATTACATGACAACACTGGACATGAAAGATGCATACTTTCATATTTTAATGTTGCCAGCGCACAGAAAATACCTCAGTTTCATGATAGAGGGCAAACACTACCAGTTCAGAGTGCTACCCTTTGGCATAGCATCTGCACCAAGGGTATTCACGAGAGTACTGGCAGTGGCAGCGGCCCACCTGCGCAGGTTATCCATCCCAGTATACCCTTACCTCGACGACTGGCTCATAACAGGGGATTCTTACGAGGCATGCTTCTCAAACACCCAAAGGACTGTAGACCTTTTGTTCCAACTGGGCTTCTCCATTAACGAGAAGAAGTCCAGCTTAGACCCCAGCCAAGTCAAACAATTCCTAGGGGCTCTAAGTCGAACAAAGGACGGCCTCGTCTTCCCCTCCAACAAGAGGGTCCAAAACATGCTGTTTCAGATCCCCCAATATGTGGCAGGTCGAGAGGTGACGGTGCGCAAAGCGATGCGCTTGCTAGGAATGATGGCGTTGTGTATTTATTTGGTACCTCACGCACGCCTGCGCATGCGCCCAATGCAAGAGTGGCTCAACAGCCAGTGGTGTCAGGCCAGCGGACAATGGGACGATCTAGTGGTGGTCTCGCAGGCCTTGGTTCTCTCGCTACGGTGGTGGACAAAGGAAAACCTGGTAATAGGGAAACCTTTTGCCACACCCGCATTGGAAACCACTCTAACCACAGACGCATCCCTCACAGGATGGGGGGCTCACCTATCCCATCAGACTGCTCACGGAGTGTGGACTCCGAGCGTAGCATCCAAGCACATAAATCTACTGGAGCTACTGGCGGTGTTCAAAGCACTAAAAGCCTTCCAAGAACACCTACAAGGGAAGACGGTGATGGTCCTTACGGACAGCACCACAGCCATGTAATACATCAACAAGCAGGGGGGCACCCACTCTCCAGGACTGTCCAAGCTGTCCCTGAATATATGGAAGTGGGCTCTCAGACACAACATGTTCCCACTGTCACGACATGTACCAGGGGAACTCAATCTGCTAGCAGACGAACTCAGCAGAGACTTCCCTCTGCCCTCAGAGTACGAATGGCGGTTGCAAGAAGACATCGTTTTCGACGTCTTCACACAATGGGGATTCCCAGAAATAGACCTGTTCGCAACTCTGGAGAACTCACAATGCCAAAGTTACGCCTCCAGATACCCCCAGAACCAGTCCAAGGGGAACGGTCTGTCGATTCCATGGTCAGGGAGATTTGTTTACGCTTTTCCCCCCGACTCCCCTTCTCAACAAGATTGTGCACAAGATGCACCAGGAACAAGTCACCATGATACTAGTGGCCCCTATGTGGGCCCGGCAGCCATGGTTCGCTCACTTGATGGAGATGTCCCTATCTCCTCCAGTGAAACTTCCCTGCCTGTACAACATGCTGTCAGAGGACAAGTACAGGACACTCCATCCATGCCCTCAGACCATGAATTTAGCAGCCTGGCTCCTGAGATCATAGAGTTTGGACATCTAGAACTCCCGCAGAGATGCATGGACATCCTCAGGGAAGCTAGAAAGCCTAACACTGGTCACTGCTATTCTAGTAAGTGGAAAAGATTTGTCATCTGGTGTAGAGGGAAAAGCATCAACCCGGTTGACTGCTCACCCACACAAATTGTTCTGTACCTGACCCACCTATTGGACTCGGGTCTGGTGTTCGATTCTATTAAAGTCCACCTAGCGGCACTTTCTGCATACACCACTTCCCAACTTAGTGTCGTGGTGGAAAATCCCAGTCATCAAAGCCTTCATGGAGGGGGTAAAGAGAATACACCCTCCGATAGCTAACCCAGCTCCCGGATGGGACCTAAATGTGGTACTTACCAGACTCATGGGCTCGCCCTTTGAACCCATGCACAAGGCAACTCTTAAGTACCTCACTCTTAAGACTGCTTTCCTAATAGCCATCACCTCCATTAGGAGAGTAAGTGAACTACAGGCTCTTTCAGTTCTAGACCCCTTCGTAACAATTCACAAAGACAAGGTGGTTCTACGCACACACCCAAGGTTTGCACTGAAATTCATCTCGAAATTCCATGTGAACCAGTCAATAGAAATACCAACGTTCTTTCAAAACCCTTCCAATCTGGGAGAAAAAAGTCTGCATACACTCGATGTGCGCAGAGCTGTCATGTTTTACATGGAAAGAACCAGGTCACTGAGAAAGACTAATCAGTTGTTTGTCTCGGTGGCAGCAGGAAGAGAAGGAGATACAGTTTCAAAGTCCACTATATCTAGATGGATTGTTCAATGCATCACTCTGTTACACTCTTGCTAAGAGAGAACTACCCTTCAAGCCAAGAGCACATTCTACTCGAGGCACAGGGGCATCCATAGCTTTCATTGCAAATGTTCCCCTTGAGTCTATCTGCAAGGCGGCAACCTGGAGTTCGGTGCACACCTTTACAAAACACTACTGTTTAGACGCACACTCTAGATCTGACTCCCAGGTGGGACAGGCAGTATTAAGACATCTTTTCCCTACTGTTCCTTCTCATAACCCACCGCCAACTCCGGGTACTGCTCGCTAGTCTATGCACAGCATGTGATTCTAAGCAGATTAACAAACATCAGAAGACAATGCATTACTTACCGTGAAAGCATTTCTGATGGTTGTATCTGCTTAGATTCACATGCGCCCACCCTTCCTCCCCGCTCGGATGGAAGGAACATAGACATCTTTCTACAACTCTCTCTTTTCTGTGCTCACTCACATATAGAAGGCTCCCTCAGGGCAGAAAAAATACAAACAGAGGGACCTCGACGCGTGAGGGATTGTGAGTACAACGCACGTCACTATAGGGATAGTGTTACAGACACGCCTTGTCGACGTCCCCTTTTCGACTACGAAAAACAAAATGCAATACTCCGCAGTGACCACTGGATGTCGGACCTATGCACAGCATGTGAATCTAAGCAGATTCAACCATCAGAAATGCTTTTACGGTAAGTAATACATTGTCATATTTATAATTGAAACCTTGAGAGTGTAAGCGTTACTTGGTTACTTGTATTGACTGATTTCATCTGTACAGTTCTACAGCTTGCGTTTACCCCTCTTGAGATAGGCCTGGCTGCTCAGTCACACTACCAACTTGTGTAGTACAGACCTATACCAAAAGGTGGGTTACCCAATACCAAGCAGATAAGTCTTGTGTAGTCTCACACAGTGTGACTGCACCAATTCTTACCTAACACAAGCTTTCCCAAAAATATCTCTGAAAAGGGGATTTATGTTTTGGTTACTGTATTAGGTTTTCTCACAAAGTGTTTGGTAATGCTGGTTCTCCAGCATGGGGTCTGGCATGGATTCACATGCTCATGAATATTCCCCGTCGTCAGGCTGGGAATCCTCGGTAAAGAATAAACCAGTATCAGTTTCGTTTCTGATCTGTCTTTCGTAGTAATAACCAATCACTGGTCTCTGCGTCATACTGACCACAGCCAATGACTGCCCTCTACCTAAGCACCGCCTCTGGCAGCCATCTTCAGATTTTTACCGCACGTTCATGTGTTGGGATCCTCGTGCTATTGCTCTCGAGCGTTAGTGCTATTTTTCGCGCTTTTTTCACAAAAACTTCGATTCTTTCGGTCAAAAGAGCCTCAAGCTCCACCGATCCTACATCCGATCAACGGGGACCCGTGTCGGATTCGTCTGCGCCCCTCAAGGGTGAAGATTTCGTCGAGCTACACTTCGGAGAACTCCAGAAGCTTCTCAGGCCCGGTCTCGGAGATGGCCCAGGAGAAGGGAAGCTCGACGCCCGGAAAGCTGTTCAGGGTCTGCCCTGGATGCCAGCTGCAGAACGTCTTCAAGGAAGACGAACACTCTTTCTGCCTTTACTGCCTTCATGAGGACAAGACGCACGTGGAGAAGGAATGTGCGTTTTGCGGCAACATGTCGGAACGGACCATGAAGGACCGCCATCAACGTCTCGCCAACTGGCTGGAGGGTAAGAGCCCGTCTGGCGAGAAGAAGAAGAAATCCGAGCGGTCTTCTAAGACCTTTGAGGGCGCCCCGGCGACGGGGGCCCAACATAAGGCCAAGCACCGCGAGTCCGCTGGCACCGGGAGCGCCGAACGGTCGGGCTCTACGGGCGCCAGGCAGGGCGCACCCTCCCCGGCACCATCAACCACGAGCCAACGCTCTGGGTCGGGTAAGAGGAAGGCCGAGCACCCGGCGAAGCTCCTGGAGAGGCCCCGGTCGAGCTCTAAGGCAGAGGAGGAGCGTGGCAGTGCCCCCTCCCTCAAGGATAAGGCGGTGAGCGCACCTAAGGTGGTGAAGGCCTTGATCCATCCGACCAAGCCCTCTATCGAAACGGTCGCGGCGGCCCTGGCTCAGCCTGTGGTGGCTGCACCAGTGGTGGCGACCTCAGGGCCCAGAATCTCCCTGCCTCCTCGGAGGGAGTCTTCCTTTGTGCCCATCGATAGGACCCCCGTGAAACCCTCCGTGGGGAAGAAGAAGGGGGGGCAGGGCGTCGTCGTAGATTCGGCCTCAACCTCAGAAGAGGAGCTGATCGAGGTCTTAAGCCACGGCCTAGGCGTGGAAGAAGGCCAGCCCGTCGGAATGGACCCCGACGCAGGTGACGACGACGACATCGTCGAGGATACCGACGGGGCCCCTGCTCGCCCGTCGGATTCCCCTCTGCCAGCGCCGCAAGACAACTCGGCGGCCATTTTGTTGGCCATACAGTCCTTATGCTCCGAGATAAGGACGAGGCTACCGTTACCGACGGAGGAACCTCTCCCGTCGGGGGATCCAGAACCGGGACCTTCTGGTGTTCCCCCTACCAAGAAAAGAAGGATCCATCCACCACCTCCTTTTCAACCGTCGCGCCCCGTCCAGCCCTCCTCCCCGTCCACCCGAGGGGATGATACGGGGACTGACACGGCAGCGACGGGTACGGACGACGAGGCATACGACGAGGATTTTCCGTCGTCGCCTCCCACCAGGGCTTCTCCGCCTGACGAGATCGGATCTTTCCACTCCATGATCTCCAGGGCTTCCGAGCTTTTCCAACTCTGCCCTGAGGAGAAGAAAAAGGAAGGCTTCCTTTATCAGCGGCGCGAGGCCAAGAGGAAGACGGTCCTCGCAGTGCCTCTGTTGGACGACATTTGGGATGAGGGCCTTTCCCTCCTCAAGAACCCTTCCACGACGCCAGCTAGAAGAGACCGGTACGAGAAAAAGTACCGGGTCCCGGACACGGCCCCCCTATGCCTCCGGGCGCAGCCTACCCCGGACTCCGTCGTCTCTGCGGCAGCCAGGAAGAAAGCGGGGGGGGGTGCGGCCTCCACATCGACTTCCCCGCCGGACGGCGAGGGAAAGAAATTGGATGCTATGGGACGTAGAGTCATCTCGTCGGCAGCGACGACGATTAAAGCGGCCAACGCCTTGGCTATCGTGGCCCGCTACGACAGGGAGCTCTGGTACAAGATAGCTCCCCTGCTGGATTTTCTGCCGGACGACAAGAGGGCGGAGGCCCTGGAGATCCTGCAGGAAGGTGAGGTGGCGTCGGACCACGCCATCACCGTGGCGACGGACATCGCCGACACTGGGTTCCGCCAGCTGGGCAACGGCGTTTGCCTTCGACGTCGTGGATGGCTCAAAGCTACGGACTTTCGGCAGGACGTCCAGACCAGAGTCCTGGACATGCCCTTCGACGGGAACAACCTGTTTGGGAAGACAGTGGACGATTCCCTTCAGGCCATCAAGGCGGATACTGAGACGGCCCGGGCCCTTGGAGTCCTGCAGCAACGACGAACGCCCTTTCGGAGCGGCGGAGGCAAGGGCGCCTCCAAAGGTTCCGGCGGCGGTTTCGCTTCCTACCGTCAAGCGGCCCGCTCGTCGTCGCAAGAGGCCTACAGAGGACGAGGCAAGTCTAGCGGACCCCGCCGTCGTCGCCAAGGAGGTCAAGGCGGCAAGGCCGCGTCCAAGCAGGATTGAACCGGCCGTGGGGTCGGGCCCCCACCGAAGCACCCCGGTGGGAGGCCGGCTGGCGGGCTTCGTCAGCGTGTGGGAGTCCATCTCCACCGACCGTTGGGTGCTGGACGCCCTGGCCCGGGGCCACGCGCTCGAGTTTCAAAGAAGGTGCCCGCGCGTCCCCCCCGTGGCCAGGAAAGAACTACACGTCCCTCAACTTCTCCTGGAGGTGAAGGCGATGCTCAGAAAGGGCGCCATCGAACTCGTCCCAAAGAGGCTTCGGGGCTCCGGAGTCTACTCGCGATACTTCCTCGTGAAGAAGAAGACGGGAGGATGGCGCCCCATCCTAGACCTGCGACGTCTGAACAAAATTCCTCAGATTCGTGGTCCAAGGGCGTCATTACCAGTTCAAAGCCCTTCCCTTCGGACTACGGTCGGCACCCAGGGTATTCACCAAGTGCCTTGCACCGGTGGCGGCGCAGCTGCGCCGCGAGGGGATTCACGTCTACCCCTACCTGGACGACTGGCTCATCCGCGCCAAGACGAGGGAGCTCGCCGTGGTCCACACGGCAAGGACCGTCTAACTCCTCACGGACCTGGGATTCTCCGTGAACTACGCCAAATCCCACCTGGTGCCCGCGCAAGTCGCACTGTTTCTGGGAGCGAGGCTCGACACAGTGTCCCTTCTGGCCTCCCCGTCGGAGGAGAGGACCAGGACCATCTTGGGCAAGGTGCAACGGATGTTGGTGGCCGACGCGGCCAAAGTGAGGTCCATCAAGTCCCTCCTCGGGATGATGTCTTCCTGCATCTACCTCATTCCCATGTGCAGGCTCCGGATGCGCCCGTTGCAAGAATTCCTGGATGCGCGCTGGATCCAGACGACGGGCAGCTTCGAGGAAAGGATCAAGCTCGACGAGAGTTTCCGACGAGCGATACGGTGGTGGGGCACCCGCGCGCATCTGACGGCGGGCATGGACTTCCAGACCCCAGCCCACCAGGAGACTGTGACCACGGATGCCTCCCTGGAAGGGTGGGGAGCGCACACCGAAAATCTGCACGCAAGGGGACTCTGGCTCCCGACGGAGAAGTCCCTGCATATCAACGTCCTGGAGCTCCGTGCAGTGTTTTGGGCCCTCAGGTCCTTCCTTCCGTCCCTCAAGGGCAAGGTGGTGAGGATCTTCACCGACAACACCACCACCATGTTTTACATCAGGAAACAGGGCGGAACCAGGTCCCCAGCGCTGTCCAAGGAGGCGCAGGACCTGTGGCATTGGGCCGTCGCCCAAGGGATTTTTCTGGTGCCGTTTCATCTGGCAGGGATAAAAAACACCATTGCCGACTCACTCAGCAGGGAGCTGCGCTCGTGCCACGAGTGGGAACTACGGCAGGATCTGGTGGATCTCCTCTTCCGACGGTGGGGCACACCCCAGATCGACCTGTTCGCGACGGCGACGAACACCAAGTGCCGGAGGTTCGCCAGCAGGTTTCCCCAGACGAGGAGCATGGGCGATGCTTTCTCGTTCCCCTGGGAGGGCCTGTTCCTCTACGCGTTCCCTCCCTTGCCTCTGCTAATCCGGCTCGTCAACCAGCTCAAGAGGTCACGGTGCAGGATGATCCTCGTCGCACCTGCGTGGCCGAGGCAGATATGGTTCCCGGACCTTCTGGACTTGTCAGCGTCCCCGCCGATCAAGCTGCCGGCGGTCGCGGATCTACTCTCCAGGGAAGGAGGCGCCATCCTCCACCACGACCCGAAGTCGCTGAACTTGCAGGCCTGGCTCCTGCAGCGCTAGAGTTTGGAGGATACGACATACCGGCCGATTGCAGAGAGGTTCTTGCAAAGGCCAGGGCGTCCTCGACTCTTAAATGCTACGGACACAAATGGAAGAGGTTCTCTGTCTGGTGCCACGCACAGAAGATTAACCCTCTACGGATTACGGCTCCCCAAGTACTGCCGTACCTGCTGACGCTGGCCAAAGCTGGTCTGGCACACGCGTCCATCAAGATTCATCTTGCTGCGATCTCCCGATACACCAGAACCACGGGGCGGACGTCCTTGTGGTCTCATCGTCTGGTGAAAGAGTTCATGAAGGGACTGTTCAGATCGTTCCCGCCGGTGAAGGCTCCGGCCCCGGCGTGGGAGCTCAACGTGGTGCTGACCAAGCTCATGGGACCTCCGTTCGAGCCTCTGCACTCGGCCCCGTTGAAGTTTCTATCGTGGAAAACAGCTTTTCTTGTGGCCATCACCTCCGCACGACGAGTGGGAGAGATCCAGGCCCTTTCCTGCAAGGCCCCGTACTTGACTTTCCACGACACGAGGGTAGTGCTCAGGACGCACCCCTCTTTCATGCCCAAGGTGCCGTCGGACTTCCATCTCAACGAACCCTTGGTGTTGCCTGTGTTCTTCCCGTCGCCTTCGTCGCCGGCTGAGAGGACTTTGCACTCGCTGGATGTGGCTAGAGCGCTGAAGTTCTACGTAGACCGCACGAAGTGTTTTCGGAAGACGTCACAACTCTTTGTGAACTTTGGACCTGTCAATCAGGGGAAGGCTCTCTCGAAGGCTTCCATTTCCAGATGGCTCTCCGGCTGTATCATGTACTGTCATCGGTTGGCAAACCGACCGCTGCCTGGCCGTCCGAGAGCCCATTCCACCAGAGCGATCGCAGCTACCACGGCGTTCCTATCTGGTGTGCCCCTGCTGGACATATGCAGGGCTGCTACGTGGAGGTCGACGCACACCTTCACGAAATTCTACTGCGTCGACCGGGATTCCAGGGAGGAGTCCAGGGTCGGCCAAGCAGTGCTGCGCAACCTGTTCGCCTGAGGTGAGCCTGGTGAGGAGGTAAGATGCTTAATGTTGAGTTTATGTGATGCTTAATGTTGAGCCTTTGCCACCTCCCGTGGTTGTGCATGTGTGTACTGCTATGTATTCTTTATTCATGAGCATGTGAATCCATGCCAGACCCCATGCTGGAGAAGGAACAAGTTACTTACCTGTAACTGTTGTTCTCCAGCATGGGTCTGGCATGGATTCACATGCGAACCCTCCCGCCTACCCCTCTGCGGCTCTTTACTTGGTCATACTGCCACTTCACGTGCTTCCAAATCTGAAGATGGCTGCCAGAGGCGGTGCTTAGGTAGAGGGCAGTCATTGGCTGTGGTCAGTATGACGCAGAGACCAGTGATTGGTTATTACTACGAAAGACAGATCAGAAACGAAACTGATACTGGTTTTTTCTTTACCGAGGATTCCCAGCCTGACGACGGGGAATATTCATGAGCATGTGAATCCATGCCAGACCCATGCTGGAGAACAACAGTTACAGGTAAGTAACTTGTTCCTTATGAGCTTTTCCAGTGGTTGTTTTGATATGGTATGCACGTAGCCTCTTGGCTGTGGGTAGTATTGATTAAAGGCTCCCCCCCGCACCTGGTAGTTCTCCCAAGTCTTTTGACAGACCTTGGTTGGGGGTAGTACTGGCTATAAACCTTCCCCTCCTGTAGTTCCTTTTAAGGGAACTTTCTTGTTTGCCACTTAGCTTTGTTTTCTTTAACTATTCTGCATTCAGTAAATATGTTTTAGGTTGTTGGTGTGTTAAACATGAGATTTATAGGTTTATTCCTTGTTATAATCAGCACCAATGAAAGACATCATTGGATGTAAATGTAATATTCATAACATGATGATATGTTACACAGCCGACGCGCGTTTCAACCTAAGTCTTTTTCAAGGCCAATTGGGTTTGGTGGTTGAGTTTTCAGGTGGAATGGGCTGGTCCTCCCAAGTGTGGGTGCCAGAGGGCTGAATAGCCGTACTTGGCCGGGTTCGGCAATGCTGTTGTGTGGAGTCGTGGATCGGCTATTTAACACACCAACAACCTGGACCATCTATTTTCTTGTGCAAACTACCTACAAACAAATACTGGACTATCAAACCCAACCAGCGCCTTTCCAGTCCAAAAGTTTGTCACTCCCCCCACAATCTTTCTAGACAGTAGGAACCTCGGAGTTGGTTCCTTGACAAACTATGACTCTGGCTGCAGGTCTAATTCAACTAACAACCAAATAAAGGGTGCGCAGGAGAGAGGGAGTCCCGCCACAAACTCCACTCTTCCAAAAAACAGTAAATATGTTTTGCTTTGATTTTTCAATTGTTCTGTATTCAAATGTATTGATTTGTAACAACCTTCGTGTACGGAGCGCGCCTAGGGGTCAGCATTCACTCTCTGCCAACTCACTGGTTCTCTGCATCGACTCTTGCTGTTAGGCCTAGCAGCGTTCCTTGAGCATTAATTCTGCTTTCTCTTCAGCAAGCCTCAGGTAAGTTGCATGTCAGTCTTCAGGAGCGCTGGCGGCTGCCACACGCTGCTCTGGGAGCACATCTCCCCCTCGGCTTGGCTTCCTCTTGGTACGCTGCTTTTCGCTGCACGTACTCTGCAGTTCTGCTTGCTTTCACCCTTCGGTGTGACTCCTGCTTGCAGGCTTTTTTCTGTGGCTGCTCCTGCACCTCAGATGTCTTCAGCTTCTCCAACTAGGCCTCTAGCATGGCCATTTACTGCTTGTTGGCCTTCTTCCTCTGCTTCACCATCATTCCCTTAGTTCCCCAGCTGGGCCTCATCTTGGGTTTTAAATATCCCACTCAGGTTCTTTGAGTGACAGCAACTAGACCGCACCTTTGAAAATACACCATTCTGAGTCCTTATTGCTTCTGAGCTCCCCTTCCTCGTCCCAGTACTTTTAGCATTATGGGAACTGAAGTCCATTGAAGAATGCATAACATGAAGTTGTTTTATGTTTTTAACTAAGTCAGACTGTTCTATGACTTGAGAGTTATTGGCGTAAGGGGAGATTGTGGAAAAGGTTTGTAATTCCACATTAGAGTGAGTATTTTAAGGCAGAATTATGACAATTCAAGGTTTTCATCTTTAATTCCTGCACCTTGCGGTTCCAACTTTGTTCTGTTTTAACTGACTTTTTATAACCGGTTATTTGGACATTGATATTAGAGGGATTGTTTTTGTTTAACTATTTTGCAGTCCTTTTCGGCTTTATTTTCCTACTTTGGCGATATCAATAATGTGCCTAAAAAGAATTTATTTGTTGACCCAGATTCTGCACCCTAAGTGCTTATATTGCGACTGCAGCAATATCCTAAAACAATTTTCTTATTGTAAAAGCACCATAGTGGGTTGTGCTTCTGGTAGAAATAATATAGGTAATTCTTTGATTGCTGTTCCAAAAAATTAGATTTTATTTTTTAAACTTGCATTAATTTTCATGCAAGTTTAAATTTCCTTCATGTATTTGTAAATGTCCATATACACATACTTTTTTCCTTTTTTCCATTCACATTTTTTTGCTCTCAACATGTGTTTCCCCACGGTGATTATCCGTGGTTCTTCAGGAGAGATACTAATTTTCTTATTCTTTATATCTCAACCAACATTCTCTCTAAATTTTCATATCTGTATTGTCATCAGCAGTATATATTCTTATTTTCAAAACAATTCCTTCCAAAATATTTTTTTGCCTTTTTGTTTCTGCTGTTCCTCAAAATCGATTGCCACCAGTCGCCAGGATCCACGCTGGGATTGTTACATTGATAGCATGCCATTAAATATCTGGGGATGATTTCATCCTCAGAAGAAGTTGATGAATGCTGCGTCCTAGTGGAGTCGCCACTTCTCCCTGATAGCCGTCTCTTCCTGTGTAATCATTCTCCCTGATAACCCCTGGGTTAGCATCAGGTAGCACTGCCTTCCCCTTGCCACATGGGAGGAGACTTTAGGCTGAGGTTTGGTGATGACTTCACAGGATTCATCTTGGAGAACTGAAAATGCAAACCACAAAAAAATTAAAATGGAGCAAAACTCCTTTTGAAACAGAAAAATGCAATTCAGTTACTGTCGAAACTGGTGGAAGGAGATCTTAAAAGGAAAAACGCCAGCGTGCAAAAGACTTGTTTGTCGACTAAGTGTTGGAAGAAGTGGAAATCAGGTGGATGTTTCGCACCTTGAAACACTTGTGTTTTGGCACGCTATAAATGCCATATCATCTATCAGAGGGACACACTGTTACGATCACCTAGTATCCATGGCGACGCCACCCAGCCCTGGTTGGATGATTTGCACTCCCGAACCTTCTCCTGGTCCTTTGGTAAGGCCTCTGGTTAAAGATGGGTCTGCAATATAGGAGAGCTGGATTCAATGCCAGATTGTCCGTTTTCCCACCTCCCTTGGCCTCCACTCCTTCCTCCCCCTTGGGCCCTCTCCTCACCTTAATATTGTAAAAGGAGGATTCTTCGTCCTGCTCCTCGTGACAGGGGCGCGTAGATGTGGGGGGCGAGCAGTGACCAAGTTACTTCACTGGTGCAAGCCCCCCTGTGGGAATCCAGTCCTGCTGCGACTCCGTAGGTTTGCTGCTTTACAGTCTTTATATGCAGTTCTTATGTTCCTCTTGGTTCCAATAATAATGTCTTGCTTCTTTCCTTTTAGGTATGGAAAGGTATTTTGGTGTTGTCATGCAGTTTGAAGATGAGCATGGGCCGGTAGGCGAAAGCACGGTGTGCGCGATGCTGTCCGGTGAGTAATGCGCGATGCGTGCCGCTGTTTCGCCTTTTATATTGCTAGCCTGTATCTTTTCTCTCCTTGCAGGTTGCGATGCTCCTCGCTGAGTGCCGTAATGTTCCAGCAATGATACTGACCAGGAGATGACTACCCAGGTAAGAATTGTGTGGCTTTCTTCATTCGGAAGGAAACGTGAGTAAACGCTTACTAATGCTGTCTTTCTTTCTCCTCTTTCCAGGTTATGGTATTCCAGGATGCATGCAGTACTGGATGATGGAGTTCGTACCTTCAGGTGAGTGGAAATGAAGTCGGCGATGGATTGAAGACAGGATACTATTCCAGGTAAGTTTTGTAGTGTTCTTTATCTCTCTGCAGGTCCTTAGTTTCAGGTAAGCTGGCATCAAAGAACTGGGCACGGTGAGCGTTACGCTGCCCACAGCAGAATAACGCAAAGCATGTTCTGCTGTTTGGGTGCGGTTTAAATAGTCTCAGGTAAAGTAGTCCCAGGCCTGCCACACCCAAAAGACTAGACCGCATAGCTCAATTCCTTGTAACTGAGCTATGTGTGTGCCTCCATGTTGGCTGAACCCCCCCCCCCAAAAGCTAAATGGTCCCAAGTAAATAGTCCCATTCTAATGGTGGTCTTCATGATGGTTATGAGCCTGGCGCCAAAGGTGCCAGGACTGACTCCAAGAGAGTCTTGGATGAGGTTTTAAGGCCTTTGACCTGGCTCTAACTGGAAGGCTGACTTGCCAGTGAGGGCCAGCGGCAGGGGTCATGACAGCACTCCCACCCCCAAGGCCCCTCTCACAGTGGCACTTCTGCCTGGTCTTGGTTTGGCTGGGTAATTCTGATGGAACTTTTTAATTAAGCGAGGTGCATGGATGTATTCACTAGGTTCCCATGATCTGTCTTGAGGGCCGTATCCCTTCCAATCAACTAAGTAGTATAGTTTGGATCTGGTGTATTTTGAGTCTAGGCTATCCTTTACTTCAAACTCTGGTTCTCCATCAACTAATACTGGTTTTGGTCGTGTTGTAACCAGAGTACTGGGTTGTACCGGTTTCAGGAGTGATGCGTGAAACACAGGATGAATCTGCATAGTGGGTGGTAGGGCTAATTTAACTGCCACTGGATTTATTATGGATTCAATAGAATAAGGTCCCAGATATCGGGGACGAAAGGTCTGAGTCCCTTTTATGGGCACATATTTTGATGCTAACCAGACCTTGTCTCCAATTTGATAGTCAGGGGCTTTACTACGATGTTGGTCAGCGAATTTCTTTTGTCTGTTCTTGGCTTGGAGTAAATGTTCTGCTGCTTCTTTGAAGGCCTGGGAAATAGTCGTATGTATGGTCTTAACCGCTGGCATTTTTAAAGGGGTTGGGAGATCCAATTCTGAAGTATGTGGATGTCTACCATATATAGTGTAGAAAGGGGTTTGTTCAGTGCTGGTGTGCAATGAATTATTATAGGCATATTCAGCTATCCATAACAAGTCCTTCCAATTTCTTTGCAGTTGATGTAGCATGCAACGGAAGTATTGCTCGAGGGTTTGGTTTGGTTTGTTCTTTCTGTTTGGCCATCTGTTTGAGGATGGTGACTTGTGGATAGTCGAATGTCAATTTGGGCCATTGAATAGCATTTCCTCCAGAAGTTGGATATGAACTGACTACCTCGATCTGAGATCAAGACCGATGGAAAGCCATGTAGCCGTACTATTTCCTCTAGGAATACTTTTGCTAAATTGGATGCATTTGGAAGACCCTTAAAAGGAATAAAGTGTGCCATTTTAGAGAACAAGTCTACAACTACTAAGATGGTGTTGAATCCTTGACTGGGAGGTAGATCTGTAATGAAATCAAGGGAAAGTGTGTGCCATGGTGCGGGAGGAATTTCCAATGGTTGAAGACCAGCTGGTTTCTGCTTTTGGGACTGTTGTGCACACACACCGCAAGATTGAATACATTGTATGATGTCTTTACACCATGTGGGCCACCAATAGTTTTGTTTTACTTTAGCTAGAGTTTAGGCAATTCCAGGATGACCTTCAATCGGGGAGTCGTGATAACCCGAAATAACCTGCCCTTGTAAATCTTTACTTGGCAAGTATAGACGGTTCCTAAAATATGGTAACTGGTCTTTAATGGTGTAATGTTCTCCTTGAGTACACCACTCTTGTGAGAAAGTGGGATCAATTAAGAGTTGGATCTTGTTTTGGAATTCACCCTGTGTCAATGTTTTCGTAAGACCCAGGAGTTTGTCTTCTGGAATAATGGCTACTGGATCTGGAGCTATGTATACCTTTTCATCAACACCCATGTGGGACAAGGCGTCGGCCTTTCCGTTTCGGACTCCTGACCGGTAGGTGATCACATAGTCATATTCAGAGAAGAAAAGAGCCCACCGCAGTTGATGGGATGATTGAGCCTTTGCTGTTTTTAGGTATTGCAGGTTTTGATGATCAGTTATGACTGTGACAGTATGTCTAGCACCAAGGAGATAGTGTCGCCATGCCTTGAAAGCTGATTTTGTAGCCAAGAATTCTTTGTCTGTGATAGCATAGTTGAGTTCGGGAGGTGAGAATTTTCATGACCAGAAGGCCACAGGGTGTAACTGGCCAGTTCATGGGTCCCTTTGTGAGACAACAGCTCCCATAGCCATGCTAGAGGCATCTGTTTCAACTATATAAGGGAGGTCTGGGCGAGGATGCCATAGAACTGGAGCAGAAGTGAATTTTTTCTTAAGTTCTTGAAAGGCCTTCTCTGCTTCTTCGGTCTAATGGAACTTTTTATTGTTGTTTCTCAATAGTGATGTAATTGGATGCACTATTTGGGAAAAATCTGGGATGAATCTGCGGTAAAAGCTTGCAAAGCCAACATACTCTGGATTCCTTTAAACGAAGTTGGTGACGGCCAGTTAAGAATGGCATCTACCTTGTGCCTATCCATTCTGATACCTTTTGGTGTGAGGATAAAACCGAGGAACTCCACTTCGGTGACATGAAAAGAGCATTTTTCAAGTTTAGCATACAGTTTGTTGGCAGAGTTTAGTAAGGACGCAGCGGACATGCCTGACATGGTCTTCTTTTGTAGCTGAATACACTAAGATGTCATCAATGTAAACCAGGGCGCAAACGTTGATTAACTTCCGCAAACCATCATTCATAAAGTACTGGAATGCAGCCGAAGCTTTGCAAAGTCCAAAAGGCATTACCTGGTATTCATACAAGCCGTATTTGGTACGAAAGGCGGTTTTTCATTTATCTCCTTTCTTCACTCGAACAAGATTGTACGCCCCCCTAATGTCCAGTTTGGTATAGATTTGGGCGTCTTTGACTTGATCCAATAATTCAGGAATAAGGGGCAGTGGATAACGTTTTTTTACTGTGATCTGGTTTAATGCGTCCTCAAATCACCTTCCTTCTTTGGTACGAAGAATAAGGGACTGGCTGCCAGTGATTTAGATGGGCGGATTAATCCATTTGGCATGTACTGATCAAGATAAGATTTCAAATGGAGGTTTTCTGGTTCAGTAAGTGCATAGATTCAACCACAAGGAATGTGCGTACCAGGTATGAGGTCGAGCTGACAATCGTATGGCCTGTGCGTTGGTAGAGTATTGGCTTGTTCTTTCTGGAACATGTCTTGAAAATCTTGGTATTCATTTGGTAGAGTGGCACCTAGTACAATCGCCGCCGTACTGGGAGTAGCAGATGTACATAAGTCTGTTTTTCCCCTTTTCTTTGTAATAACAGGTGTGAGCACAATCATCGGAAAAGGCCAACTTCTTGGCACGCCAATCTATTAGAGGGTTGTGAGCTACCAACCATGGCATCCCTAAGATTTGTTGAAACTGAGGAGCTTTGATGAGGTAGAATGCAATTGATTCTCGGTGTCCATCCTGGCACAGTAGGGTTAGTGCTGCTGTGCATTGGGTTACTGGTCCAGGAGCTATTTCTGTCCCATCAACTGTAGTAACTTTTTCAGTAGTCGACTTAGAGCATAAGGGAAGCCCCATCTCTGCTGCCAGATCTTGGTCTACATAATTCCCAACTGCTCCGCTGTCTGTGTATGCTTCGACAGCATGCATCCGAGACGGTTGTTGGTGATTGATCAAAATTACTGGTAATGCAGAGTGTGAGGTCTGTGGCTCATCCTTCTCGCTAGACAAGCGGACCTCTACGCTTGCCGGGCTTGGTAGTTTTCCGACTCCTTCTCTTGTCTCTTTCAGTTTTAGTTAAAGGGGGCCGTACACCTCCGATTTGCATGGGTTCTACTGTGTTTTCCAATGTACGTGGAACACTATCCTTTGACCGACATAAACAGCTCGAGTGTCTAACCTTATCCGGTCGGCTTTTCGGTCTTGTAATCTGTGATCTAATTGCACCACAAGGTTGATGAATTTTCCAGTCTTTAGGTGGGTTAACCACTTGAGCAAGGACATCCTTTAGTTCCCCTCGTAGACCCCGATGAAATAGTGTCCTTTTTTCCTCGGACCACCCAGCTTCAACGACTAGTCTGTTAAATGTTGCTATATATGTTTGCAAGTCTTGACTTCCTTGACGGAGTGACAAGTTTGTTGTCTAATGCTTGGCCTTGGGTATGACGAGCAAAGAGTTTTTCCATTTCCATCTGGAAACCCCCAAAGTCATGTAACAAAGGGTTATCCTGACTTACCAATGGTACCGACCAATCCACAGCACTGCCACTCAGATATGACAAGACAAAAGCAACCCGCTCTTGGTCGTTAGGAAAAGCCCCAGGTCTGCAAAGGAAATAAAGACGACACTGATTCATGAACGTTGCCTACTTCTTGGGGTCCCCTGTAAATCGTTCAAGTGGAGCTAAAGGAACTGCCCCAGGAAGGGTTATTTGTACTGGGTTGGTGGAAGACGTTGGTACAGGTGCTGGCGGAATGTTACCAGGCAATGGGGTCTGTCCTGCCTGTGATTGGAGCAATTGTCTACTTATTCCGTCGGTACGATCCTTAGTAACAATCAAATCCCTCCCAAGAGCGTTGGTTTCTTGCCTGGCTGAATGTACTTCAGCGCGTAATAGTCCCAACAACTGAACTAACTGGTCAGTCTCTGAAGTCTCCATGACGTCCAGGTGGATAATATTATTGGGGCTTTGCATTCTGTTACGCTCACCTGGTATCCACGGGGACGCCACCCAGCCCTGGTTGGATGATTTGCACTCTCGAACCCTCTCCCGGTTTCTTGGTAAGGCCTCTGGTTAAAGATGGGTCTGCAATATAGGAGAGCTGGATTCAATACCAGATTGCCTTTGTTTTCCCATCTCCCTTGGCCTCAACGCCTCCCTCCCCATTGGGCCCCCTCCTCACCTTAATATTGTAAAAGGAGGATTCTCCGTCCTGCTCCTCTTGGCAGAGGCGCGTAGATGTGGGGGGCGAGCAGCCACCAAGTTACTTCACTGTTGCAAGCCCCCCTGTGGGAATCCAGACCTGCTGTGACTCCATAGGTTTGCTGCTTTACAGTCTTTATATGCAGTTCTTATGTTCCTCTTAGTTCCAATAATAATGTCTTGCTTATTTCCTTTTAGGTATGGCAAGGTATTTTGGTGTCATGCAGTTTGAAGAGGAGCATGGGCTGGTAGGCGAAAGTGCGGTGTGTGTGATGCTGTCCGGTAAGTAATGCGCGATGCGCGGCGCTGTTTCGCCTTTTATATTGCTAACCTGTGTCTTTTCTCTCCTTGCAGGTTGCGATGCTTGTCGCCAAGCGCCGTAATGTTCCAGCAATGATATTGACCAGGAGATGACTACCCAGGTAAGAATTGTGTGGCTTTCTTCATTCGGGAGGAAACGTGAGTAAACACTTACTAATGCTGTCTTTCTTTCTCCTCTTTCCAGGTAATGGTATTCCAGGATGCATGCGGTGCTGGATGATGGAGTTCGTACCTTCAGGTGAGTGGAAATGAAGTCGTCGATGGATTGAAGACAGGATACTGTTCCAGGTAAGTTTCGTAGTGTTCTTTCTCTCTCTGCAGGTCCTTGGTTTTAGGTAAGCTGGCATCAAAGAACTGGGCACGGTGAGCGTTACGCTGCCCACAGCAGAATAACGCAAAGCATGTTCTGCTGTTTGGGTGCGGTTTAAATAGTCCCAGTCTAATGTTGGTCTTCATGATGGTTATGAGCCTGACGCCAAAGGCGCCAGGACTGACTCCAAGAGAGTCTTGGATGAGGTTTTAAGGCCTTTGACCTGGCCCTAACAGGAAGTCTGACTTGCCAGTGAGGCCAGGGGGCAAGGGTCATGACGCCTAACCTATTCCTGTTTCTCCCTACCCCTCACTTTGGCACTTAGTTTTCCTTCCTCCGTACACTATGGTCTGGTAACCTGTGCAGGACACAATATGCCAATTTCACAGACTAGGTACCGGCACTATAAGAGCCCTACAGTGGTGATTGATGCAGTATGGAAGCTTTGCAGCATAACATATGATAGCAGGGGCAGGTTGATTGCTTTCTTCAGTGTTTTTAAATGGATCCGTTTTTCTCCTATTTCGCTGAACTCCGCCTTTCCAGGGAGTGCACAACCCCTTCCAATTGTTTGGTTGATCCTGTCTATCCTACTCCCTCTTCTCCTTTGCACTCACCTTTCTCCCAGTTACCTTCTCCTCCTGGTTCCGGTCTATTTTATACCGACGGGGGCACAACATGTCACAAGATAGAAAAGCTGTGGCGCTTGTAAAACCACTACAGCTGTGACTGGCACAGTATGAAAGCCGAGTAACCTATAACTCTCCTTTCTATTAAACTCACTTGAAATGCCTTCAGGACCACACAGTCCACCGAAATGACGTGTTAGGGCATTAGGCTACAGACCCTCCAGGATATTGTGGCATGAAATATTTTGCGACAGGCGTCCTTTCAGGCACCTGGGCCCGGCAAGCAAGCCATTTCTGTCTGATGCAGTTCTCTGAACCATGTGTTTTCTCGAGGCTTTGCAGCAGGCAGCAGTGGATCTCAAAGCGCGAAGATGCAAATTCTAAGGCAGCATGTTGGCGTGTTTATAAAACAATTAAACCAAAAAAACGATTCCATGTTCTGGAAGCCACTGTTCTGGTCAGATGATCAGATATGCCCAGTTTCAAGCCTTCTTTTTACAGCGCTGCAGAAAAGATCCCCCTGTTCTCCTGAAGGCAGGACATAACACCTTCCTAGATGGGAAGACCAAACCAATTTGCCTCAGGGAAGAATGCAGCAGGGGTGCCAATGTTTGGAGCTCAAGTGAAAAAGGCACCAATCTCCAGTCAAACTGCAAAAGAGAAAACCTCACACCGGGAAGGGGCGAGTCTGATCCTCTGCGTGTTCTGACATGTTATGCAATATTGTTCTCTTAAGATCTGTTGCTTGTTCCCAAATTATTTTTTGCCAGAAAATGTTAGCATACAATTCTACTTTTCGAATGTACGATTTCCATTTGGTTTTATGGAGGGTGTTTCTCCCTCCTCCTTTCTCGACCACACTCGCTCCGCATGGACTTCCACTTCCTTCCAGACTGGCCCTTTTATCCTCTTACATTTTTATCACCTTCCCAATTTGGACTTTGTAATCTAAGGGCATTTTTGTCAGTTTTAAGCATTTTGCTTTTTTTTATTTATTGACCCCATCCTTATTCTTTAGGGCACACATTGTTGGTTTTGCTCTACTATCATGTTATGATACGCCATGGGATATCATGTCAAGTCCTGTTATGTTTCATTGGAATGTCATGAAGCTTTTACAAGACTGATAAGCGATGTGAAGCAGTCAAAATGAGGCATGTTGCACTGCACAAACTCCTAAATAAATAGCCTATGTTCGCGGCACACAGTTCTAGAAGGCCGCAAAGCCCAAAGTAAACCTAGAATTGTATACTTTTAAGCAGCTATACGCACACTTGCTTAAACAAAGATTCTTCTACTGCCCTCTTCATGGATCATGGCAGCCCAGGTTGAGAAATCTAATAAATGCTGGATTATGCAGATTAATTCCCAGAAGAGCCCCTGCTCTCCCCAAAAGGATTCAACCCACCCACATCTAAGGGAACACGCAGTGGCTCTCCTGTTGCAGTGTGCACTGGTTGGTCACATTCCAGCAGTACAGGAATGCCTCAACGCTTGACCCACCCCTGAACCGAAGGGGGTGGGGGTACTGGCCTCACTGGGTCATTTAACACAATTGAGTGCCAGCTTGTTACTGCAGGCAGACCTCCTATAGGACCGTTGCCATTTCAGATGGCTGTCCATCAGTGACTATTTCCTTTTGACTTTTCTAGCCTGCCATGCATTATTTTTCAACCCTAACTGCGAATCTTTCTCCCAGTGAATTTCTCTGCATTGCTAGGAGAGTATAATCACAAGAACAACATACGGAAGCAGCAGCACAATTGTGACGTCCTGACATCACACTGCTCCCACATTGACAAAACTCTCATTCGTGAATTTACCCTCATGGAGAGCCATGCAGGTGTGGCTCTTGCTGGGATGTTTTCAAGTACTCTGCCTCCATTTACCCCCAGCCCCCCACCGTGGTTTCCCCTCATTTACCCTCTTTGCAAAGCCAATCCTTAGATCTATTACTTGTGGCAGTCGCAGATTTTTTTCCTGGCCTTTAACGGCCCGCCAGCCAGGGTCCAGGTAGGCCCAAGCAAAGCGAGAACTGTGGGCCGTTAAAGGCCATTTCTTAACCTCCCACAGCAGGGGTGAAAGCCATATTCTGTGCAACCTTACCCAGGATAAACAGACCAGAGTCCATGTTGGAAACAGAAAGGGAACAGTGCAAACGCGAGGGGTAGGGAGAAGCTGTAATAGGAATGGGAAGCACAGACCACAAATGTGGACAACCATGGAGGAGGGCCGGGGAGAAGAAAAAAGATGGCCACCGCTGTAGGTAAAATGCACTAAGCCCCTTTACCATTTCTATGTTGGTGGCCAGGAGACTGGAGCACAAAGCTCTTGTCCAGCAGGTAAGTGAGGAGGGAGGGAGTGGGCGGGGAAGGGGTATGGTTCATTGTTTGGGGGTGGAGACATTAAAATAAAGAAATAAAAACTGTGCCACCGGGGGGAAGGGCCACCTAATTGGCTGCGCCATCCCCGGGTACGAATGCCAATTTGTCAGACCCGGTACCTGTGCAATAAAACCACTACTATGGCGATTTGCGCAGTATAAAAGCTGTATAACCTAACTTAAACCAAAAAGGAAGATTTGCATTAAAAAACACAACCTCCTGTTAAAACGTTTGGCAATTATGCATTTGGGAACAAAGCACATAGATCCTGTGTGAGGTGTCAGAAAGGCAAGAAGGACACAAAGGTATAGTGTTCTCAAAATCTGCCATTTTTGTTAAAGAAAAAGGTGTGAGATAAACGCCTATCTTTCCCTAACCTAACCAGAATGGCCCTGCCTAGCAAACTAAGACTAAAGAAAAATGACCTAGTGTCCAAAAAGTCTCTGACCCTCAAACAAATATACACAACACAATTATACTAGGAAATTATGGGTAACTTTTAGTTAATCAAAACCATTAATCAATGCAAAATTAAAAGTTTGTGAAAGGACTCCTTGTGACCAGGGTTGGACTCCCTTCCCCTGGATCAATTCAGGAATACTTTGAGCACAGTTAGGTTTTAACAAAGTTCTGTTTAAGGTAACACAAAAAGTCTCTTCTAACCATGGTCTTTCGCACAAATGTTTGTTCAGAATTCAAACCAACTGATGTTTTCCACAATATCCTTCTCTGAAAGGTAAACATCTTTCTTCCATAACACAAGATCAAATCCAGAGCAGTTGTTCTTTTCAAAATGTTCAACGAGTGTTAGCTGATTACACCTCCTTCAAATGAACCACTTTTGTCAGGATAGCACAACAGCTTCTCTTGGCACACAGTCAAATAAACGACTTTTGTTTGGATAGCACAGTTTGTAAAACAAGCAATAAAGTTAATGGTCATTTGTTTTCAACAAAGATCTTTCCATCATACCTTTTTAACACTGATATATTTCATCAAACCATCTTCTGGTTTCCTGGTATACTTGCCTGCCAGGAACTCCTACAACTAAACATTAAACGTCAATGATTTTCTTATGCATAGCGGCCCGCTGTCAGCATTGACATCTCGCCAACTAACCGTTTTTTTCTTCTGCAGCGGTCAGGCGTTGCAGCAGGTCTTTGATCTTCCGTCTGCACTCTTTCCTGCATCAGCGTACCTTCTGTGCATTCGTCTCTGGCATCTGTTTGTCTTCCGCTGCTTCTCTCTCACTGAAACGCTGTATGCTGAGCTGGGAGCATGTTTCCTCTTCAGCTGGGCCTCTACTTGACATGCCGCTTCCCGCTGCACGTACTCTGCACTTCTGCTCGCCTTTACCCTTTTTGACGGCTCGCCTCCAACCTTCCTGATGTCTTCCACTGGCGTTGTTCTTTCCGTGGCTGCTCCTGCACCACATATAACTTCTGCTTCAGCAGCTACACCTCCTGCACGGCCTTCAACATCGCCTTAATCTACTCACTCTCTCACACTCTCTCTCTCACACTCTCTCACACTCTCTCTCTCACTCTCTCTCTCACTCTCTCTCTCACACTCTCTCTCACACTCTCTCTCTCTCACACTCTCTCTCTCTCACACTCTCTCTCTCTCACACTCTCTCTCTCTCACACTCTCTCTCTCTCACACTCTCTCTCTCACACTCTCTCTCTCACACACTCTCTCTCACACACTCTCTCTCACACACTCTCTCTCACACTCTCTCTCACACTCTCTCTCACACTCTCACTCATATTTTGGGATTTAAATGTCCCATTCAGGTGCCTTGTCTATAACAACTAGACATCACCTCTTGACGAACAGCACTTTGAATCCTCATTGCCTATGGTCCCTTTTCCTCGTCCCAGTACCATAAGCATTATGATGAATGAAGTCCATATGAGATAATGTGATATTAGTTTGTTCAGCCTTCCAATAAGCCATCAACATTTTAGGAAGTATAGGAGAGTCATGAGAAAAGGAGGTCACCAATTACCCTTCCATGAGTCCCCTCCCATGTGATCCTCCAACATACCATCCCAAGTATGAAGTAGCGGCTGCCTTCCCCTGGCCACACAAGGAGGTCCATACTTGGGTTCTAGTGATGATCTCACTAGATTTCACACCTGTCTGATCAGCATTGTATTCCATCTCCCAGCAGCTTAAAATTACATGACTTAACATGAATTAGCATACCAAACCCAAAAGGTTGTAGCATTTCCAAGCTGGGCAGAGTATAGCACAAAGAGCATAACTGAGCACAGCACAACCACATAGGAAAAACCTGACTAGCATATTGTTAGGGCAGAATTACATTTTTGGGGTTCTGCAGTCTCATTTTGTGGAATCCCCAACACCCTCTTTTTGCATTTTCCATTATTGTTGGGGTTTGTAATTTACTTTGGTGGTCAGATGGACTTCTGCTAAAGTCCCTCTGCCAATACATCCCTTTTTTTCTATACTTAAAGTATATGGTATTGGGTCGTCCATAATGTGCCCAGTCCTAGGGGTGCCTCCCAGGCACCACATTTCTGCCCTAGAGTGATTTTATCACCTTACATTGGTTTTAGAGGGTAGGCTGGTGACAGCTAATATTTAGTTTTGGCTTCACGAAGGGTGCAAGTCGATTTTACTGCATTAGTAGCCCAATGTGCCTTTATGGTAGCCATTGGGGTACTAATGGGTCTTTTTAAGTCCTACCCTCTGCCATTTTGTTTAGGGGGCTTCCTTTGTTCAGGGAAACCACGAGCCAGGCCTTAAAATGACCGTTTATACCGCATGGGCTCTTTGTGAGCCCATGATGGCAGCTTCCAAGGTGGTTTGGAAACCAGTCCTTGGACCGACCATTACAATTCCTGTGGGAGGTGGGGCGTGAGTGTTTGGTGCTTTTTGAGGCCAACCTGATTGGCTAACCGCCAAAACCTTTCTTTTGAATCCCTGTTAGTACCGTTTTTCTGAAGTCCAACTAAGGGCTTAGTAAAATTATTCAACTGAGACAGTACAAGACTCTACCCTTACTGCCTCATCACGAGTTTGGCGGTAACCCTTAAATGCGGCAGTAACGCTATTAATGCTGCATTTAAGGGTCTGCCAAATCATGGGTTTGGCAGGATTTACCCCCAGCTCTTAGCTGGGGAAAATCTGCCGCGAATTAGCCGATTTTCAGCGCTATTACCGCCGGCGTTAATAGCGCTGAAAATTCCCCATTGGGCCCAATGGGGAATTCCCGAATGGGCCCAATGGGGAATTACTGTTCGTCAAACCAGTGATCCGGCGCGAATAGCGCCGGGGGGTTTGGCGGTAACGCTAATGGCCCCGGCGGTATCCCTAGCGGAATTACCACTGGGATACCACCCAACTCGTGATTAGGCCCTATAAGGCTTTGCCACCGGAGTTCATGGTAGCGTAGATAGAGCAGCCAGGCTTATCTTAGAAGGGAGAGAGGGCTGTAGAATCAGTAAGAATGAAAGTGTATTATACATATTGTCCAAAGAAACGCTGACACAATATGGATTGTAAAAATAAAGGGTTTCTTTTATATATAAGCAGAACAAGAGATTCTTTGATAAATGAGTACTATCATAAAGCATATAAACACATTATAAAAACACAACACTATGCTTTAAATACACAGATCAAACCACGGACCTTATTAGAACACCTGGTTCTACATTATTTCGCCGCTGTATTTTTCATCGCTGTTTTTTTTTTTTTTTTCGAAAAACTATCTTTTTTTTTTTACTTTTGGGAGGGGGGGGTTACCAAACCAGCATCCCCCCCCCCCCCCGGCACCCGCTTAATTTTTTTTTTATTCCCTTACACCAACAACCATATATTTAATTTTTTAACCCCCCCCCCAAAAAAATAAAAACGGCGATGAAAAAACATGCGATGAAAAATACTGCAGTGAAATGCGTGTATACCGAACACCTAACAGTATTTGTAGGTAAATCAGACCTTTGTATACACATTGAGCATAGGGCACACCTATTCTTGGAGTAAAACCATAAGTTACTTTCAGATTACTTTCCAGTAATACAAGGGTAGTAGACCCTGTCAGTTATGCAGTGACACTCAACAAGGAAATCACAGTCGACCAACTTGCAAATATACTTTTCTGAATAGTGAAACAACGATTCAAGGAAAAGTATATACCTCTACTACGTTTGTGATAACACTCAGTTATACTAGGTAAGGCCTTTTTGGTGTAAAATACAATTACAGTTGCTTTTCAGCTCAGTGGAACACATTCTAAGATGAGCAAGAACGCTTTACACTAATTTTGGATGCTTCAGGCAACCCAAGGTCAGCTACACCTAAAAGAATGCTTTTCAGGAATGGCACGCAGCTGTTTTAGGCAGGTAAAACCTAATGTTGTAGTATTCTATTACAGTTGCTTTTTTTGAGAACAGTGGAACACAGATTGAGATAAGCAATAGCTCTTTAACTTGTTTTAGGATGGCACACAGCTGTGAACTTTTGTAACTGTTCACTCTGAGTTAGTTAACCAACCAACCTATTTTACAAGTAAGTGACATTTGAACACTTGTTATTCTTTTCAAGGCAGAACCCTTTTCTTATCCAGTCCTCCCCTTATTCTATAGCATGAGGTCGCTCAGGGACAGTAGAGGGATCCTAGTGGTCTAGGTGCCAGCTCTAGGCCGGGTGAGATGGGGTTCAGTTACAGGCAAAGTCAGAGTTCCAGAGGAAGAGTGTTCAAACACGTACAAATTTCATTTTAAAGTTAGTTAAGTGTCCAGGCACTTCAGAGAAGACACCCTAGGAGGATTCTGTAGTGGACCTGGGTGAACTGGATGAGTGACCTCCCAATCACAGAAAACATCCCAAAGCTATACAGAAATCACAAAGGCTTAAGGTAGGTAAAATACCCCAGCCATCACAGTAACTCAGCACAGAAGAGGAGTTGCAGCATGAAGACTTCAGGATATGTAGCCAAAAACCTTGTTTATGGATTTCTTTGTCAAGAAGAAGGAAGACAGGACTTTGGAAGAACTTTTGCAGCAGGGATCGCAGGAGAAGGCTCCAGGCAAGAGTTTCCTCGCGGCCGGATGCAGCTGTGTGGATTTGGTGCCTTTTCAGGAGCACAGAAGAAGACTGAATATCGCTGGTCGGATTCTCATCGTTTGCAAGTTCCAGCACTCTGAGTAGACTTTTCAGGCCTGAATCGTGCCTCTGGCGATCCAGCAGGATGACAACGAAGTTTCAGCGAGATTTGGAATTCAGAAGACTGTGCACCGCCATATGGCTCGAGATCCCAGGGTATTGGGGTATTGCAGCCCGCAAGGTCGCAGCATGGCCTGGGTTGGCTCAAAATGCAGGTCCTCTTGAGTGTAGTGGTTCTCGCCAGGCTCTGGGTTCGGGGTCATTGTTTTCGTAGTCCCCAGGTCGATTGGAGGGAAGGGCTACAGCAGACTCTGGTTACACAGCAGGCTCTCTGGTCGCTGGAAATCGTCCCAGCTCTGGTTTCTACATCTTCCGCTTTGGTTTTGGTTCTGGTTCCAGTGGTCGACTACCTCTTCAGCTTCCAGGATTAGACTTTTATACAGGAACCCAGCCAATCAAACAGCCCTGCAACATTCAAACATGGGAGTTGCCAGTCCTTTCAGGACAGCCAGCCTTCCAGTTTGAACTGGATTCTCACAGTCAAGCTGAAAGACAAAGGGCTGCAGAGTTTTGGACTCCTCCCTCGCTTCCTGCCTCTACAGACATTCTGAGCCTGGGCAGGGAGTTCACAGGGATTATATGGCGACATTGGATATGAAAGAGTAATACCTTCATATTTCAATGCTGCCAGCTCGCAGAAAATATCTCTGGTTCAAAGCCATTGGCCAATCATTCTTCTTCACGTCCCTTTGATAATTCATTCGGAACAATAAATCTACATTGACAAAGCACTACCGTTCCCACAATCCCCTGTGTTCATTTGACAACCCAGGCTATTCCCGTTTGCTTCACAAACCCCATCAATCCCGTCCCTCTGATTATCATTTTCCTAACTTCCAGTCGAATGTGACCAACAACTACAGTTCCCACAAACCCTACAAAAACCACCCTTCCGAGATCAACACAAACCCCTCTAGTTACAAGGGTTATAATCCCATACAACACCTCTTCCTCTCCATATCCTGTAAAATACTCTGACGCTCTAAACCCCCCAACCACCTCCACTTCTGACACAAACACTTTCGACAGACTAATAAAACTGTGTAACTGACATGTCCCAAACCTAGGGCCAGGCAGTCAAATTGACCAGAATCACACCCACCTGACAGCCCTTTCCTTTCACTATAGGGATTAAAGGTGGAGCACAAAAGCAAAGAGCAAGCAGGGCAGACCGCACAACGAGACAGCTATCGAGGCACAGCAGTTCAAGAGGAGGAGAAAAACTGAGTGAACTGCGAGGGTGACAAGGAGAGAAGCAACCTTGCCCTTTCTGAGCCAGGCCCGTGAGACCTCGGTAGAAGGAATCTTAAGACCGTGAACAATAGCTCAAGTGTGTCGCAACAGATGTCAACAGTACACGGAGCGTGCCTACGATAATAAGCAGGACCACGAGAGACACAAGGGAAGCCAAGCGGTTCATCACAGCCAGTGAGTCAAGGGGAGAACCTATAAGAAACCGAACTGTGTTGAATGAACGTCGCAAAGTGGCATATTGAGAAAGGCTCAAAGAACTGTGAATTGTTGAGGGAAGACCAGATGCAGAGGGGACCAGCACAACGTGGGTGCTGACTCAAGAGAAACTGGTTGATTCTGTGGTGATTGAAACTACTGATCCGAGAAGGCTGTGGGAGAGCCACCAAGAAAGGTCGTACTGGGGTCCAGCAAAATCCCTGTAGAGTCGAAAGTCTTTGACCAACAAACCTGTGAGAACGCAAGGGAAGGGAATCCTACGTGAAGAGAAAGCAAAAGGAAATGTGAGGTGGGAAGAGTGAACCCGATGGAGGGATGCCAATAAAGAGGGGTGAAGTCTAAACTCTCAAGAAACAGTGTGTTGACAAAAGTGAACCCGGCAGATGATGTCCACGGAGAACTGTTTAAAAAGACATTTAAAATTTGTGAATGCTAGGAAAGCCATAGTAAACCCAGCGGAGGGAGGCTGAGATTCGAGAGGGGTCTGCGATCGGAAGAGGGGGACACAGGGGTGAAGAATCATCACCCCAATTACAAGTCAAGAGAACTTTTTTTGTTTATTATTTTGAATGTATCCGTCCTTCGGTAGCAAAATAGTGAACCACCGAAGGTCCTGATAACACTAGAAACTATAGGGAGATCTGAGCCAGGAAGAGAGATCCAGGGGGTGAAAGTAGCCACCCAAAGTCCAAGAGGAAACAAACTTGTATTTGTTAATTGGAACACATTAGGTCTTCAAAGGCAAGATAAAGAGGAGACCCCAAATAAACGAGAGCCATAGTAAACCCGATGGAGGGAGGCCAGTGAGACCAAGGGAAGTGGATTGTCCCCCTTGGCACTCAGCTGACAGGAGGATAAGAAAGTCCATGGGAAGAGGATTGCCCCCACCCCGCTCTGGTGGAAATATAAAAGGAAAAGAACTTTCAAAACCGTCGAAGGCAGGAGGCTTTTTGCTGAAAAGAGACTTGGCCGTCGAGGCTCCTGATAAGCTGAAACGGAATTGTTGGCTTGTGCTGGGAATACTAGAGTGTGTGCTGTGCTCAGGAGACCCGCCTTGTCCCGTGCCCAAAACGTGGAGAAGGGAGACCCCTGGCAGCCTGCATCCTGACTTATTCTTTATTGAAAACCTTATCCCACACTCAGTTGTAAGGATTTGGCAATAGTTTTTTTTGTTTGTTTTAGGTATGCAACCTTTACTTTGATAAGACGCCACAAGGTCTGCCTTATTTTTCATTTGATGGTCAAAGCTTGCTCCCACCTTAGATTTAGGTTTAGATTTGGTGTTTTTCCAACCTGCATACTGTTTAAATAAACACCCTTGAATCGTGATCACGTGTCTGTCTTTACTGTTGCCACCATGAGTTCCTTACAGTACCAACAGTGCTCCAAATAAGATTTTGAAGTGAGAGTATTTTAATCCTTATTTCTTAAAGTTGGGAGTAAAATTGTATTTTAGGGAGTAAAAAAATGTAAGCTCATTCCCAATGGGAATATTTTTTATATAAGTGAGTAAACCTGTTTTAACTATAAAACAGAAAGGTTATGAATGTTTTTGCACCTAGCTATTCGTATACATTACTGCTTACCTCTTCGGCTCATGCAGTAACAATAGTAGTTGGCTTCTTCCTGTGGCACTACTGGCCCAAACAGATCTGTGGATCTTGTGTGTGAAAGCAGCGGGGCAAGCTTATACATGTCGGTTATTTATTGGGAGTATTTTGACTGCCTATTTTTCTTTTTTGGGGGTATTTGCCAATTCTTAGGGAGTAAAAGTGGTTGATAGACCCCTTATCTGTAGGGCTGGATACCAACATATTTAACTTAAGTTTTGACTCAAATGCGGTACTTTAGTAACAACTAATGATGCACAAATATAGGTGTATGTGTATATGTGCAGCGTCATGATGGCATTGTGGTGGCAGGAAAAGTCCTTTTGGATGCTTAGTTTTCGCTCAGGTGATGCTTTAGCAAGACCATTCGTTTTGGTCTCTCATGTGGTGTTTAAATTCCAAAAATCAAATTGATTCTTAGGTGGCACTTTAGCCTCAGCTAGTAAACTGGTTACATCACTATTAACGTCTTAACCTTGGGAGGACCTGAAACATCGATGGATAATTGCCAAAACCTATGCTGCCCTGCATTCAGCTCTCTCCTGAGAGGTTTCCAGACAATACCAAAACGCAGACCTAGTAATACTTTGTATCTAATACTATGGGTACTGTACAATTGTGACCAGTACCCCACTTTTCAAATCGGAAGCTGCCCTTCTCTCATTGTTTTAACTTGAGAGACAAGCTCCAAGTTGAGGGGATCCAAATTTCCAATTGCATCTAGGCTCTTGCAACCAAACTTGCTCTCTGAAGGCTATGCCTGCAACCCCGGTGGGGAAGGTCACACACCTCTGGAAGGAGTATTTCCAAACAAACCTACTTGTCCATAAGCTGCACATCATTTTGCATTTATTAAGATCTCTTTTTGAAAGGTCCTTTCTCTTACCTTGAACCTCTCTATTCACCTCTTAAGAGTGAACTGATTTTCAGCCACCGTTACCTGTTGTGCGAGGGAAAGCTTAAGTGATACCCTGTCATTTGCCTGTTGGTTAGTGCCTATCAACCCCAAACACTTTTCTTTGTGAATACAGAGGCCCTAGAATGCCATTTCTTTTTTATCAGACAGACATTTTTCCTTACACGGGGCTCAAGGGATCCATCCTAACCTTAACCATTTATGAGTGGAGGCGAAGAACTAAGGGCACTAAAATCGCAGTAACTGTACAATTTCCTTTTTCCCCAAACAGTGTTTGCCAATTTCTTGCCAGATGTCAGTGCCCCAATGGAGGCTTTGGAGGCGGACCCGGGCAGCACCCGCATCTTGCTCCAACGTATGCAGCCGTCAATGCTCTTTGCATCATTGGCACTCAAGAAGCATATGATGTCATAAATAGGTAGGCAATGTTTACTTCAATGACCCTTACTTGCCGACTCAACATATGTTGGGGACTGTTTTCTGCTATCAACAACAAAAACCTATTCTCTAATTTCTGTAAAATCTTTCGCTGTTTTTAAGAACATTTTTTACATGTGTACATTTATTTTTGGTACTATATGTATGTGTTTTTGCATAGATTTGTTTTTACATTTTATTTATATCTGTATCACTGTTTTTTCTATACCGTTTTAGACAGAATTGAGTTTTTAATTAACATTGTGTTTTCTTAAATTGTATACCAACTATTACAATTTAGTATGACACCCCTTTGTATGTATTTAATGAAAGTATACTTAACCAACTTGTCTTGATCCAAAAATATCCCGATGGGAGCAATTGGATTGAATGCATACTGATTTTGGCACTTTTTATTTCATGGTTCTGTTAGAAGATAAGCATAAACCTGTAAAAGCACACTGACAAACGATAACCTAACTAAACAAATGACTCCATTCAAGGCCTTACATACTGGAGTACTTTCAGTATTGAACTGTAGGAGTTAACCTTTCTCCAGGGTGAATCGTTGTGTTAACCATATACAAAATACATCACAAATTGTATGCTTGTCCCAAATGCACAGCTTATAAGACAATTTCCTGCAGCGTGGCTTTCTGCTTCATGCATTCAGTTTGAGACAAAATGTGCATTCTTGTAAATCCGCAACTTTGATACTGTATGTGTGCAATACAAAAATTAAAAAATAAAACCCTTGCCTGTGTCGTACTCGGGTGCCGGGATAAAGCATACACAGTATTCTATAGTTCTCTGTATGTATGCGTGTATAATCTTAGATTTCCTAAAATATGTGAATAAATGAGTATTGCTTGGCTCATAAATATATGTAGGAATGCTCATCATGGGCTCTTCATTAATATTCCTAAGCACTGAATAGTTCTGCCTATTTGTAAATTTCGCTCCTTTTTTTTTCTTCCTGAAAACGTTTTACTTTAAATGTCAAAATAAATTGTACAAATTATATTCATCAGTGTCATGCTCTTGAATTTTTTTTATTTTGCCTTTTTTTTACAGGCAAGTCTTGTAAGTGCCTATAGGAGAAATAGAAAATGAAAAGAGACAGGACACTTTAAGGCAGCCAGGTTGCACCATCATGAGGACCTGACCAATCCTGATGCAAAACCCTACTTGTAACATTGGGGCCATAGCTTTAACAGTGGGTCAGACACTTAACATTGGTTACCACTCTGCCTCAGCACCAGTATTTCTCACGTCCGTCACTGAGTTCTACGAGAGGGTGAGAAACTTGTTTGAGCCTATACATCCTAGGATACACTTGCAGTGCAAACTGAAACATTTTACCGAAGTGCACCGGATGGTGCTTGACTTCATGGTAGTCCCTAGAAAGTCATCTCAAGCCATAAGAATTCATTCTAAATACTTTCAGGACCATATTACTTGCCTGTAATCTACAGCAATAAATATACCAATTTTTGCTGGATATCAAGTCTTTTATCGTCATTCCCCTTTATTCAAAGTGATACCATTAACCTGTAGTGTCTCATCGATACTGCTGCCACTCTGTAACCCAAGGAAATTTCAAGAAGCCAGTTTGCCCATCTGAAGGATGGTGCACGTCCTCCCTGAACTCTTAGAATAGTGAATCCTCTTGTGCAGTGTAGTGACAGTTGAGTCTCATTTAATGTTTCTCCTCTCAGGAGTAGGATTCTTTTACCACTTGCTGGAACATTCAAAGTATAATCATTGTGTGAAGAAAAAAAGAAAATCTTAAACTGAAACTTGGCTTACTTTCAACTTTAACACCGTTAAGTTGGTTCTCCTCATTGATTTTTGGACCTTAGCCTGGTTTTTCAGCCCTTTCCCTTAAACATGCCTGGGTGTTTTAAGAATTGATACAAGTGTTCATGCTAAATGCACGGTTTGTCTTCTTAATTTTCACTGCATAGAGTTGTGCATGATTTTCCAAGCATCATAAGGGCATCGGGCTATGAGTCAGAGAGCCTTATAAACACGACTAGTGTCCCACTCATAAACCTCCTGGATGTTGTGGCAACAAGGAATGATGACACTGACCAAGTGGTGCCATGATGATTGCTATAAACCTTTATTCAAAAGAAAAATAAACCTATCTGTCCTTCACTCCAATGGGATTTCCCTACCTAAACTAAAGACACTCAGGTGCTCGTCAGGATGTCTGTGTAAGTCCAAATAAAAAGGCACTGTCCCAGTCAAAAAGGCTCCTACGCTATCCCTGTCACTTCAACAAACAAAGTTCTGGGTCGGCTTGTGACCTGGGAGAATGACTCCTTCTCCTTGATGTAAACTGTCGCAAAGACCCCAAGTTACATAGAGTTTGTGAAAACCATTCTACAAGGTCCTCTGGGGAAGGGGGGTTAGGAGAATGACTCAACTCTCCTAGCTGGTTCTGCTTGGGATCTTCTGACGATATGCCGTTTTCCTCTCGTTGGGCGCTTATTTCCTGGGCCCTGTACTGCCGGTTGTTCCGATATTGGTAATGGACTCAACTGTCCCTTCCATACAGGTTGTTCAGCCGCCACCACACTGGATGCTTCTCAAGCCAATTTATGCGACTTTGTGAAAGGCCAGGGTTAGCAGTCTCTGTGCAGTTGTCGGACTGCACAGTCCACACTACCACAACTCAATCTCTGTCCATCCTTTGGGCCAGTTCCTAGCTGACTGGTACAACACTTTCTGGGCGTCTCACAATTAACATATGTTTATTTTGTCATGGCATTGTGCCGATTCTCTTCTTTCTCGGCCTTAATCTCATCCCCCGGCCACCAGGTTTCACCTGTATAACGTTTGGCATTCTGCCTCCATGAGGGGGACACCTTCTCCACTTTCTGCTTCCACTACTGCCAACATCTAGTTGGCCAGCAAGACGTTCTAGTGCGTCCTCTTGAACCACACCCTCCACGTCTCTCTCTCTCGTCTTCATTCTGCTTCTGCCTCGACCTCGCTTTCCAGCTCAGCGCTCTTTCTCTTTTTCTTTCTCTTTTTTCTTTCTCTTTTTTTTCTCTTTTTCTTTCTCTTGCTTTCTCTTGCTTTCTCTCTCTTTCTCTCTCTCATGTTTCTGACGTCTCAACCTCAGTTCCATTGACAAGCGTTTTTCCTGCTTGTCTATAGCGTTCTTCCTTGCCCGTGTACTGATCACATTAAAATGGTCTGACCCAGCACAATAATACATGGTTTCTGATCTAAGTCTGGGAAAAAGAGGCTTGGGCGTTGTCACTACCTTTTTGGGGTTGGGAGTAAAATGGGCTGTGTCCCCAGGTGTGGAGTTCCTCTCCATGAGGTCCTCCTGAATATTACCACCCCCATGGGTGACTATTGATTACTGGCCACACCTCCCTAGCCTCATGTAAAGGGCACCCCACCCCGGGGAAAAACGATGAAGGATTCATACAATGGCTACAGCTCCATTTTCCTCTAGGTACCATCCTTGGCCAGCTCTTGTACTCCAGTGCATCTCCATATGGAGTCAAAGAGAAAGCAAGCCGGATCACCGGCATCACCATATTTGTTGAACGTGGGGCACATCAACATCTCTGTGTCATGGCCACTGGGCAGGAGCCCAGTGCTTCACTTCATGCAGGGTCCTAATGGACCCAGTCTTTGCGCCTATGGCACCAAGCTCATTTCAAAGTGTGCATGGCACACAGAACACCGAAGGCACATGCAGCAAGGCTGGGCGGGGCCCTATTAACACAGGGAAGACACGTGCAGAAGACTGAAAAGAGGAGCATGGTGGGGCCTAAAGGGAGTGACTGGGGCCAGGCTATATAAACCGGCCCCACCCGCATACTGGCGCTTCGCGTTAGTCTGCTGAGTGCAGCGTAATGTTTACCGCCGTTCGGAAAACTCTTACCTGATTCAGCACGTGCGCCTTCAGTCTCCGGAACCCTCCAGCACCTACCTGGCTCAACACGTGCATCTCCAGTCTCCGGATACCTCGACCATCTTACCTGGAATTAGCCACACCATCGCCGGAAACACCGCTATCTGCTCCACACTTCGCAGTCGCTGCGCACGCCTTACCTGAAGCCACACCATCGCCGGAAGCACCGCCATCAGCTTTAGCTCTGCAGTCGCTGCGCACGCCTTACCTGAGGCCACACTGTCGCTGGAAGCGCTGTCATCTGCTCCCGACTCTGCCGCAGCTGCCTTCATTTTACCTGTCTTCCCGAATCCTCTGCAGGTACCGCCCAGCATCCTTACCTGTTTGAATTCCACCAACACAGGGCCTTCATCGGATGCAGCCTCCACGCGGATCTTCATCTCCGGCAGCCAGTAGGAGTCGGACACTGCTCTCCGGCCATCGCCGACCTGCTGCACCTGCAAAGAGAATAAGAGACACAAGGTGAGCGGTCACATAGGCTTTAACTCGCTAAAGCAGCACTACTCATGAAACTTGTTGCAGCTTCTGCAACTGCCTACTTACCAGTGGTGGGGGCTTCCGGAGCAGGCTGTTTTCTCCATCGCACGCTCCTGGGTCATCTTCATCGCTACAGGGGAGAGAGAACAATATACCGTTACGAACAATATTCCTTGGGACAGTATTGTTACAAGAATACGAACAACAATCATAATCATAAATCATAATCATAATCATAAAAGCCTTACCGCCAAGACGGAATGGACGGAATGGTCGCAGCCGGTCTGGACCTCTGCAATTTGGACCAGTGACCCAACTAGGTCCCTCCGTAGCGCCCCTGCTGAAGGAAAGCAGGACGGAGAGCTCATCCTTACATACAAACAGGTGAGCTTGCTCGGGTAAACTTCTACGCACTACATTTTGGCACGAAAGGGCAGAGGGGAATTACGACTCCACCACGCTTTCCTCACTGCCTCTCTTATCACGGGAACAGGTCCAGCCTTCCGAACCCACGGAAAGACAGCAGTTGGGGGAGAGAAGCAACTGAGGGAGCCAATTCAAGGGGGGGGGGGCTCCAACCGTGCCCCAACACCCCCACAGAGTCCAGGTGAGCATAACAGAATGCAAAGCCTCTCTGAATCTCTGCCTGGGCGTTATGAATACCTCTGAGATCGACCAGTTGGCCCAATTGCTGGGGGATTTACGGGCTGAAGTGCATGCCTCCAAACAAGAGACACTCTTTAATAAGGGACTTAATCATTGTTCGGGAACGAACCGACGACCTGGCAAGACAGGGGCTTCAATCTCATGCAGGGCAGGTCCGGGTTACCTGGAATCGCGCCAACCCTTGTGCCACCATCACCACCAGTTCAAGTGGTACTTCCAGGGGCTGTACCATTGGCTCCATCGGAAAGGTTTGCTGGCGACCCCAACAAATTTGCTATATTTATGAATCGGTGTTGCCTGCACTTCCTGTGCCGCCCAGGTGCATTCCTGAACGATAGTTCTGGGTGGCTTTTGTACTTTCGTATCTAGGAGGCAGTGCAGCAGACTGGTCAATACTCTTGGTCAACCAGGATGACCCTGTGCTGCATAATTTTGGGGAATTCCAACAGGAATTGGAGAAGCTGTTTGCAAGGCACACCCAAGGACAGGCCCTCGATAACGAACTGTTGTCTCGAAGACAGGGGAATCGGGATTTACTGACATATATAGCCACTTTCAATCGCCTGATTGCACAAACCAACTGGCCTGAGGAGAAAAGGACCACTATTTTATTGAGGCTTACGCGGGGAACTAAAGGACGTGTTAGTCCTGGTGGTCAACCCTCCTGAAGCCTGTGCAGAATAAATCAACCTAACGTTGCAACTAAATCACAGGTTACAAGACAGAAAGATGGATCGCACTAGGGCAGAAGGAATATCAGTCTATATGAGATCCAGGGACAACCAAGGCAAGACCCACGAAACCACTGAACCTATGCAAATCGTGGGTTTACGGGCCCCTATATCTAAGGCAGAGAGAGGAAAACGGAGACAGGAGCAATTATGCTTATATTGTGGCAAGGCTGAGCATTTTCTTTGAGATTGCCCCACTAAACTTCCCAAGAAAACTGTGGGTGCGACAGAAAATACCAATAAGGAACAGGATACGGCTCTGGAAAAATCCAGTGCCCGACAAGGGTAGGGGTCCCCTTGTCGAGAAAAAACCAGAAAGTAGTTCTGACCTCACATCTAGTAATTCCAGTACTCCTAGTTCACCACCAGCAACCGTCAAAGGTACACACCTTGGAGGCGTATATAGACAATGGAGCAGTTGGTAACTATATTGATCAGGCTCTAGCCGCACGAATAGGCCTTCGTCTTCGGCATAAACCACAGGTGGAGAACGTAACTGCAGTGGATGGCTCACAACTATCATCTGGACCAGTAACGCATCACACCGAAAAGGTTATGCTGATATGTCAGGACGGCCATCGGGAAGACATCTCTTTTGATCTTATTGGGACACCACAGTTCCAAATGATTTTAGGAATGCTCTGGCTAGAGGCCCACAACCCCAGAATTGACTGGAAAACACGAGTGCTGACCTTTCCGCATATTGCGCCAAAACTTGTCATCTGCAACAATCCAAAGGCAAGGCAAAACCTCTTCTGGCCCTTGTGAGTGCCCTGCCCCCGGAATATTTGGACTATCAAGATGTATTTCAGAAAGAACAGGTAATACCCTGCCTCCACATAGGCCCTATGACTGCCAGACGACCTGATATCCAGAGCTCAAATCCCGTGCAGCCGAATATATGCCCTAACGGAACAAGACAATCAACATTTGCGAACCTATCTAGACCAGTACCTAGCCAACGGGTTTATTCGCCCATCTAAGTCCCCTGCTTCCTCAGCGCTCTTCTTCGTACCCATGAAGGAAGGGGACCTCAGAACGTGCATCGACTACAGAGCATTGAACCAAATAACGGTTAAGAACAGATACCCTCTGCCACTCATCCCAGAATTACTTGACCAGGTAAAGAGCGCTCAAATCTACACAAAACTGGACCTACGGGGCGCCTACCACCTTGTACGAGTTAAAAGTGGTGACGAGTGGAAAACGGCATTCTGGACCAAATACGGACTCTTCGAATAGCACGTGATGCCCTTTTGGGCTATGCAATGCACCAGCGGCATTCCATTTCTTTTTGAACGATGTGCTCCATGAACTAATGGATGTCTGTGTTCTTGTTTACATTGACGATATCTTAATCTATTCACAGACCAAGGAAGAACATGTTGGCAACGTAAGAGCGGTGTTGGAAAAGCTGTGTCAGCACCGATTGTTTGCTAAACTAGAAAAATGTTCCTTCCACGTCACAGAGGTCGAGTTTTTGGCCTTCATGCTTACTCCGCGAGGAGTTCATATGGACATATGCAAGGTTGAAGCTATTCTTCGATTGCCTTCCCCAACATCTATCAAAGGGGTGCAAAGTGTACTGGGCTTTGCTTATTTGTATAGATGATTCATACCACAATTCTCGCAAATCGTCCATCCGATCACGTCTCTTCTAAAAATAAAAAAAGGACAAGAAATTCTTTTGGTCAGTGGAGGCCAAACATGCCTTCCTGGAATTAAAACAAGCCTTCACCTCAGCGCCTATACTTCGACACCCTCGGCCTGATCTACGTTATGTGGTCGAAACTGACGCCTTCAGTAATGCCATGGGGGCAGTGTTATCACAAAGGGACCCTGAAACGGGGCAGCTTCATCCTGTAGCATTCTGGTCCCACAAGTTTTCTGCACCTGAATGAAATTCCACAATAACAGACCAGGAGCTTGTGGCAATCAAAGGATCCTTCAAGACTTGGAGACATTACCTTTTGGGACCTAAACACACGGTTACTGTTATTACCGAACACTGTAATCTACAATATTTGAAAACGGCCAAGGCACAAACCTCACGCCAACTCCGTTGGGCGTTATTCTTTGCTGAATACAATTTTGTAATAACCTACCGGCCTGGGGTGCGCAATGGAAAAGCTGACACTCTATCAAGAATGGGAGAGGACCAGGACGCCTTCAACCCCTCCGACCCCATAGCCATTATCCCCAAGGAGCGGATTCAACACCAGATAGCCGTTACTACCTACTGGGAAGAATTAAAAACTGACCTCCAAGCTCAGATGGACCCAATCGCCCAAAAGGAGTGGTTAAGTAAGGGAGAACAATACTCCATCAGAAATAATCTGCCGTACTTCCAGGGAAGATTATATGTCCAGGACAAGGAATTACGCAGTAAGATTATAGCGAATTACAACGAGTCGTTGGTGGAAGGACACCCAGGAATCACCAAGACTAGAGCCAAGATCCATAAGAATTATTGGTGGCCCTCTTGGAGGAAGGATGTCGCCCAGTTCATTACCATGTGCAGTGTCTGTGCACAGAATAAATCCCAAAAACAAAATCCTTCAGGGCTGTTGAGACCTCTGGAAGTGCCACCAACACCGTGGCATACATTATCTATGGACTTCATCACCGATCTACCCCCCTGCGAGGGGTTTAATACAATCCTGGTCGTGGTAGACCTGTTCTCCAAAATGGCACATTTTATTCCACTGAAGGGACTTCCCACCACAGCTACTTTGGCCACAGTATTTTTAGAACAGATCGTCCGACTGCATGGTTTCCCATCCGTATTGATCTCTGACAGGGGATCCCAGTTCGTTTCAGCCTTTTGGAGAAGGTGGATTAAACTAGCCCAAATTGACCTTCGGCTTTCTACGAGTCACCATCCCCAAACCAACGGTCAAACGGAGAGGATGAATCAGACGCTCGAACAATATCTGAGATGCATGTTACAACAAACTGGGGACTCCTGGAAAAACCTTCTCTGGTTAAGTGAGTTCGCCTACAACAACTCCATTCACACCAGCACTGAGCAGACCTCTTTTTACACAATGAACGGTCAGCACCCAAGGACGTCTTCCTTTGACCCCCTGGACGAGTTAGAGATGCCGGCAGTTACATCATTGCCTAAAAGAATTACTCAATCTCTTAAAGAAGCCAGTGAAAACCTAAGGCGAGCCAAGGAGCAGCAAAAGAAATGTGCAGACCGACATAGGAGGGAGCCTCCACAATATCATATCGGGGATAAGGTATGGTTGACGTCCAAAAACATTGCTTTAAAAGGACCTCGTGCCTTTCGGCCACGATATTTGGGACCATATTCTATTAAGGCTGTCATAAATCCTGCGGCCATGAAATTGGATTTACCACCCAACATGCGAATCCACCCAATTTTTCACGTCTCCCTTCTAAAGCCAGTGGAACAGGACACTCAAATTCCAACACCACCGGAACCGGAGATCATGGCCGGTGAATATGAAGTAAAGAACATCCTGGACTCTAAGAAAATACGTTTAAAACTCTACTTTTTGATGTTTGTTAATCTGCTTGGAATCACATGCTGTGCATAGTCCGACATCCAGTGGTCACTGCAGAGTATTGCATTTTGCTTTTCGTAGTCGAAAAGGGGACGTCGACAAGGCGTGTCTGTAACACTATCCCTATAGTGACGTGCGGTGTACCCACAATCCCTCACGCGTCGAGGTACCTCAGATTGTTTTTTTCTGCCCAGATATTGGTCACTTTAACGCAGAGCTCGTTTGAGAGAAATTGCAAAACATTTACTCTACCCTTTGGTCGTTATTTATTATACATTACATTAAATCCCTCCTTCGACGGCAAAGCTTTTTCACCGCCGAGTAAGAACTTCGACGGCGGTGACTTCGACGGAGGAGATCCTTTGGCGCTGCCGAACACATGGCCCGGCCTCATCGGCCTGAGACAGTAGGGAGAGTGGGGGTCGTGGGACATTTCTTTCTACTTCTAAGAATGCCTTTCTCTTTCACCCCCCTTTCCTTCGGGGTCGTTATCACTTTTTAATTGTATCCTCAGCTATGGAGAGGACTCTGTTTAGATTTTGTCCACGCTGCGAGGGCAAATTCACATGGAAAGATAAGCACAAGCGGTGTAACTGTTGTTTACTCCTCGACCACAACGAGGACGGCTGTGCGGCCTGTAAACTTCTTTGCCCAAAGACTTTAAAGGACCGCAGGGACAAGAGGTGGGCAGCCTACGCTATGTCTAGAGCTGATTCCTCACCCGCCTCCTCCGAGTGTGACGAGGACAGTGATAACCCGACCTCTGTTTTGGAGGTTGTAGACCTCTCTAGGGAGTGTACCCGCTTCTCGGCATCTGTCCTCGGCCCCGACAAGTTCGGCTCACGCCCTACTTATGGGGATGAACACCCCGGCGACACTGACGAACGCAGAAAGCATAAACCTAAGCAAACAACCCATGGCACTTCTTCGTCGAAGACGAAGAAAGCCCTAGAGCCAACGGAGACGCCGGGCCCACCGGTGTCCTCCACCGACCGTAAGGGTCGCAAGCCCTCCCTGCCACCGCATCCGCGACTAGCGACTGGGCTACCTGCAGACATGGGCGCTACCACCAAAATGCCAGGCGACATGCCTCGTAAGAGCGCGACTGTCGCCGAAATAGACTCTGCACCACCCAGCATGATGCCTGACGAACCCTCGACGGAGAAATTAATCGTCGAGAGCTTGGCTCGTATAGTTTCCACTGACGGCCACAGACAGACGGCGAGTGATACGTCGAAGCCCGCTCACAAGGCCAGGGAGACGCCGAGAATGCCGGAAGGTAGGCAGGGACCGCTCCTGTCGTCGAAGGAAGGCCCTAGCCTACGAGGAGGTTTCTCAGAAGGCGAAGGGACTTGATCCTCGGCGTTATGGGACAGATCTAGACGGCTACAGACAGAGGAGCCTCCTTTTTCGTCTCCAGACCATTCTGGGTTACCACATTGGACATTTGAGAGATTCCAATCATGTATGGACAAACTGGATAGATTTATGTCCACTCCTGAACATAAAACACCCAAGAGGCCAAGAGAGGTACTTCATGAGGACCCCAGGGCTAAATATCCTAGACTATTTGACCCCCTTCAAGAGGAGACTAATACTTATGACCTCACTGAAGAAGACTCTGACTTCCAAGAGGATGAGGAGTTCATAAATAGTGAAGACCAACAGAACCTCGAAGAAGGTTTTGAGGAAAACCCTGACATAGGTGGGGAGGGGGGGCTTCGAAGAAGACCCAGATGAAGGTGGCTCACAGCCTTAGCAGTCCCCAACAGCGTCTACAGACCCTGAGATCCTGAACTTTTCATCTCCTCTAACCACACCGGTCAGGAACCAGTCACCGATAGTTGACCAACCCACTTTCAACACGCTACTACGGAAAGCAGCAGCGCACTTTGAAATTGAGACTGGGGAAATTGCTCCTGATATTGATTTTGTAGAAAAAATCATTAAGGACATTAAGGAAAAACCTACTAGCCAGACCATTCCCCTCCTCGCCTCAGTTAAGAGACAAATCATCCCATTGCTGTCTACACCTGCGTTGGTCAGAGGGGTCAACCCAAGAATTGAAAAACGGTTTACTCCCTCTCCTTCGGGCCCATTATACGTGAAGGGTCACTCAATACCAGATTCCTTGGTGGCAACTACCACAAGGAAAAGGGCGGGGGTTCCGCTATCAACTAGCGAAGCAACCCCAGACAAGGAATGAAAGAAACCCTACGCCCTGGTAAGAGAATTACATCCTCGGCAGCTTTTTCCACCAGAATTGCCAATAATAATACCTCACTGGCAAGTTATGCTGATGCCCAATGGGGGAAGTTACGCCAAGACCTTGAGGAAGTCCCTAAGCCCTTAAGAACTCGCTTGTTAACCACTGTAACGGAAGGAACTCTGGTTAACCAGAGCATCATTATAAACACGCTTGATGCTGCAGAAACAGCTGGCCGTTCTTTAGTCCAAGGGATACTTCTGAAGCGTCATGTCTGGCTCCGCAACTCAGGTTTTAAGCCAGAGACCCAGGCGTCACTCATAAACAAACAAATCAAGGATTCTAACCTCTATGGGAAAGCAGTGGACGACGCACTGGAGACCGCGAAGAAGGATTTCGACACCCTAAGACTTTAGACCAGATCTCAAGGCCTCCCAATAAGCGAGGATTCACAAACAAACGCTTTTTCGAGGCCAACGGCAACAACAACCGCAGTACACTGCAGGCAACTGGTCCTCTACTCAGGGAACCAGTGACCAATATAAAAGAGGACAACGCCGTGGCAAGGGTAGAGGTCGGGGCCCCACTCCCAGAGGTTCCCCGGCTACCAACACCAAATGACCCCAAGGTTCGGGTCACCTCCCATGCATCGCCGGCCGGGGGCCGGTTAACATCGTTCCTACCAGCATGGGAGGGAATAACATCGGACCGCTGGGTACAGTCAACTATAGGCCACGGTTACTGCATAGAATTCAGTCGGTCCCCCACGTACAGACCCCCAAAGGGACGACGCCTATCACCGGAGCACCTCGCCATCCTACTTCAAGAAGTGGAACTGCTGCTACTAAAAGGAGCAATAGAGGTCGTTCCTCTATCACAGGTAACGGAAGGTATTTATTCAGTGTACTTCCTTGTACCCAAAAAGGACTTAACCATGCGCCCTGTATTAGATCTGCGCCCAGCGAACAAATTTGTCAAACCTCAAAAATTTCGCATGGTAATCTTACAGGAAGTAATCCCCCTGCTTTCACAGGGAGATTACATGACAACACTGGACATGAAAGATGCATACTTTCATATTTTAATGTTGCCAGCGCACAGAAAATACCTCAGGTTCATGATAGAGGGCAAACACTACCAGTTCAGAGTGCTACCCTTCGGCATAGCGTCAGCGCCGAGGGTATTCACGAAAGTACTGGCAGTGGCAGCGCCCCACCTGTGCAGGTTGTCCATCACAATATACCCTTACCTCGACGATTGGCTCATACAGGGGATTCTTACGAGACAAGCTTCTCAAAACCCAAAAGACTGTAGACCTTTTGTTCCAACTGGGCTTCTCCATCAACGAGAAGAAGTCCACCCTAGACCCCAGCCAGATCAAACAATTCCTAGGGGCTCTAATTCGAACAAAGGACAGCCTCGTCTTCCCCCCCCCAATGAGAGGGTCCAAAATATGCTGTTTCAGATCCCTCAATATGTGGCCGGTCGAGAGGCGACGGTACGTAAAGCAATGCATTTGCTAGGAATGATGGCGTCATGTATATATTTGGTACCTCACACGCGCCTGCGAATGCGCCCAATGCAAGAGTGGCTCAACAGCCAGTAGTGTCAGGCCAGCGGACAATGGGACGATCTAGTGGTGGTCCTGCAGGCCTTGGTTCTCTCGCTACGGTGGTGGTCGAAGGAAAACCTGGTAATAGGGAAACCATTCGCCACCCCCGCAGGGGAAGCCACTGTTACGCTCACCTGGACCCCACAGGGGTGTCGATCGGACCCGGACAGCTGCGGTCTCTTTCAACGTGATGCGTAGTGCAGAGATGACTGTCTGGACTGGCCCGCCTAGTCTTGTCTGCTGGACCCGAAGAAGTATTTTCCTGCAAGTGGAGACCGGGATTAACCACCTGTGGGTTTTAGTGATGGCCTCCCAACTGTTCTCGCTCTCCCCCACTAATCACCTCCGATATCCCCTTAGCAACCTCACCTTATGTTCGTAAAAGATGAGCTCTCCATCCTGCGTGTCTTGCAGGGGCGCGTAGATACCAGTTACTTCACTGGTTTGAAGGCGTTGGGAGAGTTACGGTAAGTATTGACTCTGAAGTCCCTGGCGGGATTGGTAAGTATCAAGTTCAAAGAGTTCAATGTGTCCGATGTTCACTCTTGTCCCCTTCCTTCCTTAAGTTGCAACTGAGTTTGTGAGAAGAAGGTCTCGTAGCTGCTGCTGGCGTTCAGGTAAGAGTCTGTGTTATCCAACGCTGTCCGGTAACTATTGCATGCGTTAACGTGTTGTTTTTCTCCCTCTTTACAGATGCGGCATATGAAAATGTGGAGAGTTATGGAATAATACCACCGGTGGTAAGTGTATGGTGGTAAGAGGTTGTATTTGTTGATTCCCTTGGCTCACCTTGTTTTTTCTTGTGTCCCCTAGGTGCCGTATTACGGCGAAGAAATGATGGAGACAGTGCCGGATCGAAAGATTCTGTGAGAACTGGTGAGTATGGCGCCGTGCTGGAGCTGGCGAAGCGACGCATGCAGGACTGATGTACTTTCCAGGTCCGAAGATGAAATGGTTCCGGAATTAGGTGAGGAATTTGAAATAAGTTTGTTTTCTAACCTTGTCCTTTTCTTCTTCTTTATTCTAGGAGCTCCGGATTCGAGGCGGGCGTGGCAGAAAACTGGCTGCTGGCTGCAGGCACGGTGAGCGTCACGCTGCTGGATGAAGAATAACGCGAAGCATGTGCTGCTGTTCGGGTGTGTTTTGAATAGCCTCCAAAGTAGTTCCAGGTAAGAAGTTCCTTAGAGCCACGCCCGAGTAAAAAATAGTCCCTGTAACAAAATAGTCCCATCCAGGCCTCGTGTAGGCTTGGACTCTTTTGCAGCATGGTCTGCATCAGGTAAGTAAAGTCTGAGCCGGGCGCTTATGGCGCCAGGACTGATTTCAATGATGAGCCTGGCGCCTAAGGCTGGACTGAAGCCGGGGCTGCTGAGGTTTAAACAAATGTCTGGATGCCTGCTCCCAGAGCTGAGGGCCTTGGTACTGATGCCCGGGGGTAGGCATCATGACAGCCACTCTAACCACAGACGCATCCCTCACAGGATGGGGGGCTCACCTATCCAATCAGACTGCACATGGAGTTTGGACTCCAAGTGTAGCGTCCAAACGCATAAACTTGCTGGAACTGCTAGCGGTCTTCAAAGCACTGAAGGCTTTCCAGGCGCACCTGCAAGGGAAGACAGTGATGGTCCTCCCAGACAGCACCACAGCCATGTACTACCTGAACAAGCAAGGGGGCACGCACTCTCCAGGACTGTCCAAGCTGTCCCAGACCATCCGGAAGTGGGCTCTCAGACACAACATGTTCCTGTTGTCACAACATGTACCAGGGGAACTCAATCTGCTAGCAGACTAACTCAGCAGAGACTTCCCTCTGCCCGCAGAGTACGAATGGCGGTTACGAGAAGACCTCGTCTTCGACGTTTTCACACAAATGGGATTCCCAGAAATAGATCTGTTTGCAACTCTGGAGAACTCCCAATGCCAAGATTACGCCTCCAGGTACCCCCAGAACCGATCCAAGGGGAACGGTCTCTGGATAACATGGTCAGGGAGATTTGTTTACGCTCCCCCCCCCCCCCCGGCCTCCCCCAGCCCCCCAACTCCCCTTCTCAACAAAATCTTGCACAAGATGCACCAGGAATCAGTCACCATGATACTAGTGGGCCCGGCAGCCATGGTTTGATCACCTGATGGAGATGTCTCTCCACCGGTGAAACTACCCTGCCCGTACAACATGCTGTCACGGGACAGGGGCAAGACGATACACCCATGCCCACAGACCATGAACTTAGCAGCCTGGCTCCTGAGGTCATAGAATTTGGACATTTACAGCTCCCTCAAAGATGCATGGATATTCTTAGGGAGGCTAGAAAACCTAACACTCGTTACTGCTATTCTAGCAAGTGGAAGAGATTCGTCCTCTGGTGTAGAGGTAAGAGCATCAACCCCGTTGACTGCTCTCCCACACAAATTGTTCTTTACCTGACTCACTTATTAGACTTGGGATTGGTCCTTAATTCTATTAAAGTTCATCTTGCTGCACTTTCCGCATACACCACTTCTCAACACAGTGTCATGGTGGAAAGTCCCAGTTATTAAAACGTTCATGGAGGGAGTAAAAAGGATACACCCTCCTATAGCTAACCCAGCTCCCGGATGGGATCTAAATGTGGTACTTACCAGGCTTATGGGCTCACCCTTTGAACCCATGCACAAAGCATCCCTTAAGAACCTCACTCTTATAACTGCTTTCTTAATAGCTATCACCTCCATTAGGAGAGTGAGTGAACTACAAGTGCTCTCTATATTAGACCCCTTTGGAACAGTTCACAAGGATAAGGTGGTTCTACGCACACATTCTAGGCTTGCACCAAATTTGATTTCAAAATTCCATGTCAACCAGTCAATAGAACTACCAACGTTCTTTCAAAACCCTTCGAACTTGGGAGAAAGGAGCCTGCATACACTGGATGTGCGCAGAGCCGCCATGTTTTATATGGAAAGAACTAGACCTCTGACAAAGACTAATCAGTTCTTTGTCTCAGTGGCAGCAGGAAGAGGAGGAGATGCAGTTTCAAAATCAACTATATCTAGATGGATTGTCCAATGCATCACTCTGTTACACTCTTGCTAAGAGAGAACTACGCTTCAAGCCGAGAGCACATTCTACTTGAGGCACTGGGGCTTCTATAGCATTCATTGCAAATGTCCCTCTTGAGTCCATTTGCAAAGCGGCAACCTGGAGTTTTGTACACACCTTTACAAAACACTACTGTCTAGATGCCCACTCTAGATCTGATTCCCAGGTGGGACAAGCAAATATTAAGACCTCTTTTTTTCTACTGTTCCGGGTACTGCTCGCTAGTCTATGCACAGCATGTGATTCTAAGCAGATTACAAACATCAGAAGACCATGCATTACTTACTGTAAAAGCATTTCTGATGGTTGTATCTGCTTAGATTCACATGCACCCACCCTTCCTCCCCGCGCGGATGGAAGGAACATAGACATCCTTTATCTCTCTTTTCTGTACTCACTCACGTCTAATAGGCTCCCTCAGGGCAGAAAAAATACAGAGGGACCTCGACGCGTGAAGGATTGTGGGTACACCGCACGTCACTATTAGGATAGTGTTACAGACACGCCTTGTCGACGTCCCCTTTTGACTACGAAAAACAAAATGCAATACTCCGCAGTGACCACTGGATGTCGGACTATGCACAGCATGTGAATCTAAGCAGATGCAACCATCAGAAATGCTTTTACGGTAAGTAATGCATTGTCATTTAATCGATTGGGAGGGCTACGGCCCTCAGGATCGTACATGGGAACCCGCTGAATTTATCCATGCCCCACGACTCATCAGACAATTCCACCGGAAAACCCCCACCAAACCAGGACCAGAGGGAAGACCAACCGTGAGACGGGCCTTCAGGGGGGGGGGGGGGGGAGTGCTGTCATGGCTACTGGGCAGGAGCCCAGTGCTTCACTTCATGCAGGGTCCCAATGGACCCAGTCTTGGTGCCTATGGCACCAAGCTCATTTCAAAGTGTGCATGGCGCACACAACACCGAAGGCACGTGCAGCCCCTATTATCACAGGTAAGTCACGTGCAGAAGACCAAAGGAGGAGCAAAGTGGGGCCACAGGGCGGGGCCTAAGGGGAGTGGCTGGGGCCAGGCTATATAATCCGGCCCCACCCGTATATTGGCGCTTCGCGTTAGTCTGCTGAGTGCAGCGTAACGCTTACCGCCGTTCAGAAGACTCTTACCTGATTGCGCACGTGCGCCTCCAGTCTCCTGAACCCTCCAGCACCTACTTGGCTCAACACGTGCATCTCCAGTCTCCAGATACCTCGACCACCTTACCTGGAATTAGCCACACCATCGCAGGAAACCCCGCCATCTGCTCCACACTTCGCAGTTGCTGCGCACGCCTTACCTGAGACCACACTATTGCTGAAAGCGCTGTCATCTGCTCCTGACTCCGCCGCAGCTGCGTTCATCTTACCTGTCTTCCGTAATCCTCTGCAGGTAACGCCCAGCAGCCTTACATGTTAGAATTCCACCAACACGGGGCCTTCATCGGATGCAGCCTCCACGCGGATCTTCATCTCCGGCAGCCAGTAGGAGTCAGACACCGCTCTTGGGCCATCGCCAACCTGCCGCGCCTGCAAAGAGAATAAGAGACACAAGGTGAGCGGTCACATAGACTTTAACTCGCTAAAGCGGCACTACTCACGAACTTGGTGCAGCATCTGCAACTGCCTACTTACCAGTGGTGGGGGCATCCGGAGCAGGCTCTTTTCTCCATCACGCACTCCTGGGTCATCTTCATCACTACAGGGGAGAGAGAACAATATACCGTTACGAACAATATTCCTTGGGACAGTATTGTTACAAGAATACGAACAACAATCCTAATCATAAAAGACTTACCGCCAAGACGGAATGGTCGCAGCCGGTCTGGACCTCCGCAATTTGGACCAGTGATGCAACTAGGTCCATCCGTAGCACCCCTGCTGAAGGAAAGCAGGACGGAGAGCTCATCCTTACATACAAACCGGTGCGCTTGCTTGGGAAAACTTCTACGCAGTACATTTTGGCGCGAAAGGGCAGAGGGGAATTACGACTCCACCACGCTTTCCTCGCTGCCTCTCATCTTATCACAGGAACAGGTCCAGCCTTCTGGATCCAGGGAAAGACAGCAGTTGGGGGAGAGAAGCGACCTGAGGAAGCCAATTCCGTGGAGGGCTCCAACCGTGCCCCAACGCCCCCGCAGAGACCAGGTGACCGCAACACTCTGCTCTCCTGACATAGTTAGTCTTATCGGGTTAGAGGTATCTAGTCCCCTTCAATCTCAGCTTTTATAGCTTAATCTGTAGCAGCAAAAAGGCCAAAGACTAAGCTAGCCTCTCCGGATTCTGCCTCTGCAAGAGTGAGACTTGGATGCCTCTTTACAAACCTTTGATGGGCTGGTGTGAGAAACTCATGGTGACAACAAGTAAGACCGACACAAGTGAACACAGTTCAAGGGTGTTTATTGAACAATGAAAGTGGTATACAGGTTGGAAAAATGCCTAATCCAAATCTAAGATTGGGACAAGTGTCAACTATCAAATGAAAAATAAGGCCGTCCTAGTGATGTCAAATCAAATAAAAAGGCTTATACTAAGAAAACCTATTGCCAATTCCTTAAGCTAAATACAAAGGGTGTGGGAGTTAAGTTTCAAGAAAGAAGGAAGTGTTCTCAAATAAGTCAGGATGCAGTGGTTTAGGTCTCCCTTTCCCACGTTTTGGCACAGGATAGGTGGGAGCTTGGAGCACAGTACTGTCTCTGAATTCTCCAGCATGAGATTGCAGTTTCAATGCAGTTCTAAGGATGTCGATGGTCAAGTCTCATTTCCTTAGAAAGTCTCTTGCCTTCAGGTCTAAAGTGTTAAAACAATATAACCAAAAGTTCCTCTACCAAATTAGCTTGTTTGAAAAAGCTCAATCTGGGTGATGGGTCATTCCCTGGGTTCCCCTCTTCTGGGCTGATCCTTTTTGTATTTTATTTCACAACTGGGTCCCCCTCTTCTGGGCTGACCCTTTCTTTATCGTGTCTCTCTCCTACAGTTCAGATAGGGTGGATGACTTCACCCCTGTGTCCCCCTCTTCTGGGGCTTACCCTTGCTTAATAGAATCTTTGGATGATCGCTTAATTCCTTGGATCTCCTCATTCGTACTCGGACCTCTCTCGATTGCCAGCCCTTTGTGATAGCTTCACCCCGGATCTCCCTCGTCAGGGCTCGGACCCTTCTTAATTTCTCAATGTCTTTTTCAAAACAGTTCAGTGGATTTCCCTTCCTTGGGTTCACTTTACCACTCTGTTTCTCTGGACCTTTCAGCTTCGGCCCTTTCTTCGGCATCCTTCCTCTGGGCTCACTATTGCCTTTTTAGTGCTTTCGGTTCAAATGTTCACAGGATTCACTTCCCCTAGTTTAGCCAACTTGCAGATCAGTCTTTTGATTGTACGGATCTTGACCCTCGTGTATGACCACTTTTCTTCTTTTGGCAGCCTTCCTATGGCCTTCTGGCTTCTGTAGTTTCTCGAAATGGGGCTCGACCAGAGTCCTTCTGATTAGCACCCATGTGGTGGTGCAACTGGATGCCCCTTCACACTTTTGACAGTTCATTCAAAGTTTGTTACTTCTGCTTCAAAAGTTGCCACTTGGGGATTCTCAAACAAAACAACCCAGCTTTTATCGATTCCTCCCTCAATTTACCGATTGTGCTTAACCTCTGGGCTTTTGAATTCTGGAGTCAAGGCTGGTACCACAGGCGTGGGTGCTTCCCTTACTCCTGCCTATCAATATAGGCTTGCCTTGTGTACCGCTGACATCTGGTGCAGCACACTTGCAGTATTGTTCGCGGTCTTAGTCTCTCTTCTTCGAAGGCTCTGCGGGCCGTGGATGAAAAGGGCAAGGTTGTTTCTCTCTTCGCCACCCTTCCTCCTTCCCACCGCCTTCCTCCTTCTTCCGAACTGCAGCGTGTTAGCCGTATTGTCGTACTTTCCACCGTCTTTCATTCCTTGCCCTTCCTGTGCTCTCTGGCTCCATCTTTTATCCCTGTGGAGAAACAAAAGGGCTGTCAGGTGTGGGTGATTCAGGTTAATTACCTGTCTTTGCCTGACTCTTCTATTGGTACATGTAAAATAAACGGTTTTATCGGTCTGCTGTCATGCGTGAGGAAAGACAGTTTTCGTGTTGCAAAGTAAAGGGTTGAGGTGTCAGAATATCTCACGGGACAGGGAAGGTTCGTGAAATAAGCAGGAGGGTTTGTGAGAATTCAGAAAATGTATATAACATTTACCGACATATGCTGTGTGAGAGCCCGTCTCTGCTGCGGGTCTCCTGGAGCCTGGCTGGACGCTGTTGGGGCCCACCTCGGACAGTGGAGTCTGGATCCGGGCTCTGGGACTTGTGTTCTCCTCGCTCCACTTGTTCCTGGGCACTCCTGCTGTCTGGGGGTCCATCCCTGCTGCGTGCCTCCTGGAGCCTGGTGGGTGTTGCTGGGACCCGCTTCTGATGGTGGGGTCTAACCGCTCGCTGCACAGGTGAGTGTGGGCAGACCCGTTTGGACTTTTTCCCGTTTGGCAGTCACGTTTGGTGGCGTCTGCCCGCACACAGCATAGCCTGACATGGGCGGCCCTTCACTGGTGGTGACTTAGCTGCAGACTGTCTCCGGAGGCGCGCCATCCTACCGCTCACCGACAGAACGCCGGCCTGCTCCCTCAGCACATAGCAGAGCCTTATAATAGCGGTCCGCCCCGGAACTTGAGCCATCTGCGGAGCATCTCCTCTGGAGTACTACCCCACTACTCCACCAGTTCGCCGGCCTGCTCCCCCTGCCTCCATCAGCCTCTGCTCCCTCCTCCTGAATTGATCTGTGAGGACCCCCCACCACCTCTATCTACTCTGCTGCCGCCGCCTCTCCTCAAGTCCTCCGGCTTCCCTCCTCCTCGTTTGCTGTCTAGTGCTCCCTCCGCCTGCAACGGCCTACATGGACAGCCTTCATCTCCGACTGCTCCTGCCTTCCTTCTAAGATCCAGCCTATGCTCCTGACTGCCTAAACCACGTTTCTCTGCAGCCTCTCCTACTCTCCACGCTGGTCTTCATGTGCAAGCTCTACCTGCCACTGCCTCTACCCTCCAGGTTTCCACTGTCTGCTCCAGCCACCCTCGATGCTGTTGTGCTCCACCCACCCTCATCCTGTTCTTTAAGCTGTTTCCTGTACTCTAAGCGGTCCATCAGTACGGCCCTTCACCTCTACTCTACTCCACTACTATTCAACGCCAGTGTGTCCCTCCACCTCTACTTAGGATTCCTGGACTATCTGGACTGTTCCCTACTACCATTGTGCTCCCGCCGCCCTCATCTTGCGTGTTCCTGCCTTGAAATATCTGAACTTCCACTCATTCCCTGCTTCCTTTCTCAGAGACGCAGACTGCCAACCTTGAATCGCTGTCGGAGTTCACACATCAAGTCTCTGTGGGGGCGGGGGGACTCCCTCCTCCTCCGCCACCCCCATCCTGGGAGCTCCTGCCCTGGTCGCCCTGAGCTATCCCCGCCCTACTCCCCTTTCTTCAGCATCCTAATTCTACTCCCTCCGCTCACCCCCAGCTTCCTATCTCAGTGGCTTGATACACCAACTTTGAGTCTCTACAGGGACATCACACTTCGTGTCACTGTACAGGAGCATCTTCCTCCTCTCACTCTCTCCTTCCCAAGCATACCCACATCAGAAGCTTCGCTTCCTAATGAGCAACTCCTTGTCTTACTCCCTATTATGCTCTTTTCCCTCTCTGGCTCGCCCCACCCTCCTTTCTTTCCCCTACCCTCCCCCTCCTCAAAATACTCTTCCTTCTCCTCATGGCCATCTTCTCTCTCAATCTTCCCCTCACCTCCCAAACCCACACTACCCCATTCCCCAATGCCTCATTCCAACGCCACAACCTCATATACCCTCATCTTACTAACCCTAACAATGCCTTTGACGTTGCCCTCTGGAACACCAGGTCAATTTGCAACAAAACCACTGCTGTCCTCGACCTCTTCCTATGCCTCAATCTCCAATTTCTTTGCATTACAGAAACCTGGATCCCGCCCCACAACACCTCCGTTCCTGCTTCCCTCACCTCCTCTTCTTCTTTTGATCATGTCCCTTGATCGTCTGGCCGCGGTGGTGGTCTAGACCTTCTCTTTCGACCACACTTCACATCCTCTCCATCTCCTACTTCTCTACCTACCCTCCCTTCCTTCGAATTCATGTTCAAAATCTTTAATGCTTCTCATGCTATCTCATTCCATATCATCTACCGCCCCCCCTGGCCCTGTCCGCTCCTTCTACGAGGACATGGACCATCTTCTTAGCCTCATTTCTCCGACCCCCACTCCACTACTGGTACTAATCTCCATCTTTCCTCTAACCCTTCCTCCTCTCCTATCCTTCCTTGACTCCTACCTTCTCTCTCCCCTGCCATCCCCTCCTACTCATCCGTCTGGCTCTACTATTGATCTCATCTTCACCTCCTCTTTCACTGCCTCTCCCATTTCCTCCTTACCTAACTACCTCTCTGATCACTCTTTACTCTTTCTCCCTCACCCCCCCTCCCCTTGTCCTCCTCCCACCATCATCCACCCTCTTCTCCCAGCGTGACCTACGCAGCTTTGACCCTTCTCTATTCCACACATCCTGCTCCTCCTCCCTCCCCCCTCTCCCACTTCTCCTCTCTCTCTCTGCATCTGATGCCTCCTCCGTCTTAACTTCCTCTCTCTCCCCTCCACTCTCGATGATCTTTACCCTCTCTCCTCATTTCACGCTTCCCGCCGACCTGCTCAGCCTTGGCTCTCATCTCATCTCTCCTCCATGTGCCACCTCCCTAGGCGCCTCGAACGTCTCTGGCTTAAACACCCCACCCCCTCTAACCAATCTGCATACTTCTCTATCGCACCCTCTACGATTCTTGCCTCCACTCTGCCAAACGCACCTATTTCTCTGACCACCTCCAGTCTCAATCCTCCCACCCTTGCCGCATCTTTCAAACTTTATCCCGACTTCTCTCTCCAGCTACCCCTGGCCCTTCCATTGCCTCTCCTCTCTCTGCCATTGATCTTGCCTCCTTTTTCTCTAACAAAGTCTTCAATCTCCGTCAACTATCCTTTCCTTTTCCTCCTACTCTCCCCCTCCCTCATCCTCTTCCATGTCCTCCTTCACTCCTGTCACTCAGTCTGAAGTTTCCCTCCTTCTAGCCAAAACTCATCCTACAGCTTCTCCCGCGGACCCCATTCCTACCCCCCTCATCCCTAAAATCTACCCTCTCCATATACCATATCTCACCTCCTTTTTTTTAACATCTGCCTCTTAACTTCCTCTTTTCCTACTCCTTTTAAACATGCGACTATTATCCCCATTCTCAAAAAACCTTCTGCTAATCCCCATCTTGCATCCAACTATCGCCCCATCTCTCTCCTTCCCTTTCTCTCCAAACTTCTCAAACACATTGTATATTCTCAACTCTTACTTTATCTCTAGCCACTCCCTCCTCCCCCCTACCCAATCTGGCTTCCGCCCTCTACACTCCACTGAAACGGCCCTCATCTCGGTTCTAAACTCTCTCCTTTCTGCACGCTACTCTTAACACTTGTCCATTCTTATTCTCCTTGATCTCTCTGCTGCATTTGATACTGTCGACCATCCCCTTCTCCTCAACTCCCTCTCTTCTTTTGGCCTAAAAGTCTCTGTCCTCAACTGGCTCTCCTCTTATCTTTCTAACCGCACCTTTTCTGTCTCCTGGGGTGGCTCCACCTCTCCCACATATCCTCTCAACCATGGAGTTCCCCAAGGTTCTTTCCTTGGCCCCTTTCTTTTCTCACTCTACACTTCTTTTCTTGCTCCCATCATCTCCTCATTTGGTATCTCGCATCATTTCTACGCTGATGATACCCAGCTATTCCTTTCCTTCTCCTCCTTCTACCCTGACATTCATGATAAACTTTCTTCTTGCATTTCTGCTATTAAATCCTGGATGTCATCTCACTTCCTTACTCTTAACGCTGAAAAAACTGAACTCCTTTTCTTCCCAGCTAACACTCTTTCTCCTCCCTCCCCTCCCCCTTTCATTCTCTTTCCCCCCTCCCAACTCTCCTTCCCTTTCAAATCAAGTGTCTCAACCTTACTAGTCATTCGTTGACTCTTTTTACTTAGATTTGGGCCTCTGACTCCTGCAGACTGCCCTCCCAGCCACAATTCTAGCAGCTGGAAATAGCAAGACCTCAGCCATGGCGTCAACTAATTCCAACATGGTAGGTCCTTAGCCTTGCCTTTTTTCACCAATAGCGTAAATCACCCAGATCACCGTTTTTAATGCAGTCTCCTCTCACTATAGGATGACGCCCTTCCCAAGTAACTCAGTCTGACTACGACCTTTATGTCCTGAAGACAGTTCGGTACCTACACTGCAGCGCTGCTCCATTTCTATCAGCCACTGCTCTTTGCCATCCATTCACCAAACCTTAAACACCAACCGAAGTGTCGACAATGTTAATGTATTGTGATCTCAAACAATACATGAAATAGACTGTCACTATGATGTACTAACTCACTATTATGCAGACTACAAATGTACTTTGTTATGCATATGTGCTGTGCTACGGCACATGCAAACTCTGAAAACCTGTCTTTCTGTTAAAAATAAATCTCTACTGTAATTTATACCCCACAGTGTTTTCTTGTTCAGAGATAAAAGTTGTCTAGCTCTCTTGCAAGGCCTTGTTGACCCCCTGTCACGGCTTTGGCCAGGGAAGCCTTTGACTCTATTCCTCACCTCCTACACCTACACCTCTACACCCTCTCCAACCCTCTAATCCCCTTTATCCTTCCTCTTGCTCTTACTTAATCTTATTCTTCACTCTCATCTTCCTCACACCCTCTTGCCTCCCTTCTGATTTCCACTAACATCTCCGCTCATCCCTCCCATTCCCTCTTATTCCTTTGTCCCTCTACGCTCCCTCCTCACCTCAGCAATAATGTAAACTATTCCTTATACTCTTTGTGCCTTTGATTCGATTGCCATGCGTTATTTGTTGGATCTCCCACTCCTTCCCATTCCTTTGTCCCTCTTCACTCCCTTCTCACCAATCCCTCTTGCCTCCCTTCTGATTTCCACTAACATCTCCGCTCATCCCTCCCATTCCCTCTTATTCCTTTGTCCCTCTACGCTCCCTCCTCACCTCAGCAATAATGTAAACTATTCCTTATACTCTTTGTGCCTTTGATTCAATTGCCATCCGTTATTTGTTGGATCTCCCACTCCTTCCCATTCCTTTGTCCCTCTTCACTCCCTTCTCACCAATAATGTAAATTGTTCCTTATACTGTTTTTGAGCTGTGTTCCAATTACCATCTTATGTTTGTTTCTCCGCTCCCCCTTATTTCTATGTCCCTCTCCACTCCCTCCTCACCTCTGCAATATTGTAAATTGTTCCTTATACTGTTTTCAAGTTGTGATTCAATTGCCATCTTATGCTTGTTGTATTTCCTCTTGTTCTTATGTAAAGCACTTTGAATTAAAGGGCTATATAATTTCAATAAAATACAAATAGTATAATGCATGGGGATGAAATTGGTAGGTTTTGCAGGGTAAACAGTTTGTATCGTGACATGAACAAAGAGGATTGTGGGAATCGTAGTATTTTAACTGAGCAGGTTGGGAATACGGGAAATAATCAGAGGGACAAAAAGAAGAATGATTGAGAATATTCTGCTGGGGAACAGAAAAACGAGGATTCAAAGAAGTATGGTTTCTGAAGGCAGCGGGTGAGTAACAGATTTATCAGAGCCAGAGGGGATGATGGATTCTTTAAAAGGAAGCTTATTGAATGGAAGGGAGGTTTAGGTGAAACAGCCCACACCGGCTTTGGGAATCTCGTCTTCCTCATGTCTTTCTCCGGTGTGATACTGCATCTCACATGAGGCAATCTCCCAAGCATAACCCCGGGTTCCCTTACCCGGGTGATCCTCCCCCACTGGTCCACCCCCATGAACTGGATCCAACAGCAATGGCCATGTCCTGGCCACCTGAATAAGGGAGTTTTGAGGACTTACTGGGAGAATACCCTCGGGTTTCTCACACTGGAGCGAGGGGCCAAAATGCATCTCACTAAAGCACATGGGCCTGTATAAAAGGGTACTTGCCATCAGTAGAGAAGGTCTGGAACATTTTGGTGAAACTGGATTACTTTGTTTCTGTTTCATGCGATAAAGAGGGTGTGCTTCCTGAAGAGTAAAGAACTGCAGCCAGGATTATCGATGTATAAAGCGACATAGCCTCTAAGGCCTTTGGTTGGTTGACATGGCAATGGCACAGACCATAAGGCTTTATGGCTGCAAGGTGAGACCCTATTCAGGGTGAAGAGGATATGCCTTCACCTGGGATACGGGGCATCAGGAACCATAGTGAGGCTCAGCCTCGCTCTAAGCATGGCAGAGATGCCATGTGGCTAAGTTTTAAATCAGAAACTGATGCTTACTTATACTTTCAACCATCCTGGAGCAAAGGGAATATGTCCTGTGATTAGGGTAGGCAGAAATGGGCAAGCAGGAGAATTGACTCCATAGAGTTGTGCCCAAGATTAAAGGATGTTACGCTTGGAAGTCTAACGTTCAAATTTAACTAACAGAATGTGTCATGATTTTCATAAAATTTCCTATAAAATGGCAATGAATTTGCAGGCGGGTGACCCTTTTTTTCGGGACTCAGATACTCTATCCAATTCTCTACAGCTGCAAATAAGTAAAATGAATATCACCTGCTGCTACCAATAAACGAGGATGGAGAATGTTTGCAGGCCACCACTAGAGCCCTACAGGATTGTATAGACACCCATGTTTGCTGGTAAACCTCAAGGAAGAGTATGGGGGGCGAACATTGCAAAAGATTGGAGCAGTGCCCGACTCAAAGATGGCATCAGACTTTGTAATGGTTCCTGCCCGTTACAAAGCCTCTGTCAATCGGGGACTCTACCCATGTGCAGCCTTTGATTCCACTACCCTTCTTTGGTAATCTCTCTGGAAGATTCCAACCCACTGGGGAGGGAGAAAAAGCCCCCCTGGGGATTTGAGAGCTAGGAATACAGGGAATTGGGGGGGAGCTTGATCTAGCTTGGATGGAACTGCAGTTTTAGATGAAGCAACTACAGAAACCGGACCATTACTGATTTGATATGATATGGCATTTGTAACACGCCTATACACAAGTGTTTCAAGGCGCCTTGAAACACTGAGTACGAAGACTGATCAAGCACAACCATAGGTGTATAAAAGGGGAGAGGTAGAACTCCTTGTGAGGGTAGGAGAGTTAGGAGACTGGCAGTGTTCTTAGGCGAGCTGAGAAGCAAGTGTAGGAAGTTGGTGGAGAGAGGGCCAAAAATGCTGCAGGCAGGGCAAGGCGCTGCAGTGGCACTGAGAGCCCAAGAGGGCCCCTTAGAAAGGCTGTGCAACAAGGATGGCTGGCTACACCATTGGAGCCTTAGTTAAAGGGAGGCTAGGACCTGAGCTCACAGCGTTGCAGAGAAATTAGTTTAGCTAGCTGGGAGCTATTTTCCAGAACCTGGAAGAGGGAGCAAAGTCGCCAGCCCACAATAAATGTATTTAAAAAATGGTAGCAGGCGCTCCTCTCCAGAAAGAACATGGCATGATAACCTGTTCTGAGATGAGTTTGCAGCACACTTTTTGCTCACTGTACCTTTCACAGATGGGAAATATCCATTTGCATATCAGTCTTTGTCCTGCCCCCATGGGCAGTCCATCACCGAAATGCTATGGCAATTCCTCTCTGAACAAGAGTACCAACAGCAACCCCATCCACGTGTTTCAGCCTTGTTGGGCCTCATCAGTGAGGTGAAGCTGTGCCTCTCTGAGCACAGTGAGCAGGGAGTCCACGTCTGGTTGCCCCCAGGTATAAATAATAAATATAGACTTGGTAGACCTAGGTAGAGGGTGAAACAATTATACCCATGCCACCCAGAAATGGTTGTGGGGTCGGGTGCAGGAATACTTATTAGTTTACTGTGCTGTGATCGCCCTAATACCCCATCATCAAGAGGCTATGTCCACTTTCGCAGAAGGGCAAAGATCTCTTTGGCAAGTGATGCCAATGCGCGGACACAGCAAACGCGATGATGCAGCATTGGCGACAACGCAGCCTGACCAACTCTTCAGTCATATGGACAAGACATATTCGACTGGAAATATGGATGAACCCTGTCCTTAATGAATGCCTGGAGATGTTTATTTTTTAGCTGAGGGATGGTACACTGTCACAGACGGTTACCAGTCACTGTTTTACTTGTACATCTCTTCCATTATGTCACCCATATCCTTTAGGCCATCCTCCAGTTTATCCTGGGCTTGGCTCAAGTTGTGGGCCCCTTTATACTAGGAGGTACCACTTAGTCTCAGAGATTGGGTGTTTGTTGTGGGCCATCGGGATCCGTTGGGCGTTATCCAACTGCGAGTCCATCACTAAGAAGGCTTCTTTTATAATGAGTAACCCTTTGCTTTATCTCTGTTTCAATGTTTCAACTCCTGACCCAGCATTGCAGGGAATGCCTCTGTGTTATAACTTTGCTTTTCTCCCTGTCCTAAATCTAAAATCTTGTTAAGAACTGGGGGTGGGGGGCAGGGGTGGGAAGAGTGTATGTGTGTGTTCTTGTTTTTGTTCTGCAGTCTGTTTTGCACAACTGTTGACACTATGCTCCCTGAGTACCTCACCAGCAGGAGTCTCTCTGATGGATACCAATGTAACATTTATTGAGATTTCTAGGAGAATGGATGTTGAGCAGAATAACCACTTCCATTCCTTATGCTCATACTTTAGTTATTTTTGAAACCGTGTAGTCTATGGGAACTCGACATTCTCCAGCATGGGGTCTGGCATGGATTCACATGCTCATGAATATTCCCCGTCGTCAGGCCGGGAATCCTCGGTATAGAAAAAAAATCAGTATCAGTTTCGTTTCTGATCTGTTTTTCTTAGTAATCAATCACTGGTCTCTGGGTCATACTGCCCCCAGCCAATGACTGCCCTCTCCCTAAGCCCCGCCTCCGGCAGCCATCCTCAGATTTTTACCGCACGTTCAAGTGTTGGGAGTCCTCGTGCTGTAGCTCTCGAGCTTTTGCTGCGTTTTCACGCTTTTTCAGGAGAATTTTCTCATTTTTCGGTTAAATAGAGCCTCAAGCTCCACCGTTCTACATCCGATTAACAGGGATCCGTTTCGGAGTTTTCTACGCCCCTCAAGGGTGAAGATTTCGTCGAGTTACGCTTTTGGAGGATTCCAGAAGTCCTGAGGCCTACCCCGGACATGGCCCAGGAGAAGGGAAGCTCGACGCCCGGGAAGCTGTTCAGGACCTGCCTTGGATGCCAGCTTCAGAATGTTTTCAAGGAGGACGAGCATTCGTTATGCCTCTACTGTCTCCATGAGGACAAGACGCACAAGGAGAAGGACTGTGCGTTTTGTGGGAACATGTCGGAGCGGTCCATGAAGGATCGCCACCTCCGTCTCGCCAACTGGCTGGAAGGGAAGAGCCCGTCAGGCGAGAAGAAAAAGAGGTCCGAGCGGTCTAAGTCCTGTGAGGGCGCCCCGGGGACGGGGGCCCAACAAAAGGCTAAGCACCGCGAGTCCGCGGGCACCGGGAGCGCCGAACGGTCAGACTCCTTGGCTGCCTGGCAGGGCGCATCCTCCCCAGTGCCATCAACCACGAGCCAACGCTCTGGCTTGGGTAAGAGGAAGTCAGAGAACCCGGCGAAGCTTCTGGAGAGGCCCCGGTCGATTTCGAAGATTCCGGCAGAGGGGCGGTGAGGTTCGGACCCTTCCCCCAAGGTGAAGGCCCCAGGCGTCCAGAAGGTGACGATGGCCTTATGTAACGCTTACCTGGACTCTGCGGGGACACTCACGATGGAACTACGCAACACAGCTTTTCTCAATTAGTGTGCTTCCAAAACTCCCTTCAACATACCATAAAAGGTTCCTAGAACAAACACAAGAGAATTCTAAGAATTTTGACTAGTGCTTCAATGAAGTTAAACTAATCCAAAACACTAATGTCATTCTTCAGCTTTTCTCATTACCTTGGGAATTTATGTTGTTAGCTCTCCATCCTGCATTGGTGCAGGGGCGCTAGTTCTGAAGAAGGGAAATGGCGCTAACTATGGTGACAAGGAAGGACGTTATTACCAAAATTCAAATGAACTGGGAAGAGTGTGAACTCTAGACGACTGTGCCTAAACTAAAGTAGCTGAAACTAGTGGTCAATCCAAGGGACCCCCACTGGTGAATGGGGCTGGGAAAGATTGCTGAATTGGAAGTACCATAGATGTGAGGAAAATTTCTACACACACGCTTTCGTGGAACCACCACAGGGAAACGAATTTGCCTCAGAAAACGCTCACAACCACTGAGCGTGCAAGCCTTTGAAAATAGCAAAATGCGTCATCAAAAGCTTGTTGCAAACAATGTGTGAAGAACACATACCAACTAAAACCAAAAGCTAAGAAAAGCTCAATAACTAATGAAGCGTAAAATCGGCTCCATTACATTGCGCGCAACATGCGTTTAGATAAATATTACAACGTAGCACAGAACTTCCCAATAGCATTGAAAACCATGACACTTCAGGGAAATAAAAGATACTTGCGAAATATCCGGACTGAAACCCTTGAACCATGGAAGCCGCTCTGTGTCTGGAAAGTGACGGGGCTAACTGAGTGACAGGGAAGAATTCCGTGACTAGAGTTCCAAGACCCTACTGTGGAAAATTCTGTGACTGGAATTGTAGGAATTACAGGGAACTCTGGGGAAACAAATAACGGGAGCAGAGGGAACAAAATGACAGAAAAGGAAGGGTGGCTGGTGGCGCTGAAACGTGACCGGACCTAAAGCTGGACAGCGGTAAGCGTTGACTGGATTCTTTCCGAACGCGAAGCAGGGAATGCTCGAGGGGAGGGGCTTAAATAGGAGGAGAGAGAAAACAACTAGACCTACACTGCGCACGCTACCAGCATAACCCAGGCAGCCCTGTTGAGTGTCAAGATGTACTACCCATGCCTAACACTTCCCTGAGTTGCCTTTTCCCAACATCCACGAATGGTAGATTGAAGACCAATTCTTTTTGGAAGCAATTTTAGGAACCTTTGCCGTGATCATGACACCTTAATTCACCCTGCTAAGACCTCGATTGAGGATGTCGCGGCGGCCCTGGCTCAGCCTGTGGAGGCTACACCAGTGGAGGTGCTCTCAGGACCCAGAGTCTCCCTGCACCTCGGAGGGGGGAGTCTTTCAGGCCCATTGAGAAGACCCCCACGAAGTCCTCGTTGGAAAAGGTGGGGGAGGGGCTGGTGGCCATCATGGATACGGACACAACCTCTGAAGAAGAGCTCATCGAAGTCGTGGAAGAGGCCCAGCCCATCGGGAGGGATTCCGCCGAGGGCGACGACGAGAGCGACAGTGTCGCCGACAAGGCTCCTCCAGAGCCCTCGTGTCCGTCGTTTCCGGCGCCGCAGGACACCTCGGCGGCCATTTTGTCAGCGATTCAGTCCTTATGCTCGGAGATAAGGACAAGGTTGCCCCTTCCCCTGACGGAGGTACCTGAGCCAGACCCGATGGGGGAACCGGAGCCAGGACCTTCGGAGAGTCCACCGCATAAGAGGAGGAGGACGCATCCTACGCCACCTCTCCCACCTCTGCGGCCTGCTCTGCCTCCCCCCCCCCCCCGGTCTACTACCCACGGGGATGATGCAGGCACGGACACGGCTACAACAGGTACAGATGACGACGGAGGCGACGGCGGGATGTGTCCCCCGCCTCCCCCTGCTCGGGCGTCCCCGCCCGACGAGATTGGATCGTTTCATGCCATGATTTCCAGGGCATCTGAGCTTTTTCAGCTCTGCCCAGAAGAAAAGAAGAAAGAAGGGTTCCTTTACCAACGGCGCAAGGCTAAAAGGAAGCCGGTCCTCGCCGTACCGCTTCTTGATGACATCTGGGATGAGGGGCTCGCCCTCCTCAAGAACCCTGCCACGGCGCCGGCAAAGAGGGACCGGTACGAGAAGAAGTACCGGGGCCCCGATGCTGCCCCCTTGTGCCTTCGGGCACAACCTACCCCGGATTCGGTCGTCTTGGCGGCGGCAAAGAAGAAAGTTGGGGGGGCATCAGCCTCGACATCAACTTCCCCGCCGGACAGCGAGGGCAGGAAGTTGGACACGATGGGACAACGGACCATCTCATCCGCAGCGACGACTATTAAGGCGGCCAACGCCCTGGCTATCGTAGCCCGCTACGACAGGGAGTTGTGGTTCAAAATCGCCCCTCTGTTAGACGTCCCTCCGGACGCCAAAAGGGCTGAGGCCCTTGAAATCCTACAGGAGGGGGAGATTGCTTCGGACCACGCCATCACGGTGGCAACGGACATCGCCGACACCGGTTTCCGTCAGTTGGGCAACAGCGTTTGCTTGAGACGACGAGGATGGCTCAAGGCCACGGATTTCTGCCAGAACGTACAAACCAAGGTTTTGGACATGGCCTTCGACGGGAACAACCTGTTTGGGAAGGCGGTTGATGAGTCCCTTCAGGCCATCAAGACAGACACAGAGACTGCCCGGGCACTGGGAGTGCTCCAACAACGACGGCCGTCCTTTCGGAGCTCCGGAGGCAGACAAGGTGGCTCCTCCACTTACCGCCAAGCGGCAAGATCTTCGTCCCAGGAAGCCTACAGGGGACGCGGCAAGTCAGGTGGTGCCCGTCGTCGTCGACAAGGAGGCAAGGCGGCCTCCAAACAAGATTGAACCGACCGTGGGGTCGGGCCCCCGCCGAAGCACCCCGGTGGGAGGCCGGCTGGCGAGATTCGTCAGCGTGTGGGAGTCCATCTCCACCGACCGTTGGGTGCTGGACGCCCTGGCCCAAGGGCACGCCCTCGAGTTTCAGAAGAAGTGCCCTCGCGTTCCACCCGTGGCCAGGAAGGAAAATCACGTCCCTCAACTACTGTTGGAAGTAAGGGCGATGCTCAAGAAGGGTGCCATCGAGCTCGTCCCAAAGAGGCTTCGGGGCTCCGGAGTTTACTCAAGGTACTTCCTCGTAAAAAAGGCAGGAGGATGGCGCCCCATCCTGGACCTATGACGACTGAACAAGTACATCAAGGCACAGAAGTTCCGTATGGTCACCCTCCAGCATGTGCTGGGACAGCTGGAGGAGGGCAATTTCCTGTCGTCGTTGGACTTGGAGGATGCCTACTTCCACATCCCCATTCTAAAAAGACACCGAAAGTTCCTCAGGTTCGTGGTCCAAGGGCGGCACTACCAGTTCAAGGCCCTCCCGTTCGGATTGAAGTCGGCACCCAGAGTGTTCACCAAGTGCCTCGCACCGGTGGCGGCGCGGCTGCGCCTACAGGGGATCCACGTCTACCCCTACCTGGACGACTGGCTCATCCGGGCAAGGACAAGGGAGCTCGCCGTGGAGCACACTGCGAAGACCATCCAGCTGCTCACGGACCTGGGATTCTCCATCAACTTTCCAAAATCCCACCTGGTTCCGTCGCAAGTCGCCCTGTTTCTGGGAGCCAAGCTCGACACAGTGGCGCGGCTGGCCTCGCCGTCGGAGGAAAGGACCATTCTGGGCAAGGTGCAGCGTCTGCTGGCCACGGACATGGCATGGGTAAGATCTATCAAGTCCCTCCTCGGGATGATGTCCTACATTTATCTGGTGCGCCTTTGCAGGCTTCGGATGCGCCCCTTACAGGAGTTCCTCGACGCCCGCTGGATCCAGTCGACGGGCAGCTCCGAGGACAGGATCCCTCTCAAGGAGAAGTTCCGTCAGGCGATCCGGTGGTGGGGTACCCGCTCCCATCTGTCGGCGGGCACAGACTTTCAGACCCCAGCTCACCAGGTTACGGTGACGACGGACGCCTCCCTGGAAGGTTGGGGAGCACACTCCGGAGATCTTCACGCGAGAGTCCTTTGGCTCCCGGAGAAGTCTCTCCACATCAACATCTTGGAGCTCCGCGCGGTGTTCTGGGTCCTCAGGTCTTTTCTTCCGTCCCTCAAGGGCAAGGTGGTGAGGATCTTCACCGACAACACCACCACGATGTTCTACACCCGGAAGCAGGGCGGAACCAGGTCCCCGGCCCTATCCAAGGAAGCCCAAGATCTGTGGCATTGGGCTGTCGCCCAAGGGATGTTTCTGGTGCCTCTTCATCTGGCAGGAATAAAAAACACGATCCCCGACTCACTCAGCAGGGAGCTGCGCTCGTGCCACGAGTGGGAACTACGCCAGGATCAAGTGGATCGACTCTTCCGATGATGGGGCGAACCCCAAATCGATCTCTTCGCGACGGCGACGAATTCCAAGTGCCGGAGGTTCGCCAGCAGGTTCCCCCAGCCGAGGAGCATGCGCGATGCTTTCTTGTTCCCCTGGGACGGCCCATTTCTTTATGCGTTCCCTCCGCTGCCATTGCTGCTCCGGCTCATCAACCAGCTCAAGAGGTCCCGGTGCAGGATGATCCTCGTCGCATCGGCGTGGCCAAGACAGATCTGGTTCTCGGACCTTCTGGACTTGTCAACGTCCTCACCAGTCAAGCTGGCGACGGACGCAAACCTTCTCTCCAGCGAAGGAGGCGCCATTCTTCACCACAACCCGGAGTCGCTGAACTTGCAGGCCTGGCTCCTGCAGCACTAGAGTTTGGAGGGTACGACATCCCGGCCGACTGCAGAGAGGTTCTTGCAAATGCCAGGGCGTCCTCAACTCTCAAGTGCTATGGACATAAATGGAAGAGGTTCTCTGTCTGGTGCCGTGCACAGAAGATTAACTCTCTGCGGATTACGGCCCCTCAAGTACTGCCGTACCTACTGTCGCTGGCCAAAGCTGGACTGGCTCACGCCTCCATCAAAATACATCTGGCTGCAATCTCCCGATATACCAGGACGACGGGACGGGCGTCCTTGTGGTCTCATCGCCTGGTGAAAGAATTCATGAAGGGACTATTCCGATCATTCCCGCCGGTGAAGGCTCCTGCCCCGGCGTGGGAGCTTAATGTGGTGCTGACCAAGCTCATGGGAGCCCCATTCGAGCCTATGCATTTGGCGCCTTTGAAGTTACTGTCATGGAAGACAGCTTTCCTCGTGGCCATCACCTCCGCACGACGAGTGGGAGAGATCCAGGCCCTATCTTGCAAGCCTCCATACTTGACTTTTCATGACACGAGGGTGGTGCTGAGGACACACCCATCCTTTATGCCCAAGGTGCCGTCGGACTTCCACCTCAACGAGCCCTTGGTGTTGCCAGATTTCTTCCCGTCGCCTTCATCGCCGGCCGAGAGGACTTTGCACTCGCTGGATGTAGCTAGAGCGCTGAAGTTCTACGTGGACCGCATAAAGAGTTTTCGGAAGACTCGGAAGACGTCACAGCTGTTTGTGAACTTTGGGACTGTGAATCAAGGGAAGGCTCTCTCGAAGACTTCCGTTTCCAGATGGCTCTCCGGCTGCATCATGCACTGTCACCGGTTGGCAAACCGACAGCTGCCCGGCCGTCCGAGAGCCCTTTCGACCAGAGCGATCGCTGCTACCACAGCGTTCCTGTCTGGTGTGCCCCTGCTGGACATCTGCAGGGCTGCGACGTGGAGGTCGACGCATACCTTCACAAGATTCTACTGCGTCGATCGGGACTCCAGGAAGGAGTCCAGGGTCGGCCAAGCAGTGCTGTGCAACCTATTCGCCTAAGGTGAGCCTGGTGAGGAGGTAAGAGTTGCTTTATGTTGAGTTGTTGTATTGCTTAATGTTGAGCCTGTTGCCACCTCCCGTGGTTGTGCATGTGTGTACTGCTATGTATTCTCTTATTCATGAGCATGTGAATCCATGCCAGACCCAACGCTGGAGAAGGAACAAGTTACTTACCTGTAACTGCTGTTCTCCAGCATGTGTCTGGCATGGATTCACATGCGAACCCTCACGCCTACCCCTCTGCGGCTCTTCACTTGGTCATACTGCCACTTTACGTGCTACCAAATCTGAGGATGGCTGTCGGAGGCGGGGCTTAGGGAGAGGGCAGTCATTGGCTGGGGGCAGTATGACCCAGAGACCAGTGATTGGTTACTACTAAGAAAGACAGATCAGAAACGAAACGGATACTGATTTTTTTTCTATACCGAGGATTCCCAGCCCGACGACAGGGGGAATATTCATGAGCATGTGAATCCATGCCAGACCCATGCTGGAGAACAACAGTTACAGGTAAGTTACTTGTTCCTTCTCCAGCATGGGGTCTGGCATGGATTCACATGCTCATGAAAATTCCCTGTCGTCGGGCTGGGAATCCTCGGTAAAGACAAAATCAGTTTTGTTTCTGATCTGTCTTTCTTAGTAGTAACCAATCACTGATCTGTGTCGTACTGCCCCCAGCCAATGACTGCCCTCTCCCTAAGCCCCGCCTCCGGCAGCCATCCTCAGATTTTTACCGCACGCTCAAGTGTTGGGAGTCCTCGTGTTTAGCTCTCGAGTTTTTTACTGCGTTTTCACCTTTTTTCAGGAGAATTTCTCATTTTTTCGGTTTAATCGAGCCTCAAGCTCCACCGTTTCTACTTCCGATAACGGGGACCCGTTTCGGAATTCTTCTACGCCCCTCAAGGGTGAGGTTTTCGTCGAGTTTACACTTATTGGAGGATTCCGGAAGATCTGCGGCCTACCTCAAGACATGGCCCAGGACAAAGGGAGCTCGACGCCCGGATCCAAGCTGTTCAGGAACTGCCCTGGATGCGGATTATATAACGTTTTCAAGGAGGACGAGCATTCACGATGTCTCTACTGCCTCCATGGGGACAAGACACATGTGGAGAAGGACTGTGCGTTCTGCAAGAACCTTTCGGAACGGACCAAACAAGATGGTCGTTCCCGCCTCGCCACCTGGCTGGAGAAGGGCACATCAAGTGAGAAGGCGAAGAAGGGCCCCCGGCGACGGGGGCCCAACAGAAGGCCAAGCACTGCGACGGGGGCCCAACAGAAGGCCAAGCACTGTGAGTCCGGGAGTGCCGAAAGGTCGGGCTCTTCGGTTGCCAAGCAGGGCGCTACTTCCCCGGCACGTTCGACCACGAGCTAGCGCTCTGGGTCGGGGAAGAGGAAGTCTGAGAACCCAGGTAGGCCGCCGGAGCGGACCCGGTCGATCTCGAAGGGGGAGCGAGGCGCTGACCCTCCCCCCAAGGCGAAGGCTCAGGACGCACCTAAGATGGTGAGGGCCTTGATCCACCCGGCTAAGGCCTCTACCGAAGTGGTCTCTGCGACCCTGGCAGAGCCGGCTGAGACTACGCCAATGAAACGGCCTCTGGGTCCAGAGTATCCCTGCCGCCGCGGAGGGAATCCTCTTTCCAGCCCATCGCTAAGACCCCCGTGAAGCCCCCGGCTGAAAAAGAGGGGGGGCCGGTGGCCGTTACAGACTCGGAATCAGCCTCTGAGGAGGAACTGGTGGAGACCGAGAGGGGCCTCAACGAAAGGTCCATAGGCCTCAACGAGAGGTTCATAAACCTCAACGAGAGGTTCGAGAAGGTTCGATCCCAGGGGGCGGTCCCTGCTGACATGATCGATGATAGCGACGAGGACGACGAACAGGGCCCACTGGAGCGGCCATCCCGTCCGTCGCAGCCATTTCCCGAGCCCCAGGATAGCTCGGCGGCCATTTTGTTGCCAATCCAATACTTATGTACCGAGATAAGGACGAGATTACCACGCACCCCGACGGAGGAGCCAGAACCAGGCCCGTCGGGAAGCCCTCCGAACAATAGGAGGAGAGTCCACCCCGCTCCGCCCTTCGTGCCTGTGAGACCGGTGGACCCCTCATCCCCCTCGCCGGGAGAGGATACGGCGACGGATACGGCAACGGACGACGATGACGGCGGCGATGACACAGCGGACATCCCGTCGTCACCCCCCGCAGGCGTCCCCAGCCGACGAGGTTGGCTCTTTCCACGCCATGATAACCAGGGCATCCGAGCTCTTCCAGCTCTGCCCTGAAGAACAGAAAAGGAGGGGTTTCCGTACCAGCGACGAGAGGCTAAGAGGAAGACGGTCCTCGCGGTGCCTTTACTCGACGACATCTGAGACGAGGGGCTTGCTGTCCTCAAGAACCCTGCCACGACACCCGCCAAGAGGGACAGGTACGAGAAGAAGTACTGAGTCCCCGATGCCGCCCCCTTGTGCCTCAGGGCCCAGCCCACACCGGACTCGGTCGTCTCGGCAACGGCTAAGAAGGCAGTGGGCGCAGCGGCTTCAACTTCCACCTCCCCGCCGGACAGCGAGGGTAAGAAGTTGGACTCCATGGGACGACGAGTCATCTCGTCGGCGGCGACGACGACGATTAAGGCGGCCAATGCCTTAGCGATCGTGGCTCGCTACGACAGGGAGCTCTGGTTCAAGATAGCTCCCCTGCTAGATTACCTGCCTGATGACAAAAGGGCGGAGGCCCTAGAAATTCTGCAGGAGGGCGAGGCGGCGTCGGATCACGCCATTTTGGTGACAACGGACATTGCCGATACCGGATTTCGTCAACTGGGCAACAGAGTTTGCCTCCGACGACGAGGATGGCTCAAGGCGACAGACTTTCGCCAGGACATCCAGACCAGAGTGTTGGACATGCCGTTTGACGGCAACAACCTCTTTGGGAAGACGGTGGATGAGTCTCTACAGGCCATCAAGACCGACTCAGAGATGGCCCGGGCCCTTGGGGTGCTTCAGCAACGACGGCCCTTTCGGAGCTCTGGAGGCTGTCAGGGTGCCTCCAAAGGATCCAGCGGTGGCTCCTCCACCTACTGCCAGGCGGCCTCGCTCCTCTTCCCAGGAGGCCTACAGTGGTCGCGGCAAACAAGGGGGTTCCCGCCGTCATTGCCAAGGAGGCCAAGGCGGCAAGGCCGCCTCCAAGCAAGACTGACCCGACCGTGTTGTCGGGCCCCCACCGAAGCACCCCGGTGGGAGGCCGGCTGACGAAGTTAGTCAGCGTGTGGGAGTCCATCTCCACCGACTGTTGGGTGTTGGACACCCTGGCCAACGGGCACTCGCTGGAATTCCAAAAGAAGTGCCCTCGCATTCCTCCCGTGGCCAGGAAGGAAAATCACGTCCCTCAACTACTGTTGGAGGTAAGGGTGATGCTCAAGAAAGGTGCCATCAAGCTCATCCCCAGAAGGCTCCGGGGCTCCGGAGTGTACTCAAGGTACTTCCTCGTCAGGAAGAAGACAGGCGGTTGGCGCCCCATCCTGGACCTGCGCCGCTTAAACAAGTACATCAAGGCGCAGAAATTCAGGATGGTCACCCTCCAGCACGTGCTGGGAAAGCTGGAGGAAGGCGACTTCCTATCGTCACTGGACCTGGAAGATGCTTACTTCCACATCCCCATTCTAAGAAGGCACAGGAAGTTCCTCAGGTTCGTGGTTCAAGGACGCCACTACCAATTCAGAGCCCTAATGTTCGGATTAAAGTCGGCGCCCAGGGTTTTCACCAAGTGTCTGGCACCAGTGGCGGCGCGGCTGCGCCTGCAGGGGATCCACGTCTACCCCTATGTCAGAGTCCAGTCTTGAATCTTCTTGCAGGAGTGATGCTGGCCCACCAGACCCCCCCAAAAATGCCTGCTCAGCAATCTCAATAAAGAATAAAATTATCAAACTGGCATACCCATGGGGAAAGGGGAATGGAGAACAAAACAAAGCAGATCTTCACTGGTTTTCAATGTTGAAGACACGACTACTCGAATACTGATTAACCCTCTGGAACTGGATTACAGGATAGATGATCGTCAATGTCTGTGAAGATCTAAACACAAGTTTACACCATTAATATTACGCTGCTCTGAATGCTAAGTTCTACTTTAATGTTTTACATTTATTTTAGAGTTTAATAAATACCTGAAGCCTATGCTTGATTGCTGATAGGCGTAAATTATTAGCTTGACATCTTCTTTAGCAATTATTACTTCTTAGAATAATAACTTCTTGAACTCTTGACTCTTTGCTCAAAAATATGTATATATTTTAACTTGACTGAATTTTAGTTCAATTTCAAAAGAGATAAATAAAAATTGAGTCTATATTGTACTTTGTTCAAATTGAATAGCTGCCAATATTCATTAGAAAAGTGTCTTCTTACTTCCTCTTGAGAAGATGATTCAACTGTTAGTCTATTTAACTGTAGAATAGTTGATACAATGCTGAATGGCAAAAAACGTTAGGATCACGCAACGAAGATCTGCGTTACAATGAAGAATACGCAACGCACATGGAACCGCGCATAGCAAAAAGCAAACATACATGTGTTTTCTGTAGATGAGGAAGTCCATTCAATGAAGTTCCGCGCTGATTTGAAGATCGCGCGCCACACACGGAACCGCGCTCTAAGATGAAACGAAAACCCTGAAGCGACCGAAAACCGCCGGCACTACGATACGCAGATACACAATACATGAACGTCCAGGCAACGACACGTACACGCCTAACCAGGAAGTAAATAACTAACTATAGGACGCAACCATAGGTCCTAATCTCTAATGTTTATATAAATAATAACATGTACTTGCACGGCACGGCACATGCATGCAAGTTTTAGTCAAAAAAATAAACGGAAGTTAGTAATATTAAACGCGAACGAAATTAAAGATAAACAAGGACTAAATAAACTCACGCAATTTTTATATATATATATATATATATATATATATATATATATATATTAGAAAATACTAAATATGTAAAAACTCGAATTAAATTCACAGTTAGCAGCCGCTAAACAAATGAAACGAACGTTTTTCACTTTTCTCACTAAAAATATACAAACGAGGTAAGCACATGAAAGTTCGTTTTACTTGTAGAAATGAACTATCTGTAAAACTTTTCAAAAATACTTTTGACTTGAAAACTGTAGATAATTAATATTCTTAGATCAAAATACAATTGAGTTTTTCTTCACAACTACTTAGCTTGCTTCTTCTGTACTTGACTTTTCTTTTACATCAGATGACTTCTTCTTGAAAGATATTTTATATTCTCTATAGTCTTTTCTTCACAAAAGTTACTATAATTATAAAGCCAGATTTCTTCTGAGTTCAATCAACTGCAACCTTCCTCTAAGGGAACTGGAATGAAAGGCAGTTTAGAATCTTGGTGAAAGTTCCAAACTACCTCACAGCACTTTTCCTCCAATCACAGTTGTGAATTGGACCCTCCATCTTTGCTTGGGAAATTAGTTACTTCTTGAATAGTTTAACATTAAGGAAACTTATGTAAATAATAAGATATTAAATTCAGAACCAACACCCAAACATCACTCCAACATCACTTAACATTATATATGTGATGATGAAATCTTCTAAATGAAAGTCTTCTAGTGTAATGTTTCTTTGATAATGTGGAAATGTGCCATGGAATCCTGACACCCTACCTGGACGACTGGCTAATCCGTGCAAGGTCAAGGGAACTCGCCGTCGATCATATGGCGAGGACCGTCCGGTTGCTCACGGAGCTGGGGTTCTCCATCAACTACCCCAAATCCCACCTGGTTCCGTCGCAAGTAGCACTGTTTTTGGGGGCGAAGCTTGATTACAGTGGAGCAATTGGCCTCCCCTTCAGAGGAGAGGACCAAAGCCATCCTGGGCAAGGTACGGCAATTGTTAGCCACGGAAGGGCCAGGGTGAGGTCCATCAAGTCCCTTCTCGGGATGATGTCCTCATGCATCTACCTTGTACCCCTTTGCAGACTTCGGATGCGTCCGCTACAGGAGTTCCTCGACCCCCGCTGGTGTCAGGCGGGGGGCTGCTTCGAGGACAGGATCCCCCTCGACGAGGAGTTCCGTCGGGCGATCCTATGGTGGGGCACCCGGGCTCACCTCACGACAGGCACGGATTTTCAAACCCCGGCGTTTCAGGAGACTGTGACTACGGACGCCTCTCTGGAGGGTTGGGGGGGCCCACACCGGAGATCTCCACGCAAGAGGCATTTGGCTCCCGGAGGAGAGGTCTCTTCACATCAACATCTTGGAGCTCTGTGCAGTGTTCTGGGCGCTCAAGTCGTTCCTCCCGTCCCTCAAGGACAAAGTGGTGAGGGTCTTGACCGACAACACCACCACGATGTTCTACATACGGAAGCAAGGGGGCACCAGATCCCCAGCCCTATCCAAGGAGGCCCAGGATCTGTGGCATTGGGCCGTCGCCCATGGGATGTTTCTGGTTCCCTTCCACCTGGCAGGAATAAACAACACCATCGCCGACTCACTCAGCAGCGAGCTTTCTCGTTCCCTTGGGACGGCCTGTTTCTATACCAGTTCCCTTCATTGCCGTTGCTTCTCCGCATCAACCAGCTCAAGAAGTCCAGGTGCAGGATGATCCTCGTCGCACCGGCGTAGCCGAGGCAGGTCTGGTTCCCGGACCTTCTGGACCTGTCGACGTCCCCGCCAGTCAGGCTGCCGGCGGACGCGGATCTTCTCTCCAGAGAAGGAGGCGCCATTCTACACTACGACCCACGGTCGCTGAACTTGCAGGCCTGGCTCCTGCAGCACTAGAGTTTGGAGGGTACGATATCCCGGCTGATTGCAGGGAGGTTCTAGCAAAGGACAGGGCGTCCTCAACTCTCAGTGTTACGGTCATAAATGGAACAGGTTCTCTGTCTGGTGCCGTGCACAGAAGATTAACCCTCTGCGGATTACGGCACCCCAAGTGCTGCCGTACTTACTGTCGCTGGCCAAAGCTGGACTGGCTCACGCCTCCATAAAAATACATCTGGCTACCATCTCCCGATATACCAGGACTATGGGACGGGCGTCCTTGTGGTCTCATCGCCTGGTAAAGGAATTTATGAAGGGACTATTCCGATCATTCCCGCCGGTGAAGGCCCCTGCCCCGGCGTGGGAACTTAACGTGGTGCTGACCAGACTCATGGGAGCCCCATTCGAGCCTATGCATTTGGCGCCTTTGAAGTTCCTGTCATGGAAGACAGCGTTCCTCGTGGCCATCACTTCTGCACGACGAGTGGGAGAGATTCAGGCCCTATCTTGCAAGGCTCCATACTTGACTTTTCATGACACAAGGGTAGTGCTTAGGACGCACCCCTCCTTCCTGCCCAAGGTGCCGTCGGACTTCCACCTCAACGAGCCCTTGGTGCTACCAGTTTTCTTCCCGTCGCCTTCGACGCCGGCCGAGAGGACTTTGCACTCGCTGCATGTAGCTAGAGCGCTGAAGTTCTACGTGGACCGCACAAAGAGTATTCGGAAGACGTCACAGCTATTCGTGAACTTTGGGTCTGTGAATCAAGGGAAGGCTCTCTCGAAGACTTCCATTTCCAGATGGCTCTCCGGCTGCATCATGCATTGTCACCTGTTGGCAAACCGACCGCTGCCCGGCCTTCCGAGAGCCCATTCGACCAGAGCGATCGCTGCTACCACGCCGTTCCTGTCTGGTGTGCCCCTGCTGGACATCTGCAGGGCTGCTACGTGGAGGTCGACGCACACCTTCACAAGATTCTATTGCGTCGATCGGGACTCCAGGGAGGAGTCCAGGGTCGGCCAAGCAGTGCTGCGCAACCTGTTCGCTTAAGTTGAGCCTAGTGAGGAGGTAAGAGATGCTTAATGTTGAATTGTTGTATTGCTTAATGTTGAGCCTGTTGCCACCTCCCGTGGTTGTGCATGTGTATACTGCTATGTATTCTTTTATTCATGAGCATGTGAATCCATGCCAGACCCCATGCTGGAGAAGGAACAAGTTACTTACCTATAACTGTTGTTCTCCAGCATGGGTCTGGCATGGATTCACATGCGAACCCTCCCACCTACCCCTCTGTGGCTCTTCACTTGGTCATACTGCCACTTTACGTGCTACCAAATCTGAGGATGGCTGCCGGAGGCGGGGCTTAGGGAGAGGGCAGTCATTGGCTGGGGGCAGTATGACCCAGAGATCATTGATTGGTTACTACTAAGAAAGACAGATCAGAAATGAAACTGATACTGATTTTTTTCTTTACTGAGGATTCCCAGCCTGACGGGGAATATTCATGAGCATGTGAATCCATGCCAGACCCATGCTGGAGAACAACAGTTACAGTTAAGTAACTTGTTCCTTAACCCATACCATTAGTTAGTGAGGGGCACATGAGAACCCACCATGGTTTTTTTTCTCCCTCTAGTATCTCTTTCATCTATTTTTTTTTTTTTTCCCCTATTCAAGCTCAGCAGACCTCAAGCTTCCAGGCTTTTCCCAGTTTACAGCAGGCCAAGTTATATTACTTACCGGGTCCTTTTTCTTCTTGTGTCTGCTGCATTATTACTCCTTCAATTTTATAGTTTTTACTGCCTTTTCAGTCAATATGACTTTTCCTATTCCATATTCTTCTCTCATACCCACTCCTCACTTGCTACCCGTAACTATTCTAACCTTTTGCATCCCCCTTCTTTTTCTCCTCCACTCCTATTAATCTTGCTCTTTGGAATGTGTGTTCTCTCTGCAATAAATCCCATTCTGTTCTGGATATCTTTTTGCGTCTTGATCTTAATTTTGTATGTATTACTGAGACCGGGGCTTTATCCTTTAGCATGACTATTCCTGCGTCTCTTTCTACTACATCTTTTTTGCATACTGCCTGTCCTTCTGGCAATGGGGGTGGGACTGGTATTCTTTATCGTTTTTCTTTTATCCCTGTTCTTGCTTCGTCTCTTCCGTGTTTCTTCATTTGAGTATCCTTACACCACTTTTGTGAAACTTTATTCTTTGACTATTTTGCTTGTCTATCGCCCCTCGGTTCCCATTACATTTTTGTGATGAACGTGATGCTTTGCTATCCGCTGTTTTACCATCTTCTACAACACTTAAGTGGAATCCTTATTCGTGTTGTTATAACAGAAATCTGCCAGCCATAACCACTCCACCCAACCATTGTCCGACTTACAGGTAACGGCGCAAATGCTTCTCTAGCTCTTGATTCTCCCTCTCAGTTTGACCGTTAGCCTCTGGATGGTAAATTGTGGTCTTACTGACCGCAATCTTCAACTCCTTGTAGAAGGTTTGCCAAAATGTAGACACAGTTCCCCTGTCTGAAATCCCCTGAGTAGGTAAACCATGAAGGCTCACTATGTTCTCTAAGAAGGCTTCGTTAGGGAGAATTTACATTTCTGTGCCTATTCCCTTTAATCTTAGAGACCCCCAGCTCTTTTGCTGGACTGAGGGCTTTTTAATTTGTACTCCTGAGTGAGTAGGACCTTTTTCTTGCTCATGTGTTTTCCGGACTATGGTTTTCTGTGTTAATTACTGTTTTATGGAGTCTGATAAACTCTGTAGGCATCTACATCTGTGCACTACTGTTCGCAGGAATAGTAAGATTACCCCTGTCTTAATTACCTTTTACTTTATTTTTTTATTAGTATTTGGTTTTAAAGAAAAACCTTTTACCAGTTTCAAAAGTAATCATCAAAACATTTTGTTTTTCCGTTTCTTACGATTTACTAACAGAGAGGAAAAGAAGTTATGCGTCCATTATGCAGTGTTTACAGTTTGTGTGCGTTCTATTAAATTGAACATTTCTTTTAAAAAGTTTATCGAAGCCAGAGTTAGCGACAGTCTTCCTCCCCCCCCCCCCCTCAATCAATTGGATCCACACTGGTCGGCTGAGAACGATGGTCTGTCAATGTATTTGCCCAACCATTTAGTCCTCAATTCTGTCATTGCCGGTGAAGATGGCCCTAAGTGCTGGAGAGTTTCCTTGGCATCTTGGCAGGTGCACAGTCTACAAGTGAAGTCAACTTAATTCCCTGCCACTTGGGCACCCAAGATCTCTCTGGTAGTAAAGAGGTTTAGTCGAAACTGCATAAAATGTGCACAATGGCAACTGCATGGAAATTTTAGTAGGTATTTTTGAACTAAGTTGAGCGAGAGGGCTTTTCCATAGCACTCGAAACTCTTTCCTGCTGTGTTTTGATCCAATCATGAGACCATAATTTGTGTTTCAACCCTGTGGGATTAGTTAACATTTCCAAAGCAGAGTCGATGCCCTCTAGAATTGCAGTGCAAATGTTCTTCCATTCTCGTGAAGTGACTTCTGACCTTTCCAAAAGAGTATTCTGCAAGGGTTTGAAGTCCAGTGGCAGCGATGGTAGTATACATTTACGGGGCAAGGCTAGGGAATTCCAAACCACCATCGCGTACATGGAGGTTAGGCCAAGCTCCATTCTTATATCCTCGATAGGGCTACCTCTTGGGAGATTGAAAACCTTTTTCCAAAATAGGCCCTCCAAGACAAGCCACAGTGTTGCCAGGAGGGCCAATAAAGCTTCAGCACCTGAGGTGAGAATCGGGACTACCATCATGCGGTAGAATGATGATAAAGGGTACATTATCAATTTGCAGTATTTCTTTCAGAATAATCTGAGCCTGAGCAGCTAGGTTCTTGACCTTACTTCGCAAGATGATCTCTCTTGGGGCATCATTTGAACTCGTGTTTAAGCACATCCCCCAGGTAAATCAAAGAGCTTACTTTAGTAAGCTCTTTGCCATTCATGTACTAGGAGTGTTATTTTCCTCCTCCTCCTCCTCCTCCTCCTCCTGCTGCCACCAGGTTCTATGATCAGTATGCATGATTTCTTGGCGTTGATCTTGAGCCCATTTTCCCAGACATATACTTGGAGAGCATCGAACTGCCTTTGCAGGCCAGTCGGGGGCTGGTCGATAAGAACGCGATCGTCTGCATATAAAAGTCGGTCCAGATGGTCACCAGCTAGTTTCGGTGGGAAGTTTCTTGCACTCTTCAAGGTGTTGTAGATGTCAGAAATGAGGTTGGATAACGCTGGAGCTAGAGAACAGCCTTGCTTCAATCCCTTCATTGTCTTGATGGGTTTAGAAAGCAGGCCCCTCCCATCCAGTCTAACTCTTAAGGAGGTCTCTGAATAGAGATCTTTTATTGATACCTCTTCCAGGCAGTTCCACTCTTCCAGCTTCGACCAGAGTTTTGTACGGTAGTTTGTGTCAAAGGCCTGGGCATGGTCTATGAAGGCCAAATAGAATTTAGTGTCTTTCTTCTGCTTTTGACTCTTTAGGATGTTGATCAGAAAGACATTTAGCGATGTGCCTGCTCCTTTTGCAAAACAAGATTGCATGATGTCGTAGTTCCCAGAGGTAAGGCTCTGCAGTACAAGTGCCGCAAAGATCTTCCCTGCCACGTCCAACAAGGCTTATGGGCCTGTAATTGGCTGGAGTAGCCCTGTCCCCCTTCTTTTTAAAGATTGGGACAACAATTGATGTTTTCCACAAGGGTGGTACTCTCCTTAGCTTCTTGATTTATTTGAATAGCACCCACAAGGAGGCCCACTGGTCCGGATTCCTCTTGAGCATTATGTTGGGCATCCTATCTGGTCCCTTGCTTTGTTGATGAGCATGAGCATGTCGTCTCTAGTCGTCTCAAAGGTCCAGCCTCCACCCTCTGAGGTACGAGTGACAGATTTCACAGGCTCATCCGTCTGGAATAGTGAGGCAAAATTCTCTTCCCAGGTACTTGCCGAAACTGAGTTCGTCACTAGGGCCTCCTGAGGGGCACTTAAGCCGTTGATTCTCTGCCAAATGTCACTCATATTTTTGGACTCGATACTTCTTAGCATGTTTTCGGCATCTTGATCTAGTAGGCCATGTTTTCTTGATCTAACCCAATTGCAATAGATTTGTTTCAGTTTCTTACTAGTCGTTCTTGCTTTATTTGTATCGATTTTGTTAAGATGCCTAAGTGTAGAGTTGAGGATTTTTTTCCTGTTTGCCATTTTTTTGTCGTATGTGTGCATCGGTGCAAATGATCGCTGTGGCACCTGTTTCCTGGATTCTACAAAATCTATCCTCCATTTTGGACACTCCAAGACTTGTTCTATGAGGAGTACCTTTTCTATGTTCATCTGGGCTTTGATACTTGTCATCAACAGTTTGATTCTCTCTGTGTAGACAAGTCGATTTCTCCCAGCGGTCACACCCAATGCTGTTGGGTAGGTTTCAAGCAGTTTGACGTTTAGTGCTGCACATGTTAGCTTGAGTACGTTGTGGTCACTCCGCCTGGGTTCCAAAACCACAAGCTGTGTTTAGCATATTGCGTAAAACAAAGATGTAGTTCAAGATCTTGCCTTCAGTTCTGTTTTTCCACGATACTCCATGGCCAGAGTATCACCCTTAGTTTTTCATGTTTAACTGTATTACGAGTTCCCAGGTGCTTGCTTTTATCTAGAATTTCCACTCTAGGTTGTTCGCAGTCCTTGGCAAGTACTATTCGTTTTTGCTCCAAGGTTTTAAAAGTAAGTGTATTGCGGTTTGTATTTTCAGTCGGCCTCTCCCGCTCATCCTCTTTCGTTCCTGATTGTCGACTGATGACAATTCTGTAGGAATGCTTTTCAGGCCAGAACTGTACACATTCGGGACAAAGTGTTTATCCGTAAAAGTGATTTGTAATATGCTTTCTCTTGCACTGTGACAGCTTCCAGATTGACCGCTTTCATGACCGGTCCTGCACTCAGTGAATCTTGGCTGCTTCGATTGTTTAGCGATCTCTGATCAATCTGTAGAAGCCACTTTCTTTTGTCTTCCAGGGTAGAGTAGTGTAGTCTTGGTTTACAGGACCTATCATCAGGACCATCTCTTTCTGTGTTACTTGTGTTGTGATCTTCCCTTCCTTAGCTGTTCAGGCTTGGATTGAGCCTGAACAGCTAAGGCGATGACCTTGGGTTTACTGATGTAGTCTCCTGTACCTGAAGGTGCCATTGAGGGTGAACCTATATCCTGCTCTCCCTGAGATATTTTCTTGGATTGGGTGTGGGCGCGCAAGTCGCGCTGTTTGTTCCTTGTCACCTGAAGTTAGGTTGCTAATATGGTCTTCAAATTCTTCATTGTCCGATATTGGGTAAGTAGATAAGTTCATTACGTCCTCCTCTACATCTGGGCTTAACAGAGGAGCGGGCAAGTGGACCACTTCTGGAGGAGTAGATTTATTTTCTATGGAGCATGGGCCCCGTTTCCAAAGCCTTAAGGAAGACCCCTTGTCTGAGGTTGAAATTCCGTTATTTGTCGGTAATTTCGGGTATCTGACAAACGATTTGCTAAGGTTCTATCTTGCTTTAGATGGAGGTTTAGCATAATTTTTTTTTTTATGTTAATTCTTTTACTTGTAGTTTTAAAGCCCCAATGGTGGTGGTATTGGTGTTTGCCTTGGTGGAGACTGGGGCTCGATCACCTGAGCTTAACTTCAATGCCTCTGGCTTCCTGGTAGATAGGTTATATTCTTTTGTGTATGATGTAGGCTCTTTCGATGTGACGTCTGAGTCGACTTGTAGAGGTTTTATTATGGTGGCAGTCGCTTTTTCCAAGAAGGCTGCCGGCTGCCCGGGGTCAAATAGAGCAACCTCGGTTACACTGCCATCTCTGACAGGGTCTGTTTCAACCTCACTGTCTTCCATGCACTCTGAGTTGTAGTCAATGTAGAGGGAGTGGGCCAGGCAATCTCTGATTGCCATGTGGGGTAATCTCTTTTGCCGGAGGCTTCCTAGCGGTCTCTGGGCCAGATAAGCAAGATTTTCTTTTACACAAGTTCTTACTTACAGAGGCCGAATAGTCCACGTTTGTGTTCACGTTCTATTCAATTTGTGTTGCTGTGGATGATAAAGATCTTTCGAATCTCCGCTTCTCCTTCTCCAAGATAATTGGGTCCAGAATACTGTGCAGGATGCTCGTGGTCTGTGCTGTGTTCTTGTCCAGTTTGTCTTTTATGGCTGTTATAAAACCTTCCACGAATAATGCTTTAGAGTGTAGCATGGCGAGGACTGTAGTTTTGACTTTGAGTTGGTCGCTCAGGTTCTCATAAAGTTTCATGAAAGGGGCAATAGTGGTTTAGGGCCGCTATCGCGTTGGCGTCTATGCCCATTGTAAGACCATTCTTCAAATTTGGACAGGTGTTTTCCTGTGTTTGGGCCAAGTTTAATGGTGTGGACGTAGGTTTGTTAAGCATGGCCGATGCTTCCTCAATGACTGGGTCCTGGACCTCTTCCGCAGAATTTGTGGTAAGTCTTGGCCTCTTCGTTGTAGGGGTTATTCTGAAGTGGAGCTGCTGCAAAGGTTGAGGGGTTTGGTGCGCTGCTTCATCTGCTATCTGATGGGCAGCTTTCTTCACAAGATTTAGTTCTCTGCTCCTCCGTGGTAGTACTAGCCAGTTATTGCTGATACAATCTATGGAGGCTGCTTGTCTTGTGATGCACACTAAGCCATCTTCATTACCTGGACTTGCAATGCTTTTTGGTAATAAAGCTTCATAAGTTAGGGCTTCCTGCTTCAGGTTTTTCATGCTTTTCCAGCAGCACACATTCTGATACCTCACCTGAATCACCAGTTTGGTGGTTGGGCTGGGTGTGTGGTTTAGTTCTGCTGTCAGGGTTACTTCTTGGCATCACCTGATATTCAAAAATACTAAAACGAGTTCTAAACTCAGTCTTCCATTCATCATCCTCTCGAATCCTCACCGGATGATACGACCCTCTGAGATCCAATTCCGTGAAAACCTTTGCACCTTGTATTCTGTCCAGTATCCCTGAAATTGGCGGAAGAGGGTACCGATTCTTCAGTGATCTTGTTTAAAGCTCTGTAGTCGATGCATGTTCTCAAGGTCTTGTCTTTCTTGGGCACAAAAAATAAAGGCGATGCAGCTGGTGACTGCGAATGACGAATAAAACCTTTGGCCAAATTGTCTTGCAAGTACTCCTTCAGATGCTGGTTATCCTTCTCTGTTAAGGCATACATTCTGCACATGGAATTGGCGCCCCTTCTTACACTTCAATCTTGTAGTAATTTGGGTGGTACAGTGGCAACTCTCTAGCCTCCTGCTCACTGAAAACTTCTTTAAAGCCACATTAACACTTGGGTAATACTCCCACAATCGCTCCCACCACATGCTTCTCCACCGCTCCTCCTGCTAAGCACACCCTGTGACATTCTTCCGTCTCATCTTTACCTCCTTCGATACCTTCCACACTACATTGTTCCTAACAAAATTCTGATCCAAAGTCTACTGTTCTCTTGGCCCAAACAAGCTGAGGATTATGTAGTCAACCAAGGCATACCCAAAATGATTTTCCACTGAGGCGCATAAATTGGCTCAAACACTATCTCCTCCTAATGCCCCTCAGCGATCCTCATCTCCAGCTGTCGAATAGTATGCGTGATTGGACCAGAAGATAGCTGTGTGCCATCCACAGCTCTAACCTGTTCGGGAATGTCCTTGGCTACTACTGGAACACCAAGGCAAGCAGCTAAATCCCTGTCCATGAAGTTCCAAGTAGCACCTGAATCCAACACTCAAGGAACCCCACACCTCAATTTACCTTCCCAATGCAAGGATACATTCAGCGTAATGTGTGGCACTGAGGTCTGGATCGTATTTGCCACAAACTGACCCGTTCCTGTTGGTGCTGGAAACCTTTGAGGGGCACGAGGACATCTTCCTGCAAAATGGTTACTGTCCCTACAATACAAACAAAGATTTTCTTTCTGCCTTTTCTCCTTTTCTTCTTTAGGAAGGGATGCTGTTAGCTGATTTTCCTGACCGGGACTCCTCAACTCCTTGGGCCCTAACTCCCCTTTAGGATGCTCACTCCTCACCCAAGTTCTATTTCCTGGAGAAAAAACATCTTTGCTCTGAACGTCTTTCAGACAATCTAGCATCCAACTGCAAAACCAAGGTTATTAATTCTACATAAGAAGTTGGTCTCTCTACTATCGTAGTAAGAGCATCCTTTAACTCCTCTCATACCCATCTATAAAAAATACATTTTCTCTTTGGGCATAAACTGCGTAATATATGTAGTCAACTCCCTACTTCCCTGCTTCAGTTCCAGTAACTCGCTGTCGACGCTTTGAGCCAAGGTACGCCGATCAAACATCTTGCTAAACTCAGCTTTAAATAAGGTCCAATTCTGTAACGCTAATGATCCTCCACCCACCAAAGGAAATGACCAGGCTGCTGCCTCCCCGGACAAATAGGAAATTAATAAAGCCACCTTAGAAGCCTCATTTTGAAAAGACACTGGCCGACACACCATGCATTTCACACTGCATTAAAAATGACTTAAACTTTCACTAAATCTCCAGAAAAACACAAAAACTCTCTGGTGGTGCCAAAGACATAGCCACTAATGAAATTCCTGGGATCCCCTCCAGAACTCCAGGATGGTCATGCTGCCTCAGTTCCTCCTCTTAACCTGAAGACTTAATTCTTCCATTTTATCGTTTTAATTTCAAGGTGTCCCCCCTAGCTTCCTTCATTTCTTCCCTAATCTCCATTAACATCTTTCCTAGAGAGCTCAAAGAGTTAAATCTGACAGACTCCATCTCTCCCCGGGCAGGCCTAACAGCATGGGCCTTTCATTCTGTAGGGTCCTAGCTCTCAATTCCTGTAGGAGCAGACAGTGAGTCCTCCAGACCCCTAAGCCTGGCCCTCACAACAATCTTTTAAGTAACAATTGCTGAGATGACCAACCCAGGGGAAAGGGGAAGTGGATAAAATAACAAAACAGGCCCTTGTCGGTAGCCCTGTCTTCTGAACCTTGCGCCTTCAGGAAATCTTCAATTTGAACACATCTTAAGGTTACATTACTCTCTGAACCAACCACTACCTCTACATATTCCAATAGCACTTTACCTGTTAACCCCCTCCTAAAGCTTGGATGTTCTATATTCAGTATTTAGTTTTGAAAATGTCCATCGATTGCTCAAGTTCAGATTACTGATATCAACTGTGCCTTTTGAATATTTCTTAGTATCTGGTTTCAGATTTCTTCACCTTGTTGACTTTTGAAAGAGGCTACCTTTACTTCCAAACTGTCTTTTCCGGTATTATGCCTCCACTCAAAACCTATACTGATAAAATATTTTTTTTCTAATGACTGACACTAGCATCAGATTAACTTATTTTGAATTCCAACTGCCCTTGGAGAGTTCTTTGGTTCTCTTTAACCTTGCTTCAGAACTTCAAAACACTTTAGCGCGCACAACCACTGAATTTCTCTTAAGAACTCCTGTTGCACGCAAATAGGACTTTCACCTTTAAGTGAAACTATCATGGTGCGCAAGGTGCCCAGACGTGCTTGTCTCCTTGATGAAGCCGCGCTGAAGGCCACTGCGAACAGCTCACAAGAACTCGGCTTCATGTTCTACGCCCGACATAACTCGCGTCCGCAAGTTCTTCCCTCGAATGCACGCGACTGCTTCAGCAGCTTGCCCGTTCCAAACAACTCTTCTCTTTACAACGCTAAGTATCACAAGTGTTTTCTGATAAAGAAACAGTCTTTAAACTCACAAATGAATGGTTTGCTTGAAGAAATTGCATAAATGAGTTCTCCAAAAGGAATCCAGCACTTATCTGAATTCAGCTTGTTGCCTCTGAAATGTTGCTGCATCTTCTCCTTGCCTTCTGACTCATATGATTTATTTTTCTCAGTCTTGTCACTGCTTTTCTCTGGATTTCTGATTGCTGTGACCTTCTTAGTTCATAGCTGGAATGAAAGGCATCTTAGAAATGTATTCAAGATTCAAAACAACCTCACAGTAACTCTTTGGCCATCAATGCTGACTGGGATCCCCTCCATCTTGAAAAGGCTCTACTCCAGCATCCTACAAAGTCAGTGTTAAGGAAAAGAAAGTATAACCAAAATCCCCACACTCGGGGCTTTAATCCCTGCTTTTCTACTGCGCATCATATTTGCTTTGTGTACCCAGACCCTCCTCATAAGGGAAATACTCAATCGGAACCTGACACTTGGGCGACTTTAATCTTCTTCTCTCGTCTGTTCATACTTCAATTCTGCCTCTTTCTATTAATGATTCTTACCATCTTTCTCCTATGTCTACCCCTCCTCATATTTCTGGTTCTTGTCTTGATTTTATTCTTTCCTCTCCACTATCTACTTAATCTGTATCTGCTCTCCCGGTCTATTCATCTGATCACTTCCTTTTTATTGTTCTCTATTCTCCCTTCTCTTTCCTCCCTGCTTGTCGCTTCTGATTCTTCTTCTCATCCGACTTTCCTTCGGCACAATCTTTGCGCATTTAATATTACTCTGTTCATTTCTACATGTATTTCTTGTTTTCCTTCTCATCCATCATTTGCATATCTTTCAGCAGAGGATGCTGCCTCTTTAGTTTCTTCTTCTCTCTTCTTCTCTCTTCTACACTTGATTCCTTGTAACCTGCTTCTTCCTTTCCTCCTTCTTGAAAGCCTTCACAATCATGGCTTACGCCACAACTTTGCACAATGCAACAGTCTCTCAATTTCTTGGAGTGTCGTTCGCGTAAATCCCATTGCGATGCTGACTTTTCTTCTCTTTCTTTGTTGCACTCACTTTATGATGAATCCCTTCTTTCAGCTAAGTGCTCTTTCTACTCAGATCTTCTTCACTCTGAATCTTCTCATCCTTGGCGTCTTTTTCAGACTTTAGCTCCCCCTGATTTTACCCTTTATTCTTCTTTCTGTTTACGATTTTCTTCTTTTTTTCTAAAAAAAAAAAGTAGCCACTCTTCATGCTTCTTTTTTCTTTCTCTTCTATTTCTTCCCTCTGTTTTGACATACTGTCTTCTGATTTCTACATCTGATACTACATTGTTGCTAAACCGTGCACACCCTATTGCTCCTTCTGATCCCTTCTTCTCCCATGCCTAATGTTTATCCTTCTGTTACGCTCACCTGGTATCCATAGGGACGTCACCCAGCCGGGTTACTTGCTGGTATGCTTCTCAGCTTTGCCCTGATGTGGTCTGCGGGGAAGGTTCTGCCTTGTGGTAGAATTAGGCATGCTCTCCGTCCTGCCTTCTTTGCAGGGGTGCGTTGTCTTTCATGGGCGAGTGCGGTCCAGTTACTTCATTGATGCCGGCCCGTTTGATATTGTTGAGGTAGGTCTTATTGCTGTTCTTAAGTTTTGTTGCTATCCTGCATGCCCTTCTTTGTTTAAACAGTCTCTTTTTTCTCCCTTAGGTATGCGGAGCTTCAGCGCGGAGAACTGGCTTGGTTGAGCCCCGCTGGTAAATGATGGCGCATTAAGAGCGCTATGATGCGGTACGTAAGCGCTATACGTAGCGCTGCAAAGTCTTGCCTTTGCTAACCTGTGTTTTCCTTCCTTGTAGGTCGTGGTGTTCTTCAGCGCGAGTGGAATGTCCAGAGTGGTGCCAGCCGAGAGGCGACCAGCCAGGTAAGCCTTTTGAGCAGTTCGTAATTTGTAAATGTCTCTACTGCTTGCTTTAATGTTGCCTCTATCTTCCTCTTTCAGGTCGTTCTGTCCGGGAGGCGTGCAGATTCGAGGAAGCTGTTCTCAGTAGCTGGAAGATGAAGATTGCAGGTAAGATGCTACTGCTAATGATGTTCCTTTTGTCTCCTTGCAGGTTCTGCTTCTCAGAGGTTCAAGGGAATAGCTGGACACAGTGAGCGTCACGTTGCAAGCTGCAAAGTAACGCAAAGCGTGTTGTCTTGCTCGGGTGTGGTTTAAATAGCCCCAACAAAATAGTCCAGGTAAAGTAGTCCTAGGCTGCCACACCCAAAACACTAAACCGCATAGCTTGGTTCTTAGGAACCAAGCTATGTGGATGCCTCCATTTTGGCTGACAATACAATAAAGTAGTTCCCAAGCACATTGTTTTTCATGGTGTATGAGCCTGGCGCCATAGGCGCCAGGACTGGCCCCATTAGGACTTTTGAAGAGGATGCCAGGCTCTAGAGGCCCGAGTCCTGACTCCACCTGGTCAATGGGTTTGCCAGAGGGGGTTTTGGGCGAGGGTCGTGACACCTTCTTTGGTATCTTATCTTCCCTCTTTAATGTCTCTCTTCTTTCTTCCACTTTCCCTTCTTCATTCAAGCATGCTTCTATTCTTACTATCTTAAAGTCTACACTAACTTTTAACTTTAGACCTAGCTCTCTTCTCACTTATTTTTCTAATCTTTTAAAATATCTTGTTTTCTCCCAAGTCTCTTCATTTGTTTCTGACCACTCTATTCTCCCTCATTTCAGTCTGGGTTTTCGCCCTATGCACTCTACTGAAACAGCTCTTTTTTCCATCTGATTCTTAGTCTACCGTTATTCGAAACATTCTTCTTTTAATTGTACTCTACTTATCTGCTGCTTTTGAGTTGTTCTATCAGTTCTTCGAACCCGTTTGTTTGTGAAGATTTCCTTGATTTCTTCTTCTTCTACCCCGCGGCCGGGTTCCAAGAAGTGTCGGGACTGCAGTTCCAAGATGTCGCTGACGGACCCGCAAATCGCCTGTCTCTGGTGCCTCGGTGAGGACCACGCCACGGATGATTGTGACGATTGCCAGTCGTTAACTTCGAAGGCCTTGCAGGAGCGTAAGAAGAAGCTTTCTGTCGGTAAGGTGTCCAAGCCCCGGAAGTCGAAATCCACTGGGCTTTCGACTGACGATTTGAGGGGCGACTCTCCGCAACGTCGGTGTAAGTCTAGGAAGTCTCGGTCCCGGAGTGGGTCCTGCCATTCCTCTGCCTCTTCGAGGCACTCACGGAAGCTCCGTCATCAGTCGCCTTCCTCGTCCGAGGACTCCGCCCGTCGGCGGGTTGCTTGTCCCACCAAGCATTCCACTCCTGCGGAATGGGATTAATTCCATAAGGAGATGATGGCGATTTTTTAAGTGGCAGTGCTCTGTTCCGTCCGCGCCGTCGAAAGATGCCGGCAGGGAACATGCTAGAGACACTGTTCGCACGCCTTCGGGCTCGAGCGGTCGTCGCGATCACCGGCAACCTTCGAAGTCCCGGTCGGACAAGGTGGATCGCTCTAGCCATGCCCGCTCCAGGTCCTGCTCCTCGACGCCATCGAGACCGTCTGAGCCTGTGAGTTCTTCGAAGAAGACTTTGGTGCTGGGACCGTCGAAGGACCCTCTCGAGGCTCCGCCTCCGAGGAAGCCGTCGGCGCCGAGGCTGTGTAAGGACACGCTCGGGGCTCTGCCCTTGAGGCCTATGTCGAAGCCATCGGCGCCACGCTCCACGTCAACGCCGATTCCGTCGACGCCTTGCGAGGAGGATTTCTCAGAGGTACCCCGGAGACCGGTGGAAACCCAGAGGAAGGCTCTGGCCAAGTCCAAACACGTGCCCTCATCCAGGGATTTATTCCAGCCTCTTAACTATATTTCTGATGAAGGGTCTGATGATGGTATGGTTCCTGAGGAGGTTCCTGATGACTTATTATCTGGTCATAGCCAGTTAGAAGACCTGCGCCAGTCTCTGCATGACGCCAGTGATCTGGACACCTCCCCGGAGGTTGAGTTTGGCAGGCCTGAGCCGAGTACGCATGCTGAATCATCGTATCGGCGCCTCATGTCGAGGGTCACGGAATACTTGGGGTGGTCTGCGCCACCAGGAGATTTTCTGCAGGATGACTTCAGATATCTTGGACCAAGGTCCACCAACTGACCCGGTACTGCCATTCCATATGGCCTTGCAAAGAAGGATGGCTGCGGCTTGGACTGCTCCGGAGAGTCTCCCGGCAGTGGGCAAGTCTTTGCCAAAAAAATACCTTCCTGCCAGAAGCGACCCCAGCTACTTGACTATGCACCCCACTCCGGAGAGTTTGGTGGTGCAGGTGGGTACGGCCCCAGCAAAACAGGCGTCATACCCTACCATCCCTCCTGATAGGGACGACAAACGTTTTGATGGCTGGGCGAAGAAAGTGTTTTCTTCAGGGGGTATGGCTTTACAGGCAGCCAACTCCGTGTGTGCCTTAGTACGTTTCACTCATACTCTGTGGAATTGTCTCTTTGGCAGCTGAACATATGCCCGAAGGAGAGGAATGGGATGGCTTTCTTGCTCTTGTTCAAGATGGCAAGGAATGTGTGAATCCGGTCTGGACGTGGCAGATTGTCAGCCTGCCCATGGCGGCGAGCACCGTAATGCCCAGATTTGCGTGGTTGCCTAAGTCGGGGTTTGCTCCTGATGTGCAAGCCGGCTTCTCAACATGCGCTTTGATGGTGAACATCTTTTTGGCAGCAAGGCTGACGAGAGCCTTGAAAGGTTGCAGACCTCCAAAGCTGCAGTGAAGTCGTTGAGCGCTGCAGTTCGCCAACCTCTGCCTTTTCGTCCTAGGGGACAGCAATGGGGGGGAGGTTCCTTTCAATACTACTCTTCCTTTGGTAGATCGAGAGGGGCTGCAAGTCAAAGGGGCCAATGTAGGAGTGCCAGAGGTGGAAAACAAGATACTCGAGGTGCCAGAGCCGCTCGGGCAGTTGCCTCTTTACCCTCAGGCACTGCCGCAGCCGCTTCAGCTCAGTCATGAGGCCATGTCCGATGGTTCGCTGGTTGGGGGAAGGCTGGCGCAGCATCTGGTAGAATGGCATGCCATTACTTCAGATGTGTGGGTTCTGGAGATCATAGCCCAATGCTACTGTCTTCCTTTCCGGCAGAGGCCTCGCGACAATCCACCAGGGGATCTCTTTGAAGATCCTTGCGCAGGAAATCCAATCCCTGCTGGAGAAAGGCTCCATAGAACTGATGCCTGTAGCGGAATGGAACAAGGGATGGTATTCCCCTTATTTTTTGATTTCAAAGAAAGACGGGGGATTGAGACCCATCATGGACTTGCGTTGTTTGAAAAAGCTCCTCCGTAAGGACAAGTTTAAGATGGTTACTCTCTCTCAAGTCCTCCAGGCCCTCCAACTTCAGGACTGGTTGGTGTCTCTCGACCTCAAGGACGCTTACTTTCATGTGCCGATCCATCCCAAGCACAAGAAGTACCTGAGGTTCGCGGTTGGCGACTCGCACTTTGTTTCAGGTCCTGCCGTTAGGATTGACCTCCGCCCTGAAGGTTTTCACCAAGCTCATGGTGGTGGTGGCAGCGTATCTCAGGAAAGGGGGGATTCACGTCCATCCCTACCTGGACGATTGGTTGATCAGGGCGTGCTCTCCCGAGCAAGTCCTGGATCATCTGTCAGTCACCTGCCACTCCCTTCACAAGCTGGGCTTCTCCCTCAATTTAAAGAAGTCCCACTTGACGCCAACTCAGCGGCTCCAGTACATCGGAGCAGTGTTTCCCTCCCCAGGTGAGGGCTCATCACATTCTGCAGATGGTGCACAACTTTCAACGTGCCCAGAGTCTCCCGGCGTTCGAGTTCTTGAGGTTGCTTGGCCCCATGGGATCCTGCATTCTTCTGGTGCCAGAGGCCAGGTTGCGGATGAGATCTCTGCAATGGGCTCTCAAGATGCAGTGGTCAGTCCTCCGGCAAAATGTCAGACCCCGTTCAGGTGCCGCCCTCGGTCGCCCAGGACCTTCTGTGGTGGGCCGTCGAAGGCCGCAGGTGACGGACGCATCCCTCACGGGATGGGGAGCTCATGCCAACGAGTTGACAGTCAGCGGTCGTTGGTCTCTGTCAGAGTCCAGACTCCATATCAATCTGTTGGAGCTGAGGGCCGTCAGGCTTGCCCTGAAGGCTTTTCTGCCGACTGTGAGAGGGAAGAATGTCCTGATTCTGACGGACAACACAGTGGCCATGCGCTACCTCAACAAAAAGGGGGGTGGGCCGGATTACTTCCTCTGTGCAGGGAGGCGATGCAGCTCTGGTTCTGTGCCATCCAGCAGGAAATTTCGATCTCGGCAGTTCATCTGGCTGGAGACGAAAACTAGACAGCGGACGCTCTGAGCAGGCAGAGCGCGATCTCTCACGTGGGAGCTGGCTCAGGAGATTCTCCTGGAGATCCTCGCCCTTTGGGGGACCCCACAAGTGGATCTCTTCGCCTCCAGTGTCAACTGGAAGTGGGGAAGGTTCTGCTCGCGGGAATTTCCTCCCAAGAGGAGCCTTAGGGGACGCGTTTGTGGTCGAGTGGTCCTTCCCACTGCTGTACGCGTGTCCTCCAGTCCCCATCATCCCGCAAGTGCTGCGGAGGTTAAGGAGGCTCGGTTCCCGGATGATCCTCATTGCTTCGGCATGGGCCCGGAGAACGTGGTACCCGGACCTTGTCGACTTGTCCATCTGCCCTCCACGCTGTTTTCCCTACCGAGACGATCTGCTCTCACGGGAGGGGGGGGGTCTGGTTCTCCATCCAGAGGTCAGATCCCTCAACCTTCACCCTTGGCTTCTGAAAGGCTGAGTTATAAGTATTGGGACCTCCCTGAAGACGTGATGGAGGTGTTGCTTTCGGCCAGACGGCCTACAACAAAGTCCCTGTACCGTTGCCGTTGGAGAAAGTTCTGCGACTGGTGCAGGGTTAAGAATGTGGATCCTTTTTCATGTGACATTCCTGTGGTTCTGTCTTTTTTGCTTTCTTTAGCCCACAAGGGCCTGCAAGTGGGTACCGTTAAAGGTTACCTGCCGGCGCTGTCTATATTTAAGCGCTCGTCCGAGGAGTGTTCGTATTTCAAAATTCCTTTAATTTCTCAGTTTCTGAAAGGGCTCACTAATGTGTTTCCACCGTCACCTTTCCAGGTGCCCGGTTGGGATTTGAACCTTGTTCTAAAATTCCTAATGGGTGCTTCATTTGAGCCTTTACATTCTTGTCCTTTGAGACTGTTAACCCTTAAAACAGTATTTTTAGTTGCGGTTACTTCCACTTACAGAGTGAGTGAGTTGCAGGCACTTTTTGTTAAGCCACCCTTCACGGTGTTTCATAAGGACAGGTTGTCCTTAGGGTTCGTCCTTCCTTTCTTCCAAAACTGGTGTCGGAATTTCATTTAAGCCAGAAGGTCATTCTTCCGGCATTTTATCCTCCTCCGCATCCATAGGTTGGATCCTAGGAGAGCTTTAAGTTTCTACATTTCACGCATGTCCCGGGTCAGAGTGGATGATCAGCTCTTTATAGGATACGCTGGAAGGCGTTTGGGACAAGCTGTTACTAAGACTTTGTCTAGATGGATTATCTTGGCAATTTCTGAATGTTAGCTGCTTCGTGGGTAAGGACCCTCCAGTATGCTTACGGGCCCATTCTTCTAGGTGTATGGCTGCCTCTACTGCCCTGCAGAGGGGTGTTCCTATTCGTAACGTCTGTGAAGCAGCCACATGGGCTTCGGTCCATACTTTTGTAAGACACTACTCCCTAGATTCGATCCATGGGCAGAGTCTGGCCTTTGGCAAGGCGGTCCTTTAATCTGCAATTTAATTGGGCATTCTAAATTTCTATATTCTAAATTCTTTTCCCTCCTCCATACGTTGGTGCTGCTTTGGGATTCTGTCATAGATATGGAATATGTCAAAGGACCCAATCCCCTTGAAGAGGGGATTGGGTCCTTTTTTACCTGGTAACGTTCTTTCGATGGGATGGTCCGACAACATATTCCATATCGCTGTCTCCCTACCTGCCCCGCTACAGAATTTCTTATGCGATTGCAGCTTACGTTTCTGCAAGGCTTTCTGTGGTCATACTGGCAGAAGATTGGTGCCACACGTTCTGGGGAAAAACTGCAACTGAGGCTACGGGCGTCGTGCGTCCTACTTATAACATCTGGTGATGTCGGCTCGACGGAGGCCCTCGAGGACTGCGTATCAACGCAGGACGCAGACGCCGAAAATCTTCTGAAGCAGCACAGCTGTGGTGATTACCTGTCATAGATATGGAATACGTCGTTGGACCATCCCATCGAAAGAAGGTTACCAGGTAAGAAAGAAACTTGTTCTTCTCTCATATTTCTTTACTCTCATGCCGGTTTCATCTTTTCAATATTCATAAGGCAAGACCTTTTCATACTTTCGGGGCAGCTAATCTCCATTTCATCTTTTATTTTTATTCTTGTACTCCTTTTGGACACACTGGCTCACATCTGGCTCCTTCAATGTATTTTCAATTCTTCTCTCTGCTTGCTATGTTCCCTCTCACCTCGTGATTCTATTTCTCCTTCACTGCTTTCACTTGGATGGCTGTCATTTCACTCTCTGCTTAAATGTAATGTTCTCTATATGGTCGTTAAATATCTTCATGGTCTTGCTCCTTCATATCTTTCATCTGTGGAATCCTATTTTTTTTTTTTAATCTTCCTTCTTGATCTCTGCGTTCTGAATCGCTTTTTCTCTTTTTCTCTTAACTGATCCTCGGCCTCTGTGTGTTCCGTTTCAGTTCCGCTCTTTTTCTATACTTGCTCTTTGCATTGGAGCACCTGTCCTTTCTCTTTGTTTTTTGTCCTTTTAATCAATGTTTCGTTCTGCTCTTAAAAACCATATTCTTCACTCTTGATCTCATGAAATTGTTCATGTACTGATTTTAATTATACCTTAACGTGATACATGTAAACCGCGTAATAAATGCAAAATAAAATGCAAATACAAAAGTACAAAACTCTTTTCCTTCATAAATCCTCTGCCTTTAGGCTCCCTGTTGCCTGCAGTAAAACCAATATTTCCATCTATTTTGCTTTATCAACATCCTTCGCCTCCTCACCACAATCACTAAAGTAGGTTCTATGTTCTGTTAACCATTTTCAGGGCTTCCTTTTCCCTACCCCCTTAGAGCCGATAGGATGGCGATCTATAGGTCTCAATTAGATATGGTTCAGAGTTCCTGCCCGGAGATATAAACCAAGATTTTGTTGAGTTTACGAAAAATGCATGTATGGTTTCAGACTAAATTGGGGTGGCGAATGATGTCTCCATGCTCTCCTTTTCGCGGGGCCTCTCTTTACGTCGAACCTCGTTCAAGACAGACCTACTGGACTAAAAGTAGATGTATAACTGTTTCGACACACAAGCTTTTGAGGAAGGAACTTTCAGTAGAACAGAAGCATATGCACCCTTAAAGGTTGTAGCACTGATGTGAGCGGTGGGTTCTCACCAGTTGGTTCACAACCCCCCACACACCCAGCAACCTCAGCATCTAAACTGCAAATAGAGGCCCACATACATCTTCAAATGATACTAGAGGGGAACCAGCTGCAGGAAAACCTCTGAAGCAATAGTTATTCCCTTTGCTTGCCCACCCCACAGATCAGTGAAGCATCTCAAATGAAAATCTCTGGGAAAATATTCCTTGAGACAGATGCATGTTGGCTATTATTCAAGATGCTGACAGAATCAGGTTTACAAGTGCTCCACAGAACATGCCACCTTGTGAGCCACAAAATTCCCTTAATCGGTGCTGGCTATTCTACCACCACCTCAGCAGCAGGAAACTGATATCTCTTGGTAATTTTTAGTATGTAAAAAGGACAATTGGTTCAGACCAATCCTAGACCGGAAGGCCATTGACAAGTTGGTAGAGAAGAAAGAAAGGTTTGCAATTTTGGCATTGCATTAGATTTTCATACTTGGGCCGAGCGGCAATTGGATATGTGCCATAGATATTCATGATGCATATTTCTACATACCAATAGCCTTAAATTTCTTAGACGATATAGTCCCGAGCCACACAGGTTTTTGGTAAAAAAAATCCCTCTCAACAACCTCTCAAGTTATCCCCAAAAGACTGGAGCAACATCATTGCCGAAATTAGAGAGGAACTTCCAAGACCTTCTCGAAACAGGAAGGCTCCCAGCGGCCCCGCACTGAAGTTAAATGTCACTTTCCAAACTGCAACTTCTTTGCGAAACGTTGATTGTGCCAAACCAGCTGTAATCCCAAAAGCATCCAGCCTTGGAAAAACAGACTGGTCTTGGTTGTCTCATGCTTTGGCGGCACCAAATAACCTTTAGCCACATCCCAACAAATCTCCAGACGTATTGCAAGAACTTGATGCCAGTTTGATGCACAACGTCCCCCGCTATTTTAAAACTGGCCTCCTGGAACACACAGGGGTTCTCCCATTTGACCAAATCCAGTGAACTAAACCTTGGCAACTTTGATTTGTCTGCAGGAGACTTGGCTAAGGAAAGATCCTTTTTTCTAGAAGTCCAGCAGTCAAGGGAAAATCGGGCGCCTGTCAGCCGGTCTGTTGACCGCAGTGAAAAATGGCAGTGCCCTAAGTCTCCACAAGTCAGTATCAACAAACCTCCTCTCTCAAGAACTTGTCATTGCTTGGGAGACTGGAGACCTACTAAACATTGTAGAACACTCAAACAATCTTAAAATTATCAACGTTTACTGGAACCCGGTGCTTATCGCGAACAAAGTGTTTATAGATCAGGTCACTATTCAACTGGACGACACGTTTATCAACCAACAATCCAAATATGTAATCATTTGTGGCGACCAGAACATCCCAGACCTAGTTGACTGTAAGCACGGTTGCTTCTGGAACCTTGAAGATCCACGGAACGCCAGGCGCTCTCTTTGGCAAGAACTAATACACTCCAGAGATATGCATATGCTCATTGGAAACTTGACATGCCACCCCACCCAACATGGGGAAAGCTCAGGACACTCCTCTGTTTTGGATTACATTTACGTCTCCAACATCTTTTTGCCCCTGGAAGATAGTTTCGAGGTGACCAAAACAGCGCAGAGCGATCACCATCTTCTTTTGTTGACATGGAGAGCATTTGGGCACACTATTGGAGAATTCATGCCAGTAATAGGTGAAACCTGCAATGGGGGACTTCGCTTGAAATTTTCATCTGTAAAGATTTAATGATGGACCTCCAAAACAATCGCACAGTCAGTCGAATATTCTCCTTTTATTAGAACGATTTAAAAACTTCTGTGCTAAAAGACTATCTCTGGTCAGCTCTAATAACCACACTTTCAATAGTGGATTGGTAGTAAGGTGAAATAAGGTGCGAAAATTGGAAAGGCAGCAAAGAAATCAGGCCTATTAAAGGACTTTAAATTGGCTGCATCTGAAAAACCAAGTTACAAAAATTGGTTGTGTTCCACCAAACAACAAAGATACCAGAGCGTCTTGGAGGCCATGCTTGGAGCCTTGGCCGGTAAAGATGCAAGGAAATTCTGGTCACTGATTGGACCAGAAGAAATAACATCAAACGAAAATCAATCAAATCCGATAAACAAAGAATCCTGGTCTAACCATTTCACATGTCTCTATACTGCAGTTCTAGATCCTAGTCCTAGAGACAGCGACCTGAGAAGCCAGATTCCATGGGAAACCGCAAGCAAGGCTGATGACATAGTAAAGAGAATCAAAAGGCTAGAGACCTTACGGGCTCCGGGACCCGACGGGTTGTCAAACTGTATGCTCGACAAATACCCGGACGAGTGGGCCGTTTGCACCTTCTCATTGATTAACCAAATAGCTTGCTCCCAACACATTCCACGTTCAAGGAAGAGGGCGATAGTGGTCCCAATTAATAAAAAAGGTGATTGGGGTAATCCCCAGAATTATGCCCCCATCGCCCTCTTGGACGTCATTGGTAAGATTTATAGTATCATCATCCTGGACCACTTCCACAGTTGGTGTCAACAAATCAACTACATTGATCCATTCCAAGTAGGATTTGTCAAGTGGCTGGGAATCTTAGTAAATATCTTGACACTTCAAGTATTGAAGAGGGTCCCCGGATGTCCCAGAGCCAAGACTTGTATCGCCTTTGTGGACTTGTCCAGGCCTTTGACCAAATTGATAGAGACAAACTTTGGACAAAGCTTGAGAGGAAAAACTGCCCAAAGCCCATCATAAACCAGATTGTGGCCTTTCACTTAACACATCACTAAGAGTGAGATTGAACAAAGCAGGCCTTCTTTCAAAAGAAACTACAACCCGGAAGGGGCGTCTAACAGGGTTGTCCAATGGCTGCTGCCCTTTTCAACTTCTTTCTGGAGGACATGAAAGAAGACTTTTCGTTAACAAGATCTTTCCTGCCTAAGGTCGTAGGAGTCCAATTGTCTCGACTACTGTACGCAGGCGACGTAGTACTAATCGACCAGACCCCAGTGGGTCTTCAAAGACAATTGGACTCCCTACAACAGTACATTACATCTAATGGCCTTGAAATCAAAAAGGAAAACATGAAAATATTAAGCTTTGGTAATTCTAACTCAGGAAAAAATCGCTCCTCTTGGTTTCTGCATGGCAAGAAAATCAAACAAGTCTGATCCTTTAAATACTTGGGCGTTTGGCTGAGTGATTTAAGATCAAAAGCCCCCATGCTAACACATCTTCAAGCAAGGATGAAGGCTCTCACTAGCCAAGCGTGTGCCCCAAACCGTAAATTTGGCTGCTTCTCTATTATGCCAGCCCTCCGGTACTGTAGATCCAACGTTGTACCAGTGGTCCCCTATAGAGCTGACGCCATGTTTAACATCTCAGAGTCTCTCTGCTCACGCCTCGAAGGTCAATTTTGAAGAAGGTCTTTGGTGTCCCCTTGTCAACCCCTATCGCCATCATCCAACGAGAAATCGGTCTCAATTCACTGAACTATTCAGTTGATTGGGGCAGACTTGCTCTGTTTAGAAAATGTTGCGCCTCTCCTCATCCAGAGATCCTGGAAATGGTACATGATGAAATGATCTCCAATCGAAACCCACTTTGCGTAAGTGACGAACAAAAACCATAAACTACCTAGCAGAAATCGGCGGTACCCTGGAACAACTTGTGTCTAATCCTGAGGGCATAAAACAAAAAGCCAAAGAACACGATTTGGATCTTAACCATGGAAACGGCGGGCAACTACCATCGGTTGCACACCTACGAGTCGAAGGTAGGAAACTGTTAGGGAGAATTCTCTCTTTAGGCTGAATTTCCTAACCTAGTGAGTCCCCAGCAGCTTTGCTGTATTTCTGGAGTTTGTTTTTTTTCTCCTGCCAAGAGTGAGACTCTTTTTCTCCCACTCTTGGAAATGATTTATGGTGTTCCTTTGACTGTTAATGTGTTTTTTGGGCTATGGGGTCCTTTACTCCATAGGGTCTCATGTGTTTTTACTATGTGTGTTACACAGCACCCTCCATGCAGTAACACAGGGGTGTCATAGTGACACCCCACCATAGACTCCATACCCTGGGACTGACTACTGTCTCCCAGGGCATGTAAAGTCACCATTGACTTTAGTAGTCCCAAATTATTAACAGAAACCAGTACAAACCATCATATTGTGGACGTACTGGTCAGGGCAATTCGATTGCCCCGGGATATGTTAGTCGAGGGGGCACGTCTCCGTCCCCCCTGATCGAGTTTTGGCTGGTGGCAGTGGAGACTACTTTTTATATTCGACCGCAAATATTTCCCTATGGGATTTTCCCATTGTTCGAGGCTACCAACTTTAATTATTAAATTATCATAGCCTCGAACATACCGCCGGTTTATTTAATTAATATTAATTTGCCGGTTGGTATTTTTTGCCAAGACTCGATTCTAAAATGGCGTTTGTGTTCTCTTCTGTGACTCCAACCCAAGTCGAGCCCTTTGTTCCACTTTTTGGCGGGCTTCTCCACAGAAGCCTCCAAAAGTGGTGCCACTCTGTCTGGGTACCACAGGGGGTGTGGGAGGTGGTTTAGGCACCCTGGACTGAGTTACCTTGGTAACTCAAGTCGCACTCTTGTGTGATTGGCCCAAGTGGTGAGCCGGCTCACCACTTAGCATGTTTGATTGACAGCTAGGCTGAGTGAATGGGGGTATGCTGCATAAAAGCAGGGCTTTGGGGACTGGAACTTCAGAAGTCGCCACAGGACCTGAGAATCCGACGAGGGAGAAGCTGAGCCGACCTACCATGACGACACCACCGGTGGAGCCCTGCGGAACCGACTCGCCACTTCCCGACGACAGAGAAGATCTCCCGGCTGGAGAGGCTTCTTCCCCCGACTGGTGGGCACAACCAGTTTACCTTCTTCTCTTCGCACCCCAGACCGGTTTGTGGTCGAATTGCCCGTGCCAAGCACCCCGGCAGCCGGATAGCCACTTACCACTGGACCGCGAATCAACGGACTGCTCCTTGTACCTGAGAAACTCTGCGGCTGGTTTCTTCGCTGGCAGTGCAACGGACTCCTGTCTTCCTCCCCGACGAGATCCTCTCTTCCCCCGGACGAAGCACCAACTTGTATCCGCTGCCAGGAACTGCTGCCCCCGCTGGAGTATTCTCACCACTTTAAGGTACCGTGTCCGCCAGGCCTCCCTTTCTAAAGATTGCTACAAGGTAATAATAACCCCTTAACCTTCTGGACTGGGCTGGCCGCCTTGACCCTCTAACTGGTCCCTTTCTTTGGTCCAACTCCTTTTTGAACCGTTACAAGACTTTTGTGCACTGCAACCGTGTGACCTTGGACACATTTTGTTTTGATCCTCTTAAAGCGGATCCGGCCTACTGACTCTAAATTCACGGTGTTACTTTGCCTTCCTCTCTTGTTGTGTTCGTGAAAATGTGTTGGGATCTGTTTCAATTATTTCTTTGCTTTTCTCTCCCTTTTTAAAACGAATTATTAGAGTGCCATCTACATTAAGCGCTCACCGCTGTCTGAAAATAAGTGGGGCTTTACTTAAGACTTGTCTAATATTCTTTTAAGGGAGTGTATATCTTTTAGTGACCGTGTTTTTGAATTGCTTACTATTAGTGCCTGTGTGTTTTTCTAGATGTGTTTTTTAAATAAATAATTATCTCTTTTACACCAAGCCCTGGTCAGTGTTTACTTGTTCTATTGTGTTCTCTTGACCTATTGTGAATACTCTGTATACGGCCTAACACTTCTTGAGGGAAGTCTGACTGCTCAGCCACAGCTACCAAGTGAATCTGTGTGGTACAGACTGCTACCAAGTGGGTTTAGTGCCAAACACCTGTAGTCTTAAATCTTTTGCAGTGTTCCAGAGGGAACTGCACAGGTTTCTGCCTAACAGAAACTAGACACAGTTTGTGACTATCTGAAGCAGTTTCTCGATAAAAATAAATAAATCAGATCCAATTTCTGCTAGTGCGTATGAACCTTTACCCTATGAATGAGTTGAAATCAATTCAGTGTTTATCACAAGAAAATCACTCATCACTGCAATGACAAATCCAAGGTGGAACCCCTGATTCATTTAATAACCGTATGCCCAGCACAAAAACACCCGAACAAAGCATTTCAGACCACTGCTGTCTGACTTTCTAAGCTCCAATTCTGACGCTTGGTGGAGGTCTCTCATTGACGCAGGAAAAGTGAAACATGTAATAGCCGCCATGGTTAACTTCTTGGCTGAAGTGTTGCCAGAGAGTGGTGTCTTATGATAGCTCGAGACCTTCAATGACCATTATTACATTTGTTTTCTTTTGCCTTTTTTTCCCTTCTCTTTTCATTTCTCTTTCTTGTTTTATGTGGTAAAAAGCAAGTTGGCAACGTGAATTGTATTAAACTCAGTTTTATGTTGTTGCTAAAAAATTGTTGTTTCAATTTTAATGCAAAAAAATAGCCTTAAAGCATCAGAAATACCCACACTTTCATTATGAGGTACTTTCACTCAGCCTCACATTTGCTCCATGAATTTTCGGCAAATACCTGGATAACTGGTTGCTAAAGGCAAACCTGTTCCTGAAAACAGGACCTTCAATCTAGGACTTGATGTTAATCTGGAAAAATCACCAGTACAGTTCTGTACAAAGGATTAATTCTTTGATGCTGTTTTAGCCACAAACAGTGATAGTTTCCTTCAGAGGATGGACATGCATCGATCCACCAGAAGGCATTCCTACCCCATTGCCTAGACAAGTTTCATCAATTGTGTTCTATGACGTCCTGCATTTCTATTGTCCCAAATGCATGACTTCACATGAGGCCTCTGAAGAAATGCATTGAACAATGGTCCTGGAAAATGGGCCTTCGATAGAGGAGCTGATAACTCCTTGTTTTCAAAATTATTATTCTTATTATACACTTTTTTTAAATTGATTTCCATGTTGCGAACAGATTGGAATATATATAAAATTCATTCACCCATCAGGGTTGACATCGTTCACATATTTGAATTAGCCACAACTTGTTCACCATTCTGCATTAGACCATTTACCTCAGTGACCGTTCTGCTCCATGGAGCAGAGCTCGGCTTCTTTTAATTCCACCTAAACCCCTGTTGCCCTATTACAAAAAGCGACTCAACTCTCAGTCCCTATCTGAAGAAAATGACAATCTGCACTGTGTTCAGAAATAGCAGGAAGGATCAAGTACATTTTGCAGTGTATTGTTCCAATCAACTTCTCTCTCCGGACTTCAAGGGAGCATCAGAGCCAATGGAGCCTGTAATAAATCCCACACCTCATGCCAAGTGCTACAGCGTTCTGCCCCAGGGTTACCCGCACGGTACAACGTCCTTTCATCGCCGGTACTTTCAAAGCCTGGCATTTAAACGTGCACATTATAACGAAAATATGTATGTGCCTTCTATGCCATTGCAATCCTGCGTTTAACCAGTATCAATCCCAAAGAGAAAACACGGCCTAGCACCTGACTCTCTGCCTCCCCTTACCACCTCCCAACAGGCCCAACAAGCAAGACTTCCTTGTCGCTGGAATGTGAAGCTTGGTGAGTGCGATTTAGTTTGTCACTCTATCACAAAGTTGGAACTGTCGTACACTCCCACCACATGTGCTTATAGGAGCTCACAGCTCTCCTACACCACCAGCAGCTCGCAATCACATCCCCCTCCATTTTGGGATCGAGTACGAGGGTGACCTATGCCTGCATGATACTTATATTGTATCCATCTGAGGCGAGCATTTCGGGACACGCCTTTTGTGTATTGTAATGCCTTCGTCCGTTTACCGTCCATCAGTGGTTTCCCCAGGCCATCTGTCCGTTTATATCATGCTTTAACGTTTTCCCTTACTCTAGTAGCCAATCCCGCTGCTTACAATTCTGTTATGTGCTTACTTCCCCTCCGATAGCTGGCGCAGCATCGTGTTGATGTGCGTCGCAGGACATGCTGGCAACCCCTGCCGAAGACCCCTGATGTCTGCCATCAGCCTGGCGAAGTCCAGGAAATGAAAGTAAATGTGTGCTTTCTCTCTTGGGAACTCCTAATATGATATTGGGCGATTCTTTTTTTTTTTTTTTTTTCTTCTTCTTTTTTTCTTTCCTTCTGCCCAAAGTACAAGTCCTCAACCGTTCTGCTTCTCCTTCCCCCCGGGGCATCTGCATTCCCCTGCCCCCTTTCCGAAAGTAGCTCAATCTACCACTGGACAGCGTCAACTCTGGTAGGACGGGTATGTTCTGCCTCGGCAACCTGCTTGCCTGCTGCCATTGAGGGATCTAAGGTCCACCCCGTCAATCAGTGTCAGTGCTGAAACTAGGGAAGCCCCCATCATAGCTTAATAAAAGTGGGAGTGCCAAGAGAACCAGGAAGAGAGATACAAGATGTTCAAACCGAAAGCTGTTAACTCGGGGACAATGCTGGTTTTTGCGTTGCCAAACCGCTGGGGAGACGAAGTGCATTACCTAGAGAACAGGCTGGAGAAAATGTCTAGAGGCTGGTAGACCTTGAAGGGACATTTGTATAGAGTTGCAGAGGAGCCCCAACCCTGATGTGCCTAAAGTGCTGCATGCTGGGGATGGACCGGGATAGGTCTATTCGACCAAAGGAAATCCCAGAAGGGAGCAGGGCATGATATGTGGTGGCCAGAAAGGTGAAAGAGGGAATATCCCTTTCTTTGCCAATACGACACATCGACAATGAAGTGTGTCAAAGGAGCGAACAGAAGAAGGCGGAGAAGTTGTATTGACTGGCAATGAAACAAAGAACCACACTGACGCGGTACTGCAGCCCCATTACACCAAAGGTAAAGGGAGAGCGGTGGACCCGGAGAAGAGGGCTCGATAAATAATTGGGACACTCACATTTATACACCTTGGAAAACCGAATATAAAAATTGGAGTAATCCTACTCGTCCCAGTGACTGGCCAGAGTACAAACAGGATCATTCAGGGACTTAAAGGATAGTTCCGGGACTTTTTTTTTTATTGTCCCTACGGTTCGGCCATGTGTTTTTAAGCATAAATCGGTAGATCGTAGAAAACTTTCCTATGGACCTTACCCGACTTTTCGTCCATTAACGCACTCGAAATCAGCCGCCATTTTGTGATAATCCTATCATTTCCCCCCATCGACCTGGCTCACCTGCGTTTGCGGCACTAAATCATATCCCCCGCCCCTGAAACAGACTTTATCAAAACATTCATATTCCCCGCCTCTATCCGTGACGTGACTGTACTGCGTAGGCAAACGCGCCCAGGCGTCTTCTACGCGACTCCACACAGAACCCGGAAACCAACACAGATCAGCTCACAACACAGCGCGCCACAATTCGGAATATGAAACTGTACTTTTAAATCAAACCGCAAGATTGTAAATTTGGTAAAGTACATTTATTTGACATCAAATGTTTAGAGAATATTCAGCGATTTGCATTTTTCTTTGCTCTCGATCCAAAATAGTTCGTCTTGAGGCAAGCGATGTTCGTGTGCAGTACACAGGGTGTTGGTTTACGATAAAATAAGCTCTTCGGTCGCACTGATAATCGCATGGCTGTTCCAACAACGAGGCACTAGGCCACCACAACGGTATGTATGTTGCATCTAGCCATTAGTACCGCGTAAGGGCATACTTGTACTTGGCGATTGTCCCATAAAATGGTCAGGGTGGTAACGTTGTTCACGCGGAGAAGCAACTGGCGGTTGTAAAAGCCATCCGCCGGTGTCTGGTACTCGTGACACATACAATAATGAAGGATGTACCTGTTTTAAAAACATAAAAAATGAAATTAGTCTCACCATCAGATCTTTATTAAAATTATTCATTTTATATATTCGGTCGGGAAATTATTTCATAGCTAGGACAGTGCAACTGGGTATTATACGTCATTTCCAGTAACCCACCCCCTCTCCTCCGCCTTTTTCAGAGCTGCCTGAGCGCCAGTGGACCACTTCGTCACTGATATGATATAATATGGCATTTGCAACGCGCCTATACACAAGTGTTTCAAGGCATGGCGAGGCAGGGGGTGGGGGGGACAAGGAGAAGACAGACAACGATCCTACTAGGCCAGGTGTCATTCAGATCGCGCAAGTGCAGGGTAGGGGGAAGGTAAAAGTGCAAGGGGAAGGGGAGGGGGGAAGTGGAGTACAAGGTAAGTAGCATAAAATAATAAATACATAGGGCCAGCTGGTGGCGAGTGCAAGGTAAGTGCAGAACAAGTGCTGGGAAGGGGGGGCTGTAGGATACTGAGACAGTCCCCCAGTGCAGGGGTTGACAGGGAGGCAGTGCAGGTGGAGAGTGGAAGGGCCCAGGACCGAGGTCGCAGACAGTGGACCAGTTGTAGCATGGGAGAGAGAAAGCAGAAGCAAAGAGGAAGGTTTTGAGGTGCTTCCGTAAAAGGAGATGGTTCTCCTCAAGATAGTGCGCGGTACAAAACAATATGCCACATAGAACGAACAAGTACAACTTAACCCGTCTTTAAAGCTACTGTATAGTAATTAAATTGCGGTATAAACTCATCTAAAGAGTTACTTACATTATATTTGCATTTTCCATTGTGTCTGTGCGTAGGGCAGCCCCGAAATACCACTCCTTCTATGCCGACGTTATTTCTTCTAATGAACGAACATTAAATGGCTTTCGTTTCTGAAATTATATTCATTATCGTTTCTTACGTTATTGCACCACACCCCCAAAAAGAAGTCTTTCGGGATGGTCCCGGCCTGTCAAGGTCAAATAACAATAGAACCTTATACTGAGTCGTGGGCCATTCCGGCACCCGAGCAAAAAATCAAAGCAGCTGACCTTCACTTTGAACGAGCACACATTCCTAGTTAGCTACATTCAGTGTAAGGCCATCTCACAGGACTTGAAATTTACACTCCATCTTTGCATTTTGTCTGCGTGCATTTGCAGCCCCAGAGAACCATAAATACGGAGACATTCTATATTTTTTGAAAAATGATTTATATTACTGTTTGGTTTAATTTAATGCGCAAATGAACAAGGTTGGATAGACACATTGCATGTACACTGAGCAATCACTTTTATTTACACAATACATAGCTACACATATTCAATGGGCCTGCGACATGAGGAGACTCCAGAGCAAAGTCACAGGTGACACCCGGGTGGTTCGCACTACTGCACGGTGAAGGGAGGGGCAAGGGTGGAGAGACACATTGCATGTACACTGAGCAATCACTTTTATTTACACATTACATAGATACACATATTCAATGGGCCTGCAACATGAGGAGACTCGAGAGAACAGACAATCAAATTACAATCATTTAAACCGTGATGTGTATTTCTCAATGAGCTCTGCTTTAGGTGGACATGGAACAGAGGCAATGTTGGGTGGCAATGCAGTTGTCCCCTGCACAGGTTCGTTCACAACTCCATGTATGTGCCTATCTAGGACATCAACAATAAGTCTCTCAATAAACTCATATTGCATATCCTCAAACACTGGTTTGGTCACCCATTGTTTACTTCTTTTAGTGAAGGCCTTATTGTAGCGAAGCGTCCCTAAAGTTCCGGTCGTCCTACTTTGTTGACGGCCAACATTATGGTTATGTGCCAAGACCGCTAGAAGAGTCAGATTTATCATGCCCTCCATGCCAAAATGCAATCGTTTTGGCCTGTACTTTAGGCACATATTGTGGAACACCTCCAAATCTCCTGTGTGGCAGAATTCCGTGAGTCCCCTCAAATCTCTTGTTATAGTTTTATCAAATACAATCTTTTCAATGGCTTTGTGAGTGGGTGATGAAGGAATCAACCACTTCTTCTTCCGTGCCTCCTCTGTGGACAAATGGCCATGTTCACAATTGTGGAAATGTTGGTTTGTGGTCCAGCGGTGAACGTTGCTACAGTGTAGCATTACTGACCGCCATTTTTCCAGTAGAATTTCCAACGACCCTCCACATGTTTTTGAGCTCCACCAAAGATGGTTGCTGATTGACTTGGACCACTGTGAAATACCTTGCATATCTTTTTTTTTACCTGCAGCCGACATTTTTTTATTGATTGTTTTTGCAAGATGCCATACGTCAAATTGGTGATTTATATTTTTGTACTCTTCTCTCATTGTCTTGGCAATTGAAACGTGTCTGTCCGTGGCTATCAGGTCGATCACCATTCCCCGCGATTGTAGTTCTTACAATGATGCTACAAAGCCAACTTTCTCCATGGCCACTGAGGATGTACTTTGTGACACCTGCACGACCACCGAACTCACAATTTTCTTACTTTCCATGTCCTGAAAGTGGTAGGTGCAGTACTTGGCTGAAAATCCTGGGCTGTCGCACTGTCCATCACCGGCTAGCCTGAACCGTTTGCCCGCGAATGTACTATCAATCGACATTTTTTCCATTCTCCAAGCTTCGCTAATGGCTGGAAATAGATAATCGGTTTGGTATTTGTAGAACTGAGTTTTCGCAATGAAATGGATTCCCACAAACTGAAAGAAATACTCTAACTTTTTAAAACTTGAACCACTAAAAAGTGCGGCCGCTGCACAAAGTAGATTGCCTGCTGGCAGTTGCCCCAGCATGGGTTGTGCAGACCATGAGAAAGGATGATATTTTGTACAGGTGGCATGTATTTTAAGGTTAGTGCCTCGAATTGCACGAGTCACATTAATCAATGGCTCCCCACATACTTCCCCACCAACCGAATGCCCACATTTCATCCTAATAATAATATCAATCAAACAACTATCAAATACAATGAATTTGGCCTCTTTCCTTATACTGTCACTCTGCATCCCAGCTGGTTCGGCCTGTAACATTGAGGACATGTCACTCACATGAAAGGTAGAATCTCTGATATCGTCTTCCGCTATGTTCAGTGATATTGATGGTGTTTCATTGTCGTCCACTTCATTCTCTTCCATTGCAACATCTGTTCCTTCTCCGGCGATGGGTGAATAAAACAATTTCTTCAACTTTCTCGCGGTCTTAGTTTTTGCGGGTGTGGATTCTGTGAATTGATCTCCGACTGCATCCGAACTACCAGGAGGACATTCACTATCAATGGCTGGTGGTGGTATAGCTCCGTTGTCAATCACTTCATATTCTTCCCATTGGCACGATGCATCTCCAGTCTCAAGTCCCTGCCAAAAGGTTTGACAAGCAACATCTCTCGTTCGCTTCACTGTCTGTGTAGATCTAGTTCGTACACCCACTCGCAACTAGAGGACAGATTGGAAAAGGGATGTTCAGTTTAAACACAATTTACAGTATTGAACTATTAACAGTGAAAAACAACATAATATAGTGACCAGGACACTAACCTTCTTTTGCTTTCTTTTCTTTGAAACTTTCTTGCCTCGAACTTCAACATCAGGACGCTGTTGCTCCGACTCGTGTGTGCATGTCTCCACTTCCTCTTGCGCTGCAACGACTATATTTTCATGATAAGCACATCCATCACGCACTGACGCTCCATCGACTCCCTGAAACATAGAACTTTCATTAGTATGTATAATAATATTGAAAACACAAAATGTACTTGGGGACCAATACCCACGTACATCTCAATAGCAAAACACGAATGAACGCATTGTGTAGAACATTCAAACGACAATTATTCACGCATTGTTGATCTAGTTAGATGGAACTGTCAAGATCCATACCTCGGGCTCCGCATAGACTTCCATTGATGATATTATTGAAGATGACGCTTCAGCAACTCCCTGAAACACAGTAATTGCATTAGTATGGTTTTCTATTTTGTTAAAAAGAACATAAACTTTGTGCAGGCGTCAACGGCTCATCTAAATAGACCTGCACAAATGATCAGTTGTCTAAAATAAATAATGGATATCTAAATATGATTCGATTTGCTCGATCGTTGGAAGTGTCACCACCCAGAGATCTGCATCAACTACTAGGGGTGATGTTCTTGTAGAATAAGCTCCGTCATCTCCCTGAAACATAGTACTTGCGTTAATAAAGAAGGAAGTATAGCGGATGTAATCACGTCATATGATCTCGCTTGATCGAACTGTCAGTATCCATACCTCGAAATGCATAAGAACATCAAGGGACGCTGTAACTGCGGTGCACACTTCTGCAAGCTGTTGCGCCGACCCGTAACTGCATGCTCCCCCTTCTTCTTGGACTAATGCTCCATCGACTCCCTGAAACATAGGACTTTCATTAGTAATGAACACAATATTGAAAAAAGAAGACACATAGGAGGGCGACGACAGAAGGACATATCAATGGCTAAAAACGAAAGAAACATTGTGTGTAACAATCACGCTACAAGAATGCAAGATCTGATGATCTCCATCGATGGAACTGTCCGGAAACGTACCTCGAGCATCTGAGTGACATCAACGGTTGTCGTCAATGCGTTGGACTCCTCAGCATCTCCCTGAAAGACAGTACTTGCATTATTTTGGATAACAATAATTATAATTGAAAACAAAGACTAGAGGACGAGTACTAGGGTGTACCATTAGGTAAAATAATTACACGATAAATTAAAACGATTGATTTACATGCCTAAAACAAGTCAGTGGCAGAATAGCTAAGTAGGATTACCCGATAGGCGCTTGAAGTGGCTGATGACTGCAATAACGACACGGATGGAGAATCTTCCGCCTTCATATTGAGTGGATACATAAATGGGGAAATTATTGTTAGCTAATGGTACACACTACCGCAAGGCCGAGAGCTAAATCCGTAAACTTGACTCACCAGTGAAGGGATGTGGACGAATAGTGTGGGAATAGCGGTTGAGAGCAATTTTCGCTTCGCTCGCAGTGTGTTCTTCTTTATTAGCAATGATGTGGAGTACATGTCTGAGCTAAAGTGCCTGCTGCAGATGCGGTATCGATCACCCCTCTTGTCCACAAAGACTTCTAGGACTCTACTTTCAAGCTCAGACGGTGGATATCCGCAATATAGGACCCATTCTCTTATCTGATCTATTGTCTTAGGGAAAACATGCATTATAGTACCTTCAGATTTTTTATGGGTCTTCGAAGGGCAACCGCCAATGGAACAGGCAGGCATTGTGGAAAGTTCTGAAAAGTAAAGATCAACAATTCTCTATGAATACCAATGTGTTAAAAAATTAAATGACACATAAAAGGTTCAATGCAAGGTTCGTTTTGGTTCTTGGAACTATACACGTTATTCACATGCGGATAAGTATTTGAATAACTTTAAAAAAATAGAAAAATAATTTGACTAAACTCAGAACATGTGACTAGTTCCTTGCATGTACTGTCTTGAACGAAAAGAAAACATGGATGCAATTTGATGACTACTAGCAAATAGATATAAATTAAAAAATTGGACGCAAAATGATTATGGTACATGGCCTTACCTTGACGAACAAACAGTTAGATGCAGGGATCAGAGTAGTTCCTTGTCGTAGAACAGGGAGCAGTTCACAGGTTGCAAACTGACGAGTTTGCTCGAAGTGGTCACGGAAGTTCACAGAGATGAAGAGCAGATAACCAGCACCTTCACGGGTTGACTAGCAAAGCGCAAAGAAGTTCTCATTAGAAATATGAAGTGGGTTATAAAGAATTCGAAACAGGGGTGTGTTTGTGAATGAATGACGTATATATGTCGTGGCATTATGCGGTTTGCAGGGGGGCGTCCAGCGTGAGGGGGGATGCTTGGCAGGAGACACGGGGTCTGGAGGTAGACATGGGAACAACAACCCATGCTCTAGACCACTTTGAAGTGTACATGGTCTTTGGCACCTCCCTGACAGCTCCACTTGCCAGCACAAGTACCCCGGTGCGAACTGCCTTTGATAGGGCGGGGGGTGGATTGGGGCGGTGGTCGTGCAGACAAGACACAGGAAGACTCGTGAATGGAGACACACTTATGTGGATTGCAGGGGGGCGTCCAGCGTGAGGGGGGATGCTTGGCAGGTGACACGGGGTCTGGAGGTAGACATGGGAACAACAACCCATGCTCTATAGACCACTTTGAAGTGTACATGGTCTTTGGCACCTCTTGGCCTTTATCGCTCCCTGACAGCTCGACTTGCCAGCGCAAGTACCCCGGTGCGAACTGCCTTTGATAGGGCGGGGGTGGATTGGGGCGGTGGTCGTGCAGACAAGACTCGTTTGCCGCAGGGCCTCACCAAGGAGAGGCCATCTAACTGCATGTAAGAGGCAGGCTGCAGGATCTAGTACATGGAAGGCAGGGGGGTGAGTTTATAAATACCTCACCCTCCCAGGAGAATATATGGGTGCAGTTCACCCTGGAGACCCTGGATGCCTAGGCAGTTAGTCAGCAGCAGGCTGGCCTGTGGTGGCAAGGCGGCACGGGCCAGAGGGGGTCATCTCTGTACCCGGTGCCCAAAAGGATGATTTATTATGATCAACCATATTGATTATTTACCTATAACCATGTTTTGTATCAATAAAATCCAACGGCCTTTTATTGCCAACGCTTGAACAAAGTGGTGTGGTAAGTATTTTTGGGGGAGGAGGCAAGGCCGGGAGGCTTGATGCCAACCCGCAAAATAACATGTATGTCTGCTGCATATGGGTTCAACGGTTATGTGGATTGAAGGTGGGCGGCCAGCGTGAGGGAGGATGCTGGCCGGAGACATGTGGTGTGACAAGACAAGGCACAGGAAGACTATTCAATGGAGACACACTAGATTCATTTAAAAAATCAAAACAACCATTGTTAAAATATATGTTGGGTTTTATTTTAGATCTTAATTTCAATTGAACATAAATAATAAACATTACACATTGTAAAGTTCCGGTTGCAGCACATCCAGGGAAAATCCGCGGTATTGTCCACTGTCGCTGGGGAAATGTTGTCTAATGGCAAGTACCGCACAGGCAGGTATTACTCTCCGAACGCGGTGTCCGAGCCTCCCGTGAAGCCACCAAGTGAAGCAACGATAGGCCACCAGCCTGTACCACCTGTGAAAATGAAAGATGCAAACTGTATTAAAATGACAAAACTTTCTTATCAATGTCGATTCAGGTAAAAAATGTCATTCTGCTTTGAAAAAAATTCTATCTAGAAAATGCACAATATGGAACCAATTTACATGCGTTCGAATGATATGTAGATGTAATTTTATATGTGGGAGACGACCATGAAATAGTAGTGGCATCACTGACATCACAACCAGAGTATACTTACTCGTTACTCGGATTACGCGGACGAACAGTGCCGCGAAGTTCGTGCATAAGCACCATCATCATCCTCAACACGGTCCGTGAGAGGCAGGCTTCCCTGAACTCTGGCAGCTCGGTGATGCATTGCGGACTTTGCTCGCCTTCCGAAATGTAGGCCAAGCACCCGGAATTTTCACGGCAGCAGCAGTTCTCCTCCTCAGTTGGCATTAGCTCGCACCGATTGCACGTGCACCAGGTGGAGACGCCGTCCATGCGACATGGTCCAGGCTCTTCATCCGTTGACTGGTCCTCCCAACTGCCGTCCGAATCCCCATCGTTTTCACGTGCTTGCCTTTCCAGTAGTTCCTCCTCGGTGTACTCGGGCTCGTACATATACGGCATTATTGTAGCCATTGTGTGGTAAAGAAAGTAAAATAATTTACAGAGATGGTACAGGTGTTCACAAGGCCTAGAAGCGACGAAGGTAGCTGTCCAGAGCACAGAAACGAGTCACAGAATACTCAAAGTAACACAGAGAGAGTAATGGAATCGAAAATCTGCTGCTGTGTGTTGTGAAACGGTGTGTTTATACTTATTGAGGAAAGAGGCGTCCTGCCATTTCCATGGCGACACTTCATTAGCTGAGGCGCAGCGATTGTTGACACGAAACGTGCTTTGGCGTTGGGAAATGGGCGGTACGCGTCTGCTGATGTCAGGCTCAGGGGCGGGGGATTTGATTTAGTGCCGCAAACGCAGGAGAGCCAGGTCGATGGGGGGAAATGATAGGATTATCACAAAATGGCGGCTGATTTCGAGTGCGTTAATGGACGAAAAGTCGGGTAAGGTCCATAGGAAAGTTTTCTACGATCTACCGATTTGTGCTTAAAAACACATGGCCGAACCGTAGGGACAATAAAAAAAAAAAGTCCCGGAACTATCCTTTAACATATTCGTCCAAGTGAATGTCAAGAGTATAAGCAGAGTGAGGAGTAATCATTCTCGTCCCAGTGAATGGCAACAATACAAGAAGAGTGAAACTTGTTCAGGGACTCGTCCCAGTGAGTGGCAAGAACATCAGAAAACCAAGAGTCCAATATAGGCTCAACCTACTTGTCTGAGTGAGAAGATAAATCGGAAAGAAGGAGGAAGTATTGTGAGGCACAACACCTATTAAGAGACTCAGTCAAGAAGGACAAACTCCAGAGAGGAATCTGAAGAGTCAAGGGAACCAATGTAAGAGGGCCTGGAAAAGCCCCTTGAAAGAACTGAAGGACTTGGGAGAGATGGCAAGGGGTCTATCTGAAGATTCAGTACTGAGGAGAACTTTGGTTGGGTCGGAACAGCTTGGGTTTGGACAGAGGACAGACTTTTACTTTGGACTTCACCATTGACGACGAGCACCCTAGTTAGTTGTGTGTAGGGAATCCCTTAGGATATGGAAATCTAGGCATTTTCTTTATTTTACAATAAACCTTTTGAAAATGGCACTATTGGTCTGTCTCCTCCTTCTGACTTACCACACAGCCCAGGGATGACCTTTGAAGTCTGGCGCCCCGATGCCACCTCTTCCCACCGGGAACTGCAAGATTGACAAACCCTTAATTGCATAGGTCTATAATTTTATCTCAATTGTATATTTCTGTAACATTGTAAGCTTTGCATATCCTTTCTGCCTGCGCCCTGCTGCCCCTGGGTATGGTGCGCCATTAAATAAATAAACAAACAAACATGCAATTTTCAGTGTTCCACCCTTCCACAACAGCTTACCCAGTACCATATTCAGTTTACAAAAGCAATCGCTGGGCACCAGCATCAGCATCACCTGTAGGATATGCAACAGCCTCGGCAGAGCAATCTTCTGAGCCAGGGCCACTCATCCCATTACCAACAAGGGAAATCTGACCCAAAAGACTGAGATTTTATTGAAGGCCCTATCCCATGCTCTATATTCTGTTGATGGACCCGTTCCCAGTTCACACTCGGATCTCCCGGTACTTGAAGCCGTCCATGACAACTTTCATCCCAAAGCTAGCTAGGTGATGACCCACTGCTTCCAGTATCTCGTAAATTGTGGATTTTGCACAATTAATCACAAATCCGAACAAGTCTCCAAACTTCTGCACCGACCCGAGAAGTGAGCCCAAGTTTCGACCCAAGACCCGGACCTATAGTAAGACATCATTGGAATGAAATGAGGGGTGGAATTGCACGTTAACACCATTGAAGATCAACAACTACAATCAAAGTAAAGTATTTAATGAAGTAGAATACAGCCGACACGTGTTTCGACACTCGGGTCGTCTTGCATACCATGGTCAGGTAGGAAGGTAAGAGCAGCGTTTGCGGAACAGTGAAGGAACACCGCAGAAAAAATAAAAATGAAATGAATAATCATGAACATGGTAATGTGTGATAGTACATTAAAAAATGTATAACGAATAATCACAGTGCCTCACACGAACTGAAATACCCCATGCAGTTTGTGCACCAGCCACATGAGGAGGAATTGGATAGAACAAGGTAGAAGACCAAGGTGAAAATGCAAAAGGCAGAGAAGAAAGTGAAGCTAACATAGTGAGATAATTAAATCCACTGTGAAGCCAATAAAAGCAAGTAAGTGTACAAGCATTTAAGTTAGAACTTGAGGATAATAGCAAAGTGATTAAATGGGCAAGTGGGTCCAAGCAAAGTGACTAGTGGGTGGTTACCATATCAGGGTGGCACTGGTGGTAAGCGACCCAAAGCATAGGGAAAATTATAGACCAGTTAAGGGTGGTTAGTAGAACCCGAAAAATGCTTACCACGTGGGGATACAGATGGCAAAAGGACATGAGAATCCTGTGGGATTGGGAAATGAAGTCAGATAACACTCAATATTCAATGTCGCTGAATAAATGATGAGAAAGGTGTTGTCACATACCATGTAAAAATCCCCTGGATGGTGCCAGAAAAGTCGCATTCACGTTTGAAATGGAAAACGCCGTAATGGCTCAAACCCATTATATCGCCTATGAAGTAACAAAGTGATTGAGGGACTGGCATAGCAATATATAGCAAATATAAGGTCATTATCAGTAAAAGAGAAGAAAAGCGGAGGTCCTACATACTCGTTCTATCGAGTAGAATCTCTGTATTACTGGAATGCTCCAGCGAGGCACGTATGTAGCCGCGTTTAAATAATAATGGTGGCCGCATACATAACGAAGTTGACGTAGGCGGCATCATGAGGGAAATACGTCGCAGGGGTGACGTATTAGGTAAACAACGTCCGTAATCGCGTTGGTAATGTTGCGGCTGCCACGTACGTCACAAGAGTGACGTAGGTGACAGCACGATTAATTGATATCAGTAGCGACATGTGAGAGATACAACGGAAACATCAAGAGTAAATAGAACATGAAAAGAAATAAATAATGCTAAGACCAAGTAAGGAAAAATAAACAGTAAATTAGGAAAGGAAATGGAAGAAAGGAAGTAGGGGAGAAATCAAAATCAAAAAATCCTATTGCGTGCTAGTGAGCAAAGAGACACGGGGGGAAAAACAGGGTGAAAGGCAACTGGATAAATGAAAATGACTGGATCTTATCGGTGAATACAAAGAGATATTACAAACAGCAGAAAAATCATATTGTGCAATGGCACCATGTTTACAAAAAGACATGCATCTCATGGGCAGAGTTAAGACCTCGCGTGGTACATCGTAGGAGACAAATAAGTCTGGCTTCCATTTGTCGTAATTTAAGTTGTAGATCCCCGCCCCTTTTCCCCCTATGCGCTTTCATTAGTCCAATGTTGCCAGTGAACTGCTAAAGGAGATTAAGGTTCATACATCCTAAGACCTAGTCAAGTGTTCTCTGATACGAATTCTGAGTTGGCTTATAGTACTGCCCACGTAAAGCTTGCCACAGACACAAATAATGGCATACACCACATGTGTGGTTTTGCAATTGATGAAGTCCCATATGACCACTTTGGAACCGAATTTATTAGTGAAAACATGACATTTGGGATGAGCCCAAGGGCACTGATTATAATTCCCACATTTGTGCAAGCCAGCTGGTTGGCATAACCAAGATGGATTTTCCTTTTTACTGTCAAAGTAAGAGGGATTGACCTGTGATTTGATCGTGGGTGATCTCAAAAAAGTAAATTTGGGTTTGGATGTCAACAAAGGTTCAAGATCCTTGTCTAGTCTCAGGATGTGCCAATGTTTTTCAACCATTTTCTACAGCAGTGAAGAATCGGCAGTAAATGGAGTGACAAGAGAAATGTGTTGTGGGGGTTCTTTAGGCTTGCGCACCTTGTTCAAGAGGTCAAGCTGAGTTGTATTAGATTAGACAATTAGATTGTCTTCTGACATCTAAGATATGCTCTCTTCTTGGGATTCCTAAGGCGGCTCTGAGGGCATTGTTCTGAAAGGTTTGGATTTTTTGCAGCTGTGTTTATTAGACCCTATGTATGGGATGCATTACTCACCGTAATCTTATTTCTGATGCTTGTATCTGCTTAGATTCACATGCTGTGCATAGACCGACATCTAGTGGAAGCTGCAGAGTATTAGTTTGTTTTTTGAAACTCGAAAATGGGTGTCGAGCTAGGGCGTGCCAGTAATACTACCCCTAGTGTGACGTCCACTGTACCCATGATCCCTCACGCGTGTAGGACCCTCAGATTGTATTTTTTCTGACATAGGTAGCATGAGGAGTAGCGTGAGTACAGAGTATCCAAGCAGATAGATGGATAAGACTAAGCATCCATGCGCCTTCTCTCAGAGGGGAGGAAGGGTGGGCGCATGTGAATCTAAGCAGATACAAGCATCAGAAATACGATTACAGTGAGTAATGTATCCCTTCTGAGGCTTGTGGAATCTGCTTAGATCACATGCTGCACATAGATTAGCGAGCAGTGTTAGAAGAAGGATGTGGGATGTGAGAAGGGTCATGAGCGAACAAATGTCTTAGAACCGCTTGTCCCACTTGAGTATCTGTCTTGTAATGAGTGTCAATTCAGTAGTGCTGAGTAAAGGTGTGAATAGAGCTCCATGTAGCTGCTTTGCAAACGGTGTCAAGGGGTACATTTGCAATGAAAGCCAGAGTGGCCCCAGTGCCTCTTGTAGAGTGGGCCCTTGGCGTAAAATGCAGAGTTTTATCTGAAAGGGAGTAATATAGCTGGATACATTGAATATCCATTTTGAGATGGCACTTTTTTAGAGACGTGATCTCCTTCTCTGCCTGTAGCTACAGAGACGAACAGTTGATCTGTCTTTCTTAGCGGCCTGGTCTTGTCTACGTAGTAGAGGACTGCTCTTCGCACATCTAAAGTGTGTAGTTTCACCTCACCAGAGCTTTTGGGTTCTTGGAAGAAGGCCGGTAGCTCAATGGACTGGTTAACCTGGAATTTAGAGATGAATTTAGGTGAGAACCTAGGGTGAGTTCGTAAAACCAGTTTATCCTTATGAACAGTAAAGAAAGGATTCTGCACCGACGGAGCCTGAATTTCACTGACCCTTCTACTGGATGTAATGGCTACTAAGAAGGCAGTCTTATAAGTCAGGTGTGAGACTAGCTTTCTGCATGGGTTCAAAGGGGGGCCCCATGAATTTAGTAAACACCACATTGAGGTCCCATCCTGGTGGAGGGTTTGAAATTGGAGGGTGGAGTCTCTTTACCCCTTCTATAAAAGCCTTAACCACTGGTACTTTCCACCACGACACCTTGTTATGGGAGGTGGTGTAGGCTGACAGCGCCGCCAGGTGTACCTTGAGTGAATTAAATACCAACCCTGCGTCCAGTAGGTGGAGCATGTAGATGACCATATTGGAAGGAGTGCAATCAACCGGGTTGATTTGTTTATTCTAGCACCAAATAACAAATCTTTTCCATTTATCAAAGTAACAGTGTCTTGTGTTGGGTTTCCTTGATTCTTTAAGGATATCCATGCATCTCTGTGGTAGATTGAGATGCCCAAACTCTATGACTTCAGGAGCCAAGCTGCCAAGTTCATTGAGTTGGGTTGGGGATGCACTGTTTGACCTTGGTGCTGGGACAGTAGGTTGTGCCAGCACAGGAGTTTGATGGGTTCGCACACTGCCAGTTTGTGCAGGTGCGGGAACCACGGTTGTCTCGCCCACATGGGAGCAGCTAGGATGAGCGTCATCGATTCTCTGTGCATCTTGTTGACCACCTTCCTCATCAGGGGGGTTGGTGGAATAGCGTAGGCAAACATCTCTGACCAGTTCATCCATAGAGCGTTCCCCTTGGGGCCTGGCTGGGGGAACCTTGTCGCGAAGTCTGGGCATTGTCTGTTGTTGCTTGTGGGGAACAGGTCTATAGTGGGGAAACCCCACCGTGAGAAGAGGTCTCCTACGACTTCTTCGTGTAGACACTATTCATGTTCTTCCAGGAGTTGGTCTCTGCTTAAAGCATCTGCTAGGGAATTGAGATCCCCTGGAACATGTTGGGATGACAGGTAAATGTTCCGTCTGAGTACCCATATCCAAATTTTTGGGCAAGCTTGGACAGATTATGCGAACGAGTGCCCCCCCTGTTTATTTATGTAAAACATTGCTGTCGTGCTGTTCGTTAGGGTCTGCACTGACAGGTTTGATAGGTGGGGTTCGAACGCTCGAAGCGCTCTGAAGACTGCCAGGAGCTCTAGTAGGCTGATGTGATTCTTGGCCGCTGTGTGAGACCAGAGGCCGTGCGCTGTGTGGTGAAGGAGGTGTGCTCCCCATCCTGAGAGGGACGCGTCTGTAGTGACTACAGCCTGTATCTCTGGGTCGTAAAAGGGTTTCCCCCTTAAGAGATTTTCTCTTGTCCACCAGCGAAGACTTTGTACCAGAGTTGGCGAAACGACCACTAGATCGTCCCACTGACCACTTGCCTGAGACCACTGTTTCGCCAACCATTCCTGCATGGGTCAAATGCGCAGGCACGCGTGGGGAACCATGTAAATACATGACGCCATCATGCCTAGCAAACACATCGCTTTGCGCACCCTTAACTAGCGACCGGACTGATATTGAGGAATTTGCAGTAGTAGATTCCGAATCCTTTCCTCTGATGGAAAGGCTAACCGCTCTTGAGTATTTGGGACAGCTCCTAGGAACTGTTTGGAGGTGCTTGGCACCAGGCTTGATTTATTTATTTATTTATTTATTTTCTCGTTGATTGAAAAACCCAATTTAAAGAGGAGGTCAATTATTCTTAGGATGTTGGACCTGCAAATTACTGGGGTCTCCCCCGTGATGAGCCAGTCGTCCAGGTAAGGGTATATTGGGATTGCCTCCCTGCGTAGGTGCGCCGCCAGTACCTTGGTGAATACCCTTGGAGCCGAGGCTATTCCGCAGGGTAGCACCTTCAACTGGTAGTGCTGACTGTCCACCCTGAAGTGCAAGAATCTTCTGTGCGCTGGGAACATGGAAATCTGAAAATAGGCATCTTTCATGTGCAATGTTGCCAAGTAATCTCCTTTTAGGAGAGGGATTACCTCTTGCAGTGTAGTCGTGCAAAATGTTTGTGGCTTGACATACTTGCAGGGCGTAAGTCTTATACTGGGCGCATTGTCAGATCTTTTTTTGGCACAAGGAAGTAAGTTGAATAAATATCTTTCTCCAGCATGGGGTCTGGCATGGATTCACATGCTCATGAATATTCCCCGTCGTCAGGCTGGGAATCCTCGGTAAAGAAAAAACCAGTATCAGTTTCGTTTCTGATCTGTCTTTCGTAGTAATAACCAATCACTGGTCTCTGCGTCATACTGACCACAGCCAATGACTGCCCTCTACCTAAGCACCGCCTCTGGCAGCCATCTTCAGATTTTTACCGCACGTTCATGTGTTGGGATCCTCGTGCTATTGCTCTCGAGCGTTAGTGCTATTTTTTCGCGCTTTTTACAAAAAACTTCGATTCTTTCGGTCAAAAGAGCCTCAAGCTCCACCGATCCTACATCCGATCAACGGGGACCCGTGTCGGATTCATCTGTGCCCCTCAAGGGTGAAGATTTCGTCGAGCTACACTTCGGAGGACTCCAGAAGCTTCTCAGGCCCGGTCTCGGAGATGGCCCAGGAGAAGGGAAGCTCGACGCCCGGAAAGCTGTTCAGGGTCTGCCCTGGATGCCAGCTGCAGAACGTCTTCAAGGAGGACGAACACTCTTTCTGCCTTTACTGCCTTCATGAGGACAAGACGCACGTGGAGAAGGACTGTGCGTTTTGCGGCAACATGTCGGAACGGACTATGAAGGACCGCCATCAACGTCTCGCCAACTGGCTGGAGGGTAAGAGCCCATCTGGCGAGAAGAAGAAGAAATCCGAGCGGTCTTCTAAGACCTTTGAGGGCGCCCCGGCGACGGGGGCCCAACATAAGGCCAAGCACCGCGAGTCCGCTGGCACCGGGAGCGCCGAACGGTCGGGCTCTACGGGCGCCAGGCAGGGCGCACCCTCCCCGGCACCATCAACCACGAGCCAACGCTCTGGGTCGGGTAAGAGGAAGGCCGAGCACCCGGCGAAGCTCCTGGAGAGGCCCCGGTCGAGCTCTAAGGCAGAGGAGGAGCGTGGCAGTGCCCCCTCCCTCAAGGATAAGGCGGTGAGCGCACCTAAGGTGGTGAAGGCCTTGATCCATCCGACCAAGCCCTCTATCGAAACGGTCGCGGCGGCCCTGGCTCAGCCTGTGGTGGCTGCACCAGTGGTGGCGACCTCAGGGCCCAGAATCTCCCTGCCTCCTCGGAGGGAGTCTTCCTTTGTGCCCATCGATAGGACCCCCGTGAAACCCTCCGTGGGGAAGAAGAAGGGGGGGCAGGGCGTCGTCGTAGAGTCGGCCTCAACCTCAGAAGAGGAGCTGATCGAGGTCTTAAGCCACGGCCTAGGCGTGGAAGAAGGCCAGCCCGTCGGAATGGACCCCGACGCAGGTGACGACGACGACATCGTCGAGGATACCGACGGGGCCCCTGCTCGCCCGTCGGATTCCCCTCTGCCAGCGCCGCAAGACAACTCGGCGGCCATTTTGTTGGCCATACAGTCCTTATGCTCCGAGATAAGGACGAGGCTACCGTTACCGACGGAGGAACCTCTCCCGTCGGGGGATCCAGAACCGGGACCTTCTGGTGTTCCCCCTACCAAGAAAAGGAGGATCCATCCACCACCTCCTTTTCAACCGTCGCGCCCCTTCCAGCCCTCCTCCCCGTCCACCCGAGGGGATGATACGGGGACTGACACGGCAGCGACGGGTACGGACGACGAGGCATACGACGAGGATTTTCCGTCGTCGCCTCCCACCAGGGCCTCTCCGCCCGACGAGATCGGATCTTTCCACTCCATGATCTCCAGGGCTTCCGAGCTTTTCCAACTCTGCCCTGAGGAGAAGAAAAAGGAAGGCTTCCTTTATCAGCGGCGCGAGGCCAAGAGGAAGACGGTCCTCGCAGTGCCTCTGTTGGACGACATTTGGGATGAGGGCCTTTCCCTCCTCAAGAACCCTTCCACGACGCCAGCTAGAAGAGACCGGTACGAGAAGAAGTACCGGGTCCCGGACACGGCCCCCCTATGCCTCCGGGCGCAGCCTACCCCGGACTCCGTCGTCTCCGCGGCAGCCAGGAAGAAAGCGGGGGGGGGGGTGCGGCCTCCACATCGACTTCCCCGCCGGACGGCGAGGGAAAGAAATTGGATACTATGGGGCGTAGAGTCATCTCGTCGGCAGCGACGACGATTAAAGCGGCCAACGCCTTGGCTATCGTGGCCCGCTACGACAGGGAGCTCTGGTACAAGATGGCTCCCCTGCTGGATTTTCTGCCGGACGACAAGAGGGCGGAGGCCCTTGAGATCCTGCAGGAAGGTGAGGTGGCCTCGGACCACGCCATCACCGTGGCGACGGACATCGCCGACACTGGGTTCCGCCAGCTGGGCAACAGCGTTTGCCTTCGACGTCGTGGATGGCTCAAAGCTACGGACTTCCGGCAGGACGTCCAGACCAGAGTCCTGGACATGCCCTTCGACGGGAACAACCTGTTTGGGAAGACAGTGGACGATTCCCTTCAGGCCATCAAGGCGGATACGGAGACGGCCCGGGCCCTTGGAGTCCTGCAACGACGGACGCCCTTTCGGAGCGGCGGAGGCAAGGGCACCTCCAAAGGTTCCGGCGGCGGTTTCGCTTCCTACCGTCAAGCGGCCCGCTCGTCGTCGCAAGAGGCCTACAGAGGACGAGGCAAGTCTAGCGGACCCCGCCGTCGTCGCCAAGGAGGTCAAGGCGGCAAGGCCGCGTCCAAGCAGGATTGAACCGGCCGTGGGGTCGGGCCCCCACCGAAGCACCCCGGTGGGAGGCCGGCTGGCGGGCTTCGTCAGCGTGTGGGAGTCCATCTCCACCGACCGTTGGGTGCTGGACGCCCTGGCCCGGGGCCACGCGCTCGAGTTTCAAAGAAGGTGCCCGCGCGTCCCCCCCGTGGCCAGGAAAGAACTTCACGTCCCTCAACTTCTCCTGGAGGTAAAGGCGATGCTCAGAAAGGGCGCCATCGAACTCGTCCCAAAGAGGCTTCGGGGCTCCGGAGTCTACTCGAGATACTTCCTCGTGAAGAAGAAGACGGGAGGATGGCGCCCCATCCTAGACCTGCGACGTCTGAACAAGTTCATCAAGGCGCAGAAGTTCCGGATGGTCACCCTCCAGCACGTCCTGGGTCAGCTGGAGGAAGGAGACTTCCTATCGTCGTTGGATTGGAGGATGCCTACTTCCACATTCCCATCCTAAAGGGGCACCGCAAATTCCTCAGATTCGTGGTCCAAGGGCGTCATTACCAGTTCAAAGCCCTTCCCTTCGGACTACGGTCGGCACCCAGGGTATTCACCAAGTGCCTTGCACCGGTGGCGGCGCAGCTGCGCCGCGAGGGGATTCACGTCTACCCCTACCTGGACGACTGGCTCATCCGCGCCAAGACGAGGGAGCTCGCCGTGGTCCACACGGCAAGGACCGTCCAACTCCTCACGGACCTGGGATTCTCCGTGAACTACGCCAAATCCCACCTGGTGCCCGCGCAAGTCGCACTGTTTCTGGGAGCGAGGCTCGACACAGTATCCCTTCTGGCCTCCCCGTCGGAGGAGAGGACCAGGACCATCTTGGGCAAGGTGCAACGGATGTTGGTGGCCGACGCGGCCAAAGTGAGGTCCATCAAGTCCCTCCTCGGGATGATGTCTTCCTGCATCTACCTCATTCCCATGTGCAGGCTCCGGATGCGCCCGTTGCAAGAATTCCTGGATGCGCGCTGGATCCAGACGACGGGCAGCTTCGAGGAAAGGATCAAGCTCGACGAGAGTTTCCGACGAGCGATACGGTGGTGGGGCACCCGCGCGCATCTGACGGCGGGCATGGACTTCCAGACCCCAGCCCACCAGGAGACTGTGACCACGGATGCCTCCCTGGAAGGGTGGGGAGCGCACACCGAAAATCTGCACGCAAGGGGACTCTGGCTCCCGACGGAGAAGTCCCTACATATCAACGTCCTGGAGCTCCGTGCAGTGTTTTGGGCCCTCAGGTCCTTCCTTCCGTCCCTCAAGGGCAAGGTGGTGAGGATCTTCACCGACAACACCACCACCATGTTTTACATCAGGAAACAGGGCGGAACCAGGTCCCCAGCGCTGTCCAAGGAGGCGCAGGACCTGTGGCATTGGGCCGTCGCCCAAGGGATTTTTCTGGTGCCGTTTCATCTGGCAGGGATAAAAAACACCATCGCCGACTCACTCAGCAGGGAGCTGCGCTCGTGCCACGAGTGGGAACTACGGCAGGATCTGGTGGATCGCCTCTTCCGACGGTGGGGCACACCCCAGATCGACCTGTTCGCGACGGCGACGAACACCAAGTGCCGGAGGTTCGCCAGCAGGTTTCCCCAGACGAGGAGCATGGGCGATGCTTTCTCGTTCCCCTGGGAGGGCCTGTTCCTCTACGCGTTCCCTCCCTTGCCTCTGCTAATCCGGCTCGTCAACCAGCTCAAGAGGTCACGGTGCAGGATGATCCTCGTCGCACCTGCGTGGCCGAGGCAGATATGGTTCCCGGACCTTCTGGACTTGTCAGCGTCCCCGCCGATCAAGCTGCCGGCGGACGCGGATCTACTCTCCAGGGAAGGAGGCGCCATCCTCCACCACGACCCGAAGTCGCTGAACTTGCAGGCCTGGCTCCTGCAGCGCTAGAGTTTGGAGGATACGACATACCGGCCGATTGCAGAGAGGTTCTTGCAAAGGCCAGGGCGTCCTCGACTCTTAAATGCTACGGACACAAATGGAAGAGGTTCTCTGTCTGGTGCCACGCACAGAAGATTAACCCTCTACGGATTACGGCTCCCCAAGTACTGCCGTACCTGCTGACGCTGGCCAAAGCTGGTCTGGCACACGCGTCCATCAAGATTCATCTTGCTGCGATCTCCCGATACACCAGAACCACGGGCCGGACGTCCTTGTGGTCTCATCGTCTGGTGAAAGAGTTCATGAAGGGACTGTTCAGATCGTTCCCGCCGGTGAAGGCTCCGGCCCCGGCGTGGGAGCTCAACGTGGTGCTGACCAAGCTCATGGGACCTCCGTTCGAGCCTCTGCACTCGGCCCCGTTGAAGTTTCTATCGTGGAAAACAGCTTTTCTTGTGGCCATCACCTCCGCACGACGAGTGGGAGAGATCCAGGCCCTTTCCTGCAAGGCCCCGTACTTGACTTTCCACGACACGAGGGTAGTGCTCAGGACGCACCCCTCCTTCATGCCCAAGGTACCGTCGGACTTCCATCTCAACGAACCCTTGGTGTTACCTGTGTTTTTCCCGTCGCCTTCGTCGCCGGCTGAGAGGACTTTGCACTCGCTGGATGTAGCTAGAGCGCTGAAGTTCTACGTGGACCGCACAAAGGGTTTTCGGAAGACGTCACAACTCTTTGTGAACTTTGGACCTGTCAATCAGGGGAAGGCTCTCTCGAAGGCTTCCATCTCCAGATGGCTCTCCGGCTGTATCATGTGCTGTCACCGGTTGGCAAACCGACCGCTGCCTGGCCGTCCGAGAGCCCATTCCACCAGAGCGATCGCAGCTACCACGGCGTTCCTATCTGGTGTGCCCCTGCTGGACATATGCAGGGCTGCTACGTGGAGGTCGACGCACACCTTCACGAAATTCTACTGCGTCGACCGGGATTCCAGGGAGGAGTCCAGGGTCGGCCAAGCAGTGCTGCGCAACCTGTTCGCCTGAGGTGAGCCTGGTGAGGAGGTAAGATGCTTAATGTTGAGTTGATGTGATGCTTAATGTTGAGCCTTTGCCACCTCCCGTGGTTGTGCATGTGTGTACTGCTATGTATTCTTTATTCATGAGCATGTGAATCCATGCCAGACCCCATGCTGGAGAAGGAACAAGTTACTTACCTGTAACTGTTGTTCTCCAGCATGGGTCTGGCATGGATTCACATGCGAACCCTCCCGCCTACCCCTCTGCGGCTCTTCACTTGGTCATACTGCCACTTCACGTGCTTCCAAATCTGAAGATGGCTGCCAGAGGCGGTGCTTAGGTAGAGGGCAGTCATTGGCTGTGGTCAGTATGACGCAGAGACCAGTGATTGGTTATTACTACGAAAGACAGATCAGAAACGAAACTGATACTGGTTTTTTCTTTACCGAGGATTCCCAGCCTGACGACGGGGAATATTCATGAGCATGTGAATCCATGCCAGACCCATGCTGGAGAACAACAGTTACAGGTAAGTAACTTGTTCCTTGTTTGCCTGGTTGCCCGAGACGAGTTCTATCGCGTCCTTTGCAAGAAGATTGACTATTTCCTTGAGGAGGATCTTTTGGTGGTCCAGGGAGTGTATTTTTTGTCTTGGAGGGTGGTTGCGGGGACGCTCCAACAGTTCGATGCAGTATCCTGCGGACACTGTGGACAGCACCCATCTGTCCGAGGTGAAGGTGGAAATGCGCCCCCCGACTGGGGATGCATGGGAAGGGACCCTGAGCGGAGCGTCACTGTTTGCTGGGAGGCATAACGCCTCTACCTGGGCTGCCTCTCCCTCTACCACGGCCTCTCTTGTTACCTCTGGCGTAACCCTGGGTAGTTTGTTGGTTGCCACCCCACGATGTACCTTGGCCCTGTGAGTAATTAGAACCCATCTGGGAATTTTGGCTGCGTGGGCGCCGAAAATTATTATTGCCTCTTTGGTTTGTGGGTTTGTTAGTTAATTGTCCCAGGGACCTTAGGGTATCGTATTCCTCTTTGGCAGTTTTGAGTGCCGCCTCTTCCACCTTCCCAAACAAGACGTTCGGTTCCACCGGCATATCGATAAGAGTAGCCTGGGTCTCTGGTTTGAACCCTGACTGTCTTAGCCAAGCGTGTCTCTTGATGACAGTGCTCTCTGCAATGAGCTGGCCTGCATTGTTTGCTGTGTCAAAAGTCGCTTTCAGAATGCACCCGGACACCGATCTACCCTCTGACGCAATCTGGGCTAACTGGCCCTTTAATGCTTCTGGTGCGGAGGCAATGAGGGCAGCTACTTGCTCCCATTGGTGACAATTTATAACTTGCCAGCAGAGGGTGGAATTCACAATTCTTGCCTGGTAAACTGAAGTGGAAGCCACTTTCCTCCCTAGACAATATATTTTCTTGCTTTCCTTGTCTGGGGGAGCTTCAGATGATGCTAGAGGTGTCCCCGCTCTTTTCCTGGTGGTAGTAACTACCAAAGAGTCGGGCTTAAACTGACCCCTTATGTAAAGTGGGTCGGAAAGGGCGGCCCGGAATAGTTTTTCAATTCTGGGGTTGACTGCTCGGGTGAGATTAGGGGTGAGTAGGCAGGGGTCAATTCTGCATTGGATTGACTTCAGAATTGGTATGGCTTGTGCAACGGACTTCTTGTCCCCCATGATCTCTTCTGCAAAGTCCCTTTCTTCCTGAGCCCCTTGAGTGTCTATGTGAAAGTGCTCTGCTGCCCTAGCTAAGACCTCATTCATAAGTGGCTGATTATCCACAGGAGATTCATTGACAGGTGGATCTTTGGGGATAGGTGAGTCTAGACTATAGGCTTCTGCCTCATCTTCTTCCTCCTCATCCTGGTCCTTGTCGTCTCCATAATAATCGACCCCTGTTTGGTCGTCTAGTACTTGTATGTCTGGATCTTCAGCATACTGATGGTAGGGTTGCACAGAGAGTGGGTCTGAAATCAGACCTTGAGCTGGAGTTTCCTTCCAAGGTCTCTTACTAGGAGGCTTTGGGTCTTTGGATCCTGAAGGAGTAGAGGTGACAGGGGTATTCTCATAACTCAGAAAATAGTCTGTTTTTTTTCATAGAAATTAGCCATAAATGACATTCTACGCATCACCCTGTCGATGTCGTCAGAACTCCACTCTTTGGAACTGGGAATGAGGACCTCCTGCTGAGGCTCCTCCTCTGTTCCCATATCCTCTGGAGTGGGAGGGACAATCTTGGGCCTGGTGACCGTGTTAGATTGTAGAAAGGTTGAATACGGGTGCACACCTCAAATTCAATAAATATAAGAATATTCTTTACAAACTGTTTAGATTAGTTTTAGGTGCGGGGGAGGAACTGGGGCCATGGCACAAAAACCCAACATTAGAAAACAAAGAAGCAGAGGATTCAGTCTAGGAACCCTCCCGTCCCCTGCACACTTTCAAATGTGTGGACTAAGTCCACTGCTCAATTTAAAGAATAATATCAGAAAATAATGTAGACCAGATAATTCAATTCTGTACAACAGAATAAAGATTTATAAAGTATATAGTCAATGGTCATTCACAAAAAACACAAGAAAACAATATCGGGTAAAGAGGCAAACATTCTTTTGTTGCATCAACAGGTCACAATCAATTTTGAAACAGTGGTAGAATCCAATTCAAGTGGCGACGCGTTTCGAGGACATTTTCCCCTTCAAAAGGCCAAAATCGAATTCTTGAAGCAAAAGGAAAAGAATAAACATTTGTATATAATTGCAAATGATGTCTTAATATTAAAATGTCCTTAAGATATATATTTCTGTGTCATTAGTTGAACAATCTGTCATTTTTTAATGTATCTCATAATTTAAAGACAAGGAGGAAAGAAAATCCATTTAATGTGCCCTATGTCGAATGGGCATATTCAATCATTATTCACAAGGAAATGGTTCCAGTTTATTTTTATACCGTTACGTTATTTATATCTATGCAAGGGATTCACTCTGGACCGCGATTTGACAGTCAAATGACATGGACACCCCGTGACTGGAGAAGAGTAAAGGTATAAATGTTGGTTCTAGAGATCCGTATAGCCCATAGTAGGGACGAAAATAGGCAAAAAATAACAGATTCTGTTTACCAATCGAAACGGTGTCTTCCGAAATTGAAAGTACCAAAAAATGGAGATGGCGATTCCTGGGAAAAGATGGGCTTCCGTGGTAAAAATGCTTCAACTTGGAGAGCAGTATATTACTGTGGTAACAGAAAACAAACAAACAATAATGGTGTAAAAATAGTCAACTAAAGAGCAATAAAAAGCAACTAAAATGTGTTCACCGATTATACCTGGAAAGTAAATGATGGCTGAGGATAGATCCTTAGTAACGGGAGTAATTAGAGACGAACAGTCATCGGTACAGGCAAACGTAAGGCAGCTGTGCTTCCAGTGGAAGATTGGATATGCGTAAATTGGTCTGCAAGTACATAAGGATAACAAAGGCATTAATAAATAACTTGTAGCAGACGATATAACCTTGTAATTATGTCCTAAAGAAGAACGTAGTAGGTTAGACGAGCGGGGAGTCGCGCTCCGCGCGCTGAGAGTAAGGGTGCTCAGGCAGGTTGTCCGGCGGCTGTAAACACGCCGATCAGATTATATGCACTTTCGGGTGTTAAATAACCAAGTGAACAAACTTGCGATCTGTCTGTATATATATCTGGATCCCTGCAAGGAGGAAAACAATAGGTTAACCCGACTGACGGGTTGAATCTATAATCCATTTGTTATCCCGGGGTGGGGATAATAAAATACCACTCGTTCTTACCTGCATCCAGGGGGACTGTTCTAAACAGCAACTGCTGTGAGGTAATGCGCCTTTCCTATGCAGCTATGGAAACGGCGCGTGTTCACGGGTATCCAAAAATAGGTGCAACTGTAAAAGACAGACTTAATGAATAACATCGGAGTGCAGCCATTTTAGGCTGATGTAATAACATTAGAAGGCGGCCATATTGGAGTGTAAGTGGCGATCTGAGTTAGACAGAAAATGGGAGAGGTAGCTATTCTCAGAGGGTCCGAAAAAATATTAAGTCCATTAAAAGCAAAAGCAAATATAATAAGGAAGAACAAGTAGAGAAGGTACAGAGTGTTAGGTACCATATTAAAGATAAATGGATATATGAGGTACTCCAAAAGATGGAGCATGTGACCCTATCTAAAAATGGGGTAAGCCCAAAATATGTCCATGCTGTCAAATCATCGGGCCGAGGAACTACCCAATCTATATGGGGCTAATATAAATTTCTTCCAGAAAACTCAAATGGATATCTTTTACAAAATGCAGAGAATGTTTGAGGTGGACTAATGTACAGTACATCCAATTTAAGACAAAATGTTCAAGTGTTTTTACACAATTTGACCATAAGTGAGACATATCATAAAATGATATCTGATGGAACAAAAATTACAGTACAAAGCTGCTTCTTGACACAGAATCCACAATCGGATAATATAAACATAGTTTAATCATCTCCAAAAACCATAGGTTTAACACTGGTAGTCTAGTGTTTCCTATTTATAGGAAGCAATTTAAAGTAAAATCTTCATTGAGACCCCATGGTTGTAAAGAGTCCATTCTGTCGATCCAATACGCCTCTCTTTGAAGTAGGAGGAATTGGTAATCTCCACCCCTTGTTGGTCGTTTTACAACTTCAAGAATCTTGAATTTAATTTGTGCAATTGAGTGTTTTTCAGCGTTGAAGTGGCGTGCTACTGGCGAGTATTGATTATTACATCGTATGTTTGATTTATGTTCAGTTAGTCTTGATTTTATAGGTCTTTTCATCTGGCCAATGTAGACTTTCCCACATGGACATTTCAGCAAATATATCACTCCTGATGACAAACAGGTAGAGTAATCTCTAAGCTTAATTTTCTGGCCAGTTCTTGGGTGAGTTACCACATCTCCTTTGATAACGTTGTTGCAATGTGTGCATCCCAAGCAGGGGAACGTACCTAACTTCTTAGTGGTTAAGAAGAGTTTCCTCTCCTTTGGTATTTTTTCAGCCTTGACTAGTTTGTCTTGGATGTTTCTGCCCCTTTTGTAGCACATCATCAGTGGGCTTGGAAATAATTTTTGTAAGGTCTGATCATTGTGAAGGATATTCCAATATTTCTTTATACTCCTAGCAATCTGGAAACTCTGTCTTGAGAACTTCGTTATGAACAGTAGTGGAGTATCCTTTGTACTCGATTTTGTTTTTAACAGGTCTGAACGTATAATTTCTGATGCTCTGCTTTTGGCAACTTCTAGGACCTCCCTGGGGTAACCTCTATTCTGGAATTCTCCTTCAAGGATACAACATTCCTTGACTAAATCTTCTGGATCTGAGATGATCCTTTTAAGTCTTAAGATCTGACTGTAAGGGAGGGTTTGAAGCATTGCCCTTGGGTGGAAGCTTGTGTAATGCAACAGATTATTTGCATCGGTAGGTTTATGGAATATAGATGTTACAATTGTGTTGTTGATGATTCTCAAATTAACATCCAAAAAATTGAGATGAGGGTTTCCGATTTCCATAGTGAACTTAATTCTAGGATGCACTGAATTAATGTATACAAAAAATCTAGTTCTTCACGTGTGCCACATCAGATACAGAAGATGTCATCTATAAACCTTTTCCAAGTTAGGATATAGGGTGACCATGTGTGGTGTTCCAATACATGTTGGCTTTCAAACCGAAACATGAATGTGTTTGCATAGACAGGTGCCATCGATGAACCCATCGATGTACCTGAAGTCTGTAGATAATATTTGTCCTGATATCTGAAATAGCTATTAAATAGAATCAAGTTAAGCAATTCCAAGACAAACTGTGGGTTACCCTGAATGTCTGGATTGTTAAGCAGTAACGTGTTAGATTGGTCTGCATCTGAGGATTTATGCTTTTGGGCCTGGGGTGCAGAAGTTTTTTCTGATGACTTCTTCTGCTGTTTTCCCCCTTCCCACTGAGTAGAGGCATGTTTTCCTGATTTATGGGCCTTCTCTGAATCTTTCGACACCTGGCGTCGAGATTCGGGGGTGGTCTGGCTATGTTCTGTAGCCTTAGAGTGTGTGCGTTGAGACTCGAAGGCAGCCGTGGAAAGGGCTCCCGGAGTCGACTTTAAGCGAGCTTCTTGAGGGTAGAGGTCGGATTTGTCTCCCGATGAGCGTACCTCCGTAACTTTGGGGAGTGAGGCACTCTTGGAAATCGTGGACGGTTGCCTTGTGTCGTGCGGCGATCTAGACCTCTAACACCCAGAGGACACAGATTCTGTGGTCCGCTCTTTGTGCCACCTTTTTTCGGTGACTCGACACGTGTGTGGAGTCCCGGCTGGGTTTAGTGTGCTTAGGTGCAGTAGTGTGGGTAGCGCTAGTGTCGCTGGGTGTAGTCCCCTTAACTGCTCCGCCGGACAGTCCTCCGAGGTCAGGGACTTGCGCTTGGGTGTCTTTCGGCGCCCCTGTGCCCTCGCCATCCAAACCTCGGCGTTGCTGCCGTCACTGAAGGAACCCACCGCCTCCATGGCCTCGAGCTGCCTGGCGTAATGGGCCCAACGTTTAGTGGAGCGGTCCTTTAATGTTTTAGCTTTAAAGAGCTTACACGCTCTGCAAGTAGCTTCGGGGTGATCCCTAGGCAGACAGAGGTTACAAGTGTTGTGCTTATCTACCCAAGGAAACTTACGGTTGCACTTGGGGCAGAATTTAAATGGAGTACTCTCCATATGTTATTTTATGGCAGCGGGCGAGTATGTATAGGAAATAAACGAGTGTAGTGTGTGTCCACCCCCCACTGTCCCTACTTGAAAGCCAAGGCCAGAGGCCTTCCGAGGCCCAAATCCGTTGTGCAGTCTCGACGGCTGTTCGTTCTTCGGACCGGCGTCTATCTTCAGATTTCGACCTGGGAGTAAAGAACGGGGCATTTTATATCAACAATGACAAAATGGCTGAAAGTCAGGGAACTCCACAACTATGCTTCCGACAAGTATGGTGGAAAAAACAATCTGAGGGTCCTACATGCGTGAGGGATCATGGGTACAGTGGACGTCACAGAAGGGATAGTATTACTGGCACGCCCTAGCTCAACGCCCATTTTCGAATTTCGAAAAACAAACTAATATTCGCAGCTTCCACTAGATGTCGGCCCATGCATAGCATGTGATCTAAGCAGATTCCACAAGCCTGAGAAAATGCGTTACAGTAGTCCAATTTGGATAATACCAGAGCTCTTGATAAGGTGAGGCTGCTGGTAGCGGACAGGTATGGTTTTGCTGCTCTAATCAACTTACAGGTGTATGCGGTACTAGAGGCCATCGCACTCACCTGCTTTGTTAGAGAGAGGCAAGAGTCGAGGTAAAAACCTAATATTTTTACCTCTTTTGCTACTTTAATGGTGTTGCCATCTATAACAAATGATGAATAGTCATCGTTCAGTCTTTTGATGTTTTGTGGATTCCCCAGTATGATGAGTTCCGTTTTGTCATCATTCATGCATAGACCATGACGGGCCATCCGTGCCTGGATGATGAGGTATATCTTATTCACCAAGGCCAAATCCTGTACATAATGCCCCGAAAGTGGGATGAGAATCTGAGTCTCATCTGCATAGTTAGTGTAGGTGACACCCAGAAGGTCCAAATCATCAAACGTGGGCTTAGTGAAAATGTTATACATGGTAGGAGAGACGCAGGAGCCCTGGGGAACGCCACATGTGATAGGTACTGGGTCAGCCGCTGCCGAGGTAGAGAAAACCCTCATAGTTCTGCCTCTTAAGAACGACTTGATCCACGCAATGGCATGTGTGGGGAAGTGGGCCGCAGATTCCGGGTGGGTACAGAGCACATCATGATCTACCAAGTCAAATGCCGCTGAGAGATCCAGTAGGAGGAGTAAGGCTGTTTTTCCAAGCTCTCAGCTCATCGACCCGGGGTTTGAGATCGATTAGCGCGGTTTTGGTACCGTGCTGAGACCTGATTGTCTGGTACCTATTAGTTGATGCAGCTCCAAGTATTTTTTTAATTGGGAGTAAGCAACTCTGTCTAGTATTTTTAACAGAAATTGTACCGTTGTAATTGGCCTGTAGTTAGTCGGGATGGACGGGACCAAAGTTTGCTTTTTAAGGAGGGGGAGGACCCATGATTGTTTGAGGTTGTCTGGTATCGTGCCTGATGCAAAGGACGCATTAATGAGTTTAGAAATAAATGGGGATAGGTCTCTGGCCGCATCTTTTCAGTTGAGCTGGGCATATGTCACCTCGACAGTTGGAAGGTTTGAGCGAGAGTATTATCTTTTCAATATCTAAAATAGTTACTTTGGTGAAGTTGAATTTTTGTTCTGGTTTGTTAGAATTAGGTGGTTTACCTCTTTGGTTGAAGGAGGAATATTTTGTTTTTTTTCTCAATTTTAGTTTGGAGTGTAGCTATTTTGTCGATGAGCGCTTTTTGGATTTTGGAGCACCATGTTTTATTTTTGTCGCAGTTGTCCGGAGCAGGGATGGGGTTTTCCAGTTCCTTTTAGTATGATGAATAGCTCTTTGGTTCCAGATTTAGCCTGCAGTATTCTGCTGTTAAAGTTCTTTTTTAGCTCTCCTTATTTCATTCTTGTAAATCTTAGAGGAGTTGATGAGAGCTGCTTTATTGGTCTCAGATGGAGTTAGTCGCCAGCCGGATTCATATTTGCGTTTTTCAATCCTTAGGGATTTGAGGTAAGGGGTAAACCAGGTGTTTAAGTGTGCTCTGGGCTTACTTTTTCTCATTTTCAAAGGGGCGATAGTATCCAAGGCTATGACCATGGTTGAGTTGAATTCATTCACTAGAGCTGAAGGGTTTAGTGATTCAGGTAGGGAGTTTAGAGTTGGGAGGATAAGTGGTAGCAGTTTGTCCGTGGTTATGTTTTTTTAATTTCTGGTTGGTTAAGGGGGAGCCAATATATTTTCCTTAGGTTGGGTAGTGATTAGCGCATGATCTGTCCAGATTTGTGGGCTGACATCAGTAATAGTTATATTACAGTTGTGGTTGGCTACCCAGTCGAGTGTTCGGCCTTTTTCGTGGGTAGGTTGTGAGATTCTTTGGGTGAATCCTAGTTCTGAGATGACATTGGCGATATTGGTCGCTTGCAAATCTTTATGGTTGTTGAAACCTAAGTTCAGGTCTCCCAGAAGGATGGCTTGCGATGAGTTTTTTTTAGGTTATTTGAGAGGATCATAGAGATGTTCTCCGCAAAAGTTCCAATGGGACCTGGTGGCCTATAGATGAGGTGCATATTGATAGATTGAGAGGATGATGTTAAGAGTTTAGCGGTTAAGGATTTGCAGGATTTGGTGTTTGAAGGCGTTTCTATTTTTATGGTGAGATTATTTTTAGCGATGATGGCTAAGCCGCCTCCTCGAGAGTTGGTTCGATCTTCTCTGAGAATGTTGTAATTAGGGGGCAAGGCAAGCATCAGCGCGAGTCCTGATGCTTGGTGAAGCCAGGTTTCCGTTATGGCTAGGAGGTCATAATCACCTATTTGGATGAGATTGGCAATTTCGGTGGCATGTGCTATTAATGCCTAGCATTAATAAGGGCACCCTTCAGAGGGGTGTTTGGTTTAGATGTCGCAGGGTTGGCACGACTTTTCTTTTTGGTTGGCATATTGCTTGATTTGCAGTGATTGTTAATGGGGCTGTTAAAGTGGGAATCTCTTTTGGTGGGGGAGGTGTTTAGTTTGGTGGCATTGAGTTGGAAGTCTCTTCTATTACTAGGTTTGGGGACTAGTCTGGCTGGAGGTTCATGGAAGTTCTTTGATCATCAAGGACCTAAACGGCAGAGAATGGCATACAAGATTGGCAATTCTATGATCCTTATTTTCCCAGACTTCACACAGGAGGTGCAGGTGTCAGGGGATAGGGTAGGACGAGAGGAGAGAGTGGTCCAACCAGGAGAGAGGGTTAGGGAGAGAGATGTCTGAGATGAGAGCATCCAATGTGTGTCCGGCAGAGTGGGCTGGGCCAGAGGGAAGGATAGCGAGGGAAATGGTGTTGCAGGGGTCGCGAAAGAGAACAGTGGCCACAACAAGAGTCCAGATGGAAGTTGATGTCCCCAAGGAAGATGAGTTTGGGGGAGGAGACGAGGAGAGAGGAGGCCAGGCCGGCCCATTCTGAGAAGAAGAGGGAAGACTGTACAGGGAGTCTCTAGATGGTAACGAGAGTAAGAGAGAAAGTGGGTGAGACAGTCTGCAGACAGGGCTTTCAAAGAATGAGTAGGGATGATGGAGGCAGGAAGACAGTCAAAGAACGGGGCCACTCCACCACCAGGCTGGGAGGTCCTGGGATTGGACTGGATTTTGTAGCCCTCAGGGAGAAAGTGTTAAAAGCAGTGATGGAGCTGGCCTAGAACCAGGACTCAGTGAGAGCAAGGACATCTAGGCCTTCAAGGAGGTGAAAGATGTCAGTGGAGTGTTTGCTAGCAAAGCGAGAATTGAGGGTAGCTATGTGCAGCTGATTACCCCTTTAACAGATTTGCAAGGGATGGTACAGGGTCAGGGGAGAATGGGATTGGGGAAGGAGGGGTGAGAGGAGGGGGGGTTGAAGATGGAAGCAAGACGCCTGTCAAGAAGGCAGAGGTTGGGCTGAGAGCCCAGGGACATGATAGTGCCATTATGATAGACATTAATAGTGCATTTGCAAGATGCAAAGTGAGCCAAGAGCATGTCCCATCTAGTGCCGCCAGTAATGGGTGAGGGGGAGAAACAGGAGAGAGGACAGAGAGTATGTGGGGGGTCCATAAAGTAGAAGAAGGAACAGCAATGAGAATAGCAGTGATAGTCTGTCTGGAGGAAGCATTGATGTAGGTGTCTGTGATGGACAGACCAGGGTTGGAGTGACTTTTTTAGTTTCTTCCTTCCAGACTTTGTGAGAGAGGGAGCATAGGTTATGGAGAAGCAGTTAGGAAGGATAGGGGAAACAGAGAGCATCATGGGGGCAGAGACAAGAGGGGGGAGCCAGAAGATAGCAGGGGGGAGGGTCAGTATCACTATGCACAGTAGAGTCACACCAGGCGGCCAAGCAGACAGAAATTGGTGAGCACGCTGGGAATGCCCAGATTTACACCACATTGGTATCGCACCAAATTAGATTTTAGCCAGAAAGCACTCAAAAGCAGTACAAAATACTTTGTGCAGAGTTGTACACATTTCTCTGAAGTAGATCCTTCAATGTTCAACTTAGATGGTACACTGATTTAGCTGCAAACAAAAGCAAGCTGACGAAGATACTGGAAGAGGAACAACATACTGAGGTTTCTAACACGACGGAGGTCTCTTCGTTACTGAGGACAGATGATTATTCAGCAGCTGTCCTTTATGCATTTTCAAGCACTGCAGAAACCATCATATGTGAAGACCTGACCTGACCTTGCTATTGAATTTAGCAAGAAAATAGAACCTTATCTGCACATGTATGATGACTCGTTTAGTATTTACCTTCCTAAAAAATTCACTCAAGAACTCCATGCAAATGAATAGAGCAGGAAATGTGACACCAGTTGAGTACAAAATCACAAATATTGAAAAAATGTCCATGAGAACCCTCCTATTGCATTCTAAAACTAAGGATGAGTTAACGGTCTACCTCTCAAATAAAGCAATTCTGCATGCACAGAGGTTAAAAAGAAGCCTGGTTTCATGTTGGAGCAATGAAGCTAATTCATCAGATGGAAATGTTTGGAGACAATGAAAGCACACATGAGACGGCAGACACAAAAAAAATGATCACTCCCTTTATGTATCACGTCGTCCTGCTACTACCCTTCACATTATTCACCTGGTAGCGATGTTTTTGTCCTTTCACTGTGCTGGTCACTGTTTTTCCGATCTGATAGTATGTTTGTCACAGGAGTTGGAATTAAAAGAAGATTTATAGATCCCCAACCTGCATGCTCCTGCTTAGGGCCCACAAAAGTGCAGGCATTACCATCTTCATGCTCTTTCAGGGTCTGATGTTACCAGCTACTTTACAAAGAAAGGAAAACTATCTTTCTGGAAAGTTTGCAAGACTTCAGAGAAGGAAACCCTTTAAGGTTTGGGAAGACTTGGATGTCTAGAAGAATTTAAGAAGGAAAATGAACGATTGATAGAGCGATTCATTTGTTAACTCTTCTTGTCAGGAACAAAGATTTTGGACATTGGTCAACAGCGTTGGTGGATGTTCACAAAAAAGGGATGCACAGTGAAAATCTGCCGCCAACCAGATCCTCTCCAATACCATAAATCTCAAGGACTCATTACCAGGTGGTGGGGTGGCAACACGCTGACCAACAACACCCGAATCTCCCAGAGACATCACAATTCGGGTGGGCAAAGGCAGATAACATGTTCCTGCTATGTGTACGCTTCCATGTGCACCACAATCAATCATACAACTAGTACGTTGTGCATGCGTCAAAGGACGCTGTGCTGTGCATTGCATATACCGAGCTCAGTCACTAAGGTGCACAGAACTGTTTAAGTGTGGTGGCGACAAAGAACTCTGATTTTGTAGATGATGAAAATTAACTCTGGGATATATAAAACCTTAATTTCCCTCATCAAATGTAAATAGCTAGTGTAATTATTTTTAATTGTATATTTCAACAATAAAGTTGCTAATTATTTCAAACTTTCTACTTTAGTGAGCATACAGTCGATGGTTTGCAATGAAGTCGCAATCATTTGAGGCTATATCTCAAACGATAAAAGGTATCCAAAAATTCCTCATGTTAACTTTTCTATTGCTTTGAATATGTTTAACAAAAAGCCTACTCGACACATTTTTCGTAGAACTACCCTAAAAGCACTTTCAGCTCAAAAACGAAATTAGTAGCCATAATTGTGGCCATTTTGGATCAATGGCATTGCACAGGCCCTCTGCCACAAATTCAGACTAAACACTTGCTAGTGCATGATTATATGCTTCATTATTAACACATTCCCATAAGGCATACCCTCCCTTCATTCAAAATCCAACGGACTAGGTCACTGTAACAGATGCCCCTCAACTAATCTGTAAATCATACTTTCTAAAACTATGGGTAGTTATGGGAGACATGAGAGTTGCACCTGTCCAGGGCATTGTTGACTATCAATTTAAGGTGATTGAGGAAGTCTCTAGGGGATTTTGAGGTGAGTTTTTCCATTTCATGGAGTGCGTGGATTAGAGTCTGGTTAAATCATGTTCATATTCACAAAATGATAGAACGGTGTGCAGAGCTTGGATCAGGTTAGATGATGCTCAGCTTACTTTTCACATAGAAAGGGTTCCTGTGATTGGACTTGGAGGTGTTGATGACTGTGCTTAATATGTTTTCCCTGACACCAAGTGTTGGAGAGCCTGGCAGCCCATATGCTTAAATCACCTTACATGAAGGCTCATTTGGAGTTGGCTTGGATGAACTGAGATGGGTAAAAGATGCCAATAAGAAAGTTGACATGGGTTTTCTTGCGCAGATGGTAGACCAGGGCATGGGCAGGGAGAAGGGTATGCTGGCGAAAACCTTATTAGATTTTTGATGTGGCTGAATGTTAATGTTGGAGTAGATTTCTTTTTTGACTGAAATTCTCTCCACCTGTGAGTCCCCCAGCACATTGTGATGAATCCTTGTTTTTTTAACTGACTCTCCTGAGTGAGTGGGAACCTTTTTCCACACTCGCTCATTCTTTTACTCAGTACTTCGGAACCCTTTTTTAATCTATTGTGGATACTGTTTAATGGAGTTGTGCTTTCCTCCATGTTTTCTGGAATCTACCTTTTTACTATTGCATTGCTCAGTGTAGAGGAGCAGGTGGACACATCCTCCCTAGCTCTTTCACCCTCACCTCCATCAGACTGGAACAGTTGGAGAAGAGCCCTATGTGGGACATCAGGTATCATCTCAATACCACACAGAGTGTATGAGAGGCAATACGCACTCGGACAACGGTATCAAATGTAACCTTGCACTGAAAGGGTGGAAAGATGTCGGAATGCACCATTGGACATCATAGAGCTATAAGTGAAATCTGACAAGCGCAGAGTGACGTCATGAAGGGCAGACGCCAAAACGCACTGAAACAATGTGCACATTCTTAAGAATAAAGATGTAACAAGAGAAACATGTAATCAATTGCGAAGAAATCATATATGCAAAGAAGACAAAGTAACCTGTTGACTAATAAATGTATGCACACAGAAACGCAAGGTAGAGGCTTGCTGCACAGGAAAAAATAACGTGGCTAGGGCGGCCATGATGGAAAGATGGACGTCGGACTCTTATTCAAACCAATCAAGCTAGCTCCGAGACAAACCAGGCCTGCAGAGTCGGGAGACGCTGGAAAAACAGCTTTGTGTGAGGAATAAAGAGAAGTCTTATTGGTCTGAGATCAAGGATGCTACTTCAAGGAATAATTGCAAGGCACAGGGGGAGTCAAAAGGATAAGCCAAATACGTAAGGCACATTTCTTTTAGATTAAGCAAAGAGAAAGACATCTGCAGGAGCCACGTATTGGACAATTAAAAGTGTGGAAAGCCTATGCAAGGTGGAGTGAGCAAATCTCTAGAGGCCGAGAGGAGTAATGACCCCTGCATAAAGTGAATTGAATGGCAGTAAAGAGATGGTCGAAATGGACAAATTCATGGTCTCCTCACACATGATTCAGAAGTCAAAAAGAAGGGCTATTTATTAAGCTCTAGACGAAGATAATGGGGTATCTTCAGTCCCAGAATAAAGAACCGACTGCAAGGCCAACTACAAAGGAGAAGCCTTAGCTTAGGGTCGGACTGATGAGAAATGATGGACTAATTGGAAAAGTGTGGAGTAGTCTGACGTTACTCTCAGCTGCTAACAAGCCGACAGTCCAAGGTTGGGGGAAGCATGCCAACCAATCAGGGTCTATGTAGCAACATGCTATACAATGTTGCAAAGACCAACCCGCTGCCAGTTTACCGCTATAATCCGTATTCTACTTATTTGGAGGTGTTTCGAGGCGTGTCGAACAGATATGGGGCAGCCAACGGCGACACTAACATTTATACATACTATAGATGTATGTTACCTTAACCAATCCCTCAGGTTTTAAAGTTTGCCACGTAGGATGATGTCATAACTGACATACATTGAGGTATAAAACCTTTGTATAATCAATTTTGGGTGTGAGTGTGTGGACTAAAGCCTGTTGTTCGCCCGATTGCCCTACTTTATTTTGTGCTGGTAATAAAGTAGTACTTTTCCATATTCTTTGAGTCTGTCTGGTTATTCGAGTCCAAGATCGTTATTGGAAATTTCATCTAGCGCATGAGGTGCTAGAGTACAACAGAACTTTCTGTGCAGTGTTGCTGAAAGCTCCTTGAGCTTTCCTTTTTATTTTACCTGGGCCAACTATTGTTACCAGGGCAGAGGGACACCCTTTTGTCCCTCCTGTATTTTATTTGGTGAGATCAGCACAACCCCTCCTTATGTGAAGTGCTGAGGGGAAACATTATCTCCCTTTTCTCACTGTTCCAAGAACTTTTAGTTACTGTTACAAGTTCATCTGACAGGCTGGTGTCAGTGTACCTCTGTGCACGACTTTTCGTGAACTTCTACCGCATGCTGTCTTCGCAGCTGCAATAGGTACACAGGGCTCACCATTTGCCTAAAATGGTGGCTGTGCTCTTTTATGCCCTCCCTGTTCATGACGACCTGTTCTTATTTGAGCCTTCTTCTACCTTCCTGGGTGGAGGAGGTCTTGATGGGTCTTGTCTTTGGGGCAGCTTCCATCACCAGCACAAGTGAATTGCTACTCCTTTTAGAGACTCCTTTCAGGGGAGAAGCATTGTCTCTTTTGAGTTTTGGGCACAATGCCCCATTCTTCTTAGGGTTTGGACTCTTTAAGTTGGGAAATTAACTTGTGACCTGGTTCCATCATTTATTGCGGGCCATCTACTTGCCTGTTCTTCTGAATAAGTTATTTTAATGCATATTTGAACCGTGTTTGTCCATGAAATAATCGAATTGGAAATGTCAGTGGAAGAAAAAAAATGAATGTTATTTTCTCCCGCTGACATGTTTGTCAACCCGCTCCCTCCCACCCTCGTACTTAGCTGTTGTGTGCCCGCGACTCCTCCATCCCTCTGCAACGCTGGTTCTGTTCACCTATGTGCTGTGCATGGGAACAGACATGCAGGGTCCTTTTTTTCGCCCTATCGGGGCTTCCCTTGTTCACTATAATGGTAACTGTATGGTAGAATTGTTGAAAATCTTTGGCTGTATGTAATTTTGGTACAGCCGAAATTCGAACAATTCTACCATCCGGTTTTTCATTTTCGATCTTTCATACGGATACCTTGAACTGTGGTGAATATACATATTTGTATCTTAGAGTATTGTGCGTTAATACTACCTGTTGGATTGCATTTTCAATGTGTCCAAAGGCCTATAATAACTGTTTTATACTTCTTGTCTAAATTGAATTATTGCATGCCATACTTGGTGGACCCATTGAGGGTCCATCCCCACTCACTCACTTAACTGCTCTGTATTGCTACCTTGATTGGGATTTGGCTAACCTCTGAGTACCTATCCACCAGGCCATAATCTCGAAATCCATCATAACACTGGACCAACAAAATCTGTCAACAAGTCCCTCTGGGTATGAGATGAGGATAGTAGAATTGGCTTTTGTGTACTTTTTGAGGAAACTGAGGCAAAGGATGTCATTTTTAAACTGTTGCTGCCAGCAATTCTGAAGCACATGGCTGTCTGCTTGGGCATTGGCTGAAAACAAAAGGTAGGAAGAGGATGGGTTGAAGGCCTGAATCGACTGTCGTTCAAAGGAAAATGTGTGCGGTACATAAACTATAGGTATATTAAGTTAGGTACTCGTCTAAGAAAGCAGCCCCACCCCCCTTGGGATCATGCAGGAGGTTTTGTGTGCTCTTCAGTTGCATCACTGTTCCCTTCACTGTAGTGGCAATGTTTTCATCACAGTCACAAGTAGAATATGGAGACATACATTGCCATGCGGTTTGTCTCGCACTTAAATGTCTTGTTGGCAAGTGTCTTTTGCATTGAAATGCCCACATAAGCCGTAGGTAGCGTGGTGACGATGCAAGCGTAGCTTCTAAATCGAAGGTTTAATGGTGGTAGCCTTTTTATTCTCTGCAGAAGCCTGCTAGTAGCTCATGCTTTCTATCTGAAACTGATTTAGCAATTTTTCAGGGAGGCTTTTTTACTTAGTTATTTTTTTTCTCCATTTGCGCTTGTATTTTCTCTATGGATAACCGTTTAAAAGGAAATAAAATATTTGAATCTGTCTTATGTATGTGCTAAAAGTAATGTATTCACTTGAAACTAAATATAAATATTTCCTTCTGTTTTTCCAGAGAAAAGCTTTTGGAGTTCTTGTTTGCATTGAAACAACCAGATGGTTCCTTTCTCATGCACCTGGGCGGCGAAGTGGATGTCCGGTAATTTTCTTTCCATGCACACATTTAAAATTTCAGAGTGGTAGATTAATCTCATCCTTATATCTGAAATGTATTTCACGGTCCCAAAAGCCCATTTTTCTTCTGAAGGTTTATGCTTCGATGGTAATCGCCTTTCTGACACTGGTTTCAGGGTGCCACATTTAAAATTGTCCACATTTTTGTAAAACGTTTTTTATTATCAGAACTGTTTCAGATCAGCTGGCAATTTCCCAGGCTACACCGTGAAATATTGGTGGCCAGTCTTTTTATTTTCATTTTCCCCACATCACCTAAAGAACATGGCGGTCGAGGAGGAAGCGATTAGGCCAACCAAGAGTCAGGCTGCGAAGAACTAAGACCACAGACGGGTCCGTACATCAGACCGGCAGATCAAACGATCTATGTGAGGTGAACTGTAAACTTCAGTGTATCTTGCATGGGACTGTTGAGCGGCTGGTGTATAAAACCGGCAATCCCAATGCTTCAGATAATCCTAACAAAAGCCATATAACGGACTATACTTTTTAACAAGCCACCATAACCCAATGCCTGCGGACCTACAAACTCTAAAGTTGACTTTTCAGTGGGCTACCATTGCCAAATGCTGGCTGAACCATGGACAGAGAAGAGGTTGGGCTTAAAGCAGGTTATGTGCTTGCATACCTGTAAACCCAACCCATATTGAGAAAGAAGCCAGTGGTGGGCCCAGGCAACCAGCTGATGGAGAGAACCAATGGAGTGGGGAGGATGAAGGATAAAAAGGGAGGGATGGAGAGTGGAAAGAAGAGCAGGGAGGAGAGTAGAAGGAAGGAAGGAAGGAAGGAAGGGAGAGGAAGGATCGAGCATCAGGGTGCAGAGTACAGGAGCGTGCAAGGAAAGGACCAAGTGTAACATGGGTGTTTGGAAGGCACCTCACCTAGATTGCTCCCAGAGTGATAGTGGGAGAAAGGTTGTTTGCTCTTCGGGGGTGGGGGGAATCATGACCAGCCAGTCAGTTGTTAGACAGCAGGGGTTACTGATGTCTAGTGGCCATCCTGGGATTGAGGGATGCCAGAGCTGGGGAGGGAACAGCACAGGGGATACCAGAGAGGGATGGCCCTTACTGAGTCCCTTTTGAAATACTTCAATAGAAAACTTTGAACTGTCTTTGCAAATTCATGTGTTCTTGAGGCCATCTGTGACGACCACAAAATCCTTTTTATTTTTTTCTATTTTTTATTTAAATCATGGAGATGCACTATAAGGCAGTATGCTCTGGGAATAGGACGAAATGTCCAAATAAAAATTACCGACCCCACCAAAAGACCTAAAACACACACCACGAAAAGTTCTAACTACCAAACGTTTTACACTTTTTTGTGTTAGGTGTTTCGGTGGGGTTGGTATGGGGAGGGGGGTGTCCCCGCAACACCCCGCTCACTATAGTGAGCAGGGGTTGTGGGGGACACACCCCCTGCCAGAAAAGAAAAAGTCAGGGGCTGCAGGGGTGGAGGGGTCCCCTGCAACACCCCGCTCACTATACTATACAGTATAGCAGGTGGAAGACCCCCCCGCCCCCATCCGCAGCTCACCTGAGCAAAAGTTAAAAAGAAAAAAGAAAAGTAAAGGACCCTGCGGTGCCGGTTCCCGATCACAGAAGTGAAAGGGAACCGGCGCTGCAGGGACACAGCGCGTCTGAAGGAAAGGTAAGTAGGGGTGTGGGGTTCTGGTGGGGGTGTGAGGGTGTGTGTTTGAATCTGTGTGATTTGTAATGGAAATGTTTGCATGGGAAATGTACGAACATTTTGTATTGCGTACATTTCCGATGCAAACATTTCCGTCGCAGGTAATTTACCCATGGACAAATGACTTGGATCCATTCTCCGCCCCTCTTAACCACCTGCCAGTCTTTTTCCCAGCACATGACTGAACTGGACACTTCCCAGCTCACAGGGCGAATATTTTTCCCACTTTGCCTCACTTTGTAATTATTTTTTATAAAGCAGGTATTGTTCAGATTCTGCAATTGCCAGTTAATGTCTTCTGACAGCAGTGGCCCTATCTAGAACGTTTGGGGACTGAGAGCGTGAGAGAGCTTTGGTTGCTCTGTAATGTGCTGTTGCTCAAGTCATACACACAGGACTTCTTCTGCCACAAGAAGACACATTAGTAGGTAGACCACCTTTTCTTCTCCGTACCCTGCCACCGTTGACCCATTCCTATGTTATGCTGGCTGAGCAAGGGGACCCTTGCAGTGCTTACATTCTAGGCTCTGGAACTACTAGAACTTTGCCAGAGGATCTTTTTGAAGGTTCAAATACTGGCATTTGTGCGAAGGGTTCAACTGAGTGTTCTACAGAAGCTCCTCAGGTGGATCTTTTCCAGCATGTCCAAGGTACCACAAAAAGATCTATTTTGATCCCTCATGTGATAAGGATATTGTCTTGAAGGCCTTGTCTAGCAAATCACACTGTCACTTTTTCTCCATACCCGCTATTACTCAGAATATCTGAACCGATTCATCGATGTTAGTCTGTGGAGCCACATCTCTGAATATTCATGTTCATGATCTGCGGTCTAAGTTGACCATGCTCTGTATAACTACCTTCTAAAACTGATGGCAATTGCTCTGCCTCTCACATCTATCTTGGTGGCTTTCACAAACTCCTGAGCATCGTTGATTCTGCTGGATCTCACTTCTGCATTGTTCTACATAAAGGGACGAGAGTTGCTAAATGTCCCCACACACTTTGGCGGCTGGCAATAAAGATCTGCAACTGTCACTGAATCTCGGATTGACCCACCAGGTGACTCATCTAGTAGGCATTCAGAATTCAGAGTCTGACCTCCTCATCAGTGTCATTCACTGGAATCACAAGTGGGAGATATGTCCCCAACCTGACTAGGGGATTCAATGAGGTGTTAACTGCCTTGGCTCTTAAGATTTTTGAGCGTATGACTTTGGCAGATCTCCATCTAGTCTCTTGGGAATCCCTTTTCTTGGTGGCTCTCACCTTGGCACGACCATAAGCGAAATTTAAGTCCTTTTGGCTGACTGACCTTAATCATTCGTCCATACGGATTAAATGCTCTTGAGGCTCCATGCGTCCTTTCTGCATAAGATATAAGACGTACGGATCCTGCCAATTCCTGGACCCATTTGAAGCCACTCTGGAAAGGTGGCCTCTCAGGAAACGGATCGAAGCATAAGTGGGCACCTCTATGTATTTGTATCCCTGTATTCGTTGCCACTTTTTCATCGGATACTGAGAGGATCTACACTGGCTTGATGTTTGGATGCCCTTCCAATTCTTTCTAGAATGGATTGTAGCTTTCGTGACGTCCAAAAATGTTACCTATCGAAATAATCTCCCCAACAAGCAATGGTTGCAATGTTCCTATTCCTCTCTGTGGTCTTTCATTATGGAAGCTTTCAAAGTAAAAAAATAAAACACCTTCTAAAAGTCTAAAAGTCTCAATGTCATTGTGCGCTAAAGCTTCTTCCATAGAGTTTACTAGGCGTGTTACAAGCAACTTCATCTTTAGGGAGGAAACTGCTATCATTAACATCCTTCACTAAACTGTACACCGCGCATGTCAAACTTGAAAGTATGCCCAGTTTGGTCAGGTTTTTTTCTTAAAGTAAATGGAAGATATCCAACCTCTCTTACTGCTTTGGAAATCTCCACCATTATGGGGGAACGGGAAAAGGATATCCGCATGTGTAAAGTTTACTTATAGTGACAACTGTACTTTTACCTCAATGGCCACTTTCCTCAATATATGACCCACCTCCCCCCCCCCACCCCCCCGTTTTCCCTCACTGATCATAGCTGTTAATCCCATTTTAGGTGGATAGAAAATGACTAATGGGTGGCTACAGAGGGCCAAGTATAAACAGCGTGGCTACAGAGGGCCAAGTATAAACAGTGATGTGTACATGTGCATGGCTCTGTATCAGAAAAGGTTATTGCTGTGCAAAAATAGACTACCTTCTCTTGGACTGGGCATCCCACTATTAGGAAGGAAAGCAAATTATAGACTAGGCACCCAGCGGTCAGTAAGATGAGTAACATTTACATTACACCATAGCAAAGGAAGCATTGCTGGCTATTCATAGCATTCTCCCGATCTCTGAAAGCTACAGGGCAGCCATGTGCACAACCTATTTGCTCGCACCTTTTTGGCAAATTATGTCACTCCCTCCAAGTGTTTGTGAGCTTTGTAGTCTGTTGTTAAACTGGGGGATCTGAATTCTAAAGTCAAGGAAAGTTACTTTCATAGTGCATTCCAGTTTTCTTAGTCCTTTTTCTCCCACCAAGATTACCTAATTAATTCATGGGATATGACATAAAGCGGTTGCAACCACTGATCCCTCTTCCTACCCACCCTCTGACAGGTGCTTGTATCCATCCAGTCTGCCCTTGTTACACCCCACCAGTCTTGGTCTCGTAAGCACATGGTAACAAAAGGAAGCTGCAGCCAGCAGAGACATAATTTAAAGGTGGCAGCTCCTCCCCTGAAATTGGTCTTGAGACCCCTGGGTATACAAAAAAGTGAAGGCAGGCTGGGAGACTCTACCACTGAGAGCCTGGTCTCTGCAGCATATGAATCTGGGCCCAGCTTTCACCCCTGTCTCCAAATGCTCAGAAGTTAAACATTGCTGCACGGCTTGCACATTTCAGAAGTGTAATTGAAAAACTCACCCTTCACTGGGCATGCTCTTGGTGCTGCTCAGGCCTCCCTATCGGATCTGGCCTGGGAAGATGGGTTCTGGCAGTCATATTGTTCCACTGCTGCTTTTATATAACAATATGGAACATTTAGAGGTTGTTGTTGTTTTACATTTTATTATTGTTTCTTTTCTATTCTGGGTTTTCATTGCATCAAAGGACAGTAAAATATCATTGCAGGAAAATATTACTGCAGGAGTTGTTAAATTTAATTTGTGATAAAATCTGATTTTAACCAGATATAACATTATGCATGAAATGTACTGTAAAGAGAAATATGTATTCTCTGAAGATCTATATATATATATATATATATATATATATATATATATATATATATATTTCTGGAGGTTGTGGATCTGTTTAGATCACATCCTCTGCATAGTCTGACATCTAGTGGAAGTCGCAGCGTATTACAAGATTTGTTTTCGAAACTGGGCTTCGACAGGGCGTGTTTAGTAATACTATCCCTAGTGTTGCATGTACTGTACCCATAATCCTTCACGCGTCGAGGTCCCTCAGATTTCATTTCCGCCATTGAAGTCGGTCGCAAATGCAGAGTTCTCTCCAGGCTGATGCCTTTGATTAGCTAAAGTTGTACTTATAGAGTTTCTTTCTTTCCTTTGTTGTTCGTCTTGCCGCACGAACACTTGACTGTTCGACTGCTCGTGACGAACACCCTCATCGTCGACTGACTGACTGACCAGACGCGGCCTTCATGGGCCTCTTCGAGCTTCGACCATTACAGTAGGGAGAGACGGGGGAGGTTCTTCATACTGACCTCTGAAGAGAATGCTTATTCCATCATCCCCTTTCTTCTTTTCTCACCAATCTGCCCTTTTAAAATATAATGGACAAAACCCCATTTACATTTTGCCCCTCCTGCCACTGACAATTCCAGTGGAAGGACACGCACTGAGTGTGCAATCACTGTCTTCCGAGGGATCACTCCAGAAACGATTGTAAATCCTGTAAACTTTTTCGGCCGAAGACCCTAAAGGGTAGGCGGACCAAACACTGGGCCACTCAAGCCATGCAGACCGAGACATCCATCAACGTGACAGAAGACTCCAGCAAAGGCAGTATCGGCGTCAGTCGGAACCCCAGGTGCAGGCCCCAACTCCAAGAAGCTGGCCGGCGATACTGTGATGGAGAAGACACCACTACCGACTCTCTGACATGCGGTGTCCAGGGATGAAGCCTCGGGTTCTTCACTGTCCTCTGGGCCATCGCGAACGCTTTCGCCTCACGACAGTTCCCCAAAAGTGAAAGTCGGTTCGGACACCACACAAGGTGAGGCTGCTACCCGATAGTCTGCCTTGGGGTGGTTCTCAGCAGATGGATCTCATGGGGAGGGATCCCCTATGGGACTAGGGACGACTGTTCAGGAAGAACGCGGTATGCCCAAAGCATATCCCAGATTCTCTCCTCCTCCTCCTACCCTACACAGGGTTCCATAATCCCCAACACTTCCATGTACTCTGACCTCCCTAAAAAGTTCTGGGACGAGGAAGAGTAGGGACTACATATGTGATTTATATGCAGAAAATGGGACGAAGAAGAGCGCAGGTAACGCAGTGGAGGAAGAGAATAACCATACTGAGACAAGGAATGGCACAGAGCAATGCGGAGTGTCCCTCAGAACGACATGCCTAGACAACTTGAAACAAGTAAGTTCAACCCAATTATAAAAAGTGAAGGAGGACTTTACGAATTGTCAGACCATTCGTGGAGGAACTCGGCGGCTCAAAACGAGCTGGAGGAACAGGGATGCCGGGAGTGCAGAGACCGAGACACTTGGCCGCCGGCAGAGGCGTCCCCTGACAGATCTGCTGTGGTTGGACCAAAGGAGGAGGCTTGGACCAGGGCAGCCAAACGACTGGGAGAGCCGGCGTGCACGCAGAGCTGGTAACGTGCAGCCCAAGAGCAGGGGAATGCTGCTAGGCCGTTGCGGCCCCTGAAGAGACTGTGAGAATCCAGAGCAGGGAGAAGTCCATGATAAACCGTAGGTTGTTGGTAAGAAGCCTGAAGACGTCCGGGTGGGCAAGACAGTTGGTGGGAACCCGGAAGGGCAGAAAAGTCACAAAGAACGGGTCTGGGACCCACACCTAAGAACAAACTGCCTTCAAAGTCATCTTCATAGTCACAGTACCTGGCAGGATAGTGAGCCAGGTTTGCAGCATCAAGAAAAGAGAAGGGAATCTCATGGGTCTGGGACCTTTACCCTTTTATGAAGTGTAACCCAAGTCATCTTCAAAGTCACTGTACCTGGCAAGGTAGTGAATCAGATGGGCTGTGAAACTAAAACTAATTAAGGCCAGGGGATGGGTGTCATTCCCCCTGGTATGTGTGGAACATTGTGATAAAGGCCAAGGGAAGGGAGTCATTCTCTTGGCATCGCGAGAAGCCTAAGGAAGGCCAAGGGAAGAGAGTGATTCCCGCTGGTATTGTGAACATTGTGCAAAGCCTGATAAAGGTCAAGGGAAGGGAGTCGTTCTCTTGACATAAAGGTTTGGAAGTTGGAACATTACTTTATTTGTGAACGGAGACTTTTGAATACAGAACTCTGTGCAATACTTTTGAAAGGAACTGCAACCTGGGGAAGGGAGTCATTCCCTGAGGAAATAGTCCCTCCACACCACTGGCATGATAGTCCGCTCTATGGAAGATCATCTCCATTCTTCAGCATTAAGAAGACTTCCCAACCTTTTAGTTTAGTTAGAAGTGTAAGGGAAGTAAATGGGTTTTGACACAGATGGTTGGACTTTTAGTTACGGGTGTTCTGACATATCCTTAGTATAGAGTTGGGGCAGGGAAACCCCTCTTGGTAATAGGGCATGGTAAGGGTATTCCTTTTTATTTTCTTACGAATAAAGGTATTTAGCAACAATCATGCCACCTGTGTGCCAGCCTCCTCCTTCCACTCCCTTACAGAATCCAGATTACGAAAGGGTCCCTGGGGAACGCACTATGGATGAATTGGTCAGGGATATTTGTTCACACTTTTCCACCGACCCCACAAAGTGATCAACAAAATGCACCAGGAAGATCTAATGAGGATTTTAACAGCACCAATGTGATTACGTCCAGTGTGGTACTCTCACCTTCACATGTCGCTGTGTACCCCAAAGAAGTTAATTCCCACTCTCAACCGGTGTCAAATTCTACACCCACAACCTCATACAAACAACTTAGAAGCTTAGCGCCTGAGGTCCTAGAATTCAAATACCTCGATGTACCTGACATATACATGGAGATTTTGAGGGAAACACACAAGCCTAATGCTAGACACTGCTACTTCAAAAAGTGGAAATGTTTTGTCGTATCGTGTAGAAATTCTATCATAAATCCAATTTATTGATCACCATCACATATTTTGCATTATCTGGTGCATTTAGTGTATTCAGGGCTGGTCTTTAATTCATACACAACATCTCAGAACAGGGCTTCCTGGTGAGAAATTCCAGAAAGTCTTCATGTAAGGAGTACAACATTTACATCCTCTAGGTGCTAACCTCCCGCCAGGTTAGGATTTAAATGTGGTACTAAGCAAGCTCATGGGTCCTCCTTTTGAGCCAATGCACAAAGCATCCCTTAAAGACCTCACCGATAAGGTGGCCTTTCTTATAGCCATGACTTTGTAGAATCAGCTAGCTTCAAGCTTTATCTGTAACCAAGCCCGTTGTAACAGTACATAAAAACAAGGTTGTCTTAAGAACGCTCTCAGGTTTTTCTTCAAAATACATTTCTCAATTTCATGTAAACCAATTGTTACAAATCTTCGGATGTCGTCACTTCTCCCTGTGGGAGAGCCCCTTCCCTTGTTGCCAGGGTGATGCAGCCACACTCCAATAGTCTCCCCAGGGGTGGTGCATAGCGGGGGGGGGGATCACATGGGGAGGGATGACTCCTATGGGATTAGGGAAGACTCCTGAGAGAGAATGCTGCATGTTCCCCTTATACCTATCCCCCAAGTCATCCATGTACCCTCCTTCAATTCCACTTATCCCTCACGTCCATATACCTATGTAAGGTAGATGACATCGGAACCTTCGATGGTATGGAGAAGAGGAAGAGGAACGATTATCTAGGTTGTTATCTGAGACTGAGACGAAGAACAGCCATAACCTAGAAAGGAGTGAAAGACCCAATACTCAGACGAGAAAGAGGCATGCAGCAAAATGTATTACTCCGCTCAACCAGGGTGAGCGGGCTAGGTGGAGGTATTGGCAGAATAAAAAGGGAAGAAGGACTCAGTGTGGCATTCAGCCTTCCCTCGAGGCACTAGAAGCACGGCTGCAGTGCGGAATCCGGAGAAGAGAACTAGTATGCGAGGCGAGCCGGAGAAGCCTCAGTGCATTGTGCAGCAAGGAAGAAGGACCGTTTGGCTGGCAAGAAACAAACGGCCGAGCATCAACGAAGAACTGGTCCTGCGGGGTCCCCTCCGGAGAGGCACGCCCACAGGTCACAGCTACCAAGATGCTATAGCTGGAGTAGACGACGCATAAAGCTGCGAAATGACGAGATTGGTAGTCCAAAGGGAAGCTCCTGAGAGGAACAGGTTTACAGGGGCTGGCTGGTTCGGACCAAAGAGGGCCTGGGGCCCCAACATAGAAGGGTGGAGGTACCGTGAAGAAGTAAGGCACGAAAGAAAGTGGAGAGAGACAGCATGCCACTAAGTGCCTGTGGAATAAGGGTCTGGGACACAACCCGATACAGAAAAGTGGAAACCTATATTGAGGCATTGGGTAGTACCTGGCAGACGAGTAAACCAAGTCTACCTTGGAAACCACTCATGGCAGAAGAGCGATCCTGGGACTCGCACCAATTAAAGAGAACTGTAACTTGATGAAAGGTTCGTACAGTGCTTAGCAGGTTAGTACCAGGCCTGTATGACCCACTACAGCTTGGAAAGGGAATTCAGGCTATTCTTCTTCATCGCAGTACCTGGTGAGAGGGAACCAGGTCTGCCCACAAGGATCAGGTAACCACTACATCTTGGGAAGCATCCAGGCTGTTGTTCTTCAGCGCAGTATATGGCGAAAGGAAGCCAAAGCTCCAAGGAACTACTTTGTGAGCCCGATAGAGGCTGGGGAGAGCGAGACACTTTCCCAACATCCAAGGATTGGCTGAAACCAAATTTGGAAAAACACACTAAGAGGAGAACTGCCTTTTGTCCAGGGGAATGGGATTCGCCCCCCTGGACCAAAAAAACATTTCCTTGAATTTAGTTATCTTGGTGTGTAACGGACAGGTTCAGGATTTTTACACTGGACATTGGGGCTTTTACTTTGGGCATTTTGACACTAGTTATTTCATTTGAGGCAGGGAACCCCACTTCGAGTAAGGGTGAGATAGGGGTTTCTTTTCCTTTTTGTCCTTGAATAAAGGTTTATAGCAAACACGATGACCCCTTGGTGTCAGAGTCTTACTTCTGCACCCTTACACAATCCATTGAATTACCAGCGTTCTTTCAGAAGCCTCCGAATTCCAGAGAAAGGGCTCTTCGTACATTCGATGTATGTAGGGCAGTCATGTATTACCTTAATAAAACAAAACCATTAAGGAAAGCAGATCAGCTCTTCGTTTCTCTGGAGGCTGGAAGAGAAGGGGACCATGTCTCTAAGGCTACCATCACCAAGTGGACTGTTGGGTGCATCCAACAGTGTTACAGCCTATCAAACAAAACACTTCCCTTTACACCTAGGGCACACTCTACACATAGCATTAGCACTACCCTAGCTTTCATTGGAAATGTAACATTAAAAGCTATCTGTACATGGAGTTCAGTTCACACTGTTGACGCACACAGGCCAGAAGTGAATCACAAGTGGGACAAGCAGTGTTAAATCATTTGTTTCTGTTCCTTCAGTCTACCCCCACCGTCATCCGGTGCTGCTCGCTAGTCTATGCAAAGCATGTGATTCAGAGCAGATCCAAAAGTCTCAGAAGACCAACATTGCCTTCCAGCAATCTTCTTTCGGGTGGTTGTATCTGCTTAGCCCATGCGTCCACCCATCCTCCCCACTCTGGGAGTTGAAGGTATCACCAGCATGTTTCAGAACACTATCCACCTTTTTTCAGCACACTCAGTTCTACTATATATGTCATGCATCCTCAGGTTGAAAATAAAATGCCAATCTGAAGATCATGACGTGTGAAGGATCTTGGGTGCTGTACACGCCACAGTAGGGATAGTATTACCGGGAACACCCCGGTCGATGTCCTATTTTCGTCTAAGAAAAGAAATAAGGAGATATGCCCAAGCCGACCCTGACGGTAACTGGCTGCCACCCAAATTAAGAGCCAGAGCAAAGCGAGGGTCCCTTAACGAGGGCAGTGGCACCATTACCGACAGTCACCCCCACCACCTTGGGGCATATCGCCATTAGCACCCAATGGTGCCTCCTTTTTTTTTATTTGGAAAATAAAACGTAACTTGCCTGCCCGGCTCTGTGCAATGCTGGTGTCCCGGAAGTCCGTTTTCACTGTTGATGATTGGGACGTCATCAGTATGAAAACAGACTTCAGGGAAAGCAGCACACTGCGCCACCAAAGTATACGTTTTTTTTTTTTTTACACAAAAAAACGACACGATTGGGCACCCATGTAGAAAACTATACAGGTGCTAAAGTGAAGGGCGAGCAGGAAAGAGAACGGGGTACCGGCTTCCAAGGCTGCTCGTACTGCGGGCTTGTACCATACAGAACAGCCCATGTTCCGAGCATACTGACTGGCTAGCGACCCCAATCGGGGTGCTAATGTAATGCTCTGCAATAATCACTAGATGTCGGCCTGTGCAAAGCATGTGAAAAAAGATTACTGGAAGGTAATGTTTGTTGTATATACAAACACTAGTACTACTACACTCATGCCCGATTTGCAGAGTACTTTGCGTTCACCTTTAGCTTCTGTCTTCCACTCCCCCTCGCAAGGTTGTAATATGGAAATACCTTGAAAGTGACTGCAAGGATTTGTTCATTTCTTTAATTGGCACTGCATATATTCCAGAATAGTACCGGAAAAAATGTGTAGCTGCATGTGCCTATTGTGTTCCAATGTCATAACTCCAACCTGTAAACTGAAACAGTTGGAATAGATTAAACATCTTAGTCTACTGACTAGTCAGCTTATAAAAAGATGCAGGTATTTGTGACCATTTCTTTGCATTGTTGGTAAATTGCTGATTTTGTTTTATACCTAGGAGCGCTTATTGTGCTGCATCAGTAGCTTCGTTAACAAACATAATAGCGCCAACATTATTTGAAGGCACAGCCGAGTGGATTGTGAGGTGAGAAAGGTGCATATTTTTATCTGGGATCAAGAGTATGTTTGGGTCTAAAACAATCACGTGTTCATCATTGTATTGACTCTAAAAGCCTTCTGGACTAAGCATTCTGGACTAACCCTTTCTATACTTCTTGTTTTAAGTCACCCTTCAGTTTGGGGCATTTATAAAAGCCATATGCTTCTGTTTTGAATGTTACTTCTTGTATTAGTTGTAGTAATGTGACTTGCAAGCTATTGCCTTTCTTTTGAGGCCTCCACCTAGAATGTGGTAACTTTGCAATGGTATGATGTTTACATTGTGTTCATCCAGTCTGCTTGTAATGTAGCACGCAAATGGTAATGCTGATATATTTCTGGTCTCTCTCATAAAAGGTGCCAGAACTGGGAGGGTGGAATTGGAGGTGTCCCAGGGATGGAAGGCCATGGTGGTTACACTTTCTGTGGATTTGCAGCACTGGTCATCCTGAAAAAAGAGCGATTGTTAGATCTAAAATGTTTGCTGGTAGGTGCCTTGGTACAACACCGCCTTTTTGTTTTGTATTGATCCATGCTTCATCACTTTTGTTTCAGAAATGAAAGGTCTCTTCACAGGAAGGCTTCAAAATGTGCTTCTATAACAAATAATACCATGTACAGTTGAAAACTAAGTTTCAAGAGTGGGGTTGTGTCAGTGGAATAGTATATGAAACTATTGAAGGATAGCTATACCATCAACGATGGGGAAACGAGTTGACTGTATACATTACTGGCACTCTCAGGTTATTGGGAATGTAATGAAGGTGCTAATTCAGCACCAGACAGGGGGGGAATGGGGGGGGGACCACCTACCAATTGAGAGAATATGCGGGATGCGCTGAGACACCTTCTAGGGGGGATCAACGGGGCTCTGGGAGCTGTAGTCAGCCTTCAAATCAGGCCTGCAATGGAATAAGGGGTTGGGGGATACCTTTTATGATATCGGCACAAGGAACGTTTATGCACAAGTACGAGAAAGGGGAAACCCCAGGTAAACTCACTCAGTGGGGTGGCCTCAGATTGGGCTTCACCCGAAGGCCCGCTTCAAAAACATGACCCGTGCCCCACAGTTTAGGGAAGGGGGGAAGCTCAACTCAAGCTGCACATCTCCAGCAGACCATAGTTGCTGAGACAGCACTAGGTGATGTAATCAAGGTCGGAGAGCCAGTCCCACGGCTGCTTGTGGGAGCTGGGGAAGTCGATGTAATCCAGTGGAACACTCACACAGTCTTAATTGCCGTTTGGCCAGCGGGTATGAGAATGGGGAGGTGGAGTGGAGTCGCGTTCCTTGAAGAACCAATCAGACGATAAGTTCTGGTATCCCTGGGAAGTAACTAGCCCTCATAGTGTCCACTACAGTGTTTGTGCAGGTTGCTATCTTTCAGGTGCCATCTGAATGTCTCCCTTCCCACTAGTTCAGGGTATTTCGGGTTCCTTCTGTAATGGCAGATGAATAAAGGACCGGAGGTCAGCACAAATATTTGTTACTAAATGCCAACTGTTCGCTGGAGGAGTAGAAGGCAATGTGGCGCCCGTGAAAAACCAGAGGGTGTTTCACAGCCTAGTGCCCGGGGATCCTGTACTCGTGTGGCCAGGGAAAGGCCATCGCTTTTGGATACCTACCCTGGGGGTGGCCAAGCGAGGGATGATCACCTGGGTGGGGGATCCTGGGGGAGTGGAGGTGACGCACTTGATGGTGAGACATGGTATCCCCCTTTTTCCTTAACCAATCTAAGCCCTATACCTTCTTATTTCATGGGAAACTACAGCTCCCATAATTCTTCCCATTTCACATTGACAACATCTGGCTGTGTTTAGTCTGGTACTCAAATCTAGCTGTGTTTAGTCTTGTACTCAAATCTAGCTGTGTTTAGTCTTGTACTCAATTGCACTGTTAGGCGTAGGCCTGTCTCCCACTATACAGCACTCTCAAATCCAACTCTGTTTAGTCTTGTACTCAAATCTAACTTTGTTCAGTCTTGTACTCAATTGCACTGTTAGGCATAGGCCTCTCTCCCACTATACATGACACTCAAAACTAGCTGTGTTAGGCAGGAGTGGCCAGGGTGAAGGATAGAGCAATTACTCTACCCTCGAACCCTTTCAACCTAACAAAATAACCTACTCTGTGATAATACTGTAATTGCTACCCTGCTCCACATTGACATAGCTTGTAATTGCTAGCCTGCGTCACACACCAATGAATTAGTTGAGATTAACTTGTTTCACATCTAGATGAGTCCACACGGTGATAGTATTGTAATTACTTGCGTGCTTCAGACTGTGATAGTATTACAATTGGTAGCCTGCTCAACATTACCATAGTCTGTAATAACAAGCCTGCGTCGCACACTGGGGAATATGTTGAGATTAACTTGATTCACATCTAGAGGGGTCCACACTGCGATAGTATTTTGATTGCTAGCCTGCTTCACACTGTGATAGTACTGTGATTGCTAGCCTGCTCTACACTGACATAGTATTGTAATTGCTAGTCTGCGTCACACACTAGTGAACTGGTTGAGGTCAACTAGATTCATACCTAGAAGGGTCCACACTGTTATGGTATTGTAGCTACTTGCCTGCGCCGCACACTAGTGAATTAGTTGAGTCTAACTCATTTCACATCTAGAAGGGTCCACACTGTGATAGTACTGTGAGTGCTAGCCTGCTCCACACCGTGAGAGTACTACAATTGCTAGTCTTAGGTCCCAGCGCCGAAATCCTGCAGGAGCAGTCGAATAGCCCACCAGATCCTCCAAACTGGTTCACGCAACAGTCAGTTGAATAACTACGGAGTTGACCAGACCGCGGGAAAAGGGTAAGTGGATAAAATGACAAACGGTCAGGATTTCTCCAGTCTCCTTCAAATCTTAGAACTCAGGAAAACCTGCAAATAACACATTATTAATTTAGCATTCAATAAATACACCTGCTCTTGAGAAGTTATATGGTGTTCTGCATAAAACTTACTAGTTACCAGATTGTCTCTGCTTCCTGCCTAGAGACTTCGAAAAGAATTGTGAAAGTTCTTGTTTAGCTGCTACCATGCAATATGTCCTAAACTGCTTTGCTCTCTGTTGCTGCTTAATATTTTCCTACTGTAGGTTACTCACTGGAAACCTATATTAGTATATATTTATTCTAATTACTCTTCTCTTCTTGGCTTGCACAGCTCTCAGATTAGAGTTCTCAATGCTGTCTTTAGAGTTCAAACCATTGTTAAGGCTTTAAAAGTGACTAGGACATGTGGTGCTATGCTTTGCACACTTTAACTCCTTCTGACTGGTATTTACTTTCCAGTAGATGAAAACACATAGCTGGCCAAACTTCTTTTGACTTCCTTTAATGTGCTTAGATAATGTTACTTTGCCACGCAATACTGTTTACTTTGCACACCACTCACGTGCTACAGAAAGTTCTGTCTGTATCACTTTAAAACGTCAAATGGATTCAAACGCGCCTGCGTGCTTATCTGCTTTTGACACGCCGTTTCAGAAAGTACATAAGACAGTTTACTGTATTCCACGCACTTGACTCACTCCTTTGATCCTCGTCACTGCGCCACTTAGCTGAACTGAATTCATACGACACAGCTCCTTCAACTTCCTCATGCACGCTAATGTATGCCGCTTTGTCCTTTCCTGGAACGTGAGGGAATTCACGACACACACGAAACAGTTGCCTTAATATTGCAATGTTGTTTTACACACGCAAGCAGCATTACAAATAAACATTTGCTTCAGGTGCTGGCACGTGTACACTTGCAATTTACAGCTGAAGGTTCAATTATTTACATTTCAAAACAACTAAAACTGGAATAACGTCTTTTATAGATTGCAGACTAAGACTTCTGATTTCCTTTAGCTTAAGTATTAAACAACACTGTACATGCAGCTTCAAATCAGTTCCTTAGATTAAAAAAAAGAAATTCTTGAGCACACTTTGATTTCACTTCAGTTTAGTCACGTATCTGAATTAAATCTCTGGCTCTTTCAGGTGAACTTGTTCAAGGATGTGTGTCTTCTTTTCTCTGGTTACTATAGTTTTCTCTGGAGCTTTGGAGCACTGTGACCACTCCAATGCAGATCTTGAATGAAAGGCAGTTTGGTTCCAAACTACATCACAATAGTCCTCTGGCCAATCACTGCTGAGCAGGAAATTCTCAATTTTGGACTCGGACAATAGTAGCTGGCTGATATGATGGTTTGATTAAGGAAAAGACAATTGTAATCGCAACCAGTAACACTCTCCCTAGCAGCAACAACTACTAATGCCATCTAGAAATACCTAAACTATAGCCTTCTGTTACCCAGGGACCTGACAGCTAGCCTGCTCAACATTACCATAGTCTGTAATAACAAGCCTGCATCGCACACTGGGAAATCTGTTGAGATTAACTTGATTCACATCTAGAGGGGTCCACACTGTGATGGTACTGCGATTGCTAGCCTGCTTCACACTGTGCTAGCATTAGAAGGGTCCACACTGCGATAGTATTGTGATTGCTAGCCTGCTCCACACTGTGATAGTGCTGTGATTGCTAGCCTGCTCCACATTGATAGTGCTGTAACTACTAGCCTGCTACATACTCCTATAGCATTGTAGTTGCTAGCCTGCGTCACACACTAGTTACCCGGGTAACGGAGTTTGAGATTAACTTGATTCACATCTAAGGTGCCTCAATCTCTAGGAATGTTATCATACCTACCTTAAACCTAGACGTCCCATACTCTACCTCCCACTATCTGAAGCCTAAGCCTCTCCCGCTGTTCAGACGCCTCAGATCTGGGTGTTGTATTACTGCCCTCTAAAACCTAAACCTTCCTCTAGTTTCCAGGGGGCTTGAAATTAGCTATTCGAACTACTACCTGTGACGGGCCTCTCTCACCGTCCTCGTCCCAATTGAGGCGTTAAGCACTGCGTGCCATTCTCTATCATCAACATCAGTGAAACCTAAGTCCCACTTTCCTGCCACCAATACCCCTGAGAACCCATCGCAACCTTAACTGAGTCCTAGACCACCTGACAGCCGAACGCCCAGCACTCCTCAAAACCCCCGGACAGTGCACCTGTAGGAAACGCACCTGACCCACCGACGGGAAGAACAGACGGAACCTGAGAGCATCCAAGCATATCAAGATTAGAGGAAACATCAATACTGTCCTAGCACAAGACAACACGGAGGACCAATTGCCCTGTTATCCCTGCACCAAGAACCAAAATGCCCCACGCAGAAATGGACGCCGAGAAAGAGAGCAAGATCATGCAACAATGGACACGGATACACAAATCCATCTGCCCCCAGTAGAAGCGGCCTCAAATGCAGGAAAAACCCCACCTAACACTGTTATCACCAGAACAAACTACGTAAGAGAAAAATCCTTATCTTACACTGTACCTCGCAACAACCACGGAGCCTCGATATCTCTGCGACACCGACATCTTGAGATGACAAGCAAAGAATCCCCCAAACACCCGGAAAAAAGACGGGAGCACCCAATAAGAGAGTGGGATGACTCCAACCCCTTACCCCATGCATCACAAGAACAGAAGGGCACCATCGATACCCACAACCAACAAGAGAAGACGACGAAGCCCTAGTAACCAACAACCCAACCAATAACCTAACAGACCGATTCAACGAAGAAGCCATCGCTGATCTTCAACCAATCAGCATTACTGGAGAAGCCCCACGTTTGAACAGCCATGCTGTCAATCTAGTTGACCGCTTCAATGAAGATGCAGCCGTCGCTGATCTTCATCCAATCAACATCAATACAGAAGCACCCCGACTGAACAACTACAAACCAAAACAAGGAACAACCACTAAACAAAGCCACACCAAACAAAATCCACTGTAATTTAATCAACGCAAGGTCAATGTCCAAAGATTCACCCTCAAGAACTGCCTGAAAACTTCAAATGCGTCCGAGCAAACAGAAAAACCAAAGAGGGGGGGGGCTGGCAATCCTCCACGAGGAACACCTGGCTATCAAACTGGAAGACCTATTAAACATTGATAAACGCAAATCCTTAATACTACACCTACCAGTAAACCCCAAAACGAATGTGAAATTCATACTGATATACAGACCACCAACCTACGATGCAACCTTCGTAGACGCCTTCACGGAAGCAATCACCATCTTAGCCATCAAGCATAATCATCTGATCATCTGGTTCGATGAAGAAACCACAACCACACAAAAATCTTTAACCGCCCAACTAGCAGCAATGAATCTACAACAACTAGTCAAAGGAGCAACCCACTCGGCAGGGCATACACTTGACGCAGTCTTCGCCAATAAAGAACTCATTACCACAGCACCCCCAATTCAAATACTCTGCAGCAACCACCTCATCATTCCCTTCATAATCACAATGACCACTCCAATAAACAAGCAACACGACAAACCACCGATCACCATGAAAAGAAACTGGAGAAACATCAAAAACTCCAACCTGGAGGCCACCAGGGGGCGCAGGCAAGATGGCTGCCTGAGCTACGTGCTCCGTACCCAGCCCCGGGTAAATTGCGGCGACCAGATAGAAAAAGGACCCCATTTGGCACACAACCCCCAGTTAATGTCGTGGGACCCCGCGGCCCTCCACTGGGTCCAACCCCAGAGTTTCAACGACGCTCCGGTGCTGAGTTCGGCAGCCCGAGGATTCACACAGCCCCTCCCCCACGGCCTCGAACGACGCAAGGAAGCTATTGAAGCCGGGCCTCGAGCGGGCCCCAGGGGACTTGCTGCGGCAACAGGGGCTGAGCCGGGCGAGGAGGGGGCTGTGACAGAGAGGCTCGAGGAGAGGGGCGGACGGCTTGGTGGACACGGGAACCCCGAGCCCAGGATTCCCGAGCGGGCCCCGCGGGACCGCGATTGCGGCTGTGCGGCACCATGAGTCGGAGACTCTACGCTCCCACCCGCCTCGCTGGCCTACTGGTTGCGGTGTGTAGCCCACCACTGTGTGGCGCCGGCCCTGTCTTTCCCTCCGGGCTGAGAGGAGCGCCGGGGGGCCTTCGCGGGGGCGCGCCCCCCCCCCGCACCCTCACCCCCTGCAACAAATCTTACAAGGCGACACCTGGGGTGCCGAGCGGGGACTCCCGCCACCGTGGGTGTGCCCCTTGGGACCGAGGCAGTGCAGCCTCATTAGACAAGTGTCCATCCCTGGCCCATGAGAGGCCCACGTGGGGGCCAGCGCTGAGTGGAGTGCACCTTGCTCTTGTCTCCAGGCACATAGGAGTGGCGCGCGCCCCCCACTCCCTCTCTGCTGTGACCTCTGCGGGGGGGCAGCTGGAGCATCGCACGTGGATACCCCACCATTGCTGGAGGGCTGGAGGCACTCCTCCACATAACTATCCCCGGATCCTTAAGGAGGTGGTGACAGCAAGGTGAAGTGGGCTAAGGAGGCCCTCCCCCAGTCCGGGCCGTCGCTGGAGCGCGCCCTCGATATAACTGACTGGGAGACACAGGAGGCCACGTGCAACAGGTGAGGGGCCCCCTGAGTCAATATCTCTATAGCCACCCCTCAGGACTTTGCCCCCTGGAGGAGTACCTCTCAAATAGACTTGACCACATGGTGTATCGTGGGGCCATTATCCACGCCTGACCCTTGGTCCACCCAGGGGTGCGGAGCCGTACCGCCAACTCTATGAATCCAAAGCCCCACTGTTGAAGAAGCTAGAGGTCATCGTCACAGGAGCACCTGTCCGCTCCGGCCAGATCCGACTCATCCCTGGTACCAATAACTACAAATGACACGCCTCTGGCCTCCTCGCGCCCTCGCGGGCCCCAACACAGCCACGGGCTGAGCAGCTGGCGCCTAGGAAAGCCCACTAGACCTAGCGCCCCATGAGCTGGAAAGAGACACTTACTAAATACCAATTTGTGGCCAACGAGGACAACATGGCGGCTGGGGGCCTATCCACCCCGCCTCCCGATATTGGGGGCCATCCAGAACAACATTCAGATGATCTTGGAAGAGATCCGCGGGATGAGGACCGATATGGGTGCCAAGCTGGCCGACCTCACAACCAAAGTCACCACCCTAGAGGATCGAATGGAGGGAGTCGAAAACAACCAGCTCTCCACAACACTCCTGGAGACCCAAATGGAAGCCAGATTCCAAGAGATGCAACGGCGCGAAGAACAACTTCGGCTCAAGGTGGACAACATGGAAAACATTGAGAGGAGAAACAACCTGCAAATTTTTGGACTAGCAGAAGCCGAGGGTGAAAGCACTCAAGGCCTGGAGGGCAAGGTACATGACATCATAAGGATTGTTATGGGGGCGGAGGCCGATGGCGAGATCAAATTTGACAGTGTCCACCGCGGAGGGGGCAGGGGCCCGCGCTCTGTGCTGGCTCGACTACACTATTACAAAGACAAAGCCAAGATCTTAGAGAAGGCGAGGAACCTCGGCAACATTTAATATGGAGAATCCAAGGTGGCCATTTTTCAGGACCTTTCGGCCCTTACCCTGCTAATGAGAAAGAAATGTGGCAATCTGACTAGATGGCTCCAGGGAAAGGGGGTCCGATATCGCTGGGGCCACCCCTTCTATGTGACATTCGAATGGCTGGAGAAGAGGCACCACCTGGTGACGGAGGAAGACATCCAACGGGTCACGGATGACCTAGTGGATGACCGTGCCGGCTACTCTGGCGGCTGAGGAGGAGAGGCTCTGGACCCCCTCCCCCCCACCCCTCCGGGGCCCAGACAGACTGGAGAAGCTCAGCGGCAAAGCTAAGGTTAAGGGGCCCCGCAAGTTTCAAAAAACCAGACACCCATCAACGACCTCTGAGGGCTACCCGAAGTGACAATGACAATGCTACCATGGATATGGAGGAAAATCTTCGAGGTTCATTGACACCGGGCGGCTCCATTGATGGAACCGAGGGCCGTATCCTGGAGGCATTATGGTTATGGGCCACGTTGGCGCAGTGTTTGGCCCGCAGGGTTACAGGGCTGGTTGAGGTTTTCTAAATGTTAACAATTCTGTTAAACAGTTTCATATGCAGGGCCGGAGTATGGGCTGCAGGCCGAGGTGGGGGATTAAGGTTCCGAGATCCCACCTCGGACACTGGAGCTAAGGTTAATGTGGGGTTATCCCACATAAAATGAAGGAAATGGGACTCCCAAATATTTGAAATACTCGGGGCTGGGGTTAGAGTCCTTGGTGGTTCGTTGACCAATCCCGACAATCCGTTGGGGGACGTGGACGAACGCCTTGAAATGCAGGGGGATGTGTGGGGAAGGGTGGGGGGGGTGGTTTGGGCCAGGGGGGGGGCGGCGGGGAAGTACCAATGAAAAGGGTACGACGGGAACACTAAAAGGGGACGAAGGGGAGGGGACGACTAGCCGGATTGGTCCGGAGCCCCATGCTTTCCGATGGGCCACACACATGAACTACACCAAGGAGCAAATAGTGGAAGACTCTAAAGACGACCATGGTTGAAGGCAAGATAGGCACACTAAATGTCAAGGGTCTGAACTCCCAAAATAAAAGATCACTGACCAGTAACATGTTTCGCAAACAGCTTATGGTACTCTTCTTACAGGAAACCCATTACAAACAGAGGAAAGAATCGCCCATCAGAGGTAAGGAAATTGGGTCCAACTTCTGGGCCTCCCATAGAAGTTCAAAGAAGGAAGGGGTGGGGATCCTCCCGAACAAAACATTCCATCTCTCCAATATAGAAACCAGAAGAGGCTTCGGGGGGAGGTTCCTGGGGATCAAGGGCACCTGCGAAGGCGAGCGTGTCACTTTGGCCACCCTATATGCTCCCAACTCGGGCCAGATACGATTCTTGACCCAGGTCCTGGGGGTAATGGACGAGTGGGCAGAGGGGGCCATGATACTGGGGGGCGACTTTAATCTCATTAAGGACCCCAAACTAGATTGGTGGACAGCGAGAGGGGTGGATCAGAAGGGGATTACTAAAGACAATCTGGCACTACAGGCCCTCCTAAAAGAACACTACTGGGTAGACGTCTGGCGTTCGACACACCCTGGCCCAGGGGGATATACCTTCTTCTCCCCTCCCCACTACACCTACACAAGAATTGATCTACTTTTGACCTCGGAAGAGGGGGGCTGGGGCGGCCACGGCCCCAAGGGTTGAAGCAATCACATGGTCCGACCACGAGTTACTGGTGGCGAGTTGGTCTCTCCCCTTGTCCACCAGATCGTCCGGCTGGCGGTGCAATAATACACTCCTGAGGGATCCGGTGTTCAAGGACTTCCTAAGGAATGAAATGGAGGCATACTTCGAAACAAATGATGATGGAGAAACAGACATGGTGATGGTGTGGGAGGCAGCAAAGGCCACCTTTCGTGGTCTCCTCATGACTGAGGGCGCTAGACGCAAACGGGAGAGGGGGACTCATTGAACACAAACTACGAGCAGAGTTGAAGGCCCAACGGGCAAGGCTCAACTGGGACGGGGAAAATAGGGACTCCCTTCTGGCGGAAATGAGAGAGAAAAGACAGGCACTGCACACAGTCCTTATAGGGGAGGTGGTTAAGAAAATGAGATACACGCGGCAGAGGTATTATGAAAGGGGAGACACGGTGGGAATGCTACTGGCGTGCAGAGCAAGGGGATGCAGAGTGGAGAGGAGGGTTGGACCCTTTAGGGATGGGGGGGTAACGGGCACATTAAAAAAAAATTATTAGTTGACTCCTTTGCTGACTTCTATAGGGAACTTTACACTAAGCAGGTGGGGGAATCGGTGGAGGAGATGCGGGCAAACCTGAGGGAACACCCATTACCCCGATTGTCTGAGACTGAACTACAGGAGCTGGAGGGGGATATAGTGGCAGAGGAGGTCGAAGCAGCCATTAATAGACTAAAAGTGGGAAAGGCCCCGGGGAGCGATGGGTACACAGCTGATTTCTATAAACAGTTCCAGCCCATTCTAATGGAGCCCCTAGCCAAACTGTTTAACCAAATTAGAGATCAGGATACGATTCCACCCACTTTCCTGCAGACCCTTATCACAGTAATCCCTAAGCCGGGTAGAGACCTGGCAGAATGTGGCTCCTACAGACCCATTTCACTCCTAAACTTCGATGCCAAGATCTTCGCCAGGATTCTGGCAACCCGCTTGGAGAAATGCCTACCCCGTCTGGTCCATCCGGACCAGGCAGGCTTCATAATAAATAGGCAAGCTTCCGACAGTATGCGTAAAACGCTCCACGTGTTAAACTCAGGGACGACCCGGAACGAGGGTGCCCTACTGCTGGCCTTGGACGCGGAAAAGGCCTTCGGCAGGGTTAGCTGGGCTTTCATGGGGGAGGTCCTCTCAGCGGTGGGGATGGGCCGTAGATGGTTGGGATGGATGTCAGCACTGTACTCTGCCCCCACGGCGAAGGTAGTCGCCAACAGAATGGAATCGGAAGCCTTGCCACTGGGGAGAGGCACAAGACAGGGTTGCCCACTATCGCCCCTGATATACGCCCTGGTCATGGAACCCTGGGCGGTGTCGGTGAGAAACAATGAAGCGATTAACGGAGTGCGGATAGGTGAGACTCACTGCAAAATCAGCCTATTCACTGATGACGCTCTCCTCTACCTCACCAAACCCTCACAAACAGTCCCGCACGTGCTGCGGGGTCTGACGCAATATGGGGATCTGTCGGGGTTTAAGGTTAACCTGGGTAAGTCTGTGGCATTTATTGGGGGTCATCTGTCGGATACCGAGATGGAATACGTGGAGGATCTTCCCTTCCGGCTTCCGAGAGATGGCTTCCGTCACCTGGGGATCCAGATCACGGCCAATTCGACTGACCTCTTTTCTAAAAACTTCTCCCCACTATGGACGAATGTCAAGAGAGACCTAGGTGGGCGGGCGCAGGGTTCTCATGGACGGCACGCCTCAACCTGATTAAAATGGTAGTGCTCCCCAAGTTCTTGTTTCTCGTCCAGATGCTCCCTGTCCAGGTACCCATGACCTTCCTAAATTCAATAAAACGCACGCTGCTCAGGTTTCTTTGGGCGGGCAAGAAACATGGGATCTCATGAAGTACTAACAAGGCCCAAGGAGGATGGTGGGGTGGGGTTCCCAGATTTTGACACATCTTACAGGGCGGCCCAGCTGAGAATCCTCGTAGACCATTTCAACCACGGGACAGAGAAGCAATGGGTGGCCCTGGATAATAAGTTACTCGCCCCGGTTACGCTTGATGAGTGGCTATGGTTCCCAAGATCACTGGTCCCCAGACGGGTTATAGACCACCCAGTACTGGGAGTTCTGTGGGCGATTTGGACGGAGGGTGGTTACTACAGATGGCTCCCAACCTGACCCTCTCCGTTGACTTGCATTTGCGCCCCCCGTTCATAGACAAAGTGGCCGAACCAGCGGCCTATCAGCAATGGTATGAGGTGGGTCTTACCAGAGCGGGCCACCTATGGGTGAGGGGGGTCGTTCATATCTCTACTGGACCTTGAGGAGGCTTTGGGGTTGGGGAAGTTGTCACCGTTGCTTAAGGGAGTACTTCATGAACCCTCATGGGGCGATACCCTCAGGAGGGACCTTACGGACTTCGCGAAAATGATCATCTCCACCCGGGGCTCCAGGGGGGTCATATCCAGTCTGTATAGACTCCTTCTGTTCTCGGTCCCGAGGGACCCCCCACTAGCACGGACGCAATGGGGAAAAAGACCTGGGGGAGGTGATGGACGACAAAAGATGGACAAAGATGTGCATCCGTGCTCCCCGCTCAACAACCTCTCCTCAGTATCGACACCAAGCTTTAAAAGTGCTACATAGGTGGCACTATCCCCCACAGAGGATATTCAGAATGTGTCCGGGCTATGACCCCCACTGTTGGAAATGCCGTAAAACGAAAGGTGACTACTTCCACATGTGGTGGTCGTGCCCCAGGGTACAGTCATTTTGGGGAGAGGTCCTGTCCTGGATCAGGGGTGTCGACGGAATCAGCAGACCCTGCTGCCCATGGTTGCTTCTCTTTGGGATTGAGGTGGGGCATGACCATGAGGACACCCAGGGCCACATGCTACAGGTCATGCTGGTGGCGGCCAGGTGCTGCCTGGCCCAAAGATGGAAGAACCCACGCATGCCTGAGGAGGAGGAGTGGGTCTCTAAGGTTCGGGCCATATATAAAATGGAGTTCCTAACACATGTCCTTGACGAATCTAAGACCAATATTGAAGAACTCTGGCTCCCCTTTTATTGTAAAATGTGAATGCACAGGTTGAAGGGAGGAATTTAAACCCGGAGACATGCTTAGCCACCAGGGTATAATGAGAATGACCCTCCCATAGACACGAATCACCTTACAAGTGATCCTTCTGAAGGGGCACCAACAAACCGACCCCATGACATGTGTGCACAAGAACATTGAACAGTCTGAGTCTGCTAAGGATCTCTGTGGTCCCATTGTACAAACTGGAAATCAACATCTGATCATTGGCTAGGGAGGGGGTGTGGGGGGAGTGGGATAAGGGTTATTGTCAAAATGTTTTTCGGAAAATGTACACGGTTGGAACGGTGGATATGTTGTAATAACCTAAAAATGTTAATAAAACCTTATTTTCAACAACAACAAAAAACCTCCAACCTAACTAAACTTTTGAAACTCAGCAAACCGCAAGCAACAATTATGGAAGAAGCCGACCTGGAAAACAAAAGTAGCCCTACTCCAGACCTGGATCGTAACAACGATAGACAACCTCGCCAAAGAAAAACCTTTCACTCCTTCTACTCAGCGCCATGAAAAGAAAAAAATGAAAACTAGAATGGAGGATCAAAAAACTGCATATAAACAGAAATGTCTCAAACATATCCGCTCATACAAAAAGGAAATACAAAAAGCGAAGAGGAAACACTGACAACCAAATCTTCAAAGCACCAAATGCCCAAAAAGAACTCTTCAAAATCATAAATGAAATAAACACTCCACCGGGCTGCAACAACACGCCAATACCATTGATGAAACTATGCAATGACCTAGCAGACCACTTCAAAAACAAAATCATTACCATCCAACAAAGCAGACCACGCAATCCTACTACAGATCCCACCTACCCTCACGAGGAACATCCGAACAAACTACAAAGCTTCCCCGATATATCAGTGGAGACTTTCGTCAAACTGGTAAATCAAAGCAACAAATCTGGGCACTCCCGAGGACTCCTGCCCCCCGGACATATGCAAATCAATTCTCAAGCAAGGAACTCCCATGGAATACCACAGGAATGTCCTCACCCTTTCAATCTCAACAGGTAAAACGCCACATTCCTTCAAATCAGCATACAACAGGCCGCTATTCAAAGATAGAGCAGGAAACATAGAGGACCTCTCCAACTACAGACCCATCTCCAACATCCCGTAAATAGCCAAACTGCTCGAAACCTACATATACAAAACAACCCAAGAATTCCTAGAAGAGCACTGCCTACTAGACCATGCACAAGTTGGCTTCAGACCAATGAGAGGAACGGAATCAGCTGGCCTCTCAATATGGGACGACCTAAAAGCAAACGCTGACAACAGTACTGCCTTCATACTTCTAGACCTATCTGCAGCATTTGACACAGTCAACCATGACATCCTCATAACGAGATTAGAAGGACTGGAAATAACAGACACCACCCTACTGTGGATCAAATCCTTACTAACAAACAGAACGGAAACCATATGGATGAAACCTTTCAAGTCCAACCCAAGAGACTCCACATGCGGAGTACCAAAAGGATCATCTTTCTCGCTGCTATTATTCAACATCTACCTATATCTACTAATCAAAATCATCAAAAGACACAGCCTCACCTGCTACAACTACCCTGACGACACACAAATAATCTTCAAAATACAAGACACCCAAGAAGAAAACACAACACTAGAGAACTGCCTTTGTGATGTTTTCAACTGGATGAACTCGAACTACCTCAAAATCAACTACATCCCTTGGCCAAGGGAACTCGGTACAACCCCAGCGCCATCGTCGATTGTAAGTAAAAAAAAAAAAAAACACCTGGGGGTCCTGATGGACAATAATCGCACTCTAGAGCCACAAGTAAACGCTCTACTCAAGAAAGGCTTCTTTCTCCTGCGAGCGGCAAAAATGATCCTACCGTTCCTGCCAACAAAACCCTTACCATCATCACTCTTGTCATGTCCAGAGTAGATTATGCCAATAGCCTATACCTGGGTATGCCTGAACGACTTCTAAAAAAAATGCGGCAGCCAGATTGCTTCTCAAACTACCCTGAATAGAACACATCACACCTGCGCTAAAAACACTACATTGGCTGCCAATAAAACAACGAATAAAATTCAAATCAATGTTCATCACCACAGAGCAATACACAACAAAGGTGCAGAATTTCTGATAGACAAATTACGCCTACATCGGCCAACAAGAACGCTCCGATCAAGCAATGACATCCGCCTGGAACCGAAACCCTACAACATAAGAAAACTCAGAGGATCTCCTTTCTCTCACCAGGCACCGACAACTTGGAACGACTTACCAAAGAACATACCGAACACAAGAAACCACCTACTATTCAGGAAACTGCTCAAATCCTTGCTCTTAACTGCGTAACTAGAAGACTGCCCACAGGGATACACATACAGCTAAAACAGTGATGAATTAAGCAATTGACTACAAACCGAATCTAAGGAATACACTTCCATGACATACCAAACCACATAATAAGAGACAGCCATGATAGAACACTAAAGACTGAATACATAGGCAGACCAAGACGGATGCACTTGGACGATTCATCAATAGCACCTTCGCCCTGTTACCACACCCAAGCTCCAACAGACCTATGTCACACAGATAGCAAGGGAATAGGGGCCACCCAGCCCTCAGCTCTGGTACCTAAGGGGGAGAACAGACGCACCCAATCACATTAGAATGCAGCAGAGAGTGCGCCGAACTATCACCCACAACAGTCGGACGGTCAAGAAAGGGAAGCAGCAACTAATCCCACCCATAGGAATACAAACTAAATCGAAAAAGATGTGCCATAACCAGGATTCACACCCCCCTAACCATACCTTCAATCTCTGCATACCTGACTCACCCGAAAATTCACACAACCATCTGCTGCCCAGAAAACCGCATGCACTTCACCACACCACATCAACAACAAACCAACAACACATAGACAGCACCAACAGCACACTAGGTCTCGCCCCGGTCCAATACTTACACCAAAGCTCAGCGCACAGTGTATACCGAACTGAAGCTGCCAACAGCACACTCTCACTCTCCTACTTCCTCTTCTCCCGACTAACCAAACTCGCTCGCTTTTGTGTTTTATTAAATACACCTGTCACTTGTTAACACCCCTTGTGAACATAAAAGGTGGCGTGCACAGGCACACTCTGAGCGAGGCTGGATGCAAGAAGAAACAGCTCTTTTGGGCTGATGCGAACCAGGTTTTGGAAGTTGGAAGGCCAAGGGACTGATTGGCTGCTGCAGAGAATAAGAGAGCCAGGCGAGAATTGCATCCTTTCAGGAAGCCGTAGGCATTCCACAACCAAAAACGAGTGAGCAAAGAAGAGAAACCTTCAAAGTGCTTCCAGGCGGCACGCTACCCTCCTGGGTGAACAACAGAGTTTGGGAGGAGCAGAGGAGGCATTACCTTGACTATTACGTGAAAAGCATTGAAGACAGAAGCCTAATTAACACGACCAGTGAGTTATAAAAGGCCAATAAAAGACTGGTTTGTGTTGAAAGCAAAAGAGGCATGTAACGAGTTGAAGGTTGCGCGTGTGCTGAGACGCATAATGAAAAGAACAATGATTGAATGCTGAGAAAAGTATACAAAGTAACAGAGTGGTCCTGCGAAGCGCAATCGCACATTCAAAAGTCTCTGTGAATTTATTGGAGTAATGGAAAGCGGGAAACAAGGCAAGAGGGCAAAAGTGAAAAGGATATGCACTTTGAAAGATGCCAGGAGGGCAAAAGTAAAACTACAAGTACCAAGAAGTATTGGTAATGCATGTGAACTTTGAAAGATGCCAAGAAGGCACTAGGAAAGGGAATAGGAAAACTACAAATACCAAAGAGCATTGGTATTGTGAAGATTGTTGATTGTCAAATTGCTTAAAAGGAGGTCGAAGTGGTCATGCAGAGGTCTATGTAAAATCCTTGCAGTTTTGAAAGTCTTCGACAGTACAAGAGAAAGACGGACTCGAGCCCGGCAGAGGGAAGCCTGTGCTGAATTGTGGTAGAGTGAAAGCCAAGAGAAGAACTATATTTGTGATAAGGCGGACAACTCCTAAAGAATTGACTAATGTCAAAAGCTTGAAGCCCAAGCCTGTTGAATTGTACCAGCAAGCCACAGCATGCAAGACTGATAGAACTGTGCCATCCACCTATTCCTTTTAAGAAACTCATGAGACCCTGTGCTTCTGACATTCTCACATTTATTTATTTTTTAGACACTATTTTTCCTTTTTGTATTCCCTTTAAACATTTGTTATTTGAGAAGGAGGGCAAGATTAGGTTTTCTTAGTATAGGCCTTTAGTTTTACTAAACTAACTTGGACTCGTTCGTTGTTTTTATTTTATGGTCGATATTACTCCCATTTTAGAGTTGGGGCCAGTTAAGAATTTCACCAACCCCGGTAAACTACAAAATAAAGGTTTTCGAAACTTGCATCTATTGTGTCTGTGTCTACTGTTGATACCATGCCTTCCTCACACGCCACATGGGGAAGAGATCAGCTGGGAGAGGGCAGACCTGTTTGCTCCAGTCATGTTTGATTAACATGTCTAGCTAGAGGGGTATGATGTATTTTAACCAGTAAACTTCATGGGAACCACAAAGTTTGAAGTGCAGCTGTTTCTAACTCCAAGAACATTATATTAGCAGTATAAAAATCATGTTCGCTGTGTGCCAATTTGTCAGTTCTCATTAACCAGTTCTGTTCCACTGTTCTGTTTGATTTGTGCTCGCCCAGCTGTAAGTTACAGTGTTATTTCTTGCCTGTTGTGCGCTCCTTTTTGGTCTACTTGTGGTCAACTATTTATTAAAAGCTTTTGGAGGACCCCTCATACATTTTTGGAGGCCCCAGCGAGATACTCGGTTCTCTCGGTCAACTGAGGGTGTTCTGGCCGCCCTCACGGTTTATGGTGATATTTTTTAATTCAATAATTTCGAATGCATTAATTTCTAATCAATTTTTTTTATGGGGGGGGGTTCCCGTCCAAACCCCCTGTTGTTTTTTTTTATTTTTAATAACCCTTTTTTTACTAGCCAAACCCCAAAAAAACATATAAAATAAAAAAAATTCGACATTATTTTTTTCGAAATTAATGCATTTGAAATTATAGATTTGACATTTTAACTGCACACCCGCACTCACTGGGGCAGCGGGGCACGGCGACCGCAGACATGATCCATGGGCATCTCAGAGGAGGCTCTGCAGACGCCGGGTTCACGAAGGTCTGCCTGGTCCCAAGCGCTGCCCGTGCTTAGGGGAGGGAGTGAGCCCATATCGGAGGCTCGTTGATGAGGGGACTCTAGGATCTCTAGGACGTGAGTGTAACCATGCAAGAAAGTGCTGCATCGTAGTTGCATGCTGTTAGGCAAAGCTTGTATGCAGTACCCTTTGGGACCACTACACACAACTAGGACTACAGGTGTAAGCAAAACCAACCTTTGGTATAAGTCTGTACTACTGTCAGCTTCCGATTCCACCACTGGTGTAATACCCTTCTTTCTCTCTTCAGCCTCCTCACCTGTGGAGTCGAAATCCTCTTCAGCTGGACTGAGTGCTCGATGCGCCGTATAATCCTTTTCCTTTTTTCTAGGTTGAGAGTGTCTTCCACAAGAGGAAGCCACAGTGAGAGCGTGTAAATGCGCCCTGATCGTGTCCCCCTCCCGGGAGAGACAGGAAGGGGGAAAAAAGCCAGAGTAGGCAAAAAACCCCTAGGACCGGTAAGTATCCTGATGGCCGCTGGACGTGATGCAGATGAATGATGGGAGAAAGCAGCAACCGGAACCAGGTGGAATCGTAATGCAGCGTAAAACGCCAAAAGGTAAAGAAGACAAAGTAATGGCAGAGAGCTGGAACTAAGGAAAATGGAGGTAGAGAGGAAACGAAAGACTGGGACCGGAGTTGGACCGGTATTTAGGACGGAAAGTGTAAGAGAAAAATGCTCGAGGAGCCAAAGGTAAACTGCGTGTAGCAAGACCGCGGCAGCGAGGAAAAGCAGCTGACCGTGGAAGGTTGCAACGCGCTGTGCTCAGGGAGAGGAGTGGTTAAATAGCGCTACGGCGGCGAAGACTAGACCGCATAGAGAGAACGTAGCGTATGCGTGACGGGAATCAGGAAGTCCCTAAGCGGCAGCGGGGCCAAAGACGCCAGGTGCGGAGGCGGCGCATGACAGTATGCCCCCCGCCAAGGCCCAGGCCACCCGGTTTGCCGGGATGCAAACGGTGAAACTTCCGGAGAAGGACAGGAGCGTGGATGTGCGCAATTGGTTCCCAAGAGTCTTCAGCATGTGAATAACCTTTCCAATGCACCAGGTATTCAAGGCGCCCTTTGCGGTATCTGGAGTCCATCAACCCGGACACTTCATACTCAGGAGCATCAGGTGAGTGAGAAAGAGTGGGAAAAGGACGAGCCCTTAATGACTGTTCGGCACTCTTCAAAAGAGATGCGTGAAACACTGGGTGAATCCGCCTAAGAGAATGTGGCAGCTTAAGGCGGAAGGCCACTGGATTGATCTTGGCAGAAATGGGATAGGGACCGATAAACCTGGGGGACAGTTTAGATGGGCGAGACCATCTAGGAAGGTATTAAGTAGATAACCATACCTTGGAACCAACCTCCCAATCAGGTACAACCTGCCGGTGCCGGTCAGCTTGCCTTTTGTAAGCCTGGAGGCTATCTCTGAGATTCAACTTGGCTTTGTCTTGGATGTCCTTTATTTGGATAAGTGTCTCTTCTACCGCCGGAAGTGCAGGTTTGCAAAAAAACTGTGGAATGATGGCTCGGGGATGAAAGCCATATGAACAATAGAATGGAGACATTTTGCTTGCGGAATGACTGGCATTATTATATGCGAACTCCGCTGTCGGCAGCATATCCACCCAGTTGTCTTGTTCCATATTGGTGTAGCTGCGCAAATATTGTTCTAGTGTGGCGTTTAACCGCTCTGTCTGCCCATTGGTATGGGGATGATATCCGGATGACAAAGCGCGCTGAATATTAAGAGCGGCGCATAAGGTCTTCCAGAATCTGGAGACGAATTGGCTTCCTCGATCTGATACAATCTTGTCGGGGAGACCATGGAGTCGAAACACATCTTTAATGAATACTAATGCCATACCATCGGCAGTTGGTATACCAGGAAGTGGAGAAAAATGAGCCATCTTGGTGAGAGAGTCGATGGACACCATTATGCATGTACATCCGTGGGACAAAGGTAAGTCCACAATAAAATCTGTAGATATATGACTCCACGGACGTTCCGGGATTGCATCTTGTTGTAGTAGACCTATGGGTTTCTTTGTGTTGTTTTTACTCTGACAGCAGACTCTGCAGGACTTGACATAATGTTTAACATCTTTAGACATATTAGGCCAATAAAAAGCTCTACTAATCAAGTCCAAGGTGCTGGTTTGTCCCCTATGGCCTGCTGTCTTGTGATCATGGCACCAGGACAATATGTCTTTTTGAAGAGGTTTAGATGGTATCCAGATCCTGTTTCTTCAGGAACAAACCATCCTTTTGGATCATGCCGCGAGGTTCTGGATGTAAGGAGACAGCTTCTTTTATCCGTTGAAACAGGGAAGAGATAGTGGCAACAATGCGGTTCCTGGGAAACAACTTTTCCGGGCAGGATGAGGCAACATGGGAGGAGAAAGCCTTTCTGGACAGAGCATCTGCCAAAGTGTTTTGGCTTCCAGGAATATACGTGATGGTAAAGTCATATTGTGAGAAAAAATGCGCCCACCGGGCTTGTCTGGAATTGATGCAATCCATTGACTGTAGTACTTGTAAATTTTTATGGTCGGTCCGGATTACAAAAGGGTGGTTGCACCCTTGTAAGAGGTGTCTCCATACTTCACAGGCTTTTTTCATGGCTAGTAGTTCACGTTCTATTACTGAATAATTCCGTTGACTCGGAGTGAGAGTTTTCGATAGATATGCTATTGGGTGTTCCGCGTTGTCATGCTCTTGTAGTAGAACTGCTCCTATTGCTGCGGCAGAGGCATCTGTCTCAACAATAAAAGGTTTGCTTTGGTCTGGCTGGCACAGGATGGGAGCGCTGCAGAAGCTCTTCTTCAAGAGTTGAAAGCTTTCTTCAGCCTGTGGGCTCCAAATGAAAGGCACAGATGTCTTCTTTAACAAATTGGTAATTGGTAGGACAGTGTTGGAAAAACCTGGCACGAAACGCCTATAAAAATTAGCCAGGCCCAGGAATCTCTGAACTTCTTTGACTGAGGAAGGAGCCTGCCAATGGAGAATGGCCTCAACCTTCTTTTGATCCATTTGTACTCCTTGTGGTGAGAGGATAAACCCTAAGTACGGGATCGAGGATACCCCAAAAACACACTTTTCACGTTTGGCCAATAAATGATGTTTTTTAAGGCGCTCCAGGACCTCAGTGAGATGTAGTAGATGTTCTGACATAGACTGTGAAAAAACAAGTATGTCGTCCAGGTAAACCACAACTGAAATAAACAATAAATCAGAGAATATTCGGTCTATGAACCTTTGGAATATAGCGGGAGCATTGACCAGTCCGAAAGGCATAACGTAGTATTCGTATAGGCCGAATGGTGTCCTGAAGGCCGTCTTCCATTCATCTCCTGGACTCACTCTGAGTAAATGATATGCATTGCGCAGATCCAATTTAGAGAAGACTGTTGCTCCCTGTACAGATTCCAAAATGTCAGGAATGAGGGGCATGGGATATCTATCCTTACGAGTGACTTTGAGTCCCCTGTAATCGATGCATGGTCTGAGGTCCTTAGAATCCCTCTTTGGAATAAAAAACAAGGGAGCACCCGCCAGGGATTTAGAGGGTCTGATGAGACCGTTGCATAAGTTGTCATCCAGATATTTTCGTAAAGCGTCCTTTTCAGTCTTGGATAAAGTAAACATTCGTCCAAATGGGACCAGGGCATTAGGTATTAGCTCGATAGAGCAGTCCTCCGGTCTATGAGGTGGTAATGCCATTGGAGCGGATTCAGCAAACACCATAGGGTATTCTTCCAATACCGAGTCAATGGAAAGCACCCCTATACTCGTGGGGAGAACAGTGGGTGATATCTTTACCTCCTGGTAATGTGCTTCTTTAAAGCAGTGTGTCTGGCAATAGCTGGAATTAAACTGCAAAGTGTTAGACTTCCAGTCGACATGGGGATTATGTTGTCGCAACCAGGTAAACCCCAAGATAAGAGGAAAATGGGCTGCTCGAATGATGTCAAAAGTAATGACTTCTGAATGTTGAAATATAGACAGAGGAAGGGGTTCGGTTGTCTGAATAATGAGTCCTGAACTCAAAGGTGTGCCGTCTACTCCTTCTACTTTCTGACCGTGGCTGCGGTCTATCCGTGAAGCACCCACTTTGTCTACCCAAAGGGTGTCAGCAAAGTTTCCTGCGGCACCGCAATCCAAGAGAGCCAGCGTCTCTACGGGGCTGCCATTGATAGTGACCTGGACCGTTATAACCATCAGGCGGGAATCTTCAGAAGGGTTCGAGGAATCAATAGACATAGTAACGTAGGGACTGGAAGATTGCCCTCGATAACCCGTCCCCACTAGGTTCGAGGGTTTGCGTTTTCCGCCGGTTTCTTGGTTAGTTCAGTACAAGTATGCACCGTGTGGCGATCAGAGGCACAGTAGGCACATAGGCCCTGTTCCCTTCTCCTCCTTCTTTCCTCAGGTGTTAAAGAACGGCGAGTAGTGCCGATTTGCATGGGCTCATCTTGAGGTTTGGGCACTGCCGAAGGAGGTGAGGAGGTCCTTGAAAAGGAGGTACGTGCTTTTCTTCTTTCTTGCCGCCTTTCTTGCATCCTGAACTCCATCTGAAGGGCGGCCGTCATAAGATCCTGCAGGGAAGTAGGCCGAGGAAAGTGAGCCATTTCATCTTTTAATTCTTCTCGAAGTCCTCTGCGGAACAAAATAAATTGAGACTGTTCAGACCAACCCGTCTCCATGGCCAATCTCTTAAATGAGGAGATATAAGACAGCACATCAAACTGTCCTTGACGAATGTCCATCAATTCTTCACCAGCTGCCATTGAGACTTCAGGTCTCTCAAAGGTTTGTTTAACGAAAGCAATGAATGCATCGAAATTCTGAAGGACAGGGTCATTTCCGGTGACTAGAGGGGTGGCCCAAGCTAGAGCGTTCCCTGTCATATTAGACACCAGGAATCCAACCTTGGCATGATCTGAGGCGTAGGTGCGGGTTCTGAAGGAAAAATACACCCGGCAAGCGTCAAGAAATTCTTTTAGGGTCTTGGGGGAACCATCATATTTCCCTGAAGATAAAGGCATAGGGGGCAGGTCTGTGTTGGGGGGCTCCCTTACTGCCACCATTTGTTTTAACAGATTGTTTTCGTTTTCATATTCTGCATCTCTAGAGAAAGGTTTTGTACCGCAGCGATTAGTTCCTGCACTTGCTCAGGAGTAGCCATGATTGGTGTTTGTTGGCGTTGCAAACTGTCAGCTTCCGATTCCACCACTGGTGTAATACCCTTCTTTCTCTCTTCAACCTCCTCACCTGTGGAGTCGAAATCCTCTTCAGCTGGACTGAGTGCTCGATGCGCCGTATAATCCTTTTCCTTTTTTCTAGGTTGAGAGTGTCTTCCACAAGAGGAAGCCACAGTGAGAGCGTGTAAATGCGCCCTGACCGTGTCCCCCTCCCGGGAGAGACAGGAAGGGGGAAAAAAGCCAGAGTAGGCAAAAAACCCCTAGGACCGGTAAGTATCCTGATGGCCGCTGGACGTGATGCAGATGAATGATGGGAGAAAGCAGCAACCGGAACCAGGTGGAATCGTAATGCAGCGTAAAACGCCAAAAGGTAAAGAAGACAAAGTAATGGCAGAGAGCTGGAACTAAGGAAAATGGAGGTAGAGAGGAAACGAAAGACTGGGACCGGAGTTGGACCGGTATTTAGGACGGAAAGTGTAAGAGAAAAATGCTCGAGGAGCCAAAGGTAAACTGCGTGTAGCAAGACCGCGGCAGCGAGGAAAAGCAGCTGACCGTGGAAGGTTGCAACGCGCTGTGCTCAGGGAGAGGAGTGGTTAAATAGCGCTACGGCGGCGAAGACTAGACCGAATAGAGAGAACGTAGCGTATGCGTGACGGGAATCAGGAAGTCCCTAAGCGGCAGCGGGGCCAAAGACGCCAGGTGCGGAGGCGGCGCATGACAACTACACAGTTTTTGGTAGCTGAGCTGAGCAGCCAGGCTTATCTCAAGAGGTAATGTGAGCTGTAATGATGTTACACAGAGGTCTACAATCGCAGGTGTTCAAATAAAGTCTTACACTCAAGGTTTCTTTGTTAAATACTTATTTATTTAACTGTCAGTTATGAAACATTCATAAGAAGGAGGCAATATAATTGCACACAAATATACTTCAGTACTGTACACTCAGTTTCTGAGGCATTCAGAATACTTTGAAGGAGGAGCAAAAGGACATAGGTTATCAGAATATAGAATGAATAGTTATTTCTTAGGCAGTGCAGATATTTAAAGGTCACCAGAAGAGTCAATTCAATTCAATAGGCTAGGCCAAAGTCAATGGGCTAAAGTCTTGGATAGGATAAAGCAGTTATGGTAGATAAACTGAAAAGTCTCTGCAACAGTTCTTATAGTTTGTAGTAAGAAAAATCATATGTTGGGTCACAAGCTGGTTTAGGCCTGTGAGTTGGTAAAGTTTCAAGCACTTTCACTGCAAGAGGTAAGTACTCTGTCTGATTTTACAGTACCTTTACAAATGAAGAAAAAGATGCAGTTGGTGACTTCTGTTCCTGGCAGTTCCTGCAGATCTCGCTGTTCCTGGGCCTCAGTCGTGGGGACAAAAGGTAGGACGTCAGTGGACTCCTGCACTGGGACTGATCAAACAGCTGGCAAATCTTCAATTCCGGTAGCTGTAGTCAAGCACACAAACTGGTGTCCTTCTCACTGGTTACTTGGTATCCTGCAGCACTCTGAGGACAATACAACCAGCTCCGAGAATGGTATCCAGGTGGCTTAGTGTCGAGTTGATTGATCCCACCAACTGAAAGGGAGAAGTCGTCCTTGCAGGGCTTCTCTGTCGATGAACTTAGCGATTCGGACCTGCAGCATGGCTTCACCGGGCAAATCAACGGTCCAGGAGTTGCAGCAGCCGTCCTCTTCAAGCTCGTCTTTGGTTCTTTCATTCCAGTGGTCGACTCCAAGAGACTCGCCTTTTATCCAGTTTCCTCCCATTCATTCCAGCCTAGCTGCCACTCACCCAGCAGGGTGTCTGTCCTTGCCAGACAGTCAGCCAGCCAATCACGCCAGAGTGCATTTGGGTCTCCTAGGTGAGCACAGGGAGTTTCGGGCACCTCCCTCACTTCCTGGCCACCCCAGACACTCGGGTGCCAGAGGCGGTCTTCAGTCCTAAAGCCTGCCAAAGGCGAATGAACAAAGGAACCAAACCTGGTTTGGCGCGCAGAGCAAAACTGTAGAAGGACCTTTCTACAAAGAAATTGCAAAAAAAGATGACCGCGACCCGTTTTTACAGAGAGGGCTCAGACGCCATCTTGAAAAACAAGGCTCCCGCGATTTAACGCTACCGGTGTTCGCGATCGGGAAAAATCATGGTAGTTCGTTGTAAAACCACTGCCACGAGCCATTTCGAGAGAAAAGGGTAGCATTTGACTGCTACATGAGTATCTAGACACAGGGGATACAAAGTAACCCCTCCAACACTGAATTGTAAGATAGGGTGTGCTGGACCTAGGAATTTAAAGACTAGTAAAGTCAATTTCACTTTACTTACTCTGGGAAACAGTAGTTTATCCCAGAGAAGGTGTTTAAACCTTGGGAAAGCCTGAAAAGGTTTCCCCGTGCCACTGCACGGAGGGTGCTGTATGACACACATGAAAAGATGATGCCTATGGAGTTGTCTAAAACCCCATAACCAAAGAAAACACGAGTAAAACACATTTCAAAACACATGAGAGAGTGGGGAAAAAGGGCCACACTCTCTCCAGGTAAAAAAAATCAAGTCCTCAAAATCCAGCAAAGTTGCTGGGGGTCTCTAAGGTGAAGGGAATTGGCACTTTTTTGAGAATTCTCACTAACACATGCCCACTGCGGGTGAGGCACAGTACTCTATGGCGTTTAGGATGCATCCTCAAGGAGGGAGGACGATCGGCCGTAGTAGTATTAGATTTTAACATGTCAGCCTATAGGGTGTGAAAGTGGTTGTGGACACGCCTGCGTTGCAGCAGGATGGCTGCGTAGTAAGAGGAGGACCCCGTTAAACAGGAGTTGCGCATAGCACCAGCGATTGTAAAGTTGTCATTTGGTGGCAAGTCATTTTTTGATCTATAATTGTTTTGGAGGTACAGAGAAGAACCCGCGCAGGGTAGTTAGTAGTATTGTTCATTTTTTTTTTAGATGTTGTCTCGAGGTGGAAGGGTCAACTTCGAGAGGTACCTTGTATATAATAGTGAGCTTGGCATTTTAGTGGAGGTGGCTTGTCGATTATCTTTATTAACATGGGTAGAAGGTGAGCCCGTGGAGAGGGACGTTGGTTGCTAACACTGAGTGGGTGGACGGGCCTGTGCAGAAGGCCATTGTGACAAGTGAGAGTGCGTGGGTGGGCCTGTGGAGAAAGTGTGGGTGTTTCAGGGAAAAGGGGTATACAAAGAGAAGTTGGAAGGGTGCCTAGGGTAATTGGGACACAAAGGAAGGGCAGCCAGAGGGCTGGAGACGATGGCCTATCTGGATAGCCCCCTCGACCACATGTGCAGAAAATTGCCCCAGTATTGCGATAAAATATTAAGTATAATTGTCAATGTTCAAGGAGACTGCAGGACAGTGTTTCAAAGCGTGGCCCGGAGAAGGAATGTTCGATAGCAGAATAATAGAAAGCATGTTCTCATACTTCTTTTTTTTAATTTTTTTATTTAAAACAGTTATTAATTTCCAACATGTTCACCATACAGTTTAGCATTAATTATGCATGTCAAGTCTCATGTTGTATTATCTACCCACACCCCTACCACATCCCTCCCCCCAAGCTTTCAAACACTTCAACCTTCCTCAACCTGTTCCTGCGGGCGTTCCTCCTTCTTCCTCTCTTGAAGGCCTGTCTTCCTCCAGGTGGGCCTGGTCAGGCCCGGATAGTGTTGCTACTATTTGTTTCCAGGCAATCGATGTGTCTGCTTCCTCTTCCCCCCCCCCCCTCTGTTTTGCTGCCTCATCCCACACTGTTTCGGCATTCGCCCATTTGTGAAGATCGTGCCACCAAGCTTCTGCTCTAGATCTTCTGCTCGCTTTCCAGCTCATTGCTATCCTATGATTAGCCAGTGTGTATGCCAGGTCTTTGAGTTTACTCACGTGTTTAAGTTTACTCAGCCTGGGGAACCCCCCCCCAGCATGCATGCCCACAGGGAGTTCACATCTAAGTTTATCTCCTTTCCTGCCATGAGGTGGGCTACCTCACCCCAGTATTTACTTATTTCGGGGCATGCCCAGAACATATGTACCATCCCTGCGTTCACCTCCCCACATTTTGGGCATGCCTGTTGTCCAGCGTTTTTAAACTTGGCTATCTTCTTGGGGGTCATATATGCTCTGTGGGTGACATATAACTGGATCTGTTGAAACCTCACGTTCCTTGATACTTTTTTGTGGTATCCCTGCACCCTGACCCACAGCCCATCTTCCATGATTGCCCCACCTCCTCCTCCCGATCTAGTCTCGTCTGGATTACTTCTTTCCCCACCTTAGACATCAGCAGCTTGTATATCCGGGAGACCTTGTGGTCCCCATCTGATACATCATAAAATGGTTCTGTGATGGCCTCGGGCTGACGGGCCAACACAGCATCCGGCCAAGTACTTTCTATCATCTTCACCAGCCTAGTATATGTGATATATTGTTCTTGGTGTAATCCTTTGACTTCCACCAATGTATCAAACTCTTTCACCTTCCCGTCCTGCCACACATCCCCCATGGTCACTATGCCTGTCGGTTCCCACTGTCTTCTAATGCTCCTCCTCATTTGCACATCCACTCCCTCCACTGCCACCAGATCTGTGGGGAACACAGGCACAAGTCCCCCATTAACTAACAGGCTCTCCGCCACATCTCCCCCCACCCCCCAGGTCTAGCAATCTACTTCCCCTCTCCCGCTGCAATTTTGGCAACCACATCCATTTGTTCAAGAAATAAGGGGTGCATTCAGCCCCCAACAGTTTAGACTCAAGTGTGGGGTCCTCTGATAGCCACCTTGCCACATATTGGAGTTGACTAGCCAGGTAATATACTTAAAAGTTGGGCAATCTAATGCCCCCCAATTTCGTATGGGCTTTGTAGCTTCCTCAACGCTATTCTATTCCTGGAGTTGTGCCATATAAACCCCCTGCATATGCTCAGTACTTTAGCAAAGAATCGTTTGCAAACATACCATATATGGTACCCAAAGTAGTGAAATAATCTGGGCAGCACCACCATCTTTAACAGTGCCACTCTCCCCATCATGGTCAAAGGTAGCTTGGCCAGAATGCCATGCTATTTTCGATTTTAGACACTGCCTTTTCGGTATTCTGCTTGTGCACTTCAGTGTTATGATCTACATCTATTCCCAAATATCCAAACGTCTCGGTTTCCCACTTTATCTGTAGAACCGGCAGTTTATGTTGTGGCATTCCTATGTATCTACCTAGGGGGAATATGCTGGACTTTTTTGGATTAACTGTTATGCCAGACAGCCTCGCCTATCGATCCATAACCTCCAAAATATACTGCAAGTTCTCCTCAGGGTACCTCAGGTACAGCAACATGTCATCCGTGTACATAGATATAAAATGTGGCCCTCCCTTAGTGCTGATTCCTACCTCCCTATATTGCTGCCTTAAGTACGCCGATGGGGGTTCTAACGCTAAAATGAAAAGCATCAGGGACCACGGACATCCCTGTCTGGTACCTCTGCTCAGTTGCCACTTTTCTGATATGGTTGCTCCCGTTCTGACTCTAGCCAATGGTTTGTTGTATAACAATTGGACCCACTTTATATATACAGGCCCAATACCATATTCCTTCAAAACTGCCAGTAGCCAAGGCCACTTGACTGAGTCAAAGGCTTTCACGGCATCTAGTGAGATTATTGCCGCTTCCAAGGAGTTACCCCATGCCTGCTCTATAACACAATGAAGTCTTCTTAGGTTGTCAGATATGCTCCTGTGTGGGACATACCCCGTTTGTTCCGAGTGTATGAGTTTGTTTATAACTGGTCTCAACCTATTTGCCATCACTGCCGTGAGTATTTTGCTATCTTGATTGAGCATCGAGAGCAGCCTATAGGACCCACATTCCGTGTCTAGTTTGTTGGGCTTAAGGAGCGGAATAATGATCGCTTCCCATAGGGACTCGGGCAATGAGCTCATGCAAAACGCTTCATTTAACATTGCCAGCAGCGGGTGGAGTAATTCCGTCCTATATGCTTTGTAAAATTCACTAGTGAGTCCGTCTGCCCCCAGGGCTTTATTAGTAGGCAGTAACTCCGATCACTTGTTCTAGCTCTTCTAGCGTTATTGGGACCTCCTAGGTTTTCTCTTTCTGCTGCCTCAAGTTTAGGGAGAGTAATCTCTGTTAATGCTCCTTGCACATCTATTTCTTCATCCTCGGTATTGTCAGCATACAGTGTCTTATAGTAGTCCAAAAAACATTTGTTTACTCCTTCTTGGGTATCCCGTTTCTGCCCATCCACCCCCCGTATTGCCCTGATGGTTTGTCTTGGGGCCTCACTTTTATATAACCAGGCTAGTAATCGTCCTGACTTGTCTCCTTCTGCATGTAATCTCTCCACATACTTTTTATAGTTTAAGTTACATAGCCTTTACCAGAGGTTCCTGCATTCTTCCTGTAATTGGTATATGGTCTCGGCCTCCTCAGGGTATCTCGTGCCCTCCCGCATTATTGTTTCTAACCTACTCTCAGCGTTGTGTAATTCCCGTATTATGCCACCTTGCAGCCCTTTTGTTTTTGATATTGCTGCTCCCCTCGCTACTACCTTAGATGCCTCCCACAGCGTTCCGGACGATTCTACACTGCTGGTATGTTAAAAATACTCCTTTATTTCCTTTCTCAGGTCTTCTCTGAACACTGTATCTTTTAATGCCTCGGTTCTGAGTCTCCATGTCGGGACCCTCGACCTGGGAGGTAAGTAATGCCATGTTACTGTAAGCGGTGCATGGTTCGAGAGGACCATAGCTTTACATTCTGCTTGCGTCACTTCTTTTGTCAGATCCGGTCCGATAAATATGTAATCTAGTCTGGTGTACAGGTTTTGTGGGGCTGAATAGTGCGAGTATTCCTTATCCTGCGGTGGTGCATTCACCACACATCCACCAACCGAAAATCCCATAACAGGGCACCCAGGGTCTTCGCTGCTGGGGCAGGTCTTCCGGCCTTTTCGTCTGATCCGTCTAGCCTCGGGTCCAAGGTGCAGTTAAAGTCGCCTCCCCATATGAGTGTCCTGTCCATGTCTGGGCCCATCTTAGTATATAGGCTCCTAAAATAGACTGTAGTGTCTTGGTTGGGGGTGTAAACGTTAATGATGCTCACTTCTTTATTTTCCACCATCCCCATTATCATCACCATTCTCCCATCTTTATCTACAGTGGACTGTAATGTCTTAAACAGGATGTGTGGTGCTATCCATGTCATGACTCCTCTGGCATACGCAGAGTATGTTGCCCCCAGGGTTGTCCCTTTCCATTTTCTTGTTACCACCTCCTGTTTTTCCCTGGTCAGATGAGTTGCCTGTAGCAATGCAATGTCTATTTTCTGTCTCTTCAGAACATCCTTGTTCCGTTTAATGTAGTTATTTAGCCCTCTCACATTCCAAGTCGCTATTTTCAGGTCCCCCATCCTAACCGTTTCGTACTCCCCCCGTCTCTGCCCTCACCCTCCCCATTTTACTTTGTGGCTTGTGATTGTAGGCTCGCCCCTGTATATCCCCCCAAACTCCCTTCCCCTCCCTCCTTTTAAACACCCCAACTTCCCCTTCTCCCCCCTCCCTACCCATCCCAAACTGTTGCCCAGCTCCTTCCTTGGATCTCCGGCTACCCCACATCTAGTCCCTTTCTCAGATTCAGCCGATACTCTGAGCTCTGCAGGGTGATACCGCTCTACTAGTATCCCAACTAAACTAACTACTGGGGGGTGATAAAGTGTTCCCTCCGTGTCTCCCGCATTTGTCTCAGTTTACTGCACACTTAAAAACTCTTCTGTGCAGATATCACTTTAAACTTCCTGTAATACTTTTTTATATTCTAGTCCAAAAGTTCATAGCTGTATATAAACATCCCCACCCCCGCTCAGTGCAAAGTACGTCTCAAAGGAACCCAGGTTCACTTATCCGGTCTGCTTTCCGTCTGGTCGTCTGCTCCTGCCGGGCAGTTCCGTGCGTCCAGCCATGCCGTCGCTTCTTCCGGAGATTCAAAGAAATGTGCCCTGTTGTTCTGCATCACCTTCGATTTTGCTGGGTACAGCAACGTGTATTTATACCCAGCCTTGCATAGCCCCCTTTTAATCCTTTAACTGCCATGGGTATTTCCCCCAGTGCCAGGGCCTTTTTTGGTGATTTCGGTATGTGGCCATTCAATGGCTTTGTAACTTTTTTGTTACATGAGATATCTCGGCCAAATTTGGCTCCTTTTTTTCCCCACATGTAGGCGGTCGTAACGCCACCCAGGAATCCTAGGTTGCTGTAGGGGGGTGAGAGTAAATAAGCAAAAAGGGCGAAAATTATGTTTTTTTTCAAAAAATGCCAATAAAATGATGTACAAAGAAGCCTGTGGTTTTTTTCCTTGTAAGAGTTAGGAAAAAATGGTTTGCTGTGCTGAGTTCCCCAATTTCCTGGCTTTCAAGAACCGGTTGAGTGGAAACGAAAAAAAAATATTTTGATGTGGTGGTTATCAACCGTTTTGTGAGAGGTAGGCGATTTTGGCCATTTTTGCCAATTGGACATGCATGGACGGAATGGAAAAAAAGGGTAGGAAAGCCGAATTGGAGAACAGAAAGGTATATATTTCTGAAAAGTAGACAAAATTCCAAGTTTAGGAAGGGGTGATTTGCGTAGGTCAGGCAACAACTAGGTAGGGGAAACTGCCATATATTAGGGGAAAAGTGGGAAAAATGACCGAAAAAAAAGGTATGTCTTGGACATGGTTGGCTTGGTATGGCAATGGCTTCTATGAATTTTGAGAAAAGCAATGCTCCGCTACATTCCCTCGACTCTTGCAGTTAGGAAAGCACACATTTTTTGTAGTGTTTTACAAAACAAGCAATACCACAAGCCAAACACTGAGCCATGGTACACAGGAGTTTTATGCTCACGGCCTGAACAGACTCACTTAGCATGTGTAAATCAGGAAAACCAATGTGGTGAGGGAACGGCAAGCATCCATTTCTTTGAAAGAGCACAGGCAGACCTTTTCAAGGGTTTGTGACTTGTGCGGGTTACAAAAGTGTATGGTGCCTAAAGCAGCGACTAAATGTAGGTCACATTTGGGAAATGAAAGGGTTGTGTGACAAAGGGCACCAGCAAATGGGTCAAAACGTTATGAAAACCACACCAACACAACAAATGTTATACCTTCCTGTGTTCCCACAGGTGTCTTGATGAAAACGGTACCTCACATGTGTGGGTGCACCTACCTGGGTTCCAAGGGGAAAGCCTAAAACACAGGTAACCCCAAGTCTGTTTTCACACCTGAATTTGACACTTTCTCCAGACAAGCACAACATACAGATATGGGCCTCTGGTGTCTAAGCCACCAAGGAAAACAGGGAACCCCATGCGTTTCGAAAAGAGGACACCTGTGGGAATCAGCAGATGTATGATTTGCGCAAATTGGCCCAGAATGTATTACCCAGACACCCCTGCAAAGTCCGAAATGTGGGGGGAAAAACGCATTTTCCACACATTTCACTCGGCGCACCCGTCGAAACATGCCGCCAACAACACATGGCCTACCGTCCCGCGTTACCACAGGTGTCCCGATGAAAACGGTAGCTCACATGTGTGGGTGCACCTACCTGGGTGCCAAGGGGAAAGCCTAAAACACAGGTAACCCCAAGTCTGTTTTTACACCTGAATTTGACACTTTCTCCAGACAAGCGCAACATACAGATATGGGCCTCGGGTGTCCAAGCCACCAAGGAAAACGGGGAACCCCATGCATTTCCCAAAAGAGGACACCCGTGGGAATCCACAGAGGTCTGCCTTGCGCAAATTGCCCCAGTTTTTATTAGCCACAATCCCCGACAAAGTGTGATATTTGGTGGGGAAAAAACACTATGTTCACTTTGTCTGGGGTTCTGGGTAATAAACTCTGGGCCGCTTCGGGCAAGTCAGACCTCTGTGCATTCCCACGGGTGTCCTCTTTTGGGAAATGCATAAGGTTCCCCGTTTTCCTTGCTGGCTTCGACACCCTAGGCCCAAATCTGTAGGTTGCCCACATGAACAAATTGTGCTGTGGCGAAAGGCTTGGGCTTACCAGCGGGTTACCCTTTTCCTTTTGCGCCCCCAGTAGGTGCACCCACACATGTGAGGTAACTTTCATCGGGTCACCTGTGGAAACGCGAGAAGGTATGACATCTGTTGTTGGCGACATGTTTCGGTGAGTGGACACAGGGAAATGTCTCTGAAATTGGCTGGAAATGAAGACCGTTCTCAGACATTTCGCTCTGGCCACCCACCGAAACACACTGCCAACAACACATGGCCTACCTTCCTGCGTCCCCACACGTGTCCCTATGAAAACGGTACCTCACATGTGTGGGTGCACCTACCGGGGACGCAAAAGGAAAAGGATAACCCACTGGGAACCCCAAGCCTTTTGCCACTGCCCATTTTGTTCATGTGGGCAACCTACAGATTTCCGCCTAGGGTGTCGAAGCCAGCAAGGGAAACGGGGAACCCCATGCTTTTCCCAAAAGAGGACACCCGTGGGAATCCACACATGCCCAAATTGGAGGGGCGGCCCATCTCATGTAGTCTCCCCAGGGGCAGATAAGGGGGGAGGGGGGCTGTCCTGCACTCCTCCCTAGGCTCAGGCATCAGTTGCTAGGAGCAGATATCTGGTCCCAGGGAGGGCTGCATGACATGGCACCCACTCCATTGCGTTGGGGGGAGGGAGGCAACGCCCCATCCCGTTAGAAAATTTCCTGTCTCTTTGGGGTGCCCAACAGCCCCCCTAAAAAGCGTTCCACGATTTTCCATTTTTTTCTTTGCTTACAAAACTTGCCTTGGCGCAGAGGGGCACATTGTGCCAATCTGGCCCCGGGGTGCCCAAACCTTACTGCCCCACCCACTGGGGGGCCTGTCCCACCATTTTTGGGGGCCCTCACCCCAAATGGGTGGCGGGGGCACGTCCTGCAGGCCTCCCTGGGGCTCCTACAAACGGCTGCGTGAGGTACACCCCCTCTCCATTTGGGGTGGGGGGGGGAGGGCCCCCAAAAATGGTGCCCCCCCAGTGGGTGGGGCAGTAAGGTTTGGGCACCCCGGCGCCAGATTGGCACACCAATGTGCCCCTCTGAGCCAAGGCAAGTTTCGTAAAGAAAGAAAAAAAAGAAAAATGGTACACTACACTTTAGGGCGGGCTGAGGGGCACCCTAAACCGCCAGGTAATTTTCTAATGTAATGGGGGGGGGGTGACCCTCTGCCCCCCCCCCACACCAAATGCAGGCGGGGCATCTAATTCAGCCCTCCCTCGGGCCAGATAAGAGGGGGCCATCTCATGCAGCCCTCCCTGGGGTCAGATATCTGCCCCCAGGGAGGGCTACAAGGGGTGCCCCCATTTCCCCTTGAGGTAAGGGGGAGAGGGCCACCCTCCCTTTTCTGTAAAAAAATATCCCTGGTGGCTAGTGGCCCCCCACTCCCTCCCAAAATTCCCTTTTTGTTTTTTTGTGCTTTTCCTTTTTTATTTTGCCCCCTTCCCTGGGGGCAGATGATCAGCCATCTGCCCCCAGGGTTGTACACGTATGTGCCCCAATGCTTTGGGGGGTTGGGGGAGAGGGCTGCTTGCTGTAAGCAGCCCCCACCTCCCCCCCGCATTCAAAGACATCCCTGGTGTCTAGTGTGCATTGCTGTCCGCGCATCGAGCGCCCTGCGCCCGATCCGCAGGCAGCAATGCTGTCACTCAGGGTGTCCTTGGGAAGGGGAGAATCTCCCCTTTCCAAGGACACCATTTCCGAAAATATTCCTGGTGGCTAGGGCCCCCAAACCCCCTCCCCCCTTCCCGTCATGTTTATTTATTTTTTTTTTGTCCCCTTCCCTGGGGGCAAATGATCAGCTATCTGCCCCCAGGGTTGTGCATATATGTGCCCCCATGCTTACTTGAAGCAGCCCCCCTCACCCCCAAGTCACAAACGGATCCATGGTGGTCCAGTGGATTGCTGGTCACGGATCCAGCGCTCTGCGCTGATCCGTGACAGCAATGCCTCATAAATGTGGTGTCCTTGGAAAGGGGAGAACCTCCCCTTTCCAAGGACACCACTTTTTCCTCGATCCCTGGTGGCCTAGTGGGCCCCAGGACCCCGAACCCCATCCCACCTCCCCCTTCCCTCGAATTTTTGATATTTTCATTTTCACCCCTGGGGGCAGTGATCATCTGCCCCCAGGGGTCTCCGACGCTGCGGCCCCATGCTTTGGGGCCACGGGGGGGAAGAGGGCTGCTTACCTAGTAAGCAGCCCCCCTGCCCCCCGCGTCACAAATGGATCTGTATTGATCCGGTGACATTGCTGCACACGGATCACACGCCCTGCGCCCGATCTGCGGGCAGCAATGCCACACAATGAGTATCGTTGGAAAGGGGCGAATCACCCCTTTCCAAAGATACCCTCCTCGATCTCCGGCTTGAAATACAGCCGGAGATCGACGCAGAGAAAGAAGGGCACTCACCTTCTTTCTTCACAGCAGCAGCTAAAAATGCAGCTACCCCTAACATAGCCCAGGGGTTGGATTACAGTTTTGAGCGATCCCTGCTTTGCAGGGATCGCTCACAACAAGGTGCCGAAAAGGACAAGCTATCTCGTCCTTGGCACTGTGCATGCACTTCCAAGGACGAGATATCTCGTCCTTGGCACTTAAGGGGTTAACCGACACATAGTTCAGCCGTTGTCTCTGTAAAAAGGTGTAGTCTGGGTACGCTGTGATGGCGCTGATCCTCTAGTTATGGTCCCTCCTTTGCGGAAGTGCTCCAGTATCTTCTCCCTGTCTTTATGGTTCAATATATTGGCGATGAGTGGCCGGGGAGGGGCTCCCGGAGGCGTCTCCTGGCCTGGGTCCTGTGCACCCTCTCTACATTGAATCCCTGGGTGTGTGCCCGCCGTCTCTCCTGTAGCAGCATAGTCTAGACATAATCTGTCAGGTCCGTGCCTTCTTCCGGGAGTCCCACAATATGTATATTCCTGCGCGGCTGCCCTTCCTGCTCATCCGCCCTGTTTTCCAGGTTGCGCACTTGTTGTTGTAGTATGGTGACCTCCTTGGCGTTCATGGTGCAGGTACCTGTGCTAGCCTTTACATCCTTTTCTAGCGCCCCTGTACGCTCCGCCAGCGTTCTAACATCTTGCCGTAGAAGGTTGACATCCACACTGACAGCGTACATTTTTTGTTCCAGCGAGGTCCTCAATTCTGCGATTGCTGTGCCTAGCTTACGTTCCCATGATGTTTTCAACTCTGCTATGGCATCCAGGATTTGTTGATTGTTCTGTGTCGGGGACTCTTCTCCTTGCATGTCTTGCTTCTTGGGTCTTACAACTTCCGTAGCTTGAGTCAATTTGGCAAAATCCTCCATTGTGGGATGTTTCCCTTTGATTTTGCCCACCTTAGATGCCATTTCGCTTCCAGGGGATCACTCCCGCTTAACTGTAGCACTGTGACGGCCTGCACTGCTATATTGTTCACCATTTGCTCTGATGTCAAGGCACCGTCTCTGTTCCTCGTCCGCTTGGTGTGCCCGGTGCCTGTTAGCAGCCGTATGAGCTCCTTCTTGTCATCTGCTGCTCCTGTGCCCCCACCACTGTGTCCTGTCTCTTGGCCTCTGCACCTAGTGCATGGGACGCTGAATTGCTTCCTCTGCCTTCTCTGGGCATCAGTTCCAGGGTGTAATCTCAACCTTGTTGTGCCTCTACCTGTGAATCCCCTTTTGGTACGTGTTTATTCGCCCTTAGTGCACCACTGTTCCACGATCCGTACTGTTCGTGATATCTGCTTGTGCTCACTAGAGGGTTGTATCATGGACCCCAAACTCTCATGCCATCCTTATTTGTCGTAGCAGGGAGAGGCCTGTTCTGTAGACTCTTGCCAAGCAGCTGTAATTCCTTTTCCTCTCCGTTGCCACTAGGATGCTGTTGCACCCTCTGCCTGTGCTTGGCGCACTCGACCCTTGTCTTGGGCTTCGAGCCAGTTGTCACAACAGGGGTTTTCACAGGGCCATCCACCTTGCGTGGGTTCTTATCACATGGGACTTTGCAGTGCTTCTGTTGAATCACCTCCACTGTGCCCAATAGAATCTATCATGCGGTGCTCCTTCAATTGTGTGCTGCTCCTTATATTCTGTACAGCAACCACTCATTCAATATTGTTACTGCAGTGGGTTAGGTTATTTCGTGGCTCTAGTACTGTCGTGTTTCCCCTCTGCCAGGTTTATAAGTACCTAGCCTTCCTCTAGTCCTATCTGTTGTGTCCATCTATGGTGTTGAACAGCGGCTCGTTCTGCATATCGGTCGCAGGCCAGAGGAGCCCTCTGCCTCGTCCGCATCGTTTTGTTCGGGCGTGGGCAGGGCAACCGTCCATAAAATAATGCTGCTGTTTAACTTGTCCAGAGTTGCCAGCCATGGCTCGCTGAGTGTTCCGTTGTACGTAGCGCCTGAACTGGCTATGTAGATGTTTCTCCCCGCGTTAGAATAGACTAGCAAGTGTTCAGTATTTCCTTCAGTAATGCCCCAGTAACTGACCATCCAACCAGGACCTTATCGTTTTTCTTGTACCGGTCCGTAATTTGGCGGTTTCCGCTGCGCGCACTACTTCCAAGGGGGTACCCGTAGCGGGTTCCTGCAGGTCCCTGAACATTACGTTGTGAGAGGCTGGGGTGCCTCCACTTCGGTGCTGCGTGCACTCCGTTCTCTGGGCACCATACGCTCCGTCACTCCCGCTTCTCCGGCGGTTACCAGCTGTGCCGGGTCTGTGAGGGCTCCTGCATCCGCTGCTTCCCAGGCTCATGCAGCGCTTTCAAGTGCCCCCGATCTTCGGTTTTGCGTTTTAGTCTCGTTCTGTTGTCCGCTCTGCCTGCAGCCTAATCCTTTGTTACAAGGCAGGCGCCATTTTCTTTTATTCCGCCTTTAGGATCGCTCTGCACAATTATTCCAGCAACAGCATTTCTTCGCCTCTGGTCTTCCTAGAAATACAATCCTCTTGTTCCCTGCATGTTCCCACAACAGTATCTTTGTCTGTGGCACGAAAAAACTTATATTAACATCAGTGCACTCGAGGATCTTGCAGTTTCGGCGAGAGACTCCAGAAGACCCGTCCTATCACATGGCTACTTCGCCACGCCCTCCAGACATGTTCTCATATTTATTAACAAAATACAATGGCTCCAAGTTGAAAAGTAGGCAGAATATATTCGGGCTCTCGAAATTGTACGAAGAAACGAAAGGTGAACACATGAAGAAAGAGAGAGAGGGTACAATGGAAGGGGTCGGACCAAGCTCTCCGTCCCTGCCCTGCAGTGTCTATTCCACATTGCGGCCCACAGCGGAGTATACAAACCCCCAGCAGGAAAACACAGGAGGGAACAAAAACAGAAGAAAAGAGGGACAGAGACTCACAGAGGGAGGAGCTACACAAAAGGGGAGAGGATATACTTGGCAGACATTGAAAAGAATACACGACAGCAGGTGGGTGCATTATTCAACGAAGCAGAGAGGATGATAGAAGAAGGGGTGCAGAGAAAAAATAAAGGGTCAAGGGGGAATGGCTATCGGGGAGGATAACATTCAGACTAGACAAGGAAGAAGGCAAAGAGGAGGAGGTAGAAGTAGGGGCCGAGGGTAGTGCGGCCTCAGATCAGAGAGCAGTTGCTTGAGAATGGAGCGACAGAAAAAGGTGACGAGTGGACACCTGATAAAGACAGACTGGGAGGAAACAAAAAAGACATGAAAGCGACGAGAGTGGAAGAGACTGTTCAACTTCCCTGCGCAGTAGAAAGGGAAAGATAAAAATCGGTCTGACCCAGGCCACCAAAGGTGGAGGCGGAATAGGGCCCAGGACACAGCAAATGTCACTGTTGCAGAAAGGGAGAGGGGACACACATTACATACCATGGCAGACCATGGACTGGGACAATCTAATATTTAGCCTGCCCTCCCTTGTTACAGGGCCAGCAAATGGATACAGGCGCTCAAGAAAGACGGCAGGGGTGACATTGGCCATAGGGGACATGAAACGTTTATTTGGGACCTTAATAGAAGAACATTGGGACACAATATAAGAGCAGGCGGAGTACAATGGGGTGAAATGAAGCATCAAAACCCACGATTGAGCGCCATTCAATAACTGTTGACCGCACGTATGGTAAGTTCTGAGAAGCATGTATTCCGATAGCTACGACCTGGGGATAGTAATGGCTCATGAAATTAAGAATGACAATGACCCTGTGAACTATAACAAGTGCAGGATCTCTGGACACAGGAGACACAAATGTCCTTGGATGAGTGCCTACCCTTGTTTTAGCATATATTGGTCAATGGGCTGCCGACAGATGTCCAGTCATCATTAGACATAATTGTGGGAGTAGAAGCAAAGGGGTGGCCAGAGATGCAGGCAACAATAGTACACTACTGTAAATGAAAACCGGTGTGCCCGACGCTGCTGCAATGGCACCCATCCAACAGGGAGGGTTTCCCGTGGGGAACAAGCCACAGCAAGGGGGTTACGTGCAGCCGCGGTATATGCCACAGTGGGGAGCCCCACAGCAGAGGAGTTGTATGCATCGGGAATTCTTTCCAATTGGGAGAGGGTACCAGCAACAAGGAAGAAGAGGAGCATATAGAGGGGCAGCATATAGGGTTTTTGGGCCATCCTTCATACGCGTACGTGTCCTTTTGTGCAACAAGCTCGGGCACAGGTAGTAAAAATGGCACCACAACAAGGGTTTGCACAGCAGAGCCGCAGTGGCAGCAGATGCAGCTTCTCCCAGCCCCGCTGCAGCAGGTACGTCGCTGCAGCAGGGACCACTGTAAGTGCACGGAAGGCTAACGGATTGTGGAATAGAGTCCCCAACTGTGACACAAACACTAGCAGTAGCTGCGTGAAGTACAGTGTTAGGACAGAACGTGCCCCACTACACCGGGGTCAGTTTAGCCGGGGGAAACCCTTTTCCTTTCCCACAGTGCAGCCTGCAACAATAGGGGGGCCCGCAGAAAGCTTGAGGGTATCCAGTCCTAGTAGTAACTGACAACCTCCGAAGAGGAACCAGAGGTAGCAGTGAAAATAGGACCAAGAGAATTCTCATAGATATAGGAGCAACCAAATCCTGTATCTGGGAAGGGGGATTCCCGCTGTCAAACAAGGTGATAGATACGCAGGGCTTCTCTGGGGCGGTGGTGACGGTACCAGTAACCAAAGATTTGCCACTAGCAACTGTATTCCAAAGGCACTCCTATCAGTATACTGGGGAGAGACTTACTCAGCAAGCTAGACGCCACAATATCATTCATGGAGAAAGGGATGGTGTGCACAACGCCAGGCATTTACAACACGAGTGGCCACACTCCTCCTAGTGGCACACGCTCAGAGCACACTGAGGCCAAACTATGTACCCAAGCATGCTTTTGTACGGGGTTGAGATACTACTGGGATGGGTCTTGGGAATACGAGGGAAGGGTTTCAGACTGGCATCCGAATTACTACACTTAGAGGAGGTAGTGATACGCAAAGATATGTTGATCCGATGCAGGACAGACAATGACAACATGGAATGCCACACAATGCTATGCATCAACCCACACAGATGAAGATCTCAAAATGGTCCCAGAGAAATTATGGACCAAAGGGGCCCCATGATGTAGGGGTACTGAAATGAGTGGGGGTAGTGAAGATATAACTGAAGGAAGCAGCACTGTTACCCTGTGCAAAACAATACGACATGGGTAGTATAGCTCAGTGGCAACGCGCTTGTCTTGGAAGCAAGACGACTCAGAGCAACAGTTTCGAATCCTGGATCCACAATTAGAATGCTCTTCGGTATTAAGCGCATTATAAAAAAAAAAATATCATAATACCCATTGTCCAGAGAAGTGGATGAGGGAATATACTTGATCCTACACGCACTATGGCAGCAGGGCATCATACCGACATCCTCATCGCTGTGCAACACGGCTATATACCCGATAAAGAAATCAAGGGATGGGTCGTGGCGATGTATACAGGATTTATGCCCTCTAAAAGGTGTGGTTGAGGCAGAATTCCCCTTGGTACCGAACCCCCCACCCCCCTATAATATTGTGCAACATCCCAACAAAGGCAAAGTGCTTCAGTCATTGACATGAAGAATGCCTTCTCCATTCCATTGTAACCTGACTCAAAATACCTGACCGTGTTTACGTATCATGGAACCAGATGCAAACACACTAGGCTCCCCCAAGGCTACTGCAAGTCACCTAGCATTTTTGACATGAGACTTCTAAGCGCTATAATGCAAACAAAATAGAGCATCTGAGACAGAGTTTCAGGATTGCAAGGCAAATTTTAATATACACATACAATACACTCGAGCAGACTTCAGGTTCAACCACGAACAGTATTTCATGGAGAGTGGAGAAGTGAAGTGCCTGAATGGTTCATGGTGTCACGTTTTATACAAAACTGAGCCTGCATCAGCATAGGTCATTTGTTATTCATTTGCAAAAGAAAATAACGCAAATATGTCTAAACTACATGCACAGTAATTCAACCAATCCTTTTCTAATCTCCAGTGGGTTGGACAAACTGTGTATTCGGCAGATGTTCTTGCTATGTCAAGAGTCTTTACTTTGCTTATGGCTCAATCGTATACTTTGTCCACCAGTTCAAGGTCGGTAACTTGTGTAACTTGTGTTTGATATCATTAAATATAACGTTGTCTGCCCGTAATTCCGACAATGGTAATCCTATTCAAGGAAGCTTTCAAAGTGACCTTTTATGAAAATGAAAAGGCTGAGCACTGCAAAAACCTTGCTCAGTGCTGTCAGCCTTTACATAGTATTAACCAACAGAATGGGGCTATATTGAAACAGGTTTTCCTCCTCTGCTAAATTAGAGGACCTGCTTTTAATCTTATTTAACCTAAGTTGTCTCAGCGAAGGCCAGTAAACTAAAACATACCCTCTGCACAAGTCCAATTTTTCTCAAAATAACATGTTTTTGTAATGATAAAGAAAAGGACCATGAATATATTTCTATTTTGATTCGTTGGTGAAATTGACAAATGGAACCCTTTTTGAACATTGTAAGAAAACAGGGTTTTGAATGCAAAAATGTATTGGCTTAGGGGGTAAGCAAATGCACATATTATAATTATATTCAAACAAACTCTCCCTTTAGCCTAAGCTAATTCATTTTTCGGATAAGTAATCTAAATCGAAATGACATTCGTTTCATGGCTATCTATGGGAAGGGGCTTCATTCTTTTCACTACCCTAACACAGCTCTGGGATACAAGGGAACATACGGGAATGCACTGGAGGCAACAGCAGCAAACGAACATTAAGCCTAATATCACTAACAATATGGACAGCAGCTTCCATCACCAATCCTTTAACAAGTCTCAGAATCATTGGGACTAGCTGTTCTCCTGTCCGACCTCATAATGTACTGCTTCTCCAATACATGTAATCGATCAATAGCATCAAAGATATCCCTGGAGCTATCGGATATATAGGTACAGCAAGAGGAGCCCACTATTTTACAGACCTCTCCTTTTGCGGCCATGATAATGTCCAACACCATCCTATTTTGAAGGGCCACCAATCTAATAGAGTTCTGCTCGGTTGTTAGATTCACAAATATATTCGCAGTCTCATTCAACATACTTTCTACCACTCTACTGAGCCTACGAATATTCCTGGAGTTAATGGCAACCCCTAACAATGGTATTATCCCCTTTCCAAAATCTGCTGCCACCTGGGCATCAGTATCAGTCTGGTCCACTTCTCTTTTCCCTCTCTGTGATTTTACACGCTGGTGTATATTATCTGTGGAGGCCACATAAACTCCAGGGAATACATTAGCAAGGTAATATATGCCCGTCCAAACCTTCTTCAACCACTGATCTGCTTGTTCGTCCTCACAAACAAAATCCTATAAGGAAGAATGTCATTGGTATAATTGGTGTAGTAAACGATTGTATAAAAGAATTGCATATTATATGTTCTTCCGATAGCAAACGGGGGCTCTCCTATACTATGGGTTACTTGGAATTAAGGATGGCTAACATTCATATAAGAGGTGTAGGACCGCCAATGGGAGTTTAGACACCCTACTCAAACTTGGAAGATTGCTATTAAGGGTGATATTACATATTTCAGGGTTTCTAATGGTAGTGTTAACTACTAACCTTCCAGGCGGGGCACATGCTCTATCCCAATCATTTATCAAATTACTACGAGACAGAAAAAGAACAGCACATAATATTGATCAGTTAACTGGGACTGCATAATGTATTACTATTCCATCCCCACGCTGCGGGACATGTGAACAAAGCCAACAGTCTGTTCTATTAATAGCTTTTTAAACTTTATCCAAGATGCATACATACAAATTATTTTGGTAACTATATCTCTGAAATGCATTCAAGGGGTGATGTGTATGGGTTAAAACATGGGGGCAAAATGGAGCTTGGTAGTGGGTTCATTGCATCGGGACGAAGGGTCTTTAAAAGATGCACCGGATCATGCTCAAGATACCAAAAGATCACAAAGTCCCATCACCAGGATCGTACATAATGTCAGTATTACGATTTGGTGCTCTTTTGTCCATAGTTTTTCTGAGCGAGAAGGTAGTCACTGTATTGTCTTTCATTCGAATTTGATCACCGAGTGGATGCAACTCCATAATGCAGGTTTCTTCACTCGAACAGCAGTCTGGGTGGCTAACAGCACCTGGTATGGTTCTAACCAGCGTGGTTCCAGTGCGGTGCTTCTTTGAAAATGTTTAGTCATTACCAGATCACCAGGCTTCACCCAATGGCCCTCTCGCAAATCTTTGTCCAGCAAGCTATCCTTCACCTGCTGCTTAATAGAACGCAATTGTTCAATGAATTGTTTCCAATAATCAACAAGCCATGGGTGCTCCATGTCCTTCAATGCTCGTGGTCTAGGAGCAGCCCAAACATTAGCTGGTCTACCCATAACTATTTCATAGGGGGTAATCCTTATTTGGATGCAACTGTAGTCCTCTTAGAGAGTAATGCTAACGGTAGATCATCTGCTCACTTAAGTCCTGTATGTGCACAAACTTTAGCTATTTTGTGGCGCTCAATTAGCCCTGCACTCTGGGTGATTAGCCGTGTAAAATGTATTTTTGATCTGCAGTCCATTACACGTTTTATATTACTTCTGCAATAAAGTGCGGGCCGTTATCAGACCAGATTACCCTGGGTAATCCAAATCTGGGGAAATATTCCTTCAACATAACTTTCGCAGTGAAGATGGCTGACTATTTATTTTTGCATTTATATAGCGCACACAAGCCCTCGGGCATCAGGGCGCTACAATCCAGTTACATGATGCCCATAAGCAGGGAAAGTCCTTAGATCAAGATTGGGCATTGGTACATATGGATATGAAGGGTACATAGGAGTAGGTAAATGTACAGGTATAAACATGACAAGCCGAGACAAGTGCAGTTTCAGCGCCTAGACTACTGATTTGAGTGATGATGGTCGGGGGATAAGTGACTAGTTTAGGTGAATAGCCAGGTCTTTAGGGCTTTTCGAAAGGCCCAGTACGGGTGTTCTGCTCTTAGGGGCTGCAGGAGGGTGTTCCAGTGTTTTGCAGCAAGGACTGGGAAACTTGATCCTCCTGCTCTGATTTGCTTGAATTTAGGTTGGATCAGCTTGTGGGTGTAGTGAGTTCTAGTAGGCCTATCTGTTTGATGTAGAACAATTATTTGAGCTAGTAATGCTGGGGCCACTTTTGATATGCACCTGTGGGTAATGATGAGTGGCTTGAAGAGGATTATTTGCCGTTTTGGAAGCCAGTGTACTGCTTTCCTGGCCTCAGATGTGTGGTGATTCCTAGGTAAGTTTAATGCTGCACGTAAGGCGTTATTTTGAATTTTCTGGAGCTTTTGAATGTTGTGTGAGGATGTGCCGGCAAAAAGGACGTTGCAGTAGTCCAATTATGCACCTATCACTGCTCATGCAATAGTTAAGCGGTTATCTTCAGATAGATATGGTCTGGCAGAGATGAGTTTAGTGGCATAAGCTGCCGATGAGGATACGGCATTTACTTGATGGGAGAGGGTTGCATGTAAGTAAACCCCAAGTGTCTTAACAGCCGTTGATACTGAGATCATCGTCCCGTCTATGTTGATGGCAGTATAATCTCAGTCCAATTTGTTTAGGATTGAGTGTGGGCCGACTAGGAGTAGTTCTCTTTTCATCGTTGAGGCAAAGGCTCTGTGTTGCCATCGAAGCCTGAATGGTGGTGTATGTGGCGTTTAGCAGGGCAGAGTCTTGGGTGTAGTTGCCTGATAGCGGGAGGAGGATTTGTGTATCATCCGCGTAATTTGTGTAAATGATACCCTGAGCGTCTAGGGGGTCGAAGAGAGGCTTAATAAAGATATTATACAGCGTGGGAGAGACACAAGAGTCTTGGGGTACTCCACAGGTGATGGGAGCGGGTGCTGCGCTAGCTTGGTCAGAGAGAACCTTCATCACTAAATCTTCTAGGAAGGTGGTGATCCAGGCTGCTGCTTCGTGAGAGAAGGCGGCTGCGGAGGTGAGATGGTGACCTAGGATGCTGTGATCTACCAGGTCGAAGGCTGCAGATAGGTCTAAGGGGAGCAGCAGGGCCGGTTTTCCCTTGTCTGTCGTCCATTTGGTTTTTCAGATCAAGAAGTGCCGACTCTGTACCATGACCAGGGCAGAATCCTGATTGTCGGACACTTAAGATTTGGTTAAATTCTAGATGACGTTGAATCTGGATGTAGGCAGCTCTGTCCAAGATTTTAAGAAGGAGCAGGACTGTGGTGATGGGTCTATAGTTATTTGGGATGGCTGGGTCTAGAGTTTTTCTTTTTTTTTTTTAAAATAACTGTAGGACCCAGGCTTCTTTCAGCTGGGATGGGACTATTGATAAATGTTGTGATGAAAGGGGCCAGTTCTTCTGCGCAGTCTTTGATGAGTGGGGCTGGACAAGCATCTCCTTTGCATCTCAAGGGCTTAAGGCTTTTCAGGATATGTAGTGTGTCTACAGTGGTTATATTGTTAAATGTGAATTTGGTGGTGTCCAGATGTTCCAATATTGATGCTTGGATTGTTAGTTGTAGGTTTTGTAATGGCTTGTTTGACAGCAATTATTTTCTGCAGCATGTCAATTTATTGCAGCCTGGCATTTTGTATACTGGTGCACCAGGCTTGGTCTTTGTTCTCGGATGAACTTTGTTGGATGGGTGATTTGAATTTTCTGATGGAGAATATCTCACATATGTTAGAGTTGGCATTTGTTATTCTGCAGTTATACATGAAGGCTTTGGCAGTGGCAATGGCCTGTTGGTACTGTTTGGCCAAGGTGTTCAATTCCTGCTTGAGGATGTCTGTAGGGGAGTTTTTCCAACATGTTTCTGCTGTTCTTTTTTTGGACCGGAGGTCAGCTAGTTCTTGGGAGTGCCATGCGTTGATGTGCGTGCAGGCTTTGCTCTCTTGTGGGTTAATGGGACGATGACATTAACAGCATCAGTTAGTGTGCTGGTATAGAGCTCAGCTAAGACTTTAGGGTCAGAGGTGCAAGTGGGTTGCGATTTGAGTGGTTACAGGAAAGGTAAGCTGTTTTCTTTTGTGAGTTTTCTTGAGTTACGTGCCATGGAGGGTGGTAACCTGTTGGCGAGAGGTTTTGTAGGTTTCGTTACCAAGATGGCGAAAGTGATTGTGTGGTGGTCAGTCCATGGGAATGGGGTGTTTTTTTGTATGGTGATATTGCAGTTGAGGTAGACTATCCAATCAAGCGTTCGTCCTTTAATGTGCGTGGGGTTGTTGATTCGTTGACAGAAGCCTAGGGAGAGCAATTAATTAGCGAGTGAGGATGCTGATGGGTCGGTGGGGTTGTTGAACCCAAGATTGAAGTCCCCTAGGAGTGTTACTTTTGAGGAGAGCTTGAGGTTGTGATTTAGGGTCTGGAGAAGGTGGTCTTCAAAGGTGTCGTGGTGCCTGGAGGTCGATAGATGATATGGATCGTAATAGTGTTGGTCGGGGTAGTTGTTGGTTTTAGTGATAAGATGTTGCAGGCCTCGTAGATTGAGGTGTTCAACTGCCTGATGCGCAGGTGTTTCTTTAGCTGTAAAGGCAGTCCCTCCACCTCTGGCGAGTAGTCGGTCACTTCTAAAAATAGTGCATTCATGGGGAATGGCCAGTGCTAGAGCAGGGCCTGAGGCTGCATGGTACCAAGTTTTTGTGATGGCTATTCCATCTAGGTTAATGACTGTAAGGAGGTTGTGGATATCTAGAGTGTGAGCAGTGAGTGCGTGTGCATTGATCAGTGGCAAGTTGAGAGTGCTTTTGTGGATGTTGTTCCCTTGAAGGTTAGGGGTAGGAGGAAAGGGAGGTGCTGAGGTATATGTGTGAGAGTGAGCCAGGATAGGGCATGAGCTGGCAGCAGGTGCGAGACAAGGTGCAGCGGGGGTGGGGTGGTGCAAGGCTGGGGCATGGGCTGGCAATGGGTATAAGACTGTTACGGTAGCGAACATTTACATCGTTGTTGTGTGGTTTGACAATAGATGCCCTGTTTATGCTGGCGGTCATGGATTGGGGCCATTCAGAGGTACCTTGTATTGTCTTTCAAGGGAAAGACCTCTACCCATTTGCTGAAGGCACAAATTACTACTACCGTAGTCCCTTGGGCTACATTGTGCTGTAAATATATCATACAATTTTTAACCACATTCTCAGCTGTTGTAGCGATCAATGAATTACACCAGACATTCTCCAATTGTTTGCAAATAGCTTTAACGGGTATGTGGGCAGGTCCATGGGCCATACTCACAACCAACATTCTCGCACACTTAATCTCTCCCTTCCTTTTGATCTTTCACTCTCTTTTGCTGTCTTTTTGCGGGTGCTCTGACTCCATTACGGGCATTCTCTGTGTGGGCTCTCTCTCACTCTGTGCTAGGGAGAAAAAAGTACTTCAGATGACCCCTGAACCCGAGGTTATCATCAAGAGAAAGAAGACCTGGCAAGAGTATATTCCAACATGTTGGTGCCAACATGTCAAAGGAGCGACCACCCTAGTGTTGATATTTAAACTTTGGGTTTGCCTGACGCTGATCTGAGGTGCCTGCCTGGATTAAAGTGGGAGAGGTGACTGCGGTCAAATCGGGTCATTTTTTGTTAAACGCTTTATGAACAAGAGTCCACCAGGGTGCCCAGGTGACATGGCATCCTAACATGTCAATTCCCAAACCCTCTCTTAACCTGCGACCAACAGTGCTCCCACTACTCCCTGCAGTGATTTGCTGAAATATGGAGCGGTGAACAGCCCCCAGCCTCCCTAGGGCCATAGCCAGTTGTGTGGAGATCGGGCAGACCCCAGGGACCTCAGTAGAACTGTGGCAACGGCAGAGATCACACAGTCTGCGACCTGCCCAGAGACTCGAGCGCCAAAAGGTAACGGGGGGTGCAACTGTGGCAGCCTGGGTGGTTTTGTCGTTCCTCACTGCCGATCCTTGGAACTGTAGAAACTTGCTGCATTCAGGCTCAGCAGGAGGAAAATTGGGAGGCGTTATGGCCTGCGCCACAGCCAGCACAAGGGACTTGGTGAATGCTTGGATGGCGGGGAGCACTGCAGCGGCCATCGACTGAGTTGAAAGCTTGAATGAACAAAGTGGAAGATAAAAATGAGGCCTTAGAAAATAACCAGCTCTCAGCCAACATTGAAATGAAATGTGATGCCTGTATGAAGGATTTAGAGGACCGAGAAGGGGAACTGACCTAAAAGTGAATGATTTAGAGAACTGCAAACAATGGTTTAACAACTGCATACTGGGCATCAAGGGGAAGAAAAGGGAGAATGCAGCAGTAAAGACGGTAAAAAACCTGCGTACCTTATTCCTCGAAGATGGAGGGAAAGAGAGATCTTTGACAGGATCTGATCCACCTACGATGGGGGACCCTGGTGGCCCAAGAACAATTCTTGCAAAATGCCACTATTTCAGACAAAAAGCAGATATTCTGACGAAAGCAAGAGTAAAAAGTGCTATGGACTTTGAGGGATCCAAAGTCTGCATATTTGGGTATTTATCTTCTCTGACCTTAATGGAATGCAAACCTTTCACATAGTGACTGAGGAAAAGCAACCTAAAGTATAGATGCAAAGTCCCTTTTTCACTATTTTACAAATGCCTTTTCGACACCTGCAGGGTTCTGATACAAGAAGAACCTGATAGAGCACGGAGGCACTTGAAGGAACAGGAAAAATTCCCCCCCATGAAATACACCCACACAAAGGGAACGGAACCTGAAAATTCAAAAAGCTGATTACACTATCAACACAAAGCTACATCCTATACCGGATGAGTCCTAAACAGATGAAATGGTGGACAAAAGGTTATCAGTCTCTGGGACCTGCGTAGTGCATAGCGTTGAGGCAGCATGCTTGAGGTCGAAAGCAGGGTGAAAAGGAGAAGTAATGTAAAAACCATAGATATAGCTGAAGTGGAGGGCGGCTCAGATTTGTAGAGATAGGCGAGTACTCAGTGCAGTGTGCATGACGGAAGAATCAATCGATATGGGGATTCTACAGTGTGATATGAATTATTTATATATGTTTAGTGAGCTATGGGAAAACCTGTCAAACAGCTCAAACTGATAATTGCAAGCAGGTAGGTTGCAGTTTGGTGGGCTCCCCAGGGTGGTCGCGCTATCTTGGAGCATCTCTAGAAATGTACAGTGCGCTCCTATTGAAGGAGGACGAGGGGAACATTATATAGGATATGCTGTATTTTATGTGGGAAGAGTGAACTGAGCGACTTTGAATGAAGAAAGGTATGAGGTGGGGGAAATGTTGAACACTGAGATAAGATTAGAGCAAATGTCTGAGTTGCAATTAAGTGAATCTTTTCAGGATGATGGTGATAAGGTTGTGAGAATTGGACGCTCAATGCAAAGGCCTCAACACAACTTGTAAATCAACATTGGTGGCTCGAGAATTTAAACCAACAAATCTAGATAGCTGTTTTTGCAGGAAGAGTTCTGAGTCAGGGAGGAATTTCAATTAAAAGGAAGCCACATGGGTCTTCTGCCTTAAGCTTGTGGTAGAAACAAAAGGGGAGGTGTTGGAATCATGGTCTGCAATTCTCTAGGGTTGGAAGTATATGATACCAAAATGCATGCTTTCTGGCAATGGAAGACAAAGTGGGAGCCGTGGTGGGGACATTATGCTCCCAATATTGTACAAATTAATATTGGGCAAGCTTTTGTGAGAAGGCAATCAACCAACTGCTGGCTTTGGAGCCTTTCAATCAACTCAAAAGGACTGAGGGTGTTTCAAAGAGGTCAAGACCATGCCCTCGTAACAACTATACAATTCTATAAAGTAGTCTTGACACCTCTAGCCTATTCCCTCCAAAGGTCTATGTCCACATGGGACTCACCCTAACAGAGTTGTCTCAAAAGAGGAAACTAAATGTGAAACAAGACAATTTGTCGTAATCAACTCGCAATAATACTGATGCAGGTGTTTAAATCATAACCTCACACATCTTTGCATACACAGATTAACTCTTTATTAAATAAATTCATTAAAAACCACAAATATGAGAGAAATCAGTCATGTTGTTAAAATTCAACAGAGCTAAAGTAGCTGGTGCTAAATAACCAAAAGCATGTAATTCTCTGATGTATTAAAATTCAGAACACCAATGGGAAGAACAATGGTCATAAACCAACGACACTTATATCTGCTAGCACTTGACAAAGTCAAAAGTTCATGTGTCTAGCATTACAACTCTTATAAACATTGACAAATTCCTTCTTAGGGGTACTGGAATAGACCATTCTATTCGAACTGTTTTCATGATCCCAACATGTTTCATTCCAGTTCATATCAGAAATTAGTAGAGAGAAATTCATCAGGGAAATCTCTTGTGCCATACAACATCAGTTTCCAGTGTTTACCATTACACCACCAGGTATGCAATCTTGAGCACTCCTCAGGCGATTAATTTGCTTTGCAATTCAGAAATGACCTAGGGAAATAGTGCATACAGCTGTCATTAATGCTGTTACTGTTTAATCAATAGCTACTCTACCATAACTAATTAATAATTATGGTGATGCTTACCGCTCGATTTATCAATCATTTTGTGTAAGCAGGAGGTAGGAGTTAAAATGAAGACAAGCCGAAACCACTTCGTTTTTGCCTTGGGGGCAGCATACATGTGCTTTTAAAACCTTCAGTGATTCGTACAAACGGAACCACAAAAATTAATAAATCTATTGAAAAAGAAGAAAAAAGGTTATCTCATTAAAAAAACAACTTCAATACCTAGATACCAATGTCCCTACACATATGGGGCAGACAATGACTTATTCTGAACACTAGTATTCAATCTGTCTAGTCTTGGGCAATTTAAGACTACTGCATGACCCTTTTGCCTTAAGGTAGAATTATGCCAATTAGCCACATAGGTGCAAAGTCACTATATTCTAACTGGATCAACGTCTAAAATGTTCCCGAAGGTGCATCCTGTACAAAACATATATCTGTCAGAATCAACCGACGAGTCTTCTATGTACATTTCATTAGTCTGTGGGGAACGCACTGTCGTCCAAATCCATTATCAATAATTGGATCTCTGCGGCGTCACTCACGTGTAGTGCGTCAAGGAATATTCAAATGATTAGGAGCACTGTAACAAACAATGTTACCACTGAATTATTTCTCTTTCACACACTATACGTTACACTTTATCAACATATCTCAGCACGCTTTAGCCGCTGTTGTGTGCCCCTTTACAATGGCCTCGCCTAACCAACAGCGCTTTGATATAAATGCGCTTGAACTCCTGCCACAACTTGGAGAACTCTTACCTCTTCGCGATTCGTCCTGGTGTACACAGTAACTGCGTTCGTGGAGACTTTAACATGGTTGCTGACCCACAAAAGGATTGGTTTTCACTCGGAGAGGGGGCATTGAGGGGTCCGGACAGATCAGATCAACTAGCCTTCTATTTACAAAAATAACTTTTGATAAAGGTGCGGTGTGAGAAACCTGAGGGTATTCTCACGGGTAAACCTCGGGGGTCCCTTATTCAGGTGGCCTTGGAAGGTTTGGTGCTCTTAGATCCCAACCCTGGGGGTGAATGAGCGAGGATCGATCACCTGGGTAGGGGTACCCAGGGTTATGCTCAGGGAAATGCCCCAGGTAAGACGCGGTACTACGTAGCGGAAGAAGGAGAGGACGAAGTCCCTGAGATTTTCTTTGGGTGTTCCACATCTACCTCACTTCCACCGGAAGAAGCTCTGTTGATAAAATCCAACCACCTCTAAACCTACTGCCCCCAGCCAATGATGGTCCTCTCCCTAAGCCCCTCTTCTGGCAGCCTCTTCAGATTTTTACCGCACGCTTCAATGTTGGGAGCCCTCGCGTTTGCTCTGCGAGCTACTTCTACGATTTATTTATTTATTTATTTTGCAGAAGAAGGTTCTAGTTTTGTTCCAAAAGAGCCTGTGTGCTCTTCTCTCCATCTGCTGACAGCGGGGAACCATCATCTGTGAAGTTCAGCGCCCCTCAAGGGCGAAGATCGTCTAAGTTTCCAGAAGGCCATCAGGCCTACTCCACCCCCTCCAACAATGACAGAGGAGAATAAAGTAGGAAGATCCCTCTTCAAGTCCTGCACCAAGTGCAGGCTCTAAAATGGGTTTGTAGAGGACAAGCATCTGCAATGCCTCTACTGCCTGCATCTGAAGCACAAGGAAGGAGATTGCGAGAGATGCCTCAGATTCTCCAAGAAATCGGCGGACAGGCCCAGTAGACTGGCGGCTTGGCTGAACGCCAAGGCCTCTGCCCTGTGCCCCGAGCAGGGGCATGCCTCACCCAAGGCCGGTCGCTCCGAGGAGCAGGCTTCGAAGTCCTGTGAGGGCGCCTCATCCATGTGGGCCCAGGATAAGGCCAAGCATTGCAAGTCTGGGTCCACCGGGGACGCTGCGGAAGTGGGTCGCACGGCAGACCGGGCGCGATCGACATCACCCTCCATTGCCAGCCGGCAATCGAGCTCCTCCTCGAAGAGGAAGTCGTACAACCTGGCTAAACTGCGGCAAGGCCACAAGCGGAGGAGAAGGCAGAGCTGACTAAGAAGGCCCAGGCGGCACAGGAAAGTCTTTGTTGACGGTAGAACTGGTGGCGGCTGCTCTCTCGAAAGCTAAAGGGGCTGACCCTGAGAAGGTAGCCCCCACAGCACTGAATGTATCCCTCCCACCGAGGCGCAAGGCTGCCGTGGTGAGTTTGACAAGGCCTGCCGGCACGCCGGAGAAGGGGATACCATCTCAGAACCCGGCTCCAGCCCACCAGGCTGAAAAAAGGGGGGGGTCAAGGAGGCCCTGGATCAGTCCCAGGCCGTGGCCCAAGCCATGGAAATTTCTTCCACGGGCGACTAGGACTTGAGTCCCTACACAAGGTCCACGAGGATGTGGAAGAGGATGACGACTATGGCGCAGGGCCTAGTGTTCTGATCATGCCAGTTCTACTGAGGGATGTCTCTGGACATCCTATCAACCCTCCACACCATGGTGTCGGAGATCTAGAAGTGGATTCCACAAGGGCCTGTTCCAACGCTGACCAACCGCAGACGAAGAAAAAAGAAAGCACCATCCGACGCCCCCATTTCAGCCTGCACATCCTCATTGGATTCCATCTCCCGTAGCATGCCCAGACACATGTACAGGGACGGATACAGCACGACGATATCATCGCAGCGGGCAGCGGGTCCCCGCAGCCTAGGGCGTTGCCACCGGACAAGGTGGGATTGTTCCACTCTGTTCCAGCTCGTGCCCGAAGCAACCAGGAACGAGGGTTTCCCGTACCAGAGGCGCGAGGCCAAGAGGAAGACTATCTCGACGGTGCGCCTCCTGGACGATGTGCGGGAGGAGTGCCTAGCCCTCTTGAAGAACCCTTGCATGGCTCCAGCCAAGTGGGATAGGCTGGAGAAGAAGTACCGGAGTCCGCACCCAAGTGCCTGAGGCTGCAATCATCAGCGGATTCAGTGGTTTTGGCAACCATGAGGAAGCAGTCATCTAACCCGTCCTCATCGTTTTCAGTCCCTCCGGACAGCGAGGGTAAGAAGTTGGACGCCATGGGGAGGAAGGTGATATACACTGCAGCGTCCACCATAAAAGTGGCCAACGCACTGGCGATTTTAGCCAGGTATGACAGGGAGCTGTTGTACAAGCTGGGTCCCATTTTTGGAGTTCCTCCCGGATGACAAGAGGATGGAGACGATCTCCCTCTTCCAGGAGGGAGAGGTTGTGTCAGATCATGCTATCACAGCGGCACTGGACGTTGTCGACACAGGGTTCCGCCAGATGGGGAATGGTGTCTGCCTTCGTCGCCAAGGCTGGATGAAGGCCACGGATTTCCGCCAGGAGGTCCAAATGAAGGTTCTGGAGGACATGCCTTTCAACAGAGAACCTTTTCGGGAAGGTAGTCGACGAGTCCCTGCAGGCCATCAAGGCGGATACAGTGCCCTAGGCACCCTCCAACAGCACCGCTCTTCCTTTCGTTCCTCCAGAGGAAAGTCGGGAAGGTCTTCGAAAAGGTTTCTCCTCCTCGTACTGTCAGCCTTCCAGATCCATGACCCAGGAAGCCCACAGAGGTAGTTCCCAGGCCGAGTGGGGAGGAGGACAGCGTTGTCGTCGCCAGCAGGGCAAGGCACCAAAGCAAGCCTGAACCTGCCAAGACGTTGGACCCCCCACTCTTGCACCCCAGTGGGAGGCTGGTTGACTAGTTTTGTAGCGAGTGGGAAAAGGTCACCACCAACAGATGGGTGTTGGACGCTCTCGCCCAAGGACATACCCTGGAATTTCAGCACAGGTATCCGTGGATACCGCCAGTGCTCCGTCGGGAGCAGCATATCCCTCAGCTCTTGGAGGAAGTACAGGCCATGCTACAAAAAGGTGCAATAGAGCTGGTTCCCCAGTGACTCTGGGCTCCGGAGTCTACTCCAGATACTTAGCAGTAAGAAAGGAGACAGGGTGGGGGGGGCTGGGCTGGACACTCATTCTAGACCTGTGACGTCTGAACAAGATCCTAAAGTCTCAGAAATTCAGGATGGTAACGTTGCAGCACGTGCTCGGTGTTGGGGAGAATTCTCAAAAATTTGCTAATCCCCTTCACCTTAGAGACCCGCAGCAACTGTGCTGGAATTTGAGGACTTTATTTTTTTTTTACCTGGAAAGAGTGAGCCTTTTTTCCCACTCTTGTGTATTTTGATGTGTGTTTTAATCTTTTGTCCTTTGATTATGGAGTTTTAAGATAACTCCATAGGCATCTTTTCATGTGTGTTACACAGCACCCTCAGTGCAGTGACACACGGATGTCTTTTTTTCCCTTCTCTGGGATAAACTACTGTTTCCCAGAGAATGTAAGGTTACATTGACTTTACTACTCTTTTTAAAAAATTCCTAGACCCAGCACACACTATCTTCCTATAGAGTGCTGGAGGGATTACCTAGTATACCCTGTGTCTAGAAAATCATGTAGCAGTTAAATGCTACCCTTTTCTATCGAAATGGCTGGTGGCAGTGGTTTTACAACGAACTACAATGATTTTTCCCCAACCGCGAACACCGCTAGCTAAAAATCATGGGAGCCATGTTTTTCAAGATGGCGCCTTAAGCCCCTTTGTTTAAACTAGTCCCGGTCTTCTTTTTTGGCCATTTCTTTTTGGAACGGTCCTTCTAGTGTTTGTCTCTGCGCGCCAAACTAGGTTTGGTCCCTTTGTTTCTATGCCTTTGGCGGGCTTCAGGACTGAAGACCACCTCTGGCGTCTGAGTGTCTGGGGTGGGAAGGAAGTGTGTTTAGTCTCCTAGTGGACCCAAAGTCACTCTGGCATGATTCGCTGGCTGACTGTCCGGCAAGGACAGCCACCCTGCTGGGAGAGTGGCAGCTGGGCTGGAATGAAAGGGAGAAAACTGTCTGAAAGGCGAGTCTCTTGCACTGGAAAGCAGAGTCGACCATTGGAACGAAAGAACCGAAGACGAGCTGGAAGAGGACGGCTTCTGCAACTCCTGGACCGTTGGTTTGCCCGGTGAAGCCCTGCTGTAGGTCCAAATTGCCAAGTTCACCTTGACAGAGAAGCCCCTTCAAGGATGACTTCTTCCTTTGAGTTGGTGGGACCAATCAACTCGTAAGACACCTGGATACCATTTCAGAGCTTGTTGGGAATAACCAGGCGGAAGGACACCAGCTTGTGTGCTTGACGACAGCTACTTGAACTGAATTGACTCCATTTTGTCTGCGTTTTCTGACAATCCTGTGCAGTACAGCAGTCCCCCGATGTCCCCCGATGTCCTCCCTCTTGTCCCCACGTCTGAGGCTCAGGAACAGTGAGATCTACAGAAACTGCCAGGAACCAACATCTTCAGCTGCATCTTTTGCTTCATATTAAGGTACTGTGCCAACCCGATTGAGAAAAAAGTCAGGTCTCCCTCTGTTAAAGGCAAGAAAAATGAATTGATTGAGAAATTGTTGAATCATCAAAGACTGGGAGGTAGAGATCTAACCCCTAACCCCTACCCCCTCAGCAAACGTGGATAGTGTTGATGAGGATGATAATGATTCAGAGTTCAACTCTAATGTTATTGAGGAGCTAGAAGAGTCAGAGGAGTCTCAGGATGTGAGCCCCACTGCACCCCTACTTGCTTTAGGTCCTCAATCTATAACCACAGGGACCCTACCAGGTCCAGTACTGAGTCCAGAATTTGTGTCTCTTGAAAAAAGGAGACATCAGTTAAGAGTTCAAAAGGCACCAAATGCAAACTGAAAGTAAACACCAAGAAATCTGAGAAATAGAAATGCATCATGCTCTTTATTTTATTTATTTTATTTTTACATTTTTAAAGCGCTCACACAGCCCACAGGCATCGAGGCGCTGTTACAGGAATTGTTTGTTTTGTAGTTGCGTAATTGTTTTTCTCTTAGTTGCGTATTTATAACGCGCTTAAACACCCAGATGTTTCTAAGCGCGGACCCGGGGATCCAACCTGTGTTGCTTCGTGTCGTCTTGCTTCCAAGGCGCGCACGTTGCCGCTGTGCTATCCTCCCGGGACACTCTTGAAATGAAGAAGTTGTCTCTTGAAAATGGTTCTATCCCAGAGTCTTCTAGGTCTTCCAGTCCTAAGGGGCCTTGCATGCCTAAAGAAGCTGTGAGTATGTATGAGGTGAGACTTGATATTTTGGATTGGTTGGCTGCTTTTGAGTATAACTATGGGATTCAGGGTTTCACGGGGAATCGGTTGATTCCTTGGCATTAGTCTAGTCTCCCCCAGGTTGCAACTGACACTGTAATGGAGGTGGGGGAACTTGAAAGATTGGAGTATGAAAATGTGAAGCTAGCTTTACTAGCTAGATTGGGGAAAGCTCCATCCCAGTACCTTAAGAGGTTTAGGACCCTCAAAAAGCAGGATGGTACCCCTTGGGCTAACTGGGTGTGTGAACGTTTGAAGAACTTAGATGGTTGGTTAAAGGGTTACAGAGTAAACACTTTTGAAGGAATGAGAAATGTATTTTTGTTAGAATCTATTTTTGATGCCTGCTCTCCTGAGCCAAGACAGCACTTGGCTGGCTCTAAGGAAATTGATCCAAAGAAGGTAGCAAAGGCTGCTGACTTGTGGGTTGCCAACAGGGCTACTCGCAAGGATTCTGGGGCAACTCAGAAGAAGGATGATGGGAAGCATCAAAAGAAAGATGGCAAAGAGAATTGTAATGCCTCCAATCAAAAAGAGGGCCCCAAACAGAACAAAGGTAAGCCACAGGGGAAACCGAATCAGGCTAGCAAAACCTCTGGTGCCAAACCAAAGGGAGGTCAGCAGAGACTCCCATTTGTCAAAACATTTGGAAAATGTTATGCTTGTGGGTCTACTGACCATGTGAAAGGGGAACTCAGATGTAAGGGTAAACCTTCAGGGGTACACTGTCTCCCTAGCCTTTTCCCCAAAGGGAGAAGTACAAAAGTGGAAACTTTCAATTACTGGCTGAAGACCCCATTGGAGTATTTGTCCGTGTTTCTTTAGTGTCTTTGGGTCTGTGGGAACAGCAGAATTTAGATGTCTATAAATTCAATTCCAGATAACACAAAAGAATATTACAAAGACAGTGTACTTGTAAACGGTCAGGAAGCCCCTGCCATTAGAGACACTGGGGCCAGCATTACAGTGGTGGATGAATCTTTTTTTCAAACCTGAGGGTGTTGCTAAGGCACCCAAAGGCCTCACTGAGCTTGCTGGAGGCCCTTTCCAAACGCTTCCAATACTACCAGCACTCATCCAGTGCAACAACATGACTGTCAAGATACCTGTTAGTGTACAATGCGAGGTCACTGGGAGAGTCCTGTTGAGGAATGTCTTAAACACTCTTGGAATTGTATCAAGCCACCCCAGGCCTCCCAGTAAAAGGAAACTGGAGCAGACAAGGAAGGCCAGAGAGAGTACCTTAACTGACTCTCTAGTGGATGTTACAGAGGAATCTATAAGACCCAGTCCACAGGAATTACTAACTGCTATTTCAAAGAAGAATGAGACAAGGGGGAAACCCAAGATCTCAAGGAAAAAGTCAGAATGCACTCCTGTGCTACCAACAAGGACATCCCTGAGAGGACTGTCCAAAGTCACACCTCTGACTGCTCCACCAGCTGAGGCGGAGTGTGAGGAACCACCAGGAAAGGTTGAATCGGCTGCAGAAGATTCAGAGCTGGAAGAAGACCTTACCCTCGTTGGAGATCTGGATCCTAAAGACTATCCTGAGCTGCAGTCTTTACTGGCAGAAGGTGGCCCCTGTAGGGCAGACTTCAGCAGAGGTCAAAGAGAGTGCCCTACTGCTGAAGGTCTTCGCTAACAGGCAGCTTCCCAGCTGGACGGGCAAGAGCCAGAGAAGCATAGGTTGTACTGGGAAAATGGCCTCTTCTACAATGAATCAACTGAATCTATCCCAGGGGACTACAGAAGACTTGTAGTGCCTCTAGAGACAAGACACCAGTTCCTACAGTTAGCCCACGCGATTCCTTTGGCTGGTCAATTGAGTTTCAAGAAGACCAAGGAAAGGCTGTCTCTGTATTTCTACTGGCCTAAGTTGGGGTCTGATGTAGATAAATTCTGTAGGAGCTGTCGCACTTGTCAAATCTCTGGCAAGAGTGAAGCCAGGAATGTGGCACCTTTAGTGCCTCTCCCAGTGGTGGGAGTCCCTTTTTGAGAGGGTAGGAATCGACATTGTTGGTCCCTTACACCCTCCAACCTCTTCAGGCAATCAATTTATATTGGTTGTAGTAGACCATGCCACTAAGTATCTTGAAGCTATACCTATGAAGACTGTTACAGCTCAGGCTGTTGCTAAGGCCCTACTTGGTATTTTTACCAGGGTAGGATTTCCTAAGGAAGTCTTCTCTGACAGGGGATCACATTTTATGTCCCACTACATGCAGGCCATGTGGAAAAACTGTGGAGTAACTTACAAGTTCTCAACTGCCTACCTTCCCCAGACGAATGGGCTGGTAGAGCGGTTTAACCGTACTATGAAGAGCATGTTAGGTGCTTTAGAGTAACCCCTTAGAAGAAAGTGGGACCTTCTACTGCCATGCCTTCTATTTGCTTAAAGAGAAGTCCCCCAGGAGGGAGTTGGATTTAGTCCCTTTGAGCTTCTCTATGGTCATCCACTTAGAGGTCCATTGGCCCTAATTAAGGAGGGGTTGAAGAGTGCTCCTTCTACAAAGCCAATGAGAGTCACTGACAATGTGTTTGGTCTCTGGAGGAGAATGACACAAGTGATGACAGAAGCATCTGATAACTTAAAAGCAGGTCTGGCTCTGGTGAAGCATTGGCATGACCAGAAGGCCAACATGGTTCAGTATACTCAAGACCAGCAAGTTTGTTATGGTATCTACAAGGCAGAGGGCCTTACAGGACAAATGGATAGGACCCTTCAAGGTTGTGGGAATACTTGGAGAGGTCAACTATCTGGTGGACTTGGGCAATCCTTATGAGGCCCCCAGGACCTTTCACACCAACCGTCTAAAAGCCTATTTCTCGAGACCAGAAGTGGGAGCTTTGCTTCTATCTTCAGCTCAAGTGGAGGAAGAGAGTGAACCTCTACCTGATCTCCTCAGAGGGCAACCTTTAGATGAGAAAATAGGAGTTAATCTCTCTTCTAATCTGACACTGGAAAAACAGGAGGAGTGCAAGTTTCTGTTAAATCTGTTTGCCTCCCTGTTTCACTATCAACAGGCTTGACCCTTTGGGGCCAGCATTGTATTCTCACTAGTAACTGTTTACCTGTTAAAAGCAGAGGTTACGGGATGTCAGATCATGTAAGAACCCACATAAAGGAAGAGGTCAACAAGATGCAAGATGCTTGATCTCGGGGTAATAGAACCCTATACCAGTCCATGGTCTAGTCCAGTTGTACTAGTGTCAAAGGCAGAATCCAAGGAGTTGAGATTATGTGTGGACTATAGAGCTCTAAATGCAGTCACTAAGACTGATGCCCATCCTTTACCGGACAGATGAGCTGGTGGACAAACTTGGTTCAGCCAAGTACCTCAGTACATTTGACCTAACGTCAGGCTATTGGCAAATAGCCTTGACAGACCATGCCAAGGAGAAAACTGAATTTTCAACCGCAGCAGGCCTCTACCAGTTTAAGGTAATGCCTTTTGGATTAAAGAATGCACCTGCAACATTCCAAAGGATGGTTAATCAAGTTCTGAATGGGATGGATATACTTGGATGACATTGCAGCGTTAAACCCTACTTGAAAAGAACATGTGACCACTTAGGGTATGTTTTGCAGGCTCTTGAGCCGCCCATCTGACCATAAAGGCAAGTAAATGTCAAATTGGTCAGAGCAAAGTCTTGGACATGAGGTAGGAGGAGGTGAAATAAGGCTATTGCCTAGCAAAGTACAAGCTGTACAATACTGGGCCACCCCTACTACTCAAACCCAAGTGTGAGCCTTCTTAGGTCTCACTGGTTATTATAGGAACTTCATAGAGAACTATGGGTCCATAGCTTCTCCCTTGAATGTAGTCTCCTCACCCGAATTTCCTAAAATGGTCAGGTGGAATGAGGAGTGCAACAAGGCATTTGAAGGACTTAAGAAAGCCCTTTGTCAAGCTCCAGTATGAAGAGCTCCTGACTACACAGTCAAACCTTCATTGTGCAAACAGATGCTTCCAATACAGGTGTAGGTGCAGTTCTGCGTCAGCTGGATGAGAAAGGTAGAGGGCACCCAATCTGCTTCATCATCAGGAAGCTGAATTAGCCAGAAACAAGATGGGCAACCAATGAAAGAGAATGTTTTGCTATTGTGTGGTCACTGAAGAAGTTTAGACCATTCTTGTATGGATCTACTTTTGTGATTCAGACTGATCACCAATCCTTGAGATGGTTAATGCAGATGAAGGGGGAAAATCCTACATTAAGATGGTCAATCAGCTTACAGGGGTTTGATTTTACCATTGAACACAGGTCAGGATGTAACCACCAAAATACTGATGGTCTCTCCAGAATGTTTGACCGACTGGAGTAAGGAGATTCATCCAGGGGTGGATTACATCCTCCTGTCCATTCATCTGGGGGGGCGACAAGTGTTAGGGAGAATTCTAAAAAATCTGTTAATTCCCTTCACCTTAGAGACCCCCAGCAACTTTGCTGGATTTTGAGGACTTGATTTTGTTTACCTGGTAGGAGTGTGAGCCTTTTTTCCCACTCTCATGTATTTTGATGTGTGTTTTACTCTTGTGTTCTTTGATTATGGAGTTTTAAGAAAACTCCATAGGCATCTTTTTACACGTGTTACACAGCACCCTCAGTGCAGTGACACAGGGATGTCTTTTTAGACTTCTCACAGGTTTAAATACCTTTCTGGGATAAACTACTGTTTCCGAGAGAATGTAAGGTTAAATTGGCTTTACTAGTCTTTTTAAAATCCTAGACCCAGCACACACTATCTTCCTATAGATTGCTGGAGGGGTTACCTAGTATCCCCTGTGTCTAGAAACTCCTGTAGCAGTCAAATGCTACCCTTTTTTTCGATCAAAATGGCTGGTGGCAGTGGTTTTACAATGAACTACCATGATTTTTCCTGACTACGAACACCGGTAACTAAAAATTGCGGGAACCATGTTTTTCAAGATGGCGCCTTAAACCCCTTTGTTTAAACGGGTCCCAGTCTTCTTTTTTTCACCATTTCTTTTTGGAAAGGTCCTTCTAGTGTTCGTCTCTGCGCGCCAAACTAGGTTTGGTCCTTTTGTTATTATTAATAACTTTCTCCAGCATGGGGTCTGGCATGGATTCACATGCTCATGAATATTCCCCGTCGTCAGGCTGGGAATCCTCGGTAAAGAAAAAACCAGTATCAGTTTCGTTTCTGATCTGTCTTTCGTAGTAATAACCAATCACTGGTCTCTGCGTCATACTGACCACAGCCAATGACTGCCCTCTACCTAAGCACCGCCTCTGGCAGCCATCTTCAGATTTTTACCGCACGTTCATGTGTTGGGATCCTCGTGCTATTGCTCTCGAGCGTTAGTGCTTTTTTTTTTTTTTTTCGCGCTTTTTACAAAAAACTTCGATTCTTTCGGTCAAAAGAGCCTCAAGCTCCACCGATTCTACATCCGATCAACGGGGACCCGTGTCGGATTCATCTGTGCCCCTCAAGGGTGAAGATTTCGTCGAGCTACACTTCGGAGGACTCCAGAAGCTTCTCAGGCCCGGTCTCGGAGATGGCCCAGGAGAAGGGAAGCTCGACGCCCGGAAAGCTGTTCAGGGTCTGCCCTGGATGCCAGCTGCAGAACGTCTTCAAGGAGGACGAACACTCTTTCTGCCTTTACTGCCTTCATGAGGACAAGACGCACGTGGAGAAGGACTGTGCGTTTTGCGGCAACATGTCGGAACGGACCATGAAGGACCGCCATCAACGTCTCGCCAACTGGCTGGAGGGTAAGAGCCCGTCTGGCGAGAAGAAGAAGAAATCCGAGCGGTCTTCTAAGACCTTTGAGGGCGCCCCGGCGACGGGGGCCCAACATAAGGCCAAGCACCGCGAGTCCGCTGGCACCGGGAGCGCCGAACGGTCGGGCTCTACGGGCGCCAGGCAGGGCGCACCCTCCCCGGCACCATCAACCACGAGCCAACGCTCTGGGTCGGGTAAGAGGAAGGCCGAGCACCCGGCGAAGCTCCTGGAGAGGCCCCGGTCGAGCTCTAAGGCAGAGGAGGAGCGTGGCAGTGCCCCCTCCCTCAAGGATAAGGCGGTGAGCGCACCTAAGGTGGTGAAGGCCTTGATCCATCCGACCAAGCCCTCTATCGAAACGGTCGCGGCGGCCCTGGCTCAGCCTGTGGTGGCTGCACCAGTGGTGGCGACCTCAGGGCCCAGAATCTCCCTGCCTCCTCGGAGGGAGTCTTCCTTTGTGCCCATCGATAGGACCCCCGTGAAACCCCCCGTGGGGAAGAAGAAGGGGGGGCAGGGCGTCGTCGTAGAGTCGGCCTCAACCTCAGAAGAGGAGCTGATCGAGGTCTTAAGCCACGGCCTAGGCGTGGAAGAAGGCCAGCCCGTCGGAATGGACCCCGACGCAGGTGACGACGACGACATCGTCGAGGATACCGACGGGGCCCCTGCTCGCCCGTCGGATTCCCCTCTGCCAGCGCCGCAAGACAACTCGGCGGCCATTTTGTTGGCCATACAGTCCTTATGCTCCGAGATAAGGACGAGGCTACCGTTACCGACGGAGGAACCTCTCCCATCGGGGGATCCAGAACCGGGACCTTCTGGTGTTCCCCCTACTAAGAAAAGAAGGATCCATCCACCACCTCCTTTTCAACCGTCGCGCCCCTTCCAGCCCTCCTCCCCGTCCACCCGAGGGGATGATACGGGGACTGACACGGCAGCGACGGGTACGGACGACGAGGCATACGACGAGGATTTTCCGTCGTCGCCTCCCACCAGGGCCTCTCCGCCCGACGAGATCGGATCTTTCCACTCCATGATCTCCAGGGCTTCCGAGCTTTTCCAACTCTGCCCTGAGGAGAAGAAAAAGGAAGGCTTCCTTTATCAGCGGCGCGAGGCCAAGAGGAAGACGGTCCTCGCAGTGCCTCTGTTGGACGACATTTGGGATGAGGGCCTTTCCCTCCTCAAGAACCCTTCCACGACGCCAGCTAGAAGAGACCGGTACGAGAAAAAGTACCGGGTCCCGGACACGGCCCCCCTATGCCTCCGGGCGCAGCCTACCCCGGACTCCGTCGTCTCCGCGGCAGCCAGGAAGAAAGCGGGGGGGGTGCGGCCTCCACATCGACTTCCCCGCCGGACGGCGAGGGAAAGAAATTGGATACTATGGGGCGTAGAGTCATCTCGTCGGCAGCGACGACGATTAAAGCGGCCAACGCCTTGGCTATCGTGGCCCGCTACGACAGGGAGCTCTGGTACAAGATGGCTCCCCTGCTGGATTTTCTGCCGGACGACAAGAGGGCGGAGGCCCTTGAGATCCTGCAGGAAGGTGAGGTGGCCTCGGACCACGCCATCACCGTGGCGACGGACATCGCCGACACTGGGTTCCGCCAGCTGGGCAACGGCGTTTGCCTTCGACGTCGTGGATGGCTCAAAGCTACGGACTTCCGGCAGGACGTCCAGACCAGAGTCCTGGACATGCCCTTCGACGGGAACAACCTGTTTGGGAAGACAGTGGACGATTCCCTTCAGGCCATCAAGGCGGATACGGAGACGGCCCGGGCCCTTGGAGTCCTGCAACGACGGACACCCTTTCGGAGCGGCGGAGGCAAGGGCGCCTCCAAAGGTTCCGGCGGCGGTTTCGCTTCCTACCGTCAAGCGGCCCGCTCGTCGTCGCAAGAGGCCTACAGAGGACGAGGCAAGTCTAGCGGACCCCGCCGTCGTCGCCAAGGAGGTCAAGGCGGCAAGGCCGCGTCCAAGCAGGATTGAACCGGCCGTGGGGTCGGGCCCCCACCGAAGCACCCCGGTGGGAGGCCGGCTGGCGGGCTTCGTCAGCGTGTGGGAGTCCATCTCCACCGACCGTTGGGTGCTGGACGCCCTGGCCCGGGGCCACGCGCTCGAGTTTCAAAGAAGGTGCCCGCGCGTCCCCCCCGTGGCCAGGAAAGAACTTCACGTCCCTCAACTTCTCCTGGAGGTAAAGGCGATGCTCAGAAAGGGCGCCATCGAACTCGTCCCAAAGAGGCTTCGGGGCTCCGGAGTCTACTCGAGATACTTCCTCGTGAAGAAGAAGACGGGAGGATGGCGCCCCATCCTAGACCTGCGACGTCTGAACAAGTTCATCAAGGCGCAGAAGTTCCGGATGGTCACCCTCCAGCACGTCCTGGGTCAGCTGGAGGAAGGAGACTTCCTATCGTCGTTGGATTTGGAGGATGCCTACTTCCACATTCCCATCCTAAAGGGGCACCGCAAATTCCTCAGATTCGTGGTCCAAGGGCGTCATTACCAGTTCAAAGCCCTTTCCTTCGGACTACGGTCGGCACCCAGGGTATTCACCAAGTGCCTTGCACCGGTGGCGGCGCAGCTGCGCCGCGAGGGGATTCACGTCTACCCCTACCTGGACGACTGGCTCATCCGCGCCAAGACGAGGGAGCTCGCCGTGGTCCACACGGCAAGGACCGTCCAACTCCTCACGGACCTGGGATTCTCCGTGAACTACGCCAAATCCCACCTGGTGCCCGCGCAAGTCGCACTGTTTCTGGGAGCGAGGCTCGACACAGTGTCCCTTCTGGCCTCCCCGTCGGAGGAGAGGACCAGGACCATCTTGGGCAAGGTGCAACGGATGTTGGTGGCCGACGCGGCCAAAGTGAGGTCCATCAAGTCCCTCCTCGGGATCTACCTCATTCCCATGTGCAGGCTCCGGATGCGCCCGTTGCAAGAATTCCTGGATGCGCGCTGGATCCAGACGACGGGCAGCTTCGAGGAAAGGATCAAGCTCGACGAGAGTTTCCGACGAGCGATACGGTGGTGGGGCACCCGCGCGCATCTGACGGCGGGCATGGACTTCCAGACCCCAGCCCACCAGGAGACTGTGACCACGGATGCCTCCCTGGAAGGGTGGGGAGCGCACACCGAAAATCTGCACGCAAGGGGACTCTGGCTCCCGACGGAGAAGTCCCTACATATCAACGTCCTGGAGCTCCGTGCAGTGTTTTGGGCCCTCAGGTCCTTCCTTCCGTCCCTCAAGGGCAAGGTGGTGAGGATCTTCACCGACAACACCACCACCATGTTTTACATCAGGAAACAGGGCGGAACCAGGTCCCCAGCGCTGTCCAAGGAGGCGCAGGACCTGTGGCATTGGGCCGTCGCCCAAGGGATTTTTCTGGTGCCGTTTCATCTGGCAGGGATAAAAAACACCATCGCCGACTCACTCAGCAGGGAGCTGCGCTCGTGCCACGAGTGGGAGCTACGGCAGGATCTGGTGGATCGCCTCTTCCGACGGTGGGGCACACCCCAGATCGACCTGTTCGCGACGGCGACGAACACCAAGTGCCGGAGGTTCGCCAGCAGGTTTCCCCAGACGAGGAGCATGGGCGATGCTTTCTCGTTCCCCTGGGAGGGCCTGTTCCTCTACGCGTTCCCTCCCTTGCCTCTGCTAATCCGGCTCATCAACCAGCTCAAGAGGTCACGGTGCAGGATGATCCTCGTCGCACCTGCGTGGCCGAGGCAGATATGGTTCCCGGACCTTCTGGACTTGTCAGCGTCCCCGCCGATCAAGCTGCCGGCGGACGCGGATCTACTCTCCAGGGAAGGAGGCGCCATCCTCCACCACGACCCGAAGTCGCTGAACTTGCAGGCCTGGCTCCTGCAGCGCTAGAGTTTGGAGGATACGACATACCGGCCGATTGCAGAGAGGTTCTTGCAAAGGCCAGGGCGTCCTCGACTCTTAAATGCTACGGACACAAATGGAAGAGGTTCTCTGTCTGGTGCCACGCACAGGAGATTAACCCTCTACGGATTACGGCTCCCCAAGTACTGCCGTACCTGCTGACGCTGGCCAAAGCTGGTCTGGCACACGCGTCCATCAAGATTCATCTTGCTGCGATCTCCCGATACACCAGAACCACGGGCCGGACGTCCTTGTGGTCTCATCGTCTGGTGAAAGAGTTCATGAAGGGACTGTTCAGATCGTTCCCGCCGGTGAAGGCTCCGGCCCCGGCGTGGGAGCTCAACGTGGTGCTGACCAAGCTCATGGGACCTCCGTTCGAGCCTCTGCACTCGGCCCCGTTGAAGTTTCTATCGTGGAAAACAGCTTTTCTTGTGGCCATCACCTCCGCACGACGAGTGGGAGAGATCCAGGCCCTTTCCTGCAAGGCCCCGTACTTGACTTTCCACGACACGAGGGTAGTGCTCAGGACGCACCCCTCCTTCATGCCCAAGGTACCGTCGGACTTCCATCTCAACGAACCCTTGGTGTTACCTGTGTTTTTCCCGTCGCCTTCGTTGCCGGCTGAGAGGACTTTGCACTCGCTGGATGTAGCTAGAGCGCTGAAGTTCTTCTACGTGGACCGCACGAAGGGTTTTCGGAAGACGTCACAACTCTTTGTGAACTTTGGACCTGTCAATCAGGGGAAGGCTCTCTCGAAGGCTTCCATCTCCAGATGGCTCTCCGGCTGTATCATGTGCTGTCACCGGTTGGCAAACCGACCGCTGCCTGGCCGTCCGAGAGCCCATTCCACCAGAGCGATCGCAGCTACCACGGCGTTCCTATCTGGTGTGCCCCTGCTGGACATATGCAGGGCTGCTACGTGGAGGTCGACGCACACCTTCATGAAATTCTACTGCGTCGACCGGGATTCCAGGGAGGAGTCCAGGGTCGGCCAAGCAGTGCTGCGCAACCTGTTCGCCTGAGGTGAGCCTGGTGAGGAGGTAAGATGCTTAATGTTGAGTTTATGTGATGCTTAATGTTGAGCCTTTGCCACCTCCCGTGGTTGTGCATGTGTGTACTGCTATGTATTCTTTATTCATGAGCATGTGAATCCATGCCAGACCCCATGCTGGAGAAGGAACAAGTTACTTACCTGTAACTGTTGTTCTCCAGCATGGGTCTGGCATGGATTCACATGCGAACCCTCCCGCCTACCCCTCTGCGGCTCTTCACTTGGTCATACTGCCACTTCACGTGCTTCCAAATCTGAAGATGGCTGCCAGAGGCGGTGCTTAGGTAGAGGGCAGTCATTGGCTGTGGTCAGTATGACGCAGAGACCAGTGATTGGTTATTACTACGAAAGACAGATCAGAAACGAAACTGATACTGGTTTTTTCTTTACCGAGGATTCCCAGCCTGACGACGGGGAATATTCATGAGCATGTGAATCCATGCCCGACCCATGCTGGAGAACAACAGTTACAGGTAAGTAACTTGTTCCTTATAGTTTTTTGTTTTTTTTAAACCTTTACAAAAAAAATTCTCAAATATTTTTACAAAACATTGAAGAGCACAAAATAAGAACAATGACAATCGTACATACACTACTTACTCATAAAGTACTTAAATAACACTTACAAATCATTCACTTTATCAATAAGTACGTAAAGTCTTATATAAAGACAAAATATCTTAACATATATCACCGCTTAAAAAGATTTCAGATTAAAACTTTACAATGTACAGTAACTTTAGTTAATTCATACTAGATCACAAATAACCCTCAGGAATTCTTTAACACGTATTTTCAAAACCGTTGAGTTTCCATGAAGCATCTCATACCAGATATTATCTCTGTTCACTCTGGTGATGTCATTTACAAACATTGAGAAATAATCAATTCTCTTTTTCAACAAACTCGGACAAATCAATAGCAGGTGCAGTAATGACTCATTAGCCCCGTTTACCTTACAGTGCCTACAGGTTTTAAAGCCTACTACGTTCTTGGCTTTAAAATACTCTGGATCTCAAAAGTGTTCAGTACATTAAACCGAAATCTCATTATCAGATTACGAAAAGATCTAGATGGATATTTTACCAGATATTTCTCTGGAACCAAGTTCCACTTCCAAAAAGAAATTAATTGTGAATACAGAGGGGAGTTTAGAATCGCCACATTATTTTCAAGCCAATCAAAAGCTTTTGTCAGTTCTTTGACCTTACAGGGGTTTTTTATGAAAATCTCAATTGAGAGGCCCAGATCGAATAGATTTTTAGCACATACACTTTTTAGGTAATTCATAAATACACCCTCCTGATCTTTCCCCAAACAATGGTACAACGTATTGTTTTCAGAGACGAGACTCTTCCGCAATAATGATAGCTTCTTCCAAGATGCAACACTTTTTAAAGATGACAAACCCAGCTCGTAACGTATCATTTCCATGGGTATACACCACACGCGTGCTTCAATTGATTTTAAAAAAGGTAACAATTCATCTGAACAGAACTCAAGACCATATGTCAAGCGTGGAATGACTGTAGTACGTTAGAATAAGATACATGGGCTTAGTGTGAATTTCCCATATCTTTCTTTAATTTTCATTTGATTAGCAATGACTGAGGCCTTCATTTTAAGATTATTTTTCATATAGCCAAGTGCATATGCACTAGTATAAGTGTAGCCCAGATATCTCAACTCTGATTGATTTTTTTTAACTTTATACCACCACAAAACATTACTAGAGAACCTTGTTTTAATAGTTTCAAACCGGTATGAAATATCTGTTTTGTTTGGGTTTATTAACAATTTTCTTTCTTTAATGCAATCTTCAGATGAGGCCATCATTCTCTGCAAACCAACCTTTGTACCATCAAACAACAAAAAGTCGTCTGCGGTTTGGTCCCTTTGTTTCTATGCCTTTGGCGGGCTTCAGGACTGAAGACCGCCTCTGGCGTCTGAGTGTCTGGGCTGGGCAGGAAATGAGGGAGGTGCCCGAAACTCCCTGTGCTTACTCTCCCTGTGAGACCCAAATGCATTCTGGTGTGATTGGCTGGCTGACTGTCCGGCAAGGACAGCCACCCTGCTGGGTGAGAGGCAGCTGGGCTGGAATGAAAGGGAGAAAACTGTTTAAAAGGCAAGTGTCTTGGACTGGAAAGCTGAGTCGATCACTGGAACAAAAGAACCGAAGATGAGCTGGAAGATGACGGCTGCTGCAAAGCCTGGACCGTTGGTTTGCCCGATGAAGCCCTGCTGCAGGTCCGAATTGCCATGTACACCTCGACAGAGAAGCCCCTTCAAGGACGACTTCTTCCTTTGAGTTGGTGGGACCAATCAACTCGTAAGCCACCTGGATACCATTTTCGGAGCTGGTTAGGATTGACCAGGGAGAAGGACACCAGCTTGTGTGCTTGACGACAGCTACTCGAACTGAAGTGACTCCATTTAGTCAGCTTTTTCCAACAATCCCGTGCAGTGCAGGAGTCCCCCTCTTGTCTCCACGACTGAGACTCAGGAACAGTGAGATCTGCATGAAATGCCAGGAAACAACATCTTCAGCTGCATCTTTTGCTTCATATTAAGGCACTGTGCCAACCTGATTGAGAGAACGCCTCTCTCGTAGTGAAAGTTCGTGGAACTTTCCCAACTTGCAGGCCTAATCAGCTTGTGACCCAACATTTTTTCAGACAAACTACTTCTGAGAACTTTGGCAAAGACTTTGCTGTTTACCACAAGAACTGATCATTCCTCTACAAGACACCAGTCCATTGACTTTGGCCTAGACCTATTGAACTGAATCGAGTGCTCTAGTGAACTGAAACTATTTGCACTGCCTAAGAAAGCATGTGTGGTCTATTCTATTAACCTGTGCCTTTACTGTCCCTTTTAAAGTGACTGAAATGCTATTTTGCTCCTATTTCAGGGGTGCCTAATTTTGCTCAGAAACGTATTGGTTTGGTGTTGAAGTTTATTTGTGTATAATATCAAGTTGCCTCCTAAATGATTGTGCAATAAATTCATAAGTGTTTTACCAAGAAACCTCGAGTATAAGTGTCTACTTGAACCACTATGATTGTAAGACCTCTGTGTAACCTCTTTTACTGCTCACATTCCCTCTTGAGATAAGCCTGGCTGCTCAGCTCGCTACCACAAACTGTGTAGTATAGACTTATACCAAAGGTTGGTTTTGCTTACACCTGTAGTCCTAATTATATGTGGTGGTCCCAGAAGGTACTGCATGCAATTCTGCCTAATACTCGGCCTACTGGAAAGAGGGGATTTCTTGACGTCGCTGGACCTGGAGGACGCCTACTTCCACATCCCCATTTACAGGAAACGCCAGAGGTTTCTACGCTTCGTAGTGCAGGGACAGCACTACCAATTCAAGGCCCTACCCTCCTGCTTGAAGTCGGCCCCCAGAGTGTTCACAAAGTTCCTGGCGCCGGTGGCGGCCCATCTGCATCTATGGGGGATTCATGTTTACCCGTACCTTGGCGACTGGCTCATCCAGGCCCGCTCGCGAGAGTCAGCCGTCCGGCACACGGCGATGGCCGTCAAGCTGCTGGCGGATCTGGGATTCTCCATCAACAATCCAAAGTCCTGATTGACACCATTGTGTGTCGAAATTGACACCTTTGGCAAAACAATTGACACCTTTACCTTCTAAACCTAAAGAAATTCTGAAATCTTACAAACCTTTACCAAAGAAAGATTTAAGTCTTTATCGTCTATTTACAGGGATTCCGAACCTTCAGAACACTATACTCAACCATTTGGGTTGGAATTTAGCACACCTAACGTCCCAGAAAGCCTTGTTTCAGAAGAATCCAGGTTAAAGGATTTATATGAAAATTTGCAGTCGGTTAGTGGGGTCAACACTTCACATGAAATGGAATTTGGCAAGCCAGACCCGGCAGACCATGCTGATGCCTCTTTATAGGCACCTGATGACTAGAGTCATTGACTTTCTGGGATGGGGCGGACCTGCTCCACCATTTGAGCAAGACGACCTAACAGATATTCTGGATAAAGGTCCACAAAAGGATCCCATACATACTTGTCATGTTGCTCTTCAGAAAAGAGTTATGGCAAATTGGGAGGTTCCTGAGTTGAGTCCAGCGGTGAACAAAAACCTCACCAAGAAATACAGGCCACCTAGTTTCGATGCTTGGGAAGAAAGGTATTTTCTGCAGGAAGCATGGCACTCAAGCCTGCAAATGCCACTTGCGCTTTAGCAAAATTCACCCCATGGAACTGTGTAGCTATTGCGGCTGACCATATTCCTTAAGGTGAAGAGAGAGAGAAGCTTTCCTGAATATTGTAAGAGACGGCAGGGAGGCTATGTGCGAGTCTCTACAATCCGGATTGGATTCAGTTGATGGCATCAGAAGGGCCATGGCGGCAAGCACAGCAATACGCAGATTTGCATGGTTGAGATAGTCAGGTTTTGCACTGGATGCGCAGTCCAGGCTCCTCAACATGCCCTTTGATAGCTCCCAGCTGTTTGGCAGCAAAGCTCACAAAAGATTAGAGAAGCTGCAGACCTCAAAGGCAGCGGCCAAATCCCTTGGAGCCGCCATCAGAAAGCCACAACCCTCTCATCCCAGTGGATCATCTTGGAGGGGTAAGTCCTTTCGCTTCTACTCCTCGGTTGGAACGGCGATAGGACTGGCTAGTCAAAGGGGTCAGAGAAGATTCCCTCGTGGTGGACGAGGGAGAGGTGCAAAGTCCGCCCAAACGACGGCTACTTCAAATGGAGTGTGTCCTCCTACGTATTCCTCATCTTATGATATTATCTCTCCAGGTTCAGCTGCTTTGGAATGTGCTGTTCTCGTCAAATCGATGTCCCTCGAGGTCCTCTGTTCGACTGTCAACGTCATCATCAGTATAAGTAGCGCACGCAGCACCCGTTGGCTTCAGTTCTGTTTTTCCAAGCTAACGCTTCGACAGAATTACGTTGCGCTTCGGTTCATGTATGTAAATAGTTCTCCAGCATGGGGTCTGGCATGAATTCACATGCTCATGAATATTCCCCGTCGTCAGGTTGGGAATCCTCGGTAAAAGAAAAAACAGTTTCACTTTCATTTACAAACTGTCTTTCTCCTATAAACCAATCACTGAGCTCAGGGTAATGCTGCCCCCCAGCCAATGACCGCCCTCTCGCTAAGCCTTTTTACAGCACATTCAAGTGTTGGGAGGCCTTGTGTTTTGCTTCGTAGCTTTCTTCAAGGCAAGCAGGGATCTGTTTGTCTGCGTTTTCCTCACCCCGCAAGGGCAAGGATCGTTGAGTTTGATCAAAGATTCTGGAAGGCCATAGGGCCTACACCGCATGCCAGACCATTTTGGAGGAGAAGGACGACAGAGGTTCTCTCTTCAAGCTCTGTTCCAGCTGTGGACTCAGGAACGTGCTTGTGCAGGCCAAACCCTCCCAGTGCCTCTTCTGTCTCCACCAGGACCACAGGGAGGCAGATTGCGAGATTTGTGTTGGATTCACCAAGCGCACCATGAAAGATTGGCACAGCAGGTTGGTGGCCTGGCTCGGCGACAAGGCCTCTACCTCAGGCAGCAAGCAGGGGCATGCGTCACCCAGGACCGGCTGGTCCTAGGAGCAGGCTCATAAATCCTTTGAGGTCGTCCCATCCGTGGGGGTCCAAGACAAGGCCACGCACTGCAAATCCGTTTCCGTCTGGGTCGCTGCGCAAGCGGGTCCTGCAATGAGCAGAGCACGACCGGCATCACCATCTGCTTCCATCGCAAGTCAATGCTCCAGCTCCTCCTCGCAAAGGAAGTCTGCTACCCCGGCAAGATGCGGGAGAGGCCGGAGAAGGCCAAGGCGCCTAGCAAGGCGACGGGCCCTTGAAGGCCCAGGTGGCCCAGGAGAAATTGTCTTTGTCAATCGAGCTTGTGGCGACTGCTGCTGAAGAACCCTGCCTCGGCCCCAGCGAAAAGAGACTGGTTGGAGAAAAAGTATCGGGTGCCGGAGTCTGCACCCAAGTGCCTACGGTCACAGCCATCACCAGATTCGGGGATCTTGGCTGTGGCGAGTAAGAAGTCATTCAACCAGTCATCCTCAGCCTCCGTTCCCATGGACAGTGAGGGGAAGAAGTTGGACGCCGCGGGTAGAAAGGTTATCTTCTCGGTGGCTACGACCGTCAAGATGGCCAACGCTTTGGCGATCCTGGCGAGGTACGACTGGGAGTTGTGGTATAAGATGGCCCTGCTGCTCGAATTGCTCCCCGACGACTAACGCGTCGAGACACTGGAGATACTGCAGGAGAGCAAGGTGGCGTCGGACCACGCCATCACTGTGGCCCTGGACATCGTGGACACAGGGTTCCACCAGATGGGCAACAGGGTTTGCCTTCGTCGTCGTGGCTGACTGAAGGCCACCAACTTCAGGCAGGAAGTACAGACGAAGGTCCTGGACATGCCATTCGACAGGGACAATCTCTTTGGAAAGGTTGTTGATGAATCACTCCAGGCTATCAAGACTGACACAGAGACAACCCTCCCGTTCCTCAACCCAGGAGGCCTACAGGAGCCCCTCCAAGGCCTTTGAAGGTGGACTCTGTCGTCGCTAAGGACCCCAAGGCGGCGTGCAGGCCTGAAAGCAAGATTGAACCGGCCAGGACGTTGGGCCCTCCCACCCCTGGACCCCAGTGGGAGGCTGGCTGGCGAGCTTCGTCAGCATAGGGGAAAACATCACCACCGATCGATGGGTGCTGGATGCTCTCGCCCATGGACACACTCTGGAGTTTCAGCAGAAGTGCCCACGGATGCTACCCGTGGCTCGACAGGAACAACACATCCCTCAGCTGCCGCTGGAGGTTCGAGCCATGTTAAACAAGGGGGTGATAGAGGTAGTTCCAAAGCGGCTCCGGTGCTCCGGAGTTTACTCCAGATCCTTGTTGGTAAAAAAAAAAGACAGGGGGGCTGGAGGCTCATCCTCGATCTACGGCGACTCAACAAGTACATCAAGTTCCAAAAATTCAGGATGGTCACGTTGCAGAACGTGCTTGGCCAATTGGAGGAGGGAGACTTCCTGTTGTCGCTGGATCTAGAGGATGCATACTTCCATGTCCCTATTCACGAAAAACATTGCGAGTTCCTGCGCTTCGTCGTACAAGGGAAACATTACTAGTTCAAGGCTCTCCCCTTTGGGCTGAAGTCGTCTCCCAGAGTATTTACGAAGTGTCAAGCCCCCGGTTACGGCCCATCTGCGCCTACAGGGAATACATGTGTACCCATTCCTCGATGACTGGCTCATCCGAGCCAGGCCACAGGAGATCGCTGACAATCACACAGAGAGGACAGTCTACTGCTGACTGATCTAGGATTCTCTGTGAACTTTCCAAAGTCCTGCTGACTCCATCGTAGGATGCTCTGTTTCTGGGGACCAGGCTCAAGTGTCCTGCCTGGGGGCCCCCCTCATAGTAGAGGGTAGTGGCCATGCTGGGCAAGGTGCAACGGCTGTTCGCACTCAAGACCACCACAGTGAGGACCATCAAGTCGCTGCTCGGCATGATGTCGTCGTGTATCTGCCTGATCAGGCTCTGCAGGTTGCGGATTAGACCCCTCTAGGAATTTCTGGACCTCCGTTGGATGGAAGTGTCTGGAAACTTCAAGGACAGGATTGTGCTAGATGAGGAGTTCCGTCGGGCGATAAAGTGGTGGGGTTTGCGCATCAACATAGCCAGAGGCGCATACTTCCAGAGCCACCCGTACCAGGAGACGGTCACGAGGGACGCCTACCTGGAGGGATGGGGAGCCTATACCAACGTCTCCATGCCAGAGGCATGTGGCTGCCGGAGGAGAAAGAGCTACACATCAAGGTCCTGGAACTACGAGCTGTGTTTTGGGCCCCCAAGTCATTCCTTCCATCCCTCAAGGGCAAGGTGGTGAGGGTCTTCAGACAATAGGCACCAGGTCCCATGTGCTCTCCAAAGAGGCAGAGGAACTGTGGCACTGGGCCGTCGCCCAGAGGATGTTTCTAGTCCAGTTTCACCTGGCGGGAGTAAAGAACACTGTTGCTGACTCTCTCAGCAGGGAGCTGCGCTCTTGCCACAAGTGGGAGCTTCGGCAGGAACAAGTGGACAGCCTCTTCCGCAGGTGGGTCAAACCCCAGATCGATCTGTTTGCGACGGCGACGAACACCAAGTGCCAGAGGTTCGCCAGCAGGTCCCCCCATCAGGGGAGCATGGGGAACGCATTCTTCTTTCCATGGGAAGGACTGTTCTTCATACGTTCCCTCAGTTACCTCTCCTAATGCGAGTCATCAGTCAACTCAGACGGTGACGGTGCAGGATGATCCTCGTCGCACCGGCGTTGCTGAGGCAGATCTGGTACCCGGACCTTCTCAGCATGTCAGCGTCACCTCCAGTCAAGCTTCCAGTGTTCGCGGATCTACTCACCAGGGAAGGAGGCGCAATCCTAACCAAAAACCAGGATCGCTGAACCTGAAGACCTGGCTTCTGTAGCATTACAGTTCAGTGGTTACGAGCTGCCGGCGGACTGCAGGGAGGTCCTTGCAAGAGCCAGGACATCGTCGACTCGTAAGTGCTACAGGCACAAATGGAAACGTTTAGTGACTTGGTGCCAGTTGCAGAAGATTGACCCTTTGAGGGTCACAGCCCCCCAAGTCCTTCCGTACTTGTTGTCTTTGGCAAAGTCGGGGCTGGCTCACGCCTCCATCAAGGTGCATCTGGCGGTCATTTCCCACTACACCAGGTCTCCAGGACGGTCTTCTCTGTGGTCACATTGGCTAGTTAAGGAGTTCATTAAAGGACTGTTCTGCTCGTTCCCGCCGGTGAAGGCGCCTGCTCCAGTGTGGGAGCTCAACGTGGTGCTGACTAGATTCATGGGGGCTCCCTTCAAGCCTATGCATCCAGCTCCTCTCAAGTTCCTTTCTTGGAAGACAGCTTTCCTCATGGCCATTACCTCTGTGAGATCCAGGCCCTGTCCTGTAAATGACCCTATAGACGAGGGTGGTGCTGCGGACGCACCCCTCCTTCATTCAAAAGTTCCGCCAGAATTTCATCTCAGCGAGCCCTTGGTGTTGCCTGTGTTTTTTCTGACGCCTTCGTCGCCGGATGAAAGGACTTTGCACTCGCTGGATGTGGCTCGAGCGCTGAAGTTTCATGTGGCCCGCACAAAGAGTTTCCGGAAGCCTTCTCCGCTTTTTATGAACTTTGGTCCTGTGAACCATGGGAAGGCCTTGTCCAAGGCTTTCATCTCCCGGTGGCTCTCCGGCTGCATCACTCATTGTCATCGGTTGGCAAACTGGCCGCTGCCTGGCTGCCCGAGAGCCCATTCCACCAGAGTGATCGCTGCTACGTTGGCGTTCCTGTCTGGGGTGCTCCTGCTGGACATCTGCAGGGCTGCTATGTGGAGGTCTAAGCACACCTTCACAAAATTCTACTGCGTCGACAGGGATACCAGGGAGGAGTCCAGAGTCGGCCAAGCAGTGCTACGCAACCTGTTCACGCCTGAAGGTAAACCTGGTGAGGAGGTAAGGGTAATTGCTGATGTTGAGCCTTGCCACCTCCCGTGGTTGTTTATGTATGTATATACTGCTATGTATTCTTTATTCATGAGCATGCGAATCCATGCCAGACCCCATGCTGGAGAAGGAACACGCTACTTACCTGTAATTGTTGTTATCCAGAATGGGTCTGGCATGGATTCACATGCGAACGCTCCCTCCGGCCCCTCTGTGGCTTTTCTTGGTCGTACTGCCAATTTATCTGCCACCAAATCTGAAGATGGCTGCCAGAGGTGGGGCTTAGGGAGAGGGCAGTCATTGGCTGGGGGCAGTATGACCCTGAGCTCAGTGATTGGTTTATAGGAGAAAGACAGTTTGTAAATGAAAGTAAAACTGTTTTTTCTTTTACCGAGGATTCCCCGCCTGATGACAGAGAATATTCATGAGCATGTGAATCCATGCCTGACCCATGCTGGAGAATAACAGTTACAGGTAAGTAACCTGTTCCTTATTTTCGTTCGAAAATGTCCTCTTCGTCGGCACCATCAACGCCTCAGTCGGGCATTAAAAAGTGCCAACACTGTGGATCGAAGATGTCGATCACTGACCCCCACCGCGTATGTCTGTGGTGTCTTGGTTCTGGGTACCGTACCTCAGACTGTGGCTCCTGTCGGGCGATGACCGAAAAGGCTCTCCAGAAGCGTAAAGGTAAATTGGCAGTGAGGACGTTGCCTTCAAAGTCTCCTTCGAAGAGTTAAAAAAAGACTGAGTTGAGTGATCCTTCTCGACATAAAAAATCTAAGCGGTCTCGATCGAGAAGTCAATCACGCCATTCTTTGTCATCTTCGAAGACGGCCCATAGACGGTGTCATAGGTAGCCTTCGACCTCTAGGGATTCCTTGGCTGAGGTAATCAGGTGTCCAACTAAATCGGAATCTCCTACTAAATGGAAGCATGTCATAGTGAGATGCTTCAAATCTTCGAGAATGCTGCCTCAACCCCCTCGAATGAACAAGCAGAAAGCCCATGCCCCTGTCTATCTGCAGAAAGGCACAGGGAAGTCGAAGACAAAGGGCTTCATTACGATTTTGGAAGTAGCCATGCCGCTATTGCCGGCAAGGCTGCCGCCAAAATCGGGTCCGTGTCCAGGTTCCCAGAATGGGGAATTACCGGGCCATTCTGAGTTCGGAGGGCCCAGTAATTCCTCCCTCCAGGAACCCGGGCCCAGACCTTCCCCATTCCCATTTCATCCCCCATAGGGCTGAATGGGAATGGGGGAGGGAGCTAATAACGGGCCGATTACGACCGGCCCGTTGTTGGCTCCCTCTTCCCCTCGCGGGACCCGCTCTGCACGTCTGGTAAAACTGGTAAAACCAGACTTGCAGAGCGGGTCCCGCGAGGGGACCTCATAATGTGGCGGAATGGCGTTAACGGGTCTACATACTTTTGTGGCACCCATTAACCCATTCCGCCACTCTTGTAATTGGGCCCAAAATCTTTGAAACCAAGCCTTAAGCTGGTTCCACATCGAGAAACATCTCGATCCAACGATAAATCGTTGAGGGCTTCGACGAGTCAAGAACCTAGCCCATCTGAGTCCAAACTGTGTAGTTCAACCTTTTAGAGCTGAGGGCGATCAGACTAGTGCTTAAGGCTTTTCTCCCCTCTGTACAGGGAAATAATGTCCTGATAATGACAGACAACACAGTGGCCATGTACTACCTCAACAGTAGAGGAGGTGTAGGGTCACAACCATTGCAGAGAGGCAACTCGGCTCTGGTTCTGGGCAATTCAAGAAGGAGTCTCCATATTGGCAATTCACCTAGCCGAAGAGGAGGACACAGCGGCGGACTCTCAGAGCAGGCAGAGCAGTCTCCCACAAGTGGGAGCTAGCTCAGGAAGTCCTTCAAGAGATCTTCACCCTTTGGGTAACCCCTGAAATGGATCTGTTCACGACAAGTGTCAACCGGAAGTGCAAACTGTTCTGCTCCAGGGAATTTCCCCAAGAGGAGCTCTAAGGGACGCGTTCGTAGTGGACTGGGAGTTTCCACTCCTGTAGCGTTTCCTCCAATCCTCATCATTCCTCATGTGATGAGGAGGTTGAGAAAGTTCGGGGAATCCATGATCCTAATTGCTTCGGATTGGGCCAGAAGGATGTGGTACCCAGACCTTCTGGACATGTCCATCTGCCCTCTAATGTGCCTTCTGCAAAGAGAGGACCTTCTCTCGCTAGAGATTTGGATTCTCCATCCAGAGGTCAAGACACTCGACCTTCATGCAAAATTTCTGAGAGGTTGAGATATAAATATTGGGACCTCCTGGACGATGTAATGGAGATTTTGCTTTCGGCCAGAAGGCTAGTAACAAAGTCTTTATACAGCTGCTGTTGGAACAAATTATGCAACTGGTGTAGGGAAAAGAATGTGGACCCTTTTCAATGCAATACACCTATGGTATTGTCTTTTTTGTTACATTTGGCTCATCTAGGGCTTCAGATTGGGACCATTAAAGGATACGTGTGCACTTTCAATTTTCAAGCGCGCCTCGGAAAAAATTTATCATATTTCAAAATACCATTGATTATACAATTTTGTAAAGGGCTTATCAAAGTGTTCCCTCCTACACCTTTTCAAGTCCCAGTTTGGGATCTTAATCTGGTATTGGAAATTTCTGATGTGCGCTCCTTTTGAGACTCTCCACTCATGTCCATTAAGACTGCTAACATTTAAAACCATTTGGTTAGTTGCTTTAACACCATCCCGCAGGGTGAGTGAGTGTCAGGCCCTATCTAGTAAGCGTCTATTTACCATTTTTTTTTTTACAATTATAAGGATACGGTTTTCCTTGGGGTTGTTTTGCCTAAAGAATTGTAGGATTTCCATTTAGCCCAGAAAATTGAGCTTCCAGCGTTCTATCCGCCCCCTCATTCTGGCAAGGAAGAGGAAAGGCTACATAAGCTTGAATCAAGAAGGGCTTTGAACTTTTACATCTCTCGGATGGCGAAGGTACGTCAACATGACCAGGTTTTTATTGGGTACACTGGAAACAACCTGGGACTTCCGATTACTAAACAAACTCTGTCCAAATGGATAATGCATGCTGTTTCAAATGCTACAGATTGGCTGGGAACGATCCCACAGAAGGCCTAAGAGCCCATTCCACAAGGGGCATGGCAACATCTTCCGCTCTTAAAAAGGGGTGCCGATAAAAGACATTTGTGCGGCAGCCACTTGGTCTAACATTCACACTTTTACAAAACATTACTATCTGGATTCATCCTCTAGCCCGGAAGGAGGATTTGGGAAAGCAGTCTTGTACTCAATCCATGACAAATCTTGAAACTGAAAATTCTTGCTCCCTGCTCCAAAAACTAACACCACTTTGGGAGTTATTCATAAGATGAGGAATACGTGGGAGGACACAATCCATTTGAAGATCAATTTACTTTCACGTAACTTTCTTTTCATTGGATGTTCCTCCCATATATTCCTCATCGCCTCTCCCAGCCTACTCTGTAGAATTTCCAGACATTACACTTTACACTCTTTCAGAGTCTAGTACTGCCTAGGACTCGCTGAGGCTGAAATTCTGCATGAGGAAGGTGTAAAAACAGAACTGAAGCCAACGGGCGCTGCACGTGCTATAATGACATCAACCCTGGGATGGAAGCCCTCGAGGACCATCGGGTCTACCACATCGACACACAGTGCCCTCTGCCGAGAGAATTTTGCTGAAGCTGGTAGGATAACTATCATAAGATGAGGAATACGTGGGAGGAACATCCAATCTAAGGAACGTTACCAGGGGTAAGTAACTTGTTCATCTGACTCTTGTAATGCCAACTTCCTTAAGTTGTTTATCCTTTTTAGTAACTTGTCCTCCCCCTTTCATAGGTTTCCTCAGTTAGACTATTTCTTCCTTTATCTGTTTCACTTGATTTGACTTCCCATTCATATTTGGAAGCTTCTCTCTCAGGCTCATTTGTTATTCTCGAGATCACGTTAACACAGTTCCACTTTTATAATGTCTTGCCAATTTCACTGGGACAAGTTTCTCTTTGTGCATATTTGTTAATGCCTTCTGATTCGGGTTTATTTGTTTCTCTTGTGATTACATTAACACAGTTCTGCTTTAAAGGCTTTATTTTTAGTATCTCATCAATTGTACTGGGACGCGTTTCCCTTGCTTTACATCGATGACCCGGCTGCCTGCCGGTATTCCCGTTCTCCCATTTACCAATGTATCTGCAGGGGAATGCTTTTGGGTTTGGCACACGTTCGTATCCTCTTCTACTGTGTATCTCGTGCTTCTCCTTCTTTCCGGCGTCTCGCACACTGTCTTCTTCCTCGGTTCTACCAAGTCTGACTGCAGTTCGCAGGGTGTCTGGTGGACTCCCTTGTCGGGTGGTTTCAGCGCGGTCCAACAGGCGCGCTGCTCACAACTAAGTCGTTGTGGTCGCGCCACCATCGGGTTAATGCTTTACTTCTTCGGTTCTCTTCTTGGAAACGCGGAGCTCCCAGCGTTTCCCTCTGCTCCTCAGGATTCCTATGAAGGTCGCGACTATATGGCTCCGTTTGGCTCCACCTCCTCCAGGCGTCCCCTCGTCAGGGGGCTTGCCCTGCTGTTCCACTCTCTATGGTCATGCTTTGCCTTTTCTCTGCCTGCTGTCGCTCATCTCTGGGTGTTCGCTCTACTCTTCCAGCCCACTCGTCTCACTTAAATGTACGTCTCTCCTTAGAGACAGGTCCTCTTTCTAGTGCACAATGGGATATTTTAGATTTGTCTTAGCCAAGTCCTGGGGTTTACAATATTCTTCGGATCTGATAGTCCCATATATGTCATTATGGTGGACGCTCTAGAGCGCTCCTCGGGGGAACGGGAGTCCCTGTCCCCTAAGGGGGGAGTCTTTCCCAGTGAGGTCCCACTTGCCCAGACCCCTAGGGAGGTTCTTGTGGAGCGAGCCCACCTCCCTAGCCTCAAAGGGGGAGGCTCTCCCTTTGGGAGAAGGGATGAATACACTAGATTCGACACACAATATACAGCGATTCTTTAACATAAACTGTTCAAGGCACATTTACAGTTTTGATCAGGGCTGCAGGATTGTGGGCTATTAATTTCATATGCATTTGACTGCTGTGAAGAGCTAATTAATTAGTGTTTAATGTCCTTTGCAATTTGCATAAGACTATACCTTTTAAATAGATGTTTTGAGAGGAGGATTTTATTGATTTCTACACTTGATTGCTAGGCAGATGGGTGGACTCTGGGACGAGCCTGCAGGCGGTCAGCTATTTATTATATTGTATTGGCCATACTAAGGGGTTGCATGGAAGCCCTTTTTTTTTGCTTCTACATGAGTTTGGTAATCTGCCTGTCTCTCTGGATTTTTGAATGTCCAGGGAATGAGAGTATGCAAGGTGATAGTTTTGTACGCAGCCTTTGTACTTCCATTGAAGGCTGGATGTATATTTTAATATTTTGTGGAGATATGAGTTCGGAATCGTGCCTGTGCTGTAAGGGGGTACGGTCTGGAGCTTGCGCCTCCCTGCTTTTTGTAGGCATTGTTTTAAACCGATGGAATCTCTCTGGCGGTTATATCAACATCACTAGGCCTGGACTTCTCTGTGCCATAACGTTAGCAGGCCCAGAGCAGGATATTTCTGTCCTTTCTTTTGTACGAGCTAATCCTAGAACCTCAACTGCTCATCATTTTATGTACCTAATACACCTTGCAGATGTATTATTTAACATTTACTGCAGGGGTAAACATTTGAAGTTGCAAGCCAGCCCTAAAAAGTTACTTGCCCCCTCAGTTCTACACCTCCCTACAGCACAATTTCCTACTCGCCAAGAGTCCATTTTCACTAGCCAGTGGCAAGTGGCGAATGCCCATTTTTGCATCGATGTGTTTACTGATTGTTCATGTGATATGTATTATTTAGCATAACATGTCTTTACTCCTGTTTATTTGCTATACTGTTTAAATGCAGTGTAGTACTGTGAGCGAGAGTTGTATATTGTCTTTTGTTTTGTCTTCAATCCTTACTTGCTGTGTGGTCTTTGTGTTCGACTGCAGGAGTTCTGTATGTTGGAATTGCGATCATGGAATAGATTTTTCTTTCCGCTGCTATGTCTATTGTTGTCCTATGACTCCTGCACTTCACATGCTGTAGTAAGACTCAGGTTACTCAGGTTATTTCCACTGTGACAGTGCCTGTGTCACCAGAGAGCCCGCATAGCGGAGATACAAGACATATGGACGGCGGAAGCCAACCCCGCTTGGGAGAAGTCTGGCCGAGTTCTGAGAGCCTGGAGTGACATTGTAGGGGTATACCTCCTGACAGCGTCCAGAGAACAGGTGTTCCACTACTGCTTTCAGCTAGCAACCTCAGCGGTCTGTCATTCTCCGGCCGCGACTCCTTACCTGTTTGTCGGCCTTCCCTTGTCCTCTGTTCCCCGGACCCTGGTGTCCCGAAAGCCTGTGTCAATGGCAGGGATGTGTTTGGTTGCGTGGCCTGGTGGGGTGTTTGTAGAGACGTGAACAAGAACCCCTGTGATTGGCTGTGGCTGGTGCAACCCCCTATAAAACCAGTAATGACCTTGGACTAAATGAGAAACGTTCTACTGCTTATAGGACAGACGTAACTTCGAGAAACCTGCAGAAAACGGGTACCGCTGGGCGTACGAGGATTAAGAAGACTGACAGGAGAGCCCATCCATATTGCAGAGACAGAGGAGAGTAACAGAATCTAGGAGACTGAAGCATGTTTCCTACGCAAACCAGTATATCTCGACTCTGCACCTCGTTCAATAAAGTTATTTTTGGTTCCGGCAAACCTGTTTCCTTCATCCTTCCACAAAGTGGTGGCAGTGGTGGGATTTGGAATGCGCAATTGGAAGGAGTCGTTAAAACCCTTGCAGAGGGTCTGCAACTACTCCAGCAGCTTCTCTAAGTGCAAAGCCACCAAGCACAGGCAGACCACCAGGCCTTCTAGCAGGCCGTACAGATCCAAGCTGCGATGCAGGAGAAAAATCAGGAAACGCTAAAGCAAATTATTGATGTCATGGTAGCATCCAGAGGACAACCCTTTGTCCCAACTTCGGTCCTGTAGAAATACCAACACGGGAGGACCCCGGATTCTTCTTCACCAACTTCGAGAGGGTCGCTCGAAATGCACAGTGGCCTATTGAACGTTGGGGACATTACATAGCCCCACTGTTGACGGGAGCCATGCAGGGGGCTTATCAGGCCGCCAATCCCTCTGGAGACACCACTTACCCAGAAATTAAAAGGACCATTTTAGAGCGTCTAGGCATGGACGACGAGGCCTATAGGTTGCGGCTGAGGGTCACGTGGCTCCGGGCCGGAGAAACCCCACGGCAACTGTATTATCGGATACAGGACTTAACTGATAAATGGCTGAAACCCAGTGGCAGTACCATGGCCAAACTTATGGAAAAGATACGACTAGAGCAGTTAGTTGACGCTGTGCCGGGACCCATGCAATGCTGGGTTAGGCAACACCACTGAGCAATGTTGGCAGAGGCCATTGATATCACATTAAGCGTTATCCCTCTAAGGTGGTGAATGCAAGAGTGAATAACGCCAGTTTCGACGTGAGAGTTGCCATAATGCCTTTGCTACCATCACCCGTGCTCTTGGGGACTAACCTTCCTCATTTAGGGTCTGTGTCAAGGACTCGAGTGGCTTGACGATGCTCCTTTTTCCGATATCGATCTAACCAACCCCAACCCAAGATGCCTTAAAAAAAAAAAGCCGGCGGGAGGTGAGACTCGCAAAAAGGAAATGGGCTGAATCTAGAGCCATCGGTTGCCTCACAGACTGGTTGAGTGATGGTAAGGAAGCGACCTTCAGAAGTAAGACCCTCAAGGATCCTACTTTACAGAGAGCCCGGGAACAAACTTTCCATGATCGACCGCAAGGGTCCACTTCCCCTTGGTTCAAGATAAGAAAGGGGCTTCTTTATCGCATAGAACTAGACAAAGCAAACAACGGTACAGAACAACTATTGGTTCCAAAGGAGTTCCATGACGTCCTTAGGTTGGCCCATGACGAAGCTACAGGGAGACATTTGGCTGCTGAGAAAACACAAGAGAAACTCCTGAAGAGGTTCTACTGGCCTGGAATATACTGAGACGTAACCAAGTATTGTGAGGAATGCCCTACTTGCCAAAAGATCAGCCCATTCTCTCCTCCTCGAGCACACATGCAGCTAATGCCTCTAATCAAATAACCTTTTCTCCAGAATGGCATGGACATCGTGGGACCCCTGGAACCCACCAGCCATGGTTATGAATACCTCCTGGTAGTAGCTGATTGTGCAATCCGCTATCCAGAAGCCTTCCCAATTCGAGGAACCTGTGCGACTCAGGTGTGCCATCACCTGATCCCTTATTTTGCCAGTTGGAATCCCCAGCAAAAGGGTCACCGACCAAGGACGGAACTTCATCTCGACTATTATGAAAACTGTCAGCAATTGAAGATTAAACAAATCAGAACATCGGTCTACCACCCCCAGACCGACGGGTTGTTAGAATGATGCAACAAAGCAATAAAACAAATGAAAGTTACGGCCCCAACTGGTGCAAATTGGGACCGTGTATTACCCTGGATATTAAGTGACACGCCCCAGTCATCCACAGGGTTTTCTCTGTTTGAGTTATTATTCTGTCATAAACCCTGAACAGTACTGGACATAGTTTGTGAAGAGTGGGAAAACCAGGAAGAAGAACTACCTTTGACCGACTATGTTTTGGAATTAAGGTATAATCTGACTAGACTCCGGGAGATGACCCACGACAACCGGGGGCGATCACACTATAGAACAGGATGTAGGAGACTGAGCAAGTTTCCTACGGTAACCAGTATATCTTCCCTCTGCTCCTCATTCAATAAAGTTATTTTTGGTTCAGACAAACCTGTTTCTTTCCACATTCACATGAGCATGTGATGTATAGCTTGGACGCAGAGTCTGAAAGTGTCCATAACCACTAGCGACTGAAAGGTATTATCTGAATTCTTAGACACACTAGCTGTGGATCTGTTGAATCGGCTTGCGCTAGTTGGTGGGTTTTTTCAGAGGTATGCCTCTGATAGATGCCCTAAAAGGTTGGAATTTAATGCTTTGTTGTCTGAAGGTTAGCAATTACTAGACGTCTCACACTTGGGAATGCCAGGCTTGCAAGAGGAATTTGCCAACCGATCCAAAGCAGCTCTTCCTACTTTTGATCTCCAACTACACTCCTTTCACACAGTCTACACTTGACAAGGCCATTCCTGTCCTCTATCTACGCTTGACAATTACTACGAGCAATCCCCCGCTGTGTATCTGTTCTGTTGGTACCTCTGAAAAGCGCTCCATTATGCATCTGTATTCTTGTATACCTCTGTAAAGCGCTGAATTGCTTCTCGAAGCTAGGTCCGCACTCCATAAATAGCATAATAATAGGATTTGGGTTGTGTGAGAAACCTGAAGATGTCTCACCCGTTAGTCCCCGGGGATCTGCCATTCAGGTGGCCAGGACACGGCCATCGCTATTGGATCCAGTTTCTGGGGGTGGACCAGTGCAGGAGGATCACCTGGATGGGAGGGGGGGGGGTCTTCCAGCAGTAGAAGTGGGACACTGAAGGGTGAGACGCAGTGTCCCCTTCCTTATGACACCTTTTCCCCATTCTACCAGATAGCATATCTAGAAACTCGGAAGCACCCCCGCCCTCTCTTGCCGACACAAACACTTTCTCACAGGCAGTACGTTGTGAGCGACATTGGACTAACACCAGCGTGGTATACCTGACCTATCCAAACACAAGGGTTAGACAATTACTGATAACTATACACACACCTGACCTTCATCACATGGATAAAAGGCGGAGCACGAAAGCACACTCTGAGAAAGCCAAACGCACAAGGAAGCGGCTCTTCCGGGATGGCAGTTTAAACCAAGGAGAAAGGCAGCGAGATCCATAGAAGACGACAAGAAAGGAGTTACCCTTGCCCTGTCCAAGAAAGGATTGCGACTTACCAGGAATTACAGCTGACGAATGGTGTAGCGTGTGTCAAAGGTACGCAGGGCCCTCCCGCATTGATAGCCAAGGCCGGGAGAAGCGATTGCCACCATGGTACTGTCCTCGACTCCGACAGCAAATCAACGCCAACAAGTTCACCACAGCCGGTGAGTCGGGAGAAACTGATAGCAGACCGGACAGTGTTATACTCAAGGTTGCAAGCTGCAAAATTGTATGAACCAAGAACTTGTGTGCGATAGAACTTCATGAAACTAAAATAGGTACCTGATAGAGTGGTCCGGCGCCACGTGGGTGCTCACTCAAATGTCTCTGTTTGGCACCCCCAGAGCGTGTAAAAGATTATTGAACGGTGAAGATTATCGAAGTGGTCCTGCAGCGGGGTAAGTTGAATCCTGTGCACATTCGGAAGTCTTCGATTGCCTGCAAACTGAAATTGGTCTGAGCTCGGCTGAAGGGACTCATTGTTTAAAAGGGGATCTGAGCCCAGAAGAGGGGGATCCAGGGTGAACAGTAAAACTCAGCCAAGAAGAAATTGTTGTTGCAAATGTGAACCCGACTGAGGGATACCTGCGAATTCAAGTTGGTCTGAACCCGACTGAGGGAGGCTAATTGAGAAAGAAGGATCAGAGTCTGGCTGAGGGGGATCCAGGGCGAAGAGTGAATTGCCCGACTTGAATATTTGGAAAGGAATTTTGAAGCTTACGTAAATGTACAAGCAAACCTGCAGGTATTGGCTCTGCAACACACGAGCGATACATTCCCAAAATTATACTGAATGCATGTTAGGTGCTCTGGCCCAACGCAATACTCGAGATCTGTGGAGACTCTTAAATGGAAATGCGCAGCATTCAGACCTCCTAAACTCAGACGTACCAGAAGCAACATGGGTGACTTACTTTACCCAGCTCTTCGCTAAGATCGAAGAAGCGTTTGACACTCAAGAAGCTCAAACTGCAAAGAATTGGGATATAGACTGGGAACACAATTAAATTTTAACACAGACATTTCAACTCATCTTGAACTGTGATCACTTGTGTTTGTCTTACTTTGATACCATGCCTTCCTTATAGTTGTAGTCAATTTCGCAGCAATCGGTTTTTACTTCGGCAAAACAAATCTTATGTTGCCGTACACCAACCCCCCCCCACCCCCCCACCCTCCCACCCCCTTACCCTACTTATTTTTGCTCCCCGCTGCTTCTCCTGCACCCCTGCGGCATCAGATCCGTCCCTCTAATGCAGGTCAGATCTGACGCTGCAGGGTCCCTTTTTTTTCTTTTCTTTTTTGTCCCTCACTTCCATTGTCAAGGAAGCAAGGGAACACCCCCGCACATCCCAAAGCCCAATAAAATACCAAACATGTGGAGTGGGGGATCGCTGCTCCGAATGTTCCATATTTTGGCGCTTCACATTTTTTGTATTGGCCAAAATCGGTCAAATTGTCCATACAAGCATTTTATTTACAAGCAATTTGGGTGTTTCGTAATAATAATGTCTTCTCTGTGCCTGAAAAGCTGTTGACCATCTCGTACAGAGGTCTACAAACTGCAGCACTTCAGATGTGTAGACCACCACTAAGCTGATCCTTCATCATTGACTCTGCTGTCTAGGGCTTATTTAAGTTGTAGGCCAAGCCGTCTGACGTACCAGAGGTTACAGATTACTCGAAACAGGAAATGTTGTCGGGAGGGTGTTCTTGCCTTGCATCATCTTTCAGACCTTTATTTGGAAATAGTATTTTCTCATGAAATTCAGCGAGATGCTGGTTCAACAAGCGGAATGTGCATGTTCCTTTTTTTGTGAGCCCATAGAGTGGATTGACAAGTCTCTCCTTGTGTTCTGTGATCTAAAAAGCAAGATAACTGCAAGTGATGTGCGTCAGAGGGCTTGCTGACCTGAAACGCAACAGTATGCATGCAGGTTATAGAAAAGGTGAGCTTAGTGATTAAATGTCGCCAGGCCCTGGAACACGAGCCTAATTGTAAAGTGTACAGACAGGTAATGTGTGTGTTTTTCTATTTTACGACTCATTAATGAGTCCTCAGCTGCACTGATTACAGATTTCCATGATGGCAGGTTGTTATAATTAGATAAGGAAGAAGAAACACGCGCACCTCCAGGAGAATCCTGTTTATACCTTCAATAGTGACACAAAGATAAGGAAAATGGATTATCGTAGTTTTGTTTACATTCTTGCTAGGCATATGGGTATGCTTCCCTGTAGGAAAGTAGTCGTAAAGAAAATTAGCAAAAGAAAGGTAGTGAATGGGGAGGATAATGGAGGAAAAGAGGTGCAAATGGGGAATGAATATGTGGAGGGAAAATATTTCTTTAGATCGCTGTAACAGTAGATTGGCACATTCATATAGATCCCTTTTTAATAGTGTATTGCTGCAAAAGTTGCATCTCTGGAGATCCGATACTGCCACACGTATCCACTTTGCAGAGATTTGATAACTTTCCCCACCCACCTGCAGTAGGCGTGCCCTACGCCCTAGGTTTGGAGACAGTTGGCAAGAAGGCATTCTAGCTATAACAAAAATGGGAAGTGATGTGCCTCGCTGTCAATCGTGGTACATTTTTAATTTTAGAAAGAAATACAAAATATTTCATGAATCACTGACAATCGCTCAGACAAATTATTTAGTTTACAACTTTGTCTTCTAATTAAACGTGTACAGTTGTGTTTTAGTAAGTGAATGTTTTTACAAATCACCCAGCTTCAGTAGGTCACAAAATTGAAACTGAGACCCAACCATTGTTTTAGAAATGTCTTAGCATAGTAGTTATGAGTTGCATAAATCGAGACCAACCCGTGTTTTGCTGCGAGGACTATTAACACCTATGGATGGATGGATGCATGTTTTTCCCCTCTAGGTCGGCATGGGTTGAGGACTTGTGGAAAATGTTGCTGCTGCAAAGGGTTGTTTTATGTAGGCAGAAGAACATTAATTTGTATGAGGGAATCTGGAGGAGGTTTTTGGAACTGGTGTGACTTCTTTTGATCTGTGCTCTGTACCTGTCCTTTGTGTTTGTTGTTGTTTTATTGCAAATATGCAAATAAAAATAAAATCTATGGATGTGCTTTTACAAGGTCTCATATTATGAAATCCTTTTCACGAGTGACTACATTGTATTGTTTCTTTATGCATAAGTAATGCAATTCTCCTTTCAGATTTCAAGAATGCTGAAATTATCGAACACACGCTTCTGGGGTAAAAATGTCAAGTTGCAAGCTACTAGGCAGCCATGAAAGGGCTTGCCACCTTATTTCTACAGATACACACATCACACCATTTCTGATTCGACTACAGTCAAGTGTCATCAGCTAGTGGCGACTGCAAGTTGTGAGCCCTGCATACCTATATATAGACATATAGTATATATAGTCATATAAAAAAGTCATCATGACTCCTGAAACTGGGTCAAGGAACTTTAGCCAGAATCTAGACTATATTTTTTAAATGTCTTCAGAAACAAAAAATTTTTTTAAAAAACACCCTATTCTGAAAAGGCAACCTGTCACTGTCCTAGGTATACATATATTTGTGAAAGCAAATTCAAATAATGGTATCATGACCTAAAACACAAAATGCTAATTTTAGGAAATAAAGACAAAATTGAATACTTTGAAACCAAGAAGATCATAACAAACTTCCTTATGCCCACTGTTTGGGCCAGTGCACATCTTCTTTCTATACAACAGTGGCATCCCTGTGAGTCTCCCACACATTGTTTTGTGTTAGTTGTGAGGGCAGTCATAGGTTTTGGACCAGACTTTTAAGTTGACCTTACTGACACTGACTATCCTTAGGTTCTTTGGGTAGTGAAATCCCACCTTAGCATAGGGCCAGTTGGGCCTTAGACCATCTGACATTTAAGTTAATAAAGGTATTTCTGTTATATTGAATCGGTTGTCTGTGTCTCCTTCCATGATGCCAACCTCACAGTATCCATACACATAGGATAGGGACAGTGTTACAGGCACGCCACTGTCGATCCCCACTATTCCAACTTCGAATAAAGCATGTAATACTCTGGACCAACCACAAGATGGCAGCCTATGCAAAGCATGTGATTCCGCGCACATACAAGCCACAGAAAGACGATTATTGGTAAATAATATTTGCCATATATAAGGGTGTGACAGCTGCAGTCAACACCCAATGGCCTTTCATGGCAAGATACTACCTTTAGTGACTTGTTCTTTGGGGCAGAACTGCCCTTCCATGCTGCTCGAGGGGCTAGCCCACCGCGAGGTACTGTCACTATTGTGGCAGTGCCCTGTGCCCACATAGGGTACTGCTATTCATAATGCTGTGCCCTACTGCCTCCTGGGACACAACCATCACTGCTGCCAGCCTGTCGGAAAATGTCTTCTTTGTTCAGCGTCCCTTACCGCAATCACTGCATTTTTATCTTCGGGAAGTGCACTGTTACCATGTGACTGCCTCCGCCGGTTGCCTTCATGCAGTCCCTTCAGGGAGTTTGTTGGGTGGAACCTGCTCACTCAGTAATCGGGCCTAGGTGGCGCCTACATACAGATTGGCCACCCTAGTTCTTTCTGCGTCATGGAGCAGATGGTAGCGTGCCAAGGATCTTTACGTAGACTCCCATAATGCCGCGGCCTGTGACTTCTCAACTCACCGGCCTTCCCCTCTGATTCTGGGCAAACCAGCACAGCCCAGGCATTCACCCGGGCTGCCGCAAGGATATGGCTCAAGACTTTTCCTCTTCTCTAGTCCACCGGACTCCAGGCAGGCACAGCTCCACTCTTATAGGCCCGCCCGGGTCAGGCAGGCACAACGCCACTTTTCTGGGCCCGCACGGGTCAAGCAGACATTTTGCATGCACACTCTGCTTGGTCCTAGGCTGCCCTGCTCACGTGACCTGGTTTCACCCGGGCCACACCCCACACGGGTCCATGGTTTTCAGTCTTTGGGCCGACCTGGCCCTGGGCGAGCCAACGTATTCCCAAGCCCTGTGGGTGCCAAGGCTGCACTGGGCTAACAGATAATGATGACATGCCACCCCTGACATACGCAGCTCGGTTGTTTTAAGTTTATGGTGTCCTGGGGGGATATTTGAGGTCCTTGGGGAGGTTTGAGCCACAGTCCCCCAGGGGGCATTCTCCTCTGCCACCTGATCGTCTTTTCCGCAGTCGTGTTTTCTTGGAATCCCCAGTTATCTCCCCGCCAACACCGTTACTGAGGTAGGGTAGACCTAGCCATTGTTCACCATTCATCAAAATTCCACCCAGCGCCAGAGTGGTGTTCACTGGTATAGTCCATGGTGACCAGTTAAGTCCCCTGTGAATGAAACACAAACTTAACTCGCCTAGCTGGACCGTAATTGGGCCAGTGGCTACATAACCCTTTAGGAGTCTTGAGGACCTTGCTTTCAGTTGCTGGATACCATCACTTGATCTCAAGGAAGTTCAACCAGAGATGGATCATCTTGTCTGATCGCTAAATGGCCTTGTGCAGACTCATGCAGAAAGGTAAGTGTGCAATGAGGGTTGTAATTGCAGATATAGCAGAGGTTTGGCTTACAATCTTGTCCAAAGATCACTGTTTATCTCATGAAACCCTTGAAGAGGTGACATTCTTAGCGCACAGGCCCCACCCTTGTAGTGCAAGGATGGAATTAAGGAGTCTATACCAAAATAGTAGCCATGTAACGAAAATCAGAAATAAAAGTGATCTTCGTTGTCTTGTGACTTAACCAAAACACATTCCAGAGGAATGTCCTTTGATGCCACTTTTGGCGAAAAGGTTATCTTCTGTCTAGCTGATAGCCCTCTCCCAATGCAAGAATGGTGCATAACAATGCATGCCTAAGAAGTCCTGACTCTCCTTTTTTGCGTACATGCACTACTTTGCAGATCCTCAGGTTCCTTCAATTCTTCTGAACAAAATTCTTAAATTATCCTAATATTATAAAAACCTGAATAGAACTGCCCGTGATGAGGATGTCGTAACACGTCTTTGTAAAGATATATGTTTTGTTTTTAAAACATTTTGTATCATTTGAAAAATATACAATTGCCTATGTGGCGTTCTTTTTATTTTTTTATAGTGGGTATTTCATTAGTGCACATTTATGTCAAATTTGTACAGAGACAGAATTGTGTTGGTCCAAAGAAAGAGGAAATGGGCAAAAAAGACAAGTCACTTTAAGGAAGCCATGTGGGACTGCTGTCCCATTATGCTGTGTAGCAACAGATTAGTCTCGGATCCTTTTCCGCTCTATGGCACGAAAGTCTGAGCACACCTGGCTCTTTGTATGCTTTTTTCCTACTAGAAATCTAGTATTCATCTAAAAATGTTGATTTTACTTGAGCTTTATTTTGGTTGAGCTGCAGAAAGCCATTCTTTGATGTAGGTAAGTTTATATTCGAATGGATTGTGTCCTCCCACGTATTCCTCATCTTGTGATAATTCGTTTCGCCAGCTTTGCTGCATCAGAAAAAAAAATTCCGGCAGAGGGCGCTGTGCTTGAGGTCATGGCGTCGAATGTCCCTCGACGGGCTCCGTACCGTGTCGACATCACCGCTGGTATAAATGGCTCGAGCCGTGCCCGTTGGCTTCAGTTCCGTTTTTCCGATTGCTTCGCAACTTTTGAACGGCGCGTTTCAGTATTTTCTATCGAAAAAATGTCTTCTTCTTCGTCCGCTTCGAATCCCATGACGGGTTTTAAGAAGTGTAGTGATTGTGGATCGAAGATGTCCATCACCGATCCCCATCGTATTTGTTTATGGTGTCTGAGCTCAGACCACCGAACGGGCGACTGTGGTTCTTGTCAATCGATGACTGAAAAGGCCCTGCGTGAGAGGAAAAGTAAGTTGGCGGTGGGGCGGGAGGCGTCGAAGGGCTCTTCGAAAGCCTTGTCAAAAAAATATAAAAAATCATCCGAGACTAAAGAATCGGAACGCCGTAAAAGGCACTCGAAGAGATCCTGATCTCGTAGCAGGTCGACACGATCTTCTTCGTCTTCCTCAAAAAAGCACAAGAGGAGACCTAGATCTCCATCGTCCGATTCGTCATCTGAATTGGTTCGATGCCCGACTAGATCAGATTCCCCAGCTAAATGGGAGAGCTTTAGGAAGAAAATGTTGCATGTCTTCGAGAACGTGGCCTCGACCCCCTCGAAGAAACCACAGAAAAGTCAGACCCTGGTTGCTCTTTTAGACGACGCAGGGAAGTCGGGAACTACAATGGCCAAACCGAGTAGTACCCATAAGTCTCGAGTCGACAAATCGGCGAGAGACCCTCGAGGATCGAGTATCTCGCCGATCCCTCATAAAAAATTAAAATTATCGAAGTCGGTTACAACTTTATCGATGCCATCGGCGCCGCCGACTTCGACGTCGAAGCCTACTTAATCTTCAACGCCTTTGTCGAAGACTTCCTCGAGTGTGTCGAAGATTCCTTCGACTCCTTCGATGACCACCTCGAAGAAAACTCTGATCCCATCGACAACTTATGAGGAGGAAGAGAGTAGGGTAACACCTTTACCAAGATCTGACTTTTTTAAATCCATGTCCTCCATTTTTGAGGAATCTTGTTCAGTGGAAGAGGACATCACTCCCCATGGAGTAAAATATGGAACTAGACAAGTTCCAGAAGAACTGGTAGATCCTCAGTCTAAAATGAGAGACCTGTCTGAAACTCTACATTCTGCCAGTGGTGTGGACACATCACCTGAATTGGAGTTTGCTGCACCTGATCCTGCAGACCATGCAGACTCAGGGTACAGGAATCTGATGAGTAGGGTGATTGAGTATATGGGTTGGGGAAGAGCTTCCCCTACATTTGAACAGGATGACATGACGGATATTATAGTCAGAGGCCCTCGGAAAGATCCAATTCTTCCTTTTCATAGGGCATTACAGAGAACAGTAGAGAGAAACTGGGAGACACCAGATAGCATTGCTTCAATAGATAACAATCTCCCAAAAAAGTACAGAACTTCGTCTTCTGATCCAGAATACCCGAGTAGACACCCTACTCCAGAAAGCTTGGTAGTTCAGGCAGCTAATACATCCAGGCAGACAGCATACCCAACCATACCTCCAGACAGGGAGGATAAAAAGGTTGATGCCTGGGCTCGTAAGGTTTTTACTTCGGGTAGCATGGCCTTAAAATCTACCAATGTAACCTGTACCCTGGCCAGGTTCACACATACCCTGTGGGAATGTATTTCGGCGGCGGCTGAACATATTCCGGAAGGCGAGGAAAGGGAAGGCTTCCTGAATGTAGTCAATGACGGTAAGGAGGCAATGGGGGAATGTCTCCAGTCTGGACTGGATACTGCTGATAGTATCAGTAGATCCATGGCTTCAAGCACGGTACTACGCAGGTTTGCATGGTTGAGGAAGTCTGGGTTCGCATCGGATGTCCTGAACAGGCTCCTCAACATGCTCTTTGATGGCTCGAGGCTGTTTGGTAGTAAGGCTGATGAGAGCCTAGAAAAACTACAGACCTCGAAAGCGGCAGCAAAGTCCCTTAGTGCCTCTATGCGACAGCCCCAGAGACCCTATTCGGGCACATCTTCCTGGAGGGGTCGTCCTTTTCGATGCTACTCCTCTGTTAGTAGAGGAAGAGGAAAGGCCTTTCAAAGGGGCAGAAGAAATGTCACTCGTGGTGGACGAGGAAAGACGACAAAGCCATCTTCAGGAACGGCATCTATGCCCTCAGCCGCTCCTGCAGCCGCCTCCAAATCTCTCTGAGGTATTATCTTACAAAACACCAGTGGGAGGCAGGATCTCAGCATCTGAAAAAATGGCGGGACATTACTTCAGATGCTTGGGCACTGGAAACAGTAGCTCAGGGTTACTGCCGTCCTTTCCTAAAAAGACCTCACGATCATCCACCGGGAGCCAGTTCGACCAAGATTCCAGACCCGCTCCTTTGGCAGGAAGTTATAACCCTGCTAGAGAAAGGTGCAATAGAACATGTACCTGTAGCGGAGAGGAACAAGGGTTGGTACTCCCCTTATTTTGTCATCTCAAAGAAGGATGGAGGATTGAGACCCATCTTGGACTTAAGAAACTTGAACAAGTTCCTCAGGAAGGACAAGTTCAAGATGGTAACCCTTTCTCAAATCGTTCAGGCTCTCCAGCTTCAAGACTGGTTGGTATCATTGGACCTTCAGGATGCTTATTTTCATGTGCCGATCCATCCCAAGCACAGAAAATACCTGAGGTTCGCAGTTGGTGGTTCTCACTTTCAGTTTCGAGTTCTGCCATTCGGGCTGACCTCCGCTCCGAGGGTTTTCACCAAGTTGATGGCAGTGGTGGCAGCGAGTCTCAGGAGAGGGGGGGATTCACGTCTACCCCTATCTGGACGACTGGCTAATAAGGGCACGTTCCCCAGAACAAGCTCAGGAACACCTGTCGATCACCTGCCACTTCCTCCACAACCTGGACTTCTCCCTCAATTTCAAGAAGTCCCACATGATACCATCCCAAAAACTCCAGTTTATCCGAGCATAGTTGGACATTTCCTCAGGCAAAGCCTCGCCGCCCGAGGTGAGAGCTCTCCACATCCAGCAGATGGTAACAAAATTCCAGAAAGCCCAGCACCTGCCGGCCTTCGATTTCCTGAGGTTGCTTGGCCTCATGGCATCCTGCATTTTTCTGGTGCCAGAAGCCAGATTGAGAATGAGATCTCTCCAATGGGCCCTCAGAACTGAGTGGTCCCAGTTCTCGGGGAATATGTCAGATCTTCTGCAAGTCCCGAGCGCAGTTCAGGATCTATCATGGTGTGCTTGCAAAGACAACATTCTCAAGGGAGAATCCTTTTGGCAACCATGGCCGGAGATGACAGTAGTGATGGACGCCTCACTCACGGGGTGGGGAGCACACACCAACGATCTGACAATCGGCGGACGTTGGTCTCCATCGGAGTCCAAACTACACATCAACCTTTTGGAACTGAGGGCAATCAGGCTGGCTCTGAAGGCCTTCCTGCCCTCCGTACAGGGAAAGAATGTCCTGATAATGACGGACAATACAGTGGCCATGTACTACCTCAACAAAAGAGGAGGCATAGGATCACTACCTCTGTGCAGAGAGGCAATGCAGCTCTGGTTCTGGGCAATACGAGAAGGAATCACTCTATCGGCAGTTCATCTAGCCGGAGAGCAAAACGCGGCGGCGGACGCTCTGAGCAGGCAGAGTTCAGATTTCCTGAGTTAGCTCAGGAAGTCCTTCTGGAGATCTTCGCCCTTTGGGGAACCCCTCGGGTGGATCTGTTTGCAACCTCAGTGAACCGAAAGTGCGATCAGTACTGCTCAAGGGAATTTCCTCCGAGAGGAGCTCTGGGAGACGCGTTCGTAGTGGATTGGGATTTTCCCCTGCTGTACGCGTTTCCTCCAGTCCCTGTGATTCCTCAAGTAATCGGGAGGTTGAGAAAGTTCAGGAAACCCATGATCCTAATTGCCCCGGATTGGGCCAGGAGAACGTGGTACCCGGACCTTCTGGACATGTCCATCTGCCCTCCAGTACGTCTTCCACAAAGAGAGGATCTTCTCTTGCAAGAGGAAGGTCGGGTTCTCCATCCAGAGATCAACACGCTCAACCTTTCTGAGAGGTTGAGATATAAGGATTGGGATCTTCCGGATGACGTTATGGAGATTTTGCTTTTGGCCAGAAGGCCAGCAACAAAATCCTTGTACCGGTGTCGTTGGAATAAGTTCAGTAACTGGTGCAAAGATAGAGATGTGGACCCTTTTCAATGTGGCACACCAGTGGTGCTTTCTTTCCTGTTGCATCTAGCCAATCTGGGGCTCCAGATAGGAACAATCAAAGGATACCTGGCTGCGCTTTCCATTTTTAAGCGTACCTCGGAAGAGGTTTCTTATTTTAAAATACCATTAATAATACAATTCCTGAAAGGACTTACAAATGTATATCCACCAATACCATTCCATGTTCCAACTTGGGATTTGAATCTAGTTCTTAAATTCTTGACATGTATACCATTTGAGCTTCTGCACTCATGCCCATTGAGGCTTCTGACATTACAAACTGTCCTTCTGGTGGCATTAACATCAGCCCGCAGGGTTAGTGAACTACAGGCTCTCTCATGTAAACCTCCATATACCACTTTTTATAAGGACAAAGTAATTCTGAAAGTTAAACCATCGCTCTTACCGAAAGTAGTTTCCGACTTCCTTTTGTCGCAGAAAATTGTTTTACCAACATTTTATCCTCCTCCTCATTTGGGAAAAGAAGAGGAGAGTTTACATAGGCTGGACCCCAGAAGGGCCCTTAGCTTTTACATTTCAAGATTGACAAAATTACGCCAAGACGACCAGCTTTTTGTGGGATACACAGGTCGTAAATTGGGTTTAGCGGTGACCAAACAAGCCATATCCCGCTGGATTATTCTTGCTATATTGGAATGCTACAGACTAGCGGGGAAAGACCTACCGGATGGGCTACGTGCTCACTCCACAAGGGGAATGGCCACTTCTGCGGCTTTGATGAGGGGAGTCCCGGCAAAAGATATTTGCTTAGCTGCAACATGGGCATCAATACATACTTTTACCAAACATTACTGTTTGGATACCGCATCCTCAAATGAGGGTTTATTTACCAGAGCAGTACTTCACTCTGTACATGAAAACAAAAACTAGTACTCCCGCCTCCAGATTGATCACTGCTATGGGAGTCTATCACAAGATGAGGAATACGTGGGAGGACACAATCCATTCGAAGAACAAGTTACTTACCAACTGTAACGTTCTTTCGACTGAATGTTCCTCCCACGTATCCCTAATCGACCCTCCCAACCTACCCCGCAGTATAGTTTATACTTTCTTGCAATTTCCTCTCATGATGGGCCTATCAGTCACAGCATACGCCTATATGTTCTACGAGTATTTCCTCGAAAAAACAGACCTGAAGCCAACGGGCGCGGCTCAAGCCATTTATACCAGCGGTGATGTTGACACGGTACGGAGCCCGTCGAGGGACATTCGACGCCACGACCTCGAGCACAGCGCCCTCTGCCGAACATTTTTTTTCCGATGCAGCGAAGCTGGCGAAACTAATTATCACAAGATGAGGAATACGTGGGAGGAACATCCAGTCGAAAGAACGTTACAGTTGGTAATTAACTTGTTCTTCTCTTTGTTTTATTTCTTTTATAATCTTCCTAGCCCTTCCTGCAGCGCAATGCTTTCACTTCATAAATTAGCCTTCTTTGGTGGAAGCACATCCAGGGGAGACGACAGTGCTGTTTGCACAGTTCCCCTTCTAATTTACACACCATAAAGGAATGTCCAATTTGTCAGAGAAGGGCCATGTATGCATCTAAAGGATAGGGAAGGCATCTGACTGATAGCCTGGCAAGCCACCTTGCCATGCTCAGGGTATTTAGGTTGCCACAACCCCATACAAAACTGTGAAGCAAGCCTTCCTTCCCTGGTGAAGCATGTGTGGCAAGCTCTAACCCCCAAGGGGATCCAACAGAGCAGTGGCACAGCACCACTGCTGCCATGTGTTGACTTTGATGGCTTTTTCGCATATTGTGACCGACATGTTTGCATCAAGAGATTCTTCATAGGTAGAATCCTTCCTAACCTAGAGACCTTCATTTGGTTTGCGTGTTTGAGACCAATCTGCCTGAAATCAATGTAGAGTAGGGTAGGCGTGCGGCTTTGCGTGACAATCGAATGCAATGTTTCTTTACTCATGCACCATACTTAATTTTTAAAATGTTCACTGAACATAACATTGAGATTTTCAGTAATTCTAAAACCCATGATATATAATACAAAAGACCAAAACATAAATAGAGAATATCTGCTACTCTACAACATGTAGCCCCTTTTTTACCCCAGACTCCCTTCTATTTCTTTTTTAGATTTGCAATCTTTTATCCGGTGTACATTTTTGCTTGGATCGTATTGTTACTAACTGTTAGGGAGATTTATCATTTCCATGCTTCATCCCCTCTCCTAGTGAGACCCCCAGCACTTTTTGCTTGACTTCTAGACCTTTTTCTTTCAATCCTGAATGAGTGGAGCCTGTTTCCACTCATTCATTTTTGTGGGCTCCTTGTTGGCAGTGTTGCTGAGGGACCCTTGGGGTCCTCCTTTAAGATTATTTTTCTATATCCTCAAGTAACAGGAATAGAGATATACTTAGTATCTCTCCCAAAACTATATAGTCAGTCTACCAGAATGCCTGAATAGGTCTAGCTCCCACAGGGGGGGGGGGGGGGGGGGGGTCAGGCTGTCCTGATTGGACAGCCAAATTCCCCTTTCTGTAAAATGCTGAGAGAGATTGCAGAGGAGTATGTGCTGGAAATGTATAAAAGGTGAGGCTTCTGGAGTGTAAAGCTAGTCGGCCACAGGAAACAGAAGTAAACGAAGAAGACGACGATCAGAGATGCCTGCAGACCCTTTGCAAGACCGTGAAGTTATCACTGCTGTCCTGACCCCGTTTTTAAATGGATTGTGTCCTGCAACGTATTCCACATCTTTGACATGTAATGTCCACAGCTGTGCACTTCGGAAACTTTTTCAGCAGAGGGCGTCCTGCGTCGATGACGTCGGGTCGATGTCCCTCGAAGGCCTCCGTCAAGGGCGGCGTCAACGGATGTTGTAAATAGGACGCACAGCGCCCGTAGCCTCACTTCTGTTTTTTCCGCGAACGTGTTGCTTCGTGAAACTCGGCGCGCCTCGTGTGTTTATCGTTGGTCTTTTTCACTCCGCGGTCTGGCTTCAAGACATGCCGGGACTGCAGTTCGAAAATGTCGATCACCGACCCACATCACATTTGTGGTGCTTGGGCAAGTTGCACGACACCAACAACTGTACGAAATGCGAGTCGCTGACTGCCAAGGCCTTGCGGGAGCGTAAGGGGAAGCTCCAGGTAGGTAGGGGCTCTAAGCCTAGTAAGTCCCGAAAATCTAAATCATCCAAGGGGGTTTCCACCGACGACTCTCCTCGTCGGGAGGTGGCCCGGGGATCTCGGTCCCGGAGTGGTTCCTGCCATTCTGCTAATTAGTCTCGGCACTCTAAGAAGCGCCATCACCGGTCGCCTTCCCCGTCCTCCTCAGAGGATGGTGTCTCGAGGAAAGTGGCATGCCCGACGAAGTGTCCTCGACTCCGGAGGAATGAGCTGCCTTTAAGGAGAAGATGTTAGCGATATACCAATCGCAGGGCACGGTTCCAGTTGCGCCTTCTAACGAAGCCGGCAAGGAACGGTCTCGTACCGCGGCTCGCACACCTTCGGGCTCGGGTCCGCAACACGACTCGTACCGGGAACCTTCGAGGTCCCGTTCAGACAAGGCTCGGGAAAGTCGCCAGATACATGCTTCCAGGTCTTGGTCCTAGTCTCCAGTGAGACCGCTGCAACCTCTTAAGGGCTCGAAGCCGGCGTTGACTAGGTCGGCGCCGTGTCCGTCCGACTTGGAGGTCAACGCTTTGCCGTCTTATCAGCCGATGGCGCCATCGGCACCAGTGTCGACGCCGAAGCCTTTGGCGATCACGCCATCGCCCTAGACGTCTTTGGGTATTTTTGCCTGTGGCGTACCCGGATCTCGTGGATCCTCCTAGAAAGGCTACTGGGAAGTCTGTGAGGCCAGTTTTGGACTCCAGGCCCTCTTCTGTCCCCAGGCCAGGCTTTCAACTCCCTCTGGATGACATTTATGAAGAGGAAGAAAGGTCTGATTTTGAAGACCCTGGTGTGAACTTGATGTGGCACCAGTTTTTTCTGGAGACAGTCAATTGGAGGAGTTGAGGCAAACCTTTCATGACGCCAGTGGGTTGGACACTTCTCCGGAAGTGGAATTTGGTAGGCTTGAGCCTGGGGCTCATGTTGAGTCTTCATACAGGAGGCTCATGGCTAGGGTCTCAGAATATCTGTACAGGACGATCTAACGGACATCTTAGATCAAGGTGCATCTTCTGACCCGGTGGTCCATCTCACCTTACAGAAAAGGGTGGCAGCTGCTTGGCAGTCCCCAGAATCTCTTCCGGCTGTTAATAAATCTTTGGCAAAGAAGTACCACCCGCCCTTCCATTAGCGACGCCAGCTATTTATCCATTCACCCTACTTCTGAGAGTTTGGTGGTTCAGGCGGCTACAGCCACCTCGAGGCAGGCGGTGTACTCTACCATCCCTCTGGATTGGGACGACAAGCGCTTCGACGGTTGGGCTTGGAAGGTATTTTCTGCTGGGTACATGGCCTTGAAATCGGCCAACTCCACTTGTGCCTTGGCAAGGTTCTCACACACTCTGTGGAACTGTTTCTTTAGCGGCTGAGCATATTCCAGAGGGGGAAGAAAGGGATGGTTTCCTTCCTCTCGTGCAAGACGGCAAGGATGCCATGTAAGAATCCCTTCAGTCGGGTTTGGATACGGCAGACTGTGTTAGCTGATCCATGGTTGCGAGCACCGTTATACGCAGATTTGTGTGGTTGTGGAAGTCGAGTTTTGCTCCGGATGTGCAGGCCCGTCTTCTGAACATGTCCTTTGATGGCACACATTTGTTTGACAGCAAGGCTGACAAGGCTAAATCTTTAAGCGCAGCTGTGCGTCAACATCCACCTTTTCGTCGTAGGGGACAGCAATGGAGGGGAGGTTCTTTTTGTTACTACTCCTCCTTTGGTAGAACGAGAGGGGCCGCCAGCCAGCGAAAAAGTACCCATGGTGGTCTGGGAAATCGTGGTGCCAAAGCCGCTCAAGCAGCTGCCTCTTTGCCTTCAGGCACTGCTGCAGCCGCTTCCAAACAGTCATGAGGCCATGTTCCATGGTTCGCCAGTTGGGGGCAGACTGTCTCAGCATCTCGAAGAATGGCGGGCCTTTACTTCAGATGCGTGGGTTCTGGATACCATAGCTCACGGCGACTGCCTCCCCTTCCTTCAGCGGCCTCACGACAATCCCCCGGGAAAACTCTTTGAAGCTTCCGGATACGCTCCTTGCACAGGAAATCTTAACCCTGCTAGAGAAAGGCACTATAGAACTGGTGCCTGTCGCGGAGAGGAACAAAGGATGGTATTCCCCTTATTTTTTGATCCCAAAGAAAGACTGGGGATTGAGACCCATCATGGACTTGCGTTGGTTGAACAAACATCTCAGGAAGGACAAGTTCAAGATGGTTACTCTTTCTCAAGTCCTCCAGGCCCTTCAGGATTGGTTGGTGTCTCTGGACCTACAGGATGCTTACTTTCATGTGCCGATTCATCCCAAGCACAAAAAGTACCTGAGATTTACGGCTGGTGACTCGCACTTTCAGTTTCGGGTCCTGCCTTTCGGATTGACCTCTGCCCCAAGGGTCTTCACCAAGCTGATGATGATGGTGGTGGCAGCATACCTCAGGCGGCGGGGGGGGGGGGGGTTCACGTCTACCCCTACCTGGACAACGGGTTGATCCGGGCGCGCTCTCCCGAGCAAGCGTTGGATCACCTCGGTCTCACCTGCCGCACCCTCCACAGACTGGGCTTCTCCCTGAATTTCAAGAAGTCGCATCTGACGCCTTCCCAACAGCTCCAGTACATCGGGGCTATGTCGTCCTTGGGGAAGTGCTCGCCTCCCAAGGTGAGGGCTCATCACATTGTGCAAATGGTGAACAAGTTTCAACATGCCCAGAGTCTACCGGCTTTCGAATTCTTAAGGTTGATCGGCCTCATGGCATCCTGCATTTTTGTAGTGCTAGAGGCAAGGCTGCGGATGAGATCCCTGCAATGGGTCCTCAAGATGCAGTGGTCGCATTTCTCAGGCAAGATGTCGGATCCCGTTCAGATTCCACTCTCGGTCGCTCAGGATCTTCTGTGGTGGGCCAAGGAAGGAAACCTGATTAGGGGGGGAACCGTTTTGGCAACCGTGGCCGGAGGTGACTTTAGTGACGGATGCTTCCCTCTCATGATGGGGCGCTCATGCCAACGACCTGACAGTCAGCGGTCGTTGGTCTCCGTCTGAGTCCAAACTCCACATCAATCTGTTAGAGCTGAGAGCCATCAGGCTAACCCTGAAGGCTTTTCTGCCATCTGTACGGGGGAAGAGTGTCCTGATCATGACAGACAATACAGTGTCCATGCATTACCTCAACAAAAAGGGGGGGGGGGGTCACTCCCGTTGTTCAGAGAGGCAATGCGGCTCTGGTTCTGGGCCACCCAGCAGGGAATTTTGATCTTGGCAGTTCATCTGGCCAGAGACGAAAATGCGGTGGCGGACACTCTGAGCATGCAGAGCATGATCTCTCACGAGTGGGAGTTGGCCCAGGAAGTCCTTCAGGAGATCTTCACCCTTTGGGGAACCCTGCAAGTGGAGCTCTTCACCACCAGTGTCAACCGGAAGTGCGAGAGATTCTGCTCAAGGGAATTTCCTCCAAGAGGACCCTTAGGAGACGTGTTTGTAGTGGATTGGTCATTCCCACTGCTGTACGCATTTCCTCCAGTTTCCATCATTCCTCAAGTGTTGCGCAGGGTACGAAGGTTCGGTTCCCACATGATCCTCATTGCTCCGGATGGGGCCAGGAGAGCATGGTACCCTGACATTCTAGAAAATTCCATCTGCCCTCCATGCCGTCCTACCTACCGGGAGGATCTGCTCTCATGCGAGGGAGCTCAGGCTCCCCATCCAGAGGTCAAGACTCTCAACCTTCACGCTTGGTATCTGAAAGGTTGAGGTATAAGGATTGGGACCTCCAGGATGACGTGATGGAGGTGTTGCTTTCGGCCAGGCGGCCTGTCAAAAAAATCCCTGTACTGTTGCCGTAAGTTCTGCGACTGGTGTAGGGGTCACAATGTTGATCCTTTTCAGTGCTCCATTCCTATGGTTTTGTCTTTACTTTCATTGGCCCACAGGGGCCTTCAAGTGGGTACCATTAAGGGTTACCTGGCGGCGCTGTCTATCTTTAAGCACTCGTCTGAAGAATGTTCTTACTTTAAGATTCCTTTGATTTCTCAATTTCTTAAAGGACTGACTAATGTGTTCCCACCGTCCCCTTTCCAGGTGCCGGTCTGGGATTTAAATTTGGTTTTGAAATTTCTCATGGGTGCTCTATTTGAACCTTTGCACGCTTGTGCTTTGAGATTGTCCTTCAAGACTGTGTTCTTGGTTGCGGTTACTTACGCTTGCAGAGTGAGTGAATTGCAGGCACTATCCTTTAAGCCATCCTTTACTGTGTTTCACAAGGACCGGGTTGTACTGCGGGTACGTCCCTCCATTCTACCCAAGGTATTATCTGAATTTCATTTGAGTCAGAAGGTGGTTCTTCCATCTTTCTACCCTCCTCCTCATCCTGGTAAGGAAGAGGAGCGACTCCATCGGTTGGTTCCTAGGAGAGATCTGAGTTTTTACATCTCTAGGATGTCCAGGGTCAGAGTGGACGATCAACTCTTTGTAGGATATGCTGGGCACTGATTGGGCCAGGCTTTTACCAAACAGACCTTGTCCAGGTGGATTATCCTCACCATTACGGAGTGTTATCGATTGGCGGGTAAGGACCCTCCTGAAGGGTTGCAAGCTCATTCCACTAGGGGCGTGGCTACTTCCACCGCCCTCCAGCGAGGTGGGGGGGGTTCCTATTAGGAATATCTGTGATGCTGCCACATGGGCTTCAATCCACACCTTTGGTAAACATTACTCCCTAGATACTATCCATGGTCAGGATATGGCCTTTGGAAAGGTGGTTCTTTATTCCGCAATCTGATTGGGTACTCTAAATTCTTTTCCCTCCTCCATTTACTGGTACAGCTTTGGGAGTCTGTCAAAGATGTGGAATACGTTGGAGGACACAATCCATTCAAAGAACAAGTTACTTACCAACTGGTAAGGTTCTTTCGACTGGATGTTCCTCCAACGTATTCCACATCGCCCTCCCAGCCTGCCCCTCTGGAGAATTTCCTATGCAATTGCAGCTTACGTTTCCGCAACGCTATGTGCAGTCAATCAGGCATGAGACTGGTGCCACACGTTCTGAGGGAAAAAACTTAAACTGAGGTTACGGGCACCGTGAGTCCTATTTATAACATCCGGTGACGTCACCCTCGACAAAGGCCTTCGAGGGACATCGACCCGACTTGGTTGACACAGGACGCCCTCTGCTGAAAAAGTTTCCGAAGTGCTGTGGACATTACATGTCAAAGGTATGGAATACTTTAGAGGAAGATTCAGTCGAAAGAACTTTACCAGTTGGTAAGTAACTTGTTCTCCTATGCGAAAGAGGAGCCCCGAAGAGGACTCCTTCCCTTTTTGCTGGTGGGAACAACCAGTCCCAAGACTAACTTTGAAACAGGACATCTGTTCGAGGTCTTTGGAGCTTGCAGAGTTGCGGAAGCCAAATACCAGGAGACCTGCTGCCTATTTCGAGTGCATCGCCGTGGAAAGGCCGAATCATCCACATCTTTACTGAACTCGCAAGGACACTCCAGAGATCCGATCCAACTTGCCCGGACCCCCTCACCAGAGTGTGGGAATGCAGGCAACGAAGAAGATTGACCGGGTGATCTGTGTCCTTTGTTGGTGCTGCTGAAAGTCCATTGTCCTGCCTTTCGTCACCAGACCAAGGAATCCGGAGGTAGGGTCCAGAGCTGCCACATCATGGAGGAGGGAACACGAACACTTTCTTCAAACCAAAGGTACTGTGGGGAAAAGAGTATTGCTTACCTGATTCCAAGAAGTCGCTCCAGAGCGTTGGAGTGCACATACAGGTGTCCAGGGCAACCCCCCTTGCCTCTGACACAAGCCACTGCTTTTGTCCCCTTCTCAAGTCCTTTTTAAAGTCTCCTTTGTTAGTTGCTAACTTGCTGATTTAATAACTTTAGACACTGGAAGAAATCTGCAGGAACTCTTCATAATTCGCTGTTTGTAAAGACTTCAAGCCCTCTCCGAACTGTCTCTAGCTAGGGTTGTGTTTTTTGGCCTTAAAATACTTGCCAGGCAAAGAAACAGTCTCTAGAACCTTGAACTAAGCTCATGTTGCACTAACCACTTATTTTCCTCCCTTTAAGTGACTTTTCTTTATCTGTTTGCAGAGTAAATGCATTACTGTACGACCTCTTGAAAACCGCATGAGTGCGCAATAACCGATTAATACGATAACCTTGCCTTTTCCCTTCCCAATGTTGCTACAAATGTAACTGCAAACAAACACAAAAGTGAAGGTGCCCTTTGTAGTGTATTTTCTAGTATTCCTAAGTGTTCTATCATAAACGTCCGAAGTATTTAAAGTGATTCTGGTGTAAATATAATGAATATATGTGGAAGTGTTTCTTGGTTGTGCCTGTCTAGCTAAGATTCAGTGTACTTGCCTACAGCTCACATCTTCCTCTTAAAATAAGCCAGAATGCTCTGCCACACTACCAAAGTCATGAGCTAGTACAGGCTGATAGTAAGAGTTGGGGGAACTACAAACCACTGGGATAGCTTACTAAAGTCTTACTGCCAGTAGGACTTTAGGAAAACTCTGCTAACACTAACGTGTTAGGAAAATAACATGTAGTTTCTAAGATTGCCTCTCTTGTCGTCCACATCCGCTAATTATTTGCTTTTTATTGTTTAAATCGTATCCATGGCTACGTGATTACACATTGGGATACTGGAGCTCATACCGTTTTGTTCATTTTTCTTCAGCGATGGGTTACCAGCAGACAAATGAGATTTGAAGGTGGATTTCAGGGTCGTTGCAACAAACTGGTGGACGGCTGTTATTCATTCTGGCAGGCTGGATTACTGCCACTTATACATAGAACACTACACGCTGAAGGTGAGTCCTCCACTCGCTAGGAATGATTGCTTTTTGATTCAGGGACATTGAGTCAGGGTTTTTCCAGGATGATGTTCTGTGTACATGGATTTAGGTTGTAATGACATTAGCATTAGTTTGTTTTTATTACTCCAAGAATCAATAGGACCTTGCATATAGACTTCCCGAGTTCTGCATGTTTTGCTTTTAACATGTTAGCTACCCTCCAAACAAAGCTAGTTGTGTTTTCTAGATTTGTATCTGAGCTATCTTTGCTTGCCCGCATTTGGACTGCTATTTCTATCTATTTAATTCTTGTAAAGCGCTTCTCGCCCGCAGGCCTCAGAGTGCTACACAAAAACAAGACTTTAGACAACATAGCACAATAAACAAACAAAACATATACAAGTAGCAAGAACACACCAGCGGTGGCTCTATAAGAAGCAGGAAACTGGGGCTCACACTGAGTCTTAAGTTTGAAGATCCCATTGACAAATATGTACACATACTTAAGAACCCCGGAAGATTACTAGTTCCACACCCACCACAATGCAATCCCTGTTCTTCAGGGTGCACCAGTCATAAATTGTTGTTCTGCATAGAAACTTTAGATCAGAACTTCTGACTATACCCAGGCCTGTTCTTAGGCAAAGCCATGCCAGTACTTTATTGCGCAAGGCTTCCCTTAGTTCCATCTCACTGGGTACATCCACATTAGTGATGATAAAGTTCCTGTGATCAGTGGCCAGATTTCTTGTTGGGCCATCCTTGGGGGGGGGGGGGGGGGCTGGGGTAGACGCATAGAATTTTCTTGCACGTATACTCTGCAGATTAGCTGATTTGGGAACACTATCCACAAACCTAGACATGCCAGCCAAACATGACTTTGCTTTCCTCCCTAAAGCAAGAGGAACAGTGTTAGCAGACTGTAAGTGGAAAATTTCAGAAGTAGCAGTTGAAGCAGAAACAAGCACAGGCGATGTTACAGCACACTGCAAACAAGTGGACGGATCTGGTGCGACTTGTCCGTGATTCTCCAGATTCCCTGGAAACAAGTCAGTTTGACAGAAGCTGTCCACTTTTTCAGTGACGACATGTGCTACTGCAGAAGCATGAGGGTCAGAAAGGGAAACATTTTCAGCTTTAAAGAAAATGATGGCTCTTGACAGATTTCTGTAAATGCTCCAACCAAGTCGTAAAGTCATTAAAATGAGTACAGTTAAGTTCAAATATAATTTTTTCCCTAGGAAGATTCCATGACTCGAGAGGGATTTTGTTCAGGAAGCGAGTAAACCGATGAAATAAAATCCAGATTAAAAATAGGACTGACTTTGTCCTGGAGATGATTTCCAGTGGTAGGGAGCATCGAGGAGGCACAACAGCTCTCTTCATATTTAACAGGAGACAAAGCCCCAGACACAGAAACCATGGACCTGTCCGGAGAGCTACCCATATCAAAGGTCAGCACTCGGAGAGAATCAACAATGGATACTGTGGAATACACAGGTATGCACAGGGACTTTAATAAGGTCAGGAGAGCAATCCGCCTATGTAAAGGAAGAAGATTGTGCATAGACAGTGATGAAACCTTTGTGGGTAAAAACAGGTCACTTGAGTTGTGTCATCTCCTACTCAGTCCTTTTACATAGGCGTTTACAGTAATGAACGCCTTTTCGGTTGCATCGTTCAGAGTTGCTCCACGGTTCACCGTTGGCATTAACATGTAAGAAATGAAGTTATGAAATGCTTTTTTCAGTTTGTGTGCAGTATGCATCAATGTCAAGGAATGTATTTTAGGATCCCATTTTAACACCAGGAATTCCTGTGGATTTATTGTTGATGACTTTGGGAACAAGCACCTTTTGTATCTTAGATAATTCTCTTTTATTATTATTATTGAGCGCAGACCTAGCTTTGAGAAGCAATGGAGCGCTTTACAGAGGTATACAATAATACAGATGCATAACGGAGCGCTTAACAGCAGACCAGATATACAAAGTGCGTAGGATACAGAGGAGCACTAAGAAGGGGTACAGTTGTAGCGGGGAGGAGAGGGGCGGACATCGTCTAGCGGGGCAGGTGCTACAGGGGGCGACGTGTTGGCCTAGGTGTTGAGAAGGAGAAACTTCTTGAAGAGGTGGGTCTTGAGTTCTTTTCTGAATTGTAGGAGCAAGGCTGATGCTGACTGGAAGGAGGTGCCATGGTCATGGGGCGTAGGCAGAGAAGGCTTGTTTTTGCGTCCTTTCCTTTTTGCAGCAGCAGATTTCAAGTCTGCTGGTGCTCTGTCTGCCAGAGATTCTGAGTTTCCCCATGAGCTAGTTTGGTAACTTGAGGGCAACTACCTTATAGATGCTGCAGCAAGACTTGAAGGTGAGTGCGTGCAGTTGGAGCCAGTGAAGGTCGGGGTGATGTGGTTGTATCTGCGTTTCGACCCTTGATGAGGCGTGCAGGCGCATGTAGGACACTTCTCGGGGACACTAGGGATGATGACATTATTAGCACATGCTTTTCGGTTGTAAAGCCATGTCTGTCCCTGTGGCTTCAATTTGAATAAAAACCTAGATTCAAAAGCTCTGTGTTGCTAGCGGCAGTTGTACAGGACATCTGCTTTCATGCTAATTTTTTAATAAGAACATTTCTCATGCCCATCTCATTCAGCTAATGCAGAAACTGTTGTGTTTTTTTTCTAATAAGGTGGTGTGTACAGTGAAAGGTTGAACGTATTTCGAATTGTTAAATGGAAAACTTCTGTTTGTCATTGACCTAGTGTTCTTGCCATGATAGCTGTAAGGATTTGCTGTAGGCTCTCAAAACTAAAATGGTTGCGTTTGGTTGCTAAAAAATTAAATATGTAGTTGTATAGAAGGAAATTTGACCACCTATTCCAATGTACATAATCAGTGCCACCAGTCCACAGCAGCGTTGGGATATAGGTAAAGGTTTTTTCACTTGGTGCATATCCTGCTAAATGTCAATAATTGCAGTGTCTGCAAATATGGGGACAATGTAACATAAGATGTCAGTATTTTGAGGAGGATGGAGCTGGGGGCTGTATGCTGTGGCCTGTCCCACTTTCACAAGGCTACCAAGCCCTGGTGTTCTGGGTCTTTTGGGCCCAGGAATACATTACCCATAGTTCCTGGTGGCTGGTAGGAAGCCAGCTAGGAACTCAATTTAAGTCACCCCTTCGACCATGCTGGTTGCTGATAATTCCTGTACACGTCACTGGCAAGGCTGGGCTCTGCAGGACATTCGCTAGCTCCGGTGAGCAAACTTACCTGCATGCTGCTTCAGCAGCTCTTGCAGGCCCCCACACAGCGACTAAGCGGCGGTCAAAGCGGAGACACTTACTCCCATGCTGCTCGGGCAGCAACATCTGCCTAATTTGCATGCCGCTTCCGCAGCCATTGGTACGCTCACACGCACACTGTTTCGGCAGCATCAACAGGCTAATATGCACACTGCTTCGGCGGCAACAGTAGGATTCCTTGCACGCTGTCTTGCGTCCACTGCAGGTCGCCAACAAGGCCCTAGGGGGACAACAGCTGCCTGCGACTTTCAGGACACAGTTCCTTGCAGAAAACTACAAGCCCAGGGAAATTGTGGGTTCCAGGGCCCAACGATAAGTGGGGATTTGAGGTCAAAGGGGGCATGAATGATTTGATAAAATCAGACTAGACTTGGTTACAGGTTACGCCAATTTTTCCTTTAGGAAAGAAACAGCCCAGCTTCATATTAAGCTTGTGTGGAAACTGGCTTTACAGACTGCATGGACATCTCTACCTATGCCTACATGTTTGCTAACACATTTGTTTGTTGATTCTGGGTGTATGTGTATTGATGCTTAGCTGCTTGCTAGATGTTTGTTGCTGCTTGATGTACATGTTTGAGGAACTTTGATATTCCATGTCTGCAACTAGTAAGGAAATGTGCTATAAATCACGTTTGTGCTGGGCAATGCAGTTATATACACTGCATTATGTGGGTGTTGAAAAGGACGAGGACAGGAATCCGGATTAAGTTGAGTCTGGGCCGTGGTGGCGCTGTGGAGCAGCCCAAGATGGCTGCTTAGCTTTTCAGCTCTGTGCATAGTCAACTGGAATCCTTCTGTGGTGGCGGTCCATTGCTACATCCAGCCCCGTGATTCGGCCCACACGAGTATGAAGTTGCCGAGCGACTGTGTGCCGAAAATCTGGAATTTTGCCCCACCTGCAACATGGGCTTCCTGGAGCGACTGGGGACGGCCTGGATGCTGCGTAGTGCTGGGCGCACGGACTGCCTCGCCCGCCTTATCAACCTAAGTGACTGCATCGACGGTGGTGGGCACTGCAATACTCGCCGCCGACTGAGGGCTCCGGCAGCACCTGGGGATCCAGTCACCTGCCGGAACTGCTGTTTGGAACCAGCCGCGATGACTCCTTCCCAGGGGGCCCACGCCAGTGTGCGCCTCGCCTCCCTGGCCCTCCCCCCACCTCTTCTCACCCCGAGAGTCGGAGGCATCAAGCCCGTCCCTCCTCCTGCGTGGCCTGCGGCCCCGGCTCCGGACTTGATCTGCGGCCGGGCTGTGCAGTCTGTCCGTGTGCCCTGCACCTGCTGCTCCGGTGCGGCGTCCACCACGGCAACTGCTGGTGCGGCCCGCAACGCTGTGGCCGCTTTCAAACTTAGCACCCCGGGGCCGACCGGGGTGACGGGACGGTAGGCTAGCCCCCCTGCGGTGACTGATGGCTCTGCTGTGAGGAGCTGTGCAGCAAGCCTTCTAGAGCGGGCCTAATATCACAGCCCACGCATACGGAGCCCAGCACACACCGTAACACGGTAGGAACTGCCTGATTGCAGCAAGCTGCGCGTCCCTAACCTTGCCCCCTGAGCAGCTCTTGGTTAACGCTACGAAGTGAGCAGCTGCTTGGGCGCAGGCTTGGCCCGGGGGTGTTGATCCTATATCCCCATATTAATTGAGGGCTGCAAGCAAGCCAGCATCCTACTTCATCACCATTACATGCTGGATGGCCCCAGACACACTGCATCACTAGAACCACTGTTCTTTTGTGATCCATCTGCTGGGCTGTCTGGGGCCCTCAAGGACACAAGGCAAGGACCATCAATCGGCACTCTACATCCTTGGTTTCAGAGAGACCCAGGGGCTTGTCTGCTAATACCCTGTCTATACTCCAGCGTGACTCCTTTTGGCGGACATGTCCTGAACTGGAGAGTGCTGCACCTAGAATACAACATAGAGCACTTCTTACACACCACTCGCCCGCCAGCTCGCTCCACCGTGGGGGTCCTGTGCTGCGTATTGGACACTCCTAACACCATACACCACTACACCCTGTGACTAAAGTGGGGGAGATACCTCAAGAAATTAACCTAAGGCTCCAGCCCTCGCCGCCCCGCATATCGCACCTTGAGCTTCGCGCAGGAGGGGGGCCCACCGCACTATACACTTGCCCCCACTCCCAGCTCGAATCTCAGGCCGCCCCCCCACCTGGGTTTTACATTGCAACTGCTCGGAGCATAGCACACAAGGCTAAGATATTGTGTGACCCCATCTCCGCACTGACTGTAGGTGGTACACGACATCCGTCAGCAACTGCGAGGTCGACCCACACTCAGGATGAGCTGGTAAGATTGGTGTCATGGACAAGTTTGCAAAGGCCACCATTAGAACTGACCAAGGACAGCCCTCTACTGGTCAAGACGACGGAGATGTACAGGTGGAAGCCACTGACCCTGTCCTTGCATTCATGATGGAATCCATGGCCAAGAACTTTGCCTCCTTTCATGAAAAGCTGGAAAACATAAACGCTAATGTTGCGTCACTCAGACCCAAGCTAGATCAGCAGGGCTTCAGGATCACGGAGGCGGAAACCAGGATCGGCGCCAACGAGGACAGCATCATTACTCTCCAGGACACTGTGTCCACCCTAGTTTGCGATATGTAATCAGTCAAAGCTAAATGTGATGATCTGGAGTCCAGGTCACGGAGAAATAATATACGCATCATTGGTGTCACGGAAAATGCGCTCAAGGGCCCGCTTGAACTGGCAACGGAAAACCTACTCAACGAGCTGCTGGACAACCCGGATCTGTCTCCCTTCTTTGCAGTTGAATGGGCCCACAGAGTGCTGGCCCCACGCCCTAAACCTGGTGATTTCCCGAGGCCAATCATAGCAAACATCTTAATCTATAGAGACAGAGATCAGATACTCCAACTCGCTCGAGAAAAGGGTGAACTTAGACTGGATGCGCAGACCATCAGAATATTCTCAGACTTCTCCACTGGTGTACAGCAGGAACGTCTACAATTCATCAAAGTCAAAAAACTGCTTGGAGAAAGAAACATCGCCTACGCCATATTGTTCCCAGCTCACCTGAAGTTCACCTTTAATAATAAACTGTACTTTTTCAGTGAAATTTATCAAAGCACATATTCCCCTTCATGTTCCCGCGGACGATCTGATGGAGAATAACTGAACTCAATGAGAGATCCCATGTGCTGCTGGCTCTGTCTTCAGATCTAAGTTGTTAAGGCTAATGTGTAACTAGTACCCATATCACTTCTGGCTCATCTGTACTATTGAACATAAATGGGCTACTATACCCAGCCGCCCCATACTGTTACAGGTTGTTTCACATTTGTCTATTTACCTACTTATACCCTGTAATAAACGGGCGACCCCCGACCCCACCTCCAATGCTCTATCACTGCTACTCTCTACTTATGTTTAATCTTCTTTGGGTCTGCAAACTCAGAAATGGGGCCCACAGCTCCTAACCCAAGAGGAGCGAGAGAATGGCCGATCACCACAAATACTGTTTGCAATGTTATGGAACCCATAGGTTCCCATACAAGTTGGCTGCACGGCAGCGGCCCACACCGCTGCAACTGCAATGTTTGTTGTGTTCCGACTGCACGAGAGCCCCTTTTGGGCTGCTGCAAGGGTTGTGCCAGGTTGGGGACAGCTCACCCTCGGGAGAGTTGAGGGGAGGGACAGGCACACTGCCGGTTGGGGATGGGCAGTGAGGGTGGAAGGGTGGGATGTGGGAATCTTGGAAAAAGGCAGTGCAAACATGGCACTACACACGATGGGTAGACAAAGCTGCTTAATCATCGGTATTCATTGGCGTATACGCAGGCACACATACTGGGATGTTGGTTAAGATGTCGTGGAATTGTCTGGGGGTTAAACAACTACACTAAGGCCCGCAAGATTATTGCATACGCACAGAGACACAGGGTTAAGGTCCTCCTCTTGCAAGAGATGGATGCCCTTGGACACCTTGCATCGAGCTTGGCTCCCTCCTGGGGCCTGAATAGGTTTTACACTACGTACTCCACACAGTCTAGAGGTGTGTTGACACTGCTCCATAAATCTGTAAAATTTGTACTGAAGAAGAGCCTCGTCGACCCTGAAGGGATATATGTTATACTTCACTGCACATTGGCAGGTCGTGAGTGCCTGCTGGTGAACACATATGGCCCTAATGTTGATGCCCCTGAATTTGATAAGGTGTCCTCCACTTTGATGGGGTGCATTGGGGTCCCCGTTGTCTGGGGGGGAATATGAATCTTATACTCGATAATGATCTAGACAGGACAGGCACAGCATCCAGAGTTCACTCCCAAGCAGCTGGGAGACTACTTACACACATGGCATCTCTAGGATTGTGGGATGTCTGGAGGACACTACATCCTCAATCTCGGGAATACACCTTCTACTCCTCTGTCCATGACAGCTCCTCTAGAATAGACCCGTTTATGACCGCGGGCGATCTCATTGGTAAGGTTAATGACGCTAATATCCTGGCCCGCACTTTGTCAGACCATGCACTCGTGACGTTGAGCTTGGAATTTGGATCCCCCCTCCCATCGCCTGGCACATCAAATCCGAAGCATTACTTGATGTGGTGTTCAGGGCCGAGATCCTCTCGGACATACAGACCTTTTTTGAAACTAATCCCCAGCAGGACACTACCCTCGGGGTTCGGTGGAGGCCTTTAAGGTTTACATTAGGGGCATGGCCATCTCACGAGAGGCGGGTATTCTGAAAACCATTAGAAATTACCTTCAACGCTCTGAGACTAGACTCTGGGATCTGGAGCGCGAGTGTGTGGCGGACACTACGCCGTCCAAACTGGCACAAATCAGAGTTGAAATGGAAACTTTTGAGTCCCATGCGCTGCAAGAAATTAAGTACCTGGCACGACCGATCGCAGCGAGGCAATACGGGGAGGGCGAAAGACCTAGGAGAACACAGGCTAGACTAGTTCGGGCAGAAGGGACCTATATTGAAAGCATCAAGGATGCACAGGGTGTTCAACAATGGTCGGATCAACAACTTCTCTCGAGGTTTGCACAGTTTTACACTGATTTATACTCTCCACGACAAGTACACAACACACAGGATATCCTGGATCTGCTGGATCAAATTCCTATGACTCTTGTGTCCCTTTTTTTTCCTGCACATGTCAGACCTACCCTGTTGGCTGCCTTAAACCTAGCACTTGGAAATTACTGGCTGCACTACCACTGTTTGTTGCCTTTATTATTTATTTATTGTTATGTATCTGTTTCTCCTCTGCTTCGCACTTTCCACTTCTCCCCCCTTCCATGCACTTTCCCCTCCCCCTCTCCCATGCACTTGCGCGTTCTCAATGTCACTGGGCCTAGTAAGATCACTGTTTTGTTCTCCCCTGTTCCCCTCCCTTGCCGCGCTCTGTAACACTTGTGTACGAGCGCGATAGAAATAAAATATCAATATCAATAAGTCCACTCGTGAGCAGCTGGACGTTCCTATAACACTAGATGAGATAGTCCAGGCCATCACTGACCTCCCGCGAGGCGAAGCCCCTGGCCCCAATGGCCTCATTGCGGAGTTCTACCAGGAACAGGTCGCCATCCTTGCACCTAGATTGCTAGAGTCTGGAACGAGGCACTACGCGTATGCATTCTTCCCCCTTCAATGCGCGAGGCAATAACAGTTCTCCTCAAACCTGGTAAGCCTAGCGATGAATGCGGGTCCTACAGGCCCCTCTCACTTATGAACCTAGATACAAAGATACTCGCCAAGACCCTGGCCAACAGATTCCCCTTGAATTATCTCGTTCACGACGACCAAATTGGTTTCGTCCCTGGACGCTCGGAGACTCTTCAATGTTCTATCAAGAAAAGACCAGGATGTAGAAGCTGTTGTGGACACACTGGAGGCACAGAAGGCCTTTGACATGGTCTCGTGGCAGTATATGTGGGCAGTCCTGGAGAAAATGGGGATGGGCCCTAAAATGATCCAATTTATCAAGATAGTGTACACTTGCCCCTCCGCCAGAGTCTTGCTCAACTCATTGACCTCGCACTCCTTTGAACTGCAAAGGGGTGCGGGTCAGGGCTGCCCCTTCTCCCCCATCCTCTTTGCTCTGGTCATCGAACTGATGCGGATTATGTCAGGGAAAGACATTCCCGCAAGGGCATACGACTAGCGGACCGATATAATATAGTTGTATGCGGATGATGTCCTTCTGTATGTTAGGGACCCCTCTACGCATCTAGATCCCATACTGAGAGACATAAACAAGGTAGGCACCTTCTCGGGCTTCACGATTAACTATACGAAGTCTGAGATATTCCCCCTCACCAGCGCAGCTCAGCGGCCGAATTGTGAATATCCCCTCCGTTGGTCACCTGATGGTATCCGATACCTAGGGGTCCAGGTAGCATTGTCTAAATCTGCTTTAATCGCTGGAACTATACCGCCGGTGCGAAATACATTGAATCTAGGGTGACAAAATGGCAGGCCCTACCGCTGGTTGGCAGACTCTCCTTGACTAAGATGGCCCTGGTTCCCAAACTACTATACATATTCGAGAATGTACCAATTTGGCCGGGGAAGAAATATTTTGAGGAACTACATGCAATGGGCTCTCAATTTCTGTGGCATGCAGGCGCAGTCTGTAAGAAATGGCAACACATGGCCCTGCTCTACGAGAAAGGGGGATTCGCGGCTCCGGACCTGGCCCTATACTGGATAGCGGCCCAAGCACAATTTGCCATGTATTGGTATAAACACCCCACTGCCCCCCCTCATGTCTGGTTGGAAAAACTGGCCACGCCCAAAGTCAACACTATGACTCTAGTTCTTCAACACAAATACATAACTGAAGCCCTAACGGACCCCATTTCGTCCACTCTAGTGGCATGGCAACGCCTCCTTCACTTTACATCCACTCCCCACCCTTATTACAAGTGGCTTCCCATATGGTGTTTCCCGGGGCTGACACCTACTCATGATAAATCTCTTTCCCAACATTGGTCGGGCCTGGGGTACCATGCACTGACAGACCTATTCCCAGAAGGGAAGTTCATCACCCCACAGACGTGGCGCACTGGCCACACACGCTCGGCTCTGGATATGCAGCATTACTATAGACTACGTGCCGCATGCCGGGGTATGTGGTCATCATTTCCAGAGGAACCCCCAGATACCCCTGAACTTCAGTACATTGCCAATTCCGACAACAGTCGTAATATAGTGTCCTCTTTTTACAAATTCTTACTGGTGAAGGTCCCTGACGAGACTCCCAAGGCTAGAGATGCCTGGGCTGCAGAACTCGATCTAGATGTCACGGATGGTCTGTGGAAGAGAATGTGTTCCCACACGAGTAAGTTCTCCCTGAACTCCAGATATCGCTGCATGCAGTACAAGATATTGAATAGGTTATACTACACCCCACATAGACTGACCAAGCTCTCAGGTGTCTGTTTAAATGTTTGCCCGAGATGTCAGGCCGAGGACGCTGATCAAGCGCACATGTTCTGGTCGTTCTCTGCGCTGCACGCATTCTGGGGAGATGTGCTGGATGCACTATCTGAGATTGTGGGTACAGTAATAGATCCGGACCTGATGGCATTGTTATTTGGGGTCTGGAAGGGCGATGGGGTTAAGAAAATGGCTAGATTCTTGAATGTGGCTTGCAGGGTGGCTAAAAAAATGCATATTGCAATGTTGGAAGAGACCATCCCCCCTACTTTTAAGATGCGGCTCTCAGCCCTCACATGGACACAAACATGCGAGGAGGAATACATTGCCTCTCTACCTGCGCAGTGTCTTGCCAGAAATGTCTGGACTGCTTTCTGCAGCTACCTTAACAAAGAGACTGATGTGGACTCTGTTTCGCCTCCACCCTCATGGACAAGGTGCAAACTATTGGTGTGATTGTAGGTCCTTTACTCTAAGTGGATGATGTTTATAACCGCCAATGTATATGCCTGCTATGTACGTCTGTAATGTTGCTGGTAATGCTCAGAAAGTGTAACTGCCTTAACTCTCCCAATAAAACAAAAGATAAAAAGTAAAAGTTAGGTCTGGCCCACAATTAAGAGTGGATATAGACTTAAGTCTAAACGTTTATTCCTGTATATTGTATGTATGTCCTTTTCCCTGTTCTTCCCCATACTTGACCATTTTGTGCCCGCTAAACCTCTTTCCAGTTTCCTTAATCACTCCCATCCTATCCAGCACCCCTCACTAACCCTCCTCCTTTCCTCCATTGGCTACCTTGTGGTTATCTGTTCTTGTACAAATCCAGATCCCGTGCTAAACAAGTTGGGAGGGCCATTATCCATTCGGCTTCTTTGGTTGGGCAGGGAGTGTGCAGATTTTCCTACTCTGCCCTGTGCGCTGACATAGGCCTTCTGACAGTATGAACAGTTTACTTGTAGCACTGACAGCTGGGTACTCCCAGAAAACGGTTTCCAGGTTGCAATTTGCAGCTCAGGAATGTCCTAATGGGGAACTAGTCCAACCAGGAGACCAGACCTAAGGATGCATGTTTTTGCACTAGTCACCCCTTAACACCTTCATTTCTGTAATTGGCTGGAAATTATGTTGGCAAGCCCACCAGCCCACATGGCTTTGGCAGGAAAGTCTGGAAATAAAGCTTCGGCATTGGTAAGAGGTTGCCTGCCATTTGTTTGGTCACAGGTTTCCTGATTTGCTGGTTGCTTCATCCCGATCTGTTACTCTTGTTTGTACTGTCCAACTTGCCCCTAGAATGTGGTGTCTGGCTCATGACCTTCAATAATGTCATTTAGCATCTATCACCTCCGTTATGGTTGGGTTGGACTCTGTGGCCCTCTATTGCTCTGGAAAGGTGTTAGGAAAGATTTCTCTTTGCGGCACAGTTCCCTCCATTATTATGGACCCCCAAACTTTTTGCTTTTATTTTTTAATCTGACCTGAACTTTTTACAATGCAGTGAAGCCTTCATCTTCACTACACTGGCTTTCGCTCATTTCTCATGGGGAAACTGACATATCCTTCAGGCTGTCAGTACTGGGAAACATTGTTTCCCTTAGTCCTGTTACATTGTTGCCCTTTATCATTTTACAATGGAGTACACTTTTTGTTTTACCCTAGACTAACACTCAGATGATTTTTGGTTACTTTAGGTGTGCCTAAAGGACAAGCTGGTGGCAGCAGCTACTGTTTTCTATTTTTTTAGTGTGTTTTACTTTAGCCTTACCACGTTAACTGTGTTTGGATACCTACTGTTGCTAGTGTCCAAACATGGCTGTGCCACAAGGTTTTTAGTTTGTCCTTTGGCCATCTTTTGTCTAACCCTTCTTTCTGACCTGTCAGAACAGGAAAATCCTTATATGGCTGTGCCCGGGAAAGCGGAGACTTTTCGTGGGTTCCTGCAGGGCCATGTGCATTTTGCTGCTAGAAAGTGGGTTTGGACTGTCTGATCCCAATCCACAAACTGGTTTTAGTGTGTCTGAATGGTATGCATGAGCTGTGCCACCAGTGGTCCTGATTGGACCACTGCTGGGGTTGTGTGTGCGCTTCGACCTTTGGAGTGGAGGGAACATCCATTCTTGACATCCGCTCGAGTACTGCTAAGAAAAGCCATCGGAAGTGCCCCTGGATCACCCAGTGGCTGGCCAGCTCAGAGTTTGGGCTACCGTGCTGCAGGCGTCAGTTTTGCATTGAGGCCTGGAACTTTGGGGATCGGCAGCTTGTGCTACAGGACTCATCTCTGCCAAATGTTGTGGTTCCAGCATTGTGGACACCCGAGATACTAGGTGAAGTCCGGCTGCAACAAGTGTCACCCTGTGCCTCAGTGCATTGGTGGCCGTTGTCCAAAACAGCTTTCCTGCATCCAGTCCTGTGCTGACGGGGGTCTTGCATCGCGTCCTTCTGCATTCTCCATCCTGAAGACCTTGCACCAGCATTTTTCGCTGGCTGGCGAAGTGCTCGACCCTGCAACCCGTGAGAATCAAGGACTGTAGCTGAAGGTCGGGAAAAGCGACCTTGGATCGTCTTCAGAAGACCTGCCAAATACTAAGCAGAATCGGAGCATGGGAGGTAAGTTGTAACAAGATTTACCTGAACCCCGAACTCCCTTTTAAAAGTTTGGTCATTTTTAGAAACTTCTATAACAGTTTGGTTTTGCCAGTGCTTGTTCGCACAAGCATTCCGAAAGTGGGAGACATTTTTATTAGCTTGGATAACTCATCCTCTACCCTTTGGAACTCTTCATTGGACCTCATAAGCCCTCCACTAACTTTTACCCATCACAAAACTGTGTGGCACTTTGGTGAACTTTTGGGCACAAGGCCCCATACATCTTAGGGATGGACTTATAAAGTTGGTGTTGTATGTATCTCTGTGGACATGTAGTGCTACACACTAATTCTTACCTTTCTTCGAAGGGGTTTATGTATTTTGCCCTACTCCAGTGATTGTATATATGTATGATTTATTTATTCTTGTGTGATCTTGCATGCTAGTAGTCATTTTTCAAAGTGTATATGGACATAAATATTTTTGTAAATGTCTAAGTGTGTTCCTTGATGTTTCACTGTGTACTCATTGCGGACCTCTTACCAAGCTCACCCCTCCTGAGACTTAGCCTTGACCACAGGTCCAGCTACCTTGAACTGGTTTGGCTACAGCCCCCAGAGTTGCCCCTGTCACTAAACTAGGTTGGCCTTCTATACATCTGTCCACCAGGCCAGAGTATAGTAAATCAGTGCTAACAAATTGGTGGCACCGATGGCATTTCCTTTCCACTTAACAAATTGGCGTGCAGTGGTGAGGCTCAAGTATTGGGCACCTCAGTGTTTTCCACTGGTGAGGTGTCTGGATAACACTTACACAGTACACTGTGATGTTTGATTGTATTGTAGTTGGCAGTCACCTACTATAATTGATAGCATGGACAGAATCACATTGACTTCCTTAAGTACTAAAGTGGATCACCTAAAAAACATTGTGTAGCAAGAGGCTTACGTCTCTGGCACTAAAGCTGAATTGTCAAGATTCTGGATTTTGAAAAGAATAAGGATTGTACCTCCCCTAACTAATGGTACTGGTAGTGATGTTGCGGCTGTGCCTTGCAGCAGTAATGGAGTTTCTGTCACTGCAGCAACTGTTGGTCAGGATGAGGAGGCGGAGGGTGACTCTTCTGAACTTTTCTCTGTAACTACCTCAGAGGCTGAGGCCATTTTTGATCTGAAAAAAGAGAAACTTGGGCTTAACGAAAAAGAGCTTGAGTTCATCTTGGCAAGATTGGACTTTGAGAGAATTGAGAGGCAGAAGGACAGAGACCACCAAATGGAGCTTGCCAAGTTACAGGCTTCACAAGGTTCTTCCAGAGGATCTGGAGATGGTTCTTGGCCCTTTTAACATCCAAGGTTCTCAAAAGATCTGCTCTATGTGTATGATGATAAGAATGATATCATTGATTGCTTGTGACCTTTGAGTATGCATGTACAAGGGGTGAGTGACGCTGATAGAACTGCATGGTTGCTTCGCATACTTCCCCATTGTGGCTGCAGTGCCATAATGAAAATGTCAAAAGCTGAGAGGCAAGATTTTGCAAAACGACTTGAGGAGATTTAGGGAGTACAAGAAAAAAGAAAGTATGACTTACGTTGCGTTTGTTAGAGATTCCTTGAAAAACCTGTGTGGCTGGGGTGTTATCAAGTAACCACCATTGAGGGCATGATTCACTTGGTCATGCTTGAGCACATTTTTGCCTATTGTTCCCCAGAGCTTAAGCAACATTTGGCTGACTCTAAGGAGTCAAATACTAAGAGGTTAGCCATTGCTGCTGACTTATGGGTCTCACATAGTGTCCCATAAGGACTAGCCTGCTTCTAGTAAGCAGGGCGAAGGGAAGAAGCAGAAGGAGAAAGAGGGTGGGGGTACAGATAAATCTTCACACCAAAAGGCCCACAACAAGTTTAAAAAGGGGGAAGTCACAAGAGTCTGGGCAGGGTAGTGGGACTAATCCTCCCAAGCACGAGTGGTTTCCCAAAGCCTCCTTATGTGTCAAGACCCTGTGTGACTTGTTACGCTTATCGAGGCAGTGACCACAGGAAGGGGGATCCCAAGTGTAAGGGTATACCTTGGGGGCCCACTCTGCAAGTCTGGCCTTTCCTCAGGAAGAGGAGTTTGCAGTGGTGTCCTTCCCCTTGGATTCTTTCCCCACAGTTGAAGAATAAGTTAGTCTAGATTCCTTAGAGCCTAGTAATGCTGGAGCCTCTGCTCCCATCCCAGTCCTGTCTTAGTCATGTTTCTTCTGAAGATAGCATTCAGTTTGCAGGCGTAAGTGCCTCTACTATTAGGAACACTGGGCCCAGTCCTACTGATGTAGCTTCCTCCGTGGTAAACCCACAGGGTCTTGCCTCAGACCCAGTGGGGTATGCTCAGTTGGCTGGTAGGCTGTCTCTCAATGTTCCAGTACCACCTGTCATGAGGGCTGTGACTAGTGAAATGGTCGGGGCATCTGTCAATATTAGGAGAACTGTTCCAAGAGGTTCTGGGTGAGCTCAGTCTTCAAGACTTAGTTCCTGATAGACATTCACCAGATCCTTCAAGCACTAGGTCTCATCAGGCTGCCTTAGCCAAGCCTAAGGGGAAAGCCTAGGACATCAGAAAAAGATGTCTGGGAAAGGAAATATTCCCCCGGTCCAACGTACAACATCTGTAGAGGTAGTTGGTAGTGTCCCTAATCCAACTTTGGATGAAGGACCACCAGTAAATATGGGACTCCTGAACTACCCAGCTTGCTGGTAGAGGAGATCCCTAGGGGAGAGATTAGCATGGGCCAACAAAGAAAGAAACCATCATTGAAAGGCCTGCTTCCAATGGGAGGGTTCCCCTCCAGTGAACCAATGGCTACAACAGGAAGGTGGGTTACTGGAAAGTAAGCCCACATAGCCCATCGGAGGAGCCCATGAGAGGTTGGGGGTTCCTCATGATGTGTGGCCTTTCCTCCTACAGTTGGTGTGTGACATTCCCATGGTGGTTCATCCTAATGTCAGGATACCACCAGAGTGGTCTAACTTACATTCTTGCTGGTCCAAGATGGGGGTCCCACGAGAAAACCATTGTAGGGGTCTCACTGCCTGTCACCAGAATGAAGGGAGTGAGACAGTATTCAATCACTCCAGGATTCGCTTTTAGGAGTGGACCCATTTGTACTAGAGAGCAGGCCTAATTTGGTTACAGTTGGTGGTTGCTGATCACAACAATATGGGCCTCAATACGAGTTGGGTGGTATTCTGGTGGTAAATCCGCTGGAATACCGCCCAACGGAATCACTGTTACCACCACTTGGTCCGGTGGTTTCACCGGCGGATTACAAGTGTTGGTATTAGTCTCCATGAATTTGAAGTCCATAGGCCTGTTGGGTTTCCTGACCCACGTTTGAGCTATCATGCTGCAACATTTGGTGCTGTGGGCTTAGAAAATCCAAGATGGCCAAAAAGCCCACATGTGCGCCGGAATCTAGGAGAACCACGCAGTTTGTGCACACTAAAATGGTTGCCTAACTTGCCACCCACCAGTGCGAGCAGGATGGGCCGGGGTGCCATGAGTGAAATGTGTGCCAAAGGAAAAACCGCACTTTAAAATCACCTTTTGTTTCTCTGAATGCCAGCTCAAAATGCCTATTTTCAAACATTGCAACACATCCAAAAATCTCACTGAACACCAGCGGACATCTGTCAGAATGAAGTATGTGTGCATACTAAATCTGGGAAGTTGAAGAGCCCCAAAACAATGTTCATAACAAGACTGGCTGAGCTCTGCAGGTCTGCAGCAGCCTAACTGAAACTGGATTTAAAACTACCAAAAATCGAAAATGTTTAAATGAACTGAGTGACCTACTTTTGAGTGTCACATAGTTTGTCACTGTTGAAATGTCATAGTTTTGAATTTAGAATCAGCATTCTAGCTGCATATGTAAAAATTGTCTTGACTTAAACTGGGGAACAAAAACTGACATTTTATCTGAAACCTGGCTTAATGAAACTGAATTCTGCCTGACATCTACCCCCACAGGAGTTAAAACCTGCTTAGCCACTCTTCCCCTTGCCAAAAGGAGTTGTCACCTCTCTGATTAGATTAGGGATGGAGCAGCTACAGGGAGTTGAACAAAGGCCTGTCCTGGGCCCAGGCAGATGGTTTATTAGGGTGGCCGTAAAATAGCTTCCTCTTGGCAGAAGCTGGGAGGGGCAGGGTCTCTGAGCTTGGCAGAAACTGGATAAACTGGTTTCTACACCATGTGACCTGAAAAGACACACCCCTGTTGGCCAGAATATGATTCTAAGAAAGATGTATAACTCATGGTGCGGACTTGTCAAAATTATTTAAATGATACCATAATTCTTGTGATTTTTCTTTGCACATTTTAAGACGCGTTGGGAATTTGTGTGATGTTCTGGGGCAAAACCCCGCTATTTATGGATACTACAGACTCTGTGTTTAAGCTAGAGACATGGGAATTTACTGGAGTATGTATGGACAGGCCGTGTATATGTGTATAATTTTTAATGAAGAACCAAGGTTGCATAACCCACTAAAATCGAAAATGTTGCTGTTTCTGAATGCAAGCTCTCAGGAAGAGCAGATTTGGGACAGAGACTACCTCATGTGATAGGTAATATGTTCATGCAATGACAAACCACTATGTATTTGAGAAATGTGTATTTTGATCAAATATAGATTTGTGGGCAAACTGACCAGGGGAGGATCCTCTGACCCATAAAACCTACAGCATCACTCTGACTCACAGTTCCTTCCCCAATCATGGGAGAGGGGAGAATTGGACCAATGACAAGTTGAAAGAGGGACTGGCTAGTGATGCTGCACACACACCCACTTTCAAAAGACATAAAAAGAGCCACTGGAAGCTAGAGAGGACATTCAATTCCATTTGCTGCGGAGCATGCTGATCGACGATTTCACATCCAGAGATCCAGACTTCAAATCCATCAATCTCCAGAACCTGTAGCAGTACCTAGAAAGCAGAGCAGTATCCAGAACCAGAGGCCAGAGATCCAGAGTGACCCAGACCGCTGTTAGCAGAACCAGAGAGCTGACCCAGATCACTGTGAAGTGCCGAGACCAGAACCGGAGTCCAGTCCAAAACCTGACCAGATCCGTGGCGAGGCCTATTTTAAAATATATTGTGAGTACCTAGCAGAACTGGGCAGAACCAATCTCTTAGTTAAAATAATCTAATCCAAACTATTTTAATCTAACCAGAACTGCCTCCTAGAAGTTGTCACTTGTCAATTTGCAAAGCTGCCACCTGTCATTTTCTAGCTGCAAGCTGTAACCTGTCGCTTTGAACTTTTAAAATTTCAAATCCGAAAAACAACCTTCACAAAATCGTTCATAACTCCGTAACCCTTTGTGCTAGGAACTTGGTTTAACTTTCCTCTGAAAGCTTAGAATCTCAGTTTTTCAACAAGCCTAGAACCGACTTGCTACTCCTTATACTTTCTTCGTAATCATGATTCTCGCACCCGCGAATTTTGCCGCAATTTGCGATTTGGTCCGATTTCTTTACTTGCAAAAAGATAGCTGCTTTTGCCTGAACTACTAAATTTCGTTTGCCTCTTAAGAACCATCCCTGGATCATTGCTAGAGTGAGCCTGGACTAATATTAACTAGATACCACTCACCCTGAACCTCCTGGAGGGAATTAAAAGCATTTTCAGCATATTTCTCACTGCATTGTCACCATATTCAAAGCACTTGGGTCTGTGTTTCAAAACTCCTATCTGTTGTATAAGCTTCTGGGGGGGAATTGAACTGAATTCTATTTGATTGCATTCCTAAGAACTGAGTCCCATTCTATTCATTTCCTTTCATTGGATAAAGGGGGGGTGAATTGTCCAAGAAAGTGATTACATTGTCTTTTGCTGAAATCCTATCAAGTTATTTTCTGTACTGCATTTCATTCCACATTGCATCCATTTGAAACCATAAAAGTATTGTTGCTATCGTATCCATCCTATAACCACTCATCATTGATTATAAAGAAGTGTGCTAGTGCCGGACTATCCATTATTGATTACTGCTCAGATTAAGTGTGATATTCAATTATTAATTTATTATAAAGCGTGATATATATATATATATTTCTGATGTTTGTTAATCTGCTTAGAATCACATGCTGTGCATAGGTCCGACATCCAGTGGTCACTGCGGAGTATTGCATTTTGTTTTTCGTAGTCGAAAAGGGACATCGACAAGGCGTGTCTGAAACACTATCCCTATAGTGACGTGCGTTGTACCCACAATCCCTCACGCGTCGAGGTCCCTCAGATTTTTTTTTTCCGCCCAGCTACTGGTCGCCTTTACGCGGAGCTCCTCGAGAGACATTGCAGATTTCATCTCCTCGACCTTTGGTCGTTTTCCTATATTAATATAGAACATATCGATCCCCCCCTCGACGCTGTTGTGAAGCTGTCTCCGCCGAGCAAGATCTTCGACGGAGGGGACGAGCGGAGGAGATCCTTCGGCGTTGCCGAACACGTGGCCTGGCCTCGCAGGCCATATACAGTAGGGAGAGTGGGGGTCGTGGGACATCTGTTTCTTTTCTGAGAATGCCTTTCCTTTTCCCCTTCCTTTCCCTTGGGGTGGTTATCACGATTTATTGCCTCGGCTATGGAGAGGACACCCTTTAGGTTTTGCCCGCTTTGCAAGGGCAAGTTTACTTGGAAGGACAAGCATTCACGGTGTAACCGCTGCTTGCCCCTCGATCACAAAGAGGAAGGTTGCATGGCTTGTCGGCTTCTTAAGCCTAAGACTCTAAAAGACTGTAGGGTCAAGAGGTGGGCGGCCTACGCTATGTCGAAGGCCGACGCTTCACCCACCGTTGCTACCACCGACAGTGACGAGGAACGTGATACCACGACCTCCGCTACGGAAGTCGAAAACCCCCCTAAAGAGCGCACACGCGCTTCGTCGTCTGTCCCCGGCCCCGACGGGCTCGGCTCACGCCCTGCTTATGGGGATGAACACCCCGGCGACATTGACGCACACAAGACCACACATAAGCACACAACCCATGGCTCTTCTTCGTCGAAGGCGAAGAGAGCATCAGCGCCCAAGGAGACGCAGGTTCCACCGGCGGCCTCCTCGGACCGTTCGGGTTCGAAGCCCCTCTCGCAACCGCAGCCGCCACCAGCGACTGGGCTTTCGGCAAATAAGGGCGCCGCCCCCAAATCATCGGCCGGCGCGCATCAGCAGAAAGCGCATGCCGCCGTAGAGCGATCGACACCCATAACGTCGAAACCACAGCCCTCCGCTGACAAACGAGTCGCTGAGAGCTTGGCGAGGATCGTGGTAGCCGACGCCCACAAGCGTACGCCGAAAGACACGTCGAGCGCTACGCAGAGGTCGAAAGACACGCCGAAAAAGCCCGAAGAAAGACAGGGACTATCTCCTTCAGTCGAGGGGACCCCCAACACACCTGAAGGCTTTTCGGAGGGCGACGGGACACTTTCCTCGACGTTGTGGGAGAGGTCGAGCCGTTTTCAGCTACAAGACACTATTTTTCCCCCGCTAGACCGCTCAGGGGTACCCCATGAAACCATGGAAAGGCTCCATCTCTGCATGGAAAGAATGGAGAGGTTTATGAATACCCAGAACCCTCCCACTCCCAAGAGAATAAGAGAAGGGCCTCAGAAGGACCCCAGGGCCAAAATTCCGAGACTAGTCAATCCCCACCAGGACACAGCCTCAGACTTCCATAGTGTGTATGACCTCACTGGGGAAGAACATTACTTTGAGGAAGAGGATGATTTTATGGACGAGGAAGAGGGACGGAACCAGGAGGAAGGTCTGGAAGACAGCCCAGACTTGGTAGGAGAAGGCTTCGGAGAAAATCCAGAAGAAGGACCTTCTCACCCCTGGCAATCTCCATCAATATATTCCGACACTGATGTCCTGAACCTAAATCCTCCTGACAATTCACCTATTAGAAACACGTCTCCCATTGACGATCAGCCCACATTTAATGCCCTGTTGCGCAGAGCAGCAGCACATTTCGAACTGGACACTGGGGAGCTCTCTCCTGAATTAGACTTTGTGGAAAGAGTAATTAAGGAGAAACCCCCGGTCAGTAAGACCATTCCCCTCCTCGCTTCGGTGAAGAGAAGAATCATCCCTTCGCTGTCCACACCCGCACTAATCAGAGGGGTCAATCCTAGAATTGAAAAACTTTCACTCCTTCACCCTCGGACCCGCTGTACATCAGGGGACATTCCATTCCGGATTCCCTGGTAGTAACCAATACAAGAAAGAGGGCAGGGGTACCACTTTCCACCAGTGAGGCACCACCTGACAAGGAGGGCAAGCAGTTATATGCCCTTGCAAAAAGAGTTACATCCTCGGCTGCCTTTTCGGCAAGAATTGCAAACAACAATTCTTTGCTCGCTAGCTATGCGGACGCGCAGTGGGCCAAACTGTGCAAAGACGCCGAAGAAGCGCCGGAACCACTACGTACACGCCTGCTTACAACTATTGGCGAAGGAACCCAGGTCAACCAGAGTATTGTAAAGAACTCTCTAGATGCTGCAGAAACAGCGGGACGTTCCCTGGTTCAGGGAATACTGCTAAAACGCCACGTATGGCTGCGCAACTCAGGGTTCAAACCGGAGACACAGGCGTCTTTAATAAATAAACCTGTTGAAGACTCAAACCTCTTCGGGAAAGCAGTGGATGAGGCTCTGGAGATGGCTAAAAAAGAGTTCGATACTATCAAAACTCTTGACCAAATCTCTAAGCCCTCTACCAGGCGCGGCTATGGCAACAAACGCTTTTTTCGTGGCCAACGCCAACAACAAAACCAGCAGCAACAGTACCCTGCCACCAATTTCCAGACCAATAGTGGGCAGTACAGCCAAAGAGGCCAGCGCCGGGGCAAAGGAAGAGGCCGGGGGTCCACCCCCAGAGGCTCCCAAGCCCCCAACAACACCAAGTGACGCGAAGATTCGCGTCCCCTCCCATGCAACACCGGTCAGGGGCCGGATAACATCCTTTCTTCCAGCATGGGAGGGTATAACGTCAGACCGCTGGGTACTTTCCACCGTAGCCCACGGATACTGCATCGAATTCAACAGTTCCCCAACATACAAACCCCCGAGGGGACGACGCATGACACCGGAACATCTTGCCATCCTTCTCCAAGAAGTACAACAACTGCTGGAAAAAGGAGCCATAGAGGTCGTGCCTCTATCTCAGGTAACGGAAGGTATTTATTCAGAGTACTTCCTTGTACCCAAGAAGGATCTAACCATGCGCCCTGTATTAGATCTGCGCCCAGCGAACAAGTTTATCAAACCCCAAAAGTTTTGTATGGTGACCTTACAGGAAGTGATCCCACTGCTTTCACAGGGAGATTACATGACAACATTAGACATGAAAGATGCATACTTTCATATTTTAATGTTGCCAGCGCACAGAAAATACCTCCGGTTCATGATAGAGGGCAAACACTACCAGTTCAGAGTGCTACCCTTCGGCATAGCATCAGCACCAAGGGTATTCACGAAGGTGCTGGCAGTGGCAGCGGCCCACCTGCGCAGGTTGTCCATCCCAGTTTACCCTTACCTCGACGACTGGCTCATAACAGGGGATTCTTACGAAACATGCTTCTCCAATACCCAAAAGACTGTAGACCTTTTGTTCCAGTTGGGCTTCTCCATCAACGAAAAGAAGTCCAGCCTAGACCCCAGCCAAATCAAACAATTCCTAGGGGCTCTAATTCAAACAAAGGACGGTCTTGTCTTCCCCTCCAAAGAGAGGGTCCAAAACATGCTGTTTCAGATCCCTCAATATGTGACCGGTCGAGAGGTGACGGTACGCAAAGCAATGCGCTTGCTAGGCCTTAGTTCTCTCGCTACGGTGGTGGACAAAGGAAAACCTGGGAAAAGGGAAACCCTTTGCCACACCCGCGGCGGAAGCCACTCTAACCACAGACGCATCCCTCACAGGATGGGGGGCTCACCTATCCCATCAGACTGCTCACGGAGTGTGGACTCCGAACGTAGCATCCAAACACATCAATCTTCTGGAGCTACTAGCGGTGTTCAAGGCGCTAAAAGCCTTCCAGGAACACCTACAAGGCAGGACAGTGATGGTCCTTACAGACAGCACCACAGCCATGTATTACATCAACAAGCAGGGGGGAACCCACTCTCCAGGACTGTCCAAACTGGCCCAAAATATATGGAAGTGGGCTCTCAAACAAAACATGTTCCTACTGTCACAACAGGTACCAGGGGAACTCAATCTGCTGGCAGACAAACTCAGCAGAGATTTCCCCCTGCCCGAAGAGTACGAATGGCGACTGCACGAAAACATCGTCTTCGATGTCTTCACACAATGGGGATTCCCAGAAATAGACCTGTTCGCAACCCTGGAGAACTCACAATGCCTAAGTTACGCCTCCAGGTACCCCCAGAACCAATCCAAGGGGAACGGTCTGTCGATACAATGGTCAGGGAAATTTGTTTACGCTTTTCCCCCGACTCCCCTTCTCAACAAGGTGGTGCACAAGATGCACCAGGAACAAGTAACCATGATACTGGTGGCCCCAATGTGGGCCCGACAGCCATGGTTCGCTCACTTGATGGAGATGTCTCTATCTCCCCCAGTGAAACTCCCCTGCCCGTACAACATGCTGTCACAAGACGAGGGCAGGACCCTACATCCATGCCCCCAGAACATGAACTTAGCAGCTTGGCTCCTGAGATCATAGAATTCGGACATCTACAGCTCCCGCAGAGATGCATGGACATCCTCAGGGAAGCCAGAAAACCTAACACTCGCCACTGCTATTCTAGCAAATGGAAGAGGTTTGTCATCTGGTGCAGGGGTAAGAGCATCAACCCGATTGACTGCTCTCCCACACATATTGTTCTATACCTGACCCACCTATTGGATTCAGGTCTAGTGTTCAATTCCATTAAAGTCCACCTAGCGGCACTTTCTGCATACACCACTTCCCAACTCAAGGTGTCGTGGTGGAAGATCCCTGTTATAAAGGCCTTCATGGAGGGAGTAAAGCGAATACACCCCCCGATAGCTGACCCAGCTCCCGGATGGGACCTTAATGTGGTACTTACCAGACTCATGGGCTCACCATTCGAACCCATGCACAAAGCATCTCTTAAACACCTCACTATTAAGACTGCTTTTTTAATAGCTATCACCTCCATCAGGAGGGTAAGTGAACTTCAGGCTCTTTCTGTTCTAGACCCCTTTGTTACAGTTCACAGAGATAAGGTGGTTCTACGCACTCACCCAAGGTTTGCTCCGAAATTCATCTCAAAATTCCACGTAAACCAGTCTATAGAACTACCAGCGTTCTTTCAAAATCCTTCCAACTTGGGAGAAAGGACTCTGCACACACTAGATGTCCGCAGAGCGGTCATGTTCTACATGGAAAGAACCAGACCACTGAGGAAGACTAATCAGTTCTTCGTCTCGGTGGCAGGAGGAAGAGAAGGGGATGCAGTTTCAAAGTCCACTATTTCTAGATGGATTGATCAATGCATCACTCTCTGCTATACTCTTGCTAAGAGAGAACTGCCCTTTAGGCCAAGAGCACATTCTACTCGAGGCACGGGGCGTCCATAGCATTCATTGCAAATGTTCCCCTTGAGTCCATCTGCAAAGCGGCTACCTGGAGTTCTGTGCACACCTTTACAAAACACTACTGTCTAGATGCACACACTAGATCTGACTCCCAGGTGGGACAGGCAGTATTAAGACATCTTTTCTCTACTGTTCCTTCTCATAACCCACCGCCAACTCCGGGTACTGCTCGCTAGTCTATGCAGAGCATGTGATTCTAAGCAGATTAACAAACATCAGAAGACAATGCATTACTTACCGTAAAAGCGTTTCTGATGGTTGTATCTGCTTAGATTCACATGCGCCCACCCTTCCTCCCCGCTCGGATGGAAGGAACATAGACTTCCTTTTATATCTCTCTTTTCTGTACTCACTCACGTCTAGAAAGCTCCCTCAGGGAAGAAAAATACAAACGGAGGGACCTCGACGCGTGAGGGATTGTGGGTACAACGCACGTCACTATAGGGATAGTGTTTCAGACACGCCTTGTCGACGTCCCTTTTCGACTACGAAAAACAAAATGCAATACTCCGCAGTGACCACTGGATGTCAGACCTATGCACAGCATGTGAATCTAAGCAGATACAACCATCAGAAATGCTTTTACGGTAAGTAATGCATTGTCATATTGTTTAAATTATCAAATAAACCTTTTAAACTTGCAAAACAGAACTACTTCTTGGCTCAGTGGGGTCAGGGGGATTCCAAGAGAGGGGTGTTATATAGGGGTAGTCATCCAGAACTCATGAACTGGACGTAAAGATATATCAATAAGGGTTTCCATTCAGTATCCCAGACTAGGCATTGATTTAGCTGTAGTGTTGAATTGAATCCTCTTACAGGCCTCCATTGGGAATTTCGATGGAATTAATGCAGCAGTAATTCTGCTGATTTCTTTTCAGTAGAAAGTGGGAGTATTTACCTCCAGCAGGATGCTGGAGTTAAATCACCCACTCCAGGGCCAAACTCGTACTATGGCGGAGTGGGAAAAGTTGCAGTAATTCTGTTACCACCACTATTTTCCCCACACTGCCATACCCTTAATGTGTTTTTGCTGCAAGGAAGTGGGTTGGGACTGTGTGCTCCCAATCCACAAACTGCTTTCAGTGTGTCTGAATGGTATACATGAGCTGTGCCACAGGTGGTCCTGATTGGATCACTGCTGGGTTTTGTGTGTGTGAGCCAGAACTTAGATTGGCTAGTGGGAGTTTCGACTCTTACCTGCCTTGTGGATAGGAAGAGGACCCCTGCACCCTAACCAGAGAGATCCTGGAAGAAACCTGAAGGAGCCAAGTATCCTGTCCAGCTGCAAGACATGTAAGGAGACCGTGGACCAGTTAGTAGAAGGCCTGGCGACCAACTTCAGCTGCTGTCCTGGAAGAGCCCTGTCTCCTGGATGATCTTCAGAAGTCCTGCGAAGGAGCTTCGACCTATGGAATGGAGGGAACATCCATTCTCGATGCCGGCTCAGATTCCTGCGAAGAAGAGCCCTCGGAAGTGCCTCTGGATCACCGAGTGGCTGCCCAGCTCAAAGTTTGGGCTACAGTGCTGCAGAAATTGCAGTTCTGCGTTGATGCCTGGAACTTTGGGGATCGACAGCTTGTGTTACAGGACTCATCTCTGCAAAATGTTGTTGTTCAGGCTTCAAGTCCGACCACGACAAGTGTGTCCCCCTGCGCCACCATTCATCAGTGGCCTTCTTCCAAAACAGCTTTCCTGAACCCAGCACTGTGCCGAGCGGGGCCTTGCATCGAGTTTGTCTGCATTCTCCATCCTGAAGACCTTGCAGCAGCATTTGTCGCTGTGCTTGAACCTGCAACCCCTAGGCATCAAAGACCGTAGCTGAAGGCGGGAAAAGCGACCTTGGATGCTCTTCAGAAGACCTGCCAAGTCCTAAGTAGAATCAGAGTACAGGGGTGAGTTGTAGCAGGACTTGCCTGTGCCCCTAACTCCCTTTGCAAAGTTTGGTAACTTTTAGAAACCTTTACAACAGTTTGGCTTTGCCATTGCTTGTTCGCGCAAGCATTCTGAAAGTGAGGGACACTTTTATTAGCTCAAATAACTCAACCTTTATCCTTTGGAACTCTTCTTTGGACCCCAGAATCCCCACACTAACTTTTTCCTGTCTCACAAATTTGTGTGGAACTTTGGTGAACTTTTGGGCACAAGGCCCCATACATTTTAGGGATGGACTTCTAAAGTTGGTGGTGTAGGCATCTCTGTGGACATGTAGTGCTGCACACTCATTCTTACCTTCCTTCGAATGGGTTTATGTATTTTGCCCTACTCCAGTGATTGTATATATGTATAATTTATTTAGTCGTGTGTGATAATGCATTCTAGTAGTCATTTTTCAAAGTGTATATGGCCATAAATAAGTATTTTTATAACTGTCCAAGTGTGTTCCTTGACTTTTCACTGTGTGTATCCATTGAGGACCCCTTACCAGGTTCACCCCTCCTGAGACGTAGCCTTGACCACACGTCCGGCTACTTTGAACTTTTTTGGCTACAGCTCCCTGAATTGTCCTTGTTACTAAACTAGGTTGGACTATACATCTGTCCACCAGGCCAAAGTGTAGAAAACCAGTCCTAACAAAAGGGCATTGTCTGTTGGATGTCCATTTGCTTTCAGATTATCCTGTGGGCAATCGTTGGTAGGGGTCCCTGTGTGGGTGGCCTTTTACAGCTTTTAAATCTAATACATTGAGCACGTTAGAAGGATAGAGTTAATGTTAAGAATCTCAAGCTCAGGCATTCTATCAATTTCAGCTGTAATAGTTTGTTTCGCTTTCCCTTACGTTTCCCATTTCCTAAACACCTACTACATGCTCTAACTTAAACATTGATTTATATCCAACTGAACGCCATTCTCCACCATTCATGCGTCTGCAGATAAAGTAAATTCATAGATTTGATTTTCGTAGACTGTTTACATTAGGCAAATATTATTTCTTTCTTTTGTTTTTTGTTGCCTTATATTATTTTTGTTTGTGGTACACCCCAGTTTGGTAAACTTTTATTTGTGCTCATCACTGCTCTTCTGATGAGCTACGTATTTGTGCCCGTTCACAGGCTATATAAAATAAATGTTAAAAGAGCAATATGTTTATGGCAAAAGATTAACCTGTTCACATTGCTATTCTTTAGTCACAGCATCAAAACGTTAAATCGATGTGAATCCAGAAAAAAAGGATTAAGAGGCTTAAAAGGAGATAGATTGAACCAATCTGAAACCCATGTGATGCAGTGCATTTATTATCTTCAATATCAGGACCATGTCAACAGTGGAATGAAGTGTGGTGACTTTGGCAACCTGCTTGAAGGTTAATGAATACTTGTCTTATCTGTTTTTGCAGGGGACACTGCTCTCAGTTCGACACACTGGATGTTTGATCAGCAGGCTTTACAAGAATACATACTCCTGTGCTGTCAGTACCCTTCTGGTGGATTACTAGACAAACCTGGCAAGTGAGTATCTATCTGCAATAGAGACTCCTCCTGGAGATCTGTTGCAAACTACAGTTGTAAATACACAGTTTTAATTCTAGCTAGTATTAATATGCATAAAGGAGGGCCGCAGTCTGGGCACTTGAACAACGTGTTTAAGCAAGAATGCTTTTTAAATGGTGCTCAAAAGTCAACATTTTGTTGTCCCATTGTTATAGAATGTTGAATCATATGGGAGTGCTAATACTGTGATGGCTACATATACGCACAAAGTGTGCCTCTTTTCTCCAGCATGGGGTCTTGCATCGCTTCACACGCTCATGGATTCACATGCTCATGAATATTCCCCATTGTCAGGGTGGGAATCCACAGCAAATTTAAAGCAGTTTAGCTTTAAGCTAAAAACTGCTTGTCTCCTCTATAGACAATTAAGTGTCACTTTTGGGTCATACTGCTCCAGCCAATGACTAGCTTCCTCCTAATCTCCACATCTGGTGGCCATCTGTAGACTTCTACCGCACATTTCTTGTGTTGGGAGTCCTTGTGCATCGCTCCACGAAATTTATTAGCTTCTAGCTATTTTTTGCCTATTTTTGTGAACATTCTTCATCTCTTACTCTACCGCCACATTGTCACTACCGGCAGCGGGGACCTGTTGTCAGATGAGATCTACAGCCCATCACCAGATCTCCAACTCGTGGCGGCACAGGCCTAAACTTGGGCCTTTACTCCAACACCATAGCAGTGGCCACAAAGAAAAGTCTTTTCAGATCCTGTGAAAACTGCAACCTGAACAATATCTTCATTGAGGATCGGCACCTCAGGTGCATTTACTGTCTTTATCCCAACCATGATGTGGACGCATGTCCAATTTGCCAATCCTTCTCCTCGAAGACTCAGAAGGACTGGCGGCAGAGGTTGGTGGTGTGGATCGAAGAAGGGAAGGCCTCCAACGTGGCCTCCAAGCCTAGTCATGCCTCTTAACAGGCCAGCAGATCCAAAGAGCATGCTGCCTCAGCTTAAAAAAAAATAGAACGCTGCATTGCCTTCCTCGTCAAGTCGCCGCGGCTGCGGGAATCAGTTCAGAGAGAGGCTTGTCTCCATCACTGGCACCGTTGACGGTTAGCCTACCAGCAGGCGGGCTGCCTCTGTCTGCGAGACAGTCGCTGGCACAAGCGGGCAAACACAGGTCTTCATCACAGAGCAAGACGTCGAAGGACCCATCAACAGCTCCACCATCATAGACACGAGCCTTGTAGACCACTACATCCACCAAGACTGTTACCTCGTTGATGACCCTGTCTACAAAGACTGCTCTTCCTTAGACGGCTGCAACACCAAAGGGTTTGTCAACGACCGCCACCTTTACCAAGGTGCTGATTACCACTCCAAGGGTTTCCTTGCTGCTAGACCTCAGTCAGTGGCACCAACTTCCTGCTCCGCAGGCTTCAATAGTCGCCTTTTTCACCAAGGGCTTTGGTTTGGTGAGAGAAATGACTCCAGTTCAGAAATTCCTGCCTAGGCCGACCTAGGCAGCACCGCCCTTCAATGTAGCACCTCTGGGATTCCCCAGGAGGTTTCCAGCAATCTATACCAGTTTTGAAAAAGACCTGCTAGAGAAATGTTACTTGGATCGTGAAGTGTGCCAAGGGGAACCTGACCTCATTCTGCCTACACACCATCAGGGGTCACCGGTCCACCGACCTTCCCGGGGGCTTAGCCCTCCACGGGGTTCAGGCCCGGCTCATGCACTGAGGGACATGTCCTTGGACATCTTGACCACCTTACACACAGTGGTGGCTGCAATCAGCTTCCGTCCCTGCTCCAGCATGTAGCCCTCCGAGGCCCCTTTACCCCTCTGCCAGTGCCGCTGGCACTGCCCCCTGTGGTGGAGAAAACAGTTCAGACAGACACTGACACAGACACTGTCACAGCAGGTAAACAAATGGATGAGTTTGATGATTATGTTCCCACGGATGGGGAACCTCCGGATGTCGATGTGCCCATCAGGGCTTCTCCTGCAGACGAAATTGGTTCATTCCACTTGATGTCTAAGGCTGCCAAGCTATTCAACCTGGTACCAGAGGTAAAGAAAAAGGAAGGTTTCTTTTTTAAACAGCACAAGTCGTCCAAGAAGACCATTGTCTCAATTCCCCTTTTCAATGAATATGGGAGGAGATGGCTTGGTGGTCATGAAAGCCCCTAATAACACACATGCCAAGTACTGGGTTCTGGACTCGGTCCCTAGGTTCCTCAGGTCTCAGCCCTCGCCAGATTCTGTGGTTTCTGCTGCCACTAGGAAGGTGTCTTCCAATCCCTCCTCTTCGTCCATGGTTCCTCCAGACCAAGAGGGTAAAAGGCTGGACATGGCAGGAAAATGCATAATCACAACAGCAGCTTCAACAATCAAGGCCGCCAACGTCCTCGCCATCCTGTCAAGGCACGACAAGGGGTTGTGGTACACGTTGAGGCCCATCCTTGACTCCCGCCCTGATGATAAGAAGGCTGATGTGTAGGCCTGTTCCAGGAAGGAGAGGTGGCCTCCGACCATGCAATCGCAGAGGCCCGCAACCTCGCGGACTGCGGCTTTCACCAGAAGTGCAGCATGTGCTCGGCCAACAAGAGGATGGAGATTTCCTGGCTCCACTGGACCTAGAGGATGCATACTTCCACGTCCCCAGTCATCTGAAACATCGGAGCTTCCTGTGTTTCATCGTTCAAGGGTGCCATTACCATTTCAAGTCCTTGCTTTTCGGCCTCAAATCGGCCGCAAGGGTGGTCACCAAGTGCTTGGCCCCTGTATCAGTGCATCTGCACCGCAAGGGAATCCACGTCTACCCTTACGTGGATGATTGGCACATCCGTTCCCCCTCTCATATGTTGGAAATCCGGCACACCACAGAGATCATACAGACACTGACTTCTCTGGGGTTCTCCATAAACTATCGGAAGTCGAGCGTAGTGCCATCTCGGAACACACTATTCCTTGGTGCTCGCCTCAGCACAATCTCGCGTCTAGTGACTCCCTCGGAAGAGATTGTGAAGGCCATCCCGGGAAAGGTCTTGCGTCTGTCGACGGCCTCCGTTGCTATGGTCCAGTCCATCAAGTCCCTGCTGGGGATGATTTCCTCCTGCATTCATTTGGTTCCCTTTTGCAGACTGCAGATGGGACCCCTTTGGGAGTTTCTGTATGCTAGATGGCAGCAAGTCACCGGCACATGTACTGACAAAATCACCCTCAATCAGGCATTTCGCCAGGCCCTGCAGTGTTGGTCATTTCTCCGGCATCTATCGCAGGCCACTCCCTTTCAGATCCCTGCATATCAGGGGACAGTCACGACCAACGCCTCCCTCAAGGGCTGGGGCCCCCCACAGAGGATATTCTCATGCCAGAGGGCTCTGGCTGCCAGAAGAGAAGGAGTTACACATCAACGTCCTGGAACTATGGGCAATCTTCTGGGCCCTGTAGGGGAGGCATGGTATCACAAGTATGACACGGACACAATAGGTACAATTTGTAAAAACCTTTATTGAAGTTTCTGGGGTTGGAAAACTCCTATTCTGCCCTATAACTAAGATCGGAGTAGTCTTGACTATCAAACGATAAACAAGAGTCCTAGTAGAGTCTGTCAAATCAAAATGGCCTATGCTAACAAAACCTAATAACTGGCCTATCTCTTGTACAAAAAGCATACAAAAGGGAAATGTATGAAAAGGTAAAATCTGTGTTCAAATTAATAAAGGTAGCTGAATCAGCTCTCCTACCCATGTTAGACCGCATAGAGTAAGGCGGTCCTTGTAGGCAGGCTGACACACTATGGCTCGGGTTCTTGGTACAATAAACCGTTCCAAAACATGGATCGAGGCCGGCCTGGCCTTCCACGTTAAAGTCTCTCTTCAGACCTTCAAATATTGTTTCAGCACAAAGTTCACGTAGGTCCCCCTCTGTCAGGCTCAGACCTCTTCAAGCACAAAGTTCATCAAAACTTGCAAACTTCCCCAAACTTATTTCACTTCGGGTCTCCCTCAGCCAGGCTCAGACCACTTTCGGGTGTCGAAGACTTTCGAATGTGCATGGCTTTCTTTACAGACCTCTGCAGAACCACTTCGGCTAAAAGTTCAAATTTCAACTTCCATTTTCCCCTTCTTTAGGAGTTAATTCTGCCAACTTTCGAGTGTTCCGCCTTGCTCAGAGTGTGTCTTTAGGTGTTGCATTTTATCCGTTGGAGGAGAGCGAATTGGTATAAGGTGTATGCACTTGAAGTGAAGAACCTGATTTCGCCTGACCCGATTAATGGGACATGTCCAGTACGATGCATGAGAGTTAGTCTTGCTACTCAGTCACCCTCTTCCTCAGCCCAGTTATTGTATAAAAAGGGGAGAGGGGGGAAGGTTGGGACCTCGAGTATCCTACAAAATAGGACGGGGTAGATGAACAAAAAAAGGGGGGAAATACCACGTCTCACCATTGGCTGACTCATCCCCATTAGCCAAAGACCCCTCACCGAGGTGATCCTCCCGCACTGGTCCACCCCCATGGTCCGGATCCAAAGGTGATGGCTGTGCCCTGGCCTTTCACGACCCTCGCCCAAAACCCCCTCTGGCCAGGTGGAGTCAGGTCTCGGGCCTCTAGAGCCTGGCATTTTCTTCAACAGCCCTCATGGGGCCAGTCCTGGCGCCTATGGCGCCAGGCTCATACACCATGAAAAACAATGTGCTTGGGAACTACTTTATTGTATTGTCAGCCAACATGGAGGCATCCACATAGCTTGGTTCCTAAGAACCAAGCTATGCGGTCTAGTGTTTTGGGTGTGGTAGCCTAGGGACTACTTTACCTGGACTATTTTGTTGGGGCTATTTAAACCACACCCGAGCAAGACAACACGCTTTGCATTACTTTGCAGCTTGCAGCATGACGCTCACCGTATCCAGCTATTCCCTCGAACCTCGGAGAAGCAGAACCTGCAAGGAGACAAAAGGAACATCATTAGCAGCAGCATCTTACCTGCAGTCTTCATCTTTAAACACTTGCAGCTACTGAGAACAGCCTCCTCGAATCTGCACGCCTCCCAGACAGAACGACCTGAAAGAGGAAGATTGAGGCAACATTAAAGAAAGCATTAGAGACATTTACAAATTACGAACTGCTCAAAAGGCTTACCTGGCTGGTCGCCTCTCGGCTGGCACCACTCCGGACATTCCACTCACGCTGAAGAACACCGCGACCTACAAGGAAGGAAAACACAGGTTAGCAAAGGCAAGACTTTGCAGCGCTGCGCATAGCGCTTACTTACCGCATCATAGCGCTCTTAATGCGCCACATTTACCAGCGGGGCTCAACCAAGCCAGTTTGCTGCGCTGAAGCTCTGCATCCCTAAGGGAGAAAAAAGACATTTTAAACAAAGAAAGGCATGCAGGATAGCAACAAAACTAAAGAACAGCAATAAGACCTGACTCAACAATATCAAACGGGCCGGCGTCAGTGAAGTAACTGGACCGCACTCGCCCATGAAAGACAACGTGCCCCTGCAAAGAAGGCAGGACGGAGAGCATGCCTTATTCTAACACAAGGTTAGGAGAGGGCGCCAGAGGGACTGAAATCATACGGGGGTAGAGGGAGGATACTTCCCCCCACCCCTAGTCGGTCAGTCTTGAACACAGTCCTCCTGTATTTTCAGGCAGAACCTTCCCCGCAGACCACATCAGGGCAAAGCTGAGAAGCATACCAGCGAGTAACCCGGCTGGGTGGCGTCCCTGTGGATACCAGTTGAGCGTAACATGGCCACCAGAGAGAGAGAGAGAGAGAGAGAGAGAGAGAGATCCCCCGGGGACTAGCGGGTGGGACACAGTCTGGTTTCTCACAGCCCTCAAGTCGTTTCAACCTCGGCTCCAGGGAAGGTCGTGCGAACGTTCATGGACACGACCACCATGTTTTACATCAGGAAATGGGCTTTCCTGCTGTCTCCCTGGAAGAGCAGAATCTGTGGTGCTGGGCCATTGCCAAACGTATGTATCTTGGCCCATTTCACCTGGCAGGTATCAAGAACACCATTGCAAACTCTCTCAGCAGATAGCTGCAGTGGGAGCTTAAGCAAGTGCAAGTGTCTCGTCTCCAATGAGTGAGATCACCTTTTTGTGACAGTTACCAATGCCAAGTGTCAAAGGTGTGCCAGCAGGTACTCTCTGCCAAGGAGTCTGGGGGACGTCTATCTTGTTCCCTTGGGAGGGCCTCTTCCTTTATGCCTTTGCACCAATTCTGCTGTTGCTACATGTGATCACCACACTCGGACGTTGCCACTGCAAAATTATCCTCATTGCACCGGCGTGGCCCAGGCATATCTGGTACTCGGACCTTCTCTGTTGGTGGCTCTGACCATCAAACTGCCTCCACTTCCGGACCTCCTCTCCAGAGAAGGATGGTAAATGCGGCATCACAACCCAGCGTCTGAGCCTCATGGTCTGGCTCCTGCAGCCCTAGAATGTGGACACTGCTTGCTGCCTTTAGAGTGCAAGAAGATTCTGGCCAAGTCCAGGGCCCCTCTCTGCACTTGCATGCCACAAACACAAGTGGAAGCGTTTTATGGTGTGGTGCCGACCGCGTAAGATTTCTCTGCTGCGCGTAACTGCACCACAGCTTCTCCTAAACCTGCTCTTGCTGGCCAAGTCTGGCCTTGCCCACACATCTATCAAGGTACACCTAGCCGCCATATCATGGTACACCCCGACCCCAGGCAAGCTCTCCCTGTGATCACACAGGCCTTTTAAGGAGTTCATCAAGGGCCTTGTCAGAAGCTTTTCTCCTTTGAAAGCTCCTGCCCCTGCGAGGGAGCTTGATGTGGTACTGTCCAAACTGATGGGGTCTCCGTTAGAACCTATGCATTAAGCTTTGAAGTTTCTGTCACAGAAGACAGTTTCTGTCACGGAAGACCGCCTTCCAGATGGCAATCACCTCGGGCGGGCTCATCTGGGAATTTAGGCTCTCTCCTGTAACCTCCATATTTGTCGTTCCACCCAGCTATTTTTGCAAACTCATCCTTCCTTTATGCCATAGGTAGCATTGGAATATCATCTAAACAAGCTTTTGGTTCTACAAGTTTTCTTTGCGAATTCCTCACCTGCTGAAAGGGCGTTGCATTTGCTGGATGTTGCATGTGCACTGAAGTTTTATGTTGAATGCATAAACGACTTTCGAAAGATGTCTCGACTTTTTGTCCATTTTTGACCTGTGGGAAATGGAAAGACCCTAAATAAGGCTTCTTTCTCCAGCATTGCATCTTTCATAGATTCACATGCTGTGAATATTCCCAGTCGTCAGGCTGGGAATCCTCATTTAATTTTTTATTACCCTTACCAAGAAGAAACAAAATTTTATAGCCTAACAACCTTGTTATGGGTGTGTTTGGTCCAAACCAATGTGACCTCGAGTAACTGTTGACCAGACCCTCCGCTTCCTCGTCCCTTCACATTCTAACCATGTGTTCAACTGAGGGAGTCCTCTGTTTCAACACTGTTGGTAAAAACAAGCTATTTCTTCTACATATCAACTAAAAAAGACTTTCTTTGAAGGAAAATTAATTTCCCCAGGAGAGGAAACACTTCAAAGGTGAGGAGTTATGTTCTAAGGGGATGGAGGGCAAAAGGAGACGGCTCTTCAGACCCTGTGCCACTTGAGGCCTTAAGAATGTTTATGAAGGGGACAAAGACTCCGGCTGTATTTATTGTCTCTACCCACATCACACCGTGGAGGGCTGCAATATCTGCGGAGATCTTGGCTCCAAGACCCTCGAAGATAGACCTAGACGGCTGCTATGCTGGTTAAACGAGCGGAATTAGCCCGAATATCCCTCTGATGTCGAGTTGACCAAAAGCATGGCCATTCCCGCCGAGAAGCGCCAGCTGTCGAAGGAGAGGGCCCGGTCGGAAGAGGGGCTGGGTAAGGAGCATATAAGATCCCACGGCTATGAGCCGTCAGCGGGGGAGAGACCATTGCCCGTGAAAGATCAACCGTCGCTGGCGAACAAGTCATCGATGGGAACGGAGCATCGAGGCCATAGCTCAAGGTCAGTGAGGGAGGGCGAAATCCATTCCGCTGGGCCTAAGGTCACGTCTACAGCTGCTTTGAAGCCAGATAGACACGGCTCTGAAGAGGCTAGCGAGGAGCAAAGGGAGCGTTAACGACCACCGGCCACGGAAGGGGAGCAGAGGTCAGCGAAACACAAGGCTCTGCACCCGTGCACTAGGCCCACTACAAAAACTGCCTCGCCCACAGCATCGCAAAAGACACATGGAGCGTCGCCTTACATGAATAAGAGCCCCATGGACCCGTCCTCAAATCATGAAGCTGCCTCGTTGACGGCTTCTAAAAAATTAGCAAAAATCTAGGCCGTCAACAGCGATGCATCGTAATCCTTCCAAAAAACGCCAAGACCACCTTGTCGACGTCATCTCAAAAGTCGGGCTCGTCCACAACTAAAATCCATAAGTCCCAGAAGGGCGCTCATGAGACACACATCCCCAGCCCAGAAAAGGAGCAATGAGACTCTGTCAACGACGCCCTTGACGACAATGGCATTGCCTGCGGTAACTCCGTCGACTGAGTAGCAACAGCAGCAACATGCAGCGGCGGGGCAATCGACTGTCTTGGAGGAAAGCTCAGAACCACAGGTCACCCAGGTGTCTCCAATTCAATATACTGAGATCATGCCAGAGGACATCTTGCAACATCAGGTGGATACCGATTTTGAGGTACAGCACCAACAATCAGACTCAGAACAGTCAGTCATATGGCAGGATGAAATTTCGGCCGAACCATCTACGCCGGGGAGGCACATCCACCAGGCACTGCACCAACCACAGCAAGAGGAGGTCCCGGGTCCATCTGGTGGGCACCCCCACCAACACATACATTTCCAACAAGGGGATGCAAGGCTGATGCTATCTATCCACTCCTCCAAAGGGCGATCAAAGCCACGGCCTACCTCTCCATTGCCTCCACCGTCTCCAAGGCTATGACCAATCGGTAGAAACAGAAGTGATTCTCCGGCACCACTATTTTCATCCCGCAAGAGGACCATACACTGACCCAGTCGGTGTTAGAGGAAGGAGAACAAACTGGTACAGATGCAGACCAGCCCCAGTACAGCACGTCCTCCTCAACCACGCAGAGGCGGGACAACTGGAACACGGATTCCCCCCAGGAATTTCCCCAGGAGGAGGAATCTGCAAAACCCACTCCCTCGGATGACATCACAGGGTTCCACTCCACGGTCGTGAAGGAATGCAAGGATTTTGGTCTCCTCCCCTCAGGAGGACGAAGAATGCTTTTTATTCGACCACATGAAAGGCTAAACACAGAGGGTGTGTTATCATCTCCAATTAAAATTCTAAGGCTGGGATGCATTTTTGCACCCTGTTTGTTCAATCTTTTTATGGCTGACTTTACCAAGGCGATGAGCGAAGTTGGATTAATCACGCCAAAATTGAGTGGAGAAAAACTAAACTGGCTGGCCTATGCAGACAATTTAGCACAGATAGATCCTACCCCGGTAGGGCTGCAACATATGCTATTAAAAACAAGTGAATATGCCAAAATAAATGGGCTGGTCATTAACCAGAAGAAGTGCCAGGTAAATCAGTTTTCCCATCCCAAAGCCAAATTCAGCTGGCAGATGGATAACATCAAGATCGTCCCCCAAAGGGAGATCATTTAGCTTTCTGACAAAATATCTGGGAAATACTGTAGGTACACAATGCAATCCTTAACGTATTATGTGGGCAAAGTAGTACCTATGATGTTATATGGGACGGAATCAACCCTACGAGTTTAACTATTCCATGGGTCAAATTAGCGGGATCCATTTAGAAAAAAGTATTACATTTTGCTAATGGCGACCCCTATGCCATCAATACGTTATGCACTTGGTCTGCTGTCGCTAGATTATTGGTTCCAATGAAAAGTATTAGGTTTAATGATTGAAATACTCTGTCCACCTAACAATACACTTTATGAAGACCTAGCGAAAGAGACGGCTGCAAGCAACTCGCCTCTTCTTATTGAAGTAGTAAAATGTGCAGATGTGACTTTGTATGAAAGTGGCAAGGATTAGAAGAGCTATGAGCAGTCAAAAAAGGAGTGAAAGACATTGATTGGATTAGGACAATTGCTATGGTTAGGAGTTATAAATCCCACACAACCTTTGCCAGGTTTGATAAACCACTTTCTTTTGCTAATTTACCTAAACCAATTTCCTTGTCCGAGAATAAGGGGCCAATTCCTGCGTTTCAGGCTCAGTCTTTTGCCCACAGGGGAAAATTCTGGCCAGACGAGGAGCAAGTACTGGAGAAAATAAAGATACATGTCGATACTGCAGAGACTCTGTGGAGAATCTACGACATCTTATGGTAGAATGTGGGGCCCTTAAAGAAATGAGAATCCATTTTTGGAGCAGATTATTTTCAGTAGCTAGTGAAGCTATAGCACAATTAGTATGGGACAGAGTGCTGGTAATGAAGTTTTTTTGACTGCAGAGGTCTTTAGAATGTTGGATGAATTTGGGCTTACAATGAAATTATGAAATTGCATTTCTAAATGCTATGAAATTTTATTGATTCTTGAATTATGTTCTGTTTTTATATTAATTTTATTATGTTCTAAGTTGAATTGTAATTTTAAGTTCTTGTTTTAGTATTAAAATATTGATTAGTGATGTATGAATTCTGTAAGACGTATTATTGATGTGTAAAACTTCACATTTTGAACAAATGCACAATAAATTTAAAAAAGAAAATATATATATATATATATATATATATATATATATATATATATATATATATATTTCTGAGGCTTGTGGAATCTGCTTAGATCACATGCTGTGCATAGGCCGACATCTAGTGGAAGCTGCGGAGTGCCAGTAATACTATCCCTAGTGTGACGTCCACTGTATCCAAGATCCCTCACGCGTCTAGGATCCTCAGATTGTTTTTTTCCGCCATACTGGTCGGAAGCATCTTGCGGAGTCCCCTGGCCTTAGCCATACTTTTGCTAATTATTGAAGTTTAAAATTATTTATTGACATCCTTCCCCACCCCAACGTCGACACTCGACGACGGCTGGAGAAGACATCGACCGTCGGCTGCTGCACGACGGATCTGGGCCTCGGAAGGCCGCTGGCCTCGGCCCGGGCCTAGTAGGCCGCTGGCCTCGGCCCTGCAAGTAGGGAGAGTGGGGGGTGGTACATACTCTTCACTCTTGGTATATAGGTACACCCTATATACTTCCTACACTTACCAGCCCGCTGCCTCAAGGTGCGTATGGAGGGTACCCCTTTCCAATTCTGCCCCAAGTGCAACCGCAAATACCCTTGGGTCGACAGGCACGCCACGTGCAATCTCTGCTTGCCGAGGGACCACCCCGAAGCGAACTGCAGAGCGTGTAGTAGGTTTAAGCCTAAGACACTTAAGGACCGTTCGACAAAGCGTTGGGCCCACCACGGCAGGCAGGCGGCCATGGCAGCGGAAGGCGCCTTCAGCGATGGCAGCGACGCCGTACTTTCGGGCGGCGAGGGCATTACGGCGTCGAAAGACTGCCGAGCGCAGGTCCCCGACCTCGGAAGGTTGTCCGGCAGGGCGGCTATGGGGAAGACCCCCGGCGACGCAAGCGCTACACACCCTACACACACTAAGCACACTAAGTCCAACCGAACCTCGACGACGTCGACTTCTCGGAAAGAGGCACAGATAGAACGGTCCGACTCGGTGTCCTCTGGGCGCTCTCGATCGAGATCGCCTCATGACGCAAGGCAATCATCCACTCTTGCCAAGAGTGCCTCGCTCCCTAGATTAACGGAAGTTCGATCGTCGGAAGACGACTTCCACCCCCAGGCCGCGCTCCAGGAGACCGAGGCCGCAGTTAACACCAGCGAGGCCCCAAGCTAGAAACACACAGATACCTCTCCCGACCCTCGACGCCAGGCGTCGAAAGTCTCTGGGGCCTCCAAGGGGCAGGGAAAACATTTTTCCACGCACGGGGAGGGGGGGGGGAACAGCGGAAAGCACAGCCTTCCACTCCTGTAAGACCATCCTTCCACCCTAAGCAGACAGACAAACACAAATCTACTGGGACATCAACATCCAGCAAGGGTACCCTTGATAAGTCCTCTAAGTTGCCTACTAAAGTCATACCCTGTTCCAAAGAATGGTCCAGTGAAGACATAGACAGGGTCATGTCAAGGATGTCTTCCTTAGCTGATTTTTATGACAAAAACCCAGAACATTTCCTTTCGTATGACCCTCAAGAGGCCACACCCTCAGGCTCCTCTGATCCTATCCCCCTAAGTAAAAAGGCCCGGTTCGAAAGACCTGAACCCTTCGAGGTGCAGCCTTACTCTACTCCATACTCTACTCCACACCCCAGATACCAAGGACAGCCTTTCCCTGAAGGGGACCAGGAGTTAAAATTATGGAGGAACAAACCGGGACTGAATACTATGCGGATGATGAGGACCTGGAGGAGGTAGAAGATGAGCAGGAAATTTACAGAGTAGATTCCCCGGTAGAGAGCGAAGCCCCAGTTACCGACTCGCCAGTTGATAACCAGCCCCTCCTTAATGAAGTTCTCGCTCGCGCAGCAGAACATTTTCACATCGACACCCACGGTGTACAGGAGGAAAGGGACTTCGTAGAAGAGTTGGTGGGAGAGAGGAGGCCGGTCGCTCAGACCATCCCTATCCTTAAATCCATCCAACGTAGAATAGATGCATCCCTGGTGAATCCTAACCTCACCAGAGCCGAAAAACTTTTTCGGGCAGCCCAGTCTGACCCTCTTTATATAAGAGGACATCTTAAACCAGACTCCCTAGTGGTTACCAACACTCGGAAGAGGGCTGGGACACCCTTATCGTCGTCAGAAGCTCCTCCCGACAAGGAGAGCAAAAAACTGTACGGGTTTGGCAGGAAGGTAGCCTCAACGTCCGCCTACCAAGCAAGGATTGCAAACTCCACCACCCTGTTGGCAAGTTACAACTGCCATCAATGGGAAGAGGTCGCGCCGCTCATAGCCTCTGCTCCTGAACCGTTAAAGGGCCAGTTGGCTCGGATCTCGGCAGAAGGGAGAGCCGTGTCTGGTTGCATATTAAAAGCAACTTTCGACGCCGCGGACAACGCAGGAAGGTTGATAGCAGAAGGTACTGTTATCAAGAGACATGCGTGGTTACGGCAGTCGGGGTTCAAAACAGAAACCCAGGCTTCATTAATAGACAAGCCGGTGGAACCCGATCTATTGTTTGGGAAAGCGGTCGAAGACGCACTTAAGAATGCCAAGGACGAATACGAGACTCTCAAATCCCTTGGCCAGCTTACCAACAAACCCCCTAACCAGAGGAGGAACAGTAATTTTCGTCGCCTACGCGGCCAAAATTCACAAAGCGGCAACTATGCCCAAGGACAGGGTACACAATGGAACAACAACCAGCAGTCTACCCAAAGTTACGGCAGGGGTAACAAGAGGTCGTGGAAGAGGCAGAGGCAGCCCCAACAAGGGAGGTGGCACGCCTCCACCAAAGCAGTGACGCTCAGTTCAGGGTCCCTTCTCACGCAACCCCAGTAGGGGGACGCATTTCCAACTTCACCCAGGCTTGGGAAGGGATCACCTCGGACAGATGGGTGCTGTCAACAGTGTCCACAGGATATTGTATAGAATTACTGCAGCGTCCCCGGAACCACCCTCCACGACAAAGAATACACTCCTTAGAACATCAGAAGATCCTTCTCGAGGAGATCGCCATTCTGCTAGAAAAGGACGCGATAGAACTCGTCCCAGGACACCAGGTAAACAAGGGTATCTATTCAACTTACTTCCTTGTGCCAAAGAAAGATTTGACAATGCGCCCAGTATTGGACTTACGGCCTGCCAACAAGTATGTCAAGCCCCAAAAATTCCGTATGACCACGCTACAAGAGGTAATCCCCCTCCTAAAAAAGGGGGATTACATGGCAACCTTGGATATGAAAGATGCTTATTTTCATATTTCCATGCTCCCAGCGCACAGAAAATACTTGCGCTTCAAGGTGGACAGTCGCCACTACCAATTCAAGGTACTGCCCTTCGGGATAGCTTCAGCACCAAGGGTATTCACCAAGGTACTGGCGGTGGCAGCTGCACACCTACGCAGGGAGGCAATCCCAGTGTACCCTTATCTGGACGACTGGCTCATAACGGGGGAAACCCCAGGAATTTGCAGGTCAAACATTCAGAGGACTATCGACCTCCTCCACGAATTAGGCTTCTCTATCAACGAGAAGAAGTCAAGTCTGGTGCCAAGCACCTCAAAACAGTTCCTAGGAGCAATCCTAGATACTCAGAAAGGGTTGACCTTCCCTTCGGAAGAGAGAATTCGGAATATACTACTGCAAATTCCACATTATCAGTCAGGTCAACAAATAACGGTACGCAAAGCAATGCGGTTACTGGGCATGATGGCGTCATGCATTTACCTGGTCCCCCACGCGCGTCTGCGCATGCGTCCCATGCAGGAATGGTTGGCGAAACAGTGGTCTCGGGCAAGTGGTCAGTGGGACGATCTAGTGGTCGTTTCGCCAACACTCGTACAGAGCTTACACTGGTGGACAAGAGAGAATCTCGCAAGGGGAAAACCCTTTTACGATCCCGAAGTACAAGCAGTGGTGACTACAGATGCATGCCTGACTGGGTGGGGAGCTCACCATCTCCACCACACAGCTCAGGGTCTCTGGTCTCACTCAGTAGCCAAGAACCACATCAACCTGCTAGAGCTTCTGGCAGTATTCCGAGCGCTTCGGGCGTTCGAGCCCCATCTGCTAAACTTGTCGGTGCAGATCCGGACGGACAGCACGACAGCCATCTTCTATCTAAACAAACAAGGAGGGACTCGTTCGCCAAATCTGTCCAAGCTTGCCCAGAAAATCTGGATATGGGCACTCAGACGGAACATCTTCCTGTCATCACAACATGTTCCAGGGGAGCTCAATTCCCTAGCGGATGCCCTAAGCAGAGACTCCCTCCCAAAAGAACACGAATGGGTCCTTCACAGAGATATCGTAGAAGATCTCTTCTCTCAGTGGGGTTTCCCCACTATAGACCTATTCGCCACAAGCGAAAACAAACAATGCCCAGGATTTGCATCCAGGTTCCCCCAGCCAGACTCCCAAGAGAACGCCCTGTGGATGAACTGGTCAGGGATGTTTGCGTACGCTTTTCCACCAACTCCTCTCATCAGGAAGGTGGTGTACAAGATGAACAAGGAATCGATGACGCTCATCCTAGTTGCTCCCATGTGGGCGAGACAACCATGGTTTCCACACCTACGCAGGATGGCGGTGTGCGAGCCCATCAAACTCCCAGCCTGGTACAACCTACTGTCCCAGCAACAAGGTCAAACAGTGCACCAGGAACCCAACTCAATGAACCTGGCAGCATGGCTCCTGAGGTCATAGAGTTTGGGCATCTCAATTTACCACAGAGGTGTATGGACATCCTAAAAGAATCCAGGAAACCAAACACAAGACACTGTTACTTTGACAAGTGGAAGAGATTCGTTATTTGGTGCCAGAATAAACAAATCAACCCAGTTGATTGCACTCCTTCCAACGTTGTAACATACATGCTCCACCTGCTGGACGCAGGTTTGGTTTTTAACTCTCTGAAAGTACACCTGGCAGCCCTCTTGGCTTACACCACATCCCATAACAAAGTATCGTGGTGGAAAGTACCAGTAGTTAAAGCCTTCATGGAAGGAGTAAAGAGACTTCACCCTCCTATTTCGAACCCACCGCCAGGATGGGACCTCAATGTGGTGCTAGCTAAGCTCATGGGCCCCCCTTTCGAACCCATGCATAAAAGTAGTCTCAAACACCTGACTTATAAAACGGCCTTCTTAGTAGCCATTACCTCTATAAGAAGGGTCAGTGAAAATTCAGGCTCTGTCAGTGCAGGATCCTTTCTTTACTATCCACAAAGACAAACTGGTTTTACGCACACACCCTAGGTTCTCACCTAAATTTATATCTAAGTTCCATGTAAACCAGTCCATCGAGCTTCCGGCTTTCTTCCAGAACCCGCAAAGCTCAGCTGAGGTGAAACTACACACCCTTGATGTGCGTAGGGCGGTCCTCTACTATGTAAATAAAACCAGACCGCTAAGAAAAACAGATCAACTGTTTGTCTCCGTAGCTACAGGCAGAGAGGGGGATCGCGTCTCTAAAGGCGCGATCTCGAAGTGGATTATCAACTGTATACAGCTGTGTTACTCTCTTTCTGAAAAAACTCTGCCTTTTACGCCAAGGGCCCATTCTACTAGAGGCATTGGGGCCACTCTGGCTTTCATTGCAAATGTTCCCCTCGACACCATTTGCAAAGCAGCTACTTGGAGCTCTATTCACACTTTTACTCAGCATTACTGCATTGACACTCATTCCAAGACAGATACACAAGTGGGACAAGCGGTTCTAAGACACCTGTTTGCTCATGACCCTTCTCACATCCCACCTCCTTCTTCTGGTACTGCTCGCTAATCTATGCACAGCATGTGATCTAAGCAGATTCCACAAGCCTCAGAAGGGATACATTACTCACCGTAATCGTATTTCTGATGCTTGTATCTGCTTAGATTCACATGCGACCCACCCTTCCTCCCCTCCGAGAGAAGGCGCATGATTGCTTGTAGTCTTACCTTTCTGTCTATCTGCTTGGATTATCTGTACTCACGCTACTCCTCATGCTTCCTCATGTCAGAAAAAATACAATCTGAGGATCCTAGACGCGTGAGGGATCTTGGGTACAGTGGACGTCACACTAGGGATAGTATCACTGGCACGCCTGTGTCGACGCCCATTTTCGAGTTTCGAAAAACAAACTGTAATACTCCGCAGCTTCCACTAGATGTCGGCCTATGCACAGCATGTGAATCTAAGCAGATACAAGCATCAGAAATACGATTACGGTGAGTAATGTATCCCATATATATATATATATATATATATATATATATATATATATATATATAGATTTCTGAGGCTTGTGGACTCTGCTTAGATCACATGCTGTGCATAGGCCGACATCTAGTGGAAGCTGCGGAGTATTAGTTTGTTTTTCGAAACTCGAAAATGGGCGTCGACACAGGCGTGCCAGTAATACTATCCCTAGTGTGACGTCCACTGTACCCAAGATCCCTCACGCGTCTTGGATCCTCAGATTGTTTTTTTCCACCATACTGGTCGGAAGCATCTTGCGGAGTCCCCTGGCCTTAGCCATACTTTTGCTAATTATTGCAATTTAAAATTATTTATTGACATCCTTCCCCACCCCAACGTCGACCATCGACACTCGACGACGGCTGGAGAAGACATCGACCGTCGGCTGCTGCATGACGGATCTGGGCCTCGGAAGGCCGCTGGCCTCGGCCCGGGCCTAGTAGGCCGCTGGCCTCGGCCCTGCAAGTAGGGAGAGTGGGGGGTGGTACATACTCTTCACTCTTGGTATATAGGTACACCTTATATATTTCCTACACTTACCAGCCCGCTGCCTCAAGGTGCGTATGGAGGGTACCCCTTTCCAATTCTGCCCCAAGTGCAACCGTAAATACCCTTGGGTCGACAGGCACGCCACGTGCAATCTCTGCTTGCCGAGGGACCACCCCGAAGCGAACTGCAGAGCGTGTAGTAGGTTTAAACCTAAAACACTTAAGGACCGTTCGACAAAGCGTTGGGCCCACCACGCCAGGCATGCAGCCATGGCAGCGGAGGGCGCCTTCAGCGATGGCAGCGGAGGGCGCCTTCAGCGATGGCAGCTACGCCGTACTTTCGGATGGCGAGGGCATTACGGCGTCGAAAGACTGCCGAGCGCAGGTCCCCGACCTCGGAAGGTTGTCCGGCAGGGCGGCTATGGGGAAGACCCCCGGCGACGCAAGCGCTACACCTACACACACTAAGCACACTAAGTCCAACCGAACCTCGACGACGTCGACTTCTCGGAAATGGCACGGATAGAACGGTCCGACTCGGTGTCCTCTGGGCGCTCTCGATCGAGATCGCCTCATGACGCAAAGCAATCATCCACTCTTGCCAAGAGTGCCTCGCTCCCTAGATTAACGGAAGTTCGATCGTCGGAAGACGAAGACGACTTCCACCCCCAGGCCGCGCTCCAAGAGACCGAGAGCGCAGTTAACACCAGCGAGGCCCCACGCTCGAAACAAGATACCTCTCCCGACCCTCGGCGCCAGGCGTCGAAAGTCTCTGGGGCCTCCAAGGGGCAGGGAAAACATTTTTCCACGCACGGGGAGGGAGGGAAACAGCGGAAAGCTCAGCCTTCCACTCCTGTAAGACCATCCTTCCACCCCAAGCAGACAGATAAACATAAATCTACTGGGACATCAACATCCAGCAAGGGTACCCTTGATAAGTCCTCTAAGTTGCCTACTAAAGTCATACCCTGTTCCAAAGAATGGTCCAGTGAGGACATAGACAGGGTCATGTCAAGGATGTCTTCCTTAGCTGATTTTTATGACAAAAACCCAGAACATTTCCTTTCGTATGACCCTCAAGGGGCCACACCCTCAGGCTCCTCTGATCCTATCCCCCTAAGTAAAAAGGCCCGGGTCGAAAGACCTGACCCCTTCGAGGTGCAGCCTTACTCTACTCCATACTCTACTCCACACCCCAGATACCAAGGACAACCTTTCCCTGAAGGGGACCAGGAGTTTTCAATTATGGAGGAACGAACCGGGTCTGAATACTATGCGGAGGATGAGGACCTGGAGGAGGTAGAAGATGAGCAGGAAATTTACAGAGTAGATTCCCCGGTAGAGAGCGAAGCCCCAGTTACCGACTCGCCAGTTGATAACCAACCCCTCCTTAATGAAGTTCTTGCTCGCGCAGCAGAACATTTTCACATCGACACCCACGGTGTACAGGAGGAAAGGGACTTCGCAGAAGAGTTGGTGGGAGAGAGGAGGCCGGTCGCTCAGACCATCCCTATACTTAAATCCATCCAACGTAGAATAGATCCATCCCTGGTGAATCCTAACCTCACCAGAGCCGTCAACCCCAGAGTCGAAAAACTTTTTCGGGCAGCCCAGTCTGACCCTCTTTATATAAGAGGTCATCTTAAACCAGACTCCCTAGTGGTTACCAACACTCGGAAGAGGGCTGGGACACCCTTATCGTCGTCAGAAGCTCCTCCCGACAAGGAGAGCAAAAGACTGTACGGTTTGGCAGGAAGGTAGCCTCAACGTCCGCCTACCAAGCAAGGATTGCAAACTCCACCACCCTGTTGGCAAGTTACAACTGCCATCAATGGGAAGAGGTCGCGGCGCTCATAGCCTCTGCTCCTGAACCGTTAAAGGGCCAGTTGGCTCGGATCTCGGCAGAAGGGAGAGCCGTGTCTGGTTGCATATTAAAAGCAACTTTCGACGCTGCAGACAACGCAGGAAGATTGATAGCAGAAGGTACTGTTATCAAGAGACATGCGTGGTTACGGCAGTCGGGGTTCAAAACAGAAACACAGGCTTCATTAATAGACAAGCCGGTGGAACCAGATCTATTGTTTGGGAAAGTGGTCGAAGACGCACTTAAGAATGCCAAGGACGAGTACGAGACTCTCAAATCCCTTGGCCAGCTTACCAACAAACCCCCGAACCAGAGGGGGAACAGTAATTTTCGTCGCCCACGCGGCCAAAATTCACAAAGAGGCAACTATGCCCAAGGACAGGGTACACAATGGAACAACAACCAGCAGTCTACCCAAAGTTACAGCAAGGGTAACAAGAGAGGTCGTGGAAGAGGCAGAGGCAGCCCCAACAAGGGAGGTGGCACGCCTCCGCCAAAGCAGTGACGCTCAGTTCAGGGTCCCTTCTCACACAACCCCAGTAGGGGGACGCATTTCCAACTTCACCCAGGCTTGGGAAGGGATCACCTCAGACAGATGGGTGCTGTCAACAGTGTCCACAGGATATTGTATAGAATTACTGCAGCGTCCCCGGAACCACCCTCCACGACAAAGAATACACTCCTTAGAACATCAGAAGATCCTTCTCGAGGAGATCGGCATTCTGCTAGAAAAGGACGCGATAGAACTCGTCCCAGGACACCAGGTAAACAAGGGTATCTATTCAACTTACTTCCTTGTGCCAAAGAAAGATTTGACAATGCGCCCAGTATTGGACCTACGGCCTGCCAACAAGTATGTCAAGCCCCAAAAATTCCGTATGACCACGCTACAAGAGGTAATCCCCCTCCTAAAAAAGGGGGACTACATGGCAACCTTGGATATGAAAGATGCTTATTTTCATATTTCCATGCTCCCGGCGCACAAAAAATACTTGCGCTTCAAAGTGGACAGTCGCCACTACCAATTCAAGGTACTGCCCTTCGGGATAGCTTCAGCACCAAGGGTATTCACCAAGGTACTGGCGGTGGCAGCTGCACACCTACGCAGGGAGGCAATCCCAGTGTACCCTTATCTGGACGACTGGCTCATAACGGGGGAAACCCCAAGAATTTGCAGGTCAAACATTCAGAGGACTATCGACCTCCTCCACGAGTTAGGCTTCTCTATCAACGAGAAGAAGTCAAGTCTGGTGCCAAGCACCTCAAAACAGTTCCTAGGAGCAATCCTAGATACTCAGAAAGGGTTGACCTTCCCCTCGGAAGAGAGAATTCGGAATATACTACTGCAAATTCCACATTATCAGTCAGGTCAACAAATAACGGTACGCAAAGCAATGCGGTTACTGGGCATGATGGCGTCATGCATTTACCTGGTCCCCCACGCGCGTCTGCGCATGCGTCCCATGCAGGAATGGTTGGCGAAACAGTGGTCTCAGGCAAGTGGTCAGTGGGACGATCTAGTGGTCGTTTCGCCAACACTCGTACAGAGCTTACACTGGTGGACAAAAGAGAATCTCGCAAGGGGAAAACCCTTTTACGATCCCGAAGTACAAGCAGTGGTAACTACAGATGCTTGCCTGACTGGGTGGGGAGCTCACCATCTCCACCACACAGCTCAGGGTCTCTGGCCTCACTCAGTAGCCAAGAACCACATCAACCTGCTAGAGCTTCTGGCAGTATTCCGAGCGCTTCGGGCGTTCGAGCCCCATCTACTAAACTTGTCGGTGCAGATCCGGACGGACAGCACGACAGCCATGTTCTATCTGAACAAACAAGGAGGGACTCGTTCGCCAAATCTGTCCAAGCTTGCCCAGAAAATCTGGATATGGGCACTCAGACGGAACATCTTCCTATCAGCACAACATGTTCCGGGGGAGCTCAATTCCCTAGCGGATGCCCTAAGCAGAGACTCCCTCCCAGAAGAACACGAATGGGTCCTTCACAGAGAGATCGTAGAAGATCTCTTCTCTCAGTGGGGTTTCCCCACTATAGACCTATTCGCCACAAGCGAAAACAAACAATGCCCAGGATTTGCATCCAGGTTCCCCCAGCCAGACTCCCAAGGGAACGCCCTGTGGATGAACTGGTCAGGGATGTTTGCGTACGCTTTTCCACCAACTCCTCTCATCAGGAAGGTGGTGTACAAGATGAACAAGGAATCGATGACGCTCATCCTAGTTGCTCCCATGTGGGCGAGACAACCATGGTTTCCACACCTACGCAGGATGGCGCTGTGCGAGCCCATCAAACTCCCAGCCTGGTACAACCTACTGTCCCAGCAACAAGGTCTAACAGTGCACCAGGAACCCAACTCAATGAACCTGGCAGCATGGCTCCTGAGGTCATAGAGTTTGGGCATCTCAATTTACCACAGAGGTGTATGGACATCCTAAAAGAATCCAGGAAACCAAACACAAGGCACTGTTACTTTGACAAGTGGAAGAGATTCGTTATTTGGTGCCAGAATAAACAAATCAACCCAGTTGATTGCACTCCTTCCAACGTGGTAACATACATGCTCCACCTGCTGGACGCAGGTTTGGTTTTTAACTCTCTGAAAGTACACCTGGCAGCCCTCTCGGCTTACACCACATCCCATAACAAAGTATCGTGGTGGAAAGTACCAGTAGTTAAAGCCTTCATGGAAGGAGTAAAGAGACTTCACCCTCCTATTTCGAACCCACCGCCAGGATGGGACCTCAATGTGGTGCTAGCTAAGCTCATGGGCCCCCCTTTCGAACCCATGCATAAAAGTAGTCTCAAACACCTGACTTATAAAACGGCCTTCTTAGTAGCCATTACCTCCATAAGAAGGGTCCGTGAAATTCAGGCTCTGTCAGTGCAGGATCCTTTCTTTATTATCCACAAAGACAAACTGGTTTTACGCACACACCCTAGGTTCTCACCTAAATTTATATCTAAATTCCATGTAAACCAGTCCATCGAGCTTCCGGCTTTCTTCCAGAACCCACAAAGCTCGGCTGAGGTGAAACTACACACCCTTGATGTGCGTAGGGCGGTCCTCTACTATGTAAATAAGACCAGACCGCTAAGAAAAACAGATCAACTGTTTGTCTCCGTAGCTACAGGCAGAGAGGGGGATCGCGTCTCTAAAGGCGCGATCTCGAAGTGGATTATCAACTGTATACAGCTGTGTTACTCTCTTTCTGGAAAAACTCTGCCTTTTACGCCAAGGGCCCATTCTACTAGAGGCATTGGTGCCACTCTGGCTTTCATTGCAAATGTTCCCCTCGACACCATTTGCAAAGCAGCTACTTGGAGCTCTATTCACACTTTTACTCAGCATTACTGCATTGACACTCATTCCAAGAAAGATACACAAGTGGGACAAGCGGTTCTAAGACACCTGTTTGCTCATGACCCTTCTCACATCCCACCTCCTTCTTCGGGTACTGCTCGCTAATCTATGCACAGCATGTGATCTAAGCAGATTCCACAAGCCTCAGAAGGGATACATTACTCACCGTAATCGTATTTCTGATGCTTGTATCTGCTTAGATTCACATGCGACCCACCCTTCCTCCCCTCCGAGAGAAGGCGCATGATTGCTTGTAGTCTTACCTTTCTGTCTATCTGCTTGGATTATCTGTACTCACGCTACTCCTCATGCTTCCTCATGTCAGAAAAAATACAATCTGAGGATCCCAGACGCGTGAGGGATCTTGGGTACAGTGGACGTCACACTAGGGATAGTATTACTGGCACGCCTGTGTCGACGGCCATTTTCGAGTTTCGAAAAACAAACTGTAATACTCCTTAGCTTCCACTAGATGTCGGCCTATGCACAGCATGTGAATCTAAGCAGATACAAGCATCAGAAATACGATTACGGTGAGTAATGTATCCCATATTGAACAAGGAGGAATAATGAACCGCACTCCCATGGGCCAGGCATAAATTGCAAACTCCAAAAATCCGGGTTTCAACACGAAAAGCACACTGTATTGTAATTACGGATACCTTTTAATGTTAAAAAAGAAAAATATTCTTGTACACACAAACATATGGTACAAAGTGCAGCAAAAACACAAACAAACAGAGGCGGGACGCCGTGGTGTGCGACCTGCAGACAACGCTTTTCGCGCTACACCGAGCACTTGATCACGTATGGGGAGAAAGGAAAGACTGGTTAAAATGCACATAGTAGAATGCAGTCCTATTACTCTGTCAGTTGATATAACACGTCATGGCTGTGGATGGGAATACAGGCGGCCATGATGGAAAGGGGTGAAAGTGCATGGAAAGATGTTAATAAATACATAAGCGAGCTAAGGCAGACCAGTGTTGAATGCCAAAACAACAAATAATAAAATCACAGACTAAACGCACAGTGCATAATGCTAGTCAGATTCTACCTGGAGTTTTGGATCAACGACCCCCGCATAAATCCTAATATACAAGGTATTGAACATAGCTGGTCTGAGGCCCGATGTGACAAAATTTCATACATTACACTAAACATGCACATAATAAAATCCAATACCCCAAGTAGGTGATTGATACACCTTGGTTAACAATAGATAATAATGGAGACATCACACCTCGGATAAGGCATACCCAAAATCATAAAGATGTACATGAAATACATTATGGCTGCCAACAACAATAGTACGACTCTGTAATATGGAGAGGACATGGAGCGCAAGTGCAAAGATGACGGTAAAATTATCATTATAGAGGGTAATGCAAGAATACACCCAACATGCAGCAAACAGCAAATCCTAAATATAACATAGCTGAAATCAACACACATATTTAAGAACAGTTGTAGCAAAAGATTTAAAAAAACGCAGATATTAATAGTAAGATTCGAGTGCCTAATCATATATAAAAACCAAAGATTCAACGCCCAAAGATCTAATTTGACCACCCAGCCACAGCTTCTGACACAGGCAGTGGTGGACGCTATTGTGTTACAAAGCAAAGGCAAGTGTTATGTGTTGTACAAAGTGCAAGTGCAGGTAATATTCCCAAATAAAGTGCATACATAGCAGCAAGACAACAATGTGTCTGTAGAGCCTCATGGTGGCGAAGCCATACTAAAGTGCAAGTGCAAAAGCAGCAAGGACAATCCTATTTGGTAATATAAAATACACACAATAACAAAATAGGCCAATAATAACATTAGATGGATAAAAGGCTGAGATAAGCAAAGCCAACTGCGAAAGGCAGAAGGACAACACAATAGGCATCAACCTCAAGAGAAAAGAGGTATAAAAAGACCGCAAATAAGACCTAAAATGGGAACAAAAATAAGTGCAAATCCATCCCCATAAATTGCAGAGTACATAGCCAAATCAAAATAGAAACAGCAAAAATTTAAAAGGATGAAGAAAATAAATCATCCCAGAACTAAAGAAACTATAAAGGAACAGGAAATAAAGGTCCAAATGGACATGCAAATCAAAAAACAAAGAACAACCGAGAAAGGAGACAAATCCAAGATGGTCAAAGGATGCCAAGGATAGTGCCCAGAAAAGTATATAGCTCCTCGTCTACATTGTGACCCTTTGGATGCTTGGTGTCGAAATCCAGAATAAATCTGGTTTCGAGTTGTCTCAATTTCAAAACCCGGTCCCCACCCCTGGGGTGAGCAGGCACATGAGCCACTGCAAAGAAAGTTAACAATCTAAAATCATTATCATGTTCCAGTTTGAAATGTTTGGCCATTGGGTACGCCGGATCAGAGTTCTTAATGGCTCTGAGATGTTGTAAAATTCTCAGCTTCAATTTGCATGTGGTACTCCCAATGTACCATCTCATGCATGGGCATGAGAGCACATATACAACAAAGGTGGGATCACAGTTGATCGAGAATTTTATCTTCTGCTGAATTTTCGTAACTGGATGTATGAATGATTTCTGTGTAGTGGCATGTGCACAAACTTTGCACTTCATGCATTTTGTAAACCCGATAGGGGAGGCAGGGAGCCAGGTCGTAGATGACACCTTTTTGCCACCTGGGGATAAAAAACTGGACACTAGTTTATCTCGCAGGGAGGGCACACGTTTGTATGTCAGGGTAGGACGATTGGCCAAAATAGGCCTAAGATCATTGTCTAGAGTGAGAACATATCAATGTTTTTCAATGATTTTCCGAATATTGTTAGAAGCAGTGTCAAACGTAATGATCAATCTTGGTTCATCATTAATGATTGCTTTGGGAGTGGCAATTTGTCTCTGGACATTCCACGTGCTCATATATAAGCCATTTCGATGTTTTTTTTGTTATACCCTTGTCTCACAAAATCTGCAGCTGTCAGTGCACAATGATCATCAAAGCAGGTAATATTGGTACAGTTACGGCGATACCGGATAAATTCGCCATATGGAATAGATTTCTTACTTGCCGGAGGATGACAGCTGTTGGCATGAAGTGGCAGGCCGGTATTTGTAGGTTTTTTGTGAAGTGCCGTATGGAAACCTGTACTGTCCAGTATGACAATAACGTCCAAATAGACAATCTCAGAATAGCTGTGACATTCAGCAAAGGAAAGGTTGACCTTATTGTCATTGATGCTTTTGACAAAAGATAACCACTCATTTTCCGAACCCTTCCAAATAATAAACACATCATCGATATACCGCCACCAAGAAACAATCTGTGTTGGAAAGCAAGATGAGAGCAAATCAGACAGAAAAGTAGCTTCCCACCACCCCATCGTGAGGTTGGCATAAGATGGTGCAAAGGTACTTCCCATGGCAGTCCCTCTGACCTGCCGGAAAAAGGACCCCTCAAAGAGAAAAACATTGTTGTGTAAACAAAACAAAAGCATATCCAAAATCATAGAACTGTGTCCAAGGTAATTAAGAGAGCGAGTGTCCAAATAATATTTGCATGCATTAACACCAACAGTGTGGTTGATCGAGGTGTATAAAGAAACCACATCAAGTGTGGCCAGAATCAACCCCTCTTCCCAAGGTGTATTAGTAATATGTTGAAGAAAATCCTTTATTATCCCTCAGGTAGGATGGCAACACTGATACAAATGGAAACAAAGTTTTGTCAATAAATTGGGCCAGATGTTCCAATAGTGTGCCACATAAGGTAACAATAGGCCTACCCGGGGGATGATTAAGGGATTTATGTGTCTTGGCAAGAAAATAGATGGTAGGTATGGTGTAACATGCGGGGGTAAGAAATTTGATCAGGTCATCCTCCAATAAATCTTCACTCGCCCACTTGGTACACAGGACAATAAGTTCTGTTCTTATTTCTTTAAAGGGGTCTTTAGAAAGCTTGATGCAGCACAGATGATCATGCAATTGCCGATGTGCCTCTGCCACATATTTGGTTCTATCCTGGATGACGATATTTGAGCCTTTGTCGGCCGGTTTAATGACAATATTCGGTAGTTGTTGAAGTTCACTGATAGCCAAACGCTGTACAGCAGTGAGGTTCTGCTTAGAAATACTGTTTTTTTGTCGAAGTTTTCTGAAATCGCTGACGCAAAGGTCATTAAATGCCTCATTGAATCCCCCCACCGGAAATTGTGGGTTGAATCTCGATTTATTCTTCAATTTTGTTTGTATGTCCCAATTAGGATTGATATCAAAATCAGAGAAATCCACATTGGTGGAGTCAAATTCGTCATCATCGAGGCATGCCAGATCCATGAGTGAAGGAATATCCGAAATGAGAAGATCAGTACCTCCAGTACGAGGTGTCGAATATTTAGTAGTGATCGAGTTGATGGCAAAAAACTTTTTTAGTTTAATTTTTCGCAGAAATTTCTCAAAGTCGATACGTGCTTGTACATAGTCGGAGCTCATCGTGGGACAGAAGTTGAGCCCCAGAGACAAGAGCTAGGTTTGTGGTTTGGTAAGTACATGGGACGAAAGATTGATAATTTGGCAGCACTTCATATTGTTGGTTATTGATTTTTTGCCCCAGAGCGCGTTGATCTGCCCTGTTGCTGCCCCTTTAGACCGGTTCCCACGTCGGCCTCGGCGAATGACTTTCCTGCCTGTGATTTCTGTCCTCTTCCTTTTCCTCTTGTTTGGCCGCGAGCTCTGCCTCTTTTTTGATTTTTCCCATCCTGACACAGAAGTCGCATTTCGTCTAAAAAAATCATTTTAGGTATAGGTTCATCAGTCTCTGATGAAGAAATATCCGACTCAGATGTGGCAGGACCTGGGTCCCCAGACGGCGCGAGTGCAGAGTGTGTAGCATTGGTTTTACGGAGAGAGTCAAAACGTTTAGCAAAGGTGAAAACACGGCCCGTCTCATAGTCAATTTTGTCTCTGAGAAATTTCCTATGTTTACGTTGTTTTATCTCATCCTCGTATGCAATTAAGCCTTCCTCAATTTTAATGCGTAATTGCTTGCCTTCCTCTGTGCTAGGGACTTTGGTCAATTCAATCTCAATTCTGGCTAGTTCCTTAAGTGCCAACTCACGGTCTTATTTTGCATATTTAACCAGGATTATCAAAAATTTAGCAGAACAATCCTTGCTGGCTTCACCCCATTCCTGAAGAATCAATGGATCTTGATCCTCAAAAGAGGGAGTAGTCATGATGTGCAAGCCTCGTGGTATCCTACCAATGTCCAAATAATTTTGGAGAGAGTGCTCCTCCCACCACTTAGATATTTCCTTCCTCCGAAGTTTCTCAAGTTCCTTAAGTAAAGTCACTTCCTTGCTAATATTAATGTTAGCCTTTTTGTTTGCCTCAGTCGTTGGCAACGTGACTGCAAGCTCCTGTTGTTCGCTAAATAGATCTTTAGCCTGAAGTAGCCGGGCTGCTACCCAGGCGTCCTGCATGTTTGTCATGTGAAAGCTGCAATAGTGAAAGATTACACTACAGATACTGTCCAGCTGGAGAGGTCACAAAGCGGAGTGCCGGCCTGAGATTACAAGGACGGTCACAAAAGGACAAAAAGCGTGTGCGGAGAGGGATAATAGGCACAAAGAATCCACGTGAAAAAATAAGACACAAGCAAACTGAAACAACGCCTACCTTATGATGACCATGTGTGCGTCCTCCGGCACACGCAAAGCCGCCAGCCGGTGAGGCGAGTTCAGCCGCGGTCCCTTATAGGTGCAAGGAATCCCACTCCTATCTGCACTCCTATTCGACCACATTGGCAAAAGGAGAAAGACCGTGGTTTCGATCCCAATCCTTGACCATGAATGTCAGAAGGGGGTAAAGGCAATGAAGCGACCATTCACAATCCCAGCCGTGAAAGGCTGCCTAGATGAAAAGTATAACCCTCCGGACAATGCCCCGAAATGCCTCTCCTCTCAACAGTCGCCCAAGTCGGTGGTTTCTGTCAGCCGCAGGCCGGAAGGTAAAGTCCGACAAGCAAAAATGTGCTGTCCCTGCAGACAATGAGGCTCACAAACGGGACGCCTTTGGATAGAAAGTATTCGCTGTTGACGCCAAAACAGTGAAAGCAGCTAACTCCCTAGCCATCATAGCTAGATACAACAAAGAAATGTGGCATAAATTTGCACCAATTCTAGACCATCCCCCAGAGGAAAAGCGCAAGGAGGCAAAGGCAATACTGAAAGAAGGTGGAGATGCCTCCAACTTAGGGATCACCATGGCAGTGGACCTGGCAGAGACAGGTTTTAAGCAGGTGGCAAACGGAATAGTCCTTAAAAGGCAGGCTTGACAATGCTGTATGGACTTCCGGCCAGACTTCCAGCATAAGGTTGGAGATATGCCATTTCGAATGGGGAGGAGCTATTCGGTCCTAAGATCGACGAGGCCTTCAAGGCAATAAAAACGAACACCGACAGGTCTCCAACATCCCCGCAAAACAGACGCACTTTTCGTCAATTCAGGGGAGCATCCGGTAGAACATCAACAGCCTCCTCCTACAAGGGGCAGCAGTTTTCAATAGGGTCAACATATTACTCAAAGGGGTACAAAAGGGCATACCAGGGGTATCAAAAGTCGAAGGACTTTGCAAGATACATCGCTGCAAGCAACCATCCGGATCCCAATGGGGACGGCAGGGTAAACCTCAACAATGACAATCACGCACACAGCACACTGGGGGTGGAAAATCTCCAGATTTGCCGGGGTCTGGGACGCAATACCAATGTGTGGTTGCTCGATGTGGTCTGCTACGGGTACCTGTTAGAATTAATTCGAGCGCCTCCTACCATGTCACGAACCCGCCAACCGCAGGTGCACAAGGCCGCCTTCCTGCAAGAAGTCCAGCTCATGCTACAGAAAAGAGCCGTAGAAAAGGTCCCCAAACATAAGAGGAAAGGGAGTCTACTTCCGATACTTCGTAGTCCGCAAACCGGACAGAAAGTGTAAGCCCATTCTAGACCTCAAAAGGTTGAACAAGTTAATAAAACAGCAAAAGTTTACCATGATCACTTTACAACAGGTCATAGAAGCTATGCAGCACCACAACTTCCTCACGTCCTTGGACCTCCAGGACGCCTATTTCCACATACCCATCCACCCGGGTCACTGAAAGTTCCTCCGTTTCACCGTCGGAAACCAGCATTATCAGTTCAGAGTCCTACCATTAGGACTAAAGTCAGCACCACGCACCTTCACAAAGTACCTTGAACCAGTGGTGGCCAGCCTGTGAAAACAAGGGCACCATGTATACCCTTACTTAAACGACTAGCTCGTACGAGCGCCATCAAAGGAGGGGACGCTACGGTCAATAGCGTCAACGGTGGACCGGCTGCAAACACTGGGTTTCGCCGTCAATTACAAAAAATCTTCCTTACGGCCGTCAAAGAAGCTCAGTTTCCTGGGGCTGGAATTCTCCACACACGAGCCAAGAGTGTACCCATCCAGCGACAGGATAAACGCCCTTGACACTCGGCTGCAATCCTTTACACCAAACAAGGTCAAAACGGTGTGACAATGCATGCAACTGCTGGAAACAATGGCATTGTGCAAACCACTAATCCCACACTGCAGGCTTCGCATGAGGCCGCTGCAGGAGTTCCTGGCAACCAACTGGTTGCAAACCACGGGGTCATGGGGAGACAGGGTTCAAATCCCTCCCAGACTGCACTCACCGCTTCAGTGGAGCCTCAACACTGTGCTCTCAGGGTTAATGCAAAAACCCTTTGAGCCAATGGCCTCGGCACCACTATGTTTCCTATCCTGGAAAGTTGCATTCGTAGTGGCTATTAAGTCCGCGAGCAGAGTGTCCGAACTACAGGCCCTTGCTGTCAACCACCCATACCTAAGGTTCCAAAGAGACGGGGTGCTTCTCATGACCAACCCTCGGTTCCTCCCCAAAGTACCCTCGAATTTCATACAAATTCAGTCATATCCCTGCTGGCATACTTCAGCAAGCCTTCATCACCGGCAGAGGTGGCACTGCACTCGCCTGACCTTAAGCGAGCGTTAAAATACTATGTAGACAGAACGCAGTCATTCAGACATTCGACTCAACTGTTCGTGGCATATGGGCAGGCAAGAAAAGGCAGTGCTTTCTCCAAACAAAGCATAGCAAAATGGATATTGTTGGCCATTGTTTTCTGCCACAAATCTGCAGGGAAGAGCCTCTGGGCTCCCCTCATGCCCACTCAACAAGAGCAACAGCGGCCTCAGCGGCATGGTGGCCAGGGGTGCCATTCGCTGATATCTGCCAATCGCCCACCTGGGCAGTGCTGCATACATTCACAAGGCACTTCTGCCTGGAGAAACAACATGCTGAGGAAGTGCGAACAGGAAGAGCAGTCTGACAACGCCTGTTCCAGTAAGGTATGATCCTCAAAATAATTGGTAAGGTTAGATGCTAAAGGGGGCGTTTCCCATCAGGCACCTTCTATACCTATGTAATGCTCTGTAATCTATTCACACAAAAACAAGGAGGTTCCTGGGAGTCTCTTGCCGGCCAATAAGTCCCAGTTTCGAGAGTCTTACCCAGATTCTTTAGCTCACTATCTCTTTCATATAGGCAAAATATCCATAACATATCAGTCTTTGTCCTGCCTTGGGGGAGTCCAATACCGAAATGCCAGGCAATTCTCCTCTGAACAAGAGTACTGACAGCAACCCCAGACACATGTGTTGGCCTCGTTGGGCCTCATCAGTAGGGGGAGCCTTGACTCTCTAAGAGCAGTGAGCAAGGGGTACACATCTGGATTACCCTAGTAATTTAGAGTGCGACCCAAAGTTATTTTAATTGTGCAAAAACAAGGGGGGGGTCCTGGGAGTCCTTCTGCCGACTAATAGGTCCCGGTTTCGAGAGTCTTACCCGGATTCTTTAGCTCACTATCGCTTTCACAGAGGACAAATATCCATAACATATCAGTCTTTGTCCTGCCCTGGGGCAATCTAGCACCGTAACTAAGGAGTACGTTTCTTACCTGTAACTCCTGTTCTCCAGCATTGGTATATTTCATAGATTCACATGCACCCTCCTTCCACCCCATCAAGGGAAAAATCCCTTGCATCCCCAGTGACTTTCGGTTCCACAGGATTAGAATGTGAAGGGAAGAGGAGGGTATAGTCTACAGTTACTAGAGGTCCCATGTGTTGGGACCAAAAGCACCCATAACAAGTGTTTTAGGCTATAACATTTAGTTTCTTCTTGCCTAGGGAAAGGGGAATCAAAAATTAACCTAGGATTCCCAGCCTGACGGGGAATATTCACAGCATGTGAATCTATGAAAGATGTCAATGCTAGAGAGCAGGAGTTACAGGTAAGAAACTTACTCCATCTCCAGGTGGCTCTCCTGCTGTATCATGCATTGGCATTTTCTGGCCTGCAGACTGCTTCTGAGTCGGCCGAGAGCCCATTCCATCAGAGCCATTGCTGCGACAACAGCGTTTCTCTCTGGTGTTCCCCTGCTCGACATCTGCAGGGCTGCTACATAGAGGGCTACCCACACCTTCACAAGATTCTACTGCGTCGACAGATTCCAGTGAGGAGTCCCAGGTCGGGCAGGCAGTGCTGCGCAATCTGTTTGTTTATGGTGGCTCTGTTTTGGGGTTAAGTGTATTGCTTCTGTGAGCCTTGCTACCTCCCGTGGCTGTGTATATGTACTGCTGTGTAATCATATTCATGAGCATGTGAATCTATTCAAGACCCCAGGCTGGAGAGGGAAGAAGTTACTTACCTGTAACTCTTGTTCCCCGGCATGGGTCTTGCATGGATTCACATGCAAACCCTCCCTCCTTCCCCGCTTTGGCTCTTCTTGGTTCATACTGCCACTTTACGTACGCTTCCAAGGGTGGAGCTTAGGAGGAAGAGTGTCAATGGCTGGGGTAGTATGACACAAAAGTGACACTGAGAAGTTGTAGAGGAAAGAAGCAGTTTTTATCTTAAAGCTAAACTGCTTTAAATTTACTGAGGATTCCCAGCCTGACGTCGGGGAATATCCATGAGCATGTGAATCCATGCTGGAGAAGAAGTTACAGGTAAGTAACTAGATCTTTGGAGTGAAGAGTGGGTTCCCTTTCAGCGTTCGTTCACATGTGTTCCTTAATTTGACCAGATACCCTTTCAATAGTTTTATCTCCAGTGTAATATGCAGCTCTCCGAGAAACAAGTGGGATTTACCAGGTAATGTGCACTTTGGAATAGATATTTATGGGTATCGTTACATAGAGGACATGTGACTGCCGCACCTCCTTACAATGGCAGGATAATCCCAACCTGCACTAGCAATCTGAACAAAAAAGGGGCTGTGTAGGGAGTGTGCGCTGCCACTGATTCAAAAAATGTAATTGAAGCAGTCAACAATCGATAGATGCCCTTGTTGGGTAGTTGGTTTAATTATAAACATGTGGATCTCATTAGTTCCCCCATGTCAAGGCAACCTTGAACATAAATGTGGGTCTTAATTATTGGCCAACGAGAACAGCCCATTCAAATGCCAATAACAGCCCATTCAAAAGCCAACATGTGTTTCGACCCTCTTGGGTCCTTTTCAAGGCTGGGCCTATTTAACACAAAAACTCAAATTCATTCAGTTTCAAATACACAGGTCTTACAATGTCCCAAAGTCCAAATGCATGAACTGGTCTACATCAGACATGTACGTGTTCAATCCTCTCTAGAATAGTTGTACTTGCCCATTAATCCAAGGCTTTCCAATTACTAGCGAGATCGATCGAATTTCCCAACAGTCGTGTTGCCCAAATCCACTTGAGGTTCACACTGAAGTTCCCTTTTGAATAAATGGCCTCAATGCCAAAAGATGAGATGGCTGCTTCGTTATTCAGAGAAACGGTTCTGCCGCCAGTGTGCCCTGTTAGCCAGTCCGGATTTAACGGTGCTGGTAAAACCGTACCAGCACAGTTTTCCGGACCGGCTAACTCCGTTATGTGGCTGTGTGGTGTTACACCTGCCAGGTCTGACCTGGCGGGCGTAACGCCACCGGCCGCACACGGACGTGGAAACACCTCCCACCATTACCACATGGTGCCGGTGTTTCCACTGCCCCCATTCCCGTGGAGTCCCATAGGAGAGAAGGGAGAATGTGAGTAGTAGAGCTAGAATATGAGAAGTGGTGGGGTGGAGCAGTGGTAGTTGGGAAGAAGTAAAGCAAGGAGTGGGAGTAGCGAGTGAAGGAGATAAGAGGTAGGGTGGTAATTGGTAGTAGAGGAATGAGCAGGGCACCATATCCCTGGGTGTGCTAAAGGAGTAAGGGCTGTAAAGTGAGATCGGTAGTAGCAGAATAGGAGTAGTAGACAGAGAGTGGGTAGAGTGACAGTGAGTGAGGAAATGGGAATAGCAATTGGTATGGAAGGAGGGAAGAGACGACAACAGAGACAGAGGGGTAGTTGGAGGTAGGAAAGGAAGTAAGATCGAAGGGTGGAGGTGGAAAGGTGGAGTAAGAGGTTGGAGGGACAGTGATGTGGTGGCAGGAGAAAAACTTAAGAGACCGGTATAGCCCAGGGTCAGGTTCGAGAGGGTCTGAAAGGAGTGAGCGTGATGTAAGAAGGCACCATATTACTCCCCGACATTACTAAGCAGGTATAGGTGAGGGACAGTTAGACGATCCTTAGGGAGTCAGTCATCGTATTGGGGCGATCACCACCAGTCTTGGAAAGAGAACAGACCGCTAGGTATTAACATTGGCAAGCACTAAGTTTCTGATACGGAACCCTGGGCTAGGGAGGAGCAAAGCCCAGGGAAAGTTAAGTGAGAGCGGGACAGCCCTACAACCAAAAACCCCAAGCCCTGATAACCATATAAAATGATTTTCTTGAACATCAAACCAGTCGGTAAATAAAACATGAACACCCTTGGACTGTCATCAGAGTCTGCCTGGATCTTTGTGGCGGCCACCCCATCAAATTACCTATCTTCTCTCTATTTCAGCGATGATAGCCAATCGGAGAGTGGGACTGCCGGGGAAGGCTGTAGCAGCCAATAAGCCATTTGCGTATTGCCTGCTGAAAGGCAGACCTTTGAGGGAGAAGTTTGCAGCCAATAAGAAATCCTTGGAGACTCGGAGAGAAATTCTTTCTGCACATCAGTGAAGGGGACGCCACGTTCAGTGGTGTGCAGAATGTATATTTCTCACAGAGGGTCTCTAAGGATTTCCTTTGGAGATGCTCTGTGTGCAAAATGCATTCATCGGCTCAGCACAGCAGTGAAGGTGGTGTTTACATAACATGCCTCAAGCAGATTCACGTTTTCAAAACGCCACCTATATTGGTGTTCAGAATGTATTTTGCTTACTGAGGGTCTCCAAGGATTTTGTTTGGGGACACTCAGTGAGCAAAATACATTGAGGAATCGGCAGACCAGTGAAGGTGGTGTTTACATAACGTGCCTCAAGCTGTGCGTTAAACTTACTTTCGTAGCAGCGATGGCAGGAACCACTACTTGGCCCCATAGTGAAGTATCTGGCTTTGGATGAATACCAACTATTCAGTGTTCAGCTAAATAGTAATTTCACTATTCGGTACACTCCCTAATTTTAACCTTAAATTAGGCAACAACCAACTGGAAGGCTGTGACTTAAATTAGGAAAAAGCCTGGTAAATTCTTGTATGAGCTTAAAAAGATTTGTTCGGGAGGGCCTAAAATTCGATCTGTTTTTAAACAAATGGAGATTTAGGTTTGTGAATTGGAGTACTCCCAACAGATAATTAGAATTATTTGTACGACCCGTCCCGAGAAGCATTTTAGTCTGCCCGGCTCTTCCTTTACCAGAGATCTGCGCTTGACAAATAACGCCAATGAAATGATAACCCAGGTCAAACATTTTTTAGGAATGTTGGTTACAGCAGTCTCAAATCTTTGGCCTATAACAGTATAGTACATATTAGTTTCAACATGTATTGGATGTGGCTGGCCGAGATATAGAGGTGCCCAGGCATCCTCCATACCTTGCTGTTTTACCCAGCATTTCTCATCCTTGTCCCCTGCCTCTCATGTGTGACTTTGTCACAGTATCCAAACCTTGGATGTCTTCCAAGCTATGTACGTCCCAATACCTTATCTCTATTCCTATGGCATGTAGTCCACACGAAGGTGATTACATCTCATAAGTATGATGGAAAGGGGACTAATTGCGTAGGAGCATAGTGCTTTCTGTGGTAACTTAACTTTTCAAACATGCTTGTTCTGCTATGAACTCGTTAGTTTTCTTTTAGATGTGCCATTCCTTAACTATGTACAGTGTTTTGGGTAGAAATGCTCTAGAAGCGCAATTAAATAGTGTGGCTGCTTTCCTGTCTATTGAATGGCAGTGCAGCAGCAGCATTCAGCCAGAAGAGTTCTTTGAAACTGTAGTGATTTTGAAACGGTCTGTTATGCTTTGTTAGGCTCCCCTGTATGGCAGAAGAACTTGATGGTAGCAATTGATGCAAATGTTATGTTAAGAGGTTTGTTTTGGTGCCCTTCACCACCGTTGTGCTCTAACAATAGTGAGGTTAGTCTGGAGATTGGTGTATTGTGCCCTGTTAGGGGTAGCAATACCTTTGCCTGAGAGAACAGGAAAGGGCAGCAGAGGATGAGGAAGGCAAAGGGAGAGAACGTTTTTGAAAATACAAGAAATATGTATACAGATTAAAAGAGGGAGTGGTGGTTAGGGATGGGGTTTTTGATAGTAGACATGCCCCTGAAGTAACTGGGTCAACGATCAAAGTATAGTGCTGATCAGAAAAGGGCAATGCCTACTGTTCCTGCGAACAAGCAAAGACCTGTGTAGGCAGTTACTAGTTTATTATCAGAAAGGACTAAAACCAATGGCTGGTCGCGTGATGTGCTTGAATGTGCTCCACCGTACCCTACAAGCATGCAGTCTTGTCTGTCAGATGTCACTGTAACCTGACAGACGCCAGAGGCACAGATCTGGGTTTGTCCAGCCAGCTATTAGAAGTGCCCCCGCCCAGAGTGAACTGTGTGCTAGGTGAATTAGGGGGGAAGACACACTACCAACTCAGACTGTGCTAAACATAAATGTATCTATCTTTCTTTTTTGTGTTTTATTTGCAGTGCAAACTCTTGCCAATATCACAGTTTTGTCCACAAGGAAAAAAACACAATTGTTTAAAAGGCACATTATTTAATAAAATGCAGAAACCAATATGAACACACGTTTTTAAATAATTGTGAACTGCTCGCTCTTTAGTGAGATGTAGCGATTGTACAGAAATGTTTTATATCCTAGACTATACCAAGCGTTAATATTAAAATAACGGTATTCCTTCTTTTTGTCCTAGAGCCAGAGATTTTTACCATACCTGCTATTGCTTAAGTGGGCTGTCTGTAGCTCAGCACTATGGTGGAGGGGAAATCTTACACGAAGTCATCGTTGGAGCGCCGGAAAACCGCTTGGTAAGAACTACAAAAATTCTATTTGTACACATGCAACGCTAAACCGCATGGAAGTGTATTAGAAGAAAATAATCTGATCACAGCCTTTTAGCTTAGTTTTTTATTTCATACTCTTTTGATTAGTATTCTGAACATTGCTACCAAAGCAGAACAATCGTGACTTTCATGTATTCTAGAGTGGGTGATGCTTATGTAATGTTACTTTTTTTCTGTGTACCTTAGCAGACATGTGGATTTGTGTTCTTGCCTTGCGGGGGAAAAAAAGATGGCTAATAAGTTCCTTCCCAGGATGCCCAACATTCTAAAATGAACGTCCACTTACACAGTACACCTTATCCTACTAGAAACAGGGTTCGAAATGAGGGGAGGTGGGAGCTATTAGCTCCAACTGGTAGCCTAGACGAGCCTGGTTACCATGATACCAACAGCTACTGGGATCTACGTTTGGCTCCCCAAGCCAACTGATGCCAAACAAACACACTTATGCGAATTTAACTGAGCATGTTGGACAATCTATAAATAAACATTAGGACACATCTATATGACCTTGAAAGTCTAAGATGGAAATCAATCGTGGACAAAATATGTCTCCATCTTACGTGGAAGTTAGATTTACAAAACGCTATGTACTAGCTCCTCATTCCCCCGTGGTAGATCCTGGTCACTGGTTGATGTTGGATACCCAAGAGCTGCTTTCAGCCACAGCTTAACCAATCTTATTTTCGAGCGCCCAAGAACCCATCAGGGCTTTAGCATGAGTTTGTGGAATTCCAAATAGTTTGACATTTTTCCAAGTTTTACTGAAAGGTTACATTAGATGTGTTAATAGAAGCAAAGTGATCACAATCAAGCAGAACAAACTGTTGTTGGAAAGCAAGGTGGAATGCCAAATGCCTTCAGAAGTACACAGAGATTGTGGGTGAGACGACCTATATATTTGCCCTGAGTAAGTAGGTTGGCTATGTAGGAAGATCTGGAATCCTAACGCAAGAAGTTTCTTTTTGTGTTTACTCAACTCCAGCCCTATTTAAGATTTCTGTCCGGTGTCGTTCTCATACTGCCTCCCTGGTTCCTTATGCACTTGCTGGGGCATGCTTGACTCCTTACAACAAGACTATGTCAAAGTCCCCTGCTTTACTTTGGAGACTATAAGAGGACTGAAAGGGCCTAAAGCCTGAACATGCTGGACCTTGAGGAGGTATGGGGGGGAACCCCACAACCACCTTCTGAGTCCCTGCTGAAGGCAAGGGACTTACACACTGACAACACACTGACAACACACTGCCCTGCAAAGCCAGTGGTGAGTGATCATGGAAGTTGAAGTCCAAAACATCTGGAGAGCCACAGGTTGCAGATCCCTGCAATAGGCAGACCGAAAACCAACAAAGTAGGGAAGGAACAATTTCCCTTTAAAGGAAGTCATTTCTCGACACTCAGCAAAGACAGTGATGGCTGTCATACAGTAACAAACTCAACGCGTCTCTTAAGTGGAGTCCTTTTTGGTAAAGAAAAACACATGCAACGAATGTAGGAGCCTGCAGATACCATGTTGCAGATCTGTGACTCCCTCGAGCATGTACAGGATACCACAGGAAAACATGTTACTGAGGTATTGGAGGTTAGAAAGTGGAAATCAGCAGATGCAGAGGTGGGATAGGATGGTTGGAGGGTGGCCATCTTGGGGGGGAAGGCGGAATGGTGATTGGAGAAAGTGGATCAAGAGGCGGAGGAGGGAGGTAGGAGGTTGAAAGGGTGAGATAAGCTAGTCGGCCCAAGAAAGTTGTGGCAGAACAGGTCAGTCCTGGCAGCACTTGGAGATGGGAAGAGGTTCAAGTCGGTGCTGTCGCACCAAGAGCAAGGGAGCTCATTCTAGGTTCTGAGAGTTTGTGGGGGACACAGCGTTTAGGACCCCAGAAAAGGGGGCTGATCAGGTCTAGAACATCCAAGAATTAATGAGTGGTGGAGAATGTGCGAGATGAGTAATAAGCTGAAATGTTCTGTGCCCTGCTAAAGGAGACCAGCGTCTGAAGAAAGTGAGGAGAGCAGGAAGGCCTGAACTGGACATCTGTGTCTAGATAGCCCTAGGCTAGAGGACCCCAGAAACCCCACAAATGGATGGAACTAAGAATTGTTTCTAGACATTTTTAGCCACATTTTGTAAGAAATGTATACTTCATTTAGCGAAAAAAAAGTTTGAGATTGGAAATCTTGTTGTGTGCCTCTGTCCCACTCAGCTCCCTGACAAGCCATATAGATATTCCTTTCCCTTAAATGCCCTGCCTTGCAGGATTAGCTGTGTCAAGCCTCACAATTATTGCAGTACTGACACCCAAGCACCATATGCGCGCGGTCATGGTTGCCAGTCTTTGATATGATTTGCACGCACTTGAGGGCTTCAACCTCCATCATGTTGTTTATTTTGGAAAGAAAAGGAAAGTAAAATAAGGAGAAATCCAACTTGTATCACTGTTGCAAATTCAACAACTGAGCATAGGGCACTGAAGCACCCAAGCGAAGGAACGAGCCTAATGCCTACTAGTTAGTACAAATGAAATACAACTAAACAAAGAAAGAAACAATACAGCATCAATGTGATAACATTTGGGACAAAATATACAATGAATCTAATAACAGTTGAGTAATCTCATGATTCGTTTTTTTAATGTGTATAAATATGTAAAGAACATTTTGATAATACAAAAACATTTAATTTAAAGAAAATGCACATACTACCAAACATATATATGCAATCTCAACAAATGAATGCTCAATGCACTGCAAACAAAGTCACGTACACATCTAGACACGTGAATGCTACCCCAAAAGTGACGCAAATGCATGAGATCAAAGAGTCATGCATTTAAACAAAATAAAAAATTCACAAAAATGAAAAACCTAAATAATAGTGACAACACATGAACAGAATTAAAATCACTCACTAAAATGGGAAGTGTGTTCAGTACACAAATGAAATCAGTCTACTGTATCGCAAAACAGAACGAGTAAAGTTATTAATGACTGCTCAATACTGCTGGGCAGCTAAACCTCGAAAGTTCCGTCGACTCAAGATCTTGAGGTACGGCTGTTAGAGGTCCTCGTTCCATCACAGAAATTGGCCCAGCCGCCATCAGGTCGAAGAAAGATGTGTATGGGCAGCATGCAGAGTTATACTGTGCCATAGATTCGTAAGTGGAATTCCGATAATCTCAGTGCTAGGAGAACCAAATGAACCATTTGGCCCAAAACGAGTAGTACTCGTACATAAATGCGAAGATTTAAACAAAATGAGTACCTGGGATCAGGTCTCTACATATTTAGATATGTTGCCTTGAAAACTGTGGCTTCAAGAAATGAATTCTGATTTGAATTACCATCAATTCAGTTACTGCAAAACAACGCACGTACAGCTCTTTCACAGCCACTAAAGGCAAAGATGCTATAGATGTATATTGCAAATGTGTAAAACACACAAACAGCATGTGGGCAGCAGAACAACTAGCTGCTAGAAGCTAAATTTACCAGAGCAAATAAATTGCTGGTGTCTAAACGTATGCTACTGAACAAGGGGACATTGTTGTCATATGCGCATATACTGATCCCAGAGGCCTGTCAGAGTTGAAACCCAATGCTCTCTCTCGACAGGACCGCGTCAAGTAAAATCACATATCATCATACAATAGATATCCAAAACAAGAGGATTCCATGCTGCGGGGGAACAACTTTGCCCGAATTGTGCTATTACTTAAACGGGAAAATGGAACAAACCCCTCAACTGCATGGCAGTCAAATCCGAAGCATCCACAACTGTGGAATGGTTTGGCTCTGTGTAGATGGTACCTGTGGTAGCCTAGCCTAGCATGTCCTGTCCAGCCAGTGCAGCACTGTGTGCTGTACATCACACGGGTGCCGGGTGGATAGCTCGGGTGCAGGGTGCAACCTGTTTGTCTTGGAAGGAAGACAATGCAGAACAGCAAAGGTTTGAATCCCGGTCCTGCACTTAGAGACTGGTCTCTGATAATTTAATGATGTTGTGCCCCTTCATACTCTGAGAGCATGAATGCATGTTTAATTGTCCCAGGCTGGTGGATCGGTTATTTCAAAGTGAAAGAATCTGCAGCCAACTAGTAATTGTGCTCTTGGCCTGCTGAGCCCTGCCCACATCATGCACGACTGGACTGGAGTATGTTTGGGGACACGTGAAGACCCATTCCAGGGCACGCTATTTAACATCAAACTTGATTTACAAGCTGCAGAGTAAGTTGTTGCTGCCTTGAGCAAGTCTTCCAGGGTTGAAATGGCCAACATCTGGCTAGCTTGCAGTACTGTTTTTATTTTAAAGTAATGAAGGGAAGGCGCTTGATTTCAGTTTCATCAAAAGCATGACCACTTCAAGGAAGGCGTAAAGAATCTTAACCAACCTTGTTCAGGGAGTCTGGTTGCTGTGGCTGTTCACATTCAGATACCACTGGACAAGGGGCCATTTAATATTGATGCAGATTCAAAACTGATGAAGGGGCATGCAGAAGTGTAATTGAACCAACCCAAAGAGTTACTACATTTTATTGTATATCAAGTTATGAAAGTGTCAAAATATGAAGCAACTTGTCAGAACAGAGATCATAATAAAAGCGTCCCTGGATTGTAGTCCTTAAACCGGAAGGGCATCCAAATTAAGGTTGTGTTGGCAATCCTTGGTGCTAACATAACTTGGAGCCAGTGCCATTGATCCAAGAGTTTGCATGGCATTAAACTGGTACTTGTACAGAAAAAAGCAGTCGGAACATTGAGTGGCAGAATGCCATAACCCCAAAGTTGTAGCTGATCACATAGAGTTGGGGACTGAAAGCAAAATACACTTGTGATAATAGAGGGCATAAAAATTAGGTGAAGCTGGAATTGTAGGGTGCTCAGATAGGTTTCTGCAATAGAGGTTCCACACTGCAGGAATGTCCTTGGTAACTCATTCCTTTTAGGCTTGAAGTGAAATTTGAAGTTTGTCCTACTCTAGGCCAAATACCGCCCCTGTTGTCTTTTCTACCCCAAGAACAATGTTCCTTGACTGTGATGCAACATCTGCCCAGCTGACCACTTGAGAAAGGTTGCAGTGAAATGGCGGTGGAAACCAAACTTGGAAAATCCATGGCACCTGATGGGACTTTGGCTATTTTGCGCCTCGTTCTTTGTACTTTGATGGTGCCTGAGAGCTCTAGCATGTGTTAACATCCTTTCCAACCAGGCTCGTTTTTGGAGAGAAGATTTAAAATGCTACGGCTGGTTAGTTTGTTGCGCTTGTCAGTGATGCCAGAGTCTTTTGATAGGACTCTGTAATACAGAGCAGTGCAACCTGCCCACTAAAAGCATAGATTTTCAAGAGCTGTTTCAAAATGGGAGGCAGCTTTCCAGAAGGTGCCCGAGAAAGAGGGATCAGAAGGATATGGCCTTGCATCCCGGAACAGCACTGGGATTTACATCCACATGAAACTTTCTTTGAATTCAGCATTAAAGCATCTTGGTGCCTTTAAGGAGCAGGCTGGAGTATTTCCTTAAGAGATGAAATGCTATTGCCAAGGACTTCTGGATCTTGCTTATAGTGGAACAATAGTTAGATTTGCACTTGTTGCTGGAAGTAGATTAAATGGTTGGAAGAGGAACAGAAGATGTTACTGGAAAATATTTACGTTTTGGGATTTACTCAATATTTTTTTAGACCAAAAATAACCAGGGACCGTTGAAGAAAACAAATTCAAAATGATGACTGCCACAACTTTTAGATGCAGGGAGATTCAATATTGGCCCTGGATTTGCAGGAAGGGTGTTTACATGCTCAATTCCTAGCCCTACAAATCCTGGATGCTTTGTGTGGTGACAGTAATTCAGGGGTGGTTGTTAAGTGTACATGCATAGTACATTGGTCAAGGGTCGTGGCAGTGACCATGCTAGATCTGAGGTTGTCGGCAGTAGTTATTTTCTCAACTTTCAGCTGGTAAAATTGTCAAGTCAAAGAAGTCCAATCTCCTTCCCCTTCATAACATTTCTGTGGATTTAGGACAGCAATAAATGCAGTGAAGATATAGGATGTTTCAACTACAAGACCTTTCAGTGAAGAGTAGTAATTCCCTTTCCCCCGCACAAACCTGTGCAGCAAGAGTGTTACTTTGAATGCTAAGGCAGATGGCTTCTTGCAAATGGCTAATGTCCTAGATGGATCTGTTAGATACCAGGGTGATTGATCACTCTGCAGGCCTTCAGATGCACTTGCAAGGGAAATGTGAAGATCCCGACAAGCAACACGAGTGCACTGCAATGTATGAACAATTGCCGGGCTGTCCGTTTGATCAAATTGTGCAGGAAGATTGTGGTTGTGGGTAATTTCTATAGTTCATCCATACATATGATTCCTGTGGCAGGAGAGAATAATTTAAGGATAAACGCTCTCAGCACCATTCGATCAATCCATGAATGCGTAGTGGACCATGTTTTTACGATGCTGATCAATCTACGGGTGTATGCAACTCGCACATAAATGGCAGGAACTATTGTTGCAGGAAGATTCACTGGAGGAGTGTCCTGGAAATTTGACAAGAAATATGCATTTCCCTTAGTGATGTTATTGTAGCTAGTGCTGAGAAGGGTCAGGAAATATTAGGGGACCCGTGATTAATGCAGCTTTGATTATCCAAATGGGAATTTCAGTGGCAGACCTACATAATCTGAGTAGCAGGGTAAGGTTGTGGATTTGGTTGTTTCCGGATGTCCTTGTTAGGACCGTTTTTCTAAAGCCCAACTATGGGCTCCATAAAACCATATCTGAGGCACTACAAATTCCACTCTTAGTATAAGGCTGGAACATCGGAGAACATTTGGTAGCGTAGACGGAACAGCAAGGCTTATTTTAGGAGTGAGAGAGGGCTGTAGCTTGGCACAAAGAAATAGTAGCATACATCTGGTCCAAGGAAACACTGAAACGCTATGTATTGTACAAATACAAGTAGGCCAAGATAAATCTTGGGGAAGTAAGTACTATACCATATCGTATAAACACAATTATAAATAACAACTCAATACTTCTGGTATTCAAACCAAAGTATAACCTTATTAAGAATAGCAATCAGCAGTTCCAGGTGAGTCAAACATGGAACACATTTAGAATGGCATTCAGCTATCTTGGGGATTAAAATCGCAATTAGTTACTATTACAATATCCAATGTAATTGAAGGGTAGCCGGCACTATTGGTCAGAATATACAGTGTTATCCCGTTACAGAATCACCTAATTAGACCAACACTTGTTACAAGTCAATCTGGCAAACTATAACTTTTTTCTTTCAAGAATGAATATAGTTACACACCAATGTTACTTTTTAGAGGCACAGTTCAGAGGGAGTAATTTAACTGGTAGTGGCTTGTGCCAGCAACAAGCACAGTTCAATGACAGTTCAACTGCTCAAATAGTAGTGGCTCGCGCCCGCCCTGAACATAGTACAATGACAGTAAGCTCCACTGCTTAAATAGTAGTGTCTTGCACAGGCAATGAACACAGTCAAATAATAGTTCAATTATAAGGGTCAGAATAACCTCTTGGTGTTGAAACGTTTACACTATTTCTAGGCATAGGAATAGACCATTTAACCAATGATAATTTTCAGAAGTGTGTTATGCAATTCTAAGATAAGTAAGAACTCTTAGTATACATTTAAGAAGGGAATTCAGCAATTCATAGGTAAGTATTTACTACTAGACCGTTTTAGAAATGCTCAAGGCAGATCATGGAAAACAAAACCCCATGGTATACTTAAAGATGAACTCAGTTATTCAATGTAGGTAAACCTTATTGGTAAGCGTTTATACTCATTCAGTTAATAATAAAAAAGTACCAACGCTATTACTTTTATGAAGCGTGGAACACTATTCAAAGTAAAGCAACTTGTATACTTTTTAAAGGAGCAACAAGCAACTAAAAAGTAAGTAACAACTTTTGTAACACTTTGTAACTTATTCTCTTCAGAGATATTTACCACACTAACTCATTTACAATAAGTACTTTTACACTTCATCTTTTGTAGTTGTTCCCTTTTCTAAGAATGAGTGATCTCGGAGGCAGAAAAAAGGACCCTGGTGGTGTAGGAGCCAGTTGTAGGCAGGTCGGGATAGGGTTCAGGTACAGGAAAGTCGGAGCTCCAGAGGATATCTTTAACAAGTAAGTATTGGCTTCAGAGTTTGTTAGAATGTGGAAAAAAGGGTTCAGGGACTTCACAGAAGGCTCCCTATTTGCATTGCAGCATTAGGCCTGGGCGAATGGTATGGGCAAACTCCCAACCACACATCTCCCACTCAGCCTCACAGGATTCACACAAAGCTTAAAGTATTACCCAATCCAACACAGTACCTTAGGAGAAAAGAAGAGCTTCTGGGTGGATGCCTTCAGGATGCAACAGCACAGGACTCAATCCCTGGATTCTTGGACTGGAGATTAAACCGACACTGGATGGGAACTTGCAGCAGCAGTCGCTAGAAGAGGCTTCCAGCAACGATTCTTCACTGTTTCCTGCAGCTCTGTGAATTTGGCGGCTTTTTACAGGAGACAGATGAAGAATGAATATCGCCAGTTGTATTCTCTTCACTCTCTTGGTCCTGCAATCTGGTGAGGGGAGCTCAGCGATTTAAATTGTTTCTGGAGGTCCAGTAGGAGTCCACCAAAGTTTCAGTAGGATTCGGACTTTGGACGACCATGCACTGCACTCAGCCTCGAGGTCCCCTTGTGTTGGTGTTTTGCAGCCCAGGAACGTTACTGAACGTCAAGGGATGGCTCGTTTTGAATGTCGTCTTGAGACCAGTGGATCTCACCAGCCTCTGGATAGGAGTCATTGCATTCGGGCTCAGGTCGATGAAAGGAAGGGTTGCATCAGGCTCCTGTTACACAGCAGGCTCGCAGCTCTCTGGTCATTGGAAATCACTACAGATGTCTTTCTTTATTTTTCTCTTGGGTTTCAGCTCCAGTGTTCGACTTGTCAGCAACTTCCAGGTTTGGGGTATTTATCAGGAACTACAGCATAGCTTCTGCAAACTCTCCCTGCAGTTTATAAAAAGGGGCAATTTGGCTGTCCAATCAGCACAGCCAGCCCCTCCAGTGGGTACTCATTCCTTTCAGTCAAGGCGAAAGACAAAGGTCTGCAGAGTTTTGGACTCCTCCCTTGCTCCTGCCTTCTTGGACACTCTGGAGCCTCTGCAGGGAATACAAAGGATTCCAGCTGAAGACAAGATATCAACCAGGATCTTTCCCGCCTAGAATCGCAGACGGAAGACGACCCAAGAAACAACAAGCACACACGCAATGGCAGAATGGTGGCCCTCCTGTGCATTACTGGGGCTGATTTGTCAGCCTGCGAGTAATGATGACTAAAAGTCATATAAGTAGCACTACCACCAGCCATTCAAGTAAACTTTAAATTGTAAAGAAATTACCAGGTAAGTAAGAAAGGGGATACATTGTATCCCCCAAGCACCCCACATAAGGTGGGGTGTACTGGCTCAATACATTTCTTTTATTTATTGTTCACTTGTTAGGTGCTTATACAGGAAGCAAATACTCTTTCAAAGCACCAACAGGGCAACAGGGAGGGGACAGGGGATGATAGACAAGTAATTACAACAATGTTAAATAAGTAAATACAACAAAGAAGAGACATTGGGGAGGGGAAGATGAACCTACTATGCCTTGTGAGTGTTCAGAACGTGCAAGTGCAGGGGGGAGAGGTATGGAATAGGTGCTGTGCTGCTTATTGAGAGCAGCAGGAGAAGTGCTATGAAGAAAGGTAAGTGCAGCCTCCAGTGGTGGAGCATGAGCCGAGGCAAGTGCAGGGGATAGACAGCAGCTCGGATAAAAAATGTGGGAGGTCAGGGCCCATGGAAATCCCACATTACCTCTTGGGAAAAGTAATTCACCCAAGAAATAATACGAGAATTAAAAGGAAGCCACTGGATTTAAAATGCTGTGTGCTGTCATAGTACTTTAGACAGTCCAAAGTTATAGGAAACTAACTCCAATCGCACACTACAGATAGACTTAAAAAGGTCACCCATAAAAGGAGTAAAAGACTAGGTGGGAGAAGAAAAAGATTCCCACTCACCTAGGGACTGTTGGGGGAGTTTTCTTAAAGCCCACTTGAGGTAAACTCGATCCCTTGGTATACAGGTCCCCAACTCTTAGTATGGTTCTGTACTACCAAAAGGATTTGGTAGAATGGCAGAGCAGCCAGGCTCATTTTAGGAGGAGGATGTGGGCTGTAGGTAAGTACTGAGTCCAGTCAATAGAATAGTGCAAAGAAGCTCTTACACACTGAAAATTATATCAAAATATATTTATTTTATATACACAAGGCAGGTACGCAAATACTCTTTTAGACTAACCAATGCATAGGAATTAGTCACAATACTTTTTAAAGGTGACTGCTTCAGTTGTAGTTGCTCGCGGTTACAATTGGTACAGAGAATGACACTAATGACAGTTCCACCATATTACTAGTACTGCCACGCACTCGCATAGATTACAGATAAATGATAATTGCATTCAGGTAAAAGTCACATCCGATAAAGTCTGTAGGGAAAAAAAAGGAGTTATTCACACGTCAGCAACAATTCACGTTCCAGTAACACTTTTCAAGACTATCTAATGCTTTGGCAGTCCAATCCCCAACTATCCGAAAGTCAGTGTAGGAGTGGAACAAACCTCTTTTGTAGCGGCTGGAAAGCAAATACTTTAGTAACTAGGATGAAAATGCTTAGCAAGATAACACACATCGTGCCTCTGGAGGTCCAACTGGAGCTCATCAAAGTTCTGGGCGGATTGGGCCTTGCAAAGGCGTTGCACTGCAAATGGGTCAGAGGTCCCATCGTATTTGCGGTTTGCAGCCCTGGAAGATCACAGCACCTCGGTGGATGGATCAATCTGCAGTTCGCTTTGAGGCTGATTGGTCCCACCAGCCAAAGGGAAGGAGTCGTCCTCTTTGAAGCTCTACTGTTGATAAGAAAACGGGGTCAGGCCAGCAGTGGTCGCTTCACGGTTACTGGAAGGGTCTGCAGGCATCTCTGGTCATCTTCAGCTTCAGATCTTCTGTTACAGTGGTCGACTAGTCTTCTGCCTCAGAAACCTCACCTTTTATTCAGATTTTCCATTCATTCCTCTGCAAACTCTACCAGAAGTTTGAAGAAAGGGGCGGGTGGCTGTCCAATCAGGACATTCAGCTCCCCAGTGGGAACTGGTTCCATTCAGGCACTCTGGGAGACAAAGGAAACAGAGTGTAAAACCACTCCCCCACTTCCTGCCTTCCGACAACTGGCGCCTAGGCGGGGACAGACCTCTCCCTCCCAGAATGGTAGAAGGGCTAACGAAGGACAACCACGCAAAAATGGCAGGAAAAAAGGAGCCACCATGTTGGAACAAAGGGTGAAACTTTTGTGCATAACCGAGACTGCCAATGCAGTCTGCGGTAGAAAATAGCACCAGCCATAACTTTAGGTTTATCACTGTGACCAGAAAGCCACGGGAGCAGAGAGACAAGGGATACTGGGTATTCCACATAAGGTGATGCGTGCTAATCTCTCATAAGTAAAGTTTTAGGAAGAATACAAAGTATCCCTCTTTCCTTAAGAATAGTAGCTCTTAGGGAAGATGAAAGAATATAAAAAGGAGAACCCAAAGAGTTCCCAGAAACACTGCACAGAGGATGCTGTGTGCTGCAAAAGTGTAACACAGATGCCTCTAAGATCTATGTAGAAAGGCAGACTCCATAGAAATGGGTGAAAGAAGAAGAACAGAGTTCTCAACAAATAAGAATGAAGGGGGTGGGGGGAGCTTCTCTCATTCAGGATAGAGAGAACAGGGTCCAGAAGTCCATTAAAAAGTGCTGAGGGTCTCACTAGGAGAGGGGATTAAGCATACAACAGAAATCTAAGGGAAAATCATTACCAAGTGCAAGCAAAAAGTCCCGGGGTTGACACAGAGCAGGAAGATTTATCACTAAAATGAAAATCTTACCTAACAGTCCTTACCCAGTACATTGGTGTCGAAGCATCTGAGATTTCAAGATTAAGGTGCTTCAGAGGCAGTGCTATACTTTTATTGGGGCAGAAGGCAGCGCACCGTATAATTAAGCTTTACTGATGGTTATGTACGGTTTAAAGAGAACGACTTTGATGTGTACATTTCCCCAACAGTTGTGAAATGGCATAAGTTACTGCCTGTAACAGAACTTAGAAAAGCGCACCTTGGATGTACAGGTTTCCAACTCTTAGGTTTGGCCTCAATCACACACAGGTTTGGTAGAATGGCTGAGCAGCCAGTCTCAGTCTAGGAGGGGCTGTAGTAAGGTATAGATACCTCTGAGCATAGACATATTTAAGAAAACAGTAATACACTTAGTTATATGAAAATTGTCATTTAATATGTACAATAAGGCACACTTAAATATTTGCAAGGTAGGTACTAAAACACAGCAACACATGTAGAACACAATTGCAAGTTTAAGTAATGGAACATAGGTATAGTAACTTCCAGAATAACCTGTGCAGTAACACATCTATTAGTGAAACCATCTGAAACATATATGCAAACCTTTCCGACTTAAGATAACTTTTGTATAACTTTGTCCCAACCCGTCTTAAAGGTTCCAATCCTAGTTTATGAGCGTCTCACAATGTCCAGAGGGGCCCTAGGCCACCAGAGGTTAAGAGTTGAGCAGAATAGGCAGGATACACTGTTCAAGGTACGAAAGTGGCGAAGTTGAACAGGATCTCTTCTGGTGTTTGCAGGTAGGTAAAGTTAGGTTTTGCAAGTCGAGAGGTTTCCTTGTGAAGTTGCCTTAAGGACCAGTGTCCTAAGGCAGAAGAGAGTACAATGGGTTGTCCAACCCAATGTATCTCTATGGAAGCCCTGCAGGGGTGTGAGATACAGCTATCAACAGCCCCCAGGAATATAGTATCAGCAAGCAAAGCTATAGTTACGTTTTACAGGGAGCAGGACAGCACCTTTAAAATGAAGAAATCGTTGCTGCAGGACGGTTTCAGTGGAGAGGCGACAGCAGACATGGTAATAGGTTTCTCGGTCTTTGCAGCAGAAGGGGGCTTTGGTGGATCTGGTGACAGCTGTTGTGCAGACGGTTGCCCAGCAATGGATCTTCTCGGTTCTGGCTTGTTGGCGCCATATACAGGCTTGGTTGAAGTACGGATGTCACGACAGTAGTCTCTTCTCCTTTTCTCGCTCCTCTTCTCATGTGGGAGGTGGATCAAGTCGCTGCTGGTCAAGAATGATGCCCACCACGTTTTGTGCGACGATGGACAACACAGTGGCACAGGACCCTGTTTTTTATTTTTTTTTAAACAAATTTTCTTAATTTATTTCAACAAACACAAACCAAACTTGCAGTGCATATAAAACATTTTGAATTTACATCATGCCATCCATGCCCACTGCTTCTCCCATTCCCTCCCCCCTGTTCGAGCCTACTCTACTACATATTCTAAAATTCTTCTTCTTGCAGTAGTGATTCCTCTGTTGTGGTCTCTTCCGAGTCCCGATTACTTGACCGGTCTTGAGTGGACCCAAATAACGTGGCTATCAGGTGCTTCCAAGCTATCAAGGTTTCCGCCTCTTCCTCCCCTCCAGAGTTACTAGCTTCCTGCCATACTGTTGTTTGAGCCTCTGCCCATTTCTTTCCACCATACTTCATTTCTTGGTCTCTGGCATGCCTTCCATCCCATAGTGATTCTACGCTTTGCCAGAATGCATGCCAGGTCTCTTAGTTTACTTACATGCTTGTGTTTACGTTGTCTGGGGAACCCCCTATCAGGCATGCCCACGCTATTTCCACCACCATCTTAATCCCTTTTTCTTCCAGCCTATGTGCTACTTCACCCCAGAATCTCTCAATTTCAGGACATGTCCAAAACATGTGCACCATTCCAGCGTTTTCCTCGTCCCATTTGGGGCATGCTTGTCCTGTATTTTTAAATTTGGCTATCCGCTGGGGTGTCATATAGGCCCTGTGGGTTATATATAGTTGTATCTGTTGTAACCTCGCATTCCTTGACACTTTGGGCCCGCTCCCACATCCCATCACTCATTGGGGCACCCACTTCTTCCCAATCGTGTCTAAGTTGGACCACTTCCTTCCCCACTTTAGACATCAGCTCATATATTCTGGATATCTCATGTCCTCCTTCTGCTATGTCATATATTGTATCTATGGCGGCGTCCGGTTGATCCTCTAACACTACCTCGGACCATGTTACTTTGATCCGCCGCACCACCCTATGGTATGTAATATGTTGTCCCATATGTAACCCCGTTTCCTCCTCCAACATCTCCGTCTTTTATCCTCCCCTCTTGCCATATGTCTCCCATGTTGCTATCCCTACCGGCTCCCAGTGCTTCCTGATTAACATCCTTAGTTGCTCTTCTTTTTCAGTCAATGCTACTAGTGGCATTTTTCGGGGAACACAGGGATGGGTTCTGCATTAGCTGACAGGCCCTACGCCACATCTTCCACCCTAATGTCATGTCATCGTCTTTGGGCGCCCTTCCATATCAGATCTGGGCAGCCACATCATTTCTTTTAAGAGGAATGGGGCACATCCAGTTGGAACAGCCTGGTCTCTGAGGTTGATTCTTCGGTGAGCCATTTTTCTACATATTGTAGCTGGCTTGCTATATAGTAAATCTCATAATTTGGCAATGTTCTCCAGCATGGGGTCTGGCATGGATTCACATGCTCATGAATATTCCCCGTCGTCAGGCTGGGAATCCTCGGTAAAGAAAAAAACCAGTATCAGTTTCGTTTCTGATCTGTCTTTCGTAGTAATAACCAATCACTGGTCTCTGCGTCATACTGACCACAGCCAATGACTGCCCTCTACCTAAGCACCGCCTCTGGCAGCCATCTTCAGATTTTTACCGCACGTTCATGTGTTGGGATCCTCGTGCTATTGCTCTCGAGCGTTAGTGCTATTTTTTTTCACGTTTTTTCGGTCAAAAGAGCCTCAAGCTCCACTGATTCTCCATCCGATCAACGGGGACCCGTGTCGGATTCGTCTGCGCCCCTCAAGGGTGAAGATTTAGTCGAGCTACGCTTTTGGAGGACTCCAGAAGTTTCTCAGGCCCGGTCATGGCCCAGGAGAAGGGGAGCTCGACGCCCGGAAAGCTGTTCAGGGTCTGCCCTGGATGCCAGCTGCAGAACGTCTTCAAGGAGGACGAACACTCTTTTTGTCTTTACTGCCTACATGAGGACAAGACGCACGTGGAGAAGGACTGTGCGTTTTGCGGCAACATGTCGGAGCGGACCATGAAGGACCGCCATCAACGTCTCGCCAACTAGCTGGAAGGGAAGAGCCCGTCCGGCGAGAAGAAGAGGAAGAAAGCCGAGCGGTCTTCTAAGACCTTTGAGGACGCCCCAGCGACGGGGGTCCAACATAAGGCCAAGCACCGCGAGTCCGCTGGCACCGGGAGCGCCGAACGGTCGGGCTCTACGGGCGCCAGGCAGGGCGCACCCTCCCCGGCACCATCAACCACAAGCCAACGCTCTGGGTCGGGTAAGAGGAAGGCCGAGCACCCGGCGAAGCTCCTGGAGAGGCCCCGGTCGAGCTCAAAGGCAGAGGGGGAGCGAGGCAGTGTCCCCCCCCTCAAGGATAAGGCGGTGAGCGCACCTAAGGTGGTGAAGGCCTTAATCCATCCGGCCAAGCCCTCTATCGAAACTGTCGCGGCGGCCCTGGCTCAGCCTGTGGAGGCTACACCAGTGGTGGCGACCTCGGGGCTCAGAGTCTCCCTGCCACCTCGGAGGGAGTCCTCTTTTGTGCCCATCGATAGGACCCCCGTGAAATCCCCCGTGGGGAAGGAAAAGGGGGGGCAGGGCGTCGTCGTAGATTCGGCCTCAACCTCGGAGGAGGAGCTGGTCGAAGTCTTAAGCCACGGCCTCGGCGTGGAAGAAGACCGGCCCGTCGGGATGGATCCCGACGCAGGTGACGACGACATCGTCGAGGGTACCGACGGGGCCCCTGATCGCCTGTCGGACTCCCCTCTGCCAGCGCCGCGAGACAACTCGGCGGCCATTTTGTTGGCTATACAGTCCTTGTGCTCAGAGATAAGGACGAGACTACCGTTGCCGACGGAACCTCTCCCGTCGGGGGACCCAGAACCGGGACCTTCTGGTGTTCCCCATACCAAGAAAAGAAGGATCCACCCTCCGCCTCCTTTTCAGCCGTCGCGCCCCTTCCAGCCCTCCTCCCTGTCCACCCGAGGGGATGATACGGGGACTGACACGGCAGCGACGGGTACGGATGACGAGGTATACGACGAGGATGTACCGTCGTCGCCTCCCACCAGGGCTTCTCCGCCCGACGAGATTGGATCGTTCCACTCCATGATCACCAGGGCATCCGAGCTTTTCCAACTCTGCCCTGAGGAGAAGAAGGAAGGTTTCCTTTATCAGCGGCGCGAGGCCAAGAGGAAGACGGTCCTCTCAGTGCCTCTATTGGACGACATTTGGGATGAGGGCCTCACCCTCCTCAAGAACCCTTCCACGACGCCAGCTAGAAGAGACCGGTACGAAAAGAAGTACCGGGTCCCGGACACGGCCCCCCTGTGCCTCTGGGCGCAGCCTACCCCGGACTCCGTCGTCTCCGCGGCGGCCAGGAAAAAAGCGGGGGGGGGGTGCGGCCTCCACATCGACTTCCCCACCGGACGGCGAGGGAAAGAAATTGGACGCTATGGGACGCAGAGTCATCTCGTCTGCGGCGACGACGATTAAAGCGGCCAACGCCTTGGCTATCGTGGCCCGCTACGACAGGGAGCTCTGGTACAAACTGGCTCCCCTGCTGGACTTCTTGCCGGACGACAAGAGGGCAGAGGCCCTGGAGATCCTGCAGGAAGGTGAGGTGGCTTCGGACCACGCCATTACCGTTGCGACGGACATCGCCGACACTGGGTTCCGCCAGTTGGGCAACGGCGTTTGCCTTAGGCGGCGTGGATGGCTCAAGGCTACGGACTTCCGTCAAGACGTTCAGACCAGAGTCCTGGACATGCCCTTCGATGGGAACAACCTGTTTGGGAAAACAGTGGACGATTCCCTTCAAGCCATTAAAGCAGACACCGAGACGGCCCGGGCCCTTGGAGTTCTGCAACAACGACGGACGCCCTTTCGGAGCAGCGGAGGCAAGGGCGCCTCCAAAAGTTCCGGCGGCGGTCCCCCACCGAAGCACCCCGGTGGGAGGCCGGCTGGCGAGCTTAGTCAGCGTGTGGGAGTCCATCTCCACCGACCGTTGGGTGCTGGACGCCTTGGCCCGGGGCCACGCGCTCGAGTTTCAAAGAAGGTGTACGCGCGTCCCCCCCGTGGCCAGGAAAGAACTTCACGTCCCTCAACTTCTCCTGGAGGTAAAGGCGATGCTCAGGAAGGGCGCCATCGAACTCGTCCCAAAGAGGCTTCGGGGCTCCGGAGTTTACTCGAGATACTTCCTCGTGAAGAAGAAGACGGGGGGGATGGCGCCCCATCCTGGACCTGCGACGTCTGAACAAGTTCATCAAGGCGCAAAAGTTCCGGATGGTCACCCTCCAGCACGTCCTGGGTCAGCTGGAGGAAGGAGACTTCCTGTCGTCGTTGGATTTGGAGGATGCCTACTTCCATATTCCCATCCTAAAGGGGCACCGAAAATTCCTCAGGTTTGTGGTCCAAGGGCGTCACTACCAGTTCAAAGCCCTCCCCTTCGGACTACGGTCGGCACCCAGGGTATTCACCAAGTGCCTTGCACCGGTGGCGGCGCAGCTGCGCCGCGAGGGGATCCACGTCTACCCCTACCTGGACGACTGGCTCATCCGAGCCAAGACGAGGGAGCTCGCCGTGGATCACACGGCAAGGACCGTCCAACTTCTCACGGACCTGGGATTCTCCGTGAACTACGCCAAGTCCCACCTGGTACCCGCGCAAAACGCACTGTTTCTGGGAGCGAAGCTCGACAGTGTCCCTTCTGGCCTCCCCGTCGGAGGAAAGGACCAGGTCCATCCTGGGCAAGGTACAGCGGATGTTGGTTTCCGACGCGGCCAAGGTGAGGTCCATCAAGTCCCTCCTCGGAATGATGTCTTCTTGCATCTACCTCATTCCCATGTGCAGGCTCCGGATGCGCCCGTTGCAGGAGTTCCTGGACGCGCGCTGGATCCAAACGACGGGCGGCTTCGAGGAGAGGGTCCCACTCGACGAGAGTTTCCGCCGAGCGGTCCGGTGGTGGGGCATCCGCGCGCATCTGACGGCGGGCATGGACTTCCAGACCCCAGACCACCAGGAGACAGTGACCACGGATGCCTCCCTGGAAGGGTGGGGAGCGCACACCGAAAATCTGCACGCGAGAGGCCTTTGGCTCCCGACGGACAAGGCCCTCCATATCAACGTCCTGGAGCTCCGTGCAGTGTTCTGGGCCCTCAGGTCCTTCCTTCCGTCCCTCAAGGGCAAGGTGGTGAGGATCTTCACCGACAACACCACCACCATGTTTTACATCAGGAAACAGGGCGGAACCAGGTCCCCAGCACTGTCCAAGGAGGCGCAGGACCTGTGGCATTGGGCCGTCGCCCAAAGGATGTTTCTGGTGCCGTTTCATCTGGCAGGGATAAAAAACACCATCGCCGACTCACTCAGCAGGGAGCTGCGCTCGTGCCACGAGTGGGAACTACGGCAGGATCTAGTGGATCGCCTCTTCCGACGGTGGGGCACACCCCAGATCGACCTGTTTGCGACGGCGACGAACTCCAAGTGCCAGAGGTTCGCCAGCAGGTTTCCCCAGGCGAGGAGCATGGGCGATGCTTTCTCGTTCCCCTGGGAGGGGCTGTTCCTCTACGCGTTCCCTCCCTTGCCACTGCTAATCCGGCTCGTCAACCAGCTCAAGAGGTCACGGTGCAGGATGATCCTCGTCGCACCTGCGTGGCCGAGGCATATATGGTTCCCGGACCTTCTGGACTTGTCAGCGTCCCCGCCAATCAAGCTGCCGGTGGACGCGGATCTACTCTCCAGGGAAGGAGGCGCCATCCTCCACCACGACCCGAAATCGCTGAACTTGCAGGCCTGGCTCCTGCAGCGCTAGAGTTTGGAGGATACGACATACCGGCCGACTGCAGAGAGGTTCTTGCAAAGGCCAGGGCGTCCTTGACTCTTAAATGCTATGGACACAAATGGAAGAGGTTCTCTGTCTGGTGCCACGCACAGAAGATTAACCCTCTACGGATTACGGCTCCCCAGGTACTGCCGTACCTGCTGACGCTGGCCAAAGCTGGACTGGCACACGCGTCCATCAAGATTCATCTTGCTGCGATCTCCCGATACACCAGAACCACGGGCCGGACGTCCTTGTGGTCTCATCGTCTGGTGAAAGTTCATGAAGGGGCTGTTCAGATCGTTCCCGCCGGTGAAGGCTCCGGCCCCGGCGTGGGAGCTCAACGTGGTGCTGACCAAGCTCATGGGACCTCCGTTCGAGCCTCTGCACTCGGCCCCGTTGAAGTTTCTGTCATGGAAAACAGCGTTTCTTGTGGCCATCACCTCCGCACGACGGGTGGGAGAGATCCAGGCCCTTTCCTGCAAGGCCCCGTACTTGACTTTTCACGACACGAGGGTAGTGCTCAGGACGCACCCCTCCTTCATGCCCAAGGTACCGTCGGACTTCCATCTCAACGAACCCTTGGTGTTGCCTGTGTTCTTCCCGTCGCCTTCGTCGCCGGCTGAGAGGACTTTGCACTCGCTGGATGTGGCTAGAGCGCTGAAGTTCTACGTGGACCGCACGAAGTGTTTTCGGAAGACGTCACAACTCTTTGTGAACTTTGGATCTGTCAATCAGGGGAAGGCTCTCTCGAAGGCTTCCATTTCCAGATGGCTCTCCGGCTGTATCATGTACTGTCATCGGTTGGCAAACCGACCGCTGCCTGGCCGTCCGAGAGCCCATTCCACCAGAGCGATCGCAGCTACCACGGCGTTCCTTTCTGGTGTGCCCCTGCTGGACATATGCAGGGCTGCTACGTGGAGGTCGACGCACACCTTCACGAAATTCTACTGCGTCGATCGGGATTCCAGGGAGGAGTCCAGGGTCGGCCAAGCAGTGCTGCGCAACCTGTTCGCCTGAGGTGAGCCTGGTGAGGAGGTAAGATGCTTAATGTTGAGTTTGATGTAATGCTTAATGTTGAGCCTTTGCCACCTCCCGTGGTTGTGCATGTGTGTACTGCTATGTATTCTTTATTCATGAGCATGTGAATCCATGCCAGACCCCATGCTGGAGAAGGAACAAGTTACTTACCTGTAACTGTTGTTCTCCAGCATGGGTCTGGCATGGATTCACATGCGAACCCTCCCACCTACCCCTCTGCGGCTCTTCACTTGGTCATACTGCCACTTCACGTGCTTCCAAATCTGAAGATGGCTGCCAGAGGCGGTGCTTAGGTAGAGGGCAGTCATTGGCTGTGGTCAGTATGACGCAGAGACCAGTGATTGGTTATTACTACGAAAGACAGATCAGAAACGAAACTGATACTGGTTTTTTCTTTACCGAGGATTCCCAGCCTGACGACGGGGAATATTCATGAGCATGTGAATCCATGCCAGACCCATGCTGGAGAACAACAGTTACAGGTAAGTAACTTGTTCCTTCCAGAGTTTGATTTGTCCTCTCGGTTTGCCCATCGGTCTGGGGGTGATGGCTGGTTGAAAGTCTCACATCGATTTGAGCTAGACGACAGCAATTTCGCCAAAAGTGCGATATAAACTGGCTTCCCCTATCTGAGATCAAAATTGAAGGGAAACCATGTAACCGAACAACGTTTTCGAGGCATTCTCGGGCCAGGACTGAAGCTGAGGGTAAGCCCTTCAGTGGGATGAAGTGGGCCATTTTAGAAAACAAATCCACGATTACTAAAAAGGTGTTGTATCCGGAGCATGAGGGTAAATCAGTAATGAAGTCCATGGAAAGGGTATGCCAGGAGTGTGGCGGGATGTCTAGTGGGTGTAATAGGCCTGCTGGTTTTTCTTTCTGACTTTTGTTTTGGGCGCACACCCCACAAGACTTTACAAAGTCCTTGATATCCTTTCTCCATGATGGCCACCAGAAGTGTCTCTTGATCTTTTCTGAGGTTTTGGCAATGCCAGGATGTCCTTCCATTAAAGAATCATGGTAGCAAGAGATTACCTGTCTTGGTAAATCAGTACCAGGTAAGTATAGTCGTCCTTGAAAATAAAGCAAATCCTTAGACACGGTGAAGTCCTTTCCTTTCTGTTGCCAGTTCTGTAGATCTGAAGGAGTCACAAGTTGTTTGGCTTTTGCTTCGATATCTTCGATGGATTGCGAGGAGACCAGGCCCAGGATTCTTTGTTCGGGAATTATAGGTACGGGTTCAGGATTGACCATGTGTTCCTCCATTCCAATCCGGGAAAGGGCATCTGCTTTGCCATTCTTGTTGCCTGGACGATAAGTGATTACAAAGTCGAATTCGGCAAAAAACAGAGCCCAGCGAAGTTGTCTGGAGGATTGAGCTTTAGCAGTCTTCAAATACTGTAAGTTGCGATGATCGGTGATTACTGTGACTGTGTGTTTGGCCCCAAGGAGGTAGTGCCGCCAGGCCTTGAAGGCGGACTTAATAGCTAGAAGTTCTTTATCAGTGATGGTGTAGTTGATTTCGGGCGCCGAGAACTTGCGGGACCAGAATGCCACATGGTGTAACTGGTTAGTTTCTGGATCCCTCTGTGATAAAACCGCCCCCATTGCCAAGCTGGAGGCGTCGGTCTCAACGATATAAGGAAGGTCCGGGCGTGGGTGTTTTAATATAGGTGCTGAGATAAACTTGGCTTTTAACTCCTGAAAGGCCTGTTCTGCCTCTGCTGTCCACTCGAAGCGTTTATTCTTTTTTAAAAGAGCCGTAATGGGCTGAACTATTCGTGAAAATTCCGGGATAAACCTGCGGTAAAAGTTGGCGAAACCTAACATGCTTTGTACTCCCTTCACGGAAGTTGGTGATGGCCACTTGATGATAGCGTCAACTTTCCTCGAGTCCATGTGGACCCCGTTGGGTGTCAAAATGAAACCTAAAAATTCGACCTCAGTGACATGAAAAACACACTTTTCAAGCTTGGCAAAAAGTTTATGTTGGCGAAGCCTTTCAAGAACAGCTCTGACGTGTTTCTGATGATCTGCTTCAGAAGATGAGTACACAAGGATGTCATCAATGTAGACGACTACACAAACGTCTATAAGTTCTCTAAGAACGTCATTCATGAAGTACTGGAAGGCGGCCGGAGCATTGCAAAGACCAAAGGGCATCACTTGGTATTCAAATAGTCCATACTTGGTGCGAAAGGCCGTCTTCCATTCGTCGCCTTCTTTGATCCGTACCAAGTGGTACGCTCCCCGAAGATCTAGCTTGGTATATACAGGCGTTTTTAACTTGGTCAAGGAGTTCCGGAATTAGAGGTAAGGGATACCTATTCTTTACCGTGATTTGGTTCAGGGCACGATAATCTATACAGGTCCTAAGGTCACCTTCTTTTTTCGGCACGAAGAACAGAGCTGAGGATACTGGAGACTTTGAAGGACGGATGAATCCGTTGGCTAGGTACTGGTCCAGATACTGTCGCAAATGAAGATTTTCGGGCTCGGTAAGGGCATAAATTCTACTACAGGGGGGAGTGAATCCGGGTATCAGGTCTATCTGACAGTCATACGACCTGTGGGGAGGTAGAGTATTCGCCTGCTCCTTCTGAAAAACGTCTTGGAATTCCTGATACTCTATAGGCAGTTGCGGACTTTCGGATGTTGTCGCTGCTAGTCCAATACTGGGTCGGGGATAACAAGTGGGGGCACACTCTGGAAACCGTATTGTCTTTGCTCGCCAATCAATTTGAGGATTGTGTTTCTCCAACCAGGGTATCCCCAATATTACTTGGAATTGAGGAGCCTTGATCACATCGAACATGATCACCTCACAATGTCCATCTTGACTTAATAACGTCACTTCCGTGGTGGTATGGGTCACTGGTCCAGAAGCTATTTCCGTACCATCCACTGTGGTAATAACGTCTTTAATTGCCTTAGGACAGAGGGTTAGGTTCATCCTGGAAGCCATTTCGTGGTCTACATAATTACCAATTGCTCCGCTATCAATGTATGCTTTAATAGCATGCAAACGATCCGGTTGCTCTGGATTCATGAGGACCATTGAAACTATGAAATGCGAGGTCAAAGAACTGGTCTTAACGCTCGGCAAGCGACCTCTACACTTGTCGGGCGAGGTTGTTTCCCGGCTCCGGCCTTTCGGTATTTTTATCAGAAGCTCCCACTGTCTTCTTAGAAGGTTTCACTGGGCATTCTCGAAGGAAATGTCCTGAATTTCCACAATAGAGGCATAACTGCAACTGTCTTCTCCTGTCGCGTTCTTTCTGGGTTAAAGGGCCCTTCATGACCCCTATCTGCATAGGTTCTACGGCTTCAGCTCCCTTGGTGGAATTCTGTGGTTTGGAGAACACTCGAGTTTCGAACCTGGAGCGGTCTGCCTTCCTGTTTTGCAATCTGTGATCCAATTGGACCACTAAATCGATGCATTCAGAACAATCCTGAGGAGGATTCACTACCTGAGCTAGAACATCTTTGAGTTCTCCGCGCAGACCTCTGTGGAACAGCGTGATCCTCTTGTCCTCGGGCCATCTGGTTTCAACTACTAGCCTATTAAATGACGCAATATAAGCCAGGAGTTCCTGATTGCCTTGCCGTAGGGAAAGGAGTTCGTTATCCAAGGCCTGGCCCTGGGAATGTCTTGCAAACAGTCTTTCCATGCTGGTCTGGAATGCTTGGAAATCGTGAAGAATCGGATCATCCTGTGCAACTAGAGGAACCGACCAATCAGCAGCACTGCCGCTAAGATATGAAAGCACGAAGGCTACCTTAGTCTGGTCCGTCGGAAAAGCAGCTGGTCTACACAGAGTGCAATCGGCACTGGTTGATGAAAACCGCAAACCTTTTAGGATCACCAGAGAAGCGTTCGGGCGGGGCCAAAGGCACGTTTCCGGGTAGGTTGATTTGTACCGGACTGGCCGAGGCTGCAGGAATGTAGCTCCCTCCCGTAGGCAAAGGGGTTTGCCCCGCTTGTGATTGTAACAACTGTCTGGCAAGATCATCAGTTCGTTCTTTTGATACAATCAATTCTCTCCTCAGGGCATTCGTTTCCTGGCGGGCTGCATGTACCTCTGCTCTTAATTCCCCTAATAGCTGGGCTAGTTGGTCAGTGTCTGAGGTTTCCATTGCGCCTGGGTAGGAAGTTATTGGAGGGCTTCGCGTTCTGTAACGCTCACCTGGTTCCCATGGAGGCGCAGATCCTGGCTGGACAGTTACCGTGTCTTCAATTGAGAAGCGCAGGAATCGGATGGTTCTCTGGACCGGACCTCCTCTTATGGAATGTCTGACTTGTAGAGTAAGGTGTCTGCAGGCGGAAGAAAAAGGGATTAATGGCTGGTTGTTGGTTGAGCTTCTCCTCCTTATTCGTTCTTTTCCCTGAGGCCCAAAGTCTGAATGAGCTCTCACCTTAGATATGTAAATGCTGAGCTCTCCATCCTGCGACTGATGCAGGGGTGCTGGGTTCCAGTTACTTCACTGGGACTGCTTTAAGTCTCTTGTAGCCTCAGAGGTTTAAAGCTGCTGAAGAAGCGATGCCGTCGTTTCTGCACGAGCGGATGCTGGTCGGTTTGAAAGTTCGAGAGCACCTTTTAATGAAGTCTTTGCCTTTATTTCTTAGGTGCCGAAATGCTATATGCTGAGCATACGGAAGCACGTAAGTATGAAGGTACGTGCACGTGGAGGAGCACGTAAGTAATGTGCTTGCTGACAAGTTTATTCGCACTTCTTAATGTCTTTTTCTTGATTTGCAGATGCGGAGATGCAACAGAAGAGGAGATGGCGAGGAGCGCACAGCTCCGGTAAGTGAAAATATAATTGCGTCCAATTCCCCCCTTTTTCCTGCACTAACCGGAGTTCTTTGTCTTGCAGGTAGAGGCCGCGGGATTCGGAAGCTGCTGTGGGTTCAGGTAAGTAAGCGCGGCTGCTAAAACGTTGACCGGAGTTCTTTGTCTTGCAGGTAAAGGCCGCGGGATTCGGAAAATGCCGTGGTTTCTGGTAAGTAAGCGCGGCTGCTAAAGCGTTGCCTTTTGCTAACCTGATGTTCCTTTGCTGACAGGTGCAGCCGGAGACTGGATCCCTGGATGGTAAGTGAAGATCTGACTTGTTTTCACAGGCTGGAGCAGAAGATATCACCAGAAGACTGGAGCTGACTCGGTGAGCGTCCTGCTGCAGATGCAGAATAACGCAAAGCACGTTCTTCCAATCGGGTGTGGTTTAAATAGTGTTGAGGTGATTAGGTGTCTTCCTCCTCAGCCTCGCCCAAGAGAAAAAGAGTTCCTGTGTTCCAGAGTCAAGGAGTGATGCCAGCCCCACCCAGGTAAGAAAGTAGTTCCAGATTCGGAAAAAATAGTCCCACCCAGCAAAAGGCTGGGGCTTCATTTTGCCAGGACTTGTGAAGGTGAGTATGCAGCATGGTCTGCTACAGGTAAGTCCACCCAAGCACCTTTATCCAAAGTATGAGCCCGGCACCTCTGGCGCCGGGACTGGTGATTCTTATGAGCCTGGCGCCAACGGCGCCAGGACATGGTCCAGAGGGCCCCGATAGGGGTCGGTTGGGACCAGGGGCGGGGGTTGTGAGCCTGCTTCCGGGGATGTTGGGCTTGTCCTGACTCCTTGGAAACAGTGCTCATGACATTATCCCCTACTGCATGCTGTCTCTCTATGTATTTTTTATAGTTGAGGTTACACAACCTCTCCCAGTGCCCAGCACATTTCTATTGCAGCCTGAGTATTACTTCGTTATCTTCCTTGGTATTACCTCCCCATCTTTGCGCAGTTTCCAGTTCTCGTTCTGCATCTTGTAATTCGGCTAATATCCCTCCTTGTGGTCCCTTGGACTTAGCTATGGCTATCCCCCTCATTACCACTTCAAAGGCTTCCCAAAGCGTACCCACTGTCTCTACGCTGCCATTATTAATCTCAAAGTAGCTTATGATTTCCTCTCTCAAATCCTCCCTAAAGATTGTGTCTTTCAATGCCTCTGCCCTGAGGCGCCACGTTGGTATCCTTGCTCTCGGAGGTCGGTATTGCCATACCAGTATCAGTGGAGAGTGGTCTGACAGGACCCTTGCTTTATATTCTGTTTGTACTATTTCTGCCATCAGCTCCTGTGTGGCAAACATGTAGTCCAACCTAGTGTGTACATTTTGTGGGGCCGAGTAATGCGAATATTGTCTGTCCTGCATATGGCGCACTCTCCATGCATCCTCGAATCTAAAATCCGTTAATAATGACTGCAACGCCCTGGCGGCTGGGGTGGGCCTATCTATGTTATCATCTGATCTATCTATTTTCGGGTTTAGTGCCTTGTTGTCCTCCTCCTGTGTTATCTATTGGTCATAGCACATATTTGGCTTATAGCTACTTCCCGTTTGCTCTTCAACTAGTCTGCTTATTGGGGTTAGAGTCCCTGCGTCCCCTGGTCTCTTATATTGATTTCTCTTTTAGCACATCTGTGTTTATTTCTCTACTACCCCATACTATATTCTAGTCCAATATGTCCAATTCTGCAGCGTGTTAGGCATCTGGATCTCTACGTGCCAATGCACTCATCGTCTGTATGCGACCATTCCATTTGTCCCCCCCCCCCGCATTTCTCACAGTTTGGGTTCTAGCTCAGGTCACTAATCTTGTTCACCGCTTCCTTGCGCGTCTCCAGCATCCGGGATCCCCTGAGCTTCTAGCCAGTTCGCCTCCTCTGGAGTCTCAAAGAAGTATGCTTTGTCTTTGTGCAAGACCTTCAGTTTCGCGAGGTACAGCAGCATGTATTTGAGGCCGGATGTGCCCATTCTTCTTTTCACCGCCACATAGCTATACCGTTGTCTTTGTACCATCATTGTATAGTCCGGGTATTCAGTGACCTTTGCCGATGCGCGTTTTACTGTACCCCCTTTACGGAAAAACTCCAGGATCTTTTCCCTGTCTCTGTAATTCAATATTTTGGCTATGATTGCTCTAGGTGGGATTCCCGGTTGTGGTCTTCTCATCAAGGCCCTGTGTGCCTGTTCCACTGTGAATCCTTGTGAAAGCTTGCCGGCTCCGATCTCCTGAATGAGCATATTTTCTACATAGTCCATGGGGTCAGATCCTTCACCTTCTGCCAATCCTACCAATTGAACGTTGTTGCGTCGCGCTCTCCCTTCTGCCTCATCAGTCCGATTCTCCATGTTAGCTGCTTGCTGCTTCAGTATGTGGACTTGCTTGTCGTTAGCATTGCTGGTTGCTATGTTAACTTTTGCTTCCTTTGTGAGCCATTACCCCAGCTCCTCGTCCTGTCTTTCTACTGTATGCAGTTTTGCACAGTTTGTCGTTGTTTGACTTTGTTTTTGGGCTTGCTGGTACGTGGACTTATGTTTTTGCTATTGGTTCTGCGCCTTACTACCGCACTATGGAGTCGCTCTTACAGTGGCTGCCGTTGCGACGTTTCGGCTCTGCCAGCCCATCAGCTTTCTGCAGTTCTTCAGGAGTGTTCACTCCACTTGATGATGTGCTGGGGCCTTATCAGTGTCCGCCGGCCCTTTATTGAATTCCTGCTCTGTCCCCCTTCTTCCTGCGCAGTAGCTTCGCCATTTATTGAGACGTGTGCATATGTCCTGCCATGGCTTGGGTGCCGTTCGGCCAAGTGGAATGGGACCACTGTCAACGTTGCTTGTGAGGCCACTAAGTGCACAGCGGGCAGGGCCTTACTTGTTGCGTGGTCTCCATCCTCCATGTGGGTCACCCCTCCGGTATTCTGACCCTCTGTGCAATCCTTTGGGTTGTGCACCTGTCTGTTCCTCTTGCAAGCAATATCATTCATTCTCCATGCACTCAGATGGAGATTTTCAGCTGGCATCTTCTCCTTTTGCATCAGCGTGGTACTCCTACCTTATTGTGCACTGGGCCTCTTTTAGCTGGGTTCCCCTTTCTTGGGTCCCTTGTGCAGATGCTTACAGTGCTGGCTCCCTCTGCTTGCAGGCTCGTGGTATCAGAGCATTCTCCCTTGCATTCAATTCAAAGAGATTGGCCTGTCTTTATCCATGCGCGCCATTCGTTATGGGAGAACGCATTATTAACAGAGCAGATAGCGTTTTTTATTAGGCTGCTAGCGGTGCTTGCTCTCTCTGCTTGCAGGCTCGTGTCCGAGAGCCGTTCTCCCCTACATTCGTTTCTAGGAGTCAACTTTTCTTTGTCCACGCGCGACGTTCATTCTGTGCGAGTGCATTGTTGACAGAGCAAACTGCACTACAGTGTATCTATTTTGTACACCGCCGCGTATGGGCTGTTTATCATGCATTCGGGGGGCCACTTCCCTTCAGTGTATCAGCGCGTCACGGGGGTGGGGGGAGCGCGCCGTCTTACGCAGGAGGAATTTCGCGTGGCACTGCCCGCCCCCGATGTTCCTCCACTGCAGCCCACCTTCCGCAACGCCTCGGCTCGCACGGGTGTGTGCAACTTGCCATATGCGCTTCATAGGGCCATCATGCTGGTGTCCTTAATTCGCCCACAGCGGTACACTTCCAGGCTTACAGCCTTTCGGGAGACAAAGGCGTCGGTGTGCTGGCCGTGTCTCTTCATCTCCGCAGCGTCGATTTAGCACTCAAGGAATTCTTTGTTGTAGACAGCGGCCATTTTAAAATCGGTCCCGTTTTTTGGTCAGGACTTCGGTGATCCGTATCTCAGGCTATGTTTACGCAATCAATCTGCAGTTTCTCCTGGTGGGGTCTGCTTGGTTTCATGCACCAACAGGCCACTTTTCATGCAGTTTCTCGAGGTTTAAAGGCATGCGTCTTACACGGATCGGTGACTGCTACAGGAGCCCAGGTTGAGTGCAGCCTACTCCATGGCTGCCAAGCCACGCCCCCGCACGGCACCCTGGTTATTGGTAAATTGCAGGCCGTGGAGGTCGCAGCTCTTCCAGGGAGGGCGCACAATGCAGTTTGTCTTTGGACTGGTTAGGCCCACCAGTCCAATGGAGAAAGTAGTTTTGTTCAGATGTTCCCTGTCCCTCAGAAATAGAGGTCGGAACAGCAGTGGTTACTTAGCGGGCTCTGGAGGTTGATTGAAGTGGCTGGCGCATTCTTCCTTGGAGCGTCTTCTTCTGAGTCTTCTGTTCCAGTGGTCTACTCTGAGTGTCTGCTCCAGGACCTCATTCATACAGGAACACTGACTGAGCCCACCAATCCTATCCAATGCAACATTTGAAACTTGGGGGTGGCTGTCCAATGGGGACATCCAGTCAGAACTGGTTTCTCTCAGGCCCTCTGCAGGACAAAGAACTTGGGGTTTCGGTTGACCCTCCCCACTTTCTGTCCTGCCAGTCACTCAAAAAACCTTTGCAGGCTTTCCAGGGAAGCCCGGTGAAGACAAAGGAATTGGAGGAACCTCCCCCACCCAGGTAGGTAGAACACCTAAGAAAGGACAAGCCATCTTGTTCAGGACTAAAAAGGTACAGCCACCATTTTGGGTCAGTGGTGACCCTTGTGTCTCCTACCGCAGCCACAATGACAGCCTGTGATAAAGGTTCACAAAAAGTAGTGTAAAAGGTACACTGCCACCATGCTGAAAAGAGGGACGTGTCACAGTAACCAAAAAGTTACTGGAGAAGTGGGAAAAGGGATACAAGGATTCCCCTCAGTACGCAACATAAGGTGGGGTGTGTTGATCTCACAAAAGAAAGTACAGGTAGGATCAAAAGTATCCCCCTGCCTTGGTAACAGGTTGTTAATCACGGGGAAATAAAGAAACATTACAGTGGAAGCTCTAGGAGCCTCCAATAACACTGCATAGAAAGTGCTTTGTGGGATCATACCAAGATCAATGATGTACACATTTCAAAGCCTAAAATACTGTATTTCGAGAGCCCCATTTTACCATACATATATGTGGGGGGAGGTTAATATTTAATAAAAAAAAAAGGTAATGGGGTATGGGGGGGGGGTGTTTCGGTGGCCGCTGCGCAACCCACCCCCCAATTTCCCCCTGCATATATATGCAATAAAATGGGTTTTAAAACAAAATCGGTATTTTGAGCTTCAAAATCTTATTTTCGAAAATAATCACATAGATCCCTGTGTGCCACTTCAGTAAAATGTAGATGCCAGAAAAGATGGAGGAAAGCAGGACTCCGAAACAATATACCACAAAATAGAAAAAAGGGTTCCCAAGATCAGATTAAAAGAATGAGCGAGTGTGGAAAAAGGGTCCCACTCAGGAGAATCAGACAAAAATCCAAGAGTCGACCAAAAAGTGCCGGGGTAACTCCCAGGTGGAGAGAATTTAACTCAAGAAGGAAAATCTAGGCCTGGTCAGCTCCTCGTGTCAGCTCCTCATGACAGATTCTGGGTCTAGGTGCAGGTTATATCTGGTACAAATAGTTGGTATGGTACCATTTAGTTATTGAAAGCTCTTAATGAACATGGGGAGGAGGCGTGTCCCCCGCTCCCCTTGTTTGGTAGTGATTGCCTTGGGGAGGGGTGGGGGGCTGTAGAGGAGCTGTCCCCCGCTTCCGGAGGACTGGAGGTAGGGGACCAGAAAAAAAGAGAAGAGCAGACCCTGCAGCATCGTATCCGACCCCGCGTGAGAGGGACTGAATTAATGCTGCAGGGTCAGAAGGAAGCGGAGAAGCAAAATTCAAGTGGGGCAGGGGTGTATTGAGGGGGTTCGAGGGTCAGTTTTGCTGGATTTGACCACGGCAAATTGTACTCGGTCAATTCTGCCGCAAAGAATTCTGACACGGTCAAATCACATATATCAGTGTACAGGTGTGTTATAAATGCCATATCATATCACCTCAGCCCCAAGGGTGTTCACCAAACCTATGGCAGTGGTGGCAGCAAGTCTAAGGAGAGAGGGGATTCCCATCTACCCCTACCTAGACAACTGGTCAATCAGGGCTTGTTCTCCGCAACAGTCGCAGAATCATCGGTCACACCAGCCACTTCCTCCACAAGCTGGGCTTCTCCCTGAACTAAGTCCCACTTAACATCTTCATAGGAGCTTCAATTGATTGGAGCAGTCCTGGATTCAGCCTCGGGGGGTGGGGGGAGCTTTGCCACCCGAGTTAAGGGCTCAACATCTCTTGCAGATGGTCCAAAAATGTCAGAGTGCCCATCATCTCCCGGCCTAGGACTTCCTACGGCTGCTCAGCCTCTTGGCATCCTGCATTTTTCTGGTGCCAGAGGCCCGTCTGAGAATGAGATCCCTTCAGTGGGTACTCGGATCCCAATGATCTCAATTCTGCAGCAGAATGGCGGACCCTCTTCAGTTCCCGACAAGGTCGCCCAGGATCCTCTGTGGTGTGCCAGCCAAGAGAATGTGATGAGTGGAGAACCCTTTTGGCAACCATGGCTGGAGATGAGTTGTGACAGACGCCTCCCTCACAGAATGGGGAGTACACATGAGAGACCTTTCAATAAGCAGACACTGGTCTCAGTCGGAGTCCAGACTCCATATCAACCTGTTAGAGCTAAGGGAAATCGAACTAGTGCTGATGGCCTTCCTGCCCTCAATACAGGGAATATAAGTGTCCTGATAATGACGGACAACACAGTGGCTATGCACTACCTTAATAAGAGAGGGGGCGTAGGGTCACAGCCCCTGTGCAGAGAGGAATGCAGTTCTGATTCTGGGCACCGTGAGAAGGACAAACTCTTTGCAGTTGATCTGGCTGAAGAAAAGAACACAGCGGCGGACGCTCTGAGCGGGCAGAGCACGATCTCTCGCGTGGGAGTTGGCTCAGGAAGTCCTTCTGGAGATCTTTGCCCTTTGGGTAACCCCTCAAGTGGATCTGGTTGCGACCAGTGTCAACCGGAGGTGCGAGCTGTTCTGCTCCAGGGAATTTCCCCAAAGAGGAGCACTATGGGACGCGTATGTGGTGGACTGGGAGTTTCCCCTACTGTACTCGTTTCGGTCAGTCCCGTCATTCCTCATGTCATCAGGAGATTGAGGAAGTTCGGGAAAAACCATGATCCTCATTGCTCCGGATTGGGCCAGGAGAACATGGTACCCAGACCTTCTCAAAATGGCCATCTGCCCCCAAATTAGTCTTCCCCAAAGAGAGGACTTACTCTCGCAAGAGGGAGGACGCATTCTTCACCCAGAAATCAGGACTCTCAATCTTCACGCCTGCTGACTGAAAGGGTGAGATGCAAAGATTGAGACTTTCCGGAAGACGTAATGGAGGTGTTGCTTTAAGCAAGAAGATCGGCAACTAAATCCCTGTATTGCTGCCATTGGAATATGTTTTGCAGCTGGTACATAGAAAAGAAACTTGATCCTTTCACGTGTAAAGATCCCCATGTTTTATCTTCTGCTCCATCCAACCAATTCTGGGTTGCAAGTGTACACAGTGAAAGGCTATCTAGCGGCACTATCCATCTTCAAGAGATCTCCGGATGAGGGAACGTACTTTAAGGTGCCGTTTTTGGTACAATTTCTTAAGGACATACCACATGTATTCCAAACTGTACCCTTCATCGTGCTATCATGGGATTTAAATCTAGTTCTTAAATGTTTTATGGGAGCTCCATTTGAGCCCTTGCATTCATGTCTTTTAAGGATGCTAACCATGAAAACTGCCTTTTTAGCAGCCATCACTTTTGCCCACAGGGTAAGTGAGCTACAAGCACTGTTTTACAAACCACCATTCACTACCTTTTCGAAGCACACAGTGTTTTTTAAGAGTATGGTCCTCTTTTCTTCTGAAAATTGTGTCCGAGTTTCAACTTGCACAATGCATTGTGTTACCAACTTCTTACCCACCTCCTCATCCATCAAAGGCGGAGGAGGCGAGACTGCATCGTTTAGACCCCAAGAGGATATTAAGCTACTACATTAAACGAACGGCAAGTGTTTGTCAAGATGGCCAGCTCTTTATTGGTTACGCTGGTCAAAGGTTAGGCTTGGCGGTCACAAAACAGACAATCTCCAGATGGATTGTCACGTGCATAACTGAATGTTTGGCAGGCAAAGACTTGCCCATGCTTTTTGCTGCCAGGTATATTGTCACTCAACTACTGTCTACTGCTTGGTGTCTGTAGGTTTGAGCCCTACCAGTCTTCAGCTCAGGTTCCACCAAGGTCTTAGTCATCTCAGTATCTGGTCTTGCCACCACATGAGCCTCAACGGCTATCCCTGTCGCCTCTTGGCATGCCCCCTGCTCTTGCTGCTGTCTTTGCCTAGCCAAAGCTGGACATTTTCCTTGGACCTCACTGTTTGCCACCTCCTCAACTTCTTCCACTTTCTGGCTTCGAAGATGTTCATTCTGTCCCTCTCCCTCCTCTTATTTCCCTTCTACCACTCCTTCCTTCCCCTCATCTTTTTCTCCTTATTACTTCTGATTTTTCCCTCCTGGCATGCCTTCCTTTCTCCACTTTTCACCCTTGTCATCTTCTCTACTAACTCCAACATCCCTCCTTCTCCTCTAATTCTGCACTGTACTATCCTGTTGGCAGTGAGGATAGGTTGAGCAGGTGGGCTTGTGTGAGCTGATTTTGTCTGGTTCAGAGACACGTTTACCTGCCATATTTGGCCCCATCCCTAACCCCTGTGCCGTTCGTGATTAATATAACTACACAGCCTGCAGCTCTGAGGGCCGAAGTAAAAAAGTGGAGCCATTTTGGAATTGGGAGCCCCGTCATGGTCTCCTCCATCCATGGGGTGTCTACTATCTCTTCCTCCTTCTTGTCACTGTGATCTCTGTCGAAGCTGCTGCCGAGTCCATGTAAGTAGACTGGAGTTGTTCAGTCAGGCCCACAAAATGCAACCTTGCTATTGTCAGTTTCTCTTGCTTCTCATTTACGTTCAAGGGCTGTGGGTACGAGCACCTCGAATTTACACAACTGCTGACTTTCCCACAGAGGGTCACCAACTGAGTAATCATGTAGAGACAGTGAGTGGGGAAGTGGCCCTGTTGGATCCTCTCTGTACCACTTCTGGGGTCCGCATCACATTGTACATGGCCTCCACAGGCATCTCAACTTGTTTCCTGGCCTCCGACATGCAACTTGTCATGGGGCCTTCCCAGGGTGCTGTAGGAGCTTTGCTCTGTGGTTCCCTCAGAAACACATTGTTACATGACATAGTATTAGTGGCTGTACATTGTCCCGTACTCATAAACGCTAGAGGGCCGGTCCAACCATTCCCTCTTCCTCATTTTTTCACAATAGGTAGTCTCGAAATGGACCCCAAATGTCATTTGGTCTACAGCTGGTCTACAGCTGGGCACAGTCAATGCAATGTAACCTTTCTCCCTCTCGTTAACAGAAGTTAGTTCCTTGAGCCATTCTGCTGCACTAGTTGCTGTTCTGGATTTCCAATATTTCAGAATACATTGCAATGCCTAAACCTTTATCCCATTTCCCCTTTGGTCCTGTTGACAGACACCTGACTGGCCTGGCATGCTTTATACAGTAGTAGACGAAATCCTCCTGGGGTCCCCACTTTGCGCTATAATTTCTACACATTCACAAATATTCGGTTCCTGAGGAAATGAGGGCCATCAGCAACAAGCCACCGGCCTCATTCTGAAGTATTGAAATTACCTAATCGGATTGTCACCCAGCTTGGCCACGGATTCCTTGAGTGTAACAAACGTCCCATCAGGGAACAGGTTATGTAGGTCATCACTTCCCCCACATATTCTTGATGTCTTCGTCATACGTCGGAGGGAGTCCCGGGCAATTCCACAGAGGGCCAGATCCACAGTATGGGGCCGTCACACCTAGCCTCTTAAATGATCTTGACCAAGCATTTACAGTTGTGCGCACCGGGTCGAACGATCACGAATCCTCATGTCGGTCAACCAAAATAATTTACTTCAAATGTGTTGGCGCAGCGCTATGTGACTCCAGGGCCTGGTGTATTGGGTTATTGTTAATGGAATACCAATGGCCAGCATACTTGCCTTGTGAAACAATATAATACAGGTCAAAATCTGGTGCTGCTAGGCCAACATGTTCAAATGGTTCAGACAATGCCTCCCATTTCAATCGTGGCAAACCTGCTCCCCATATATATTCAGTGTCCAACGAGCTTGTCAATCAAAAAATGCTTGTCCAGGCCATACTGGGATATTGCAGAAATAATATAATAATTTAGGAACCACCACCATTTCCAGCAATGAAAGTCTGCCATATGTCATTGGATTTTTTGCCCTAGTTGTAGTTTAATTGCCCAGTGCATCAAGATAAATTTAATGATTCTCGGCAAGCAGGGAGCGATGTGAGCAGGAGATCGATATGCCCAATTTCTTGAATCTATGTGGGACCCATCTGAATCCCAACAATTCCACCGGCCTGTATGTGGCATCGGTCAATGGGAATAGTTCCAATTTTGCCTCATTAATTTGATACCCAGGATGGATCGTAAATCTACATACCTGCCTTCATTGGAGCTATGTTTTGTTCCGGGTTGTGGATATATGTGTATCATCAGCGTTTAGGGATATAACCTGTGGCGACCCTACTATGTGCCCGTGTTTGTTATGTTATGTTACTTTGCATTTATATAGCGCCTTATGTACCATTGGTATGTCTGAAGGCTCATCATTCTTGCAAGAGGTTCTATTGTTAATGCAAAGAGCAGTGGGGACAGAGGACAACCCTGCCTCGTCCCACGTCCCATATAAAAGGTGGGTGACAGCATGCCTTTGGTGCAGACTTTAGCAGACGGTTTAACATAGTAGCCGTATGAAATTATCCCCCAAGCATCAGACGCAGGACTGCAAAGAGGAAACTGAGTCTCAAGCCTTTTCTGCGTCTAGGGAGGCTGCCACTGCCCTAGCCTTGTGGTTTATTTGAGAAATAATACAGAAAGGTCTGCGTAGGTGAAGTGCTATGGATCGTTGAGGAATAAATCCGGATTGATCCGGATGCACCAGTCGACATATACGGCATGATGCAGGTAGACAAAATGTTTGCAAACATTTTTGTGTCTGTATTAATCAACGATAATGGTCTGTACGAGGCCATTTCAGATGCTGGTCTATATGGCTTTAGTAGCACTGTAATCACGGCATTAGAAAGCATAGGTGGTAATTGTCCGACCTGTAAGGACTCTTCCCAGTCTTTCAACAGTTTGGCTGCCAACATTTGTCGAAGTTCCTTATATAGTTCAATTCCTGTTCCAATCTGGGCCTGGAGACATCCCGGATGAGAGGGCCATAATTGCACCTGTGGTTTTCTTCTAATGTAATGGTTGAGCATTGTTTGTGCCTCAGTGGAGAGGCATGGAAGAAAGACTCCATCCAAATAATGGGATAATTCAGCATCAGTACACTGCTCAGTATTAGCATATAAGGCCTCATAATATCGTAATTCACTGTTAATCTCCTCGTGTGTAGTTGACGTGGTACCGGTTTGCCCCTTAATCCCGGTAATGTATTGTGTCCCTTCACCCCCCCACCGCCCCAGATTACACCCACCAAGAAACAGCCAGTCTATCTGCTTCCCCATATCTCTGTGCCTGGGTAGGCTGGCTCATCAGGTGGACCTCTCTATCAGCCAAGTCTCTGAATTTGTATTTATTCCCTTTAATGAGTCCCAGCAATGCTCTGTCATGTGCCATATTCATTTTCAAGTTGCCTCAAATCTGTTTCTAACCTCCTCAACTGTCTTCTAATCTCTTTCACGCTACCGGCAGTCATTGAGATAATTTCTCCCCTCAACAACACCTTGAAGGTCTCCCAGATAGTGGAGTAATGGGGTACAGACCCCTTGTTTCTCTGGAAAAAGTCCTCAATCTTATCTCGTAGCAACTCTAGCACATTTGCATCATGTAGGCATTAAGATGGCATGCTCCATGATGGTCAGGGAATGCCAGGACTTTCCCATTGTATCAGCAGCAACACTAGTGAATGATCCGAGATGGTTCTTGGGTGTATCACGCATTCTCGTACCCGCGGCATCCACACCGCAGAAACCGGGAAATAATCTATCGTGGACTGATGAATAGTAGGTGTACTTATGCACACCAGGGTTACGGTCTCTCCACACATCTACCAGCTGCATCTGCAACATAATTTGCATCACCATGCGACCCGTATTAGTCAGATCACATTGGGTACCTCTCAGTTGGTCCAAAACACAGTCCAGGATTGTATTAAAGTCGCCTCCCCAAATAATCGCGGCAGGAGACCCCCTCCCCACCCAGCATGATCTCCGATATCTGCCCAATAGAACTCTGGGTCATCGAGGTTGGGGCCATATCTATTGACCACCAGTACATCTATACCGGAGATCTTCCCTCATAGCATCACATATCTCCCTTGAGAGTCTATACATTGTTTATCCTCTTGGAAGCATAATGAACGATGCATCAGGGTCGTCACCTCCCCGGCCTGTGATGAGTAGTCACTATAAACTTAATGATCCCCTTATCCCCCCCCAACCGGGTGCAAATCCTTTACTGAGCGCCCCCTGGGTGTGGGTTTCCAGTAGCATCACTATCTCGGGACTATGGCGGTTTAAGTATGCAAGCCCTTTCCTCGCCTTAATAGGGTTATTCAGCCCACGGACATTCCATGTTAAAAAAGAAACCTTGTCACCCATAACATCCAATCTGTCTCACATAATAAACAGGTCTCACACATGTATATTGCACGGGATTCTATTCCCATGTTTGTCAGGCAACATGTCTGCACATTTCAAAATATAGCAGCACAGCTTCATTCCCCTTAAACTCCCCCAACTTTTGATAACCATACCCATCATTATCCCGAACTTGACGGATAGAAGCCACCCCCGCCCTAATCACCCCCAACTTGACAATGTGACCCAGAAATAACTGTGGAAACCTCCTGGGGATCATTGCAAACAGTCGTTGTGATCATACAACAGGTTGCCAGGAGAGTTACCGGTCACAATATATAACAGCGTTGCACACCAATATGTGTACATGTTGTAAGCGGACTCTTGCCTGTGTAGTTCAGTCGCCAACTTCGACATCCAACTCATCGTTATGTGGTCGAGGACTATGGTTCCGACCCCCGATACCGCTGCGGCAGAGGAATTGATGCTTCCACATACGCAGTGGCCCCAGATGGACGACCTCCGTGTTGGATCCTCAGCTTGGCCGGAAACATAAGGGCATATGGAACATGCCTGATTCGAATTTAGCTTCTTAACTGGAACATATGATTTCCGCAGAGCCTGCACGTTAGCTACAAAGTCCGGGTAGATGTGAATATCATGAGCCTTGTAGCGGAGCATGCCCTGTTCCCTGTCCATCCGCTTTATGAGATCCCTGTCCCGGTAATTAAGTAATCTTGCAATGATGGTACTTGGAGAAGCTCCAGGTCTAGGGACAGGTGCCCGCTCTACCCAGAATTGTGAAGAAAACTTTGCAGAGTCAAACAGCGTTTTCAACAAATCCTCGACAAAAGTCTCCATAGGACCCTTGCATGCTACCTCGTGTACTCCGATTATGCAAACTTGATTTTGCTTCGAGCGCCACTCAATATCATCACGCTTATTGCGAATTTTGTTCACCTCCATCTTCAAATTTGTTATGTCACGCTCATGTCGGTTGCCCCTATCCTCTGCTTTCCCGATTCTGGTCTCTGCCTCATTAATGCGGCCGCTTTCTTTCTCCAAGTTGGATTTTAATGAGCTAATGGTGGAAACAAAATCATCTAGCTTCATGTTCACTGCCATGAAGCCACTTTGCATTGCTTCCAAAAGATGATCTTCATGTGCATCTTTGGAGTTTGAGCCATGGTCATCATTGGCAACAGGATTCGCAGATCCCGAGGCCTTAGCCGGAGTGTTGGTGAGAGTCCATGGGCCCCTTCTTTTTCCCCCTGATCCCTTTCGTCATGTTTTCACTTTTATTGCAGGCATTGATGGTGCCCTGGAGGCTTACACGCCAAGCAATTCAAGTATCTGAGCTTCAGGGATGCCTGAGGCAGATGAGTGTAATTTCAAGGCGTCTTTAACTGGGGAAGTCACTTGATTCATCAATAATGCATTCCCACTCTAGGTTGCGGCCACAGATAAGAAAGCTGGGGGTTCGGTCCAATTCCAGCTGTGGTCAAAGGGGTGAAACACGACAGAGTGTAGCGTCTATGCTCACATCCAGACAGCCAATCATTGCAGCACAGACTGTATACGGGCACGCCGCGCCCAGCTTCGGGATGTTGTTTTAATATGGGAGAGTGCTGGCTTCTGGAGGATGTTTAAGTCATGCATTTGCTTTCAGGAAGCATTCAGAGCTGTGTTTTTACGTTGGTCGTGGCATCAGTATCAATACAGTCCAATGCTATGTGCAGGCCGGCTGGTCCGTATCCATGTGACGCTGAGGTATTAATGTACAGGATAGGTACGTAGTGTGCTTTACAGATATCGGGATATAATCTGGACCTTGACTCAGAGCAGCTGATAAAGCCACGGGGTGTTAGTGCAGCACCGGATAGGCAGTGGTTACCACATATACACTAGAGGAGCTCAGGGTAATGGCTTCCAGGGGTAAGCAGGTATCGTGATGCAAGGGCAGCAAAGTAGGTCCACCCTGCACCCACTGATGGCAGTAGAGTTCAGCACTGTACTTGAGAATGCGCCTCAGTGCGATTCAGCGCTGAGCAGTATTTTGTGCGGGCCCGCCAAATTCCAGCTGGTGTAGTAAGTGCGCTCGTAGTGTCCGCAATGGAGGCACTCAAATCAGGCAGTCATGGTATTGGATTACATTAAAGGGCTCCTCAAGTGTTTTTTAGCGTACAAATCCGACCGTGTGTTGTCAGCAATACGTATCTTCAGAGTGGACGTCCACGGGCATGTGAGGTCTCTGCAAGTGCACCACACTGTGCATGGGTGACAGTGCGCTATTGGTAGTGTGGGTTCCAGCCCTGTGCCCGCCTTACCGTCAATACCACTGAGTGTTGCCGGTTGGATCTTCTCCGCAATCGGGTTACGCGGCTCAGAGCACCGGCATGCCTGGAAGTGTCAGTTTTCCGCAACTCATCCCCACTTCGCCACACTCTTCCATGGCTTACGGCTCAGCCCTAGTAAAGCAGATCAATGCGATTATCAGATTGTAGATTCTCTGATCTGGCAGCCGCACACTGGGACAAGCGGGAATCGATTAGGTGGTGTGAATCAGGATCTTTGGTGAATCAGGATTTTTATGGGACCGGAGCTCTGACTCAGGCTGCCATCTTTCTAGCTGTTCAGCAGCGCCCCCCCCCCTTCTAGTACCCTTTTCTGACGTTTCTGATTTTCATTTGCGTTGCAGCGGCAAGGCGACTCCCTGTGAGCATCTGAGGTGAGACATCGCGTGTTGTTGGAGGCTTCTTGCAATTAAGTCAACTAAAACATTCTTTAAGCCCCTTTTGATTAACAAACTTGAGTCATCACCCTGATTTTACAACCCTAACGTAAGTGGAGACTGCAGGGAGAATTGCCTTTGATCCACTCTTCTCAATAAACACCAACACCTGTAAACCGTTGCGGCTATGGGGGGGAAACATAAGATACCATCTTAGAAGCACTGAATCCACTCCACTGAATGAGATGGAAAGAGCTCTGAATCAACAAGCAAATGTGGTAGTACGCCTGGAAAAAGGGAAAATGACCTAATTCTTCCCTCATAAGCCGGCGATAACATAGTCAGGTGGCACAATCTTGATGCACCATTACCGACTCGACAATGGTGGGAGTCAAAGAAGCCTGTAATGTAATGCTGAATGTGAAATATTTGGGTCTGTTTTAATGCAAGCCAGCACTTCTTTAATTGAAGTTTGTATCAGCTTGGAGAATGAAATACAGGTGGCAGAATGTATTCAAGGGCATCTTTGTGATCTCCTGGCTCATTTATTACACAAGATGATAATATAGAAGCAATTCTGGATAAGATTTTTCCTGAAAGCTGTTCTGCAAATGTCCCCCCTTTTCAATGATCGTTCTTCTCTACTATTTCAAGGGGAAGACTCTAGTTGCCATGATGTCTCGGATGTGAGCTCGAGTACCCCGGTTGCACTTAACATTGTGTTACAATCCGTAATTTGCCTTTCTGATGCTTGTTAATCTGCTTAGAATCACATGCTGTGCATATGGTCCGACATCCAGTGGTAACCGCGGAGTATTGCATCTAGTCGTTCGGGGATCGAAAGGGGACGTCGGCATAGGCGTGTCTGTAACACTATCCCTATCGTTAGTGTAGTGTACCCAAAATCCCTCACGCGCGGAGGTCCCTCAGATTGTTTTTTTCCACCCAGATATTTGGTCGCCCTATAGCGGAGCTCTTACATAAGAGACATTGTTTATCTTAAACCGACTTGTCGGTTATTCCCCCTTTAAGTCACTTCAACGGCAAGAACAACTTCGACGAAGACTGCGGGGGATTTGTCTACGGCAGAAGGATTTCGGTGCCTAAGATCCGGCGGCTGAAGCCTCCATGTGGCCGGGCCCTCTGGCCGGCCTTCACAGTAGGGAGTGTGGGGTCGGGGTGGCCATATCTTCGTTATCTCTTTCCTCTTTCCCCCTCTTTGCCCTCTAGGTCTGGACATCTTTGTTTACACCTTTCGCTATGGAAAGGACTCCATTTAGGTTCGGCCCTAAACGTAGGGTCAGATACCCGTGGAAGGACGAGCACTAAGTGTCATTCTCGTCTCCCCTTCGATCACGACGAGAAGCGGTATGCGGCTTGTAAACTCCTTCGGCCTAAGAGCACTGTGTAAAGCGGTGGGCCGCGTATGGTATAACGCGGGCGGAACTCTCTTCCCCCACCGCCACACCCGCTGAAAGTGACGGGGGCACCTCCGATGACCAAACATCCATTGCAGATGTTATAGACCTCGATGCGGACACTTCTAGGTCCGCCACGCTCGTCCCTGACCCTTCAAGGCCTGACGCTAGTCTCGATTCAGGGACAACACGCGGTGACAGGGGCGTACAAAGAACGCATCACACTAAACACACAAACCCTCCACCTATTCAACGGTTACGTCGAAAAAGGTGAAAGCGCCAGCAGGGCCGTCAAAAATTTCTGCGCATTCCTCTGATCGTTCAGATCAGCAGCCTCCCCCACATCCGCAGCAGCGTTTTGCGACTGGGCATTCCAAAACAAACCAGGGCGCTACCCCTAAATCAGGTTAACATGTCGAAGCGTGGACTTTCAACAGTCCCTAAAGGCCCGGTAGGCCCAAAATCTACGACTAGGCCTCAAGGCGAGAAACCTACCGCTAGGCTCTCTAACGCCACGGTAGGCAGTAAATATACCGATAGACCTTCGGACCCACTAACTCGCGCCGATTCGGCAGTGATTGAACACAGTATCGCAAGAATTACTTCAGCGGTTGGGCTGATACCTACTCCGTCGAAAAACATGGGGCAGGCCGCGGGCACATCTATAGATACCCGATGGCCCCCCGATTGTCGCAAGGAGGAGAGTCAGGAGACTCTTTCCAACACCCTGAGTGACAAATTTCGGCACCAAAGGGCGGAAGACTACGTTTTTCCACCTGTAGGCCCTTCTGGTTCCTCTAAGTGGACAAGGGAGAAATTTGAAGGGTGCATGGATCGTCCTTAAAAAAAATTATCAATTTTTTTGAACATCCTTCCCCGAAAAGATCTTGTGGAGAACCTAATCTTAAATCGGCTTCACATTTCCAAGAAGATCAGCCCTCTGGCCCCGTCCATCATGAAGACATCGTCCAGAGGACATTTACAGTGAAGATGAAGAACCTTCCTTCCTGCAGGGCTACATTGAAGACCAGGCGGATGCCACGGACAATTGGGAAGAAACCTAGCAAGTGGGGATGGACCCATGGATGCTCGCCCCAACTAGATCAGGACACTGATGTTCTGTGTCTGGATTCTCCCCCATCCACCCGTAGACGACCAAATGGCCTTCAATGCCATTTTAAGGAAGGCAGCAGATCACTTCCAAATCACTACTCAAGAAGCGGTACCCAAGCAGGACTTTGTGGAGGACATTCTCAAAGAGAAACCTCCCTCAAGCCAGGCCATTCCCCTCCTTAATTCTGTTAAAAGAAGATTGGCCCCCTCCCTGGTGTCGCCAGCTCAGACCCAGGTAGTGAACCCAAGAGTTGAAAAGCTATTTCGGACAGCGCCTTCGGACCCTCAATACATTAAAGGGCACGCCACCCCCGATTCCCTGGTAGTGACTACCACGAGGAAACGGGCAGGAGTAGCCCTTGCTACGGGGGAGGCGCCTCCGGATAAAGAATCCGAGGTTGTATGCCTTAGGTAATTGGGTTACCTCGGCTGCTGCACATACCACACGCATAGCGAATAACACTGCTGGCGAGTTATGCAGACGCTCAATGGAACCTAGTACAGGAAGGTCTTCAGGAAGTCCCAGAACCCGTCAGGTCCAGGCTTCTCACCATTGTGGCCGAAGGCAGACAAGTAAACCAGACTCTGGACACTGCTGAGACAGCAGGCAGGTGTCTGGCCCAGGGCACTTTACTCAAGCGGCACGCTTGGCTTCGTAACTCAGGTTTCAAGCCTGAGACTCAGGCCGCTCTCATCAACAAACCCATTGAAGAAACTAACCTCTTCGGAAAGGCGGTCGATGAGGCCCTGGAAACGGCCAAAAAAGAGCATGAGACTCTTAAATCCCTGGAACAGATTACTCAAAAACCTTCCCTCCAAAGGGGAGTTAATTCCCACGGGTCCTTTCGAGGGCAGTCCCGTGCAAGTCAGAACAACTATAGCATGGGAAACTTTAATGCTGGACAAACATCAGGAAGCCCCGCATACTACCCACCAAGGGGTCAGCAACACGGCAAAGCCAGAGGTAGAGGCCCCAATCCTAGAGGAGTCGCAGCCTCTGGTCAGAAATGACCTTCAGATCCAGATCCCCTCCCATGTCAACCCGGTCAGGGGGCGCTTAACATCTTTCCTCACGGCATGGGAGAGGATAACTTCAGGCCAGTGGGTCATAAAGATGGTCGCCCACGGGTACTGCTTGGAATTCGCCCAACCTCCACATTTCAGACCACCGCGCTCACGGCGCCTCTCACCGGACCATCTGGAGATCCTGAATCAAGAGGTGGAAGCGCTGCTGGGAAAGGACGCCTTAGAAGCCGTCCCTATTCTTCAGGTAAATGAGGGTATGTACTCGGTGTACTTCCTTGTATCCAAAAAGGACCTCACCATGCGCCCTGTTCTAGACCTGCGCCCATCGAACAAGTTCATAAAACCTCAAAAGGTTTGTATGGTAACGCTACAGGAGGTAATCCCACTGTTGAAACAGGGGGACTACATGGCAACATTGGACATGAAAGATGCATACTTTCATATTTCGATGTTGCCAGCGCACAGGAAATATCTAAGGTTCATGATGGAGGACAGGCATTACCAATTCAAGGTGCTCCCCTTCGGCATCGCCTCGGCGCCAAGGATGTTTACAAAGGTCTTGGCAGTAGCAGCAGCAGCACACCTGCACAGACTATCTGTCCCGGTTTACCCTTACCTCAACGACTGGCTCATAACGACTCGTACGACACATGTTTTTTTAACACCCAAAAGACTGTAGACATTCAGTTCAGTCTGGGTTTCTCGATCAATGAGAAAAATCCAATCTAGTCCCCAGTCAAATAAAAGTATTTCTGAGAGCTCTAATCCGGACGAAAGACTGCCTCGTCTTCCCCTCCAACGAGAGGGTTCAAAGCATGCAGTTTCATATGCCCCAGTATGTAGCCAGTCGGGAAGTGATGCTACGCAAGGCCATGCGACTGCTAGGAATGATGGCGTCCTGCATATACTTGGTTCCCCAGGCGCGGCTGCGCATGCGTCCCATGCAAGAGTGGCTCAACAGCCAGTGGTGTCAGGCCAGCGGACAATGGGAAGATCTGGTAGTTGTCTCGCCAGCCCTCGTTCTCTCTCTGCAGTGGTGGTCAAGAGAGAACCTCTTGAAGGGGAAAACCTTCACCACCCCTGCAGTGGAAGCCACTCTCACGACCGACGCATCTCCCACGAGGTCAGGGGGCCCCTCACCTGCTTCAGCAGACAGTGCATGGAGTTGGTCCCCACAAGTAGCGCCCAACCATATAAATTTACTGGAGCTATTAGCGATGTTCAAGGCATTAAAGGCCTTTCAGATGAAATTACAAGGGAATACAGTGCTGATTCTAACAGACAGCACTACAGCCATGTATTACCTGAACAAACAGGGGGGCACTCACTCTCCAGGGCTATCCAAGCTGTCCCAAAACATTTGGATGTGGGCTCTCAAACACAAGATGTTTCTGTTGTCCCAACATATTCCAGGGGAACTCAATCTTCCTCTGCCCATAGAATACGAATGGTGTCTGCACGAAGACGTTGTGTCCAACGTCTTTGCAGAATGGGGCTTCCCAGAGATTGACCTGTTTGCGACTCAGGGGAATGCCCAATGCCAAGACTAAGCCTCCAGGTACCCCCAGAACAGCTCCAAGGGGAACGGTCTCTGGATAACATGGTCCGGGAAATGTGTCTACGTCCCCCCCCTCCAACTCCCCTTCTGAACAAGATGCACCAGGAACCAGTTAACCATGTGGACCCACCAACCCTGGTTTGCTCATCTAATGGAAATATCCCTCTCCCCACCAGTAAAACTACCCTGCCTGTACAACATGTTATCCCAGGACAGGGGGGAGACCCTACACCCATGCCCACAAACTCTGACCTTAGCAGCCTGGCTCCTGATGTCATAGAGTCTGGACACCTACAGCTCCCTCAGAGGTGCATAGACCTACTCAGAGAAGCTAGAAAACCTAACACCCGTTATTGCTATGCCAGCAAATGGAAACAGTTGTCATCTGGTGTAATACCAAGGGTGTCAATCCCATCGATTGCTCACCCACATACATGTGCTGTACCTAACCCATTTGTTGGACACAGGGTTGGTCTTCAATTCCCTAAAGGTTCATCTGGCTGCTCTTTCAGCCTACACCACATCACAACAAAAGGTGTCGTAGTGGAAGATACCGGTGATTGAGGCCTTTATGGAAGGGCTTCAGAGGATTTATCCTCCCATTTCTCACCCAGCTCCTGGATGGGATCTAAATGTGGTTTAAACCAGGCTCATGGGATCTCCCTTTGGGCCAATGCATAAAGCAAGTCTAAAAGACCTTACTTCTAAGACAGCCTTCCTAGTGGCTATCACTTCTATCAGAGCGAACTACAGGTCCTTTCTGTTCTAGACCCCTTTGTTACAGTCCACAGGGATAAGGTAGTTCTGCGCACTCATCCCAGAGGCCTAAAATCATCTCGAAGTTCCATGTGAACCAATCGATTGAACTACCTACCTTTTTCTAGAATCCCACTAGCATGGCCGAAAGAAGCCTACACACACTAGATGTGTGCAGGTCAGTCATATTCCACCTGGAAAGAACGAAACCACCGAGAAAAACGAACCAATTTTTAGTTTCAGTGGCAGCTGGTAGAGAAGGGGATCCTGTCTCTAAATCAGCTATCTCAAGGTGGATTGTCAAATGAATCCCACTGTTACACTCTTGCTAAGAGACATGCCCTTTAAGCCTAGAGCACATTCTACTCGGGGCACTGGGGCGTCCATAGCATTAATTGCAAATGTTCCCCTAGAGTCCATTTGCAAAGCGGCAACCTGGAGTTCTGTACACACCTTTACCAAACGCTATTGCCTAGACACTCCTTCTAGGTCTGATTCTCAGGTGGGACAAGCAGTACTAAGACATCTTTTCTCTACTGTTCCTTCTCACAAGCCACCTCCAACTCCGGGTACTGCTCACTAGTCTATGCACAGCATGTGATTCTAAGCAGATCAACAAGCATCAGAAGACATGCATTACTTAACGTAATGGCATTTCTGATGATTGGATCTGCTTAGATTCACATGCGCCCTCCTTACCTCCCCATCGGTGTGGAAGGAACATAGATGTCTTACTACTTTCTCTCTTCCTGTATTCACTCACAATAGGCTTGGGCTCCCTCATGGCAGAAAAAATACAATCGGAGGGACCTCGGCGCGTGAGGGATTTTGGGTACACTACACGTCATGATAGGGATAGTGTTACAGACACGCCTATACCGACATCCCTTTTTGGTTCCCGAAAGACAAGATGCAATACTCTGCGGTTAAAACTGGATTTCGGACCATATGCACAGCATGTGAAACTAAGCAGATACAATCATCAGAAATGCTATTACGGTAGATAATGCATGTTTTATGAAACGGTTGCTCTTGAAGTATGGACAAACACTTGGAATTAACTTTAAAACCTTTTGTGAGATGACGTTCAGTTCCACCCACAACAAGGGTCAGACATTGCAGGTCTTATCTCTTGTGGAGAAAACATTAGGTGTCTAGCAAAGCTGCCAGAGGGGGCAAAAGGGGATGTTTAGAAGATCGGGAAGCCCACTTCATCGAATGCTTGTGATAATGCGTAACACTAAGACAACGATGAATTTAATTAAGTGTAAGAAACCTCAGAATATCAAAGACGGGTTCAAGTTCTCTAACACAGGGTCGCAGAAATTCCTAAGGAATATGCTGGCTGCCACTAAAAGAAGCGAACTGGGGGAAACTAGTGACGGGCCGATACAAAAAATTGTCAAGATAACTGAATACAACGTCAGAGGAGAAGTTAACTTTCAGGACGAGGTCTCTGATAACAACTTTGAAGAAAATATTACAGTAAGGACAGGCCTGTTGCGGTTTTTCTCTTTTCTCTTCATCCCAACCAACTCGGAAAAAACAGAATAGTGCACTAAACAAAGGATTAAATACCCCCTCAAGAAACATCACGACAGCCATTGACCTCACAAATATATCTGGAGGATGGAACATCAGGACGGCAGTTAAGCATTAAGAAAACCGTTGGGACGTAGATTGATCATAGCATCCTGTTGGATAACGATGGTAGGCGAGGTGTGCCTGATGAGATGCTGGGAAATACAAAGTTTAATAAATCAGCAGGTGATAGTACATAAGCAAAATGGTGCTCAGGTGACAGAAAGGGTGTCAGGGGAACAGGCTATGATAAACCTAACCTAAAGAACACTGCAACTGATTATTTTCGAATCTGTTTGCGGAAGACCTGGATGTTACATTAAATGGATGTAGACTATTGGCTCTTTTAACTACAATTCCAGAACTTTGGGACATCTGTACATCGGATATAAAATGTGTCCATCTCTTTGACCATAGGTGTTTGGGAAAATGTACAGCACATTTCCATTCTAAGTTATTTGAGAGGTTGGTGAATGACTGTCCAGAAGAAATTCTATTAAAGGGTTTCAAGAGTTATTATGCCAACCAGTCATATGCCAATTCCAAAGAGACAGAGCAAGCCAATATAACAGTAAGATGCTATTTCGAACCCAATCAACGGCGGGAAGTTGCATATGAATCAGAATCCTGAGTTGTGGATGGTTGGCTGCAACGCTCCCTACAACATCAGTATCCCAACCTGGCTTCAAGGGAAAACTGTAAAATTATAAACTGGAACTCTTGTTGCCACACCTGTTTAATGCAATCTCGGCATCTATTATCGATTTATATTTTCATTAAGTTCATTGACAGAGGTGGGTGATTTTTAGATTGTAAGAACGGTTTCAGTTATCATGCAATGTTACGAGCATCATTTTATCTGAGAGGAGTGAAGACTGATGGAGAGTTTATGGGAAAGAATACATTGGTTGTACATGAAATAGGCTTACACAATTTAGCCAAAACACCAACAGGATAAATGCTAAATTATCCAAGTGGTGGAATAATTTGACAACCCAAGAGAAAATCAGAAATTCTCGTATCAGAGGAGTTTCCTGCTGTATTGTCTAGGTTGGGTTACTTCCCGACATGAATGCGATCCCCTTAAAAAGAGCTTTTATAAACTTCAATTGCAACCATTTTGACAAGGAGATAAATATAAAGAGACACCAGCTAAGAAGGGATATTTGGAAGTTAATTAAATGCCATGATGTGACATTGGCAGAGAAAGAAAAAGTGAAAAAGATTCTCAAACAACAGTATGGAAACTGGTGGAAGCCTCATAGAATCCAAAAATATATTGGTAGGAATCAGGCATTATTAATTAAGATAATCAGGAAAGGCACCCATTCCATCTGGTGGACCCTAAATAATGAAAGCGAAATTCAATCCCATGTGCAATCTTGCTGTGTATCAGAAGAGGTCTGGGTAGACTTCTTCAATAATAAATTCAACGGAAATGGCAATAATGCCAGTTCTCTATGTACCACCAGTAGCGAGATTGTGGTCTGGACCAGTTTGTTTGATAGATCTGATATAGAAGTTATTATCAACAAACTAAACAACTCTCAATCTAGGCGCTTGGATGGCGTGACTGACTATTTATAAAAATAATCTGTTATGGTCCGAAATTCTGTTGACTCTATTCAAACATATAGCAAAGGAAGGAATTTGTCCGAGCTCCTGGTCTAAATATATCCTGTTACCAATCTACAAAAAGGGCGACAGAGGGAACCAAGCTAACTACCACCCTATTTCACTGATTGACTTTGCCTCAAAAATCTTTGGCACAATAGTACTTGGGGAACTGACATCATGGGCAGAGAAAACTCAGCGCTTTAACCCGCTGCAAACAGAGTTTCGGAAGGTGGTGGGCACCGCGCTGAGGGGTTTGGCACACTCAGCGTGTGTGGCTGATATAGGAGCCAACTTTGGTCGCACACTAGATGTGGCAGCAATAGATCTCTCCTCCCCCTTCCCGGTTGTGGCAGAAATTGACGACTTGGGGGATAGACCCAGGCTTTTTCTGGATGATTTAGATGCTATATAGGGTATACGGATAACTACACGAAGGTGAGACTAACTACTTTGGGTGAGCTACCTAGGAATATTCATTTAAGGAAGGGTGTGTCTCCTTGCCCCTACATTATTTAATCTGTATTTGGTTGACATGTGGGAGGAAAGCAAGGCTTGGGGGTGGGGGGGAAGTTACTCGCCCAAGTGGTCTGACCTGACATTAGGATGTATTGCATATGCTGATGATCTTAACCTGATGGATTATACTGGTCTTTTGTCAGTAGTTGAGGCTTACCTTATTAACAATCAGTTGCAGATTCATTCTGCCAAATCCTATGTTATGATATGTAGCACAAGCAGGAAACTTAAAAGCAATACCTGGAAATTGAATAAGGGAGCGATAATGAAAGCAGAGTCACTTTGATATTTAGGTTTTGTAGTGTCTAGTAAGAAACATCTAGGAAGACCGAAAATAAAGATTGAAGAGAAGGCTCGTTCTTGTCTCTCCCTTCTGAAGTCTGTTAAAAGTAAATGATGTGCATTCTCACTGAGTCCCCTAATTGTGTTTTCTAAACTGAAGGTTTCCGCTATAGTGCTGTACGGATTTGAGCTGATGGACATTGAAAATAGGAAATGTTTGTACACACTAGAAGGTAAAATCCTGAAGCAAGTTCTGGGCCTCACGATGCCTGTTCCTGTTAGTGTCGTTAGATTAGAATTTAGCTTGGTTTCATGGTGGTCACAGTACATTGAAAGGAGTCTTTCCTTACTTAGTAGACTTCTGCAAGCTGAAAAACCGTCTCTTGCTTTTTATTTAAACGCTCTTCTATCAAAGAACTCCAATCCCCAACTGAAAATATAGGCAGAGATGCGAATTATTTAGTGTTGTGCTAGATCTCACTGGTCTTGAATGCGATGCCGCAATGGAAAAAAAAAAAAAGGTAAAACAATGGGATAGATTGGCGGATACTCGGGACTTGAGTAGGATGACACTTTTTAAAGTAAAATAATTCCTGTACCTCCCTTTAAAGGATTTAAGAATGTATCCGATTATTTTTCCTGAAGTCAATAAGGTGATGGTCCAAGGTGACCTTAATGTATGGCAAAATGTAAGTTATAATTGGGTGGACAGGCGCATTGGTCAGAGAGCTTTAGTGACTCAATTAAAGATGTGTAGATTGTAAGGAGTTGTTTTAAAGTCTGGAGTTGTTTTTCTTTTCTTTTAGTATGTTGTATTTAAAATTGTTTTTCTTTTCATATGTTTAGCTATTTGGATATACTAAAGTGTCTAATTGTACCTTGTGTACTAAAAACAAAAAAGAACATTTTTTTTTTAAAGTGTTACCGCTACAAAATTATTTGGCAATTCTTTTGTTGCAACTTGCCAAATCGGTTTACTCGCATTCTAACAAAACCTATGAGCAGCATCTACCTTCTGCAGCTTCAAATCCTTATTCAATAATAAGAAGTACAGATAGAGGATACTTTAAAGAGGGCATTTTATGTATTGCCATTTCTGCTTGGCTCTTCTCATCCACTGCCTCCTTGTCACCCCTCACCACCACCACCACCTCCTCAGCTCTCGTCACCAGCAAATCTTTATTCTGTTGCAGCTTTCCAATCTCCTTCTCTGCCCCAGTTTCTTGGGCCTCTCATCTGGCCCATAGAGCCCTCCTCTCCTGTGCGAGTCCTGTCTCCCTCTCTTCCCAACTCCTTTTTGTCTGGCCTGTCTCTTGGTATTCAGCTGTGCCTGGTTTGTGCGCTGGACGTTTGATCATTGGCTCTCTCTGCCTGGGGGGTTCTTTCCCTGCTTGCCACACCCTGGTGAGGACACCAGTTTGTTCAGTTCAGGTAATTCTGCATAGGCCTTTGGAGTATGCCCAGGTAAGCACTCCATAAGGCATCTATAACTAATGTTACTCTGCAAATATACTTTTACAGGCAAGATGTTGCTTTCTTAATGTCCAGATCATGCATAGCTAGTTGCTGTTCAAGTAATGCACTTAATTGAACATGATGGAAAATTGAGACAATCGGAAGCGTCAACATTTCCTCCAGCCTTTGCCACATTGACACAACAAGGTCACAAACTTGCTTCGAGCACAATTGATCTCTCTGCCGGTCACCACTTTTTAAACGTAATATTTCATTCTTTGGTACTTGAAGGAAGATTATTTCATACTTTAAGCACACATCTTGCTAAAATATGCTTTCCTCTGTTGTCCACCTTGCTTAGCCAATTTCTTATGACCTCATTTCAATAAGAATTCCAATTGCCTAATCATGTGCCTCTCATACTTTGAACCATCTGCAACACTTTTCCCCCATCGTGTTTCCTGCTTGGATTATTGGTCCTTACTACCTCCTTTACAGCATTCACTGTTCTCATTGCTCGTTTCTAATCCTGTTTTATCCTTTTGGAAGTCTGGCTTCAAACCTGATGAAAATAACCTTGACGTGCATCCAGTTGTTCCTGTTGCTGGTCCCTCTGGCTTCCCTCCTGGTTGTACCCCACTTTGATGCCTAAATCTCTCCTACGCCATAAGATCATTCACCTATTGGTTGTTGAGACCTCACCTACCTTGTACTGCTCCTCTGATTTCTTGCACCCAATGAGTTGTTTCTTTCATCAAAGCATGATTTTCACTGTGTAATATATACAGCAAATCACAGTCCAAATAATGTTATTTCTTTCTCTTAACAGCAACCTACTCACCCAGTATACAACATTAGCCCTGATAAAGTGCTCCAAGCAGTGATGCATTTTCTACAAAAGCCCGTTCCTGGAATGAAAAATCCAGCTGCAGATTAGAGGCCTGGTTTCGACGAGACGTCCGCGGTGTCCGAAGTGTTATATCCGTACTGTACTGCGAGAACCTTAGCCATACTGGTGTTCTGCTGTTGGAGCGCTTTCTGCTGATTTGTAAGAGCAGTGTGTGTCCTCTGCTGTTCTAGAGGAGGGCTTAGGATGCTACTCAGACCAAAAGCCGTAACTTAGATATTAAAATATTACTGACTAATAAATGTCAAGCCTGCTTTATAGTGTGCGAGCGCGAAAGAGAACTGACTGAAATTAGTGAACGCTGGATATTTTGACATAAATAAAATAGGATACTCCTGCATTGTTATATTTACACTCTAGTAGCCTGAGTTTATTCAGCCAGGTAAACTGTTCTGCCCATACGACTTCCACCTCCATGTTCTGGCACTAAAAACATATAATGCATATTTTGTTCCAAATTGTTTTTCTCATGACGAAGAAATAGATGAGTCTTTTTGAAAAGGTATTCTATAAAAAGCCACTGTATAATATACTTAACATCTCTTAATTTTCAAAATGAGCAGAATTACACTAGGAATATGTTTTCATTGCACCTCTTTACCTTCATAGTTTTGTAATATTCATGTAAGGGTCTACTGTTGTAATCTCACTACTTTCTACCCTTATTGCCTGTAGACTGGAAATTCCACATGAAGCATGCCATTGGACAAGCTGCCCTCAGCTCAATATACTCCTTGATCAGGGCACGTGATGAAACTGGATTGTAAGGGCTTATCCTTATGGACTACTTTTGCACTATAAAAACATGTTTCACTCCAGACTCACTGCTGTTTGTGCTGTTGAAGTTATGCTGTCTGTATGGGAGGGGGTAGGGGTGGAACTGGGCAGTACAAAGCAGCAATGTAAATGTTGAGTCAGGCTTACAATCTACCTTGCCTGTACCCTGTCAGGCTCTAGTGCCATCCAGTTTCATATCTGTCTGACAACCTCCATGCAAGAAAACTTAGCTTCCCTTTCTCATATTTTAATCCTTTCTCATATTTTAATCCGGTTAATCTCTGCTGTCGTGAATAACTTGTGCTTGGAGGATTTCACTCTTCAACACTGTGTGTGCTTGTTTCTTGTGCGAGTCTCTTCCTGGACACGATGGGCACACATCTTGGGTGGGCATTGGGCACCACCACTCCTACCCTAACAGAGACTCTTAGCCTTTCAGGAAAACTTTTGGCATTTCAGCAACTTCCCTTCCACTTCTGTGCAGTGGTTTGAGGGTGTGGGACTCGTGGCCTATTGCATCTAAATAGGTCTCTATAAGCAAAAAGCACTATCCGCAACTCCATCTCATGCAGTATTGGGTCAAGTAGTGAGATTTGTAGGTTTAGTTGAACTTGATATCCTACTTTCTCTCAAAGATTTGAAGTGGTGGATGGCATAGAGGAATTTGAGGCAAGGGGTCACTTTTCCCTCAGAATTAGTCATTTGAAGAATGGATGGGGCTCACAGAGTCTGTGCAATCGTTAGTTGCTAGGTGACCTATTATCCCAAATCAACATTCTGAACAAAAGGCCCTTATTCATGCCAGCAAAGTCTTGCTTCCTATGGTTCAGCGCAAGAGTTTCCTCATGAAAATATGCCCCACCCCATGATTTTTCCCAAACCACACGGGCAAGTGCCCTCTTACCTCTGTCTACAGGCAGTAGAAATAGGGCTCGGCTGGCTGTATCGCTCAGCCATTCCTTGGTCCGGGGTGCTCCTCTTTCAGGGGAACGGGTTCAGCAATCATGTGGTATGCAAATGGGAGCTTTATGAGAAGCTGCTTTATCAGTTTCTGAAATCATTGGGTTCTCTCCAGAAATGACCTTTCTCTCCAACTTCATTTATTCTCACAATCATCGAGAACACCATCATTCAAATGGCATTCTGGAACAACAAGTTTGCTTTTTCAGGCATTCTGGCCCATATGAGGCCCCATTCTCATTTGTGTCAGAGATGAGCAGCTGCCTTAGTTGGTTGGGAAACGGGTACTAGATGAACCCCTTTGCTTGCATTATTGATCTCAATGGCTTGACTTCTGAGCTGGTGGTTTAAACACGTTAGGATTCCTAAAGAACACCTTGATGTTCTGCAGCTGATGAGGAAACATTCTCCCAGAGGACAATATATAAGCAAACCGCTTAAATTCTTCCATCGGGCCCCATCTAAGGAAACGCTGCCGTTGTCCTGCTCACTAGATGCCGGTCTGATATTTGTATCGTGTCTGGCAAGCGCCATTAACCAAGTGGATACTTTTAGGCTCTACCTGTCCTCTGTTGGTGCATTAGAAAAATATATATTTATATCACAAAGTGGGTTTTTTGTTGTTATATTCTGTCGTCCGATGGCTTTTGGGGGCCTTTTCACCTGACTGTCCATGCATGTTTGACTGCTTCAGTGCAAAAGACGTGTCTGTCATGTCCTCGGCACCATGTCTGCTGTGCTATGGATGTGACCTAAAGGTAAGTCCTTGATGCGTTATCGCAGAGTACTGGAGCAAAAATTTCTGCCACAGTTCAAGGGTTAAAAAGCCTGTATTCCTTTGTGATTTAAATTGTCAGTGCTTGGTTCATGTGTTTTTCTGTGGCTACCAATGATCTTAAACTCGTGTCATAGGAAACTCCTTTGCAGCAGGTCCTCTGCAGGTGGGTAGGAGAGCTACAGTTCCTATCTGGATGAGGTGAGAAGTGGCCATGGCTTTAAAATAAACTGATTGTACCGGCAAATGTGTGCAATCATCCTCCAACATGCCAATTTAGGACAATCCTATAGTGTGTGAGGGAGGGGGCGGAGCGATAAATGCAAAAGCCACTTCATTGAGTAACTGTTATTAAAATCATGGGTGTTCAGATTGGCCCAGTATGATTTTGCGCATTGAGGTGCTTCTAAGAGCAGTGGTACAGTGCTTGCTAGCTATTTTATGTATTATTTTTCTGATGCCATCTCTTGGCCTCTAGAGCATCCACCACGTGCGAGTGAGCATTAGGAAATCATACTCGTTTGGCAACTTTCCTTCCATAGTTTCTATGGAACCCCTTTATTTTTACTCTGGCTTTTAAATGGTTCAGACTTTTTGAGGGGAAAGAAAGCATTCAGCTTCACTTACCTTGCCTTGTTGGTCATTCGTTATGGGGAAACAGATCTGTCCTTCAGACTATCCATACTGGAAACTGTTTTCCTTTTTATATTTTGGGGCTTTTTAACATTGCACACCGCATCTTGCGATACAGTGCAATGGGGATACTTCTGTATCTGCCTAGCATTTTAGACTTTGGGACTTTTGGTTACTTTTATATGTGCCTGAAGACAAGCTGGTGGCAGCAGATGTTTGCATTATTTTTAGTGTGCACATTCACATTTAGTAGCCATACGTGGTAAACGTGACTAGTGCCTTCAGAATGGCTGTGATACGAGATTGCTGCTTGTTCTTTGGCCATATTGTAGTTTGGCCTTTTTCCTGCCTTCTGCGGTCAGGGAATCCCTTAGAAGGTAATTCACTTGCCTGGGAAAGCTGCTGCTTTCATTTCACTAGATAGCAATGCCTTTGTGTCTGTGTTGCCCTGGAAGGGGGTGCGACTGTCTGGTCCCTTCCACATACATGTTGCCAGAGAGTCTAGGTGTGAGGCATTAGTGAAACCAGTAGTTGTCTCTGATTGGACAACTACTGGCTGTTTGAATGGTGCAGAGACTTACCATTGGTGGGTTTAGACTTTCTTCCAGCCTGGAGTTTGGATAAGAACAGTCCTCCTGAAGCCATTTCTTCAGATCAGCATTGCAGCCAAGAATCCCTCAAAGACTAACGGCCAACTGAAGATCCCAAGACGAACCTTGAAGAGGCCTGGCCACCCTTCCTGTTGGACTACCTGATCTCCAAAGACCCTGAGCGGTGCTTTAGCCCTTGGACCAGTGAGACCAACTTGTCTCAATGCCTTCTCGAGGATCCAGCCATACTGATCCTTTGGAAGTGTCCATGGACCACCCAGTGGACTGACCAGCTCTCTCATGGACTACCCCGCTAGAGCAGTCAACGTTCCACAGTTTCACCTGGAACTTTGGTAGTCACCAGCTTTTGGTACAAGTCACTTTCCCTCTGCATTTCAGCCTCCCACCATCAATGGATCCTGTCCTAGAGGAGCTTCTGTGACCGCAACTGGAAAGGAAGCCTTTTGTCACCTGTGTGCACAGAAAGTCTCTGGAGCTTGCCTTCCCCCCGTCCTGGGAAGAGGCTTGAATCTTGCATATCTTCATCACCAGGGGTTGCATCTTGCAACTGTACCTGACCAGAAGAATCCTTGCACCCACAGCTCCTGACCCCTACCCAGCAGACCCATCAAATTGGCAGGGGGAGGGGAGTTTGGACAGTGCTTCTGATGCTTGTGAATCTGCTTAGAATGCATATAGTCTGAAATCTAGTGGTAATTGCACAGTATTGCATCTTGTCTTTCACAGATCGAAAGGGGGACATCAACATGGGTGTGCTTGTAACACTATCCCGAACGTGACGTGTAGTGTACCCAAAATCCCTCGTGCGTCGAGGTCCCTCAGATTATTTTTTTCCGCTCAGCTAGATGGTTGCCTTATGAGGAGATCGTACATTGCAAAGTTATAACTTCTTTATCCACGACCGTTGGTCGTTTAGTCTTCGTCCTTTCATCATCATCGACTACTTCTGGACCTATGCCGAAGACGACTACAGATTTTGGCAAGTGGTGCTTCAGTCGAGGCTGTTGACCGCATGGCCTTGGCCCTCCAGCCAGGCCTATACTGTAGTGAGAGTGCGGCCCCGGGATTTGACTCTTTGTAGAATGCATTTCCTCCCCTCCCCCCCCCTCTTTTTCTGTCATCTACTATCTGGAAAAGACAAAACCACTTAGAAAGACAAACCAGTTCTTGGTTGAGAAGGGGATTGTAACATTCTTGGTTCCCCACAGATGACTCTGACCTCAGGTGAAGTTCCAGCAACTTCTTTAATTAAGTTCCAGTACATTGTGATAATCATATAAGGTCAAATACATCTGGGTTCAGGGGAACATACACCTGCATCCTCCCAGGTAGGCTTACATCTCTCAACTGACCAACATAGAACCCTTGAATCATACATCAACATTCTCACAACCCAGATTCTGTGTCACTCACTTGGCATTCTACTCCTTCTGCACAAGCAACAAAGAAACCTAATCACTACATATCTCCCTTCCTAATACACAACAGCCAAACATCACATACACGAAACACAATGCATCCACACACTTCAATTCCATGCACGTACATCCCTACCGCTAGAACTAAGACTACATCCAGAACCTGAAAGCATCCCCAATAAAAATGGTACCATGACACCAACTACAGTGCCCCTCCCCTTTTCTACCAAGTAAGCGAAAGACACTACCATAGAAAATTGCACCACTTACCATCTATACCTCAGGAAAATCAATTATCTCTCCTCCTCTACCACACAACACACAACCCATGCTAACTCACACCACATCACTAACCTAGCTCCAAAGTAATTCACTGAATCACGCACCATGAACAAGGCTGGGTATTCCAAACACCCAAGTAAACAACAAAGCAACACGTGCACAACAATTACCTATGCCACCACCCCCAATTCGTCGCCTGTATTCGAATGATCCACCTGACAAACCTCAACCACTGAATGAGTAAGCATGAAAACACATCCCATTCAACTAGAAACATCACAGTCACCTAAACAACCACATCTACTCAAATCCCCGCAGCCCTAAAACCAACACTAAGATGTGCACCTCACACTAAAAAAACCAGGCTGGACATTCCGAACGTCCAGGTAAAACAACACCCTTTGAACACAACCAGTGTGATATTGCTACCCCTTATTCGTTACCTGTGTTCCTCAAAACAACCACCACTGCTGCGAGTAATCATTTACACCACACACTCTAATTCATACAAGCACACAACTATAAAATCGCCAAAATGTTAAATACCTAGCACACCACAATTACTCACACATGCATATCCCCACACTGCCCTCTCAAAACAGTGTTACCAAATATTAACAACACTGCCAAATTATTTCTACACTTTAAAATTCTTAACATTTTTAAAAATTCTAAGTTATTTGGTGCTCCTACAATGGTACATATGCTCTATAAAAATAGGCACAAAAAAAATCCTTCCCCAAACATTATGCATAAAAGTCCTTTGAACAGTCCCACCTGTGGAAAAATATTAGTGTAGACAAACTCTTCCACAACCTATTTTGAAATTCTGACCAAACCACTTCACTTTAAAGTCCATCTGTGGAAACAAGTATTAGTCAAATGCATTACTACGTTTCCTATTCTAAAAAAAAATGGCCAACCTGAAAATAAAATTAGTTAGTACAGCAAACACATATATTATCCATTAAACATATATATGGGTTCAGGGCAACATACACCTGCATCCTCCCAGGTAGGCTTACATCTCGCAACTGACCAACATAGAACCCTTGAATCATACATCAACATTCTCACAACCCAGATTCTGTGTCACTCACTTAGCATTCTGCTCCTTCTGCACAAGCAACAAAGAAACCTAATCACTACAGGGATCCTGTCTCTAAATCAGCGATTTCAAGATGGATCGTAAACTGCATAACACTATGTTACACTCTTGCCAAGAGAGATCTGCCCATCAAGGCTAGAGCACACTCTACTCGGGGCACTGGGGCTTCCATAGCATTCATTGCAAATGTTCCTCTCAAGTCCATGTGTAAAGCAGCAACCTGGAGTTCTGTACATATCTTTACAAAACACTACTGTCTGGATTCACACTCTAGGTTTGATTCTCAGGTGAGGCAAGCCGTGCTAAGACATCTCTTTACTACTGTTCCTTCAGACATCCCACCACCACCACCACCTCTGGGTACTGCTTGCTAGTCCATGCACAGCATGGGATTCTAAGCAGATTCACAAGCATCACAAGACATGCATTACTTCCAATCATCAGAAATGCTATTACAGTAACTGCTTAGATTCAAATGCGCCCACCTTTCTTCCCCACTTGGAGTAAAAGGAACATAGACATCTTACTCCTTTCTCTCTGTACTCACTCACAATAGTCATAAGGCTCCCTCACGGCAGAAAAAACACAACCAGGGGGACCTCGACACGTGAGGGATTTTGGGTACACTACGCATCACGTTAGGGGTAGTGTTACAAGCACGCCCATGTCGACGTCCCCCTTTCGATTCTCGAAAGACAAGATGCAATACTCTGCGATTACCACTAGATGTCTCACTATATGCACAGCTTGTGAATCTAAGCAAATACAATCATCAGAAATGCTATTACGGTAAGTAATGCATGTCATCTGTTCACTGTCCCTGTCATCCTTTGGATGACATTGGGAATATGTTCCTTTGTTTCCTAACTTCCCATTCCACTGCTGTTTGGTCGTGGCACCTGGGTAGTAACTCCTGAAATACAAAAGACTACTTGCGTTATTAAAATTGAGCATTTTATTCCCTCACCAACACAAGTAAATTATAACTTGCCTGCAAAGACTCCTCCTGGTGGGTGAGAAAGCATTGTGGCTTTTGGGCACAAGGCCCCCTTCTTCTTAGCGATTGGACTGCTAAAGTTGGACAAATCACTTGTGAACAAGTTCAATCATATCCTGCATTCATTTACTTACCCCTCTGTGTTCAAGAAGTCATTTGAATTTATTTAGGAACCTATGTTGAATGTATATATGTTTATCATTGAGTACTGTGCGATATTGTCTGCTAGTTTCCTTTTTCAATGTGTGTAGAAGGCCTAAAATAAATAAGCGTATTTCGTACTTGCCAGTCTAAATTGAATTATTCTGTATTATATTGTGTGAACTCCTTGAGGGCCCCTGACCCAACTCACTCTCCTGAGAATAAGCCTTGAATACGCTCCATGGCTACTTTGATTGGGTTTTGGCTAACCTCTTTGAGTTCTCTGTTCACTATAAATAGGGTGGCCGCCTTAATTCGGGCCACCAGGCCAGATTCTAGAAATCCATCTTAACAGTGAGATTTCAGAAAGCACCAAGAGCGGGGTGACCGTTTGTGAGCACTCCAACTGTACAGGGCACACTGGCCTAAATAGGTGCATTTTAGCCCTCACTCATACTTCATGAAGTCACCTTCAGGGCAAGTGAAGGTGGTTCCATAGAGATGAATTTAGGTGATTTGAGGGCTTTTCTCCCATAACAGCGATACCTTTTTGAGTGGAAAAGTAGTTATTTTAAAGAAACTACCTTTGAGCATCTGCTCTGCTTGTTAGGCCACAGTGGTTTGTGAAGTAGCTGCTTGTGCACATACGACAGGCTGTCTGTACAAGGATGAGGGTTTTGCAATTTCAGCTGCTACTAGATCAAGAGCCAGTACAGCAACATCAACATATCGAGTGATGTAGCATGATTGTTTCATGTAATGTAACTGGGTCTTGTATAGCGCTACTTCTGTCATTTGTGCAGCCTCTTGTCATCAGTTCTGCAAAATAGAATGTGGGTTTAGATTGCAGTTCAGATGCACCCGTTTCCTAGGTTTGTGGAGCTATAAATACTGTTCTCTACATTAGCTTGTTCTTTGTTGAGTAACAGTAAGACTGAATCGCACAAAGTGTTAATATGAGGCCATAGCCAACAAGGTTGCTCGTACTGTGACTTTGCTAGGTGGGTCTTGGCACAGATATGCAGTGCTGCTGAGTCTTTTGCTATATGTGGAGAAAGGCTGGACCAGCAGTTTCCTTTAGGTGGCACTACCCGAAGTTTTACTAGGCATAGGTAGCCCCTCAAGGCTATCTCTCATATGTGACGTCCCAAGACAATTAACCATTATATGATCAGAGGAAGCGACCGCTGCAATGGACGTAAACCATGGACAAGCAGAAGCTGCTCACTGAAGCAAAAGAATGCAAAGTTCTTAAGCCGAATGTGTTAGTTCTGATAACAATCGTCTGCACCATAAAGTGAATGAACGACCCAGCTTTGCTTATTGGGAGGGGAAATATAATAAACAGTCTCTAGCTGCCTTTCCAAATTTGCTTTCTGGACTTTGTTTTCCCTCGAAATCCGTTGTGACCTGGCCTTTCCAATAGACAGGACACTGACAGCCTTCCAGACCAGCTTCCTCTGAATCGTGTGGTGCCATATCTGACGGGTACTGAGATTGTTCCAAATCTTTATCTGGGTCATCGGAGGGAGGCGGACTGTCTCCTTTGGATTGGTGCAGGGGGCTCTACTTTGTATAGTTTAAGAAGAGCAGACCAGGCTGGGTGGGAAGAAGGGGTCAATTTTGTAATTGGTAAAAGCCGTCAGGTCTGGAGTACAAATGTGCATGATACTAAAAACCTATAATACAGGGAAACGCAATACTTACGTTCTCCGACAGATGCATGGAGTATGTCAATAAAAATTCTACTAAATGAGTCAAACAGTCTATATCAGTCGGCAGGGAGGTAGTCCGTGCTTGTGCGATTGAAAGGAGGCAGGATGAGCTGGGGATAACATTGGGCATCTGAATTGTATGACTGTTGTTTCGATCTGGCATGACCAAAGCTTGCCGTTACACCCGGGAACGTCTCTGGCAGGAGGTTTCAAAACCGAGAGCAGGCCAGGGGAACATTGTGGCCAGGCAGCTCTTCATTTCTGTCCTTTCAGCTTCTGTGAAGCTTTCATGAATGAATTCATATTTTCCGCCCCTATTGCAAGGCCACAGTGGAGATTTACTTTTTCTTTATTACCTCAAGTTTCCCTACGCAGGGAAAGTAGAGTTTATTTGTTTGTGTGAATGTTTACAGAGCAGTTGTGTAATTGGCTCCAGGAGAAAATTAAGAGGTTAATCACAGACAGTGAAGCCAGTCAAAAAAGGGATCAGGCCACTTAAATGATGATCTATACCACCCTGCCAAACTATATGTACGTGAGCGACACTGAAAAAATGTGTAAATCTTCACCGGAATGAAATAAATGAACGCTGGAAAATTGGCATAAACCTATCCTGCTTGAAGGTACAGTTACTGATTGAATCTAAAAAGGATAACATTTGTCCAAATCTGTTTGGTGTATATTTTGATTGGTAAGAAGAGATTTCCAATACGCTAATGCTTCTAAATTAAGGGGATTAAAAGTTTAAAATGACGAGCTGAAAAACAAAATACAAAAATTTGAGGTAATTTAATTGAAGACTTAGATTTGGGGCTGGTGCCGCACCCTCTGCTTTATTCGCAAGTAATAAATTATGTAGGATTTGATTGATTTTGATGTCTGATCTGCACATCCACCCCACCACATCTCGTCTCCCAACAACTTGCCAAAGCCCAGACCAAATCCACCCTACAATTACCAGTCAGCAAATAGTCCACCGCGCGACACCAGCCCAGTACCATACTGTGATGATTCCAAATGTGTTTCTCATCCTCCACCCGACATCCAACATGGCCGCCGATTCTGTAGCCAGAAATCGCCCACTCCGTGATCCTGAGGAAACCAATTCCAAGATGGCCGCCGCAGCGGTAACCATCGCAAACGCACAGCACAGGCTAGTTGTTCTCTCCCAGGAAGCCTCTCAATCTTCCACCTTAACTTCCTGTTTACCTCCTTATAACCCAGCAACTTCAGAAGGAAGAGGCGTTGCTACTCTCACAGGAGCCGGCACACGCTTCGTAAGTCCGCTTGCTAGAATTACGAAAAGCTCTCTCTTCCAAACAATTCCTCTACTCCATACTCACGTTCTTGTTTTTCCTCTCCTCCCTTTGATTTCAGAAGGTATTACGGAACCCTTCTTTTTCATTTCCGGGATCGGATTTTCATCTAAGCACGCTTAGAACCGGAATCCTCTTCATACCTCCTTCTAGTGAGTTCCTAGGTACAATCTGTGGTCCATCTTGTTTTCGGTGATCAGACTTCGGATCTTCATTCTTCATCCTTCCTTTCTAGCGATATCCTGTTGGAATTCTTTGGACGCTTCTTTTCTACTCAGGCTGGCTCAAAAAAGACTTGAAAGAGAAAGGGTAGGGTTACCTCCTTATCCATCCCGCTATTTCAGGACTATATTCATTTATCCTAATCTTATGGGTTCTCTCTTTCTACCATTATAGAATCACTTACCTTTTACTTTCCAACGGAGATCCTTTACCTCTCCGCACTCTTCCTGTTAGACGCATGGTAAGCTTCTAAAACCTTTCTATAGGTATTCCTTTTTTCACCAGACTATCAGGATTAACTGTGTTTCTTTTACTTACTACATGTAGCCCAGTAACTAAAACAACTCGCCTAAATCAGCAGGAAATCAGCCAGAAGAATACCCAGATCAACTTTCCTCGCCTGGTCTTCACAGGGAAACAACGTACCCCAGCAGCTCTTCAAGGGTTTTATTCCCCACGAGGGTTTCCCTCAGGGTTTCACTGAGGACAAGCTCTTGCAGGTCCTTTGAGAAATCCTCAGGAGAATTTCTCTTATTCTTCAAAGGATCACACCTATTCGTAGAAACACCAGGGGTTCTTCGGGTACCTGTTCATCCTGCAAGATCCCAGGTAGGTGGTCTTTGCTTCTTTTCCAGAGTATTTTGGAACAAATTTGTTGTCGATTCTTAAACAACCATAATAGTCATAACAGTTAGCAACGCCTGAGTGTACATTTGTTCCTTTTACGCTGGGCAAGAGGCATAAGAATCACAAATCATGGATTCACAACAGCAGCAACAGCAACAGCAAATCCAACAGCTGATTGCTGCCGTTCAATCCTTAACTACTGAAGTACAGCAGTTAAAACATGAGAATAATTCCTTAAGACAACTCCAACAGCAAACGGCCCAACAGGCTGCAGCCCCTCGTACCCCACACTGCTCAGAAGTTCCTCCAGGACCCTTACCTGGAGGACAGTTTGATGGTAACCCGCATAAGGTTAAGGAGTTCTTAGACTCCTGTACTGTGCAATTTGCCTTTAAAGCAGCGTATTTTCATACCGATAGAGATCGTGTGGGATATATGGTCGCACAAATGACTGGACCAGCACTGGCTTGGGCCACACCATTAATCACTAACAATAATCCCATTTTAGATTCTCATACTGCATTTTGCAATAGCATCCGTACCATGTTTGGCCGTCAAGAGATTCGTGTGGCTTCACAGGAACACCTCCTAGATCTAAAACAAGGAAGTTTAGACATTTTGGCTTATATAACCAAATTCAAGCAGATGGCAAGTGAAACCACATGGTCAGATGACGCTCAAGTCACACTCTTCAGAAGGGGATTATCTGAAGACCTCAAAGACGAGGTGTCTCGGGTCCCACGCCCCACTACACTATCTGAATTCATTGCATTGGTAATGCAAATTGATTACCGCATGAAGGAAAGAGTACTAGAGAGAAAGAAGGGAAGGAATACACGAATTACGTTCGCTCCTTCTTCCCGTTCACAGTCTAACGATGAACCTATGCAATTGGGTACAACAGCTCGAGGTCCTTTGACTCCCGAAGAAAGAAACCGTAGGAGGACCTTGGGTTTATGTATGTACTGCGGTTCGAATAACCACATGGTACAGGATTGCCCAATTACACCACCTAGGCGTTCGGGAAACGCCAGCTCCCGGCCGTAAGAGGAACCACGGTACGGGAACCAGCATGTAAACAAGGTTCCTCTCCAACATCCTTCTCATCCTTCTGTACCAGTCAGAGTAATTCTCAGATGGTGGTACTCATGGTATCCTTCTCTTTTGGTAATCGTCTGCTTCAAAACATACCAGCTCTAGTGGACAGTGGAGCAGCCGGAAATTTTATTGATGATCAATGGGCCATTTCACACGGTATTCCTAGGTCCTCAAAGGTAGAGCCCATTCCAGTGGAAAGTGTGGATGGTAGTCCCTTGATTTCCGGGCCCATCAAGGATCATACCAACCCCTTCATGATGATCATCTCAACTCATCAAGAGATTCTTACATTGGACATTATTCGAACAGCCCATCATCCGGTAATTCTAGGATTACCGTGGTTAAAGAAACATAACCCGTTTATTAACTGGACAGCTGGATCTTTCTTTCTGGGATCTGAATACTGTATCACCCATTGTGTCAAGAATCAGCAAACGGTGAGGGTTGATTCGGCTCCAGTACCCTTGAACAACCAATGGGTAACCTCTCTTAACCAGGTTTCTGGTCTTCCAGAATGTTATCATAAATTCCAGGAAGTTTTCTCTGTCTCAGAATACACTCAACTACCCCCTCACCGTAGGGATGACTGTTCAATTGAGCTGGTTCCTGACCAGCCATTACCTTTTGGACGAATGTACATCTTGTCTGAGAACGAAAAGGAGGTTCTTCGTGAATATCTCAGAACCCATCTAAAAAATGGACTGATTACCGAATCCACTTCACCTGCTGCTGCCTCTCTGTTTTTCGTTTCTAAAAGAAACTCCAAGGAACTCCGTCCGTGCATAGATTTCCGTGGACTGAACAAAATCACAGTTCCAGATAAATACCCTATGCCATTAATACCCGACATCCTTGAAGCAGTCAAAGGGGCCAACATCTATACCAAATTAGATCTCAAGGGTGCATATCATCTCATCCGGATAAAACCGGGTGACGAATGGAAGACGGCATTTCGAACTCCGTTTGGACATTTTCAATACAGAGTAATGCCTTTTGGTTTGTCCAACGCCCCGGCTATTTTCCAGAGGTTTATGGATCATATCTTTGCAGACCTGTTACTCCACAATATGGTCGTCTATCTAGATGATATCTTGATATTCTCTTTCAATGTCCAAGAACATCAGAAACATGTTGAAGAGGTGTTACGGCGGCTCCAACAAAATCATTTGTATTGCAAGATAGAGAAATGCTCCTTCCATCAAACTCAGGTTACCTACCTAGGATATGTTCTTTCGGCCAGAGGAATGGAAATGGACCCTGAAAAGGTTTCTGCAGTTCAAAACTGGCCCACTCCCTCTTCCGGCAAAGACATCCAACGCTTTGTTGGATTCGCAAATTTTTATCGAAGGTTTATTCCCGAATTTTCAAGGCTCACCCAACCTTTGACAAATCTGCTCAAAAAGGGAATAAAGTTTTCATGGTCCCCTACTACAGATCAAGCATTCAACAAACTTAAGGAGTTGTTTACTTCAGCCCCTATCCTGTTGACACCGGATCAATCCCGCAGGTTCATTGTTGAAACTGATGCCTCTCAGTACGCCCTAGGTGCTGTTCTGCTTCAACTTGATAATTCTAATCAAGAACGCCCTGTAGCGTATTTATCCAAGACACTTGCCCCTGCTGAACTGAACTATACAGTTCTGGAAAAAGAACTCCTTGCCATCAAGCGAGCCTTTGAAGAATGGCGCCATTTACTCTTAGGGGCCAAACATCCAGTTGAAGTCAGGACGGATCATCATAACCTTCGGATCCTTCAATATGCACAAACCTGCAATAGCCGCCAGGCTCGTTGGGCTCATTTCTTTTCTCCATACAGAATTACTTTTTCATTTATCCCTGGAAGGGACAATTCAAAAGCTGATGCTCTTTCACGCAAGGAACACCTTCCCAACGAACCATTTAAAGCAGAACCCATCTTTCCCCTTACGGCTTCAGGGCTACAAACCACATCAGATTTTTTGTCACGACTCAAGATTCAATCTAGACACATTACCAAGGACCAATTATCACGTGCCAATAGAATGACCTTGACCAAGGTTGATGATTGCTATTTTCATGGAAATAAAGCTTTCATCCCCACTCGACCCCTCCAAAAAGAAGTCTTGGACATGTGTCACTCTTCATTGACAGCGGGACACCGTGGGTTCCTATCAACTCTGGAATTGATGTCACGTTATTTCTGGTGGCCGACATTCCGGAAGGATGTCAAAGAATATGTTGGATCCTGCCCTGTCTGCTTACAAACCAAGGTTCCTCGAAAAGCACCTCTTGGAGAATTGGTAAAGATGCCATTACCCTCTCGCCCTTGGCAGATAATATCAACGGATTTTATCGTTGACCTCCCACCTTCCGGGGGTTGCTCCACTATAATGGTAACCATCGATACCCTGACTAAGATGGCTCACTTCACTCCACTTGTAGGATTACCATCGGCAGCACGGATGGCTCGCATCTTTATCAGTAACATCTTCACGTTACATGGTTTACCCGAAACTATCATCTCTGACAGAGGGTCACAGTATACCTCACGATATTGGAAGCTTATCTGTTCCCATCTTGGTATTTCTCGGGCTCTCAGTTCCGGCTATCACCCCCAATCCAATGGCCAGACCGAGAGACTTAATCAAACACTGGAAGGATATCTCCGAAGTTATGTATCAGCAGCTCAAGACAACTGGAAAGAACTTCTACCCATGGCCGAGTTCACATATAATAACTCATACCATTCTGCCATTAAAACAACTCCTTTTAATTGTACTTATGGATTCAACCCCACATCTTTCCCCACTATGAAGAAATCTGAAACCAAATTTCCAGATGTGGACTCTCTAATGCTTCAGATACGTCACGGGCATAGTTCAGCCTTGACAGCACTACAAAATTCTCAAAACAAAAGAAAGTATTTTGCAGATCGACACAGAACCCCAGCTCCAGTGATTAAAAAAGGAGATTGGGTATGGCTATCCTCTAGGTTCCTTCCTCGCCATCTAGTACCATCCAAACTCTCTCCACGATTCTTTGGTCCATTTCGGGTCATTTCAACTATTGGTACAGCTGCCTTTAAACTCCGACTTCCGGTCTCCTGGTTCCGGATTCATCCGGTCTTTCACGTCTCACAATTAAAACCTGACAATCGAAGTACTTTTCATCCTGTGGTCTCGGTTCGCCCTCCCCCAGAAATGTGTAAAACCGGACCAGAATATGAAGTTAAAGAAATTTGTGACTCCAGATATCATCGGGGTCGGCTACAGTACCTTGTGGACTGGAAGGGATATTCTCCTGCCGACCGCACATGGGAACCTGAAGCTGCAATTCATGCTCCTCGCCTCGTTAAGAAATTTCACCTCAAACACCCGTCTAAACCGGGAGGAAGCAGGTCTAAAAAGGGGCATACTGTGATGATTCCAAATGTGTTTCTCATCCTCCACCCGACATCCAACATGGCCGCCGATTCTGTAGCCAGAAATCGCCCACTCCGTGATCCTGAGGAAACCAATTCCAAGATGGCCGCCGCAGCGGTAACCATCGCAAACGCACAGCACAGGCTAGTTGTTCTCTCCCAGGAAGCCTCTCAATCTTCCACCTTAACTTCCTGTTTACCTCCTTATAACCCAGCAACTTCAGAAGGAAGAGGCGTTGCTACTCTCACAGGAGCCGGCACACGCTTCGTAAGTCCGCTTGCTAGAATTACGAAAAGCTCTCTCTTCCAAACAATTCCTCTACTCCATACTCACGTTCTTGTTTTTCCTCTCCTCCCTTTGATTTCAGAAGGTATTACGGAACCCTTCTTTTTCATTTCCGGGATCGGATTTTCATCTAAGCACGCTTAGAACCGGAATCCTCTTCATACCTCCTTCTAGTGAGTTCCTAGGTACAATCTGTGGTCCATCTTGTTTTCGGTGATCAGACTTCGGATCTTCATTCTTCATCCTTCCTTTCTAGCGATATCCTGTTGGAATTCTTTGGACGCTTCTTTTCTACTCAGGCTGGCTCAAAAAAGACTTGAAAGAGAAAGGGTAGGGTTACCTCCTTATCCATCCCGCTATTTCAGGACTATATTCATTTATCCTAATCTTATGGGTTCTCTCTTTCTACCATTATAGAATCACTTACCTTTTACTTTCCAACGGAGATCCTTTACCTCTCCGCACTCTTCCTGTTAGACGCATGGTAAGCTTCTAAAACCTTTCTATAGGTATTCCTTTTTTCACCAGACTATCAGGATTAACTGTGTTTCTTTTACTTACTACATGTAGCCCAGTAACTAAAACAACTCGCCTAAATCAGCAGGAAATCAGCCAGAAGAATACCCAGATCAACTTTCCTCGCCTGGTCTTCACAGGGAAACAACGTACCCCAGCAGCTCTTCAAGGGTTTTATTCCCCACGAGGGTTTCCCTCAGGGTTTCACTGAGGACAAGCTCTTGCAGGTCCTTTGAGAAATCCTCAGGAGAATTTCTCTTATTCTTCAAAGGATCACACCTATTCGTAGAAACACCAGGGGTTCTTCGGGTACCTGTTCATCCTGCAAGATCCCAGGTAGGTGGTCTTTGCTTCTTTTCCAGAGTATTTTGGAACAAATTTGTTGTCGATTCTTAAACAACCATAATAGTCATAACACATACTCCTTGGGTCAGCTGTCATCAAGCCTTCTAGCATGCAGCTCATGTTCACCCAGATCCCAGCCAGCTCTCCTTTTCAACTGAGGCAAAAACTGTAGGAGGGAGCAATCGTTAATCCAAGTCCCTCTGAGACAACTTCAAGGTAATTCAAGCTAAGAGGACAACTTGTACCAAGAACAAGGGTACATCTCAGAATTATAGCAAAAGAGTGGTTCTCAACTATTAGAGAAGAACCACAAAGTTTCATCGAAAAATGTGAATGTGATACAATGCTGTGATCCCTCATGGGCATACGTAAGCCAACCTTTGTGAGTGATATTACCAGCTAAGGGGCAAAGGGAATCACAAAGCAGCTAGCCAGTGACAGACTGTGGGGGAGATGGAATTTACTCCAGCATGCAATGCCTTCTAGCCATGATTTCTGAGGTCCACCCCCCAAAGGTACACTAAGCGGTTTGGGGGGGGGGGGCTAAATGATTGCAAGCAGAAAATAAAGGGAGCATCTTGCTGATTATCTGGACAGGCATAAAGTGATTTACACAACTTTAAGGGGTAAGTAGCCAGCATAATCTGGCCAAAAGGCTGCAGCAACTACTTTTATTCAGGGTTTGATGGCAGCAGCGGGCAATTGTGTGGGTGTTAAACAGCACCTTTGTCGGTGCAGGTTTGAGTTGTGAACCATTCTGTGGCATGTCTGGAGCAGAAGAACGGAAAATGCAGAAAATAATCTTGTGGCTTTATGATTGGGCAGACTTCCTAAAAAAGATGGAGAGATTATCAGCAGATAGGTGCGAGAGGGCACGATCAGAGTTAACGGGATGGTGCAAAATAATCAGGGAGAAGGTTGCGCAAGCCTTCACGACTTTTAATTATTGCGAACATGACAGTCACTAGAAAAGACACCCATGTCCCCAAAGCTTGTCCAGCCCCCACTCCTGGATCCAAACCCCAGTATACCAGATTTTGTACCAGACAACGCAATGCCTGGTGCCCCCAAAGGAAGAACATCATTAGGACAGCCTGAGCGAGGATAATCTTGTCATAGGTCCACTCATCAGGAAGGTCCCTGTGTGCAAAGTATCATAGAAGTGCAATTTATCCTGGCCTCAGATACTGTTGCTGGAATGTCAGGCATATAATCGGAACATTTACCAGTGCCCCTCTTTCCTCCTCCTCGACTTATGCTATTTGTATTTCTCATGCACCAGTATTGCATCCTGTCAGTAAGCCTGTGTCGGTCTCTTTTGGTCCCATGAACAAGAATTTCTGAAGAGTCCACCGCCTGTTAATTTGTTTTTTTTTTTAAATCATTTCATTTGTTATTTTAAAAGTAAAACATACAAAAACAGGTACATATCAGTTACACTAGAGAAATGCATTCATATTGTATAGTACATATAAAAACGAAATAACCAAACTTGAATTTACAGCTTTAAATCCTTAATGCACTACTACAAATCTCTATTCTTCAATGGAAAATCAAACCTCTCAAAACAGACAGAACACCACCAACAAATGCAACACACAACATCAAGTATGATTATAACCCCCATCTCTTCCATTCAGCAAATAAAGCATGCAGCCGATAAATAAAGATCAACTGTATAATTCATTGAAAGAACCCCACATTTTAAGATAATGCTCCTCATGCTTTTCTTTCGTTAGCATTATTTTCTCATAGTCAGACAAAGTATGGATATCTACCAGCCATTCATCCACAATTGGCGTTTTCTGTGACTTCCAAACTTTTAATATTTGTTTGGCTGCCACTACTAATACCCTGTTTATCGATCCTGTTCTCACACTAATCATATCCCCTCTCTCCCTGCTTGACAATAAAATCTTCGAGTAAGATGTTTGTGGGAGTGATTCCCGGAGCACAATATCCAAGCTTTGTAATACATTACTCCAAAAGGTAGCTACCCTTGAGCATGTCCATAGCATATGAAGCAGGGTGCCCCCACTAAGGCCACAACCCCAACAGATATCATTGTCCAACAATCCTAACTTGGCCATTCGAACAGGGGTCCAATAAATCTACAAAGGATGTTCTGTCTAATGTACCTCAGCCCTAGATCCATTTTAGACTTCACCCCTATACAAAGCAAACTTTCCCATTCCGCTGTAGGAATATCCATAGCAAGCTCCTCCGCCCGATCTCGATGCAGTTTGTCCCATTACTCCACACAAAAGTCATCCATCGGCATAAGTTTCACGTATGTTGACACTACATGGAAGAGAGCGAATGACTTCACAGACCTTAAGTCTCTCATTGGTTCCCCTAACATTCGTAACCGTTCAGTTAAAAGGAAATTCAGGTCTCTATAGCGTGCACGTTCCCTACCCCCAATCCCAAAGGATTCTCGGAGGCGTTCAAAGGATATCGTACAGTCACCCTCCCATACATCACATATCCTGAAAATGCCCTTATTAATCCAGCTTTGCCAGCACAGTCTTGTTCGTTATTTTTAGCTCCTCATTATGCCACAGGGATGCATTATAATGCATCCAGATGTTTTCCCCTCTTGCCGTCAAAAAGGTTTGTAGGGCCCCACTAGCAGCACCCAAAGTAGGCAATTTCACTGTGGAATTAGGCAACTTAGTCATCGAGTACATGTCACGTAATGCATAAGACGAAAATTGCTTGCCCTCTACAATCTGCCAATAGGGCACATCACTGCTCTCCTCAGAAAAATAGAACGCTGACTTCTTTAGAATAAACCCAGCATAATAATTAATTAGATTTGGATAACCAAAGCCCCTTTTCTTCACAGGGCGCATCAAAATGTATCTAGGAATCTTAGGTCTCTTGCCAACCCCCCCAAAGTAACTCCTGAAAGACTTTATCAATACTGCTGATCTTCTTAGAAAACTTCAGAGGAATAGATTGGATAATGTAGAGTACCTTTGGCAGGAGAACCATCTTGATAGCATTGATTTTCGCCCAAAGCCCCAACGGTAGATGACCCCATTTTAATATATCCCTCTGTATATTTTCCCAAATTTTTGAGACATTAAATTCTGCCATTTTTCCCAGGTCGTGAACCAGGTATATTCCCAAGTACTTAATAGCACCTGTCTCTCACTGACAATTCCATGAGCCCATATCCCCCCTTGGTTGCGAAACATCTAGAGGAAAGACCACCATCTTTTCCCAGTTGACCTCATGTCCAGACAACAACCCCACTTAATTGAACATACGTATTAGCTTTTCACTCCATTTCGATGGATTAGCCAAGAAAATTGTCATATCATCCACATAACACAGGATCTTTACTTCGCTATGCCCAAATTTCAGTCCGTGGAGACTACACTCCTGCTGTATGTGTGCAATCAAAGGTTTTATTGCAAGGTTGAACAGATACGGTGACAACGGGCAGACCTGCCTAGTACTTCTTGACAAAAAAAACGGGGCAGACAAGACACAATTGACCCAAACTGGGGCACTGATTGATTAAGCATTTTAATATCTCTTAAAAAGGTATCCCCAAAACCCATTTTTCGAAGTGTGTGATCCAAGAAGGCCCAATTAACACGGTTGAAGGCCTTCTCCGCATCCATAAAAATTAGGAGTGCATTCTGAACCTTTCCTTCGGGAGCCCCATTATATCTATTAGTGTTCTGACATGATCATACCCATATCTGCCACGCATAAAACCAACCTGAGAACGGCTAATCAAATCAGCAATGCATCTGTCCAACCGGTTTGTCATAATTCTAGTGAACATTTTAAGATCAACATTTAACAATGAAATTGGCCTATAGTTTTCGCATTTCTTGTGGTCTTTACCCGGCTTTGGGATCACCACAATGCAAGCCTCTTTCATCGTGGGACACGCCACCCCATTTGACATGAATTCATTCTATAGGTTACACAATACTGGAGTCTGTGTCGGACCCAATGCTCTATAGAACTCCACTGGGAAACCATCTAAACAAGGTGACTTACCTACATTGAGCTGGTCAATGGCAACCAATATTTCCTCCCCATCAATGGGTCTATTAACAGCTACTACGTGGTCCTCAGACAACCTTGGCAAAATAATGTTGTTAAAGAACCCATTGAAATCTTCAGGCGTTGGGAACTGATCCTCCCTATACAATGATTCATAAAATGTCCTAAAACTTTCATAAATCTCATATTTCTTTACTTTATATTCCCCATCTTCACCCTCTACCCTCTGAACAAAGGGGCTCTCAATCAAGCCACGTAACTGACTTGCCAGCAACCTACCATTCTTGTCCCCATGCTCCCAGAATTTCTGTTTCATAAAAAGCATGCCTTTCTCAAACTGCAAATCTATCTCCCTTTTATGACTCTCCCGCATTTTCTCCATATCAACTTTGCCACCACTTCCTCTGGCATGTGCCCAATGCACTCTCCAACCTCCTCAGCTCAGACACTCCCTTTTTCCTCACACTGGACGTGATGTTCATCAATTCTCCCCTGACTGTAGCTTTGAAGCTGTCCCAAACCGTTATTTCTGATGCAGAGCCCTCATTTACCTCAAAGAAGTTCTTCGTGAAATCCTAAAGAGACTCAACCACTCCCTTTTCCTGCAGTTTAAATGTTTTCAGATGCCACTTGGGAGTTCCGGTCCGTTCCAAACCTATATTTAGCCACATTTTTATCATGGAATAATCCGAAATAGCTCTCTCCTTAATGTCTACACTTGAGACCTTTTCAACAAGTTTATCAGAAATTAAAAAATAATCAATCCTTGAATACAAATCGTGGACTGGCGAATAGAACGAAAATTCCCTCTCCACTGGATGCATGAATCTCCAAGCATCAACTAAATCAAGACTGTATGGGCCTCATCACGAGTTTGGCAGTAACCCTTAAATGCGGCGGTAGTGCTATTACCGCCGCATTTAAGGGTCCGCCAAATCACGGCTTTGGCTGATTTCCCCCCAGCTCTTAGCTGGGGGGAAATCTGCCGAAATGTTGCGCTCTTACCGCCGGCGGGAAGAGCGTGAAATTTCCCTGTTGAGCCCAATGGGGAATTCCCGAATGGGCTCAATGGGGAATGGGCAATACCCGTTCCGCCAAACCCGTGATCCGGCGCTATTAGCGCCGGGGGGTTCAGCGGTAGGGCTATTGGCACCGGCGGTAAAGGCACCGGCGTTACCGCCCAACTCGTGAACTCGTGATGAGGCGGTGTGTATGAACTCATTAAACACCTTGCTCACTCCTTCCGCCGTATATCTACAATGAGCAGAGCGGTCCATCCTGCCATCAAGAACACAGTTAAAATCGCCCCCCAGGACCGTATATTCGCCATTCATCTCACTTAAAAGTGGCAACATCTTCGAGAAGAACCCGCTTCCCCCGATACATGGGCCATAAACCGATCCTATTGTTATTAACCTTCCTTCAAATTGAACATCCATCAGAATTGCCCTCCCATCCATTACTACTTTTTCCATATTCAAATTTGGAACCCCTACGTAATAATATATCCACACTCCTTGATTTGGAGGTAATTTGTTAGGGCAAGATCTCTTATATAAACTGAATCGTATCATATATTGCACGCCTTATGGAGTGTTTAAAAAGTTATTGGTGGTTCTGCAAGTGGGTCCACCCCAACCCCACACCCCAAAGATGTTCACCTATCCAGAGAACTCCCTGAACCATTATCCCAGGTTACTATCTATGGTCCTGACAGGACTATTAATGTATAATGTAAACACAGAACCTATCTGAATAAGAGTGGAGACTGCCAAGCAATTACTAGTAATTCTCCAGTATCCGGGAAGTCTAGAAGCCGAAGAATGTCCTATTAATTCAGTCATTATTACAGAAGGGAATAGTAGGCCTACTAATACCCCTATACTTGCTGGAAAAGGGCCATAAAGAACACATTTTGTAAAGGACCTCTGTGCAATTTTCTTTTTATTATTTTTTTTTGTATATGGTTTACAAAAAGAAACCTTTACAAAAAACATACATTACAGCTAAATTTCATTTATACATACATTTAGAATAATGCATTAGAAAACAAAGATCCCATTTCCAAGATTAAGACTCATAGCACAAAAGACATTTTTAAAAGATTCAGTGCAATTAGAATTCAACAAAGTAATTTAGAATTAAGAGAACATCTTCAAATTACTTATAAACGGCTTTTAGCAAAGATATCAAAAATAATGACGTGAGATAAAATTCATCATTCAGATTGATCAAAGAAAAGGGGCATACAGATCTAGAGCTTTGATAAAACCTGCCACAGCAAGCCCATCCTAAGTTTTAGATATAGCAAGACACTGTGACCAAATAAGGTTATCTGCCCCCAATTGACCTAATGTATTAAATCTAGCTAAGTATTTGTCCCTTGGACCTTTCAAAGCAACACATTCTAAAAAGAGATGACGAGTAGACTCAATCACCCCAGGAGTGTTGCAAAAGCGGCATGTAAGGTCCAAATCAGTAAGCTCCTTCCTTCTATGTAGAACTTCCCTGGTGGGAAGGAGATTCCATCTAAGTTTGAGGAGAAGTGAACGGTAATAACGATTAGGGAATGGAGTCAGAATAAAAGAGTGTGAGCCTCTCTTCTTATGATCGAATTGTAAGTCACTGAGAGAAGGATAAGTATGCAGTTTTTCCAGCGTATTGCTCCAATCATGACTAAATAGACACTCCTTAACCTTATTGGGATTCGTTAACAGAGTATGCCTATCAGTAGAGGGATCTGATAGGGTCTTCTCACAGAGGTCACTGAATCTAGTAAGATATAGTTTTCGATCCATAGATCCCTGTGAGAAGATCATTTTTCCCACATCAACATAGAGGGTATCAGTTTTGGGAGAGAGCAAGGCAGAGACAAGTGTAAGAACTCTCCAGAGAATCCTAGCTCGCAGTGAAACTAACCCGAGTTCGTATCTTATGGCCACTATTGGAACAGTTTCAAGATTTTTCTCCAATAGATACCCTCAAGAGAATCCCAGAATGTCAAGAGTGCCAAATAATGGAGTTCCATTCCATATAATAGCTTTGGGGTAACCTTTCCCTTGAAAAAATTTACTACAGGTTTAAAGGAGAACGTGCAATATTTATTGTCTAACCTTATGGATTGGGAAATGAGCGGGAGCAGTTTGTGTCTGAGAAATCGTCTTAATTCAATCGCTGATGGATGGGCCTGAATAAGAAATTCCAAATAGACAATTGTGTGCTCTGATGATATTTTCACCACCTATTTTCCACACCTTGTTATTCCCTTTTCTCCCCCTGGAGAAGACCATTGTTCGGGTTTTACTCGGGTTGATCTTCAACCCATTAAGAATGGCATATTCTTCAAATTTGCAGATGAGCCTCTGCAAACCAACTTTGGTATGATCAAAAAGAAGAAAGTCGTCGGCATATGCCAACCATGAGAGCCTGAGTTCCCCCAATTTTGCACTCACCCTGCCTGTATTTCCCAAAAATTCCCCTACATCTGCCATACCTTTGTGCAATTAATTCAGGATTTTGACCAGGTTTCCAAGAAGTCTGTCCTTCTGCTATAATGTCATGTATCCCACCCTCTGCTGTTTGTTTTCCACTGTGCAGGCTCCCTGTTCTGCTTTCTTTTCTATTCCATTACACCCAGATAGCCAATAATAATGTGCTTTTTCATACTGTGGGTTCAATGTACATGGACAAGGCAACCACATGAGTACGGTGAGACCCCCACTTTGTTCTATCACCTACTGGAAACTGATTTAAATTACACAAAATGCAAAGGAAAATCAATGGGCATACAGTGTGTTGATTATCTTTTATTTGTTTCATTCTCTTATCCTGCATGCACCAAGCTACGTTCGTTTTAACTGTATTGGCACGCAAAGCATATAAAGATAAATTACAAGTGTGTAGAGAAAGTTAATTGTCTAGGGCACAACATTGTAGTAGACCACCTGTTAAATGTGCACTGAAGCAATATTGGTACCCTAACCTAGCAACATTGCACAGATGTGATTGTTTCTGGGCATGGCAGGATACTGTTGCAAGTGGATACTGGGTCATGCAGCACTGGTCAAACCCTTACCGGTTCTTACACACCAGAGCCACTTATATGGTACTCTTTCACAGTGCCAATTTGCAGATCCGTCCAGGCCAGGGAAAGAATCTAGCACAGAGGATGTGGTATACGTAAGCAGACCCAGATCTCTCTCCCTGGACCAAGCCTAAATTGTACACCATCAACAGGCATAATTGGTTTTGGGGTAGGTCTCCAGGCTATGAGGAACACTTCCCAGATGTCATCCGACAAACCCCACTCCTTACATATCAGCTGCAACGCATGAAGGTTCAAATGGAGCACCCACCCCTCCAACTGGGAGAGCAGATCCACTCTCCCTGTAAAGCACCAGGGAGGGAAGATGGTTATGTCCAGTAACTCCAGGTACCATGTTCTCTGGGCCCAGTCTGTAGCAATTAACATGGGCCCAGAACAGGTATAACCTCTTAAGAAATTGGGTAATTGCAGGGATCGGAGAAAACTCCACTCGACCACCAGTGTGTCCACCTAGAGCTCCTGGTCAAGTAAATTCCCTGGAGCAGAACAACTTCCTGTTCACACTCTATGCAGTGATCCAACTGATGAGCCCCTCACTGGGAGAAAAATCTCCAGAACAGACACCGCACTCACTCATAGCTGGTTGAATTCTGTCTTCTCAAGGTATCCTCAATGATGTTCTCTGTCCTGGCTGAATGGACCACTCTAAGTGACACGGTCTCTGGAGCCCAGAACCACAGTTGTGTTGCTTCTCTGCAAAGAGGCAAGGACCCTACACCATCTCACTTGTTGATGTTGTGCATGGCAACAGTGGTGTCTTGCACTGGAGGCAGAAAAGTAAACTGAGCCAGCCTTATTGCTCTCAATTCCAGCAGGTTGATGTGCTGTGCTCCTGAGACTCCAAAGGTGACCATCGGCTGCTCACCTTATGGTCTTGCAGGTGAACACACCAGCCTTTCAACAATGCATCTGTAACTGTTTAGTTGTGGCCGGGGCTGCTGGAGAAACACTCCTTTTATCAGGTTGTCTCGTAGGGACCACCATGCTAGGTCCTGGGATAGTCTCGTGAAGCTGTCCGTGTGTGCTTCTAGACCTGAAACTTCATTGCAGCAACCTCATGTGCAATTGGGCCTCTGGCACTACTCTACAAGAATGCAGAGCACATGACCCTTCTTGGAAATGTTCACCACTTAGTCTGGTTATTAAATTGTATTGCAATGTAATAAACCCACCGTGTCTCTTGCTGCACTTCCAAATTTGCTGTGTGGACTTTGTTTTCCTGAACAAGCTGTTATGGTATGTGGGGGATGTGCTGCCAGAGGGCTGCTGTGTTGTTATCCTGCTCAGTTGCTTTGAAACACCATGTGAGCATGGGAGTTGTGTGGGTGGATATGGTGGGTTAGTCAGCAGTGGGTGGACGTTGCTAGGAGTTACAGACTGGGTCTCTGCAGGTAGAGGGAATACTGGTATGTTGGGGTGGGAGGCGGTGTACACAGTGAAAAGTTGGCAGATAAGCCAATCAGTGAGGGCGAGGTTTGTTATCAGAGCCTATAGCAACTTTCTTATATGTATCAGTTTTGAATAATGTTTTACCGTGCTCATTTTGTAATTATGAGACCTCTCTCTTCTATCAATTTCTGAATATATAGTTAAGAGAACGTGATGGCTTGCTAATTTCTCAATTTAGGTTCCTGTTAATTTTAGGGTGGTTTGCCATGGGTCGGTGTGTTCGGTTACTTAAGTACCAACTGTTGTGAAGGGTGTTTTTCTGACCCTTTTGTGATGGCAGGCAGCATTGTTTCTGGTTATTTGGAGTTTGATCACCCTTCGAATATAAACCAGAAACACTATGAGCAGTTTTTATTTTATACTTAAGAGACCAGGGTAGTGTCTGGATTGTTTTACGTGGGGGATCCTTCACTACCACAAACCACCAGCCCTCTCAGTCACCTCGTATTGACCTGCATGGGGTGGAAGAGTTATATCATGTATTTCTTTCTGCGTACATATGTATTTAGATATGCGCATGGGAGCAATAGCCAGATTAACATTTAAATACAGGGGTGGACTGGGAGTTTGCCAGGAAGTCATTGGTTGCCTCACTTTTGCCCAGAAATGAATGCTACATAACTGCCTCAAAGATTAACATACAGGTAGTTGAGACTTAGTGATCCCACTTCTCTTACATGAGTCTGCCCGCTCTCCATGAACCTTGCCTACTACGCAGTTTAACATTAGCAACCTATGTGACACAGGCCTGTCATTTGTTGAGTCTGTTTCCGTCGCCAAACAAGTCTGCCGTCTAAATATTTCCAGAAGGTATTATTATTTTTCATTAATGACTAGCTTTGATCTGTAGTAATGGCTGGGGCACCCTTTTCCCCTGCATGAAGATTCTATTTTCCCAGTCACTTTAACACCATTCTAGTAACCCAAGCTGCTCCATTGTCCATTTCTTGATCTGAGGTTTTAAAGTACCTTGTATTTTTAAGGTGGTCCTAGGGGGTAAACTAATTGAGTGTTGATAGTTATACCGTTAATGAACAAGGGAATGTGACTCACTGGGATTTATTGGAAGAAGGAACAAGAAATTTTGTTTAGGTTCTTGCCATCAATCAGATGTGTGTTAGTGCTTACTGGGTAGTATTGAATAGTTGCTGCCGTGATCTTCTTTATGGGGGGAAAGAGGGATTTGAGAGTCAGACTGAGAATTGTCCAGTTGGGTAAAGCAAAGACTTTCCACTTTGTTGGCCACTCATCGTTTTGTGCATATGGGTTTTGGGGTTTCAGCCCAATTGTCATTTCAGTTAGGAGAGACATCTGTTAGATGGTGAACTGGTGTTGTGCCAGGTCACACATGCATGTTTGTAAGATGATAAATGATGGTACAAATACGCAAGACCAATCAGATGATGCTTATACCTAAACACTTATTAGCAAGTATTGTAAGACGTGGACCAATTGTCTCTTTAGGGGTGATACTGACAAAGAATAGTCCTTGCATTGTTAACACATTTTGAGGTTGTTGGCCCAACTGTCTGGTAGAAAGTCTGAGATCCTAGGTGTTGGCATTAGTGATCCACGTTTCAGTTGTAGCTGAATTGGTCATGTTCTCCTAGATATTGGAGAAATCCTTGGTATCAGCCTTGGCATTAAGCAGTGTGTTGGTTGGGGAAGAATGCTTAATTCGAGGGAGTGCATGCTAGTATAGGTGTGGTGAATTGGTGATCATATCGAGGGTGGGGGGGGGCATCATGTGTGCGGATATAAACCTACTTACAATTAGAATGCCATTCTCTGGCTTGTTTGATATCCATACTGGTAGAGTGGAATCTGTTTAGTATCCAGCCCCTCATCTCAAGAGGGTGTGTGAAATGTAAATTAAAGGTAGCAATTTGTTGCCTTATACCTTGGTAAAGCAGTCGGGGAGGAAGTTCTATTGGGATGGATCGTATTCCATGATCAACATCTCTGTGATCAGCACAGGAGGTATTCCTAGCCCAGCGTAGGCCATTGGAAGCCTGAGATGAGGAATGGTAGACATGTGGCAGGTTTCAGTGATCAGAATTTGTTTAGGGGCCAAGAGGTTGGCCTATTTTGCTTGACCATACAATTTACCATTATTGTTAAGGTTAATAACTATAAAGCGAAGGACATGTTAGTTGAGGATATTTTGAACTTGTGGCCTCAGGAATCCTTTTTGTTTGGTCATGTGAAAAGGCACAGCAGAAGGTATTTTATCATGGGGCAGAACTTGTGTATGGAGAAGGCTGTTAACTGTGCTGTCACTTTCAATAATGGACGTCGGCAATCAGGGTTTCTCCCCAAACTTAGTTTTTCTGATGGTAGTTGATGCTGTGGGTTTGATCTTATAGATTGCTACATAGTTAAAACAGGCTGTGCAATTAGGATCATGGGGCTATAGACCATTTACTGGCAGTTCATGCTATGTCGTGAGTGTGTGTGCCCTCATAGCTCATAAGACATGGAGGTAGAGGGCACCACAGAATCAAGATGGGGCACATGCCTACTGTATTGTTGTTCTCCTCATTAACATCCCCTTGCAACCATATTTGTGTGGGAAATAGAAATAAGTACACTGAGTAAAAAAAAAAAAGAATTCAAAATTGGATTAGCAACCTATTGTTGGGGCCCACAGTAACATCGGCAAACAAGGAGTTTCCTGTTCGACAGGGTTGTGCATCAGTCTTGGAAATGAGTGCAGTCCTGTCAAGTTGTTACAACCATTATTGTAGGAAGCACGAGATCTGGTTGGCTTCCTTTGCTCGTATACAGTCTGAAATGCGTTTCAACCGCTGTCATAGGTGCTTGGGCTAATTTTGATTGCACGAAAAATAGGTGGGTTCTCCTAGCCTTCTATAATAAGGTTATTGGGATCACATTTGCTTGTGAATGACTGTGCTCTCGTTCTCATACAAGTATGCCACCTATTTGCATAAAGGGTCTTGAGTGAAGCTTTGTAATTTGCTAGAGGCAATGCCTCCAATGATGTAATTCAGGGCAAGCCAGAAAAATTACACTGCCACACGCACACATTTGGTTGGATTTGGTCCAAACCGGCGAACCAGTTTCCTTTTCTGCTTGTGTTACTTGTGGATAGGCGGATCTTTGCAATAGTTTCGCCTCATTTGAAGTATTTGTCATGGAAACTGCAGTGGTGTCAGGCATTAAGGGTCATTAAAATTGATAAGGTCCACATTTACGACTGAAGGCCTTGTGTTTCATTACTGTGGCTCAGGTCTTTCTGGTTAATGGGCGTTTTCACCTCTAGACGGGATTGCCTTATAGTTTGGCCTTGAAGGCTGAGATTTCCACCTTCCTCACTTTTTGGGTTGTTTGCGCTCTGTATACCAAATTCTTTGGGAGAAAGTGGTTGGAAGGCCAATCCACTTCAAAGCAAAACTGTTGCTTTGGAATTCTTTATGGCAGTTTTATTTTGTTGCAGTGGTGATTTGGTTGCTGAGAAAACCCTTATAAATCTTGCCAGCTGCACTGTTAGTGAGCTCGTGGAGGTGCCTGTGCCACAATCAGTTCCATTTTATCAGAACCTTGGAAAAAAGACCCCTTTGACTTCATCCGACACCCTATACGCAGCTACATTCCAGGGAGTATCAAACACTGAACAATAATACTTTAATAAATGCAATAACTTGGTGTATTGGACAAATAGTACATTCAAGACCAGACCTGCTAGAAAATATATTTGTATTGTTTAGGTTTCAGAGCAGAGGGGAGCCAGCTTGCAAGTTACCTGGAAGAATGCAGGTTCAAACTTTTGGCACTGTACACAAGGATTCTTTCATCACAGTTGTTGATCAATAAACACTGTAAAAAGAATTCCTTTGGCTCTGAGAACAGAAGGGACATTCATTTGGTACATCATGGACTAGGCCCAAAGCATTGGAGTGCAAATTAAATATAGAAGATCAACCACTGGAAGGGACCAAGAAACAAACAATTACAAATAGTGGACATTTATTTTCACGAGGAGCCAACCGGATTTGTATTAATAGATACTCAATATTGTGTAGGGCTTTGTACAATATGCAGCTAACTTGAACTTCATGTAGGAGTAGGACCTGCAGGAAATTGAGTTTGTGGCAATGGCAGGCATTCTGCTGTCTGTATGTCTGTATCTGCAAACTGGACCTTCTACACTACTTTTAAGTGGAAGGTTGTCATACAGGGCATTCATGCAGGTTAATAGCATGGAGTAAGGTCATAAGCCTTTCCAAGGGATTGAGGGGATAGAGGGGAGGGTGTTGTCAGATCCATTGAAAAATTGGAGAATGCAGCATCCAAACTAAAGCATGATGGAATGCAGACCACATAGTCGGGGTCTAGTCAAATGTACCTGAAGTCTGTTCACAATTGATTAATCAACAGTCCAACCAATGATCCAGTGGCATTCAAGCTAACCGTTCAACATCAAGTACCTTTCAAAATGTCAGTTTCGTCCCAAAAGAAAACGCAACCTTGTGACTGACGACAAAGCCTTGATCCGATAGTCGCAGTCTGTTGATGGCACTTGAGATCATGCACCACAGCCTCATCAACTATTCATCAGACCGCACCTTTCAAGGCATAGCAACTCCCCCCCCTCCCCCTCAACACATCGGGGAAAGCGAGAACCTCACTGTTACAAGGTTTACCCACAAGGTTCCCTGCCACTTGCCTGCAAATACTGGGGGTAAAACCCAATGATTAGTTGTTGAAGGTCTGTATGGGATCCAACATTACCTAGGCCTCCATCAATTGACAGAAAATCTCCCAACAAAACAAGGCAGCCTGTGACCTGATCAAAAACTCTCTGGATAATATGGAAAATCCTACGACTGCTGGACAGCTCAATATGACCAACTGCTCCAAAAAAGTGAAAACTGAATGATTGTGGTCAGAAAATCTAAATCAGTCCTGGTTTCTTTAAGGCCTGTCCCATTGAATCACAAATGCTCCATGAAACAGAGCAGATGGCATGGTGGCAATGGGTCCACATTATTATAATTTTTTTTTTTGTACAGCCCACGGGCATCGAGGCGCTTTTGCAAGAAAATGTCTTAGTTACAGGAGTAAATGGGCATGCTTGTGGGTTACAGGAAGCATGATTTACTCCTAGTTTTACCAAACAACAGAAGCAGGTTTCAAGTTACATAGGTGCTGGTATACAAAAGGGGAGAGGAACACGGTTGGCCGGGGGTCCAGGTTATACAAACAGCCATGTTTTAATGGCTTTCCTGAAAGCAGTGGGTGAATCAATTTTTCTTAGGTGGCTTGGTAGGGAGTTCCATTGTGACGCAGCGATAAACGGAAAGCTGGAACCTCCTGCACGTTCCCTCAAGGTTTTAGGAACAATGACCCAGTTGGAATAGGCAGCTCTTGTAGATCTCAAATGAATATTTTTACACAGCCAGAGAGACAGGGGTTCATGTTGTCTCATTCAAACTAATAGCAGGAACCCCAGCACATAACTTATTCCTATGTCAGATTCTGCAAATGTGTGTTGACCTCCCCCAAGATGGCAGATACTAGGTTGAAAGGGGAGGATCACCTGGCAGGGGGCAGTCAGTGAAGGCTACCCTGACACTGGCCTTTTAAGCCACCTCACAGGGCCACCCCTGCACAAGACCGGTCCAAAAACAGCCATTTAACCCTGATGCCAACGAATGTCCCCTACCCGTTCACAAAGCACCATGCTAGCAACACTGACCCATCAACAAATTGGGACTGCCCCATGCCGGTGTCTGTTCAGACATCAAGGGCCTTTCCAGAACACTTGCGTGACCTTACTTGCAGGCTCGTGCAGGCAGTTCACTTGAAATCTTCTGCATGGTCTGCCACGCATATTCTCACAAGACCAAAAATGACCTAGCTACTCCCAGCCACTCATGCTCTGTTAGTGGAGCAACCACAAAGGAAGCATGAAAGATTAAATAACGTACCGTACACAAGCATTTTCAAATCCCAGCCTCACTAGAGAAAGGACCTACATGAAATCCAAGATGGCAGGTAAGCCTATTAAAGACTTGGTCGGCCTCCCCAGTCATTTGTCTTTTGGCCATAGCCAATCCCAATCCCTCACCAACTTGGCATCACATGTGCAGACCCTCACAGAGAGTTCGGCCCCAGAGTTGAAGGAGTTGGCAAGGCCCTGCTGAAGCACCCAAATGTGGTGGAAGTGCAACATCTCGTTGGTTCGTTATCATAGCAGATTTTAGGAGAAGTCCAGTGACACCTTCAGGAGCAGACCAAGGGAGATGCAAAGAAGGGTCTAGCAAACCCTTAAGCCTAATGCAGAGAGGGGTGATCTGTGTGACTAAAAGAAGTGTGCAGGAACCCTTTATGTTCTTTGTGCTGCCCACTCCGCTATATGACAGTGCAAAGCAATCCGAGAATAGTGTTGACGTGTATGGAGGATGGCCATAGTATTAATATTTATTAATTTCTCCAGCATTGGATCTTTCATGGATTCACATGCTGTGAATATACCCAGTCATCAGGCTGGGAATCTCCGGTTACTTTAATATAGTAATTTTCCTATGGAAAAACGTGACACTGAGTGTACCATCAACATCGTTGTGGGTGCTTTTGTTCCCCCAGCAATAGGACGTTGAATGTATAGCTCTGCCCCAGCAGCTTCCCCTAAGATTTCAACTGTCTTTCGAACTGGTGGGATTCCTCACGTTCTTTTCTCCTGAGAGAAATTCACGTTCCTTGAAAATATTAATATTTCTTCAAAGCAACCCCATCCACTTACAACCGTTTGCGAAGCGGTCCCGTGTGCGACCATGGAGACCTCTGGACCAAAGAAGTCCTTATTCATCTGCACCCAAGAAGTCCTTATTCAGGCCTTGTGACAACTGTGGTCTAAATAATGTGTATGAAGGCAACAGATGTACAGAGTGGCTTTATTGCCTCTACCCTAACCATTCCACAGAGGAATGTGAAATCTGTCAGGGTTTCTCCCAAAAAACCCTTAAGGACATAAACCGTCACCTAATTTGTTGGCTCAATGAAGGCGCATACCCAGCTTCGGAAGTGGGCTTGTTAAGGAGCGGGAGAGCTACCACTCCCCCCTCTGACAAGGGGACACCATCACGTCCGAGATCCAAGTCTGAAGAACCACTGGCAAAGAAACAAAAGACAGGTGAGGCAAAATCGTCCACACACTCCTTCGGTTAAAAAAAACACCAGGTAGCATTGAGGGGTCCTATACTGGGTCTATAGACTCGTCCAAGGGCACGTCGGGGAAGATGCCGTCGGAAGAAACGAGGGATAAAGGAACACACTGGTTGAAAAAACCCACATCCGTTCGAGAATGTCCTCTCCGATAACGGGCAAGCATAGATCCAAATCAGCCACGAAAATTGATAACCCTAGCAAAAGCCTTCACTCCAAACAAGCGAGTCACGGTGCGCACATACATGGCTCTGCTAGGGACCATGTCTTCCTGCATCCCTCTAATCCTCCGTCACAGGCTACATATGTAGCCAGTGCAAAGGTTTCTACCACCAGATGGTCCCAAACCCAGGGGTCCAGGTCATACAAGATTGCCATCACTCAGACTCTCTCAACTGCACTAAAATGGTTGACATACCACTACAACATTGCGAAGGGGAAGCCCCTTGTGGAACCCAACTACCATCTCACGATTATTACCGACGCCTCCCTGGCGGGATGGGGAGCTCTCCTGGACAAGCACCAAGTCAAAGGCCTGTGGACTCCCGAAGATCCTGTCCTCCACATAAATGTGTTGGGACTATGTACATTGGGCTCTGAAATCCGTCCTCCCTCTAAACAATAATTTGGTGGTAGGAGTCCTCACGGACAACACAACCACAATGTTTTATCTGAGTAAACCAGGCGGAACGTGGTCAAACACCCTGTCCCAAGAAGCGCAGACAATTTGGCACTGGGCTGTCCGTAACAATATAATGCTCCATGTATTCCACTTCCCGGGGGTTCAAAATAAACAAGCAGATACACTCAGCAGGGATTTGTCACAGTTCCACGAATGGCAACTACACAGCAACCAAATATCCAAAATCTTCTGAACATGGGGCCATCCTCCTCTAGACCTAGTCGCCATTCAGAGCAACAAGCAGTGCAAGAAATTTGCGAGCAGGGTCCCTCTGCCCTGATGGACGGGAATGTTCGCATATGCATTCCCTATCATCAGAAGAACAATACATATGATACGCAAATATCACTGCAGGATAATCATGGTAGCCCCGTACTTGACCAGACAGACCTGGTTCTCGGACCATCTAGGATCTCATGCCAATCTTCTGTCACAGAACAATGGGGGGTGATTCTGCACCACAATCTGGGCTCCCTCAAATGAACAGTGTGGCTCCTGACCATTCTGAATTCAGCCACTTAAACATTCCTCAAGACTGCCAACACATTCTAGCGACAGCTAGGGCTCCGTCCACGAACATTTCCTACAACCACAAATGGAAAAGGTTCTGTATATGGTGTGCACAGCAGTTCAACCTGCAACCACTGGCCATAAAACCGCAACAGGTTCTTCCCTACCTTCTCAAATTGGCGCAAGAAGGTCTAGCGATTTCCTCCATAAAGGTGCACTTGGCAGCAATTTCTAGATTCACAAGGAAAGGAGGATCCCCTCCTCTCTACAGCGACAGGCTACTCAAACAATTCTTAAAAGGCCTTTTTCCTACTTTTCCCCCAAAGAAAAAGATTCCACCAGTATGGAGCATGAATCGTCCTGGCCAGTGTTATGAAACCTCCTTTCGAACCTCTATCAACAGCACACATCAGGTTTTTGGCCTGGAAGGTGGCATTCTTAATAGCCATTATGTCCTCTCAACAGGTTTCGGAGCTACCCGCTCTAGTAGTAGATCCTCCTTATCTCCGATTTGCAAAAGACAAGGTGATACTTTCCACAAATCCTCACTTCATCCCAAAAGTGCCATTGTTGTTTCACAAGAATATAACCATATCTCTGCCTACATTCTTTCAAAACACCACTTCACCAGCAGAGAAAGCCCTACATTCCCTGGGCGGGAAAAGGGCACTCAAATATTATTTAGACAAGACAAAGTCATTTAGATCGACTAAACAGCTTTTTATCACTGTTAGCCCATCCAACAAGGGAAAATGCATTTCAAAACATGGCATCACAAGATGGATTTCATCTACAATCTCCCTCTGCCCCTCGAAGGCCAACAGGCCTCTGCAATCTGCGGCTAGAGCGCATTCTACAAGGGCTATAGCTGCCTCTGTGGCTCTCTGGTCCACAGTACCTATAAAAGACATTGGCCAGGCGGCAATATGGGGAGTGCCTCACACTTTTACCAGGCACTACTGCTTACATTGGATGAGCAGTCCTTCAACGACTGTTCCAGTCAGGTAAGCCCTGCAGCTTCGGGGGTATTATTTCTTATACTTATGTAGATCTACCTCACATTAGCGCAGTAAATGTGCAAGTATCTAATTTCTGTTTGCCTGTTTTATCTTCTCCTAACATGTATACTGCTATAAAATATATTCACAGCATGTGAATCCATGAAAGATCCAATGCTGGAGAAGGGAGTAGTTTCTTACCTGTAACTCCATTTCTCCAGCGTTGGTATATTTCATGGATTCACATGTGCCTGCCAGCCAGCCCCCTACAGGCAACCACCCTCTACGGCGTGATATCCTCCAGCTGGAGTGGTTAAAATCTGAGGGGAAGCTGCTGGGGTGGAGCTATACACTTGACGTTCTATTGGGTGGGACCAAAAGCACCCACAGCGATGTTGATGGGAGACACTGTGTCAAGTTTGTCAATAGGAAAATTACTAAATTAAAATAACCAGGGATTCCCAGCCTGAGGATGGGAAATATTCACAGCATGTGAATCCATGAAATATACCAATGCTGGAGAAAATGAGTTACAGGTAAGAAACTACTCCCTTATATAGCGCACACCAAAAATTCATATTTCTCTCTGTGCTATAAACCACAAAAAAAGGAAACAGGAGTGGCGTGCAGTTGGTGGACCAAAATAGAGATGATAGGGAGTGAATCCACCAAGGGGAAACTGGTATCAAAGAGGAGAGAAGGATAAAGAGATAGGAAGTAAAAGGATTATCATTGGTCACCCGACAAGAGCAAAGAACACATGAGTTTTCAGGGTGGTGTTGATGGGTGAATGTGTGTTTCATTGGGAGGGGATTATAGAGCCTTGCGCTGGGAAGTTGTCACCCTGGCGTTTGCTGAAGGAACAATGGAGAGTCTTGTAATGTGAAAGGACATATTGGGCAGTGGTGGGTCAATTTGCACTGATGGCATTTGGTGCTATTCAAGAAAACTATTTAAAGAGAAGTTTTGAAGTGAGTCCTGGCGTCCATACAGAGCCAGTTTAAGCTTCTGTATTTTTAAGGCCACAACCCCAACTCTTTGGAGTCTCTGAATTTGGTAGTCTGGAGTCCTGCAGAAAGGACATTGCCATAGTTCATACAGCGTTTGATTAATGCACCAACTGCCGTAAACTGGTCAACCACACGGATAAGAGGTGGGGAGGTCGGGAGTGTACATAGAAACTATTATTTTTCTTTTTATCACAGAGCAGACTTGGGCATTAAGGATCATGTTGTGTTCCCAGATTAATCATAGGTGATTTACTTTGTTGGTTTGGTACAGTTTGGTTGAAAAAAAGAAAGCTGATCCAGGGCTAACAGTGTCAATATGTGTTAGATGGTGTTGGGCACTAGTATCTTCATCGGTCAGCCATTGAGTGCCAGGCACTTGTTGCACATCGGAACATTGGCACGCAACTCTGAGTTGGTCTTCTGTGCCCGAGATGCATAATTAAACGTGTGTGTCGGGTGCCGAAGAGTGAAATTCCAGAGTGTGGGTCCTAAGCCCATTCGATAACTTTTCAGCATCAGAAGAAAGGTGCCACTGTGAAATCCCACATGTGACTGCTCGGAGGGGAAGAGAACATCTATTCTGACACTTTGGTCCCGTTTTAAGAGAAAATAAGAAACCACTTTAGGGCACGATCCGAGACACCAGCGACTCATTGCATTGATTAAAGCAAGCGTGCTGTGCACCATCTCCAGTTCCGGAAGCACCTCAAGACCTTCCTCTTTTCTTCTGCCTTCGCTCCCCCTCTCCCCTGCTGATCTGTTCTCTCTTGGCACCGTGCACCTGGCCACACTCTGTCTTTTGGGCCCAGGTACCTGCTCATCCTGCCACCCTCCTGCACTGGGGTCTGTATCTGTACCCATACAGCCCCCCCTTTTTTTTCCTGCACTTATCAGACCTACCCTGTCTGCTGCCTTAAACCTAGCACTTGCAAATTACTGGCTGCATTACCACCGTTTGTTGCCTTTATTATTTATTTATTGTTATTTATCTGTTTCTCCTCTGCTTCGCACTTTCCACCTCTCCCCCCTTCCATGTACTTTTCCCCTCCCCCCTCTCCCATGCACTTGCGCGTTCTCAATGTCACTGGGCCTAGTAAGATCGCTGTTTTTGTTCTCCCCTGTTCCCCTCCCTTGCCGCGCTCTGAAACACTTGTGTACGAGCGCGATTGAAATAAAATATCAATCAATCAATATTGCCAAAGGGGACAGACTAGAATAAGCAGAGAGCGAGGGATTCATCAGCAGATTTAAGTAAGCCCATCCCATATGTTGAGAAGGGCAGAATCTGTACCAGAGGGGAAGAAAGCCAGGTTACCATAGAAGAAAATTGCATGCCTTTCAATGAGTAGTGAAAGATGTGTAGTCATTTTCTAGGATTTTTCAAATACTCAATCTGTTATTTAGTTGCACTTTCTCCCAAGTTGAATGTCTTTCGATAAACAATTACTTACCAAAAGAAATTGGTGCTGGGTGGGTGGGAGGGGAGGCGGTAATTGCACAGTTGCTGGAGATCCATGTTGGGATTAAGGGTGGAAAGATTATTCAAAAGGTTTAGTAGCTGCCTTGGTTTAGGGAGCTGTTGATGAACATGGTCAGCGGACTAGATCTGGTGCGAGCGTGGGTCCCTATAATTGTAGCGAGGGGGGGGTCGGTGGTGTCCCTTGGTTGGTGTGAGGTAGATTTTCCATTATCATGTGAAATCCCCTTCACCTCCGAGTCCCCCAGTACTATTTGCTGGACTAATTGATTTTCTTTTGTCATTTCTCTTGATTGGGAACCTTTTTAGACACCCATTCACTCTTTTACCCTATCTGGGATAATTTTGTATTTCTTTTTATACCGTTTTCCTTTGAGTCATACTTTCCTGCCAAGTTTAGTGGCCTCTGTCATTGACCTTTGCGGCACACGGCACTCTCTGTGCAGTATGGCTGGGAGTCCCTTGGGCTTCCCTATTTATTTTCTGTTATTTCCCTTGTGGGAACACATGTTCCCAAGGGCATGGGGGATATTTTATCCTTCCTATTATGAGATCAGCACACCCCATTTTATGTGGAGTGCTGAGGGGCTACATTGTATCCCCTTTCTCACTGTTGTAACTTTTTTGGTTACAGTGACAAACTAATCTGAATGGCTGGTGGCAGTGGTCTTATCCTACCTACTTTTGTGCAGCTTGTACTCCCAGGCTGTACTCACAGCCACAGCAATTCACAGAAGGGTCACCATTGACCCAACATGGTGAGTTCTTTTTATTTTATTTGCTTATTAAAGATGGCTTGTCCTTTTGCCATGCAGGGCGGTGGAGGCCCTTTTTGTCTTTGGCAGGATCCCTCTGTGAAGCCCCTCCCCACAAGGCCTCACAAACCCAAAGGGGAATTGAGGGGGGTTGGTCAACTGCTGATAATAAACCTATATAAGTTATGCCCGAGCTGTACTTTGTAACATGAAGGACGGACAGATAAACCTAGTGCTTATCTGACTAAGGCTGACGCACCCAGCAAAAGTAACTGTAATAAATACTATTCCTGGAAGAGACAGATTACCTACGTACCAAGTCAGGTTGTTCAATATGAAGTTAGTCGGTTCTGTTGTTATAACAACTAGAGCAGTAAATTAGTTGTAGGAAAAAGGGGGACAGAGAGTGTTTTCTAACTCACCTTTCTCATTCCAAGTACTAGCCGTCGAGTATGCTGTTGGGCTGCTTGTATATCAGTGGATAGAATACAGACAACAACGTGATCATTTTGTTATTCTAAACATGAGGCCAATTATCTGCTTTTTCCCCCCAATACTCACAGTACTGTTTTCCAATACAAAGTAGTTGTCTGGGTCCTCCTTTAACCTTAAACACACGCCGGCTTAAGTGTGTAATTAAATCAGCCTAATACCAAGTGACGAGACTTCTCATTTATTGTTTGAGATTTCAATTAAACTATACAGCTAATATCACTGACCCAGCGCCTTGCTGAGTCTGGTTCTTACCCAAACCCACTTGCACCTAAATACTTACTTGGATGTTTAGCAGATGTATCAAGTAAACAGATGGACATGCCATTCAATAGGTGACATGGCTTTGAGACCAAAACAGGCCATCCCCTGAGAAGGTTGGCATCAAGAGCTACAGCTATGTTGTTGGAACTCAGAAATCACAACCATCCTTTTTCCTTTCCAAGGCAATTTCTTGTTAGTGCAATGCAGCAACAACAGTGCGTTCATGCACTGGGCCAGATGTTTCACCAATGGCCATGCCTCAGTAGGCACCTCTATGCCCTCTGGTCATTTCACCCTCTATTGTGCAGGAGTTCATCTGCCACCTTAATGGGCAGGATTCAATAATCCCTGGAACAATGGGAACAGATTGCCTTTTACCAGTTGGTCTTGAGGGTGGTTTTGACTGGTACTGCCTCCTGTTCCAGCGCCCGTCATTCTCTAATTACCTCTATCCTCCTCCTTTTCTGCAATCCCCTTGGGACAATATTTGAATCCATGTGGTTTTCTTTTGGATTCCTGACTCCCTGTGGTAGAATGGCCAGAGAACTAAAGGCACCCCCTCCAGAAGGAGTTGAACTGGTTTAAAAAGGTCCGTAATTATATTTCTGATGAGTTTATCTGCTCAGATTCACATGCTGTACGTAAAGTCAAATATCTATCTTCGAAGATCAAAAAGGGACGTTGACATGGGCATGACTGTAACACCATCCCCAACATGTATCGTTCCCAAAATCCTTCACATGTTGAGGTCCCAACATTTCTTTTTCTGCCGTGACGGAGCCGTACAGAATACATGAGTGAGTACAGAAGAAAGAAGGTGGAAGATGTATATGTCCCTTCTCCAAGATGGGAGGAAGTGTGGGCGCATTTGAATCCAAGCAGAGCCAATCATCGGAAATAGGATTACATTGAGTAATGTATGTCTTCTGATGCTTGTGAATCTGCTTAGACTTGCATGCTGTGCATAGACTAGCGAGCACTAACAGGAGATGTTAGTCGGAGGTGTGAAGGAACAGTAACAAAGAGATGTCTTGGCACCGCTTGTCCCACCAGAGAATCAGACTGAGTGTGTCTCTAAACAGTGATGTTTGACTTAAGGTGTGAACAGATCTCCAGTTAGCTGCTTTGCAAATAGAATCAAGAGGAATGTTTGCTATAAATGCTATAGTAGATTCTGTGCCCCTAGTAGAGTGAGCTCTAGGTGAAAAGGGTAAGTCTCATATGGAAAGCGAGTAACAGTGTGCAACATTTAACAATCCATTTGGATATAGCTGATTTAGAGACCGCATCCCCTTCTCTACCAGCTGCCACAGAGACAAATAATTGTCTCGTCTCTAGTGGTTTAGTCTTTTCAAGGTAGTACACTACTGCTCCCCTAACATCTAGTGTATGGAGGCTTCTTTCAGCAGAATTAGCTGGATTCTGAAAGAAAGTTTGGTTGATTGGTTCACATGGAATGTAAAAATGAATTTAGGCGCAAAACATGGGGCTGTGCACAGTACCACCTTGTCTTTGTGAATAGTCACAAATGGGTCTTAAACAGTTCACTAACCCTTCTTGTGGAAGTAACGGCCACTAAAAAGGCAGTCTTAAAGGTGAGGGCTTGAAGACTAGCCTTATGCATTGGCTCAGGAGGCCCCATTAATCTTGTGAGAACAACATTCAAGTCCCATCCAGGAGTTGGGTTAGAAATAGGAGGGTGAAGTCTTTTTACCCAGGAATCCTCCACCACAAAAACCTGCTCTGAGATGTGGTATACGCAGAGAGGACAGCGGGGTGGACTTTAAGAGATTTTAAAACAAGTCCGGAGTCTAATAGGTGTGTTGTATAAAGGAACAGTCAATAGAATTGATGTTTTTAGAGTTGCACCAAATGACCAACAATGACTGGTGTTAGGTTTCTGTGCCTCTTTAAGTGTGTCCATGCATCTTTGAGGTAATTTAAGGTGCCCAAACTCAATGACTTTAGGAGCCAAGATGCTAAGAGTGCATAGGAAAATCTCCCAGGCAATGTTATCCATTTGGATCGTTTCTGAGGGTACCTGGAGGTGTAATCTGGGCATTGGGCCTTCTCTAGAGTTGCGAACAGGTTGATGTCTCTGATGTCTCAATGACCCCATTCGGCAAAGACGTTGAGTAGAATATGTTCTTGCAAGTGCCAACAGGTAGGTGCAAATCTCTGCTGAGCACATCTGCCAGAAGATGATGTGATTGTAGGAACATGTGTTTGAGTGCCCATTTACAAATGTTCAGTGACAGTTTTGATAATGCTGGAGGGTGAGTGCCCCTGCCCAGTTGGCCGCTTGTTCAGATAGTACATGGCCAAGAATCATCTTCCCCTGCAACTGTGTTTGGAATGCTTTCAATGCTTTGAACACTGTCAGCAGTTCCAACAGATTGATATGTTTGGATGGAGACCACATGCAGTGCGCTCTCTGTCTAGGAGGTGTGCTCCCCACCCTGACAGATGCATCTGTGGTGGGAGTGGCTTATACTGTGGGTTGTGGTACATGATTTCATCTTCAGAAGGTTTTCCTTTGACCACCACTGCAGAGACTGAACGAGGGCTGTCGAGACAACCACTAGATCACCCCACTGACTGCTTGCCTGACACCATTGGCTCAAGAGCCACTCCTGCATCGGGCACATGCGCACACGGGCGTGTGGAACTAGGATGATGCAGGATGCCATCATCCCCAATAGCCACATGGCTTTGCGCATTATCTGCCGACTGGCTACATAGTGAGGGATCTGGAACAGCAGGTTTTGAACCCTCTTGCTGGTGGGGAAGACAAGGCCATCTTCTGTCCAAATGAGTGCCCCCTGAAACTGTTTGACTTGACTGGGACCAGACTTGACTTTCTCTCGATGATTGAGAATCCCAGATTGAAAAGGAGATCTGTGCCTTGTGTGTTCTCCAGACACGTGCCATACAAGTCTCCGTTTATGAGCCAGTCAGCAAGAAAAAGATTCACTGGGATGTTCTGCCTGCGCAGGTGAGCAGCTGCTACCACTGAACACCCTTGGGGTTGAGGTAATGCCAAAGAGGAGCACCTTGAAATGATAATGAGTGTTCTCCATCTTGAACCTGAGGTACTTTCTGTGCACTGGCAACATTGAAATATGAAAGTATGCATCTTTCATATCCAATGTGGCCATGTAATCCTCCTGTTGCAACAGGGGGGATTACCAGCTGAAGAGTTGTCATCTTGAACCTTTGCGGTTTCACATATTTGTTGCTTGTTCACTTTTGGGTACAAGAAAGTATATTGAATAAATACCCTAGTTTACCTGAAGATGAGGGATGACCTCAATCGCTCCCTTGTCTAGAAGGGTCTGGACTTCTTCCAGCAGGATCTGCCAACAGTCGTCTTCTCCTGGAAGGATGGATGCTAGCAGGGTGGTGGTAGAAATTCTATGCAGTACCTGTGGGCGACAGTCTTCAGTACCCACTGATCTGAAGTGATCCCCGCTCATGTGTGGGTAAAAGATTAGAAGAGTGAGTGATTGTATCTGCAAGGAGGGACCAGGCGCTTCTTCACTGAATTTAAGAATCAGATAGCCTGGCTGACCAGGAACTTCTTAAGAATTTCCTCTACAAAGTCTGAATCAAAGACTGCTTCTTGGGTGGTGATTTTAAAATGGTCAGCGGCCTTTTTGAGAAGGTTATTAAAAAGCATCTGTTCGGCAATGAGTGACGAGTACCTGGATTGGACAACAGGAGGAGTGTCCAAAAAGATGTCATCGGTCGGGGTAGTGTGCCAAGTGCCCTTATCAGCAGGGTCCCAGAGAGATGGGGTCTTCAGATGCCGGACATGGGTCAGGAACATAGCATGTGTCAGGGTCATCCTGGAACACATTAACGGGAGGTTCCTGTGGACAATGTTCATCTGGGAATGCAAATTGAACCCCAGGCAAAAGGAGCTTCAGGGACTTGAGAGGAATAGAACAAGAATCAACATGCCTATGGGCCCCATTATAAATTGGCCGGTCTAGTAGTAACGGCGCCGGTATGCTACCAGCGCCGTTACTTCTGGACCAGAAAACTGAATTCTGCTCACAGGTGCCTTTTTGCCCGCCAGGACTGACCTGGTGGGTGTACTGGCACTGGCGAGCAGAGCATGTCAGATGCACTGGCACCTTTCACGAATGGTGACGGTACATCCAGCTTCCCCATTCCCATTGAGCCCTAGGGGGCTCTAATGGGAATGGGGAAGAATATTTTCCGGCGCCCGCGAATGGCCAATTACCAGGTCAAGCAAGGCCGTAATGACCAGGTAATTGCCCAATCATGGCCGCCGGAAAAATGATACAGGCACGGCTACTGCCAGTATCATAATGAGGCCCTATGTCTTTTAAGGATATCATCAAACTGGCCTGTAAAATTGATAAACTCTGCCATCTTATCCATACATGCTTCAAGTTTTTATCTAGCCCACCCAGAGGCAGTGGACTCAATGGGAGGGAAGGGCTGGGCTACTGGAACAGGATCCTGCTGCAGGGTTTTAAAAAGAGCGGCCAGAGAATACCCATCCAGTAAAGGGAAGGCCTCATTAGGGTCAGAACAGGCTTTAAAAAGAACTTCTCCCGAAGATTCAGGAGCATTTTGGATGAATGGGCCAGTTTCAGCAAGTCTTTTGACGCTACTGCATCAGAGGCCAAATATTTAATGGAAGCGCCCGCCAAAGTAGCCTACTTCAAGCTGTGTTCAGGCCGCAATGGTGGGTGTGCAGAGGGTGCTGAACCCAGAGGTTCAGAAGGCCCCGTCAAAACTTTAGACGGGCCTGCGGGCAAAGGCTTTTTCAGGGGGACCACCAAGGAAAGCGTTGGGGTTGTGTGTTTAGAAATAGGTGTAGCATGTGTGCCAGGGTGAGAGCCTGCCTGTTGGGAGCCAAGGACAGACATGCGGGATTCTCGACCTGCATAGCTTAGGCCGTCCACGGCTTAGTTCGCCTGTCTTTTAAGGTCTTAGGCCAAAAAAGCGAACTGGCCTTGCAAAACTGCCCGTCGTCACAAGGGAGGCACCGATTGCACTGGCAATGGTTATCTTTTCAGGGAAATTTACTTTCGGCAAGACAGGCAAAATTTAAAGGGCATTCGCTCCATAACAGAATTAAACAGCAGCTAGACTAAAGTAAAAAGAGGAGGAGGGGCAAGAGGAGGCATTCTCAAGAGAAAGTCAGTTATAGCAGTGCCCCTCTCTCCCTACTGAGGCCGGGCCGGTGTGCCAAGACTGCAAGGAAATCAGTTGTCAGTGGAAGGACCGTCAGCAAGGCAGGATCAATCGTCGGGTAGCCATCGAGGAAAGTAAGCGCAAACTGCTTAAAAGTAGACAAGCAATATAAACTCTCTCCATGTGCAACCAACTAGATTGGCGTAAAAAAACTATCTGGTGGGACCTCGACGTGTGAAGGATTTTGGGTACACTACAATTCATTTTACGGATAGAGTTAGCCACGCCCATGTCGACATCCCTTTACGATCTTCGAAAGAAAGTTGCAATACTCTGCAGTTACCATTAGATGTCAAATTATATGCACAGCATGTGATTCTAAGCAGATTCACAAGCATCAGAAGTTCCTTTATATAATAAACCCATGCAAAGGAATTACTTGCAAAATATTCAGGTAAGCACACGTTTGACTCACAGGACTATAGACTGTAAACAATTGACAGAGGTTTAACTGGACTTTTTTCTGCAGGCACACAGTCCTTAGGAACACAATTACCAAGACCCAATATTGAGTCTATGGGCCCAGAGGAAACAATGGATCAAAGGGTGCCTTTGGGAGTAAAGGACCTTTCCACCTTCGGAACTGAGGTGAGGCCAACTTAACATCTTTGTTGGGCCTCTTTGAACTGTTCTGTGATTCCATCGTGTGTTGTTCCTGTCCTGTTGCCGTGTTTTTGTTTCTTCCGTGTCTATACCAAAACCCCTTGGCTAACTTGTAATGTGCTTGTGAGCGAGGCCTAGTCCTGCGTGCGTGGCCCTCACTGTGCCATTTCCACCTTGGGCGCTGAGTGGAAGCCAATTTAACACCTTCGTTGGGCCAGTTTGAACATTGCCAGCTTTTTTGTGATTCCATTGTGTGTTGTGCTTGTCCTTTTGCTGCGAGTGTTTCTTCTGTGTTGTTTGCCTCCTGTGTCCTATCCCCTCTCCCCCCCATCCCCATTGGCTACTAGTCCCTTTATTTTTCTAGCACTTAGGGCAGCCCCTGCCAGTTGCAGCCCCCTGCAGCTAAGGGTGCCAAGACAAAGTGGAGGTCCTTCAGAAGCAGCTCAAGTTGGTGTCAGCCAAGGAAGCATGAAGCCTGCAGCCGCCCACCTTCTGCGACTACTAGAGCGAGTACGTATGGTGGGTCGGGGGTGCCGCAATCACTTCACCCCACTACACTGTCCCACCACTCATCACCATTGCTCATATTGCACCACCCTTAAGCATCCCAGTGAACTATATTGCTTGGCCAATCTCTCTAGGAAAGCTCCCTTTCCTTTCTTACATTGCTATTTGTGTTGCGACTAGGCCTTTTCCCTCTTTTCTAGGAAAGTCGATCCTCAATGTTTTATTTATTCATTAAGAATTCTTATAGAGCGCCTTATGCCCATAGGCCTCAAAGTGCTTACAAAAACACAAACAATACATGCAAGGATAATACAGCAGGAGAGAAAAACCACCATTAAAGAGAAGAACACAGTATAGAGGAAAAAGTAACAAAAAAAGACAAACCAATTGCAGCCCCTCAAATCACATTTCCAAGTGGCCTGACAAGGATTTAACTACTAGTCCAAGGTCTGAAGAGCCAATCTGCATATATTTATATAATTTCAAAAAGAGGGGCAGGGTACTGGCTCCACACCCTACCAAACTACAGTCCCCGTTCCCCTGGGCACACCAATTGTCCAATTCAATCGTGCGCAGGAACTTCAGATCAGCACATCTGACAACCCTGGGCCCCATTTTTGCAAGTAGCCAGGCAAGGATTTCATTGCAAAGGGCCTTTCTAGCTTCTTTCTGCAGGGGTTTTGTGACATTAGTGATAATGAAGTTTCTATTGTCCATAACCAGGGCTCTGATGCAACATTTTTAGGCATCGGCATATTAGATTTTCTTAAACACCTATTCCTTAGGTGAGCCGGTCTAGACTTCATAGGCTTATGAAAACCCTCTGCACATCCTTCCACAGGCACAGTAGCGTGCCCTGAAAAAGTGAGGTTGTGGTTCAGCGATTGTATACCTCCTGGGGAGCGGGGGGGGGGGGGGGGTGATGTTGATACTTCCTTCATCAGGGGTGTGGCCCCAGATACGCGACCATCTAGGAAGGCCCTCAGGGTAGGTACCTGATGAACGGCACCCATAAAGGGCAAGTCTGTTTGTGATGCACGGTTCACTTTGCAGAACAGCTGACAGTTTGTGGTACCTTAAGGTTGTGCCAAGTAAACAACACCTATTACGGGCGGATCAGTTTGTGATGAACTGTTCACTTTGTACGAAAGCTGATGGTTTACGGATGTAATATGGGCTACTTGCAGGTTTTTTTTCAAAAATAAGGGCATGGTACATCCAGGGACACTAACCAAGCATCAAAGTCCTGAGAGGTATGACAGCTATGCAGTTCTTTAATGAGCGTCTTTCCAGAGCCTCCAGGGCTTGGAGGTTGTATTAATTACAGAGGCCCCTAAAGGCTCTAAAAGAGAGGCAAGGTGGTTGATGTTAACAGGCCCCTCCGGCCGAGGTGAGGATGCTAAAAGAATGGAAGTTAACAATTTCCCGCTACTTGCAAAGGGCTGAAGGAGAACCATTGTTGAATTTGGGGGCCTGTCTACCCGACAGGGAGTTACCTGTGAGGTAGGATTAATCAGTTCAGCTCTACCTACCAAGGAGTTAATGGAACCAACTGCCCGCTGTACTAAAGGCTATCATTGTCCTTGAGTGCCGAGTTCGTTTAGGGTTGAGCTGGCTCTGCACATGTGGTAAAAGCTACCAATGGCGTGTCCTGAGAACCTCCAAACTGAGGGGATATCTCAGTTCGCCTAGAGCGAACGTGCGCTCACCTGCCAGAGCTGTGCACCAGAACTTCTGACAGCCAATCCCCTTTAAGCAGAGAGATGAGGTGCGGGGGGGGGGGAAGGTGGATCAGGTATTCGTTTCTTCAATTCCAGTTTCCTTAATGTCATTACGCCACCACCTCTGCCCACTCTGCTTCATTTTACAGTGAGTTTTCCCGCTTCCCCTCCGGTCGTCCATCCACACTGCTCCTTCGTTCCCCTCTCATCGCCTGCTTGTTGCCTCCTGTGTGAACCCTTGTAAAGACTGGAGGGGTGTGGTGCCTGTACTCCTGCTCTCTAAATGGTAGAGGAGAAGCACAGAGGACCCCAGCCAAGATCACCAATTGTTGGTAGCAATGGACGAGCAATCAGGGCCTAGCTTCTCAGGTGATGCAGGCTGGTTCTTAAGTACAGTGTAGTCCCCAAGCCCCCACAAAGGAATGTCCAAACACTATGAGTTAAAACACAGTCTTTATATAATTACGGTTCAAGGTTATATCCACAATCACAATAACTCACTTTGTGCTCAGTTAATCTACAATGGCAAATATATACAGTTCTAAGTGGTACCACAATTATCAGATTTCATTAAAGTGCATCAACTGTACTCTGGTTAAATGTCACACAAATCACTTAATAAAGGTAACCAACAATAGATATAGGAGGAAAGCAGTTGGTTAGAACAATTGGCAGAATACTGGCCCCGTTACCTCTCCACACAGAATTGTTTCGATCCCCCCACCTGGGCAACCTGTAAAATAAAGATATATCACAAGCCCAATCCATATATTGTTCAAATGAGTTATTTCCTTCTACAATGTTTTTACCACCCCAAAGTACATGGAATAGCAGAGTTCGACGAGGAGTCGTCGACTGATCCTTCTTGAGTGGCTCCCTTTAAAGCAGGAGCCACAGATCGGCGAGATCCCTCGAAGAAAGTGAACTCTGTGTGGAGGCGGCACTTCAATCCCAGCGGTGCTCGTCGACGACGGAGCGAAGACATCCTACAAGGAGAGGCATGCAGGGCACCTTGATGTCGATAGTTCAGGACCGCAAAGAGTTTGTGAAGAACTGTGGCCCAGCAAGGGCGTTGAGTCGTCCGGCGTCTCTACGGTCTTTGGGTGGCGGGAAACCCACTGGTGGATGCTCCTCGGCATGTCGACGGCCTAGCCTTCTCCAGCGGGAACGAGCGCGGCCGGGAATCAAAATGTCTTCATCAATGGAGCGTGCGGCTCCGGTCATCTATGGCACAGCGTCAAGCGGTCCCGCTTCTGGGCAACACGGCTTTGACGGGCCTCCAGCAGTTATAGCAAACCTGCGAACCCTGGTCGATGACAGTGGATGGACTGTCCGGTGCTTATCTTAGTTCTCCTCAGCAGTCCCCGTCTCCGGTCAGCAGCCCGTCGAGGGTCTGACTTCCAGGGAGCTTCAGCAAAGGTTAGCGGTGCGCGATTGTCCCTCGGAGCATGGAGAGAGGGCGCCAAACCAGGTCCTCTCTTGGATCAGTCTCGACGTCACGGCAGCTTTCAGATTGCAGTGAAGGTAACAGCAGTCAACCTTCTTCGGGCTCGGCTTTGAGATTCAGCGTCAGTTTCAATGTCAGTTTCAACTCGAGCTTCTAAACACATTCTAGCAGTGAGAGGCCCCAGATATACTAGTTAATCTCCAATTCATTCTGCTGGGTCACAGTCAGACAACCAATTACTCAGAAGGGCATTCAGCAGTCAGTCAGCCAATCAGGCATACAGTGCATTCAGGCCATTCTCCTCCCTCTCAGACACTCACAACACGGAATGTGTATTGGGACAAGTACCCAGCCATTCAACACTACACACTGCATCCATACCCATTTCAGGCAGGGCTGTCTCAGTCATTGTGTCAAACACCAGAAACCAGACATCCACAACAAGAAGTGCATATTGGTCACACACTCCATTCACCCAGGTCCCACCCACAGGGTGTACTCCCAACATACAGTCACTGGGAAGGCTCCAGCTAGTCTGGCCTGGACTTCACAACACCACCATATATGGAATTTCCACCCAACAGCCAGTCAGGGGGGAGGGACAGAGTCAGGGCTTCCCAGGACTTTGGGAAAACAGGGCAACAGGCAACATCAAGCAAGAAGCCACAGGGGCCCATCTTGTTTCCTCTATCAGGAATCAACTGATTCCAATGGCAGGGCCTGGGTATCCCAAAATGGAGGATACTCAGAGCACCTGTCAAATTCAGCATGGAGCTGCCACCAGCCAATACCCTGCTCCGTGGGCCACACACAGGTGCCCAAAAACATACACTAGGGGCACAGGGTTGTACCCCAACCCATGGTTGTCATAAGGGTATCCCATGGGTCTGTACACCAAACCAAAAACAGGAAGCGTTGCACTGCCATGAGTCCCACATGGACTCCTGGGCAGACAATACAGAAAACAAATGAAAAAGGACTACAGGACAAGGACAGGGAGGCCCTGTCCCTCCAATGCATTTCCAGCATCACAACCCTCCCCTCTGTTGCCTCCTGTGGTGCTCATCTTTGGGTTGTGCTTCTTACCTCCTAGTACCCTCTATGGTGCTCTCAATCTCTCCCATCTTCTCAAACTGCTACTCTATCCTATCCCTCTCACCAAGGAAGGTAGGAAAAGGTTCAGGAGGGATTTCCTGGTATCCAACCCAGGCCTCCCTATCACTGATAACCACATCAGCACTCCCTCCAGACAGACCCTAACCGACATCCTTTGTTGTTCCCTCTCAAGACCTATGGACCCTCCCCCTCCTTATGGTCTTAGCTCCCTTGCCCATCTCCTCCTCTCCCATTAATGGTGGCACTCAGTGGGAGGTCCTGGCTTCCTTCCACTCCTCCAAGACCATCATTAACATCTATCTGAATGGCACCGTATTGGTCCAGGGCACTCAGCCCAATCTCCTCCTATTCAATAGGCGTCTCTGTTGTCTTATCAACTTCTCCTACTAGCACCTCCCTGGCTCCTCCACCATCTCCTTATTCTGCCGCCTCACTGGCACCTTTCTCCTCCACTCTGACTACTACGCCACCACCTCTGCCCACTCTCAGGCCCCTCTGCCACTTCTGCTGGGTGCACCTCATACCTGTACCCACCCCCAGAAGTCTTCCAAATGTGGCAACTTGCTCCATGTAGCTACCCTCAAGTTTCAAACACTCCTCTGGCATCTGGCACATCCTGGAAGAACTGGACTTGATGTTCTCACTCTCACCGAGACATGGTTCACGGCCAACTCTGTCACAAGCTTTGACACTCTCCTCCCTGATGGCTACAAGATCCTCTCCGAGACCAGAATCAACCAACCCAGAGGTGGAGTAGCTCTGACCTTTCCAGAGTGGGTCCCTGCTTCTGTCATTCCTACACAGGCTCTCAGTTCTCTCCTGGACCCCCCTCTGACTGTGGCCACCTTCTACAGAGCACGTGGTCAGGTGATATGATATGGCATTTATAACTCACCTATGCACAAGTGTTTCCTCTCAGAGTGGGCTGACCTATCATCCTGTCTCCTTGCCTCTACCCCTCAACTTCTCCTCAGAGACCTCAACATCCACCTGGATGCATCTAATCCCTCCTCCGGGATCTTCCACAAACTCTGCAACACTCGCTCTCTCCAGACTACTCTCTGGTCTGACACACTCTGCTAGACACACCTTGGATGTTTTTATCTCATCAGAAATCCCTCTCAAACACTCTCACCACTCCTCTCTCTTGGCTTTCTGCTCTACTCTCACCAGGTGGTCTCTGTTCCCCATACAAAGCCCATCCCAGCACTGCTACCTACCTTCCAAGTCATTCGGCCCACGAACCGGGTGACAGTGCATGCCTTTACCTCTACCCTTTCTGCTCCTCCTACCCCTGCGGCTAGCTCACTTTGACACAGCCCTCACTAACCTGCATCTATCGATCTCCAACACTCTTGACATCCTTGCCCCGGTCATGAGAAACCTGAAACCTACCTTAAAGTACAACTCTTGGTATGACTCCGACCTCGCCACCCTGAAACACAAGTGCAAGGTAGCAGAGAGGAAGTGGAGGGCTTTGGGAACATCCTCTGACAAACTGGCCTGCCACCTGCTCCAAAGGCAATACAGACTGTCAGAGCCAAGAAGCCAAGAGCCAAGAAGAGAGTCCACATCCAAGCCTGCGCCTCTGCAGCTTCTAACAACACAGTCAAACTCCTTAAAATGGCCAAACCTTTTGCAGTCTCCACCTCTCCTGTTCCTTCCCAGGCCCCCTGTAAAGTACTGGCTTCTCACTTCACCGAAACTCAGGACATTCTGTCCTCGCTCTCATCTTCCTCTCTCGATTCCCCCCCCCCCCCTCTGGTTACCTCTCCCTCCAACAACACCCAACAAGGTTTCTAAACAATGACACCCTTGTTCCAGCTTTGGCCGATTTCTGCAATCACTCTTATGCAACTGGTGTTCTCTCCTCTCTCCTTGTGCCCCCCCTCCTTAAAAAGCCTTCTGCCAATCCTACCCGTCTGGAAAATTATCACCCAATCTCCAACACTCCTTTACTAGGCAAACTCCTGGAAAAGCTGGCTATTTCCCAGCTTACTGCACACCGAATATGTTGGTTCTCTCCATGAGAGCAGCCAAAAGCACAGAAACTGCTCTCCTGAACACCTGTGAAGATATGCTCTACAATCTTGACTCCAGCCTTCCCTCTGTTCCCATCCTCCTTGATCTTTCCTCTGCTTTTGACACAATCACACCATACTGATAAATCGACTCAGTGAGAACAAGGCATCACAGATCACACCCTAGAGTGGTTGACCTCCTGGACCGACCCTCCCAGTTCCAACATGAGTCCTTTCACTCCACCACCACGCTCTCCACTTGTGGCGTTCCCCAGGGCTCTATCCTCACACCCTGGTTTTTCAATGTCTACTTGGCCGCTTTGGCCCACCTGATCGCTACATTCTCGTCTAAATTTCCGTGTTGGATGACACTCCGCTCCCTTTCAGGCTCCTCTCCTGCTCATTCTTGACAGTCTATCCGCGATCCTGGATTGGTGCACCACCAATGATCTCTGCCTCAATGCCAGTACAATGGAGATCCTTCTCATTGGGATCCTGCTCCTGCTTACCCTCCATCACTCTGGCTGCCCTCCTTGGGCCCTCTTCATTCGCCCTCCTGTGAGGCAAAAAAGAATGGTGTCATCTTCAACTCCACCCGCTCTCCTCACATCATGGACCTTGCCAAGAATTCCCACTACCAGCTGCACCTCCTCAAAAGGTATGCTTCCTTTTCTCACTTTCCCCCAGAAGATCCCCATCTCCAGAGCCCTGGTTCTCTCTAGGCTGGACTACTATAACAGTCCCTTTCTCAACTTGACTTCCTCTACTCTCCGCTGTAAGGAAGGCATGGTATCAACAGTAAGACAGACACAAGTGACCACAGGTCAAGGGTGTCTATTGAACTTCAATTGGGTTTGAAAAATGCCAATCCTAAATCTAAAGATGGGAGCAAGATACACCCATCAAATAATAACAGTCCTAGTGGTGTTTTGTCAAAATAAAAGGGCCTATACTAATAAACCTATTGCCAATCCTTACTTCTAAATACAAATAGTGTGGGAAGACAATGCATTACTTACCGTAAAAGCATTTCTGATGGTTGTATCTGCTTAGATTCACATGCTGTGCATAGGTCCGACATCCAGTGGTCACTGCGGAGTATTGCATTTTGTTTTTCGTAGTCGAAAAGGGGACGTCGACAAGGCGTGTCTGTAACACTATCCCTATAGTGACGTGTGTTGTACCCACAATCCCTCACGCGTCGAGGTCCCTCTGTTTGTATTTTTCTGCCCTGAGGGAGCCTTCTAGACGTGAGTGAGTACAGAAAAGAGAGAAATATAGAAAGATGTCTATGTTCCTTCCATCCAAGCGGGGAGGAAGGGTGGGCGCATGTGAATCTAAGCAGATACAACCATCAGAAATGCTTTTACGGTAAGTAATGCATTGTCTTCTGATGTTTGTTAATCTGCTTAGAATCACATGCTGTGCATAGACTAGCGAGTAGTACCCGGAGTTGGCGGTGGGTTATGAGAAGGAACAGTAGGGAAAAATGTCTTAATACTGCCTGTTCCACCTGGGAGTCAGATCTAGAGTGTGCATCTAGACAGTAGTGTTTTGTAAAGGTGTGCACAGAACTCCAGGTAGCCGCTTTGCAGATGGACTCAAGGGGAACATTTGCAATGAATGCTATGGACGCCCCCGTGCCTCGAGTAGAATGTGCTCTTAGCCTAAAGGGCAGTTCTCTCTTAGCAAGAGTATAGCAGAGAGTGATGCATTGAACAATCCATCTAGAAATAGTGGACTTTGAAACTGCATCCCCTTCTCTTCCTGCTGCCACCGAGACGAAGAACTGATTAGTCTTCCTCAGTGGTCTGGTTCTTTCCATGTAGAACATGACCGCCCTGCGGACATCTAGTGTGTGCAGAGTCCTCTCTCCCAAGTTGGAAGGATTTTGAAAGAACGCTGGTAGTTCTATAGACTGGTTTACGTGGAATTTTGAGATGAATTTTGGAGCAAACCTTGGGTGAGTGCGTAGAACCACTTTATCTTTGTGAACTGTAACAAAGGGGTCTAGAACAGAAAGAGCCTGTAGTTCACTTACTCTCCTGATGGAGGTGATAGCTATTAGAAAAGCAGTCTTAAGAGTGAGGTCTTTAAGAGATGCTTTGTGCATGGGTTCAAATGGTGAGCCCATGAGTTTGGTAAGTACCACGTTAAGGTCCCATCCGGGAGCTGGGTCAGCTATCGGGGGGTGTATTCTCTTTACTCCCTCCATGAAGGCCTTTATAACAGGGATCTTCCACCACGACACTGAGTTGGGAATTGGTGTATGCAGAAAGTGCCGCTAGGTGGACTTTAATGGAATTGAACACTAGACCTGAATCCAATAAGTGGGTCAGGTATAGAATAATATGTGTGGGAGAGCAGTCAATTGGGTTGATGGTCTTTCCTCTGCACCAAATGACAAATCTCTTCCATTTGCTAGAATAGCAGTGGCGAGTGTTAGGTGTTCTGGCTTCCCTGAGGATGTCCATGCATCTCTGCGGGAGCTGTAGATGTCCAAATTCTATGATCTCAGGAGCCAGGCTGCTAAGTTCATGTTCCGGGGGCATGGATGCAGAGTCCTGCCCCTGTCTTGTGACAGCATGTTGTACGGGCAGGGGAGTTTCACTGGGGGAGATAGAGACATCTCCATCAAGTGAGCGAACCATGGCTGTCGGGCCCACATTGGAGCCACCAGTATCATGGTTACTTGTTCCTGGTGCATCTTGTGCACTACCTTGTTGAGAAGGGGAGTCGGGGGGGAAAAGCGTAAACAAATCTCCCTGACCATTGAATCGACAGACCGTTCCCCTTGGATTGGTTCTGGGGGTACCTGGAGGCGTAACTTTGGCATTGTGAGTTCTCCAGGGTTGCGAACAGGTCTATTTCTGGGAACCCCCATTGCGTGAAGACGTCGAAGACGATGTCTTCGTGCAGACGCCATTCGTATTCTTCGGGCAGGGGGAAATCTCTGCTGAGTTTGTCTGCCAGCAGATTGAGTTCCCCTGGTACATGTTGTGACAGAAGGAACATATTCTGTTTGAGAGCCCACTTCCATATGTTTTGGGCCAGTTTGGACAGTCCTGGAGAGTGGGTTCCCCCCTGTTTGTTGATGTAATACATGGCTGTGGTGCTGTCTGTAAGGACCATCACTGTCCTGCCTTGTAGGTGTTCCTTGAAGGCTTTTAGCGCCTTGAACACCGCTAGTAGCTCCAGAAGATTGATGTGTTTGGATGCTACGTTCGGAGTCCACTCCCCATGAGCAGTTTGATGGGATAGGTGAGCCCCCCATCCTGTGAGGGATGCGTCTGTGGTTAGAGTGGCTTCCGCCGCGGGTGTGGCAAAGGGTTTCCCTTTTCCCAGGTTTTCCTTTGTCCACCACCGTAGCGAGAGAACTAAGGCCTAGCAAGCGCATTGCTTTGCGTACCGTCACCTCTCGACCGGTCACATATTGAGGGATCTGAAACAACATGTTTTGGACCCTCTCTTTGGAGGGGAAGACGAGGCCGTCCTTTGTTTGAATTAGAGCCCCTAGGAATTGTTTGATTTGGCTGGGGTCTAGGCTGGACTTCTTTTCGTTGATGGAGAAGCCCAACTGGAACAAAAGGTCTACAGTCTTCTGGGTATTGGAGAAGCATGTTTCGTAAGAATCCCCTGTTATGAGCCAGTCGTCGAGGTAAGGGTAAACTGGGATGGACAACCTGCGCAGGTGGGCCGCTGCCACTGCCAGTACCTTCGTGAATACCCTTGGTGCTGATGCTATCCCGAAGGGTAGCACTCTGAACTGGTAGTGTTTGCCCTCTATCATGAACCGGATGTATTTTCTGTGCGCTGGCAACATTAAAATATGAAAGTATGCATCTTTCATGTCCAATGTTGTCATGTAATCTCCCTGTGATAGCAGTGGGATTACTTCCTGTAGGGTCACCATACGAAACTTTTGGGGTTTGATGAACTTGTTCGCTGGGCGCAGATCTAATACAGGGCGCATGGTTAGATCCTTTTTGGGTACAAGGAAGTACACTGAATAAATACCTTCCGTTACCTGAGATAGAGGCACGACCTCTATGGCTCCTTTTTCCAGCAGTTGATGTACTTCTTGTAGAAGGATGGCAAGATGTTCCGGTGACATGCGTCGTCCCCTCGGGGGTTTGTATGTTGGGGAACTGTTGAATTTGATGCAGTATCCGTGGGCTACGGTGGAAAGTACCCAGCGGTCTGACGTTATACCCTCCCATGCTGGAAGAAAGGATGTTAACCGGCCTTCGACCGGTGTTGCATGGGAGGGGACGCGAATCTTCGCGTCACTTGGTGTTGTTAGGGGCTTGGGAACCTCTGGGGGTGGACCCTCGCCCTCTTCCTTTGCCCCGGCGCTGTCCTCTTTGGCTGTACTGGCCACTATTGGTCTGGAAATTGGTGGCAGGGTACTGTTGCTGCTGGTTTTGTTGTTGGCGTTGGCCACGAAAAAAGCATTTATTGCCATAGCCGCGCCTGGTAGCGGGCTTAGAGATTTGGTCAAGAGTTTTGATCGTATCGAACTCTTTTTTAGCCATCTCCAGAGCCTCATCCACCGCTTTCCCGAAGAGGTTTGAGTCTTCAACAGGTTTATTTATTAAAGACGCCTGTGTCTCCGGTTTGAACCCTGAGTTGCGCAGCCATACGTGTCGTTTTAGGACTATTCCCTGAACTAGGGAACGTCCCGCAGTTTCTGCCGCATCCAGAGAGCTCTTTACAATACTCTGGTTGACCTGGGTTCCTTCGCCAATAGTACGTAATGGTTCCGGCACTTCTTCGGCGTCTTTGCGTAGTTTGGCCCACTGCGCGTCCGCATAGCTAGCGAGCAAAGAATTTTTGTTGGCAAGTCTTGCCGAAAAGGCGGCTGAGGATGTAATTCTTTTTGCAAGCAAGGGCATATAACCGCTTGCCCTCCTTGTCAGGTGGCGCCTCACTGGTGGAAAGTGGTACCCCTGCCCTCTTTCTTGTGTTGGTTACTACCAGGGAATCCGGAATGGAATGTCCCCTGATGTACAGCGGGTCTGAGGGTGAAGGAGTGAAAAGTTTTTCAATTCTAGGATTGACCCCTCTGATTAGTGCGGGTGTGGACAGCGAAGGGGCGATTCTTCTCTTCACCGAAGCGAGGAGGGGAATTGTCTGACTGACCGGGGGTTTCTCCTTAATTACCCTTTCTACAAAGTCTAATTCAGGGGAGAGCTGTCCAGTTCGAAGTGTGCTGCTGCTCTGCGCAACAGGGCATTAAATGTGGGTTGATCGTCAATGGGAGACGTATTTCTAACAGGTGAAATGTCAGGAGGATTTAGGTTCAGGACATCAGTGTCGGAATATATTGATGGTGATTGCCAGGGGTGAGAAGGTCCTTCTGGATTTTCTCCGAAGCCTTCTCCTACCAAGTCTGGGCTGTCTTCCAGACCTTCCTCCTGGTTCCGTCCGTCTTCCTCGTCCATAAAATCATCCTCTTCCTCAAAATAATGTTCCTCCCCAGTGAGGTCATACACACTGTGGAAGTCTGAGGCTGTGTCCTGGTGAGGATTGACTAATCTTGGAATGTTGGCCCTGGGGTCCTCCTGAGGCCCTTCTCTTATTCTCTTTGGAGTGGGAGGGTCTTGGGCATTCATAAACCTCTCCATTCTTTCCATGCAGAGATGGAGCCTTTCCATGGTTTCATGGGGTACCCCTGAGCGGTCTAGCGGGGGAAAATTGGTGTCTTGTAGCTGAAAACGACTCGACCTCTCCCATAACGTCGAGGAAAGTGTCCCGTCGCCCTCCGAAAAACCTTCAGGTGTGCTGGGAATCCCTTCGACTGAAGGAGATCGTCCCTGTGTTTTCGGCGTGTCTTTCGACCTTTGAGTAGCGCTCGACGTGTCTTTCGGCGCACGCTTGTGGGCGTCGGCTACCACGATCCTCGCCAAGCTCTCAGCGACTTGTTTGTCAGCGGAGAGCTGTGGTTTCGACGTTATGGGTGTCGAACGCTCTACGGCGGCATGCGCTTTCTGCTGATGCGCTCCGGCCGATGATTTGGGGGCGACGCCCTTATTTGCCGAAAGCCCAGTCGCTGGTCGTGGCTGCGAGAGGGGCTTCGAACCCGAACGGTCCGAGGAGGCCGCCGGTGAAACCTGCCTCTCCTTGGGCGCTGATGCTCTCGGCAAAGAAGAGCCATGGGTTGTGTGCTTATGTGTGGTCTTGTGTGCGTCAGTGTCGCCGGGGTGTTCATCCCCATAAGCAGGGCGTGAGCCGAGCCCGTCGGGGCCGGGGACAGACGACGAAGCGCGTGTGCGCTCTCTAGGTGGGTTTACGACTTCCGTAGCGGAGGTCATGGTATCACGTTCCTCGTCACTGTCGGAGGTAGCGACGGTGGGTGGAGCGTCGGCCTTTGACATAGCGTAGGCCGCCCACCTTTTGACCCTACGGTCTTTTAGAGTCTTCGGCTTAAGAAGCCGACAAGCCGTGCAACCTTCCTCCTTGTGATCGAGGGGCAAGCAGCGGTTACACCGTGAATGCTTGTCCTTCCAAGTAAACTTGCCCTTGCAAAGCGGGCAAAACCTAAAGGGTGTCCTCTCCATAGCCGAGGCAATAAAACGTGATAACCACCCCAAGGGAAACGAAGGGTAAAAGGAAAGGCATTCTCAGAAAAGAATTAGAGATGTCCCACGACCCCCACTCTCCCTACTGTATTTGGCCTGCGAGGCCAGGCCACGTGTTCGGCAACGCCGAAGGATCTCCTCCGCTCGTCCCCTCCGTCGAGCAAGATCTTGCTCGGCGGAGACAGCTTCACAACAGCGTCGAGGGGGGGGATCGATATGTTCTATATTAATATAGGAAAACGACCAAAGGTCGAGGAGATGAAATCTGCAATGTCTCTCGAGGAGCTCCGCGTAAAGGCGACCAGTAAGTGGGTGGAAAAAAACAATCTGAGGGACCTCGACGCGTGGGGGATTGTGGGTACAACACACGTCACTATAGGGATAGTGTTACAGACACGCCTTGTCGACGTCCCCTTTTCGACTACGAAAAACAAAATGCAATACTCCGCAGTGACCACTGGATGTCGGACCTATGCACAGCATGTGATTCTAAGCAGATTAACAAACATCAGAAACAATGTTATGCAAAAGAAACTATTCGAGAAATATGTCAGGCTGTTCAAGCCATTGACTTCCCTTCCCCATGTTTTCAGCACGGGACAAGGTGGTACACACGAGTTTAGCACAGTCTCTGGCTTCTCTAGCACGAGGGTGCAGTTCAAAACGTCAGCATCATGGCCTTCTGTGACAAAGTCTCTTTGCCATTCAAAGTGTTCTTTCAGAGTACCCGATGCAACAATCAAATTCCTTTCCTTTTAGTATTTCCCCATGTACACAGGTTTCTTAGGATTTTCTGAATCTGAGCCTGCCGGGCTCAGATCCACTTTAACACAATGTTCTCAGGATTTTCACGTATACCATTTCTTAGGTGTTTCGCTATTCACCCCAGATCCCCCCTCTGCTGGCTCAGATGCACATTGACATAAACTTGTTTTAACACACAGCTTTCACTTCATCTCCCTCTGCCGGGCTCAGACCAACTTGATCTACTTTGCCATAAACTTTCTTTACTGTATCAACATCAAAGACTTTCGATTGTGCATGGGATTTTGCTTGACCCATCACAGGAACACTTCAATTCACAACTCTTGACCTTTCACTTTTGCCACTTCTCAGCTGAATACCTTACAGAGACCTTAGAATGAGCACACACGCAGTGCCGGACCACTGTCAAAGGTATTGTATCTTGGCTTTCAAAAGTTCAATCACTCATCTGCAGTTCAACATTACTCACATTGGTTATCACACACATTTCATACAATGTTCATTCCAGCTCTCGACATACAATGTTGCAGCTTACAACCTTGGCTTCCACAGACAGGTCTTGTATAGGTCTCCCCAACTCACCGACTGTGTTGATTTCACCGGCGCTGCTTTGTTGTTGGAGCCACACCACGGGAGCTGGAGATTCTCCCTGCTTTGATAATCAATGCAGGGGGGCCCCAGGTACCTCCAACACACAATGCAGGATTCCTAAGCCTGGTTTCCTGATCTTACGTTTTCTACTCTTGAGGCTTAGTGAAAGTAATGGTTCCTTGTCAAAAAAGGTCAAGGGAACTTCGCTCTTTGAGATCCCCTTCTGTTTCGCGGTCTTTCTCCTCTTGTTAAACTGCCATATTGGAACTGCTGTTTCCCTGTGTGCTTTGCCTCACTCTAAGTGTGCTCTGCCTTTTATCAGTGTGGGTGAAGTGCAATGGAAGTCAGGTGTGTGTATGTGATGGTCACTAATTGCATGACCATTGTATTGGGACACATCAGGTATACGGCTCGGGTGTTGGTCCGTGGGGGCGCACAAGTTCCTTAATATCCTACCTGGCAGGATGGGGGTAAAGGTGTTACAGGGAAGAGGATACCGTGTCTCACCATCCAGTGTCCCACTCCCCAAAGACCCCTCATCTAGGTGAACCTCCCGCACGGTCCACCTCCAGGAAATGGATCCAAAAGCAATGGCTGTGTCCTGCCCACCTTGATGACAGATCCCCAGAGACTAGTGGGTGAAACACCTTCTGGTTTCTCACACCATCCACTGGAACTAATCCAGAACAGGACTGCAAGACTTATTCTTGGCCTCAAGCCCAGGGACCATATCTCTTCAGCCCTGAAATCTCTCCACCAGCTCCCAGTGGCTGCAAGGATCAAGTTCAAGACCCTCTGCATCATCCACAAGGCTTTCAGGGTCCCACACTAAAATCCAACTCTCCCTTCCAAAATACTTTCCTTCTAAAGCCCTTCACTCAGCTGCCTCCAACTCAGAGGGTCAGACCGGTCTCCAAGCAGAGAGTAGGGGATGGGGGCAGGGAGGAGATCTGTCTCTCCCCTGCATGTGCCTCCCCCTGGAATGTCTCCAGTTCCAGAAGCAGGTCAACATCTTTCTTTTCTCATCTGATTTCTCTCTCCCCCTCACCTACCGGTCTGCTTCACTGACTGGTTGCTTGGCTACCTTCAGAGTCTCACTGGGTCATGGCTCCTCCTCCATAATCAGTCTCCCCTAAACTTCCTCTGGGCCTAACGCACACTTAGAGGCCATCACGAACCTCTACATCCCCCTGCTTCCTGGCACTTACCCAGAGCATGGCTGCACTAATTCAGAGCAATGCAGCCCCATTTGCATCCCCCCCCGCCCCTTACCTCTGCACTGGCATTGTCACACTGGCACAATCTGAATGATATAAGATAATTTGTCTTCTCCTCACTCTCTCTTCCTTCCCTGGTCTCAAAACACTTGTACAACAGGATCATTATAAATGCCATATCTGCACACAGTGCACTGAAAGTCTGGACACACTCTAGAGGAATCAGATGAGTCACTAGAGGCAGTCCAGCTCCCCAGACCGAAATGCTTGCAGCAGCAAGCGAGGACATCACCAGGAGCACCATTGTCTGGTTTTAGATGGGCTAGCGCAGCAAGGAGCAAGCCTTCAGATGAGTGAAAGTTTCCAAACAGAAGATGCTTTTGAAGATATTCCAGTAGAGTGCCTGCAGTTGAGTACTTGGGAGCAGCATTCTTGATGCTTGCAGTCGACAGCCAGGGAAGCACGGTCTGAAGTAAAAGACCCCCAACCCTGGAGCAACAGACCTGTATTCCCTGTAGAGGGACACCCCTTCTCATCTCGACAAAAAGAAACATATGCAGTTGAACCGTGACACAGCAACTGTGTATCAGAGAACCAGTAATGGTGACAAAGCGCAGCAGGGTACGCCACTGGAGGATGGTGTCAAAGTTCAGTCACACAGATAAATCATCCAGTAAAGGGTTAAGCAGAGGTAATAGCCATACCAGGATGGCAAGAGGATGCAGTGCACGATTTTGAAGGTCAAGAAGCACAGGCAAGTTCTTTGAGACAAAGAGCCACAAACGCCACCCAAAGAACAGATAGTTGTTCCCAATGGAGCAGAGAAAATGAGCAATAGATGATTGTGCAGGGCTTCTACAGTCGTTCTAGATGCAAATGGAGCTAAATCTGCCAAACTTTGTTTTGCCATTTTATGAGAAGCAGGCAAACAAAAATGAAATGTATAGGCAGCTGCCTGGGTGTGTATGGTGTGTGTGCTTGTGCTCAGGGGCACAACAAAACCTAAATTTCAGGGAGGGGGGGGGCCTAACCCTTCGAATGTTGGGAGAAGTGCTAACTTCACAGGCGGTGGGGGGCATTTGTGTGGGGGCATCTAATTATTTATGCATTCTAATGAGACTATTCTAGTGCAGCTTAAATGTTCCAAGCAGTTAACTCTCTCCTTAAAGTCTGAAAGCACCGACTTATGGACTGTTGCATGCGAGAATAAGCAGTTCCCTGCCCACTCTTCACCCTTACAATCATTTCCCTGGCATGAAAGTACTAAACCCACGCCAAGATTTCAATTGCCTTAAAAGACATATTACTCACTGTAATTGTATTGCCGATGATTGTATCTGCTTAGATTTACATGCTGTGCATATAAGCCAACATCTAGGAGGTAATCACAGAGTATTGCATTTCTTTCCTGAAAATCAAAAGCGACATTGACAAACACTATCCCTAACATGACATCTAGCGTACCCCAAATACCTCACACGTCGAGGTCCCACTGTTTGTTTTTTTCCTGATGTGAAGGAGCCTTATAGTCTGCATGAGCGAGTACAGAAGAGAGAAGGTGCGCAAGAAGTTTATGTTGCTTCTACTCCAAGACAGGAGGAAGGGTGAGCGCATGTGAATCTAAGCAGATACAATCATCAGAAATACAATTACGGTGGGTAATGTAGGTCTTCTGATGCTTGTGGATCTGCTTAGAATCACATGTTGTGCATAGACTAGGGTTAGAAAATAGTAGGGAGTGGTCTTTCCACTGGTAGTTATATCATACTCTTGGTCTCAGTAGGTGTTATTTTCATAAAACAATGGCTTACAATGGATTCACCCCAAAAATTAATGAACCCGGCCAGGGCCCCGGACGAACCAGGACAGCAGCAGGGGAGTAACAAACATATTGGTTAAACTCCACTAACATGCACATATATAACATTACACATGCGTTCTTCCTCAATGAGCGCTTCAGTCTGTAGCTGCTTTTTATTTTTACTTTTTTCAATCAATTTCTGAAGAATTAAATCTTTTTCATATATATTAAAACATAATTATTACAGAGAATCAAACCCATTGTGAAACAATGAATAAAAAAAAAATCCTATTGCAAATAAACGTGGTATGAAAACCTCAATACAGTCAGTTAGTACATACATGACACTCATCATGTGAGCAACTCAGAGCTAAACACAATGTAGTTAGAACAAAATGCATGTGTGTCTAACTGTAATGGATTACAATCATTGGCAATAAACCAGTTTGTGGTTGTGCTCCAGATGCAAATGTGACAAGTTCATGGTCACAAAATGGAGTAAGTCCAGTCCAAGGTGTATAGACTAGCTAGCAGAACCCAGAAATGGCGTTGGGATGTGTGAAGGAACAGTAGCAAAGCAATGTCTTAGCACCGCTTGTCCAACCTGAGAATCAGACCAATAGTGTGTATTTAGGCAGTAGTGTTGTGTAAAGGTATGCTCAAAACCCCAGGTTGCTGCTTTGCAGATGGAACTTAGAGGAACTTTTGCAATGAATGCTATGGTAGCCCATGTGCCCAGTCAAGTGAGCTCTAGGCATGAAAGGTAGATCTCTCTTGGCAAGGGTGTAACACAGTATGCTGCAGTTTATGATCCACTGGGAAATAGCTGACTTAGAGACAAGGGCCCCTTCTCTACCAGCTGCCACTGATGCGAAGAACTGGTTTGTTTTCCTTAATGGCTTTGTCTTTTCCAGATAGTAAATTACGCTCTCCTCACATCTAGTGTGTGGCAGCTCTTTTCCGCCACGTTGGTGGGGTTCTGGAAAAAGACAGGTAGTTATATGGACCGGTTTACATGGAACTTTGAGATAAATTTGGGAGCAAGGTGTGGGTGTGTGCGCAAAAGCACCTTGTCCTTGTGAATCATGACAAAGGATCCTGAACGGAAAGGGCCTGCAGTTCACTAACCCTCCTTATAGAGGTGATCGCCACCAGGAAAGCAGCCTTGTAGGCGAGTGCCTTAAGGCTAGCCTTGTACAATGGTTCAAAGGGAGGTCCCATTAGTCTGGTAATAACAGCATTCAGGTCCCATTCTGGGGCTGGGTTGGAAATAGGGGGATGAAGTCTTTTAACCCCCCTCCAAAAAGGCTTTCATCACAGGAATCTTCCACCACAAAACTCTTGCTCTGGGACGTGGTGTACGCCGAAAGAGCAGCTAAGCCGACCTTTGGAGAATTGAAAACCAGTCCTGAATCTAACAAGTGAGTTAGGGACAGGACAATATCTTTAGGAGAGCAATCAATAGGATTGATGCCCTTGGTATTACACCAGGTAACAAAGCGCTTCCACTTACTGGAGTAGCAATGTCTGGTGGTAGGTTTACGTGCCTCTCTGAGTATGTCCATGCATCTCTGAGGGAGTTGGAGGTACCTGAACTCTGATTTCAGGAGCCAGGTTGCTAAGTTGAGTGTTTAGGGGCATGGATGTAATGTCCCTCCCGGATCTTGGGACTGCATGTTGTACGGGCATGGCAGCTTCCTGGGAGGGGAGACCGACATTGCCATGAGAAGAGAACACCAAGGTTGGAGGGCCCACATGGGACTTTCTCTAGAGTCCCTGGCTGCCAAAACAGTAACCAAAAGCTTCTCGCGATGCTTCAGAAACCCTATTGACGGCATAGTGTGTTTGGGCGCTGCCGCAGTCAGCGACACCAGAGTCTCGTTCCAGCACCTTTGGACATCAGGTCAACGGTAGTGGACATTTTAAGAGAACTACCCATTCCAGGAGGAGTTTTATGCCCATTCAAATGCTGCAGTTGCAGGGAGGCAGCCAAACCGCAAGGTACCATCAGCATTTTCAGTAGCCCTACAGGCATTGAGGTCTTCTTTTATGACCTTATCAGAGGTCTTAGGGGTTGTGTGCTGAAGTACACGTGGTGCGTGGGTGCCCTTCTCACTGAGGTGGGACTTCCCTATAGCATTCTCAACAGCCTGCCTATCAGGGCCAGGGACTGGCACATTGGCGCGCATAGGCTATACAGAAAGGGCAATGGCTCCCGAAACCGAGCCATGGCAGCCAACAGATTCCTCATCCAAAGAAACGGTTGGGGAAAGGTTTTCGGCCTGCATAGCATAGGCTGCCCACCGCTTAGACCACCTGTCTTTCAGCATCTTAGGCCGAAAGAGTTTACAGGCCTTACACAAGAGCTCATCATGGTCACGAGGAAGACACTTATTGCATCAGCGATGGATTTCCAGGGAAATTTGCTGTTACAAGACAGGCAGAATTTAAAAAAGGTGCCCTCCCTATAGCAGAGGTTAGCGGCAGCCAGACCGAGAAGAAAAAGGGGTGAAGGAAATTCATTCTCAGAGAGAAGAAAGAAAACAGGGCCCCACTCTCCTTACTGTAAAGGCCAGGCCTCCGGGCTAAGGCCACACAGTGAAGTCGCTGAGCAGTTGCAGATTGTAGGCAGCAGGAACCCCACGATACAGACGTCGATATGGTGGTCGAAATTGACTAAACAACCATAGGCCACGGGAATAAATACAGCAATATAAACTCTAGTAGCTCTCCATGCCATCCATGTCCAGGCTAAGCAGGCATGCTATTAGTGGCTAAAGAGGCATTTTGGTGCAGTCTAGTCATTTCTAGGTTTGACTTTTTTTTAACTGGGCATCTCTGACAAAGCAGTCCTGCTAAGTGCAATTACCTGGTTACACAGGTATTTGGGTGCTGCCAGTCTGGCCATTTTTTACTGTAGCATTGCATATTTTTCTGGGCATCTATGATAAAATAATCATATGTTTTATTGCTTCAACTGCCATTTTAGTGCAACCAGTCTAGGTATGTCTATATGTGGCCTGGCATGCTTTACTGTAATATGTTTTTCCATGTCTAGACTGGTCTACATTGTACAGCCAGTTGGACATGTTTTCATTGTGGCATGGCCTTTTTAATAGAAAAGCATATTAAAGCATTAATGTTCCTGTGCACTGTTGGTGACTTGCATGTATTGGATTTTTTTATTGGCGTTACCCTGCAATTGCAAACAATCTTGCATTTTAACCAATTTTTTACAGAAAGTGTTCAGTATCACGCATTAAAACACATTTATATCCTTCTCCTAGTGCAGTGTGCGGCGTACCCTGAAGCAGCACGTTCTTGTGTGCGTATTTATCTAGGCCGGCCCAGAGTCTCAACCAATGATTTGTTGTAGAGTTGGGAACCCCCCCAGCCTGGCACACAGAAGGGACACCCACATTTTGTGTTACACCCCAGTTCTTTGGGAAAGGTGGGAAATCCTCTCAATCTGAAATAAAGAAACGGATCTAGAGATATGATGCTCCACTTTTAGAAATTGTCCCTCCAAAAAAAAGGGTAAAAAAACAGGAGATGCCCAATAATTTCATGCAGTGTACAAATCCCAGGTCAATGGTAAACCTGAAAACCTGAGGCATTTATGATCGGGAGTTGTAGAATAGATTACCTCTCCCTTCGACTTCCTCTCAATGCAAACCCAGGACCTGCAGGTCAGCTCCACCATGTGCTCTACTTTGGGTGATCTACCGGAGGCCATTAATACAACCTCCCATTAGAGAAACAGCACTGCAAGAGCCCTTTTCCACTTCCACAGGTCTTCGGTCTGTATTTTCCCCAAACTAACATGTTAAGAATCCTGATTGGGCTGCCAATTTAGGAGATGCCAATCCTCCCCTATCCAATGGTGCCACCAACCTCTCCCTGGACACACAGGCCTGCTTGCCCGCCCAAATAAAGCACAGAACATTCAAACGCATTTCACAAAAATACAACCTTAGCAGTGGCACATTAAGAAACACATAGGAAACAGCAGCAAAACCATTTTAACCAGCGATATCCTCCCGTAGAGGTAGCCCCATCCATCTACCCAGCATTTTCCGAGTATGTTCCAACACCTTTGCATAGTAAAGCATATACAGCTCTTCTGGGGAATCACATAATATATATCCCTAAATACTAGGTGTAAACCTCAAGCCCTTGAAACCCATCAACATTGAACCTTCTAGTGCAGTCAGTGAGCAGAAAGACCACTGATCTCATGACATTCAGTTTCCAACCAGAGATGTCTACAAAGATTAACACATCGTCCAGGATTCATCCCACCTTATAATCTGCATAAAGAGACGACACCACCTTATGTCTATAGAGCTGTATCCCACTGCATGCATGCTCATCTTCAAGTAATTCAGCTAAAAGGGTTCAACTGCCAAGGCACACAGAGGCAAACGAAGACACCACTGCTGTGTGCATCTCCCCAGCAGTATGTTCAGGGTGAGCTGGCCATTCACTCAAATTTTCATAGTGGGCAAGGTATAGAGCAACAAGACCATGGAGATTAATCCAGTATCATGAAGAGAAAGGGCCACTCAAGTGAATCGTCCTCTTTTTCAGCATCCAATAGTACTGCCACAATTGATTCTTCCTACTGGACCACCGATATTAGACCCAACATCCACCACAGCCCATAAGAAGTGGAGCACCCCAGGATAAACCCTGATTGATCCGACTTCACACACCTATGTATTAAACGTGCTAATCTCATTGCCAACTATTTGGCTAGAATGGCATTATCCAAATTGCTAAGAGATGGGACGGTAGGAAGATCCTCCTTCCGCCACCTTCCCGGGTTTCAACAATACATCGACCACCACCTCCCTCATTGACTCCAGTAATCGGCCATCCCTCAAAGCCTGTTGGAACACCTGTAAAAGATGTGAAGCCAGCTTGAACACAAAATGCTTACAAGACTGTTGTGGAGCGGTTCGGCCCAGGGGCCTTCCCCAATGGCAGCGCCTTAATCGCCAATATAATTTGTGTTGTCATGGGGCGACCCAACCATTCTCTCTTCGTCTGTGCATCAATAGTGTGCCACCTGGTCAAGATAACTGTGCGTCTAAAGTTGTGAGTTCTGCGTGCATGAGGAATAGTGGACTGTGAAATGTACAGAATTGCTGAACAATATCCCCCAAACGCATACCTCTGTTCGTTCACCTTTTTCACATTAAAAACAACACATGTGCCCTTGGAGCACAAGTCCTTGCAGCTCTACCAGGGTGCCGTCCCTCTCCATATTGCCGGACAGCCACCTTACCCAACAGGAATTTCACCTCGCCCCCAACGCCCCAACTTATCCCACTCCTCCCTGATCTCTGGTTTGTCTAGCAGGGGAATGCAACAATGCCATATCTGCTCACATATGTCACAGTTGTGCCTCACTATTCACCAGATCATTCCAAATTTGCTTCAGTAGCCCAGATTCCCACGAGATGCATTCCCCGCAAAATCACACATTTAAAGCGCTCACACAACACTGCATATGAATCAACAGCACCCACATCCTCCTTAATAAAAAGGAATCAATGGCATGTGTTAACCCTACTCAAAACCCCTTATCAGTTAGCCCCTCGCTTTTAAAACACAGGGTGGCCTACTGCCCATCCATCCCAAGGGATCAGTTTCCTACCACAAGGGACTAAGTGAGCCCTCTCTACAATGAACACCGACAAGAAATCCTCACACGCCTAGGTCCCTCCAATTGTATTTTCTCTGCCATGAGGGAGCCCAAGGCTAACGTGAGTGAGTACATAAAAGAGAACGTAAAAGCAGATACAATCATCAGAAATGCTATTCCGGTGAGTAATGCAGGTCTTCTGGTGCTTGTTAATTGCTTAGAATCACATGCTGTGCACAGACTAGCAAGAGGTACCCAGAGTTGGAGGAGGGTTGTGAGAAGGAACAGTAGTGAAAAGATGTCTTAGTACTGCTTGTCCCACCTGAAAATCAGACCTAGAATGAGTGTCTAGGCAATAGTGTTTTGTAAAGGTGTGTACAGAACTCCAGGTTGCCACTTTGCAAATGGACTCTTTGCAATGAATGCTATGGAAGCCCCAGTGCCTCAAGTAGAATGTGCTCTAGGCTTGGAGGGCAGTTCTCTCTTAGCAAGAGTGGAACAAAGTGTGATGCATTTGACCATCCACCTTGAGATCGCTAACTTAGAGACAGGATCCCCTTCTCTGCCAGCTGTCACTGAAACAAAAAAATTGGTTCGTTTTTTAAAATGGTTTTGTTCTTTCCAGGTAAAACATGACTGCCCTGCGCACATCTAGTGTGTGTGTGTAGGCTTCTTTCTGCCATGTTTGTGGGGTTCTGGAATAAAGTGGGCAGTTCTATTGACTGGTTCACATGGAACTTGGAACTAAATGTAGGCGCAAATCGAGTGAGAGTGTGCAGAACTTCTTTATCTCTGTTGACAGTAACAAAAGGGTCTAGCACTGAAAGGGCCTGTAGTTCACTAACACTCCTAATCTAATAGAAGTGATAGCCACCAGGAAGGCTTTCTTATAGCTAAGGTCTTTTAAACTTGCCTTGTGCATAGGCTCAAAGGGGGACCCCATGAGTCTAGTAAGAACCACATTTAAGTCCCATCCGGGAGCTAAGTTAGAAATGGGGCGTGGGGGAGGGTAACAAATTCTTTTAACCCCTTCCATGAAAGCCTTAATAATTTGTATTTTCCACCATGACACCTTTTGCTGTGACGTAGTGTAGGCTGAGAGAGCAGCTAAGTGAACTTTTAGGGAATTAGAAACCAGACCTGAATCCAGTAAGTGGGCCAGGTACAATACAATGTGAGTAGAAGAGCAGTCAATGGGATTGACGCCTTTGGCATTACACCAGATAAAGCATTTGCATTTACTGGAATAGCAATACCGGGCGTTTGGTTTTCTTGCTTCCCTGAGTATGTCCATACATCGCTGAGGGAGTTGAAGGTGTCCGAGCTCTATGACCTCAGGAGCCATGCCGCTAAATTCAGAGTTTGCAGGCATGGGTGCATTGTTTCTCCCCTGTCCTGCGATAACGTAGTATGGGCAGGGCAGTTTCATAGGAGGGGAGTGTGTGCACCCCCTTGTTTGTTCAGGTAGTACATGGCTGTGGTGCTGTCTCAAGATAACAACGGTTTTCCCTTGTAACTGTCTAAAGGCTTTCAGTGCTTTGAATACCGCCAATAGCTCAAACAGATTTATGTGGTTGGACGCTACTTGTGGGGACCATTCACCGTGCGCCATCCCCCTGCCCCCCACTGCATGGGACGCATGCGCAGACACGTGAGGAACTAAGTAAATGCAGGATGCCATCATCCCCAACAGTCGCATGGCCTTGCGTACAGTCGCTTCCCGACTGGCTACATATGGAGGGACCTGAAACAGCATGTTTTGAACCCTCTAGTTGGAGGGGAAGACAAAGCAGTCTTTCGTCCGAATTTGAGCCCCTAGAAACTATTTGACTTGACTGGGGTCTAGGCTGGATTTCTTCTCGTTGATGGAGAATCCCAGACTGAATAAGAGGTCTATCGTCTTCAGAGTTCATTAGGCATGTTTCATAGGACTCCCCTGTTATGAGCCAGTCGTCAAAGTAAGGGTAAACTGGGACAGATTTTCTGCAGGTGTGCTGCCATTACTGCCAGTACCTTTGTAAACACCCTCGGTGCCAAGGCAATGCCAAAGGGGAGTACCTTGAACTGATAGTGCTTGTCCTCTATCATGAATCGTCTGTATTTTCTGTGCGCTGGCAACATCAAAATATATGAAAGTATGCATCTTTCATGTCCAGTGTTGCCATGTAATCCCCCTGTTTCAGCAGCGGGATTACTTCCTGCAAAGTGACCATATGAAACTTTTGAGGTTTGACAAACTTGTTCGCTGGGCGCAAGTCTAGCACAGGGCGCATGGTGCAATCCTTTTTGGGTACAAGGAAGTACACTGAATAAATACCCTCTTTCACCTGTAAAATAGGGATGGCTTCTATGGCACCCTTTCCTATAAGGGTCTGCACCTCTTACAGTAGGATTTGCAGGTGGTCCAGCGTCAGGCGTCTTGATTTTAGCGGTCTGAGTTAGGGTGGATGGGCAAATTCTATACAGTACCCATGGGCAACCGTCTTTAGTATCCACTGGTCTCTTGTTATCCCCTCCCATGCAGTAAGGAAAGATGTTATATGCCTCCGACCGGGGTTTTATGGGAGGGGACCTGGATCCGCAGATCATTTCTGACCAGAGGCCGGGGCGACTCTGGGATTGGAACCGCATCATCTACCCTTCCCACGTTGCTGTCCGCTGGGTGGATAAGTGGCAAAGGTATTGGACCCTTGTCCCGAATTCCAGTTGTTTCCTGCATTATACTGGTCTGGGAAAAACAAGATTGCCCACGAAAGGACCGGCGGGAGCCGCTTCCTCTGAGGAGAGGTTTTCTGGGTAATCTGTTGAAGAGCCTCGAGCGTCTCATTCTCTTTCTTGGCTTTTTCAAGAGTGTCGTCCACTGCCTTGCCAACCAGGTTGGTCTCCTCAACAGGTTTGTTGATCAGTGCTGCTTGGTCTCTGGCTTGAAACCAGAGTTCCTCAGCCATGCATGTCTCTTGAGTAAGTTACCTTGTGCCAGCCAGGGTTCGCCACGCTGTCTGAGCTTCCAGAGTGTTTTTGAGCACATTCTGGTTTACCTGCTTGCCTTCGGAAACTATGGCGAGCAACTTGGTCCTTGTAGGCTCTGGCACTTCCTGAAGGCCTTCTTGTAGAAGGTTCTACTGGATGTCCGCATAGCTGGCCAATGGCAGGGTGTTATTGGCTATACGGGTGGTAAATGCAGCAGGCGTTATTCTTTTCCCCAGTGCATAAAGCCTCTTGGATTCCTTAAATCGGGTGGTGCCTCTCCTGTAGGCAGGGGGAACACCAGCTCATTTTCTAGTGGTGGTAACCACTAATGAATCCGGAATGGCATGACACTGGATATAGGCAGCGTCGGTCAGAGAAGGCCGAAACAGCTTCTCCACCCTAGGGTTCACCGTCCTGCTCTGTGCCGGCGTCAAAGAAGGTGCCAACCTCCTCTTAATTGAGTTTAACAAGGGGGTGGCCTGGCTGGTCAGAGGTTTTTCTTTGAGTATATCCTCCATGAAATCAGAATCTGGTAAGGCCTCTTGAGTGGCGATCTGAAAGTTGTCAGCCGCCTTCTTCAAGATGGCATTGAACGCCATCTGGTCATCCACTTGGGAGGCTTGCTGAACTGGAATGGAGGGGGGGGGGGAAGGACATCGGGGTCCTGGGTGGGAGTAGGGGACATCCAGGGTTGAGCATCAACCTGACAGCTGTCCTCCCAATTGTCCATCAGACCTGTCTGATCATCCACATTGTAGTTTTCCAGACAGGCGCCATCTTCATCCTGATCATAAGTGTCCATAACATCCTCATCTGTGAGGACACAAGTAAACTCCTCATGTGGATCATCCAAGGTCCTTTGAGATACAGGAGTAGAAGGAAAGTCTTTGAGGTCTCTTGGGAGCAGGGGCCTCAGCATCGAATCTGTGCATACATCCCTCACATTTCTCCCTGGTCCATGAGGATGAACCAGAGGGATCCAGGGGAGGAAAGGGTTCATCATCTTCCCTGTGGCATCGACATTTTTCCCTTAATGTGCCTGACAAAGGCACAGGACTCAACGTAGTCCTGGCGGGTTCGGGGCACTGTGGCGTGTCCTTCGACATGTCTCAAAGCCATTCTTTGTGCTTCACCACCTCCTTCGACCGCTCCTTCAGTCTGTCGAAGTAATCCTTGCGATGCTCTCAGCAATGGTAGGAGAATCCGAGCAGTCTACTGGCTGAGCAGTGTATTTAGATGCCACCGGATGAACCATAGGCTGAGAAGTGGATTTCGCCGCCACCCACGCCTTAAGCAGCATCTGCGCGTCCTCCTGGAGCGCCTCAATGTCTGTGTGTCTTTTAGTGTTAGCGCCCTTTACTTTGGATTGCCCAGTCACAGGCCGCGACTGCGGTTGCGGGGAAGGCATCGATCAGAGGATCAAGTCGAAGATTAACAGTTCCGTTGGCGCTTTGGTACGCTTCGACATAGCTGCCAAAGCAGAACCTTGGGTTGTGTGTTAGGTGTTATAATCCTCTGCGCCCCTGTTGCTGGGTGCTTTCCCCGCAGCGTGACTTGCATCAGGCCTGGTGGGGTCAGGGACAGGCGTCATGGACCGAGAGCAGTCCGCCGTTAGGTCAATGGCTTCCAACACAGACCTGGTCATCCCTAGTTTCCCCGGTCACTTTCAGTGGTTGCAACAGAGAGGGGGGTGGGGGGGGTGAGGGGGAAGTATGGGGGAGGGAAGAGAACATTCAGCCTGCGACTTGCCATAGGCCGCCCACCACTTTAAGCAGCGCTCCTTAAGCGTCTTAGGGTGCAGGAATCTACACGCCGTGCAACGCTCATCTTTGTGGTCGAGGGACAGACAATTGTTGCACTGAGCGTGCTCGTCCTCCCAAGGATATTTGACCCTGCACAAGAGGCAAAACCTAAATTGTGTCTTTTCAATAGCGAAAGACAATTAAATCAATGACAAAACCCAGGGAGCAGAGGGTGAAAGAGGAAAGGCATACTTGTAAATCTGAGGGACCTCAGCGTGTGAGGGATTTTGGGTACACTACACGTCACGTTAGGGATAGTGTTACAGACACACCTGTGTCAACATCCCCTTTCAATCCTCAAAAGACAAGCTGCAATACTCTGCGGTTACCACTGGATATCGGACCATATGCACAGCATGTGATTCTAAGCAGATACAAAACAACTTCAGTCACAGCAGTATTGTCCATGTGGGAGGCGATACCACCACCGACCACTGCTCAGAATCCCCAGGATTCCATAAAATGTGGCACTGGGTCAGATGTGGCACTTTATACAACCACTGCACTGTCCTGCCAAGCAGGAGCTGCACCATCTCTCAAGGTAGGACTCACACCCGTGCAGGCCACCAAACATCACTGTAGCGGTCACCAGCTGTGCACATGTCCAGGCTGCTTCAACGGCAACCCAATCTGCATGTATCCTGAGCACATTAACTCTGGGAGCATCGAGGCATTCCTCCACAAGGGTCCACTCTAGTCTCCAGCCTTCTGTGCGGTGCCAGCAATCGTCAACATACTACCTGGCAAGGGGCCTGTTAGGTTTGTTTTCCCCCCTAAAGTCTGCCAGCCAGTGAGACTATACAACTATCCCTTGGTATACAGGTCCCAACTCTTCGTATGAGCCTGTACTACCTAAAGATATGGCAGAGCAGCCAAGCTAATCCTATGAGGAGATTGTGACAACAAACTCATTAAATACATAGACCCAAAGAAACACACACTGTAGTTCTAGTAAAATATACATTTTATATACACACACACACAAGACAAAGGTAAGTCAATACTATTTAGACTAACCAACACAAATAGAAAGCATAAGCAACACTTCAGGCAAATGCTTCAATAGTAGTGACTTGCAAAAGATATGAACACAGTTCAATGGTAAATCAATACACTTTGTAAAGTCACTTAGACGGTTTATAGTGATTGCATCGAATGCCTTGTAATCAAAAATAGGCGTCCCCAACACCATGAACCCAGGGGAGAACCAAAGTAAGACAGACCCACCAAGGGGGGAAAAAGGAAGTTCATGGGAATAAAGCCATAGAATCAATCAATGGAATATACTGCCCACTGTGAGGGAGCTAAATATGGGGACAGATCAGGTCAAGGAATCAGAGATATATTCAATCAATCTTTAATAAACACATATACAATTACCGTGCAATTAAAAACAGCATAAAAACACATAATTGATACTAAACATATCCAGTTAAAGTGCATATTATTTTACTGAACATCCTAGGATGTAAGCAAAAGTGCATTGTGCCTAACTTAATTCAAAAGTACATAACTTCCGTAGACAGCAAAGATCCTCAATTGAACCCCAAACTGTATTTAACCAGGGGGATATATTATAACCAATCTCTATATATATGTATATGTAAGAGTTAGTTAGTGAGGCTTAAGGAGTTATGTAGGGCACCAAAGTCACGCAGATCAACAATAATCAATATTTTCTGCGAGATGAAAAGGGTTGTACCTTAGTCCAGCCCACAATTTCTTTATAGAGAACAAACAGCAGACCTGTGCTTGTCTCCAATCTGACCAAAATAGTCAACAACCGGTACCTAGTACAGCTCCCAAACGTATCGTGGGCTGTACTGGTATCTGAACATAGGTAGTTTCGACGATAAAATAACAATGTCTAAGCTGTCTGTCTCTCGCCGTAGCAGGAGAGAGAAGGCTTGACAATCGTCTTCCTCAGGACAGGGCAGATTAGGTGATAAATTCTAAAATCTAAACATCCAAATTCTCTACATTTAATTAGTCAAGAACCATCTGGGGCCACCTAGTACAAACAATATCTTTCTAGGGCCACATAGTACAAACAGTGTCTTTTGAATTTATTCCATATATCCAATCTTCTTCAAATAGTTCTTCCTTAATTCACCCAGATGTTCAATATATTCCCTCTTGTTGATGTTCGGAAGTAAGGGTTGCATTGAAGATGGATATATAAAAGACCAGAGGAGAGAAAAGAAAAAAGGAAAAAGCAAATGTAAGGCAACACATAAATCAAAAATATGTATACAAAAACTTATTTTGATTAAAACATTCCTTGAACCGATCTAACAACCCCACATGTAGCATCCTCCATGCAGTTGAAAAATCCTAGGTTCCTTAGTAATAATCCAGGATAAGCCCCATAAACTGTACGTAAATCAGACAAGGGGAACCCAATTGAATTAGTAAAAAGTGACAGGGGGGCTTATAGTCCCTATGTCAAAGCCGTGAATATACTAAAGAAATTATGTAATCCAACATGGCATAGCAGGGAGAGGGAAACCAGAGTCAATATGAGAATCCACTGGCATCCCGGTGGCAATAAAGCTAAAATGCAGAGTGAGAGACTTCCCGGCAGTCCCATACATAGATAAATTCCATTTCCATACCTTTAAAGGGAAAAATTTCCATTGGGTGTATTCGAAAAATAGCCATCAGGGTAGAGAGAAGAAATATTATTTCTCTTGATGACACTCCCCTGGGATCTTGTCCAGGTGCACAGTAGTTCAGGCTAAGTGGGGAGAAAACATCCCATCAACCGGTAATCCTGTGCAGATCCGATCCTGCATAGAAATGAGAAAAAGAGATTAACAAGGAATAAAATAGGAAGGGGTTATAGAAGGGAGCCATGAGAAAATCACATGCGCTCAAACGTATCATTCCTTCCTAAAAATGGGCCCTCAGTCTCAACGGCATTAGTAATAGACATAATAAGTACAATAGGTACAATGCTGGAAGAGCCTCTAAATCTCATTCTCCTCAGGTAGTACAAATCTACTCTAGGAGATATTCCTGGACGCTGGATACTCCACTCAAACAATATGTCTCCTATAGCTCCAGAGGCCATTATATAGCGGGAAAGCCAGGAGACAAGGAAAGAGAAAGAGAAATGGAAAGGAAAAAGAAAGGGCACCCACAATGGAGTCTGGCCCCCTCCCTTACCTCTTCCTACATTGGTTAACACTAGGGAACAGACCACGGAATCCGATAAAGTCGGCAAATAAGCAGCGACAGGAAAAGAGATACAAAACAAAAGCGATCTTACCGTGTCAGCATATAAGACGTAATACGGGCGGTCGCAGAGCTGTCGCCGTTATGGAGCCAAGTTCCTCAAGCTAACGCCGGTTCCGTGTGCAGGATGGCCGCTGTACCGAAACGCAGCTCAAAACAGCTGCTCACGCTGATTCCGTGTGCAGGATGGCCGCCGTAACGAAGCGCAGCTCAAAATAGCTGCTACCGCTGGTTCCGTGTGCAGGATGGCCGCCGTAACGAAACGCAGCTCAAAGCAGCTGCTTCCGAATTCAAGGAGGACTCTTGGCTAAATGAAATAACGCCTCATCGTGTCACGTGACTGACGCGAATTGTCATGTGACTTAGTTTCCTTAGTCTAGTGGATTTAAAGGGGCAAAGCGCATATTTACGCCACCTAATAGCAGAGACCTCAATTGTCATACCAATATTGCAGCGAGGCCCCCAGATCACCGGAAACGATGCCGGGAAGTAAAAGGAACAAAAGAAAATAAGTAGTAAACAGAAAAAGGGAAAGGAAGCGATAGTAAGGCTAAAGTGATCTCTCTAGTTTGGCATATTGACCACCACAAAAAGTCATGCAACAGTGCTTCATTAGTTAATCCCCTCCACAGGGGCAACACACACAAAAGTAATGATATGAAGCATGAACCTTCAATAGCGTGCCATTATTAGAAAAAAGCCATCAAGTGACCAGCCATAGTGCTAAACACAAAAAGATGAGAAACAATTGATAAAACTCTCTAGATTGTTACAGCATCACTGTCTGATGCGTGTAATGATATATGTCCATCCATAGCTACCCCAATATTGAACGGTGGAAAACCATCCTCTAAGTACAGATGAAGACAGTACAAAAAAAGGGGAAGAGGTTGTTTATAATTGATGGTGAGCAAATGAACCATAGTACTCAAGTCACACACTGGAGCCATTCTTCCTGATGGTTAAGTCCACTGTGGTAGCTGTCGGTCTGATACATCCACCACTGTTCCCTCTGTGCCAATCTTGTAGCAGTATTGAGACGATCAGTACCCACAACTCGTTCCAATGCCCACCACTTGAAATCATCAAGTTGTGATTCAATTCTAAGAAGTGAGCCACTAGTGGAGCATTGTGGGTGTTCGTCCGAATTCTTGATTTATGCTCCGAAATTCTCGTTTTAACAGGTCTTGCTGTCTTACCTATGTAAGATTTATTACAAGGGCAGACTATAACATAGATCACATTAGAAGAGTTGCATGTCGTATGTTGTTTAAGGGACCAGACTTTATCATTAAGGCATATTTTAGAACATGCTGTAGTAGACTTACAAGCATTGCAAAACCCACACGGGAAATGTCCCACAATGGGTTGAAAACCCCATTGTGTAGTTAATGTGGGTTGTCGAGAGATAGGTTTAGCTCGATCTGCCTGTGACAGCCAGTTTAAGGTTTTTTCCTTTTTTGAAGGCAAACAAAGGTCGTTCCAATTCTGGATTATTAAGTTGTAGAAGGTGCCAATGTTTATAAATCATTTTTTTGATCTCCTTATGATACGAATTAAAAGTAGTTACGCAGACAATGCGTTGATTAGTAATATCTGGCTTATTCTGTTTGGTAAGTAATATATCTCGATGTTGATATCTAGCTCTCTTGCGAGCCTGTCTGAGTAAATGATCCGGATATCCTCTAGCTTTTAATCTGGTAGTGATGATATCAGCCTGAGTAGAATAATCACTTACTTTGGTGCAGTTTCGTCTTGCTCTCAGAAATTGCCCATAGGGGATACTTTCTCTGAGTGCTTTCGGATGAAAGCTATCAAACCGCAAGATAGAATTGCGGTCTGTAGCTTTACGGAATAAGTCCACAAAAATGTGCTCACCATCAGTATTGACTGTTAAGTCCAGAAAGGGAAGCGAGGTGTTGCTAGAGGTCATAGTAAATTTAAGATGTGGATTAAGGGAATTAATCCAGGGGAGAAAGGTGGTATGATCCCCTTTAGTGGTATCCCAAATCATGATAATATCGTCTATATATCTTTTATATAGACGTATAGCTGTAAAAAATGGGTTGGACTCATGTAAAAGGAGCGATTTCTCGAATTTCCACATGTAGAGGATAGCATAGTTGGGGGCAAAAGATGCCCCCATTGCTGTACCCTTCACCTGTACATAATAGGAATTCTTGAATCTAAAATAATTTTTGGTAAGTGCCAATTCCAACAGCTGGATCAAAAATTCACTTGGTATATATTGAGAGTCAGTGCGGGTGTCCAAAAATTGTTTGATAACAGTTAGAGATTCATCTTGTGGTATATTAGAGTACAGTGACTCTACATCTAGAGTAATTAACATTTCATGTTCTGGATTGAAAGGTACATTTTCAAGATGTTTGATGGCATCTGTAGTATCTGCTACATAGGTCGCAGTATGGGATGCCAGGGGTTTCAAAAAATAGTCGAGAAATTGTCCCAGTGGTTCTAGTATGGAGCTACAAAGTGAAACTATAGGGCGCCCCAGGGGATTAAAAGGGTCTTTATGTATTTTAGGTAGTATGTAGAATAGAGGGACTCTAGTTCCCTTGTCTGTAAGAAATAAAAATTCCTTTTCGCTAATAATGTTAGCCTTGCGTGCTGTGGTACAAATGACATTGATTTCTTTGCTAATTCCTTCAGTGGGATCCCCACTCAGTTTATGATACACAATGGGATTATTAAATTGGCGCATCACTTCTGAATCGTACTGGGTGGCATCGAGGACAACGATGCCACCCCCCTTATCTGCTTGCTTAATCACAATGGACGAATCTTCTTTTAGTTTTCTCAGGCATTCCCATTCCTTGTGAGAGAAGTTATAACTGGGCGTGTGTGGATGCTCAGTACTTCGTTTGTATAATAAATTGAAATCCCTGAGGACAGCTTTTTCAAAGATAACCGTTTCATCTGTTACCATACTACGACTGGGCGTAAAGTTAGACTTATTCCTGAATGGGGTAGTGGAGTCTTCATCAATGTGTTCTTTATCATGCTTACCAAAAAAGTCTCTCAATCTAATTTTACGGAACAGGCTACGCAGTTCAATCTCTGTATTCATTTTGGATGGATTTTGCATAGGCACAAAAGAGAACCCTCTTTCTAGTATTGAAATTTCAAGAGGACTCAAAGGCCTATGGGAGATATTGTAGACCGATGACTTGGGTATTATCTCCTGTAGGTCCATCTCCTGGTGTGGAATTGATTGTCTAACGGTGGTGGTCCTAGATCGGGAGGAGGAAAAGGAAGGTTAGGGGTGGGAAAGGGGATATTCTGGCCATATTGGGCAAAAGGAGGCGGAGGACCATATTGGGGAAATTGCCAATACTGTCTGCCACCTCTACCTCTACGTTGTCCTCTATTCCTTCTGTTACTTCTGTTAAGTCTACCCCGATTGGGGTGAGACTGGCTACCGTCAGATGACGTGTCCGAGAAAGTAACCCTTTTATAGTGGGATATAGGGCCCATTTGAGGATCAGAATTGGACCAGTATCCTGGTCCTTTGTAATCAGCATTAAGATAAGGGAATGTACCTTCCTTAGTGAAGGCCAATATATCTTTTTTTAGTTTATCCATTTTTTTATTTGTGGTTATCTTGATAAACTCCTTGGTTTGTTTTTCAATAAGTTCCAATTTTTCTTTTATATTCGCAACAGAGGCATCTAAGGCAAATGCCGATTCGGTTCTATCAATCTCCTCCCCAATTGACACACTCTTCTTGAGTGCTGTATTAATGGTAAGGAGCATTAAATCTCGACTATATTTAATTGCCACACCTGCGAATGCCTGTTTGTAATCTACATCGTCGACAAAAAGGCAGGGTTCTAAAGGCAGGCATCTAAAAAAGCAACAAAAATAAAGCATTGAATGTATTTTTTTCTTTTTTTAATGGGGGTCCCCCAACCCGTTTTTTACCCCTTAAAATCGATTATAATTAAAATAAAACATTTACCTTTGAAAAAAATGCATTCAATGCTTTGTATTCGACGCAATGACTGGATACCACTTAGACACTGTTCTGTTGTAAGGACAAAGGGTTATCCAGCACTAGCAACAGCAATCTACTATTTTGTAATACTTTTCAATGAGTCTACATTAGCAGTCTACTCCCTAATTAGTTAGGAGCTCTCCAGTCAGTGGAGGAGGGTTGCAAAATCATGTGCAGCAGAAGAAAAGGCTATACTTTAACTTTCAAGTAGAAGGCTTTAGTAGAATTTAAAAAGTTAAGACTCCCTATAGGTGCACAAGTGGTTAGGCTTGGGCAATAGGCATCAGTGACACCCAACCTCTGGATATAGCACTCCAATGACACAGCAGTGACAAATTGGCTTGAGGCAAGTACTACCTTGAGCCCCAAAGTATCTAAGGAGTACTGAAGATGCAGCTGGATTATTTCCTGTGCAGCATCAGTGGAACCAGTCTCCTGTTCCTTGGTTGTGGTAAATAAAGGAGGGACGTCACAGTAGCAGTCGCAAGAAAGGACCCTCAGCAAGGAATTCCTCAGAATCACTGGTCTGTGCTTTTGGTGCCTTTTTTTACAAGCTTCTAAAGTGAACAGTTACCGCCCGGTCAATATGCCTCGATTCTGCAGTCCTGCACTCTGGTAAGGAGACTTTGAGGAGGGGGAATTCTGCCTCTTGCAGGTCCAACTGGAGCTAAACCAAAGCTCTGGGAGTATTCATTCCTTGGAAGATTATGCACCTCACCTGGGTTAGAGGTCCCATAGTTTTGGCGGTTTGCAGCCCTGGAAGGTCATAGCACATTGGGGATAGCTCGTTCTGCAGCTCATCTTATGGCTAGTTAGTCCCCACCAGCCAAAGGGCCAGAGTAGTTCTCTTCAGAGCTCCTCCGTCAATTAGAAAACAGAATCAGTACAGCAGTCGTCTCTTCGTGGTTACTGGAAGGGTCTGCGGATGTGTCTGGTAATCTTCTGTTCCAGTGGTCGACTTGCCTTCTGCCTCAGGAACGTCCCCCTTCATCAAGATTTCCCATTCATTTCTCTGCAAACTCACTGCAATTTACAGAAGGGGTGGGTGGCTGTCCAATTAGGACAGCCAGCACTCCAGTGGGAACTTGTTGCATTCAGATACATCAGCAGACAAAGGACAGGTGATGTTAGACTCCTCCCCTGCTTCATATCCACAGACACACTGGAGCCTTGGCAGGCAAGCTAAGGGTCCCCAGCAAAGACTAATCTCACATGAAGACCTCCTCCTCCCAGGATCGAGGCAGGGCTAACAAAGAACAACCCCACAAGTAATGGCAAAAAAAGGAGCCACCATGTTGGAACATAAGTGATGCTTTTGTGCATAACTGCAGCTGTAAAAAGGCACCCCTTATTCAGAGAATCGGAGAACAAGAAAACAGGTCCAGAAGTCCAGCAAAAAGTGCTGGGGGTCTCACTATGGGAGAGGGATTAAGCATAAAACTGAAATTTCCCCAACATGCCCACAAGGCGATCCGTGCCAAGGCACAATCAGAGCAGCTCCCAGGCACCAGCTCCTCAGATATTTAGCCCGTCTAGCCACAAACACTGCATGCCTCCCAAAGCCAGCGACTCATTTCCCCCACCTGGATCATTGATCAGCGGCTCCATACACCATAGACAGCTGGTGGTGAAAGGTCCCACCCAGCATGCCCGCTCCCGTGGCCCGCTCCTCTCCCACACTAGGAAGTCACACCAATAGATCACTGCTTCGAACACAGCCAGTGAATAACACCAAACTTCCTCTGAAGAGCGTGTTCACAGACCATGCACTAAAGATGATTAAAGCAGCGAGCCAGTTTTTCCCGGGTGTCTTCCAGAGTGACTGGGGCACTCAGGAGCTCACAGGCTTATAGCCATCTTGGCTGGGGTCACTAGCATGCACCACCCCAAGAAATCTAATAAAATAAGAATTTTTCTAAGCAACAGACATACATCCATAAATGTAATAGAGCAACAGTATTACATTATTGGGACACATCCTGAGGTGGGGGGCCATAACGGTGTGTTAAAGCGCCCGTTCTGAGCCTCCAGATTGGCTGGGAGGCCACTACGCCCCCTCTTGCCAGGTACTAATGAGCCATCACAATAATCAGCTTCTCATTTTATCATCTTCTTGAACGTCTGCATACTGGTGCAAGCATAGATCACCTGGGGACCACTCCATTGGCGACAGTGCACGGTACCATTAACATAGCCAAACGTAGATCTGTTTATTTCACATGCTGCAAAAGAATGAGGCATTTGAAGTAGGTGAAAAAGTATCAAACACGCTATTCAGCAAATGCCCTGCCACCATGTTGCACAAGGTCCGAAACTGCTTTCCTTAATCAAACACCAGAAGGTTGACTGCATTGTTCTACATATGCGCAAGTACCTGTCTGTTAATCCAGTCATATGCAGCACTAAACATTGTAGAACCTTTATTTTTCATGGTCACTTGCATTTGCACAGACTTCGGACAGTTTTCCGTGTCACCAATTTATAAAACTGCACATAGAAAGTGCAAAAGAGGAAAGGGTCCACCAAAACAAAAAAAACACAAAAAAAACACTTAGTCGGTATATGCCCCTGTATAGATACACTTCACACGTATTGAGTGACTTTTTGATGGACCATTTCTCAGCAAACTAAGCACACATTTACTGCCACTTTAATTCTTGCATACATTGGGTAGCCTATTAAAAGCATTCATGCGCTGCGAACCGCTTACTTCCAAAACAGGTGACAGGCCCAAGGAAAAGCAATGCCTCCAACACTTCCTCCAATATCAGTACATAAAACCAGGTCGGGCAGAAAACCTGGCACCTTCACAAAAGCTGGTTAACCCTTAGGGTACCCTACCAAATAAGGACTAACAAAGCAACTCTCATGCCTCTCTGGAATAGACCATGCTGTTCAGTACATCAGCCAACTTACCTTCATGGATTCACTATGGTTTTTCACCCAATACAAACAATACTGGACTTTTCCCACTCAGGCTTTCTTCCACAGCAGCACACTGATCATTTTGTAGATTGATTACATTCTATAACAGGATATTAGCAGTGGAGAAATGTGCTAGTGTTGAATTCATTTCTAATGTAAAGTTCAAACAAACTCCAAAGCATAAAATAAGCAGTGTCGCATAGAAATTTGCTATGCAATTAGGGAGGTTTGCTAATTAAGTTCACACTTGTGCAGCAAAGCTAGCTATTTAAATTAGCTTGCTCAATGAAAGCACAGCTCATTCAGCATGCCTCTTGACCTCAGGGCTCCCTCCACCCTCTTATCTGTTCACTGCAACTTCACACAGGCTAATGGAGAGAGGGTGCAGCAGTAATCATCTCGTCCACTCAGAATTGCCAAAGGCCTGCGTGGGAGTGCTAATCAAGAAGGTTCTCGCTTCAAATAATTGCAAACCAAAAGTAATCGGATATTTAATAAGCTAACTAGATCCTGGCTGGCAAAGACCAGTATCTGTTCACTTTTTTTTTTTTTTTAAAGATAGTCCTGCAATTCTTATCCTAAAAATGTAAGTAGTTACATAATGCAAAATTATAGTATTGCTACTGTAAAACACTGCATGGTCTCAATGTTTTTAGTAAAGTTAAGTTGTTGTATCTAAATTCCCTAGTATATTCATGAGCATGTGAATCCATGCCAGACCCCATGCTGGAGAAACTACATTTCATTTTGTTAGGGAAAGTGCATTATATTGAGTGAACAAAAGATGTACATGATTACACGGCCAAATGCTTTTGATGGCAAACCAAGTACTGTGACTGGCTGGTTACATTCATCTGTGCAACTAGTGCTCAACCCAGGAGCCGATCCCAAACTTGATATTCTCCTATCACCTGGTTGGTTTATACCAGCTACCCTGAAAATGAGGCGGTTGCAAAACCACAATATTCCACCTAGTTTGTCCAGTTATCTGCCTGAGACACCATCCACTTAGTCTCTAGTCTCTAACATTCTTTCCTCTTTCATAACGAATATGCAACACGAACTAGAGGTTTACGCAAAGTAGCGATCAATAGTTCCTTCCAGTCTGCGCATCTACAGACCTGCTGAAATAGAAACTGTATTTGGCCTCTAGAGCTTGCTTTGCTCTACGATTATGATTGCATTGTACATTAGCACCTGTGAGAGAGTGGGCCAATCTGGAGGCTGCAAACACAAGCAGAATTTTCAAGTAGCTACCTGCTTTTCATGCCGGGCCTCAGCGCTGCTACCCAGTCTTCACCCTGTCCTTGGAAGTTTCCACAATAGCGCCAGACCTCGACCCCCCCCTGCCCGCTCGTCTGCACACCTCCTTGCTCACATGCTGTTCCTGAAAATATTTCTAATCACGGATATATGGGTAATTTGTTTTTAAAGGAAGCATGAATTGCACAAAGCTTGGTTCCCTTAAAAACAACAACAACAAAAATATCACCCCAGATGGCTGAATGCCAATAGTGATGAATACCGCTTTCATGGATGCACAGGGCTAGAATGCTGCACTTGTGCTTGCCCTACTCTGGCTTTAGGACCGTTAGCAGCCCTGGCCTCCCCCAAAAGTGGAAATTAAACACTATATTGAAACCCATATAGATCACTGACAGTGAAGAACCATCTTGTCCACCTGAAGTTGACAATTACCCTGCCCGTCGCAAAATCATAGTGCGTACGTAATCTCAGGCTACGAGTTTTCTTTTACATTTTGAACTTTTTGGTTCATACAACATATTTTTCTTACGCAGCAAATGAGGGGTCAAGCATACATTATATGGAACACTTCCCTGTACAACACTGACTGCACCTAGCTGCACAGGGCCCTGCAATGAAAACAATTTCAGAGCCTTATATTTTTTATCTATTCAAGCAGCTAACATTTTACAGACACTCCTCCCACTAGTGTCTTAATTCAGCGGTACACAACAATGCTGTATTGTTGCTAATGTTATGTCTTTGGTACAAATAACATCTGGTGACATTTAATATATTCATAGAGAATTACTTATCAAATAAATTGGTTTGCTAAGCAAGTACATTTTAATTAACAAATTATGCTAATAAATGTTTGAAAACTAATGTATGCCTTGGAACTCTGACCTAGCAATTATGGTAACAAAAGGAACATATAAAAACAGTCAAATATTATTAAGCATATGTCTGTGTTCAAGACAAGCCACTAATTTACAGTGAGTGGGAACTTACTAGAAAGCCTACTCTGTTCTACGTTGCCATTTGGTATGAGCTGGCTCACTTACCAGTAATGCCCCCAAGACGTCACTCCTCCAAAAAAGGAATTGGTCGATTATTCCACTCCAGGCAGCCAAGTGACTATGTTGCAGACTAACAACTCTTAGGGTTCTACTGCTCTTCGAGGTCCGACTGGTCTATTCAGTCATACACCATCATTGGATCTCAGTTTTTTTTTTTTTTTACATGGAGGCACAACAAGGACATTCTGAAAATACGAAGGAAGTAATCCATTAGAAGAATCTTCTGCTTATGGTGGATCTTCCAATAACTCCCAAAATATCAGAAGTGGTAGCATTCAGGAGTATGCTCTCCCCTGCACGAGTGCCATGTCACAGCATTTGCCTCAATGGAGTATCAACTTTCATGGCTTACTGAACAGATCGTCACCTGCATATTCCAAGAAGGTACATGTGGCTACTGGCGATTGTCTACAGATTGCCAGACAGTAGACCTGGGCTCATAAAACACTGGCAGTGAAGTCTGATGACACCGCCATAGCAGTGTCTGGACATTTAGCATTCCAAAATAATTTTGACTGATCATGAAGAATTTGCATAAATCCGGTTATCTAAATTGTTAGGGAACAAAGATGGAAAGAGAAGTACCCATCAGGCATTGTCCGTATGGGGCTTTTGGATTGTAAAGTGGTAAGGCACATGACTTGTCAACACCGCGAAAAAAACAACCTGAAACAGATTTACTTAAAATAACTGAAAAGGGGAGATTCTGGAATGTGTTCGATATGTTTGGCAATGCACTGCTCTTAGGGAGAAGTCCATGTCAATAATGCCACAGTACAAAAGCATAAATACTTGTGGCAAACCTTAAACTAACATATGGACAAGTTACTTACCTGTAACTTTTGTTCTCCAGCAGGGTACTAGTATGGATTCATACGCTTAAGAATATTCCCTGTGGTCAGGCCGGGAATCCTCAGTAAAAGAGAAAAAGGTTTTACTTCTAACAGTTACAAGTAATTTGTTCCTTCTCCAGCATGGGATCTTGCATGGATTCACACGCTCATGAATAAAGAATACATAGCAGTACAACATTACACAACCAGTGGAGGTGGCAAGGCTCAACAGAAGCAATTACTCTTACCTCCGGAACAGGCTCACCTTCAAGCAAAAAGGTTGTGTAGCACTGCTTTGCCGACCCTTGGCTCCTCTGTTGCTGCAGTAGAATCTTGTGAAAGTGTGTGCAGATCTCCACGTAGCAGCCCTGCAGATGTCCAGAAGGGGCACACCAGACAGGAAAGCAGTCGTCACAGCGATCGCTCTGGTGTAATGGGCTCTTGGACTGCAAGGCAGCAGTCGGTTTGACAACCAGTGACCGTGCGTGATACAGCCAGAGAGCCACCTGGAGAGGAAGACTTGGACAAAGCTTTCCCACGGTTCACAGGACCAAAGTTCACAAAACGTTGACACCTTCCGGAAACTTTTCATGTGTGCCACTAACTTCAGAGCATGCACCAAATGCAGCAAGTGCAAAGTCCTTTCAGCCGGCGACGAAGGGGCCAGAACACAGGCAACACCAGAGGTACTTTAAGGTGGAATTCCGACAGAACCTTTGGCATGAAGGAGGGGTGTGTCCGCAGCACCACCCTCGTGCCGTGAAAAAAAAAGTCATTAGGCCGCTTGCAGTACAGGGTCTGGATCTCACCTATTCTCCTTGCAGAGGTGATGTCCACGGGAAAAGCAGTTTTCCATGAAAGGAACTCGAGGGGGGCTTGATACATAGGCTCAAAGCCCCCCCCCCACCCTCATGAGCCTCATCAGTACCACATTGAGTTTGCACACCAGGGCAGGCGCCTTCACCGGTGGTAATGATCGAAACAGTCCTTGAGGAACTCCTTTACTAGATGGTGTGACCAAAGAGAAGACCATCCCGGAGACCTGGAGGAGTGGGAGATAGCCACCAGATGCAATTGGAGGCGTGTGCCCGCCTCGCCCAAGGACAAGTACAGAAGGATCTGTTGGGCAGTGACCCTCGCTGATGGTCTGCGTCCTGCACCACGTTGTGAAACACTTCCACTTGTGCCCGTAGCACTTAAGAGTTGACGACACTCTGGCCTTGGAAAATACCTCCCTGCAATCCACTGGTAGCTCGTAACCAACAAACTCTAAGGCTGCAGGAGCCAGACCTTCAGGTTCAGCGATCCTGGGTCGTGATGTAGTATTGCGCCACCTTCTCTGGTGAGCAGATCCGTAAACCAATGGCAGCTTGACTGGAGGTGACATCGACAGGCTGATAAGGTCCGGGTACCAAGTCTGCCTTGGCCACACCGGGGCAACGAGGATCATCCTGCATCGGCACAGTTTGAGTTGATTGATAACTTGCAGCAGGAGAGGCAACTGGGAAGGACGGGTTTGGGGGGGGTTAGTTGATGCGTACCCCATGCTCTTCGGCTGGTGGAACCTGCTGGCAGATCTCTGGCATTTGGAGTTCACCACTGTTGCAAACAGATCAATCTGGCATCTGCCCCACTTGAGGAAGAGGCTGTCCACTTGATCCTGCCGAAGTTACCACTTGTGGCAAGAGCGCAGCTCCCTGCTGAGGAAGTCGGCAATGGTGTTCTCTACTCCCGCCAGATGGAAAGGAATGAGGAACATCCCCTGGGTGACAGCCCAGTGCCACAAGTCCTGCGCCTCTCTGAAGAGTGCCAGGGATCTGGTGCCCCCCCCTACTTCCAGATTTAGAACATTGTGGTGGTATTGTCCGTGAAGACCGCAGGACGGAAGGAATAACTTAGGGCCCTTAACACTGCTCGCAGCTCCATGATGTGGAGCTACCTCTCCTCTGGTAGCCACAGCCCTATGACGCGGAGGCGTCCAGTGTATGCTCCCCAGCCCTCCATGGAAGCGTCCGTGATGAACGTCACCTGGTATGGTGGGCTCTGGAAATCAATGCACCCAGAAAAGTTGGAGCGCCTGCCCCACCACCTTATCGCTCAATGGAACTCCCTCAAGAACAATCTTATCTGCGAAGCTTCCGGATACCTGGATCCAACGAGGATCCAGGATTTCCTGGAGGAGTCACATCCTCAACCTGCAGAGGCTGAATCCACATCATGCCGAGCAGCGACTTGGATGGTCCGTACCATGGCGGTCTTCAGTGCCAACAGCCGTTGCACTTTGCCCAGGATGGCCGCTATTCTCTCTTCTAAGGGGGCTGCCAGGCAGGAGACCATGTTGAGCCTGGACCCCAGGAACAGTGCCTTCTGCTATGGAATCCAGCAGTACTTCGGATAGTTCACAGAGAATCCAAGACCCGTCAGCAGTCAGACAGTCCTTTCCTTGTGTTCGACTGCGACTTGACAAGGATGAGCCAGTCGAGGTACAGTAACACATATCCCACCCCCTTTGTAAACACCCTGGGCGCGACTTCAGTCCGAAGGGAAGGACCTTGAATTGGCAGTGCTTTCCCTGAACGACAAAGCGCAGGAACATCCGATGCTTCTCATTAATGGGGATGTGGAAGTACGCATCCTCCAGATCCAGCGACAACAGGAAGTCTCCTTCCTCCAGTTGGCCGAGCACATGCTGCAATGCGACCATCCTAAATTTCTGGGACTTACTCGTTTAGACGCCGCAGGTCGAGAATGGGCCTCCAGTCCCCAGTCTTATTTTGAAATATCTGCAGTAGACTCGAGTCCCAGAGTCACATAGGAACCAGCTTTATCGCCCCTTTTCTTAACCTGGCACGTACTTCCTGCAGGAGCTGTGGGATGTGCTGCACCTGCCGTGCCACTGGTGGTATCCAATGACACTTCTGTGGAATTCTAGAGTGTGGCCATGGGTGAGAGCATCCAGCAGCCATCGGTCAGTGGAGATCTTTTCTTGCCAGCCGGCCTCCGCCCCGGGTGCATGGGTGGGGGCCCGACTTCCTGACCAGTTCAATCCTGCTTTGGGGCCTGCGTGCCACCTTGGGAGAGACAATGGTGGCCATCTCCAAAAGCCTTGGAACGACCCCTGTAGGCCAGCTGGTTCGTGGAACGGGAGGGTTGGCGGTACAAGGATGACCCCCCCCACCGACCCTTTGACAACTTGAGGGATTTTCCTCAGAAGGATGTTGATGAAGCGTGCTGAGAGCAGAGGCCATCTGTGTCAGTCTTGATTGCTTTCAACAATTCAGCGACAGCCTTCCAAAAGGGAATGCCCACGAACGGCATGTCCAGGGCCTTCGTTTGCACCTCCGGCTGAAAGTTGGTGGCTTTCAACCAGCCACAACGACAGAGGCAGACACTGTTGCCCATCTGTGGGAACCCTGTGTCAGCCAGGGCCACGGTGATTGCATGATCCGATACCACCTCGCCCTCCAGCGTCTCAACCAGGTTGTCGTCGGGGAGGAATTCCAGAAGCAGGGTCAACTTATACTACAGCTCCCTGTCGTATCTGGCCAGGATCGCAAGCGCATTTGCTGCCTTTACCGTCATTGCCGCCAAGAAGATCACCCTTCTATCCACGGCGTCCAACTTCTTCCCCTCGCTGTGCGGGGCAACAGAGGCCGAGGATGAGGGATTTGAAGATTTGAAGATTTCTTCCTCGCAGCCGCTGAGACCACCGAGTCTTTTTGCCTGGGCTGAGGGCAGGTTCCTCATCAGCGCCAGGCACTCATCCCAAACGTCGTCCAGGAGAGGCACCGCCAGAATAGTCTTCCTCTTGGCCTCACAGTGTTGATAAAGGAAAGCTTCCTTCCTGGTCTCTTCTGGCATTAGCTGGAAGAGCTCAGATGCGCCGGCGACCAAAGCATGGAACAATCCCATTTCATCCGGGGGAGAAGCCCTCAGAGGTAGGGAAACGCTGCTGTCATTGAGACGGCGTAGGGTGCAGCTTTCTCTTCGACAGTGGACGGGGGCCCCCCATTGACCACAGGGCCACTCTGGGCGCCGTTGGGGTCTCCTGGACCGGGTCAGCCCCTTTCGCCTTCGAGAGGGTGGCAGCCACCAGCTCGATCATCGAGGATGACTTTGCCTGGACCACCCGGGCCTTCAAGGGCAGGTCGGACACCTTACCCTGCGCCTTGGTCTTCTCCGGCTTTTCCTGCAGCTTTCCCAGGTTAGCCGATTAACTATTCGAGGAGGAGCTAGAGCAATGACTTCAGATGGAAGCAGACAGTGAAGATTGCGCGGCGCCCCAACTGAAACGGACTTGCGGTGCTTGGCCTTGTGTTGGGCCCCCCACAGATGGAGCACTCTGAAAGGACTTTTGAAGCCTGCTCCTCGAACCAGCTGGTCCTGGGTAGGGCATGCCTCCGTTTGCCACATGGGGTAGAGGCCTTGGTGCTGAGTCACGCTGCCAATCTACTGGGACGATCCTTGGCAGTGCGCTTGGAGAAACCAAAACCGGTCTCACAATCTGCTTCCTTGTGATCCGGATGGAGACAGAGGCACTGGGAGGGTTTGTCCTCCAAAAACATTCCTAAATATGCAGTTGGAGCAGCAGAGCTTGAAGAGGGAACCTCCGTCGTCCTCCAACATGGTCCGGTGTGTGGTGTAGGCCCGATGGCCTTCTGGAATCCGTGATGAAACTAGACGATTCTTGCACTTGAGGGGCGTCGAAAGACGTCGACAAACAGATCTCTGTTTGCCAGTCAAAGAAACGAAAGAGCACACAGGCTCTGTTTGACAAAAATAGGAACGTTTTAACGAAAAAGCGTAAAAACATAGAAACGCTCTCAGAGCAGAACACGAGGGCTTCCAACACTTGAACGTGCGGCAAAAATCTGAAGATGGCTGCCAGAGGAGTGGCTTAGGGAGAGGGCAGTCATTGGCTGGGGGCAGTATGACCCAGAGCTCAGGGATTTGTTTATAGGAGAAAGACGGTTTGTAAGTGAAAGTGAAACAAGTTTTCTTTTACTGAGGTTTCGCGGCCGGACGACGGGGAATATTCATGAGCATGTGACACCATGCCAGATGCTAGGCTGGAGAAAAAAACGTGACCAATCAATGGCCCAAAGGTGTTCAACTATTTTAGGGCCTTGATCACAAAGTAGACAGCTCTCAAGAGCAGCTGTCAGAACAGAACAAGACCAACAAAAGCCCTTACAAGACTGCTCTTTGTTAAATTACTTTTAATAGCAAGTTAAACGACACCTAGGAGAACCATCATTTCAGCAGGTTCAATTGCAACACAGACCCGATTAAAAAAAGGCTTTTTTGTAGGGCAATCCATCTTGCTAATTCAAGCATTTCCAATGGACATCAAAAGCCATATTATATACTCTAAAGCATGGTGCAAAACGAGTGCAAAAGTGGTGAGCAGACAGCAAAACAGACACACTGCTTCTTACGAACAGCATGCACAAAGATAACCCATGTTACCACGAACAGAAAACCAGCGTTCTTATAGATTTTCATTAGACAAGTCTTCACCTTTCTAATTTGTGAACATTTTTAAAATGTTAATACAAGCCACAGGGAAAATTGTAAATGATGAAATCTGTACGTAACACTACCCTACCCCTAAAATGTTGATTGGCTGAATATTCAGGAATCGTCAAAATGTTTAAAATAATTCTCTTCAACCCGTTTGTTGCAAAACTCTTTCAATAGTAAAAAGAAACTTTTAAAAATAGTAAACGACAACGTTACAAGGATAAAATATTTTTTTATTTATTTAGTCTTATAGTAAAGGCAAGCCTCAACTTGCAAGACATTTCTTGAGCAGTATGCACAACATACCTTTGATTTCCATGGAATGGAATTTAACATTAACAAAGACAAATCTACACTGTGTACACTATTTCATTAAATGCCAATAAATGGGAGGAAAAAATAAAACACAGAAGTACTCACACATACAAGCCCCAGATCCCACCCACCCCTACCCCACCACACAAAACACAATGTCTGGTTCCAGTACCAAGTAGCTTTTTGATTTTGTTTATGAAATATCTCGGTAGCGTCATGAACTAGCTGCTCAAACTAAGTGAATCCATGCATGCTACACGAGGCTGCCCACTACTCAGCAATCAGTACCAAATACACTGCTCTTGGTGTACGGACGTACAAAAGTTGGGTTGGCTATACTTCTTAGAAATGCACAAAAAGGATATTTGATCATAACCTTATGAATCTGTACAGTTTCACATGCCTACATCATCGGCCGAGTGAGAGTTGGGAAGTTCAGACTTCAGTAGCAGGACATAAATATCAAAACATTATCACTCATCGCAAGATACAAAAATACACCCCTCCGCACACGAGCCTGAATCTCCCCCCCCCCCCCCCCCCCGGGTGGCCCGTGGGCGACAGCAGACGTCTCTGAAAAAGAATAAATAAAAACATCACCCAGTTTGAGAAACGGCATGAAGCAAACTTGGGTTGCTCGCCTCCATTCCATTTCGTTTGAAAGACTGATGATTTTTGTTTTGCTGCATTTTTTCAAAACAGTGCCATTTGTGAACAGAAGGGTAAAAAAATACATTTACTTCAAATCAGTCTCACCGTTCAGCCAGCCAACCACGTCCCTCCCTCAATCTGTATTTCTCATAAATAAAAAAAATATATGCAGGTTTACGATTAAAATTAATCTTCTAAAAGCCTACCTGCTCACAGATTCACAAAGACCTTGGCTGTGACGTTCCTCCTAGTGAAATAGATGTAGCACCTATGATACTAGCGATTGATATGGGCTTTGTGTGGCCGATAAGGCAATGTGCTACTGTCTGCACCCATTCAGAGGCTGCAGGTTTAGTTCTTGGTACAAAATCTGCCAAGTTGGGACATTTTGCTTTTAAAATCAGAATGAAGAAAGTTGAAAAGGAATGAAGAGTGGAATAGATGCAGTCCAAGAGTCTACTAAATGGGGGAAAAAACAAGTCCTTTACAGCTGGGAAAGGGGTGAGGATTACACGGATGAACAGAAAAGAAGGTAAGACCGCCGTGCCCATACAGTCGCTTTATTGCTGTAATGTGTTCAGCTAGCATCGATTCGGAGCTTCTTTCTGCTTTGGGGTTCTTCAGAGTCAGACTCTGAGCTGGAGTCGGAGCCCCCATCGAAGGCTGAGATGGTGCTGCCCTTCGCATTGGTGTACAGGCTATTTTCAGTGGATGAATAGTTGGCCTGCAGCTGGGCACCCGACCTTGCTTTCTCCAGTGCACGTACTACAAACCAAAAAACAAAGAAACAATTCAAACACATTGACCTGCAGAAGACAGATCGCTTCAGACAATGAATTTCACAAGTGAAGTATTTAATCCTACCAAAAGAAAAACCTGTGCAACATTCCTTTATATTCCCACCAGCTACCACAGTCAATCTACCAGAAGTGAGACATTGAACAGCAAACGGGGCACAAGTCTGGGGTAGCCAGATGCAAAGGAAAACTAAGCAAAGGGAGAAGACTGTGGGTAAGAGGAAAACGAGCAGCAGGTAGAAGTAGCCCGGTGAGGACTCCAATGTAGATCAGGAAGAGGAGGGGATAAAAAATACTGGTGTTGGCTTGGATGTGTGGAGAACTCACAGGAGAAGCAAGAATATTTAAATGTTACCCCCAAAATCCGACAGATTTATTCTCTCTTCATGATACAGTAACACAATATTTGCTATAGCAATGAGAATGCTGTAATTTTAGCATCCTGTAATAGGCTTATAACAGAGCTACAAATAGCAAGTTTTCGGTTATCTCAATCACTATACTTTGCTTCTTTAAGTGAGAGTCTCAGAGCACCCATTAATGTTGGCCTTTATGTGCATTTTTATAGAGAGCACCAAGCCCGTAGGCAACTAGGCGCTGGTTACAGTAGTGGGGAAAACTAGTTAGGCAGAGTGGGGGGATAGGCGATGCAAAGTTAAATGTCTGTTGAAAAGGTGTTTTTTAAGTTTAAGCAGCCTAGAATGGGAAGCTGAAGCCGCCTGCCCTTTTCTAGTTGAATCTCGGGGTGACAAGGCAATGTTTGTAGGCCATGCTTGGAGGTCTTGTCGAGGAGCGTTTTTTGACTTGGTTTACAAGGTAGGGCGGGGCACTGTTTGAGAGGCATCAGTGAGCGATGCAAAGGATCTTGATATTGACCCTGTCTGACTGGGCGGCTTTTCTAGCCTCTGATGTGTTCTCTTGCCGATGTCTAGAGCTGCTCTCAGGGCATTGTTGTGTACCATTTGAAGCTTGCTCAGGTTTTTTCTGGATGTGCCACTGAGGAGTTCGAATTTCAAGCAAACAAAGGCACAAGCTACTTCTAGCCGGACTGGTCTGAAAGAGATTTAAAAACCTACATGTGCTTGGCACAGAGCGGTCAACTATTTAGGGCTTTACCATGAAATATTTAGGGAAGTGGGGCGGGGTCTCCAAGTAGAAATTGTGCCAGAACAGTATCCGCGGGCACCATGTTGCAGCTTAAAAGGAAAAGCTGTACTAATAGTTCCCCATGTCACATGAAGTATATAAACACTTCAAAGATAGGAAGACTGACACCAATCAATGTTTATAAAGAACAGAAGTTCTACTTGGTTTACAGGAAAACCTCTCCTGTGGAGATCTGCGGTAGCGACTTGCTCTCACCTAGTGTGCATTCTCCATTACACAAGGGTTACTGTCAGCAAGCCCTGCTATTTAGTGGCCACCCCCGTGCATGGAAAAATCAGCTAGGGGAGAACTAGCATAAGCTGACAAGGACTCATGACATGAGGGCCAGTTTCCCACTAGGTTACTGAGTTAATGACTTCATGAACTACCAGCTCAAAAAATGAGCCTGCAAATCTTGTAGCAGAATGGAACCAGTGTGCTTACACTTGGCAAATGATCAATTAAAAAAACAAAGAATTCACTCTTCAGCACATATGCTACACCTTTAGCAGGGCAGGGGAACATCCATTAAAATTGAACAGCGTTAATTGAAGTTCTAGGCAGCAGCTTGACATGTAGGGGGTATTCAATGTAAAGTTTGGTTTGAAAGATTCAACTCACCCAGATTAAACCATTTCCAACTCTGGCTACTGTAAAATAAATATCCTCAACTGATCGAATTAGTCCCTGGATATCTGTCCTTGCCACTACTGTATAGCTGGAAAGCGGGTTGCAATGACAATCAAGAAAACAAACATGGAGTGAACAAGGGAACAATGCCCCTCTCCTCTCTTGCATTACATCTGTGCCCCTTTAAAAACAATTTAATTGTAGGCTGTGTGTACTTTCTACAGCCGTACACCTTTTTCTGGATAGCATTTAGGCCTTTGTGACTAGTTCCACTAGGCCACCTGGTGAGTTTAGCTACAACTGTGCGGTGCAGCCACTCTTCTTGCATTCTTCAAATATCCTCTGCAGTCCCTACGGCTCTCCATCTCTATTTTCTCTAACTGCTACACCATCACCTTTCCTCCCTCGTTCATGAAGTCCAGTAGAAGAACAAAAAACAAAACAAAAAACTTCCCATAGCAGACGCCGACATCAGTGCTCCTCCAGAGAGGTTTTCACCAATATCCTCTTCTCTATCCCCTCTCCAGATCTATGGACCACCCTCATCTCAGCGCCACTCTTTCCTTCCACATCCTGCAACATTAATGGTGGCACATTCTCTTGCCGGCTTCTCATCCTCATGTTGCTTCGTTAATGTCAATCACACAGGCACTATCCTGGTTCAGGGTCCACAACCTAACCTCTTTGACAAGATTCTGCCTTCTCTCATTAACACCACCTCAGAAAACTTTCAAAGGCAGAGACCTCGTCCATCTGGCAACTATTAATGCCTGTTCAGCCAACAAACACGCTGCGACATTCTCACCCTTACCGAGACATGGTTCAATGCCAGCAAAGTCACTGCTTTTGATTTCCTCCTTCCAGACAGCTTCAAAATCATCTCCAAGCCTCGATCTCACTGCACTGGTCGGGTATTGCCTTGGGGTTCCTGCTTCCATTTTATCCACCCAGCACTACCCTTCATTGGAAAGCCTGGTTTGCAAGCTGGTCCTCTCTCCCATGTTCACCCTGACCATTGCTACAATTTACCAGCCTCCACCACTCCTCTCTGAATGGGCTGTCTGCTCTGCCTTACTTTTTCATCTCATCCACCTCGAACCTCCCGAGTGATTCCAACTGGGGAGGTCTCTCCTCTCGCTCTCCTAAGCTGATGGAGAAGTTGGCATTGCCCCAACTCGCACACGTCGCTTGTTCATGGTCTCCAGGACCATCAATCTGGATTCAGAGCATCCAGAGGCACGGAAACTGCTCTTTGGAATACCTGTGAAGTACTGCTTGCATCGCTTGACTCCAAATCCCCTCATCCTTCTTGATCTCTACTTTGACGCAGTCAACCATTCCACTACCACCCTTGGTAGAACAGGCACTGGACTGGCTGACAGCCTTCCTTACTGATTGCTATTCCCAGGTCATATTGGGCACCTTCTCGCCTTCCCCCCCAGGGGTCCACTCTCTCCCCTTGGCTCCAACATCTACCTTACTCAACTTGCACACCTCATCTCCAACTTTGTGTTCTGCAGACACACCGCTTTTTCGAAATTCCTGCAGACCCTCATGCTCCCACCATCATCCAAGTCTGCCTATTTGCCATCCGGTCCTGGTGCAGCTCCAACGATCTCTGCCTCAACACCTGTAAAACTGAGATCCTTCCCATCGTGGCCCCCCGATCCCTCCTTCCCTTCACTCTGGCCTTTCTCCTTGGGCTCTCCCCCTGCTCCTACTCCTGAAGCCAGACACTGTGGAGTCATCTTCTACTCCTCCCTCTCCTTCCTTCCTCACACTCAGGACATTGCCAAGAAGTCCCACTTTCAACTCTTCCTTCTCAAAATAATTCTTAATTTTCTCACTTTCCCCCAGAGGCTCAATGTTAGCCGAGCCCTGGTTCTAGGCATGACTATTGCAATAGCCTCCACCTGAATCTACCGTCTTCCACTCTGTGACCGCTCCAGCTAATACACAATAGGGCCGCAAGACTAATCCTTGGCCTTAAGCGCACCGATTAAATTCCAATCCCCCTGCATCATCCACAAGGCTGTCTAGACCCGGGGCCCCCACGATCTTCAACTTTATTTTACTAAATACTCTCCCTCTAGAAAAACGCTTTACACACAAAGGTGTAGTGCCAAACAGAGGGTAGGTGGTACATCACTTCCCTCAGCTGGCTCCCTCCAATGGTACAGCCTCCCATGCCTCTGCCCCTTGAGCAGGACTTTCGTAAATTCCGGAAGCTCCTAAAGACCTTCCTCTTCACCTTCTTCCCTTCTCTTGTCTGCTAATCCCACAGTTGCTGTGATTGATGTTCGGGGCCCTTATGCATCCTCAAAGCCCCGACCTCTCACACCCAATTGGCCCAGCTCTCGTCTTCCCTCAGCTCTTGCCTTGGCGCAACCTCCACACTGGAGGATCTCACTTCCTGCTAAAGTGGCCCCTGGCCATGTAGCACTCAACAACCCAAGCACTTTATCTCTGGCTCACCTATCAGGCCAGACTCTCTACCACCTACTCCCTCTGCCCTTTTTCTTGCTGCACTTGCACGTTCTAAATACTCAAAAGGAATAGTATGTTTGTGCTTCCTCCTTTTCTCCCCACCGCTTTTATAATTATTTTATGTAATGTATTTCACGCCCTTGTTTCCCCACTCACCCTGTGGGCACTTTGAAACTGTATTTTACTTGCTGTACAAGTGCCTAACAAGGAAACAAAAAAGCAAGGGTGTGGACCAAAGAGCCAGAAGTCTAAGTCTTGACCCCTCGGCTAGTTAGTCAAACATACATTTAGCACACTTGGAATCACATTCTGTGCATTATCCACCATCTTATACCACTGGAGCATAAACAGATTCATGCTACAAAGCTTTCAGCATTAAACCGGAGGAGGCCACAAACCAGCAGGTATTAACTTCAATGGAAGTTAAAACAAAGCTGGTGTTAACATTGTTAATCTGGAAAACAGTTGCAATCCAGACAATTCTAAATGTGGCATTAACAAAATGTGGTTTTATGCATTTAGTATCTTGGCAACGCTTTTATTTATATGAAACAAAGATGCATGACTAAGTGACTTACAGTAAATGCATCACTGTTTCACTTTCATTATGAAGGAATGTGTGTTTTGGACCTGCATAGACTTAAACCAACTGAGCTTTCCGTTTCACCTTCTCGGCTGCTGCATACTAGTAGCTAAACTGGTGAAAACAAACTCCACTGGTTTAGGGTCAAACAAGGGCACCTTGTACTTCTGTTGCTCCACGATAAGAGCAACATGTAAGCCTAAAATGTACTATTCAGTGTTTTCCAGCACTTTACCTTTTGTACCCAGAGATTGCTGTTCCAGGACCTTGTGCCTGGATCCGAAATGGCAAAATATTTAAAAAGGGCGGAATAATTGAGATTAAATTGTAACTGTGATGGGTTTAACCCGGACCCCAGTAACTGAAGAGTAGAGTACAGGTCTCAATTCTTACAGCTGCATTCGGGCCGAGAAACGGTTTCCTGGTTACGTCACAAGGGTACATGTAAAGTGAGACGGGGTTGGGGGGGGTGTACTAGGAATTCCCATATAAAAAGCTTAAAACCGTTAGCAGCCAGGGTTGAAGCACCAACCAAATTAGGTGGCTGGAATCCCAGCATAACCACCAGTGTTTTCTTGACCACCTAAACTGCCCCTCCCACCCCCAGATATCCGCCATCTATTCTGACTAACCCTCCTATGCCCTCTTCATCCCACCAGGCCCACCCACCCCCCGCATTCAATTTACTCTCCAATTGCACGTACCAGCTCCCCTCAGGCTGCATGTGCCTCATTGGCTCGGCCTCTGCCATTTCGATCGAAAAGTGAGTATCCCTTTTGCAATTTTCCATGGTGGCGGCAAAGTTGGTTTTGTTTTTCCCCCATGGAACAACAGGCATGTGTTAGAAAATAAAGCAAATCATCGATGCAAAAAAACAAAAAGAAATGTTAAAGCATTAGCTCTACCAATAGTGATAAACCCATCATTGGGGGGTGGGGGGCTGACGGGGCCACGTGAGGTCGCTCCGGTTGGTGGACCATTATTACTAGCTCAGTTTACTACCCCCTCCCATTACCACGGTTCATCACTATGACAGTCTAGTGGGTGACGACATTGAACAGTATTAAGAACATTACATTAATACTCTAACTGTAATCAGTATTGCAATTGATTTGCGACTGCAATGCTTGCAGTTTCAGCCAGCACAGAGGTGAATTCCAAATGTCACTGCAGCACTTATTTTTAAAGCCATGACTAGCTTTTCAGATTCCTTAGAAATACCAGATGGCATCCTGCCATTTCTTGATAATGAACAGTTGATGGTAGTGGGTTCATTTTGTGAACTGCTGGAGTTCGCGAACAAATCTGTCTACATGTTTATCATTAATTATAAACAAATTGTTCTTAGATGCATTTTTTTTTAAACTTTGTTTCTGCAACACATGACAAGCTGCCTATCTGTGTTTTGTTTTCAATCCCAAAAGATTCCACATTGATTATGTACAACAACTGGAAGAGCTCATATCAGATTAAGCAAAATGCCAGGTAAAGGGGGCGACATTGTGTGGCCATGTATTATAAGGAATACAATGCAAACGATATTGTAAATCCCCTCAAGAGTTCCATGACTTCATAAAGGAACGTTGCCTTCTACCTCATTCCTCTATTTGGTCACTAAACACTTCAGTGATTTGCAATATCCTGGTAGTCTACAGTAGTGTTACTGCATCTAATTATTTCTGCAGAGCGCAGATCTGCCATATCAAAGTTTTAGCTGCAACAGAACCCGGGTAAGATTCTGCGCAGGGAGCAATTTGAAAGCTGCCATGGTGCATACAGATTTTCCAATGTTCTCTTGAAGATGCAACCATTGACAGATTCAGCAGGAGGGAGGCAGCAGAGTTTAAAAACTGTAGATGAATTACCTAACACCAACACAGAAACAAGGGGCTCTCCCCCCTTAAGAGGTGTAGTAGAAATCCAAGGTTTGCAGGCCAAAATCGACTCGGACAGCATCAGGCCTCCCTTTTCTCTGCAATACTATTAAGGAAAATCTGATTATGGATTAACGATTCCACCAGCTTTCCCCAAAAATTGTTATACATCATTGACTTATGGTCAGCCTCATTGTGTTCTTGAGTTCTTTGCAACATCTAAAACTGTTTTTGGATGTGCCCATTGAAAGTCTAGAATTTAATTAATCTGGATTATCGCAAAACTAACATGCCCTGCGAAATACCAAAAAATTCTGCCAATCAGTCGGTTCTGATCACAGCAATGAATAGCTGCCGACGTTGATGCAATGGTGCTCTTGTCTGGATTTGAACTATCTAAATTTGACGAATCTTCAAAAATAGTGCATAAAGAGCCAACATCATGCACCCCAAAAAAGTTTGCAAATTGTTTCCTTGCAGTCCATGTGGGCGCCAGATCTACAGTTTCCCCAGACCTCAAGTGTCTTTTGCCCAAACATTCGGCCATCAGAAAGGACTGAAGAGTCCAGATCAATTGGGGGCTTTTTCTAACCACTGGCCATCCGAAGTGGTACAGACTGGCTTCTTCCATCTTCTGCTCAAAGAATCCTCTTGTTCCGAATTTTCCTTCATAGAGTCAAAGTGGTGATTTCCTTTATTCTTATGTGGTAAAAAATGCAAGTTCAGCACAGTAAAAAGGCACAACTATCAGCTGTGGGATTCGCCCACTAAAAGGGGAGTGGGCTTCATTGATAGCCACACAGTTCTATGCAGTAGGCTGCAGAATGCCCTAAATAATTGTGTTTCAAGCAAATAGCAGGCAATCAAGTTGGGATACAGAGTTTAACATTAGACTGAGGCACTGTAAACAGGCCCGAGAGCCTGCTTTTCCCTAGAAACATTCACATTTTATTAACTTGCTTATTAGCCGCAGAGGCTGGTAGCACATTGCAAATTACACATTCCCCAAGATTATACAGTAAGAACTGAACAGCCTTTAAAACTCGAGGTCAGGAAGCAAAGCTCATGGGTGCTGTGGAAAGGCAGTGAATGCACAATTTTATAATGCAACATTAGTTTAATAAACTGGTCTACTGGGGGTGGGGGGCGCTGTTGCACACAGCTAAGATGGCCACCTAGGTGAAGAGCTCCGGCTCGATCAAAATCCTTCAATTTATAAATCCTTCCAGGTTTGCGCTGGCCGTCGCGCTGCTACAGAATATTGCGGGGGAAGGTCCTCGGAAGACACCCTGTGAAGGCGGTGTGCGAGGACCCCGGGACGGTGGAGATATCGTCTGCATCTGCAGCGCCTGTTGAGCCGCGGCTCGGCCGCCAGTGGGCTCCAGGTGACTCACTCGAGCCTGGGGCTCGTAGCGGCGGATCGGCCTGGTGGGAGAGGGGCAGCCCGCCGAAACACAAGTGCTGCCCGGGGGCGGCGACGCTCCGCTTCTTCTCCTTTTCGTCTCTGCGGAAGCAGGAACGCAGACCTCCCCACACCGGGCTTCAGGCTGCAGGAGAAGCCCGACGGAGATACGCCGCGACGACAACGCTTGCCCCCTCGGATCCTGGTCCCTCCCGCGGCTAAGCCCAGCTAGGATGAAGCTGGTGAAGTGGGCCGATCGGGGGGTGAGATACCGGGGGCCAGCACCCCGTACAAGATACATCCGTGCTACGGGAGTGGGGGCGAGCGGTACAGATTTGGGGGCGAGGCCCTACTATAGACGGAGGCTGCCGCTGCTGCATCAGTGAGGGACGTGGGGGCGCTGCAAGAGAGCGCAACCTGACGCCGGGAATCACTCCCGAAGTGAACATCCTACTCTCAGGACCCCCCGGGAACAAACACTGCCTGCCACTGTGGCCTCGGGGAGAAACTGGGTGTGCCGCGAGACGGTAGTTAAAGCCCGACTGAATGCCAAAGACACTGTGGTAGATCGCCCAAGCGACGAGACAGACCCTGGGCTCCTATACACGTTGTGACACTTCGGACAGTGGAGCTCGGAGGGCCGCCAAACTCCTTCCCTAATACCCGCTTACCCCTGCACGGAAGACAACAGTGGGTGATGGTGGCACTGCATCAAACCCCGGCTGAGCAACGCAGCGGACACACTGGGAGCTGCGGGATAGAAGTGCTCCTGAACCCCCTGGATAGAGGGGAAAGACGAGGCAACAGGCTGAGCACTGCGACCTCTTGAGGTCGAGGGCAGCTACGCGGTGCTCGCGTTGCCGACATACCCCAGACCAAGCCCCTTTTCCATACGAAGACCGCAGCGGTCTAACACAACATCCCTGGGGCGAGATTGTACACCCGCAGAGAGGCAGTGCTTACCCCCCCATACCTGCATTGTGGTGCGCTAACAACGTAGAGCATAACTGCTGCGGGCAGTCATTGACGGCCAGCAACACACATACGTTGGAAAGCACAGTCCACCCTGGAAGTTGCGACGTCGCCTAATGGGCCGCACTGAGAAGAAAGCTGCAGGGGTAAGAAAGACTGGCCCAATGGATTCCTACACAAGCTCCCAACAACAGGAGACACCAGGAGGGGCAACACAAACTTCTGAAGTCCAAAACACAGACTTCTTAGACCGCTTGGCAACAATTGTGCAAAATGGGTTCTTGGCCGTCAACGTGAAACTAGAGGACATAGTGGCGACGATTGGTTCCTTGAAAGCGCGAGTGGAAAAGGAAAGTGCACGCATCTCGGAGGCAGAAAACAGGATAGGTGTAACTGCATGTGCTTACACAACACGGCCGTGATATAGCCCTACTCCAGACGGAGCTCCGCAAGACGCAGAATAAGTGCGAGGATCTTGAATCCAGGTCCCGCAGGAATAATATCCACATTGTTGGAGTGGCGGAGTCGTTTGGCAAGGGCTCCATGGAAAGGAGGGTGGAAGAACTATTGAAATCCGTATTAGGGGAAGACTCCCTGTCCGACCACTTCCTCGTTGAAAGGGCTCATCGCACCCTGGCACCAACCCCCAAGCTGGGCGCTCCACCCCGAACCATCATTGCACGTCTCCTGAATTATACGGACAGAGACACAATCCTTCGACAGCAAGAGAAAAGGGGACACTACACCATGAAGACAACAGGATACATATATATCCGGACTTTTCTGCAAGTATACAAGCACAGCGCAGATCCTACGAGATGGTAAAAAACCAATTAAGACTCCGCAATACACCCTATGCCCTGATTTTCCCTGTGAAAATGAGAATCCAACATGGGGGCAGAGCCCACTTTTTTTGAAAACCCTGCAGAGGCGATGGCATGTGTTCCGCCTCTATTCCGCTGCCCCCCAGAGATCGCGCAAGAGACCCAAATGCAAGACCCTGCCCGGGTGAAGGAAGAGGCGATCCGGTGGACGGATGAGGCATCCCCCCTGCCAGCTGAAACATGTTCTCTTCGCTGTGCAGTCAACACAGCTAAACTGGACCAAAATCCGATGTAACCGGGCCGTAGAGTCTCCCACGTGGGCGGCCAGACGGCTGGGCATTGCTCTGCGACGAAGCACCCTCAGGAACGTTCCAATCAGTTACTTGGGTTCATCGTCAAGTTGGGGCAGATGATGTGGGTGGCGGGCAGGAAAGGGCAAAAGGGGAAGTTTCCTTGTTGTGATCACCGCCCAGACGAGTTTGTCTGGGAGGAGAGTTTGCGCAGTTGAAAGTTGTAGGTTTGTTGGAAAAAGGTCTCACAGATGCAGGCACCATTCCAGTCCTGATTGCACATGCATCTATGGTTGTCACAATACAATACAATACAATGCGTATACGTAGGAAATGGGTGATGGGTTAAAGGCTAAACTAATGACATGGAATGTCCGAGGCCTAAACAATCCAATGAAAGCCAGAAAGGTGGGCAATTACGTGCCCCAAATTTTTAATGCTACAGGAAACGCATGCGCAGGGCTCGGTTAATGATCAAATACTGGTGAAATGGAGCAATCAGCGCTATTACACAAATTACTCCTCACAGTCTAGGGGGGTAAGCATTCTGATTCACAAATCGTTAAGGTTCGAGAAAGGCCACCTGGTGGACTCGATGGGGAGATATGTGCTTGTTTGGGGGGAATTGCTGGAGAACAGACAACCCTGGTAAATACCTATGGTCCTAAGCTTGAAGACCCAGACTTTTACTTACAGATATTTGAAATCCTTGCTAAACATGAAGCGACAACCATACTATTGGGGTGGGGGGGAGGGACTTTAATGTGGTGCTAGACCACACCTTGGACAGGTCCGCCAAGACACCTAGGCCACCGTCTAGGACGGCACTTGCTCTGAAGCAGATAATACAGCAGCTGTCCCTGCCGGATGCCTGGAGAGTGCTCCACCCAACAAGCAAGCGTTACACGTTCTACTCCTCCGTACATGATAGCGAGTCACGTATAGACTATTGGTTTGTCCCCTCAAATACTACACACGCCCTACAGAGTTGCGAAATCCTCCCCCGTACACTATCTGATCACTCCCCTGTGACCATGGAAATTACCCTCAGGGACGTCCCTAAGCCGGCTAGAAGGTGGAGAATGCCTATTGGTATATTAAAAGACCCAAACGTAGCGGAAGGCCTACACACAGACATCGCCAATTTCTTTGCAGACAACATAAGGTCTGTTGACCATATCTCGCCAGTCTGGGAAACATTCAAGGTGTGGGCAAGAGGGGTCCTAATATCTAAAACAACGGGCCTTCTAAGGGAGGTACGCCGGGACACGGAGAGGGAACTGAACATACTGGAGGAGACATATGGCCGGACACACGGTGGAGACACCCTTGCTGAAATACATAAATCTCAGGGAATTTGACGGTAAGGGAAGTACACTATATAGCAGCCCCTTCCAGGGCTCGGAGATACGGGGAGGGGAATAAGGCAGGGAAAATGCTGGCCAACCTGGTTAAGCAGGAAAATCATGTGGCCCCGATTGCATCGATCCAGGTCTTGAGAATGAATTAAAAGGTGAAAGGAAGTAGAAACATTGAGGCACACGCAAATTTCCAGAAACAGCTTAAACATGGTTATTCCACCCATCAGTCATAATCTGCCTGAAGAGACTTAGTGGCACGATCCGTTAATTTTAACGTCGCTTGTTGGCCACATAACATTCCATAAGATTCTGTTCACATAACCCCCAAACTTACTGAAATTCGACTAGTAGGGAGGAGCCTTCCCATCCAAGAGCAAATGTGCTTCCACCTTCAATTCTATTTAATAAGTTATTTCTCTGAAGAGACTTGCAGGAGGGAAAGGCTGGTGAACACAAGGTTGTTGGGTCATGTGGACAGAAGGAGTCTGCTTGAGTATTACCTGTGCAATCCACCTGGTAAAACGTGTAATCTGGTGCTGGATAGCAAGTGGCGGACCTGTGCTGGTCTAACCCAAGAGGTTCTGCAGTACTGCTTGGTCAAAAAGAGCGTCAAATCAAGAGCTTGTGTCCAGACACTAATGTTCACAGAAAGGAATCTTATTTCATCCAATTTACCCCACCCCACCAGTTCTTTAAATTTAACCCTTGCTTTTTTGCCTTTCCGTTATGGTGGAGGTTGCCACACGACAGCTTTTCCACCTCACCCCTTAGCTATTTTTGGAACTCTTCCTTAAAAATCGAAATTATGGTATATGTTCTGCATCGATGCAGCTTCAATTAAATCTATTACCTACAGAAAATCAGAAGGCGGGACTAATGTAGCAGTCTTTTGGTGGAAGGCAAGGTTATAGTACTTAGTGTGGTAGTGTATATCTAGGTATAGAAAGTCCTAAGTGACAGATCTAATTGAATTGTTTATATAGCACCTATACACAATGTGTTTCAAAGCCCTTCAACAACAAGGGAGAATACAGCGACATTCTTACAAGTCCTTGATACATTCAGAATGTGAAAAATCACTATCGTAATCAGCCTGGCGACATTTCACATAGTGCAAGACCTTTTGACAACGATAGGCGAGGAGGGGGATGGGAAGGAGAATGAGAACAGACAAGCGGCTACATGACTGCCCGACGACAATTAAGGTAGTGCTGGAATTTAACAAAATGTGGGGGGTTAGGAGTGAAGGAGAAGGACAAGAACAAAACAAGCGACTATCATACTAGGCCTGATGACATTTCAGATAGTTCTGGAGGGGAGCGAGGAGAAAATAAATGAGGGATGGGGATGGGGGTCGGGGGTGAGACAAACAAGCTGCTGTCAAACAGGTCAGGAGACATGAGTGATAGAATAAGAGCTATTGATAAGGGGTGGGGGAAGGAGAAAGAGACAAGCAGCTACATTACTATGCCCGATGGATTTTAACAATAGGCATTACCTGAAGAGCAGGGATTTAGTTCCTTCCTAAGTGCATGAGCAGTCTGGATTGCGACCGGGCCGGTGTTCCAGTAAGTCAGGGTATAACAAGAGAAGGCCCAATTTCCTTGTTCTCTTTGCGATCCAGTTTTGTCTCGGGTCTTGAAATGGTCTGGCTCCTAGGACAGCATGTCCCAGCAAAGCCTGTGAGTTTTATAGATAGGTAACCTCGCAGTCAGGCAGCAGCTGAAGAGTGCTCAGGTTCGTAAAATAGTTCAAAGCACTCTGGTACCAAACAAACATAAAACTCAAGGGAGGAGTGAAGGAAACCCCCTCCCGAGACAGAATGTCCACTTGATTGGGGAGGAGCAGAGGGATTCACCATGCTCCTTACCTCAGAGCCAGAATCTGTTCTGCCACTATTATCCAGCACAATCCCATGGCTAGGAACTTCAATGTCCAGTCAATTCAAGGAAATCCAGAACCATCACAGGGATCCCAGGCTCCGGCCCAGATGACAGGTGAACCAAGGGCAGTTCTGGCTGGTCACAAACCTCCAGAGGACCCATCTCGAGAAAAGATCCTGTGTCAGCAGAGGATGAAGTTACCACTCAGTTCGATGTCTCCAAATCGAAGTGAGGAAAGCCAACTCTTGCCACCAGTGGTGCCGAGCAACTTTTTATCCATACTGGAGCTTGTGATAAGAGTTTCTATGCCAGGATTGCTCAGTGAGTTAAGCACTTGCGACAGAAATATGTGTTCAATCTGCAGTCACAGATTTTGATTTCAGCAGGGTAGACTCAGCACTTCACGTTTTGTAGGTCCATAAATAGGAGTCGTCATAAGATTGGTTAATACCACCTAGTACTAAGTGGGGGCCGCGGAGTATGGCTGGCCAATCAGAAGCTTGGAACGGTCGCCCACAACATATTTCTCTGCTGTCCCATGAAGCTGCTCAGGTGAATCTTTTACTATCTCCATTGACAGGATTTTCTTTGTAAAATTCCCCAAGAGCTCACAATGAAGCATCAAGTGTCTGCAACATTGGGGTCTAATGGGTGGTAGGTGACGGCCATCCATGTTGGTGCCAAACTGAAGGTAAGGATTGCTAGGTCAGGGAAAGCTGTCCAACCACACGTTAGAGAACATGGGAAAGGGCGATGGTGGTTTGCATTCTTAAGAGCTGAAGTTCATAAAACAAAGTATAAGTTAGCACTGCCTGAAAATAGTTTTCTGGCGCAAAAATGAATGCTTTTCCACCTAATTTGCAGAACCACTACATATTACTCCGATTACTCAGCGTATCTGAATTGGAGGTGAGCTTCCACGAATGGCTGCTGGATGATTTGACTTGTTAGTTGAAATGGCCTCTCCTTGTTGTAAGAGAACGGCATATTTTGTTTTACTTGCGTAATTTCACCGAAACATTTTTGACTGCATTCACTGAACATAAACACTTTACCTTTGGTTTTAAATCACATGTTTGAAGTGATCAATTATAATACCATTTTATAACAAAAATATAAAATGCTTTTGTGAACTTGTTTTCACATATAAGCATCTATGTGCTAATAGCATCAACAAACGCACTTCACTGTTTTGACCTTGCTTCCCCCGGGAAGATCACTTCGCTACAGTAAATTAACAATCGTTACAGACGACAAATTCAGTTATGGTACTTTAGGGGCTCCAGAGATTCAGAGTCTTAAGCAAAGGCAGAACTCCACCACAAGCCATAAAAACTCACCTTGTTGCTCCAATAGTGCATTTTGGCGCTTCAGGTCATCTATATCTTGCTGGTGAGTGTGGTTTTTCCTCCGCATATACTGAATATACTCCGTTGCTTTGTCCAGGATTTGGGCACGGGAAGCCTGTCGAGACAAAATGAACCTAGACTGAAACAGTAATCAAATTCTTTCTCTGTAGAAGCGCTACATCTTGGAGAAACGATCGGGGAGGATGGAGGGAAGAGGCGAGATACCTGCTGTCGAGCCCATCACTGATGAAAGAATATATCATGGTTAAAACAGGACAGGATCAAATGTCCCACATTGGTTTGGAACAGCATTGTTACAATTACCATGCAAAGAAAGATCAAAGTTTAGAAACCGCAAAACTGTACAAGAATGTTGGTGCAGACTGGCTTCTGACAAAGTTCAAACAATATTTTAAAATGTACAATTGTTATTAGTTTTCTTGTGTATAAAATGAACATTAGGATTCTGTGGAAAGAGTCTTTCTGTGAGATGTATTAGGACTAGTGCTGCTCTCATGTAGAGATCATTCCCCATTTGTTTGAGCCATGAAAGAGAAGGGCAACAAGATATGCCCACAACGGGACAGCAACGTCAGGCCTAAAGTAAATAAAACCAAGCCCGTTTCCAGCACTTGCACTCTGTTCCCAAGAGACACATTGACACTTGACTTTAAGTTAATCTCAGACCAAAGAACATAAAAGCTAAAGAAAATTCAAGATGTAATTTAAGGAAAAAACAAAAATACAATAAAAGATTAAAATGCTCAGATCAATACATCACATCAGTTCAATCACAATTTAAGGCTAGCTAAAATGTTAGTCATTCTCTTAAAGGAATAGTTAACTCAAAAATTTTATTGTCCCAAAAGATGGTCAATAATCAAAAACATACATTAAACATCTTTTTAAAGAAAGTTCCTATGTAAACCTTTGAGCAAACGAGGATCAAAGCGTTTATATGGGAGCATCCATTTTGTCATTTCAGGCAGCCTCCTCTGCTCATGTTAAAGCTATGCCCTGGCGGCACTGGGAGCTTTGCTTACTGCTGACAGAGCAGAGCTGTACATTTTTGTTTTCGGTGCTCCCCAAGCCCAAGGAAGCACAGAAAACGTAAAATGAAAGGCAAAAAGCAAAGGCGCAGCAATTATAAATACAACGTTGTTGTATTGGAGATTGCTGTGGTTAGAAAACCACGGAAATCAAAGACAACGTATTTCTGACTGTGGCGGCTTTCGCTTGGAGTCTCCTGGGCTCCCTCGGTTCGGGGGAGCCCAGGAGACAAAGAAAAAGCCGCCGCAGTCAGAAATATGCATTTGTAAATGCTGCCGTTTTCCTTCTACGTTTCCCGGGCTCCGCCGGCTCCGAGGACCCCAGGAAACGTAGGAAGAAACCTGCAGCATTTTATATAAATACAACAACGTATCTCTGACTGTGGCGGCTTTCGCGAAAGCCGCAAACATAAATACAACGTTATAAATGTTGCAGTTTTCTTTCTAAGTTAGAAAGAAAACCGCAGCATTTATTTTGCAGTGCTTCGAAAAAATAATGACATTTAAAGCACTTAACCAGCAGCAGCTCGTGTTAATCTCTGCTCTCCGTCAATAATGAAGCAAAAGCCACCTGCTGATAGCTTTTGTTTGTTACACTGGCTGACTTTTGCTTCATTAGTGCTGCAAGGGCAGAGATTAACACAATCACAGGCGGCTTATTCATTTATGTCACCAAAATTGATCCCTCATAGTGCTTGAAATGTGCGACTTTGAGCCTCATTTGCTCAAAAGTTTACATAGGAACTTTAATATTTTTTATATACATTTTTGATCATGGCCCATCTTTTGAGCCAATAAAATGTTTAAGTAACTATTCCTTTAATGCCCGATTTAACAAGATAAGTGTTCCGTTTACAAGAATAGATGCTGAAGTTGTTAGATGGACAATAAAAAAGTGTTAGTCACTTCAGCTCCAATCATAACCAATGTGTGTCAGAGCATTGCTATGAAGGCCAATCTGAAGAATTCTTCACTTTTGGGCAATGGTTTCATTTTTCTGAATCTAGTGTACGTTTACTACACTTGATGAAAAAAAAGTGAGTGAAAATGCAAACAAAGAATTTCATGAAACTTAACAGAAGAGGGCCTGAAGGAAGTACATTGTATAAAACTAAAAAATCGTGTGGTTGAGAAGTAGAAGGGCACTAGAGAGAATTAGAATGCGAAAACTGATTAGAAATCTACCCTAGGCTTTAGCCTTTTCAATCAGATACCAATGAAATCTGCTTTAGACCCAGAATGGCACCTGCAGAAAGGTAGAGACTGGTTAGGTGCCCGACTAGCCCTGGGGCTGCAACAGGATCCCATTCCCTAACTGGATACTCAGAAGCTATGTGCCACTTCGGGGAAGACAGTTTAAACCGGAGAAGCCAAATAAAATCATAGAAAAGTTCATCATCAAGTGTTGCTCAATGTCAAGGGATACACACAATGCAATTGCAATATAAAACAGTTTCTGTTATTGTCAAATACCAACATATTCCAGCTGGGAAAGTCAAAAGAAGCAGAGGTTCACTAAAGAGGCCACACATCCACCTGCACAAGATTAGGAGACAATTTACTCAGTAATAGGAAGGTCACTAACCCACCAAACAAATGTCTCTGTACACCCTAGAGAAAGAACCCTTCTCTAATATTTTTTTTTAGGGGCTGTTCACCCTTTGTATCTGCAATATAAACCCTTACTCAACCTGGAGACAATGGAAGTGCCATATCTGGGGTGGGGGGAGGGGAATTAGAAGTGAAAGAAAATAAATCTTAGTATTAAACCTATAACTTTCTTTCAGAGACGCCTTCATGCACTTTTCAAGATGACCACAATTCATGCATTGTTAGCATGGGTACAAAACAGTTCAGAACTTGACCTATGAAATTAACATGAAGGAACAAGTTACTTATCTGTAACTCTTGCTCTCCAGCATGGGTCTTGCATGGATTCACATGCTCACGAATATTCTGTCATGCTGGGACTCACTCCTCTGTAGTTATTCAAGCAATTTAGCTTGAAGCTAAAACTGCTCATAGACTATCAGTGTCCTTTGGATCATACTGCCCCCAGCCAATGACACTTTTCCTCCTAAGCTCCACCCTTGGTGGCCATCTTCACATTTGGTTGTGCACGTAATAGTGGCAGTATGACGACGTTCCTTCTCTAGCATGGGGTCTTGCATGGATTCACATGCTCATGAATACGATTACACAGCAGTACAAATGCAACCACAGGAGGTGGCAAGGCTCACAGAAGCAATACACATACCCTTAGAACAGACTCCCCTCAAACAGAGTGCACAGCACAGCTTAGCCGACTCAGGCCTGCCTCCCTGGAATCCCTATCGACAGTAGATTCTTGTGGAGGGCGGGGGAGGGGGAAGGTCGGCGGGGCGTAGACCTCCATGCAGGCCTGCAGGTGGGGAACACCAGAGAGAAACGTCATAGTTGCTGCAATGGCTCCGGTGGAATGGGCTCTTAGCCAGCCTGGAAGCAGTCTGTTGGCCAGACGATGGCAATGCATGATACAGCCGTAGAGCCACCTGGGGATGAATGCCAGACAGGGCCTTCCCATGTCCCACAGGTCCAAAATTTACGAAAAGCTTAGACATCTTTCAAAAGTCGTTTGTGCATGCAAAATAGAACTTCGGGGCATGCGCAACATCCAGCGAATGCAATGCCCATTCAGCAGACAAAGGATCTGCAAAGAAAACTGGCAGAACCAAAGACTTGTTAAGATGAAATAGAGGTTTAGAGGAGGACCTGTATTTCGCCCAACCCGCCTTGCCGCATTAATTGCCACCAGGAAGGCAGTCCAACACGACAGACTTTAAAGGGACTCTATGCATTGGTTAAAATGTAGGCAACCCCCGCCAGTTTAGACAGTACCATGTTGAGCTTCCACGCTGGTGCAGGAGCCTTCACTTGAGGGAATGTTCTGAAGAGAACATTGGTCACCCTGAGTTACCTGGGGGCAACTAGACGTGGACTCCCTGCTCAGTGTGCTCAGAGAGGCACAGCTTCACCTCACTGATGAGACCCAACAAGGCTGAAACACGTGTAGGGGGTTACTGTTGGTACTCTTGTTCAGAGAGGAATTGCCATAGCATTTCAGTGCTGGACTGCCCATGTGGGCGGGACAAAGACTGATATGCAAATGGATATTTCCCATCTGTGAAAGGTACAGTGAGCAAAAAGCGTGTGCTGCAAACACATCTCAGAACAGATCATCATGCCATGTTCTTTCTGGAGAGGAACGCCTGCTACCTTTTTTGAAATCTTCTGAAGAGACCCATGAGGAACTTCTTAACAAGCCTGTGCGACCACAGGGAGTGCTTGCTGGAGCCCCGGTGTACTGGGATATGGCAGCCAGGTGGACCTCGATAGATGCATGGGCAAGGCCAGCCTTGGCCCTCGTGAGCAGGTGCGTGAGAAGATGTAGCGCTGTTGCACGTAGTGGTGAAATTTTCTGTAGTCTGCACCGCACTGTAAAGCGCCTCCATTTGTGCTTGTAGCAAGTCAACATGGAGGGAGCCCCGACCTTGACCAGGATTTTCTTGCATTCTAAAGGCAGCGAATAGTGTGCAAATTCAAAGGCTGCAGGAGTCAGGCTGTGAGGCTCAGCGAGGCTGGGTCGTGGTGCAGGATTGACCCTCCAGGTCAGGAAGGGGAGGTAAGTTTGATGACCAGGACCACCAGCAGAAGGAGAAGGTCAGAGTACCAGATCTGCCCTGGGAAAGAGGGTGCAATGAGGATCCTCTTGCAGCAGCAATGCCTGAGCATTGATCACACGTAATAACAGTGTAATTGGAGGGAAAGCATGCAGGAGGAGAACCGCGCAAGGGAATGAGAAGGCATTCCCCAGGCTACTTGCCTGAGGAAATCTGCTGCTAATCTTCAAACAATTATCTACCTGCACCCTCTGGGAGTGTTAATCTGAGAGGCTGCAGTATCTCAACTGAGTGCAGAGTGGTAAGGGGCTTCATAGTAGACTGAGTTGGAATGCTCTTTGGCGGCCCTGGAGGCCAAGAACAGATGACAGCTCCACTGAATCCCTGGCGGAGGCCTGTACAACCTTGAATAAGTTCAGGGAAGAGGCAGATGGCGAAGTACACTTTTTGGTGGTTCTGCAAAAGGCTCACAGCTATGGAGGGGAGGGCCGGCCTGGACGGTACCTGGTGAAAATGGCAAGTAGTATCTGGGGACAGACTGATCTACCCGCGATTCGTCGGGCTGAATGCTCCCTAGTTACGGACCCAGGGGACATACTCCCGGCATTCCGTGACTTCTATAGGACGTTGTATGCTGATCTGCTTCCAGCGCACCCGGATACCTTGCAGAGTTTTGCAGGTAATGAGAATTTGAAAAGGCTTAGTGACCAGGCAGTGGAAGTGTCGAGCGCTTCGGTCGTTATGGACGACACTATGAAGGCTATTAGAGATTTGCTGGCAGCTAAAGCCCGGGCTCGGACGGAGTTACCGCTCAGTTTGGCTCAGGGGTGGCGGAATACCTATTGCAGACTTAGTGTGAAAGTATTGAGGTGGGCTCACTGCAATGCGGCAAGGGATAATAACTGATACTGAAACCTGATAAAGATCCCCTGGATTGTGCCGCATACAGGCTGATATCCTTGATCAATGTAGACACATCTATTTCAAAAATACTTGCCGACAGGCTGCTACTTTTTATTTAGTCCAATATACATACGGATCAGGTGGGTTTTATACCGGGTAGGAGTGCGGCCCTCAATCTAAGGCTTTCTGGAGTGATTGCGCATGTCGATCCTAGGTCCAGGCGGTTGGGGCACTACTCGATATGGAAAAGGCATTTGATCCGGTCGCGTGGGACTATTGGTTTGCTGTTCTTGTGACGATAAGCGTTCCCCTTACTTTATATCCTGTGTGACAGTGTTGTATTCCGGATCACAGCAAGAATCGGGCTATTCGGTAGACACTCCGACACCTTTGACCTTGGAAGAGGGACACGACATGGGTGTCCATTATTCCCATTCTGATTTGCTATAGCAATGGAGCCGTTTGCTGTGCCCTGAGGAAGCTACATATATAACGTGTGATATCGATGGGGGCACCCGTGAACTGCTCTCGTTCTATGCGGACGATGTCATATATATATTAGGAACCCGGTAACCACTTGGAACCCCTTGCTAGGGATATTGAGTTGTTTGGGAGTATTTCGGGTCTGTTCGTAAACTGGTCTAAATCGATCCTATTTCCGCTGAATGATGGGACGCTGTGCACTTCTGTGGCAGGGCGGTTTTGTCGGGAACAGGATTCCACCAAATACCTGGGGATTTGGATGAGTAGGTCCCGTTCTCGCTTTTATGTGATAATTACAGAGTGTACCTGGAGGGACTTCGGGGTAAGATTGCCCAGTGGACATCGCTTCCAATCTCTCCACTAGGAAGAGTAACGATTATAAAGACGATAATTCTTCCTAAACTATTGTACATTTTAGTGTTCCGGTGTGGCTGGGTTCTCAATTTTTTAGGGAATTCAAATCTGATGGTTACACTGGTACGGAGTCCGAAAAGACCTCAGATACAATGGGATACATTAACAGGAACTTGGGATCAGGGTGGGATAAGGCTGCCGGACCTTGAGCTATATTACTTTGCTGCAAAAGTGTCGTTTGTGACTTACTGGATGAAGGACTCCCAGCACTTCCCACACGTTCGGTTAGAAAGGAGATTGGCATCCCCATACTCTTTACAGTGTTCCTTGATGTCACTGAAGATTAATGGCGTCTGCTCGACCCAGCGGCATTTACTGTCCATGCATGGAGACGGTTGTGCCAGAGGTTGGCGTGCCCTTTCCCTATACCCCAGAGCTTGAGGTCTGGAGTGTCAAATATCTGAAGCCAACATGTGATGACAGACTTAGGGCAGAATGATCGAGGCATGGGGTGAATACACTGTCCAGCTTCTAATCCAGAGGGGGTATTTGTCTACTGGGAGCAGGTCAAGGCTAGATGGAAATATATGTGCTTCTAGACTAGGAAAGTGGAAATTAACACCCAATTTAAACTTGCACAGCTTAATATTTTTACATCAGGCGTATATGACCCCAGCTGTTCAGAGCAAGTTTGATACGTCATGCAATGGGAAATGTCCTAGATGCAAGAGGGCTGATGTGGAGCCGTCTGCACCTAACTTTCTGGAGACAAGTCACAGAAGTAACAGGGACAATGATTGAGTGCACAGTGCCGGTGAATAGCCTCCGTCGCCTGTACAGATGGCTGCCACACATTTCAAAGGGCGGGAGGAAATTGGTATCCATCTTTAGGATATTCGCAAAACTAAAATATATATATCCACGCTGCGGCACTAACATTGTAGAAGACCATGCGTGGTGCTGTGATGTGGAGCAAGACTTTTGCAGGTTGCAACCTTTAGGCTCCAGGCCTATGGACATATGGGACCCACTGCCTTCTATGCCAATGTTGAGGGACTGGTTTGGAGTGGGGAGGACATGGGTCAGGGTTATGCTATGGAATTGTTAATAGTGAAACTGTACCACGGGCTATTGGGTCACCTTAGTGATGGGATGCTTTAAGAGGGATCAATGCCTTGTTGTCTGATATGCTAGATATTCTACCAGGTGGATGGCGTGTCAATTTGTACTATCAAGTTAAATGCACTCATTGATTATAAAGCTATTTAAAAAAAAAAAAATGAAAACCTCCAACACGAGTTGGAAGCCGCTGCCAAGAGGTTGATTTGAGGGACACTCCACTCAAAGGGACACGACACTCGTGCTGGTTGAAGCTCCCATTCATGCCATGACCACAGCTCCCTGCTGAGTGAGTCTGCGATGGTGTTCTCGATGCCCGCCAGGTGAAATGGGACAAGAAACATGTGTTGAAGAATGGCCTGGTGCCACAGAAACTGCCTCCAGGAAAGCATGGGGAGTGTGGGGGGGGGGGGAACCTTTCCCTGGAGCTGAGGCTGAAAATACTTCAAAGCCCAGAAGATGCAGTTCCCGGATGTTGATATGCAGCTCCTTTTCTGACCGGAGCCAGAGGTCTGGCGTGAGAATGTCCTGTGTGGGCTATCCAACCCTCCAGAGAGGCGTAGGTCATGATTGTAGCCCGCTATTGAGGAATCACTCCCTGGGAAAGGTATGGACAATTGTAGCCTGGTATTGAGGGATTGCTCCCTGGGAAGGGTGTGGACGAACCATTGTAGGGCTTAACAGACTGCCTGATTTTGTCAATCCAAGTGCCAGTGACCTGCTGCCACCTGGCATCCAGAAATTCTTGAAGGGGTCTCATCTGTAGCCTGCCAAAAGGGGACCAGATAGATGGAAGAAAACATTATACCCAACAGAAACCTGGACCGGACTATTACCACGGGCACTGTAGAAAGCCGCTGGACGTCCCACAGGATGGCTGTCAACCTCGCTTCCGAGGGAGTCACCAAACAAGAGAAGGAGTCAGTGCCCAGGAAAGCACGCTCCGAGATGGCACTACGCAGGACTTCAGATAGTTGATTGAGAATTCTAGCAAAGTCCGAAGTTTGATGGTCGTGGGGTTCTGGGTTGCCAGTGCTTGGGAGCGGGACCAGATGAGCCAATTGTCCAGGTAAAGGTAGAAGTGGATTCCTTTGTAGCTCAGATGTGCTGCCACTGGGGAAAGCACTTGGTGAACACCCTCAGAGCCGATTTGAGGCCGAAATGAAGGGCCTTGAACTGGCCACACGCTTGGACAACAAAAACGCAAGACTGTCTGGTGTTTGCGATGTGGAAGTCTGCGTCCACAAGTCAAGAGTTGCCAGAAAGTACCCTTCCTCCAGCTGGTCGAGAACATGCTGCAACACGACCATCATGAACTTTTGCGATTTGAGGAAGCTGAGGCGTTGCAAGTCTAGAATTGCGTACACTCCAAAGCCTAGGAGGCGATGAGGGACAAGTTGTAGTGCCCCCTTAGCATAGGATGGCTTGAACCTACCGTAGCAGCTGTGCCATATGTAGTTCTTATCACGTGACAGGATGAAAGCGTGCCCCCGATAAAGAATTTCCAGCACACACTTGTCTGTGGAGATTTTTCGCAAAGTTTTTATTGTCCGCCTCCCACTGCGGCGCAGAATTGGGGGTATGGGTCCTGGGCCGGTTTAGAGTCTGCATCATGGGAGTGAGTGGAGAGGGGGTGGGGGGATGGGAGGGTGACAATGTTGGGAGCCACTGCCATAGGCCCGAGAGCGTCCCCTGTAAGCCTCCTGGGTGGTGGAGCAGGAGGGCCGACTATGGGGGGTGGTGGGCTTGGCGCGCTGGGTGAAACTCCTGGAGGATTTGGAGACTCTACCCTTAGGGGAAGGAAAGGACAATCTCTGCTACAGGGTTCCGAGAGAGCACACTGTTAGTTTTAAAGGTCTGGAGGTGGTCGTCTTTAGTCTGTACATCTGTGCTAGAATTGGTTGCGTTGAGCCAACTTTGGCGCCGGCGAGCCACCGCATTCACCCATCTGATGGAAACCAAAGTCTGCTAGGTCGAGAGCGACGGTGATGGCATAGTCGGAAGCCACTTCCCCTTCCAACAGTGCCAAGGCTTTGGCCTTCTTGTGGGTCAGGGAGATCGTCGATATGGGCCCCAGCTTTTACCACAGCTCCTGGTCGTTACGAGGAGGATAACAAGGGCATTGCCAGCCTTTATTGAAGAAGTTGCTGTGGCGATTATGCATTTTCCTGCAGCATTGAGTTTACCCACCCGGTCCAGTGACATGGACGAAGAGGGGTCGGAGAACTTCTTTTTGGCGGCAGCCGATATCGCTGAGTCCAGCAAGGGTTGGGACACCTAGGGGCCAATTCTGGAACATGGTACTTCTCCAACTGGTCACGCTTAGCAAGCGTGGAGCCTTCATGACTGCCAAGCCAATATGTGTCAGCCAATAAAGGGTGGTGCTTTGGAAGACTCCCGGCAAAACCGAAACCCTCCTTTTTCTTCTCTTCTGGCACCAGGTTGAAGAGTTTGGCAGCCTTTGAGATGTTTCAGTGAAAACAGACAATTTGTCTGGGTGAGAGGCCAGGGCATCCAGAGGTACCCTATTCACAGGAACGTAGTAGTCTCATCTGCGAGAGTGCTGGGGTCTTAGCCCGTTTGGACTCCACGATAGGAGCCAGCGTAGGCCTTTGAGGACTTATTGCTGGAGCAGTGGGCAGTCACTGCTGCATTTCAGCCTCAAGTATGCAGTCCACCTGCCGGTAGGATAACCAGAAACAGAATCAGCAGAGAATGGCCCATCTCTGAACTGGGTCCCGCAACTGCATCCGCAAAGACCGTCAAAAAGGAAGGCGATGGAGCGCAAGATTTTGCCTTATTTTGGATCTTTGCCAAGGAAGCTTCCTTATAAGGACTGCAACCTATTCTTAGTGGGAGTACACCCTGGACCTGCCGACCCTGGAAGAGCAGGACTACGCCCGCAGACCACATCAGAGGCCTTCCCCCTTCTTGATCGATGCCACCAACCTCAGATTGAACAGCCGTCCGCATCATGTTCGGGATGAAGACAGTAAAGGCACTTGAGGTGCAGATCCTTGATGAAAATATTGTTCAGGCCGCAGCTTTCACAAGACCTGAAGAGGCTTTTCTTCATGGCATCTGCCTTGGTTTTCCAAGCAAAGCCCAAGCCTTGGCCTGTGTTGCCATGAGCTGAAGACCTTTGGCAGCAATAGGTGCCCGCTGCCGGTAGTCTCTGCATGACACCTGACGATTAAGAGATGGTAGATTTCTTAATAAACTAACGATTTTCAAGGAGCAAAGCACGATGACTCCCAACACTACAAATGTGCAGTAAAATCTGAAGATGGCCACACGGGGTGGGACTTAGGAGGACCAGTGTCATTGGCAAAGGGCAGTATCACCCAAAGGACACTGATGGACTATAGAGGAGACAAGCAGTTTTAGCTTAAAGCTAAATTGCTTTTAGTTTTTACGTAGGATACCCAGCCTGACACATGTGAATCCATGCAAGACTCCATGCTGGAGAATAAGGATTGAGACCAGCATGTTTTATACATGCAAGCACAATAGGTTGCCATGGTGGTTATCTGAAATCAAGAAGGTAAAATGTACAGTATTGTCGCCTTGTCAGATTAACAAAAAGATATGCTGTGCATTATGTGGTCCTTTATTTCTTGCAACTCATTTTGTGCGAATAGAAAAAAGAAAAAAAAAAGAATTGAAAACAGTTTTCAAAACAAATGTAGCAACAGCTTGATAACGTTTTCCATTTGTATAAGCGTGCACAGCCCAGAGGCACTAGGAGCTGGTTACAGACATTCTTGCAATGAGTTTATACAATAGACCGAAGATGTGACATACAGTAACCTTACAATGGATTCAATAGCACTCCAAGAGAGAAAGAGAAGGGAAAAAAGAAAAAAAAAAAAAATGTCCGACCATATCCCACTAGTCAATGTCAAGAGTGATTGATCAGCCTATCCGAATCCTTAACACTCGCATGCCAGCAATTCAAGACAACTGTGGAAACGTAGGCTTTCTGCGCACATCAGCAATGGCTCACAATACTATTAGTACAGAACAGCCGAATAAGGATGTAATATGAGGCGCTACATGTTTCAACTGAAAACGATTGTATGCTGGGACATCCCAGATTGAAATAGAAATGGTAATAACATGTATGCACGATCGTTAAAACAACCCCCTCAGAAATCGAACAAAAAGCCATACTGTTTCGATGCCCACATTCCTGCTCAAAAGTGGTGCATAATTCTAGCTTTAAAAAGGAGTACGATAGTTCTAAACTTTGGAAGTACTTGCTTTTCATTATCCAATTATGCATTTGCCATCTTTCAAATGCTATGAAGATCGTTTAGTAGCTGTACACGTTCCTGTTTATTTGCAAGACTGTATAGTACTGGAGTGTGTACATATTTCAAAAATGGAATGCCAACTCTAGTTGCAGTAGTGGCTTGCACCAAGATTGTGATGCAGGTGCCCAAGGCACAGCCACGTAGCTGGGAAAATGCAGAGCCCTTTCCCGTTTCTCAAAATATGAATTCATGTGATAAGAGGAAGGACTTTCTGAAAGAACATGTTCGGGCAAAGTTATTTGAAATAACATGTCGATGCAAATTCCTGCAACAATGACTGGCGAAATCTTAGTTTGCCACCTGATAATAGTAAATTTACAGAGCCCGAGAAGTGGCAAATGTTTCCTCATTTGGGTACACATTCATCTACCGTCCTATTCCACTGTTGCAATCACACCTCTTGGATTAGTTATTGCTACTGTTGAAGCACTAGCACAGCCACCTGCACGTAATAGTGTGACTGGACAGATGTTCACCAACATGCAATAAAAAGGCATGCTACCACAGTTTGCTTACTATGTCCCCCTAGCCCTCTCCCCTAGTTAGTGGCTCAAAAACCGCAGCCACTAAAACTAAAAGGAAACTTGGCAAATGACAATGAAAAAATATGCTTATAGAAAGACATGATAGCTACACACTGGTACAAAATGCCCTATGTGTACTACATGGCCGATATCCTTAGTATAGCCAAGCTTCACATTTACAGCCATACTAGACCAACTAAATTAACTACTGCGCTTGTTCCAAAACAGGTCGTGTGAAATAAGAAATCATTAATAATAGTTAGCAATATACACTCTGGTATAATACGATTCATGGATCAATAACTTGAAATTTAGCCCCACACACTGTTGGGATTCTGTGCACTTTCAGTCGCAGACACTGCTACTCAATAGTACCCAATGAACCGTAATCAAACCCTAAGTGGGAATAAACAGTGACCGTCTGGTTACACATTTTTTGCATTTGCAGTATGCTCTTTAATCTTAGGAACGACTGGTCTCGACTCTGGTCTGCAAATCTTCATATCCTAGCAGTATATCCTACCAGGTTTACAGGAGACCAGTGTGCGTAAATTCTCATTTGGACCCATTGAAGGTAAAATAATTTCTGGACTATCTACATTAAGAGCTTTAAAGCTCCAGTCCCGCTGGCAATTGGGGTGGGCCGTTATTTTGTTGAAGGAGGCAAAAGGGAGAGGCTCCCTATTGCCTCCCCCATAAATAAATGTATATTCTCACCCGCTGTTCCAGCCACCTCAATGGGTAATGACCCTTCCCTGGGATCGAACGCACAGTAGTAAAAAAAGGCAAAGCAATGAGCTTAAATTCCATTGCATGGTTACTATAATGTATCCTCAGTTTGCATTTTACTGTACTTTACGAGGGTTCCTTATTTTCATTTTGATGCTGGACTTTTGAAGGGGATACACAGTGAACAACGTTAGTCATTGAAAAAGAGCAATTAAACAAAGAATCATAATATAGGTTTACCAATTACTACAAAGAGTGTACTCGTTGCTTAACAAGTCATTGTGGAAGCAGTGTTGTACTGGTTTTGAACCTGTGTCTACGAAGTAAAAACACTTTACTGAGTCTGAAAAATATTCTTTGTTAGGACTGATTTTCTATATTCTGGCCTGGTGGACAGATGTATAGAAGGCCAACCTATATTGTGAAAGGGACAACTCTGGGGAGCTGTAGCCAAACCAGTTTGGGTAGCAGTGAATGCGGGCTAGGCAGAGTTCTTTTTTTGTGTTTTGTTCCACATAGAACCTTTACAAATTCGGCAGATGGTTAAAAGGTAACAATTAGGATAACAAAAAGAGAAAGAAGGGAAACAAACAGAAGCAATGAAAAAGGAAAAAAAAAAAAACAGTCAAATTATTTGCATTCAATAAAACCTGAACATTTCCAAATGCTGCTTCCGCTTCCACTTCTCCTTTCCTACAGTATGAATGTTTGTCTCTTGAAAACGAGGAGGAAATAAGAATTGCTCAATTAGGTTTTCCTATTAGGGTAGGTGTCCGAAAAAGACCATCTGAATGGTACCACCAATTTTAAACAAAAACCCATTGAAAATAGTGAGCCCCTTACACAACCCACCAATGATCAAGCAATGATATTGCAGCTTTTTAGAACTTGTACTTCCGTTGATGTTAAGGCTGTCGTGACCACAGATTGTTCTGTTCCAAAAGTATTCTGCACTGATCCCTTCCTCACGTATCAAATCTCCTAAAGTGGGCCAAACACACGTTCCATGGTCCCTCACATTCCATCAGAAGATGCCTTAGTGATTGGTTTAATGGAATGTAGGCCAAGTTCTTCCGAGGTGGTGAGCTTTTAAAGGGTCCACAATGAGGTCACACAATGGTAATCACAAATTACACTTAAACAGGATGTATACAAACACGTATTTATTGTCCAAAAACACCATACAAAATGACTACTAGCAAGTAGGGTTATATCACAACACTGAATAAAATAGAGACATATACTTCACTTATTATAGGACATAATACATATTACAACTCTTGCAAAGGAAAGGTAAGATTAGTATTATGCACTCAAGGTCCACAGAGAATGATCCCATTTTCCAGCCCCAAGTTGTTTGGGGCCTTTTGCCCAATAGTTCAGGCTTAAGTTCCACAGAATCTTTGCAGCAGGAAAATGGAGGTGGAATCTCTGGGGTCCAGTGAAGGGTTCTTATGGTTAGAGTACAAGTTAAACTAGCTAACAGTAGCAGCGCCAACTTTCAGAAGTCTTGCGCAATCAAGCATTGGCAAAGGCATTGAATAAAAGGTTGATTATAAGCCCACTGACTTATAATGGTATTATTGTGTTAGGTAAGAAGCTCTGTAACTTAACCCCCCCCCCGTACTCTTATTCTTCCCCAGACTTGTCATGACAAATGAAGCGGGTCAGAGGTTGCTTTTCCCACCAAAATTCAGTCCTCGATTTGCAGGGGTTACAGGTTCTAGCTGATCTCTGGTTGGTATCTTTCACTGTTGCATGGACTCTCGATTGAAGAATGCAGCAAAACTCGATGCAGGGCCCCTCTCAGGACTGGACTCGAGTCAACGCAGCACGGCGACGCAACTGCCAGTCAGACTTTCCCTCCCATCTTGGGCCCCCTTGGTGCTAGGACAACTGAAATTGCGCAGAGGTTAGTCTCAAAGGGCCAACTGAGGATACCAACCCCTTCCTCCCACCTGTTCAGCCAGAGGACAATTGCAGGACACTTCTGAAGGTTCTTCATTACAGGGTACCAAGCAGACATCGGGAATGGATGGTGCCTCCACCCCAAGGGTCGCATCTCCTTCGCAGGACTGCTAAAGACCTTTAGCAGACAGGGCTCCTCCAGGACAGCACCAGAAGTTGGTTGCCAGGCCTCCCTCAGTCGGGTCTCCCATTTCTTTGCACGTCTCACAGCTGGATAGGATTCTTGGCTCCTTCAGGTTTCTCCAGGATCTCTTAAGAATGGGTGCATGGGTCCGCTTATCCTAAAAGCCAGGTAAGAGCAGCTGCCCTCACTAGCCAATGACAGGATTAGCCCACACAAACCCCAGCAGTGGTCCAATCAGGACCACTGGCAGGCACATTCATGCATACCACTCACACACTGAAAGCAGTTTGTGGATTGGGACCAGACAGTCCCAGCCCACATTCTGCCAGCAAACACAGACAAAGCCCTCCAGTAGCCTGCCAAAAGCTTTCGCTTTCCCCAGGCACTGGAAGTCCGTATAAGGATTTTCCTGGCCTCTTAGGCCAGGAAGGTTAACAAGATGGCAAAAGGACAAGCGAATAATCTTGTGGCACGGCCATGTTTGACCTGTAGCCAGAGTTAGTAGCCAAACACAGTAAATGCGGTAAGGCTAAATGAAAAGCCCAAAAGTGGGGAAAGGTCAGTGCTGCCACCAGCTTATCCTTTTAGCACACCTAGAGCAACCAAAATGAGTGTTAGTCTACGACAAAATAAAAATGTATGCCATTGTACTGCAGTGTAAACTGCAGTGTTCAATGATAAAAGTTACTACAAGTGATACAAAAGTAGTGCCACAGTAACAACTAAGGGAAACAAGGTTTTCCAGTACTGACAGCCTGAAGGACATATCAGTACCCCCCATAACATGAGCAAAAGCCAGTGTAGTGAAGCTCAAGGCTTCACTGCAATGCAAAAAGTACAAGTCCGATTCAAAAATAAAAAAGCAAAAAGTTTTGGGGTTCCATAAAGATGTCCCGGCATGCACATGGGATGAGAAAAGCCAGACATCCAGGTGAAGAGATTACTTGCTTGAAGGCAGACTTCATGTATTTAAATTCTAAAATATGTACTGTGTTTATCCGAGGACACCTGAAAGCGGATGTTAAATTGGAAAAGGTGGAGTGGAGGAGTTTAAGAATTCTGGCAAGGGGTCATCTACGGAACTGAACTATCAGGTTTCAAATAAAGGGATTATGGGCAACTAGCAGATGGAAAATGCAAGTCACCCAATGACAAAGGATGGCCAATACAGCCTCCAACTAGAAGACTTATCCTATTCAGAAGACTTGCACTCACCTACATCCTTTATATTTCAGGGCTATGCCAGAATAATTGAGGGATACAGTGTACACAAACCGAGCCATGTACTGGATCTAGGAAACCAAAGATGATGTCTCAGCGCCAAGCACAAGCAAGTGATCAATCGTTAAGGATATTTCTGTTTGGAGCAGTAGAGTTCCAAGAAGGACGTTTAAGAAGCAAAATGTACAATGCAGCTGGTCTTTATCACTGAAAAATAGGCCATTCATTTTTCTACAAAGGTAAAGCTGGTTGGAGTACAATTTAGGTTATCTGTGGTTAACGAGTGAGGCACTGAGAACAGTCCCTGGTCAACGTTTGATCGAGGATTTACTGTCCCAGCGTACAAGTACTGCCTCCTTGGCATGGGATTGTCCTCTGGCTGTGGCTTCTGGTCTGCTTCATGTGCTACTTGCAACATTTTATTTACTAGATGATAGTCGGAGGAGAGGGAGGTTGTGTGTCACGTTTGACCAGTCTTCAGCTTTTTTGTAAATTTAAGATCTTTGACTCCAAATGTTGCTACACTTAGTTAACACAGGATACAAGTTTTGAAAAAGTTTAGAAAAAAAAAAGAAATGGGTCCAAAGAATTCAATTTGTGTTACATGTCTATTGGAGAGTTTGGAAATAAGAAATGTGGAATGGTGAGGTGACACGGGTCCATGTTTTAGCCAGCTCACCTTTTGCTGCAAGGAAAAAGTGAAATGTGGAAGTTCATACGAAGGAGTTCAACTGTCCAAATGAAACATGAGTTCACCTTCTCTCCCCCCCCCCAACCGGTGAATGATACATTTTAAGAACAATCACATTTAATTCTGGATCCTCTGAAAAGCTAAAAACAAAAACCGGACACCTCCAAACAAAAATAATACTGCGTTGACTAGCTGCTTCCAAGGATCACTGGATACAAGCGAGGGACACAGGCACGCACACATATGCGCATGTCCCGACTGCCTTGGCTCCTTCCAGCACTTCTCATGCGGGTGCACTGCAGGGAGGTAGCACTAGGGAGAAACAGGTCTTCAGTTAAACAGAGTAATGTCAAGGACCCCTTTATACGTCTTGATTCTGCAAAAGTATCCTAGCTTTTATGCCGTGTTAACGCAATGACAGTGGAATTTTTAAATACAGAAACATGACCACCAAGAACGAGTAAAGAACTTTCTCCAATTAGTGCATTTGCTTTCATGTTCATCCAAAGGACTGACAGTCACTGCTCATCCATAGCTCACTCCTGCACTTTGTACAGCACACAGATTGGTATTTTGACGTTGCAACAGTTGACTTGTTGAGACTACTGTCACCTAGGTGGGTAAAAGGATTGCAGCAATGAATTCGACCTGGGTCTACAACTTGAAGCAACCAACATCCAGCTACTTTCAAGCACGTATTGACCACCACCAGACGTCAGATCCGTGCGCAGCTTTGGGGACAGCAAACAATTATTGCTAAACTACGTATTTTGCAGCTATGCTTTGTGCAAACCCTTATTGGGAAGAACACGATCCATAATGCATTTTTGCTCACACCAACTAAAAAAAAATGTTGCTGCTCTTAAGCATGGGAACAGAAGAGGGCACATTTTGATGCAGGGCAACCACCTCCCCAACACATGTCTGTGGATAGAATAAATGTACAGCTCTCCTTCCCTGCCTGGAGGCGACCAGATGTAGAAGCATTGTGCCAATGTCTCACCCATTGCGAATTGCACTTGCACAAAAGAGGCTTAGGCTGGATGGTTGTGAAGTTTCTATATTGCACTGCCTTCCAGTGAAGGCAGTTTTGAAAAGTCGCCCTGTGGCTCAACGTGCCTAGGGACCAAGGCTATACAGAGGTTATGAAGAGAGACACACCCCTTCTACACCTCTGGAGTCACTCAGTAGTGTGCCAAGAGAGTCGCAGACATTGGTTGCTAGGACACAGCAAAAAGAGCCCCACCCGCCAAATCCAGTTCTACCACCCTGGGAGTTCCAGTGAGACAGCAGAGCTCCGTTGCGCAATACTTGGAAATTCCTTACATGCTACCGACTGCAGTGCTACCCACATTGTGTCACAGCAATTGGCCTCAACTGACTGCTTAGGATAAACGCCCAAATAAATGCCAGGGGGCGTGGTATACATGCTTAATGGCATCAAGCATAACTTGTAACCAATAATGGCTTTCAATTCACCTACTTTCTATTAATGAAATGTTAGATGGCGCCAACACTATATGGCATCTCCGTTTTGAGGCCATTTTCCAGAGAGATTGGACACAATATAAAAATGTTTACTGGAAATCAAAATGGGGCCCCATGAAGAGGAATTATGAAATCAACATGCAGGGACATAACTGTCATGGACTTCTCCAGACCTGAAAGAAATAGGCATGTTAAACATACAATTTCATTCACGCAGCACCAGCACTCTGTTCATTAGTGGGACGACTTCAGACAACACAGCACACAATAATTTTAAAAAAAGTAAGTAAGGAGATTTTCACTAACCGATGCACTAACCTTCTCTCCTTGAAGGGAAGGGACGGAGTCGCGTAAACTGTGAAAGCTGTCTTTGATGTGGTCCCGCCGTTTACGTTCCAGTGCATTATGGTGTGCCCGCTTGTCTGCCTGCAGGAAAACAAAGGGAGCAGAGCATTATAGGCTGGAAGGAGATGCGCAACAAGATAAAGTAGGCGTTCCACCACGCCATATGACGACAAACTCTTAAACGTCAAGTCGCACTGCAGTTAGGCAGACAGTGAGAGAATTACACACAACACATGTTTTCGTGTTGTATAGGCAAGGTTGCCATTAGATTGGAAGCTGAAAAAATAAAATAAATGTTCCCCAACTTACAAAAGCCGTGGAACTACACAAAATGCAACTGAACATAAGTTAAGACACACGAGTACAAATGCCAAATTTGGTTGCATTTCATAATATTTTCTAAAAAAAATATTTTAAAACCGTAAACAAATGCTCACATTTGCTTTCACAGTCCCCACCCCCAACCCTAAAATGCTCGTGACTAAATGGGTCTCTTCCCATTTCAGATTTCTGGTATACACCTACTAGAAGTGACTGGAAAATCAGCGCAAGCAACAAATAAAACTGCATCAGAAAATGTTGCCATATTTTAGCATCTGCAATTCAAGTAGAAAATAGGTACATTTGGGTAACCTATGGAAGTCAAATCTGATACGAGCTCAACACAAGGGGTATATAGAATGATACACGTATGGAAACAAACAAGTACGACAATTTGGGGGCCTCATTTTCTGTTTTGGAAAAGTATGTGAAGTACATAACTACCACAAACCCCATACAATCACAGCACGCTCACACGCACCATCCACACCTCACGTGAACAACTCAAACATATGTAAAAACATGAAGTCACAAACAATGTACACCCCATTAGGGATACATATCTCCACAAGGACACAGATCCGGACATACAGAAATGGCCACAGACATCCAACACTTGTTTACCCCTGAAACAAAGCATTTGAAATTGAGACCTTCACTATGCAGTAAAACATTAATAAAATTTCAATTTCCACAACAAAAAACGCACCAGACTCTAAAAATTAAACTTTAAATCACACTACACCATTTTCACACAACTCATTTTAAATATTAGTTCGTTTATTACATGCTGTGTTGTAGTGTGAGTGAGTTAGGGGGTTCAATTGCAGTCTGTTGGGCTATCTTCGTATTGGAGGAAATTGTTATTTTCACTACCTCATTGTTGGCCTTTGCAATGTTTGTAGACCAATTTTTAATAGTAAGCTAAACTCAACTGATGCAGTTGCAACAATTTAGCTAGGCAAGAGAAATATATTCTGTGGAAGAGGGCTTTAGGTGGCAGTTTGAGCTCGAGTTTAAACTAGAAGAAAAACAAATACTAGCCAGATTTTTAACTACCTCATAATATTAAAATCCAGTACAAATAAGCAACAGTTGAGCCAGACCTGTGCCATTAAAGAGCAGCTAAAGGTGTTCTGCAAAAAGGCTATCCTAGCCCCTATTGCCCACGCGCAATGTGCCCAGCCCACACCTGCCCTCTTGCTCTCCATTCCACTTCTCCCCAGTAACTGTGGAAGTGGTAAGGAACAAGTTACTTACCTGTAACTGTTCTCCAGCGTGGGTCTGGCATGGATTCACATGCTCATGAATATTCCCCGTCGTCAGGCTGGGAATCCTCGGTAAAGAAAAAACCAGTATCAGTTTCGTTTCTGATCTGTCTTTCGTAGTAATAACCAATCACTGGTCTCTGCGTCATACTGACCACAGCCAATGACTGCCCTCTACCTAAGCACCGCCTCTGGCAGCCATCTTCAGATTTGGAAGCACGTGAAGTGGCAGTATGACCAAGTGAAGAGCCGCAGAGGGGTAGGCGGGAGGGTTCGCATGTGAATCCATGCCAGACCCATGCTGGAGAACAACAGTTACAGGTAAGTAACTTGTTCCTTCTCCAGCATGGGGTCTGGCATGGATTCACATGCTCATGAATAAAGAATACATAGCAGTACACACATGCACAACCACGGGAGGTGGCAAAGGCTCAACATTAAGCATCACATCAACTCAACATTAAGCATCTTACCTCCTCACCAGGCTCACCTCAGGCGAACAGGTTGCGCAGCACTGCTTGGCCGACCCTGGACTCCTCCCTGGAATCCCGGTCGACGCAGTAGAATTTCGTGAAGGTGTGCGTCGACCTCCACGTAGCAGCCCTGCATATGTCCAGCAGGGGCACACCAGATAGGAACGCCGTGGTAGCTGCGATCGCTCTGGTGGAATGGGCTCTCGGACGGCCAGGCAGCGGTCGGTTTGCCAACCGGTGACAGCACATGATACAGCCGGAGAGCCATCTGGAGATGGAAGCCTTCGAGAGAGCCTTCCCCTGATTGACAGGTCCAAAGTTCACAAAGAGTTGTGACGTCTTCCGAAAACCCTTCGTGCGGTCCACGTAGAACTTCAGCGCTCTAGCTACATCCAGCGAGTGCAAAGTCCTCTCAGCCGGCGACGAAGGCGACGGGAAGAACACAGGTAACACCAAGGGTTCGTTGAGATGGAAGTCCGACGGTACCTTGGGCATGAAGGAGGGGTGCGTCCTGAGCACTACCCTCGTGTCGTGGAAAGTCAAGTACGGGGCCTTGCAGGAAAGGGCCTGGATCTCTCCCACTCGTCGTGCGGAGGTGATGGCCACAAGAAAAGCTGTTTTCCACGATAGAAACTTCAACGGGGCCGAGTGCAGAGGCTCGAACGGAGGTCCCATGAGCTTGGTCAGCACCACGTTGAGCTCCCACGCCGGGGCCGGAGCCTTCACCGGCGGGAACGATCTGAACAGTCCCTTCATGAACTCTTTCACCAGACGATGAGACCACAAGGACGTCCGGCCCGTGGTTCTGGTGTATCGGGAGATCGCAGCAAGATGAATCTTGATGGACGCATGTGCCAGACCAGCTTTGGCCAGCGTCAGCAGGTACGGCAGTACTTGGGGAGCCGTAATCCGTAGAGGGTTAATCTTCTGTGCGTGGCACCAGACAGAGAACCTCTTCCATTTGTGTCCGTAGCATTTAAGAGTCGAGGACGCCCTGGCCTTTGCAAGAACCTCTCTGCAATCGGCCGGTATGTCGTATCCTCCAAACTCTAGCGCTGCAGGAGCCAGGCCTGCAAGTTCAGCGACTTCGGGTCGTGGTGGAGGATGGCGCCTCCTTCCCTGGAGAGTAGATCCGCGTCCGCCGGCAGCTTGATCGGCGGGGACGCTGACAAGTCCAGAAGGTCCGGGAACCATATCTGCCTCGGCCACGCAGGTGCGACGAGGATCATCCTGCACCGTGACCTCTTGAGCTGGTTGACGAGCCGGATTAGCAGAGGCAAGGGAGGGAACGCGTAGAGGAACAGGCCCTCCCAGGGGAACGAGAAAGCATCGCCCATGCTCCTCGTCTGGGGAAACCTGCTGGCGAACCTCCGGCACTTGGTGTTCGTCGCCGTCGCGAACAGGTCGATCTGGGGTGTGCCCCACCGTCGGAAGAGGCGATCCACCAGATCCTGCCGTAGTTCCCACTCGTGGCACGAGCGCAGCTCCCTGCTGAGTGAGTCGGCGATGGTGTTTTTTATCCCTGCCAGATGAAACGGCACCAGAAAAATCCCTTGGGCGACGGCCCAATGCCACAGGTCCTGCGCCTCCTTGGACAGCGCTGGGGAGCTGGTTCCGCCCTGTTTCCTGATGTAAAACATGGTGGTGGTGTTGTCGGTGAAGATCCTCACCACCTTGCCCTTGAGGGACGGAAGGAAGGACCTGAGGGCCCAAAACACTGCACGGAGCTCCAGGACGTTGATATGTAGGGACTTCTCCGTCGGGAGCCAGAGTCCCCTTGCGTGCAGATTTTCGGTGTGCGCTCCCCACCCTTCCAGGGAGGCATCCGTGGTCACAGTCTCCTGGTGGGCTGGGGTCTGGAAGTCCATGCCCGCCGTCAGATGCGCGCGGGTGCCCCACCACCGTATCGCTCGTCGGAAACTCTCGTCAAGCTTGATCCTTTCCTCGAAGCTGCCCGTCGTCTGGATCCAGCGCGCATCCAGGAATTCTTGCAACGGGCGCATCCGGAGCCTGCACATGGGAATGAGGTAGATGCAGGAAGACATCATCCCGAGGAGGGACTTGATGGACCTCACTTTGGCCGCGTCGGCCACCAACATCCGTTGCACCTTGCCCAAGATGGTCCTGGTCCTCTCCTCCGACGGGGAGGCCAGAAGGGACACTGTGTCGAGCCTCGCTCCCAGAAACAGTGCGACTTGCGCGGGCACCAGGTGGGATTTGGCGTAGTTCACGGAGAATCCCAGGTCCGTGAGGAGTTGGACGGTCCTTGCCGTGTGGACCACGGCGAGCTCCCTCGTCTTGGCGCGGATGAGCCAGTCGTCCAGGTAGGGGTAGACGTGGATCCCCTCGCGGCGCAGCTGCGCCGCCACCGGTGCAAGGCACTTGGTGAATACCCTGGGTGCCGACCGTAGTCCGAAGGGAAGGGCTTTGAACTGGTAATGACGCCCTTGGACCACGAATCTGAGGAATTTGCGGTGCCCCTTTAGGATGGGAATGTGGAAGTAGGCATCCTCCAAATCCAATGACGATAGGAAGTCTCCTTCCTCCAGCTGACCCAGGACGTGCTGGAGGGTGACCATCCGGAACTTCTGCGCCTTGATGAACTTGTTCAGACGTCGCAGGTCCAGGATGGGGCGCCATCCTCCCGTCTTCTTCTTCACGAGGAAGTATCTCGAGTAGACTCCGGAGCCCCGAAGCCTCTTTGGGACGAGTTCGATGGCGCCCTTTCTGAGCATCGCCTTTACCTCCAGGAGAAGTTGAGGGACGTGAAGTTCTTTCCTGGCCACGGGGGGGACGCGCGGGCACCTTCTTTGAAACTCGAGCGCGTGGCCTCGGGCCAGGGCGTCCAGCACCCAACGGTCGGTGGAGATGGACTCCCACACGCTGACGAAGCCCGCCAGCCGGCCTCCCACCGGGGTGCTTCGGTGGGGGCCCGACCCCAAGGCCGGTTCAATCCTGCTTGGACGCGGCCTTGCCGCCTTGACCTCGTTGGCGACGACGGCGGGGTCCGCTAGACTTGCCTCGTCCTCTGTAGGCCTCTTGCGACGACGAGCGGGCCGCTTGACGGTAGGAAGCGAAACCGCCGCCGGAACCTTTGGAGGCGCCCTTGCCTCCGCCGCTCCGAAAGGGCGTCCGTCGTTGCAGGACTCCAAGGGCCCGGGCCGTCTCAGTATCCGCCTTGATGGCCTGAAGGGAATCGTCCACTGTCTTCCCAAACAGGTTGTTCCCGTCGAAGGGCATGTCCAGGACTCTGGTCTGGACGTCCTGCCGGAAGTCCGTAGCTTTGAGCCATCCACGACGTCGAAGGCAAACACCGTTGCCCAGCTGGCGGAATCCAGTGTCGGCGATGTCCGTCGCCACGGTGATGGCGTGGTCCGAGGCCACCTCACCTTCCTGCAGGATCTCAAGGGCCTCCGCCCTCTTGTCGTCCGGCAGAAAATCCAGCAGGGGAGCCATCTTGTACCAGAGCTCCCTGTCGTAGCGGGCCACGATAGCCAAGGCGTTGGCCGCTTTAATCGTCGTCGCTGCCGACGAGATGACTTTACGCCCCATAGTATCCAATTTCTTTCCCTCGCCGTCCGGCGGGGAAGTCGATGTGGAGGCCGCACCCCCCCCCGCTTTCTTCCTGGCTGCCACGGAGACGACGGAGTCCGGGGTAGGCTGCGCCCGGAGGCATAGGGGGGCCGTGTCCGGGACCCGGTACTTTTTCTCGTACCGGTCTCTTCTAGCTGGCGTCGTGGAAGGGTTCTTGAGGAGGGAAAGGCCCTCATCCCAAATGTCGTCCAACAGAGGCACTGCGAGGACCGTCTTCCTCTTGGCCTCGCGCCGCTGATAAAGGAAGCCTTCCTTTTTCTTCTCCTCAGGGCAGAGTTGGAAAAGCTCGGAAGCCCTGGAGATCATGGAGTGGAAAGATCCGATCTCGTCGGGCGGAGAGGCCCTGGTGGGAGGCGACGACGGAAAATCCTCGTCGTATGCCTCGTCGTCCGTACCCGTCGCTGCCGTGTCAGTCCCCGTATCATCCCCTCGGGTGGACGGGGAGGAGGGCTGGAAGGGGCGCGACGGTTGAAAAGGAGGTGGTGGATGGATCCTTCTTTTCTTGGTAGGGGGAACACCAGAAGGTCCCGGTTCTGGATCCCCCGACGGGAGAGGTTCCTCCGTCGGTAACGGTAGCCTCGTCCTTATCTCGGAGCATAAGGACTGTATGGCCAACAAAATGGCCGCCGAGTTGTCTTGCGGCGCTGGCAGAGGGGAATCCGACGGGCGAGCAGGGGCCCCGTCGGTATCCTCGACGATGTCGTCGTCGTCACCTGCGTCGGGGTCCATTCCGACGGGCTGGCCTTCTTCCACGCCTAGGCCGTGGCTTAAGACCTCGATCAGTTCCTCTTCTGAGGTTGAGGCCGACTCTACGACGACGCCCTGCCCCCCCTTCTTCCCCACGGAGGGTTTCACGGGGGTCCTATCGATGGGCACAAAGGAAGACTCCCTCCGAGGAGGCAGGGAGATTCTGGGCCCTGAGGTCGCCACCACTGGTGCAGCCACCACAGGCTGAGCCAGGGCCGCCGCGACCGTTTCGATAGAGGGCTTGGTCGGATGGATCAAGGCCTTCACCACCTTAGGTGCGCTCACCGCCTTATCCTTGAGGGAGGGGGCACTGCCACGCTCCTCCTCTGCCTTAGAGCTCGACCGGGGCCTCTCCAGGAGCTTCGCCGGGTGCTCGGCCTTCCTCTTACCCGACCCAGAGCGTTGGCTCGTGGTTGATGGTGCCGGGGAGGGTGCGCCCTGCCTGGCGCCCGCCGAGCCCGACCGTTCGGCGCTCCCGGTGCCAGCGGACTCGCGGTGCTTGGCCTTATGTTGGGCCCCCGTCGCCGGGGCGCCCTCAAAGGTCTTAGAAGACCGCTCGGATTTCTTCTTCTTCTCGCCAGACGGGCTCTTACCCTCCAGCCAGTTGGCGAGACGTTGATGGCGGTCCTTCATGGTCCGTTCCGACATGTTGCCGCAAAACGCACAGTCCTTCTCCACGTGCGTCTTGTCCTCATGAAGGCAGTAAAGGCAGAAAGAGTGTTCGTCCTCCTTGAAGACGTTCTGCAGCTGGCATCCAGGGCAGACCCTGAACAGCTTTCCGGGCGTCGAGCTTCCCTTCTCCTGGGCCATCTCCGAGACAGGGCCTGAGAAGCTTCTGGAGTCCTCCGAAGTGTAGCTCGACGAAATCTTCACCCTTGAGGGGCACAGATGAATCCGACACGGGTCCCCGTTGATCGGATGTAGGATCGGTGGAGCTTGAGGCTCTTTTGACCGAAAGAATCGAAGTTTTTTGTAAAAAGCGCGAAAAAATAGCACTAACGCTCGAGAGCAATAGCACGAGGATCCCAACACATGAACGTGCGGTAAAAATCTGAAGATGGCTGCCAGAGGCGGTGCTTAGGTAGAGGGCAGTCATTGGCTGTGGTCAGTATGACGCAGAGACCAGTGATTGGTTATTACTACGAAAGACAGATCAGAAACGAAACTGATACTGGTTTTTTCTTTACCGAGGATTCCCAGCCTGACGACGGGGAATATTCATGAGCATGTGAATCCATGCCAGACCCCATGCTGGAGAAACATAATTGCGAGCCTCAAACCATCCAACTGCCAAGGAGACTCCTGCCCAGCATCAGTTATCAAGGAAGGTGCTAAAGAACTGGCACCCTTCATCACAGCACTGATTAATTCCTCCTTTAAGAATTCATCAGTTCCCAATAATCTCAAAGAAGCTTGGGTCATGCCCCTACTCAAAAAACCCAACTTAGACCCCAACACACCGACCAACTACAGACCCAGCACGACTGTCCCTGTTCTCCTGAAGATCTTAGATAGAGGCCCATCTCCAAATCCAGCAACATTTGGAGGACAACAACCTCTTAGGCTTGCAACTATCCATCTTTAGACCCAGGCATGGGACAGAAATAGCCCTCCTGGACCTAAAAATCGAAATGGATGAAACTAAAGACAAGGGCAGTTTGGCCATCCTGCTCTTGTTGGATTTATCCGCAGCATTCAACTTGTTGACCACCAAATCCTGAACACCTCTCCTCGGCTGCCGCATTCTCCCTGAATGCCACTAACTGGATCCAATCCTTCCTTTCTAACAGGACTAGGGGCTTTGCAAGGTTGGCTGCAGCAGACCCAGTCCCTACCCAGTGCGGAGTCCCAAGGGTCTTGTGTTTCACCTACGCTTTATAATATCTTTACTAAGCTACTTTTTGATTGTCTTGATCTGGGCGTCATGTACACAAATTACGCGGACACCCAGGTCCTCATTACCCTTACTGGATGTTAAGAAAAAGATACTATAAAACTTAATCTAGTTAGAAATACAGGCCTGGATGGCTAATCATAGTCTCAGTCTAAACGATGACCAGACGGAACTGCTGGTCATCGGTACACAAGCCTGTCTCAACAAACTTGACCCCTCGCTACCAATCTTCCACCATGATGGTAATATCAGCAAGGTAGCCAAAGAGGTCAAAACCCTTGGTGTTTACCTAGACTCCACACGTTCACTTAAAAAAGCAAATATACTCTACAGCCTACACTAACAAACTAATCAATGCATGCAAACCCTTTCTGTCCACCAACAGCTTGCCTCCCTCTAGCTAGGGCCCTAATCTTGTCCAAACTGGGATTATTCTAACATTTCTTGGTTCCACTAATCACAACTTGAACAGACTTCCAAGTTCTCCAGAACAATGCCCTTCGATGTGCTCTACCACCTGCTAATCGCATCTCGACCATTAGACAAGAAGTACGTTGGTTACAGGTACATGACAATCAAATTAGGCACCCTTGTCATGACTCACAAATGCCCGTCCTCAACAGCACCCCAATACCTAAATGACAAATTCTCAAGGCATAGTTCCAACAGACTCACCAGAGCTCCTCATTTACACCGCCTTAACATACCCAAGTTCAACCTGAAAATAGCTGGAGGATCAAGCTTCCCAGTCCTAGCAGCTAAGTGCTAGAACTCGCTCCTCACAGACATCAGAGCCGATTCCTTTCTGGTCTTTTAGACCCAAAGTGAAGGACCTACTCTTTTCCCAGCAACCTTAGTTCTCTACCTCTCAGAACTGCTTCACCTGTAGCTGGTCTAAGATGTGTGCTTGTTTTACTACTGTACTTGTACTCTCTCGCTGCCTACTGCCATGACAACCATTCTGTAACTGTTCTATTCGATGTCCTTGTGTTGCTTACATTGCAACATGATTGTAAATGTCTACATCTTGTAAACTGCATCTGTAACATATGTTCCATGTTCAAGCGTCCAGAACCTCTAGGTTAGGCTGCGCTATACAAATAATAAACTAAACTGTACTAGCAAAAGCTTTACCATATATTTATCCTACTTAGAACAAGGATGTGAAGTGAATTCATGAGCACATTATAAGAAATGCTATGAGCTCGACTAGATTAACAGGGAGGAGGGACCAAATCTGGAAACAATACTGCAGATTATTGCGGGACCTGCTCCCTTGATGTGATGCTCTTGAATAAAAGAACAAACCAATCGAGAGGACATAGCAAGAAAACAAATGGAAGTAGTTTAGTCTCTTCTATATTGCTGTGCAGCACGGGTATCCAGGTAAAGCAGATATGTTTATCCCTTGTCATATTTTCGGAATAGCGGGTCACCAGCAGGATAGGCTACTTCCAGTGGATGCTTGACAAGCACACAATGCACAGAAATACCAATGCACATTTTATGTAGCACACTCGGAAGGCGCTTCAGTCCCCGGTCACTGATGACCCAATGAGGAGAATGCATGCATCTACATTCCAGACCTTATTGCTTTACTACAACTGGTCTCCATGAAAGCACCATACCTGCCTATTTTAATGGGCACAATCGTCCCAATACAACCTGAAAGAGGAATAGGTACTGCTATGTGATAAAAATGCATCTTTGCAGTTACAGAACTTGCTAGCTAAAAATCATGTTTTGATGACGAGGAAAATGTCATTGTAGAATAAGTATTCTTACTTACCTAAAAAACTACATTTTACACCATAAAAAAAGAATTTCCTAACCAATGATCTCAAACTCGTATGTGGTGCCCTGGCTACAATAACTAAGAGGATACTCTGAGGGAGGGGGGAGGAAAAAAAAAAAAAAAAAAAAAAAAAAAAAAAAAACCACACTTCATACTAAAGTTTGTCGCATGAAGGAAAGAAGAAATAAACGATGTAGATCGATCAATTGAAGCGTCATTGCTCATCTGAAATTGAACTACGACTGCAGCATTTTTCCATCTACTTTAGAAACATGTCAGTCTTAAATCAAAGGTAACTGCATACATTTAAAGATTAGCGGGCGTCCTTTCCACAAACAAACCTGGGTAGATGTCATAATTGACATTTGTGATGTCATCTTTGGTGTCCTGGGAGTTAGTCTTAGCAGTGCATGGTGGTGGCGCAAGTTATGGTTGCTTAGCTTACCATAACTGGAGAATTTCTGAAGTTTATCAGTTTTACCTGTAACCATAACATCCCTGTAACGTTTCCCATTCAATTTCATTGGTCTCTCAAGTTTTTTTCAGAGAATGCCATGGTTTTTTACCAGTGCATGCTACTTTCCTACAACTTACCAATATCATACTTAGCCCAATATAGCAACGTTTTTGTCCAATTTACAACGTTTCACCTTAAAACCCTGCATTTCCCACCTTCTAGCATCATTCTTAACACTTATTTTTTCAACTGTTTTTGCTTCCGTCAATGCCCGCAAATGTCTGACGTCACTGTGGACCTTCCAGACAGTGCCACGTGACCATACATAGACAATGTTTTTCCAAAATTTCCATTAGCATTTTGTGCTATGCTAATGCAAATAATGTGGCGTTCGCCTCCTCCCCCGTTCCAGCGACTGGAACGGGGGTTAACGGCACGGCAGCCCCAAGGCCAGTAACCCGATGGCCCGTGTCATGAGCTTATTCCATGACCCGTACGATCTGGCCACTGCCCATGGCCACAGGCTACACTTTAGTCACCAAAAGGTATATCACAATTTTTTGTACCTACATTATGCCACTTGTTAAAAAAATAAAACAGGCACATTTGCAAAACCATGCTTTCAGGTCCTTGCCAATGCTCCTTACACGAGTTTGCCTGAAATCCGCCAATTTATTTTTTTCAAAACATACAATAGTCATACAACTTAGCCCCCAACTTGACAAAATCCATTCAGACTTTACACAAACATTCAAGGTTGGGTCTACAATCTTTCTGAAAACTTGTCCACATTCGTCAAACGTCAACAAAGTTATAAGCCACCTAAAAAATATTGAGACCCTCTCTAATTTAGCCCCCTCTTCAGAAAATCCCAAACTTTACAAAAACTTTTATATCTAGATTTTAAATCGTTTCGCAAATTTGTGTGCAGATTCGTCAAGTGGCACCACATTTATAAGCCTTTACAATATTTTGGGACCCCCCCCCCCTCTAATTTCACCCCCACTTTAAAGAATCCCACCAAACTTTAGAAAGTCTCAGTACCGGGTTTAGAATAGAATTCCAAAATTGCATGCAGTTTCATTGAGTGTTGCCAAAGTTATAAGCCATCCAAGAACTGCCCCCAAACTTCAGCTGACTGTTCACGAACATCCGGACTGTTGCAGACTTATGGTAAAAAGCACCCTTTTTTTGGCTTCTTCTGGCCATATCCATCCCATCCCCATCACCCCTCAACTCCCCAGAGATTGTTTGATAAGTTTGACAAGTGTAATGTTGTGTTTGTTTTTACCGCGATGTCCGCAGACGCCAGTGAATGTCTGAGAATCCAACATGGCGGGCGCTTCCAAAAATCTGACGCACAAGACGCTTTTCACCATCCAATAATGGGGCTTGTCCGATGTCCGCGGACATCACGTAGCCCTCTGGGCCAGTCGGAGTCCTGTCTGCAGCCTGACCAGGGAAACGCGTCCGCAGAGCCAGATATAACAAATTTGTTTGGACCTACATTTTGCAAAAGAAAAACTGGACAGATTCCACCAAATTAACAAAAGCAAGCTTTCCGGGACAAGCCGCCGCTCCTGCCGCAAATTTGGAGAAAATCCGTCCAACGGTTTGGGCTGTAGGCGCGAGCACAGATTTTCTCCAGTCTATGGGGGGAAAAAAAGATTTGGGACACCCCCCCCTGTAACTTTGCCCCCCCCTTGACGAAACCTCACCAAACTTGCCAAAGAAATTCAGAGCGTGCCATAACCTTTTTTTGCAAAGTTTGGTGAGGATTCATCCAGGGGGAGCGAAGTTATAAGCAACCCATGTGAGCAAAAAATGGTGTGATGTGTATAATTGAGGTGCGAGTGACTATGGCTGACGAGAAGCTTGCAACTAGAACATTTTAGCGGTTATAGATGCGAAAAAATACATTTTGGTGAAATCATTTAAAAGTATAATTTAAAAAATCCCCTTCGAGTCTGTGCAGAACTGGGGTCTTAAACTGGGTTGGAAATAAAAGGGTGCAAGGCAGAGCTTTACATATGTTCAGCCACTCCGTCAGGAAGTTGAACCCTGCAACATATGGGATTGAGGAGGTATTAATTACTAATTAACTTGTGTCACTGCATTGAGACCACCTTTACATTTAAGAATGAAAATTTAGGCAATAATTACATTTATTTTGCTTTGCAATGCGCATTGGCGAAATGCTATTTTCATCCACAAGCCTGGATGAATTGTGAAAAGACAGAACATGAAACATAGGATAGCAGTTATATCACACTGATGACTGGTGTAAACATCTATTAATGAATGTATTCATACAGGTTGTAAATAGAACAATTACATTGTAATGTGTAGCAAATAGCTTAGACAAATTGTTTTTGTAATACACTCTTTGAAAAATAAAATCATGCTTTTATTTAGATATGCAAGGTGTGCTGACTTATCCATACATACACATGCAACCTTGTGTGATAAGTACTAGAGTCCACCATCAAACATGGCACCAGTCTACCAGAGCTTCTTACTGCAACGCTCGTGGAAATGAATGGTGGGATTCAATCAGCCTCACATAAGGTGGCACCTAGGGTTAAGGTTAACATGTGGCGTTTAAAAAGCCCAGTTAAGTCTCAGCCTCGCCCTGTACCACGTTACTTCCAGGTGCATTGTAAAAAGCTGGCGACAATGAACCCAGACACCGCCGAGTTGCTTCTGTTATAGTTTTATGAATAGATTAGTGGGCGAGATAAGGGTCCAGTTTATCTAGGGACGAATGAGACAAGACACTCCACCCTCCCGCTAGATACAACTTGAAAGAATCAGCAATGTTTCATAGAAGAGGACTTGAATATATTCAACGCTGAACGGATGTGTGATCACTGCGACTATAAAATTGCGACGGCCGAAAATGCCGACTTTAAAAAGTTAAGACCACCGCTGCCCCCCCATATTACGATATCCCATAACCCCACACATGTGTGGTGTCAAGGGGGTGTTTAAAAGTCAGGCATTTCGGCCGTCGCAATTGTGAGGGCGACATTTTGGGCCATTTCCCGCTGTAACACGTAGGAACAAACATCCAAGACCCACATTGAGGTTTGACTATAGAGCAGCCCGCTCTTTTAGTCTCCCAGCACAGCCACATTAGTGAACCTAAAAATTGAAAGGATTTACTCCCGTATGTCTGGATGAATGTTCAGAAGTTATGAATCTTCACATCATTGGAAAAAGACAGGACTCATTATGCCCTTAGTTTAGTGTCCTCCAGGTCAGCGGCAGCCTTAAATGCTTCCTGGGGACAGATATAAACCAGAGTGGATACAGTTCCTTAAACTAGCAGCTTGCAACTTCACATCTAATTTTGAATAGTCCAATGATGATCTGGTCCGACGTGAAGAAATAGGTTGTTTTGCTCATCTCCCACCAGAAACACCAATTAGTTAAAAAAAAAAAAAAAACACATTTCAGCTTGTGAAGACTAAAAATGCATACTTGGTTTGTGCTACTGCAAAATACTGGCAGTGTAGGTGGTTTTACTCGCTGTAGGCCAAGTGGTTCTACAGACAGAAATGAAAAAACCATAGTCTTCTGTATTGGGTCTGGTCGAGTCGTCCCTGCCTGCCTGAAGGACCTCGAGATGCATCTACCAAAAGTGGCTGAGACCAGTGATCAGAAACTAGGGGGGGTGGGGGGGATGTCTGTAGAGTGGCAGTGAAAGATCGGATCCTCCCTCCCTTACGTCCGCGAGAGTAGATTAGTTCCTTGAAGCAAATTGACCGATCGGCCACCAAGTAACAAGTAGAATCATGAAGCAAGAGGTTGTGCCCATAAGAGCGGATGAGTAGGTTGAGCGGATGAACGCGCTGCGTGGATGAGTGCACAGAACGGATGAATCGCGGAGAGCAGATGAAACGCATAATAAGGGTGAACGAACGAAGTGGAGCTGATGAAGCTGGTGAAGTGGATGAAGTGTGCGGAGGGGCGCGCAGAGCGGATGAGGGCGGATATAGATTATTGGTGCAGAAGTAGGGTGTGAGTGGAGGTATGATGTTGAGCAGATCTAGGATGTGGAGCCGATGTAGAGCCCGATGGTGCTGAGCAGATGTAGAGCGGACCTAGGGTATTGAGCAGATGTAAGGTACGGTGGTGTTGAGCCGATGTGAAGCGTTGAGCAGACATATGGTACGGTGCGGCTACAGAGCGGGTGTAGAATGCGGAGAGAGTATAGAGTGCGGAGCGGGTGTAGTAAGCGGAGCGGGGAGCTGAAACGGGTGAAGCATGTGGATGAAACGGGTGAAGCATGTGGATGAAACAGGTGAAGCATGTGGATGAAACGGGTGGAACAGATGGAAGGAACGGGCGAAATATGTGGATGGAACGGGTGAACTGATGTAGAATAGGTGAAATGAGTGGAACGGGTGGAATGTTAGATCGGATGAAGTAGGTGGATGGAACCGGTGAAGTGGGTGAAACGGGTGAAGTGGATAGAACATGTGAAATGGGTATAATCAGTTAAGTGGACGGAACGAGTGAAGAGGACTTATGTGGATCGATGATGCATGGAGAAAGGATAATACGAGATAGAACGAATAAAATCAGCAGTGCATAAATGGTTAGAGTGCATAAAATGGTTGAAGTTCGTGGAACAGAAAGGAGCGCTTGGAACCGACTAGTGTGCTTGGAAAGAACGGATGTGAGGACACGAACAGTCGCAAGTGCATGGAACGGACTGGAAAGCATGGAACGGATTGGAGTGCATCGAATAACGTGACTTGCATGGAATGGTTTGAAAGCGCATTGAAATGAAAGGCTTTGAGTGCTTGACACAGTTGTAATGCATGGACGGATGGAGTACATGCAACGGATGGAGTACATGCAACGGATGGGAGTGGGCACGGTCGCAAGCAGCTAAGGTAAACCACTATTTCTACATCTCCACGCTTACTCTCTCCTTTACACCACCACTCAAATAGAACACAGCGATACTATGACACCATTCGGTATAACTGTTCTCATACCATCATTTGCCTCATACTCTCCATCACCCTAACTAAACACTGCTGGTTACACACCCTCCAGCCTAGGCGTTTCTCCTTAGGCCTAACGCAGCCAAACCAGCCTGGATAATAATCTGCCAGAACGAACACATACTCCTCATCCCTCAGCCTCCACACCTACAGCTAAGAAGCAGCTATCACGATTGCCACACCAGCTAAACACATATCCGGTGCTCACACGCACCTTTTGACTCTCTAAATTCTCTCTACTGACCTGAACTTCGGTTCCTGAGGGCGTTCAACCTACCAGCGCCTTGAGACCATACCAATGGTACATAAGGCGATATATAAATGCAAAGTAACGTAACATAATAACAATGTAAGAAAAACTTTGCGAACGTAAGGGTAGGCAATAAAGGCCCACAACACTACTCTGTACATTTGTACAGACACCGGGACATTACCCATAAAGGACGTAAAGAGGAACATTGGAGAGGTGATGAGTCGCGTATATATACACACTATGGGAAGGACCCACCTCAGGGAGTATATCCGGAGGAAATATGACAGGATTCCCCATTTGTGATTTAATGGTGGTGTTCGTGAGAACCACCAAATTGCCTTTAATACCTACAGGCACAGAAAAATCTGCATAAATGCGAGCATGTGCGTGTGTTATGTTCGCCAATCTCCTTTTTGCTCCACACCCTGGGAAAGAAGAATGTTGTAAATTATCAAGACAGGCTGATCAAAAAGGGGGGAACCACCACACCATTAGGGTCCTGGGCTGGTCTGGTTCCACCAGATAATGGTAAGCTAGAATTCACTAACCTGCTAATTTAGCACAGTCGAGATCCTCAGGGGTGGTCGTGGTGTTGACCCTGGACAGGGTATCTTCGGGAGCCTCTACAATGCGATTATCTGAGGATACAGGTTTTGGCCCAAGCTGGGAACCCCTCGATCGCCCTCAGCAGCTTGGGACATGCCTGAACCAGGGGACCCTCTTGTGGCCGATTACTAGGTATAGGCCAATCTGAGAATTCCTGCATTGTGGAGCAGAAGGGTGGATAATCAGAACCTTCAACCCCCCCCGCCTCCTTGCAATGTCGACTGGTGAACCCCTCAAATGGTTGGATGTAAACCTATCCAGCCAGAGTCTGAAAATTGCAGTTGCATCAGGAGTACAAACGTTTCAGAGAATCAGGGGCTTAAAGAGCCAATCTTTCAGCCAACCAAAGTACAATGACAAGAACAGCAACTTCATTTGTTGAAGTGTGTGCATGGGCCTTAACGCGCAGTAAAAATGAACAGCAGACTCGCCAGGCATTTCACCCCGAGTGAAGCAAGGGCGGATTTGTCTAGTGACATTTTGTTCTAGCCCTAGAGTGGACTACCCTGAAAGGAATGAAAGAGGGGGAGCTCTGAAAGAAATTAGGTAGCTTATCTTTTTAGGACACTGAAGTCACAAACATTAGGGAGGAGTGTGCGAGACGAGATCTTCGTGTGCCGCAGCCAACTATGGTGCAGGCACTGAAAGGGCATTACAGTAATCACCAGTCCCAAGCAATCTTGTCAGCTGGTGGATTGCGGCACTCGCAGCAACTGCAGAAGAAAAACCTGGCATAGGGAACAGATGCCTGGACCCAAGGCACAGGAAGAAAAACCGAGGTGGGCATGGGGCTCCGCATGCTGGTAGGCTTCTAGTCATCATGGAGAAAAAGGACCGTCAGGAGAAGAACAAGTTACTCTCTTACCTGGTAACGTTCTTTCGATGGGATGGTCCGACGACGTATTCCATATCTATGACAGTAATCACCACAGCTGTGCTGCTTCGGAAAATCTTCGGCGTCTGCGTCGATGACATCGATACGCCACCCTCGAGGACCTCAGTTGTAGTTTTTTTCCCCAGAACGTGTGGCGTCAGTCTTCTGCCAGTCTGACCACACAAAGCCTTCCGGAAACGTGAGCTGCAATCGTATAAGAAATTCTGTAGTGGGGAAGGCAGGGAGGGAGCGATATGGAATACGTCGTCTGACCATCCCATCGAAAGAACGTTACCAGGTAAGAGAGTAACTTGTTCTTCGAGGGGATTGGGTCCTCAGACATATTCCATATCTATGACAGACTCCCAAAGCAGTACCAATGCAAGGAGGTGGGAAAAGAATTTAGAAAACAGAAATGTAGAATGCCCAATCAAATTGCGGAGTAAAGGACCGCCTTGCCAAAGGCCAGATCCTGCCCCCTGGATGGAATCGAGGGAGTAGTGACGTACAAAAGTATGTACCGAAGCCCAGGTGGTTGCATCACAGATGTTACGAATAGGAACACCCCTCTGTAGGGCAGTAGAGGCAGTCACACCCCTGGTAAAATGGGCCCGTAAGCCGACCGGTGGGTCCTTACCCGCCAAGCGGTAACACTCAGAAATAGCCAAAATAATCCAGCGAGACAAAGTCTGTTTCGTCACAGCTTGTCCCAAACGCTTTCCAGAGTAACCAATGAAGAGTTGATTGTCCACTCTGACCTGGGACACGAGTGAAATATAAAAGCTTAACGCTCTCCTAGGATCAAGCCTATGGAACCTCTCCTCTTCCTTACCAGGATGTGGAGGAGGATAAAACGCCGGAAGAACAACCTTCTGGCCTAAATGAAATTCCGACACCAACTTCGGAAGAAAGGAAGGACGAACTCTAAGGACAACCCTGTCCTTATGAAACACAGTGAAGGGTGGCTTAACTGAAAGTGCCTGTAACTCGCTCACTCTGCGAGCGGAAGTGACCGCAACCAAAAAAACAGTTTTAAGAGTTAACAGTCTCAAAGGGCATGAATGCAAAGGCTCAAACGGAGCACCCATCAGAAACTTGAGAACAAGGTTCAAATCCCAACCGGGCACCTGGAAAGGTGACGGAGGGAACACATTAGTGAGCCCTTTTCAGAAACTGAGAAATTAAAAGGAATTTTAAAATAGGAACACTCTTCAGACGAGCGCTTAAATATGGACAGCGCCGCCAGGTAACCTTTAACGGTACCCACTTGCAAGCCCTTGTGGGCCAAAGAAAGCAAAAAAAAAAGACAGAACCATGGGAATGTCACATGCAAAAGGATCCACATTCTTAACCCTGCACCAGTCGCAGAACTCATGCCAACGGTACAGGGACTTTGTTGCTGGCCGTCTGGCCGAGAGCAACACCTCCATCACGTCTTCAGGAAGGTCCCAATCCTTATACCTCAACCTTTCAGAAACCAAGCATGAAGGTTGAGGGATCTGACCTCTGGATGGAGAACCTGACCCCCCCCCCTCCCGAGAGAGCAGATCATCTCGGTAGGGAAGAGGACGTGGAGGGCAGACGGACAAGTCGAGAAGGTCCGGGTACCACGTCCTCCAGACCCACGCCGGAGCAATGAAGATTATCCAGGAACCGAACCTCCAGAACCTCTGCAGTACTTGCGGGATGACGGGGACTGGAGGAAACGCGTACAGCAGTGGGAATGACCAGTCCACCACGAACGCGTCTCCTAAGGCTCCTTTTGGAGGAAATTCCCGCAAGCAGAACCTCTCGCACTTCCAGTTGACACTGGAGGCGAAGAGATCCACTTGAGCGGTCCCCCAAATGGCAAAGATCTCCAGGAGAATCTCCTGAGCCAACTCCCACTTGTGAGAGATCGCGCTCTGCCTGCTCAGAGCGTCCGCCGTCTCGTTTTCGTCTCCAGCCAGATGAACTGCCGAGATCGAAACTTCCTGCTGGATGGCCCAGAACTCGAGCTGCATCGCCTCCCTGCACGGAGGAAGTGACCCTGCCCCCCCTTTTAGTTGAGGTAGTGCATGGCCACCGTGATCAGGATCAGGACATTCTTCCCTCGCACAGTCGGCAGAAAAGCCTTCAGGGCTAGCCTGACGGCCCTCAGCTCCAACAGATTGATATGAAGTCTGGACTCCGGAAACCAATGACCGCGGACTGTCGCATGAGCTCCCCATCCCGCGAGGGATGCGTCCGTCACCTCCTGCCAGGGTAGCCAAAATGGAGCCCCCTTCATCAGATTATCTTTGACGGCCCACCACAGAAGGTCCTGGGCGACCGAGGACGGCACCTGAACAGGGTCCGATAAGCTCCAGTGGTTGCAGTCCTCCGGCAGGTTGAGTGCCCATTGCAAAGATCTCATCCGCAACCTGGCCTCTGGCACCAGAAGAATGCAGGATGCCATGAGGCCGAGCAATCTCAAGAACTCGAACGCTGGGAGACTCTGGGCAAGCTGAAACTTGTGCACCATCTGCTAAATGTGATGAGCCCTCACCTGGGGAGGAAAACACTGCCCCAGGGACGTGTTGAGCACAGCTCAGATGTACTGGAGCCTCTGAGTTGGTGTCAAATGGGACTTCTTTAAGTTGAGGGAGAAGCCCAGCTTGTGAAGGGAGTTGCAGGTGACTGACAGATGATCCAGGACTTGCTCGGGAGAGCACGCCCTGATCAACCAATTGTCCAGGTAGGTAGTGAATCCCCTTTCCTGAGGTGCGCTGCCACCACTATCATGAGCTTGGTGAAGACCCTCGGGGCGGAGGTCAATCCGAACGGCAGGATCCGAAACAAAGTGCGAATCGCCAACCACGAACCTCAGGTACTTCTTGTGCTTTGGATGTATCAGCACATGAAAATAAGCGTCCTTAAGGTCGAGAGACACCAACTAGTCCTGATGTTGAAGGGCCTGGAGGACGAGAGAGAGTAACCATCTTGAACTTGTCCTTCCTGAGGAATTTGTCCAAACCGCGCAAGTCCATGATGGGTCTCAACCCCCCCAGTCTTTCTTGGAAATCAAAAAATAAGGAGAAGAACATCCCTTGTTCCTCTCCGCTACAGGCAACAGTTCTATGGCACCTTTCTCCAGCAGGGATCGAATTTCCTGCGCAAGGAGCAGATCTGGACTCTTCAAAGAGATTCCCCGGTGGATTGTCTTGAGGCCTCTGCCGGAAAGGAAGACAGTAGCCGTGGGTTATGATCTCCAGAACCCACACATCTGAAGTAATGGCGTGCCACTCTGCAAGATGCTGCGCCAGCCTTCCCCCAACCGGCGAACCATGGGACATGGCCTCATGACTGAGCTGAAGCTGCTGCGGCGTTGCCTGAGGGCAAAGAGGCAACAGCCCGAACGGCGTTGGCACCTCGAGTACCTTGTTTTCCACCTCTGGCACTCCTACGGTGGCCCCTTTGACTGGCAGCTCCTCTCGCTTTACCAAAGGATGAGTAATAATGAAAGGAACCTCCCCTCCATTGCTGTCCCCTAGGACGAAAAGGCGGAGGTTGGCGAACTGCAGTGCCCAACGACTTCGATGCAGCTTTGGAGGTCTGCAACCTCTCAAGGCTCTTGTCAGCCTTGCTGCCAAAAAGACGTTCCCCGTCAAAGGGCATATTGAGGAGCCGGGCCTGCACATCAGGAGCAAACCCCGACTTTCGCAACCACGCAAATCTGCGCATCACGGGGCTCGCCGCCATGGACCGGCTGACGCAATCTGCCATGTCCAAACCCGACTGAACGGCCTCACACATGGCATCCTTGCCATCCTGAACCATGGCAAGGAAACCATCCCGTTCGCCCCCTTCGAGAATATGTTCAGCCGCTAAGGAAACATTTCCACAGAGTGTGCATGAAACGTGACAAGGCACATACGGAGTTGGCCGCCTGAAGCGCCATACCCCCTGAAGAAAACACTTTCTACGCCCAGCCGTCAAATCGCTAGTCGTCCCCATCAGGAGGGATGCTAGGATATGACGCCTACTTTGCCAGGGCCGTAGCCGCCTGCACCACCTAACTCTCCAGAGTGGGGTGCCTGGTCAAGTAGCAGGGGTCGCTACTGGCTGGCCGGTATTTTCACGGCAAAGACTTGCCCACTGCCGGGAGACTCTCCGGAGCAGTCCAAGCCGCCGCCACCCTCCTCTGTAGAGCCATATGGAACGGCAGTACCGGGTCAGTTGGTGGACCTTGGTCGAGGATATCCGTAAGGTCATCCTTAAGAAAATCCCCTGGGGGAGCAGACCATCCCAAGTACTTGGTGACCCTGCATGAGTGCCAGGCTCCGGCCTACAAAACTCCACCTCCGGAGAGGTGTCCAGCTCACTGGCATCGTGCAGGGACTGCCGCAAGTCCTCAATTTGGCTATGGCCCGAGAGAATCTTGTTCGGCACCGTATCTGGAACCATGCCATCATCAGAGCCCTCATCCACCTCTGAAATAAACTCAAGCTGGCGGTAAGAAGGCACAGAATGTGGAACAAAGCCATGCTTGACCTTGGCCAGAGCCTTTCTAGGGGGGGGGGTTCCCCCATGCCACGGGGTACCTCCGACACCACAGCCTTGAAAGGCGTTGAGGGCGTCTAGCGAAATGGCGTCGAGCGCCACGGCGACAACATCAACGGCTTCGACACAGGCCTCGAGGGCGGAGCCCCGAGCGTGTCCTTCCGACATCCTGTGCGCCGAAGGCGTCGACTTCTTCGGAGGCTGAGCCTTGAGAGTCAGTCGACGACCTCGGCGCCACCGGTGTCCTCCTCGAAGACACCACAGGTGCACACAGTCTCGAGCGAGTCGAGGACTGGGACCTGGATCGGGCACGACGAGAACGATGCCCCTTGTCCGAGCGGGACCTCTCCCGCAAATCGTGCCGACCACCCGAGCTCGAAGGCGTGCGAGCAGTGTCTCTCGACCGATCACAACCGAACCCACTCGGAGGCGCGGACGGACCAGTGCCCTGCGATTCGAGAATCGCTAACATTTTCTTCCCGATGGAAGCCCATTCCTCCGGCGTCGCATGCTTGGTGAGATAAGCGACCCGCCGACGCCGGGACTGAGACCCACTGGACTTCCGACGACGGACGCGGTGTGGAAGACGAGGTAGACATCTTCACGAAGAAAGACTTCACAATACGAACAGGTTCGAACAACCGAGAAAGAACAGAAACTCCAAAGAGTCTAGGCGCGCCGAGATCTCCGAAGCGAACACGTTCGCAGAAAAAACGTAACTGAGGCTACGGGCGTCGTGCGTCCTACTTATAACATCCAGTGATAGCGGCCGAGGTCCTCGAGGGCGGCGTATCGACGTAGGATGCAGATTTTCCAAAGCAGCACAGCTGTGGTGATTACTGTCATAGATATGGAATACGTCGGAGGACCCAATCCCCTCGAAATATACATTACTCACCATAATCATATTTCTGAAGCTGGTACCTGCTTAGGTTCACATGCTATGCATAGGCCGACATCTAGTGGAAGCTGCAGAGTATTACAGTTTTCGAAACTCGAAAAGGGACATCGACAGGGCGTGCCAGTAATGCTATCACTAGTGCAACTTCCACTGTACCCATGGTCCTTCATGCGTCGAGGTCCCTCGGATTGTTTTGTTGCTGATGAGGTAGCATGAAATGTAGCGCGAGTACAGGTGTACCCAAGCAGATATGAATAAACATCCATGCACCTTCTCTCCAAATGGAGGAAGGGGGGGCGCATGTGAATCTAAGCAGATACAAGCATCGGAAATACGATTACATTGAGTTAATGTATCCCTTCCGAGGCTTGTGGAATCTGCTCAGATAACATGCTATGCATAGATTAGCCAACAGTGTTAAGGAGAAGGTGGCGGGTTGTGAGAAGGTCCAGCGGTAAATGAATGTTTTAGAACCGCTTGTCCCACCTGTGTATCTGCATTAGAATGAGTGTCAATGCAGTAGTGCTGAGTGAAAGTGTGTACTGAGCTCCATGTAGCTGCTTTGCAAATGAGGTCTAAAGGGACATTTGCTATAAATGCCAGAGTAGCTCCTGTGCCCCTTGTGGAGTGAGCTCTTGGTATGAAAGGCAGTGTTTTGCTTGATAATGAATAGCATAGGTGTATGCATTAACTATCCATCTGGAAATGGCATTTTTGGAAATGCGGTCTCCTTCTCTGCCTGGTCCTATGGAGACAAACAGTTGGTCTGTTTTCCTAAGCGGCCTGGTCTTGTTTACATAGTAAAGGACCGCCCTCCTTACATCTAGTGTATGGAGTTTATTCTCAGCTGAGCTTGTGGGGTTCTGAAGAAAGCCGGTAGCTCAATGTATTGCTTTACGTGGAATTTTTAAATGAATTTCTGTGAAAACCTACAGTGTACGTAAAACCAATTTGTCCTTGTGTAATAAAGGAAGGGTCTTGCACGGACAATGCTTGCAATTCACTAACTCTTCTTATGAAAGCAACAGCCACTAAGAAGGCAGTTTTGTATGTCAGGTGTTTAAGACATGCATAGGCTCGAATGGGGGCCCCCAGGAGCTTTGCGAGTGCTACGTTGAGATGCCAGCCTGGCAGTGGGTTTGAAATTGGAGGGTGGAGTCTCTTTACTCCCTCCACGAGTGCTTTAATGACTGGAACTTTCCACCACAATAACTTACTTTAAGGGGTGGGGTATGCTGATAAAGCCGCCAGGTGGACCTTTATGAAGTTGAATACTAACCGAGTCTACCAAGTGGAGAATTTAATTTAGAACGTGGGATGGAGTACATTCTATGGGGTTTATTTAGACTGGAACCAGATTACAAATCTCCTCCACTTGTTGAAATAACAGTGTCTGGTTTACGTGCCTCCTTGAGGATATCCATAGAACTTTGTGGTAGTTTTAGATGTCCAAACTATATGATCTCAGGAGCCATACTACCAAGTTCATTGAGTGAAGTTGAGGGTGAACTGTTGTTCCCCCGTGTTTGGTCATCAGATTGTTTTGGCACAGGAATGGGAATTGCACATCACCAGTTTGTGCAGATGTGGATACTATGATTGTCTTGCCCACATGGGAGCAACTAGGATGAGCATCATTTGTTCCTGTGAATCTTGTTCACCACTCTGCTCATTAGAGGAGTTGGTGGAAAAGCGTAAGCAAATTTCCCTGACCAGCTCATCCATAGGGCATTCCGCCTTGGAGTCTGGTTGGGAAAACCTGGACGAGAAGTCTGGGCACTGCTTGTTTTCTCTTGTAGCAAACAAGTCTAATGTGGGGTAACGACACCGCGAATAGATGTGGTCTGTGACATTTGAGTCTAGTTGCCACTCGTGTTCTTCTGGTAGGGGATCTCTGCTCAGAGAGTCTGCTAGAGTGTCGAGTACCCCTGGAACATGTTGGGAGGATAGGAGCATCCCCTGTTGAGTGCCCATCTCCATACTTTCTGTGCTAGCTTGGACAGAATTGGAGTGTGCCCCCCCTGCTTGTTGATAAAGAACATTGCAGTGGTGCGGTCGGTTAGGATTTGTACCGATGGATTTTGTCAGTTGTGCTTCAAATGCTTGGAGTGCTTTGAATACTGCTATGAGTTCCAGTAGGTTGATGTGATTCTGTGCTGTAATGCGAGTCCACAGATCATGTGCTGAAGGGGATGTGCTCCCCACCCGGAGAGTGATGAGTCCGTTGGACCTATCACTTGCACTGCCGAGTCGTGGAAGGGTTTTCCTTTGTCCACCAGCGTAGGTTTTCTACTAGTGTTGGTGAAAGATCGTCCCACTGACTGCTTGCCTGAGACCATTGTTTTGCCAACCACTCCTGCATGAGGCGCATGCGCAAACGTGCATGTGGGACCAGGTAAATGTACGATGCCATGCCTACTAAACGCATTGCTTTGCATACACTTATCTGGTGACTGGCTTGATACAGAGCTATTTGCCATAGCATGTTCTGAACTCTTTCCATTGATGGAAAGACTAACCCTGCTTCTGTGTTTAAGACAGCTCCTAGGAACTGTTGTGTTGTGCTTGGCACAAGGCCTGATTTTTCTCATTTATTGAGAAGCCCAAATGGAAGAGAAGGTTTATAGTTCTTTGCGTGTTTTGTTTGCAAAGATTGGGTGCTTCCCCTGTAATCAGGCTGGGGTAGACTGCGATTTCTTCCCCAGCGCAGGTGCCCTGCCCACCATCGCCAATACCTTAGTGAATACCCTTGGAGCAGACGCTATTCCGAAGGGCAGCACCTTGAATTGGTAGTGTTGGTTTGCCATCTTGAAATGCAAGAGTTTCCTGTGCGCTGGGAACATTGATATATGAAAATAGGCATCTTTCTTATTCAGTGTTGCCATGTAGTCCCCCCGCTTTAGCATATGGATTATTTCCTGTAGCGTGGTCATACAGAATTTTTGTGGCTTTGAATAAGTGTTTGCAGGGCGCAAGTCTAACACTGGGCGCATCGTTGGATCTTTCTTTGGCACAAGAAAAAGTTGACGCAATACCCTAGTTTACCTCGTTCGCTGGTACGACCTCTATGGCGTCCTTGAGTAACAGCGCTGCAGCCTCCTTGAGAAGGAAGAGTTCTCCTTGCGTGGTTGACCTTTGTCACGGGGGCATGGCTGGATGGTTGTTGGATTAGCGCCACGCAATAACCTCCCGCCATGGTCGATAGCACCCACTTGTCTGTGGTGACTCCCTCCCTGGAGAGGCATAGGAGACCTGGATCAGTTTGTCATTGTTCAGGCAGTAGTGTTCAGGCGGTGTAGCTCCACATCTGGATGTGGAGGACCTCCCCGGCCACGAAATCGTCACTGGCCTCTCTGGAGTCCCAGCGAGGCTTGTCCCTGGTTGTTACCCCAGGAAGAGCCCTGTATAACCCGAACCCCTTTGTGAGCTCGGACCACAAAAACAAAAATTGGTTCTGCCTCTTTGGCCTGGTGGCTTGTACGTTAGCTGGCTTAGAGATTAAGGTATCATACTCCTCCTTAGCAGATATGAATGCATCTGCCACGGTTTTCCCAAATAAGACTGGTTCCACCGGCATGTTAAGGAGTGTTGCCCGTGTCATGTTTGAAGCCAGACTGGCGCAGCCATGTGTGGCGTTTGATGATGGTTCTTTCGGCAATGATCCTGCCCGCATTGTCTGCGGCATCCAAGTTGTTTAAGATGCAGCTGGATACTGCCTTGTCATCTGCTGTTACTAGGGCCAGTTGCGATTTGGGAGGTTCAGGAGCAGAAGCTATTAGTGTTGTCACCTCATCCCACTTGTGGCAGTTGTAACTTGCCAGTAGTGTTGAGTTCTTCGCAATCCTTGTTTCGAAGGCTGCTGAAGTGGCCACCTTTCTCCCAATAGAGTTTTTTACTCTCCTTATTGGGTGCAGGGGGTGCCTCCAATAAGGTTAAAGGTGTTCCGGCACTCTTTCTAGTTGTGGTTACCACAAGCGAGTCCGGTTTTAGCTGGACCCTGACGTGAAGTGGGTCAGATGGTGCCGGCCAGAAGAGTTTAACACGCAGGTTGACTTTCCGTGTTTGGTTTGGGGTCTCCAGAGAAGGCTGAATCTTTTTTTGGATGGACTGAAGGATATGAATGAATAGGGTGGCTGCTTTCCTATCGCCCAATGTATCTTCCACAAAATCTTTATCCAGTCGAGTCTCTTGGGTTTGGATTCCAAAGTGCTGAGCTGCCCTTATAAGCATATCGAAGCATATCATTATAGAGTGGCTGATTGTCAGCTGGTGAATCGGCCACTGGTGAGTCTTGGTGAATTGGTGAGGCTAGGTTGTGCACCTCTTCCTCACCATCATAATAATAATGGTTTGTCGTCAGTGTATGTATTTACATCATACAGATCACTATGGACTGGGTCGGTTTGAGACGAAATAGGAAGGGTGTTAGGACGTGGCTTTTTAGCTGGGTGTTGGGAGGTCAAAGCCTCAGTTGTTGGTTGTGTGGTCTGGAAATATTGGTATGCCTGTGGGTTTTTCTCAAAGAAGTTAGGGTTATGACAAGGATGACTTTTATGGCCATCAATGTCTTCAGAAGACCATGTGGCTGAACTTGGACTCACTCCAGGCTACTGAGGAGTAATAGACTGGCCCCGAGTTGTAGGCTTCTGTTAAGGTCCCTTCTTCCTGGGAAACACAGCGGTTTCCCTGTGAGCTGTGGTAGACTGATCCTTGCTAGACTTCTCAAGAGTCACTCTCACAAGGAGGAGTGTTTATGTGAACCTCTTTGCACCGAGTGGGCTAATCCAGAGCTCTTGGTGCTTATAGCCACTCAACGTGGTGTGTCGACTTTCGGCAGAGGATCGGGCCGAATCCTCGTTTTCCGGCATTCAGCAGAGGGTTTGGCATAGCGTCTGGCTGTCTTTCGACTTAAGGGGCCTGTCGTAAGGCGATCGGGACCTCAAGTGCTCAGAGGACAGGGATTCAGTGGACCTCCCCCTTGATGCCGTGTGTGGGCGTTTGGTTGACGATGGTGTCGATTCCTTGCCCTTGGCTATGTGCTGGGAGTAGTGAGTGCTTCCGCCGCCGGGTGTCGTCCCCGTAACAAAGCCACCGGCCTGTCTCTTAGGGTCAGGGGCTTGCACTTGGGAATCTAACAGTTCCCGCCGCCTTTGTTGTCTGTAAAGACTGCGACGCTGCCATCACTGGAGGCTACCTCCACATCCATGGCGGCCTCTGCCTTCATGGCATGATGGGCCCAGCGCTTTGTTTTTCGGTCCTAAAGTGTCTTTGGCTTGAAGAGCTTGCAAGCTCGACAATGCCCCTCGTCATGATCCCATGCTAGACAGATTGCACAGCTGGTGCTGGTCTACTCAGGGGATTTTTTTTTTATTACAACTGGGGCATAACTTACATGGAGTGTTTTCCATATTTAAGCTAACTGGGCAGCCAGGTGAGAAAAGAGTGTAAAGGCATTCTCCAATGTACAACCCCCACTCTCCCTACTGTTAGGGCCGAGGCCCTGTGCGGCCTTCCAAGGCTGAATGGGTCAGTCGAATCTGGGACTTTGTTCGACAATCGTCCTTTCCACCGCCGAAGATGCAGTCGGTTTTGAGAAAGGACAGAAAGTATCTAGCTTTTAATTTTTCAATATTAAATGGTGTCATCCGAAATGAACTCTGGGATTAAGCGGAAAAAAACAATCTATGGGACCTCAACGTGTGAAGGACCATGGGTACAGTGGACATCACACTAGGGATAGTATTACTGGCACCCAGTCGACATCCCTTTGAGTTTCGAAAACAACTTGGAACTTCCACTAGATTTCAGCCTATGTGTAGCATGTGATCTAAGCAGATTCCACAAGCCGCGGAAAGAAAAAAAAAAACATATATATACACGCAAACACATAATGTATGAGTATGGGTGTTGGTCCCTATGGCGTGCGCTATGATCACTTATCCCATTGAATGCAGCCGGCTGGGTAGCCCAATCAAGGTGTACGTGCACCCATAAGCACCTACAAATTGTAGACTTGGAGTTTCAGGATTGGTGTATCGCGCTCTGCCCATTGATTATTACCAGTACAAAATTATTGTAACTGACATAAATCCAATGTTTGTAAAAAAAACTATGTTCAATTTCTTCGCAATGTCAGCCAACACGTGTTTCGACCGAAGTCGTTTTCAAGGCATGTTCCCATTGAGGATTTAACCCACAGACGTTGCCGCACCGATTAGGTTTAAAGACACGTGATACATTTCTCTGTTGATTTGGACATAAGGACATAACTGTAGACAACAGATTTGGGCGCATGAATAGAAACAGTGAACTGGTGAATACTGAGCAATTGTACATACACATTATTGGTGAACAGTGAGCAGGATCCATCCGTGTACATTACCGAAACCATATCGACAGACCCCTTACTTCTGGATGACTGCCTTGAAAACTACTTTGGTCGACGCACGTCAGCTGACCTTTATGAAGTAATTAAACAGATTTTTGTTCCAAACTTTGGATTTATTGGTTACAATAATTTGGTATTTGCAATAATCAATGGGCAGAGTGTGATACGCCAACCATGAAATATTTATCTTCCTAAATTTTCTTTGACCTTTCCAATCCATTCTTTATTCTGCTATTTGTATTGAATAATTTTGCTTTGTTTTTCCTTTCAACTTGTCCGCCTATATCGGCCGCCTATTCCTGCTCATTTTTATTTCCATTTATTATGCATCATTTTCAAAAGTATTTCTGCTTGGGCTCTCATTAACTTTGACCCATGTCCCCATATGTTGCTCCTCTCTGTCCTTTCTCTTAATTACTCTGCTTCGTCCTTGTGCCTCATACAGTCTTTGTCAGTTATTTGAACCTAAACTATTACTTATTACTTTCTGGCCTTCTCTTAAAATGCAACTATCCCCATATGGCTCCTACATAGTCCATGTCTGCATCGTATCAGATTTCTGTACCATCGTGTGTTCGTGACTTGTACAGTGCTTTTATCCAAAGAGCTATACAAGGAAAACAAATAAAGCAAGCAAAATGCTAGTGAGCATTACGAGTAGAATAGACTAGAAAGGAACCGTTTTAGAAAACCATATACCATTTGCAGCTACAACAGACGACTCAATGTTAAGCTTTGAATGGGAAAACTGGATATGGGAAACGCACTAATGGGCCAGGACAGTTTAATAACCCACAGCAGATCGTTCTTTCTGCTAACAGATGTCGGCTAGACAAAGTACCGATAGTTCACTTGTTGATGCCGTCTTGAAGGCAGACTAGTGGCCACAGGCAGATAAAGGATTACCCCCAAAAAAAACAAATGGATGGGTAGAAGGATTTGAAACAATCTTAACCACTGCAGTAGGCAGGGAGGGGCAACAAACGATGCACTTGCCAGTGTGCATGGCCATCTCAGGGTGCCAGCACCATCTAGTGCTGACACACTGCTGATGGCTTTGCCTCCTACAGAACAGTCACTAGCCACACTAAAGTTAGCTGGTGGATATATCTTGCAACAGTTCAAAACCTCTGAAGATCCATAGGTTGCAGACCTCTGAACTATATGGATACTGTGCAGGCCATAAATTGGCCACTTTATACTGTGGGACCATCAATGGATCAATGTCTGAGTTCTGGGTGTTTCTTAATAAGTTAGGGTCACTTATTTGGAACGCGTATGATATACACCACCATTGGAGGGCATCAATCAGCAACTTTACATCCAATCTCACAACAACTTTAAATGTCGGCCACTGGCCAAACACGGCCAAACACCGAACGTGATCTTGGGAGAGGGTGCATTGTACTGCCTAGTTATGGCTAAACAAGGCAACATCCAAACATCTTCCAGACTACCATTTAGAGTCGACACTACTTTCTTTAAACAGTTTTTTTCAAAATGCGGATTACTCGTGGAATTTGCCCTGCAGTCATGGGACTAAATCCGATAAAATGTCCTGTTTAACCACTAGTTAACGAAATCAGTCAATTGTCCCAGATACATGGAAAGTTAGCTTTCCTCTAGATTTGACTGGGTCAAATAGGAGAAGACATATGGGTGCTGAAAGGACAGTTTCCAAAGTGCTACACATCAGAGGAAATGACTCCTACAGAACATGCTCCTAAATGGAAGTAAAATCCTTAAGTCCAAAGCTCTTCTCTACAGGCACTGAACACAATTTAATTTTTTTAAAACACCTCGTATGGATCGATTAGGGAAACAAAATCACATTGTACTAAATAGTTAATATGCAAGGGTGCAGCCAGCAGTGAATAAGATGCAATATTTACCAAGTTATAGAATGCCCAATGAATAGTAGCAGCTTTACTTTTCCATAAAATAAAAGCTGTATATTGAATTCACCAAGAAGTGAGGTTTGGTCCCCGTTTCTCCAAGAGTAACATGCAAAAGAACAAGTACGTACGCTGCAAATAAATTGCGACGTTTCACTATGCAGATAACCATACTCCTATACACAGTCTACGTAACCCCATCACCTTGCAGTGAGTGCTTTGAAAAAAACAATTTTTAAAAAACGGAACTATACATTCAGAAAATAGTGGCGTGGGGGGGGGGACGCAGACGTGGGTAAAACATTTCAAAAGCAGAGAAAATCCACAAGTTACGATTTCCTTTCACGAGTTGCCTGCACCCATATCAAGCAACCCAAATCTTAACAGACATTCAAGACCACAGTAACTCCTGCACGTAGCTATAACAGTACTACAGGCCTTATGAATTCAGATGTGAGGACTTCAAACAGATTTACATACATCATGCGGGAGCACGAGCGCACTCAAATTAGTCAAATAATTAGCTCCCACGAGCCTGCGATGGAGAGAGACACAAGCCTATGTGGGCAGGCCATGTGATGAAGAAGCAGACATAGCCAGCAACATTCTGCAAATGATTACAGGGAAAATGAAGACAGCATATCCAGGGAGAAATATGCCAAAACAACAAGTCTAGACCAAGGAAGTCACCAGGACGTCGTTTTCCCTGCGAGTAAAGGAACTGCACAAAGTTGGCGAGATGGGGACGCCAGCATTACCGGAATAACAAAATGGAGGCCTTGACCCAGGGGTGGACTGGCCTATAGGGAACTCTGGAGATTTCCGGGTGGGCCTCTGCACCCTTTTGTGTGGTATTTCCACATTTTCTCATATGAAAAACATGGGGCTTCCTGAAAATGTGTCATATGGGGCCTTTTTGAACTTTATTTCCAGGGCCTATTTTGGTCCCCAGTAATTATTTCCAGGGCCTCTTTTGGTCCCCAGTCCACCCCTGCCTTGACCAATCCCCATACAAAATGGAGGCCTTGACCAATCCCCATTTCCAGACTTGACGAAATGGCATAATCCTGTGCAAATCAACATCTTCGCGTCTGTTCCGAGTAAGAACGGGCATCATGGGCTAACCCTCATTAATAAAGGGTAAAATAAAATAGTGCTCATTTTACACCGGCCATTTTCTGCATGAAAGCAGACAAACTAGTTCGAATATTGCAATCTTAAATTAGTAGGACTCTTAAAATGTTTTGTGGCTTTATACCCTTATCACCAGTCACAAAGATTCCAGGACATACTCCAACGACGCTGGTTGTCTCGAGACTTCTCGTTCCCTGGTTAGCACCCAAATATAGGGCTTATTGGGGGGGGGGGGAGCACTGGGTGTGAACGGGACAAAGAACAAACCGAGTAAATACATGGAGGATAAATAAGATAGAAAATGATTGTGCAAGTGTAGACGTGTTAACGGTAGGCAGTCAATCCGAATATAAAGCGCATCTAGAAAGTGGCAAAAAACCACCTCATTCTCATGAGCAATGCCAGGTGATGGCAGTACTTCACTTGGTTGAAGCATGGGTGTGTGATGTCCCAAGTTGTGTTGGGGCAACCATTGACGTGTGGTGGCCAGAAATGTCAGGTATTTTTTTTTTTCAGGCACTCATGCAAATCCAAGGCATTTGGCTGGATTGGCTGTGCAGTAGGAGAGAGGGGCGAGAGAAACAACCCTCAAAGAGGCACACTTGATGGCCTCTCCATGAGGGTGAATAGACCAACAAGAGGAGAATAGTAGGGGAGTGGCCAATAGTCCTTGGTGACATTTTGGCAGAAACCATAAATCTAGGATTATACCTTAATGTACATTTTTATGAATTTGCGCACAGCAAATTTAGCGGCGTAATTTGCAACTGGGTTGTTTGTGCGATTTATATGCATTTCTGTGATGCAAGACAAATGACAACCTGAAGTTCAGCAAGAAATGGCAATAGGATCGATCTGCTAGATGCAAGACCACCATAGTGCTCTCCGATTCATACAATGAATACATCTGTCTCGTTTATAACCCAGGCTACTAGTAACAGCAAGATGTATAGTAAACATCCTTCATAAAGAATCCAGTACATTAAAATAAATCACTGCGAACATACTGACAAATTACTTGTGGCCTTTTGTTATATGAATGACAAACATGATCCCAAGGGTGGAAGTACCCAAGTCACCAAACCAATAGGTATACGTAGCCCAAATAACATTCAAGGCAGTTCTGGTGACCATAATGCAAACCCAAGAAAGAAATTAAGTTGGAAAAAAGAAAAAGTTGCCATCACTCAAGAGCATTTGATCTAGGGTGGCATCCTTGGAATAGCTGCAAAGTGAAACCCGCTGGGCAGATTGGTGCCAAATGAGAAAAACGTTGGGCACACTTTTTTGGGCCAACACAAGCTGTTGCCACAATAATCTTGCAGTAACAGGAAAAAGCTCTCAAAATTATATTTGCAGGCGGGAAAGGGGAAGTTTCACATCAGGGTGGATTGTGGGCAGGGTGAAAGACCCGGTGGGTCCGTTTTACACGTTGGGAGGTCTATTCAGTCCGATTGTGTTTTCCTGTAGAAATTGCACAGGGATTTATAAGATTCTTGCAGGAATGGAAATGCGTCATGTGAAGAAACAAGGGAAAATTGCTATAAGAAGAGAGAAAGGCGGCACGGACTTCAGGGTGGATTTGAAGGGTGAAAAATAACGGTTTTGCGCATTATTTGAAGTTGAGGGGCACTTGAAGAGTTTATTTTATGGCATTTGCGTCTTTCCTTGAGCCAAAATGTTGCGTTTCGGCGCGAGAATTCTCACGGTAACTGAATGCCATGCCAGGATTCTCATGGTAATTTCATAGTAAACTTGTGGTAAAATCTCGGTCACCAAAACACAAAAACATTTTAAAATGGACGCTAAAAACACCAAATGTTGCAGTCACTCGTTCTAGTTCCTCATATTCGCAAGAGTGGGCCATGATTATTACTCATTTCGGATAACGTATGTCCATATAAATGTAAAATCGAAATAAATACAATCATGGAAATAAAGTAGTACACAATCCCCATCTAGTTCCATAACAGGAAATCAATGTAAATATATACAATACTATAATTTAGTACTACCCAACTAGGTTGGAAACCTCCCTAAGCTTAAAGTGCCATAATTCATGACAATATAAAATTGGCCATAAAAAAAACACTACAGTACTAATTGTAGGAAATTCTCTCCAAACCTATGCATGTAATCACGTTTTAAAAGAAGAACCAACAACGAAGTGCTGGTGTTTAGCTCGATATTTAAAAAGAAAAATCAGCCTAAACCTAAAACAAATAATGAAAAAAATGAAAATCAGGATTGAACGTCACCCCTTGATATACTTTTCATATTTTTCAAGTTCTGCCTAAGCAGAGGGACAATGGGCAAGCCGTGATAGTAGACTCAACATTCAGTGGGAAGTAAAGTGGTGGGCAATATGCAGGTCCTCCATTTTATTTAAATGCGGCACCAATTGCCTTTTATGAAAGACGCATACGCAGAGCAAAATGAGAAATGTGCCATATCCTACACCTCAGTCTGTCACATACAGCATCTTGCCTTAGCTTCTTGCCCTGTTCTTTTAAATAAAAGTTCACATAAAAGCAGACAATTGTGGGGCTCCTTTGGGCTACAAATTACTCCAGACCAAATCATCTTTTATAGCATCAGTGGCTAAAATCATAAATCCCCAATATGCTGGTTTCACAATTTGAGGTCTCCATTGCAAGCCCCACCAGACATTTCAATCTCTCTTTAAGATCACAACTCTAGAGCGTGAAGTAAGGTCAGGGCACTGAAGTAGAGAATTGCATCAATTCTATTTAACATATGCTTTATGTGCGTAAACCATTTAATGTTCTCCACCCCCTTCTTGCTAAGTAGATTTGTCTAGCTATAATGGGCTAACAATGCATTGGTTAGATCATACCCTGATCCATAAGAAAATGGGTTGCAGAGCTAGCTCATCATGAATAAAACTAAGCCCCATCTCATTATGTGTTGCATAGTTGGGGGTAGAAGGGCAGGCCAGTAAATTAAAGGAGCAATTTTCTTCCCGAATGGCAAAATTATCTGAAAACCTCCATACTGCTGCCCCGTATTTCACTGCCAAGTATGTTTGGTGCATAAATTGACTTTACAATATTAGGCACGTGCTGCTTATGTTGACCTGCCAAGTCCTAAAGAAGAATCCGATTACTGGGAGGGTGCGTTGTAACAGTACTTCCCTGAACCCCATATCCCCCCCTTTAAACATTTGGTAACTTATAGCAATTTGGCTTTGCCATCGCTTGCTCACGCAAGCATTACGCAAGTGGGGAACACTTATTCACTAGAACAACTTGTGATAAACCCCTCAGAACTCTTCATTGGACCCCACTTTTTCCTGTCTCGATACACTGTGTGAAACTTTAGGGCACAAGGCCCCATAAATCTTAGGGATGAACTTTAAAGTTAGTGTTGCATCTCAGTGGACCTGTAGTGCTGCATACCAATACCTTCCTTTGCAGGGGTTTGTTATGCATGTTGCCCTACTCCAATGATTGTATATATGTATCTTGTATTTAGTATTGTGTGATATTACATGCTAGTAGTCATTTTTCATAGTGTTATATGGCCATAAATAAATATGTGTATAAATGTTTGTCCAAGTGTTCTCCTTGACATTTCACTGTGTGTACCCTTACCAGGCCCACCCCTTCCGAGACAGCCTTGGCCACTGACCTAGCTACCTTGAACTGATTTGGCTACAGCTCCCAGAGTTGTCCCCATCACTAAACTAGGTTGGCCTTACCAGAACAGTGTGCAGAAAAAGGCTCCCTACAGACCGTCTAATTTGCAACACTTATGTGGGCATCCACCGTGAAAGTTTGAGAATCAGATCCCCAAGAAAGCAAAATACTCTGGTAATGCTGCAATTGCATTCCACCTGTGTCATGGACATCAGCACTACAACCTTAAGAAGGTTCTCCCCATTATCCCAGCCTCACTACGCCCGCCAGTGGTGGCTGCCATGGTGTTATCACGACTAGATTACTGCAGCTCCTTGTATCTGGCCCAACTAAGGGCCAGATTCAACGACTACAACGTTTGCAGAATCTGGAGGCTCGTGTCACAACTGCCACTCCTTTTGGCGTACATTTAACTCCTGTGCTTCGAGAACTCCACTGGCTCCCAGTGACCCAACGGATTGATTTCAAGGCATTGTGTATAGTCCATCGCTCCCTCCATGGTGAGGGCGCTGAACACCTTCAAGCTAAATTTACCCGCTGCCAGCCTAGCCGCAACCTTCGCTCGGCCTCGGCTGACTGTTTAGTGGTACTGAGGTATAAACGGGCTCGGGTTGGCGGTCGGGCGTTCTCCATAGCTGCGGCTGCTCCATGGAATAACCTCCCGCTACCCATAAAGAAAACATCCAAATATCTAGCCTTTAGAAAGGCTGTTAAAACCTACTTATTCTAGGTATATCAGTGCTTTCCTGGTTGCTGCCCCATCCCACGGCGCCAAGATACCAGTGGGTGACCGTGCGCTCAATAAGTACTACTAAACTAACATTAACAACCTAGTCATTCCTTTTGGAGTATATATAAAAGAACAGTAATGGGGTAGGATGCACCCTGGTCTCACCCCTGAGCAAAATGGCAAACCGAGGTGTGCAATGTCCGTCAGTACCAGATCTCGCACATTCCTCGTTATTGTAGTATAGCTAAGACGTTTTCTGGACAATTAAAAAGGACCTAAGCGCCACAACTGGTTTGTTGACTTTACCAAAGACAGTGCTTAGGTCCATCATAAAAAGAAAAGGATCCTGTTTATCTGCCATTGAACAAGGAGTGTGCAATCACCATGTGTTAGGAAAGATTTCCATTCATGTGTAATTTTCCCTCCAGTTGTGTACCCCCCCACCCCCACTTTTTTGCTGATGTTACACATCATAGTCTGACTTTACCAGAGGAGCCCAGCCTTCTGCTGCACTCCTCTGGCCTTTTCACTCACTTTTTATGGGCAAACTGACATGCACTTAAGACAGTCAGTACTGGGAGACTGTTTCCCTTAGTCATTTCCAATGTTGAAACATGTAACAAGTGTACAATGTACCTTCCAGTACAGTGCACTTGGGTCTAATCGTCATTTCCAAAGGCCCTAGATACTTGAAGTTTGTTTCTTTTTTAGAACAATTGCACATGTGCCATGGACAGGGCCGGTGCCAGCCCATCATTTGGCATATTTTTAACCCTTTCCTGACAGGTAAACCGCGGATTACCGTGTTTGGCACGAACAGGTGGCCTGGCTCCAAAATGGCCTTGCCACAAGGTTTTGTCCTGTCCTTTGGCCATCTTGCCCCTTCACCAGGTCGAGTCGACCCGAGTAAGTCCTTATTTGGGCATGCATTTTCCCGCAAAGCACCAAGCTTTTGCAGGCTTCTGCATGCCTGTGTGTGTGCCTCCAGGATGTGGGCTGGGATGTCTGTTCCCAATACACATCCTGGGTGCCAGAGAGTCTGGAGTGCTGTGAATGCCTGGGACCACTATGGTCGGATTGGTCCACGTATGGTATGCCTGTATGTGAGCAGATCTCCCACTGGGTCCTATTCGTTTAGGCGCGAAGGATATTCGATAAAAGAAGGCCCCAAACACCCTTACCATGTCGATCTCTGGAGTTCACTGAACGAAGTATAGGATCCAAGTATCCTGAAACCAAGAAGCCGGGTCGAGGAACCGCTGGTGACCCCGATGAAAGGCTTGGCACCCTGAGCCTGCTGTTGTCCTGTGGGACCCCTCTGCATCTGGTTGTCCTAGAAGGTCTACGAAGACGCTTCGCCCCATTGGAATAGTGGGACCAACTATGGCACCTTCATCAAACCCTGCAAGTAAGCCCTCTCAGAAGTGTCCCAGGGTCAACCAGTGGGCCGACTAGCTTACGCAGACTCCTTGCCCCGATATCGGCACAGTTTCTAGGAGGCCCTCGTAACTTGGTACATCGCTAGCTCTGTGTTCACGGCTCTCACACAGAACTTTTTTCCACTGAAGGATAGCTCAGTTTACTTGCACTTGTTAGCCAAGGGTAAAATAAAGTATTGATCCAAAAAGTTAGTACCTTATTAAGCTAACAGTCATTAATTTGCAAGCTTTTGTGGTCTTGACCCCTCGGGCAGAGATTAAATGAAGCATTTGAAAAACATTATTGCTTAACTAGCTCCTTCTGGAATTCCGCATTGCCTTATCTGTGAACCAGATTGGTAGCTTGTTCAGTGAGCCACACATTACAGACGTAACCCACCGTACTCTCCACCCCCCCCCCCCCCAATCGTCCCCGACACACTGCAGTCATCCAGGGTGAAATGGGGAGGCGGGTGGGGGAGGAGGGGGCGGGAGTGGACTGCGCGTGGAACTAAAGAGATGGGAAAAACAAAGAAAAGAGACCCACCATATTGGGAGTGCTCTCACGAAAGCAGACAGGGATGGGGTAGTGTTAGTTGTGGTAATTGCAGCCCTGCTGAAGCCTAGTCCCTTTGCAGGATCAGTGGTGGCAGTCACCCACATACAGGTGTGTGACTCTAGAACGATGGTAGGGAGGAGGCCCACACAGTCATGTGTTTAGGCCTTCATCGTGGAGCCCAGTGTGGTAGGTTTGTTTCAAATACCATGGATTGTGTATCATCACAACCATGAGGGAAAGGGTGGGGTCAGACATGAGACATGGGCCCTCAGAGGCCCCTGGGAAGCTATTGAGGGGGCAATAGGGCTGGGGAGTCTGGCAACAGGCCATTCCCTTAGAGAGAATGGTGGGGATTGTGTAGCGTCAGTCAGATGCCAGTGAAGGGCTTTGGAAAACTTGCAAGGAGTCAGGTCTGAATGTTATAATCACTGCATGTGTGGAAAGAGTGGCCGTATGTTAGTTGGGATAATGGCTCTATAGGACCGAGATGGTCTGATGCTATGGTCCACCAAGCTCCCATAGGGAGGAACAGCTGTCTCTGCAATGGTGTGCTGCGAGACTGGACATGACTGTTGCGTGGTGGCCTTACCCGAGAAGGTATAAGCTTACTCCAATGGAGGGAGGAGGAAAAAATAAAAATAAAACGCATCCACTACCTTTGTTGATTTATTTTCAAAGCAGCTTGCGATCTGTCAGCATGCCTGTGATTAATTGTCCAAACCCTCTGAATCCTGCAAAGGAGTGAAATGACGGTACCCCCCCAAACCTCCATTGGTTGTGGAAGCTTGAGATTTTGTCAAGAGAGAAACTTGGTGGTAAGGGTGCTTGCCTTTCAATTCAACTCCTCAGCTGTGAAATAAGCCTGAACCAAGAGATCCAGTACCTTAACATGGACCTTTTTTTTATGAACTTCGTTACATCATCCAATCAACTTTTCGCCCATCATGGAGGAGCCAAAGCAAGTCCAGCGACAAACTGTCTTTCAGCTTCAGTAATCAGCTGAGAATCGCACCTTGACAGGTTGTGTAGTGGAGAAAAAAAAAACAGGCTGTCCTCTGGCTTAGAGTATCCCTGCTTTGCATGGACCACGCAAAACTCGGGACATCGTTTCCTTGCATTGTCAATTGGGCATGTCTGTTTCAGGTAATGCGGGCCCAAAAGGGTGAATGGGCACTCCTGCATATGCCCTCACTTGAGGCCCGTTAGGTGGCAGGCGGTTCCATGTCATCGCGGAATGAAACAACGATGGGTTTTTCTCCGTTGATATTTCAACGAGAAAACCCATCGTATTTATTTTTTTATTTGGTTGCCTCCCATCCCCTTTAATTATTTAACTATTTTCGAACACCCACACCCATCTATATATTTTTTTTAACCCCCACTACAAAATTCGATGAGTTTTCACGTTGAAATAAAAAAACGCCTGTGCCTGTGGCACCTTGCATGTGCCTGTGGTACATGCTAGGTGCAAGGAGGCCCGTTGGGGAAGCAGTGTGTGACAAGTCCAGAGCTGGCGCAGTAACGGGCAGGCAAGTGAAAAAAAACTGTATAGTTGTGCTTCAAGTGCTGTGCAACTACCTGCGCAGGCTTTGGCAGTACAGACCTTCAGTAGGCCTTCCAGAGACATAAACCAAGACTATAGTGCGCATTCCCGAGGTAGCGAAGTGTTTTCTTTCCAGCACCAGTGGCCCATTTCCCTGATCTATTGGGTGTCAAGCGGTGTGATTCTGCATGTGTTCAAGGCAACATTTTAGTGTTTATACTGCTCCCTTTCTTTACCTGTGTCGCAATTTCTGTTCACATCAACATTTGTTTGAGCAACATAGTTACCAGCATCCGAGTACATACACCTTAAGCAATAACAGTTTCCTGCTCTAGTTTTGAGACATCGATAAGTTGATTGTGAGTTATTCAGGATTTGTACTACCGGTCAAAATGTAAGTTTCTCAACATTCCCACCTATACTTCGTGCAAATATTGGAACAGGCATCCATGCAAAAACAAAAAGGAGTCGGTGCTTTTCACAGATCAATAATGAATCTTATTCAGAACACATCTGTTACAGTGATCAGCTCTTCAGATCAGTAAGCAACTTCAACTAGGAATAAGCAATTTCTTCAACCGGGAAGAATGTATACAGAAAATCCTGTCATGCCCTTTTCATTTCAAAACACTGAAGTAATTACCAGTGCCACCCTTGAGAACACGAACAGAAGTTCTAGCCCCACAAATTACCTTCCTTGGGCACCTAGCTGCGGTTCCCCACTACCTTGCAAGGTGCCTTGGCTCCCGTTACGAAGATTTGTTAGACAATTGGTCACCGCCTGACTTTCCACAACGAGAGCCAATGCCAACTTTCACAACGTATTTTGGTGTAAAAGTTGCAAGCTACTAGCCATCTGTAAAAAAAAAAAAAGTCCCTCAACACCTTAATTCTATACATACTCAGCACACCACTTCTTAATCGCCAAGAGTCTAATATCGCTAGCCAATGGTTAAAGGCGAGTGCACATTTTGCACTCTGACGTATCCATTATAAAGTTGACTGTAGGAAATATTGTTCAAGTTCAAAGTAAAAGGATACAGTTCTGAAATGGATATTTCACAAAGGTACATGTAAGGCTATTTGGATTGTTTTTCACTTCTATTTTTAATTATTTTGCTTCCATTTTGCTGTCATACATTCCTCCTTTCCTTGTTTTTTTCCATGTTTCCTTCTCATTTCATCTTTCCTCCCCTCCCCCGCACCCCATGTCCCTTAGACCTTGCCTCTAATCTTTTGTACTTTCCATTATTTCTCCCAATTTCATCTCGTATCAAGCTTGTTGCATTTGCCTTTAAGTAATGTGTGAAATTTTCTAGCGGATAGAAGATCTGACAAATCACATTAAAATATTTCACAATATTTTCAATAAAGGAATACCAACCTTACTTCCTGTCACTTAACTTCATGTTAAGGGCAATAGTGTACCCAGCCCTTTCTAAGACTGGCAAAAAAGTTAGTGTGCAGCGAACGAGCTCTGTCTCAATGGCATAAGACAGACTGAGAGCCTCCTCAATGGGACACCTGTGCCATCTATTCCTCCTACCCTCCCTCCTTGGGAACTCTAGCCCCTCCATCTTGTGAGGCCAAAAATCTCAGGGTCATCTTCGACTCCACTCTCTCCCTCAACCCTCACATCATGGACCATAACATGATGTCCCACTTCCAGCTCCAACTCCTCAGAAGCATTCTTCCTTTTCTCATCTTCCCCTAGAGGTTAAATGCATCCAGAGCTCTGGTCCTCTCCGCTACATGTTCCCCCTCTGAACATAATGTTTTGGGACAGAAAAATGCAGTCTGATTTAGCAGATTTTCGAATGCATCATCTGCCAGAAATTGCACGGGTAGCAGTAAACAAATGAAAGTTTAGCACGGGGTAGCTAGCGTTTTGAAAGAAGAAAAGAAAGCCCCAAAGAGATGATGAAAAAAGGACAGGGAAAAACATAAGACAACCGAAAGAAACAAGTGAAAGGTGGTTGGGGAATAAATGGGTGGATGCAATTAAGTAAAGTGGGAGAAACACAAAGTAATGGATTGATGGGTGGAAAGAAAATTGGGAGGAGAAAAAATATATAAGTGAAAAAAGATGCAAGAGTGTAAGATGGAAGTAAAGGATAGAGTAAGTAAAAGAAAATAGAAGTTCTGTGCAATCTTTGCACGTATTTGTATTTTCCACATGCCGTGTTTATGTACTATTAGTGAGAGGTTTAATGGTGCGTTGTGCGTTTTCATACATTCGGATTTGGACTCTGCATCCCATGTTGTGTGTATAAGGAGAGCTCTGCATTTTATTTTCTATCGGCTGGTCTGCGCTTTGAACCTGAAATAGGTGGGTGGACGTGCAGGTTCGCGCATGAGTTTTCCATTTCGGTATTTTGTCTTTGGGCTCTACGGTGCACCCCCAAAAAACACATCCATATTAGATTTGAATATCTAGAACTGCTTGAATCGATTTTCAAAAAGGTATACCAATTCCACACAGGGTGCAGGTGTATGCCAGAAAATCAAGTAGCCAATTGTGTGGTTTGTCAAGAGATTATCAACCTGCAAAACATGGAGCATGGCTAACTGCCATGCCCAATTGTGACTGAGGAAAGGGCATGACCTTTGAATGTCCTTCCTTGATTCAGTAATCGTACCCATCATGACAACTGGGCAAGCCTTAAAAATGCCCAAATGGCATTGTGCCTGGCACAAGGCCTAGCACAGTGGTCCTCCGGGTACTGCCTAGGCACACACAGCAGCCATTGTACCCAGGCCAACGTGTGAGCAGGGGAAAGGGACCACACATGCCAACATCACGTCCAAGTTTGATATTCCATTAAGCGTTTTTGCGACACCTCAAAACCAATAGCGAAGGTTTTCTTTTGACCACCCATAACTTTTCTCCCCCTAATTGGATCTCCTAAAAAAGCTTCCAAAAATATCTGAAATGGTCAGTCTTTGGGGGAATTTATGTTATGTGCCCCAACTTTTTTGGAGCATGCTAGTGCACGCCATAGGGTCAGGAGGCTGCTGTAGGCCGCTTGCAAAGGGTTATGCGGTAAAAGAGGCAAGGAGGCGGTTGGACAAGATATTTTTAGCCACTATTGCCATCTCCAATTTCGAACAGAAAAATTGACTATCCCACATACGTGGGATGGTTATTGCAGAAGAGCAGCCAAAGGGATAGGACTCTACTATGAAGGCAAAATAGCTAAACGGTTGACATCTCCTTAAGACAGGAAGAGCCTACAAGACTGAAATTCACGTTGGGTGGAAAGTTCTCAATTAGATCGAAGGAACATTGCAAGCACAAGCCCATTTAAACAAAGAAAAAGACAGGCCTGTACACTGTCCACTTTCCATGTTTCTGACAACCGCAAGCAACACAATAAAACAGCAGCAGTTTTAATTTGCTATATAGACAAGTTAATGTCACAGAGTCTGTGTAAACCACTGTAGGACAAAGTAATACAGCACAAGTCACCTCTCAAAGAAAAGCCCGGGAAAAGGAGCACACGTGGCTTCCGTATGCAGCAACAGCAGTACCAACACAGGAGGACGTGTAGAAGTGCTAGAGATGGACTACTCGCAATAGGCATGGGGACATTATTATATATTCCACGGCCTGGAATCCACAGGAGCAAGTTAAAATAGGGCAGTCTGTTACACGGTTTTCTCCCAGCATCATACATATATTGGGCCCCTTGAATGAGATCTTTCCCCTTAAAGGTCTTCGTGTAGCAGCACCAGCCTTTTCACATTAAAATTATGCAAAGGGGCAGAGGTCAGGAACTGTAATCAGTGGTGGTGCAGCAGTGACCAATGCTTGGTGCGAGGGCCAATCTTAGCCACTGGCAATTCATCTGGGCAGCTTTCCATTCCATTTTGGAAAAATGGCCAGTGAGTGCTCATGGTTACCTCAAAGCTTTCTATCCATCGCTTATCGATTGTGTGCTACGCTCAGGTTCCCTGGGAATTGAGGTTGGGCAAAGCACACCAGGGAGGAGTTTTTATTTGGGCAGAGTTAAATGGGTAGGCAGAGTATGCATTTGCCCAAGTACATTTTTCTTAAATAGCTTTCCCTGTAGTAGAGGAAGAAAGTATGTCCTTATTTAATGTTCCAACCTGTAGGCAGTGTTAACCTATAAACGTTCTCCTTAATTAGATGCACGGGCGGATGCATTTACTGCGACTGAAGAGGACAGCTTGTTGTAAACCGCAAACGTTTGTGACGTCTGGATGCTGGCAGCGATCAAATGCCATCACCAATTCGAGGTAGGGCTCCCTTTTGCCCTCAACAGGAAGCCTGCGGAAACTCTAAGTCTTCCCCGACCACTGACGCACTGCACTCCACAGACAAGGGACTAGTTCCCAAGCTTAGAAGTTGGCACATCCGCTCCATAAGCTTTCCCCAAAAGGCAGTAATCAAAACCGAAAAGACAACACTTATCCAGTGCACCCAGGAACCTCTGATATAGCTCCCAACTTGGGCCTTATTTAGGATGTAGTGCCCAGCCAGCAGTCGAAACACTACAATTTGCACAAGTGGCCCTCTTCTGCCAATTTTCAGGTATCCAGAGGTTACACGAATGACCCCCATATTTCGCCAATGCCAGGAACAGTTAAAGGTCACGTGCAACTAGTAGTCTGGCAAACTCGACAACCCCTTTAGGGCGATATTGCGTGCAATTAATCTTCGTTGGGCAAGTGATATTTGACTAGTTACTGTAAAGCCAAGATAAAAAACTAAAGTGTACGTTTAAAGGTTATTTCTAAGGAACACGGGTAAGAAAGATGGTCAACGTCCAAGACAGTCCAACTTAAAATTCAATAGAGAAGGCAACGTTCGGGACGAGGTGTTGGGGCAGGTGGGGCACTCTTCTGTCTGTCACAAAGGACCGTCAGAACGGCCTGAGAAAAGGATACAATTATCTTTGCAATGTGGGACAGCCGGACAGGTGATCTGGGAGGGACTTCCAGCCATGAGGGTTTTCAGCAAAATGGCTGAGATCACGCGTGACTGGCTGTTTATTCTGTGCCAGCTCAGTGACATTTTGCGTGAAAACGCAATGCAAATATAAAAGATTGAATGATTAAGCGAGCGGTTAGTGAGTTGGGTTCTGAAATCGGGGTGCTTCCCCAGAAGTAGAGCTCCGTTGGGGACCCCTAAACGGCCACCTTCCTTAACCCACCAGAAACAGAGCACTTCTGACGATTATGCAAGCGGACAGATCATTTTTGAACCTGTGCGAGGGGTGCTCCAGACTAACTGCATGAGTAGGGCATGCAATGTAACCAGGTGCCCGCATTTTATTTGAAGCCATTAGGAGCTAGCGTGCAGTGCCAGGACACGAGTGCTGCTAGGCAGTTTAACCAGGAACAGTGTTGGCCTTATTAAGCTAAGACATCAGTATAAAGACTTCCTGCCCTGGGTAAAGCTGCCCCACCTCCCCCTGGTACATCTCTGGTGATGGGCTGGCCAGGGGGGGTGATTGGGTGCTAAAAGGAGGCAGCACTCTAAATACCAACAAGCCCCCGCCAGCACAGATTTTGAAGAGGGAAGGGACCACGCCAATGTTCACATTGCCCGACAAACAATTGGGGGCGATGGGGTGGAGGAGGACGGTTGGAAAGTTAAGCCCTCAAATAAGCTTGCAAGAATGAGCTCTAGTTCCCCAGCCCAGGGAGGGAGGGAGGAAGCCCTTATACACAAGGGAGCCGACAGTATGGGCGTCTGTACATAATTTAGGACCTGGTTTTGGCCAAGTCAGTCGTAGAACAAAGTGGGTACATTAGTGTATAGGGGGGGGTTTGCAGAAAGGCATGACAGGCTGGTATTAATATCGTTAAGCCATGTGAGGGGATCTCTGACATCCAATCCGGAGTGACCACGACCACCTTTGGCAGGAAAAGAAACCTGGAGGAAGCCAACCAGTTGGCACCTTTACAGGGGTAGTTCCTTTCAGTTGCCCTCTTCACAAAGGCATATGAAGAGGCTGGATGAGTCCAGCATTTGAGGGGTGGAGGCAGCGTGTCCCAGTGCGCTCGTTCTCCTGCAACCTTCACACAATGGAGCCATCCAGGGAGTTCCTGTACAAGACACCTGCGCATCCACCTACGAGCTAGAGACAGTGGTTGGAAAGCCCCATTACCCTATAAGGGAATCCCAGGGCCAGATGACGTTATACTGCTAGCTAAGAGGATTGCTAACTGGGGTTAAAGGGAAATGGAAAGTACTACTGTATAGAATTCCCTGAGAGGGACCTTTCTGGGAATTCTTTGACTGGTGAAAATTATGTTGGGAGCAATCACACTCGCCCCTTTTTATATTTTCCTTGCAGTCCAGATACAGGATGGTGTTTATGCTTTGAGGGACTACTCACCAACCACCAACGGACTGTAGCTATCCTGCATCAACAACCTTTGCCAAAGCCTGCTAGGTCACCTTAGCTGCTGAAAGAATGTTCCAATCATTCAGCCACCGAGCCAACATCCTTGCATTATTCCAGTACGTGCTGGTTTGTCCACACAACAATTTCCACTCTGCCCAGGGTCGAGCCATTCGTGCATTTCAGAAATGCGCACCACAGAACCATTTTTTTTATTCAAGAAAGCAGACTGTTTGTTGCCCTGCTTCACGCAGGGTTTGGGGGAGTGGGAGACCTATTTTAAACTGGTTAGTGTTGGCCCAGGGAAACAGGATTAGTTCTACATTCAGCAGTTAGAGCAGGAGCAACGCTGGTGGAAGAAGGCACATACCTCTTGCGGGAGTAGGGATTGACAATGCCTGCCCAGGAGACGAGGGATTAGCCCTTCTCCTGTGACAGACTGAATACCCCTAGTAGTTTATTACTACTAGGGGGATTTTTTTCATTATTTTGTTTAAACGTTGCAATGTTTTTACTTCCTTCTAAACATGAAGGGTTGTTAAATGGGGCACCACAGTATTGGAACAGGTCCTTTGAATTCAGATGGCCAATAACTGTCATATGGCTGCAACTGTACACAATGGTGTCAAATTGCATTGAACGAAATGGTTTAAAAAAAAAAAAAAAAAAGAAAACCTTGACATCATGCGCACCCTGCCCTCACGCAGCTCTAATTGACAGGACGAGTCTGTTCGCTGGGCCTGAGGCGTGCATACTGGAGTGCTCCAGCACTATATATAGCCTCAACACGAGGCACAAGCTTCTTCAGAAAGGGATGCATTGCCCCAGAATTCTGGAAGCATGTGTCAGCACATGACTGCTGGTCAACGTCCAAAGAGCCTGTACTATATAGAACCTCAAAACAGAGTTTAAAAGAGCACTCCTAAAATGCAAAGGGGAGCAGCTAATGTGGTCACATCATACACATCGTCTGTACCAATGCAACCTTCTATGGATACACTTTCGAGGCCCCCCAAAACCCATTAACCTAACACAAAAAGAGAGCTTTCAGCACAATGTCCTTCCATTAACTTCCAAGTAACACTGTACCACTACCAGAATCTAAATGGGCCTTGCATAGAAATCGTCGTTTTCGTTGTCATTTCCATTACTTCAGTCAACGTCAGGGAGGCCAAAACTAAGCGGTGCTTTCTGGAACACCCCTCTGAGCAATGCTCTCTTTAACTAGAAACACCCCCCTCCCCAATCATGTGCATTACCCAAAATTCACTTTACTGAATCAGGTCTTCTGCATCTTCTGTATCATGCACGGATGCATATGTTAACTGCCATCCTTGCAATTACGGCACATTAGTGAACTGCAACTGCACAGGCTTGCAGAAGGTTTAGAATTCACAGGGGCTTCAGCGCCAGCATTGCAATCCATCGGCCTACTGCAATTGTTTGTCGTTATGCCCAAGGCAGGAGGGTACATGGCAAAAGCAGGCATCTGCAGTATACACTTGCGGCCCAGATTTAAACACATTTCATTCAGTGAATTAGTGGGTGCCACCACCTGCTACCCTCGCTACCCTGCTAGCAATCGGCAGAGGATGCTGCCTCTTCTACCTCCACCTCTTGTTTTGCTCAGTCATCACTAGTGGTACGGGTATAGCCCGACATGGGTCCCGTGCATGCTGGGCCGAGACCCCCAAGCTACTCCTCACTGATGAAGCCCAACGAGGCTGAAACTTGTCTGGGGGTGCTTGTGGTCTCGTGCACAAGGGATGTGACCCAGCAGTCCGGTCTGGACTCTTTTGGTGTGGGACCAAGCCCGATTTGCATATGGCCTTTCCCCTTTTGTAATGGCTTGGCAGGCGAAGAACGATGGTCTGGAGGATTGCCCAGAGCAATGCTAGATTAGATTAAACCTTCCAGCAATCACCTCTTGTTTAGTTCAGCAGTGCGTCCTTAGGAGGCAGGCATGAGGGAGAAGCAAAAGCTACTGACAGGGCCAGCTCTCGCCATGACCTTTGATAAATTGCGGTACTTTATGGCGACCAATTTTACCCAGAGAGGGTCATCTGCACAAGAAAGAAATGTGGAGTGGAGAACCCAACAAACTAAATGTCAAAGCACCGAGCCTGAATTGTCATTGGACGTTGCCACTTGTGAGCATTCCTTGTCAGAAAAAACGTAAGCAAGTTACACAGAAGGTATAAAAAGCTACACAAGGATACGTAAACCCCCTCATATATATAAAGTGCAAATTCTAACCCTGCTCGCAACACGAATGGGCTCAGCCTAGTTAAACGTGCACGTGTAAAGATAAATTGCCCATTTATGAAACACTTCTTTGAAAAGGTTGCTTTCGTTTTACTGCATTTACTGTGGCGTTCGCAGAGCGTGGGCAGAACACAACCCTTTTTCTAAGATGGTGCCAGGGGCATGCTTGTAATTGTGGCACATGTAATCTAGTGCTTGCCACAAAGGACACAAAGCGAACAAGGTTCAACGAGGCTCGTGCATCTTTTCCATACAGCACTGGGTCAGTAACAAGACCCCGAGGCAACTGGCAAACGAGGAGATCGCGATAATGGCACACATGCGAGACTCCTGCAATTCAGTTACGCATGGAATTTAAGATGCCAATTTTCTGTAAGGCACAAAAAGTAGCGGGGGTCAAAGACCTTACATTCCGGGTCTGGCAAGAGCACCATCCTCAACTATGAATGCACCAACCTCAAACACTCATGAACTGGGATGAGCGCCCTGGCAGTGGAGGGAGGAGGTGGAGAGGGCGAGAATCTGCATGTTCCTAGTGTCGGCTTAATTCAAATGGTCCAACATGTATAGCTAGCAGCCCTGGTGCATTATGTGCCCCTCATTCACTGTTTTTACAGTGCCCAAACTTGAATCTCAGAAGCCACGCTGATCTTTGGAAGTCCCTTGGGATGAGGTCATTGTCACCAACATGTTAACAGACTGGGAATACACTGCGCCTTTAGGGACCCCAGGCAAGTTTTATCCCGCCACTCCCTCAAAAGAGCCTAGCACCCGTGTGGATGGTTGCCAAGGGTGGAAATGACAATATTAACCTTGGTTGCAGCCAGACCCTGTAGAGAACGGCACAGCCACTCTCGTTGGAAGAGTCTCGCTTCACTCTGGCCATTATCTTGGGTGTGGGGACGTTACCAGCCAAGACAGACTAATGAGAAACCACCCAAGCCAAGTGAAGCACCAGACTATTGTAAGAGGACGACTTCAAAAGGATACATTGGTATGTCCGCCATACATCACTATGGCATTAAGGACAAGAATCAGAGCATAGGTATTCTTGCATGGTCATTTGGGTCAGCACAATCGCTACCATCGATTAACTGAAGAGCCAAGTTAAAAATGTGAACAAGGAAACATGGGGCCGGGGCTACAGACGGGGTTTTGAAATATTTGAAACCTCGTTTTCCAGTTTGGAGTAAAATGTTTTTGCAGGAGTGAGAAAGTAATTCCCATGCACACTGGGACTCAAAGTAGTTTATTTTTGTAATTCATACTACTTTTCAGGCCGGGCGTAATAGTACAGTGCCTTCTGGTGGTATAAGTGACACACTGTGGGCGGAAGCGGGCTTCAGTGTGTTCAAGGAGACTATTTTCACACTATCAGGAAGACCAGTCTGATTTTTGGGGATAAGAGTGCCCAGTTTGCTGCTTATTTGTAGGCAGGTCTTTAAGTGGGTTAAGAAATCGAGGAGGGCTCTCATTTGGGGTGTGGCGGCCAAAAATATATATATATTTGTATGCATACCTTACTATGGTTTGTGTACTATGCAACCCATCTTTTATGAATGCAAGCCATCTTTTATAAACAGGTAAAGTACACAAACCATAGTAAAATACGAACACAAATATATAAGATTTATATATGCGAGTGCATACCTTAAGGTTTGCACACTTTTCAAGCCATCTTTTTAAAAACATTTCTATGTTTTCAAGCCATCTTTTATAAAGTGCACAATTCAAGTGATCTTTTATAAACCTCAAAATATTTAATGGAATTCCCAGCTTTGCCGAGGGTTAAAGAGGTTTCGGCGACCCAGGGAAACAAGGGACAGTAACTCTTGTGACCATGCGAGGGGTCACCAGAGGAAGTTACAGTGACTGACAGAAGTGCCAGCCAGCTACCGCAATGCTCTGGCTGGCACTTCAGTCAGCTTGCCTTACAGGCACATCTCCCGCCGCGGCTGCAGCGGGATAATGCGGCCTGCCAAAATTGTGGTGGGACGTGGGGCCCTGGCTCAGCCCCACTTTTTTGGAGACTGCCACGGCCCAGCCCCAGCTGGCCCAGGCCCACTTAAAGTACTGTTTGTAGGACTGTTCAGGGGTCTTCCTCATAAACAGCTTCATTGTAAGACATAGCCAGAGTTAAACCCAGTACTTCAAGTGGTATCCCAAAAAAAATCAAGCTGAGACTCTTAAGGGGGGGGGGGGTATTAATGGCCTGGCGGGGAGATGTGGGGGTGGGAGTTGGAGGGGGTCAGCACCCAATTAAGATGCAACATTCCCTGACCAAAATGCCACCAGTTAGGTCACTCCTTTTTTTCGGAGACAGGTGCGTAAAAGCCCCAGCTCGATCTTGCAAAAGGGCCTTGACCAAACTGGCTGCAATCACGTGTTGCCGAGGTGATGATCCCTGCATCTCCATTTACAGGATAACGTCTTTTTTCCTAAATCCTGAATCTCTCACTTTCACACGAGAGCTTTAGAAAACATGCCCTGGCTTATGGTGGGCTTAAGGAGCATTTAGGAGGCCCCAGCAGGGTCCCTTCCCGAACGCAATTCTCAGATTGCTGGTGCTTTGCCCAAGCCCACTTAAAGCATTGGTTAAACCTTGAATTTGGTTGAGCACATTCGAGACATCAAACAAATATGGTAATTTTGCATTTCCATGTATTTGCAAGTAACGACCTATGCCAAACCACTTTATGCTAATACGGAGTTACAAGAAGGGCAAATTATACTTGGCATCTTACTAAGAACACCCCCCAAGCACAACATATTCACTTTGTTGCCATCATTCCTAGAAATTATCCAAGTGAACCGTCAGGGTTTCTTTTCGATTTCAGTTTAACACAAAAAGATAGGCGTTATCCTTTTATGCAAATTGATGTATACGAGCAGGACAGCATTACAGATACGTATAATATATATTTCAGAACCTAAAGCCGTATTGTCCAATCAAAATGAGGTCAGGAGAGGGATGAAGGCTCAGAATACTGGAAGACACGGTCCCCAGTCTTCAAAGTAACAAACGTAAAGGAAACGAGCCTGGTCAGGCACAAACTCTGGAACAAGCTCTTAACTCGCATCAGACTAACTTCATTTCACCTGCACCTACGAAAAGAATACACAGCTCTTCAGAAATCTCACCAGCGCGAAGATTCCAGGAGGCTCTCCCCCCACCCCCCCTGCACAAAGTCTTAAAATCACACCCACAAGAACCTTGAAATCATCCCTCCATAGTTGTAGAGCACCTCACCACTTAGCCAGGTGCATGTTGTTAGAAAGCGTTTTAAATTTGGAGCTGCCATTATTGAAACTGCTTTTAGCTCCTGGGTTTTCATTAAATTCTACATGAACTAAATTACCCACATGCCAAAGAGGTGGGAGGCGAGAGCCCATGGAGAACTACGTTCCTTGAGAAACGGGCTAAAATGATCACCCCCTGTGACGAAGGTGAAATAAAAGTGAGGCACCATCTTGTACCCATGCCTACATGAGATTGGGGTAGAGTCAAGAACACTAGACAAAAGCAAAAGTAGAACTTCGTCACACTGGGCTAATCCGGTCAGGTCCACAGATCAACCGGTTTGTCGCATTGCCTGCCCTTCCTTGAGTGGGCGATGTCCGCCCTCAAGTTGTCGGTTCCTGGTGTGACTCATCAGTGAAAAGACAAGGTCCTAGTACATCCGAGTACTGGCTTTCAATTAATGATTAGCCCTAACCGCACCAAATAGTTGGGGGCTGTTTATAGCCAGCCGTTTGAGATCTTGAAGAAATGCAGCAGGAATAGGAGCAACACAATACCCAGAAGGTTTACTTAAGGTTTAACGCAGAGCATGTGGTTTAAGACGCATCACATCCACAGCCTGTACAAAATTAAGGCACACGTCACAAAGGGCTGCCACAGTTATTGCTGCATATATGGGATGAGTGCACTGCCAGCAAACCAATGGGCGTTTACGTTTGACATAGCTATAAGAATTCCCAATTGGTGAATGTATGGGAGAACCAAGGGCCCATGTGTGAATAATTTCTGTTGTGCAAGTCACAAAGTGGTTTAACTGGGTGGACTTGTGGCTCAGCACGCTAGATTAGCGTGGCTCCATGGTACTATCACTGTCTAAACACATCAGCTCACAGCGAAAAGATCTTGTTTACAGGGGGGGTGGGGGGGGTACCCACTGGTGGAAAGCCTGGTGGCAGTCAGTACTTCACCACCACAATCTGGTACGTTAATCTAGAGTGAGGTCCATACCAAAAAGCCTGCACTTGGGCTATTGGATACAGAGGCCTTGTCAAGGGAACCAATGAATGGGTTGTACAGTAAAAAGGGACGCTACAGAGGTTTCCCCAACAGAAAGAAAGAAAGAAAAAAAAAACAAAAAAAAAAAAAAACACACACACACCAACGACTTACATTGACAATGGGAACAATGCCATGGACAATCGCACCAAATGGACATTGTAGCCCTTGTTGTGCAAACAATGGCTCAAAGGACGGACTAAGTCACAAATCCTGAAACACAACAACCACAGCAAGGCAGACAGCACTGTGCATTGGAGCACACCGATTGAACCCAAAACCAGGAGAGTAACCAACCCAGGAGGCCACCCACCCCTGGAATTTACTGCAATCCAAAAATGGAGGCTACAACCACAGTGAAGCAAACACCACTGTATATTGCAGCATCACTAACTCCTGAAAAGAAAGTTACGCAGGGGTGGCACCTGTCCCTGGAATATACCACAAACCTAAATCCTATCCTAGACCAAGACGTCTAGACCACAAGCATACCATGATATAAGGAGGACAAAAAAAAAGGAAAAGAACAGAAAAGAGAAATAGGAAGGAAATCATACCGCTGTGGAATGGAAGCCACCTACCAGAATTCCCAACACCTCATAATCCCCACTAACCACCACTTAAAAAAAATAAAAAATTAAAAAATACATCTCCAGCTACCTCTACCTCCATGACCACACCCATACATCAATGGAAAACAAACATCCAGCAAACAACCAACAAGCAAGTACCCAAACAATCCTGGACCCCAGAAGACTGCCAAACAGCACAACAGAGAACCCAGCAACTCTAAAAACATAACCGGAAAGACCTCAACAAAAATCAGAGCCAAGCTAGACTCCCTAACCATCCACACCACTTACACAACCAAAGACTGGAAAAATATACCACACGGGCAAACAATACTACTGCGAACCAGAACACAAACCCATCCCTCAACTTAATTGAACTCAAGAAAGAGACAGAGCCCCAACTACACAATCAGCAAATAACCGCCTCATCCAAGAGAGCCTCAGGAAATGAAAACCAGACAACGGCACAAGACCGAAATGCAGGAAATTATATGCAAGAATAAATAAGGAAAAGCACACACTGAACTGCAGCCTACTCAACTTAAGATCAATGGCCAAATAGAAATGTATGACCTAAGCAAGGGCGGCACTGATGCACTTCACAGAAACATGGCTACAATTTACCACAAAGCCATACCAGGAGATGGACAAAGACCACATCTGCGCCACACCACTCCGTCCAACTAATATCGAAGACTGCAAATCACTCCTAATTAACATCAAGCTCCAAACCAACGTAATGTTCCTCCTGATCTACAGACCGCCACCCTACAAGCCCAACTTGCAACAAAGCTCACCGACGCCAGTTATAACAATTGTTCTCGGGTATTTCAACATCTGGTTCGAACGAGAAAACAAAACCACAGCAAACACCTCGGTGCCCTACAGCTACCCTCCAAACAAATAGTAAACTGACCCACGCCCTGTGCTGGACACCTGCAGAGCTGGACGCTCGACCACCACCCCACTAGTACCAATCGTATCGAGTGAACGCCACTTGATCCCATTCGCCATAAAAAACGAACTGCATTTTGCCTGAAAGTGCACTAGTACATGCTACTAACAAAAGAAACTGGAAAAGTGTTGCTCGGGAAACCCTAACAGAACTAATGGAATCAAAAAAACCAAACATCTCCCACCTAAACAGAATAACTTCAGACTTGGTAGAAGAAAAACTTAAGAGACCAATTAGTACCTGCTAAATTCTTCAAATCCACCGAAAGAAAAAAAAAAAGTGCCTACCTCACAAGCATCCAATTGGCAACAAACTATTCAAAATAATCAAGGAAATTGAAAACCCAACATTGTGCAACAAATGCACCATATCACTACAACCCATATGAGACACCATCACAAACCATCCGAGAACAAAAACAGAAGCAAGTCAACAGCCCATAGACAAGCTGCGCACCAAAGAACACTAATACGGAACCACCATAAACCAGCACATCACCAACAACCACAACACTCGACTGATCGAACCTATAAAAGAAAGAAAATACACCATCCTCACTGGGTCCCACTGTGGCCCATGCCCACCAGGCATTTTCAAAGAAATCCTCAAACACAGAACACCAGCAACATATTTCAGGCTACTGATCCCTAAACACAGAAATGGTATCTAAAACTTTCAAATCAGCATACATCAAGCCCCCCTCCAACTGCAGACCTAGATCGAACCTACCCTAACGCAACAAAACTACTAGAGATATCTACAATAAAACTCACCATGTAGAAAGCAACGAACACTCAACCACTCCCAAGTCGGCTTCAGAAACATGAGGGGGAACGGAATGAGCACTTCTATCCATATGGGAAGACCTAAAAATAAACGCAGACAACAGCACCCGATTGGCTCTCATGCAACTAGACATAAGCCACCTTTGACACAAAACTAATCTAGAGACAGGAACAGGGCATAAAAGACTCCGCCCTACAATTACTAAAATACTAACAGAAAGAACATACTTATTGACTTTTACAACCAACACCAAAAGCATCACCTGCGGCCTACCACAAGGATCTAGCCTGTCTCTTCAACATCTACATGCCCCCCCCCCTAATGAAACTCATTCAAACCCATGGACTGACCACCTACAACTACGCAGACGATACCAAACTTCATTTAGTCATTTGTTATAGCGTCTTTCACCAAAATGATGGTCCCCAACGCACATTTTGTTGAACGCCCCTCGGACGGACCGGAGTCAGTGCTATTATGCGCGTGTGCATTTCAGCCCTTAAAGTTATGCGAGGGAAGCCAAGGCCCTGCTAGTCACCTATATCTAAATGTTGTGTATGGGCACAGAGGAGGTATACTATGGACTAAGCGGGGGTCGGGGGGGATTGTGTTTAATGAGTTATGTGGGAAGCTAGATTTGCGTCATTAAAAGTAGCTTAATTCTTATGGCAAAGATGATATGCAATAGTGTTTGTGTTATATGCGACCACAGGGTATGTGGAAGTGAGCTTGTGCCTTCGGCTAAGGTTGCGAAGGTGCGGTGCACGAGAGGAGAAATGGGTAAGCTATAAAAAATAAAAAAAAAACAACAATGTGTACTTCCTAGGTTCCATCTATGTAGATGGAGCAGTGCTACATTTCATTTCACAGGTGATATAAGTGCCAAACGAACGCATAATACCGTACACAATTAGGTTAAATGCGAGCTATGGCTACCTTAAAGCAAGGTAAGGCTATGCAACATAATTAGGCTTAATGCGAGATAAGGCTGGGATAAAAGCAAGATAATGCATCTTCAAGATAACCTCAACACAAGACCCAAAAAACACCCTCATCAAATGCCCCATTGACATATACACACACCCGCTTGACAATCAACATTCTCAAACTACACCGGATCAACACAGAAATAATGATCTCCCCCACAGGATAACGTAAAACATCCACCTAAGCTGGCCACCATGCATGGGAGCACAACCAGAGGCAATCGCCGTAATAGAAAAACCTGATAATACTCACGGACAACGGACTCTCACTAGAACCACAGGTCCACACAATAGCTAAGAAATGCTTCTACCTCCTGTGACTAATTAGAGGGATACTCCCCTACATCATCTTCCCACAAAAAACCTCAATCATCTCCTTGGTATTAACAAGACTAGACTACACAAACAGCCTTGAGCTTTGAATGCCAGAAAGCCTCACAAAAAAGAAAAATCCAGCGCATCTAAAATGCTGCAGCAAGACTACTCCTGAGGCAAAACAGAAGAGACCACATCACACCAGCCCAAAGAAGCATACACTGGCTTCCAGTAAAACGCATGAACTCAAAACCCCTTGCATCGCTCAAAAATAGCTGCATGTAGCCAAATAATATGAACCGCTACCAACTAAGAAGAAACCTAAAATCGAGCAATGGCCTCCACATCTAAACACTACGAGAAAAAGACAGTCGGATGAACTGCATTCTCTCGTTTGATAGCCAAACCATGGAACTCAATACCGAAAGAAATAGGGACAGAATACCACCTAACTATCGGAAAACAACTGAAAACCTGGCTATTCAATTCACTGAGATAAGCATAAAAAATGGCACCTCCCACAAATCATACCTGAATCCAAGGCAATCATGGGACAGTACAGACCCTGGAACCAAACACACCACACGCTATTAACTACCCCAGCTCCTCTGCTGCATACCTCCCACACACATATGGGTTAGCTTTACTATACACAAACACACAAGCCACACATTCATGACAAGAACAAACTGACACAAACAACCTGGATACTGGACGTAGCCCCTACGGACACAATAGCCCCAGTGCACAATCAAAACACACTCAAAGCCAACACGCACAGATGCAAGTTTCTCCAAGCACCAACAGAAGAGAACAACCTCTATACCATCCCTCTGCCCTCACTAACCTACCACATGCACTTTACAGAGCCACATGAGCACCTGGAGACCATGCAAATGGTAGCAGTGTGCAGTATAAAAACAACCTATCACAGAATCCAACAAAATAATGAAACCTTCACATCAGAGAATAAGACGGCTAACGGCTGGTAGCAAGGAGTCTTAGACATAACCCTACACCTGTGACTAATGATCTGCGTGACATACTCGCACCAGTTTCAGAAGTGCAACAACTAATACTGTCTCCCAAATTATAACAAGAAATCTATCCATAAAGTGTACCAAGTTTTAAACCACATGTGCCAGGTCCAATTACTTTTTGTTTTTTTATACAAATGGAGCTTACAGCACACCAACAGGTTGCCATTCAGCGCTGTCGACTGGCGAATAGTGAGGTTGATTGTGCCGATAGCCCAACCATTCCAGATTAATTCCTCCCAGCTGAGGGGGAGATTGGTGATGGGAAGGCAGGCTAGGCGCAGTGCAGCGAAATTAAGTGACCGGGCCTGAAGAATATTTGCATGGAACGTAGAACATTACGTTACTGGGATTTACACCATGCACTGCTGCCATTTTTGCATGGGTTGCAGGTGCTCGGCCTGATCTGAAAGAGGGCATGGTTTGGTTTTTGAGAGGGGGTGGGGGATGAAAGACCGCTTTGCTGCTGTGCTGGTGTATGCAGTTCTCTGTGTGCGCGTCTGTCAACTGCATAGAGGCATATGCCTCCAGATAAGAGACCTGCGTGCCTGTGGTGCATAGGCCAGGTCAGTGGTATGCATGAAAGTTAGTTGTAGAGGTATGTTACAGCAAGATGGGGAGGGCTTGGCTGGGGTTGGAAGCAAGTTTAGTGATCGGTTTCAGCACTTTCCTGATGTCTGTCAATTAACATGTGTGCTGGGGAATATTTTTCAGGAGGTTGCAAAGATGGCATCTGGTTTCTTTAGTCGGCTAAAGCAAGTGGAAGGCAGAGTCACTAAGGCTCAGTGTCTTAATCTGAGGTTCACGGGGCTACAGGGGCTCCTCTAGCAGAGAGACAGCTTCTGTAGCGGTTTTCATTACCCACAGTAAGCCTTGTATAGGAAGCGCAAGACAAGGTGCCCTGCCGAGAACTGTGCAGTGACTACGGAGTAGTAGTTTGAAGGTTGTACCAAGTATGGTGAATTACCTTATTCACTAAAGGGAGAGGCTTGAATCAAAGCAACCCTGGGTCCTTAAAATTGTAAAACTGACAAAGAGCGCACCATCAGGAGTCCAAGACACTAAAAAAATAAAAATAAAAAATAAAAAGCAGAGTTTACGGTTAGATATAGTCCCACCCTAGTCTGCACTGTTTAGGCGCAACACTCGGACAAATGTGAAGTTCCTAGCACCCAGTAGAACTGGGAGGGCGAACCATGTCCAATAATAGCTGAACAAGGCAGTGGTTACCAGGACAAATGAATGAGCAAATTCTATGAGCACTGGCGTCTGCTTTTCCTTGCGCGTGGCCCACGAATTGGATCCCCCCCCCCCCCCCCCGATAACCCTTGTCTGTTCAAATTAGCCAGGTCCTAGATCTAGCCTCCAGTCTCTCAGCATCCTCATGGATTCCTTGAGCCCCTGGACTACAATACAAAGTACACTCTCACAAGGTCCCAATGGCTAGAGTAGAAGACAGTTTATTTCTTCCTTCTTGGGTACCGGTCAACATCTCAACTGCTGCAACATGGGGGCTTCGCCAGCCTATAACTGAAAAGAGGGGATTTAGGGGTACTGATCACCAGGGACGCAAATGGCCCAGTTGCAACACACATGTGGTTGGCAGCGTATCTTGCATAAGAAGAGCTTCCTGCCCAGGAGCGTGAACAACGACTAGGTAGCACTTTCTTCATTTGTTTCGCTTAAGCACCCAGGATATGCTGCCCCCCATCCCAAAGCTCTGTGGCTGCCTCTGACATATGGCAACAATGTCCTTTGTTCAGATAATACTGGGCTCCATATCGGCTTCCTCCGCCCAGATCCCCCACTGCGATCATGATCCTTGCTTCCCCATTATACATTGCTCTGAGGCCAGTAGCAGCAGAATGAAGTCTAGGACAGCTTTTGCTTCACAGCCCTCGGCGGTACAACTCTCATACAAACGAAGTTAACGCGAGAGGGTGTCTTCGGAACTTGGGGCATGGGTCTCTGGATCTCCTCGCCTTTGGTTGATTTAATTCCAAGTGAGATGGGCATAAAAATATGTTGTTCCCATCAGGGAAATAGATGTGTCTTTTGGCTGTCACTATGGCCTCAGGATTGCGGCGACGACTGCAACCGAGAGCTCATGGCAGTAGTTATCCATATAAGGCCTCCCATCGGTCGACCAGTTTCTTTGCTAGGTACATCCCTCTTATTTCGCAGAAGAAATTGCTACCGTCTGACCGTGTGGTTGCGCTGCCCACTGATATCAGCCTAACCTGCTACTCCTTGATTTTCTTGCCCTAGTGTTGATCCGAAGCAGATAAAATCAGGGCTGTTCAGGTCACTTATGGGTTACCACCACCTGCCGGCAGGGAAAATGGCTTGCCTCTATTTTTCAGTGAGACAGTCCATAAAGGTTCCGAATGTATGGGGGAGCGGGTTACAGACAGCTTTTCCATAAGCAATACTAGCAGGCCAACAAACACTGGAGGCACACTTTAAACAAACTTGCTTTTGCTCAGGAATCAATTTAGACAGAGCCTAAATAAACTCACCCTTCCCAACCCGATCTCCTTTCGCGGCCAGCTCTTCTCCCTTATGCCTTCATCCTTATACTCCCATGCTGTAGCAGCATGTCCAGCAACATGGTCCTACCATGGACAGAGGAGCCTTAGCTACTCAGACCCCCTGACACCATGTACGTATTTTTCAGTTTTTAAGGTCGGGCAGCAGCTCGCTGTAGAGGGCACATTTTACCTTGTCCTGCATTTCAAGGGCTTGCCTTTCCAGTGTCCTTTCAGTGGTGTGCTGAAATTAAATATTTCAGGGACTGTCTGGTCTACCATTTCACAGTTTATCCTTGGGCCACCAGCTGGGTATTTGTTGCATTCGACCACTTGGAACGGTGCAGGATTTAGGCAAAACTGTGGTGCTAGGTTTTCTGGAGCGTGCCTTCCCTGCAAGCATCTTGCTACACTGGGCGGGACCTGGAAGGAGGTTGTGCATGTTTTCTTGCCACTTCTTGGCAATGCTTTCTCCTCAGAAGGCTTCTCTTGAGTCACGTCTTGGTTTTTGAGGGGACGTGTAGTATTCCAACAGGACTATACAATGCTACACAACATTTCATAGAGGATATGATGGTTTGGTGTTTGGTAAAAGAATACTGCAGGGGTACCTCCTTCTCTGTCGTTGACACTCGGCAAGTTCTTTCCAATTGTGGGCTGAATCCTTTATGAACTCCTTCGTGTGGTCACATTGTGTAGAATCAATGTTCATTTTTCTTAAAATCCGACAGTAATGCTGCGTCCGTTGACCTCCACGTTCATGGTTCTCGTTAGCATTTCACCCTATGTGTACTGGCGCTATGGCTGTGGGCTTTGGTAAGCATCATTAGTAAGTTCTGGAAAGAGGGATGTGGAAGGAATGCTCAGAATACTGATACTCTTAATTACTCCTAGCCCTACTATCCCCGTCCCAGAAATTACGACCCACCCATGTCAGATGCCCCCTCTCCAACCATGGGTACATATAGGAGGATTCGATCACCAGGGTTTTATACCAAGATTGTAAAGGGGAGTAGCATATAAGAAAAAAGGGATATCTTTTTTTTTTTTTATAAATACTTTGGTCGGGAGGCTGGAACCTGCTCGGATTAGTACCGTGACAAGAAAGCGTAGGACTAAGAGTAATGAAGCTCACTGGTCCGTAATCAGAGCATTCCAAATCATTCTTTGCACACTAACTGTGCAAACATTGGAGGACAATGGAGGCCAAAGCTGTCAAGCAAGTGGGGAATGCCCACTAGAATGGTACCCTAACCCAAGGAGGCAGCAGCGCAAAACACTACTTCACCTGCAATAGAGAAAGGACAAACATTCAAGAACTTGGCCCCCTAAAGGGGTCTAATTCTGCATACTAAACAAAACCAGATCGCGGGAGCAGAACTACTGAAAGCATGAATTGCTATACCAGTGCGGATCATATGCTCTTACGAGAAGGCTACCTACAAACGTAAGCATTGGCAATGCTAACAGTTTGGGCTGTTTACGTAGGCACAGGAATAGCACTTGCCAGGCACTACCGTAGTGGTAAGGTGCAAAATGATGCAAGTACTTGGATATCTAATATCAATGCCTGGCAAATGCCTAGTGCTTATAGACAAGCCAAACCGGTTGGCTTTGCCAATGCTTCTTTTTATGTTATGTTAAATGTTCTTATAAAGTGCTGGTACGCCCTAGGGCATCTTGGCGCTGAGCAGAGGCGGATGGCCCAGAATAACAGAATCGGGGAGAAACTCAGAAGAGAAGCGTCTTCAGGGCCCGACGGAAGGCCAGTTGGTGGAGCCCGTCCCCCCCCCCCCCCCCGTCGCAAGGTGAGCAGTGACTGTTCTCCGTTTGCTGTGTTATTTGTGACACTCACTAAGGCACATGTCTGCATATCACACAGCAAATACTCTCCTTTTGTCTCAAAGCTAGCAGTGATCTTGCTATGCACTCTGGCATCGGAATGAACATGAGCACGAGCCACTTCTCGGGTGTTCCTGCCCGGCTTCTGCACAGCGACCTCCATATTGCCTGCAGCCCCCTCACATCGGAATGTAGTGCACGAAACTGCTAATGATGGGCCATTAGTGTCAGAATAGTTTTGTGCCTGCATTCTGATGCGAGGTGTAGTGGGGTGTGTAGTTGTGCACAAAAGCCTCTCTGCAGGAGTGCTTGTGACATCACACAGACGGCCCCCACTTTGTCGATGGCCCCCCAACTTTTGTCTTTGGCCCCCTCTGTGCCCCTCCTAAATTTGATTCCTGGCGACACCCCTGATGGGAGGAGTCAGCGCCTTCCCAGGAATCCACTCGCCGCCCTTCCCACTTCCTGAATGCATTGTGTGGTGTGAATAGGCAGGCCATGTAGCAGATGAAAGCCCCGGTCTGTCTAGAAGACATGGGAAAGGGGTGTGTAGTTTGCGTGCGTGTTGCCCCTCAGAGTTCTGTGTGAGAAATAGAAAAGAGACTGAAATACAAATACGTAGCCGTTGGACATCGAATCGAAGTCCTTGCGATAAACATGAGGGCAATCCACAAGAATTAGCAGAGCCGAGTTGCTTACTGGTCTCATTTACAATCTTAATTCTCCCCCCCCCCCTCCCAATAAGTACGAGCGGGGGCCGGCCCTAATAATTTTGATAAACATCCCAAGCATGAGAGTTTGAGAAACAACAGTGCCAAATACTTGAATTAGCATTCAGTGTCTGAAGAAAAAAAAGATGTACTTAAGCAATGTCAATAAAACAACCGAAATATGCATGTGTTGTTATAAATAAAAATGATATAGGAAAAACACTTGTTTATGGCTATTATGCACTAAGCATCTCATCAGTGTAAAAAAAAAAAAAAATGTCAGATGGATGGAATCTTTCCCATTCAAAGATGGCCACTAGTTTTGGCTTGTTTCCATAGTTTCCTTAGAGACATCATCCAAGGTGGCTGCCCCCATGGAAAAGCTCAGAGTTCTGAGATGGGCAGGAATGGGTGGGATTAGTCATGGTGATTAGCATGGCTAGGGGGCACAGAATGGGAGGGATGAAATAACCAAAAAAAATGGCATCCTTCTGCAAATGTCATATCTATTGGAAAAAGAATTACAGACCCTTACTCAAAGCCCATATCTGAAGCTCTTCATGACAAAAGTTTTGGCTTATAGGTAGAGCTTTCAGCGCCACCTAATGGCCCAAACTACGGATCCCTGGGGAAAAGTCAAGGAGGGATTGCCACTAGAACTGCTCAGCAGGTACAATTTGAACCACTGCATTTCGACCTAGGGATGTGGAAACAGGTTTGCAATGCCACGACCCACACCTGGATCCAAAGCGCGCTTGGGAGAAGAAAAAATGTGTCAAAGGAACGATTTAATAAAAAAAGGGGGGGGTGGTTGATGAACTCCCAACCTCCAAATTCTATTGCAATGAGCTCTATTGCAATCTACTATATCACACAACATTATCTCCAAGTCCCTCTTCATAGTACTTACTTTGTGGCCCATGTCACACACAGGAACCATTTTTTCGCTCTCATGAAGGTATACAATCTCCTCCCCTTACCCATAACGCTCTTAAAAATGTTCCTGTCCTCCATACAGGAACCATGGTGTCATCTCTGCGAACTAGTTCTTTGGGGAAGCAATGGAGTGGTCCGCCCCAGACTCTCCTCCAGCAGGGCGGAAGAACGAGAAGCCAAGATCTTCGACTTCCTGCAGGGCAAGGGTGTTCAATTGAGCACTTTCTCCCTTGCCACAACAGTCCTCCCAAACTCAGATGAGGCGGCACAGGGCATTTACTTGATAGGGTAGGGAAAGAGTGGAGAAAGTACTAGCCCAGGTTTGGGATAGTACTGCGTTCTCAAAGCATAGCCCTAAACAAAAAAAAAAGTTTTTTTTTTTTTTTTTTTAAATCAAGAAGTACTAATATACTCCCGAAATGGGATTAACAATGGTTTCCCCATTAGGAAATGGAAGGAGCCTGAACATATTTCAATGCTTCGTTTCATGGCAAAACTATATCCCTAAAAGAGCACACAGTCCTTTCACCCCAAGACCGTAGAAGTAGACAACATTCTGGCTAGTCTGGTTGGCAGGTCCTCCATGGCAGCAGAGGAAGCAGCTGTAAGGGATCAAATGACAGACATTGAATGTGGTCCCGACAAAAGTCCATGTAGGTGGTACTCTGACCCTTAGGGCAAACATAGGTTATTTATAACGTAATACCCAGAGGTTTCTAAGAGCTGACCCAGGGAACAAACCTGTTTTGCTCTGTGTCATCTTGCTTCCAAGGCGAGCAGGTTGCAGCTGAGCTATCCTCCCGAGACGCTGAGCTGAAACTGTCCTGGGTGATTTTTAACAAGCTAGGCACGCAAGGCCATGGAGGATAGACCGTATTGCACCCCAATCTTGGCTAAGGTCCAGAAAAAGTGGGACCCTTATCTGATCTGGCTTATGACTGTGTCCAGGGTATGGCTATGGAGATGGGAGCAGGTATTTCGGCCACACAGCATACTCACCTGAGACACTGGAAAATGGAAGGATCACAGACGGCTACAGCCCTGAAAATTCATTTTGAGGGGGAAAAAAAAAAACATGTGGGGACTCCGTAGAAGACAAGGTCCACAAAGTGCTCCTGGTGGACAAACTAAGAAAGAAGAGTTCCTCAATGGGGTCTAAACGCAAGTCATCAGGATCCAGGAGTCCCACCTGGCGGCAGGGGCAAGACTATCCAAAAAGCTCAAGGATTTAGATCGAGGACAACCTGGGATGCAGAAGTCACCCATTAAGAATCAGAAGTCCTGACAACCACAGATGGCAGGGAAGACTCCAGTCATTTTTCACAGCTTGCGAAAAGTTGTCTAGAGCTGTGCCTGGGCAAGTCACAGACTGCGCGGTGGGGTTATCAGATATGCCAAGAAGCAAAAACAAACATCCGGGAACTGCAAGGGCTATTGTGAGAGTTCCCAAACATAAGCAGGTTGAGGGGTCCTATTGTAGCTTCCCTGGTCCCGAAAACATCAGGGAAATCAGGTTGATTTTGGATCTGAAAGCACAGAATCCAGGAGACGTGGAAAAGATTCAAAACAGAAAATGTTCCAAAGGTCACTCCTCTAGTGACCAAGGGGATTGGATTGTGTCACTAGACCCATCAGGCCTTTGCAGCAGATGTTCCTCAGGTTAGCAGTGTGTAGGGCGAGACATTATCAAATGCAGGTTCTTCCCCCTTCGGTTGAACCCTGTTCCCAAAATCTTCACAAAGATGGCAAGTAATCTCCCATCTGGAGCGGAATCAAATATTCCCTATAACTGGACGACTACTTCATCAAAGGTGTGACTGTACGGCCTATCTTCAGATAGTGCACAAAGCCTTGCAGAAATGGGTGTTTCTTTTAAACTGGCAAATATCTTGACCATCATAGGGGCTTGGTGTCGCACTGGAGGGGGTTCTTTCTAGAAGTTGGGGTGGTGTGGAAAGGCCCTTTCTTCCTATGGAAAGGGCCACAAACCTTCAGGCGACAGAGCAAAATAGACATCGGAACAAGATCTAGTAGTTCAGGGCCAATTGGTGTGCCCGTTTCCTTGAACTCCTTGCCACACAGACATACAAAATCCTTGAATCCCGAGATCCAGCAGCAGAGGTGGGAAGGTGTTGCACATAGGGAATGTACGGAAGGGGATTGGCTTGGACTCGACCTTAAAGACCATTCTTACCACAGATTCAAGAAGTCTGGGTTGGGGTGCCATCCTGGGCTTCTCCAGGTCCTCAAGTTGGAGGAAATTGGCAGGGATCCTGGGGAGATCTCTTGGATAGTAAAGGGTGTAGCAGTGTTGGTAAGGACTGACAAATCCATACATCCATTGATATGGGGGTGTAGGGGTATGGGTCCGGGGGTTCAGGTAGTCATCCCTGAACTTCCTTGCCTGGGAGGTAAGGTCATTGGCAGAGAAGCATCCAAGGTCCCTGAAGTGAGTTCACATTTGCGAGATAGAGAATGTCAAAGCAGACAGAGGAGTTCTCAGAAGCTGTCCCCGTCAAGACAACCTTTTCATAGAGCTGGCAAACTATCAGAACTGCCATGATAAGACTTGCTTGCCTCTCAGATATCAGCAAAGATTGACCTGTGTGAGGACGTTTCAGACAGAGGGGGGAGTGGAGGCACTGAACCTGGAATGGGGTCAGAAGTTGCTATACATACCCCTTGACCCGGATACCCCAGAGTTGTCAGGAAGGTCATGGAGAGCAATTCTCATGCGATTCTGGTAGTTTGCCATTGGCCACGAAGGGAATGGCTTTCCACTCTGAAAACTTCATACTCTGCGGGTTTGGAGGATCCAGAGATAGCTTTGCCTGCTACAAACTAAGAGGTCTCATGTATGCACGAGATCCAATGGTCAGTCTGGAAGCTAAGGGTAAGTTACTGTCGTGAAGTTTTTCCCCAGCAGGTGGCAGTGAATTATCCATTGCAATCGCCCAGTTTCCTTGAAGTCATAGGACAGATATTGGTTTAATTTTTTGAAGTGGTGTGAAAGGTCTGGTATTTCTCCTCTTCAATGCAGTATTTCAGCCATTTTTCAGTTACTCTAGAATGGGGTTCACAGGGGTTGGTAATATCTAGTCTGTGGGCTGACCTTAAAGTTCTAAAGGGTACCCCATGGGACAAAACGGAGGGCAAACCCCTTGTGGGTACATTCTTAAGGAGTTTAGCACATAATATCCACTTCAATCCAAGAATCTCACCACCATGGGATGTGCCCCTGGTGCTCAGATTCTCTCAAGATCCCCCCCCCCTTTGAACATACTGATCAAATTGACATCAATTTCCTAATGCATAAGACAGCCGTCCTAATTGCAATTACCTCAGCTTATCAGTTAGGCGGGAATTGTGGAGACATCCCTTTCTTAAAATTACGTATGGGTTAAATTGTGACCCCCAAGTTCCTTCCGAAAGTTATGTCCATATTCCATACCTCACAATTTGTGGTTCTTCCCACTTTCTTTCAGGAACCCAGGTCTGTAAATGAAGAGGCCTGGCATTCTATTGATGTGAAGAAAGCTTCCATGGAGTACCATCATAGGGCCAAGATCAGAAGATCGAACAGACCGATGTGGGGTAGCAGGGCCATGCAAGAAAGCCTCAGTTGTAACAATAAACCGACAGATTTGGACAGTTACCACAATGTCATACGAACCATCCAGTTCGCGCATAACAGACCAAGTTCAAAGTCAATCAACTACGGGCATGGCAGCCTCGGGGGTAGATGTTCGTCAGGTGGAAGGGGGGGGGGAGCTAGGGGGTTCATTGTTGGCAATCTCTAGGGCAGCCATCTAGGCAGATCCATATACATACATAAAACACTAACTGAACATAAACAACCCAAGGGATGAGGTGCTAATGGCTGGAATGGAAGGACTGACAGGGGTATAGCGTTTGTGCAACTGAGATGCACCAATACTATATTGGGTTGATGTTCATTGGGGCCCTTCCAGACGGTTCAGCTTGGGTGAACCTCAAAAGTAAGTTCTAGGATGAGAAAAGGGGACGAGAAGGTAATGCTCCCTTTACCAGTAATCTTCATTACTCCTAGTCCTAGACTTCAACACAGTAAGGATAACCTTCTCCGTCCAACCAGGCTGTCGAAGTTCCCATGATCCGGCTTGGGGAAAAATAAAGAGCTGTGGATATGTCAGAGGTAATATGCCTCCACGGAAAAATTGGGTCCGTGAATTTAAGGTAAGTACTTTGACGAAAAAGAATATTACAAAGGAACCATGAAGGATTACCAGTAAATAATCCGATAATTTCTCCGTTTGCCTGCATGTTCATCTTAAAAGGATATTTCAGAACACGTCTGATAGTGTGCACAAATCCCAATTGCAGCAATAACAGAGGTCACTAATTAAAAGCAGAGGCCCAGTCCTGCAATTTCGCAACGAAATTGTAATCAACAGGACCACGTCGAATTCGGCAGCGCTGCGAGCGCTACCTCGCCATCTGCTTTATGCTCAATTAGAATGGTTTCTGAATTGCAATACACGCACAAACGAGATTAAAGTTCTCATTTCGACTTTCAACGTTAAAAAGGCACTAACAGTGCCTGTAGATCTTTCGGCAAGGGCTTCTACTGGTCACATGCGAATTGCCGGCCAAACATACAACACGACGTGCGCCGTCTGAGCCTCCCAATCCTTTGTGAGGGCAACACCAGCTGTCTAAATAAGGCAAACTGCATTCGCGGCCTAAAACACAGAGCTTGGGGAGCTGCTCGTACTGGAGTGGGAATAAAACAAGCAGCCTACACCATGCAAAGGCCACACCTTCCCCCTATCACCCTGCATGCGAATCCGCCCTCGTATGAAGGACCTGGGGCGGGCCAGCGGGCAGTAAGCGCTGCGTGGGGGGAAGATTCTTACAGCGGCTGTGCTGCAATTCGAAAAGCGGCGAGTCAGAAGAACACATTGGGCAAACACATCCTGAACCCTCGGCGCACAAGAACCTTTGAGTGACCCATCTGCATTTAAACCGGGCTGTGCCCACATGTTTTACTAAAGCTTTCCCGGCATCTGCATCCAGAGTTCCATGGTAAGAAAACCTCTCAAAACGCATCTAGTACTTGAAAAACAATAGCAAACATGTGTGCGCGCAAGTTTTGAAAAGATGGTCAGGTAAACTTGGCGAGGAACACCAGTCAATAACTGAACAGAATATAACCAAAAAGTGCATGTAGATGTGTACCCCCCCCCCCCAAATAGAGATTTACCATATCCAGTAATGGGAATGAAGAACTAATGGGAGTCTGGCAACACAAAGGGATCAGCTCACCAGGGCCTACAGCGTGTTTAGAGTGTTGCAAAACTAGCTTGAAATCCATGAACTCCAAACAATGTTACTTTTGCCAAGACAAAAACAAAGTTAATGACACATGCTTCTTAAATACCCTTCAGGTGACTAACTCCCAGTGGAGTAATGCTTAAGGAAGCAATACTGCGCCACACCAGTTCTTAGAATTACGTCCTGAAAAAACAAAATAATTGATTTTGCACTCGAGCTCCCATTGCTTAACTCATCGGGTTATAAAAAAAAAATAATGTGCAGCTCTTAGCTTTATCACATGGGTATATGTGAATACTGCCAGTTGAAGTAGTGGCAATTCTGTTGGGATACAGCAAGAGCAAAATGTACCGTTGTTGCCAAAACCTTGTGGGGTTTCCTTGAATTGCAGATTTGCTGCAGCTCCCGGTGGCATAATCTATTCAACCAGGTAGGAAAAATTAAATGCGTCTCAACCAGCCGTGAACATCATTTGCTCTACCACAGTGCTTAAAATAACGCAAGTCTTCCGACTTTCAACAAAAAGCTGTCCGTTGATGCCCCACGCCTTCAGAGATCACTAAACACACAGTATCACTCTTGTCATGGCGCCTGATGGATAGTCATTGCAATTGACCAAGCAATCACCTGCAGGGTTCCATTAATCGCACCTACAGCGTACTCTCGTTGCTTAGTGCCGATCCACAGCACACTTATGGATGACACTGCGGTAACACTTTACTGTGCATTTAGATCCCAGAACGATGATCCGCAATACTGCGTAATCACAGATACAAATACAATATTAACTTGGATGGTTTCTAAATCACATAACCATCTGACACAATTTAGTAAAACCATGTTACTACTCATTAGCTCATGGTGCCACACACACCCACCTATTTGTCAAACAATGCCATCGCCGCACAATAACTGACACACTGCTCATCTCTAATCATCAAAAATTACACTCATCTCATTCATATTTTCATGCCTGCTCAACATACTCTGTCCTTCCCATTAAGCACGCAACATTTGGGCCCTTTTCAACAGATCTCAAACATCATCACTTTAATCTCCCCCAATCTGGCTGGCTCTCTCTGCCTAACTAGTATATTAAAATTACTTTTGTTCAAAACACAAGATAGGCTCCTCCTACCTGGTCGTCCCCACTATTATCCTCCCTGCAACCTCAGCTTTTGCACCACTCAGAATGTCTCAGTACCCGACCATCCAGCATATCCTCTCCACTCAAAAAAAAAAAAAAAAACACCCTCCACCCTTATATCCTCATCAAGCTTCACCACATGAGACAAGAGCGTGAAACCTCTACTTACCACCCTCCCTAACGAAGATACACCAAGCTCCTATGTATATACTATATAGCATCCTGTATGCATCTACTGCCCTCAAGCTACTTTCTGCCTTGCCCCAGTATTAATGTCTAGGATTCAACAAACTTTTGTCATTTTTTTCACTTCACCCGGCCCTCCAACGTAGGGTGAAGTGTTCCTGGGCGAAACACATTCATTCCTCCATAAAGAAATACGAACGACCATAACCCGTTACTTCACCAGCTGGCACTCCTCAAACAAGATACAGGATACCTTCAAAAGCAATCATATGCAACCATCACAGATGGCCCATAAATTATTGGATCAATAGACCAGGGGTACAAAGCAAGCTACTAGCCAGGCCTAACAAGTCACTTCCCCCCCTTAGTTCACCACAAGCTCATGGCTCACTATTTCTTACTTGCCAATAGTCATTTTCATTCCCCAAATTTTGAGGCCTGCAAAAGACGCTACTCTCAAGATCTACAAAGCATCTCTGATTCAGGAAGAACACCCTCTGTATTGGTAGGCTCCTCACCATTACCAATACAATAAAATGATCGTAATTGATACTGTAGGTGCTGCTTAACACTGGTCAATGCCAACAAATATCAGTCATTTCTCAATAGATCAACCCTGTATTAAATATAAAGATTGATGCCAGATCAATGAGCAACACAGTGCTGTTGAGATACTGCCCTTCTTAGTTCATCTGGACCTATGATCGACACATTGACATTCGTGGTATTAACTAGCTCCCCCTTTAGTGCAGTTCCAGTTCAGGGCAATCCCACGAATTCCAGAGATTGCCTTTACGGACTTCCCTTTTAAGGCAGTAGGTTCCCAAATATTTTATTGCAGACCCTACAGGTTTAAATGATCAAGCACATCCCATCAATAATTCAAAGTGCACTCTAAAATGTTTGCACTGATGACCCTCAACGCTTGATGAAGAACATTACTCCCCTTACAGATCACACAATTTACTAACATCACCATTTCATCAGTCTCAATTGGTTTAATGTCCAGTCAATTAATTGTAGATGGCTTCAGTAGACCCCAACAGGCTATTTAGTAACTACAGTAAAGAATCCAAACCTGCTAAATTTTAACCCTACTACTTTTGCCTGTTACCGTTCAAATTCTATTAATGTCACCTACTGCTCAAAGATCCCCAGCACTATTATATTGCACACACATACAAATACCACCGTCCTTATCGATAATTACGGACAATCGTTAATCAATGCACTTTTTCTTTTCAACACACTGGATGGTGATGTCCACCAAGTCCCATTTAAGTCGCAACCTTTCTTTCCTTCAGTATCCTGAGAAATATGCCCAGTTGTCTTGCCAGGATTATTGGGAATCTAAAGCACCCATTCGTCGATAATAACCTTTAGCAAACTGGCTTAATTGTCAGGAGCATCGAGTCCATCACTTCAAGTTAAACGATTCTTAACAGCCAATAGAAAAACGACAACACCTTACAGTGGTCGTGCCGTGAGCATCCCTAGCCCCTTCTCACGGCCAGCATTTCTCTGGAATAAGCCCAAAAAATAAAGAAAGGCGAAGGACGCACCTCGGAGTGGAAGGTCTGCGGCTCTTCCTGCAATGGAGAGAGGAAACACAGACACGTTACTGTTAGTGACAGGCAGCAGCTCAGGGCACAAGAAAAAAGGGATGCAAGTGCGCACTTCCCCACCAGGGCTCCCTACAACACCTCCCCCCTCTATAACCAAGCACTCACATCACTCTCCACCTCGATGTCATCATTATCACTCATGGTCTCATCCGCCCGTGGCAAGCACTGGTCCGGGCTGGGAGGCAGAGGGAGTCTCCGAAGGCACAGGAGACCACAGGAGGAGCAGCAAAACCCGAGCACAGCAGCGAGCAACGGACACGGCAGCACACGTGACTCACAACAGCAGCAGCACCAGCTCTGCAGGACACGACCGGGGTCTGTTTGCGGACGGGCCGCAGGGAAATGTAGTATAAAGTACTCTCATCCTCAGTCATTAACGTCGACAACAGCAAGTACAAATACTACAAATCCCATCATGTAATAGAAAGAGGAAGTCAAGTATATGGCCTATTACGCATGCGCAGTTCACCCGTAGGTTGATGGGACATGTAGTTTCAGAGGGTGTTTACGAATACTACACCCGGAAGTCTGTGAAGCTTTTTTTATGGCCTAGGCTGGTGAAGACACGTGGAAGAGTGTATGATGCACAGACAAGAACACAACATTGACATAGAAGGCGGACTGATGAAGCTCGAAAAACTAGTGGTCGGCCATCTGGAAATGACAACATTCTTACATTCGTTTTAAATTAACCACTTTAAAACGGTGATTAGGTTAGCATTTTAAATGCAGTACAATTTATTGCTGATGAAGTTAAATGTAAGCGAAAGAAACGAGCCAGTGTGAGGATTTTCGTTACTTAACAATATTACATTTCTTAAATTACTGTTAAGAGATACACGCCATGTGCGTCCAGTGACGTACGCAATATGTATAAAATAAGGTATGTTTTAAAGTGGTATCAGTTAGAAACCTCTTTGTGTCTTTGCTCGCTAAGCATTCAGCCACAATATCTCTCCTTGAAAATGGCTAAATTTCTTCAGGGCTTTCGGTGCCATTCTACCCAGTCTATCGCTACAGTGCGTTTTTTATTTCCATAAAGAGGAACGTGCTCTCAGATTACAGACAAATGGCTATAGAAACCGAAAACAATTCTCCAGGCCTGTTTTGTGTGTATAAAAATATTGTTTAAAAGAAGGACGGCAAACATCTCTGGAAAACTACTTTAAATTGGCATATATGGGGTTATAGCTATTTTTAAGACATTTTACCAAAAGAGAAAGGATGCATTTTGAATAAACACAATTTCATGATTAAATAGGGTTTAGAAAACGCTTAATCCTACTTTCAAGCTATTCAGAACCCTGGCACTACCACCACACCATAACCATCTGCTTCCATCTAAAACTCTCAGTATAACCAAGCTGTTGTAGCTTAGGTGTTGCAGACATGGCCAACATTCTGGAGCCCCTGAGAGGGAGAGTTCACCCATAGCTCTCAACTCACACGCTTTGGCGGGTGTCAACCGCCTTGTAAAGGGCGGACTCACCCGCCAAGCCTCCTGCACGCCCATTCGTTCCAATGGGCGTCTCACCCGCCAAAAACAAAATCGGGTGATTTCACCCGCCTTTGCAACACAAATGGTTGAGAGCTATGGTTCACCACAGAAATCGGGAGAATACAATTTTCCCATAGAATTGCATTGGGGTTATAATTATTTTAGGTAGGAGACGGTAAAACATAGCACTGTTTTTAAATGAAAAATCGAGGGGTTGACATGCATGGTGTTGGGAGCATTCTGCATGGAGTGTCAGTTGGTACTGAAGGCTGGCGGGACTGGATGTGCCAGTGTTCTGTACCTTACTTATTATTATTTTATTAATTGAGCATATACCTAGCTACGAGAAGCTACGGAACAGTTTACAGATGTGTACAACAATACAGTTACACAACAGAGCGCTTTATTTATTTATTGGTCATTTGTTAGGTGCTTATATATTTAGCAAAATTGTTTCAAAGCGGGGCATACAACAGTACAGATGCATAACAGCAAGCTTTTCAGAGGTAACAACAACAGCAATGTGTAGGATACAGATGGGCCCAGAGGAAGATAGAGCTGTACAGGGTGGCAGTAAGCAGAGGGACGCACAACATCTAGCGAGTCAGGTGGCGCAGAGGATGATGTGATGGACTAGGTGTTGAGTAGAGACTCCTTCAAGAGGTGGGTCTTGAGTTTGTTTCTGAATTGTAGGAGCGTGGGGGTGAGTCTGATGCTGACAGGGAGGAGGTTCTATAGTCTTGGCGTAGGCAGAGAAGGCTTGTTTTCTGGTCCTTTCCTTTTTGCAGCAGCAGATTTCAAGTCGGCAGGTGTCCTGGCTTCTGGTGGTGCGCTGTCTACTAGAGATGCTGAGATTCTCTGCAAAGTATCTGGGTGACTTCAGAGCGACTGCTTTATAGATGATGCAGCAAGACTTGAAGGTAATTAGTGCGTGAAGTAGGAGCCAGTGAAGGTCGATGAGAGCCGAGGTGATGTGGTCCTATTTGCGTAGACCCTTGATGAGGCGTGCGGCTGCATGAAGGACACTTCTCAAGGGCACAAGGGTGGACGACAGGAGGCCTTCGAGGAGGGCATTGCCCCCATCCAGGTGGGATAGGACCAGTGCTAGAACAGTGGATCTAAAGCTGTCCAGAGGGAGGAAGTGGTTGACTTTCCACAGGAGGGAGAGCTGATATAAGGCTGTCTAAGTTTTCTTAGCTATATGTGTCTTGAAGGAGAGGTGTTTGTCGATGTGGAACCAGAGGGACTTGGTGCAGGAGGTGAGCTCAGGTGTGAAGCCCTCAAGGTTCATGGTTGATAGCCAGGTCTGTATGTCTGGGTGTTCGTGTTGTTGGTGAGGAGTATGAATTCGGTTTTGAAGAGGTTGAGCTTCAAGTATGCACTGGACATCCAAGATTGTATCAGTGAGAGGCAGGTTTTGAGATTGTGGATGTCCTTGATGAGCTGATCTTGAGGTATAGCTGTGTGTCGTTGGCATATTGGTGGATGTCGATTTTGTGTGTGGCTAGGAGGGCTCTGAGTGGCTCCATGTATAGATAGAAGATCACAGGAGAGAGGATGGAACCCTGTGGGACTCCACAGGTGATGGGTAGCACTTGCAATCTAGAGGATTCCATCTGAACATACTGCTGGTGGTTGGCGAGGTAGGACGTGGACCAGCGTAGGAGAAGGCAGCTGATCCCCATGCGCTGATGTAGGGTGTCTGTGAGCGTCTGGTGGTCCATTGTGTCGAAAGCTATCAAGTAGTTGAGTAGAACCAGGAGACAAAGGTGGCCGTCGTCAAGGATGTTGAGGGTGTCGTCGACCACCCATGTGATAGCCGTCTCCGTGCTGTCTCTGGGTCTGAACCCGGATTGGTAGGCTTAGAGGAGATAGGTGGTGTCGATGTATTGCTGCAGTTGCGCAGCTACCGCTTTCTCGATGATCTTACCTAGGAAGGGAAGATGGGTGAAAGTTACCCGGGTTGTCGGGATCCAGAGTGGGTTTATTTAGTAGAGGCAGGATTTGTCCTGATTTTAGGGATGATGAGAAGGTGCATTGAGTTAGGGAGCTGTTGATGATCTGCAGGTAGAGAAGGAGAGCTACTGCATGGAGGGTTTTGACAATGGATGCTGGGAGGATGTCATCTGTATATGATGTGGCTTTGACGGTAGTCCGGGTTTCTACCAGGTCCTTTGTAGAGTGTGTCTTGAATGTTGTCCAGGGTGTGGAGATTTAGTGAGGTGGGCCTGTGGATGCAGAGCTGATGTCTATTTACTGGTGCCTATTGCTGATTTTGTCAATGAAGAATGTTTTGATGGTGGGGGATTTTTCGATGGAGTGTGGTATGGCACGTTCCGGTAGCCGTTTGACGCAGTGCTTTACCACTTTGAAGATGGCTCTGCTTTTGTTGTCGGCTTCTGCAATGGTGTTCTGATTGTAGGAGGCCTTGATTGTGTTGATTAGTTGTCGGCAGGTTGCTCAAAGTTCCTTGAGGAGCACCAGGTCGGATGCAGGACTGGAGTGGTGTCAGGTTTTCTCTTGTTTCCTGATAACTCTTTTGTTGAGGTTGAATTCTTGTGTATAGCAGAGTGCTGACGGTTTTGGTTTGCAGGTGCCATGTTTCAGAGGTGCGTGCCAGTCGATGGAGGCTGAGAGGGTGGCATTGAGTGCTTCCAGTAGAGAGTTGCAGTTTGGTTGGGGGTGTTTGGTCCATGTGAGGTGGAGTTTGGCGAGATCTCCAGTGAGGGCTTCCACAGGGAAGTTCTTGAAGGACCTAAAGGTTTGTCTGAAGGGTTTCCACTGGGAGCGCTTGACTGACATGGTGTGCAGGATGTTGAAAGGCACAGCTAGGTGGTCAGACCAGTCAAGCAGGAGAGGAGAGCTGTAGTGGAGGGAAGGCAGTGCAGTATGATTAGGTTGAGGATGTTCCCTTTCTTGTGCGTTGGGTCTTTCGTGTGCTGTGTGAGGCTAAGGGTGTCAAGAAGGCCGAGAAGAGCTTCTTTCATCTGTTTGGTGGCCTGTTGCCTAAGAAGTTGAATTTGCCTAAGAATATGTTGGTGGTGTGTGTGAACGACATGGTGGTAACTAGGTCGATGAAGTCTCTGATGAAGGCGGTGTTGGGTGTGGGCGGTCTGCAGATGAGATGGAAGGTGACTGTGTCCATCAGGGAGAGCAGGCAGTGGCAGGAGAAGACTTTGAAGGAGCCAATGTTGTTACCGTCAAGTCTGTTGAAGGGCCGTGAGGTCTTGTGGATGACTGCGAGGCCTCCGCTTGTCTCATTCAGGGGTCTCTGTGTTGGATGCTGTACACCACTTCAGTAGTCCCCTTCTTTTTGTGTGTCACGCAGCACCTTCAGTGCCGTGGCACAGGGTTGTCTTTGAGACTTCCCTCAACTCCATTTCTGAGGCGACTACTGTCCCCCAGAAAAGGGTAAAGTTACCATTAACTTTACTTAGTCAATCTACCACAGATCCAGTACACCCCGTCTTCCATGGAGTACTGGAAAGGGTTAACACGTATCCCTATTTATCTGTACCTCCTAGAGCATTGTTTCGCTCTTTTAACATTTAGACTTGGCTGGTGGCAGTGGTATCTACCCTAACTTTTCTACCGCGATTACATTAGATAAACGTGGTACTGTTCTTGGCTATTATATTAGCCTCAAACATAAACCCGCTTGACCAAATTGTCTTTCTCTTGGCTCCGGTTGGGTTTATTGGCCATTTCTTTTTGTTAAAGTCCTTCTTGTGTTTTACTTTGCGTGGAAAACTAGGTTTGCCTGTTACGCTCACCTGGTTCCCACAGGGGCGTCGATCGGACCCGGGCAGCTGCGGTCTCCACCAACGTGATGCGTAGTGAAGAGATGACAGTCTGGACTGGCCCGCCTAATCTTGTCTGCTGGACTCGTAGAAGTATTCTCCTGCAAGTGGAGAAAGGGATTTAGCAACACGTGGACTTTAGTGATGGCCCCCCAACAGTTCTCGTTCTCCCCACTAATCACCTCCGATATTCCCTTTTGGTAACCTCACCTTATGTTTTTAAATGATGAGCTCTCCATCCTGCATGGCATGCAGGGGCGCGTAGATACCAGTTACTTCACTGGGTTGAAGGTACTGGAGGAGTTCCGGAGGAATATTGACTCCAGTGTCTATAAAGTTCAAAGAGTTCAATATGTCCGATGTTTACTCTTGTTCCATTCCTGCGTTAGGTTGCAGCTGGGTCCAAAAGAATTTTGCCTGGAGGCAGCTGATGGCGTTCAGGTAAGAGTCTGTATTACCAAACACTGTCCGGTAAAAGTTGCATGAGTTTAACTTGCTGTTTTCTCTCCCTTTATAGGTGTGGCATAGGAAGATGCGGCGAATTAAAGAATAATACCTCCGGTGGTAAAGCAGGTAAGCCTGTGGTGGCAAAGAGATTGTCCTTGTTGGTTTTCTCAGCTCACCTTGTTATTCCTTTTGTTTTCCCCCCAGGTGCTGGGTTTCGACGAAGAAAATGATGGGGGCAGCGCCGAGTGGAAAGATGCGGTGGACTGGTGAGTATAACGCGGCGCTGCTGCTGGCGAAGCGACGCGTGCTGAAATAATGTCCTTTCCAGGCTCGGAGATGTGCTGGGTCCGGAATCAGGTAAGGAATCAAATAATGTCTGTGATCTAACCACTTCTCCTTTCTTTGCCTTTTGTCTAGGAGCTCCGGATTCGAGGCGGGCGTGGCAGAAGACTGGATGCTGACTTGCAGACACGGTGAGCGTCACGCTGCTGGATGCAGAATAACGCAAAGCATGGGCTGCTGTTCGGGTGTGGTTTAAATAGCCTGCAAAGTAGTCCCAGGTAAAAAGTTCCCAAGAACCACACCCGAGTGAAAAATAGTCCCTGTAATAAAATAGTCCCATCCAGGCCTCATGTTGGCTTGGACTCATTTGTAGCATGGTCTGCATAAGGTAAGTAAAGTCTATGAGGCTGGCGCCTATGGCGCCAGGACTGATTTCTATGATGAGCCTGGTGCCTAAGGCGCCAGGACTGAATCCAAACAGCCCCCAGGACTGAATCCAAACAGCCCCCAGCCGGGGCTGTTGGGGTTTTAATGAGTATCTGGATGCCTGCTCCCGGGGCTGATGGACTCGATCCGGATGCCTGGGGGTAGGCATCATGACAGCACTCCCCCCCAAGGCCCTTCCTAAAGTTGTTCTTCCCCTGGGCCATGGCTTGTCTGGGAAGTCCTGATGGAATTTTTTCACCAATCGAGGAGCATGAACGTGGTCACTAGGTTCCCATGACCTTTCTTGTGGTCCGTAACCCTTCCAGTCGATTAAATAAAAAAGTCTTGATTTAACCATTTTACAGTCCAGGATGTTTTTTACCTCAAATTCAGGTTCTCCATCTATTAGGATGTGGTCAGGTGGTTTGGTTAATCTTGTCCCGGGTTGAGCTGGTTTTAGAAGTGAAACATGAAAGACAGGATGAATCCGCATATTCGAGGGTAATTCTAATTTGACGGCCGCCGGGGTGATAATGTTCTTAATGGTGTAAGGTCCCAAATATCTAGGATTAAAAGTCAGAGTTCCCTTCAGAGGAATATGTCTTGTAGCCAGCCAAACTTGGTCTCTGATTCGATTTGGTGGGGTCTCACTTCTATGTTGATCAGCATTTTTCTTGTATTTCTCCTTTGCTTGTTTCAAATGTTTTGTTGCCACTTTAAAGGCTTGCGTAATAGTAGAATGCAGATGAGTTACTGCCGGCATTTCTAAATGCTGGGGCGAATCGTGTTCTGAGGTTCGAGGGTGATGTCCATATATGGTATAAAAAGGGCTTTGTCCGGTTCGTGAATGTACAGAGTTATTGTATGCATATTCAGAAATCCATAAAATGTCCTTCCAATTACCTTCGGTTTGGTGGAGCATACAACGTAGGTATTGTTCAAGGGTCTGGTTGGTTCTCTCCGTCTGACCAATGGTTTGGGGATGGTGACTGGTTGATAACCTTACGTCGATGTGTGCCAATTGACAACACATCTGCCAAAATTGTAAAATGAACTGACTACCTCGGTCAGAGATCAATATGGAAGGAAATCCATGTATTCGAACAATATTTTCGAGAAATTCCTTGGCCAAGATTGAAGCAGAAGGTAATCCTTTTAAAGGAATAAAGTGGGCCATCTTGGAAAAAAGATCCACAATAACTAGAATGGTGTTGAATCCATTACATGGTGGTAGATCTGTAATAAAGTCTAAAGACAAAGTGTGCCATGGTGTGGGTGGAATATCTAAAGGTTGTAAAAGACCAGCTGGTTTCTTCTTTTGGCTTTTGTTCTGGGCGCAGATGCCACAAGACAGTACAAATGACTTTACATCTTTTCGCCAGGTGGGCCACCAGAATTGTCTTTTAATTTTAGCTTCAGTTTTTGAATACCTGGGTGCCCTTCCATCAGAGCTTCATGGTAATTGGAGATGACTTGTTCTTGTAGTTCCTTGTGTGGTAGAAATAGACGCCCTTGATAGTAAGGTAGGTCATTGACAACTGAATAATCTTGGCCCTTTTTAACCCAGTCCTGCAGGGCTGCTGAATCGAAAAGTTGTTGGATCTTTAAATGAATATCTTCTAAGGTCTGTAGAGTAGTTATCCCAAGAATTCTTTGTTCAGGAATTATAGGCACCAGTTCCGAGTTCGAATATGCTTCTCCCATCCCGATTCGGGATAAAGCGTCTGCCTTACCATTCTTACAACCTGGTCGGTAAGTGATCATGAAATTGAATTCGGCAAGGAATAAGGCCCATCGAAGTTGACGCAATGATTGGGCCTAGGCTGTTTTTAAATACTGCAAGTTCCTGTGATCAGTGATTACAGTAATGGTATGCCTGGCACCGAGAAGATAACGCCGCCAAGCCTTGAAGGCGGATTTGATGGCTAACAACTCTTTATAGGTAACTGCATAGTTTAATTCGGGGGCCGAGAATTTTCTGGACCAAAATGCTACTGGATGAAGTTGACCGGTTTCTGGATCCTTCTGGGACAGGACAGCCCCATAGCTAAACTGGATGCATCGGTTTCAACTATGTATGGGAGCTCGGGGCGTGGATGCTTTAAGACAGGTGCCGACGTGAATTTCAATTTCAGTTCTTGGAAGGCTTTTTCAGCCTCTTCGGTCCACAAGAAGCGTTTGTTTTTTCGCAAAAGTGCTGTGATGGGGTGTACAACATATGAGAAGTCAGGAATAAATTTGCAGTAGAAATTAGCAAATCCAAGCATGCTTTGCACCCCTTTAACTGAACTGGGTGATGGTCACTTGAGAATTGCGTCCACCTTTCGAAAGTCCATTCGGACTCCTTTTGGAGTCAGGATAAATCCAAGGAATTCAACTTCTGTAGCATGAAAAACACATTTTTCCAGTTTTGCATATAACTTGTACTGGCGTAGTTTCTCAAGGACTGCACGAACATGCTTAACATGGTCTGATTCTGAGGAGGAGTACACTAGAATATCGTCTATTTATACAACAACACAGACGTCAATGAGTTCACGAAGGACATCGTTCATAAAATACTGGAAGGCTGCTGGTGCATTGCACAACCCGAAGGGCATCACCTGATCTTCGAATAATCCGTACTTGGTGCGAAAAGCGGTCTTCCATTCGTGGCCCTTCTTGACACGTACCAGATGATATGCCCCTCGGAGATCTAATTTAGTGTAGATGCAAGCATCCTTTACTTGGTCTAGTAGTTCGGGGATCAGAGGCAATGGATATCGGTTCTTCACCGTGATCTGGTTTAATGCGCAGTAGTCTATGCACGTTCTGAGGTCACCTTCCTTTTTGGGCACGAAGAATAAAGATGAAGATGCAGGGGACTTAGAAGGACGAATGAAGCCATTAGCAAGGTATTGGTCCAAGTATTGTCGTAGGTGACGGTTTTCGGGTTCCGTAAGGGCATAGATTCTACTGCATGGAGGTTGTGCACCGGGTATGAGGTCGATTTGACAATCGTATGATCTATGAGGTGGTAAGGCGTTTGCCTGTTCTTTTTGGAAAACATCCTGGAATTCTTGATATTCCTGAGGTAACTGCATGACTGGATTAGCGACTGTGGCCAGGCTTTTGTTCAAGGTTTTTTCCGGGTAACAGGTGTGTGCACACTCCGGGAAGGTTACTGTCTTCTCTCGCCAATCAATACAAGGATTATGTGTTTCCAACCAAGGTATCCCCAGTATTATTTGGAACTGCAGGGCTTTGATTAAGTCAAACACAATAGTCTCTCAATGCCCATCTTGACCCAACAGTGTCATCTCTGTGGTGGAATGAGTTACAGGCCCAGCAGCAATTTCAGTTCAATCGACTGTGGTGATAACATCCGAAGTGGTCTTTTTGCAGAGAGGTAGATCCATCCTAGAAGCCAATTCGTGGTCCACATAGTTTTCTACGGCACCGCTATCAATGTATGCCCTAACTGTGTGCATACGTGATGGCTGCCTTGGATCAATAAGGACCATTGGTATGATTAGGTGCAAGGTCTGAGTGTCCTTCTTTAAGCTCGGCAAGCGGACCTCTATGCTTGTTGGGCGTGGTCGTTTCCCAAATCAGGCTCTGTTTGATTTCTATCAGCAACTCCGACTACTTTCTTGGATGGTTTTGTAGGGCAATCCTGTAGAAAATGTCCTGAGGCCCCACAGAACAGACACAACTGCATCTGTCGTCTCCTTTCTCTTTCTTTTTGAGTTAAGGGTCCCTTAACCCCCCCAATCTGCATTGGTTCTGATGCATCTGTTCCTTTGGGAGTAACATTGGGTTTAACCAATACTCGATTCTCGAACTTAGCTCGATCAGCTTTTCTATTCTGAAGTCGGTGGTCTAGCTGGACCACTAAGTCTATATATTCTGCGCAATCCTGAGGTGGGTTCACACACAACTTGGGCCAAAACATCTTTGAGTTCACCCCGAAGTCCACGATGAAATAATGTAATTCGCTTTACCTCTGGCCATCCGGTTTCCACCACCAACCTATTGAAGGTTGCGATATAAGTTAGCAGGTCCTGGTTTCCTTGTCGTAGGGATAGAAAATCGTTATCCAGGGCCTGTCCCTGTGAATGTCTGGCGAATAATCTTTCCATGCTCAATTGAAAACCCTGAAAATCCCGAAGAAGAGGGTCATCCTGGTTGACGAATGGAATTGACCAATCGGCTGCGCTGCCACTAAGGTATGACAGTACAAAGGCTACTTTGGCTTGGTCGTTTGGAAAAGCTCCTGGTCTGCATAAAAAAGTGCAAGCGGCATTGGTTCATGAACACGGCAAACCTTTTCCAGTCCCCAGCAAAGCGTTCGGGTGGAGCTAAAGGAATGCTCCCTGGTAGAACCACTTGCACAGGGCTGCTCGATGAAACGGGGGTTGAATTCCCCCCAAGTCCAGGTAGTGGTGTTTACCCAGCTTGGTTTTGCAGCAGTTGTCTGGCAAGATCATCAGTGCGCTCCTTTGATACAATCAGTTCTCTCCTGAGGGCATTAGTTTCTTGGCACGCGGAGTGCACTTCTGCCCTAAGTTCTCCTAACAATTGGGCTAGTTGGTGGGTTTCTGAGGTCTCCATTATGCCCGGGTGGGGATTTGTAGATAGGCTTTGCGTTCTGTTACGCTCACCTGGTTCCCACAGGGGCGTCAATCGGACCCGGACAGCTGCGGTCTCCACCAACGTGATGCGTAGTGAAGAGATGACAGTCTGGACTGGCCCGCCTAATCTTGTCTGCTGGACTCGTAGAAGTATTCTCCTGCAAGTGGAGGAAGGGATTTAGCCACCCGTGGACTTTAGTGATGGCCCCCCAACAGTTCTCGTTCTCCCCACTAATCACCTCCGATATTCCCTTTTGGTAACTTCACCTTATGTTTTTAAATGATGAGCTCTCCATCCTGCATGGCATGCAGGGGCGCATAGATACCAGTTACTTCACTGGGTTGAAGGTACTGGAGGAGATCCGGAGGAATATTGACTCCAGTGTCTATAAAGTTCAAAGAGTTCAATATGTCCGATGTTCACTCTTGTTCCATTCCCTCGTTAGGTTGCAGCTGGGTCCAAAAGAATTTTGCCTGGAGGCAGCTGATGGCGTTCAGGTAAGAGTCTGTATTACCAAACACTGTCCGGTAAAAGTTGCATGAGTTTAACTTGCTGTTTTCTCTCCCTTTATAGGTGCGGCATAGGAAGATGCGGCGAATTAAAGAATAATACCTCTGGTGGTAAAGCAGGTAAGCCTATGGTGGCAAAGAGGTTGTCCTTGTTGGTTTTCTCGGCTCACCTTGTTATTCCTTTTGTTTCCCCCCCAGGTGCTGGGTTTCGACGAAGAAAATGATGGGGGCAGCGCCGAGTGGAAAGATGTGGTGGACTAGTGAGTATAACGTGGCGCTGCTGCTGGCGAAGCGACGCATGCTGAAATAATGTCCTTTCCAGGCTCGGAGATGTGCTGGGTCCGGAATCAGGTAAGGAATCAAATAATGTCTGTGATCTAACCTCTTCTCCTTTCTTTGCCTTTTGTCTAGGAGCTCCAGATTCGAGGCGGGTGTGGCAGAAGACTGGATGCTGACTTGCAGACACGGTGAGCGTCACGCTGCTGGATGCAGAATAACGCAAAGCATGGGCTGCTGTTCGGGCATGGTTTAAATAGCCTGCAAAGTAGTCCCGGGTAAGAAGTTCCCCAGAACCACACCCGAGTGAAAAATAGTCCCTGTAATAAAATAGTCCCATCCAGGCCTCACGTTGGCTTGGACTCATTTGCAGCATGGTCTGCATAAGGTAAGTAAAGTCTATGAGCCTGGCGCCTATGGCGCTAGGACTGATTTCTATGATGAGCCTGGCTGTTGGGGTTTTAATGAGTATCTGGATGCCTGCTCCCGGGACTGATGGACTCGATCCGGATGCCCGGGGGTAGGCATCATGACAGCAACTAGGTTTGCCTTCTTTGTTCACTGTCTTTTGGCGGCCTTCTGCCCAGACGCCCTCCTCAAGACGTCTGGGGGTCTAGGTGGGCTGACTGTGAGGGAGGGGTGTAGTCACCCCTGCACAGGGTATCGTAGGAAACCCAAGTCGCACTTTGTCATGATTGGCCAGGGTAGTTGTCCGGGCTGGACAACCCCCCTGCTGGGTGATTGACAGCCAGCTGTGTGAATGGGGGCTTTTCGCATAAAAGGCAGGTCTCTTGAGCTAGAAGTCAGAGAGTCAGAGAGTCGCCACTGGAACTACAAGGAACCAAAGAGAAGCGGAGAGAACGACGGCTGCTGCAACTACCCCGTCCCGGTGAAGCCCTGCTGCAGTCCTGAGCTATCTGCCCTTCAATGACTCAGAGAAGATCCAGTCCGGAGTCTTCTTCCATTGAGCTTGGTGGGGATAACCAGCTCATCTTCTACAGCCAGAGGATCCTCTTCCGTGGTCGAAATCACTGCACACTGCTGTAGCGGTCCGGATAGCCACCTGAAGAGCCTCTCCTGTTTTTAAGGAGAGCACCTTTTATTCCGTGTCGCTGCTGCCGGCCTCATCCCTGTGTGGTGCAGACCCCCTTCAGACATCTTCCTTCCCGACGAAGCTCCAGGAATCGTGGGTCTGCGGGAAACCAACAGGAACAACTGCCAGGGCACCAGCTGCACCATTGGAACAGGGTACTATGGTCTGTTGAGGAAACTAGGTGAATCCCTTTCTTCTTCATTTCCAAGGCTTGCCCTTGTCTTCCCTCCTTCTTATAACTTTTGCTTCAGAACATTGACAATATCGAAGTACTTTTGGCTATGTTGAATCGTGAACTGTCGGACCGTGTGATCTTCGGCAACTGGCCCCGGTGGCTTTCGACCCTGGCTCCGGCCCTTTGACTTTTGAACTCCTGTCTCTGAGTGTTTCTTGATTCTGCCGGCCTTACCAAAATATTGCCTGTGATTTTTGCCTCCAACTCCCTCTGGGTATCTCAGGTGCTAAGTTTGTTTTTGCCCCGGTAGCTTTTCATGTGACGGATACGCGTTTGTTTAGTAGACCGAACTGTCAAAAAAGTGATCGCAATTGTATTCGCGGTAACGTGTTTTTGTGCCTAACACCGGTTCATTCCAACACAGGGTACTTACCTTGAGACTTACTGTACAAAGTGAATTGGTTAGTTGTAGTATATTTAACGTGTGGTTTTTATTGAAGTTTAATAGAAGTGTTGTGTTTATAACGAATGGTTTAAAAATAAATGTACTTATATTTTTCTACCTGAAACCTTGAGTCAGTGTTTGCTTGAGTCACAGTAATTGTGGTCCCTTTGTGTAATCTCTGCTACTGCTCATAAGCTCTTGGGATAAGTCTGGCTGCTCCGCCACTGCTACCACTCTGACATAGTAGTACAGGCTTGTACCAAAGGTAAAACTTGTATCACCACCTATAGTCTTAATTGTGTGTAGTGGTCCCTAAGGGCACTGCACAGGATTCTGCCTAACACCCAGTTCTGTAGAGGACAGATACATATACATACTGCCGAAAGCCTTTATTATTCTCTCTCATTGGCCAAATGCAGAAACGCAAGGAAAGCAAGTGATGCAGAGCAAGCTTGCAGCCGCTTATTGCATCTAACCCTATGGAACTACAGGATCATATAAGGAACCTGGAAAATCCAAACTACCACTAACCTACAAGGAGAATAGCACAATATAGACATATAGTAATTATAGCAAAACTACAGTAGAATTATATAATGCCAAAGGCCTCAGAACGAGAGGCGAAGAAAAAGCAGAATTAGGCTGCACGAAGCACCAAGCAAGGGCTTGCAGCAAAGGTCAGAGACTAGCAGAACATTGAAGTTTAATAGAAGTGTTGTGTTTATAATGAATGGTTTAAAAATAAATGTACTTATATTTTTCTACCAGAAACCTTGAGTCAGTGTTTGCTTGAGTTACAGTAATTGTGGTCCCTTTGTATAATCTCTGCTACTGCTCATATACTCTTGAGATAAACCTGGCTGCTCCGCCACTGCTACCACTCTGACATAGTAGTACAGGCTTGTACCAAAGGTAAAACTTGTATCACCACCCGTAGTCTTAATTGTGTGTAGTGGTCCCTTAGGATTCTGCCTAACACTGGTATACAGCAGTGAGGATTTGGAAGTAGAGTGATTACACTTAGAGTGCTGCTGTTGCTTGGGTGCAACTAACCACAAGGCTAACACCACTAATTCTACTTAACTTATACATCATGTCAAATTTGGGAAACTACACTGAAGAGAGTATTTTACTCTATACTGCTGAGGTTCTGAGAACCATGTGTAGGTATAAGAATATCTCTGGTAAAGGAAAGACATCTGAACTGGTTGTAAAGTTAATGGGAAAAAGTCTGGAGAGTGGGTCAGAAGGACCTACCACTCAAGCAAATGTGGATTTTGATGTTTCTGATTCTGAGAGTGTTAATTGTGAAGAAGTAGGTGAATCCTTGCTAGGAAACCCTGCAACTCCCTTGCCTGCTCAGAATGCACAACCTCTGTCCACAGGGACCCCACAGGTCCTACACTTACTCCTGAGTTTATTGCACTTGAGAAAATGAGACTTGTATTAGAAGTGAAACATATTGATGCACAAACTGCCATGAAACATCAATAGTTAAGGCTCAGAGCAATGGAGCTGAACCATGAACTAGAAATGAAGAAAATGTCTCTAGAAAATGCTTCTCTCCCAGAGTCCTGTGGGTCTTCAAGCCCTAAGAGACCACGTATGCCAAAGGAAATGATTGGCATGTATGAGACTAAACTTGATATTTTGGATTGGTTAGCAATGTTTGAGTACAATCATGGGATTCAAGGTATCTCAGGGAATCAGTTGATTCCTTGGCTTTTCTCTAGGCTTCCCCCTGTTGCAAGTGATGCTGTAATGGAGTTGGGGGAGGAGGATAAGCAGGATTATGAGTGTGTGAAACTAGCATTAATAGCTAGGTTTGGGAGGAGCCCTTCCCAGTATTTTAAGAGGTTTAGAACCCTCAAAAAGCATGATGGTACCCCTTGGGCTACCTGGGTGTGTGAATGTTTGGAAAACGTAGATGGTTGGGTTAGGGGTTACAAAGTGAACACTTATGAAGGTTTGAGGAATCTTGTAATGCTGGAGTCTATTTTTGATGTCTGCTCTCCTGAGTTTAGACAGCACTTGGCTGATTCAAAGGAGATAGATCCTAAGAAGCTAGCTAAGGCTGCTGACTTGTGGGTTGCCAACAGGGCTACTCACAAGGATTCTGGGGCTACTCAGAAGAAGGATGAGGGGAAGCAGCCAAATAAAGACAACAAAGAGAATTCCAATAATTCCAATCCAAAAGAGGGCCCCAAACATAACCAGGGTAAGCCACAAGGTAAACCAAATCAGGCTAGTGCACCACCTGGTTCCACACCAGATGGAGGCCAGGGCAAACCCCCATTCCAGAGAGCGTTTGGAAAATACTCTGTTTGTGGGTTGCCTGGCCATGTGAAAGGAGATCCCAAGTGTAAGGGTAAACCTTCAGGGATCAACACTGTCTCCTTAGCCTTCTCCCAGGTGGATGAAGTACCTATGACCAGTGGAAACCTACACCTACTAGCTGATGAGCCCATGAGAGTCTCAGCTAGTGTTTCTTTAGTGTCCTTGGATCTTTACGAACAACAGAACTTAGATGTCTATAACTCAATCCCAGATAATACTAAAGAGTATTATAAAGATAGTGTTCTTGTGAATGGTCAGGAGACCCCTACCATCAGAGACACTGGAGCCAGCATAACTGTGGTTGGTGAATGTTTTTTTCAAAGTGGAGGATGTTGCTAAGGCTCCCAAACACTTAATCAAGTTAGCTGGAGGCCCTGTGCAAATGGTTCCCCAGTTACCAGCTCTCATCCAGTGTAATGACATGACTGTCAAAATACCTGTAAGTGTGCAAAATAACGTACCTGGGATGGTCCTGTTGGGTAATGATCTTAAAACTCTTGGAGTTGTGTCTAGCACCCCCAGACCCCCCCAGCAGAAGGAAGCAGGAGCTCACAAGGTCTGCAAGGGAGAGAACCTTAAGAGGCTCTCCTGGGGACATGATAGAGGAAGCTATCACCCCAAGTCCACAGTACTTACTTACAGCCATTGCAGGACAAGAAAAGACGAAGGGGAAACCTAAGTCTGCCAGCAAGAAACCAGCAAGCACTCCTGTGCCAAGAAGGACATCTCCGAGACTGTCCAAAGTCACACCTGTGGCTCCCACACCAGCTGAGGCTGAGTGTGAGGTTCAACCCTGTATGGTCAAACTAGATACTGAGGAATCAGATCTAGAAGAGGATCTTACCTTGGTAGGAGATCTTGACCCTGTTGACCATCCTGAGCTGCAGTCTTTACTGGCAGAAGGTGGACCCAACAGAGAAGATTTCAGTAACGGACAAAGAGAGTGTCCTACCTTGGAAGGTCTTCGCCAACAGGCAGCTTCTCAGCTCAGTGGGACTGAGCCTGGGAAGTATAGGTTGCACTGGGAAGATGGCCTCTTCTACAGTGAACCAACTGAGTCAACCCCTGGAGACTACAGAAGACTTGTAGTACCCCTAGTGAACCGACTCCAGTTTCTGCAGTTAGCCCATGAGGTACCTTTGGCTGGTCACTTAAGTTTTAAGAAGACCAAAGAAAGGCTATCTCTGCACTTCTACTGGCCTAAGATGGGCACAAAAGTAGACAAATACTGCAGAAGCTGCCACACTTGCCAAACCTCTGGCAAGAGTGGATCCAAGAATGTGGCACCCTTAGTGCCTCTCCCAGTGGTGGGAATTCCTTTTGAGAGGGTCAGGATTGACATTGTTGGTCCTCTTGACCCTCCCACAACTTCAGGCAACAGGTTAATCCTGGTTGTAGTGGACCCTGCCACTAGGTTTCCTGAAGCTATACCTATGAGGATTGTTACGGCTCCGGCTGTAGCTAAGGCCCTACTTGGTATTTTTACCAGAGTAGGTTTTCCTAAGGAGGTGATATCTGACAGGGGATTAAATTTGATGTCCCACTACATGCAAACCATGTGGAAAACCTGTGGAGTTACCTACATGTTCTCAACTGCCTACCAACCTCAAACCAATGGGCTGGTAGAGAGGTTTAACAGAACTATGAAGAGCATGATAGGTACGTTACAAGAACCCATTAGAAAAAAGTGGGACCTTCTACTGCCATGCCTTCTCTTTGCATATAGAGAAGTCCCTCAGGAGGGAGTAGGATTCAGTCCCTTCAAACTTCTCTATGGCCATCCAGTCAGAGGTCCACTGGCCCTGATTAAGGACGGGTTGGAGAGTGCTCCTTCCCCCAAGCCAGTCAGAGTGACTGACTATGTGATAGGTATCCGGAGGAGAATGTCACACATGATGGCAGAGGCAAGTGATAACTTGAAGGCTGGTCAAGCTCTGGTCAAACATTGGCATGACCAGAAGGCTAACATGGTTGAGTTTACTCAAGACCAGCTTGTTCTTGTTATGGCCCCCACAAGGCAGAGGGCCTTGCAGGACAAATGGATAGGACCCTTCAAGGTTTTGGGTAAACCTGGAGAGGTGAACTATCTGGTGGACTTAGGCAATCCTAAGAAGGCTCCCAGAGTCTTTCACACCAACCGTTTAAAGGCTTATGTCTCTAGACCTGACATACGATATGATATGATATATGATTGGTTATTTATAACGCGCTTAATACCCAGAGGTTTCTAAGCGCGGACACGGGGATCGAACCTGTGTTGCTGCGCGTCATCTTGCTTCCAAGGCGAGCACGTTGCCGCTGAGCTATCCTCCCGAGACAAATAGACAAATAGAGACATAGGAGCTTTGCTTCTAGCTTCAGCTCAGGAGGAGGAGGAGAGCGAACCTCTACCTGACCTTCTCAGAGGCTTACCTTTAGATGAGCAAGTGGAAGGAGTTAATCTCTCTTCCAGTCTCACATCTGACCAGCAGGATGAGTGCAAGTTACTGTTAAATCAGTTTCCCTTCCTTTTCTCACTTTCCCCAGGCTTGACTCCTTGGGGCCAGCATGACATACACACTGATGACTGTTTGCCTGTCAAAAGCAGTGGGTACAGAATGTCAGACACTGTCAGATCCCACATAAGGAATGAGGTCAACAAGATGCTTGAACTCGGGGTAATAGAACCCTCTACTAGCCCATGGTCTAGCCCAGTTGTGCTTGTACCAAAGGCAGGATCCAAGGAGTTGAGATTCTGCGTGGACTATAGAGCTCTAAATGCAGTCAACACCACTGATACCCATCCTTTGCCTAGGACAGATGAGCTGGTGGACAAACCTGGTGCAGCCAAGTACCTCAGCACATTTGACCTAACGTCAGGCTATTGGCAAATAGCCCTGACAGACCATGCCAAGGAGAAAACTGCAGTCTCCACCCCAGCTGGCCTCTACCGATTCAAGGTAATGCCTTTTGGATTAAAGAATGCACCTGCTACATTTCAGAGGATGGTCAATCAAGTTCTGAATGGGATGGAGGACTTCTGCATGGCATACTTGGATGACATTGCAGTGTTCAGCCCTACATGGAAAGAATATGTTGAACACCTAGGTTGTGTATTGCAGGCTCTTGAACAGGCTCATCTGACCATAAAGGCAAGCAAATGTCAAATTGGTCAGAGTTCAGTGGTCTACCTTGGACATGAGGTAGGAGGAGGTAAAATAAGGCCACTGCCTAGCAAAGTACAAGCTGTACAAAACTGGGCCACCTCTACTACTCAAACCCAAGTGAGAGCCTTCCTAGGTCTCACTGGGTATTATAGGAACTTCATAGAGAACTATGGGACCATAGCTTCTCCGTTGAATGTCATCTCCTCTCCCAAATTTCCTAAAAAGGTCAGGTGGAATGAGGAGTGCAATCAAGCCTTTGAAGGCCTAAAGAAAGCCCTTCGTCAAGCTCCAGTCCTAAGAGCTCCTGACTATCACCAACCCTTCATTGTACAAACTGATGCTTCTAATGTAGGTATAGGTGCAGTCCTTAGTCAACTGGATGACAAAGGTAGGGAACACCCCATTTGTTTCATCAACAGGAAGTTAAAGGATCCTGAGACAAGGTGGGCAACAATAGAAAGAGAATGTTTTGCTATTGTGTGGGCACTGAAGAGGTTTAGACCATACTTGTATGGATCTACCTTCACTATTCAGACTGACCACCAACCCTTGAGATGGCTGATGCAAATGAAAGGGGAAAACCCAAAGTTACTCAGATGGTCAATCTACCTGCAAGGATTTGATTGTTCCATTGAGCACAGAGCAGGAAGTTACCACCAAAATGCTGATGGTCTCTCTAGGATGTTTGTAACCGACTAGAGGTATGAGGTCCATCCAGGAGTGGATTAAATCCTCCTGTCCCTTAGTCTGGCGGGGGCGGGGGTGAGTGTTAGAGAGAATTCTTATTTATGGCTAATTTCCCTCACCTAGTGAGTCCCCCAGCAGCTTTGCTGGACTTCTGGAGTTTATTTTTTCCACTTGGTAAGAGTGAGAGCTTTTCCCCCACTCTTATCTGGGTTTTGCTATGTGTTTCTACCGGTTTTTGTGATTGTGGACTCTGAAGTACACCCCTTCAGTAGCCCCCTTCTTTTTGTGTGTCACACAGCACCTTCAGTGCCGTGGCACAGGGTTGTCTTTGAGACTTCCCTCGACTCCATTTCTGAGGCGACTACTGTCCCCCAGAAAAGGGTAAAGTTACCATTAACTTTACTTAGTCACTCTACCACAGATCCAGTACACCCCATCTTCCATGGAGTACTGGAAAGGGGTAACTCGTATCCCTTTTTATCTGTACCTTCTAGAGCATTGTTTCGCTCTTTCAACATTTAGACTTGGCTGGTGGCCGTGGTATCTACCCTATCTTTTCTACCGGGATTATATTAGACAGGGGTGCACAACTGATTTTGACAGAGGGCGGAAAGTACCTTACATGAGGGCTATAGTGGGCCGAAAAGTAAATGTGGGTGGGGCGGTAGGCGGGGCGTGGCAGGAGGCTTTTTAAACCCCCAAGTTGTACTAAACACATGGAAAAAGAATGTTTTTGAGGGGTAACAATTTTTATTTGCATTTCAAACTTACATTTTGTACTACACATTTTCCATTGTTATAATTTATTTCTATTTAGTTATTGTATCTCGCCTGTTTAATTAACTTATATATATTTTATTGACCCTAGATTGGACATGCCGTTATTTTGGACTGCTACAGTTTGCTATTTGGGTTGCCCAAGAGGAGTATGGCCTTCGTTGAGTCAGGTTTCCTCAAAAAGCCAAAGATGAACATCTCCTAACTGTGCCGTTTTAGCTTTATTATTGGGTTCACTCTTGGAGTGCAACACTATGCCCCAGGACCCCCTTACCCCCAACCAAACACTATGCCCCATGGCCCCCTCACCCCAACCAAACACTATGCCCCATGTCACTCACCCCCAACCAAACACTATGCCCCATGTCCCCCTCACCTCCAACCAAACACTATGCCCCATGTCCCTCACCCCCAACCAAACACTATGCCCCATGTCCCCCTCACCCCCAACCAAACACTATGCCCCATGTCCCTCACCCCCAACCAAACACTATGCCCCATGGCCCCCATACACCCAACCAAACACAATGTCCCATGGCACTCACCCCCAACCAAACACTATGCCCCATGTCCCCCTCACCTCCAACCAAACACTATGCCCCATGTCACTCACCCCATGTCCCCCTCACCCCCAACCAAACACTATGCCCCATGTCCCCCTCACCCCCAACCAAACACTATGCCCCATGTCCCCCTCACCCCCAACCAAACACTATGCCCCATGTCCCTCACCCCCAACCAAACACTATGCCCCATGGCCCCCTTACACCAAACCAAACACAATGCCCCATGTCCCTCACCCCCAACCAAACACTATGCCCCATGTCCCTCACCCCCAACCAAACACTATGCCCCATGGCCCCCTTACAACCAACCAAACACAATGCCCCATGTCCCTCACCCCCAACCAAACACTATGCCCCATGGCCCCCTTACACCCAGACCAAACACAATGCCCTATGGCCCCCTCACCCCCAACCAAACACTATGCCCCATGGCCCCCTCACCCCTAACCAAACACTATGCCCCATGTCCCTCACCCCCAACCAAACACTATGCCCCATGGCCCCCTCACCCCCAACCAAACACTATGCCCCATGGCCCCTCACCCCCAACCAAACACTATGCCCCATGGCCTCCTCACCCCCAACCAAACCCTCCACCCCATGGCCCCCTCACCCCCAACCAAACCCCCACCCCCCAAATCAGCACACACAAACCAGCACCAATACAGACCCAAACCTCTACCCCCCAACTCAGCACACACACAAACATGCACCCATAAAGACCCGAACCCCCCACCCCCCAACTCCAAACCTCCCACCCCCAACTCAGCACACACACTCTCAAGCATGCACCCATACAGACCCGAACCCCCCACCCCCCAACTCAGCACACACACAAACATGCACCCATACAGACCCGAACCCCCCACCCCCTCAAATCAGCACACTCTCAAACAAGCACCCATACAGACCCAAACCCCCACCCCCCAACTCAGCACACACACAAACATGCACCCATAAAGACCCGAACCCCCCACCCCCCCAACTCCAAACCCCCCACCCCCCAACTCAGCACACACTCTCAAGCATGCACCCATACAGACCCGAACCCCCCACCCCCCAACTCAGCACACACACAAACATGCACCCATACAGACCCGAACCCCCAACTCAGCACACACACAAACATGCACCCATAAAGACCCGAACCCCCCACCCCCCACCCCCCCAAATCAGCACACTCTCAAACAAGCTCCCATACAGACCCGAACCCCCACCCCCAACTCAGCACACACACAAACATGCACCCATACAGACCCGAACCCCCACCCCCCAACTCAGCACACAAAAAACATTCAAATCAAAACATTCATACAGATCCGACAACCCCCCCCACTCCCGCATCTCAACATACACACAAAATACATTCAAATACAAACATTCATACACACCCCCCACCCCCGCATCTCAACATACACACAAAATACATTCAAATACAAACATTCATACACAGCCGACACCCCCCCACCCCTGCATCTCAACATACACACAAAATACATTCAAATACAAACATTCATACACATGCGACACACACCCCCACCCCCGCATCTCAACATACACACAAAATACATTCAAATACAAACATTCATACACACCCCCACCCCCGCATCTCAACATACACACAAAATACATTCAAATACAAACATTCATACACATCCGACACACCTCCCCACCCCCGCATCTCAACATACACACAAAATACATTCAAATACAAACATTCATACACATCCGACACACACCCCCACCCCCGCATCTCAACATACACACAAAATACATTCAAATACAAACATTCATACACATCCGACACACCCCCACCCCCGCATCTCAACATACACACAAAATACATTCAAATACAAACATTCATACCCATCCGACACACCCCCCCACCCCCGCATCTCAACATACACACAAAATACATTCAAATACAAACATTCATACACATCCGACACACCGCCCCACCCCCGCATCACAACATACACACAAAATACATTCAAATACAAACATTCATACACATCCGACACACCCCCCCAACCCCGCATCCCAACATACACACAAAATACATTCAAATACAAACATTCATACACATCCGACACCCTCCCCCGCCCCCGCATCTCAACATACACACACAAACATAAAGCAAAACAAACCCGACACACAAACACAAACAGAGCACTTACCGGAGACATGCTGGAAGGCTGGAAGGCAGGTAAGCTGGAACGCTGGAATCGTACTACGGCTGGCGTGGTCCAAGGCTGAAATGCCTTCCGGCATCAAGCCTTATGGACCACGCCAGCCGTAGTGCTGGCCCTCCATTGGTGCAGCACACACGCATTACGTGGCTCGTAGGAGCGACGTGGTGCGTGTGTGTGCTGAGCCAATGAGGGCCAGTGTTTTGTCCGGCCCGGAAGACAACAAAGACTTTCCTAATGGAGGGCGGCCACGGGCCGCCCTCCATTAGGAAAGTCTTTGTGCCTCGCGGGCCGGACAAAAGAGCAAGGCGGGCTGCAACTGGCCCGCGGGCCGTATGTTGGGCACCCAGGATATTAGATAAACGTGGTACTTTTCTTGGCTATTATATTAGCCTCGAACATAAACCCGCTTGACCAAATCGTCTTTCTCTTGGCTCTGGTTGGCTTTATTCGCCATTTCTTTTTGTTAAAGTCCTTCTTGTGTTTTACTTTGCGCGACAAACTAGGTTTGCCTTCTTTGTTCACTGTCTTTTGGTGGGCTTCTCCCCAGAAGCCCTCCTCAAGGCGCCTGGGTGTCTAGGTGGGCCGAATGTGAGGGAGGGGTGTAGTCACCCCCTGCACAGGGTATCCTAGGAAACCCAAGTTGCACTTTGTCATGATTGGCCAGGGTAGTTGTCCGGGCTGGACAACCCCCCTGCTGGGTGATTGACAGCCATGCTGCGTGAATGGGGGTTTTTCTCATAAAAGGCAGGTCCCTTGGGCTAGAAGTCAGATAGCCGCCACTGGAACTACAAGGAACCGAAGAGAAGTGGAGAGAACGACAGCTGCTGCAACTACCCCGTCCCGGTGAAGCCCTGCTGCAGTCCTGAGCTATCTGCCCTTCAACGACTCAGAGAAGATCCATCCGGAGTCTTCTTCCCTTGAGCTTGGTGGGGATAACCAGCTCATCTTCTACAGCCAGAGGATCCTCTTCCGTGGTCGAAATCGCTGCACACTGCTGTAGTGGTCTGGATAGCCACCTGAAGAGCCTCTCCTGTTTTTAAGGAGCGCACCTTTTATTCTGTGTCGCTGCTGCCGGCCTCATCCCTGTGTGGTGCAGACCCCCTTCAGATGTCCTCATTCCTGATGAAGCTCCAGGAATCGTGGGTCTGCGGGAAACCAACAGGAACAACTGCCAGGGCACCAGCTGCACCATTGAAACAAGGTACTGTGTTCTGTTGAGGAAACTGGGCGAATCCCTTTCTTCTTCATTTCCAAGGCTTGCCCTTGTCTTTCCTCCTTCTTATAACTTTTGCTTCCGAACATTGAAAATATCGAAGTACTTTTGGCTACGTTGAATCGTGAACTGTCGGACCGTGTGATCTTCGGCAACTGGCCCCGGTGTCTTTCGACCCTGGCTCCGGCCCTTTGACTTTTGAACTCCTGTCTCTGAGTGTTTCTTGATTCTGCCTGCCTAACCAAAATATTGCCTGTGATTTTAGCCTCCAACTCCCTCTGGGTATCTCAGGTGCTAAGTGTGTTTTTGCCCCGGTAGCATTTCATGTCACGGATACGCATTTGATTAGTAGACCGAACTGTCAAAAAGTGATCCCAATCGTATTCGCGGTAATGTGTTTTTGTGCCTAACACCGGTTCATTCCAACACAGGGTACTTACCTTGAGACTTACTGTACAAAGTGAATTGGTTAGTTGTAGTATATTTAACGTGTGGTTTTTATTGAAGTTTAATAGAAGTGTTGTGTTTATAACGAAAGGTTTAAAAATAAATGTACTTATATTTTTCTACCTGAAACCTTGAGTCAGTGTTTGCTTGAGTCACAGTAATTGTGATCCCTTTGTGTAATCTCTGCTACTGCTCATATACTCTTGAGCTAAGCCTGGATGCTCCGCCACTGCTACCACTCTGACATAGTAGTACAGGCTTGTACCAAAGGTAAAACTTGTATCACCACCTGTAGTCTTAATTGTGTGTAGTGGTCCCTAAGGACACTGCACAGGATTCTGCTTAACACCCAGTTCTGTAGAGGACAGATACATATACATACTGCCGAAAGCCTTTATTATTCTCTCTCATTAGCCAAATGCAGAAACGCAAGGAAAGCAAGTGATGCAGAGCAAGTGATGCAGAGCAAGCTTGCAGCCGCTTATTGCATCTAACCCTATGGAACTACAGGATCATATAAGGAACCTGGAAAATCCAAACTACCACTTACCTATAAGGAGAATAGCACAATATAGACATATAGTAATTATAGCAAAACTACAGTAGAATTATATAATGCCAAAGGCCTCAGAACAAGAGGTGAAGAAAAAGCAGAATTAGGCTGCATGAAGCACCAAGCAAGGGCTTGCAGCAAAGGTCAGAGACTAGCAGAACATTCCTAAGCCTCAGAGACAAGGAGCCACCTGCAAAATAGCAGAATAAATCCTCACTAATTGCAGACCATAAAGTTCAATTTTGCAGTCTTCACCCACATGTTGCAGCCGAGCCAAACAATGGCCATTTACTCATGGTGGGAAGAGGAGCAGTTCCCAGCGAAGCAGACACAACGTGATACATGTGGTATTTTACAATGTTGCAACCCTGCAAGCACTCTCTAAGGCAAAAGTGGTTATACTGATGGAAACAATGGGGACACATAGTCTTTCTCATCACTTTGAGAAGGTGCACGGAGCGCTGAGCACGGAGATGGGTCCCAGGCCTGGGGAGATCAGCTCCAGCCAATCAGGGAACACAAATCCAGGGGTGGATGGCAAAGGGAAAGGGCCAATGGTAATCATGCGACCCTGCAACAATCTAATAGATAGTTTCCGGGGAAGGTCCAGGCAAACCCACCTGACATGCAAGAACCAGTCAGATAACCTCGATATGTGTTCTCTAAAGGTAATACCACCTACAGTGCAATAGCCTCCCCCTCCCTCTGAGCATTGAGCAGGACCTTCTCAAATTCCAGAAGCTCCTTAAGACTCCTCTTTTCCTCCTCCTTCCCTTCTTCTCTCCTCTGCTATTCCCACAGTTGCTGCAATCGGTGTCCTGGGCCCTTAAGCATCCACGGGGCCCTGACCCCCCACACCAATTCTGCCTAGCTCCTGTCTACGCACATCACTTGCATCTAGACACCCTCTGCCATAGAGGTTCGCACTTACTCCTCCCGTGGCTCCAGTTTGTGTAGCACCGCTGGCATAACAGGGGCCCCGTGGCCCCCATGGTGTGGGTGGCCCCGCTAGCACATGTCCCGGGAGGGGGCCCCACTTGGAGAAAAAAAATGAAAACATAATTTTTTCACATTTGTTTTTTTTCGTTTCTTTTTTAAATCACTTTGCCTTCATAAAGACATTATTTCTGTAACAGAAATAATCTCTTTATGAAGACATAGTGACTACAAAATGAAACTTTCTTTTTGAAGTCTGAGGGCTCCCCCTACCCCATGACATGCAAGACCCCAGGCTGGAGGCCTCCATGTCATGGGGTGAGGGAGCCCTATGACTTCAAAAAGAAATAGTTTATTTTTGAAGTCACTCTGCCTTAATAAAGAAATGATTTCCGTTATGGTTCGGTCCTTAACAGAAATAATTTCTTTATGAAGTCAGAGTGATTTCAAAAAGAAACAATCAGCCTCATTACAAATTTGGTGGTAGCCTTACCTGTAAAACCGGCAGACTGACGCCAAACTTGCGCTTTTTTCCGGCACCCGTGAATGGGCAATTACCGGGTCATTAAGGCCCCGCCGGACCCGGTAATTGCCCATTCCCGGGCACCGGAAAAAAATGCTCCCCATTCCCATTTGATTCCCATAGGGTTCAATGGGAATGGGGAGCTTGGATGCACCGGCCCTATCCAGAATGGTGCTGGTGCATCTGACATGCTCTGCTCGCGGGTGCCGGTACGCCTGCCAGGTCAGACCTGGCGGGCGGGAAGGCACCCGTGAGCAGAACTCGTAGTTTGCCGGTCTGGTAACAACGGTACCGGCAAGCTTACCGGTACCGTTGTTACCGGACCAGCAAACTTATATTGAAGCCCAATTTCATTTTGAAGTAATAGAGCTCCCTTCAACCTGATGACGTGTGTGAGTGTATTGTGAAAGGGTTTACACTTAAATGTGGAGGTGGCTGCCTGTGTGAATGTATGGTGAAAGGGTACACATGTATATATGGGTGACTGGGTGTGCGTGTGTGCATGTACGGTGAAAGGGTGCACACTAAAATGCATGGGTGGCTGCCTGTATGGTAAAAGAGTGCACACTTAAATGCAAGGATGGCTGGGCGTGCATGCGTGTATATGGTGAATAGTGTTTGTGCTTGTGTTCAGGGCACAACAAAACCTACATTTTCGGGGGCTGATCCTTCAAATATTGGGAGAGGCACTAACTTCACGGGTGGTGGGGGAGGCAAACCTATTTGTGTGGGGGCACATAACTTTACGCATTTTAATGAGACTATTCTAGTGCAGCTTGAATGTTACAAGCAGTTAACTCTTTCCTTTAAATGTGAAAGTACCCAGTTATGAACTGTTGTGAGAATGAACGGTCTCCTGTTCCCTTTCTACCCTTCCAATCACTTCCCTGGCATAATAGTACTAAACCCACATCACAATTTCAATTTCCTAAAAAATGTGGTATTTGAATGCAGGTACTAAGAGTGAAATGCTTTACGTTAGTAACTGCTGGGCCCTTCTTAAGAGCGAAACCCAGGTGACATTTAACAGCTGTGTCCTGTTCTGTCCGGTAACTGCTCTGAAGGTCAGCCAGGTTGAGTCAACATAGCCCAAAATTTCTGGGCGTGAGTGCTGCAGCCCAGTCAACTGAATATTGTTAAGCCCCTACTTGTGTTTTATGCCTTAATTACTTATTGGTAATCATCATTAGTCCTAGCCCTATTCTTCCCTGTCCCTGTACTTGTGTATGAGGCACTATGCACTATGCCTCATACACAAGTACTAGGATGAGGTAGAGGTACATGAAGGTAATGCCTGACTTAGCTACCTGCAATCTTCATTACTCTTAGTCCCACTCTTCCTCATTCCAGTACTTACCTGTGAGGCAAGGAGCCTCAAAAATAAGCTCTGGGACCAGGAAGAGGGATGTGACGGTAATTCTGGGCCAAGGAGATGATTTTGGAGGTTGGGGTAGGGCATGGGAGGGAGAGTGGATGTGTGGGCGGTGGGATTGTGCGATAAATCATAATGGTTGTCCATGTCCAGGCTAAGCAGGCATGATATGTGGTATTAGTGGCTAGAGAGGCATTTTGGTGCACCCAGTCTAGTTATTCTTCAGTTTGGTATGACTTTTTTTTAACTGCGCATTACTGATAAAACAGTCCTGCTAAATGTAATTACCTGGCTAGATTGGCATTTGGGTGCTGCCAGTCTAGCCATTTCTTACTGCAGCATTGTATATTTTTTTTTAGCATCTGTGATAAAATGATATGATATAAGTCTATTATAACACGCCTGTACACAAGTGTTTCTTGGCGCAACAAGCAATGGAGTGAAGATAGAGGGTGAACAAGACAAATTATCTTACTGGGCCTTGTGTCATTCAAATCGTGCAAGTGCGAGAATGAGAAATGCAAGGGGAAAGGGAGGCGGGAAGTGCAAGGAAGAAGGGAGGGGAAAACAGGACTGTAATGCTCTGAGTAAGTGCAGCCAGGACAGTGCGGCTCTCGGTAGTGCAAGGAGAACAAGGGACTGTAGGGTTACAGTTACAGTCCCTAAGTGCGTGGTAGGCCGGAGGCAGTGCAAGGGTGACTGATCAAGAAAGAGCCTGGACTCAGTGAGACTGAGGGTAGCCAAGCAACCAGTCAGTACAGCAGACAGGTAGGTCAGGTCGGTCAGCAGGGGAGGGACAGAGTGAAAGCAGAGGAGAAGAGGAAAGTTTTGAGCTGCATCCGGAACATCAGGTGGTCCGCTAAAGTTTGAGAGGGGCAAGGGAGGCCCTTCTAGAGGGAGGCATCTGCAGAGGAGAGAGATCTATCCCCCACTCTCTGCCGAAGAAGCATCTAGCCCTTAGAGAGTTGGAGGTAGCCGAGGGAAGGGCTCGAGAAAAAAGGAATTTTGGAAGAGAGTGTTGGATGTAGTGTGGGCCCAACCCCAGAAAGCCTTGTGGACATTGCAAAGGGTCTTGAACTTGATTCTTGCAACCACCGGGAGCCAGTGGAGAGATTTTAGGGCTGTAGAGATATGATCCCCGGGCTTGTGCCCAAGGATAAGTCTTGCTGTCCTGTTCTGGATTGGTTGCAGAGGGCGGAGAGTAGAGGAAGGCAGCTTGAGAAAGAGGCTGTTGCAGTAGTCCATCCTAGAGAGAAATAGGGCTCTGGAGACAGTGAGCTTCTGGGGGAAAGTGAAAAGGGGAAGAGTCCCTTTTGAGGAGGAGCAGCTAGTAGGTAGTAAGATTTCTTGGCAATGTCCAAGATGCGTGTAGAGAAAGAGAGAGTGGAGTTGAAGATGACAAAAGGTTTTTTGCCTCACAGGAAGGCGAAGGAAGAGGGCCCAAGGTGGGCGGCCAGAGTGAGTGAGAGAGGGAAAGCAGGGGCAGGGGTCCTGATGAGAAGGATCTCCCTCTTAATGGCAATAAGGTAGATATTGTTGGAGGTGCACCAATCCTGAATCACGGATAGGCAGTCAGGAATGAGCAAAAGATGAGAGGAGCCTGAAGGAAAGCTGAGTGCCATCCCCATAACACTGAAAGTTAGAGGAGAAGGTAGAGATCAGGTGGGCCAAAGTGGCCAAGTAGAGGTTGAAAAACCAGGGTGAGAGCAGAGCCCTGGGGAATGCCACAGGAAGAGAGAGAGGTGGCTGAGAGAAAGGGACCAAGTTGGACCTGGGAAGGGAAGTCCTAGAGGAAGGAGTTCAGCCACTCCAGGGCCTGATCCGTGATGCCCAGGTTCTCATGTAGTCGATTGATCAGGATGCCGTGGTTGACTGTGTCGAAAGTAGAGGAAAGATCAAGGAGGATTAGGACAGAAGGAATGCTGGAACCATGGTTAGAGAGCAGATCTTCGCGGGTGTTCAGGAGAGAAGTTTCGGTGCCACTGGCAGCTCTGAAGCCAGAATGATGGTCATGGAGACAACCAACAGATTTAATGTGGAGAGTAAGCTGGGAGATGGCCAGCTTTTTTCCAAGAGTTTACCCAGGAATGGTGTGATGGAGATTGGGCAATAGTTTGCTGAACAGGTAGGATCGGCAGACGGTGTCTTGAGAAGTGGGTGCACAAGGGAGCGCTTAAGTGGAGAGGGGAACGTTCCAGTGGTGAAAGAGTGATTACAGAAATTGGACAAGGTGCAGTGTGGGTGCCAATATGGTCCTTGATGGTTCTGGAGGAGCAGGGGAGCACCTGTTTTGACGACACTTTAATGAATCGGACTTGTCTAGAAACCTTGTCAGGTGTGGTCAGAGAGAAAGAGGAGAAAGGAGGAGGAGAGGTAGAGATGGCCAAAGGGGGCTGAGAGAGGAAGAAGGAGAGGAAGAGGAGATAGTGGACAGGATGTCCTGAGTTTTAGCAGAGAAGTGAGAGGCCAGAGCCATACAAAGGGTCTGGGAGGGAACAGGAGAGGTGGAGACCGCAACAGGATTGACCAGTTCCGTGCAGATTTTAAAGAGTTTGGCCATGTTGTTAGAGGCAGCAGAGACCCGGACTTCAATGTGTGCTCTCTTCTTGATGAGTGTTATTGCTTCGACTGGCATGTTGGTGCAACCAGTCTAGGTATGTCTAAATGTGTCCTGGCATGCTTTACTGTAATGTTATAAAGTGTCTACACTGGTCTACATTGTGCAGCCAGTGGGACATGTTTTCAATATGGCATGGCATTTTTAATAGCAACGCATTAATGTTCCTGTGCACTGTTGGGGACTTGCATGTATTGGATTGGTGTTACCCTACAAAACAATTGCAAACACTCTGGCTTTTTAGCCAATTTTTCTCAGAAAGTGTGCTGAATATTGCATTAAAACACATATTTATATCTTTCTCCTAGTACAGTGTATGGCATACCCCTTCAGCAGCACATTCATGCGTATTGTGCAAGCGTGATAATCTAGGCCGGCCCAGAGTGTGGCATGACCCGTGATTTGTTGCCGAGTTGGGGCGGGGGCCCTCAGCATGGCTCACAGGGGGGCCCCCCACATTTTGTGTTCCACCACTGTGTAGCACTCAACATTCCTATCACTTCATCTGTGGTTCACCCATGAGCTTGGACTCACCAGCACTTACCCCTTCTTCCCTCTTCCTGGTTGCACTTGCACATTCTCAATAATCGCAAGATATAGTTGGTTCACCCCTTCTTCCTTTTCCCCCTTCAGCTCTTAAATATTGTGTTTTTAATGTTTTTCCCTCCCTTGCTCCCTTCCTGCCCTGTGGGCACTTTGAAACAGTATTTTCTTATTGTATAAGCGCCAAACAAGCAAACAATAAATAAAGGAACCACCCAATTGTGAATGCTCTTAGGTTTTTGGGGAAGTGCACTGACCTGTGATGTCAGACCTCAACAAAAGCCCCTGACACGGTCTCAGGTGCTGTGATTGCTGGAGAATTCTGTTTTCCTTTATGATCCCTGTCTGTTATGGAAAATAAAGGACAGTTCTAACTTGCCCTTTGCTGAGTCCTCTGTCTGGTTACAGGGGGAGGGTTCATTGGGCCCTGGGTGCTCTGAACGATGAATGTGTAGTGTGAACACCGGTCCTTTCTGGTATACCTAGCAAACAAGTAGTAGCAGAGGAATGGTCCACTACGCCTGTTCGGCATAGAGCCGCCTCTTCCGTTGTTGTGCTTGGAGGGCTGTGAGGCGCCCAGCGGAGCGCGAGACCATGCAGGAAGTGTACCCCTTGCAGAGGCCATCAGGCGACATCTTGGCAATATCTTGCCCGTGGTCCGTGAGGGTCCCAGCAGACCAGAAGGGTGGTGTAGCAGTTTTGGGGAGAGACGATGGCTGAGCAGCATCAGTGGATCGCAGAGTGTAAGTATTGACTCAGCCACACAGCAATTAAAGGGGGTGGTAAAGAAATGTTGGGCATGAGGTGGTGATGAGTATTGTTGAGTATTGGTGATGAGTATAGTTGAAGTATTGTTGAGTATTGTGAAGTATAGTAGAGAAAGGAGCAGAGGTAGATGTCATTTGTTATTAGTTTGGGGACATTCGGTCTTGAGATAAAAGGTTTTGGCAGTTAGCCTAGACTATTGACTTAAGGGTACGTATAACACAGACGGCAAAAATGCTGGCACCAGCGCAACAGTATTCACAGACACCACAGATACTGCAGATGCAGAATAATGCGCAGCCATTATACACGGCGCAGCCAAATGAAGGGACACTGGCACGCACTGACTCCATGACAATGACTCCTATTAGGAAACTAGGGGGAGTTACTGTAGTGGGAGGAAACCCACTCGTAGGAAATGGAATGTCATCATACCCTCAATAGGACAGCCTGCAGATGGACCTGATGTGTTTCATCTTATTGATTACACCCAACCCAGCAGAGGAACCACGCATAGAGGTGACAATGGGTGACAAAACGTTCTCCTTTCTTGTAGACAAAGGGACGACTAGATCATGCATCCAGGAAGGAAAGTATAGAATGTCAGGCAATGTCATGAATGCACAATGATTCTCTGGGTCGACGGAAATGGTTCCATTTACAGACCGTATTTCACTTTCTATAGGAGAGCATGACCTAGCTCTGCCCTTAGCATATTCACGACAGACACCAGTAAACATAATGGGGTGAAACATCATGAGCAAACTCAACATGACCATTTCATTTACTGACAAGGGGATAGTGTGTTCCACACTGGGGATACACCATCTAAACGTGAGGGAAATCATTCAAGTTTATTGTGGAAGCAAGGTACAGAGGGGGTGGTGGGTGCCAGCAGATTAACTATTTCGATATGGGACTGAAATAACAATAGCATGGCTCCCAGGGATTCCGGGAAAAATGAGGCGCATTCCAAATGAGTACTTGTTCAGGCCAGAATTACCATTGGACGGGAAGAAAGGGACCATGGTGCCACTAGACTTAGAGGCAGCAATAGTGGGAGACAACTGGATAGCAGTGCATAAGACAGATGACACAGGGCAACCATGGCAATTAGGGACAGCCGTGGCAGAAGGGTACAGATTGACTACTGTTACAGATGAAGAATTGTTCAAAGACAATCGATCAGATCACGTGGTAGTCTTTGAAATTAGCATTACATTCTGGGTGAAAATACATTACCGGGAGGTACCACAGAGAATGGCAATGATGCTAAAGGCACCACCAACATTTCTCGAGGAAGACTTGGCAAAGGTGCCTAGCATTTTATGGACCTTAAGTCTCTATGATGTGGGGCTTCTGAAAGGGATAGGAGCAATGAAAATAAAACTGAAGCCAGGAGCCATTTTACAACAAGCTAGGCAACATATCCTGTCCAGGGAGGCAAATGAGGGTATTTATGAGGCAACTGCAGCACTAGTGAAGCAGGGCATGCTAGCACCATCAGAATCACAGTGTAACAGGGCTATGTACCCTGTCAAAAGGCAACAGGGGCTAATGGAATTTTATATAGGACTTGCACCCTCTGAACCATATTGTAGAAGCTGAATTTCCTTTAGTTCTGAATCCAGCAACAATTTTGTGTAGCATCCCTATGGAAACTACTTGCTTCACAGTCATAGATTTGAAAAATGCCTTTTTCTCTATACCACTACATCCAGACTCACAAGAATGAACTTTGTTTCTATCTAGAAATAAGAATTGGAAACATGCAAGACTTCCTCAAGGGTACTGCGAATCACCTTCTTGATTCAACAGCCTACTTCAAATAAACCTAGGAAATGTAAAATTAGAGAGCATGATTATACAGTACATAGACGACATATTGATTTGCAGCAAGACGGACACACAGTGTAGAGATGACTCTGTGAACAAGTTGACAGTACTAGCAGACAAAGGGTACAAGGTAAACATGGCAAAGTTGCAATATTGCCAGAAAGAAGTGTTATATATGGGACAACTGATATCACAAGACAGGAGGAAAGTGACACCAGAAAGAGCATAAGCAATACGCAAGACAGCTAAGCCCACAACCATAAGACAAATGCAGCAGTTTCTAGGACTATGTAATTACTGCAAGGCATGGGTATTCAACTACAGCACTTACACTAGGCCCTTATTAAGTGCACTGAAGGAAGCACAAAGAGGGGAGGGTACATTACAATGGACAACAGAGATGACTGAGGCATTTGACGAGCTGAAAGAAGCAATATGCACAGCTCCAGTGTTAGGGATCCCAGATTACCAAAATGAACTGCTCTTATTCTCTGTAACGCTTACCTGAACTCTGCGGGGATGCCTGGTTCTGGTGCATAATTCCGCAAAGGTTTTTCTTTCTTAGATGAGCATTGACTGGCAAATTTTGCAAAAATGGATATGACAACAATATTCACTTAATGAGCTTGAATTCTGTGCACAGATGTCTAAGGTAGAGGTTAATCCAAAAGATGATTTCACTGTAGGGAGGTGTACTACTGCTCAACCGTGTTTTGGTTTTGTTGAGCTCTCCATCCTGCTCTGGTGCGGGGGTGCAAGTTCTGAAGAATAATGAGTCTTGGAGTTGATAGAGATAAACTCAATTTGGGCACATAGGAGTAATTAGGGAACTCGGTGATGCTAGGGGGTCTCAGAGAGAAAACAAACTTTGAGTGGACTGACAAATCTTTTATGGCCAGCAACGTGATGAATAATCTTTTGAAACTGGAGCCAATAGCTGTGGAGATACTGGGGGGGGCGACAGGGCTAATTGTAGAGAAGGAAAAAACAATTGTTTGCTGTTGATTGACTAATGATAAGCTATACGTGATGTGGTGGAATAATTAGACACTGCGCTGAGGTGAAAAAATATGAAAACAACTGTTGGGGCAGATAGAGCTTTAAAAGCACACGCTGCATGTGATACAATGAAACTACTGAGTTTGTTGACTGTAGACACTTGGAAGCAGCATGACGCAATCCTCTTTAATTCTTGAGACGCCTTCCATACACAACATAAGGCAGTTAGTGCTACAATGTCCAAACACACATGGGAGGAATTTGGATAGACAAAAGCGTTCACTATTATGAACGGGAAGAGCAGCTAAACTGTGTTCCGAATCACAGAACTCTAACAACTTCAAAATGTAACTGTGAAATTATGCATGAGGCAAGTCCATAAGAATGGATGAAAAATTGTGCACGAACAAATATATACAACTGAACTGAATTTGTTTTGCAGTTTGTAGAATGTCTGTAAAACTTGAGCTCTCTAGGAGCATAGTAGACGCCTGAGGGGAATGTTGTTGAAGCTACCCGTCTGACTGAAAAAACCTCCGGGTTCGGAGAGGTGACAGGAAAAGGACCGCAAGGCAGAAAATGGAGCTGGCAGGGAAGGAGGTGACAAGGAGATAAGGGGGAAAAAACTAACTGAGAGGAATATTTGAGAAGACTAATACTGAAACTTTAGAGCTGGACTGTGACAGGAACCGTGGTAAGCGTTGCACTGCTACAGCAGACACAACACGAAGCGCGGACCTCCTGGTGGGTGGGGCTTATAAAGGAAGATGTGTTCAAGGCATAGACAAAAACTGCTATACCACAGGCAACCAACAGGGCAGCCATATTAGGTGATCAGGAAGTGGGTTAATCATGCAACTACAGGACCCGTTTTGTGTGTAGCCCAAGTGTGCCAGGCTAATGACCAATTTATCTGGGGGAACAGAACTTGGTACCTTGCCCGTGATCATGACATTCTCGCACTCCAATGGAGTGGTTATGACTGCAGTACTGACACAAAAGACGAGCCTGGGGCACAAACCACTAGCATATTACAGTGGGAAATTAGACCCAGTTATGAGAGGACACTATGCATGCGAACAAGCATTAGCTGCGGCCTCATTCACAATAGACAAATCAGTGAGTATTACCATGGGATGCAGCACCAATCTTTTTGTGGAGCACGCCCTCCTCGCAATACTGGAAAGACCCAAAAGTACATTGACAATACAGAGAGCTTTTCAGACTTGTCAACCCGGCGACTTTCCTCACCGACCCCGTGGGGAGGGTGACTATGTGAACAACTGCACTTCCCAACATAGAAGAATTCAGTGACACTAGAAAGGTACAGGAGAACGCGCTTGAGGGGGGAGAAATGTGCTTTATATTGACGGGTCATCAACTATTGACCAAATGACTGGGGAAAGACATACTGGGACAGCAGTAGTGAGATTGAGAGAGGATGGGATGAGTGAGGTGGTGACAAGCACATGTCCACCATCACATTTATCACAACAAATTAGTAGCTTTAATATTAGCACTAGAACACAGCAGAGGCTAGGAAGTAGCAGTGTATTCGGATTCAGCATATGTGACATCCACAGTGCATTCTGGGCTGTCACGTTGGCTCAGGACTGGCTTCAGACATGCTGATGGATCACGGGTGCAGCGCGCACTACTATTGGGCAGACTGATAGAGGCACTCCAGTACCCACTGAGCATAGCAGTGACAAAGTGCCAAGCCCACAGAAGGGGGGAGGACCCCATCTTTAGGGGTAATGAGGCAGTAAATGCGGAAGCAAAACACGCTGCATACTTTGGGGACATTTTAGAAATGGATGCTTCCTCCTCAGCACGCAATTATGCACGAACAATGAGACTAAAGGAAGGATGTAACAGATTACCAGTGACACAGATTATGGAACTGCAGGGAGCTGCACCCAGGGAAGAAAAAGAGTTATGGATTAAGAGGGAATGGACAATGTCTCTGACAGACTCCTTATGGTGGCAAAATAACACAGGTAAAGTTTTAATGCCATTCTCATTATTGCACACTGCACTGACACAATCACACCATCCTACCCATATGGGAAAGGAGGTGCTTGCTGATCATATTGGAGAGGACTGATTCTGTCCCAATTTGGTGGAACATGTGGCTGAATTAATGACTAATCGTCTAGTTTGTTAACAATTTAATGCAGGTCATACACTAAGGGTAGTGAGAGGAGCCATACCACGCCCAATGGGTCCAGTCCAGCACATGCACATTGACTATGTCGACATGATCGAAGTATGCCAAGGGTACCGCTACATGATAGTGGCTGTGTGCCCATTTTACCGAAAGATCGACTCTGGTCCTTGTTCCCAGCCTGATGCTCTGAGAGCGGTAAAATTCCTGGTTTGAGAAATATTCCCATGATGGGGCATGTGTGAGGTCCTGCAGTATGACAATGGTCCTCACTTCGCCAGTGAGATGTTCCAACACATCACAACCCTGTTAGGAATACAACACAAATTCTCTTGTGTGTATCACCTGCAAGCAAATGGAGAGTGTGAGCGTCTCAATGGCCTGCTCAAAGAAGGCATAGTCAAAATAAAAAAGACCCTCAACAAGAGTTGGTTTCACTGTCTTCAATTATTCGCATTGTGCAATAAACCATGGTCTGACCAGCATTTAACCCCACTTGAGGTGGTGAAAGAACGGCGCATGCAACTTCCCCTGGCTCCTCCCACTAGGGCACTGAAAGATGCAGAAAACATTTCTGATATATTGGGTCAGGAAATGTGCGAATATACTGCTTCCTTGATGGCTAGTGCCTCTTTTATTTCTTTTCAATGGCAGGGACAACGGGAGAGGCCTGAAACAAGGGAAAAGAATAACAACACAGAAGCAAACAAGGACTTTTTAAATCAGCCACTTTTGTATCTGGGGGACAAAGTTCTGTTAAGGAACTTCACAAGAAAGTGGGACAAGCCACGTTTTACTGGACCTTACACAGTCGAGCTGGTCACTGATCGAGCAGTGAAATTGGAAGGGAAGAATACTTGGAATCACCTGGGAGACATGAAGCCCTACAAAGCGGTGGCCTCTCCTAGCACCTACAACAAAAGGGCCAATGATTCACAAGCAGAAGAAGAAAACCATTGCCCCAAGCAATCACAACCCAGCACAGGACAACCTATGATTACTTGTTCCAGAGAACGAGAGGTAGGGAAAGGACTTCCTACACATCCAGAGTGAGGGCATACTGTCTGGTTATTATTATTTTTTCTGCACACTGACAGCATTCATTGTGAAAGTGCAACTGTTATTATTGCATTGTTAGTATTGCGTTGTTTCATGCTTCCCCTTGATCCTCATCCGGAAACTTTCCAAAGCCAACTTCTCCAATTTGTCAGGAGATCAGACAGTGTGAGAAGGCACAATCCTAATGTGTTTTTCCGTGTTTTCATAGCTTATTTGACCCAAGTATATCCACACCTAGAGATAGGAAACCCATCTGTACTTTCAGTACTCTGTGACCCTAAAATAGGAGTTGTGTGGAAAACCTTATTTTTCTGTGCAATGACCCAACACCAAGTTCGTGGTGCTTGATTTAATAAAATACTAACGCAATAACGCTTGTTTTAGCGCATTTCAGGCGGGCAACTGATACCTTCAAACTACACTAGGATCCAAGAGATGTAAGTGATGGAGGGCATTATTAAAAGTATGATTGTTGTGTCTTGTGTCTTATTCTCATGTAGTACTTTCGTCCTCATCTTTTGGCGAATGTCATATGTTGCTAGTAATACTGCTGTGACCTCTACTAACACAACCCCAACTCCAGCAGGTGGAACGACCATGTTAGGTGGAAAGGTAAGCACTGTAAGAACAGTAAGGCGAGGTAGACACAGTGCTGATGCAGACATGGGGTGGATCTCTATCTCACTGATACTGCTCGAGTATCTAATAACATGTGATACAAGCCCATGACCAAAGTAGGTAAAAACACCACAGGGGAGAGCTGCTATGTCTGCTCACTAATCACCTATGTCATGAGTGCCTCCAGAGTATTTGTTGCAACTGAAATTCCAGCAGCAACTGCACAATGCCTTATGTATCTGTCCACGTTCACAACCCGAGGAAGAGTCCAAGGGAGAACTGCAACACTGAAATGGATTTCCAAGGCAACATTCCCCTATGAAGACACCTATATAAAGATACTTGACATGATAGACCAGTACTGAAAAAAGACCAGGCTATATAATACATAATGGACGGCCCACAGAAAGGAGAGACAAAAGCAATAACACTGAAAGAATAACCATGTCCTAAGAGGGAACCCAAGGAAATAGGAGGAGAACCAGGATGTTGGGCAAGACCACCGATGCTTGTGTATGGCCAAGTGTACACAGCTGAAGGATGGAAGGAGGGAGTTGTAGGCAGCAAAGCACAAACACTCCTACAAGCTCCAGTAAACACAGTACAAGCAGAAAATGATAAATGCCAGAAAGAATGGGATGCAAGTACAAAGTTACTATCCTAGGTGGATAATCAAGCTGGACCAATGCCCATAATACCACTGAAGAAACCAGCATTATGTTTCCAGAATGATGGTGCCATAAAGGTTGGAGAAAATAAAGAATGCAAGTACACAGGAAAGCATACAGCAATGAAGGTTGGTACGGCAGCATTAATGGAAAATTATTGGACCTGCGGATCCAAGGCATATTAGAAGCTGCCATCCAACTGGGGAGGAGTATGTTCATTGGTACACATCAATACACCAGCACTAGTTGTAGCACAAAAGGATATCAAAACAGAACACTTCCCTAAAATGGGCAATGCAAAGAGAAAGAAGAGGTCAGTAGAAGTGAGTAGAGTGAAAAGGGAGAACTACTTATCATCAGCATTAGAAGCATCACTTGACGATGTACCACCTGGATCTCCTCGCCACCCTGGGCCCTGCCTCCTCCCAGGTGAACCGCCTGCAGTACACCACCCTCCAGGTCAGGATCAGGAAGCATCTGCCTTTCCCTGGCCACCTGGGAGGAGACTTTAGGCAGGATTTCAGTGAGGCATCCATAGGATTCTTCACATACCCTTCCCTTAAAGATCTGACCTCTCAGTCCAGGTTCCTGTTCCTCTTCTTCGCCTGCCTCCCTGTTATGCTTGATCTAAAATGGCGCTGGTGCGCAATGCATTTTGGGAGCGCTCAGAGCCATGATGAATATTTACTTCATACCGCAGTGAAAAGCTGTACACATTTTGCTGAGCATTAGATTCATGGTGTTGAGAAAAACATGCTTTCCAAACCTGGTATGCGGTCAAGGACATTTCTGCTGGGAAAGCTAACTTTGTTATGGTTTGCTACTGTTCTCCGTGGAGCATGTTTTTAGAGAAGGGAGGCACTGCGCTTCTTGGGGGGAGCTCTCGATTGACCCAGCTGGCAACCGACGGCTGCTCCTCAACTGCGCAAGTGCAATTTCCCGAAGGTTCGAGAATTAACTCCCCTTTGTGGAGTGTGTATATATGCGGAAGCCCGGAAGTGGTCAGGTGAGACTTCAGCCGGAGAAGGGCGCTTACATGCGGCCCTCCTGTGAGCTTTGGTGCTCTCGTCCTGGCTGTTCCTGGGGTCTTCCAGGCACTTCTGGGCGAGATGAGGAATCCTGTTACGCTCACGGGGATGTATTTCCTTTTGAATTCTTTACTTCTTCTGTGATCTATGTCATATTATTTTTGTGAGTTATTTCTATGTACTTCTAAGTTTTGAATAAATAGCTGTATAAGAGCTGATTATCTTCTAAGAATGCGTCGCTGTGAGTTATTGTGTCTGTCTACGTTCAAAGTATTTTCTCTGTAATTGCATTGGTGATTTATGTTTGTTCCGTGCACTTTGGGGAGAGCAATACAACCATCACCTCACCCCCCCCACCAACTTGTAACAGGGGGGCAGATGAGAACACCTCTTACAGCTTCATCGAGGAGTAGAAGTGATGCCGAGAGAACAGCAAACATTTTAGGAAATTAATTAAATGAATATTTGACATGTATGACGTCTAGCATCTCTCTAATTTCAGATCAACTCAAGCGCCAAGGGCGTCGGTCTCAGAACTCCGATGAAAACCATTCAGCAACTGGATCAACTGAATTATTATCGGTTAAAGATAATGCTCCACACTTCAGAAACTGCGCCACACTTTTTGTTAAGCGGTTGGTATTTATTGTGTTGCCCTTTAACAATAACACGTGTTTCGACACACCAGTGTCTTTTTCAAATCAGGGCTATTAGTAAAGCTATATTATAATGAGCATATATTGTAAATGAAAAAGCGAATGAATATAAAAACAGATCATAAAATAAACATGGTGTAGTGTAATCACAGAGATACAGGGAAGGGGGGAAGGGGAGGAGGTTGAAGGTAAGTGCAAGAAGAAAACAGTGGAGAAAAAAATATATAGAAACAATACGTTATTGAATGCTTCAATAAAGGTATCATTATTATATAGATAAGTTGTAAGCAGTTTTGCCCATTGAGGCCTTACCTATATTCCAATTCGAGAATTTCCAATTAAATGTAACAAACAGTCATGGGATAAATCCCCCTATCGAAAGCGAGGTCAAAAAATCACAAGTTAACCAGCAGCTCCAAAACATGTGGTTAACTTTAGCTATAATTTGTGATGTATAAATGAATAGTATTAATTCTTCTGTTAGGGGTCTATTTGTGAATAATAGGATAAACCTTTGATATCGTGTGCACTATTTATTAACCAAAGGAACTTGCCAAAGCGTAGTCGTGTGGCAGTAAATGCTATGAAAGCGCTCGTAACATAAACCTTAAATTGAGAGCAAACACGGCAAGAAAAGTGCTCGAAATAAGGCCGTGTGGTACACCGCGCTACAAATGCGCTTGTGTACAGTATATTTAAATGTGCGTATTATGATTGCGCTCGTAATATGGACAGCGTTAAAGTATCGCTCGTGCACATAATATCCAATAGTATGGTTTAAAAGACCATTGAGTACGAAAAGCAATTGCGCCTAAAGCTTACCTCCACGTTGCACACCAAAAAATCTTCTGCCGTCTGATTCAAACTGAGAGTGACTTGTCCTGAGTTTACTGGAGTTGTCATAGCAACCCTAGTCCTCCTACCATTTCTATTAGGTCCTATTTAGAAAGTCCGGCAAAAATCGAGCGCCATGTTATGGGCTCATGCATAAAAAACAATTGTACCTGTAGCTTACCTCCACGTTGCACACAAAGTTTTCTACCGTCTAATTCCAAACTGAAAACGGCTTGTCATGAGTTTAATAGGGTTGTCATAAATTTGGATCTAGTTTTCAATTGTTGTGTGGGTATACTGATGGGTTGGATTCATAAATCATGAAGTGTTTCATGTAATTCCAAGTCTTCTGACTCAAGAGTTCTTAATAGGTGAATGTTCTCAATATCTTGGATGGATAATGGTTTGGAACTGGTTTCTCTTGTCTGGGTCGATATTGTTGAACTTGAGTAGCAAAAAACGTTTTTAATTTCAGTTTCCTTGTAAATTTAAAAAGGTCTATCTGTGTTTGGATATGATCATATCTGTACGTAGGGGCAAAAGGAAAGGCCTTTATTAAGTCATTTAATTTCATCTGCTGTCAATTCTTTGGATGAGATATTCATCACAAGGTCATTGCTGGGTTGGTTCCCGTGGCTAGCCGAACCCTGGCTCTTGTCAAACGTCTGTGATCTTCCAGAGCATCTGGATTTCCGCTGTCTTGAACCCCCCCCCTCCTTCCTCTCCTCCTGTTGAAATTGGTTTGGGGTTTGTTAGTGGGGTGGTCTGAAAATGGACTTGCTTGGTATTAGTTAGTCTACTTCCCTTCTTAAATCGTCTTATTTGGTTCAGAAAACCTGAACCTTCAATATTTTGTTCCCCTTCCCTTGGGTCCTCTTTATCATTCTCGGAATCAACATCAGAGCTACCAGGTGAAGTATTAGGTGTGCTCTCTTTAGAAGATGGTTTAGATAGTTTATTATATTTTTCTTGGAAAGTATACACTTTATCTTCACAGTAATCCCGTTCATCTCGATAGAATTTGCGTACTTTGCATATCTTGATCGCATCTTGGTACTCTATGAGTATTTCATGCATTTTGTCAAAGTTTTTCTCCTTAGTTGCCTCCAATGCTTGTGTTTCCTTTATTTCTTTTGTAATACGTTCTATTTGCTCTTTAGCTCGTTTCTGTTCTCTTGTAGCATGTTCAATAAGGATTTCAAGCATTCTGGTAGAACCGGTGTTAAGGTTCTTCTCCCAATCTTCCGCTAGGTCTTTGTCCTCATCTTTAGAGAAATCCGGAAAGATCAATATCCTGAGACCTCGGGGTATGAAACCGTTTTCTAAATAGTTCTTGAGGGAAATAATTTCCCAAAAGTTGTCAATTTCTTTCCTCGATATTCTTTCTAATTTAATGAACTTGTAACATAAGTCTTCTCTTCTAGGTACGGAGGATTAGAATCCATGTGTGTTGTCCTCCGTACCTAGAAGAGAAGACTTATGTTACAAGTTCATTAAATTAGAAAGAATATAGAGGAAATTATTTCCCTCAAGAACTATTTAGAAAATGGTTTCATACCCCGAGGTCTCAGGATATTGATCTTTCCGGATTTCTCGGGAACCAACCCAGCAATGACCTTGTGATGAATATCTCATCCAAAGAATTGACAGCAGATGAAATTAAATGACTTAATAAAGGCCTTTCCTTTGCCCCTACGTACAGATATGATCATATCCAAACACAGATTGACCTTTTTAAATTTACAAGGAAACTGAAATTAAAAAAGTTTTTTGCTACTCAAGTTCAACAATATCGACCCAGACAAGAGAAACCAGTCCCAACACCATTATCCATCCAAGATATTGAGAACATTCACCTATTAAGAACTCTTGAGTCAGAAGACTTGGAATTACATGAAACACTTCATGATTTAAGAATCCAACCCATCAGTATACCCACACAACAATTGAAAACTAGATCCAAATTCACCCCACAATTGGGTCAAGACAATATGATTGATGCCTTTCATAAGGTGGTTCAAATGGATATTAACACTTTATTCTAGCGGAAAAACAAGCAAAGGTACAGATTCAATACTAAACAGACCAATCTAACCATCAAAGAGACCAAAGCCTTAAAAAACTTACAAATGGACCAGACCATAGTTATTAAGGAAGCCGTAAAATGGGAAAAAATAACTATCATGGACCGTGCAGACTACATACAGATGGCAATTAACCACTTAACAACCCCCCTTTGCTATGAAGAACTTCGGTCAAATCCTACTATGGAAATCACAAATCAGATAAAGGATCAGATTCAAACTTGGGAAAGGAAAGGTCTTATTACAGAAAATGAAAGAGCTTACTTACTTGTCTCGCACCCTGTGATCCCGACCATTTATTTTTTACCAAAGGTGCACAAAACATTCAACAAGATACCAGAAGGAAGACCTATTGTTAGCGGTATTGGTTGGGTCACAGAAAAAATCAGCGAGTTTATTGATAATATACTTAGTCCTCGTATACCTGCAATTAGAGCTTTTTGTAAAGACTCTACTGATGTTATCAAGAAACTCCAATCCATTGACTGGAAGGATACTTACAAACTCGTTACCTGGGATGTCCGAGCCCTTTATACTTCGATCAAGCACGATGCAGCAATTGAAACCATAGATTATACGTTTCATGGGGAAACTGCTTCTCATTACCATTATGTGGCCATGTTGAAAGAAATGCTGATAACAACTCTAGAAAACAATATTTTTTTGTTCGATAAAAGATACTTCAAGCAAAAACAGGGAGTGGCCATGGGCGTCAAATACGCATCCGCTCTTGCAAACCTCTTTATGAGCCAATTTGAGGACAAATATGTCTACACAGACCAAAATGCACAAGACAAAATTGTGATGTGGACCAGATTTATCGATGATATACTACTCATCTGGAATGGTAATGACCAAGATTTAACCTAATTCAAAACCGTCTAAATTGCAATAAGGAAAAGATCTTCCTTTCGGGACCATCAAGTGACACGAGTTTAGACTTCTTAGAACTCACAATTTATGTGTTGGATGGCCAATTAGTGACGAAAACTTTCCACAAACCAACTGAGGCAAAATCAACCCTATTTGGATCGAGTTGTCATCAAAAATCAGTTACAAGGAATATACCAAAGGGTGAATTTGTAAGAGCCCGGAGAAACTGTAGCAACGCCAGAGACTTCACTCAGGAATGTGACCTCCTGAAACACAGATTTCTCCAGAGAGGCTATAACAAGAAATGCATAGACTTGGCGTATGCAAAAGGTGACGCTATGACTAGAGATACAACCCTAATAACCAAAAATTGTAAAGGAACAGAAGAACAAAATAAAATAAGTTTCATTACAACGTTCTCCAATGACAACTTTGAAATTAGAAAAATACTGAACAAAAACTGGCATTTACTCAAACTAGATGAGCACCTCAAAGACCTTATTGATGAACAACTGAAACTAATCTTCAAAAAAGCCAGATCTTTGAAAAACATTTTTAGCCCATCTCTACACCCAAAACTACCAACACCAAGACCCGAATTATGGTTACCAAATGTTTCAAAAGGATTCAGGAAGTGTGGATCATGTGTCATGTGCAAATTAGCGCATAAAAACACAGAGACCTTTTCAGATTCAAGAGGATTTACTTTCCGTATCAATGACACTATAAATTGTCGCAGCAAATACATAGTTTATGCCATTATATGCACATGTGCACGTATATATATTGGTAGTACTATAAGGGAACTTAAGTACAGAATACGGGAACATGTTTATGCCATGGGTAAATCTGACTCCTCATTACCACTTGCTCAACATTGGCAAATGAATCATCAATTGGATAATAAAATGAATGTGAGATTTATTGGACTTAGACAGGCCTCCCTGGGTGAAAGAGGCGGTAATAGAGAAGTCCTCCTACGCCAGATGGAAGCCCGCACCATTTGCAAATTTAGAGCAACCGAGTTTGGCCTGAACCAAGATCATGAGATGGCGTATTTTCTTTAAAAAATTCTAATGTTTATATTGATTTGCACCATGCACTATTACTTGATGTCTTACCAGCATAATGTGTCATCTAAGCTATCATTTTCACCATTGACTCTCACTTGCAGTCACAAACGATGCATGATGGATGTTGAAAGGTTTTATTTATGCAGCGTAACCAGACATTTGTTCAGTTTCCCCATTAGGCACCCGCGTTTACTATCAGCCTTATAGCTGTTATTAGCCTTCTGGCTATACATTATATATATATTACATCTCCTATGGGCTTCCGCCCCTATTATCAGCTATATAGCTGTTATTAGCCTTCGGGCTTTGCATTATACATATATTTCTATTTTTATCATCTTGAATAATCAGGTTCAAATTTCTATTAACTCAAAATATTATATCGATATTGAAAACCCTAGGTGTTCTTGCTTAATATTCCACCAATATTGCGCATTAGCGACACTATTTGTGCACGAGCCCAGAACATGGCGCTCGTTTTTTGCCTGATTTTCTCAATAGGACCTAATAGAAATAGTAGCAGAACTAGGGTTGCTATGACAACCCTATTAAACTCAGGACAAGTCGCTTTCAGTTTGGAATTAGACGGTAGACGACTTTGTGTGCAACGTGGAGGTAAGCTACAGGTACAATTGTTTTTTATACATGAGCCCATAACATGGCGCTCGATTTTTGCCTGACTTTCTATATAGGACCTAATAGAAATGGTAGGAGGACTAGGGTTGCTATGACAACCCCAGTAAACTCAGGACAAGTCGCTCTCAGTTTGAATCAAACGGCAGAAGATTTTTTGGTGTGCAACGTGGAGGTAAGCTTTAGGCGCAATTGATTTTTGTACTCAATGGTCTTTTAAACCATACTATTGGATATTATGTGCACGAGCGATACTTTAACGCTGTCATATTACGAGCGCAATCATAACACGCACATTTAAATATACTGTACACAAGCGCATTTGTAGCGCGGTGTACTGCACGGCCTTATTTCGAGCACTTTTCTTGCCGTGTTTGCTCTAAATTGAAGGTTTATGTTACGAGCGCTTTCATAGCATTTACTGCCACACGACTACGCTTTGGCAAGTTCCTTTGGTTAATAAATAGTGCACAAGATATCAAAGGTTTATCCTATTATTCACAAATAGACCCCTAACAGAATAATTAATACTATTCATTTATACATCACAAATGATACCTAAAGTTAACCACATGTTTTGGAGCTGCTGGTTAATTCATGATTTTTTGACCTCGCTTTCGATAGGGGGATTTATCCCATGACTGTTTGTTACATTTAATTGGAAATTCTCGAATTGGAATATAGGTAAGGTCTCAATGGGCAAAACTGCTTACAACTTATCTATCTAATAATGATACCTTTTTTGAAGCATTCAATAACGTATTGTTTCTATATATTTTTTTCTCCATTGTTTTCTTCTTGCACTTACCTTCAACTTCCTCCCCTTTCCCCCTTCCCTGTATCTCTGTGATTACACTACACCATGTTTATTTTATGATCTGTTTTTATATTCATTCGCTTTTTCATTTACAATATATGCTCATTATAATATAGCTTTACTAATAGCCCTGATTTGAAAAAGACACTGGTGTGTCGAAACACGTGTTATTGTTAAAGGGCAACACAATAAATACCAACCGCTTAACAAAAAGTGTGGCGCAGTTTCTGAAGTGTGGATCATTATCTTTAACTGTCTTTCCAAGGGGTTGGGGTCAAAAGCCCCTTATTTGCCCCACACCAACTGTGACATTTGTTAAAATTGTAATAAAAAACAGGCGCATGGAAACATTTTCAGTTGGCACAAAACTTAACCCCAGACTTGTGGCATAACTTGAATTATTATCGGCACCTAAACTGTTTATGGGTGACACAATATTAATCAGAAATGTTACCCGCAAGTGGTATGAGCCACAATTTCATGGCCCCTTTATCGTTGTAAACATAACCGCATCAACAGTAAAAGTTCAAGGCAGTTGAGCTTGGCTTCATGACATTAAACTGTACAGAGCCAAGACCGTACCTCCCACCGTTGCTGATCCAGAAGCAAGACAATACGGATTTCAACGTGTGCAGACTCAATCGATGAAGAAGAAGAAGGACGATAAAGCTTCTAGCCTTATAAATGCAGATTTGAATTTGGACTGGGACTCGCCTTTGACACTCCTTATTGATATTATAGCAGGCGTGCATCCCGTGCCGAGAGTCACAGAAATATTCAGAAAATTGTAGTTTAGAAAGTTATCGATGTATCACAAATATGCCTAATTTCGAATTTGAATTTGACGACTGGAAACGTGAACAATTTCCAGATTCGTTTCTCACTGATTTTCTATTTGGCTGAGTCTATGGTCTTAACAAACGGAGATGCTCACAGACTTATTCTTGTTGTTTTTGTGTTTATCCTTCAAGCCTATCCTGCTCTTGTCAGAAGAGACGTTGACATTTGTACTTTTTTACAGAATCCTAAGAATGGCCCTGTAATCAGAAGGCTGCTTGTAGCAACAGTAGAGTAAATATTGAATTTTCCAGATTTATTGCAGCTGCCGGAGTAAAAAGTGTTTTTTCCTGAACAATTGAAGTGAAAATGAGGAATGTTGAAGCTGGTACAATTTTCGGGAATGAGCAAGCCCAAGGAATACCAGAATGGCACAAGTGGTGGGGGATTAATATGTTGGTTCGTGATATACATATGTGCAATTATGCTTTGTGTCTTTCTGTTTCTCCTGATTCGTCTTTTTTATTTCATTGATCCAAATAAGGCCAATGTCCCTTTAATCCTCCCCACGCCAGAAACTATTGTTCATTACCGATTAACCAAAACCCCGTGTGTTGTCTTCCCATAGTAGAGCTGCTTTAGAGTTGTTTCCATGGGCTGCACACAGGGATGGATTGGCCCCTCAGAGTGGGGGCGGTTTCTGCCCATGCCGGAGCCAGTTTTGAAAAAATATTTTCAAAACATTTTTTGAAAAATAAATATTTATTTTTTTTGCAAAACCATATTTTTCCATATTTTTGGTAGTGTACTTAGGAACAATGCTATTTGATGCCACTTCCTGTTTTGTCAAGGGGTGAAAGGTCTTGTTTCATCGCTTCCCAGGATGTCACTTTGGGGTGGGGTCAAATGACATAACTTCCATTGATGTCCTCAGAGGTCAAGGGCCGTGAGGCGAGGGGTGAGCCACTTTTTTGAGGCGAGGGGTGGGCCACTTTTTTGGGGTGTCCGGTCCCATTTCTTGTCCCAGTGCGACCCGGGATGCAACCATTATTTTGGGATGGACACAAAAGAAGCGGAGCGGAAGATAATGAGGGGATAAATACATATTTGGATAATGTAGCACATTTGGGTCACAACATGTGGTATCAACACATGAGAAGTGTAGGTGAGAGAACATCTAAGGAGAGTTGTTACGTTTGTGCACTCATACCCTATGCCATGAATGCTGCCCGAACTTTCATCTCTAGAGAAGTCCCAGAACATGATGCCAGATGTCTTGTTCACCTTGCTGCATGCATGACTCGAGGACAGTTCCAAGGACATTGGGCCACTCTGCGATAGAGATCAAAATGGTCATTTCCATTGCAGGATGATTATATCAAGAATACACAGATGCAAAAGGAGTCTGCATGGAAGAGCAAGATGCTCACGTATCCTAGGGCAGGACAGGCTGAAGTGGTTATACAAGAAATGAAGAGTGTGGACTGTCCTGATAAAGAAGAAATAGCTTGGATGCTTGGATGCTGGGAAAGCACTCAGTTACTAGTCTATGGACGAGTGAAGTCCAAGAAAGGATGGGAAGAAGGGTTGATGTCCTGTGCAGCTCATCTATTTAAGCAAGAATACGTGCGCAAAATACAAAGAGATGGGTGTTTGAAGTCATGGGACGAACATGCCAAGCAGCTGACATGGGTAGCAGATGAATCACGTCCAATGGCTTTGATTCCACTGACAAATGCAACACTATGCTTTCGAAGAGAAGGAAAGAAGCATGTGGTAAATAACATAGGCTGCAAAACTACAGCTGATGTCTCCAGAATGGGAGCAGGGACAGCCATCCTAATGGATCAATATTGGGCTTGTGGGTCCAGAGCTTACATGAAGCTGCCCAAGGACTGGGGAGGAACTTGTTCCTTAGTGCTCATCCATGTTCCAGCATTAATGATTTCTCAGAGCAATCCGAACATTGAAGAATTTCCAAAAGCAGATGCCATTTGAGAAGGAGAAGATTGCTTGAATTTCTCAATCAAACTAAGAGAGAGAATTACTTCACAGCAAAATCAATAGAGACATTCAAGGCTATTACGTATAAGCATATGCTGTTCAGCAAAACTGCTTCAATCTTCACAACCATCTTTATGCCTTGGATCCATACAATGGTGAATGCAAACAGTTACAAATCACTGACTGGGAGCTTTTTGCAGACTATCAACACCACCATAAAGGGATTCAATGCTATCAAGGAAGAGTTCAGGTCCATACGACTAATGACCCTCCAGAACAGATATGTCCTAGATATAATTATAGAAATGGAAGGATGAGCATGCCCCAAAATCGGGCCATCAAGTTGCACATTCATACCATCTCACGATGACGAGGATGTGACCTTGAAAGAGGCCCTAACGTTGCTGACGAACCTGCATGACAAAATGGAAGACAAGACAGAGGATGTTGCAGATGACAGTTGGTTCGCATCTATCTTCTCAAGGATTTCACCTTGGATGGCAAGCATCTTCAAGTTTCTTGGAGCAATCATGGTTATGGTGATGTTCGGATTCTGTGTGCTTAGGATAATAATTACACAGTTTAAGAAGACAGCAAAGAAAGCAGATGGAATGAAGATGATGATTGACGTTGAACCAGGATTTGGACTCAAGGAATTGACTGATGAAGAAATCAGAGGACATAAAATGCCAGCATCGTAGCACCTGAAGGACGAGGTTCCTGTATCCAAAGAATCATAAGAAGTATGTAGGATGATGGGTCTATTGCAGTCCAAATGGACAGTGCACTTACATGACCTGGAGTGTGGACGAACATGTCAGATCAGCCAGTTCCCTGAAGGGACCAATGAAGATATGGACTCCAAAGAAGTACTTCTTCTAGAAAAAGTATCAAGATGTGTAGAATGATGAATGGCTCGACCAGAGGGGGAAGTGTAGAGGAGTAGCCGAATGCCTCTGCAGGAAATAGCGCCCCCCTACTGCTGTATGTTGGAAGCCTGAAACTGCACCATGTTTGACACCAGTAGTTATGACCATACCGCTACGAGTGTTCGAGGAAAGGTATCCACTGAGAAAGCCATACCAGATGTATGCATGAAAAAATGGCAGTCTCTTGGAAGAGGTCCGCAAAGGTATAGAAAAAAAAGAGAAATAGAAGCTGGTGACTGTCACGACCACAGACCCTGGTCCTGGCATTCGTGCCCTCAGGACCACATCGCAGTATTCCTGCAGAGCCCCAAGGGCCCAATCATGCTCCCAAAGACTCTCTTGGAGTCAGGCCTGGCGCTTTTGGCACCAGGCTCATGTTATTGATAGGGAGGCCATAATCTCCAATGGCAATAGCACAACATGGATGCCTCCACATGGTTCAGTTCTAGAACTGAACCATGTGGTCTAGCCCTTTGGGTGTGGTCAGGCCTGAAGACACCTGAGATACTTACAGACTATAAAAACCATGCCCGAGCTGCAGAACACGCTTCGCGTTGCTCTGCACTCGCAGCGTGATGTTCACCGAGGTCTGATCTCTGCATTCCGGGCCTGCATCTGTGGAAAGAAGAAGCAGAACATCATTATTCATCCTTACCTGCGAGAATCCAGCTTCTGTTGTTCACTCCAGTGTCCTGCACCTCCGGCATCACGGAAGACGCTCCCTCTGGGATCAACCTGATGGAAGACAAGGAAATGAAAGACGACATTAGTAAGCGTTCGCGTTTGCATCTAAACCATCATTCAAAATGCTTACCTGAGTGGAAGTCGCGGTTGGCTTATTCTCATCACGGCCTTCCATCAATCTGCCGCAGACTTACTCGACGGTGAATCCGGACATCTTCCTCTCACCTCTCCGCATCCTTTCGCAACCCTTCATCCAGAACATCACGGCGACCTGTGAAGAAGAAGAACAGGTAAGCTCATCATAAAAGCGCACGTAGCGTTGCGCTCTGCGCAGTCACCTACCTTCTCAGGCACAGCTCCAGCTTGGTCGTCGCCTCCGCCATTCCTCCCGCACCTAGGGAGATAAAAGACATTAACAGGGGCAATAACAATTAAGGACAAATAAACAAAGCAAAAGACTTACCTGAAGAACTGAGTCGCAGCAGGACTGGACTTGCGGGCCCGTGCCAGTGAAGCAACTCGGCGGCATAGCGCCCCAACCACAACGCACCCCTGCACAGAATTGCAGGACGGAGAGCGCACCATATCTGAATCCAAGGTGAGGAAGGCTCTACGGGGAATCTGAGGGTTCACAAGAGAGGTAGGCCCAGAGAGGAGGAGACTGTGGGCTAATCCAAACTCCTGTATTCCAGATCAGATCCTTGGCAGAGTGGGAACCCAGGGAAGAAGGATCCGGGTCAAAGGCAGTCCAACCAGATCGGATGGCGTCCCTGTGGATACCAGGTGAGTGTTACAGTGACTCACAAGAGTTGAGAAAAATTGAGCTTATAGAAACTGATGGCAAAATAAAGAATTGAGTGAACGTTCCTATGAAGAAAAGAAGATTGCATGCGTGTATGATGCACTGCAGAAAATGCAAGTCGTTTGATGAATGTACAGATGCAGCAACGCAAGTAGACTAAGTAACCATAAAAGCTGGCTATATGTACTGAATAGACTGCAGGCGAAGCCGCCATTATTTATGTTGAAAGTGGACATCAGTATCACACATTTAGTAAACTCATACCCACAGAGAAGGAAGGATCGAGAGCTGTGTGTGTCGCAGCAAGGAATTAGCTGGAGATCGCAGATTTGAAGGGTGAAGCTGTCTGGCCTGGTATCAAGACTGAAGGCAGCCAAGAACTGGTTATCTATCCTCAAAGAAGAGTGAACGTGAGAAGCTGAATTATCCCTCGCCAAGGTGCGAGGAAGGAACACCACGAGTGCAATTTTATTAATTCAAGACAATTAAATGCTGCAAAATGGGCTGAAATACGGTCTCCTGTCACGTGAGCCTAGGATGAAGATAGGAGTTGGGCATGCAGACCAGAACTGTTATATGCATGTACCCATACTCCCTTATATTTCCAGAGATTAGAATCTACTGCAAGGTCAAGTTCAAAGACAGTCTGTATGGCAGAAGGCATGGACGATGAGAGATGAGGGGGTAATTGTGTGGGGTGGTGAAGTTATGTTCACTCCCCGGCACCTGGATATAAACCTACGCGCTACAAGTGAGCCGAATGTTCCAGACATGACATGACCATGCCAACCAATTGTAGAGGGCCACATAATGAAGGGCCTTATAGTTTAAGAACCAATATTATTCGGTGTACTCAATAAGTGTTGAGGATGACTTGCACTAGAGGCAGCCTTAAGATTTCCACCTGACAGTAGATGTCCAATCACAATCCCATTACCTGTAGAAGGTATACTTAGATATTCCCCTTGAGGCAACCACAATCCCCCGTAGGTGTTTATTATTTGCCACGTAGTATGACATCACTTATGACAAATATTTAGTACTCAAGTGTGTTTTTATGTGATTTGTGCTAAGAGCACTGTAAGTGATTTCAACCCGGCACTTCACCTAAGTCAATGCCTAGCGTGGGATGCACAATTGAAACCCTTAATTATTTATTTATGTCTATAAGTTCTTTTATTTCTGAACGATGTACCACTTATATCATGCCCCTCTCTTTGGATCCCCCCCTGGCCACACTGAATCAGGAAGCAGGCTGGTTTGCAAAGTTCAAATATTAATTATGGATTAGCACAATATATATCACACTATTTTAATGGATATACAATAATCACCAATGGGGTGATGTCACACTAACAATCTCTTTAATCTCAAGGAGTAATGATAGGAAAAATAATGCAGCACAGAGATAATACTTTTGTGTGGGTTCAATGCAATGTGACTACTCTTTCCCCCTGCACACTACTCAATCCCCCCAATATGCAATGTAAAGAGATGGAAGGAGAAAAACAGGTTTCAGGAATACAGAATTCAACAAAATAGTATCAATCCCAATTTCCCCCCAGCAAACACAGAGAAAAACAGAATTGATTGGCAAACTTGTCAAAAATGGTTTAAAGTTGGCTTTGCATGAAGGGTAAAAACACTGAAAATGGATTTAATTCAGAAATTGTTTCAATACTAGTGGGAGCCGCTTTGTATGGTATAAGACAAACACTAGCAGTGATTATTGAGTAACTAGCAAGTTGAGGTCGAGTGCAATGAACAGCTATTTCACACGTTATAGATTTGAGCCAAATGAAAAATTTGCGACAAAATTTTCAGCGCGCGGAAAAACTATAAGGAGTTGAGATGTGGTTTTTGCGGTCATTGGAAAGCTTATGATGTTAGCTTCAAGTAGACAAATTTCGTTTCTAGCATAAACGGTGAAGAAGTTATGGAGGTTTTTGTGGAGATCGTTTTTTTCAGAAAGAGGCAAAATTGCAAAATATGGATGCGGTTTTAAAATTAAAATTAAAATTACAAACAAGGTTCTTTACACTAAGGGTAGACTAAAAAGATGCAAACTTCACGTCAGCACAGCCACCAGCCCAGGATGTCTCTGGTTGGTTTCGCCTGCCGAGATGCTCGCCTTTCTTCAGAAAATATATATCAGCGCAAAGATGATTTTAACACTCCTATTACAAAAGGACAATAATAAGGATAAGAGAAAGAGTTCAGGCAAGACAAAAATAATTTCTAACAATGCAGTCTGGATATAAAAGAGGATGAATTTGGATAGGGATGACTTATGGACAATACATATGCTAGTGACAATCCTATGCTATGGATAGTCACTACCAATGTTTGAATGGATGCGTCAGGGATCTGGTCAGGCAAGATTTCTGGACAGGAATTCTGCTAGGCACACCGGACTGGACTCAAGGCGTGCGGGTCTGCAATCAGCAAGGCCCTCTGGACACCGCACGGTGGTACTGGACTGGATCTCACCGGCTCTGGTCCTGGTTCACAGCTATCTGGTCACAGCACGGCTCTTTGGATTCTGGCAATAATTCTTAGCAGGAAAGCAGCTACAGCACAGCCAGGCTGTTCTTTGGTTCCCCTTAGAGGTCTGGGGTAAAATCTGGTTTCTGGATTTTTAAAGGCCAAGCTGAGAATGGTTCAGCTTTGGAAATGGGCCTTTATGCTTTCAAATTTTCTGGAGTCTGGAGTATGGAATATGGATTTCTCTTGCAAAGTGCTCCGCCAGCAATCGGTTGGTGGGTAAATGTGTGTGTGTTTCTAGGTCCTAAACTGTCTCTATTTATGTGTTTCCTAAAGGGGTGGGTATGCTGAATTATCCTAGGCACACCCTCTAGGTAGTCCATTGGTTAGGGTCTTTCCTCTCCCTTGATTGGAGAAGAAACCAGAGAAGAAACCGGGCGTGTTCAGGTGAGCGTGGGTGAGAGCCCGACCCTCCTGGGCCTTGCGATCTGGGCCTGTTTTACTGCTTGAGCCCCCCGGGCCCTGCCCGCAGCGTTGTCCGCCCCGTATCCCTGCTTCCCCTCTGCTCCCTCCTCCCGCCCCCTTGCCGTCCCCCGTGGTGTGACTGGCTGCTCTATGGCAGCCGGCGAACCTAGTCGCCGTCCCAGCTCCTGACCGCCTTTCCATCCGGGCGTGTTCAGGTGAGCGTGGGTGAGAGCCCGACCCTCCTGGGCCTTGCGATCTGGGCCTTGTTTTACTGCTTGAGCCCCCCGGGCCCTGCCCGCAGCGTTGTCCGCCCCGTGTCCCTGCTTCCCCTCTCCTCCCTCCTCCCGCCCCCTTGCCGTCCCCCGTGGTGTGATTGGCTTGCTGGCCCCTTTGACTGACCCTTCCAGGGCAGCCCACTGCCCGGCAGCCCTTGCGGCTAAGGACCCGAGGCAAAGGGCGGCTCCTACATTGGCGGCTCCAGGACGTGTCTGCAGGTGTCCGCAGGGGAAGCAAAGGAAGCCAGACACCAACAAAACTGTGAGTATGGCATGGGTGGGGTGTAGAGCAATCACTCTACTCCAGAAAGCCCCCGTCACTCTACCTTACCTTCCATAGCATAGACTGCCATAGACTTAAATCAAGACATACCTAGGAAAACTTGCGACCACTATAAATTGATTTGTAAATACTGCCTTACGATGCACATGATTTTACTTACCAATTTTAGCTAATGCCAGACGTGTAGGGAACTGAACCTTAGCTTGCACCGTACCTAGATAAAAATTGGTACTCTTAACATACACCACACTTAGAATTCTGAACCCTAGCTTGCGTCGCATATAGATAGAAATGGGATCGTTAGCATGTTAGAAGTGTGCCCAATAGCCTCTGTGAAAAGTTGAATTTAGAAGTGTGCCCTATAGCCTCTCTGTGAAAAGTTGAATTTAGAAGTGTGCCCAATAGCCTCTGTGAAAGTTGAATTTAGAAGTGTGCCCAATAGCCTCTCTGTGAAAAGTTGGATTTAGAAGTGTGCCCAATAGCCTCTGTGAAAGTTGAATTTAGAAGTGTGCCCACTAGCCTCTCTGTGAAAAGTTGAATTTAGAAGTGTGCCCAATAGCCTCTGTGAAAGTTGAATTTAGAAGTGTGCCCAATAGCCTCTGTGAAAGTTGAATTTAGAAGTGTCCCCACTAGCCTCTATGAAAAGTTGAATTTAGAAGTGTGCCCAATAGCCTCTTTGTTAAAGTTGAATTTAGAAGTGTGCCCAATAGCCTCTCTGTGAAAGTTGAATTTAGAAGTGTGCCCAATAGCCTCTCTGTGAAAGTAGAATTAGAAGTGTCCCCAATAGCCTCTGTGGGAAGTTGAATTTAGAAGTGTGCCCAATAGCCTCTGTGAAAGTAGAATTAGAAATGTCCCCAATAGTCTCTCTGAGAAAGTAGAATTTGGAAGTGTGCCCAATATCCTCTTTGTTAAAGTTGAATTTAGAAGTGTGCCCAATAGCCTCTGTGGGAAGTTGAATTTAGAAGTGTGCCCAATAGCCTCTGTGAAAAGTTGAATTTAGAAGTGTGCCCAATAGCCTCTGTGGAAAGTAGAATTAGAAGTGTGCCCAATTGCCAAGTTGCCCAGTAGCCCCTGTGAAAGTTGAACTTAGAAATGTGCCCAATAGCCTCTGTGAAAAGTTGAACCTAGAAGTGTCCTCAATAGCCTTTTGTGAAAACTGACTTTAGAAATGTGCCCAATAGCCTCTTTGTGAAAGTTGAATTTAGAAATGTTCCCAATAGCATCGTTAGAAGATTCTAGAAAACACTCGAATTACCATATAACCCACCTTATGCTTACTCTATCCTTACACCACCACTCAACTAGAACACAGAGATACTATGACACCATTCGGTATAACTGTTCTCATACCAACATCCGTCACATACTCCACATCACTCTATGTAAACACTGCTGGTTACACACCCCCAGCCAGGCGTTCTCCTCAGGCCTAACGCAGCCACATCCGGTCTGGATAAATCCTGCCAGAACGAACACATACTCCTGACCCCTCAACCACCACACCTACCGCTAAGAAGCAGCTATTACACGAATACCACACAAGCTGCACACATACATGGTGCCCACACGCATTTTTGACTCTCTCTACTCCCTCTACTGATTCTGAACTTCGGTTCCCAAGGGCGTTCAACCTACCAGCGCCTTCAGACCATACCAATGGTATATAAGGCGCTATATAAATGCAAAATAACAATAACAATAACAATAACAATGTGTTTTATGATCCAGGGAAAAACCTCCCCTTTGTTTTTGCACATGAAATCTACTTTTCATATAACACATATTTACAATTCTACAAACTTGATAGCAATAGCATATCTATATCACATATTTTGTGGAGCGAGTATTCATCCAAGTCCTGTCGCTGTGAGAGCTTGGGTCTGGATTTGGCAACTTTTCGCACTTTTGTCCGGAACCCAATTGTCTGATTTGTCCACAATTTCATACATATTTGTGCATGATATCTGGGTATAATCATATGAAGTTTCATGCTTCTGACATTAATACAATTGCTACAAAACCCAAATTTTCACTAAACCTTCTTAGAACTCCACACAGAGTTCTGAGTCCTTTTAAAACGTACACCAAGAATTCACATTAACAATACTGTAATTTTACAATTTTTACAAATTCGCACAGTCCTTTGTCAGTCCTTTTCAAAAATATACTTTTCTGTGCTTTGCGAATCAACAAAACTGTCTGTTCTGCCCCCAAAGTTTCTGGTGGCTCAAGAGCAATCCCTGCCTTCTTCCTCTGGCAGGAGCTACTGTTGACACCTTAATCTGCATACCCTTTCAGCCAAGGAAGTCCTTTGTCTCTCCCAGGAGCAGCAGCCCAAATCTCCTCCCCTCTTCATCAACACCTGAATGTGATTTCATGGCCTTTTGGTGGGAAGCAGAAGGGAGGTGTCTTTCCCAGTGGGGGAAGCTTGTTTGTAGTTTTGCTGAATCTGGCTTACTTTAAAGTCAATTGTTACATTTTTCTTTGTTGAAATTAAACTTACAATTTTAAAACAGGCAAACAGAACTCTAATTCCATTCTCTAAAACAAGGAGATTAAATAGTTGCAACCTATATTACTTTTGATAGAAAGTCACTCAATTCCAACGATCTGATTTTACTGCATAAGTTTAAGCTTCTAATGCAATTAAATGACAGCTGTCATACAGGCCGGCTGGTGGTACTGCTCCCATATTTGATAGATCTTCACAGGCAAGCACACTTTTTAATGTGGATATTCTGATGATAGATTCTGCTTTTCCTGGCATTGTGTGCTCATATTGATTCCTTAAATAAAGTGACTGGTAACACCGGCAAGGTTGTTGGATGTTTTCTGATGTTTTGAACCATTATTTTGTATTTTCAGCAACCAAGGAAAAAAGGGATTTCAGAGCACTTCGGGGTTTCTTTGCAATAAAGCACTGCTTTTCATGCAGTTTCCATGTTCACTCGGTGGGCAGCCCAGTGACAGGTTTCAGCAGTGTGGTCTCCTGTTCCACTACTGACAACAGGCAAAGTAGATCGGCAGCCATCTTTTCTGATTTCACAGCACAATCTTTCATAGGTTTAGCATGCATAGGGCTTTTTGTTGCCATTTTGCTGGTTCTGGTGCCACCAGCACACAGTGATGTTGCAGGACAGAGCCTAGAGGGCCAATACATCCCACAAGCCCCCCCTTGCAATTTGACTTTTGACCGCCCATCAAGGGGAAGTTGCAAGATTGGGATGATCAGTTTCTTTTCTTTCTGGTCCAAATGGCAAAATTAATCTGCTTCTCCCATCAGTGGTGGATCAACAGGTTCCCCTCGCCGGTTCTGGATGAGAGTATGGAGCGATACCCAGGGCCCCTTCGGTTTTTCCTTCCGGTCCCTGGGTGGTCCTCTTTGGTTTTAGGATCCATGGTTTCAAATTCTAGGATGACAAAGCAGAACATATTTGTAGACATTTCCCCACCACTATTAATGTAGTGGGGCAGATACATACATTTTGACATATCAGGACAATCTTTTCTATTTCAATGTATTGATTATACAGAGGGAATAGTTTTGTAGTTGGAATTCTAGGGAGCTGGACTGTCCCCCTCTGCAGTTCCAGGCAAATCCTCTAGTTGCTTCAGAGTGTGCCTAGGATGGCAACATTTCAATTATCTTCCCCCTCTGTCAAACTGCCTTTGGGGATACGGATTTTGTAGGTGACTGGTGAGATTTTGTCTACAATTTCAAAAGGACCCCTCCAGCTAGGCAAAAATGTGCACTGTTTGGCCTGGTTCCTTTGGAAATTGTATAAGTAGACCCGGTCTCTTACTTGGTATTCTTTTCTAGTAGTCTTAAGGTCATAGTGGGTCTTCATACTGTCTGCAGATCTTTCTAGATTTCGCTGAGCATAGGCAAAAGCATAGGCAAAAGCATGTTGAAGGTGTTTTCTCAGATTTTCAACATACTCATGAGTTGTGGAGGCATAGATCAATGTCTGATCTTGGATTCTGTAGAGCAGATGCTGGGGAAGCACCATCCTTCGTCCAGTCATCAGCTCATACGGTGAGATTTTAGTTGCAGAAGAAGGGGTAGATCTGATGGCCATCAGGACAAGAGGTAATCGAATATCCCAACTGGGCTCAGAATCTGCCACAAACTATTTTAATATGCTCACAATTGTCTTGTTGTATCTCTCCACTGCACCACTAGAGGCTAGCCGGTAGGCAACATGTAGTTTCCTTTTGACCCCAAGTATCTCCCATATCTTTGTCATTACTTTGCTAGTGAAGTGGCTACCTCGGTCTGACTCATTCCGTTTGAGGTAGTCCAAAACGCGAGAAGATGTGGTTGATCATCAGGGCAGCTGCTGTTTCTGCCTTGCAATTTGGGGCCGGGAGACAGTCCACCCATTTAGTGAACAAGCATGTCACGGTCAACATGTACTTGTTCCCTCTAGAGGAGCGAATCACGGGCCCTATAAAATCGACTTCTAAATCTGACCAAGGCTGAAATTGTGCACACACAAGACTCCCCTTCAAGTATTGGTCGAGGTCCTGCCCCAGGTGTGGCCAGTATGCAACCTCTCTTAAGATTTCAAGTGTTGTATGAAACCCCCTATGACCGGCTGTGGCCGCATCATGGGCGTGACTTAGCATCACGGAATGAGGTATGAGGTAGGAACCACCCACTGATCATGGCCAGCTAGGGATCTCCTTACCAACAAACCGTCTTGGATTCGGGAAACCTTTTGGACATTTCATCAACACTCTGGGGTCCTCTTTCCCAATGTAATCGGTATCCGTCAGGGGAAAGTTCTCAGGGTCCTCAATATGTTGATAAAACTTACCAATTAAAGGATCCCCTTTTTGAGCCGTAATCAAATCAGCATCTGGGGTCTCCTTACTCCATTGTGCAGTTAAGAGTTCCTTGTGAGCATTTGTCTGGGACCTAGTGATAGCAGTGACCTGGATTTCCCCCAACAGGGACTCGATCTCAAGTAGATCCCCTTGGATGGGTCTGGTTTTGGCCAGCTGATCAGCTAGGTCATTTCTAGTTTTGTCTGGTCCCTCTACTTTAGAATGACACCTTGATCTTTTTCCAGTAGATGGTCATCCCATTCGGGGTGACCAGATCATATATATTTTGGATTCATTTTCCATGTTTCAATGGTTTGTTATTAGCACATAGCATGTCTCTGGTATTCCAGTTAACCCGGTGCTCCACAAACCCATTCCGTACATAATCCAAATTAGTGATTATGACCAGTTCGTGGAGTAGGTGTTGGACAGCAGTGAGGATGGCTTGATGCACAGCCATCAACTCTGCCACTTGACTACTTCGGGGACCAATCTTGTACCCAGCAGAGGGTTCTGGGCCATCATTCACCCATGCATTCCCTACGCCGGCCACAAGTTCCTTTTCCCCGTTGTTGTCAACATGGTAGGAGCATCCATCCACATAGTGGGCATTCCCTCACACTTGTCTTCTTCAAAGTCTTTGTGTGGGGAATTAAGGTATGCCTCTATGTTGTCCTTGATTTTAAGACTTTCGTTCTTGAGACAGTTTTCTCTGTCACAATCATGCAAGTCAGCCAGACCTTGCGCGAGGGGACTTGTTTTGGCCATATCTGACCTCCACAGGAAAGCCTTGCATTAACAGAATCCAGGAAGTAATTCGGGAATTACTCACATTTCCGGTCCGGATACTGTCACTTTGGAGATATTGCAGAGGCTGGTGTGGAGTCTCCAATATGATGTGTTCCCCTGGATAAACAGGCGGTAATTCTTCAATGCCCACACCGTTGCCAGGAGTGCCTTCTCACAATCATTGAATTTTTCCTCCACAGAGGATAAAGTTTTACTCGCATAGGAGATTACTTTATTGACTTTGTCATGCTTTTGATATAATACTGCAGTCAAGCATGTATTTGAGAACCCTGTCTCCAAGAAGAACTCCTTGTTTTTGACAGGGTAAGCTAGGTAAGGCGCTTGTGAGAGGCTTCTCTTGAGCTGACTTCCTGCCTTGGCTTGTTCTGGACCCCACTCCCACTTGACCCCCCCCTTCAAAAGATGGATCAGGGGTCTTCTGATCTCTGTGTAATCCTGAATTAACTTTCTGCTGTAATTAGTTAGTCCAAGGAGGCTCCTTAGTTCCCACAGAGTTGTGGGGTCTTTTATTTTCTGGAGTGCTTCCACTTTCTTTTCCTGGGGACAGAGACGCTGAGGAGTAATCTCATGCCCCAAGAAATTGACACGGGTTCTACAGCACTGTGCCTTTTGAAAGGAAAGTTTTGCTCCAGGAGCCCTCAACTGTGTCAGAACATAACTGATCTCCGCTATGTGTTCCTACACAGTTGAGCTTTTGACTAAAACATCATCTACATAGGCCAGGTTACCCCTCTCACCCAGGTCGGGCATGGCCTTGTGTAGAAAAATGTTAAATTCATTGATGGAGTTGATCAATTCGAAGGGAGTCCGGGTCCATGTATACTGCTACCCCCCGAAGGTGAAAGCCAGCTTGTGTTGGTCCTCCCTACTGACAGGTATATACCAGTACCCATTGGTCAGGTCAATGACAGTGAATACCTGTGACCCCTGGATCTGGGCCAGCCCTTGGTCAATGTAGGGAAGAGGCCATTGGGAAGTATGGACCCGTTTGTTGAGCTCCCTTAGGTCAGCACAGAGTCTCCACTGGCCGTTTGGCTTCAAAATCCCCAGCACTGGACTATCGAAGGTGCTGTGGATTGGACGAATTATCCCACGGGACTCAAGGTCCTTAATTATTTCAGTAACGGACTCCATTGATATGAGAGGCAAATGATATTGCTTCACAAACACTGGAGTCATGCCAGGGTCAGTGGAAATTGTTGTTGTGTGGATGTCAGTGCGACCACAGTCATATGAGTCCACCACAAAGAGATTCTGAAAATCTAAGAAAACTTGTTTCAATTTTTGCTTCTGCTTCAGAGTCTCACAGGCATCGGCTAGGTTGACTCTCTCTTCAACCATCTGCCTGAAGCCTGGAAAGACTTCCGGTTTTGCTATCTCAGCGGCCTCCTCCAGCTGGGTGGAGAAGTCCCTGGTCAAAGTGCTGATTTGGACTGGTGGCTTCAGATGGGGAAGGCAGCCCTCATGGACCTGGAAAATCACCCAATCCCTCCTGAAGTCACAAGTCACTCTTCCTTACCATATGGGCAGGAAGTGTACACCAGGAAATTTCCACCATGCTGGGTGAAGATCCTGTCTGGTGTTGTGTCATCGCCACTATCACTGTCAAAACAGTCCTTGGAGATTGGTCCTAACAGTTCATTACCTAAATCTATGGAAAAATGTCAGTCATCAACCGCCATTCCAAATCCTGCGGCTAGAGTGATCTCTTTAAGTCGCTGTTATCCACCTCTATTGGAATAGTGTCATGTTCTATGTTGACTAGTGGTGTCGGGTTTACCCCCAACACTTGCTGTTGGAAGTGAGCATTCAGATGAATATAGGTGTCAGGATTTTTCAATTTCTGTCCTCTTTTAACTTTCACTTCCAGGGAGAATAGTCAGGTCCTTTCTGGGCTGGTGACTTCCTCTCCAATCTGAATTTCAACTGCATAAGGCAGCAGTTGAGCTGACCTAAATGCTTTCTCTGGGTCATCAAAGCCCATGGGATTATCCGCTAATCGGGACCAAGCTTTGAAGTTTATTAGGTCCAACCTAATGGCAAAGCGATTGAGAATGTCACTGCCCTAGTAAAATGCAGCAGGGACATCTCGCACGACCCAACAATTATGGACTATGGATGTTGCATATGGAAATTCTGTGCATACACCTGCTAGGCAGGAGATGTTTGGAATTGGGTGTTTCCAGGTCCATTTCCCATTTATCTAACAGTTTAAAGGTGGGAATGGCTGGATCTTTTGGGAGTTTGCGGAACTTGGCTTCGCTGATGGAGCTCTTACCGTTGTTCACACACACTCGGGCGAGAACAGAGTCATTCCCTTCATTTAACTGAATAGGGATGAACAACTGCTCTCCAATTTTCTGAATATCAGCCAGGCTGATTTCTCATCTTTCTGGACTATATGAGTGGGATTTTCTGATTGTGAATTTGTAAAGAATTTCAGAGTGTTTCCTTCCAGTGTGGAATGCCACCTTAGACTTAGACCAGTCTGCTGTCTTACTGCTATTACTGTCACGTCTGGGATTTGGTGGTTCTGGAAGTGAAATTCTACTTGGTCAGGTTTTTGTTCAACCATGTGGCATGAATGGATGGTTGAATGTTAAATGTAATATTGCTAATTGCACTGCGGTTTGGTTTGTATTGTTGGTTGTGTTGAAAAATCAATACAAATTTAAAAAAAAAAAAAAAAAAAACATGTGGCATGTGCCGTTTAAACTAACATGGTTGACACTCTGTTTCAATTTTATCGGTTGGTTAGTCTGGGTCCAGAGGTCCTTGTTTACACAATCTATGAGGGGTGACAACCTCTGCAGCATGTCATTCCCTAGTAAACAAGGGGTGCCCTCTGGAGTCACAATTATGACCGGGTGCTTCACCTTGTGTCGCCCAATTTTAATGTCCAAATCCGCAATCCCCTCGATGGGAATTTCCTTCCCATTGAAGTTCTGAAGTTGTCCAGGAAGAGGGGTGAGAGGAATTTGGTAGTTATCCCCCCTTCCCGAATTCAGTTGGTCAAAGGCCCTTTTTGACAGAAGGGTAGCTTGGGATCCAGTGTCCATCAGTGCCAAAATTGTACACTGCCCCTGTCTATGGACCGGGGCATAGAATCTTCTCTCCTTCTCCTCAAAGCGGCAAAGATAATGTACATTTTTGGACAACTGGTGGGTTAGTTTCTTGGTTTTGGACACTGACAGAGAGGTGATTTGGGCAGAATTTGGTTTGGAGTCTTGGGAATCTGAAAGAAAAAGGTGACAGCTAGATATGGAGGAAGTTTTGGGTTCCCCTGGTTCTGGTCCTGGGCCGCTCCCCCCTTTTTGGAGGCAGTCACTAGGATGGGTTTGAACCAGGGGATTTTCATGCTGATGATTCTGGGGTTGGATGATGGGCGGTGCTAACTCAGTCCCCACATCTACCCAGTCTGGATTTGGATCCTTTGGGACCGATTTTTCTTTGGGAGGAGTTTCCCCTTCTCTGAAGGAGAAGATCCTTTCCCCAGAATTCTCCGAGGACCCCTCTCCTTCAAACTGGAAGACTTGTACCTCCTCCTCAAAAAGAGTCTTTTTGGGCTCTTTATTTCTCCTACCCCCTCTCTGCTCCTTGGGTTGCAGACTTTCAGGGGCAGGAGATTTTGGTTCTGGTTCCTGGGTTTCCAGGGGCTTTCTACAAGTGGGGAAGGAAGCTTCCTCCAAGGCTTTACACCCCCCTTCCCCTTGTGCCTCCTCCCTGGGAACCGGTGGATTGTCAGGGTTCTTCCCCGTCATTGCTCTGGAGCACCAGGTTCTGGATTTGAGGGATTCTGCGCCGCCATGCTCATCTGAGGGTCCTGTTGAGCCCTCAGCATGCGACCCAGATCCTGTGCCTTGTTTTGGACCTGGTGCTCTAGTTTTGACACCTGCTCAGGCTGATACAGGGTTCTCATGTCTCCCCTGGGCTGATCCCGGGAAGGGTAGCTATCCCTTCTCCCAAAATACCCGGGTTAGGAACATTTTGGTACCCCTCCACCCTTGGCCTCCCCTCTCCCGGATTGGGTTGTCTGGGCTCAGGAAAGTGGGGAGAGAAAGATGGATTGTTTTGGTGGTTGAAGTTTTGCGGGTACCTTGGGAAGAAATTCTGTGCAGTATTTGGGGGATTACTGCCCTCCTGGGAGAAGTGAGGAGGAAAGTTCCCTGGGTTAGCTGCTGTCTGGTTGGATCCCCCCTTGGGCTGGAGGAATCCACACATAACCCAGGATGGGTCTATTCCCCTTGTAGCAGGGGCTGGTGTAGTCAGGGGAGTTAGGGGTCCCATTTGTGGGGTTGCCTCCCTGGCTCCCTGTTTGTGATTGGCCGGAGGGCCTCCTGGGCTTGGGGTTGCTTTGATTCTATGTAGGCAGGTTTTTGGGCCCCCCATCTCCAAATCTAAAATGGGGGCAACCTTCACCTCCGCCACTTTAGCAGCAGCAGGGGTATTGGTTGTTTTGGGGCTTTTTGGATTATTTTTGTTTTACACAGGCTTTTGCACCTCATAAATGCGTGTGGCTTGTTCAATGACCGAGTCTAGTGATCTTTTCTCGTGAAAGTCTCTCACTTGATGTACTTGGGGAGAGCATGGAAGAAAGTATTCACAAACGCTTTTCTGTCAGTGCACACCCTTCTGGTGGTCTGCGCAAAGGCACGCTTTAATTCTTAAACAAATTCTTGTGGGGCCTGATCCTCCCCACATTGCAAGTTGTAGGCTGCCTTGCAAGCCTCCTGAGGATTACTGTGCACAGAAAAATGTTTCAAGATGGCCGCCCTATAGGTGGACTGTCAAGAATGATTCTGATCCTCCAGCCCCACAAAGAAGCTGGAGTACTCGGGAGAGAAGGTCAATTTCCCATATTGAATACAGCTTTGGCTGTCCTTCAAATTGAAAGTTTCCATCATTTGTTCAAAGAGCTCAAGGTGCTCCCAAACCGAATATTTAGCATTTTTATGATAGGGCGTGATGACGCTCCTAATGGCCTTTATCTGTTTCCTTGAGCAAGGACCTTCTGACCTTGTTGGATTTCTTGGTTCGGGTCACCCTGGTCCACTCTTCCTCTGACTCAGAGGCACTGCTACCAGAGGTGTCTGTTTGATCTTCTAGGCTCTCCCGGATTCTGCGAGCCTGGGAATGGCTGGCAGAATGTGGGGGCCTAGTTTCTTGTGTCCTGGGGTGCTCAGAGGAGTCCTCTGATTCCTCCGTGCTCCCAGGATTTTCTGAGTACCCCCCTCACTGTCCTAGCTGGGTAGAGGTTTTCAGGATGCCCTTAGTGGGCCTACTCTCATGGAGTTCCCCACTAAATGTTATCCTCTGGTCTTTGGGTAACGTGTATTTTTGAGAATCCATTTCTCTGACCCTCCCCTCATAGGAGTCTCCCTGATCAGAGAATATGGCCCTAGTACATGGGAACCCATACCCAGATGCCCGCCCATCCATTCCTGGGAGGTGCTGATCTATGAGCCCCATATTCCTCATTTGATTGAAGTCTGCCATCCCTGTGGCCCTTGGCTCATGTGCGCCAGTGGACATGGGTGTGGCAGAGTCCAGGGATTGGAAGAGATGAAGGCCTCTGGTACTAGGGATCCTGGGGTTATGCTCAGGTGTTCCCTTTCCCAGCGAACCTCATCTCTCTCAGCCCCTGCTCCCTGTTGCAAGAACTTGAGCTTTCCGTTCCTCTATCAAGGCCTTGCTAGTCTCTATCAATTGTTTTTGCATCGCTACCTGTCTGTGGAGCCTGTCATTTTTCTCACAGAGAGCCTCATTGTCTCTCTGTGCTTCCTGTGTCATTTTAGAGTACTGGGCCAGTCTTTGCTGAAGGAGGGTTACCTCCTGAGTCCTGTCCTTACTGGCCTGGTCCTTCCTTGCTAGAGCATCTTCCACCCTCCTGGTGTGCTCTAACAGTTTTTCATGGTATTTTTGGAGGTCACGCAGTCCCTGAAGGGCCAGGTGATTTTCTTCCATCTTCTCTTTTAAATAACTGACCTACTGGCCTAAGGTGTCCCTTTCCTGAATAAGAGTACCCCTCTGTGCAACCAGGTCGTCCCTCTGTCTTTGGATCGCACCAGCTTTCTGGGCTCTCCATCAAATTCTGCCTAGGTGTCCAGGTCTTTGAGGATTAATTTATTATTCTCTTTCTTTTCTTGGTCTATGTGGTTTTTCAGGGTGACTGCCTGCTCTGCACATGCCCTGTTAAAATGTATTTGCTGTCCCAGCTTTGTCTGGCTCTGTGGTAGAGAGTCCAAACCTTCTTGGCACTCTTTCTGCAGGGCCAGCACTTTGGTATCCTGCTCTACCTTCTCCTGCTGCAGGATATCCATATCCTCTTTGTTTTTTATCAGGTACTGCCTGGTTTCATTTTCTGATTCATGGCTCTTTTGTAGCCTTTGCTCTGCAGAGTCCAGATCAGTTTGGGCTTTTTCTAATGATTGTAGTTGCTTGTTTGCCAGATCTAGATTTTCAGCATATTTGTTCTGTATTGCTCCAATGTGGAGGTACGGATATGCCGCTATTTTGCCAATCTTACTTTGCTCTTCTTTTACCTTAGGGGCCATATACAGTTCACTCAGTGCCATATGTAATGCACCCTGATCTTGCCATATATTTAATCCTGTTGCAGTGGCCTGTTCTTTAATTCCCTGCAACCAAACATTCTGATCCTGCTCTGTCCATTCACCCCCGACAAATAGTTTGTGCAGTAGATGTTCTTTTGCCATATTGATTTCTACTAAGGTCGCCATTCCAGAAATATTAATTTCCTTTCTGATTTACAGGAGTTTATTTTATTTTTGCAAAACAGACCCAATTCCTTAGATCGTTCCAATTGAGGGGTGCTTTTGTAGCCCAACAGGGTTTATGTACCCCGTTAGTTAGCATGCTGTATTAAGCTATCACAAGTGGTATGTCTAATTCAGAAATCCCGGACACGAGCCCCCAATCTTGTAAGTGATTTCAACCCGGTAATTCACCTAAGTCAATGCCTAGCATGGGATGCACAATTGAAACCCTTCATTATTTATTTATGTCTATAAGTTCTTTTATTTCTGAACGATGTACCACTTATATCACGCCCCTCTCTTTGAATCCCCCCGGTCACACTGAACCAGGAAACAGGCAGGTTTGCAGAGTTAAAATATTTATTTATGGATTTGCACAATATATATATCACACTATTTTAATGGTTATACAATAATCACCAATGGGGTGATGTCACACTAACAATCTCTTTAATCTCAAGGAGTAATGATAGGAAAAATAATGCAGCACAGAGATAATACTTTTGTGTGGGTTCAATCAAAATGCAATGTGACTACTCTTTCTCCCTGCACACTACTCAATCCCCCAATATGCAATATAAAGAGATGGAAGGGGAGAAAACAGGTTCAGGAATACAGAATTCAACAAAATAGTATCAATCCCAATTCTCCCCCAGCAAACACAGAGAAAAACAGAATTGATTGGCAAACTTGTCAAACATGGCTTAAAGTTGGCTTTGCATGAATGGTAAAAACACTGAAAATTGATTTAATTCACTGAAATTGTTTCAATACTAGTGGGAGCCGCTTGGTATCAGACAAACACTAGCAATGTTACAGACATTTTAATTACAGTCTAATTACTGTTTCAGACAATTGATATTAAAACAGTTGAATGAGACTTTGCCAATTTCCTGAGTCGGTCTGATTATTTGTTGTAAGAGTTACTCTGCATCCCACCCTTTGCATGACAGGTTACTGATTAAGAACCTCATGTTCAATCCCATGGACAAGAGGTAATGGTTGAAATGGGTATGGTGTAACACAGAAGGAGACTGCAGTTACATGACATGCAAATTATTATGGACATCTTGGAGGAATAACAAAGATATGGCTACCAAAGGCAACAGTAAATAGATTTGGTGGAGTGGTCAACTAGTCGACGAGAGGTAGGACTGAAGAGAGGGTCCCTAGAATGCCCCTCTTGACCCCCATAAGCATAAGAGTCCAAAGAGCAGAAATGCAAGATGCCAGTCACTGTTTGGCCAGCTCCTAGGAGGGCCAGTGGCATCCACATATGCAAACAGATATTCTCTCATACAACCATTCAAACCTTATCCAGCTGATGTCTTCCTGGATACAGGTCCTTCCTTGATCATGGATGGAAGTGCCTCACTGGACCTGATCGACTAATGACAAATATCTAACTGTGCTGACATCATTAGATACACTACATAGCAATGTTAGCCATGAAGCAAACTTGCATCCCTGTGCAAAGTTAAAGGGACACACACGTGCACACACAAAGAACATGCTTACACAGTTCTGTAGATAGAGGTCAGATACATAAACATACTGTCAAAAAAGCCTTTATTATTCTCTCTCATTAGCCAAATGCAGAAACGTAGAAAAGCAAGAAAAGCAAGAGATGAAGAGCAAGCTTGCAACTGCTTATTGCAACTAAACCAATGGAACTACAAGATCAGACAAGAAACCTGGAAGAGCCAAAATACTATTAACCTATAAGAAGAATAGCACAATTTAGACATATAGCAATTATAGCATAACTATTTGTATTGTATTGTATGTGGATTATTTATATAGAGCTCTTTCCCCATTTGTATGGCCTCAATGCGCTTTGTGGTTGGAACGCCCTCAGTGACCGTAGTCAATGTGCTCGAGGTTCTTAGAGTTTTAGATTAGGAGATGCATGTGTGCATTTTTCACCGGTCTAGGACTTAGATGGCTGGCTAGGCTCCACTAAGCAGACCAAATAGGTCAAACACGGGCTGTTGTTGACAAGAGTTGATGTGTGGCCACTTAAACAGAATTTCTTTTAGTTGTTAGACGCTTTATGCTAGTGGCAGAGGTGTTGGGGTATGTCAGGTGTTTCAGTGTGAAAGGCTATATGCACTGCTAGACCGGATGAACATAGCCATAGCTGCATTCTACGGTGCATGGATGATTGCCTGTGCCTGCAGACTATGTCCACAGACGTGGTGAGTGGAATCCGTACCATAGGCTTTGATGTTGTTCGTCTACAGCGATCTTTGTCCAGTGCAGACAGCATGGTTTCATTATCCGTGGTCTCTCTGGTGATAGAGTCAGAGCGGTGAGGGCGAGTGATATGGCCAGATATGGGTGAGGGCAGATATGGCCTAGGTTTCACAATACAGTTGGTTACCCAGTATAATAGGCAGGTGCAGTGGATACACCTGGATTTGAGAACCCTGTACAGTAGGATTGAGGGACCTGCACAATGGGAGAGATGTCTAGGTTTTAAATATAATTGGTTTCACAGTATAATAAGCAGACCCGGTGGGTACACTTAGACTTGAGAACCCTGTGTAGTAGGAGAGAGGCCTATGTTTCAGAATACCATTTGTGTACAGGGGAAAACAGCTAGAGTTGAGAGTCCTGAATTGTGGGAGAGAGGCCTAGATTTCACAACATAATAGGTTACCCAACATAATAGGCAGATTAGGTGGATACACCTAGTTTTGAGAACCCTGTATAGTACGCGAGAGGCCTAGGTTTCATAGTACAATGTGGGTATGGGAGACACTCCTAGATTTGAGAGTCCTGTATAGTGGGAGAGAGGCGTAGATCAGCTCCAGCCAATCAGGGAACACAAATCCAGGGGTGGATGACAAAGAACAAGGGCCATTGGCTGAGTCCTCCATCTGTATACCCGTGCAGGGTTCATTGGGCCCTAAGTGCTCTGAACAATGAATGTGTAGCGTGAACCCCGGTGCTCTCTGGTATACCTAGCAAACACTTTCCTCTTTTCTGCTCCGTGCCGCTTTATTTTCTCCTTTCGCCCGCTCTGTTTCAATCAGCCGCATGCTCCCGAGATTCTCTCTCTCTCCCTCTTACTTTCACGAGACTCACCGGGCAGCAGCACATTGCCAAGCGGTCCCTTCTGGTTATGTGGGCCTGAGGTCAGGGTCTCACCACCTGCCCCTCAGACACTGTTGGGGCCAGCACAGGTCCCAAGGGAACAAGCAATGTTCTGACCTCCAATAGCAGCCTGCAGCATACTTTGCTCTGGCCCTCTAAAGACACAGCTCCATAGACACGCTGCAGCCCCTCACGAACACTGGGCCAGTGTCTCAGCACACCGTTATCCTCTGGGCCATCGATCCTGCTGCTCTCTGCTCTTTGGCTTCTCTGGTCCAAACCATGTCCCCAGCTCACTCTCTCACCTGTCTAGAACCACACCTTTCATAGTTGGAAAAGCAGTCAAGTGGAGTCAGGTTTGAGTGATAATTTGTAAATGCCTGACTCTGCCTGACTCTATCAAAGGGACAATTAAATTCTTTCTACAGCCAGTTTCCCTTACACTCCTCATGTTGTTCCTATGGGAAATCTTCACTACTCTTGGTTGCCTCTTCCTTGTCCCCGTATTTGTTGGAAATGGGGAGGGGGTGATGGAAGGGTTTTGGAAGCTAAATCTATTTCCCCCAATTCTATCAAGGAAACGACAAAGGACATAGGGAATACCCTTAGCCTGGTTTTCCCTCAAGGGGATGGTTGCTCGCTTCCATATTCCTGATGGTGGATTATACAAGCATGGGCTTTCTGGTATTCCCTGTGGTTTAAATTGGTAGTGGAGGAATGGATATAGACATCAGACTCCAGGAATGGTTGTAGTTGGTTTCTCTTACTTCCCCACCTTGAATAATTGATTTTTTTAAGGACGGGATTGGATTGAGGGAAAATGAGACCTGGATTAGGGTTACGGGAATCAACATATCCCATGAAGGCATCCAGGACTTCCTCCTCCTCCTCCTCTTCTGTTGCCCCATCAGAATACAGCGTCTCGCCCGGGGCATTCCCACAAAGGTGACCCAGGATTCCCCTACCCAGGGGATCCCCCTCGCTCGTCCACCCCCAGGGTTGGGATCCAAGAGCGATGGACCTCCCCTGGCCATCTGAATAATAGAAGACACTCAGGGTCTTAATGGGAGAATACCCCTAGGTTTCTCACAGTGCGTATATTCATCTTAAGAGGCTACTTTTACAAGGGACTTCTCTCATTTGTCCGTTTCCTTTGATGGAAAAGGAATCAAAGCTCCTTTCCTCCCCTGTAAGGGACGAGTAGGAGGTATAGGCTCAGACCAACACGTTTCTGTTTGAGAAGAATCTGCCAAATACATAGTGGATCTGCAGTTTGTATCAGCAGACTCCCATCCCAATCCTGACACCATATGTGAGGGGTCAGTAATGCAAGGCGGACAACTGTTTGATGATTTGTTATCATATGACATTTTTATTCTTAACAAAAATGTCTTAAAAAATGCCTCACCATCCCTACCCTGCTGAGGTTTTTCCTGCCTATCCAAAACGAAAGGGAATCACTATAACACAGGATAACTGGCCCTCACACTAAGTAACACATACAAACAGAAAATATAAGGCAATACAATATAACACAAACAACCTTCACAGTTCCTGAATAACCTTCCAAAGTCCTGGGGATTTCCCTTCCCAGTGTTGAACCATAGAAATAAATGTCTCAAATCAGTTTTTGATTCAAAGTCAATGTGACAGTTTGTTAACCAAAGTTCTCGCATAGCAAATCTCTTCTCCTTGGTAAAATATCCACGTTCCACTTCCTCCAAATAGCACCAATGGTAATCCCAGCCATGATGCCTTGTCACCTTGTGAGGCATGTCCTTTCTGATGCCAATAAAACAATCGAAAAGGGCCAAAAAATGCAATGCACAAGATACAGGAATAACAAATGTATTGCAATAGACTGCCAGGTAGGGAATTCTATGGCAAGACTGGAGGCGAGCATTATGCTTCAACTTCTTTTATTACTACTCCTCAGCAGTTTTAACAAACCAATAACAAAACCCTGTAAAATGTCCAAAGTGACTTTTCCTTCTTTAAACTACAATCTCCATAGTCTCTGTAGTCCATATCCCTCCATGCTGAGCTATGACCACATCCTGTCCCTGAGCTCCTCCTCTTCTTTTACTGCTCTTCAAGCAGATAAGTACTATTTCTCTCTCCTTCTTATATATTGCCATAAGTTAAATTTCTTAGCAGATTCAAATGTATACTTAATAATAGCATATGTAGAAAGCATAAAAGTTGCCAAGAATATAGACCTTAGCACGTAGGATCGCAGTTAAGGGTTAACACGACGAACTTTGTAAGCAGAGATTGCACGTAGTATATTTCAAGCACACAGTTTTGCGTTAATTTCTTTTGCTAATTATCGTATCATTCTACTGTTGATACTGGCTCTGTGCCGCACCCGCCCCGTGCCGCATGACCGGCACGCCAGGGGTTTGCCTGGCACCCACAGAACCTTCCGAACCCTCGGTGAGGGAGAGGAAGCGTCGGAGCACTCCTGCACCCACCTTCGTGTAGGTGGGGCCGGATCACAGGGCACGGAGCTTCGGCGTTGCATTTCTCCTGCGACTCGGAGCAAGTGAGAAGCCTGAACCAGCAGTCAATCACTCCCCGCTACGGAGAGTAGCTCAGATCGCGGGAGTTCCACGTGCCATCATGATGGACATTATCATTAATATAGGCGTAACAACGCCCACAGCTTGTGAAACGCTGCAACAAGGCAGGAATCAAGCAGCGTGAGCTGGAGAGTAGAGAAGCTCTTGTGTCCACACAGCCAGTGAGGAGACAGCCCCTCAGGAATCACAAGGCCCAACCTGAGGGCAGTTTTGATGTATATTGCCCATCATAAGCATTAAAAACAGATCAAGTCCTGTGCAGCCACTAATAAAAAAATAAAAAAATAAAAACTTTTTAAAAGTGATTACTGATCACAGAGTGTTGATCTTTAAGTCCATCATTTGGAGCATCTGACTTGAGAAGCGGGCGTGCTCAGACAACTGTATCAGGTACCCAGGCACACAGCAGCCTCCCAAAATGTCGGAATTTGAATGGAGTGAAGGGGAGCAGTCATTAGACCTAGCTGCCAGCTTCAAGGAGGTGTTGGGGAATTCTCTAGTCGATGCTCTGGCTCAAGGGTAAGACCCCTATAAAAAAGGCTGGAGACCCTAGAGGCAATGCTAAACCAGCCCAAAGATAGCACCATAGGGACAGAGCGCACGCCCTCTGAACCATCTGAAACAGGGTCTAAGGGGAGTACTCAGGCCCGAAAGAGGAAAGCCTCTCATGACCCCCAGGGCCCGGCGGATGGGGCGAAAGAAAAGGCCCTGGAGGTTGCCGATGCCTTTGCAAAGCTCAGATGAGCATACTTTCAGCGTCAGGCAGTGCCAAGCCTCACAACCCCCACTCCAGGGGAAGACATTGGTGGAGGAGATGATCCAGGCTCGGAAGAAGAGCCAGCAGGAGGTGATCTGTCCTCCCACGATGTGGAGCAGACAGTTGAGGATGATGAGGTCAAGCCCAGCGGGGGAAAGAGAACCTGCAAGGAGAAACACCTGGAGGACGACCAAGAGGACACGTTCGATAAGGAGAGCATACGAAACACGAGGTCTTCAGACTGGCAGCCATCCCCCAGAGTTGCACAGTACATGACCGTAAGATTGAGGAAGGCCCTTGACAAGGAAGGTAGGCCGCGCCTTCGAGCGGAATACCCCAGACCAGACCTTCCAGGAAAAGTAGCAAAAACTCCCGAGCTAGACCCCAAGATGCTAACTTTTGTATCCAAGACCAGTAAACATCCTCGGAAAGGCATCAACAGGTCATGGAAGAGTTGCCAAGGAAAAGTGCTAGACTTGGCTGTCCCGTTAGCAAAGATCATGGTGGAGAGAGCAAAAGATACGGGGGAAGAAGTAGATCTGATGCCCTAGCAGGCTGGGCACAGAGAGCCTTCTGCTTACTGGGAAACGCTAACTGTGCCATTGCCTCGGCGAGAAGGAGAGGCTTGCTGTTGAAAATTGATCCCAAGCTCAGCAACCTCGCTTCATATGAAGCAGGGGAAGTGGCACAAGGCCTCCTTTTTGGCGAGATCTTTGGGAAAGAGATGGGCCACTTTGTTGGTACATATACTTCATTTGGGAAAGCCCAGGCTTCCATCCGAAAAATCTTCCCGAATAGAGTTTTTGCTGGGACCAGCCACTCCAGGGGTCGTGGGTCTGGTCGGAACCAGTTAGGCAGAAGACCCCCTAATCCCAGAGCACAATACTGGGAAAACAGACAATAGGATTCTTTCTTCCCGGCCAGGGGACGTTTCCCTAGAGGACGCAGAGGAAGAGGAAACAGCCGAGGTCAAGGATTCACCCAAGGTGAGAATGGTTCATTACCCTACAGTGGGAGGGAAGACTGGTATGTTTTGGGGAAACTGGCGCTAGCTTTCAAGCGATGCTTGGATATTGAAAACCGTGAGGGGTCTGCATCTAGAATTTATAGAGCCGCCAGCACAAGTGCACAGACCACATCATCAGCACCTAGAGCGCGCAGAGCAGAATTGGTTAGATCACGAGCTGGTGCAGTTTGCGCAAAAGAACGCCATAGAGAGATGCCCGGGGACACCCAGTTTCGTGAGCAACTTCCATGATTCCTGCCCCTCATGTCCCCAGCCCTCCAAGATGTCAGGCTGGAGCCAGGCCACGATCACCTACATGACCCTCAAGGACCTCTCCATCCCTCCAAAGACCCACTTGGAGTCAGACTTGGCGCTTGTGGCACCAGACTCACTCATTCCCATAGGATAACATTGGGGATTGGACTTGTAGTGCATTGATGGGGCCAAGATGGATGCCCCCACATATTTCGGTTCCCAGAACTGCATGTGCGGTCTAGTCTTTTGGGTGTGGTTCAGCCCAGAGGCTCCTGGGATACCCAGAGACTATTTAAGCCACAGGCTGAGAAACATGCTTTGCGTTTTCTGCACCTGCAGCGTGACACTCACTGTGTTCGGATTGGTCTCCAGTAGGCCTGCATCTTTCTTCTGCGCTCAGCTCCTGCAAGAACAAGACCACCGTTAGGAACAGCCTTATCTTGCGGCGCTTCTGCCCATCAGTCATCGCTCCTTCTGTTCTGCGAGCATCTTCGGCGGTGTCATTCCCATCCCGGCACGCCGCTTCCTAAGGAAAAGGGAAAAGAACAGAAAAAAGGCATTAGTAAGCATTCTGCAAATCTTCGCTTATTTTTAAATACTGTAAGAGCTTCAAACGCTTACCTGAATCCCAGCCGCTCTGGGGGAACTTTGTCTCCGGAACTTCTCATCCATCTGCATGAGGGAAAAGACACTCCAGGTTAGCGTGGAAACATCTAGAGGCGTCGCATACCACGCTTACCCACCGCATTTGTTCTTCATAACCGGCATCCACGCTGAAAACGTTGCGGCACCTAAAAGACACAGAAAAAGAACTCAGTTCAATGCAAATATGAAAGGGGTGCATCGCATATCGCGCTCTCACTCACCCTCAGCGCTACTCATCTCAGTAGCACACCGCCATCCCCGGACGCCGGCCATCATCTAAGGAAGGAAAGGAACGAAGTTAGAGAACTGTTCAAAAGACTCATTATACTTACCTGTCGGACTCTTGCCAGTGAAGTAACTAGGCAGCAATGAGCCCACATCAATCAATGCGCCCCTGCGCTGAAGGCAGAATGGAGAGCACACTATCCAAGAAAACAAGGTGAGCTGTGGATCAAAGGGAAGGGTTGGACCCCGGGGAAGAAGGGGTTCAAGCACACAGAGACAATAGGGAGTTAAACTCTACCAATCCTGTGTTTCAGGCCCAGTCTCCAGTCGAATAGCCTCCAGGGAAGGGTTTGAGGTCGTAAGAGGTCAGAACAGGCTGAGTGACGTCCCCGTGGATACCAGGTGAGCGTTACAGCAACATTTTCCTGGTACATAGGAAAGAGAAGGTCCGACCAGTGATAAACCTGATGGAACCGAATGGCTGGGTAGTCTACCACCATTTCAACATGGAGGGCATCCACCAACTCTGAGACTCCCTCAGGGAAGGAGACTGGCTGATGAGACTGGACCTGAAAGACGCTTACCTGACGGTCCCAGTGTCAGAAGAGTACAGGACGTTTCTGGCTTTTCATTGGAAAGGGCAGTGTTGGCAATTCAAGACGATGCCCTTCGATCTTGCATCAGCACCCTGGGCCTTTACCAAGCTGATGAAACCAGTGGCAGCAGCAATACGGGAGAAAGGCATAAGACTGATCATATACCTAGACGACCTACTGCTTCTGGCCGAAGACAGAGAGATGCTGGTTTACTAGACAAAATGGGTGCAGGATCTGCTACTGTCTCTGGGATTTTTGGTGAACGTGGAGAAATCAGACACCACTCCAGCACAGAGACTAGACTTCCTAGGATTTATTCTAGATACCAGGAAGGCCACACTAGAGCTCCTGGCTCAGAAGATACGGGACATCAAAAAAGAAATCTGAGGATGCCTACAGAAGCAGGAGGTTTCTCTCAGAGTACTGGCAAGGATCGTGGGTCTGTTGGCGGCCTCCATTCAAGCCATATTTCCGGGGCCTTTACACTATCGAGCGCTGCAGAGGTTGAAGATCAGACATTTGTAGCAAGGCTTGAGATATCATCAATTAGTGCCTTTGGATCAAAAATCAATCACAGAACTGGAATGGTGGTTGAAGGATATGGACACCTGGAATGGGCGGGCCATTTTTGGAGATCAACCAGACCTAATCATAGAGTCAGACGCCAGTTGTCGAGGCTGGGGAGCCTGATGCGGAGACCTGCAGACAGGGGGGAAGTGGAGCGAAGAGGAGTTTTGTCTCCACATAAACTGTCTGGAGCTGTTAGCAGGATCCTTCGCAATCAAGGACTTCACGAACGGGAGGATGAAATTGTGCATGCTCATGAAGATGGACAATATCTTGGCAGTCCGCTACATAAACCACCTAGGGGGGACAAAGTCCAAGATTCTGGCTGAGCTAGCAAAGGATTTTGGCACTTTTGCTTTGTCACGTTACCTCACGGACTCCAGCGATTGCAGGCTGGATCCGACAGTGTTTCGGACTCTGGATCAGAGATGGGGTCCATTGTACATAGACCTCTTTGCATCCCGCCTCAACACACAGACAGCTGAGTACTTCAGTTGCAGGCTCGATCCGGGTGCGGGAGGGACAGACGGGTTCCTGCAAGGATCTGCAGGCGGTCCACACTACGCTTTTCCCCCATTCATGATGCTGTACAGAGTTCTAGCGAAGTGTCGGAAGGAGAGAGCAGAGCTACTGTTAGTTGCACCACTGTGGAAATCACAAGTATGGTACCTGTCAGATCCTCACTCCTCTTGACAGGCGCAGAAGCAGCACAAACGCCTCCCTCCCCATTGAGTCTTGGCACCTGGGAAATAGAAACCGCAGGCCTCCGCAACCCTGTGGGGAAAGAGGGTTAGGGTCCGTTGAATGGATGGGTAGAGGGAGTTCAGGATAACCGGAAAGAGGTTCAGGGAATAATAGTGGATGGGTAAGGGGAAATTAGGGTAACATACTCCTCGACTCCTGTGCCGATCTTGCAGGTGATCGGTTGAAGTGACTCCGCCCACTCACACACATCCTAGTATCACACACTTAGAGATTATTCTTTTGGAAAGGCTTTTGTATTGGAGCCTCTAACCAATAATCACCATATGCTCTGGTGTTGCTTTGGGTTTCACAATGCCTTCCTAATAAATCATGAATGACTCAGCACTTCACCTGTAACTCCCCACCGATATGCAAATCACAAGTACCCCACATTACCCCATGTGCAGGCAGCAAACAATAACATGCACTCAAAGTGCTAAAACACTTAGCTCTGGCTTCTGCGGGAGTTCGAGGTCCTTTGGCCTTTTCGTGTTGATGGGCTGTGATACGTCTCACCGAATCCGATTCAACAACAGGCTGTGAATAGCAAAACAAAGTCAGTGCACGTGCGTGCGAAAAAAGTCGTTCCCTAGGAACGTTCCCTGAGGGGTTTAAGATAGTTAAGTGGTGCGGTTACTTCACCGCCAAGCCTACTCCAACTCAGGGTTAGTATTCATGCTCTGCATGCAACAAGCAAAACAGGTTTTCTCGTGCTTCAAATTAGCCTAAACACTTAAGTCTTGTAGCGCGTAGCGCGTCTCCCTCCAACAGGATAAATCAGCTGTTCTAGATAAAACTTGTACTTAGCTTTTCATGTACGCGGGGCCGGGGATGTAGCAGGCGGGCGGTGCCTCGCGTAGGCGTGCCTCCTGGAGCTCGGGATGAACACGTCCTCTCTTGCCAGTGACCAGGATTGAGAGCGGTGCTTCTTGGGCGCGGCTCACGCATGCGCAGTAGCGCGCGTGTAGTCCTGTTGCTCCCAGCAGGACCGTGAAGCACACGGCCTGCTGGGAGATGTAGTTTCCGGGCGGTTCTCCATCCTTGGGCCTTCTTCCTGCAAAAAGGGTGGAGAACACGCCTGGACAAGCTGTTGGCACAACCAAGGGCCTTCCTGCCGCCCCCCAGGCCCCCCACAACACTGCCAATAGCTCCAGCCCTGACAAAACTCCCCCTCCCTCCAGCAGGCCCTGGTTTAGCAGGGTTTAACAAATGAATTTGGCGGAGGAGTCGAGGAGCATGAATGTTACTTGCGGGCTCCCAAGAGCGATCTTCTGGGCCGTACCCTTTCCAGTCCACCAAATACCATAGAGACCCCTGCCTCCGGCGTGAATCCAGGATATTGTGCACTTCGTATTCTGGAACGCCATCTATTAAGACTGGTGGGGGTCTTTTGGATCTTATGGAGGCTGGGGCTGGTTTTAACAAAGAGATGTGAAACACTGGTTGTATCTTCATAGATGAGGGTAGGATTAGTTTTATTGCCACAGGACCAACTAGAGCCTCTATTGGGAATGGACCAATGAAACGGGGGCAGAACTTGCAAGAACCTTGTAGATGTAAATTGCGTGTCGAAAGCCACACCTGATCCCCCACCTGATATTGTGGACCCGATCTTCTTTTCTTGTCAGCATGATGTTTATAAGCTGCTTTGGCGAGATTTAGGTTGTGCTGTGCAGTTTGCCAGACGTACTCCAAATGTTTCTGCCTCTCACAGGCTGCGGGTACCTCGGGTATTGATTCCTGAGGCACAGGCTGAAATCGTGGGTGATAGCCGTAGGCACAATAAGATGGGGTAACCTTGGTTGATGCATGTACTGCGTTGTTGTAAGCTAGTTTGGCCAGCCAAATTACTTCTGCCCATTTGTTTTCTTTTCCTTGTGTTAGGCACCGCAAATACTGTTCTAAAGTTTGGTTTAGTCTCTCGTTTTGACCATCGGTTTCTGGGTGGTAGCTGGTAGACAACCGAATCTCTATTCCTACAGATTTGCAAAACGCTTGCCAGAATCGTGAAGTGAACTGGGGTCCTCGATCTGAGACTATCCCATAAGGTAGACCGTGGAGTCGTACCACGTTTTGTAGAAATAAGTTCGCTAATGCGCTGGCGGTTGGAGTGCCCTTGCATGGTATAAAATGAGCCATTTTGGTTAAATAGTCCACCACAACCAGGATAGCTGAAAATCCCTGACTAGGTGGCAGATCAACAATTAAATCCAAAGACACTGTATGCCACGGTGCGGAAGGAGTAGGAAGGGGTTGCAATGGACCCGCAGGTTTCCTGTGTTCGGTCTTGTTCCTTAAACAAGTTTCACATCCTGATATGTATCGTTGCACGTCTTTTTGTAAACAAGGCCACCAGAAATGGCGCATGAGTAGCTCCTTGGTTTTCAGTGTTCCAGGATGACCCACGAATGGGGAATCATGGCACCACTTAATAGCTTGTTGTCGGAGTGGTATAGTAGGCAAGTATAATGCAGACTTGTAAAATGGCAATCCTTCCTTGATGATCTGCTCTTGACCTCCACTAGCCCATCGTACCAGATCCTGTGCAGACATAGCTTTCCGAATTTTTTCAAATATGACGTCTACCACCACACTTCGCACTACGAAGATTGGGTCCACAATTGGTTTTGGCTCTTCTATGGTCTTTGACAAAACTGAATTTGACTCTGGATACCGAGATAGTATATCCGCCTTCCGATTTTCCACTCCAGGTCGATATGTGACGACGAAATCATATTCTGAGAACTGCATTGCCCACCTAAGTTGTCTTGGACTAAGCGCTCTGGCGGATTTCAAGAATTGTAAAATTCGATGATCAGTTTAGATGGTGATTGGATGGCGAGCTACCATGAGGTAATGACGCCACTTGTCGAAGGCTACCTTAATAGCTAACAACTCCTTATCAGCAATTACGTAATTTTGTTCAGCTGGTAGTAATGTTCGTGAATAGTAAGCAACTGGATGTAATTGCCCATTACTGTCTCGCTGCGACAGGATAGCACCCACCGCATAACTAGATGCGTCAGTTTCTATGATATAAGGCTTAGCAGGATCTGGATGCTGCAGGACAGGCGCTGTCACAAATGCTCTTTTCAAGGTTTGGAAACTAGCTTCGGCCTTTTCGTTCCACTGGAAAGGAACTCCTTTTCGCAATAATTGAGTGATGGGTTGTACCTTCTTAGCAAAACCTTCGATAAACCGGCGGTAGAAATTGGCAAATCCCAATACTGTTTGCACATCTTTCACGGAACTTGGGGAGGGCCAGTTGGCAATGGCCTGCACTTTCTTTTGATCCATGGTGATGCCTTGAGGTGACAAGATAAACCCTAAAAACTCAACTGTGGTTTGGTGAAATTGCATTTCTCAAGTTTTGCATACAAATTATGTTCACTCAACCTCTGTAAAACAGCCTTCACATGGCCCTGATGTTCTGCGGCATTGTGAGAATACATTAGGATGTCGTCGATGTATACGATGGTAAAAACATCTAGATAACCACGTAACACCTCATCTAAGAAGTGTTGAAATGCTGCGGGGGCATTACACAGCCCAAAGGGCATGACCTGATATTCGTACAGGCCGAACCTGGTCCGGAAGGCCGTTTTCCATTCGTCGCCCTCTCTGACGCGCACTAAATGATACGCGCCTCGCAGATCTAACTTCGTGTATATAGTGGATCCCCGTACCTGATCTAATAACACGGGAATCAGAGGCAGCAGGTAACGGTTTTTGATGGTAATGCGGTTGATTGCCCTATAATCGATGCAAGTTCTTAGGTCTCCAGTTTTTTTTGGTATGAAGAACAAAGGAGAGGATACAGGGGATGTTGAATGTCGTATGAAACCATTTGCCAGGTTGGTTTCGATGTACTCCTTCAGGTGTTCGTTCTCGGCTTCGGTGAGTGCATAAATCCTACTACAAGGTAGCACCGCACCCACTTCCAAGTCTATGCGACAGTCAAAAGGCCTGTGTTGTGGTAGGGTCTCGGCGGCCACCTTACTGAAGACATCCCGATACTCCTCATACTCCTCAGGTAGAACTGCATCAGTACTGCCTCCTATGAAATGGGGACAACACTCCTCCATACTACAATTAGCCTGGCAATACTTCGAGGAGAACTGTAGCGTTCCTGTGACCCAATCCACGACTGGGTTATGGAGTCGTAGCCACGCTAAACCCAAGATGAACCCAAATTGAGGTGCCGTGATCACATTGAACTCGATGATCTCTTGATGTCTTTTTCTGAACTCGAGCTCCATGGGTTGCGTGTGTTGGGTGATTGGGCCTGAAACCAATGCGATCCGTCCACTGACTTTACTGGTTCTGGCTGTTTCTTAGTTCTCAATGGAAGTCCTAATCTTCTTGCTACTTGGTCATCCACGAAGTTACCCGTGGCCCCGGAGTCGACCATTAGCGACACTGGTATACGTTTTCCTTGCACGTTCAGATGACCAGCCAGCATTATGTGAGCAGACGGAGTGTGATGTACGTTTGCTAGCCTCTTTGGGGTACCTTCAGATTTGCTCGCCCTCACCCCCTTCATAGACGAGCTATCACGTTTCCCGATGGGATTCCTTTGGTGGGTGGTTTATTTGTACATTCTCGGACAAAGTGGCCCGATTTACCACAATAGAGACATAATTTGTCTCTCCTTCTTCTCTCCTTCTCCTCTTTAGTCAAAGGGCCTCGTACAGTTCCGATCTGCATCGGTTCTTCGGTTCCTTTTTCTGACACCTTGTTGGATTTTTGTTGATCTAGCGAACCATAGGTTTATTGTCCCATTTACGACAGTCTTGGCGACGTTCACTTTGTCTCTGGTCTAATCGCAGTGCCAGATCTATCATGGTAGAACAGTCTTCAGGCTGGGGGTCGACTTGTGCCACTAAATCTTTCAGCTCCTCTCTTAGACCCTGATAGAACAGGGCCATTCTTTTCTCCTGTGGCCAATCGGTTTCTATTGCTAACCGATTAAAGGCTGTCACGTACGTCACCAAGTCCTTGCTTCCTTGCCTAAGCTGCAACAACTCCCGATCCTTAAGCAATGTCGCAGCCCTGCGGTTAAATATTTTACCAAACTCTTCCAAAAATGTATCCCAGCTGTACAACAAGGCATCATCCTTGCGAACCAACGGTGTAGCCCATGAAGCTGCGTCTCCCGTCAGATAGGATATCACAAATGCGGTACGAGATTGAGCAGTTCTGAATACTATTGGTTTGTTAAAAAAATGTAATTGGCACTGCATGATGAACTGGTCAAAATTCTGTGGGTCCCCATGGTACCTCTCGGGGGCAGCAAGTGGCAAAGGTGGCTCCGTGGCTACCTGCACTTGTACAGGAGTTGGTGGGGGTTGTCTAGGCAAGGGCGTTGCTTGGGCCTGGGTCTGGATAGTCAGGGTATGAACTTGGCCTGCTAGATTCTGGTAATCCTGCCTGGTTGCCGCTAATTCGGCTTTCAAGTCTTGGAGAAGGGCTACAACGTCTGCCATTATTGTGCTGCCTGGGCGCCAGAAGATACGTGGGCTCGCAATTCTGTCAGATCCTCACTCCTCTTGACAGGCGCAGAAGCAGCACAAACGCCTCCCTCCCCATTGAGTCTTGGCACCTGGGAAATAGAAACCGCAGGCCTCCACAACCCTCTGGGGAAAGAGGGTTAGGGTCCGTTGAATGGATGGGTAGAGAGAGTTCAGGATAACCGGAAAGAGGTTCATGGAATAATAGTGGATGGGTAAGGGGAAATTAGGGTAACATACTCCTCGACTCCTGTGCCGATCTTGCAGGTGATCGGTTGAAGTGACTCCGCCCACTCACACACATCCTAGTATCACACACTTAGAGATTATTCTTTTGGAAAGGCTTTTGTATTGGAGCCTCTAACAAATAATCACCATATGCTCTGGTGTTGCTTTGGGTTTCACAATGCCTGCCTAATAAATCATGAATGACTCAGCACTTCACCTGTAACTCCCCACCGATATGCGAATCACAAGTACCCCACATTACCCTATGTGCAGGCAGCAAACAATAACATGCACTCAAAGTGCTAAAACACTCAGCTCTGGCTTCTGCGGGAGTTCGAGGTCCTTTGGCCTTTTCGTGTTGATGGGCTGTGATACGTCTCACCGAATCCGATTCAACAACAGGCTGTGAATAGCAAAACAAAGTCAGTGCACGTGCGTGCGAAAAAAGTTGTTCCCTAGGAACGTTCCCTAAGGGGTTTAAGATAGTTAAGTGGTGCGGCTACTTCACCGCCAAGCCTACTCCAACTCAGGGTTAGTATTCATGCTCTGCATGCAACAAGCAAAACAGGTTTTCTCGTGCTTCAAATTAGCCTAAACACTTAAGTCTTGTAGCGCGTAGCGCGTCTCCCTCCAACAGGATGAATCAGCTGTTCTAGATAAAACGTGTACTTAGCTTTTCATGTACGCGGGGCCGGGGATGTAGCAGGCGGGCGGTGCCCCGCATAGGCGTGCCTCCTGGAGCTCGGGAAGAACACGTCCTCTCTTGCCGGTGACCAGGATTGTGAGCGGTGCTTCTTGGGCGTGGCTCGCGCATGCGCAGTAGTGCGCGTGTGGTCCTGTTGCTCCCAGCAGGACCGTGAAGTACACGGCCTGCTGGGAGATGTAGTTTCCGGGCGGTTCTCCATCCTTGGGCCTTCTTCCTGCAAAAAGGGTGGAGAACACGCCTGGACAAGCTGTTGGCACAACCAAGGGCCTTCCTGCCTCCCCCCAGGCCCCCCACAACACTGCCAATAGCTCCAGCCCTGACAGGTCCCGACTCTAATGGAGCTGGCAGTAGACCTGCCGAGAGTTCTACCAGAAGGAGACCAACTGCTCACGGACCCAGCTTGGTTGTATCATCCTCTGAGAGTGAGAGGGACACTCCCGCTCATTGCGTGCAGGATATCAGGAGACGTTGGGCGCTGCCAGGCATTTCGATGCAGGCTGCAGAGCTTATCGCAGAATCCTGGGCCCCTTCCACTAGAAAGAGCTACGACGCAGCTTGATCCAAGTGGTCTAGTTGGTGCAAAGTGAGAGGTGTTCATCCCATTTCAGCCCCTGTAGTAGTTATCCTAAACTTCCTGGCACAGTTGTTACATGACAGAAGAGCTTTCCGCACTATAGGAGTATATAGGTCGGCAATCTCGCCGGGGCATTTGCCGGTCGAAGGAGTGCCGGCAGGGGAACACCCCTCAGTAGTGAGACTCATTCGAGGAGCTAGATTTAAAGTGCCCCCAGAACCCTGGTATGACATAGTCTGGGACGTGACAGCGGTTCTCCGCCTATTGGAGGACTGGCTTTCAGACAAGTATTTATCTCTTAAGCAGCTGTCAGGCAAGCTGGCGATGCTCCTATGCCTAGTTTCTTGTAAGCACGTGTCAGATGTCAAAGTGCTAGAGATAAATAGGAGATCTTTTGGCCCAGAAGGGATCACTTCCCCTGTAGTCAGGGGAACTGAGACAGGGACCTCGACGGTCCATTATCCGTATTTCCCGCATAGGACCAAGTGGTGTGTAGCGAGCTGCATCAAAGAGTATGAGAGCAGGACGGCAGAGCGTAGAGCAGTCAGTACCATGCTATTGCTCATAACTCGTAGAAAGCTTTTCACGCCATATCTACAGCCACCATTGCTAGATTGGTTAAAGAAATTATGCAAGCAGAGGGGATTGATTTAAGGAGATACGGAGCACACTTATTGCGTGGGGCAATGGCATCCAAGGCCTTTACAACAGGGGTATCATTAAGAGAGATTATGCTAGCAGCAGATTGGGCTAGTGATCGTATCTTTAAAGAATTTTACTTTAAGCCAACCGAGAGTTTATCAGTCACTGTGTTGGGGAAGCTTTGAACAAGCATAATGCTCGCCTCCAGTCTTGTCATAGAATGAAGATTACCCCTGTTAACTGCGCAGAGAGTATTAATTCTATTAAAGACTAGGAGGCGAGCATTAAGTTCCCTCCCATTCATGTATGGTTGATGATAATGTGTTGTATGATAATGCCAACACATGGACGCCACCCTGATTCTTCTGCTTGTATCACCCTTAGGAGAGGAGCAGAAGAACAATTGACAAGAGAGACTAGCAGCAGTAGTCGATTGACGTCGAGAAGGATCGGCATTTCAATTTGGAGTGGTGGAGCTCAGGGACAGGATATGGTCATAGCTGAGCATGGAGGGATATGGACTACAGAGACTATGGAGATTGTAGTTTAAAGAAGAAAAAGTCACTTTGGACATTTCACAGTGTTTTGTTATTGGTTTGTTGAAACTGCTGAGGAGTAGTAATAAAAGAAGTTGAAGCATAATGCTCGCCTCCTAGGCTTTAATAGAATTAATACTCCCTGTGCAGTTAGCAGGGGTAATCTTCATTATTCTTTCGCCACTCAAATTCTAATAATGTGAGCACATACTTATATTATGGCTGCAGAAAGCAAATGTAACATTTTAGTGTCAAATTCTACACCAGTGATTGGTTGGCAAGCATTGCACTATACATGATTGTGTACATTTCATGATTGCACTGGCCTATACTAAACAGAACAGGTGGTAGATGATGGGACAGATAGTTAGCTCATTTAGCAGTGAGATCATCTTACTTCTCACGCACTGCCATTGGACAGAAGCATTAGACACATTTATCAGTCAACACTTCATTTCGATTGGTTGTTCCAGGATGAGTGGTAGTGGAATGAACAATTAGACCAATCAGCTTGGTTAGATATAACAAAATGAAATAAAACAATCGATTTCCTTCCTCAAGGAACTTACGCAATTGGCACCGACATACGTTTCTCATCATGTGCACTGCTTGATATCAGTTCAAATTGCAAGTGTATCGGTTACTAGCCTATTCTTCCTGCGTGAGTTTGTTTGTCCTGTGTGTGACCTTATGGTTCGAGACGTTGCTGCTTTCAAGCATTGCTCTTTGGCAGTGATGCTTCTATGAATATATAGACATTTTTGAACATTATAAATTCTCATGGCAGTGGTTGCATTCAATACTACGTACATGTGATGTGAATTATTTGTATTCCATTATACTGGTTGCAGAGTCTCAAGTAATTCTATTGTGGGGCAGAGGTGCTCATTGACAATGCCATGAATATGGATTTGCTCGTGTCGTTCATATCGCCATAAAAGTGTCTTTACTTTGCTAATGCATTACATACATTGTTACATGAGTATTTGCAGCTATACTCATTCATTAGTTCCTATGGAGTTCTATTTATATAGGCAAAGGTGCTTATGCAAGATGAGTTGCTTACATCATTGTAGTGGCTGGGTGCAAATGTCTGTGTTTTCTATTTCTTAATTAGGGCTGAGTATTAAATACGTGTTTCTGCATAAATGTGTGTTTGACACAAAGAAAGCTCTCAAATGCGATCTACCCTATGAGTGGCAGTGTTGTGCTGTACTCATTTTATCTCTATGAACATGCTTTTGTCTGGCTGTTCACTTTCTGCCAGAGCGCCACATTCATGCTTTTAGCCTAGGAAAATAAGTTGCTATAGTTCATCTGAAACATAGCTGTGAGAATTCAGCAAATCGCACGTGGTCTGATCACTTGGCAAATGAAACTCTGGGAAGCTTTTCGCTGTGGTCTGTGGCCATGTAAAATGTAGTAAACGTTGGAATGTGTGCCTTTCAGTGAAAGCTGTGAATGTTGCATTCTACCATTTGCTGATGGGGGAGAATCTCATGCTTCGAGAATGGTTTCCTAAATCTATGAGCCTATGTGTGCTGTATTCAGCTAATGTTCTGCAATGGCGATTATTTATTCATTAATATAAGTACTCCGCCGATATGTTTTCTAAATTGACACAAACTGAAGTTGGGTCAGGCTAAGTTGTATAATATATATGTGTGTGTGTGTGTGTGTGTGCCTTTTTTGCTGACTAAATCTTGCGAAGTGTTGCGAGCAAGTGTTAGTTTGCAGTCTGCTGCCGTGACTGCTGGACGGCAGAGCGTAGAGCAGTCAGTACCACGCAATTGCTCATAACTCGTAGAAAGCCTCTTCACACTGTATCCACAGCCACTATTGCTAGATGGGTTAAAGAAATTATGGAAGCAGCGGGGATTGATTTAAGGAAGTTACGGAGCACACTCAGTGCGTGGGTCGATGGCATGCAAGGCCTTTACAACAGGGGTATCATTGAGAGAGATTATGCTAGCAGCAGATTGGGCTAGTGATCGTATCTTTAAATAATTTACTGACTCCTCCCACCTTTTCAATTAAATCATGAGGCAGCCATGAAGTGTGCCGCGAAGTGTGGCTATCAAGTGTCAGCATGCAGTCTGCTTCTGTGACTGCTGGACAGAATTTTGTGTTTCCTAAACTGTGCAAGCTCTTCGAGCATACTGACTCCTCTCACTTTTTCAATTAAATCAGGAGGTTGGCCGCGAAGCAGGCTGCAAAGTGTGGAGAGCAAGTGTCAGTCTGCAGTCTGCTGGCTGAGGGCGAGGTGGACCACTCTCTACATCTGACTGTGTGCACGTGCCGTTGCTGATCCCGGGCATGGTGCTCTCAGCCTTACCCTCAGCGTGTGGAACCTCACTCCTCTTGTTTTCTCCACGCTTCTGTTTCCCCACGTGTAAAGACTGGTGACGATGCACGAATGTAACCAGGCCCTTGGCTGTACCAGTAACAAATGCTGTGGTGAGAAGTTCATAGTCCTCTAACAGTTTCAGAGGCTGGAAGCATTATGAGTTTAGGCTTGTAATCTTTGAGCTTGGTTTAATTCTTATTTTTGATCCTCGACGAGCTTGGAACTCGAAATAACTACCAAGTGACTATTAGTCTCTGCGCGCAACGAATTAGGGATTTGTTTCCCTGTAAGCAGTAGTCACCGGATTTCTGGCAATTTTTTGTGCGCATCTCCTAGACGGTGACTATGAGCATTTCCTGCCTTTGAGCCCTTTGGGGAACTTGCTATCATGTATTTTGGAAATCTCACGCAGAGTGGCTGTTGGTGTTGATTCTTGGAGCTCTGTGTGGAATCTATGCACTCAACCAATGACATTTTCTTTTACCTTCTTCTTTTCCATTTTTGTTTTCTTGTTCCTGTTTACGGAGTGACTGCGGACATTAGCCTTTGAGCTCTGTTTGTGGGACATTATTCTGATAAGTCTGGACATTCTCTAACATTTCTTTTGGCCGCCTGAGTGTCTTAATCGATTTCAACTGATTGAGGTAGTGGTAGGCTGCCTTCAACTGGTCATTTTAATGGCATAAGCGTTGAGGGCACAGGGTAGTACTCAAATAATGTATGGAAAGAAGCGTTAAAACTTTAGGTCTGCTGATAGAACTCCACTTGATAATGAGGTGGTGCAGAACATACAAGTGAAAAAAATGAAACGAAAAGCTGGTTGTAAAACAATAAATAACATCATTTTAACCGCGGCTCTCTCGAAAAACCTTTAGTCAGGCTTTGACTGGAGGTGAATCAATTACAGACTCTGTGATGGCTGATAATCAGTGGAGTAACGTTGCTGAAAAAGTTGGGGGGGCATGACATCTGAAGAAAAAGTGCCCCAGCCAAATGAATGGGGACAAAATGGTGTGCCATGAAAGTTGGGGGGGACAAACACCCCTGTCCCCCCTAAAATTACGCCCATGCTGACAATGCATGTGAATGTGTGGGCGTTGCGATATTTCCGGTCCAGTCCTTAGTGAAGTAGAAAGACCTGTTAGTCAGTCATTATGGACATTTGTGTCAGCCTTGAGGATGAAATCCATGTATTAGAGGTACCATCAACTCGGTTGAGTGTGTCACCTAAACTGTTTGATTCACTGATAAATCATGCTAGTACTGTTTTCAATAGCTTTGAAGGCCTGGACCCAGCAAACTCTCTACATTTAAGTAATGGAATATATGCCCAGGGAAACATCATACCTTTGCAGCAGTCAAATGTGGGCCTCATCACGAGTTGGGCGGTATCCAGGTGCATATTTGCGGTGCGGTATTTGCATTAATGCTGCGATGTGTGGCGCAAACAATGCCCCATCACGAGTTGGAATGCAGGCGCACACGGACGTGACGTTAACGCAAATAGCGTCCGCCGGCAAATGCGTCACTGCCAGAACAGAAAACAAAGCAGCGGCCATTTTGGAAATCACAATCTGCCGAAAATCACAGCCCCTGGAAGCCATCCCCACCTGAAAACACAAGAAAATATCCCAGGAGCGTGTCAGGGGCAAGTCTGCCCTGGACATGGTGCATAAACCCAAGTGTTCTGACTCAGAATTAACAATACAGGTGGAGGAGGTAATTGGCCATCAGAATGAACTCTATTGCCCACAGCAGAAAAATAATGGCACACACGCAGTTATGGAAATCCATCAGCCAGAAGGTGATAGTGGTGGGCCGTGTTGCATGGGATGGTGGAGGACTGCCACAAGCCGTTCAATGCCTTGCAGGTCCGTATTCGGGGCCTCCAAGCCCAGCACGGGGGTGAGTTCATGGGGACTGGAAGAGGGCTACCACCACCACCACCGGAGCTCACACCGTGGGAGGAGCAGTGCATCAGTCTAATCGACATGAGTCCGATGAGGGAGTGGGAGGAGCGGAGGCACAACACTGGCACCCAGGAGGTTGCAGGTGAGTCACCCCCTTGCAAATAGCATTGTGACTGGTCCACCCGTTCCTATGTGGTGTGAATGTCTGAAATCCTGGCACTGTGGGTACAGGGCATGTGATGTACCGCAGTCACCCACAAGTGGACTCTTGTACCGGTGCACCCTAGCGAGCCCAGGTATCCAGAGTAGTCTGAAGTACATCTAGTGTATAAATGTAAGCACCATGGCACACAGATCCATGGCCTGACCACAGCAACGTTATGTGTGCGTGTGTATCACCAACCCCCCTCACTTACAGCGGCATGCCAGCTGGGCATTCACATCAGACATCTGAAGATGTCACACCAACAAGTCTGAGCTGTGTTCCCCTCCACGTAGTACTCCCTAGCATCATTGTGAATAACAAACAGGTTATGGCCAAGCATGATACAAACTGTCCTCTCATCCCCTGTAAAGCATGAAATGCATGAAACAAATCTAAGTTGCCCTGTCCTCATACCACACTATATGTACCCTACAGGCATGCAGCCATCATAGGAGGGCAACGTGGAAGAAGAGGAGTTAGGCCAATCCCAACGTACGCCCAGACGCGCCTCCACCAGCACCACCACCACCATCCCGTGAAGGGACCAGCATGATACATCAAGGCGGAGGACACACCCCAGCCCACCACAGCAGGGTCTTACTGCCTCAACAGCCCCAAGCCACCAGGTGGTCACCGCCTCTATGGCTCCAAGCCACCAGGGATCACTGCCTCTATGGTGGTCCCATGCCACAAGGGGGTATGATATGATGTGATATGGCATTCATAACGCGCCTATACACAAGTGTTTCAAGGCGCGATGAGGCAAGGGATGGGGAACAGCGGGGAGACAGAGACAACAATCCTACTAGGTCAGGTGTCATTCAGATCGCGCAAGTGCATGGATAGAGGGAGGGGAAAGTGCAGTACATGGGAAAAAGAATAAATAAAACAGCCCGTTGGTGGCAAGTGCAAGGAAAAGTGCAGGCATCAGGTGGTGGTGGGACTGTTAGGGATGCAGAAAACAGCCCCAAGTGCGGGGGTTGCCAGGAAGGCAGTGCAGAGGTGCGACTGGCAGGGGGAGAGTACCTGGGCCTGAGATCAGAGGGTGGCCAGGTAACCAGTGCAGAATCAGTTTCAGCCAGGAAGTCGGCAGTGGAGAAAAAGCAGAAGCAAAGAGAAAGGTTTTGAGGTGCTTCCGGAACCAGAGATGGTTCTCCTCAAGTTTCAGGGAGGCACAAAGACTGTTCCATAGGGAGGCCCCAGCCGAAGAAAGAGATCTACCACTAACTCATTGCTTGGAGAATCGACTAACCCTGAGGGAGTTAGAGGCGGATGAGCGAAGAGCTCGAGAAGAAAGATATTTAGGCAGAGAGAGTTGAAGGTATTGATCCCCCAGGCACTAGAAGGCCTTGTGGACAATGCAGAGGTTTTGAACTTAATCCTCACAGCCACTGGAAACCAGTGAAGAGTGTCCAGTCCTGGAGAGATACGATCCCTGGGCTTGAGGCCAAGGACAAGTCTCGCAGTCCTGTTCTGGGTGAGTTGCAGAGGGCGGAGAGTAGAAGCAGGCAGATTTAGAAAGAGGCTGTTACAATAGTCCAGCCTACAGAGAACCAGAGCTCTGGAGACAGTGAGCTTCTGGGGGAAGGAGAGGAAAGGAAGAATACCTCTGAGGAGGTGCAGCTGGTAGTGTGCTGTCTTTGATACGTCAGAGATGTGAGGAGAGAAGGAGAGTGTGGAGTCGAAGATGACTCAGAGGTTTTTAGCCTCATAGGTGGGAGCAGAAAGAGGGCCAAGAGAGGCTGGCAGATAGTGACAGGAAAGGTGGGAGCAGGTGTGCCGATGAGGAGAATCTCGGTCTTACTGGCATTAAGGCAGAGATCATTGGTGGCACACCACTCCTGGATGGCGAACAGACAGTCAGAGATGAGAGAGGGAGAAGAGGTGGCTGAAGGTAGCCTGAAAATGAGCTGAGTGTCATCCGCATAGCACAGGAAGTTGGGGCAGAGCACAGCAATGCGCTGGGCAAGAAGTGCCAGGTATTGGTTGAATAGCCAGGGAGAGAGGTTAGACCCCTGGCGAATACCACAGGTAGAGATAGACATAGATGAGAGGAAGGACCCAAGTTGAACCTGGGAGGATCGATCAGAGAGGAAAGGAGTCAGCCATGCCAGGGCCTGACCAGTGATTCCCAGGTTATCACAGAGAAGATTGATCAGGATGGCATGGTTGACCGTGTCAAAGGCAGAAGAGAGATCAAGTAAGATGAGGACACAGGGGGTGTTGGAATCAAGTTTGGAGATCAAGTTGCAGGATGTCAAGATTTCCACCAGTGCAACCACCAGAGAGGACGGCAACACATCCTGTGAGGAGCAGCATGGTGAACCAGTGTTTTCACCCATTCATAGTCTGGATCACCAAATAGCCACACCCCAAGGGACCCCGGAGCATGTTCATGGTGAAAGCCACAGTCCCCATGTCTCTGTATGGCAACGTCGTGTGCACACACCGGTGCCAGATGAGGACACCCCCTCATATGGGTCACCTGCGGCAGCCCCACCAGACAGGCCACCACATCTACCAGCAGCACCCCCACTACCTCGCGTAGACCTGGCAGGGCAATTAACCCGACACGTGTCAGACCCACAGTTCTGGGAACAGCAGTCATGGCACACCTGGACGTTATAGAGGCACGTCAGATGCATTTTCAGGGCATGGCGGTCAAACACAACCGCTACATAAAGGCGATCAGCAGTGCAATTCGGGGTGCAGTAAAAACCATGGCGCGGGACAATACACGCAGCTGTAAAGTCATGGAGGGGTGTACTGCCGTTCTCACAGGGTTTTAGCAAAGAGTCAGTGAACTCTGTGAGGTACAATCAGCACATGCAGAGCAGATGCGGGAGGCCAATAACCTCCTCCGCCAGCAGCTTTAGTTGGTGGAATCGCTGCCATCGACCTCGACAAACCCCACTGAAGGATCTCTACAGGATTTGCCCAGGTGACGTTCCCTGTACCATTCACAACGGCGCTCACCAGAAGGTATAGGATGTGGGAAGCATCAATGTCCTTCCTAGATGGACAATGCATTGTTGACCTGAGGGCCAGGCACATGGACCCATATACTCTGTGTTGGGGAGGAGGGCTAAGGGGAGGGGGGAATGTGTGCTAGGGAGTTGGTGGGGCAGAGGGGAATGTGTGCTGGGGGTTGGTGGGGGAGGTGGGAATGTGTGCTGGGGAGTGGTGGGGAGGGGGGAGTGTGTGCTGGGGAGTTGGTGGGGTCAGTGTGTTTGTTCCACGAAAATTAAAGCCTGTTGAAACTGGACAGAAATCTTGGACATTCATGACTGTGTACAAGTGCTGTTTATTTGACAAGTGATCTTTGTGACATGTACCCATCCACCAAATCAAAAGAAATTGTCAATTAATCCTGTCTGGCCAACCTCCCCTCCCTCTTCCCATCCCTGTGTGCATTGGCCCCGGCAATGGGCACATGGTCATTGTCACTCCCGTTCCCTGCCTGCTGCGCATCAACATCAGGGAGTAGTCGCCCATGCCTACAGCAGCAGATGTTGTGCAGCATGGCACAGGTGAGTACGATTTTCCCAGCTTTTTCAGGCACATATATTTGTGCCTCGCCGGTATGGTCCAGCCACCAGAAACGTGCTTTCAGCAAACCAAATGTCCTCTCAACAAATATGCGGGTACGCCTCTGGGCATTGTTATATGCCAGCTCTTCAGGAGTTTATGGATTGCGCACAGGGGTCATCAGCCATGTGAACAGCGGGTATCCGGAATCACCTGCATGTAAAAAAATGTGCATGTTAGGCATAGGTTGCTTCACTGGGTGTGCAAGGGATAGGCATCCAATCACTATGCACTATGGTGATCTATATGTGCAAGGGGTACATGCTATGTCATTGGCATATTGGTATTCATCCATCATCCTTAGGGACATGTATAATCTGACTCCTACATGAAGCCTGTGTCAATGAGTAAAGTGTTCTGTGGCAGGTTACATTTGCATGCACTTGGTGTTAATGGACTAGCAGCAGTGTTTTATGGCATATGTGCATGGCTGTGTGTGACACTTATGCTGAATAAGTACCGTCATGTTTGCACTTGTCCTTTGATTATGGTGTCTTCATTTGCCCTGTGTTTCATCTGCAATGTGCGCCATATCCCTTGTGGACTACTTTCTACATGCACCACCCTCTCGGCTCAGTGGTGCATCCCTTACGTACGGATGATGCTCCTGTCATATCTGCCTGTTCACGGACAATGTTTTAATAGTAATGATTTGTGGCTGTCTCTGTGGTTGTCATGGCGTTTGATACATGGAACATTATTTTGTTATTTTGCATCAATGTTAAAGCCATTCAGGGGTCACTCCCTCAGGGGTGTTGATGGTTGTGTATTTTCCTGCCAATTTACAGTGGTATTTTTTGGGTGGGTTTGGCATTCATCTCACATAGCATTCCTGTGTGCGCTCCTGGGTGTGGTTGCTCTTGGGTGTCAGGGTGAGAAGCAGCACTGCAACACAGTCAAGATGCATTGTTGTTGTTGTGTTTCCATATGTGATTGTGAATTCACAAGTGTGTACCCTTCAACTTCAGTGTGTTCTGGTGTGGGGGACATGTGCATGTGTCCTTGTGTGCTACACATGCATGGAACCGGTGCTTTGCTGGTTCTGGCTGTGTCTCTTGTGGCATGCAAGTATTCCCGTGTGTCTGCGCCCCCCCCTAATCTGTTGTACATTGCATGCATTTCATGCAGGATTTGTACTCACCCACTATCCATGGAGTCATGGGTGGATCCTGGGTAGCAGTACAGCAGTGAATGATAGTCAGGTCTGGGCTACATCTGCACATTGAGCGAATGGACATTCTTCGGATTCCTATAGGCTGCTACTTGGTCCCAGGGTGCTACAAGTGCGACAAATGTGTAGTCTAGGGCTGCTATCACGTTTGGGAGTTGGGCAATGGCATAGAACTGTGCCTTGACTTTGTTGACCTGTTCCTGAGTGGCAGGCAATGCTATGCATTCATTCACATGGCGCAGCAGTGCATAGAGCACCTGTCTCAGCATGGCCCTGAATGTGGACTGGGCCATACCATGCATCGTGGCAACTGTGTGTTGGAAGCTGCCAGTTCCAAGGTACTGTCGGACGGGTACAAGCTTCACAAGTTGGGGCACAGTGGTGCTGATGGCAATCCGGCTAGCTATGTCACGTTGGATTGTGTCAAGCAAATGGGTGATGGTTGCCCTGTACAGCCTGTACACAGATACCAACTGACCATCAGTCAGGGCCCATGGTGTTGGCCTGACCCTGGGGATGGATGGCCTCCTTGCTGGTGCTGGTCTCCTCCTCCTCCTTCCTCTCTGCCCCCACCCTCTGCTCCCTGCGCCCTGGGCTGGCTGTCAGGCCTCTGTACCTCCTGGCACAGCATGTAGAGGTCCACATCAAGGCTCCCTGCTCCAAATGGCAACATGGTGTTGGGGGCGTGTGTGTGGAGCATGGGTGGGTATTTTATAGGCCCCTTGTGTGCATTGTTTCCACTGGGACCTTTATTACTGTCTCCTCCCTGCTCCTAATGGCTACATGGTGTTGGGGAGGGTGTGTGGGGCATGGGTGGATCAGTTGTAGACCTCCTGTGTGCATTGTTGTGAATGGAAATTCTTCGGATTCCTATAGGCTGCCTCTTGTCCCAGGGTGCTACAAGTGCGACATGTGTGTAGACTAGGGCTGCTATCATGTTTGGGAGTTGGGCAATGGCATAGAACTGTGCCTTGACTTAGGTGACCTGTTCCTGAGTGTCAGGCAATGCTATGCGTTCATTCACATGGCGCAGCAGTTCATCCAGCACTTGTTTTAGCATGGCACTGAATGTGGACTGGGCCATACCATGCATCGTGGCAACTGTGTGTTGGAAGCTGCCAGTTCCAAGGTACTGTAGGACTGACACAAGCTTCACAAGTGTTTCCACCTAGACCTTTATTACTCTCTCCTCCCTGCTCCTAATGGCTACATGGTGTTGAGGAGGGTGTGAGGGGCATGGGCGGGTCTTTGTAGGCCTCTTGTGTGCCTTGTTTCCACCTGGATCTTTATTACTGTCTCCTCCCTGATTTGTCCGGGGCTAATTTCAGCGGTATTAGCGCTGGTTTTACGGCGCTAGGAGTGCCACCGATGTACTTGTGCTAGGTCTGTAATAGCGCTTTTGGTTGCAGGCGCTATTGCAGCCGGATGTATTAGCGCCGGCTGTAATAGCGCCGGCAGGATTTACAGTCGTGATCCGGCGGAGCAGTATTTGCGGTGTTAATGCCGTTACCGCTGGATTTAAGGTCTACCGCCCAACTCGCGATGAGGCCCTTAGTCCCTTAGTTGATGATGATATGTCATGTATAAAGAACGTGTTAGAGGTTGATAATAGCCCTCTGATTGCTCTGAACCTGGTGCTGCAATCGTTCATTAGGTTGTATGATACTGTAGTACTAGAAGTAAGATCAAATACACATACTGTAAATGAAATTAAGGCACTCTTATTGACTGGAAATTCTAACATTACGAAGAATTTATTAGAGGCAGCCCTGAATAAAGGTAAGAGTGGTTCAGTAACCTTTGGCACAAGTATCGCCAAAGAGAAGGTGGCAATACCTCTCATATCTGAAATTAAGACCGTTTCAAGCAAAACAGCTAAGGCAAGTAACAAACAGATGAACTGTAACTACTCAAAAAAAAAGAAGACTATAAATGGGCAAAACAAATATAATAACATAGGATATAGGACATTTCTGAGAAAGTTACTAAAATCTTGTAGGACAGGAGGTGTCCCTTATCATGTACCTAATACACATCTTATGCCTGAGCTAACTGTAATAAATGATGCTCTGAGTCAGTCTGAATATCATATTAATAAACAGAGAAGAGCAAATGGCTGAGAGATTCACTAGAAGAAGTCAATGAGACGATTGAATGTTGGGAGCATGTAGCTCAGAAAAATACAATGAACAACACACGTAAAAAATATTTTCAGAAAAAACAAGGATTGAAAAGATGATTTTGCACGACAATCATGAATGATGATATTGAGAGAGTAATTAAAGATGTTGGGAAATTTTGTTTTGTTTTTGGTAATCAACCCAATTGTCACCATGCGCCTGATTTATACTTAAGTTTTCAGAATGGTGTCGCAGGTGTGTGAAGCAAAAAGAGGCAAAAGACCCCAACCTCTTAATATAATCAAGGGCTATGCACATTAAACACTGCGCCACACTAGGTAGGTATGTAGAAATCCTTTTTAGTTTTTTTTCAAAGCATAGAAAAATAGGAACAAAACAGTGCCCTCTAGATAATGCGTGCTTCAACACAAAAGTGCCTTTTTCAAATCAGGGCAAATGGGGTCTGTACAGTTTACAATAATCATTAATCACTGTGTGGACAAAAATAAAAAAGGAAAACAATTTGTGGTCCCCAAAGAGTACATTATCATCAGTTTGGTTGTTTCGCAATCACAGACATTGAGGAGGGTTGAGGGGGTGGGAGGTTTGAGGTATAGTGAAAAAATAAAGAGACAGAAATGTACATGAATAAACAGGAGATGGAATCAATTCAAAATCTTCCAGGTATTCATGGGTTAAATCCCCCTGGGATTCCATCTCCTGTTTATTCATGTACATTACTTACGATAATATCCAATCAAACCCAAGAATGCCAGAAGATCTCTCTTGGTCTTGGGTGTGGGAGCGTCTAAAACAGCTTTTACCTTTTCTTGCTGTTGCAGTACACTTCCATTCCCAACAAAGAAGCCAGATATTTTACTGCTGACTGAGCTAATTTGCATTTCTTTGGGTTGGCAGTCAATCCGGCTTGTCGGAATAGCCTCATAATAGTGTAAAGATGGGAGAGATGACCTTGCCAGGTTTGGCTATATATGACGATATCGTCAATGCAGGCCCCCCAGAAATCAGAGTATGGTGGAGTACCCTATTCATAAGCCGTTGAAAAGTTGCTGGGACCCATGTAGGCCGAAAGGGAGGACTTTAAATTGGAAACAAATTTAAATCTGGTAGACCTGGTATTACTGCAGATGGGATTATGGTGTTACTATGTTGGGCTTGAATGGAGATAGGGATCCTAGGTTAGATTTCTTGATCTTCATGCACACAGGTGATTCAAACCCATTTCCCTTGTTTGATGTTATCAAGGGGGACCAGGTTGGATCTTATTGCGGTCTGCTTACTGCCTGAATCAATGAGGGCCTGTACTGCTAGTCCGTTGACTACAACAGGTTCATGGGTAGATGTAGCGAGGATGTCACAGTACCATGCAGTCCTTGTTTCTATCTCCTACTCGTTTGTCCCACCCTTTGCAAGAGGGCTTCCTTGATCTCAAGAAAGGAAGCTATTCCAGGGAGATTAAGGAGTCGATAATACATTTGAAGTTCACCTTTCAGAAGGGGCCCTAAGTAGCAGAGTTTGACATCGTTGTTCCACTGAAATTGTGTGGCTAATCTATCGAAATTAAGGAAAAAATGTCTTAGATCCTCTCCCTCTTTATCAGGTTTTAGGATTCCTTGAGGAATATGAGGATTTGCTTGTACCACTATCAACCTGTCCAATCCTTCCTGAAACCGCCTTTCTGCCACAATCTGATGCTCCGCTAAACGGGTTCATACCTCCTCCAGGGCAGCCATAGTTGGGGGTAGAGTAATGGTTTTATCTGACTTCCCTCCTGAAATAGAGTCTGAAAAATGTTCAGAGCTGGTGTCAAATTCCTGGTCTGAACCCTTTTTACACCTTGATAGTTGTTCTGCAGGATAAAGGGGGGATCTTGTCGAGACAGTGGGAAGATCTATAGCTGCCAAACCCTTACCCACAAGTGCCGCTCCCAACCCACAAGATCTAATATAGGTATGGGGGTATCTGACTTTTATAATGAGATGGTCCCACTGCCTGAGGAGCTAGGTAGACAGAGGAAGGTGTAGTGTAAAGCATAGATGTACTGGCATAGGTGCATTGACCCACTGAGCTAACCATATTGCATATTAGGCGTATAACTTGCTGTATTAACAGCTAAGACTAATAGCTTCTTCAAAGAGTGTACTAAATGCTGATAATCAGAGCTTTATAAATAGCTTAGTAATGCTTTAGCAGCGCTAAGACGTCACACATAGTGAGCTATATTAAAAGTGAGCCCTCTTGAAGTTGCTTACAGAAGGTTAACTGCAAGCCTGGTATTCAGCATTCAGCTTCCACTTTCGCAAGCAACTTCACAGTACACAGGCATTGGGTTGCTGGGGAAAGGCGCGACCTTGGCAGGTGCAGATAAAAACTACATTCCTAAGGAACAAATGCTTCCCAGCTATAGATGCGGGAGACGGAAAGAGCGCAGAGCAGAAATGGATTTTTCCATCAAAAACATGTTTTGGTTTTAACACAAAGCTTCTAGCAAATTGCATCACTCTGATTGACAGCACTGCCCAATAAGAATACATACCCACAGTAATCGGGAGGGACTCTCCCGTGGGCTTGTACCGAGCATGTGCCGGTGCCTGGGCTTTGATTTGCACCTAAGCAGCATTCCTTGCTTGCCACGTTCTCACTTAAGGGCTGCCCGGAGCAGGAAGGTGCAGGGAGTGCAGTGTCTGGCCAGAGGGGTGCCGTTCTGAGATGAGAGGCCGGTCGTTAAGCTGAGGGGGTCCTAAACGTTGGCTAAAAGGAATGTGAGATGAGACTGTGTTCTAAATATCTGTGATTTATAACTTGCATTTTCTTCTTCCCATTTTACTAAAATTGCCATCTGTATATTTAGTCTACTTGTTGTTAAATAAATGTTACGTTTTTATGCTTGACTTGTTTCTCTGGCATGAGTTCATGGCTATAGCAAAATGTTCGAACCTAGGAGCGGGAGTGTGGGGGTGTTTATTGGTAAGTGGGCTGGTCCCAGAAGTGTGCTTACACCCATCCCAAGACATTTGGCGTAGTCGTTGCAGATTTGTGCAAAGCCATGCCATGCTGGTGAAATGATAAGTATAAAAGAGAGCACAGTGCAGATGGTGGGGTAGTCTGTCACATTCTATGTTGTCTTTACTGCAGCTCTGGGGCAACAATGGCAGAACTTTGGTATCGGTTTGTCGCGCTGATGGCTTGGGCAGTAAAGATTTCCCATAAGGTAATCAGTAAATGTTTGACTGACTTATTGCTTGGGAATGAGGCCAGGGAGCAGAAGGCTGCGAAGAACAGGGGATAGCTCTGTTTGCGAGCGCTCTGAGGAATGAGTAAAGAAGGATTTATTGCACAGATTAGGAAAGTCATTCATGGGGTTTCCCGTCTAAAAGGTTTATATTTGGATGACAAAGTGAAACATGTTTTAGCCATATTTGCCATAGGGGCAGAAACAGTCGCAGAAGCATTTGAAATGAAAATTCTGAATGGCAATCCAAACAAGTTATCTGGCCCCAGTGTACCAGTGAATGAGTACGGGGGGGGGGCTGAAATGTTGACTGGCGATGGTTCGCCTGTTAATACTGCTAATGTTTTAATTATTGACATTCCCAAATACATTTTTTTTTAAAATATATTTTTATTTTATATAAACCAAACAACAATACAACAGAACATAAATAAACACATTTAACAACAAAAGCACTGCAATCCCCATCCCTCCCCCCTATGAGCCTGTATGGTGTCCGCCATCGGTATCCGCTGCGAGCGGAGGGGCGTCATCGCTCTCAGATTCAATTGGAGCCGACCCTGTTCCAAACAGCTCGGCTATCATCAATTTCCATGCCGCGAGGGAGCACATTTCCTCCTCCTCCCCTGCAATACTGGTATCCCGCCACACCGCCGTCTCGGCCTCCGCCCATTTTTGGAGATCCCTCCACCAGACCTCCACTCGTGGCTTATGACACTCCTTCCATCCCATGGCAATCCTACGTTTAGCAAGCACATAAGCCAAATCTTTCAATTTCTCAACATGTCTGAGTTTACGCGCTCTGGGATATCCCCCCAGTAAGCAGGCCAGGCTGAATCCACTTTGAGAGTGATACCCTTTCCTGCCAGCTTCTGCGCCACTTCACCCCAGTAGCATGCATATTACTGGGCACGCCCAGAACATGTGTATCATGTCTGCATTCTCCTCGTCACACGTGGGGCACGCCTGGCATCCAGTGTCCCGAAATCTGGATATTCTCAAGGGGGTCATGTATGCCCTGTGCGTTATATAAAGCTGTATTTGCTTAAACCTGGCATTCCTCGATACTTTTTTATGATACCCCAAGGCACGCTCCCACAACCCATCTGCCATCGGGGCCCCCATCTCTGTTTCCCATTCCAGTCTCAAGTGCACTAAATCACTCCCAACCTTTGTCATCAACATCTCGTACAACCTAGAGACCTCATGCCCGCCCTCCGATGTGTCGTATAGTATCTCCACCGTGGCGTCCGGTTCATCGGCCAAGGTAGTTTCAGGCCACCTACTCCGGATCTCCTGCACTATCCTGTGATATGTTACATATTGACCCCTGTGCAATCCCGACACTGCCTCTAGTTCTTCGAACTCCATGATGGTCCCATCCTGCCAAATATCTCCCATGGTGACCAACCCCACTGACTCCCAGTATGTCCGGATGATTGCTCTGAGCTGCCCGTCTCCCTTCGCCAGTGCGACCAGTGGTAACTGCGGCACACACGGCAAAGGGTTACCCATCATCCGGCAGGCCCGTCGCCACATGTTCCGTCCCAAAGCTAGCATTCTAGGACGTTCCCTCATGCATGCATTAGTCACCCAGATCACCTCCCGCAGATAAAAAGGGGAACAGTCCCTCCCAAACAGCCTGTGTTCAGGGGTCTCGTCGTCAGAGAGCCACCTGGACACATATTGCAGCTGCGCTGCCACATAATAGGCCTCAAAGTTCGGCAGTTTAACTCCGCCCTTCTCGTAGAAGTTCTGCAGCTTCCACAGTGCGACTCTGTTACGCGTGCCGTGCCACAGGAATTCCCTGCAAACACTATGTAGCCTCACAAAAAACTTCTTAGGTATCAAATAAGGGATGTTGTTAAAATAATGCAAAAGCCTGGGCAGTACCACCATTTTAAGCATAGCTCCCCGGCCCATCATCGCTAATGGCAATCTTTCCCAGAACCTCATGCATTTCTCGATCTTCCCCACAGCAAGTTCAGTGTTGTGCTTGTGTTCTTCCTCAGTCGTGTGATACACGTCTATTCCCAGGTATCGGAAAGAGCTTGTCGCCCACGGGATCTGCAACACTGGCAACCTCTCCACCGGAGTCCCCACATAGCCAGAAATAGAGTGGATTTCTGGTGGTTTACTGCTATACCGGACAACCAGGCATACCTCCCCATCACCTCTAAGACATACTGCAAATTTTCTTCTGGATATCTCAGGTATAGCAGCATATCATCTGCATACAGGGATATAAGATGACACTCTCCTCCTACATCGATGCCGACCGGGTCATATTGCTGCCGGAGGTAAATTGCTAAGGGTTCTAGGGCCAGGATGTACAACATTGGGGACCAGGGACACCCCTGCCTAGTGCCTCTGCCCAACTGCCATCTCTCTGACACCACTGCACCCGTGCGGACCCTGGCCAGTGGTGCACTGTATAGCATCTCGGCCCACCTAACGTAACCTGGTCCCATCCCATACCATCTCAGAGCCGCCAGCAGCCACGGCCACCGAACAGAGTTGAACGCTTTAACCGCGTCCAATGCCACTATCGCCATTTCGCCGTCGTCACTGCATCCCCATTCGACCACCCTGTGGAGGCCTCTGTGGTTGTGAGTAATGTTCCTGTTTGGGACATAGCCCGTCTGGTCAGGGTGGATCAACTTGCTGATCACTCCCCGCATTCTAGTAGCCAGGACAGCTGTCAGGATCTTGCTGTCCTGGTTCAGCATCGACAAGGGCCTGTAGGAGCCACAACCGTGTCCCGGTTTATTTGGCTTGGGGAGCGGTATTATAATCGCCTCCCTGAGTGACTCCGGCAGCCGTCCCACCTCGTACGCTTCGTTGAGCATTTCCAGCATGGGCGGGAGCACTTCCTCCGCATATACTTTATAAAATTCACTGGGGAACCCATCCGCCCCTGGGGCCTTGCTGGTGGGTAACTGCCTCACAATCTCCTTCAACTCTTCCAGGGTGATCGGAGCATCCAGCTCCTCTCGCTCCTCGTCACTGACCCTGGGCAGGCCTACGTCTTCCAGCACTTCGTCTATCTCCTCCTGGCTGCCCCCTCACAATCTTCGTATAAGACCTTATAGTATTCCACGAATGCCCTGTTTACGCCTTCTTGGGTGTCCACCTCCTCACCCTTTTCATTGATTACCAATCTGATGGGGGATCGTGGGGTCTCGCTCTTGTACAGCCAAGCTAGAAGTCGGCCCGTTTTGTCTCCCCCCGCATGCAGTCTCTCAATATACTTTCTATAGTTCAGATTACAGAGCCTGTCCCAATGTTCCGCACACTTCTGTTGTAATTTAGAGACCGCCTCCGCATCTATCCCACCACCTTCCAGCTCGTCCTCCAGCTCAGTCTCAGCTCTATGCAGATCCGCCAGGACTCCCCCCATCAATCCCTTGGACTTCGCAATGGCGATCCCCCGCATTACGACCTTAAAGGCCTCCCATAAGGTGCCAGCCGACTTAACGCTACCTGTGTTCACCTCAAAATAAGCAGTTATCTCCTCCCTCATATCCTCTCTGAAGGCAGGGTCCTTGAGCGCATCCGCCCTGAGGCGCCATGTTGGTATACGCGCTCGTGGGGAATACAGCTGCCATCGCATGACCAGGGGCGAGTGGTCAGAGAGGACTCTCGCCCTGTAGTCTATATGGTCGCACTCCGCGACTATGTCCGGCGTGGCGAAGAAGTAATCAAGCCTCGTCCACCATATAGACTACAGTAGATGCGGGGCCGAATAATGCGAGTATTGCCTCCTGCCCGGGTGTTTCGCTCTCCACACATCTACCAGGCCAAAATCCGCCAGCAGCGTCTGCAATACTTTGGCCGCCGGGCTGGGCTTAGCCATCTTGTCATCCAACCTATCCTCCCTGGGATTCAATACACAATTGAAATCGCCGCCCCAAATCACCGTACCCCCCATCCCGACACTGAGCTTGGTGCACAGCGTCCTAAAGTATGTCGCCGTGTCCTGGTTAGGCGCATTTGTGTTTACAATGCACACGACTTTGTTCTCTACCAGCCCCCTCACCATAACCAACCTCCCATCCGCCTCCACAACCTCCTCAATTAGCTTAAATGGGACATGTGGCGCCACCCACACCAGCACTCCTCTGGCATAGGCGGAGTACGTTGATCCTACCACTGTTCCCTTCCACTTCCTCCCTACCAGCTCCAGTTTCTCTCGCTTTAGATGCGTCTCCTGTAACAGGGCTACGTCTATCTTTTGCCTCTTAAGATACAAGATGACTTTATTTCGCTTCAGATAACTGTTAAGCCCTCTAACGTTCCACGTTAATATCCTAAGGTCCCCCATGGCCTATCAGTAGTTTCCTCCCCCCATCCGAGGCAATCCCTCCCCACTTTGCAGACACCCAATCCCGATTTCACTCCCAGGCTCATACAAAAACTAAAACACCCCAAACCCCTAACCCAAACAACTGCCCAGCTCCATCCCTGGATCTCAGGCATCCCTGTGTTCGGTCCTCTCTGGGAAACCCAAATAGAGAACCCGACAGGGTGTCACCCCACTAACAGTGACTAAACTAAACACAAAAAAGGGGTGTAAAGAGCGGCCTCTGGAGGCTCCTCTCCCTCGCAACCATGTCCGTGCTCACGGACCATGTTTCATAACCACTGACGCGCACATGTTCTCCAGCGAGTTCAATGACTATATTCAAGTCCCAATGTTCGTAACCCGACCGGGCCCACAGCGTTACTTATCTCGTCTTTTTTTCGCCAGCCGTCTGAACATCTGGCTCCTGAGGGCAGTTTTGCGCATCCAGCCACTCCATGGCATCCTCCGGAGTGTCAAAGAACAGCAGCTTGCTCTTAAAGAAAACCTTCAGTTTGGCCGGATAGAGCAACATGTATTTAAACCCCGCTTCCCGCAATCTCCTCTTTACCGATCCAAAGTTCATACGACTGCGCTGTACCTGCAGGGTATAATCGGGATAGGCAGTTATGTTCGCCGCTCCTCGTTGTATTGTGCCTCCCTTGCGGAAGTGTTCGAGGATCCTTTCCCGGTCCCGGTAATTAAGGATCTTGGCGATCACCGGCCTGGGCGGGTTTCCCGGCGGTGGATTCCTAGTTAAGGCCCTGTGCGCTCTCTCCACCGCAAAACCCTGCGACAGGGTGCCTCCTGTGATCTCCTGCAGTAACATGTTCTCGATAAATTCCGTGGGATTATGGCCCTCAGTTCCCTCCGGCAGGCCCACAATACGGATGTTGTTCTTCCGGGCGCGTCCTTCCGCCTCCTCCGCCCTACTCTCTAAATTGCCCACACGTTGCACCAGGGCATGGAGTTCACGCTTTTGCACGGCGCAGTCCCCCGCGGTAGGGCCCATTTATTTTTCCAAAGTCTCCGTGCGCTCTGCCAGAGCACGCACGTCCTGCCTTAGGAGGTTCACGTCCTCCTGCACCGCCCCAACCTGGAGTTCCATTGCGGTCTTCAGTTCGGCCACAGCGAGCTGGAGCTTAGTCTCCCAGGTCGCTTTCAGGTCCGCGATCGCAGCGAGGACCTCCTGGTTCGCACCCCCGGCGGCCATTTCCTTGGCCTGAGTTTTATCTTTGCTTCTGGCTCCGTCTGGGCCGGGCGGCGTCTTAGCGTATTCGTCGAGCGTGGGCTGTTTGTTCTTCGCTCTCAGGAGCTTATTAGACATGTCTCCCGTCCTTCTATCCCCGCTCGGATCTGGGGCAGGGTGTCACAGTGCGCTCTTCGGGTGTCCCCTCGCTATCGCCACATCTCCGACACGAAGTTCCTTTGTCCTCCGGCTCCCCCGGCCATCTTGTCTACTACCTAGCTAGGCCAGGTCGCGTCTCACCCTTTGAAGCACACTTTAGGCCATGAAGAGTCAGGGGCACAGTTTCAGGTCACACCGCACGCTCCCCTGCTATCCGCACGTCCGGTTACAAAGTACCTTCGGCCAGGCCCTGCTCCCTTTCCAGGTCCACGCTGACGGCCTCGCGGGCCCGGGTGTCCTTAATGACCACGATGCACCCGAGTCATGCTCCTTCACTACCACCACGCTCCAGTGCGATCGTCAGGCGCCCAGATCAATCACTCCTTTGTTCCTTCGTTAAGCGGCGGCGGCCATTTTCTCGTTCATCGCACTCTCGCCTCCAAGTCTTCTCTTAGCTTCTTGTTGCGCTTTCACGGTGCAGGCCCGTATCAAAATGTGTCCACACGTGCACCCGAGATTCATGTACGCAGCCATATCAGTCTCAGCCAAATTACATCGGTCCTTGCACGGTTTTCAGTCGGATAATGTACGGATCTGCGGGAGCCCCCGTACAGACACGTCCTTTCACATGGCTTCCTAGCCACGCCCCCCCACATTCCCAAATACATCTTGGGAATGGTCAGGTTGCTAGGAAAGAGAATATGTTTTGGCAACTGCAAAATCCATGTCAGAGTGGCGAATTCTGTTTTGGTTGGACATGCTAAATAGGCTTCATCGCATTTAGCTGTGGCTGTGCCAGATATGGTTAAATTGGTTGAGAAACTCACTAAAGAAGTGGGTGAATGGCATATGGTTATTGATTTGTACATTGATTTGGAACCACAGGACCAGTTTGCAGTGATTTGGGGGGACAGACAATTTATATTCACTAAATTGCCCCAGGTGCATTTGAACAGTCACACTCTATATCATGGATTGGTTGTTAAAGACTTGGAAATATTACAATTGAGTAATGTATGCATGAACATTACATTGTTGCTATAATGTTAACTGGGAAAGAGAAAACTCATGTTGAAAAAGCTGCTGAAGAACTGTTAGCCCATATGCAGAACAGAGGGTGGGCAATTAATCCAGAGAATGTGCAGGCATCTGCACAAAAGGTGAAATGTTTGGGTGCAATATGGTTTGGCTCAGTAAGGAAAATGTCTGAGTCTGTGTTGAAATGGTACAGCAGATGACACAGCCTGTGCCTAATAAGGAAGCACAGAGATTCATTGGGTTGAGGGGGTCTTTGGAGAAATCACATACTACATCAGAGTCTGATTTTAAAGCCAAACTACAAGGTTACCAGGAAGAAATATGCCTTTGAATGGGGCATTGATCAGCAGACTGCTTTTCAACATGCTAAAGACGCTTTGCAGAATTACATCGAGTTGACTCTGTTGACAAAAAGTGCCTCTTTTGAACTGGAAGTTCTTGTCTTCAATGATTTTTCTCTGTGGAGTTTGTGGCTTGAGAAGCAAATTGATGCACTGTATTGGGCTTTGGGGGAAAGTGAACACATTACAGGAGAACAGCCAGTGATGATTTGCACAGAAATACCTATCATGGGCTGGGTGCACGAAGCTGCTGCACTGGAAGCTGTACATTTGGAAGAAATGCCTGAACCGAGTGTTCCTGCAGCCCTGCCAGAATCTCCCTTTAAAGCTGCACCCACTTATGATTCATTATCAGAAGAAGCAAAGAAACACGCTTGCTTCACAGATAGCACTGCTAAGTATGAGCAAGAACAGAGATGCTGGCAAGCAATGGCTTTCCAACCCCATCAAGAGACATTGCAAATCAGAGAAGGCGTCGGGGGTTCAAGCCAGTATGCTGATCTGCAAACGGTGGACACCGCGATTGAACAGGTGAAAGATACAGGGACTGTATACATATACACAGACAGTGGGCTACATATCAAGGCCTGACACATTGGGCGCTGGCATGGCGGCAAGATGAGTGGAAGATCAAGAACACTCCAATATGAGGAGGGCCAGAAATCTGGGAAGAAATGTGGCAAAAGAGTGAAAAGAGCAAGATCTACATTGGGCATGTAGATGCACACATGCCTTCTGGCACCACACTTGCTACACTGTTTAATAAGGAAGCTGATCAAATGGCAAAGGTTCGCCCAATGACAACTCATGAAGAAAAGGAAGTGTTATAAACAATGGCAGATTGGGCTCATCAAACATAGGGACATTTTGGGCAACTGGGAACCTATGAATGGGCTAAGAAGAGACAACTGCTCATCACAATGCACACGCTGCCTCCCAGTGCCCCATATGCTGTGAAGTGAAGCACTATCCACTAGAAAGAACACCTCAAAGGCACTCTGAAGAGAGGTGAGAAGGCAGCCAGCATTTGGCAAGTTGATTATATTGGACCTTTGCAACCTGAAAATGGAATAAATTATGTGTTGACAATGGTACTCACATATTCAGGATTGCTGTTGGCCCATCCAGCCTCCCATGCAGATCAACGGGCTACCTTACAAGGCATAGAATATCTCATAAGACATTATGGAGTTCCAGATGAAATCCAATCTGACCAAGGTAGCCATTTTGCAGGACACAATGCAAAACTAGGCTTTGAAGCAAAGCATAGAGTGGACACTGCACATCCGCCATGGTCCAGAAGCATCAAGGCTTGTTGAAAGAATGAATGGTATTGATACAATAAATAAAGAAACTGATTCAGACTAACACTCTCAAGGGTGGTCCAAGCTTCTAGCACAAGCCTTCTTTGAACTGAATAATGGCTCGAGAAACAAGCAGACACCCTTTGTGAAACTGACCAGTGAAAAGCAAGAGACTTTAAAGACCCCAGTTGTATGGAAGACGGAAAAAGAGGCAAAACTGTCTATGCAAGCAACAGCAGGCAGTATTGGACTAAACCTCTTTACTGTTACAAATGAAGGTACTGTCAGCATGACAAACCAAATCAACATCACTAGGCATTGGAAGCAAGATACCATTTGGCACACATGGACGCATTGCTGCACAATCCAGTCTGGTGAGGAAAGGCATTGATATATTGGGAGTGTGATCGACCCTGATTAACAGGGTACTATTAGCGTGCTCTTGCACAACAACGGTCTATCTGAGGCACCATTGACCAAAATATGACCGCATTGCACAAATGATTGGTGAACAGGCAGTTACACCACAAGTGATTGAAAAGCAATCAAGCCCCTGACACCACACAGAAGGGGGAAGGTGGTTTTGGTAACAATGAAAAGAAAGCGTGTGTGGTCACCTGATAAGAAATCTGAAGCAGTGGAAGCGTTGAGCAATGGGGTGGGACGTACTAGTGTGATACGTTTGCAAAATTCTTACATTCCTGTTTGTTTTTGCTACTAGGCTGAAACCAAGAATGTAACGTGCCATGATATGCGGTAGGCGTGATAATTCTTCGGGTGCTTCTGCCAGGTCAAGCAGACGCATTCTCAGAGAAGGCGGGTTATTGCAGGATGCCATGTGGATATTGAACTTTGCTTGCACCACACCCAATGCTACTTATTTACACGATAACAATTGTACTACAACCTGTGAGAAGTGCCCAACAGATCAATACCCATACGGAACTGCCACAGTGCTGACTTGGCATGTTGTCGACACTTGGTGTTATACATTCCCAAATGTTTCCGTTAATGGTTCTAATGACCTGTTTGATGTATTATGTATTTTTTGTCTAAAGGACTTTGGAGAATGAAACCGCAAAGGCTTTGTCGACTGTATCATAACTAAATGTGACAAAATAACTGAGACAGCACTTGAATTGCAGAAATGCGATATATGCTTTTATTATTAGTGAAGTGCAATTAGAGATAGATTTATTAAAAAACAATGTTTTGATTTTCCAACCTAGCTGCTTCAAACAGTTATCTTTTGTAGCTTATTATTAAGTTGCGCGTTGCCAGGAGAATTGATTTATGAATCGCTGGGGCTGCACGGTCTGGGGGCAAGAGCGTGAAATACTTTGGAATAGAGAGAGTGTGTAAATAAGTTATTTGAGCTTATATTCAGTTTTGCTTTAAAAAAATGACAAAATTCTCTGGGTGTTGAGGGTGTTGGTGCCTCAGTGTTAGAGGTAAAATCATTCTTCTCTGCTTGGGGGAAAGCTTAGGGTCAACGCATGTGTCTTGGAAGTAAGACAACATAGAGCAACACAGGTTTGAATCCCATTGCCACTCTTAGAGACTGTTCTTCGGTATTAAGTGCATTACAAAAGGTTAATGAATTCTTTGCTGTGGATTCTTGCCACCCTGCCTTGAGGTCTGGTTGCTATCACCCCAACCTAGGTTCTGTTTTCTAGCACCCTGTCTTGAGGTCTAATTTGTCTACCCCCACCTTGTGGTCTGGTTATTCTCACCCTGTCTTGGGGTCTGGTTTCTCCCAATCCACCTTTTGGCCTGGTTTCATTCACCACATTTAGGGGTGTGGTTTGCTGCACCCTTTGTCTTGAGGCCTGGTTTCTTTCACCCCGCGTTAGGGTCAGATTTGTTTCTGCCCTTCTTGTGGTCACATTTCTGTCTCCCGACCTTGGGGTCTGGTTGCTGTCACTCCGCCTTGGGGTTTAGTTTCTCTCACCCTGCCTTGGTGTCCGGTTTCTCTCACCCCGCCTTCGGGTCTGGTTTTTGTCCACCTGCCTTGGGCTCGGATTTCTTTCTCCCCGCCTTGGGGTCGAATTTCTGTCACCCTGCCTTGGGGTCTGATTACTCTCACCCTGCCTTGCGGTCTGGTTGCTGTCACCCTGCCTTGGGGTTTAGTTTCTCTCACCCTGCCTTGGTGTCCGGTTTCTCTCACCCCGCCTTCGGGTCTGATTTCTGTCCACCCGCCTTGGGCTCGGATTTCTTTCTCCCCGCCTTGGGGTCGAATTTCTGGCACCCTGTCTTGAGGTCAGATTTCTCTCACCCCCACCTTGGGATTTGGTTACTCGCACCCTGTCCTGGGTTCTAGTTTCTCTCAATCCACCTTTTGGCCTGGTTTCGGTCACTGCGTTTAGGGGTCTGGTTTGCTGCACCCTCTGTCTTGAGGCCTGGTTTCTTTCTCCCCGCTTTGGGATCGGATTTGTTTCTGCCTGCCTTGTTGTCTCATTTTTATCCCCCCACCCCTTGGTGTCTTTTTGCTGTCACCCCGCCTTGGGGTATAGTTTCTCTCACCCTGCCTTGGTGTCCGATTTCTCTGACCCCGCCTTCGGGTCTGGTTTCTGTCCCCCCACCTTGGGCTTGGATTTTTTTCTCCCCGCCTTGGGGTCGAATTTCTGTCACCCAGCCTTGGGGCCTGATTCCTGTCACCCCCAGCCCCTTAGGGCTTGGTTGTTCTCACCTGCCTTGGGGTCTGGTTACTCTCACCCAGCCTTAGGGTCTGGTCTGGCCTTTACACCATCCTCCTGGCTCCGTGGAGTAACTGCATACCTAGTATCTCAGTTTGTTGCTCCTTCTGGCATGCATTCATGTAGGCTGATGAGGTTTCTTCCTTCCGGCTTCCTCCAGATGTTCGGCATCTGATGTAGCTAGCGCTCACTTCCCGTTCCCGCTGTTTTCCTGCAGGGCTTCGTCAACGGTGCTGCATTTTTCTGCTCCTTCACTGGTCCGGGATTCTCCACTGTGGGAGCCTCTCGTAGGTCGTCGGATGTATACATACGTAATTTAAGAGGATCTATTGTATAGCCAATATATCGTAAACCACAGGTACATTGAATCATATAGACTACAAACAGTGTCAGACAATTGATTTTGTGTTTAAAAATCCACCATCTGGACATTTAACTTTTCAATTAACCTGAACAAAATCACACATTTTGCACTTCATGTATTTAAAGAAACCTGTGTTTTTGCTCGCTCGTGAAAGCCAATTACTTTCAACATTATTGTGTTTATGTACAATGGGAGATAACATGGTTCTCAACGAAGGAGCGTGATGGATTCAAGGCATATCTTAATTCCTGATCTGTCAACAGAATGGGCCAGTGTTTGGAGAAAATGGATCTGATATATTTGACTTGATGGTTAAACCGAGGTATACATCTGATATTTCCATTCTCGGATTTTTTGCATTCCACATTAAGGTGCTCATTTCTATTCCTTGATTTCGCTTTCACAAATTAATCATTGATATTTCAGGTGCACGTGTTCTGGGATGTGGGGTGGTTTTCTGTTTGGCATGTTGTGATAGGTGTCCACCTTACCTTATTCCTATGGGATTTGGTGGTCATGTTCAGTTTGGGATGCGATGGGGCACAGTGTTTTGTGATGTGCACATCATGCTGTCACATCAACAATGACACCATGGTGGTGTGTGCATCTATCCCCCCATTTCACTGCCATGTGCCTGTCATGCAACTTATCAAGCAGCCAGGCACGTCGTCCTGTATGTCGCTCCATGTAGCGTGGTAGCATGGAATTCCGCAGGACCAATGAGTCATGAGTTGATCTGGGATATCGGGCACAACAATGTGTGATGATCTTGCTGGCGTCACATACCATCTGCACATTGAAGGAGTGGTATTGCTTGCGGTTGCGGTACACCACCTCCATGGCATGCAGAACCACCAACTCCATGTGGGTGCAGTCGAGGTCACCTATACAATTTGGCATGCCTGCCAGTGCATGGAAGCAAATTTTTGTATCAAAAATCTCCTGGGGAGTCCGTGGTAGGGATATGTAGTCCCTTGTGTGCTTCAGGAGGGCATCCAGCACTTGGTTCAGTATGCAAGAAAATAAGGGTTGTGATATGCCATGCATGTGCCCCACTGTGTGCTGGTAGGTGTCTGTGGTAAGGAAGTGGAGCACCGACACTGCCTTCAGTAGAGGAGGGGATGGCGGTGCGTATTTCAATGAGGCTGACAATGTCATTGTGTGTCATGTCCACGATGGTGGTGATGGTGTCCCGGTCCAGACGGTACAGGGTGTGGATCAGCTCAGGGGTTAGGTTGAATGGACTGGCTCTGATGTGAGGGATTGGTGGCTGCCTGCGTGGTACCACTGGCTGCACTGGTGGGACTTGCTGGGCCTGTCTCCCCCTACTTCTCCTCCTGCGTCTCCTCTGTGGTGCCTGCTGTTGTTGTTGTTGCTGTTGTGGCAATGCAAGCATATCCTCCAGTCCCAGTATTGTGTGGGAAGAGGTGTGGTGTGTGGGTGTTCTCCTTTTGTGCTGGCCCAGACTCCATTGCCTCCACCTGTGCTGATTATGTGCACCTGTGGCAGTTGGGAACACTGTACATAGCAGTTTATGGGTGGTTCACAATGCCGGTATTGCCAGCATGCCGGTATCCCCTATTAGCGCCTTCATGATGCTGGTATTTGCATGTCCGCCTACCTTGTGATGTCCTCCTGTTAGCGGCATCCCGGTATTGCCGACATGAAGGCCCGTGTGCCTGCGCCCTTGCCGCTATTAGAGGCACCGTTATTAGCGGTGCCTCTAATACTGGGTTCTTAGGTCGGAATAGCCTGGAGCGGTATGCGACGCCGGTAATCCTTTACCGACATCGTTTTTCCATTACCTCCATCCTCGGAATGAGGCCCTTGGGCCTCATTACGAGTTTGGAGGTGTCCATGCCCTTAATAAGGGCTTGGCTGCTTCCAAACTCGGGCCCGAGTCCGTGGTCCCTGAATGGGAAAACACCGGGCCATTCCGACTTTGGAGGGCCTGGTATTTCAGCATTCAGGGAACCCGGACCATCCCCATTCCCATTTGAGCTCCCATAGGGCTCAATGGGAATGGGGAGGGAGCTAACAACGGGCCCGTTAAAAAAGGGCCCGTTATTAGCTCCCTGGTCCCCTCGCGGGACCCGCAAAGGACGTCTGATCTGACCAGACGTCCAGAGCAGGTCCCGCAAGGGGACCTCGTAATAGGGTGGAATGGGTTTAACGGCACCGGCAGCTCTACCGGCGCCGTTAAACCCATTCCGCCAGGGTCGTAATGAGGCCCATTGGTGCTGTAAAGTCCCGCTTTTGACGGCTATGAAACCTGCTGTCTACCAGCTAAGCGAGGCCTCCATGGTAGACCCTTCGGGGTCTTTTTACTCTGGTTAGATCGAGTGCCAATCTTTGTTTTGCTAGAGCACTTGATGAATTCTGGCAGTTGAGGTTAATTTGACTACCTGTATTCAATGTCGAAAGATACTGCTGGTAAACATTTACTGGCTCACAGGAGTCTCTAAGTTAAGCAGTTTTCTTGATTCCGTGCCTACCACCATCACAGAATGGCTGAGTAGTGTGGAATGTGGCAGTAGCTTATTCGCAGGGGATTTGAATTCTGCATGCCCTCTGATTAATTAGGAAGACATCGAACAAGGGTGTTTGCCCATCAAAAAGGGGCTGCCAAAAAAGGACCTACGTGGTCTGAAGTGGGCACATTCTTTGGCGGACCCTTAGGCTGCCTATGTTGAATGGTTCTTTTAAGGGGATGTGGCCTAAGGCAGACATTTTTCGGACTTTTTGTACGGTTGGACCTTTTGTTTTCGGTCCGATAGTACAATTCCGGAAAAAAGGTGCCAGTGTCTCAATTCCTTACTATGGGCCTCATTATAACCTTGGTGCTCCCGTAATGAAGGGTGCCGGTACGGGACCGGCACCCTTCATTACAGGAGTGCCTATTACGAGGTTCCCTTTGCGGGACCGGTAAGGACGCCTGGTAAAATCAGGCATCCTTAGCGGGTCCTGCGAGGGGAACAGGGAGCTAATAATGGGCCGTTATTAATGGCACCGTTATTAGCTTCATCCCCATTCCCATCGAGCCCTATGGGGGCTCAAATGGGAATGGGGAATGGTTCTGTGCATGAGGAATTACTGGGTCCTCCAAGGTCGAAATGACCCGGTAATTCCTCATTCACAGACCCCGGTACTGGAGCCCGGTATGGAGGCAGCCATGACGCTAATAGCACCATGGCTACCTCCATACTCGTAATGAGGCCCTATATGGTTGTTGATTACATTCTTTATAATATGTGTGCATTCTTTGGTATTTCTCCTACTGATTGGAGTGATCACAACATGTTGGTTTCCATGTTTAATATGGGAGCACAATGGGAAAGAGAGCGAGTGATGAGACATTTGACTATGGACCCCACTGGTAACAGGATTGTTTGGAGCCCTGATGGGGTGAATAGATTAAACGTTAGGCTGACGGCTCTCAACATGGGAAACTCATGGGAATGGAAATTGCACACTTTTAGTGTGGACAAATTTGGGTCCCTTATCGACGGATTAGTTGAGCCTCCGATCGGGAGATGGGGCTCTCAGCTAGATAGAGTGAAACATAGATCTTACAATCATGTTTTTGACCAGTCTGTTGCAGAAGGGAAACGCGATATGAAAGCGAACATTTGAATGGCCCGGTTTGTCCTAAAAGACTCGGCCCTGACATCTGCAATTATATAGATTAGACAGCAGTTTAAAATATGGAGTAGACATGAAAGGACCCGATTGGTACAAAGGGATGTGGAATCTATATTAGCACTGACTGTGGAAGCTTCTGGTTCTTAATAAATTCGCTAAAAAGAGAGAACAGTGTACATCAGAGTAACACAGTTCTCGAACAGGACTGGGTTTCCCATTTTATACAATTATATTTTGCTGCAGAAGTTCCCCAGGTTCAGCCCTCCCCTGATCCACCCACTTTGGAAGGTGGCTTTGAATTGAACCTTATCCAGGACTTCATTCAAGAGCTCATTCATTATTCGTTTATGTAACGTGCATGCTCCTGGTCCCAACAAGCTGAGTAACCAGCTATTGAAGGGTGACCTTGAGACCTGGGCCTCTAACTTTTCCTTTTTATTTAAACATATAGGGCCTCAATACGAGTTTGGAGGCAGCCATGCCCTTGATAAGGGCATGGCTGCCTCCAAAATTGGGTCCGGGTTCCCTGAATGGGGAAATACCAGGCCATTCCGACCTTGGAGGGCCCGGTATATCCCCATTCAGGGAACCCGGATCCGGTACATCCCCATTCCCATTTGACCCTCCATAGGGCTCAATGGGAATGGGGAGCATGCTAACAACGGGTCCGTTAATGGTAAAACCAGGCGTCCTTAGCGGGTCCTGCGAGCAGACCTCGTAATAGGGCGGTAAGGGGTTAACGGCTCCGGCGTCTTTACCGGCGCCATTAACCCCTTACCGCCCACCTCGTAATAAGGCCCAAAGTGACTAGAAGTTGACATCCTTTGTCCTGGAGGTTGGCACATGTGATCCTAATTTATAAAAGGGGCCCCAAAACGGAACCAACTAGTTATCACCTGATCTACATTTTGGACGCAGACAGCAAGATTTTAACATCTGTCTTGCTGCCCCATCTGTAGGTCTGGGCTCGAGAATCAGGTAGAGTTAAAAAAAGAAATAATGATTTCGAAGGGTACAGGGTGCCAGCCTGAACGGAATCATTTTGCAGTGCCTGCAGGACACTATTTGGAAAGTGGGGAATAGTCACATCTTCCTAGCATCTTTCGATCTAAAAGCAACCTTTGATCTTGTTGACAGGGACCTCCTGTGGTCTAAGCTCTCCAAATGGAGGCCCCTGTCAACAAGATCGAAGGCTGCTTTTAGATCGAAGATGCTAGGAAGGATTTGGGGTTAAATGACTGAGGTAAAAATGTTTGCGGGATAAATGACCGAAGGTTCTTTGTTCAAAATAACCTTTGGTCCTTTCTCCCCTGAACATTTCACACTTGGCTAAACCCCCACCCACACCCCTGCCCCCAACACACCCACCCCTGTACCCCCCCACTTACCTTTCATTCTGATGCGCTTTATCCCTACAACGGCTGTTCCCTTTCACTTTCGTGATTGGGAATGTGCGCCGCAGGGTCCTTTCCTTTTTTTTTCTTCGTTACTGCGGGACAGGTGCAGGGGACACCCCAGCAACCCCCACAATCCCCGCTCACAGCATAGTGAGCAGGGGTTAGGGGGACACCCCCACAGCCCCAGCAGCCCTTTTTTTGTTCTACTTACCAAAAGTAGGTAGAACATTTGGTGGTACCTATTTTCGAACTTATAGATGAGTAGGACATTTGGATGCAATCTTTTTGGCCGAAACCCTAGGAAGAAGTGACTATTCCCTGAGGGCCTATTTCATCTGATCAGTTGCCTGAAGGATCAGTCTAGAATACGGGTAAGGCTGGACACTGAGGGCACACTCTCTAGCGAGATTCCAACCAAAAGGGGATTGAGGCAGGGGTCCGTTCTTGCCCCCTGTCTCTTTAATCTATATTTATCAAACATTAATGAAAGTATATAACCCCAGACCTTTGTTCCCCCTAAAGTTGTCTCATATAAGGCTCATTTGGTTAGCCTATGCTGACAATCTCCTAGTGTTTGATCAGTCCCTGATATGTCTCCAGCGTTTAATCTGGGCATTCGAATTGTATGCAGAGGAGAATGCATTGATTATTAACCATTCTAAGACAAAAATCCTTAAAATTCAGAAGAACATAGATGCACACCTCTTTTGCCTGGAAACACTACAGCTAAGTCAATGCCTAGTCTGGGATACTGAATGGAAACCCTTATTGATATATCTTTATGTCCAGTTCATGCGTTCTGGATGACTACCCCTATATAACACCCCTCTCTTGGAATCCCCCTGACCCCACTGAGCCAAGAAGTAGTTCTGTTTTGCAAGTTAAAAGGTTTATTTGAGAATTTAAACAATATATATATATATATATATATATAAATATATATATATATATATATATATATATATCACACTTTATGATAAATTAATAATTGGATATCACACTTAATCTGAGCAGTAATCAATAATGGATAGTTTGGCACTAGCACACTTCTTTATAATCAATGATGAGTGGTTATAGGATGGATAAGATAGCAACAATACTTTTATGGTTTCAAATGGATGCAAGGTGGAATGAAAATGCAGTACAGAAAAAAAAACTTGATATGATTTCAACAAAACAATGTAATCACTTTTCTCTTGCAATCCACTCCCCCCCTTCTGCAATGTAAGTAAATGAAGGGGAGAGCACACAGTTCTGAGAAATGCAACCAAATGCAATTCAGTTCAATTCCCCCCCAGCAGCTTATACAACAGATAGGAGTTTTGAAACACAGACCCAAGTGCTTTGAATATGGTGACAATGCAGTGAGAAATATGCTGAAAATGGTTAATTCCCTTTAGGAGGTTCAGGGTGAGTGAAATATACTTGGGATGAGTTCAGGCTCACTTTAGCAAGGATCTAGGAGTAACTAGCAGGTTAAACGAATTTTTGGCAAAGGAAAGCAAGGAAGCTGCTGTTTTCACATGTGGCTGGATTTTTAACCAAATCGCGAATCGCAGCAAAATTCGCGAATGCATGAATCACGATTACGGCAAAAGTATGAGGAGTAGCAAGTCGGTCCTAAGCCTGTGGAAAAGCCGAGATTCTAAGCTTTCAGAGGAAAGTTAAAGCAAGGTCCTAGCACAAACGGTTCCAGAGATACGGACGATTAAATAAAGATAGTTTTTTGGATTTGAAATTTCAAAGTGACAGGTTACAGCTTGCAGCTAGAAAATGACAGGTGACAGCTTTGCAAATGACAGGTGACACTTAGGAGGCAGTTCTGGTTAGATTAAAATAGATTGAATTATATTATTTTAACTAAGAGATTGGTTCTGCACAGTTCTGCTAGGTACTCACAATATATTTTAGAAATATGCCTCGCCACGGATCTGGTCAGGTTTTGGACTGGACTCTGGTTCTGGTCTCGGCACTTCACAGTGATCTAGGTCAGTTCTCTGGTTCTGGATACTGCTCTGCTTTCTCTGGGTACAGCACTGCTTCTGGATCTTTCTGCACAGCTTTCTCTGGACCCAACGCTGATCCGCACGGCTCCTGGATGCTGCTACCGGTGTTAGGTTTGCTGGATGCTGAGGCCTACTGAGAAGAGTTCTCAGTTTGTGGGTTCAGGCCCTTGCTTTGAGTTCTGAATCAAGTTCTTTGGAGTTTTAAAGTCTAAGTGTTTCATCTGGTATCTTCTGGATGTTGTATGGTTCGGCAGAGCGCGTTGCAGCAAATGGAATTGCATGTCCTCTCTAGCTTCCAGTGGCTCTTTTTATGTCTTTTGAAAGTGGGTGTGTGTGCAGCATCACTAGCCAGCCCCTCTCTCAACTGCCCATTGGTCAAGCTTTCCTTTCTCTCTTGATTGGGGAAAAGAAGTGGAGTGTCAGAGCGATGTCATTTAATGGCTTGCAGAAAGGACACTCCCCTGTCAAATTACACACAAACTATATTTGACCTAAAGACATATTTCATAGATACACAGTGGTTTGAAATTACATGCACCCATCACATATCACATGAGGTATACCCTGTTCAAACTCTGCTCTTCCTGGGGGCTTGCATTCAGAAATGGCAACATTTGGTGCTTTTTAGTGGGTTTTGCAACATCGGATTTTTCTCCAGATTTATACACATGTACACGGCCTGTCCATACATACTCCAATAAACTCCCATGTCTCTAGCTTAAACACAGAGTATGTAGTATGCATAAATAGCAGGGTTTTGCCCCAGAACCTCACACAAATTGGAGTTTGGGCTTGAATCGAAGGTACATTTTTTAAATGAAGGCTCTCAAAGTTATACATTCCTGTCATTTGATTACAAAGAGTTATCAGTGTTTCTGTAAAATATATATATTGCTTTCAATTCAGTTTTCAGAGTGTTGGAGTCCGCCTCCAAGACTTGGGTGGGTCAGTGATCACATGTGTCTTCTGGCAGGCAGGCCTTTGTTGGCAGGAAACAGTCAAAATCAACATATCCTATTCAAGTGCAAGAGCCTATTGTGTGGTCTCCAGGAGGCTCCCAGCCAGTCTGCCTTCTATCAATCAAGAGGTCATGTGAGATTCTAACTCCTAGTGTGAATCTCTGGAGGTGAGAGGTTTCCCAGCCTTTGGCCTGTTAATTAAATCAGATTGTCTTCTGGGAACAGCATGTGGTTAAGATTTTAATTAACTCCCAGCCTTTGATGTAAAGGCCTCTCCTGCAACTCCTGACATGCAGTTTCCCTGTCAGAGTTTAGACCGCTAGCGCCGCCCTCAGTCAAAAGCGGGTACTGCATGCAATTTTGGGATCTTTCTTGGATTAATGCATTCTAAACAGGAATGTTTCTTACATGGTAGTAAATCCTTGCTTAACATTGTTTTGATGGGGCTCCTTACAGTAAAATGGTTATGTGGAACCCCACAAAAGGGTTGAATCTTTAAAGTGGTCCGATGAGCCACGATTTCAGCAACTTTTTGACATCCGTAACAGTGGATTTTGTTATCAAAGATCTTTCTTTACCTTGGTGGGTGGCAATTTAGGTAACCATTTTGGTGTGCGCACAAACTGCGTGGTTCTCCTGGATTCTGGCGCACATGTGGGCTTTTTGGCCATCTTGGATTTTCTAAGCCCACAGCACCAAATGTTGCAGCATGATAGCTCAAACGTGGGTCAGGACACCCAACAAAGCCCCCCCACCCGACTGCACTTTAAATTTGAGTCGATGGGGAGTCGGGTGCACAAAAGATGATGACCCACGCACTGGTATGTCAGCATAATCTTCTGCCAATTCTGCAAATGGCACAGTTCAGCATCTTTTCCTCCATCCGGTACTGATCGATCGGTTCTCCTCGCCGGTCCTGATGGGAATATGGGGCGGTACCCTGGGCCCCTCGGGTCTCAGCTCCCGGTCGTCCTCCTTGGCCAGTCTCCAGGTTTCCTTCTCCCCCACCATTGATATAGTGGGGTGGCATATATTTTTTAAGAACTCAACAGATATGAACATGCACATTTTTTTAAATTAAGCGACAGGAACACACACACTTGAGAAACACAGAATTTGATAGGCTATATGTAGGATATTTTAAGTTAGAACTGAATTAATCTGAGACAGTACCCTCTAGGATTCCAGAGGATTCCTCCAGTTGTTGCAGAGTGTGGCTGGGATGGCAACACTTCAACTGGTTAATGTGGACCCACTTGTCTTCCCCCTCTGCCAAACCGCCTTTGGGGATGCAGATCTTGTAGGCCACAGGGGAGATCTTGTCTATAATCTCAAAGGGTCCCTTCCATGTAGGCAAACATTTTCGCTGTTTGGCCTGGTTCCTTTGGAAATTGTATAAATAGACCCGGTTCCCTGTGGGACGTTTTTACCCATGCATCCGAGCCCTACCTCAAAACTGTGCAGTACTGGCATTGAAAACATCATGATGGCCAGAGCTTCCCAGAAAATGTACAGGGAAATGCATGAAGAATAGGCTGCCGCTCATTTTTGCCGATGTTATGGGCACAGAAGGGCACTGCCTAAAACCACCATTGGACTACCCACACAGTAGTCTGAAACCATTGGGAATGGCAATGCTGATTGCCAAAAGCAACCTAGAATTGTGGGGAATTCATTTTCTTAAATCCCAAAAATGGGTGCATTACCAGTACTCACCACTATCAGAAAGCCGGCGTTTTAAAACAACACCAGACATTTGTGTAAAACTGAATAGATGAACCCAAAGCAGGCCAAAGAAAGACTTACGGAGAGGTGGATACAATGTAAAGTTATATTCTGAAGTGACTTGAAGGTTTATAACAAGACTGGCTGAGCTGTGGATTTCAGCAGTTTAAGTAAATTTGGACTGAAGGACACTAAAAATCTAAATGTTTAAAAGAAATGAGTGACCTACTTTTGAGTGTCACATAGGTTGCAATTGTTTAAATGTCATAGTTTGAAACTTAGAATCAGCATTCTAGCTGCATATGTAAAAATGGTTAGTTTTATTTGAATGTAGAAAACTGGGTAACCAAAAGTGACATTAGCTGGGGCCTGGCTTAGGGAACTGAATTCTGCCCACCAGCTACCCCCGACAGGAGTTGAGACTTGCACAACTGCTGTGTTCCCAGGCCTAGCTGCCTTTTGCTGTTCCCACCAAAAGGGATATGACACTTCTCTGATTGAATTACCAAGGGACTGCTAGAGACTAAACATAGGACCCAGGCAGAGGGTTTATTGAAGTGGCCATAAATGGCTTCCTCTTGAACAATGGGCCTTCCAGGGCCCAGGCAGATGGTTTATTGGGGGACCGTAAAACAGCTTCCTCTTGGCAGAAGCTGGGAGGGGCAGGGCCTCTGAGCCTGGCAGAAACTGGACAAACTGGTTTCTGCACCATGTGACGTGGGAAACCACACCCCTGTAGCCAGAATATGGTTTTAGAAAAAGATGAATAACTCATAGTACGGACTTGTCATAATTATTTAAATGATACCATAATTCTTGTGATTTTTCTGCCCACATTTTAAGAGGTTTTTAGAACCGGTGGCATGATCTGGGGGCAAACTAGCAGTTAAGAGGGTATTACTTAAAATGTCTGCATGTGAAAAGTCTGATACTTCATCAATTAATGCCTGCATGCCTTGCACACATTTGGGTAAATTTGAGTAAGAATCTGATATTGGTAACTTGACCAAAAAGTGAAATATGTTGCCATTTCTCAATGCAAGCTCCCAGGAAGAGCAGATTTGGACAGGGTATATCTCATGTGATATGTGATGGGTGCATGTAATTTCAAACCACTGTGTAGCTATGAAATATGTCTTTTTGATCAAATATAGATTTTGTGGGCAAACTGACCAGGGGAGGATCCTCTGACCCATAAAACCTACAGCATCACTCTGACTCACAGTTCCTTCCCCAATCATGGGAGAGGGGAGAATTGGGTCAATGGACAAGTGGAGAGGGGCTGGCTAGTGATGCTGCACACACACCCGCTTTCAAAACACATAAAAGCAGACAGTCAGGACAGATAGGGACATTCAATTCCATCTGCTGCGGGACGCTCTGCAGGGAAAATCCATACTTTACCTCCATCAACCTCCAGAGAGCCAACATAGAGACTTCAATCTATCCACCTTCAGAGACCAAGACTTTACTTCAGAATTTGTAGCAGAGAGGTCAACTACAAGCTAAATCCCTCTTTAGCAGGCCTCAAATCATTGCCATTATCACAGTCAGGCGAGCTGTTTGAATTCTTTGCAAGAACTCTTGCCATTTGCCAGAGAGCAGTGTTGTATCCAGAGAGAGACCAGCTGAACCGGAGACCGCTGTATCCGGACCCACAGACCTGATCAGAACCAGAGACCCAGACCAGACCGCTGTTCGCAGAACTAGAGAGCTGACCCAGACGCTGTGCGCAGAGACCGTCCGTGGCGAGTGAAGAAAACCTGACCAGATCCGTGGCGAGGCCCATTCTATTTCTAAATATATTGTGAGTACCTAGCAGAACTGTGCAGAACCAATCTCTTAGTTAAAATAATATAATTCAATCTATTTTAATCTAACCAGAACTGTCTCCTAACTGTCACCTGTCATTTGCAAAGCTGTCACCTGTCATTTCTAGTTGCTAGCTGTCACTTGTCACTTTGAACTTTAAAATTTCAAATCTGAAAAACGACCTTTACCATATCGCTCATATCTCAGTGACCGTTTGTCTTAGAGACTTGCAGTAACTTTCCTCTGAAACTTGGGAATCTTGGATTTTCAACGAACCTAGAACCACATTCCTACTCCCTATACTTCTGCCGCAATCGCGAAAAACGCACTGGCGAATTTTACCGCGATTTGCAAATTTCTCCACGTGTGAAAACAGCAGCTTCCTTGCTTTCCTTGCTAAAAATTCATTTGCCTCTCAAGAACCATCCCTGAATCATTGCTAGAGTGAGCCTGGACTAATATTAACTAGATACCACTCACCCTGAACCTCTAGAGGGAATTAAAAGCATTTTAGCATATTTTTCACTTCATTGCCAGCACATTTAAAAGCATTTTGGGCCTGTGTTTCAAACTTCTGTAGTCTAAGCTTGCTGGTGTGAACTGAATTACATTTGATTGCCTTTCTGAGAACTGTGTGCTTTCCTTCCATTTCCTTGCATTGCATAAAGGGGGGGAGTGGATTGCCAGAGAAAAGTGATTACATTGTTTTGTTGAAAGCATATTGAGTATTTTCTGTACTGCATTTTCATTCCACCTTGCATCCATTTGAAACCATAAAGTATTGTTGCTATCTTATTCATCCTATAACCACTCATCATTGATTATAAAGAAGTGTGCTAGTGCCAGACTATCCATTATTGATTACTGCTCAGACTAAGTGCGATATTCAATTATTAATTATTATAAAGTGTGATATATATATCTATTGTTTAAATTATCAAATAACCCTTTTAAACTTGCAAAACAGAACTACTTCTTGGCTCAGTGGGGTCAGGGGGATTCCAAGAGAGGCGTGTTATATAGGGGTAGTCATCCAGAACGCATGAACTGGACATAAAGATATATCAATAAGGGTTTCCATTCAGTATCCCAGACTAGGCATTGACTTAGCTGTAGTGTTGAATTGAATCCTCTTACAAATTGGGGGCTCGTAGCCGAGGATTCCGGATTAGATCTATCACTTGTGCAGATTAATACAGTGTGCCAGCTGACCAGATACACATATCCGGTCGGATCATCACGCTGTGTTACGCTGTAAAGCACTCCTCAAAGGAACGCTCTAAGGAAAAGGTCTGTTTTGCAAAAATAAAATACAAACGTCTGTAAGTCAGGAAGGAATTCAAATTCCAGAATGATGACCTTGGTAGATATGAAAATAGCCAGAGAGCACTTCCTACATAAGCTATTAGTGAGAGGTGAGTGAACTCATCAGGACCAGACGGTCTGGTTGCAAGCAATCGCACCCCAGATCACGGCAACAGGGTCAGATATATGGAGAGACCAGGGTCCCTTACATGTGGCCCTGAGTGAACTATATATGTCCTCTAAGGCCAAGGATGAGCACAACAAGATTGCCAGGGTAGCGGCATATTTATATTTACATATGGGAGCCATGCAGGACAAATGTGCTGAAGGCCAAGATCTGGCGAGTAGGCAACTGCTGGCATTACAGAAGGCCCAATCTGATCTGGACTCTTCTGAGCAGAGGCTGCAGAGGAGCCAGGAGTCAGAAAATGATAGTAGGCAGTATATCATTAAAATAAAAGAGGACATGGATATACTGCAACAGGAAAAGGATGACCAGGGTACTAGATTTCTGGCCCTGCAGAAGGAGCACTAAGACAGTTTGGACTCCTTACTGCAGAGTCAGAAAAAGCTGGAGCAACAATTAGACTTTAACAGGGCATGCACGGAGCAGGTAGCCACCCTGCAAAGTCATCTAGATAGAGTGAAGGCAGAGAGCAACAAGCTGATTTTGAAAGACCTGGATACCCAGGCAGAGTTTGATGAAGAACGCCAGAAAGCTGGTGCCTTTCAAAGGCAGAGGGACGACCTGGCGGCACAAATGCAGGCTCTTAGTCAAGAAAGAGACGCCTTAGGCCAGGAAGTCTGCCATTTAAAAAGAAAAACAGAAGAAAATCACTTGGCCCTCCAGGGGCTGGGTGACCTCCAAAAAGAACACCAGAACTTGTTAGAACACACCAGGAGGGTGGAGGATGCTCTGGCAAGAAAGGAGCAGGCCAATAGGGACACAGCTCAGGAGGTAACCCTCCTGCAGCAAAGACTGGCCCAGTGCTCCAGGACCAATCAGGAGGCACAGAGAGAGAATGAGGCTCTCTGCCAGCACAATGATAGACTCCAACAACAGGTAACGATGCAGGAGAGATTGATAGAGTCTAGTAAGGCCTTAACTGAGGAACTGAAGGCGCAGGCTCTTGCATTGCAACAGGGAGCAGGGGCGGATAGAGATGAGGTTCGCTGGGAAAGAGAAACTCCTGAGCATAACCCCAGGAGCCCTAGTACCAGAGGCCTTTATCTCTCTCAGTCCCTGGACTCTGCCACCCCCATGTCCCCTGGCGCACATGAGCACAGGGCCACAGGGATGGCAGATTACTATCCAGCCAGAAGCATGGGGCTCATAGGCCAGTACCACCCAGGAATGGAGGGGCGGGCATCCGGGTATGGGCACCCAAGCACAGTGCAATTTGATGGGGAACCCCAGGAGAGTAGGCCCATTAAGGGCATCCTGAAAACCTCTGCCCAGTTAGGTCAGTGGGGGGGTACCCATCAAATCCTGGCAGCAAGGAGGGATCTGAAGACTCCTCTGAGCGGTACAGGACACAGGAAACCAGGTCCCCACATTCTGCCAGCCATTCCCAGGCTCGCAGAATCCGGGAAAACCTGGAAGAACAGACGGGAACCTCTGGGAGCAGTGCCTCTGAGTCAGAAGATGAATGGACCAGGGTTACCCGGACCAAAAGGGCCAATAGGACAAAAAGGGCCTTGCTTAAGGACCCCTTAAAGCAGATTAAGGCAATCAGGAGCGTCATCACGCCTTATCATAAGAACGCCAAGTATTCTGTTTGGGAGCACTTAGAGTTGTTTGAGCAAATGATGGAGACTTTCCATTTGAAGGACAGACAAAGCTGTATTCGATATGTAAAGTGGACCTTCTCCCCGGAATACTCCAGTTTCTTTGCGGGGCTGGAGGACCAAAATCATTTAAGATGGTCCACCTATAAGGCGGCCATCTTAAAACATTTTTCTACTCATAGAAATCCTCAAGAGGCTCGCAAGGCAGCCTACAATTTACAGTGTGGGGAGGATCAGGCCCCACAAGAATTTGTGCAGGAGTTAAAGCGTGCTTTTGCACAGACCACAAGAAGGGTGCGCACGTATAGCAGAGAATTTATTAATGCGTTTTTCCATGCCTTGCCCAAATACATAATGACCCAGCTCGTGAGGGATTTTCACGAGAAAAGATCTTTAGACTGGGTCATTGAACAGGCGACCCGGATCTATGAGGTGCAGAAGCCAATAGAAAATAAAAATAATGCGCCCAAAAACCCCAAAGCCAACAACACCCCTGCTGCTGCCAAGGTGGCAGAGGTAAAGGTCACCCCCGTTTTAGAGTTGGAGATGGGGGGCCTAAAAACCTACCTGCACCTAATAATGCTAGGCCCAGAAGGTCCTCGGACAGACAGGGAGCCAGGGAGGCAGCCCCACAAATGGGGTCCCTCGCTCTCCTGATTATGTAAGCCCCCTTTACAAGGGAAACAGACCCATCCTGGGTTATGTGTGGACTCCTCCAGCCCAAGGGGAGGGATCCAGCCAAGCACCTAACCCAGAGAACTTCCCTCCCAACTTCTCACAGGAGGGCAGAAACTCACCAAACCCTGGGCAGAACTTCTTCCCCAGGTATCCACCCAACTTCCAGCCCCAAAATCCTCCACCCTTCTTTCCCCAATTCCCTGAGCCCAGACAACCAAATCCGGGAGAGGGGAGGCCAAGGGTGGAGGGGTATCCAAATCTTCCCAACCAGGGGTACTACCAAAGAAGGGATAGCTACCCTTCCCGGGATCAGCCCAGGGGAGAAAACAGGGCCCCGTATCAGCCTGAGCGGGTTTCCCAGTTAGAGCGCCAGGTTCAAAACATGGCGCGGGATCTGGGTCACATGCTGAGGGCTCAGCAGAACCCTCAGATCGGCATGCCGGCGCAGAACGCACCCAACTCTGGACCTGGTGCTCCAGAACAATGACGGGGGCAGCACCCCGATAACACACCGGTTCCCAGGGAGGAGGCACAAGGGGAAGGGGGGTGTAAAGCCTTGGAGGAAGCTTCCTTCCTCACTTGTAAACAGCCCCTGGAAACCCAGGAACCGGAAACAAAATCTCTTGCCCCTGAAAGTCTGCCTCCTAAGGAACAGAGGGGGGGGGGGTAGGAGAAACAAAAGACCCAAACAGACACAGTTTGAGGAGGAGGTACAGATCTTCCAATTTGAGGGAGAGGGATCCTCAGAGGATCCTGGGAAAAGGATCTTCTCCTTTAGAGAGGGGGGAACTCCTCCCAAAGAAAAATGGGTCCCTAGGGATGCAAATCCAGACTGGGGAGATGTGGAGACTGAGCTACCGCCGCCCACCATCTCATCCCAGAACCAACAGCAAGAAAATCCCCTGGTTCAAACCCATCCTGGTGACTGCCTCCAAAAAGGGGGGGGCGGCCCGGAACCGGAACCAGGGGAACCCACAATGGCTCTGATCTCCAGTTGCCAACTTTTTCTTTTAGATTCCCAAGGCTCTCCACAGAATTCTGCCCAAATCTCTTCGCTAGCGATGTCGAAAACCAGAAAGTTAGCCCACCAGTTGTCCAAAAATGTGCATTATCTGTGCCCCCTTGAGGAGAAGGAGGGAAGATACTATGCCCCGGTACAAGTACAGGGGCAGGGTACAATTTTGGCACTGGTGGACACTGGATCTCAAGCTACCCTTCTGTCCAGAAGGGCCTTTGACGAACTGAATGCAGGAAGGGGAGAGAATTACCAACTTCCTCTCACCTCTCTTCCTGGACAACTGCAGAACTTTGACGGGAAGGAAATTCCCGTTGAGGGGACTGCAGACTTGGACATTAAGATCGGGCGACACAAGGTGAAACACCCGGTCATAGTAGTGACTCCAGAGGGCACCCGTTGTTTACTAGGGAACGACCTCCTGAGAAGGTTGTCACCCCTAACAGATTGTGTAAACAAGGTCCTCTGGACCCAGACTAGCCGACCAATAAAATTAAAACAGAGTGTCAACCATGTTAGTTTAAACGGCACATGCCACATGGTTGAACAAAAATCTGACCAAGTAGAATTTCACTTCCAGAATAGCCAAATTCCAGACGTGACAGTAATAGCAGTAGGACAACAGACTGGTGATGGAGGGTCCTCTCTATTTCTGAAAATCAACCTCCCTTCCAGTCTAAAGTGGTACACCACGCTGGAAGGAAACACTCTGAGATTCTATACTAATCCACAATCAGAAACTCCCACTCCTATAGTCCAGAAAGATGTGAAATCAGCTCAGAGCCTGGCTGATATTCAGCAAATTGGAGAGCAGTTGTTCATCCCTGTTCAGTTAAATGATGGGAAGGACTCTGTTCTCGCTCGAGTATGCGTGAACAATGGTAAGAGCTTCATCAGCGAAGCCATGTTCTGCCAACTCCCAAAAGATCCAGCCATTCCCACCTTCAAACTGATAGACAAATGGGAAATGGACCTGGAAGCACCTAATTCCAAACATCTCCTGCCAAGCAGGTGTATGCTCAAAATCTCCATTGGCAACAAGAGCATAGTCCACAATTGTTGGGTCGTGCGAGACGTCCCTGCCGCCTTTTACTTAGGCAGTGACATTCTCAATCGCTTTGCCATTAGTTTGGACCTAATAAACTTCAAAGCTTGGTCCCGATTAGCGGATAATCCCATGGGCTTTGATGATCCAGAAAAAGCATTTAGGTCAGCTCAATTGCTACCTTATGCAGTTGAAATTCAGATCAAAGAGGAGGTCACCATCCCAGAAAGGACCCGACAATTCTCCCTGGAAGTGAAAGCTAAAAGAGGACAACATTTGAAAAACCCTGATGCTTACATACATCTAAATGCTTCTCTCCAACAGCAAGGGTTAGGGGTAAACCCAACACCATTAGTCAACATAGAACATGACACCATTCTAATAGAGGTGGATAACAGCGACTTAAAGAGTATTACTCTAGCCGCAGGCACCATTATTGGAATGGCGGTTGATGACCGACATTTTTCCATTGATTTAGGTAATGAACTGTTAGGGCCAATCCCCAAGGACTGCTTTGACAGTAACAGTGATGACGACACCACACCAGACAGGATTTTTACCCGGCATGGGGGGAACTTCCTGGTGTACACTTCTTGCCCTTATGGTAAGGAAGATGTGACTTGTGACTTCAGGAGGGATGAGGTGATTTTCCAGGTCCATGAGGGCTGCCTTTCCCACCTGAAGCCTCCAGTCCAAATCAGCACTCTGACCAGGGACTTCTCCACCCAGCTGGAGGAGGCCGCTGAAATAGCCAAACCAGAAGTCTTTCCAGGCTTCAGGCAGATGGTGGAAGAGAGAGTCAACCTAGCTGATGTGTGTGACTCTGGAACAAAAGCAAAAGTTGAAACAAGTTTTCTTGGATTTCCAAGAACTCTTTGCGGTAGACTCATATGACTGTGGTCGCACTGACATCCACACAACAACAATCCCCACGGACCCTGGCATGACTCCAGTGTTTGTGAAGCAATATCGTTTGCCTCTCGCATCCATGGAGCCCCTTACTGAAATAATTAAGAACCTTGAGTGCCGGGGAATAATCCGTCCAGTTCACAGCACCTTCAATAATCCGGTGCTGGGAATATTGAAGCCAAACGGCCAGTGGAGACTCTGCGCCGACCTCAGGGAGCTCAACAAACGGGTCCATATTTCCCGATGGCCTCTGCCCTACATTGACCAAGGGCTGGCCCAGATCCAGGGGTCACAGGTATTCACTGCAATAGACCTGACCAATGGATACTGGACTGTGCCTGTCAGTAGGGAGGACCAATACAAGCTGGCTTTTACCTTTGGGGGCCAGCAGTACACATGGACCCGGACTCCCTTCGGATACCTCAACTCCGGCAATGAATTCAACATTTTCCTACACAAGGCCATGCCCGACCTGGGTGCAAGGGGTAACCTGGCTTATGTAGATGATGTCCTCATCAAAAGTTCATCTGTGGAGGAACACATAGCGGAGATCCGTTATGTTCTGACCCAGTTGAGGGCCGCCGGAGCAAAACTTTCCTTTCAGAAAGCACAGTGGTGTAGAACCTGTGTTAATTTCTTGGGGCATGAGATTACTCCTCAGGGTCTCTGTCCCCAGGAAAATAAAGTGGAAGCACTTCAGAAAATGAAAGACCCCGCAACTCTGCGGGAACTAAGGAGCCTCCTTGGACTGACTAATTACAGAAGAAAGTTCATTGAGGGCTACGCAGAGATCACCAGACCCCTGATTCATCTCCTGAAGGGGGGGTCAAGTGGGAATGGGGTCCAGAACAAGCCGAGGCGGTAAAACAACTCAAGAGAAGCCTCTCACAAGCGCCTTGCCTAGCTTACCCTGTCAGAAACAAGGAGTTCTTCCTGGAGACGGGGTTCTCTAATACGTGCTTGACGGCGGTATTATACCAAAAGCATGACAAGGTCAATAAAGTAATCTCCTATGCGAGCAAAACTTTATCCTCTGTGGAGGAAAAATTCAACGATTGTGAGAAGGCACTCCTGGCAACGGTGTGGGCATTGAAGAATTACCGCCCGTTCATCCAGGGGGAACACATCATAGTGGAGACTCCACACCAGCCTCTGCAATATCTCCAAAGTGATAGAATCCGGGCCGGAAATGTGTGTAATTCCCGAATTACTTCCTGGATTCTGTCAATGCAAGGCTTTCCTGTGGAGGTCAGATATGGCCAAAACAAGAAGAGTCCACTCGCGCAAGGTCTGGCTGACTTGCATGATTGTGCCAGAGAAAACTGTCTCGAGGACGAAAGTCTAAAAATCAAGGACAACACGGAGGTATACCTTAATTCCCCACACAAAGTCTTTGAAGAAGACAAGTGTGAGGGAATGCCCACTGTGTATGTGGATGGATGCTCTTACCATGTTGACAACGACGGGGAGAAAGAACTGGTGGCCGGCGTAGGGAATGCATGGGTGAATGAGTCCCCAGAACCCTCCGCTGGATACAAAATTGGTCCCCGAAGTAGTCAGGTGGCAGAATTGATGGCTGTGCATCAGGCCATCCTCACTGCTGTCCAGCATCAACTCCACGAACTGGTCATAATCACAGATTCGGATTATGTACGGAACGGGTTCGTGGAGCACCTGATTAATTGGAAAACCAGAGGCATGTTATGTGCTAACAACAAACCCTTGAAACATGGGAAGTTGATCCAAAACATTGATGATCTGGTCACCTCGAATGAGATGACCATCTATTGGAAAAAGATCAAGGGTCATTCCAAAGTAGAGGGACCAGACAAAACTGGAAATGACTTAGCTGATCAGCTGGCCAAAACCGGGGCCACCCAAGGGGATCTAATTGAGATTGAGTCCCTGTTGGGGGAAATCCAGGTCACTGCTATCACTAGGTCCCAGACAAATGCTCACAACGACCTTTCAATTGCACAATGGAGTAAGGAGACCCCTGATGCTGATTTGATTACCGCTCAGAAGGGGGATCCAATAATTGGTAAATTTTACCAGCACCTTGAGGACCCTGAGAACTTTCCCCTGACGGATACCGATTACACTGGGAAAGAGGACCTAAGAGTGTTGATGAAATGTCCAAAAATGTTCCGAATCCAAGACGGTTTACTGGTAAGGAAATCCAAAGCTGGCCACGATCAGTGGGTGGTTCCTACCTCATTCCGAAGCCTGATGTTAAGTCACGCCCATGATGCGGCCACCGCCGGTCATAGGGGGTTTCACACAACACTGGAAATCTTAAGAGAGGTTGCATACTGGCCACACATGGGGCAGGACCTCGACCAATACTTGAAGGGGTGTCTTGTGTGTGCACAATTTCAGCCATCATCCCTCACGCACCGTGCGCCTCTCCAAAAGAGGGGGATGACACTGCCATGGTCAGATTTACAAATCGACTTTGTAGGCCCCGTGATTCGCTCTGCTAGGGGGAATAAGTACATGTTGACTGTGACATGCTTGTTTACCAAGTGGGTGGAATGTCTCCCAGCCCCAAATTGCAGGGCAGAAACTGCAGCTGCCCTGATGATTAACCACATCTTTTCCCGTTTCGGTCTACCTCAAAGGATTGAGTCAGACAGGGGTAGCCACTTCACCAGTGAAGTAATGACAAAGATGTGGGAGATACTGGGGGTCAAAAGGAAGTTGCATATTGCTTACCGGCCAGCTTCTTCTGGGGCAGTAGAGAGATATAACCGAACCATTGTGAGCATACTAAAAAAGTTTGTGGCAGATTCTGGGCCAAGTTGGGATATCCGATTACCTCTGGTCCTAATGGCCATCAGATCTACCCCTTCATCTGCAACCAAAATGTCACCATTTGAGTTGATGACTGGGCGCAAGATGGTGCTTCCTCAGCATTTGCTCTACAGGACCCAAGAGCAGACCCTAATAAATGCCTCCACAACTCACGAGTATGTGGAGAATTTAAGGAAACACCTTCAACATGCTTTTGCTTATGCTCAGCGGAATCTAGAAAGATCAGCTGATAGCATGAAGACCCACTATGACCTGAAGACTTCCAGGAAGGAATATCAGGTGGGGGACCGGGTCTATCTATACAATTTCCAAAGGAACCAGGCCAAACAGCGAAAATTTTTGCCTACATGGAAGGGACCCTTTGAGATTATAGACAAGATCTCCCCTGTGGCCTACAAGATCTGCATCCCCAAAGGCGGTTTGGCAGAGGGGGAAGACAAGTGGGTCCACATTAACCAGTTGAAGTGTTGCCATCCCAGGCACACTCTGCAACAACTGGAGGAATCCTCTGGAATCCTAGAGGGTACTGTCTCAGATTAATTCAGTTCTAACTTAAAATATCCTACATATCGCCTATCAAATTCTGAGTTTCTCAATGTGGGTGTTTTTGTTTTTGAATGCAAAAAGAAATGTGCATGTTCATATGTTTTGACTATAAATTTATATGCCACCCCACTATATCAATGGTGGGGGAGAAATGTCCATGAATAGGTATTGCCGCTCTTCCTTTGTCGTCCTAGGAGAAAGAAAACCTGGAGACGGGCCAAGGAGGACGATCCGGAGACCAGGAGCAGAGACGCAAGGGGCCCAGTGTACCGCCTAATACTCCCATCAGGACCGGCGAGGAGAACCGATCGATCCGACCGGATGGAGGAAAAGATGCTGAACTGTGCCATCTATTGGAAGAAGATGAGGAAACATCCCAGGTCTTGCGAGTCCCATCAGTGAAACAGAATGGCCATCGCAAGAGGGGGGCTTGTGGGACGTTTTTACCCATGCATCCGAGCCCTACCTCAAAACTGTGCAGTACTGGCATTGAAAACATCATGATGGCCAGAGCTTCCCAGAAAATGTACAGGGAAATGCATGAAGAATAGGCTGCCGCTCATTTTTGCCGATGTTATGGGCACAGAAGGGCACTGCCTAAAACCACCATTGGACTACCCACACAGTAGTCTGAAACCATTGGGAATGGCAATGCTGATTGCCAAAAGCAACCTAGAATTGTGGGGAATTCATTTTCTTAAATCCCAAAAATGGGTGCATTACCAGTACTCACCACTATCAGAAAGCCGGCGTTTTAAAACAACACCAGACATTTGTGTAAAACTGAATAGATGAACCCAAAGCAGGCCAAAGAAAGACTTACGGAGAGGTGGATACAATGTAAAGTTATATTCTGAAGTGACTTGAAGGTTTATAACAAGACTGGCTGAGCTGTGGATTTCAGCAGTTTAAGTAAATTTGGACTGAAGGACACTAAAAATCTAAATGTTTAAAAGAAATGAGCGACCTACTTTTGAGTGTCACATAGGTTGCAATTGTTTAAATGTCATAGTTTGAAACTTAGAATCAGCATTCTAGCTGCATATGTAAAAATGGTTAGTTTTATTTGAATGCAGAAAACTGGGTAACCAAAAGTGACATTAGCTGGGGCCTGGCTTAAGGAACTGAATTCTGCCCACCAGCTACCCCCGACAGGAGTTGAGACTTGCACAACTGCTGTGTTCCCAGGCCTAGCTGCCTTTTGCTGTTCCCACCAAAAGGGATATGACACTTCTCTGATTGAATTACCAAGGGACTGCTAGAGACTAAACATAGGACCCAGGCAGAGGGTTTATTGAAGTGGCCATATATGGCTTCCTCTTGAACAATGGGCCTTCCAGGGCCCAGGCAGATGGTTTATTGGGGGACCGTAAAACAGCTTCCTCTTGGCAGAAGCTGGGAGGGGCAGGGCCTCTGAGCCTGGCAGAAACTGGACAAACTGGTTTCTACACCATGTGACGTGGGAAACCACACCCCTGTAGCCAGAATATGGTTTTAGAAAAAGTTATCTTTATTATAACTTTTTCTGCCCACATTTTAAGAGGTTTTTAGAACCGGTGGCATGATCTGGGGGCAAACTAGCAGTTAAGAGGGTATTACTTAAAATGTCTGCATGTGAAAAGTCTGATACTTCATCAATTAATGCCTGCATGCCTTGCACACATTTGGGTAAATTTGAGTAAGAATCTGATATTGGTAACTTGACCAAAAAGTGAAATATGTTGCCATTTCTCAATGCAAGCTCCTAGGAAGAGCAGATTTGGACAGGGTATATCTCATGTGATATGTGATGGGTGCATGTAATTTCAAACCACTGTGTAGCTATGAAATATGTCTTTTTGATCAAATATAGATTTTGTGGGCAAACTGACCAGGGGAGGATCCTCTGACCCATAAAACCTACAGCATCACTGTGACTCACAGTTCCTTCCCCAATCATGGGAGAGGGGAGAATTGGGCCAATGGACAAGTGGAGAGGGGCTGGCTAGTGATGCTGCACACACACCCGCTTTCAAAACACATAAAAGCAGACAGTCAGGACAGATAGGGACATTCAATTCCATCTGCTGCGGGACGCTCTGCCGGGAAAATCCATACTTTACCTCCATCAACCTCCAGAGAGCCAACATAGAGACTTCAATCTATCCACCTTCAGAGACCAATACTTTACTTCAGAATTTGTAGCAGAGAGGTCAACTACAAGCTAAATCCCTCTTTAGCAGGCCTCAAATCATTGCCATTATCACAGCCAGGCGAGCTGTTTGAATTCTTTGCAAGAACACTTGCCATTTGCCAGAGAGCAGTGTTGTATCCAGAGAGAGACCAGCTGAACCGGAGACCGCTGTATCCGGACCCACAGACCTGATCAGAACCAGAGACCCAAACCAGACCGCTGTTCGCAGAACTAGAGAGCTGACCCAGACGCTGTGCGCAGAGACCGTCCGTGGCGAGTGAAGAAAACCTGACCAGATCCGTGGCGAGGCCCATTCTATTTCTAAATATATTGTGAGTACCTAGCAGAACTGTGCAGAACCAATCTCTTAGTTAAAATAATATAATTCAATCTATTTTAATCTAACCAGAACTTTCTCCTAACTGTCACCTGTCATTTGCAAAGCTGTCACCTGTCATTTCTAGTTGCTAGCTGTCACTTGTCACTTTGAACTTTAAAATTTCAAAGCTGAAAAACGACCTTTACCATACCGCTCATATCTCCGTGACCGTTTGTCTTAGAGACTTGCAGTAACTTTCCTCTGAAATCTGGGAATCTTGGCTTTTCAACGAACCTGGAACCGCATTCCTACTTCCTATACTTCTGCCGCAATCGCGAAAAATGCACTCGCGAATTTTACCGCGATTTGCAAATTTCTCCACGTGTGAAAACAGCAGCTTCCTTGCTTTCCTTGCTAAAAATTCGTTTGCCTCTCAAGAACCATCCCTGAATCATTGCTAGAGTGAGCCTGGACTAATATTAACTAGATACCACTCACCCTGAACCTCTAGAGGGAATTAAAAGCATTTTAGCATATTTTTCACTTCATTGCCAGCACATATAAAAGCATTTTGGGCCTGTGTTTCAAACTTCTGTAGTCTAAGCTTGCTGGGGTGAACTGAATTACATTTGATTGCATTTCTGAGAACTGTGTGCTTTCCTTCCATTTCCTTGCATTGCATAAAGGGGGGGAGTGGATTGCCAGAGAAAAGTGATTACATTGTTTTGTTGAAAGCATATTGAGTATTTTCTGTACTGCATTTTCATTCCACCTTGCATCCATTTGAAACCATAAAGTATTGTTGCTATCTTATTCATCCTATAACCACTCATCATTGATTATAAAGAAGTGTGCTAGTGCCAGACTATCCATTATTGATTACTGCTCAGACTAAGTGCGATATTCAATTATTAATTATTATAAAGTGTGATATATATATCTATTGTTTAAATTATCAAATAAACCTTTTAAACTTGCAAAACAGAACTACTTCTTGGCTCAGTGGGGTCAGGGGGATTCCAAGAGAGGGGTGTTATATAGGGGTAGTCATCCAGAACGCATGAACTGGACATAAAGATATATCAATAAGGGTTTCCATTCAGTATCCCAGACTAGGCATTGACTTAGCTGTAGTGTTGAATTGAATCCTCTTACATCCCCACCTGATATTCCTTCCTGGAAGTTTTCAGGTCATAGTGGGTCTTCATACTCTCGGCTGATCTTTCTAGATTCCGCTGAGCATAGGCAAAAGCATGCTGAAGGTGTTTACTTAAATTCTCCACATACTCATGAGTTGTGGAGGCATTTATCAACGTTTGCTCTTGGGTTCTGTAGAGCAAATGCTGAGGAAGCACCATCTTGCGTCCAGTCATCAACTCAAATGGTGACATTTTGGTTGCAGATGAAGGGGTAGATCTGATGGCCATTAGTACCAGAGGTAATCGGATATCCTAACTTGGCCCAGAATCTGCCACAAACTTCTTTAATATGCTCACAATGGTTCGGTTGTATCTCTCCACTGCTCCAGAAGAAGCTGGCCTGTAAGCAATGTGTAGCTTCCTTTTAACCCCCAGTATCTCCCACATCTTTGTCATTACTTCACTGGTGAAGTGGCTACCCCTGTCTGACTCAATCCTTTGAGGTAGACCGAATCGGGAAAAGATGTGGTTAATCATCAGGGCAGCTGCAGTGTCTGCCTTGCAATTTGGGGCTGGGAGACATTCCACCCACTTGGTAAACAAGCATGTAACGGTCAACATGTACTTGTTTCCTCTAGTCGAGCGAATCACAGGGCCTACAAAGTCGATTTGCAAATCTGACCATGGCAGTGTCATCCCCCTCTTTTGGAGGGGTGCACGGTGCGTGAGGGATGATGGCTGAAATTGTGCACACACAAGACACCCCTTCAAGTATTGGTCAAGGTCCTGCCCCATGTGTGGCCAGTATGCAACCTCTCTTAAGATTTCCAGTGTTGTGTGAAACCCCCTATGACCGGCGGTGGCCGCATCATGGGCGTGACTTAACATCAGGCTTCGGAATGAGGTAGGAACCACCCACTGATCGTGGCCAGCTTTGGATTTCCTTACCAGCAAACCGTCTTGGATTCGGAACATTTTTGGACATTTCATCAACACTCTTAGGTCCTCTTTCCCAATGTAATCGGTATCCGTCAGGGGAAAGTTCTCAGGGTCCTCAAGGTGCTGGTAAAATTTACCAATTATCGGATCCCCCTTCTGAGCGGTAATCAAATCAGCATCAGGGGTCTCCTTACTCCATTGTGCAATTGAAAGGTCATTGTGAGCATTTGTCTGGGACCTAGTGATAGCAGTGACCTGGATTTCCCCCAACAGGGACTCAATCTCAATTAGATCCCCTTGGATGGCCCCGGTTTTGGCCAGCTGATCAGCTAAGTCATTTCCAGTTTTGTCTGGTCCCTCTATTTTGGAATGACCCTTGATCTTCTTCCAATAGATGGGCATCCCCTTCAAGGTGACCAGATCATCAATGTTTTGGATCAACTTCCCACGTTTCAAGGGTTTGTTGTTAGCACATAACATGCCTCTGGTTTTCCAATTAACCAGGTGCTCCACGAACCCGTTCCGTACATAATCCGAATCTGTGATTATGACCAGTTCGTGGAGTTAATGCTGGACAGCAGTGAGGATGGCCTGATGCACAGCCATCAATTCTGCCACCTGACTACTTCAGGGACCAATTTTGTATCCAGCGGAGGGTTCTGGGGACTCATTCACCCATGCATTCCCTACGCCGGCCACCAGTTCCTTCTCCCCGTTGTTGTCAACATGGTAAGAGCATCCATCCACATAGACAGTGGGCATTCCTTCACACTTGTCCTCTTCAAAGACTTTGTGTGGGGAATTAAGGTATGCCTCCATGTTGTCCTATATTTTTAGACTTTCGTCCTCGAGACAGTTTTCTCTGGCACAATCATGCAAGTCAGCCAGACCTTGCGCGAGGGGACTCTTCTTGTTTTGGCCATATCGGACCTCCACAGGAAAGCCTTGCATTGACAGAATCCAGGAAGTAATTCGGGAATTACTCACATTTCCGGCCCGGATTCTGTCACTTTGGAGATATTGCAGAGGCTGGTGTGGAGTCTCCACTATGATTTGTTCCCCCTGGATAAACGGGTGGTAATTCTTCAATGCCCACACCGTTGCCGGGAGTGCCTTCTCACAATCGTTGAATTTTTCCTCCACAGAGGATAAAGTTTTGCTCGCATAGGAGATTACTTTATTGACCTTGTCATGCTTTTGGTATAATACTGCCGTCAAGCACGTATTAGAGAACCCCGTCTCCAGGAAGAACTCCTTGTTTCTGACAGGGTAAGCTAGGCAGGGCGCTTGTGAGAGGCTTCTTTTGAGTTGTCTTACTGCCTCGGCTTGTTCTGGACCCCATTCCCACTTGACCCCCCCCTTCAGGAGATGAATCAGGGGTCTGGTGATCTCTGCGTAGCCCTCAATGAACTTTCTGCTGTAATTAGTCAGTCCAAGGAGGCTCCTTAGTTCCCGCAGAGTTGTGGGGTCTTTCAGTTTCTGAAGTGCTTCCACTTTCTTTTCCTGGGGACAGAGACCCTGAGGAGTAATCTCATGCCCCAAGAAATTAACACGGGTTCTACACCACTGTGCTTTCTGAAAGGAAAGTCTTGCTCCGGCGGCCCTCAACTGGGTCAGAACATAACGGATCTCCGCTATGTGTTCCTCCACAGATGAACTTTTGATGAGGACATCATCTACATAAGCCAGGTTACCCCTTGCACCCAGGTCGGGCATGGCCTTGTGTAGGAAAATGTTGAATTTATTGCCGGAGTTGAGGTATCCGAAGGGAGTCCGGGTCCATGTGTATTGCTGGCCCCCAAAGGTAAAAGCCAGCTTGTATTGGTCCTCCTTACTAACAGGCACAGTCCAGTAGCCATTGGTCAGGTCTATTGCAGTGAATACCTGTGACCCCTGGATATGGGCCAGCCCTTGGTCAATGTAGGGCAGAGGCCATCGGGAAGTATGGACCCGTTTGTTGAGCTCCCTGAGGTCGGCGCAGAGTCTCCACTGGCCGTTTGGCTTCAATATTCCCAGCACCGGATTATTGAAGGTGCTGTGAACTGGACGGATTATTCCCCGGCACTCAAGGTTCTTAATTATTTCAGTAAGGGACTCCATGGATGTGAGAGGCAAACGATATTGCTTCACAAACACTGGAGTCATGCCAGGGACCGTGGGGATTGTTGTTGTGTGGATGTCGGTGCGACCACAGTCATATGAGTCTACCGCAAAGAGATCTTGGAAATCCAAGAAAACTTGTTTCAACTTTTGCTTTTGTTCCAGAGTCACACAGGCATCAGCTAGGTTGACTCTCTCTTCCACCATCTGCCTGAAGCCTGGAAAGACTTCTGGTTTGGCTATCTCAGCGGCCTCCTCCAGCTGGGTGGAGAAGTCCCTGGTCAGAGTGCTGATTTGGACTGGAGGCCCCAGGTGGGAAAGGCAACCCTCATGGACCTGGAAAATCACCTCATCCCTCCTGAAGTCACAAGTCACATCTTCCTTACCATAGGGGCAGGAAGTTTACACCAGGAAGTTCCCGCCATGCCGGGTAAAAATCCTGTCTGGTGTTGTATTGTCATCACTGTCACTGTCAAAACAGTCCTTGGGGATTGGTCCTAACAGTTCATTTCCTAAATCGATGGAAAAATGTCGGTCATCAACCGCCATTCTAATAATGGTGCCTGCGGCTAGAGTAATACTCTTTAAGTCGCTGTTATCCACCTCTATTAGAATGGTGTCATGTTCTATGTTGACTAATGGAGTTGGGTTTACCCCCAACCCTTGCTGTTGGAGAGAAGCGTTTAGATGTATGTAAGCATCGGGGTTTTTCAAATGTTGTCCTCTTTTAGCTTTCACTTCCAGGGAGAATTGTCGGGTCCTTTCTGGGATGGTGACTTCCTCTTTGATCTGAATTTCAACTGCATAAGGTAGCAATTGAGCTGACCTAAATGCTTTTTCTGGATCATCAAAGCCCATGGGATTATCCGCTAATCGGGACCACGCTTTGAAGTTTATTAGGTCCAAACTAATGGCAAAGCGATTGAGAATGTCACTGCCTAAGTAAAAAGCGGAAGTGACGTCTCGCACGACCCAACAATTGTGGACTATGCTCTTGTTGCCAATGGAGATTTTGAGCATACACCTGCTTGGCAGGAGATGTTTGGAATTGGGTGCTTCCAGGTCCATTTCCCATTTGTCTATCATTTTGAATGTGGGAATGGCTGGATCTTTTGGGAGTTGGCAGAACATGGCTTCGCTGATGAAGCTCTTACCATTGTTCACGCATACTCGAGCGAGAACAGAGTCCTTCCCATCATTTAACTGAACAGGGATGAACAACTGCTCTCCAATTTGCTGAATATCAGCCAGGCTCTGAGCTGATTTCACATCTTTCTGGACTATAGGAGTGGGAGTTTCTGATTGTGGATTAGTATAGAATCTCAGAGTGTTTCCTTCCAGCGTGGTGTACCACTTTAGACTGGAAGGGAGGTTGATTTTCAGAAATAGAGAGGACCCTCCATCACCAGTCTGTTGTCCTACTGCTATTACTGTCACGTCTGGAATTTGGCTATTCTGGAAGTGAAATTCTACTTGGTCAGATTTTTGTTCAACCATGTGGCATGTGCCGTTTAAACTAACATGGTTGACACTCTGTTTTAATTTTATTGGTCGGCTAGTCTGGGTCCAGAGGACCTTGTTTACACAATCTATTAGGGGTGACAACCTTCTCAGGAGGTCATTCCCTAGTAAACAAGGGGTGCCCTCTGGAGTCACTACTATGACCGGGTGTTTCACCTTGTGTCGCCCAATTTTAATGTCCATGTCTGCAGTCCCCTCAACGGGAATTTCCTTCCCGCCAAAGTTCTGCAGTTGTCCAGGAAGAGAGGTGAGAGGAATACGGTAATTCTCCCCCCTTCCTGCATTTAGTTCCTCAAAGGCCCTTTTGGACAAAAGAGTAGCTTGGGATCCAGTGTCCACCAGTGCCAAAATTGTACCCTGCCCCTGTACTTGTACCGGGGCATAGTATCTTCCCTCCTTCTCCTCAAGGGGGCACAGATAATGCACATTTTTGGACAACTGGTGGGCTAACTTTCTGGTTTTGGACATTGCTAGAGAAGAGATTTGGGCAGAATTCTGTGGGGAGTCTTGGGAATCTGAAAGAAAAATTTGGCAACTGGAGATCAGAGCCATTGTGGGTTCCCCTGGTTCCGGTTCTGGGCAGCCCCCCCCTTCTTGGAGGCAATCGCCAGGATGGGTTTGAACCAGGGGATTTCGGTATTGTGGGTTCTGGGATGAGATGATGGGCGGCGGTAGCTCAGTCTCCATATCTCCCCGGTCTGAATTGACATCCCTTGGGACCCATTTTTCCTTGGGAGGAGTTCCCCCATCTCTGAAGGAGAAGATCCTTTTCCCAGGATCTTCTGAGGATCCCTCTCCCTCAAATTGGAAGACCTGAACCTCCTCCACAAAGTGGGTCTGTTTGGGTCCTTTGTTTCTCCTACCTCCTCTCTGCTCCTTGGGTGGCAGACTTTCAGGGGTAGGAGATTTTGTTTCCGGTTCCTGGTTTTCCAGGGGCTGTTTACAAGTTGGGAAGAAAGCTTCCTTCAAGGTTTTACACCCCCCTTCCCCTTGTGCCTCCTCCCTGGGAGCCGGTGTGTTATCGGGGTGCTGCCCCCGTCATTGTTCTGGAGCACCAGGTCCAGAGTTTGGGGCATTCTGTGGTGGCACGCTCATCTGAGGGTTCTGTTGAGCCCTCAGTATGTGACCCAGATCCCGTGCCATATTTTGGACCTGGCGCTCTAACTGGGAAACCCGCTCAGGCTGATACGGGGCTCTATTTTCTCCCCTGGGCTGATCCCGGGAAGGGTAGCTATCCCTTCTCTGGTAGTACCCCTGGTTGGGAAGATTTTGGTACCCCTCCACCCTTGGCCTCCCCTCTCCCGGATTAGGTTGTCTGGGCTCAGGGAATTGGGGAAAGAAGGATGGATGATTTTGGGGCTGGAAATTGGGTGGATACCTGGGGAAAAAGTTCTGCCCAGGATTTGGAGAATTTCTGCCCTCCTGTGGGAAGTTGGGAGGGAAGTTCCCTGGGTTAGGTGCTTGGCCGGATCCCCCCCCTTGGGCTGGAGGAGTCCACACATAACCCAGGATTGGTCGGTTTCCCTTATAGCGGGGACTTACATAGTCAGGGGAGCAGGGGACCCCATTTGTGGGACTACCTCCTCGACTCCCTGTCTGTGACTGGCCCGAGGGCCTTCTGGGCTGTGAATTATTAGGTGCAGGTAGGTTTTTAGGCCCCCCCATCTCCAAATCCAAAACGGGGGTGACCTTTACCTCTGCCACCTTGGCAGCAGCAGGGGTGCTGTTGGTTTTGGGATTTTTCTGGGTATTGCTTTTATTTTCTATGGGCTTCTGCACCTCATAGATCCGGGTAGCCTGTTCAATGACCCAGTCTAAAGATCTTTTCTCATGAAAATCTCTCACGAGCTGGGTCATTATATATTTGGGAAAGGCATGGAAAAATGTATTGACAAATTCTCTGCTGTCTGTGCGCACCCTCCTGGTGGTCTGCGCAAAGGCACGTTTCAGTTCTTGCACGAATTCTTGTGGGGCCTGATCCTCCCCACATTGCAAATTGTAGGCTGCCTTGCGAGCCTCTTGAGGATTTCTGTGAACAGAAAAATGTTTCAAGATGGCCGCCTTATAGGTGGACCATCTTAAATGATTTTGGTCCTCCAGCCCCGCAAAGAAACTGGAGTATTCTGGTGAGAAGGGCCACTTTACATATTGAATACAGCTTTGGCTGTACTTCAAATGGAAAGTCTCCATCATTTGCTCGTAGAGCTCCAAGTGTTCCCAAACAGAGTACTTGGCGTTCTTATGATAAGGCGTGATGACACTCCTGATTGCCTTAATCTGTTTCAATGGGTCCTTAAGCAAGGCCCTTTTTGCCTTATTGGCCTTTTTGGTTCGGATAACCCTGGTCCATTCATCCTCTGACTCAGAGGCACTGCTCCCAGAGGTTCCTGTCTGATCTTCCAGGTTTTCCCGGATTCTGCGAGCCTGGGAGTGGCTGGCAGAATGTGGGGACCTGGTCTCCTGTGTCCTGTACCGCTCAGAGGAGTCTTCAGATCCCTCCTCGCTGCCAGGATTTGATGGGTACCCCCCCACTGACCTAACTGGGCAGAGGTTTTCAGGATGCCCTTAATGGGCCTACTCTCCTGGGGTTCCCCACTAAATTGCACTGTGCTTGGGTGCCCATACCCAGATGCCAGCCCCTCCATACCTGGGTGGTACTGGCCTATGAGCCCCATGCTTCTGGCTGGATAGTAATCTGCCATCCCTGTGGCCTGGTGCTCATGTGCGCCAGGGGACATGGGGGTGGCAGAGTCCAGGGACTGAGAGAGATAAAGGCCTCTGGTAGTAGGGCTCCTGAGGTTATGCTCAGGAGTTTCCCTTTCCCAGCGAACCTGGTCTCTATCCGCCTCTGCTCCCTGTTGCAATGCAAGAGCCTGCGCTTTCAGTTCCTCAGTTAAGGCCTTACTAGACTCTATCAGTCGCTCCTGCATCGCTACCTGTTGTTGGAGGCTATCATTGTGCTGGCAGAGAGCCTCATTCTCTCTCTGCGTTTCCTGATTGGTCCTGGAGCACTGGGCCAGTCTTTGCTGCAGGAGGGTTACCTCCTGAGCTGTGTCCCTATTGGCCTGCTCCTGTCTTGCCAGAGCCTCCTCCACCCTCCGGGTGTACTCTAGCAAGTCCTGGTGTTCATTTTGGAGGTCACCCAGTCCCTGGTGGGCCAGGTGATTTTCTTCCATTTTTCTTCTTAAGTGGCAGACTTCCTGGCCTAAGGTGTCCCTTTCCTGACCAAGAGCTTGAATTTGTGACGCCAGGTCGTCCCTTTGCCTTTGGAAGGCACCAGCTTTCTGGCGCTCCTGATCAAACTCTGCCTGGGTATCCAGGTCGTTCAGGATCAGTTTATTTCTCTCCTCTTTCTCTCTGTCTAGTTGGATTTGCAGGGTGGTTTCCTGCTCTGTGCATGCCCTGTTGAAATTGATCTGTTGCTCCAGCTTTTTCTGGCTCTGCAGTAGGGAGTCCAAACTGTCTTGGCGTTCCTTCTGCAAGGCCAGAATTCTGGTATCCTGGTCAGCCTTTTCCTGTTGCAGGATATCCATATCCTTCTTTATTTTAATGATGTGCTGTCTACTCTCATTTTCGGACTCCTGGCTTCTGTGCAGCCTCTGCTCAGAAGAGTCCAGATCAGATTGGACCTTCTCTAACGCCTTCTGTCGCTTATTCGCCAGATCTTGGCTTTCAGTACATTTATCCTGCATGTCTCCCATATATAGGTACAGGTATGCCGCTATCCTAACCATCTTGTCTTGTTCATCCTTAGCTTTAGGAGCCATGTATAGTTCACTCAGGGCCACATGTAAGGGACCCTGATCTCTCCATATATCTGACCCTGTTTCAGTGACCTGTTGCGTGATGGCCTGCAACCAGACCATGCGGTCCTGGTGAGTCCACTCACCTCTCACAAATAACTTATGTAAGAAGTGCTCTCTGGCTATTTTCATGTCTACTAAGGTCGTCATTCTAGAGATTGGTCTCTGTCCTGACTTACAGAAGTTTGTATTTTATTTTTGTAAAACAGACCTTTTCCTTAGAGCGTTCCTTTGAGGAGTGCTTTACAGTGTAACACAGCGTGGTGATCCAACCGGATATGTGTATCTGGTCAGCTGGCACGCTGTATTAATCTGCACAAGTGATAGATCTAACCCAAACGTCCGGCTCGAGCCCCCAATTTGTAAGAGGATTCAATTCAACACTACAGCTAAGTCAATGCCTAGTCTGGGATACTGAATGGAAACCCTTATTGATATATCTTTATGTCCAGTTCATGTGTTCTGGATGACTACCCCTATATAACACCCCTCTCTTGGAATCCCCCTGACCCCACTGAGCCAAGAAGTAGTTTTGTTTTGCAAGTTAAAAGGTTTATTTGAGAATTTAAACAATATATATATATATATCACACTTTATGATAAATTAATAATTGGATATCACACTTAATCTGAGCAGTAATCAATAATGGATAGTCTGGCACTAGCACACTTCTTTATAATCAATGATGAGTGGTTATAGGATGGATAAGATAGCAACAATACTTTTATGGTTTCAAATGGATGCAAGGTGGAATGAAAATGCAGTACAGAAAAAAAAACTTGATATGATTTCAACAAAACAATGTAATCACTTTTCTCTGGCAATCCACTCCCCCCTTCTGCAATGTAAGTAAATGAAGGGGAGAGCACACAGTTCTGAGAAATGCAACCAAATGTAATTCAGTTCAATTCCCCCCCAGCAGCTTATACAACAGATAGGAGTTTTGAAACACAGACCCAAGTGCTTTGAATATGGTGACAATGCAGTGAGAAATATGCTGAAAATGGTTGATTCCCTTTAGGAGGTTCAGGGTGAGTGAAATATACTTGGGATGAGTTCAGGCTCACTTTAGCAAGGATCTAGGAGTAACTAGCAGGTTAAACGAATTTTTGGCAAAGGAAAGCAAGGAAGCTGCTGTTTTCACACGTGGCTGGATTTTTAACCAAATCGCGAATCGTGGCAAAATTCGCGAATGCGTGAATCACGATTACGGCAAAAGTATTCCAAGCTTTCAGAGGAAAGTTAAAGCAAGTTCCTAGCCCAAACGGTTCCAGAGATACGGACGATTAAATAAAGGTAGTTTTTCGGATTTGAAATTTCAAAGCGACAGGTTACAGCTTGCAGCTAGAAAATGACAGGTGACAGTTAGGAGGCAGTTCTGGTTAGATTAAAATAGATTGAATTATATTATTTTAACTAAGAGATTGGTTCTGCACAGTTCTGCTAGGTACTCACAATATATTTTAGAAATATGCCTCGCCACGGATCTGGTCAGGTTTTGGACTGGACTCCGGTTCTGGTCTCGGCACTTCACAGTGATCTGGGTCAGCTCTCTGGTTCTGGATACTGCTCTGCTTTCTCTGGGTACAGCACTGCTTCTGGATCTTTCTGCACAGCTTTCTCTGGACCCAGCGCTGATCTGCACGGCTCCTGGATGCTGCTACCGGTGTTAGGTTTGCTGGATGCTGAGGCCTATGAGTTCTCAGTTTGTGGTTCCAGGCCCTTGCTTTGAGTTCTGAATCAAGTTCTTTGGAGTTTTAAAGTCTAAGTGTTTCATCTGGTATCTTCTGGATGTTGTATGGTCCGGCAGAGCGCGTTGCAGCAAATGGAATTGCATGTCCTCTCTAGCTTCCAGTGGCTCTTTTTATGTCTTTTGAAAGTGGGTGTGTGTGCAGCATCACTAGCCAGCCCCTCTCTCAACTGCCCATTGGTCAAGCTTTCCTTTCTCTCTTGATTGGGGAAAAGAAGTGGAGTGTCAGAGCGATGTCATTTAATGGCTTGCAGAAAGGACACTCCCCTGTCAAATTACACACAAACTATATTTGACCTAAAGACATATTTCATAGATACACAGTGGTTTGAAATTACATGCACCCATCACATATCACATGAGGTATACCCTGTTCAAACTCTGCTCTTACTGGGGGCTTGCATTCAGAAATGGCAACATTTGGTGCTTTTTAGTGGGTTTTGCAACATCGGATTTTTCTCCAGATTTATACACATGTACACGGCCTGTCCATACATACTCCAGTAAACTCCCATGTCTCTAGCTTAAACACAGAGTCTGTAGTATACATAAATAGCAAGGTTTTGCCCCAGAACCTCACACAAATTGGAGTTTGGGCTTGAATCGGAGGTACATTTTTTAAATGAAGGCTCTCAAAGTTATACATTCCTGTCATTTGATTACAAAGAGTTATCAGTGTTTCTGTAAAATATATATTTTGCTTTCAATTCAGTTCTCAGAGTGTTGGAGTCCGCCTCCAAGACTTGGGTGGGTCAGTGATCACATGTGTCTTCTGGCAGGCAGGCCTTTGTTGACAGGAAACAGTCAAAATCAACATATCCTATTCAAGTGCAAGAGCCTATTATGTGGTCTCCAGGAGGCTCCCAGCCAGCCTGCCTTCTATCAATCAAGAGGTCATGTGAGATTCTAACTCCTGGTGTGAATCTCTGGAGGTGAGAGGTTTCCCAGCCTTTGGCCTGTTAATTAAATCAGATTGTCTTCTGGGAACAGCATGTGGTTAAGATTTTAATTAACTCCCAGCCTTTGATGTAAAGGCCTCTCCTGCAACTCCTGACATGCAGTTTCCCTGTCAGAGTTTAGACCGCTAGCACCGCCCTCAGTCAAAAGCGGGTACTGCATGCAATTTTGGGATCTTTCTTGGATTAATGCATTCTAAACAGGAATGGTTCTTACATGGTAGTAAATCCTTGCTTAACATTGTTTTGATGGGGCTCCTTACAGTAAAATCGTTATGTGGAACCCCACAAAAGGGTTGAATCTTTAAAGTGGTCCGATGAGCCACGATTTCAGCAACTTTTTGACATCAGTAACAGTGGATTTTGTTAACAAAGATCTTTCTTTACACTGGTGTGTGGCAAGTTTGGTAACCATTTTGGTGTGCGCACAAACTGCGTGGTTCTCCTGGATTCTGGCGCACATGTGGGCTTTTTGGCCATCTTGGATTTTCTAAGCCCACAGCACCAAATGTTGCAGCATGATAGCTCAAACGTGGGTCAGGACACCCAACAGATCAGTCTAGAATACGGGTAAGGCTGGACACTGAGGGCACACTCTCTAGCGAGATTCCAACCAAAAGGGGATTGAGGGAGGGGTGCGTTCTTGCCCCCTGTCTCTTTAATCTATACTTATCAAACATTAATGAAAGTATATAACCCCAGACCTTTGTTCCCCCTAAAGTTGTCTCATATAAGGCTCATTTGGTTAGCCTATGCTGACAATCTCCTAGTGTTTGATCAGTCCCTGATATGTCTCCAGCGTTTAATCTGGGCATTCAAATTGTATGCAGAGGAGAATTCATTGATTATTAACCATTCTAAGACAAAAATCCTTAAAATTCAGAAGAACATAGATGCACACCTCTTTTGCCTGGAAACTGGGCCATGATAAACTTGAGGTAGTTGACAATATGATATACCTGGGGTTCCCCGTTATTGAATATCCGAATAAGAAGATCATAAAGGATCATCTCCTCTGCAAGCTGCGGGTTCTAACTATTCAGATGCATAAGATCAAAGTAAAATACTGCACGTTTTCCATCATACTTCTCCTACAATATTATGAGGGTAAAGTCACACCATCATTGATGTATGGTATGGATTCCTTGCAGTTTCTCAGGGGGTCGTCTTGGAACTCACCAGTAAAAAAAATATAAAAGTAGTCAAAAAGGAGTGTGCGCCAGTCAAGAAGTGACGCAGTTTTATTCAGAGCCCCAGACGCAGCTGGGACAGCAATATTCAAACCAAACACGGAACAGAACTGTGTGAAAAGGCGGTGTCAAAGAAACACCCCTAAATTAAAAGCTTTTATGATCGTCTGAGCTAATTAACACCAGTCTGCCCACGAGTAGCTGATTGGTTGATTGCATTTCAAACCCCTATGGAAGGGCATACATTACTTTCTATGATTGGATCCCGCAGACCTTACCACACCACCCCTTGTTCTCCCGTGTGATGTCACAATCCAACCCCCAATTCTTACATCATAGTGCCAATTCATTAAAACATTTGAGATGACCAGCTGAACTTTATTCACCTGTCCCGGTCATCTCATTTTCATTCTCATGAGAAAGCCTTCTACCATGACTCTGTCACAGTCTTGAACCAAGAACAAGTTACCATGTCAATGTAGCACCAGAGTTCGAAGTGGGCGGGGGCGGTCGGGAGCGGTGCTCCCATACTTTTTATTTTTAAGCTTCACTGTTCCTATACTTTTATTTTAAAAAGAAACCGTTCTGGATTGGTTTTGCTTTAAAATGAAAGTGTAGGAAGAAATTGAAGCCTGCACTTCAGTGCACTGCACTGCACATTCCCATAAATAGCAGGTGTGTTTGTTTGGGGGTGTGGATTGTGTTTGGGGGGGTGCAGGGATGGGGTTTGCGGGGAGCGGGGCAGATCAGCAGGGAACATAGTTCCACTACTTCTTTTCGTACACTTTGACCACTGTGTAGCACATTAAGAACTCTTCGACCTTCTTCCGAGGCAGAAATTTTTTCAGGGGCAATTTGAAACCACCATGGGCTTTCTGAATCAGTAGATCAGGCTTCGTAAAATATGATACCCACTTATAAAATGATTGTGCATTCATTGCCTTTCGGCAGGACTCATGAGCTCTGGTTTATGACCTCAAAGGTAACAAACATTGTTTGCTTCCTACCGTGCGATTCTGGGATCATGGGATTTGCAATGTGCTATCAACTACTGCAGCGTCTAGAAAATTAATTAAATGCGCACACGTTTGTGAAAAAGCATGCTTTGAGGCCTGTTTGCTAAATTTTATATACTTACCTGTGACCCATCTTTATTATCGATGTTTCGTTAACGTGAGACACTGTTATTTAGGGCATTCTCCAGCCTAGTTCAAATTACTTTGCGGCTATAATGAAAGCCCCCCCCCATTCAGAGCACTACTCCACATCTGATAAGTTTGCGCCTTTTTACCACGCTGAACTTGCATTTATACCACCCACTCATGAGTAATTGGCCCTCATCAGGAGGTTGGAGGTAATCATGCCGCTTTTAGTGGCATGGTTGCCTCTTTACCGCAATCCGGGCCTGGGTCCCTCGAATGAGGACTTACCAGGCCATCGCAACCTTGGCGGACCCGGTAATTCCCCGTCCGAGGAACCCGGACCCGGTCCATCCCCATTCCCATTCGAGCCCCCATAGGGCTCAATGGGAATGGGGATCGAGCTAACAACGGGCCTTTTGATGACGGGCCCGTTGTTAGCTCCCTGGTGTCCTCGCGGAACCCGGTATGGACGCCTGGTTTTTCCAGGCACCCATTGCGGGTCCCGCGAGGAGACCTTATGGTAGGGCAGAATGGGTTAAACCCATTCCGCCAACCTTATTATGAGGGCCATTGATTTTCTGAACCAATTGAAGGGGCTCATATGGCAACGCGTTTAACATATCACTAACGCAGTGCCTACCGCAGCTATTCTGTTCGAATTGGGGTTGATTTCCATAGGGGCCCATGCTAAATGGAAGCTCATCCAGCTTTACTGTAAATTCCAGACTCCAGTGGGGAACTCCCTGTACGAGGACTTGGGAACCGTGGTTAGATTTGTGTAGTGCTGCCAGGAAATACTGTTGGCCTCAGTTATTGAAGTAGAAGACTTCAGAAGCGATCCAAGCACAGTGAAAAAGTGACTGTATAGGAGCGATTGGTGTTACATTACTGAATAATTCCACAGTTGCAAGTCCCTCTACCACTGGTACAGGAACACAAAACATTTTTGCACCTTACCTCTAGTTGTGGCCGAGTTCCACTGTTATGCAAGAATGCATGCGGTTTAGGTGGAACCTGTACTTGACCAAAGAAATACTGTTACAGAGAAAGTTTATCTCTACGGAGTTTAGTGCATGTAGATTCTGCAAGAATATGAACTTTAATGAGACAGTGAAGCACTTATCAATCTACTGTCTTGATCTACAAGGGCTCTGCATGCTATTCTTTAGTTTAGTTTAGTTTATTTAATATACGTATAGCTGTCAAACTTTGTATATACAACAATTAAAAACAACACATATACATATACACAATCCAATTAATGTAAAAAATTTGAATACAACCAAGATTCCACTTGTAACTACAATTATAATACACATTTTAAAATATCAACAATTCTCAGATAAAATTTCACTATTAAATAAATAAGATTAGCATCATCTCCTTTCATAAAATGTTGCCATATTTCAGATGTAGTACAAATGTCAATCTGGTTATCATAAGATTTCAAGTACTTGGTTCTCAACTCCTGCAAACGTTCACAACACATCGCCAAGTGGTGTAGAGACTCTATGGCTGCACAGCCACATAATCTACATTGGGCCTCATTACGAGGTTGGAGGTAGCCATGGAGATATTAGCTCCATGGCTGCCTCCAAAACCCTACCAACTCCGCCCTGGTGAATGGAGCAATTACCGGTCCATTCCAAGATTGGCGGGACCAGTGATTCCCCATTCACCAGGACCCTTCCCCATTCCCATTTGAGCCCCCATATGGCTCAATGGGAATGGGGAAGGCGCTAATAATGGTACCGCAAATTGCAGTACCGTTAATTAGCTCCAGAGTCCCTTTGCGGGTCCCGTCCTTAACGCTTGGAAAAACCAGGCGTTAAGGGAGGACCCGCAAAGAGAACTCGTAGTAGGGCGGTAAGGGATTACCGGCACTGGTGCCCTTATCGGTGCTGGAAATCCCTTAGCATCCACCTCCTAATGAGGCCCCTTGTCTGCTACATCGGGCCTCATTACGACCTGCGCGGTAACCATGGCGCTAGTAGCGTCATGGTTGCTCAAAAAATGTGGGTTCCTGGTATGGAACCTATTCTACCCAGGAGGGTTAAATCAGAAACAAAATACACCAATGAATAGGTTCAAGGGTACTCATACACGAAGGGCTCCCACAATTGGTTTGAAAAAATGACTCTTTGAAATTGTTATCATAGAGAAAGATCTCTAGAGGACTTTTTATGTTGTAATTGCATGAGTCAAAAACACAACAACACAATTTACAGAGAGAGAATAGACATCATCAATGGTTTGTTGGACGATAACAGAACATAAACGTAAATGCTTTAAAACACCATTTACCACCAATGCTCGGGACAAAGTTGAAAATGGTGTGTGTGCAACAAACCCAACCTCTGTGGAGGTTTGTCAAAACAGACACAGTTCAATTGTGAAACAATTCAAAGCGGAATTCTAAAGACAACGTAAAACAACTAAGAGGCAACAGATAAGATCTTTCATGTGTGAACAGCAATCAATGTGCTGTGAATTCGGGGAGTAGTATGTCTACACCAGGTGTTTCGGCCGTTTAGAATTGGGCTAAATGAGCCTCATCTTTGGGACGGCCATCATCAGGACAAGGTTCTGTACACGGGACGTCTAAGCTGTGGGGAAGGGAGATCACAATCAGGTGGGTGTATGAGCCGCAGAACTAATTTAAATTGACTGAATCAAAAATGTGTAGTCACAAAATAGAAAACACACAGCTTACCTATGTAGCAATTGATAGGCATTGTATTAGAGATCCATACGCCACACTGGGCTGGTCTCTAGGTACTCCTGTTGTATTAAACAGAAAAAAGGGGGGGGTGAGTCTGAACCCCAACCGTTATGTACATAATAAATATAAATGTACACAAAGCATAAAACGTGTCATGTTCGAATACCTGAGAGCCGGAATAATTCCCGAAGGCCTACAGGTACGCAACATCCCCAGGGTTTTCACGGACAACCCCAAGTTCCCGAAAAACTTCAGTGGGGTGGGGAATAAATGTAGCCGTGACTGGTTAATAGTGGTCATAGATATGGCTAAAGAGGAATGCGACAAACAGGGTGCACCAAATAACTACAGGTGAAAAGGTCCAATGTGTTGTAAAGCGGTCAGCCATCAAAGGTATGCCTGCAAGTAAACAGAAAGTCACATTTAAGTGTCTGAATGTAACGACTGCTCATGTGGAACTAAAAGTGCCCATGCTGGCGAATTTACCTTTGGTGGTGGGCCAGATAGGCTGTCAAAAGGCTGCGTGCAGAGAGCGGGGCATCTTCGAGTGACTGAAGGAGCACACTGCACAGCGTGGGAAAAAGCTGTTGCCAAGGCTGCATGAGTGTTTTATATGGCAGCCATGTTAGGATCAGGCTGAAATCGAGCAGCCAGAGAAAAAATGTATAGCGCTCAAACGGGTGGAGCATAGTGATAATAAATCAATTTAGCGGGCACACGGGATACACATTTGTCTTAAAAATTAATTTAGGAGCTAAAATTAGCCAACTGGTTGTCATGGTAACCGTCATGTGACTCATACAAAAAAATCATGCATCAACAGAGTGTAAGATGACCCCATGGGGATGTTAACAAATTAGTTGAAAAGTCGGCGCATGATTAGAAAATGGGCCCAATATGTACAGCTCTTGGAATGCATAGGCAAATAGTAAAGCAATAATAAATACATGGAACATAATGCAGGTACATAATTGCATAGTCATAGAAAGCCGCAAAATGCATTAATAGGTACAACTCTTGGAATGAATAGGCAATAGTAAAGCAATAATAAATACAAGGCACGTGGTGCAGGTACATAATTGCATAGTCATAGAGAGCCACAGAGTGTACTGATTAAATACCAGCCGTGGGCAAAAGAACATATAAATTGTACCGCTATCCTAACTAGATGGCAAAAGAGAGCCGCAACAAAATGCTCACTAAATGTGCACACAGACATAAGAATTGAACTGGATGGAAATCGATGTATAGAAAACCGAAAAAACAATGGCATTTTTTGGAAAAGCATTCTAGTAGGCATACCGGGCACATAATTATAATTTGGTCTAGATGTAAAAATATCTAAACAAATGAATGTTCAAGAAACCAAAACACAACATTTTTGAGAACAGTGTTACAATGGACATTCAAGTGTGTCAAAGATGGTTTAAAGAAAAGACTTCTATTCCACTGAAATGTTTAAGCCAGAATTTACGGTGTTAAGTCTCTGCACCCACCGTTGCTCTAACTGAGTCAATGTTTTATTCAAATCCCCACCCCTCCTTGTCGGGTTCACTTTCTGAAGAACAAACCACCTTAAATCTGTGTCTTTGTGATTTTTACTAGTAAAATGTTCTACTAGGGGCTTGTCTGGTATTTTGTTCCTGATGCAGGAACGATGCTCGGAAATGCGCATTTTAATTGCACATACTGTTTTCCCCACGCATAGAAGATTGCATGGACACTGTATGATGTATATAACACCCTTGGTGTTACAATTGGTGAAATCATTCATAGTCCATTGCACCTTATCGTGTTCGATTGATTTCTTTTGTAGGGTCAGAGGGCAGGCGACACACTTGCTGCACTTATGGTGTCCAGAGACAGGTGGTAGATCCCAGAGTGTGCGCCGTGGTTGGGAGGGTGGCTCTATGAAAGTATGGACGAGAGCATCTTTTAAACTCCTGTTTTTCTTAAATGCAAAACATGGTACATGCTGCAATGTGCCGGGATGGGTTACCAAGTGCCAATTCTTTTTAATCGTTTTCTGGATCAGTGGACTCAAGGGTCCAAAAGTGGTGACACACACCAGTCTACCCAGGTCTTTTTTTGGTTTTGTGCTCAAACAGATCTCTCTGGGAGTGTATCTTGCTCTTTTTCTCGCTTGGTTGATGGCTTTTTTTGGATAGCCTCTTTCAATGAGTCGTTGGGTTAATCCTTCTGCATGTAGATGAAACTTTTCCAACTCTGAACAATTTCTACGAATACGTAGGAACTGTCCATAGGGTAAGTTAAACTTGAGGCCCATTGGATGGTAGCTGGTAAAGTGCAATAAAGTATTGCGGTCTGTTGGCTTGCGAAAGAGCTCAGTTTTTAGTCGGTCTCCTGTTTTATAGATGTGAAGATCAAGGAAGTCTATGTGATGGTGGTCCCACTGCATCGTGAAGTTGATGTGGGTATTTCTCAAATTGATCCATGTATGAAAATCTTGTAGTTCAGCAGGTGTCCCTTGCCAGATGATAATTACATCGTCAATGTACCTTTTCCATAGTACGATGTGATCCTGGAAAGGATTTTCTGGTGTTAAGACATAGTTGGCTTCATACCGGGCCATATAGAGATTGGCAATATCGGGGGCAAAATTAGCGCCCATACTCACGCCCTTCACCTGTTTGTAGATCTGGTCTTGAAACATAAAGAAGTTTTCTGACATTGCAAGTCTAATGCACTCGAGAATGAAAATAGTGGGTGTAGATTCTTGATCCGCTCTTGTGTTAAAAAAATCACGTATCGTTTCAAGGCCTTCTTGTTGGGGTATGGATGTGTAAAGGGCCTCAACGTCCATTGTGACCAAAAGGGTATCAGTGGTGAGGACAATGTCATCAAGTAAATTGGGTTCCAAGAGGGATTCACAGGCTGAAACAATCGGTCTTCCAGGTGGTTGTTTGGAATGCTTATGCATCTTGGGAAGAATATAAAAAGCCGGGATACGCGGGATACGCGGACTGGTTTTGTTGAGGAACCTCTTTTCGTCTTCGCATATCCAGCCTTGCGTGAGAGCATGTTGTGTGAGGCTCGTGATCTCATCTTGGAGGTCCTTCGTGGGATTGTGGGCCAAAGGTAAATAAGCGTCACGGTCGCTTAGTAACCGTAGGCATTCGGTATTGTAATCAGATGTGTCCCAGATGACTATGCCGCCTCCCTTGTCTGCGGGCTTAATAGTTATTGATCTGTCAGTTTCCAGACTTTTCATGGCAATCCATTCTTCTCTATCTAGATTGTCCTGGTAAAAATGTTCTTTTTTGAAACCAGCCATTACGGTCTTGATGACAATTTTTTCAAAAGTAATTATCTCACCTGGGGTGGAGCCCGGTGGGGGATAGAATTTAGAGTGTTCTTTCAGACCCGTAATGTTCTCTGTGTTTCGGCATGGGTCTACTGTAGCTTCCGTATTGGATGGTATATAAATTTCAAAGAAATGTTTTAAACGAATATTCCTAAAGGATTTCTGTAATTCAAGTTCAATTTCAAAAGGTTGTGCCCTTTGGGCGGGGACAAAAGATAGACCCTTACCTAGGAGCCGCAATTCTGATGCGGTCATGGTCCGGGAGGATAAGATGAAGACTAGTATCCCTGATTCTGCCCTTGGTTCTGATACCATTGGCGCGTTCTCATGCGCTGCCCTGACTCGGCCGGGTGTCTCTTCGGTCGTCCTCCTTGTCCGCCCCTGGGAAAAAAAGGTTGTGGTGGCTGTCCTGTTAATTCAGTTAAACTAGAGGCACTGCCACTTCCACTCGATGAAGTGCCTGCGAAGTTTACTGATCTGTTTCTCCTGTTAGAATATTGACCTGCTTGAAGATCAGTGTAGTACATAGGTCTGAGGAATGGGTAAGTTTTTTCTTCTGAATAGTTAGCTAGATCTTTTTTAAACTTGTCAACTTTTCTATCAAGAGTTAAGTTCTTGAATTTAGTAATCTCCAATTCGAGCTTGTCTAATTTGTCCTTTGCATCCTGGATAGTCCTTCTGCACCCTGTTTGTCGCATTCCTCTTTAGCCATATCTATGACCACTATTAACCAGTCACGGCTACATTTATTCCCCACCCCACTGAAGTTTTTCGGGAACTTGGGGTTGTCCGTGAAAACCCTGGGGATGTTGCGTACCTGTAGGCCTTCGGGAATTATTCCGGCTCTCAGGTATTCGAACATGAACTTGCCATGTAGTTCTGTTCGAATTATTCTTTTTTTCTTTTGATTTAGAATTTCTGATTGATCTTCTGTAAGGCCTCGGGTGAGGACTCTCTCTTCGTTTCATAATGTCGAAGTGGCCCATAGGAGTTGTTTAAAGTAGTCATCTGTGTAGGAGACTACATTGACGTTATCCATTGATGAAATGGAAAAAAGAAAAGCAAAAATAAGATCTTTGACCCAAGTGGTGGTCAGTCTAATGCCCACAGCCACGGGCTGTTCAAATTAGAATAAAAAAATTCGGGCTCCTGGTATGGAACCTATTCTACCCAGGAGGGTTAAATCAGAAACAAAATACACCAATGAATAGGTTCAAGGGTACTCATACACGAAGGGCTCCCACAATTGGTTTGAAAAAATGACTCTTTGAAACTGTTATCATAGATTTCTTTCTGAAACCATTTGTAATGAAGATGCCGTCCTACCACATGGACACTACTAGCACAATCAATTTACTTGATGACATTGTCCTCACCACTGATACACTTTTGGTCACAATGGACGTTGAGGCCCTTTACACATCCATACCCCAACAAGAAGGCCTTGAAACGATACGTGATTTTTTTAACACAAGAGCGGACCAAGGATCTACACCCACTAATTTCATTCTCGAGTGCATTAGACTTGCAAAGTCAGAAAACTTCTTTATGTGTCAAGTCAGATCTACAAACAGGTGAAGGGCGTGAGTATGGGCGCTACTTTTGCCCCCAATATTGCCAATCTCTATATGGCCCGGTATGAAGCCAACTATGTCTTAACACCAGAAAATCCTTTCCAGGATCACATCGTACTATGGAAAAGGTACATTGACGATGTAATTATCATCTGGCAAGGGACACCTGCTGAACTACAAGATTTTCATACATGGATCAATTTGAGAAATACCCACATCAACTTCACAATGCTGTGGGACCACCATCAAATAGACTTCCTTGATCTTCACATCTATAAAACGGGAGACCGACTAAAAACTGAGCTCTTTCGCAAGCCAACAGACCGCAATACTTTATTTCACTTTACCAGCTACCATCCAATGGGCCTCAAGTATAACTTACCCTATGGACAGTTCCTACGTATTCGTAGAAATTGTTCAGAGTTGGAAAAGTTTCATCTACATGCAGAAGGATTAACCCAACGACTCATTGAAAGAGGCTATCCAAAAAAAGCCATCAACCAAGCGAGAAAAAGAGCAAGATACACTCCCAGAGAGATCTGTTTGAGCACAAAACCAAAAAAAGACCTGGGTAGACTGGTGTGTGTCACCACTTTTGGACCCTTGAGTCCACTGATCCAGAAAACGATTAAAAAGAATTGGCACTTGGTAACCCATCCCGGCACATTGCAGCATGTACCATGATTCGCATTTAAGAAAAACAGGAGTTTAAAAGATGCTCTCGTCCATACTTTCATAGAGCCACCCTCCCAACCACAGCGCACACTCTGGGATCTACCACCTGTCTCTGGACACCATCAGTGCGGCCAGTGTGTCGCCTGCCCTCTGACCCTACAAAAGAAATCATTTGAACACGATAAGGGGCAATGGACTATGAATGATTTCACCAATTGTAACACCAAGGGTGTTATATACATCATACAGTGTCCATGCAATCTTCTATACGTGGGGAAAACAGTACGTGCAATTAAAATGCGCATTTCCGAGCATCGTTCCTGCATCAGGAACAAAGTACCAGACAAGCCCCTAGTAGAACATTTTACTAGTAAAAATCACAAAGACACAGATTTAAGGTGGTTTGTTCTTCAGAAAGTGAACCCGACAAGGAGGGGTGGGGATTTGAATAAAACATTGACTCAGTTAGAGCAACGGTGGGTGCACAGACTTAACACCGTAAATTCTGGCTTAAACATTTCAGTGGAATAGAAGTCTTTTCTTTAAACCATCTTTGACACACTTGAATGTCCATTGTAACACTGTTCTCAAAAATGTTGTGCTTTGGTTTCTTGAACATTTATTTGTTTAGATATTTTTACATCTAGACCAAATGATGTGCCCAGTATGCCTACTAGAATGCTTTTCCAAAAAATGCCATTGTTTTTTCGGTTTTCTATACATCGATTTCCATCCAGTCCAATTCTTATGTCTGTGTGAACATTTAGTGAGCATTTTGTTGCGGCTCTCTTTTGCCATCTATTTAGGATAGCGGTACAATTTATATGTTCTTTTGCCCACGGCTGGTATTTAATCAGTACACTCTGTGGCTCTCTATGACTATGCAATTATGTACCTGCACCACGTGCCTTGTATTTATTATTGCTTTACTATTGCCTATGCATTCCAAGAGTTGTACCTATTAATGCATTTTGCGGCTTTCTATGACTATGCAATTATGTACCTGCATTATGTGCCATGTATTTATTATTGCTTTACTATTTGCCTATGCATTCCAAGAGCTGTACATATTGGGCCCATTTTCTAATCATGCGCCGACTTTTCAACTAATTTGTTAACATCCCCATGGGGTCATCTTACACTCTGTTGATGCATGATTTTTTTGTATGAGTCACATGACGGTTACCATGACAACCAGTTGGCTAATTTTAGCTCCTAAATTAATTTTTAAGACAAATGTGTATCCCGTGTGCCCTCTAAATTGATTTATTCTCACTATGCTCCACCAGTTCGAGCGCTATACATTTTTTCTCTGGCTGCTCGATTTCAGCCTGATCCTAAAATGGCTGCCATATAAAACACTCATGCAGCCTTGGCAACAGCTTTTTCCCACGCTGTGCAGTGTGCTCCTTCAGTCAATCGAAGATGCCCCGCTCTCTGCACGCAGCCTTTTGACAGCCTATCTGGCCCACCACCAAAGGTAAATTCGCCAGCATGGGCACTTTTAGTTCCACATGAGCAGTCGTTACATTCAGACACTTAAATGTGACTTTCTGTTTACTTGCAGCCATACCTTTGATGGCTGACCGCTTTACAACACATTGGACCTTTTCACCTGTAGTTATTCGGTGAAAGGTAAGACACGTTTTATGCTTTGTGTACATTTATATTTATTATGTACATAACGGTTGGGGTTCAGACTCACACCCCCCCTTTTTTCTGTTTAATACAACAGGAGTACCTAGAGACCAGCCCAGTGTGGCGTATGGATCTCTAATACAGTGCCTATCAATTGCTACATAGGTCATAGGTAAGCTGTGTGTTTTCTATTTTGTGACTACACATTTTTGATTCAGTCAATTTAAATTAGTTCTGCGGCTCATGCACCCACCTGATTGTGATCTCCCTTCCCCACAGCTTAGACGTCCCGTGTACAGAACCTTGTCCTGATGATGGCCGTCCCAAAGATGAGGCTCATTTAGCCCAATTCTAAACGGCCGAAACACCTGGTGTAGACATACTACTCCCCGAATTCACAGCACATTGATTGCTGTTCACACATGAAAAATCTTATCTGTTGCCTCTTAGTTGTTTTACGTTGTCTTTAGAATTCCGCTTTGAATTGTTTCACAATTGAACTGTGTCTGTTTTGACAAACCTCCACAGAGGTTGGGTTTGTTGCACACACACCATTTTCAACTTTGTCCCGAGCATTGGTGGTAAATGGTGTTTTAAAGTATTTACGTTTATGTTCTGTTATGGTCCAACAAACCATTGATGATGTCTATTCTCTCTCTGTAAATTGTGTTGTTGTGTTTTTGACTCATGCAATTACAACATAAAAAGTCCTCTAGAGATCTTTCTCTATGATAACAATTTCAAAGAGTCATTTTTTCAAACCAATTGTGGGAGCCCTTCGTGTATGAGTACCCTTGAACCTATTCATTGGTGTATTTTGTTCTGCGTCATGCTTGCTGCCAGTATTTTACCGATTCCGCCATGGTGAATGGCGGAATTACCACCCCGTTCCAAGGTTGGCGGGGCCGTAATTCCCCATTCACCATTGGCCCTTCCCCATTCCCATTTTTGCCCCCATATAGCTCAATGGAAATGGGGAAGGCGGTAGTTACGGTACCGCAAATTGCGGTACTGTAAATACCTCCAAGGTCCTTTGCGGGTCCAATCCTTGACGGCTGGTAAAAAAAAGGTCGGGACCCGTAGAGAGACCTCGTAATTAGGCGGTAAGGGGTTAACGGCGCCGCCACCTTTTACGGTCTCAAGTGCTTCAGAGTTATTAGACTTCACTAGCAGGTAGGATCTAAAGACTAATGGACTGGGAAAAGCTTTGATGTATTTTGGTACATTCTCTCGATTAATGTAATATTGACAGTAACTGCCACTATGTACTTTAGATGCCAAGGACACAACGTGACACTCATTACTATATACTGCCAATTTTTTCATGAACCAGCTCTTAAACAAACCCAAGGGAACAATATGCGAGGTAACAGCAAAGGCAACTTTCCATTTGTCAAACATGGATTTGATTGTACCCAAGGTGCCCATCGTTGAACATTTTTCTATTTTCAAAAATGCTTCCATGTGTGCAACAATAATTGTTCCATTGTCTAACTTCATCAAATTGGCATAGCACATCACTGATCGACTCAAATACTCTACTGGAATACATTTCATATTAAATTCCAAATAGAGCTATTCCACTGAAATGGTGATAGGAAGGCGCATATGTTTTCCCAATATAGTTGCCTCAAGTTTAACTAATCGGGATAGGAACTTGTGTCCCCATACCTCAATCGCATACATTAACATGTCTCTTATTTTTGTTGTATACATCAACAGAACTGCATATGCCGAGTAACCAACGTTCCTGTCTATAAAAGCACCAATGGCATTAGTAGATACTAGGCAACGTGTTTTTACTGACAACCATTGCCTCTCCCAATTTAGTTTGCTTTCAATCAGAATCCCCAATTTATAACTAGATACCTGTTCCAAATTTTCGTTATTCATGTGCCACGCGTGTTTTTGTGGTGAATTCTTTACAGGGAACACCATTATTTTACTCTTATCTGCATACATTTTTACCCCTTGCTATGTGAGTAGTAAGCAAATGCATCCAGTAACTTTTGAAGGCCTGCCGGCATATGATCAAGCAGTAGCATGTCATTGGCTTTTGCTAGCCATCCCACCGACGACGTGCCACATTTTACAGGACAAGTGTACTGGATCATGAACGCGAATTCCATATCGGCCAAATATAAATGAAACAGGGTGTTGCGGCCAGAATGCAACCCTGCTTAACTCCACAACTAGTTGGTATTATAGCTGACAATTTCCCCCTTGCATCCAATCGTAGCCTCACATCGGTGTCAGAATAAAGCAACAACAGCATCTTAATGAGACCCTTGGGGATATTCCATGCATTAAGCTTAATCCACAAGCGATTCCTAAACACCAAATCAAAAGCGGCTGAAAATCAATTAGGGCACAATACACATTCAGGTTTCTACGTTTCCAAGCATAGTCGATACCAGATGTTAACACAATTAGATTGTGAGTTGTACTTCGTTTTGCTCTGAAACCGATTTGATTGGATGGCAGGATATTATTGCTTTGGATCCAATCATTGAGTTCTATTAAAAGTACTCTTGCTAGTTTTTTTGAGGGGATATAAAGCACAGCCAGCATTCTGAAATTATTCGGATCAGCCCAAGATCCCTTTTTATGCAGGGTTAAAATGTGGCTCACATTCCTTGACTCTGGGATTCTGTTTATAACACCTATTTCAACGAAGAAGCATGTGGAGCGCAGAGGCCAACAAATCTGGATCCAATTTAAGGAGTTTATTGCATGACCCATCGGGCCCTGCTGCTCTAGAGTTTTTGAGCTGTTCAATGATGGAAGCTATATCTAAGACAGAGGCCTTACATATCCAAGTTTCTTTAAGCAATGGATATACCGCACTTTTTTTTTCTATACAGCCCAATGTTGATTTTATATGGCTACACCATGTCTCCTCAGAGATGCAATTTATTGTTAGGTCTCTTTTTTTATTATTCCTAATTACATCCCAAATCTTGGAAGAGTTATTAGAATATGCCAATAGAGCGATCTCTTGCCACCGCTCTATTTCTAAACTCTGCTGGTGCTGCCTTAACTAACAATGATATCCATTCTTAATGGATTTTGCTTGGGTTGTAATCCAGGCAGCATCAAGCCCTATCCTTGCGCCACACACATCATCTGCTATTTCACAGTGTACCCTTTGTTTTTGCAATACTAATTGCCTTATTATATTTGTGATTGGCTCTGCTTTTGTTTGATCTTTCATATGTAGACTTACATGCTCGATTTTCTTTCACTTCTCTTTGTATGACCTCCATCATCTCTGAAAATTGTGTTACTAGCATTTTCCCATCGTCAATTACTGCAGATTGCCCTTCCGCTATACATTTAGGGAGAATGGTTTTTGCCACCACATTTGCAAATTCCAAATTGTTAGCATGCCACTGTATTCTATTATTGCCCTCATTAACATAAATCTGGCCATTGTGATCATATTCATCTGACTGATTAATGGGCAGAAGTAATAGTATACACAGAGGAAAATGATCACTTTCATCTCTGTATACTAGGCCCATGTATCTTTTATGTAACCAATTCCCTTATTATTAGCAAACACATATTGTGAGTTTGGAGGTAATGTACGGCCCTTACCGGCATGGAGCAAATACCGTGTCCGTGTTGCCACAAGGCCGCTATTAGAGGGGGATTAGGAGTACGCGGGCACGAGCTTTGCACCATGCCGGTAACGACCTTTCCGCCATGCCATAAAAGGGCAAAAAATCGCCCTTTCCGGCATTGTGCGAAGCGCAGATAGCTCCACCGCCATCCAAGCCATCGACATTAGTGGTGACCGCTATTAGCGGTGACCGCAATAACAGTCACCGCTAATAAGCGGAACCGGAAGTAGCGTCATCGCACAGTTACGGGAAAGAGCACAGCTGGCCGAGACGCTGCAAGAACATGCAGATGTCGTATTCTCCACCAACATGTCTCGACCTACAGTGCAGCGGAAGAAGGAGATATGGGTGGAGGTGGCGCAGAAGGTGAGTGCCGTTGGCACCACCCCCGCACCTCTAAAGATGTCCGGAAGCGCTGGGACAACCTGCGCTTACCCGTGCGGAACATCCTCTCGGCCAAACGCAAGCAGGCGATGGCACCAGGTGGAGGTGCGGACTCCCCCATTAAGATGCAACCCTGGGAGGAGATCTGCGCAAGCACCATTGGGATGGAGGCTATTGAGGGAGTGGGGGACATGGAGCGAGGAGCCCCGTCATTGGCCGATGCAGGTAGGTGTCCCAAATGAAGCACTGCAAAGACCAACACGATGATGTCCCCCTAAACTGACAGTGCAATGATGGAAAGCAGGGTCCACCACACACATATTTGCAAGATTGCCTACAGGCAGTGCACAGCACCATCTTGTCCACATGCATGATGCACCCCATTTATGTCTCATCCCAGATGCATCCCTGCATCACCCTCCCAAAAGCCAAGCAACCCGTATGTCACTACCCCAATGCCAATCAACTGCCATTCGATATCAATGCAGCTACCCCAATGCATGCCTGATGCATGTAGACCCATCACAAATCCTCTCCCTCTCTTGGTCCCCCACAGGCACGCCATCAGACAGCGATGACCAGGACCCCAGGGAGGATGCTGCAACACCACACAAGAAGGCCAGGGGCATGGAGGGAGGAAACCGCCCCTCTACATCAAGGGGAAGAGGGCAACCTGGACTAACGCGGAAGGGCAAGACAACCCGAGAACCCACAGCACCAATGTGCACTACAGCCCCCACCACAGCACCCACACCAGCCACCAACACACTGGAGCCAGTGGCTGAAGGCATTGTATCGGCTGCCAGCAGTACTGTGGGGGAGACAGCTGCCACAGCAGCCGTGTCCGATAACGAGGCAGATGTCCAGGCCCCCCGTATTCACCACACCTCTCCCCATCCAGCATACACAACAGCAACAGCCATGAGCTGTCTCCTGGGGAGTCATGGCCCGGTAGTTTCAGCCCCATGCCAACCATGCATGATGAACCAACCATGTCAGTAGCACCCCATACATCCACCAGTATCCCAAACAGCCAAGAGGGGATCAGGGCTACCCAGGAGGAGTTGACAGGGCGGTTGACACAGCAACGTGGCCGGGCAAGGATGAGATAAGGGAATGTGCTTCATCCCTCAAATCTGCAATTGAGACCTCATCAAAAGACATATGCAGTGAATTGGCAGCAGTACGGCAGGTCCTCTCCCAAATGGTGGCAGCAATGGAGGCCATGCGTCCGGCACAGATGGCAGAACAACCTGAGACATCCTCCAATGCCAGCGCCACTAAGTCCAGCCCCCTGCGTAGGTCTGGGCGGAAACTGCGCAGGTCGGAGAGGGGTCCACCTGATGCTGGAAGAGGAGAAGGGCTGTAGGTTCAGCCCGGCATTCTGGTCACATGTGGACTTATGGTGCATGCAAGTGCACAACATGTGTGGGGAAGTTGAGGGGGGAGGGGGAGGGGGAGAGGGGGGTGATGGTGTGTGGGGAAGTTGAGGGGGGAGGGAGAAGGGGGAGAGGGTGTGTGGGGAAGTTGAGGGGGGAGAGGGAGGGGGAAGAGGGTGTGTGGGGAAGTTGAGGGGGGAGGGGGAGGGGGGAGTGGGTGTGTTGGGTGGAGGGCTTGTGCACTTGATTTGTTACATAATCGGAATACACCTGTTGTGAAATCTGAATTCACATGTGCGGACATTGCTTATTGTGTACATGTGCTTTATTGGTGAACAGTCTACAGTGTCCATGTCCCTGACACACCCAGTGCCCTGAGTTCCACCTCCATGTCACACTACCCATCCATGTGTGCTAGAAACATTGGTCAATCAGAGTTCGACGCATGGCACGTCCCTCCTGTGCATCACTGCCTCCCTGAAGTGCAGCCCCATCTCCACCCTCCTCATCCTCATCGTCCGGTGGTTGCAGTTCAGCGTCAGGGGGCAAAGGCACATTCCGTCTGATGCACATATTGTGTAGCATGACACATGCCATGACGATCTTGCCCACCTTCTCATGGCCGTACAGGAGTGCCCCACCAGACCTGCTGAGGCAGCGAAACCATGCCTTCAAGAGGCCAAATGTCTGCTGAATCACCACACGGGTACGTGTATGCGCACTATTGTAGTCCTCCTCGTGCCTGTTCTGAGGGTTCTGGACTGGGGTAAGGAGCCACCTCTTCAAGGGATAGCCTGCATCACATGCATGTGGGCAACAATGATTATGTGTAAGTCCTCACATCATATGGGACCTGTATCAATGACACCATAGCATGCATTCATTTCCTGTATGCACCCACAGATCCATGCATGAATAGGGGCATATGATGTGACTGCTATGTGTGTATTCCTCTTACAGACAGGTGTGCGTGCCATCATCTAGTGGGCGCAGGGGGGCCCAATTCCTTGTAAGTGCTCATGCACTGCGGTAGTCCACGATGGTTGTTCCCATGATCTGGGTGATGTGCAGTGATATGTATGCTACCATCCTGTCAACGTTGATGGCAGCCTCATGATGATCTCACTATGCACGACAAATGGTGACATGCTGTTTTGGTGGACATCTGTGTTGGTGTAGGGGTGTGTTCATGAATTTGGCCCTCATGTGGCTCCTTTGTACGAAGTAATGGAGACCTGTCCTTTTTGATGATGTTATTTGGTGCTGGGCATTGGCCATCCTAATTGCTTGTTGCTGCATTGTGCTGTGGGGGCTACGGTCTGATTATGTGCAGTGTACATGTTGATGGCTATGTAATGGTTGTTGCACTGCATCATTTTTGTGGTAGTGCAGCTTACGTCTTGCATTTTGTGGTCAGGTGTCGGGTCAAGTCTGGCCTGCTTTGGGGTATGAGCATGGTACATCCTCTCAGGTACTCTCAGCCAGGTGACGTCTGCATCTCCCCCCCCATCTCAGCCAGGTGACGTATGCATCTCTCCCCCCATCTCAGCCAGGTGACATATGCATCTCCCCCCCATCTCAGCCAGGTGACGTATGCATCTCTCCCCCAATCACCTACCCACATCGCATTACCATGAGCCTGACATGCAACTCACCGAGAAGCCAGGATCTCTGCCCTGCATGTCGCTCCATGTAGCGTGGTATCGTGGAGTTCTGCAAGACCATTGAATCATGGGTTGATTTGGGAAATCGGGCACAACAATGTGTGATAATCTTGTTTGAGTCACATACCATTTGCACGTTGATGGAGTGGTATAATTTACGGTTGCGGTACACTACCTCCATGGTATGTGGGACCATCAATTCGACATGGGTGCAGTCGATGGTGCCAGTGCAACCAGGGATGCCGGCCAGTGAATGGAAACCAACTTTGGTGTTGGAGATCTCCTGTGCTGTCCGTGATAGGTAAATGTGGTCGCCTGTGTGCTTCAGGAGGGCATCGAGCACTTGGTTCAGCGTATGTGAGAATAATGGTTGTGATATGCCATGCATGTGCCCCACTGTGTGCTGGTATGTGCCTGTGACCAGGAAGTGGAGCACAGACACTACCTTCAGTAGAGGTGGGTTGACGGTGCGTATTTCAATCAGGCTGACGATGTCGCCATGTATCATGTCCACAATGGTGGTGATGGTGTCCCGGTCCAGACGGTACAGGTTGTGGATCTGCTCAGGGGTTAGGTTGAATGGACTGGCTCAGATGCGAGGGATTGGGGAATGCCTCGTGGTAGCACTGGCTGCACTGGTGGGGCATGCTGGGCCTGCCTCACCCTCCTTCTCCTCCTGCGTCTCCTCTGTGCTGCCTGTTGTTGTTGATGTTGTTGTTGTTGCAGCAGTTCCACTGCAATCATGTCCTCCAGCCCCAGCATTGCTAGTAGTGTTGGAATCATTTTGTGTGTGACTGGGTGTGGGGAGGGGTAGGGTGTGCTCCTTTTGTGCTGGCCCAGTCTATATTGCCTCCACCTGTGCTGATTGTGTGCACCTGTGGCAGTTGGGAACACTGCACATGGCTGTTTACGGGTGGTCCGCGATGCTGGTATTTCCTCCATGCCGGTAAGGTACTTTTTGGGCTTCAGTAGGCTGTCATTTGCATGTCTGCCTGCCTTGTGATGGCCTCATGTTTACGCCATGCCGGTATTTCCGGCATGAAGGGTCACGTGCCTGCGCCCATGCCGCTATTTGAGGCACCGTTAGTTACGGTGCCGCTAATAGCGGGTTGGTGGGTCGTAATGGCCCAGAGCGGTAAACGATGCCAGTAAATGTTTACCGGCATCGTTTATCCCTTACCTCCAACCTCGTAATGACCCCCATAGTCTAGAGTAGAGGCAGAACCGCCAACCACCCTCGTACCTGACATATATGTGTCAATTGACGTGTTACCATTTAACATTTTGAACCCATGAGTGACCAATATACCATGCCATAGTTTCCCCAGTCCATTATTTACCATCTTGTTGGGCGAAGATTTTTTTTCAATGGCAAACAGTCCATTTAATTCACATTTATCTCTTCAACCAACAGTATTGGGGATTTATAATTATACTTAGTAAAAATATCATTTACCACTTTTATATTTCCTTTTGTTTGCGCCATGTTGGGGGAGTCATAGACATTAATGACAATTATTTCCTCTTTTAAATACGACAACTTGGTTGCCAAGACATTTGCAGTAGATTCTGTTAGCATTTTCACTACCCATGGAAGTTTTACTGTTATTAATAGACCACCTTTAGGACTCCCTAATTTCCCTTGTGTAGCCACTTGATGTATTGTACTTCGCCAATCAAAAATAACTTTTTGCTTAAGCCAAGTTTCTTGTAAAGCACGAATCATAAAACTTTCAAGCATGGAAACAAGCCCTTTCTCTGAAAACAGATGGGCATGACCCCTCGTATTCCAACTAAACAATACATCTGATAAACATTTTCCTTGCAATAAATGTTGCTTAAACGCCACTGGGAGCCACTGGCAATAACCAGTTTCTGTGACTCCCTGCCAAATCATGACTTACTGGTACAGATGGCATCACATTCTTGCTACAAGTTCACAGTACACAGCCCCACTGGTTAAGGGTTTTGATTTCGAACACACAACTTTGACATTCTTGTACAATTCAGCACTATGTTCATTCAATGTAGGGCGCAATTTAGATGTGGGTATTGTGACAACACTGCAGTTATAGCCCATACACAATATATCCTCTTCAAATCTCATAACATAATTTAACAGTGAATCAGTATTGAAGCATACATTTGAAATATACTGACCTGCTTCTTCAACCTGGTCCTCACATTTTATGCCGTGAGTCTTAATTGTCCTTAAAGGAACTATGGCGTGTAGAATGTTCAAAACAGCAGCTCTGTTCAGAGGCGTTTGCTTCTTCTCTTTAAAAATGAGATGTAGTTGTAATGCATTCACCAATTGAATGTTAACCTGAGGTTCCCTCACGCACAGTCTTTCAGGTGTGCAAATGTCAATCTCATTTGCCTCTCTAATACTAGATTTAGAATTCCAAAATCCAGTTAGAGTACTCTGTTTCTCTGTATGAGCACCTGCATTCACCAAGTTCTCCATCACAACATCTATCGCTTTTGATACAGCCCGGGTTCGATTTGCTACTTGTGATAAGTTCCCATTATTTGCGTCCACATTAGTATTATTATTAGTCGGGGTACTACTTCTATCACAGACTAATCTAGCCAGGGATTCGAGCAAGATTCCCCAATACCGTTCCTTAGTATTGACTTTATTTTAGCCTCAGCTTTTATGATTTTCCTCAGTTTGATTTTTTTTTACTATACATAAACGCATAGTTTGCTGCAGGGGACAAGACCTTTGACAAGAACATAGGTCTCTTGTTCAATTTACGTACGACCCTGGCGCTAATGGGTTAACGGCGCCGTAAAAGGCTGCGGCGCCGTTAACCTATTAGCGCCTGATTACGAGGTCCCTTTGCGGGACCCAACCTTAACGGCGGGTCTACCCCAGCCGTTAAAGTAGGGACCCGCAAAGGGACCTTGGTGCTAAGTACGGTACCACAATTTGCGGTACCGTACTTAGCGCCTTCCCCATTCCCATAGAGCCCTATGGGGCGAAAATGGGAATGGGGAAGGGTCATGGTTCAATGGGAAATTACCGCTCCGCCAACCTTGGAATGGAGTGGTAATTCCCCATTGAACCATGGCGGACCCGTTACAACACCGGCACCAACCATGGTGCTAATAGCGTCATGGTTTAGCGCAGGTGTTGTAATGAGGGCCTATGTTTTTCATTAACAACTTTTGCACTATGTCAGGTCTAGATATACTAGGGCCACGCTTGCATACAACCTTACACCCAACATTCATACTTTTATGTATTAGAAGTGACTGAATGTCTAATTTTACCTCTAGAAGTGCACATTTAGCTCGGAGCTCTGTCAACAAGTTCTCAAATGCATTGAACATCTCACTTGATGTCATGCTATGATCACTAATGCTTATATTCCTACTCTCACTAGGATCGCGTAGTGCTTTGGACAAAGATTCCTTATTGTGTATGGGATTCTGCGAAGCTGCACCTAATGGCAAACCTCCAAGAGTATATACCCATCGTTCATGCCATTGTCTTCACTGGGTGTATTGATTGGCTCTAGGGGGAACACCATGGCTACTGCTAAAGGTGAAATGTTTATATCTGCTAGAGGAGTGGAGGACTCACAAAAAGATGTCATCCTATCGTTACCAAGACACTCGACTCCAAACTCCTCCAATTCACAGCAGGGAAGATCCAACTTTGCTGTTGCAGACTGACCACTTTCAGCACTTTTATGTACCATAACTTGTGTTTTTAGACTATTCCCTTCTGTGATTCGTGGTAAGGTCACTACAGCGTCTCCAACAACACCGTTTCCATCGCTCTAGTTCTTAAATGCAATGGTAGTCATATTGTCAGATGAACCCATGCTCAGAGGAGCAAAGACATCATTTTTCATGGAAATATTAGATATTAGCGCGGTAGTTACATTCTGACTACTCAGCGTTTGTAACTCATCACCGCATATCACATCATCCAACAATTTAAAACTGACACAACCAAGATCCATTGCAAGATCATCAACTTACTCTTTTGCTGCAGCCTCTTTGCTATTTATGGATAGTGGTATTTTAGGAAAATATTCTGGGCCTCATTACACGGTAGGCGGTAAGGGTTTACTGTTACCGGTAAGGGCACCGGTACCGGTAAACCCTTACCGCCTTACTACGAGTTACCTTTGCGGGACTCGACCTTAAGGGCTGGTTTTACCAGCCGTTAAATTAGGCTGCCGCAAAGGGACCTCGGTGCTAATTACGGTAACGCAATTTGCGGTACTGTAATTAGCTCCTTCCCCATTCCCATTATGCCCTATGGGAGCAAAAATGGGAATGGGGAAGTGCCTTGGTGAATGGGGAATTACCGCCCCGCTCACCTTGGGGTAGGGCGGCAATAGCGCCATGGTTACCGCCTACCGTGTAATGAGGCCCTCTGTCATTTGTTTACATGCCGTCTGTAATGATTTGGGATGGGTAATTACTTTGGGTAGGCATATTCGCCGCCCCGTAGCTCCTTATGTGACTGTAGACACTGGTTATTCATGTTTTTATTCATAGGAAATTAAGAGGTGGTCTGGGTGGTATAAGTAGTAGGGAGTAAATGTGGATGAATGTTTTCAATTCCTTGTCTACTTGACCACTCTTCTTGTATTTTTTTATTTTCAGACTTCCTCAGTGCTCGCCAGGCTACATACTAAAAGGAAACATACTTTGCATACTATACACTGGATTATGTGGGCAAAAAAACGTCAAAAGATGTAATCTGCAATCGACTTTTCGATTGAAAGTAGCGAGATCCCAAATGCTACACATACAAAAACAATACAAACGGGGTTGTGTTATAGCCTCACTCACCCCACCTCACTTCATCTCTCTTCCTGTTTACCCACTTGCAAAATGCAGAATTCACAGCGCAGCGCAGCTCAGTGCAGGCTTCCACTTACCTGGCGTAGCAGCACCCGGGCATCCACGTGCAGCAATGGCAGCAGCGGAAACGGGAAACGGGAACAAAGGTAGGGAGGAATATGGGGTTGTGAGAGCAACAAAGATTATCTAAGTACGCGCACTAGCGCACCAAAGCATCCAAACAGCTAAACAGCGAGTTCGGAAGCCACCTCTCGAAGCGCGCGCGCAGAAGCGCGCGGTCTCTCTTTTTGTAGACTTCTGGGTAGCAGGAGGGCATGGCTATACCTAATACAAAGGAAATATACGTTTTAAAGGACTTTTAAGGACTTTTCGAATATCGTAGTACTATTAAAGATAAAGTCCATTGATATAGTCAATTAATGGCACTAATGCCGCACCAAGCAATATTTCTTCAGTCCATAAAGTAATTCTTCTTGCAGGTCCAGGAGTCTTCCCCAGCTAAACAGCGACTTCAGAAGCGACTTAACAAAGCTATTTTTTTGACATGTATGGGATTATCTATCTTGTATCCTGAACCAATTTGGAAACAACTCCCATTGTTTTAGCGGTTACCGATTTCTTTAGATGGGGTGCTGTGTGCAGGTATTTTCTTGCACACTAAATGTTAGTGTGTTTATTGTTCTTGTTTCTTTTTTTCTTTTCATGTCTATTCATTTAGACTATATATGGAATTGCTTAACAAATGTATACATGCATTTTAATTGTTGGTTCATGAAATGTCTATTATCTATTTCTGTACCAGATTGTTAAGGTTGAACATGTTTTAACCAACATACAAAAAAAAAGAAAATTATTTTTTAAAGGGAGTATATCCCGGTGAGACTCAAAGTTCCATCCTCGCTTTCTGGCACAAGACGCTATTGTTTTTAGCTGACCTGCTTTACCTGACTTTTTCTTGCTGACTCCTCCTCTATATGTCCTCAGGGACTCACCTCTGAATGCGCTTGTAAGAGACCCTAAAACAGGGGTGGGTCTTATCGCATAGCTGTGGGGACCAATGATTTGTGGGAGTCTCTCTGAAAAGAACAGTAAGCTAAAGACTTGATTGAGACTCTCCCAGGGGCCATCCACCCAAGAACAAGTCAATGGGCTGTGTTCGTGCTGGTAGAGAGTTTCCCAGGCCCCCCTCTGTTTTGCATACCAAGTAACTTTGGGTCTCACCCTAAGTTACATGGGGAATCAAGAAGTGGACCCCTTGCTCACTGCTATTAGAGAGGTACAGCTTCACCTCACCGATGATGCCCAAAAAGGCTGAAACACGTGTATGGGGTTGCTGTGGCACTCTTGTTCAGAGGAGAATTGCCATTGCATTTCAGTGCTGGACTGCCCATGTGGGCGGGACAAAGACTGATATGCAGGGGACATTTCTTCTCTGTGAAAACAACAGTGAGCTAAAGACTTCCTTGAGACTCTCCCAGGGGCCATCCACCCAAGAACAAGTCTATGGGCTGTGTTCATGCTGGTAGTGAGTTTCCCAGACCCCCTTCTGTTTTGCATACCAAGTAACTTTGGGTCTTACCCTAAGTTATCAGGGGAATCCAGACGCGGAACCCTTGCTCACTGCTCTTAGAAAGGTACAGCTTCACCTCACTGATGATGCCCAACAAGGCTGAAACACGTGTATGGGGTTGCTGTGGCACTCTTGTTCAGAGGAGAATTGCCTAGCATTTCGGTGCTGGACTGCCCCTGGGCAGGACAAAGACTGATATGCGGGGACATTTCTTCTCTGTGAAAAGAACAGTGAGCTAAAGAGTTGGTTGAGACTCTCCCAAGGGCCATCCACCCAAGAACAAGACAATGGGCTGTGTTCGTGCTGGTAGAGAGTTTTCCAGACCCCCTCTGTCTTTGTGAATAGGGTAGTTGTGATTGGACTATTCTTGGGCTCTAAAGTGGGACTCGCTGCCCTGAGCCTTTTGCCTGTGACCCTTGCACCAATCCTGACCTTAGAACACAAGGAGAATGCGCAACTAAGATTGAAGACAGCCAGCAGTGTCTGCCACCCATGGCTATGTGAAAACCTTTCATAGAGCTGCCTGCACTCGCAACCCAGGGGGCACATCTTTAAGCTTGACTTGAATCCAAGTGTCCTGGTTTGCTTCCGTCCTGCAACTGGAGTCTGTAAACCACCATCCCGGCAACCGGGACGATGGGAAACAATTCAATGGCTTTGCTGGTAATTCTTTGCCCCCGCAGTCTCAAGAACAGTTTGAACACCTGCAATATGTTGGAGAATTTCAGGCAAACCTAAAAGCAAGGTTCTGCAGTGTAGCAATGGGCCATCTCTGGAGAATGGTCTCACCTGAGGAAATTTAGCGCTGGCTATTATCAGACAACGGTCTCACCTGCCGAATTATAGCACATCGTGTTCACCCGAGCAACACCACTACTACTTTCTGACTTGCATCAAAGGTGGAGAGGAATCTGATCCCAAGTTCACTGAGAATAACAGGGCTGTTTGCTCAAAAGGCTGAACGGTTGAATGGTAGGACCAGAGAAAACCTCAACGAAGCACTGCTACATTTTAGAAAATGGGGTATCTCTACAAAGGAGACTGAAAGAGTTATAGAGCGTTTCAGAATCACAAATCTAGCATGAGGTTAGATTTGACCGATTGGTCTCTGGCATTGAAGTTAATCCTGTGCGGGTCACAGGCTCAGCCCAGATGTTTGGGGGGGAAGGATGATGGTTTTGAAAGCTGCAAAGCAAAAACTAGGAGCTGATGGCTGGAAGGTTTAGAATCAATCTTAACCTCTGGCATCGCTCTGGCCAAACCTCCAGACCATCGTTCTTTGCCTGCCAAGTCATTACAGAAGGACAAAGACAATATGCAAATCAGGCTTGGCCCCACCCCAAAAGGGGCAGTCAAGCCCGAACTGCTAGGTCACATCCCTTCTGCACGAGACCACAAGCATCCCCAGACATGTTTCGGCCTTGTTGGGCCTCATCAGCGAGTAGTAGCTTGGGTCTCGAGGCCCAGCAGGCAGGGGACCCATGTCTGGGCATACCCGTCCCACTCGAAGAGACAAAGCAAAAACAAAGAGGGGATAGCTGGTAGGTTTTGAAAGCTGGTCATAAGTGAGACCATTAACCTATTGAGCTGTTTCCTCCCATTTACTCTGAGCCCAGGAGGCTGAATAGCTATTTCGCTTTCCTTTGGACCTTCGGACGCATCTTTCACCCCAATTCAGAGGCTATCTAGTGTCACAAGGGGGGATGCTAATCATTAGAGGCATGGGCCATCTAAAGGCTGAGCCCAGCAGTGAAGCCTTTGGCTCCTCGCTAGGAGGTATGTTGATATGGCCTGGGCGGGCTTTTGCCCTCTGCCTCTGTACGTTTGCTGCTGCCACTTTAATCATTGTTTAAGTGTAAAGCCGCACTCCCAGGTGAGACATTTAACAGGCTTTTGCAGTTAGAACCCTTTGCCCTAAATCGCAGGCTGGGCATGACAGCAGGGTATTGCCTTCTGCCTCAAAGTGGGAGGGCTTAAGCCCCCGCCCCCCAAAACCAGGGTCTGTCGCCACCCATGATACAGGAGGCCTGTAGTTTTCAACATGATATGACATGAGATGGCATTTGTAACGCTCCTATACACAAGTGTTTCAAGGCGCAACGAGGCAAGGAAGGGGGAACAGAGGGAGGACAGAGACGACGATCTTACTAGGCCAAGTGACATTGAGATTGCGCACGTGCCGGGGAGGGGAAACGTGCCAGGGGAAAGGGGAGGGGGCAGTGCTGTACATGGGATCAAACAATAACAAGATGTGCGGCCAGCAGGTGGCAGGTGGCAGGTGCAAGGGTAAGTGCAGGCAGCAGGTGTCCAAAAGTGCAGGTGGGGGTTGGGGGGAACTGTAGGGTTACAGATTTTTTCACTGTGTATCCAGGGTTGATCTGTAATGAAATAAGAAGCTGCTTGATTAGAAAATGGGGGAAAGTGCAGTGCAGTAATTAAATGAAATCAAGTCGCTCCTCGGGGGCTGCTGTATAAGGGTACAATCGGGAAAGGTTTTTGGGTAGCCTGTGGGCAACCCGTTCCCTCAATACATTCCAATGATCCCAGTGCCTTCTAGTTAATGACCTGATGTTTATTTGAATTCCTTTTAATTCAATGATACATATTTTAAACTTCTTGGGTGCCTTCATTCAATCCAAATGCCTTTCAGTGTTATAGTGCCTAGAGGTGTTTCATGCTATGGTATAGAGTGCTCATCAGGGAGAAGAAGCTCTTTTTAGGTTGAGCTACTAGGTGGCGCTTAAGCGCCACCCGTAAGCCGAAACTGTGGCGCTGGTGTACAGGTAGCAGGGAAATGGCACGTGAGGAGGGACACACAGCTTGTGGGTGTTCTTTGGTTATTTGCCCACCTGTTGACTGCCCTTGGCCATGCTAATCCCAATGGTGTATGTTTGTCTTGCCGGGTTGACCCTTCATATGGCCCCTCTTGGCTTCTTGGCACCTTTGCTAGCAGCCGCTCCTCTCATCTGCTCGAAACCTGATGTCAACAGTTTCCTGTTTGGCTCTGTAGTGCCCCACAGAGCAAGTCTTCTGCTCCACTCAGCTACACCCCCTGTGGCAAATGCTGATACTTCCGGCCCAGCGCCTCGCGCGACAGTCACTCTGCTCTCTGCCGCCCCCTTTAGCAAGTATTTCTCTCAGCTTCTGCGCACCTCTTGTGTCGAGTGCTTATTTTGCCTATTCAACACCTCATGGGGCAAGGGTGCATTTCGCCTGCCCAGCACCTCTTGTGGCAAGTGTTTGGCTCAGCTTCTCTTAACCACTTGTGGAAAGGGAATGTTCCACCATTTCAGTCAGCCTCTCATGGGCCACCTGCTCCCCTGGCCGCCTTGGCACCCTCTATGTAAAGTGTTTGTTTTGCATGTTCAGCACCTCTGGGGCCCACTGCTCTGCTCAGCCTCTATGCACTCCACGTGGCAAGTGTGTACTTAACCCATTCATCCTTTCTTGGGCTAGCTGCTCCACTCGGGTTCTCAGCACACCCTCTTGCAAGTGCTTGCTTTGAATGTTCAGACTCTGGTGGGTCATGTTCTGTGCTCAATTTCTCTACATAACTTGACTTCATTTGTTCAGCACCTCTGGGATCCAGTCCTCCACTCCGCTTTTCTGACCCCAAATCTGACAAATGCTTACTTTCAATGCTTAGCCTTCAATTGGCCCAGAGCTCCACTAGGCTGCTTTGCACCCTGTAGCTGTTTATTGAGAGGCCGCCCTCAACGCAGGGGGTTCCTTGCATCCCCAATCTAGGTGTCACAAAATAAAAGGTTTAATGTCAGTTCTTTGTGTAGGCCTATTTCTGCATATCATTCCCCTTGGATCCCTCCCCCTCAGCTACCAATGAGCCAAGAACCAAGCCAGTGTACAAAAAATGTATTTATTTTTGCATTTGTAAAGCACCTAAGCCTGAAGGCGTCAAGGCACTGTTGCACGACCATTTAGACACAGAGAAGAAACTTCATGGCAATGCATTACAGAATTAAATTAGTGTACGAGCACTCTCTTACCGTTGCCTGCATTGAGGAGGCCAGGGTGTAGTAAGAGTGACAAGTGTCATTTAGGCAAAAAGCCACGTTTTTAAGGCCTTTCGAAAGGACCAGTATGAGTCCTCTGGTTTTAGATCAGGAGGAAGGGAGTATCAAAGGTTCACTGCCACTGTGGGGAAGCTAGAGCCTCCTCCTCTGGCTCTTTGAAATGTTGTTGGTGTAAAGTAGTGAGCGTGTACTGACCTTAACAGTCTGATGTCATTGGTTCACACCCTTTTATGTGACAGATTCTCTGGGGCAGTGTCAGAGAGACATTTGTGAGTGATAGAGAGGGTTTTGAAAATGATCCTTTCGTGAATTGGGAGCCAGTGGGTATCTCTTTGTTGCTGCTGAGATGTGGTCTTGTTTCAAGATGTTGCGTGCCGCTGAGAGTAAGGCATTGTTTTGGATTACCTGCATTTTGCTAATATCTGTTAGGAGGTCCATGCAAAAAGTGCATTGCAGTAATCGAGTCTTGCGCCCATGCCCACTCGGACGATGATAAGGCAGCTGGTAAGTGTGAAGAATTGTCCGGCTGCAATAATAAGTTTGGCAGTGCAGGCGGCTGAAGAGGCGACTGCATTCACTTGTTTGGCGAGAGAGAGGGAGGCATCCAGATGGACGCCACGTGTTTTCACTGAAGCTGAGATGGGAATCTGTATCCCATCAATTGTGAAGGAGGTGAATTGGGGGATGAGCTTCTTCAGCGTTGCTGGTGATCCCACCAGCAAGATCTCTATATTGTCATCATTGTTTGTTTGTTTATTTATAATGCGCGCCAGACCCGAGGGTATCAGGGCACAGAATATAAAAGAAGGCATTCAGCTTAGTTACAAAGTGGCGTAAGGTGCAAATCAAGGTATACAACATGAAATACAGGATATGCAGGCTAAAGTAGATACAGAGAAAAGCATACAATTAAATGTAACAAAGTGCAGGCAGGAATGTAATTTACAAGGCAGTTCAGGCTTTTTACAAGGAGAGATAACTGGAGACTAAAAATGTTACTTGTTATCTTTGAACCAGTTAATGAGATTCTGTCTGAATTTGGTAAATGTTTGGTCAGCTCTCAGTGGTGGTGGCAGCAAGTTCCAAACTTGTGCTGCCTTGACTGGGAAGCTAGTGCCCCCAATTTTAGATAATCTGAACCGTGGCAGAAGGAGACAATTAGTGTTGACTGTTCTAGTGGGTCTGCTTGAAGATTTTCTGTTAATTCTTTCTGTCAAGTAGCATGGTGCCCTATTTTTTAGGCATTTGTGGATGAGAGATGCCGTTTTCAGTCTGATTTTTTCATGGGTGGATAGCTAGTTGTGTTGTCTCCTAGTCTCAGAAATATGTTCTTTCCTTGCTATGCTTAGCGCAGCTCTAAGGGCATTGTTCTGAAGTGTCTGTATTCTCTTGATAATGTATTTGTCAGCGCCAATGTAAAGGGCGTTACAGTAGTCCAATTTGGACAGGATGAGAGCTCTGGCCAAGATCATGCAACTGTTAGAAAATAGGAAATGTTTGCCGGCTCTAATTAATTTAGTATATGTAGTGGAGGAAGCTAAAATGTTTACTTGTTTGGTGAATGTTAAGAGTGGAGTCAAGGTAAAAACCTAGGGTTTTTACTTCTTTGGCAACTTTAATGGAGTTCCCGTCAATGGTGAAGGATGAATATTCAAGGTTTAATCTTGTAAGGAGGGAGGAAATGCCAAGGATGATGAGCTCCGTTTTATCATCATTCAGGCAGAGACCATGAGAGGCCATCCATGCCTGAATGATGCTGTAAATTCTATTCACCAAGGCCAAATCCTTGTCATAATCCCCGGAAAGTGGTAAGAGGATCTGAATATCATCTGCATAGTTAGTGTAGGTGATACCAAGGTGTTCCAGATCATCAAAAAGGGGCTTGGTGGATATGTTGTACAAGGTCGGAGCGACACATGATCCCTGGGGCACCCCACAAGTGATGGGGATAGGGTCTGTGGCTGCTGAGGGAGAGAAGACTCTCATAGTCCTCTTGCTAAGGAAGGATTGTATCCAGACTGTGGCCTCCTTGAAGAAATGGGCTGCTGAGTCCAAGTGGCTGCATAAAACGTTGTGGTCCACTAAGTCAAATGCAGCCGAGAGGTCAAGAAGGAGGAGCAGAGCTAGTTTACCATTGTCTCTAAGTTCGTCTATTTGGGCTTTGAGATCAATTAATGCTGTTTCGGTGCCGTGTTGTGGCCGGAAACCAGATTGGCGGGCTCCTAGAAGTTGGTTAAGTTCCAAGAACTTCTGAATTTGGAGGTACGCAACCTTATCTAAAATTTTTAGTAGGAATGGCACTGTTGTGATGGGCCTGTAATTAGTTGGTATAGTGGGGTCTAGTGTTTCTTTCTTGAGGAGAGGGAGTACCCAAGACTCTTTACGGTTGCATGGGATGGTACCTGATGAGAAGGAGACGTTGATGAGTTTTGAGATGAAGGGTGCTAGATCTCTGGCAGCGTCCTTGGTTAGTTGTGCTGGGCATTGGTCGCCCTGGCAATTTGTGGTTTGAGCGAGAGTATGACCTTCTCAACATCAACAATAGAGACTTTAGAAAAGCTAAAGCGGGTTAGATGTTTGGGAGGTGGCAAGGGAGTTCTGTTAAGTAAGGTCGAGGGTGTTAGTGAGTCTTTCTTTTGTGCTATCTTATTTTGAAGATTAGAGACTTTATTGACTAGAGCATACTGAATATCAGAGCACCACGTTTTGTCTTTGACGCAATTGTCTTGTACTGGAATTGGAGTTTCTAGTTCTTTTAAAATTGTGAATAGTTCTTTCATACTGGAGTTGGCTTGCAGGATTCTGTTATTATATGTTTCCTGTTTCGCCAGGAGGGTGTCTTTCTTGTATTGGGCTGAAATGTTTATTAAGTTCTTTTTGTTTTCAGCAGAGGGAAGTAACCTCCACACAGTTTCACATTTTCTTTTAGCTATCCTCAGGCTTTTCAAGTGAGGGGTGAACCAGGTGTTGAGGTGACTTTTAGGCTTGCTATTTCTCAATTTTAATGGGGCAATGTCATCAAGAGCAGTGGTCATAACTTTGTTGTATTCGTCAACTAGTGAGTTAAGATCCATATTGTCAGGTAGTGAGTTGAGATTAGGTAGGATGCGGGGAAGAAGTTTATCTAGTGTGATATTCTTTTTGTTTCTGAAGGGTGTAGGGGTGGAGGATAGGGTTGACTTGGCGGTGGGCCTTTTAGTTACCAACGTAAATGACAGAAGGTGGTGGTCGGTCCAGATTTGAGGGGTGACAGTAGTAATCAATGCATTACAATTGTGATCCGCCACGCAATCAAGTATTGTCCCCTTGTTGTGAGTTGGTAGGTTCACTCTCTGAGTGAAACCGAGTTCTGCCAGGATGTTAGCCACGGTAATTGAATGTTGGTCTTTCGGGTCGTTAAATCCCAAATTAAGATCCCCCAGCAGTAAGGTTTGTGAGGTGCTTTTTAAGTTATCTGACAGAATAGTGGAGATATCTTCATTGAACGTGCCAATAGGGCCAGGCAGTCTATATATGAGATGGATATTCAGGGTTTGGGAGTTGGCGATGGGTAATTTGACTGACAGGGATTCGCAGGTATTGATGTCTGGAGAAGAGGCTAATCTCATGGAGAGATTACATTTAGCAATGATAGCTAAGCCTCCTCCTTGTGACTCACGTCTATCAGCTCTCAAGATAGTATAATCGTCCGGGACTGCTAAGGTAAGGGCAGGACCTGCTGCATCATGTAGCCAAGATTCAGTGAGAGCTAGGAAGCCATAGTTTTCTGCTACAATGAGGTCAGCTATCTCCGTCGCATGTGCGACTAATGATCTTGCATTTATTAAGGCCCCTTTGAGGTCAGGCGTGGAGTTGTCTGATGAAAGAGGGGGAAGGGTGCTGGAAGTATGCCAGAGTGGGGCTTGGATATTTGTGATTTAGTCTGGAAGCAGCTAAGTGATGTGTGGGGTGGTGAGAGATTAGGAGTGGTCTTTTTTGTATTTGTTGTTAGTCTATAGGGTAAGCTTATTCTCTGGCCGTCTAAGATAGTCAAAGAGCTGGCTGGGGGTTCAAATCATTTCAGCAATCGCGCACAAAGTCTGGATTTTCTGTAAGCAGTGCTACAGTGGTTATTTTGGTTGGGTGGTCCCTGGAGAGGGTTTAACTTGCTTGAGAGTTCTTCATATGTCAAAATAATGGGAGTGGGTACAATGGGCACAGTGGTCAAGGATGTAGCCATAGTAGTAGAAATATAATGAATAGGTGGTATAAAGGTGAGTGGACTTGAAAGACTAGTTAATACCACTAGAGTGAGGAGTATGCCTGAGGAGACTGTGTTTAGCAGGGTGGTGTACATTATGCCTCGCGGTCAAGTGGGGCACAGTTTAGCAGTATGTTGCAGTGGTAATTACTATAAATTACACAGTAAGACTAAGTAACTGAGTGGGACAACACCGAGGGTTAGGTATATCTGGGCTGGAGTGGTTCAGCACAGTAGGCTAGCTAGGCATATACTAAAGCATTTGAACACAGTGGGCTAGTCAAATATGGGCTAATACATTTGAAGACTGCGATGGTCATGGAGCTAGTTGCAGGCTGCTCGAGTGGTGGGGTGGAGGCTCCTGCCCTCTCCACCAAGGTGAAGATGCTTCTGAGCATTGATTGTGGCATTGATTGTTCATGGCCATCCAAGCCTGGATAGTTGCGACCATTTTATTGATATTGAGGGAGTCGTCGTCATCTATTCCTGACAGTGGAAGGAGGATTTGGGTGTATCGGCATAGTTGGTGTAGGATATGCCGATGTATCCTGGAGGTCAAAGAGGGGTTTGGTAAATATGTTATAGAAGGACGGGGAGACACAAAAGCCTTGTGGTACACCATACGGGATAGGGATAGGTGGGGCACTAGAGGTGTCAGAGAATGCTCTCATGGACCTTCATCCAAGAATGATGCCACCCATGTCATAGCTTCCTGCGAGCAATTGTCGACAGCTGTGAGGCGGTGATACAATGCTTCATGGGCCACCAGGTCAAAGTTGTCTGATAGAACGAGGAGAAGGAGGAGGGCTGGCTTTCTCTCGTCTTTGAAGTTGTCAAGCTGGTTTTTCTGGTTTAACAGTGCTGATTCCGTACCATGTCCTGGCTGGAAGCCTGTTTGGCGCTTTCCCAGGATGTGGTTTGTTTCTAGGAAGTGTTGTATTTGAATGTAGGCCGCTCTGTCCAGAATCCTAAGTAGAAACAGGACTGTTGTGATGGGGCAGTAATTGTTGGGTGCTGAGGGGTCAAGTGTGGGTTGTTTTAGCAATGGGAGGAGCCAGGATTATTTTCGGCTGGCTGTGACTAGGCTCGATGCGAAGGAGGCACTGATAAATCTTGTGATGAACGGGACTAGGGCTTCCGAACAGTCTATGATGTAATTGCCTGGGCAAGTATCCCCTTTACACCTTGAGGGTTTTAGACTTGTAAGAATGTTGGAAGTTTCTGCTTCTAAGACATCTCTAAAGTGAAAAGACAGGGTTTGGGATTTCGTGGTGAGGGGGCTAAGGGGTGGTGAATAGTTGTTTTGATTGCTGCTTGTTTCCTGGCTATTTTCTGCTGTAAGGAGGTTATTTTTGTCCGCATAGCGTTCTGGACGTTTGAGCACCACGTCTCATCTTTTGTAATGGTGGTGGTGGGGGAGGGGGTCGATGATGTTTCCAACTCTCTGAGTATTCTGAAGATTTCTTGGGCATTCGAGCTAACATTAGTTATTCTGGTGTTGTAGGCAGCAGATTTGGCAGCAATGATGCCCTGCTTATATTCTCTTGCAATCATATTGAAGGAGAGTTTGGTAGAGTTAGTTGGGACTTTTCTCCAGGCAGTTTCTGGCAGGCGTCTTTTAGTACGTAGGGCCTGTAGGTCAGGGGTGAACTAGGAGTTGATATGTCCTGCTGGTTTGGCCCTGCGGGGACCTAGTGTGGCAACTGTGTTCACAGCCTTGGCCAAGGTGTTGTTGTAGGTGTTTGTGAGGATCCTTTGGTCTGTTGAGTCTAGATGCTCGGGTAGGAGTGGGGTGAGATGGCGTGAGATAGTGTCTTTGGTTATTTTCCTGGTGTTACGACACCAGGTGGGTGGCAGGGCCAGAGGAGCCGGAGATTGCCATTTGGTACGGGGAGGTGAAAGTTAGGATGTGATTATCTGACCAGGAGGAAATTGTAATCTGGATGTAATCTTGGATGATAGGTAATAGAAAATTGCACTAAAATGTCACACCACTTTATCCGTGGCACAACTCCATATACATCTCTCTATATAAATAACTCACACAATTTGGGTGGGAAACACAAATTACAATATGTTATGTTATGCAAATTTCAAAATAAATGATCATCAATGCTGGTCCCTGAATAAAATCACTTTACATTTGCAATACTGTGCAATTTCAATTTTCATGTGCACTTAAAAGGCTATCGGTTTAGTTTAAAGATTTGTACACATGCATATGGCAATGATCATTTTACACCGACTTTTGCTTAAAATAAACACAGGGTTATATTTAACAGTGGGTTTTTTAGACCCCCCCACCCCCTACTTGGTCTGTGTTGGGGATGTCAGACAGAAACATTGGGATGATTTAAGAATTTTGGATTTCAGACCCCCCCTCTTCTTAAAGGCCTGTGTTGGGGACGCTGGATGGTAAAATAAATTGGGGAAATTTGAGAATTCTGGATTTCAGACCCCCTTCCACTTAAAGACCTGTGTTGGGGAAGTTGGAAGTTTAGGGATTTTTTTTTGTTTAGGGACAAAGACATTCCTCTTCCTAAAAGAAGTCGGGGTGAACAGGCAAAATAGGATTACCCAATTATATTAAAATTTATAGTTCTCAGCACACAATGGAAATGAGCTTTGTTAATTTCGAATTTTAACAAAATTCACCCTGTGGTGTTCCGCCGAGGGGAATTAATTAAATTAATATTTTTAGTTAAATAGGCTACGGGTCTACATTATTTTGCTGCACCGATTGCCATTTGGTAGGGGGAGGTGAAAGTTAGGATGTGATTATCTGACAAGAGGCAAGGGACGTTGGAGGAAATTGTAATCTGGATGTAATCTTGGATGATATGTAATAGAAAATTGCACTAAATTGTCACACCACTTTATCCGTGGCACAACACCATAAACATCGCTCTATATAAATAACTCACACAATTTGGGTGGGAAACACAAATCACAATATGTTATTTTATGCAAATTTCAAAATAAATGATCATCAACACTGGTCCCTGAATAAAATCACTTTACATTTGCAATACTGTGCAATTTCAATGTTCCTGTGCACTTAAAAGGCTAGCTGTTTAGTTTACAGATGTGTACAAATGCATATGGCAATGATCATTTTACACCCACTTTTGCTTAAAATAAACACAGGGTGATGTTTAACAGTGGGTTTTTCAGACCCCCCCACCTCCTACTTTGGTCTGTGTTGGGGAAGTCAGACAGAAACATTGGGATAATTTAAGAATTTTGGATTTCAGACCCCCTCCTCTTAAAGGCCTGTGTTGGGGAAGCTGGATGGTAAAATAAGTTGGGATGATTTCAGAATTTTGGATTTCAGACCCCCTTCCACTTAAAGACCTGTGTTGGGGAAGTTGGCAGTTTAGAGATTTTCTTTAGTTTAGGGACAAAAACACCCCTCTTCCTAAAAGAAGTCGGGGTGAAAAGGCAAAATAGGATTACCCAATTATATTACAGTCTATAGTTCTCAGCACACAATGGAAATGAACTTTGTTCATTTCGAATTTTAACAAAATTCACCCTGTGGTGTTCTGCCGAGGGGAATTCATTAAATTAATATTTTTAGTTAAATAGGCTAAGGGTCTACACTGTTTTGCTGCACCACCCACTATAAAGTGAAAGGATTTAAGGCCAGCAGATTCCCCCACCTTTTGGTTGCAAAGGGTTCAATTCTACTTACATAGAACACCTCTGTTTAAAGTTCTGGAAATCCAGCTGCATGTTAGGGCCCTCTGGAAAGACAGGGCCGGGGTCTGGTCACTCCACTCTCAAGGATTGTCCCCAGCACTCCACCATAGGACCCAGTCAGCTTTTAGGCCTTCCCAACAAAAGACAGCTCCACCCAGGTGCAATCTCAGCCAAATCTCCATTTGGTGTTTCCTTGCGGCTGTCAGAAGGTAAATTTCAGCAGCTCTGTCCCTTCCTCATAGTGCATTCACTTTATATACCAGTGATGACACCATCACAATTTAAATACTGGGAGATGCCCTGCAAGAACTCTCACAACCAGGATTGGACAGTTACCCTTCTCTCTACCCCCAAGTCCAGCCTCTCTCTATGAATTGGTTTATGAGTCTGGAATATACATATGGCAATTCCCATTTGCAATCCCCTTTTGTTTTCATGTCAAATTTTGGCAAATATCTAGTTATGTGTAAAAAACGTTGTGATTTACTAGTAAGTGCCATATTACATATATATTCTGCTTCAGCTAATCATGATGAATTTAATAAAACAACAGCCGGATCCACACCATGTTTTACTGGCATTTGGTAATTTTCTGCCATTTTTACAAAAAGCACAATCGTTAGGAACATGAAATGTATTCCTCACATACCTAATTTTACCCGCCACCACTTTGCCAACTCTTAAATCCGGGATATGTTTATAGCAACCAGGAACACCTTTTAGCTCACCATTACAATTCCCTAAGTTGCAGTTGGATGAATTTTATTTCAACAAAATCGCCTGCCAATTACCTAAAAATTGACACATCAATCAAGGAAGTACGACCTATCGTTGCTGAGAAAAATGCCTAAATGATAATAGTCCTTTAAAATGAATAGGAGATCTTTAGGTTATGCAAATTGGAGATCTCCTGTCCCCAGCGCCATTTGCCTCTCTGACCAGAGTTTTTCTATTATTAGACTCTTTGTTGTTTAAAGTTGGTAGCTGCCTGTCGTTAATATCTGGGAGGCCTTGGCAACACAGAGATCCCCTTTCCCACATTCCAGTCATGCACCAGCTAGAGCCATTTGCTGTGCACAGAAATGAGCTTTTAGAGACACCAAGTCTGGGGAAAATCACTTTCCAACACCTCTTAGCGTTCACACTTTATTGCAGTTGTAAATATCTGGGATGCCAGCCAGGCTTTCAGTGGGGTAGTCCTTTGTGAAATTTGCCCAACAACAAGCAAAAGGGTCTGCCTCAGGCCTGCAGTACATTTTCATGTGACCTCTGGGCTTTTCTTTTCAAATGTTTGCTGGTATTTTGCATGCGAAGCATAATATACGTTACTTTTTGTCAACACACACCATGGGCCTCATTAAAAGTTGAGCAGTATTCTGGTGGTAAATCTGCCAAAATACTGCCCAACTAAATTACCTTTAATGCCACTTCGTCCGGCGGAATTACTGCTGGATTACAAGTGGTGGTGGCAGAGTTAATCCCAATTTCCATAGAGTCCATTGGACTTTATGGGTCATTTTTGGCAGAATCACTGCCAGCGGAACTACCGCTGTGGCAATTCCACCGATTCTGCACATTTCTGTCCGAAAGCTGGAGGATTTACCTTCAGTTTGATACTGGAGGTATATTACCCACTCCAGGGCCATGCTCATAGCATGGCGGTGTGGGAAACATGGCAGTAATTCTGTTTCCGCACATTTTTCCCACACTGCCATACTTGTAATGAGGCCCCATGCCTTTACTCTGACATCTTTATGTTAGCAGGGGTACATTATCACATGTCTTGCTTTAAACTGCAAATGTCCATGCAAAGTCATTTTGGTGCCAGTGTTTGAAAATCCTGCCTTCCATGTGAAAGAGGTTTTTGCATTTCTTCAGCCACTTTGAATAAAAATGCTGCTGTTACTTTTGTAATGACAGGTAGGCCTTTTCACATGGCACATCCTTGTGCTACGTGCAGAAACTCCCACAGTCTGCCTTAATAGGCCCATTTTCTGTGTGAAGGTTTTTCTTATTTTCTTTGATGAAAGCTGGCAGGTCATGTTTCCTGTTGCCCTTCATTTTCTTTTATTTGGTGGCTTTGATTTGGTGGCTTTGGTTAATCCTCACATGTCTCCCCCCCTGGTTCTTCCATGATTCTTTCATGGGTAAGAGCAGGGCAGAGTGGGGTTTTCATCCAAAGTCCCCTCTTTTTTGTTTTTGTTTTTCCTTATGTTGTAGCTGGCCGTGCTCAGTTTCATCTATTAGAGAGTGGGCACTCCAGCCTCCCCTTTCGTCCTTGGGTTGGGGGGATAGCATGGCACCCCCTTTCTTCCTTCATTAGAGAGTGGGCACTCTAGCCTCCCCTTCCATCTTTGGGTTGGGGTGTAGCACAGCACCCCCTTTCCTCGTTCCTTCCGGGGTTCCTGGGGTTCTCACCGGTTTCCCCTCTTGCCTCCAGGCTGGAAGTGAAGGAAGTTAATTATCTAGCAAAAAGAAAAAAGAGAGGTTTAGTACTTATTACACAACATATTTCCCCAGAAGATTTACACAGAATTGACAAAAACAACAACAGCATACAATTATAACACAATACATTTTCACCATTTCAGAAAACCTTATTTATTTATTTTCTTTCTCTTTACAATGAGCACTAAGTAAATTACTCCCTGTATATTTATATACATATCTTAGTTTCTATCTGATTTTTCATCCTTCCTTTTCATTCTTCAGATGGTTCATCTGCTTGACTTTCATTTGGCTCCTCAATCAGTCATAAAGCTGGTCTGAGATGACAGCTTTTAAACTGATTTATGTGGACCCATTTTTCTTCTGCCTATTCTCATTTTGGGATGCAGATCTAGGCAACAGGTGATATTTTATCTACAATTTCAAAGGCACCACGCCAAGATGGGAGAAACGTCCGCTCTTTGGCCCGATTCCTTTTAAAATTTTACAGGCAAACATTGTCACCTACTTCATACTCTTTCTTGATGGTCTTTAGATCATAATAGGCCTTCATTCCTTCAGCCAACTTTTCTAAATTGCGCTAAGCACAGCCAAAAGCGTCCTGGAGGTACTTCCTTAAATGTTCAATGTACTCATGAGTAGTGAACACATTTATACAGGTCTGCTCCTGTGTTCTGTAGAGCAGATGCTGAGGTAACACCATTTTATATCCGGTCATTAGCTCAAATGGAGATGTCTTCACTGCAGTAGATGGTGTAGACCTAATGGCCATCAGGACAAGTAGTAATCAGATGTCCCTACTGGGTCCAGAGTATACCACAAACTTCTTTAAGATACTCACAATTGTTTTTTTGTATCTCTCTATCCCCCTGTTGGAGGCCATCCGCTAGGCAAAGTGGAGTTTTCTTTTTACCCCTAGAATCTCTCACATATTTGCCATCACCTCACTGGTAAAATTGCTTCCTCGGTCTGACTCAATCCTTTGCAGGAGGCCGAAACGAGAGAAGATGTGTTTGATCATTAGTGCAGCAGCTGTCTCCACATAACTTGTAGGTACCCCTGACATGTGTCTTGTTCATAGACCTTGTGTGAGGAAGTTAAATATGCCCCCATGTTGTTGTTGTTGGTCATTGGACTTTTGTCCTCGAGACAGTTTTCTTGAACACAATCATGCAAGTCAACCAACTCTTGCACTAGGAGACTCTTCTTGTTTTGGCCATATCTGACCTCCACAGGAAAGTCTTGCATGGACAGAATCCAGGAAGTAATTCTGGAATTTCTGACGTCCCCTGCAGAAAGTGTTTCCAAGGCGCCACAAGACAAAAAGGGGTGAAGGGACAGAGGAGAAAACAACAACGGTCCTACTAGGCCTTGTGACATTCGGATTGTGCAAGTGCAGTATCAAGAAGTACCAGGGAAGGGAGCAGGTCATAATAAGGGATGGGATAGGATGAGGAGGGAGGATTGCTGGAGGGAGGGGGCCCAAGGGGCTGGGCAAGGGCTAAGGGGAGCCCAGGAGGGCAAGTGCCAAGGGAAGGAAAGGGAAGGGCCGGGGAGGACCAGTCTTGGAAGACTAGTCAGGGAAGGGTGCCCGAGGGCAAGTGCTGGTAGGAAGAGGTGAGAGGGGAGGACTGTATGAAAGAGGGCCTGACCCCGGAGAGACTCATAAGGGACACTGGCATCCAGTCATAGTGGCAGGTGTAGACTAGCAGGGGAGGGGAGAGGGAAGGTCTTGAGAAGCTCTTCGGACTTAAGACGATCTGGCTCAAGTCAGAGAGGGGCAGGGAGGCTGTTCCAGAGGCAGGCTTCTGCGAAGAGGGAGATCTACCTCCCACTCTCTGGTTGGAGGAATGTCTGATCTGCAGAGTATTGGAGCTAGAGGAACAAAGGACTCTAGCAGGGAGGTATTTTGGGAGATAGAGTTGAATGTAGCGAGGTCCCAGGCCCCAGAAATCCTTGTGGATGATTCAGAAGATCTTAGATTTGATCCTTACAACCACCGGGAGCCAGTGGAGAGATTTTAGGGCTGGAGAAATGCAATCCCTGGGCCTGAGGTCAAGGATAAGTCTTGCAGTCCTATTCTGGATTAGTTGAAGAGGGCGGAGTGAGGAAAGAGGCAGATTAAGGAAGAGGCTGTTGCAGTAGTCAAGCCCTGAGAGAACCAGAGCTCTGGAGCCATTAAGTTTCTGGGGGAAGGTGAGGAAAGGGATAATGCCTCTGAGGAGGTGGAGCTGATAGTGGGCCTTCTTGGCAAGGTCAGCAATATGAGGAGAGAAGGAGAGAGAGGAGTCGAAGATGACACCCACATTTTTTGTCTCGCTCAAGGGTGAGAGGAGGGGGCCCCAGGAGGGCAGTCAGAGTGTAGGAGGGAAGGAGGGAGAAGGAGTCCCAATGAGAAGGATCTCAGTCTTACTGGCATTAAGGCAGAGATCATTAGCAGCACACCATGCCTGAATAGCAGTCAGACAGACAGGAATGAGAGAGGAAGGAGAGGAGGAAGAGGACGGTAGCTTTGGAGAAATTGCACTGGTTGGTGAGGATTCTCGACAATTATGTGCTCCCCTGGATGAATGGGTGGTAATTTTTCAATTCCCATACCGTTGCCAGGAGTGCCTTCTCGCAGTCATTGAATTTTTCCCCCAGAGAAGACAAAGTCTTGCTCACGTACAAAATCACTTTGTTGACCTTGTCATGCTTTTGATACAACACCGCTGTTAGACAAGTATCTGAGAACCCTGTCTCGCCTTGTTCTTTATGGGGTAGCCAAACAAGGAGCCTGGGAAAGGCTTCTTTTCAGTTGTTTAACTGCCTTGGCTTGTTCTGGATCCCACTCCCACTTGACTCTGGCATTTAATAAATGGGCCAAGGGTCGAGTGACCTCCGCATAGTCTTCAATGAACCTCTGACTATAATTAGTGAGTAAAAGAATGCTTCTTAATTCTCACAGAGTAGTAAGGTCTTTTAATTTCAATAAGGCTTCCACCTTCTTCGCCTGGGGATTAAGACCGTTAGGGGTGATCTTGTGCCCTAAGAAGTTCACTCAGGTCTTCTACCCCTGTGCCTTCTGAAAGGACAGTTTTGCTCCGGCTTTCTGCACCTTGGTCAGAACATAGCTTATTTCTGCTATAGCTCTTGATCAGAACATTATCTACATAGGCCAGGTTTCCCCTTTTGCCCAAGTCGGGCATGGCCTTATGTAGAAAGATGTTGAACTCATTGCCGGAGTTGATATATTCAAAGGGGGTTTTGGTCCATATATATTGCTGCCCCCGGAAGGTAAAGGCAAGCTTGTACTGGTCTTCCCTACTCATGGTTACTGTCCAGTAGCTGTTGGTCAGGTCAATGCCAGTGTACACATTTAACCCTTGGATCTGTGCCAGCCCCTGATCGATGTAGGGAAGGGGCCATCTTGACATGTGGACCTGTTTGATCAACTCCCTCAGGTCTGCACAAAGTCTCCATTGGCTGTCTGGTTTGAGTATCCCCAGTACCAGGTTATTGAAGGTACTGTGGATCGGGCAAATTATCCCACAAGTTTCTAAGTTCTTAATAATCTCCATGAGTGACACCATGGATGCGAAAGGTAACCAGTATTGCTTCACAAACACTGGAGCCATCACAGGGTCCGTGGGTAGGGTGGTTGAATGAATGAATGTACGTCCACAGTCGTCACAGTCCACTGAAAAGATATCTTGGAATTCCAGGAAGGACTGCTTCAATTTTTGCTTTTTCTCCTCTGCCTCACAGGCATCAGCAAGATTGATCCTTTCCTCGACCATCTGCTTGAAACCTGGAAAGATCTCAGGCTTGGCAATTCTTAGCTGTATCCTCCAGCTGGTTGGGGAGTTCTCCATCGATGGTGTTGACCTGGACAGTAGGTTCCAATGATTCAACGTAGTGGCCCTGCACTCTGAACACTACCTCCTCCCTCCTAATGTCACAGATCACCTCTTCCACCCCATATGGGCAGGAAGAGTGCACCATGAAATTCCCCCCATGCCTAGTAAAAATCTTTTCTAGAGGAATACCTTTGCTGATGTCAAAACAGTTGTTTGGGATTGGTCCCATGATTTAATTACTTAAATTAATAGAATAATGTTGGGCATCAACCGCCATTCCAATAAAAGTGTCTGCGCCTAAAGTGATACTTCGAGGGTCGCTTTTATCCACCAATATTCAAATGGTGTTGTGTTCTACGTCTACTAGAGGTGTAGGATTCAAATACAAACCTTGTTGTTGGAGATGGGAATTTAAATGTATTTAGGCGTCCTGATGTTTGAGGTTCTGTCCTCGCTTCATTTTGAGGGGAACAGTGAATTGTTCTGACCGAAATGCTTTTTCAGTGTTGTCCAAGCCCATGGGGCTACCCCCCCCCCCAGTTTTGACCAGGCTTTATTATAAATTAGGTCCAAATTGATTGTGAATTGATTGCGAATGTCACTGCCTAAATAAAAGGCGGAAGGGACATCTCTCCAAACCAACAATTATGTTCTATGCTTTTGTCACCAATGGACATTTTTAGCATACACCTGCTAGGCAGGAGATGCTTGGAATTTGGGGTTTCCAGATCTACTTCCCATTTGTCAATCAATTTTAATGTGGGAATGGCCTAAACTTGTGGGAGTTTCCTGAATTATCCTTCGCTGATGAATCTCCTTCCGTTATTCAGGCATACTCTGGTGAGTACCAGCTCCTCCCCCTCCTTTAACTGAATTGGGAAAACAACTGTTCACCATTTTTCTGAATGTCCGCCAGACTTTGAGCAGGTTCTTCCTTGTCTGGTTTCACGGAATTCAATGTTTCTACTGATTTTGGACTAGTGTAACATTTTAGCATGTCCTCTTCCAGTGTAGATTGCCAATTAAAACTGGGAGGAAGGTTGATTTTCAAGAATGGAGAAAGGTTCCCATCACCAGTTTGTTCTCTTCAAAAGATGACAGTGATGCCTGGGACTTGGTTATTCTTGAAATGGAATTCTACTTTCTCAGAAAGTTGATCAATTAAATGACAGGTACCATTCATGCTTACATAATTGGTACTCATTTAAAATTGTATAGGCCGGCTAGTCTGGGTCCAGAGGACCTTGTTTACACAGTTGATCAGAGGTGATAACCTCCTCAGGAGATCTTTCCCCAGTAAACAAGATGTGCCTTCTAGAGTCATGACTATCACCAAGTGTTTCAGTCGATGTCACCCAATTTTTATTTCCAGATCCACAGTCCCTCCGACGGCAATATCATTCCTGTTGACATTTTTGAGTTGTCCGGGAAGTGATCTGAGGGGAATTTGGTGGCCCACCCTCAACCTGAGTTTAGTTGGTCAAAGGCCTTTTTGGACAGGAGGGTGGCTTGGGATCCAGTATCCACCAGAGCTGATAATTCACACTGAACCAGCACGTTGACCGGCACATAAAATCAGCTTTCTTTCTCCTCCAAGGAGCAAAGAAAGTTTGAGTTATTTGATAGCCCAGTGGTCATATTCTTAATATTCAACTCTGACACTGTGTGATCTTGGGCAATTTTCTGTCGGATATTGGGAATCTGTAAACACAATCTTACACCTAACAATGGGTGGATTTGGGGAATCCTCTTTCTCCCCGATTCTTTGCAGTCCCCCTTTACCTGGAGGTAGTTCTCAGAACCTGTTTAGGGAAAGGACACCCCCTCGGTTTCCATTTCGTCTGGCTTGCCTTTTTGGGGTTGAATAGTTTCTGGTTCTGGGTCAGTCTCCATACTTACCGTTTACCAATCAGGGTCTTTTGGGACACATTTTTCTTTGGGAGGGATCCCCCCGTTTTTGAAAGAGAAGGTGTCTGCTTACCTGAATCCTCCAGGGATTTTTCTTTTTCAAAGGAGATGATCCGGAGTTCCTCCACAAAGTGGGTTCTTCTTTGGCCTCTCCTACTTACCCTTTGCTCTTTGGGTTCTAACATTTCGGGGGTAGAAGAGACACTTTCAGACTGAGAGGTTTTTAGGGGTTCTGTATGGGTGAGAAAGGAAGCTTCCTCTAGGGCTTGGCATCTCCCCTCCACTCTGGCCCCCTCCTCAGGAACCTGTGGTTTGTCAGACATTTCCTCGTGTAATTTCCCCATTGGGGCATCAGCCATGGGTGTTGGGGCATTCTGGGAAGCAGGGTTAGGTTGAGGGTTGGACCGAGCCCTCAGCATGCACCCCAGGTCATCGGTCAGTTGCTGGACCTGTCGCTCCATCTGCGAGACCCTTTCTGGATTGTAGGGAGGACACGAGTCATACCTATGCTGCTCCCGAAAAGGGTAACTATCCCTTCTCCCGGTGTAGCTTGGGTACTGGAAACTTTCCCCATATTTTTCAATCCTGAATCTCCCTTCTCCCGGGATGAGGGATCTATTGTCCTGGAACTGGGAAGAGAGAGAAGGATTATTTTGGAAGTTCTGGTTCGGGGGATACATTCAGATTGGGAGGTGGAGTGACAATTCTCTCCTGAGGGAAGTGTGGAGGGAAGTTTCCTGGGGCAGTACTTACCTTATTGGCCACTCTTGGGCCGGGGGAGTGCATGCATACCCCAGGATTGGGTTGGTACCCTTGTACCTAGGGCTTATATAGGTGGCAGGCTTAGAGGGTTCATTGGTCTGCGATCCTGCCTGACTACCCTTCGATTGTGCTGGGTCTGAGGGTCTCCTCTGCCTTTCATTCTGCTTTTTGGCAGAAGGAGTATTTTTATGCCCCCCGTCTACAGATCCAATGGAGGGGCAGTTTTTACCCCTGCCACCTTTGCAGCAGCAGCAGAGATGTTAGGAGGTTTGGGGGGTGTTTTTACTCTCAGTGGGCTTTTGGATCTCATAGATCTTGGTTGCCTGTTCAATCACCCAATCCTAGGTCCTATGCTCGTGAAAATCATGCACCAACTGAGTCGTTATGTATTTGGGGAGTGCATGGAAATATGTAGTTATGAACACCCTACTATTTGTGCTCACCTGCCAGGAATTCTGAGCAAATGCCCGCTTCAACTCCTGCACAAACTACTTAGGAGCATGATCCTGCCCACATTTATGTATTTAATTTATTGGACATTTATATGGTGCCTATACACAAGTGTTTCCAGGCGCCACAAGACAACAAAGAAACGGTTATATTGGTCTTGTGACAATCCTACTGTGCAAGTGCATGTGCAAGGTGGTAAGTGCAAGGGGACGGAGGGTAGAGGGAGAAGTGCACAAGTGGGGTGCCCCCATATGTGGGGGCGTGCAAGTGTCAGTGGAAAAAAGAGGGGGGGTGCAGTGGACAGGATAACTAAGTTGGTATAGACCTGGAAAGGGAGGCCACGGGCAAGTGCTGACAGAGGATGCTGGGGGGGACTTGTGGGGGTGGTCTGGCCCTTGTATGACTCGGAACAGGCCCCAGTTCAGCGGCAGATGGAGACTTTAGCAAGGGAGGGGGAGAGGGAAGAAAGATGGAGAAAAGAAGGTCTTGAGAAGTTCCCGGAACTTAAGAAGATCCGTTTCAAGTCTGAGGTGGAGGATGGCTGTTCAATATGGAGGCGCCAGCCGAGGAGAGGGTTCTACCTCCCACTCTCTGCTTGGAGAAACGTTTGACCTGCAGAGAGTTGGTGCCAGCAGACTGAATTACTCTGACCGGGAGGTATTTCGGGAGATAAAGCTGGACGCAGAGAGGTCCCAGGCCCCAGACAGCCTTGTGGGTGATGCAGAGTGTCTTGAAATTCATCCTTGCAGTCACCGGGAGCCAGTGGAGAGATTTTCGGCTGGAGAGATGCGGTCCATGGGTTTGAGGCCAAGGATAAGTCTTGCAGTCCTATTCTGGATTAGTTGGAATGGGCGAAGGGAGGAAAGAGGAAGGTTGAGGAAGAGGATATTGCAGTAGTCAAGCCTAGAGAGAACCAGGGCTCTGGAGACGGATGTAAGTGATTATTTCGAATACAAACATTTCGAAGACAAAAATTCCCCAAATGGCCTTTATAGACACTGCTCCTCCCAACCCATTACTTACCTTTTAACGGCACACTTTGCTGTGTGCTGCCAAGTCCCTGCAGTGCTAGTTCCCTTCACTTACGTGGATGGGAACAGGCGCTGCAGGGTCCTTTTCTTTTTTCTCTCCCCGCCACCCCCCCCCCGAAAACATTGTTTTCGATGTGAGGGATACCCCTGATACCTCTGATTTCATTATAGCGAGCAAGGGTGCGGGGGACACTCCCGCAACCAATGCTTCCCTTGTTCAGCATAATGAAAACCGAATGGTTGAAATGTTCGGCATTTCAGCTGTATGTAATTTTGGTACAGCCAAAATTCGATCATTTCAACATTTGTTTTATTTTTTATGATATTTTTGTGCAATACCCTGGAGACATTGAGCTTCTGGGGGAAGGTGAGGAAAGGTAGAATGCCCCTGAGGAGATGAAGCTGAAAAATTGACTTATTGGCAAGGTCCATGATGTGTGGAGAGAAGGAGAGAGAGGAGTCAAAGATGATCCCAAGGTTTTTGCGTTACAAGTGGGTGGGGGGAGGGAACCCAAGGAATCTAGACAGAGAGTGAGCGGGGAACTAGGAGCAGGCATCCCAATAAGAAGGTTCTCTGTCTTGCTGGCATTGAGGCAGAGATCATTGGCAGAGCACCATGCCTGAATAGCAGTCAGCCAATCAGGTATGACGAAGGAAGAGGTAGAGGAGGAGGTAGGGGAAGGCAGACGGAAAGAGCTGTGTGTCATCTGTGTAACACTGGAAATGAGGGGAGTAGGTGGAGATCAGGTGGGCCAGAGCGGCCAGGTAGATGTTGAAGAGCCCTTGTGATCGGATAGAGCCCTGAGGGATGCCACAGGTAGAGGGTGTGGTGGAGGAGAGAAAATGACCCATTTGCACTTGGGAGGGTCTGTTAGAGAGGAAAGAGGTAAGCCAAGCCAGTGCCCTGTTCATGATGCCTAGGGTATCACAGAGATAGTTTATGAGGATGGAGTGGTTGATAGTGTCAAAAGCAGAGGAAAGATTGAGAAGGATCAGAACAGAAGGAGTGTTAGAGTCCAGATAAGAGAGTAGGGGCCTCATTCCCAGTATGGAGGTAGTCATGGCGCTATTTGCGCCATGACTATCTCCCATACCGGTACTGTGTCCGGTTTGGTGAGATGGGGACTTACCGGTCCAGTCCGACTTTGGCGGGACCAGTAAATCCCCATTCACCAAACCATTCCCCATTCCCATTTGAGCCCCAATAGGGCTCAATGGGAAGAGGGAAGTAGCTAATAACGGTACCGCAATTTGCGGTACCGTTATTAGCTCTGATTTCCCTTAGAAGGTCCCGTCCTTAACACCTGGTACAACCATGCGTTAAGGAAGGGACCCGCTAAGGGAACTCGTAGTAGGGCGCAAAGGGATTACCGGCACCGATGTCCTTAATGGTGCTCAGTATCCCTTTGCGCCCACCTCGGAATGAGGCCCTAGGTCTTCCCAGGTATTCAGGAGATCAGTTTCAGTGCCTCTGGCTGCCCTAAAACCAGACTGGTGGTCATGGAAGCAGTCAGCCATTTCAGTGTGGAGAGTCAGTTGAGGGATGACCAGCTTCTCCATGAGTTACTTCAAGAAAGGGGTGATAGAGATCGGTCTATAGTTAGTCAGGCAAGAAGGGTCCGCAGACAGCTTTTTTAGGAGAGGGTGCACAAGAGAGCGCTTAAGGGGTTGAGGGAAAGAGCCTTTGGCAAAAGAGTGGTTGAAGATTATATGCAGCCTTACGGGCCTCTTGTGGGTTCCTATGTGTGGACATTTTTTCAAAATGGCCACCTTATAGGTGGACCATTTATAATGATTGTGGTCCTCCAGTCCCGGAAAGAAACTGGAGTACTCAGGAGAGAATGTCCATTTTACAAACTTCATACAATTTAAGTGATTTTTATTCCAAACAAGGATATCATTTGTTCATACAATTCTAGATGTTCCCACACCGAATATGGTAGGGGGTCATGAAGCTCTTGATGGCCTTGATCTGTATAATTGGGTCTTTGACAAAACCCTTACTTTGTTTCCCAGTCTTCCTTTTTCTCTGCACCTTAGTCCATTCCCCTTCTGACTCTGAGCAGCTATTGGTACTCCATTCCCTATCTTCTAGGCGTTCCCTATCTCTATGAGACTGGGAATATCTCTGAGAACCAGGGACACTCGTCTTGCCTATACTGCCGTGAATTCTCCAGGTCATTTCACCTGTATTCACCTTTGGCACAGGATAGTACTCAGTCTGTTCCTCAGAATGACTCAACTGTGTAGTCTCCCCCATTCCAGACAGTCTGGGGAAATTCACCCTTTCCCCTAAATGTAAGGAGGTTTTTAATATGCCCCTATTGGGCTGAAGCTTTGAATGTTCTTCTTCAGTGAAGCGAACTAGGTGGTCTCTCTGCAACTCCCCCATTTTCTCAGCAAGGGAGTTTCCATGGTCTGAAATACTCACTGGATTATTCTTAACTTCCCAGGACACACTGGTCCGGCCACTTTCCCTTCTGTGTGATAGAGGTGAGTACTCCTCAATCTCAGATAAGGACTGGCCTTCTGGATCAGTTTGGCTAGGCTTGGGTAAGTCTAGGTGCCTCATGTTTCATTGGGCTGTGTAGGTGGAAAGCATGAGGTCAGTCGCAGTCGGGCCATAGGAAGTTGTGGTTAACTGGCATGAGGTTCCTCATGGGGAGGGCATCACCCCTGGATCAGAGGGCCCTTTCCCATACCCTGATTGGTCAGGGTGCCTCAATGTCTGTTTGTAATTTTCAATTTCATTTGTCAAACTCTCATGCCTGCTTCTCTCTGTCCTCATTTCCTGATGGTGTTTAAATAGCTGGCTTGTTAAATCTGATACCAGGGCCTGATTGGCCTTGAGCACTTTACTCTGGGCCATAATCAATCTTTTAATTCCCTGATTTCATTCTGATTTGACTCAGTTTCATCTTGTGCGGCCTGCATTGTACATGCATAGTCAAAGCAGTTTGTTTTTAAAATACCAATCTCTTTCTCTTGCATGTGTCTACATTGCGCTGCCTGTAACAGGTAAACTTCCACTTGCCTCACACGCCCCATGCGTTCTACATTTTCTTGCTTATTTCCAGTCAGTTCCTGACAACCGAACTGGCTCTTTTATGCATCCATTTTCAACTGATGCACCTCCTGTGCAAGGACACTAGTCTCCTGGTTCAAGAGGTCTTGGTCCTTCACCAGTTGAATTTTCTGTTGTTTTAAAGTATGTACCTTCTGATATATCTGATCAAAGTCATTTTGGGAACTAACCCCTTTTATAATTAACTGACTATTTTAATTTTTCAACTGCTTTATATGTAATTGAAAGGCCATAAGGTAATCCAACAGCCCTCTATTATAAATAGTCTGATCATTGACCTTATATTGCAGTGTGTTCAAATTTTCCACATACTCTTCATGTGCAACTTGCAGTGCAGAAAACTGTGTTTGATGCTCTGCACTCTCTTGCATCTGTGTTTTTAACTCATTTTTGCTTGTTTGGGAGGCTTTCTTGTTTTAACTCGAAAATATTGTTCGGCTTTGCTTGATCTTCTAATTGTTTAAGTTCTTTCTGTGCCCCATTTAGAATCTCAGTCTAACTGCGTGCACAGGCCTCACTCTTCTGCACTCACTCTTCTATTTACTGCAATTGGAAGTATAGATAAGCTGTGAGCTCAGCCATTTGACTCAGTTCTTCTTGAGCATTTTGGGTCATATAAAATGCCTCTAATGCTTTGTGCCATATCCCATATTCACACTAAACATCAATTTCTTCTGATATAACATCTTGCATCATTTTAGCTTGGCAGCTCCCTTCTTCCACCTCTGTCTACCCAACAAGAATGAACAGCTTAGTAAAGAAGTGTCTCCTGGCATCATCTAATTCAATTGTATTGCTTTTTTAAAATTGCCCTGTTTTTTGCTTAATTCGCACTCACAATGTCAAATCAAAATCTATTTTTACTCAATCTTAATTTTTCACCTATGCACCTCCCTGGAACTCAGGGGTGAAGTCCTTGCGTCACTTTAACAAGGCAAATGTGACGTTCCCTCCACCTTAATGCAATTACATCAAAATGAATAGTCTGTCACAGTACACTTGTCATGAGACAAACATAGCCACCCAACTCCTGGCCACAAGCCCCCAACTTGTAATGGTTTATTGAGAGGCCACCTTCAACACAGGGAGTTCCACCCCTCCCCAATCTAGGTGTCATACAATTGTCATGATCTCTGCTTCCAAAAGATCAGGACTTGCCCGACTCCCTTGGAAGCAGACCCATAACCCCGGTTCCGAGTGCCAGCCAGTCCCAATTGGGACCTTTTGGACCCTGTCCTGGCGCCAGTGGCACCAGGCTCATAAAGATGCCCAGTCCCAGCGCTGGAAGCGCCGGGCTCATAATGCTTGGGTGGACTTACCTGCAGCAGACCATGCTGCTTACTTACCTGCCAGTTGAGCCCCTGATCCTCTTCTGTTTGGGACTACTTTTCCTGTTGGGTGGGGCAGGAGCCACTCCCTAGGTTCAGAACACTGGAACTCTTCTGGAAAGCAGGAACTCTTTTCTCACCTAGGCGAGGCTGTGGAAGGAGACACCTAAGCACTACAGGAGGCTATTTAAACCACACCCGATGGATGAATCTTGCTTTGCGTTATTCTGCATTCTCTGCAGCAGAACGCTCATCGTGTCTTCTGCTTCTGATCCTGGGCCTAAGGGAACAAAGGCTTACCATCCTGGAATCCAGTCTTCAGCAGCACCTGTAAAGACAAAGAAAGAACAGGTTAGCACTACGGTCTTCAGTGGCAGCGCATCTCTTACCTGATCCATCGGCTGTCACCAACGCCTCGCGCTGCATTCCAGCATCTGAAAGACAAAGGCTTACCTACTCTTCGCATGCTCCGGAGGTCTTCGCACTGCATTCCGGCATCTGAAAGACAAAATCTTACCAGCTCTTCGCACGCTCCGGAGGCCTTCGGCGCTGCATCCCGCATCTGAAAGACAAAAGAAGGTGCGTTTAAAGACATTGGGCAACTTTATTACTCACGTGCCATTACTCCTTCCCACGCCGAATCCAGTGGGTATTCCAGCACCCTTCAGCTTCTCTAAAGCTCCGAACTTGTACCTGCAAGATAAAAGGGACAGTTAGTGCGCATCGTGAAGCAGGCTACAAGCGCTTACTTACGTGCTTCCAGGCGCTTCTATTCCTCACGCGGGTTCGATCCTCAACTCTCATCAGCCCGCCATCCGCCATCGCCGGAACCCTGCAAAACAAGAGATATCATTACAAAAGACTTTGAAGACATTTGAAGTGCCCAGAATTTACCGTTTGTGCAGTTAACGACGGACAGCAGTCCTCTGAGGACAAGAGGTCTGCACCCTTATCCAGTGAAGAAACTGGTTACGGCACCCTGCCCCGAGGCAGATGGAGAGCTCGGCGTTCACTTACCTAAGGTGAGGGCGTTAACCTTTGGGGTTCTACAGGAGAAGAGAAGAGAAGGAAAGAGGAGAGAGGCACCCAATAACCCCAGTTCATTAATCCCATATTTTCTATCTGCAGACATCTTACTCTTCGAGTCAGACATACAGTGCACAGAGGTCCAGCCCAAAGAGCCAACCGTGTGTTACACATCACCTTTGAAGATACGGCATTCACCCAGTCAAGACCGGCGCCTCTGCGGGAATCAGGTGAGCGTTACAGAACGCAAAGCCAACCGCAAAACTCCCACCCAGGCGCTATGGAAACCTCGGATACCGACCAGCTGGCCCAGTTACTTGGGGAACTAAGAGCAGAAGTGCATGCAGCCCGTCAGGAAACGAATGCTCTAAGAAGGGAACTGATTATTTCCAAGGAGCGAACAGACGATCTCGCTAGACAATTGCTACAGTCACAAGCCGGACAAACTCCGTTACCCGCATCAGGGGCAAATCTTCCTTCAACATCCTCTACGAACCCAGTGCAGATCAACCTACCTGGGAATGTACCTCTGGCTCCGCCCGAACGATTTTCTGGTGACCCAAAGAGGTTTGCAGTATTTATTAATCAGTGCCGGTTGCACTTCTTATGCCGGCCAGCAGCCTTTCCAACTGATCAAGCTAAGGTAGCTTTCGTGCTTTCGTACCTTAGTGGCAATGCGGCAGACTGATCGATCCCTCTAGTTAATCAAGATGATCCGGTTCTCCATGATTTTCAAGCTTTTCAGCTCAGTATGGAAAAACTGTTTGCAAGACATTCACAGGGGCAGGCCTTGGACAATGAGCTCCTTTCATTGCGACAGGGTAATCAAGACCTTTTGGCTTATATTGCGTCTTTCAACAGACTGATAGTGGAAACTCGATGGCCTGAGGACAAAAGGATTACGCTGTTTTATAGAGGTCTACGTGGAGAGCTCAAAGATGTGTTAGCCCAAGTAGTGAATCCCCCGCAAGACTGTTCGGACTATATTGACTTAGTCGTTCAAATTGACCACAGACTGCAGAACAGGAAGGCCGATCGTTCCAAGTTTGATGCTCGAGTATTTTCCAAACCACCAACTCCTACCAAAGGAGTAGACTCCAGGGAACCCATGCAAATAGGGGGCCTGAAAGGACCACTAACACAAAAGGAGCGGGAAAGGAGAAAACAGCTGCAATTATGCCTCTATTGCGGAAACTCGGGGCACTTTCTTTGAGACTGTCCGGTGAAACCAGCCAAGAAGGCAGTAGGAGCTGCAGTTACCAGGGTCACAAACTCTGAGCAGGGAAACGACCTCGCCCGACAAGAATAGAGGTCCTCTTGCCGAGCGTTAAAACCAGTTCCGTGACCTCGCATTTCGTGATACCTATGGTCCTCATTAGCCCTGAACATCCGGATCGATTACATGCGATTGAAGCTTACGTCGACAGCGGTGCCATCGGCAATTATGTGGATCATGAAATGGTTTTGAGGATGAATCTGACTCTTTGTCCAAAGGCTGTAAAGGACGTCATTACTACGGTGGATGGTACGGAGATAGCCTCCGGACCAGTAACGCATACCACCCAAGAAGTGACGCTAGTAAGTCAAGATGGACACCATGAGAAGATCGTGTTCGATGTGATCAAGGCCCCTCAGTTCCAGATTATTCTAGGAATTCCTTGGTTAGAGAAGCACAATCCTCAGATCGATTGGCGAGCAAGAACGGTTCAGTTTCCAGAATGTGTCTCTACTTGTCACCCTCGACCTGGTGTTGCACTGGCAGCAATTTCCTTGGAGGCTCCCCAGTTACCTCCTGAATACCTAGAATTCCAAGATGTTTTCCGGAAGGATCAGGCTAACTCTCTACCTCCTCATAGGTCTTATGACTGCCAGATAGACCTGTTACCTGGATCTACTCCTCCTTGTAGTAGAATTTATGCCCTCACCGAGCCTGAGAATCTTCACCTCCGACAATACCTGGATCAATACCTAGCGAATGGGTTTATTCGTCCTTCCAAGTCCCCTGCTTCCTCAGCTTTGTTCTTCGTTCCAAAAAAAGAAGGGGACCTTAGAACTTGTATAGATTATCGCGCCCTGAACCAGATCACCGTTAAGAATAGATATCCGTTACCTTTGATCCCTGAACTCCTGGACCAAGTCAGAAAAGCATGCATATATACAAAGCTGGATCTTAGAGGAGCCTACCACTTGGTACAAGTAAAAGAGGGCGATGAATGGAAGACGGCCTTCCGCACCAAGTATGGGCTATTTGAATATCAGGTCATGCCCTTCGGACTTTGCAATGCCCCGGCCGCCTTTCAATATTTTATGAACGATGTCCTCAGAGAGCTCATAGATGTGTGTGTTGTTGTTTACATTGACGACATCCTCGTTTATTCTTCATCGGAAACTGAACATCGGAAACATGTGAAAATGGTCCTCGAGAAATTGCGTCAACACAAACTTTTCGCTAAGTTGGAAAAATGTGTTTTCAACATGACTGAAGTTGAATTCTTGGGATTCATATTATCACCTAGCGGAGTGCGTATGGATTCAAAGAAGGTCGATGCAATTCTCAAATGGCCATCGCCATCCTCCGTAAAAGGTGTTCAAAGCATGTTAGGCTTCACTAACTTTTACCGCAGGTTTATCCCCGAATTCTCTCGAATAGTCCAGCCCATCACCGCCTTGTTAAAGAAAAACAAACGTTTTGAATGGTCTACCGAGGCGGAACAAGCTTTCCAGAATTTGAAGACTAGATTTATCTCTGCACCGATCTTAAAACATCCTCGCCCAGAACTCCCCTACATCGTTGAAACTGATGCTTCGAGCCTTGCCATGGGGGCAGTTCTATCACAAAAGGACCCAGTAACCAATCAGTTGCATCCCGTGGCATTTTGGTCCCGCAAATTCTCGCTTCCTGAAATCAATTACACTATTACTGATAAGGAACTTCTAGCTATCAAGTCCGCCTTTAAGGCTTGGCGGCATTATCTTCTGGGGGCCAGACACACCGTTACTGTGATTACAGATCACCGAAACCTGCAATATTTGAAAACCGCAAAAGCTCAATCCTCTAGGCAACTCCGTTGGGCACTATTCTTTGCCGAGTTTGACTTCATAATTACCTAACGACCTGGTACAAAAAACGGTAAAGCTGATGCCCTTTCTCGGATGGGAGTGGAAGAACATTTGATCAATCCTAAACCTGTACCTATCATTCCCGAACAAAGAATTCTAGGTGTAATCGCCACACAATCCATAGAGGAAGTTAAGGATAAAGCCAGGCTACTGGTAACTCCAGCAGACATACAGAATTGGCATCTGCAGGGAAGGGCCTTTACGGTGAAGGACAACCTATTATATTTCCAAGAACGGTTATACCTGCCCAGCACAGATTTACAGAAAAAGGTAATCTCTTGTTATCACGATTTTTTAATGGAAGGACATCCCGGTATGACCAAGACCTCGGAAAAGATCAAGCGCTACTTCTGGTGGCCGTCTTGGAAAAAAGATATCAGAGACTTTATAATGTCCTGTGGAGTATGCGCCCAAAACAAGAGTCAAAAGGAAAAACCAGCCGGCCTCTTACGCCCTATTGACATCCCACCTCGCCCTTGGCATACGCTTTCTATGGACTTCATCACCGATCTACCTCCATGCTCCGGATACAATACGATCCTAGTAATCGTGGACCTATTCTCCAAGATGGCGCATTTCATTCCACTCAAAGGCTTACCAACAGCAGCAACTCTGGCCCGAGAATTTCTCGAAAACATCGTCCAACTGCACGGTTTTCCTTCAGTTCTCATTTCGGATCGAGGTAGTCAATTTATTTCTCATTTTTGGCGAAGTTGCTGTCGGTCGGCTCAAATTGATGTGAGACTTTCGACCAGCCACCACCCTCAAACCGACGGACAAACCGAGAGGACCAATCAAACTCTGGAACAGTATTTGCGCTGCATGCTACAACAAACTGAAAAAACTTGGAAAGATATCCTTTGGATACCCGAATATGCCTACAATAACTCTGTCCACTCGGGAACTGGGAAGACCCCGTTTTTTCTTTTATACGGTAGTCACCCTCGAACCTCGGAGTTGGATCCACTCCAAGATCTTGGAACACCAGCAGTAGACCACCTGCATTCTACAATCACCCAAGCCTTTAAGGAAGCTGTTTCTCACCTTCAAAGGGCTAAAGAACAATACAAGAAAGGAGCAGACCAACATCGGAAGGAAGCCCCCCAATATCAAGTAGGAGATCAAGTCTGGTTATCCACCAAATATCTACCTCTAAAAGGACCACGCACATTCAACCCAAGATACCTTGGTCCCTATTCCATCACTACCATAGTAAATCCAGTAGCGGTCAAGTTGGACTTGCCCCCTCACATGAAGATACATCCGGTCTTCCACGTCTCTCTATTAAAACCCGTGCAACCTCAAACCCGACTAACTAAATCTCCAAAACCTATTCTAGTTGATGGAGAACTCGAGTTTGAAGTCAAAAGCATCCTGGATTCCAAGATCTCCAAATCTAAACTATTTTACCTGATTGACTGGAAAGGCTACGGTCCCCAAGAAAGATCCTGGGAACCTGCAGAATATGTCCATGCCCCTCGTCTAATCAAAAGATTTCATCGAACATTTCCTAACAAGCCCAAACCCCCGGAGAAGCCCGGTTTGGGAGGGGCCTTGAGGGGGGGTGCTGTCATGATCTCTGCTTCCAAAAGATCAGGACTTGCCCGACTCCCTTGGAAGCAGACCCATAACCCCGGTTCCGAGTGCCAGCCAGTCCCAATTGGGACCTTTTGGACCCTGTCCTGGCGCCAGTGGCACCAGGCTCATAAAGATGCCCAGTCCCAGCGCTGGAAGCGCCGGGCTCATAATGCTTGGGTGGACTTACCTGCAGCAGACCATGCTGCTTACTTACCTGCCAGTTGAGCCCCTGATCCTCTTCTGTTTGGGACTACTTTTCCTGTTGGGTGGGGCAGGAGCCACTCCCTAGGTTCAGAACACTGGAACTCTTCTGGAAAGCAGGAACTCTTTTCTCACCTAGGCGAGGCTGTGGAAGGAGACACCTAAGCACTACAGGAGGCTATTTAAACCACACCCGATGGATGAATCTTGCTTTGCGTTATTCTGCATTCTCTGCAGCAGAACGCTCATCGTGTCTTCTGCTTCTGATCCTGGGCCTAAGGGAACAAAGGCTTACCATCCTGGAATCCAGTCTTCAGCAGCACCTGTAAAGACAAAGAAAGAACAGGTTAGCACTACGGTCTTCAGTGGCAGCGCATCTCTTACCTGATCCATCGGCTGTCACCAACGCCTCGCGCTGCATTCCGGCATCTGAAAGACAAAGGCTCACCTACTCTTCGCATGCTCCGGAGGTCTTCGCACTGCATTCCGGCATCTGAAAGACAAAAGCTTACCAGCTCTTCGCACGCTCCGGAGGCCTTCGGCGCTGCATCCCGCATCTGAAAGACAAAAGAAGGTGCGTTTAAAGACATTGGGCAACTTTATTACTCACGTGCCATTACTCCTTCCCACGCCGAATCCAGTGGGTATTCCAGTACCCTTCAGCTTCTCTAAAGCTCCGAACTTGTACCTGCAAGATAAAAGGGACAGTTAGTGCGCATCGTGAAGCAGGCTACAAGCGCTTACTTACGTGCTTCCAGGCGCTTCTATTCCTCACGCGGGTTCGATCCTCAACTCTCATCAGCCCGCCATCCGCCATCGCCGGAACCCTGCAAAACAAGAGATATCATTACAAAAGACTTTTAAGACATTTGAAGTGCCCAGAACTTACCGTTCGTGCAGTTAACGACGGACAGCAGTCCTCTGAGGTCAAGAGGCCTGCACCCTTATCCAGTGAAGAAACTGGTTACGGCACCCTGCCCCGAGGCAGATGGAGAGCTCGGCGTTCACTTACCTAAGGTGAGGGTGTTAACCTTTGGGGTTCTACAGGAGAAGAGAAGAGAAAGAGGAGAGAGGCACCCAATAACCCCAGTTCATTAATCCCATATTTTCTATCTGCAGACATCTTACTCTTCGAGTCAGACATACAGTGCACAGAGGTCCAGCCCAAAGAGCCAACCGTGTGTTACACATCACCTTTGAAGATACTGCATTCACCCAGTCTAGACCGGCGCCTCTGCGGGAATCAGGTGAGCGTTACAACAATAAACAGTTTAATGTAAATTCTTTATTCAGCCCTATTTCTGATGCATATCATTCCCCTTGGATCCCTCCCCCTGAGCTACCAATGAGCCAAGAACCAGGTCGGTGGGCAGAAAATATATTTGTATTTATTTGGATGATAGGTAATAGAAAATCAAACTAAAATGTCACACACCACTTTATCCGTGGCACACCACCATAAACTTCTTTCTACATATATAACTCACACAATTAGGTTGGGAAAACTCAAATCACAATATGTTACTTTATACACATTTCAAAATAAATGATCATCAACACTGGTCCCTGAATAAAATCACTTTACATTTGCAAAGCTGTGCAATTTTCCTGCATGCTTAAAAGGCTAGCAGTTTAGTTTACAGATTTGTACAAATGCATATGGCGATTATCATTTCACCCCTCACCTTTGCTTAAAATACACACAAGGTGATTTAGCTGTGGGTTTTTCAGACCCCCCACCTACTTCGGTCTGTGTTGGGGAAGTCAGACCGAAAAATTGGGATGATTTACGAATTTTAGATTTCAGACCCCCTCCACTTAAAGACCTGTGTTGGGAAAGCTTGATAGTAAAAATGTAGATGATTTGGGTATTTTGGATTTCAGAGGCCCCCCCCCCCACTTAAAGGCCTGTGTTGTGGAGTCTGGCACTTTAGAGATTTTCTTAGTTTATGGACAAAGACATCCCTCTTTGTAAAAGAAGTTGGAGTTAACAGGCAAACTAGGATTACCCAATTCCATTACAGTCTATAGTTTTCAGCGCACACAAGAAATGAATTTTGTTAATCTCAAATTTTAACAATTGTTAATTGGTTATTTTTTTTATATTAACAAAAATCACCCGTGGTGTTCCACCAAGAGGAATTAATTAAATTAATATTTTTAGTTAAATAGGCTAAGGATCTACACCGTTTTGCACCCACTATAAAGGGAAAGGATTTAAGGCAAGCAGATTCTCCCACCTTTTAGTCGCAAAGGGTACAATTCTACTTAGATAGACAACTTCAATTTAAAGTTCCTGAAAGCCAGCTGCATGTCAGGGCCCTCTGGAAGGACAGGGCAGGAGTCTGGTCACTCCACTCTCAAGGATGCTCCCCAAAACTCCACCATTGGATCCAGTCAGCTTTGAGGCCTTTCCAAAAAAAGGATGCTCCACCCAGATGAAATCTCAGCCAAATCTCCTTTTGATGTTTCCTTGCAGCGGCCAGATGGCAAATTTCAGTAGCTCTGTCCCTTCCTCATAGGGCATTCACTTTATATACCAGTGATGACACCATCAAGATTTCAATACTGGTTGAAGCCCTGCAACAATTCCCACAACCAGGATTGGGCAGTTACCCTTCTCTCTACCCCCAAGTCCAGCCTCTCTCTATGGACTGGTTTAGGAGTCTGGAGCAGACATATGGCAATTCCCATTTACAATCCTCTTTTGTTTTCATGTCAAATGTTGGCAAAAATCTACTTATGTGTGAAAAGTGTTGTGATTTACTAGTAACTGTCACCGCAAATATGGGCATTGGTGGAATCGGGCAGCAGCTGCTGCTTTTGTTTCCCAGTACTTATTCCTTCTTGCGGATTGCTTGCCACACTGTGGAGAATTGTTCTCACACAGTGAGGCAACAAATATTACATATGCGCACTGGCGCAATATCTCGTGAATAATTTGGTACATCATGTCCTCATTGTGGTACGGAGTGGTTGATTCCCCCTCAACCTGTTTTGTGCGTGCATAAACCTAATATTAATTTGGCATATTGTTGTTCTATTATGAACATATACACTCATATCATTAGATCACATAGACACTCCAAGATGGGGGATTTACTGCTATATTGAACCATAGAGTTCTTTCCAGCTAACACAGACTGGTGATCATGTGACGCGCATCTCACAGGTGGGAGGGGCCCATCACTCGGCCCGCGAGGTAATATAAACACGAGAAAATATAAGTTTGGGATAACAACAAGCCTAAGGAAGCTCGTGAGTCGAGCGGAACGCGTGGCGTTTTTCCACCCGTTGGGGTGAGTGCTGCTTTACACCTGGTCTGACCAGGAACTGTTTTGTATGCTTGCTCTCTTGCATCTTTATCTGACATTCTTTTTGAATATATATAAAACCAGGAAACCAGGAAACCATAGATAGACTCCTTGAAGGGTTTGCACTCCAAAAACACACGCCAGCACGTAACTCTGCAGGATGGGAAAACCAACCAGACAACTCTCAAGTCCTTATATTATCCAGTTTATTTACATGACAAAAAGTTAAAAAAGAGAAAAACACGGTACGACGCATTTCATGGCATCCTCGCCGCTTGTTCACATACAAATGATAAAAGACCCAGTGGCAACACATATACACACATTAGTGTCTATGGTTGTTTTTCGTAGTTGTCCCTTTTATCATTTTGGCATTCTGCAGTTTACATAAATGAACAAAACATTGCCCAATATGGCGGCCATTTTGACGACACTTGACATAGAGTGGTTTTACCTTTGCCCATGCATCATGCGACATGCGTTTGCAGATACCCTGTATCGAAAGTGCATTATGTCAGTATAGAGACAATTATATGAATGGTGTCCTGGTGAATCATCAAGATTATCAATTATTGCAACCTTATGAGGATTACCAATACATTCACACACCAAATTAGGTCTGACAAGAATGTCGTTTCTAAAGTGCTTAGTGCATACACTTCATGGCTGCCATGATTAACTCGTATTTCAAATCATTGCAATATTATAAGCAGTTAGCCAAGTATGCACGCGGCAATCATAGATTAATGGGTCACATTCTACAAAGTTTACCATCCTAAAGTTCTTAGTGCATACAATTCATAGCTGCCATAATTTTGACTCAAATACAAAGACATTTAGCACAAATGCATTTCAATTGTTATTAACGTTTAAAATCATTGCAATGTTGCAAACAATTTGCTAAATATTCGCACGCCAATCATGAATTCATGAACCACATTTTACAAGATTTGCCATTCTAAAGTTCTGAGTGCATACAATGTATATCTGCCATAATTTAATCTCAGATTCTGAAACATTTAGCACAATGACATTTCAGTTATTGTTAACGCTGTCATGAATATCCAATATATATTGCCTTAGTAGGTTACATTCTATGTTGCACATCTCAGCAATATCTGCAAGCCTATGATTTGATTGTACTGCTCAGGTCGAGATATAATTCTAAATAGTGTGAGATATATATTTTATCACCGGTCACCAATATAAAAGCCTAAATACCTGATAAAGTGCATAGTGCTTATTTGATCTCGTCCTTAAGATATTGCTCTATATATAGTTCATTTTGTTTGTTCATTAGAGGCCTCAGGAGAGTATTTAATCAATATACATAGGACAACTGTTTAGACAAGACTAATAACCACAATTCAATAACCTAACACATTACAATTAATCAAAATCTTCTAAAAAAGTTTCAGCATATAAAAAATGTTATCAAAAAGAGAATTCATTTTCATGAAGCAACTATACATAAGAGAAGCAGCTGGCTTACCCAAATTCATATTGAGCAAAAAATTAGACAATTCTAGTTAACAGTGAGGGCATGGGATAGGCGAATGCATTCTTTTCATTTAAGCTCTAAACTACACATTCAACATTTTTTCATTGGGCCTCATTACAGGTATGGAGGTAGCCATGCCGCTTTCAGCGGCATGGCTACCCCTATACCGGTTACCAAGTCCGGGTTCCATGAATGGGGAAATACCGGGCCATTCCGACCTTGGAGTGCCCAGTATTTCCCTATTCAAGGAACCCGGACCCAGTACATCCCCATTCCCATTCGAGCCCCCACAGGGCTCAATGGGAATGGGGAGGATGCTAAGAACGGGCCTGTGAATGACGGGCCTGTTGTTAGCATCCTGGTCTGCTCACGGGACCTGCTAAGGACGCCTGGTTTTACCGGGTCCCGCAAGCAAACCTCGTAATGAGGCGGTAGGGGGTTAACAGGGCCGGCAGCTCTACAGGCCCCGTTAGCCCCCTTCTGTCAGGGTCATAATGAGGCCCATTGTCTTAAGTGCCCAAGAAAGTATACAATTCCTCATTGAGATTGTGTCCCTTTGGCTTCTTAGTTTCAAGATCTAAGATGAATCTTGTTTCCATTTGACGTAGTTCAAGTTCTCTATTGCCCCCTTGAGGATTTTCTTTGATATGATGCAGGCCAAATAATCTCAGACTTTCGATTTTTCCCTCATGGACATCCCGAAAGTGTACTGCCATTGGATACGATGCATCAACATTCTTGATGGCTCTCATGTGCTGTAAAATTCTAAGTTTAAGTTTACCAATGGTGCTCCCAATGTACCAAACACTGCACAAGCACATGAGAGCATACACAACGAATTCAGTATTGCACGCAATCTTTGTTTTGAACTCCACCTTGTGGCCTAGCACTGGATGTATATAATTAGTTTTATTCCATGCATGATGGCATACCTTACACTTTGTGCATTTAAAGAAGCCACAGGTGCTGTCATTGAGCCAAATGCCAGTGTTTGGGATTTTGGTCATAGGGGGCATGTAACTACTTACTATTAGATCCTTTCTGGAGACAGATTTTCTAAAAGTAATGTTTACTCTTTCCTTAAGATATCATGACAGAATTTCATCTGATAATAACACCTGCTAGTGTCGATGTAGAATCTTGCAAATCGCCTTACAGTGAGTACCATATGTGTAGATTAGACGGATCACATTATCTTCTCCTGTTTCTTCTACTTTCCGATTGGTTTAAAGTAGAGTTGTTCAACTTAGGCTTTGAGCCTTCAAATAGGCTCTCTCTAATATAGTTTTTTGTTTTTGTTTGTTTTACAAAGTTATTAGCAGTGTATTTACATTCCTTGTCGAAACATTCTAATCTTGAGCAGTTACGTCAGATCCTCACAAATTCACCATATGGTATACTCAATTTCAAGGATGCTGGATGGTTGCTACTCGCAAGAAGTGGCATGTTTGAGCTTGTTGGTTTTCGATGTAGCTCTGTGATAATTTCATTTTTGTCCGATTTCACCAAGACATCCAGGAAGATGATTGACTCCCGGCTGTGTGTTTCTGTAAATTTTAATTTTAGATAATTGATGTTCAAAATATTTACAAAATTTAGCCAATCTTTTTCCTCCTCATTCCAAAGGATGAACAAGTCATCTATGAATATAATCCATAGGACCAGTTGGTTTGTATATTGGTTATTACTTTCAGTCCAAACTATGGACTTTTCCCACCACCCCATTGTCAAATTTGCATACAATGGAGCAAAACATGTGCCCATGGCTGTACCTCGTAGCTGATTATATTATTTGTTGTTGAGCAAAAAGACATTGTTTGTTAGACATAAATCCACCATTTCTATAATCGTCTGGCCATTGGCAAGAAAATGTAATGACCTGCTGTCCAAAAAAATGTTTGCATGCTTTTTTGCCATCAACATGCTCGATGGACGTGTAAAGCGAAACTACATCAAGTGTAGCAAACATAAAATTCTTTTCCCATGCTATTCCATCAATTTTGCTTAAAATTTCTTTTGTGTCACGCAAATATGAGGGCAGTAAATACCAGGGGCAAAAGAGTTTGGTCTATGTATTTGGACATGTTTTCTAACGCTTCTCCATTTAGTGTGACAATAAGTCTGCCAGGGGGACAAGTGAGGTTTTTATGTACTTTGGGCAGAAAATAGATGGTTGGAATGGTGGGGAATGGATTTAGAAGGAATTTGCAGTCATCTTCATCCAAAAGGCACTTTATTTTGTTGGTTATTTGCTGTGTCAGATTGATTAACATTTCTTCATAACAGCTAGTGTCCAGAAGCTGCCTTTGGGCTTCTTTTATGTAATCTGTCCTCTCCCGAATAACAATATTAGTCCCTTTATCTGAGGCTTTGATGACAATATCTTTTAGATTTTGTAGTTCACGCAAAATCTGTTTTTCCCTAAAGGAGAGGTTGGACTTAATTTGTTGTTTCTGAGCCCTTGCTTTTTTAAGGTCGCGGATCACTAGATCTTGAAAGGCTTCTATGTGTCCACCAGGATGGAATATGGGGTAGAATTTAGTTTCAGTTTTGAAGTTGCTTTTAATGGGCCAATCCGGATCTATATTCAACATTTCTAGTGTTGGCTCTTTATCATCATCCGGTGATTCCCTCAATTCAAGCTGAGCTAAATCGAAAAGTCCATCTAGATCTTCTATGGATACTGCCGTCTTTCCTTGCAGTAGAACTTTGGGCTTTTCTTTAGGTGGATTAATAATTAAAAAAAAGTTAATCTTATTTTCCGCATGTATCTATGGAAGTCTATCCTTGTTTCAGCATAGTCATAATTGCCGTTGGGCAGAAGTTGAAACCATGTTGGAGCACTCTGGTTTCTTCCTCAGATATAGAATATGTTGATAAATTAATAATGCTGTTATCTAAACTGCTATGATTCGTTGCGTTGTGTTCTTCCCAGAGCTCATTCTTGTGTTTCTGTCAGAGTCTGAGGCAATTGTTCCTTTGGCCCCTCCTTTTTTTCTTTTTCCATCATATCCTTGTGTTTTTGCTCGACCTTTTCCAATGTTCTTTTTTGGGTTGTTGCACCCGTCTAAACCCAACATCCTCATTTCGTTTAAAAAATGTGTTTTTGTAGGCTGGTTGTCACTTTCAATGCTGGTAGTATCTGCTACAGACGTTGATGCTATCTTGCTGGAAGCAGGATTTACTGGTTTGCTTTGAATATTCTGACTCATGAGGTTTTTCCAGAGGGCAAATGTATATACTCTCCCTCTTTCATAGTCTTCTTTGTCATGAAGGAATTTCCTCTGTTTGTGTAGTTTTATTTCCTCTTCGTGTGTCTTAAGACTTTCATCAATACTTGTTCTTAATTAATTGCCTTCTTCACTAGGTGTTATTTTGGAGAGTTGATCGCTTATTTATATATACATTCTGCTTCAGCTAATCATGGGGAATTTAATAAAACAACAGCTGAGTGTGCACGATGTTGAATGGGCATTTGGCAATTATTTGCAGTTTTTACAAAAAGCATCATCATTGGGAACATGCAATTTATTCCCCACATACCTAATTTTACCCACAATCAGTTGGTAACTCTTAAATCAGGGACATGTTCATAGCAGCCAGGAACAAATTTTAGCTTGCCATTACAATTCACTAAGTCACAGGTGGATTAATTTTATTTTGACAAAAACGCCTGGAAATTACTTAAGAAATGACACATCAATCGAGGAAGTACAACCCATGATTGCTGAGAAAAATTCCTAAATGATAATAGTCCTTTAAATGAATAGAAGATCTTTCGGTTATGCAAATTGGAGCCCTCCTGTCCCCAGCACCATTTGCCTCTGGGGCAACATGTGACCAGAGTTTTTTTGTATTAGTCTCTTTGTTGTTTAAAGTTGGTAGCTGCCGGTCATAAACACATGGGAGGCCTTTAGAAACATAAAGCGTCCTCTCCCCACATCCCAGTCATGCACCGTCTAGAGCCATTTGCTCCGCACAGAAATGATCTTTCAGAGACACTAACTCTGGGGGAAATCTGTCTTCAACACCTCTTAGTGGCCACACTTTATTGCAGTTGTATACAGCAGGAATATCGGACAGCCTTTCAGTGGGGGAATCCTTTGTGAGGTTTGCCCAACAACAAGCAAAAGGGTCTGCCTAGGGCCTAAAGGAACTTTTCATGTGACCCATGGAAACTAAGTGGGCTTTACTTTTCAAATGTTTGCTGGTATTTTGCAGGTGAAGCATAATACACATTACTTTTTGTCAACACGCACCATGGCCCTCATTACGACCCTGGCGGAAAGGGGTTTATGCCGGCGTAAACCATGGCGCCCCTTTCCGCCTGAGTACGAGTTCCCTTAGCGCCATGGTGATTTTAACGCCTGCTTTTAGCAGGCGTTAAAATCCATGGCGCTAAGGGACCTTGTTGTTAATTACGCCACCGTAATTTACGGTGGCGTAATTAACGCCTTCCCCACTCCCATTATACCCTATGGGGCAAAAATGGGAATGGGGAAGGGTAAATGGGGATTGGGGACTTACCGCCCCGCCAAGGTCGGAATGGGGCGGTAAGTCCGCCAACCACCATGGCGGAGTTGGCAGCTTAGCGCCATGGACCATGGTGCAAATAGCACCATGGTTCTCTGCCAAGGTCGTAATGAGGGCCCATGTCTTTTCCCTGACATCTTTATTTTATCAGGGATAAATGTTCTTATGTCTTGCGTTAAACTGCAAATGCCCATGCAAAGTCATTTTGGTGTCAATGTTTGAAAATCCTGCTTTCCACGTAAAATGGGCCTTTGGATTTCTTCTGCCACTGTGAATAAAAATTCTGTTCCTTTCGTAATGACTGGTAGGCATTTTCACATGGCACATCCTTGTGTTACGTGCAGGCACCCCCATGGTCTGGCTTAATAGGCCAATTTTCTGTGGGAAGGTTTTTCTTATTTTCTTTGATGAAAGCTGGCAGGTAATGCTTCCAGTGGCACTTCAGTTTCCTTTATTTGGGGACTTTGATTAATTCCCACAGTCCCCACTGGCAAGTGCTCACTTTGTCTGTTCTGAATGGTCTGGAAAGTGTTTGCTTTGCATGTTCAGCACCTTTGGGCTGCACTGCTCCACTCTGCTTCTCTGCACTCCATGTGATAAGTGCTTAGTTGATCTATTCAGCCTTTTCTTGGCCAGGTTCTCCACTTTGGTTTTCAGTACACCCTCCCAGAGGTACTTGCTTTGCTTGTTCAGAATCGCGTGCAGCACATGCTCTGCTGCTCTGCTCAGTTTCCCCACCCTGCCTAGATTCTTCCTTCAAATGCTCACTTCAGTTGTTCAGTACAGCATGTGCCCAATGCTCGGTTCACTTGCACTTCATGGCTTCACAGCGCCTCCTCTGCCAAGTGCTTGCTTTGTCATTTCTACTTCTCTAACTCAGTATCCAGCTCTTTGCATCTGTCTTCCTATTCCAAGGACGCTGCCTCTCTCTTATACCCAGAGGCGTAGATAGGGTAGGGCCCAAGTGGGCAAGGCACACCCAGAATCTGTAAATGCCCACTTAGCAGCACTGTATGGGCATTTACAAATGTTAATGTGACTGTGGAGGTGCCCAACTACATTAGCTACAGGCCCCACTTGTTAGACAATCCTGGCTATGCCTCAGCTTATACCCCTTCACCCTCTCCATCTACCTCTGCAGTTGCCATAGGCTATCCTTCTCTGGTCTTTAACGCCATTGGCCTGAACCTGGGCAACTCCTCATCTTCCTGCATGCACATTGGCTCTGCTCCACAGATGCATGCAGGCAGTGTCCACCGTTTAGTTTGCATCCCTTGTGTGACAGAATGCCGCCTGCAAGGACATTCTTTCCTGTGTTTTTGTCTTTATGACACAAAGGAAAGTTGGCTTCTCTCAAGGAAAATGAGGTTTGCTGAACAGAAACACTTTTCATCTAGGCTCTATGGCTATACATTGGGGCCTGTGCTTAGTCAGTGAGTGCATTCCATAATCAGTGCCATTTAGTGGATACATGTATACGTCTGTTGTTCACAGTCCAAAGGAACGCCAGCAGCGGAAATGTGAACGGCCTACATTTCAGAAAGCTGCACATTGCTTCAAATGTGCACATGCAGTAACTGTGTAGCGCCTTTTCATGCTATCTGGCTTAAATAGCCCTTTGGGAACTAGGGAGGTGCACTCATATTGTATAGCTGTCTATTGGCACCTCTGACCCTTCCACTACTAAAAGGTAGAGTTAGGAAAGGGTGTTATTAATCAACTAAGTCTGATAAGGCCCTCACCTGCATGATGTTTTATTTCAATTCATAAAGTCCCATTTTAACCCTCCTTTGTGCTTCCAATGTTTTCCTACACCTGGGGGCAGTGGCCTAACCTACTAAAAATGACATAGTAGGTAACATTGAATTTACATCAATACTCTGTCAAAGGGGAATATTGTGTTATGAGGATTATAATTATTGCCAACTGAGATTTTACTTATGTTAAATTACCAAACTTTAATCACCCTACACTCATTGGTTCACAATATGAAAGCCGCAGGGACAACGTTCCTCTTTCTGAACGGATAGATAGCCTATGGGTTCAGTAGCCCACAGGAAGCCCTTTGTTAAGGCCACAATGAGACCTTCACACCTCTGTGCCTGTGGGGAGGCTGGCTTCCAACGCTGTGGCTGAGCTCATAATGGTTTGGGGGAGTCTGCTTAGCGAGGGCTGATTAGACAAGGGAAGGGAACAGGGGTGGACTGGGAACCAAAAGAAGGCCAGGAAATTATTTTCAAAGTCGCCCAATATTTCACATTTTCAGCAAGCCCAACTCTTTTCCTGTGGGAAAATTTGGAAATACCACACAAAAGAGGCCCAGGGTGCAGAGGCCTACCGGTCAATCTCCAGAGTTGCCTATAGGCCAGTCCACCTCTACCTAGGGTGCAGAGGCCTACTGGGAAATCTCCAGAGTTCCCTATAGGCCAGTCCACCCCAGCCTAGGGTGCAGAGTCCTACCGGGAAATCTCCAGAGTTTCCTATAGACCAGTCCACCCCTGGAAAGGAATCGCAGGCAGAAGCTGCTTGTTCTCAAGAAGGCAGGCCATGGGCAGAGCAAATACAGCACAGAAGCTCTGGCTTAGGCAAGATAATTTCCATTTTAACTGTTTGCCACATGATGGGCGCTGAGGCCTATGGGAAATGCCACAAAAGAACGCTGACACTTCTCTAGGAAGTCTCCCAGATTGGATTCTCTCTGTCAGGAGACTTGATAGCCAACAATCCCATGCTAGGATTTAGCTCTAAGGGGAGTGGTACCCCCCACCCCCTCAGTTGATTAATTGTCGGGTGTTGTGCCCAGCTTAAAGTACCTTCTACTTGGAGGAGATGGATCAGTGGAGGGTGAGTATTATGCATTCATCAAGCACTCAAATCGCCTGTGACTGGTAGCACTGCTCCTTGTACATAGATGGAACCCCGGAAGGAGAGAGTGTTGTTTGTGCAGCTAAACCGTTTCTCCTCTCGCACTCCGCACCTTCTCAGCTTAGAAGAAGGCCTGGTCCCACTCCACACACCCTGCACTCACGTATAACACAAGAATGAAGCTACCTTTAATGAAAAATATTCAACTCTAGCTTCCCACATAATTCTCTATCGCCTTAAACACAATCCCTCCTTTAGTTCATAGTACAACCTCCGCTGCACCCATAGAGGGTGATTAGTAGGTTCTTGCCAAATCTGGCATAACTTTCATGGCTGAAATGCACACACACATAATAGCATCTACCATTTCTCCCCAATCGTTGGACTCCGGTTCCTCCAAGGGCATTCAACAAAAAGCGCATTGGGACCATAATTATGGTGAAAGGCAGTATAACCAATGACAAAATGAATGAAAGAATGAATGAATTCCCATAACACACCTGTGGGGCTAAAGGGGACACTGCTGGTGACCAGGAACCCTAGCTATCCAGAATAGGGATGCTGTTTCTGTGGGCTATTCAAAGTACTTCCTCCTGTGTGGGAAGTACAGAAGAGAGTTTCAGCTCTGTGATATTCTTTTCATAGGACGTCCCCCGCCCCACTCCCAAGGCTTCACCTCTAGCGCTGCTGTCACTCAGCGTATTGTCTAATGACTTTGAGCATGTTTTGACATATGAACCCCCAATTTAGCAGTGAAATGCTTCATGCATCTCATCACCACTTGAGCCTCGGGCCCCATTTTAATAATAATAATAATAATTTTGCATTTACATAGCCCTACAAACCCTCAGGCATCTGAGCGCTGGTTATTATTACCCGCGGTGTGTGGTGCTCACTGTTGATCCTGCCTAGAAGGCTAGTTGAGATCTACTGTTTGAAGCCGTCCCGCCGATTGAGCCTCTTCAAACCACCATGCCACGCTGAGACCCCAGGACTTAATTTTCCACTCCTGCTGCTTTGGAGACATCAGTCAAGGCCATTGAGCCATGCCACCCCTAACCAATGCCTTCAGTACCCCAACGTCATTTAACTGTCAGGTTTGTTGGTACTTGCTGCTGCGCTCAAAGGCGCAAAGTTGGCCTAATGGGATTCGATTATCTCAGCATGTAGCGAAAAACAAGAACCTGTCACAGACCAAGGGATCAAGTCTCAAACCTATAGATGGAGGTATAGGTTTGGTTTATTATGCAACCCACCTGCATGGCAGTAGGGCCTCTAGAAATGAATTTCACATAACAGGGTGGGTTCTCAAAACAGCGTAAAGGTTTAAGTCGAACGCCAACAAATGGGAGGGAACGTCAAGACCCAGTTTAAGAGAGGACCAGGTTGGTAAGCCCAAGTTCTCTTAGCTACACTGGTGCATGACCTGGTTTATGTCACCCCACGTGGGGCATGCAACGTCACTCACGCGCCCCGGAGATGCTCAGGATCCAGGATCTTTTGGAGCTGGCCTTGGTGAACGGTACGCCACTCTGGCTTGTTGTATTTCAGTGTTCAGAAGACAGTTGATTTCTTCCATATCTGTCCGGGGTGGATTTTCAGGCTGCTGTCACTCTTGTTGCGCCTCCCAGCTAACAGACTCACCCCTACTCTCCCCTCGAGCCCCGGTGCTTTGCCCCATTAAGAATAGGTTCTGCGATTGGCTGCCTTTAGGCCTGGCCAATATCTAAGTCATAGCACGGGGCCCTTCTCTGATATCTCCTCTCCACTTTGCTGAGGTTCCTTTTCCTCCTCCTTCATTTGCAACCTCCTCGGCACTCTTCTGTTGTCCTCCTGCTTGATAGGTTTCCCTCTCCCTCAAGCATTTCCAAAAATGTGGCTCTTCGCCGAAGGTGCCCCTCATCAGCCTAATGCACTTACGCTTAGAGCTACTATATATGTTGTCCTAGCACTTTTAGTCCCTGTCTACATGTAATGCGCCCTGATGCCCGTTTCTTTGTTTGTTTAATTTGCTTATATAGCGCACCGAACCCAGAGGTCCGGTGGGCTGCGGCGCTATGTAAATGCATTCAATAAATAAATAAAATCAGTCCCTAGCAGTCTGTGAACCTTTAATTGAATGCAATTGTGTAACCTGTAACGCAACTAGCGCCTTGATGGCCTCGGGTTTAGTGCGCTGCTACAAATGTAATAAATAAATAAATAAGCTCCAACCGCTCCTCTGCAGTTGCTTCCTTTTCACTATTTATTGAACGTTCCCTCCTTCAATATCATTCTCTCTCTATATATATTTATCTCACTAATTCCTGCATCACTGCACACAGCTCCTCTCTGTTGACCTCTCACCGTCCTCCCTCGCCTTTGGTCTGTCCACACCCTCTACTGTTTACTGGTTCATGAGGGAACTGGGCCATTATGGCTTTTACTGGGGACACATGGGGGCAGATTCACAAAAAAAGCGCAAATGAAAGGAGAAGATGCAGAGAATGCGCTCGTTTCATTTGCGCTTTTTTTTTATTTTTTTTTTAGCCATGTGCAGGTCACCTTATTCTCAAAGGCGACCTGCACATTTCAAAAGGGGTTGCATGACAGGCTTCCAGTTGCTGAGCGCGCGTTTCCCCAAGGTGGGCCCTTAAGGGGCCCGTCTCGGTGAAATGACAAAAATAAAAGCACTAAAATCACATTTCAAAAACAAATCATGACAGTGTCAGAAATGACCCTGCCATGATTTGCGCCTCTCCCCTGCAGCTGCTTTAAAAAGCGCAGGTGGACAGCCTTCGTTTCAGGGCATTTAAAAGCGCATCCCGTTTATGAATTAATAAATACTTTTAAATGCCTGAAATACCCTCTTATGTGCGTAAAGGGGAACGAAAGGGGACCTGAATGAGCGCACCTAGGATGCACTCATTCAGATGCCCTTTGTGAATTGGGCTGCCATGTTTAATTGGCGCAAAAGAGGACATGTGCTAGCACATCTCCTCACTTGTGGCTAAAAGATGTGAGAATTTGGCCCATAGGGCGTGTTCACCATGGGAATACTGGTCTGACTCATAGGCACCGGCTCACCTAAAGGGAAATATGCGCAACCCAAGGATGTGTCTCAAATTGTGTTTGTATTTCTCATTACAGCTCAGTGGCTCTCTGGACCTAGGCAATAAAAAGGGTAACCTCCATTTTAGGAACAGGCTGCCCTTTCATGGCAGCTGCCTGATTCTGTCATGGCTTTCCTGGGCCCTAACCTGAGAGAAACATGAAGTGAATGCTGAAAGACCCGCGGTCTGGGAGAGACCTTAAGTGAATGCAGAGAAACCCAAGGTTCTGGGAGGGGCCTAACGTGAATTCTGAGGAACTCAATGTCTGGGAGAGACCTAAATTGAAGGCTGAGAAACCTGAGGTCTTGGAGAGGCCTAAAGTGAATTCTGAGAAACTCAAGATCTGGGAGTGACCTAAAGAAAGCGTTGGGAAGCCAAAGGTCCAGGAGAGACCTACAGTGAATGTTGACAAACTAAAGGTCTAGGATCTAGGGGAGACCTAATATAAATGCTGAGAACCTCGAGATCTGGGAGGCAACTAAAGTGAAGTACGAGAAACCCAAGGACCCAAAAGTATGGGACAGACCTAAAGTGGATGCTGAGGAACCCAGGGTCTGGGAGAGACCTGAAGGACCTGAAGTGAATGCTGAGAAACCCAGGGTCTGGGAGAGACCTGAAGGACCTGAAGTGAATGCTGAGAAACCCAGGGTCTGGGAGAGACCTGAAGTGAATGCTGAGAAACCCAGGGTCTGGGAGAGACCAGAAGGACCTGAAGTGAATGCTGAGACACCCAGGGTCTGGGAGAGACCTAAAGTGAATGCTGAGAAACCCAGGGTCTGGGAGAGACCGGAAGGACCTGAAGTGAATGCTGAGACACCCAGGGTCTTGGAGAGACCTGAAGTGTATGCTGAGGAACCCAGGGTCTGGGAGAGACCTGAAGTGAATGCTGAGAAACCCAGGGTCTGGGAGAGACCTGAAGGACCTGAAGTGAATGCTGAGAAACCCAGGGTCTGGGAGAGACCTGAAGGACCTGAAGTGAATGCTGAGAAACCCAGGGTCTGGTAGAGACCTGAAGTGAATGCTGAGAAACCCAGGGTCTGGGAGAGACCAGAAGGACCTGAAGTGAATGCTGAGACACCCAGGGTCTGGGAGAGACCTGATGTGAATGCTGAGAAACCCATGGTCTGGGAGAGACCTGAAGGACCTGAAGTGAATGCTGAGACACCCAGGGTGTGGGTGAGGCCTGAAGGACCTGAAGTGAATGCTGAGAAACCCAGGGTCTGGGAGAGAGCTGAAGTGAATGCTGAGAAACCCAGGGTATTGGAGAGACCTAAGGGAAATGTTGAGAAACCCAAGGTCCGGGATTGATCCAAAGTGAATGGTGAGAAGCTCGTGGTCTGGGAGAGACCTAAAGTGGATGTGCAAACCAAAGCTGTGGGAGAGACCTGTGCCAGAAAGATACAAAGCTGAGATGGAGCCTGGGAAGAGATACCTAAGAACCTTGCAGCCTGGAGGAGGTCTTGAGCAGCATCGCAACCAAAGAAGAAGAATCCAGATGGTGAGTAACTCTTGGAGGGGCTTCCCCAGGAGACATTTTCTGTTTTGTTGTGTTGGGCTAGGGTTGGACATTTGAGAATAGGATTTGTGAACTCCTCTGTTGGCCACTTAATTGGACACTATGTTTTATACTATGTTGTCCCCGGAGAGGAAAGGACTCTTAGAACTAGGCTAAGAAATGTACTGAACACTTACCTTGGAGCTGTTGGACACCTAAATAAAGACCCACTTTATGTTGGATCATCCCTGACACTGTTTACTTTAGGAATGTCCTTATTGAGTGTGGGTATTTCCCTAGTTCCTATAGGCGTTGGGTTCAATCCCTTCCCTGCAAGAATACTAAACATAAAGGTATTTGTCTGAACCACATTTATCTGGTGCCCCGCATGCCGTTGCTCTGTCTCACCACACCTTTTGGATCAGTGGTTTGCAACCGGCAGCTCTCCAGACGTTTTGCACAACAACTCCCATGACCTCTCACAGTAGACTGTGCTGCATATGGCTGATTGGAGTTGTAGTCCCAAACACCTGCAGAGCAAAAGGTTTCAGACCGTTGGGTTGAACAAAAAAAAGGGTATTCTCATGCTCTACTGTGATTACATATATGTGGCTATGCTCCTGGACACCCAACTTTTTGGCAAATAATGTGAATATCTAATGAAAATGTAATGTTTTAACCTTACCTCACTGGAATTTCAATTGCACACTAGCTGGCTTTCCAAGTAATTATAAGGGAGGGCTGTCCAGCTGGGATTGTTGGCAGAAGATAGTATACACCTATTGTGTAACAGTTGCACACCTAATACCAACAAGGGCATGTGCTGAACCAAAGGCTTGCAAGTATATCATTTGACAAGAATTTGACGATGGGCATTTTAATGTTATTTTATAGCCTACCTTGGATAGATCTTCAGCTGGTGCAGGAAATGACATAAAGGTAATGCCTGATGGAAAACCTAAGAGAGCAGCCTTGAAGACGTCGGAAAGAGTACTCACACATCAATATGTGCGCTGCAGCTTTTTTTCCCCAATTCCTAATAGCCACCAATCCATTGACGTTTCCCTCTTAGGCTAAAATAAGGTATTAGAGTTGTATAAGACCTCCCTTGGAGACATTGTGGGTTCAGACAGTGCTCTAGTATTCCTATTAAGTAAACCTAGGCCTGTCACCGCCCAAACCTAGAGGCTAGACACACCTCTGATGCACGGCCAGGATTTTAAATCTATGGTTTGGGCCGAAATGCGAAGATTGTGGCCAAGGAATCCCTGTGCATTTGGCATTTATGGACCTATCATCTGCCGTTGACTGTCTGGACAGGGTCCGATTGTGGACAGTAAGGGTGAATAAGGGAACTTCCACAGTATTAATAAATGTTCTAAAAGGTTTCTCTTCAGATATTACCATAAAGTTGAGAAATGGCGAGTTATTAGCCCCCCTTCCCTTGGAGAGAGGAGTGTGGCAGGGCTGCGTTTCAACCCCACGCCTTGTTAATGTATATATGAATGATTTCCAACTAGAACTTGTTGATATTAGCGAAGTTCCAAGGTAGTGGGTCATCCTTCTCAACTATTGCTCTATGCAGTCTTCTTTGCATGTACCCTGAAGTCGCACCAAACTCTTGTTGCTAAATTCACAGAGTTTATGGACAGGAGAGGACTGCCAATAAATATTTTGAAGTCCAAAGTGATGATGGTGGGAGAAGGAAATGATCAGCTGGTGGTAGATGGTGTAAAAATCAAAAGATGGAGTGTGTGGATAAGCATTATTACCTGGGCATCACCTTCTCAAGATCTTTATCATGGGTCAACCACATTGAGAAGCGTTGCCCCTGAATGCTGCTGTCTTTAGATTTGCAAAGATATTGGACACTTCTCTAGGCATCATATGCCACAGGTTTATAGAATGTAAATGGTGGAAACCATGACATATGGTGCCTACATATGGGGGTATGCTAAGGTCAGCCGGTTGAGCTATGTGAAACTGCGTTCCCACGGAAAATACAGGGAGTACTCCAAGGGGACCCAACTTTTCCAGTTCACTTAGAGCAGGGAGCCTTGCACCTAACAGGCTATTTGAGGTTAAAGCAACCTCTTTCTACTAAGGGTTGCGCGCACCAGGCAAACTACCTGGAAGTACCTGTTTGCTGTGCACGCTGTTCCTCTGTGGATTACTACTGTGGTTACAATCTGCTTCTACTCTCTACGAGTGGATTTTACCGTATCACGGGCAAACATCAGAAGCTCAGCCCCCTTAGGGTGTGAAAGAGTTAAAATTGTGCCCACATGTGCACCAACGTGCGCGCACCAGGCGAAGTACCTGGAAGTACCTCTTTGCCTTGCATGCTGTCCCTCTGTGGATTACTACTGTGGTTACAATCTGCTTCTACTCTCTACAAGTGGATTTTACCGTAATACAGCCAAACATCAGAAGCTCCGCCCCCTTAGGGTGGGAAAGAGTTAAAATTGTGCCCACATGCGCACCAACGCACGCGCACCATGCAAAGTACCTGGAAGTACCTCTTTGCCTCGCATGCTGTTCCTCTGTGGATTACTACTGTGGTTCCAATCTGCTTCTACTCTCTACGGTATAGCTCTTGATACAGTCTTCCTAAGAGACTTAAGATATTGCAATTTGTACTTTGTTAATGTGTTACTTTTACTGGTGTATCCTTTCTTCTATTTAGAGTGGATTTTGCCGTATGGCGGCCAAACATCAGAAGCTCCGCCCCCATAGGACATGAAAGAGTAAAAATTGTGCACGCCCGCGCACCAGGCAAAGTACCTAGAAGTACCTCTTTGCATATTCGTCGCAAAGCTGCGATGGGACGGCGGGGAGGTACGTTCTCAGGTATTTCATTTTTCCACATCATCGGAAAGAGTGATTAAACAAAGGACTCAGTTGGTCGGTTCACGGAAACAACCTTTGAATCTGACGTGCTCAACGCCAATTGCACAACGAACTTGTAAAACATCAAGATTCGGCTTCAAACAACTTCCATCTCCTGACATGCTCAAGTATTGCAAAGAGGCTCAATCTGTTAACATCTCGACGCCAAATTAAGACAGTTTACTAAATCCTAACATGATGCCACAAGTGTTATGCCCAAGGGTTATTGGTAAAATCCATTCACCTACAAGAGCACTAAATAAATGCGTTAATATTTCTCTACAGGCGCCAGCAGAAGAAGTTATTGCAATTCCTGCAACTGCTCAAAGGGAGAGTGCAGATTGCTCTGGACTTGCACATAATTCCTCATTATCTGATAGTGTTCTATTAGAAAATGCTCCTACTGCTGAAACGGGTAAAACTAATACGCTGCGTACAACTGTGCTTCGATTATACTTCGAAAGTGTTTCACTAGCTTATGACCATTCTGAGAGATCAAGAGATTGGGAGGAACAAATCTAGACCAGTACGGCGTTCAAACGGGGAACAAATAAAGGTGACTGCTTCCTTTGTGTATTTGGGTAGTTTGATAATTGACTTGAACTCGAGTGACTCTCATTTTTCGGCTCACTGCCCTTCCAATAATCTCTCGGGTTCGCCCATATTGTTTGATGAAATCGGGCAATCAAATTCTCATTTAGTGGCCTCTTACTATGCGCCAACGCCACAGAGAGCTAATGGCCCAAGATCGGACCTTTCCATACCGTTGCAATTGGAATCCGCCACAAAATTACTGGAAATAACATTGAATGCCATGAATATGATGAGTAAATTATATGAATCTCTTGATGGAAAAATAACATCCCAGTCCAATCAAACTGAAAACATGTTGACATGGCAAAATGAAACAAATAACTTGTTGAGCCAGAAGACGAGAGATGCTCAAGTACGATCTAAAGTGATTGTTGATTATGCTTTGGTTTCCTGACAAACATCATTTTGTTCAAATAGTCAAACAATTGTGTCTGATCCAGCGCTATTGCAAACCCAACCCAAACTGGGGTTCTCGGTGCCCTTGCTTGATGGAATTATTTATGAAGCACCTGAGCAACTTAGATCTGATGGTGACATGATGCACTCTACTCAACCTGTGGTTCCGGTAGCTTGCAAAAACACATACACAATATTTACGCATACCTCTAAAAAGAAATCAGGAGCTTCCCCACAAGTTAAGCGGCCAAAATATCTAAATGACCCGAAGAAATTTCGTAACAAGAGTTCCGTAATAGCCTCCAATGCGGTTTCAAAAAAAAAATCAGCAACAAGCTCAAGTTAGAGCTAGTCATCAATTACTTACCGTGAATAAGGGGATAATCCCCTATGCTCCATTAGATGAACTAGTCCAAGCTGTCTCTGTGCGAGAACTAATTAAAGACAATAATGGGGTATTATCCGTGCCTAGAAAGGAATTCTCCACCAAACTTGCTCCTAAACCTCCCATAGAGCTTCATGTCACTGATCATCATTGACAAGAAATTAGGAGAGCAGTAGATGCCTACATGGCTGGTCATCCTCTACTCCCAATGGTAGGGAGGTATACTACACATGAAAGTGGTTCTATGAACATAGGGCTTGATTGCATTGAAAAACAACAAACTGAGAGACAAGTACCTCCTATACAATGTTCAAAGAGCGTTCTTCATCACAAAGAGAAAATAAACCCCTTGACCGCTGTCCCACCAATTGATGTCAGTGGCGAGTGCATGAAGGTTGTCCAAGTTTGTGGGAGTCCATCGAAGCCGGGAAGTGAGGTTGTAAACCCTAGCTCTGGACCTCAACCAATACAAGAGAGGAAACATTTTCTATTAACCGATATAGCACCAGAAATCATTCAACTCATTCAATCTGTGCTAGTTACTAGTAAGGAAGTGAATCCGCCTATTAGTGGGTCTCTTACCAATCAAGGGGCGACCTTAAGGAAAAATGATAAAAAGCTATCACACCATTTAAAATATCCTACTTCATATTCTCTAACTCTGGCCTGCAGACCCAGCCCTTGCATCCAGTATGACTCAAACCGTTGGCCTGTCCTGGCCATATTTTCGGACATTCCTCAACTTGAGGGCATTGTCTCTACTGATATCGCATTGGTCAAAGTTCTACATGATTCTAGTTTGAACTCTGTTAGAATTTAGATGAACTCACGGGTAATTCAAAATCCAATATAGTTGGCCAAAAACCAACTATATTCGCTAGGATTTGAAATTTCAATAGAGTTATCTCGGTCAACTGCCCCTAATGGTTCAAAGTTAGAACCGTTAGATGGATTTTGGTTAGATGAAGAGGTGTTATCTATGAGAAATTAAAATGATTGTACTTGCAAATGCTCTCAATTCAACAATTAACTAGACATAGTAACTGTTGATTTTGAGATCTCACTGCTCAGCTGGAACACAAGGGGATTTAAGCACTTGCTTAACAATAATGAAAATTCTTTAGCTAGTTATAGTATTCTAATGTTTCAAGAGATGCGGCTTACTGTGGCCCCGATATGGGACAATTATGACATCTTTCTGAACTCTGCCAGCAAAACAAATCAAGGAAGACCAACCTCAGGCCTTATTGCCATAAAACAGGATTCAGATATAAAATCAGAACAATGGGCCACACCAAACATCTATATGCAATTGATAAAAGTACATACTCAATCGTTTAAATGTGCTCTGATTAATTTGTACTGGAACTCAGTGTGAATATCTGATACTTGTTTTTTTAAAGATGTAACTGAATTGCTAAATATGATTAATCTTGATGCTACAGTCTCCCATATACTAATTGCAGGAGATCTTAATCTTAACTGTGTAACTGAGAATCTGGTATTTAATAAGAGCAGGTAACTTAAATGGAACCATCTTATAACATCACACAGTATGTACAGGCTTAATGGAGCATTTAAATCAGATATTCCCCCACATCCAACATGGCGAAGAGGCTCAAGTGTCTCTACGATTGATTTCATGTATACCAATTATGCTTTTTTTTCACTAATCTCAGATTTCTGTATTTACGAAACAAATGCAAGTGACCATGATAAATTAACAACTAAATGGGTTATACCGAATAACAACTTACTTATTAGGAGCTCTCTCCAGCAAGGACTTCTCATGTTGATCGCTGGAGATAATAGGCTATGATGGTCGGAAGAGTCGTCGGGAAATTTTAATAAACCTCTAGCTTCAGAACTGAATGAACAGAATGCAGGAAACAATTTACATGATATTGTGTAAAGTGATATGATGCAACTCTTCCAAAATAATTCCCCTAGGTATATACATTGCAAAAATCAACTCCCAAAGCTTCATGTCTATAATCATGATGTGAGAATGAAAAAAACTTTGTACAGATCACAAAAAAACGAGAAGCCTTAAAACAACCCTTAGATGTTAGAGCTGCTCTTTTAGCCTGCCTTAGGACCAAATATAAGAACTGGCTTTGATCTAGACGGGCTGATTTATATCAGGAAGATGAGGCCAAAATGTTAAGAGTATTGCAGACCAAAACATTGCTAAAACATAGACCATCCTAAATTAGGCAAATCAAGGTCCTCAAATTGTTATAAAAGCCAATGGAGTCACAGAACAAAATTGGATTTATCATTTTTCAGAGTTGTATTCTATCCCAGAAGGTTGTTTGGGTCCTGAATCTCTTGAAGCACCCAAAGAATTTTTTATTAATTTTGATTTGGATGATGTTCGATTTTATATGAAGAAGATGAGTAGCTCCAGAGCATGTGGCCCGGATGGCCTCTCAAATCAAACCTTGAAAAAACATCCTGAAATATGGGCAAATATATTGTTTAACATCTTTACTGAAATAAATAATACACAATCATTGCCACCATCATGGAGACATTCTTTTGTTGTCCCTATTTATAAAAAGGGGGATCGGCAACTTCCAACAAGCTATAGACCCATAGAACTTCTGGATGCTCCTGGAAAAATATTCTCCCGACTATTGCTGAGAGAATTTAATGAATGGACTCAAAAAACACCACTAAGAGATCCATTTCAATCTGGCTCTGTCACAGGCCTTGGTACAGCCCCTAACATAATCACTCTGAACATGATTAAATCCGATTTGCGACTCGGAATCAACCGCTATATTTAGCGTTTGTTGATTTTCGAGTTGCGTTTCACTCCATTGATTGTCTTCTTCTATATAAAAAATTGGTCACTTATATTTGCCCACAATCACTTTGTGCTCTCATCATGCTCGTGCACACCAGAACATCTATGCAAGTCAGACTGACTGCAGATGGACTGCTCTCTTCGATATTTTCCACCCATTGTGGCCTTAAACAGGGCTGCATTTTGGCATCTACAATATTTAACATGTTTATATTAGACATCGGAGAGTCCTTTGAAAATATGATAAGGAATCCACCGAGATTGGGTGAACAGAAAATCCGTTATCTACTATATGCAGATGATCTCGTTCTCATGTCTCAGACACCAGTTGGTTTACAAAATATGCTGAATGAACTCGATATCTATGTAAGGAAAAATAGCCTTGTGGTAAATATAGATAAGACGCAAGTAATGCTCTGTAGACCCAATATCAGAGCTAAGCAGAGGTTATATAAGTGGAAGCCACAAAATGTGGAACTTGCTAAAGTCACTCAGTATAAGTATTTGGGTATTACTATAACTGACTCTTTGAATCATGAGATATATGAGCAAGAACTGGAATGCAAATTGCAGACTTTAATTTCACAAAATAAAATATTAACATGTAAATTTGCAAAATTCTCACACAAACATATCATTTTATTTTATCAACAAAAGGTGATTCCGACTTTAATCTATGGTGCAGAAGCTAACATTCCTAAAGGTCGGCAGTGGTGGGATAAATTAGAATCCTGCTTTTGGAAACAAATCCTCTGCCTTCCCAACTGTACCCCTCTACCAATGATATGGTTTGAATTGGGGTTGATATAACTATATGCCCAATTAGTGTGGAAAATGAGTGATTTTTTAAGAAAGTCCCTGATGGGTCTTAGTGCTCTGAACATTTTGGGTGTAACAGCACAATATCTATTAACAGCCCACCAAATCTTCCCTAAAACTTGCCTTAAGCTTACTATAAATGCACTAGCGAACTCATCGGTTGATCTAGATTTACTTTTACAAAATCCTGTTCGTGCTAAAATAAAAATCTATCAGCATGACTGGAATATGAATCAAAGCTGTTGTATGCTATATAAAGACTTTGGCAGCTTATTGTTTGGCCATACAAAAATATTGAGTAACGGCCGACTATTTGCGTAAGTGTCCGTCACCATACATACACACACAGTATCTACAGTTCAGACTAAATCTGTGGCCTACTCAAGATGTGATGGCTAGAAGAAAGCAAATATCTCTTGAACAAAATTACTGCCGATTCTGTAAAAATAGATCAGCAAGAGAAACACTTCAGCACTGCATCGTAGTATGCCCTATGTTAAATGATAAACGTGAAATGTTTTTTAAGAATTTGATCGTTAAGCACTACTCAATGGAGTCAGATGAAATATGGCATTGTATTTTTACCAGTACGAAATTGACCGTTCAAGTTGCGATAGTTCAATACTTGCACTCAATATTTCCAAAGTTACTAAAACAACTCAAGTGGTCAAAATATTGTGAAAGTAATTTTTAGGTTATTAACTAATGTATGGATTTGCATGATGATCTAACTGTAAATTGTTAATTGTTGATTATAATTCTGTATGTCTTATATTTGAAAGGTTGATTTTTTTTCAACTAACCAAATAAAAATACAAAAAATAACAATTAAGGGTCTCAATCTAGGCCAACCCCCAGGCTGGTCTAACAGAATATATTCTGGATCGTCCATACAAAAGTGAAGTGGCAAAAAAGATCCAATGGCTTCATTATGCAAAAGAAATAACAGATGTGTCTGTGCTGTGAAACCTGCAGACAAGGAGTGTATTGATCACGTTTAATCACAAAAATAAGGCACATAGAGAGTACAAATATGCACAATATAACAAATGAAACAGACACATAGAACCTTATAGGCCTGCTTTCAGCCACATAGCTCCATGGATATGTTTGGACCAGTAGTGCACATAGTACCACAGGAAGAAACTGCTATTATAACTGCCTGATGGGAAGAGATAAACATGCATGTTTTAATGTGTATGAATAACTAGGTGCAAAGGAATAATTATTACAAACACATTTCCGTTTCCCAGTTAAAACATATTTGTACTCACTTATAAAATACTCTCATTGGGAATTGGAATACTCCCACTTCCACATCTTATCTGGAGCACTGGTGTCAAGGTATAGGTGCATGCTACAAAAACCCATGAGCATACATTTGGAAAATAGACTCAAGAGCTGCTTTTTCGAATTCTGTAATAGACAGGGAGAAGACCAAGAGCTAGCGAAGCCCAGGGTGTGAAGCCACACTGGAAGTGGGGCAATCAGGGAGAAGACCAAGAGCTAGCGAAGCCCAGGGTGTGAAGCTGCGCTGGAAGTGGGGCAATCAGGGAGAAGACCAAGAGCTAGTGAAGCCCAGGGTGTGAAGCTGCGCTGGAACCAGGACTATAAGGGAGAAGAAGAAGAGTTAGTGAAGCCAAGGGTGTGAAGCCACACTGCAACTGGGGCTATCAGTGAGAAGACCAAGAGCTAAGGAAGCCCAGGGTGTGAAGCTGCGCTAGAACCGGGGCTATCAGGGAAAAGAACAAGAGCTAGCGAAGCCCAGGGTGTGAAGCTGTGCTGGAACCGGGGCTCCAGGGATAAGAAGAAGAGCTAGCGAAGCCCAGGGTGTGAAGCCATGCTTGAACCGGAGCTATCAGGGAGAAGATGAAGAGCTAGCTAAGCCCAGGGTGTGAAGCCGTGCTGGAACCGGGGCTATCAGGGAGAAGAAGAAGAGCCAGCGAATCCCAGGATGTGAAGCCATACTTGAACCGGGGCTATCAGGGAGAAGAAGAAGAGCTAGCTAAGCCCAGGGTGTGAAGCTGCGCTGGAACCGGGGCTATCAGGGAAAAGAAGAAGAGCTAGGAAAGTCCAGGGTGTGAAGCCACACGGGAACTGAGGCTAACAGGGAGAAGAAGAGCAAGCAAAGTCTCGGGTGTGAAGCCGTGCTGGAACAGGGGGTATCAGGGAGAAGGACAAGAACTAGCGAAGACCAGGGTGTGAAGCCGCGCTGGAACCGGGGCTATCAGGGAGAAAAAGAAGTGCTAGCAAAGCCCAGGATGTAAAGTCGTGCTGGAACCGGGGCTATCAGGGAAAAGAAGAAGAGCTAGCGAAGCCCAGGGTGTGAAGCCGTGCTGGAACCGGGGCTACCAGGGATAAGAAGAAGAGCTAGCGAAGCCCAGGGTGTGAAGCCTTGCTTGAACCGGGGCTATCAGGGAGAAGAAGAAGAGCTAGCTAAGCCCAGGGTGTGAAGCCATGCTGGAACCGGGGCTATCAGGGAGAAGAAGAAGAGCCAGCGAATCCCAGGATGTGAAGCCGTGCTGGAACCGGAGCTATCAAGGAGAAGAACAAGAGCTAGCGAAGCCCAGGGTGTGAAGCCATGCTGAACTGGGGCTATCAGGGAAAAGAAGAAGAGCTAGGGAAGTCCAGGGTGTGAAGCCACGCTGGAACCGGGGCTATCAGGGAGAAGAAGAAGAGCCAGCGAATCCCAGGATGTGAAGCCGTGCTGGAACCGGAGCTATCAAGGAGAAGAACAAGAGCTAGCGAAGCCCAGGGTGTGAAGCCATGCTGGAACTGGGGCTATCAGGGAAAAGAAGAAGAGCTAGGGAAGTCCAGGGTGTGAAGCCGTGCTGGAACCAGGGCTATCAGGGAGAAGAAGAGCAAGCAAAGTCTCGGGTGTGAAGCCGTGCTGGAACCGGGGGTATCAGGGAGAAGAAGAAGAGCTAGCGAAGCCCAGGGTGTGAAGCCTTGCTTGAACCGGGGCTATCAGGGAGAAGAAGAAGAGCTAGCTAAGCCCAGGGTGTGAAGCCATGCTGGAACCGGGGCTATCAGGGAGAAGAAGAAGAGCCAGTGAATCCCAGGATGTGAAGCCGTGCTGGAACCGGAGCTATCAAGGAGAAGAACAAGAGCTAGCGAAGCCCAGGGTGTGAAGCCATGCTGGAACTGGGGCTATCAGGGAAAAGAAGAAGAGCTAGGGAAGTCCAGGGTGTGAAGCCGTGCTGGAACCAGGGCTATCAGGGAGAAGAAGAGCAAGCAAAGTCTCGGGTGTGAAGCCGTGCTGGAACCGGGGGTATCAGGGAGAAGGACAAGAACTAGCGAAGCCCAGGGTGTGAAGCCGCGCTGGAACCGGGGCTATCAGGGAGAAAAAGAAGTGCTAGCACAGCCCAGGATGTAAAGTCGTGCTGGAACGGGGGCTATCAGGGAAAAGAAGAAGAGCTAGCGAAGCCCAGGGTGTGAAGCCACGCTGGAACTGAGGCTAATGGGGAGAAGAAGAAGAGCTAGCGAAGCCCAGGGTGTGCAGCCGCGGTCGAACCAGGGCTATCAGGGAGAAGAACAAAAACTAGCGAAGCCCAGGGTGTGAAACCGCGCTGGAACCGGGGCTATCAGGGAAAATAAGAAGAGCTAGCGAAGCCCAGGGTGTGAAGCCACGCTGGAACAGGGGCTATCAGGGAAAATAAGAAGAGCTAGCGAAGCCCAGGGTGTGAAGCCACGCTTGAACAGGGGCTAGGAGCCCCATTTGTTCCAGGTTACATAAAGAGACGCCCACTCTTTAATACCACATTTACTAGAGCAAAGGAAAAGAATCGTCTGGTGGCAAGTGCGACTCAAGTTTGCTAGACGATGCGGTTTACTTTATTTTTTTCTGCTCATTGTATAATGCAACGTGTCAGAGAACAATTCTCCCTATTTTAAGGGGATTTAATTAAGGGGATTTAATTTTACGGGTTATCAAGCAGCTCTTCTCGTTTTAATGGTGTGTGATTATCCGTAGTTTGTTGTGCACTAGAACAATATTTAATTACTGCTGTTAGAACAAGGAGAGGATTCTTATCTTGATTATGGAAACTCTTTTATCTTTTTGACACTTGTCCTGAATTTTGAATATATTCATTGATCAAACCTTTATGGGGGGTCTCGCACTCAGTCACTTGAAACAACATTTGGATTTGAACCTGGGTTCAGTGGGATGATTTCAACATTCTGGAAATCTCCAAAGTGTAATGCAAGAGGTAGGTAGAACAATTCATTTTGCATCAGTAACAATGTGCCAATTAGGGGTCAAGTTAAGCTAAGTGACCAATTACACAAAACAGCCGAGGCATTGTGCCCACTAGCAGTTCCTGAGAATGTGAGGGTACTGACCACAACCAGATACTCCCTGAACCAATTCGTCCACCAGAAAGCACCATTTGCTAGGGCGGGGGTACATAGGCGGTACTGGGAAAGCGGTGATAAGGTTGGTAGATGATAGGCCTATAGCAGGTGTGTATCATCGCTTTTAGGGGGGGGCTGGATTTGTTCACGAGGATAGTGGAGAAGTGAACAGTACAGAGGTGGCCCAAACATTAGGACATTACAAATGTACTTTCTTCGACTACTGAGGATTAGGGGCAAGGTTGTTTGGATTTGGGGGTGCATCTAATGGGGAGCTGGAGAATGGTAGGAGACACAATAAAGGCTTTTCCAGAAAAAAGCCTAACCATGTCTCTTGCTACCTTGATTGGCCTGATTAACAGAGAGAACAAGGCCGCTGACTGTAAAGGGGTGGCTCCTGGTCGAAAGGCCAAAGCGTGAGCCCCCGCAACATAGCTGAATTCCAGCAAGATTATCAGAGGCAAGAGGATCAAGAAGGTACTGTCAAGGAAACCTGACGCAAGCAGCAGCAGCCATGTAGGTACTGTAACACCCCATCATCACTGTAATGGGCGCTTACATATTCTACACCGGCTCTGTGATGGGGAGAGGGTTTATAGAGCATAAAAGGCATGTCAAAGAGGAAGAGCATAGGGAATAAACCAGATCGGCCATCTTTGAATGGGGGCAGCATGTTGAAGTTGACAGACGATAAGTCCTCTTTTTATGACCACCAATATGAACATACTGCTTTAAAGGTCACAGCTGTGATCAAGGTCACAAATACCGCCCACCAATGGTGAAGCAAAGTCCCCATTCAGGACCCAAGTCCATGGCCGCCACAACACCCTCTGAACATAGGCATGACCAGACCACGACACATTATGTTAGTATGGAGGAATAAGAAAGTGACATGCTGCAGAACAAGAGGGTTTCATGGGAGTTTCCACACTAAAGTGTATTTTACTAAAGACATGTTTTACCATTTTGATGCCACTTCACTGTAAAATGTGGTGTTGTGACATTTTGCCTGCAGTGAAAAAATTGTCAACGTTTCTCCAAACATTAATTTGGGGGATACTATCACATTGAAACATCCAAACTCTGTAAGATCCCAGAGAAATATGTCCAAAAGTAGGCCACTGTCTATTCCCTGATGTTGCATATCAATGAACAATAGTTATACCCTGTTGGGGTGCAAGTATTCCCTGCAAGGGAACATGACCTCCTGAAGCATAATGTGCAGGAACCCAGAAGACATGTTTTAGTCAGCTTTCTTTTTACCCGGCTGGGGCACCATTATTCTTTGCCATTAAGAAAACAAGAGAACTGTGACCTTGTATAGATTTCAGAGGATTGAGTGCTGCCATAACTAAGTTTAAGCTGTTCTCGCATCGGTCTGTGCCTGGGCTATGCCGTGTGCCTTTCTTGTTTTCTCTTTCCCTCCCTTTTCATCTCCTCTGAGCCTATCTACTTTGCTTAACCTGGTGCAGCCCCTCACCGGTGATTTCTGAGTGTGGTGGGGTGGTGGTGCTGGTGTGAGCTGCCTGTGGGTCTAAGGCTGCTGCGGGCAAGGACTGGTGAAGGCGTATTGGCCACTTGGGGCTTGGCAGCATAGGGGCAGGGTTTCCCTAGATGTTCTTGCAGCCACCCTCTGCTGCCTCTGGACTGTTACTGTAGGACTGGACCCGCTGGCATCCAGCAGTTGGGGTGTATACTGGTGGATTTCAGGGTGAGCGGCCTTGCTGTGGTCTGGTCTCTTGTGGCTCCTGGGTGTGGATAGCAGATGGGGGATGCTGCATTGCAGAAGAGCTGTGGGGTTAGCACATGCGCCTTGCTTCTTTTGTTTTTAGAGGGTCGGGCAAGGGTGGTGTTGGATTGATGGGGTATTTGACCACATGTTCACAGTTTTGTGCTGTGATAGGCATGTTAGATTGGGTTGTTAAGGACTGTATCCTATACATTTCCCATGCTCTGCTGTATTGTTGCCATGTCTGCTGTGTGATACTCTGCACATGTCCACTCTCATACTCTTCGTCTTCCTCCCACCTCTACCTTCAGCCCTGGTCCACCTGACCTAGATTCTCCCTTCTATGCAAACCAATCAAAGCTGCCTTATTCCTGTGCATCTGTTTTCTATAGAGCCATCAGAGCTCTTGTTAAGAACATCTCAGCATTGGGGGCAAAGGTGACAAGGATTGCCTAGATCTCTGCTTGCCACTCCGTAAAAAATTCCCTCTTTTCACCATCAGCTCAGTGGTCCCGAATGGGTACTCCAATTGCCGCCTTAATGACCCATTCAACATGGCTCCTAATCCAACCAACTAGATATGTGGAATATATCTAGAATGGTGCATCATAATAGGCTCAAGTCCCTCACCACCTCCTCCAGCCTTTTGTCTTCATAACGGCCACCGAATGACCCTTCCTAACTGATCTATGTGGTGTGTGTGTGTGAGAGAGAGAGAGAGAGAGAGAGAGAGACCACCTACTGCATTAAAGGAGGTTCCCCCTAACTCCTTTCAGCTGTTATGATCCCACCACAAACCTCTACAGTCAGTCTTCTTCTTCACAGCCAAAGCCACACATTCTCCACCTGCGTCTGCCTCCACAGCCACGCTTCAGTCCCCCCCACACACCACCCAGCACACAAACACGCACCACACACTCACCCATGCATCACTTCATAGGCACAGGCTCTGCAGAGAGACCCACACGTCAGAAGGCACCCACCCATACAGTGCATGCGCCCACCACATACACACACACACATCGTTTTCTCAGACAACAGACAGTGCACATACTATACAGTGCACATAACACAACACACAATGAACATACCACACAGTGCACAAAACACAGTAAAACGCCCACACCTCAGTACATCACAGAATAAGCTTAACAGACAATACACACACAGCAAAGCACACACCCACTTCACAATGAAACTCACTGCACATGATACACAATGCCCAGGCCATGCATCTCACATAGCAAAACTTTAAAGCACACATTACAATACACATACCACACAATGCATGTACCACAACACAACACATTTACCACAAAACAACAAACATATCACAATATAACAGCAAGCATGCACTACATAATTCACATAACTCAACACACAAAATACAAACACCACACAGCACCACACTGAAGGCATTTATCCATGCATCTTATCTAAGCACACTTGGAACCTAAGAGCCCCTTCACGCACCATGCAACAGCAGACCCACATACACATTTCTCACAATTATAAAAACACACACACACAATGTGCAAACAGACACTACAGTATGACATCACAAGTCCACACTCAAAGCTTAAGCACATGCCAACCTCAACATAACATGCGTCTGCAGGACAACACAAGAAAACCTCCACAAATGCAAACAATAATGACACACACCACAAAGATGTCACACAATAGTCACTGCCTACAGTGCCACACTCCCAACACTTCACATCACTCCCAACATCACGACCCCTACTTTCTCATTACAATGAACTACATTACATTTGCACCGCCAATTTCACATTGCACTCACCATCACAATCTCCTTATCATCACTCAACATTACCTTCATTATGAGACCATTAACATTCATGTTGTTGTTACACTATTCTCTCCCCAGCTGAACCTCACCCAGTTCACTATTCTCTCTCAACTGTTGGCGCAATGTACCAGGTGGACCATGACCGGGGCACTTGGATTTGAGTAATGGAACCTGCAGATCACACACACATCACAGCAGCGAGCACTCAACCCACTGAGCTATCTTACCGGTTATAACTATGTTTCCGGCTATAGTAAAATTAGCAATTACAAGTCTGAATGTTCTCAAAGTCAGAAAGCAAATTACACTCTGTAGCGGATACCAATAAACTGGTAACTGAGATTTAACAGCAGGCCAGTTCATCTGCAGGTCTGGTGCAAAGTTGGCCACGTGCAAGCCTGCGTGGATCTACTTTTCAGGCTTCAGAGGTTGGCAAAATACATACCATTAGGAGGGTTCATAACTGTGTATTTAAGAATTTAGAGTAGCACAGGTAAAGCAGTGCACTCACACGGCATCCCGTACTCTGGGCAGTCGTTATCTCATACAAGCAAACAAACATCCTGAACAGCATACCAGGGAGATAGGAAGGATAGATACATTACAACAAAGTATTAACTGTGGCAAAATGAAATCAAGAGCCACTTTATGTGCTATGGTCAAACATTTCTACACTTTACACAAGCTTTTAGGCACAAAACAAAATGTTGTCAAGTGACTGAGGACATTGATATGGAATGTCTTGTGATGATCGTAACAGAGACAATGGCAGAAAGATTCATGCTATAACTGCAACTTGCGAAAAGCTAAATAAATTGTCTGAAATGGATGCTTATTCTACTCTAAATGCTTTTTGGATGTTTTTGTCTCCGTTGTGAGTTTGAGGTGAACAGTCTAAATCAGTGACTCACCCCCTGAAGTGTGCCTGAAATAAACCTTTAATGAGTCTAGCAATTATTGTATAGAATTACAGAAAGACAAATGATTTGTTATTCCTATTCTTTCTTATTTAGGTTCACTGCTCAAAGTAACACTTGTGGAACCCCCTGTTTTTTTAAAGAGGCCTGAACAAGAAAGCCAGCCACTCCAAAAGCAAAGAGCCACATGGCGTGGGCCACAGCCCAGCAGCTTCAATAAATATATATATATCTCACTGAACAAAAACGTTGTTAAAGGGACATTATGGTTAAGTTGCGCTAGTAAAAACCTATGAAATTCAATGGAAAAACGTTGTTACAGGGACATTATGGTTACCGGTAAAACTGAAAACCCCCAGAAATTCACCAGTTACGGTAAGCTAAGCAACCATAATTCGCGTCACCACTGTGCAATGCTAAGACTAACACCCATGACATGAAGGATGACATCACAAATGTCATTGATGACATCACATGTCTGTCTCCCTCTTTTTTTGTTCACTGACATATCTAGGCCAGTAGTTTTCTTCACCATTTCGTCAGTGAATTTCATTGGTTTTTAGCAGGATACCCTTAGTTTGTAAAAATGTACTGTACAACATACTGAAGCTGCTTCGCACCATGTTAATGCGCAAGGCAGTCGCGGACTATGCATCTGGTTGCGGACATCGGGTCGCATCCAACCTGCTAGACAGGGGCTCTCTTACATAGTGGTACCATTCACCAAACACAAGGAACATATACAAACAGCGCCATGTACGCGAATTACAAGGGAAAATAGAGTAGCTATGGAAATGAAAGAAACAGAACAAAGGCATAAGGAGTGTACCATAACGAAATGCATCAATACGAGAAGTGACATCTGCCTTCAACAATCTTACCGCAGTGCTGCTTTACAAAGGAACAAAGAAGGAACGGCCACAGTAAGGACGGGAACGTAGTAAGACCAGAACGTCACTACAAAGTAGTGAAGACAATAAAGTAAAGTTTGCGTGATAATTGCACAGGTGGTGCAGTATACAATGGTAGATAATCTGAACATTTGTGTTGTAGCTTGGATGATCAGTGTGACTGTCTGTGTGAGTGCAGGGCCTCATGGAATGGTGAAGTGGAGCCTGGAGGGTTGGAGGCTTGGGAGTTCCACAGAGTGACAGTTGGGACTTGGAGCTGGGCAGGGAACCAGGACAGATGCTTGTGATCTTCCCTCCTACCTTCATGAACTATGACTATGTAACTAAGCAGCAAATAAAGCATCTATTCTGTTTTTACATACCTGGGTCAGCCTGGTTCCTGCTCCATGTCATCACTGATCCAGGCACATCTTGCAGGAGGCAAGATACAACATTTTGGCGACAAGGTGTTTTTGAACCCAGAGGAAGGTGGGAGAGCAAAGCGAAGGAGAACTGAAGAAGAGAAAGCCTGATACGGTGTACCAGCTGGGAGAAGCACTGCCATGGTGAGCTGGTGTTGGGAAAGAAAAGTTGCTGCCTATGAAGGAGATATTGTGGTATCAGAGCATCATACAGGCTATGGAGGAAGTTTGAAGCCCATCTTTGGGGCAGGAGGAGTATCAGGCCTGGTGAACGTTTGGGGGCTCTGTGGCACAAAGAAGTTGTCACCGGTGAGCAGGCTCGCGTAACTGCCAATGAGCCGAGCGCCGTTGCGCTCATATGGAGAAAGGGGTTTTGGGACTTGTGTCCGGAGGAAGGAACATTCTGCTGAAGGTACAGAGAAAACAAATATGGATTTGGGCATTTCTGTAGGGTCCCTGGGTGCCGTGGGTGGCGCGCGCCCATCGTGCTCCCTGCGTTCCAGCCGTGCCGTTGGGCTGGAACGCAGAGCCAACTCAGGCGAGCCAACTCCAACAAGGGCTATTGTAGATGGAGGAGTGACAGAACATTATGGCATTGCATGGTTTTTGCATTTTAACCAACACGTGTAGTTTTTAACTTTCATGAGGACATTTAATGTTTAAGCGTACAGTGATTTTGCAAATTCAGACGATTTAGCAATGATTTCGGTCATAAATGAGAATTAGTAGGCGTGAGTTGTGTGCAGCGTGTGTTGTTACTTGATAAATGGGAAATACATTTTTTTGCCAATTGCACAGCATTTTAAATATAGACTGCACATGATGTCATTTTGAGCAATGATGACATTTTCTTTTTCAAGGAGTATAATTATGGAGTTTATGGAGTTTTTTTTTAAATTGATGTCAACAGGGTTTCTTTTGATGAAAATGAAATTGCACAGGGATGTTATTATATGTGGAGAGTGCCTCAATGATGAGTTTATTTAGAAATCACTTAGGATGTTTAGGGTAATTTTGCGTGCACCCCAGCATGGTGACTGATCACCACCATGGCTGGTGCAACACATCCTTATTTTGGGAAATGTAGATCTTAAATTGTGCATTTGTGTTTTGTGAAGTTGTGTTGTGTGAACAGTGGGTTGGAGATTGCGTCTGTGAGCACAATATGTAGTCGTGAGTGTATGTGACGCAGGGGTGCGCACATTTGGTAGCATGTGGTGTAGCATTTGTGTACGTGTGACGCAGGGGTGCCCATATTTGATAGCATGTTGTGTAGCATTTGTGTACGTGTGAGATGTAACACGTTTGTGGTTGTGTGCGTGTGAGAGCTAGCACGTGTTTGGATTTGCATGCATGTTTAGTGGGGTGGCTTCCACACTCTGGCCAGGTGTGTTTGCCGTAGTAGTAAAGAACTTTGTAGAAAGTGTAGAGGAGGTCCCAGACATGGGATGCACCCCTTCCCCTTATTTCGAGGTACCAGGAGCGTACTCGCCAAGGTATGTGACGTATGAGGAGCAAATGAACCAACAAAGAGCTGCACTGGGACTCTGCCCAGTATACATCAGAAGATCCATACCTGTTGAAGCGCCCATAACCAGACAACCCTGGGCAGCACGGTACCCTATCAGACAGCCATACCAGCCACTGATACGAAACGAAGAGTATCTACAGACGGTCCATGAAGAGACCCAAAGAGCCCTAATGGAAGGCCAGTGGAAATGACTCAAGGGCCTGAACAGACTCGTGAATGAACAAAAGCAGCTATCGAAGATAGCACGCCAGAGTGAGTAACTACAAAAATAAATGTAATGGACACAGAGAAAAGACGATGTTAAAACGTGAGGAAACGTTGCTACGAGACAAGATGGGACCAACCGACCTGTCAAACGTGTGTAAATAGGCTTGGAACGCAAGAGGAAAAATAAACGATACTGCTTGCACTGCTTAGTAGAAGATTAGAGCGGCAAGCGCCAACCATATAGCTAGCTCAATAAGGCACATTATACAATTGTGACTCCATTTTGTAAAAGCAGAAATGTACCCAGTCTGCCAGAGGCCTGACAGGCAAGGTTTCGTAACCCAGCCAAAGACAAGAGAAGGAGCGGAATCGAAACTTAACAAAGAGCAGCTCATGCCTAGGAAATCAAGGTCAACCAGAAAAAAGGGAGGAGAGTGTCAGCTAACAAGACTCAAACTTCAGAGCATACCAGCCTGCCTCATGAAGGTCAAGATAAGGGGGGCCCATGCAGGTGGTGGGGCTAAAACAAAATTAAATGCACTAAAAGCTGTAAACTGAAGCAGATTCATGGTGAACTAACACGTGACCAGCCAGGCGCGAAGAAGTACCACCGCCTGATGTCATCCAGGACCCGAGGATGCCATAACCTTTCCTGATAAGAGGCTACAGTTTCGAGGCCATACCCAGCCAACTAATTGACACAAAGCCCTAAGATACTGATTGATGGAAGGGAGGCAGGGTGAAACTTGCAACACCAGGCACATGGGTGTCCATTCTGCATGCCGCTAATTCAAATGGGGATTTATGTCTAGGGGTGTAACCTGCCCAATCACAATGGACCAAGTTATCTGGAGTCCTATAGATAGTAGAACCAATAAGACGTTGTGCTTGTAGTGACATCAATCACGTGTGGTGTAGTGGGATGAGTGTAGACGCCCACCCAATAAGAGTTATCCAATCCGCATGCCCTATTATCATATACAGATATAGCACCTATACTTAAGTTACCTTTCCTAACCAATTAGATTGCATGTCTAGTTTTTGTAGAGTTAGACATCAATGATGACGAATATTGCCTATAAGAATTGCTGTTCAACTGAAGTTCGAGGAAGTCGGAGCAAGACAGGTGATCGCAATGCTGCTGATTTACATTTGTTTCTCTGTTTGATGTACTTGTCATTAAACGGACTTCCCTTTGCCAACTTACTGTGTCATCATTATTGAGTCGTGTTGGAGTAAATGAATCCTGCACCCCCTGCCCTCACATGGTGCAGCTATCTTGTCTTACAAGTTCTAGAGGGTGAGCGCTGACCTATGGGCCCGTCAGTGAATTCCTCTCCTCCTGAACACTTGGTAGAGTGAGGATGGTTTCGGCCATTAATTATTGATTATATAATACTAAGACACCTTAGACCAATGGCACGAAGTAACTCCGGGCCTTCAGCAATATCACGAGTCCTTTCGCCATTCCGGCTGAGTAGACTGAGAAGCTCCCCCTGGACAATGATAGAGTAAGTCCATTAAAAATCTGCAGTGGGTATGATGGAACCCGCCTTTCCAAGCATAACCCTTCTCATTCCCACGGGCAGCCAATCGGACGAAAAAACCTTAAAAGGCTGGAAGAGGAAGGGGCGGTGATCCCGAAGTTCCAGAGAGGAAAAGATGCGATAGGTGAGTGAAACAACAAACTCGTTAATTTGGCAAATGTCGTGTAGGCATTAGAGCCAGTAAGGGAAAGGTAACGGTGGGTAGCGGAGAAATAATTAAATAGTCAGAAGTAGAGAAGACTGTATATATATATAGGGGGTAATGACTCGAGCATAAGAGATAAAGAGTGGATACCGGGGGGACACCCAAGAGAAAAACAAGGGGTACCGGGGGGACACCCTAGAGAAAAACAAGGGATACCAGGGGGACACCCGAAATAAAAACAAAGGATTACCAGGGGGACACCTGAGATAAAAATGAAGGATTACCAGGGGGGCACCTGAGATAAAAACATAAGGATTCGCCTTATTCCTGTGCTTTAATACAGCGGTCAGAAGAAACGTGAACTCATAGCCCATATAATAAGGGACAAATAGACTACAGTGACGTTTAAAGAAGCATCAAAGGAGTTTGTTTACACTCCATGACGGGGTATTAATTAGAAGGCAGGTATATGTATGATCAGCTGGTGTCTGTCTAGTCTGTCAAGTGTCTGTCACATGTGTTTTGTTGTACGTCGAATGTAAAAGAATTGTATTATTGATTGTGTGAAATGAAATTTGGTTTTACGCGATTCTGTAACTGAGAGGGAATTGCCAATGAATTGATGGTTTTGAGTTAATTGATAGTAAAATTATGGCGAGAAAAGCATGGATCGGAGCTTGCGTATTTGGTGCGTGCTCATACTATTGGAAGGATAAAATACTGTACAAACATTGTTGGTGGCGGAATAAAAAATGGAGGCGGTCATCCAACTTGCGCATCTGTGCATGCAACTACCTAAGCATGCACCAAAACTCAAGAAGTATAGCACAGAGTGGGTTACGGGTACCGCCCACAAAATGTTCATGCCTTGGCCACAGAATGGGTCCCTTTCTAAGGCTGTTTTACAGCATATGACGACCTTCCTACACGCCACATATACAGGCAAGAAGCTAGAGAAACGTCTTACTGTTCTAGAATTGTGGAAGATGTTTGAAGAAACGAAGGTGGAAGAACCACCCACAGACTGGATACTAAATGTATGTACGGAGGGGGTGAGAGCCTACCGCGCCACCAGCTCCGCCTGAGCCAGTCAATGAAGGGAGTAAAACAGAGGGGCTTTACCCACTAAGAGAACTTAAGGCAGCCACGGGGTATAGCAACCCCGCATATGAGTCACCTACGTACAGTAGTGACGATAATAAGGGAAAGGAACAGGAAAACAATACCGCCTCCGCGGTCTCAAGAGACAAAGAGAGATGCGAAGATGAAGGAAAAGATTGGGCACAGAGTTGTGCACCTCCAGATAAGGAGAAAGAGGGAAATAAACATAAAGGAAATGAAGGTAGAGTTGATGAGATGGCATTTGCGAAAGACGAATGGATGGGAGGTCAGATATTACTGAAGTTGGATGGAAAAGGAAGTGATGATTTGAGGCCAAGGGAGAGGTCTGATGAGACGCAAAGGAGAGAGAGGGAGAGAAAGAGATGGAAGTAAGGGATGAAAGGACAAGAAAGAAAGATAGGCTAAGGTGAGAACAACTATATCGCAAAGAGCAAGAGAAACAGCTCAATCGCAGACAAGAGGTAGCCTATGACCGGTACAGACAGACTAAGCAAAGGATGGAAGAAGAGCAAACGGTATATGAGAAGAGAGCAAAGAGACGAGAAGAGGAGGAAATTAGAAGGGCAAAGGAATGTACAAATGAAAGAATGCGGGAAGTAGATAAGGCTAGAGAAGTAAATGAGGAAATGGAATGTAAGCGCAGACAGAGGGCACGGGATCTTGAATATCTGGAGCGGGAAGTTAAAAAACCCAATCCTGTTGTAGAATGGGAAGACATAGAAGAATTCTTTCCTGCACACGACTCGGTGCAAGGTATAAGTGGGACAAATATTGGAGATGACTTCGACACCAGAAGCATCAGGGAAACGATTGATAAAATATACGATGAGATGGGGCTAGAGCAGATATCCGATGGGGGAAGGGAAGATGAGCGCTTAGAGAGCACTCAGCTATATGACACTGAGGATGTCACCCGAAGTAGTGGGAGCAGAGGACTATCCCTAGACAGGCTGGAGATCAGGCAGAACAGAGAGGATGCAAGGAGTTGCAGAGACTGGGATCATTCAGAAACTGACTCCGGTGGGAAAACGGAGGACGAGGCACATGAAGAAGGGAGACGGTGCGAAAAACGGTCCCCGCAGGACGGAGGGGTACGATGTTCAGACGCTAGCGGGTCCACAAGTGGGGCACCGAAGTCTGCCGTGCAGTCCGGCCGACATGAAGGAACACCCCACGGTCAGATGGGGGCGGCAGCACCTACCTATGCAGACAGATTAAGGGCTTTGCCAGGAAGACAGCAAGGTGGGAATGCCACCCCAGCGGTAGACAGAGGAGCTATGAGGAAGGAAAAGGAGGACTGCACATTCCAATTCCCGTTGCTAGAAAAGGGGGGAGCAAGACCACTATATATTCCATGGCCATACATGGACCGAGAGAACCTTAAAAATAAGCTTCCAATGCTGACATCGGGAGCTGGAAAGTGGATACATGAGTTAGAGAAAATGACGGGAGGTGTCATCTTAGCTATAGGGGACATTAAGGGCCACCTAATTGCCATACTTGGTGAAAGAGCAGATGATGTATGGAAATGGGCAGGCTATCCTAGGGTAACCCTAACTAACACCTCCCATGACGGAGTGCCATTTAATAACTGTAGGGCAGCAGTGTGGAAAGCGCTGTAAACGCTATATCCAGACACTTCTGATATGGGGGCTATAATGACTCGGAAAATGAAAGAGTCAGAGGATCCGTTGATCTATATCCAGAATTTTCAAGACGCGTGGGTGCTCGAAACGCATGAGTCTTGGATGAAATCTATCCCTGTATTCTACCACATATTATGCCAGGGGTTGCCTGAACCGGTGCAGAAGCAGCTCAAAAAATTGGTAGGAGTGGAAGCAAAACCATGGGCCGAACTACATTTGACAATTGCACACTACTGTAGACTGCTACAAGAAAAGAATCGGAAAAAGGAAGCAACCCGTAAGGGTGAGGAGGCAAAGCTAGTGCAAAAGAAACTCTCAAAGTATGCTCTCAAGGGAGCCATGCTGACGAGCCCAGCTGAGCCAAGCGCACAGCAAGCAACTAATCCACCGCAGAACAATCAGGGTAACGCAGGATTTTACCCGAGGGGAGGGGGTTTTGGAGGAAGAGGATGACAGAGTAATCAGGGAGGGTTTCGAGGTAACCAGGGAGGCTTTCAGAATAATCCAAATGGCTTCCAGAACGCGCAGATGGGCGGTCCAGCTATGCCAGATGGACAGATGGCCCGACCACCGCCAGTGTGTTGGGTGTGTGGAATGACAGGACATGTGGCGCTTGTGTGCAGAAGCCAAGGCATGTGGCAAAATAGCCAAGGGATGGGGGCAGGCATGGTGAATCAGCCACCAGGGCACTGCACAAAATCACACAGTGAGTGCAGCAGCAGGCGCCAGGGCTGCAGCAAGTTGCACAGCAAGTGGTTCATACACCGCACATGGGGAACGTACCGCAGGGACAATCCCAGCAGGCACCACTGCAAATATCACAGGACACTAGCTCCGGTGGGGAATCAACCCCGGGGCTGGGGGAAATCAACAAGTATACAGTGGGCCGAATTTATATATGAAATAGGACAGCTCACGGGGGACTCTGATGTGTTCTATCCTATCAGTGACACCAGACCCTAATAGGGAACCTAGGGTGAATGTCGTCATAGGGGGTAAAGAATATTCTTTCTTAGTTGTCAGGGTGCGACGCACTCGTGCATATGAGAAGGCAAGTTTTCCATAGATACTCAGAGTTTCACGGGCGCTCACAGTAGAGTTCCCTTTACAGACGCACTCCCAGTCTCATTGGGAGAGCGCAAAATGAATGTACCCTTATTATACTCATATACTTAATGACTAAGTTGAATATGACAATCTCGTTTACCGAGAACGGTATAGTGTGCTCCACTCCAGGAATGCATTATACAAACGTGTGCAAAATGATCAGAGCATATTCCGGACGTATAGCCATAAGAGCTATACCATTAGAGCCAGAAGTCTTCCCATATGGGGTGCGGGTGCTCATGGCAGGATTGCCAGGCCTCGCAGATAGAACTATGAGGACACCTGATGAGTTTTTATTCAGACCCAGAATACCTATGCATGAGGAGGAGGGACAAGTATTTCCCTTAATGATCCAATCTGCCGCAGTGCGAGGGAAAGTGGCATTGGTATAAGGATATGATGACGAAGGCAGACAATGGTGTGCTATTATCGCCTTCGAAGAAGGGTATCGAGTGACTGACGCCACCGGCGACGATCTGTCCGAAGAACACCCTGACCTGGAAGAGACAAGGGTAGAAGTAAGTCTGACATTTTGGGTCAAAATGATCAAACTGGAGGTGCCACAGAGAATGATGTTGGCGCTGATACGTCCAGAATACTTTGATGACGACATGGCCCAAGTGCCTGCCGCGTATGGACTACAGGGCCCTATGACGTAGGCCTCCTGAAGGGGGCAGGTGAAGTAAAAATTAAACTGAAACCAGGAGCAATTTTACCACGAGCACGACAATATTCCATGTCCAGAGAGGCAGATGAGGGGATCGCGAAAACAATTTACGCCATGATGGAGCAGGGCATCCTAGTGACATCAGAATCACCTTGCAACACGGTTATTTACCCTGTTAAGAAATCAAAGGGAGGGTCTTGGCATTTAATCCAAGATTTACAATCATTAAACGATATAGTTGCAGCCGAATTCCCTCTAGTCCCTAATCCATCTACAATTCTGTGCAACATACCAAATGAGGCAAAATGTTTCACAGTTATTGACCTGAAAAATGCGTTTTTCTCAATCCCGTTGCACCATGACTCTCAAGATCTGACGTCATTTACTTTTAGACAAATGCGCCTGAAAAGCATGAGGTTGCCACAGGGGTACTGTGAGTCTCCATCCATTTTCAACAGAGTCCTGCAGATGGACCAAAACAATATTGCAGTAGACAGTGTTGCTTTGCAGTATGTGGATGACATTCTGATCTGCAGTACCACTGAGGAACAATGCAGGCGCGACTCTGTCCAGCTACTGACAATCCTGTCTGAGAAAGGATACAAAGTTGATAAGGAAAAGTTACAATACTGTCAGCGAGAGGTGCTGTACATAGGCCAGCTAATCTCACACGAAGGGAAAAAGGTAACCCCAGAAAGGGCTGAAGCTATCATGAACACGGCTAAACCACTCACGATAAAACAAATGCAAAGCTTCTTAGGCCTGTGCAATTATGTCAGAGCATGGGTTTTCGACTACAGCTCGTATACCAACCCCCTGCTTCAGGCTTTGAAGAAAGCCCAGGCAACAAAAGGAGAAATTGAACTGAGGCAATGGAGAAGGGGTTTGCAGAACTTAAGGGGGCAATTTGTAACGCCCCAGTTCTCGGGATTCCTAATTATGCAGAGGAATTCTACCTGTTCTCACACTTTGATGGTAATTTTATGACGGCAGTGCTCACGCAACATACCTCGCTGGGGTACAAGCCCCTAGCATATTACAGCAGGAGTCTGGACCCGGTCATGAGGGGCCACTTCCCATGCGAACAAAATCTAGCTGCTGCCGCGTTCGCCATTGAGAAGGCGTCATCTATTGTGATGGGGTGCTCCATGACACTGTACGTCGAGCACTCGTTATTCGCCATACTAGAGAAGCCAAAGGGCACGCTGACATCACAGAGACCATCTGCCTATGAGGTGATTATCTCCAACCCATCAATCAAAATAGTTCGATGTAAAACTGTGAACCCTGCTACATTCATAGCTGAGCCAGTCGCAGAAGGAGAACCTATACATGAATGTGCGAATTATGAGGAATCTATGATGAAATCCCCAGGGTAAAGGAAAATGCCCTGGCAGGTGGCGAAATCGTGTTCATTGATGGTTCTTCAAGAATCGATCAAGAAGACGGACAAAGATATACAGGCGTGGCCGTGGTAAAACACCTAGCGAATGGAGAGTTCCAAGTACTCGTCAGTGCGCAAATACCCTCTCACTATACTGCGCAAGCTGCAGAACTGTTGCCACTGATACTCGCCATTGAGAATCATGCAGACCAGGAAGTAACTGTGTACAGTGACTCAGCCTATGTGACGTCCACAGTACATGCAGGTCAGGCGCGCTGGAAAAGGAGGGGCTACCTCCGAGCGGATGGCACGCCAGTGCAACACACAGCCTAACTGGACAGGTTGATAAAAGCACTACAGCTCCCAGTGGGCATAGCGGTCGTGAAATGCGCCGCCCACACCAAGGGGACAGATTTCGTGTCACGTGGAAACCATGAAGCGGACACGGAAGCCAAGCGCATGGCATCCAAAACTGAAACAATCATGGCCGTGGAGGTGGCACGTACCCATGAGAGGATGATGGTAGCGCGAGCCACACCTGAGGCCTATAGTAACATAGGGCAGACTCAGCTAATGGAACTCCAAGGGGAGGCACCTCAGGAAAAGAAAAATTTGTGTAAGCATCAAGGGTGTTCCTTAAACCCCTCTGACCGTTTGTGGAGGCTGGACAGCACTGGTAAACCGGTAATGCCTGTCACCCTACTGAAGGTAGCATTGGAGCAGTTACACTACCCTATACATATGACAAAAGAAAATCTTGCTGCAACGCTCGCAGAAGACTGGTTCACACCGAATTTAGCAGAGCATGTTGCATTTTTCATGGTGAACTGCATTATCTGCCAACAGTTTACCGCTGGGCACACATTAAAAGTAGTGAGAGGACTTATCCCCCGGCCGAATGGGCCATTCCAGCACTTGCATATCGACTACATCGACATGATTCAAGTGGGCAATGGGTACAGGTATTTAATTATGGTGGTGTGTTCATTCTCTAGATGGATAGAAGCAGGTCCTTGTACACACCCAGACGCTACCTGTGCTGCCAAATTTCTAGTGAGGGAAGTGTTCCCTAGATGGGGGGTGTGCGAAGTAATGAGATCAGATAACGGGGCTCACTTTGTTAATGCAGTGTTCGTACAGATCAGCTTGTTGCTTGGTATAAAGCATAAGTTCTCATCGGCGTATCACCCGGAGGGGAATGGGATATGTGAGTAGCTCAACGGCCTGTTAAAGGAGAGGATAGCCAAGTTGAAGCTCACATTAAGAAAGGGATGGCTGCACTGTCTACCACTGGCATTGTATGCACTTCGGAACCAACCCGGTTCCGACCATCATCTTACGCTGCACAAGATAGTTACAGGCAGAAGGATGAGGACCCCTCTTACCCCCCGAGATAGAGCTAGATGTGATGCCCAGCCAACTAGAGAGGTCCTGGGAACAGAGATGCAGCAGTACCTTAACTGTATGACATCCAGCGCCTCTGTCATTTCAGACCAGCTGCAGCGACGGCGAAAAGGGGACAGTACATCACAAAACACAACGGGAAGTGCTGAAGCAGATGCAGTTCAAGATTTATATGCGCCCCTGGTCTTCCCTGGTGATACAGTGTTGGTGAGAAACCACACAAGAAAAAGGTGGGACGAGCCAAGATTCAATGGCCCTTTCATCGTAGAGGACTGCACCCCCTCCGCCGTCAAGCTCCAGGGCAGAAGGGCATGGATCTTCATAAATGACATTAAACCTTATGTAGGAGAGAGCCCTCCAGCTGCATTCAACAGCAAAGAAACCACAGACAACGGGGAAGGACCTCAGCACGTGCAGACAAGATCCATGGCGAGGAAGAAGGACTCATGAGCAGCAAAACAACGGCAAAAGAATCCAGTAAATTGAGGCTTTTAAACAAAACATTTCCTCAAACCAAGTGAAAGATGACAAAACAACAGTAATACGAACACTCTGTGCACCACAGTTGCAGAGTAAAAAGAAGCACTTCCAAAGCCACGACAACGTTGCTAAAACGAACTTTGAAAGCATGTCATGCCCAAATAATACAAAGAATCAAGACTCTGATAGACTGCAAATAAGACATTCCGTGAGAGTGAAAAACAGTATCCTGAAGCAATCAGTATCGAGACTTTGTTCACAGAATTTATGGTATCTCCCAGCAGAAATATCACAAGGGATGTGCTTTCCTGTTTCCGGCTGGTATTAGAGACATATCCATCACTTGTAGGAAGAGACGCCAGTATCCCAGATTTCATTCAGAATCCTGCTAACAGGAAGATAATATGGCAACTACTGACTGTCCTCACGGAGGCCTTTGCTGAGGTGCCAGAGTACGGGGAATAAGGACACAAATTCTTCCACCGCCAATAGACATTGATGAACTCACGTTTAATTTGTTCTTCCAAATAATCGAGAAATGCCCAGGGCTCGTCGGGAGAACAACTGATACACGCACTTATATCAGAGATCCAAGAAACCTAGCTCAACTAAGCAAGCTGTGGACTAAATTAAATAATTTGGTGGTAATCCACACAACGGGAAGGTGCAAAGACTGTGCAAATCAAAAGAAAAGCTTGTGATCAGGACACAGCCAAACAGGGCAAATGTCCCTATCACCCGAGGACACACAGGTGGCACAGAACGTCCTGTTTAGATTTGTCACAGACTATCCAAAAATGATAGGAAGGCCTGCAGATGTTGACGTCATCACCTTCCTTAGAGATCCAGCCAACACCCTGCACATGGGCACACTTCTTCACGGCATTTTGCTCCAGTTGGAGCTATCCAACTTCCAGCGAGAATACCTAAGGAGGTTTCAGTGAGACTTTCTGCTGTGGACAGATTGAAGAAATTATATTGTTTTAATTTTTACAGCATTCTATTTTTGTGTGATTTTTAGCGGTTCCATCTTTTCATTCCTTCACATTGAACAGGTTCCAGCATGTCCTCAGGACCAAAGCAAATTCGAGAGGTGCACTGAGACTTCAACTACTATAGATATGCGTAATGAATGTGATGTACCAAAGTTGCTAGCCTAAACTTTTTTTTAATTTTTTTATTTTTTTAATTTTTTATTTTGATACAGCTGAAATCAATCAACTTTTCAAAATTACATAAATATAAACATAAAATTAAAAGATCCATTTCAATTACAATTTTTGACACAAGTTCACTTACAATTTCACATAAAAAACTTAACGAGACATAAAGGAGCAAAAGAAAGAAAAAAAAAAGTAAAATAAAAGAAGATAAGGTCACTAAAATACATTAAAATACAGGAGCTCAGCCAAAAAATACAAAACTGGTATGAACAGATAAGAACATCTTAATTCTAAACTCATGTTGTCATTTAATAACCACACATTTTCTAAATTAGATCCTTCTACTTGACTATCACATCATTTGAGTTGGTAAAATCTTTTCAAGAAATTGTACCAGGGCTTTAATTACCGCAAACCTCGGACTATTAAATAAAATGCTCCAAGTCTCAATTTCATTCCTTTCCATATGAAGGTCTAACAAGTTTGAAAAGTATTTGTTTCTGATATCTTTCAATTTAGGGCACGATACTATCACATGTTGTAATGTTTCCCTTACAGAGAGTATTTCACAAAATCGACAAAAATTTAGGTCAGCGGATACAATTTGGCGCCTCACTAGCTGCTCTCTCGTAGGCCATAAGTTCAACCTTATACGTAAATATTGATTTCTGATTTTTGCTGAGGGGCATTTCATGAGATAGCTTGACCCATTTGCTTATTACCAAGAATTCTGGAATCAAAGTCTCTGTAATTAATGCAGAGCTCATAGTTCTTAATCCAAGCCCATTGGTAAAAGAGTTTCTTAGCACTGGTTGGGCTATCAATTAAGAACTGTAAGGAGATATTTGCCTCCACAAGAATTTTTAGAACAAAAGTTCGCCATTTTGCAGGGAAGTATAGAACAGAGGTGGTCAAATATCGAGTAACTGTGCTCAAAATGTTATTGTTTGTCACACCCATCAAGCATTTTCGGAAAAAGGCACACATTCTCCATTTAACTCTACTCGCTAGAGAGTTGATACCCAATTCAAAACATAGTATGGGCAAAGGCACACAATTGGGTAAGTGTAGCACCTTTTTCCAGAAAGCAGCTTCGAGTTTATTCCATAATTGATCATTTACGTAAAGTTTTGACTCAGTGCCATATAGGAGACTAGCAATCACTTTTTGTTCATAGAACATAAATAAATGCTTTAGAGTGAATTTTCCGTATCTATAGACAAGTATTTTGGCTTGTGACACCAAAGGTAGAAGTTTGGATTGCAGCATTATCAAATACTTGGGATCTCCAATAGTATTTTGGATAAACAAGCCCAAATATTTGTATTCAGAAACTATTTGCAAAGGTTCAAGTTGGAGATTCCAAACTACATTTTGATTCTTACATTTACCCTTAGGTCTGCATATCATGATTTGAGATTTTTCCAAATGTATTATTAATTGGTTCTTCAGGGCATAATCAGACAGCGCAGATAACATATTCTGGAGGCCCTTAGGCGTCTGCGAAACCAAAACCAGGTCATCAGCGTAAAGAATGGCCACCCAATTCAGGCGCATCCGATGAAATACAATGAAAAGCAAAGCCTAAGTCAAGAATGAACAAATTAAATAAAAATGAAGCCAGAATACACCCCTGTTTGAGTCCTAAAAATGTGACAAAAGATGCAGATAATAAACCTTCTGTGGAAAGTCTGACACGCATAGAAGTTTCTGAATGTAATTGAATGATTAAGGATAACAGAGAGGATGGACAACCGAGTGTATACAACTTATGAAATAACAAATTCCGATTGATAGAATCAAAAGCAGTGCGAAAATCAATAAAAGCAAGATATAAGGATTGATTGCGTGCTGCATATTGAGACTTAAGCATGTTCAGTGAGATCATGTTAGGTAAGGTACCAAGACCAGCGACAAAGCCTGATTGTAAAGGATCCATTTTTGAGCATTCCTTCGACCACTTTCATAATTCTCTAAGAATTATACGTGAGTATATCTTGCCAGGTACATCAAGAAGGGAGATGGGCCGATAGCTGGCAGGGTCGGCTCGATCTCCCTTCTTGTAAATAGGGATGACGATTGATTGTTTCCACGACATTGGAATCGTTTGTGAAACATTGATAGATTCAAACAGGAGGCACAAAATATCTGCCCAAATGTCTGGAAATTGTTTGAGATGTATATTGGCCAAACCATCCGGACCAGGGGCTCTAGAATTGCTCGCCTGTTTTATAAAGTACAAAATATCATCTCTATCAAAGGCCAAATGCAGTGGTGGTAAAGCCACTGAAACTGATAAATCTACATTTGATGGGGGAGCTGCAAATAAAGTCAAATAATGTTCAATCCACATAGATTCCGTCACATCATTTGCTTGGACAGCCACCTGATGTCCCGCTGTAACCTGATTAATAATATTCCAAGATTGAGCAGAATTCTTCGCTGCTAAGGCCTTTAACATAGTATTTCCATCAGTTTGATAAAGTTTAGCCCTCATACCCCTCACCCAATTTCTCTACTTTGTTCTAATTTGGGTCAAGAGGGGTGAGCGCATATCTGCTGGCAATTTGAGGGCGGCTCTCCTATCTGCCCTCATGCTGGCTTTTTTGGCTCTAATTTCCTGGTCAGGTAGATGTAAATGAGGTGTCTGTTTCTGCAGAGAAGAGCTTGCTTGGAACAATTGCATCAAGTCATGATAAATGACATTACCAGGTGAAAACCCCCTTTTTGACTAATCAATTTTGCGTGATAGCAGTCCCTAAAAGCCGTAAGTGATGTTTCCAACCATAACAGTCTGTTCCTCGCAGGATTAACTTTGATGGGACCCATAGTATAAATAGGGTCCAAATTGGATGTGTGAAAGTTTAAGGACCACGTCATATTTAGGATATTGTGATCACTGGCTTCTGTATCTATTATTTCAAATGCTGAAATGTTGTTTAACAAGCTTGCATTTACATACATAAAATCAATGATACCTCGACTCCGACCACGGTGCCTTGTAGCTCTGGGTGGTATATCCTGCGGAAACGCTCCATTTAGCATAAACAGATTTCGGGAATGAACAAGACTCACCCACTTCTGCATGCAAACTTTTTCAGCATTACCTGGAGAACTCAAACAATGCAAGTTTAAATCGCCAGCTAATAGAATTAAATTAGTAAGGCCCTCGAACATAACTATGTCCAAAGCCTTAGCAACAGATTTAAGAAAACAATTATCATGAATTCTGGAGGGATTCCAATAAACATTTATCGCCGCACAAGAAAAATTCTTACCCATGATTTTTGACTTTTGTAAAAAGGGGCTAGGGGAAAACCATGGTTCAATTTTTAACAAAGAAGATTGTTTCGCTGCAGTCAACAGACCCGATGTAAGACGCCCCCGGGAACCTTTCTCAGCTGGATTCAAAAGCACATCATAGTTGTTCCAAGATGGAACGCTCCTGAACCACGATTCTTGCAACATTATAACATCGCGACCCAATAGCTGTGCATTGTTATTATTTAGCAAATGACCATGACCTCGTGAATTCCAGCTAACGAAAGACCAAGAACAAATTTCAAGTTTGTCAAGCTAGTGTTGGCTACTTTTGAGATCACACAAGCAAGTGCATGTAGTTACCACTTGTGTTTTGTTAGAAGATTGAGTGAGAGGCAAAGCCTGTGGACATTTTGATGACGAATCCGAAAACTCTGACATTGTTTGAAGCGTGAATCCCAAATTAGAAAGTTGATGTTTAACCGCCCAAATCGAGTTCACGACAATTCTTGAGTTTATCCAGAGATGTACAGTTGAACAATTTGGTTTGTCAAAAAATTCCACAAGCTCGATATCTATAGATCCGATATCATCTAATTCAGGAATTTCACTGAAAATTGCAAGAATGGAAGCACGATTAAGTTTATATTGTTTGGCTGGAGGAGGCATGCAAGTAAGAGTTAAAGCATGTATCGCTGGTCGTTTATTGCCTCCAATCGTACGTTTATGTTTTAATGACGGAGGGAGAGCTTTAGCCATTAGCAGAGGTGCACTAGCTACATTGGGTTTTACATGGTTAGAATTTTCAAGGAACTTGTTCACAGACAAATCAATCAGTCTTTCTATGTCTCTAGTAGAGATAGTCTCAGCCACAGATCCAGTCGCCGTGGACTGTACAGCCACCTGGGAACTAATTTGAGATGGCAAAGCCTTAAATCCATCTAAAAGCGCTGTTTGTGTAGGTAGAATGGAAACAGTCTGTGGAATAGCTTGAGTGGACACAGCGTTTGCCAATTGTTGTGAGGATTTTTGTACATATTGCGACGACAAAACAAAAGATTCTTTTGTGGGCAGAGAATTAGATAGAGGAAAGATCAATTTTTTTGTGGCAGATTTAGATGACATATAATCATCAATTGCTTTCCTTAATTCTTTAAGTTGTGTATCTTTATCTGCAGGGCCATTCAACAAATCTGCTTTATGGAGAGAATCATCAGTTATGTGATTACTGTGTGTACTTTTGGACATATTAGTCGCCACTCGTATTAGGTCATTTAGAGGGCTGTGGTCCACTGACACTGTCGGAGCCCTCTCTTTCCGATTGAGTGACTGCAAAGAATATTTTTTTGCAACTACTTTGGCCGCAGCAATAGTAGTGGCGGCAGGTACAGAGATGTTTTTAACAAAAGCTTTGATTTGACTGCCGCGTTTAACGACAGATTTAATATTTTTGGATTTTTTACTAGAAGCAGTCTGTTTCAGATCTATTTTAGCACAATCCGCAGAAATTGATTTTCCATCAAATAGTGGGTACGTTGGTTTCGATGATTTTATTTGCTGATCTAAAGGATGGTTTTGTACAGCACTCATAGGATCTGTAATGGGATTAGGAAAGCACGGGATAGACTGATATTCTTTTGTGGAGGTTACGAGCAAAGAGGGAGTCTGAGAAGCTATGGATCTCCTAATTTGTAGGGGACTAAGAGGGGGTCTCAGACTTTCTAAATTATTGGAAAGCGTAAGATGCTCTGCCAGAACTTGGTTTAATTGATTGGAATGTAAATCTGCCTTCGTAGCTAGGACCTCAAAAAGTTTGGCTAAAGCCAAAATAGCAGTGTTCATTGAGGTGAGAGCTATTGAAGTTTGAACACTATGCGATTCCACCAGTCCCATATCTGCATTACCGTGAGCATTTGATTTGCGCGGAGTAGGAGCAGCAAATGACAAATTAACTACGGAATCTGCAGCACTGATGTTAGTAAATAAAATGGGAGATCTAGATAAATTTTCAGGCAGTGTATGAGTAGAGATGAGCGTGTCATTTATGTCAATATCTATTACCGGCATGTCACCAAAGATTGAAATTTTTGAATTTGAAGAATTACTAATGGAAATTGCATGCTGGTCTGGCGTTACGATGGAGGGAATAACAACGCCAGTTAATACATTTTTTAACAAAATACTGTCAGACAAAGAAACATTTTCATTTGCAAAAGAGACAGTTGTTGGGCCACCAGGGCCAGATTTGACCATATCTTCATTTTTGTCTTCCACCATGATGTTCTTGGCTGCAAGTCCATTTTGTAAGGCCTTTTGTGGAACAGGGGCACTTTGGTCATCCTGACCACATGGTGTTCATTTGTTATATCCAGTTCTATTTTCCACGGAAAATACCGTACTTTGGTCACTGCAAAAGGGACGAATGTCCATGCCTAGACGGTTTATAGTTCTTGTGTCCATTTTTAATTTTGAATTTTCTACTCGAGGTGTGGAACTCGAGCGATGTTTTCTGTTAACTAGCAGGTGATTTTTCACCATTTACAAAATGAGCAGCTGAAATATGAGGCATACCTGTTTTTAGGGTGGAGATACCTCGTTTCATTTTGGTGTGCAAGGAAAAAAGGAAAGTGATAAATATAGGAAGAAAACAAAATATAAAGGCGCTCAAAAATAAAAGAAAAATTACGCCACACGCCGCGACAAGCGCAGCGAAGCGGCAAAGCGGGACTTCTACGGGGCTTCCTCGGGTGCGCACGAGCGGTGCGCGAGCGTTCTTGTATTTATAGGCCGCCTCCCAGCAGAAGTAAAGGCTGTGCAAAAGAAATAAAAGATAGGTTTTTTAGGCGTATATATTCACTTAGTAACAAAATGAATAGACTGTATCCACTTAAGGTTCACCTCCTGGTAGATGGAGTCGTATTGAGGAACGAAAAGTTCGCAGATGACAGAAAGTCCAGCAGCAACAAAGGAGAGTCTCCGGGCAAAGCGGGACTTCTACGGGGCTTCCTCGGGTGCGCGCGCGCGGTGGGCACGCGTTCTTGTATTTATAGGCCGCCTCCCAGCAGAAGTAAAGGCTGTGCAAAAGAAATAAAAGATAGGTTTTTTAGGCGTATATATTCACTTAGTAACAAAGTGTATAGACTGTATCCACTTAAGGTTCACCTCCTGGTATATGGAGTCGTATTGAGGAACGAAAAGTTCGCAGATGACAGAAAGTCCAGCAGCAACAAAGGAGAGTCTCTGGGCAAAGCGGGACTTCTACGGGGCTTCCTCGGGTGCGCGCCTAAACTTTTTCCATAGACTAGCAAAGGAACTGTACTCCCTACCTAGAGACTACCCGCATCACTCACAAGAGGGGGACACTCGAAAAGCACTTGTCACTTTAGTAGTAATGAACTTTTGGGCTACGAGATTGGAATAAGAGAAGGAATTAAAATAACAGACTATGAACTCGTTAGAAATGGGGGCTCAAAATAGTAACTTAGTTCTACCACCAGCAAAGGGGCGCCACTGCTTCCCTGGGAGAAAATGCTGCCAGATGTCCTACAAATCAATCATGTGTATATGCTTGGTAATTATCATTGTTTTTCTGTCATTGACTATTAGAACTGCTTTCTTTATTGGTGCATGAAGTGTCCCAATCACAGTGCACCCACCAAATAATGAACGTCTGGGACCTACGAAAGCACCCAGACCCTATATAGTCATTCCAGTCCCAAGAAAACCTGATGATAAAAGTAACGATCTAAAATTAAATGTAATTAGCAGTAATTTAGACACATTTGAGGTAACAAATGAAGAGAAAAGCTGGAGACAGGGTCAGCACGGAATTAATGAAAACGCTGCACTGACCACTGCACAAACCCACACATAGGATGCACACAAACAAGGGCAAGTGTCAATGGCTACAGAGCCTCCAACGAAGGCAGCAGAGAGGGGGAGACTGCCTGCCGAACAATCAGTTCCAGAAAACAGTGGAAGTACCCAAGAAGAGCCAAGTGAAATACTAGATAGAGAGGGCATAGCAAAATCCCTCAAAAGAACAGAAGTAGCCACAAAGGAATTCAGAGAGAAAACACAAATGCTGATAGATTATTTGTTCCCCTTCATAGTCAGAGCAAAGAAACTGCATGAGGAGCTGAAAGACAGGACTATAGAGACTATAACAGCAAGCACACCTGCTCCAACGCAAAGAACAAGCCTCAGGCCTACAACACGACCAGGCATTGGGAGGTTGGGGAGCCAACGGCGGTTAGAGGAAGTCTATGACAAAATACAAAAGGGAAGGAAAGGAAACACAAAACCTTCTCCTACCACAGCAATGCAGTTGAGGCAGCCTTCTCCACTGAGAAACCCAGAGAGGAAAAGCAGCACAGACGCATTTAGAGACATAGTCATAGCAAACTACAGAAGAACGCTGAGAATCAAGAGAAGCCCGCACGAAGATAACAATGAACTTAATGATTACCTGGACAGCACAGCCCATCTCGGAAACAACATATGGTACCAGCACATGAAGGACGTAGGACAAAGGCAGTCGGAAGGAGAATGCTTCGTCTGTGCTCTCCTACCATACAACATGGGAAAACCAAGATCTTCGTGGCTGTAGAAATTGATGTCCCTATAGCACACTGTATGTCACATGTAGCAATGTGCAACACCAGAGGACAATTTATGCGAAGAGATGCTTCACTGATATGGGCCACCGAAAAGGACTACCCAGACGAAGATGGCTGCGTCCAGGACATTAGAACAAGAAACAGGGCGCACACCAGGAATCACGTGATTCGATACGAGAATCCTGACTTTAAAGGATCAGGGACACGATGGGTGACAAACCCGAGACTGAACATTCACTGAAAAACTGCAAAAGAGGCACAAATCTGGAAGAACAGAGGCCAAATGCAGATCCGGGGAACAGTGGTTTCCCCAAATGGATGGGAAGAAGGAGTAGTGATCTGCCGGGCTTAGATGGTCCTTGGAGCCTGCAAAGAAGCAACAGAAAACTCTCAAAAACTGTGCAAACCCCTAGGGCCAAAGCTAGTAAAGTTACTAACATGGGTCGAAGATAGAGGAGGACCCTTGCAGATAGTGCCACTGGAGAGCCCAAAACTATGCTTCAGAAACAATGGCACAAGGAAGATGGGAGAGAATCAAAACTGCAGACGAATCCTTGAGGCTCCAGGAATGACACAAGGAACTGCAGTTATTATGGACCATTACTGGGCGTGTGGATCCAAGGCATACATAAGGCTACCGAAAAACTGGGGAGGCATATGCACACTGGTGAACGTCCATGTTCCCACACTAGTGATCCCTAAGAATGACCTGAAGTTGGACAGTTTCCCGAAAGCAGATGCTCATCTAAGAAGAAGGAGATCTGTGGAACTGCTATCCAGGATGAAGAGGGAAAATTACTTTTCTCCCAAATCAGAAGAGGCATTCCATGCAATCCCGTACGAACACAGGCTGTTCAGCCTCACCTCAACAGTATTCACAACACTACTCCTGCCCCATATCCAAGTTGGAGTGAATGCTAAATGGTTGCAGATAACCAGATGAGAGTTATTGCAGACCATCAATACCACTATAAAAGGATTCAACGCGATCAAAGAAGAGCTGAGAGCAATCAGACTGATGACCCTCCAAAACAGATATGTGCTTGACATGATCACTGCAATGGATGGAGGTGTTTGTGCAAAAATCGGAGAATCATGTTGCACATTTGCACCATCACACGATGAAGAAAACGGAACCCTAACAGAGGCCATAAGCATATTGACAAACCTGAAAAACCAGATGATTGATGAAAGTGATGAAGTGGACGATGACAGCTGGTTTGGAGACCTGTTCTCGTGGGTCCCATAATGGATGGCAGATATATTCAAGTTTCTGGGACCTCTACTAGCAATGGTATTGCTAGGATTCTGTGTTATCAAGATAATCATTACACAGTGCCAGAAAACTGTGAAGAAATCCATAGGGATGAAAATAATGGTTGATGTCGAGCCAGGGTGGAAGCCCAGAGACCTCACTGATGAAGAAATAAGAGACTTTGTGAAGGTCAGCAAATTTGCACCAGAAGGAACAAGGTTCACATACCCTAAGAAACGAAGAAGGTATGAAGGAAAATGGATCTACTGCAGCCCAAATGGACAATGCCAGCTAATGACATGGAACAAAGACGAACATGTGAAAACAGCATGGAGTTTGAAAGGATTGATAAAAATATGGACACCAAAGGCTCACACATTCACACCATCATGTACAAACCCAGAAGACGATGAACATGACACCGAAGAATCAAAAGAAATAAATGCAAAAGAGGTTGCAGAAGTGATTGATGAGCCGACCAGAGGGGGGAGTGTAGAGGAGGACCCAGACATGGCCTGCACCCCTTCCCCTCATTTCGAGGTACCAGGAGTGCACTCGCCAAGGTAGGTGACGTATGAGGAGCAAATGAACCAACAAAGAGCTGCACTGGGACTCTGTCCAGTATACATCAGAAGATCCATACCTGTTGAAGCACCCATAACCTGACAACCCTGGGCAGCACAGTACCCTATCAGACAGCCATACCAGCCACTGATACGGAACAAAGAGTACCTACAGACGGTCCATGAAGAGACCCAAATACCCCTAATGGGAGGCCAGTGGAAATGACTCAAGGGCCTGAACAGACTTGTGAATGAACAAAAGCAGCTATCGAAGATAGCACACCAGAGCGAGTAACTACGAAAATAAATGTAATGGACACAGAGAAGAGATGATGTTAAAACATGAGGAAACATTGCTACAAGACAAGATGGGAGCAACCGACCTGTCAAACGTCTGTAGATAGGCTTGGAACAGTAGAGGCAAAAGAAACGATACTGCTTGCAATGCTTAGTAGAAGATTACAGCGGCAAGCACCAACCATATATCTACCTCAATAAGGCTCATGATACAAGTGCAACTCCATTTTGTAAAAGCAGAAATGTGCCCAGGCTGCCAGAGGCTTGACAGGCAAGGTTTCGTAACCCAGCCAAAGACAAGAGAAGGAGCGGAATCGAAACTCAACAAAAAACGGCTCATGCCTAGGAAATCAAGGTCAACCAGAGAAAGGGAGGAGAGCGTCAGCTAACAAGACTCAAACTTCAGAGCATACTAGCCTGCCTCATGAAGGTCAAGATAAGGGGGGCCCATGCAGGTGGCGAGGCTGAAACAGAATTAAATGCACGAAAAGCTGGAAACTGAAGCAGATTCATGGTGAACTAACACGTGACCAGCCAGGCGCGAAGAAGTACCACCGCCTGATGTCATCCAGGACCCGAGGATGCCATCATTTTTCCTGATAAGAGGCTACAGTTTCGAGGCCATACCCAGCCAACTAATTGACACATAGCCCATAGATACTGATTGATGGAAGGGAGCAGTGTGAAACTTGGGACACCAGGCACATGGGTGTCCATTCTGCATGCCGCTAATTAAAATGGGGATTTATGTCTAGGGGTATAACCGGATGTATACAAATTGTTTGTTTGCAAATTGCTCGAATTACAATTGACCTTTTCACAATTGACCGAATTGTGAAGGTCAATTGTAACATATATGGGGGGGAAACCCCCCGCAACCTCCCACTCAACCCAAACCCGCCCCAAACCCTTATATATATATATATATATATATATATATATATATATATATATATATATATATTACCAAAGCGAGCGTGCTGTCAATTGTGAAAAGGTCAATTGTGACCCTTTAAATTCGTGCAATTGTGCATTCGAAAAAAATTGCAAACGAACAATTCGGGTAATACCGTATAACCTGCCCAATCACAATGGACCAAGTTATCTGGAGTCCTATAGATAGTAGAACCAATAAGACATTGTACTTGTAGTGACATCAATCACGTGTGGTGTAGTGGGATGGGCGTAGACGCCCACCCGATGAGAGTTATCCAATCCGCATGCCCTATTATCATATACAGATATAGCAACTATACTTAAGTTACCTTTCCTAACCAATTAGATTGCATGTCAAGTTTTTGTAGAGTTAGACATCAATGATGACGAATATTGCCTATAAGAATTGCTGTTCAACTGAAGGTCGAGGAAGTCGGAGCGAGACAGGTGATCGTAATGCTGCTGATTTCCATTTGTTTCTCTGTTTGATGTACTTGTCATTAAACGGACTTCCCTTTGCCAACTTACTGAGTCATCATTATTGAGTCGTGTTGGAGTAAATGAATCCTGCACCCCCTGTCCTCACATGGTGCAGCTATCTTGTCTTACAAGTTCTAGAGGGTGAGCGCTGACCTATGGGCCCGTCAGTGAATTCCTCTCCTCCTGAACAAAACCCCATAAAATTGAGGAGGTTGGACACAGAAAAGGAGTGTTCCAGTGGTTATGATCCATTGAGTAGGGTATTATGTAGACACCAGGGCAAGGGGCCCATGTTATAGTTTGGAGAATGTTAGTATGCAGTTGTGCGTGTGAGTTTTGGGCAAGGGGCCCATATTATAGTATTGTGCAGTGTATTTGACCGCACGTGATCTCCAGTGTTGAGGTTGGTGTCTTTTAGGAGTAAGGTTCATACTCCTAGCAGTTGTTCTGTGGTGCCAGGCGGAGCATGGTAGAGTGAAGTATAATAGTAAACAACGGCAGTTGATTTTGGCTGTTAATTTTTTTTTTGAGTGGCACACAGATTGTAGGCCAGTGTTTTTGAGTGTGTTTCTTTTTGGGAGTGGTCATTGAGGACCAGTTTGAACCACACACTAACAGGTGTTATTGATAATTAATTTGTTTCTACAAGAATCTAAATAGGTTATTTTTGGAGAGTTCAGGATTGCACTACAAATCTTTCCATCTTTTGAGTGTGTCTGAACTGTTTTGAAAATTTTGAGTTTTGCAGTGCACTACAGTTTTCATCCTTGTGGTGTTTATTTTGACAGTTTTGCATAGTTTTTCGCTGTGCATAGCTCACGCACCACACCTTTCCTTTTGTGGTTGCGTTGTGTGATTTTTGTGCTCTTTGTTAGTCGCTTTGCTATATTTTTCATTATTTTCCATGTTTTGCTTTGGGGAGAAGGAATGAGGCATGTTTTATTGGGGGTACATGGTTGTGGTTATGGAACCTTGATTGGCGTGCTTAGGACATTTGTTTGGCCATTGTGTTAGTTTGCAAGTTCGAGGCTACGCTACTTTGGTAGGTGCGTTTACCCCATACACGGGGCCAGGGGTGGCAGCCCTGGCAGAAGGAGTTTAGTTTAGGAAGGTTTTACTCTGTAGTTTGGTTTCATTGTCCTGTGTGGCAAGGTACGTGCTTGGTGGTGGCAGCACTGAGACACCGGCTTGGCAGGCCGGGTAGAAGGAGTTATGATTGTTATGATTGTTAGTCCTAGCATGATAGTGGGTGTGATCTGTTTCTTTTGGTTGTTTTTAAGGGGGAGATGTGTTGTAGCTTGGATGATCAGTGTGACGGTCTGTGTGAGTGCAGGGCCTCATGGAATGGTGAAGTGGAGCCTGGAGGGTTGGAGGCTTGAGAGTTCCACAGCGTGACAGTTGGGACTTGGAGCTGGGCAGGGAACCAGGACAGATGCTTGTGATCTTCTCTCCTACCTTGAACCATGACTATGTAACTAAGCAGCAAATAAAGCATCTATTCTGTTTAGACATACCCGGGTCAGCCTGGTTCCTGCTCCATGTCATCACTGATCCAGGCACATTTTGCAGGAGCCAAGATACAACAGTTTGTTTGTGTACGCAGCAATGGCAAGCACCTTAGTGTGCCTGGAAGAGTATTTCCCTCATGACAAAATCACTCACGATAGTAACCCCATTGGTACGCACCGCAGTCTGAAATGTGAAATGTTTAATATCTATTGCTTCATGTACAGCTAACCGATTTTTTTTTCTGTAAGAAAATATATTGGAAAGAAAAGCAAGGCAGGAGAAGCAGCACCCCTTGCACAACAGCATACGGACATAGGAAAGGAAAGAAAGTCTGTAAATAGCAAACTGGACAGCCTGGAAGCTAAAATGGAAGAATTGGTGAACAATGTTGCTGCCTTAAAAGATTACGCACACTGACATGTTATGGACAAAATAAAATACCACTGCCCGACCTGCATGTGTACCCCTTCCCCATTTCATAGTCCGCCATCCCCTCAAAATTTGTGTGATCAGAGACATTACAATGATACCTCAATCCCTTCCTCCCCTCACAACCAACTTGTACAAATCCCCAATTCCCCACAGTATTGATCCACTTCTGCTACCCCTTCCCTTTCCTAATAGTATCTATGAATGTGTGAAAATTAAGGTTGATATGTAAATTGTTCCTGAGTGTATATGTGGATTTTCCTTTGCTTTAAAAATCCTGTTATGACTCAGCGGCGCACAGTACTGGTGGGAATGACTACAATTAAGCAAAAGGGAGGTGTCCTATGGACACCGCACCTGCCCGGCCTATCCGCAATCACAATGGAGGGATCCGTACCACGCCAGTACGAACCGCATGTCTGCATCTTGTGAAACACCTATAACTAGTTGTGGGAGCAGATGTTTGTCCGTTGCACAAGTACGCGCCTGCGTATCTCTTCCTCTATCTTCTGGTAACACTGCCCCTGTGCAGCATATGAGAAGAAACTTGTGATGAACTTTAAGTAGTGTGAGGCGCCCACCCACGTCCTACAGGTAGCTCTACACATAAACATCCCACCTGCTATACCCTACAAACACCCAGCTTGTCCCAAAATGGTTGGGGCAGTTGTGTCACACTATTAATCAGTCGGAGATCCCAACAGTATGCATAGGACACCTGTGCACATGCGCACAAAGTATTTTGCCCAAAACGTGTCCTGCAGTCAGCTCTCCCAATCGAGAACATTTGTGAAATCACCATGCAACCCCACCAACTCTGCGAGTGGGCCTTTCTATCGAGGACTTGACCCGGACCCTCGGACAGTGGAAAAGTACAATGTTCTGCAATAGACGGAGTGTTATTGGGAAAGTACACGCTTACAAACACCCCAAAATGTGCCATTGCGCTGTATGTATTTGGTTCAATGATGTAGGCCTCTTTGCTGGTTGCAAGGTCTCCACAGCAGCCCGACAAAAGGCCAGACACCAGAAGTGCTCTGCATTCTGTTTGTAGCTTTTGAGAACCCAGTAGCTGTTACGCTCACCTGATATCCACAGGGACGCCACCCAGCCGGACTGCTCGCTGGTATACTCCTCAGTGATTCCCATATGTGGTCTGCGGGGAAGGTTCTGCCTGGAAATACAGGAGGGCTGTTTTCAAGATTGGTTGATCGAGGTAAATATCTTTCCTCCACCCCATATAATTTCAGACCCTCTGGGCCCTCCCCTCACCTTGTGGTAGAATTAGGCGTGCTCTCCGTCCTGCCTTCTTGGCAGGGGCGAGTTGTCTTCTGTGGGCGTATGCGATCTAGTTACTTCAACTGACGCCGGCCCGTGATGTCTTTCAGGTAGGTCTTATTGCTGTTCTTTCGTATTGTTGTTATTCCTGCATGCCTTTCTGTATTTAATAATGTCTTTTTCTCCCTTAGATATTCTGAGCTTCAGCGTGGCGAACTGGCCTGGTTGAGCCTCGCTGGTATCTGATGGCATGTAATAAGCAATATAATGCGGTAAGTAAACGTTAAGCACAGCGCTGCGATATCTTGCCTTTGCTAACTTGTTGTCTTGCTTTTCTCGTAGGTCGCTGTATTCTTCCAGCGCGTGTGGAATTTCTGGAGTGATGCCAGCCGAGAAGTGACCAGCCAGGTAAGCCTTTTGAGCAGTTCGTAATTTGCAATGTCTTTAATGCCTTCCTTAATGTTCTCTCTACCTTCCTCTTTCAGGTCGTTCGGTCCGGGAGGCGTGCGGATTCGAGGAAGCTGTTCACAGGAGCTGCGAGAAGATAAAGATGAAGATTGCAGGTAAGATGCTGCTGCTAATGGTATTCCTTTTGTCTCCCTGCAGGTTCAGCTTCTCCGGGGCTTGTGGGTATAGCTGGACACAGTGAGTGTCACGCTGCAAACTGCAAAGTAACGCAAAGCGTGCTGTCTTGCTCGGGTGTGGTTTAAATAGTCCAGGTAAAGTAGTCCCTAGGCCACCACACCCAAAACACTAGACCGCATAGCTTGGCTCCTAGGAACCAAGCTATGTGGATGCCTCCATGTTCGCTGACAGCCTCAATAAAGTAGTTCCAGAACACATGTTTTTCATGGTGTATGAGCCTGGCGCCATAGGCACCAGGACTGGCCCCAGGAGGGCTTTTGGAGAGGATGCCACTCCCCAGAGACCCGAGTCCTGACCCCACATGGCCAATGGGCTTGCCAGAGGGGGTTTTGGGCGAGAGTCGTGACAGCACTCCCCCCTAAGGCCCCTGCCACAGTGTTCCTTCTATCTGGTCCAGGTTTAGTTGGGAAGTTCATGTGAAATTTCCTGATTAGACGTGGTGCGTGGATGTTCTCACTGGGCTCCCAGGATCTATCTTGTGGTCCAAATCCTTTCCAATCGACAAGATAATATAACTTGGACCTAGAGTATTTAGAGTCCAGGATATCTTTGACTTCGAATTCTGGTTCTCCGTCAATAAGTATGGGCTTTGGTGGTGTCCCAATCAGTGTACCGGGCTGCTTTGGTTTCAAGAGGGATACATGGAATACCGGGTGGATTTGTAGATTAGGTGGTAAATCTAGTTTTACGGCTACTGGGTTGATAATTGCCTTGATGGTATAGGGTCCTAGGTATCGAGGATGAAAGGTCCGGGTTCCCTTGATGGGTACAAATTTAGCGGCTAACCAAAGTTTGTCTCCTACTTGAAAGTCAGGGGCCCTTTTTCGGTGTTGGTCGGCAAATTTCTTTTGTTTTTCTTTGGCATGAATAAGATGTTCCTTCTCCTTTTTGAAAGCCTGAGTGATGGTTGTGTGTAGAGTCTTCGCTGCTGGCATTTCTAAGCTGGCTGGAAGGTCTAGTTCAGACTTCACTCTCCTCCTATCACCTCCCCCCCTCTATTCCCTGCCCTTCCTCTGGCCCTTCTGCAGCCAGCCCTCCTCTCTCCTTCTCTGCCTTTCCCCTTTTTTCGGCTGACGAGGTTTCGAAATAAGTCCGATCTATGTAAGTCTCGTCAAAACAGGTCCACCTCTGTTCCTCCAAAACTATCAAGGACCACATCGACTCCTTGGCTCCTGCCCTTGCTGACTTCTACAATCACTCCTTCGCCTCTGGAGTCTTCCCATCCCCCCTCAAGCACTCCCTTGTGCACCCCCTTCTTAAGAAACCCTCTTCCGACCCTTCCTGCCCAGCTAACTATCGCCCAATCTCTATCACTCCCTTCCTGGCCATCTCCCAGCTAAATCTCCATGCTGAATCTGTTGGTAGCCTTCATGACCATCAGTCTGGCTTCAGAGCTGCCAGAAGCACGGAAACTCCTCTCCTGAACATCCGTGAGGACCTGCTCTCGAACCTTGACTCTAACATTCCATGTGTTCTCATTTTGCTTGATCTCTCTTCTTCCTTTGATACTGTCAACCATACCATCCTGCTCAACGGTCTCCGTGATAACCTGGGTATCACTGGTCAGGCTCTGACGTGGCTGACCTCTTTCCTCTCAAATCGACCATCCCAGTTCCAACTGTGGTCTTTCCTCTCTGACATCTTTTTCTCTACCTGTGGTGTCCCCCAGGGTTCTAACCTCTCTCCCTGGCTGTTCAACCAGTATCTGGCACTTCTCTCCCACCGCATCGCCGCTCTCTGCACCAACTTTCAGTGCTATGCGGATGATACCCAGCTCATTTTCAGGCTACCCTCGGCCTCCTCTTCTCCTTCCCTCATCTCTGACTGTCTTTCTGCTATCCAGGAATGGTGTGCCGCCAACGACCTCTGCCTTAATGCCAGTAAGACTGAGATTCTACTCATCGTCACACCCACTCCCTCCTTCCTTGCAGCTCTCTGGCCGGCCTCTCTTGGCCCTCTTCCTGCTCCTACCTGCAAGGCAAAAAACCTTGGTGTCATCTTCGACTCCACACTCTCCTTCTCTCCTCACATATCCGATGTCACTAAGAAGTCACACTACCAACTACACCTCCTCAGAGGTATCCTTCCTTTCCTCTCCTTCCCCCAGAAGCTCATTGTCTCTGGAGCCCTGGTTCTCTCGAAGCTGGACTACTGTAACAGCCTGTACCTAAATCTGCCTGCCTCTACTCTCCGCCCTTTGCAACTCATCCAGAACAGGACTGCGAGACTTGTCCTTGGCCTCAAACCCAGGGACCGTATCTCTCCAGGACTAAAATCACTACACTGGCTCCCAATGACTGCGAGGATCAAGTTCAAAACCCTTTGCATTGTCCACAAGGCCGTCTGGGGCCTTGGGCCAAAATACCTTCAACTCTCTCTTCCTAAATATCTTCCTTCTCGTGCTCTTCGCTCCTCCGCCTCCAACTCCCTCAGGGTCAGCCACTTCTCCAAACAACGAGTTGGGGGCAGATCTCTCTCCGCTGCAGGGGCCTCCCTCTGGAACAGCCTTCTTGCCTCCCTGAAACTTGAGGAGAACCATCTCCGGTTCCGGAAGCACCTCAAAACCTTCCTCTTTGCCTCCGCTTTCTCTCCCCCTCTCCCCTGCTAAAATGACTGAAACTGCACTGAATCTGCAATTGGGCCACTCACCGTTCTCGGTCCTTGGCCCAGCCACTCTCCCCTGCACTGCCTCCCTGGCAACCCCTGCACTGCGGGACTGTGTCTGTATCCCTACAGCCCCCTTACCAGCACTTGTCTGCACTTACCTCGCACTTGCCACCAGCTGGCCCTTGTTATTTATCCTGTATGCTATAACCCTGTACTGCACTTTTCCCTCTACCTTTCCCCCCTGCACTTTTCCCTTCCCCTCTACCCTTGCACTTGCGCGATCTGAATGACACCTGGCCTAGTAGGATCGTTGTCTGTCTCCCCTTGTTTCCCCCGGCCTCGTCGCGCCTTGAAACACTTGTGTATAGTCGCGTTACAAATGCCATATCATATCATATCATATCATACGTGGATGTCTGCCATAAAGGGTATAGAAGGGTGTTTGTCCTGTGCTTGAATGCAAGGAATTGTTATATGCATATTCGGCTATCCATAGTAAGTCTTTCCAACTCCTTTGTTCTTGGTGCAGCATGCACCGTAAATATTGCTCGAGTGTCTAATTGGTCCTCTCGGTTTGGCCGTCCGTTTGGCGATGGTGACTAGTAGATAACCGAACGTCAATTTGCGCCATAGCACAACATTTCCTCCAGAAATTGGATACAAACTGGCTGCCTCGATCAGAGACCAGAACCGATGGGAAGCTATGTAGTTTAACAACCCCCTCCAGGAACACTTTTTCTAAAGTGGATGCGTCAGGAAGGCCTTTGAGAGGAATAAAGTGTGCCATCTTTGAGAATACGTCCACAACTACAAGGATGGTGTTGAACCCTTGACTGGGGGTAGATCAGTGATGAAGCCGAGGAAAAGAGTGTGCCATGGAACGGGAGGAATGTCTAATGGTTGTAGAAGACCAGATGGTTTTTGTTTCTGTGATTTATTTTGTGCACAGACACTGCAGGACTGAATATACTGAATGATGTCCTTACGCCAGGTAGGCCACCAAAAGTTCTGTTTCAGCTTAGCTAGGGTTTTGGTGATCCCAGGTGCCCTTCGATTAGTAAATCATGATAACCTGAAATAATGTGCTGTTGTAATTCCTTCTTGGGTACATATAGACGATCCCTAAAAAAGGGTAGATGGTCCTTGATGTAATATTGTTCTCCTTGAGTTTGCCATGCGAGGAAAGCATCAGGATTCATTGTCCATTGAATTTCTTTTCGTAGTTCTGCTTGTGATAAGGCTGTTGTGATACCCAAGAATTTGTCTTCAGGTATAATAGGTACTGGGTCTGGAGTTGTATATACCATTTCATCTATGCCCATACGAGATAAAGCATCTGCCTTTCCGTTTCTGACCCCCTAGTCGAAACGTGATTACATAGTCATATTTGGCAAAGAAAGGGGCCCACCGCAATTGGCGCGAGGATTGGCCTTTGGCTGTTTTGAGATATTGCAGGTTTCGGTGGTCTGTGATGACTGTAATGGTGTGTCTGGCCCCCAGAAGGTAGTGCCGCCAAGCTTTAAAGGCAGATTTGATAGCCAGGAGTTCTTTGTCAGTGATGGCATAATTAATCTCTGGAGGTGAGAACTTTTTTGAGCAAAAGGTGACAGGATGTAATTGGCCGGTTTCTGGGTCTCTCTGTGAAAGGACAGCCCCCATTGCTAGACTGGAAGCATCAGTTTCAATGACATAAGGGAGGTCTGGACATGGATGTCATAGGATTGGAGCGGAGGTAAACCTTTGTTTAAGTTCCTGAAAAGATTCTTCTGCTTCTTCGGTTCAAGTGAACCTTTTATTGTTTTTTCGTAATAGTGCTGTGATTGGGTGCACAACCTGAGAGAAGTCTGGGATGAACCGGCGGTAGAATTTTGCAAAGCCCAGCATGCTTTGCACCCCTTTCAGAGACGTCGTTGAAGGCCATTTCAAAATGGCTTCTACCTTGTGCACGTCCATTCTGATGCCTCCTGGGGTAAGGATAAAACCAAGAAACTCTACTTCGGTTACGTGAAAATAGCATTTTTCAAGCTTTGCAAACAAGCGATGTTGACGGAGCTTGGTGAGGACTGAACGAACGTGCCTGACATGATCTTGTTTCGAGGCTGAGTACACTAAAATGTCGTCTATGTACACTAAAGCGCACACGTCAATTAATTCCCTCAAGACGTCATTCATAAAATATTGGAATGCTGCAGGAGCGTTGCATAACCCGAGGGGCATGACTTGATATTCAAACAAGCCGTACTTAGTACAGAAGGCGGTTTTCCATTCATCTCTGTTTCTGACTCGGACCAGGTGGTACGCTCCTCAAAGGTCCAATTTGGTATAAATCTGGGCATCTTTGACTTGGCCTAGCATCTCAGGGATAAGTGGCAAGGGGTAGCGGTTCTTCACGGCGATCTGGTTCAATGCGCAGTAGTCAATACAGGTTCTCAAGTCCCCTTCCTTCTTCGGTACGAAGAACAAAGGACTGGCTGCTGGGGACTTCGATGGACGGATAAATACGTTTGCAAGGTACTGGTCTAAATACGATTTCAAATGAAGGTTTTCCGGTTCTGTGAGAGCGTAGATCCTGCCGCAAGAGATTTGTGCACCAGGAACAAGGTTGATCTGACAGTCATAGGGCCTGTACGGCGGATCCTGGAAATCGTGGTATTCACTTGGCAAGGTATTAGTTACCCCGAGGGTTGATACTGTCGCTCTGGGAGTCATGGTGATACAGACATTGGGTTTCTCCTCTTGATAATAGCAGGGAGGGGAGCAGTCACCGGGAAGGTTAATTTTCATGCCTGCCAGTCTATTAAAGGGTTGTGAGCAACCAACCATGGCATCCCTAGTATTAGCCTGAACTGAGGTGCCCTGATGAGATCAAACGAAATAGACTCCCGATGTCCATCCTGGCACAGCAAGGTTACGCCGGCTGTGCACTGGGTTACTGGTCCGGAAGCGATTTCCCTCCCATCCACGGTGGTTACCTTGTCCATAGTCGGCTTAGAACACAAAGGAAGCCCCATCTCTGCTGCCAGTTCTTGATCAATATAATTTCCAACTGCTCTGCTGTCGATGTATGCTTCAACGGCATGCATTCTTGACGACCATTGGTGGTTAATTAAGATCACTGGTATTGCAAAGTGCGAGGTCAGCAACTCTTTCTTCTCACTCGACAAACTGACCTCTACGTTTGCCGAGCTTGGTAGTTTTCCGATTCCTTAACTTCATCCTTTTCTGTGGCCCTGACTATTCTTCTTGGGTGTTTTACTGAGCAGTCTTTCAGGAAATGTCCTGGTTTCCCACAATACAAACAAAGTTGTTTTTGTATTCTTTTATCCCGCTCTTGTTTTGTTAATGGAGGCCGTATCCCTCCGATCTACATGAGTTCTACAGCGTTTTCAGGTACACGTGATGTGTTTTCCCTTGGTCGAACATACATGGCCCGGGGGTCCGTCTTAGACCGGTTTGCTTTTCGGTCCTGTAACCGGTGGTCTAGCTGCATGACCAAATTTATGAATTCGGTACAGTCTCTGGGCGGATCAACCACCTGGGCTAAGACATCCTTTAATTCGCCACGTAAGCCTCGATGGTATAACATGGTTCTTTTGTTTTCTGGCCACCTAGCTGCAGCAACCAGTCTGTTGAAGGTAGCAATGTACGTTGACAAGTCCTGATTCCCCTGTCGGAGGGATAAGAGTTCATTGTCTACTGCTTGTTCCTGGGTATGTCGAGCACAAACTTTTTCCATTTCCCTCTGGAACCCCCCAAAGTCATGTAATAGAGGATCGTCATGGGTCACCAATGGCACCGACCAATCTGCTGCACTACCACTCAGGTATGATAAGACAAAAGCTACCCGAGCTTGGTCATTTGGAAATGCTACAGGCCTACAAATAAAATGAAGGCGACACTGATTGATGAATGCCGCATACTTCCGTGGGTCGCCTGAGAACCTTTCTGGTGGTGCCAGGGGAACTGTTCCAGGTAACGTGATCTGTACTGGAGTGGGGGTAGTAGATGGTAAGGTGGGGTTTTGCATCAGTGGACTGCTCCCAGGCAGAGGAGTCTGCCCTGCTTGTGATTGCAAGATCTGCCTACTGATCTCCTCCGTACAATCCTTGGTCACTAGCAAGTCTCTCCGGAGAGCATTAGTCTCTTGTCAGGCAGAATGAACCTCAGCACAAAGCTCTCCTAGTAATTGAGCCAATTGGTCCATTTCTGATGTCTCCATGGCGCCCAGGTGGATTTGTTATGGTAGGCTTTGCGTTCTTTTACGCTCACCTGGTATCCACGGGGACGCCATCCAGCCGGACTGCTCGCTGGTATACTCCTCAGTGATTCCCAGATGTGGTCTGCGGCGAAGGTTCTGCCTGGAAATACAGGAGGGCTGTTTACAAGACTGGTTGATCGAGGTAAATATCTTCCCTCCACCCCGTATAATTTCAGCCCCTCTGGGCCCTCCCCTCACCTTGTGGTAGAATTAGGCGTGCTCTCCGTCCTGCCTTCTTGGCAGGGGGCGCGTTGTCTTCCGTGGGCGTATGTGGGCTAGTTACTTCACTGATGCAGGCCTGTGATGTCTTTCAGGTAGGTCTTATTGCTGTTCTTTTGTATTGTTGTTTCCTGCATGCCTTTCTGTATTTAATAATGTCTTTTTCTCCCTTAGATATGCTGAGCTTCAGCATGGAGAACTGGCCTGGTTGAGCCTCGCTGGGATCTGATGGCGCGTAATAAGCGCTACAATGCGGTAAGTAAGCGTTATGCGGAGCGCTGCAATGTCTTGCCTTTGCTAACCTGTTGTCTTGCTTTTCTCGTAGGTTGCGGTATTCTTCCAGCATGTGTGGAATTTCCAGAGTGATGCCAGCCGAGAAGCGACCAGCCAGGTAAGCCTTTTGAGCAGTTCGTAATTTGCAGTGTCTTTAATGCCTTCCTTAATGTTGTCTTTACCTTCCGCTTTCAGGTCGTTCGGTCCGGGAGGCGTGCAGATTCGAGGAAGCTGTTCACAGGAGCTGGAGAAGATAAAGATGAAGATTGCAGGTACGATGCTGCTGCTAATGGTATTCCTTTTGTATTCCTGCAGGTTCAGCTTCTCCGGGGCTCGTGGGTATAGCTGGACACGGTGAGCGTCACGTTGCAAACTGCAAAGTAACGTGAAGCGTGTTGTCTTGCTCGGGTGTGGTTTAAATAGCCCCAACAAAATAGTCCAGGTAAAGTAGTCCCTAGGCCACCACACCCAAAACACTAGACCACATAGCTTGGTTCCTAGGAATCAAGCTATTTGGATGCCTCCATGTTGGCTGACAGTCTCAATAAAGTAGTTCCAGAACACATGGTGTATGAGCCTGGTGCCATAGGTGCCAGACTGGCCCCAGGAGGGCTTTTGAAGAGGATGCCAGACCCCACCTGGCCAATGGGCTTGCCAGTCGGGGTTTTGGGCGAGGGTCGTGACAGCAGCAGCGCACATAGGTTTGAGCTGTAATTGAATGTGGAACAATTTCTGCTATGCTACATTACCTTTCCAAGTAATGGCAACCAAGGCAGCCCGGCTCACCACGCGCAGTAATGGAGAAAAGCATTAACGCTCCTTCCTGTGAGCCACACCCTCAGTACCGACAATCCCCACTGTCCCAATCTCATATGATGCATGCTGAAAATGGTAGTATGTGGCATGTGCGCTTCCCCGCGTACCATGAGGGCTTCACCCCAGTAAAGCATGAGTAGTGCTTCTTTCCTTTTCACTATGTTCTTTCCAGCACCCCCTCATTGGGTACTGTTCAATAGTCACACACGCATCCACCAATCACATTAAAGAACTCTCCATGTAACACTATCAGTTCTGTACAAAATTCCTCTGCGTACATACCACACCCAGAAACATTGTCGCAAGCACTTAGCCTCCACAGTCCCATTTCAATGCCTGCCATCCTCAAAAGCCCCGGATGTGGCTTTGGTACTGTGTACAGGCGTGGGGGAAAAAATTGCAACCAGGGTAGGGACTTTCGTCTTTAATGGTGGCTCTTAAAAAAGCCTTTTTTTTAGGTGCTTTTAGAGAAACGCCTTTTTCGGCTTTTATAGGGTTTTGTGTTTTCTTCTCCTCCTCAGAAACTTACAGTAAACTTTTCAACAAAGAGCATCTCGAAGATAAAGAATCTTATGAACAACTACCCATTAACCCACTGCCTAAACTGCAGGAAAACTGGAAATGAATGAGTCAGGACTGGAGAGATTCAGATCTAATCACAGGTGAAGAATATCAATATATAAACATATCCTTTCCTGTAATTTCCTAAATTTACTTTGTACCAAAAATTCACAAAACATACACAAATTTACCACCCACTCGACCCACCATTAATAGCATTGGATCTTTATTTGAACACATATCTGAATACATAGACCACCAATTATAACCTTTAGCAGCTTCTTTATCCTCCTTTGTCTGTGACACCAAACACATCATTCAGCAACTTGAAAATCTACATTGGGAATCAAACTACTGGCTAGTCACTATGGTCGTTTCTTCATTGTACACAAGTATTCTTCATGCCAAAGGTTTACAGACAACAGACTACTTTCTAAAGACTAGATCTATCTCATATCATGAACACAACAACATGATTTTAGAAATGCTACATTTTGTCCTTAACAATAACATATTTGTTTTCATCAAACAGCTGTTTAGACAAATACAAGATACCGCCATGGGTGCCAAGTTCACCCCATTGTATGCTAACTTGTACATGGGGCTTTACGAGCTCCAACACGCTTGGCGGCGCCCATCATTCACAGAAAACAATAACATCATCTTTTGGGCTAGGTACATCGATGATATTATCCTCATTTGGAATAGCAGTCAACAACAATTTAACAACTATTTCTCCTATTTAAACACAAACCCGTACAACCTAAAACTAACTATGCGAAGTAGCCAAACATCTATTAATTTTCTGGACATTAACCTTTATATACACCATGACATGAATTTCACTACATTATACATTAAACCGACAGCAGTGAATAGCACCTTGCACTCAACTAGTAACCATCCCTCTCATGTCATAAACAATATTCCCTTCAGAGAAATGTTAAGGATAAAATGGAATTGTACCATGCAAGAATATTTTGAAAAAACATGCATGTCAAATGATGAAAAATGTTAATTCAAGAGGATAGTCAGTCCTTGATAACCAAGAGCTATCACAAAACATTTGGAAGAACAAGAGAGCAACTATTACAAGACAAATAATCACAATCTGTTACTGGTTACTGATCTTCAACCAAAAACAAGATTCATTACCACCTACAGTACAGATAACCATATCATCAAAAAAATTCTATTGAAAAACTGGGATATACTTAAAGTAGATCAAGATTTGTACAAAGTATTGGATGAAAAACCTACCATAACCTTTTCGAAAATGTAAAAGTTCGAGAGACAAACTAAGTCCATCACATTTCCAATACAAACAACCCTCATCAATCAAATCCAAACAAATGTGGTTACAAGAACCCTTGAAGGGAAACTACAAATGTCAATGTCAGATATGTAAATATTCAGAGAATGCCAAACAAACCATCCAAATGCCCAACGGCAAAATAGTAGACATAAAAAAAATGATAAATTATAACAGTACCCATGTAATTTATGGCATCAAATGCGTTTGTGAGCTCATATACATTGGAAGCACGATCAGACAACTCAAAAAAAGAATTGGAAAGCACATAAGAGCTGCAATAAACAAAGATACAAGATCACCACTATGAGTGCATTTTCAATCAAACCATACTCAGTATCAACTCAGCGCACTACGATTTTTGGGAATAGAAAAAATCAACATGCCACCAAGAAGAGGCAACGTGGATAAAATCTTGCATAAACAGGAAACAAAATGTATATGCAATATGGACACGTCCTATTCGGGGTTACATTCAGACCAAGAACTCTATCATTTTCTCTAACAGAGAAACTTTGACCACTGTACTTTCAAGAGAAAGACTGATTCAATCAATTATAGATACCTTATGGAAATATTGACAATCTTTGACTGTTGATTCTAGCACTTTGCATGTTTTTTCCGAAAATAGGAATGATCGTTTTGTGGTTTTATGTAAATCAGTGATACACCCTTTCAGAGTAACAATTTCACCATCTTCTTTAACAGAGAGACTTTGAATGCAGTGTGCCTCCAACTAGGACTTATCACATGAATTATAGAAAACTTATGAAATCATTGATAATCCCTGACTGTTGACCATAGTACTATGACTGCCTCTATTCTACATACAGGAATGGTTGACATGTCACTATATAGCATGCAAACTGGTGAAACATTTTCTTAGTTCAGCCTTCCAACTAATTTGAACTTTGAATCAGACATTTTCACCTCTAGGCCCGCAATTATACAAAACTATTACGATATTAGGGACCCTATAAACAGTTCCACATTTTTGTACAATCAAGGTCCACTCAGACAATAAAAGCTTAGACACATATACAATATCAGTATCCATAACACATTATAATAACACACGATATATAGAATGGATATCCCCTTCCAAAATGGCAGATTTACACCAACGCGATGACATCTTCACGCACGTACGCGCGATGACATCAATGCACTAGATAAATATGGCCGTATCGTGAAGAACAAACAATGGCGACCTCACCATCCCTAGTAATGGAATCTCCAGACAAAATGCTCAGGTAAGACAAAAAGAATAGCCTCTACCCCAGGCCACTTACCATATAACTAATATTTAACTGGGCTACCACTCTCTCTCCTAAAAACGCCAGTACAAAAGGAAATATAACAATCCATGTACTGTTATTTTTCAGGACGTACCACAGATTACCTATTAGCCCTAGAAACATTGGGTGGGTTCTCATATCCTCTTCTTTAGAATCCATCAATACTGTAAGTACAAACTTTTTCACTAAACTATACTAAATGCCGGTCATGTATACCTAGGTTGCCATTGTACCTATTATAAGGTCCCTAATTCCACTTAGAAATCACTCTAATCTCTGTTCTTGACCAACAGGGACATCATCCTTTTAGTAACCAAAGAAAGGGAGTCTAATTTACAGACACATTGTTTTTATTCAAGTATTGCATGACCATAATTGAAACTTGCAATCTACGTTTGAAAAATTAAACATACACAGCAATTTAACATCTACTATCTTTAGTATTCTTTTTGGAAAAGTGTAATTTAAGGGTTGTAAAACTCTTTTCACAAAGTACAGGTATGAATACTTTTTCTGCAGTATGTGTACAACTCTGTTGTAAGTGCCTGTGAGCATGGTATCTGCCACTGAACGTCCATAACAAACATAAGAAACATACTGGTTTTTCTCCCATATCCTGCCATTAAATGCCACTGCAATGGTATATGCTTTCAATGTTTTCATTTACCCATATCAGCGATTGTAATATCCAAACAGGAACTCTCTTCTTTCCTTACAACAATGCTACACATTTTCTTCCGCTCTAACCCATCGCGTACATAATTCGTAAATATATTGCACAAAAGCAGCACTAAATGTATCGTTGCAACCTAAACCAAGTACACACATTGCATGCATAAAGCAGGATGCCTGCCACTTACCTTGCACACTTCACACATTTTTTTCCCGCACTTACCCATTTCCTACAAAATTCGTACAACTAACTACTGAATGTATATTGGCAACATCAAACAAGTACATACAGTGCATGCATACAAACAGGATGCCTGCCACTTTCCTTGCACACTTCAACCATAGGTTTCTGCATGTCTGTGTACAAATACACCTTCTGCTACAGTTTTTGCGTACACACCACAACCAGAAACCTTATTGCGCTATGCCTTAGCCTCCACAGTCCCATTTCCATGCCTGCCATCCTAAAACGGGCCAGATGTGGCATGTGCAATCCTGAAACTACCATGGAGTCTGCAGAGTTATCATGCTACAAACGGGATGGGGGAAGACATTTGAAACAGAGTAGGGGATTTCGTCTTTAGTGGTGTCTTTGAAAAGAGTTGGTGTTTTTTTGTTTTTTGTACATGCTTGCAAAGATCCTTTTTTGTTTTTTCTCATTGTATGATTTTCGGTTTTCTTGTCCGCCTTACATTTTTACCGAATTCTGGTCAACGCTTCTTGTACAGTGTAAAAGCAAATAACATTGCCAAAGGCGGTCAAAGAAATGCCATTTGCATGGAATCAGTGCATATGTTGTGAATTCATGATCTCATAGTGAATGGAGAACATCCCATCAGTGCACATAAATGCACACATGCTTCTGTTTATAAGACACCTTCCGAGCTCTGACTGGGGAAAAATTACACCGGCATGGTCCCATACACCTTGTGGTCGTATGCATGAGAAAACCACCTTGGCAGTGGGAAAAATCTGCATTACTACATTCATCAACTTGTTCAGGTGATGGAGCAAACGTCCCCACGACATGTAACCTAAATGTTGACCCCCATAATGAACCACAGCAACTTGAACAGTAGCGACAGAGGCCACATATCTGCAAAGGTGAACCGTACCGCTGAAACTGCACTCATACAGACTGCTGCACAAAGCCTACACTCCTTCCAACCCAAAATTAGCAGCAATGCTTCTTTGCACAGAATACCTGTGCAGATCTTGCTCAAGAGTATCACCCACGATCAGCACTGAGTGTCTCTCCATCTCTGCCAAACGCAGTACACAGCGTATTGGGGAAAAAAAGTACCATCCCTTCCTGTGAACCACACCCTGAACACCTGATTGGATAATCCCCACAGTTCCATTTCCATGGCCACTATGCTCAGAAGTGCTGGATGTGGCATGTGTGCTTTCCCAGCTACAACGAGGGCCGCGCCCCAGTAAATCAGAGAGAGTCCTTCTTACCTTTCCACTGTTCTGTATGCAGCACTCCCTCAGTGGGTACTGTGAAATGTTCACACACGAATGCACCAATCACATCCAAGACCTCTGCACCCAACACTATAATTTCTATACAGCACTCCATATGCACCGTTAAATATTCAGAGTGCAAGTCTCAGGTGATTCACAAGTGCCTCCAGTAGAAAGTTCTGTGAAACTATCTAAGACTTCTGTATCCAGATTCATCCACATCGCCAGGAGAGGGGGAATATATTTCAAGCAGGGTAGGGGATTTTGTCTTTAGTGGTGGCTCTGAAAAGAGGCTTTTTTATTGTTTACATTTTTTTACGTGTTTGCACAGAACCTTGTTTGTTTTTGCTCTTTATCTCAGTTGCTGTTTTCTTTTCCTCCTTACATTTTTACAGGATTCTCTTCAACGCTTCTTGCACAGTGTAAAACAAAACAGCATTGCCAATAGCGGTCAAAGAAATGCCATTTGCATGGAACCAGTGCAAATTTCGCTCATTAATGATTTCATAGTCAGTGGAGAACATCCCATCAGTGCACAAAAAGTAACACATGCTACTCTTTATGGAACACTTTCCGACCTCTGGCTGGGGACAAATTACATCGGCATGGTCCCCTGCTCCTCTTGGTGGTATGGATGAGAAATCCACCTTGGCAGTGGGAAAAATCTCCATCATTGCTGTCATCAACTTCTTTAGGTGACAGACCAAACATCTACATGACATGTACCCCAAATGTAGAGCTCCATAATGCACCAAGGCAACATCAACAGTACTGACTGAGGCCACACATCTGCAAAGGTCCACCATAGCACTGAACCTGCAATCATAGACAGTGCCCCAGAAAGCATCCACTCCTTCCAACTCAAAATTAGCAGCAATGCCTATTTGCACGGCATACCTGAGCAGATCTTGCACAAAAGTATCACCCACGATCAGCACTCTGTGTCTGACCATCTCTGCCAACCTCACTACACAGAGTATTGGGAAAAAACAGTACCACCCCTTCCTGTCAAGCACACCCTTGACACCTGTTTGGATAATCCCCAGAGTTCCATTTCCACACCCACCATGCTGAGAAGGGCAGAATGTGGCACGTGCCCTTTACCAGCTACAGCGAGGGCCCCGCCCCAGTAAAGCAGGGACAGTCATTCTTCCCTTTCCACTATTGTATTTGCAGCACTCCCTCATTAGGTACTATTAAATAGTCACACAGGTATGCAACAATCACATCCAAGACCTCTGCATCGAACACTGTCATTTCTGTGCAGCACTCCATATGTACCGTTACACACTCAGAGTACACATCTCGTGTCATTTGAAAGCACCTCCAGTTAAATGTTCTCCAAAAGTATCCACGCTTTCAACATCTAGATTCACCCAGAGCGGCACCCATCACTACTAAGTACAGGTAGCAATATATTTTCGCTTTCAGCAATGTAGTAAGTGCAAAGAACCAATACTTCAAAGTGCAGTACACTAGTCAGTAATCTGCACAATGCACACTACCCAAGCACATAAAATATCCAGTTGAATCCTATCCACTTCTATACACACAAGTTTTCAACACAGCACTCAGTGGAAACACTGCAGAAGTGTTCACTCTATAAACTCCAGCCATGCACTAAAAACTGTAGGATGTGCTAGCTATCACCACACCCATGGAACCAGAAATGTGTGCAATGCTCACAAACCACATACAGAATCCAACAATGTGAAGCCTACTTGCAAGCAGGCCTCATAGTTGTCAGATTAAGGGCTACAGCCATGCATCCAAGACGCTACTGCCTCACCACACACAACACACCATAGTACACCCCATGTTTAAATGCTCATGTCATGTGCAATGCACTCCCCATCTGCAATTGAGCCTGCCAACTTTCACCCTGGCCAAAGCTTTGCATGCATGGCTGCATGATGTTGCGTTGGGTGTGGTGAACGGTATGTGGGTGGCTGTGTACATTGTCCATATTTTAAATGTGTCATGCTAAGGACTTTCTTTCATGGTGCAATATGTTAAAGTACTTCCTAAAGCAAGGGTCTTATAAGGGGCAAACCTTAGCAAACGCAAATGGTCACATGTGGCTCTCTAATGTGCAACACATGTAATGACCTAAACCATATGGTAATGAACGCATATCACCTCACTTCGGGTGTTCTACCAAGTCTAAAATGTTCTCCACAACCATTCTTCAAAGGTCACCACCCTCGGAGGGATGCAAAGTTAAACCTGCATGGCTGCATTATGTTGTGGTGGCTGTCGTCAAGGCCTCGGCTCTTGGGTGCATAGCCTATGGCCTGCGGCCTTTGGCCATGCACCCAAGAGTCTAGGCCTTGCCCACACCCAGCACAACATAATCGAGCCATGAATGTAAACATGTGGCCACATACCACAATCCACAAACGTAACATAGGAAGAGTGTTATAAAGGGCAAACAATAGCAAACACAAATGGTGACATGTGGCTCCCTAATGTGCAACACATGAAATGACCTACACCATATGGTAATGTGTGCATATCATCTCACTTCTGCTGGTCTACCACTTCTAAAATGTCCTCCACAACCATTCTTTAAAGGTCACCACCCTTGGAGAGATGCATACTTAAAACTGCATGGCTGTATTATGATGTGGTTGCTGTAGTGAAGGCCTGGGCTCTTGGATGCATGGCCTACGGCCTATGGGCTTTCGCCATGCACCCAACAGCGTAGGCCTTGCCCACACCCAGCACAACATAACAGAGCCATGCAGGTGAACATGTGGTCAGGTACCACAATACACAAACGTAACATAGGCAACAACACTTCTACCCAACCCCCGCACCATAATATAGCAATGCATGCAAACATGTAACAGTTAGCAGAATCCACAAACATACCACAGTGTCTGGCACCCCTACCCACTTCTATTCACATAGCATTGTATTACTGCCAACCCAACCACAAAACCTTCACAACAGTGGCCCTGCACCCAATACTCTATCAATTGAACAAAACCAATACTTCATGGTGCAGTACAGTAGTCAGCACTCTGGGGAGTACCAAAGCTGATAAAATATGCAGTTGAACCCTATCCACTTCTATGCACACAGTACTTCAACACTGCACCCAGTGGACACACTGCAGGACTGGTCTCTCTATCAGGTCCAGGCATGGACTAAACACTGTAATATGTGCTAACAATCCCCACACCCATGGAATCAACAATGTATGCAATGTTGGAAACCCACACACACAAGGCATCAATGTCAAACCTACTTGCAACCAGGTCACATAGTTGTCAGTGCAAGGTCTCCACCCATGCATGAAGGGGCTATGGGCTTACCACATACAACACACCATAGTACAATGTATGTTAAAATGTTCATGTCATGTGCAATGCACGCCCCTTCTGCCATTGATCTGCCACCAGTCACCATGGAAAGAGGTCACCGCACCAACTGTCGTGCCGTAACTCAGGCTGCCTGCATTCACCACACAAGGTACACAAGGTAGTCGCCTGTGGAGGTACCCGCAAATTTGCGCAATGCGCACGGATACTGCAGGGACACCATCGTCTTCTTCCACCTAATGAGATATATCAGATGAACCACTTCTCCCTCCTCCACCCTTTCCATCCCTTCTTCCCAGCACCACATGGTGTAAAGTATGTTTTCCTGGCCCTTCCAGCGCAGCACTTTCCTCCGATACACCATGACAGCGTATCCCAAAAATGTTTATGCCCAGCACGCTTCCCTCTAACCAACCACCGGCTGCGTCCAATATTCACCGACATCACGGCGTACTGCAAGCCAATGAGACTTTTGTCTGCGGAGCGAACAGGGAAATGGGTCCGCGGAGCGGAGCCAGATATCACTAATGTTTTGAGATGTACATTTCAGTTCTTTGCAACAAAAGTTCTGGTCGGATTTCCACCAAACACACAAAAGCACACTTTCGGAACCAAGCACCTACTGCAAATTTGGTTAAAGTACGTCCAGCCGATTGGCCTGTAGGCGTGCGCAAAGTTTTTGCCCATTCTGTCTATGGAAAAAAAATATAATTTGGGACCCCCCTATAACTCTGCCCCCCGGGCCCCACAAAACCTCATGCAATTTTCCCAGAAAAGTTTTATCCAAATCCATCCACGGGGAGCAAAGTTATAAGCTGCCCAAAAAAGTGGTCTTCCTATGGGTTTAGCAACTTAACCATAACTACACGGCCACTACCGCGGGCCGTGTAATATGTATATATTTTTTTATGTGTAGCAAGGGCGACCTCATGGGTCACAGTTGCGACCCCTGGCGACCCCACCCCAATTGACATCCCTGGGCATCAGTACCTCAGATGGGTCATATTGGTTATATTTGCACTGTACATAACCTGTACTGAATGCAATACTCCCCCAGCCCCCCATGCTCCACAGGGCTCTGCCCCTTACTGTTAACCCTTAAACAATCCAACCTTGGTCATCAGAGCTACTCTGGGGCTCCTACAAGCACACTGCCTTTCCCCTTTGTATGATGTAACAAAATGAGCAGACCAGCTGACATGCAGAGCACGTGGCTGCAATCCCACCACAACGACCCTCCCACCCACTATCCCCACTGAGGTGGCACAATATTTGTCCGGCATGCCCATGTGCTCAGATTCATGGGCTCCTGGGCTCACCTGGGGCTTGGCATTCCCTGCCAAATTCAGGCGAAGACCAAGTGATGCAATAGGCCAGTATCCCAGACAATGGACTTAAAGCCTTAATACTCTGCCTATAACATAGGAATAGCAATGTGCATATCCAATGCTGCACTCTTGTATGACTTACTGTGCCGTAGTTGCCATGGTATGTCACGCAATGTTTGTACCTTTATTCAATATTTAGGACATTACTTGTTCATATTGTCCTGCCATATTTTTGAGTGTTGCTATGCCGTAATTGCCATGGTATGCCATTCCATGTTTTCAACCTTATTCAATATTTAGGACGTTACTTGTTCATATTGTCCTGCCATGTTTGTGACTTTCACCATGCCGTAGTTGCCATGGTATGCCATGCAGTGTTTTCCACTTTATTCAATATTTAGGACTTTACTTGTTCATATTGTCCTGCTATGTTTGCGACTTTTACCATGCCGTAGTTGCCATGGTATACCATTCAATGTTTGCAACTTAATTCAATATTTAGGACAATACTTGTTCATATTGTCCTGCTATGTTTGCTAGCTTTGCTATGCCATAGTTGCCATGGTATGTCAGGAAATGTTTACAACTTTATTCAATATTTAGGATATTACTTGCTCGTATTGTCTTGCGCTGTTTGTGACTTTTGCAATGTCTGAGCTTTTATTCTGGGACTAACAACTAGCTCTCAAACTTGCCCCCTGATAGCCGTGTGTCTCTACACCAACACCAGCCAACTGTCTTATGCCACCTAACCTGTGAAATATAGTATTTTCTCCAGCACGCCCCACACCATCATCTTCACTTTGCCCTAACACTATCCAACACTCAAAAACCTACCAAGGGTTAGGGACGCACAGAAGGGGATGAAGTCTCCAGATACCTTCTGGCGTTAGGCTGGACGACCACCCAGGGATATCAAGTTGGAACCCACACACCATGCAAGGCGTTTACCCTTAATAGAGTGCTGTTTTCCCGCAGTCTGCCTCCCACCGCCATGTTAGCAAACACATCCTCACTTTTCACCCGCTGTACCACTAACAACTCCACATACCACGTCTCTTACAGGACTGAAAGCTCCCAGAAGCCCATTGTGCACACTATAACTAGGGCCGGATTTATGGAATATTTGACCGGTTCAAATTGAATTTGCACTGCTGAAAAGTGGCTTTGCACTGCCGGCACAAACCCTGATTCATGGAAACGTGCAAAGTGTATTTTTTTCCGTGCAAAGTTGTTTTGTACTGCAAAAATGACTATGCGCTGACTTTGCCCACACTTTGCACGGCAAAAACACACTTTTCACGGTTCCATGAATCAGGGTTTGTGTCAGCAGTGCGAAGTCACTTTTCAGCAGTGCAAATTCACTTTGAACCGTGCAAAGAATTCCATGAATCAGGCCCTAGCTAGCGTCTGTCCTACTAAATTGCAGGTCAGAGGTTGAAAAAACCCAGCCACCGTCTTTCATGCTTCACAGGGTTATAAAATGAGCACTATGTTGCTCATTTTATAACCCTGTTGCTATATCGAACTCCCAGAAAGTGAACTTTGCGCGCTTCGCCGTACAGTATTAACTGAAGTTTATAATTTATTGTGATTCGTTTTTTTTGTTGTTTTTTTAAATGCCTTTCTTCTTGGTAATTCTATTGTGAATGAAAGTTTATGGGGTTTTGTTTGATTTCTTTTTCTGATATCGACATTTTGTAAAGGTTGCAATTTTGTAACCAAAAAAGAAATAGCTATTACTTCCAAACATCTGAACGCATACGTTGTACTAAAGCTGAAATAGTCAGCTTAAAAAATTTGATTAGACGGAATTTCAATGAAACATGACAAACATTTGAACCAAAAAAGCTATTTCAGCCGGTCATATAGCAACCCATTTAGACAGGCACCGGTTAGATAAACCTGTGCCTTCTGGCTCTAGCGTAAGTTGCCCATTCTGCCACTATAGCAAACCCAAGCAGGCCGCGCTCTGTTTTTAATCCTTACCAGTTCGATAATGTACAGGCAACTTGACAGATCGGAATGTAACTACATGATCATTTCAAATGTTTTAAAGTGGCATATCGGTTCTTTCGTCTGTGTTTCTTTAAAAATGCTGCAGATGGCGCTAAAGGATAGGAAAAGTCAAACCAACACAGAACTTGACCCAAATCCGACAAAAGCTCGTTAGAAACTGCACATCTTTTTAAGGGATAAATATTGATTTAACAGCGGGTTTTATTCAAAAGTCCAAACTTTGTTTGTGAGGTTGTATTTTCATATTTTTTTTATACAAGCCTTATATGAATAATAATGACTAATTTACTGTATGTTAGTTGCGTGTATAGCGCTTTATAACGCTGGCAGGTCATCTCAAGGTGCCGCGGCTGAGGAGCAGAAAGGGATGGGAAGTTGTGGGAGAGCTGCTTTTCCTCAGTCCATGTCCTTCCTGCGAGCACACAGATCTGCTTAGGATATATTTGCCTCTTCAGTGACTCGTTTTGTACTCTATGTCTAATGTATGTCCACCCTGGGTGCATATGTACCTCCTCCAGTGGATTAAGTGGGATGCTAAATCGAGGGCGTCACTTACGTATGTGTGTACTTAGGTCACGCCCCCTAACGAGAGCCCCTCCCACTCGCCAATGGCGGTGGAGGGGCGAGGGGGCTGCTGAAAGCAGGGGAGTTGAGGCGCACTGGCATTATTACCTTTAGCGCACCGAAGGTGTGACACCAGTTTGCCCAAGCTCTCACATGTAGCTGGCAGCCCTTTCATTCAAAGCGCTGCATGCTAGAAAACCACGGGGCTCCTTGAATGAAAGAGCTGCCTGCTGCGTGATGACTCTGTAGTCCGAAACAGGAGGAGGGCTGGAGGGCCCTGCCCCTCCTTTTGTTTTCTGGCAGCCATGTAGCGGAAACCACAGTTACACTGGCTTTCTGCAGATGCTGACACCTGTAAGCAGTCTGTGTAATTGTGCAGTGTTTCGGCTACACGGCTGCCACTGCCTGAGGTGTCGGCATGGCTGGCGCTAGTCGGGGTGGGCCCCGGTAGAGCCCTAGCTCAGAAGCCCTTTCTGGAGATTGCCGGGCCTAGGCCCTGGATAGCCCCGGCTCACTTAAAGCCCTGAATTCCTCTATGAATTTCTTTCTCCTCAGTGTATCTGTCATAGCCCACTGTGTGCGCCCCCTGCGAGGTTCATATCTCTTTTTTATTGATTGCCTTTTACGGGAATACGATAGCTAAGGAAAATAGATCATACAGCAGAATAATAATAATTTTCATTTGAACCCTAAATTGCACCAAAGGAGGTGGGCGAGAAAGGGGCACTTCCATTTGCTCCTCCGTGTAAAAGGTCCCCTCTGTGCAATTTTAAAGTGAAAGTGTGAAACACAAGAAAAAATCACTTTTGCCCTTTACTGTTCCACTGCGAGATTGAAACGGTGTAAACCGTCTCCGCAATTAACGATTGCGTTTACAACAGATTCCTAAAGGATTTGATGGCTTTTATCCAGTGGTCGAAGTGTCCGAAAAGAATTAGTGGAACGATGGTTCCTGCTGGCCTGCCCCAGCTCCCCACAAACCTCATCACTACGCCCCCTCCCATTATCGATCCAAACCCCCCAAACAAAGGCGCCTGCTGCTTATGGGAGCATTAAGTTTCAACTTCCTCCTACACTTTTGCTTTAAACAAAGTCATTCTGGAACGGTTTCTTTTTAAAAATAAAAGTATAGGAACAGTAAAACTTAATTAAAAAAAACAGAGGACCGTTCTGGCCCACTTCGACCACTGCTTTTACCAGGCGCAAAATGAAGGCGGGCTCCATGGGAAGCCACTGCACAATCACACACTTGAAAAGCACACCCTGGTGGCAAGGCACGAGGGTTCGTCAGGCAGGGTGGGAAAAGGAGTCAGACATGTTAGGGCCGCTCTGCTCCGCAACTCCTCCTGACAAATTGCACAATCTGAATGACACAAGGCCTAGTAAGATTGTTGTCTTGTCCTCCCTCTGTACCCCTGTGTCTTGGCGCAACTAGTAACACATGTGTACAGGCGCGTTTTAAATTACTTATCATATCATATATCAAATGACAAAAGGGTTCAAATCCTGTGGGTCAGAAAAACACAGCGGTAAAAGTTTACCATCACTTTTAGTCTAGATTACCTGTAACCTCTTTACCCATCCATAAGGTGTCATCACATGTTTCTCCGATACATTCCATCAATAATTCTCCAAAACAAATTCATCAATAAACGCTTGAAAGTCATGAGTACTCATCTTGGAGTTTCACTCAGTTTCAATGTCCGGCCATCAATACAGCTAAAACATCATTAAATATACAGTGATGGCGGTATCTTAAAAAAAAAAAAAAAAAGTGAGAAAAATAATTGCTGCCCCCACAATCTCCGTTAATATTTGAGCAACTCTACACGGGAGGATATCTCAGGGGCAACTTGCTCGGCTTGGAAGCAAGACCACGCTAAGCAACACAGGTTTGATCCCTGGGTCCGCGCTTTATAAATAACCAATTACAATGACCCTAGACGTCTTCCTCGGTGCTGCAGTGAGGGTGTACAGAATGGAAATTCAGGAAACATTGATTGGGTGGGTTGCGTGGGGCGAGGGGTTAAATGAACGTCTTATTCAGAATGTGATAGTGTTACATTTTCAAGGATGGAGACAGTGCTACCGTATTTCCTCTCTAGACTCCCCTGAGGGAAAGAAATCGAGAGACCACGTGGAAATTCTGTCTTTCCCTACATATTTGTTTGAATTCATAAAGCGCTTACGCCTAAGTGCTGTACAAAGTATACCAAAGTCAGTACAAATATAAAAGAACAAAACTGGAAGCCAAAACATCATGGAGTAAACGAACGGAGAATTAGGAGGAAGAAATAATATGAGGTTTGAGGAGAGGATGAAAAGAAGCAAGTGGAGACCTGGTGCACAGAGACAGAAGTAGAACATTCCAGAGTGAAAGAAAAGAAACAAGCCCGGGCACAAGGAGGTCACAGGACAGATAATAACGAAGAACTAGAGAGAGCAAAGACAAAGATACAGAAATGTGGGGCGGGTTCCATGTCTTAAAATCGTGGCAAAAATGGCCGTGAATACAAAATATCGCGGCAAAAATGGAAAAGAACAGAGCCAAGCGGACACTTAACAGCAATACAAAGAAAAGAAATCTGGAGACAACGAGAATGGGAGAAACAGACGAGTGCAGCTAAAGAAGAAGGAGTAGACGAATAATTACTGGGATAATAAATGGACAGCTGAGTTAACCATTGAATTAAAAGGAGCAAGAGCTACACAGGAGAGTACGCGGGAAGACAGAGGAGGTGAGACGAACAATAATCAAGTCCAGAGAAAATAAGAAAATAAGAGTAAGAATTAGAATCTTAGTAGCAGAGAAAGTAAGAAAATGGCCTGTATTGCGGATATTGAAATGGCAAGAATCTGCAACAGAAGAGCAGCCAAAGAAAGAGAGCGAAAATGGCTCTGACGTTATGAGTCAAGCATGAAAGACGAAGAGTCAGGAGGGAAATAAATAGAAGACGGAGGAGAACAACTGGAAAGTGCAGGAGCTAGAAAGAAATGATTCTCTAACTTGTATGAGTTAAGGTGAAGGGAGTGAGAAAGAATCCACCAACCATAGAGGAGAAAACGAAGAGTGTACACGCGCCAACCATAGAGGAGAAGTGGAAGAGTGCGCACCCGCCAACCATAAAGGATAAAAGGGAAAGTGCACACGCACCAACCATAGAGGAGAAGTGGAAGAGTGCACACCCACCAACCATAGAGGAGAAGTGGAAGAGTGCACAGCCACCAACCATAGAGGAGAAGTGGAAGAGTGCATACCGACCAACCACAGAGGAAAAGTGGATGAGTGCGCACCAACCAACGACAGAGCCGAAGTGCAAAACTGCACACCCACCAGCCATAGAGAGGTTGAAGAGTGCACACTCACCAACCACAGAGGAGAAGTGGAAGAGTGCATACCCACCAATCACAGAAAAGTGGCAGAGTGCACACTCACCAACCATAGAGGAGAAGAGAAAGAGTGCACACCGACCGACCACAGTGGAGAAGTGGAAGAGTGTGTACGCAGCACCCATAGAGGAGAAGTGGAAGAGCATACACACCCGCCAAGCCAACCACAGAGGAGAAAAGGAAGAGTGCATAAGAGCCAACCATAGAGGAGAAGTGGAAGAGTGCACTCCCATCAACTATAGAGGAGAAGTGGAAGAGTGCACACCCACCAACCACAGCGGAGAAGTGGAAGACTGTACATTCACCAACCACAGAGGAGAAAAGGGAAAGGGCACACGCGCAACCATAGAGGAGAAGTGGAAGAGTGCGCACCCTCCTACCACAGAGGAGAAAAGGGAAAGGGCACACGCGCAACCATAGAGGAGAAGTGGAAGAGTGCACACCCTCATACCACAGAGGAGAAAAGGAAGAGTGCACCCGTGCCAAAAATAGAGGAGAAGCGGAAGAGTGCGCACCCGCCAACCATAGAGGAGAAAAGGGAAAGTGCACCAGTGCCAACCATTGAGGAGAAGTGGAAGAGTGCACACCCACCAACCACAGGGGAGAAGTGTAAGAGTGCGCACCCGTCAACCATAGAGGAGAAGTGGAAGAGTGCACACCAACCAACCACAGAGGCGAAGTGGAAAAGTGCACACCCTCCAACCACAGAGGAGAAAACGAAGAGTGCACCATGCCAAAAATAGAGGAGAAGTGGAAGAGTGGACACCCGCCAACCATGGAGGAGAAGTGGAAGAGTGTACACACCCGCCAACCACAGAGGAGAAAAGGAAGAGTGCACCCGTGCCAACCATAGAGGAGAAGTGGAACAGTGCACACCCACCAACCACAGAGGAGAAAAGGAAGAGTGCACCTGTGCCAACCATAGAGGAGAAGTGGAAGAATGCACCCCCACCAACCAAAGGGGAGAAGTGGGAGAGTGCACACCCACCAGCCATACAAGAGAAGTTGAAGATTGCACACTCACCAATCACAGAGGAGAAGTGGAAGAGTACACACCAACCAACCACATGGGAGAACTGGAAGAGTGTGCACCTTCCAACCATAGAGGTGAAGTGGAAGAGTGTGCACCAACCAACCACAGAGAAGTGGGAGAGTGCACACCCACCAACCATAGAGGAGAAAAGGAAGAGTGCACCCACGCCAACCATAGAGGAGAAGTGGAAGAGTGTACACACCCGCCAACCATAGAGGAGAAAAGGGAAAGTGCATAAGAGCCAACCATAGAGGAGAAGTGGAAGAGTGTACACTCACCAACCACAGAGAAGTGGAAGAGTGCACACTCACCAACCATAGAGGAGAAGAGGAAGAGTGTGCAGCTGCCAACCACAGAGGAGAAAAGGAAGAGTGCACCCGTGCCAACAATAAAGGAGAAGTGGAAGAATGCACCCCCACCAACCACAGGGGGGAAGTGGAAGAGTGCACACCCACCAGCCATAGAGGAGAAGTTGAAGAGTGCACACTCCCCAATCACAGAGGAGAAGTGGAAGAGTACACACCAACCAACCACAGGGGAGAGTGGAACAGTGTGCACCTTCCAACCATCGAGGTGAAGTGGAAGAGTGTGCACCAACCAAACACAGAGGAGAAAAGGAAGAGTGCACCCACGCCAACCATAGAGGAGAAGTGGAAGAGTGCACATCCGCCAACCACAGAGGAGAAGTGGAAGAGTGCACACCCACCAACCATAGAGGAGAAGTGGAAGAGTGCATACCAACCAACCACAGAGCCGAAGTGCAAAACTGCACACTCACCAAACATAGAGGAGAAGTGGGAGAGGGCATACCCACCAAGCTCAGAAAAGTGGCAGAGTGCACAGTCACCAACCATAGAGGAGAAGAGAAAGAGTGCACACCGACCAACCACAATGGAGAAGTGGAAGAGTGTGCACCCGCCAACCATAGAGAAGTGTAAGAGTGCACACCCACCAGCCACAGAGTAGAAGTGGACCATAATTCTGTTACTGCTAAAAGAATTGGCAATAACGGAATTACCGCCACTTTTGTACTGCACCACTGAACTCAATGAGGCCCCAATAACTGTATTTAAAAGATGCCACCTTCCATGGACATCAATTAGAGGTTTCCAGGGGCACCAGCTGCTACACCTAGCAATCTCCTTGTTACCCCTGGCTCTGTCTCTTTGACCCCTGGCCTAATGTCCCCGTCAGAGTGATGTATTGCTCTGTGAAATAAAAAACGATTGGCCTGAAATAAATCACTCTGGTTTTGGCACTCTCAGCATGTACAGTCCCATTCAGCTTGTACAGTGGGGCCCCCCTCTGCAAGCCATTCCTGAAGCAGGGCATGCTTTGTCCATGGCAGAAAGAAACGAAGCATTTTCCATAATGGCACCTGGCATCTCCAGAATTGTTACTGTTATGTGCCTGTGGTCCTTTGTATATGATTTCAGTTTGTGTGTTTCACTTTGCTTGAGTGTTGCATTGCACTTCTAATCAGTGGCAAATCATTGTCTACTGTGCAAAACACTTATCTCTTTGTACTTTCGTTCATTTATGAAATTCGTTTTTTATGCAATATGTATGAAGGGATGGTGATAGCTCAGTGAATTGTTTGCCGCAGGTAATTGTGTGTCCTGCATTCCATCATGGTGCCACCAGTCTCTCTGTGATGCTCCCTTGACTCCAGGGGCATCGGACGGGGCAGGGATCACACTGCCCTCAGGCTCAGCCCAGGGCTCCGATGGGACAGGGGATTCATCAAGAGCCTGTCAAATTTCTCACCTGGGAGAGCAGAATATTTATTCTTAAACAATAATTAGCAGAGGACAAAAGCCTGCCCAGGTGATTTCAATATACCCCCTATTCCTATAATGAAGGCAAAAGCATGGTTCAACATTTAGATAGACTCCAATGATTAGCATCTCTTTGTGTAACTAAATATTCTCTGGACTGGGGTGAAAGGTGCATCTATTAGGCCAAAGGAAGGCTTAATAGCTATTCAGCCACCTGCGTTCAGAAGATGGGGGTAGAGTTAGAAAGTCCAATGGGTAATGACCCCACTCAAGACCTGCTTCCAAAGCTGTCATCCAGCCCCCAAAAACTTTGGAGTCTAGCTCCGCCCCTGACATAGGAAGGAGCTTTATAAAAATCCAGGCAGATGGAGCATGGCGCGTCTTCATAAAGGCACGCGACCGGATTCACAGCCGCCATCGGGCGAACAGTAGGGAAGGAACACCAGATTCACTTTCCAGGAAAGTGAATAAGGAAGTGAGGATGAGCCTTTACGCTTTACGTCATTTATCAAGGCTCAGGTGTCATCCATCCACTCCACACTTTCAGCCAATCTATGACTGCAGATTATAAATGAAGGCAACACCAGAACGTGCAGCTTTCTCTGATTGTTTTTGCATTGTCTTAACCCCTTGTAGTGGCAGTCTCTGGCACACCGTGCGGGGCGATGCTGCCGCCACTTAACGCTAGGGTACTTTCAAGGGTGCCCTGATAATGCACGAGTGAAGCAGTTCTCTTGAAGTCCATGCAGACAATGCACCAGCTGTGGGGCATCAGATACATTCACAGTCCCATTTAAAGCCCCGCCCCAGAAATAGCCAGGGACCCTGCCTGCAACAGCTGCCACTGGAGCACTTCAAACAATGCTTCCCTCGAGGTCTTTAAATGTATCCAACTCCTTGCAGGGAGTTTCAGGGTGAAATCAACAAACACCAAGTGGACTGGACAAAATGGCTTCCTTTTTTAATCAATGAGAAAGCCCTTTCCGGGGTTAACAACATTCATGTTTTAATAATGTGCTCTTTTTAAGGTGCCACTTGTGAGTGAGGCACGGGAGGACCCCTTCAATTTTAAATAAACTCTGTGGTGCCACCTTTTTTTTAAGCGACCTGCAAGAGGCCTACTGCAGTAATCAAAATGACAACACTGCATAGGAGTTCGCTCGGCCCTTGCGATTTTGGCTTGCACAGAGGAAAATGTGTACTACAAACAAGCGGTAGACACAGGGTTCTTCAGAAACAATTAAAAGAAAGTGTCCCAGACACAGACGTGTTTTGAAGACATCTGGGTTGGCACAGGCAACGTAGAGCCATAATGTGACCTTCATTGTTGGAAATGCTACAATATTAAATTATGAGGCCAACACAAATTAATCATTGGACTGCTGGCAACCCCAGCTTCACACACCGGGTTCATAGCTCCCCTTCACCGGGAAAATCATGAATGGAGTACGAAATGTAAGTCTGCCGATGAAATCAATAACTGGCAAACAAATAAAAAACAAAGGACACAAGAAAAACATGAAAATATAAAAGCAACAGTGAAGGGATAAGGAAAAAGGGAAACCAACACACATAGAAAACCTTACAATGATAGCATTTAACATGCCAAGGTAAATACAAAAAAGTGAAATGCACACACAATTTTATGTCACGCCACAATAAAATCAGACCCGGAAATGTTTATATCTGAACAGAAATCAAAAAACAAAAATAAAACAGAGCGCAATTGATTTACTTTAGAGCAAAAGATGGGAAAACATATGCAAATGGAAAAAGTGGAAAATAAAAAACCTCCATGTTAAAGGTGTCACCTCTGGCAGGCAAGGGCTGGGGGGAGTAGATGTGTAAGTGTAAGTTGGAGTCCCACCGATGACAAGAAAAAGAAACAAAAATAAAGGGGAAAATCAAATAAAACTCATTCAAATCGTTTCTGGGAAAGCAAAATCCATTCACTAGACGATGATGACACATTTCTAACCATACCTAAAGAATACTGTAGACTGAACAAACCCAGAAAACAGCAATAAGGCAAGTCCTGCTGAAAAAAACATGTCTCTACATTTAAGTGTTAGTTGAGGTTACAACATGCATCAAAGAAACTCATTGAAAAAAAGTGAATTAGAAAGAATGGCATAAAGGCAGCATGGGAAAACATGTCCGCAAATTCGAACTGTGAAGCAGTATCGGGCGGCCATTCTTTTTTCAAGTACCATCTTGAGAGCAAACTACAATTAAAGGTTCAGTTTGCTTGTACCATGCTAGCCAAGGATTTGATGAAGTGTTCATCCAAAGGAAAACGAGTTGAAAAGTGAATGAGGGTAACAAAGTCATTTATTTGCTCATTTGTGAGCTTTCGTGGTATTTACCACTTCCTCAACCAGGGTTGGAATGACGCCTTTGAAAAACATCACAACATTACAGCTTAAATCGCCCCTCCTAGAAATACTTTTTTCTTTTCCTTTGCCTGTCTGCACTGCACCCGATCTGTAGTTTTATTCAGAGAGGCATGCATTAGATGTTGAACTCCCACTCACATTCCCGTTTTCAAGGTCTGAATGGTGCGCTGTGTTAAGTGGGGCTGAGGTCAGTGGAACTGAAGAGAAGGGAAAGAAAGGCAAACGCAGCCCACCCTGTTAGGCTGCTCCCAGGAAGGCAGGATGGGATGGGATGGTGTCAGTCATGGTAGGTCCAGTCCAGTTGAAACTTGGTATGTCAGACCAGTCCCTTTGCAAGATCAGTGCAGGCACAATCATCCACATCTCTGTCTCTCTCTACATATATATAACCATACACTCACAACACCTGTGAGAGGACCACACTCTGTGGAACCACCATATGTTCAGAAAAATACAGACCATGTCGGATCGGTAATCATTACGCCGTTTATAGGCCTTCATCACAACGGTGTGAGATGTCGCCGTAATTGTTCTGACATTGTGAAATTTGATGGTGAATGTTCAAGGATAGCCAATAACTTCTTGACACCAGGGTGTTCTAAAGGAATTACTCAACATGCCTATGTGGGAGCAAGGAATCTGAATCGGGATCATTTGCTTAATGCGAATCGGTTCCCCAAGGTAGTTTCACATGAGGAAGCCTGGCGCTCACGCTTTGGGGTGCATCTCAATATTTTAGATGCATTATCCAGAGGCATTGGCATGTTTTGCAAATGAATAAGGGACTTATCGCCTATTTTGCTATTCCTTCCTTGTCTTACTTTCAGGAAATCCTTTTCCTTCAAGGATCAATTGGTCTCTCCGTTTTTTTATCTCCCGCCAATGAGAATTGTGCTGCTAGCACTTGACTATCACAACACCATAAAGGTTTCTATAAATGTTTGAAGTGTAAAGTAAAGCACTTATGCTGCATGCACCGGTACCTACCAGTACTCAAGTTCATCCGCTTTTAGGCATCCCAGGGACTAGTTAGCATGACGTAACATGTGGCACACTTTTTGTTGTATATGTATCGATTTGTCCCTGCAATAAATGGTATGTGGACAGTACCACATGCAAATTCAAAGTCAGGATCCTTCAGCATTTACACGCCTTAAGAACAGTTGATCATCCCTATCCTATGGCGAAACATTTTCAAGAATGCCAAGCAAGCAATGTGTAGGAGCTTTCTTTCTTTGGGATGAACCATGTACCATCACATCCTCCTGGGGGCGTGGTAGAACATTGAAACTTCATCAATTGGAGACCAAAATGATTCTGGCTTTGGATACAAAAACTCTGAATGGACACAACATCGATGAGGAATTGTATACTTTTGTTTGTGTTTGATTAGGTGACTTGAGGTGTTTACTTCTGTTTCACATTTATTATTTCTATTTTGGTTTATTATTGTTTCTTAACAGAGTATTTGTGTATATGCACTTTATAGTACTTTGAATTCCATTATTAATATACTATTGATCCGGTTGTGTGTTTGCACTCTAGCACTTTGTTTGTGAAGGTGCACATATTCTTCGATGAATGTTAACAAATCTTTTGCTGTTTGCACAATGTGCATCGGCATTACCAATTGCTCTTTGGCTCTGACTGCTATTTTCTCATGTGCAGTATGCACTTTATGAACGTTGTATTTTATCATGGAGTCTCATTATGTTTTATGGAAATATGCACTTTGATAACCCATGAGACATGTGTTTGCACTTCAGCGCTTTATGTGTGCAGATGCACATGTTTTTTGATGAACGTTCACATGTTTTTTGCATACTTGCACAGTCGGCAGTGGCATTCCGACTTGCACTCTGCTCTGAATGCTATTTTCTCAGGTTTCCTATGACTTTATGAATGCTTTATTTCAATGGGCCTCATTAGGACCCTGGCGGTAAGGGGTCTACGCCAGCGTTAGCTGCGCCGACCCCTTACCGCCAACTACGAGTTCCCAAAGCGCCATGGTCATTTTTCCGCCCGCTTTTTGCGGGCGGAGAAATCCATGGCGCTATGGGACCTTGGTGTTAATTACGCCACCGTAATGTACGGTGGCGTAATTAACGCCTTCCCCACTCCCATTGAGCCCTATGGGGCCGAAATGGGAATGGGGAAGGGTAAATGGGTCAATGGGGACTTACCGCCCCGCCGACCTCGGAATGGGGAGGTAAGTCCACCATCCGCCATGGCGTAAACGGACTTTACGCCATGGCCGGAAAGTCCGTCGATGGCGGAAAAAATCCGCCAGGGTCGTAATGAGGGCCAATATGTTTTAAGTACTTCCACTTTTTGACATAATGCAGCAGCACCACATTGGGTAACTTTGCCCTGATTACAACTTATTTAAGTGCAGTTTTTCACTTTATTTTTGCACACGCGGTTTTGGGTGTCACTGGTATTTTCATGTTGTGCTATTTTGAATCTGCACACAGCTTAATTTGCTGTTCATTTTTATCACGTGCCTGCACGGCTTGATCAGTACTTAAAACAATATTGATCACATTAATTATGATGTAACATTTGAATTGTCGGGTTCATATTATTGAACCAGTATTTATATTCACATGGTTGCATTTTTATGAGCTGCCTTCATTGTCAATCAGCGTGTTTCAAGATGGCGGCCAACTGGAGGCTTGTTAGTGAACATGTATACACATTCTAGTCATTAGTAATAGACAAAGGACGAATTGTGTATTTATTTTGATGATGAATTTGATGCGCTTGTGTGATGAAGCACCTGGTGGTGCGAAACACGGTACTGTCTTCCTGCCGCACTGTTGTGGCGAATGCTAATAAACGTGATAATTACCGATCCGGCATTTTTTGTATTTTTTTGAATATATGGTGGTTCTTCAGAGTGCGGTCCTCTCACAGGTGTTGTGTGTGTTTGGTTATATTTTTACGGGGTGGCGTACCAGGAAGGACCAGCACCGATTTAGTGATCAAGTAAGCACAGAGTCTGTTTACGCTTTTGTTTCTGGATGTATATATATCCAGTCAAGTGGCTCAGCGAGTAGAGCGCTCGCTTTGACATCAATCCCGGCGGGGCCAAACTCCGCCTTTCATCCTTCAGAGCTCGATAAATGAGCCCCACACACCGTGGGTAATAATAAGCAGCGCTCAGATACCTGAGGGTTCGTAGCGCTATATAAATGCCAAATTATATATATATATATATATATATATATATATAAATATATGTGCCACTTATATACTTATAGTCATGACTTTACTTACAGTAAAGGCTCTACAATAATTGTTTTAGGTTAAAATGGCAAAATACTGTCCCCCGTAACTTTTGAACCCCTGCATTGACCCTCAACAAATCCACCATTGAACCAGACCGATGCGAATCAGCAAGCCAAATTTGGTAAGAATCCATGCACTCACTAAAAAGTTACGAGGAGTTTAAAAAAATGCCATATTTCACTTGATTAGAATGGACATCTCCAAGGGTAAGTGGAATGTTTAAAACCCTAATTTCTCAAAAACGGCTACTTCGATTATCGAGATCTTTGGCACACATATACACTTTATTCTGAAGTTGTTTATGCTTCAAAGCGTTTGAAAATCACATCAGCCAAACTAAAAATAGAAACAGCAATGTTCTCTATATACACACACCTGGTAACGATGATGAGTGAAGACACCGATCCCGAACCCCAACAATCTATCAACTACATGCAGAATCTAAGGAAGATATTCTACGAGGTATCAAACTACAAACTGAGAGTTAGCCATAACAGGATGACGCTAATGACCGAATACATAGTTCGACCAAGATGGAAGGTCAAAGACGAGTATTCAATAGTACCCTGGCCCAAATCAGGCCCAAGCCCAGCAGACCACCGTCAAAATAGACAGCGAGGGAATAGGGGGCAGCCAATCCACAACACCATAAGGGGGAGACTAGACATAACCGGCCCCACCCACCTGAAATCCATACAAAACAACCAGGAACGCATTGTGACATCTAATCTAACGGTTAGATGCGCAAGAAACGTAACAAGCTACTAAGCGTACCCACAGGAATGCTACTTTCCCTTGCACTGCCCTTTTCCCCTCTCCCTTCCCCCAGGCACTTGCCCTTTCTTCCTACCCATGCACTTGCGCGATCTGAAGGACACCTGGCCTAGTAGGATTGTTGCCTGTCTTCCCACTGTTTCCCCTCCCTTGCCTCGTCGCGCCTTGAAACACTTGTGTATGGGCGCATTATAAATGCCATATCATATCATATCATATCATACTTAAATAGAACAAGATTGGACAGATAGAACCAGGACGTACAACCCACTAACCCAACTTCAAATCTCTGCTTCCCTAATTCACCCGAAAACCCACACAACCAAATCTCGCCCAGCAAACCGCACACACATCACCAGCCCGCAACAACAACAAACAACACATAAACTGCATCAACAGCACACAAGGTCTCGCTCTGATCCGTTACTTACCCCGAAACTCAGCGCATGGTGGAAACGGAACTGAAGCCGCCAACAACACACCACTCCTCTCACTCTCCTATTGCCTCTTCACCCGACTAACCTAACTCCCCTGCCCTCTTGTTACAGATCTGTTTGAGCGGCTACAGACCAACTCCGTTGGTGACGGTGCGCGATATAAATACCATAACAGTAACATTAACATATAGTTTTGTATGCTCCGAACGCTGGTAATTTGTAATTATTAAAAAGCAGAAGCATGCAGCCGGTCGGATAGCACAGCGAGTAGAGCGCTCACTTTGACATCACTCGGCCTTTCATCCTTCTGAGGTCGATAAATGAGCACCACACACCGTGGGTAATAATAAGCAGCGCTCAGATGCCTGAGGGTTCGTAGCGCTATATAAATGCAAATGATTATTATTATACGAGTAAACAGAACACTCGTAATGTGACAAGCACAGCCATATGAGTATGCACCGAAATATTGTAATGTTTAATATTATGAACAAGCAAAAGCATAATAATAAGCAGAACACTCATAATCTTTAATACATAGGATACCTAACAGCAGGACATTACTGAACGTAATCTAGGCAAGGCGATATGTGATTGGGACTGCATAAATGGTCAATACTATCATCATAAGAATTGTCTGAACAACGTGTGAGTAGGCAGCCGCTGTAGCACACACCTTTGCACAACAGTTAGCAACGCCGGATACAGTGCTGAACTTTTTTTTTTAAATAAACGTTTAAAATCACATATATTTAGTTTGATCAGGTTTTCAGAGATCCGATTTTTTAAATACTACTGAGAGCATAGGGTTTTGAAACGTAATTCCTATTCTGCCCGCTAGAGAGCACTGCTGGTTCAATTCCAAATCTAAAATAATTCAGCAATACATACAATTGCTGTAGTTCATGATTTCAATCGAAAATACATCTTGCTTTCCGTAACCCCCCCACACAGCCGTAGACACCAGAATCTGCACCCCAAAAGGCATTGCATAAAAATGACTCCTTGCTGCCTGAATACTGTTGCCCACCACGAGGAAATGTAACGGCATCACGAGCAAAACCAATAACTAGAACGTCTTTTGGGGTGATTTGTAAGGAATCCACACGCCACCTGAAAGCAGTCCTTCAGCGTTTGGGGGATGGGTGGTTGGATGTGCATACATGCCAACATTCTGTGACCAAAAATCTGTAGGAATCTTAAAGTTTCAAAAATAGTCAGGCGAGGAGGTGATGATAGGAATAGGGCGCGTCAGCAGCCCATTGTCATTGAATGAGCCCGCCGCCGCGGGTGCATTCAATGACAATGAGGCGCATGCCACGCCTTCTGCCATCACGCCAGCTCGGGGGAGCCCTTGAAAGACTCGCCCGAGTTGACGTGATGGGGGGCTAATGGCGCCTTTTGTGAAAGGCACTCGCGGCGGAGGGGCGCCCTTAGCCCACCGGCGTGGGCGCCTTTTACATCAAAGGCCTGCATGCTGCGCCTCCTCCCACTACGCCAGCTCGGGGAAGTCCTAGAAAGACTCCCCCCGAGTTGGCGTGGTGGGGGGCTAATGGCGCCTTTTGCCAAAGGCACCCGCGGAGGAGGGGCTCTTTTAGCCCACCGCCGTGGGTACCTTTGACATTAAAAGCCTGCATGCCGCGCCTTCTCCCGCTACGCCAGCTCGGGGAAGTCCTTGAAAGACTCCCCGGAGTTGGCGTGGTGGGGGGGCTAATGGAGCCTTTAGTTTTGCCAAAGGCACCCGCGGCAGAGGGGCGCTTTAGCCCACCGCCGTGGGTGCCTTTGACATTAAAAGCCAGCATGCCGTGCATTCTCCTGGTACGCCAGCTCGGGGGAGCCCTTGAAAGACTCGCCCGAGTTGACGTGATTGGGGGCTAATGGCGCCTTTTGTGAAAGGCACTCGCGGCGGAGGGGCGCCCTTAGCCCACCGGCGTGGGCGCCTTTTACATCAAAGGCCTACATGCTGCGCCTTCTCCCACTACGCCAGCTCGGGGAAGTCCTAGAAAGACTCCCCCCGAGTTGGCGTGGTGGGAGGCTAATGGCGCCTTTTGCCAAAGGCACCCGCGGCGGAGGGGCTCTTTTAGCCCACCGCCGTGGGTGCCTTTGACATTAAAAGCCGGCATGCCGCGCCTTCTCCCGCTACGCCTGCTCGGGGAAGTCCTTGAAAGACTCCCCGGAGCTGGCGTGGTGGGGGGCTAATGGAGCCTTTAGTTTTGCCAAAGGCACCCGCGGCAGAGGGGCGCTTTAGCCCACCGCCGTGGGTGCCTTTGACATTAAAAGCCTGCATGCCGTGCATTCTCCCGGTACGCCAGCTCGGGGGAGCCCTTGAAAGACTGCCCCGAGCTGGCGTGGAAAAAAAATATGTACAAAAAAAAATCGGTAGGCGGTAGGACTGCTTAAAAAGCGGTATCCTACCGTCTAAATCGGTAGGGTTGGCAAGTATGGATGTGTAACACAAGTATTGATGCACACTGAACTGTGTCATTAGGCATCCAGACTACTCCTTGCTGTGGAAGGCCAGACGATGGTAAACATTTTTTGGATGTATTTGTTACTCATGCACAGCAGGTGCTAGTCTTCTGTGCAGCAAATAGGGAAGGGGTCTGAAACCTTTGGCTCTCCAGATGTTTTGGACTGCAACTCCCATCAGCCCTAGCCTGCATGGTCGATGGTGCGGGGTCATGGGAGTAGTAGTGTAGAAGATCTGAAGAGCTCGGGAGGATAGCTCAGCGGCAACGTGCTGGCCTTGGAAGCAAGATGACATGGATCAACACAGGTGGTTATAGTTCAAAGGATCGAATAAAAAGGATCGAATGGTCAAAGGATCGATTCAAAAGGAGCAAAAACAAAAGGATCAACATTTTTTATTTTTTAAACTTTTTTTTTTGGGGGGTCCCCCCCCACCCCTCTTTTTATGGTAAAAACCACTTTTTTAACCTATACGAAACCAAAAAAATATATATAATTAAAAAAAAAATTCACTCCTTTTGTTTTCGGCCCTATTGCGTCAATCCTTTTACATTCGATCCTTTTACATTCGATCCTTTAACTGGACACCAACACAGGTTTGATCCCTGGGTCCGCGCTTAGAAACCTCTGGGTATTAAGCACGTTATAAATAATCTATGATATCATCATATCATAGCCATTGGTGGCAAACCACTGCCAATAGAAGCTTTTTAGCCAGTACAGGGAGGGAAATGAGCCAGAACAAGAAGGGGCTGCGCTCCAGCAATAATTGTTTTGCTGGAGCACCGTTCAGTGTAGGTTCCGAAGCCCAAACCCCGCAACCCCCAAGTTGAGGAAACCCAAACGCTGTGCATTTGGAGTCGCAATGTGCACAACGATATGCAGCGACTTTACAAACCGCGTCTGAAAGTCGTCCAGTACAGCCCAAACTCAAACATTAAAATGGTCCAATGCTTTGCACACATTTTACTGTCAGGGTGACTATTTTTGACAGATGAAATGAGTCCTTACCAAGTGTGCATTGCATGCTCTGAAGGAATGCACATTTGAATTACTATCATAGACATGTTTGATAAATTGGTGGTGATTCTTATATTTCCAAAATGCACTTTGTTTTTATGCAAAGCAGCCAGCATCTTATATTCAGTGCACCCACATTATTCGACACCTAGCTCTACCCCACAATCCAACTCACATCACTGGCAAACCCCAATTCACGTTACTCACAAACCCGTCATCAGCCCCACGAAAGCAGGCATAACGAAAGAGTTACAGGTTTGAAACTCAGAATTGGGCTGAGCAGTAAAACATGTACTGTTTCCAAAACTATTACGATCAAATTTGTAAACAGACCCTAATACTCAGACACGTAGAGAAATCATTCAAATAAATAAAAAATGAATCACATGTCACTTTAACTAACTCATTCAACCAATTAAACAAAACACGAACAAAAATATGTTATCAATGTATTCATCGTGCCCAGGATCATCCTCTCACACAACCTCACTTGTTATAACTGCGCGGATGACACACAAATGATCCTGAGAATTCCTAAATCGACCCCAGACCTGACCTAGCATCATGTCTCTCCAACATTGACTGTTGGATGATGACTAACCATCTCCTTCTGAACCCAGGGAAAATGGAGATCAGGGTATGCAGAAAATCTGCTCTATTCCCCCAACCAACCTCCTGCCCACCCTCACTCAGCCTCCCCCCGCAACCACCACCACTGTCAAAAACCTTGGCTGCACAATGGACTCAGACCTAACTCTGTCTCAGCACATCAGCAATACATACAAAGCCTGAAATTTGCACTTCAGGACCCTGAAGCGTATCTTCCCTAACCTTACCTACCCGAACAGACTGGCTGTAATTATGTCCATTGTCATGTGCAGACTTGACTATGAGAACTCCCTCTACCTGGGTGCACCGGCCTACCAGCTAAACAAAATCCAAAGAGCACAAAACTCAGCTGCCAGACTGCTTCTCGCATTGGGACGAAGGGACCACATCTCACCTGCCTTACGCACCCTACACTGGCTCCCAATTGGACACAGGGCTGCTTTCAAAATCCTATGTATTACCTACTGAGCGTGGCACAAAGTAGGCCCCAAATTCTTACAAGAAAATATTTCACCTTACTAACCAACTCGCAGCCTAAGGTCAAGTACTGCCCTCCTCCCAGTGGTCCCCACCTCCAATTCAGCAGGATAGGAGGGTCCACCTACTCAACCCTGGTGCCAACTCTGTGCAACTCACTACCTCCCCACATTAGACACAGCGAAGACTACATGACTTTCTGGAATGCACTCAAAACTTGGCTCTTTGACTAAAAACACATAAGGGAATGCAGTGAACCGCCTGACCTACCACCACGACCGACACCTGGCGTGGTACCCCGCTGATTATTGTAATTGTAATTGTTAAGTTATACACAAGAAGAATGCTTCAAACCGCCTGTCATAGACCCTGTCATAGACGTCAGGCTGGACGATATCTAACTCCACTACCGAGAGCCTTTGCCCAGACTTGAAACCCTAATCGTAGCGGCACCTATGTACCTGACAGAATTTATTCATCAACTCGTCCGCAGGAATTCCATACGCTCTGATGCCTAGAGCTATCAATCGCCATTAATCAGGGGCGATTGTGCTAGACTCGCAACCCAAGCACCAATAACACTCAAGAGCTTGCTCAAGGCTAAGCAATTATGCACTACGCAATCAGTCCAAGAACGCACATGCCTGCTAATTCTACACACCTAGAAATCCAAAAGCAGAACTAAATACCCAGTTATTCTGCTAATCACACCTACCAGTGAATGTATATTGCAGAACTACCCCCCAGTAATCTATCTATCAGAGCTAGCAACCCAAGCTCTAATAGCACTTCTGAACTTGATCATTGCCCTGCAATTATGCACTATGCCATCAGCCCAGGAAATGCCCTTGCTCACTAATCCTACACATCTGGAAATCACTGTGAGAAAGGATATAGCAAGGAATGTTCTAACACTTATTCTTCGATAATCCCAACTTTCTGGGAATGTCCTAGTAGAACTACCCACCAGAGACCCTATTTAGCTGAACTGCCTACCAAGGATGAATCTAGCACCTTTACAGTAACCAACATGAGTTTTGGGGCAGATCTGCCTGGTCAGTCTTCGTCAAAACATTCAGACATATCAACAAACAAAGAGATACCCGGCCTCGACAGGCACTGGAAGCTCAGCAGGAACAAGGTCCCCCTGGAAAATACATAGACACTCAAACACACCACTATGCTAACGCTTGCCTCTGTACCAACAAATAATAGAATGTAGCTACACACCCGTCAATTCATTCGGCCTTCCTGCACACATACTTACTCACCTCCATGTTCACCTCAACAGTCTTTAGAATGCAGCGATACCCCTAGAAATCGGCCTAGCTGCACACATAATGTCATTCTCAAAACACCAGCGCTGCCAGAATGCAGATACCATAGTCCATTGGTCTGGCTACACACATTCTACTGATCTTGCACAACCACTGCATCACATCTAGCACTAGTAAGCCGCTACACACCACCTATTGCACACTGGCTGCACACATACCAAGTGCGCCCATGCATGTTTTACTACACTACTCTCTTTACTGACCTGGACTGTGGTCCCCGAGGGCGTTCTACCCACAGCGTTTTGGAATCATAACCATGGTAAAAGGCGCTATAATATTTCAACATAACATAACATAACATAACATAACATAACATAACACAACAAAACACAACACAACACAACAGAAGACAAAAAAAATTGTGAGAGGGTTTATTTCCGAAGAACAAAACATCAAACTCTAAATTGGTTGAACAGTTAATGCAATCCCCAAACTAACATATATGCATAGACTAATTGTGCTTCTCAGACATGTATGAGAAGTGTGATGAATCCAGGGTATTTGACGTTCTCCTTGTGGCAGAGCCACCTCCATTGAGGCTCTGAAGGTGAGCCTGCTACGCAAGACCCTCCCCAGGGGTTTGGGAAAGTGAGACCTCACTGGGAGTGACTCCCCTTCAGGGAACAAAGACTTGCATTCCCACGGGAACTCCGTATTCCCAATGTATGCTCTGCCTATATGGGAGGAAGAAAAGAGGTCAAGAAATCCAAGTGTTTGGCTAAAGATATTGTTGAACTTTCCTCTTGCTGCCAACTTGTAATGAACAACATGCCCCTTCTCTTACAACAGCAAGAATAAAGGATTGGCGACCCTTGAATGGAGGAGGAGATTTTCAACGCTGATGCGACTCCCTGATGTGAGTGCATCGGCAAGGGGAGGAGCCCTGCAGATCAGCAGAGCCTGCTGTAGCGCGGAAGGAGGCGGACATTCATATGAGACACCACACACTAGACACGGAAACGCGCAAGGCCAGTGAAGGCGAGGCTACATGGAGAGAACCGAACCTGGAGGCGGGACCACGTACCGGACTGGGTGGACCCGGAGTCTGCTAACTGATGCAGAGTACAGGGGCAAAGGGAGGATTGGATCCTCCTCTCTCAGCACGAGAGCCTGCAAAGAGCGAGAGAAAAGAGAGACCACTGGAACTCAAAAACCGCCAACATCCACCAGTGAGAATCAGCAAGCTGCGAAGAACGCCACCACTACTTGTAAGATAAACCCTCCCTGGAGCAAGCACTACAACACAGCTGGTACGCGGGTTGCCCTGGTCTGAGGGATGAAGAGATCCAAGAATACAAGCAGGGAACAAGGAAGGATTAACCTAACCCCACCCAAGTGTCACAGTGACCTGAGTGTTGTAAAGCAATATCCTAGAGGCAGCAGGTAAGCTGCATGTAAGCTTGTTTATTTCAGTTTCGTTAATGAGTCCATAAGTATGATAATATAAGGACAGGTCTGTTAGGAGCTGGAGCGAACACCACTGGCTCCCACCACCCAGGCTACATAGCTCCAGCTGCCTTGGCTGGAACACAGACTCATTCATCAACATTGCAGTCACTCACTGGACATTCTCTCCATACCAAGCAAGCAGGAAGACACAATACAACACACCTCCTTTCCTTCAACATACACAACAGGCAAAAATGCACACTACAGGGAGACATGATACAACACTCGCGCCTTGAAACACTTGTGTATAGGCGCGTTACAAATGCCATATCATATCATATCACTCTTCCCTTCAATAAACACAGAGGGAACCCGCAAACGCAAATCACGCCAAACATCGAGGAAAACACATAAAGTACACAAACCTTCTTTCACCTGCCAGCAAACACAAGACACATGCACACGTCCACTTGTGGTAGCAAAAGATCTGGACGTCCAAAATTACGTAACTAACAAACCAGCAGCAGATCAGCACCAGTGTTGTATCGTGTGCATGTTTGGCTGTTGTGTATATTGACGGATGGAGGTGCGTTGTAGCGTGTCTTCCCACTTGCTTGGTCTGAGTGATCGTATCGTGTGCATGTTTGCCTGTTGTGTATGTTGAAGGAAAGGAGGTGCGTTCTAGCGTGTCTTCCTGCTTGCTTGGTCTGAGTGATCGTATCGTGTACACGTTTGCCTGTTTTGTATGTTGAAGGAAAGGAGGCGCGTTATAGCGTGTCTTCCGGCTTGCTTGGTCTGAGTGATCGTATCGTGTGAATGTTTGCCTGTTGTGTATGTTGAAGGAAAGGAGGTGCGTTGCAGCGTGTCTTCCTGCTTGCTCGGTCTAGTGATCATATCGTGTGCATGTTTGCCTGTTGAAGGAAAGGAGGTGCGTTGTAGCGTGTCTTCCCGCTTGCTTGGTCTGAGTGATCGTATCGTATGCATGTTTGCCTGTTGTGTATGTTGAAGGCAAGGAGGTGCGTTCTAGCGTGTCTTCCCGCTTGCTTGGTCTGAGTGATCACATCGTGTGCATGTTTGCCTGTTGTGTATCTTGAAAGAAAGGAGGTGCGTTGCAGCGTGTCTTCCTGCTTGCTCGGTCTAGTGATCATATCGTGTGCATGTTTGCCTGTTGAAGGAAAGGAGGTGCGTTGTAGCGTGTCTTCCCGCTTGCTTGATCTGAGTGATCGTATCGTATGCATGTTTGCCTGTTGTGTATGTTGAAGGCAAGGAGGTGCGTTCTAGCATGTCTTCCTGCTTGCTTGGTCAGAGTGATCGTATCATGTGCATGTTTGACTGTTGAAGGAAAGGAGGTGCTTTGTAGCGTGTCTTTCTGCTTGCTTGATCTGAGGGATCGTTTCATGTGCATGTTTGCCTATTTTGTATGTTGAAGGAAAGGATGTGCGTTATAGCGTGTCTTCCCGCTTGCTTGGTCTGAGTGATCGTAACGTGTCCATGTTTGCCTGTTGTGTATGTTGAAGGAAAGGAGGTGCGTTGTAGTGTTTCTTCCGAGTGATCGTATTGTGTACACGTTTACCTGTTGTGTATGTTGAAGGAAAAGAGGTGCGTTATAGCGTTTTTCCCACTTGCTTGGTCTGAGCGATCGTATCTTGTGCATCTTTGTCTGTTGTGTATGTTGAAGGAAAGGAGGAGCGTTGTAGCGTGTCTTCCCGCTTGCTTGGTCTGAGTGATCGTATCATGTGCATGTTTGCCTGTTGTGTATGTTGAAGGACAGGAGGTATGTCGTAGTGTGCCTTCCCGCTTGCTTGGTCTGAGTGATTGCATCGTGTGCATGTTTGCCTGTTGTGTATCTTGAAAGAAAGGAGGTGCGTTGTAGCATGTCTTCCTGCTTGCTTGATCTGAGTGATCGTATCGTGTCCATGTTTGCCTATTGTGTATGTTGAAGGAAAGGAGGTGCGTTGTAGCGTGTCTTCCCGCTTGCTTGGTCTGAATGATTGTATCTTGTGCATGTTTGCCTGTTGTTTATGTTGAAGGAAAGGAGGTACGTCGTAGTGTGCCTTCCTGCTTGCTTGGTCTGAGTGATTGCATCATGTGCATGTTTGCCTGTTGTGTATGTTGAAGGAAAGGAGGTGCGTTGTAGTGTGCCTTCCTGCTTGCTTGGTCTGAGTGATTGCATCGTGTGCCTGTTTGCCTGTTGTGTTTGTTGAAGTAAAGGAGGTGCGTTGTAGCGTGTCTTCCCGCTTGCTTGGTCTGAGTAATTGCATCTTGTGCATCTTTGCCTGTTGTGTATGTTGAAGCAAAGGAGGTGCGTTGTAGCGTGTCTTCCTGCTTGCTTGGTCTGAGTGATGTCATGGATTCAAAGTGCTTTGTTTTGAATGCCTCTCGGAACCGTGTGGACAGCGCTCTCACGCTTACACCTCAGCTAAAATGCATCCTAAGACGTTGTTTCTTCCAACTGTGAAATAAGAATTGAAACAGGCCATATCCGACTGCCCGCCCAGAAATATGGGATTCATTGAAACTGTACTCTGCAGGCTTGACCAAGCCAGCAACCTCTACGAATACTTACAAACCAGCTACAAACAGCCCAAACTGCTGCAGCCAGACTCCTTCTGAGATACCAAAGAGGCAAGCACACCACCACAGTCCTCCAAACTCTCCCTTTGCTCCCGGTCAAACACAAGATACTATTCAAAACACTACGAATCACCCATCTCGCATTGCCCGGCAGCGGGCCCAGAACTCACCCAGTGAAAAGTATTTTAATACAAGCCAAACTAAGTGCTTTGCTCCAGCAACCAGCCTTAGTAGCAGTAGCAAGTTGTAACCGGAAACTTCATAGTGGATATTCCTTCTCGTTTCTGGCTTCCACGCTCTGGAACTTAATTCATAGGCACTGTACATAGAGGAAGACCACTTAACCTTCAGAAAATCGGTCGAAACTCATTAAGACTGTATCTGACGTACTAGAACAGCACCGGCAAATACCTGACCATTCAAAGAATACTGGTCCACTTTCAAACAAAAGCCATCCCAGTGATCAAATGCCCCCTGGAAACAATCTGACAACTGACCACACAACCCAACGGCGGACCCTTTGAGACATCTTACTACACCAATGACCATCACAGACCTGCATCCAAAGAAACTGAAATGAGTGACAGCAACAAGCAATCCGGCAAATCACAATCCAACCAAGAAAGGACCCTTTCGGTGTAATCTCACCAACACATCCCTTACACCTGCGCACAAAACCTCCACTTTCTCACCTTAACACTAAACCGGGAATGATAAGAACTTCCCTTGCCTTTAGAAAAAAAAAACATGACAAAAACTCCCACTCATAGATAAGGAACAGACTTGAAGTTGAATGGGTTCAGTCGAGATTAAAGGCCCCATAACAGAAGTCGTCACTAATCCCAACCTTCCTCTTCTCCCCAAATGAACCGAATGAATTCTATATTTCCTACTGCGCATGTGCGTGCCGCATACATGTAACACGCACACACACCCCACGCCCCCTTGTACAAAGCAAGTTCCCAGTCTCGGGAGGATAGCTCAGGGGCAACGTGCTCGTCCTTGGAAGCAAGACAACACGGAGCACCACAGGTTCGATCCCCCGGTCCGCGCTTAGAAACCTCTCAGTATTAAGCGCGTTATAAATATCCTATCATATCATTATCAATATAACCTTAATTGACGGAGATATACTGAAGCTCACGTCTCTAGCTATATCACTCTGTCGGCCTCAGCTAACTCGCCCTTTCAACCCAGCGATTTATCAGATCATTGCTTCTTCCTTCCGGATAAAACACATACATAAGTGTCACTACGGCACCACACTTCCATGCACTCATCAACACCTCCGAATTTGCACCTGCCCCCCTCTCTTCCAGTAAGAACGCGTACTCCTCCTCTTGTCTTGCAGAGCCACGCCCAACGAGGCTGCCAAATGGGGGCGTGTAAAGGCTGCTTTACATTGCATTGCACAGTTCAGCTGGCACCACAGCGGTACTCGGTTGATGCTGGGTTTCTAGAGCCTATCTTTAGACTGCTGCAATTTATGAGCAATGTTTTATGTAGATCCCTCGGTCCCCAATCTTTTCCAAAGGGTCATTTAGAGCATTTTCCCAGAGGCGGGCCTCAACAGAGAGTACCGGGGCCTTCCTTCACTCCTTGCAATCACTGTGGGCATGCCGTTTCAACAGAGCGCTAAATAGAAGCCAAATAAAGACATTATTCAGCACTATATAGAACCCGGTTCTGTGTCCCATATCGACAGTTTATTTTTTAATGAGTTTTTTGCTGAAAAAACTCATCGAAAATTTGCATTTTTTATTTTTGGGGCTGGTCCATCCATGCTCCTCCCACCCCAATTATACACTATTTCCCCTTATCCATTATATCTCCTAACCCACCCCCTCCTATTTTCCTATGAGATTTTCTGGCAAAAAATTGTCGGAAAAAAAGGAACTGTTGATGTAACCACGTCATACTATAGGAGCCAAATAAAGAAATAAATATTAGTCAGAGAAATAAAAAACAAGGCAGACAGGCTTTTGATTAGACAAAACAAACAAGGAAAGCCTTGAAGCTTCTAGGTAGGCCGCCTTCCTCCTGTCAGAGTCACTTTGAAGGATTTTGCGTCACATTCTGCCATCAGTGGCGCTCGTCGTAGAGGTGGTGCATTTTTGTAAATTTTACATTTCAATTTAATAATGTGGCCTCGCTAAATATGAACAGAAACATTGATTTGGACCGAAATGAACCGCAGAGCGTAAGGAAGAGCGGCGCCATCCAGCAAGAGTAGGCGGCGTGGGAATTGTACATATTCCCGTCACGTACCCTCATCAACGAACCTGAGCTTAACGAGCAAAGGATTGTCTTATTCACCAAATCACAGATGCAACTATTTTAAATTGCAGATTGACCTGCCTAGATTTGTAAGAACTCTCAAATTAACCTTTCCCTGTGTAAAGACGCGCATCCAGAGAGGCATCCCCACGACGCTGGCGGGGAAGAAGCCGCGCGACTGCTAAATCAGAGAACCAAAATCATATTACATGAATGCGAAAGCCCAGGGGCTTGGGATGTGAGCTGCCTGCGTAATCTGTTCAAAGTAAAGCTACACTTTGAAAAAGATCTGAAAAATAAAAAAAATTAAATACATGGGTGTGTCAAAAGCAACAGAATGTTAAATCCTCTTGAACCAGAGTTATTTCAATTAAATAACTATAAATTCCCACATATCTTGTTTGATTTTGAAGGATAATTATAACTAAGGAGCAAAGAAGTGTCTCTACTCTCTCATTTGCAATGGAGGAAAATGTAAACCCAGACAAGGGGAGAAGGTGGAAATTGCTGTAATGAATAAATCATAGGATTAAGAAAACAGTTTTAGACAATTATCTTAAAGTCTCTGGTGGAACATTAGTAAAGTATTTCATTGGTGAATTACAAATCTGATTGGCGACATTACTATCAGATAGGGATTATGATTGGAGCTGGACCATGTTACATTTGTAAACAAATTTCTAAAAGCTTGACCCTGGAGTTCTTTCAAATAATTAAAGAAATGTACTGGCTGTTCAACTAGGGGGCCGTGGGCAGAATATTTAGCTAAACGCTCGAAGGCTAGGGGGCCGAGCCACAAAGTAGGTACTATGAACGACTCAGAATTTAAACCTGGAGTAGGCTACTCCAGTCATAAAGATGTTCCCAAAGGGTGAACTCTGAATTACTCCGGACTCAAACCATGAGGGGTATTCAATTCACGGCTGAGTTAGTAACTCAGGCTTTCTAATGATGTAAACCTGGAGAGGGCCATTCCATTTACAAAGAAGTTACACTGAGTAACTTTGATTTACTTCTGGTTTAAACCACAAGGGTGTATTCACTTCACAACTAAGTTACTATGAGCAACTCTGACTTGCCTTGACTTAAACCTGAAGAGGGCTGTTCCATGTACAAAGAAGTTACCATGAGTAACTCTGTCTTACTCCTGACTTCAACCTAGAGAAGGCTGTTTAATTCACAAAAATGGTTACTCTGAGTACCTCTGAGTTACTTTTGCCTTGCTAGCAGGAATAAGATATATGCCAGTAGTATAGTAATTTGTTCCTGACTTACTATCAGGTAGGGAGTATGTCCGAGTTACTCATAGCAACTTATTTGGGGATCAAATAATGTTCTCCCGGTTTAAGTCAGGAGCCAGTTACTATGAGCAACTTTGGCATACCCCTGATTTACTAGCAGTAGGTACACAGTATGCCAGATTTACTCATGCTAACATCTTCGTGAATTGAATAGCCTTCTGGCTCATTATGAGTTTGGTGGTATCTCAGCGGTAAATCCACTGATGTACCACCAAACTTTAATACTGTTTCAGTCACTTGGTCTGGCGGTATTACTGCTGGATTACATGTGGGGTGGCAGTGTTAGTCCCCATTTAATTTTGGTGGAATTACTGCAGCTGTAATTCTGCCAAAATATGGCAGAAAGGTGGCAGATTTAACCCCATCTCTGAGCTGGTGGTGAATACTCCAATTTTCCGCTAAACTTACAGTTGGACTGTGCAGTAATGTGGCACTAACGGTATTACCACCACATTTTACCTGCACCGCCCAACTCATAATGGGGCCCTTAAGTCAGGAGTAAATTCGAGTAATTTATTTGTGAATCGGTCCTTTAATGGGTAAATGAATGCCTGTTTCTAAGCTGCTAGTCTATGTTTCCGCCATACAAACAGGCCAGGATTAGTGTCAATCTACATTGGACCTCATTATAAATTGGGCGGTATTCTGGTGGTAAATCTGCCAGAATACCACCCAAATGAATTACAGTTACCGCCACTAGGTCAGTTGGAATTAACGCTGGATTAAAAGTGGCGGCACCAGTGTAAATCCCCATTTTTAAGTAGTATGTTGGAGCAGGAATATTGTCGGTAATTCTGTTACCGCCAATTTCTTCCCACTTCTCCATACCTGTAAGGAAGCCCATTATTTTTTGCATTCATGTTTAAGTCTAGCCTGAAAATTGCTCTGTAACATCACCTTGATGCACCAGGGTTTAACATGCTCTATAAGTGATACATAAATAAATAAATTACATAAAATAAAGTGTTGTCATAATTTGCTCTAAGGATGTTCGCCTGTAAATACTTAACCAAAAAAAGAAAACACCAAGACAGAATGGCATTTCTTTTTTTTCATTTAATTTAAGCATTTGAATGGCAAGAGTTGGCTCCCACAGAGCGCGCCCTCACCATGGCCATGCTTTCTGCATGAGTATTGATTGGAAGCCGTGCCATTGATTTTAATATAAAACACCCGTGTTACGGGGCACACCTGATCAGTTTATCTTGGAGGTCGCTCATTTCCGCTTGACATAAATGTCTTCCTTTTTTAATCATTGTAGGTGATATGTGTCGTGCAAGGGCTGGGGCCTGTACTGGTTCCATAGCTGCCCTTCATTTGCAAACCTTTTTATGGGATGGAGGACGAATTGCGCTATTTATGGCCAGAGTGCGGGTAATTTTAGTCTCCAACGCCACTTTTTGGCTTCAACATATTTGAAGCTATTTTTTTTCTGGGGTTATTTATCCTCACTTGTAGACTCTCCTCTGTTCTTTTACTGATTTTTAATTTTTAGGAAGGCGCTATAAAATCCCTTAAAAAGAGTGTCAGGATAAATTTGAATTTAGCCCTGAAGATCAGGGCACCAACACAGTCTAACTGTTTCCAATTGGTCAAGAGTTGTTCTCCGTAGTAGTATGAAGTGTTCTGATTGGACATTGCATTCCTCCCTTTAGAATGTGGTCCTGATAAGAAATAGTTTTGGAGGAGCAAAGTGAACATCTTTCCAAAGGCAGCCCGTCATAAATAGTCACGGCTCCAAGAAGATTACGCAAAGTAAAGTCTATGGAGTGGAAAATGGAAATGGCGCGACCTGAGTCAATGCCCAAAGGCCTGTGTAAGGTCAGCGAGAACAACAGTAGGGATGGCATATACTTTCACAATGTTTGTGCCCCTGATGGGTAGAGCTGCAGGCAGAGTATTGACGTGAGTTGGACGCTCATTCCATGAATAGCGCAGGCGTCTTAAGGATTTAGGCGCATGGAGGAGACGTTCTGTGAGGAATGATCATGGCCGTTCGAGCAGGTGTTTAGACTGTAGGCACAGGTTTAAAAAAGGACCCTCAATTCGCCACAGAGCAGAGAGGAGAATAACACTACTCCTGTGCCAATCCCAGCCCCGAGTGTCTAGCTGCAAAGGAAACAATGGCGGTAGTGTGTCAGATGACTCTCGATGTGCCAGGAGCCTCCCTCTGGACTTCCGTCAGATCCTGGGAGATCCGTCTTCATTTTCATAAACGTCTGGAAACCTCTCTCTTCAGGAAATCAACTGGATTACACTCCTGATCACTCCTTGCCACGTGGACTACCTCTCCCCCTAAAACTGCCTGGCTACAGGGCCTGCTCCTAACCCCTCCTCACTAGCCAGATGTACGCTCTTCCTCACCTGTTGCAGATGGCTGCTACCCACTGTTCCCCTTTACCCCCTACACTTTCCCCGCCCCTCCCCCTTGCACTTATCATCATTTCTCTCTTCTTGCTCCTTTTCCCGGCATGCAACTGACATGAATGTTTCCAAAGCCTGTGCAAGATCAGATGTCTACTCCCCTTCACTTCGCTTGGGAGGGGCTACGGAGGGACTGCGTTTCCACACAGTCTTCATTTAGGGACAGCGATCGCTGCTCCATGTTGCTGCTTGAGACACATGTGGACTGCTTTGCAACCCCTGATATTTAATCAGTCTGAGTATTGATCTATGTCAAGTGAGACCACATTTGGTTAATTTAAGTGCTGATGGTGCTATCAATCAGTGTTTATTATGTGTGTCACCATTTTTTAGACTCTTTGGTTTCTGGGTCAAAGACAGTGTGATGCCACTTCCTGTGATGTCATGGCATTGTGTGATGCCTCTATCGCAAGCCCTATGATTTCTATGAAATTACATCACTGTGTTTGCGGCCGTCACCGTAAAAAGAATCCGATAAATAGATTGAGGAGTGGGCGAAAAGCAACAGAGGGAATGCAGAAATGCCCCGCTACCGAAAATACGCAGCAGAAAAGGGGTGTGCTGCCCTGATGCTCCTTTTGGTGTCTGGTGAATGCATAGATTCACAGCAGCGTATCTCAGTAGGCCCTAATTGCTGCGTTCCACTGTGAATTTATTTGTGTCAACATACACCAATACGTTGCCTCTTCGTCGCGACAAATGAGGACAATAATATCACATAGAACCAAATTCGTATGGCGTGAATTTCTAGTTTTATAAAAAATTAAAAAAAGAGCGATTTAGAAAGACCGCTCGGAGACTGCATATTTCAGCATTTTAAAGGCCACACCTAATCAGCCGGAGAAAAATCAGTCTTTTTTGTGTTCGGCCTTTAAAATTTGGAGATATCACAGAGAACCATGAAATTATACAAGAGAAAGGAAAAAAAAGATAGAAATATAAAAAGATTGCAAATGTGAGGGAAAAGCATGCAGAGGCCGGCCAGTTTTTTGGGGTCTCGGGAGAGTTCAGGAAAGTCATGGAAGAGGCATCTCATTGGGGATGGGATGACAGGGTGGTCGAGAATATCTGACATGGTGGAGCATACCGAGCTCCAGAATTGGTCAAGGTGGGGACATGACCAGATCATGTGAATATCGTCAGCGGTATCACAGCCACATCTGGGACACCTTGGGGTGTGGGCTTTGAGCATGTGATGGAGTCTATTTGGGGTGTAGTGATAACTGTGGAGTACCTCAAACTGAATTAATTTGAAGCGGGAGTTGAAGGATACCCCGTGAATGCATGCGCACATATGGGCCCAGCGCTCGTTGGTCATTTTCAATCCAAGATCGTTTTCCCATACGTGTTTCAATTTGGTGAACGCAGGGGTGGATCTAGTTTGCATCATGGTATAGAGTCTGGACACTTTACCCATTGTGGGCGTGGGGGAGGTTCATTCCGTAATAGCGGGATCATCCGGCGGTATCGCTGGAAAAGTGGGGTATTTGCGTTTAAGGGTTTTCCAGCTAGACGAGTACTGGAGCCACATAGACGGTCTCCGTCTCAAGGACAGTGGGAGGTCTGGCCATTCAATGAAGTTGTCTTGCTCAAATATGTCTCAGAGCAACTCGTAGCCCGCCTCGGCCCATCGGCGCAGTATGAGCGGTGGTACACATGGGACCCCCGGGAAGAAGTTCCAAAGTGGAAGGTTACCATAGAAAGGGGGAGCGGTACCTAGTAGTTTCCATGTTTTGGTTAGGGCCAGGGACGTGCAAGCCACCGGGTCAAGTGAGTTCAGGGTTATCCGCATGGGTTTAATGACTAGGGAGCGAATGTCCCGGTCGTTTACCGTCCATTTTTCGAGCCAGACATGTGGAGGGGGGTCCAATGTGTTAAACCAATGTTACGTGAACTGGAACTGTGCCACCAGCCAGTATTTGAGGAAGTGAGGAGCACTGAAGCTGCCTTCTTCCATTGGAGTGGACAAGGTCCTAAATTTAAGACGGACCGCACCTGAGTGCCACAAAAAGGTGTTGAGCGTACGGGTCAATGTCTGGAAGAACTCTTCACCTGGCCATAAGGGGATATTTGTAAATCTATACAGGAGTTGGGGCAGCACTATCATCTTCAGTATCCCTATCCTGCCCGCGAGAGAAATCGGTAATCTACTCCAGCCCAGTGCCTTCGTTGCAAGGTTTGTGAGGTATTTTTGGTAGTTTTCGTCAAAGACCAAGTCAGGGTGGCAAGCTATTTCTATTCCCAGATAGGTGTGCATGGGATTGTCGTAGCATGTCCGCAAATGGTTCAATTGCTATTTCGAAGATCAGGGGAGAGAATGGGAAACCCTACTTCGTCCCACTAGCAACGCGGAAAAGGGGAGAGCATCGGTCCTCAGTGCGGACCCTGGCCACTGGATCGGAGCATAGCAATCTCATCCAGGAGAGAAAGGAGGGGCCGAATCTACACTTCTCAAGAACCCGCCAGAGGTAATTCCATGACACAGAGTCAAATGCTTTTTGCATATCAAGTGTGGCTGCTACTGCATGAGTATGTGGGTGTATTCTGCTAATTACATTAAAGAGGCGCCTCAGATTGAAGGAGGTGGAGCGACCTGGAATAAACCCAGCTTGGTCAGGGTGAATGATGTGTGGCATATAGGGTGCTAGGTGTAGTGCTAATAGTTTGGCGTAAATTTTGACGTCGCAGTTAATGAGCGAGAGTGGGTGGTATGATCCGCATTGTGTGGGGGACTTGCCAGGTTTGAGTAGGACAGTTATTGTGGCTTCACGGAGAGAAGGAGGGAATCTGCCAGCCTCCAATGATTCCTCCCAGAGAGCTATTCGATGGGGGAGTTGGAGCGATTTGTAGCCTTTATAGAATTCGATTGGGATGCCATCTGAGCCTGGGGATTTCCCTGAGGTAAGTGAGTCTATGGCATCTGAGAAATCTTCAGGGGTAAATGGAATGTCTAGAGAGCCGATGGTTTCGGGGGAGAGTATCGAGAGGGGGAGGGCATCGAGGTAGGAGTCGATCTCTGGTATCGAGGCACTGTCTGCATTGGCATATAGGGATTCATAGAAGGCGAGGAACTCGGAGTTCATATCATGCGATGAGGTGGCTAGGGAGCCGTCGGGCCTTTCCACCCCAGGAATGTGTGGGGCACCGAGCTCACGTCAGAAAAGCCTAGCCAGGAAGTGGCCTGGACGCTCACCCACTCCATATTTCCTCGCGAGGCCAGAATTGTCCAAGAATTTCAGTTCGCGATCTGCCAGTGAGCGAAACGTGTCGAGTGCCGCACCTATGGACGCAAGGATTGCAGGCGTTTGGTGGAAGGAGTATTGGGTTTCTAGAGTTGATAGTGTGGACTCACTTTCTGGGATGTTCTTGCGAATTGTTTTAAGGATGCCATTCTCCTTTGAGAGTGCTATGCCCCTGATATAAGCTTTAAAAGATTCCCATAGCGTGGCCTGCGAGGATACCAAATCGGTATTTATTTCAAAGAACTCTTCAATGGCCGTCTTCAATTCAGAGCTGAAGACAGGGTCGAGGAGGGAGTGAGGTTTCATTCTCCAGTGTCTAGTCCGATCACGGTCAGGGCCGCAGCAAAGGGTAATAGTCACTGGTGAATGGTCAGAAAGGGTTCTGGGAAGGATCATTTGATGAGTCACATTCTTTATCAGTATGTCAGACACCAGCCATCTATCGATTCGGGAGTAGGAGTCATGTACCGAGGAGTAGAAGGAGTAGGAGCGGGAATCGGGGTAAAGAAGCCTCCATGCATCGACCAGTGCAAGCCGGGGGAGAGACGACAATGTAGCGTAGGCTGCATTGGTAAGTTGGCGAGGACTGGAGCCGGATCTGTCGAGGTCCACGTCAAAAATTGTGTTAAAGTGACCCCCCCAGATAATCGGTATTAGAGGGAAGCTGTTGAAGAGGGACTTAAGGTGTAGATAGAATTCCAGATTGTCAATGTTGGGGCCGTAGATGTTGAGGAAGACCACCTCCCTGTTCTGAAGGGTGCCATGGAGTAGCACATATCTGCCCTGGGGGTCGATCTGTGCGGATATGTGGTCAAACGTAAGGCTCTTGTGGATTAGGGTCATGACCTCGGGGCGTTGGGTTAAGTAATTAGTAGCGTATCTTTGGGGGCCCCACATTTTGGCAAATTGTTCACAATGTTCGCTACAAGCATGTGTCTCCTGCAGATAAAGGATTTTGACCCTGTGACGTTCTGCATGAAGTTGGAGTTGTCTCATTTTCTTATAATTGACCAAACCCTGCACATTCCAACTCATAAAGTTTAAGTTATCCTCGGTTATCAGTGTACAAATATTAGTTGAGGATCAGTGACTGTCGGTGTGGTGACCCCCGTGACTGGTGAAACGGACCTGCAGCTCTGAAGTACCGCCGGTTCAACACTGACTCACACTCAACCTCCTCTGTGAACGCCAAGCTTTTTACAACATAACACCCAACAATTCAAAACCCCCACCCACATACCTCCCCCAAACAAAGGAATGATAACCCCAAATCCCAGCAAACAAATCCAAACCAAAGGCATCAGCGCCGGGGGGGCCTGTGGACCAGCCTGGTGGCAATGCTCTGAACCTTGGGGCAATTTAAGGATCAACATGGTGCCAAACCATAACTTAATGCGTGACTTTGGAGTGGATTTTTCAGGAATGAGTGTCAGGATCCCTGCGCCTCATGTCCCCAGCCCTCCAAGATGTCAGGCTGGAGCCAGGCCACGATCACCTACATGGCCCTCAAGGGCCTCTCCATCCCTCCAAAGACTCACTTGGAGTCAGACTTGGCGCTTGTGGCACCAGACTCACTCACTCCCATAGGATAACATTGGGGATTGGACTTGTGGTGCATTGATGGGGACAAGATGGATGCCCCCACATATTTCGGTTCCCAGAACTGCTTGTGCGGTCTAGTCTTTTGGGTGTGGTTCAGCCCAGAAACACCTGGGATGCCCAGAGACTATTTAAGCCACACCCAGGCTGAGAAACATTCTTTGCGTTTTCTGCACATGCAGAATCACCGTGTTCGGATCGGTCTCCAGTAGGCCTGCATCTTTCTTCTGCGCTCAGCTCCTGCAAGAACAAGAACAACTTTAGGAACAGCCTTACCTTGCGGCGCTTCTGCCCATCATTCATCGCTCCTTCTGTTCTGCGGGCATCTTCGGCAGTGTCATTCCCATCCCGGCACGCCGTTTCCTAAGGAAAAGGGAAAAGAACAGAAAAAAGGCATCAGTAAGCATTCTGCAAATCTTCGCTTATTTTTAAATACTGTACGAGCTTCCAACGCTTACCTGAATCCCAGCCGCTCTGGGGGAACTCTGTCTCCGGAACTTCTCATCCATCTGCAAGAGGGAAAAGACCCTCCAGGTTAGCGTGAAAACATCTAGAGGCGCTGCATACCGCGGTTACCCACCGCATTTGTTCTTCATAACCGGCATCCACGCTGAAAACGTTGCGGCACCTAAAAGACACAGAAAAAGAACTCAGTTCACTGCAAATACGAAAGGGGTGCAACGCGCATCACGCTCTCATTCACCTTCAGCGCTACTCATCTCAGCAGCACGCCGTCATCCCCGGACGCCGGCCATCATCTAAGGAAGGAAAGGAACGAAGTTAGAGAACTGTTCAAAAGTCTCATTATACTTACCTGTTGGACTCTTGCCAGTGAAGTAACTAGGCAGCAACGAGCCCGCAACAATCAACGCGCCCCTGCGCTGAAAGCAGGATGGAGAGCACACTATCCAAGAAAACAAGGTGAGCTGTGGATCAAAGGGAAGAGTTGGACCCCGGGAAGAAGGGGTTCAAGCACACAGAGACAAAAGGGAGTTAAACTCTACCAATCCTATGTTTCAGGCCCAGTCTCCAGTCGAATAGCCTCCAGGGAAGGGTTTGAGGTCGTAAGAGGTCAGAACAGGCTGAGTGACGTCCCCATGGATACCAGGTGAGCGTTACAATGAGCATGGCACGGTCGCACAACAGTGAACCAATTTGTTCATAATTGAGAGGAATAGTCTCAAAGGTTACCGATAAACAGCAATAACTAGTTTGGATAACCAATTAACAGAGTGATATAAAAGTCATGAATGGGTGGAGTAGAGAGATGTTTAGCCAGGAAAGTGTTCATCTATGAACCTGGAGGCCTCTTCTGGAATTGTGAAGAAAAACACCCGGTTGGAGTATTCAACTCTCAGTTTAGCGGGGTGTAGCATGGAGTATTTCACTCTGTGGTCTCTCAGTCTCCTCTTTACCGCCAGGAAGGTCTTGCACTCCCGCTGCACAGCTAACGGGAAATCAGGGTATAGGTGAATCCTGGCACCTCCCAGCAAAAGTTCGCCCTTAGCCCTTGCAGCCCTAAGAAGGGAGTCGCAATCTCGGAAATTCAGGACCCTGGCTATGATGGGCCGTGGGGGTGCGCCCGGTTTAGGTGTAGTTGTCAGGGAGCGGTGGGCTCTTTCTATAGCAAACTGCAGGGAGAGTTCTGGAGAGTCGAGAAGTAACAACAGTGTACGTTCAACATAGTGTCAACAATGTCGATATTCTGCTGGGATACTTGACTTTCAGATTTCCAGGAAACCACCCACTCCCTTCGGCTTCCTCCTCACCTGAGCTGTCATGATCTCTGCTTCCAAAAGATCAGGACTTGCCCGACTCCCTTGGAAGCAGACCCATAACCCCGGTTCCGAGTGCCAGCCAGTCCCAATTGGGACCTTTTGGACCCTGTCCGGGCGCAAGTGGCACCAGGCTCATAAAGATGCCCAGTCCCAGCGCTGGAAGCGCCGGGCTCATAATGCTTGGGTGGACTTACCTGCAGCAGACCATGCTGCTTACTTACCTGCCAGTTGAACCCCTGATCCTCTTCTGTTTGGGACTACTTTTCCTGTTGGGTGGGGCAGGAGCCACTCCCTAGGTTCAGAACACTGGAACTCTTCTGGAAAGCAGGAACTCTTTTCTTACCTAGGCGTGGCTGTGGAAGGAGACACCTAAGCACTACAGGAGGCTATTTAAACCACACCCGATGGATGAATCTTGCTTTGTGTTATTCTGCATTCTCTGCAGCAGAACGCTCATCGTGTCTTCTGCTTCTGATCCTGGGCCTAAGGGAACAAAGGCTTACCATCCTGGAATCCAGTCTTCAGCAGCACCTGTAAAGACAAAGAAAGAACAGGTTAGCACTACGGTCTTCAGTGGCAGCGCATCTCTTACCTGGTCCATCGGCTGTCACCAACGCATCGCGCTGAATTCCGGCATCTGAAAGACAAAGGCTTACCTACTCTTCGCATGCTCCGGAGGTCTTCGCACTGCATTCCGGCATCTGAAAGACAAAAGCTTACCAGCTCTTCGCACGCTCCGGAGGCCTTCGGCGCTGCATCCCGCATCTGAAAGACAAAAGAAGGTGCGTTTAAAGACATTGGGCAACTTTATTACTCACGTGCCATTACTCCTTCCCATGCCGAATCCAGTGGGTATTCCAGCACCCTTCAGCTTCTCTAAAGCTCCGAACTTGTACCTGCAAGATAAAAGGGACAGTTAGTGCGCATCGTGAAGCAGGCTACAAGCGCTTACTTACGTGCTTCCAGGCGCTTCTATTCCTCACGTGGGTTCGATCCTCAACTCTCATCAGCCCGCCATCCGCCATCGCCGGAACCCTGCAAAACAAGAGATATCATTACAAAAGACTTTTAAGACATTTGAAGTGCCCAGAACTTACCGTTCTTGCAGTTAACGACGGACAGCAGTCCTCTGAGGTCAAGAGGCCTGCACCCTTATCCAGTGAAGAAACTGGTTACGGCACCCTGCCCCGAGGCAGATGGAGAGCTCGGCGTTCACTTACCTAAGACATCTTACTCTTCGAGTCAGACATACAGTGCACAGAGGTCCAGCCCAAAGAGCCAACCGTGTGTTACACATCACCTTTGAAGATACGGCATTCACCCAGTCAAGACCGGCGCCTCTGCGGGAATCAGGTGAGTGTTACAGAACACAAAGCCTACCGCAAAACTCCCACCCAGGCGCTATGGAAACCTCGGATACCGACCAGCTAGCCCAGTTACTTGGGGAACTAAGAGCAGAAGTGCATGCAGCCCGTCAGGAAACGAATGCTCTAAGAAGGGAACTGATTATTTCCAAGGAGCGAACAGATGATCTCGCTAGACAATTGCTACAGTCACAAGCCGGACAAACTCCGTTACCCGCATCAGGGGCAAATCTTCCTTCAACATCCTCTACGAACCCAGTGCAGATCAACCTACCTGGGAATGTACCTCTGGCTCCGCCCGAACAATTTTCTGGTGACCCAAAGAGGTTTGCAGTATTTATTAATCAGTGCCGGTTGCACTTCTTATGCCGGCCAGCAGCCTTTCCAACTGATCAAGCTAAGGTAGCTTTCATGCTTTTGTACCTTAGTGGCAATGCGGCAGACTGGTCGATCCCTCTAGTTAATCAAGATGATCCGGTTCTCCATGATTTTCAAGCTTTTCAGCTCAGTATGGAAAAACTGTTTGCAAGACATTCACAGGGGCAGGCCTTGGACAATGAGCTCCTTTCATTGCGACAGGGTAATGAAGACCTTTTGGCTTATATTGCGTCTTTCAACAGACTGATAGTGGAAACTCGATGGCCTGAGGACAAAAGGATTACGCTGTTTTATAGAGGTCTACGTGGAGAGCTCAAAGATGTGTTAGCCCAAGTAGTGAATCCCCCGCAAGACTGTTCGGACTATATTGACTTAGTCGTTCAAATTGACCACAGACTGCAGAACAGGAAGGCCGATCGTTCCAAGTTTGATGCTCGAGTATTTTCCAAACCACCAACTCCTACCAAAGGAGTAGACTCCGGGGAACCCATGCAAATAGGGGGCCTGAAAGGACCACTAACACAAAAGGAGCGGGAAAGGAGAAAACAGCTGCAATTATGCCTCTATTGCGGAAACTCGGGGCACTTTCTTCGAGACTGTCCGGTGAAACCAGCCAAGAAGGCAGTAGGAGCTGCAGTTACCAGGGTCACAAACTCTGAGCAGGGAAACGACCTCGCCCGACAAGAATAGAGGTCCTCTTGCCGAGTGTTAAAACCAGTTCAGTGACCTCGCATTTCGTGATACCTATGGTCCTCATTAGCCCTGAACATCCGGATCGATTACATGCGATTGAAGCTTACGTCGACAGCGGTGCCATCGGCAATTATGTGGATCATGAAATGGTTTTGAGGATGAATCTGACTCTTTGTCCAAAGGCTGTAAAGGACGTCATTACTACGGTGGATGGTACGGAGATAGCCTCCAGACCAGTAACGCATACCACCCAAGAAGTGACGCTAGTAAGTCAAGATGGACACCATGAGAAGATCGTGTTCGATGTGATCAAGGCCCCTCAGTTCCAGATTATTCTAGGAATTCCTTGGTTAGAGAAGCACAATCCTCAGATCGATTGGCGAGCAAGAACGGTTCAGTTTCCAGAATGTGTCTCTACTTGTCACCCTCGACCTGGTGTTGCACTGGCAGCAATTTCCTCGGAGGCTCCCCAGTTACCTCCTGAATACCTAGAATTCCAAGATGTTTTCCGGAAGGATCAGGCTAACTCTCTACCTCCTCATAGGTCTTATGACTGCCAGATAGACCTGATACCTGGATCTACTCCTCCTTGTAGTAGAATTTATGCCCTCACCGAGCCTGAGAATCTTCACCTCCGACAATACCTGGATCAATACCTAGCGAATGGGTTTATTCGTCCTTCTAAGTCCCCTGCTTCCTCAGCTTTGTTCTTCGTTCCAAAAAAAGAAGGGGACCTTAGAACTTGTATAGATTATTGCGCCCTGAACCAGATCACCGTTAAGAATAGATATCCGTTACCTTTGATCCCTGAACTCCTGGACCAAGTCAGAAAAGCATGCATATATACAAAGCTGGATCTTAGAGGAGCCTACCACTTGGTACGAGTAAAAGAGGGTGATGAATGGAAGACGGCCTTCCGCACCAAGTATGGGCTATTTGAATATCAGGTCATGCCCTTCGGACTTTGCAATGCCCTGGCCGCCTTTCAATATTTTATGAACAATGTCCTCAGAGAGCTCATAGATGTGTGTGTTGTTGTTTACATTGACGACATCCTCGTTTATTCTTCATCGGAAACTGAACATCGGAAACACGTGAAAATGGTCCTCGAGAGATTGCGTCAACACAAACTTTTCGCTAAATTGGAAAAATGTGTTTTCAACGTGACTGAAGTTGAATTCTTGGGATTCATATTATCACCTAGCGGAGTGCGTATGGATTCAAAGAAGGTCGATGCAATTCTCAAATGGCCATCGCCATCCTCCGTAAAAGTTGTTCAAAGCATGTTAGGCTTCGCTAACTTTTACCGCAGGTTTATCCCCGAATTCTCTCGAATAGTCCAGCCCATCACCGCCTTGTTAAAGAAAAACAAACGTTTTGAATGGTCTACCGAGGCGGAACAAGCTTTCCAGAATTTGAAGACTAGATTTATCTCTGCACCGATCTTAAAACATCCTCGCCCAGAACTCCCCTACATCGTTGAAACTGATGCTTCGAGCCTTGCCATGGGGGCAGTTCTATCACAAAAGGACCCAGTAACCAATCAGTTGCATCCCGTGGCATTTTGGTCCCGCAAATTCTCGCCTCCTGAAATCAATTACACTATTACTGATAAGGAACTTCTAGCTATCAAGTCCGCCTTTAAGGCTTGGCGGCATTATCTTCTGGGGGCCCGACACACCGTTACTGTGATTACAGATCACCGAAACCTGCAATATTTGAAAACCGCAAAAGCTCAATCCTCTAGGCAACTCCGTTGGGCACTATTCTTTGCCGAGTTTGACTTCATAATTACCTATCGACCTGGTACAAAAAACGGTAAAGCTGATGCCCTTTCTCGGATGGGAGTGGAAGAACATTTGATCAATCCTAAACCTGTACCTATCATTCCCGAACAAAGAATTCTAGGTGTAATCGCCACACAATCCATAGAGGAAGTTAAGGATAAAGCCAGGCTACTGGTAACTCCAGCAGACATACAGAATTGGCATCTGCAGGGAAAGGACTTTACGGTGAAGGACAACCTATTATATTTCCAAGAACGGTTATACCTGCCCAGCACAGATTTACAGAAAAAGGTAATCTCCTGTTATCACGATTCTTTAATGGAAGGACATCCCGGTATGACCAAGACCTCGGAAAAGATCAAGCGCTACTTCTGGTGGCCGTCTTGGAAAAAAGATATCAGAGACTTTATATTGTCCTGTGGAGTATGCGCCCAAAACAAGAGTCAAAAGGAAAAACCCAGCCGGCCTCTTACGCCCTATTGACATCCCGCCTCGCCCTTGGCATACGCTTTCTATGGACTTCATCACCGATCTACCTCCATGCTCCGGATACAATACGATCCTAGTAATCGTGGACCTATTCTCCAAGATGGCGCATTTCATTCCACTCAAAGGCTTACCAACAGCAGCAACTCTGGCCCGAGAATTTCTCGAAAACATCGTCCGACTGCACGGTTTTCCTTCAGTTCTAATTTCGGATCGAGGTAGTCAATTTATTTCTCATTTTTGGCGAAGTTGCTGTCGGTCGGCTCAAATTGATGTGAGACTTTCGACCAGCCACCACCCTCAAACCGACGGACAAACCGAGAGGACCAATCAAACTCTGGAACAGTATTTGCGCTGCATGCTACAACAAACTGAAAAAACTTGGAAAGATATCCTTTGGATAGCCGAATATGCCTACAATAACTCTGTCCACTCGGGAACTGGGAAGACCCCGTTTTTTCTTTTATACGGTAGTCACCCTCGAACCTCGGAGTTGGATCCACTCCAAGATCTTGGAACACCAGCAGTAGACCACCTGCATTCTACAATCACCCAAGCCTTTAAGGAAGCCGTTTCTCACCTTCAAAGGGCTAAAGAACAATTCAAGAAAGGAGCAGACCAACATCGGAAGGAAGCCCCCCAATATCAAGTAGGAGATCAAGTCTGGTTATCCACCAAATATCTACCTCTAAAAGGACCACGCACATTCAACCCAAGATACCTTGGTCCCTATTCCATCACTACCATAGTAAATCCAGTAGCGGTCAAGTTGGACTTGCCCCCTCACATGAAGATACATTCGGTCTTCCACGTCTCTCTATTAAAACCCGTGCAACCTCAAACCCGACTAACTACATCTCCAAAACCTATTCTAGTTGATGGAGAACTCGAGTTTGAAGTCAAAAGCATCCTGGATTCCAAGATCTCCAAATCTAAACTATTTTACCTGATTGACTGGAAAGGCTACGGTCCCCAAGAAAGATCCTGGGAACCTGCAGAATATGTCCACGCGCCTCGTCTAATCAAAAGATTTCATCGAACATTTCCTAACAAGCCCAAACCCCCGGAGAAGCCCGGTTTGGGAGGGGCCTTGAGGGGGGGTGCTGTCATGATCTCTGCTTCCAAAAGATCAGGACTTGCCCGACTCCCTTGGAAGCAGACCCATAACCCCGGTTCCGAGTGCCAGCCAGTCCCAATTGGGACCTTTTGGACCCTGTCCTGGCGCCAGTGGCACCAGGCTCATAAAGATGCCCAGTCCCAGCGCTGGAAGCGCCGGGCTCATAATGCTTGGGTGGACTTACCTGCAGCAGACCATGCTGCTTACTTACCTGCCAGTTGAACCCCTGATCCTCTTCTGTTTGGGACTACTTTTCCTGTTGGGTGGGGCAGGAGCCACTCCCTAGGTTCAGAACACTGGAACTCTTCTGGAAAGCAGGAACTCTTTTCTTACCTAGGCGTGGCTGTGGAAGGAGACACCTAAGCACTACAGGAGGCTATTTAAACCACACCCGATGGATGAATCTTGCTTTGTGTTATTCTGAAATTCTCTGCAGCAGAACGCTCATCGTGTCTTCTGCTTCTGATCCTGGGCCTAAGGGAACAAAGGCTTACCATCCTGGAATCCAGTCTTCAGCAGCACCTGTAAAGACAAAGAAAGAACAGGTTAGCACTACGGTCTTCAGTGGCAGCGCATCTCTTACCTGGTCCATCGGCTGTCACCAACGCCTCGCACTGCATTCCGGCATCTGAAAGACAAAGGCTTACCTACTCTTCGCATGCTCCGGAGGTCTTCGCACTGCATTCCGGCATCTGAAAGACAAAAGCTTACCAGCTCTTCGCACGCTCCGGAGGCCTTCGGCGCTGCATCCCGCATCTGAAAGACAAAAGAAGGTGCGTTTAAAGACATTCGGCAACTTTATTACTCACGTGCCATTACTCCTTCCCACGCCGAATCCAGTGGGTATTCCAGCACCCTTCAGCTTCTCTAAAGCTCCGAACTTGTACCTGCAAGATAAAAGGGACAGTTAGTGCGCATCGTGAAGCAGGCTACAAGCGCTTACTTACGTGCTTCCAGGCGCTTCTATTCCTCACGCGGGTTCGATCCTCAACTCTCATCAGCCCGCCATCCGCCATCGCCGGAACCCTGCAAAACAAGAGATATCATTACAAAAGACTTTTAAGACATTTGAAGTGCCCACAACTTACCGTTCGTGCAGTTAACGAAGGACAGCAGTCCTCTGAGGTCAAGAGGCCTGCACCCTTATCCAGTGAAGAAACTGGTTACGGCACCCTGCCCCGAGGCAGATGGAGAGCTCGGCGTTCACTTACCTAAGACATCTTACTTTTCGAGTCAGACATACAGTGCACAGAGGTCCAGCCCAAAGAGCCAACCGTGTGTTACACATCACCTTTGAAGATACGGCATTCACCCAGTCAAGACCGGCGCCTCTGCGGGAATCAGGTGAGCGTTACATGAGCCGTCAGTTAAGACTGTCTCCACATCCAGTTGTCTGTAGGAAAGGTAGTCCTTCTGTTTTTTCGGCGGTAATTTCCTTCCTCTGGTAGAAGCCACAGTGACTGCCTGTAAGCTGCAGGACCGTGGTTCCTATCCCAGGGACAGGCGAAATGAATAAGGGGAAAAAATCTTTCACTTAGCACAATGGAGATGTGGGAAGTAGTAGAACTTCAGACTGCCTTCCAAAGATGACTTGATCCAAGCGAGGAGGAACTGGCAGAGCAAGGAAACAAAGCGGAAGGGCAGCCGGTTCCGTAAGGAAGTGAAACCGGATGTAGATGGAGCCGTGAAAGTAACCAGGAAAGAGGCAGAAAACTGTAGGGATATCGAGGATAGCAGAGCAACGGTAAGAGGAAAGGCTGAAAAAAGGACCGACTGGGCACCGGAGGAAAGGGATGCCAGGGCCTGAGAAAAAAGGGAAGAAAGACTTTGTACGAAGTGAAATAATGAGAGCACTAGCGTGACAACCTAATAGAGCAGAGAGTCAGACGGTTGCAACGGCCGGACTGCTGGGAGCGGAAGGGTGAAGTACCTCCCAGCAGCCGCCGCAGTGCAAAAGACTAGACCGCAAGGAGTGGAAAGAGAGAAAGACGTAAAGGCTATACCTTGCGTCAGAACCCGCCTCCCAACCTCCAACGCGGAAGCACTCGCCAAGTGCGCTCGCGCATGACAGTATTCCCCCGTCTAGGGCTGTAGGACCCTGGTCTGCTAGGGTGTAATAGGTGAAACCTTTTCAACAGCCTGGGGGCATGGACAATGGAAGCTGGTTTCCAGGAATCCTCCGACTCTGGATACCCCTTCCATGACACCAGATATTCCAGCCGACCTCTGTAATAGCGAGAGTCGCAGATGGAAGAGACTTCATATTCTGTGGGGTCTGTACCCATAGAGCGATCTGGCTGGAATGTCCTACTACAAGTGGGATCAGGAAAAAAAGGTTTGAGAAGAGAAGCATGGAAGACAGGGTGAATGCGGCTGAGGCTAGCAAATAGCTTGAGTTTAAAGGTAACAGGATTAATCTTAGATAGAATGGGAAAGGGCCCCAGGAAACAAGGAGAGAGCTTAGATGGGTGGACCCATCTGGGAAGAAACTTAGTAGACAGCCAGACTTGGGTGCCGGTTAACCACTCGGGACAGTCCATGCGATGTTTGTCTGCTTGAGTCTTGTAAATCTTCTGGCTAACTCTCAAGTTAGCTGCTGCTGCCTTGTGTGCATCTGAAAGAGTAGCCAATAACTCTTCCGTAGCGGGTGAGCAGCTGGGTTTCGGAAGCAGAGGAAGGATAGAGCGCGGATGTATACCATAGTTACAAAAGAATGGAGCCATTCCTATGGCAGAATGTTTGGAGTTGTCATATGTGAATTCGGCGGTTGGAAGTAACCTCACCCAATTGTCTTGAGTCTGGTTGATGTAGCATCTCAGATACTGCTCCAGGGTGGAATTGAGGCATTCCGTCTGCCCGTTAGTTTGGGGGTGAAATCCAGATGACAGTGCCCCTTTCAATGCCAAGGTGTTTACACAGTGCTTTCCAGAAATTGGAAATATATTGACTCCCTCTATCGGAAATCACCTTGTTAGGAAGACCATGCAGACGAAATATATCTTTGATAAATACGTCAGCCATGGTTGACGCCGTGGGTAAACCAGCCAGAGGAGAAAAATGGGCCATTTTAGTGAGGGTATCCACTGTGACCATGTGTCACGCCTGTGCCACTGGCGCACACATTGGCAACCATCATGGACGATATGGTACTCGTTTATCTTCATAATACTCCTTAAACAACCCCTATTCACATTTTAGCCCTTAATTTCCATTTGTACGACATTGGTACTTTCCTATTTAATTCAACTAACTACATGTACCATAATGCACCTTGCCACAGCTAACAATTCCTGGCCATTGCCATTCGTCAGTATTGGAACCACAATCTCCAGAAGTCCTAGCGATCAGTGCTGTTTCCACTATCTCCGGACCAGAGAGGGAGGAGCCAGATTATCTTCAGGTGTGCTGCTCCAGGTGCTGCCAATTAGCCTGCCTCAGTACAGGGCAGGGCTGTATTTAAGCAGCTGCCTGCAGGAGCTCAGTCTCTTGCATTTAGAGTCCTTCCAGCACCTTTTTGCCTTGAGCCACAATTTGAATGCTGTTCCTGTTGCCGTTTCTTCCTGCTTCTGATCCCAGCACTCCTTGCTGTCCTGCTCCGCTGGGCTCCCTGTCTTGCAGCCTGCTACACTCCGCTGCCTCAGCCCTGCTCCTCTGGGCTTCCTGCCTTGCAGCCTGCTACACTCCGCTGCCTTCAGCCCTGCTCCTCTGGGCTCCCTGCCTTGCAGCCTGCTACACTCCGCTGCCTTCAGCCCTAGTCCTCTGGGCTCCCTGCCTTGCAGCCTGCTACACTCCTCTGCCTTCAGCCCTAGTCCTCTGGGCTCCCTGCCTCGCTGCCCTTCTCCTGTGGGCTCGCTCCTTGCTGCCCTGCTCCTCTGGGCTTCCTGCCTCGCTGCCCTGCTCCTCTGGGCTCCCTGCCTTCAGCTCTGCTCCTCTGGGCTCCCTGCCTTGCAGTCTGCTACACTCCGCTGCCTTCAGCCCTGCTCCTCTGGGCTCCCTGCCTTGCAGCCTACTACAGTCCTCTGCAGTCCTCTACAGTTTGCCTCTGCCTACTACAGCTCTCTGTCCTGCTCCTCTGGACTCCCTGCCTTGCAGCATACTACAGTCCTCTGCAGTCCACTACAGTTTGCCTCAGTCTACTACAGCTCTCTGTCCTGCTCCTCTGGACTCCCTGCCTTGCAGCCTACTACAGTCCTCTGCAGTCCACTACAGTTTGCCTTAGCCTACTACAGCTCTCTGTCCTGCTCCTCTGGACTCCCTGCCTTGCAGCCTACTACAGTCTTCTGCAGTCCACTACAGTTTTCCTGCACCTTGTGCCATCCGTTTCTGCAGCCCTGCTTCCTTGTCTGCAGCCCCCCTGTTTTCTGACTACTGCTCCCCTACTCTCTTCCTTGTTTGCAACCCCCATATTCTTGATCCCTGTCCTTCTCTTCCTTGAGTCTTCTTGTCCTCCCTTATGTTTTCCATTTCTGTTATACTGTTTCTGTACAGACACCCACAGCTGTTGTTCCCAGCCATGAGCATACAGAGTGGGCTCCCGTAATAGCAATCTGTGCAGAAGGCTGGAGTTTCCAAAGGCCCATGCAACACTCTTTCCCAGTTTCTGCATACACCCCAAGAGGGAAACGAGTTTGTTTGTACCTTTGTATTATCTGCCCCTTTTTGTTCCCGACTACTGTTACCTTTTCTTCTTTCTTGTTGAGCTTCCTGCTGTGTGTGCTTATCTGTCACCTTACATTAGCACAGCCACCCAAAACCTACCTGGGTGCCCGGTGCCACTCTTGACACCATGATGCAAGTACAGGATTCAGACACGGGACGTTCTACCACGAAATCCATGGAGATAACTTCCCACGGTCGAGAAGGAACTGGGGCTTGTGTGAGAAGTCCCAATGGTCTTCCGGTTTGATATTTAGCCATAGCACATACTGGAAACGCCTCTAGATAGGCCTTCACTTCCCTTCTAAGGGTGGGCCAGAAGAAGGATCTTTCTATTAACTCCGTAGTGGCTGATCTCCCTCTGTGTTCTGCTGTGAGGTGGTTGTGACACCAACTTATGATCTGTTTCCGAAAAGGACCTTCAGGTATATATAGTCTGTTCTGATGGAACCACCAGCCGTCCTTCACGACATAGCTTTGTTCAGGAGTCTTTGCAGACCTAGGACCTTCAGTCACCAAAGCGTCCTTCACTTGCTTTAAGAATGTATTAACCAAGGTCATGATCTTAGTCTCAGGAAACATTAGTTCTCTAAGTTGACGCTGCCCCAGGGGGAAGTAGTCTTTCCAAGAAAGGGCATCTGCTAGCGTATTCTTAGAGCCAGGTAGATATGTGATCGTGAAGCTATATTGAGCAAAGACGTGAGCCCAGCGAGCTTGGCGAGAATTAGAACACTCCATGGCTTGAAGGCCTTGCAGATTCTTATGATCTGTGCGAAGTATGAATGCATGTCGAACCCCTAAAGGTAAGTGACGCCATTCCTCGCAGGCTTGCTTCATGGCTAGTAGCTCCTTTTCGAGCATGGAATAGTTCCATTGACTGGGTCACAGGGTTTTTGAAAGATAAGCCACGGGGAACTCCTTACCATCTTCTACCTGCAGGAGTGCGGCACCAATGGCAGAATCGGATGCATCCGTCTCCACAATGAATGGTCTCTCCTGGTCTGGTTGATGTAGGATTGGTGCAGAGCAAAACAGCCTCTTGAGCAGGAGGAAACTCTTGTTAGCCTCTTCCGTCCAAAGAAAAGGTCGCAAACTCTTCTTTAGCAAGGACGTTATCGGGAGAACCGTTTCAGAAAACCCTGGTATAAAGCGTCTGTAGAAATTGGACAGTGCAAGGAATCTTTGAATTTCTTTAACTGTTGACAGAGTGGGCCAATCCAGGATGGCGGATACCTTGCGAGAATCCATGGAAATGCCATTCCGAGAAACCACAAACCCCAAATAGGGAATCGAGGTTGCCTCAAATACACATTTCTCGGGTTTAGCTAGGAGTTGGTTGGATTGTAGTCTCTTCAATACTTCCTTGACATGACCAACATGTTCCTCATGGGTAGAAGAAAATATGAGTATGTCATCCAAGTATATGATCACTGAGACAAATAATAAATCTGAAAATAATCGATCCATGAAACGCTGAAATACAGCCGGTGCATTAACAAGCCCGAAGGGCATCACCTTATATTCGTATAAACCAAAATGGGTCCGGAATGCCATCTTCCATTCATCCCCTTCGGCTATTCTCAATAGGTGATACGCATTGCGGAGATCTAACTTAGTAAACCACTGAGCGCCTTGGACTGCTTCAATAACATCTCTGATGAGAGGCATCGGGTAGCGGTCACAGATGGTGACTCTATTGAGGCCTCGGTAGTCTATGCACGGGCGAAGGTCTGAAGAATCCCTTTTGGATATGAAAAAAAGAGATGTCCCCGCAGGAGATTTGGAGGAATGGTTGAGACCGTTTTTTAAGTTTGTGTCCAGGTAACTCCGTAGGACCTGTCTTTCTACTTGAGGAAGAGAAAACATTCTCCCAAAAGGGACCAGAGCGTTGGGTTCTAATTCAATGGCGCAATCGTCCGGCCTATGGGGAGGCAATGTTGTGGGTTTACAGTCCTTGAAAACTGCCTGAAAGGGAACACAACATTTGGGTAGAGCATGGATGCAGAGGTTGTCTTCTGGAGTGGCTAACACCGCCTGGACCTTGGTGTATTGAAGTGGATGGAGGCAATTTTGTTTGCAGTAACTGGACTCAAAAGTCAACTGATTGGTCGCCCAATCGATGCGGGGATTATGCTTGCGAAGCCAGGGAAATACCCAATTTGATTGGGAAATGGGCCGCCCGAATAATGTCGAACCGTTTTTGCTCTGTGTGTTGGAATATGGTCATTTGCAATTCCTCTGTGGTATGAATGATCGGCCCTGAAGATAATGTAGACCCATCCACCCCTTCCACCTTTTGTCCTTCCTTGCGAGTGATGCGGCGCAGCACAACCTGGTCTGCCCATACCTTGTCTACAAAGTTCCCCGCAGCCCCGCAATCAAGTAATGCCAAGGACTCTCTGGGGCCCTGAATGAGGTCGATAAGCACCGTGATGACCATTAGTCTGGAGTCCTCTTTAAAATCTGTCACCGAGACAGCCAAAGAAACGTAGGGACTAAGGATGGTTGGAGATTTCCCTCTGTGACCCATCCCTACTTGGACCGAGGGTGTCCGTTTCCCGATCTCTTTGTTGACAATTCAGGACAATCCTTAAGTAGATGCTGATCTGATCCACAATAGGCGCAGAGACCTTTTTCTCTTCTTCACCTTCTTCCTTCAGCAGAAAGTGGGGCTCTGGTAGTACCAATCTGCATTGGCTCCTCCTTCGCAGGTACTGGATAGTGGGCTGGTGGAGATGAAGTTTCGCCAAACGAGAAACCGCCTCATTGTTTTCTTCTCTCCGAACGTCTTTCTTGAAGCCTATACTCAATCTGAAGGGCCGCAGACAACAAGTCAGTGAAGTTAGGGGGTCGTAAAGAACAAGCCAACTCATCCTTAATCTCCTCTTTCAAACCCCTTAGAAAGATTTCATATTGTGCTTGTTCTGGCCAACCAGCCCCGGTAGCCAGAGTCTTGAAAACCGTGATGTAAGAGAGTACATCTGATGACCCTTGTTTGACATTCAGCAGATCTTCACAAGCGGTATAAGTAAGTTCTGGTCGCTCGAATGTCTGCTTGAGAAGGGTCAGAAACCCTCTGAAGTCTTGCAAAATGGGATTTGCACCCATGACTAACGGAGTTGCTCAGGCCAGAGCATTTCCTATCATATTAGAAATAATGAAGGCCACCTTAGCTTGGTCGGAGACAAATGCTCGGGGGCGGAACGTGAAATATACAGTACAGGCTTCCACAAACTCCTTAACCCTCTTAGGGGATCCGTCGAACTTCCCTGAAGATAGTGCCATCTGGGGTAATTCCTGGGGTAATGACTCACAAGCTGTTACCAGCTGTTTTAGAACCACATTCTCCGTCTTTACGGTCTGTAGTTCTTGAGATAATCCCTGTATAGCCGTCCAGAGTTCCTGGATCTGCTCCGCTGAAGCCATGGTATCTTGCTGGCATTGCAAACTGTCAACAATGTCAATATTCTGCTGGGATATTTGACTTTCAGATTTCCAGGAAACCACCTATCCACTCCCTTCAGCTTCCTCCTCGCCTGAGCTGTCAGTTAAGACTGTCTCCACATCCAGGTGTCTGTGGGAAAGGTAGTCCTTCTGTTTTTTTCGGCGGTAATTTCCCGCCTTGGGTAGAAGCCACAGTGACCGCCTGTAAGCTGCAGGACCGTGGCTCCTATCCCGGGGACAGGCGAAATGAATAAGGGGAAAAAAGCTTTAGCTTAAAAAAAAAAACCTTCTAGTGAGTGAACATCCACGTAGCACAATGGAGATGCGGGAAGTAGTAGAACTTCAGACTGCCTTCCGAAAGATGACTTGATCCAAGCGAGGAGGAACTGGCAGAGCAAGGAAACAAAGCAGAAGGGCAGCCGGTTCCGTAAGGAAGTGAAACCAGATGTAGATGAAGCCATGAAAGTAACCAGGAAAGAGGCAGAAAAGTGTAGGGATAGTTAGGATACAAGAGCAACAGTAAGAGGAAAGGCTGAAAAAAGGACAGGCTGGGCACCGGAGGAAAGGGATGCCAGGGCTCCAGAAGAAAAGGGAAGAAAGGCTTTGTGCGAAGCGAAATAATGAGAGCACTAGCATGACAACCTAATAGAGCAGCGAGTCAGACGGTTGCAACGCCCGGACTGCTGGGAGCAGAAGGGTGAAGTACATCCCAGCAGCCGCCGCAGTGCAAAAGACTAGACTGCAAGGAGTGTAAACAGAGAAAGATGTAAAGGCTATACCTTGCGTGAGAACCCGCCTCCCAACCTCCAACGCGGAAGCACTCGCCAAGTGCGCTCGCGCATGACACATAGACCTCCATTGGCTCGTTGACATCGTCTTCGGGAACCCCGATAATTTGAAGGTTATTTCGCCTCGAGCGGGATTCAAGGTCCTCATTCTTCTTTTTGACCACGAGGGCTCGGTTAGATAGGGAGGAGACCTCCGCACGGAGGGAGCCTAGGTCGTCCTCGGTGGCACTCACTCTCGTCTCTATCTCGGCCACTCGGCCATCGGTTCTCTCCATATGAGCTTTAATCAAGGATAATGTGCCATTCATGTCATCCAATTTACTGTGGAGCATGGTGAAGCCCTCACGGATGTACTCCATCATTTTTTGAGAGTCTATATGATCCGAGGTTGTCGAATTGGAGGGCTCCTGCTCAGGTGGATTCTCCTGCGGTTTTCACAGGGTCTTCGTGAACATGTTGATCGGGCATTGCTTCTTTCCTGCTCCCTTCGTCATGTTGCTGGGTGGGGGGCAAGCACCGAGGTTCTGAAAGATAGCAATGCTGCGTTATCAGGCTGGAGGTGGCGGGTCACAGGAGGTGAGGCAAAGGGTCGCTTGAGAGGCTCAGGCTGATCCGGGATCCTTGAGGTGACGGTAGAGTGATAGTCTGCAGCAGGCTGTGGAGTTACTAGATCACAATGGGCCGTTAAGGCTCCACTTCAGGGGAGTTGCCCCAGTCAGTGGCAATATGCACTCGCCAAGTGCACAGCAGGGGGATCCCCCGGCGCAGCCCGGGTTGGTTGAGCAAAGAAAATAATACTAGCTGCAGGAGTGTGGGCTGCAGGAAGGGTTGAGGCACCCAGTGTTTTCGGGGTCTTATATAGTTGAGTGAGTCAGGAGGGCCAGCCTTTTTTAGTGGGTAGTAGAGCCAGGTGTCCAAAGGCAGGAAGTGTAGCCCGGTGAGGTGAAGAAGGGCGCTCGGGCCAGGCGACAAAGTGGCGGCAAAAGTCGGGGGCTGGGGATGGCCAGAGATGTATTTGGAGCGGCTGTCCCAGGTTTCAGCTGGCTCGGTAAGGGGTTCAGTCCAGCGAACCCGACATGAATGGTGATAGGTCGTAGGCTTTAGAGCCCCTGCGGAGGTGTGGCACGAGAAGCGAGAGGGGAAGGGCTAGGATAAGCTTGCTGCCCATACTTCAGGGTAGTAATGTTGCAACTCCTTGGGGTTGGGTAGGTCTCAAGTTCCTGGGTAACCTGTGGGTGTTTAGTGCCTTTGACCAGTAGTATGGAGCAGTAGGAGCACAGCTCGGGGGACCCTGTGTCCCCGAGGTGGTGCCTGCCGGAATGTGTTGGGGGCGGGAGCCCCAGGTATCCCAGGGTATCGGGGGTCAAGAGGAGCGCAGGCCCAGTCATGTAGGTGGTGGCTGAGAGGAATGCAAGAAATGCCAGGTGTATCTCCGGGAGGGTGACGGGATAGCAGGGGTATCAGGCCTCACTGGCAGGGTGGTCGGGCCCCAGGGACTCACCACAATGTCCGTGGAGCAAGCCCAACTCCAGATGTTGGGCGGAACACTGGCCGCGGGATGCAACTTGCCCGGGCCCGAGGGAGGCAGGGCAGCAGCACGCCACCCAGGAGGGGTAGCGAAGCGAACCGCTCTGCAAGCGAGGCGGATCTCCGGGTCCCAGGAGGGGTCGGGCTGGCTCCTCCACTCGGGCCACCGCAGGTTTCACAGGAGAGGGGGCGCCGCATGTGCACGGAGCCCCTCCCCCACAGCAGGCCCCAAGACCTCGGCGCTGAAGTCGGCGTCTCTGGAACGAGAGACAGGGGTAGAGAAGCGCCGGCTCGTGGTCCGGCTTCCCAGGGTTAGATGTGAGCAGAGAGGGTGATCGAAGGAACGGGAACCAGCTCAACGCATGCACTCACACTTCAGTGATATGCGACCGTGCCCAAAGCAGGATGCATTGTCGCACCGTGAGGCATTTTATACAAAGCGGCGCCTCCCGGTACTGAGCTCTCAGATCAGGTGGCCATCTTTCCTGAGTGCAACAGCGCCCCCCTTTTGCTGGCTTTTTTACCGCAGATTTGTTTATGAAAAAACTCATCGAATTTTTTATTTTTTTATTTTTTGGGGGTGGGTTCCCCCCAACCCCCCCAACGCCCCCATCCCCTTTAATTTTTTATATATCCCCGAACACCCACACCCAATATATATATTTTCGGCAATAGAAACACGGTAAAAAAACCTGCGAAAAAACATCCCATGATGAAAGGACGTCGTACCCCCCACAGATACCCCTATCCTTTTTTATACCCTTACCCATTCCCCCATCTATTTTTTATTAAAAGGTACAACAATCCTACAAACATTCAGTGAAAAAATATAGTTTTCGGCCTCTGTGTTTTTTAATTCGTTTTTTTGATGCAATATCGTTGACAGCGGGTAGAGAGGTAGATAAGTGAATGGAAGGGCACACACCAAACCAAAACCACCAAAAGCAGCCCTCTGGTGTACAATGGTACCGACAGAAAAACGTAAGAACTGAAGGCTTCTGCGTGACGCAATGCACCAATCTCTGCCACTTTCGTCATCAAGCAACAGCTGAGTGTCTCTCGAAGATGTCCCTGCAATAGCTCTGGCAGAGATCTGAAGCTCTTACTAAGCAGATCGAAAAAAAAGGTGAAGAAAAAAATAGAGTGGGGGCAGAGAGAAGGGCAATAAAACAGACAGATGGAAGCATGCCATTAGTAATGCAAATTAATTGTCAAAGGGAACGGATGCATTTCAGAATAAGAAAAAAAATAAGTCAATTATGTGCTTGCTTCCAAACGCAATGGTGACATTACGTTGCATGAACGGCCTGCCCAGCACAGGCAAGTTACAGCGCATCTTTCCGGAGATTAGTCGCCTCGGCATGGTCCTTCCCTGTTTACAGGCGGCGCGCATCGTTCTTATCACAATCGACCGCCCTGAACCAATTTGGAGCAAGATCCCAGATTAGGGCCTGTCATTCTGGGCTTGATTAAATCGCAGCCCTTCAGATTTTAATAAAGCTGTCAGGATCCGGCACTCGGAGACAGAAGGATGTGGCCGCTGGGCCTGGCCTTCTCTTTTGCTAACATGGAAATAAAATAAACGTTGCGTGGGTCAGCTGTTGCCAGTATTAGGCAAACATCTGTATTAGAAATCTATGCCAGCCCTTCAGATACTGGCACTTGCTCTCTTATGTCTAGGTATTTGAGTAATTTAATCTTTAACTTTGATTTTATTCTACACTCTCCCATAAATACTTTGTTATACTTTTTTATACTTCGCTTAGTATAAACATGATTTTTGGTAGTGTGTATGGCTTACATCATCACCTTTTATCAATGTTAACTCATTGCCAGTGGGCAATCTTTACTATATCGATAGACTAGTCCAATACGCTATTTTCTATTTGATACGTTCATCCCACAGATTCCTCATCTTTGAAATATATTCTGATGCAGTCAGCTTTGGAAACCTGTTCGCTCAGCCAGTAGGTGGCAATAGGCGTCTCAGACGACAATCGCGCCACAGGCTCTAGGCGCTGACACGCGGTGGAAATCACATCAGGACCATATATTCTCTGAGCCACAAATGCCCTTCCCTCAGTTCCTTTTAGTCTGTGTGACACTAGAGGAACCTGCCACCTGAGAATTGTCTCATCTTGTTGAGACGTCGCCACCTAAATCAAGGACTCTAAAGGCTTCCACTGCTCATGTTGGTGCAGATCCACACTCCCGCTGTATTTTTTACCTTGGCAAGGATCGCAGCTCTGAGTGGTGCAGATCCGGCCAGATGATGACGTCAAAGGCCGTCAGGAAGTGCGTGGCGTGGCTGTTTCTCACCTCATCCAAGATTGCCATAGAAAAGTCAGACACCACTCCCATGGAGACTTCACCTATTGAGCTAGAGTCAGGCCGGGACGGACTCGTGGGAGTCGGACAAGAAAAACGGAAAAGGCACCACCATTCCAGAAGGGAGTGTTCATCTTCTCACCCTCCTCTTCCTCCCACAAGCAATGATGCAGAGGCACACGTGACCATGACGAGGAGGTGCCACAGCTGGTAAAGCCACATTTGCTCCAGGCCCTTCCCACATTGGCCTCAACGCCTGAAGAAAGGAAGGTATTTTAACAAGCTATGGAGAAGGTCTTCCAGCAGGCCCCTGGGTCTGTTAATGCCCCTGTCACAAATGATGCCCGTGAGCAAGGTGCCTGACCTAATGAAATTGCTCCAACATGCCCAAGTGCTCAGGACTTGGTGCTCCCTCATCGGGGTCACCGTTGGTGCTGTCACAGCACTGCATGGCCACCTCCTCCTCTGTAGCTATCGCGGCAAGACCTTTGGAACGGATGGCTGTCAGCGCCGGTGTATAGGGATCAATAGGAAACTGTTATGCACTCACATGCAGTCAGGTAGGTAACAACAGGTGTGCTTATTAAGAATAGTCTTTAAGCCCCTGCTCCAGGCCGACTACTGCCCCTCTCACCTCCAACCGTTCCCTCCATCTTCTCACTCTAGAACTCTACTTTCAAGCCCTTCGTAAAGTTTCTCGTAACCATGGAGCAGGTAGGTAAGAACTTAACAACAAAACAGCCTGCAAATAGTATATTCAGAAGACATACAAGAAACATCAGCAACCCATGCATTTTGGATCAGGAACTCCCTAAAGAGAAGCGGGTGATTTAAAATTCCATTACATCTTCATGGCGGAATATGTGGAAGATACGCCTTCAGAGTTTCTGCCAGTATCAGACAGAACACAACAGGATTGGCCCGAGGAATTTGGTCATGTGTAATCTTTACTGCAGCTGCAGAAAGATCTCCAAGAGGCGTGTGTCCCTGATTTCTCTCCAGATTCAGAGATAGCTACTGACTCTGTATCTCAGCTGGGCCCTCATTTTAGGTCCTTTAGGTCAGTGATGATAGGGAGGATAGCTCAGGTGAAACGTGCTCGCCTTGGAAGGAAGACGACACGGAGCAACACAGGTTCGATCCCCGGCTCCACGCTAGAAACCTCTGGGTATTAAGCGCGTTATAAATAACATATCATATCAAATCATATCATGAATAGATGAATGGGGCTATGAAGACTCTGGGTTGGATCACTGCCAAGGAGCAGATCACAGCCCTTGCTATCATAGACAACTTCCAGTCAAAGATGAAGAACGTTCCTTTGTTGCTCTCCAGTGAGGACCTTACAACTACACAATGTCCATTCCGGTGAAGACTTGCCAGCCCTCCTCGTGTTGACAAGGACCCGGCCCAAAAGCACAGAGCCGGTACCTGTGACCCGGTGGTAATTACTCTTCATTCATCATAAGAGAGCCTAGTCATTCAAGTTGCTGCCGCAGGAGCAAAGAGCATGGCTTTACCGACCACCCACCTGACCCCCGCCCCCGACAGGGAGTCTAAATAGTTAGATGCATTGGGGCACAATGCTTCGGTCTCTGGTACTCTCGCCCTGACAGCTTAATATGTTTTCTGCACCCTTGCCAGGTACTCACATGTGTTGTGGAAGGCTGCAGAATTGGGGGGTGGGGAAAGCATCCACCATTTTCCAAACTGGTGGAGGATGGCAAAGACACAGCTTGCAACATTCTGGAGGTGGGCCGTGATTCCACGGACTGTGTGGGCCACTCTATGGGCGCTGGGGCTGTGTTAAGACATCACTCCTGGTTTGGGACCACTCATTGTGCACAGGACGTCCAATCAAAGTTACTAGACATGCTGCTTGACCAATCCAGCCTGTTTGGGGCAATGCAGATGAAAGCCTGCAGTAATGTAAGGATTTGCAAGAGGCATCTAAGTCTCTGGGACTCTCTGCTTCTTCTAGCATGACTCCATACCAAGTCTTTCTTCACTGTTTACTTTTCAAACCATATTTCAACGATGAATCTTTCATTTGTATTGATGAGAGGAAGGAGATCTAGAAATTGGATCTGGGTCACGTTACTGCCAGTCTTCTTCTTGCGGCACTCTCTCTCGCGGCTGCGCGCTGCAGGTATATAGCATGACTGTAGCTGCTCCTGCTCTCGGGTGCTCATTCCTCTCTTCACCGCCCTCCCTTTTCTTTCTTCTGCCCTTTCTTCCGTGTCTCCGGTGCCTCTGTCCCAGGCTACTAAGGGTGTGTCCACTTTCCAGCCCAAATAGGGAAACTCTCTTTACCACTGTGCTTGTTCTTCAGAGGCATCATCTCATGGGGACACCTCCGTGGCCCCTGCCTATTTTTTAGAAAAATAAATATTCTCATGGGAGACCCCCCTATGACTATTGCAACCCCCAACTCTCATGTGTCACATTTTTGTAGTCCGCTCCCACAACAATCCACCACCGGCTATATGGTCTGGCCTCACTCCTGTTTTGACTGGGTTAAAGTGGACCGCTTTCTTAGATACTCACCAGATGATTGTGAATGGAAAAGGTCGGCCATATTAGTACGGTGATGTTTTTCCCAATGAGGGGTAGAAAAAACTCGTCCTGAAAGAGAAGGCCAGCAAACAATCAATTTCTTGTCGCACACCACCCTCTGGAACTCGATCCCGGTATTGACTCGGAATGCCCCCACAATTCTCCAATTTCACAAATCTTTGAAAACGTGGCTTTTTCAAAAACACCGGACCAAGGACTAATCCCAATGGATGTACAGACCGCTGCACAGACCGCAACTCACAGTAAACTCTGGCTTCCCACACACTGTACAGTGTTCAACTGCTCTCGAACTAGGTGCGTACTTGCAGGGCTTACCCATGACGGGGTCGGCGTACGTACGGATCGGCAGCATGTGAGGGGCACACCTGTGATAGACCAAGGAGATTAGTCAGTTTCTCTAGAACATACTGTGAAGAAACAAAACACCACCACTGTGACGGCCTCCCCTCACTGCCCACATACAGGTATCCCCCAACACAATGAAAGTACTATTTTCTACCTTTCTGTGCATGAAGCTAGTTGGGGAAATAGTAACAGGGATTTGTCTCTGCTTGTGAAGAAATGCGATTTAGTGGATGGAGGCCTGGGTTTGGATCCCAGTTTTGGCTGCTGGCCATTCACACAATGTAATTCTTGACTACTCACATCACTCCACTCTGCCTTATATTATAAGTATCCGGGGCCTAATACATGGACTAGAATTAGAACAGTGTTGAAATGCTTGGGAATTAGCACGGGCAATGCAGACCTTGACCACTTGCTTTCTGTGTCTAGAGAGGCCCCGAACCTCAGCTGCACCTGCCTGATCATGGCCAGCAAGGCGGTCTTCTTCAGAGAAGAATTGTCAGCCATTTTGTGGCTGGACTGTCCTTGTGTGCGGGACACAAGACGGACATGAAACCATATATTTATTTTCTGGTATATCACGGAAAGCTCAAATTTGATTGGGCACCAGTCAACAGAACGAGGTATTTGGCCTTTTCATTCTTAGAACAGGGGCTTTCTCAATTTTGACAAATTGTGGACAGATTTCACTCTAAGTAAGCGAGTATAACCTAATCATGGACCTCTTGCACCCCCTACCCCCCGTTGCCTAGAGCGATGCTGCACCTCACTGATAATGCCCAACAAGGCAAGACCACTTGTGTCTTGAGTTGTGGTTGGCATTCTTGTTGATAAGAAAATTGCCTGACATTTCAGTACCGGGCCGTCGTAGTGTCAGGCACAGAGTGAAGTGCAAATGGCACAGGTAGCGAAACATCCATGCAGATGCTTTTGAGTTTGCACCATTCAACACGCGACAGGTTATTTGACCTTGTTGGTTCTCAGCAGGGGGACTCTCACACTTATTTCAAGTGGTGAAGTATTTAGTGTTTCACATTAAGTTATGGAGGGTAGTCCAGACAGATCGGGACACCTTGTCGCAGTGGCTGTTTCGCTGCATTTTCTGAGGCATATTTCAGGGAGGGGGCTAAAGCCAAGGACGTCATTTCACCAAAATGCCAGGGGTAGCAGAAGTGACATCACACGTCCCTTGACCTCTGATAACATCACAGGAAGTTACGTCATTTGACCCCATCCCAAAGTGATATCACGCGAAGCGTGGAACATGACCTTTCACCCCTTGACAAAACAGGAAGTGGCATTACTTAGCATTGTTCATAAGTACACTAGGAAAGACATGGTTACGATGTCACTATAATGTGATATACATTTCATACAAGAATGGATCGCCATATGTATCGTTAAGAACAGTGTGTATAGGCCCATATTACCAAATGACTGTGAATGCAATCAGACTTCCATGGCTGAATGATAATGATGTGTTATTATATAGCACTAACGCTTAAGCGCTTCATATAGAACAAATATAAAAACAATGTTACCCAACCTCTGTTGGTACTCATTTATCGACCTCAGAAGGATTAAACGTTGAGTTGAGGTGGTTAAGAACAGACTAAAACAGTGACTCACCCCCTGAAATGTGCCTGAAATAACCTTTAATGAGTCTAGCAATTATTGTATAGAATTCCAGAAAGACACATTATTTGGTATTTCTATTCTTTCTTATTTAGGGTCAGTGCTGAAAGTTTGAGACTTGCGGAAACCCCTGTTTTAAAAAAAAATGTTTTTAAGAGTCCTGAACAAGAAAGCCAGTGACTCCAGAAGCAAAGTGCAACATGGTGCTGGCCACAGCCCAGGATCTTGCATTAAAAATAGGGGTATCAAAGGAGACCACAGGGGTAGCAAGGGAGACCCCAGGGGACGCCTGGTGACCCCTAAATGACGTCCCTGTGTAAAGCCCCTCTATACCACTCCCCCACACGCCTCCACTCCTCCCCCACTGTCTCTCTACCCTAAAATATATAATCCGTTACCACACACCCCTAAAAAATGTGGTGAAATGGCATTTTAACCAAATGTGGTGAAATGGCTGTAAAGAGGTGGGTGGGTACTATCCAGACGTGAACCCCTTGCTGCCTGTGCTTACAGAGAGGCTGTACCCCATAAATGCCTCGCTCATGGCATCCATAAAGGCCAACACGCATGTTGGTTCTTGTTCAGCAGGGAATTGCCTGTCCTTTCGGTGCTGGACTGCCCTTGTGGGCGGGACCAGGTGGATTTGCAAATGGATTCTCTCCTTTCCTGTAGCAGAGAGAGCTCAACACGTGACTGTAGACCCTCCTGAGTGATCGCTATCCCGTGGAATAAGATCATTGACCTTGCTTGTCCTAAGAAGAAGGACTCTCATCCCTTTGTGAAACCTCTGCGTGTGTTTAACGTACACTCGGAAAGGAAAGGTCAATTGTGGAACGTGCTGTCCAATTACATGCTCTGGCCCCACAGTCCATTCTTGACATCTTTAATTGGTCTCCACTGAACCCCTCAGACTATCATTGGTGGATTGGCCCATAGGGATCTCTGAAGAATTCCTGGTGAGCATTCGCACCATGGGCCACTTGAGCGTAGGGACCCTGGTTTTCTGCTCCTCTTAACCCATCTCCCACCCATCCCACCACCTTCTAGACCAAGTGTGTGTAAACCTTTAGCTCTCCAGAGGTTTTTGACTACAACTCCCATTAGCCTTAGCTATATCAGTCAATGGTGAGGGATCATGGGGGTTGTAGTTCAAAACATCTGGGGAGCCAAAGTTTACAGACCCCTGTTCTAGACTATCTTGGGGTGCAAAAAGTGATTTCTGTGAAGTGATCTGCTGCTCCTCTTAGGAGGAACTCCCTCATATTAAATACCTCAAATAAAATCAACAAATGACTGATTTGCAGGCCATACCATGCTACGGCCTGCCATGCACCACCTCACCTCTGACCGGTGGCCTAGCACATCTTGTTATGTCTTGTGACGTTTGTGGAACGCTCTAATGAACATTAAACCTGTATGTGAAATTGCGTTAGTCAGTTACCATTTTAGGGAAATGTATGTTAGCCAGTTACTTACTTGGGCCAATCATTGAACCAGGTAAATGTGGATGGGAGATCAGGATCGCATATTTGGTAATTCTGAAATAAAAGAAAATTGCAGACATACAGTGGGTCGAAATGGAAAAGAAATGTAGATAAATTCCATTTATTTAATTCCACAGTGTATTGCTATTGCCATGGCAACTCTTGCTCAAAAAGGCAACGTCTTTTCACTCTTATCGATGCTGCTGCCTTTAAACTGGAGGGATAACACACTTCACAGCCCCTGGTTTTCATAAATAAGAAAGTGGTTATTCTATTGAAAGTGAACTCCACTTACAGAAGCAACAACAATAAAAAAAATGCTACAATGTACATTTAAGAAGGTAGAAGAGTACATTGCTCTTTTCTTGAAATGCTCACATCGTCAACATAATTCTGCATGCTTCAAAACGGGTGCATTTGGCATTGAGACGTGATTTGCTGCATGCGCCTGACACAGGCCGATTTGAAGCTCCATATTTTATTTATTTATCGGAACTGTTTTAGGCGCCATCTGCGAACACAGTGGTTTCGTAGCACCCCCAAAGCAAAGGGCAAGGGCATCAAGACATTTAGGTTTCACAAGCTTCGGAACTATTTCGGATCAGGCAAGTCTGAGGGACATGTGCCGGATCTTCTTAAACAAGCCTGTATTACACCGCTGCTTAAAAGACCTACTTTAGAGCCTAATAACGCAGATAATTATAGACCTATTAGTACTGCGCCGTTTTTATTAAAAATCTTGACGCGAGCTGCATAGCTCCAAGTCCAGATCGCAATAAACCAAATCTCTTAGGTAAACGTCAATCAGGTTTGCGGCCGACACACAGCACTGAGGCGGCCATGTTGGACTTGCCGGCTAACATCTTGCAGGCTACGGATAAAGGCGGCATTGTCTTATTGATGCTACTGGATCTATCGGCCGCCTCTGATCTTGTTGAAGATACCATCCTTGTCGACAGATTGTCTCACCCCGTGAATTTCTCGCCCTTGGCGGCCAAATGGGTAAAATCCTTCCTCCCCGATGGTTCAGCTAGAGAGTTTAGTGGGGTGGAAGCAGCGAAGGCCATCAACATGCTTTGCTGGGTGCCACAGGGTTAGTGTCTATCACCACCCTTGTATAACGTCTTTACTAAGCCAGTGTTTGAGTGACTGGAGGCTAAGGGTGTCACCTATACTAACTATGCAGGATACGCTCAGGGGCTCATTACAAGTTTGGTGGTATCTGGGTGGTAAATCTGCCTAGATGCCCTCAAACTGTATTACCATTATCGCCACTTGGTCTTGCGGTATTACTGCTGGATTACAAGTGGCTGTGCAAATCCCCATTTGTTTTCGTCAATAGGATGCAATTGGGCATTTTTGCTGTAATTACCGCGCCAGTAATTCTGGAGAAATTTGGCAGAAAGCTGTCGGATTTACCTCCAGCTCATAGTTGAATCCTCCAACTTTCCACCAAAGCTATAGTTGGGCAGTGCAGTAATGCAGCGGTACACGGTAATAACGCTGCATTTTACCCACACTACCCAACTTGTAATGTACCCCTGACAGTGCCTTATTCCCAACTCAGGAGATTATAAGAAGTACTCTGAAGCCATCAACAAGGCATCCTCTCCTATCCGGCACTGGATGGCTCACAATGGGCGGGCCTTAAATGACTCGAAGACGGAGTAACTTCTAGCTGGCACTGTCGCCAGACTTAAGAAATTAGGCTCTGAGTATAATAACGTCGTCATTTCAGGTTGTACCATCGCTACAGCAGATAATGGAAAAACCCTGGGTGTTTATCTAGACTCAGCAGTTTCTATGAAGGCTCATGCTAATAACATTGTTTTGACATCAGCATACCACCTTAAACTGCTGACGTAAATCAGACCTTTGCTAAGGTAAACGGTGCTATCATAGCAAGGGCAATCATCCGAGCTAAAATACATAATTGTGGTAGCGTGTTGCATGGAATAAACAAGGGCAGTATTGCTGAATTACAAGTGATACAGAATAGTGCAGTGTGATTGGCTGAATGACTGGGAAGGAGAGATCCTATCTCACAGGGCAGGCACGCACTTCATTGGTTGCCTGATGCAGTTTGGATAGCGTTCCGACTTCTCGCCGCCAGCACACGCAGGTGTCTATTTGTTAATAGCCCTTAGCTACTTATCAGGAAGGGTTTCCAGGCTACCTGCTCGGAGAACATTATGGTCCACTTTGACCAATCTGCTGACCGTGCCGAGAAGGAACCTGGTATCAGCTGGACAGTGCGCCTTTGATTATGCGCAAGGCTTGCAGTTATCCGTTTTCACTGATTTTTACACATAACGGAAACCAATCTGCTTTCTGTCTGTATTTATTTATAATAATGGGAAACAAAATAAAAAAACAAGTCTTTCTGTCTGGTTCGCTCTGATGTCACTCATACATCGCAGGCCAATCGTCTTGCAGATTGGCAGCATGGAAGTGTTAAAGTTGTGTACAAATAGCATTAACGTTCTTCAAATTGCTGGCAGCATATATCTTAAGGCAGCAGCAGTCACAGGTGTAACCCTTTATTGTTATAGAAAAAAACAGAGCTAGCACTTCTTTCCTGTATGGCTACATGTGTGCTTAACTAAATGCATTTTTAAAATAAATGCCGAAAAAAACTGGTTGCGCATTATGTTTTTAATATGACAAAAAATAAATGTGGATACATACAGAAAAAAGGCCACAAAATTAATATGGAAAAATACAGACGGAAATGGCAGAAGAATAAATACGATAAAACCGGAAGCCTTAATTATGCGGCTCCTAAGCTCTGGAATGCCTTGCCACCTGAACTACAGGGTTGTTACTCTCTGGAACCTTTTAAGCGAGCTTTGTAAACTCACCTTTTTGCCTGAATAGTTTCTGTTTAGTTTTCATCGTCTCGGCATGCTACAGTGATCCAATGTAGGTATGTGTTCTGTCCTTTCGTCTGTCTGGATGTATATGTGTATTGATGTCTGTGAGCGCCCTGATGCCTCCGGGCTTGCTATTTGGCGCAATGCAAATAATAAATAAATAAGGGGCATGGGAGAAGGGCCCAATTAAGGTGCAGAAGGGGCAGAACAATGTTGACAACAGACACCAGTGTTAACAGTGAAAAAAAGCAGTAGTGGGGAGTGGAGTTGAGCTCACCCGTGGGAAGAGGAGTGGCTATGAGTGGGCCTCATAACCAGGTCATTTTATGCAGAGGGGGCGAAAGACCAACGACATACATGTCCAGATGTCTGATGAGACACCAGAAAGTGTGCAAAGAGTTTTCGAAAGAGAAAGATTTTATTCAGGAATCGAAAATAGTTTTCTACAGTGAGGGCCGCTATGATATCGTTTCCTGCCAATTCCACATCAGTCCTAAATGTTTTACTACCCTGTTTTTCTCTGAACGGTGTGTTTCTACCTTTTGCTGGTTTTCACTTAAGGGACACCCGCAGCATAATCCAACCCACCATGCAGCAGCAGGCGAGGTGAGCGAGACACATGTGATCTTGCGGGTCCAGCCTTCAGCCCGCTATCCACTTCTAACTATGCCCACCTCAGCTTCACTTAAGACAGCTTCCAGCAGCAGAGGCGGGGACAGCAGGTCACATGACCTTGCTCTTACTGCCTACTACCCGCCATCCACTGTTGACCATGCCCACCTCAGGCTTCAATTAGCGGACCTGAGCATCGTAAGCCGTTCAAGACTCCAGCAGAGGATGCTGCGAGAGCAAGTTGTGTGACCTCAGTCTTCTGCCTTCTGCCAACCAGACACTGCTGACCATACCCACTATGAGCTTGACCTGAGAGACTCCAGCAGTGTACGCCAACCCAGCCTCCAGCAGTAGTCATGGTGATAGCAGGTCACATGACCGCAACCTTTCCACCTTCTGCCTGCCATGCACTGCTTACTATGGCCACCTCGGAACTCACTTAAGGGGCACCAGCGGTGTAATCCGATCTATCCTCCAGCAGAAGCGATGGGAGCAGGTCACAGGACCTCACTCTTCCCACCTTCTGTACACCTTCCACTGCTGACCTTCCCTACTCCGGGTTTCATTTAGGCAGTCTCCTCTTGGTATCCTCATCGCCAGGTACCTTCAGCAAATGACGTACAGAGACCAGGATGCGTCCCGCTAGTGCCTGGTAGGGCCAAGGCGTGAACCATCTGCACCTTACCAGTAGTAAGACATAACTTTGTGTCTCTCACTAACATGTCTCGGGAGGATAGCTCAGGGGCAACGAGCTTGCCTTGGAAGCAAGACAACACGGAGCAACACAGGTTCGATCCCCGGGTCCGCTGGGTATTAAGTGTGTTATAAATAACCAATCGTATCATATCATGGCTCACCTCCACACTCTTCAGGGACAGGCTGTGCAAATGCACTCATCCACACTATACATCTAACCCAGCCAACCTTCTCCAAATCCCCTGTGTCACCTCTCATTCTTCCCACTCATGCTGTGCACACTTTGTTTGTTTAATGCCGAGCCAGCTCTCCTAAACTCAGCAGGCATTTTGGGCTTGATCAGTGCCAATAAACTCAATGCCATCAAGGCTGCCCTCACTGCTCCTCTTCAGATAGTCTATGCCTGCCTCAGTGAGGATACATTTACAGATGTCCTAAAAACAAGACGACACGGAGCAAGACAGGTTTGATCCCCGGGTCCGCACTTAGAAACCTCTGGGTACTAAGCACGTTATAAATAACCTATCATATCATATCATATCATATCATATCATATCATATCATATCATACCCACTCCTGAAAAGACCTACCCTCAGCATGGACGTCCTGGAAAACTGCTGGCCGATCCTGAGCCTCCCGTTGTTTCGGCAAAGTCATTGAGAAAGTAGTTGCTAACATCTATCGAGCAACTCGGTCTTCTCTGGGATTACCAAATGTAGCACTGATACAGCGACGATCCATGTGATCGACAATTCCCTTCATATTATTGACAAAGGGTGCTTTTGCCCAATAGTCCTCCTGAACTACTTGGCTACATTCGACACAGTCGACCAGACGACCAACACACATTAGTCACACTCAGGGCAATGTCCTGAAATGGTTCACATCCTACCAATCTGCTAGACACCAGGCTGTCCAGATGGGCTGCCTCAGGGCTGAACACTGCTCCATCACCTGTGAAGTCCATCTGGGTTCCCTCCTCTCCCCGGCCATATATGGAACTGCTGGTCCCACTCCTAGATGACCCAAACGTCACAATACACCAATACGCAGATGATACACAGTTGCACCTAAAGGTCTAGGACTCACAAGTGTGGCTTGTCTTTTTTCATGCATTGCAATCATTGGAATATGAATGACAACTGCCGAATGGAATTTCCTGGGCCACCCCTTCTAACGGGAACCCATTCAAAGGTGGCTGGATAAAATGCTCTTGGACAGATGAAACCCTCAACTCAACAGAATCCTTTGTTTTCATTTTGGATAGCAATGTACCCTACCAGCAACACATCACAAAAAAGGATCAAATGGCGTTGTACCAGATCCTTACCCCTCCTGATCATGCCCTTCCACTCACCCCAGCACTTCCGAATGGTGGTGCAAGCCCTGGTGATCTTGGATACCAACAGGGGAAATGCCCTCTTTGTAGGGCACCCCACTATTCACCTTGTCCGCTTCAACGTGGCCCACCATGCTGTGGCTTCCCTCATCACGGCACGAGGAAATCGGACCCCATCACACCATCCATGTGCAAATATGACTGGCTCACCATCCCGGCTAGTATCTGGCTCAAAACCAGGTGCCTCAACTACATGGTAACCACCACTGTTATGCCGGCCTACATGAGGGTCAAACTAAAAGAATTGGGTGGCACCCAGTCATCACACAGTAAGACCATCACCAGTCTGGCATCCAAGGAGAAAACTAGGAAACAATTCTTCTCATAGTATATATACTCTGGTCCTCTGCAACTCCATCTCAGTGGAAATATGTACTGCTCCAAACCTACTTCAGTTTGGGAGAGAATTTAAGACCCGTCTCTTCCAACAACACATTGGTGTAGCCTAGATTCCTTGTGCACACACCCCTTTCTGTATTGGACAGCTGTAATTATTACTAATGTTTGATTGACCATTTCTAACATTTCCACTACCATTTTTTTCTTCTATTGCCTGCATAGCGCTCCATTGCTCCCGATCTAGGTTTGGGTTTTACCAATATATTATACTACTGCTAGTAATACTACTACTACTACTAATATTAACGATAATAATAATAATAATAATAATATCAATCACAAGAGACTTGGAGGTGGAGGATCTGAGTGGCCTGAGTAACAGGACATTTTCAGATTCTGGATGACGTAGCCAGGCCCAGTGCTCCAATAGGCTCGGTGCATGAGTCAACGTATCTTGAACTCAAGACCAGCTGTACAGGCATCCAACGCCAAGTGATCAGTACAGGGGTGAGGTGGCCTCAGGGTTTGAAGCACAGGACCAGCCAGGAGACAGAGAAGACGAAAATAGGAGTTGAAAATAGACTGAAGTGGAGGCACATGTGTAGGAATTCCTAAGAGGAGGGTAGGGAAGTAATCTTGATGCGAGAAAACCAGCAAGTAATTTATTGGTTGTCGAGGTGAAAAAAGTTTGAATTTTTACAGATATTTCTATTGTTTCTAATTCCTTTTTTTATATCTATTATTTTTCTTGATAATATACTGGCGCCCTGTAGGTCTCAAAGCCCACCTTTAAGGCCCTCTAGTGAAAGAGTGCCAAAGTGCATTTGAAAAGTAAAGTTTTGATTGTCTTGCAAGACAGCATTTGGCCCTTCATATGTCAGGCAGCGTACAGGAGTTTGTTCCAAAGCCTGGCCGTATGTATGGTGAAGGAACTACCCATGGGTCTAGAGCTTTCAATGCGCAGGATCTTGATCGTCTTGCAATGGGAGGCACGCAATGGTCAATTGGACATATGCCAATGAAAGTAAGATATCACATAGGAAGGTGCCAGACCATAAATGGCTTTATGAACCAGTGTCAGGGCCTTCAAATGAAATCACATCTTCGCTGGAAGCCAATGAAGGATTGGGGTATGTGTTCTAGTTTGAGAGTTGCCGTAACCATTTTTGCTGCAGCATTCTGGGTCAACTATAGCCAATGCATGATCACTGCTCAGAAATAATGAGTTACATTAGTCCAGCCTGGTGCCTTTAATGGCACGTACACTAACAGTGCAGTAGGACTGAGATAGAAGGGGACGCAGGTGCCGGAGGAACATCAAGTTATAGCTTGAAGAGTTGAAAATAGCACTAGCCTGAGTGGTCCCCGATAGTGTGGGCTAAAAAAGGACACCCACCTTTATCACTTTTGTAGATATTGTGATTGGTTAAGCTGGACCCTATCACAATGAGATACACCCATAGATTTTCCTCCAAGATATTATAAAGTGGAGAACAAATGTGTCAAGAGATGGGTCAAAGGTAGGGCTGGGCGATATATCTTGTTTTGGAGATATATCGGTATATTTTCAAAAGCGATTTACGATTAGACAATATCGTTAACATCGATACATATGTATATACATCTGTCACCCATTAAATTAAGATGATGACAAATCAATCCGACAAAATGTCACTTAATGCATACTTCACTGCATATAGGGATGTGTATCCTACTTGCATTTATTGTTAGTATTGCCATTATTGTTCAGATGATGTCCTTTTGAATCAAGACTCGGCAGGATAGCTCAGGGGCAATGTACTCGCCTTGGAAGCAAGATGACGCAGAGCAACACAGGTTCAATCCCTGGGTCCATGCTTAGAAACCTCTGGGTATTAAGCACATTATAAATAGCCAATTACAATTACAATTGCAATTTTAAGATGGGGTCAACTGGCATTTAATGTTAGAGTTGTGCTTGGATTTACTGTTCAGTATTAGTACTGTTGGCATCTCACACGTAGTTGGCTTACAACTGAGCATGTAACCCACATAAACAATATAGATATATAGCCATTCAGCCCACAAACATCGAGATATGACTTTTGGTCCATATCGTCCAACCCTCGTCTAAGGTGACACCTAGATTACGGCAGATGAAGAATGAGGACGAGAATCAGGAGGAAAGACGACCGAGGGGGAAGGGGCACAGTCGTGAGGAGAAGGAACAGTGAAGACGCAAATCTCAGTCTTAGTGGAGGCGAGATGGAGGGAATCAGAAATCATCCATTGCTTAGCAGCAGGAAGATAAGTAGAGACACAGAAAAGATGAGCATGAGTACAAGATTTGAGAATCATTGGCACAGAAGTGGCCATGAATACTAGTGGAAAGAGAATAGGCGGGGGCGTGGACAGGACCTCGCAGTATTCCAAAGGGCAGAGGCGCAGAACAAGAGGAGTCGCTGGCCCAGATGCATAATCAAACTGATAAGAGAAATAAAAGGAAAAGGAGGCGACTGCTGAGCCAGGTATACCCAGGGAGGATAGAGAAGAACAGAGAACAGAATGACCCACTATGTCAAAGGCCACAGATAAGACCAGAAGGCAAACACGGGAGGGCTGTTTAAAATGAAGGGAAGAGTTAAGGAAACTTGTGAAGGGCAGTTTCAGTAGAGTGGGCATAATGTTAACCTGTTTGTAGACGTGGCAAGAGAGAGTTAGAATCAAAATAGAGGTATATTTGCGAATATGCCACATGTTTAAGAAGTTTAGAAAGAAAATGACGTAGAGAGATAGGATGGTAATTGGAGGCAAGCAAGGGTGCAAGCTAAGGTTTATAGATATATTGTGGGAATAGGTGTGTGTTTAAAAGAAGAAGGAAATGTAATAGTAGAGAAGGAAGAGTTGAAAAGTGAACTCAGATACAAAAGTAAACAAGCATTGGCAATGCCAAGAGTTTTATGCTTTTGTGTAGGCATTGGAAAGGCACTTGCCAGTCGCTGCCACAGTGGTATTAACTGGACATTGATGCTAGCAGGTGCAAAATCATGTGAAGACCTGGGCATCTAATAGCAGTGTCTGGTAAATGCCTAATACTTGTACACTACACAAGACCAAACGTTTGGCTTTGCCAATTGTATGACACGCATGGTATCAAGAGAGACACAGACTCAAAGGTGTTCATTTTTAAAACCTTTATTTACTAAGGTTCCTGGGTTGGTGTAATGCCTGTCTGGCCCTAGCTCTAAAGCGGTAATTCCCGTCGCTGTCTAATAGTCCAAAATAAAAGTCAGTCTGTTTCTAACCTATGCTGGCCCCCACTCTTTACAAAATTGTGATAGGATGTCTTATTAAAAAGGAAAATAGTAATTCAACAAAAAGTGGGAAACCAAGGTTGGTTTCAGGTGGTCTTCTTACCAGGTGCGGCTTGGTCAATGTCACAAAAATGAGTTGAATCAACAGGGCTGTTCGTAAGACCTCCTCCACAGGGCCCTTGCAGTGATTTCAAATACCTTGAGTGTCTCTGAGTTCCTTGGGATTCCCTTCCCCAAGCTTCAACTTATTCAAGTTCCAAACACCACAAAAGAAATGTAACACAGTTCCTTTTGAAGCTTCTCTGGGTTCCCTTCCCCACGCTCCAATCCTTTCAACACTATAAAGCCAACCAATAAGTCTCCAAATTGGTTAGGCCCCTTAGGGTTCCCTTCCCCAAGCTCAGTCCCCTTTCCTGCTTCAAACACAATTTCAATAACTCAGTTCAAGTTGTCAGAATGAACCTTTCCTTTTTCCATACAGCTCTTTGCACATATCATTTACTTATGGGGTGAAGTCAGAGACTTTCGAAAACGCCAGGGTATTGGCTTTCCCTCATCACAACCACTCTGACATATGACCCCTCTGTTTTATTTTCTTCTCTTTCTGTCTTCTTCAGGTGCTTCCTGCACACCTTTACTTTTAAGTTTCCTCTTTATGGACAATTGCACTATTGCATTCCTCTTTATCGTGCCCCTGGCACTTTTCCTTTACTTTTCACGTGCTGCCTTGTACCCTTTTTCTGTTATGGGTCCCTTGCGCCTTGCCCCCTGCCCCCTTGTGCACACTTGCACTGTTGCTTTTCTTTACTTTCCCTGACTTTCTGCTCTGATCGGTCTTTTGCTCGCTTTTCGCTTCGATCTGCCTTAAAGCGCTCACACAACCAGCGGGCATTGAGGCGCTGTTACAGGAATGGTTGCACAATTGTTTTTTTGAATTTTTTGTCTTAATTGCATATTTATAACACGCTTAAATACCCAGAGGTTTCTAAGCGAGGACCCGGGTATCGAACCTGTGTTGCTCAGTGTCGTCTTGCTTCCAAGGCGTACATGTTGCCGCTGAGCTATCGTGCCACGTTCTATAAACTTAACAATATCTGCTTCACTCTTTCTTTCAGCTGCGCTTTCAGATTTTCTATACTTTTCTTTCCTTTCAATTCCGTGCCGCTTTTACTGTCCCCACCTTTCTCCCGCTCTGCTCTCATCCAAACGCACGCTCCCGAGTTTCTCTCACATTCTTCATAAAACTCACCGTACTGCGTCGTGTTGAGAGGTGGACCCTCTAGCAAATGCAGGGTTGATGTCAGGGTCGGTCAGCACAGGCCCCAAGGGAACAAGCACTCCCCTGAACCTGGCCGGCAGAATGTAGGCTGCGTTTGTCCGGGATTCCTCATAACGCAAGAGCGCCGCCGGAACTGCATTATCAGCTCTAGGTTAATTCCAAGACCCAAAACTGGAAGATAATATGAAAATTCCAGCTCCAAGGGGCTCGACCAGCGGCAATAAAACCCCCCATCCAACAACCTATTTCTTGCCTTGATAAAGACCCCTCGAGGTCGAAACACTTGTCGGCTGACCACCATAAGACTATGGGCCTCATTACGACCTTGGCGGTAAGGGGTTTACGCCAGCGTTAGCTGCGCCGACCCCTTACCGCCAATTACGAGGTCCCTTAGCGCCATGGAGCTTTTAACACCCGCTTTTAGCGGGTGTTAAAATCCATGGCGCTAAGGGACCATGGAGTTAATTACGCCACCGTAATTTACGGTGGCGTAATTAACGCCTTCCCCACTCCCATTATGCCCTATGGGGCAAAAATGGGAATGGGGAAGGGTAAATGGGGATTGGGGACTTACCGCCCCGCCAAGGTCGGAATGGGGCGGTAAGTCCGCCAACCACCATGGCGTAAACGTAGTTTACGCCATGGTGGTAAAGTGACGGCCCAGGCGGTAACTTACCGCCTGGGTCGTAATGAGGCTCTATGTGTGTATATTACAATAAATCTTTCACTGTTAAACACTGCAACTAGCGTGGGAACTAGGGAACTAATTTATACAAAGGTTTCTCAAAACTGGAATTGCGAGGTAACCAGGACTGTTTCTCTAATTTCAGTACTTCACAGTAAGTACTAGAACAGGGGTCTGCAACCTTTGGCTCTCCAGATGTTTTAGACTTCCACTCCCATCATCCCTAACCAGCATAATCAATGATGTGTGATCATGGGAGTTGTAGTCAAAAACACCTGGAGAGCCGGAGGTTGCAGACCCCTGAATAGAAAGTTCCTGCACGGGTATATGCTTGTTCACAGGAGCATTAGGCATTTGCTCTTTCCCGATCAGTGCTATGCTTTGATCAATGCATGCTAACTCTATGGCCATGCAGACTATCCCAAAACTCCATGTGTACTCCTAATTCCCTTTCTCACTTGTACGAATCGTTCATGGCAAAGTCGAGTCACACGAGAGATGCTGGCGTACTTTTGGAATTGTTTGTTGCCTGTAGCAGGGTCACACTTTTAAGTGCTCGGCCTCGGCAGATGAAAGTATGGTACTTCACGATGTTAATATTGTAACGGTCAACCCAACCCTCCAGCATTCAAGGACAATACATTGGACACATTGGCACAAGATAGTGGGGTCCAGGCTGCTCCGGGCATCTTTGTGGGCACCGGCCAAAGTAAGGGATATCACAATGTTCCTTCATTCAGGTCTATAGGTCCTTCTTCCAAAAAGGGGATGGCTTCTCCCGCTGGACCTCACATTATTTCCCTCACAGTCATTCCCACTAAGGGGCCATCGTGCATTACTGGCCCTTGGAGGGTTGGGACACCCCTTCTTCCTTATTCCAGCTCTCACTTTTTCTCTCTGCATTAAACTTTACACTGCCAATTCTTGGCTCTGTCCCTTCTGACAGTTGACTCGGCTGGCCTGCATTATTTCCCCATAGATTGACAGGGAGGGTGGTACCTAAAAAGGTTATCTGGCAATCTACCCTTCACACTTCTCAGGCAGCTTGGGCACATCTCGAGTCCACCAAACAAATATGCTCTGACTAGTTCCAGTACCACCCTCCAATGTATAGAAAGTTCCTTCACTGTAAAATGGTCGTTACCACCCCCTCAACCCCTGATCTCATATGAACCTGGTAGACCATCTCCCCCCTCCCCCTGTTTCCTCCCCTAGTGGCTTGTGGATTCCTTGCTACCGAATTGCCCACCCCTCTGCTCCTCTGTTGTAAGCTCTCTTTCGCCTTGTATCGATCCCTTGCGATCTGCTTCCCTCGCCATGTACTTCCCCCTATGATGTGTAAAGTGCTCTGTTGCTTCCCGAGCTAGACCTGCGCCCAAGAAATATGATAATAATATGTTTTTCCCTTCTTTCTGATCTGCATTCCATCTCATCCACTGCCAATGACTACTCATGCACCTGTACTTCCTCAATCACACACCTGCGCCTTGGTCACGGGAGGATAGCTCAGGGGCAATGCGCTCGGCTTGGAAGCAAAACAATGTGGTGCAACACAGGTTCGGATCCCAGAGCCGCGCTTTGAAACCTCTGGGTATTAAGTGCATTATAAATAACCAATTACAAATTATTTTTACAAACCCCTTGTATCTTTCCAATTGTTTGTCTGCACATTTCTGGCCTACTCCCTCCTTCCCCGCTTCCTTACCTCCACAGACTGCTTGTCTTAGGTGCTAGCACACTACATCGATAGGCAGGTAATGGGTTCGTATAAAAGCTCATTGGCATAACAATTCAAAAATAAATTGTCTCTCCTGCAAAGGATTCATATTCTGTATTAAATTTCAAGTTGTGTTAATGATATGGTGCTATATTTGTTAGTTTTCTACAATCAACTTTACAATCCTTCCTGTTTTCTATTGTCCTGTATATATAATTCCATAAGTATGTCTGTGCTTACACGCATGCTCACCTCACTCTGAATCCCAGCTTCCCTGCTCAGCACCTCCTCTTCTAACATTGACTCGCAGAAAAGACCGGGGGGAAGATCCTTGGATCCCAAAGGGCTGAACGATATCACAGCCATTTTATTCTCACATCCAAGCCCCATCGCTGTCCGAATGGGAATATACAGTTCATGGTTTCAAACACTTTAATGTTAGGCTGAGTATTTTGAAAATGAAATGACAATCAAGCACAGTGTGCATTATGTTATTGGCCATTAGTACCTGGCGAGGGTCAACCAGAATGTAACAAGCATTCTGATTGGCCCTCCCTGGGGAATTACCAGGCCGGGAATCCCTTGCACGCACGTACTTGCCTTTGTTTGTTCCCGGCGGGGGCGTGGTGACCCCTTAGCCAATGGGGAGGCTCAAAAAGGGGCAATCCCCGCTCCGAGTCTCCCCATGGCTGGAGGCTGCCTTCGTCCCCTACTGGGGACTCAGGTATGTTGTTTTTTCCTCCACCCCGTTCCCTGCAAACTATCCCCTCCCAACCCCACTTACTTTCTTTTTTCTTCTTTTCTCAGGAGCGAACGTGCTGGGAACACTTCTGTTCCCAGCGCGTCTGCTCCCGATGGCCGCCATGGAAAGGGAAAACGGACTACGTTTTCCCTTTCCCAGTGGGCATTTTTATTTGATTTTACTGCTACACTCAGGCCTGTAACTATTCGGAACAGAAAAAAATGCAATTAGTACTGCTACACTCAGGCCTGTAACTATGGGCCTCGGGGGCATTACCTGGGGTGCTATTGGCCCGCCGTCTTGGGGCTTATTGCTACATTCAAGCATACAACTCTTTTATCACAGGCATATTTGGCAAGTATAAAGATCTGTGGTCATTCCTATCCTTTTTGGTTTCATGCAAGGCAGCCAGGAACCCTAATTGGTGCCATTTGTCCTCTTTGCCTTTGTTATAAGGGTATTTTGAAGGTGTACAGTAGCATGCACTTTATATGGTTATACCAGGTTTTGATAGTGTACTTTGCTCAGTAAAACAGGTGTAACATTCTTATGACTACAAAATATATTGGAAGTGATCATTGGAAATTATTTTTTACATTTCAAATTTTAAAAGGAGCCCGTTTGCAAAGTTGGTGCAATTAAATAATTACCTTAATTGTAGTGACTTCTTTTTCTGAGAATTTACACAATTTTGTCTATCAAAATGTCCTTCTTTCTTTTTAATTTTTAAAATGTTTTTATTTATTCATTTGTATTTGGCAAATAAACCTTTACAAATATGACATCCTGTTTCAAAATTCAAATTAAATACAATCTAAAATACTTTTTCTTTTTAAAAGAAAAATTATCAACACATAACAACCACCTTATCTATTTACATATTTACATTAAAAGGTATCCTTACATCTCAGCAAGAGATCACACCAACATTTCATTTTACGTTATCACCTTAAATCAAAATCTTCACTTTACTAATTTCATTTCCTTCCTTTTTGTAAATTTCACATAGTACTCATCTCCTTCTTACTATTCCAGTTCATCTAGATGAACCTGCAGAGTATACAAAAAACGGGTTAAGGCCAAAATCAGGGCCTGTCTTGAGCCCCACATACACTGTGCCCATAACATTTCTCTTGACAGAGTAAGTTCCTGATTAAAGTACGAGGCAAAGTGCTTTATACGAAGACCTTCAACAAATTTGCAATATATCACCAGATGTTTTAATGTTTCTCGGTTCGACTCTATTCCACAAAATCTACAACCTTCAGTTTGACTCACATTGTTAGAATACTTCCAATGCTTGGTCCTTTCATTGGTATGAAAGAGGTCTAACTTGAATCTTAGGTATAATTTTCTAGCTTTACTGCATGGAAAGATCAACAAATACTGCATCCTGGGGGATTGTTTGCGGCAGAAACATGTAATATCTGAGTAAGATTTGTATGATGCATTCCGCTCAATCGTTTTTGCCCAATCGTACTGCATCCATCTAATTTTTACAGTGTTAGCTCGTTCATACAGATCTTCTGGTTCATGAGCGTTCAGTTTTAGATACATGTTCATTTTGCTAACATAGTTTTTCAGTGAAGCAGGATATTCTGTCTCAACCATTTTAGCAAAATCCTCATAAAATGAGTTAACCGGAGGATTTATTATTTTTCCATAATTCACCAGCATTCTCCACCCAAATTTGGCTGATAATGAATTTAGCCCCAGTTCATGAAGAATTATCGTGTTGGGCAATGCTTTTGGTAAGCCCAGCACCTGTTACCAAATGTTACCTTGTATTATGTTTAGCATAGTTGTTAAATCTAGTAGACAGAGGTCTAAACCATACAAAATAATAGGTTCTATTTTCAGAATGTAAAAATCTAGAACCGGGACTAGAGAAAATTTCGCATGTCTTATATATATTATTTTCATTTGAGAAATGAGGTGAATTATTTTTAAATTGAGGCTTCTGCTCCACATTGTGAGGGAATTTACATCTGTTAGATTGTATCCCAAGTATCTTATTTGTAGTACCCTTTCTATAGGTGTTGTCTCTAGGTTCCAATTATATTTACACACTTTCTTTTTGTTAGCAAACACTAGAATGGCACATTTCGAGGGATTGGTTGCAAGATTATGCTCAGTGGCATATGCAGAAAACAGGCTCAGCTTGTTTTGAAGCTCATAAGGTGTCCGATCAAACAAAATAATATGATCTGCAAATGCCAACCAGTTTATTCTTGCATCTCCTAGTTTAACCAGAGAAATCGCCAGTTTTTCCCAGATTGTGTCCATGTCTGCAATATACAAATTGAAAAGTATGGCCGCAAGCTGACAGCCCTGCTTGACTCCGATTTCGGTCTCAATATAATCGGTCACTGACCCGGATTTATTAATCCGTATCTGATACGAAGTGTGGTTGTGCAGCAGGGCTATCAATCCTACCAAAGCTGTGGGTATCCCGTATCGTATCATTTTACACCACAGTAATGAACGGATAACCCTGTCAAATGCGGCAGACAGATCTAGCGACGCCATGTAAATTGCTCCTGAATCTGTATGATGGGACGTTTCCAGGAGGTGGGCAAGAATGGTAGAATTTAGTGTGGTACCCATCGCCCTTCTGAACCCAACTTGAAAGCGTGATAACAGGTGGTTCTCCTCTACCCATTTTTCAGTTCTCTAAGCAGCAATGAAGCAAACACCAAAGCATGTACATCTATCAACGATATGGGTTGATAGTTTTCAGGATCAGTAACAGGGCCTTTTTTTATAAATTGGTACAATTGTTGCAGTGCTCCAGGATGGAGGAATCACTTTTGTTGCAAAGATCAGGTCAAATATTGATTTTAACATTTTAGCCCAGAAATAGGGATCATCTTTTAGTAAACACAGGGGCAGCCCGCCTGGGCCAGCAGCCTTAGAGTATTTTAGTTTGCTAATTGCCCATTTCACATCTTCTATATCCCAAGGACATATACACAGAATTTTGTTGGTAAGATTTACAGTGTCAGTATCAGAAAAGCGGTTAGGTAACATATATTTTTGTCTAATGTATGTAGTCCATACTTGTCCGCTAATGTTTCAACAGAACTAAGATCGAAGCTTACTTGTCGGATTTCTAAGTATGTTCCATACATCCTTTGTTTCCCATTTACATAAGAGCCTGATCATTTTCTGGTTCTCATAGAGTGTTTTGGCAAACTTCATCCCTTTGAGCTCAAATTCAAATTTATTTTGGATTTGTTTTTTCTGCCTCTGAAAGGCGTCGCTCCTATTGCAGACTTTTTTTGCTCTTCTAATTTCCCTATTCCTTGTGGATTTTAGTGCAGCAACTTAGATGTTATACCTGTTGACATAGATGGGCTTTGGCATTGTCAACTGCTGTTTTGCTAAAACATTTAAGTGAAATCCTACCGCCGAGGTATTATGTTCTACTAAGACGGAGTGATCCTGTGTGTTCGTTAACCTCTTATCGTGTTTCCATATATCTTGGTTAACTAAATATGCAAATGTCCTTCAGATTTTCGCATTCCATCTGATTGATATTCCTGGTCTTTCAACCTCTATGAGAGCCAAGTTAGGTACCTGCATAAACAGCTCAAACGGGATCTTAAAAGTGGTCTGTAGCAGATTATGGTCTCCCACACCTAAATCACATATAAGCGTTTGTACACACCTATCAACTAGATTTCTCGAAACAGCAATGTAGTCTATCGAGGACATAGATTTCCCCCTCCTCCATGTAAAAGGACTTTGACCCTGCGCATATGGGACTAGATGGAAGCCCCATTATGTTAAAAATTGCATCCAATACCTCCCGTTTTCCCAGGACAGCAATGTAGCATTATGAGGATTTTCTTCTGAGTGACTCATCCAACAGAGCATTAAAGTCCCCACCCATTATCATCCCATACTTTTCATTTTGCAGAAATGCTTTTTGTAGTATTTCATCCAGATCGTTTAGTATCTTTTCTATATCGCATTTCACCGGATTCCAATACATGTTTATAATGAGAATCTGATATGGATGCATAAGAACTTCTGTGATAAGTAATTCATTAGTTGAGGATATGAAAGTGAAGTCAATGTTTGCACTGTTGTGGACCATCGTCACCAACCCACGTTGGTCGTCCTTGTGGACCTCTTCTAGCAGGGTGACTAAGAACCGTAAACCCATCTAGATTCAATTGTTTCAGGGCCATAGTTTCTTGGATTAGAATAATACAGGTGTTTTAGAGTATAGATTTTCCGGCATGACATTTTATGAGGTTGGTAAAACAACAACAATTATAACTTGAAAGGATAAAAGATGTCAGTTATGATTGCTTGCTGAGTTATCATTTCTGCCTGAAACTTTAGTAGTAGGTCCCAAACATACAAGCCCTTTCAGAGCATTTCCAGCTGATACTAATTGAGAAAGGATATCTGAATTTAGAGCTATATTTCCCTCAGCTTGCGTTCTATTTGAAACTTCCTTTTCGGTCCTCTCTGGTTGAAATTCAATAAACGTAGTATATTCCTGATAACTTTCAAATGCATATAGCTCATATCCCAGCAAATTGAAATTAACTCTTTATTCCCAAATCATTTTGGCAATTACTAAAGATTTAATTTTGCACACCATTCTGTTGTTATTGACAAGTGCAAGTTTTATCCACTTAATATCTTGAGACTGTTGACTACGCAGAGTAGGAATTTGCTGGAATACGTTCAGCAAGTGATTGTGGTTTATCCTCTCCCTTGCATTTACATCCAACTCATTACTCCAACCAATGAACAATTGCATCTCTTTGGATATCTCCTCATGGGAGGGACCATTTGCTGATGGATTTTCACATCCTATCTGTTCTCCTTTTCCCCCCTAACATCTCTGTTCTTACTCATTTGATCTTGAATTTTCCTCTCCTTGCTTATCATTTCACCTTTCTCAGCTAGTCCAGTTTCACCTTCATTGGCACTACCTGATTGTTTAAATGCTGCAGGCAAAGCTTGCAATTGATCCTGCTTAGGATTTTATTTAATAGAATTGCTATGCTTCAGACATATATATGGGGTTTGTGTATCTGTTTTTTTCGCAGGACCAGGCAGGGTGATTTCTTTGGTATGTTCTCCATCACAACTGTCTTTTCTAAATGAGCTTTTGTTTTCAATCATTGGGTAAAAGGCTGCCAGATTTAGTTGTTTCATGGGTATGGGCTCCCCTCCCACTACGTTTAAAGAACAGACTTTCCTCCCTATAGTGATAGAATCTTCAGTTTGAACTTGTTTCTTTTGGAGCTTTTGGCTGTCACTGGGTTTTGCCCATCTAATTGCAGTGGGATTTTAGATTCTGCATCGGACTGGCTCGAAGCAGTGCACCGCTCTACCTGCTGACTCGTACCACCCATGGGGAGACCCTGGCTATCGACTTTTCCCTCATAAACACAATTTTTCTTGTTTTTCTTTTTTGCATCTGACGGCCCATCCGATGTCCTCTTTGCAGCTTTTTGTTGTCGTTTTTTGGCTCTTAATTGCAATTTTTTTGCTTTTCTTGACATAAAGTATTTCCACTCCTGGTTATCTTCTAACACCTGTTCCTCTATATCATGCTCTTCCTTACCCTTTACCTTTTGATCTTCTTCCTCTATAATTCTAATCAAATGCAACGGGCTATCAGATGTATTAGTATTAGCAGTCTGCGTTACTTCAACAACCTGCGCATCCTGTGGAGCCCAATCATCTAAAGGAATCAGATTTGTTTTCTTCAAGAGATTTTCTAACATCAGTAATCTTTCATGATGTAATTTAGCCACTTTTATAAGTTTGATCTTATCAATTTCATCTCTTGAGGGAATAAATCCTTCTAACTTCTGCAAGGGTTTCACTTCATCACTGCTATTCGTCTCATGGTCGTAATAACTGAAGTCTGTCTGACATTCCTCCGACACCTTCCTCACATTCACTTCCGGCACCTCAAAAGGGTCAATTATCGTCTGAGTCATTTTATGTGTGAAGTATCCTTGACTCAGAGGAAACCTCTCATGTGCTAGCACGAATCCTTCCAATCCAATCAATTTGCCAGTCATTTCAGCAATAGACCCTTTTATCTCTCTGATGGCTTAGTGGGTAAATTCATGTCCCTTGTCTAACAGGTTTAAAATCCGTGTCAGCAAGGGAAATGTCTGGCAATTTCGGTCATTTAAATCTACCATAGTTTCGTTGATGAGGTTGTTTTCTTGGGCTTTATCATACAGATGTATATTGTCTTTTCCTTGCTCATTCCTTTCGATAGGGAACGGATCAAACCCTCCAAAATCATTCACATTATATAATTTCTCATCAACTCCCACTTGGCTATCTGTGGGGGGTTAGTATCATTCCCCAAATGGTTCTCTTCTTCCACCTCAAAGGAGGGTAACTTTTCACACCTCATAACCGGCACAGTACTATGTAGATGTACGTAATCTCTGTGTTTTCTAGGTGTGGATACGGGGTTCGAAGGCCCCAGAGACATACATACACGCTTATCCAACTCCGCCATAATGGCTGGAGCTAGCATGGAGATGTCAGCTATATCGTGTGATGATTTTATACCATCCAACACCTCGAAAGGGTCGGAGTTAGAATTTCCAATTTCGACACATTCATTCACAGAATTCTGCACACCATTTAATTCGCTCAAATATAGCACTTTCTCTCCACAGGTGAGTCTTGAGTCTGTGGAATGCGAGTTTGTATCACTTCATTCTCAGGTTGCTCTAGGTGTACCACTGAAGCATTATATATATGGCAATTTAGATAAGTTAGGTATTGAGGGACCAGATGGCCATAACGCCGAAACTCCTTGAGCTTCAATTTTTTGATCCTCCTCCAATACTTTCACATCCATCTCATTCTCTGACATATTTTTATTACTAGTTTTCTCATTTTTTTACCATTAAACATTTACGCATTTTCCTATTTCTGAGTAAGGAATCCATTTTGATTTACACAAAAGATTGTAACCAGCAATGTAGCACTCTTTATCTTGTCTTCCTCCTAGCTGCTACGTGTCCGTACAGCTTAGTACAAAGCCATAAATGTGTCACGGTTGGGGTTCAAAGAATTGATTTCCACAGTCACCCCACTGTGCAAAACCACACTTGCTACAATGGCAAGTAGTAATATTCATCAAAACCAGACTGTAGAAGAAAAACGGGCTCAAAGGCTCCAAGCCCACAGTCACCCTTTGCTGGAAAGTGCGCTCTAGCGGAGGCTCTAGGTTTGATTCTTTTCACATGCACATTGTACGTAGAGGTGGGGCTCAAAGGATACTTCCTGAAGTCACCCCACCAAACCAAAACCCAAAACCTCACTTTCAATTGATGCACAAAGTGGATACCATTCTGATATTTACAGTACGGTACGGAGGCTCAAAATCTCAAGGCCCACAGTCACCTCACGCACCCTACCTATACTCTTCAAAATGGGAAACACTCTTAATATTATGCTGTTCGCTGAGCAACGCTTAACACATTGTATGTGTGAGTGCAGCACTGATTTTATATTATGGCAAGATGTTTCTTTTACCTAAGGCGCTCCAGGGACTCACAGAGATCTCAAGCGTATCAGAACCTCTCTGGTTTGTTCTCCCCTACCAGGAGCAGTACACAAGACTAATCACTCTTGGGACGTCACCCAGCAAGGCGTCACTCTTTATCTACAGCTGTTAGCTACCAAGTACGCTGCTTTAAACATTAAGCGCTTTCTCGGGAATGGAGTTCTCTATGATTAGACACACCTAAATCCCTAGGTGTACAAAAGAACAGTGTCAAAGCAGACACAGTGTCGTAGTTCCACCCCTGTAAACCAAGCGCCGTGGCACAGTCTTTCATACGTAATCCACTGCGCCAAGTAAGTCAATACTTCAAACGCAACTTCAATTTCAAATTGCACGAAGGGAAAAAAGAAGGTCGAGTTCCGTATAGTGTGTAACTAAGGTTTCCCTCGCACAGGTAAACACAGTTAATCGCAGACCCCTCTCTGTCACTTCCAAGGACACAAAAGATTTACTGGCACTTCAAACTCTCTGCTTGCAGCTTACCATGTTGGTTCAAGTCCAGCTGTATTGCGCCCCACTGCCCACAGAACAAAAAACACACTACTGGCGCTCCGCGCCTGCACGGTGTGTATGTAGGCTGGAGACATTGATCGATAGAGATAGAAAGAGGACTAAGTGTTGTTGGTCCACAGTCCTCAGTACAATAAAGCACACGAACAACGACATAAGGCACATACTCCACTTGCTGCACAAAACACACTGCTGGCACTCCGCGCCTGCGCGGTATGTATGTAGGCTGGGGACGTTGATCCGTAGAGCTAGAAAGAGGACTAAGTGTTGTTGGTCCACAGTCCTCAGGACAATAAAGCACACAAGCAATGACGTAAGGCACCTACTCCACTTGCTGCACAAAACACACTGCTGGCACACCGCGCCTTCTTGGAAAGGGTCAACCTCAGATTAAAACCAATGATCTGTTTCGTCTGTGAGCACCAAAGCAATGTTTAAATGGGAGACACACAGAGGGAGAGAGTGTGGGAGAGAAGAAGAGAGGAGAGAGATGGGCAAAAGGAGAGAGAAATTCAGAGGGAGAGATAGGGAGACGAACACACAAAGGTGGAGAGGGAGGGAGAGGCACACAGAGAGGGAGAGGTAAACACACAACAAGGGCTAGAAAGAGAACAGGAGTAAAAGACAGGGAGGGAGGCAGCATTAGGGAGAGAGAGAGAGGGAGAGAGTGACATACCAGACCATACTTTCTGGGAGAGCATGCATGACTAGACTGACACGGAGGGACACAGAGAGAGAAGTGACCTGGCAAGACCACACTAACAGAGTGAAAGGGATAGGGGAGAGAGAGAGAGAGAGAGAGAGAGAGAGAGAGAGAGATTGGCAGTGAGAGTAAGACAGACCAACCTCTTTGTCAGAGAGAAATAGAAAGAAAAAGACTGAGACGGATAGATAGGGAGAGCGTATCACTCTACATTGACAGAGGACAGGGAGAGCAACTCTCACCCACATTGAGAGACAGAATCACAGAGTCATATATATATATAGAGAGAGAGAGAGAAGGAGAGAGAGAGAGAGAGAGAGAGATCAGTACATGATACATTGGGTGCAGCTGGCATAATGTTCTGTGCCAGGTGATACTCTAAATGATTGCTTGGGCCACAGTGTGTTGAGCCTTGGATCTGACATGGGCCTGCTGGCATCTTGCCATCCTGGCCTCTGTCCACGCTGCAGCTTCCCTGCAGCAGCCATACCGGTGGGTGGCGATGCCCTGTTGATGCGAAGGCTGATACTCGAGTGACGAAGGCGAGTGCTTGCAGGTCCCGTTGCACCAATCAATGGCCTTTGGCATACACCCAGGTCAGGATTCTCTGCTGGCACGGTCTTTGGTATAAGGAAGGTGCCCAAAGCTCAGTCCTGTCACCCCATTGTTTAACATAAATGCAGGCACTGGGAGTTATATGGAATAAATGGCCACCCCGGTTCTGGTGTACATTCATAATAACCAATGATGTCTAAAAGCGATATTTAGGGACCACAAAGATTGTTTGAGGGAAGAAAAGAGACATGTATGTCACAGTGCATTCAACTCATGGAAGCTGAATCCAGTAATTACACAAATAGGCAGCTTATTGCATGTTACATGTAGGAGTGGAGGTGGGGAATGGAGGTGTGGAGTGATGGTGTGGTGGCATGGAGAGGTGTAGGGGAGTGGTATAGTCGAATAGTGTAGATGGTGTGTGTGTGGAGTGGGGGCTTAGGTGTGATGGTTGTGTGAGGTTGTGTGGAGAGGTAGTGTGATATGGAGTGGTGCATTGGTGTGAAGTGGCAGGTTTGAAGTGGTGGGGTTGAGTGGTGGTGCAGACTGGTTGTGTGGAGTGGTGGCGTGGAGTGGTGCTTTGGAGTGAGAATATAGAGGTGTAGTTTGGTGGTGGTATGGAGGGGTGTTGTGGAGTGGTGTGGTGAGTGTAGAGTGGAGGTGTGAAGGTTGCGTGTGTGGAGGCCTAGAGGTGTGTAGTTGTAGGGGTGTGGTGGTGGCAGGGTGGAGTGGTGGTACAGGGATTTTGAGCTGTGTGGAAGTGGAGGTGTAGGCATGTGAGTGGGTGATGAGAAAGGGAAGTGTGAAAGTGTAGGGGTTTGGAGGTGTAGTAGTATTGAGGTATGGGGAGTGAGTGGTGTGCGGATGTGGTAGTTGAAGATGTGGAGCTGTTGGGCATGTGTAGGTGCAGGGCTTTGTAGGTGTAGGGGTGTGATGGTGGTGTGCAGTGGTAGTGAGGTAGTATATGAGTGTGGAGGTGTAGGGGTGTGTACTGGTGGTGTGGAGTGGTTGTGTGGAGTAGTGGTGTGGAATCTGGATGTGGAGGTTGGGGTGTGGTGGTATAGGGGTGGAGTGGTGGTGATGTGGAGAGGGTGTGGTGGTTAGGGTGAGGAGGTGTGAAGGTTTGGTGTTGGTGATGGTGTAGATTTGTGGCGAGTAGTGGTGTGGAGTGGTTGTGTAGAGTGGTGTGGTGATGTGGAGGTGTGTGTGGTGGTGGTGTGGAGGGGGTGTGGTGGTTAGGGTGAGGAGGTGTAGGGGTGTGAAGGTTTGCTGTTGGTGGTGTTGTAGATTTGTGGTGAGTAGTGGTGTGGAGTGGTGGTGTAGAGTGGTGTGGAGGTGTGTGTAGTGGTGGTGTGGAGGGGGTGTGGTGGTTAGGAAGAGGAGATGTAGGGGTGTGAAGGTTTGGTGTTGGTGGTGTTGTAGATTTGTGGTGAGTAATTGTGTGGAGTGGTGGTGTAGAGTGGTGTGGAGGTGTGTGTGGTGGTGGTGTGGAGGGGGTGTGGTGATTAGGGTGAGGAGGTGTAGGTGTGTGAAGGTTTGGTGTTGGTGGTGTTGTAGATTTGTGGTGAGTAGTGGTGTGGAGTGGTGGTGTAGAGTGGTGTGGAGGTGTGTGTGGTGGTGGTGTGGAGGGGGTGTGGTGGTTAGGATGAGGAGGTGTAGGGGTGTGAAGGTTTGGTGTCGGTGCGGTGTAGATTTGTGGTGAGTAGTGGTGTGGAGTGGGTGGTGGTGGACTCTGCACCGCAGACTATATTTACCTGGTGCAGTTGCCCCCTATCCCACTACCCCCACAGAAGAATATCCATAAGTGCTGTCCACAGACTGGCATGTCTGCATCAGGATCCTAACCATTCTTGTATTTTTATATCTGTTTTGGTTCTCTTGCTAGAAAGAGACCCGCACAACACGTGAAATCATGACGATAGTGTGAGGAGAGTCACGAGTGCAAACAGGTGCTTATTTTTCCTTTCTTAAGTTTCTGGAGGCAGCAGGGTGAGCGGGCAGGGCTCACGTTGAGAGCCCCTTCGGAAAGGGGGAGCGGTGAGGTTATGGCAGAGAATAGAGGGGGTGACGCTTTTAGGAGATTATTACACAGGGAGCAATGCTGAGCTCTGATGCGGCGCTGGGCTGGGAATAGAGCAGCTGGCGGCCCACACATGTTTCATGGGATCTGTAGTCACGTGTGGGCCGCTACAGTGATACCGAGTGAATGTTTGGACATATTGTCCCGAGACGTTCATTACTGCTGGAGGTTATGCGTTCTGGGATAATACATTCTGTGTTGCCTTTTCAGCAATTGATGCAGAAGATGCTGTGGGCTGTTTGCACATGTTGAGCCCTTGTCCTGAGGACGGCCGGGTGCATTCTGGGATACGTAGTCCTTTGGGGGCATTGCTGCTCAGTGAGGTGGAGTGCATCAGGGTGGAACTGGGACAAGAACCCGGACACCCAAAAAAAAGTGGCCCACTCCTCCCCTCAAAAAAGTGGCCCACTGCTCGCCTCATGACCCTTGACCTCTGATGACATCACCAGAGGTGATGCCATTTGACCCACCCCAAAGTGACGTCCCGGGAAGCGATGAAACATGACCTTTCACCCCTTGACAAAACAGGAAGTGGCATCAAATAGCATTGTTCCTAAGTGCACTACGAAAAATATGGTTATGATTTCACTAATGTGATATACATTTCATACAAGAATGGATCACCATATGTATCATTAATATATGTGTGTATAGATCCATATTGTCAAATTACTGTAAACTCAAGCAGACGTCCAAGGCCAACTGATAATATGTTATTGTATAGCACTTAGATTTAAGCTCTTTTTTATAGAACAAATGTGCATACAATATCACCCAACCTGTTTTGGTACTCATTTATCGACCTAAGAAGGATGAAAGGCTGAGATGGCCTTGCTGGGATTCGAACCTGCAGATCACAGACACATCGCAGCAGCGAGCGCTGAATCCACTGAGCTATCATATCGGCTATAGTGAAATGAGCAATTATTCTGTAGTGGATACCATTAAACTGGTAACTGAGATTTAACAGCAGACCAGCTAAGTTCATCTGCAGGTCTGGTGCAAAGTTGGCCACATGTCAAGCCTGCATGCATATACTTTCAGGCTTCAGAGGATGGCAAAATAGGGAAAGCAGCACACTCACAGGACATCCCGTACTCTGAGCACTCGTTACCTCGTACATTCAAACAAACATCCTGAACAGCATGCCAGGGAGATGGGAACGATAGACACATTACAGCAAAGCATTCATTGTGGCACAATGAAGTCAATGGCCACTTGATGTGCTATGGTCAAATATTTCTACACTTACAGAAGCTTTTAGGCACAAGGGTTTTGTCAAGTGACCGAGGACACCGAGATGGAATGTCTTGTGATGATCGTAACAGAGACAACGGCAGAAAAAAAACATGCTATTACTGAAACTTGCGAAAGGCAAAATACATAGTCTGAAATGGATGCTTATTCTACTCTAAAATTGGTCGTATATCACTAATACATATTTATCACTAATACAACAGCACAGCCACTACAGGGGGCACCATGGACCTTGGAGTGGCGGCACGGTGACAGCTGCCAGCCCGGCGACAGCCGCTGGCCCGGTGGCGGCCCCAGCCCCTCAACTTTGCATGCTGCAGCAGCATGTGAATGATGCTTGCATCATCATTTATGATGCACACATCATGCGTGCAAATCAATCATCGAAGCAAGGTAACATGTGTTAGCTTGCTTTGATGAATGATGTTGTTGCAGGTGGTTTTTGTTTTCAAAAGGTATTTTTATTTTTTAAAATGCTTTATTTTTTTCAAAACCGGCCCAGACGTGGGCAGAAACCGGCCCCCACTCCCCAGGGACGATTTCGGCCCAGCCACGGGACGAGAGGCCGATGGGCCAATCCGACCCTGGAGTGCATTCCAATTCAAAATAGTTTTAATCAGCCAGGAGTAATACAAATAATTTATTAAACTTTAGATAGTATTGTTATGGTGAATTGGATGAATTACATAACGAATGTTCATAATTAAATTTATAAAAGGCTTGTTTTAAACATACAATACTCACAGTTTGAAAAAAACACCTGTCTTATACCTGATTGTGGCAAGCACCCTACTGCTGCAGAACTCTGACCTCTCCACATGTGTTCTGGGTATTTGCTCAGATGTTTAAAGTACTTTCAGTCCATCTTGTATGTTGTTGACTGAGAATACAAGATCCCGCATTATTGGTCATCATGTGTGCTCTGCGTACCTTTGCAGAACGTCTTTTTGCACTGGTTTCACGCACACATCTTGCTGTGGTGAATCTCTGCAGTAAGGGATTTGTGGTTTTGTTGCTGTTTAAGCCACCACTCTTCTGCCCATTTCTGCATATAGAACATGCCAGTTCTCACCCTGATGTTCTGCAGACACACTGAGTAAGCACAGTCTGCACTGTATCCGTGCTTAATGCTACTACTGGATACACCCATCATGCACTGCGCCAACATGCAGCATCACCACCGGAACATATATTACAGGGCCTACGGTAGCGGCCTTGTGGTTATGGTTACATTGCTCAACCCATAGGAAGAGCAGTTTTTGGGTGGTGTATAACTTAGGAGTTGTTAGACGAATTTGCATATATATATATATATATATTTATAACTAATAAAAACATTGTTAAAGGGACGTTATGGTTAAGTTGCACTAGCAAAAACCTATGAAATTCTATGGAAAAACGTTGTTCCAGGGACGTTATGGTTACAGGTAAAACCGAAAACCTCAGAAATTCGGCAGTTATGGTAAGCTAAGCAACCATAACTCGAACCACCACCGTGCACTGCTAAAACAAACAGCCATAACATCAAAGATGACATCACAAATGTCATTGACAATCGCTGCAGTCCCATTTCCATAGGCCAGCACGGTGAGAAGCGCCGAATGTGGCACGTGCTGGTCCCCAAGTACGTTGAGGGACGGGCCTGAGTGAAGCCGCACACCTTAAGCATGTGATTGGACAATCCCCACAGTTACATTTTTTCGTGGGCGCCACTCCCAAAATCCCTGGATGTTGTTTTTGTGCTGCGTACGAGCGTGGGGGAATAACTGTAACCAGGGTAGGGGGAGTTTGTGGTAAGGGACTACTCTGAAAAGAGCTGTTTCTTTTTTTTGTTGTTTAGATGCTTCTATAGAAATGACTTTTTTCAGTTTTTATTAGCTTTTGGGTGTTCTTCTGCTCACATTAGTAGAGTAACCTCTTCACCTCACCCTGTGGACGAGCAAACAAAACTGCATTGCCAATGGTTGACAACAGTATGCCATTTTCTTAGAAAAACCCAGCATTTCCACAACTAATGAGATCATTGTTGCAGAAGAACATTCCACGAGCGGACAAAAAAGTATACATGCTTCTGTTGATGAGACATCTTCCTGCGTCTGGCTCCGAACAACATACATGAGCAGTAGGCCATACTCTCTGTGGCATTATGGATGATAAAAGCACCTTGGCGGTGGGAAAAAGTGTCCTCACGACACTCAGCAATCTCCTCAATCTACGGAACAAATCTAAGCAAGGCAGGTAACCCATATGCATGCCACCGTAATGGATGACGATGACATATACTACTGGAAAAGTGGCAAGGTATTTGCAAAGTGCATGCATATTAGCGAAATGGCACTCATACACAGCCTTCCACGATGCTTCCACTCCTTCCAAACCAAAATTGCCGTCTAAGTGTCTTTGCAGGGCATAATTGTGCAGATCTGTGACAAAGGGATCACCTACAGTCAACACAATATGTTTCGCCATGTCAGCCACCCTCATTACGCAGAGTATAATGTACAACAGTTTCACCTCCCCTTCCTGTTAACCACACCCACACTACCTGATTGGCCAATCCCCACACTGCTATGGCAATTCGGCAAAGTGGCATAAAGGGCAGATTTTGGCATGTGCGCCTCCCAAAGTAGCGCAAGGGCTGCATCCCTGTAAAGCTGCAGCAGTCCTTCTTCCCTTTGCACTATCTTCTCTGCAGCTCTACTTCATTGGGTTACGCGTAAATAGGCACACACGCATCCACCAATTGCATCAAATCCGCATTCATCCAACACTTTCCCTCCTGTACAACACTTGAAATGTACCGTTATACATTTACAGTACAAATGTCATGCCATTCCAAAGCACGTCCACTTCAAAGTTCAATGAAACTATGCATGATTTCTCCATCCGCATACATCCACATAGCCACCCAGGATGTGGCACGTGAAATCCTGAAAGTATTGCATAATGTACTATGTTTTTGTGATAGTTGGGGTGGGGAGGGGTCAACAATATCAAACTGGCTAAGGGATTCAGTCTTCCATCGTAGATTTATAAAGTTTTTTTTTTAACGTGCGTGCAAGTAACTTTTTGTTGTATTTTCTCTTTATATGCGATTCTGTTTGCCTCTCGTCACATTTTTACCACATTCTGGTCAATGCTTCCTGCACAGTGTAAAAGAAAATGGCATTGCCAATGGCGCTCAAATAAATGCCATTTCTACGGAACTACTGTGTATTTTGCGACCTCATGATGTCATAGTGGGTGGAGAACATGCCAGCAGTCTGCATAAACGCATGCATAATTCTGTTTATAGCACACCTTCCGACCTCTGGCTGGGGACAAATTACACCGTCATATGCCCATACTACTCTTGGTGTGATGCATGACAAAACGACCTTGGCAGAAGGAAAAATATGCATCACTGCGGTCAGCAACCTCTTCAGGTGACGGATTAATCAGCCACACAACATGGAACCCAAATGTAGACTTCCATAGTGCACCACGACAAAGTCAACGTCGTGGCGGACGCCACATATCTGCAAAGGCAAACTATCCTGCTGAAACTGCAGTCACCCTGAGAGGCCCAGAAAGAGTCCACTCCTTCCAATCCTCTTTGCACACAACACCTGTGCAGATGGCACACAAAGGGATCACTGATGATAAGCACTGTGTGTCTCTTTCTCGACCACTCTCATGACAAAGTATTGGGTTGAAATAGTACCGCCCCTTCCTGTTAACCACGCCCTAAACTCCTAATTGCCTATTTCCCACAATTCCATTTTCCTTCCCACCCTGCTCATAATGGCAGGATGTGCACATGTGCTTTCCCATCTACAGTGAGGTCCCCGGCCCAGCACAGCTCAGACAATAATTCTTCCCTTTGCACAGTCACTTTTTGTTGGGTGCTGTCAAATTTTCAAACACGCATGCAGCAATTACATACAAAACCTCTGCATTGCACTCTCATTTCTATACACCACTCCATATTTACCGGTAAACACTCTCAGTACACATTCCATTTCATTGCAAAGCCCCTCGACTAGAAACTTCTGCTAAAGAATGCACAATTGAAGCATCCCCAAACATCCTAAGACGCACCCATCACACCTTTGGACATGCACAGAACATTGCAGCCCTTTCCACACCCACCACAACACTATACATCCAGGCAACCGACCATTTGGGCACCTAACATTATGCGCAAACGTAACATACGTAGCAGCACTTCTACCCAACTCCCCCACACCATAAAACACCCATTCATGAAAACGTGTCACACTTAGCAGAATCCACAAGCATACCACAGCCTGCACCACCCCTACGCACTGCCATTCACAAAGTATTGTGTCACTGGAAACCTATGCACAACAGCTTCAGAATATTGGGCCTACTTCACTAAATCTGCACACAGCAGAGTAACCAACCGCATATAAGCTGCACTTCAACCATACCCACTTCCATGCTCACATTACTTGCACACTGCACCCTGTGGCCACACTGCACAACTGCTCACTGCACCATCTCCTGCCGCACACCAAATACTGTAGCATGTTACAACTATCACCACAGCCATGAAATGCACAATACACACTTTGAAAATCACTTGTGGTGCCATAGCACATCGACAATGTGCTCCACACCCATTCTCCAAAGATTACCACCCTGTGCCTCATGCACTGTCAAACCTGCATTGCACCAGTGGGTGTGCTCCTTGTGCACATTCCCTGCACCGTAATGCAATCAGGAATGTCAGCATGTCATCAACTACCACTAAGCACATATCCACCACTGGCACCAGCACTCCTAACCAACCTCCACACAGCAATGGGCATGCACAACGTTACATGCAACAGTTACTACAATCTATAAACATTACACTGTCTCTGGCACTCCTACACCCTTTCATTCACATATGTCTTACCCAATTCCACTCAGAAGGTATTGTTTCACTGCCAACTTAACCACAAAATGTGTACAACATTGCCCATACTGCAAACATTGTGCACACAGCACACTATCCAAGCACATATAAGCTGCCCTTCAACATACACGCTACCATACTGACAGTATGCAAACACTGCACCAAGTGCTCACACTGTGTAACTTTTAACTTCAGCATCTTGAACCACAGTGCACTGCCATGGAGATATGCAGAAACAAATTGCAACAGTTACCGTAATGTCAAAACAAAACACTCTCTACTACATCCCTGTGCACTTTTAATCACATACTATGGGCGTACCCACTGCCATTCACAAACTATTCTGCCACTGGCAACCTACCCACATTCTGTTTGTAACACTGGTCTATAACGGCTGAAATGTGCTCCACAACCATTGCTTACATGTCACCACCCTCTAACTGATGCACATTCACAAATGCATTCCTGCCGTGGGTGTCCTCAAGGCCTAGGCTCTTGAGTGCGTGGCCTACAGCCTTCGGCCATGCACCCAAAAGTCTAGGCCTTGAACACATCTACAGCAACATAATGCCACCATGCATGTCACCATGTCACCAACTATGACCATGCACATACACATCACTGCCACCAGCACTCTTACCCAACCTGTGCAGTGCCATGCAGCTATGCAGCAACACATTTCAACAGTTCACATAATGTACAAAGAAAACACTTTCTCCAGCACCCCTGTGCACTTTCTTTCACTTACTATGGGCGTACCCACTTCCAGTCACAAAGTACTGTGTCACTGCCAACCTACCCACATTCTCTTTGCAACGGTGGCCCTACTGCTAACAATCTGCACACACCACACTATGCAAGCACCACCCTGTACCGAATGCTGAGTGAAACATGCGTTCCTGCGGTGGGTATGTCGCAGCACTACGCTCTTGAGTGCATGCCCTACACCCTATGGGCTACGACCTTCACCCATGCACCCAATAGTGTAATCCTTCCACAGACCCACCACACCTTCCTTCACTCATGCATGCCACCATGTGCCCAAATACCGCATTCCATCCGCATTGCACAGCCACTCGCACTCCCACCCAACCTATGTCATGTGCAATTCACTCCCCTTCTGCGATTAACCTGCCACCACTCACCACGAAAAGAGGTTGCCGCAAACAGGTTGCACCAGAAGCTATGGGGCTGTTAGGACAGCTGCCTCCAATCACCACACAAAGTACTCGACTACATATGTCACATGAACCACTTCTCACTCCCCCACCCGGTCCCTCCCTTATTACCGACAACACATTCCGTACGGTGCATTTTCCTGACCCTTCCGCCACCGCACTGTCCTCCGATACACCATGACAGCTTTCCCAAAAAATGTTGACGCACACCACGCTTCCCTACAGCCAACCACCGGCGGCGTCCAAACTTCTCCGACAGCAGGCCGTACCGCGAGCCAATGACATGTCTGTCTGCGGAGCGAACAGGGAAATGGGTCGGCGGAGCGGACCCAGATATCACACATTTTTTGGATGTGCATTTCAGTTCTTTGCAGCAAAAGTGCTGGTCGGATTTCCACCAAACACACAAAAGCAAGCTTTCTGACACAAGAACCCGCTCCTGCCGTAAATGTGGTGAAAATCCATCCAGCCGTTCGGCCTGCAGCCATGCGCAAAGTTTTTTCCCATTCAGTCTATAGAAAAAAAAACCTGCCCGAACTTGGTGAAAAAATTCCAGCTTCTTTCTTGCTATTCCCGTATTGCCTTGTTGTTTTTCACTCTTTACTCTGCTCCACCTTCTCTGTATTGTCTGAAAATTCTTTGCTGCCGCTCTTTGATTGGTGAACTCTTGCTCTTTTGGCATTCGTCTCCCCTGCCTCTCTGTGTGCCCTCTTTGCTTGTGTGTTGGCCGAATGCCTGAAACGTTGGGATTCACGCTGTGTGCGTGGTCCTGACGTTCCCGAAGGAGACACCTTTGTTCTCCTTGGAGAGTTGCATTTTGTTTATGTCACCCTTTCCCCATCTCCAGCCCCCGCCATTTTCATACTGTGTGAAACGTCCTTGAAGACCACCTGCGGCTGCGAGTGAGTCACGACTAGTGTCTTGCACGACCTTGCTCCCTCCTCTTCCTTAGCCACCCACTGCACTCGTGCTTTGAAGCAGCTAGCTCGCAATGGAACACCTTAGAAGACATTAATAAAGTAATCTTTGAAACAGTGTCTGAACCGCACTGTAGGATACAATACAAAAACGCCCTCAGCCCTGCTTCCCTGTGAATGACGTGGTTCGTACGCACACTGGCATACAGCAGGACATTGGCATAATGCAGACCCGAAAGGACAGAGGCGCTTTACTGACCGTGGGCCGGCTACTCTCCCGGAGTGCCCCACTGCCCATCCTTCACGAGTACTGCCTAACGCAGGGGCCTGCCCCCCCTGCCCCCTATCAGCCCTAGCCAGCATAGTCAATGGTGAGCGATCATGGGCGGTCGGGGAGGCTTAGTCCAAAACATCTCGCCTAGTGTTCCATAACCCTTGCTTGTTTTTTCTTTCTTTCACAGAATCCTGCACCTCAGCTCTGTTTGGTTTCCTGTACTGTAGCAGCCATCCCTGACTAACACCTTGCGTAGATCCGTCTCCAGGTGCTCTCTGTTAATGACAATGATTTGGTATTTATACAGCGCTTTAGCCAAAGCACTGTACACAGAACATTTACATACAATTATCACCCAACCGAAGTTGGTACTTATTTATCAACCTAAAAAGAATAAATGGCTGAATTGGCCTTGCCGGGATTCAAACCTGGGACCTGCAGACCACACGCACAGCAGCTAGCACTCAACCCACTGAGCTATCTTACTGGACAGTTGTGCATGTTGTCTTCTTTGCACTCTGAGACTAGTTAATTTATGTGTCCCATTGTAACTGCAGAACTACAAGTCCCAGAATCCATGGAACGGGATAGGGCGACTGCATGAGTTCTTTGCGACGGGGAGAGGGTAACCTGAATGCTATACCTTGTGCCTGACATGTTCTGCTCCTCCTATTCTGCATCTTGTACCAGGGCCAAGAAATACTAGTGAGCGTGTTGGTCTTGTGCAGACTTGCTGTTCATAGCTGCCAAACGGCTACATGTCATTGTCATGTGTGACACCTTCATCCCTTTCTGTCCTTTTGTATCCATGAGCACTTTGCACAATGCAATCCCTAGACCCGCACTTAGAAGGGTAAATGCAGAACAACCGGTCCCAAAACACAAAGGTGCCATACTCCAAGACAGCGTATTATTACACAGAGAGGGCCACTTACATTTGCACTTTTGTATAGGCGCGTTACAAATACCATATCGTATCATATAATATCATGTCCAAACAGGTCCCCTCCATGGAACTGTTGTCATTTGCATTGCAAAGTAAAGGTGCAAATGCAGGTGCAATCGACTGTATGCCTTTGTTTTTGAACTTCACAGTGCAAATAGATTAAACGCTGCCTGCTGTTTTACCCATGCCAAAGTGTGTTCTGATCTGTACACCAAATGTATAAATTGGTCCAAAAATTCAAGAAATATATATCATCGATGTTAAGGTGCGGGGGAGAAAAACACAGCACTGGCACAGAAAGCCATTAAAATAACATGAACAATACAGTGTCCAAAGGTAATGGACACTGCCATCCCCTGCACACCTTCTTAACTGGAAACAGCCGAATGTTAAGTGAGATAGTTCCAAGTATGTAGTGTATCATATTTCAAGGAATCCTACACATGGATAATTGTCAACAACACTCAATTATAAAGAAAACATCATTTCCCATATTTCATTAGTAGATTAATTAACACAAAAATAATTAAAAATGAGAAGCTCAATGTGTTTCGGGCTCGGCCCTTCCTCAGGAACAAATATGCCTTGTAAAAAGTATTTCTTCACTCTATGTGTAATTTCTGAAGAGTTTCAATAAATCTTGTATGATACGCATTTGTAATGTCAGCTAAATATCTGTTAAGCACACTCATTATAGAGGAATGTCCTTTTTAATCACCTGGTTAGCAGGAATGGCCATTGTAGAAAGAACATTCTAATATGTTAAAAGTCACGGGACGAGAATGGGTTCCAATGTTACAAAAATGTACCTATCAGGAATAGTCAAAAAGTGACTGTGATTGGCATACTGTCGTTCAACTATCTATGCTTGGAAAACAACAAGAAAACAACATATTAAGAAATCCTAATAAAAAAATCAAGCAGAGCTACCTTTTTCTGCCAGCAGAGGCTGGCACTCTGTCTCAATGTCCGTCAAATGGACCTATCTGTGCGTCCAATCTTGTAACGGTGAAAGGTAAGAGGGAATCGACTAGTTCATTTTACGCATGCCAGCCAGCATTTACAATGGGTTCTTATATACCCGCCGGCTTTTTGCTCGTGTATAAAGCCGGCGGATTCCTAAGGAATCCACAGCGATTACACCTACATGAGCATCACTTGCTGGTGTAAAAACTGTTGCATTTGTATGGCAGAGGCACACAAAGAAGATCCCGCAGTGGAGGGAGTCCATTTTTATATCAGTAGTTTGCAAGTACTCATAAATAATTCATAGTTAACCCTACAGAAAACAAATTCGTAGACTTTTCAAGGCTCGGAAATGAAATTGAGAAACCGAGGCTCAGAATCAGGAAAGACATTGGTTTCATATTCTGCGTCTGTTCATTTCTATTCTGGTTTTAAGTTACTACTGCGCGTAACTCCTTAGGATGTTTAATGAGTCCTCCTCAAATGATATATTCTCCAGATCATTAAGAGGCGTTGCTACTACGATGCAATGGAAGCCGTTTCCTCTTCCCGCTTGAGATCCGAAGGAGCGCCTTTACATTTATGGAAGATTTTGGCGATCCAGTCGCAAACGTGCTCAGGATTTCAGATTCAAAAAAGAATCTTCCTAGCTTAAGCTACCAACAGAGGGACGGCAGCTGGATCCGAAGTTTCCATTCAAGTGTATTGTGATTGAGGCCAGCATGTACAATACCATAATAATACCATAATAATAATGTATGCCCACTTCCTGTCCCCAAGGTCAAAACTCTGGGTGTCAAACTATCTACTTTGCTTCCATGGCAGCACAGATTTGTGTAGTCTGCCAGTCTGGTTATTTTCAGTTGAAGATTCTTAGGAAAATTCTCTGCTTTCTTCCTCAGCGTATTCGTGCCCTTGTGTCAAGGTCAGACTGGGCCATAAAATTGTCTCCGGCACCATGAAAAGGTGGCCCACAGGTGCAAATGGCTATTCATTCATTTTGTCACACTATTTGAATAATAACCAAGTGGGAGTTTTTTGATGAAGTGTGATGCAAATTGTGCCTTTTAAAGAATATTTACTCAGCAAAACTGGTCAAACTACTAGCCGCAGAGTGAATTAACTAATCAATCTGGCCCAAATTGGCCAAAGAAGTGGCCCACTTTGACCAGAAAAACTGGCCCACACTAGCATTTCTTGTCTTTGGTTCGGCCATGGGCCCATTGCCCTATAGGCCAGTCCGAGCATGCCCTGTGCTTGCGGCTTTAGTGTTAAGCCAAATTGACTATTGCAATTCTTTGTACCTGGCCCAACCTACTTTTTTGATCAAGCGACTACATACTCTTCAGAATTCAGCAGCCAGACTGGCCACTGGTACTCCGTTTAGAAATTCTATCTCTCCGGTTCTGGTGACTCTTCATTGGCTTCCCGTGGCTAAACACATTCATTTGAAATCTCTGTGCTTGGTTTACAGGGCATTTCATGGGGTTGGAGCTGAATATTTGCAGCTCAAATTTTGCCCCTATGTCCCATGTCATCTCCTTTGTTCCAAGGACAGATTTCTTATCTCAGTCACTAGATTCCGATATGCACGGATCAGTGGACAGGCTTCGGTTGCTGCATTGTGATCTACTGTAGAACATTTGTCATTTTGCTGATCCTTGAAAACCCTGCTTTTTGGAAAAAAGTGTTCTTGCCTGGCTGTGTTTGCTGTCCCGAAGTCTTCTTAGCACCAACATGGGCGAATGTTCCTCTGTACTTTGCACAAAATGGATGACATGACATAGCATAACACAGAATCTCAGAGCCCTTTGAAGGAAAAGCAATGGTGTCAGAGTGACTCTCCAGCAAAATAAAAATAAAAAGTGGCACTGGAAATGGTTCTAATGCCATTTTAGCAAGAGTGGAGTTAATTGTGGCGGGACTCCCTTTCTCCTGCACACCTCCTCTTTTCTTGTTATCGAATCTGACCAGCAGCCTGGATCCTGGTTTGTCGAGGAACCAACACCGGGGTTCCCATTTATTTGTAAGAATTGTGGGGATGACAAACTCTGGATCAGTTGGGCGCTGGTAGGGTATGGTGGCCCAATTGTCGCTGTTGAGCGATTTGATCAATTATATGGTCCAGTCAGGTCATAGTCATTAATTTGTTTATTTTAGGTTAGTTAGCACCAAAGAAAACATCATTGTAGAAATGAATGACAGGTTTTTGACATGGTAACTCGCTACACAGCCGTCGCGCGTTTCGACATAAGTCTTTTTCAAGGCCAATTGAGTTAAGGGGTGGACTTCAAAATGTTGTAAGATGGTCCTCCCAGATAAGGGCGCAAGGGGGGCTGGATAGCCGATCGTTGGCCGTGTCCGGCGAATTTGTTGGGTGCGAGCGTTTTCGGAAATCCGTGTGATTTCTGAAAACGCTTGCACCGAACTCAATTGGCCTTGAAAAAGACTTAGGTTGAAATGCGCATCGGCTGTATAAAGAGTTACCATGTCAAAAACATGTCCAGTTTACCAGCGCCCAACAGATCCAGAGTTCGTCATCCCCACAATGGTTCTAATGCCAGCCCCATCTTGAACCACACAATCAAGCCTGAGTGGTCCTACCCAGATCAAAGCAATTTGGGTATTTTGTAAGGGCTTTGGAGTGCATTTTATACCATATTTAAAAAATATATTTTTGCTAAAAAGCATAGGTGTCCTCTTACGGTGGATACCTGCCAATGCACCTGCTATCCTTTGTACTCCCTGCTTCCTGGCCATTTCATTTTGGCTTCCTTTCTTTTCTTCTCGGGAAGAACCCACTGACTCCACCCACTTAAAAAAAAGTGCAGTAAGGTATCCCACTTTAAGAAGTGGGGTTCAAGGGTTTGCTTATCAAGGGCCTTTTTGAAAGGTAGCTGTGACTAGCAGTGCCCCCCTCAGTCAGTATTAGGACAATGGGCCCCGTAAAGCAGTATCTGCTATAAAGGCCCTAATGGGGCAGCCCATTTACGAATGACCCAATGGAAACAACCTGGTTATAAAGTTTCATTTTACGGATTTCGGTTACTTCTGACAAGTTCTGTCAGTTTCAGTTTCTATCAAACTAATTTCAGTATTTTGGATTCTGGTGTTGGCTTCACTGATGTTGAGGGTCACCTGACTCTGCAGGAAGCAGAAGGGCTACTGAGGAAAATTGAAGAAAAGAGTCTGCTGTTTCTGGGGAGTATTAGGACTCATCTGATCCAGATGATGCAATAGTTCTGGTAGCGGGATGGTAAAATGATGGCATAGCGGTTTCATCTGGCAAGCAGTATCTGCAGAAATTGTGGAATGAAAAAAATACCTACTTCAAAATGGCTGACATTTTTTGGGTCGAATTTGTTAGGTTTTTTTTTAAAATGTTTTGTAAAAAAAATAGATGGGGGTGGGGTAAGGGTATAGGTTAAGGTGGATGGGTGCGGGGGGTCTCCCCCACAATATTAAAGCAAAATTTAACCCCAAAAAATTCGGTCATTTTGCAGTAGATATTTTATTTTCAATCATTTCACGGTAATCCCTGGAAAGCAGATGTACCTTTTCCAGATAACGACAAGCGATGCAAGGGTACAACTCTCGCTATAATGTTAATAAAGGGACTTAGAGTGAATAATTAGAAATGCATAGGAAAAGTCCCATCTATAGCACACTAGAATTAGACAGAAAATACAAAAAGCAACAGATACAGCGGGTAGATATTTTACCGGAAAAAAGCAAAAAGATGTTCTCCATCTTTTGATGAAAACCTACCATTTGTAAAAAGAAACAGACATTGTGACTAACAAACCTTTCTTTTGAAACCAAGAGAAGATACACTGTAACAAAACGAAAGCAGCGTTTGGTGATATATAAAGAAAGATATTGCTAATCACGTTTAAACTAGTATGAAAAAGATAGCAAAGTAGGTGTGACCCTCCTTGGCACAACTTTTCAGGGGGTTTGAAGGTCATGAATTGAGGACACTCTATGTGTGATCAATCAAAAGAAGAACATGCATGTTCTTATAGATGTCCAACATGTGTTTGAAAGAATGGCTTAAGTACACTTAAGTGTCGTCTGTATAGAAGGTTTATTTTCAAGGCAAGCCTTCATCAGGGCGCCAAAGATTGTGAATGTGAACTGTTGTGTAGTTGGACTTGGATTGTTCCAACTAAAAGATGCTCCACTAGGATGCACACAACATTTGGAAAGAACTATAGGGAGAATCTTCATGAAGGACCCATCCGGTGTCTCAAGACACAGAGACACTGCTCCTAATGCACAGCATGTACGCACACTAAGAAAATTCAACATACACAAGGACGGAAGTCCCCTACAACCAAGGAATCCCTGAAAAGAGAACACATAAAGAACTCTCACCTGTTTCAGTTGAGACAGAGTCCTTTTGGGTGGTTTTGGACTTTTCTTTCTTTCAGTCTTCAGAGTCTGATGTATCAGCGTCCTCTCGGGAAGTCTTGTATTTCCCTTTCTTGTTCTTTGTCCTATCACGTAATCGGTCCTGGAAGTGGTACGGCCTATCCTGGCCCACTGCCACAATGACTTAGTGTAGGTAACCACACGTAGGGCATATCGGCAATCAGACAGGTTGTGCCCAAAGATTGAAGGGAAAAGTCCAAAGGCACAAAAACCCTCCCAAAATTGATGGTGGAGAAATTCAGGCACACGGATGGAAGTATTTGGAAGATATTCCAGATGGAAGAAGCAGGAAGGTATGTCTTCTTTGAGGATTGGATAAAGAATGTTGAGGTGAGAAGTCCAGAGCAAATGGAGGTATGGGGAAGAGAACAGTAAGGAAAGGGAAACACAGGAGAGCACAGGACGGAAGGAACAGAAAGCGAACCAATGGGACAGGAAGAAGAGCAGGAAAAACTGGAGGCAGGAGAGCGAGCCACAGTAGGAAGCCAGGAAGCGAGGAGAAATCAAGACTGCAGAAAGGGAGGTGCACTGAAAGAAAGGCACTAGTGTCTTACCCAAACAGTGGGGCGATCAGGGTTGCAACGCAATGTGTTTTGGTACTTCGCCGGCATAAGAGGGAATGTCACAATGCGAGCGGCCATCTTGGATTACGACTGGACCGCTGCAGCAGATAGGTGGACAACATGATGGAACACTTGTAGCCCTGGGGGGTAATAACGAGTAATGGAGTGCTTGTTGCCCTTTACAGCAGCGATGCGACAGTGACCAACAGGTTGCTGTGACAGTATACCCCATTCCTATCCGGCTGGGTCCCGGTTTCCAGGGATGTAGCCTGTGGAATCGGGGAACCAAGACGGGGGCATGAAGATGAGTGACTGGTTCCCAGGTTCGTTCTTGTATGCTGTATCCTTTCCAGTGAACCAGATACTGTAGGGAAACCCCTGCAGTACCGAGAGTCACAGATCCTGGAAACATCGTATTCTTCTGGTTCATATGTAGGAGGATCTTGTCGTACTGTCCTAGTAGAGCGATGAAATGCATCTGGTTGATATTCCTTTAGGAGGGAAGAGTGAAATACTGGATGAATGCGTTTTCATATGTGGGGCAACTGAAGTCGAAAGGCCACAGGATTGACTTTAGCCGAAATGGTAAATGGTCCTATGTATCAAGGGGAACATTTAGAAGGATGAATCCATTAGGGAAGCAACTTTGTAGAAAGCCTGACCTTATCTCCAATGTAACAATAAATCTAATATTGGACCAACGGAACAGGGAATAGCTAATCACAACATTTATTTATTTATCAATATCAATAAAGGTACTGTTGGTTGATTTCTAAAAACCTTTATTTTCATATCAAAATTTCATAAAATATAAAATCAAACATTTTATCAAAAACAACTATCTGCATCACACATTCATACTGATTCACTCCTACCACTCTTTCAACTTCCTACTTTGTTATCACAACACATAAGTCTTGTTGTCTCATGGCCACCTTCCTGGATGGCCTCCGGTTACTTGTTTACACAGTGATCAACAAAAGTCCTCTATCAGATTCTGTGATGGTACTGCCTGCGTGTTCTTAATCACACAGACTTATGTCTACACGTGTTTCGGTTGTCTTTTCGGGACATCCCCATTCATGGCCCCTTGGATCTTGCAACCTTCTTCAGGACAGAAAATCGGGAGTTGCCTTATTCCCGTAAACATCAAGTAGGGTGAGTATCACCACCTAAAATACAATACAGAATATCAACATATCTAGCTAAAATATCAATTCATCAGTCATCTATTCCAATTCATTAACAAGCTATTCCCTCTTATTTAAATCTCAGTAAATGAGTAGCGAAATGATTCTAATCAGTAATCATTGTAACAATATATATGAATGATAAGCTTGATGACACCCATTTTATTGATAATCGGATCAATCCTATCTACATCCCAGCATGATGGCCACTATACTTTGTCCACATTAAAGATGGAAATAAACCCGATCATTAACATGTTTTTGTTCATGTACTTACTCGAATTGGTTATGTTGCTATATTCACAAATCAGATGTATTCATGAATTAATGTACTTTCTGCGGGCTTATACATGAGGGGTTCTTCGTATTTGGATCCGGCAAGAGAGATGCTCCTGTAGGGCAGGGAAAACAGGAGTGGAAAAATGTGTAAACCTGGCGGTGACCTCAGGAATCATAGGGCTATTAATTATTAAAAGGGCAACGCACTTACAACAGATGGAGCGTTGGGTGTACAGAGAATTATTTCTATTTGCAGCCACCAGATATAACTCTGATACTGATCTTACAGCGGGATCTGCAAAATAAATTGCGGAAAAAACTAGAAAAAACTAGAAATTGACCTTTTTGTTACGCCCTTTCAACATTTTGCTGTTTTAGCCCACTCCCTCTCATTTTTCAAAAGCCCTCCTATTAGCTTGCAGTTGCAGTATTTAAAAGCCAAAGTCCAGTGCTTCAAGTTATCCAGTACAGGGCACCCTCCCTCTCTTTACTATTTCCCTCGTTTCTACCTGAGCTGCCGTCAGGCCATTCCACTTACCTTTTCCCTTCTCTCTCACAAGCCCGTCTGCAAAGCCGTATCGCGTCTGTCTTCCAGTGCTAATTCCTTGGGTCTCGCGCGTGTTTAAATACTCGTACATGCATCGAGCAAGAAAGAGGACTAACTCTCTACTGACGAGTGTAAACACTAAAAAAGGACTGTTTGCCGTTTGCAACGGATCACCCATTAGTGTGTGATAAGAGCTCCCCATTCCACTGAAAGATTGAGGCCATTCCTTACCATATCTAAACGGTATATCCAACGTTGTTCCCTTTTGTGAAGCTGGGTGGATATATCTCCTCCTCTTTTTCGGATTTTTAAAGTTTGTAACACGAACCACCTTAGATCCGAGTCTTTATCTTGTTTGAGGTTAAAATGATCCACCAGAGGTTTCTCCGCTACCTTATTTCGAATGCAACTGCGGTGTTCTCCTATGCGCTGTCTGATCTCTCTTGTGGTTTTACTCACATAGAGGAGATTGCAAGGACATCTAATAATGTAAATCACATTTTTGGTGCGACAATTCGTATGTGTATTCATCTTCCATTTAATCGCCCCATGATTGAACTCCTCTCTTGTCTCTGATAAGGGGCAAGACACACAATTTCCACATTTATGGTGGCCTCTAACAGGGGGAAGACCCCATTGATTCAATATAGTTTGTTCCACACTTAAGTCTCTATATGTGTGTACCAGTCGTTGTCTCAGATTTTGATTCTTTTTAAAGGCAAAGATGGGTTTCTTTGACAAACTTCCTGGTTGTTTTATTGTATCCCAATTTCTATTCACAATTCTTTTAATCTCGTTACTTACTGGATTAAACGTTGTGACACAGACTAGTCTCTCCGGTTTCTTTTTCTCTTTGGGAACCAGACATTCATCTCTGTTGCTATTCAGTGCTCTTTTCAAGTTATCCTTCACTAGTTTTTTTGGATATCCTCTATTCAGTAACCTGCCTTTTAGATCTTCTGCATGTTTTTTATATTCGGTTATTTCGGTGCAGTTTCGCCGTATCCGTAGGAACTGCCCGTAGGGTAAGTTCTGACGGAGGCCTGCCGAATGAAAACTAGAATAATGCAGCAGCGTATTCTTATCAGTATTTTTCCGGAAAAGAGTTGTCACCAACCGCTGGTCTAATTTTTTTTTTTTAATGAGTAGATCTAAAAAGCTTACCTGAGTGATATGCCATTCCATCGTGAATTTGATGTTATTATCACATGTATTTAGCCATTGGCGAAATTGATTTAATGTTTCGCTTGTTCCCCTCCATATCATGAATACGTCATCAATGTATCTGTACCAGGCCCGAAGGCCCAGATACAGATTCCCTTGTCGTTTAAGCAGGCTCTGTTCGCCTAGAATATATTTGTCTTCATACTCGGCCATGAAAAAATTCGCTACATCTGGGGCGAATGTTGCCCCCATGCTGACTCCCTTTTTCTGTTTAAAGAGATTTTGTTTAAACAGAAAGAAATTTTCAGTCATTGCGATACGTGCACATTCTTGTATAAACTCTGTAGGTGGAGTATGTGGTTCTGTTCTTTTATTCAGGATTGTACCTAACACCTCCAGACATTCTGTCTGAGGAATTGAGGTATAAAGGGACTCTACATCATACGTGAAAGATTCAGGTGATATGATCAGAATAACCCAAAATCAGACTATAGAGGCCAATGATATTCTGGTCACAATGTAGAGTCCCTTTATACCTCAATTCCTCAGACAGAATGTCTGGAGGTGTTGGGTACAATCCTGAATAAAAGAACAGAACCACATACTCCACCTACAGAGTTTATACAAGAATGTGCACGTATCGCAATGACTGAAAATTTCTTTCTGTTTAAACAAAATCTCTTTAAACAGAAAAAGGGAGTCAGCATGGGGGCAACATTCGCCCCAGATGTAGCGAATTTATTCATGGCCGAGTATGAAGACAAATATATTCTAGGCGAACAGAGCCTGCTTAAACAACAAGGGAATCTGTATCTGGGCCTTCGGGCCTGGTACAGATACATTGATGACGTATTCATGATATGGAGGGGAACAAGCGAAACATTAAATCAATTTCACCAATGGCTAAATACATGTGATAATAACATCAAATTCACGATGGAATGGCATATCACTCAGGTAAGCTTTTTAGATCTACTCATTAAAAAATTAGACCAGCGGTTGGTGACAACTCTTTTCCGGAAAAATACTGATAAGAATACGCTGCTGCATTATTCTAGTTTTCATCCGGCAGGCCTCCGTCAGAACTTACCCTACGGGCAGTTCCTACGGATACGGCGAAACTGCACCGAAATAACCGAATATAAAAAACATGCAGAAGATCTAAAAGGCAGGTTACTTAATAGAGGATATCCAAAAAAACTAGTGAAGGATAACTTGAAAAGAGCACTGAATAGCAACAGAGATGAATGGCTGGTTCCCAAAGAGAAAAAGAAACAGGAGAGACTAGTCTGTGTCACAACGTTTAATCCAGTAAGTAACGAGATTAAAAGAATTGTGAATAGAAATTGGGATACAATAAAACAACTAGCAAGTTTGTCAAAGAAACCCATCTTTGCCTTTAAAAAGAATCAAAATCTGAGACAACGACTGGTACACACATATAGAGACTTAAGTGTGGAACAAACTATATTGAATCAATGGGGTCTTCCCCCTGTTAGAGGCCACCATAAATGTGGAAATTGTGTGTCTTGCCCCTTATCAGAGACAAGAGAGGAGTTCAATCATGGGGCGATTAAATGGAAGATGAATACACATACGAATTGTCGCACCAAAAATGTGATTTACATTATTAGATGTCCTTGCAATCTCCTCTATGTGGGTAAAACCACAAGAGAGATCAGACAGCGCATAGGAGAACACCGCAGTTGCATTCAAAATAAGGTAGCGGAGAAACCTCTGGTGGATCATTTTAACCTCAAACAACATAAAGACACGGATCTGAGGTGGTTCGTGTTACAAACTTTAAAAATCCAAAAAAGAGGAGGAGATATATCCACCCAGCTTCACAAAATGGAACAACGTTGGATATACCGTTTAGATACGGTAAGGAATGGCCTCAATCTTTCAGTGGAATGGGGAGCTCTTATCACACACTAATGGGTAATCCGTTGCAAACGGCAAACAGTCCTTTTTTAGTGTTTACACTCGTCAGTAGAGAATTAGTCCTCTTTCTTGCTCGATGCATGTACGAGTATTTAAACACGCGCGAGACCCAAGGAATTAGCACTGGAAGACAGACGCGATACGGTTTTGCAGACGGGCTTGTGAGAGAGAAGGGGAAAGGTAAGTGGAATGGCCTGACGGCAGCTCAGGTAGAAACGAGGGAAATAGTAAAGAGAGGGAGGGTGCCCTTTACTGGATAACTTGAAGCACTGGACTTTGGCTTTTAAATACTGCAACTGCAAGCTAATAGGAGGGCTTTTGAAAAATGAGAGGGAGTGGGCTAAAACAGCGAAATGTTGAAAGGGCGTAACAAAAAGGTCAATTTCTAGTTTTTTCTAGTTTTTTCCGCAATTTATTTGGCAGATCCCGCTGTAAGATCAGTATCAGAGTTATATCTGGTGGCTGCAGATAGAAATAATTCTCTGTACACCCAACGCTCCATCTGTTGTAAGTACGTTGCCCTTTTAATAATTAATGGCCCTATGATTCCTGAGGTCACCGCCAGGTTTACACATTTTTCCACTCCTGTTTTCCCTGCCCTACAGGAGCATCTCTCTTGCCGGATCCAAATACGAAGAACCCCTCGTGTATAAGCCGCAGAAAATACATTAATTCATGAATACATCTGATTTGTGAATATAGCAACATAACCAATTCGAGTAAGTACATTAACAAAAGCATGTTAATGATCGGGTTTATTTGCATCTTTAATGTGGACAAAGTATAGTGGCCATCATGCTGGGATGTAGATAGGATTGATCCGATTATCAATAAAATGGGTGTCATCAAGCTTATCATTCATATATATTGATACAATGATTACTGATTAGAATCATTTCGCTGCTCATTTACTGAGATTTAAATAAGAGGGAATAGCTTGTTAATGAATTGGAATAGATGACTGATGAATTGATATTTTAGCTAGATATGTTGACATTCTGTATTGTATTTTAGGTGGTGATACTCACCCCACTTGATGTTTACTGGAATAAGGCAACTCCCGATTTTCTGTCCTGAAGAAGGTTGCAAGATCCAAGGGGCCATGAATGGGGATGTCCCGAAAAGACAACCGAAACACGTGTAGACATAAGTCTGTGTGATTAAGAACACGCAGGCAGTACCATCACAGAATCTGATAGAGGACTTTTGTTGATCACTGTGTAAACAAGTAACCGGAGGCCATCCAGGAAGGTGGCCATGAGACAACAAGACTTATGTGTTGTGATAACAAAGTAGGAAGTTGAAAGAGTGGTAGGAGTGAATCAGTATGAATGTGTGATGCAGATAGTTGTTTTTGATAAAATGTTTGATTTTATATTTTATGAAATTTTGATATGAAAATAAAGGTTTTTAGAAATCAACCAACAGTACATTTATTGATATTGATAAATAAATAAATGTTGTGATTAGCTATTCCCTGTTCCGTTGGTCCAATATTAGATTTATTGTTATATTACGCCTGGAGGACCAGGGACTTTAATCAGGCACCCCTTTTTGTGTTTAATTACTTATCTCCAATGTTCCTGTCTTGATGCTCTCTTCTATGTTGGTCTGCATACTTCTTGTTCCGTTCTTTAGACAACTGAAGCTGTTGAAAAGCAGTCTTTTGATTTTCTTGTATTCTCTTTAGCAAATCATTCAGAGTGAAGATATTTGGGGTTGGACACATAGCTTCTGGAAATACCTTGGGATGATAACTGGAATGACAATAAAAAGAACTCATTTTGGTGGTGTTAGTGTAGGAGAATTCTGCTATGGGTAGTAGATCTGAGCAGGAGTCCTGAGAGTTGGTGGTATAACAGCGTAAGTATTGTTCTAAAGTGTGATTTAATCGCTCCATCATTCCCTTTTCACCAGCGATGCCACAGCGACCAATGGGTCGCTGTGGCAAGAACTGGACCATCATTAAAAAAAAGTGTACTCTAGATGGGATTTGAATCCTTGACTCTTGTGGTAATCAGACATGGGAGTAATTTGAGATTTTCAAACTGAAAATTCCACTTTGCAAGAGTTAAATGTCGAGATAAAGACTGGGTGTTTTTATAATAATTCCCTAGTTTGTCCACCGTCACCAAAAGCTGCAGGCAGGACCATGGATGGAAAATTCCTTTAGCTATTGAAAATGTAGGTGAAAGAAGCAATGGTGCATGTGGGAACTTGGAGGAAACGTTTCTGGAGGAATTGAGAAAGTAATTCACAGGAGAAACCTGGTATCCTGGAACCTGAAGGAAAAGTTCCCAGAGCCACTGAGATGCTGTTTGAAAGGAGGAATAGTGCATGCTGGAACTTGGAGGAAACGTTTCTGGAACAATTGAGAACGTAAATAACAGTAGAAATCTGCAATCAGGGAATTTAAAGGATTTGAATGAAAGTTTCCTAGAGCCACTAAGCAAGGTAGAATAGTGCATGCTGGAACTTGAAGGCATAGTTGCTAGTGCCAACTGATAAAGTGCCTGCAATGAGTAACAGTGCATTTTGGAACTTGAAGGCAAAGTTCCTTGAGAAAAAGTAACTGACAGCAATAGCAGTGCATTGTAGGAATTGATGGCAAAGTTCCTAAAGCCAAGTGAGAAAGAGACTGAAAAGCAATACAGCGCATATTGGAACTTGAAGTCAAAATGCCACAGGGCACACAAAAAAAAGAAAGAACACTGGCCAAACAAAAGACATTATTTCAGAGTTTTGGCCCCCTGAAACACTTCATCTTTAGTAAAAAAATAGTTTACACTATCCTTAATGTGTTGTGACCATTTCAAGAAATCGCCACAGCTGCCTCTCACCCCAAAATGGGAGTACCCAGATTTATCTGTTGTGAGGTTCTGCATACAATCAAGGGGAAACCCCACCCAGCTACATGTTTCTTAGCTACCCTGGGAATGTTGTTTTCCCCATAACATGGCAGAGGAGAGCCTGAGTGGGCAAGGCCCGCCCAACATCTATAAATGCCCTCTCAGCAGTGCTGTGCATTGCTGAGAGGGCATTCACAGATAGGTCAGCAGCTGAGCAGTAGGGGGCGGCGGCCAATGGGAGGCTTTCCGGCCCCAACAGCCATATCAGGAACTAGAAAGCTCCTCCTGCTTCCTGTTTCCGGTCTGCATGGAGCAGGGGAGCCTGCGGCCTGAAGTGCTTCTGAGGAGGTGGCGTCACGTTGAGTCTGCAAAGAAAAAGAAAAGTGCGGAGGAAAAAGCACTTTTGTACCTGTGTATGCGTGTGTGCGAGGATTGTATGTATGTTTGAGTGGTGTGTATGGGTGTGAGTGTGCATGTGAATGAGAATCCAGTGTGCTCATTTCAATGATTGAGAGAGAGGTTTTATGGGTGTGTGGCGGGTGGGTGAATGTGTATGAATGGGTGTGCGCCGGCAAGGCTAAGGCCCGGTGGATTTTGTAGCATGCACATTTTCTTACACTGGCATGGCATGTTTTACTGGTATGTTTGGGCAAAGCAAAGCCAACCTGATGAGTTTTATTAAGTGGAGGCGAGGTCGGGCTGGGGGGAGGTACCACATTGGGATCAGGCAGCCTGGACATGGCATGGCATCTTTTGCTCATATTAAGTGCAAAGCTAACATGATGAGTGTTCGTACATGGGTGGGGACCTTGGTATTTGCACAGCCAGCAAGGAAATGTTTTCTTGCTGCTGTATGGCAGTTTTCACTGTTGTTAAGAGCAAAGGTATCATGACTAAATGTTCTTACTTGAGGATTTGGGGGGCATTTGTGCAGCCAGCAAGGGAATGTTTTCTTACTGTTAGCTTCAGGATTCACATGTTAAACAATACTGGCCACGCCTCTGCCAATAGTTCGAGGAAACTTATGTCACTCAACTCCTGTGATGCCAGCATTAACACACAGGAGAAACTCCCAGAGGGGTCTCCTGTTAATGGGAAATCCCAGCTTTACAAATTATATAAAGAATAAATACACTTCTCGCACCACTAGTCTATCTCCTACACTGCAGTGACAATAAATATGCTGTTACGTGGGATTTCCGAAAGTCACCTCTGACATTTATCCGACCTTGCTTTATGAACGTCACCTCTGACATTTATTCGAGCTTGATTTCTGAAAGTCACCTCTGACATTCATCCGAGCTTGAGTTCTGAAAGTCACCTCTGACATTTATTCGAGCTTGATTTCTGAAAGTCACCTCTGGCATTTATTCGAGCTTGATTTCTGAAAGTCACCTCTGACATTTATCCGAGCTTGATTTCTGAAAGTCACCTCTGACATTTAGTCAAGCTTGATTTCTGAAACACACCTCTGACATGTGTGGCACTGATGATCTTCTCGTGCGATCACAGAATTCCTGACGTGTGGAGGGACTTTATGGTGAATAAATGAGTGGTAGATATGGGGGCAGTCGTGGTAAGGGGTTGGAATCCAACAGACCTCCCCAACACCTTCCAGCCCGCGTTTGAGAGAGGGTGGCCGCCTTGTCAGGACGTCAGAGACCTTACAGACCTCCCCAACACTTTCCAGTCCGCGTTTATGAGGGTGCAGTCGTGGTATGGTATTGGAATCCTAACAGGCCTCCCCAAAACCTTCCAGCCCGCAATTCTGAGGGATGTTGTCCAATGAAGCTGTCAGAAACCTTACAGCCCTCCCCAAAACCTCCAGTAAGTGTCTCTAAGGAGTTGGCCCTAGCAAGTTGTCAGAAACCTTATTGCCCTCCCCAACACCTTCCAGTCCGCCTTTGTGAGGGGGTGGTGTAGGCAGTTTTTCACCTAAGAGCCCCCTGCATTCGCTTATTGTGTGAGTAAGTGTGTTGAGGTGTGTGTGTGTGCGTGCTCCTCTACCTGGGTCGGGGCGGTGCTCTTCTTCTTTTCAGCCTGGTTCCTTTTAAGTAAAAGTATAGTAAGTAGGTTGTTACTCTTCAAGTATATGCTGCTGTGTCATTATGAGTCATTTTGCCATTCTTGATGTGTGCATCATGTGGCATCACTCCACCGCACTGCAGCTTGCCCGCACGCGCAACAGGAGCAGCCATTGTGGATTGTGCCACCAGTTGGCCATGCTTTTTACTTATTGCTTTATTTGTTCTATTTATTTTTTACTGTCGATCCCATGTACTGTACTGTCCCCTGCCCCCTAAATGATGGGAGTGGCCTGAAGTGTCTGCAGCATGGGACAGTTAAAAAAATGGCTTTGCTTGCCATCGGGTTGCTTTTATTTATATTGTCCCGTGCTTGAGATGCTGCCCCCAACCCGCCAGTGTTGCATTGCACTGTGCTATTTCATCAGTGCGCAGTTTCTGTCGTTTCATTCAATAGACTATTTGACCTAAAAAGCTTGTTATGGGCTTTACGTGTGAAAAAGTTAATTGAATGGAACAAGCGAAATTGAGCACCGAAATAGCACAGTGCAATGCCACACTGGCGTGTCACTAGTAGGCCTCAGGATTGAATCTCTAGTGTGGGATAATAACACATTTTTGTTGTCCCATCCTGGGGATTCCAACCCGAGCCCTCCGCTCACTAGCCAGTGTCATGCACTCAGTACCTTAGGTGGCAAAAGAAAACAAGCCAGAGCTCATCAAGGGGGCGTGGCCTCGGGGGGTCACCTGCCCCTGTTAGGCCACAACCCCTTAACCAGGGGTGGAAGTGGAAAAAAGGAACTACTGGTACTCTGGCTGCATCCAAAAAGGAGGGAGTGGGATGGTCGGACAGATGGCCAAGAGGGCAGAGGGATGGCATGAGGGGGGTGACCAGGATCACAAATTTTGGCTCAAATAGTTTCATTTCAAGGTCTACAGTAATGATGTCTTAATGAGTATATTAACAAAAAAACGAATTGCATAATAAAGCCACATGACAGCATTTAAATCCTTTTAGCAACATGTTATGTAATGGTTGTTTGAGAGTCCACCCTCAACACGGGAGCTCCTTCCCTCCCCAATCAAGGTGTCACCCAACAAACTGTTTAATGTCAGTTCTTTGTTCAACCCTATTTCTGATTCATTTATACCTCTTGGATCCCTCCCCCTGAGCTACCCATGATCCTAGAACCAGGCCGGTGTACAGGAAATATATTGGTATTCATTAGAATTACAGGTAATAGAGATTACACTGAACTAAACACGCTACCTTCTTTTTGGCTCACAATTAATTCTTGTTATATAAATAAATCACACAAACTGGTTTGGAAAAAAACTAATCATAATACTTTACTTTCTACAGATTTGACTTCAAGAAATAATCAACACTGGTCAATGGACACAATAAATGTACATTTGCAATGCTGTGCAATTTTGATTTACCTGCATGCTTAAAAGGCTAGCAATTTGGTTTACAGATTTGTACAAATGTAAATGGCAATTATTATTTCACCCACACTTTTGCTTTAAAATAAGCACAGGGTGGTTTAGCAGTTTTTTTTCAGACTCCCTCCTACTTTGGTCTGGGTTGGGGGATTCGGAAAGAAATTTGGGATGATTTAGGAATTTTGGATTTCAGACCCCCCTCCACTTAAAGGCCTCTGTTTGGTAAGCTGGGCAGAAACATCGTGTTGAGTTAAGAATTTGGGATTTTAGATCCCCCATCATTTAAAGGCTTGTGTGGGGGAAGTTGGCAGTGTTTTTGTTGTTTTAGTTGAGGGACAAAGACACCCCTTTTCCTAAAAGAAGTCAGGGTTAACAGGTAAAATAGGATTACCCAATTACATTACAGTCTATAGTTTTCAGCACACATTGGGAATGAGCTTTGTTAATTTTGAATTTTAACAACAATCACCCTGTGGTGTTCTGCCAAGGGGAATTAATTAAATTAATATTTTTTGTTAAATAGGCTAAGGATCGACACAGTTTTGCCCTACTCCCGACCCATTATAAAGGGAAAGGATTTGCAGCAAGCAGATTCCCTCACCCTTTGGTTTCAAAGGGCTCAATTCTACTTACATTGAAAACCTCTGTTTAAAGTACAGGAAAGCCAGCTGCATTTCAGGACCCTCTTGGAGGACAGGGTAGGGGCCTTGTCACTCCACTCTAAAGGATGGGCACCGGCTCTTCTCCATTGGGGCCCAGTCTGCTTTTAGGCCTACCCAGCAACAGACAGCTGCACCCAGATACAATTTCAGCAAACCCCTTTGATGTTTCCTTGTGGCTGTCAGATGGTAATTTTTTTTAGCAGCTCCGCCCTTCTCTCATAGTGCATCCACTTTATATACTAGTGATGACACCATCAAGATTTCAATGTTGTGCGGTGCTCTGCAAGCATTCTCAAAATCAGGATTGGACAGTTACCCCTCTCTCTCCCCCAAGTCCGGCCTCTCTCTACAAATTGTTTTTTTAGCCTAGAGCAGAAATATGGCAATTCCCATTTAGCCTCTTTGCTGTTTGAAGTTAGTAGGCTACCGGTCGTAAACTTGGGAGGCATTAGCTACACAGAGACCCCGCACTGCAGATAATGAGCTAGGCCAGCCCTGTGATGTCACAAGGCCGAGCTGCCATCTAGCATCCTGTCCTGTTCTCTGAGGTGGACCACCATTTCAATCTTAAAAACCTCCTATTTTCTTGTATTCTTTATAGAATTCAGCTTCTCTTGATTTTAGCTCCTCCCCGCATTCCAGTCATGCACTGGCTAAGCCCTTTGCCATTCACAGAAATGAACCTTCAGAGACAACCGGTCTGGGGAAAGTTTTTTTTCAACACCTCTTAAAAGCCCATCCTTTATTGCAGTTGTAAAACGATTGGGGGAGCAAGTGCCATGCTTGCAGATGGGGGGTTGCGGGGGTGGGTCATTTCTGAAGTATGCCCAACAAAAAGCAAAAGGGTCTGCCTCTAGCTTAAATGAAATCTTACTTTCACCCATGGAAACAAAGTGGCCTCTTCTTTTCAATTGCCGGTATTGTACATGTGAAGCATAACTTACATTATATCTTGTCAACACACATTAAGGGCCTCATAACACGGTAGGCGGAGGACCAAGGTGCTATTAGCACCTTGGTCCATGCCGGTAAAATACCGGCACTGCCTTGGTGGAAAGGTGAATTACCGCCCTATTCCAAGGTTGGCGGGGTGGTAATTCCCCCTTCCCCCATTGCCCTTCCCCATTCCCATTTTTGTCCCATAGGGCTCTATGGGAATGGGGAAGGCGCTAATTACGGTGCCGCAAATTGCGGTACTGTAATTAGCACCCTGCTCCCTTTGCGGGTTGGTTTTTAACGCCTGCTAAACAGCAGGCGTTAAAGTACCTACCCAGAAAGGGACCTCATAGTAAGGCGGTAAGGGTTAACGGTCACCGGTACCATTACCGGTGACCGTTAACCCTTACCGCCTTCCGTGTAATGAGGCCCTAAGTCTTTTCCCTGACATTTGTATGTTAGCAGGGGAACATTTTTCTCATGTCTTGTTCTAAAATTGTAACTCACATGTAAAGCCCATTTATTGTCAGTGTTTGCAAATCCTGCTTTTCATGCAAAAGAGGCCTTTGACTTTCTTCTGCCACTGTGAATTAAAAGGCTTCTTTTGCTTTTGTAATGATAGGCCTTTTTTGCATACACTTCCTTGTGTTACTTGTAGAACCCCCACAGTCTGTCTTAATAGGTTCACTTTCAGTGTGAAGGTCTTTTTTTTTAATGAAGGCTGGCCAGTCATTTTTAGTGTGGACCCTTCATTTCTGTTGGTTGGGGCCTTGGATTAAACCCTACAGTTCAGCCAAAAGAATGTCATTGTGGCTTTAATTTTGGCATCCTGAATGGTAAACTATAAGCCCCAGAATGCAAGATATTGCCAACCTGAAAGATCTAGTAGACCCCACTGTGCTTTCAGTGATTTCAGGCATATAATAAAAGAAGTTGTGTAATAAATAAAGAGATATGCAGATTCTTTGTCATAAACGTCCAGCATGTTGTTATTCATGATGTTGAAAACATTTCATTAGTCACTTAAAGCAGCTTTATTTTTTGCATATCCAGATTGTAGAGATCATGTATATAAACAAATCTTTAAATTAGTGCTTTGTGTTGCTCACCTTAACTATGGCGCAGACGGGCTAAAAAAAGGTGGTGTGGAAGGTTGCCCAGAGCAGGGCCAGTGATTCAGATTTATTCAAAACGTTTCAACCTTAACTTTTTGTTTACAGTTTGTCTCCCTATGTGAGAGAGGGTATGCCTAGACATGGGTCCCTTACTCGCTGCGCCATAGGACACCAAGCCGCACCTCACTGAGGAGGCCGAACAAGGCCGAAACATGTCTGGGGTTGCTTGTGTTTCTGTGCAGAGGGGACCTGAATTAGCAGTTCGGGCTGGGCTGTTACCATTGGTGGCAGTACCTAACTGATTTGCATATGGCTGGACCCCTTTTGCAATGGCATAGGCTAAAAACAGTGGTGTGGAAGGTTGCCCAGAGTATTGCCTATGATTCAGATTTATTCAAAACCTTCCACCCAGCTCACTTTAACTATCACAGATTTGCAAGGTAACTGGTGCTTTGGGAGCTCTTTGAGTTGGAAAGGTTCTGTCATGTATGTGAAAGACTCTGCCACTGATAAAAGAAACATGTTTGCAACCTGAGCACCTTAACGACCTGCAGAGCCACGGATGTTTTTGTTGTGTGTCTGCCTAGCTGTGACTTGGGAAACTGGCAGTGCTTGAATGTCCAAACTCATCTGATTCTGCATTTGTCTCAGAAGAAAGTCAAAGCGTCCTTCTTGAGCCTTTGAACTAAAGGTATGCTCTGTAAAAATTAAAAGAACTATTGGTAAGGCGTACCAATTATTTATATTACACTTTGATCTCTGCCGAGCCCCTGCTTAATAGGTTACAGACAACACCTCCACCCACCAGTCATCCCTTTGCAGAGATCAGCACCCTCCCTCGTGTCAGGGAATGGGTACTGATCTCTGCGTCTATTATCAAAAGGGATGCCTCGCGGGAATTATGTCTCACCCTTTCAGCCTTAATGGTGGCACTGCCCCTCGTCATGTATCCCTTTAGCTAAAAGATACAGTGATCACCCAAGCGTCTTTGCTGCATCTCTTAGCTAAAGAATTGCCTGGTGAGGGACAGTGCCACTATTAAAGCTTAAGAGATGAGGCTGCTGGAAACCAAGTCCTTTTTTCCTAAAGCCTGACGCTCCTGCGAATGAGCGGGGACTTCAGGCTTTAGAAAAAAAGGCCTCAGTTTCCAGCGGCTGCAGCTTTTCTTCTATAATGGTGGTGCCAGCATACAGCATCTCTGGTGACGGTGCCACCATTGTGAAAAGGGCATTTTTCTAAAGCCTGATGCTCTCGTACATGAGCGAGAGCTTCAGGCTTTAGAAAAAAGCCTTGGGCTCTTGCGGACGGGGCTGCCACGGGACAAGAGGGAGGCCGACAGGGCCCCATCTCAGAACCGTATTTCTGAGCCTGCCGGGGTTCTGCCCGCTTAGCCCCAGCCCACTTAAAGCCCTGCATGCACTGTTCTATTTCAAAAATGCTCAATTTCTTCAGTTTTTTCCGTGGACTGCTTGACACATACAGCCTATAACCGGCTCTATGTGTCAAATTGTCTATTGAATGAAACAAAAGAGATCCGGTATCTCTGAAACAGCAGAGAGCTACGTGACACTGGCTAATCACCACGAGCTGGAAGGATTGTTGTTCAAATCCCCACCATGGCATTTTTTTTATTTTAAAAGTGACTTAACTTTATGGGGTGAGCCGAAAGAGCCCGGCCTCGATCAAAGTTTCTGGATACAGCTAGCCCCAGCCCACTTAAAGCTCTGCCAGTTGCTTACTTGCTGTAATGAGGACAATCTGTTTTCTGCTTGCCACGCTCCAGATGCAGTGTCCCTTCACTCACATCTAGGTACAGCCAACAGTTCTGGGTATTTGTCCTACACCTTGTTGGAGAGTGCTCTGGCTGCCCCCACTTGAGCTGGCTTCTTTAGACTCTTTGATGGCCGGCTTGTTCAATGTGGTTCACAGCAAGCCTGATATGATAAAGCAGTGTGCACAGAGGTTGAAGTGTGTGGGAACCGATGGTTACAACGTTCCTGTACTTTTTGGGAAAGTCCCCCATCATTTCTTTGTGGCCATCAGCACCGTTCATGGACCGCAGACAGAGGACACTTGCTTTTGCTGCCACCTCACTCAGGATTCAGAACTGGGCCCGGCTAGGATTGCATTTATGCCAGGTCCCGCAGAGCTACCTTGCAGATGCTTGATCGCTTTAGTTTATTTCAGTAACCTGGCTGGCCCATTCCCAAGCCACCACATAGTTCTGCAGAGTGTTTGTCTCATGCATTTGAGCACCATGATCGTGACATTGCTTCAGGCACAGCTGTGTGTGTAGGTAATGTGCGGTTGGGGGTTTGGCTTTAGTCTTTGGCATGTCCCTCAAGAGGTGCACAAGTTGGAGGATTAGAAAGGGGAGCGTGCATAAGGTTGCATGCTGCGGGGGACAATGACTGAAGGTAATGGTGGTCGTTTAAGATTTATTTTCTTTCATTGTGTTTCTTTCAGTCTTGGTAGGACAATTGTAAAGCACCGTATTGGGAGAGGGGTGGGGTGGAGTAAAGGAAGGACCCAGTTATGGGGATATGGGAGCATTGGCATGAGGAGCAGGAAACATAATTCTGCTACTTTTTTTAAAAATGTTTAAAAACAATGTGACCCCCTGGTGTACTGCCTGAAAGCATGTCCCAGGGTTTGCAGAAGATGTTTACACTTGTGTAACTCCAATTAACATGTGATCATCGCGCACAAGTTATGCTAAATGTTTCAAGTCTGTGCTGGGGAGACACCCCAGGACACCAGGGGTGTGAAAAAGTAATTAACGATGGATGGGTCCTAACAAATCTTTTGACCCCTCTCGCAGGGAAAATAGGGTTTCTTTCTCACCTGCTCATCGCCGTATATTGCTTGTTTCACACATTTATGTAATATATGTATTGTATGCATTTCCAGGCATGCCTCCTCAAGTTTCCAATCTTACACAGCATCTCTTAAATATCAGCGAAAGAAAGAGGTGCATTTAATCAGCTACGCTATATCGTGCTGGTGTCCGTCCACGCCCGACGTTGGGGTCTTTGAACCCTTGAAATTGCCATGGACTCCCACACTCACACCCTTGTGACTAAGACAAAGAAAGCTTTATAATTTTTCTTAAGTGGTCATTGAAGGGGTTTAACTTCCTGCTAGCTGTTGTTCTTTGTTTTTCTGTTCAGAGGCCAATACACCTGATCTGCGAAAATCTGTAGCTACTCGTCCCGTCCCTCCATTACTATATCTAGGAGTTTGCCAAGGAATGTACCCCAAGGTGGGACAGACGGCATGCACATATTGGCCACAAAGGTAACTTCCAATGTGCGTTTGCTGACCATGCGTCACATTTATTTAATTATTTATAAAATGTATGTAACACCCAGACCCAGGGGTATCACAGCGTTAGTGCAATATAAAACAGGATAATAGTCACATTTACATAGATTTGTGAAGATTAGTCATGCGTCACATTTAGAGAGATTTGTGAAGATTAGCCATGCCGCACATTTAGATAGATTTGTGAAGATTAGCCGTGCCGTACATTTAGATAGAATTGTGAAGATTAGCCGTGCTGCACATTTAGATATAATTGTGAAGATTACCCATCCGTCACATTTAGATAGAGTTGTGAAGATTAGCCGTGTCGCACATTTAGATAGAATTGTGAAGATTAGCCATCCGTCACATTTAGATTTGTGAAGATTAGCCGTGCCGCACATTTAGATAGAATTGTGAAGATTAACCATCCGTCACATTTAGATAGAATTGTGAAGATTAACCATCCGTCACATTTAGATTTGTGAAGATTAGCCGTGCCGCACATTTAGATAGAATTGTGAAGATTAGCCGTGCCGCACATTTAGATAGATTTCTGAAGATTAGACGCCTAGAAGAATTTTGAGAGTACCCAATGTACTTACCACCCACTCCTGATCCCCTCATACAAACCGCCCTTGTACTATACACGCCCATTGGCTAGTCAAACTACACCAACACACACCCAACATAACTAATACTCGTATACAACAACAATCCCAGGCACTGGACCATATCCCTATGGACACAACAAGACAGTGTGCACAACCATAACCTTGAATACCACCCAATTTACACATTAAACACACACATACAGACCCAATCTAAGAGACATTCACATATAACAAACAACCTAGGCTTAAGGCCTCACCCTTATGGATACACAAGCCAGTGCACGCAAACAACCCAACTGCAACCCCACACAGACACCAGTTTTGTCTGGTTCTGGACCTATCCTATTCCTCTACCATCACTAACCAACCCCGTCCTCTTTTTTGCAGAGCCACTTGAGCGCCTGAAGACTGTCCCTGAGTGGTAGCAGTGCACGGTATAAGTCTTTGTAACATAACATGACATAACATAACATAACCAAAAATAGACCTCTCCAAAATGCGTTCACTAATCATAGACACGTTTCAACCCGCTTTCAGTTCTTTGGTGTGGAGTAGTAAATATGCTTGGAGACTAATGAAGAACAAGGCTGGGCTGCAACCTTAATGTTAAAACCAGGCCAATCCCCCACTGGAATGTGCATTAGGAAACATACTCCCCACATGCACCACACAGCTGCCTCCCCAACGACGTACTTTGCATAAGCTGTTCTGAATTCATTCTTCTGATTCTGTGTAGCATATGTACGTTGTGTGATGAGACCATCTAAAACTAACTGTTTGTGCCAGTGGGAGATCCTGGGTAGGCGGAAGGGGAAGTGAGTTGCCTCCCCCTCGGTCTACCCTGATGCCCGGTGCACCTCCCAAACTGCTCACAGGGCTTTTGCTCAGTGAGGGTTGTTAGTGACTGAACGCCGGCCGTGCTTAAAAAAACAAAAAAAAACCTGTGAGTGGCACGCAGACGACTGCAGCGCGCTAATCTCAGGGTCTTTTTTTTGCAGTGATCCCAGCCCTGATGAAATTTAAAGTGATCATTACTGGCATAGATAGGTTCTGGTAGCAGCCTCGTCAATGTGATTTAAAGCGATCATTACTGGCATAGATCGGTTGTGGTAGCAGCCTCATGGATGTGATTTAAAGCGATCATTATTGGCATTGATAGGTTGTGGTAGCCGCCTCCTGCATGTGATTTAAAGTGATCATTACTGGCATAGATAGGTTGTGGTAGCTGCCTTGTGAATGCAATTTAAAGTGATCATTACTGGCATAGATAGGTTGTGGTAGCAGCCTCATGCATGCGATTGAAAGTGATCATTACTGGCATAGATAGGTTATGGTAGCTGCGTCATGCATGCAATTCAAAGTGATCATTACTGGCATAGATAGGTTGTGGTAGCAGCCTTGTGCATGTGATTTAAATAAAGTGATCATTGCTCACATCGATAGGTTGTGGCTGCAGCCTCGTGCATGTGATTTAAAGTGATCATTACTGGCATAGATAGGTTGTGGTAGCAGCCTCCTGAATGCAATTTAAAGTGATCATTACTGGCATAGATAGGTTGTGGTAGCAGCCTCATGCATGCGATTCAAAGTGATCATTACTGGCATAGATAGGTTGTGGTAGCTGCGTCATGCAAGCAATTCAAAGTGATCATTACTGGCATAGATAGGTTGTGGTAGCAGCCTTGTGCATGTGATTTAAATAAAGTGATCATTGCTCGCATCAATAGGTTGTGGCTGTAGTCTCGTGCATGTGATTTAAAGTGATAATTACTGGCATAGATAGGTTGTGGTAGCAGCCTCATGCATGCAATTCAAAGTGATCATTACTGGCATAGATAGGTTGTGGTAGCAGCCTCTTGCATGCGATTGAAAGTGATCATTACTGGCATAGATAGGTTATGGTAGCTGCGTCATGCATGCAATTCAAAGTGATCATTACTGGCATAGATAGGTTGTGGTAGCAGCCTTGTGCATGTAATTTAAATAAAGTGATCATTGCTCACATCGATAGGTTGTGGCTGCAGCTTCATGCATGTGATTTAAAGTGATCATTACTGGCATAGATAGGTTGTGGTAGCATCCTCATGCATGCGATTGAAAGTGATCATTACTGGCATAGATAGGTTGTGGTAGCATCCTCATGCATGCGATTGAAAGTGATAATTACTGGCATAGATAGGTTATGGTAGCTGCGTCATGCATGCAATTCAAAGTGATCATTACTGGCATAGATAGGTTGTGGTAGCAGCCTTGTGCATGTGATTTAAATAAAGCGATAATTGCTTGCATCGATAGGTTGTGACTGCAGCCTTGTGCATGTGATTTAAAGTGATCATTACTGGCATAGATAGGTTGTGGTAGCAGCCTCGTGAATGCAATTTAAAGTGATCATTACTGGCATAGATAGGTTGTGGTAGCAGCCTCATGCATGCGATTCAAAGTGATCATTACTGGCATAGATAGGTTGTGGTAGCTGTGTCATGCATGCAATTCAAAGTGATCATAACTGGCATAGATAGGTTGTGGGGCTGCAATTTAAAGTGATAATTGCTGGCATAGATAGGTTGTGGTAGCAGCCTCATGCATGCAATTCAGAGTGATCATTACTGGCATAGATAGGTTGTGGTAGCTGTGCCATGCATGCAATTCAAAGTGATCATTACTGGCATAGATAGGTTGTGGTAGCAGCCTTGTGTATGTGATTTAAATAAAGTGATCATTGCTCGCATCGATAGGTTGTGGCTGCAGCCTCGTGCAGGTGATTTAAAGTGATCATTACTGGCATAGATAGGTTGTGGTAGCAGCCTCGTGAATGCAATTTAAAGTGATCATTACTGGCATAGATAGGTTGTGGTAGCAGCCTCATGCATGCGATTCAAAGTGATCATTACTGGCATAGATAGGTTGTGGTAGCTGCGTCATGCAAGCAATTCAAAGTGATCATTACTGGCATAGATAGGTTGTGGTAGCAGCCTTGTGCATGTGATTTAAATAAAGTGATCATTGCTCGCATCAATAGGTTGTGGCTGCAGTCTCGTGCATGTGATTTAAAGTGATAATTACTGGCATAGATAGGTTGTGGTACCAGCCTCATGCATGGGATTCAAAGTGATCATTACTGGCATAGATAGGTTGTGGTAGCAGCCTCTTGCATGCGATTGAAAGTGATCATTACTGGCATAGATAGGTTATGGTAGCTGCGCCATGCATGCAATTCAAAGTGATCATTACTGGCATATATAGGTTGTGGTAGCAGCCTTGTGCATGTAATTTAAATAAAGTGATCATTGCTCACATCGATAGGTTGTGGCTGCAGCCTCGTGCATGTGATTTAAAGTGATCATTACTGGCATAGATAGGTTGTGGTAGCAGCCTTGTGAATGCAATTTAAAGTGATCATTACTGGCATAGATAGGTTGTGGTAGCAGCCTCATGCATGCGATTTAAAGTGATCATTACTGGCATAGATAGGTTATGGTAGCTGCGTCATGCATGCAATTCAAAATGATCATTACTGGCATAGATAGGTTGTGGTAGCAGCCTTGTGCATGTGATTTAAATAAAGTGATCATTGCTTGCATCGATAGGTTGTGACTGCAGCCTTGTGCATGTGATTTAAAGTGATCATTACTGGCATAGATAGGTTATGGTAGCAGCCTCGTGAATGCAATTTAAAGTGATCATTACTGGCATAGATAGGTTGTGGTAGCAGCCTCATGCATGCGATTCAAAGTGATCATTACTGGCATAGATAGGTTGTGGTACATGTGTCATGCATGCAATTCAAAGTGATCATAACTGGCATAGATAGGTTGTGGGGCTGCAATTTAAAGTGATAATTGCTGGCATAGATAGGTTGTGGTAGCAGCCTCATGCATGCAATTCAAAGTGATCATTACTGGCATAGATAGGTTGTGGTAGCTGCGCCATGCATGCAATTCAAAGTGATCATTACTGGCATAGATAGGTTGTGGTAGCAGCTTTGTGTATGTGATTTAAATAAAGTGATCATTGCTCGCATCGATAGGTTGTGGTTGGGTTGCAGCCTCGTGCATGTGATTCAAAGTGATCATTACTGGCATAGATAGGTTGTGGTAGCAGCATAACGAAAATAATAAAAAAGTGCTCCTATTCAGTTTACTGTTGTTGGCATGGCATTTCCTGGATTTTTTCATGCTAACCGACTGTAAATTGTATGGCTTTTTACCTCTTTTATCAAACATTTTGCAGCAAGGTGCATTATTTTTGCACATTATTAAAAAAATATATCCTGACTTAATTATTCTGTGCTCTCTCATTCTCGCGCTAATTTGAGGAAGCATTTATACACTTCCACTCAAAATATTCAGCAGGCACGACTGCCCAAGCATCATGAAATTTACTGGATATTTTAGTTGTTTCCGTAGAGAAACAATTATAAATTGTATGACTTTTCATCGCATTTTTCTTACATGTTGTGCTGCAAAATGCATAATTTCAGCACATGATTTAATAAACAATTCACGAGGGGCAAAACCCCTCAAACTCTCCTTAATTGTTTGGGGCTTGTTTGCGAGTGCTAATTTGTGGAAACCTTTGGGACCCTTCACTGAAAACACTCAGCACCCCTGTGAGTGATCACCCATTAATCGCTTAGAATCTTGGTGCCCCTTTAGGAGCTATCAGTCCCCCCCAGCAGCAAAAGCTGCCTCCACTGCTGGTTTGTGCCCCAAAAGATGTAATTTGAAATTTGTCCACTGGCCTTTTGCATTTTAAACCTCCTCTTAAATGCGCGAGTGGGCGGAGCCTACAATGATTTCATATAGGAATTCAGGACTAACATAGACGATCTCTGCACTTAAGGGGTGCAATAGCATCCGTGGTCGAAGTGGGCGGGAGCGGTCGGAGCGGTGCTCCTCTGCTTCTTTTATTTAAGGTTTACTGTTACTATACTTTTATTTTAAAAAGAAACCGTTCCCGAACGGTTTCGTTTTAAAACAAAAGTGTAGGAAGCAGTTAAAACTTTCACTTTCAGTGCTCTGCACTGAGTGTTCCCCTAAACAGCAGGAGAATGTTTTTTGGGGTTTGTATTGCGCGTGGGAGGGTGCGTGGCGATGGGGTTTGTGGGGAGCGGTGCAGGCCAGTAGGGAACATAGTTCCACTACTTCTTTTTGTGCACTTCGACCACTGAATAGCATATCTGTTAAAGTGTCTTTCCAGTGACCCCTGTGCACCTTGAGCTTCAAGGTGAACACAGTCTTCTCTCTACAGCAATCATCACACCTGTATCTCCCTCCGTGATTCCCTGTAGTCAGCACGCACGGCAGCGTGCCTTTCTTCAAACAGCGCATGCAGGGTTGGAGAAACAAAACCCATAACCCGTGCATCCGTCCATTTTGGACCCATCACATAGCAATAACTCATTCCCCTTCCACCCCCAGAAATGTGTAGAATGAGTCTTGCTTTGTTTTTTGGCATAAAAAGGCAGCAGATTTTATTTCCACAATATCATAAAAACTACACTGCACACATTAGTGGAAATAACTCCGAAGATAAGATGCGGCTACTGCTCCGTGTCCAAATAACCTGCTTCCCCCTTCTTTCGTAAAGAGTCCTGCATAGGCCCAACTCTCCCAACCCTTTGCGTTTGAGCCTCTCCTTCCCCTGCAGGTGTTCCTGGGTGGTGAGAGTGCCATTTCCTTGGGGGAAGCTGAGCCCTTGTTGTTCCCCCGAGACGCCCCTGCCGTTTAGGCTCCCAAGGGGCGCTGGTCTGAGAAGAGCGAAGACCCTTCCAGCTTTCTCCTGGCTTATCCAGAGTCTGTCTCTTGTGTTTGGTTGCCCAAACACCGCCACAAAACAGGTGGGTTAACCCCCGCCATGGCTCCCCCCTGCTTCCTTAAAAGCTTAGCCGATTAGGTAACCGCTTGGGTTCATCATAGCGGGAAATATTGCCTGTGCAGGATTTACCCTCTGCCACACTATGTTTGCTGTTGCCATGCCAATTATAATTGTTCTTTTATAACGTGCTAAATACCGGAGACCAGTTTCTAAGGGCAAGACCGGATTCGAACCTGTGCTGCAATGCGCGGGTCTTGTTTCCAAGACAAACACCTTGCCCCTGAGTTATCTCCCTACATTAATGATTGTGTACATGTAAACATTCTGCTCTCCCAGGTGAGCAATATGAGAGGATGTTGCGCAGCGTTCCCATTGCCTCCCACGGGTGGGCAGCACAGCAGGGTGCTTCCTACGTCTGCAACCTCCTCATTTTGGGGGTTGGGGCAGAGAGACCTCCCATGCCTGCCGCTAGCTCCACCGCTGCTTCTCAATTCACTCTTCGGAGTCACCAGCATACTCTGCCGCACACACTGTTGTGCCAAAGGCTGCAGCACCACCTTCCTGTCAACTAGCCCCCTGCACGTGGCGTGCCTCATCGAACCCTGCTTTCCAAGACCCGCCTTATACACAGCCCTTGCAACACTCCAAAATCCTTCACAATTGGCTTCTAAGCTGTAACCCCTGCTGTCAAAATGTCACAAGGTACAACTGAGAGCCCAAGTTTTCCGTGGCCACGTGCGAGAAGGACATTCACCACCGGTATGTTCCCTTTGGATTCTGGTCCTTGTAGTTTTGTCTTTCACCATTTGAAGTTAAAGGAAACTACAAGCAAAAACAGGACTTGGGGACCTTCTCACACATGGCCATGGAAAACTTGAGAACGCTGGGTGAAATAATATATTGTACAGTGCTGATCATTGGGCCGGCTCTCGGGATCTGGCCAGAGTCAGCCACCAGAAACCACAAACCCATGCTCTGCGCTGGGTTACAAGGAAAGACAAATTTGAAAAAAAAAGAAAACACACGCAACGGCAGAGCGCTCATTGGGGCAATGAGCGGCTGAGCTACTCCGCCCCCCACAAGACTTTGATTCAGGTCACAGCTACAGGACAATCAAACTGTAGCTTCCTCTGTAACTTCCTCTGAAGTTACAGAGGAAGTTACAGTCCTCGGCCACAACCCGGTTTATTTATTTATTTATGTAATGTTTGTTGGATCCATGGACCCAGATTATTTATTTATTTATTTATGCAAGGTTTGTCGGATACTTGTAAATGAATAAATATACAGGTATCCACAAACATTGCATGAATACATAAATAGCCCTATTAACATTGAAACAATTACACACCATGCAGCCACCCAACTGCTTTCAGAGGGGAGCTGCAGGAGCTGTGCGGATGCAGTTCATGTTAAATAAAACGTTGCTTCTGGCGAACGGAAAATCACCCTGTTTGATTAGTACCCAATGGGGAGTTTTTCTTTAAATAAAATGGGATGCAAATTGTGTATTTTAAATAATATTTACTCAGTAACACTGGTCAGAACTATTATCCGAACAGTGAAGTAACTCATCACCAGTGCCATGGAAGTGGTTTATATAAAGAAATTGCGCTGTTTTAAACTATTATTTTGTACATTTTTCTCCACCCCCAACCCCACCTCCTCGGGCACCACCCCCGCAAACTCAGCCCCCCACCCGGACCTTGAGGGATCCCCCACCACATTTTTTCCATTTCCACCACTGTACATCTGTTGGGATTTTTCAGGAAACCAAAAGAAAATGGGCAACAATAAAATGGGGAATATGGGGGTCATTCCGAGGTTGGAGGTAAGTAACGTGCCTTACCGGCATGGCATAAATAGCATGTCCGTGCTGTCACCAGTCCGCTAACAGAGGACTATTACGACTTCACGGGCACGAGCTTTACGCCATGCCGGTAAGGTATTTAGTGCCACGCCATTAAAGGCACCCAAAATGCCCTTAGCAGCATCAAGCATAGCGCTGCTAACACTACCGACATATGTCAAAGCGGCATTAGCGGTGACCGTAAATAGCGGTGACCGCTAATAACGGTCACCTCTATTTACAGTCATCGCTGATAAGCGGAACGGGAAGTAGCGTCATCGCACAGGAACGGGAAGGAGCACAGTGGCCATGTTTAAAAACACAATCCATTGCCATCCTCACTACACAGGCCCCCTGGGACTCTGTTGTTTTTTGCAAAACATCCACCTCCAACACCACTATGCCTAAGGCCCTGAAGAAGGGAGCAGCCGACCTGCGAAAAGAACGGTTCAACGAGGATAAGCTGCAGATGCTGGTGGACACACTGCATGAGCATTGCTGCCATTGTGTTCTCCAACAACATGAAGCGAGAGGCAGTGCTAAAGAAGAAAGAGATCTGGGCACTTGTTGCCCAGAAGGTCAGTGCTGTGGGGAACACACCATGCACAATTAAAGACTGCCGCAAGCCCTGGGACGACCTGTGACTAAGGGTGAGAAACATCCTCTCAGTGAACCGCAACCAGGCCATGGAAACAGGAGGAGGTTCCAGTTCCCCGATTAAACTCACACCATGGGAGGACATCTGCACCAGCATGATAGGGCTGGAAGGCATTGAAGATGTTGGCGAGATGGAGTGTGGGGCCACAACATTGGGCACTGGAGGTGAGTGTCCAAAGTAAACATTGCTATGTCAATTCTGATGAAAGGCAACCAATATGTCAGTTCAAAGAGTCAAGCCATGGTCGGCCACACACACACACACACACACACACACACTTCCACCAAAGCAGGCTGATGCATTACAGACACATGCAGATGCCTAGTGCAAGACAATATCGTACATGACACATTCCACACAAAGATGGAAATGCCACGAGACACACAGCGTGCATGGCCAAAATACTATACATGGCAGATAGCACTACTCCTGGCCAACATGAGTGATGCAGACGTATGCCTGCATTAGCCACCCATGTATCAAAGAATGTGCTTATCCAAACAGAAATGCCTATTACCCCCAATTGTGTGGATGAGCAATTGTCCCAATGTATGTATGAGGCCTATCAAAACATCACTCATGCCGTCCCTCTCTTCCACCCCCACAGGCACTGACCATGACAGTGATGGGCAGGACGCAACCCCTGCACAGGCCACACCCCGGAAGAGGTCCCGGGATGACAGCAACCGGCCGTCAACCTCGAGGGGACAACCCAGGGGGCGCTGTGTACCAACATCCAAGCCACCCCAGCTACCCATTGCACCTGTGCCACCAAGGCCCGTGGAGGGCAAAGCACCACCACCACCTCCACCCACTGGACAGCCTGATGACACATGTGAGGCACCACATTTGGAGGAGTCGAGTTTGGCTGGGAGGTGGCAGCCACAGCACCCCTGACTGTGGAGGACACATAGGAGGACATCTGGGTCCCCATGGAGGGCGATCTTTCGGATGTGGTCCATACCCCAACTCCACTGGCATCCCCCCAAGTATCGTTGTTCGATACAGAGAACGCCACCACCACCCTGTAGCAGTCTGGTCATGAGCAGACAGAGGGACACTTCAGTCCAGTTTTCAGGGCTAGGGTGGCTGAGCAGGCTGTGCAGGACAGCCAGGGGCCCAATACCTCCAAAGGTGCACCCGTAGTGCCGCAGCAGGCTGACCTGCTAACTATCCTTGTGCGTGAGTTTGTCCAGGACAATAGGCTGGCCAGAGAGGAGTCGCGTCAGGACTTAGCCACACTAGGCAGGTCCATCACGGACAACACTGCCTCCATGGTGAGATCATTCTCGGATAACACCAGCCGCCTCTGCGAGGAGGTCTCGGCCCTCCGGCAGGTGTTAGGCCGCATCACGGATGCCATGGAGGCAGGGCATCCCGCTACACAATCACAACAGGCGTCCACACCATCGTCATCCAGTTCCACGCAAACAAGCCTGCTCCGCAGGTCGGCCCATACACAGCGCCGGTAGGACATGCCGCCCCCTGGGCCAGGGAGTGCTGAGTAATTGTCAGGGCAGCCTCATGTAGGCTTTGGGGACTCAATGGGACTTGTGTGGGGGAGTTATGGGGGCAGGGGAATGGGGGTGAGGGTGTGTGGGGGAGTTATAGGGGGAGGGGGTGAGGGTGGTTGAGGGTTTTTCACTTACGTTTACATTGTTACATTTAATACACCGGTTGTGTGAAAAACAAGACATGAGTGGACATTCATCATTGCGCATGTGTCATTCATTCAGTTATAGTGCATGGTGTAGATGTACCCCCACACCCAGTGCCCTCTGTCCAACCATCATGTCACCCTCTCCTGCCATGTGTGTCACTAATATTGTGCAATCACTGACTTGCGCACAGTACGGCCCTCCTGTGCATCGCCACCGCAATGAAGTCCAGCCACATCTTCTTCCTCCCCTTCATCATCACCAGGTGGTAGCAGTTCAATGTCAGAGGGCAGGGGCACGTTCCGGCGGATGCACATATCGTGCAGCTTGACGTATGCCATGATGATCTTGGCAACCTTCTCATGCCTGTTGGGGAGTGGCCCACCCGACCGGCTGAGGCAGTGAAATCGTGCCTTTAACAGGCCAAAGGTCTGCTCGATGTCCACACGGGTACGGGTATGGGAACGATTGTAGTCCTCCTCGTGCCTGTTCTGTGGCTTTCGGACCGGGGTGAGGAGCCACGGCTTCAATGGATAGCCACTATCACCTGCATGAGAGGCAATTAAAGGTAAATGTCATGCGAATAATGATGGACAGCTGTACTAGTCACACATGCCGGCAGATTATCGTTGGTCACATGCACATGTCCCTGGTTGTATGCAAGCCATTTTTAGGCCCTCAATGTGTCCTGTGACATGGAATAATGGTGTGGTTTGCATCTTCAAGATGATACACGATGTACTCTGCCGTATTGTAGCTCATGCATTGTGTACACATAGTGCTGTGTTTGTGTGAATTTAGTGATTTGTTGTGTTGTGTAGGATTTTCTGATGGTGTGCGTTGGCAGTAGGCTCTGCAATTTTTGGCATTCTGTGCAGATTTTACCCATGTGACATGCAGAATTCCTGTGAGTGATCCGGGATATTGGCCACCACAATGTGTGAAGACCTTGCTTGCGTTACCTTCCATCTCCACCTGTTTGTGGTGGTATAGTTTGTGATTGCGGTAAACCACCTTTTGGCGACCTTTTATTTCTAGTATCTCCTGGGGAGTCCGTGGTAGAGATATGTATTCCGTTGTGTGCTTGAGGTGGACATCCACCACTTGCTTCAGGATGCAAGTGAATGAGGGTGTGGCTATGCCATGCATGTGCCACACTGTGTGCTGGTAGGTGGCTGTGGAAAGGAGGTGGAGCACCAATGCTACCTTCAGTAGAGGGGGGATGGCGGTGCATATTTCAAAGAGGCTGACAGTTGTGTATCATGTCCACAATGGTGTTGATGGTGTCACGGTCCAGACGGTACAGGGTGTGGTTGTGCTGCGGGGTTTGGTTGGAGGGACTGGCTCTGATGTTTGGGATTGGGGGCTGCAAGCGTGGTTAAGCTGGCTGCACTGATGGGGCATGCAGGGCCTTTCTCACCCTCCTTCTTCTGCTGTGTCTCCTCTGTGGTGCCTGCTGTTGTTGTTGGTGTTGTTGCTGGTGTTGCAATGCATGCATGTCCTCCAGCTGAAGTGTTGATGCTGCTATTGTATTGATCTTGGTGTGGTAAGGGTTGTGGTGTGTGGGTGTGCTCATTTTGTAGTGGGCCAGACTCCATTGCCTCCACCTATGCTGATTGTGTGCACCTGTGGCATTTGGGATCACTGCACATGGCATTTTACGGTAGGTCTGCGATGCCGGTATTTACGGCATGCCGGTAGGCACTTTTAACGCCTTCTTGAAGCCGTTATTTGCATGCCCGCTTACCTTGTGATATTGCCGGCATGGTGGGTCGCGTGCCGCGCCCAGACCGCTATTAACGGCACTGTACTTTATGATGCCATTAATAGTGGTTGGGCTGGTCAGAATAGCCTGTAGCGGTATTCGATGCCGGTATTCCTTTACCGGCATCGTTGTTCCCTTAGCACCAACCTCAGAATGACCCCCTATTTGTGTAAAGCATTGTGGCCGAGTACATTAATGAGAACCCCAACCCACTTTCCTTGCTCACTCAGATATCGCACCTCAATACTTCCTGCCCGTGTTTTCAAGGCGCTTTTTTAGTTTTCAGCAAGTGCCATCTTTGCACTACTTCCTTATTTCAGGAAATGAAGGTAAACATTTTATCAAACTCTGATGGATGAAATAATGCGTTGACTCTGGTGGGATTGCGCTCTGTAACCTGAAAAGTGCATACACCTTGCTGCCGTGCAGGTCCACCTCGCCGAGGTATCATATTGCCTACATACTAGCAGCACTATAGCAAAACATCTTCTGTAGAATGCATTCAGAAATGGGCGCATTTTGCACACTGCAGAAAGCATAGGCAGATTCCGTACTTTGCAGAGGTACTGGGCAATTCTGCACCAGCTCGTGGAATGTTTGCAACAGGGTTTGCATGGACTAGTCCAAAGAAGGCATTTTGCGCCCGTCAGGGTAAATGCCAAATTGTTTATAATTGGTGCAAAATTGCCTGTCACTGGAGCATTATGCTTTCCGATAAGCACTTAAATGAGGGCGTTGGGTGAGATGGAGAAGTGCAGACGCTCATATACTGTACAGTAGGTTGCTAAGCCTACAACCCAGAAAGATTGTTCTGCCTGTTCTAGCCACACCTCATGCAGCAGCACAGTACCACTACTTTTTAGTTTTGGCTATTAAGGGGTGCTTAAACCGCTGCCTATATGCCAAAACTATTGGCATGAAAAGTGAAGCTAAGGGAGAGATGGGATATTGAAAAGGAACACATAGCCTTTGGGTGTTGTTTGGAATGTGTACCCACATATTGACCCCCATGCCCATGTCAGTGCCCTTGGCTAACCCCACCACTACCTGCCCCTCCTCAGGCAAAATATACACCCCCCCCCACAGATCTCTTTTACCTAGCTCTGTGCTGTTAAGAGGATGCATTGTTATTTCCAAGCACCCTTCTGAAAGGTAATGATGTAATTGCAGCTGAGAATAAGCCTTGGGTGTAATAGAAATGTCTTCACCAAATGTGCTTTCAGGCACTTCATTTGTAAGTAATATGTGTGTCCTTGAATCTGTTGCTTACACAGATTTCCTATTTTATATGCATTGGCAAAGCCAACAGCTTTGGCCTTTCTGTAGGCATTAGTTGGGTATTTCTCTCAGATTATCATATTTGTGTGCAGCAAATCAGGAGCACCCTGTCTGGGACAATGAACCAAGCAGGCCCATGGCATTAGTTGAGTGTTTGGGCCAAATGGTCAAATTTAAAACACATTTTTCAAGTATCTCAGTAAATGAAAAGGAAAAACCGGTTATGTCTTCAAAATGATATTTTAACCCCATGAAAATCACTGTTTACCATCATGTCATATCCCACAGTGTAAGAAATGTTCTGTCCCCCAATGTTAGAACAATGGGCCTCGTTATGATTTCGGCAGTGAGGGCAAAAAGTATTGGTAACGGAATTACAGACACTTGTACCGGTGCGTGGAATTACAGGTAACCGAAAACGCAGGGGGAATTAGCTCTAGATGAAATACAGACAACCAGTGACAGTTCCTCTGCAGCTATTTCCACCTGCAGAATCAGCACTGGAAAATAAAAGGCATATTTCACCATATAACACTGTGAAATACCACTGAAATTTCCCCCCAAAAAAGTTCATTTACCTCCACCAAAAAGCAGAGGTAAATGCATCCAAATGAAGGAGGTTAACCCACAGGTGCAACCAATAGGCCCTAAAAGAGTATGTAAGAGCCACACCTTCTTCAAACACACTTCCAAGCACTATGTCGCCATTAGTAGGAGCACACGTTGAGCACCAGAAGCCCCTGCTGTTCATTCAGCTGCAGAGGCGAACACAATGGTATTACCCCAAAAACCTTAAAAAATAAAAAAACGCATAGTAGATTTGATCGAATTATGGATGTATGAGAATTTCGTACAGTCTGCAATTTCGATCAAATTCACCATACGGTACCACTGTAGCGAACAAGGCCAGCGGGGGTCGCAGGGGTGTCCCCCGCACCCTTGTTTGCTACAAAGGTACCAGGGGTTGAGGGGGTGTCTCAGCCCCACTTCATGTTCATTAAGTTGTTAAAAGAAAAAAAGAGCACCCTGCTGTGCTGGTTCCCAACCCCATAAGTGAAGGGAACCGGCGGTGCAGGGAGATGGGAGAGTCGTTGGGACACAATGAGGTGTGCCGCCAACAGGTAAGTAGGGAGGTCGTTGGGGGTGTGGTAGGGGAATGCGCCTGAAATCATGCATGATTACACCGCAGCGTGAATTTCAGATTCAGCTTTTTTTAAATTCGAAATTTTGCGATGCAGTGAATGAAATCACGTAGATCCCTACACAGCGTCAGTCTCCCATCATAGAACTTGCACAAAGCTGGCGAAGATGCTGTGGAAGGATTGCACCCATTGCCTGGGTCTTTCCGGCACACTGGGCACTCCCTGCCTGAACAGGGAGACCGTAGCTGAGCTACTCACCCTGATACAGGCAGTTATAGAGCAGGGTCAACATAAAAACAGCTATAACACCACTGCTGAAATATGGCAGTGCTGCACTTTTTTTTGCCGCTGGCACCTTCCAGCCCACTGAGGGCATGCTGCATGGCATGTCACAACCCACATTTTTTGCTTAGTTAGGTACTAGATGTGCTGATGCAGCAGGCACACATGGCACATCTCCCTAGCCACCAATCAAGATTCTATGCAGCAGACCACTTCCCAAACATCACTGTGGCTCTGGCCTGTGCGCATGTCAGATTGGTGGCCCCACAATACTTGCATACATGGAGACCAAAAGAGGAAACGGACCCAGATCCTCTGTAAGTAGAAGCACCATCAAACAACTCTTCCAGGGATCACAAGTGAGAATGGTAGGGATGACTGCGATGGGTGATCACCTCTGCAAAGCAAATGTAATGGATGATCTGCCACCGTATTGTGAATGACGGACCTGCACTCTGTCACACAACATAGGAAGTCCTACACCAACTGACAGGCTCCTGGATAACAACATGATGCCATGACAGAATGCAAGTCAATCCACTTTATTTTGGGTGACAACACCCATAAAAGCACGAACAAATAAATCATACATAAAGCATTTAGACAATCACAAAAATATGCATGTTTGTATGTGGACACATTGTAAATACTTTACACTCCCTCCAAGATGACTGTGGTTTCATGGTCAGATGTGGCTATATTTCTCAACAGTACATCACCTTTTCACTCACCCACCCTCATCCCAACACACTTTCCCTCCCTCCACCTTCACCCCAACACCCTTTCCCTCCCTCCACCCTCATCCCAACACCCTTGCTCTCCCTTCACCCTCATCCTCAACACCCTTGTCCTCCCTCCACCCACATACCCAACAACCTGGCCCTTCCTCCACACTCATCCCAACACCCTTGCCGTCCCGTCACCCTCGTCCCCAACACTCTTGCCCTCCCTCCAACCTCATCACCAATACCTTTGCCCTCACTCCACCCACATCCCAACACCCTTGCACTCCCTCCACCCTCATCCCAACACCCTTGCATTCTTCTTCTTCATGTTGCTTTTTGTGTAGGAAATTGCATCGTATGTCAAATGTTTACTGCTGTGTACTCACTGTGAACAGACAGAGGAGTATTTCCTCAAACAAATGGTCCTTTAAGCATTTACATATTAATTATGTTGATATGCTGCAGGTCTGTAATGGATATAGGTATATGATAGTGGTAGTGTGCCTTTTGTCAAGATGGATTGAAGCTGGTCTGTGCACACATCCTGACACCACTTGTGCTGAGAAGTTCTTCGTCTGAGAAGTATTCCCTAGATGGGGTGGTGCTGGGAAAAGATAATGGCCCCCATTTTGTGAATGAGATATTTGAGCAAATTAGCTTATCGCTTAGCATTAAACATATGTTTTCTTTGCTTATCACCCGCAAGTGAACAGTTATGTGAGAGACTCAACGGTCTGCTCAATGAGAGAATAGCTAAGTATAAACTGACACTGAAAAAGGGGTAGCTGCATTGCCTGCCCCTTCCATTACATGCATTGAGAAATCAGCCTGGCTCTGACCACCACCTCACACCCCACAAACTAGTCACAGGGAGATGAATGAGAACACCTTTAACTCCTCCATCGAGGACTAGGAGTGATGCCCAGACAACTGCAGAATTGTTAGGAGATGAGTTAAGTGCGTACTTAAAATCTATGGCCGCTAGTATCTCTGTCATTTCAGATCAACTCAAGTGGACGGGGCGTCGGTCTCAGAACACAGATGAAGACCATACAGCAACCAGACCTGAAGGACTATGTGTACCTAAACTGTTTGCTGGAGATACGGTTTTAATCAGGAATTTCACAAGAAAGTGGCACGAGCCCTGATTTAGCAGCCCTTTCATTGTGGAGGATATTACACCATCACCAGTCAAAGTCCTAGTGAGATGAGGTTGGATACACCTACGAGACGTGAAAGTCTATGCTGGAGAGGCTAATGAACCCTAACCCATTTGGAAGCAAGTCAAGGAGAAGAAGTTCAGCACGTGCAGACTCGATCGATGACGAGGAAGAAGGATGCAAAGACTGTCCAGTAGACAGATGAAAGTGTACATTTGGACTGTGGTTCCCCGGAAACACTCTTTGTAGCTGCTAAGCAAGGAGTGAGCAAGTCACTGTTCTTGAGCCACAGGAGTTTGCTGACATTGAACTGTGGAGTGCGGAAGTAAACAAAACAAATGCCAGATTTGGACTCTCTGTTCGATGATTGGAAGAGGGAGCAGTTCCCTCACTCGTTTCTTACTGAGTTTCTCTTTTGAGGTGCCTATCAGATGTTATCATACACAGGCTACTTCTTGCTGTCTTCATATTTATACTCAGAGCTTACCTTGCTCTTGTTGGGAGGAACACTGACGTAGGTACATTTATCCAAGATTCTCAGAATGGCCCAACGATTAGACGTTTATTGGCAGCAATTATAGAACAGAACAGACTATTACTTGAAAATCTTCCCGGACGCACAGATGGTCATACCTCACGATGATGCCCACAAACTCCTTGTCGTGATCTTCTACTATTTGCTTCAAGTACACTCTTATCTTATTGGGTGAAACACTAACACTTATGTGTTTATGCGAGATCCTATAAACCGTCAAGCAATCAGCCGATTACTTGTAGGGATCATAGTGCAAATTCGACAACTACCAGAGCCTCTGACGAGTTTGCCTGAATAAAATGAATTTTTCCTTCCTTAAAAGTAATTACTGGCAAACATGTAGTCTTTAGAGCATATTGCAGGTCCAGAAAGTGAGCAAGGTGAACGACGTGTGGAAAGACATCGATGGTGAAGCCTCATGTATGGTGCATAATATATGATTTTTTTTTTAAACAATGTTTATTATTTTTTTTAACAACACACCAAACTTAACCAACATGTAGCACATTTCCGTGTACTAGCTTCTTTGTATTACATTAACATGTTACACATTACAGTCCCCGTTAACTCGAGCACCTACTTCAATGCCGCAAAATTAGTTTCTTAGGGTTTATCTCCTTCACTGTTCCCAGACGTATCACCTTCACTAGGTTCGACATGGGAGAGCCCCGACATCGTGGCCACCATTTGTCTTCATGCTATCAGGGGTCCCACTTCCTCCTCCCCTCCCGTGCTGACTGCTTCGTACCATGCCACCATCTCCACCTCTGCCCATTTCAAGAGGTCATTCCACCACACCTCTAATCTAGGTATTTGGGCTGCTTTCCAGCTCATAGCAATTCTCTTTTTGGCCACGATGTAGGCCAGGTCTTTCAGTTTACTGATATGGTTCAGGTTACGTGGTCTGGTGAATCCCCCCAGCATGCATGCCCATAATGAATCCACCTTTAACTTGATCCCCTTTTAGGACAGGCGTTGTTTAACTTCCTCCCAGAATCTTCCAACCTCTGGGCGCGCCCAGAACATGTGAATCATCCCGGCATCCACCTCCCCGCACTTTTCTGTGTCACTGTATTTCCAAACCTAGTGATTTTACTGGGGGTCATGTATGCCCTGTGGGTAACATATAACTGGATCTGTTGCAGCCTCGCATTCTGGGACACCTTCTTATGATACTTCTGGGCTCTTTCCCATTGCCCATCCTGCATAGGTTCTCCCACCTCCTCCTCCCAATCCCTGACATCAATAGTTCATAAATTTGGCATATTTCGTGCCCGACCTCTGAGATATCGTACATCGTTTCAATTACCATATCGGGCTGTTCTGCTAGTACTATCTCAGGCCACTTTTCTCCCACTCGTTTGATGATTCTGGTATATGTAATGTGTTGTCCTTTTTTGTACTCTGGTGTCCTCCATTATCTTTTGGAAGTCTAGTACCTCCCCCTCTTGCCATATGTCTCCCAGGGTCGCGAGGCCCACCGGTTCCCAGAATTTACGGATCCCCTTTATCAATTGTTCATCCTCTCCACATAGCGCCGCGAGTGGTACCTGTGGGGAGCATGGGGTCGGGTTACCCACTACTTGGCACGCTTTGCGCCAAGTTTTCCAACCTAGTTCCAGTAATCTTGCTCGTCCTTGCATCTCTAGTTTAGGTAGCCATATCAGTTCTTTTAGAAAGAATGGGACACATTCCCTACTTAGCAATCTGGCTTCTGCCGTTTCTTCTTCCGACAACCATCTGGCCACGTACTGAAGCTGCCCCGCCAGATGGTATATCTCGAAATTCGGTAGGTTTATGCCTCCTCTATCATACGGGTTCTGCAATTTCCATAAGGCCACCCGTGTTTCTGGTATTATGCCATATGAAGCCCCTACGTAAGCTCTGGAGTTTTGTGAAAAAGTGTTTGGGGAGCATATATGGGATCTTCATGAAGAAGTGTAGCAGCCTGGGCAGGAGCACCATCTTGAGCAAGGCCGCCCTACCCACCATGGCCAGGGGGAGTTTCGCCCATAACCCCATGATGTTCTTGATGCCTTCCACTGCCCTCTCCATGTTGTATTCATATTTGTCTGCAATCGTATGATGTACATTAATCCCCAAGTATCTGATTGTTCTAGCCTGCCAGGGTATCTGCAGGATAGGTAGGTTCCCCTGTGGGACCCCCCTATATCTGCCCAGGAGGAACATGCATGACTTTTTGGGATTTACTGCTATGCCCGAAAGGGTTGCATAATGCTCTATCACTTCCAGAACATACCACAAGTTTTCCTCTGGGAAGCGCAGGTATAGCAACATACCATCAGCGTACAATATCAAGTCTGGTCCCCCCTTTGCGTGGACCCCTATCTCTCCGTACTGCTGCCTGAGACAGATCACTAATGGTTCTAATTCAAGGATATATAACATGGGGGACCAAGAGCAGCCCTGTCTTGTACCCCTGCTAAGTTGCCATTTATCTGAAATTATCGCGCCCGTTTTGACCCTAGCTGTTGGGGAGCTATATACCATCTTCACCCACCTCAGATACCCTGGTGCCATCCCGTATTCTTTCAAGGCCGCCATCATCCAAGGCCATCTCACAGAGTCAAAGGCTTTTATTGCATCCAGCGAGACTATTGCCATTTCGCTAAGGTCACTCTCTGTCTGTTCTTTGATATGGTGGAGTCTCCTGTGGTTGTTGGATATATTCCTGCCCAGGACATAGCCAGTTTGATCAGGGTGTATGAGTTTGTTAATTACCCTTTTAAGTCTGTTTGCCAACACTGCCGTAAGAAATTTGCTATCTTAATTTAGCATAGATAGGGGTCTGTACGACCCGCATTCTGTGCTTGGTTTACTGGGTTTGAGGAGCAGAATAATCACTGCCTCCCTTAGGGATTCCGGCAATCTCCCCCTCTCGTTTAGCATGGCCAGCAGCGGGGGGGAGCACTTCTTGTCTATTCATTTTGTACAATTCGCTTGGGAGCCCATCTGACCCCGGGGCTTTGCTAGTGGGTAGGTGCAGTACCACTGTCTCTAGTTCCTCTATTGTGATTGGGCTTCCAGGTTCTCCCTTTCTTCCTCGTTTAATTTGGGTAGTCCTATGTCTTCCAGTGTCTCCTGAATCTTCCGTTCTGCTATCTCCCCTGTGTCTTCATAGAGGCGTTTGTAGAACCTGAGGAACCCCTCATTCACCCCCTCTTGGGTGTTCCAGATCTGGCCTTCTTCTCCCGTTATCTCCCTGACTACTGGTCTCAGTGTCTCGTTTTTATATAACCATGCTAGCAGCCTCCCCGGTTTATCCCCCCCGCATGTTGCCTTTCAATATATTTTTTATAGTTCAGTGTGCATAGTCTTTCCCAGAGCCCCCCGCTAGCTTGTTGTAGTTGGCACACTTGTTCAGCGTCCTCCTGTGAGGTGCCTCCCCTATGCATTATTTCTTCTAGTTTCTTCTCTATCCCTCTAGCTCTTGCTCTATGCCCCCTTGCAGCCCTCTGGATTTGGATATGGCCGCCCCTCTCACTACCACCTTAAACACCTCCCATAGGGTTTCTTCTGACTTCACGCTCCCTGTGTTAGTATCAAAATACCCAATGATCTTCTCCCTTAAATCCTCTCGGAATGCCGAGTCCTGCAGGGCCTGCGCTCTAACCCTCCATGTCGGAATTCTTGCTCTGAGGGGCTGATGTCTCCACTCCAGGACCAGGGGGGAGTGATCCGATAGTATTCTTGCCTTATATTCTGAGCCCATCATTTCCCCTAAGAGGTCTGAGGTGACAAACATATAGTCTAGTCTCGTATACAGGTTGTGTGGGGTGGCATAGTGTGAATAGTGCCTATCATTCAGGTGTTGCTGTCTCCATATGTCCTCTAGCCCGAAGTCTCTCAGCGGGGCCTGTAATGCTTTCGCGGCGGGAGTGGGTTTATCTAGTTTCGTATCTGACCTGTCCATTTTTGGTTGTAGCGTGCAGTTGAAGTCCCCTCCCATATAATCGCGCCTCGCATGAGGGGGCTGATTTTGCTATTTAGTGTCCTGAAGTAGGCTGCCGTTTCATGGTTGGGGGCGTACATATTTATGATACTCAATTCTCTGTTCTCCAACAGCCCTCGCATCATTATCATCCTCCCATCTGGCTCCACCGTGGCCTGAAGCTTCTGGAATGGCACATGAGGTGCCACCCAGTTAACCAACCCCCTAGCATAAACTGAATATGTCGCTCCCATGGTGGTCCCTCTCCACTTTTTCTTGACCACCTCTAGTTTCTCTTTGGTGAGGTGGGTTTCTTGCAGTAATGCTATGCCCACTTTTTGCCTTTTCAGATACATCATTACTTTGTTCCTCTTCAAGTAACTGTTAAGGCCTCTCACATTCTACGTTACAGTTCTAAGACCTCCCATTGCCATCCGTATTTTATCCCTCCTGCCTCCCTCTTTGTTCCTCTCTCCGACCTTGTTTGGCATGAGTGTGGGCTCGTTCCCCTTCTCTTTTCAACAATAACTCCCCAACTAACCCACTGCCCCATCTTCCCCAACTATATTCACTGCACACATTGGTGCATAATATATGCTTCTTCTACATTTATCATTGTTTTTCTGATTCTGCTAATCCACACTGTTTATTTCATTGTTCCCAAGAAAGCAGTGGTCTCTTTGATCCTTTCCACTCCAGTCACCTTGGCAGAACTAGACATTCTGAGAAGGCAGAGGCCTTATGTAATTGTCCCTACTCCAGTAGTTCACATAGAGGTACCTATGTCTGTGACAAGTGACCGTAGACTTCCCTTTTGAAGGAGGTCTGTTTTTGATTTACTTTATGGTCACTATTGGCAGAATCATTTGGCAAGAAATAGACCTAAGAGAAGTACAGGGAAGTATGATTATGAATTAAATAATTATTTACACAGTACAGCACATTTGGGAACAACATGTGGTATCAGCACATGAAAGAGGTGGGAAAGAGTACTTTTGAGGAGGATTGCTATGTATGTGCACTCCTGCCTTATGCTATAGGAAAGTCAAAAATATTCATAGCCATTGAAATAGATGTGCAGACAGCTAATTGCCTGACTCAACTTGCACTCTGCCATACAAGAGGTCAGTTCCAGGGTCGAACGAAATCCTTGATATGGGTGACAGAATGGACAGCACCAGGTGAAGATGATTATGTTCAAGACTTTAAGACAAGAGCGAGAGTGTCAGGATTAGCCCAGCACACCACCAACGCTCTCTGTCATCTATACCATCTGGCAAAACCTCTCCAAGCTTTTCACAACGTTCAGTACCCCGTTTCACCCGCAGCCGCCTCAGAACACACACAGCATTGTTACCATGGCGATTGTGGCGTCCTCCCCACAAGTGCAATGCTATCGCGTTCAGCAGGGGAGAAGCCAAGGTCACGCTCACCCGTTATAACGCTTCCGGGTTGCCGCACTCGCTGCTTCTGATTTCGAATCAAGGCTAGTGTTTGCCCGAATCTTGCTCTTGTTCTTGACTCACCTTGCCCTTCATTTTCCTGTGTTTGCCTCCCTTGTGAACGACCTCAGCCTGACTTTGTGACCTGTTTCTTCTTTGCAGATTTGCATTACCTTCATTGCTCGCACGCTGCTGACTCCGGACCATCTAACAACCTGCTTCTGCTTTTCGGATTGCATTACCTTCATTGCTCGCACGCTGCTGACTCCGGACCGTCTACCGACCTGCCTTCCTTTCAGTTTACGAAACCTCACTGCTCGCACGCTGCAGCCTTTTACACACTACTGGTCTGCAATTAGGAGACTCACCTGTGAACTGCTGAAAGATACAAACGTTCTCCTGATCACTTTGGGTCTGGCTTCCATTCCCTTACTGCCTAGAGCAAACCTGCACCACCCAAACTCCCAAGGGCCTGGACTAGTGACTGTGATCATTGGCGCATAGGCCGACAGACGTCCTCGTTTTTGTCGGGGTAGCACCTTGGACTAGAGACTTTCTGTTTCCGCCTAGGCGTCCTCATACCGGCGGAGTTTAGGGCTAGGTTGGGTGGTGTTTGAGTTCCTCAGTAGTGTTTTTCCTAAAGACCCACAGTGTCAACAGTGTTTGAATACTCCAACTCTCCGACAGTCAACGGTGTCTGAACACTCCAACAACGGATGCAGTGATCCCATCTTTCAGCTAATTGATTCCTTTGTAGTTTGATTAGAAATACAAAGGGATACATTGGTAGTAAGAACTCTACAGCTACGCTTCTAGTTCTTCTACCGGATTATCACCTCAGGACCAGCAGTCTGAAAGAGAGCACATACCAGAAATCATGTGATAAGAAGGGAGCAGGAATCAGATGGGAAAAAAATATTATTTGGTGAAACACTAACACTATGGCCCTCATTACGAGTAGGCCGGTAACAGCATGTTCATTACCGGCATGCCGTAACATGCGAGTCCGTGCCGGCATGAACCGACTAAGAGCGGGTGATTACGAGTGTGCGAGCACGCGCCTTCCCCCATGCCGGTAGTGGCAAAACCGCCATGCCGGTAAAGGGCCACCAACCCCCCTATACCGGCATTGCGGGTGCTGCCCATTGCGTAACCGCCTCATAACAACCCCTAAATACTGGCACGGTAATACCGGCACGGTATTACTGTGTTCGCAAAATCAGGACCCGGAAATTACGTCATCGCGCAGGAACGGGAAATGGGCCGGCGGCCATCTTTAAAAACACAATCCATTGCTATCATCCATAACCACCACTTCTTTCGTGTTGTTGTGTGCCACAACAGAAGCAGGATGTCTAAAGCTACCAAGAAGTCGACCCAAAGGAAGAGAAAGCAGCGTTTTTCAGACGCAGAACTCACCATGCTTGCCAACACCCTTGCACAGCATGCAGATATGATCAGGAGCACTGACCTGAAGCATGCGGCCCAAACAAGAAAAAAAGAAGTCTGTCAGGAGGTCGCACAGAGGGTGTCGGCCGTGGGGAGCACCCCAAGGAGTGTGCGTGACTGCCGGAAGCGGTGGGACGACCTCCGCCTCCGGGTGAGGAAGATCCTGGCGGAGAACAGGAGGGCCGCAATGGCAACAGGCGGCGGCCCACACTCCCCTGTGAAGTTGACAGCATTGGAGGAGACTGCAAGTTCCTTCATCGACCCTGAATCAATCGAGGGAATTGGAGACCAGGAGGTTGGCGCCGCATCATCCACAGAGGAAGGTGAGTGAACCATCACATCCATGTAGACTAAACCATGATGTGGCACACGTGATGTGGAAGTGAGACTAGGCAAGGTAATGCATGTCCCAAGGCTACATCAACATATCCATTCAAGAATGTGTGCCACACCCTGCACCACACACATGCTGAGTGCCAATCCCAATCCCAACAGAGGTGCTACATGACCCAACCATGCCCATGCAACTCACCACACAGACACCAAACCAATGCCATGCCACCAGCCATGCATTGATTTCCCACATGCCCCCTCAGAACACCAAATGCCACAGCCCAGAAATGAAATGATGCCTGAATGTATGAACACATCACACCGCAATACATCATAGCTGCCATTTGACAACATCACTGATGACCTGCATCTCTTCTATCCCCCAGGCACCGATGAGGAAGAAGGAATGCAGGACAGGGGTGCAAGTTCATCCACTGCACGCCAAGGGACCAGGGCCACCGCCACCCCCCAGCCCAAGAAACAGCCCACAGCAACAGCCAGTTTACCACGCAATGCAGTAACCCTGCAGGGGACACCTACAGCCACAGAACAGCAATAGCCACCCACAACAGTGGGAGGCGTTTCCATTAATGCCACGCCGGCCACCACAGACTTTGTGTCTACAGAGGTGGATAATGAGGCTGACATCATGTCCGGAACACCCACCCCAATCCACATTACCAGCCCCCCCTATAGACTCTGAGAGCATGGATGATCCGTGCCTCCATGACTCGCACCTAGGAGACTCTGACATTGCCATGTTTGAGGAGGACAGTGCCCTGGACGTGGGCCCCACGCAGGTGCCAGCCACCACCCTGCCAGCCACCACCGTGGCCACCAGTACTCCTGCAACCGACGACTCTTTCGAGGCTCGTCTGGCAAGGGTTGAGGCCTGACAAGAGTCCATGCTGGAACTCATATGGCAACAAGTAAACAATGGAAATGAGGCCATGAGGGCCATTCCCACGGCCATTGCAGCCAATACTGCTGTTGTGGAGGCATCGACATGTGCCTTTAGGGAGTGTATGGGGTCACTTACACAGGCCCTTCTTGCAAATCTGCTGCAAATGCAGCACCCACACCTTGGGCCAGCCATGGGACTGACCATTGACACCTCCTCTGCAACAACCCCTTCCACCTCGGCCCAATCAAGCCCTGTGCGTTTGACGCGGAGAAGTGCACGGCGCATGACCATAGCACCCCCGGATCCAAAAAGTGCCAAGAAATAACTGGACAGGCAATGAAATTTTTAAAATGTACATTGGTGAAGGGACCACTGTTTGTTGGACATATGGGGACGTTTAGGTTCTGTGGGGTGGGAGAGGGAGTTTACTGGGGTATTTCTGGGGTGTGTGGGGTGGGTGAGGGAGTTTACTGGGGTATTTCTGGGGTTTGTGGGGTGGGTGAGGGCGTTTACTGGGGGTTGTGAGGGGATTATGTTCTCCATATCACGTCTGCTGAAAATACACCGTTGTGTGCAAGCAAATCATTGGCTGGACATCGTTCTTTTTGTACATGTACATTTATTGTGTGATGATGTACAGTGGGGCAATTCGAACAAAAAAAGTGTGCATGTCCAGATTCAGTGTGTCGCAGACACATTACTTACATTGTCCATGCTTTTCAAATGTATTCGTCAATTAGTGCTTGGCGTACAGCATGGCCATCCCGTGCATCACGTACTGGCAGGGGGGCTCCTTCACCTCCGTCTCCATCCCTTTGATCCTCACCCAGCCCATGCATGTCAATGTCAGATGGCAGTGGTACATTCCTTCGGACGCACATGTTGTGCAGCATGACACAGGCCATGGTGATCTTTGCCACCTTCTAAGGCATATATAGGAGTGCCCCACCAGACCTGCTTAGGCAGCGGAGCCGCGCCTTCAGCGGGCCAAAGGCCTGCTCAATCACAACACGGGTACGAGTGTGCACACGATTGTACTCCTCTTCATGGCTGTTCTGCGGGTTCCGCAAAGGGGGAAGTAGCCACGGCCTCGAGGGATATCCTCCATCACCTGCAAGCAGATACAAATAGGTGTTTGTCACACAGAACTGCCACCTTCAGGGAGCACAGTCATGGCAGCAGCTACTTTGGGCTTCAATAGATGATGCTGGGTGTAATCATGCATGCACTGGCAGATGTGCTTTGGTAGTGCGCAAATGTTTGGGCTCCAAATCATGCTGTATATTCTTTAATATGCATGGTCACACTCGCCGCTTTGCCATAGTTGCCATCCTATTCATTCATGCATTGCTTGCCATCACGATGGTGCCCTGGTTGTGCTTCTTACTTGTTGTCATCCATCTGCAATATTTGTGATAAGTGGCCCAGTGATGTGTTGTGTTCTGTTTTGCTGGTTTAAGGGAGGAGTGTTTAGCTCTGCATGTATTCTCCACTCACTGGCTAGTACAACCCAGGTTCACTATTCCCCCCCTTTCCCACCCAGGTGCAGTAGGTCCCCCCTTCTGCATCTGCACACATCAGTACCCCACAGCGTGGCCATGGGCTTGTTGTGCAACTCATGAGCAGCCAGGCACGTGGTCCAGCATGTCGCTCCATGTGACAGGGTAGCGTTGAGTCGTGCAGTACCATGGCATCATGGCATCATGTGTGGATCCAGGAAATCGGGCGCAGCAATGGGGGATGATCTTGCTGGAGTCACATACCATTTGCACATTGATGGAGTGGTATTGCTTGCGATTGCGGTACACCGCCTCTATGGCATGGGGGACTACCAATTTCACATGGGTGCAGTCCATGGCACCAACACAACTGGGAATGCCTGCCAGTGCATGGAAGCCTACTTTGGTTTCGGCTATCTCCTGGGCAGTCTGTGGTAGGGATATATGGGTGCTTGCGTGCTGCAGGAGGGCATCCAGCACTTGGTTCAGCATGCGTGAGAATAGTGGTTGTGAAATGCCATGGAGCTGGCCCACTGTGTGTTGGTAGGTGCCTGTGGCCAGGAAGTGTAGCACAGACACCACCTTTAGTAGTGGGGGGGATGGCAGTGCGTATTTCTATGTGGCTGGCAATGTCGTTCTTTATCATGTCCACTATGGTGGTGATGGTGTCACGGTCCAACCGGTACAGGGTGTGGATCTGCTCAGGGGTTAGGTTGAATGGGCTGGGTCTGGTCGAGGGATTGGTGGCTGCCTACGAGGCACTGGTGGCTGTGCTGGTGGTAATTGCTGGGCCTGTCTCACCCTCCTTCTCCTCCTGCGTCTCCTATGTGCTGCCTGTTCTTGATGCTGTAGTTGTTGTTGTTGTTGCTGTTGTTGCTGTAGTTGTAGCAGTATAGGCATGTCCACCAGCGCCATGATTGCAACTGCTAGTGGTAGCATTTTGGTGTAGGAAGGGGTGTGGTATGTAGGTGTGCTCCTTTTGTACTGGGCCACTCTAAATTGCATACACCTATGGGGGGGTTGTGGTGTGTGGGTGTGCTCAGTTTATACTGGCACACCCTCCATTGGCTCCACCTGTGGGGATTGTGTGCACCTGCGGCAGCTGCCTTGTATCTTGCTTGCTGTTTGCGGGTGGTCCGCGATGCCAACCTGGCCGGCATCGTGCAGCCCGTGATTACCGGCTTCGCGATGCCGGTATTTGCATGTATGCGTGGGTTGGAATTACCCCCTATTACCGGCGTGCCAGTATTTGTTTCCCTGAAGGGGCGCGTGTACGCGCCTATGCCGCTATTAGCGGCACCGTTATTTAGTGTGGCGCTAGTACCGGGTTTGCGGGTCGGAATGCAACGGGACGATAAACGATGCCGGTATTACCATACTGGCATCGTTTTTGCCCTACCGGCATACCTCGTAATGAGGCCCTATGTGTTTATGCAAGATCCTATAAACCGTCCAGCAATCAGCCGATTACTTGTGGAGATCATAGAGCAAATTCGACAACTACCAGAGCATCTGATGAGTTTTCCTGAACAAAATGAATGTTTCCTTCCTTAAAAGTAATTACAGGCAAACATGTGGTATATAGAGCATATTGCAGTTCCAGAAAGTGAGCAAGGTGTACGACGTTGTTACGCTCACCTGGTCTCCATAGGGGTGCCGAACGGAGCTGGACGGTCACACGTACCGAAATGTAGAATGGCTCCACGTGTCCCCTCTGTTTGCCCTTCCGTCACGAGAGATGATTTGCCTGAAATGTCGAAATGAAATGTTACCTAACCGTAAGGAGGAGGACCGACTCCCACCTCCCGTGATCGCCTTATGCACCCCTCTGCTATGTCTCACCTTAGTGTTATGAATGGCGGACTCTCCATCCTGCGACTGTATGCAGGGGTGCGTAGCAGTTCAAAGATCTAGTTGCTTCACTGATCCTGAAGAGTTCCAGACAACTATGACTCAGTGGGTAAGTCTTTATACCAATGGTATGGATTGCTTTAGAGTTCAAGTTGCCAAAGTTCACTCCTGTGCCTCTTCTTTGCAGGTTCCCCTTTGGTGCATCTAATGAAGCGGAACTCCTCCCCAGAAATGTTGAACTGAATTCCAAGGTGAGTTTCCACGCTAGGGTGATGCGAAAATGTCTTAACATACGGTATTGTTCTTCTGAGCAACTAACCTGCTGTTCTTTTTCTATCCTGCAGGTGCGGTGCCTCTGGGGTGGAAATCACGTGAAGGTGTCTCGAGGGACCGCAAGGAAATGCAGCCTCTAGGTGAGTATTAGCGCTGCGTAAGATTTAAATGTCTTTAATGAGGCCCTTCCCCTTTGCGGTGCTAACCTGATGCCTTCTTTTCTGTTTGGCAGGTGCGGCAGCTCCGGAGCGGCGATAGAGTAATGGTGCTTCGATGGATCGCAAGAGTGAGCAGCCTTCTGGTGAGTATTAGCGTTGCGCAGTGTTGCAATGTCTTTAACGTGGTCCTTCATTCTGCGTGGCTAACCTGGTGTCTTCCTTTTCAGCTCTGCAGATGTGGAGACTCCAGACCGATCGAGATAGAGCGTCAGGTAAGAGCCTTGTTCTGTTTTCCTCTCTCTTCCTTTCCTTACAGGCAGTTCGTGAAGACCTGGACGGATGTGGCTGAAGACTGACATGAAGTTAGCAGACACGGTGAGCGTTACGCTGCAGGAGTGCAGAATAACGCGAAGCGTGTTATGTTCTGAGGGCGTGGTTTATATAGCTTCAAGAAGTAGTCCCCAGGTAAAGTAGTCCCTCCTACCACACCCTATCAAAGTAGCCCCAGGCAAAGTAGTCCCTTCAACCTGCCTCAGACTGGTCTGCACGTGATTCTCCATCCTTGTAACCTGCCTTGCTTGAGAGGGTAGTATGAGCCTGGCGCCAACGGTGCCAGGACCGAGTCCAGGAAGCCCTTAGGAAATCCTTTGGGGCCTTATAGGTCCCCAAGGATGCCAGTACCCTGGGCAGGCTGGTCTGCTCCTGATGTCTGGGGGCAAGCACCGTGACAGACGTGTGGAAAGACATTGTTGGTGGAGCCTCATGTATTGGTGCATAATATATGCTTGTTCTACATTTATCATTGTTTTTCTGATTCTGCTAATCCACACTGTTTATTTCATTGGTCCCAAGAAAGCAGTGGTCCCTTTGATCATTCGCACTCCAGTCACCTTGGCAGAACTAGACATTGTGAGAAGGCAGAGTCCTTATGTGATTGTCCCTACTCCAGTAGCTCACGTAGAGGTACATATGTCTGTGACAAGTGACACTAGGCTTCCCTTTCGAGGGAGGTCCGTTTTTGATTTACTTTATGGTCACTATAGGCAGAATCATTTGGAAAGAAAGAGACCCAAGAGAAGTACAGGGGAGGATGATTATGAATTAAATAATTATTTAGACAGTACAGCACATTTGGGGAACAACATGTGGTATCAGCAAATGAAAGAGGTGGGAAAGAGGCCTTCTGAGGAGGATTGCTATGTATGTACACTCCTGCCTTATGCTATGGGAAAGTCAAAAATGTTCGTAGCCATTGAAAAAGATGTGCAGAGAGCTCATTGCCTGACTCACCTTGAACTCTACCATACAAGAGGTCAGTTCCAGGGTCGAACAGCATCCTTGATATGGGTGACTCAATGGACAGCACCAGATGAAGATGATTATGTTCAAGACTTGAAGACAAGAGCGAGAGCACACACCAGAAATAATGTGATAAGAAAGGAGCAGGAATCAGATGGGAAGTAAACAGAAGACTCAATTGTCAAGGGAGGACTGAAGATGAAATTTGAAGCTGCAAAGAATGAGGCCAGATGCAGATCTGGGGAACAGTGCTTTCTCCAGATGGATGGGAAGAAAGTGTAGTCATATGCAGAGCTGTGACAGTAACTGGTCATCGCAAACCAGTTATCGAACAAGTGGAAAATGGATGCAAACCACTATGGCCGAGGCTTGCAAAACTTCTGACGTTGGTCGAAGACAAAGGAGGTCCATTGCAGATAGTGCCTCTGGCTAGTGCAGAGCTATGCTTCAGAAACAATGGCACGAGAAAAGTTGGAGAGAATCAACAGTGCGGACGAAGCTTTGATGTGCCAGGAATGAAAGACGGGACAGTAGTAATAATGCATAACTATTGGGCCTGTGGATCCATAGCATACATGAAGCTGCCCAGAGATGGGGGAGGACTATGCTCTATAGTGATTGTTCATGTTCCAGCGTTGGTGATTGCTAAGAGTGACTTGAAAATTGGTAAGTTTCCAAAAGCAGATGCTCACCTGAGAAGGAAGAGATCTGCTAAGCTCTTCAATCAAAGGAAGAGAGAGAACTATTTTTCAGCTAAATCAATAGAAGCTTTTGATGCTATTCCATATGAACATAGATTGTTCAGTCAGACTTCAGCAATATTCACGACTATCTTTATGCCCAGGATCCAGGTGATGACGAACGCCAAATGGTTACAAATAGCCAGATGGGAGCTTCTGCAGAGGATTAACACCACTATAAAGGGATTCAATACTATCAAGGAGGAGCTGAGAGCCATACGACTGATGACACTTCAGAACAGATATGTCCTGGACATGATCACAGCTATGGATGGAGGAGTTTGTGTCAAAGTCGGAGAATCATGTTGCACATTCATACCTTCTGACGATGACGAGAATGACACCTTGACGAAGGCCATAACGATGCTGACAAACCTACATGTCAAGATCGAAGACGTAGTGTAAGACATTGCTAATGACAGCTGGTTTGCATCAATTTTCTGATGTGTTCCACAATGGATGGCAAACATTTTCAAACTCCTTGGCGCCCTGTTGGTGATGATCATGTTTGGGTTCTGTGTGATCAGAATAATAATGACACAATGTAAGAAAACTGCAAAGAAAGCAGTAGGAATGAAGATTGTGATTGATGTCGAATCAGGATTTGAACCTAAAGAGCTGACAGATGAAGAAATCAGAGACTACATAAAGGCCAGCATTCATGCAGCTGAGGGAACGAAGTTCCTGAACCTGAAGAACCACAAGAAGTAAGTGGGGGGATGGATCTACTGCAGTCCCAATGGACAATGCATGCACATGACCTGGAGTGTTGATGAGAATGTGAAATCAGCAGGATACACGAAGGGAGTCATAAAGATATGGGTCCCAAAGAAGCACTTCTTCAGATGAGGATGTCTTGATATGAAGAATGATGAGAGAGTGGTCGATGAATCGCCCAGAGGGAGGACTGTAGAGGAAGAGTCAAAAGCCCCTACCAAAAGCTCTGCCCCCATGTTGCCTATATGTTGTTAACCGGAAATTGCAACATGTGCAGTACCAGTGAGGATGCCTGTACCGCAGAGAGTTCTGCAGACAAGGTATCCACTGAGAAGACCCTATATGCATTCACGAAAATATGATGGCCTTCTGGATAAAGTACCGGAAGAAGTGTGAAAATGAGTGAGAAAGAAGAATGGTGACATCATGCAGAGCAGAACTGACACGCCCTGAAAAGATATGCAAGATGAAAGAACATAGACATTCTATAAGATCTGAAGAGCATGTGTGAAAGAGGAGCAACATTTCAGGCTCAAAATGAAGATGTGCATGCAAAGAAACGCTGAAGAAAATGCAAAGTCAGTTTACATTTGTACAGATGCAGTAATGCAAGTAGACAAAGTGATCTTGAGGCTGGCTACATAGTGAATACATTGCAGCAATCCACCAATGTATATACATAGGAAGGTATAGAACCTGGATGTTCCATGATGCACTTTAGCAAGGCTTGAACCCCCTGACTGGAGAAGGTTTTTAGTGTGGCACAGTTGGAAAAAAAGCTAACACACACACACATCACAGCAGCGAACACTGAACCCACTGAGCCATCTTACTAGTTATAGATATCATACCAGATATAGGAAAATAAGCAATTATGTGTCTGAATGTTCTCAAAGTCAGAAAGCAAATTACACTCAGTAGTGGATACCATTAAACTGGCAAATGAGATTTAACAGCAGTCCAGTTCATCTGCAGGTCTGGTGAAAAGTTGGCCAGATGTCAAGCCTGCATTTCAGGCTTCAGAGGTTGGCCTCATGTGGCATCCTGCATTCTTGGCACTCGTTACCTCATACATGCAAACATCCTGAACACAATGCCATGGAGATAGGGACGATAGACACATTACAAGGCATTCATTGTGGCACAATGAAATCAAGGGCCACTGTATGTGCTGTGGTCAAACATTTCTTAACTGTACACAACTTTTTAGGCACAAGGATTTTGTCAGTGACCGAGTACACCGAGATGGAATGTCTTGTGATGATCATAACACAAACAACAGCAGAAAAAACAATGCTATAAAAGCAATTTATGAAAAGCAAAATATCTAGTCTGATATGCGTTTTGAAATTTTTTGTCTGCATTGTGAATTTGAGGTGTTTAAGAAGAACGGACTAAGGGCCTCATTACACGGTAGGAGGTAAGGGTTTACCGGTACCGGTATTTTACCGGTACCGGTAAATCCTTACCGCCTTACTACGAGGTCCCTTGCTTTTTGCAGGCGTTAAAAATCCAACCCGCAAAGGGACCAGGGTGCTAATTACGGTACCGCAATTTGCGGTACCGTAATTAGCGCCTTCCCCATTCCCATTATGCCCTATGGGGCAAAAATGGGAATGGGGAAGGGCAATGGAGGAAGGAGGAATTACCGCCTTCCCAACCTTGGAATAGGGCAAGAATTCCCCTTTCCTCCAAGGCGGTACCGGTAAATTACCGGCATGAACCATGGCGCTAACAGCACCACGGTTTACCGCCTACCGTGTAATGAGGCCCTAAATCTCAATCTCTCCCTCTCTCTCCCTCTCTCTCTCTTTCCTGCCTGTTCATCATAACTAGAACAGTCTCCTTAAATCTGCCCACCAGCTATATCCGTGACTGTGACTGTCTCCGAAAATCGGGGACGCATAGCAATCTTACATTTTCCATGCACTACCAAAATATGCCCCGGTACACCATTTGCCAGCTGTTGCCATCTTATGGCCAGGTAGTGCCATAATGCCTGGACGGTGTTTATCTTATGCCTACACAAAAGTCAAAACGGTTGCTGTTGTCAAGGTTTGGGTGTTTGGTTGTTTCGACACATATGTGTGGTGTGCGCATGTTTGTTTTTGCATGCTGTGACAAACTCTGATCACGAGGCCACACGTTGCATGCCTCTCCCCACACAACGTGCCCGATTCACAGAAGCACTTGATAACGGCGCAATCCCATTGAAAAACGCTCTGTGAATCGGGCCCAATGGGTCTATTCTGTAGGCAAAGCGCGCACTGGCTGATTGTGAATGCACACGTCTGTAACACACAAGCGCGACACCTGTGTTTCACAAGATTATTTTTTCCGAGGCCTAATCGCATTACCGGAAGTTATGGAATAAAGACAGAATGCAAATTGAGACAAAGCGTTCACATCATTCGCTTAAGAGCATTAATTAGCATTAATTAGGCAGCTTCAGCTGAGACATTTACATTTTGCATGGAACACATTATTTGTATTTCCAAACACGGGTTCATATCGCCATGTGTCCATTTGCATAATAGATGTTATTTGCGTTCCCATAAATACCCTAATGATTCCGGGAAAATGATCTGCCCGCTTGTTGGATCCCAAGCATTGCAAATTAAATATCTGTGTCAAGAGGGGACAGGCGTTGCATTTTCATGAGAAAGACAGCATGCAGGAACCCCCAGCACTTTAGAGGTCTGCAGGAGGATGATGCAGTAACCAGGTCTTTATTCGGATATTTAAATCCACTATATGCATTTTTATTACTTCAAAGAATGATATGATATAATCTGTAGAGTAAACTTGATTGGTATCCCTACTGGTAAGCGTAGCACAAAATCATGCAGTTTCTTTGAACATATATAGACAAGACCATCTAATAGTTTTATTATACAGTCTGTGTGCTCATAGATATAAAAGTATAGACCATTAAAGACTGTGATTGTGTTAGTAATGGTCGCCTGGTGCACCTGCAGAGCCCCACAGGTCCCAGGCTCCCCACCAGACCTGCACTTGCCTCTGGGCCTCTGCACTCTGCTCGGCACTACTGCATTATGCTCCATGAGAGGAGCAACGACTGTGCACTTAACCCAGGCCCCTGCTGGACTGGGTGCACTTGTCCCCCTCCCCTTCCCACACACTTTCTGTTCTGCGCACTTGCACGACCTTGACCTTGAATGTTCTAGGCCTTGCAAGTCTGTCTGTCACCCCCTCTGTCTCCTCTCCCTAGCTTGGTCGTGCTTGAAATTCTCATGCATTGGTGTATTGGATGAGCAACTACCAAGTAGTTTGAAATGTCGCCTGACCAGTATTATTGATCAGTATGCCCCCCCCCTCGCCCCTTTTCACCTTTTTGTCAAGCACTTATTAGAAGATATGCCTCTGGCCTAGTATACTAGCTATTGTTGTTAGATCATTCAGAATGTTCAAGGCCTAAGAATGACAACTGTATTCCCTTGTTCCCTTCCCGCCTTGAAGCGCTTTGAAGTGCTTCACATGTGTATCAGCGCCTTACAAATTAACAATTATAATTACAATTACAATGTGACTTAACATAAGTTACATCGGAAGGCCAACTTTATGGCCATAGGTTTCGCCCTCAGGGCTTTTTCAAGGCAATTGACTCTAATTTGGCTTTTTGGCTTTTTTTTTTATATAGCGCTACGAACCCTCAGGTATCTGAGCGCTGCTTATTATTACCCACGGTGTGTGGTGCTCATTTATCGACCTCGGAAGGATGAAACGCTGAGTTTCCTGCGTTCGCAGGCTCTGCACTGATGTCAAAGCGAGCGCTCTACTCGCTGTGCCACTTGACCGGCTAATCCATTTTGATTTAGATGAACAGGAATGTACGCTGCCTATTGAAACTAGGACAGGAGGTCAGCTTCACAGGTAATAATATCCTCTTAGTCATCCGTCACTTGATCAGGTTATGATTTCTACATCTCTTGAAAAGTGCTGTCATGTGCCAAGACCTTATACGCGAAGAGTGTAGCAGGCGCAGTCCATTTTGATCTATTTGCTGTGTGTCTTTTCCGTCCTTGTGTTTTCAATGGTACGTCCCGAGTATTCCATGGAAAGTGACAAAGGTTCCAGAACTTGTATAATCTATAGGGTAATTCCTAGAATTCTGGAAGTTTTATGTAAAAACACTTATTTATATACAGTAGTGCATAAAATGGATGCTTAGTCGACTACTCAGTGCCTCCATATTTGAGCTAGTCTCAGAACTAGGGCACATGGAGATAATTGGGTCTAATTTATAGAAACATTTTATAATGACAAAACCTCATTGGAAAACGTTCTGTGAATTAGGCCTGAGTGTTTGCGCAGGATCACACAGATTGTACAATTGGAGAAACCCGAGATTAGAAATCAATTCTTCTGGATCTGCAATCAACAATTTAGCTTCAAAACCCTATCTTCTGCCGAATGTCACCTGTTTCTCTAATTTAAGGAAAAGGAAGGTCATTATGCACGCAGACAATGCGATGCCACGCAATGGAGAGCTGCAACCCACCAGCGAACACAGGACAAGATAGATGCTTCTTAGTAGTGACTCCACCAAGGCAAACAATGCAATTCAAAGCATACCTAAAAGTGACCACCAGACACAGGCCAAAAGGGATGCTTGCCAATAGCAAGCACTTATGCAGGAAATGCATTGCATAACTGAAAGTAACCATCAGACACAGGCCAAAAAGGATGCTTGCCAATAGCAAGCACTTATGCAGGAAATGCATTGCATAACTGAAAGTAACCATCAGACACAGGCCAAAAAGGATGCTTGCCAATAGCAAGCACTTATGCAGGAAATGCATTGCATAACTGAAAGTAACCATCAGACACAGGCCAAAAAGGATGCTTGCCAATAGCAAGCACTTATGCAGGAAATGCATTGCATAACCCGTGCATCTGTCCATTCTGGACCCTTTATTCTGCAAACTCACACTCCCCCCCTTTTTTCTCCCCCCAAAAAGGTGTCGCATGAGCCTTGCTTGGTTTTTTGGCATAAAAGGCCGCAGATTTTATTCTCCACAGGTCATAAACACAGTGCACACATTAGTGGAGATACTTTGTAAGATGCGGCGACTGCTCCGTGTCCGAAAACCTGCTTCCCCCTTGCTTTCCAAAAGTCCTCATAGGCCCAACTCTCCCAGCCCTTTTGCCTGAGCCTCGCCTGCCCCTGCAGGTCATCTTGAGCGGGGAGAGTGCCGTATCTTTGGGGAAGCTGAGCCCTTGTTGTTCGCCCCCAGACGCCCCCGCCGTGTTAGGCTCCCAAGGGGCGCTGGGTCTGGGAAGGGCGAAGACCCTTCCCGCTTTCACCTGGCTCTTTCGGAGTCTGTCTCTTGTGTTTGGTTGCCCAAACACCGCCACACCGCCTGTCGTCCTGCGACGTCGACGATCAGGCCTCCTGTTTGTTCTCGTTTTGCCGGGTGGGTGGGTGGAAAACAAAGTCCTTGATGGCAAGCGGGTCCCACTGCCAGGGGTGACTGAGTTCTGCAGTGGGGACCCGCCTGCTTTTAAGGGGTTAACTCCGCCCCTTTCCCATTGTCCTGCTTCGCGGGCTTTTCGTTCCCTTGCCGCGCTCCCTTTTCGCGGGCTTCTCCCGTTGTTTGCCGCGCCCGCCTTCCCCCACCTCTGTGGAGAGGGGGAGGCCGCTTTTGGAGGAGGACACCGCTCGGGTTATCGGGGTGCCTCCTCCATTTTGGGTTTTTTCGTCGACACCTGCATAACCCGTGCATCTGTCCATTCTGGACCCTTTATTCTGCAAACTCACACTCCCCCCCTTTTTTCTCCCCCCAAAAAGGTGTCGCATGAGCCTTGCTTGGTTTTTTGGCATAAAAGGCCGCAGATTTTATTCTCCACAGGTCATAAACACAGTGCACACATTAGTGGAGATACTTTGTAAGATGCGGCGACTGCTCCGTGTCCGAAAACCTGCTTCCCCCTTGCTTTCCAAAAGTCCTCATAGGCCCAACTCTCCCAGCCCTTTTGCCTGAGCCTCGCCTGCCCCTGCAGGTCATCTTGAGCGGGGAGAGTGCCGTATCTTTGGGGAAGCTGAGCCCTTGTTGTTCGCCCCCAGACGCCCCCGCCGTGTTAGGCTCCCAAGGGGCGCTGGGTCTGGGAAGGGCGAAGACCCTTCCCGCTTTCACCTGGCTCTTCCGGAGTCTGTCTCTTGTGTTTGGTTGCCCAAACACCGCCACGCCACCCGCGGATTACCGCCCGCTGTGGCTCCCCCTTGCCTCCTTGCCTACAAATCTGACAAATGTGAGCAAATGTTCCAGAAAAACAACTCCAACCCTTGTGGGGACAAATGCACCCCGTCCTTTAGGAAATACTCGGGTGATTTTAAATTGATTAGGCCGTGCCTGATCTGTCCAAAGCCCCTCCCCTTACAAAATCGGGCCATCGCGCCGTTCAGTTTTCTTCTGGACCTCTCAACGGCTGCATGGTTGTCCGCCCCCCGCCATACCTGTCTCGGGATTAACTCGGACCAGATGATTTCCGTGTCCCCCAGTTGGCCTGCCAGCTCCTGTAAGGAGGCCATCATCGCCCGCATCAGGGCCCCTCTCCCTAAGCTCGTCAGATCATTTCCCCCCAGGTGTATGATCAACAGATCTGGCCTCCGCCGCTTCGTCAGAAGCCTGTGCACCTGCCCCTGTAGCTGCGCCCATTTCATGCCTGGATTCCCGTGCCACTCCATTCGAAACCTGCCCCCCGTCATCTCCTCATGTTCTTTCGACCAGCACGCCCCTGCCCTTGCCACGAATGAGTGCCCTATCACCCAGACCGTCTGCTTTCCTTTCTGGGCTGCCGCTGGGAGGGAGAGAAGATGGCACGTTAAGTTACACTTTTTCAGGCCTGATATATCTCTTAAAACACCCTGACTTCCATCTGCCAATCTGTTTGATCCCCACCTCGCTCATCCCCATTACTGCGGCAGACGTGGCCGCTCCAATCCTGAATGAGTGTGTCCCAAAGCCACCTTTTGCCTCCCCAATCCCCTCCAGAGCCATTTCCATAACCCGTCTAAATTGAAAGCGGCTTAGCGCCAACCCTTCCTGGTGGATGAGCAGCGGTGCCTCTTCGCCTGAAGGCGGCCTCATATTTAGGAACTCGGCCATTGCCCTGACTGGGCAAATTGGGTCGCCCCCGATGGCTTGGAGAGTAACTGTGCACCCCTTGCCACCTTGATCTGTTTTAGATCGTCTGACCCATACCGTCATCTGGGACCCTGTGACCTGGACGTCTTTTACCCTCACAAACCCGGCCCCTTTTGCCTCTTTGTTCTCCGCTACCAATTCACTGATTCTGAACGCCCCAAAAAATGCCAGTGTAAAAGCTGCTCTAAACAGGGCCAACTCGAACCCACCCCGGCATATCTCCTGCAGATGCGCCACAATCCTCTGTAGTTTGGCCACGTCTATGGGCCTCCTACTGTCGCCCTGATGCACTCCTTGCTTCGCCCAACCTTTCATGGCCGTGATAATGTAGTGGTCCTTAGTGGGATCCCTCTCCCCTTTGAGTTTGCAGTGATGAGCGATGGCTGCCAGATGGTAAGCCATCCATGACCTGGACTTTCCTTCTCGCCAACCCCACCCCACGAAGGCCCTTACTGGATGCTCCCCTTTTACGCCCTCCAACACCTCCTGCTTGAATTGCAGATAGCGCTCCCAGCATGCCTTGTATCTGTTCGTGGTGCCTGGGGCGAGCGCCGTTTGGATCAGTGTGCTCAGATCGCCCCAATCATGCCCCACCATCGCGCCTTGAATGTGGCCATCGTCTCGTCTGCTCCCGGGCAATTCCTCCGGAATTTTTCCAGCTGCAAACGAGAGAGAGCATCAGCTGCTGTGTTCTGTACCCCTGGAATGTGCCTAGCTCGCACTTCGATGTTGAGTTGCAGCATGCATTTGTAGAGCCTTCTTAACAACCTTAGCACCCTGGCGTTGCTAGCGGTACCCTGATTAATGACCTGGACTACTGCCAAGTTGTCAGACCATAGCACGACTCTGCTGTCTTTCAGTTGTTCCCCCCACAATCTGAATGCGACTACAATGGGAAAGAGTTCCAACAGCGTGATGTCCTTGGTGACCCCTGCCCGATGCCAATCCTCTGGCCAGGCCATGCCGCACCATTTGGTGTCCAAGATTGCCCCGAATCCCAGAGCCCCGGATGCATCTGTGACTAGCCTGAACCTGTCATCCTTCTCCCTCTCCCGTCTCCATATTCGCACCCCGTTGAAATGCTCCAGAAACTTATCCCACATGTCGAGGTCTTCCTGCACTTCCGGACCCAACCGTACGTGTTGGTTAGCATGTTGCAACCCCACTGTCTTCAGTTCAATCTTCCTGGCAAACACTCTACCCACTGGGATTACCTTTCCCGCAAAGTTAAGGTTTCCCGCCAGAACCTGGAGTTCCTTTAGCGTAGCCTTCTTCTTCCCTTTCAGACTTTGGATGACTGCCTTTAGCTTGTGCACTTTCTCCTGCGGGAGCCTGCACTCCCCCTTCAAAGTATCAATTTCGATTCCCAGGAATGCTAGACACGTCACTGGTCCCACTGTCTTGTCCCCAGCTAATGGGATCCCCATCTCCTTTGTCACTCTCTGGAATGTGTGCATGAGAGCCTTACACTCATCTGACCCCTTCTTCCCCACAAACAGGAAATCATCTAAGTAATGTACCACTGCCCCCTCCTTGCACCCGTGCTTGACCGTGAATTCTAGAAAGCTGCTAAATGTCTCAAAATATGCACAAGATATGGCACACCCCATCGGCAGACATTTATCAAAATAGTACTTGTCCTGAACTTTGAACCCAAACAACCGTTGACTGTCTTTGTGGATTGGTAGTAGCCGGAATGCCGCCTCAATATCTGCCTTCCCCAAGACTGCTCCTTCCCCCGCCTTCCTTATCACCTCCACTGCATCCTCAAAGGAGGAATACTGTACTTTGCACAGTTCCCCTTCGATCCCATCGTTGACTGAGTCTCCCTCGGGGAAGGAGAGGTGGTGAATCAGCCGGTACTGCCCCTCCTCCTTCTTAGGCACCAGCCCCAACGGTGATACTACCAAGTCCTTCAGCGGGGGTTCAATGAAAGGGCCCGCCACCCTCCCCAACTTGATTTCTTTGGCGATCTTGGCTGCCACTACCTCCGGCATTGCCAAAGCTGACCTGAGGTTAGCTGCCTCCCTTCCCTTACTTACTCCTGAACATGGTATCTTAAAGCCCCATCTGAAACCTTCCCATAAAAGTCTGGCATCTCTGACGTTATGATACACATTCAACCACGGAGTCATTGCTTGCAGATTGACCGGGGTTGGCAGCCTCTCTTTAATGGTATTGTTACACAATTGCCGCATCGACCTAGACATACTGTTACACTTATCAATCCCTCTTGACTTTTTCATTAGGTTTGGGGCTGCTCTTGCGCTTCCCTTCACTGGTTGAGGAGGTGTGTTCCTTGGCCCTCCCCCCTCGGGGGTGTTTGAACCTGCATGTCTTCCCAAAGGGGCAGCCTTCCTCCGAATTGACCCTCCAGCACTCTGCTCGCTCCCCCTGGTAGCTGGTTCTACTGTTCCAGGAGGAGTGCCCGCGAAAGGACGCCCTCCCTTGTTTGGTGTAACCCCCCCTACCCTTCCAAACTTGAGGTTTCTCCCCTGGGACTTTCTCTCCCCCCCCTCCGGGCTGGATCATTTTGTCTAAAAAACCGCCCACATCCATTTCATCCCAAGACAAAGCTGGCCATACTTGCATTTTTAGACGAAACGCTCTGTCATATTGCAACCATCCTTCCCCCCCGTGCTTCAAATACAGGTCATGTATATACTGTTCATATGCCAACATTGATAGCGCGTCTTGAGGATATTTTTCAATCATAACTGATGTGTAAACCTTAAACGATTTCAGCCAGTTGTGAATGGACGCCTCTGTTTTAGGTTGCTCCTTGTCTCTTTTCTCTTTCTCCTTTTCTGATAGTTCTTTCAACCCGTTACCCAGAGGTTCCATACCCACAAAATCCAGAATCTCAATAAATTCTTTTTTCCACACCCTCTCCTTTATCGATAATGGAATGTGCCATGACAGGGAGTTCACTGCCACCCTCACTGGACCAAAACCCGGCATTGCCCTCCCATATTGTGTCATTACGGGGCCCCACATCCCCTCTAGCCCTCCATTACCGTTGGGCCCCGGGGTTGCGCCTAAACCTGCCCCTCCTTGGCCCCACCAAGCTGGAGCCTGGCTGGCTCCTGCCCCGGACCCTCCCCCCTGTGGTGTTACTGCCCCCGCAGGGCCTGGACCCCACCCTGCTGGGGCTTGAGCCCCAGCCGTCATTGGCCCTACCCCTTGTGCTGCAGCTAGGCTGTGCCCCCCTAAAGGACTAGGACTGCTCCCTGTCGTAGCTTGTGCGCCCAGAGGCCCCTGCCCCTGGCTGCTCAGACCTGCGGCATTCCCATTTTGCCCGGCCATTGTCCCGAAACCTTGCTGCGCCCCCCCACTTGAGAACGGGGAGTTCACCCAGGCCCCAGCCCACTGGTTCGCCCCCCCTGGTGACCCATAACCATTCAGATTCCCTCCCTGGAATCCCCTAGCTCCCAGGCCCCCAGGTCCCCAAACCCCCAATGGCTGTTGCCCCATCGCTGTGCCGGCGCTCAATTGATTAAATGCATTTATATTGTTTACATTTCCGCTTAGCACCTGCCCCGCACCCCCGCTACCCCAAGCCTGCATACATTGCATTAGCATACCTTTAACCGCCTCCAGGGATGCTGGCCCTTCTTCCCTTGCAGCCACCGGTACGGTCACAAGCGTGCTGGGTGGACCTGTTTCCCTTGGTGGCGCCACAGGTGCAGGTGCCGGGCTGGCTGCAACCTCCTGTGCCCGTCCCTTATTCTTTGCCCCCACGGTCTTGGGCTTCCTTGCCGCCTGCTCCTTGCTCGCCTTGGCACGCTGTGTCTGAGTCCTCCTCCGTTTTCCAGCAGGTTCCTCTTCCTCCCCGCCTCGATCTTCTTCACCTAGCTCCTGAATGTCCTCATTGTCCGGGAAAAGAACTGGGGAGCTAGGCCCCGGGCTCGTGCAGTCCCCCTCTTGTTGATTTGCCAAGACCTCCAGCCACCTTGGCCCATGTTTCGCTGCCGCCTGCTTGGCCATGTCCAGAAATGCAGCCAAGTCCATTATTGCTGCTCCTGCCTCCGTTGGCTTGCAAATTTGCTAGTCTGCACCCCCGTGCACCCCTTAAGTTCCTGGCCACGTGGGGTGCCTTGCTGTGGGCGTGCCCGCTTGCTCGCCGTGCTCTCGCGGCGCTCCGGACCGCCTCGCCACGGAATGCGCCGAGCGCTCCCCCGTGCGCGGCCGCAGCTTCCTCTGCTGCTCCCTTGCCTCTCCCCCTCCGAGCCTGCTCGTTCGCCGAGCTGAGGACTCGTCGAGGGGCGCACCGCCTTTTGCCTCCTTTCGTCGGTTAGTCGGGGGGGGAGGCCTGCTCCTCCCCTGGGCCGCGATCTCTTCGTGTGGCTGGACACCGACCTTTCTGCCCGTTAGCAGCGGCTTCCTTCGCTGCTCCCCCTCCGATTCCTGCTTCGCCCGTTCGGCCCTCCCCGCCGATCCAGCTGCTCCTCGTTTGCTGCGTCCTCTCACCGCTCGCCCCCGCTGCACTTCTTTTGCTTTCCTCCCTCGGCTCGCCTGCTGATGGCTGCTTCCGGTGTTCCGTTCTCCTCCCGCGTTGCCGCAGCCGTCTTCACCCTCTCGAGCGTCCGCTGCTGGTTCGCCGACGCTCTCCCTCGTTTTCTTCTCGCACTGCTCCTGGAAAGACACGAAGAAAACAAAGTCCTTGATGGCAAGCGGGTCCCACTGCCAGGGGTGACTGAGTTCTGCAGTGGGGACCCGCCTGCTTTTAAGGGGTTAACTCCGCCCCTTTCCCATTGTCCTGCTTCGCGGGCTTTTCGTTCCCTTGCCGCGCTCCCTTTTCGCGGGCTTCTCCCGTTGTTTGCCGCGCCCGCCTTCCCCCACCTCTGTGGAGAGGGGGAGGCCGCTTTTGGAGGAGGACACCGCTCGGGTTATCGGGGTGCCTCCTCCATTTTGGGTTTTTTCGTCGACACCTGCATAACTGAAAGTAACCATCAGACACAGGCCAAAAAGGATGCTTGCCAATAGCAAGCACTTATGCAGGCAATGCATTGCATAACTGAATGTGACCATCAGCCACAGGGCAAGAAGGATGGTTGTTATTAAAGATCTAGGTGATTATTGTGGTGCCGAAAATCTCTCAAATTTGAAAACTGCGGTGTGGAGTAATCACGTAGATCACCCTTGGCAACATTCCCCCTACCTGCCAGCCCTTTACCCCTAAATATTGCACGCAGCAGCAGCACACTTACCTTATTTCCTTTACTGCGGCTGTTTCCTTGCGACCTGGGTTCCGCCTCCCCATTGTAGGGCGGAGCTTCGATCACTGGGTCCGTTTTCTGTTGGGTTTTTTTGTACATTCTCCCCCCCCCCAGCTTTTAATGTTATGGAAGCGGGGGACACCACCACAACCCCTGAACCCGTAATGCCAAACAAGGAGAGTGGGGGACACCCCCGCAACTCCCGTTGCTCTTATAAAGCATTATGGGAGTCGACATTTTTGTCTATGCTGCATGCGCTGTAAACGCACATTGGGTATTTCTTTCTCGGTATTTTCGGGTATTACCGTTAATCAGGACTCCACTTATACATACCATGCAATGCATGCCTGAAAGTGACCACCAGCCACAGCGCAAGAAAGAGCCTTGCTAACAGCGCCTTAATTTATCCAGAAAATGCAATGTGATGCACCGTAGATCTGCATATGACCAGCAAGAGGATGCATAATAACAGAGTCTCCACTTATGCAGACAGTGCAATGCAATGCAAACCTGCAAGTCACCACCAAACACAGGACAGGGTGGATGCTTACTAGCAGTGATTCCACTCAGGCAGACAATGCAATGCATACCTGTGTGTGCCCACCATGCAGGGTGCTTGCTAATATGGGACTCCACGCATGCTGGCAATGCACCGCATAACCGGAAGTGACCACCAGCAAAAGGGCAAGAAGGTTGCTTGCTAACAGCGACTCTACTTATGCAGACAATGCAATGCTATGCATACCTGAAAGTAACCACCAGCCACAGGGCAAGACGGAATCTGGCTAAAAGTGACCTCACCCATGCAGACAATGAAATGCAATGCACAGAAGTGCTGCACGTGACCAGCGGACAAGCTGAATAGGGATGCCAAATAACAGAGACTCCACTTATGCATACGATGCAATGCAATGCAGACCTGAAAGTGACCACCAGCTGCAGGGCAAGGGGATGCTTGCTAAAAGGGACGCCACTTATGCATACAATGCTATGCAGACCTGCAAGTAACCACCACCCGCAGGGCAAGAAGATTACTTGCTAACAGTGACTCCACTCATACAGGCAATGCAATGCAAACCTGCGTATGACCACCTGCCACAGGCTAATGCAGGCAAAGCAAGACAGCAAGATGACTCTACCTATGCAGACAATGCACTGCAATCCAGGCCTGCAAGTGATCACCAGCCACTGGGCACGAAGAATGCTTGTTAACTGTGTCTCTGCTTATGCCAACATCGAAATGCAATGCACTGCAGACCTGCAAGTGACCACCAAACACAGGGAAAGATGGAGGAATCCTAGCAGCGCTACCAACTATGCACACATTTCACGGCAACGTAATACAGATCTGCAAGTGAGTACTGAACACAGTAGTATGAATGCTTCCTATTAATGGCTCTACGTATGCAGGCAATGCGCTGCAATTCAGACCTGCCTGTGATCACCAGCCACTGGGCAAGAAGGATGAGCTACTCCACTTATGCAGACAATGCAATGCAATGTGTGCCTGCAAGTGACCACCGGGCAAAGGACAAGTTAGATGTTTGCTGACACCAACTCCACTTATGCAGGTAATACAATGCAGTGTAAACCTGCACATGACCACCAAACATAGGGAAATATGAATGAATCCTAGCAGTGATTCCACCTATGCAAACATTTCAATGCTTTGCAATACAGGCCTGAAGGAGACCGCCATATCAAGGACAAGAAAAATGCTTGCTATCAGTGACTCTACTTATGTAAACAATACAATACAATGCAGACCTGCAAGTGACCGCCAGCCACAGGGCAAGAATGATGCTTGCTATCAGCCATTCCATTTATGCACACAATGCAAGGAATTCCTGCAAGTGACCACCAGCTACAGGGCAGGAAGGATGATTGCTATCACCCATTACACTTATGCACACAACCCAAGGGAAGACGGAGCTGAAAGTGACCACCAGCCACAAGGCAAGAAGGATGCTTGCTATCAGCCATTCCACTTACGCAGACAATGCAATGCAATGTGTGCCTGAAAGTGACAACCGGCCAAAGGGCAAGATAGATGTTTGCTAACAGCAACTCCTCTTATGCAGGCAATACAATGCAATCTATACATGCACGTGACCACCAAACACAGGGAAAGATGAATGAATCCTAGCAGTGATGTCACCTACGCAGACATTTCGATGCTTTGCAATACAGGCCTGAAGGTGACCGCCATATCAAGGGCAAGAAGGATGCTTGCTATCAGTGAGTCCACTTATGTAAACAAACAATAGAATACAATGCAGACCTGCAAGTGACCGCCAGCCACAGGGCAAGAGTGATGCTTGCTATCAGCCATTCCACGTATGCACACAATACAAGGCATTCCTGAAAGTGAGCACCAGCTACAGGGCAGGAACTATAATTGCTATCACCCATTCCACTTATGCACACAATGCAAGGCAAGACGGAGCTGTAAGTGACCATTGACTGCAGGGCAATATGGATGCTTTCTAGTAGTGAGCACACTTATGTAGACAATGCAATGCAGAGCTGCAAGTGACCAGCGAGCACAAGACATGAAGGATGCTTTCTAGCAGTTACTCTCCTTATGCAGACAATGAAAGAAATGCAGTTCAGGCCCGCAAGTGGCCACTAAACACAGAGAAAAAAGGGTGCTTTCAAGCAATGACTTCACCTATGCAGACACCGAAATGCAATGCACCGCAGACTTGCAAGTAGCCACTGGACACATAGTATGAATAATGCTTGCTAACAGCAACTTGACTTATGCAGAAAATGGAATGCATACCTGCCAATGACCACCACAAACAGTGCATGAGTGATGCCAGGTAACAGTGACTCTTCTTATACCAGTTGTAAAATCCAAAAAACGCAAATAAAAATGAATGTTTATTTGGAAAGCAACATAGAAAATGAATTACACTTGTGGAACCCTGAAGGCAAAACTCAGGAACTCACTAGCATGGATTAATTCTAAAGGTAAAGTTATAATTGAATAAATGTGACTCGGATTCGAGTGTGATAAAATGAAAGGGAAGATTCGAGGTCCTGATTCCCAATTCAGGTTCCAATTTTGTGGATATCTCTTGTTATAGCAGAACATGCAATGTGATCCATACCTGCAAGTGGCTAGTGGACACAGGGCAAGACGGATGCTTGATATTAGTGAATTATGCAGTAAATGCATACCTGCAAGTGACCAACACAAACAGTGCAAGCACAATGCCTGCTACCAGTGGGTCTTCTTATGCAGAAAATGCAATGTGTTCCAGACCTGCAATTGGCTAGTGGACACAGGGCAAGATGGATGTTTGGTATTAGTGAATTATGCAGTAAATGAAATGCAATGCATACCTCCCAGTGACCAACACAAACAGTGCAAGCACAATGCCTGCTACCAGTGACTCTTCTTATGCCGAAAATTCAAGGTGATCCAGAGCTCCAAGTGGCCACTGGAGACACGGCAAGATGGATGTTTGCTAACAGTGACCTATGCAGAAGATGCAATGCAATGCGTACCTGCAGTGACCACCACAAACAGTGCAAGAATGATGCCTACTACCAATGACTCTACCTACGCAGAAACGCAATGCATACCTGCCAGTGACCACTACAAACATTGCAAGAACAATGCCTGCTACCAGTGACTCTACTTATGCGAAAAATATAATGTGGTCCAGAACTGCAAGTGGCCACTGAACACAGGGCAAGATGAATGCTTGCTAACAGTGACTTGTGCAGAAAATGCAATGCATGCCTACCACAAACAGTGCAAGAATGATGCCTGCTGCCATTGACTCTACTTATGCTGCCCATGCAATGTGATCCAGTCCTGCTAGCGGCCACCGGAGACACATTGCAAGATGGATGCCTCCTAGCAGCGACTCCACTTTCTCAACGTGAAACAATTATTGAAGGGAGTAGCATCTTACAATAATATTACAAGTCTGGTGCCTGAGCCACTGGAGTGCTGTGCAAGTAGGTCATGTGCAGAGGAGCACATCAATTGTGGCAGGTTAATGAGCGATTGGGAGTGGGGGTGGGGGGGAAGTAACTTGTCGGGGTCGTAGATAGGGGGAGCAGAGAATCCTAAAGTTGGAAGCGAGTTCTTTAAGCAGTGTGAGTCTTCTGTGGAGGAGGGTGAGGTTCCATAGACTCTGTTAATTGCCCAAGAAGGCATGTCTCCTGGCCTTCTGTCGGTTGCATTCCTAGAGTCTGAGTCTGTTCCCGGTTTGGGTTCCTGGTGTGTCTACTTCAGCCTAAGAAACGGAACCTATCTGTTAGCTGGCCAGGAGACTGCATCATCACAAGCTCCTAGGAGATGCTGATGGCTTTGAAGGTGGTGTGGGCTTACAGGGTAGTTTCATCAGGGCAGGGCCCTCGTGATGGAACCTGTGCAGTCCTCGCCAGGAGGAAGCCTGAGGCTTGAGGATGCCTCTCATTGGTGCCAGGCTCGAGGGAGGAGACAAGCTCCTCCATCCAGCGGGATAGGACGAGGGCCTGTATGGCTATCCTGAAGCTGGCTGCCGGAAGGAAAGACCTGATTTCCGGTTGGAGTGACAGTTGATATCATCCTGTTGGAGTCTACGTCTCTAGCTTCTTATCTATGTGAGTTTTGAAGGCGAGTCTGCTATTGCAATGGCTTTCAATAGACTTAGCTCAAGGTGTGAGTTGTGGTGTGAAATATTAAAATTGATGACTGCCTATATCTTCCTCTAGCCACCTTTGTGGAACGTTCTGCTTGCCTCAGCCAATCAGAAACAAGGATTCCAAGCAAACTGGGGGCGCTACTAGCTGGCATTCTCTTGTAATCCATGCTCTGGCGGGGCAGTCCTGTCGAATAGAGACTGCTCATCTTCCCCCTTCCCTGTGCTATCGTTCCTGTTTCGTGCCGCCTTCTCCATGGTCTGGACACTGGTGTACCCTTCTTCTGTTTCCTGCAGTGCACCGGCGCACCGGTGGCGGGCAGTCACATAGAAAGGGACGCTGCCTATGCGGTATCCCAAGCACAACCATGGAAGGCCATGCAATGCGAAGGGGACCCCACAGTAAGAGCCACACCTCTTTTTTGGGGGCAGATGGGGTGTGGGGGCAGAAACATTTAGGCCGGTCCAGGGTGCATCAGATGCTAAAGCTTTCCTTAACCCTCATACCCGTCTCAGGATGTTGGGTCAGGCTTAGCTTTCGGGTACCAAATGCCTGGGTATTCGATCCCCACTGGGTGGTAAAGCATAATTTGTATGGAGTGTTGACAACATATTGCTGTGTGTGGGTACTGTGGAGGAAGAAGTGTCGTAGGAGAGTCCAGGTTCAGATTGGCATTCATGGCCAATGGATGGATTCTTGTGGGACCCCACAGGTGTATGGACTGTTTCTGATATGCTAAATGAGAGGTGAACCAACAAAGGACATCATCTTTGGTTCTCTTACCAGTGTAGAGCTTGCGATGAGCGCTTTGTGCGCACTTTTGTGCACGGCTGCAGGGATGAACCGCAGCACTAGGAGGCAGGGGGTTCCTTTCTCCATACATTGGTCGATTGCACCTGGGCCTGAAGCTAGATTTGTACATTGATAGGAGGTTCAGCAAAAAGAACAAGGCTAACCCTCTTGGGGAAAATTCCTCAGGTCATAACAATATTAATTTGTAAATAATTAAAAAAATAACCATCTCCACAATCTCCTATGTTCTAGTGTCGGCAAAGGGATACAGCACTTTTTGGGGATATTGCCGGGAAAGGAAGAGTGAGTGTTTGAGATCAAATGCTGGTTACTTGAGGAGCGAGGAGCTTGTCCTTTCATCTGGGTGGATGGGTTTCTGGTTGTATTTACATTTTTCAAGATGGAGCAGTGTTTTCAAAATGGAGGCTGGAAAATATGTTGTCAGTGTAGGATGAGACTTCGAGGGATACCAGATATTCATGAGGTCATTGAGGTCAGGCGGATGTGCTTGTACGCATTTCGCATGGTGAGATGTAGGGGCAGTTGAATCTTGGGGCATTTCGCCAGTTTCGTGATGAATTTTGCTGCATTTTATGATGAAAAAGTGGGGAATTGTAGTGGAAATGTTAATGGAGTACGGTAGGCCTGGAGCTGGAAGCGACTTAAGATATGGCTGATATGCTTTGAAAAGGGCTTTCCTTTCTTTGATGGCTCCCATGGTGATGTTTTAGAAAGTGGCTTTTGCAGCGATAATGAGGCTAAATTACCCTTGGAGGTGGGCAGACACTACTGACCCACAGTTGAAGTTAAGGGCTAGAGTGAAGCCCTTAACTTGAACTGTGGGATTCTTGAAGCAGGCAGCAGGATTGTTACCAGCAGGGTCAGGGCACCTTCCAGGGTAATATTACGAACAGCACCCACAGATGTGTGCATGGCGTTGCATCCAAGAACAACTCATTCCATCTCAAGATGACCTCTAGGGGAGAAGTGAAATGGGTCTTTGTACTGAACCTCTTTTTACTTTCCATGGTGTCCAAGCTGAAGGTCTGGGTGGTGTCCTCAGAGTGGAGCCTGGCGATGGCACAGGTAAGAAAGGGGAATTGCTTGGGATGTATGGCTGGCGGGCAAAAGCTAGGGTAAGAGAAAGTGTTTGCTGCGGATCACAAGTGAACAAAGTCAATCGGAGTGCAAGAGAACAGAGTCTTGTTCTGGTGAACACATACAGTGTTCGCTCGCATCAGATTGTATGTGTCCACCACACTGGGTGTCAGTGCGTTTTCTGCATAATGTGTGAAGCTTTCTCAGTAATGAGACGACTGTACCAGAGTGATATGATGTGATATGATAGCGAACCCGTGTTGCTCCCTGTCGCCTTGCTTCCAAGGCGAGCACGTTGCCCCTGAGCTATCCTCCCAAGAGTGTATTCCTTTCTTGTCTGCCAAGGTTTTTATTTTATTTTCTTGAGCTCCTGAGGGTCTAAGGGAGCTTCTGTTGTAAGGCTGATGCTTGTTTCCCGGAAAGGGTTAGTCAAGATCTTTATTCATGGTTTTGTTGAGGCATCAGGAAGGGAGCTGCAGTCTTAGGTGTCGAGAGAGTGTGACTGCAAGGTTGGTGAGATGTTCAGTTATTTAAAGGATTGGGAGCGATATTTCATAGGTTTGGGTTTCATTTTGACTATCTTGGAGTGAGGCTCCAGGCATACCTTGGTTGGATGGCCCAGATTGGAAAGGCATACATTAATCTGGGAAAGTTAAGTGTGACTATTAAGTCTTAATTCGTCCACCATAGAAGCAGTGCCATTTCCCTGGCTAATGACCTTTATGACAAGCAGGTTTTATCATCTGTATTATAAGGGTCGGAACATTGGGGGCACGCTAATTTGGGGCAATTGAATATCATAGGAAAACAATTTCTGAAGGAACTGTTGTTGCTTCCTTTGAGTGCCCCCACAGCTTTGATTCACCTGGAGCTTGATACCACCCTAGAGGCACGCAGGCTATGCTCAGAACTACCTTTTTCTGGCTTAGGGCTTGGTATCAACCTGGCTTGGATGCTCCACCTGATGTCCTTGGATGGTGGAAAAAGTCTTAAATGGTTTGCCCACATCAAAAAAGCACTCCATGATTTTGGACTGGGTGAGCTGTGGTATAGCCCTAGGGGTTTGAACAAACTAAAAATAAGTGTTAAATTAAGAGCAGGCAAGCATCTTGTGGTAGATGCCACCAAATGCAAACTTGTGTTGGGAAGGGGACACAATCTTCCCACACCCCCAAGCGCTTCTGAATAAGGCAAAGACCGTGTAAGGTAATGTAAGAGACCAGGGGGGGAGGGGAGTTCCCTTGAAGGCTTCTACACAATCATATTATTGCAGGCTTATAGATGCAGTGCACATGTGGGAACAAACACCATTTTAGATATTAGCAGCCATATTGGAATGTAAGGCCTAAGTGCAGCGCCGCAGCCAGCATCCCAGGCATAGGCCACGAACATGAGGAAAATACCAGGCTGTATCCCGGGCCCTGATGAGAAAGGCCAGAGCTACAGAGATCCATAAATGCTTCATTGTTCTAAAATGTTGCCAACCTTCGCGCTCTGGGAAGAATGTGCCCTGCAAGGCCACGGGAGGATGGGAGGAGGGTTGAGTATCTTTGTATGATTCAATCGCATGAGAAAGAGGGCACGGGCCTCCGACCCCCCCAGTCTCATTTCAGAGTTATAGTATCCAAATACCCTATCCTTAAGACCCCTGAATTCCAAAGTGCCAGCCTGCCACAGACCACCGATTATACAACTGTTAGACCACCCCGAAGGATCATGAATGATCAGAAAGCAGGGCTTTCTTGCCTTCATTTCCAGGGCACATGATTTGTGCTGTGAGGTACAGGGAGCGATGAAATTATAGCCCAGAACGAGGGTGTAAGACCTTGGAGAGGTGCCAGCCTGCCAGGGAGCAAGTGAAGTGTGTGAGTTAGTATGACCTTGGCTTCCCTCTGGACCCCTGTCTGCCCGTACCAGGTGCACTGCTACATAGATAGAGATGTCTTGTTTAGCTTGCCAACATTTGCCAATTACTCAGCTTGTGACCGATGATGAATGTGGCATCACCCCTATGGATGAAGATGGGCAGACGGGGCTGGGATCAATGGCCTGACATTCCCAATGGAGCAGGCGGCCTTTGTTTAGGCTCTCACCAACCAGCCAGGAGGTTTCTACTGTATGTAATGATGTCACTGATGTCTCTATGCGCCTCTATAATGTACTGCTCATGCAGATTTTGCAAAACTTTCCATGGCAACAGAGCTCTTTGTTGGAGCTTTCCATTTTCTGTCTGGAATTAAACATACTATCCTTGCAAGTGGTGTATTGGGCCTTTTTCCGTAGCGGGTTGTATTTCTTCTGGTGTGAGCGTCTAAGGGGCTTTCCTACATTTGGCATTGACTATCTCATGCACAATAATGATCTAAGTTTTAAATCTTATCTAGATATAATCTTGCATCCTTTTGAGAGGTCATTATACAACCGTCTTAGATTGGGAATTCTCCTGGTTGTCTCTTTCGCCGAATCATGGAGTGGTTTTGAATCTGATATTTGTCCAATGTGTGGGCTAGCAAAAGAATCTGGGGTTGATGTGATTTGCGACAGATCCCTGAGCCTTAGACGTGTGTGCTTAAGACCAATTTTAAGGGACGCTGGTATCCGTTCCACAAATCTTGCTATGGTTTTTATGACCCAATATCACCTCCCCCATGCGATGTTCACAACTGCCGATACTGCCATAGGGCATGGCTGCTATGAAAGAAGGCTTTGAAATAGCATTTTCACTAGCAATGTTTGGATTTGCAAGGTTGCAAGTTTTTATCTCCTTGTTTTAAACAACATAATGTAGGGATTGCTAATGCAGTTTTCTGTTTTTTCTTTATTGGTTATTTTTGCTTTTTATTACTATCAACCTGATGGATTTTAAAAAACATTTTATGATGAAACTATGTGCAGTACTTTGTATGGGTCGATTTGTATTTTATGTTGCTTTTATGGCCGCGTACCGAATACAGCTTTGTGTGGGTTTGGGTTGACTGTGGTTCCTGAGTGTCGTATGGTGAAAGGTGAATATGGTGGTGTGGTGATATGACTAGTGGTGAGGTTGAGGTGTTTTCACTGTGAAGGAAAGGTGGGAAATTATAGGGTCCAAAATATTTCCTTTGTTATTTGTAGTTTCTACCATGTGCTGTGTGAGGGTCATGGAGTCTAGAAGGTGCAGTAGCGTATCGAGATCAGGGTGTGTTCACAGTGACATCTCTGATCTGAGGCACCCAGCTGGGGGAACCCTCTACAAAGGAAGAGATCTTAAAACTGGATACATCCAAAGCTGAAAAGAAAATTGACAAATGTTAGAATCAACAAGAATAGCTTTAAACGATGACAAGAAGAAGCTCTCAAAAACGCATAATTCCTGTGAGCGTCACCATGATTGTAAAATGGCATCCCCGGGGGGTGGAAAACTAAACCTATTGTGAAATTTGAAATTGACAGAGGTAATAAGGTGAACACAACTCTCCACTGTATTTATCGATGAACCAGCTCACAGTATCTATATCCACTGAACAATCGCTATGAATTTTGCATTGTGTTGAGGCTAAACATAGTGCCATCGGAAGATCCAACCAAGGAGACAACCAAGGAAACAAATTAACAAGTCAGAGCCCCAAACTGTTCAGAGGAGAGGGCGGGGAGAGGTGGGGGCGAAGCGGGTGAGTAGAGAGGAGCCAGTTCAAGGAAAAATGTATAAAGGAGCAACACTGAAGAATAACAGTGGAAAAGGCAGGGTACAGGGTCAACACAATAGCGGGTCAAACCAAGGGTGCAGCAAGATGAGGATTCAAATGAAAATATGAGATTATGGAGCCTGGTCTTCGAATGCTGAACATTCAAATTACTAAGAAGAAAAAAGCTGGTCAGTTCAAGTGCCACTAATGCTTGTCTGATGAAAATTACTGTTTTAGAACCACTCATAGTGGTGTGCAGAGAGCCAGGGTGATCCCATAGTAACGTTCTGGCCGGAAACATCAATTCTTATAGCACAGATGGGTCTGAAGCTTGTGGTCTGGTCCATGAGGTTTCCAGACAATGTCTGGGTAGGTTGCCGGTGCCAAGTACTTACTGTGACAAAGTCCCCTTGCCCGACCTTGGGAGTTAATGGTGGGATTGCCAACGGGGAAGAATGCCGACACAAGCCATGTGATGGTGGCCCAAAGCATGGCATGGGCTGTATACCCTGGCTATTCACACGATACCATAAAAAGGGGGCATGGGATTACCACATGTGGCCATTAGCAGCATGCGTCCCTTTAAGAGATATGGCACTAAGGTTTGTTCAACGTGATGCGATAGGGAAAGAAGACACAGGCGCTTGTTATCAATCCTTGCAGACTGAATCAGGTTCTGCTGCAGTAGTGAACACATAACTGAGAAATGAAACATACAGACACGCTACGCTGCAGCACCTGGTATAGGGATATGTGAAGGTGTCTCAGACCGTGCAGCAGTACACCTGTTCGAGCAGCACAATGTTTGCATTTTGGGCGCATGCGTGGGGACACTCTGACAATCAAAATGGTGGACTGGTCATGTATAGGCTTGGTGCATGCTGCACGGGAGCCTGCCATGATAATCACCTGAACTTATAAAACCATTATAGCACCACCAATCCAAAGAAGGGAAGAGAAAGGACCCACAGGTAATGGTCCTCGAGAAAGGCCACCAATAGAGGAGGGGTTTAGGCCCCCTTTAAACTAGGGAACGGAAAGAGAGTGTGAGGGAGCGTGGAGAAGGAGTTCATTTGGAGACAGCTGGAGAGAAGAGCAGAAGGAGCAGGCGGCAAGAGGCTGGAGGAGAGACCCATGAGGCTGGGGAGAAAAAGAAACTGGAGCTTGGAGGAGAAATCCAGGAGGATGGGGAAAGAAGGACCCAGGAGACCTGGGAGAGACAGAGACATGAGATTGGAGGAGAAACCCAGGAGGTTGAGGAGAGAAGGGCTTAGGGAGCAGGGGAGGGAATGAGATGGGGTGGGGAGAGAAGGAAAATGAAGGCTGGAGAGAGGATACTGCCCGTTACGATATGATATGATAGATTATTTATAATGCGCTTAATACCCAGAGGTTTCTAAGCGCAGACCCAGCGATCGAACATGTGTTGCTCCGTGTCGCCTTGCTTCCAAGGTGAGCACGTTGCCACTCAGCTATCCTCCCGGGAAAAGGTTGGAGGATGGACCCAGGAGGTTGGCGAACGAAAGAATCAGATGGCTGGGGAGAGAAGGTGACTCGGGATTGGAGAAGAGACCCTGTAGTCTGTTGTGAGAAGGGCCCAGGAAGTGGGAGAGAGGCAGAGCCAGGATCTTGGGGAGAGAAGGGAAGCTGAAGAAGAGAACCAAGAGGTTGAGGCGAGAAGGAAGCAAGAGGCTGGGTAGAGATGGAGGCAGGAATTTGGGGATGGAAGGGCCAGGGACCTGAGAGAGAAGGAGACATGGGGTTTGTGGAGAGACCCACAAGGATAGGGGAACAAGGGCCCAGAAGCCGGGGAGAAAGAGAGGCAGGAGGTTGAGTAGACAAGGAGACAGGAGGCTGGAATAGATACCTACAGGTTGGATAGAGTAGGAGACAGCGGTTTGGAGGAGACACCAATGAAAGGGGTGTGAAAAGGACCTAAGAGGTGGAGCAGAGAAGGTGGCAAGAGTTTGGAGGAGAGACACAAGAGGTTGGGAGAGAATGAGACAGGAGGTTGGAGGAGAGACCTCGGAGGCTGGGGAAAGAAGTACCCAGGAAGCCAGGGAGAGACGAAGACAGGAGGTTAGGATGAGAAGGAGACAAGAGGCTGGAAGATAGCTATACAGTTGGGGACAGAAAGAGATAGAAGGCTATGTAGGGGAGACCCAGGAGGGTGGGGAGTGAAAGACCTAGGAGGCTGAGGAGAGAAGGAGAAAAGAAGTAGGAGAGAGGTGGTTGGAAGAGAGACCAAGCAGGGCATGGAGGGAAGGGCCCAACAAGATGGGGAGAGAAAGAGACAGGAGGTTAGGGGAGGAGAAAACAGGAGTCTGGAGGAGAGATCCATCAGGCTGGATTTTGAAGGACCCCTGAGGCTGGGCAGAGAATGAGAAGTGTGGTTGGAGGAGAGTCCGAGGAGCCTGAGAATAGAAGGACCCATGAAGCTGGGGAGAGAACGTGAAAGGGGTTTGGGGAGAGAAGGATACAGGAGGTGGGAGGAGAGGCCCAGGAGGCTAGGAAGAGAAGGACATCATTAAGAAGATACCACATGATATAGTTGCACTTCAGGAACATGTGGCAAATAATAACGTGGCGACAGAATGTGGTGATTAATACATAGGAATCTAAAGAGGAAGATGAGCAGGGAGGAGAGGAAGGAAGGAAAAGGGAAGCGAGAAGGAGGACTCTTACCAGAAGTTAGAGTGAAGAGGTGGAGGAGGGTTCAAAAACAGGAGAGGTGGAGAGGAATAATTCTAGTAAGTGAAGAAATGAGGGAGTGTCGAAAAGAAATAACAGGAGTTGGGGAGAAGAAAAGACAGGAGGCAAGGAGGAAGCTGAGGTGGCTATTAGTGGGGGTGAATAGAAAGAAGGACAAGGCTGACAACAGTGATGCAGAGGGGGCTACATCAGACCCTGAAAGAGCTACAGTGGTTGTGAAGAGGGGAGGCTGGGACGGGTGGACGAAGGAGCACATGGCAAAGCATCAAGTGGGTAAATGTTAATCAGGACAACAGAGAGGAAGGGAAAGAGGGCATGAGAAGTCCCTGCAAGTCCATGCTTGTGGCAAAATGTCGAGGAGGAGAGAGGTTGGCTTGATTGGCTGTAGAACCAGGATCCAGAGAGAGGGAGATGTCTTGGAAGGTCCCATAGACGCCTCCTGTTTCCCTATGAACTTCTGGGCCTTCATTCAAGGGCAGTTTATGGATCACAGAACCCGTCAGTAGAGCACACTTCAGACTTGAGTCCCAGGAGCAGGTGTCCTCAGCGTACCCTTGCTAGACAAGAGATCCATGAGTAAAATGTGATTACCAGAGATTGTGGCTTTGCTCACAGACTGACACATGGAACCAAACCCTGAGAAATGGTGAGAAGAATAGTGGGAGATATTTTTAGCTGAGCCCTTTATGTTTTGCTTTGATCAACCTGAACATAAATCCACATTAGTGTTGTTAAGCCGCCAGGTAGGACCAGGACCTAGGATTAGTGAGAACTGAAAGCATGTTCACTTGGGAACCTTTGAACCATTTTGAAAGAACTATTAAGGAATTGACCCTAGAAACTGACCACACTTGGTTAATGAATCTCCTGGCCCAGATGTGCTTATTTTCTGCACATCGTTGGCTCTGGGGGAATTAATCTGGTGTTCCTCTTTCAAGATGCCATGCTAAAGAGGTTCTGGAAAAGAATTCACCCCTGTTTTATGTGTGATGCTTATCTGCGTTGTCACACAATCCTCTAAGAGTCGCCTCGCTGGGGCAGTCTGCATACCTAGCCTATGGGAGGGATATTTTAATATATAGCTGTATTTCTTTCACATAACTATGATGTGATTGATCAATGTTGATGTGTTTCCTGTTGATTAACAGTTTCTCTTTCTAGAATCTGGACTGTTTGTTTATGTCTCGTTCTGGTTATTTGCCATGACTTTTATGGATTTCATTGATTCACGGTGCGTCACCCTTTCTCAACTTTCATGCTGGACTTCCTTTCCATCTTGTACTCATGGTGGCCCTGAATCATGCTGTTCCCATCTTCATCTTGTATCCTGGCTTCCAGCATTATATGTTACTACTGACTTCTGCAATTGTATTCGCTCTACCCTCTTGCTTCTCCACTCTTTTTGACTGCTTACTCTCTGTTCTCTCCTCCTCTCCCTTCTCCTTTCTCCTCACCTTACTTTCTTCTATGCACTTACTCTATCAGAATTGTCCCTGTACCTAGTATGATAGCAACCTCGTCTGTCTCCTCCCCTCCAGCACTATCTGAAATGTCGTCAGGCCTAGTATGATAGTTGCTTGTTTTGTTCCTCCCCTCCCTTTCTGCACCCCTCTCCCTCTCCTTGTGTTTTTCTCCGGCTCTACCAGAAATGTCGTCATGCCTAGTACGGTAGTCGCTCGTCTGTCTCCATTTCCTTCCCACTCTCCCCCTCCCTTCCTTATCTATGTCTTAGCTCTTGCACTATCTGAAATGTCGTCAGGCCGAGCACGATAGTTAATTTCACATCCTTACTGTTCATGGCCTGTAAGAATGTCATTGTATTTTCCCTTGTTCCCTCCCTTGACTTGAAACGATTTGAAACACATTGTGTATAGGCGCTATATAAATAAATAAACTATCATATCATACGCGGGCTAGAACGTTTATAAAAGTGTTGTCTTGCAGTTGTCCATGCCAGGGACTTTTATGATCACGTGATGCAGACCTGTTCACACAACACTGTTTTAATGTAGATATTGTTAGGGGATGTAAGGAGGTGCTGTGGAGGAGGGGGTTTGGCAAGCCCTTTAAGCGGGAGCTTATATAGAGGAGTTGTAATGTAATCTGCTTGATGGCCATCTGCGCTGACGATGGACTATTGGATACAATAAATCAATAACATTTATTTCAACTGAAAAATTATAGTCATAAAACCAAGCAACTATTTGATCCAGACTTTGAATAGGACTCCTTGGGATGGGAGGTCATGCCTCACCATGCAGTTTTATGGTTCTTGTTTCGCGGAGGTACCTTTGAGTTTTGTTCTTGGTCATCTTATTGCGATCTATAAGTTGGAGGTGTGGATGGTGGAATCCATCTTCTTTTGCGAAGCCTTCTCAGGTTAGGAAATTGGAATGTAAGCTTTTGTTTAGCTGTTAGTTACTTATATGTTACGTATTACAAGAGTCTCCCTCCCACCCATCCATTACCCTTCCACCTCTTCAGCACTTGAACCAAGAGACATGATCAGAATTCACCAATAAAGAAACAGAAATCTCAATCAATGATTGCTTTCTGAGTCCAATATGTAGACACGCCCATTAGAATAATACCCAACCCTTGATTTCATGTTTCATGTCAGTGAATGTTGAGTCTGCAATCTTGTCATTTCTATTTCCCTACACTTACTATGCGAGTCCATTATAAGCGCGACGATCTCCATGTTGGGACCAAGATTGGGTTTAAATTGTGATCCTTGCCCAACGACTAAGGGACCTCCATTTCTGAAGGTCGGGCATACACTGAGTTTGTTGTTCGTCGCTAAATTGAGGACCATTAGCTTAATTCCCCAGTGCTACCGGTGATTCAGTGAGTCAGTGCTTGCGTCCGTGAATAATTTACCATATTTATTTAGACGTAAAGGACTAAGTAATGCTGCACAACTACAAAATGACAACTTAATTGAGAATATTTGTTCTGGTTTGACAATATTTGAGACTCCTAATGAGTTTCTGTATCAGAGAGAGATTGATGAAAATCCAAGGCTCTCGCGCGACGGGGATTAATGCGGCATTGATCGTAGAGAGCCACGCGCCACCTCGGCGATCATTCTTCACACCCTGCTTCCCACTTGCATCCAATTGGAAATAACAGCAATGTTATTAATGCCTTTGACAAATTAGCAGAGAAGGCTTATCTGGTAATGAGAAAATAAGGCAAAGTGTCCCAGCAAACAGAAGGAAAATCATTAGATCCCCACTTGAGCAAATACAGTATAAATTAGGAGATCCAGGAGTCAGGTAAAGGGCCTACAGTGACACAAACAATATTTGGCTGTAAAAATTGCTTGATACAATTCTGTTAGCAAAGTCATTTTGCAAATTAACTGTTTGCAGACATGGTTTAGGAAGGTCAGTTTTAATTAGCAGTGACTAGAGATGGCTAGATCCATGGCCCAAGGCTCGGTGTGCTATATAAATAAATAAATAAATATGCTTGTAAATAGTTGATCCACCACTTTTACAGTAGTGAGGCTGTTGTTTTTTTGCTTCAGATGTTGTTTTGTTTAGATATTGTGATCGCTTTAAATGTACAAACAGGGGTGTTGCTAGATCTGGAAAAGATCTGGGGCTACGCTAATGTCGGGACTCGGGGCTAGCTAGCCTTTTGGTTGGGCTACAACCAAAAGACCCAGGGCTACAGCGCCCCCAGACCCGCCTGCAACGCCTATGTGTACAAAAGATGCCATATTACTTTTATAACATTCTTTCGTATTTGCGGGTCAACTTTTTTTAAATATCCAAAATGATATTAACAGGCGAAGGCCTTCATCGAAGCTTAACTCTCGTGCTTAGAACTACGAGCTGAGCTAATACCGCCAAACTGAATTACCGTTACCACATACGGTAATCGGAATTCTCTGCATTTTTTAGAGCAATAGATTTTTCTCATGTTGGAGTCCCATTAGACTCCATTGGTGTCATGTGGAATTTCTATATGTGGTAATTCTCCATGAGTTAATACCGCCACGGAAAATGGAGGTAATACATCCACTTAGAACCTGGCGTCTTTTCTCATATGGCTTTCAAAACCTCTAATAGTGTGAGGCATGAAACAGGTGGTATTCCAAAATAGCACCTGGTTTCCCTTTGCCGCTCAGCTCATAATAATTTACAAAACCGGGCAGGGTTAGTTTGCCAACAGCCAACACCGGCTTTCTGGAACGGCAAATTGCGTAGTTCGAGGGAATCTGACCACATGTATTCATCATATTTATTCTTGCAAATTGCTTTTTTAATTCTTTCAACAGGCGGCTAAGGGGCTTATATTTGGAACACCACCTGTCTATAATAGGCATACTCATTATGAGTAAGTTATGTAATGTTGATTTATACCGTGCACCGCTACCACCCAGGGGCAGTCTGCTGTCGCTCTGCTAATGAGGTATCTGTACCCATTGATGCCTTTGGAATTACTGCATTTGGGGCCCGATTCATGGAATATTTTGCACGGTTCAAAGTGACTTTGCACTGCTGAAAAGTGACTTTGGAACTGTGCAAAGTGTATTTTTGCAGGGCAAAGTCCGTGCAAAGTCAGTGCATAGTCATTTGTGCATTGACTTTGCGCGGACTTTGCCCTGCAAAAATACACTTTGCACAGTTCCAAAGTCAGTTTTCAGCAGTGCAAAGTCACTTTGAACCGTGCAAAAACAGTTAATGAATCGGGCCCTTGGTCAGTACATCTCCAGTATAAAGGATCCCATGTTTTTACACCCACACAAAAGATGGTGAAAACAAATATTTCTTGGGGTAGAACAACTCGGGACCTCATAAAAAAACCTTTTTGTAAAAGGGAAGATGGGGTTTTGTTACCAAACTGTGGTGTTCTCAGAATGTCTGGATATGTGCAGAGGTGCACGCATTCTGGGGCCAGATTACAGAATCTTTGCACCAGTGCAAGTGCAATTTTGCACAGTATTAACACTAGGGCAAAGTTTGCCCAAGTGCAAAAAAACATTGGGGCCACATAGAAAACCTTTGTACCATTGCAAGTGTAATTGTGCATGGTATTAGAACTAGGGCAAAAACTCTGCTAGTGCAAAAAAATCTCTTCTTTCAATGCATTTTTGAACCATGGCAAACTTTGCCCTAGTGCTGATACCATTCCGCAGTACCAAAAGGGCAAACCTTTCTATGGCGAAAAAATGAACTGAAAGAAGAGGGTTTTACCCAAGGGCAAACTTTGCCCTATAGTTTCCACCATGCGAAATTGCACTTGTAATAGTGCAAAGGTTTTCTAATATGGCCTAAATGTTTTTTGCACTAGGGCAAACTTTAGCGCTAATATCGTGCAAAATTGCCCTTGCACCAGTGCAAAGTTTCTATGATCAGGCCCCTTACGCACCATAGTCAACATGGGCAATGCAGAGAAGTGTCATAACCGAATTTGGAGTGCGTGGTTTTACCACGGACTGCAGCAGTGGGCACTGCTCTTGTTCCAAATCGATTTCCGGTTTATAGTGATAATACCGAATCAAAAAATCTCGAAAACAAAAATCTCGAATACAAAAGGCCGAAAAAAAAAATATCGAATTTTTTTTTTCAATGTGTTTTTTTCCAAATGGGGGGGTTGCCCCCCAACCCCCCTTTTTTCATTTTTTTTTATTTTACCCCTTTTTTTTACTTACCTGACCCCAAAAACATATATAAATAAATAAATAAAAAATTCGATATTTTTTTTTTCGAGATTTTTGTTTCGGGCTTTTTGTCATTCGAGATTTTGTTTTCGAGATTTTGACTGACCACCTCGATTTCCATCCCTCAGACAAGGATTGAAATGTTTTTTTCTCAAAAAAAGGCAAGTGTTGTGTCTGAAAAAAATCCCTTTCCCCACAAGTGAAAGGTTGTGCTACTGCATCCCTTCACTTGTGTGAAAAATGTAGATTCCAAAGGGCATTGGGAAGTGAGCCTAGATGCGCTCATTCCGTTGCCATGCATCGACCCGAGCAATGCACAGAAGGCTCATTACACAAACTTCAGTGGCCCTCATTACGACCCTGGCGGAATTCGGAAAACGATGGCGGAAATGCAATACCGCCATCGAATAGCGCTCGGTGCGACTATGACCCGTCACCGCAAAGTACGAAGCCATTAGCGACACCGTAGTGAACGCCAACGCTAACTGCACCAAGCACGCGCGCGCGCGCCATGCCAAACCGCAAACACCACCATGGCGCAAGGGTACGCTAATTCCGACCCTAGCGGACATGTACCTAACGCCATCAAGCATGGCGGAATGTACCATTCCGCCATGGTGAGAAGTACGGCATCGCGAATCAACCGTAAACGGCCCCACTGAGTGCCTGTACACCGCTCCCTGCCCACAAAGTACAACTCCCCGTAGGTGCAATGAAGTCACAATGCAACCAGTGAAATGTACAAGTCACCCATGCATGCCAACGAACAAAAGAAACACAACAGGGGCCAATGGGAGCTGCAGGGCACAGATGGCACGAATACAGAAGCCATCCCAATGGACATGACCACAGTCCCCCACCAAGAAACGCACGCAAACACAGGCACCTGTGACCAGCAATATTCCGAGAATCACATCATTCCACCAGTCCACCTGGCTGACCGGCATCTGTTACACAAAACCCAATCCCCCGCCCCTGAGCATGACAACATTCAAACTGTCATATTGGCAGCCCCCATCCCTGACCTCACGGGCTTCGTAGGCAAACGCGTCCAGTACAGTACCACGCAACTTAACTCCGAAGCTGGAACCCAATGCAGATCTCCTCACAATACATCGCTCCCCAAATAGGAATATGCCACATCACTTGCAAAGAAGAACGCTACACGGGCCAAATCAGAATAGAAATTTAATGCACAACAAAATCACCAAGCCCATACAGCCATCAGGCCATGAACTCCAAAACACTTTTCACCATTGTGGGCTGCATCCGCAAGAAATGACCAGCTACTTCTTGTGTGACGCCCTGTTCCTTCATGGTACACAGGGCCACATTCACGTACGAAAAGGCAACATTGAAGCGCACAGAACCGCAGGGCCGTCCCAATGGGGAGGCACTAGTCCAGCTGAAAGGCCGAAATGTTGCTCCGAGCCACCAGTACTGCGTAAGGGCATGTGGGCCATTGGCGATCGTCCCATAAGATCGTAATGCTGCTCCACTGATTAACACGAAGCAGCAGGTGTCGGGAGTAAAAGCCATCTGCAGGAGTGGCATACAGATGGCAGTGGCAAAAGGGGAGGAGATACCTGTCAACCAAAAGAAAAGAAAAAGAACAGAATGGCCATCAGAACTACATTCAAACAACTCACTTCAATGATCACACTAAATCCACAGCCATATGCATGCTAGCCCACTCCAAAGGATCATCACCACCCCAAAACCACTTGCGACTCATAACCATCTATATCGAGGTGCAAACACCATCACAAACGAGTGTACCTGTGCATGCGTCTGTCAAAACTGAATCCATCAGATGGGAATGTTAACGTGCATGGACACAAGTGTCTGAGGGCGCGTCGAGACAGGGAGGGCTCAACAAGGCCAGATAGACGATGGTCCCACTATGGCAGCCCTGCATCACATAGCGTAGGGGAGGCGGATAGATCCCAAGAAGCCCTGTACATGGCAAACTCTGTATCAAATCATCTGCCCATGCATCCATTCATCATTCCCTCATCCCGGGATTAAAACGCCTGAATATTTACTCACATAACATTAGAAATATCCATTGAGTCTGTGCGTTATGCAGCCTGCAAAATCCACAGTGCCCCAGCCCGTAATTCCAGTGTAGTGAAGTAACATGTATTTGGGAACGTCCGGCCTCATCGCCCACGTCGCAATTGTGCATCCCAAACTATTCATATCAATCATTGCATCCTCGCCATGGCCCCTGTCTCAAGGACATTGAACAATAGTACGTTATATTTGCAGTCAGACCTGTGGGCATTTCCTCGCCGCTAGCTGAAAACCAAAAGCGCCGCCCTTCGAATTCCTCATTTGCAACATCACGTCGAAGAGGCATCTGTGGCCGTTTGAAATCACTAATTATTCCATCGAGTGCGGCTGTGTGTGAAAATGGCAACTGCCTTCACCCACAAATGGGACGCCCCGCCCGTCGTTGCAACTCGGTACAGTGATGCATGAGGGCCCACCGTTACTCGAGTACTACGTTCCACTGACCCTTCACAAGTCTGTTCGCGACTGCACAGATAGTATGTGAAACAATGGGACCACAGCAGAATGAACATATCAACCAATGTTACACGGCCATCGGGTACAAATACATGATTGCAATAGCAAGATGCCATTCCCCGAATTGCAGCGTTGTGCGCGGGACGTGCTCGGCCAAAGGGGAGAGCAGTTTGCACAGGTGGAATGAATCACCACAGGTGGAGGCCATACAGCCTGAAAACACATAAATTGCACAGCCAGTCTCCTCCCACAACCACACCGAAATGCTACCGGCAGGACTCGCGATGTTGGCCCTGGGGGACCTGATAGCACTGCAAGTACTCCAACTCCAAGAAGAAGACGAACACCAACTACAACCGGCCGCACGGAGGAGACGCAGGAGGAGGAGGAGGCCAAGGCAGGGCCAGCAAGGGCCGCCAGCACAGCCACTACCACCACGCAGGCAGCCCGCAATCCCACGCCTCCGAGCACATCCGTTCAACCTCACTGATGAGCAGATCCACACCCTCTACCGTCTGGACCGGGACACCATAGCCGCCATTGTGGACATGACACAGGCTGACCTTGTCAGCATGATAGATAGCCCAACCGCCATCCCACCCCTACTAAAGGTGGTGTCTGTACTCCACTTCCTGGCCACAGGCACCTACCAGCACACAGTCGGACAGTTGCATGGCATTTCTCAGCCACTGTTCTCACGGACACTATTTCAAGTGCTCGATGCCCTCCTGCAGCACGCAGACGACTACATCTCTCTACCACGCTCGGAGCAGGAAATTACCAACACAAAAGTGGGATTCCATGCACTTGCCGGCATACCGGGTTGCATTGGTGCCATCGACTGCACCCATGTGGAATTGGTCGTCCCACATGCCATGGAGGCCCAGTACCGCAACCGAAAACAATTTCATTCTCTGAATGTACAAATGGTGTGTGACTCCAACAGGATCATTACACATTGTTGTGCCCGATTCCCTGGATCAACCCATGATTCTATGGTCTTGAGGAACTCTACAATACCACGCTACATGGAGCGACACGCAGGGAACAGATCCTGGCTACTCGGTGAGTCTCATTACATGCATGATTATGTGGGGTATGTGATTTGGCAATGACCTGGCAGGAAGGGGGGGGGGTGTGCGTACGTAGCAATGGCATTCCACATCATACGTTTCTCGTCCACTTACAGGTGATGCTGGATATCCACTGAAGAGATGGCTCCTCACACCAGTCCGGAACCCACGGGACCAGCATGAGGAGGACTACAACCATGCCCACTCACGTACCCGTGTAGTCATTGAACAGGCATTCGGCCTACTGAAGGGTCGTTTCCGCTGCCTCAGCAGGTCTGGCGGGGCACTCCTGTACCGCCATGAGAAGGTTGCAAAGATGGTGATGGCATGTGTCATGCTCCGCAACATGTGCGTACGTAGAAATGTGCCCATGCCCCCTGACGCAGAACTGCAAGCACCTGATGATGGTCATGATGAGGGTGGGGATGTGGCAGCACCTCATGGAGTCTGCGAGGCACCGGAGGCCCGTGACATTCGTCAGCATCTCATTGATGCATGCTTCTAGCACTCACGCCTGGTGGCTGATACATGGACACGGGACTCGTGGCACTGTGTGTGTCTGGGACATGCACAATATGGACTGTACGCCTATGATGGCCTAGTACACAAAGATCAATGTCCACACATCTCATTGGTTGATCGTGCACTGTTTATGGCATATGTGATATCATGTTGAACACCCTATCGACCCGCCACCCAAGTGAGCCCAACACACCCCCTCCACCCTCCTACCTCCCCCCCGAACACCAGTGTCCAAAGATGCTCATTGTCAGTGGGCTGTCGCTATTGCAAGCCCCCTCTGCGGGTATCAGGGGCACCCCTGCCTGTGGAGTGCAGGTTCCTCCCAGATCTACGTTGGGGGCTGCCCTGGACGGAACTTGCAACGGATGATGTGTCTGCCTGCTCACGTCCATGCATGTCCCTAAGGGTTTGCGAGAGCTCAGTGAGCACACGGCGCACTGCGGCAAGTTCGGCACATACGTCTTTGGACGTCGCATGCAGTTCCCCCCTCAGGCTCTCGGTGCTTCTCTCCATTTGGACTCTCAGGCTCTCGGTGCCACTCTCCATTTGGACTCTCAGGCTCTCGGTGCTACTCTCCATTTGTGCCCTTAGCGTCTCTGTACCTCTCTCCATTTCTGCCCTAAGTGTCTCAGTTGATGTTTCTATGTCTGCCTTAGTGCCCCCACATTCATCGGCATGGTCCTTGAGGAGCGTGGCCAGTTGCTGCTGTTGCACGATTAACTGGTCGAGGGACTGTTGCCTCTGCTGGGCCATGGCCATTTGCGGGGGTGTCACAGAGGGGCTGTTGTCCTCATGTTGCCTTGCCACAGGGCTTGTGGGGGATGGCCAGTCGTCGTCTTGTGGGTGCCCCTGCGTGGTATCCTCATGTTGTACGGGATGGGACAGACAGGGGGATTGGGACAGGTCATGGATGGATCTGACTTCGACATCCCCGTTTTCTGTGTCCGAGCATGCTGCCATCAATGGGGTGTCACCTATGGTGCTGCTGCCACCAGAGGCAGTGCCTTCTGTGGCATCCATTGGGGGGACGTGTGGTGGTGGTGTTGTGGGCATGCTGGCTGCTGGGGTGCCTGTTGATGTTCCCTCTTCTGTGCTGCCACCTGATTTGTGCTGCTGCCGTGTCTTGATGCGTGCAGCTGAGGTGGAGGGTCTCTGGCCGTTGGTCTTGGCCCTCTTTGCAGGTGTGCTGGTAGGGGTGTCCTGTAGCTCGTCGTTTGGATCGGACCCTGTGGTGGAGTAAAGGAGGGCGAGGGTTATTGATGGGTCTGTGGGAATTGGAATGGCATTGTATCACATGCATTGGGGTGGTACCTGAGGGTGATTTGGGTCGGGGCCTTGGAGGTGCTTTCATTTGTGTGTGGAGTGAGGGTGCAGTTGTTTGGCAGCCTGCAGTTAGGGTGTGCCTGCTGCACGTGTAGTGCGTGTTTTAGGGGTTTTTAATTATTTATGTATTTATTGTGGGTTTTAACGTGCGCTATCAGGCCGATGTGTGTGGACGTTCTCCTGGACATGTGTTTCTGTTGCACTATGTGGACGCATGGTACTTCACATGGATGGACTGTGTGGATTTGGCATTGTTTTATTTGGCCCACCTACCTGAATCTTCGGATGTCTGCACTCCTTTCTCCATCCCTCCGACTCCCTCTATGCTCTCCATTCCGATGGTGGAGGCACAGATTTCTTCCCAGGGGGTCAACTTGATGGGTGATTCAGGACCTCCCCCGGTGGCTGTGGCAATGTTGCGGTTGGCAGAGAGTATGCTGCGGACGCATATCCGCAGGTCGTCCCATCGCTTGCGGCATTGCTGTGGGGTGCGGGGTGCGGTCCCCACCGCACTTACCCGCTGTGCCACCAGAGCCCATATGGCCTTCTTGTTTGCAAGTGCCGTTCTGGTCATTTGCGTGGAGAAGACGACGGCAGCATTCTCCTGGAGGGTCTCTGTTAGCACGGTGAGTTCCTCATGGGAGAAGTGGACCTGCCGCTTGTGGTCGCACGCTTTCTTCGCTACTTTTCCCATTTTTCTTGGTTTCGCTAGGGTGGATGACGGGTTGGGGTGTGTTTCAGGGTAGTGATTTTAGTGGTTGTGTGGTTTTAGTGGTTTTATAGGTGTACGGCGGGATGTTTCCCGTTCCGGGCCCATGTTTTTGCTTCCGTTTCCGTATATTTCCGGTCACCGTACTTTCCGGTAGGCGCACACTGCGGTGACCGCTAAGAGGGGTGGCGGTATTGCACCTAGGGCGCCGTACGGCGGCGGTGTGGGCCGTTTTGGGGTCATTTCCGCCTTCGCGGACTTTGCACTTCCGCCATGGCGTGGTGCTCGTGCCCGATGGGTCGGAATGGGCCGCACTTTGCTCCTTCGTGCAATGGCGGAAACGCTATTTACGCTGTGGCGGTCCGGTCAGTCACTTTCCGCCAGGGTCGTAATGAGGGCCAGTGTCTTGTTTTTCCCACACTGCAGTGGTGTGCATCCCTGGTGACCCATATGCATTTCCGTCTTTGAAACAGGCTTATATACAGGACTATACTCCACTGATGATCCCTAATGAGGATGAAACCAAGCATGTGGTTGTCCTGACACCCTTCAGAAATGTCTGTCTTGGGTGGATAAAGCTACGTATAAAGTAGCACTGCCTTCTAAGACCAAGACAATTTCCTGGAGAAAAGGGGCTGTCTTTGGGCTAATTTGCATACCCACAATGCCTTGTTGATGTTGCTCAGAACTGGCGGTGTACTTCCAGTGATGGCTACTAGGTGGCGTTGTGGAATGTGTGACTTGGCTCAAATGGACTATCTTACTTTCTTATTATTTTTAAAGTACACATGTTTTTTAAAAAATACTCCATGTGGTATTTTGGAAATACTGCATAAGTGTCAGGGCTTTACCGCCACAGCCACCACAGAGGCAGTAGCCCGTTAATATAGGCGAACCCCACAGATTACTTCATCTAGTACCAGTAGTTACCATATGTGGCATTCCTGGCAGGAATACCTCTAAGCCTGTAATGACCTCTTAAGACACAATTCGAATTGTCAATTGTGGGTCAATTCCTTTTTTATAATATGATAGATGCCAAAACTGGTCCATTATCTTATTAGAGGTCTATAGAGAATTGCCCTTTTTTTGTAAAAGGCTGTGTTTCTGTAATCTGTGCTTTTGCATATTTTGAGAAGAACAGTGACGGGAACTTCCAAAATGTAGTAGTCATTCAACTCTGCCACCTTTCTCTTCCCATCCCATTGCACCTGTTTTCTCACAATGGCTGTCACAAACTGACGCCGGGCCGATGCAGACCCCCAGAGACCCTCCAAGTGTCTAGTGGGACCAGCAGACAAAAAAGCAGGTCTGCCATAGGCTCTGGAAATTCGGGGGGAAAAGGTGCCTTGCCCGCTGCACGGTAGATGCAAATAGAAAACACAGAACCCCTGGTGTTAAGAGGACACAGCGCTTCACCATGTGTGTATAATATTGAGTATTTAAGTTGAAATTGACACCCAGCAGGGATTGCACATATTCTACTTACCCTGTACTGCACTTCCCCCCCTTCCCTTCCCCTTGCACTTTTTCCCTTCCCCCTACCCCTGCACTTGCGCGATCTAAATTATACCTGGCCTAGTAGGATCGTTGTCTGTCTTCCCCTTGTTCCCCCCTCCCTGCCTCGTCGCACCTTGAAACACTTGTGTATAGGCGCGTTACAAATGCCATATCATATCATATCTTATCATAACAATCAAACACACCGAATAAAAAGCAAAAAAGGGGTATATTCAATGCGCTAAAACTTGAAAGAAATAACATATCTTAATTATTATTGTGTGCAATTATTGTGTGACACTGATTTTTGAAGACTGCTTGGAAAAATATCTGGTTAACTTAGAAGATTGTTACAGATGGCTTACGATCAACCAGCTCAGGGCCTGAAGAAGGCTGCATTATAAAATTATCAGCCTTATGGAGCGAAACACATGTAAACAACATTTAGACATCAATACTGCATGTAATGCAGTGACCTATTGCTCCTGTGTCATATTACAGAAGAGAATCTATTGTATATGATCAGCTAATTCCGTTTTTTATTCCACTCAATAATAATAAACATACATAATTTCATTTTAGTTTGATCACATTGAATATACCCAGTTTCATATTCATATTCTTCAAAAACACAGAAGGTAGTAATGGTTGTAATGGGATAATGATAGGCATTTAGTAGATACCAACAGAAGTATCTGAACTCTAAGATGGTGGTTCCCGTAAGTGGAAAAACCACCCAAAGGACACAGAGGAGAAGTGTCCAAGGTTTCTACAGGAACGGGTTGGTCAGGGACGATACTCCAAAGGAAGGAAAACAGGTGGAGGCCCGGGGAGGAAAGAACCAATGGAATGGGGACATGTGTCTTAGGTAATAAAGCAAACAATCCCATAGGTCCATTCAAGAGGGCACAGAGAGGTTCAATTCACAGGGTATCGGCAATAGTTCCAAAGACAGTCCATAAAACAGTCGCAGTCCAAATCTTTTTTTGTTTTTGTTTTATTTGTTTTGATCAAATTAGATCTTTACAAAATAATAAAAACCAACTCAGTAATTCACCAAACACAGTCACGCAGTGTGAAATCAATGGATGAGGTGGACGCAACAAACACAGTCACGCAGATTGAAATCAATGGATGGGGTGGACGCAGCAAACACAGTCACGCAGATTGAAATCAATGGATGAGGTGGACGCAGCAAACACAGTCACGCAGATTGAAATCAATGGATAGGGTGGACGCAGCAAACACAGTCACGCAGATTGAAATCAATGGATGAGGTGGACGCAGCAAACACAGTCACGCAGATTGAAATCAATGGATGGGGTGGACGCAGCAAACACAGTCAGTCATGCAGTGTGAAATCAATGGATGAGGTGGACGCAGCAAACACAGTCAGTCACGCAGTGTGAAATCAATGGATGAGGTGGACGCAGCAAACACAGTCACGCAGATTGATATCAGTGGATGGGGTGGACGCAGCAAACACAGTCACGCAGATTGAAATCAATGGATGAGGTGGACGCAGCAAACACAGTCACGCAGATTGAAATCAATGGATGAGGTGGACGCAGCAAACACAGTCACGCAGATTGAAATCAATGGATGAGGTGGACGCAGCAAACACAGTCAGTCACGCAGTGTGAAATCAATGGATGAGGTGGACGCAGCAAACACAGTCAGTCACGCAGTGTGAAATCAATGGATGAGGTGGACGCAGCAAACACAGTCAGTCACGCAGTGTGAAATCAATGGATGAGGTGGACGCAACAAACACAGTCACGCAGATTGAAATCAATGGATGAGGTGGACGCAGCAAACACAGTCACGCAGATTGAAATCAATGGATGAGGTGGACGCAGCAAACACAGTCACGCAGATTGAAATCAATGGATGAGGTGGACGCAACAAACACAGTCACGCAGATTGAAATCAATGGATGGGGTGGACGCAACAAACACAGTCATGCAGATTGAAATCAATGGATGAGGTGGACGCAGCAAACACAGTCACGCAGATTGAAATCAATGGATGGGGTGGACGCAACAAACACAGTCACGCAGATTGAAATCAATGGTTGGGGTGGATGCACCCCTGCAAGCTAAAGATCAGGTGTTTCACCAGAGAGCCACCAACTGCGGGGGAAGGGAAGGACAAAAAAGGCAGAGCTGAAAAGGCAGTGTCCAAACAACAGGCCATGGGGAAAACTGCAGGAAGGTGTAGGATCCATCAGGAGGGCCAGGGCAAAGAGTGTGAGAGGTGCGCGGAAGTGGAAGGAAACAGGAGACAAAAGGCTCATTACAAGTTTGGTGGTAATTTGGCAGTAGCTTACCCACAAAGCAGTTTATAGTTACTGCTTCTTGGTCACGTGGGTTTTTTATGGGATCGCAAGCGGCTTTCACTCCAGACGTGCGCATCTCAACACCCTAACTCCGGCACTGGCCATTGGGCTAGATTTCCCCTGATCCGAGATTAAGCCAAAAAATGTGTACCGGATCTCAGATTCGGGAAACCTATTTGCACCCATCAATGTATTTGATGTGTTTTTGTTACTGAAGCTAGGGAGTCAAACTGCGGTCGCCAGGACAGGACCGCAGTCGAGAGACTTACCAACTAGGCTACCGGAACATCTGATGTTGTGAATATGCCTGTTAGGATTGTGCTTTGGCAAAAAGAAATATTTAAACACAGCTTTGTACTTTCCCTCCTCACCTATTTATGGCAATAGCATGCAATACACATCTCATTGGACACATTTACAGTGTCATACGTGCAGATAGTTCATTATGAATGCAATTCATGACTCAGGGAATGACAATAAGGTGTGGATGATGTCACAGTCATCATTCCCTTGCCCTGGCTGCCAGTGGACATGGATGAGCGACACGATTGGTGCAAAAATGCATGAGGCTGTCTACCAGACAGGAGTAGACATGGAAGGCCAAAAGATTTTTGAGTTATGTACATTCCACATTGGAGTGTCAATGGAACAGTGGCCGTGCAAGGGTGCGATGGTCATTTCCAAGTTGCACTCTCCTCACACATGGTGGAGATGCGTGTGAGCATCACTAACCATGTATCTGGCCAATGGCAATGTGGAAATGGATGTTAGGGAGATTATGGCAACACATATGCCTGCATGCAGTTTAGGTCAGCAGATGTAGAGGTCAGACTTCCACATGTTGCAAGAAGACAACTTTGGAGTAGAGTAGGGGCTCACTGATGATGCACAGGTCTCCATCCAGCCACTGGTGGGAATCACATTCTCATCCCTGTCTGTGTGTATGTGTGTTCTCCTGATTTCTCAAACCATGGCATGTCACACAGCCTCATATGCCCTGACATGATTGCACAAGTAATCGAATGCCACTCACCTGTGGTTTACAGGTCACAGTGTGCTCATTTACAATGTGTGATGTATGTGCGGGTGGCCATTTTGTGTCTGCATGCATTGTAATTCACATATGCATGTTGTGCCAGGCACTCATACCACTGTATGTTGTTTTTTGTCTTTGCACAGGTGATGACAAAGCAGATGGGGAGGCGGAGGAAGGGGAGGGGGTGCGGGGAGAGGAGGATGCACAACCATCGACCAGTGCAGCCCGGGGTGTGGTGCCTGGTGAGAATTTCCTCCTGCTGCAGTCTATTGTTAGCAGGACAGCAGACTCTTCAGATGATGCTGCCAAATTTGATGTGGAGGACATACTGAGGGACATGGAGGGTTCCCCAATGGGTAGTCCAATTGCCATGGAGCTCTAAGAGTTCCTTGTGCCGCTGAGTCAGATGAGAGCCAGGAGACCCTGGGCCTGGCAGTGGGATGCCCTGCATCAACAGTGGATATGTCGTTTGCAAGATTGCCTTCCACCATGATGGAATGAGCAGTGGAGTCTGGTGTCCAATGGAGGGTTGCAGATTGCCAGCCAATGATGGTGCACTGAATTCGACGGGCCTGGGCTCTCGCATCCCAGTTCAGTAGGCCCTGCACATGTAGTGGACGTGTTCCTCCCTGACACTCCGAGTGGGTGCTGCAAATGCCGTGAGCAAGTACTCAACACTGTGAGGCCCTGCAGGAGATGGCCAGGGGCCTCCATCGCCTGACTAATCATGTCATCTCCTCAACAGCTGCATGGGATGCAGAGTATTTGACCTACAGGGCCATCAGCGGCAGTTGATGGACACCTTGAAGGAAACACTGCATGCAGAGATCAAGACACGTAGGCCCACATCAAAAGCTTGCAGGCAGATATGGCGTCTTTGAGGGAATCTCTTCAGAGAGACACAGTAGCCCAGGGTTTGATTTTTTTCTTTTTATAGTTTTTTGGTTCACATTTTTTGCCCCTGTCCAAGATGGACTTTTTTCTATTTTGTATGTCTCTGCCCAGGCTAGACTGTATTTGCTTTTTAGACCCCTTTTTTAGCCCCCTCCAAGATGGACTATTTTTCATTTTGTGTGTCCTCGTCCAGGATGTACTTCATTTGATTTTTACCCCGTATGAGATGGACTTTTTTTCATTTTAGTTTGTCCTCGTCCAGGCTGCTCTTATTTTCTTTTTACCCCCATCCAAGATGGACTCTTTTCCATTTTTTATTTGGTTACCTCTTTGCACTCTCTTAGACATTTTGATTTGGAGGACTGGACATATGGCCATGCACAGTGGAGTTCACTGCTGTGGTTTTGTGGACTGCTACATCCTCCCACATACAGGTCCAGATTACAATCTACATTGATTCTCAAATGTGAAGTCTTTATGACTGACTCCTTTAGCCGGTCCAAAACAATGTCCTATGTGGTTACAGGTATCTTGCCTCATACAGTGCCCTCACTCCAAGAGAGGTCCAGCCAGTACACTGTTTTGACCCTAGTCCCCATTCCTTCTGCTGGACACTGGCCATCCATGCATCAATGTGGAGGCACAGTGTTAGGTGGAGGTGGTGAGGGATTCACGGCAGAACAGCTGTACCAGTGGGTAAGGGTGTGCACTGTCAATCATGTTCATAACTGGTGATGTTTGCACCCCAATAGTGGCATGCTGTGGCACACATAGGGTTTGTATAGATGATGTGATTTGATTTTTATTTTCAAATATGTTTATTGGCATTTGTTATTTGGTAGAACCACAAGGCAGTAAACACATCTGCCATTAAAGGATAGGTCACTTTGCATCTTAAACAGTAACAACTTAACATTACAACATTAACCATCTCCAGGTGTTATGTTTCCTGATAAGCCGGTGTTGTTTGGTGGCGTCGGGGAGGGGGGACTGGTCCATCAGGGGAGGGGGGGTCTCCTGCCGGCAAGGACCGCATGGAGGTATGATTGATTGTTCTCAGGGACTCTGGATTAGTCCATAGATCTACCTTCAGTAGTTTTATCCCCGTTCACGGGGGCATGTCATCCGAGGGGTAGAACAAGGGGTCTGTGAGTTCTCTCCAGGCATTCAAGGTCATGCTCGAGGCGTCTGTAGATCTAGCCACACTCTCCTCCCAGGCCTTCGTTTCCGCTAGCACCCACCATTTCAGTTCTCTGTGCCAGATTTTCTGTTGAGGTCCCAGTGGTTTCTTCCAGGACATCGCAATTGTTCTCTTAGCCAGTATGCACATGATGTCCATTAATCTAGCGAGGTGCTTTAGCTTTGCTGGTCTGGGGTGTAAGAGGATTCAATTCAACACTACAGCTAAATCAATGCCTAGTCTGGGATACTGAATGGAAACCCTTATTGATATATCTTTATGTCCAGTTCTGGATGACTACCCCTATATAACACCCCTCTCTTAGAATCCCCCTGACCTCACTGAGCCAAGAAGTAGTTCTGTTTTGCAAGTTTAAAAGGTTTATTTGAGAAATAAAACAAAATATAGATACCACGCTTTTATAATAAATTAATAATCAATATCGCCCTTATAAATATAATGTTAATCAACAATGGGTAATCTGACACTAGCACACTTCTTTATAATCAATGAGGAGTTGGTGTAGGATGGATAAGGCAGCGAAAATACCTTTATGGTTTCAAATGGATGCAATGTTGAATGAAAATGCAGTATAGAAACTAACTAATATGGTTTCACAAGATATCATATGTTCACTTTTCCCCTGGTGGCAATTCACCCCCCCCCCTATATGCAATGCAAGGAGATGGAAGTAACACACACAGTTCTCGGGAATGCAATCAAATACAATACGAAATTCAATTCCCACCCCAGCAAGCTTAGAGAAAACAGGTATGAGTTTTAAAACACAGGCCCAAGTGCTTTGAATGGGGTGGCAATGAAGTGAGAAATATGCTGAAAATGCTTGTAATTCCCTTTAGGAGGTTCAGGGTGAGTGAGAGATATGTGGGATGAGCTCAGGCTCACTTTAGCAATGATTCTGGGATGGTTATTAAGAGGCAAACAAATTTTTAGCAAAGGAAAGCAAAAAGCTGCTATCTTTTTACAGGTAAAGAAATCAGGCCAAATCGCAAATCGCGGCAAAATTCGAAGTTCCTAGGACAAAAGGTTCCAGAGATATGAACGATTTTGTAAAGGTCATTTTTCGGATTTAAAGTAACTCAAATTGACAGGTGACAGCTTTGAAAATGACAGGTGACACGATCTCTAGGAGACAGTTCTAATCAGATTAAAATAGTTGGATTAAATTATTTTAACTAAGAGCTTATTTCTGTCACAATCTGATCTAAGTACTCACTCCTACTTTTGAAAGGACTGGACCTCGCCACGGATCGGGTCAAGATTGGCTGCGGTTCCCTCGTCACGGACGGTCTCTGCGCGCAGCGCCTGGGTCAGCTCCGCTCTGCTGGGTCTGTCAGGCACCGGTTCTGCTCACAGCGTCTGGGTCAGCTCCCTGGATACAGCGACCTGCGGTTCTTTGGATCTCTGGTCTGCTTTCTGGGTGTCTCTGCTTTCTCTGGGTACAGCACTACTTCTGGATCTTTCTGGCGCAGGGTTTCAGGCCAGAATCAACAGCCCAGCCTGGCTGTGAATAGTCTGCAAATGATTTTGAGGCCTGCTGAAGAGAACTCAGCTTGTGGGTTAGGCCTGTTCTTTACAAATTCTGAAGTAAAGTCTTTGTCTCTGAAGATTGATGGATTGAAGTCCGAAGTCTACCGGCAGAGCGTCCCGCGGAAAGTGAAAAAGGGATCTCCACTTGTCCTGCACTGTCTGCTTTTATGTGTTTAGAAAGTGGGTGTGTGCGCAGCATCACTAAGCCAGCCCCTCTCTCAATTTATCATTGGCCAAGCTTTCCTTTCTCCCTTGATTGGGGTAACTGAGTTGTGAGTCAGAGTGATGAGGTAGATTTTATGGCCAGAGGGCCCTCCCCTGTCATCTTAACACACAAATCTATATTTGATCCAAATACATATTTTCCCAAATACACAGTTGTTTTTACATCCCTACACACATCATATATCACATGAGGTAGGCACTGTTCTGACTCTGGCGTTTCTAGGAGCTTGGGTAAAGAAATGGCAACTTATTTTCGATTTTAGTGGGTTATGCAACATTGGTTTTTCATTAAAATTATACACATATACACGGCCTGTCCATACATACTCCAGTAAATTCCCATGTCTCTAGCTTAAACACAGAGTCTGTAGTATCAATAAATAGCGGGGTTTTGCCCCAGAACATCACACAAATTGGAGTTTGGGCTTGAATTGTGGGCAAAGTTTTCATTTTAAGGATCCCCAAATTTCACATTTCTGTCATCTGGTTACCAAGATTTATCAGTGTTTCTGTAAAATATATATTTGCTTTCAATTCAAAGTACTGCAGTGTTTGAGTCCACCCCCAAAGTTTGGGGATGACAGTGATCACATGTCTCTCCTGGCTGGCAGATCTTTGTTGACAGGAAACAGTCAAAATCACCATATCCTATTCAAGGGAAAAGGTCTTTTGTGTGGGCTCCAGCAAGCTGAGGTCAACAAACCAGGGGGCCACTTTGCATTTGGTTAGCATGACCATGTGATATCCTGGGCTTTCTGAGGTGAGAAGGTTTCCCAGCCTTTTGACCTGTTAATCAAATCAGATTGTCTCTGGGAACAGCAGGTGGTTAGATTTCTAATTAACCCACAGTCTTTTGAAGTCCCAATTGTCACAGAAGGCTGATTAGCTTCTGAAGTAGCAGTTCTCCTGTCAGAGTTTAAACCGCTAGCGCCGCCTTGAGTCCAAAGCGGGTACTGCATGCATTTTTTTTTTTGATCAGTCTTGAATTAATGCATTTCAAACAAGAGATTTTACATGGAAGTAAATTATCCAGGTTCAGCACATGGCACTGGTGTGGTTCTGCAGTAAAATAATTTTGGGCCCATTGAAGAAATTAATTCCCAATAGTTGTGGGTTGCTTTTGGCAATCAGCATTGCCCCTTTTGCAATGGTTTCAGGCTACTGTGTGTAGCCCAATGGTGGTTTTAGGCAGTGCCCTTCTGTGCCCACAACATCGGCAAAAATGGGTAGCAGCCTATTCTTCATGCATTTCCCTGTGCATTTTCTGGGAAGTTCTGGCCATCATGATGTTTTCAATGCCAGTAAGGCACAGTTTTTGTGGTAGGGCTCGGATGCATGGGTAAAAACATCCCACAAGCCCCCCCTTCTTGCGACGGCCATTCTGATCCTTCACAGATGGAACTCACAAGATCTGGGATGTTCTCCTCATCTTCTTCCGGTAGATGGCACAGTTCAGCATCTTTTCCCCCATCCGGTTAGATCGATCGGTTCTCCTCGCCGGTCCTGATGGGAATATTGGGCGGTACCCCGGGCCCCTTGGGTCTCTGCTCCCGGTCCCCGGTCGTCCTCCTTGGTCAGTCTCCAGGTTTTCTTTCTCCTAGGACGACAAAGGAAAAGCGGCAATACCTATTCGTAGACATTTTTCCATCACTACTAATGGTGTGGCAGAAATATACATTTTATACTTTAACATACCTAACATTTTACTTTTGAGATGCAAGTTATCATTCAAAGACAGTGGCTTACAAGAGTATAATATTTTAGAGACTACATGTGGGATATTTTAGGGTGGGAACTGAATTAATCTGGAGCGGTCCCCTCTGGTACTGCAGAGGACTCCTCCAGTTGCTGCAAAGTGTGCCTGGGATGGCAACACTTTAGCTGGTTAATATGGACCCACTTGTCTTCCCCTTCTGCCAGACTGCCTTTGGGGATGCAGATCTTATAGGCAACAGGGGAGATCTTGTCTATAATTTCAAACGGTCCCTTCCATATAGGCAAGAATTTTCGCTGTTTGGCCTGGTTCCTTTGGAAATTGTATAGATAGACCCGATCACCCACCTTATATTCCTTTCGGGTAGTTTTTAAATCATAGTGGGTCTTCATGCTCTCGGCTGATCTTTCTAGATTCCGCTGAGCATAGGCAAAAGCATGTTGAAGGTGTTTCCTTAAATTCTCCACATACTCATGAGTTGTGGAGGCATTTATCAGTGTCTGCTCTTGAGTCCTGTAGAGCAAATGCTGGGGAAGCACCATCTTGCGTCCAGTCATCAACTCAAATGGTGACATTTTGGTTGGAGATGAAGGGGTAGATCTGATGGCCATTAGGACCAGAGGTAATCGGATATCCCAACTTGGCCCAGAATCTGCCACAAACCTTTTTAAGATGCTCACAATGGTTCGGTTGTATCTCTCTACTGCCCCAGAAGAAGCTGGCCGGTAAGCAATATGTAGCTTTCTTTTGACCCCCACTATCTCCCACATCTTTGTCATTACTTCACTGGTGAAGTGGATACCTCTGTCTGACTCAATCCTTTGAGGTAGACCAAAACGGGAAAAGATGTGGTTAATCATCAGGGCAGCTGCTGTTTCTGCCTTGCAATTTGGGGCCGGGAGACATTCCACCCACTTGGTAAACAAACATGTAACGGTCAACATGTACTTGTTTCCTCTAGACGAGCGAATCACAGGGCCTACAAAGTCGATTTGCAAATCTGACCATGGCAGTGTCATCCCCCTCTTTTGGAGAGGCGCACGGTGTGTGAGGGATGATGGCTGAAATTGTGCACACACAAGACACCCCTTCAAGTATTGGTCGAGGTCCTGCCCCATGTGTGGCCAGTATGCAACCTCTCTTAAGATTTCCAGTGTTGTGTGAAACCCCCTATGACCAGCGGTGGCCGCATCATGGGCGTGACTTAACATCAGGCTTCGGAATGAGGTAGGAACCACCCACTGATCGTGGCCAGCTTTGGATTTCCTTACCAGCAAACCGTCTTGGATTCGGAACATTTTTGGACATTTCATCAACACTCTTAGGTCCTCTTTCCCAATGTAATCGGTATCCGTCAGGGGAAAGTTCTCAGGGTCCTCAAGGTGTTGGTAAAACTTACCAATAATTGGATCCCCCTTCTGATCTGTAATTAAATCAGCATCAGGGGTCTCCTTACTCCATTGTGCCGCTGAAAGATCATTGTGAGCATTTGTCTGGGACCTAGTGATAGCAGTGACCTGGATTTCCCCCAACAGGGACTCTATTTCTATTAGATCCCCTTGGATGGCCCCAGTTTTGGCCACCTGATCAGCTAAGTCATTTCCAGTTTTGTCTGGTCCCTCTACTTTGGAATGGCTCTTGATCTTTTTCCAGTGGATGGTCATCTCATTCGATGTGACCAGATCATCAATGTTTTGGATTAACTTCCCATGTTTCAAGGGTTTGTTATTAGCACATAACATGCCTCTGGTTTTCCAATTAACCAGGTGCTCCACGAACCCGTTCCGTACATAATCCGAATCTGTGATTATGACCAGTTCGTGGAGTTGATGCTGGACAGCAGTGAGGATGGCCTGATGCACAGCCATCAATTCTGCCACCTGACTACTTCGGGGACCAATTTTGTATCCAGCGGAGGGTTCTGGAAACTCCTTCACCCATGCATTCCCTACGCCGGCCACCAGTTCTTTCATCCCGTTGTTGTCAACATGGTAAGAGCATCCATCCACATAGACAGTGGGCATTCCCTCACACTTGTCTTCTTCAAAGACTTTGTGTGGGGAATTAAGGTATGCCTCCATGTTGTCCTTGATTTTTAGACTTTCGTCCTCGAGACAGTTTTCTCTGGCACAATCATGCAAGTCAGCCAGACCTTGCGCGAGGGGACTCTTCTTGTTTTGGCCATATCTGACCTCCACAGGAAAGCCTTGCATTGACAGAATCCAGGAAGTAATTCGGGAATTACTCACATTTCCGGCCCGGATTCTGTCACTTTGGAGATATTGCAGAGGCTGGTGTGGAGTCTCCACTATGATGTGTTCCCCCTGGATAAACGGGCGGTAACTCTTTAATGCCCACACCGTTGCCAGGAGTGCCTTCTCACAATCGTTGAATTTTTCCTCCACAGAGGATAAAGTTTTGCTCGCATAGGAGATTACTTTATTGACCTTGTCATGCTTTTGGTATAATACTGCCATCAAGCACGTATTAGAGAACCCTGTCTCCAGGAAGAACTCCTTGTTTCTGACAGGGTAAGCTAGGCAAGGCGCTTGTGAGAGGCTTCTCTTGAGTTGTCTTACTGCCTCGGATTGTTCTGGACCCCATTCCCACTTGACCCCCCCTTCAAGAGATGAATCAGGGGTCTAGTGATCTCTGCGTAGCCTTCAATGAACTTTCTGCTGTAATTAGTCAGTCCAAGGAAGGCTCCTTAGTTCCCGCAAAGTTGTGGGATCCTTCAGTTTCTGGAGTGCTTCCACTTTCTTTTCCTGGGGACAGAGACCCTGAGGAGTAATCTCATGCCCCAAGAAATTAACACGGGTTCTACACCACTGTGCTTTCTGAAAGGAAAGTTTTGCTCCGGCGGCCCTCAACTGTGTCAGAACATAACGGATCTCCGCTATGTGTTCCTCCACAGATGAACTTTTGATGAGGACATCATCTACATAAGCCAGGTTACCCCTCGCACCCAGGTCGGGCATGGCCTTATGTAGGAAAATGTTGAATTCATTGCCGGAGTTGAGGTATCCGAAGGGAGTCCGGGTCCATGTGTACTGCTGGCACCCAAAGGTAAAAGCCAGTTTGTATTGGTCCTCCCTACTGACAGGCACGGTCCAGTATCCATTGGTCAGGTCTATTGCTGTGAATACCTGTGACCCCTGAATCTGGGCCAGTGTAGGGCAGAGGCCATCGGGAAGTATGGACCCGTTTGTTGAGCTCCCTAAGGTAGGCGCAGAGTCTCCACTGGCCGTTTGGCTTCAATATTCCCAGCACCGGATTATTAAAAGTGCTGTGGACTGGACGGATTATTCCCCGGGACTCAAGGTTCTTAATTATTTCAGTAAGGGACTCCATGGATGCCAGAGGCAAACGATATTGCTTCACAAACACTGGAGTCATTCCAGGGTCCGTGGGAATTGTTGTGGTGTGGATGTCGGTGCGACCACAGTCATATGAGTCTACCGCAAAGAGATCTTGGAAATCCAAGAAAACTTGTTTCAACTTTTGCTTCTGTTCCAGAGTCACACAGGCATCAGCTAGGTTGACTCTCTCTTCCACCATCTGCCTGAAGCCTGGAAAGACTTCTGGTTTGGCTATCTCAGCGGCCTCCTCCAGCTGGGTGGAGAAGTCCCTGGTCAGAGTGCTGATTTGGACTGGAGGCTTCAGGTGGGAAAGGCAGCCCTCATGGACCTGGAAAATCACCTCATCCCTCCTGAAGTCACAAGTCACATCTTCCTTACCATAAGGGCAAGAAGTGTACACCAGGAAGTTCCCCCCATGCCGGGTGAAAATCCTGTCTGGTGTTGGATTGTCCTCACTGTCACTGTCAAAACAGTCCTTGGGGATTGGTCCTAACAGTTCATTTCCTAGATCAATGGAAAAATGTCGGTCATCAACCGCCATTCCAAAAATGGTGCCTGCGGCTAGAGTAATACTCTTCAAGTCGCTGTTATCCACCTCTATTGGAATGGTGTCATGTTCTATGTTGACTAATGGTGTTGGGTTTAACCCCAACCCTTGCTGTTGGAGAGAAGCATTTAGATGAATATAAGCATCAGGGTTTTTCAATTTTTGTCCTCTTTTAGCTTTCACTCCCAGGGAGAATTGTCGGGTCCTTTCTGGAATGGTGACTTCCTCTTTGAGCTGAATTTCAACTGCATAAGGTAGCAATTGAGCTGACCTAAATGCTTTTTCTGGATCATCAAACCCCATGGGATTATCCGTGAATCGGGACCAAGCTTTGAAGTTTATTAGGTCCAAACTAATGGCAAAGCGATTGAGAATGTCACTGCCTAAGTAAAAGGCGGCAGTGACGTCTCGCACGACCCAACAATTATGGACTATGCTCTTGTTGCCAATGGAGATTTTGAGCATACACCTGCTTGGCAGGAGATGTTTGGAATTAGGTGCTTCCAGGTCCATTTCCCATTTGACTATCAGTTTGAATGTGGGAATGGCTGGATCTTTTGGGAGTTGGCGGAACATGGCTTCGCTGATGAAGCTCTTACCGTTGTTCACACACACTCGAGCGAGAACAGAGTCCTTCCCATCATTTAACTGAACAGGGATGAACAACTGATCTCCAATTTGCTGAATATCAGCCAGGCTCTGAGCTGACTTCACATCTTTCTGGACTATAGGAGTGGGAGTTTCTGATTGTGGATTGGTGAAGAATTTCAGAGTGTTTCCTTCCAGTGTGGAATACCACCTTAAACTGGAAGGAAGGTTGATTTTCAGAAATAGAGAGGACCCCCCATCACCAGTCTGTTGTCCTACTGCTATTACTGTCACGTCTGGAATCTGGTTGTTCTGGAAGTGAAATTCTACTTGGTCAGATTTTTGTTCAACCATGTGGCAGGTGCCGTTTAAACTAACATGGTTGACACTCTGTTTTAATTTTATGGGTCGGCTAGTCTGGGTCCAGAGGACCTTGTTTACACAATCTATTAGGGGTGACAACCTTCTCAGGAGGTCATTCCCTAGTAAACAAGGGGTGCCCTCTGGAGTCACTACTATGACCGGGTGTTTCACCTTGTGTCGCCCAATTTTAATGTCCAAGTCTGCAGTTCTCTCAATGGGAATTTCCTTCCCGTCAAAGTTCTGCAGTTGTCCAGGAAGAGAGGTGAGAGGACTTCGGTAATTCTCCCCCTTCCTGCATTTAGTTCCTCAAAGGCCCTTTTGGACAGAAGGGTAGCTTGGGATCCAGTGTCCACCAGTGCCAGAATTGTACCCTGCCCCTGTACTTGTACCGGGGCATAGTATCTCCCCTCCTTCTCCTCAAGGGGGCACAGATAATGCAAATTTTTGGACAACTGGTGGGCTAACTTTCTGGTTTTGGACATTTCTAGCGAAGAGATTTGGGCAGAATTCTGTGGAGAGCCTTGGGAATCTGAAAGAAAAAGTTGGCAACTGGAGATCAGAGCCATTGTGGGTTCCCCTGGTTGCGGTTCTGGGCCGCCCCGCCCTTTGTGGAGGCAGTCATCAGGATGGGTTTGACCCTTGGGATTTTGGTATTGTCGGTTCTGGGATGAGATGATGGGCGGCGGTAGCTCAGTCTCCACATCTCCCCAGTCTGGATTGGAATCCCTTGGGACCCATTTTTCCTTGGGAGGAGTTCCCCCATCTCTGAAGGAGAAGATCCTTTTCCCAGGATCTTCTGAGGATCCCTCTCCCTCAAATTGGAAGACCTGTACCTCCTCCACAAAGTGGGTCTGTTTGGGTTCTTTGTTTCTCCTACCCCCCCTCTGCTCCTTGGGAGGCAGGCTTTCAGGGGCAGGAGATTTTGTTTCCAGTTCCTGGTTTTCCAGGGGCTGTTTACAAGTTGGGAAGGAAGCTTCCTCCAAGGCTTTACACCCCCCTTCCCCTTGTGCCTCCTCCCTGGGAACCGGTGGGTTATCGGGGTGCTGCCCCCGTCATTGTTCTGGAGCACCAGGTCCAGAGTTTGGGGCATTCTGCGGTGGCATGCTCATCTGAGGGTTCTGTTGAGCCCTCAGTATGTGACCCAGATCTCGTGCCATATTTTGGACCTGGCGCTCAAGTTGTGAAACCCGCTCAGGCTGATACGGGGCTCTATTTTCTCCCCTGGGCTGATCCCGGGAAGGGTAGCTATCACTTCTCTGGTAATACCCCGGATTGGGAAGATTTGGGTACCCCTCCACCCTTGGCCTCCCCTCTCCCGGATTAGGTTGTCTGGGCTCAGGGAATTGGGGAAAGAAGGATGGATGGTTTTGGGGTTGGAAATTGGGTGGATACCTGGGAAAAAAGTTCTGCCCAGGATTTGGTGAATTTCTTCCCTCCTGGGGGAAGTTAGGAGGGAAGTTCCCCGGGTTAGGCGCTTGGCTGGATCCCCCCCCTTGGGCTGGAGGAGTCCACACATAACCCAGGATTGGTCGGTTTCCCTTGTAGCGGGGACGTACATAGTCAGGGGAGCGGAGGACCCCATTTGTGAGACTACCTCCTCGACTCCCTGTCTGTGACTGGCCCGAGGGCCTTCTGGGCTGTGAATTATTTGGTGCAGGCAGGTTTTTAGGCCCCCCCATCTCCAAATCTAAAATGGGGGCAACCTTTACCTCTGCCACCTTGGCAGCAGCAGGGGTGCTGTTGGTTTTGGGGTTTTTCGGCGCGTTATTTTTATTTTCGATAGGCTTCTGCACCTCATAGATCTGGGTAGCCTGTTCAATGACCCAGTCTAAAGATCTTTTCTCATGAAAATCTCTCACGAGCTGTGTCATTATGTATTTGGGTAAGGCATGGAAAAACGTATTGATAAATTCTCTGCTATCCGTGCGCACCCTTCTGGTGGTCTGCGCAAAAGCATGCTTTAATTCTTGCACAAACTCTTGTGGGGCCTGATCCTCCCCACATTGCAAATTGTAGGCTGCCTTGCGAGCCTCTTGAGGATTTCTGTGCACAGAAAAACGTTTCAAGATGGCCACCTTATAGGTGGACCATCTTAAATGATATTGGTCCTCCAGCCCCGCAAAGAAACTGGAGTATTCTGGTGAGAAGGTCCACTTTAAATATTGAATACAGCTTTGGCTGTCCTTCAAATGGAAAGTCTCCATCATTTGCTCATAGAGCTCCAAGTGTTCCCAAACAGAATACTTGGCATTCTTATGATAAGGCGTGATGACACTCCTTATTGCCTTTATTTGTTTCAATGGGTCCTTAAGCAAGGCCCTTTTTGCCTTATTGGCCTTTTTGGTTCGGGTAACCTTGGTCCATTCATCCTCCGACTCAGAAGCGCTGCTCCCAGAGGTGCCCGTCTGATCTTCCAGGTTTTCCCAGATTCTGCGAGCCTGGGAATGGCTGGCAGAATGTGGGGACCTGGTCTCCTGTGTCCTGTAATGCTCAGAGGGGTCTTCAGATCCCTCCTTGCTGCCAGGATTTGATGGGTACCCCCCCCCCCTACTGACCTAACTGGGCTGAGGTTTCCAGGATGCCCTTAATGGGCCTACTCTCCTGGGGTTCCCCACTAAATTGCACTGTGCTTGGGTGCCCATACCCGGATGCCCGCCCATCCATTCCTGGGAGGTACTGGCCTATGAGCCCCATACTTCTAGCTGGATAGTAATCTGCCATCTCCGTGGCCCTGGGCTCATGTGCGCGAGGGGACATGGGGGTGGCAGAGTCCAGGGACTGGGAGAGATGAAGGCCTCTGGTACCAGGGCTCCTGAGGTTATGCTCAGGCGTTTCCCTTTCCCAGCGCACCTCGTCTCTATCAGCCCCTGCTCCCTGTTGCAATGCAAGAGTCTGCGCTTTCAGTTCCTCAGTTAAGGCCTTACTAGACTCTATCAGTCTCTCCTGCATCGCTACCTGTTGCTGGAGCCTATCATTGTGCTGACAGAGAGCCTCATTTTCTCTCTGTGCCTCCTGATTGGTCCTGGAGTACTGGGCCAGTCTCTGCTTCAGGAGGGTTACCTCCTGAGCTGTGTCCATATTGGCCTGCTCCTTTCTTGCCAGAGCATCCTCCACCCTCCTGGTGTGCTCTAACAAGTTCTGGTGTTCTTTTTGGAGGTCACCCAGTCCCTGGAGGGCCAGGTGATTTTCTTCCATTTTCCTTTTTAAGTGGCAGACTTCCTGGCCTAAGGTATCCCTTTCCTGACTAAGAGCCGGCATCTGTGCCGCCAGGTCGTCCCTTTGCCTTTGGAAGGCACCAGCTTTCTGGCGCTCCTGGTCAAACTCTGCCTGGGTATCCAGGTCTTTCAAAATCAGTTTATTGCTCTCTGCCTTCTCCCTATCTAGGTGGCTTTGCCGGGTGACTACCTGCCCGGCACATTCCCTATTGAAATCTAATTGTTGCTCCACCTTTTTCTGGCTCTGCAGTATGGAGTTCAAACCTTCTTGGTACTCCTTCTGCAAGGCCAGAAATCTGGTATCCTGGTCCGCCTTTTCCTGTTGCAGCACATCCATATCCTCCTTTATTTTAGTGATGTACTGTCTGCTGTCCTTTTCTGATTGCTGGCACCTGAGCAGCCTCTGCTCAGAAGAGTCCAGATCAGATTGGGCCTTCTCTAACGCCATCTGTTGCCTATTTGCCAGATCTTGACCTTCAGCACATTTGTCCTGTATGGCTCCCATATGTAGATACAAATATGCCGCTATCCTGGCAATCTTATTATGTTCATCTTTGGCTTTAGGGGCCATATATAGTTCACTCAGGGCCACATGTAGGGGACCCTGATCTCCCCATTTATCTGACCCTGTTTCAGTGACCTGTTGCGCGATTGCCTGCAACCAGACCGTTTGGTCCTGATGAGTCCACTCACCTCTCACAAATAGCTTATGTAAGAAGTGCTCTCTGGCTATTTTGATGTCTACCAGTGTCGTCATTCTGGAATTTGAGTTCCTTCCTGACTTACAGAAGTTTGTATTTTATTTTTGCAAAACAGACCGTTTCCTTAGAGCGTTCCTTTGAGGAGTGCTTTACAGCGTAACACAGCGTAGTGATCCGACCGGATATGTGTATCTGGTCAGCTGGCAAACTGTATTAATCTGCACAAATGGTAAACCTAACCCAGAATATCCCGGCTCGAGCCCCCACTTTGTAAGAGGATTCAATTCAACACTACAGCTAAATCAATGCCTAGTCTGGGATACTGAATGGAAACCCTTATTGATATATCTTTATGTCCAGTTCATGAGTTCTGGATGACAACCCCTATAAAACACCCCTCTCTTAGAATCCCCCTGACCCCACTGAGCCAAGAAGTAGTTCTGTTTTGCAAGTTTAAAAGGTTTATTTGAGAAATAAAACAAAATATAGATACCACGCTTTTATAATAAATTAATAATCAATATCGCCCTTATAAATATAATGTTAATCAACAATGGGTAATCTGACACTAGCACACTTCTTTATAATCAATGAGGAGTTGGTGTAGGATGGATAAGGCAGCGAAAATACCTTTATCGTTTCAAATGGATGCAATGTTGAATGAAAATGCTTTACAGAACTAACTAATATGGTTTCACAAGATATCATATGTTCACTTTTCCCCTGGTGGCAATTCACACCCCCCCCCCCCCCCCTATATGCAATGCAAGGAGATGGAAGTAACACACACAGTTCTCAGGAATGCAATCAAATACAATACGAAATTCAATTCTCACCCCAGCAAGCTTAGAGAAAACAGGTATGAGTTTTAAAACACACGCCCAAGTGCTTTGAATGGGGTGGCAATGAAGTGAGAAATATGCTGAAAATGCTTTTAATTCCCTTTAGGAGGTTCAGGGTGAGTGAGAGATACGTGGGATGAGCTCAGGCTCACTTTAGCAATGATTCAGGGATGGTTATTAAGAGGCAAACGAATTTTTAGCAAAGGAAAGCAAAAAGCTGCTATCTTTTTACAGGTAAAGAAATCAGGCCAAATCGCAAATCACGACAAAATTCGCGAGTGCGTGAATCATGATTAAGGCAAAAGTATAAGGAGTAGCAAGTCGGTACTAGGTTCGTTGGAAAGCTGAGATTCGAGGCCTTCAGAGGAAAGTTAAACCAAGTTCCTAGGACAAACGGTTCCAGAGATATGAATGATTTTGTAAAGGTCGTTTTTCGGATTTAAAGTAACTCAAATTGACAGGTGACAGCTTTGAAAATGACAGGTGACACGATCTCTAGGAGACAGTTCTAATCAGATTAAAATAGTTGGATTAAATTATTTTAACTAAGAGCTTATTTCTGTCACAATCTGATCTAAGTACTCACTCCTAGCTTTGAAAGGACTGGACCTCGCCACGGATCGGGTCAGGATTGGCTGCGGTTCCCTCGCCACGAACGGTCTCTGCGCGCAGCGCCTGGGTCAGCTCCGCTCTGCTGGGTCTGTCAGGCACCGGTTCTGCTCACAGCGTCTGGGTCAGCTCCCCGGATACAGCGGCCTGTGGTTCTTTGGATCTCTGGTCTGCTTTCTGGGTGTCTCTGCTTTCTCTGGGTACAGCACTGCTTCTGGATCTTTCTGGCACAGGGTTTCAGGCCAGAATCAACAGCTCAGCCCGACTGTGAATAGTCTGCAAATGATTTTGAGGCCTGCTGAAGAGAACTCAGCTTGTGGGTTAGGCCTGTTCTTTACAAATTCTGAAGTAAAGTCTTGGTCTCTGAAGATTGATGGATTGAAGTCCGAAGTCTCCCGGCAGAGCGTCCCGCGGAAAGTGAAAAAGGGATCTCCACTTGTCCTGCACTGTCTGCTTTTATGTGTTTAGAAAGTGGGTGTGTGCGCAGCATCACTAAGCCAGCCCCTCTCTCAATTTATCATTGGCCAAGCTTTCCTTTCTCCCTTGATTGGGGGAACTGAGTTGTGAGTCAGAGTGATGAGGTAGATTTTATGGCCAGAGGGCCCTCCCCTGTCATCTTAACACACAAATCTATATTTGATCCAAATACATATTTTCCCAAATAGACAGTTGTTTTTACATCCCTACACACATTATATATCACATGAGGTAGGCACTGTTCTGACTCTGGCGTTTCTAGGAGCTTGGGTAAAGAAATGGCAACTTATTTTCGATTTTAGTGGGTTATGCAACATTGGTTTTTCATTAAAAGTATACACATATACACGGCCTGTCCATACATACTCCAGTAAATTCCCATGTCTCTAGCTTAAACACAGAGTCTGTAGTATCAATAAATAGTGGGGTTTTGCCCCAGAACATCACACAAATTGGAGTTTGGGTTTGAATTGTGGGCAGAGTTTTCATTTTAAGGATCCCCAAATTTCACATTTCTGTCATCTGGTTACCAAGATTTATCAGTGTTTCTGTAAAATATATATTTGCTTTCAATTCAAAGTACTGCAGTGTTTGAGTCCGCCCCCAAAGTTTGGGGATGACAGTGATCACATGTCTCTCCTGGCTGGCAGATCTTTGTTGACAGGAAACAGTCAAAATCACCATATCCTATTCAAGGGAAAAGGTCTTTTGTGTGGGCTCCAGCAAGCTGAGGTCAACAGACCAGGGGGCCACTTTGCATTTGGTTAGCATGACCATGTGATATCCTGGGCTTTCTGAGGTGAGAAGGTTTCCCAGCCTTTTGGCCTGTTAATCAAATCAGATTGTCTCTGGGAACAGCAGGTGGTTAGATTTCTAATTAACCCACAGTCTTTTGAAGTCCCAATTGTCACAGAAGGCTGATTAGCTTCTGAAGTAGCAGTTCTCCTGTCAGAGTTTAAACCGCTAGCGCCGCCTTGAGTCCAAAGTGGGTACTGCATGCATTATTTTTTTGGATCAGTCTTGAATTAATGCATTTCAAACAAGAGATTTTACATGGAAGTATACTATCCAGGTTCAGCACATGGCACTGGTGTGGTTCTGCAGTAAAATAATTTTGGGCCCATTGAAGAAATGAATTCCCAATAGTTGTGGGTTGCTTTTGGCAATCAGCATTGCCCCTTTTGCAATGGTTTCAGGCTACTGTGTGTAGCCCAAAGGTGGTTTTAGGCAGTGCCCTTCTGTGCCCACAACATCGGCAAAAATGGGTGGCAGCCTATTCTTCATGCATTTCCCTGTGCATTTTCTGGGAAGTTCTGGCCATCATGATTTTTTCAATGCCAGTAAGGCACAGTTTTTGTGGTAGGGCTCGGATGCATGGGTAAAAACATCCCACAGGGGTATGTGCCCAGTAGGCATTCCGCGGGAGTCCATTCGTATCTGGTCAACCCCAGAGTCTCACTTGTCTGTTGTATGGAAGTCCACAGTGACTGTGTCTTGACACACAGCCAGAATACATGAAGCAGGTCTGCATTTTCTATTTCGCACCATGAACATTTGGAGCTCTGAGTTTTATTAAATTTAGCCAGCCTGGATGGGGTTAAGTATGTTCGGTGTAAGAGGTTCAGTTGTATTTGTCTAAATCTATTGTTTCTGGATACTGTTTTGGGAAATGTCAGAGCCCGCTCCCATTCCACGTCTGTTAATTCCCGGCCTATATCTGCTTCCCATCTGGTTTTTAATTCAGCACTGCGCGGGTTGGGGGTGTCACTTAGATGACTATAGATCAGGGACACCGGCCTCTTTCCCTCTCCCAGTTCGTACAATAGCGCGATCAAGGGGTTTGGCTCTGGTTCTTCTGGCCATGTTGACCACTTGGTTCGTGCCATGGATCTTATCCTTTGGTACCACAGGAACTGGCCTGTGTGGATGCCACTTTCTTCCTGGAGCGTTTCAAATTCTTTAAACTCTCCCTCTGTATATAGGTCCCCCGATGAGTATATCCCTTTCTGTTCCCAGTGTCTGAGGTGTTGTAGGTCCTCAGGGGATCTGCATAGATCTGAGACCAGCGGTATGTTCGGGGAGTACTGGTGTTTAGCATGGGCGAGGGTTTCGGTCCTGTGCCAAATTTTCCGTCCTAAGGTGGCCATGAAGGGGGCATCTCGTAACAGGTGGATGGGGGCCCAGGATAGTTCTCTCATGTACAGCGGGGGGATCAGTGGCTGCAAGAGTGGCGTCTCAGATGTGGCATCATCCGCTAGCCACTTGGTGATAAAGCTAAGCTGTGCTGCCAAATAATATTTTTCAAAGTTTGGGAGTTGGATTCCCCCCTGGGTGTATGGTAATGTCAAGGTGGCGAATGCTATCTTGCGTCTTCCTTTCCCCCACAGGAAATTTCTCAGTATTTTTTCCAATAGGCGGAAGAAAGGCGCTTTGATTTAGAAATGTACGTTTTGAAATCCGTACAGGAATCTGGGGAGAACAATCATTTTAATTATTGAGGCCCTGCCCATCATGGATAGGGGAAGTTTCGCCCAGAAGGTCATGGAGTTTCTTAAGGCAGGAAGAGCAGCTTTAGTGTTGTGCTCGTGCATTTGCTCCGGGGAATGCATTATGTGTATCCCTAAATATTTGAAAGAGGTTCTCTCCCACTGTATTCCCACCGAGGGAAGATCCGTTTCGTCTTTTCCCTTAAGGCCAGCCAGGGGGAAGAGGCAGGATTTTGCCCTGCTGCATTTTATACCTGAAACCCTTGCAAAATTGTCTAGGACGTCCAACATCGTGGGCACATTGTTGTGTGGGTCACTGACGAATAATAGTACATCATCCGCATAGAGAGAGATAATGTGGTCAATGCCGCCCAGCCGGATCCCAGCATCAAAAAATTGCTTTAAAAAAAGATGGCGATAGGTTCTAGTCCTAATACGTAGAGCATGGGGGAGAGAGGACATCCCTGTCTAGTGCCTCTGCATATGTTCCAGACCTCTGATATATGTTTCCCGGTTTTTACTCTGGCCCTAGGTTTTGTGTATAGTATTTTGATCCATCTAATGAACCCCGGGCTGAAGCCAAACCCTACTAGAACTGCCGCTAACCACTCCCAATATATCGAGTCGAACGCCTTGATGGCATCGAGGGACAGCAGTGCATATGCTTCTATGCGGGTCTCGGTTTGTGCGATAATATGCTGCACTCTGCGTAAATTCATGGTTGTGTTCCGGGCTGGTATGAAGCTGCATTGATCTTCATGGGTTTATAGTGATAATTTCGACAACAAAAATGTCTAAAGTCAAAATTTCGAAAAAAAAATGTCGAAAAAAAAGTCAACTTTTTTTTTCAATGCATTTTTTTTTTAAATGGGGGGGTTCCCCCCTTTTTTAATTTATTTTTAAATTTTTCCATTTTTTGTAACTCCCCAACCCCTAAAATAAATATATAATTAAAAAAAACGAAAGTCGACATTTCTTTTTTCGACATTTTTTTGTCGACATTTTTGTCTGTCGACATTTTTTTTTCAAAATTATGACTGCCCACCATCTTCATGTACTACTTCCCCTATGATTCTGGCCAATCTGTTTGCTAACACTGTTGTCAAAATTTTTACATTATAGTTGAGAATTGCTATCGGGCGGTAAGAGTCGCATCCATCAGGGGGTTTATTGGGCTTGCTGATCGGGATCAGAAAGGTCTCCCTCATGCTGTCAGGTAATATCCCTCTCTCGTGCGCTTCCTGAAAAACCTTGTGTAGTAGGGGTGTTAGGGTGGACTCATAAGCTTTGTAGAACTCAGTGGGCAGGCCATCACTCCCAGGAGTCTTGCAGGTGGCCAGTGACTTAATTGCCTCCTTGATATCCTCAGTTGTAATATCTGCGTCTAGGGCTTCAGATTGTTCAGGGGACATCTTGGGAAGGCCTATCTCTTCTAGGGTGTCCGTGATTTGCTCTAGGGGAACCTGGTCATTGTGAGAGTAAAGGCGTTTGTAGAAGCCCTTAAAGGTGTCATTTATGGCTTGCTGTGTCTGCGCTACCCCTTCGTCCTCAGTCTGTATCCCAGTGATTGTGTGCCAGGGGCGTTCTTTTTTGCAGAGCCAAGCCAGCATTCTGCCTGGTTTATCAGCTTCTGTGTGTATTCTATTAGTTTTGGTGGTGTAGTCAAATTTGGCAAGTCTATCCCACGCTAGAGCAGAGTTAGTTCTAAGTTCTTTGAGCTTGTCCTCCCTTTGTTCAGTGGCCACCGGGGCTGCCTCGAGTTGTTCAATCTACTGCTCCCATTGGTTAAGTTCACCCCTTAGTTGTTTCCTAATGCCCCCTGCCTTTGCAATGATTTCCCCTCTCGTCACTACCTTTAGGGCGTCCCACATCGTGCTTAAATGGTCAACACTTCCAGTGTTTCTCTCAACGAAACTTTCTATAAATTCGTGTAGCTCTTCCCTGAAAGCCAGGTCACCAAGGACGTCTATAGGCATTCTCCACATTGGGATAGGAGGTTTGGGGCCAGCGTGGTTCCATTCTACCAGGAGTGGCGAGTGATCGGAAATGGTTCTGCCTAGGTGAAGGGCATCTACTATTTGTGACCGGTGTTCATTACTTATGAAGACATAGTCTAGTCTCGTGTGGAGACCATGTGGGGAGGAAAAATATGTGCACCCCCTGGCGTCAGGATGACACTCTCTCCAGGTGTCGGCTAGGTGCAACCTGTCGGTTAATAGGGAGAGGGCTGTCGTAGCCGCTGAGGGCCCTTTTGGGTGCGGGAAGGATCTATCAAGTATCGGATCATGGACACAGTTGAAGTCTCCCCCCCAGAAAAGGAGTATGAAGTTCCAACCCCCTGACCTCCCCAGTGTTCTACCAATTTCGCCAGGGAGTCCGCCGTGCAGTGTGTCTCTTGTAACAGTGCTATCTGCACTCTCTTTCTGTTCCGATAGGACTTGATTCTGTTCCGGCGTAGGTAAGAGCTCAGGCCCCTTACATTCCAGGTCATTATTTTTATATTTGCTTTAGATGCCATAGGGGAGCAGTTGGGTTTCCATCTCCATTATCCGGCCTCCGCCGGCGTCCTTTACTCGCTCACCATGTCTTGGCCCTCTCCCCCCCTGTCCCCCTGTACCGGCTTCAAGCATTTCATTGGTTGGAGATTTTCTAACTTGTGTAACTCCCATTGTATAGAATGGGGAAAACTCAACAAAACTATTCAAACTGTCCCCAGCAGTTGCTTTGAACTTGCAGTGCTCCGGGGTTCCTGAGCCTTCCAGGCCACTCCTGACCTTCCGGATCAGGTATTGTGTGAGCAAACTGCTTACACCTTTTTTGGGCGGGGTGGGTTGCTTGACTGCCGCTTGTATGGTCCTCCGAGCTCTCGTCCGATGTAGCTTACTTTGCAGTAGAACTTCATAGTTCTTCGTTTGCCTACTGTTCCTTTTTATTTCCCCTTTCAAGGGGGCAGCCCGTTTCTTGCGCTCTCTGGGAGGTGCGTGGTCAGCTTCGGTCTGAGTTCGGTGATTCTTCCCTGTCGTCGGCAAGGTTATTATGTTCGAGCCACATGTTGGCTGCGGCTGGGGTCTCTAGGAACGTTGCCTTGCCTTTATATAGTATCTTGAGACGGGACGGGTAGAGCAGCATGTATTTCAAGTTGAGCTTCCTCAGCCGGGCTTTTATTGGAAAGTAGGAGTTTCTGGCTCGTTGCACTGCAGGGGTATAATCCGGGTATATGACTATTTTTGAGTCATTCCATTTTATCTCCCCTCCTTCCCTGGAGAACCGTAGTATAGTTTCTCGGTCTCTGAAGTTTAGAATCTTGGCTATGATTGGCCGTGGGTGAGACCCGGGTGGAGGATGTTTCTGAAGTGACCTGTGGGCCCTTTCCACAGAGAACCCCTGAGAGAGGTTTCCCACCCCTATTTCTTGTTGCAGCAGCGTTTCAATGAAGGCCGTCGGGTCTGGGCCTTCTAGGTCTTCAGGGACCCCCAGAATTCTGATGTTATTACGGCGGGCTCGGCCCTCAGCATCCTCAGAGCGGACCTCCAGCCTCGCCACCTTCTGTTCCAAGTCCCGGACCGTTACCTTTAGGTCTCGGGTGTCCTCAACATTTTCATGCAGGGCGGTCTCCGCCGCCGTGACTCTTTCAGTTAGGTTGCGGGCGTCCTGGCGCATGAGTTGCATGTCAGATTTCACCTCCTCCAGCCTTCCTTCGAGTGATGTGCGGAGGGCAGCTATTGCTTGCAGGACTTGCGTGTGTTTGAGGTCCTCCTCCTGTTGGGGCAATACTTCGGGGATTCCCGACCTTGTTGTTGTGACTGCCTTGGGGGTCTGACTGTCGTGAAAGAGTCCATTGTGACCAGCTTCGGTTTGCTCCTAGGGGGAGACATCCCCTACTCAGAGATCTGTAGGTACTGTCCCCTGCAGGGTGCGGGTCAATCTTCGACCCCCGTTCTGTTATTTCCGAGCGGATTTCAGGGGAACGTTGGTCTCAGGGATCCAACCCCAGCTCATATGTTGTATCCGGCAACGCGCGTTTCCAGGATCAGTTAGCAAACTTCGTGCCAAGAACTGGGCGTGGGTTGCGAGGAGGGCCCCGGTCCTGGGGGTGCTGTGCCGTGGGCCGGTCCGGGACTGTAGACTGTGTCCAGGTATCTTCTGGCCCCTGCTTGTGCCTTCTATGGGCTGCCGGCGGATCGGAGCTGTCCCGCCACCCACGGGTCGAGCTTCTCGGGGTTCCCAGTCTCTATGATGTTTTATTTTATTCACCACCTCTCCCCTTCCGGGCTGTTGTGTTGTGGGCTGGCTCCCGGAGCTCCCCCGCCACTCCAGGAATCTTCCTCGCATGGACTTTTGGTGCTTTTATTTTGGGGGGCAGTGTCTACTCACCCTGCTCTCGTTGTAGTCACGGGGGGCCAACCCCAGACCCCCTAGCGACCGTTGTCCTGATGGAGGCCGGAATCCAAAGGGCCGACTCACAGCCGCCGCGCCGGGGCGCGCCCGAGGGGTTGCGTGCTCTGCTGCAGCGGGGGATGCACTCCCAACCCCTGCAGCTTTATCCCCGGATTCCGGAACCCGGGCGAAGCCAGGGGTCGCGTGGCCCGGCCCCCTCGTTGATGCGCAGGAGTATGTTCGCGGGCTGCAGGCCTCTCCTGCCGCAGGGCTCGAGTGGCCTGTATCTGCTCCCTCCTTCCAGGCGCTGCGGCTTCTCCCAGGTCCGTTGCGCAGGGCTCGCCGGCGTTCACGGCTGTCTGCACTCAGCTGCCAGAGCCCAGGTGGGGCCGGGGTTCAAGTGGCCCGATCAGTCGGTCACAGCGCTCGAGCGCGTCCTCCACCGCGGGCCTCCAGGGGTCTCTAAACGGCTGCTGCTTCAGTCACAGCACGCAGCGGGCGGCGCCATCTTGCGGGTCCCAGGGGCTCTGCTCTGGACTCCGCGTTTTCCGTTTTCCCCTCCCCAATTCGGCTCAGGAGTCGGGTCGAGTGATGGGGATTAGCTCCCTTGCAGGATTATGTAGGGAAGTCGTTGATTGCAGGCGCCGGTGCGCAGGAGTACGTTCGCGGGGCTGTAAGCCTCTCCGCACCGCAGGGCTCGGGTGGTCTGTATCCGCTCCCGCCTATCAGGAGCTGCAGCTTCTCCTAGGTCCGTTGGGCAGGGTTTGCCGACATTCACGGCGTTCCGCTCGCTCGGCAGCCGGAGCCCAGGTACAGCCGGTGATCAGGTGGCTCAATCAGTCAGTCGCCACGCTCAGGGGCGTCTTCTGCCGTGGGCTCTCCGGGGTCTCGAGTCGGCTGCTGCTTCAGTCACAGCACGCAGCGGGCGGCGCCATCTTGCGGGTCCCAGGGGCTCAGCTTTGGGCACCGCGTTTTCTAATTTCTCCTTTCCGATTCGGCTCAAGAGTCGGGTTGAGTGATGGGGATTAGTTCCCCTGCAGGATTGTGCAAGCAAACCGTTGATTTCAGCACTAATCAAGCATTAATAGTTCTTTTTGGCAGGATCTCGGACAGAGCTCCACGGGAGCTTGTCTTTACGGCATGCGTGCAAGCCACGCCCCCCATAGATGATGTGATTTGATGATGTTTGGGTGATGGTCCCTGTCGGTGAAGATGTGAGTTGGCCTACATGTCTGTATGTGTGCATGTCTTCTTAATAAGCCATGCATGTGCTTTGGGTTTCTGGCTGCACATCCACAAAGAACTGCAGATTCAGAAGGCTGTGATGCACTTATCCTCCTTGACCTATCGGCAGTCTTTGACACTATTGGCTGCAGCATCCTCACGGAGAGACTCCACTCTCTAGGCATCAGGGACTCTGCATTAAGATGGATCTCCTCTTACCTCGCTGACCGTTCACAGATCACCATTCTACCACCCTCCATTCGGCCCTGTCACCAGCGGTGTCTCACTGGGAAACTCCCTATTCCCATTCCTCTTTGACCTCTACCTGAGCACCCTCCCCGCTATTATCCGCTCACATGACCTAACCTGCTGCAACTACACAGATGACACTGGGATCATCTTCAAGATCCCAAGACCCCAGCTTCTACCCATTCTGACCTCACCTCATTCCTCACAGAAATCAAACACTGAATGACTGCTAACTACCTCCTCCTTAATCCTGGTAAAACTGAAATTCTGATCTGTGGTTAAACAACACTCTTCCACGACTTACCCCCTGGCCATCCTCCCTAGGCCCCCCATCGACAGCATCCAGCTCAGTAAAGAACCTGGGATGCAACATGTAGTCTGACAGAACACTCCCTGTACATCGGTGCTGTATGTAGATCCTGTCATCTACACCTCTGCATCCTTTGATGAATCGTCTCTTACCTCTTCTACCCTCACAGAGTCATGGCAATGTTGGCTATCATCCTCTAGACTAAGCCAATTCCCTTTATCTGGGCACCCCTGCCTATCAGTGCAGAGAGCTCCAATGGATTCAGAACTCTGCAGCTAGGCTCATCCTTGCCCTTGACCCCAGAGAACACATCACCGCTGCCCTCCGGCAGCTCCACTGGCATCCCATCGGCCAACACGCCACCTTCAAGGCCATGTGCATCACCCATTTTGCCCTCCACAAGACAGGCCCTGACATCCTCCAACATTGACTCACAGGCTATCAATCAAACAGAAACCTTACACCAGTCTCTGCACTCCTCTTTGTGATCCCTTCCTTCTATTCCACTAGAATGGGAGGATCCTCTTTCTCCATCCAAGCTCCAACACTCTGGAACTCCCTCCCACTCAGCATCTGCCATGTAGAGGACCACCTCTCCTTCTGGAAGGCACTCAAAACCTGGCTCTCCCCTTCCCCAAGCTGGACAAAGGCCACACCCCCGGCAACATCCTAGCACAGCTTGCCCTCGTAGTGGCACCCTGCCAGGCCATGGCAGTGTTGTATTTTATGTAATGTCTGTGGTGGTTTATAGAGGGTCCTGCTTTTTTACAGCCAGCAGGGTGCCTGGCAAAAAGGAGTACCTGAGCTGACTTGCACACGGGCGGCAGGGCGGCCTGCCCGTATGCCTCCCTGCACTCCACAGGACCGAATTTGCGCACTTGGACCATCTAGGTTTGGACTGCTTGGCACATGTGGACACCTGACAACCTTTACCTATGATCTGATATTTATAATGCGCTTAATACCTAAAGGTTTCTAAGCTCGGATCCGGGGATCGAACCTGTGTTGCTTCGTGTCGTCTTGCTTCCAAGGCGAGCATGTTGCTGCTGAGCTATCCTCCCGGGCTATGCTCACATATGTCACTTGTTGTTCACTGTTGGTTTTATGTGTGTTTTTTCCTCTTCAATGTATTGCATGACTTTTCATTTCCCAAATGTTTTTTTCATCTTGCACTGTCAGTGGCTGCACTCTATGTAACTTTATATTGTGGGTGCATGCCTCAGAAATGTCCTCCCCTCCACACAGCATCTGTTGTCCCTGCATGTGTTTGTACTCCACCCTATGATTTCCACTCCCTTCCTAGGAACAGTTCCTCCTGGGGGTGGGCTCTGAATGAGGGGGAAGCGACAGCTGGGGAGAGAGGACATGACCCTGAACTATTGTGTCCTTCGGAGGGGGCGGTGGGGAGGCAGATTCTGGAGTGGGCGAGCCACAGCCTTATATGCTGGAGAGCACGGACCTTGATCTCTTTCTAGGTTGCCTGCCGAGGTGGGCTGACCATGTGGGTTGGTGGCAGAGAAGCTGAGGAGGCCGCTTTAGCAGGTACCCTTGTTTTCCTGTCTGCTCTTCACCCTCTGCCCTTTTGTCCTCAGTCGCCCCCAACCTGCTCTATTTTTCCATCAGACGACGTCCCAGCCTTTCTGCCCCTGCTTACTTCTCTCTCTCCTTCTGTCTCTCTCTTTCTCTCTTTCTCTCTTCCCCCTTCTCTCAGTCCTCACCCTCTCTACCAGCCGCCTTCCCTCCTCTCATCTCCCCACCAGCTAATCTCCTCCTTGCTCCCCACTCCCTCTCTTCTCTCTCCAGTCTCTTATACCTTCTTACTTCCTTCCCAGCAGCCTCCCTACTTGAACTTTCCCTCTCCAAACCTTCCCCTCCTCCCTTCGTGTCACTTTCCCTCTCCTGTATCCAAGAGTTTCCCACAGGCCCCTGGGTCCCATGGAAGTGGGTGTGCCTAATTTGCATGCCTGCCATCAATGCCCTGCCTTATGCCCACAGACCAGGGCAGTCACACCCTTGTGTCCAGTGTGCGTAGCATACTCTGCCTGCAATGTATTTGCTTCTCTGTCAGTAAATAATCTGTTCCTGAGTTCTGATTTTGGTGTCTTCTTTGGTGCTCACACTCTTTGTTGTAACCTGCCTGTTATTGCCTGAGATGGAACACAGTCAGGTGTTCAGAGACAACACACACTCACCTGGTCTGTTGATCCCGGTCCAAAACTGTGGCAATGCCTGGGCTCTCTCACAAAGCCTTCCACATTTTGGCATGACTCTCAAATCCACAGGTTGCTGTTTTGAAAAATTGGCTTCCAGCCGCCTTGGCACAGTGTCAAGGATATGTGCCCTCGGGTGGGCCTCCTTACATGGGTGGCTCCACCTTCCAAGCAGAGCAAAGGCTTAGCATCCTGGCAGCTCACTGGTGGTCAGATCAGAGCGGACAGGGATTGATGGTGTTCGCCCCAGTCCAGGCCCTTTCTGCCATGATGTTCACCCTTCTCCACCAAGCAATGGTTCAGAATGCCCATTCTGTGTGATGCCAACCCCCCTCACCATGCCGGTGGTGGCGCATGCAGTAACCCCTCCTTTTTCAGTTGTATCTGAGCCCAGCCTCTCCCTTTCCACCACCACCCCGATAGCAGGCTGGCCTGCAGGTGCCCGTGTGGTTGACCTGTTCAACCGCCCCAAGTGTTGGGGGTGCATGCTCGGTTGCATCTGTCCCGCAGACGGCCCCGGGTCATGAAGATTGTCCCAAGGTGGGTGCAAATCTCCCCCCGTTGCATCCTTCCAGCAGGTGCAGCTACCGGGGTGGATGCTGCCAGTGAAATGTTCTTGTCTCAAAGACTGAGCCATACATGTGTTTGTACACATGGCCAGTAAAGTGACACTGCAACTGGCTTGTTGAGTTAGTAATGTTCCCATTGATTGGTGCATCTGCTACTTGGATTACTGTGGTGAATGTACATCAAATACATGCCGGCAAATGCTGACCTCCTGGCTGGGATGCGTGCATTAATCAGAACTAGACCAATATGGCATAACACTGCTGCTTTGGTGACTGCAGCTACAATTGGTTAGTTTGTATCTCCCTGTGACAACAAACATACATTGCGATGTCTGCCCTGTCAACTTCCTGTGCCTACCATGGTGATCACAGGTGAGGGTGAATCAGTATTGAAATCCAGAGAGTAGCCTTAGAAACAGCTACCACATCCAAGGAAAGCAGCAGGCATGCAATGTACGCATTCCCAATTTGGGGTGGTAGTGACTTACATTCATTTCACAGGACTTCACAAGGCACTGTGATTGGAATGTGTATACTTCACATTTTTTAAGGAGGAATAATTGAAGGGCAAGTCTGGTGGAAGCAGTCGTGGAAATTCCAGCTCCAAATGTGTATGTTATAGTTGCTGCACTTAAATTTGCTCGTAGTTGGATCTGGTGATTGAGCTTGTTGTCTGGCACGAAACACGCAACTGCATATCCCAGCCTTGACCACTGTCACCATGTGAAGACCTGTCACCCTGCTCAGAGGACAGCAGGGAGACTTAACGGGATGTGTACCGGGAACCCGTCTGTTATGTTCTACAATGATTTTGTTGGACTCCCAAGTTGGACAGGTGGTGCTGTCTTCCCCCCAGCCTCTCCTGCACTGGTAGATTCAGGCTGACGTCTGGATGGAAGACAGTTGTCTGTGACTCTTGTCGGTTTATCACTGGGGTAATGCATCAATGAAGAACGCAGCTAGTTATATTTGATTGGTGTGATTTGTAGGACAGATTGATCATTGTCACTTCTATCTCAGTTTACAGCTCTGGGTTCCTCCTGAGGATATGGTCAGTCCCCGATCAGCACCATCACTGGATCAATTTACCTGGTGCAATTACCCATTTGCGGGGGCCTCCTGACCTCCCTGTTTCACACGTCGTGGGTCAGGTGAGCCAGGCACACAGCATGCACCTGGTGGTGGTACTGTCCAATGCATATTCCCCTGCCCCAGGGCAGCTGGCTGTGCCAGGTGTGACTGTCTGTGGTTTTCCACAGCTGCCAGCATGGGACGGGCCTAGAGCACAGGTCTCGCAACAAAGTCCACCAGGCAACCGCTCCCCAGGTGGTCTTTGTTGCAGATAGGGACAGCAAACACTTGACGACACCAGAGGTGCCGGGATGGGCCAACACTCCAACTGGCTTGGCACAAGCTCAGAGAGCTGAGTTTTTTTTTCAGCTCCCCCAGTATTGCCTCAGATCAGATGTGGCGTGCTGCTGAATGTCAGCATCTCACTAAGCGGAGGTGAAGTAACTAACCGGGATTTCCTCAGTAACAGCACGTCTAGAGAGAAGAGCCCAGCACTGCATCCACGTCCAGTGGCGGGTGCAGGAAATGTGGCATACAGAAGACCGACTCCCCGGCATCACTCAGGGGCCCAAGTCCTTCTGTTCAGGCACACCACATGGATGGTGTCAGGCTGGAATCATCCCCCAGCACAACGGGATCAGATCTTCTCTGAGTCGGGTACTTGGGAATGCAACACAAAGTTGACTCCATCCAATAATGTGTATGGTGGTGAGACTGATAACCAACAAGCACTGTAAGTGAAAGATGAAGTGTACTTTGAAGAGTGAGTTAAAGAGGGTATGATACCAGTGAGAGGTAAACAGTAGGGATTTTACAGAGTGGGCAGTTTGGTTACCACAAACAGCAGATCCCCTTGCAGGACCACCACCCGGGCACATCCGCCCCCACATGGTGCATTACATCCATAGTGGTGCACCACAACTGGCTCCAGTTTGGCTGGGAATGCACCGTGGGGCAGCTGGATCTACATTCTGGTGAAGAGTGTTACTGACCACCTCTGGTTACAGTTTCAACATGTCCACATGGCTGAGGGTGATGTCGGTTACCCACCCAAACCCTCTTGTAGCACAGACCAATGTGTAAGAGTTGGACAGTCAAACCAAAGCCTGTAGCTCTATGACAGTGAGGCCTGGTGTACACCAGCTGAGGTGTGATCCCATTGTATTGTGAACACCACCAGCATCTCTCGTCCACTCTATTGGGGAGGGGTTGCATGAGCGTGTGTGATAGGAACCGAGATATGGTACAGTATGCCTGGGCAGGGTGAAGCCAGAGGGTACTGCGGTGGAGGTCCATAGCGGTCTTGCCATGCTAATCATTTGTCCGACCTGGGTATAGGGGCAAAAGACCAATCAAAACATATAGTGTCTGGTTCCCTCTGACATTTCCCTCGGGATAGCTGGCGCTCGGATACCCTGTTTAATCTGGTGAGGCAAATGATTGGAGGTCTTGAAGCCAAAACAATCTCAAACTATTCTCAGTCTTTATATGCATGAGGAGCCAATTGTGCGAAACATGGTGATGTTGAGGGAGTGGATGCAGTCACTGTGTGGGCTATTTTTCAGTTAATTGGCCTGAGGTGACCAGGCCCACGTGCAATGGTGCTGAGGGTGACTTGATGAAGATGTGAGACAGGTGAGTAATTTCTTAGACTAGTTGCATGGCACTCAGGGGAGCACACAGTATGATGATATTGTGAGCGGGGATATAGTCACTGTACAGTGTATTTTTCAGTCCATTGGCCTGAGGTGAGCAGGTCCAGCTGCAATGGTGCGGAGGGGTGACTTGATGAAAATGTGAGTCAGATCTGTCATTTCTTTGGCTTGTTGCATGGCACTCAGCAGCGCACACAGTATGGTGATGTTGTGAGCGGGGATATAGTCACTGTACTGTGTATTTTTCAGTGCATTGGCCTGAGGTGAGCAGGTCCAGCTGTAATGGTGCGGAGGGGTGACTTGATGAATATGTGAGTCAGATCGGTAATTTCTTTGGCTTGTTGCATGGCACTCAGCGGCGCACACAGTATGGTGATGTTGTGAGCGGGGATATAGTCACTGTACTGTGTATTTTTCAGTGCATTGGCCTGAGGTGAGCAGGTCCAGCTGTAATGGTGCGGAGAGGTGACTTGATGAAAATGTGAGTTAGATGAGTAATTTCCTTGGCTTGTTGCATGGCACTCAGCGGCGCACACAGTATGGTGATGTTGTGATATGATACAGCATTTATAACACGCAGGTACCCAAGTGTTTCTAGCTGCAACAAGACAAGGAGGGGGAAACAGAGGGAGGACAACACAACGATCTTACTAGGCCTCGTGTCAATCAGGTCGTGCAAGTACAGGGACGTGGAAGGGGAGAAGTGCAGAGGGGGGTGTGCAGGTAACTCAAAAAGTGCAGCCAACGGATGGCTAAGTGCAGGTAACTCAATGAGGAGCCAACGGGTGGCTCATAAGTGCAATGAGAAGGGACTGTAGGGTTGCAGATACAGACCACAAGTGCTGAGGGAGCCGGGAGGCAGTGCTGAGTACAACTAGACATGCAGGAGTCTGGGCCCAAGTTCAGAGGGTAGCCAGGTGACCAGTGCGTGGAGCAGTCAGGACATCAGCAAGGGAAATGAAGAGAGAAAGCACAAGCGAAGAGGAAGGTCTTGAGTTGCTTTCGGAACCTAAGGTGGTTCTACTCAAGTTTGAGAGAGGCAGGCAGGCTGTTTCAGAGGGAGGCCCCAGCCGAAGACAGAGATCTGCCCCAACTCTCTGCTTGAAAAATCAACTGACCCTCAGAGAGTTGGAGGTGGATGAGAGGAGAGTTTGAGAAGGGAGATGTTTAGGAAGAGAGAGCTGGAGATAGTGCAGTCCCAGGCACCAGAAAACCTTGTGGGCGATGCAGAGGGTCTTGAACTTGATCCTTGCCACCACTGCAAGCCAGTGAAGAGATTTCAGAGCTGGAGAGATACAATCCCTGTTCTTGAGGCCAAGGACAAGTCTTGCAGTCCTGTTCTGGATACGTTGTAGAGGTCAGAGGGTAGAGGCAGGAAGATTTAGACAATGAGCTTCTGGAGGACAGTGAAGAAAGGAAGAATACCTCTGAGGAGGTGAAGCTGTTTGACTTTTTAGAGATGTCAGAGATGTGAGGAGAGGAGAGGGTGGAGTCGAAGGTGACACCAAGGTTCTTAGCCTCACAGGTAGGAGCAGGAAGAGGGCCTAGAAGGGCATCCAGGGAGAGAGAGAGGAAAGGAGGGAGCTGGTGTACCGATGAGGAGGATCTCAGTCTTACTGGAATTGAGGCAGAGATCATTGGCAGCACACCATTTCTGAATTGTGGCCAGACAATCTGGAATGAGAGAAGGAGAAGAGGCAGCCGATGGGAGCCTGAAAGAGAGCTGGGTCCATCCGTATAACACTGAACGTTGGAGCAGAAAGCAGCAATGCGGTGGGCAAGAGGTGCAAGGTACTGGTTGAAAAGCCAGGGAAAAAAGGTTAGACTGATGGGGGAACACCACAAGTAGAAAGAGAGATAGAAGAGAGGAAAGACTGCAGTTGGACCAGGCAGGGATGTAGTCACTGTGCCAGGTCTTTTTTCAGTTAATTGGCCTGTGGGTGACTTGATGAAGATGTGAGCCAGATGAGTAATTTCTTTGACTTGTGGCATGACATGCAGACGAGTACACAGTATGGTGATGTTGTGGACGGGGATGTAAGTAGTCACTGTGTGGGGTCGTTTTCAGTGCATTGGCCTAGGAGAGCAGGCCCAGCTGAAATGGTGCTGAGGGTATCTTGATGAAGATGTGAGCCATGTGATTAATTTCTTTGACTTTTTGCATGACGCTCAGGGAGCACACGGTATGGTGTAATTGGGTGCAGGGATATGTTACCTGCTCTAACCTTGTGTTTTCCTTTCTTCTGAGGCATTCTACAAGGGGAGACAATTGCTGCTTAGTAAGGTCACAGGGCTGTGGAATGCCTGCACACCACACCTCATGCAGACTGGGTAGGTTTCGGCCTCTCCATAAAAGTACATTGCTACATGACTGAGGACACCTGGAGCAGGCTCTCAAGGGCAGAAGCTGTCATGTGATGAGAACATTCTTGTTCAGCGCAACATGCACTTTTCTCTGTATCACTCCTTATATGGAGATATGCTTTATGTAATGTATCATTGGCAGTGAATGGAGTAGCCACTCCACCTGTATATTAGGGTGGGACACGCCTAGGGTGGGCAAAGCAGTCCTCCCAGGTATTGGTTCCTGGTTACATTATATGCTGTGCCTTCCTATTTCTAGTCTCCTGTGCCTTATTGGGTGTCTGGGTACACAATTATTGGTGGGGAGTAGGACGAACTGGTAACAGGATGTTTTGATTGTGTTGTTTGATTTTGTGTCAGCGACAAGGATACTGTTGTTTCCCCTTGCAATGACTGTGTCAGTGGTTTGTTCACTTGATTTGATGGAGATGGACACACACAGTTTGCCTCTCCCAGACACACATTCTCAGGGTGTTGTTATGAGCCAGGTAGCTAAGCCCTATTTCATCATTGAAGGGCATCCGAGATGTGGCTTCACTGTGTGTGCTCCTCAGGGGCTGCAATTCAGGTGAAGCATGTTCTATGACCTGATTGCGTGTCTCCTGTCCCTGTGCCGTTTGGCCTGCCAAGTGGATGGGTGGTGCCTGTGGATGAGGGCATTGTCCCTCATGCAGCTCTACTGCCACCATGTGTGGCAATATTTTGCAGGACACAGCATGCCACAATGATCTGGCATACTACTGATGGGGCATATAGGAGTACTCTACCTCAGTGGTCAAGGAAGCGGAAACATGACTTAAGCGCCCCAAACGTGTGCTCCACTATGCCCCTAGTGGCCATGTGTGCTGCGTTGTAACTTACCTCACCTGGTCGGCAGGATTCCTGAAGGGTGTGAGCAGGAATGGTGAGAACAGGTAGGCACTATTCCCTGCAAAGGTGAAAATGGTTGTTGTTAGCATTGATTGGCATGGCTTGTTTTTCTGTGTGTCATGTGACTGCTTGCAAGTGCGTGATTATTGATACTCACCGATGAGCCAGGTGTTCCCAAAGGTTCCTGATGCCAGAGCCTGGTATAGGGGAGAACAGTGGTAAATGTAGCTATAATGCATGCTTCCCGGGTTATTGACATTCACATGCATGATGTGCCCCTAGACATCACAGATGACCTGCGCCTTAATGGAGTGCCAATATTTCTTGTTGAGAAGATGTGCTTGATCTCTCTTTGGGGTTGGAGCGCTAAATGGGTGCAGTCAATGGCTCCCAGGATCTGTGGAAAACGTGCAATGGTATAGAACTACAGGAACCTCTCTGCCTTGCCTGCAGTGTGTGTGGCACGTATATGTGCCTACACACATGTGCTATTATTATGTAGCGCAATACCTGGTGTAGGCACCGGGATTGCGTGGGCTGCAATATGCTAGCCACACTGGCAGAGGTGCGCTGAAATTATCCTGTTGCCGGGAAATGTAGGGCTGTTAGAAACTTCTCCAGGGGTGTCAATGCATGTGAGCAGATGGTGGGTGATGCAATAGGGAGGAAATCTGTATCTTTTCATACACCTCCTCCTCTGGCATTGCAAATAATGATGTTCGAGGTTGAAAGATTCAGGACCTCCTCACCATCCTCCTCCTTCTTCCATGATGTATGATCAGTGCCACTAAAGGGGGTCCGCCCGACATCAGTGGTAGTCCTATTTTGAATGGGGTTGCATTGCATGCTTTTATACTTACGATTTTCTGTGCGCTTTGTACTATGCGACACGTATCATGAGTCAGTAAGATCGCGAGAAGTGCGTTCTTCTTTGGACTCTGGGTAATTGCGCTATGAAATCCATGTCTAGGGTTTTCTTTGAATTTGATAAGGTTTGTTTGGTGCTTGCATGGTGCGTTCTTCAACATGCCCACATTATTCCTCGTTCTTCCTCATTTTGCGCAAAGAATGGGGAATATGTATGTTCCGTCCCCTATTTATTTCTTTGTGCTGGCCATTCCCACACTTTGCACTGTGTGTTGCGCAAAGCGCTCAGCACAGGGCAAAGTAGGTAAAGACCAGTGCAAAGTCAGATCCATGAATCAGCAACATGTGTTTAGCGCGGCGCAAAGTGTACTTTTTCCCGTTGCGCTGAGCAAACCTTTCTATGAATTGGGCCCTATGTCTTTTCAAGAAAATGTGCAAAAAGAGGCTTAAAAGTCACTACCTTCCCAGAAAGGGGACCAGAGGCCCAGGGCCTCTCCACAGAACCTTATTTTTGTATCTGGCGGCTCAACAGCCTTGTGCCAGGATACTAGAAGCTTCCTAAAACAGTGATTTGGTATTGAGTTGGTGAGCTCATCGACTAAGTCCAATATGACGTGCAGTCCAAGCAGCAATGGAACATGACACAAAGAAGCTTGGGACAGACAGAAGGTGTCCAGGTTAGTGTAGGCAGTTCCAGATTATTCATTAGGCCAAGTAGGCACCGGCCTATGGGCCCCACTCCTTTTAGAGGCCCCACGACAACGGATCAAAATAAAGCGGTGCAGAACATTAAAAACGTATTAGGAGATAATCTGCGAGGGGGTGCTGTGCCATTTCAACTGCCTAGGGGCCTCCACAGGGTTTAATCCGGCATTGGGTGGAGGCAACAAGCGGTCCAATGCGAGAATTAGGGCCCACAGCTGTTCCTTGACTTCTGGAATGCTGGGTAGCCCAATCCAGTGTCTCCAGGGACAAGGTAAGTTCTTATGCTGCACTCCCAATCCTGGGAGCTTGACTTCCACCTACAGAGTATCCTTCCCTTCCCATGAGCAGGAGCCTGGTTCCAGTGCTGCCAGCAGTTGAGGCCTTAGTCCACAGCAGTTCACCCCCACTGGTCCCAGGGGTTGGATAGGGGACCAAGCTCTCCTCTGCCTTGGATGCACCTGTGTTCACCTTTATGGCAGAGGACCTTGGAATTGTCTGCACTCCCAACGGGTTCCTGAGATGTCTTCTTCTTGGTGTGCAGGGTAGAATCAAGGAAGGAGTGGAAGACCCCTTCCTAATGAAGCTAAAAGGTCACAGGGGATTGGACAGAAGCAAGCCTGTTGCAAGAGGTCCAATCCTTGTTGCTGTAACAAGTGACCCTTGCCTTCTTTCATCATACCCAGAGTGTATGAGTGCGCGCATACACACAGACACCATATAGACCAGGGGTTAAGGAAATGGTGGGAACGCTGGAGCTGTTTATGCATGGGGTAGGCAAGGAAGAGGAGGGCGAAGAGGTGAGGAGCGGGGAGGTGGTGGGGGGACACAAATGAACAAAATGGAAGCCCATGAGGTGACACATTCAAGCATGCGAAATTACTGCGGTGAGGAGACTGCACAATTTCAATGGCCAATTCCCATTACCCAGCCACAAAAAGTAAAAGAACTATTGTAGTAAAAATGCAAATATTTATGCTACAATGCTGATAAAAAATATATGAACTATTGTCTCCCTGGATGGGAGCATTAAATGTGACTGCACTGTGGTGGACAGTAGTGATACGGTCATGGAAGAGGTTTCCGGGGGTAAGCTTTCAGGAAGCAGCACAATCTCATGTCATATGCCACAATCTCTTCACGTGCTCTGAAAAATAGTTACTGTCAGGTAACGTATATCCCTTATGCCATGGATCAGATCAACCATCCATCCAACCAGCCATCATTCTACCCAGGGCTGTGCAGCAAATTCACTCTTTGTGCTGACCCTCGGGAGGATAGATCAGGGGTAATGTGCTTGCCTTGGAAAAGCCGACAGGTGCATCACAGGTGCGATCCCCCCGGTCCACGCTTAGAAACCTCTGGGTATTAAGCGCATTATAAATCACCAATTTCAATTACAATCACACACTCTGCTCTTTGTTAGTTTTGGGTTGACGCCTCGCTAGTATTATGCTGGCAAACTATTACTTTCGCAGCAATATGCCAGAAACTGTCCTTTTTGTATGCCTTCATTTTCGGTCTCGGTTAATACTCTGTGACCAACATCACAAATACTGTTAGCTGAGCGGAGAGAGGGCGAAGCCAACTGTTTCACTTCATCTTGATGCCACCAAGCTGTGCCCAGAGCAAATTTATTTTCATAAAACCATGAAAGAGTACAAAGACGGACTACCTCGCTCAGCGAAGAAACCCAGTGGACATGAAAAAATAAAATGAAAAATCATTAGTCTTTTAGAAATTACATCTCTGAAGCATGTGACTGTCATGGGTGAGCAGGGGAAGTTATAATCACAGTCAAGATGCAATAAGCCCACTGCAATTTACAAAACCGTCTGGAACCACCTGTGCATCTGGAGACGGCGTTGACATCAGCGAAGACCCTGCAGAGGCCTTGATGGTTAGCATTTGGGAAATATCAGGCGCGGAGGCAATAATTGGATACTGCACATTGTGCAAATGGATTTTGACTTTGTTTTAACATGAAGGCAACAGCCCTTTCCACGTCAAGCACACTGGCGATAAATGGCATCCAGTTATCTGCAGGGCGGTAAATGAGCCGCTGTCTGTTTTTTTTCGCCAAGACCCAAATGTCGCTAGATCCATCATGCATTGGTGAGATCATCGCGAAGAGAATTCTCAAAGTGGTGGAATTGCAATCTACGCCACATTTCACCCATCTCGGAGAACTTCCCCTGGTTTTTGCACAAATAATTCATTGGCTTTGCAGTTCCCCGCTTGGTCCGTGCTTGGGCTTCAAAATAGATAATGGCAAGCAACTTCAAATTCTATTGGAAAGCCAACACCAATCGTTGCAATGGCTTGGCCTTTCCTACATAAGCATCACATCTGATCTTCTTAAAGTGTCAGGACACAGCTTTGAATGGGGGACCTCACAGCGTGAATGGCTGAACCATCAAATCATCTCCTTAACCCTGGGGATGATCTGACGGGAAACATCTTGGATGCATGCAGTCATTCTGCGGAGGAAGTTGCAAGGACTGTGCTTCATAATTTGTGAGCCATTTTTAGCATGATTACGTGAGTTGTAGCCCAAATTCATCTGCCGGCCCTATAATGAGTAAGGCTCCCAGGTTTCATGGTATTTTTTTCAATAGGTCCATCTGTCTTATCCATATTTATTTTTTGGTGATATTATGTGCATTTATCTACAAGTATGTTTTTCTGTGTAAAAATAAAAGTATCAACTAGAATATTTACACACATGTTCTAATGAAAAAATGTAGTGATTGGATGCCTCTAATGGGTTTTTGCACACTAAGCCACAATCCATCTTCACCTTAAAAAGAAATGGCCTTTGCCTTGCTGCTGACCAAAGAAACATCTCTGCAGCCATTTGTACATCTTAAAAGGGATATACATTAATTCTTCAAGAATCTGTGTTGTACTATTTTCCACAGCCACGCAAGGCATAATTGACAACCTGGAGAATTTCTGCTTTTTTCAGTTTTTTACAAACAAATACTGAAAGAAAGCAAAGGGATTTCTAGCTGTATTTGTGTGTAAAAATCGATCAAAACTGAAAACAGGGAATCTCAATAACGAGTATGCATGACTTACACCATGACTGGTGTTGTACTGTGCACACAGACTTCCATGGTGGTGACTGGTGTCATAGTGCATGCACAGACTTTAATGGTGGTGACAGGTGTTGAGTGCATGGATATACTTTCATGGTGGTGATTGGTGTCACAGTACATGCACAGATGTCAATGGTGGTGACTGGTGTCGAAGTGAGTGCACAGAATTCCGTGGTGGTAACTGGTGTTGCAGTATGTGTACAGACATCCATGGTGGTGACTGGTGCCGTAGTGTGTGCACAGACCTCCATTGTGGTGAGTGGTGCCATAGTGTGTGCACAGACTTCCAAGATGGTGACTGGTGTTTTAGTGTGTGCACAGACTTCATGTTGGTGACTAGTGTTGCAGTGCATGCACAGACTTCCATGGTGGTGAATGGTGTCGTAGTGCATGAACAGACTTCCATGGTGATGACTGGTATTGTAGTGCATGCACACACTTCCATGGCATTGACTGGTGTCGTGGTGCATGCACAAACTTCCATGGTGGTGACTGGTGTCGTAGTGTGTGCACAGGCTTCCATGGTGGTGATTGATGTCATAGTGTGTGAACAGACTCCCATGGTAGTGACTGGTGGTATAATTTTCTGCGATGCAAATGAAGGGCCCTACACATCATTTGCCACCCAGGGTCCAGCAAATCCTAAGGTCGGCCCTACTTATAAGGTTAGCATTCAAGTCCAGCCTGCCATGACACAGGAAGAGGAGAGAAGGCAGGTGAGAGGAAGGGGACCATATCTGCATTGCATTCCACAGAATTATAAAACATGGCTTGTAGGCAGTCTTTCAAGACTCAATCATAACAAAAGATGATGTGAAATCGTTTGACAAATCCATGCTTTATATGATGCGAGTGAAACGTGACATCCCCCCCCAAACAAATCTTTTTAACACCCCAAATGCGGACACGTTAATACTATCGACAACTCTTGTTGTCAACACATTTTAATTGTCTTCAAAGAAGACAGATTTGGGCGGCAAGTTATTTTCTGTATGTTCCTTCAGAATAAAATGACACCTTTCAACCCTTTGTCCAAAACAAAGGTTCTTAAATGCACCAATACTTTAAACAAAGAGCGTGATAAGCCCAAACTATGACGCCCCACAGGTCTGATGGGGTGCTTGGGCGCTGGACGGGAGGTATTTGTCTCTAGAAACGCACCACAGGCTAAAAACCAGCACAAAGAAAAGCCCTGTGGTCGGGAAGCAGCCCAGCCGGCCTTACTACTTATACTCATGGCAGCAGGTAGCTGTGGGGCCCCCAAGAGCGCCGGGCCCGGGGCAATGGCACAGACTGCCCATGCCTCAGGCGGCTGTGCTTATAGGTACCAGGCACACGCATTAACTGAGTGTGCCACAGAGACCAGTGGGTGAATGAATGAACAGTAAAGCTTGTAACATGTATCGAAGCAAAAGCTATGTATTTTATTCTTAATAAGCTTATATCCACAGTCAAAAGTGCACAATTTATAGGAGTGTAGCAGTGCTGGAACTATTGTGGGATATAGGGGGGGGGCGGGTTGGGGGATGGGTTGTGAGGTGGTAGTCCTTCTTTTATGTTGTTGGTCATCCCGGTTTTTCGACTTGAAAATCTGGTCACCTTAGGTGGGGGTAAATGCATACCAACGGTGAGAGTTGGGAGCTCGACCCTGACCTGCTACTGGTGGATAAGCACCTACCTGGTGTGTGAGAGCTAGAGCTTGCTAACACTGTGGTGTTTACCCTGGTGTCTGAAGTGGCCTATGACTTGGCATGGGTGCGGCTTGATGCTTGGGTAATTACGTTATAAGCACCTTGTGTTTGTTTGTTACTAAGTGCCCTCGCTTCTTTGCCTTTAACTTTACCATTTCTACTCTGCAGTTTGCAAGCGTTCGAGACATAGCAACAATAGCTTATAATTGTCTGTGATTATTTCTTGCTGTTAATCACAGACATCTTTATAGACATCAACTATAGACATCAACTACGGTATTTTGTGAAACCGGAACGACTCTGCCAGCACAGTTATTCTGAGCCTATGGCTCATGGGCTGACAGCAGGGCCAGCCTTGCAGACTGCAGCGCCCTGAGTGGCAAAACAAAAAAATTTGGCGCCACATTTTTCAATCGGTGCTGATTAGCTCCCTATTGTTATTAATTGTGCTCCGCTCCCGCTCAATCGGGCGTCTGCCCTGCCCTTTTCTACCTCGCCAGCTCGGGGGAGACCTTGACAGACTCCCCCAAGCTGGCGTGGTGGGTGCTAATGGCAGGGTGCCCTGGCCGGTCGTCGGGCGACCCACCCCTAAGGCCGGCTCTGGATGACAGTGTTTCAGCGGTCCTAGGCAAATTGCTATTGGACAGCACCCATGACTACAGCAAATTAGCTACTATTGTTTACGTTGCAAGTGGGTCGCTTGTACTGTCTTGCTATAAATAAAAAGGTGGAACGGCACTAGAAGCTGGGTGATTGCTCTATTCAGAGGCTTTTTGCTTTTGACCCATGGTGGTTGTACTTCGAAGCCAGGGGGCACAGCAAGCGGACAATTTGGTCTCCGCTTCCAATATGCAAAAGGGAGCTGGTGCGCAATCGCGGAAACCAGCGACACAATTGATCACACAGCTATCTTGGGGTAATATGCATGAGGAGGAGATGAACACGCCATGTAGGGATGCAACTTTAGCTATGATCCCCCGCGAGGCTCAGGGCAGTGCTGACTTTCAGTCTCGGCTGTATGCTGAGGTGGTGGCTCTTGGTGGGACTTGTGAAGGGCAGCAAGTTCCTGGAAGAGACTTGGATCAGGGGGTAAAGTGCCTGAATCACAAATGGTGCGTGCTGAAGGCACTGCTATTTTGTTACCTGGTGGAGACTTGGATGTGGACAGAAGTCCTGATGTTTCAATTTTGGCTCGCGCGGTCTCCCGTGAACTAGGGAAACGCGTTGGACTTTGTCTGGATTTTAAAACAAATAACTGTATTGTTCCCGAGCAGGGGTGTTGCCAGGTCTGGAAAAGATCCGGGGCTACGCTAATGTCGGCACTGTCGGAACTCGGGACAAGCTAGCCTTTTGGTTGTAGTCCCGGGGCTACAACAAAAAGACCTGGGGTTATAGTCCCCTCATCCCCACCAGCAATGCCTCTGTTCCAGAGGAACCCCCTGAAACAGAGGTTTTAATTGAGGTTATGTTACATCATCCAGACATGGACTCTGATCCCCCAGTTCCATTCAATATAAGTAATCAAAGTGGGGCGTGGGGCACTTCAACAGATTTAAAAGCCTCTTGGCCTAAGGAAGCTATCAACACCCCCTCGGTATGCATTGTTGGTGATTCACCTGTAATCAATAAGCACTGTGATTTTTTGGGTGCAAATGTTATGGATAATTAAATGGTGTATTCAATGTCTTTTCCGGACTTGTCACGATTGTTAAATGCGATGGCTGGGGGTTATGATGTGCCTTATTTTGAGATGCGCGAATTCTGTGTAGTGTTAAAGGACCTCTCTGCTAACATTAATATTTTAGACGGCTTTATTACGGCTGCCAGTCAGGAGCTACAAGGGCTTTCCGCCCCTAGCAAATTGTTTACTGGCGGTCGCGAGGACGAAGGTAGCCTCCATCCACAGTCGTCATTGGCTGGTATTTTATTAGTCCCATCTGGGCAAGTCGATTGGACTTCAGCACCCCTTCCAGATTATAATACCGATTATGTTACTGGAAATATTTTGGGTCGGGCAGATAGCTTGGCTTGAAGAGCGATGCCCCTCCCATCACAGTGTCGATTTTAGGCAACGCCGTCCCTGAGGGGGAGCAGTTGAATACAGCAAGGATTTTAAATAGCAGTGTGGTACCACAGGGTAACCTGTTTTCAGCAACAAGTCATGGACCTGACCAGTTTATAGTCCAAAAGAAATCTAAAAATGTTAAGGCTCCACGAAAACAGAAAAATAATGGCTCTCGTAGGTTTCTAATAAAACTGAGGTTTAACCTGGAGATTGCCATAGAAAAACAGGGCACAGTTGTTAATAAGCCCTCCCAACCAGCTCAGAGTATAGCATCCGCCCCCTGTAAAGTAAAGGTCAAAGTAAAACAAATTAAATTGGCCCAAGGTAAGGGTGTGATTACTCATTTTCTAAAACCTTGACAGAATGGTGATTGTTCCCTCGATTTGAGCAATATCTCTGTTTACCCTGTATCTGAAGATTCTCTTGCTGGAGTTGTTGAGGAACCATTGGTGGGCAAAGGAGATAAAAGTGTTGTGAAGTGGGGGAGACAAAGCATCGTTGGGTGACTATACCTCTGCCGTGGGAAAGCTCTGGGAGTAACCTCCGCCCCTCTGCAACGGTCTTTAGCCCTGGAGAAGGGCCTTCGAAAATAAGCCTCCAACTATATCGGATATTTCGTACCCTTGAGGCGAAAAGAAAGGGACTGGAGTGAGACTTTGTGCAACTCAAGTGCCCGGGATAAATTAGAACCTGGCAAGCACTTAGTGCTTGGTGTGTACCCAGGTATGAACAAACCAGGCTCGGCTTCGGGCAAATCAAGGAAATTGAATGCCATAAAGGGACAGGTTAGCGAAGGCTCCGAATATTTGTTCTTGGGCCGTCTATTTGGCCGACCAGGGAAACGCCCATTAAATCAGCAATATATAGGCCCTTATTCACAGAGTGTTTTCCAATGGGGCTTTGCCATTATAGACCCTCAATGCCTTTGCTGTATGAAATTCCTAATCTGCACTTGATTAACTCGCAGGATCTTGTTCAGGATGAATTTGTGTATGAAAATTGTGTTATTCATTCACTAATGATAACAAAGAATGTTCTTGCTGAAAGTCAGGCATTCATGGTTTTAGGGAACACACTATTTGAAGACCGGGGGCAGCGGGAGGGGCCCTTGCAACAAGTTCATGTGACCCGCATTCGCTGGTCAGGTTCAATACGATGTCTAATCTTACCGATGGGCATATGACTGTTAACTTATGTGATGACCTACATGGAGATCAGTCCAGTAAAAGGAAAAAAAGGGACATTCAAAGATTGGCTAAGTATGATTGGAGAGCAATTGTTGATACTCTTCACACAGTGGCAATTGACGAACAGTATTGTGAAAGAGGGCCGCGGGTGACATTGCTTTCATGAAATTCCAGGGGATTCTCCCACTTTTGGAATAGGGGGAGAATTTTTGAGAACTTTTCGGTTGTCGGTCTGCAAGAAACCTTAATGACTGAGCCGCCATTGATGGAGGGTTTTCAGGTGTTTCTTATTACAGCAGATCGAGGGCCGACCATTTGGTGGCCTGCTGATAGCGATCAAGGCTGGCTAAGGTTTCTTGACAAAACAGATAGTAACTTCAAGAAAGGACATGCTACTAGTTTTAATACAATGGACTAACCGAACTTGCACGTGGTGCAAAAATGCCACCGCGAAGCACTGCAAAGGGCTGTTTGCTGTGTTGTTCGCTTGCCCCTGAAAGATCATTGTGGACGCCTGCCTGCCTTTCTGCATTGGTCAATTTCACTCCCTGGGACTAGGGCACCTCCATCATCTGAGATGCCGCATTGAAAGGGAGGAAGTCTTTATTGGGAACACCACTTTGTGCCTGACCCTCGTCAGTACAGGAACCAGGTGACTGTGTACTAGTGTACTAGAGGCTTGAGGCTTCGCAAAACTGTGATCGGTATTAAGTGCCTCAAAAGCGGCAACTATTAACTCTTTAACACCCGTTGTTTTATGTGTTTTCCTTAAGGTGTTTCCTGGGTTTGTGACCCGCCCATCTACTGTGTGACGCCTTCAACGGCATTATAAATAACTCCTCCTCCAGCGCACCCGCGCTGCGCACCGCGAAGCACTGCAAAGGGCTGTTTGCTGTTCGCGGTGCGAGGTGCGTGGTTGTCCTGTAGGTAAGTAGAATTCCGATTGGCACAAGTGAGTTCACAGCTTACTTCATACATGATTTGGTCTGGGAGAGTATACATGCTTTTTTTTGCTTGCTTAGTAATTATTTCATAGCATATGTGTTTATCTCTACGGATTCTACTTTAATTACTTTAAGGAATGGTAAACGTCTGCGAGAATCTGTCAAAATTTCAATGACTAAAAAACTGCCTAAAACGCAAATGGAAGCTTCACATTCTTTAGCTGCAGATCAGAAATCTTTTCTTTCAGTTTCCACACAGGCCGCACCAATGTCAGGCTCTGATGTGAACCTGCCTTCCCATATTCACCTTGAACAGCCCACTGATTCAGATCTGCCTGTTCCAATGTTGGCAGTGGAGGGGAATATACCTTTTTCCCTAAAAACGGCCAATGATGTGGATATTAATCTAGATGACCTCTCTGGGGTGACTGAAAAGCCCTTTATTCCACTTTCTGATACCTCGATGCTTGCACCTTGGTATAATTGCAGCCTTAGAAAGGCGAATAAGCCTTTCTTTAGGCCCTTCTACTCCTGCCGCAGCATCATGTGGTATCCGTGAACAGGTGCACTTTCACCCTACGTCCTTCCCTACTTTACCATTGCTCACTCAGCCATCTACTCCTATAAAATCCACCGAGGCTTTTTTTGCACCAAGCAAATTAGGAAGTTCTCCCACAAGGGAATTCCAACCTTATAGGAAGTTACAATTAGAAGACCCCTTCCTTCATGATTATTCCTTAAAACAGTTACCACATGATGCTACCTCAGTGCCGATTTCTCCGCAATCTCAAATGTCCTCGATACCGCGTGAAGGGAATTCTTCCCATCTTTTATAACAGCAACTACACTCTTTTCCAGTACTTACACGGATCTTAAACCTTCTAGATAAAGGACACAAATTCACACATCTGCTCTTAAAGGACATGAAATATTCAATCCTAACTAACTCCAATAAACTCTCTAAAATTGAAGGGTTCATGCTAGCCCAGGAAGCCTGTCACAACTTCCATGTGACCTGTCCTGAGCGTATGGCTGAGCTTGTAAAAAGGAGTCTGCCTCGTAGTGTGCCTTTGAATGCTTCGATATCTCAAGGCACTCAAACTGCGGAAGCCCCTCTCCTGTTAAATGGTACGCCTACTTCATTTGCAAAGGCGTTAAACCAGCTGCATTGGTATCTGGAAACTCTATGTCTCCCTCTATAGATCTAATAGAAGTGGCGAAACTACAACACAAGAGAATTCTGCAAATTGAACAAATTCTTTGTCAATCGAATCTGATTTCTGTGGAATTGCTCCAAAATGACATTTTGCCTCCTGCTATGGCGTCTGACGATACCTCTCCTGATAGCCCTTCTGCCATCACGAATGTATTGGCTGAAGTTGAACACAGTGAGATGTCTGAATCTACCGACTTATCTAAAAATATCTACCATCCTTCTCGCAGAATGAAAAAAGCACCCCAGAGAGCAGTGAGACGGAGAAAGAAATCAAATTTAAATAAAAATTGTGCTTCCAATAGCAAGATTGCAGACTCCTCTTTTCAATGCTCTGCCAAAATTTGCGAGATCGAAGATGCTTCACTGAATGCCGCGCAAGTAGGAAATGAAGATCTCCTGCTCAGTGTTAGTCACCTAAACGAAGAAAGCCTAATGGCCTCAAAAAATGTACAAAAAGGAGGGAAGAAAGGCGGGTGTTCGTACATTCTTAAACCAATTGTTGAGAATGTACTGGAAGAGCAAAGTGCATTGGTAGCATCCTATCGCTCTGATGGCATTGTGCATGCTAATTCCATGATACAAGCAAATATGAACACCTTCTTTCCGCGCATGGAGAACAAAAAAACACCATGTTTTGGCGTGACAAGTAAGTCCACTAATGCTGCGATGGAATCTAGTGCCTCAGCTCCTGTGGTTGTCCAGGCGTTGATTCATCAACCTTGTATTGATCCTTTGCCAATTGATCCACAATTGTCACATTTGCAGAATATAGGACCTCAAGTTTTGATTCCGCCTTTAATTCCCCAACTGACTGGTTTGCCGAGAGTGGCTCTAGGTGCACAGCTTGTTCAAACAGCAAACAATACTGACAATCTTGTTTCTGCTAACGTGCATACCTCAGTGATACATGATGAATTGATGGATGTCCACGCGAAGTCTAATCCAACATGTGCAGATCCTTCTGCCCGAGTAGTCACAACAGAAGTCTCACTTCTTTTAATGACATCCCAGAAGAAACCCAAACTCTAATTGGATGGTCCAGTAATCCCCAATTTAATGGGGGGACACCAATTAATCGTACATTTTTGATGAACACTCTTTATAAAATTCCATCCTTGCGTAACTTGATTTCACAAGATGTGGATGGGATAAAGTTACCTCTGATTAATAATAATCGTATGCTGTGCAAAGTATTGTCCCCCATTATAGCGAAATTAATTTGGGAGTATAAATCTGATCTGTTCTTTTTGGGTCTGGAATTGTAGGCCTTCTCATCGTTTGAAAAGGCAATGATATTTTTAGAATTTAAACCTCCTGTGTTGTCAAAAAATTGTAATGTCACTTCTTTAGCTCCTGCTGATCCATCCGAGAATGCTAAAATTCTAACACAATTAGCTTCTCTTACTTCCACATTGAATGGTCTTCTGGGGATTTTACCCATCTCTAAATCTCCTTTACAACATGTGTCTGCAAATGCTATCTCTACTGCGAATTCATAATGCAAAAAGTTGACTATTCTGGCTTGGAACTGTTGTGGTTTTAATAACCTTCTGAATTGGCTCGCGAATAAGAGTATGGAAAGCTTGCCTTCCATCTTTTTTTTTACAAGAAACCATGTGTTGCAAGGAATTTCAACTTGATGGCTTTACAGCCTTTCATACTCCCGCTTCTCACCCATTAACTGGTCGCCCAGTTGGTGGTATTACAATATTACTCAATAATGACCTCTGTTTTGTATTAAATCAGAGCGTGTACACTAAACTGTTTTTAACAATTGATATTGATATTAACATTTGTGGGCCCAAAAATGTGGTGTTGATATCAATTTATTGGAATCCAGCTACCTTTCCTATTGATGAAGCTATCATCATGTTAAATGATACTATTACGCAGACCATTTGTAAACACCCTGCAGCAGAGCTATTGATTTGCAGTGATTTTAATGCATATCTATATGCATCTGTTAACTCTTCTCCGCCAAATGAATCTTCTAATTATTTTAAGAATGCTTATGCAAACGGAGTAAGATGGGTTAACTTTTTTTTTAGTTGGGATCTGTTTGTAATTAAGTCACAATGTTCAAAGTCGTTTTTTTACATGGAAAAGGGGTAATGTATGTTCTACCATAGATTACATAGTTGCCTCAAAATTTCTATCTGGCATTCTATCCCCGATTTCCACCTATTGTCCATCTTATGGTGACCACTCCATTCTTTCGAGTACGATGACTGCAGAAACAGATTCCTTTGTTAAGTTGCAGGCGTTGTCTTTAGTGCAGATAGATAGACCGCTTCTTTCCATTTGTTGGAATATATCAACATGCCGACGTCTAACATTTTTAGTCAACCGTGATTGGTGGCCTGATGCCAACACTGATGATAAGGCATCTCAGGTCATTCTATCATGGAATCTCCAAATGATACAATGTCATCTCATGGAGATAGCAAAAGCGACGCATAGACAGCATAATACAACAAATCCCTCACTTATGTTATCAAATACACTTGCTAAATTAAAAACAAAAAGAAACTTCGAACTGAGAACATATAAGAGGAACTTTTATGCTATGGATTCCATCAACTATTGTGCAGCTAAAAAAACTCTTAAAAAAAAAATAAGAACAGTATAAAAGCTGCCCGTACCGTGTTACACCTCAAAGGTAATCAGAATATGGTACGACTAATTTGTAATCACAATATTCGTGAGATATGGAAAATACTTTGGGCGCTGAACATAAGTTCTCAGACACAGTTGGAATCAGCAATAGATGGTTCCTCTTGGTTTGCCTTCTTTGAACACAAATATGTACTTCCTGCGAGATTTAAGCAAGTCAATATTACTGATTTAATCACACACATCCCTTCGACGTGCCCATGGTCGTTAGAGGACATTTTGTACGCAATTGTAAAGTTAAAATCTTCAAAATGCGCTGGCCCGGATGGTCTTCCACCTTGTGTCATTAAAGATGACCCACTATTTTGGGCTCCAGTGTTTCTACGGATTTTTCAATCAATCTTTAGTAAAAAATCTCTTCCATCTTCTTGGGTTAGTTCTATTATCATTCTGCTTCATAAAAAAGGGCCTTTAAATAATCCTTTGAATTTTAGGCCAATTGCACTGATTGATGTCGCGGCTAAAATCTTTGCACTTCTTCTACTAAAAGAAGTTGAAAATCACATCGCCAAAAACTGTATACTTAATAAAGTTCAGACCGGCTTTAGAAAAAACATGGGGACCCAACTCAATGCCACAATTCTCGCACATTTAATAGCTGAGTCTCATCGTCCATATTATGGACCGATTTTCATAGCCTCATTAGATTTGTCATCTGCATTCGACTGCGTAATTCGTAGTAGACTCTGGCATAAAATGCTAAAGTATAATTTTCCACCTTCTTTAGTGGCGCTTATTGCCCTGTTACATCATAATACATCTATTAGAGTACAGATTTCTGGCAAAGGGCATCTGACCGAGCCTATTCCCACTGCAATTGGTGTTAAGCAAGGCTGCAACCTTGCAGCAGTACTTTTTAATGTATATCTTTCTGACATTGAGGGCATATGGGACTTCTCTAAATCCAACAACGTCCGCCTCGGCAAGCTTCAATTATCATGGCTGGCATATGCCGATGATGTGCTCCTCTTCGATAGCACACATTCGGGCCTCCAGAATAAATTGGAAGCCTTTGATTATTATTGCAGAGCAAACAATCTCGCAATAAATTCCTCCAAATCGACCATTCTTGTGCTATCTTCAAAGAAAAAGGTGCGCAAATTTTGTTGGCACATTGATTCCCAAAATGTTCAAATTGTAAAACAGACCATTTATTTAGGCTATAATTTGTCAAATAATTCTTCTGCTTCCTTTTGGCACAAGTCTTTAGCTGAAAAAGTATTACCGCTACAAAATCAAATGAAAATAATTTTGGGAAAATACTGCAAGTTTTCCTTATTGCCATTATTTGAATTTTATTCTAAAAAGGTGGAAGCAATTATTTTATATGGTCTCGATTTGTGTTTACGGAGCTATCACCCTTTCTTAAAAAACTACTAGCCAAGCTGTGGAAAGCAACCTTGGGTCTGCCTAATTATCTAGCCAATGCGATTTTACGCCATGAATTAGGTTTAAATTCTTTGGCATCGTGATATAATTGGCGCATTCTCAATACATTTGTAAAAATGCGCTTTCCTTTAGTAAACTCGCTTTACGAAGATCTACTTAACATGTTGAGGGAATCCCATCCTTTGTCGATTGCAAGACTACACAAGCGTATACTTACTATACTATCTAGCATTAATATCCACCCAGAGGATTTGCAACCGAAACTAAGCTTAGCACACAAATGTATATTTTTGAATGACTGGCCTGCAACTTCTTCACAAATAACGTCATATTCTTCGTATACAGAATATGCGCTATTTAGACACAAGCAATAACCTTGCTTGCAATATCTCGTCTTGTGTGCCAGTGTTGACATCCGGACTTCATATATGCGCTTTCGTCTAGATCTTTTATATACGAAAGTGAGAACTAAACATTGGTTTAGTAATATTGACAACTCCTATGATGTCACCTGTAGATTTTGCAAAAAGGTGGAATATATAGAAACCTTAAAACACCTCTTTCTTGTATGTCCTTATTTTGAAGCAGAAAGAGTAAAAAATATTGCCTCCTTTAGCTCTACTTATACTGAATTTGAAAGGGAATTAATTTGGGGAAGATGTATGTGAGGTTCATGTAATTCCATAATTATTGCGACAGTACGCTTAGTGAAAATTATTGAGGCAGCTTTATCTATGTCTTTAGAGACTTAGAGATTTTAAGTATTGTTACTGATTTGCTTATTCATGATGTTTTTTTAATGAAAATATGATTATGCTTCATATTATGATTTTTTTGTAAATAAGGTATTATGTCTGTGTTGTAAAGAAAATTGTTTATTTGGACTGTACCTGTCGGTGTAATTGTTATTGTTCTTCTTTTTTTTGTGTTTTTGTTATTAATTGTGAATATATGTCAATTTTTAAATTTGTGTAAATATGATGCAAAGATTAAGATGGAAATTGAATGGTGATGTAATTTTGTAAAGATGCGTAAGCATCAAAAACAAAATCACTCAATAAAAATTTTATATAAAAAAAATGCCTTTTTATTTAATATATATTTTAATCCTTCAAATTGAGCGATGGATGAATTTTTGACTGATTATTCATTTTTGATGTTAGCAGAATCCCAGGAAGTCGGTGCCAGTACCATTGCGGTAGGTAGCTGATTTTAGCACTGAATGCCTTGATCCCCCATGGTGTAGGTATCCTGAGAGGTGTTCTGTCTCGAAGAAGGCCCGTGGTAGAAGCCAGAGAGTAAGGCAGGATTTTGATACTTGGGATTTAACAACATTATATGGAAATATGCAGGGAGACACTCCCCCTAGTTTTATATGGAATAATAATTGGGGGAGATCAGCTCTGGACCAGCTTTGTGGAAGGCAACAGTATTGATATTGATAGATTTCTCCCAAAAAATTATAGACCTATTTCATTGTTGGATTCTACTAACAGAATCTGTGAAAGTGTACTTTTGAGGGCACTCCAGACCTGGGTGGCTGAGTTAGGCTGCTTGGATAAGTACCAATCAGGGTTTAAGAAAGGTGTGCAGACGGCCTTGAATAGGTGTATGATCACGCTACTCGATAGGCAGTTAAGGCACATAATAGTCCATCCATTCTGCTTTTTTGGACATATCTAAAGTTTTTGACTGTGTAAATCGTGCACAACTATGGGAGAAAATGATGTATTATTGCTGCCCACCGGCCTTGGTTATTATACTAGCAGCCCTCCATAAAGATACCAGGATAAAGATATGGTTAAATATCCAGGGAGTGTACAAAATGGATTGGTATAAATTGATTGTGGTCTTCGCCAGGGTTGCATCCTTGCACCTTTTGTATCAGCTTTTACGTTTGCGACAAGGGACTCTGTTGGAACAATGTGCAGACTAATCCCAGTCAATCGGTCGAGGCAAGATGCAGTACTTAAACTACGCAGATGATATGATCATCTGCAACTTAACTCTGATTGGCCTACAGTGGTCACTTGAAAGCTTGAGTTTGTAATTGTTGAACTTGGATTTAGCCCTGAATATTGAAAAATCAAAAATCTTAATACTACATTCAGTTTAATACATATTCAGGTTAATAAGGAAAGATTTTACATGGAAAATTGAGGGGAAAAATCTGGAAGTGGTGGAGCGTTTTAAGTATCTGGGTAACTATATTTATACGAGTAAGTGTAAACCTGCAGTGCATACATTATTTAAATTGGGATTTTTAATAGCTGCCACCCAATTATGACATTTTGATTTTAAGTTTGGTTCTTTCTCAAGGTTACCTTTCATAAAACTTTCTAAGCAGAACATTCTTCATCGCCCTATATTTGGAGTGGAAACCTGTGTGTCAGTTATAGATTGGTCTAACCTTGAAGCTATGGTTTGGACGAAAATCCTTTGCTTGCCCAAATCCGTCTCTATGAGTGGTGTGCAACATGAATTGGGCTTGATCTCTCTCCAGGAACAAGTTGATTGGAAGATCCTGCAGGACTGTGAGTGGATTTTAATACCTCCTCAGGCGTCCCTTACATTGAATTGAATGACCTGCTGTTAAAGAAACCTAGTACAACCCTGTTAGCCTGGAGGTAGAATTGTGAGGAGTTATTGGTAAGAATTCATTCCTCATCTGAGGTGGGTTCTTATCCAAGAAAGACTAGATTAAAATTGTTTAGAAGAGATTGGATTTTAAACAGGGAAGTCTTATTAGGGGATACCTGTTTTAATGACCATTTTAATTGGTTGATTAAGGGTTTTAATATTTTAGCGCCATATATTTTATAACATCCCTCATGTGAGGTCAGGAATTTGGTCCTTAGAATGAATTTGAATCTGTATCCAACTAGTGACGTCCTGGGGGCCAGAACTAAAGTTCCAAAAGAAATTAGATTGTGTCATTACTGTAAAGTCACTCTTGAAACTCTCATACTTTTATGTATTGACTATCCAGGACTTACGGTGGCTCGTCATGAGTCATTTGATTGTTGTATGCACAGTGGGGAGGGGATTTCGTTGAATTGGTTGTGGGTTTGTATTTAAAATACTAATGAGATTTCTTTAACTATTGCTGTTTTGGACTTTTTAAAGATGGTTCTATGTATGTAATGATGCAATTATGTGAAGATATATGATTGTCATTAGTAATTTATTGCTACAATGTTAAACAAAAAAAGGTTTGTTTGTGTGAAAAGTTTTAATGTGAAACTAAAACACACAATACATTTAAAAAATAGCATTTACACAACAGAAGGCAAGACCCGGTGCAAACTCTGGATGAACATTTCTTGATGAGCCCTCCAGCAGCTGAGCCCTCCACATTGGCCTGAGCCCAAAGTTGTGAAATTAGCACAGGACTTTCTGGTGGCACCTCATATCTAAATTGAGACAAACATAGATGGTCTTTGATCCACAGGCTCTCAGACACTGTTTTTGCAACAGTCTGAATGTAAACTAATAAGCCAATCATTATAAACTCCTCCCTTTGATTTTGCCAATGCCCTTAGTGCAGAACATCCTTCGGGCCCTTCCCACTACTTTAACATCCTTCTCTAGGGATTCAAAATGCAGCAAATTTGCTGGTGTTCAGCAAAAGTGACAGGGATACAGTCACCCGTCTTCATCAAGCTCTTTATATGGTTCCAATGAGTTGTAGGGTGATCTTCAAAATTCTCTGTCTGGCCTTTAAATGGAGAAATGGTTAAGATCCTTCTTTTCACCTTAAATACTTGGATGAAATTTACAGTTACCTGGTTGACATCTGTAATCAGTTACTCTGTCAAATTCTAAGATGAGGGGTGGCAGGAGGTTTAGGGCCTGCAACTTTGGAACATCCTGCCTTTGGAAATTCACAGTTTAACCAAATTTCAATCCTGCTGCAAAAACTATGTTTTTGATATACATGGGTCTACAGTGTTACACAGAGTTTCTTTTGAAAGTCTAAACTTTAGTCGACTAGTTTTGGTCAAATTGAATTCCAAATTTTATTTTTGTTATGGGGATCTCCCCAATCACCCCTCCATATCCCACACCCCAAAATCCCTGTCCCTCTACCCCCCACACACACATACACATATGGACACATTTGTATGTTTATTTGGTCAAATCGACCAAAAGTGGACGACCATTTGCAGACTTTCAAAAGAAAGTCTATGTAAGAACGGCATATCAATTTATATATAAACCCTTTGTTACCATGTTTTCTGCCCCTGTGTTGGTTTCTATTGTTCACTGACCATTGCTCATTCCTTTTGTGCCAAGATATGATTCAGTTTGGGGCGCTGAGTGTTATAATTAAGCATGAAGATTTAACCCTTGAATCACTGCCTGTAGGTACTGTGAGATGAGAGTCTTGTAGCTCCATTCCCCCTTATCCATTCACCTTTCCTCCTGTCTCCTACTAAGTAATTAGGGCCTGTAAAGAAAGGGTGTGCGGGGGGAGTTGTCTGTCTGCATCATCCCCAGAGACCTGGCAGAGTCTGACTAAGGGCTCTGATTGTTGTGCAGGTCTGGAGGAATTCATTAACAAGCATTGGCAAAGCCAACATTTATGGCTTTTGTGTAGGCATGGGGTAAGCATTTGCCAGGCACTGCCGTTATGGTACATCCGGTCTATAAATTGAGAGTAGTAGAAGGGGACCCCTTTAGCACAAGTCAAAATTTTGACAGGTGGTCATGCCCCCTGCTTCCGGTCTTAGTTCCACCCCCTTTTGATAGGCTTTGATATAGACTTAATATGCATTTCATATAAAAAAAGTTTATCGATTTTATATCAAATGTATATTGGCTATAAAGTGTTTTCTAATGTATATCAGTTTTGATATAAAGGGGATATACATTTTATATAAAATCTATATATAGATGGGAGTGCCTGGGAGCGGTGCTTGACGATGTTGCTTGATCAAGCACCGAGAGCGAACTGAGCTCTGAAGACAGGGACTGTGAATCTAGGGTTTTGCAGAGTGACACAGTGATGATGTCACAGCGGGGTTCTGCCCCACTGGGATAGGAAGCAGAAAATTATATCAAGCAATTTTGATATCGTGTTACTATAAAAATCTATAAACTAATTAATATTTCTTGATATAAAAATGTATATAGAAATGTAATGACGGATCGCCACATGCTTCTTGATGCTGAACAGTAATGTTTATTTAATGAGTTACAGGAACACTAAAGACCTCCAACCCGTCCACTGGAGAACAGCGAGTCTACTGACCCAAACCAAAGGATAACATTCCACAGCTCGATGTGAGCAATCCATATTCCATCTCAGTGTTCCACAAACCCCCACGCACATACATTACAAGAGAAAATAATATAAAACATATTTATTTGATACACAAATGTATATAAACAATATTAAAAATCATATTGTTTTACCCCCAAGCACATACATTACAACACACATCCCTCCTTTACCACACACACACCATACAAGACGCCAAATATACAATGACTATACACAACACACAAAGAAATTGTTTCACGCGTCCATGTGCTACACCATTGTGAGTGCAGGAAAAGCAGACAATGTGCATCTATATACAGATGAACTAATTGTACTAACTTCATTGTGAAAACAGATGTGGCAAGAAATATACAAATGAACCAGGTTACTGATGTAACAACTAACTTGGCCTTCTCTGCTCTGAATTCACTGTGGAGATTTCACTCTTGCCACTCTGGCCATATTCCACACTTGTCCACCACGCACCTTTACCACACCTCTTAATACTTGCGTCACCTGCACCGATTCAGTATACAGTACACCCCCCTTCCTTTTAACATCCCCCTTCTTGATGCAGACGCAATTTCCCACTATAATGTCCAGCCCTTTCCTTCCCAATTTCTCATTTATCTTCCTTACCCACTCATCCTCCTTCTTAATTATCCTCTTCCCCACTTCTTCCACAACACAGTCTGACTCGTGCACTCTTCCCAACCATGGCAGTGATTCTTGGTATTAGGCTTCCTCCCCCTCATCAATTCGAATGGACTTATCCCCGTACTTGAAAGGGGAGCAAACCGTAAGGCATATAATTTATCCCTCACCTCAATTTTTCTGTCCTTTCCACACGCTCCTGCAATCCGTACCGCTTCCACCACACATCGGTTGACCCTTTCTACCATCCCATTGGTTTGTGTTTGGCTTAACGCGGTTCTCTTATGTTTCACACCACACAATTCCAGGTATTCTTCGAAATATCCCCTAGTGAGTTGTCTCCCATTGTCAGTCAAAACTGACACCAGGAAGCCTTCCCTCTCGAAAATACATAGTAAAAACTAAACAGTGCTCTGCGCTGATATGTCTTGCACAACCAGAAACTCGGCCCACCTTGAGAACAAATCCAGCAAGACAATTATAAACCTTCCACGGCCACTCCCCATATCAACTGGTCCTACGATATCCATCGCCAACCTCACTCCATACTTTTCAACATTCACCATGGGTTGCTGCTTGGCTACTACATTTTTCCCAGACATATCACATTCAATACATTTTCCTAGTATCCGTTACACATCTCGCTCAAATCCCGGCCATCAATACTCTCCTCTCAAAACACTTTTGGTTTTAGAAACCCCAATATGCCCTTTATGTTCAACCTCCACCAATCTCCTCCTCAAGGCACTGGGAACTACCATGCAATCCCATCGATACAAAAAAACATAGGTCAGATCTCACTTCCCCCAAGGATCTCTCCACACCACTCAAAAGCCTTTTTTCTGGCCACCTTTCTTGAATAAAATACATGACACGCACAAACGTCTCCTACCCCTCGCAGCACCTGCACATTTCTCTCGGGTATTCACCCCATCATGAGAAACAAATACCATATGTGTAACAACATCCTCCACCAACACATCCTTGATCTCACCCTCATCCTCACACAGCCTCGATACATGGTCCGCCCTCATATTCTCTTTTCCTGAAATTACCTCCACATTAAATTTGTGCCCCTGCATCCTGGCCACCAAACATGCCACCCTCCTACACACCTTCTCCAGTCCCTTCTTCTCAAAGATGGACTTTAGTGGCCTATGATCAAACCTGATGTTGAACTCTACTCCCCACACAAAATTTTTCGACACCCCAATGACAAGCCGAAGCCTCTTTCTCCAAGACAGAGTAGTTCCTTTCCGCACCCATTAAAGTCCTCAAGGCATGCTTGACAACCATGCCCTGGCCATCCTTCCCAACCTTGGTTAACACTGCACCAATTCCTGGTTCACTGGCATCTACTGAAATAATACATTTCTTCCCAGTATCAAACATCGACAACGCTCTGGCCATATCAATTTCCCTTTTATTCCTTGGATCCTTGCATTTGGCATCTCACTCAAATTCAACACCATTCTTGAGCAAACTTCTCATCGTTGTGACTTTATTGGCAAAGTTGTTCACAAATGTATGATAGAACTCTATCATACCTAAGAAGGATTGTAACTCCCCCTTCCCTTTAGGTGAACTGACTTCTTTAATGCCATCCACCAAGTCCTTCCTTGGCCGCAGCCCTTCCGCTGATATCTTGTGCCCCAAATATTCCACAATATCCTTCCCAAACGTACACTTCTCTGCTCTCAATGTTATGCCTCTCTGTCCAATATCCTTACCACCTTCCTCACATTCTCTTCGTGTGTGACGACCCATGCCCAAAACCCCCTCTGGCAAACCCATTGGCCAGGTGGAGTCAGGACTCGGGCCTCTAGAGCCTGGCATCCTCTTCAAAAGCCTTCCTGGGGCCAGTCCTGGTGCCTATGGCGCCAGGCTCATACACCATGAAAAACAATGTGCTTGGGAACTACTTTATTGTATTGTCAGCCAACATAGAGGCATCCACCTAGCTTGGTTCCTAAGAACCAAGCTATGCGGTCTAGTGTTTTGGGTGTGGTAGCCTAGGGACTACTTTATCTGGACTATTTTGTTGAGGCTATTTAAACCACACCCGAGCAAGACAACAAGCTTCGTGTTACTTTGCAGCTTGCAACGTGACGCTCACAGTGTCCAGCTATCCCTCGAACCTCAGAGAAGCATAACCTGCAAGGAGACAAAAAGAACATGATTAGCAGCAGCATCTTACCTGCAGTCTTCATCTTTAAACACTCGCAGCTACTGAGAACAGCTTCCTCGAATCTGCACGCCTCCCGGACAGAACGACTTGAAGGAGGAAGATAGAGGCAACATAAAAGAAAGCAGTAGAGACATTTACAAATTACGAACTGCTCAAAAGGCTTACCTGGCTGGTCGCCTCTCGGCTGGCACCACTCCGGACATTCCACTCGCGCTGAAGAACACTGCGACCTACAAGGAAGGAAAACACAGGTTAGCAAAGGCAAGACTTCGCAGCGCTGCGCATAGCACTTACTTACCGCATCATAGCGCTCCTAATGCGCCATCATTTACCAGCGGGGCTCAACCAAGCCAGTTCGCTGCGCTGAAGCACCGCATACCTAAGGGAGAAAAAAGAGACATTTTAAACAAAGAAAGGCATGCAGGATAGCAACAAAACTAAAGAACAGCAATAAGACCTACCTGAACAATATCAAACGGGCTGGCGTCAGTGAAGTAACTGGACCGCACTCGCCCATGAAAGACAACGCGCCCCTGCAAAGAAGGCAGGATGGAGAGCACGCCTAATTCTACCACAAGGTGAGGAGAGGGCGCCAGAGGGACTGAAATCATACGGGGGTGGAGGGAGGATACTTACCCCAGTCGGTCAGTCTTGAACACAGTCCTCCTGAATTTTCAGACAGAACCTTCCCCGCAGACCACATCAGGGCAAAGATGAGTAGCATACCAGCGAGTAACTCGGCTGGGTGGCGTCCCTGTGGATACCAGGTGAGCGTAACAGAACGCAAAGCCTACCATAACAAATCCACCTGGGCGCCATGGAGACATCAGAAATGGACCAATTGGCCCAATTACTAGGAGAGCTTCGTGCTGAGGTTCATTCTGCCCGACAAGAGACTAATGCCCTCCGGAGAGACCTAATAGTGACCAAAGAACGCACTGAAGAGATTAGCAGGCAATACTTGCAATCACAGGCAGGACAGATGCCTCTACCTGGAAGCAATCCAATGATGCAAAACACCACAATACCATCCACTCCGGTACAGATCACGTTACCTGGAACAGTGCCCCTGGCACCAACAGAAAGGTTCTCAGGTGACCCACGGAAGTATGCAGCATTCATCAATCAGTGCTGCCTTCATTTTCTTTGCAGGCCTAGAGAATTTCCAAACGACCAAGCTCGGGTAGCTTTTCTCTTATCATACCTGAGTGGTAGTGCAGCAGATTGGTCGGTGCTGTTGGTAGCCCATGTAGATCCTCTATTACATCACTTTGAGGGGTTCCAGAGAGAAATGGAAAAACTTTTTGCTCGCCATACCCAGGAACAAGCAGTAGACAATGAACTCTTGTCCCTCCAACAGGGGAATCAGGACTTGTTAACGTACATTGCTACCTTCAACAGACTGGTTGCCGAAGCTAGGTGGCCAGAAAACAAAAGAAACATGTTATTCCATCGAGGCTTACGAGGCGAATTAAAGGACGTCTTAGCCCAAGTGGGTGATCCATCCAGAGACTGTGCAGAATTCATAAATCTGGTCGTGCAGCTAGACCACCGGTTACAGGACCGAAAGGCAGACCGGTCTAAGATGGACCCTCGGACCGTGTATATTCGACCAAGGGAAAAAACACCCTGTGTACCTAAAAATGCTGTAGAACCCATGCAGATTGGAAGGATATGGCCTCCATTAATAAAACAAGAGCGGGACAAAAGAAGACAACAACAGCTTTGTTTGTATTGTGGGAAACCAGGACATTTCCTGAAGGACTGTTCAGTAAAACCCCCAAGAAGAACAGTCGGGGCCACAGAGAAGGATGTTTTCCGAAAGGACCAAGCCAATACATTGCCGCCGCACAGGCCCTATGACTGTCAGATCGACCTTGTTCCTGGTGCACAAATCCCTTGCGGCAGGATCTACGCTCTCACAGAACCCGAAAACCTTCATTTGAAATCCTATTTAGACTAGTACCTTGCAAACAGATTTATCCGTCCTTCAAAGTCCCCCACAGCCAGTGCTTTGTTCTTCGTACCGAAAAAGGAAGGAGACTTGAGAACCTGTATTGACTACCGCGCATTGAACCAGATCACCGTGAAGAACCGCTACCCCTTGCCACTTATCCCTGAGATGCTAGACCAAGTTAAAGATGCCCAGATTTATACCAAATTGGACCTTCGAGGAGCGTACCACCTGGTCTGAGTCAGAAAAGGAGATGAATGGAAAACCGCCTTCGGTAATAAGTACGGCTTGTTTGAATATCAAGTCATGCCCTTCGGGTTATGCAACGCTCCTGCGGCATTCCAGTATTTCATGAATGATGTCTTAAGGGAATTAATTGATGTGTGCGCTTTAGTGTACATAGACGAATCTTAGTATACTCAGCCTCAGAACAAGATCATGTCAGGCACGTTCGTTCAGTCCTCACCAAGCTCGGTCAACATCGCTTGTTTGCAAAGCTTGAAAAATGCTTTTTTCACGTCACCGAATTAGAATTTCTTGGTTTTATCCTTACTCCAGGAGGCCTCAGAATGGACGTGCACAAGGTAGATGCCATTCTGAAATGGCCTTCACCGACGTCTCTGAAAGGGGTACAAAGCACTGCCGGTTTATCCCAGACTTCTCGCAGGTTGTGCACCCAATCACAGTACTATTACGAAAAAACAATAAAAAGTTTGCTTGGACCGAAGAAGCAGAAGAAGCCTTTCAGGAACTTAAAGAAAGGTTTACCTCCGCTCCAATCCTGCGACATCCTCGTCCAGACCTCCCTTATGTCGTTGAAACTGATGCGTCCAGTCTCGCAATCGGGGCTGTCCTTTCACAGAGAGACCCGGAAACCGGCCAGCTACATCCCGTGGCCTTCTGGTCGAAAAAGTTCTCACCTCCAGAGATTAATTATGCCATCATGGACAAGGAACTCCTGGCTATCAAATCTGCCTTTAAAGCCTGGAGACACTACCTTCTGGGGGCCAGACACACCATTACAGTCATCACAGACCACCGAAACGTGCAATATCTCAAAACAGCCAAGGCCCAGTCCTCGCGCCAATTATGGTGGGCCCTTTTCTTCGCCGAATGTGATTATGTAATCACATTTCGACCAGGAGTCAGAAACGGAAAAGCGGATGCCTTATCTCGCATGGGTATAGATGAAATAGTATATACAACTCCAGACCCATTACCTATTATACAAGAAGACAAACACTTGGGTATCACGACAGCCTTAACACAAGCAGAACTACGAAAAGAAATCCAACAGACAATGAATCCTGATGCCTACCTCGCATGGCAAACTCAAGGAGAACAATATACCATCAAGGACCATCTACCCTTTTTTAGGTGTTGCCTATATGTACCCAAGAAGGAATTACAACAGCATATTATTTCAAACTATCACGATTCACTGATCGAAGGGCATCCTGGGATCGCCAAAACCCTAGCTAAGGTGAAAGAGAACTTTTGGTGGCCTACCTGGCGTAAGAACATCATTCAGTATATTCAGTCCTGTGGTGTCTGCGCACAAAATAAATCACAGAAACAAAATCCATCTGGTCTCCTACAACCATTGGACATTCCTATAGTTCCATGGCACACTCTTTCCCTTGACTTCATCACTGATCTACCTCCAAGCCAAGGGTTCAACACCATCCTTGTAGTTGTGGACTTATTCTCGAAGATAGCCCATTTTATTCCTCTCAAAGGCCTCCCAGACGCAGCCACTTTAGCAAAAGTGTTCCTGGAGGGCGTGGTTAAGCTACATGGCTTCCCTTCGGTTCTGGTCTCTGATCGAGGCAGCCAGTTTGTTTCAAACTTTTGGAAAGAATGTTGTGCAATGGCGCAGATCGACGTTCGTCTATCTACCAGTCACCATCCCCAAAAGGACGGCCAAACCGAGAGAACCAATCAGACACTCGAGCAAGAAAAAGTGTCACCAGTCCCAGGGAAACAGCATGGACCCAGGAAACAGCTAAAATGAGATTTGTTACAAACCCTGCACATGAGTTAATGAAATTTGTATGTGTTGCTAATTAAACAACATTGAGCTTTCACCCTTTAAAAAGGGTTCTCTGACTTCAGCAGGGGAACTGTCAAACACAGTGTCATGCCTGCCTCATGATCCCCTGCAGTGGCAACTAGTTGACTTGGAAGAGGTGATTGCAACTCTACCCAGGGGGGCCTTGCTTTTCAGTTGGATCTGATAGTGAGTCTATAACCACTGGGAGAACCCCTCAAAAGCCTGCTGATTGGTAACTGGGCCTGCTGTTTATTCAGAGTTTTATTTCAACAATGGCAAAAAGGTAAGTTTGGGGGATATTTCAATACTTTAATGTACTGTTTTTGTGGTTTGTACAATTTATGCGGTTTTATTCAAGCATTGATAAGGCTTTTAAAAAAATGTATTTATCGATAGGCAGGCCCATTGTGAGACAGACCAAGAGGCAGGACTTTTCTGAGACAGGCTGTGCATTTTCAAACTAAACAGCTATGGACGTCCAATAAATGCATTGTTTGCTTCGAATGCTCTGTGGTTTTGCATGTCAGGCAGGATAGCGCATAGGTATTGGTCACGCTGGATACTATTTCTATGCATTGAGCTTATGTTCTAGAACTGGTGTTGAGATTTTGACCACAGCGCTTGGGAATACTTTGGAAATGGGTGTAGAGGGTTTTGTTAGTGTTTCAGACACTCACACAATCAAACAGACACTCAAACAATCACTCTGACACTCGCACAATCATTCAGAGACTTCAATATTAAAGCTTGGAACCCTCTGTCCTTATTGCCATTGCACGCATTAAATTAAACATTAAATAAACATCGACTGCACTTTTGGTGCACTTGTCTTTTTGTGATGCAGCATATTTGCACCTCCACAATGCCTTGTCTAATCAGTGCTGAAAACGTTGATTAAATATTTCAAATGCGTGCAATGTGATTTTGGTATTTGAGTTTCTTCCAAAGATCACACATGTTGCACAAATGATCCAGCCATGCTTTAGTGATACAAAATGCTAGAGTCAATGACATTTTAAGGATGGCAATCATTCAGACACTTTAATATTAAAGCTTGAAACCTACAGCCGTTATTGCCATTCCAAACATTATATTAAATATTACATAAACCCAGATTGCACTTCAGGGTCATGTGTCTTTTTGTAATGCAGCATATTTGCACACGCGCAATGCCTTTTCTCCTCTTCACTGCGGAATAAAGTTGATGAAATATTTAAAATACTTGTAATCAGACGGTAGTATTTGAGTATTTGAGTTTTTGCCGAAGATCACACATGTTGTGCAAATGGTATAGCTGCAATTGATTGGTACAAATGACTAGAGTTGATGAAATATGAAGGGTGGCGAATGCCGGGGTGCTATACAGGGTTCGAGATGTTTGGGCATGTGTATACTGTCTGTAGGGAAGCAGTGAGTGCTGGCCCGCATCTCTACATGTGAAAACTGCAATGTGAACTTTTAAAACACAATTGTGAGGTAGAAATGTGCTAGAGGCAGTGAAACATAAGTTATTTTTCACCACTGTGTGAACATTTCAACACCAGTGGTATGTGGCAATCAGCGGCATCAGAAGTCCTTGGTCTACTTGTGAGACTGGTTGCGAATGATTGGCATGTTTCACATTCCAAACGAGAGAGATTTTTGAGCTATGCTAAGTATTAATTCAGTGCAAAGCCCCAACTTGCTTTATTTACAGAACCACTGCCCGCTGAAAGAATGTTAACCCTTACTCAGTAATCTTTAGTCACAGTGTAGGATGCAGGTCACATTTTATTATTAGACTCCTGACACATTTGGTTTTATATGATACCGTTCTAATGTGATTAAATGAGTAGACAAAAGCTGTGGATGTACGACAGCATCATCAGGCTTAAAATGGGATCATCCCATGAGGCTGCTGCCAGAGGGTGTTAAGAGAAGCAGCTGTTTTGGTAAATGCACACCCCTGTACAAGTACATTCATAGACAGTGCCTATCATGAATTCAGATTCATTTTTATAATCACAATATTGAAAACAAAGCGTAAATAAACTCTACGAAAATGTCTAAAATAGCTGCTCAGGGGTGTGCCATCCCTTTCAGCACCAAAATCACACTCACAAGCACGTACACACTATAACTCTTTTTGGCGATGGTTGCTATGCAAAACACTATGTTTAATATATAAAAGATAGGCTTTACCGTGGCACATGGCATCACTCGGCCTGTCAATCTATAGTCAGTGCTAAAAGAGTTGTATACTTTAACACTATTAGTTAGTCTTCATTTAGTTTTTTGCACCACACTCTCCCTAGCTTTTTAAAGTTTGTCATCATGACCATGACCACCTGTACTCATTTGACCAGCTCAAGGTTCTTCATCTGAGATTAAAAGGTTATGATATATTTTATTGTGTTTGCTTTCTATGGATGGAGTTTTAGAATGAAAAGTCCTGTCTCTCATTCTGGACATTCCCAACACCCATAGCTCTTACATCCTAAGAGATATACATATATACTGTAAATGTATCATTGCTATGCGTTATTTTGTTTAATCCCAGGCCGCCTGCCCCAAATGTGTTACATGTCACAATGCCATGAGAAGCATTTACATGTATAGGAGGATGTGTACGCATGCACAATTATCTCTCAGCAACAGTCTGCACAAAATGCACCCAGTTCCACGTGTACATACGTGTACAAGTTTAGAGTTCTCAACTTAGTTTGCAGCCTAGCGAGATGAATGAGGCCTTAAAATTCCCAGAAAGTTTGACTTTTTAAAAATGAAAGTGTAGCAGGAATATGCTATGTGGTGGCTGCTACTGCACATTTTGTAGCCGACCGTATTGTCTAGATCTGATAACCCAAACTATTTTGCACACAATATGAATAAAAATGGTTGTTTTAAATGTTAATAAAAATGTGTTGTTTATAGCACCTATTTTGCATTTTAGGTTCAGATGTTATGGGCGAACATGCCCGAGCATGAAGTTGTTGGAAATATATTAAGACAAAAGGCATGTTGACAGGTATTGAAGGCTGTTAAGAGCTTGTAGCATCAGCTGTGAAAATAAAATAAAGCCAGCATCGGGAAAAGCGGCAGAGTTCTACTCTGTGTCTTAACTTACAATGTGTGATTTAAAACATAGAAACTGTTTCTCTAGCCTGTGTCGTATTGCTGGCCCCCGAGCACATCCTAGCTTTACACCTCCGAATGGAATAATCTTTTAAAAATCAACCAGCGATGGGTGTTATTATACATAATAAAAAGGAACACGTAATAAAGAGCCAGTCCATTTTATGACTTTGAACAATATACTTTATTTATATAGGACATATTTAATACAGAAAGGAAAACAGATTGTGCACAATCAGGTCAATGCGGAGCGCAAACGTTTGAATGCAATGATTGATAAACATGTAGATTCAAAACAACCAGCTCTGAGGCACTCATCTAGGACGGGTACATGTGACCTAGATGATGTAAAGGTATATACAGCAGGGATGCTGCAAAATAGTTAGGGTGTTCAAACATAAAGGGCAATGCTTCACACTTAAAAATTGTTGTGGCATCCAATACACACCAGCAATGCCGTTTGGGGTTCAATACCACTATATATAGCGTTTCATGATTGAGCCCTGGTTGGTGCACTGTCCCAAATGTATAACCCCTTGTGACAACAGAGCAGTGAAATCCGTGGTGGTTCCTTGGGCTTGCATCCATAAGTCGAGACATCCGTGTGACACCGATTACTGAGCACGATTGAGAAATACAAAAAAAATCATGTCCATTTTTGAACTGCTCCATTTGTTCATCCGTGTTAAAGTGCCACCATAGGTCATTCTGAAACTGGGGCTGACCCGCTTATCCTTGCGTGTGTTGCATTAGATGAATCATTTGCCATAAATCCAATAGCTGCTGGTTGTCACAATCCACATCCAGAGACTGTGCCGGCAGAGCCATCCATCTGTTGGTGTATGCGATGTCACTAAAAATACAAGAACAAATATAGATTCAGAATAAAGCATCTTTTACACAGTGAGCATTAGTGCCTTACAATATTCACCAACAATATTGCAACTGTCACACCACAGAGTGTTTTGCAATGTCTGCATCAACATATTAAATCCAATGTAACAAACATGTACAGGGCCCCTAAGAAAATTACATTTCAATCTGTTTATATTAAAGAATCACGGCTACACCACTTCATTAAAAGTGTGATCTTTAGCAAAAAATCAAATCCACTGCATCTTGGAGTGTGTCAAGATTCTATGAAACACTGCAAAAGTTAGAACCATATTTTATAAGTTCTAGCACACTTCTGCCTTCCATTTGTGTTTTTAAAGTACACATTGCAGTTTTCACATGTAGAGATGCGGGGAAGCACTTTGCGCTCCCCTTTCAGACAGAGTACACATCCACAAACATTTAGAGCCCTGCATAACACCACAGCATTCACCACCCTAAATAGTTAATCAACTCTTGTTCTTTGGACCAATAAATCGTGGTTGTACCCTTTGCATAATATTTGTGATCTTAGGCAGAAACTTGAATGCTCAAATACTATCATCACATTGCATGCATTTGAAATATTTCATCAACTTTATCAGTGCTGTGAAGCTGAGACAAGGCATTTTAGGCATGCAAATATACTGCATGACAAAATGACACATGCACCAAAAGTGCAGTAAGGGTTTATTTAACATTTAATTTAATGTTTGAAATGGCAATACGGACTGCGGGTTCCAAGCTTTAATTTTGAAGTGTCTGATTGATTGTGCGAGTGTCTGAATGATATTGTGAGTGTCTGAATGATTGCCACACTTACAATTTCATCAACTCCAGTACTTTGACCCACTAAATCACAACTGTACCATTTGCGCAACATGTGTGATCTTTGGAAGAAACTCAAATAATCAGATACCAACGGCACATTGCACACATTTGAAATACTTCACCAAGTTTATCGGCGCTGTGAAGTAGAGACAAGGCATTGTGCACGTGCACATATGCTGCATCACAAAAAGTCAAGTGCACCAAAAGTGCAGTCAGTGTTTATTTAATGTTTAATTTAATGTTTGTGACGGCAATAAGGACAGTGGGTTCCAAGCTTTAATTTTGAAGTGTCTGAATTATTGTGCGAGTGTCTGATTGATTGTTCGGTTGTCTGATTTATTGTTCGAGTGTCTGTTTGCTTGTGCGAGTGTCTGAATGATTGTGTGAGTGTCTGAATAATTGTCTAGTGGTGCCATAAACACATACAAAACCCTCTACACACATTTTCAGAGCATTCCCAAGAGCTGTGGTCAAAATCTCAAGAACAGTTCTAGAACATAAGCTTCATGCATAGAAATAGAAGTCGGCGCAACCAATATCTATGCGCTATCATGGCCAACATGCAAATCCACAGAGCATTCTAAGCAAACTATACATTTAAAACACATCATTAAAAGCACATTGCTGTTTAGTTTTAAAATGCACAGCCTGTCTCAAAAGGGCCTGCCTCGTGGCCTGCCTCATGGCCTGTCTCACAGAGGGCCTGCCTACCGATAAATACAGTAAAAGAAAATCCTTATAAATGCTTGTACAATTGTACAATTGTACAAACCACAAAAACAATACATTTAAGTATTGAAATAACCCCCAAACTCACCTTTTTGCTGTTGTTGAAATAAAACTTTGAATAAACAGCAGGCTCAATTTCCAATCAGCAGACTTTGCAGGGGTTCTTCCAATGTTTACAGACTCATGATCAAATCCAGCCAAAAAGCAAGGCCCCTCCTGGGCACAGGTGCAATCACTTCTTCCAAGTCAACTAGGTGCCACTGCAGGGGATCATCAAGCATGTGTTCTGACACTCTGGTTGACAGTACCCCTGCTGAGGTCAGAGAGCCCTTATTAAAGCTTGAAAGATAAATGTTGTCCCATTATAAACACATATAGATTTCATGAACTCATGTACAAGGTTTGTAACAAATCAAATTTCAGCTATTTCCTGGATCCATGCTGTTTCCCGGGCCGGTGTCACTTTTTCTTATCAACACCCACACATTTCCTGAATTCATGTATGAGGTTTGTAACAAATGTAATTTTAGCTGTTTCCTGGATCCAAGCTGTTTCCCTGGCTGGTGCCACTTTTTCTTATCAACACACACAAATGTCCTGCATACTTGGCTGAAATTACAGAGTGGCACAGTATATTGTGAATAGTTAGCTTCCTGTATCCTTATAGCAACATTTAAAATTAAACAATGCCCATGTATTTGTATGGGTGGTGTGTTTATATAGTTGGCACAGAACATCTTGTATTCTGGCAAGCTAAATATAAAGACCATCTGTTGTTTCTGCTGTTGCGGCTAGAATACCTCTCTTTGAGTCACCACATTCCTGGGATTCCCCAAGCACTGTCATAGATAAATACCCGTGGCAGTGTTGCTTTGCAGCTGTTTGTTGTGTCGCATAGCAGCAGGGGGCCACTTATAGGTTGCCGGAATGTCATGGGAACACTTTGACTTTTGGACTGTGTCTGTGGAGCACACATTACTTATAATGTAGACTGCTTTAGTTATTTCAAAGCCAATAGCTTGAACATTTGTACAGGTTCAGGTAAGCACACTTGACTTATAAGGTAAACTGCTTTTCATTATTTATACTCTCTATCAAAGCCAGTTCATATAAGATTGATATACATTTTTATATCAAAATTGATATGAAAGATTTTTTAAATCAACACTTATAGGAGGTTTATATAAAACATTCCAAAATATTTTCTATCAAAATAATTAATATAAAATTATATATAAAATATGATTTTTAATATTTGTACACACATTTGTATATCTGAAAATATTTCTTATATTATTTTGTATATACATTCCCATATAAAAAATATGAATTTTAATATTTGTTATATACATGTTCATATCAAACGTTTTGTTTCATATTCTTTTTTAAAATACATTTTTATATCAAGAAATATTAATTGTTATATACATATTTATATTAAAAAGATATCAAAATTGCTTGATATCATTTTCCGGTTCCTATCGCAGCAGGCGGAACCCCTCTGTGATGTCATCACTGCATCACTTCGTCACTCTTCAAAACCCTAAATTCACAGTCCCTTTCTTCAGAGCTCACTTCGCTCTTGGCGCACAACCGAGCAACATCATTGAGCACCGCTCCCAGCCGCTCCCATCTATATTTAGATTTTATTGAAAATGTATATTCACTTTATATCAAAAATGATATAATTTAGAAAACACTTTATATCCAATATACCTTTGATATAAAATTGGTATCAAACATGTTTCATATCCTTTTTATATCAAATTTATATTAAGTTTATATCAAAGCCTATCAAAAGGGGCGGGACTAAGACTGGACGCAGGGGGCATGACCACCTGTCAAAATGTTTACTTGTGCATAAGGGGACCCCTTCTATTACTGCTGACAACAGCAGGAAAGTGGAGTGTTTGCCTGGGCATATGATACCAGTGGCTTGCAAATGCCTAACCAGTACCTATACACAAGCCAAAACTGTGTCAGTGCATTTATAACAGGACGTCATTGAAGGGAACAGATATAAATCAAGTGGCTGAGGCCACACTTAGTTAAGACCTGTAGCACATTTACAACTGCAATTAAGCAATCAACCCTCAGCAGACTGCTTAGAAATAACACTGTCAGGCCAAAATTGATAAAGCTAGCTCAAAGAGATCCCAAAACGATGCGTTTTGGGCGGGCAGAGGCAGGGCATGTGTGAAAAGGGCCATAGGAATTAGCATGGCCATGGACAGTCAGTTGGTGGGCAAATAGTCAAACAACACCCACAAACTGTGTGCTCCTCCTCACATGTCACCTCTCCCTCCTAGGAGCCCTCCGGTGAAATATTTTCAGCTTATAGGTGGTGCTTAATAGCCAACCTATATATTGAAGACATGTTTTGTGCTCCACTTGAAAACAGTCTCCCCTAGAGGGCATAAACAATAAGCGATAGATATACGTCATGGAGGCCGATCCAAGAGATTCAGTTGTCAAATGAGAAATGATATCGTGCCTCCTATTGCAATGAATATATGTATATTGGCCTACGCCAAGCTCCTTGTAAGTCACTTGCGAAGAAATCTGTGTTGCAAGGTCCTGACCTTAAAATCAATGTAAACTGCCATTTTAGGTCAATCTGCCATTTTAGGTTTTCTTTGTAAAGTCACCCTGTGAGTTAAAATGGTGGACGATGTCATTCCAAAATACAACATGGCCGTCTTGACCTATGTGTGTAATTAATATGTAACTTGCCTGCAGGCCACTTGTTGAGGTCGTGAACTGAGACCTTGCCCTTCGTTGACCTGTGTGTAAAGGATTACTCGCGTCAATGAAACTAATCAGCGAGCATATGTTAAGAACAATGTATTCAAATACTGAACTAAGAACACTTGTTTAACTACATTGTATTAATGTTTGAGAAGACCTGCATGGGAAATCCCAAAATACACAGTTGCCATGTAGGCTTGTTGACATATGTATTAAAGGCAAACTAGTTATATGTGGATATGCGAACTCGGCATGAACCCTAGACCAGTGATGTATTAGAGGAATATTAACCCGAAGTAGGGTTGGACATTGTGTTCACAAATGGTATAAAAGAGCATTGAATTCTAATGTACACCATCTCTCACTGAATACTCCGAACCACGCTGGAGTTCGCTGTGTTGCACTGAGGGCCGATAGCTATCTGATTTTGCTTCGTTCTTTGTAACTGATTCAGTATAAATTAAAGATCTTTGTATGTTCCTTTGTAACCCGTGTTTGGTGTATTTCCTTTTGGGGTACTCAGCCTCGATATTTTGATTTTGTTTTCACAGTTGGCTCCCGAATAGGGACCCTCAAGATTGATGCCGGATTATCGAAGGTTGACCCTCGCTATCGGACTGGGAGTCGACTAGGAATATGGATAGGGCTTTCTCACTTGGAATTCAGAAAATCTATCCTTCTAAAGACCTTCGTGTTTCCGACGAATTCATAGACAAATCGTTAAATGAACGAAGGCCTGGTGCCTCTGCGCCGCCTCCGTATGTTGCTCTTCCTGCTGCTTTGCCTCTTCCTGTTGCTATTCCTGCTCTACCTGCTGTTGCTCCTGTTGTTCCTGCTCCTCCTAATGCTCCTCTTCCTCCAGTTACTGTTCCTCCACCTATTCCTCCACCCCTTCCTATTACATCAGTAACAGTACCTCCATTGAATTTGCCTGCTCCCTCTCTTCCAAGTAGTCCTGTGCCGCTTGTAGTTGATCAAGGTGCGGGGTCGAAGGTTGTCACTCGCAATACTGTACCACCAGAGAAGAAACGTGATTTGATTGCATGGGCTAAGCATTGTATGGAGAGGGATGATCAAGCTAATGTCTTTGCCACACTTCATAATATGGATCATTTTCCTAAGAATTTTTTTTTTTTAAAGGTTTAGGGATTCATTTATGTGTAATTTGGGGCAAATTAAATAAAATAGATCTCCCGCAAGGGTTAAGGGATCTAAACACTTTAGCGTTTTCAAGGGACACTGTGGAGAAAGTAAATGAGCATGTCGAGAGTTTATTTGAGTATAGAAATGAGTTGGAAAGGTTACAGAATGAGGATGACGACGGGGAAAGTATGTATGTACAGAAACGGTTCCTTCCTTGTCAAAAATCGATATCTGAGGAAGCACGGACTTGTACGAAGGACGTGCTTAGATGGAATTCAGATATGTCGATAACTCCAGTTGAGGTATATGACAAATATAGTCAGTATACGCCAGAAATGCAGAGGAAAGTGATACAGTTAATGATAGAGTACCTACAGGATGATTGTGTAAAAAGAAAGATTAGTTGTCCCACAGAGTTATTGAGTATGTATAAGAGAGCTTTTTCACTTCACACTTCTTCGACTGCTTTAGCGCTCGACTTAGCTCTGTTGCTTAGTAAGCATTCAGAGTCACCTACTTCTCAGTTGCCTATGAGAGAGGTTCCTCCGACATTTGTCCCGAAGGTTGAGGTTGCGGCCGATGCTGCACAGGGTATAGTTGCTGTGAACATTCCTGCACATTATATATCACAGTTTGTTTATGTCCCGTTCTCAAGACAAGAAGTGAATACTATTAGAGAATCTATTCCTGATATTAGGAAAAATCCGACAGGATTCTATAAAGAATTAGAGTCCATCTTGCAGTCCTCAGTGTTCACCTTAGGCAATATCGATTTGTTATTTCCTGTACTCCTGCCCGTAGATTTGTGGAAACAAGTTAGGACTATAGACGATGTGCCAGGGTTGGGAGATACATGGGCAAATATAACTAGATTCGATGGAGAATGGCCAGCTGGTGAAAGACCGCCCCAGGTGATACTAACTTTGCCTGATAGAATCATTGCAAAATTGAAAACCATAATTCCGGAGAAAAGAATTATTTGGTACAAACTTACGGTCTGTGTCCAAAGGAAGTCTGAGGGTGCTACCGAGTTCTTTAATCGGTTCGAACAGGTATTCTCAGATTTCAGCGGACAAGACCTAGGCACAGAGTCTGGGAAAAGGTTATTTGTGGACAAATTTGTACGTGGATTGCTGCCTGACATCCAGTCACAGATTATGTCCTCTGAGAGCTCTTGGCAGGCGAAGTCCCAATCAGAAGTACTGCATATGGCTCAGTACTACGAGAATTGTGTCAATAATGAAAAAGATAGAATGGAAAAACAAAAAGGTGATTTAACTAAAGTACTATTACAGCAAATTGTTAGAGGCCCCAGAGGGGGTAGTTCGCAGATTAAAGGTCAGTATGTCCCGCAAGGGAATGTACCCTTGGGTCCTGTGAACATTAACCAGTGTGACTCTTGTCGACAAGAGGGTCATTGGCGTGCACAATGCCCCGTCCTTTGACAGAGGTCGAATAACACATTTGGGAATATGGGTAGACGGTCCAGAGGTCGCCCAGGTGTAGGGGGCCCTGGTAGAGGTCAGTTTGCACAGGATCCTCAGCAACCTTTTTCACAGGATAATCAGACTTCGAGTGTGGGTACTAGGAAAATATTTGATCATCCTTCTGCTGCATATCTATCTGAAGAGCTTCCTTTTGATGATATTCTGTTTCTTTAGGATTGCCCGAAGCAGGGTTTGGAACCTACACCTATTCCCGTCAATCAGAAAGGTCCCTACGTTGAAATGGTGGTGGGAAATAGGAAACATCAGTTTTTGATAGATACTGGAGCACAGAAGTGTTCCATTGATCATTCTCCGGTTCCAAACATTCCACTGTCAGGGCAAACCAATGTTTCTCTAGGGTTTTCTGGCACGCCAGTTGTTTGCCCAGTTTCTTCGCCGGTACCTATTTCTTTGGGTCCCTTTACGGACCACTGTCCATTTCTGTTGACTTCGAATTGTGGAGAGAATTTGCTGGGGTTGAACCTGTTAAAAGAATTAAATGCAATGATGTATTGTTCTTCTGATGGAGTGCGCTTGACGATTTCACCACAGCAATTTTCTGACTCAACCAATTCTTGACTAGACCTTTGCCGCCAGAATTCATTAATGTTCCAGAGAGATTATGGGCTGTTGACGACAACGATGTCAGTGTTTTACAGATTGAGCCTGTTAAGATAGTTTTGAAACATGGGATTGCGCTGCCACGCATTCCCCAGTATAAGATTTCAGTTGAGGGCGAGCAAGCTTTGAAATGCATTGTTTCTCACTTAGTGCATCGCGGGGTGATTGAAGAAATTTCAGCAAGTTTGTGCAATAGTCCGATTTTACCCATGTACAAGAAAGGCGATAATGCAATTCCATTCCATTACATAATAGATTTACGTGCCATTAATAAAGCATTGCTGCGCAATTCCCAATTGGGCCTGATGTGACGACAATATTAACCATGATTCCAGCTACAGCTACTTACTTCAGTATTGTGGATCTAAATAATGCTTTCTTTAGTATTCCTATACACAAGGATAGTAGATACTTGTTCGTGTTCACCTTAGGGGGATGCTCATTTACATTTACTTGTGCACCTCAAGGGTACACAGAGAGTCCTAGCATCTATAGTAGGGATTTGAAAGAACAGCTTGATAACCTTGAATTGCCCTCTACTTGTACATTGCTTCAGTATGTTGATGACTTGCTTTCAGCTGCTGATTCTGAGAGTGCCTGAAAGGAGGGCACTGTGTTATTGCTTATCCATCTAGCTAAGCATGGTCACAAAGCTTTGCTTAAAAAGTTTCAATATTGTTGCCAGGAGGTCGCCTATTTAGGCTATCTCCTGTCAAAGGAGGGAAGAAGATTGACACCTGAAAGAATAAAACACATTTCTGGCATGTTTGTCCCAAATACGCAGAAGGAAGTCAGAGCCTTGATAGGTATGGCTTCTTACTGTAGGTTGTGGATCCCGAATTTTTCACTAGTGATCAGACCTATGTTGGCTTTGAAAAAGAAGGACATTTCTTCGGCATTGCCATGGAACGCGGAACACCAGCAATCGTTTGATTTTCTCAAGACTGCATTATGCTCTGCACCAGTTTTGGGCACACTAAACTATGAAAAGGCCTTTGTGTTGTTTGTGCATGAATGTGATGGATGTGCTTTGGCTGTATTAATGCAGGAACATGGAGGGAAGAATAGGCCATGCGGTTACTTTTCTTCCGCCCTTGATCCTGTAGCATGCGCTTTGCCAAGATGTTTGTGAGCTCTCACTGCTGCTGCGTCTGTAAAACAGAGGGAGGGAATGGTCCTAGGCCATGATCTAACCCTGATGGTACCTCACTCTGTAGATGTTCTACTGAACCGAACCCAAACGCAACACCTCACTTTTGCACGGTTGACGAGATATGAATTGATCTTGTTTGATGCTCACATCCAAATCAAGAGGTGTTGTGCTCTTAATCCGGCTGAACTCCTACCTTTCCCGCAAGATACTACTTGCGGTGTTGAAGAGTCACATGACTGTCTGTATACTACTGAACAAGAGACAAAGGGTAGAAATGATTTGAAAGACACTCGTTTGGATAATCCGCAAGGAGAGCTGTTTTGTGATGGCTCTTGCTTCAAACTTGCGGAAGGTACATCCACAGCTGCTTATGCAATCACCACATTAAGCACGGTCATGGAAACCAAGAGAATCACACATAACTCTACGCAGGACGCAGAGATTATAGCATTGACCCAAGCTTGTGAACTTTCCGAAGGGCTGGCAGTAAACATATATACTGATAGTCAGTATGCTTTTGGGGTGGTTCACAACTTTGGGAGACTTTGGACAGAGGGAGGGTTCTTGACTTCACATGGTACCAAGATCCAACATGGCTCCCTAATAGTACAACTGCTCTCAGCGCTTGCGCTCCCTATTCAGTTAGCCGTTATGAAATGTGCAGCACATCGAAAGATTACAGATGACATAGGAAAAGGGAATGCTTTCGCTGATCAGATAGCTAGACAAACTGCTACCGATCTCTTTTCAGAGATGTATGTTTCAAGGGAGACTTAAATGCCTATGCAATGGACGAGGGTGTTGGGTCTGTATGAGATATCCAAGCTGATGCCACGTTAGAAGAAAACAAAAGAGGTGGGCTGAAGGCTTGGGGAAACTTGATAATGACGGGTGTTGGGTGGACATAGTTGAAGGGAAATGGCTACTCCCTGACGCGTATATAATGATGATGGTCAGCATGAGCTCATGGTCCTGCGCATGCATGTGCCCAGAAAGTAACGAGAATGTTAGAGAAAGTTTGGGTAAATGACAACATTTCGAGAACTGCCCAACGCTATGTCCAGGATTGCATGATTTGCCTACAATACAATGTGGGAAAGGGGACAGCAACTCCAAGGGGAAGTTTTGGGACACCATCTGTCCCCTTTGAAGTCATTCACTTTGATTTTATTGAAATGGAACGATGCAACAATAAGAAGTATGTACTAGTGGTCATCTGTGCTTTTAGTAAATGGGTTGAGGCTTTCCCTGTCAAAGATGCTACAGCCATGGCTACTACGAAAACCATGTTAAAGGAGTACTTCCCACGGTTCGGGCTACCAAGAGTTATCTGGTCGGACAATGGTCCACATTTTGTCACTTCGTTAATTCTGCAGATATGTGTGGCATTACAGATCGACAAATGGTTCCATTCGGCCAGACACGCTCAGAGCACCGGACTAGTGGAAAGACACAATGGTACCATCAAGAACAAGCTCGCTAAGACGTGTGCCGGCACTAAATTAAAATGACCGGACGCCTTACCGATCATGTTATTACCCATGCGAACAACCCCTCAAACTAAGTCTGGGATCTCTCCATTTGAGGTGGTAATGGGGAGACCTGCCAATATCTGGAACCTTCCTAAATATAGATCTTTGAGAGATGTTGAAAATGTATTACTTTCAGATTATTTCAGCCAGTTGACTAAAAACCTGTATTTGATTTATCACCAGGTGCAAGAGGCTTTACCTGTGCGATACGAGGGCCCGGGCCACAGCATACGGCCTGGAAGCTGGGTGCTCATCAAGGCAGTTGAGCGCTCTTCCTGCCTTGCACCTCGCTGGCGGGGCCCGTTCCAGGTCCTGTTGGTCACCCAAACAGCGGTGCGGGTTTCTGGAAGAAAGAATTGGATCCACGCGTCGCATATCAAGAAACTTCCTCACCCAGTGCCATACGATACAGAAGAAACAGAACCCCTCACTAATGCTGCAACCAATGATCCCAAAGCAGTAAATAGCGCTGAGAGTGTGTCTGAGAATCTTTCTGAGCCCGTGAGGCTTGGGGAAGCAGCCATTTTGTCTCCACACTCTCCAAAGGTTTTGCATCCGGAAACTGCTGTTTCAAATTCGGCATCTTCACTTGTCTCTGATACGTTGCTTCCAACGGGAAGTGACGACACATTGTTTCCGGATCAATCAGTACCAGGAAAAGCAAGGTACAATCTGCGTCCAAGAAAATAGACTTACGGCACGATTTTGCTGTGCATCTGATAGAATTACGGCACGGTTTGGCTGTGCATTCGGAGAAGGAAAGGATCATTGAGGGCTTGTTTTTGCCCAAATTTGAGAAAGGGGATTCTGTTGGTTAGGGTTGTGGAACGAGTAAGAAGTCGCGCGGCTGGGAGGTCACCAGCTAGTAACATTGGAGTGTTGTTTGAAGACTACAATGCCTGCCACCGCTACCGCTCGTATGGGACTTGTAAATGATTGTGTGACCAACCGGGACAATGGACAATGCATCTGGGCTCCGAAAACATATTGCTGTGTTTTTATAATAGTATTTGGTTTTATAATAGTCACTGTCTTAGGCTTATGGTACCTCAAGGAAACTCATCCTTTAGAGTCCTTGTTACTGACTGAAAATGTACCTACTGTTCCTACTCCCTTTGTACATTTGCATACTCTGTCCCCTCGGGACTCGCAGCATAGACAAAGGTACCACAATAATACTCTGCTACTTATCATGAATGCTACGCATGCCATTTTTAATAAGTCTAATTGTTGGGTCTGCTCACATTTACCGCAACACGGGGATAAGGGCTAGGTTGGTATATTCATCCTTTACCTTTGACAACTGCTTGTTATGCTTCTCTTAGAGCACTGTTGTTTGGCCGCTGGAATGATAGCATCTCGGGGAACTTTGATGGCACTAATTTGAATAGTTTTGAGAAACGTGTTCTGACTCCCCTAGGATGCTTGCTTTTCGCAAATAGGAGTAAGCCTAATGTTGCTTCTATTGGGCCTTCTGATAGATTGTCCTGTCCTTTCCAATCTTTGATTTCTTTGAAGGTGGCTCTGATAGGCAATAAGGATGCCATGCCTCCTTCTTACACTGTTCACCATACCCCCGATTCAGTTTCTTTTTGCATACAGAGGAATGGTGCTCAGTCAATGGGAGATTTTAAAGTTTGTGGCAATGTTGCAAATTTGACTGAGGAAGCCAGACCTTTGTATGTAGGCGAACCTGTCTACTTTGTTTGCGGTAATGTAGCATTTCCCAGGGATTGGCAGGGAACCTGTTATTTAGGGATCCTGTTACCTGGGGTGTTTATAGCTAGTACAATAGAAGTTTCAAAGGCTTGGCCACGGCGGGACGAGAATGGTGACACTCCAGCACAAATCTTGGGAGATATAGCAAAATCAGTTGTGCCATTTTGGGGGCAGATAGCGAATTCCGAAAATATCAGAAAACTAGCGAGAGTACTGGAGAGAACCATCAACCAGACCACGGACATACTCTATAATATGGCATTAGAACAGAAAGCGATAAGACTAGTAGCGCTTCAGAACCGGATGGCCTTAGATCTCATTCTGGCTGAACATGGTGGAGTGTGTAAATTAGTGGGGTCCGCTTGCTGTGTTTTCGTGCCAGATTCCTCCCCAACTATCTTCAAGGCAATACAGAATCTGCACGTCCTTAGTTTAGAAGTGCATGTTCCCAAGGGAAACTGGGATCTTAGCGCTTGGTTCTGGGACTTCTTGCGATCTTGGGGTTGGAAGGTACTTTCGGTCTTACTGATCATTTTGTGAATTCTGTTGTTCCTTTGTTGTTGTATTCAGTGTCTACCTAGTATATGTTCGATGCTAGGGGGATGTTGCGCACAAGCGATAGGTACGATAGGACATAAAGTGTATGCCCCAGATAAAACTTCCAAGGAATATGTGTTAAAAGAAATTTTAGCGAATTACCTGATGGCAATAGATATTTCTGACAGTAATTCAGGGTGCATGGACGATGATGCATGGAATTATTTGCAAGGAGATCCGAGGTAGTTTAGCACTTGGCATAGGCCAAAAGGAGGGTTTGTCAAATGAGAAATTATATTGTGCCTCCTATTGCAATGAATATATGTATATTGGCCTACGCCAAGCTGCTTGTAAGTCACTTGCGAAGAAATCTGTGTTGCAAGGTCCTGACCTTAAAATCAATGTAAGCTGCCATTTTAGGTTTGCTTTGTAAAGTCACCCTGTGAGTTAAAATTGCGGACGATGTCATTCCGAAATACAACATGGCCGTCTTGACCTCTGTGTGTAATTAATATGTAACTTGCCTGCAGGCCACTTGTTGAGGTCGTGAACTGAGACCTTGTCCTTCGTTGACCTGTGTGTAAAGGATTACTCGCGTCAATGAAACTAATCCGCGAGCATATGTTAAGAACAATGTATTCAAATACTGAACTAAGAACACTTGTTTAACTACATTGTATTAATGTTTGAGAAGACCTGCATGGGAAATCCCAAAATACACAGTTGCCGTGTAGGCTTGTTGACGTATGTATTAAAGGCAAACTAGTTACATGTTGATATGCAAACTCGGCATGAACCCTAGATCAGTGATGTATTAGAGGAATATTAACCTGAAGTAGGGTTGGACATCGTGTTTGCAAATGGTATAAAAGAGCAATGAATTCTAATGTACAGCGTCTCTCACTGAATACACTGAACCACGCTGGAGTTTGCTGTGTTGCACTGAGGGCCGTTAGCTATCTGATTTTGCTTTGTTCTTTGTAACTGATTCAGTATAAATTAAAGATCTTGGTATGTTCCTTTATAACCCGTGTTCGGTGTATTTCCTTTTGGGGTACTCAGCCTCGATATTTTGATTTTGATTTCACACAGTGTTTACTACTTTCGGGAGGTACATCGTAGTGAGTGAAATAGGTGAGCATTCAATATTTGAGCCCCACAGGGATGGGTCATTATCCCAAAGTATAGTGACTCTGTCCAAGGTCTATAAGGCTAATAGCACATGGAGTTGTTCAACGAAAAAGGAATGTTTTTTTTATTTTGGAGATAATGATGAACAAAGAACCTTTCATATGAAACCTTCCACATTTTGTGTTTCACTGCTGTGCATGTGCCTCTCTGCCTTTGCACAGCTGATGAAAGTTGTTGCTGTCCACTGCCAAGGTCAGAATGTTTAGAATGAGGTCTATACCAGAGATTCTAGACTGCATTTCGAGCATTCTGATTGGATCAGTGGAGGTCTGTAATGGAATACATCTGCTAATGAGTCGATATGTCCAGAGGTGGCGGGCCGACCCTGTAAGTAACGGCCTGCCGCCCAAGTGCGCTCGATCCCCTTAGCGAGAGTATCAGGCTTTTATCTACAGGGTTGCCCCACCACTGACGGGCATATTACCATAAGCACCCATTTAGATCGCTACACGGGTGCTAATTTATTTTTTTAAACTGAAAGTATTTCTTCTCTGTGAACAGTTTACAGAGAGAATACTATAGCAACATGGCTGCCATGGAATAGGAAGGCGGGCCTCGATATGGAGCCCCTCTGCCATTACCATGGTGGCCAATCGGAGCAGGGACACGAGCTGCAGGCGCTGCAGTGGTGGATCCCGCCGCCGCAGCAACCAGGTAAGTGGGATTTTCGGGATGGTGGGAAAAAAAAGCAGGTTCGGTGGGGGTAAGATAGAAGGCGGGGAACTGGCCATCAGACGGCTTGGAATGCTGGCTAACACTAGCAGTGTCAGCCCGCATTCCATGCCTTCTGATTGACTGGCTCCCCCGCTGAGGGTGCTAATGTTTGTGCTAAGGAGGAGCTGGCCATGTATAAATGAGCTGGTTTGGATCGATGAACACCCAGGATAGTCCATGAACTCTAATACCACCACCACTGCCAATTTCAATAATATAAATGATCAGCTCGATGGTATCATACAAATGACATTTAAAAACTAGAGTCAAAATCGAATTAATCAAAAATGGCAGGTCTCGCAGAATTGCACTGAAAACGAGGTGGTTCTCCACCTGAAGTTTACGGGAAAACCCCTCAAATGTTGACCTAATCAGGGTGACGAGATGTCTCTTTGTGACTAGGGAGAGCACATTTCCAGTCCTAGACTTCCATTGAACTAATCCTCACTAGAATCGGGTGGCTATGCTCATTTTTCATCAACTTAAGTTAGCTAAGGCTGCAAGATGACCATTCAAGGAACAGATTTTTTTGGCCAGTGGAATCCAAGGCGCAGAAAGTAGTTTTTTGTGGCTTGGGGTCACCGGATCACTTTAGGGGTACTATCACAGCAGTGGTTGATCAACAACAGAATGTGCAAACTGGCTCTTCAAATTTCCTTTATGCGTTTTTTGGAATGCTATCGTATGAACGATAAATTTGCGAAGAAGCATAGCAGGCAATCCATAATAGGCCAGAAAAAACAACCATGCAATATTAATCAAGCGTCCAAAAATAATACTAACTTCTTTTGGCCAGTATCAGGGGATCTCCCAAACAGATCCAGTGCGATTCCCCCTGAAAAGATCATGTAAGTCAAGTTGATCATGTGTTCCATACCCAGTGACACAATTTCACTAAATTAGTAAATGTAACTGAAGTGACGTGACTTGACCATTGTCCACCAATTAGCTTGACAGGAACTGACACCACGTGATCGATGGTCTCCAATGCCTGCCATCTTATGTTGCTTCAGCAGTCATTATTGAAATCGATTAAGAAACAGTGTTGGATAACTGGTACATACACCGAGCTGGCAAAGATTAATGTATTCCAACTTTTAGTAGACAGCTACTGTGGTTGGTTAAAACACAGTGGGATAAAGCAGCCCATTGGTCGGGGGTCTACAGCATTATGCTCTCCATATGTGTTATACCACAATTTTCATCAGCCCTAACCAGCATAGTCATTGGTGGGGATTATTTATTTTATTTTATTTATTTATTTGTTAATTGTAATGAGCCTTATACAGCAAGAATTGTGTTTCAAGGCACATCAAGACAAGGGGATGGGGGTCGGAAGAGGTATAAAACAGAAACAAAACGTTCTTAAAAGGTCTTGAAACATTCTGAACGTGCAAGTGCTAAGTCAGAGAGCTGTGGGGAGGTGGAGGAGGGGAAGTGCAAGGAAGGGGAGAACGGGGTGAAAAACAACAAAAAGCGTTCCTACTAAGCCGTGAGGCGATTTGGCTTGTTCAAGTGCTGAGGCAAGAGGAGGGAAAGTGCAAGGAAGGGGAGCAAGGGGTGAAAAACAACAAAAAACGTTCCTACTAAGCCGTCAGGCGATTTTGCTTGTTCAAGTGCTGAGACAAGAGAAGGGAAAGTGCAAGGAAGGGGAGCAAGGGGTGAAAAACAACAAAAACATTCCTACTAAGCCGTCAGGCGATTTGGCTTGTTCAAGTGCTGAGGCAAGAGGAGGGGAAGTGCAAGGAAGGGGAGCAAGGGGTGAAAAACAACAAAAACGTTCCTACTAAGCCGTCAGGCGATTTGGCTTGTTCAAGTGCTGAGGCAAGAGGAGGGGAAGTGCAAGGAAGGGGAGCATGGAGTGAAAAACAACAAAAACGTTCCTACTAAGCCGTCAGGCGATTTGGCTTGTTCAAGTGCTGAGGCAAGAGGAGGGGAAGTGCAAGGAAGGGGAGCATGGAGTGAAAAACAACAAAAACGTTCCTACTAAGCCGTCAGGCGATTTGGCTTGTTCAAGTGCTGAGGCAAGAGGAGGGGAAGTGCAAGGAAGGGGAGCATGGAGTGAAAAACAACAAAAACGTTCCTACTAAGCCGTCAGGCGATTTGGCTTGTTCCAGTGCTGAGGCAAGAGGAGGGGAAGTGCAAGGAAGGGGAGCATGGAGTGAAAAACAACAAAAACGTTCCTACTAAGCCGTCAGGCGATTTGGCTTGTTCAAGTGCTGAGGCAAGAGGAGAGGAAGTGCAAGGAAGGGGAGCATGGAGTGAAAAACAACAAAAACGTTCCTACTAAGCCGTCAGGCGATTTGGCTTGTTCAAGTGCTGAGGCAAGAGGAGGGGAAGTGCAAGAAAGGGGAGCATGGAGCGTAAAACAACAAAAACGTTCCTACTAAGCCGTCAGGCGATTTGGCTTGTTCAAGTGCTGAGGCAAGAGGAGGGGAAGTGCAAGGAAGGGGAGCATGGAGCGAAAAACAACTAAAACATTCCTACTAAGCCGTCAGGCGATTTGGCTTGTTCAAGTGCTGAGGCAGGAGGAGAGGAAGTGCAAGGAAGGGGAGCATGGAGCGAAAAACAACAAAAACATTCCTACTAAGCCGTCAGGCGATTTGGCTTGTGCAAATGCTGAACATGTAACAAAGGGTGGACAGGGGGAGCAGGCGGAATGAAGAAGGCGAAGTAGGAAAGAGCCAGGGGCGTTGTAGTCCATATCATGTGGACAGCTGCAGCTTGCAGACAGACAACTATGCTAGGGCTGCCTGCAACATTTGGCTCTCCAAATGTTTTGGACTATAACTCCCATCGCCCCTCGGCAGCATAGTCAATGGTGAGGAATCACGGGAGTTGTAGGCAAAAACATCTGGAGAGCCAAAACTTGGAGACACCTGCCGTAGGTTGCGCATGCCGCAACACATGCATTGCGGTTGCTTCCCCAAATGATGCCCATGCCCAATAAAAAAATGTCTCTGAAATATTACAACTACCCTCTGTCCAATTCTGCAGTCGGGGGATTTCACCCTGCTGTTCAGTGATTAGTTCTAAGGCAGCTTCACAAGAAACTGTAGAAGTAAGGGTGGGGTGCGCGTCTTACCACAGAAGCCCCTGTGGACTAAAACTGAAGAAATATTTAATAGGAGTGTAGCATTAATATGAAGGAAGCTATGTATAGCCACAGGCAAATGTTTTGAAGGCCAGTAGGCTTGGCATAACCGATTAACCCACAAATTACAGAGATATGATATTCGCTGGTCTTTTGGGGACTAGTAACTTGTTGAAGCGCATTTCCTGTTCCGATAATGTGACCAGAATGCAGGTTTGTCCTCGTCTGAAAGCAGATCTTTGAATGTACATTGTGGCGTGGGATTACCCTGCAGTTTGCCCATCGCCAGAGAACTGCCACTGCTCATAAGCTTCCAAGGGCGTATCCCTACATATTATCCCCACCAAAAATATATCGCTGTACATATGGTCATTTGTCTCGCCATAGGCAATATTTTTCGGGGGGATAATTTGTGGGAGCGGCGTTTGAGGGGGCGCTCCCGCACATTTAAAAATAATGCGGGGGTTGCAGGGGTGTCCCCTGCAGGGTCCATGGCTAAATATCGCCACAAAAATATGCTGATATTTTTGTATCGCAATATTTTTGCGGGGTTATTAACGCATGGAACCTTCCAAAGGTCACTGTGCGTATATTCTCTTATATTGCAGAACATATGCCGTGAATGTCGCCAACAAAAGCTAATCCATGAAATTTGGAAAATGGTCCATGACATTCAAAAAGTACACTAGTACATAAACTGTTTATATTCATCTATTGGCATCAAATTACATGGATTCAATGTCTTTCGGAAGGTGGAAAACATGTTGGCACTAGTGGTTGGTGGTAGTGGCAATGCCAATTCATTCACCTCCAGTGTTTGTGGATAACAATGGATTTTAATAGCCAGATACTCGAGAAGGATTCATTCAAGTTAAGAGTCTACTTAACCATTCTCTGATGACTAGTGAAAGAAAGCACAGGTGGGACAGAAATTGGAGAACAAGACAAAGTCATAGAAACAATGATGGGGGCAGTGCTAAGTACCAAATGCAAGGGTGCACTAATCATGTGGCTGGCAGGTGAATATAAGGGCTCTCTTAAGTCTTCTTAACTTATTATATACGGTGCAGTTAACCTTTGAGTGTCTTGACAGTCGGATCAAATATTGTATGGTGGGATTTGGAAGAAGATCACGCCCTTGCATGAAAAAATTGCAATTGATTTCAAGGCACAGTTGGATGATGGTTGGGGGCTACTGAGTCACTGGTAGTTGAGGATCCCAGTTTGGCCAGTCAGTCAATAAAAGCTTTATTTGGTGTAAAAACCAATAAAGCATATCCAAACAAATACACATACAACCAACACAATTAAAATAAAACCGCGATCAGGGGCTGGGAGGATAGCTCAGGGCCAATTCACTCGCCTTGGAAGCAAGACGATGCAAAGCAACACAGGTTCGATCCCTTGCTCGTGCTTAGAAACCTTTGGGTATTAAGCACATTATAAGTAACCAATTACAGTTACAATCACACGGTTAAGTTGGATTATAGCCAGTGATAAAATATCATATCTTCCATAACAATTAAAACAAGGTGCATCATGGAATTCAACACCTATAAGCAACATTTCCTTAGAAAACACATTCAACTCTATAAAAATACACAATTGCCAGAATAACAGCCAGGGACATCATTTCACCAAAATGCCAGGGGTAGCGGAAGTGACAACACATGGCCCTTCCTCTGATGACATCAAAGGGCGTGATGTCATCTGACCCCACCACGAAGTGACATCACAGGAAGCGATGGAACACGACCTTTCACGCCTTGACAAAACAGGAAGTGGCAACACATAGAATTGTTTCTAAGTACACTATGAAAAATATGGTTATGGTATCACTGTAATGTGATATGCATTGCACACAAGGATAGATCAACAGATGTAGCGTTAATATCAGTGCGTATAGGCCCATATTGCCAAATTACTATGAATGCAAGCAGACGACCAAGCCCAAGCCCAACGACAATGATGTGTTATTATATTGCACTTACGCTTAAGCACTTCATATAGAACAAATATACATAAAATATCACCAAACCTGTGTTTGTACTCATTTATCAACCTCAGCAGAAAGAAAGGCTGAGTTGACGTGCAACCTGCAGATCACACATACATTGCAGCAGCAACTGCTCTACCCACTGAGCTATCTTACCAGCTATAGCTACCAGAAAACCAACCACTCCAGAACCAAAGAGCCACATGCTGCTAGCCACAGCCTAGGAGCCTCAATTTAAACATTTAAAAAAAAAGAAAAGAATACACTTTTTTTTAGGGGTAGCAAGGGAGACCACAGGGGTAGCAAGAGAGACTTCAGGGGTCGCATTTGTAATCCCTGGCAACCCCTAAATGATGTCCCTGATAACAGCTGGGGTAGATCAATAAATATTGAATCAGGTAGGGGCTCCATGGAAAGGCTGGTTAATGTCACCAGTCTGGACCGCCTCAGCCATGCCCTGTGTAAACATGTGGCTACAAAGGGTACTACGTTTAGGTCACCGGTATTGTTATAGTAGTCCATAGCCCTTGCTGTTTGGCGGATGCTCGCCAGTCGGAATGGAGGGAGCACATATCTGGCTCTCAGGCCCACAATACCTGGACAGAACAACATCAAATGTACCGTCCTCTCAGATTCCAGTTTGAAAAGAGAATTTGCTGGCCTATTTTGAGACAAATTCTATATATTTTCTCTTGCTCCAGGAATCTATAGTTCTAGGACTTCATTTTAAGTACGAGACTAAAGGGGCTCATTATGAGTTAGGTGGTAGTTTGGTGGTAAATCTGCCAATCTACTGCCAAAATCGGTTACTGTTACTGCCACTTGGTCCAGAAGAATTTCCCCTGGATTACAATTGGTGGTATTGCGGTGCTAGTTCCCACTTAGGACTCCATGGGGATTTGGGTGGTATTACCACCGGTGTAATTCGCTGGCAGTATTTCTGACAATTTGGCGTTTTTTGGCAGTAAGGCAGCAGAAATACTTCCAACATTTTGCTGGAGGTTTTTCCTCCACTTTACCTCCAAACCCTTAGTTTGGCGGTGCAGGAAAGTGGCGGTAACGGAATTACCACTGCATTCCCGCCAATTTTTCCCAGACCGCCAAACTCGTAATGAGGCCGTAAGTAAAAAGCATGATATTTAAAATACCTTATATTTTTAAAACACCATCTAATTATGAGTTGTGATCTTATCACTATTTGCGGCTTTGGGGAGCACGCGACGTATGCTATGGGTTATTTACCCTATGAAATACGTTCCATGTACCCCATGCCGTAAATGTCCCACAACAATCCCAACGTACAATTAGGAAGTGTTTTAAAAATAGGAGGGAGTTAAAAAAGCATGTTTTTACTTTCAAGACCATGTCCAGACTGAGGACATTTCGGTGGTATGGCTTTTGTTTTGCTCTGCCTCTTTAAGTGCCTCATTTAGGGTTAGGCAGAATGGACCTGGTGCCCTCTCGAATTTTAGTACATCTCTCCACCAACAAATTTAGAGGGGCATTCAGTAGAATTTGGGCTTATATTGTCTCTACGTTTACTGAGGTCCTTAGCGTTCTAGCCATCTATTTGTAATGTGTCATTATGAATTGTATCATTAAAATACTCATTCAGACAATGCACGTCTAGTCCCGTTTATATTAGGCATTGTAATGCAACTTGAACCAAACTGTACACACCTGTTAGTATATCAAATATTTACGGTATACAGTAGAAGCTTTGTTGTCCAGCACCTTATTATCCAGAATGCTTTATGAACCGGAACCTCTAGTGCTGATAATGGTAACTGCTAGGGTTGATAAAATGCCAGATAAAATGTTTTGAAGCCAGATAACAGAGCAAACAAGCCAGGAAGCTTGGTTATCCGGCCTGTTTGCTTTTTTATCTGGCTCAGACAACTGACATTTGGTTAACCAGCATTTGTGATTTTCCAGCACCCAATCGTGCCAGGTAATCAAGTTTTTACTATAATCCTAGTTGCAACATCTCACACCCTCAAATCCCTACTCCCCTATTGATATTGATACTTTATTTCTATCCCCTATTGATATTGATATTTTATTTCTATCGCGCTCGTACACAAGTGTTTCAGAGCGCAACAAGGCAAGGGAGGGGAACAAGGGAGAACAAAACAGCAATCTTACTAGGCCCAGTGACATTGAGAACGCGCAAGTGCATGGGAGATGGGGAGGGGAACAGTGCATGGAAGGGGGGAGACCTGGAAAGTGTGAAGCAGAGGAGAAACAGATAAATAACAATAAATAAATAATAAAGGCAACAAACAGTGGTAGTGCAGCCAGCAATTTGCAAGTGCAAGGTTTAAGGCAGCAGACAGGGTAGGTCTGATAAGTGCAGGAAGAAAAAGGGCGGGGGGCTGTATGGGTACAGATACAGACCCCAGTGCAAGGGGTGGCCAGAGGCAGTGAGGGAGGGTTGTAGGGTGAGCAGGTACCTGGGCCCGGAGGACAGAGAGTGGCCAGGTGCACGGTGCCAAATGAGAACAGATCAGCAGAGGAGAGGGGGAGCGAAGGCAGAAGATGAAGGTCTTGAGGTGCTTCCGGAACCGGAGATGGTTCTCCTCAAGTTTTAGAGTGGCAGGGAGGCTGTTCCAGAGGGAGGCCCCAGCCGAAGACAGAGATCTACCCCCAGCTCATTTATATGAAAAACGACTGACCCTGAGGGAGTTGGATGTAGAGGAGCGAAGAGCTCGAGAGGGGAGGTATTTGCGGAGGGATAGCTGAAGGTATTTTGGACCCAGGCCCCAGAAAGCCTTGTGGACAATGCAGAGGGTTTTGAATTTTATCGTTGCATCCACTGTGAGCCAATGTAGAGATTTCAGAGCTGGAGAGATACGATCCCAGGGCTTGAGGCCAAGGACAAGTCTTGCAGTCCTGTTCTGGATTAGTTGCAGAAGGCTGAGATTAGAGGCAGGTAGATTTAGAAAAAGGCTGTTACAATAGTCCAAGCTAGAGAGAACCAGAGCTTAGGATACCATGAGCTTCTGGGGGAAGGAGAGGAAAGGCAGAGTACCTCTGAGGAGGTTCAGTCGGAAATTTGACTTTTTAGAGACCTCAGAGATGTGGGCAGAGAAGGAAAGGGTGGAGTCAAAGATGACCCAGAGGTTCTTAGCCGCGCAGGTGGGGGTAGGAGGAGGGCCAACGGAGGCCAACCTGAGAGTGAAGGGAAAGGATGGTGAAGGTGTCCTACCCACCTATACATACCTATACACATACATATGTATTCATTTGTATATGTATTTGGTCGAATCGACCAAAAGTCAGTTGTATTTGCTGTGCAGCCTTCAGACAGGCCCCCAGAATGGCAGTACGCAACTCCTCCATCCTTGCAAGTGCTGCAGCCCTGGCAGCTGCCTCCTCCATTGCCTGAAGCCTCTTCCCCTCCTGCTCCCTCATGTGTCGAAGCTGGCCTCTGGTGGCTACACATATCCTTTGCTTTGCCACCAGCCTCTGCTGCCTGACATTGAATGTCTGCTGCACACTACGTGCCATAAGTCTACGGTGCGCCTGCCTCTGTTCCAGCTGTCTGGCACCCCGCCTCTGGCACTGGGACTTCCTCGGCCGTGATGAACGACTCCTGGATGAGAGTACTGCACCACCTGTCACCTCCAGTGCCATGTCAACCTGCACTACTAGTTCCTCTGTAAAGTCCATTACAAGCTGTGGGACCACCTGAATGCCCTCTGTGGCCACTTGCACCCCAACTGAGCATGAAGGAGGCACCACACTTGCTGACGGGGTGACAGAGGCAGTGGACCCTGTGGTGGTGGTCAGCACGGAGGCCACACCTGTGGGTGCCTGGGGCACAGTTGCTGAGGAGGAGATGGGTGGCATTGATGTTGCCTGTACCTATTGGACCATGCACAGCAGAGCACTTGCCAATTGGGACATGACCTGCTGTGATGGCTCACGAGCTGGCCACAGATTATGTCAAGGGCCCCAAGGGCAGCCACCTGCCGCCCATGGCCCGACAAGATCAGGGGCAACACTGCATCACTGATGGCCTCTTTGGCCCTCACTGTGGGGCTTGTCTGCATGGAGGCATCACTGGAGGTGTGTATCCCCACAACCAACGGGTCTGGGACAGTGAGAAGCACTGACTCCACCACTGTGTCCTGCACAACCTCCTGCCCCAGGTCCATGTTTATAGCCTGAACCCCATTCAACATTGTACCCCCACCAGCCACCATGGACCCACTGGATGAAAAGGGAGAGAGGAGAGGCAGTTCAGCATATGTGTGATTGGCAAAGCAGCATGCCGCCATCTCACATACAAATGCCATGGCCTCATCACATCATGACTTCAATGAATCATCCTGTACACACAGACATGTATGCCAGTAATACATGATGACACCCCCATCAATTGCATGCATGGAGTTGCATTGAATGAGCAGACACCACTCCATGGGCACAATAGTTACCAGGGCCAACTGGGCACATGGATGGGCCATACATGAGGACTGTAGCATGTTAAATGTCCAGTAGACATGGGCATAAACACAACATAATAGTGCAGTGGTAGTGTATGGCATGAAGGTCATAGAGATGCACAGAACCTGATGTGATGAAATGGCATGGGCACACCCCTTCTAGTGTAACCAATGTTGTATGTGTCAAGCAAATGCATGCATGAGCCTGCAACTATGTCCCCCAATCACAAACAATCCCACACATGTGTGCATGCCAACAGTGGCTCATTTGCCTCATCCGCCCACTCAATGATACAACACAGTAATGTCACAGCTTGCATCTGGAATATTGGACAATGGGCTGAAACCCACTCACAACAACAAAACAGTGTAATGAGTACATTCCACTAATTGACAGTTACATACTATTTGTCTCCCTGACATCAGCACACCCTCCATTAACAACATAATCTCACCTACACTCACCACCTGCACCTGAGAATGCCTTACTCCTGCAATTCGACCCTCTCATTACCTACACATTTTGCAAGCATTGGCCGCAGCTGTCACAAGACATCAATGATGTGCAGCCATCGGCCAAGATAAGAGGCCTATGCGATGAGGGTATGGGACATCCCAGTGACTGTGTCTGAGTGTACCAGTGTGGGCTACACGTGTGAGGGGCAAAGTTTGAGTGGGAGGTCTGTGAAATCATAGGAGGCCACAGCACAAAGACTGCAGACGCAATTCCAAGCATGTGTGCTGTGGACTGTGTGTGAGAGAAGTGATCCCCAGGAGCTGAGATGGATCAGGTCCTGTGACACTGATTGGCTGCTGGCCAGGAAGTTAGAATCATGATGAATGTGGACATACTCCACCTGAAGCAACCAGTATCAGCCCCCCCCACACACACCCCGCAAGCCACAGCCCATGCACAATCTACATCTCTCCTGAATTGATCTACACACTCCCTCTTGGGCCACTAATATTGCCAAGACACAAAGCCATCCTGACTTCACTATCAACAGCACTATTCCTCACCCTTCACTGACCAAGTCAGTGAAAATGGTCAGGGGAACACTGGACCTGGCAGACTCCCTGCTTTCTTCCATGGACTCACACAGCCTCCAAGCGAGTCAGCTATCCATCAGCTATCTCAATCAATGCCTATCCAGGGTACCCAACCCCCTCACATGTATCACTTTGTAAAACCATATTTCGCATAATACCGTCTGATAATGAACATTGGCCTAAGCAGATTCGCATTGCACTGAAAATCACATTCAAATTAACCTGGAACAAACTGACTATGCCACCATTTTAGAATCATCCACCATTTTGATTAAACTCCTGCTTTCTGTCTCATGTTAAACTCTGTTTTCGGCTCCAGCAGAGAACAATGAACTTTGTACTGTGTCAACATGTTGAGGCTGCCGAAAGCAGAATGTTTGTCCTGCACTAAGAGACCTTGGAGCTGAACTGAACCTCAATTTAGATGTTGTCTGTACCAACAGCTTCATCCTCATTCAAACAGTGGAACAGAATGCTGAATAGCTGAAACCGTGTGCCTTTGCAGAAATCCTTTGTGTTCGTTTCTTGAAACTGGATTTACTTTAAGCTTGAAAACAAATGTTACCATTGTATTTTGTGTGCAGAAAAACATGCCTAGTGTTTAAGGAAAACATTGAACAATATATACATTATTTGATTCTGTATTAGCAATGTGAACTGGGTATGAACCCTAGTGAATTGTTAACTTGAAGAGGGGCTGGACGATGTAACCGGGATTGGGGAAAAGAGTATATAAGTTGATGTCTTTATAATATCCAGCACGCCCTCCTCACAGTGTCTGCTGGTACACACTGCGAGGTGTTGAGAGCCAGATAGCTATCTGCCTATTAAAATTGTACATGTACCTCTGAACTTGTGACTGGCGTATTTCATTTTTGGTGGTACTAAGCCTCGATATTTCTTTTGGTCTTTCAACATCATCCACAAACAGACAAGGCCCTGCACTAGATGTGCCACCCCAGCCCTCTAATCCCCCAAAAGTAAACACACATCCTTCAATGCAGATGGCGGCCTGGGCCTTAGAGTTCTGAATTGGACCACATATGTCCATCAGTCAAAAGACAATTGGGTAGTGAACCAGAGGGGTAAATGTCCCTTGACCTGTTACTGATGACCCAACACCAATAAACCATCATGTAATTCCTCAAGGCCGTAGCGGAATACAAGGACCCTCTTTGCACATCCCACTCAGGCCTTCCCAATCCTAGTACCAACACAGTGTGGAACCTTGCATGCACCATGGACACAACATTTAGAAGCCATGCCAATGGCACCCTTAGAAAATGTCATGCCCCATTACGTTTCACTACATTGCAATGTACATCGACCAGAGTCCTCCCAACATTCATCCTCTTCACATGGCATTCCCATTCAGCTACATTGTACTGACTGTGCAGACTTACCTGTAGCTTGGATCTGGGCCTGCAGTTTGAGGACCTAGGCGTGAAGTGCGGGGTTCACCCTCTACAGTATCTGGACATGTAGAGATGAAATTTGATGGCACCCGCCAGAGCGCACCTCCGTGGTGGGCCGTGCCTCGATGCCTTCTTCTGGCTCTGGCTCTTCATATTGTCCCACCGTTTTTTGATGTTTTCCCGGGTACAGACTGCCACCCCCTCTACATTGACAGCAGTAGCTGTCTCCTGCCAGATCCTCTGACGTCCAACACCCCCAAGTTGCTTCTTCGGATGGAAGAGGGCATCTCAGTGCAACAGCACCTGTTCTCCAAGGATGGCAACCTCTGCACCCGGAAAGTTTGCAGCCCTCATCCTCGCAACCTTATAGGTGCTAGTGGAGGTGGCAGACATGGTGCAGCTGATGCTGATGGCCTGGAACTTGGTCTGGAATGCATCTGTAACAGAGATGAAAGTGTAAAATCCATCACTGGTACGCCGCACCACTGCACCGTTTCCTCCCTACAGAGCATGCCTACTGTTCAAAGGCTCAAGAATGCTCCCGGGATGTTTCTCTTAATTCTTGACCAAATATTGATTCAATTGGGTCTGGACAATCAGCACTGTCAATGTCAGAAGTGACACTGAGGCATGGATACACACATGCATGCATACACACATACATGCGCACAACTACCAGCCTACATGGTTCTGCAGCCTTACCACTTTAAGCACCTTACAAACACAAATCTTACACCTGCAGTAAAGGCTTCCATATGCATGATGCTACAATTGAAAGTGAACTGCTACGCAAAGCACCAGTAACCATGCCACATGAACATAGCAAAACATAGGACAGCACCGACCTGCCACGCAATGTGCCTCCCACAGCGGACTGCCGTCTACCATCTGTGCCGCCATCCTGCTGCCACCTTTTTGGGATGCAGGTAGTGAACAACTAGTTTCCCTTTTACAATTTCGCTGCTTACCTGACCTGAGGAGCAGCGATGACGTGTTGGTGTCCTGATGAGGCAGGGGCAGTGTTCAGAAAACAGTCCACGGATTGCACACTGGAGGAATAGCAGGAGTGTGAGGGCATGCAGTGCTGGATCAGGAACAGGATGCAGGAATCAGGCAGAGGAATGTGGCAGCTAGAAGCAGCATCACCATGTGGCAGCATCAGCTGGTAAATAAAGCAAGGCTTGTATCACTTGAGATACATGCGTCGGGCCAAGCAAATTGCGCATGCGTGGCTTACTACAAATAGGGGGCGCATGCGCAGAATGTATCTGCGCTGCATAATCCTAACGGAAGGAGGATGCAGAGCATATTGGAATTTGGTGTGATGGGCGGTACTTGAGTTTACGTGGCCCAAGTGCAAACTAGCAAGATTTGCTGTGATTCATTTGCATCGCCCCTATCATTGATGGGAGGGGAACCGGCAGGGCTGGGAGACCAGTGAAGATGAGGGGACCATCACCAAAAATGCCAGGGAGACAGCAGCACCACCACAGAGGAGCAGCAGCGCTGTAAGTGAACGGGCCACTGGAACTACCACAACCCAGGGAAAGTCACTTGTACTTGAGAAGGGGCAGAGCCAGAAGGAGAAATTCACAAAAGAGGAGTTGCAAATCCTCACAGACTATGTGGATGAGCACCAATCAGAGCTATACCAATGAGCTGGCAGCACCCTATTACTGGCCCAGCGGCAGCGAATGTGGCAGGAGGTCACTAATTTAATCAATGCCTGTGGGGTGGAGAAACGCACAGCACCAGAAGTACATAAGAGGATGGATGACCTCACTAGGCGTACCAAAGAGAAGCTTGCTACAAATGTGTCTTCTCTAAAGGCTACTGGTGGAGGGTCACCACGTGTTGATGAGATCACTCCTTTGTAAGAAGTTGCATATGGACTCATCACGTGTGAACAGGCTGTTGGTGGTGGAGGCTACGACACATATGGACATGCAGCAGATGAGTGACATGTGTGACTGATACATGTGATCATGAGACCACTGTGAATGACAATAGATGAGTATATTGATGTTGCCCAGTGTGATTCACGTAAGGGCATTTCCATTCGAGGTCTACATACATGTGAACTCTGTCCACATGATATGCAGTGTGGCTGTTGGATGTGTAATGGTAATTTCACTGCACCTTACAAGTGTATTTGTGAATGGCATTGGCTACATGACAATATGACCGCTTACTGCATGTCACTGCAATATCACTGTAATGCCTTTGTAGTGTGTACTCTCAATGTTGGGTGCACTCACATAGCTCCTCTACTAGCAATGAGTCATGCATGTGTGAATCATTCACTGCTCCGGTTAGACAGTCAACTAGACAGGGGTGCAATGCCAGTGAAATGTACAAGGGTGACATCCACTGCAGCCCTTATGCTGGTAACAGACAGCATAGTCATGGCTTCTCATATTACATGTGCATTTGGAGTGTCCATGCTCTGTTGAGCATGAAAGTGCACACATGTGACATCCATGTCAGTCCTTGACCAGACATGCCTGTGATGCATGTGTCCATTTGCCCCTTGATACACCCTTGATTGTAACCTTTACAGCGAGGCAGCCTGTCGCCTTGGCATTGCCTTTCCCCACAAGGATGGTGGGGGAATTTTACGGGCCACTGCCTGAACATGGCCACATCCAAACACTGAGACTTGCCTTTGGATTGGGCATGTTACAGGGTTTGTAATCAACATGGCCGGTCTCTTGCCACCTTGGCCCACAAACCTTGCAATTGCAGCAGTGCCACTTTGACTCGATTTCCTACTCCTGCCAGCATCATTTCCCTACTTGCATGTTCCATTGTCTATGACATTTTGCATTGCCAACATATACCACACCTACTCCATGTTGCCCTGCCTTTTGCCTCTGCAGCTGCAACATCCATTTGTTACTTCCTCTGACAGTGTAGCTTCATGATGCTGCTCACATGTGTGAATAATTACGTCAACACATACATGCACATTCTGGCATGTGCACCGAATCCTGCTGGCAATGAAATGACAGCCAGGACATTTTTTGGCGAACTGATGATGTCTGCCTGAATGGACATTGCACTTGCATCACCAGAATATGAGACGCTGATGCCTGCAGGCCACTGTCAGTGGGCTCCATGTACGTCCTTTCTTTCGTGACATGTCCAAGTTGCATGGATACTTCTTTACCCACTCATCAGGTTTACACAGCCTTCATGTATGTCCGATTTGCAGTGTCTTTGGTGCCATGGTTCTCCTGCTAGGGTTTGTATGGATGTAGAACATGACTATATGGCCTGTTTGTGAGTCTGATGCATGTGTACATAGTCCATTCGTTCTGCATGCATTTCATGTGAGGCATACGTGTATATCCAGATGGCCCCCTGAATTTTGTTGTCTGCCTTTTTGTAGGTGATGACGCAGCAGAGGGGGAGGGAGCAGGTAGCAGAGGAGTTGTCAGGGGATGCACAACCAGGTACGAGCTGTGGCCGGGCTGCTGTGCATGGTGAGAATCTGCTGCTGTTAGAAACCATTCGCCGCTTTCCCGCACAGGCATCATCGGATGAGGATGATGATGCAGATTTTGCATCCTTATTGAGGAAGATGGTGGAACAACCCCCACTCAGCAGTCCCAATCCCATGCTTCTCCTTTGAATTCATCTTGCTTCTTCTGACAGCACAGCACCTGCAACGTTGCCTACACCCATCCTGGAGGCAGCAGAGGTGGATACTGGGTGTGGGATTCATGTAGACCCACAGCCAATGCTAGTGCACTCACTCAGACAGGGACGCAATGCCTCATCACAGTTTCATCGGCCATGCACATGTGGGGGATGTATGCCTGCTTCCCACTTTGACTGGGATGAGGAGGTGCTACAGGAAATTGTACAACAGGACGAGGTCATGCAGGAGATCAGCAGGGTCCTGCATCGTCTGGCAGACAAATCATCAAATCTAATGCCACAATGTCTAGGGAATTCCACTGTTCGACAGACATTGCCATGATGCACCATGTACAGTTGGTTCACTTCAAATGGGACTTTGCTAGTGATACTCCAAGTGGCGTGTTCATACTGACTTGTTCAGTGAGGATAACTGACATGCTGATTTACTGAGGGACATGAACAGACATTTAGGTAAACATTATGTTGACCCATTATGCGCATTATATGTGGAGTATGTGTGACAGTGTACTTGCACTCTACTGAACATGTATCCTTTGTCATTTCAGGTCACTTTGCAAAGTCAGCTCACGTCCACCCTGTAAATGCACCCAGATCCTGCTCCTTCTATCCAATTCCCCATTCCCTCTGCTGGACACTGACTCTCCTGACACAAATGAGGAGGCACAGTGTTAGGTCGAGGTGGTGAGGGATACACAGCACAACAGCAGTGACACGAGGTAAGGGAGTACACGGTCACACATGTGCATGTTTGTTGACCTTTGCATTCCAGTAGTGTCCTAATGTGGCACAAGTAGGGTTGTGCATGAAGGTGTCAATCTGTTGATATGTGGGTGATTGTCACAGTCTACGGACATGGGAGTGCTACACTTTCCATGATTGTGGATGTCCTTTTGACCTCTGCAGCATTCTGGTCATAGTCTGCACCACTGAAGGTGCGTATGTGCACGTGTTCCTGGTGTTGGGCCAAACACTGACCTTTTTATTTGTTGCTGTGTTATTAGATGTCATGTCCTGTGAGCCTTGCATGCCATATCCTCCCATGATTGCTGTCAAGTGACATTCCATCATGCATGTGCACCCTGCACACCCGAGTCTCACCTTCCACATAATGGTACGTTTTCTGTGACATGCAGCAGCAGTATTTTGACTTTTCACATGTGTGCATGTTCATGGTGTGTGAGCTATGCTGTATTTTTATGAATGAGGTCTGGGACAAGTCCACCCTGTGTGCTAATTCCCTGTCCCATGCCATGCAGAACACCTACTGTGGCAATCCTCCCTGGCCCTGCACCCCACTGTCCTGATAGGGTATTGCCCCCACTGGCACCATGTCCCCAGGCCCTGTATGTCCTATGAGCAGCCCCTGACAGGGTGCCGTGGAGGCAACTGTAGTCACATGACCCTGACCCTGCCGATTAACCCCAGTATGATGGGGAGCTGGGCCATCTGCTGCGCATGCATTGTTGTGCTGGAGCAGGCTTCCTGCTGCCCCAGCCAGTCTTGGGTGGCTGCTGCCTGCAACCACCAGTTCTCCTGCTGCCATGGCACCTCCCACCCAACCCTGTGGCCCCTCCACCAGGGGAGAGGGTCCGCTTTCAGTGGAATTTAAATCGTACATGCTTATTATCAAGGGGACAATCAGTCAATTACAATGTAAGTATTCAGGGTTCGCGTGTCGGTAACGGCTAATGGATGTGGCTCAATATGGGATGATGTGCCATGCTCTTTGTTCGACATTGTTCAATGGGCCATGTCCATGTTACTTTATCAGCTGATCTGAGTAGCCAAGTGACCCTGTTATCAGTATTTGTATGCTTGGGTGAGTGACTTGGGAAATGCAATATGTTATACTAAGGACTCTGGCCATGGTTTCAGGTTTTTATGTGAAGGATGTAGATGGAGGAAATGTGTGATTCTTTTAGAAGGAGGTACACACCAAATGTCCACCCATCACTGCCATTCTCAGGTTGTTGTTTATGGCCCAAATATACTTGCCATGTTTCATCACCGAAGGCCATCAGGGATGTGGCTATGGTGTGACTTTCACACTGTACGTTATTCATCTGAAGTATGTCTGATTGAGCTGATTGCGTATGTGCTGCCCCCTCGTCCTTTGGCCTGCTAATGGTATGACTACTGCCTGTGGCTGCAGCCACAACCCTTCATGCACCTCTATTGGTATGTCACGATATGTGGCTATATTATGCAAGATGCAACATGCCAATATGATTTTACATGACACAGCTGGTTCATGCAACAGTACTCCAACTGAAAGGTCCAGGCAGCAGAACCGTGATTTCAGCACTCCAAATGTGCGCTCAACTATGCCTCTGGTTGCAATGTGGGCTGCATTGTAGCGTGCCTCCACTGTGTGGTGGGATTTCGGATAGGCTTCATCAGGAATGATGATAGTGGTTAAGCACTGTCTCCTATAAATGACAATAATCAACTTTTGTTATGGTATGTGATTTTCTAGTGGTTTGTATTGGTTGTGACCCCCATTCAGTGTGTTTTGGTGTGTGATCTGGCTGATACTCACCACTGAGCCACTTGTTGCCGAACGTTCCTGATGCCAGTGCCTGGTGGACGGGGGAATGGTGTAATATGTAGCTATTATGGGTGCATCCAAGGTAGTTTGAATTCACATGAATGATCTGACCCTTTGCATCACAGATGGCCTGCACGTTCAGTGAATGCCAATATTTTCGGTTCCGATGTAATATCGTTGTGCGTGTATGGTAAATTCTGGCTCTGCTCCACCTTCCATAAAGTAGTAGGTATGCGAGCAATGCAGGAACGGGCATGGCCACGACATTTCTCTACGATTGCATTGCGGTTTTTAAACCTGGGATTGCATTGCACAGTCTCCCTTTGTGCCTGGTCACGGGTGGCGGTAAAATGCATGTCCTTTTTATTTTGCGCAGATGCACAAGTGAATCTGTAAATACGGGTTTGTTTGGACTTCATGGGGCATGTTTGTACATTCGCACAGGGCCTCCCTCCCCACACCCATGTTATACCTCCTTTCTCCACTTTAATGAGGACGTTTGCATATTCCGCCCCCTTCTTGGTCTTTGCACTGGCCATTCCCTCAAGCATCGCGCACGGCACGCGGACATGACGCACAGAGCTGTCCTTTCTGTAAATCAGTGGATATAGTTTTGCATGCTACAAAAAGCAATTTTTAGGAGCAAAATATCTTATGCACCGTGCACAACTTTCTGTAAACCAGACCCATGATCTCTATTGCAGAGTGAAAGTGCGGCTCTTAATTCTCATTCCATAGCATAGGGTGCAAAACAAAGCCGTCCTCCACACTGCGCGAAAACCGAAGAAGGGCACAGCACATCGGATCCAAGAAGCACATTTTTTAATGGCGTGGAACAGAGAGAGAGACAGCTGTGAAAAATGGCCCCGGCCTTAATGATAAAATATACCTAATTAATGCTAGAGCCGGTGCAATACCTCTCAACTGTAAACTCGCTGAATAAGATTTATGCGTCAATTGCCAGTGGCGCCCAGCGCATGGTTAGACCTCCAGGAGGGCTCGGCTTTTTCCTGGCAGCTGGCGCCAGGGTTCTCCCCTTAGAATCCTGCACGGATCTGCCACAGATTGCAGGAGCGCCATTTAGAACGTGCTCCCCCTTGAATCATCCGGTTCTGGGCATGAGGGAGCCTGAAGTGGAGAGGACCAAGTCATTGGCGGGGAAGATGAGTGTCTCTTATGAGACGGGAGGGAGCCTGCGGATGTCTTTAATTGTTTTTCAGGGACAGAAATTGAATTTGTGTTTAGGGCTCAGAAGCAAACACGCTTTCCAAATTAGTCATTTCTTTTTTACCCCCCAAAATATTAGGTATTGAAATATGATTGTATCCTGAAAAAATGACACTATCGCAGCAGTATCAGAGCAACAAAGGGGCAGGGGGGCTGTTGTTCCCTCTGACCTCCCTTCTTGTACCTCTGCTCCCCTTCTATCCCCAACTCCGGTGACCTGTTTGACCGAGCAAGCTTCTAAAATAAGCACACAGACTTCTGACTTGCATCGCAATTTGCAAACACATGAGAGACATTCAGTTTAGGAAAAAGATTCTAGGTCTAACTCAGTTTTTTGCAAACTTTTCAAACTACAGTTGCAAACTAAGGTCTGTGCACTTGGGCCCGGCATAGGTCAGGGTGTAACCATATTTATTTTAGCAGGAGCGTTTGTACCACAGCTTTCTCAAATGCCCACTCAAGCTCTGCCACTGTGCCCGGCTCCCCCTCTCGCCCCCTGCTAGACTTTCCTTCTTGGCTTTTCCCTCCCCCCATTCGTCGCACATGGGTTGCCCCCGCTGCCTGCCTTGCTGCTATAAATCAGATGCCTGCACTGGGTAGAATAACTTTCCAAAGAGTTACTCAACATTGATCTCTGTTTCCAAATACCAAAATCTTTAAAAAAGTATTTCATAAAAAAAAAATAGCTTCTCAGACAGGTATAGCTCCACACAGCTGCTGTAGAACACTGTTGCCAGGGATGTCACTTAGGGGACGCCAGGGGTCGCAACTGACCTCTGAGGTCTCCCTTGCTACCCCTGGGGTCTCCCTTGCTATCCATAATGCAAGGTCCTGGGTTGTGGCCAGCGCCATGTGGCTCTTTGCTTCTGGAGTGGCTGGCTTTCTTGTTCAGGCCTCTTAAAACCTAAAAAATAAAATAAAAGAACAGAGGTTCTATAAGTCTAACACTTTCAGCAGTGACCGTAAATAAGAAAGAATGGGAGTACCAAATAATTTGTGTTTCTAGAATTGTTTACAATAATTGCTAGACTCATTAAAGGTTTATTTCAGGCACAACTCAGGGGGCGAGTCACTGATTTAGTCTGTACTTAAACACCTCAACTCAGCCTTTCATACTTCTGAGGTCGATAAATGAGTACCAACACAGGTTGGGTGATATTGTATGTATATTTGCTCTATATAAAGCACTTAAGCGTATGTGCTATATAATAGCACATCATTATCATTTGGCCATGGACGTGTGCTTGCGTTCACAGTAATTTGGTAATATGGGCCTATATAAACTGATCTTAACGATAAATAAGGCGATCCATTCTTATATGAAATGTCATAACCATATTTTCGTAGTGTGCTTAGGAAGAATGGTTTGTGATGCCAGTTCCTGTTTTGTTAAGGGGTGAAAGGTCGTGTTCCATCGCTTCCTGTGATATCACTTCAGGGTGGGGTCAAATGACATCACTTCCTGTGATGTCATCAGAGGTCAAAGGTCGTGTGATATCACTTCCGCTACCCCTGGCATTTTGGTGAAATGGCGTCCCTGGTGTTGCCAAAGGTTGAGTCAACCGCAGTCAACAGCAAAACAAAACAACAATTGTGAAAACACAAATTATACCATTAAAACAACATTTGGGACTATGCCTAAACACTGGACCCAACTTCACGATCAATTATTTTTAAACTATTTTCACTTCTTTGTGTGCCTTATCATGTAGCAAATACACCTTAAAAATCTCAGCAGCAGGCAACAAGGTTCCCATCAGCACATGCAGGGATTGGGTTCAAATATGTAGGCTGCAGTTTTGCATGCCTATAATACTTTACAAAAAGAGCTCTTTGTTCCTCATACATCTATTTTTCTCCTTAAAGCGCAGTAAGAAAACACTTCTTCAATTCATCAAACGAGAATATTTCACTGCCTGCCCACATATCCCGAATTTAGGTGTCCTTCAGATAATCCAGCCCTTTCAAAACAATTTAAAATGTTTCTCTTGTATAGCTCAGTTGCCCGGCAACAGATGCCTGGGACTTGAGTTTCCACAGATCGTTCGGAATACGACTTCCCTGGTCCCTCAGCAATGATCAGGCTGGTTTTGGACTACGGCTTCCATGATCTTTCAGCATTGACTAGGCTGGTTAGGGCTGATGGGAGATGTAGTCCAAAACATCTGGGGAGCCAAACTCTACGTGTATCTTTCTGCTTAAAGAAGAGTAAAAGAAATCGTTCAATTCCTCTTGAGAGAATATTTCATTGTCTCCCCGCATATCCCGAGCTGAAGTGTCTTTCAATTATTGCAGAGCTTTCAAAACAATTTGTAATTATTCATTTGTATTGCTCAGTTGCCCTACAACAGATGCCTGGAACTTGAGGATCTTCAGATGCTTTGGACTATGACGTCCATGTTCCCTCAGCATTGACCAAGCTGGTTTTGGACTATGACTTCCATGATCCCTCAGCATTGACTAGGCTGGTTAAGGCTGATGGGAGATGTCATCCAAAACCTCTGGGGAACCACAGGTTGCACACACCCCTTACATATAGTGAGGCGTTCTAATGTATGTAAATATTCTTCTCCTCTTCCTTCAGCCAGGTCCTCAGCTGATCCAACATGAATTGTTGCTGAAGTGAAGCCAGACACTGGAGGAATCACACTATCCATAGAGTGCAACGAGTAGATAACTTGCAGGAGTAAGATGTGAGGTTCTAAACCAGGCTTGTCCTTCCTCCCGAGTATCTCTGAGAAGTAAGGAACTGGCCACTTGATTATACGTGCATAGGTTGGAAAAGCCGTGACCCTCCAACCTGACTGACCTGCATAAAGCATAACAGGGGATTTTATTCTCCCCTCCTCCTCTACCCAAAGGAATGACTTAAGAACAGTCTATATTCCCTCATACTCTTTCACTGAAATTGACAGAAGCAAAACACACAGCTTACATAGAAATGTAGTTACAATGCATAATGTGAACGGAGGATAGTACAGGGGCAACACACTGGTCTGGAAACAAGACCACGCAGAGAATCCCAGATTCTGTGCTTAGAAACCTACTTCATGTGTGGTATTAGGCGCCTTATAAAAGACCAATTCCAATTAAAAAAATACTTAAGGCACATTTACCATCCCCACAAATAGGGATTTGTGTTTCAAGGTCCTTAGAAGTTCCTGTGCTTTCTAAAAAATAGTAATTCTGTAGACAAGTTCATCAACAAACTCCTGTTCTGCTAAGGGAAGTAAATATGAATTTTTCCCGCCTAACCAAGGCTGGCTCCTTCAGAAGGCATTCTGGGCATCTCTCTGGGCATTTTGAGTCGGGATGCCAAAGGGTGTTTGACCGGAATCTAGTCTTATCGAGAGTCGGTGACAAGAACTTCACTGAGACTGAGGAAGTAGAAACCCGTGTGCAGCCTATGAATGAAGCAGGGCGAGGATAAGGAAATGAACTGCACCAGTGCTTCGATCAAGTTCCATGAGTCCAATCGCACGTGACAAAGTGGGGCCATAATCTCCATGCAATGCCTGCAAGAATAAGTTTGTAGCATACATGCCATAGTTGCAGAACCAACATGCAAACTGTGTGAACCATGAAATAGGCATTGACCGTAACAACGGGGTACCATAATGCCTGCCTCACATCACTACCCTATAGAAAGTTCATCCGTTTTTTTCAATCGATCCTACAAATCATGTACGAGCTTCATTGATCCTCTAGAGTTCAGAAACAGATAAGGAACCAGAGAACAGAAACTAGAACTTCTTCAAAAGATTTCAACAGAAAAGAATACACGTCATCCCGTTGTTTATCTGTATTGTTGTACACCTCTGTAAAGGGCTCTGTGGCTTCTGGAAGGACCTTGTAACACAAGGACCAAGACATGCCCATGATCCCAGAGGTAAAGACAGCAGAATGGGGGGCCACCTGAAAATCCAAGCTCCGCGGCTTCTCGAAGCTAGGTCCGTTCTCTATAAATACCATAATATTAATAATAATAATAATAATAATAATAATACTACTCATCCCACAAATACACATGCAATCGAAGCCACTACCAAGTGCCTGATCACAAGATATCTAGTCATCAAACAAGATATGCGTCCTGACAAGCCGCGGATTAGCAGGGCTGGCCAGGCTCCCGTAGAGAGCAACCCATGAGGTCCTCTGGTTTATTTCAAGGGATCCTTACAATATTAACAAATACCCGTCAACTATAACTTCTGTTGTCAAGTCTGTTCTGTTGATTGGGACACCGTTTTCTTATTGCTATGGAAATATAAGGCACAAAATAAGAGAACGGTTAGTTTGGAGTAAGGGTAGGGAAAGCTGCTCCAATTGGAGCCAAACCTGAACAACAACAGGTTAGATGGCCATAGAAGGGGCTTTATTATATTATCAATCAAAGCAATCAAATGGGTGGTGTCTTGGCTGAGGTAGCAAACCGAAAGTCTCTCACACCCATTGCAGAGGTGCACGCCTTCCACCTCTACAGATCAGCTCAAGTGATAACCCATGCCCTTGTCTTTGGGTTGTGTGCCTCACAGGCTTCCTGAACCCGGTCAATTGAGTACATACATGTGGCCCCATCCACAGCTGCTGGTCTCAAGACTTGGGTGAGTCTGCAGATCTTCCATAGCAAGCCCAGAACATGGACAAGCTTCGCCAGCAGTGCTTTGCCCCCGATGGAGTGGATGAGAAAGAGGCCTGATGTGATCTCCAGCAGGGAAACCACTTCCCTGTTCTAGGGTCCTGGTCCATAGGGTACCTCCTCACTGGCTCTCCCTATGATAAGCTTGCTGACCCTAGATGAGATTGCGCCACCTCTAATCTCCTCCTGCCTCAACTAAGATCTGCCCTGGACTGGGCAAACCTGGCCTCTCGAACCTCTCTGATCTGGCTTCTTTGGGGTACTTGCTCCCCCCTTGCCCCCTTCTCTCGAACTGACTAAGGATACCTCCCCATCTAGTCCTTTCCTCTATTTCTCTCTTATTGTTCACCTTCTGTTCTCTCACACACTTTCCCGACTCCTCCGCTGCCCAACAGCTCTCCTCTCTGTGATGGCTCTCTTCCCCTGTTCCACCCTCCTCCAAATGCCAAAGCCTATTCTCTTCCTGATGACACCTCTCTCCTTCTGCAATCTCCTTCAAAATCACCCTCAAACCTCTAGCTCCCTACTCCTGCTCTCTTCTCAGTACACCGCTCTCTCGCCGCTCTTTATCAAACGCCTTCCTCCATTTCCTACTCAACCACACTGCCAGACTGTGATGGCTACATTATATAGCAGATGTCTCCCCCCTGCAGTGGGGCTTATTGTAATTAGGGGAACATGGACGCTGAGAGTTTTACTAGCATGTGATTGATTCCTAGTTCGGGGGTCTTGTGATTTGCAAGGGGGCTAGCCTGAGGCAACAAGAAGGCCAGCTGCCATTTTGGATCTCATTTGGGCTTTGGGTATGTCTGGATTCCCTCGGCCTCCCCCTGCAATTTCTGTTGTCAAGGCCTCTATGTGTCTAAGTCCCTTGGCTCTGCTGCTGCCATATGATTCTGACACTGGGAACCTCTTAGTAAGCAGTGGAGGCAGTTTGTCATTTGTAAACCTCTTTTTCTGTGAGGGTCATGTAAGTTTATTGCCACTGCAGTGCTGTAAGAACATTGTGTGTTTACTTTGTTCTGCATGTGTACTGTGGGAATAATCAAACCTACCCCCACCGAACCGTTGTAACTGTGGTACTTTTACGGTCTATGCCTGGTCTTAGGAATTGGGCCCAAAGGCCGGCGCTGAAGGATCATTGTATTTCCTCAGCCACCAGGGACTGTCAGAACGGGCCATATTGTTTCTGCCTCAAGGGAGTCTTCTTCTCCGGCATCAGAATGCTGGGTCTGGCCAAGGGAATTGGTTGGTTCTCTGGGAGCCATTATCTTAAGGTGGGAAATGATTTCCTCTAATGACCTTGGCCATCCTTGTTCCTTGCCCGGTTATTCGGTAAGGATGGGGGAGAGGTTGAAGCTGGGGATGCCATTGCGACTAGGCCCCTTGGGGGCCTGGTCACCAGTATGGTTTAGGAGCAGGTTTATGTCGCTGTGAATGCCCCCTCCTTTAGAGCACAGATCCATTTGGGTAATCAGGAGATCCACCCTATGCTCCCATCAGTTGACCACCCTTGTACAAATAGAGCATTTTAAGGCTGGGTTTGATTACTCTGATAGCTCGGCAGCAGCGTGCTCACCTTGGAAACAAGACGACACGAGACAACACAGGTTCGATCCCCGGGTCCACGCTTAGAAACCTCTGGGTATTAAGTGCGTTATAAATATGCAACTAAATAAGACTCTAAGGAGTCCGATTTATAGGGGCTTGACTGATTGACAATGTTTCAATGATTCGAGTTGGGCACTTTAAGCCTTGTCCATTCAAAAGGTGGTGCCTATTTGTAATGGAAAGTACAGCTGCCCTAGTGCAGGATTCATGCAGCAGGCCTTTCGCCAGAGAGACGACAAAACCAAACTACAGTCAACTATATTTTATTCAGCAGGTATTACTGTCCCCAAATACACTAAATCAGGGGTTGTCCAACTCCAGCCTCAGAGGGTGGCAATTTTGATGGATATCCCTCATTAATATTCATGAGTCAAAATGTGCATACATTTAGAACCATTTTATGCAAATGTATCTCATGAATATTAGTGGGGGGTGTCCTGAAAATCCTACATGTTTTCAGCCCTCGAATCCTGGAGTTGGCAACCCGGCACTAAATTAAAACCCGGTATTGAGCCAGAATGTCAACACCCGCAGAAAGCACAGGATCCCCATCTCAGTATCATGTAGTCCCGGTGCATGACCCACCTGCATGCATGTCCTACTTCAGCGGCAGACAGCCTTGGCCATCAGCGCCCACACACACTGCATGGGAGATGTGTCTGGGCATGAGCAGATTGTCCGCAATGGTCCTGTGCTTCTATTGTCTGTAGGGAATTGATCCAGATGGCTACGGATCATGGATCATTTGTTTGCTCGGTGTAGCATCACTTATAGGAGCAGCTCGGTACATGGTAAAGTCCTGAGCAAGCATTCTCCAACAATGCTGCTGCATCGTCCAATTTTCTTACAAAGGAACCAGGTACGGCGGCTAATGGTCTGTGCGGCCATGCACAGTGATTTGTCTTCACAATACTCTCAAACCCAGACAAATTTTTATGACATATAGTTGACTCTCATTGCATCCCGCACTATGATCCACCGCCCGCTTCTGTGTTAAGTGACTGCATTGACCAACCACATAGTATTGACACCTGCTCCAATTTTGCCTGGACCATCCAGGTTTTCTCCTCCCACTCCCTGTAAATTAGACGAGGTAGCCTATGTTAGGACAAAATGCTGCCATGTGAATGCTGCCCGGAGGAACACGGCAGGCGGCATTACCTCTTTGCCCGTCTTCTTCGTCACAGTCCTAATCATATGAGGCACTGTACTAAAAGAAAGACTTTCCATAATACCCTTCCCAATCAAACATGGAGGACGACCTCTATAGCCCTTTCTCCATGTTTGATACATTTCTTCCAAAAGGCACCTCCCCTCACCACTGTGCCTGTTATGATGTCATGCTGACATGAGCCCAAGGTGGGCTCAGGTTAGCTTTGGGAGAGCTACAGGTCAGTTATGTGATAAGGGTGGTGATCAGCAATAGTGATAGCAAGTTCACCCCATTGCTATCCCTCAAAGATGCCCCTTCACTAAGGAGTCCAGTTTGCCTAGTTTCTCAGACTCCTAAGGCTGGCACTCCTGTTGCCCCGCCATTCCGCTTGCCCTAGTACAGAACATTCACTTTTGCACACGTACACCCTCAAGCTTGCTTCCAACACATATGTTTTTCTGTATTACTTTCGGTAATGCCGCAAACTCGATTAGCATTACCGCATGTACTAACAATGCAGTAACAGGAAGGGTGTGCATCTTTTAGAGCAATGCGTACCCACTAGTGATTTCCTATGAGCACTCGCCGGGTGTGAGCCGGCCAATCAGGAGGCTGGAAAATGTAGGCGGATACTCTCGATCTAGCCCGCGTTCCAAACTGCGTGATGGCCGGCTCCCAAGCCCGCCATCTTCCACCCCACCCTCGGTTCTCTTTTTTATTTTTTGCATGCCAAACACAGTTACCGGATTGTGGTGGCGGTGCTGCCCGCCGCCGCCACATCACTTTGCTTTTCCAGGCCACCATGGTGATGAAAGAGGGGCTCTGTACGGAGCCCCATCTTCTACAACCATGGCAGCCATCTTGCAAAAGTATTTTCATTAATTGAACGGGATGCATGCGGCATCCTGTTCAATGAATGAAAATGCTTTTTTTTAACATTCCGGGTTACCACTTTGGTAACCCAGGGTGCTAATAGCGTAAGTGACGCATTCCATGCGCTGTACCAGCGGTAAACGTCCCAGTGCCCTTGTTAACTGCCATCGCTTTGCTCAGGCCATTAACTCAGGCCATTAACTCAGGCTGCCAGGGCGGTAACCCCCAGAACAGCCTGTGGAATGCGTTACTAATGCATTATTATGGAGTCTTATCTGTTACCGCATTTGTGTTGAGATAATTACCGCCACACAAAAGCGGGCTGTTTTTAAAGACTTTCACAAATCAAACCCATAACAGTGCTGAGTGTACTCGGAAGGAGGGCTATACAGTACGTCATGTAGCACCAAGTTGCTTGAAATTCCTCTTCTCTCCCGGGGAGACATCATAGACCTGTCTTGAGTCTCGCAACGCTTCATACATTTTCCTATCTCATCTACCCACTCCCCATTGGTGAGTTCTGACAAATAGCCCCAACATGTACACAGGTGGACACCATTACAGTAGTGCACGCAGGGGTGTTGCTAGGTCTGGAAAAGATCAGGGGCTACCCTAATGTTGGGATTCGGGGGTAGCTAGTCTTTGGGTTGTAGCACCTGAGCGTTTATCCGGGGCGACAACCAAAATACCCGAGGCCATAGCCCCCTCAGCCCCCCCCCCTCGCAATGCCTCTGAGGGCACGCGAGCCCATATCAACTATAGTGACTTCCTTCAGTCAATATTGAAAGGACTCCAGAAGCCGGGCCGAGCAGCATTTGCCATAGGAGCACGTGTCGTCTTTTTGGGGCGCATTTCACAGGCCACTAAATCCAGGCAGGGGGCGAGTTTCTGCTGTTTGGCCTGGAGCAGGTCAGAAAGTGTTCTTGCACGTGCCCCTTGCAGATGAGAACTGCAAACACGCTGAATGCCTGGGGTCAGGAAAGCTGCAGTGTCTCATTGTCTCCTGAACAAAACCTCTTGGAAAGTCTTCCAGCTGACTTGCAAACATTTGTTGCATTTGTAAATTCAGTTCCACTCCAAAAACAAAAAGCAACGACAACCGACACAGTTGGCTTGAATGTTTCTGTCAATGCTGAGGTTTGCTTGAGTAACCTCCCTACTTACTCTGCATTATGCAGAAATCTCAACTGGGCCACTTCCATGCGTGAGAATGCCCCCCCAACTCCCACTGAACAGCAGTGGCTCCCTTTTACACAAAGCCATGAATGGAGGCGGTCTTCTGTACACATCAGACTGCACTTCACAAAAAGCATCCCTAATTGAGAACCACAGCGGTTCAAAGGCTCCCTTCTAACACCTTTATTAAAACAAAAAAAATGGGATTGCAGCCATTCACCTCAGTCTGCTCCGGATTGTCTAACAAGTGGGGACTGAAGCTAATGTAGTTGGCCCCACCGCGGTGACACCATAGCATTCCAGAGTGGGCATTTACAGATCTTGGGTGGGCCATGCCCGCTCAGGCACTACCTTTCTACGCCTCTGTATGTGGAACAACTTACCTTTAAACGTCAAAGCTGAAGAACTCCACTCCACTCCACCTGAAATTCCGAAAATGCTAAAAATGCACCTTTTCCACAGGGACGTCATTTCACCAAAAAGGCCAGGGGTAGAGGAAGTGACATCACACAACCCTTGACCTCGGATGACATCACAGGATGTGATGTCATTTGACCCCAACCCAAAGGGACCTCACGGGAAGCAATAGAACATGACCTCCCCCTCTTGACAAAACAGGAAGTGGCATCACATGACATTGTTCCTACGTACACTACGAAAAATATGGTTATGATATCACTGTAATGTGATATATATTTCATACAAGAATGGATCACCATATGGATCATTAATATCAGCGTGTATAGGCCCATATTAACAAATTACTCATAATGCAAGCAGATGTCCAAGGCCAAATGATAATGGTGTGTTATTATATGGCACTTATGCTTAAACACATTATATAGAATAAACATACATACAATATTACCCATATGTAGAAAAGAAAAGGGAGGGTGAGGCGCGCAATCTAGTTCCCAGCTTAGAATACCTGCTGCATTTCAAGTTGCTGTTCTCCTCCAAGCGCTTTCATGTCTCTAACAATCTCCATGGAGGCAGTCTTTTCAGGTGTTACAGATTAGTCTCAATTGGTCTCAAAGAATTCTGGTAGCTGTAGTCTATTTTGGTAACCAGGAACCAACTCCCCTCCAATAACACAATTATTTCCATGGTGGGGGAGGGGGGAAAACCCATGATGTGGCTCTCCTGGGTAGGGCATGGTCACCCCGGTGCCACTGCCTCTGACCGCTTCATCTAAAGCCCGGGACTATTGAACCAATATGTAGAAAAGAAGAGGGAGGGTGAGGCGCGCACTCTAGTTCCCAGCTTAGAATACCTGCTGCATTTCAGTTGCTGTTCTCCTCCAAGCTCTTTCATGTCTCTAACAATCTTCAGGGAGGCAGTCTTTTCAGGTGTTACAGATTAGTCTCAATCGGTCTCAAAGAGTCTGGTAGCTGTAGTCTATTTTGCTAACCAGGAACCAACTCTCCTCCAATAGCACAATTTTATCCCAAGGTGGGGGGAGACTACAGCTACCTCCCTCTGCTTTTCTACATATTGATACAATATTACCCAACCTTTGTTGGTACTCATTTATCAACATCAGATGGATGGAAGGCTGAGTCGGTCTTTCCGGGATTTGAACCTGCAGATCACACACATTGCAGCAGCAAGCGCTCAACCCACTGTGCTATCTTACCAGCTATAGCTATTTTACCGGCTATAGTCAAATGAGCAATTACATGTCTGCATGGTCTCAAAGTCAGAAAGCAAATTACACTCTGTAGTGGATACCATTAAACTGGTAACTGAGATTTAACAGCAAGCCAGCTCATCTGCAGGTCTGGTGCAAAGTTGGGCACATGCCAAGCCTGAGTGGATCTACTCTACAGGCTTCAGAGGTTGGCAAAATACATTCCACTGGGAGTGCTCATAACGGTGTATTAAATAATTTAGAGTAGCGTAGGGAAAGCAGTGCACTCACACAGCATCCCGTACTCTGGGCACTTGTTACCTCATACATGCAAACAAACATCCTGAACAGCATGCCATTGAGATAGGAAAGATAGACGCATTGCAACAAAGCATTAATTGTGGCACAATGAAATCAAAGGCCACTTTATGTGCTATGGTCAACATTTCTACACTGTATACATGCTTTTAGGCACAAGGATTTTGTCAAGTGAACGATGACAGCGAGATGGAATGTCTTGTGATGATCGTAACAGAGACAACAGCAGAAAAAAAACATGCTATCACTGCAACTTGCGAAAAGCAAAATACATAGTTCAAAATCAATGCTTATTCTACTCTAAATGCTTTTTGGAGGTCTGCATTGTGAATTTGAGGTGTTTAAGAACAGACTAAATCAATGACTCACTCCCTGAAGTGTGCCTGAAATCTTTATTGAGTTTAGCAATTATTGTACATAATTCCAGAAAGACAAATTATTTGTTATTCCTATTATTTCTTACTCAGGGTCACTGCTTAAAGTGTTACACTTGTGGAACCCCCTGGTTTTTTTAAGAGGCCCGACCAAGAAAGCCTGCCACTCCAGAAATAAAGAGCCACGGCTCTGGCCACAGCCCAGGAGCTTCCATTAAAAAGAAAATGTTAAAAAAATTATTTCTTTAGGCGTAGCAAGGGAGACCCCAGGGGTGGCAAGCAAGAGCTCAGGGGTCGCAGGTGCGACCACTGACAACCCCCAAATGACATCCCTGCTTTTCCACAAGGTTTAGACGCAACCTTATGTCTAATTACTGCTTGAGTTCTTGTTAATGGTGGAAGCTTGAATCAGAAAGCAGGTACCCCTACCTCCCAGGATCAGGGGACGAAATGTCAGTGAACAGAAGATCCAGGGGCAACTATTTAAAAAACCAACAATGTATTCAAAGTAGCCATACATGAAAATAATCACGTGCAATCATCAACATTCACTTGAGAACAGGAGACAGACAATACATAAATACCTCGAATCAATCAATACAAATGATTTCATATCAAATTAACAAACATACCACAATCACTCAATGAATCACTGAACACCATTCACATATTCATATCTGAAAAAAACAAGCTAAATAATAAAAATGGCAATCAAGGAACAGAATGAGTTGACATACAAACATTTAGTGGAGTATGTGTGGAGATGGGCACTGTTGACTCTTGACATACCCATTCGGGGAGGAAGCATAGCTCATGGACAAAGCGTTTGTCTTGGAAGCAAGACAACACATCACAACACAGATTTGAATCCTCGATCATGTGCTTAAAAATCAGTCACTGGTTTTAAGCGCGTTATAAATGAACAATTATAAACTTTTTCCCTTTTGGGGTCTGAATGCCCCCTAACTCTGAATGACTTCACTTGTTTCCCTCTCTTCTTTCTCATGTTCCCCCTTCCTCTTATGCCTCACAAAACAGACTGCTGGTCTGCACACACTCTTTTTTCCAGAGTGTTGAATTTTGTTATTTCACACCTGCAACTGTCATTGTTCTATTACAAAAACATGACTACAGAAAAATAAACAGCAATACAAAAAAGTACACAATGCTGCGCAATTGACAAAGTTGAGTACATGTCGTGGGACCAGTCTGTGTGAGTCCATTGTGTTTTCTCCAGCGATAGTTTCAAAATACCCCATGCTTGAAAGAGTCTGACAAAGTCCCAAACCGCCCCATACATCAACAGAAAACAGCCTGTACTCCGGAGACCCCCGGCCGGCCCATAGAGCCGAGGTTTGCCCCAAAGTACTTTAAGACGAGATAGCAGCACCCGTGAGATGGATGGGGTGCAGAATTATTACTCCAACACCAATCAATAAGGACAACTCAATGGTTTGGCAAAGGGAGTCCATTTAATGACAAGTACAAAAAACGGGGAGTCATGGAAATCACCAGTGATGCGATCGTCCTTCTCGCTCCAACGAACTTCATACAAGTTCCAACATTTATAATCAAATCTCGTCATAATTGACGTGTAAAATTCAAAAGTTACCATGCAATTCTATTGGTTAGGAAAAGGTAACTTTAATATAGGTGCTATATCTGTATATGGTAACAGAGTGAGGGGATTGGGTAAAACACTGTCAGGCGGGCATCTAAGCCCTTCCTTCAAAATGACTACTGCAGATGTCACTAAAAGTACGCCGTCCCATTGGTCATCCAGGTGCGAGGTGCCCCTTAGTTACCCGGCCTCCCTCTAGCCCTTGCTACAATCAATCATAACTTTAATGGCCATCTGTCAATTAGTTCACTGTGGTTGGCCTCGAAACTGCATCTTCTGTCTGGAAAAGTTCTGATATCTCTGCTGGTCCAATACCAAGCGTAGGTGTGAAACCATGCTTTTTCTTGCTCGGCTGGTCACGTGATTCCCACACCGTGAATTTGTCTCGTTTCTCTCAATTTGTGCATTTGATTTTCGTTTCACACGCCTCCTGCCTTCGCCTTCTTATCTCGATCCTTCAGAGGCAGGCTATTCTGTTCTTAGTTTCAATTAAAAGTAGCTACTATTCATAGCTTCTATTGGTATGACATTGGCTTCCCTGGCACAAGCTGCCTCTGCCAAGTTTCGATTCAGCTGTCTCCCCTCGTGTTGTTAGAATATGAATCTTCTTGCGTTTGGCCTTCAGTAACCTGGGTTGGTTCTGCTTTTGTGCAAAGTAGAATCGCACTTATAATACTGTGCTTCATTTTGAGGTAGATTATATATAATGGCACTTGCCGCACTATTCTTCTACTAAGCATAGCAAGCCGCACTGTTTTCTTAGCTTTCTTGCGGTTCCAAGCATATTTACAGGTGTTAGCTGGTTGAACATCTTCATCCTGTTTACAGCTTCATTCTCTTACATTTGGACATCATCTTTTATCTTAGGTTTCGATATTCTTACTCATAGCGTTTTATTTCTGTGTGTCATTCTCGGGTCGTCATTTCTTCTATCTGTGAGTCTGTCCGCGTCCTCGTGACATCACCATTCGTCTTCCATTAAGGCCTTCTTGGTTTCTTCCAGGACAGTACTGAGGCAATCTTCATTTCGTCTCATTTGCTGGTAGGGTTTTCTTAATGGATACCTTACTGTCCATGGTTTTCTGGTTATTGGGACTTCAATAGGTGTTGCTCTTCTGATAGGTACTGGGCAGAGCCCTACTGCGCCTCTCTGCTGGTTTATTTGCTCATCATACGTCACATATCTTGGTGTGAACCTTCCTGGTACTTCAAAATGGGCGACTGGAGTGCAGGCTTTATTTGGGACCTCATCTACACTCCCCCCTCTGGGCGATTCATCGACCACTTCCATCTCTGTCTTTGGATTCATCTTACTCGATTCTTCTGTATTTATCTTCATTCCATCGCCTGTGTACATTCCTTCGTCCTCTTCTGAGTCTATACATAATTGTTTGAAGAAGCGTCTCTTTGGTGTCCAGATTTGTATTACTCCTTTCAAGCTTCCTGCTGTTCTTACATGTTTGTCTTTATTCCAGGTCATTAGTTGACATTGTCCATTTGGGCTGCAGTAAACCCATCTTCCCACATAATTTCTGTGCTTTCTGGGATAGAGAAACTTTGTTCCTTCTGGTGGTGAATGCTGGCTTTCACAAAGTCTCTTATTTCTTCATCAGTCAGGTCTTTGGGCTTCCATTCTGGCTTGACATCAATCATGATCTTCATCCCTATGGCTTTCTTTGCAGTCTTCTGGCACTGAGAGATTATTATCTTGATAACACAAAATCCTGGCAATACCATCACTAACAGGGCTCCCAAGAACTTGAATGTGTCTGCCATCCTTTGCGTGACCCATGAAAACAGTGATCCAAACCAACTGTCATCATCAACTTCATCAGTTTCAACGATCATCTGGTTCTGTAGGTTGGTTAGAATACCTATGGCTTCCGTTAAAGTTCCATTCTCCTCATCGTGAGACAGTATAAATGTGCAACATGATTCTCCTATTTTTGCACAAACTCCTCCATCCATAGCTGTGATCATGTCAAGGACATATCTGTTCTGGAGAGTCATCAGTCGGATGGCTCTTAACTCTTCCTTGATCGCATTGAATCCTTTTATTGTCGTGTTGATGGTCTGCAGTAACTCCCATCTGGTTATTTGCAACCATTTAGTATTTACTCCAACTTGGATTCTCGGCATGAAAATCGTTGTGAACACTGATGAGGTGAGGCTAAACAGCCTGTTTTCATATGGGATTGTATGAAATGCTTCTTCTGATTTAGCAGAGAAGTAATTCTCTCTCTTCATTCAGGTTATCAGTTCCACAGATCTCTTCTTCCTCAGGTGAGCATCTGCTTTCGGGAAACTATCAATATTCAGGTCACTTTTCGGGATCACCAATGCTGGAATGTGGACATTCACTATTGTGCATATACCTCCCCAATTCTTCGGCAGTCTGATGTATGCTTTGGATCCGCATGCCCAATAATGCTCCATAATTACTGCAGTTTTGTGCACCATTCCTGGAGCATCAAAAATGTGTCCACAGTTCTGATTCTCTCCCATCTTTCTTGTGCCATTATTCCTGAAGCACAATTTTGAACTCTCCAGTGGTACTATCTGCAAGGGTACTCATCTGTCTTTGTCCCATGTCAGTAGTTTTGCAAGCTTTGGCCACAATGGCTTGTATAGCCTTTGTGAATTTTCAGTTGCTTCTTTTCAGGCTCCAAGGACCATCCAGGCTCTACAGATTACTACTCCTTTCTCCCATATGTCTAGTGAAAGCACTGTTCCCCAAATCTGCATTTGGCCTCTGTTTTTCCAACTTTGAGCCTCTTCTGGAGTTTTTCCTTGGACATTTAGTTTCGGGTTCACTGCCCATCTTATTTCTGCTCCTTTAACTCCAGGCTTCTCGTACCTGATCACATGATTCCTAGTATGAGCTCTGTTTCTTGTCTTAATGTCTTGAACATAATCATCTTCATCGGGAAAGGCTGTTTCCGTTGCCCATATTAGGGAAGCGTCGATTCCCATGAACTGGCCTCTAGTTTTGCAAATGGCTACGTCTGAAAGACAGTGTGGTATCTGGACATCAATTTCTACCACTACGAAGATCTTGGATTTCCCCATGCTGTATGGTAGGAGTGCACAAACAAAGCATTCTCCTTCTGAACTTCATCTTCCAACTTCCTTCATGTGCTGGTACCAAACGTTGTTTCCCAAATGTGCTGTGCTATCCAGGTAGTCGTTTAGTTCATTGTCATTTCCATGCATGCTTCTCTTGATTCTCAGTGTTTTCCTGTAGTTTGCTATAACTACATCTCTGAATGCATCTGTATTGCTCCTTCTTGCTGGTGGATTCTCAGGTATCCTGGTCCATGGTGCAGGCCTCCTCTTCTGCGCCATTTGAGTGGACAAAAGTCTGGCACTCCCTTCCTTGTCCTCATACATCTTTTTCCTGCTGGTTATAAATGCCCATCTCATCCACCCTGACATTGGTCCGGTATATGGCTGTATTGTAGAACTTGTACTTGTTCATTGTGTTGGAACATATATGCATGGCAATACAGTCTCTGCAGTTTTATTGTTCAGTTCCTCTTGTATTTTCCTTGCTTTGGCTATGAACAGCCATAATGAGTCTACTATCAGTTGTGTTCATGCAGAGAGCTTCTCCGAGTTGGCTCTCGTTTTCTTAAGGGTTTCGGACATGGCTGTTTCTGTGGGCTTTCTTCCCAACTCTCCTTGTCTTTCCACAACATCTACTGTGGAGTTTCTTATGGTAGGCAGTCTCTCTTCTTCTCTACTGTTTTGGCTTGTGGTTCTGCAGTTGTTGACACTAGGCCTGTTGAGTGTGCATTCAGTGTTTGTGTGCGTGTGGTTGTCAATATTCTTTCTTCATTCACTCCTTGCCGACCCTGTCTCCGGCTTTTCTTTTTGTTTGTTAGCACAAGTGTGTGTGTATCATTGTTAATCACATCCATTTCAAGTTCATTCACTCCACCATCAGATCTTCTAGGGACTGGAATGAATATGTAAGGTCTGGGTGCTTTTGTGGGTGTCATACATACATTGTTAGGTGGGTGCACTGGAATCAGAACGCTTTGTGCACCAATAAAAATTAATGACAGTAAAACATGAGTATGATACACAGATACATTATGCCCCTGTATGTCAGGCGGCAGCATTTACTTCCGGAGAAATGTGGTCGTCTCTCCTTCTACGGAAGGACCAGATTGCTGCTTTGGACCCCCATCTTGATTATTCGCCAAATGTCACCTTTTACTGTAATCCTTTAACCACTATCTATTTTCGAGTTCTGTGTTTAAGAGTATCAGGTGCTCTACAAGTGTCCCCCCTCTTGCGGTTGATGAATTGTCTCTTACCTCAGGATGCAGTTCCTTTGTTAGACTATGTCTCGGGAGGATAGCCCAGGGGCAACGTGCCGCCTTGGAAGCAAGACAACACGAACCACCACAGGTTCGATCCCCGGGTCCGCGCTTAGAAACCTCTGGGTATTAAGCGCATTATAAATAACCTATCATATCATATCATATCATATCATATGGGAGAAATCAAATCACATAACACCTCAGTACGTCCTTTTACTGTGCATGTTCAAAGTAAGTAAGCTCCCAGTCCACTCCTCGGATTTGCTCCAGTCCTGAGGACATATGTTATGCTGGTCAATATGGAGAGTAAGGACAAAATAACAACAAATGCAATAAGTGAAGTCCTTGACACTGCGTCCTCAATCTGTCCCTCGGCAGAAAACTTTTTAGAATCTCCTCTGATAGTTCTGTTGATGGTTCCAGAGCTCTATTTGTGGCACGATTCCATGCAGGAGCATGCCCATCTGTGCAACATTAGCTGGATCTCTGATGAATGTGAGGACGTTAACATCGATCAGTCTCCCCACTAGCTCTGGAAAGTCAGTTACTAGACAAAAGAGGACATTGTGAGCTAACGTGCTGTCTTCTAGTGACAGGGACATCCATCCTGTCTTGCTGAGTTTTTGGGATTTTATGCCATCTTTTTAACGTGAACAATGTCTGCACTGTCCGTTCGTGTGGAGTGCAACCAGGATTATGATTTTATTTAGGAGTTGACTTAGATGTTCTGTATTCGCTGGATCTCAAAGAAATGTGAGTGTGTCTGTTGTTCTTCCAACAAGAGTTGGACAGTCTTCAATTATACGAAAGAACAGTATGTTGATAAGCTCATTTATTTCTGCCTGTGTTTGAGACATTTGGTTCTTTATCACTGTACTCAGGAAGTAAGAGAAATTGTTCGGCAATAACAGTAAGCAATCTCTTTATTGTCTTTTCATTTTCAGGATCTTGAAGAAAGTCAGTGACATTGGTGAGTCTTCCCACCAATGAGGGGTATGATCTTAGCACTAGATTAAAATAAGTTATTATGTCCTTTGTGCTGTCACTACTGTGGGACACCATAAGTGATTAGAATAGGGTCTCGGTGTGGAATAAGTCGGGATACTGTATTTGCTTCCAATGTAAGTGTCCTCGGTCAAAATATGCCATATTCTTTTCTCATCAAGGCGTAAGTGTGCCTCAGTTCAAAGTCGACAGAATATGTTGTGGCTTATACGTGCAATTTTTCTTCACCCTGCAACTAGGATGCACAGAGTGTCCGTTTTTATGTCCTTATCCCCTTTTTTCTTAGAGGAAGTGTCCAATTTAAGACACACCATGCAAAGGTCCTTTGTCTTTGTCTGGCTGGTCATGCGTCCTGCTTCCTGTCATGGATATCGTCTGCATGTGCTGCGGTTCTTTCCCGTTGCTCGTTGACTCCTCTCATTGGGGTACAGGCAGGGGGCCTTCTCGGATGTATGGTTTGATATCGCCCAGAAAAATCCAAACTCTCCTGCCTTGTAGTTTCACTGCAGATGAAGTGCAGTCCTCCGCTGTGAAGGGACCGTTAAATCTTGGCTCATCCCACTTTTTCCTCGTATGATTCCTTACAAGGACAGTGTCTCTAGGGAAAATGGATGGTACACAAAGTCCTTGAGCTGTGTCTGTAGTGGTATCTCCTTCTGTGTTCCGTGCTGCCCTGCACCCCCCTTTGTCGTCGCTGCAGCTGGCATGAAATTACAGTAAGGCAAAATTTCATGCAGTTCAGGTAATTTTGAATTTCAGACCCTAAAATCTCTCCTTTTGACTGGGCATCACATCTAGCTCTATCTCAGGGTGTCAGGGGAGTTCTCATTCTTCTTCCTGTAGCTATCTCGTGTGGCCTAAGATGATGGTCAGACCCGGGTTGGTTCCGAAGTGCATGCAGTGCCAAAGGAAGGCAATGCAACCATCCTTTCTTTAGAGTAAGCTTCAACTTGGCTATCCTTTCCTTTAATAAGCCGTTGAGCTTCTCACTTATTCCGTTACCTTGCGGATGATACGCCGACGAGAACTTGTGCATTATACCAAGCAGCAAGCTAATCTGTTCGAATATTGCATTTACAAAGTGAGGGCCATTATCTGATCTCATGACCTTGTATACTCCCAACCTGGGGAACACTTCCCTCACTAGAGATTTGGCCGCACAGGTAGAGTCTGGGTGTGTACATGGACCTGCTTCTATCCATCTAGAGAATGGACACACCACAACAATTAAGTATCTGTATGCGTTACATACTTGAATCATGTCGACGTACTCGATATGCAAGTGCTGAAAAGGTCCATTTGACCTGGGGATGACTTCTCTCATTACTTTTAATGTGTTCCCAGCTGTGAATTATTGGCAAATTATACAGTTTACTATGTAAAATGCAACATGCTCAGTTAAATTTGGAATGAACCAGTCTTTTGCAAGCTTTGCTGCTAGATTTTCTTTAGTCATGTGTGCCGGGTAATGCAACTGCTCTAGCGCTATTTTCAATAGGGCTACAGGCATTACTGGTTTACCAGTGCTGTCTTGTCACCATTAGCTGTCAGAGTGGTTTAAAGAACACCCTCAATGTTTCGAAAGATTCTTTTCCTCCTGTGGTGCCTCCCCTTGGAGTTCCATTAGCTGTGTTTGTCCCAAATTACTGTAACTTTCAGGTGCAATCCGTGCAACCATCATTTGCTCATTGGCATGGATAACTTCCACTTACAAGATCGTTTCAATTTTGGATGCCATACGCTTGGCTTCCGTGTCTGCTGCTTGATTTCCATGTGAGATAAAATCTGTAGTTGCCCGGGGCCATATTGGAATGGGAAAACTAACTGAGTTCACATGTTTATCCATGGTTCCGATCCTGAATTAACCTCTTTAGTTGCAAAGAGTGATCCGATGTACAATGTACAGTTACTAATTTGGCATTTGTTGAAAATATTAGCCAAATAGTTGACTGTTACTTTTCTTTTTATTTTAATAGGTTACTAATGCTAGTTAATACCGCATGATCTATAGTCCTTTCTCAATTACTTGTACCACGGCCATGTTCCTGTGCTGCTCAAAATTACGGTCTTGTTTAATACAGTATTTCAGTTCTAGTCCCTGCGATATGTTATGAATGGATTTTATGTCAACGCTTTTCTGTCAATGTGTGAAAACCTGTCTGATAGCACGTATGGCTTCCCTGATACCATATATCCCTTACTTTATCAGTTACAGTTGAAGGTAGTTCTTTATTATTCAATACAAATGGATTGATATAAGTCTGTATTCATGGTTAACACAAAGCAATTTATACATTTGCACATTTTCTAATTATTAAAACATGCTTGTTCTCAATCCGCAAGTTCAACAAATACATTTTCAGTCAATGCTCTTTTCAGTACGTAAACACACACATTATTCATAAAAAGGAGGCCATCTCATTGTCTGTGTTGAGGCCTTTCACTACAGCTCGAAATTTGCAAATTAGTTCAGCTTCTTGTTGCCTGAGTTTTAGTTCTTGGTCCCCGCCTCTTGGGCCTAAGGTTACTTTTTTCAGGCCAACAAATCTCAGCGCTTTTTCATCGTCCATCTGATGTTTCTTCTGCCAGTGTTGGGCTAGTGGTATGTTTGTTGCTTGACTTCCAATGGTTGATAGGTGTTCCCGTATTCTAATTCTGAGTTCCCTAATGGTACTACCAATGTATATTTCTCCACATTGGCAAATGATGGCATACACCACATATTTTGTCTTGCAATTTATATAATCTTCAATTCTTTGTGTGACACCATATTTGTCCTTAAAGGTTGTTGAATTGTCCAATGCATACTTGCACATTGTGCAGGTGCCACACTTGTAGAAGCCTTTAGGAAGTGCTGGAAGCCATGTTATTGTATTATCCCTTTTCAGCTCTGGAAGAAGTGAAGGACTCAGAAAGTTTTTAATCATTCTTGCCCGTTTGTAGATTATAGTTGGGTTGTCATCAATGTATTTCTTCACATTCGGATCCAAATGGAGTAAATACCAATTTTTCTTTAGAATTTTCCTCAAAACTATGTTATCAGCACAGTAGGTAGTAATGAAGCTTATTTTTCGTCTTTAACCAGTTTTGTGTTAGTAGCTAAGATACTTTCTCTGTCTAATTTCATAGCTTTCTCTTGTGCTTTTGCTTATGTTGTCTTGCCATATCCCCTCCTTTTGAATCTTTGCGTTAGTAATTTGCATTCTTCTTTGAAGGTTGTTTGTTCAGTATAATTCCTACGGGCTCTGATGAATTCTCCCTTTGGTATGTTTCTGATTACTGCGTTATGATGGCAGCTTGTAGCATATTGTTTTTTGTAGATGGATCTGGGATTTAACCCATGAAATTATTCACAAGACATTAAGAATACTAGTGGGAAACAGTGCAACTAGGTAAGGCTGTGTGCGTAGTACCTGATACCACAATAATTAAAAGTAAATCAAGAATAATAACGAAAAAATAAATAATAAAAAATAAAATATATAAATCAAGAAGTGCATGGACCATTACATGAATACCTGTTCATTTACTATTGAAAAGTATTACATGTGTAATCACAAAGGGCACCAGAATATCTCATAATAAACCACAAGATGTGGAGTTTCTGAACACTGTAAAGGGAGTCATTTGTCATCCTTTTCAGTTATTTGTCGGCGCTCGGGAATAAGCCAATGTAACACCCTAAAGAGTTTCATTTTTCAAAACGGAGGAGAGGAACCAAGGACTCCGTTGTTACTTTTCCATGCGACCCTGAAAAGTCATACCAGCAATATAACCAAGGGCGCTGAGGTCCAGCAACAGGACAACCCCACCAAAAGAGTTCCTCGAAAGATATACTGTATATCTTTGTCCCTCACTTTGATCGATCCTCAAAGAACCGTCAATAAAGACGATTTCTCCTTCTGCCAAAGCATTCTCTTTCACCCTGGGAATTTCATCATAGAATTCTTCATAATTTGCACAGTCATGGATTGGCTCTCCTTCAGTGACTGGCTCTGCTATAAACGTAGCTCAGTTCACTATTTTACATTGGACTATCTAAATTGATGGATTTGATATGATCACTTCATAAGCAGAAGCTCTCTGAGATGTCAATGTGCCCTTTGGTTTCTCTAGAATGGTGAATAGTGAGTGCTCGAAGTACAACGTCATGGAGCATCCCATCACAATGGTTGTAGCCTACTCTATGGTGAACGCTGCAGCAGCTAACCTTTGTTCGCATGGGAAATGTCCTCTCATTACTGGGTCCAAATTTCCGCTATAGTATGCCAGGGGCTTGTACCCCAATGTAGTTCTCTGAGTGAGCACTGCCATCATGACGCTGCCATTCGTGTGTGAAAACAGGTATAATTCCTCAGCATAGTTAGGAATCCCTAGAACTGGTGCTTTGCAAATGGCTTTTCTGAGGTCAGCAAATCCTTTCTCCATGGTCTCAGACCATTTGATCTTTTCTTTCGTTACTTGGGCCTTCTTTAGGGCCTGAATTAAAGGCTTAGTGTAAGAGCTATAGTCAAAGACCCATGCTCTGACATAGTTGTATAGGATTTAAAAGCTCTGCATCTGTTTTATCGTGTGTGGCTTAGCCATAATCAGTATGGCTTCAGCCCTTTCTGGGGTCACTCTTTTTCCTTCATGCGAAATTAGCTGGCCTATGTACAGTACTTCTTGTTGACAATATTGTAACTTTTCCTTGTCAACCTTATATCCTTTCTCAGCCAGTATAGTCAATAGCTGAACAGACTCATGCCTGCAATGCTCCTCTGTCATGCTGCAGATCAAGATGTCATCCACATATTGCAGGACAACACTTTTTAATACAATATTGCTTAAGTCCATCTGCAGGACTCTGTTGAAAATAGACGGAGACTCACAGTACCCCTGGGGTAGCCTTTGGCTTTTCAGACGCATTTGTCTGAATGTGAATGATGTCAGATCTTGTGAGTCACGGTGCAGCAGGATTGAGAAAAATGTATTTTTCAAGTCAATCAACGTGAAATATTTTGCCTCAACAGGTATATTGCATAGATTGTAGCCGGGTTAGGGACTAAAGGCTACTCGGCCTCAACAATATCATTTATTGGGCGTAAATCCTGGATTGGCCTCAAAGACCCACCTTAATTTTTTTTCACAGGGTAAACTGACATATTACATGTCACTAAGATGCCTTGCTCTATCATAGCTGAAATTGTCTTAAAAATCCCTTCATCTGCCTCTCTGGACATGGGATATTGTTGTGCCTTAGGTAAAATTGCTCCTGGTTTGAGCTTAATTCTCACTTCTCCAACCCCTTTCAAGAGGCCTACGTCATAGGGTCCTGTAGTCCACACTGAGACAGGCACCTGGGCCATGACGTCATCAAAATATTCAGGACGGTTTTGTGTCAACATCATTCTCTGAGGCACTTCTCTTTTGATCATTTTCACCCAAAAAGTAAAACTCACTTCGTCCATTGTCTCTCGCATATCTCCTTGCTCTTCAAGCAGATCGTCATCGGTTACGTCAGTCAATCGATATCCTCCCTCAATGGCGATTACTGCGCACCATTGTCGGCGTTCATCGTCATAACCGTCAATCAAGGCCACTCTCCCTCGTACTGCAGCTGTGTGTTTCATCAAGGAAAAGACTTGTCCCTTCTCCTCGTGCATGGGTATTCTTGGTCTAAATAGGAAATCATCAGGGGTTCTCATGATTCTGTCTGCAAGGCCTGGCAGTCCTGCCATAAGCACACGCATACCATATGCAAACATTTCTGGTTCTAATGGTATAGCCCTCATGGCTGTGTGTCCCGTGTATGCTCTGATTATCTCGCATACATTTGAATAGTGCATTCCTGGAGTTGAACATACTATGCCCTCCTCCATGAACGAGATTGTCATGTTTAACTTCGTCATTAAATCTTTACACAAAATGTTTACTGGGGTCTGACGTGAATATAGTAAAGGCACATTCATTTTATATTCTCCTATAGACACTGGAAGTGCATTTGTGAAGGGAACACGACTTGTAGCTCCAGTAAAACTCTGAGTATCAATGGCCTCACCGGACAAGGAAAACCTGCCTTCACGTATGCATGAGCGTGTTGCACCCGTGTCAACTAGGAAGGAATATTTTTTATCCCCTATAACGACATCCACCCTAGGTTCCCTGTGAGGGTCTGGTGTCACTGATAGGATAGAACACATCAGGGTTCCCAGTGAGCTGTCCTAATCCATATATAATTTTGGCCCACCTTGTGTGACTGGACTTCCCCCATTAGCAGTGTTACTCCTCATTCCAGGGTTACATGATCTGCCCTGAGCTCGTTGTTTGTGACAATTGCAGCGGTGACTGTTGGGACTGCCCTTGTGGAAAACTCACTACATTTTGGGGCTGTGGGTTTTGCTGAGCTCTTGGTGTTTGCTGTTGAACTGTGTGATTCTGTGAAATTCCCTGCTGTAAAACTGTAGATGGATTCACCATGCCTGCTCCCATGCCTTGGCCGTTTGGCATCATGCCTTGATTTCTGCATGTGCGCGCTAAATGTCCCGCCATCCCACACAACCAACATACTGGCGGTGGTTGGATCATTCGCCCATTTGACATATCTTGATTGCCATTCTGCATGTTTTGGAAACCTCCTTGATTATTCTGAAAACCTCCCTGATTACTCTGCCATCCATTTCCTCTAAATCATCTTCCCCTGGGGTAAAACCCAGTACTGCTCTGATTATTTTGCTGCAAATTATTGACTTGCCGCATGCTTGATTCAGCTGTGCTAGTTATCATGGCTCCCTCAAGCGCATACTTTGACAATTTCTTCTGCACCAATTTTGCTTCTTCGCCCTTTCGAGCAGCTTCCTTCTTTTCTTGCAGTAATCTGCCATAATGTGCGATAGTCAGCTGTATTTCTGCCCAAGGTTTAGCCTCAATTCCTACCATTTTCTTGAGCTGTTTTTGCACTGGCTCTGGCAGCCCTTGGCACAATAAATGGTAGAACACAGGTATAGATTTCATCCAAGATTCATGAGTCTCGGGTACCCATGCGTCTTGAAAATTCTGTATATAAATTAACGGATCCTCAGACTCCTTCATTTTTCATTTTTCGTGTCATTATAGCTCCCATATCAGAAGTGTCTGGGTACAGCACTCGTAGCGCTTTCCACACTGCGGCTCTACAGTTGTTAAATGGAGCTCCATCATGCCAGGGTAGCCTGCTCATGTCCACACATCGTCTGCTCTCTCACCAAGTATGGCAATTAGGAGACCCTTAATGTCCCCTATAGCTAACGTGTTCCTGCTTGTCATTTTCTCTAACTCGTGTATCCACTTTCCAGCTCCCGATGTCAGCATTGGAAGCTTGTTTTTCAAATTTTTTCGATCCATGTGTGGCCATGGAATATATTGTGGTCTTGCTCCCCCTTTCTCGAGTAATGGAAATTGGGATGCATAGCTCTCTTTCTCTTCTCTCATTGTTCTCCTGTCTATTGCAGGGGTAATATTCCCGCATCGCCGTCTGCCTGGCAATGTCCTTAGCCTGTCCACGTAGGGCAGTGATAACACCCCCCTCTGACCGTGAGATACTTATTTGTGTCGGTCTGACTGCATGGCTGACTCTGATGGCCTCGGTGCAGACTCCCCTTTCTCCCTTGGGAGTCGTCTTTCGCTCCATCTCTCTTCCTCCTTTTCCTCGCGCTCCTCCCTTTCTGAGTCGGACATTTTCTGTGCCCAACTCGTGCCACTTCTCGTGTCTTCTTTGTTCCTACTTGTTTCTAGTCTATCCAAGGCTAGTTCTCTATTTCTACTATTTTGGGAGACATCCTCAGTGTCGTACAACTGGGTGCTCTCTGTGTGCTCATCTTCACCCTCCCTTTGGGGTATTTGTTCTAGCCCCATTTCATCATATATTCTATCAATCGTTTCTCCGATGCTTCTGGTGTCGAAGTCATCTTCGATATTTGCCCTAGACGTTCCTGGTACTGAATCGTACGCAGGAAAGAATTCTTTGATGTCTTCCCAGTCTACTACTGGATTTGGTTTTTTGACCTCTATCCCCAGATATTCAAGATCGCGTGCTCTCTGTCTCTGCTTACGTTCTACATCGTCATCAAATTCTTTACGTTTCCTCGTCTCTTCTCTGACTCTATCTTCTTCATTTTTCTTTTCATTTCTACGTTCATCTGCCCTTCGAATTTCCTCATCTCTTTGTCTCTTTATTCTTTTCTCACGTATCCTTTGCTCTTCCTCTGACCTTTGGTGCTCCTGTCTGTCTTGATCATTGGCTACTCTTGGTTTGCGATCGAGCTGTCTTTCTTGCTCTACGCAATATAGCTGTTCTCGCCTTTGTCTGTCTTTCTTTCTTATTCTTTCATCTCTTAACTCCTTCTCTTTCCCCTTTCACTGTACATCATCTAACTTCTCCTTTTGTTTCGCATCATCAATGCCTTTGCCATCAAAGTTTCAATAAAATTTGTCCTCCCATCCATTCATTTTTTGCGAATGCTATCTCATCAGTTCTGTCTTTGCTTCCTTTCCATCTTTTACCTTCTCTCTCCTTATCGAGAGATGCACTTTTCTGTTTCTGGTCCCTTCTCTCATCATCGCGTCTCTCCTTGTCCCTTGGGACTATGGAGGTGATATCCTTATCCTTTTCTTTACCTTGATTTTCGTCACTACTTTGCGTAGGTGACTCATATGCGGGGTTGCTATACCCTGTGGCTGCTTTAAGTTCTCTCAGTGGGTATAATCCCTCGTCTTTACTTTCTTCAGCTTTCGTTTCGGGTGGGGCAGGTGGCACGGCAGGTGTCTCACCCCCCTCTGTGCATATGTTAAGTATCCAATCTATTGGCGGCTCCTCTCCCTTCTCTTGTTCATACATTTTCCAAAGTTCTAAAATAGCTAGGCGTTTGTCTAACTTTTTGCCCGTGTGTGTGGCATGCAGATATGTCGTCGTATGTTGTAACACAGCTTTAGATAAGGACCCACCTTGTGGCCATGGCCTAAACATTTTGTGGGCGGTTCCTTTAACTAACTCTGTACTGTATTTTTTCAGTTTGGGTGTGTGTTTTGGCAACTGTTTGCATAAGTGTGTCAAAGGTGTCATCCATACTTAAATCTGTTCCCTTTCCTCTTATATAACACTTGTCAACACTTTTGCGTGACTCAAACAATTCCAACAATATGAGCGAGCACCAAACACTGCAAGCTCCAATCCTGATTTTTCACAAAATTTGATACCTTCTAATTTACTCAAAAAACATCAATTCATATGTGATATTATCTCAGCTAATAAATTGCATAAAATTGAAATCAGTTTTCTCAAGGAAAATATTTCGATATATGGTGCCACAACAAAAAACATGTAAGACAGACGCTTGACAGACTAGACGAACACCAGCTGGTTACAGGTATCTCTGCCTCTAATCATTACCCCTTCATGGGGCCTCATTACAACCCAGGCGTTAAGGGGTTAACGGCGCTATAAAAGGTGTCGGCACCGTTAAACCCCTAACGCCTGATTACAAGGTCCCTTTGGGGGTTGCAGTTTAACGCCTGCTTTTATCAGGCGTTAAAAAACCAACCCGCAAAGGGACCTAGGAGCTAATTACGGCACCGTAATTTAAGGTGCCGTAATTAGCGCCTTCCGCATTCCCATTGAGCCCTATGGGCCAAAAATGGGAATGGGGAAGGGGCCATGGTGAATGGGGAATTACCGCCCCGCCAACCTTGGAATGGGGCGGTAATTCCGCCATTCACCATGGCGGATTCCGGCATGGACCATGGTGCTAGTAGCACCATGGTCCACTGCCTGGGTTGTAATGAGGCCCGTGGAGTCTAAACCTATCCCTTTCACAGCGTTTTAATCGTCGTGGTAGTCTATTTGTTCCCCTTTCTTTGGTACTACGGGTACACATTTCATCTAGCCGCTTATATTAAAAGCGTAGGAATAAGGCGAATCCTCTCACTTCTCGGATGTCCTCCCCGGTAACCTCTCTCTTCTCGGGTGTCGTTGTGATGCTGGAAATGCATCGGAGGGACAGGGCCTCCGTATCCTGGTCCTTTACTGCTTTTTATTGTGTGTTCTGTTGTGTTTTCCGCGCAGGAGTTCATGTGGGACTCCTGGCGGTGCAGCTCTCTCTTTTGGTTTTGGTGAACAGACCCATGGGATACCCTTATTGCACCCATGGGTGGGGGGTAGAACCCTGTGCCCCTAGTTAATGTTTTTGGGCACCTGTGTGTGGACCACAGAGCAGGGTATGGGCTGGTGGCAGCTCCGTGCTGAATTGACTGGTGCCCTGAGCGTCCTCCATTTTGGGATGCCCAGGCCCTGTTATTGGAATCAGTAGATTCCTGATGGAAACAAGATGGCCTCCGTGGTCTCTTGCCCTCCATCGCCTGTTACCTTGATCTTCCCGAAGACCCGGGAAGCCCTGACTCTGTCTCTCCCCCCTGACTGGCTGTTGGGTGGAAATTCCATATATGGTAGTGTGGGGAAGTGCTGACCAGACTGGCTGGAGCCTTCCCAACGACCGTATGTTGTGGGTACGCCTGTGGGTGGGACCTGGGTGAATGGAGTGTGTGACAAATATGCATTCTGTGTTGTGGATGTCTAGTATCTGGTGTTTTATACAATGACTGAGACAGCCCTGCCCGAAACTGGTATGAATGCAGTGTGGAGTGTTGAATGGCTGGGTACTTGTCCCAATACACATAACTTATTGTGAGTATCTGGAGAGAAGTGAATGGCTTGAATGCACCGTGTGCCTGATTGGCTGCCTGCCTTCATGAATGCCCTTCACCGTGATTGGATGCTTGAGTATCATCCAGCGGAATGAATGGGAGATCACCAGTATATCTGGGGACCTCTCACTGCTAGGAATCGTGTTCAGAAGCTGAAGTCCACTACGACGAGTAACTGGAGTGAAACTGAAGCTTGACCTTGATGCCCTGCTGGCCGAGAAGAATTGCTGTTGCTCTCCTTCACAATCTGAAAGCTGCTGTGTCTCCAAGGACTGACCCAAGAGGACCTGGTAAGGCGCCCTCTTCCTGAGCTACGAGGGACCATCGTGCACAAGCTGATCTTTGCCAAAGCTCCCTGGTAGACAGACCTTCGATAGGCTGCCGACCCGAGACGAGGACTGCCCGCGGAATCACAAAGAGAAGCAACCGGACTGTTGTCCACCACTGTCGACGACCGCCGTTGCCGACTGGAGCCGCCGTGCTCCTGTTTGCCTAAGAACATTCGAATCCAAGGACGCTCTTGTCCGCATCACTGCCGTCTTATCCCGCTGGAGAAGGCCTGACCGTCGACACGCCGAGGAATATCCACCGGTGGGTTTCCCGCCACCCAAAGACCACAGAGACATCGACGACTCAACACCCTTGCTGGGCCACAGTTCTTCAAACTCTTTGCGGTCCAGAACCTTTGACACCGAGGTCTCTCGCACACCTCTTCCTTGCAGGACATTTACACTTTCCCGTCAACGAGCACCGCTAGGAACGAAGCTGCCACTTCACTGTCGTAGCTCACCCTGTTCTCCGTCGGACATTCGACGACCCGTGACTCCTGCCTTAAAGGGAGGGCACTCAAGAAGGGCTGTTGATTCCCTGACGAGGAACGCTACAACGCCAGGTACTTTGGGGTTGCAGAACTATTGGAAAGTCTATTGTGAACAATATATGGACTGGGCTTGCATCTTTATCCTACAGGTTGCCCAGGTGTGGGGATCTCCACACAGAACTGTGTTTAACGGTAGTGACCAGTATTTCTGCCAATTGTTCTTACAAACTGCTTTCCTCTTACCTCTATTGTTGGTTTCCTTTACAAACTGATTTGTGTGCCATTTAACCGTACCGTTCATGCACTTTAAAGAGATCTAATAGTAATTGTGGTACCACGTAGAATTGTATATTTGCCATTATAGATAACCGAGTACAAAGTGAGTTATTGTGAGATTGTAAATAACCTTGAATATTAATTATATGAAGACTGTGTTTGATCTAATACAGTGTGCAGACATTCCTTTGTGGGTGCTTGGGGACTACACTGTACTTAAGAACCAGCCCGCATCACCTCCTGAAAAGCTATGCCTTGATTGCTTGACCACGTACCAATAATAGAGACTCCTGGCTGGGGTCCTCTGTGCCTCTCCTCTACCATATAGAGAACAGAAGTACAGACACCCCCCTCCGCTCTTCACAGTCCTCCCCGGTAACCTTCATTTACTTAATTATTCACGCATCATTATTCCCTTATATATATATATATACATTCTTCTCTACTTCTAACTATATTTTGTTTTTTCCCCCCTCGCTCCGTTACCTTTTCCCTTTAATTGTTCTAAAGCATGCACTTTTGCCAAAACATTCAATCTTTTTTACTCACCGTTCTCATATTTCCTCTCTGTATCCTCGGGATCACCGCCTTTGTTACCGCCTTCTTCGGCTTTTCGCCCGCTCAGCTGCCTGTAGGAATGGGAAGGGGTTGCGTGGGGAAACACGGTTCCTTTCAGACCCTGGTCTGCAGTTTTTTCTTACACTACCACTGTCTATGGGGAGCTACACGGCCTACTCAGCCGAATGGCAAAGGACTCATGATATTGCCGAAGACCTAGAGTTACTTTATGTCGACGGTCAATGGGTGTCTTATTCTAATCAATAATCGATAATCGATAACCATCTGATCTCTGCTACCAAGTGTACTCCGGAGACCCCGGCCGGCCCATAGAGCCGAGGTTTGCCCCGAAGTACTTTAAGATGAGATAGCAGCACCCGTGAGATGGATAGGATGCAGATTTATTACTCCAACACCAATCAATAAGGACAACTCAATGGTTTGGCAAAGGGAGTCCGTTTAATGACAAGTACAAAAAACAGGGAGTCATGGAAATCAGCAGTGATGCGATGGTCCTTCTCGCTTTAACTCCAACGAACTTCATACAAGTTGCAACATTTATACTCAAAACTCGTCATAATTGACGTGTAACACTCAAAAGTTAACATGAAATTCTATTGGTTAGGAAAAGATAACTTTAATATAGGTGCTATATCTGTATGTGGTAACGGAGTGAGGGGATTGGGTAAGATACTGTCAGGTGGGCATCTAAGCCCTTCCTACAAAATGACTACTGCAGATGTCACTAAATATTCTTTCACTTTGCTTAGCAGCACGCAGAATGGTCAGCCAGGTGCGAGGTGCCCCTTAGTTACCCGGCCTCCCTCCAGCCCTTGCTAGAATCAATCATAACTTTAAAGGCCATGGCCCTCATTACGACCCTGGCGTTGGACCATGGTGCTAATAGCACCATGGTCCATGCCGGTAACTTACCGACTCCGCCATGGCGAAATGGGGAATTACCGCCCCATTCCGAGGTTGGCGGGGCGGTAATTCCCCATGCCGCCATGGCCCTTCCCCATTCCCATTTTTGCCCCATAGGGCTCAATGGAAATGGGGAAGGCGCTAAGTACGGTACCGCAAATTGCGGCAGCGTACTTACTACCAAGGTCCCTTTGCTGGTTGGTTTTTAACGCCTGCAAAAAGCAGGCGTTAAAGTCTCCAACCCGCAAAGGGACCTCGTAATGAGGCGTTAAGGGTTTAACGGCACCGCCACCTTTTATGGCGCCATTAACCCCTTAACGCCTGGGTTGTAATGAGGGCCCATGTGTCAATTAGTTCACAGATGTTGGCCTCGAAACTGCATCTTCTCTCTGGAAAAGTTCTGATAACTCTGCTTGGTCCGATGCCAAGCGTAGGTGTGAACCCATGCTTCTTCTTGCTCGGCTGGTCACGTGATTCCAACACCGTGAATTTGTCTCGTTTCTCTCAGTTTGTGTATTTGATTTTCGATTCACACGCCACCTGCCTTCGCCTTCTTATCTCGACCCTTCAGAGGCAGGATATTCTGTTCTTAGTTTCAATTAAAAGTAGCTACTGTTCATAGCTTCTATTGGTATGACCTTGGTTTCCCTGGCACGAGCTGCCTCTGCCGAGTTTCGATTCAGCCGTCTCTCCTCGTGTTGTTAGAATATGAATCTTCTTGCATTTGTCCTTTAGTAACCTGGGTTGGTTCTGCTTTTGTGCAAAGTAGAATTGCACTTATAATACTGTGCTTCGTTATGAGGTAGATTATGTATAATGGCACTTGCCGCACTATTCTTCTACTAAGCATAGCAAGCCGCACTGTTTTCTTAGCTTTCTTGCGGTTCCAAGCATATTTACAGGTGTTAGCTGGTTGAATATCTTCGTTCTGTTTACAGCTTCATTCTCTTACATTTGGACATCATCTTTTATCTTAGGTTTACGATATCCTTACTCATGGCGTTTCGTCTCTTTGTGTCTGTGATGCATTATGTCGGAAATGCATCGGAGGGACAGGGCCTCCGTATCCTTGTCCTTTACTGCCTTTTTATCGTGTGTTCTGTTGTGTTTTCCGCGCAGGAGTTCATGTGGGACTCCTGGCGGTGCAGCTCTCTCTCTTTTGGTTTGGTGAACAGACCCATGGGATACCCTTACGGCACCCATGGGTGGGGGGTACAACCCTGTGCCCCTAGTGTATGTTTTTGGGAACCTGTGGGTGGCCCGCAGGGTATGGGCTGGTGGCAGCTCCATGCTGAATTTGACAGGTGCTCTGAGTATCCTCCATTTTGGGATACCCAGGCCCTGCCATTGGAATCGGTTGATTCCTGAAGGAAAACAAGATGGCCCCTGTGGCCTCTTGTTTTCTATTGCCGGTTGCCTTGTTTTCCCAAAGTCCTGGGAAGCCCTGACTCTGTCCCTTCCCCCTGACTGGCTGTTGGGTGGAAGTTCCATATATGGGCCCTCATTACGACCCAGGCGTTGGACCATGGTGCTAATAGCACCATGGTCCATGCCGGTAACTTACTGACTCCGCCATGGCGGAATGGGGAATTACCGCCCCATTCCGAGGTTGGCGGGGCGGTAATTCCCAATGCCGCCATGGCCCTTCCCCATTCCCATTTTTGCCCCATAGGGCTCAATGGGAATTGGGAAGGCGCTAAGTGCGGTGCCGCAAATTGCGGCACCGTACGTAGCACCAAGGTCCCTTTGCGGGTTGGTTTTTTAATGCCTGCTAAAAGCAGGCATTAAAGTGCCACCCGCAAAGGGACCTCGTAATCAGGCGTTAAGGGTTTAACGGCGCCGCCACCTTTTACGGCGCTGTTAACCCCTTAACGCCTGGGTTGTAATGAGGGCCATGGTGTTGTTGTGAAGTCCAGTCCAGACTGGCTGGAGCCTTCCCAGTGACTGTATGTTGTGGGTACGCCCTGTGGGTGGGACCTGGGTGAATGGAGTGTGTGACCAATATGCACTTCTTGTTGTGGCTCTCTGGTTTCTGGTATGAGAGACAAAGCCTGAGACAGCCCTGCCCGAAACTGGCCTGAATGCAGTGTGTAGTGTTGAATGGCTGGGTACTTGTCCCAATCCACATTCCTTGTTTTGAGTGTCTGAGAGGGAGGAGGATGGCCTGAATGTACTGTGTGCCTGATTGGCTGACTGACTGCATGAATGCCCTTCTGTATGATTGGCTGCTGCGTGTGACCCAGCAGTGTGGATGAGAGAAAGGATAGTATATCTGGGGACCTCTCACCACTGGAAATCGTTCAGAAGCGTCCAGAAGCGTTCAGAAGCGTTCAGAAGCTGTGTCTACACTTGAAGAGTAACTGGAACTGCTGATCCTCGACACGCAGCTGGAAGAAGAAGACTTCCTGTTGCATTTTCTTCGACCTGATTTGAAAGCTGCCGAATTCGTCGAAGACTGATCCGAGAGAGGACCTGGTAAGGCGCCCTCTTCCCGTGCTCGGAAGGACCATTGAGCACCGCTAGCCTTAGCCGAAGCTCCCTGGAAGTCAGACCATCGAAAGGCTGCCGACCCGAGACGGGACTGCCGAGGAGAACAAAGCAAAGCACCCAGACTTCACCAATGTCGATGTCCATTGCCATCGACCAGGGTTTGCAGGTTTGTGTAACCACTGTAGGCCCGTCGAAGTTGTGTTGCCCAGCCGTGGGCACCACTTGACGCCGTGCCGTAGACGACCGGAGCCGCCCGCTCCTTTGCCTAAGAACATTTGAATCGAAGGACTGCCTTGTCCGCAACATCGACTGCTTTGTCCCGCCGGAGAAAGTCGACGACGACCAACGCGCCGAGGAGAATCCACCGGTGGGTTTCCCGCCACCTAAAGGCCACAAAGACTTCGACGACTCGACGCCCTCGTTGGGCCACAGTTCTTCTGAAACTCTTTGCGGTCCTGAAACAATCAATCGCCGAGGTGCCCCGCACACCTCATCCTCGCAGGACGTCGCTGACGAGCACCGCCTGGATCGACACCGTGGTCTCGGCACCCTTGAACTTCTCATCCTTGCCGTCGACAACAGGTTTACCATCTTCGACGCCTCTCGACGATCCGTGGCTCCTGCTTTGAAGGGAGTCACTCAAGAAGGATCCTTCGACGCGTCTTCGAAGAATTCTACTCCATTAGGTACATTGGGGGGGTAAAACATTATAGGAAGAAATAAGACTACTGAACAATATATGGACTGGGCTTGTGCTATATATCTTTATTTTACAGGTTGCCCAGGTGGGGGGATCGCCACACAGAACTGTGTCTATCGGTAGGGGCCAGTATTCTGGCTATTGTTTCAACCATCTTGCGTTCCTTCCTATCTCTATTGCTGGTTTCCTTGTTATTGGTCTGTGTGACATCTTAACCGTACAGTTGATGCACTTTAATGAGATTTGATAACATTGGTGGTACCACGTTAGGATTGTATATATTTATCATTGTTGATTTCCGAGTACAAAGTGCATTCTTGTGATCATGTACATACATTTGAATATTAATTATATAAAGACTGTGTTTTCAGTAATACAGTGTGTGGACATTCCTTTGTGAGGGTACGGGGACTATACTGTACTTAAGAACCAGCCTGCATCAACTCCTGAAAAGCTAGGCCTTGATTGCTCGTCCATTGCTACCTTATAGAGAATCTTGGCTGGGATCCGCTCTGCCTCTCCTCTACCATATAGAGAGCGGAAGTACAGACACCCCCCACCGGTATCTTTACAGTGTCATTCTCAGGTCGTCATTTCTTCTATCTGTGAGTCTGTCCGGGTCCTCGTGACATCACCATTCGTCTTCCATTAAGGCCTTTTTGGTTTCTTCCGGGACAGTACTGAGGCAATCTTCATTTTGTCTCATTTGCTGGTAGGGTTTTCTTAATGGATACCTTACTGTCCATGGTTTTCTGGGTATTGGGACTTCAATAGGTGTTGCTCCTCTGATAGGTACTGGGCAGAGCCCTACTGCGGCTCTCTGCCGGTTTATTTGCTCATCATACGTCACATATCTCGGTGTGAACGTTCCTGGTACTTCAAAATGGGCGACTGGAGTGCAGGCTTTATTTGGGACCTCCTCTACAAGCCCACTTTCGTAATCAGGTCTTTTGGCCAGGGGCCGAATGCTTGATGGGCCAATCTGAGCCTAAGTAGCAAGTAGCAACACAAGGGATATTGGGGAAAAGGTTGTTTGTACCAACAAATATGCTGGCTAGCTACCAGCACCTAGAGGTGCCACAAAAGCACCTAGCAGACAGCAACTGCATCTCCTTCTGTCGGGGGTCACATCCTAGCTGTCTCTGCCCCCAGGAGAGGACCAGGCCGTTAAGTGACTTATTTCATAGACCATCAACAGTGGTAGAAGTGTACCAGAAAAGTAGTGGCACTCTGACCCCAGGCCGGACAGAGTAGGAAGTAAGGTAGCAACCTGCAACACATTTTTCAAGGGTTGCAGTCATGCAGGTTGACAGCCAATGGAGTTGAAACAGGTTTCACTTCAGCTGCAACTGATATCCGATGGTAAAGTGGAGAAGTATGCTTTAACTTCAGCAATACCAGTTCTGGAATGGTGGAAATGGTTGCAAAAAGTAGGGGAGCTGTTAACAGTAAAAAAAAACTAAAAGTAGTGGAACACTGCTCCCTACAGTTCCCGCTTACTTCGATCACTGGCTAGCAATCCCTAACATTGGACTTCAGCTCCTAGTTTGTTGCAAGGTGAGACAGCAAAACAGCTTAGTCCATCCATCATTTTCCTACTGGAGGATCCTAAATGCAAAGCCATTCTTCTGATCTGGACTTATTGTTAAATGTAGTTGTTTTGTGCTCTTCTTTTTATCTCGGTTCTTTGTTTTTCCTCTGTTTTCTTTCTGCCTTTTCGTCTATTTCTACTATTCTTGCAACCATCGCATCTACGTTCACGGGTGAACGGACCCTCTTAAAAGTAGTGATACTTCAATGGGAATATATGATAACCCAAAGTATTTTGCATCCAGTCAAAATAGTTATAATGATGCTTAACCTTTCATCTGGCTTCTGTCCCATGTACTTGCCCTCCCCACAGTCTCGCGACACAGTCGCGTGACATTCCACCCCAAGTACATCAAACTAGCTAGATCACCAGATGACTCATCCTCACCGGCCAGGGTTTTTCACACTCACATCCTGGATTTCTAGATACATACGTCGAGTGTAGGCAGCTCTTCCCTCTGGCATCAAATTCCAGTCACTCCTATGCCCAGGTTACTCCATTGCTGTGGGATGGCAGTGGCATAACAGTGCCCAGGAGCACAGGCATCTTCCGCCGCGCTGCATACAGCCGCGTATCTGCCACTGCTTATTTCTAGATTTCCTACTGACCCAGATGATGATTTGGAAATGTGTAGAATAGTGCTTGCTTTTTGAAGTTTGGTTTGGCCTACTAGGCTTTAATGAGCTGCGTTGCCCATTTCAGTGCCTTACCCTACAATCTGTCCTGCCATATGGGTATAAACAGTCCAACTCCGAGGGGCAGATTTTCTGTAGAAAATGCATATTTCCTATGAGCACAGATTTCAAAATTCTCAGTAGATTTCAGAAATCAACTGTGTAACTTTAGTGTGTGCTACTCGACAGAAGTATGAAAGATATTTCTGGAGATTTTCACAAAGTTTTGCATTGGTGTGGACTGCCTCTACACATGGGCCTTATTTTGAATTGTGAAGTCTTGCAGGTGTCAACGCGTAATGTCTAACCCACCTCGGGTCTTTGATCCTTGCCTGGACCCATAGGGATCCTTCTCCCAAGGCAAACTTTTGACCATAGCTCTCTCAGCGCTTTTCTGATCAAGTGCATGAAGGTCTTGTTCTGTAACCTGAGCTGCCAAGAATCCACAGAATTCACTAACCAATTTTGCAGATGCCAGAGGGCGCTGACATTGAGCATTCCCAGTCAACATCACTTATGATTACCGGTAAGAAGACCACCTGCCCAGACCTTGCTGGTATCCTCACATTCCAACTGGGTGGCAGCACTTCACGGCCAGTGGGTACCTGGCCAGAGTTGCATATCCTTTCCTCTATTACTGGGTGACCTATTTCAATCAGAGGTGGGTCTAAAGCAGCCCTTCGGAGGTAATGCCTGAGGACTGCCAGTTTCTTAATATAGACAATTTCCTCATACTTCATTACTGATCAAAGAGACATTTCATGATTTGACTCTAGGCTTTTAATACATGTGGAGTGCTAAGTGGTTCCATTAAAAAGCTCTCAGATTCCTCCTTGGTTTAATAATGCACTGTCTCCAATTATTACTTATTACGCATGTAATACTTGTGAACAAAGCTGAGAGAGTGTGTAGCAGCCTGAAATCATACAATTATGATTGGTTCTTGAAGTCAAATGACTCTCCAAGAGAGATTTGGCATGGTTCATGGGCCCCACAAGCATGTCTCAAAGCTCAAATGTAATTCACAAGCCATACATCCTGAACAGAGGTATGGGAGGATTGTGCTGGTTTTATTTGATTAGTAGCAAAGAATAGCATTACAATGATAATGTTAAATCAAGGAATGGATCTAGACAGTGCGGGAGGGGTGGTCTATAGGGAGCGGTGTAGATGAGTCTTTTGGGTTTCTAATGAAATAAAAGAATATTAGCAAGCTAATGGTATCAAACGTAAAACTGCTGTGGCATATCATCCGGTAATGAATGGCATTGTTGAGAGGTTTAATCAAATAATTATACATATGGCTACTATTTTCTTTGTATCTCTGTGTGAAATCAATGGGCCTCATTACACGGAAGGCGGTGAGCCATGGCGCTATTAGCGCCATGGCTCATGCCGGTAAAATACTGGCACCGCCTTGGCGGAAAGGGGATTTACCGCCCCATTCCAAGGTTGGAGGAGCGGTAAATCCCCCTTCCACCATTGCCCTTCCCCATTCCCATTTCTGCCACATAGGGCTCTATGGGAATGGGGAAGGCGCTAATTACGGCACCGCAATTCTGCGGTGCCGTAATTAGCTCCGAGGTCCCTTAGCGGGTTGGTTTTTAACGCCTGCAAAAAGCAGGCGTTAAAGCACCAACCCGCTAAGGGACCTCGTAGTAAGGCGGTAATGGTTAACGGTCACCGTTACCATTAATGGTGGCCATTAACCATTACCGCCTTCCGTGTAATGAGGCCCAATGTGTTGTGATTGGAAGAGAATACCCAGGCACAGTATGCCTCATTACAACCCTGGCGTTAAGGGGTTAACGGTGCCGTAAAAGGCTGCGGCGCCGTTAAACCCTTAACGCCCGATTCACACTTTAACGCCTGCTTTTTGCAGGCGTTAAAGTCCAACCCGCTAAGGGACCTTGGTGCTAATTACGGCACCGTAATTTACGGTGCCGTAATTAGCGCCTTCCCCATTCCCATTGAGCCCTATGGGCCAAAAATGGGAATGGGGAAGGGGCCATGGTGAATGGGGATTTACCGCCCCGCCAACCTTGGAATGGGGCGGTAAATCCGCCATCCACCATGGCGGAATACGGCTAATAGCACCATGGTCCAACGCCAGGGTTGTAATGAGGCCCAGTGGTGTACAGATGTACATCACATTGAGCAATAGGTGAAAGCACGTTTTGATTTCTTTATTTTTGTATTGTTATATAGAAACCAAACAATGGGCCTCATTACGTCAGTGGCGGTAAGGCAACAACGGTGCCGGTAGTGGTACCAGTGCCGTTGTTACCATGCCGCCACATTACGAGGTCTGCTCGCGGGTGCCGCTCTGCACGCCTAGTCAGACCAGTCGTGCAGAGTAGCAACCGCGAGCAGAACAGGATGGTAGCAATGGTACCGTTTTAAACGGTACCGCTTCTACCATCCTCCCCATTCCCATTGAGCCCTGTAGGGGCTCAAATGGGAAAGGGGGCGTACCGGCTCTGGGTCCCGCGAAAGGGAAATTACTGTGCCCTTCAAGGTCCGAACGGCCCGATAATTCCCCTTTCGCAGGACCCGGAGCGGATCCGAGTTTGGGTCCGCTCCAAACTCGTAATGAGGCCCAATGGCTTTTAATTACATCACAGATACATACACATAAGAAATAGAGAATCCACCTCTCATAAAAATGGAAATAAAAACAATAATCCAGTGGAAATGCCACCTCACATAAATACTATTAAAAAACGGATTGAAAGGGGGATTTTCACACACCCAGAGAACCCTACCAACCCACAGTCAGACATATTTTTCACTCAGTTTGCCAGTCTACCGACCATTGATGTCCTCAAGATTTGCTTTTATGGACATCCAAAGACGTGTATATCAGAGGGATGTCTTCCTCCCTCATGAAGTAATCCCACGTTTCCTGTGCAGCAAAAGCTTCCTCATTACTGTATCCTACACTCTAAACGCTCTATATCTATTCTCTTTAAAAAAAAAAATAGGCAATAAACTAGGAGATGCTTCCCTGACTCTAGAATTGCCTGCTTACAGAATCTGCACCCTCGAACATTCTTAGGGATGTCATGCCTAGCAACCAGCACTTCATAAGCATTGAGCACATTCATTTTGAGTCTCATATTATTCAGTCTTCAGGAGGGAGATCTTGAATTCCCTAATGTACCTAGACATTCGTCCGAAAGAAGGTTCGACCAGCAGATAATTCTGGGAACAGCCCTTTGTAGCTAGGTTTAATAGGTTCTGCAGCTATTTCTGCCTTCAATATTTATTTTAATCTACACTCAGAGATCCTGGTTATTTCAAACCTTAGTCTATTGCGGAGGTCTTGGTCACCATGGCAGAGAGAGATCCACTTTTGTAGAGAGTTTGTAATTCTATGGGCCTCTCCAGTGAGATATTTTAAGAGGGTGTGATCATCATTAGCCAGTCTCCAATAATATCTCATTATTTGGCTCCATAAGAGAAAATCCACTGAGCTGGTGTGGCACCCGTATCTTAGATACTCAATAGGCAAGTTCTTAGGGAAATTGAGCAATAATCGCAGTCAGCTAGCCTCCATTTTTTGCAATTTCTTTACCCTACAGTTAGTCCAGATTTCAGCCACACACATCCGTTTTGAGACCATTTTTGCCTTATAGGCCTTGATCACAGCCTCAACTGAATAACCTGGATGTTGCGTTGTGAATAATTTAATTCCCCCAACTTGATGTCTGGCCACAGTCTCCAAGTGTGCTAATTGGGGTCTCCAGGAGAGATGTTGATACATCAACACTCCTTGGTATTTATATTCTGTAAGACACTCCATGTTGCATTTGTTTAGTTGTCATGAATACGTTTTCCCCTCCTTATTGATGGATTTTTTTAAAAACATAGTTTGCGTTGTGCTAATATCTATATTTAAATTGTGCAAGCTGGCAAGTATGGCCAATTTATCAATACGTACCTGCAGTGCCAGAGGAGGTTTATCCATACACAGGAGATCGTCCGCATACCCTAACCAGGGTTTTTTTCTTTATACCCCCCAATTTCAGTGGATAGGTTTTTACTTCTTACAGATAGTAAGACAAGTCCGCCAGGTATAGGTCAAAGAGCATCAGGGCAAGGATACACCCTTGCTTCAAACCTGTACAAGTAGAAATAGACTCAGTAAGACATCCCTCCTGGTCAAGTCCGACTTTAATGGTCATGTTCTGATACAAAAGAACAATCATATTTAATAGGCCTGGTGCAATTCCCCAGTCGGAGACCTTCTTCCACAGCAAATTTCTGTCCATGATGCCGAAGGCGGCGCTGAAGTCTATAAAGTCCACATAAATATTCTGCGCGTACAGACTCCAGGTACCCTCTACCACTGTGGGGAGATCATTGATATGATACAAATGGAAAAACACTTGCAGAATCCAGTTTAGTTAAAAGGTAATATTGAATTCTGCTTACCCAGTCTATCAGATCACGTAAGAGTAATCTGGCAAACAGTTTGGATGAAATATCCAACATCGCAAGAATGCTGTTGTTCCCCAGACCACAGGGCAGACCTCTCACCCTGACATACTTCAGTGATAAGAGGCTTCCCAAGAGTAGCCTTTAGGTATTGAATCCATGCCACCTCAGAGGCACCTCCCACCAGAGCCAGCCCTAGGATTTGTGGGGCCATGTGCAGCAAACTAGGTGCAGGCACCTTCATTTGAATTTGATAACATCACAGGATGTGACATCACATGATGTGACATCACAAGATAAAAATCACTATGTACATAGGCAGCAGCGAAAAAATGGTAATCCAAGCGGAGAATTTCCAATAACTACACCAGCAAAGTATAAAAGGTGCCCACCTTTTAAGCCCAACAATGTACATTGAAATATTCCAAAGAAAACAAAATCTAAACATGAGATGTGCGCTTTAAAGGCACTTTTATGTGTTCTTGTGGGTAGGCATCTGCACTGGAAACATGACAACCTGGCGTGAAATCCTAGCAGCTGAACACTTGAGCAACCAAACGTTTTTTTAATGCTGGCCTTCAAAAACACAGTACAGGGATTGCGTCCACCCGTTGAAAAAAGTGGGTGGCCGCTGTCCACCCACATGTATCAACTTGTGCCCTGAAAAGCAGTCCAGGGCCAGAACCAGAGAAAATATCCCCTCCAGTCTCCAAGATGACAACCTCTCTTGTCACATCCTTGGTAAATATTCATGGCTCACTTGCATGCTTCTTATATAATGTGAGGAAAATGTTACATTCTACTTAAACACTTTTTGGCTTGGTAAACATAAACATGTGGAAATAAGGCAAATAGCTCAAACGGTTTTGTGCAATATGTTTAATTGTGCTGGAGGAAGGCACAGATTTTTGGCAGCTAACTGCTGCTTTGCATTTGCTTTCAAAATAAAAATGCCCCTTTGCAGTTCTTAACACGTCAATGGTCTCTTAAATAGGTCATCAATAGTAAATTGCATCCACTTTAAACGCTCTGCTTTAAGAAAGAAAGGGATCAGCAGTGCGTATGAGAGGGGTTGTTTCTCTCTCCAGAGTCGCAGCAGGAGGCTGACAGGTGCAAGTTGCATTACCAGAGAAGCAAAAGAAACTTCGAGGGACAACAGCCTCTTTTGAAAATGTTTTGCTGGCAAGCTTCCCCATCATCATGCAGGCTGCTCGTGTGCTGTCCGTTTACTCAGAGTGGACTGCAGCAAGCTAAGGTACTCTGAACACGCGGCCCATGCGGCAGCCTGCAAGAGGGAGTCAACGGCTCACTCAGCGCGGGGCCCTAGCAGACGCGGGGTCAAGTGCAGCCGCACAGGCTCCCCACGCCTAGCGCCGGGAGCCAGCCCTGCCTCACACTACACGTCCCGGTGGAGAGAGACCGTTCGCACACTGCCAAAAGCCACATGTCATTCGTTCTATAGATATTTATAAAAGCCTGCCGTCTTTCCGTGCGTTGAGTATTTTCAGAGCCAATTTCTCTACCTCGACTTGGCTGCCTTAGTGCGCCCAGCGGCCTCTACGGATCTATTTCATCTCTCTTCTCATAGATCTTTTATTTTTGTGTCCTGTATTCCCTAATAATACATGTGTTTGTGGACGTGTTGAGCAGATATGTAGCGCCTACCACTCCCTGCCATATTTGGTGGAAAACAATATTCCGTCACCTGAGATTTTCAAATCGATCAATCAAGAGGCCATCTTCACATTCATTATAATATTCTTCGATGGCCGGTGAATACAAGCAATTTTCCGCCTTAAGTAGGGTGACCAGATTTTTATTTTTTAAAACCCGGATGGGCCATCGAAATAGAAGTAGGACTAAAATAAATAGTGTCCCATCAAAGTTTTGAAAATTTTTTTTGAAATACAATAATTTCGAAACAAAAGTACCGAAAAAAAAATTCGAATGCATTTTTTTATTGAAGTTTTTTTGGGGGGTTTCGTATAGTAAAATAGTGTTTTTTCCCCAAAAAACAGGGGTTTGGGAGGGGACACCCTAAAAAAAAAATAAACGTGCATTCCAAAAAAACATTTTGATGCTTTTGAGTCGAAACTGTTGTATTTCGACACTATGGCCCTCATTACGACCCTGGCGGAAATCGGAAAACGATGGCGGAAATGCAATACCGCCATCGAATAGCGCTCGGTGCGACTATGACCCGTCACCGCAAAGTACGAAGCCATTAGCGACACCGTAGTGAACGCCAACGCCAACTGCACCAAGCACGCGCGCGCCATGCCAAACCGTAAATACCACCATGGCGCAAGGGTACGCCAATTCCGACCCTAGCGGACATGTACCTAACGCCATCAAGCATGGCGGAATGTACCATTCCGCCATGGTGAGAAGTACGGCATCGCGAATCAACCGTAAACGTCCCCACTGAGTGCCTGTACACCGCTCCCTGCCCACAAAGTACAACTCCCCGTAGGTGCAATGAAGTCACAATGCAACCAGTGAAATGTACAAGTCACCCATGCATGCCAACGAACAAAAGAAACACAAGAGGGGCCAATGGGAGCTGCAGGGCACAGATGGCACGAATACAGAAGCCAATCCAATGGACATGACCACAGTCCCCCCCCCCCGAAACGCACGCAAACACAGGCACTTGTGACCAGCAACATTTCGAAAATCACATCATTCCACCAGTCCACCTGGCTGACCGGCATCTGTTACACAAAACCCAATCCCCCGCCCCTGAGCATGACAACATTCAAACAGTCATATTGGCAGCCCCCATCCCTGACCTCACTGGGCTTCGTAGGCAAACGCGCCCAGTACAGTACCACGCAACTAAACTCCGAAGCTGGAACCCAATGCAGATCTCCACCCAATACATCGCTCCCCAAATAGGAATATGCCACATCACTTGCAAAGAAGAACGCTACACGGGCCAAATCAGAATAGAAATTTAATGCACAACAAAATCACCAAGCCCATACAGCCATTAGGCCATGAACTCCAAAACACATTTCACCATTGTGGGCTGCATCCGCAAGAAATGACCAGCCACTACTTGTGTGACGCCCTGTTCCATCATGGTACACAGAGCCACATTCACGTACGAAAAGGCAACATGGAAGCGCACAGAACCGCAGGGCCGTCCCAATGGGGAGGCACTAGTCCAGCTGAAAGGCCGAAATGTTGCTCCGAGCCACCAGTACTGCGTAAGGGCATGTGGCCCATTGGCGATCGTCCCATAAGATCGTAATGCTGCTCCACTGATTAACACGAAGCAGCAGGTGTCGGGAGTAAAAGCCATCTGCAGGAGTGGCATACAGATGGCAGTGGCAAAAGGGGAGGAGATACCTGTCAACCAAAAGAAAAGAAAAAGAACAGAATGGCAATCAGAACTACATCCGAACAACTCACTTCAATGATCACACTAAATCCACAGCCATATGCATGCTAGCCCACTCCAAAGGATCATCACCACCCCAAAACCACTTGCGACTCATAACCATCTATATCGAGGTGTAAACACCATCACAAACGAGTGTACCTGTGCATGCGTCTGTCAAAACAGAATCCATCAGATGGGAATGTTAACGTGCATGGACACAAGTGGCTGAAGGCGCGTCGAGACAGGGAGGGCTCAACAAGGCCAGAAAGACGATGGTCCCACTATGGCAGCCCTGCATCACATAGCGCAGGGGAGGCGGATAGATTCCAAGAAGCCCTGTACATGGCAAACTCTGTATCAAATCACCTGCCCATGCATCCATTCATCATTCCCTCATCCCTGTATGAAAACGCCTGAATATTTACTCACATAACATTAGAAATATCCATTGAGTCTGTGCGTTATGCAGCCTGCAAAATCCACAGTGCCCCAGCCCGTAATTCCAGTGTTGTGAAGTAACATGTATTTGGGAAGGCCCGGCCTCATCGCCCACGTCGCTATTGCGCATCCCAAACTATTCATATCAATCATTGCATCCTCGCCATGGCCCCTGTCTCAAGGACATTGAACAATAGAACGTTATATTTGCAGTCAGACCTGTGGGCATCTCCTCGCCGCTAGCTGAAAACCGAAAGCGCCGCCCTTCGAATTCCTCATTTGCAACATCACGTCGAAGAGGCATCTGTGGCCGTTTGAAATCACTAATTAATCCATCTAGTGCGGCTGTGTGTGAAAATGGCAACTGCCTTCACCCACAAATGGGACGCCCCGCCCGTCGTTGCAACTCGGTACAGTGATGCATGAGGGCCCACTGTTACACGAGTACTACGTTCCACTGACCCTTCACAAGTCTGTTCGCGACTGCACAGATAGTATGTGAAACAATGGGACCACAGCAGAATGAACATATCAACCAATGTTACACGGCCATCGGGTACAAATACATGATTGCAATAGCAAGTGCCATTCCTCGAATTGCAGCGTTGTGTGCGGGACGTGCTCGGCCAAAGGGGAGAGCAGTTTGCACAGGTGGAATGAATCACCACAGGTGGAGGCCATACAGCCTGAAAACACATAAATTGCACACCCAGTCTCCTCCCACAACCACACCCACTCCGAAATGCTACCGGCAGGACTCGCGATGTTGGCCCTGGGGGACCTGATAGCACTGCAAGTACTCCAACTCCAAGAAGAAGACGAACACCAACTACAACCGGCCGCACGGAGGAGACGCAGGAGGAGGAGGAGGCCAAGGCAGGGCCAGCAAGGGCCGCCAGCACAGCCACTACCACCACGCAGGCAGCCCGCAATCCCACGCCTCCGAGCACATCCGTTCAACCTCACTGATGAGCAGATCCACACCCTCTACCGTCTGGACCGGGACACCATAGCCGCCATTGTGGACATGACACAGGCTGACCTTGTCAGCATGATAGATAGCCCAACCGCCATCCCACCCCTACTGAAGGTGGTGTCTGTACTCCACTTCCTGGCCACAGGCACCTACCAGCACACAGTCGGACAGTTGCATGGCATTTCTCAGCCACTGTTCTCACGGACACTATTGCAAGTGCTCGATGCCCTCCTGCAGCACGCAGACGACTACATCTCTCTACCACGCTCGGAGCAGGAAATTACCAACACAAAAGTGGGATTCCATGCACTTGCCGGCATACCGGGTTGCATTGGTGCCATCGACTGCACCCATGTGGAATTGGTCGTCCCACATGCCATGGAGGCCCAGTACCGCAACCGAAAACAATTTCATTCCCTGAATGTACAAATGGTGTGTGACTCCAACAGGATCATTACACATTGTTGTGCCCGATTCCCTGGATCAACCCATGATTCTATGGTCTTGAGGAACTCTACTATACCACGCTACATGGAGCGACACGCAGGGAACAGATCCTGGCTACTCGGTGAGTCTCATTTCATGCATGATGATGTGGGGTATGTGATGCGGCAATGACCTGGCAGGAAGGGGGGGGGTGTGCGTACGTAGCAATGGCATTCCACATCATACGTTTCTCGTCCACATACAGGTGATGCTGGGTATCCACTGAAGAGATGGCTCCTCACACCAGTCCGGAACCCACGGGACCAGCATGAGGAGGACTACAACCATGCCCACTCACGTACCCGTGTAGTCATTGAACAGGCATTCGGCCTACTGAAGACTCGTTTCCGCTGCCTCAGCAGGTCTGGCGGGGCACTCCTGTACCGCCATGAGAAGGTTGCAAAGATGGTCATGGCATGTGTCATGCTCCACGACATGTGCGTACGTAGAAATGTGCCCATGCCCCCTGACGCAGAACTGCAAGCACCTGATGATGGTCATGATGAGGGTGGGGATGTGGCAGCACCTCAAGGAGTCTGCGAGGCACCGGAGGCCCGTGACATTCGTCAGCATCTCATTGATGCATGCTTCTAGCACTCACGCCTGGTGGCTGATACATGGACACGGGACTCGTGGCACTGTGTGTGTCTGGGACATGCACAATATGGACTGTACGCCTATGATGGCCTAGTACACAAAGATCAATGTCCACACATCTCATTGGTCGATCGTGCACTGTTTATGGCATATGTGATATCATGTTGAACACCCTATCGACCCGCCACCCAAGTGAGCCCAACACACCCCCTCCACCCTCCTACCTCCCCCCCGAACACCAGTGTCCAAAGATGCTCATTGTCAGTGGGCTGTCGCTATTGCAAGCCCCCTCTGCGGGTATCAGGGGCACCCCTGCCTGTGGAGCGCAGGTTCCTCCCAGATCTACGTTGGGGGCTGCCCTGGACGGAACTTGCAACGGATGATGTCTCTGCCTGCTCACGTCCATGCATGTCCCTAAGGGTTTGCGAGAGCTCAGTGAGCACACGGCGCACTGCGGCAAGTTCGGCACATACGTCTTTGGACGTCGCATGCAGTTCCCCCCTCAGGCTCTCGGTGCTTCTCTCCATTTGGACTCTCAGGCTCTCGGTGCTACTCTCCATTTGGACTCTCAGGCTCTCGGTGCTACTCTCCATATGGACTCTCAGGCTCTCGGTGCTACTCTCCATTTGTGCCCTTAGTGTCTCTGTACCTCTCTCCATTTCTGCCCTAAGTGTCTCAGTTGATGTTTCTATGTCTGCCTTAGTGCCCCCACATTCATCGGCATGGTCCTTGAGGAGCGTGGCCAGTCGCTGCTGTTGCACGATTAACTGGTCGAGGGACTGTTGCCTCTGCTGGGCCATGGCCATTTGCGGGGGTGTCACAGAGGGGCTGTTGACCTCATGTTGCCTTGCCACAGGGCTTGTGGGGGATGGCCAGTCGTCGTCTTGTGGGTGCCCCTGCGTGGTATCCTCATGTTGTACGGGATGGGACAGACAGGGGGATTGGGACAGGTCATGGATGGATCTGACTTCGACATCCCCGTTTTCTGTGTCGGAGCATGCTGCCATCAATGGGGTGTCACCTATGGTGCTGCTGCCACCAGAGGCAGTGCCTTCTGTGGCATCCATTGGGGGGACCTGTGGTGGTGGTGGTGTGGGCATGCTGGTTGCTGGGGTGCCTGTTGATGTTCCCTCCTCTGTGCTGCCACCTGATTTGTGCTGCTGCCGTGTCTTGATGCGTGCAGCTGAGGTGGAGGGTCTTTGGCCGTTGGTCTTGGCCCTCTTTGCAGGTGTGCTGGTAGGGGTGTCCTGATGCTCGTCGTTTGGATCGGACCCTGTGGTGGAGTAAAGGAGGGCGAGGGTTATTAATGGGTCTGCGGGAATTGGAATGGCATTGTATCACATGCATTGGGGTGGTACCTGAGGGTGATTTGGGTCGGGGCCTTGGAGGTGGTTTCATTTGTGTGTGGAGTGAGGGTGCAGTTGTTTGGCAGCCTGCAGTTAGGGTGTGCCTGCTGCACGTGTAGTGCGTGTTTTAGGGGTTTTTAATTAATTATGTTTTTATTGTGGGTTTTAACGTGCGCTATCAGGCCGATGTGTGTGGACGTTCTTCTGGACATGTGTTTCTGTTGCACTATGTGGACACATGGTACTTCGCATGATTGGACATTGTGGATTTAGCATTGTTTTATCTGGCCCACCTACCTGAATCTTCGGATGTCTGCACTCCTTTCTCCATCCCTCCGACTCCCTCTATGCTCTCCATTCCGATGGTGGAGGCACAGATTTCTTCCCAGGGGGTCAACTTGATGGGTGATTCAGGACCTCCCCCGGTGGCTGTGGCAATGTTGCGGTTGGCAGAGAGTATGCTGCGGACGCGTATCCGCAGGTCGTCCCATCGCTTTCTGCATTGCTGTGGGTTGCGGGGTGCGGTCCCCACCGCACTTACCCGCTGTGCCACCAGAGCCCATATGGCCTTCTTGTTCGCAAGTGACGTCCTGGTCATTTGCGTGGAGAAGACGACGGCTGCATTCTCCTGGAGGGTCTCTGTTAGCACGGTGAGTTCCTCACGGGAGAAGTGGACCTGCCGCTTGCGGTCGCACGCTTTCTTCGCTACTTTTCCCATTTTTCTTGGTTTCGCTAGGGTGGTTGACGGGTTGGGGTGTGTCTCAGGGTAGTGTTTTTGGTGGTTGTGTGGTTTTTGTGGTTTTATAGGTGTACGGCGGGATGTTTCCAGTTCCGGGCCCATGTTTTTACTTCCGTTTCCGTATATTTCCGGTCACCGTACTTTCCGGTAGGCGCACACTGCGGTGTCCGCTGTGATGGGTGGCGGTATTGCACCTAGGGCGCCGTACGGCGGCGGTGTGGGCCGTTTTGGGGTCATTTACGCCATCGCGGACTTTGCACTTCCGCCATGCCGTGGTGCTCGTGCCCGATGGGTCGGAATGGGCCGCACTTTGCTCCTTCGTGCAATGGCGGAAACGCTATTTACGCTGTGGCGGTCCGGTCAGTCACTTTCCGCCAGGGTCGTAATGAGGGCCTATGACTGTTGAAACTTTGACTATAAACCGTAAATACAGATACAAGTTTAGTCCTACTTCTATGTTGCTGGCCTGTTGCGGGGGCAGGGAGGGGTTGTCCTAACATGCACACTCCTCTCATTGAAGGAGAGCACTGAGGAGGGGAAGGGGGAGGAAATTGGGACATGAAAAGCATTTCACGCCCCCATTCGCGCAAAAAGAGTTGTGCCGGGACCTGATTTCGGGATTTCAAAATCGGGTCCCGGCAAAAAAAGGGACCATAGTCGAAACCTCGGACAGGGTTATAAAATAAAAAAACTCCCAGGATGTCGGGTGATTTCCCCGGACTGTCCCGTGAAAACCCGGACGTCTGGTCAACCTAGCCTGAAGAGCCACATCGTCTCTGAGAGCTCTGTACCTTTTGCAGAGACAAAATCCTCAGCTTTTCTCATGCTTCCAGGTCTCCACTTAAGGCAGTCACCAGCAATGTTACCCGCAATCTCCCCTGTTTTATCTCTGTCTTCTTTTACAGCATAAATTGCACTACTTATTGTATTGTATTTTTTTTTGTATTGTATTTTGTTATTTATATAGCGCTCTTTCCCCACTTGTGTGGCATCAATGCGCTTATGGTTAGGGGATAATGGTCACTTTCTTCAAAAGGTTAATGGTCACTTTCTTCACGAGGTTCAACTACAAGGCTTCTGACATAACGAAATGTGCATTTGCTGGAAAGTCAATATCATGTCATGCCCTGGTTGGATCAGGGGGGAAAGGTGAACCAATCTAGCCCTAAAAGTAATTTCAGAGAGGCTCAATGAGAGATTTAGTTATGCAATAAAATATTACTTGATATGAGAAGTGCAGAAGAATGTGCCGGCGGCTGCGGATTTGTAAATTTGGGTAAAACTGTCTAAATGCAAAGAAATAATACGCAAAATAAAACAGCTGTGAAAGCTACCATTGAACATGATAAACAAGAAAAGAACAGGTGCTTTCATGAAAATGAAGAAATATCCAAATCTAAGAGTGACAGGTGTGATCACAAAAAAAGGAAAATGGGACTGATGAAAGGAGGAGCCAAACACAAAGGGAGAATCTACATGATATAAAGATTTTGTGAAATTGTTTCTGTGAGATATTCTTACTTTTTGTGTATCTATTCATCCTTCCATCCTTGAGTCTTATTTGGTGTAGGTTTGCTGTGTACGGGAGCGGGGGGATGTGTGGCTTTTGCTTGTGGAATGTTTGGTTCCATGTCTTTATGTTATTCCACCAAGGGTGTTTACTACACGCTCACTTGCCTTGCCTCCTTCTTTGAGAGCCTACCCCACAGTACAAGGTCCAACGCTTGAAAGGGGCTCCTCCCTCCTTCACCCCGCGGACCTCTGTGATCCTCTTTGTTGAAGGTGGGATGCAGATATTCACCCCCCTGTTTCATTACCACCCCCCTCACCTTTCTTTGGCACCTTTCTTTACCTCTCTGCATTCGTATCCCCTCTCCCGCTCGCTCCTTGCCACCCCTTCACTGCCACCGAACCAGGTATGAACCCCAGCCCGCGCCTTCATTAGCAGCACGGTAAACACCTGTGCTGTACAGTAGGCACGTTTCATAGCCGCTCTGTTGATGGCATCATTGGAAAAACAGGGCACTGAATGTTGTGCCCTGGGCCGGTGCACAGATTTTGGCCACCCTAGGCGAATATCAGATTGGCGCCTCCCCTCCCCCCACTGCAGGTCCTAACCGTTCTCAACCAACATCCCCCATTTTGTTACTGATTGCTGCAACCCATTACCTCCACCTAACACATTGCTCGCGTCCTCTGCTGTGGATGGACCCATTGCTCTTTCCTCACCCTCACACCCATTACCTCCACCTAACACATTGCTTGCGTCCTCTGCTGTGGATGGATCCCATTGAACTTTCTTCAACCTCACACACATTACCTCCACCTAACACATTGCTCATGTCTTCTGCTGTGGATGGATCCTATTGCTCTTTCCCCACCCTCACACCTATTACCTCCACCTAACACATTGCTCGCGTGCTCTGCTGTGGATGGATCCCATTGCTCTTTCCTCACCCTCACACCCATTACCTCTACCTAACACATTGCTCATGTCTTCTGCTGTGGATGGATCCCATTGAACTTTCCTCACCCTCACACCCATTACCTCCACCTAACACATTGCTCATGTCTTCTGCCATGGATGGGTCACCCCATTGTACTTTCCTCACCCTCACATCTACTCACAGTGCTAGGTTTCAGAAGTCAAATTAAAGCCTTGTTTAAGGCAATGATACTAAAGCAACAAATGTAATTCTGACGCATGTGGATCTAATCGTTTCTGTAAATTATACACAGACAATACAGACAGTAGGAAAACTATTTTGGTAATGCGCACTAGACACCTGTAAGTACATAAGCAGCACTGCCTGGTACAAAATAGTAAACTGGTCCCAATACTTACTTAGTATGATGTGTATATATTGAACTAGAATTTGCAATATGTCTCTTATAAGTTTTCAAACACCTACACAAGTGAAAAACAGTGAATGAGTGTTAAAACCATCAAAAACCCCAAAAACACTTGAGCAGAAGTGGTGGGCCACCTTTCGACAAACCATTAAACCCGTTTCTGAGGCAGCAAAGCCATCATGTATGATACATGATTGCTTTGGTGAACCAGGCATATAGAACACACATATCTAGACCTGCATGTTACTTTGTACCAGATGTGTGTTAAAATAAGTGGAAATGCACATTAGAAATTCACTTTCTGAGCTTTCATTTTTGCAAATGTGGACACAAGGTTCTTGATATCAATGTGTTGTGTAATGGCATGCTCTATTGACAAGGTTGCTAGCCCAACAAGTCTTTCTTGCATCATTGAAGATCCAATATAACTTTTGAGCAACTTTAGCTTTGAAAAGCTACTTTTGTCACTTGACACTGAAAAGGGCAGGGTTAAGAGAATCTGGAGAGCGATACACGTGTTGGGGAGGCTCTCTGACAAATTATTATTGTATGCATATTTCAGTACATCTTGTGGCTATTAACCATTTGGAACTCTTGCAATGACTTGCAATTCATTGCACAAATCTGATGCATCAATGTCCTTCGACTCACCATTTTGTAAAGCTTTCTCTAGCTTTAAGCAGTGGTAAAAGATGTGATATGCCGCCTTATTATTCAAACTATGTATGTTATGGAGGAAGCCAAACAGAACTAATTTGATGCATTTTGAACTGCGGTTCCCGAGGGTGTTCAACCTACCAGCACCTTGAGATCATACCAATGATACATAAGGCGCTATACAAATGCAAAATAACATAACATAACATTTGAGTAAATGTTTCTTTTACAGATTGAAGGGCTGAGTCAGTGATCGCAAAGAAAAAGTTGACTTTGAAATGTTCCGTGGGGCTTTCAATAGGCTCATCATCTGCTTCGTATGTGAACTGCTTCTTCTTCCTTCGGACACGGACAGAATGACCAGGAATGGCCAACTCTTCTGCAAGTTTACGTGCATCGACAAGGACTTTCTCAAACCCTCATCACTTCTGCACCCAGTTGTTTTATGGCATCACGGAACATCAAATGTTTTTGCCTTAAGTTGTTGTCTTGTCACAGTTATCTCAAAGAGAATGTTAAGCTACACAACAAGGGAAACTACAAACCTGAAGCTAGAACTAATCTTTGCAAGACCTTGGGCATCTAGGCGAGAGATATTACCAGATGGTCCTGTTTGCATAGTGTCATCTGATATCTCAACTAGTGCATCGTACACATCACCCAGCAGATCGCGGAGAGGATTCAAGGCATGAATTCAAGTTTCCCATGTTGTGTCACTCAGTGATTTCAAGGTAAGATTTTTAACATGGCGCTTTAGAACTTCCCAACGGCATGTTGAACCAGAGAAATACACATAAATACATTGTGCCATATCAAAGAAAGTAGTTGCATCCCAGCAACACTTAACTGCATCATTAACAACCAAATGTAAAGACTGTGCACAGCAAGTAACTAACAAAGCATTTGGATTTACATCCAAAATTCTTCATTGCACACCATTTTCTTTCCCTTTCATATTGCTTCCGCTATCATAGCCTTGGCCATGCACGTTTTCAATGGGCAATGACATTTCTTGTAATTGGTGGAGAAAAGTGTCTGTCAGACTAGCTCCAGTTGTCTCTTTTATTGGTATAAATCATAAGAAATGTTCTTTTATGAAGACAGGCTCACAATGATCAGCGTCCAACACTGACATGGTGGTCATATAGCGAACAATCATTGTCATTTGCTCAACATGGCTGACATCTTGTGTAAAATCTAGAATGATTGAAAAGTACTTGGCATCCCGAAAAAAAGGATAGGAATTTCTCAAGACACAGTATCCTTTGATGAGGAACACTGTCGCCACTGACGGTGCTCATGATCTCCATTGTGAAGCATCCTTTTGTAAGGATTTGTGGAAAACTTTCCTTTGTTTCTATCTTTAGGGAAAATAAACTGCATGCCCTGTTCTGGCCCAAGTTCTAACAGGATTTGTCAGACATGATCACTGCTCCTGGAGGGAAAATTATCCCAGGTAGCAGGATTACTATAGCTCACGCTGATGGAGGCCGCAGCACTTTCACATCTTCCCAAATCTTGAACCTGCAATTGTTCATTCGGTTCATTTTCTTCATTCAGAGTTTGCACTTTTGAGGCATTAGCTATATCTGCCATCTCAATTTCTGTGTCCGGTGGCTCCTTTGAACGATCTTCCTCTTCATCACCACGAAAATAATTAAGAAGAGACTCTGCTTGTTTTGCTTTTCCCTTTTCCCTTTTTCTTCTGAGTTTACTATACTGAGAGCCAGACAATTATTTTCTATTTGCCATAATGCACACAAGCTGAAAAAAGGTAAACCCAATGGATTATTCATGCTTCCATTCAATAAAAGATAACAATCGAGTGTTCTGCTATGTTTCTAAGAGAACATACGCACATAGCCATTGCCTACTGTGGCATGACATTTATAAAATGTACACACCACAGAGAGCCCTATCTTCTCATCTCTGCACTCATTACTATTGCTACAAAACAACCTTTCCTACCCCTAAATTAGCCCTATACTCTACTTCCTGCAGATCCTGCAATTCCAAGAAACAGTGAACATGGTAGAGTGTGTGCTATATAATACACTGGCTGGGATCCAACATGTTTCTGTCATTCTCCATTAGTCTATGACATTCATCACTCATGAGTAAAGGAGATATTGATCTACTAAAGAACTTGGAAATGATCAAGAAACAACAATACACAATGCTGACAAGTGAAGTGCCATCATGATATTGAATAAGGAAGATTATATCAAAGAGTGTAACCACCTTTAGAAAGACACAGAGAGCTACCTTCAACTAAAGAATGCCCCTGCCCCTGCACTATCTAAAATGAGTACTGAGAAAGTCACAAACACCTTAGAAGAAGGGTGGATTAGTATACATGATTGGGAATTCCCTATACAAGAAGACCTGAGGGTACCTATCTTTTATATCTTGACCAAAATTCACAAAATCCTGATTGAGCTACCTGGATGGCCCATTGTACTGGGCATATCTTCGATATTGGAACTCTTGTCCAAATATGTCAACTTCTTTCTCAACTCTTTAGTGCAGAATATTGAATCATATACAAAAGATTCCACTAGCGCTCTTGGATCTAATTCAATTTTTAGGAATTTCCAATGTGCCCTTCCAAACAAAGGTCTTAGTCCTCTTGCCAATAATACCGTCTCTACAAATAAAATATCAATATCAATATCAATACAAGTTGGTTACCTCTCAATTCCTAACTTGCTTCAAAGAAGCCAGTAAGTCGTATAGATTTGCCACAAATAGCTAATGCACTGAAACCTACATCATGAAGTTTCAAACCACTACTTGAATATTCTTAATTATTTTCTTGGGGATTAAAGTAAACTTTCTTTTTTCTAAAGAGATTTAAAAAACTAAGAGCACCCTTTGAAACTTACTCCATTAACATATTCTTGTTTTTAACATTAATGTCCGCCATGAGACTTGACGCATAATAACCTGGTGAAAAATTGCTATTATCAATTAAGCTATATTTACTTACACTGCTGTTTACAACTTTCAGCCATGCACCACTAGAATTTTCTTTCCGAACTTTTTGGGTGGTACTACTATTACCATTCTGCTTTCAATTATCTTTATTCTTCGATGTTTTTAAGAATGCCATAGTTTGTTCAATTCTTTTCTCCACACAGACTAATTCATGGAAATTGGGTTCAACTTGAAACTCAAGATTTCCTTTACTTTTCTACACTGGCAATCTAACATAACTTGGTCTTGTAATCTTTATTCTAATTGTTCACAACACTGCTATAAAGTACCTTACCCTCTGGGTGGAGTAATGCAGGGATCTATGTGATCACTGCGCCACCGTAACTGCGACGGCCGAAAATGCTGACACCAGTTACGGCGCAGCACAGTGATCACTTGGATCACTGTGCCTGCTTCCCCCGGCCTACATTACCCCTCCCAACCCCCCACTCCACTCACCTTTAGGGCGGCACATGCAGAAGTGTGCCACCCGCCCCCTGCGATCCCTGCAGCGTCAGCTCTTCCCACTAACGTGGGTTAGAGCTGACGCTGCAGGGTGCTTTTTATTTTTCTTTTTTTTTTCTTACGTGTCCCCCGCTTTTAGACCCCCGTTACTGCACCCAGGTAGAGCGGGGGACACCCCTGCAACCCCAGCTCTGCTTGGGCGCAGTAAATGTCACCCTCATTTTGTGCGCCTCCAAAGTCGCAGTGACTGCGGGGGCGCACAAATGAGGGCGACATTTTTGTACAATACCGTAATGCTGCTGCTCTCAGTGCTCTTTCCCTTCTCTACTGCCCAGCCAAAGTGATGTTCATAGTCATTCAATTTTCTTTCTACTTTCAGGCTCAAAGAAAGCAGATTTCGGAGGAAATGTTGTGTGTCTACACCCAAACAATGCATCAGTAATTATTTCAGCCCACATGAGCTATATCCAGCCTCACACACAGCATGATGGCTATGTCCAGAGGCTTTTCTCCACTGTTTCTACATTATTACATGTTCACCTGCCACTGGTCAAATAAGGGTTAGGTTGAACCACTTTTGCATTTTATTTAATCATACTATATAATAAAAGGCCACATGTATGTTTGTCCGAAGCCGGCATGCGCCTGCTTCGCCAGTTGCCACCGCTAGAGGGAGCTGTTGCCTTACGCATACAATAATAAGACTTCAAGTTCATCTTCCAGGCACACTTCAAGTTGCATACAGTAAGAAAATATGCACATTTTTAAAAACAACAAATATACACAGAAATTCATTAGATCAAGCACTATTCCTCCAACAAAATAAATTACATTTTTCCCCATGCAGAGGGCTTTCTTTAAATACAATTATGTTCAGCATATCATGCCTCCACAAGGTCTCTATTAACACTCTAAAAATGTCTTTATTCACGCAGTTTGGCCCGTCTACACGTGCTGTTCCGCTAGTATTTATATAAAAGAGTCTGTGCAAGTCAAATACTGATGAATAACTCCAATCGCATATACACACTTCAATTAGACAATCTACTTTAATCTGTTCCTGTCCTAACACTGAGCAGCTTAATGTATATGCCTTGCCACCAGACTTCGTCCACGGTGTACATCCTGACACCTGACCTCCTCACTAGTGTCCATCCTGATAAGTAACATTCAGCAACTAGCTCTAAACTACACTGCTGCTGGCACATCAAGGCCATACTACATTTATCACATGAGCTGGGGCCTAGATCCGTATTAAGAACAAATCTAATTCAGCCTTACAAGACAATAGTGGGCCAAAGTTTATGCAATGTATTGATAACGATTAACAGATTAATCTTTATGTATTACCATGCACAAGAAAACAGGATACAAAGAAGGAGCTACGCGCCACAAAGATCCCGGATCAGACTTTTATTGCACACCAACACGTTTCGTGCTCTTAGCGCTTTATGAAGGCGATGTACAAGTAAACTTCAACTAGCTTCCACACTTCCATAATTAACACATGGGGGGGTGCGGCAGACAGTCATGTTGCTCTTCAAACCCGGGCTGAATCCAATGATTGTAGCCCAGGTCCAGAGTAAGTTGAGAGCTGCTCACACCCACCTGCCATCTTCCCACCAGTTTCCCCACATCGTTCTCCCTTACCCTCACAGCCTGCTGGTTTTGCTGTGCTGCTCCTGTGGTGCTCCTTGAGCACCATGGAAATTGAAGAGGGGCTGTGCATGGGGCCCCACCTTCCATTTCCATGACAGCCATGTTGGGTGAGTACTTTCTTCAAAGAACAGTTTGTGACTAGTGTGTGGCCCATTCTTTGAAACAAGCTCTTTGCTTTCATGAATCCAGTTCTTTAAACATGGGGTGCTAATAGCAAATAAACCTCCCGTCCCCATGGGAATCGTGGGTTGGCCTGTGAAGCCCTTTTGGGCGGGGTGATTATTGCTATAATGTGTACCTTGGGAGGGGTGGGGGCTACAAATTAAAGTGTTGTAATTATTGCACTTGACAAGTTTCTTTAATATGGTCTTAAGGTCTGTAGGGAAATGTATGTCATGTCCAGCTGGTTGTGCAGTTTGTTCACTGCAAGGGAGTGAACGTGTTTGGTACATATCATTTCCTGTGCAGGTACTGGCACATGGCTGTCCTTGCTTTCCTAACATTGGCTTATAAAAAGTGCTTGTGATAACATGAGGGAGGCAGACCAATCAGCCAAGAAGGCAGCTCCTCAATTGAGGCCTGCAGCACAACACCACTCGCATCCATTTATTATTAATATTAATATTATTATTATTATTATTATTATTACTATTATTATTATTATTATTGTATTTATTTAGTGCAGACCTAGCTCAGAGAAGTAACAGAGCACTTTACAGTGGTATACAACAATACAGATGCATAACAGAGTGCTTTAGAGAGGTAACAACAGGCGGGGGGCGGACGGCATCTAGCGAGTCAGGTGGCGACATGATGGCCTAGGTGTTCGGAAAGAGAAACTCGTTGAGGAGGTGGGCCGTGAGTTCTTTCCTGAAAGGAGTGTGGGGGCGAGTCTGATGCTGATGGAGAGGAGGTTCTATAGTCTTGGGGCATAGGCAGAGAAGGCTTGTTTTCCGGTCCTTTGCTTTTTGCAGTGGCGGATTTCAAGTCGGCGCGTTTCCTGGCTTCTGGTGGTGCGCTGTCCACCAGAGATGCAGAGTTTCTTTGCGAGGTGGCTGGGTGACTTGAGGGTGACTGCCTTTTAGGTGATGCAGCAAGACTTGAAGGTGATTCGTGCATGCAGTGGGAGCCAGTGAAGGTCAATGAGGGCCCGGGTGATGTGGTTGTAAATGCGTAGACCCTTGATGAGGCGTGTGGCAATGTGTAGGACACTTCACAGGGGCACAATGGAGGACTGGGTTGTTTTAAATGTATATTAAATTAAGGCTATCCACTGTCCCCCTGTATAGTGTACCAATGAAAGACTTGCTCATTGTTCATTAGGCCTTCTCGAGTAAAGCCCATAAGGCATGCAGATTTTGGCCCACATTATGCGTCAGCCGCGAACCTTCGATTGAGCAATAAACCAGCAATTCCCACCAGAAGACCAAGTGGCAAAGATAGAGGTGGTGGCCTCTGTCATGCAGGGCTCCAGACTTTGGAACACCCTTGCTTCTTCTATGAGAGGTCAACCAAACCACTTGCTATTCAGAACACAACTGAAATCTGACTTTTTCAGCCAACCTTGATGGTTAACTTACAGCATGGGACAGAACCGGGTGGGGGCTTTATTTCTCTTGGTCGGTCCTAGCTTCCTTAACAATGTAGAATAGCCCACACCCCCTGTCTTCTGGATTTTCCCCACCCTTACAAATCAATCAACTTGTGGCGCTGACCAGCTCTCTAGTCCTGGGATATCTGAATTATTGCATAATTATCTACTCCAAACATAATTAACAGACCCCAATGAATACTCTCATGTAGAGCAGGTGGTAGCTGATCTGGGAAAAAGAGAGGGACACAGGAAGCCAGCCTTATCGTCACCTCATTACCTCCCAGTGGGCTCTTAATGACAATCCTCCTGTACTATGCATAGGGCCTTCTGGCAATAGGCATGGGTCAAGTCCTAAAATAAAAGTGGGGGGTCTCATTAACATAAAAAATTGAATGAGGCATCACCAGAAATTAGCATACGGTGCCCTCTGAAAAATTGGGGGTACTCTGTCCACCCACGTGTACCCTCGACTTGAACCCTGGGATCCAGGGCCTGCGGAATCTGGGCCCCCATTATACATCAAACTGTAACATCACATGAAATGCAGGGTCAGACTGGGGCAGAAAATCGGCCCCAGCACCAACCTGAATGGGGAAATACCGGGTCCTCCAAGGTTGGAATGACCCGGTAAGTCTCCATTCAGGGATCCCGGATCCGGTATGCGGTATGGGGGTACCCATGGCGCTAATAGCACCATGGCTACCTCCATACTCGTAATGAGGCCCATTGCGTAGTGCCCCAGGGAACATTTATTGCAAATGGTGCATTTCAAGCGCATTTGGTCAGTAACATTGGACAAAACTACACCCATGCACAAACCACTCAGAGATTATTATGTCTTAGGCAACAACAACAAATGCATGTGGTGGTATATTGCATAGTGCCTATTTTTTAATGACAGTCTAATTATGCAGTCATGAGGAGTTTACCTTATTCAGTATTGCAGGACGATGTCCTATCTTTAGGGTCGATGGGACGGTGCCTTGAGTTAGGGAGCTGTTGATGATCTCCAGGTAGGGAAGGAATTCCAAATTTAAATTGTGGCAGAGGTAAAAGGATGTTCACTTGCCAATAATATATAAAAAAACATTTTGCTCTTTTCTTGAAGGGATGCAGTAGCTCTTTGTTTCAACTTGAGACAAAAATCTGCACGAGGTCTCCCAAAGGAAGTGCTAATACAGGCATCACGCCTTTGTCATTAAGGACCCTTCTGTGCATTTTTCTCCTGGGACATTAGCGAGATGGACCACTTCTGTACTGTATCTTTTACCATCCCTTTAACTAGAGGTGTTGCTAGGTCTGGAAAAGGTCCGCGGCTATGCTAATGCCGGGACTGTCGGGACTCGGGGCTAGCTAGTCTTTTGGTTGTAGCACCAGAGCTTCTATCTGCGGCTACAAACAAAAGACTGAGGGGTATAGTCCTCCCCAATCTGTCCGAGTGACGCCTCTGCCTTTAACAGGAATGGAAAGGCATGTCTTACATTTTTAATAGACATACCGAGTCTGCATGCACTATTTTATCAATCCTGTATGTTTGCAGTATCTGTTGCTTGAGTGGGGCAGCAGTAAAATCATTTATTTATTTACATTTTTAACACGCTTACACAGCCCGGGGGCATCGAGGCGCTGTTACAGGAATATGTCTTAGTTGTGTATTTATAATGCGCTTAATACCCAGAGGTTTCTAAGCGCAGACCCAGGGATCAAACCTGTGTTGCTTCGTGTCATCTTGTTTCCAAGGCGAGCACATTGCCGCTGAGCTATCCTCCCGGGACAGGGAGTCATCTTCAGATGTAACGGTGACTGTAATTACTGCATGCAGGGCTCTGGGACAGAATACTGGCCAGCTCAATAAGTCATCAAACTGGACTTCATTGCCCATCAAAACCCTCCCAAAGGGGCCCTTGAATAATCACCCTTTTGCCCTGTCCGAGCATGATAGGGGATTGGGAGCAACACCCTTGGTGCATAGGACACCAGTCTCCGGAGCGTCACCAAGGTTTGCTCCACAATGTACCGAAGATCATACACCACAGTTGGGGTACGTCATTCTGCACCCCAATTTTAAAATTGACAAACTGGGGTTATCTGTGGTTTCTCCACGGATGACTGTAGTTTGTCTATGATGGTTGTTGTTATTTTTCTCCCGGCGTGTGGAATTCTAATACAAGATTGGAAGCTCGTATTATGCTCTGTTTATACTTCGCCTGAAGGTCTTTAATAGAATCCTGACTTTCCTAAACGTTAGTCTGGAAAATCTGAATTGTCCTCTGAGGGTTTGCTTTGAGGTTTCCGATGGATAACAAACACAACTGCAAACAAGCATTGGCTATACCAACAGTTTGGGCTTTTGTGTAGACATGTGAAAGCCACTTGGTAGGCACTGCCGTAAATGTATTAACTGACCATTCATGGTAGCAGGTGAAAAATGGTGCAAGTACTTGGCCATCTAACAGTAGTGCCTGATAAATGCCTATTACTTATACGCAAGCCAAAACTATTGGCTTTGCCAATTCTTGTTTTTAACAGGAGTTCAGTAAAGGGCAAGCATAGTGCCTATAAATCGAGTACTGGCTGAAGGCAGACCTGGTTTTAGACATTTTTATTACACCAGTATCTCATGTACAGCTCCAATTAAGGGTCTGATTCATGTGATTATCTACGCAGAAAAGAGGGTACTTGCACGCGCAAATCCACCTTCGTCGATTCATGGAACCGAAATTCGCAGTACTTTCCCTAGACTCGCATGGATTTCACGCTGGCTCGGCACGTCTGTGTGAGCCATCAAGGGCCTTGTGCGAGAGGGCTGTTAAGGGGGCGGAACACCAAAAATGGGGAAGAACTGGCAAAAAAGTGGGCATTGCGAGGGAAGTCCTGCAGGCAGTCCATTGCACGCCCAATATTGCTTGTGCACCAAGTCTTGGCTTGGAAATGGCCATGCAAGTCCTCCATACGATCTGCCACCCGAAGGCAGGCGTAAGTACACTTGCACATAGGATTTTCAGCACGCAAGTGGGGTTGCATGTACTCAATCGTGGTTCTGCTGTAACTTAGGGGTGCGTGTAAGCAGTGTAAGCAGTCTTACGTGTGTAGGAACGTTTTACGTGTGTACGCACGCAGATTTCCAGAGTTATTGGCGAGTTATGATTTTTTTAGACACATGTTGTCGGGGTGCCGAATACAGTTACGGGGGACCCAACACAGGGTCCCCGAGTCACAGGCATGGTTACGGGGGAACCCCAGACACTTTTTGAAGGGTGCGTGTATTTGCACCCATGAAAGCGCACAAAGGTAGCATGTTCATGCTTTGCGTGTGGGCGTGTCGGGGGCGTTCCGGGCGTGACTTTCTGAATACGGTTACTTTGCGCTGTCAATTCCATGAATACACAGGGCGCACATTTTTCTTTCTGCACACAGGCTCATGCAGTGTCCTTCTCGCCGTGGTATGGGGATTTCTGCGCCCATTTCCATGAATCGAACCTAAGTCATTAGCTCTCAGAAGGCTGCTTTGAAAAACACATTGGCAGCCACTTCTGAGTGCAAAGCTTAATAGGAAGGCTTGTTTGAAGTGAGCTCAAAGAGTTCCCATAAGGAGCTGTTTTGGGCGGGGATGGGCACGGCCACAGGGATTAGCGTGGCCATGGGCAGTTAAGGGGTGGACAAATAACCAAACATCTACACGCTTTGTATCCCTCCTCGTACGCCATTTCTTTCTCTCTGCAATCTAATGCAACAGTTTCGGCTTATAGGTGGCTCTGCCCCTTAACAGCCCAAACTAAAAGCACATGCGGACATATTTTCTGATGCATTGTGGGTAGAAGGTGTGTACGATGGTCACGTGGATGACATGTTTAATGATATGACCGAGTCTCGTTTTCCTTTCATGGAGAGCCTGGATACTGCACAACATTTAATCCTTTGTCGTAAATGAGCAGTTTATGAGTAAACATATCTTAATTTAAATAGTGAAATTAAGCCCAAAACATTATCTTAAAAGAAGATGCCTAACAGGAAATTGAAAATCAAGCAAGTGACTAAGAAAGTCAAAGATCAAGGAAAGCGTACTACGTATCTGTTTTGCGCGACTTTCTGCCGAGTTCCTCACCAGATTCCGCAGCCGTCCCCATTGCCTTATCCTGCGCTAGAAAGTAATTATTCATGTTCTGTAGTTACAAGGGCATCTGGGAGTTTCCTTTTCTTCCGCTTTAATGAGAACAGACAAGTGTGCGGTCCAGTACAAGCTGTTTAGGATCAGGGGACCCGCTGCAGGCGCGTTCCTGTAGCGGCATGCACAGTGGCTGAAGGAAGGCCTGCAGTCATGTTAGTGAGGGATAAGGAGGCGCACAATCGAACAGGCTCCTCTTATAGCTCAGGAGGCAACATGGCTGCCCCTTGAACAACACAAATTGAACAAGCATTGGCAATGCCAACAGTTCAGGCTTTTCAGTAGGCATGACAAATTCACTTGCCAGACACAGCCATAGTAGTATTAACTGCTCATTGATGGTAGAAGGTGCAAAATGGTGAAAGTACCTAGGCACCTAACAGTGTCTGCGAGCCGTCGAACACCTTACGTTAGACACCACACAGAGCATGGGTGTGGCTTGCGCAGAGGGCTCGGAAGGGGCAGAACACAGAAAATGGGGAAGAACATGCAAAAAAGTAGGCGTTACAAGGCACGGCCCACAGACGACAGTCCCTCGCACACCCACAATTGCACCAAATGACATGTATTCTTGGAGCCACTCGGGCAGCCTCTCGGGAGAGAAATGGCCATGCAAATCCCTCGATCTCTATGCTACCCGAAGGCAGGCGTAAAGGCACTTGCACATAGGAATTGCAGCCCGAAGGTGGGTTAGTATGTCGAATTTAGGGATGCGTGTATACAACCAGGGTTCCAATCCAATCTGACTTAGGGATGCGCGTATGCAGAGTAGAGGGGTGCAGAAACAGTTTACAGGGGTTTGCATGCAGATTCTACAAGTTTTACTTGAGTTACGAAGTGTCCTACGCATGTAGTTGGGGTGCCTGCAACAGTTTTGGGGGACCATGTGCATGGTCCCCGAGATGCAGGCCTGGTTGCAAGCGACCTCATGCACTGTTTGAAGGGTGCATGAATTTGCACCAGGGGAGCATGCAAAGGTAGCTGTTCTGGCTACTGTGCTTTGTGTGGGGGCGTATTGAGGGCGTTACGGGCGCAACTTGCTAATATGGTAACATTGCCCAGTCGATTCCATGAATACGTTATGCACACATTTTTTGTTCTGCGCGCAGGCTTGCACACTGTCTTTCTCGGCGCGCGGCAATTGCGGGAGAAATGCACACTTTTACATGAATCAGGCCCTTTGAGTGCAGAGTTTGATGCTACGGCTTGATTAAAGCAAGCTCAAAGAGTACCCATGAGGAGGTCTTTTGTGAGGGGAGGGGCAGGAATTGGGTTTGAATGACCATACGGATTAGCACAGCAATGGGCATTCAATGGGTGGGCAAATAACCAAAAAACACCCCAGGGAGAAAGTAAAAAATAACCTTTTTGAATTAAAAGTCTCCATCCTAATTTGGGAGGGTTGGCATGTATGTGGAACCCACATGTCATACTGGTCCCCGTCATGCATGACAACTCGTGTGCAGGGGAATCTGTGGGATAAACCAAAGAGGGGCGTGTCCTCAAATCCCTGGAAGGGTTTGTGCAGTGCTTTAAGGGGTGAGAAATTGAGGGCGAGGTGTAGAGTTGGAGCTGCAATGAGGGGGTGTGACCTAAGTTATGGGCATTGCCTGAAGTTTCCTCGGCACGCCACATTAAAAAAGAAAAGTTGTCGGGCTACGTACATTTTTTTAAAGTCCCACATTGGGGATTCACCCCAGCCCTGCCGGTGACAAGCCAGTGCGAAATTGCACTGTGTGCTGTTTCATTGGTGCTCAATTCATTTTGTGTAACTGAATAGACTGTGTCAAGCAGTCAATTGAATGAAACCAATGGAATCCAGCGCCTGCGAAATAGCACAGTGTGATGTGACACTGGTTTGCCATGGGCAGCGCCCGGAGCGCTGCCGCTGACAAACCAGTGTTGCAGTGCACAATGTGCCCCGTCCCACTTAAAGGGTATCAGGTAATATTATCCTCACCATATAATATCACCATATATATGGTCGTGGGGTAAGGCCATAGGCGATATTATTGGTGGGATAATTTATGGGGTAACTGGGGCTGGGGTTTGCGGGAGTGTATCCCGCTCGCTTTATAAAAATATGGGGCTTGCGGGGGTGTCCCCCCCGGGTTCCATGGCTTAATATCGGTGCAAAAAAAATAGTGATATTTTTGTATAGTGATATTTTTGTATGGCGATATTTTTGCGGGGATATTAAACACATGGATCCACTTAAAGCCCTGGGTTTATGTCATGGCTCAAAGAATGAGACCCATGATTCTGGTCGTCTGACAGGTCGTTTTCATGTAGCAGCCATTCTTTGATTTTTTTATTCTCGGCAGATATGATAACTACACAAAAAGATGTACTTAGGTCACGTGACGAAACTGGGGGTAGCACTCAGGCTCTCATCAGTTAAGGAGCCAGGCAACACATGTTCGGGAGAAAACCCAGAATAAGAATATGATTCTCAACTGCAGCGACTCGAAATGCCCCCTGCCCCCCCATCCCCCGCCTCTCGTTTCAGTGAATGATGTCAGTGGGTTTCTAGAGCAGTGCTTCAATGCGCCATCGGGCCGCTTCTAAGCACTGAGCGGAAAAAGGAGAAAAGGATAGGGAGAGATGGGAGAATTCAGAGAGAGGGAAGAAGCAGGGAGAAGGGGCTGGTGAGGTTGAGTGAAAAATAAGGGGGTGACAGTGGAAGGGCAGGGCCTGGCTGTCAATTGCAGTGCTGCTATGAGGCACGGGGAGAAGTGGGATAGGACAGAGTGGTGCTGGTGCGACGTGAACATTTGCAACATTATTGCAGAACTGCTGCGGCGCTCTCCACAAACCTTTGCAACACAACACACGCAGGGTCCTGGCTGCAACGCAAACACTTGACAATTCGCATCTGCATCGACAGCTCTAAATTGCGTGGGATGCCTACACAGCAGGTTGTTTTGATGTGACGTGTTAGAACTAACAAACATTCCCACCACCTGACATAAATAATAATTCGCATTTATATAGCGCTACGACCCCCCAAGAATCTGAGCGCTGCTTATTATCACCCACAGTGTGTGGTGCTCATTTATCGACCTAGGAAGGATGAAAGGCTGAGGAGTTTGGAGTGCCGGGATTCGAACCTGTGTCGGCAGGCTCTGCATGGAAGTGAAAACGAGCTGTCTACTCGCTCTGCTATCTGGCCGGCATTGCGTCGGAGAACTACACTACATATCAGCAAATACAAATACTTGTTCGCCCATATACCGCTTCTTAACACAAATCACCCACTTTCGCCCAGTGTTAACCAGATAGTTTGTGTTTGCAAGTTCCTTCTTCAAGTGCACGCCAATGCAGGTCTTCCTGAGGCTGATGCCCCCTCCACCCCCATGCCTCTAGGCACTTCCCCCTCCCCTCAGCCTGGCTGCCCTCCTCTAGTTGGTCTACCCAAAACACCTCTTCCTGCTGGCAACTTTCCCATTAGTTAAAACAAGGATGGCTCTCCATGCCTTATGGCCCACAACGAGGTTGACCAGATAAAAAAAAAAACATAAAAAAACGGGGCAGGCCATAGAAATAGAAGTAGGACTAAAGGAAATACAAATAAAACGTCAGTCCTACTTCTATGTCGCTGCCCTGTTGCACGGGGCGAGGAGGGGGTGTGCTCACAGGCACACTCCTCTCCTTGGAGGAGAGCGCAAGGTTCACGCCCCCATTTGCACAGGAAGAGTTGAGCCGGCACCAGATTTTGGGATTTCGAAATCAGGTGCCAGTAAAAAGCAGGACTGTAGCCAGCCACCCTTGGAAACCCCAGATAGGGCTTATAAAATCAAAAAACTCCTGGGTCCCCGGGACGGAGGGTGATTTCCCTGGACTGTCCTGGGAAAACCAGGACGTCTGTTCACCCTACTCACAACTCCCATCAGCCCCAGCCAGCATAGTCAATGGTGAGGAATCATGGGAGTTTTAGTCCAAAACATCAGGAGAGTCGCAGGTTGCAGGCCCCTGAGCCATAACCCTAAAATCCATGCATCTAAGCTCTGTATGAAAAAAACAGCTAGCTGTGTTCCTGGCTGACCTTTCACCCCAGCAGCAAACCGTGAATGCGACATTCAGAGCAATACCTTACCTTATAATAACTCTGGCATACTCAGGCCTAGAAGGGGGTTTGCGTAGCCCTCTCCTGGCATGCGCACACCCATTCACCTATAATTACATGAATATGTGCTGTTCAGGAGAGCAAAGGTCGGGAGAAAATACGAAAACATTTGGAAGAGTTTTGAAGAACGTCTGGAAAGGAATAACTGAGTAAACTGTGATAGACCCCTGGAGTGGAGACGCAAGAGACCTTTGCTTATTCTACTCTTTGATCTGCCCCGAATGATGTGCTACTCTCTTGTGTGTGTCATTGCTGGATGTGTGATAGTAGTCTCCCCCATGTATTTCTCTGGTGTGTTTATTTGTTGTACTATTGTAGTATATGTTTATGGGCGGGAGGGTTACTTTCTTATTCTCTGAACATTGTCTATCAAGTCGTAGCTACACGTCTAATGTTCGGTGAAACTGTTGTTTAAAAACTTAAATAAAATGATTTTTTCCCCAAAAAGGGCGGTGGCCTCGTCCTGCTGGTGGTGCTGGATGTCAACTGCTTTATCCTCCTGCTTCTGTGTCTGGCAGCGGACCGGCTGTGCCGCACAGCAAAAGACCCGGTGCGGGGGGACCTCAAGGGCCACCAACGCCTCAAAGGGGCGAGGGCGCAGGGGCCTTCTGTTTTAAGCGAATTTAGCTTGAAAAGAAATGCTATGGAGTAATGGCTTCCAAGCAGAGCAGTGACGTTATCAGACGAGTGGATGGATTGCCAGTGACGACGAATGGAGCAGAGCAAAATGGAGGAGGCACCCTGATAACCCGGGCAGGGTCCTCCTCCTGCCCTCCCCCTCTTGGAAAAAGGGGAGGTGCCAGCCAAAAGCGCGGCGGAGAAGGGGAAAGCCCGCGAAAGAAGAAAGCGCAGCGAAACATGGGGAAAGCCCGCGAAGGGCAAACAAAAGAAAGGGGAGGGTGTACCCCCTTTATAATGGGCGGGCTCCTTACTGCAGACAGCATGCAGCCACAGCAGAAGGACGCCCGCCCGCCTACAAGGAGAAGAGGATTTTGTTTTCCACCCACCCACCCACCCTACGAACAGAACAAGCAGGAACAGAACAAGCAGAGAAGCCTGGTCGTCGACGTCGCAGGACAACAGGCGGCGTGGCGGTGTTTGGCCGAACAAACACAAGAGACAGACTCCGGATGAGCCTGGAGAAAGCCGCAAACGTCTTCGCTCTTCTCAGACCAGCCCCCCTTGGGAGCCTAAGCATCAGGGGCATCTGGGGGGAACAACAAGGGCTCAGCTTCCCCCAAGGACACAGCACTCTCCCCACCCAGGAGCACCTGCATGGGCAGGAGAGGCTCGGACGCAAAGGTTGGGAGAGTTGGGCCTATTGTGGACTCTTGGGGAAAGAAAGGGGGAAGCAGGTTATTTGTACACTGAGCAGTCGCCGCATCTTCTGAGCGTTTTCCACTAATGTGTGCAGTATGGTTTTATGATATTGTGCAAATAAATCTGCAGATTTTTATACCAAAAAACAAAGCAAGACTCATTCTACACTTTTCTGCGGGGGAGAAAGGGAAGGAGCTATTGCTATGTGCTGGGCCCAAAATGGACAGACGCCAGGGTTAACTGCTTGTTTGGCCGTGTGGCCACCAAGAAGACAGATCTGGTGCCACAGTGCTCCACGTCGTCTGTGCACGAGGCTCTTGCTAAGCCTTAGAATATGTTGCCAGTCTTTCTTGTGCTGTAGAGACGCGTCAACATGAATGGGAGCCGTGGGTGAACCGGAGGCAGAGAAGCGAGGCGTACATCTTTTCCGTCTCCGTTTAACACGCCACCGCATTTTGCAACAGTGGTGAGGTGGGAGGAGGAGGGACATGGAGTGGTGATAAGATCTCCACCACGGAACCCTCCTCCCTCCCATCAGAGCGTCTTGTTGGACGTACTATAAAAGCATTCCTATGAAATCCTGATCGAAACCAGATTCCATAGAATTCCATTAGTAAAGCATATTGGCAGTTTTTTTTTACTTTTTCAGGAGACAGATGGCTACATGACAGGGTGCAAGTGAGTTTACCTTGGGAAAGTGAGTGGGATGAATGACAGGGTGAAAGTGAGTTTACCTTGGGGATGCATGACAGAGTGAAAGTGAGTTTACCTTGGGGATACATGACAGAGTGAAAGTGAATGGGATAAATGACAGGTGAAAGTGAGTTTGCCTCTGGGATAAATGACAGAGTGAATGTGAGTGGGATAAATGACAGGGTGAAAGTGAGTGGGGTGAATGACACAGTGAAAGTGAGTTTACCTTAAGGATAAATGACAGGGTGAAAGTGAGTTTACCTTGGGGATAAATGACAGAGTGAAAGTGAGTTTCCCTTGGGGATACATGACAGGGTGAAAGTGAGTGGGATAAATGACAGGATGAAAGTGAGTGGGATAAATGACAGGATGAAAGTGAGTTTGTATTAGGGATACATGACAGAGTGAAAGTGAGTTTACCTTGGGCATAAATGACAGAGTGAAAGTGAGTTCACCTTGGGGATAAATTACAAGGTGAAAGTGAGTAGGATACATGACAGGGTGAAAGTGAGTTTGCCTTGGGGATAAAATACAGGGTGAAAGTGAGTTTACCTTGGGGATAAATGACAGAGTGAAAGTGAGTTTACCTTGGGGATAAATGACTGGGTGAAAGTGAGTTTACCGTGGGTGTACATGACAGGTTGAAAGTGAGTGGGATAAATGAGAGGGTGAAAGTGAGTCGGATAAATGACAGAGTGAAAGTGAGTTTACCTTCGGGATAACTGATTGGGTGAAAGTGAGTTTACCTTGGGGATACATGACAGGGTGAAAGTGAGTTGGTCTTGCTGATACATGACAGAGTGAAAGTGAATGGGATAAATAACAAGGTGAAAGTGAGTTTGCCTCTGGGATAAATGACAGAGTGAATGTGAGAGGGATAAATGACAGGGTGAAAGTGAGTGGGGTGAATGACACAGTGAAAGTGAGTTCACCTTAGGGATACATGACAGGGTGAAAGTTAGTAGGATAAATGAGAGGGTGAAAGTGAGTGGGATAAATGACAGGATGAAAGTGAGTGGGATAAATGACAGGATGAAAGTGAGTTTGTATTGGAGATACATGACAGAGTGAACGTGAGTTTACCTTGGGCATAAATGACAGAGTGAAAGTGAGTTCACCTTGGGGATAAATTACAAGGTGAAAGTGAGTGGGATAAATGACAGGGAGAAAGTGAGTTTGCCTTGGGGATAAAATACAGGGTGAAAGTGAGTTTACCTTGAGGATAAATGACAGAGTGAAAGTGAGTTTACCTTGGGGATAAATGACTGGGTGAAAGTGAGTTTACCTTGGGTATACATGACAGGTTGAAAGTGAGTGGGATAAATGAGAGGGTGAAAGTGATTCGGGTAAATGACAGAGTGAAAGTGAGTTTACTGTCACGACCCTCGCCCAAAACCCCCTCTGGCAAACCCATTGGCCAGGTGGAGTCAGGACTCGGGCCTCTAGAGCCTGGCATACTCTTCAAAAGCCCTCATGGGGCCAGTCCAGGCGCCTATGGCACCAGGCCCATACACCACGAACAACAATGTGCTTGGGAACTACTTTATTGTATTGTCAGCCAACATGGAGGCATCCATATAGCTTGGTTCCTAAGAACCAAGCTATCCGGTCTAGTGTTTTGGGTGTGGCAGGCCTGGAACTACTTTCCCTGGTACTACTTTACCTGGGCTATATAAACCACACCCTGACTGCAGAACATGCTTCGTGTTACTTTGCAGCTTGCAACGTGACGCTCACCGTGTCCAGCTATTCCCTCGAACCTCGGAGAAGCAGAACCTGCAAGGAGACAAAAGGAACATCATTAGCAGCAGCATCTTACCTGCAGTCTTCATCTTTAAACACTTGCAGCTACTGAGAACAGCTTCCTCGAATCTGCACGTCTCCCGGACAGAACGACCTGAAAGAGGAAGAGAGAGGCAACATTAAAGAAAGCTGTAGATACATTTACAAATTACGAACTGCTCAAAAGGCTTACCTGGCTGGTCGCCTCTCGGCTGGCACCACTCTGGACATTCCACTCGAGCTGAAGAACACTGCGACCTACAAGGAAGGAAAACACAGGTTAGCAAAGGCAAAACTTCGCAGCACTGCGCATAGCGCTGCGCATAGCGCTTACCTACCGCATCATAGCGCTCTTAATGCGCCATCATTTACCAGCAGGGCTCAACCAAGCTAGTTCGCCGTGCTGAAGCTCTGCAAAACTAAGGGAGAAAAAAGAGACATTTTAAACAAAGAAAGGCATGCAGGACAGCAACAAAACTAAAGAACAGCAATAAAATCTACCTGAACAATATCAAACAGGCTGGCGTCAGTGAAGTAACTGGACCGCACTCGCCCATGAAAGACAACGCGCCCCTGCAAAGAAGGCAGGACGGAGAGCAAACCTAATTCTACCACAAGGCAGAACCTTCTCCGCAGACCACATCAGGGCAAAGCTGAGAAGCATACCAGCGAGTAACCCAGCTGGATGGCGCCCCTATGGATACCAGGTGAGCGTAACATTTACCTTCGGGATAACTGACTGGGTGAAAGGGAGTTTACCTTGGGGATACATGGCAGGGTGAAAGTGAGTCGAATAAATGACAGGGTGAAAATGAGTTGGTCTTGGTGAAACATGACAGAGTGAAAGCGAGTTTACCTAGGGCATGAATGACAGGGTGAAAGTGAGTGGGATAACTGACAGGGTGAAAGTGAGTGGGATAAATGACAGGGTTAACGTGAGTTTGCCTTGGGGATAAATGACAGGGTGAAAGTGAGTTTACCTCTGGGATAAATGACAGAGTGATTGTGAGTGGGATAAATGACAGTGTGAAAGTGAGTGGGATGAATGACACAGTGAAAGTGAGTTTACTTTGGAGATAAGTGACAGGGTGAAAGTGAGTGGGATAAATGACAGGGTGAAAGTGAGTTTACCTTGGGGATAAATGACAGGGTGAAAGGGAGTGGGATAAATGACATGGTGAAAGTGAGTTTACCATACATGACAAGGTGTAAGTGAGTGGGATGAATGACAGGTGAACGTGAGTTTACCTTAGGGATAAATGACAGGGTGAAAGTGAATTTACCTTGGGGATAAATGACAGATAAATGACAGGGTGAAAGTGAGTAGGATAAATGACAGGTTAAAGTGAGTTTACCTTGGGGAAACATGACAGGTTGAAAGTGAGTGGGATGAATGACAGGGTGAAGGTGAGTGGGATAAATGACAGGATGAAAGTGAGTTTGTATTGGGGATGCATGACAGAGGGAAAGTGAGTTTACCTTGGGCATAAATGACAGGGTGAAAGTGCGTGGGATAAATGACAGGGTGAAAGTGAGTGGCATAAATGACGGGGTGAAATTGCGTTTGCATTGGGGATAAATGACAGGGTGAGCGTCAATGGGATAAATGACAGTGTGAAAGTGAATTTACCTTGGGGATAAATGACAGGGTGAAAGTGAGTTTGCCTTGCTTTTACGCTTTCCTTCTTCCCGGCACCTCGTGAGGGTTTAAAGTTGCATGGACGAAACCTAACAGTACATATGTGTTTAACGCTTGTGGTCCCATGCATGCAATTTAGATTTTGTATGAAATTACCCTGATAGCCTATGGCCTTATCATTACCTACTAAATACTGCATCTCTCTATTTCTCCCATGGACACTAATTCACCATAGGCCCTGGGGTAATGGGCATGACATCACAGTCCTGATGATCTCACATGACATTCAATCTCAGTGATCCCAGGAACTGATGTCACATGACCTTTGACCATGATGACATCACAGGAAGTGGCATCACTGATGTGAACATGCTCAATAAGTGTACATTCATGAAAGGACACATAGGTGCCAAAGCAGCCTAAGGTTATTCTAGTTAACAATCACATGTTACTGAGGGTAGTTCCTTGACATGGCCTTGGTGAAGTTCTAATATGAAACGTATCACACAGTTGACATATGTTACAGACCTTCTATCGGAGCATTCTATAAAACGGTGTTTCATGATGGAGTCCGACTTGATCAAAGCGCTTTAGTAATAGACTGTGTTGCTAGTATCCAATTCAATGATATGTAATGTACGGACCTTGGAAAGAGGAAGGGCTGTGATGTCTTCGAGATGAGTGCTTAACTTATTTATTTTATTTATATATTTTTACATTTATAAAGCGCTCTAAACCCAGAGGCACCGAGGTTCCGGTTGCAGAACAGGGTATGGGGGCAGGGGGGTTAAGAGGAAAGGGAGAGATGAGCTATTTACTCAGAGTACTATTTTACATGTAAAAAAAAGGGAAGGCGAGGCGCGCACTCCAGTTCCCAGTCAATTATACCTGATGCAAGGAGTAACTGGGTTAAATCCCAAAAATGAACAAGTATTAATAGAGTTGAATCCCATCTGCTGCAGTTCAGTTGTGCTGTTGTTCTTCTCCTCCAAGCGCTTTCTTGTCACAAACAATCACCAGGGAGGCTGTATTTCTTTACAGGTGTTACTAATTAGTTGCTCTTTCAGTCTCAAAGGATTCTGGTAGCTGTAGTGATACCTTTTCTACAATTCAGGTGACCAGGAACCAACACCCCTTCAAGAGCACACATCGTACACAAAATTGGGGGAGGGGAGAAAACCATCATTATGGCTCTCTCAAGTGGGGCACAGTAACCCCGGTGCTGCTGCCTCTGGAGGCCGTGACTCCCTTTTTACTGTTTTACATGTAGCCTACTTCTTTAACAATGTTCCTCGGCTGGTATTGATTATGTGTAAGGCTTCCAGTTGTCCGTTTCTACTGATTTTTACTCATAACGGAAATCAATCTGCTTTCTGTATGTATTTATTTATAATAATGGGGAAAAAACTGAAAAACAGGTCTTTCTGTCTAGTTCTCTCTGATGTCACTCATACATCGCAGGCCAATCACATTGCAGATTGGCAGCCTGGGGAGTGTAAAAGTTGTGTAAAATATCATTACAATTCTTCAAATTGCTGACAGCATATATCTTAAGTAAGGCAGCAGCAGTCACAGGACCAAACGTTTGAAGTTATGGAAAAAATGGAGCAAGGATGTCTTTCCTATACGGCTGCATGTGTGCTTTACTAAATTCATTTTTTTATCGGAATACATGCAGAAAAATACTGGTTGTGAATGATCTGTTTATATGCCAAAAATAAATGTGGATAAATACAGAAAAAAGGCAAAAAATAAATATGGATAAACACAGACGGAAATAGCAGAAACATAACTACCATAAAACCGGAAGCCTTCATTATGTTCTTGTACCCTCTGAATAATGTATTCCCTCCCTGGAACATACACCCATATTGAACTGATTTTCTGGAGGAATAAATGCCAGCGATCTAAAGCTGGCCCGTGGCAGGTGTGAATATTTCATGTTATGTTATGTTACTAGGATTTATACTGTGTACCGCGGTGGCCTGGGCCTCATCTCCAGTATGGCAGTGCAGTAACAAAATGGCAGCAGCGGGTTCACGCCACCGCCAGATTCCAACTAGGTACGTTGCCGGGAAAACCTCCAGCACGTGACTGGAGGTGTTTCCTGCTGAAAAACAGAGGCTTTACCACCAGCGAAACTGCCGCCCGCGGCAGATCTTCCAAACCCCAATGGAGTCCTGGGGACCCCCATAACAGAGAATAGCAGAGCGTCGTAGTATGGAGAATGTACCCCATTATTTCCAGGGGCTCTAATGGGAAACTGATTTGCAGAAATACCAGCAAACTCGTAGTGTGGCCCTTGTTTTCTCCACTGTATTCTGGTGCACACTATTTCCTGTTCTATATCATTAATACACAACTAGAAGCGCTCGAACCTGGAGAATAAAACAAGTCTGGGGGAGATTTTTAGCCTTATGGTAAAACATTTTAAGGAATGTTTCTAATCCCCAGAGCTGGTAACATGAACAAAGCTATAACTGTTTTGTTGTGTTAACTAAATGTATGAAAATAAAGGCCCCACTCTCCCACTGGCCTTTCAATAACAAAAACCAGGCTTTTAGGATTCACTCTGCTTAAAAGGTTTGGCAGTGTGCCTTTCACTACACATCACTCACATTCGAAACAAAACAGCCTATTCTAGCATTTTAGCCTTTAATAGACTACATGAGCATTTTTTCAAGGACAGCTTTTAGAGTGTGCTGTTTTGTGCCTAGGAAATGGCGTCCACGGAACAGCTTGCTTGCCTAGTGGTGTCCAGCGGGGTTCAGCATGGCCTCGCCCAGTCCTGGACCACATATGGTCCGGCGGACGCAGAGCATTTAACCCCTGAAGTCCTTTGTGCACCCTCTAGTGATGACATGTGGACAAACCTTTCAGACCCATTGGGTTTTTATAGAGACCTATACACCCTCACTGTGGAGCTTTCTGATTTGCTTGCCAACCTGTTTTAAACTCCCACTCTTTATTGGCTATGCCTACCAGCGACTACCTCCTTAGACTAGTAAAAGCTGACTAAGAGACAAAGGGCTTCATGAAGGGCTGGCCCGTATTTCCTTTGTTAATACCGCCAACGGAATTACCGTTACCACCGACAGTAAGCATGCAGACCTTTCCGTTATTCCCCATTTTGCAGTACAATTTGGACTTCATCATAATTGACAACATGACCCATTCCAATCTGTAGGTGCTTATCTCCTGCTATTTTTTTATTCCATTCTGGGATTTGTAGTTCCACTTTTCCCATTATAAAACTAGGACTGCAAGTACCAGGAGGCAAAGAAAAAGAACATGCCTGGATAAGCACCTACAGACTGGAATGGGTCATGTTGGCAACGATACCTCATGGGGAAATGCGGTGTTCCTGCATGCTGTAACACCACATGCGATAATGGTTTTGTGTTGAGGTAATTCACTTCATACAAGGAGGTCTGCCTAAATTTTCAAGTTAGCAGTGTGGTAAAAGTGCTGTCAGTTCAGTTCTGCCACTTTTTTACCGCACTGCCACACACGGAATGAGGCCCGAAGTAGTTAGCATCTCTGTCTGCCATAAGAAGCAAACACATGCATGGGTGCTCTGAGGTCACCAAGGTGGTGATTTGACGCAATGTAAATGCTCTGTAACTTTTCATAACATTGCAATGTTTTTATTTCCTGGAATACATTAGTTAGGTTTGGGTTAGCCTGTGAGTGGAAAGTTTCAAAACCTATTGGAATCGATAGTGAAATGGGCAAATTTGTGTAGATCATCCACCGTAGTGATGTGCCATTAGCACCCTGGAAGGGGGCGCTGGCCAATCAGGATGCTCAGAATGCGGGCTGTATTGTATGGTACAAGCCTGCGTTCTGAGCAGCCTGGGTGCTGCTCGCCAGCACCCCTTCCCTTATCTGCTACTCCTTCCCTTCACCGCTCCCCTTCATCTCTTAGCACCTGCAGGGCCAGCTCTAGGATTTGTGGGGTCAAGTGCAGCAAATTAAGTGCAGGCTCCTTAATTTGCATTTGATAACATCACAGGAAGTGACATCACAGGATCTGACATCACAAGATAATAACCACTATGTATGTAGGCAGCAGCGAAAACATGGTAATCAGAGAGAATTTCCATTAGCTACACTACCAAAGACAATTTATAAGGAAATATTCCAAATAAAACAAAATCCAAACATGAGATGTGCACTTTAATGGCACTTTTATGTGTTCTAGTGGGTCTGCATTGGAAACATGACAACCTGGTGTGAAATCCTAGTAGATGAACACTTGCGCAAGCAAACTTTTTTTTAATGCTGGCCTCAAAAACACGGAACCAGGGTTGCGTCCACCCAGTGAAAAAAGTGGCCGGACGCTGTCCACCCACATGTATCAACTTGTCCCCTGAAAATCAACACAGGGCCAGAACCAGAGAAAATATCCCCTCCAGTCTCCAGGATGACAACCTCTCTTGACACATCCTTGGTAATTATTCATGGCTCACTTGCATGCTTCTTTATATAACGTGAGGAAATTTGTACTTCTAGTTAAGCACGTTTTGGCTTGGTAAACATAAACATGTGGAAATAAGGCAAATAGCTAAAACGGTTTTGTGCAATATGTTTAATTGTGCTGGAGGAAGGCACTGATTGTAGGCAGCTAACTGCTGCTTTACATGTGCTTTCAAAATAAAAATGCCCATTTGCAGTTCTTAACACAACAATGGTCTCTTAAATAGGCCATCAATAGTAAGTTGCACTCACTTTAAACGCTCTGCTTCAAGAAAGAAAGTTATTAGCAGTGCTTATGGGCCCCCAGCGCCTATTGGGCTGCTGGGGGGGTGTGGGGGGAGGATTTGTCTCTCCAGAGTTGCAGCAGGAGGTTGACAGGTGACAAGTTACCGGACCAGAAGAAACAAAAGAAACCTTGAGGGACAGCCGCTTTTGAAAAAGATGTTCCGGCAAGCTTCCCCGTGCCGCCTGGGTGCTCAGAGTGGACTGCAGCAAGTTTAGGTACTCTGAGCACACGGCCCACGCGGCAGCCTGCAAGAGGATTCAATGGCTCCCTCAGCGCGGGATATGCTGCACACGCCTAGCGCCGGCCCTGAGCAAGCGTGTAGTTTCCTATGCGGGTGCTAGGAGTGTCTAATACAAAAACACAAAAACCTTTCCTTGGTGCGTGGCCCGAAACTGCAGCGTGTTTTCCCAGGTCCGTTTTCAATGTTGATGACATCACAGTCATCAACATTAAAAATGCACTTGGGAACCGTGGCGTGGCGCGGAGCCGGGCCACAGAGCAGGGTAAGTTTCTCTTTTTTTTATAATACACACCATTAGGACCCATGTAAGGAACTACACGTGTGCTCATGGTGATAAACACCTCAGTGCGGCCGACTGTCAGTAATGGCACTGCCACCCGCGTTAAGGCACCTTCGCCTCGCCGGGGCCATTTCTGGAGTGGTCGGCCTGCCGCTTCGGGATGTATCGCCCGATTGTTGCCACCTTTTATGTTTTTCTGACATTGTGATTTGCTTAAAGGTGAAGAAACTGTCTTCCTCGGATGAAAATGTTTTAATTCTTCAATCCTTTCCTTTGCGAACAAAAAATCCAAAGGAATACACAACATAAGCACCGGGTTATATTATTTGCACATCTACTGCAAAGACACAGCAGCAAAAGGCAAGTCGAGGTCTGTCAGTTGCACGAGGAAGAGTTGATGCACATTATGAAGGAGTGCAGGGGTGGGCACAGTGACCACCTCGATCTGGGGGGTGGAATACATCAGATTAAAAAGAGGTGGGGGCTCAGATGGAGTGATGAAGTACCAGCAAGGAAGGGGTACAGTCCAGCGGTTCACGGTTACCAGGGTTGCAGCGACTCATGGGATGGGTGAATGTGGGGGCCAGGACCCCTATATATGTATCTCACAAGCCTTTTTGGGTCAGTTTGGCAGGTACGGCTGAGGATCTGGGCAGTGTTTATAGGCCCTTTCAAGCAATGTCAAAGATGGCTGCATGTAAGGAAGGGTTGAACGTGCTGGGAAAGAAGCTGGCCTGGAAACCTGAGGTTTTATTAAGAATTGGATTGACATTGAAATTGGTTGTTTATAACGCACAGACCCGGGGATCGAACCCTGTGTTGCTCCGTGTCGTCTTTGTTGCCCCTGAGCTATCCTCCCGATGTCAGCCTTTCCGATCTAGGCCAGCATGTATTGCGTGAAGCACCCGGAGGTACTGAGCTGCTGCTTACATTTCTAAATGCCACATGCAGGGGTGTTGCTAGGTCTGGAAAAGATCCGGGGCTAGGCTAATGTCAGGACTCAAAGCTAGCTAGCCTTTTGGTTGTAGCCCCAGAGCTTCTACCCAGGGCTACAGCCCCACCCCCTAGCAACGCCTCTGGTCACTGGTGAGGCAGTGTAGTGGAGGTGGGGACTTCACAAATGCATCATCAAAGTGCATCTAGATGACTTTTTCTTGCAGGGAATCCATTTTGACCATTACATTTTTGCCACTAAAGAACAGCTGATGGGGATCTTGGTGGTTTGTGAGATCTTTGGCGGATTGCACACGTTTTTGTGGTAGGCATGAAAGTTCAGGAGGACATCTGACAGGCTTCACATTCCCTGTTGGTTGTGGACGACTGCCTGGGGGCTTTATGGAGCTGGAAGTGGAACTTGGGAGGATGCCGTAGGTTGTGCACGACTGCTTGGGGGCTTTGTGGAGCTGGAAGTGGAACTTGAGCGGATGCCGTAGGTTGTGCAGGACTGCTTGGGGGCTTTGTGGAGCTGGAAGTGGAACTTTGGCAGATGCCGTAGGTTGTGCACGACTGCCTGGGGGTTTTGTGGAGCTGGAAGTGGAACTTTGGCAGATGCCGTAGGTTGTGCACGACTGCTTGGGGGCTTTGTGGAGCTGGAAGTGGAACTTGGGCGGATGCCGTAGGTTGTGCACGACTGCTTGGGGGCTTTGTGGAGCTGGAAGTGAAACTTGGGCGGATGCGGTAGGTTGTGCACGACTGCTTGGGGGCTTTGTGGAGCTGGAAGTGGAACTTGGGCAGATGCCGTAGGTTGTGCACGACTGCTTGGGGGCTTTGTGGAGCTGAAAGTGGAACTTGGGCAGATACCGTAGGTTGTGCAGGACTGCTTGGGGGCTTTGTGGAGCTGGAAGTGGAGCTTGGGCGGATACTGGAGTCTTTAAAGACTGTGAAGCCTTCCAGAGGGCTCATCTTCTTAGACCTTCATGGAGCTGCAGTCAGCAGCAATGGCGTTGAGGCTCCTGGTGGACAAGTTGATGTGATGGAATGGCCTACTGCTGACAGTGGAGGCATGAGGAAATATGAGCTGAGAAAGTGCAGTTACTCTTGGGGCACCTGAATTTTATGAACACAGTGGTTCAGTGGAGGTCTTTTGGCATGTACATGGTAACGTCAACCCGACAGGCCCACATGTTAATGGTGCTTAGGTTGGAGACGGAAGATAACAATGTGACTGGAGTTTGTGGAGGGGTACACTTGAGTGACAATATACCTGCCAAAGGAGATGGTCGAGTGGCACCTGGAAGTGTATTCTGACACGGTGCGTGTGGCAGGGTTGATCCTGTCTTGAACTCAGTAGAGTGTGAAGGAGGGTTGGAAAAGAATGGGTCATTATATTGCCTTCTTGTAGTTCCTTTCCCATTGTGGTTGTGGTGGTGAAGTTTGGGAGGTATATGAGGGGACAGGAAGGTGTGATCTAATTGTAACCAGGTAAGCGTGGGTGGCGGGCATGAACGAGCAACCAACCCGGGGCACGGGTGTGTGCTCGGGTTACTCCAGGTGTTGGTGCTTTAGAGCTTGAAATGGAACATTGTATCCAGGGCCAGGCATGTGGCGGGAGCGACAAATTGTGGATGTGTGATCTCATTTGCAGTGATAGAGATTCCACGCCTGGCTCCAGGAGTGGGGGCCTGCGGAGCGGAACAGAAATGCGCGGCGATCTGTGGACCACCGGCATCAGAAGCTACCACGGGCGGTGAAAGGGTCCTGACCAGGTCTTTCCTAGGAGGATAGAGGCAGGCATCAAACACGCTCTTGGGTTCTTGTAGCCCAGTAGTGGGATAGTTCGGCAGAGGGTTGGTGAGGCTCAGGGAAGACCTTTGAGCTTTAGCGATAAGGGGGCGACGACTGCGGCCACGCTGTCAGCGGAAGGGGACAACATGCGCAGGAGGAGGCTAATCACAGCAGAGCTTTTGAGGGCTTTGGTGGTGGGTCTTTGCAGTTCAGGGTTGGAATCAGCCCTAGTTGAGACAGTATATTCACTGATGTTCATTCGGGATAGAGGGCTGGAACATATGGTTAGATGGGAGCTGCGGCTTTCTGCTTAGCCAACATACTTTGCTGCAAACGGGAAGTGCTCCTAAAGTTGGGATGATCCAACACTGACCAGGCAGAGCAGTAGCAGGGCTAGGGTTGGGATGTCAGGGAGAGGAAGGGGGAATGGCAAGATTTCTGTGAATGGGGGTTGAGGTGGGCACTGCTATGGCATGCGTTCACCAGTGGCCATCTGCTGGGAGGCCTATGGCTGGAGCTCTGGGTATGGCACTGGATGAGAGGTCATACTCAACATACTCGATTTGGATTATAGGTGCCCGGGGTATGGGTGCCGGGGGGCGGGGGGGAGTGGCATAAGGGATCTGGAACTGACGGTGCTCCAGAGGTGGTGTCCATGTGCTGCAAGTCGCAGAATGTGACGTGCATCTTCGGCCCCCACCCCCTTGCTGCCTGAATCATCTCCCTGGAGATTTATTTATTTATTTATGTGTTTGTTTATATAGCGCCAGCAGCTTGCACGCATCAGGGCGCTGACATGGAGGAATAGTGTGGCTCGTCAGCTTCTCCATTGTAAAGTGGGCATCCTGTCGGGGCCCATTTAGAATAATGGATGACAAATATTCCATAGTTTAAAAAAAAAATGAATTGAACAGAACGTCTTGCACAAAAAAAATGAAGATTGCTGCGTTCAAATGGCATTATTCTCTAAAAACAACAGCACCTTAACGAAGCGAAAAGAAGCATTTCAGACGCCATAAATCACCGGATTTACCATTTGACATTTGCAAAAGTGTAAGACACATACATCACATGGACAAGTCCCCCCGTTTACTTACCGGAGACAGGGAGCATGTATAAAGACTTGCACCCAGCCTAACTTAAACGAGCGAGACGGCAGTGGAGTGTTAATATGTCCCAGTGGCATCATATTAAGGGGTATGCGCGGAGCCCCCGTTTCCATAGTTACCCTGTTTTGTTTGACACTCATTTGTTCGGGGCACTGCTTTAGGGCGCAGGAGGCAGGCGGGTGAGGGGCCTTGCACAGAACTCATTTATTAAATGCATGCATTAGGGCTGATTTCAATCTGTCTAGGCTCGTCATTGTTACTGATTGCACTGCTTTTGCATTCTTTGCTTCGAGTATTCATCCTGGGCTATTTGAACACAGGACCAATGGGAGCTTGTGGAGGAGAACCCTGCAGCTCCTGGAACAGGCAACTGGGTTTCGGGCGCTTCACTGCGAGGGAGAGGCTTTGGCTTCCATGGACTGTGCTATGCGTTGTGGGCAGGTGAAGGCAATGGTCTGCAAGTGGCGTAGGTCGGATAGGTTTGGGTCTATTTGACCTAAAACATTTGACCTATTTAATGAAGGCCCGGGGCATTACCTGAGTAGGTAATGCCCCCGCCACAAGGGTCATATTGCTATTAGTACCCCGGCCCGCATTATGTGCGTGACCGGGGCACTAAACGCATTTTTTTCTGTCCCGAAACGCTGCTGCGTTTCGGGACAGAAAAAAAAGTCTGTTTTCCCTTTCCATGGCGGCCATCGGGAGCGGACGCGCTGGGAACACAAGTGTTCCCAGCGCAACCGCTCCCGAAAGAAAAAAGAAGCAGAAGGTAAGTGGGGTTGGGAGAGCGGAAGGGAGGGAGGGGAAGAAAAAAGAAAACGTACCTGCGTCCCCACTGGGGGACGATGGAAGCCTCCAACCGTGTGGAAGCGCGGAGCGGGGATGGCCTGCTCCGAGTCCCCACACTGCTGGAGCCTGCTGTTGTTCCCCAGCGGGGACACAAGGGCAAAGAGGTAAGTGGGGTGGGGTGGGGAGGTCGGGCAGGGAGGAGGGAGGGAGGGAAGGAAAAAAAGAAAAAGCTTACCCGAGTCCCTGGTCGGGGTGAAGGCAGCCTCTCAGCCGTGGGGAGGTTCGGAGCGGTGATGGCCCTGCTTCGAGCCTCCTCATTGGCTGAGTGGTTGCCACACCCCCCACCGAGGACAAGGCGGCTGGAATCCCGGCCGAGAATCAAAGGATTCTCGGCCGGTTAAGGACCCGGCGAGAGCCAATCAGAATGCTTGTTTCATTCTGCTTGACTCTTGCCGGGTACTCATTTTAAGTATATACCCAGATAAAGTGACCTGTGCTGTCTTTATCCGTTTTTTTCTGTAATGCTTAATCCCAGGCAAATTATGATAAGATATAACAAGGTTCCAGCGAACTTTGGTTTATGTGGATTCTGTAAAAAAAAAACAGGGATGGTAGAAACAACCAAACACTGGGTATTGGCTGCCCTGCACTGAATAACTTGCGCAGGGTCTATCTGGGTAAGCTCGTCCATTTGTCCATAGATGTTCACTCGAATGGGTTTTGGCACAGATGTCTGGCGGGTAGGACCACCTCCACAGTACTAGGAATCACCTGCTTCATTAGAGCACTGAATTTAGAAGAGTTTTAGGATGTGTAACACCACTCATTTTAATGAAGTTTAATGTATCCATTTGCTTTGCACGGAATGAGAAATTAAATATTATGTAACCTTGTTGTACTGGTTTTAGTGATTGGTATATTGGAAATGAAATATGTGTTATTTGCTATCTTTTAATGGAATGTGTTTGAAAGTTTTATCAAAGGTTAAATTCTCTCAACCATAAAATATATATATTTTTTAAAACATAGTATAAACTGTCCTTGAGTTCTAAATTGATATATGATGAGACAATGGGCCTCATTACGACCCAGACGGAATGGGTTTAACGGTGCCGGTAATGGTGCCGGTGCCGTTAAACCCATCCCGCCCTATTACAAGGTTCCCTCGCGGGACCCGCTCTGTTAAATGGGAAATCATATTGTACCTCCTTTCTAATATATATTGGCCTAAGCCAGTCGCTCTGCGAAGAAAACCGCATTCCAAAAGTTCTGATTTCGGATCGACTTTGCCGCCATTTTAGGATCATCCGCCATTTTGATTTCTGTTCATATGTAATTCTGTGTTCTAAAATGGTGGACTGTGTTTCCAACTTGTTACCGAGCCTTCCCGACCCTTGCACCTAGTTAATGTTTAGACTGTTCGTGGGCCGAATGTTTAGACTGGCTAAAGAGACCTTGTCCCATGCCTGACTTGTGGTTTTAGGATTGTCTGCACCAATAAGCCTCATCCACGAACATACATCGAAAACAATGTAGAGCAAATATCGAACGTGGACACTGGCTGAATTGCATTGTGAAGGGATATGTGCTAAGGCTTACTGCTAAATCCTGGAATACACTGTTGCCATTGTAACTTGTTTGAATGTAAACCAAAGATAATCCGTGTGCATATTGTTGTATAAGCCATAAGTGAACTCGGCACAAACTCTAGACCATGGAATATTAACTTGCAGAGGGGCTGGACATTATTACTGAAATTGTATGAATGTACGAATGTCCAGATGTCCAGTACCTCTCACTTCTCACACTGAAGGGCTGGTATTTGCTGTGATGTACTGAGGGCCAGATAGCTATCTGAATGTGTCTCTTTGTAAACTGCGTAGTATTAAAGATCTGAGAATCTTTATAAGCCTGTGTTTGGTGTGTTTCCTTTTGTGGTACTCAGCCTCGATATTTTCTCTTGCTTTTACAGCTCTGGACGTCTGGTCAGCCCAGACGTACTTTGCGGGTCCCACGTGGGGACCAGGGAGCTAACAATGGGCCCATTATTAACGGGCCCTTTGTTAGCTCCCTCCACATTCCCATTGAGCCCTCTGGGGGCTCAAATGGGAATGGGGATGGGTAAATTGAATGAGGAATTACCGGGTCCTCCAAGGTTGGAATGGTCCGGTAATTCCTCATTCAAGGAACCCGGACCCGAGTTTGGAGGCAGCCATGCCGCAAATAGCGGCATGGCTACCTCGAAACTCGTAATGAGGCCCAATATCGTTAAAATAGAGATATGTACATATATATTACATGGCCTGCAGTTGCGTGCGTGTAGTTATGGTTAAGTTGCTAAATCCATAGGAAGACCTCTTTTTGGGAGTCTTATAACTTCCCTCTCCCTCCACTAATCCTCACCAAACTTTGCAAAAAAAAGTATATGGGCCACTCTGAATTTGTTTGGCAAGTTTGGTGAGGTTTCTTCAAGGGGGGGGCAAAGTTATAGGGGGTCCCACATTTTTTTCCCCCATAGACTGAATGGGCAAAAACTTTGCGCACGCCTACAGCCCAAATGGCTGGACGATTTTAACCACATTTGCGGCAGGGGTGGGGGTTGGTTCCGAAAGCGTGCTTTTGTATGTTTGGTGGAAATCCGCCCAGTATTTTTGGTTGCAAAGAACTGAAATGTACACCTAAAAAAATTAGTGCTATCTGGCTCCGCTGACCCATTTCCAGGTTCGCTCCGCGGTCAAAAGTCTCATTGGCTTGGAGTATGCCGTGATATCAGAGTACATTGGACGCGGCCAGTGGTTGGCTGGAGCGAAGCGTGCTATGCCTCACAATTTTGGGTTACAACGCCATATTCTATCTGTGGACAGTGCAGCGCTGAAAGGGCCTGGCAAACATACTTTACGGCATGTGGAGGTGGGAAGAAGGGATGCAAAGGGTGGGGGAGTGATAAGCGGTTCATGGGATATATCTCATTAGGTGGAAGAAGACATTGGTGTGCCTGCAGTATCCGTGTGTTCTGCACCAATTTGCGGCTACCTCCACACGCGACTATCTTGTGTGGTTAATGCAGGCAGCCTTTGTTATGGCACAATAGCTTGTGCACAACTTCTTTCCGTGGTGACTGGTCGCATGTCAATTGCAGAAGGGGAGTGCATTGCACATGACATGAACATTTTAACATAGCGTGTCGTGTACTTATGGGTAAGTTGCTCAACCCACAGGAAGACCACTTTTTGGCAGGCTTACAACTTCACTCCCCCTGGACGAATTCTCATAAAACATTGGGAAAAAAGTATATGGCCCATTGTGAATTATTTTGGAAAGTTGGGTGAGGTTTCCTGGAGGGGGGGCACAGTTATAGGGGGGGGGCAAAATGTTTTTTTTCCTCCATAGACTGATTGGGCAAAAACTTTGTACACACCTGTAGCCCAAACGGCTGGACCGATTTTTACCAAATTTGCCACAGGAGTGGGGCCTGGGTCAGAACGCATGCTTTTATATGTTTGGTGGAAATCCGACCAGTACTTTTGTTGCAAAGAACTGAAATGTATGTCTCAAAAATTAGTGATATCTGGCTCTGCTCCGCCGACCCATTTCTCTGTTCACTCCGCTGTGAAAATTCTCATTGGCTTGGAGTATGCCGTGATGTCGGCGAACATTGGACATGGCTGGTGGTTGGCTGTGCGCCACAATTTTGGGTTACGCTGACATGTCCTATTCGAGGACAGTGCAGCGCCGAAAGGGCCTGGTAAACATACTTTACGCCATGTGGTGGTGGGAAGAAGGGATCGAAAGGGTGGAGGAATGAGAAGTGGTTCATCTAATATATCTCATTAGGTGGAAGAAGACAGTGGTGTGTCTGCAGTATCCGTGTGTACTGCGCCAATTTGCGGGTATCTCCACAAACGACTACCTTGTGTGGTGAATGCAGGCAGCCTTCGTTACGGCACAATAACTCGTGCAGCAACCTTTTTCCATGCTGACTGGTGGCAGCTCAATTGCAGAAGGGGAGTGTATTGCACATGACATGAACATTCTAACATAGTGTGTACTATGGTGTATTGCACATGACATGAACTTTTTAACGTAGCGTGTACTATGGTGTGTTGCGTGTGATAAGCCTGTAGCCCCTTCCATGCATGGCTGGAGGCCTTGCACCAGCAACTATGTGCCCTGGTTGCAAGGAGGTTTGACATTGTTGCCTTGTGTGTGTGGTTTGTCAGTATTGCATACATTGTTGGTTCCATGGGTGTGGTGATTGTTAGCACATCCTACAGTGGTTAGTCCATGGCTGGTTCCATGGGTGTGGTGATTGTTAGCACATCCTACAGTGGTTAGTCCATGGCTGGAGCTGATTGAGTGAACACTCCTGCAGTTTGTCAACTGGGTGCAATGTTCAAATACTGTGTGCATAGACGTGGTTAGGGTTCAACTGCATATTTTATCGGCTTGGGTAGTGTCTATTGTGAGAAGTACTGACTACTGTACTGCACTATGACGCATTGGTTTCAAGCACTTAATAGAGTGCTGGGAGCAGGGCCACTGTTGTGAAGATTTTGTGGCTCTGGCGGCAGTAACACAATAGTATGTGAATGAAAGTGGGTAGGGGTGCCCGAGGCTGTGTTATGTTTGTAGATTCTGCTAACTGTTACATGTTTCTATGCATAGCTGTATTACGGTGCAGAGGTTGGGTAGGAGTGCCGGTGGCTGTGGTATGTTTGTGGATTGTGGTACTTGGTCACACGTTCGCATGCATGGCTGCATTACGTTGTGGTGGGTTTGGCCAAGGCCTAGACTCTTGGGTGCATGGCCAAAGGCCGTAGGCTGTAGGCCATGCACCCTAGAGCCTAGGCCTTGACCCTACCCACCGCAGCCATGCAGTTTTCACTCTGCATCTCTCAGAGGGTGGTGACCTTTAAAGAATGGTTGTGGAGCACATTTTAGACTTGGTAGAGCGCCAGAAGTGAGCTGACATGCGTATATTGTTGGTTCCATGGATGTGATGATTATTAGAACATCCTACAGTTTTCGGTGTATGGCTGGAGATGCTTCAGTGACAAGTCCTGCAGAGTGCACACTGGGCGCAGTGTTGGAATACTGTCAGTGTAGAAGAGGATAGGATTGAACTGGATCTTGTATGTGCTTGAGTACTCTTCTTTGTGCAGATTGCTGGGAGTAGTCCCAATGCTGTGAGAATTTTGTGGTTTGGTTTGGCAGTGACACAATAATTTGTGAATGGAAGTGGGTATGGGTGCCGGAGGCTGTGGTATGTTTGTGGATTCTGCTGTTACATGTTTCCATGCATCGCAGTGTTATGGTGCGGGGGTTGGGTAGAGGTGCTGCTGGCTATGTTACGTTTGTGGATTGTGGTACCTGGCCACATGTTCGCAGGTATAAAATAAAAAATAATAATTTGGCATTTGGCCAGGATCCTGATGGGTTTTCCCTAATTCATAAGGAAAAATGTGCATACATTTAGAATCATTGTATGCAAAGTTATCTCTATCAATGAGGGATATCCTGAAAATCCGACATGGATCCGGCCCTGCAGGCCTGGAGTTGGACAAGTCCATGTCAGCCTCTTGAAGGGATTCTGCATTTGACAGGGCAGGATCCCTTTCAAGTGCTTTGGAATGGCCATCATCCTGCAACGGTTGCATTGTGCTGTGGCGCGTTGGACCTCTGGCGTGTCCTCCTTTGACCCGTCAGCCTATCTGTGAACACTGATCCCACTATTAAGAGGCTGCCTTTGCAGGTAGCACTTGTTGTCAGCGCACATGCACACCTGTGGATAATAACATGCCACACTTCTTGAGCACTAACGACAGCTTTATTTTTCATAGCGGATGCAAGCGGTTTTGCATAAATACACCAGTGCAGATGCCTGGCCAGCCTATAATTAAATCTCTGATTTTGCAGTTTTAAAGCATATTTGTATAGCCCGTGCATTCTGGACAGAGCTTCTCCCACTTTTGTGAGGACCCCCCCCACAGAGGCACAGCGTGCGCATAGTGCCCACACACGTTACTCAGAGGCATTTCTTTTTGACAGAAAAGTGCTTATGCCTTTTTTCTCCTTGCTCAGACTGTCCCCCCCACTTCTGAACCAGCAGCGTAGGGGGGAACCACACATTTTCAAGGTTGACTCGCGCCGTTTAGGGGAACGCAGAATTAGAATGCATTGCCATCTCCATCTGAGAACAGCATTAAGCGCACATCTCTCCAGGTTGGCAGCCCCACACGGCAATAAGTGCATTTAAATCACAGCCAGGTGTGCATTATCTCTGTGCATCCCGGAAGAGTAAAACAGCAAATTGTTTTAGCTGCGTTGCTGGGGGTGGGGGCGATTGCGATTACCGTCAAGTACAAAGTGGGATAGCTGGGAATTTTAAAACACCCCTTCTGATTTGTTTTAGGCCAAACACAATGAAGGACTTCATTCCAGGTTTGGCGGCATTCTCGTGGTAGTTGGTACCCAGTCTTACCACCATTTGGTCAGGCAGATTTAACACTGGGCTATGAGTGGCGCTATGGCCATGTTAACCCCCATTTTATAGATCCATAGGACTCCATTGGCAATATCGTGGTAATTCTGCTACGCGGTAAATGCCATTTTTTTGCATTGAAGTGGAGGATTTGCCTCCAGTGCCTTGCTGAAGGTAAATCCTCTACTTCAAGTTAACACTGGGAATTCGACAGTGCAGTAAAACTGGCAGTCATTTCATTGTCAACAAAAAAGTGGCGGTACTCTGCTGCCAAGAAATTATTGCACCACCGGACACAGAATGGCTCCCTAATTCTTCTGGGGGGTAATTTTTTTTAAATGGGTTTTATCTATTATTCCCTGACTGCATAATATGTAATGTATGCTGGCAACTGGACAGCTAATTTCACGTTAATTTAGCCGCATAGCTGACATATAGGGCACGATTCATGGAAATGTGCGCAGAAATCCCGCAAGGGTGGCGCGCTGAGAAGGACACTGCGGGAGCTTGCACGCAAAATAAAAAATGCGTGCACAGCATATTCATGGAATTGTTTGCGCAAAGTAACCATATTCGCAAGTCGCAGCAGGAATGCCCCCGATCAGCTACCTTTGCGTGCTCCCCCTGCGCGAATACATGCACCCTAAAAACAGTGTGTGGGTTCCCCCGCAAGCAGGCCTGCATCTCGGGGAGCCAGCGCAGGGTCTCCCGTAACTGTAGCCGGCAGCCCAACAACATGCGTATAAAAATTCGTAACTCAGTAATTGCTTGGGAAATCTGTGTGCGAACCACCGTAAACCGTTCCTGCACCCCGCTAAACTGCATACACGCACCCCTAAGTTACATCCGAACCCCGGTTGAGTACACACACCTCAAAATCCGACTTGTAACCCCACCACCACGCTGCAAATCCAACGCGAAAGTGTACTTACACCTAACTTCGGGTGGTGGCGAATGACTTGCATGGCCATTTTCTGGCCAAGAGGTTGCGCAATCGAATCCATGAATAGGTCTCTTGCTGTGCAGTTGTGGGCAAGCAAGGGACTGCCTGCATTTTTGAGCAAGTTCTTCCCCATTTTTGGTGTTCAGTCCCCTTCCCAGCCCTCTGTGCAAGACACGCCCATGCTCTGAATGGAGTCTCACGCAAGGCCCTCCACGGCTCGCAGAGATGTGCTGAGCCTGCGCGAATTCGATGAATAGGGATTTGCGCGCAGAATGCCCAAGTACTGTATTTTCCACGCAAATAATTCCATGAATTGGGTCTATAATCAAAATAGTCCCTGCAAATGTGCCCGTGTTGTTCTGTCGCAACAGAAGTGCATTTTAAAATGGTGTCACCAGTTACAGAATCCCAGGCAAATTATGATAAGATATAACAAGGTTCCAGCGAACTTTGGTTTATGTGGATTCTGTAAAAAAAAAACAGGGATGGTAGAAACAACCAAACACTGGGTATTGGCTGCCCTGCACTGAATAACTTGCGCAGGGTCTATCTGGGTAAGCTCGTCCATTTGTCCATAGATGTTCACTCGAATGGGTTTTGGCACAGATGTCTGGCGGGTAGGACCACCTCCACAGTACTAGGAATCACCTGCTTCATTAGAGCACTGAATTTAGAAGAGTTTTAGGATGTGTAACACCACTCATTTTAATGAAGTTTAATGTATCCATTTGCTTTGCACGGAATGAGAAATTAAATATTATGTAACCTTGTTGTACTGGTTTTAGTGATTGGTATATTGGAAATGAAATATGTGTTATTTGCTATCTTTTAATGGAATGTGTTTGAAAGTTTTATCAAAGGTTAAATTCTCTCAACCATAAAATATATATATTTTTTAAAACATAGTATAAACTGTCCTTGAGTTCTAAATTGATATATGATGAGACAATGGGCCTCATTACGACCCAGACGGAATGGGTTTAACGGTGCCGGTAATGGTGCCGGTGCCGTTAAACCCATCCCGCCCTATTACAAGGTTCCCTCGCGGGACCCGCTCTGTTAAATGGGAAATCATATTGTACCTCCTTTCTAATATATATTGGCCTAAGCCAGTCGCTCTGCGAAGAAAACCGCATTCCAAAAGTTCTGATTTCGGATCGACTTTGCCGCCATTTTAGGATCATCCGCCATTTTGATTTCTGTTCATATGTAATTCTGTGTTCTAAAATGGTGGACTGTGTTTCCAACTTGTTACCGAGCCTTCCCGACCCTTGCACCTAGTTAATGTTTAGACTGTTCGTGGGCCGAATGTTTAGACTGGCTAAAGAGACCTTGTCCCATGCCTGACTTGTGGTTTTAGGATTGTCTGCACCAATAAGCCTCATCCACGAACATACATCGAAAACAATGTAGAGCAAATATCGAACGTGGACACTGGCTGAATTGCATTGTGAAGGGATATGTGCTAAGGCTTACTGCTAAATCCTGGAATACACTGTTGCCATTGTAACTTGTTTGAATGTAAACCAAAGATAATCCGTGTGCATATTGTTGTATAAGCCATAAGTGAACTCGGCACAAACTCTAGACCATGGAATATTAACTTGCAGAGGGGCTGGACATTATTACTGAAATTGTATGAATGTACGAATGTCCAGATGTCCAGTACCTCTCACTTCTCACACTGAAGGGCTGGTATTTGCTGTGATGTACTGAGGGCCAGATAGCTATCTGAATGTGTCTCTTTGTAAACTGCGTAGTATTAAAGATCTGAGAATCTTTATAAGCCTGTGTTTGGTGTGTTTCCTTTTGTGGTACTCAGCCTCGATATTTTCTCTTGCTTTTACAGCTCTGGACGTCTGGTCAGCCCAGACGTACTTTGCGGGTCCCACGTGGGGACCAGGGAGCTAACAATGGGCCCATTATTAACGGGCCCTTTGTTAGCTCCCTCCACATTCCCATTGAGCCCTCTGGGGGCTCAAATGGGAATGGGGATGGGTAAATTGAATGAGGAATTACCGGGTCCTCCAAGGTTGGAATGGTCCGGTAATTCCTCATTCAAGGAACCCGGACCCGAGTTTGGAGGCAGCCATGCCGCAAATAGCGGCATGGCTACCTCGAAACTCGTAATGAGGCCCAATATCGTTAAAATAGAGATATGTACATATATATTACATGGCCTGCAGTTGCGTGCGTGTAGTTATGGTTAAGTTGCTAAATCCATAGGAAGACCTCTTTTTGGGAGTCTTATAACTTCCCTCTCCCTCCACTAATCCTCACCAAACTTTGCAAAAAAAAGTATATGGGCCACTCTGAATTTGTTTGGCAAGTTTGGTGAGGTTTCTTCAAGGGGGGGGCAAAGTTATAGGGGGTCCCACATTTTTTTCCCCCATAGACTGAATGGGCAAAAACTTTGCGCACGCCTACAGCCCAAATGGCTGGACGATTTTAACCACATTTGCGGCAGGGGTGGGGGTTGGTTCCGAAAGCGTGCTTTTGTATGTTTGGTGGAAATCCGCCCAGTATTTTTGGTTGCAAAGAACTGAAATGTACACCTAAAAAAATTAGTGCTATCTGGCTCCGCTGACCCATTTCCAGGTTCGCTCCGCGGTCAAAAGTCTCATTGGCTTGGAGTATGCCGTGATATCAGAGTACATTGGACGCGGCCAGTGGTTGGCTGGAGCGAAGCGTGCTATGCCTCACAATTTTGGGTTACAACGCCATATTCTATCTGTGGACAGTGCAGCGCTGAAAGGGCCTGGCAAACATACTTTACGGCATGTGGAGGTGGGAAGAAGGGATGCAAAGGGTGGGGGAGTGATAAGCGGTTCATGGGATATATCTCATTAGGTGGAAGAAGACATTGGTGTGCCTGCAGTATCCGTGTGTTCTGCACCAATTTGCGGCTACCTCCACACGCGACTATCTTGTGTGGTTAATGCAGGCAGCCTTTGTTATGGCACAATAGCTTGTGCACAACTTCTTTCCGTGGTGACTGGTCGCATGTCAATTGCAGAAGGGGAGTGCATTGCACATGACATGAACATTTTAACATAGCGTGTCGTGTACTTATGGGTAAGTTGCTCAACCCACAGGAAGACCACTTTTTGGCAGGCTTACAACTTCACTCCCCCTGGACGAATTCTCATAAAACATTGGGAAAAAAGTATATGGCCCATTGTGAATTATTTTGGAAAGTTGGGTGAGGTTTCCTGGAGGGGGGGCACAGTTATAGGGGGGGGGCAAAATATTTTTTTTCCTCCATAGACTGATTGGGCAAAAACTTTGTACACACCTGTAGCCCAAACGGCTGGACCGATTTTTACCAAATTTGCCACAGGAGTGGGGCCTGGGTCAGAACGCATGCTTTTATATGTTTGGTGGAAATCCGACCAGTACTTTTGTTGCAAAGAACTGAAATGTATGTCTCAAAAATTAGTGATATCTGGCTCTGCTCCGCCGACCCATTTCTCTGTTCACTCCGCTGTGAAAATTCTCATTGGCTTGGAGTATGCCGTGATGTCGGCGAACATTGGACATGGCTGGTGGTTGGCTGTGCGCCACAATTTTGGGTTACGCTGACATGTCCTATTCGAGGACAGTGCAGCGCCGAAAGGGCCTGGTAAACATACTTTACGCCATGTGGTGGTGGGAAGAAGGGATCGAAAGGGTGGAGGAATGAGAAGTGGTTCATCTAATATATCTCATTAGGTGGAAGAAGACAGTGGTGTGTCTGCAGTATCCGTGTGTACTGCGCCAATTTGCGGGTATCTCCACAAACGACTACCTTGTGTGGTGAATGCAGGCAGCCTTCGTTACGGCACAATAACTCGTGCAGCAACCTTTTTCCATGCTGACTGGTGGCAGCTCAATTGCAGAAGGGGAGTGTATTGCACATGACATGAACATTCTAACATAGTGTGTACTATGGTGTATTGCACATGACATGAACTTTTTAACGTAGCGTGTACTATGGTGTGTTGCGTGTGATAAGCCTGTAGCCCCTTCCATGCATGGCTGGAGGCCTTGCACCAGAAACTATGTGCCCTGGTTGCAAGGAGGTTTGACATTGTTGCCTTGTGTGTGTGGTTTGTCAGTATTGCATACATTGTTGGTTCCATGGGTGTGGTGATTGTTAGCACATCCTACAGTGGTTAGTCCATGGCTGGTTCCATGGGTGTGGTGATTGTTAGCACATCCTACAGTGGTTAGTCCATGGCTGGAGCTGATTGAGTGAACACTCCTGCAGTTTGTCAACTGGGTGCAATGTTCAAATACTGTGTGCATAGACGTGGTTAGGGTTCAACTGCATATTTTATCGGCTTGGGTAGTGTCTATTGTGAGAAGTACTGACTACTGTACTGCACTATGACGCATTGGTTTCAAGCACTTAATAGAGTGCTGGGAGCAGGGCCACTGTTGTGAAGATTTTGTGGCTCTGGCGGCAGTAACACAATAGTATGTGAATGAAAGTGGGTAGGGGTGCCCGAGGCTGTGTTATGTTTGTAGATTCTGCTAACTGTTACATGTTTCTATGCATAGCTGTATTACGGTGCAGAGGTTGGGTAGGAGTGCCGGTGGCTGTGGTATGTTTGTGGATTGTGGTACTTGGTCACACGTTCGCATGCATGGCTGCATTACGTTGTGGTGGGTTTGGCCAAGGCCTAGACTCTTGGGTGCATGGCCAAAGGCCGTAGGCTGTAGGCCATGCACCCTAGAGCCTAGGCCTTGACCCTACCCACCGCAGCCATGCAGTTTTCACTCTGCATCTCTCAGAGGGTGGTGACCTTTAAAGAATGGTTGTGGAGCACATTTTAGACTTGGTAGAGCGCCAGAAGTGAGCTGACATGCGTATATTGTTGGTTCCATGGATGTGATGATTATTAGAACATCCTACAGTTTTCGGTGTATGGCTGGAGATGCTTCAGTGACAAGTCCTGCAGAGTGCACACTGGGCGCAGTGTTGGAATACTGTCAGTGTAGAAGAGGATAGGATTGAACTGGATCTTGTATGTGCTTGAGTACTCTTCTTTGTGCAGATTGCTGGGAGTAGTCCCAATGCTGTGAGAATTTTGTGGTTTGGTTTGGCAGTGACACAATAATTTGTGAATGGAAGTGGGTATGGGTGCCGGAGGCTGTGGTATGTTTGTGGATTCTGCTGTTACATGTTTCCATGCATCGCAGTGTTATGGTGCGGGGGTTGGGTAGAGGTGCTGCTGGCTATGTTACGTTTGTGGATTGTGGTACCTGGCCACATGTTCGCAGGTATAAAATAAAAAATAATAATTTGGCATTTGGCCAGGATCCTGATGGGTTTTCCCTAATTCATAAGGAAAAATGTGCATACATTTAGAATCATTGTATGCAAAGTTATCTCTATCAATGAGGGATATCCTGAAAATCCGACATGGATCCGGCCCTGCAGGCCTGGAGTTGGACAAGTCCATGTCAGCCTCTTGAAGGGATTCTGCATTTGACAGGGCAGGATCCCTTTCAAGTGCTTTGGAATGGCCATCATCCTGCAACGGTTGCATTGTGCTGTGGCGCGTTGGACCTCTGGCGTGTCCTCCTTTGACCCGTCAGCCTATCTGTGAACACTGATCCCACTATTAAGAGGCTGCCTTTGCAGGTAGCACTTGTTGTCAGCGCACATGCACACCTGTGGATAATAACATGCCACACTTCTTGAGCACTAACGACAGCTTTATTTTTCATAGCGGATGCAAGCGGTTTTGCATAAATACACCAGTGCAGATGCCTGGCCAGCCTATAATTAAATCTCTGATTTTGCAGTTTTAAAGCATATTTGTATAGCCCGTGCATTCTGGACAGAGCTTCTCCCACTTTTGTGAGGACCCCCCCCACAGAGGCACAGCGTGCGCATAGTGCCCACACACGTTACTCAGAGGCATTTCTTTTTGACAGAAAAGTGCTTATGCCTTTTTTCTCCTTGCTCAGACTGTCCCCCCCACTTCTGAACCAGCAGCGTAGGGGGGAACCACACATTTTCAAGGTTGACTCGCGCCGTTTAGGGGAACGCAGAATTAGAATGCATTGCCATCTCCATCTGAGAACAGCATTAAGCGCACATCTCTCCAGGTTGGCAGCCCCACACGGCAATAAGTGCATTTAAATCACAGCCAGGTGTGCATTATCTCTGTGCATCCCGGAAGAGTAAAACAGCAAATTGTTTTAGCTGCGTTGCTGGGGGTGGGGGCGATTGCGATTACCGTCAAGTACAAAGTGGGATAGCTGGGAATTTTAAAACACCCCTTCTGATTTGTTTTAGGCCAAACACAATGAAGGACTTCATTCCAGGTTTGGCGGCATTCTCGTGGTAGTTGGTACCCAGTCTTACCACCATTTGGTCAGGCAGATTTAACACTGGGCTATGAGTGGCGCTATGGCCATGTTAACCCCCATTTTATAGATCCATAGGACTCCATTGGCAATATCGTGGTAATTCTGCTACGCGGTAAATGCCATTTTTTTGCATTGAAGTGGAGGATTTGCCTCCAGTGCCTTGCTGAAGGTAAATCCTCTACTTCAAGTTAACACTGGGAATTCGACAGTGCAGTAAAACTGGCAGTCATTTCATTGTCAACAAAAAAGTGGCGGTACTCTGCTGCCAAGAAATTATTGCACCACCGGACACAGAATGGCTCCCTAATTCTTCTGGGGGGTAATTTTTTTTAAATGGGTTTTATCTATTATTCCCTGACTGCATAATATGTAATGTATGCTGGCAACTGGACAGCTAATTTCACGTTAATTTAGCCGCATAGCTGACATATAGGGCACGATTCATGGAAATGTGCGCAGAAATCCCGCAAGGGTGGCGCGCTGAGAAGGACACTGCGGGAGCTTGCACGCAAAATAAAAAATGCGTGCACAGCATATTCATGGAATTGTTTGCGCAAAGTAACCATATTCGCAAGTCGCAGCAGGAATGCCCCCGATCAGCTACCTTTGCGTGCTCCCCCTGCGCGAATACATGCACCCTAAAAACAGTGTGTGGGTTCCCCCGCAAGCAGGCCTGCATCTCGGGGAGCCAGCGCAGGGTCTCCCGTAACTGTAGCCGGCAGCCCAACAACATGCGTATAAAAATTCGTAACTCAGTAATTGCTTGGGAAATCTGTGTGCGAACCACCGTAAACCGTTCCTGCACCCCGCTAAACTGCATACACGCACCCCTAAGTTACATCCGAACCCCGGTTGAGTACACACACCTCAAAATCCGACTTGTAACCCCACCACCACGCTGCAAATCCAACGCGAAAGTGTACTTACACCTAACTTCGGGTGGTGGCGAATGACTTGCATGGCCATTTTCTGGCCAAGAGGTTGCGCAATCGAATCCATGAATAGGTCTCTTGCTGTGCAGTTGTGGGCAAGCAAGGGACTGCCTGCATTTTTGAGCAAGTTCTTCCCCATTTTTGGTGTTCAGTCCCCTTCCCAGCCCTCTGTGCAAGACACGCCCATGCTCTGAATGGAGTCTCACGCAAGGCCCTCCACGGCTCGCAGAGATGTGCTGAGCCTGCGCGAATTCGATGAATAGGGATTTGCGCGCAGAATGCCCAAGTACTGTATTTTCCACGCAAATAATTCCATGAATTGGGTCTATAATCAAAATAGTCCCTGCAAATGTGCCCGTGTTGTTCTGTCGCAACAGAAGTGCATTTTAAAATGGTGTCACCAGTTACAGAATCCCAGGCAAATTATGATAAGATATAACAAGGTTCCAGCGAACTTTGGTTTATGTGGATTCTGTAAAAAAAAAACAGGGATGGTAGAAACAACCAAACACTGGGTATTGGCTGCCCTGCACTGAATAACTTGCGCAGGGTCTATCTGGGTAAGCTCGTCCATTTGTCCATAGATGTTCACTCGAATGGGTTTTGGCACAGATGTCTGGCGGGTAGGACCACCTCCACAGTACTAGGAATCACCTGCTTCATTAGAGCACTGAATTTAGAAGAGTTTTAGGATGTGTAACACCACTCATTTTAATGAAGTTTAATGTATCCATTTGCTTTGCACGGAATGAGAAATTAAATATTATGTAACCTTGTTGTACTGGTTTTAGTGATTGGTATATTGGAAATGAAATATGTGTTATTTGCTATCTTTTAATGGAATGTGTTTGAAAGTTTTATCAAAGGTTAAATTCTCTCAACCATAAAATATATATATTTTTTAAAACATAGTATAAACTGTCCTTGAGTTCTAAATTGATATATGATGAGACAATGGGCCTCATTACGACCCAGACGGAATGGGTTTAACGGTGCCGGTAATGGTGCCGGTGCCGTTAAACCCATCCCGCCCTATTACAAGGTTCCCTCGCGGGACCCGCTCTGTTAAATGGGAAATCATATTGTACCTCCTTTCTAATATATATTGGCCTAAGCCAGTCGCTCTGCGAAGAAAACCGCATTCCAAAAGTTCTGATTTCGGATCGACTTTGCCGCCATTTTAGGATCATCCGCCATTTTGATTTCTGTTCATATGTAATTCTGTGTTCTAAAATGGTGGACTGTGTTTCCAACTTGTTACCGAGCCTTCCCGACCCTTGCACCTAGTTAATGTTTAGACTGTTCGTGGGCCGAATGTTTAGACTGGCTAAAGAGACCTTGTCCCATGCCTGACTTGTGGTTTTAGGATTGTCTGCACCAATAAGCCTCATCCACGAACATACATCGAAAACAATGTAGAGCAAATATCGAACGTGGACACTGGCTGAATTGCATTGTGAAGGGATATGTGCTAAGGCTTACTGCTAAATCCTGGAATACACTGTTGCCATTGTAACTTGTTTGAATGTAAACCAAAGATAATCCGTGTGCATATTGTTGTATAAGCCATAAGTGAACTCGGCACAAACTCTAGACCATGGAATATTAACTTGCAGAGGGGCTGGACATTATTACTGAAATTGTATGAATGTACGAATGTCCAGATGTCCAGTACCTCTCACTTCTCACACTGAAGGGCTGGTATTTGCTGTGATGTACTGAGGGCCAGATAGCTATCTGAATGTGTCTCTTTGTAAACTGCGTAGTATTAAAGATCTGAGAATCTTTATAAGCCTGTGTTTGGTGTGTTTCCTTTTGTGGTACTCAGCCTCGATATTTTCTCTTGCTTTTACAGCTCTGGACGTCTGGTCAGCCCAGACGTACTTTGCGGGTCCCACGTGGGGACCAGGGAGCTAACAATGGGCCCATTATTAACGGGCCCTTTGTTAGCTCCCTCCACATTCCCATTGAGCCCTCTGGGGGCTCAAATGGGAATGGGGATGGGTAAATTGAATGAGGAATTACCGGGTCCTCCAAGGTTGGAATGGTCCGGTAATTCCTCATTCAAGGAACCCGGACCCGAGTTTGGAGGCAGCCATGCCGCAAATAGCGGCATGGCTACCTCGAAACTCGTAATGAGGCCCAATATCGTTAAAATAGAGATATGTACATATATATTACATGGCCTGCAGTTGCGTGCGTGTAGTTATGGTTAAGTTGCTAAATCCATAGGAAGACCTCTTTTTGGGAGTCTTATAACTTCCCTCTCCCTCCACTAATCCTCACCAAACTTTGCAAAAAAAAGTATATGGGCCACTCTGAATTTGTTTGGCAAGTTTGGTGAGGTTTCTTCAAGGGGGGGGCAAAGTTATAGGGGGTCCCACATTTTTTTCCCCCATAGACTGAATGGGCAAAAACTTTGCGCACGCCTACAGCCCAAATGGCTGGACGATTTTAACCACATTTGCGGCAGGGGTGGGGGTTGGTTCCGAAAGCGTGCTTTTGTATGTTTGGTGGAAATCCGCCCAGTATTTTTGGTTGCAAAGAACTGAAATGTACACCTAAAAAAATTAGTGCTATCTGGCTCCGCTGACCCATTTCCAGGTTCGCTCCGCGGTCAAAAGTCTCATTGGCTTGGAGTATGCCGTGATATCAGAGTACATTGGACGCGGCCAGTGGTTGGCTGGAGCGAAGCGTGCTATGCCTCACAATTTTGGGTTACAACGCCATATTCTATCTGTGGACAGTGCAGCGCTGAAAGGGCCTGGCAAACATACTTTACGGCATGTGGAGGTGGGAAGAAGGGATGCAAAGGGTGGGGGAGTGATAAGCGGTTCATGGGATATATCTCATTAGGTGGAAGAAGACATTGGTGTGCCTGCAGTATCCGTGTGTTCTGCACCAATTTGCGGCTACCTCCACACGCGACTATCTTGTGTGGTTAATGCAGGCAGCCTTTGTTATGGCACAATAGCTTGTGCACAACTTCTTTCCGTGGTGACTGGTCGCATGTCAATTGCAGAAGGGGAGTGCATTGCACATGACATGAACATTTTAACATAGCGTGTCGTGTACTTATGGGTAAGTTGCTCAACCCACAGGAAGACCACTTTTTGGCAGGCTTACAACTTCACTCCCCCTGGACGAATTCTCATAAAACATTGGGAAAAAAGTATATGGCCCATTGTGAATTATTTTGGAAAGTTGGGTGAGGTTTCCTGGAGGGGGGGCACAGTTATAGGGGGGGGGCAAAATATTTTTTTTCCTCCATAGACTGATTGGGCAAAAACTTTGTACACACCTGTAGCCCAAACGGCTGGACCGATTTTTACCAAATTTGCCACAGGAGTGGGGCCTGGGTCAGAACGCATGCTTTTATATGTTTGGTGGAAATCCGACCAGTACTTTTGTTGCAAAGAACTGAAATGTATGTCTCAAAAATTAGTGATATCTGGCTCTGCTCCGCCGACCCATTTCTCTGTTCACTCCGCTGTGAAAATTCTCATTGGCTTGGAGTATGCCGTGATGTCGGCGAACATTGGACATGGCTGGTGGTTGGCTGTGCGCCACAATTTTGGGTTACGCTGACATGTCCTATTCGAGGACAGTGCAGCGCCGAAAGGGCCTGGTAAACATACTTTACGCCATGTGGTGGTGGGAAGAAGGGATCGAAAGGGTGGAGGAATGAGAAGTGGTTCATCTAATATATCTCATTAGGTGGAAGAAGACAGTGGTGTGTCTGCAGTATCCGTGTGTACTGCGCCAATTTGCGGGTATCTCCACAAACGACTACCTTGTGTGGTGAATGCAGGCAGCCTTCGTTACGGCACAATAACTCGTGCAGCAACCTTTTTCCATGCTGACTGGTGGCAGCTCAATTGCAGAAGGGGAGTGTATTGCACATGACATGAACATTCTAACATAGTGTGTACTATGGTGTATTGCACATGACATGAACTTTTTAACGTAGCGTGTACTATGGTGTGTTGCGTGTGATAAGCCTGTAGCCCCTTCCATGCATGGCTGGAGGCCTTGCACCAGCAACTATGTGCCCTGGTTGCAAGGAGGTTTGACATTGTTGCCTTGTGTGTGTGGTTTGTCAGTATTGCATACATTGTTGGTTCCATGGGTGTGGTGATTGTTAGCACATCCTACAGTGGTTAGTCCATGGCTGGTTCCATGGGTGTGGTGATTGTTAGCACATCCTACAGTGGTTAGTCCATGGCTGGAGCTGATTGAGTGAACACTCCTGCAGTTTGTCAACTGGGTGCAATGTTCAAATACTGTGTGCATAGACGTGGTTAGGGTTCAACTGCATATTTTATCGGCTTGGGTAGTGTCTATTGTGAGAAGTACTGACTACTGTACTGCACTATGACGCATTGGTTTCAAGCACTTAATAGAGTGCTGGGAGCAGGGCCACTGTTGTGAAGATTTTGTGGCTCTGGCGGCAGTAACACAATAGTATGTGAATGAAAGTGGGTAGGGGTGCCCGAGGCTGTGTTATGTTTGTAGATTCTGCTAACTGTTACATGTTTCTATGCATAGCTGTATTACGGTGCAGAGGTTGGGTAGGAGTGCCGGTGGCTGTGGTATGTTTGTGGATTGTGGTACTTGGTCACACGTTCGCATGCATGGCTGCATTACGTTGTGGTGGGTTTGGCCAAGGCCTAGACTCTTGGGTGCATGGCCAAAGGCCGTAGGCTGTAGGCCATGCACCCTAGAGCCTAGGCCTTGACCCTACCCACCGCAGCCATGCAGTTTTCACTCTGCATCTCTCAGAGGGTGGTGACCTTTAAAGAATGGTTGTGGAGCACATTTTAGACTTGGTAGAGCGCCAGAAGTGAGCTGACATGCGTATATTGTTGGTTCCATGGATGTGATGATTATTAGAACATCCTACAGTTTTCGGTGTATGGCTGGAGATGCTTCAGTGACAAGTCCTGCAGAGTGCACACTGGGCGCAGTGTTGGAATACTGTCAGTGTAGAAGAGGATAGGATTGAACTGGATCTTGTATGTGCTTGAGTACTCTTCTTTGTGCAGATTGCTGGGAGTAGTCCCAATGCTGTGAGAATTTTGTGGTTTGGTTTGGCAGTGACACAATAATTTGTGAATGGAAGTGGGTATGGGTGCCGGAGGCTGTGGTATGTTTGTGGATTCTGCTGTTACATGTTTCCATGCATCGCAGTGTTATGGTGCGGGGGTTGGGTAGAAGTGCTGCTGGCTATGTTACGTTTGTGGATTGTGGTACCTGGCCACATGTTCGCAGGTATAAAATAAAAAATAATAATTTGGCATTTGGCCAGGATCCTGATGGGTTTTCCCTAATTCATAAGGAAAAATGTGCATACATTTAGAATCATTGTATGCAAAGTTATCTCTATCAATGAGGGATATCCTGAAAATCCGACATGGATCCGGCCCTGCAGGCCTGGAGTTGGACAAGTCCATGTCAGCCTCTTGAAGGGATTCTGCATTTGACAGGGCAGGATCCCTTTCAAGTGCTTTGGAATGGCCATCATCCTGCAACGGTTGCATTGTGCTGTGGCGCGTTGGACCTCTGGCGTGTCCTCCTTTGACCCGTCAGCCTATCTGTGAACACTGATCCCACTATTAAGAGGCTGCCTTTGCAGGTAGCACTTGTTGTCAGCGCACATGCACACCTGTGGATAATAACATGCCACACTTCTTGAGCACTAACGACAGCTTTATTTTTCATAGCGGATGCAAGCGGTTTTGCATAAATACACCAGTGCAGATGCCTGGCCAGCCTATAATTAAATCTCTGATTTTGCAGTTTTAAAGCATATTTGTATAGCCCGTGCATTCTGGACAGAGCTTCTCCCACTTTTGTGAGGACCCCCCCCACAGAGGCACAGCGTGCGCATAGTGCCCACACACGTTACTCAGAGGCATTTCTTTTTGACAGAAAAGTGCTTATGCCTTTTTTCTCCTTGCTCAGACTGTCCCCCCCACTTCTGAACCAGCAGCGTAGGGGGGAACCACACATTTTCAAGGTTGACTCGCGCCGTTTAGGGGAACGCAGAATTAGAATGCATTGCCATCTCCATCTGAGAACAGCATTAAGCGCACATCTCTCCAGGTTGGCAGCCCCACACGGCAATAAGTGCATTTAAATCACAGCCAGGTGTGCATTATCTCTGTGCATCCCGGAAGAGTAAAACAGCAAATTGTTTTAGCTGCGTTGCTGGGGGTGGGGGCGATTGCGATTACCGTCAAGTACAAAGTGGGATAGCTGGGAATTTTAAAACACCCCTTCTGATTTGTTTTAGGCCAAACACAATGAAGGACTTCATTCCAGGTTTGGCGGCATTCTCGTGGTAGTTGGTACCCAGTCTTACCACCATTTGGTCAGGCAGATTTAACACTGGGCTATGAGTGGCGCTATGGCCATGTTAACCCCCATTTTATAGATCCATAGGACTCCATTGGCAATATCGTGGTAATTCTGCTACGCGGTAAATGCCATTTTTTTGCATTGAAGTGGAGGATTTGCCTCCAGTGCCTTGCTGAAGGTAAATCCTCTACTTCAAGTTAACACTGGGAATTCGACAGTGCAGTAAAACTGGCAGTCATTTCATTGTCAACAAAAAAGTGGCGGTACTCTGCTGCCAAGAAATTATTGCACCACCGGACACAGAATGGCTCCCTAATTCTTCTGGGGGGTAATTTTTTTTAAATGGGTTTTATCTATTATTCCCTGACTGCATAATATGTAATGTATGCTGGCAACTGGACAGCTAATTTCACGTTAATTTAGCCGCATAGCTGACATATAGGGCACGATTCATGGAAATGTGCGCAGAAATCCCGCAAGGGTGGCGCGCTGAGAAGGACACTGCGGGAGCTTGCACGCAAAATAAAAAATGCGTGCACAGCATATTCATGGAATTGTTTGCGCAAAGTAACCATATTCGCAAGTCGCAGCAGGAATGCCCCCGATCAGCTACCTTTGCGTGCTCCCCCTGCGCGAATACATGCACCCTAAAAACAGTGTGTGGGTTCCCCCGCAAGCAGGCCTGCATCTCGGGGAGCCAGCGCAGGGTCTCCCGTAACTGTAGCCGGCAGCCCAACAACATGCGTATAAAAATTCGTAACTCAGTAATTGCTTGGGAAATCTGTGTGCGAACCACCGTAAACCGTTCCTGCACCCCGCTAAACTGCATACACGCACCCCTAAGTTACATCCGAACCCCGGTTGAGTACACACACCTCAAAATCCGACTTGTAACCCCACCACCACGCTGCAAATCCAACGCGAAAGTGTACTTACACCTAACTTCGGGTGGTGGCGAATGACTTGCATGGCCATTTTCTGGCCAAGAGGTTGCGCAATCGAATCCATGAATAGGTCTCTTGCTGTGCAGTTGTGGGCAAGCAAGGGACTGCCTGCATTTTTGAGCAAGTTCTTCCCCATTTTTGGTGTTCAGTCCCCTTCCCAGCCCTCTGTGCAAGACACGCCCATGCTCTGAATGGAGTCTCACGCAAGGCCCTCCACGGCTCGCAGAGATGTGCTGAGCCTGCGCGAATTCGATGAATAGGGATTTGCGCGCAGAATGCCCAAGTACTGTATTTTCCACGCAAATAATTCCATGAATTGGGTCTATAATCAAAATAGTCCCTGCAAATGTGCCCGTGTTGTTCTGTCGCAACAGAAGTGCATTTTAAAATGGTGTCACCAGTTACAGAATTACTCACGCTTCCCACTTCACTTTTAGCGCTTAGAAACGAGTGCCTGATGTTGCGCCATCTCAGCTCATGTATTTAGCTAGCCTCCCTGCAAGACCCCGCAACATCTCCTTTACCACTGCAATAAAAAAATTAAATTAACATGTGTTGGAGGGGCCTTAAAATAAGTGCTTCGTCCACTTAAAATGGACAGAGTGTGGTTTGCACACGTCACCAATTACTCTAATTAAGGGCTAATCAATGGGAAGTGTGATCGATGATGGGGTAAGCCTTTGCCATTGACCACGTGATTACCAAGGGGGTAGGCTAGGTCCCCCAGCCGGATGGATCATTCCCAATGTGAAAGGGCAGACCCCTTAATGATCCCAGCTGCATGTGTGTGTGTTTTGATGAGGTTGGAGAGCAGCTTGGAGCCCCTAACATGTGGAAAAGGCAGCACTGGTCATCTTGTTTCAAATCAAGAGCGTATAGTGCAATTACAGGACATTAGTTACCTTTTGGACCGGAAGGTCCATTCTGATTGGCCAGGTATGGACTCTACCAGGCAGCATAGGCTGCTTAGGGAAAAAAGAACTCTTCTCAGCTTTCAAAATGAGGAACCCTTCTAAGGGTTTGGCTTTGTAGAAGGTGGGTTCAGGGTAAGGCAAGGCAAGAGTTGGTGGCTGCCTCGGCTGATGCCAGCAGGGGGCACAGGATTTCTCCTAGAAGCGGCAATGCTTTACCGAGCGGCAGGGGGTGGGGCGCATAATGCCAATTTGTCTGCGGCAGCACTGCACCCCGCTGCACGACGATGCCGGTATTTGATGTTATTCTTGCACAGGGCAGCGCTAAAAGGTCCACTAGTGTACACAAATATCTAGTAATGGCACTCCTGCCTTAACCCCCTCCTAATAGCAAGGACAAGAATGGCCAAGCCACCGTAGCAAGACCTCGACTAACCTCTAGGGAGGCAACTGAGATCCTCCCTCCCAACATACAGTTAGACTCCACTATTGATGGTTGTATACGAATTGTATGAATGACAATTGTTCGAATAACAATTGACCTACACAATTGACCGAATTTAAACGGTCAATTAGTATATATATGCAGGGGAAACCCCCCACAACCCTCCACCCAATCCAACCCCCACCCCAATCCCCTTGTATTATTATTACCTCAACCCAACCCATTACATATGTAAAAATGACCATAGGGTCAATTTTGCAGAAGGTCAATTCGGACCCCTGTTATTCGAACAATTGTATAATTCGAGCAAATTTGAAACGAACAATTCGGGTAATACCCTATTGATAGGATATGATTTGTTATTTATAACGTGCTTAATACCCAGAGGTTTCTAAACACGGCCCGCGGATCGAACCTGTGTTGCTCTGTGTTGCCTTACTTCCAAGGAGAGCGTGTTGCCCCTGAGTTATCTTCCCGAGACATTAGTCCTAATGCCTCCCCTAGTCAGGGGACCTTGTGATTATTGAGGGCATAAAAGGAAAGGGCTTGGGAGAAATCCAACCACCTAATGGCCATAAAATAGAGACTATTGGAGTGCCACCTAGTAAGCCGCCACCTTCACTAACACTGCGCTTCCTCATTTGCCAATAATCGCCAGAGCCGTCCGCGGACCTCCGGGCTGTGGAGGACCCAACTCCTCCCGCGTCTCAGAAGGAGTATGACACACGCACACAAGGAGCAAGGCAATGACTGCTGTTTATTAGAGTAACGGCAGTGATACGCTTAGTCTGTATGCATCCGGAAAAGCTCTCATCATTAGTGGGGCTCGCAGGCCCTTTTTACAGCAGTATGACGCGCTACTTGCATCACCTGGGAAAAATCTTCACAAAAACTATTGCCACTTCGGATTGGTTCCCCGAGTGGTAGGGTTAGTATATGTCTTCTATAGGGAGAGATGTTAGTGGTGAAGGGCAGGTCAGGTGGTATACTTGGGCTGCCCCTAACAGTTGCTACTTTGGAATTGTTACAAGGGGACCCTTGGTGATTAGCTAGGAGTAATGGTGTCAGTAATAAGCCCCCTGTATTCTGATTGGTTCTCCTGCGAGCCCCCAAGCCTGGGTCCATCGCTGTTCCCAGCCTGCGGTGTACCTGACATTAGCAACAATGTGCAACTATGTGTTAGTGCGGACAATGGACAGGTCTGCTTATGGGCTGGTGAGCAGATCTTTCCCATCGCTGTAGGTGTCCATCTTTGCCGCTTCGTTGTTGCCACCTGTGTCCCAGATGTGGGACCCTGGCGGCTTCTCATCTCATAAGCTTGACATCTTGTCAGTTCGGCTTGGTCACGCGTGTGGAGACCGTAGCTGGAGCAGAATTATGAGCATTAGATTTTGTATTCTGTCTCTGAGGGCTTGGCACCTGCAGGTGTAACCTTGACGCTGGGCGCGTGGCGTGCGGGTTGCAACATCGTGGCCTTGGCTGTGGGCTCTCGTTAGGGGCTTGTTCTGCATGGTCAGCACTTTGTAGTATTTTGCTCTGGGAAGGTTTTCGATTGCGAGGCTCCTGCCTGGGGACTCTTGCTTGCGGCCTACTTGGGCCTAGTTTCTGGGTGGCAGTACATAATCCATAGTTTGGAGGTCGCGGGGTGACAGAGTGTCACAGGCAGCATTAGATATACATGGTGGTGTCCTCATAGGGATGGGTGGCGTGAAAAGCGTCAGCAAGCATGCACACAAGCTCTTCAGGCATCTTGCATTTCTGCGGTGCTGTAGAAGGCCTATGTGAAAAATAACAACGATGCATGTCTGTGGGTGTGACCGTCCGCTGCGTCATAGCACTGAGCATGTTCTTCGTGTGGGTTGGTGTGTGAGTGACCAGTGTGCATGGTGGCACGTGTATTCTTGTCTGTTGGCTATGTCGTCATGGCATCTCTAACGATGTGAATACTCATGGCTGTTGTTTTAGTTGAGCTGATCCATGTCGCAGGCGTTGGTTTGAGCCTGGCGTGCTGGTGGGCATAGTCCTCGTATGTGTAGGTTTTTTAACCAGGGTATTTTGTTATCTGGTAAGTAGATGAACTCCCCTCGTGGGGGGTGTCTGGGCCGTGATCCCCTAAGCCATGGTCTAGATAAGATTGGGGGGAGGGTGTTATCCCATTCTCCCACTTCAGTCCCCCCTCTGGTCGACTTGTCGACCACAAAATCATCCTTTTCCTTATCTCCTTTCACTCTCCATACTTTAGTTATTCCGGTCAAGTGCCCATAGTGGGTGACATGATCTTCAAATGACCAATACATGTAAACGCAGCCGCCGCCAGGTTTGCAGTATACCCATTTTCCAACATAGCTCCTTGGGTTCCTTGGGTTCTCCACCTTCACAGACGGCGGAGCTATGTGATTATCAAGTATCTGTTGGCGCAACCTTTCCCTTTCCTGTATGATCATGTCTCTGTGCTTGTCATCATCAGCTGGCAGTAAGGCATGCATTCCAACCATCTCCATCATTTCGTCCGTTGTACGAGCTTTTCTTCCTTTCCATAATCTCATTCCAATTATTATAGCCACTGCCAATATAATGCATCCTGCTATTAACTTCAGGCCGTCTGATAGCTATGAAGGCATCCATGACCACAGGAAGGAAAACCAACTGCCGTCTCCTTTTACTCCTTTACTTTCGTCAATCATTTTCGAGTGCATCAGGGCTAGTTGTGATACTGCTTCTGTAAGTGTTCCATTGTCAGCGTCATTAGCGGGAAGAATGTGCAACATGATTGTCCAATTTTCGCACATACTCCTCCTTCCATTGCCGTGAGGAGGTCCAGCACATATATATTTTGTAGTGCTACCATTCGTACTGCCCTCAAATCTTCTTTTATCTCATTGAATCCATTGATGGTTGAATTAATGGTCATCATTAGCTCCCAGCGGGTAATCTGGAGCCATTTTGCATTTGCATATGCCTGCAATCCTGGGTGTATTATTGATGAGAAGAACATTGCTGCTCTGCTAAATAGCCTGTTTTCCGGTGGGATGGAAGTGAGAGCTGTTTCCAATCTTCCACATAGGTAGTTTCCGGTCAGGGGCTCTCCTTTTCTTTTCACTCTCGACGGAATTGTCTTGCCGTGCTCCTCGTCACTTTCTTCATCCTGCACAGATCTTTTCCTCCTTTTATTACCTTCGTCCATCTTGGGGAAGTTGGCCATGTTGACGTGGCTCTGAGGCACAACCAGAGATGGTACATTAATGTGTACCATAGTGCATATCCCATTCCATGATGGAGGTAACGTGTGATATGCCTTATCGCCGCAGGCCCAATAGTGATCCATTAGAACAGCTGACCCAGCACCCCCCTCAGGGATCAATATTATACTTCTGTAGTTGCGGTTATTTCCAACATCAACATTGCCAATGTGTTGATAGCACAGTGTGGGTGCAGATAGCGGTAGTATAGTTATTGGGTCTTCGTCTTTCTCCAGCCGTGTGAACAGCGGTACATTTTTTACCCACTCCATCCAACACTTATGGTTTGTGTCGTTGATTGAGTGCGCATTTTCGTTTGTCACATATTGCTCCCCACCACTCCATCTGTCCATCCTTCATTAGTGTATATCTTCCCATATATTACAATGAGTGCTCTTTCCCAACAACCTTGTTCACCTGCAATTTCACTTGCATACCAGTCACCCGGCAGGTATTCTAATGTCACTTTCTTTGTTTCTCCTTTATCAGGGCCATCTGTTATGTATCTAAATCCTTGTGTGTATAGGCGGTAGCTGTTGTACATCCTAAGCGTTTTTATGAAGTTATTTTCATAGGGGTATGTATCTCTTGTCTTCCATTGTAATGCAACCACTGTCCCTTTGAATTGTCCTTTCATTTTGAATAATCCCAAATATATCAGGAATTCCACTGTCTTTGCTGGTACTTCAGTAGCTACAAAAGTCCTCGATGCGCTCATGGCGTACGGGATCAACGAGCACACATAGCAGTTGTCCTTAGTTGTCTGCTTACCAATTTTGGACATGTGCTGATACCACATGTTATTTGAGACGTGTGCTGAATCTGTGATATATGTGTCAATCCCATCATTATCTCCAGATGTACTACATTTCAATCTATTCCCATCACCTCTTGTGTTACTTGTACCACCTGACACCGTACCTGTTGCAGCAGAGGGAGGGGGTATGTTAATTTTGGGTGCAGCCATAATTTGAGAAGCATAGCGTGACTGCCAGACAGAGGCAGCAATTAAACCGGTGATGACCAACACTCCTACTATATTTATTACAATACCTAACATCACCGGCATTTTGTTCTTACCTTTGCTGCGGTCCTGCAGCTTATTCTTTATGAAGTTAAAGATGCCCGCCTGAAAATTCTAAAAACATGTGTTATTCTGTTAGTTTTCTTTAATCAAGCTCTCCCTATCAGGCAGTCATTTAGTGCCCAGGCAAAAAGCTGTTCCCACGCTAATCTCAGTGACCTATCTCTCAGAGCTGTTAAGTGCTCGTGGAGATGTGGGAATAATTGTTCTATGGCCAAAATAAACGTGTTGTAATATGCACGTACCCTTCTCCTTTTTAAATATTTTGGTCTCTTTATATGGTATACAAATTGGTGTGACAGTGCCTCGGGGGTATTGTCATCTGTGGGTAGCATTTACCCCTGGGCAAACACGACGTTAGTAACTTCACTTTCTTTACAACACAGTAATATGTGGTACCTGCATGTGCAAGACATAAAGAGAAAGAGAACATGCATGTGTTTACATGTGTGGTACAGTATTTATTTTTGTTAGACAATGTCCTTTATTGGGTAGTGGCAGGGACAGCACTGGGCGGGGCAGCTGTTTGGTTGCTCTGGGATCTCATGACCATGGGGTGGGCTATGGGCGATTGTCCAAAGTCTATGGCTGTGACTGTGGCTGGGAAGGGGTCAGGGGCAGTGTCACAATTGTCTTTTGTTGTAGTTGCTGCGTCTTTTCCTGTTGTTGGTGTTGCCAATGCTGTTGTTGTTGTGGTGGCCCTGTCGTCAATGTGAGGGCAGGTCTGACCTTTGTAAGGCTTGACATCATGCAAGTGATTCCATACCTTTTTATTGCTCAGTTTAACTGCACTGGGAGCTACTGCTTCCACCGGCGATTGAAGTTGCGGAGGAGAACGTGATCTCCTTCCGCTATTGTCCAGTTTGTTTGTTGTACTTGTTCCTCGTTTGTTTCTTCTTGCTCAGTAGTCTTCGACCCGCCCCGCGTGCGCTCGAGCTGTTGAGAGATAAAGGCGAAACTAGTAATCAAGAAAGACACTTATTCATACATCTCGTCACCAAAAATATTGGCAGAACTTTCATAATCAGTCATTGCTCTTGAGGGTGGAGTTAGTGGAAGTTGCATCTGACATCCAGTCACCACCTCGTGGGGAGTGAGGTGCTGATCGGACCCTGGCCTATTTCTCAGCTCAAACAGGGCCAAGGGGAGGCAGTACAATCAGCTTTTCTTAGTTGTCTGCTGTATTTTTGCAATCTCTTCTTTTAGCAGGCCGTTCACAGACACCGCTTTCCTGCGGGTGGTATGCGCATGCGAACTTCTGTTTGATGCCGAGCATTGCAGTTATGTGCTTGAACAGTTCATTAGCAAAGTGTGGGCCGTTGTCCGACTGCAGCACTTTGCAAACTCCCCACCTTGGGGAAACTTCCCTCACTAGGAATTTTGCAGCTCTGAATGCGTCTGCATGAGAGCAGGGCCCAGCCTCAATCCACCTTGAAAATGGGCACACCACTACAATCATGTATCTTTGTCCTTGACATACGCTGATCATGTCAACGTAGTCAATGTGCAGGTGTATGAAGGGTCCTTCCGGCCGGGGTATAGTACCTTTTATCACTTGCAGCGTGTGACCGGCTGTAAATTGTTGACAAGTTAGGCATCTGCTGATAAAGTTTGCAACATGTGAATTTAGCTCGGGGCAGAACCAGGCATCCTTTATGCGTGCTGCAATCACTTCCTTTCCTGTGTGTGTGGGGTGGTGTAGTTGTTCCAGAGCTGTTTTCAGTAGGGCCAGGGGCATCACTACCTTTCCTGTATTATTCTGACGCCACAATGCATCTGTGGGTGACATTGTGCATCCTCTTTTTACCCATAGCTCCTTTTCCGCCATAGGTGCTGCTGCCTGTATTTCCATTATCTTTGTGTCAGGGATGTGTGTGTACCAATCCTTCATTAGCATTTGTCTTGCTCCCATCCTCCCCTTATCTTTTCCTTTTTCTGGGGGTGTCCAAACTTCTCCAAAATACGCAGCATGCTTGGCATGTGCGTCTGCTGTTTCGTTACCTTTTGAGATAGGGTCATCCCCGTTGGTGTGGGCCTGACACTTTACCAGGGCTATTTCTCTGGGTGTCTCAATTACTTCAATTAGTTCTGCAAGTACTAGGGCATGTTGTACTGGTGTCCCATCTGCTCTTCTGAACCCTCTGTAAAGACTGGTAGGGGGTGTCTGTACTTCCGCTCTCTATATGGTAGAGGAGAGGCACAGAGGACCCCAGCCAAGATTCTCTATTATTGGTACGTGGTCGAGCAATCAAGGCCTAGCTTCTCAGGAGGTGGTGCGGGCTGGTTCTTAAGTACAGTGTAGTCCCCGAACCCCCACAAAGGAATGTCCACACACTGTATTACTGAAAACACAGTCTTTATATAATTAATATTCAAAGGTATGTACACGATCACAATAACGCACTTTGTACTCGGAAGTCAACAATGATAAACATATACAATTCTAAAGTGGTACCACTAATGTTATCGAATCTCATTGAAGTGCATCAACTGTACGGTTAAAATGTCACACAGATTAATAATGAGGAAACCAGCAATAGAGGTAGGCAGGAACGTAAGATGGTTGGAACAATTGGCAGAACACGGACCCCTACCGCTAGGCGCAGTTCTGAGTGGAGATCCCCCCACCTGGGCAACCTGTAAATAAAGATATATAGCACAAGCCCAGTCCATATGTTCAATAGTCTCACTTCTTCCTATTAAGGTTTTACCCCCCCAATTTACCTGGTGGAGTAGAGTTCTCCGACGATGCGTCAACCAATCCTTCTTGAGTGCCTCCCTTTCAGGCGGGAGCCACGGATCGTCGAGAGGTGTCTGGGAACTTGGCGTTCAGTGTCGGGGAATCGACGGCCCTTCTTGAGTGCCCTCCCTTTAAGGCAGGAGTCACGGGTCGTCGAACGTCTGACAGTGAACTGGGTGGACTACGGCAGGGAAGTGGCAGCTTCGTTCCTAGTGGTGCTTGTCGACGACAGAGCGTTGGCGTCCTGCAAGGAAGAGGCGTGCGGGGCACCTCGGTGACGATAGTTCTGGACCGCAAAGAGATGATGAAGAACTGTGGCCCAGCAAGGGTGTCGAGTCGTCGGCATCTCTATGGTCTTTAGGTGGCGGGAAACCCACCGGTGGATGCTCCTCGGCGCGTTGACGGTCGGGCCTTCTCGAACGGGAGACAAGCGGATGACGATGCAGACAAGAGCGTCCGATGATCAATTGAAGTTCTTAGGCAAACGGGAGCACGGCAGCTTCGGTCGGCGGTCATCGACAGTGGCGGACAACAGTCCGGGTGCTTCTCTTTGAGATTCCGCAGCAGTCCCCGTATCGGGCCGGCAGCCTGTCGAAGGTCTGTCTACCAGGGAGCGTTGGCAAAGATCAGCTGTGCACGATGGTCCCTCGTAGCTCGGGAAGAGGGCGCCTTACTAGGTCCTCTCTGGGTCAGCCCTTGGAAACACACAGCCTTCAGATTGCGAGGGAGAGCCACAGCACTCCTTCTCGTCCAGCGGGGGTTTCAAGGTCAAGCGTCAGTTACTCCAGTTACTCGTCGTAGTGGACTTCAGCTTCTGAACACGATTCCTAGCAGTGAGAGGTCCCCAGATATACTGTTGATCTCCCATTCATTCCGCGGGGTCACACTCAAGCATCCAACCACGACTAGGGGCATTCATGCAGGCAGGCAGCCAATCAGGCACACAAGGTATTCAGGCCATTCACTTCTCTCCAGACACTCACAACAAGTTATGTGTATTGGGACAAGTATCGAGCCATTCAACACCCCAAGTTGCATTCATACCGGTTTCGGGCAGGGTTGTCTCAGTCATTGTGTCAACCACCAGATACTAGACACCCACAACACAGAATGCATATTCGTCACACACTCTATTCACCCTGGTCCCATCGACAGGAGGTACCCACAACATACATCACCAGGAGGCTCACAGCTAGTCTGGCCGGGCCTTCACAACAACACCATATCTGGCATTTCCACCCAACAGCCAGTCAGGGGGAAGGGACAGAGTCAGGGCTTCCCAGGACTTTGGGAAAACAAGGTAATGGGTAATAGAAAGCAAGAGGCCACCGGGGCCATCTTGTTTTCCATTAGGAATCAACTGATCCCAATGGCAGGGCCGGGGTATCCCAAAATGGAGGATACTCCGCGCACCTGTCAAATTCAGCATCGAGCTGCCACCAGCCCATACCCTGCTCTGCGGGCCACCCACAGGTGCCCAAAATCATACACTAGGGCACAGTGTTGTACCCCCGCCCATGGGTGCCATAAGGGTATCCCACGGGTCCGTTCACCAAACCGAAAGAGAGAGAGCTGCACCGCCAGGAGTCCCACATGAACTCCTGTGTGGAAAACACGACAGAACACACGATAAAAAGCAGTAAAGGACAAGGATACGGAGGCCCTGTCCCTCCGATGCATTTCCAGCATCACAGTCGCCCCCCAGACTGAGGTGGAGGGTGCCTAATCTCCCACGGGATAGACACCCTCATCCAGACGGTCAACATACCTTCTGGAAAGGCCATCTGCATTATCGTGACTCTTCCCTGGTCTGTGCTCTTTGGTGAAGTCTAGCCCTTGCAGGCTAATGGACCACCTGAGCAGTTTCGGGTTCTCACCCTTCATCTGCATAAGCCACTTCAGGGGCTTATGACCTGTTTGGACCTTGAAGGTTGACCCCGTAAGGTAGCGCCTAAATCGCCTAAGGCTCCAAACTATACTAAAACATTCCTTTGCAACAGTAGCCCACCTAAGTTCTCTACCCTTGAGTTGTCTACTGATGAATATGATAGGATGTTCTCTCCCTTTGTCATCTAACTGGGAAAGGAGAGCTCCAATTCCGGTGTTGCAGGCATCCGTCTGGACGATAAAGGGTCGGCTGTAGTCAGGCGCACACAACACGGGTGCCCGACACAGACTTTCTTTCAAGCCATCAAAGGCCCTCTGACAGTCTTCAGTCCAATTGACCTTCCTAGGCTGCTTGGGTGAAGTCAGAGCTGTCAGTGGTGCAGCTATGGTTCCATAGTCCGCCATGAAATTGCGATAGTACCCAGTGAGGCCCAAAAATGCTCTCACATGGGTTTGAGTAGTGGGAGTCTCCCAGTCCTGTACATCCTGTACCTTACTGGGGAGAGGTTGGATTTGACCCCCTCCTACCGCATGACCAAGATACGTGACTTTCCCCTGAGCTATCTGGCACTTGGTGGCCTTGATAGTGAGGTTAGCCCTCTTTAAGGCCTGCAACACTCTACCTAGATGTGTCAAGTGCTCTTCCCAAGTGGAACTGTAAACGGCAATGTCGTCACAATAAGCCACACAAAAGGCTTCCAGCACACTGAGAGCATGATTGACCAATCTCTGGAAGGTGGCAGGGGCATTCTTCAACCCAAAAGGCATGACCCTAAACTGGTAGAGTCCCTCTGGTGTTGAGAACGCCGTCTTTTCCTTGGCATGGTCCGCCAGAGCTATTTGCCAATAGCCTGAGGTGAGGTCAAAGGTGCTCACAAATTTGGCAGCACCTATGGTGTCCACGAGCTCATCAGCCCTGGGCAATGGGTGCGTGTCAGTTTTGGTGACGGCATTGACTCCTCGGTAGTCCACACAGAACCTCCAATCCTTGGTACCTGCCTGGGAACTTGCCTTGGGGACAAGGACCACTGGGCTGGACCAGGGACTGGTTGAGGGTTCAATAACACCCAGATCCAACATCTTGGCGACCTTAGCCTGGATGTGGTTCTTAACCGTATCTGACATTCGGTAGCTCCTGCTCTTGACAGGCACATGGTCACCAGTGTCAATTTCCTGCTTACAGCACGGTGTAAGGCCTGGCGTCAGCGAAAACAGAGAGGCATACTGCTGGAGCAAAGTCTTGCAGGCCCTCTGCTGCTCGGTTGTCAAATCTGGAGAGAGCTGCACTCCCTCCACTGAGCCATCCTGAGGGTTGCTATGCAGCAAATCAGGAAGGGGCTCACTCTCATCCTCTTCTTGCTCTGAAGCCAGCAAGAGACATGTGACTTCTGCTCGCCTGTGGAAAGGCTTGAGCCTATTGACATGGAATACCTGAGGGGCTACCCCTGGGATTCCCATGTCAACCAGATAGTTGACCTCGCCCATCTTGGAGATTATCCTGAAGGGTCCAGTCCATTTATCTGCCAATGCACGAGGCTTGGTAGGCTCCATCACGAGGACCTCCTGTCCCGGAGTCTAATTCACTTGCGATGCTTTAAGGTCATGCCAGTATTTGTTCAATTCCTGGCTGACCTTGAGATTTGCTGTTGCTTGACCCATGATTTGTGTCATCCTCCACCTGAGGCCTAACACATAGTCCCCCACTTGCTTGGCGGGACTGGGAGGGGTGGCTTCCAAATCTTCTCTGATCAAGGCAAGGGGCCCCCTCATGGGATGTCCAAAGAGTAGCCCAAAGGGGCTGAAACCAACATCCTCTTGAGGTACCTCTCTGTAAGCAAACAGCAGGCATGTCAGGAGGAGATCCCATTTCCTCCTTAGGGGCTCTTCCAAAGCACCTTGAGAGTTTTATTAAATCTCTCAACCAGACCATCGGTCTGGGGGTGGTAAGAAGTGGAGAACTTGTAGGTTAACCTGCACTCTTTCCACATGGTTTTCATGTAACTAGACATGAAGTTGGATCCTCGGTCAGAGACAACCTCCTTGGGGAATCCAACACGGGTGAAAATGCCCAGGAGAGCCCGGGCAACCACCTTGGCCGTAACAGTCCGAAGGGGTATAGCCTCAGGGTACCTGGTGGCATGATCTACCAAAACCAGGATGAACCGATGTCCACCTGACATGGGAGGGTCAAGGGGACCGATGATGTCGATGCCCACCCTCTCAAACGGTGTACCAACCACTGGCAATGGCTGCAGTGGGGCGAGGACACTGCCTCCAGTTTTGCCAGACAACTGACAAGTTGGGCAGGTCCTGCAGTGGGACTCCACTTCTACTCCCATCCGAGGCCAGTAGAAATGGGCAGCGAGCCTCTGCTTAGTCTTCTTGGTACCAAGATGACCAGCCAAGGGCACCTCATGCGCCAACTGCAGTAGGAAGGGCCTGTAAACCTGGGGTACCACCAACCTCTTGAGGGCACCAGGGTCAGGCTTAGTGGGCTCACTAACAAGGATCTCACCCTCCCAATAAATCCGGAAAGTCCTAGGCACCTCTCCTTGTGCCTGGGACAGGCCTGTTTCCTCAGACCCTCGAGAGAGGGACACTCTCTCTGTCCTTTACAGAAGTCTGCCCGGGAGGGTCCCCCTTCAGCTAGCAAGCATTGAAGATTGGGATGATCCTCCGGGTTGAGAACCTCTCCCACAGGAGAGTCTTCTGGCTCTTCTCCCACAGGAGTTGAGACAGGGTTTACCACTGGACCCAGCACGTCCGGAGCATGGATCCCAATGGGTGCTGTAGGAACAGCAGGAAGAGAAGGAGCTCCCTCCACAGAGGTGGCCTTCTTGCTCTTCCTTCGTCGTGCCTTAGGCCACGCCTTCGGCTCGGGTACCTTACTCACAGCCAGACCCGGTGTCACCTGTGACCTAGTGACCGCAGCAGCAGTCATGGGAAGACCATCCGCGATCAATCCCAACTCGACTAGATCGTTACCTAACAGAGGGCCTCATTCCGGGTTTGGAGCTAACCATGGATTAATTAGCTCCATGGTTGCCTCCAAAACCGTCCCAAATCCGGCATGGTAAATGGAGTAATTACCGGTCCATTCCAGGTTTGGAGGGACTGATAATTCCCCATTCACCTTTTGCCCTTCCCCATTCCCATTTCTGCCCCATAGGGCTCAATGGGAATGGGGAAGGAGGTAATTATGGCACCGTAAATTACAGTACCGTAATTACCTCCGAAGTACCTTTGCGGGTCCCGTACTTAACTCCTGCTAAAAGCAGGAGGTAAGGAAGGACCCGCAAAGGGACCTCGGAATATGGAGGTAAGGGATTACCGGCATCGGCACCCTTACCGGTGCCGGTAATTCCTTACCTCCAACCTCGGAATGACCCCCAGAATGTTAGCAGGGACATTGTCCTGAACCAGGACAGGAAGCTTTGCTGTCTTGTCTCCAATTATGAGTGTGACTCGGGCTACAGGCGATAATTTGGGAGGCCCACCAGCTAACCTGGAGGTTCTCAGAGCAGCATCTACATAGTCCTCTGGCTTGAGCAGGGTCCTGTCCACCACTGTCATGCTTGCCCCAGTGTCTCTCAAACCAGTAGAAGGCTGGCCATTCAGGAGGACACTTCTCAAAAATCTACGGGTGTTCTGTGGGATAGTCGCCAGTACTTCCGCGTACTGCTCTCAGGCACCAGGGGACACTAAGGAAATCTCTATGGGAGCACCAAAGGTGATCCTTGTAGAGAAGGGGAGGACAGTGGCCTCCACCTCAGACATGGGGTAAGGGTAGGTCAGACTGACAGCCTGTACTCTGAGTGCCTTACCTTTACACTTGGAGTCACCCCTTTTGTGATCCAGAGCCCCACAGTCCCAACAAGTGCCGGGAGTGCGCGGTACGGTACTGGAACCACCGGGAGCCTGCTTTGCAGCAGGTGGACCACTACTCTTATTCCCACCCACAGATGACTTATCCCCACCAGATTTTTGGGTCTTAGGAGAGGAGGGTTTAGGTTTATTCAACTGTGACTGCTTTTGGGAACCATAGATTTCTGAGAGGCGCCCTTTTCTTTGTCCTTGTCCTTCCCACTGGAGTCCTTAGGGGACACCCGGTGGGAGACCCACTTGTCAGCCAACCTAGCCAGCTTAAAGGGATCCAAAATGTTCTGGTCAGCAACATACTGACGCAGCTCTGGTGAACAGGCTTCAGAAAAATGCTCAAAAAACAATAGGTGTGACAATTCAACGAAAGTTTTCACCTTGTAACCATCAATCCACCCCATCATATTCATGTGCGCAGCACTCACCCAGTCAACCCAAGACACATTCTCTCTTTTCTTAAAATCCCTGAACCTTTTAAGGTATTGGGTAGGCGTTTTGCCAAACTTGGCAATCAAAGCACATTTCATACACACATACTGACCCCTTTCTTCCACACTCAGCTTCAGAATACAGTCATATCCAGTTTGAGGTACTCTGCTTAGCAAACACTTAGCCCAATCTCTTTTGTCAACATCATGAATTGCACACGCCATTTCAAACGCTTCAATCCATTGAAGGATATCAGAACCATCTGAAAACACACCAACCGAATCCTTCATAAATTTAGTTGCTGGGGACCTGACACTCTCACTGGGTTTCGCTGAAGTCTCCACTCGAGCTTTCTCTAGCTGGATTCTCTGACATTCAGTGTCCTTGTCTTTGAGTTCAAGATCCCTATTCTTGAGTTCAACTTGTTGCGCCAGCTCCTCTTTCTTAACCTCAGCATCTATTTCCAACTTGCGATATTCAAAGGCCAATTTCATCCTTAATAACTCAAGTTCCAATGTATTGCTGGGGGTCGGAACAGAGGCAGCAGGAATGGCGGCATTCCCAGAAACAGATTCAGTAGAACCTCCAGGGGCGGAGTCCTCATTGGTTGCATTCCCCCCCTCATCAAGAGTTTCACCATCGGTCTGGTAGTCCACCAGGGCAGCTATCAGCTCAGCCCTAGACTTATCCACAAAGTCTAACTCCCTGGCTTCACAAGCACTCTGGAGAGCCTCTAAGCTCATCCGAGTCAATTTACCATTCGCAATAGACTCCATTGCTTGTAATGCAGTTATTTTGTACACACTCAAACCTTAATCTAATAAAGTGCGGATATTTTGTAAGTGGCACGGTTATACACTGATTCTTAAAACCATAAGCATCCCACCGCTGCCACCAGTGTAAAGACTGGTAGGGGGTATCTGTACTTCCGCTCTCTATATGGTAGAGGAGAGGCACATAGGACCCCAGCCAAGATTCTCTATTATTGGAACGTGGTCGAGCAATCAAGGCCTAGCTTCTCAGGAGGTGATGCAGGCTGGTTCTTAAGTACATTGTAGTCCCCGAACCCCCACAAAGGAATGTCCACACCCTGTATTACTGAAAACACAGTCTTTATATAATTAATATTCAAAGGTATGTACACGATCACAATAACGCACTTTGTACTCGGAAGTCAATAATGATAAATATATACAATTCTAAAGTGGTACCACTAATGTTATCGAATCTCATTGAAGTGCATCAACTGTACGGTTAAAATGTCACACAGATTAATAACGAGGAAACCAGCAATAGAAGTAGGCAGGAACGTAAGATGGTTGGAACAATTGGCAGAACACTGACCCCTACCGCTAGGCGCAGTTCTGAGTGGAGATCCCCCCACCTGGGCAACCGGTAAATAAAGATATATAGCACAAGCCCAGTCCATATGTTCAATAGTCTCACTTCTTCCTATTAAGGTTTTACCCCCCCAATGTACCTGGTAGGAGTAGAGTTCTCTGACGATGCGTCGACCGATCCTTCTTGAGTGCCTCCCTTTCAGGCGGGAGCCACGGATCGTCGAGAGGTGTCGGGAACTTGGTGTTCGGTGTCAGGGAATCGACGGCCCTTCTTGAGTGCCCTCCCTTTAAGGCAGGAGTCACGGGTCGTCGAACGTCCGACGGTAAACTGGGTGAACTACGGCAGGGAAGTGGCAGCTTCGTTCCTAGCGGTGCTCGTCGACGACAGAGCGTTGGCGTCCTGCAAGGAAGAGGCGTGCGGGGCACCTCGGTGACATTAGTCCTGGACCGCAAAGAGATGATGAAGAACTGTGGCCCAGCAAGGGTGTCGAGTCGTCGGTGTCTCTGTGGTCTTTAGGTGGCGGGAAACCCACCGGTGGATGCTCCTCGGCGCGTCAACGGTCGGGCCTTCTCCAGCGGGAGACAAGCGGATGACGATGCAGACGAGAGCTTCCGATGATCAATTGAAGTTCTTAGGCAAACGGGAGCATGGCGGTTCCGGTCGGCGACGGCGGTCGTCGACAGTGACGGACAACAGTCCAGGTGCTTCTCTTTGAGATTCAGCAGCAGTCCCCGTATCGGGTCGGCAGCCTGTCGAAGGTCTGTCTACCAGGGAGCCTTGGCAAAGATCAGCTGTGCACGATGGTCCCTCGTAGCTCGGGAAGAGGGTGCCTTACCAGGTCCTCTCTGGGTCAGTCCTTGGAAACACACAGCCTTCAGATTGCGAGGGAGAGCCACAGCACTCCTTCTCGTCCAGCGGGGGTTTCAAGGTCAAGCGTCAGTTACTCCAGTTACTCGTCGTAGTGGACTTCAGCTTCTGAACACGATTCCTAGCAGTGAGAGGTCCCCAGATATACTGTTGATCTCCCATTCATTCCGCTGGGTCACACTCAAGCATCCAACCACGACTACGGGCATTCATGCAGGCAGGCAGCCAATCAGGCACACAAGGTATTCAGGCCATTCACTTCTCTCCAGACACTCACAACAAGTTATGTGTATTGGGACAAGTACCGAGCCATTCAACACCCCAAGCTGCATTCATACCGGTTTCGGGCAGGGTTGTCTCAGTCATTGTGTCAACCACCAGATACTAGACACCCACAACACAGAATGCACATTCGTCACACACTCTATTCACCAAGGTCCCAGGACTTTGGGAAAACAAGGTAATGGGTAATAGAAAGCAAGAGGCCACCGGGGCCATCTTGTTTTCCATTAGGAATCAACTGATCCCAATGGCAGGGCCGGGGTATCCCAAAATGGAGGGTATTCTGTGCACCTGTCAAATTCCGCATGGAGCTGCCACCAGCCCATACCCTGCTCTGCGGGCCACCCACAGGTGCCCAAAAACATACACTAGGGGCCCATGGGTGTCATAAGGGTATCCCACGGGTCCGTTCACCAAACCAAAAGAGAGAGAACTGTACCGCCAGGAGTCCCACATGAACTCCTGTGTGGAAAACACGACAGAACACACGATAAAAAGCAGTAAAGGACAAGGATACGGAGGCCCTGTCCCTCTGATGCATTTCCAGCATCACACCCTCTCCTTTGCCATTTTATTAATCCTGAGTGGACTGTTGACATGACATATGCACTATCGGAATATATAGTTACTCTTTTATCACAGCTCTCTTTTAAGGCCAAAGTTAGGGCCACTATCTCTGCTGCTTGGGCCGAGTAACGTTGTGGTAGTTGAACACAATTTACTGGCACATACATCCAGTCTTCTGTCAACTTAACTACTGCTGCTCCTGTCCTTCTAACACTGTCGCTTTGGTCAATTGTTGATTACCCATCAATGTACATTATTTCTCCCCTGCTAGGGCATTTTCCTCAACTTTTCTTGTGCTGGAGTAAGTTTCAATGGCCTGGGTGCAATCATGAGCGTAGTCACCATCTTCAACTACTTCAGCTATAAATCTTGCTGGGTTTACATTGCTGCACCTTACAATTGTTAGCTCTGGTCTTGATAGTATTATTTTGTAGCCTGATGCCTTCTGTGTCGTCAATGTTGATTTGGGCTTGTTCAATATTGCAAAGAGTGCGTGTTCCACGAACAGTGTGGTAGGGCACCCCATTGTTATTGATGATGACTTCTCCACCGCGAATGCTGCGGCTGCGAGGCTCTGTTCGCAGGGGAAGTGACCTAACATTACAGGGTCCAAGTGTTCGCTGTAAAAAACCATGGGCTTGTGTCCCATGCTCGTTTTTTGTGTCAGCACTGCCTTCATTACTGCTGAGTCGCAATGTGAAAAAATGAAAAATTGGTGTTCGTAGTTAGGGGTAGCTAGCACTGGTGCTGTTGAGATGGCGTTTTTTAGTTCATCAAAAGCCTCCTTCATTTATCTTGTCCATCCCAACTTTTTATCCCCCTTCTGTGCTTCTCTGAGGGCCTCGAGCAGGGGTCCTATGTATGAACTGTAGTCAAAAACCCATGCCCTGCAGTAGTTCCATAGGCCCAGAAATTGCTGAAGTTCTCTCACTCTCTGTGGTTGCGGAGTGTTGGTTATGGCCTGTGCTCTTTGTGGTGCAATGTTCCTTCCATGCTGAGAGATAAGCTGACCAATGTAGAGCACCTGTTCCTGGCAGTACTGTAACTTTTCCTTGTCCACCTTGTACCCCTTCTCAGCTAATGCTGTGAGCATCTTTACTGAGTCCTTTCTACACCTTTCTTCAGAGGTGCTGCAAATGATGATGTCATCAACGTATTGCAGCACCGTGCTCTCCATCTCAATGTTTCCCAAGTCCATTTGTATCACTCTGTTGAAGATGGGTGGTGACTCACAGTACCCTTGGGGCAACCTTGTGTGTTTTCATTTTGTGTTTCTGTATGTGAAGCTTGTCAGGTCCTGTGAGTCAGGGTGCAGAGGTATCGAGAACAATGCGTTTTTGAAGTCAATCACAGTAAACCGTGATGCTTCTGCTGGTAATCCACATAGTATGGTGGCTGGGTTGGCTGCTATGGGGTACTCTGCTTCTACAATGTAATTCAAGGGCCTGAGGTGCTGGATGAACTGCCAAGACCCTCCTTTCACTTTGCGCACTGGGTACACAGCAGTGTTGCAGGGTGATTCTGATGGTATCAGTATGCCATTGTTTATCAAGGCCGTTATTGTTTCATATATGCCCTCATCTGCCTCCTTCGATAGTGGGTATTGTTTCACTCTCTGTAATATGGCTCCTTTTTTCAATTTTATTTTCACTTCACCAATGCTTTTTATGCAGCCAACGTCATATGGACTGGTGGTCCACAGGGATGCTGGTACTGCTGCCATGTCTTCCTCATAAAATGGTACTGGTGTAGGGGCAGGTGCCTCTAGTGCCATTGCCATTTTTAGTGCCACTTGCTTGTATGTTACCTTCAACCAGATGTTAATGCTCATCCCAAACACCATCTCTCCATCTCCATTATTATCTGAGAAGAGCTCCTCATCAGACACCTGTGTAAACCTGCATCCCTCTGCCAGTGCTATTACAGCTCTCCAGGCCCTCCCCTCCCTGTCCTGGGCATGTACTGCGATGTAATCTGCAGTTGCCATAATGCTCTCAATGCTTACTGAAATCATTTTCCCCTCTTTTTCACCTGCTGGTGTTTCAGGTCTGAATAGGTAAGCTGCTGGCCTTCTCCAAACTTTGCCCTCAATTCCAGGGAACCATGCCATTGCCATGTCTGTCCCATATTGGAAGAGGTCTTTGTCAATTGGCTCAGCCCGGGCCACTGTTTGGCCGCAGTAAGCCTGCAATATTTGTCGTGCTGTGAGCATGTTGATGCCTGGTGTGGAGCAAATTATGCCCTTCTCCGTGAAGGAGATGGTCATATTCAGTCTACTCATTATATCCCTTCCAAGTATGTTTACTGGTGACTGCTTCGACTACAGGAGTGGAAGAGACATGTCGTGATCTCCTATAGATAAGGAGATGTTATCAGTAAAGGGAACCAACCCTCGAGCCCCAGAGAATCCTTGAGTGTACATAGCTTTGTCTGACAATTTAAACTTCCCCTCCCTTAACCAAGACCTAGTTGCCCCGGTGTCAACTAAGAAGGAATTTTTCTTGTCACCTATCGCCACCTGTGTGCGTGGTTCCTCCGCAGTGTTAGGCGTTACCGATAGGATGGGACACATCAAAGACATCTGTGGGCTGACCTATTGTGGGTATAGTGACTGACCGCTTCCTGTGTAAGGGTTGTGACCCAATATCGTCACCTTCCCCAGCTGTGTATGCTGTAGTTGTTCATTAGTTGTTGATACTGCATTGTCCTGTACTTGTGTGAGCTGTTGTACCAGTTGCACTTGATGGTGTGGTGTGGCTATCGTCTGTTGCTGTTGTGGTGTGTTTGTTTGTATCTGTTGCTGCGGTGATGAGTATGTTTGCGCTTGTGTCTATTGTGGTGGGTGTTGTAGTGGCGCTTGTTGTTGTGGTAGGCATTGCTGTATTCCCTGTTGTTGTTGAACCTGTTGTTCTCCAGTGTGCCCTTGTTCCCCCCAGGCTGGTTGTGTGGGCCTCATCCTACATGTGCGTGACATATGTCCTACCATCCCACATATCCAACATATTGGTGGTTCTCTGGCCTGCCATGGGAACCCCCCGCGGTGTCTTGGTATCCTTGCTGTCCGTTTTGGTAGTAGCCCCTGAACCCTCCTTGTTGTTGGGCCTGTTGGCCATAGCCCCTCCCTCTCGTCATACCACCCCTCCCCCTGTAGTTGTTAGAGTATCCATTTCCCATTTGCATGTATCCTCCTCCTGTGTATGCCGTGTATGGTGGGGGCATCTGCTGTATTATTACTTGTGCTGGCTGTTGTAGTTGTGCTACCTGTTGTTGTGTTGTGTCTTGTGCAACCGTGACCTGTGTGGGGGCGGGTGTTGTTATTAGTGCTCCTTCCATGACATATTTGGATAGCTTCTTTTGTACCAGTTTTGCCTCTTCGACCTTCCTATCTTCCTCCTTTTGTTTCATCTTTTCCTGCCACAGCCTGCAGTGGTGTACTATAGTCAGTTGTATTTCTGGCCAGGCTTTAACTTCCATACCCACTATTTTCTTCAACTGCCTTTGTACTTGCTCCGGGAGTCATTGTATTAGTATATGGTAGAAAATTGCTAGTGTTCCCGTGTTTCCAAGCGCCACTTCTTCTGAATCTCCTGGATGTAATCAACAGGATCCTCATTCTCGCGCATCTTGCATGACGTTATTGCTCCTATGTCTGACGTGTCTGGGTACTGAACCCTTAAAGCCTGCCACAGCGCATGTCTGCAATTTGCAAATGGCGCTCCATCATGTGACGTGTCTGTTACTGTGACCCCTGGGAAGCCCGCCCTTTTCCAGATGTCATCTGCAGCATCCCCCAGTATTGATATTAAGAGCCCCTTCACGTCCCCCACCGCTAGTTTTTGTCCCGCCGTGTGTTTTTCCATCTCATATATCCACTTCCCTGCTCCTCCGCTTAGTGATGGGAGTCTGCATTTAGTATTCTCTTTATCGGCATGCTTCCAGGGGACATATTGTGGTCTGGCCCCTCCCCTTTCCAGAAGTGGCATTAAATTGTACCCCCTCATTTCCCCCCGTGCCCGTGGGGTTATGTTGGTGTATTCATCCTCCTCCTCTGTGTCAGGTAATTCTTCAATCATATCAATAGTACAGTGGTCTGTTCTTCCATCCCCTCCATCCTTCCACTCTCTCCTGTTACCCTCTAGTCTTACCATTGGCGTGCTCGCCCGTTCTTCCTGCCTGCGTCCTGGGAGGTCTCTAAGTCTGTCGACATATGGGGTGTGTGCAGGGGTGGGTGTCAGTGGGCGTGGTGCTAGAGGTTGTGTTGTTAGAGTGTGTGGCGTTTGTACCGGTGTCGGTGGTAATAGTTGTGACGCTCTACTTGCTACCTCTTTTACCTTCTCTTTAGCTTTTGTATCTTCTTCCCTTCTTTCACACGACTATGGTGACTCGTGGTTGGTGCGTGTAATGTACAGTTTCTCTAAACATTCCCCATTGCCATCTCCTCCGCTTCCCCCTAAACATTCTTCCTCCTCGTTGCAAAATCCATCAGGAAAAGATAATCCCCACTCCGTGCGTTTTCCACCCGCTGTCGCTGTCTGTAGATCTATTAAGTCTGCTTCCTTGTGCTTTCCTCCTTTAACATCTGCCCCTTGTGTTGACGTTGTGGCCACCTCCAAATCCTGGTGTGTGTATGTTTTTACACCGTGCTCCACCCTCCTATCTCCAGTCTCCTCATCCTTTTTTCCTATTAATTCACCACCTATTTCCTCTCTTTTTCTTTTTAGTTCTTCCAACACCTCCGCACTTACCTTCGCTAGTATCCTTTCTTCCTCTTCCTTCCTTTCCCATTTTGCCCGTTCCCTTTTTAATATGCTCTCTATTACTTTACCTTCTTCATATTTCCGGGCGCTTTCAGATAGTATTTTCTTTTTCCACAGTTCCATTTCCCTTTCTTTCTCTTCCTCCCTCTGTTTCATTTCTCGTTGCTCCGCTCGTGACACCCTTTCTGCTATTGCCTTGATCCGCTATGCTTCCTTCCTCCTTTCTTCCATTCGTTCCTTCATCCTCTCCTGCTCATCCCTATTCTCCTTTCTCTCCTTCCTTCTTCCTCGTGTTTCTTGCTCGAACTGTCTGAACAGTGCACTTCGTGCGTCTCTTAATTCAGCCAACCTCTCCTCCAACATTCTTTCCTCTGCCTGTGACAGTTCACCTTCTCTTGTCTTACTCACCTCTGTCCCTGTCTGTGTGTCACCCATTTCATCCTTTGCCGTCCTTCTCACTACGTCCTCTTGTTCCCCTGTTAATGTCCCTCGGAGTTTCAGGAGCACCTGTGCTGTTACCCATTCGTCTGGTCCTATGGTTGCGATGTGTTCCCCACTTTCTTTCCCCCTCTTTGTTCCTGCTTGTGTGGAGTTTAAGTTCATCGTGCTGGTCACCTCCTCCCCCCTCTGGTAGCTACCCGTGGGGCCATTTGGTGGAGGGCTGTATTCGGGGTTGGAGTACCCCTCGGCGGCCATCAGTTGTTGTCTGTCGGCTTCTCTTAATTCCGCTACTGGGTACAACCCCCCTTCTTCCATCTTCACTACCTTTGCCAGAGGCATATCTTCTGTCCCTTCCTTCTTCACCTTCTCTTCTGATACTGTACCCAATCTTTCCTTCTCCTTCTTCCTCTCATCTGCGCATAGTGCGTTGCTGCTCGCCATGCCCATGCCCTCTTTGTTGTCTTTCTCCTCCTTCACTCCCTTCGTTTCTTCGCTCCCTTTCTCCTCTGTTGTCCCTTCCATAGTAAACATTCCCATTGCCCCTGGCCTGGCTCCCTGGAACATCTTCCATAAGTTGAACACTTCTATATGGTGAGCTAATTTCTTTCCCTTGTACGTGTTGTGTATATATGTCAATAACGAGTTTTGTGTGTATGAGTCAAAACTGCCATTAGGCGGCCATGGTGTCAGTATTTTGTTGTCTGTTCCTTGTGTCCAGTCGATACTGTATTTGATAATTTTCTCCTTGTATGGTGATAGTGACGTACAAAAATTGTTGGAGGCGTGTAGTTAAAGCGTTTCCCCTCACCCCAGACCCCGACCTGTAATATGTGGCCATGTTACAGTTTTGCTTTCGCAATATCAACCTTCTTTACCTGGCCACGTAAACTGGGGACTTCTGACCGTCCGCTGAAAGGTAATACAATCGCAAAATATACAGTTCTTTTCCTTTATTGTTTGTCCCCCTTGATGTCACCAGTATGGCCCCCTACGGCCGTGGCGCACAAAACCCCCTGTGGCTACGTGCCCTGTGTGGCGTGCTTTTACATCCGCCCCACCTTTCCTTCTTCTTCAAACCTCTCCCTCCCCTTTTCCAACCCCCTTGCTGAGCGTAACCGGCGTTCTCCATGCGCGGCCTCCTCTCCCCTTTTCGCCCCTCCCTTATTGAGAGCTGCTGGCATTCTCTGTGCGCTGCCCTCTCACCTCTTCTATCCCGCCCTTCCCTTTTCCTATCCCCCGGCCACTCCTGGATTAACCTGAGTTGGTCGCTGTGTCCTATACAAGCCCTACGGATGACGTCACCAACTTCTTCAACTACTACCGGTAAGAAACCTTTATAAGATGAAAGAACGCGATATGTTTTAACTCTTTTTGTCCCTCGTAAACCCCACAGCTGTCCTCTCGCTACAACCCGAGCAAGGTAACTCACAATAAACTCTTATAATCGAACTGCGCACGCTGCGTTGCCTCGCGTGTGATACGCCCCTCACTAGGGGAGCTTAACCAGCCAACTATCTTCCGCACTTGGAAACAACTAGCTACCTCCTGCGGGGAAACTTCATCTACCTAACGAGCTTCAACACTCAATTAGTAGGGATCCTCATCTACTCATTGATTTAAAACGCCAATTCATAGGAAAGCCACACCCCTTCCTTACAGGTGCCTGTGATCTGAACAAATCAGTGCCTTCTAACAACCACACGTGGTGCCTTTCAGCTCCACTCAATTCACTCCGTGACGCAGTAGAAGGCGGCCCTCGTGCCTGTCCTGCCACCACTCACTCGTCTATCATCACTTATTTATCAAATCTTTTACAACACACTGTAAACACCTCCCGCCACCCTTTTCACAACTCCTCCCCCCTCTCGCATAACATTACGTTGCTTGTTGGGTGTGTCATACTCACCAAGTTCTCTTGAGGCGGGGCTGCTCGACTGCGTGCACCCCTCCAAAGCGGCTCACCACCTCCCCTCATCTGGACTACGTCTGGACACTCGCCAACTGCAGGCGGGATACTTCTCACGCGGCTACCGAGGGCCAATATCCGGATTGCGCTGTCCGGTCTTCTCGCAGTTCCGCGATGGTCCTGTAGTCCTCAAAAGGGGGCAACGGCAGAGGGGGCCGCGCTGCTGTGCCGCCTCATAGCAAGAGGCCTTGGAATAATGCTCTCCGGGGAAGAGGCCTCAAAAAGATCTCAGCAGTGCCTCCAACTTGTCGTGGTGATTATCCCGGGGGCCGGCAGAGCCGTCCGCGGACCTCCGGGCTGGGGAGGCCCCAACTCCTCCCGCGTCCCAGAAGGTGTATGACACACGCACACAAGGAGCAAGGCAATGACTGCTGTTTATTAGAGTAACGGCAGGGATACGCTTAGTCTGTAAGCATCCGGAAAAGCTCTCATCATTAGTGGGGCTCGCAGGCCCTTTTTACAGCAGTATGACGCGCTACTTGCGTCACCTGGGAAAAATCTTCACAAAACCTATTGCCACTTCGGATTGGTTCCCTGAGTGGTAGGGTTAGTGTATGTCCCCTATAGGGAGAGATGTTAGTGGTGGAGGACAGGTCAGGTGGTATACTTGGGCTGTCCCTAACAGTTGCTACTTTGGAATTGTTACAAGGGGACCCTTGGTGATTGGCTAGGAGTAAAGGCGTCAGTAATAAGCCCCCTGTATTCTGATTGGTTCTCCCGTGAGCCCCCAAGCCTGAGACCATCGCTGTACCCAGCCCACGGTGTACCTGAAATTAGCCACAATGTGCAACTATGTGTTAGTGCGGACAATGGACAGGTCTGCTTATGGGCTGGTGAGCAGGTCTTTCCCATCGCTGTAGGTGTCCATCTTTGCCGCTTCGTTGTTGCAACCTGTGTCCCAGATGTGGGACCCTGGCGGCTTCTCGTCTTGTAAGCTTGGCATCTTGTCAGTTCGGCTTGGTCACGCGTGTGGAGACCGTAGCTGGAGCAGAATTATGAGCATTAGATTTTGTATTCTATGTCTGAGGGCTTGACACCTGCAGGTGTAAACTTGGCGCTGAGCCCGCGGTGTGCGGGTTGCAACATCGTGGCCTTGGCTGTGGGCTCTCGTTAGGGGCTCATTCTGCATGGTCAGCACTTGTATTTCGCTCTGGGAGGGTTTTCGTTTGCGAGGCTCCTGCCTGGGGACTCTTGCTTGCGGCATACTTGGGCCTATTTTCTGGGTGGCGGTACATAATCCATAGTATGGAGGTCGCGGGGCGACAGAGTGTCACAGGCAGCGTTAGATATACATGGTGGTGTCCTCATAGGGATGGGTGGCGAGAAAAGTGTCAGCAAGCATGTACACGAGCTCTTCGGGCATCTTGCGTTTCTGCGGTGCTGTAGAAGGCCTATGTGAAAAATAACAACGATGCGTGTCTGTGGGTGTGACCGTCCGCTGCGTCGTAGCACTGAGTATGTTCTTTGTGTGGGTTTGTGTGTGAGTGACCAGTGTGCATGGTGGTACGTGTATTCTTGTCTGTTGGCTATGTTGTCATGGCATCTCTAACGTTGTGAATACTCATGGCTGTTGTTTTAGTTGAGCTGATCCATGTCGCAGGCGTTGGTTTGAGCCTGGCGTGCTGGTGGGCATAGTCCTCATATGTGTAGGTTTTTTAACCAGGGTATTTTGTCATCTGTTAAGTAGATGAACTCCCCTCGTGGGGGGTGTCTGGGCCGTGATCCCCTAGGCCATGGTCTGGATGAGATTGGGTGGAGGGTGTTATCCCATTCTCCCACTTCAACACAGCTTACAAAGTCCTCACCCTCAAAAAACTGGTTTTCAGCTGCAATCCAAAAAACAGGAAAAACAGGAAACAATTAAAAGAAGGACATTTCCGCAATGGAATAATAACCAGTCTGCAGAGAATACCAGTAAATATACTCGTGCAGCCAAAGACTACAAAACAGCAATAGGTGAGGCTAAACAATCGTCATGTGACAATAGAATCAACGAGGCTTCATCTAACACACAAGAATTGTTTACATATGTTTAAAAAGCTTGAATCCCATGCCCTATTTCCACTGAGATTATCAAAGATTCCAAATGGTGTACTACCATACAGGATGCGATGATAAAAAACAGTTGTTATGATCAGAGAAATGTAAGGGCCGACGGTAGCGCCTTGAACCTCACTAGGGTCACTGATGAAATGACCCCCCACCTACTACCCAGTTTCCTCCATTTTCCATTAAGGAGGTGACTGAACCAGAGATGACTGAAATTCTGACTGGGCTTAAACCCACCGCATGCAAAGGCGACACATGCCCGACTATGGTCATTAAAGCCTGTGCAGCACATCTTCTACCTCTACTCACTAAGTTCATAAATTGTTCTTTCTGGGGAAACCATCTCCCCAGCCTGATCAAACAGGTCTGGATCTCTCTGTTATTAAAAAAGCCATCTTTAAATCCAGTCCAACCAGAGAACTATCGTCCCATTACCAACATCTCGTTCTTGTTCAAGATTCTAGATGGGGTTGCAGACAAGCAGATTCAAGATTTCTTAGAATCTCACAACTTAGTGGGACATAAACAGTCGGGTTTCAGGAGTTGTCTCAGCACTGAATCCACCCTGGTGGACCTCAGGGCAAATATTCGACATCATTTTGATAAGGGCAGCACCGTGATCTTGATGCTGTACGATCTATCCTCAGCATTTGATCTGGTAGATCATACCATTCTGGTACAAAGACTACAGACCGCGGGCCATGTTTCCCTTGATGCTGCGGAATGGTACAACTCCTTCCTCTCCAAACGTGAAGCCAAAGTATTTCACAATGACGCTATGGCCAACGACTATCTGGTCTCTCACAGAGTGCCACAGAGGGGGTGCATTTTCAACATCTGTACAATCCCTCACTTTAAGATGCTAGAGGAAAAGGGGAGCCTGTATGCCAACGACGCAGACCACACGCAGAGTCTGATTCCTCTTTCTGGGGATATATCTCGGTGAACAATATCTATAACCAGATAGAAGCATGAATAATGTAAATTTGCCTTGCCCTTATTACCAAAACAACAGAACTCATGATTGCGGGCACAGCACGCCAGCTAAGGAAGCATGGCAATGAATATCAGGCATTTGACATCTCGAGATGCACTATAGCAACACTCCCCAAAGTTAAAACTGTGGGGATCCCTGACTTAAGAGAGTGCCCAGGCTTTGGGAAATTTAAACATGATCTCAAAACTGTTCTCTTTAAATGATCCCCCTGATGTCGCGCCCCCTGTCTGACCCATGAGCTTTTTGTGTGATGACCTTGCTTTTGTTTGTTTGTCATATCTCAGCGCTATTATGTCTACGGCCCTCATTTACATGCTTTATAAATACATTAAATTAATAAATAAATATGACTAATTGCACTTATAACAGCAGTAAGGTTTTCTTAGTTGTGGGCATGCACCAGTCTAGAAATCGAGGGTAGGCTGTTAGACAAAAAACAGAACCATTTGTGCTACATGTTACATGAAGAAAAAACACAATAAGTAGAAAATATGACATGTTCAAACTTACATAAACTGCAAATCAGACTGAGTGCATTACAGAAGCACTGCCAGAGCCTGCAATACCGCAATCTACTGACTGAGGTTGCTTTGCTCGCTTTTCAGGATATTTTTGCAAACTAGGCAAATTTGGATTTCTGACATACAACCCCTCCCAAATGTTGTTGGGGTGCTAGGCGAGTAAGCAGAAGGGCTGTGCCGCCTGTGTTTTCTTGGGCATGGCAATTACTGAGGATTTTATTCTGTTTTTTTGCAGGTGGCTCCCTGCCCCGGGAGCCAGGAATTCTATTATTCTATTATTGTCTTTGAAGGTTAGTAGTACTTGAGCCCTTGCAGGTACCTGTAGCTCCATATGGTTGGTTGCAATAAACGGCTGCAAGCTTGCTCTGTGCAAATTTAGCTTTCTTGCGTTTCTGCATTTGGCTGGTGAGAAGGAAAGGATTATGACAGTATGTATATGTATCTGTCCTCTATCTACAGAACGGTGTATGCATGTTCTTCGTGTGTTCACTTGTGGGTCTGCGTAACTTTGTGCAGGGTTGCAAGCTTACTTTGTGACCAACGTTATCATGTTGTGTTGTCACTAATGACATCAGCACGGCTGGATATTTATCATTAGTCAACCTGATCCAGTGATGAGGCACCTGTATCCGCAAAGACATCAGCTGGATAGGGTTTGAACGGTTGTCTAAGAGAATATCTGCTCACATACGTGGAATGCACCGGTCCACCTGGGGCTTGGTCAAACAGCAACTGGCATCTCTCTTTTCTCGTCCTGCGGGCTGACATGTGCATATGGGACACGAGGGCCATTCCAGGACCCTCTCTTTAGTCCCCCCTCTGGTTCATCTGTCGACCACTACTCCAAACTGATTCACTTCTGCCCTCGGGAGCCAGATCTTCGTCACTCCTCCTAGATGTCTGTAGAATCTTGCATGGTCATCTAAACTCCAAGTCAAGTAACAGCAGTCTCCTTCCGAGTTGTCCGCACCCACTTTCCCCGATATTCTTTGTAGTCGTTGGGATCCTCGAACACTGCTCCAGTCAGGAACAGTGGACACCCTGTTATTTGTGCCCTCAGGGTATCTCGAGCCACTATTATCTTGTCTTCCTCAGAAGTTGTTTCTACTAATACTTTAATTCCTAGAGTTGTTGCTGCCGTTTTCTGGCATTGAGTGATAAAGATCTTGATCCAAATCCTGATCACACACAGTGTCTGTACTAATGCTGCCAGCAACACTTTCAGACTGTTGGCCATCCATGTTGGTATACATCAGAATATGTATGACAGCCAATCTTCATCCTTATCGGCCCCTTTTGCTTCTTCCACCCTTTTGGCATGCATTTGCGATAATCTGGTAACTGCTTCGGTGAGTGTCCCGTTATCTTCATTGTTTGCTGGAACAAATGTGCAACAAGAAGATCCGATCTTGGCACAAACTCCTCCTTCCAATGCTTTGAGGAGGGCCAGAACATACCTGTTCTGGAGGGCCATCAACCTTACTGCTTGGAGCTCTTCTTTTTTGGCGTGGAAGCCGTTGACAGTTAAATTTATGTTTTGTATCAGCTCTCACCTTGTAATCTGGAGCCATTTTGCATTTGTGTATGTTTGTACTGCAGGAACAATGGATGTGAAGAACATCTCTGTTCTACTGAACAATCAGTGTTCAGGTGGTATGTCGTCCAGAGAGTATGACGATATGTAGTACCCTCTCTTCATGCTAGTTAATTCTACTGACCTCTTCTTTCTTCTGGCACTGTCCAGTTTAGGAAATTGATCTGTTTTGATGTCTTTCTGGGGAACTAGTAATGCTGGCGTTTTGATGAGCACCAATGAGCATACTCCTCCACAGTTGGGTGGCAACTTCTCGTATGCTTTGTGTCTGCAGGCCCAATAATGATCCATTAATACTGCTGTCCCCACTTTCATGCCTGGAACATTTACTTTCTGCTTGCAGTCCTTGTTTCCTCCAACCTTTACTTCTCTGTCCTTCTGGAAACATAATGCTGCTCCTTTTAGTGGTATTATGGGCATTGGTCCAGCTTCATTCTCCGCCCAGGTCAGTAACTTCACACTTGCTCCCCATTCCTTCAGCTCCGCCCAGGTCAGTAACTTCACACTTGCTCCCCATTCCTTCAGGCACTTGTCATTCTCTTCTTGAACCTTACGCACTGGAACTGTTAGGAGCGTATGTGCCTTGCACCCCATTCCTTCTTTCCATCCTTCGGTTGTGTATACTTGGATATATACAAGTATTTGCGGTCTTTCCCAGAATCCTGGTTCTCCTCCTATCTCTATTCGCCCTTTCTTAGGACATGGTAATGCTTTCAATGCTATTATTTTTGTCTCCCCTTTCTGTGGGTCATCAGTGATATACTGTATCGCTTGGTCTTTTTTCCAATAACTGTCCATCATGTGTAGTGTTTCATATAGCTGCCTTCATAGGGAAATGTTGCCTTGGACATTCATCTTAAGGTTGCCGTTTTCCCTTGAAATCTCCCTCATGTGGTGCACATTGATAGGTACATAAGGCAGTGTACTCTTGCTGCTGTTATTTCAGTTGCCACAAACATTCTGTAGGTACTCATTACGTAGGTCATGAGAGAATAGACATAGCAGCTCTCCCCAGTGGTCTGTTTACCTAGTCATGTGCTTGTACCACATGTTATTGGATACTTGAGCAGTATCAGTGAGATAGAAATCAACCCCTCCTACATCTACATCAACACTGCATCTACCTCTCCTTACTGGGCTGGCAGTGCTTACCTCCCAACTTGACATGGTAGCCACACCTCCTGGAATTGTGGGAGTGCTAGTAGGGGTCACAGCTTTATTTTCTATGACAAAAGACATTCACCCAAAAATAAGGGCAAAGATACAAAATGAAAAGAAGACACAAGACAGCATGATCACACTTTTAATAATGCATTCATTATTTACTCCACTTCGGAACCTTGTGTAGATTTGAAGGTATTGAAGAACGGCCTGAAATGCGCTAGAAATGCATTATTTTGTTGTTAGTACTTATTATATTAAGCTCCGCGGTCACGATGTTGTTCTTCTGCAATAAGGAATAGCTGTTCCCACACAATGCGTATTGTAGGGTCACGAAGCACTTGAAGTACGGATGGATTTCCTCGATGAAGTCATGGGTATGTTTGGTACAGAAAGGCCAGGAAAATATGTAAAAATCAACTAGGAGATGGTCTTCTCACAGGGTTGAGTCTCCTAACAAAGAGGACAAATTGGCCTTGGAAGGTCGCAGGGTGAGGGTCTTCGGGAAGCATGGGACAATGGAAGGATAACAGTCGTAACTCCTGTCCTCCTGCAAAACTGCAAATCGTCCACCCTACTCCCAACACACCCAAACTGCTGGCATATACCCCTACTGCACAGCAGCCCCCTCAAGCCCAGACACCACTCACCAGCCCCCTCACCTCAGATACCACCCCCAGGCAGCCCCTCAGGTCCTGACACCTCCCACCATCCCCCCTCACCTCCGACACTACTCACAGGTAGCCCCTCAGGTCCTGACACCACCCACCAGCACTCCTCACCTCCGACACCACCCCCAGGCAGGCTCTCAGGTCCTGACACCACCCACCAGCCCCTCACCTCTCAAATCACTGCAGGCAGCCCTGAAAACCCCCACAAGCCCCCCCACCTCTGACACCACCCCGGGCAGTCCTGACACCAACCACAAGCCCCCCTCAACTCCAACACCACCCCCAGGCAGCCCCTCAGGTAATGACACAACCCAACAGCGCCCTCACCTCTGACACCACCCCAGGAAGCCCTGAAAACACCCACCAGCCCCCTCACCACCCCAGGCAGCCCTGCAGGTCCTGGCACCACCCACCAGCCCCCCTCACCTCTGACACTACCCCAGGTAGCCCTGACACCACCCACCAGCTCCCTCACCGCTGACACTACTCCCAGGCAGCCCCCCAGGTCCTGACACCACCCGCCAGCGCCACTCACCTCTGACACCACCGCAGGCAGCCCTGATACCACTCACCAGCTCCCCCTCACCTCTGACACAACCCCAGGCAGCCCCTCAGCTCCTGACACCACCAACCAGCCCCCCTCACCGCTGACACCACCCCAGGCAGCCCTGACACCACCCACCACCCCCCTCACCTCCAATACCCCTCCCAGGCAGCCCTGACACCACCCAACAGCCACGTCACCTCTGACACAACCCCAACACCACCCACCTGCCCTCCTTACCTCTGGCACCATCACCAGGCAGCACCTCAGGTCCTGACGCCACCCACTAGGCCCCTCACCTCTGAACCCACCCCCAGGAACCCCTCATGTCCTGACACCACCCACCAGTCCTCCTCACCTCCAACACCACCCCAGCCTGGCCCTGCCACATAACACCCCTACCAGTCCAATATTGACAAACAACTTACCTCAACTCCACTGGCCTGCCCCCAACAAGAAGCACTCTGGCCACATATCCACCCCTAGCCTTACTTAGTACTGTGAGTACTGATGCCAAATCCATGTCCCTAGGTCATCACAGGACTCCCTGGTACACCACAACCAGTTGCACATCAACAGGACAGAAGAATGTTGCACCATGTGCATGTGACATAGTAAAGCAATGTAATTCAATGTCATGTATAATTGTGCCTATATGCCATTGCAATGGCCTCAAAGTGCCATAGGTGAATGACCTAGCAGGACACAAGTCCAAGACATCACTGATAGGACATAGTCACATGGGGGGGGGAGGGGTGTGTGTGTGTGTGTGTGTGTGTGTGCGTGCGTGCGTGCGTGTGTGTGTGTGTGTGTGTGTGTGTGTGCGCACAAAATCAATGAATGAAGGGAGTCAGGTAGGAAGGCATAGCAGTGAAAGCCCCTGCAACTAACACAAGTTGAACAGGCATGTGTTTGGGTGATGTGAAGGCTGCCTGAGAGTGTGTGAGCCAAGCATATAGATGTTGTGTACAGCCAGACTTCAAAAGAACTCACATGTGAAGACGAAGCATTTGAGTCGCAACAGTAGTTTATTTTTTCTGCCGACTAATAAAGAAGCAGCAAGAAATAAATGACACAATACAAGCATTACATTATGCCTTTTCTTTCATGAATTCAGGGTGTGGAGTAATTTAAATGTCCTGATAGCCTTGTGGCTCGCAAAAATGAAAGAAGAATGCATTTGAAACCAAGTCTTTGAATTGGGTTTGTTCCAGAAGTAGAGCCAATAAAGGGTTCTGGGTAAGTGGCATTCCTTTTCTGTGGTGAAGGGAACACAACAGTCATCATCTATCACGAGTTCTAGTCTAGCCACAAATTAAATTACCCAATTTTGCATGATTGCAGGCATTTTGAATGGTGCAGCGTAAAAGTCAGATTTTATTTTATGAAAAACACAGCTGCTAAAGAAACCTAAGAAAACAAAGAAGGGGACATATGGGCCTCATTATGAGTTTGGAGGAAGCCATGCCCTTAATGAGGGCATGGCAGCCTCCAAACCGGGTCCTGGGTCCGGGTCCCGCAAAAGGGGACTTACCGGGCCATTCCGACCTTGGAGGGCCTGGTAAATCCCTTTCGCGGGACCCGTACCCGGTACATCCCCATTCCCATTTGAGCCCCCAAAGGGCTCAATGGGAATGAGGAGGATGCTAACAATGGACCCGTGAATGACGGGCCCGTTGCTAGCATCCTGGCCTGCTAGCGGGTTCCGCTTTTCAGGTCTGGTCTGACGAGGCGTAAAAAGCGGGACCCGATGCAGACCTTGTAATCTGGCGACCCGGAATGAACGGTGCAGGTGCCGTACCGGCACCGTTCATTCCGCGGCTGCCAGCCTCGTAATGAGGCCCATAGTGTTTTGTGTATTGTCCTGATGAAGGCATGATTGCAATAGAAGAGGCTCCCAACCATGTTGTTAGGGAGACCTTAGAAATCTCTGGGCCGAAACACAGCAGTGTCGACATTGTTTTTTTCAAACATTGCATATGATGACATTTAATGATATCAGAAGTGTGTAGGTGGATGCAAGAGCAGTACATGATTGAAGAATGTTTTGATGTAAACACAGCATTACAACTTGGAGCACAAAAGGTGTTTCAGTTGTATCCGGAAATTGAACAGAACGAGCTGTGTAAGACCACATAGGTTTACAATGCTATATAAAATTGAGATACCCAGTTGTGTCTTTGTAAAACTGGGGGTGAGACAGTAGACTCACGTACTAACCCCCACATATCAGATTGCGATATTTGTATGTATTTATATATTCTTTGTGTTGTCCAACTAGATGAGATTGAGACCAGAGTTCGTATTGTTTTTTTATGGTTGGTTTATAGTGAAAGCTTTATTTTTCTAAAAGCCGGGTTAGAGTGTTCAGCTCAGGTGCAATCAGGCAGGGTGGGAATAATGTTTTGTTGTGTGATTAGGAATGCAAAAAGGTATAGTTACATCACATCCCACATATCCACAGTGAGGGCCCCAACCCACGTGACAGTCATGGAACAAATACATACCAAAACCATAGTAAACCAAATGCAGCACATGACCAAAGAGACACCAAGAACTGTGTGATCAATACACTCAAATCTCTATTCAAAATATGTACACTATAAAAAACTATTATGTGGAAGGGGGAAATGTCCAAGGGCAAAAATGAACAAAAGTTTTAAAAAAAAGAAAATCCACACAAATTACTTTATACAAAGGCAGCTGTCTCAATTGTCTCTCATCACGTCCTCTGGGGCAGAGATGCACTCCTTGTCCTCCACATGGTGGGGGGCCTCTGTTCTTTTCCTTGATGGCTTGAAGGCCCCCCAACATCCTCCACTCCTCCTTCACATCCCTGCAAGCCCCCTCCAGGATGGCAGCCCACCTCAGAGTCGCCCTCTCCACCACCTCTGCCCTGGCCCTAGCAATCCTTGCCTCCCTTCTCTGCTGACTCTCTGCCATCAGCTGTTTACTGTACTCCATTCTGACGCAGATCATTTGTGGGAGTCTCCTCCGTTCCTCCTGCCAGGTGACTGAACTGTCCCTCCTGACTTGCCTCCTCGTTGTGTAGCCCTTCGAGGATTGCCTCTGGGCACTCCTTATCTGCTGCGGCCTGGCTGAGTGTAGGCAGTGCAGGTACCCTGGCCATCTTGATGTTACACGTAGGGGGGGCGGGGTACAGTGCCGGCACTGTCCTGAGGTGCCAGCTGTCTCACTGAGGCCTGCCCCTGTGTTGGTGCCTGTAGTAGCTGGGACTTCCACCAGACTTGGCAAAGTGGGTGGAATAGGTGTAGAGGGGGCCTTGATGTTACTTTGCAAGGAAGGCTCCCTGGAGGACGGGGGCACAGAGCAGTCAGTGGAGGAGGGAGCAAGTGAATGTGCCAGTGCACAAAGATCCCCGAGAGTAGAGCACGTGCCAGCTGGCCCAGGTAGAGGCACATGGAATTGTGATGCTGTGACAGCTCCTCACAAGCAGCTGTTACAGTATCACAAATCATGGCCGTCGCCCTGCCAGGGCAGCCAGCAGGGCGTGCACCAACTCAGGGCTCGTCTCCTCGGGCACAGGTTACACCTCGGTCTGGGTGGAGGCATCCACAACAGTGGGCAGGGCTGCAGCAGATGGGCCAGGGACATGAGGTTGTGCAGCTACGTCCATGGTGCACTGTACATCCTTGTGTCCTTGGCCTAGGGGTGCAGCCTGAGCATCCTCTTGGATGTCCCCACCAGATCCTGTGTGCTGGCCTTCACTTGCTTTCTCTTCCACCAACCTCTCCATCTACCAAGATGACTTCAGAGAGCCTTCCTCACTGGATGGCCTCTCTGTTACTGCACCCTGGCCACCAGCCACTGCAGAGTCCCCCATCACAACAACCTCCTGGGACGTACCCCTAGCAGCTCTGCTTGATATTACGTGCCCTCCCCCAGCCAATACTCTCTCAGATGAGGTGCTCTCAATGTTGGCTGGCCGGGGTGTGCCCTTTGGTCTGGTAGTCCGATACCTGCCTTTGTGCGCCACAGCGATGCCTCTGCCCTCTTCATGTGCTGCAGCAATTGTGGAAAATGGGACAAAATGACATTGACATCAGTTATTGTCGTAAATGCATGAGTGGCATACACAACATTAACCTCACAAATCATGCAGCATGTTGCAACCAGCAATAGACACACACTCAATGCACAAACACATGTACGTGCCCTTGCAAACTGCATGTCAACTGCTGCATGAGTGTAGTGTGGAGGATTATTATAATTATAATTGTTCATTTATAACACACTTAATAACAGAGATTGGTTTCTAAGTGCAGGATGGGGATTCAAACCTGGGTTGCACTGCGTTGTCCGGCTTCCAAGACAAACGCGTTGCCCCTGAGCTATCCCCCTCCTGAATCACAGTCATGACACACGCACATGTCAACACAGCACATTGTTGTATGGTCACCAACACATCACACAAAACAAGCACAGCCACTGTACTAATGACCAACGGACACAAGTATGACATGCAGCCAGCGGTATGGGAACTGCACGAAGGCACCTTCCAACACAAACACAGTCACCAGCATGCATATGTGACAGCATGACCTGCAAACAACATGTACTGCCACACATATTTGCGAATCAATTGCTCATGTTGTGTGGCCCAGCATATACATATGGCATGTGCACATGTGCTCCAAATGCAGTGGGATGAGACGTCACGTCCCTGTCCTGGAGATGTCAATGCAACAACTTGCCATTCACAGACATCCATGCACATGTGTCACTCTCAGCAGATTTGACAGCAAGGATGCACTTGCAGGTGTGCCACAGATGGAGCTGTCATCATCCACGTGCCTCACATGCATGAAACATGGCATGCCACGGCACTTGGTCCATGATCTAACACATCATGCGCCTCAGTCCAACAAGTCACTGATTAATAAGCTGCCAAAGCTCATGCATATGTCAGTATACACTCTCTGATGACATATACGCTCAGCATTGGCTTGAGTCAGCAACCTGCTGCATCTCACACCACACACAAGCTGCAAACAGAATGTGGCATCTGCAAACATGCATGGCACACATGCACTGCAAGAGCATTGCTACACATGGGTACTGTGAGAAACCTGAGGGTATTCTCTCTCCTACTCCCCCTGGATCCTCTTCTCTGGTGGCCAGGAAATGGCCATCGCTTTTGGACCCTGACCCTGGGGGTGGAGAAGCGATGGAGGAAAACCTGGGTGGAGGGTTTTTGAGGATTGGGAGTGGGGTGCCCACAGGCAAGACATGGTATCCCCCTTTTCCTATGGATGACCAAAATAACCCTCCCCCGGCCTTTATGGGCTATTGTAGAATCTCTCCCCTCATCTCTCCACATTCAACTTCTGTCAGTACTGGGACCAGGAAGAGGCGACTAGGAGTAATGAACACTAAACCTTCCTTTTACCACTTTAGTACTGGGATGAAGAAGATGCCTGCAGAGTACTTGCAAGGTCAGGCATGTCCCTTTAATCATAGTCAGGCAGATCCAATTGGGACTCCACATCTGAAACCTGTTAAGTGGTTGCTGGTGTATAAAGGGAGAACAGTGTAACAGGCAAGGTGAGCAACAGGGAGACCAGCAGGGGACCTGTGACATGAGGAGACCACCGTGGTGGGACCTGTGAAGGAGACAGGATGCGTCTGACATCCCAGAGAGCGTGTGGAGCCCAAGGCAAGTGGGCTGTGCAGTTGCCACATGTGTGGGAGCCTCTGGATTGGAAAGCGAGCAGCCGGAGCTGCGAGTGAGTAAGGAGAGAGAGGATGACTTTCGCGTCCGCGCAAAAGCACTGGAATTGCCCATTTGCAGATGAAATCACCTGGCAGGCGAGCAGGGCTCGCGGAGAAGCAGAATGCAGTGGGAGCCTCCGAGAAGGAACGCATAGTCTCGGCAGGTTTCAGAGTAAGACATTCACAAGCCAGAGCTCTCCTAGCAGACCACATGGAGGTAAAGTTATACCAAACCAACTACAAATATGAAATTAAGCTGAACTATGCATATTGAATACAAACTTGAACATAAACTGAATTATGCATATTGAATACCGACCCGAATACAAACTTGAAACTAAGTTGAGTTATAAATATTGCATACCGAACTGAATGAATATTAGTAACCAAGTGGGATTACGCATATTGAATATCAAACTGAATGAAACCTTGAAATTAAAGCATAATGAATATTGCAGAGAAATAAAACGTTATGGTCAAAGCGAATAACCGATGAAAGCTAAAACAAGAAAGTGCTCAAGTGAAAGCATCCTACGAAAAAGAGCGCAAGTGTAAAAGAGTGTAACAAAAAGGTAGTGCATGAATCAGACCACCATGAAGTGAACGTTTATGAATGGACAAAGTGCGGCAAGGCCAAAGTCTGGCAAGAGGTGTGTGACATGGTATGGCAAGGTCAAGGGGCAAATCAGGAGAAGCCAAGAAAGTGTGAAAATGGCAATAAAGCCAAGAGGCCGACAAAGCGAAACTAAGTGAATATAAATCTGTGCACAGGACAGGTACAGAAGAACCTGTGCAAGCTAATGAGCCTAGGGATCCTGGTTACATGACCCGTGATGGGTGGACCGTGTGGTCTGACAACTGTGCCTAGACCAGTGAGCCCTAAATTGTGAAAATCAAAGACATTGTGAAATATAACTAAGTAGAAGCACTGTAAGCAAACTGGTCATAGTACTCAAAAAGTGTTGTGTTGAAATTTGAGAAGCAAATACTGGTTGTTACATTGAGACTTGAGAAGCTGCAAGTGCTGTCTTGTGGATGGAGCCTCAAGACCAGTTTCTTCTATTGTGAGATGTTCCCATATGCGGGTAGCATGGTTACAGCCGCACATCGATTGGTGCATTGGTGGCGTGTCACTGACCTCATCAATGCCTTAGGTCTGGAGATGCGCAATGCTGAACAGGTCCAGAAGCGGTGGAAGGATCTCACATGGAGGACCAAGCATAAGCTCAGTACCAGCCTGGCCTCTGCACTGGCCAATGGAGGAGTGCCAGCAGAGGAGGAGCAGACTCCAATTGAAGAAGCCACGAGTCAACTCATCAGCATTGAGCAGATGCAAGGCGTGGGAGGCGTGGAGACCGTTGAGGAGACATCTGGTGAGTGGCATTTTTGTGCATACTATGTGTGGACAGTCATGGTTGACCTAACCATATTTGTCTAGCTGTGCAGCTGGCTGCAGTTGTCGGCCATCCTTGGCAATGCATGTTGGCTAACGTGCACATTTCTGTAACATGGCCTGCGTTCAGTGATTCTCCTGTGTGGTCCACCTGTGTGGCACACGTCAGCGTGACTTTTCACTTCACTGTCTGCTGGCCCACATAGCTTTGCCAGTACTTGCATGCAGGGTTTGATAGTTCAACCCATGTGCTATTTCCAACATCCCATGTCATGCACCGCTGACAGGCACACATCACCCACAGGGAACACCTCTGTGTATCACGCCAAAGATTGCCACAACCACATGTATGGTTTATTGCCACAGTTTTAGTGCCTGTCTCATTACATGTCATGTAGATGCATGGTCGGTATACAGATGTGTTCATATAGTTCCAAACAGTAATACCTGTCTGACACAATAGCCCTGTATGTCTCCGTCAATCGATGCTTGACAGACGCATGCTTTATTTCTTGCATCATTGTGTCTGCCACTTCAGTACGTCTATGTGTCCCTTTACAGCATGGGCTGGACCAGTGGTGGGCTGGTGCTACATGTCAGCAAATGCCATGTATCCGTGGCTTACAGCTCACAGTGTTCAAAGTCACGATGTCAGATGAATGGGAGTCCTGCCATTTTCTGTCTGTCTGCCCGTTGATGCACATGTGCATGTTTTTCAGGACACACATGATTCAACATGTCAATATATGTCCATGTGCAGGTGTTGATGCATCAGATTCAGAGCAGGAGGTGGAGGACGAGGAAGAAGAGGTAGCACATTAGTCCACTAGTCGAGGCCGTGGTGTAATGCACCATGAAAACCACATGTGCTACAGGCCATTATCAGCTGTGCCCTGGCCTCTTTGAATTCTACCGACTCTGTGGTGCAGCTGGCTTCACAGGGTCAGTCAGTGGCGGGCCCCACATCCATGGTGGCTACGGCTGCAAGGCCACCCTCCCATGAGTTGGTGTCAGGTTCTGGGGCTGATATCCAACCGAGGGTTGCAGACCATCAGCCAACGACTGAGGCACCACAGCAACGGGCCTGGTACCTTGCATCACACTGCCATGGGCCCTGCACACCTTGTGGACGTGTGCAAGCTTGATAGACAGTGTGGGAGCATCAAATGTTGTGTAACGCCATCCGGCAAAGCAATGTGTTGAATAGGCTAGCAGAGGGCATGGATCAACTGGCCAGAACGTGACCCCACCAGTGGCCCGGGATGCACAACGGTTGCAGATCATGCAGTCCTCGAGTCGTTCCCACAGACTGGGCATGGAGGTCAACATCAAGGGCAGACGGGCTGATCTTAGGTGTCTGCAGAAGTCTCTGCATGCAGATGCTAGGGAACATAGAGAGTCCATGAGGTATGAGATGTTGGCATCTCGTAGAACATATCACTGTGAGATGGAGAGCTTGAGGACTGCACTGCATGATGAACTCTCATCAACAAAGACACAGCTCCACGAGGAGATGGATGCTTTGAGGCAGACACTCTCTCAGCAACTCTTTGAGTCATGAGTGACCGCACATACAGACTCTGTCGCCATTTGTGGGGAAGTGCATAATTACCTCACTGCCATTGGGATGATGTTGCATGCTGCAGTGTCACTGCTGGCCCTGGCCAATGACGACCAGGCCTTGGCACTTTGTGGATTGGATCCACCACCACGACCACATGCAGGTCAATCAGAGGATGGGGGGCCCAGCACACCCACGCCTCATCAACCACCATTGCTGTGATGTCCTTGAGCCCATGGAGGTTTTTATTTTTATATATTTTTGTTTGTGGTCCACTCATGTGGATATTGACATGTACCCTCCCCTTGACCCTTCCAGGTTGGAATTTATTTTACCCCCATGTCCAGGATGGACTTCTTTTTCTTACCTGAATGGTGTGATCTAATTTTGGTATTTTTGGACCCCTTGATCAGGATGGACACATAATTCTTTTTTCATACCCCTGTGCAGGATCGAGGCATGTGTTGTGTATTTCCCCAATCCAAGATGGCATTTTTTCAGTGTTATTATTATTATTATTTTTTGCTTAAGAGATGTGCTGTTGCCCTCTCAATGGAATGATGAGTGCAGTCCTGGAGATGCAGCCATGCACAGTGATGTCAACTGTCATGGTTGCCTCAAGAGCAACAGGATGACATGTGCAGGTAACAATGGGTTGATGGACTTTTTCAACATATGTGCTATATGCCTGATTTGGTGCTATCGCTAGTGACATGCCATGTCCCATGTTGTTGCAGTGATCCTGTTTCATCCTGTTACTGCACTCCATGGGAGGCCTGCCCTGCATCCCTTCTCCTCCCTAATCCCCATGACCTCTGCCAGGCACTGGCCCTCCTTTCACAAATGTGGAGGTACAGTTTCTGGTGGAAGTAATGAGGGAATCACATCAAGGCAGCTCGTCAGCAGGTAAGTATGAGCATGGCCTCTTGTGTTGTATCTGTATTAGTCATCGCCATGACATTTGCATGCATTCTCACAGATTTATTTGATGGGGGTGTAATGTTTGAGTCACGGTACAAGTCAGTGCATATGTGTGTTTGTCCACATGCATGTGGCACATCATCAACTCCACCCACCTTCTGTTCTTCTGTTGTCCCTGTAGGTGTTTCCAGTGCACCCTGTGAGCCATGCACACTTACAGGGACAGTCAGTTTCAGGGTGTTTGGTCTGTTGGAGGGTGATTGTAGAGCTGCACATTGCCCTCATGTCCATTTACATTGGTGTCCAATGGGTGGGAGGTGGGGGGGTTGGTGCAGGGTATAGGGTTGTGGTTGGGGGCAATTATTTGCACAGATGTTTCAGACATGGGTCTCTTATTGGTTGACATGACATGGTGTGTTCTGAATTTTGGTTTTGTAATGTGAAGCTGCTGATTGACCTTTCACATGTGGCCTTTGTTTTCCAATCTGTCTGTCTCCATCACCCACTTGTGTCCTTCCTCGCTCCCAACATGTGCTAGTTTTCCATCTATGTAACTTCCAGGCTCTCTGACCATGCTGCTTTTCATCATTGTGTTTCTGTGTCGGTATTCCTCTCTTGCCCACCTTCTCTCTGCCCTCACCCACTGTGATGTCCTACATGTCTCTCCTCATCCCCCCACCACCCTGTCTCCTCCTTGCACCGCGATTCCCCTATCCCTCTCTCTCACTCCACTCCACTGCTATTCATTCATCACTCACTGTACTGTCTCACTCTTGGCCTTTGTCATCATTCTCATCAGCTACCACACTTGTGCCTTCACTCCCGAGACCATCGCCTCCTCATTTGGAGTCCTTTTCCTCCCCTGCCTGCATCCATGGGTGAACCTAAGGCACACGTGACACCTGACAGTGGGTGTTCAAGACTTGTATGCCTACAAACAGTGCCCCCACTTGTGGCTGCAACCCGGGGCAGCACTGACACCTGTTTCCAGGGTGGATGTCGTGCTGTGTTAGTAATCTGTTTGCTTCACTGCCAGTGATTTATCTGTTGGTCAGCTTTGCTGTTGGTATGTTGATAGTTGTGGATGCTTGTTTTTTTGTAGTTCCGAATGTTCACATTGGATGGTCTATGGCTGTATTCTTGTTCCATACAGGAGTTGATATGGCTGTCCAGTGTCTTTACGTTGATGCAATGCATGTCTTTGCAAGTTCAGAATGTTGTTTCAGGTGGTATGCTGTGGATGCCAGAGAGGTGGTTACCTTGTGCAGGTAAGTCGAATACACTCACGTTGGCACTTGTGGTGTTTTTGTGGCAGGGAGTCTGGCACTGTGTGGGTGTATTTTTTGTTTCCTTGGATTGAGGTGAGCAAATCTGGCTTCATGGGTGTGGGAACACATGGGAACGGTTGGCAGGTGGTTGTATGCTTACTGTATTGGTATATCAACCAGGGGGGCACTGGTTGTGTGGGGATTGTTGTGAGGGGGGCTGTCACTTAGGGAGTTTATTGGTGAGTTGTCATGAGGGTGGCCCATCCGGCTGCATGGGTGTTGGGACACATGATAATGGCAGTCTAGTGAGTGGCTGCTTGCAGTTTGTGCATGTCTGTTTCCTGTCACACATCTTCCCATTCACTGAGGAGTTCATGTCATGTCTACCCATGTTGGCAGTCCACTCTTGGTACTTCAGACCCTCATGGGGTTGGTGTCACAAGTAAAATCCAGACTTAGCACAGCATTGCAAGCGATTTGGGGATGCCATGTTTACCACAGACACCAGGCACACGACAATGGCCTGGTGTCATTGTTTGCCAATGGGGACATGTTCCATGCAAAGCACACAGGCAGATATTTTCCTGCCTGTTGACTGTTGCTTAGTGCATCTCTACACACCCTTCAGTTCCCAAGACATTGCCCCCTTTCAGGCCTGTCCCTGTGGACTCTGACTTCACTTCCTCTTGCCTGTTCCCTAGTCCCTTTGCGTAGCAGTCTCGTTGGCCTCCTTTTGTCATTCCTTTCTCTTGTCTGTTTATCTCTTTTATGCCAGTTGCCTCTGTGCCCTGCCTTCCTGTATGAATGTTGCCTCTTTGATCAGCTGCCTTCAGCCAGATCCTATCTTTACTAAAATTGATAAGATGTTTGCATGCCATCATCTTGGACTTTCCATCATTGGCTCCCCTGCCAGGATTTACTGCACTGTCCTTATGGCACGTAAATCAGGGGATGCCATTTTGTGGCATTGGGAGTGCTTCCAAAGGCATCCTGGGTTTCCAAACTCTCGCTGATTTCTATTTGGGGTCCTCTCATTGGCCCTCATTACGACCCTGGCGGAAAGGGGAAAACGATGGCGGAAAAGCAATACCGCCATCGAAAAGCGCTCGGTGCGACTATGACCCGTCACCGCAAAGTACGAAGCCATTAGCGACACCGTAGTGAACGCCAACGCTAACTGCACTAAGCACGCGCGCGCGCACCATGCCAAACCGCAAACACCACCATGGTGCAACGGTACGCCAATTCCGACCCTAGCGGACATGTACCTAACGCCATCAGGCATGGCGGAATGGACCATCCCGCCATGGCGAGAAATACGGCATCGTGAACCAACCGTAAATGGCCCACTGAGTGCCTGTACTCCACTCCCTGGCCACATTGCACAACTCCTGGCAGGCGCAATGTACTCACACCATGCAACCAGTGAAATCTACAATTCACCCATGCATGCCAACGTAGAAATGCATGCAGGTGTTCAAAGCGCCCCGTGAGTGGGCATCCATGTACGGCATGTCACCATAGCCGTACTGATGCAGCACAGGCATGTGAAGGTACAAGACATCAAAATGGAAATCAAGAACACATGACACAAAACAACAGTAGTCCCCCATCGCTTGCCACCAGCGCAAGGCAACATCCAAAACAGCATCCTGAGGGGGATTGCACCAGCCCTGTACTCTTGCCAGTAAACAAACCAACCATCAGCAGAAGCATGTACCACACAAGTTGGCAGAGTGACTGAGCAGCCAGGCACATCCCAAGAGGGGCCGATGGGAGCTGCAGGGCACAGATGGCATCAATACAGAAGCTATTCCAATGGACATGACCCCAGTCCCCCTCCAACAAACGCACGCAAACACAGGCACCTGTGACCAGCCACATTCTGAACATCCCATCATACCATCAATCGACCTGGCTGACAGGCACCAGTCGGCCAAAAGCCAATCCCCCGCCCCTGAACAGCACATCATGTAAACAGTCACAATGGCAGCCCCTATCCGTGACCACACTGTGCTACGTAGGCAAAAGCGGCCAGTACTGTACCACACAACTCAACTCAGAAGGCGGAACACAATGCAGATCATCTCGCAATACATACCGCCACAAATCGAAAATCGCCACATCACCTGCAAAGAATAACGCAACACGCCAAATATCGGAATACAATTTAAATGCACATCCAAATGACAAAGGCCTCACAGCAATTTGTAAAATAACACCAAAACATCCATCATCACCGAGGGCTGCATCTGCAATAATTGACCAGCTTCCACTTGTGTGACGCCCTGTACCATCATGGCACACAGGGCCAACATCAACGTTCCAAAAGGCAACATGGAAGCGGCAAGAACCGCAGGTCCGTCCCATGAGGCAGGCACTAGTCCAGCTGAAAGGCCGAAATGTTGCACCTAGCCACCAGAACAGCGTAAGGGCATGTGGCCCATTGGCGATCGTCCCATAAGATCGTAATGGTGCTCCACTGATTCACCCGAAGCTGCAGGTGTCGAGAGTAAAATCCATCTGGAGGAGTGGCGTACAGATGGCATCTGCAATAGGGCAGGAGATACCTGTCACCAAAATGAAACACAAATTAACCGATTGCACTACAGGACACATGATGCATCACTATCTTCATTCAACACACCAAATCCACACCCATATGCATGCTAGCCCACTCCAAAGGAATATACACACCCCTAAATCAGTATCGATACATAACGAAACCAATCGAGGTTAATACACCATTGGCAACGTCGGTTACTGTGCATGCGTCCGTCAAGATAGAACCCATGACATGGGATTAGTAACGTGCCTAGACACAAGTGTATGAAGGCGCGTCGAGACAGGGAGGATCCGACAAGGGCAGATAGACGTAAGTCCCACTATGGCAGCCTTGCATCACATAGCGCAGGGGAAGGGGATTGAATCAAAAAACACATGTACATGGCAGACCCTAAATGGAATCATCTGTCCATGCATCCATTCATCATTCCCTCATCCCGCAATGAAAACGCATGAACATTCACTCACATAATATGTGAAACTTCCATCGCGTCTGTGCGTAATGCAGTCTGCAAAAACCACTGTGCTCCTGGCCGGATCTGTAGTGTCGTGAAGCTAGATGGACTTGGGAACGTCCTGCCTTATCGTCCACTACGCTATTGCGCATCCCATTCAATTCATGTCATTCATTGCTTGCTCGTTATGGGCCCTGTCCCAAGGACATTCAACAATAGAACGTTACATTTCCAGGCAGACCTGTGGGCGTCTCCTCACCGCTACTTCGCAACCAAAAATCCTGGCCTTCGAATTCCTCACTTGCAACATTACGTCGAAAAGGCTTCTGTGAACGCTTGCATTCACAATTACATCAATGTAGTGCGGCTGTGTGTCATAATGCTAACTGGCTGCAATCACAAATGGGACGCCACGCCCGTCGGTGAAGTACGATACTGTGCTGCATGAGGGTCGGCCATCGATCGAGCCCTACATACCACTGACTCTTCACAGGTATGTAAGCGGCTGCAATCATAGCATGTGTAACAATGGGAGCATAGCATGAAAATCAGTCAAAGTACATCACACTGCCATCGGGATTTGATACATGATTCCAATCCCAAGATGCCATGCGGCCAAATGCAGCCTTACGTGCGGGACGTGCTCGGCCAGAAGGGATTGCATCCGCCACAGATTCATTCAATCAGCACAGGTGGAGGCCATACAGGCCGACAGCACATATATAGCAGACCCAAACCCCTCCCACAACCACTCCCACTCCAAAATGCTACCGGCAGGACTAGCGATGTTGGGCCTGGGGCACCAGATAGCACTGCAAGTGCTACAACTACAAGAAGACGACGAACAACAACAGGTACAACAACCGGGCGCACAGGGGAGACGGAGGAGAAGGAGGAGGAGGAGGGCAAGGCAGGGTCAGCAAGGCCCACAAGCACTGCCACTACCAACACGCAGGCGGCCCGCAATCCCACGCCTCCGAGCTGATCCGTTCAACCTCACTGCTGAGCAGATCCACACCCTCTACCGTTTGGACCGGGACACCATAATCGCCATTGTGGACATGACACATGCTGACCTCGTGAGCATGATAGATAGCCCAACCGCCATCCCACCCCTACTGAAGGTGGTGTCTGTACTCCACTTCCTGGCCACAGGCACCTACCAGCACACAGTGGGGCACTTGCATGGCATTTCACAGCCACTGTTCTCACGGACACTCTCCCAAGTGCACGATGCCCTCCTGAAGCACGCCGACGACCACATCACACTACCACGCACGTACCAGGAGATTACCAACGCAAAGGTGGGATTCCATGCACTTGGCGGCATCCCGGGTTGCATTGGTGCCATCGACTGCACCCATGTTGAATTGGTTGTCCCACATGCCATGGAGGTCCAGTACCGCAACCGGAAACAATTTCATTCAATCAATGTGCAAATGGTGTGTGACTCCAACAAGATCTTTACGCATTGTTGTGCCAGATTTCCAGGATCTACCCATGATTCTATGGTCCTGAGGAACACAAGAATACCACGCTACATGGAGCGACACGCAGGGCACAGATCCTGGCTACTCAGTGAGTCTCATTCCATGCATGACATCGTGGCCCATTTGATGCGTCAATGACCTTGCAGGAGGGGGGGGGGGCTACTTAGCACTATCATTCCACTGACACCCTTTATTCGTCCCATACAGGTGATGCCGGGTATCCACTGAAGAGATGGCTCCTTACACCAATCCGGAACCCACAGAACCAGCATGAGGAGGACTACAACCATGCCCACTCACGTAGCCGTGTGGTCATTGAACAGGCATTCGGCCTACTGAAGGCTCGTTTCCGCAGCCTCAGCAGGTCTGGCGGGGCACTCATGTACAGCCATGAGAGGGTTTCTAAGATGGTCATGGCATGTGTCATGCTGCACAACATGTGCATACGTAGGAATGTGCCCATGCCCCCTGACGCTGTACTGCATGCACCTGAAGATGATGATGATGAGGGTGGGGATGTGGAGGCACCCCAAGGAGTCCATGAGGCACAGGATGCACGTGCAATCCGACAGAGCATCATAGATGCATGCTTCTAGCAACCACGCATGGTGCCTATTACACGGAAAGGGGACCTGTGGCACTGTGTGTGTGTAGTACAGGCACATAGTGGACTGTACGCCTATGAAGGCCTCGTACGCAAATATCAATGTCCACACATGTCATTGGATGATAATGAAGTGCTGTATTGTTAATGTGATTTGATTCATACACCCTATGGACCCGCCACCCAGTGAAGCCCAACACACCCCCTCCACCCTACTTCCTCCCCCCCCAACACCAGTGTCCAAATATGCATGCTGCCCGTGGGTAGACGCTATTGCAAGCCCCCTCTACGGGTATCAGGGGCACCCCTGCCCGTGGAGCGCAGGTTCCTGCCAGATCTGCGTTGGGGGCTGCCCTGGACGGAACTTGCCACGGATGACGTCTCTGCCTGCTCGCGTCCATGCATGTCTCTGAGGGTTTGTGAGAGCTCCGAGAGCACACGGCGCACAGCAGCAAGTTCAGCACAAACGTCTTTGGACGTCGCATTCAGTTCCCCCCTCAGGCTCTCGGTGCTTTTCTCCATTTGTGCTCTCAGGCTCTCGGTGCTTCTCTCCATTTCTCCCCTGAGGCTCTCACTACTTTTCTCTATTTGTGCCCTGAGTGTCTCGGTGGATGTTTCCATGGCTGCCCTGGAACCCCCGCATTCATTCGCATGGTCCTTGAGTAGCGTGGACACTTCCTGCTGTTGCTCGATCAGCAGGTCGAGGGACTGTTGCCTCTGCTGGGCCATGGACATTTGCGGTGGTGTGACAGGGGGGCTGCTCAACACATGTTGCCTTGGCACAGGACTTGTGGGGGTTGGCCAGTCGTCGTCTTCTGGGTGCCCCTGCGTGGTTTCGTCATGGTGTAGGGGATGGGACATGCAGGGGGATTGGGAAAGGTCATGGATGGTACCTACGTCGCCAGCACTGTTTTCCGTGTCGGAGCATGCTGGCATGACAGCTGTGTCACCTATGGTGCTGCTACCACCAGAGGCAGTGCCATCAGATACGTTCTTTGGGGGGACCTGTGGTGCTGGGGTTGTGGACTTGCTGGCTGCTGGGGTGCCTGTTGCAGTCCCCTCCAGTGTGCTGGCACTTGATTCCTGCTGCTGCCGTGTCTTGATCCTTGCACCTGAGGTGGAGGCTCTTGGGACGTTGGTCCTGGCCCTCTTTGCAGGCGTGCTGGTAGGGGTGTCCTGCAGCTCGTCGTTGGTATCGGACCCTGTGGTGGAGTAAAGAGGGGCGAGCGTTAGTTATGGGTCTGTCGGATTTGGAATGGCAACGTATCAAATGCATTGGGGTGGTACATGAGGCTGATATGGGACTGGGCCTTGGAGGTGGTCTCATTTTCGTGTGGATTGAGGATGCATTCATTTGGCTGCCTGCAGTTAGGGGGTGCATGCTGCACATGTAGGGGTTGTTTATGGCATCTTGATTAATTTGTTTATTCATTCTGACTTTTAGAGGGCGCTGTCAGGGCAAAGTATGTATTGCACTATGGGGTCACATGGTACTGCACATGTTCGTGGTTTGTGGATTTCGCATTGTTTCTCTTGGCCAACCTACCTGATTCTCCGGATGTCGGCACTCCTTTCTCCATCCCTCCGACTCCCTCTATGCTCTCCATTCCTATGGTGGAGGCGCAGATCTCCTCCCAGGGGGTCAACTTGATGGGCGACTCTGATCCCCCCCCGGTAGCTGTGGCGATGTTCCTGTTCGCAGAAAGTATGCTGCGTACGCGGATCCGCAGGTCGTCCCACCGCTTGCGACATTGCTGTGGCGTGCGGGGTGTTGTCCCCACCGCACTTACGCGCTGTGCCACAAGGGCCCATATGGCCTTCTTGTTGGCAAGGGCCGTCCTGGTCATTTGACTGGAGAAGACGACGGCGGCATTTTCCTGCAGGGTCTCGGTCAGCACGGTCAGTTCCTCTCGGGAGAAGTGGACCTGCCGCTTGCGATCACACGCTTTCTTGGCTACCTTTCCCATATTTATTTTTTTAACTGGGGTTGCTAACGGGTTGGGATGTGTGTCAGGGTCGGATTTTTAATGGTTGTGTTGGGATTCGGATTTTATAGTTGTGCGGCGTGCTGTTTCCCGTTCCGGCCACATGCTTTTACTTCCGTTTCCGTATATTTACGGTGCCCGTAATTTGCGGTGCCCGCTCATTACGGTGCCCGCTCATTACGGTGACCGCTAAGATGGGTGGCGGTATTGCACCTGGTGCAGCGTACGGCGGCGGTAAGGGCCGTTTTGGGGTCATTTCCGCCATCGCAGCCTTTCGGATTCCGCCATGGCGTAATGCTCGTGCCCGATGGGTCGTAATTAGCCGCACTTTGCTCCTTCGTGCAATGGCGGAAACGCTATTTACGCTGTTGCGGTCCGGTCAGTCAATTTCCGCAAGGGTCGTAATGAGGGCCATTGTCATTCTGACTCAAGCCGGATCAGTGTGTTTACAATGTCTCCTCACAAGGACAAGGGGTAAGTGGTACCTGGTACTTCACTGCATGACATTCAGGGGGGCCAGTAGTGTAGGTATTGTGGGGGGGGAGGGCTCACTGTGTGGGGTGATAGTATTGCATTTTGTCATGACCCCTGCCCCTGGCCCTAATAGGCAAGACATTGGGGCTAAGCTACGACCCTCCATCTTGGCCTTAACGGTCTTGCCATCTCATCCAAGCCTCTCCTTAGTCAGTCCAGGCGCCTTTGGCGCCAGGCTCATATATAATGTGAGGAAGACTTGAAATCTGGACTTGGCAATGGACTTTGACAACATGGATGCCCCCGCATAGCTCAGTTCAATGAACCGTGCTATGCGGTCTAGTGGTTTAGGTGTGGTCAGGCCTAGGGATACCTGGGATACCTGGGGGCTATATAAGCCACGCCTGGGCAGAGAAACACGCTTTGCGTTACTCTGCGCTCTGCTGCGTGACACTCACCACGTTCTGCTCGGATCTTCGCTTGCCTTCCCGGAGCCGTGTATCTGAAAGAACAAGAACACCATCAGTATAACAATTACCCGTAAGTGAATCCTGCTCGCCATCCATCGCTCTTTTGGTCCAGAGAACACAGCATCTCAGCGACGTCCCCTCGATCTGCGAAAACGCTGCAACCTTAGAAGAAAAGAACGAAACAGCATTAGTAAGCGTTTAAATTCCAATTCCGAAAATAGCTAAAACAATCGAACGCTTACCTGGGTTTGATTCGCTCTTGGTCAACATCCATTCCGGGCCATAACAACGACCTGCAAAAGAGAGGAAACACAGATTAGCACACGAAAAGTCAAGAAGGCGCCGCGTGCTATGCATTACTCACTGCTTACTATTTTCTCAGCTAGCATCCATTCTGGGACATTGCAGCAGCCTGCAAGAAAGAGAGAAAGACAGGTCAGCACAAGAAAAGGCAGATAGCGCCACGCATCGCGCTTTCACTTACCATCTCGTGCTTAGCCCCAAGCAGCACAACATCACTAACGAGCTCTTCCTGCACCTAGAGAAAGAAGGAGAGACATTAACAGGGGCAATTGGAAAGAAAAGGACAAATTGCAAAAACCAGCAAACTTACCCTGATGGACTGGAGTCACAGCAGGTCTGGACTCTTAGGGCCCGCACCAGTGAAGCAACTAGGTTGTGGCGCGCCCACACCAACAACGCACCCCTGCACCGAGAGGCAGGATGGAGAGTGCACCATACAAGAAAGCAAGGTGAGGAGAGAACCAAGGGGAAAGTTGGGTCCACAAGGGAGGTGTGATCCAAGCAACAGAGACAGTGAGATTAAACCCAAAATTCCTGTATTCCAGGCCCGATCCTCGGCCGAACAGAGTCCATGGGATTGGTTTGAGATTGCAAGTGGTCCAGTCAGGCTGAGTGGCGTCCCCGTGGATATCAGGTGAGCGTTACACATTTGCCTGAGGTGTGTGGATCTGACTGCATGGGTGCAGGGACAAATGGTGATGGGTGTCTGGGGAGTTATGGTGGGCATTTGTTGCATGGCACTCAGTGGGGCACATATAACAGTGGTCAGGGACTTGTAGCTTGTGTTGTGTGCTTTGTTGTGGACAATGTAGGGTGACCTCACAACAGACAGACATTGTATTGACAGCCCACTACGGTAACATGCTAAGAGCACTGTTTTTCTGGGAGATCAAGATATTTGTTTTGTGTGCTGAATATGAATAGGGCAACATGGTATTCTTAGTCCACTGACACAGCGCTCTCTGTTTTATTCAAATCCAGCAGTGTGTTATGTCCGTTTAAGTGATCATGTGATTGACGCATTCCAGGTACAGTGTTCAGCCACCTCCCTTGTTGACTACCACCTACTTACATGCTTTTATTCAAATGTTGTCCACTCTCCCATTGGCTGTGTCATTTTCTCCTCCAACTTCTTCACATATGGGTGACGATCTCTTCACCTCAGGTTACTGTGACATGATTGGTTGAGCTTTCAAATACTCCATCCTATCTTAGGGTCTAACCACGTGATGTGCACCTGGCCATCAACATGGGCTCAGTAGAAAACTTTGAGTTCAGCCTAGTCCTTGCAAATAAGGCAACTGTTTTCTCATCCTGTACACAAAAGTTCCCCCTTCAGGCCTCCCCGCCATATTCTTATTGACGTTGACATCACCCTTTGCTCTTCCTGCTACAAATGACAGACCTTGTTGTACTCTATTGTCCCCTTTGTCAGCTACTCCTCCCAAGGGGTTGGCCTGGGGTTCCTGCATGCCCCACTGATTCATCTGATTAATGATGGATTTGGTGTCCCTTATCATGGGGGCACTGGTGTCCTATAACTCATCTTGTGTTCTTGAAGCTCAAGACCTCTGCCCTAGTTCCCATGCCTATGTCATTCACAATCAGCCACAGCCCTACTCCCATCTGACTACTCACTTTCTTGTCTAATTGTAAAAAGTTGTGACTTTATATATTTGTATGTGTGTGTACATGCATGTTCCTTGCCTTGCCTGGGGGTTGTGTTGTAATAGTCATGCAAGTGAAGGAGCCTCCTCATTGTTCTGTGTTTCATACACAGCCTGCGATGATTGAGGTATATTGTCAAATACAGATGTTCTTTATATCATGCACATGCAATGTATTGTATGTGACACTTTGTTTAATATTTATGTTAGACAACGTCTTCTCATTCTGTCACATGGATTCAGATATTACTCCTATGCTGATGACACGCAGATTCTGGTTCGTCTGGACCTCACTCGTCCAGACACTGAGGCCCGGCTTAGGAGATGTCTGGTGGACTTGAGTGCCTGGATGGCGGCCAATTGGCTGAACCTGAATAGCAGTAAGACGGAGGTGCTTGTTGTTGGTACCTCCAGTCCTCTCTCCTTCTGGATGGCAGATTTTTGGCCCACCGCCCTGGGACCATGTCCCCTGCCCTCCCACTCAGTGAAAAATCTGGGGGTAAAAATGCCATATTCTCTATCTACGATGGAGCAGGTGGCTGAAGTGTGTAAATTTGAAAATTCCTAATTATGCATTCTGCGGAAAGTGCTCCCTTTCATCCCAGGACAGTTTCATGCACTGGTGGTGGCTGCAATGTTCTTGAGCACAACCGACTATTGCAACTCTCTGTATTTTCGGCTGCCATGTTATCTTACTAACCAGCTTCAGCTGCTCCAAAATGTTGCTGCTTGAGCTGTTTTGCATCCTCCTTTTTGAGCACACATGTCTCCGCTTCTCAGACAACTCCACTGGCTTGCCGTTGAAAAGCAGATTTATTTCAAGTTCATGTGCATTGTCCATCAGCCTTCTATAAACTGGGAGCGGAATACCGCCAAGAAAAGTTTAAACGGTATCTCTGTCTCCACACGCTTTGCTCCCAATCTACCCTCTTGATATCTGTCCCTTGTGTCAGGTTCTCACCCAAAGGAGGCCGTGCCTTTTCTGTGCTGGACGCAAAAGCATGGAACGACCTGCCGCTGGCCTTGCTAGCTACCACTGACCACCTTGGTTTCCGCCGGTCATTGAAAACATTACTATTTTAGGCCCGTTTTTCTTTATGCCGCCGCCAAATACATTTAACATAACATAAATTCTGTAAAGCACCTGGTACTTTTCACTGGAATATGTATGTGCTTATAGATTCCACGTGTCTCCTGCCAGTCACTTCTACCCATATGACTCCCCTTCCCCCTCATTCCCACTGTGAAGGCATCATGAAGCAAGACACAAACAACAGATTCAAAGTTCAAACAAAAATGGTTTATTAACTTAAATGTCAGGATGGTTGAAGGCCTTACTTGCCCTATTCTAACAAAGGATATCCCTACCTAAAGAAACTAAGGATAGTCCGAGTCATTAAGTTCAACTTAAAAGTGTGTCTGTGTCCAAAACCCGCACTTGCCCTACTAAAGCTAAACAATGTGTAGGGATGTCAGCAATAAAAGAAATAGTGTTCCAAACAAAGTTCTGAGCTTTGTCCAGCTCTTGGCTTACTCTCCAGCTCCCCTTCCCCAAGTTCAAGATAGTTCCACAATGGCTCAGTGTTCGCTTCCCCAAGAAAACAACACAGTTCCAACAACGGGTCTTGAGGATCCCTTCCTCAAGGCAACAAAAAAGTTCACGAGGTCTCGGGTTTCCTTTCCCCAAGATTTCAACTGGTTCAGCTTGCCAACTTGTACTTAAGTTCAGTCTCTTAATATTCAAAACCAGCTCCAGGTCTACTTTACACTCCTTCTGGTTCTTGACAGTTCACACACATTGCTTTCTTCTGTTTCACTTTAGCAGTCTCTTTCACACACCTGGATTGGTTCTCTGTATATTTCTTTGGCTTTCACAGATAGGGTACCCGCAGTCTAGGAGCAGTTGTCGGATCGCACGGTAAACCCATTGTAAGTCATGCAACCAGTAACCCTAGTCTTCCTTGCCCACACAGGTTCTTTTGTATCTTTACCTGTGTGCTGGTTCACACTACTTGGCTTTCCTTGCCATTCTCTTGGTTTTGCTACATGTGTTCTCCTCCTTACCAATCTCTGGACTTTGCCACAACGTATTCTTTTTATACACCTCTTGGCCAGTCTCTTGACTTTGTCATCATGTGTACTTTCCATATATTTCACTTCATGATGCCCTCTTTCCTTCACCACCTTGCTTTTACAATCTTCAGTAAGATTCAATACTATCTTCCTATTGCATTTCATACAATTCATTCTTTGTTTGCAATATATGGTACTTGTACTTTACAACAACTTGTCATCTGCTCATAGATTTTTAAAAGGCTTTCATACACTTGTCAAAAAGCGTTCCTTTTAGTTCGGTATTTTATAGTTCATAGCTTCATATTTGGCTCACAGTTCATCTTTTTTCTTTTGTACACATTTTGACTTTTTGCTTTGGGTTCATTGCATCTTGCACCACATCATCTTTCATTCATTCAGCATTTACTTTTGCCCTATTCCAGCCCCCGGGAGCGCCATGGCTTGAGTGCTCCTTCCTTTTCACTCACTGGCCCCTGGCGTCTCCACCGGTCGGCTGCTTTCCTTTCTTCAGTTTCGCAGACAGGGTTCTGTCGAATTGCGAGCCGCGCTTGCACTTTGCCCATTTCTCTCAGTGGATTGTTGGCATCTCTGCTCGCTTGCCACGGACGCTGACGGTAGCGTTCAGCTTTCGAATTTCTTCTGTGTCCGCAGCGCTTGCTGCGTACACCCGTCCAGTGAGGCTCCCACTGCTGTGGCCTGCTCACATCCCGCCCTGGCCTCAGCTCCACAGTTCCTTCGGATACTTGCTGGCTTCCTGTATTTCCCCCAGGACCATACAGGGCCGCCTCCTTCGGTACAGGATGGTTGGCTCTCAAAAGGGAAAGGGGATCCCATGTTTTGTTGGGCCTGCAGGGAGCAGATGGTGGGTGATGCTAGGTCTTCCTCCCACTCTCTGACAAGGTCTAGGATGGCATGGGGTGGGAACCAGTTCCTGGCATACACCTGGTCATCAGGCATCCCAAACAGAGTGATGTGTGTAGTGAGAGTCTGGGGCCTGAGCATCCTCCTCCTCCTTCTTTGTCCATGTACGAAGGCTCCCATTATTGCAGCAACCATTGTGGCTGTTCGACGTTAGTATTGTGTACATTGCATGCTTTTTACGCATTGGATCACTTGGGCGTTGGAGTTTATGCCTTCTATAATGTGGCGGTTGGATGACAGGGTTTGGGTGCGACTTTTCCCGACGTATGGTTGTGCATTGAAAACCATGAATTAATTTTGGTTTGTGGTGGATTGGTGTGCCATTGATTTGCATATCCCACCCCTCAACACGCACACATTATACCTCATTCTGTGTCGATAAATGGGTATATGCATATTCCGGCCACTATTTTTGTCTCGGCGCATGCAATGAACTCGACTGCATGAAGTGACATGCTGGACCAGCACAGGGTCCACGAAAAGGTCTGCGGAAGTCCGACAAAGTCAATTCCATAAATCAATTAAGTGGGGTTTTGCATGCAGATATTTTCCCTGCAAGTATTACATGAATCAGGCCCTAAATGTTGCCCTAAATGTTGCCACTGACGGTACCAGATACACTGGGCTCCACACTCTATGTATTACAAAATAAACAATAAACAGACCACACAATAACAAACCACACATGGCTTTCACATGAATGCTCTCTGTAATTGTATCTTCATTTAGCAAAATAAAGAAAACAGCAGCGTTGCATCTCATAACACGTGCCAAAAATAGGAAGAAACTAAATACAGCCTAGCAAAAATGCAATTTTCATAATCTGTTAGTGCGTTTATATCCATAGTACATTGGCATAGACTTTCTTAACTTCCCCACAAAGACCATGATTTCTCCTTCGTGCCCAGCAAAGCTTCCTTCTATTCTAGTAAACCTGGCAGAGCACACACATTTTTATATACAACATTGAAATATAACTGATACTTTAGCAGGCCTGCATACTCCCACTTTCCAACAACTTACTATCTGCACACAGGAAAAACACATCTGTTCTCTGGTACATGGAGAGGGAATGGGTTTCCCCCCTCGTGCCTAATTTGACACTTCACTAATTAAAATAATATTACCTCTAATTTTTTTAATATAGTGCCATAATCTAGATTGCTTTACATAGGTCATATTTACATACATTACTATTATTACCCAATTGAAATGAGATATTTCTCTTTTATTTTATCACTTATGCTTAGCAAGATTTCAGTGCCACTTTGTTTGAGTGGCAGGCAGATAGATGTCTTCTAAGAAGCAGGTGGTCTCTCTCCCGCTGTTATCTGAAAGGAGTGTGATTCTATGTTTACTGTAGTCGGTTAAACAAAAAAGCAAATAGATTTTGTAAATCTTCAGCTAGGAGCACACACCAATAGCCTGCTGTAAAATTCAAAGTGGTAAATACCTTTGACCCTTTACTCTGTGAAAGACCCTGGCCAATAAATGGGAGCGTCCATCTTGACACTGGTATCCTCTTATTTAGCTCCCTCAAGTCTACAAACAAACGCAATTTGCCATTAGGCTTCAGCACACCTAATATAGGGGTCTTTGAGGCACTGTGGTTAGGTCTAATGATTCCTCTGGTCTCTAAATATTGAATTATTTCTGCCAGGGACTCCAAACAGGCCAAGGGTAGCCTATATTGTTGCGCAAATACAGGCCCCCTACCATATCTTTTTGGCACTATGACAGCATCTAAATCAGTAAGCCCACAATCATAGGCATGTTTGGCAAATACCCCTTTGAAATCCATGAATATTTTCGTCCAACTGATCTTTCTCCTCTTCATTGGTGCAAGCATCTGCATCTTGAATTTGATCCTCTACCATCTCATAGAATTCTGGGAAATCTTCTAAAGGAGGAACTTCAGTACTTTCTTCTTTGTATGAGTATCCCTTCATAGTATCTTGGCACTTCAGCCTTTACTTCAATTTGCTGTTTTTCCTCCTCATGTTCATTAATTTGAGATAGGATTCAATCACCCTTATGACAACAAATAACATCCTTTTGTTCATAGGGGTATACAGACTGAATCCTGAAAATCCCCCTTGGTATAGAATCTATGGACTCTGGAAGTTCATCCTGTGAAGTAACATAGCTTTCAAGGAAGTTTCCAATAACATGGTTGTTTGAATCAGCAGTATAGTGTTATTTATGCACTGCCATCCCTAATGGGGTACCTTATTCCAAGTGTCTCGGGACCCCTTGTTATTCACCAGTATTCAAATGGGACCACCCCCAATTCCTAATTATTGTGTATATTCGCATTCTAGCTGCTGTTGATTCATTGAGACTTGCAAAAGCATTGGGCACTTTCATTTGTTGTCCCTTACTTTACTTAATGCTGTTGCGAATTGCCTCGCGAAAACAGGAATAATAACATCCTTACTTGAAGCTCAGTTGCATATGGCATTATTTGTGCACAACGATAAGCTTGTCTTCTGTTCTCAAATTCAGGTGCTGTTCCACCCAGCCTAGATCAACTACCTCATCACGAGTTTGGCGGTAACCCTTAAATACAGCGGTAATGCTTTTACTGCCGCACTTACATGTCTGCCAAATCACGAGTTTGGCCGGATTTACCCCCAGCTCTGAGCTGGGAGTTAATCTGCTGTGATTTTGCCCATTTTTGGTGCTATTACTGCGTGCTAATACCGCCGATGGTAGTAGCACTGAAAATTACCCATTGGGGAATTCCCGAATGAGCCCAATGTGGAATTACCGTTCCGCCAAACTTGTGATCTGGCGCTAACAGCGCCAGGGGGTTTGGCGGTAACGCAAATAGCCCCGTGATACCGCCCAATTCGTGATGAGGCCCCAAATATTTTGATTCAGGAAATGTTATTCCATACTCATTCTGTACATGATGGCATTTCCGAAATAAAATTTTGCCCTGGATCCGTTCACAATACATATTGTGTGATGAATGCATTTGGACCCTATTATGATTTCAACATGCATCTCCCCACGATTCGTTGTCCCAAATCAGGGCCATGTAAACCAAAAATGTGTTGATCTTTTATTTTAAAACTTGGTATCTCTTCATTTGAATAGAGACAAAGTAAGTTCCCAATTTGGGGACTCCCGTCCCCTGCACACTATTTATGGCTAAAAAAGCTCAATTGATTTATAATTCCTAAGGGAAATTCAATGAAAATATAGTATTCAGATCACATTCTATATAAGTGCATATTTTTTAGGAAAAAAGGCATTCAAACCAAATGACTTAGGTAAGACTTCAGAAATAAAATTTGTTCTCAAAGATGATTTAATTTTCATATGAATATGGCCAACACGTTTCAAGATCATTTCTCTTCATCAGAAACTGTAATGATTCATTTAACGATCAAAATACTCTATAGATACAAAAGAAATTTTAAACAGATATGTCAGAATTGTATTTTGAACAAATCATAGGGCCTCATTACACGGATGGCGGAGAACCATGGCGCTATTAGCGCCATGGTTCATGCTGGTAAAATACCGGCACCGCCTTGGCGGAAAGGGGAATTACCGCCCAATTCCAAGGTTGGTGGGGCGGTAATTCCCCCTTCCACCATTGCCCTTCCCCATTCCCATTTTTGCCCCATAGGGCATAATGGGAAAGGCGCTAATTGCGGCAAAAAGCAGGCGTAAAATCCCCCAACCCGCAAAGGGACCTCGTAGTAAGGCGGTAAGGATTTACCGGTACCAGTATTTTACCGGTAAATCCTTACCGCCATCCGTGTAATGAGGCCCATAGGGTCAAAGACAAACTTACACATGTGTCAATTCTATGGGGGATCTATTCATCCTTAAAAAACCTCAGTGACAATTAATGCTGTGGATTCATAATCTGATATTCTTATTAACAACTAGATCTGTAATTTATTTGAACAAAAGCATTAAAATGGTGCACAGAAACCCAACTAATAGGTGGTATTAATCATCGGTTTTTGCCTAAATCAAAATGTTCCTGAGGTGAGGTATTCAGAATACCTCACGATACCGGAATACTTGGAGCAACATTGTTTAGCATTACTCCACCCCTCTTGTACACTCTGAAAGATAAGGAGAACACGGTATGCTTCACTTTCTTTTTTTTAAAATGCACACAATTCTATATAGGAACATTTGGATTTAGGCAAAGACTGATGATTAACACCACTTATTAGTCTGGGTTTCTGTGTACCATTTCTTGACACACGTGACCATGCCGATGCAAAGAATTCCCAGCAGTTCTGTAAGTGACAATGAGAGAATCGGAGACTTTCTAAAATGTGCTCATTTGAGACACGTGACCACTCTGATACAATGTATTCCTGCATAACAATGTTCACACGGTCGTGCACTGGATTTCACATTCATTAGAAACTCACTTTTTTCGCTTTGACAGTTGGGGCTGCAGCACGGAACACACAGCTTTCTTTATTTGGGGTCAGGGATCCAGCTCCTGCCCCTATGATACTCCTGTGTTGATCCTTTCGCAAAGGGAACAAGCACCACGAGCAGAAGGGACAGCCTTCCCACATGGCTCCCTTCTCTCGCTTCTGTCTGCTCCAGGGAGTTCCAACTTCTATGCCACGCTACCATGAACTGCCTCTCTCTGTAGTTCTCAGTGCCTCTGTGTCCTGATCCAGCACAATTCTCTGCTGCTTACAACGGCCTCTTTGCTGCTCGTCCTGTCACTCTCCTACCCTGCTGCGCTGGTCTCCTTTTGTACATCTGCAGCCCCTTGGCAGCCTGCAGGTTTGTTTGTTTGTTTGTTTGTTTTATTCACTTATAATGCGCACCAGACCCGCAGGTATCCGGGCGCAGCAGTACAGAAAATGCGAAGCTTAAGTTGTAGGGTGGGGTCATGGGATATATACACTGTACAAATACAAAATACAAAATATAGACTGCAAAATATCACAGGAAGGCAGCAGTTGCGATTTACATGCAGAATAAATACAAAATATGATCAAGACAGTCTATGTACAGGTACTGTATGGGCGAAAGCTCAATGGTCAGGTGGGCAAAGTGAGTGGGACCATAGGATCATAATGAAGTGTATATTCTAGGGTGGGGTAGGGGATAAGTGGGCGCCGATAGGCTATTCATTGGTAGTCCTTAGCAGATTGATGTAGTTAATTCTGAATTTAGGGAAGGGCTGTGCCTCGCGTAGAGGATTAGGCAATGAGTTCCATAATTGAGCTGCTTGCACCGAGAAGCTACTGCCCCCCGCCTTAGATAACCTGAATCTGGGAATGTTGAGGCTGTTGGCATTAGCAGTTCTGGCAGGGCGTAAATGATTTCTTTTAGTGAGTTTATTGCAGAGATAGCTTGGTGCTGCATTGTTCAGGGCTTTATGAACCAGGGATGCTACTTTAAGGTGGATTTTGTTTTGGGAGGACAACCAATTGTTTTGGCGCCTGATGTTTGAGATATGTGATCTTTTGGGTACACCAAGGGCAGCTCGTAGGGCATTGTTTTGAAGAATTTGGAGTCGGTGGGTGATGGATTTGTTTGCTCCGATGTAGAGGGCATTACAATATTCAAGCCTCGAAAGGATTAATGCTCTCGCTAAGATAAGGCAGTTGTTATCGGAGAGAAAATGCTTGCCTGCTCTAATGAGCTTGCATGTGTGGGCGGTGGCAGATGCCAATGACTTCACCTGCTTGTCAAAAGAGAGGGTGGCATCCAGATAGAAGCCAAGTGTCTTCACATCTTTGGAAACCTTGATAATGTTCCCGTCAATTTCAAATGAAGTATAGTCCTGACTGAGTTTCTTCATATTAGAATGTGTCCCTAGGATGAGCAACTCTGTTTTGTCATCGTTCAGGCATAGTCCGTGGGTTGCCATCCATGCCTGGACGATGATGTACACCCTATTCACCAAGGCCAAATCCTTGTTGTAGTCCCCGGAAAGTGGGAGGAGAATCTGGGTATCATCTGCATAGTTGGTGTAGGTGATACCAAGATGGTCCAGATCATCAAAAAGGGGCTTAGTGAATATGTTGTAGAGAGTCGGGGAGACGCATGAGCCCTGAGGGACTCCACATCGGATGGGGATTGGGTCCGCCGCTGCTGAAGGGGAGAACACCCTCATGGTCCTGTCACTAAGGAAGGATTCAATCCAAGATATGGCCTCCTTGGAGAAATGTGCGGCTGAGTCTAAATGGCTGCAAAGTACCCCATGGTCTACAAGGTCGAATGCCGCCGAGAGGTCCAGCAGCAAGAGGAGAGCCATTTTGCCTTTGTCTCTTATTTCATCTATTTGTGCCTTTAGGTCGATAAGGGCAGTCTCAGTACCATGTTGTGGGCGGAATCCTGATTGGCGCTCTCCTAAGAGTTTGTGTTGTTCCAGGAAACTTTGGATTTGATTGTAGGCGATCTTATCCAGAATTTTGAGCAGGAAGGGGACTGTTGTAATGGGGCGGTAGTTAGTGGGTATAAGGGGGTCTAATGTTTGCTTTTTGAGCAAAGGTAGTACCCAGGATTGTTTTAAATTGGTGGGTACTGTGCCGGACGAGAATGAGGAGTTGACGAGTTTGGCAATAAACGGGGAGAGATCTCTAGCTGCGTCTTTTATAAGCTGGGCAGGGCAAGAATCGCCCTGGCAGTTAGACGGCTTAAGGGAGAGGATGACTTTCTCCACCTCAAGAATCGATGTTTTGGAAAACATGAACCGTGTGGCTGTGTCCTGGGTCTTTGGGGTAGTGACTGTGATGAGGTTGTGAGTCTTGGAGTGATGAGTAAGGGAAGCTTTCTTTTTGGTTATTTTCGTTTGGAGTAGGGAGATTTTATTGGATAGGGCTAGCTGAATGTTGGAGCACCAAGTTTTATCTTTGGTGCATGTATCCGGAATGGGGATGGGTGACTCTAGTTCTTTGAGGATGGTGAATAGTTCCCTCATGCTTGAATTGGCGCTGGAGATCCGTTTATTAAAGGAGTTCTGTTTGGCCAGATGGATTTCTTTTTTATATTGGGAGGAGATTTCTGTTAGTTTCATTTTGTGGTCTACTGAGGGGGTGAGTCTCCATGCTGTTTCGCAGCTCCTCTTAAGTAGTCGCAAATCCTTTAGTTCGGGGGTAAACCATTTATTTAGGTGAGATTTGGGTTTACTTTTTCTGAGTTTCAAGGGTGCGATGTTGTCAAGGGTGGTTAGCATAATTTTGTTGTACTCGTTGACAAGTGTTTCTGGGTCTAGATGATCTGCTAATCCGTTGAGTGTAGGTAGAATGGCTGGGATCACTTTGTCTCTGGTGATGCTCTTTTTGTTTCTTGTTGGGCAAGGCGGGGCCGTAATGGAGGCTGGTGGAGGTGGTCTGGAGGTAGATAGTTCAAATGACAGGAAGAAGTGGTCTGTCCAAGGTTGAGGGATAATAGCTTTGATATTGGCAGTGCAATTGTAATCTACTAGCCAATCAAGGATTCTTCCCTTGTTATGTGTGGGTTCAAGAGTTTTTTGCGTCATGCCCAGATTAGAGAGGGAGTTGGCAATGATGGTGGCATTTCTATCTAAAGGGTCATTGAAGCCCAGATTGAAGTCTCCTAGGACAAGTAGTTGTGAAGAAGTTTTAAGGTTGTTGGAAAGTAGATTATGGAGATCCTCCTCGAAGGACCCTAAGGGACCAGGTGGTCTGTAGATAAGGTGGATCGTCATGGTTTGGGAGCTAGCTAGTGGAAGTTTGATGGAAAGTGATTCACATGAATCAGCTGCTGTTGTGGGTGAGATTCTCATATTTAAGCTGGTCTTTGCGATGATGGCAATACCACCGCCGCGCGTATTGTTTCTATCTTGCCTGAATATGGTAAAGTCTTCTGGGATGGCTAAGGAGAGTAGGGGTCCTGCTGCGTTGTGCAGCCAGGACTCAGTGATGGCGATGAAGTCCAGATTGTCGAGCACTATCAGATCACAGATGTCTGTGGCATGTGCTATCAGGGATCTTGCATTTATTAGTCCACCTTTGAGTAGGTAGTTTGACGGGTGAGGTGGTACAGTTTTGGTCTGGGTAGTGGGAAGAAGTCTCCTATTTTTTGGGGGGGCGTTGGTGTTGGGCTTCTGGGTGTAAGATCTTTTGTTGTTAGGTGGTAGGGTTCTAGTCAGAGGCTCATATAGTTTCGAGAGTCTAGCTCTAAGCCTAGAGTTTCGACAGAGTAGACTACATGGGTTGCTGAGAAACTCGGATAGGGGATTCAGATCTGGGTGTTCCATACTGATGTCAGTAGTCATGGTGGAATTTAGGGGCCTTGTGGGCATAGTAGGGAGGCTACTGTCCTCTCTATAGTAGAGAATAATTGCAGATAGGTACAGTAGCAGGCTGCAAGGTATGATACTCATGATGTGGAGCTGGATATGCCGGGCACGGTGGGCATAGATCAGTATAGGTAATGACTAGGTTGCATAGTGCACAGTGGGCATAGATTAGCATAGGCAATGACTAGGTTGCATAGTGCACAGTGGGCATAGATTAGCATAGGCAATGACTAGGTTGCATAGTGCACAGTGGGCATAGATTAGCATAGGCAATGACTAGGTTGCATAGTGCACAGTGGGCATAGATTAGCATAGGCAATGACTAGGTTGCATAGTGCACAGTGGGCATAGATTATCATAGGCAATGACTAGGTTGCATAGTGCACAGTGGGCATAGATTAGCATAGGCAATGACTAGGTTGCATAGTGCACAGTGGGCATAGATTAGCATAGGCAATGACTAGGTTGCATAGTGCACAGAGGGCATAGATTAGCATAGGCAATGACTAGGTTGCATAGTGCACAGTGGGCATAGATTAGCATAGGCAATGACTAGGTTGCATGGTGCAAAATGGGCATAGATTAGCGTGAGCTTGCAAGTTACCAGTGTCAAATGTCAAAATGATGGTTCCCCTTTTAAGAGATGTAATGAGGAAAAGCTCCTGGGCTTACCATGGTAGTGTGGGACCGTCAGGCAGTGGGCAAAGGTCCTTGCAGCATTTAGGGAGCAGGCGTAATCAGAGTAGGCCACGCCTCCCATGCGCCGAACAGGGCGCAAAACAGGGCCTTTGTATGGCCTTCGTGTGGGCCGGCGTATCCGCCTGCCGGCGGAAGCAAAGGGCTTAGTAATGCCCAGATCGAGGCTCAGCCTCGCTTTCAGGCCGCGTCGCGCCCGGCATGGGGAAGTCAGGCGAGCGGGAAAGACAAGGTCAGGCAGGCCGCCGTGTGCAGTGTAGCGGATCTACACTTGCTGTTGCCTGGTGGACTGCTGGATGAGAGGGGGGGCTCCTGCCCTCCACCCTCGTCGAAGGTCGTCAAGAAGGGGGGTCCTGGGGGCAAGATAGCGCCTTTATAAGGCCTTCGTGTGGGCCGGCGTATCCGCCTGCCGGCGGAAGCAAAGGGCTTAGTAATGCCCAGATCGAGGCTCAGCCTCGCTTTCAGGCCGCGTCGCGCCCGGCATTGGGAAGTCAGACGAGCGGGAAAGACAAGGTCAGGCAGGCCGCCGTGTGCAGTGTAGCGGATCTACACTTGCTGTTGCCTGGTGGACTGCTGGATGAGAGGGGGGGCTCCTGCCCTCCACCCTCGTCGAAGGTCGTCAAGAAGGGGGGTCCTGGGGGCAAGATAGCGCCTTTATAAGGCCTTCGTGTGGGCCGGCGTATCCGCCTGCCGGCGGAAGCAAAGGGCTTAGTAATGCCCAGATCGAGGCTCAGCCTCGCTTTCAGGCCGCGTCGCGCCCGGCATGGGGAAGTCAGGCGAGCGGGAAAGACAAGGTCAGGCAGGCCGCCGTGTGCAGTGTAGCGGATCTACACTTGCTGTTGCCTGGTGGACTGCTGGATGAGAGGGGGGGCTCCTGCCCTCCACCCTCGTCGAAGGTCGTCAAGAAGGGGGGTCCTGGGGGCAAGATAGCGCCTTTATAAGGCCTTCGTGTGGGCCGGCGTATCCGCCTGCCGGCGGAAGCAAAGGGCTTAGTAATGCCCAGATCGAGGCTCAGCCTCGCTTTCAGGCCGCGTCGCGCCCGGCATGGGGAAGTCAGGCGAGCGGGAAAGACAAGGTCAGGCAGGCCGCCGTGTGCAGTGTAGCGGATCTACACTTGCTGTTGCCTGGTGGACTGCTGGATGAGAGGGGGGGCTCCTGCCCTCCACCCTCGTCGAAGGTCGTCAAGAAGGGGGGTCCTGGGGGCAAGATAGCGCCTTTATAAGGCCTTCGTGTGGGCCGGCGTATCCGCCTGCCGGCGGAAGCAAAGGGCTTAGTAATGCCCAGATCGAGGCTCAGCCTCGCTTTCAGGCCGCGTCGCGCCCGGCATGGGGAAGTCAGGCGAGCGGGAAAGACAAGGTCAGGCAGGCCGCCGTGTGCAGTGTAGCGGATCTACACTTGCTGTTGCCTGGTGGACTGCTGGATGAGAGGGGGGGCTCCTGCCCTCCACCCTCGTCGAAGGTCGTCAAGAAGGGGGGTCCTGGGGGCAAGATAGCGCCTTTATAAGGCCTTCGTGTGGGCCGGCGTATCCGCCTGCCGGCGGAAGCAAAGGGCTTAGTAATGCCCAGATCGAGGCTCAGCCTCGCTTTCAGGCCGCGTCGCGCCCGGCATGGGGAAGTCAGGCGGGCGGGAAAGACAAGGTCAGGCAGGCCGCCGTGTGCAGTGTAGCGGATCTACACTTGCTGTTGCCTGGTGGACTGCTGGATGAGAGGGGGGGCTCCTGCCCTCCACCCTCGTCGAAGGTCGTCAAGAAGGGGGCGCTGTTTAATTAGTTCTGCCTGACCACAATTATAGGGACATGCATGACCATCACATTTACTAGCAGGCATCATCCTCATCCCGGTACCAGAGTGGTAAAAGAGTCTAGTCTTCATTGTTCTTAATTGTCTCTTCTTTGTCCCAGTACTGTCAATTGTGGAGAAATGAGGGAAACTGGCTTATAACAGCCCATGAAGGTTGGGGAAGGGTTGGGTTGTTTGTCAATTGGGAAAGGTGGATGCCATGCATCCCACTTCCAGTCCCCAAGGACCCTCTACTGAGGTGATCCTCCCTTGCTTCTCTGCTCCCAGGGTCAGTATACAACAGCGATGGCCTTTTCCTGGCCACCTGCACAGAGGATCCAAGGGGTTTAGGAGTGAGAAGATCCTCCGGTTTCTCACATACTCTTCCACAATTGGGGTTGGACTGAGTTCCTTCATAGGGAAACTGGGAGAGCAAGTCCACATGACCTTACTCTCGACCTTTCCGGTACTTAACTGTGAAGCAATATGGCTGAATGTCCAAGAACCATTGCATTACCCGAAGGTTGGATTCCTTCCTCTGACTAATCCAAACTAGAGCAGAGTGGTCTGTTACTAGGCGAAACCTATGACCTAAGAGGTAATACTTTAGGTGAATTATGGCCCATTTGATGGCTAATGCCTCTAGCTCAATGACTGAATAGTATTTCTCTTTAGGGAAGAGCTTTCTGCTGATGTATAGGTTGGGATGTTTAAATCCATCATAGTTCTGTGACAGAACAGCTCCTAGTCCATTGCCATGGCTAAAATGGGGCTTTGACATAGGGCCTGTTTCAAGGTCGTACAACAGATTTCATCCTCTTTGTCCTGGTGGATCTTTTGGGGATCAGCATTTTTCAACTTGCCTGTCAGTCTAGCTGTTTTACTCGAAAGATTTGGAATAAATCTGCGATAGTATTTGATTAGCCCTAAAAAGGCCATGAGATCTTGTTTTGTTTTTGGAGGGGGTGTATCCATGACGGCCCTAACCTTCTCCTGCTGTGGCTGGACTGTACCATTTCCCACAGAGAACACTAGATAAATTAACACAGATTGGGCCAGTTTGCACATTCTTGGATTAGCATTCAATCCTGCTTTTTTTAATACTCTTGTGATGGTGGTACAAATTATATTCCCATGTCTTGCTGTGTATTACAATGTTATCTATAAATGGTCCACAAAACTCTGGGCATGGTTGTATGATTTTATACATGAGCCTCTGAAATGTTCCAGGAGCACCATGTAGCCTTAAAGGTAGGACTTTAAATTGAAACAACCCTGAGGGAGTGACAAAGGCAGTTTTTTCTTTATCAGGCCTTGCAAAGGAACTTGCCAGTATCCCTTTGTAAGATCTAATGTTTACAAATATACAGCATTACCCAGCTGATCTATCAGATCACTGATATGGGTCATTGGGTAAGTGTCAAAGGCAGAGATGGCATTTCATTTATGAAATTCTATACATAATCTTTAACTTCCATCAGGTTTGGCCACCAATACGATGGGGGAGGACAAAGGGCTATTAGAAGGTTCAATAATATTAGCCTCTTACATGGTTTTGACTTCCTGAATTATGTTTTTTTTTCTAACCTCAGGTAACCGATATGGCTTTAAGTGCACAACTTTACCTACGGGAGTGCGGATATGATGATAAATACCCGTCACTCTCCCAGGTACTTCTCGAAACACATCAGTATTCTGTCTTATGAGCTCATATACATCTTATTTCTGATTATTATTGAGATCAGATGAAATTAGAACCTTACTTTCCCTGTCTTCGGGCAAGAGACAAGACAATATTATGGCCGTAGATTCGTGGGATTTTCTTTCTACTCTTTCAGTAAATTGATATGATAGATTTGTGTTTTAAGGAAGCGGTTGTGGTGTGAGATCTTATAATTCCATGGACCCATTTGCTGTATTGCCTTGTATGGTGCATGCCACTTGGACACAAGTTTATTTTCTGAAGTAGGCAACAATTTTTGTACCTTTTGACCTATCGAGAAGGAGCTGAGGGGAACCTTTTTATCGTAAGAGGTCTTTTGTCGTTCTTACCTGGACTGCAAACAAGGCCCAGGTTATCATTTGATCCCAATTTTTCCCATCTTGTTAAACTAACTTCCTAAGAATGGTCTTAAGAGTCTTGTTAAATCTTTCCAATAGGCCATCTGTTTGGGGATGATACACTGATGTTCTAGGGGTAGCAATGTGCAATAGTTCTTTAACTTCCCCCATATGTTTGCTCATGAAAGTTGAACCCTGATCTGTCAATATCTCCTTTGGAAATTCCACTTTGGAGAAAAAGTATAGCAGGTATTTTAGCTTCTGCTGTGTAGTGTTGGCTCTCAGGTGGTAGGCCTCTGTATTACATGTGGCATAATCTACAATAACTAGTATATATTTTTCCCCAGTTTAGAGGTTTCCAGGGGTCCCACAATATCCATACCAATTCTGGAAAATGGTACCTCAATTATTGGTAACGGATTCAAAGGGGCGGGTGGCGGTATATGTGTGCTAGTTATATGGTAGAGTGTGCAGGCTTGAATTAAAGTTTTAATGTCAGTGTAGATTCCAGGCCAATAAAACGTATTCACTATATGTGCTTAAGTCTTAGACTGCCCCAGATGACCTTCCGTTAAATGTGAATGGGCTATGTCTAGTATCAACTATTTATTACTCTTGGGAACCACCAACTAAGTTTTTACCAGACTTTCCGATGTGGTATCTCTTTTATACATAAGTCCATATTCTCCAAAAAAGAAGACGGGTCCCCCTTTCTCACGACCTTCAGACTCTGAAACTAACTGCAAGAATGCTTCAGCCATTAAGGGGTTGTTTCTCTGAGTGTAAGCTAAATCGGGAAGTATCTCAGGCTCTTCCTCTGTAGGTTTTCTAGGTTCCGTTTTGGGAGGGTCCTCTGTTGTTTTGTCAGCCTCCCCAAAGCTCGAGTCCCCCTGTCTGTGCTTTCCTTCCCAGATTTTTCTTTAAGTCTAGGGAATACTGCTTTTTCAACTACCCATTGAGCAAGACTTTCCCCTTGGTGAATCTGGAATGGATCCTTTCGATGATTTTGTAGCAAGACCTTAACAACACGTCGGAGGTCTGGGTCTGTCACCCCCGCTAAGACATCAATCCCAAATCTCCATGCTAACCCTGACTTGGGTGCTAGTCTAATGTAAGTATCAGGGGTGGAATCAACATCACATCGTGGGTATCAGTCTTCTGTCACCTGGGGGAATGTTCTCATCCCTTCTAGTACAGATATTTTTGCACTTTTCCCCTTCCCTCTCCCTGCACTTGCGCGATCATACTTTCACTTGGCCTAGTAAAATCATTGTCTTGTCCTCCCTTGTTCCCCCACCTTGCCTCGTCGTGCCTTGAAACACTTGTGTATAGGCTTGTTATAACTAAAATATCATATCATATCATATCAAACCCGATAGAATCTTTAGTGGCTACTAGTGGCTACTGAGGGGTCTGATGCTCTGGCACTTAGCTTCTCAAATTTTAGGGTCCCCAACTTGTATCGGTTGAGCTGCATCCCACTACTGACACCACTTGTGAAGAAATCATGAAGCAAGACACAGACAAGAGATTCAGAATGAAAATAAAAGCACTTTATTAACTTAAGGGTCAAGATGGAGAAAGGCCTAACTTGCCCTATACTAAGGTGGGATTTCCTCATCTAAATGAAAATAAGGAAAGTCTGAGTCAAAGAGTTCAACTTAGAAATCTGTCTGTGTCCAAATCCAAAACCTATACTTGCCCTCAAACTTAAATCTATACAATGTGTAGGGATGTCAACAACCAACGTAAAATAGTGTTTCAACGTATAGTCTTGAGCTTCTTTCAGCTAGCAGCTTCCTTTCAGTTCCACTTCACCAAGAGTAAAATAGTTCCACAAAAAGTCTCAAAATTAGCTTCTTTGGACTCATGTTGAAATAGTCGTAATCAAGACTAGGGGTTCGATTAATCAAGTCCAAACAACACAATTCAAATGCAAGGGAACCGTGAGCCTCCGTTCTCACTTCAGCAAATGTTTTAAAGCTAAAGGGTTCCCTTCCCCAAGTTTTGGTTTTGTTGAGCAACACAGTTCAAAAGAAAATATCTAAATCTTCTTAAGTTGAATTGTCAAAGTTTAATTATGGCTGTTTTCAAACATTTATTTCTGTAATTTGTAGCTTTCACACAAGTTGATATCAATATTCCTTTCTGTTGTTCAATTCGTAAAGTTTCACTGTAAATCAAGCTGCATCATCTTTTGTTTGTCGATTCTGTATATTCATTTCAGAGTTCAACACACTTTGGCTTGTTTATTCTTTAAAGTTATGTTAATTTAAAACTCAGCATATAGTCATGTACATATTGTTGAGGTTCTGTTCCCTTTTTATATTAAAACAAGTATTTTTTTGGTTTATTAGCGAAGCTTTGATTCAGTTCAGTATTCAATAATTATTAGTTTAAATTGTGACTCACTTTCGCTTTGTTGGTTGTTCAATATTTGTTAGTTTCACCTTTATTGAATTGCCTGCTGTATAGAGACCTTCGAAAATGTGTTTCTTAACATATGTGACCACTCTGATACAAAGTATTCCCAGCAGTTCTGTAATTGACAATGAAAGAATCATAGACTTTCGAAATGTGCTTGTTTGAGACACGTGACCACTCCGAAACAATGTATTCCTGCATAACAGAGTTCATTCACATGCTTGCACAGCGGCTTTCACGTTCATTAGAAACTCACTGATTGCTTTGACAGTTCGGGCTGCAGCACAGAACCCACAGCCTTCTGTATTTGGGGTCAGGGTTCCAGCTCCTGCCCCTACAACACTCCTGTGTGGATCCTTCCACACAGGGAAATGAGCACCTCGAGCAGAAGTGAAGGGCACAGCTTTCCCACACAGCTCCCTTCTCTTGCTTCAGTCTGCTCCAGGGAGTTACAACTCCCACGCTACACTGCCATGAACTGCCTCTCTCTTTAGTTCTCAGAGTCTCAGCATTCTGCTCCAGCACGATTCTCTGCTGATTACACCAGCCTTCTTGCTGCTCCTCGTGTCGCTCTCAGCCCTGCTGGGCTGGCTCTTTTTGTGTATCTGCAGCCTCTTGTCAGGCTGCAGGTGAGACTGTTTAATTAGTTCTGCCTGAACATAATTATAGGGACATGCCTGAACTTCACAGTTCCTAGCAGGCATCCTCGTCCCAGTACCAGAGTGGTAAAAGAGTCTAGTCTTCATTGCTTTTATTTCTTTATTCTTCGTCCCAGTACTGTCAAGTGTCAATTGTGGAGAAATTAGGGGAACTGGCTTATAACATCCCATGAAGTTTGGGGAAGGGTTGGGTTGTTGTCAATAGGCAAAGGGCGCTACCATGTCTTGCCCAAGGGCATCGTACTTCCAGTCCGCAAGGACCCTCCACCCAGGTGATCCTCCCTCACTTCTCTGCCCCCAGTGTCAGGATCAAATAGCGATGGCCTTTCCCTGGCCACCTGCGCAGAGGATCCAAGAGGCTTAGGAGTGAGAATACCCTCAGGTTGCTCACATCAGCCAACATTTTCACTTGTGGATTGAGGTTAGGTTATTATTGGCAGCTCAGAGCGTCACTTTTGCATCTGTTTGTAACTACTTGTTAATTACGTGATTCGTAGCATTTGCTTGTTTAAATTGGTAGGCAGAATCTGTTTATCCAGGACAAACGAATTTTGCATCTTTGTAATCTCATTTTGCATTTATCTGCATTTATTTGCACTTGCTAACATTGAATTAGCTTTGGCAACGAGCAAGCACTCGTAACATTTGTGATTTCATCTGTTTAAATTACTTGTGTTTGTGTTTGTGAAGCGTGAAGCGCTCTGCTAAGTAGGAACTACAGTTCCCAGGAGCCCTAGCGGCTATTTACTGAAACATCAGGCGCTTCAGCACCGGTGCTTCAGAGGCAAGCCGGTCTGCGCCGGTCCCGCCGAGCACCTACTTCAACCTTCAGTCTGCCGTGGGCCATTGATTGATGTTAGGTTATTATTGGCAGCTCAGAGCGCCACTTTTGCACCTGTTTGTAACTACTTGTTAATTACGTGATTCGTAGCCTTTGCTTGTTTGAATTGGTAGGCAGAATCTGTTTATCCAGGACAAACGAATTTTGCATCTTTGTAATCTCATTTTGCATTTATCTGCATTTATTTGCACTTGCTAACACTGAATTAGCTTTGGCAACGAGCAAGCACTCGTAACATTTGTGATTTCATCTGTTTAAATTACTTGTGTTTGTGTTTGTGAAGCGCTCTGCTAAGTAGGAACTACAGTTCCCAGGAGCCCTAGCGGCTATTTACTGAAACGTCAAGCGCTTCAGCGCCGGCGCTTCAGAGGCAAGCCGGTCTGCGCCGGTCCTCGCCGATCCTGCTGTCCCTGGCCAGAAATTCTGCGTCATCTTTCCTGGCTAGCCCTATTTTACGACCTTGGTAAGAATGGGAATAGGAGAACTCAGCAACCTTTTCTCCAAACTACAAGAGTCTAAGAAAATAGGAGCCATACACGCACATGCACAGGAAATCCTAGACAAGACCCATAGTGCCCAAGCACTACCTGAACACAATTCTTTTACGAATGTGAACGCAACACCCTCTTACAGGCTGACAACTGTAGAAAAGGCTCTCATTAGTGACCCTTCTAGGGCAGAAACCAAACAAGTTCACGATAAAGAACCCTTGTCACTAAAACTGAAAATATGTCTTCTGAACACACGTTCCCTTAACCAACACGCTTCATGTGTACACAATTTGATCGTGTCAGACAATATCGACATAATGTGTATCACGGAAACGTGGCTACAGGACCCTATTGGACCCACCTGCTCCCTGGCAGTTCCTACGGGTTACACAATCCACTATGCTAACAGAGGAAGCGGGAAAGGGGGTGGAGTAGCCTTAATCACTCGAGAATCACTGCCGGTATTCTCCTCCTTACCCTTCTGTACAGGCTGTGAAATACTACACCTTAAACACCGTCCTACGGACAATAACTGTCTAAACTTCATACTTATCTATAGACCCCCTTCTTTGGAATCAGAGTTCAACGATGAACTTACAATTCTCGCCGATTCCCTTACAGGCCTAAATAAATCCACAATCATCCTTGGTGATTTAAACCGGTGGCGTGGAGATCCAAAAGACAAGGAAGCCATTTCTCTTGAAAAAACATTGGAAAAAATAATACACTTCAATGTTATGAATCACGAACCTACCATGGCTAATGGCCATCAACTGGATTGGGTCATTACCAACCTAGAGACCAATAACTATGTCACCACCCCTTGCATATGGTCTGACCATTATAAAATAGTTTTTGATATGCACCTACCTATCCCAACAAAAAAAACGGCTAACAAGGCAAGTAAAGTTCTGTCCAGAAACTTTAAAAATGTTGATAAAGCAGACTTACAACTCTGCATCAATAGCATCTTAGCGGACATCAATGAAAAAGATTCTTGTGAGACCATAATCAAAAATACGATCAGCAGATGCTCACGTTAATCAATCAGAAAGCACCCAATCGAGAAAAAACTGTAAGACTCAACCTTAACCATCAAAAATGGTTTTCGCCTGAACTCATCTCTCTCAAGAAAGAAAAAAAGCGTAGTGAAGTTGAATGGCAAAAAAAACAGAGGACCACAAAACAAGCTGGAAGTCACTAGAAAAATCCTACAAAACTAAGATCAACGAGGCGAAAAAGAACTATTTCAATAGTCAAATTGAAGCGTCATCCAATTCAGCCAGTAAGCTATTTGACATTCTTAAATCCTTAGAAAAACCTAAGGCATTGGCCCCTGAATGTATTCCCTCACAAACCGAATGCGAAAACACTCAGGCTGCATTTGCAAATAAAATATCCAAAGCCAGAGAACGAATTACATTATCACAGGCCAATAAACCGCAACACAGCTTACCTGCAGAACAACTAGCTGCAATGGACAAGGAGAAGTTTCAATTTCAATCCATCTCTTCAGAAACTATGTTAAAAACGTTAGCAACCATGAAACCATCCTCCTGTGCTGAAAACCTACTTCCTCCCAAGATCATCCTACAACACCCCGAAATGTTTGCGCCACTCTATACTAGAATTGTCAACACCTCATTTCGGGACCAAGTAGTACCCAACAATATAAAAAAGGTTACCGTCACACCCTTGGTTAAAAAACTTACCCTTGATCCTCGCGACCCTAACAACCTAAGACCCATCACTAATTGTAATTTTACACTTAAAGTACTAGACAAAATAGCAACAGCCCAACTCCAAGAATATGTAGAAAGCCATGAGATCTTACACCCTCAACAATCTGGCTTTAGAGCTGCGCACAGCACTGAAACCGCCATGCTGGATTTACAGTCCAAAATGCTGGAAATTATGGATCAGGGAAAGGCTGGTTTACTAATATTGTTAGATCTGAGTGCCGCCTTCGACCTGCTTGACTACCAGCTCTTCCAACAAGCACTGGAGAAGGTCGCAAATTGTTCCAAGGAATCTATAAGCTGGTTAACATCCTTTTTAGAAAACAGAATATCCAGAGTACACTGGGGCGACAAATTCTCCTCCGAATTTAACATCTTTTGCGGGGTTCCACAGGGAGCTAGTCTATCCCCTTTACTTTTCAATCTGTACATCTGGCTTCTATGTGAGCTACTACAACAACTCCAGATATTCTTCACCAACTATGCTGATGATACTCAGCTGGTCCTGGAACTGACTGGGGATTACGCTAAAGATAGTAAGACTCTAAAAACACTCTATAGTAACATCGAAGACTGGATGGACAATAACTGGATGTGCCTGAATGCAAACAAAACTGAATTAATGGTATTCGGTTCTACACAGGCACGTGCCAAACTTTCCGCGGAATATCAGGCTTTCAAAATCAAAGAGACCCTTATCCCAGTGACAGACAAGGTTAAAACTTTAGGCATGACGCTGGAAGCATCTCTCAATTCTGATGCCCAGGCGACCTATGTTAGTAAAAAGTGCAACTACTACATCCGGCTACTTAAAGCCATCAGACCACTATTGAGTGAGAAAAACAGCGCCACAATTGCAAGAGCGACCATCATGTCACGTCTAGACTATGGTAATGCTCTCCTGGTAGGAGCTAGTAAGCATAACATCCAAAAATTCCAACTGGTCCAGAACAACGCGATCAGAATGGTCAAAAAGAAATCAAGAAGTGAACATATAAGTGAAGCTAGACGAGACCTTCACTGGATGAGATTAGAGGAACGTATTCAATTCAAGTCTATGTGCCTTACTCACAAGTGCTTATATGGCAAAGCACCTGCCTACATGAAGTCCAAACTCATGTTTTACCATCCTCGTAGAGCATTAAGATCAGAGGCAAATGGATTGATAACACCCCTGAAATTCAAGAAAGAACTCGGCTTGGGCAGAACTTTCCCGAACTGAGCAGCCTCCAACTGGAACAAATTACCTAAGCACCTTAGATTGGAGTCCAACCTTCTGGTCTTTCGCAAAAAACTCAAAACAGAGCTCTTCAAGTAATCCCTCGTCTAGGCCACTCTGAATCAGCTAACCGGTAGAAATCTGTCTGACGTCCCGTCGCCTTTTCTGGCTCTATCTTGAGCTTGTACATGTCTTTTTGTAAGCTCCCCGATGCCCGTGGGCAGTCGGCGCTATATAAATATATAAAATAAAAATAAAATAAATGTGACTCCAAGCACTGGAATCTGTCCATATCCCTAAACTCATCCCTCATTGTGCTCTTGGCCGATACCTGTTGAATTCAAATTGACAAGATCTGTTTTGGCTATTTTCAGGAAACTGATTTATGTTTGTGTACCCCCTGAATTCCTGGGGCAGAGGAGGCAGGGAACATGGGGTGACCTTTCTCTTTCCATGGTCTACCTGTGATGAAGACTGACCATAAGGTGGCAGACCATGGGTTACATTCTGTCTTTCATTTGACTGATACTGTTCCCTTTGTAGATTTCCATTTTCAATGAAACTATCTACAAACCTTGGTCTTTCCTGATTGCCATATACTATTGTGGCAGGGTCAAACCTACTCTGGGGCCCCAATGCCTGGTATGGCTCGTTATACAACTGATTCCGGGTATTATTAGACCCCCAACACATCATAGAAAATTCCCACCTTTGGCGATATACCAAGATACCTATGACTAATGTGCAGGCTTCTGTCGCTGGGGTCTGTGGCTTGAAACACAGTGTCCTGCGATGGTGCTGACTTCTCTTGCATGATCATGCCCCTGTGATTATGTGGTGTGTCATTCTTTATTTGAGCAGTCTCCAAATGCATTTTTATCATACTTTTTTCCCTAACACTACAAGGGTAGATTCTTTAACTTTTTGATTGAATCCCTTACTCTTACTCTCATTCTTCTCATGAGAAATTACCTATAGATCTTAGAGGCTTGCCTGAGAATACACTATAAGCTTCGGTCCCTAGTGAACACACATGCGAGCTGGGAGACCACCTCTTGTTGAAATCCATAAAAGAAGTGTTTTTGAATTCTGCTGAATGAATGTCACAGGCAACAGCACAACGTGAAAAGACTCATTTCAGGCTTTGAAAGAACTGGCCTGGCGATTCATCTACTGAGCAGTCATGGTGTATACAGCCTTTTTGGCATCGTGAATGGAGCGATATAGCGAGAATTGTTCCCTAATTTCTCTTTCAAAGACATCCCATAGTAAATTCCCCTGTTCATTTAAGCTATGTATGAAGCTAGCAGAGTTGGGGTCCATTTTGAGTTGAATGAATCTGGTATACTGAGCTTTGGGAATGCCCAATGTCTTAAATAGCTCAAGAACTGTTTCGAGGTGATCATTGATGCTTATAGCTGAATCTTTCTTGAACGGTCTGATTAAACCCTTGATATTTTTCATGATTTTTAGTGAATCGCATGGTACCTTATTTTGACCCCCCCTTGCTGTCCTCTGAGCAAGCAGACTTGGCCTCGAGAATTGGAGCATAGCCAGCTCTTGCCGAGTGAACATCAGCTGGCAGAGTTCCCAGACTGTGGATGGACCAAGCTTCAGTGAAAGTAATGCCCTGCTGCTCTTGGAGTTTAGATAACAGCTCTGGGTTTTCAAAATTCAAGATCTGTCACCTCATTTCCCTACACTGCGCATGGAGCGCTTGTGTTTCATTGTAGAGTGTAGAGTTGTCTTTCCTTAGCTTGCCTATTATCTTATCCGTTTCTGTAATTGCATTTTAAAATGATCAACTGCTTCCTCCAGCTTTCTATCATTTTCAACCATCAATCTAAATACCTCATCCTCCAGTGCCTGTAATTCCCTAGAGGACTAACTACCACATTTACAGAGTGCCTGCATTTCTGATAAGGCAATGTCTCTATCCTTTGGAATGTCCTCCAAGATCATTTTCAAGTGTACAACTTCTCCTTCACCCTCAGCCAGCTGTCTCTCTCTCTCTCTCTGTCAGCTGAACATTTGTGGCATCATACTTGGCCCGTGACTGCACAGAAAGCTCACCCTGATGTGATCTCTCTGACTGAAGGACTTTCTCATGCATATCAGCTAACTCATGTCGCAATCTTGTCGTAAGTTCATAACCTTTTGTTTTAAGGTTGATAAACTTGTGTAAAGCAAACCAATTATTAACACCCGGACGTATTGTGCAATCTGTTTTCCCCTGGCGGTTCTCAGCATGGAAAAGTCTCAATAGGCAGGTTTGTAACACACTTTCCTCTGCAAATAGCTCCTCGGGAGATTTCTTATCTATCTCCGAAAATATTCTGTCTTTCCAACCCGAAATCGTGTTAGAGGTCCAAGTTGCCAGCACATAAAGCTTAGTTTCTGCATATGTGCAAAGATCAGCAATCTCAACTTCGGTCATGATTGAAGTGCACTAATGTTCACACAAAGCCACTAAAGCAATTGAGAAACATTCAAAGTGCCCCCGGTACATGCTTGGCTAAGACAATTTCACTGAAGCAATTCAAACAGAAGAAAAAAAATGGAATTTAAAGTGCACCCAGCACAACACAGTCTGTCCACACTACAAAAGGCCACGCTTATTACAAAAGGCCACGCTTAGCAATTGCACCTAGCCAAGATCTTGTCCGTATTCTCGGCCAACATTTGTAGGGAAATATGTATCCAGGCCCCTTTCACCATATGCAGGAGCATGCAACAATGTGCAACAGTGTGTTTTTCTGATTTTAATTTGCTAAAGCATGGCACATTAGCTCGGTTTTGTACCCTTTTATATGGGACGCTTTGAACAGGACAATGCCAGACCTAGTGCTGCACTAAGCACACTCAATGTTGTCACTGATGGTATCAGATACACCAGACTCCACACTCTATGTATCACAAAATAAACAGACCACACACTAACATGGCTTTCACAATATCGCTCTCTGGCATTTTATCTTCATTTAGCAAAACAGAATAAAACGAATGCATAGAAAACATCAGCTTTGCATCTCATAACTCATGCTAGAAATAGTTGGCATAGACTTTCTTAACTTCCCCACCAAGACAATGATTTCTCCTTCACGCCCAGTGAAACTGGCTTCTATTCAAGGAAACCTGGCAGCGCACATACATTTTTATATGCAACCTTGAAATATAACTGATACTTTAGCAGGCCTGCAAACTCCCACTTTCCAACAATTTACTTTCTGCGCACAGGAAAAACACATCTGTTCTCTGGTGCATAGAGAGAAAATGAGTTTTCCCCCTTGTGCCTAACTTGTCACTTCACTAATTAAAATAATGTTGTTTCTAATTTGATATTTCTCTTTTATTTTTTGTCACTTTTGCTTGTCAAGAGTTCAGTGCCACTTTGTCTGCATGCCCATGCCCGGCACAGAGATGTCTTTTACGAAGCAGGTTGTCTCTCTCCAACTGTCAACTGCCCACCAGAGCTATGCCAGGATCTCACTCATCTCTCTTCTTTCTGCACTTCCTCTGGCTCCGGACCCAGACTGTAGTTTTACAGCTCGAAGCCAGCCAGCACCCAAACTCATTACATTTTCTTTTTCTCCTCTCTTCCTTCTTCTTCCACCCAATCTTTCTCTTGCCATCCTCCTTCTTAACTACTCCCCCAGCTTTTAAGCTCTCTTTTTTCGGTCCCCTGCCTATATTTTCATAAAGAAAGCATATGGTTTCACCACCTCTTTTGTGCCTCCTGCTATGAGGCCACCAATCAATCAAATACCTCCCCTTCTTTGAGCCAACACCCAGTAATTTTCCAAAACCATGTCTGCTTTCCTACATTGACATTTATACAGCACTCTTTCTCCAGACCGGATAAAAGGTGGTACATAGCAACCTGACATTCTTTGTGCTTTTTTTATGTTTAAACAAAGGAGCTGTTTTTACTAGTGCACATTCTGCTGTTTCATTGTGCCCTGAGTGCCACTTCCCCCAAGCACACTGCAAATCAGCTTTCAATGTGTGCATTTGTTTTCTAAGCCAATGTTGCAGTGTGAGTTCATGCACCCCCAGCACGCAGTTGGGCGTTGGCCTAAACAAGCCCCAGTCTAATTACTAATAGCCACTAGTATTAGTTTTGTTAAGGTTAGTCATTAGTCATATTAGTATTTAGTAATGTTAATTGTTAACAGCTAACACTACAGTGTGCTGAGCTAACTCCAAAATCACCCCTTCTTCACTTCGCCCTTAATACCTCACATAAGCACTAAGTCACACACACACACCTAGCACGTGCTGCAGCATTAGCAGCATTTGTGCATGGTGTGCACCTTACCACAACTGAAGTCAGTGGCACTGCTAAAGTTAGTGCACAGATGGAATCTGTGCACTAATTATCCTTACAGACCAGCTTGCACTTCTTTGCATTGTGAAGTCTTTCATACCTGCCAAAAGTTTCATACAATTTTTCCAAGCCCTGGTTATCTCCCATCTGGACAGTGGCAATGCTCTATTCCCAAGGGTCCCAGATGCCACCTTGTATCCCCTGAAAGCTGTACAACATGCAGCAGCACACGTCAAGCTCTCAAGGACGCATCATTATTCTGAATCACCTACAAAGCCGCCACAACCAAGACACCACTCTCCCTGACGAGAAACTTACCATCTCTGGAGGCCAGCTAATCAACGGAAGATAAAACATCAGCAAAGAACTGTGAGAGATAACAAAACAACAGGAAACATGCCCTCTCCTACTATGCCACCTGTTTCTATAACAAGGACCCCGCACAGACAAGTCTGGCATCCTCCATCATAGACTTCAGGAAGTTCTTTTATATTTAAAGAACATCTCACCATTTGCTGATCGATCCCGTCAACCATAATTCACATTCTCTGCCCCCCTCCCCCGCTCCCTCTATCAATTCCATTTCCTCTGCTACCCCTGCAAACTTTCCTGTAACTGCTTGGGGGTACCTCTTATTTACAGCACTCCATTGATTGCCAGCTAGGTTTGTGCTTTACACATCACATGCATGTTCACTTAAATACAGACTAAATCTGCAAAACATCTTGCATCACTTCAACTCCTGAGTCCTCCTTCTTGAAGCCCACGCCATCCAATGACCCTTTTTTTATCCCACTTAGAGTCTACACTCCAGCAAAGCATTAAACCATTCTCATTATTCCCTTTAAAGTCTGCACTTGCATACCTCTCCCACCGACTACTATCAATCTGCTTCCATTCACACCCAACTCTTCTCTACGGCGGCCCATCCATATGAACAGATTTCACGGATCCCTCTATAACGCGACCACAATAATGCGTATAAGAAAAATAAACTCTCCAGTGCTATTAATCAACCAATCATCCTAATCTATCAGCACTCATAACGTCAGTCTCCGAAGTAACCCATACAAATATGTCTTACTGATTTTCTTATACAGATCGTATCGGAATCTTATACAGTCTGACATAAGTTCTCTTTCTAAGAGTATAAGATTACGTAAGAATTTAATACGTATTGGGGTGTCATACATGTTCTTATACAGTTCTTTTCATAGTTGCCAAAATGCCACTAGTTTCTCACAAGTTCTTATAAGCTAATTATAAGATTGGGGTGGGTCCAGATAATATCAAGGCCTAGCAGGTCAAAAAAAAAACCTGAAAAACACTTCCTCGCTCTATGGCTACAGTGCAGGATGGCACAAAAGGGGGGAATGAGCGGGACGGCATGAGCAACACCCCCAGTGAAACCGTTGCTAGCTTCCAGAGACTATGGGCCTCATTACGACCCAAGCGGAGGACCATGGTGCTATTAGCACCATGGTCCATGCCGGTGTCCGCCATGGCGGAATGGGGAATTACCACCCCATTCCGAGGTTGGTGGGGCGATAATTCCCCATGCCGCCATGCCCTTCCCCATTCCCATTTTTGCCCTATAGGGCTGAATGGGAATGGGGAAGGTGCTAATAACGGTACCGCAAATTGCGGTACCGTTATTAGCACCAAAGTCCCTTTGCGGGTCCCTACTTTAACGGCTGGAAAAACCAGCCGTTAAGGTCGGGTCCCGCAAAGGGACCTCGTAATTAGGCGCTAGGTGTTTAACGGGCCCGCAGCCTTTTGCGGCGCCATTAAACACTTAGCGCCTGGGTCGTAATGAGGCCCAATACAATTTAAATCCTACCCACTGCAAAAATAATCAATCACCTGGCAACCTATTTATTTCTGGGATTAACTAGTGGGCTCTACCAATGCCCAAATTCACAAAGGGGAGGGCTCAGCCACCAGTCTCCTCAGGGCACAGTGCAACTTGTTTGTATTGACTAAGGAGTTCATTGGTGGAAGCCATGTTGATCCTTCTAAGTGAAAAAAGAGAAGGGTCAGGGAAGTGGGACTAAGGATTGTGCACTCAAGCCTTGGTTGAATGCCACTGGTTTGGATGAGGAATCATGTTGAGAGGAGTAGGGTGGGGGTTTGGTGGTCAAGGGGGTAAAATGCGAGGGTATGGGAGACAAGCAGGTGTATAAAAGGGGAGTTTGGGTTGGGTCCATTCCGGTTCCCCCCTAAAATTGATTAAGTAGAGTGGCTAGTGGCTTCGACAGCAGTTTAAAAGAGGAACTCTAGCTGTGGGAAAAAATGTAGCATTCACAAAGCAGCATTTCCTCAGCGGCAGGAAGTAGAACCAGCATTGGACATGCAGCCTGACAACATATGGCCAAAGTACAGTGCTGATTAAACTATGGTCAAGAGGGAGGCCACCCTGTGCTGTCTGCTCCTTCCCATTTGCTGCTGTGAATGCAGCTCCATGTGCTTTACTGCTCCTTCTGCTCCTTAGGCCTGCTGTCCCTTCCCTTACCCCAGTGTTGACTCTACCCTTCTTGCTCTGGTACCTGATTGCCCCTTTTCCCGCATCGCTTGATCTCCACTTCTCCCTCCTACTCGCAGAGTACTCCATGTGCCTCAACATGTCAGTTTTGTCTGCTCTCATACACTGCTCGTTGTCCTGTTTTTCACAAACCCAGAATGATCAATGCCCCTCAATGTTCTCAAACACAATCATATTAACACCAACCTTTGCCTATTGTAATAACGCCTCCTTGCCCCTGTCGGCCCACCATTGAGTGGCATATTTAAGGCAAAGTGCTCTGTATGCAAGAATGACACAATGGCTTCAGAGATGGGTGGGTTGAAGAGGCAGGATGAGTAATGCAATGAGGGATGAGGTGACTGGAGCTTGCTGCAATTTTGGGTGTCATGTTGATGCACTTTATGGGTTGTGCAACGAGATTTTTAAAATAAAAAAAGCAAGACAGGCCACTAGTTTAGTGAAGTCATTTCCCAGCTGCCGCTTGGCAAGAAGCCCTTCCCTTGCCCCACGCAGATGTGATGAGGAGGCACTGCTCTTCTGTGCATTACAAGAGCCCATTGGCCAGCTGAATCAAAACTCATCCTGTACACAGGCACCCTGCACATTTACTAGCCACAGTGTGCAGGCATTTCAGGCTACAGACTAGTGTCTCACTGGGAGTAGTGTACCCAGCATGACTCCTAAGCCCGATTACAGAACTTTGCACCAGTGCAAATGCAATGTTGCATGGAATTAGCACTAGGGCAAACTTTGCTGTGATTCAAAAATGCATTGGAAATCAGAGCATGTTCCAGGCAGTCCACCTCCCAAGACAAATCCCTTTCAGGCATGAAGCGAGGGCGCAAAGGCCCAGAGGGGCCAAGCGGCCCCAGATCTAATAGATGGAAGTGGGAATAGGATATTAACCTGATTTTTCTAATCTTGTTTTTGTGAAAAGGATTTCCTGAAGATCCATAGAAGAGAGCACCTAGAGTTTGCTATTTTCTCTAATCCCCCCTGAGCCCCACGGGTGGAGGGTTCTGCTAGTCTTAGCCGCTGTGAGTAAAAGCAGGTGTGGATGTTAATTCCACAAGGGTTTGTTGGTTAGCGGCGGCCCCTGTGGAAGTCATCAAATCCACACCTTGCAGGGATTGCCTAAGACCACAAGTGAAAAAGCTGGGATTTGAGTCCAGCTTCCTCAGTGCCACAGTTCTACAATTGGCTACTTGTCAACCTCTCTCCCCCCGCCCCATCTTTAGCAGTGCTTTCTGCACAGATCTCTTTCTACAGCTGCATTTGCCGGTAGGGTGGCATAAAAGGCAGGTCATGTGATGAATTCCCCTATCAGTAAAGAGCGGCTCTGTCTAGAAACATTGCATATAAGTGCAAGGGATTCACTCGTGCGAGCAGTAAACTTATAAATCCCTGCAAATAGATCACAAGAAAATCCATCAAAATCCATCTGTTAAAATACATGTGTCGTTCTCCATGGCACAGTGCCAAAGATCCCTGCAACATAAGGCAAACAAAGCACTATTGCATTTTAAAATTCATCACGTCCATTAGTTTGATAGGAATTCCTATTTAAAAAGTTTTAAAAACTGAACAAATGGACCTTACTTTCACATTAAAAACCAAAACGTGTGTAGCGCTTATTCAGAGAGCCTGCTCTTACTTAACATGCAACATGCTTGTGAAGTTCCCCTGGGCTGAGTCTGCAGGCTGAGTGTATATCAGCTGTCAGTTGTGACATTCACAGCTTTATGAGATTAATTAACAGCCACGAGGGTCTGGAGTAGCAGGGAAGAGAATAACTGTGCAGAAGGTGTCGGCAGGAGTGGCCCCCGCTCTGCCCGTTGGCTTTGTCCAGCACTTCCATTAAGGAAATCCATGGCTGCCAGCATCCATGCTCAGAAGCACACTGTTATGCATTCATACGCGCGTACGCACACACACGCACACACACTCACACACACACACACACACACACACACACACACACACACACACACACACACACACACACACACACACACACACACACACACACACACACACACACACACACACACACACACACACACACACACACACACACACACACACACACACACACACACACACACACACACACACACACACACACACACACACACACACACACACACACACACACACACACACACACACACACACACACACACACACACACACACACACACACACACACACACACACACACACACACACACACACACACACACACACACACACACACACACGAGGCCTGTTGGGCCTGTTGTCCGGATGAAGGTCCTGACCTCGCAAGGTAGGGTTGGCTCAAGCCCTTCACCCCAAGATCCCACAAGCCTTTCACAATGCCCCTATCTTCAGCGAGGGCAGGCCGGAGGTGCTGGAGGTGAGCCAGTGGCATGTGGGAAGGCCACCCTTGCCAAGAAGGCGGGCTTCTTTTAATGCGCAGTTCCAGAGCAAAATACGAGTGGTAACCTTGTGTATTGGTTATTATTATTATTATTATTAGGTTATTCATTGACTGCGGCTCTGGCTTTACAAGTGCTTTACAAGTCATAAGGGGAAGGGGCAAAGCTGGTGGCGTTGCAGTTGTGGAGTGTGAGGGTGGGGGGGAGCATTGAGGGTGTGTGATCTGAAGTGTGAGAACATGAACGGGCATGCCCTGTTTGTAATGAGCCTTTCGCACTGTAAGGTTCTCTATTTGGGTATTTTCCTTTCCATCAACTTCTTTTTAACCAGTAAGTCTTTCAAGTTTTTGCCAAATAAGGGCGCACCGCATCACTCTGGGAAACAAGAGTTCCAAGTTATAATTATTCTAAAAAAATGTTATAACGCACTTAATACCGGGGTCCTGTTTCTAAGAGCGAGCCCGGGATTCGAACCTGGGTTGCTATGCATTGTCTTGTTTCCAAAGGTGTAGTGAGGATTGTCTAACAAGTGGAGCCTGAAGTTAATGCGGTTGGGCCCACTGCAGTAACATTAACAGCTGTAAATGCCCACGTGGTGCTACCGAGTGGCCATTTACAGATGTTGGTTGAGCTTTGCCTGCTCAGGCCCTACCATGTCTATGGCAATCCCCTGAGCTATCCTGCCAACCTTGAGATCCCAATTGAGAGCAATTATCTTGGAGGGGGTGGGGTAGACCCTGATTGCTGTGCCTACTTCGGGCTTCTCTTCCCACCAGGAGGTGCACCCGTTTCCACCCAGCAAACATAGCCCTCGAACCACCAGAGCACAGTCTGTGCCCTCGCATGAGAGTGCAGGCTCTTGAAACCTATCATGTGCTGTTGTCTTGCCGACCCCATGCACGCCTTCTGTTGTGATCTGGTGCAGGAACAGAGGACAGAACACAGTCATAGCCGAGCGCGCCATTACCAATCCTTCAAAAATAAAACCAAACTGTGGCTTCGTGAACAGGATGTCCTTGCCACCCCACTGTAATCCATGCAACTGTTAGCAGCAAACTGTCTGCACATTGCATATACTGTATACGCTGGTCTGCTCTGCTCTTCTTTGCAATGTTCTTATCCTTTTTGTAAATATATATAAAATGTAAATGTACCTATCACTGTAACCTGTAACTGCCTTCTAAAGATGCGCCCAGATGTCCCTGGGCAGGGTGCGCACTATAAATAAAAAAAATACAAATATCTGCCTTCACTTTGATCAGTGCAAACCATTTGGAGACAGGGCCTTGAAGTCTGCTCCACAAGTGCCAAACCCACTCCATCTTTTCATGCTTTCCACACAAAGGGCCTGATGCATTACATGTTTAGCATGGTGCAAAGTGACTTTGCACCTGCGCAAAGTCACTTTGCACAGCCAACAAGCACCCTGATTTACAGAGCGATGCAAAGTGTATTTTGCAGTGCAAAGTCACTTTGCACCAGTGCAAAAGTAGCTTTGCACCGCTGCAAAGTCACTTTGCACTGCAAAAATACACTTTGCTCTACTCTGTGAATCAGGGTGTTTGTTGACAGTAAAAAGTCACTTTGCACCACACTAACAATTCCATAATCAGGCCCTGAGTCTGTTTGAATACATTGAACCTAAATGGGAGTTATTTATATAGTCAGTGGTTATCCTGAAAACCTGGTGTGGTTGGGGCTTTGGAGGACTGACTTAGAAACTCCTGATTTGGAGACATGGCAGAGTGTTTGCAACAAAAGACACTACACAGTTTGAAAGTTGTTCTCACTCTTAAAGGAACAGAATGCAAACCACTTTCCTGAAGAAGTGACACCCCCCAAAATTGCAGTTGCTGTCACATTTAGAATGGACAGAAGTGTTAGGGGTGTGGAGCGGAAGTTGTGGTTACAGAGTGTCGGGGGGAAATTCTCCCGGGGTCAGCTTGGCCGTCCGCGGACCTCCGGGCAGGGAGGCCCCAACTCCTCCCGTATATCCCAAAAGAATGAGTATGAGACACACGCAAGAAGCAAGGTGGTTCTGCTGTTTATTAAACAAAACGGCAGGGATGGGTCAAGGATCGTACGCGTCCGTCCTGACACTCTCTCTCCAAATCGAGGGGATCGCAGGCCCTTTTTACCTTAGTATGACGCGGTACTTGCGTCACCTGGGAAAGTTAGCAAAAAACCTATCGCCACTCTGGATTGGTTCCTCGAGTGGTAGGGTTAGTATAGCATACGTATAGAGAGCATTATTAGTGGTTGAGGGTCAGTCAGGTGGTATACTTGGGTTGTCCCTTCAATTTGATACATGAAAATTGTTACATGAAGACACCTGAGCATTGGCTAATGTTAATGGCATCAGTGATAAGAGCCCCATGTTCTGATTGGTCCACTCGCGAGCCCCCCAGTCTGGGACCATCGCTGTTCCCAGCTCGCGGTGCACCTGCCATTTGCAACAATGTATCACTATGGGTATGTGCAGACAATGTGAGGATTTATTCATATGCTGGAAGGCAGACTACTCCCACCGCCGCAGATGTCCATTGAGTCGCTTAATTGTATCTGCCTGTGTCTTGGAACGTGGGATCCAGGCGCCTCCCTCCTCCTGGGCCTGGCACCCTGTCAGGTTCGGCTTGGTCACGTGAGGTGAGACTGTGGTTGAGGCAGAATTCTGCACAATTAATATTGCATTTTCCACTGTGTGCCTGGCTTAATTTGCAGGTGTGACCTTGGCGTCGGCTTGCGGCATGCGAGTTTGCAACATTGTGCCCTTGACTGTCTGCTCTCGCCGGGCTCATTCTGCAGGGTCAGCAACTGTACTCTTGCTCATTCAATGTTCATGGAAGCCCTCACTTGCGGCCTACTTGGGCCTGGTGCATAGGTGGAAACGTTTGATGCACGGCGCTTTAGGTTATGGTATCATATTGCTTTATCCCCAGTATCATGTCTTCGTTATATTTCTCATTGCAATGCATGGGTTTAGGAGAAGCGTGAGCAAGCATTTTAGATGAGTTCATTGTGCGTCTTGCGTTTCTGCATTTTGAAAAGCCTATGTGAAAAATAATAAAGATGCGCGTCAGTGGGTGTGTCCGTCACCTACGTCATAGCACTGAATATGTTCTTCGTGTGGATTGGTGTGGGAGTGTCCAGTGTGCATGTTTGCACGGGTGTGCTGACCGTTGGCTAGGTCGTCATGGCATCTCTAACGATGTGTTCATTTACTGTTGAATGGTTCAGTCGAGTTCATCCATGCCGCAGGTGTCGGCATGGGCAGGGCAGGCTGGTGGGCAGGCGGGTCGGCACATCCGTATGTTCCTGTACCAGGGTGTTTGGTCGTCTGGTAGATGGGCAAACTCCTCTCGTGGCGGGTGCCTGGGCTGTGATCCTCTAGGCCAGGGGTGTGAGGGGATTGGTGGGAGCCTTTTGTTCCATTCTCCCACTTCAGTCCCCCCTCTGGTCGACTTGTCGACCACAAACATATCCTTTTCCTTATCTCCTCTCACTCTCCATATTTTAGTTCCTCCAGGTGTGCAGTATACCCATTTCCCTATGTAGCTCCTTGGGTTTCTTGGGTTTTCGAGCTTCACAGATGGTGGGTCCAGGTGGTTGGTGATGATCTGTTTGCGCAATTTCTCTCTCTCTTTTATTATTGTGCCTGTGTGTTGGCCATCATCTGCCGGCATCAAGGGGTGCATACCAACCATTTTGATCATTTCGTCTGTGGTGCGTGCCTTCCGGGCCTTCCAAAATCTTATTATGATCAGTGCAGCTCCAGCCAGAATTATGCATCCAACTATAATCTTCAGTCCGTCCGACAGCCAAGATGGCATCCTTGACCATAATAGCGAAAACCAGCTGTCATCCTTTTTCACACCTTTACTTTCATCCATCATTTTGGAGTGCATCTGGGCCAGTTGTGATACTGCTTCTGTCAGTGTACCATTGTCAGCATCGTTAGCAGGAATGAATGTGCAGCATGATTGTCCTATCTTTGCGCAAACTCCTCCTTCCATTGCTGTAAGGAGGTCCAGTACATATCTGTTCTGTAGTGCTACCATCCTTACTGCTCGCAGTTCCTCTTTTATTGCGTTGAATCCATTTACTGTAGAATTAATTGTCATCATTAGTTCCCATCGAGTTATCTGGAGCCATTTTGCGTTTGCGTAAGCTTGTAGTCCCGGATGTATTATTGAGGAGAAGAACATTGCTGCTCTGCTGAATAGTCTGTGTTCTGGTGGGATTGAAGTGAGTGCTGTTTCCGACCTTCCCCATAGGTAATTTCCTGTCAGAGGTTCTCCTTGTCTTTTCTTTCTATTCAGGACAGTGTTGTTGCTGTTGTTTTGGTTCTCTGGCCCCTTCTGAGGTTGTACAGATCTCTTCTTCCTCTTGTTTCCTTCATCCATTTTAGGGAAGTTCGCCAAGTTCACATGTTTCTGGGGCACCACTAGTGATGGTACATTAACGTGTACCATTGTGCATATACCATTCCACAGAGGGGGCAGTGTGTGGTATGCCTTGTCTCCGCAGGCCCAGTAATGGTCCATTAATACTGCTGTTCCTGCTCCCCCCTCAGGTAATTCCATCACGCTTGCACAGTTGGTGTTGTATCCCACGTCCACTTCTCCTCTATGTTGGTAGCATACCTTAGGTGCAGACAGCGGCAGTATTGTTATTGGGTCTTCATCCTTCTCTATCCATGTTAGCATGGGTACGTACTGTCGTTGTGTTCAGCAATAGTTGTAGTATCCTCTCTCGTTACCATGTTGCTGCCAACCACTCCTATGTCCCATTTGTTGTCCAGGTACACCTTCCCTGTTATTATTACCAGTGGTCTTTCCCAACATCCTTGTTTACCAGGAACTTCAGTGGCGTACCAATCACATGGTAGGTATTGTAGTGTTACTTTCTTTGTTTCTCCTTTTTCAGGGCCACTTGTCATGTATCTGAATGCTTCAGCATGCAAACTGGTCTTGTGGTAACTCAAATAAGTCTTGAGGAAGTTGTTTTCGTATGGATATGTGTCTCGCGTTTTCCATACCAGGTGCACAGTCGTCCCTTGAAATCTCCCTTTCGTTTGGAACAGTGCCAAGTATACTATACATCGTGCTGTCTTTTCATCTATTTCCGTGGCAACGAAAGTTCGAGAAGCGCTCATGGCGTATGGGATCAATGAGCAAACGTAGCAGCTATCTTCTGTTGTCTGCTTACCTATTTGGGTCATGTGTTGGTACCACATGTTGTTCGAGACGTGAGCTGAATCTTGTATGTAGTTGTCAATACCTTTATTATCTGAGTATGTGCTGCGTTTAACTCTATTTCCCTTGTGTGGAATTTTGCTAGTACCACCTGACGTAACACCTGTTGCAGCCGTGGGTGGGGGTATATTAGGTTTGGGTACAGCCAAAATATTGATAGCATAACTTTTCTGCCATACAGAGGCAGCCAAGAACCCGGTGATCATCAAAATCCCTATCATCTTTATTACAGAGGCTAGTCTCACCGGCATTTTGCTCTTACCTTGCTGCAGTCCGGCAGCTTATTCTTGCGACGTTAAAGTTGCCCGCCTGAAAATTCTCAATATGCTTGTTATTAGTGTTAGTTGTTGTTTTCAAGCTCTCCCTATCAAGTAGTCGTTCAGTGCCCAGGCGAAGAGTTGTTCCCACGCCAATCTAAGCGATCTATCTCTTAGGGCAGGCAAGTGTTGGTGAAGATGGGGCATTGATTGTTCTATGGCCAAGAGAAATGCTGTGTAGTAGACACGTACCCTCCTTCTTTTCAGGTACTTTGGCCTTTTTATGTGATAGACAAATTGGTGTGATAGCTCTTCAGGGTAGTTATCGTCTGAGGGTAGCATCTACTCCTGGGCAATGAACTTTGTTAGTTATCTGTTTCCTTAGCAGCACAATAATACGCGGTACCTGCATGTGCGAGAAAGAAAAAAGAGAACATTCAAGTGTTTACATGTGTATATGTGCAAGATAATGTCCTTCAGTCGGGTGATTACTGCAGTGGGTAGGGGGTCGATAGGCAGAGGGTTTAAAGCTCAACTGGCGGAAGTCTCTTTACTCTTTGATCGTGTAACCATGGGGTGGGCGGTACATCCTCTTTTTACCCATTTTTCTTTTTCTGCCATTGGTGCAGCCGCTTGTAGCTCCATTATCTGTGTGGCTGGGAGATGAGTGTACCCTTCTCTTATCAACACGTCCTTAGCTATCCCCCTCCCTCTCCCTCTCTCTAACTCTGGGGGGTTCCATATCTCACCAAAATATGCAGCATACTTCGCATGTGCGTCTGCTGCTGCATTCCCTTTTGAGATATGATCTTCTCCATTAGTGTGTGCGGTACATTTGACCAAAGCTAATTCTTGGGGGTCATTTATTACTTCAATTAGTTCCGCTAACAAGAGAGCATGTTGCACTGGGGTGCCGTCAGCTCTCCTAAACCCTCTTCTCCTCCATTTGGACAATCCTGAGTGGACAGTAGACGTGACATATGCGCTGTCAGAATATATAGTCACTCTTTTGTCAAAGCTTTCCTTCAATGCCAAGATCAGTGCAACCAATTCAGCTGCTTGAGCAGAGTAATGCTGTGGTAATTGTACGCATTTCATCGCCACACACACCGGTTCCTCTGTCATTTTTACCACTGCTGCCCCGGTTCTCCTTATTCCATCACTTTGGTCTATTGTTGATGACCCATCAATGAACAAGAGCTCACCTCCTCCTAGTGCGTTCTCTTCAACTTTTCTAGTACATGAGTACATTTCGGTAGTCTGTGTACAATCATGTGCATAGTCTCCTTCCTCAATTACTTCTGCTATAAACCTTGCAGGGTTAACCGTGCTGCATCTAACAATTGATAGTTCTGGTCTAGATAAGATGATTTCATAACCTGACGGCCTCTGCGTGGTTAGTGTGGACTTAGGCTTGTTCAATATTGCAAATAGTGCATGTTCCACAAATAGTGTGGTTGGGCACCCCATTGTTATTAATGATGCTTTCTCTACCGCAAAGGCAGCTGCGGCGAGACCTTGTTTGCAAGGGAAATGACCTAACATCACAGGATCCAAGTGGCCGCTGTAAAACGCTACTGGTTTGTAACCCATGCTTGTTTTTTGAGCCAACACTGCTTTCATTACTGCTGAGTCGCAATGTGAAAATATAAAGAATTGTCGTTCATAATCTGGGGTGGCCAGTACCGGAGCAGTTGATATTGCATCTTTCAGTTCATCAAAGGCCTCTTTCATTTCCATTGTCCACCCCAACTTTTTCTCCCCTTTGTTAGCTTCTTTTAATGCCTCAAGTAGGGGTCCTATGTATGAGCTGTAATCAAAGACCCAGGCTCTACAGTAGTTGCACAGTCCCAGGAACTGCTGCAGTTCCCTCACTGTTTGGGGCAGCGGCGTTTTTTAAATGGCCTGTGCTCTTTGTGGTGCAATCTTTCTTCCGTATTGGGATATGAGCTGACCAATGTAAAGTACCTGTTCCTGACAGTACTGTAACTTTTCCTTGTCTACCTTGTAACCCTTTTCAGCCAATATTGTCAGCATCTTCAATGAGTCTTCTCTGCACCTCCTTTCGTTTGTGCTGCAAATTATTATGTCATCAACATACTGCAACACTGTGCTTTCCACTTCAATGTTACCCAAGTCCATCTGTATTACTCTGTTGAAAATTGAGGGTGACTCGAAGTACCCTTGTGGCAATCTGGTGTGTTTCCATTTTGTGTTTCTGTACATGAAGCTTGTCAGATCTTGTGAGTCTGGGTGCAGGGGTATTGAGAAAAAGGCATTTTTGAGGTCTATCACTGTAAATCGTGATGCCTCTTCTGGAATGCCACACAATATTGTGGCCGGGTTTGCTGCTATGGGGTATTCTGCTTCCACTATGTTGTTCAAGGGCCTGAGGTCCTGTATGAAGCGCCAAGACCCCCCTTTAGCTTTGCGCACTGGGTATACAGCTGTGTTACATGGTGATTCTGGTGATACCAGTATGCCATTATTTATAAGGGCCGTTATTGTTTCATATATGCCCTCATCTGCCTCTTTTGATAGTGGGTACTGCTTCACTCTGGGGAGTATTGCACCTTTTTTCAATTTTATTCTTACTCCCCCCTTACTTTTTATGCACCCCACGTCATAGGGACTAGTAGTCCATAATGATGTTGGTACCTTTGCCATATCCTCCTCAAAGAAGGGAACTGGGGTGGATGTGGGTGCTTCAAGTGCCATTGCAATTTTCTGTGCCACTTGTTTGTACGTCACTCTTAGCCATATTTCTACACTCATCATAAACACCATTTCACCTTCTTCCTTTTCTTCTGAGAAGAGCTCCTCATCTGACACCTGGGTGAGCCTACATCCCTCCGCTAGTGCTATCACTGCCCTCCATGCTCTTCCTTCTCTGTCTTGGGCATGTACTGTGATGTAATCAGCAGTTGCTATAATGCTCTCTATGTTCACTGAAATCACCTTTCCTTCTGGTTCATTGGCTGGTGTTTCTGGTCTAAACAAATAGGCTGCTGGCCTCCTCCAGATCTTTCCTTCTATTCCTGGCATCCATGCAAATGCCATGTCTGTCCCGTACTGGAACAGTTCACCATCTACTGGCTCAGCCCTAATCACTGTCTGTCCACAGTATGCTTGCATAATTTGTCGTGCAGTGAGCATGTTAATTCCTGGAGTGGAGCAAATTATGCCGTCCTCCGTAAAGGAGATCGTCATATTCAACTTGCTCATTATTTCTCTCCCCAGTATGTTTACTGGTGAGGCCCTAGAATATAAAAGTGGGACTGACATGTCATAATCCCCTATTGATAAGGGAATGTTATCAGTAAAGGGAACCAACCCCCTAGCCCCAGAGAATCCTTGGGTGTTCATGGCTTCACTTGACATCTTAAATTTACCTTCCCTTATGCAAGACCGGGTCGCCCCGGTGTCAACAAGGAATGATAATTTTTTGTCACCTATCGTTACCTCTATGCGTGGTTCCTCCGCACTATTAGGTGTTACCGACAGGATGGGACACACCAAGGCCGTCTGTGGGCTGTCGTATTGTGGGTATAATGATTGCCCACTTCCTGTGTAAGGGTTGTGTCCCAGGACCGTCACCCTTCCCAGTTGTGTTTGCTGAAGTTGTGTATTGGTAGAGGTTATGTTATGGTCTTGAATTTGGGCAGGTTGCTGTACTTGGGGTTGTTGTGTTATCGCTACCTGTTGTTGTGGCAGTGAATATGTCTGTGGCTGTTGTTGTGTTACTAGTTGTTGCTGCCCATTCCCCTGTTGCAATGCCTGCTGTGGCTGGGTGCCCTGCTGCTCCTGTGTAGGCCCTTGTTGTCCCTGTTCACCCCATGATGGTGTGCCTGGTCTCACTCTACATGTGCGTGACATGTGCCCTACTAATCCACAAATCCAACACACCGGTGGTTCCCTGTTCTGCCATGGAAAGCTTCCTGAGTTGTCCTGGTATACTGGTTGCCCGGTGGGGTAGGAATTTCTAAATCCTCCCCCTTGCTGTTGTGTGTTATATCCGTATCCTCTCCCCCTCATCATTCCTCCCCTTCCCCTGTTGTAATTATAATATCCAGCTCCTGGCGTTGAGTATCCTCCTCCCATGTTAGTCGTGTATGGTTGGAGTGGCGGCAGCTGTTGTGTTGCAATCTGTGATGATTGCATTTGGGAGGGATCTTGTGCAGACACTACTTGTGTGGGGTTTTGAGTCATTGTTGTAGGTGTAGTTATTAGTGCACCTTCCATCGTGTATTTAGTAAGTTTTTTCTGTACCAATTTAGCCTCTTCCGTTTTTCTATCCTCTTCCTTTTGTTTCATTTTTTCTTGCCATGTCCTACAATGATGCACTATCGTCAGTTGTATTTCTGGCCATGCTTTTGCTTCCATCCCCACTACTTTCTTCAGTTGTTTCTGAACTGCTTCTGGGAGCCCCTGTACTAGTATATGATAGAATATTGCTGGTGTTTTGTCCCATTGTTCTCTAGTTTCCATACGCCACTTCTCTTGAATTTCCTGGATATAATCAACAGGATCTTCGTTCTCACGCATCTTGCGTGAGGTAATTGCTCCTATGTCTGAGGTGTCTGGGTACTGTACCCTCAGCGCCTGCCATAATGCATGTCTGCAGTTTGCGAATGGTGCCCCATCGTGTGATGTGTTTGTTATTGTGACCCCGGGGAAGCCTGCTCTCTTCCAGATGTCATCTGCTGCATCCCCTAATATTGATATTAGAAGGCCCTTTACATCCCCCACTGCCAATTTCTGTCCTGTGGTGTGTTTTTCCATTTCGTATATCCATTTTCCCGCACCTCCACTTAATGATGGGAGCCTGCACTTTATATTTTCCTTGTCTGCATGCTTCCAGGGGACGTATTGTGGTCTAACCCCTCCCCTCTGCAGAAGTGGCATTAAGTTGTGTCCTGGTTGGCCCCTTGGGTCCCACACAATCAAATCCGTACACCCCTCCTCTTCTTCCCTGTCTTCTACATCGTCAATGGGGTCCATATTTCCCCTGCTCGTAACTGTTTCTCCTCCATCTCTTCCACTTCTTTTATCATTTCCTTTATTTAATGTGGGCGTGTGTATTCGTTCTCCCTGCCTGCGTCCAGGGGGGTCTCTAAGCCTGCCTGCATAGGGTGTCAGTTCGTGGGGGAAGGGCGCGAGTTTAGATGGGCATGTTGCACGTAATGAGCGTGAGGTAGTGGAGCATGTGGGACGGGATGGTGAGGGTGTGGCTGCACGTGTCTGCCTTTCTGCTATTCCTTGCTCTTCCTCCTCACTTCCCTCCAGTTCTTCCTTTCTCCTGCAGATCCATGGTGATTCTCCATTTGTCCGGGTGATGTATAATTTATCTAAGCTTTCCCTTTCACTGTCTCTTCCTTCCTTCTCCATTCCTTCTCCTTCCTCACTGCAAAAGTCCTCCATTAATGGCAACCCCCAATCTGTCTTTTTCCCCCTAATCGTTACTGTTTTTAAGTCTATTAGATCCGTTCCTCCCTTGTCTTCTTTGCCAATTGCTCCCCTTTGTGCTGATGTTGTTGCTACTTCTGTGTCTCTGTATACATACCTCCTTGCTTCACTCCCCCCTCTCCTATCTTCTCTTTCCCCTTCATTTTTCTCCGCTATTTCTCTACCAATTTCCTCTCTTTTCTTTTTCAATTCCTCCATTACTTCACTACTCATCTTTTCCATTATCCTTTCTTCTTCTTTCTTCCTTTCCCATCTCGCTCTTTCCCGCTCTAATATACCCTCTATCATCCTCCCTTCTTCGTATTTCCTGGTCGTTTCTGATAGTAATCTCCTTTTCCATATTTCCATTTCCTTTTCTTTCTCTTCTTCCTCTCTTTTCCTGTCACGCAGTGCTGCTCTGGATACCCGTTCTGCTGCTGCCTTCACCCTTTCTGCTTCTCTCTTCTGTTCTTCAGTTCGTTCCCTCATTTTTTCCAACTCATTCTTGCTTTCTTTCCTTTCCTGTGCTCTCTCTCTTTCCTCTCTCTCGAGCTGCTTGATCAGTGCATTCTGCTCATCCCTTAATTCTGCTAATCGTTCCTCCAAAATCTCTTCCTTTTGTCGTAACAGCTCTTCCCCCTTTCTTTTCCCCTCTTCCCCTTTCCTTTCACTCTTCCTGGTGTTATCCTCGTCCATTTTCCTTACTACCTCCTCCTCTTCTTCTGTTAATGAGCCTCGTAATTTTAATAATACCTGCGCAGCTACCCACTCATCCTGTCCTATTCCTGCGATCTGTTCTTCGCCAATCCCCCCTTCCCCTGCGGGCATTTTCGTACGAGCTGGTCCCGTCGTGCTAGTCTGCTCCCTTCCCGTGTGGCTGCCTGTGGCTGTATAGGGTGGCGGGCTGTATGCCGGGTTCGAGTACCCCTCAGCCGCCCTTAATTGAACCATGTCTCGTAGTTCTGTTAAAGGATATAACCCCCCTCCCTCCTTTTTCACTACCTTCACTAGGGGTATATCGTCGCTCTGTTCCTTTTTTATTTCCTTTTCGTTTGTGTTGTTACTCTTCTCTCCTCCCTCTTCTCCGTTCCCCGTGTTCTGTGTGCCTTCACTCTCTTTTTCCCCATTCTCTCCTTCCTCCTTAATCTTCTCCTCTTCCGTTGTTTCCCCCATAATGAACATTCCGTTTGGTCCTGGTCGGGACCCTTTGAACATCCTCCATAAGTTAAACACCTCCACGTGGTGCATCAACTTCTTCCCCTTGTATGTGTTATGCAGATGGGTTAATAGTGAATGTTGGGTATATGGATCGAAACTGCCATTAGGCGGCCATGGTGTCGTCATTTTGTTGTCCGTCCCCTGTGTCCATTCTATGCTATACTTGATCAGTTTCTCCCTATGGGGTGACAGTGTTTTACATATGTGCTGTAGCGGGGTAGTGAGGGTGTTCCCCCACCCTCCCGATCCTGCCCCGTTTGACATAGTAGCGCTTCACTTGTTATCCTTCCCCTATTTGGTAGCGGTTATCTTGCTAACAGTGTACACTATACAGCCTTAGATCTTTACCTGGCCCCGTAATTTTGGGGACTTGCGATTGTCCGCTAAGGAAAAATAGTAAAATATAGCATTTGCATTTGTATATTCTTTTCTTTCTTTTCTTCCTTTATCGAACACCTTTACGGCCCCCTGCGGCCGAGGCGCACGTAGCCCCCTGCGGCTGCGTGCCCCTTGTGACGTTCTTATACAGCCGTCCCACTTTCTCTTACCCCTCCTCCCCTTTCTTCACTTGCTGCGGCCGGCGTTCTCCGTGCGCAGCCACGTCCCCCTTTTCACCTTCCCCCGATCAACTTGTTACCGTTTACCTCCGTCTCCACTCCCTTACCATAATTCTCTTCCCCACCACTCTCCGAAAGAAAGATGCCTTGTGTTCGAGATATCCTATGAAAGCCCTACTGGTGACGTCACCGATCTCTTCAAAACTACTGGTAAGTTCTTCATATGTTTTTAAAAGTTCAAAATACGCTTGCAATCTACCCCCGTTAACCCCACAGCTGTCTTCCTGTCACGCCTGGAACAAGGTAATCAACAATATAATCGGACTGCGCACGCTGCGTCGCCTCGCGTGTGATACGCCCCTCGACAGGAGGACTTAACCAGCCAATTATCTTCCGTATTAGGCAACCAGCTAGCTACCGCCTACAGGGAAACGTCATCTATCTATCGAGTTCCTGCTCGATCAATAGGGATCCTCATCTACTCATTGATCAATAATCACCAAATCGTAGGAAACCGCACACACACACACACCCTTACACGTGGTCGCGACCTAGGCCAATCAGTGTCTACGAGCGGCTGCACGTGATGTTTTCGTGTTCCGCCCCCTCCTCTTCCGTAACGTAGCGGACTGCTCTCGCACTTGTCCAGCTACCATTCATTGCACTGTCAACACTAATTTATCAAACCTTCGCCGTGCACCTGTGTAACACCTCCCGCCTCCCGTATTCAATTCCCCCCCCTCCCTCACAATTTCACATTGCTTGTTGTGCGTGGCGTACTCACCAAGTTCTCTTGATGCGGGGCCGCTCGACTGCGTGCACCCCTCCAAGCGGCTTGCCACTTCCCCTCGTCTGGACCACGTCTGGACACTCGCCAACCGCGGGCGGGATACGTCTCAACCGGCTCCCGAAGGCCAATATCCGGATTGCGCTGTCCGGTCTTCTCGCAGTTCCGCGATGGTCCTGTAGTCCTCAAAAGGGGGCAGCGGCAGAGGGGGCCGCGCCGCCGGGCCTCCTTGCAACGGGAGTACTCGGAAAAATAAAACAAAAGCAGACCTTAAACAGATCTCAGCAGTGCCTCCAACTTGTCGGGGGGAAATTCTCCCGGGGTCGGCTGGGCCGTCCGCGGACCTCCGGGCAGGGAGGCCCCAACTCCTCCCGTATATCCCAAAAGAATGAGTATGAGACACACGCAAGAAGCAAGGTGGTTCTGCTGTTTATTAAACAAAACGGCAGGGATGGGTCAAGGATCGTACGCGTCCGTCCTGACACTCTCTCTCCAAATCGAGGGGCTCGCAGGCCCTTTTTACCTTAGTATGACGCGCTACTTGCGTCACCTGGGAAAGTTAGCAAAAAACCTATCGCCACTCTGGATTGGTTCCTCGAGTGGTAGGGTTAGTATAGCATACGTATAGAGAGCGTTATTAGTGGTTGAGGGTCAGTCAGGTGGTATACTTGGGTTGTCCCTTCAATTTGATACATGAAAATTGTTACATGAAGACCCCTGAGGATTGGCTAATGTTAATGGCGTCAGTGATAAGAGCCCCATGTTCTGATTACTCGCAAGCCCCCCAGTCTGGGACCATCGCTGTTCCCAGCTCGCGGTGCACCTGCCATTTGCAACAATGTATCACTATGGGTATGTGCAGACAATGTGAGGATTTATTCATATGCTGGAAGGCAGACTACTCCCACCGCCGCAGATGTCCATTGAGTCGCTTAATTGTATCTGCCTGTGTCTTGGAACGTGGGATCCAGGCGCCTCCCTCCTCCTGGGCCTGGCACCCTGTCAGGTTCGGCTTGGTCACGTGAGGTGAGAACGTGGTTGAGGCAGAATTCTGCACAATTAATATTGCATTTTCCACTGTGTGCCTGGCTTAATTTGCAGGTGTGACCTTGGCGTCGGCTTGCGGCATGCGAGTTTGCAACATTGTGCCCTTGACTGTCTGCTCTCGCCGGGCTCATTCTGCAGGGTCAGCAACTGTACTCTTGCTCATTCAATGTTCATGGAAGCCCTCACTTGCGGCCTACTTGGGCCTGGTGCATAGGTGGAAACGTTTGATGCACGGCGCTTTAGGTTATGGTATCATATTGCTTTATCCCCAGTATCATGTCTTCGTTATATTTCTCATTGCAATGCATGGGTTTAGGAGAAGCGTGAGCAAGCATTTTAGATGAGTTCATTGTGCGTCTTGCGTCTCTGCATTTTGAAAAGCCTATGTGAAAAATAATAAAGATGCGCGTCAGTGGGTGTGTCCGTCACCTACGTCATAGCACTGAATATGTTCTTCGTGTGGATTGGTGTGGGAGTGTCCAGTGTGCATGTTTGCACGGGTGTGCTGACCGTTGGCTAGGTCGTCATGGCATCTCTAACAATGTGTTCATTTACTGTTGAATGGTTCAGTCGAGTTCATCCATGCCGCAGGTGTCGGCATGGGCAGGGCAGGCTGGTGGGCAGGCGGGTGGGCACATCCGTATGTTCCTGTACCAGGGTGTTTGGTCGTCTGGTAGATGGGCAAACTCCTCTCGTGGCGGGTGCCTGGGCTGTGATCGTCTAGGCCAGGGGTGTGAGGGGATTGGTGGGAGCCTTTTGTTCCATTCTCCCACTTCAAGAGGAAGGCCCACCAGCTATCCTGCAGCCCAGGTCACAAGTGCCTCTCTGACCCAGTTCTGTGGCTGAGGGCTCTTCAGATTGTATTAGATGCACAGCTGTGACTATCAGCCAGTACAGCAGTAATACCAACAACAAAAGGGTTGACACATGTGGCATTCACATTAACCTGCTTTGAAAGCATCACTTGATGTCCACTACATTATTTGTTTTTTTTAAACACATGGTTCCATCTGAAAGTAGCAGCACTGATAAATAAATGCCTCCCCCCTCCACTAACAAGCATTGCCAATACCAACAGTTTGGGCTTTGTGTAGGCATGGGAAAGACACTTGCCAGGTACTTCCATAGTGGTATTAACGGGACATTTATGCTAGCAGGCCCAAAATGGTGCAAGCACCTGGGCATTTAATAGCTGTGCCTGGCATATGCCCAATATTTATATAAATTCAAAACTGTTGGCTTTGCCAATGCTTGTTTTTAACAGGACTTCAGTGACGGACATGAACAGTGCTTATGAATCGAGTGGCTGAAGGCAGACCGTATGACATTTTTATTACACCAGTGGCATGTTCACAACTCCAATTAAGTCATTAACCCTCAGAAGACTGCTTTGAAAAAGCACTGGCAGGCACTTCGAGTGCAAAGTTTGATGGTAAGGCTTGATGAAAGCAAGCTCAAACAGTTCCCATGAGGAGGAGTTTTGGGCAGGAGAAGCATGAATGTATGGTATAGACTGTGTGTCCCTCCTGATATGTCATTCCTTCCCATCTGTACTCTATTGGGATAGTTTAGGCTTACTGGTGTCACTAGCGACACTTAATAGCCCAACTGAAAATTAAGGGGCTACTTGATTTCCTGTACAAAGTGGTGTGTTATACACCACAATCTGGTCTGGCTGTTTGCCCTGGAATACTAGCCCCTGTTAGGACTCAAGTTAGCAAGGTCCTGGGATCCGGTGCAGGTTTTGGCACCTGCCCAAGGCTAGTGTGATTCTGGGCAAATAACTTTTTTTCCAATCCTACATTCTATATATGTGGGTGTGTGCAATTGGAAACAGTTATTTATCTATTTATTGTGTTTTGGTTTTAAAGCAAACCTCAAAAAAATTAAATGATATGATAGGTTATTTATGTTGTCATGCTTCCAAGGCGAGCACATTGCCCCTGAGCTATCCTCCCAAAACATACATTAAGTAAGCATTTCAGTTATTGAAAGCTAAACGTGTCAAAACATGTATACAACTTTTCTAAACAGCTAAAATGAGCGATATTTGCTTCCCATACGTTATTCTGTTTCAGAATTCATTTCTTGTTAACATTTCCGTGTTATAGACAAAACCACAGAAATATGAGCAACTGAAATCCTGCAGAGGCTCAATTTGGATACAGGGATGTCTGGGAGACTCAATTGTTTCCACCTTTTTACAGAATCGGCAGGTTCTAGAGCAGGGGTCTGCAACCTTTGGCTCTTCAGATGTTTTGGACTACGACTCCCATGGTCCCACTCCATTGATTATCTTGGCTAAGGCTGATTGCAGTTGTTTCTGATATTTCTCTGGTTGGCATCAAATTCCAACAAATAAAGCATACATTGACTCAGGTAAAATCTGTGTTTGGGAATCTTTTCATAGAGGACTGAATTGCGTGGTCATTTGAGAAACGATTCATATATACCACCAAAGATGGTTTCTCTTCCAGATATTGATAAATGTTCACCCGATCAAGTTGAGAAGCTTTGTTTCTTAAACCATCATTTGAATATTGCACTATATCCACCTGGTTCACACCCAATTGTTTATTGCAAGCTCTACAATATTTCCAATAGTCCGGGATAATTTGCATACCCACAATGCTTTGTTCACTGGCTCTGACCTGGAGGTGAACTTCCAGTGATGGCATCTGGGTGGTGCTGTGGCATGTGTGACTTGGCTCAAATAAGGTATTATTCTTTCACATTTTAGGTAGAGTTTTTTTTTAAAGCTTCTTAAACCCACCATAACTTTTCTGACATAGTCTGGGGGAAAGGTACCCAGTCATTTTACCAAATTATTTCTACCAAGGTAAATTTGACAGAAAAAATACCGAAATTCAATTATATATGGGGTTAAGGGATTAAAAGGGCTCGGAGGGGTTGGGGTTTAAAACATAAGTAAACAGGGAGCAGGGGGAGTTCAGGGGGCAACCCCCAATTCAAAAAAATGACAAATTTGGTGTTCTTTTGTTTTCGATCAAATAAAATAAAATAAAAAAGGCTTCGGTAAAATGACAGTAAAGTGTAGCAAATTGACAACTCTCGGATTTATAGAATATTCTATGATCTGCCCCTCACCTTTCCATACTTTACAATAAAATGCAATTCTCCTCAACGTGGCTACCATGTATAATGATGCCGAGCCCGGTTCAGTTCGACATGCCTGCATAGGGGTAGAAACTGCTTCCATTTCATACCTTACCAACGACTTAATCTGTGAATAATTGAAATCGTCTAATTAAAAAAACTGTGCATGGTTCAGTACACTGTTGTCCTAGTTACATGTTCTGTACCCCAATACATGCTGGCAGGGGCACAACAAAACCTAAATCTCAGGGGTGTGGGGGGTCTCTGGCTAACATGTTATGCTATTGGGCATTTGTATAGTGCCTTTTTTACCATTGGTATGATCTCAAAGAGCTATGGGTTGAACGCCCCCGGGGAGCGTAGTCAAGGCCAGTGGAGAGAGAAGGGTAGTAATTAGTCCTTGGATGCACTCTGTATGTGTGAATCCAGGCTGTATTTTGTGGCAGTTCACTGCATTCTAATGCTAGGAGTGGTGTGGCGGTGGTGTGAGATCAGTAGTATGTGTCCAGCAAAGCCGATTTGTCTGGGGTTAGCACCATTCTACCAGAGGTAGTGCTTGTATATGAGGTTATGTGTGCAGCTAGGCCAATTTTCCATGGCGATAGCTACGTTCCAAAGATTGTTGAGGTACTCATGGTGGTGTATAATTATGTGAGCAGAGAAGCCGATTTAATCGAGGGGTATAGCTGCATTCTATTGTTTGTTGGTGCACAGGAGGGAGTCAGCATATCGGGATGTGTCGCTATCTATGCAGTTATAGGAGGTCCCCTCTTCCTGATTACCTACCTGTGCCTGCCGAGGTAACTATTGCTCCTTATTTTAGGGGTTCAGTGCTTTAGTTCTCCAGGAATATCCTCGGTTTAGTGTGGAGTTAGCTCTGTTTGCCAAGCTTGGTCGTGTCTTTCCCGGCTTAACAGTATCATCAGTGTTGAGTTGGTTGACTCCAAACCTTTACTGGGCCAAGCAATTGCAGGCCTACGGTCATCCCTGTGTCTAATTGAGCCAGCAATTACTTATAAATTAACCCTTTCTCGATGTGCAGTTACATCCAGTGCTGTTCTATTGGAATTACGAGTACTTCCTAGCTACGAGTTCTGGTATTCAGTGAACCTGAAGGTCCAGCATCAAACCAGGCTGTGTTGTTAGTGCTGTGCCTGTCTGACATTTACGTACAGCAGAGGTTTGAGTGCTCCCGGTCTATTGTATTGTTTGAGTATTGATTAATAGGCAACATCTCATCGCTGCGACCTACCGGAGATTGTCTTGCCCGATTCCTCACCTGATGTAAGAGCGTAGTACATTGATGGTGAAACAGAGTCAGTCCATTTCTAATGTTAGAGCATAAGTGCTAATGAGCCCATGGTTCCGATTCCCGGCTATCCACTTACAGTGACTGGTTGAGTATTCCTGTACTAGTGTATAGTTTGACTTGTGAGTTACACCCCTTGCAAGAGCTGTACGTGCTAGGGAGCTTACCTGATCAGAGAGCATAGTGCATACCCGGTAGAGACAAAGAGCCGGCCCAATCATAGCGTTAGAACATAAGTGCTAGTCGGCCCCAGGTTTGGAGTTCTGCGCATTAAACTGAAGTTGGGAGGGGCCACTTCAGAAACTGGGCGAGGCAAACTTGGAGGCTCTGTTCCCTCTGCTCTACCCCAAGGGTTGTCTGGCATGGGAACCAAGTATCAAATGGTACATTTTAAAGCGCAATATGCTAGTGAGAATTTTAAAATGATTGGATTTAAAGATAACATACACATTTAATTGCTTTGATAATTTGTATATCTAAAGCCCAGGTATCCAATCAGGCAACACTCTTTAAGCAAAAGCGACCACTAGTGACCAGGTGGTAGTACAGTGTGCCACAAATCCAACTTCCACATGAGATACCAACCAAACATCTCTGTTAATTATAGCATTATATGCCAGTATAAAAACATTTTACCCTGGCCGTACCCATACATTTCTATTCTGGCTGCACCAAAATATGTCAATATTCCCATATATGAACATACTCCTGTTTGCTTTGCGCATAATGACAGTAATGATACTATAAGAAAACCTGTCCATATGGGCTCTGCCAATATATGGCAGTATCCCCGCGTAAGGACATACCTCTGGTGGCTTTGCCATTAAAATTGCCTTATCACAATAACAAAACATGTCCAAAGTGAATGCACAATGTGGACCATTCTAGACATGTAATAACACTTATCATGCTTACTTAACGAGAGAGATCCACTAAAAAATGTCAAGCCGCAGAAAGAAATGGCTAGACTGGCAGCACCAAAATGCAAGTCTAGCCATGTAATAACACATGTCATGCCTACTTTAGTCCCCTGGTGGTCGCTTTTGCTTAAAGTGTAATGCATGATAGGATGCTAAGTAAAACAAAAAGGTCATTCCACAGTAATAAATGTCTAAACTAGCTGCAAGAAATTGCCTTTCTTGCCGCATAACAAATATACTTACTTTATCATTGATGCCCGTTAAAATGGCATGCTTAGTGAAATCTGTTCTTCCCTGTCCCTCCCCCTCCCACCTCCCCACACTTCCACCCGTCCATCACCCTGCCACCCCTACCTGCCAAAATCAGCTCCTCCACCCAGCATTGCACATAAGTGTACACACACACACACAATTACACATTCACTCACTCATTTAAACATACCATTCACTCGTGCCCCCATTCACCATACATTCACTCATTCACATGTGCACCCAGCTGCCCATAAATCATACACTCATTCACACACACATTACATAATACATATACACACTTCTTGCACACATGTATACATAATGAACTAGCATGCAACACCCTTTAACACTTCCCTCGCCTCTTTGTCAAAGAGAAAGCAAGTGTGCACACCAACCAAGAACGTATAACGTAGCGCACCGCCGCCGAGGACTACAGAGAAGCACTCAGGGCCCAACAGGAGCCTGGTCTGCCGTAAGGACAGTCCACATTCTAACAGAGCCCCACAGAGGGCACACACCAGAATTAAATGCCTTGAGAAAGACCGTACGGGTCGAAACACGTGTCGGCTGACCTAACTTGCTTATCTAGGTTGAAACAGTGTTTCTCAAAAACAACTATGAGTATGTAATAACTCAATGCAAGTACAACCACCACTAATAAAAACGAACCAATTCGTATGGAACAAAGTGTCACAGTAATTACTTCACTAACTTCCAAGCGAGATAACCAGGAGACCACCATTTTTCTTATCCAACCAAACAGGGGCTTGGGCTAAACCCCTACAATTACTCCTGTGATCTTGCTCATGATCAATATAACTGGAGCTCAGCACTGGCAGGTTCCAACCCTAGAGCCTAAAACTACCTTATAGTTGTATGTTGGCTTGCATCCGTGGGGAGGGGGGTGATGTATGCATTTGATTTGTATAAGGCAGAGAGGCCATGGAAGCCTTTCTTAGAACAAGCAACCTTGAAGTTTTGCTGCGTTTGTGCAGATATAGTTTTCTGCACGAACACAGAAAAAACGTCAACCATGCCAGTTCCAGGAAAGGCTTCCCTCACCTCTGCCTAACAAAAAGCAAGTGCGCACATCAGCCCCCTCCCCTTGGTTGTGAAAGAACACGTTGTTATATGTTGGCTCACATACGTAGGGAGGGGGCTGATGTGTGCATTTGATTTTTCTGAGACCAAGAGTTGAGGTGATGGAAGCCTTTCTTGAAATTAGCAGCTTTGATGTTTTTCTGCATTTGTGAAAATACATTTTTCACTAAAACCAAAACTTTAATGCCAATAGTTTCAGGAAAGGCTTCCCTCCCCTCTTTGCTGAACGGAAAGAAAGTGTGGAAGCCCCACCCGTCAACTCACATTTGTTTTTGGGTGGGGCGCAGAGGAATCCAGGATACTCAATGGCGTTGCACGCCTGCACCGTGGTTTCTGTAATCTAGTCTCGAGACCTTGAAACGTTCTATGTGGAGTACTTGAGAGGAGCCAGCACTATAAACCTGTCACGTAAAGCACTCCACTATTCCCTGGAGCAACATCTGCACTATATTAAACACTTAAAATGAAAATACACCACATTTTTGCCAAAGGATGAAAGTCTAAATCAGTAGTTCAAACTTGTGCCCAGGGCAGACGTCCCAGAATTGGGCTTTGGGCCCTCTGCACCCCCCTTCCACCGTGACTCCCCCTTTTATCAAGGCTGCAAAACCTGTTGCAGCGGTAACCCTGGACCCCCCCTTGCCCACAGAGGACCCAGAGACACGTGTTGCTCGTTCGGGCTCCGTGGATGCACTGACGTGCAACTGCGGTGACGGCCTGTTTATTTGCATGACAGAGTTGCGGCACTCTGTCGCGTCTGTCTTAAATCACCTGCACCGCACCCCTCCTTTTTCATAACAACAACAAACAGAAATGGGGAAAACAATTAAATTGTTTCTTATTTTTCCCCCCTCTGAAAAGTAAACACAACCAATATATTTACAACATTATTGGTGAAGGTCTTGAAATAACCCTTTTCTCTATGCGTCCATGCGTCCAGCATATAGTCATTTAGTCAGGAGCGCCTACATCATATGGTGTGTTTTGAGGGTACTGGCCCCCCACCCACAGCTTGACCTTCCATCCCCTGCCATGCCCTGGCAATCTGCATCTCGGTGGATGCTGTCATCTGGTTTTTCCTCTGGTTCTTCGATGTTTGCATTCCATGGGGCAGCCCCCGCCTCGTCATCCTCAATTACTTTTTTAAAGAAGCTTGAGTTCCTCGTCACTGTGGCGTTACCATCTGACGCAATCACCATGGACCCCTTCACTTCCACCAGGTCCATGGGTCGAGGTTCATAGGTCAATGAGAGTTTTCCTTGCAGATGTCTGTTCCTCACCAGAACTATGTCTCCAGGTGCCAAACAATGTGGTTGTTGTCCCGTACAGAGGTATTCATTTTCATTCCTGGCTCTCCTTTCTCATCAATTTCCGCAGGTGCTACACTCCCCAGGTCCGGCAACAGACCCTGAGGACATCTCTTGAACAATGCTTCTGCGGGGGGCACACCCATCGAGCAATGGGGCGTTGGCTGGTATTCCCTCAAGAGCTGGTAGAGGGCCCTTCTCAGACACTGGTCTTGTCCATGGGCAATGCAAAATACTTTGTTCAGAGTTCACATGAAGCGCTCAGCCTCCCTATTTGCCCTTGGCCACACCAGTGAAATTTTCCTGCAGTGAATTTCGCACTCCAGCATGAACTGTCCAAAACTCTCTCATTGGAATGGCGGTCCCTTGTCTGAACAAATTTCCCTTGGGAAACAATGTGAGGTGCATACCTTTTCTAGCACTGGTACAATGTAGTCAAATGCTCTGGATTCCACAAATTTGACTTCCGGATATCTTGTTCACTGATCAATGTACACCATGAAGCGTGTGTCCCGACCAGCAGATACAAAGTCAATGTGTACTGTCTCCCATGGTTGGCAACTTCTTGGCATAGACTCGATCCATGGTTCACATTGCACCAGGGCAGCTGCTTGGCACCACACACATCCTGCCACAAATTAGGTCAACACATCTTTCCGAATTCGGGAACCACACCTTCAGCCGCAGGCGTGCTTTGGTTTTGGCTGCACCCTGGTGACCTTGATGTGCCAATGCAATGATTTGCTGAATTTTGCATGAGGGACTCGCCATTTTCGGCCCCCTCAGCAGCAAACCTGAATCCGAGAAAGATAACTCCTCCCTGATCTTCCACAGTTGCTTGAGCATTGTGCAGGCCCCATGAGACTTTCTGCTCAAACCTTCCAGGACCCCTTTGCACTCCCCCTTTTTCAACGCTCCTCGTAGGAGGCGGAAAAACTTGTCCTCTTTGGATGCAGTGGTCAACTCCTGAATGGACTTCGAATTTGGAGTAGATGATTCAATGATGACTTCGACAAACGCCTACCCTCTGCCTCCCCAGTCGCAATGCCACTGTGTGCCCCTATCAGATGCCGTGAGAGATAATCCACAGTGTTGTTTGTCCCCGGTCTGTACACAAGACGCAGTCCATATTGCAGTAGGGCAAGCATCCATCTTTCGATTGTGGAAGACAGTTTTGATGACGAGCTGCCATGGTCAGAACCAGGCGTTTGTGGTCAGTGACTACAGTTATTGGTTTTCCCAGAATGTACAAACAAAAGTGTTGGCATTCCCAAAGGACCTCCAGAGCCTCTCGCTCAATTTGAGAGTATTGTTGCTCCATGTCCGATAGGGCTCAGCTAGCGAATGCCACCGACTTCACATTCCCACTTGCATCCTGCTAAGTCAGTACAGCACCCAGACCAAACCGGCTTGCATCAACCACAATTTCTGACACCAAAGATGGATCAAAAAACGCCATGCTATCATTTGCTGTGAGGGCATCCTTGATCTTGTCAAACACAGCATGTTCCAGTGGGCCCCACTGCCACACTGTCTTTCTTCATCAGATTCCTTAGCGGCTCTGATAGGGTGGCAAGGTTCCTGATGAATTGTCCACAATATGTCACCATCCCCTGGAAGCTGCATACTTTTGACCCTGTCTCTGGAGGTTTTGCCTCTTTAATGTCTTTCACCTTCCCTGGGTCTGCGACACAACCCTTTCTTGGAAAACAATCCCAAAGAAGTCAATGCTGGTCTTGAAGAACTCAAATTCATCTTTATGTAGAGTAAGCCCTAGTGATTTTATCCTTTGCAGGGTCTTGACCAGTCGCCCCATGTGTTCCACTTCCGAGCTCACAAACATGAGGATGTCATCCCTAATGTTCAGGACACCATTCAGATCTGCCAAAACTCCTCTGATGATGTTTTGAAACACCTCTGCAGCAGACGATACCAAAAACGGAGTCACTTATTGCGATATAGTCTTCTGTGTGTGGTAAATGTGGTAATCTACTGCGACTCAGGATGGAGTATGACCTGATGAAAGCCCATCCTTACGTCAAGTTTGAAGAAAAATGTGGCCCCCTGAAGCTCTGCAACAATGTCATTGATGATGGGCGTTAGGTGTCGTTCCCTTTTGATGGCTTTGTTTGGCAAACGCATATCAACACAAATCCAGACAGAGTCCGGATGCTTGGGTTTTCTTGCCACCTCAATTGGAGACACCCATGGTGTTGTGCTCTCCACCTTCTCAATAATGTCCAGCTGAACCAACTGATACAGCTCTGTGTCCACTTGTTTCCTAAGATGGAATGGGATTCTCCTGTGTTTGAGGGCCACTGGGCGAATCGAGTTGTCAATGTGGAGTCTGAAAGGTTCGCCCACCAGTTTCCCAATACCAACAAAGACATCAACAAATCTCTCTAAGACCGCCTCAACCTCCTCAACATAGACGCCATAGGCAAAACTCACAATTTTCAATGCTCTCGCTGCAGCACAGCTCAGTAAAGTATTATCACTGATGTCTGTAACAAATAATCTTGCCTTAATGGAGTTTGTTCCATGTCAGACTTGCGAGACAAACACGCCCATCAGTGGGATGGGCCCATCTCCACCAAAAGGGAAGATGCGAGCCTTCAGCGGCTCAGCATAGGAGATTTAGCAAAGTTTCATAATGTTCAGCACCTTAACATTCACAGATGCACCCATGTCGACCAGCACAGGGACCTCAGACCCGTTGACACTGACCACACATCTCGGCTGCCGCCTCTTTCTCACCTTTTGTTCGCACACGTTGGAGATAAAGAAAATGTGCTCCTCATCTCCCTCTTCCACATCTCACCCACTCTGGTCGTCTTCCTGATCCATCAGAGCCACATTTTGGGGATGCCTCTGGACAGATGGGCCCATTCTGACTGGTCAACTCAGTACCAACGCTGGGACGAGTGCACGACACATGCATGCAAAATGGTTGGGGTTGCGAGCCCTACCGCACGTCCGGCACTTGGCTGGACACTCGGTTGCGCGAGGAAGCTCGTACCCACACTGTAGACATGGCACAGACGGTTCCGAACCTTTCTCTTTTGGTGGAGCCATACTCCTTCATACACCTCTGCTGCCTTGTGTATGCCCTACAGCACACACCTGGTTGATTTTCAATGTTCATATTGCCGCATCCATTTGGACACACGTGTGTCTGCCAACTCATGTGAGCAGTCCATTTCCACGGTGCGTGCCAGGGTTAACCCTGGCTCTCTCAGCAATTAGCGTCACATTTTTCCAAAGGCACATCCCTGAATGAGCTGCTGGCATATCGTGCTCTATTCATTGTGCCATGCACATGTGGATGCTTGCAGTCTCAACCTGCCATGAAATGTGTCCAATGCCTCATCATCCTTCTGTTTGGCATTGCACATGACGAACGTCTCATAGTCCAGATTGATGAGCGGCACGAAGTACTCCCTCAAAGCATTTTTTTGCTGCCATGTAGGAGTCATTAACTACTTGCAAAGTATTGAATATTTTATAAACTGCTGGTCCTGCCGCATAAATGAGAGTCGACATCTTTGCCTCGTCATTCACCTCCCCGTAGCTCTGAAATACAACTCCAGACGTTCAATCCACAGGTTCCATCTTGGACCCAGGCTTGATGGTGCAGCAGATACATGAAACTCTGGCATTGGTCCAAGGGACTCGTGTTGACGGGGCATCTGTACGCCAACTGGGGCAGCCACAGCAGCTGCGAGGGCATTACCCTTACCTCCATCCATGATGTTGAATTAGTTGGCAGAAAAATCCTCACTGAGCATACAGGCACCCCCCCAAACCCCCCACACACACAGTACTATGTGCTGTCACTAATGAGCAGAGGATGGCGGGCACCTGCTATATATTGAGCCAATACATTCCTGGCAGACTCCAACGGGTCACAAAAGTCAGAAATGATGGATCCCCCTTTTCATATAGGGGCAAATGGACATGGTAATGTCCAACCAGGATAAATAAATGTTCTTTTAAAGTTCGAAAAGTAACGCACCCTGGTCGCTCTAAAAATTCTGAAGAAGAGGCACACGTGGACTCCCTAGGGGAGCCGCAACCTCAACATGTCAGGGTGACCACGGTGTGCCTCACTGCCGTGCGTGCATTGGCTCCGCGGCCACCGAGTGCCCTGAGATGTTGTTCTTCCTCTGCGTAAGCATCCGAAATCACGGCTGCATGGCTCAAGCACATGGTCGTCACAGCGACCTCCTTGTCGCCATTGGTATCAAGGCCGCAATGCCTTTAGTAGCGGTAGCCACGCCCCCCGCCCCAGAGGACTCAGAGACACTTGTTGCTCATCCGGGCTCTGCGCGTGCACTGACGTGCAACCGCAGGGATGCCCTGTGTATTGGCGACACAGAGTTGCAGCACTCCGTCGCGTCCATCTTAAAGCGGCCTCACCACACCTCCTTCCCAAGAGTTTTCTTGATTCAAAAACCACGTCTGGGTTTTGGGGAAAGGGATGGTTAAAGTGCCTGTTTTGAGGAAAGGAAAGGTGTATTGCCAACAATTATAAACTAAGTAGCTATCGTAATGTTTTTTCTCAACAGCCATCCTTCCATGTATCATCCATGTGTATTTACTGCTAGAGCCATGGAAACTGACTCAGAAGCGAGTAAATAAAGCAAAGCATGTAATGTCAAACGGAGTAAAAGCGCCTTTGTTTTTAAAATGCTTACGTTATATCCAGAGGCTGAAGAATAGGGATGACTCAGCGCAACGTGCTGCCTTGGAAGCAAAACAGCACGAAGCAGCACAGGTTCGATCCCCGGGTCCGCCCTCAGAAAACTCTGGGTATTAAGCTCGTCATGAATAACCTATTATATCACAGACAATAACGCGCAACTTTAAAGGGTGGAGGAGTGACAAGGTGGGCCGGCTTAAAGGCGAGGAGGGAGTGTGGTAGTCTTTCTCTTATGTCGTTGGCCGACCCCTTTTTTTGTCTTGAAAATCTGGTCACCCTAGCCCTGGAGGCAGCACATGTGTCTGCCGCAAGCACTGAACCCACTGAGTTATTTCTCGACAGCTCTGAGGCGAAACTACATGAAAAGGCAAAGTTGATAGAAAACTGAGTTGACATTCCATGCACGGCTGTCCAGGAACGAAGCCGGGCCTGGTCTCCGAAGAGCCCCGCGTGACAGCATCAAACAGAGATGCCGGTGACACAGGTGACAGAGTGCATGGTCACGCTGACACAAAAAAGAGTTTGTTTGGCGGTAAGTGCTGATGGGCCGGAGTGCTGGCAGAATGGCGATCAATACTGATGAACGGGGGGACGTGCTCCCTCCAGCCCCTGATCTCTGACACCTAATTGCTCTGAAGAAATGCTGAACTGCCGAGTTTCTCCACCGTGCGGTCCCCAGAGGTCGGTGCTTTGACATTTTTTTGTTAATTTGCATTGCGCTTCATGTGTGCACAGTTTACAAATAAATGCAGTGCGTGATGGGGCCGTAGGGAGCGTGTCCTGCCTGTCAGCACACCAGCGTAGGCCAATCTCTCTGCTGTGGTAAATATGACGATAGACCAGGCTGACGAGAGACCGCCTTGCTTCATTCAGGCTCTGTGACACCAGCCAGGGAAACAAGAGACCGCCTTGCTTCATTCAGGCTCTGTGAAACCAGGCCAGGGTAGCGAGAGACCGCCTTGCTTCATTCAGGCTCTGTGATACCAGGCCAGAGTAATGGGAGACCGCCTTGCTTCAGTCTCTGTGATACCAGGCCAGGGTAGCGAGAAACCGCCTTGCTTCAGTCTCTGTGATACCAGGCCAGGGTAGCGAGAGACCGCCTTGCTTCATTCAGGCTCTGTGATACCAGGCCAGAGTAACGGGAGACCGCCTTGCTTCAGTCTCTGTGACACCAGCCAGGGAAACAAGAGACCGCCTTGCTTCAGTCTCTGTGACACCAGCCAGGGAAACGAGAGACCACCTTGCTTCTGTCTCTGTGACACCAGGCCAGGGTAACGAGGGACCGCCTTGCTTCAGGCTCTGTGACACCAGGCCAGGGTAACGAGGGACCGCCTTGCTTCTGGGTAACGGGAGACCACCTTGCTTCATTCAGCCTCTGTGACACCAGGCCAGGGTAACGAGAGACCGCCTTGCTTCAGTCTGTGTGATACCAGGCCAGGGTAGCGAGAGACCACCTTGCTTCAGTCTCGGTGATACCAGGCCAGGGTAGCGAGAGACCACCTTGCTTCAGTCTCTGTGAGACCAGGCCAGGGTAGCGGGAGACGGGCTTGCTTCAGTCTCTGTGACACCAGGCTAGGCTGACGAGAGACCTCCTTGCTTCAGTCTCTGTGATACCAGGCCAGGGTAACGAGAGACCGCCTTGCTTCAGTCTGTGTGATACCAGGCCAGGGTAGCGAGAGACCCCCTTGCTTCAGTCTCTGTGATACCAGGCCAGGGTAGCGAGAGACCGCCTTGCTTCAGTCTCTGTGATACCAGGCCAGGGTAGCGATAGACCGCCTTGCTTCATTCAGTCTCTGTGACACCAGGCCAGGGTAACCTGAGACCGCCTTGCTTCAGTCTCTGTGACACCAGGCCAGGGTAACGAGAGACTGCCTTGCTTCAGTCTCTGTGATACCAGGCCAGGGTAATGAGAGACCACCTTGCTTCAGTCTCTGTGACACCAGGCCAGGGTAACGGGAGACCGCCTTGCTTCAGTCTCTGTGACACCAGACCAGGGTGATGAGAGACCGCCTTGCTTCAGTCTCTGTGACACTAGACCAGGGTGTTGAGAGACTGCATTGCTTCAGTCTGTGTGACACTAGACCAGGCTGACAAGAGACCGCCTTGCTTCAGTCTCTGTGATACCAGGCCAAGGTAACGAGGGACTGCCTTGCTTCAGTCTCCATGACACTAGACCAGGGTAACGAGAGACAGCCTTGCTTCAGTCTCTGTGATAGCAGGCCAGGGTAAGGAGAGACCGCCTTGCTTCAGTCTGTGATACCAGGCCAGGGTAACGAGAGACCAACTTTCTTCAGTCTCTGTGATACCAGGTCAGGGTAACAAGAGACCGCCTTGCTTCAGTCTCTGTGACACTAGTCCAGGTTATCGAGAGACCGCCTTGCTTCAGTGTGTGTGACACTAGACCAGGCTGACAAGAGACTGCCTTGCTTTAGTCTCTGTGATACCAGGCCAAGGTAACGAGGGACCGCCTTGCTTCAGTTTCTATGACACTAGACCAGGGTGACGAGAGACTGCCTTGCTTCAGTCTCTGTGACACTAGACCAGGGTAACGAGAGACTGCCTTGCTTCAGTCTCTGTGATACCAGGCCAGGGTATCGAGAGAAAGCCTTGCTTCAGTCCCTGTGACACTAGGCCAGGGTGTCGAGAGACTGCCTTGCTTTAGTCTGTGTGACACCAGGCCAGGTTGACAGGAGACGGACTTGTTTCAGTCTGTGTGACACCAGGCCAGGCTGACAGGAGAGTGCCTTGCTTCAGTCTGTGTAACACCAGGCCAGTCTGACAGGAGACCGACTTGTTTCAGTCTCTGTGACACTAGACCAGGATGACGAGAGACTGCCTTACTTCAGTCTGTGTGACATTAGGCCAGGCTGATGAGAGACCAGCCTGCTTCAGACTGTGTGACACTAGACCAGGCTGACGAGAGACAGCCTAGGCTGACGAGAGACAGCCTTGCTTCAGTCTGTGTGACACTAGACCAGGCTGACAAGAGGCTGACTTGATTCAGTCTGTGTGACACCAGGCCAGGCTGACAAGAGACTTGTCTGCTTCAGTCTCTGTGACACCGGCCAGGCTGACGAGAGACTGCCTTGCTTCAGTCTCTGTGACACTAGACCAGGGTAATGAGGGACCGCCTTGCTTCATTCAGTCTCTGTGATACCAGGCCAGAGTAGCGAGAGACCGCCTTGCTTCAGTGTCTGTGACACTAGACCAGGGTATCGAGGGACCGCCTTGCTTCAGTCTCTGTGATACCAGGCCAGGGTATCGAGAGACCGCCTTGCTTCAGTCTGTGTGACACCAGGCCAGGCTGACAGGAGACCAACTTGTTTCAGTCTCTGTGACACCAGGCCAGGCTGGCAAGAGACTGCCTTGCTTCAGTCTCTGTGACACCAGGCCAAGGTAACGAGAGACCATCTTGCTTCAGTCTCTGTGATACCAGGCCAGGGTAACGAGGGGCCGCCTTGCTTCAGTCTCTGTGATACCAGGCCAGGGTAACGAGGGACCGTCTTGCTTCAGTCTCTGTGATACCAGGCCAGGGTAACGAGAGACCGCCATGCTTCAGTCTCTGTGCCACGAGGCCAGAGTAGCGATAGACCGCCTTGATTCAGTCTCTGGGAATTAGCCATGTTTTAAGGAACTAACTGATGTACGAAGACTGTCTATCTATTTTCACCGCTCCGTCCGGTTCTCTGTTTCCGGCACTTTCTACTCACAGAGGTAACGATTTTTGTATTTCTTCCATATTAGATTGATATAGCCTAAGAACTATCTGTGTGTTGTTTTACCTACATATTTAATTTTCTTTAGCTTATGTTTCACCATCCACGTGATAGATCCCATTAGAGGTAGTACTCTACTAAATTACAGTATGATGGACGTTATACAGTTAATTTTGCAGGAAAAGATGCTTCAGTAGACCTTCAGCCCCTCTCTCGAGCAGGGGCAACCTAGTTAATCTTATAATGTTGCATGAATTACAATGCATATTAGAACATGTTACATTGTTTCAATTCCCTATTTTTTAGGGACAGATTAATGTTCTAAATACAATTAATGCCATTTATTTTTTAACTGTATACATTTAATATGACATGAACAGTCTATGCATTGTGCTTACAAAATTTTCTTTACTGAATTTATGCTTTCCTTTTACATTAAGAGTCCAAGTGTGGCCTTATGAAGAAGAGGAGAACTTCCTCGAAACGCGTCGCTAATCAATTTGGACTCCATTTTTCTTCAATTTGAGCTTTATCTATTGATACTGTTTCTATGCACTGTAAATAATCTTTGTCTGAACTATAATTCTTGCTGAAAATAATACAGCCTGACTATAAAGATATATATTTTTTTATCTCACACTCCTGTGTCTGACCATATGTGTTAGAAACAAATGTATGTACAATGCATATAACGTAGTTTAAACAACTGTATTGGATTAATCCAAACATTTGAAAGTGTGCAGGGGACGGGAGGGTTCCCAAGTTGAATCCTCTTTCTGTTTACTAGACCAGGGTAATGAGGGACTGCCTTGCTTCAGTCTCTGTGATACCAGGCCAGGGTGTCGAGCAACCGCCTTGCTTCAGTCTGTGTGACACCAGGCCAGGCTGACAGGAGACCGACTTTTTTCAGTCTCTATGACACCAGGCTACAGTCTCTGTGACACCAGGCCAAGCTGATGAGAGACCACCTTGCTACAGTCTCTTTGCCACTAGATCAGGTTAACGAGAGACCGCCTTGCTTCAGTCTCTGTGACACTAGTCCAGGCTGACAAGAGACTGCCTTGCTTCAGTCTCTGTGATACCAGGCCAAGGTAACGAGGAACCGCCTTGCTTCAGTCTCCATGACACTAGACCAGGGTAACGAGAGACCGCCTTCCTTCAGTCTCTGTGATAGCAGGCCAGGGTAACGAGAGACCGCCTTGCTTCAGTCTCTGTGATACCAGGCCAGGGTAACGAGGGACCGCCTTGCTTCAGTCTCTGTGACACCAGACCAGGGTGATAAGAGACCGCCTTGCTTCAGTCTCTGTGACACCAGTCGAGGGTAATGAGGGACGGCCTTGCTTCAGTCTCTGTGACGCTAGACCAGGCTGACGAGCGACCGCCTTGTTTCATTCAGTCTCTGTGACACTACACCAGGGTAACGAGAGACCGCCTTGCTTCAGTCTCTGTGACACCAGCCAGGGAAACAAGAGACCGCCTTGCTTCAGTCTCTGTGACACCAGCCAGGGAAACGAGAGACCACCTTGCTTCTGTCTCTGTGACACCAGGCCAGGGTAACGAGGGACCGCCTTGCTTCAGGCTCTGTGACACCAGGCCAGGGTAACGAGGGACCGCCTTGCTTCAGGGTAACGGGAGACCACCTTGCTTCATTCAGCCTCTGTGACACCAGCCAGGGAAACAAGAGACCGCCTTGCTTCAGTCTCTGTAATACCAGGCCAGGGTAACGAGAGACCGCCTTGCTTCAGTCTGTGTGATACCAGGCCAGGGTAGCGAGAGACCACCTTGCTTCAGTCTCGGTGATACCAGGCCAGGGTAGCGAGAGACCACCTTGCTTCAGTCTCTGTGAGACCAGGCCAGGGTAGCGGGAGACGGGCTTGCTTCAGTCTCTGTGACACCAGGCTAGGCTGACGAGAGACCTCCTTGCTTCAGTCTCTGTGATACCAGGCCAGGGTAACGAGAGACCGCCTTGCTTCAGTCTGTGTGATACCAGGCCAGGGTAGCGAGAGACACCCTTGCTTCAGTCTCTGTGATACCAGGCCAGGGTAGCGAGAGACCGCCTTGCTTCAGTCTCTGTGATACCAGGCCAGGGTAGCGATAGACCGCCTTGCTTCATTCAGTCTCTGTGACACCAGGCCAGGGTAACCTGAGACCGCCTTGCTTAAGTCTCTGTGACACCAGGCCAGGGTAACGAGAGACCGCCTTGCTTCAGTCTCTGTGATACCAGGCCAGGGTAATGAGAGACCACCTTGCTTCAGTCTCTGTGACACCAGGCCAGGGTAACGGGAGACCGCCTTGCTTCAGTCTCTGTGACACTAGACCAGGGTGATGAGAGTCCGCCTTGCTTCAGTCTCTGTGACACCAGACCAGGGTGATAAGAGACCGCCTTGCTTCAGTCTCTGTGACACCAGTCGAGGGTAATGAGGGACGGCCTTGCTTCAGTCTCTGTGACGCTAGACCAGGCTGACGAGCGACCACCTTGTTTCATTCAGTCTCTGTGACACTAGACCAGGGTAACGAGAGACCGCCTTGCTTCAGTCTGTTTGACACCAGGTCAGGGTAGCGAGAGACTGCCTTGCTTCAGTCTCTGTGATACCAGGCCAGGGTAGCGAGAGACTGCCTTGTTTCAGTCTCTGTGACACTAGACCAGGGTGACGAGAGACTGCCTTGCTTCATTCAGTCTCTGTGACACCAGGCCAGACTGACGAGAGACTGCCTTGCGTCAGTCTCTGTGACACTAGACCAGGGTAACAGGGGACCGTCTTGCTACAGTCTCTGTGATACCAGGCCAGGGTATCGAGAGAAAGCCTTGCTTCAGTCGCTGTGACACTAGGCCAGGGTGTCGAGAGACTGCCTTGCTTTAGTCTGTGTGACACCAGGCCAGGTTGACAGGAGACGGACTTGTTTCAGTCTGTGTGACACCAGGCCAGGCTGACAGGAGAGTGCCTTGCTTCAGTCTGTGTAACACCAGGCCAGTCTGACAGGAGACCGACTTGTTTCAGTCTCTGTGACACTAGACCAGGATGACGAGAGACTGCCTTACTTCAGTCTGTGTGACATTAGGCCAGGCTGATGAGAGACCAGCCTGCTTCAGACTGTGTGACACTAGACCAGGCTGACGAGAGACAGCCTAGGCTGACGAGAGACAGCCTTGCTTCAGTCTGTGTGACACTAGACCAGGCTGACAAGAGACTGACTTGATTCATTCTGTGTGACACCAGGCCAGGCTGACAAGAGACTTGTCTGCTTCAGTCTCTGTGACACCGGCCAGGCTGACGAGAGACTGCCTTGCTTCAGTCTCTGTGACACTAGACCAGGGTAATGAGGGACCGCCTTGCTTCATTCAGTCTCTGTGATACCAGGCCAGAGTAGCGAGAGACCGCCTTGCTTCAGTGTCTGTGACACTAGACCAGGGTATCGAGAGACCGCCTTGCTTCAGTCTCTGTGATACCAGGCCAGGGTATCGAGAGACCGCCTTGCTTCAGTCTGTGTGACACCAGGCCAGGCTGACAGGAGACCAACTTGTTTCAGTCTCTGTGACACCAGGCCAGGCTGGCAAGAGACTGCCTTGCTTCAGTCTCTGTGACACCAGGCCAAGGTAACGAGAGACCATCTTGCTTCAGTCTCTGTGATACCAGGCCAGGGTAACGAGGGGCCGCCTTGCTTCAGTCTCTGTGATACCAGGCCAGGGTAACGAGGGACCGTCTTGCTTCAGTCTCTGTGATACCAGGCCAGGGTAACGAGAGACCGCCATGCTTCAGTCTCTGTGCCACGAGGCCAGAGTAGCGATAGACCGCCTTGATTCAGTCTCTGTGATACCAGGCCAGGGTAACGAGGGACCGCCTTGCTTCAGTCTCTGTGATACCAGGCCAGGGTAACAACGGACCACCTTGCTTCAGTCTCTGTGATACCAGGCCAGGGTAACGACAGACCGCCTTGCTTCAGTCTCTGTGATACCAGGCCAGGGTAATGAGAGACGGCCTTGCTTCAGTTTGTGTGACACCAGGCCAGGGTAACGGGAGACCGCCTTGCTTCAGTCACTGTGATACCAGGCCAAGGTAGCGAAAGACCACCTTGCTTCAGTCTCCGTGATACCAGGCCAGGGTAGCGAGAGACTGCCTTGTTTCAGTCTCTGTGACACTAGACCAGGGTGACGAGAGACTGCCTTGCTTCATTCAGTCTCTGTGACACCAGGCCAGACTGACGAGAGACTGCCTTGCGCCAGTCTCTGTGACACTAGACCAGGGTAACGAGGGACTTTCTTGCTTCATTCAGTTTCTGTGATACCAGGCCAAGGTAGCGAAAGACCACCTTGCTTCAGTCTCCGTGATACCAGGCCAGGGTAGCGAGAGACTGCCTTGTTTCAGTCTCTGTGACACTAGACCAGGGTGACGAGAGACTGCCTTGCTTCATTCAGTCTCTGTGACACCAGGCCAGACTGACGAGAGACTGCCTTGCGTCAGTCTCTGTGACACTAGACCAGGGTAACGAGGGACTTTCTTGCTTCATTCAGTTTCTGTGATACCAGGGCAGATTAGCGAGAGACCGCCTTGCTTCAGTCTCTGTGATACCCAGCCAGCCTAGCGAAAGACAGCCTTGCTTCAGTCTCTGTGATACCAGGCCAAGGTAACGAAAGACCGTCTTGTTTCATCCAGTCTGTGTGACACCAGGCCAGGCTGACGAGTGACCGCCTTGCTTCAGTCTCTGTGACACTAGACCAGGGTAATGAGGGACTGCCTTGCTTCAGTCTCTGTGATACCAGGCCAGGGTATCGAGCGACCGCCTTGCTTCAGTCTGTGTGACACCAGGCCAGGCTGACAGGAGACCGACTTTTTTCAGTCTCTATGACACCAGGCTACAGTCTCTGTGACACCAGGCCAAGCTGATGAGAGACCACCTTGCTACAGTCTCTTTGCCACTAGACCAGGTTAACGAGAGACCGCCTTGCTTCAGTCTCTGTGACACTAGTCCAGGCTGACAAGAGACTGCCTTGCTTCAGTCTCTGTGATACCAGGCCAAGGTAACGAGGAACCGCCTTGCTTCAGTCTCCATGACACTAGACCAGGGTAACGAGAGACCGCCTTCCTTCAGTCTCTGTGATAGCAGGCCAGGGTAACGAGAGACCGCCTTGCTTCAGTCTCTGTGATACCAGGCCAGGGTAACGAGGGACCGCCTTGCTTCAGTCTCTGTGATACGAGGCCAGGGTAACGAGGGACCGCCTTGCTTCAGTCTCTGTGATACCCAGCCAGCGTAGCGAAAGACCGCCTTGCTTCAGTCTCTGTGATACCAGGCCAAGGTAACGAAAGACCGTCTTGTTTCATCCAGTCTATGTGACACCAGGCCAGGCTGACGAGTGACCGCCTTGCTTCAGTCTCTGTGACACTAGACCAGGGTAATGAGGGACTGCCTTGCTTCAGTCTCTGTGATACCAGGCCAGGGTATCGAGCGACCGCCTTGCTTCAGTCTGTGTGACACCAGGCCAGGCTGACAGGAGACCGACTTTTTTCAGTCTCTATGACACCAGGCTACAGTCTCTGTGACACCAGGCCAAGCTGATGAGAGACCACCTTGCTACAGTCTCTTTGCCACTAGACCAGGTTAACGAGAGACCGCCTTGCTTCAGTCTCTGTGACACTAGTCCAGGCTGACAAGAGACTGCCTTGCTTCAGTCTCTGTGATACCAGTCCAAGGTAAAGAGGAACCGCCTTGCTTCAGTCTCCATGACACTAGACCAGGGTAACGAGAGACCGCCTTCCTTCAGTCTCTGTGATAGCAGGCCAGGGTAACGAGAGACCGCCTTGCTTCAGTCTCTGTGATACCAGGCCAGGGTAACGAGGGACCGCCTTGCTTCAGTCTCTGTGATACGAGGCCAGGGTAACGAGGGACCGCCTTGCTTCAGTCTCTGTGACACTAGACCAGGGTGTTGAGAGACTGCATTGCTTCAGTCTGTGTGACACTAGACCAGGCTGACAAGAGACCGCCTTGCTTCAGTCTCTGTGATACCAGGCCAAGGTAACGAGGGACCGCCTTGCTTCAGTCTCCATGACACTAGACCAGGGTAACGAGAGACCGCCTTGCTTCAGTCTCTGTGATAGCAGGCCAGGGTAAGGAGAGACCGCCTTGCTTCAGTCTGTGATACCAGGCCAGGGTAACGAGAGACCAACTTTCTTCAGTCTCTGTGATACCAGGTCAGGGTAACAAGAGACCGCCTTGCTTCAGTCTCTGTGACACTAGTCCAGGTTATCGAGAGACCGCCTTGCTTCAGTCTGTGTGACACTAGACCAGGCTGACAAGAGACTGCCTTGCTTCAGTCTCTGTGATACCAGGCCAAGGTAACGAGGGACCGCCTTGCTTCAGTTTCTATGACACTAGACCAGGGTGACGAGAGACTGCCTTGCTTCAGTCTCTGTGACACTAGACCAGGGTAATGAGAGACTGCCTTGCTTCAGTCTCTGTGATACCAGGCCAGGGTATCGAGAGACCGCCTTGCTTCAGTCCCTGTGACACTAGGCCAGGGTGTCGAGAGACTGCCTTGCTTTAGTCTGTGTGACACCAGGCCAGGTTGACAGGAGACTGACTTGTTTCAGTCTGTGTGACACCAGGCCAGGCTGACAGGAGAGTGCCTTGCTTCAGTCTGTGTAACACCAGGCCAGTCTGACAGGAGACCGACTTGTTTCAGTCTCTGTGACACTAGACCAGGATGACGAGAGACTGCCTTACTTCAGTCTGTGTGACATTAGGCCAGGCTGACGAGAGACCAGCCTGCTTCAGACTGTGTGACACTAGACCAGGCTGTCGAGAGACAGCCTAGGCTGACGAGAGACAGCCTTGCTTCAGTCTGTGTGACACTAGACCAGGCTGACAAGAGACTGACTTGATTCAGTCTGTGTGACACCAGGCCAGGCTGACAAGAGACTTGTCTGCTTCAGTCTCTGTGACACCGGCCAGGCTGACGAGAGACTGCCTTGCTTCAGTCTCTGTGACACTAGACCAGGGTAATGAGGGACCGCCTTGCTTCATTCAGTCTCTGTGATACCAGGCCAGAGTAGCGAGAGACTGCCTTGCTTCAGTGTCTGTGACACTAGACCAGGGTATCGAGGGACCGCCTTGCTTCAGTCTCTGTGATACCAGGCCAGGGTATCGAGAGACCGCCTTGCTTCAGTCTGTGTGACACCAGGCCAGGCTGACAGGAGACCAACTTGTTTCAGTCTCTGTGACACCAGGCCAGGCTGGCAAGAGACTGCCTTGCTTCAGTCTCTGTGACACCAGCCAAGGTAACGAGAGACCATCTTGCTTCAGTCTCTGTGATACCAGGCCAGGGTAACGAGGGGCCGCCTTGCTTCAGTCTCTGTGATACCAGGCCAGGGTAACGAGGGACCGTCTTGCTTCAGTCTCTGTGATACCAGGCCAGGGTAACGAGAGACCGCCATGCTTCAGTCTCTGTGACACGAGGCCAGAGTAGCGATAGACCGCCTTGATTCAGTCTCTGTGATACCAGGCCAGGGTAACGAGAGACCGCCTTGCTTCAGTCTCTGTGATACCAGGCCAGGGTAACAACGGACCACCTTGCTTCAGTCTCTGTGATACCAGGCCAGGGTAACGACAGACCGCCTTGCTTCAGTCTCTGTGATACCAGGCCAGGGTAATGAGAGACGGCCTTGCTTCAGTTTGTGTGACACCAGGCCAGGGTAACGGGAGACCGCCTTGCTTCAGTCACTGTGATACCAGGCCAAGGTAGCGAAAGACCACCTTGCTTCAGTCTCCGTGATACCAGGCCAGGGTAGCGAGAGACTGCCTTGTTTCAGTCTCTGTGACACTAGACCAGGGTGACGAGAGACTGCATTGCTTCATTCAGTCTCTGTGACACCAGGCCAGACTGACGAGAGACTGCCTTGCGCCAGTCTCTGTGACACTAGACCAGGGTAACGAGGGACTTTCTTGCTTCATTCAGTTTCTGTGATACCAGGCCAAGGTAGCGAAAGACCACCTTGCTTCAGTCTCCGTGATACCAGGCCAGGGTATCGAGAGACCGCCTTGCTTCAGTCCCTGTGACACTAGGCCAGGGTGTCGAGAGACTGCCTTGCTTTAGTCTGTGTGACACCAGGCCAGGTTGACAGGAGACTGACTTGTTTCAGTCTGTGTGACACCAGGCCAGGCTGACAGGAGAGTGCCTTGCTTCAGTCTGTGTAACACCAGGCCAGTCTGACAGGAGACCGACTTGTTTCAGTCTCTGTGACACTAGACCAGGATGACGAGAGACTGCCTTACTTCAGTCTGTGTGACATTAGGCCAGGCTGACGAGAGACCAGCCTGCTTCAGACTGTGTGACACTAGACCAGGCTGTCGAGAGACAGCCTAGGCTGACGAGAGACAGCCTTGCTTCAGTCTGTGTGACACTAGACCAGGCTGACAAGAGACTGACTTGATTCAGTCTGTGTGACACCAGGCCAGGCTGACAAGAGACTTGTCTGCTTCAGTCTCTGTGACACCGGCCAGGCTGACGAGAGACTGCCTTGCTTCAGTCTCTGTGACACTAGACCAGGGTAATGAGGGACCGCCTTGCTTCATTCAGTCTCTGTGATACCAGGCCAGAGTAGCGAGAGACTGCCTTGCTTCAGTGTCTGTGACACTAGACCAGGGTATCGAGGGACCGCCTTGCTTCAGTCTCTGTGATACCAGGCCAGGGTATCGAGAGACCACCTTGCTTCAGTCTGTGTGACACCAGGCCAGGCTGACAGGAGACCAACTTGTTTCAGTCTCTGTGACACCAGGCCAGGCTGGCAAGAGACTGCCTTGCTTCAGTCTCTGTGACACCAGCCAAGGTAACGAGAGACCATCTTGCTTCAGTCTCTGTGATACCAGGCCAGGGTAACGAGGGGCCGCCTTGCTTCAGTCTCTGTGATACCAGGCCAGGGTAACGAGGGACCGTCTTGCTTCAGTCTCTGTGATACCAGGCCAGGGTAACGAGAGACCGCCATGCTTCAGTCTCTGTGACACGAGGCCAGAGTAGCGATAGACCGCCTTGATTCAGTCTCTGTGATACCAGGCCAGGGTAACGAGAGACCGCCTTGCTTCAGTCTCTGTGATACCAGGCCAGGGTAACAACGGACCACCTTGCTTCAGTCTCTGTGATACCAGGCCAGGGTAACGACAGACCGCCTTGCTTCAGTCTCTGTGATACCAGGCCAGGGTAATGAGAGACGGCCTTGCTTCAGTTTGTGTGACACCAGGCCAGGGTAACGGGAGACCGCCTTGCTTCAGTCACTGTGATACCAGGCCAAGGTAGCGAAAGACCACCTTGCTTCAGTCTCCGTGATACCAGGCCAGGGTAGCGAGAGACTGCCTTGTTTCAGTCTCTGTGACACTAGACCAGGGTGACGAGAGACTGCATTGCTTCATTCAGTCTCTGTGACACCAGGCCAGACTGACGAGAGACTGCCTTGCGCCAGTCTCTGTGACACTAGACCAGGGTAACGAGGGACTTTCTTGCTTCATTCAGTTTCTGTGATACCAGGCCAAGGTAGCGAAAGACCACCTTGCTTCAGTCTCCGTGATACCAGGCCAGGGTATCGAGAGACCGCCTTGCTTCAGTCCCTGTGACACTAGGCCAGGGTGTCGAGAGACTGCCTTGCTTTTGTCTGTGTGACACCAGGCCAGGTTGACAGGAGACTGACTTGTTTCAGTCTGTGTGACACCAGGCCAGGCTGACAGGAGAGTGCCTTGCTTCAGTCTGTGTAACACCAGGCCAGTCTGACAGGAGACCGACTTGTTTCAGTCTCTGTGACACTAGACCAGGATGACGAGAGACTGCCTTACTTCAGTCTGTGTGACATTAGGCCAGGCTGACGAGAGACCAGCCTGCTTCAGACTGTGTGACACTAGACCAGGCTGTCGAGAGACAGCCTAGGCTGACGAGAGACAGCCTTGCTTCAGTCTGTGTGACACTAGACCAGGCTGACAAGAGACTGACTTGATTCAGTCTGTGTGACACCAGGCCAGGCTGACAAGAGACTTGTCTGCTTCAGTCTCTGTGACACCGGCCAGGCTGACGAGAGACTGCCTTGCTTCAGTCTCTGTGACACTAGACCAGGGTAATGAGGGACCGCCTTGCTTCATTCAGTCTCTGTGATACCAGGCCAGAGTAGCGAGAGACTGCCTTGCTTCAGTGTCTGTGACACTAGACCAGGGTATCGAGGGACCGCCTTGCTTCAGTCTCTGTGATACCAGGCCAGGGTATCGAGAGACCGCCTTGCTTCAGTCTGTGTGACACCAGGCCAGGCTGACAGGAGACCAACTTGTTTCAGTCTCTGTGACACCAGGCCAGGCTGGCAAGAGACTGCCTTGCTTCAGTCTCTGTGACACCAGCCAAGGTAACGAGAGACCATCTTGCTTCAGTCTCTGTGATACCAGGCCAGGGTAACGAGGGGCCGCCTTGCTTCAGTCTCTGTGATACCAGGCCAGGGTAACGAGGGACCGTCTTGCTTCAGTCTCTGTGATACCAGGCCAGGGTAACGAGAGACCGCCATGCTTCAGTCTCTGTGACACGAGGCCAGAGTAGCGATAGACCGCCTTGATTCAGTCCCTGTGATACCAGGCAAGGGTAACGAGAGACCGCCTTGCTTCAGTCTCTGTGATACCAGGCCAGGGTAACAACGGACCACCTTGCTTCAGTCTCTGTGATACCAGGCCAGGGTAACGACAGACCGCCTTGCTTCAGTCTCTGTGATACCAGGCCAGGGTAATGAGAGACGGCCTTGCTTCAGTTTGTGTGACACCAGGCCAGGGTAACGGGAGACCGCCTTGCTTCAGTCACTGTGATACCAGGCCAACGTAGCGAAAGACCACCTTGCTTCAGTCTCCGTGATACCAGGCCAGGGTAGCGAGAGACTGCCTTGTTTCAGTCTCTGTGACACTAGACCAGGGTGACGAGAGACTGCCTTGCTTCATTCAGTCTCTGTGACACCAGGCCAGACTGACGAGAGACTGCCTTGCGCCAGTCTCTGTGACACTAGACCAGGGTAACGAGGGACTTTCTTGCTTCATTCAGTTTCTGTGATACCAGGCCAAGGTAGCGAAAGACCACCTTGCTTCAGTCTCCGTGATACCAGGCCAGGGTAGCGAGAGACTGCCTTGTTTCAGTCTCTGTGACACTAGACCAGGGTGACGAGAGACTGCCTTGCTTCATTCAGTCTCTGTGACACCAGGCCAGACTGACGAGAGACTGCCTTGCGTCAGTCTCTGTGACACTAGACCAGGGTAACGAGGGACTTTCTTGCTTCATTCAGTTTCTGTGATACCAGGGCAGATTAGCGAGAGACCGCCTTGCTTCAGTCTCTGTGATACCCAGCCAGTGTAGCGAAAGACCGCCTTGCTTCAGTCTCTGTGATACCAGGCCAAGGTAACGAAAGACCGTCTTGTTTCATCCAGTCTGTGTGGCACCAGGCCAGGCTGACGAGTGACCGCCTTGCTTCAGTCTCTGTGACACTAGACCAGGGTAATGAGGGACTGCCTTGCTTCAGTCTCTGTGATACCAGGCCAGGGTATCGAGCGACCGCCTTGCTTCAGTCTGTGTGACACCAGGCCAGGCTGACAGGAGACCGACTTTTTTCAGTCTCTATGACACCAGGCTACAGTCTCTGTGACACCAGGCCAAGCTGATGAGAGACCACCTTGCTACAGTCTCTTTGCCACTAGACCAGGTTAACGAGAGACCGCCTTGCTTCAGTCTCTGTGACACTAGTCCAGGCTGACAAGAGACTGCCTTGCTTCAGTCTCTGTGATACCAGGCCAAGGTAACGAGGAACTGCCTTGCTTCAGTCTCCATGACACTAGACCAGGGTAACGAGAGACCGCCTTCCTTCAGTCTCTGTGATAGCAGGCCAGGGTAACGAGAGACCGCCTTGCTTCAGTCTCTGTGATACCAGGCCAGGGTAACGAGGGACCGCCTTGCTTCAGTCTCTGTGATACGAGGCCAGGGTAACGAGGGACCGCCTTGCTTCAGTCTCTGTGACACTAGACCAGGGTGTTGAGAGACTGCCTTGCTTCAGTCTGTGTGACACTAGACCAGGCTGACAAGAGACCGCCTTGCTTCAGTCTCTGTGATACCAGGCCAATGTAACGAGGGACCGCCTTGCTTTAGTCTCCATGACACTAGACCAGGGTAACGAGAGACCGCCTTGCTTCAGTCTCTGTGATAGCAGGCCAGGGTAACGAGAGACCGCCTTGCTTCAGTCTGTGATACCAGGCCAGGGTAACGAGAGACCAACTTTCTTCAGTCTCTGTGATACCAGGTCAGGGTAACAAGAGACCGCCTTGCTTCAGTCTCTGTGACACTAGTCCAGGTTATCGAGAGACTGCCTTGCTTCAGTCTGTGTGACACTAGACCAGGCTGACAAGAAACTGCCTTGCTTCAGTCTCTGTGATACCAGGCCAAGGTAACGAGGGACCGCCTTGCTTCAGTTTCTATGACACTAGACCAGGGTGACGAGAGACTGCCTTGCTTCAGTCTCTGTGACACTAGACCAGGGTAACGAGAGACTGCCTTGCTTCAGTCTCTGTGATATCAGGCCAGGGTATCGAGAGACTGCCTTGCTTCAGTCCCTGTGACACTAGGCCAGGGTGTCGAGAGACTGCCTTGCTTTAGTCTGTGTGACACCAGGCCAGGTTGACAGGAGACTGACTTGTTTCAGTCTGTGTGACACCAGGCCAGGCTGACAGGAGAGTGCCTTGCTTCAGTCTGTGTAACACCAGGCCAGTCTGACAGGAGACCGACTTGTTTCAGTCTCTGTGACACTAGACCAGGATGACGAGAGACTGCCTTACTTCAGTCTGTGTGACATTAGGCCAGGCTGACGAGAGACCGGCCTGCTTCAGACTGTGTGACACTAGACCAGGCTGACGAGAGACAGCCTAGGCTGACGAGAGACAGCCTTGCTTCAGTCTGTGTGACACTAGACCAGGCTGACAAGAGACTGACTTGATTCAGTCTGTGTGACACCAGGCCAGGCTGAAAAGAGACTTGTCTGCTTCAGTCTGTGTGACACTGGTCCAGGCTGACGAGAGACCGCCTTGCTTCAGTCTCTGTGATACCCAGCCAGCGTAGCGAAAGACCACCTTGCTTCAGTCTCTGTGATACCAGGCCAAGGTAACGAAAGACCGTCTTGTTTCATCCAGTCTGTGTGACACCAGGCCAGGCTGACGAGTGACCGCCTTGCTTCAGTCTCTGTGACACTAGACCAGGGTAATGAGAGACTGCCTTGCTTCAGTCTCTGTGATACCAGGCCAGGGTATCGAGCGACCGCCTTGCTTCAGTCTGTGTGACACCAGGCCAGGCTGACAGGAGACCGACTTTTTTCAGTCTCTATGACACCAGGCTACAGTCTCTGTGACACCAGGCCAAGCTGATGAGAGACCACCTTGCTACAGTCTCTTTGCCACTAGACCAGGTTAACGAGAGACCGCCTTGCTTCAGTCTCTGTGACACTAGTCCAGGCTGACAAGAGACTGCCTTGCTTCAGTCTCTGTGATACCAGGCCAAGGTAACGAGGAACCGCCTTGCTTCAGTCTCCATGACACTAGACCAGGGTAACGAGAGACCGCCTTCCTTCAGTCTCTGTGATAGCAGGCCAGGGTAACGAGAGACCGCCTTGCTTCAGTCTCTTTGATACCAGGCCAGGGTAACGAGGGACCGCCTTGCTTCAGTCTCTGTGATACGAGGCCAGGGTAACGAGGGACCGCCTTGCTTCAGTCTCTGTGACACTAGACCAGGGTGTTGAGAGACTGCCTTGCTTCAGTCTGTGTGACACTAGACCAGGCTGACAAGAGACCGCCTTGCTTCAGTCTCTGTGATACCAGGCCAATGTAACGAGGGACCGCCTTGCTTCAGTCTCCATGACACTAGACCAGGGTAACAAGAGACCGCCTTGCTTCAGTCTCTGTGATAGCAGGCCAGGGTAACGAGAGACCGCCTTGCTTCAGTCTGTGATACCTGGCCAGGGTAACGAGAGACCAACTTTCTTCAGTCTCTGTGATACCAGGTCAGGGTAACAAGAGACCGCCTTGCTTCAGTCTCTGTGACACTAGTCCAGGTTATCGAGAGACCACCTTGCTTCAGTCTGTGTGACACTAGACCAGGCTGACAAGAGACTGCCTTGCTTCAGTCTCTGTGATACCAGGCCAAGGTAACGAAGGACCGCCTTGCTTCAGTTTCTATGACACTAGACCAGGGTGACGAGAGACTGCCTTGCTTCAGTCTCTGTGACACTAGACCATGGTAACGAGAGACTTCCTTGCTTCAGTCTCTGTGATACCAGGCCAGGGTATCGAGAGACCGCCTTGCTTCAGTCCCTGTGACACTAGGCCAGGGTGTCGAGAGACTGCCTTGCTTTAGTCTGTGTGACACCAGGCCAGGTTGACAGGAGACTGACTTGTTTCAGTCTGTGTGACACCAGGCCAGGCTGACAGGAGAGTGCCTTGCTTCAGTCTGTGTAACACCAGGCCAGTCTGACAGGAGACCGACTTGTTTCAGTCTCTGTGACACTAGACCAGGATGATGAGAGACTGCCTTACTTCAGTCTGTGTGACATTAGGCCAGGCTGACGAGAGACCAGCCTGCTTCAGACTGTGTGACACTAGACCAGGCTGACGAGAGACAGCCTAGGCTGACGAGAGACAGCCTTGCTTCAGTCTGTGTGACACTAGACCAGGCTGACAAGAGACTGACTTGATTCAGTCTGTGTGTCACCAGGCCAGGCTGACAAGATACTTGTCTGCTTCAGTCTGTGTGACACTGGACCAGGCTGACGAGAGACCACCTTGCTTCAGTCTGTGTGACACTAGACCAGGCTGATGACAGGCCACCTTGCTTCAGTCTGTGTGACACTAGGCTAGGCTGACAAGAGACTGGCCTGCTTCAGTCTTTGTGACACTAATTAGGATGGAAAGAGACCTGCCTGCTTCCGCATGTGGTTTGACTCCAGACTACATTAACAATATGCACCTCTCTGCTGGTGTTACTCTCCCAAGACACACTATGACACTAGGCCAGGCTGCTTAGAAACCGGCCTTCTTTACTGTGTGTGACACTAGGTGAGGCTGACAAGAGACCAGCCTGCTTCAGTCTATGGTTTTGCTCCAGACAGCAGCCGCAGTGTGCGCCTCTCTGCTGCTTTTACTTTCCCAAGACACGATATGACACCAGGCCAGACTGATGAGAATCCATCCTGTTTCAGTCTGACACTAGGCTAGGCTGACAAGAGACCGGCCTGCTTCGGTCGGTGTGAGACTAGGCCAGACTGACGAGACAGACTGACGAGAGACTGGCCTGCTTCAGTCTGTGTGACACTAGGCCAGGCTTACAAGAGACCTGTTGCTTCAGTCTGTGTGACACTAGGCCAGGCTGACAAGAGACCAGCCTGCTTCAGTATGCATGACACTAGGTCAGGCTGAAAAGAGACCGGCTAGCTTCAGTCTGTGTGACACTTGGCCAGTTTGACAAGAGACCGGCCTGCTTCAGTCTGTGTGACACTAGGCCTGGCTGACAAGAGACTATCCTGCTTTGGTCTGTGTGACAAAAGGCCCGGTTGACAAGAGACTGGCCTGCTTCAGTCGTGAGACACTAGGCCATGCCGACAAGAGACCGGCCTGCCTCAGTCTGTGGTTTCACTACAGACTGTTGCAACAGTGTGCACTTCTCTAATGGTGTTAGTCTCTCAAGACTTGATGTGACATTAGGCCAGGCTGACAAGAGACTGGCCTGCTTCAGTCTCTGGTTTAGCTCCAGACTGCATACACATTGTGCACCTTTCTCCCGGACTTACTCTCCCAAGACATGATGGGACACTTGGCCGGGCTGACAAGAAACCGGCCTGCTTCGGTCTGTGGTTTCAGTACAGACTACAGCAACACTCTGCACTTCTCTGCTGGTGTTCGTCTGCGAAGACATGATGTGACACTAGGCCATGCTTGCAAGAGACTGGCCTGCTTTAGTCTGTGGTTTCACTCCAAACTGCAGCAACAGTATGCGCCTCTCTGCTGGTGTTACTCTGCCAAGACATGCTATGACAATGGGCCAGGCTTATGAGAAACTGGCCTGCTTCTGTCTCTGTGACACTAGGCCAGGCTGACAAGAGACTGTCCTGCTTCTGTCTGTGTGACAGTAGGGTAAATTGACAATAGACCGGCCTGATTCAGTCTGTGTAAATCTAGGCACTCTAACCAGAGACCGGCCTGCTTCAGTCTTTGCGACACTAGGCGAGGATGAAAAGAGACCTGGCTGCTTCTGTCTGTGGTTTCAATCCAGACTTCAGCAACATTGTGCGCCTCTCTACTGGTGTTATTCTCCCAAGACACGCTATGACAATGGGCCAGGCTGATGAGAAACCAGCCCGCTTCAGTCTGTGTGACACTAGACCAGGCAGACAAGAGGCTGGCCTGCTTCAGTCTGTGTGACACTCGGCCAGACTGACAAGAGACCGGCCTGCTTCAGTCTACGGTTTTGCTCCAGACAGCAGCCACAGGGTGCACCACTCTGCTGGTGTTACTCACCCAAGACCAGGCTCAGACTGGCCTATATGACGATAGGGCAATGCCCGAACCAAAAATGCAAAATGCTAGCATGGGCCAGTTTTTTCGTCAAAGTGGGACACTTTTTTGACCCATGTAGACCAGTTTGGTAAGTTACTTCACCATGCGGCTAGTATTTTTGACCAGTGCTACTGAATGAATATACTTTAAAATGCACAATTTGCAGCACATTTTATCAAAAACCTTCCCCTTGGGTAGCACTCAAACAGTCCGTCACAAAAAGAATGAATTGCCATTTGCAACTGTGGGCCACTTTTTCATTGGTGCCCGAGACAATTTTATGCCCCATTCTGCAATGCCCAATACACGATATGACAATGGGCCAGGCTGATGAGAGACCTGCCTGTTTCAGTCGGTGTGAAACTAGAACAGGCTGACAAGAGACCGTCCTGCTTCAGCCTTTGTGACACTAGGCCAGACTGATAATAGACCGGCTTGTTTCAGTCTGTGCACATCTAGACCAGGCTGACAAGAGAGCAGGCTACTTCTGTCTCTGTGACACTAGGCCAGGCTGACAAGGGACTGGCCTGATTCAGTCTGTGTGACACTAGGCCAGGCTGAAAAGAGACCATTCTGATTCAGTCTGAATGACACTAGGCCAGGCTGACAAGAGAGTGGTCTGCTTCAGTCCGTGTGACACTAGGCCAGGCTGAACAGATACCAGCCTGCTTGAGTCTGTGTGACAGTAGGTCAGGCTGACAATAGACAGTCCTGTTTCAGACTGTGTGACACTAGGCCAGACTGATGAGAGATCAGCCTGCTTCAGTCTTTGTGACACTAGGTCAGGTTGACAAGAGACCAGCCTGCCCCAGGCTGACAAGAGACCACCCGGCCTCTGTCTGTGCAAAATTAGGGGAGGTTGGCAAGGGACCAGCCAGCTCAGTCTGTGTGACACTAGGCCAGGCTAACTAGAGACCGGCCTGCTTTGGTCTGTGTGCCACTAGGCCAGGCTGACAAGGGACGGACATGTATCATTCCGTCTGTGGATTCACTACAGACTGTAGCAACAATGAGCACTCCTCTGCTGCTGTAGGTCTCTGACGACTTGATGTGACACTAGGCCAGACTGAAAAGAGACCGCCTGCTTTAGTCTCTGGTTTATCTCTAGACTGCATCCACATTGTGCATCTCTCTCCCAGTCTTAATCTCCCTAGACATGATGGGGCACTAGGCCAGGCTGGCAACAAACCTGCCTGCTTCAGCTTTACTAAAGATGGCAGAAATGTTATGCACTTCTTTGCTGGTGTTAGTCTTCGAAAACAGGATATGATACTAGGCCAGACAGATGAGAGACTCGCCTGCTTTAGTCTTTGTGACTCTAGGCAAGGATGAATGGGACCGGCCTGCTTCAATCTGTGGTTTCACTCCAGACTTCAGCAACAGTTTGCACCTCTCTGCTGGTGTTACTCTTGCAAGACATGATATGACATTAGGCCAGGCTGATGAGAGACCGTCCCACTTCAGTCTGTGTGACACTAGGCCAGGCTTGTCAGAGACCAGCCAGCTTCAGTCTGTGTGACACAATGCCATGCTGACAAGATACCAGCCTGCTTAAGTCTCTGTGGCACCTGGCCAGGGTGAAAAGAGACCGGCCTGCTTCAGTCTGTGTGACACTTGGCCAGGCTGACAAGAGACCAGTCTGATTCAGTCTGTGTGACACTAGGTCAGGCTTTCAAGAAACCGGCCTGCTTCAGTCTATGGCTTTGCTCCAGACAGCAGCCACAGTGTGCTCCTCTCTGCTGGTGTTACTCTTGCAAGACATGATATGACACTAGGCCAGGCTGATGAGAGACCGACCAGCTTCAGTCTGTGTGACAGTAGGCTAAACGGACAGGAGACCGTCCTGCTTCCGTCTGTGTGACACTGGCCAGGTTGATAAGAGACCGGCATGCTTCAGTCTGTGAGACACTAGGCCAGGCTGGCCAGAGACCAGCCTGCTTCGGTCTGTGTGACACCAGGCCAGGCTGACAAGAGACAGGCCTGCTTTAGTCTCTGTGACACTAGGCAAGGATGAATGAGACCTGCCTGCTTCAATGTGTGGTTTCACTCCAGACTGTAGCAACAGTTTTCACCTTTCTGCTGGTGTTACTCTCCCAAGACATGGTATGACATTAGGCCAGGCTGATGAGAGACCGTCCTGCTTCGGTTTGTGGGACATTAGGCTAGGTTGGCAAGACACAGGCCTGCTTTGGTCTGTGCGACACTAGGTTATGCTGACAAGAGACTGGCCTGCTTTGGTCTGTGTGACACTAGGCCAGGATTGTCAGAGACTAGCCGGTTCAGTCTGTGTGACACTACGCCATGCTGATAAGAGACCAGCCTGCTTCAGTCTGCATGACAACTGGCCAGGCTGAAAAGAGACCGGCCTGCTTCAGTCTGTGTGACACTTGGCCAGGCTGACAAGAGACCGGCCTGCTTCAGTCTGTGTGACACTAGGTCAGGCTTTCAAGAAACGGGCCTGCTTCAGTCTATGGTTTTGCTCCAGACAGCAGCCATAGTGTGCTCCTCTCTGCTGGTGTTATTCTCCCAAGACACGATATGACACTAGGCCAGGCTGATGAGAGACCAACCTGCTTCAGTCTGTGTGACACCAGGCCAGGTTGACAAGACACCGGGCTGCTTCAGTCTTCAGCCTGTGAGACACTAGGCCAATAAGGGCAGGTTGACAAGAGACCGGACTGCTCAGTCAGTGTGACACTAGGCCAGGATGACCAGAGACTGGCCAGCTTTGGTCTGTGTGCCACTAGGCCAGGCTGACAAGAGACCGACCTGCTTCTGTCAGTATGACATTAGGCTAGGCTGGCAAGGGACCGGACTGCTTCTCTCTGTGACACTGGGCCAGGTTGACAAGAGAGTGACCTGCTTGAGTCTGTGTGCCATTAGGCCAGGCTGACAAGAGAGTGGCCTGCTTCAGTCTCTGTGACACTTTGCCAGGCAGACAAGAGATTGGCCTTTTTCAGTCTGTGTGACACTAGGCCAGGCTGACAAGAGACCGGCCAGCTTCATCCTGTGTGACACTAGGCCAGGCTGACAAGAGACCATCCTGCGTCAGTCAGTGTGACACTACACCAGATTTGGGAGAGACCGGGCTGCTTCAGTCTGTGTGACACTAGGCCAGGCTAACACAAGATTGGGCTGCATCAGTCTGTGTGACACCTGGCCAGGCTGAAAAGAGATCGGCCTGCTTCAATCTGTGTAACACTTGCAAGGCTGACAAGAGACAGCCCGCTTCGGTCTGTGTGACACTAGGACAGATGTTCAAGAAACTGGCTTGCTTCGGTCTATAATTTTGCTCCAGACTGCAGCAACAGTGTGTGCTTCTCTGCTGGTGTTACTCTGCCAAGACACAATATGACACTAGGCCAGAATGATGAGAGACTGACCTGCTTCAGTCTGTGTGACAATAGGCCAGGCTGACAAGAGACCAGTCTGCTTTTGTCTGTTTGACACTAGGCCAGAGTGCCGAGAGATTGGCCTGCTTCAGTCTGTGTGACACTATGCCTGGTTGACAAGAGACTGGGCTGTTTCTGTCTGTGAGACATTAGGTCAGGCTGCCCAGAGACCAACCTGATTCGGTTTGTGTGACACTAGGCAGGCTGACAAGAGACCGGCCTGCTTCAGTCTATGGAATCACTACAATCTGTAGCAACAGTGTGCACTTCTCTGCTGTTGTAAGTGTCCAAAGGGTTGAGGTGACACTAGGCCAGGCTGACAAGAGACTGGCCTGCTTCAGTCTATTCAAAATTTGGCCAGGTTGACAAGAGAACGGCCTGGTCAGTCTGTGTGACACTAGGCCAGGCTGACCAGAGACCTGCCTCCTTTGGTCTGTGTGGCACTAGGCCAGGCCGACAAGAGGCTGACCTGCTTCAGTCAGTGGATTCAGTACAGACTGTAGCAACACCGCAATCCTCTGCTGCTATGAGTATCCGAAGACTTGATGTGTCAGTAGGCCAAGCTGAGAAGAGACCGGCCTGCTTCAGTCAGTGCTTTCTCTAAAGACTGCAGAAACTGTCTGCACTTCTCTGCCAGTGTTAGTCTCTGCAAACTGGATCTGACACTAGGCCAGGCAGAGAAGTGACCGGCCTGCTTCAGTCTCTGGTTAAATCTCCAGACTGCATCCACATTGTGCGCCTCTCTCCAAGTATTAATTTCCTCAAAATATGATGTGACACTAGGCCAGGCTGACAATAAACCAGCCTGCTTCAGTATGTGCTTTCACTAAAGACTGCAGCAACAGTTTGCACTTCTCTGCTGGTGTTAGTGTCAGAAAACAGGATGTGATAGCAGGCCAGGAAGATAAGAGACCGGCCTGCTTCAGTCTTTATGATACTAGGTGAGGATGAAAAGAGACCTGCCTGCTTCCATCTGTTGTCTCACTCCAGACTGACTGCAGCAACAGTATTTGCCTCTCAGCTGGTGTTACTCTCCCAAGACATAATATGACACTAGGCCAGACTGATGAGAGACTGCCCTGCTTTGGTCTTTTTGACACTAGGCCAGGCTCACAATAGACCATCCTGCTCCAGTCTGTATGACATTAGGCTAGACAGACAAGAGACCGGCCTGCTTCCGTCTATGGTTTTGCCCCAGACAGCACCCAGAGTGTGCTCCTCTCTACTCGTGTTATTCTCAAAATACACAATATTACAGTAGACCAGGCTGATGAGAGACCGGCCTGTGCAGTCTGTGTGACACTTGGCCAGGCTGACAAGAAACCGGCCTGCTTATTCTGTGTGACACTGGGCCAAGCATTTAAGAAACTGGCCTGCTTCGGTCTATCATTTTGCTCCAGAAAGCAGCCACAGTGTCTACCTCTCTGCTGGTGTTACTCTCTCAAGACACATTATGATACTAGACTAGGATGATGAGAGACCAACCTGCTTCAGTCTGTGTGACAGTAGGCCAGGCTGACAAGAGAACATCCTGCTTCCGTCTGTGTGACAATAGGCCAGGCTGATGAGAGACCAGCCTGCTTTCGTCTTTGTGACACTAGGCCAGACTGTCGAGAGATAGGCCTGCTTCAGTCTGTGAGACACTAGGCCAGATTAACCAGGGACCAGCCTGCTTTGGTCTGTGTGCCAGCAGGCCAGGCTCATAAGAGACCGGCCTGCTTCAATCTCTGGTTTATCTGCAGAATGCATCCACATTATGCGCCTCTCTCCCAGTCTTAATCTCCCAAGACATGATGGACACTAGGCCAGGCTGACAATAAACCGGCCTTCTACAGTCTGTGCTTTAACTAAAGACTGCACCAGCAGTTTGCATTTCTCTGCTGGTGTTAGTCTACGAAAACAGGATCTGACACTAGGCCAGGCAGGCAAGAGACCGGCCTGCTTCGGTCTTTGTAACACTCAGCGAGGATGAAAAGAGACCTCCCTGCTGCCATCTGTGGTTTCACTATAGACTGCAGCAACGGTATGCACCTTTGCTGGTGTTATTCTCCCAAGACATGATATGATACTTTTCCAGGCTGATGATAAACAATCCTTCTTCGGGCTGTTTGACACTAAGCCAGGCTGACAATGGACCGGCCTGCTTCAGTCTGTATGACATTAGGCTAGGCTGGCAAGAGACCGGCTTACTTTAGTCTGTGTGACACTAGAGCAGGCAGAGAAGAGACTGGCCTGTACCAGCCTGTGTGACTCTAGGTGAGGCTGACAAGAGAACAGCCTCCTTCAGTCTGTTTGACACTGGGCCAGGATGACAAGAGAACAGCTGCTTCAGTCTATGGTTTTGCTCCAGACAACAGCCACAGTGTATGCTTCTCTGCTGGTGTTACTCTCCCAAGACACAATATGACACTAGGCCAAGCTGTTGAGAGACCATCTAGCTTCACTCTGTGTGACACTAGGTCAGGCTGACAAGAGACCATCCTGCTTTGCTCTGTGTGACACTAGGCCAGGCTGACAAGAGACAGTGGTTTCACTGAAGACTGCAGCAGCATTGTGCACCTCTCTGCTGGTGTCACTCTCCCGAGATGCGATTTGACACTTGGCCTGTCTGATGAGAAACAGGCCTGCTTCAGTCTGTGTGGCACTGGGCCAGGCTGACAGATGGGACTGCTTCCGTCTGTGCGGCAGTAGGCCAGGCTGGCAAGTGACCGGCCTGTTTCAGTTTGTGTGACACTAGACCAGGCACACAAGAGACCAGCCTGCTTCAGTCTATGGTTTTGCTGCAGACAGCAGCCACAGTGTGAGCCTGTCTGCTGGTGTTACTCTCCCAAGACATAAGATGACACTAAGCCAGGCTTATGAGAGACCGGCCTGCTTCAGTCTGTGTGACACTTGGCCAGGCTTATGAGAGACCGGCCTGCTTCAGTCTGCTTGGCACTAGGCTTGCACGGACACATGTCCCTAAGATTCCCCCAGTAAGAAGGAACTATGCAGACATACATCATGAGATGACTATAAGAGCTCATGAGGCAAGAAGCAAACCTAAGAGAAGTACAAGGGAAGATGATCATGACTTGAATGATTATCTAGATAGCACAGCACATTTGAGAAACAACATATGGTTTCAACACATGAAAGAGGTAGGAAGAAGACCTCAGAGGAGGAATGCTATGCATTTGCACTCCTGCCTTATAGTATGGGGAAGTCTAAGATATTCACAGCTATTGAAATAGATGTTCAAACAGCACACTGCCTATCTCACATTGCACTCTGCCGAACAAGAGGTCCATTTATGAGCCGAACAGCCTACCTAGCATGGGCAACTGAATGGACAGATCCAGACGAAGATGATTATGTTCAAGACACAAAGACAAGAGCAAGAGCCCACACTAAGAATCATGTGACAAGATACGAACAGCCTGGAGTGAAATGGGCTGGAATCAGATGGGAAGTAAACAAGACACGATAGTCCAGAAAAATCAGCAGAACACATTCAAAGATGGAAGAACAGAGGCCAGATGCAGATTTGGGAATCAGTACTTTCTCCAGATCTCCTGTTTGTCCGGCCGTTGCTATGCAACGTACGCTGCCAAGTGCCCCTGATATAAACTAGTTCATTCCTCCGCTGTAGGAAAGCGGGGAGATCCACCATCATAGAAGGAAAAATGGCGATTATGTGTAATTAGTAATATCCTGAAATATCCTGCATACTATAAAAAAGAAACAGTAAAGTGTGTGATTGCATGAATAGCCTGATGGGCTGTATATAATTATTAAGGTAAATAGGCCGATAGAGATGTAAAATAAACGGGAGATTCACATATCTCGTTGTAATTCTCCATAAAGAGTTGGATATGATATTCTACTTCTATCGGCATACTTCAATATTGCCTATTTTAAGAAATTGCTGCGTCATACAGTTTTTTAATTACAGTTCAGTAACAACACAAGGATTCATTAATATATTGAGTGTGTAGTGGCTAGTATATGGGGGAGTAATCTGGGTGGAGTAACTACATATTGTGTAGGTGTTTATGGCAAAAAATAGTATCAGTCAGTGTTGTATGTATAATTCTGCCTGAAGATCACAGGTTATGAAGTACACACCCTATGTCACAAATAACAATACAGATCCCACTCTAGATTCATCCCGCGAGGGGACATTGAGTCCAATCTGTCGATCCAAAACGTTTCCCTTTGTTGTAGCATTTTTTGTACGTTTCCACCTCGTCTTGGTAATTGAACGTGTTCCAAGATGACAAACTGCATTTGGGCAATTGTGTTTTTGTATTCAATAAAGTGGTGTGCTACAGGGGATTTAATCAGTTTCAATCTTACATTTGATGTATGTTCGCACCATCGTTGCTTCGCTTTCCTTCCTGTGAGGCCTACATAGTAGAGCCCACACGGACATTTAATGCCGTAAATGACATTTAGTGTGTCGCATGTCGAGGTATGATTGAGTGAAATTTTGTTGCATTTATATGGGTGATGAACATAATTTCCTTTCATCACCTTATGACAACAATTACAATTGTTGCACAGGAGAGTTCCCCTAAAGTTATTGATTTGATTTTTCTTGAAACTGAAGTCTGATTTAATCAGGTAATCCCTAATTGATTTGCTTTTGTTGTAGGCAAAGAGTGGAGGGTTCGGAAACAGACTCTCCAAATTCGGATCCAGGTCTAGTTTCTCCCAATTTTTTTTCACAATTTTCTTGATCTGTCTACTTTGTTGTGAATATGTATTAACGTACACTTGGTCAATGGCGTCTTTCTTGACGGTAGGTTGTAGGGATTGTTGTCTACTGATGTTTTTCACTTTCTCCGTGTCTTGCTGTAATTTTATCAGATCATAACCCCTCGTGAGAAATCTTTTGATGAGTTAATTTGATTTTTTGTCAAACTCATCTTCCTCAGATACTATCCTTCTGTATCTTAGTAGTTGACTTAGAGGAATACTTTCTATTGTAATTCGTGGATGGAAACTTGAGGCTAGGAGGAGGCTGTTTCTGTCTGTCTGTTTAGTGAAAACAGTGGTAGATAATTTGTCTTGATATACATAGACTTCTACGTCTAGGAATTCAAGTGATGTTCTACTGGTCTTGTGAGTGAGTTTGATCCTTTGATTCAATGTGTAAAGAAATCTTCTAAATCTTCTTCTGAGCCACTCCAAATACCGAAGTTATCGTCTACATATCTGATGAAAAATTTCCATTTTTCTTCCCACAAAGGGTTGTTGAGTACCTTCGTCTCTTCCAGATAATACATAAAATTATTTGCATAACTCGGAGCCATGGCGGCTCTCATGGAAGTCCCTGAGATTTGAATGTAGTATCTGTCTTGGACCATAAAAAATTGTTATTCAGGACTATTGTCAGTAGTTGTATAATGAATAATCTATTACTCTTGATGTTTTCTGTTGTTTTTAAGAGTGCCCACTCTACTGCTTCAAGGCCTGCTTCAAGGCCTGCTTGATGAGTGATGTTCGTGTAAAGGCTGGTTACGTCCATGGTAAACATGATGTCTGTTGTTGGCTCAAAGGTGATCGTTGTTAATCTTGACAAGAAATGGTTAGTGTCTTTAATGTAAGTCGTGGCCTGTTGGGCTAGAGGTTGAATAATCTTATCAATATACTGAGCAAGTGGCTCCAGTAAACTATTGCTTGAAGCTATTATAGGGCGTCCTGGTGAGTTTTGTAGATGTTTGTGAATTTTGGGTACAATTGTATATTACTGGCATAATGGGGTGTAAATTCATTAAGAATGCTTTGGTTTTATATGAGATAATCTCCTCAGTTTCTGCTTCGTCTAAGATTTTCTTTATTATTCCTCTCACCTGTTCTGTTGGATCTGTAAGAACCTCCATATATGTCTCTGTATCCGATAATTGTCTTTCAACCTCTACTTTATAGTTTACTGTGTCTAGGATCACTATTGCTCCACCTTTGTTCGCCGGTTTGATAATGATATCCGGGTTTATAACCTGTGATCTTCAGGCAGAATTATACATACAACACTGACTGATACTGTTTTTTGCCCATAAACACCTACACAATGGGCCTCATTCCGAGTATGGCGGTAAGGGATAGCGGCCACCGGTAACGAGACCGGTGGCGGTGATCCCTTACCGCCATACTCCGAGTTCCCTTTGCACCCTCGCCCTTAACGCCTGCTTTGAGCAGGTGTTAAAGTCGAGGGCGCAAAGGGGCCTCCAAGCCAATAACGGTGACCGTAATGAACGGTCACCGTTATTTGCATCTTCCCCATTCCCATTGAGCCCTATGGGGGCTCATTTGGGAATGGGGAAGAGCCTTGGTGAATGGGGAATTACCGCCCCGCCAACCTTGGAATGGGGCGGTAATTCCGCCATCCACCAAGGCGCTGCCGGTCCGGGTACGGCGTCAACCAAGGCGTTAATAGCGCCATTGGTTAGCGCCGTACTCGGAATGAGGCCCAATATGTAGTTACTCCACCCAGATTACTCCCCCATATACTAGCCACTATGCACTCAATATATGAATTAATCATTGTGTTGTTACTGAACTATAATTACGAAACTGTATGACGCAGCTATTTGTTAAAATAGGAACTATTGAAGTATGCCGATAGAAGTAGAATATCATATCCAACTCTTTACGGAGAATTACAACGAGATATGCAAATCTCCTGTTTATTTTACATCTTTATCGGCCTATTTACCTTAATAATTATATACAGCCCATCAGGCTATTCATGCAATCACACACTTTACTGTTTCTTTTTTATAGCATGCAGGATATTTCAAGATATTACTAATTACACATAATTGCCATTTTTCCTTCTAAAATGGTGGATCTCCCAGCTTTCCTACAGCGGAGGAACAAACTAGTTTATATCAGGCACACTTGGCAGAGTACGTTGCATAGCAACGGCTGGACAAACAGGAACCATTCCCGAGTATCCGAGATGGCGTGTAGACGCGTAGCTTTATTCACATGCAGGTAATCGGTTTAGTTTGTTCATAGGAAGACGAAATATTAAAAAAATATTTACTGCATACGTCCCCAAAAGTAGGGATCAGCAGTAGTAACCCAGAGTTGTTTCACTCTTTGTTCTTAACAGTTACCGAACGCCGCAGGCAAACAGCCTCTGCATTACCCTATTACACGAATCTTGGAGAAAGCGTACGTGGAACTTTAGAATACCTTCGGCAGCACTCTTTACAGAGAAGATAAACATGTACGTGAGTGACACCGCTTAGATGTAGTGACATATGATTCTCGCCAAACATTAAATCCCCGATAGCTAATTAAGATACACTTTTTTTATGTATGAATATTTAGGCGAGGAATTACAACTTACAAATGGAGATGCTGCCTGAACTCCAGTAAAGGTACCCACTTACTATCTAATGAACTTCGTGCCAGATTTAACTAATTATAGTAGACATACATCACATCTCCCACTTGTTATCTTTACCCTAGCTGACACTGTACCCTTTAAAACGTGGTAAAGACGTAGATTAATTGGGCACAAGTCGATGAGCCAAAAGAACTTAGTGGCTAGTACCTATAGGTGAGTTCCCAATGGAGACCAAGTTACTAATAACTACTAATTGCTACCAACAGCTGCGATCTCAGAGCGGGACCCAGCGCTTATTTAAGCTACTGGTCCCGTTACGGATCGCCGCTGATGGATGGCCAAACAAGAATCACAGATTAATTTGAGAATGACTGTAGATGTGGTTTTTTAATTGTAGGATTTGAACACCTATTATCAAGTCCAATGCAAATATTGGCTATCAGACTGATTACACCAACAGGTTAGTGAAGTGTTAAACCAATTTGGTTAGTCTATTTTTCAGTTCCTTTTCAGTAACAAATCGATTAGGGATTTATATCAAGTAATCTACTTTCTTTTGTATTAACTTTTCAGAAAGAATTAATTTGCTGATATCAATACCTGAAGAGGGGTTCAAGCAGCCCGAAACGCGTAGCATGAGATAGGAAGCAGAACAACAACAATTCCCTGTCTAAGATATCAGGATACAACTTTCATACAAATATTGAACTGATTGTACTTGACTGTTATTACCTATGAAATGATTATTCAAATTGATGGTATTTCTTTTAATAAACAATGATTGATGTAAATGTATGTGAATTTGTTGATTACTTTGATTAACACGCTACCATGTTTGGTTAGTAGCGAAATTTTCAATAATTTGTTTTATGCAGCAAATCATTATTAATAACAAACTTTTTTGGTTAATATTACACCGTGTTGAATACATCTTTAGCTCAAGACACATTCCTTTCTATTATACCTTTGCAATCAATTTGGCTGTTACTGTGTGTGCCCCTGTTTATACCCCAACTTTCCTTGAGGTATCATCCCCTCTTCTGAATTATGCTTTATGCCATGGAGCATTATGAAAGTGGGGGTTAAGTAGCAGATCTCACTTTCAGAGACAGAATTACCTGCATCATTTTATTATTTTAATTTCACCAGTGCAAGTACAATTCTTCACAGCATTTGGACTGGGGCACAAAATGCTCTGGTGCAAATGCATATTGTTTTAATAAGTTTTTACAAATATCGTGCAAAACAGAACTGCATCAGGACAAAGTGCCTGTATTACGGGCCTAGGTGTCTAGAACCAATGTCTGTCACTCAGTTTACTAAATCCAGTGACAGAGGAGGGCAATGAAGTCAGGAGCTACAAGAGAAAGAGGAAATACATTCCATTCTATTTTATTGAGTCTTCTGTAGACTGTTTTCGCATTGTGTTTCTTTACCGAAAGCACACTTCAGGAATGAGTCGCACCTTGTATAATGTTTTGGTGTAACCATTCTATATATAATAGCTTATCCTTCTCTGTTGTTAACCAAAGTACACTTTCGCGGATTCTTGCTAGGGGGTGTGCCGACCTTCGGGTTTGAGTAAGTATCTTCTACGACTGAATAATTTCTTGTTATTTGGCTCCAAGCCGAATACTTTGCCTTCCCAATTTAATGCAACATGACAACCCAGAGAGGGAAATATAGGACACAAATTGTAAAAGGGAATGGAGTTAAACATTGTTGGAAAGCATTCCTGATTACAAGCAAAGGTACATGTGTTTGTGTATTTGAAAAAAGAAGTGGTGAGGATAAGTCAACGGTGAGCATGGTTTGCTCCTATGGGAAATGCCTATGGATAAATATGAATTCATAATAGGTGGCGGAGACGAGTAGGGCTGGGGATGTCAGTTGTATGTGAGGCCGAATGACATGCCCACACTGAGGAACTTCTAGTTCCTTTGTGGGCCAGTCTGCCAATGGAGTATAGAGAGATACGTGTCAGGACGCTGGATGGGACATAGTGAAAGAGCTATGCTCCGTTGATGTAATTGGCAGAAGGGAAGGAGGTTTAGACATCCGGAAGACTTCCCAACAGATGGGCTGCCTCTTCCAGGTCAATCAGGCTGGGGACGAGTACATTACATGTAAGGCAGCTCAAGATGTGCCAAAAGTTTCTCAACCCATTGTGGCCTGTTGTGAGAACTTGCCTATTGGGGAATCTATTGACTACAACTGTGGGCCTGTCGGTCCCAACAGGAAAGGTCTGAGATATTAGGGGACTGTGTGGTTAGAGAGAGATGAAGATCACTGTATTTACTGATGTCATGGTATGAAATGTTGAAGAGTGATCGAAAACAACAGTAGAGCCTTGCATCCTCTTGTGTGGTAGGACGGAGGCGTTGTAAAATGAAGTGGATTGAGATTTGGTGGAATTGAGCGACTGCCCAACAGGCCAGGGCCTTGTCAGAGCGTGTATGGTTTAGGCAGATTCAACTACATATCAGACTTTCCTGTGTGTGATTGCCCCTGCTCCAAAGCTAAGGGCTCTCCAGAAGAGTTCTCTCCCATGTTTGGCATATGCAGGGGGTGGAAGGCAGAGTCCCCTCTAAAAATAGTAGGGAGATGGAGTGCAAGCATCACATGTGTACCCTCGAATTGTGTCCTGCACAAGCGGACTGAAACCATTTATAAACTTCTGTATGAGCTGGAAGAACGTTTGAAATTCACTATCCCGCTAAGCTACCTTGCAACTTGCAAGAGATTGCAATGTGTGTGATTTGCAATGGCAGTTGCAAGTTGCAGCATTCATTTTGTTCTATGCAACTAACCACTTTGCATTTGTGAAGCCTGCCACTTTGAGTAGCACTGGTTTTGTGTATGCAACATCCTTTCATACATATGGTACGTACCTTTTTTTAATGTTTTACTTTCTGGCTTTTGAGTGTTATATAAGGATGAGATGTTGATTGAAATAATGGGAAATATATTAAACACAGTAACACATTTTAAATAGTCCTTTCATTTTATTTTAAAGTGTTTTTTTCAAGTTAAGTACATGATTTAGTAAATACAATTATTTGACTTTATATTCGACTTCGGCCTAATACTTGAAGAACTACTCGGCATTCGGCCGAATACTAAATAAGTTATCCGGCACACTCCTAATTTTTGCTTACTGTTTGTTATCTTATCCTTTTATGTTTGTTTTTATTTCTCTTTCATGAGGGCTTTTGAGCCTCAAAGTAGGATCCATTTAATTTCATTTGAGTCATATATAGCGTGACTTCTGTTATTTCGTGGCATTTGGTGCATGATGTCCTGCAAAATATGGACCGGCTAGGGTTGGCTGGGGTGGTAAGTTAGTAGAATAAGGGGGCAGCTGCTGCAGTTTGTATGTTGCTGATTGTAGGAAACTGAGCTCTGTTTGTGGGTAAGCATCTAGGTATTTAGGGTCTACCAAAGGGCAACCTTGGCATGCCCTTCGGTCCTTGTTGGGCTTTACGAGCTTAATAGCCTTATTGATCTCAGCACATCTAATCATTGATTCTAATAACTCCTGTCTGCCATAAGGTGTCTTGATTACAGTGAAGTTTAAAAAGGACAGCTCAAGGTTCCCCAATATGGGTCCGCTGCAGGGTCATAGAAGTCTACATAGAATTTAAAGAAGACCCCATTAATGTCATCAAATGAGGTGAGGAATTGCCCAACCTCTCCCACAATAGAAGCAACCTTTCGGTACTTTTCTGATTTCTTAAGATGGACGACTAATTTTCATCCAACCTTCTCCCCTTGTTTTTAGAAGGCTTGCATATGCACAAATGTACCTCTAAGCCTATAAGATCAGTACAAACTTAAGCTTAATATGCATTTCTTTATGGTTAGGCAACGTTGCTTACAAACTATCTCAAGTACATACGCGCTCCTTGAACAGCTAGTTGAAGAATCTATGTATGCAGTGGCACTGCTCTGCAAGGCAATTCAAAGACATTTTTCCTTCGCTAAAGGCTTGCATTTGGGCTACATTGCGTTGCTCATGTTGCTGAACTACAGGTGAACCTCCAGTCATGGCCGCTGGGTGGCGCTGTGCCATGAGTGACTTGGCTCAAACGGCTCATTCTGCTTTCCCATTTCAGATAGAAGGTTTTTTTTCAATCCTTATTAACCCACCATAACTTTGCTGGTGTTTGATGGGTTTACCCCTACTTGGTTGAAAATAGTTGACCTTTTCACTTTTGACCGAATTTCTTTTGCTCTTGTTTTGGTCCAAAATGCAGGGGGGTGGGAAGACCCCCCCGCAAACCATCCCCTATTCACTTACACCACCCCATATATATATATTAAATTAAATTTGACCGGATTTCGACCAAATAAACGCTCAAAACAATTTGTTCAAAAGTAAAAGGTCAAATATTTGTCTACCAAGTATGCTAATACTGTTTGCTACACATCCCCTAATGGTACAACCACACGTCTGTCAGACTATACTGCACTGATGATCTCTAATAAGGGTGATATGATTTGATAGGTTATTTATAGCGCACTTAATAGCCAGAGGTTTCTATGCGCGGACCCGGGGGTCGAACCTGTGTTGCTCCGTGTCATCTTGCTTCCAAGGCGAGCATGTTGCAGCTGAGCTATCCTCCCGAGATACTGCTATGCATATGTCTGCAGCCTTGACAACTGTCTCTCTTGGGTTGAAGAAGCTATCTATAAAATAGCACTGCCCTGTAAAACAAAGACACTTTTTATGGAGCTCAAGGCTTGCATGTGGGCTAAATTGCATACCCACAATGCTTTGCTCATATGGCTCTGAAACGGAGATGAACTTCCAGGCGATGACAACTGGGTGGCACTGTGTCATGTGTGGCTTAGCTCAATTGCGTATATGTCACTTTAGTCTCAAAGGTGACCTCCACATTTCCAAAGGGACGGACAGCACCACAAATGATGTCATGTCCAGCACTCTTTCTACATCAGTGTCTGGAACACGCTTCAGACACTAACATGTTACAGTCTCCCAGCATCCATGTGAGTGCACAGGAGTGCATTGCAAAGTAAATGGCCCATCTCTGTGAAATGTCAACTGTCCCTATTTGCGGGCTAGATATGCTAGTGGGAGAGCAGGGGTTCGCACCACTGGTGTTCCACTTAGAAAATGCATAACAGGGTCGGTAATGACCCTGTCATACATTTCACACACCGTTGCACCTGTTCCAAAGAGGCACGATGCAATGTGTTTCGTTTCAGCTCATTGCAAAGTTCATCCAGTTTCTGAATCCGGGATGTGCATTGAAATGTGCCGACACTAGATAGTAGGAGGAGGTGACTGATGATGGTGATGGTTATGAGGCTCTCTGGGGTGTGGGTGCCTAAGCCTTTTGCTAGGTGGTTCTATGGTCTGCGAGGGGCGTACACCAATGCGGGGCGAGTCGTGTGTTTGCATTTGGACGGGTGCTCTGGCGAGGTGCATGGGATGTTGCAGGATACGATTCGAGCACAGGGGGCATGGGCATGTGTTGTAGGTACGGCTGGGGTACACTTAACAGTTGGGCAGTTAGGTAGCAGTCAAATGAGCAATGAGTGAGTAAATGTGCTGCAATGTGGGAAATAGTCCGCTTTACAGTTGGGCATTAAGGTAACAATCAATGGGTACAAATGTGAATTCACGCGGCAATGCTAGCCGTAGGCTACTTCACAGTTGGGCATTAAAGTAGCAATCAAGCTTTTGTCGTCATGTCAGCATTTTTTGCTTCAGTTTGCTCTGGTGTCTCATGTGCCCGTGAGGATGTTGCTCTTGTCCTCTTGTCGGCAAGTCTTGCTGCTTCAGTTTGCTCTGGTGTCTCGTGCCCGTGAGGATGTTGCTCTTGTCCTCTTGTCGGCAAGTCTTGCTTCAGTTTGCTCTGGTGTCTCATGTGCCCGTGAGGATGTTGCTCTTGTCCTCTTGTCGGTAATGTCTTGCTTCAGTTTGCTCTGGTGTCTCACGTGCCCGTGAGGATGTTGCTCTTGTCCTCTTGTCGGCAAGTCTTGCTTCAGTTTGCTCTGGTGTCTCACGTGCCCGTGAGGATGTTGCTCTTGTCCTCTTGTCGGCAAGTCTTGCTTCAGTTTGCTCTGGTGTCTCACGTGCCCGTGAGGATGTTGCTCTTGTCCTCTTGTCGGCAAGTCTTGCTTCAGTTTGCTCTGGTGTCTCACGTGCCCGTGAGGATGTTGCTCTTGTCCTCTTGTCGGCAAGTCTTGCTTCCGTTTGCTCTGGTGTCTCACGTGCCCGTGAGGATGTTGCTCTTGTCCTCTTGTCGGCAAGTTTTGCTTCATTTGCTCTGGTGTCTCACGTGCCCGTGAGGATGTTGCTCTTGTCCTCTTGTCGGCAAGTCTTGCTTCAGTTGCTTTGGTGTCTCATGTGCCCTGGGGATGTTGCTCTTGTCCTCATGTCGGCAAGTCTTACTTCAGTTTGCTCTGGTGTCTCACGTGCCGTGAGGATGTTGCTCTTGTCCTCTTGTCGGCAAGTCTTGCTTCAGTTTGCTCTGGTGTCTCATGTGCCCGTGAGGATGTTGCTCTTGTCCTCTTGTCGGCAAGTCTTGCTTCAGTTGCTTTGGTGTCTCATGTGCCCTGGGGATGTTGCTCTTGTCCTCTTGTCGGCAAGTCTTGCTTCACTTTGCTTTGGTGTCCCATGTGTCCTGGGAATGTTGCTCTTGTCCTCTTGTCGGCAAGTCTTGCTTCAGTTTGCTCTGGTGTCTCATGTGCCCGTGAGGATGTTGCTCTTGTCCTCTTGTCGGCAAGTTTTGCTTCATTTGCTTTGGTGTCCCATGTGTCCTGGGAATGTTGCTCTTGTCCTCTTGTCGGCAAGTCTTGCTTCAGTTTGCTCTGGTGTCTCATGTGCCCGTGAGGATGGTGCTCTTGTCCTCTTGTCGGCAAGTCTTGCTTCAGGTGCTTTGGTGTCTCATGTGCCCTGGGGATGTTGCTCTTGTCCTCTTGTCGGCAAGTTTTGCTTCATTTGCTCTGGTGTCTCATGTGCCTGTGAGGATGTTGCTCTTGTCCTCTTGTCGGCAAGTCTTGCTTCAGTTGCTTTGGTGTCTCATGTGCCCTGGGGATGTTGCTCTTGTCCTCTTGTCGGCAAGTCTTGCTTCAGTTTGCTCTGGTGTCTCACGTGCCGTGAGGATGTTGCTCTTGTCCTCTTGTCGGCAAGTCTTGCTTCAGTTTGCTCTGGTGTCTCATGTGCCCGTGAGGATGTTGCTCTTGTCCTCTTGTCGGCAAGTTTTGCTTCATTTGCTCTGGTGTCTCATGTGCCTGTGAGGATGTTGCTCTTGTCCTCTTGTCGGCAAGTCTTGCTTCAGTTGCTTTGGTGTCTCATGTGCCCTGGGGATGTTGCTCTTGTCCTCTTGTCGGCAAGTCTTGCTTCAGTTTGCTCTGGTGTCTCACGTGCCGTGAGGATGTTGCTCTTGTCCTCTTGTCGGCAAGTCTTGCTTCAGTTTGCTCTGGTGTCTCATGTGCCCGTGAGGATGTTGCTCTTGTCCTCTTGTCGGCAAGTCTTGCTTCAGTTGCTTTGGTGTCTCATGTGCCCTGGGGATGTTGCTCTTGTCCTCTTGTCGGCAAGTCTTGCTTCACTTTGCTTTGGTGTCCCATGTGTCCTGGGAATGTTGCTCTTGTCCTCTTGTCGGCAAGTCTTGCTTCAGTTTGCTCTGGTGTCTCATGTGCCCGTGAGGATGTTGCTCTTGTCCTCTTGTCGGCAAGTTTTGCTTCATTTGCTTTGGTGTCCCATGTGTCCTGGGAATGTTGCTCTTGTCCTCTTGTCGGCAAGTCTTGCTTCAGTTTGCTCTGGTGTCTCATGTGCCCGTGAGGATGTTGCTCTTGTCCTCTTGTCGGTAAGTCTTGCTTCAGTTGCTTTGGTGTCTCATGTGCCCTGGGGATGTTGCTCTTGTCCTCTTGTCGGCAGGTCTTGCTTCACTTTGCTTTGGTGTCTCATGTGCCCTGGGGATGTTGCTCTTGTCCTCTTGTCGGCAAGTCTTGCTTCAGTGTGCTTTGGTGTCTCATGTGCCCTGGGGATGTTGCTCTTGTCCTCTTGTTGGCAAGTCTTGCTTCAGTTTGCTCTGGTGTCTCACGTGCCCGTGAGGATGTTTCTCTTGTCCTCTTGTCGGCAAGTCTTGCTTCAGTTTGCTCAGGTGTGTCACGTGCCCGTGAGGATGTTGCTCTTGTCCTCTTGTCGGCAAGTCTTGCTTCAGTTTGCTCTGGTGTCTCACGTGCCCGTGAGGATGTTGCTCTTGTCCTCTTGTCGGCAAGTCTTGCTTCAGTTTGCTCTGGTGTCTCACGTGCCCGTGAGGATGTTGCTCTTGTCCTCTTGTCGGCAATTCTTGCTTCAGTTTGCTCTGGTGTCTCACGTGCCCGTGAGGATGTTGCTCTTGTCCTCTTGTCGGCAAGTCTTGCTTCAGTTCGCTCTGGTGTCTCACGTGCCCGTGAGGATGTTGCTCTTGTCCTTTTGTCGGCAAGCCTTGCTTTAGTTTGCTCTGGTGTCTCACGTGCCCGTGAGGATGTTGCTCTTGTCCTCTTGTCGGCAAGTCTTGCTTCAGTTTGCTCTGGTGTCTCACGTGCCCGTGAGGATGTTGCTCTTGTCCTCTTGTCGGCAAGTCTTGCTTCAGTTTGCACTGGTGTCTCACGTGCCCGTGAGGATGTTGCTCTTGTCCTCTTGTCGGCAAGTCTTGCTTCAGTTTGCTCTGGTGTCTCACGTGCCCGTGGGGATGTTGCTCTTGTCCTCTTGTCGGCAAGTTTTGCTTCAGTTGCTTTGGTGTCCCATGTGTCCTGGGGATGTTGCTCTTGTCCTCTTGTCGGCAAGTCTTGCTTCACTTTGCTTTGGTGTCTCATGTGCCCTGGGGATGTTGCTCTTGTCCTCTTGTCGGCAAGTCTTGCTTCAGTTTGCTTTGGTGTCTCATGTGCCCGTGAGGATGTTGCTCTTGTCCTCTTGTCGGCAAGTCTTGCTACAGTTGCTTTGGTGTCTCATGTGCCCTGGGGATGTTGCTCTTGTCCTCTTGTCGGCAAGTCTTGCTTCACTTTGCTTTGGTGTCTCATGTGCCCTGGGGTTGTTGCTCTTGTCCTCTTGTCGGCAAGTCTTGCTTCAGTTTGCTTCGGTGTCTCATGTGCCCTGGGGATGTTGCTCTTGTCCTCTTGTCAGCAAGTCTTGCTTCAGTGTGCTTCGGTGTCTCATGTGCCCTGGGGATGTTGCTCTTGTCCTCTTGTCGGCAAGTCTTGCTTCAGTTGCTTTGGTGTCTCATGTGCCCTGGGGTTGTTGCTCTTGTCCTCTTGTCGGCAAGTCTTGCTTCAGTTTGCTTCGGTGTCTCATGTGCCCTGGGGATGTTGCTCTTGTCCTCTTGTCGGCAAGTCTTGCTTCAGTTTGCTTCGGTGTCTCATGTGCCCGTGAGGATGTTGCTCTTGTCCTCTTGTCGGCAAGTCTTGCTTCAGTTTGCTCTGGTGTCTCATGTGCCCGTGAGGATGTTGCTCTTGTCCTCTTGTCGGCAAGTCTTGCTTCAGTTTGCTCTGGTGTCTCACGTGCCCGTGAGGATGTTGCTCTTGTCCTCTTGTCGGCAAGTCTTGCTTCAGTTTGCTCTGGTGTCTCACGTGCTTGTGAGGATGTTGCTCTTGTCCTCTTGTCGGCAAGTCTTGCTTCAGTTTGCTCTGGTGTCTCACGTGCCCGTGAGGATGTTGCTCTTGTCCTCGTGTCGGCAAGTCTTGCTTCAGTTTGCTCTGGTGTCTCACGTGCCCGTGAGGATGTTGCTCTTGTCCTCTTGTCGGCAAGTCTTGCTTCAGTGTGCTTTGGTGTCTCACGTGCCCTGGGGATGTTGCTCTTGTCCTCTTGTCGGCAAGTCTTGCTTCAGTTTGCTCTGGTGTCTCACGTGCCCGTGAGGATGTTGCTCTTGTCCTCTTGTCGGCAAGTCTTGCTTCAGTTGCTTTGGTGTCTCACGTGCCCTGGGGATGTTGCTCTTGTCCTCTTGTCGGCAAGTCTTGCTTCACTTTGCTTTGGTGTCTCATGTGCCCTGGGGTTGTTGCTCTTGTCCTCTTGTCGGCAAGTCTTGCTTCAGTTTGCTTTGGTGTCTCATGTGCCCTGGGGATGTTGCTCTTGTCCTCTTGTCGGCAGGTCTTGCTTCAGTGTGCTTTGGTGTCTCATGTGCCCTGGGGATGTTGCTCTTGTCCTCTTGTCGGCAAGTCTTGCTTCAGTTTGCTCTGGTGTCTCACGTGCCCGTGAGGATGTTGCTCTTGTCCTCTTGTCGGCAAGTCTTGCTTCAGTTTGCTCTGGTGTCTCACATGCCCGTGAGGATGTTGCTCTTGTCCTCTTGTCGGCAAGTCTTGCTTCAGTTTGCTCTGGTGTCTCACGTGCCCGTGGGATGTTGCTCTTGTCCTCTTGTCGGCAAGTCTTGCTTCAGTTTGCTCTGGTGTCTCACGGGCCCGTGAGGATGTTGCTCTTGTCCTCTTGTCGGCAAGTCTTGCTTCAGTTTGCTCTGGTGTCTTACGTGCCCGTGAGGATGTTGCTCTTGTCCTCTTGTCGGCAAGTCTTGGTTGAGTTTTCTCTGGTGTCTCACGTGCCTGTGAGGATGTTGCTCTTGTCCTCTTGTCGGCAAGTCTTGGTTCAGTTTGCTCTGGTGTCTCATGTGCCCGTGAGGATGTTGCTCTTGTCCTCTTGTCGGCAAGTCTTGCTTCAGTTTGCTCTGGTGTCTCACGTGCCCGTGAGGATGTTGCTCTTGTCCTCTTGTCGGCAAGTCTTGCTTCAGTTTGCTCTGGTGTCTCACGTTCCCGTGAGGATGTTGCTCTTGTCCTCTTGTCGGCAAGTCTTGCTTCAGTTTGCTCTGGTGTCTCACGTGCCCGTGAGGATGTTGCTCTTGTCCTCTTGTCGGCAAGTTTTGCTTCAGTTGCTTTGGTGTCCCATGTGTCCTGGGGATGTTGCTCTTGACCTCTTGTCGGCAAGTCTTGCTTCACTTTGCTTTGGTGTCTCATGTGCCCTGGGGATGTTGCTCTTGTCCTCTTGTCGGCAAGTCTTGCTTCAGTTTGCTTTGGTGTCTCATGTGCCCTGGGGATGTTGCTCTTGTCCTCTTGTCGGCAAGTCTTGCTTCAGTTTGCTCTGGTGTCTCATTTGCCCGTGAGGATGTTGCTCTTGTCCTCTTGTCGGCAAGTCTTGCTTCAGTTGCTTTGGTGTCTCATGTGCCCTGGGGATGTTGCTCTTGTCCTCTTGTCGGCAAGTCTTGCTTCACTTTGTTTTGGTGTCTCATGTGCCCTGGGGATGTTGCTCTTGTCCTCTTGTCGGCAAGTCTTGCTTCAGTGTGCTTTGGTGTCTCATGTGTCCTGGGGATGTTGCTCTTGTCCTCTTGTCGGCAAGTCTTACTTCACTTTGCTTTGGTGTCTCATGTGCCCTGGGGTTGTTGCTCTTGTCCTCTTGTCGGCAAGTCTTGCTTCACTTTGCTCTGGTGTCTCATGTGCCCTGGAGGGTGTTGCTCTTGTCCTCTTGTCGGCAAGTCTTGCTTCAGTTTGCTTTGCTGTCTCATGTGCCCGTGAGGATGTTGCGCTTGTCCTCATGCCGGCAAGTTTTGCTTCACTTTGCTCTGGTGTCTCATGTGCCCTGGAGGATGTTGCTCTTGTCCTCTTGTCGGCAAGTCTTGCTTCAGTTTGCTTTGCTGTCTCATGTGCCCGTGAGGATGTTGCGCTTGTCCTCATGCCGGCAAGTTTTGCTTCAGTTGCTTTGGTGTCTCATGTGCCCTGGGGATGTTGCTCTTGTCCTCTTGTCGGCAAGTCTTGCTTCAGTTGCTCTGGTGTCTCATGTGCCTCTGTGGATGTTGCTCTTGTCCTCTTGTTGGCAAGTCTTGCTTCAGTTTGCTCTGGTGTCTCACGTGCCCGTGAGGATGTTGCTCTTGTCCTCTTGTCGGCAAGTCTTGCTTCAGTTTGCTTTGGTGTCTCATGCGCCCTGGGGATGTTGCTCTTGTCCTCTTGTCGGCAAGTCTTGCTTCAGTTGCTTTGGTGTCTCATGTGCCCTGGGGATGTTGCTCTTGTCCTCTTGTCGGTAAGTCTTGCTTCAGTTTGCTCTTGTGTCTCATGTGCCCCTGTGGATGTTGCTCTTGTCCTCATGCCAGCAAGTCTTGCTTCAGTTTGCTCTGACGTCTCATTTGCCCTGGAGAAAGTTGCTCTAGTTCTCTGGTCGGCAAGTTGTGCTGCTGTTTGTTGGTGTGTTTCAGAAGCTCTTGATATTGATTTTCTCTTTTCATGAGATGGAGCTTTTCCAAGTGATGTTCTTTTTTTGTGAAGCATGTTTCAGTCACTCAATGGCTTCAGCACATTTGAGAAAGTGTCCAAGAAAGATTTTGTGTACTCTCTTCTCATGAACAAATTTATGCCAACTATAACCTTGACATTTGCCATATTTTGGAGTGCCTGATAAAAATCTTTTCACTTTTTTTATTCCCTTTAAAAATGCTTTAATAAATACTTTCAAACTGCATACAGTAGTAATACATTTCAGAGGAATAACCAACACATCGATCATTTTGCTTCAGACACTTCCAAATGTTGCCTCCTTCCAGTACTTACTATAGTGAATCAGGGTGAGCATCAGTAAATGAGGGTGCCAACAGAGTGCATTTTTTGCATCCAAACATAGACTACAATCTTGCCCCAGACAAATTAAGAATCCATGCTGAATTTGGTAGCAGTGGGTTCAACGGTGCAGATTTGTACAGCCGGACAAACATACACATATACATACATACAGCTTTATATATAGAGAATAAAAACAGTGATTTTATTCAACGCTTCGGTCGGGCCGATAACTTGAGCTGCTGGTCTGTTACCCCCTGTTCCAGACCTTGGAAGGGGGGTGGTTAATGCTACAAAATATGAATAACCTGCAGGCACCTGAAGTTCTGTAGGTAAATAAATAAATAGTTAATTCAACTCTGACCAAATGGGTTAAATGTACCGTGATGGATTCTAGTTCTGCTGACGAGAGAAAGGAAGATCGTCCCATCTGTTCTGGCGCTCAGACCATCTGCCTGCTTTTGGGACGCAGTTCTATCAGCCTTGAATTGAGTCTTTCTTTGTAAAACCACTAGAGGTCCCAAGCTGTTGTTATTTGCATATTTCTCATGTCCATTCAAACTCACAAAGCACATGGAGCCTTGGTGTTATAGAGTGCCCATCGTGACCAAGAAACAAACCCTCAAGAATTGGCAGTCTACTAGAAACCCATCTTTGGGTCTCAATATCCGGCACAACATGCTTCTGTTGGGAACAGGACGATTGAACGGTCGGGCCAGCTCAGTGCTTCACTCTCCCAACTCTCATGTGAAAGACCAAACATGGCAACAAGTAACAACAATTACCAAGTGCTTTGAAGCTAGACATCTAGTGTTAGTGGCACTATATAAAACTGCAGAAAAAACGAAAATAAATCATGTGGTTGGCGGTAGTGGAAACTACTGCTGAAACGACAGTCCGGAGAGTCCACGATTTGGAAGAATAGCGCTGATGGAACCACGCAAGAGGAGTTTACCGGCACCATTGTTTCCGGACCAGCAAACTACAGGTTTGCCTGCCGGAGCCACTGTGCCCGACAGGTCTGACTCTGCCGGGCACAGCGGCCACGGCAGGCAAAGGTGTCACGGAAGCACTGGCACCGTTAACAATGCTTCTGTGTCCCCATTCTCATGGAGTCCTATGGGACTCTATGGGAATAGGGATTAACAAAATTGCCGGCGCTTTACTTCCCGGCTACCTGACTTGGAATAGCCCAGTGGCACCGGGATATCAGGCACAGGTAATTCATTACGGGTCCAGCGACAACCCGCCGGTAGCACCGGCAGGGTTACCGCCCAACCCGGAATGAGGCCCACTGTCTTCTGGAGGACATGTTCTGAAAAAGACATCTGATGAAGCAAATGTTTTTTTAAAATGGCACCAAAAACATGTTTTAATATACAGAGGGGAAGCATAGGTGTTTCCATTAAACAGAGAATAAACCTAAAACTATCCATGTACACCTTTGCAAAACAGGTGGCAATGGGTTAAAAAAGCTATGAAAAATACCCTTTAAGGTTACCACCTGGTAGAGGAAGTATTGGTGGAATACCACCACCAGTATTCCAGAAATACCACCTCTGCCACTGTAACCTCTGAATTGGGCAGCTTTTCAGAAATACCACCGGTGGAGGTGGTCTTCACTGCTAAGGAATTTCTGCAAAAAATTCTGCTCATACTCATAATGAGGACCTTATTCATGTTATCGGGTGAAGAACAGAGGCCTCATTCCGAGTTTGGCGGTAATTCGGTAGTAATTCAGATGAATTACCACATAAATTGGAGACCGTTACCACCACTCGGTCCTGTGGGCCTAGCACAGCATTACAAGTGGTGTTAGGGCAGTGTTAGTCCCCATTTACATAGGACTCCATTGGGAATTTTTGGCGGAATAACCGAGTTCCGCCGATTTCTGGAGGAAAAGTGAAGACATGCCGAAGGTAAATCCTCCACTTTTCCACCCAAAATCGACAGAATTACCTGTCCATAATTCGGCCTCTGGTATTTCTGCCAAAACTTGCAATTTGGCAGGACCTGGAAAATGGAGGTCCTTTCGATACTGCTAAAAAAAAGTGGTAACAGAATGACCTCCACTTTTTTCCCTACACAGCCAAACTGGGGATGAGGCCCTAAGGGACTAATTATGAATTTGGCAGCATATCGCTAGTAGCTCTAAATCGCTAGCTGACTCTTACCATCACTCCGTCTCATGGCATTACCGCTGCTGTTATTGCGGTGTAATATCCCTTTTTAGGGCCCCTAGCAGTGAATGCAGATTTTTAGAAGGTTTACCTGCAGAGTAAGTAAATCTGCTGATTTACTTGTCGGGGATTTACCGCCAGCATTTTGCTTTGAGTGAATCCTGCACTTTTCCACCAAACTCAGAATTCGGTAATGCAGTACAAGTGGCAGTGATTCCATTGGAATTGCCCCCAGGTTTTCCCCACATCGCCACACCTGTAGGGGCGCCCCAAACTGCTTATTGTAGATAAGAGACACCATGAAAAAATATGGTTCCATTATCAAAGCATTGTCCAGTGCATTGGGTCTGAACTTGAACATAGGCTTGCGTTGGTGCCTTGTTTTGTATTTTCTTTTAAAGTTTTTTTAAAATAATTCTTATGTGTAGGGTCCAGTGCAGTCCGCGCACACCCTAGTACTTATCTCCTCTAAACGCATGAAGCCAGTCCGTGTCACGCTTTCATTATTTATTATTGTTACAGCGACGGTATGCTTGGAGAGGGGCGGGTGGCAGAAAGGTTAGTTGCTAGTAAGAAGAGTCTTTGGGTGAAGTGATGCCACGGCGCCGTGCCAACGGGTACTTCCGGCTACCTGGTGCATCGTGAGTTATTATAAATGGCAATGGCAATGAATTAGACAATTGCAGAAGGCTATAGGTTTCTCATGTTGGATCTTTGCCAATGGGCAGGACATGACTAGCACAGCAAAACAGCAGGCTGCAGTAGACTGTCCCTTACGGGTACTCTCCAGCGCGGTGGCGGCGCGGCTCGATGCACATGCTTGCAATCCGGTGTGTGGTTGGCTGTGTCAGTTGGTAGTGGATGGTGCATGGCTGGCCTCAAAGCACTGCTGAGCGGTGCTGCGGTTGCAACATCTATGAGTATCAGCCAGAAAAACAAGCACCACAAATAGGAGCAAAATGACCTTACCATGGCAAACACAGAATGTGACAATATATATTGCGATCTGTCCAACAAAAGACAAGTGTGGAGAACCTGATTAAACCTTTCTCTGTCTTTCGGGTCAATTTCACAAAGTATTAGAAGAACACTTCGTGAAAGAGACCATTAGAGATGGCAAAACATACAAAGGTACTCATTTTCGTCAAACCCATAACGTCAATGGAAGACTTAAAAGCCTTGTGTAAGGCCATTGACGCCACAGCCCACTTTCAATCATTTGTATCGAGAGAAGGAGGGGCGGAACCCAACTGGGTTTTTGCCACCCCCTTCCTCTCTGCCATACAAATTCCTGAGCATTTGCACTGGCATGCATTTTCATGACGGCGCAAATTGTGTGATCACTATGGAGCTCCATCGGGATCCATTGTATGCGCTGCCTGCCATGGCAAGCAGCGGTTTACAATTAAACGCTCCTTGTCCTGTGTGCCTGGCAGGCAGCGTTTAATTTTAATTGTAAGCGCTACCCGCCGTGCTCGTATGGCAGTCAATGTTTACTCATTTGCACTGAAGAGTGCAAATGTACAGGGCAAATGCGGCGTGCACACGTGTATGCCGTCTTTTGCGCTGCATATTTGCACTCTGATGTACAAATGACCAAAATTTGGCGGCGGGGTCGCATCTACGTGTATGTCTACATGTAACGGCTCCCCGCTGCCGAAATACAGCATGAAACCAAATGAGCTCCAAAGTGTAGTACAAACAGCGTCAACATGACGCCTAATAAGGCGTTTTCGTTTGGCAAGTACTATGCACACCAGTGTCACTTGCACATTCACACTCATGATCACTCACTCCCTCACTAGCTCATTAACACTCACTCACTTCCTCACTCCTTCACTCGCTCTCACTCCCTTCCTCATTCACACTCGCTCACTCGATCATCCTCACTCACTCTGCAGTCATAACCTGGGCATTTGTCCATTAGTTAGGCCAGTGTATCACCCATTTCTCATTCTTGCCAGCCCCTTTCCTTTCCCCTATAGTAAGGTGCTGAATGAGACATTTTCTTTATGTTTGGCGTAACAAGGCCGCAGATTTATTTTCACATATATACAACCACAGCAAACAGATCTTGAAAATAGTTCCAAAGATGTAGCGACTGCTCCTTGTCCTGCTTCCCCCTTTTTATCCATGTCCATTGCAGGCCCAACTCCCCCAAGACCTTCGAGTCTGAGAACCGCCTGCCCCTGCAGGTATTTGCGGACTGGGGGAGCGCCGTTTGTTGGAGGGAAGCTGAGCCCCAATTGCTACCGCCAGACACCCCCGCCGTTTAGGCTCCCAGGAGGCGCTGTCCAGACTGGGCGAAGCCCCTTCCGGTTTCGCAATGGCTCATTCGGAGTCTTTCTCTTCTCATTGGTCGCCACAACACCGCACTGTCGTCCTGCGACAACGACGTCCAGGCTCTGCCGTAGCTGTAGGGTGGGTGGGTGGGAAAACGAATTCCTCTCCTGGTTGACGGGCGCCCGGCTGCTGGAAGAGCTGCAAGTGCTCCTGTGCCGGGCGCCCGCCGCATATGAAGCCCTTGCTCCTCCCCTTTCCATTGTTGCCCTTCGCGGGCTTACTGCTGAGTTTGGCGCTCTTTTGCACTCTTGCCGCCCTCTCCCCTGCCCCCGAGGGGGGGAGGGGGGACGAGAGAGCGGAAGGAGGAAGGCCCCTGCCCCGGTTATCGGGGTGCCTCCTCCATTTTCTTTTAGTATTTCCGTCGTCACCTTCATAACCTGGGCATTTGTCCATTAGTTAGGCCAGTGTATCACCCATTTCTCATTCTTGCCAGCCCCTTTCCTTTCCCCTATAGTAAGGTGCTGAATGAGACATTTTCTTTATGTTTGGCGTAACAAGGCCGCAGATTTATTTTCACATATATACAACCACAGCAAACAGATCTTGAAAATAGTTCCAAAGATGTAGCGACTGCTCCTTGTCCTGCTTCCCCCTTTTTATCCATGTCCATTGCAGGCCCAACTCCCCCAAGACCTTCGAGTCTGAGAACCGCCTGCCCCTGCAGGTATTTGCGGACTGGGGGAGCGCCGTTTGTTGGAGGGAAGCTGAGCCCCAATTGCTACCGCCAGACACCCCCGCCGTTTAGGCTCCCAGGAGGCGCTGTCCAGACTGGGCGAAGCCCCTTCCGGTTTCGCAATGGCTCATTCGGAGTCTTTCTCTTCTCATTGGTCGCCACAACACCGCCACGCCAAAGGTGGGTTACCGCCCACCGTGGCTCCCCCTTTTCCTATTTTGTGGTTCTGCCAGTTCTGAGTACACCTTGCTGCCCAGTGCAACTCCGTCTATCCTCCTTTGACCAGGGATTTCACCTTTGCCGGTTGTGCCTGATCTAGGGATACTTCAGTCCACTCCATCTTTCCGTCATACCTTGACCTGCTCTTGCACAAACCGACTCTCGGTTCGACCATCGCTTTGGAGCCAACTGCCTCCCCTTTCTTCCAACCATCCCTTGGTAGCCCCAACTCTCTCAACCCTCTGTGCCTGCTATCCCTCTGCCCCTGCAGTGGTTTCCGGGCTGAGAGAGCGCCATTTGTTTGAAGAAGCGGAGCCCTCGTTGCCACCACCAGACGCCTCTGCCGTTTTAGGCTCCCAAGGGGCGATGGCCCGACCCCGTTTTCTTGCATAGTCCAACCCTCTCCTTTGTAGACACCGCTCTCTCAACCCTCCATGCCTGATACCCACCTGCCCTTACAGGTGTTTTGGGCTGAGAGAGCGCAATTTGCTCGAGGAAGCGGAGCCCTCGTTGCCCCCACCAGACGCCCCTGCCGTTTTTAGGCTCCCAAGAGGCGCCGGTCCAAATCCGTTCCTTGCCCAACCGTCTCCTTTGTAGACACAACTCTCTGAACCCTCCGTGCCTGGTACCACCTTGCCCCTGCAGGTGTTTTTGGGCTGCGAGAGCGCCATTTGCTCGAGGAAGCGGAGCCCTCGTTGCCACCACCAGACGCCCCTGCTGTTTCAGGCTCCCAAGGAGCGCTGGCCCGACTCTGTTCCTTGCCTTGTCCAACCATCCCTTTCGTAGACACGACTCTCTCAACCCTCCGTGCCTGATACCCCCTGCCGTTGCAGGTGTTTTTGGGCTGAGAGAACGCCATTTGTTCGAGGAAGCGGAGCCCACGTTGCCACACCAGACACCCCTGCCTGTATTTGAACAGAAAACAATTTGTTATCCACCCAATGCAGACATGCGGCATACTTTGACTTGTAGGCTGTGTCCCAAAAGCATTGCCTTGTGGATAGGTACCTTCCCCCATACATAAATGCCTTTTTCCGCTGAGTGAATAATTAACCACCCTGCCATTACCGGGAAATCTTGGTCGGTGCAATCGCTACCTGTCTGTATGGATCGTCTCTCCCAAGTAATGCCTCCTGGAAAACCCTTTCAAATGGCTCCTGAACCAACCAGCCTATTATCCTTCGACATTCCTCATAACTACTAGGTACTCCCATATCTAAACAATTTCAGGCCATGCTACAGCCTTCTGTCGAATTGCATTCTGGTATTTGTAGTCTCCTTATCCAGAAATGGGGCTTGTTTGTATCCCTACAACCTATACTATTAGCCATAATTTTATTATCCACCAGCAATGTTTCCGCTAATCTTTCAGTAATTGTGCCTCTTAAAAGAATGTTAAGTCCTGTGGCACGCTATCCTGTCCTGAAGACGTAGAAACCCACTTTAAGAAACCATTACTCGTTCCAGATGCATCCTAACCTTTTTCTTGGATGTTGCGTAAAAATCCAGACACGCGATTCCCGCACATTGCTGTGCTGTGGCAAATGTACCAACTATTAACCTCCCGCGGGAGGGACCAGTGACTCACTACGCACGGCAGTGCCCCCCCCCCCATGTAACAGTACCCGGGGCTGTCCCCCCAAATGCCTTGGACACATGCCCCCCTGCCCCCAGGCAAGGCGATCAGCCCAGGAGATATGCACGCACCCATCTCCCAAACCTAACAGTTTTGGGGTGTATCTAAGCCTAAGGGATACGCCTGGCACCATCCCATGGCCATGCACCCTTCTTGCACCTGCTACCATCGATGGCTAGTGAATATCCCAGAAAACAATATTCCATGGCCATGCACTTACACCTGTTACCATCAATGTACCGTAATACCACTGGAAACCATCTCCCATGGCCATGCACCTACCCATGTTTGCACCTACTAACATCGCTGGTCAGAAAATCCCTATTCGTGGAAAGTATTCCCTATTATTCGTGTGGACGTTACTGGAAACCAACTCTGATTACTTTCGTTTTTTGGAAAACCAACCCCATGCCTGTGCCATGCAAGAAAATTTCTACCGTAAAGCTGCCATTTTTTCACTTCCAATCAATAGAGAGCACCTTAACCAATGCCTAGCAGCTACATGAGAGCCGCATTATTTAGAAATGCACGTGGCAAATGCCTAAACGCATTCTGTGACTTATAGTCTTGCAGGTATACAGGGAACTAAACCCCGGCCAGGCGCATGACTGCGTCTGGCATAAATTGAATCTACAGAATAAAAAGCTAATCTGATATCAATCCTGTGCCCAACTACCCTTCCCATAATGCCCCAAAATGGGCTCGAAACATTAAACGCAAACTCCTAAACGCGGCCACCGACCACTTTTCGTTTCCGCCCGCCAATATTGCAGCAATTCTTTAACGCTGCGGCCGTACCTGGACCTCACTTGTAAAGGCACAACCTTGCCACACCAACCTTAGGGGTTGTCTGTTCCTTATGCAATCACGGCCTCCATGTTTATTCCTCAAGCACCCTATGCTGCCTTGTTGCCCTAAGGGACATGGGTTTCTTCCTTGCACATATCCGCTGATTAAAACCGCGGCCATTATGGAGTTCAAATCCTGGCGCAAGCCTACATGGGCCCCTTGATTCATCATTCCTTAAATCACTTACTCCCACAGTATTACCTCAATTACTGCGCCACAGGGCCACGAACAGTTGGGCGTATAATTCAACTTAAATACAATACATTACCCTAAACAACGCAAAGGGCGAAACTATGGACGCATATACAAATAATTAAACCACCCCAGGCCAATTTAGAAAATGTTCCCCTCCTTTCTTTTCTTAGTTGGGTATTTATAACGCGCTTAAATATCCTGAGGTTTCTAAGCGCGGAACCGGGGATCGAACCTGTATTGCTTTGTGTCGTCGTGCTTCCAAGGCAACACATTGCCGCTGAGTTATTGTGCCCTTTCACACCTGGCATCCCCTTTGTCAATCGCATGCTGTCTGCCCTTAGCCGCCCCGCAAACCGCTAGTAGAAGAAATAAAAACACGGCGTTCGTCACCTAGCTCCTAACATCATGCTAGCCGCCGACCAGAGACATTGCATTGTCGAATACTATCTCGGCCCGACATCAGCAGCGTCAAACCCAGCGAACACGTCGTTCGGTTGCCGCGGTAAGGGATTATCACAATTGCTATTACGTGCATATCCTTGAAACCTTAGCCGTGTATTATATACCCTTGGACCCAGACAACAAAATGTTGCGCGGAATTTTACCCTACTAAGTCCTCCTTAAAACAGCAATGCTCCCTCACATCAAGTACCTTCTTGTTTTATAAGCCAGCGCTTCGCCGTGATGAGAACAACAACCAGTCTCTCCCTTAAGGACCGGCATTAATCACAACCAAGTTCCGGTTACGAGCTGATGTTCCCAGTGCCTCCCTCTTCCCAAGCACTAGTTTTTTGGTTGGACTCCTTCAAAAAACACGATAATCATAATTAAGCGCATTATTAACTGTTTGGCCCCAAGTCTCAATGATATTAATACGGTTTCAGATCAGAGACAGATGTCATTTTATGAGATCCGAGCACATGTCTTTGAAAATACTCCACACACACAAAAAGGGGCGGGGAGTGGCGGGAGAACCAACTATAACCGATAGAGAGCATTACAACCAGATTTTGGTTTATATAAGAAACTCAGCGAAAGATTCACAAACTGCACATCCTGTGGTACTCCGGCTTTAAAGTGGGGGGTCAGCCCAAATTGTGCGCATACAAATCTAACAATTATCCCACAGTCCCACTAGTAGTTAAACGTCACAGTGATGTAAATTCAAAAATTGGAGGGGTGGAGGGGATAACCGTATGCTGCTTGATCGCCAGCTCTGCCCTCGCAGTGTCATTTCCCACTGATTTGGAAAGGGGGAGTGGTGTCTGTGAGATTCCTAGCTTTTAAGTAATAAAAGAAGCGCTGGCCCCGTTAAGTGAAGTGCCTTGGCACGTCACAGCTTGGGTGGCCAGGCCCCTGACGCTTGAACATCACTGCCCAGGCGTGGGCTTTTCACAGACCGCACGCTCGAGTGCCCCATTATGCCCCATTACAGAATAAAATTCCCAGAATGCAGCCTTTCCATAAATGTTAGCTCGCGAAATTAATACCGTGTCTAAGAAGTCTTAAAACGATGTTCAGGACATCCAACATATCCCAAATATAAATCATCAACTGTACAGTACCCACATGGAAACCGCGCACATTCTAAAAAGTAAAATGTCAATAAACAGGCAGCGAGCGTGCACCCTGTACCGAACGGTTAGAGGGCAGTGCAAGGTCTGGAAGTTTCCCCCTCGCCATAATCAGCTCCTTACCGGACTCCTATTCCGCGCGGTTGCTGGAAACCCGGCACCAGCTGGAAAACCTTCTTCCACTCGATCGGGAACCCGGACAGCCAAAACTGGAACCCTCCTTTCACCATTTCTGGAACTGCATAAATCGGCATCCTCTTCTCCATGCCGGCGAGCGGGCGTCCTTCTGTTGCGGCAAAACGAATTCCTCTCCTGGCAAAACGAATTCCTCTCCTGGCAAAACGAATTCCTCTCCTGGTTGACGGGCGCCCGGCTGCTGGAAGAGCTGCAAGTGCTCCTGTGCCGGGCGCCCGCCGCATATGAAGCCCTTGCTCCTCCCCTTTCCATTGTTGCCCTTCGCGGGCTTACTGCTGAGTTTGGCGCTCTTTTGCACTCTTGCCGCCCTCTCCCCTGCCCCCGAGGGGGGGAGGGGGGACGAGAGAGCGGAAGGAGGAAGGCCCCTGCCCCGGTTATCGGGGTGCCTCCTCCATTTTCTTTTAGTATTTCCGTCGTCACCTTCATTCTCAGCAGTTGCAGCTTCAGATGAAGCTACTCTCCTCTGGGTTGGAGAATGACTTTCCCCATGCGGATCAGAGCAGGCTGGATCCACCTACACATTCTGATCACCGCTCTGAATTGCGGATCAGCAATGGCAGTAATTGTAATTGTAATTTGTTATTTATAACGCGCTTGATACCCAGAGGTTTCTAAGCGCGGACCCGGGGCGGTGGCGTTGCTCTGAGCTATTCTCCCGAGACGCTTAGCAGAGAGGCAGTTTACGCTCTCTTCTTGTGCTACACCGGGACAGGGCCACATTGCGCTACAGGGTCATGGCACTTGGCGATGAAATGCAGGGAGCATTTGGTGCCAGCCTAACACTACAAGGGGACATGTGTGGGTCCATATAATAATTAAGCAATAAGCCCTGATCCACAGGGGTATTACCGAGTCAGGTAATGCCACATCGGCGAGGGGCTTATTGCTATTAGTACCCCGGCCCGCAAGACCTGGGTACTAATAGCATTTTTTTTATGTTCCGAAACGCTGCCGGGGAAGGGAATACAGAGTCCGTTTTTCCTTTTCATGGTGGCTATCGGGAGCGGACGCGCTGGGACCAAAAGTGTTCCAAGTGCGTTCGCTCCCGAAAAAGGAGAAATAAGAAGGTAAGTGGGGTTGGAAGGGCGGGAAGGGAATTGTTTGCAGGGGAGGAAAAAAAAACACTTACTTTAATCCCCGGTGGAGGAGGGTGGCAGCCTTCAGCTGTGTGGAGGCTTGATCGGGGAGGGCCCAGTTTCGAGCCTCCTCATTGGCCGAGGGACTGGCAAACCCCCCACCGGGAACAATGGCAAGGAATCCCGGCCGAGGGATTCCCAGTCGGGTAAAGCACAGGTGTTACGGGTTTAACGGCGCTGACACCTTTTACAGCGCCGTTAAACCCTTAACGCCAGGGTCGTAATGACCCTCTATGTGTTGGTCTGCTACAATACCATCTGTTGGTCTACTACAGGTGCATGTGTTGGTCTACTACAGTGCCCCATGCATTGGTCTACTACATTGTCATGTGTTGGTCTACTACAGTGCCATGTGCTGCTCTACTACAGCAGCATGTGTTGATCTACTACAGTGCCATGTGTTGATCTACTACAGTGCCATGTGTTGGTCTACTGCATTGCCATGTGCTGGTCTACTACAAGTCAATGTGCTGGTCTACAACATTGCCATGTGTTGGTCTACTACAGTGATTTGTGTTGGTCTACTACAGTGCCCCATGCATTGGTCTACTACAGTGCCATGTGTTGATCTATTGCAGTGGCATTTGTTGATCTACTACAGTGGCATGTATTGATCCACTACAGTGTCATGTGTTGCTATATTACAGTGGCATGTGATGGTCTACTACGGGGCAGTGGCACAGGGCAATGGCATGTATTACAAGCAGAGTCAACAGGGTAACTGGGCCTGATTGGTCTACTCCAAAGAAAAGGGTCTCCTGTCTCGCATCCCTAGGAGAACGGGTCAACCAATCTGGACAAAAACGTTGGGAGTCCTAGGAATGCATACATCCTACCTAATTACACTCTACACAATATGTTTAATTTTCACGCATGTTTATCATTTATGTAGTAATGTATTTCTTTATGCGATCATTATGTTTGGGTACTTCCAAAATGAGCTCGCAGTTATTTAGGTTCTATAACCACTTTAATTTAAACAAAAATGCATACCTTTTATTGAATTTCTCACATATTGTCATAGATTTCCCAAAATAGAAAAACATCTATATTATGTACACTCACAATATGATATTCTATTAAAATCGGGTTTGTGCTTCCAAAATTGTTCAAATCATTTTCTTAACAACAAACATACAACATATCAAAAGCCTTCAAAGTCCAAGGGCTATGTGTTGTGCAGGTTACTCTGCCCAATCGACGCTTGCTACGTCTATGCCACGCCCTCTTATGCCACGATGCCTGACACCATCCTGCCTTTAAAACCGGCCTACTGAACCCTCTGTGGCAAAACCCATGGAGGTGAAGGGCGCAGTGTTGCGCTCCGCAGTTCTGCAGGTTATGCTGGCCGATCGAGGCTTGCTACAACTACACCACACACTCTTATGCCACAACGATTGACATCATCCTGCCTTTAAAACCAGCCTAATGAACCCTGTGTGGCAAAGTCCACAATGGCCAAGGGCGCTGTGTTGAATGCCTTAGGACCGGAGGTTACGCTGCCTGATCGACGCTCGCTATGTCTACGCCATGCACTGTTATGCTACGATGCTTGACGCCATCCTGCCTTTAAAAGCGGCCTACTGAACCCTCTGTGGTAAATTCCGCAAACGCTAAGGGGGCAGCGTTGTGCGCCGCAGGTTATGCTGCCCAATCGATGCTCACTATGCCACACACTCTTATGCCACGATGCTTGATGCCATCCTGCTTTAAAACCGACCTACTGAACCCTCTATTACAAAGCCTGCGAAGACCAAGGAAGCTGTGTCATGCACCGCAGGTGTTAGGCGATGAAGGGGTGCAGCGCAGAGTGCGAGTACACGATACAGTCGTCGACCATCAGCAAACGAAAGGTAAGCAAGGTGCGGGGAGGGAGGGCAGCCACTAGTGCTACCCACTAAACTACACAACCTTTGCACATACTTTTTTCCCTAAATCCTGTTAACATAACGTACTCTGTCTTGCGCAACTTTGGGCCCCCACCCCTAGTGGTTAGCCGTACTTGCGTTTTCTGTCCTTCTCTTATTCCTTCAACTGTGGTTACTGTTGCTCTGTGAAGCTGTGCCCCATTAGGCTCTCTCCCACTTCTAGGTCCCCATCAACTGTGGTTACTGTTGCTCTGTTTATTTGTGCCCCGTTAGATTCTCTCACACTTCTAGGTCCCCCTCATCTGTGGTTACTGTTGTTCTGTGACTCTGCCCATTAGGCTCTCTCGCACTCTAGGTCCCCTTCAACTGTGGTTACTTTTGTTCTATGAATCTGTGCCCAATAGGCTCTCTTCCACTTCTAGGTCCCCTTAACTTTGATTACTGTTGCACTGTTGTGTGCCACCTGTCTGCTCCCCTGTTGTGATCCCTAGTGTGACCCTCCCCCACCCTTGTTGTGCTTTCTGCTTGTGCAGCACGGGGCTGTGCGTCTCTCCTTCTCTTGTTGCTCCCTCCTTCTCCTGGCCTCCTCCTCACACCCCCTATGGCGCTTTCTGTTTCTCCCAACTTCTCTAACTGCTACTCTATCTCCTATCCTATCCCTCTCACTAAGTCTGGAAGGATGAAGTTCAAGAGGGACATCCTGGTCTCCAACCCAGGCCCCCCTAACGCTGATACCTACCCCAGTGCTTCCTCCAGACAGAATCTCACTGACATCCTTCCATCACCAGACCTATGGACCCTTCATATGGTCTCGGCTCTCACTCCTATCTATTTCTCTCCCATTAATGGTTGCACTCGGTGGGAGGCCCCCTTGGCCTCCTTCCACTCCTCCAAGATCATAATGAATGTCTACCTGAATGGCACCGTCTTGGTCCGTGCCAACCAGCACAATCTCCTCCTGTTTGATACGCGTCTCTCACGTCTTATCAACTTCCCACCTTCTCCTGCTACTCCTACTAGCACTTTGCTGGCTCCTCTACCGCCCCTTGCTTCCACCTCTGGCCACTCTTGGGCCCCACTTTCACTTCAGCTGGGTCCACAAGTTGTCCAAATGTGGCAACATGCTCCATGTCGCTACTCTCAACTCTCACTCTGCTGTCAAACAGCCCTTGAAGAACTTGCCTGGGATGTCCTCGTTCTCACTGAGACATGGTTCACGGCCAGCTCTGTCACAAGTTTTGACACTCTCCTCCCTGACGGCTACAAGATCCCATACAAGCCCAGAACCACCCGACCCGGAGGTGGAGTAGCTCTGATCTTTTCTGAGCAGCTACCTGCTTCTGTCATTCCTATGCAGGCCTACTCCTTCTTTGAATGATGCCTGGTCTGCAGGCACTCTATCTCTCCTGGCCTCTCTCTGACTGTGGGCATGATCTACAGGCCTCCTGGCTAGGTTGCCCTCTTCCTCTCAGATTGGGCTGACCTCTCATCTTCTCTCCTTGCCGCTACCTCTCAACTTCGCCTCCTCTAAGGCCTCAACATCCACCTGGATGCTTCTAATCCTTCCTCTGGTATTTCTTGCAACCTTTGCGACACGCTTTCTCTCTGAATTCTGCCCTCTGGTCAGACACACCCTGAAGGACATACTTTGGATGTTCTCACCTCCTCAGACACCCCCCTCTCTAGCCCTCTGATTACTCCTCTCTCCTGGACTGACCACTTTCTACTTTCCTCTCACTTGAAACTGTATGTTCCTCAGACAAACCCACCCCTGCACTGCCACCCATCTTTGTGGTCATTTGGCCCATGAAGCGTTTGTCAGTGGATGCCTTTGCCTCTACTTTCTCTGCTCCTCCTATGCCTACGTCTGACTCAAAATCTCCAACACTCTGGACATCCTTGCACCTGACATGAGACTCCGACTCAAGCCTACCTCCAAGTACAACTCTTGGTATGACTCTGACCTTGCCATCCTGAAAAGCAAGTGCAGGGTGGCTGGGAGGAAGTTGAGGGTTTACAGCGCATCCTCTGACAAACTGGCCTGCCACCTATTCCAAAGGCAATACAGATTCTCAGTTGTGCCCAAGAAGAGAGCCCATATTCAAACCTGCACCACTGCGGCTTCTAACAGCACAACCAAACTCTTTAAAATCTGCAATCCTGCTGCAGTCTCCAACTCTCCTGTTTCCTCCCAGGCCCTTTGTACAGCTCTGGCCTCTCGCTTCACCACTAAAACTCAGGACATCCATTACTCTATCTCCTCTTCCTCTCCTGTCCTCCTATTGGCCCCCTTTTGGCCAACCCTCCCTCTCCTGCTCCCCATTACCAGCTCAACCTCCTCAAAGGTACCCTTCCCTTTCTCACCTTCCCCCAGAAGCTCACTGTGTCCAGAGCCCTAGTTCTCTCTAGGCTGGACTACTGCAACATCCTCTTTCTCAATCTTCCTTCCACTACCCTCTGCCCTCTGCAACTAATCCAGAACAGGACTGCAAAACTTATCATTGGCTTTAAGGCCAGGGACCGTATATCTCAAGTCCATGGACCGTATATCTCTAGCCCTGATATCTCACTGTTGGCTCCCGGTGGCTCCAAGGATCAAGTTCAAGACCCTTTGCATTGTCCACAAGCCTTTCTGGGGCTGAGGCCCGCACTACATCCAACTTTCTCTTCAAAAATACCTGCCTTCTCAAGCCCTTTTCTGAGCTACCTCCAACTCTCTAAGCATCAGACACTTCTCGAGGCAGAGAGTAGTGGGGGGGTAGGCCCCTCTCCTCTGTAGGTGCCTCTCTCTGGAATGGCCTCTCGGCCCCTCTCAAACTTGAGCCAGACCACCTGAAGTTTCAGAAGCAGCTCAGAACTTTCCTCTTCTCCTCTGCTTTTTCTCTCTCCCTCCCTTGCTGACATACCTGTCTGCTGCACTGACTGGTTGCTTGGTTACCCTCAGAGTCTCACTGGGTACCAGGCTCTTTCATGATCATTCTTCCCTGCTCTGCCTCCGGGCCAACCACGCACTTAGGGGCTGAAACTGCAACTTCTACAGTCCTGTGTCTCCTCGCACTTACCCAGAGCTGAACTGCCTAAGCTGCACTTACCCAAAGCAATTTCTGCACTGGTTGCCCTTCCCCTCTCCCTGGCACCCCCCCCATTTCCCATTGCACTTCTCGTTGTCACACTTGCACGATCTGAATGAATGAAACAAGGCCTAGTAAGATTGTTTGTTTTGTCCTCCCTCTGTTTTCCCTCCCTTGTCTTCTCACGCCTAGAAACACTTGCGTACCAGCACGTTATGAATGACTTATCATATCAAATCATATCATCCGGGTCTGGAGGCATTCAAGATGATTTTTTATTTTACGATCATAAAGAACTCTAAATATTGATCTTGTGTCATTCAATAAATGCCTCAACACTCAAAGCAAAGCATGGAGAACATATGGTTTCTACCTCAGCTCTAAAACAACTATATACTGTTGACATGCTGTGTTTCGGCCACCTTCTACACAGCCTTCATCAGGACAAAAACATAATCACCAAATTAGCAGTGCACCTTTGTTGTTTACCTGTAGAAACATATGGTGAGACAAACACATATTGGTCTCCTACAATGCAAAGGCCTATATATTGGTCTACAGGGCAGTGACCCCCACACACGTCAATCTAAACAGGGCATTAGGATCTTACAGTTTATTAGGGGGCAGAGGCATGAGTTAGTCTCTTAAGAGAGAGTGATATATGTTTGTCTAATACTGGGCAGTTCAGTTCCCCATGGCCTCACTGAATGACTTTCCCGACTGTATGCGCTGGTCAAGGGTAGGGTGTGATAGGATGTCAGGAAGAATCAGGGTTTTCACATTCTGCTAGTGGCCACTTGTGATTTCAATAATCCACCACACACATTCCTACTCGTAATTTCAAGAGTCTGGCACACAAACTCAGAAAATCAGATATATTTCAAACAGAGCAAGTAGAAATATTTGATGTTCTGTGCATGGACAAAGCCCCTTTAATGGATGGACTCATTCGTGGCCCTGGGTAGCTTAGAGGAGGCCAGTTGCTGTCATTTTTTTTTGTCTTTTAAAAGAAAAGCCCCCTGGTTGATGCACATAAAATAGGTAAATGTGTGTTTAGATCATGGTGCGGGTATTGAACCTGTGCTGTTTGGAGCTGTCTTGTTTCTAAGATGAGCGCACTGCTGCTGAGCTATCTTCCCAGCCCAGACCTTGTGTGCATAGGCAGCTACATCTGAGGTGGTGCAGGAAGGCACTGATAATATGAAAATGCATTCATTCATCATGGTCAAAAGGAAATGAGCAGATTCCCAATCTAGAACACGCATTAGCAAAGCCAACAGCTTTAGATTTTGGATAGAAACTATTTTGGCCACGTGGACCACTTCTCTCAAGCTCAGGAACTGGATAGGCAGTGTGCATGGCTGCAGTAGCTGTTAGGGTAGAGCCCCTTCTCGCAAACTGACATTAGAGAGCAATGCGGGAATGGAAGGCAGCTTTGGTGCACTCCCCTTGCCCTGCCCACCTCTCTGCGTCTTCTGCCTTCCAGAGAAGGGGCTGGAGGAATAGCGGATGCTGGAGCATGGTACCGCCGGACACCTATTGTCCTACCTCATTTGCAACCTTACTGCTTCATTCACTGGGATTGGGCGTTGGGTAGTGGAGGTGAATCCTGGAGGCATTGTGAGACATGCACAGTATCCCTGATTTCCCTCTGCCCAGCCCATGTCCTCAGGTCCACTCTCCATTGCAGCTGGGCCAAGGAGATGGGCTGTACAGGGGCCGGCAGCATGGGCACATGGCATCTTTGTTGGTATGTTGCCTACTCGACCAGGGGAGTAAGGCAAAGAAAAAGGATCCCGCGATCCACCGTACTGTAGGTACCTTCTCTAGGAGGCCTCTATGTCTTTCTCTGTCCATGTCCTGTTGCAGCATTGCCATCACAAGAAAAGAACACTTTATAGGTCAGATGTTACACCCACTGAAATTAGACAGGAAATAACAATGTGCAAACTGTCCATTGCACGCCACATCTACTCTACCTCTGTTGCTTTGCTTAGGTAGCACTAAAGCACTTTTTATTTTAATCTGAGTAAAGGTCCACCGAGGACCCAAAACTGAAAAGCTACAGTAAGTGCTGGGCTCTTTCAGTAGCTCAATGCCAGAATATATTAAGTTGTGTTACTTTGAGGTACTCTGTCTAATGGCTAGCTGTGTAACCATCCGAAAAAGCTCCAGTCAAAGAACGTGAAAAACATGAGAGTGCTTCGTAAAGCAGTTTTAAATTTGTTTTTAATTATTTGTATAGAGTTCATTACGAACTTTTAAAAAAAGAGAAGAGAAATGCAATTCCCCAAGGCACCTTATGCTTCATTAAACAAGAGTCCTGGGATAGCAATGTTGATCTTGTATCCTGAAGATCTTATCGGTCTCTTACACAATCAAGAGTTTTAACCCCTTCTTGTTCCATCAATCTCTTTTCTAAAGCCTCTAGAAAAAACACCAGTGCATATAATAATGTATAATCGGTTCCCTCGAACATCACTTTCCACCACTTTTCGCCAGTCAGACTGGGTCTTTCAGACAACACTTTCCCCAGCAATGATACAAAGCTGTTTTGAGTTTCCTAGTGACGTGGAATGAACTATCCCCTTTTTCTCACATGGGTTTCGTGTCATCATTGCAGTGATTGTTTTACAGCTGCGCAGAAAAGATCGCTACATAAAGTGGACTGTGCAGCATCTTTGAGCTAGTTGCATGTCTTTGGTGTGTCAACATATGCTGTGTCGACCACAGAAGCCATAGCTCGATAGCAGTGGATCACTCTTTAATGAGCGGGCGCCAGCAATGGGCATGGAATTGCATACACTACTGCAGTACAGTTGGTGGATGGCGGGAGTTTTATGTATTCATCTGGCAGGTATTGTTGAACCAGCTGCGTTTTTAGTACTGTGAGGAACTGCAGCATGATGGGGCCATTGCAAGCCTCTGCAGGGTCTGCAACGCTGCTTTCCTGTACATTCTGAGAATCATGTTCTTATCAGCCCAGCTTAACCAACTACAAGGTTTAGAACTGCAAAACAAATTCACCGACTTCTGTCCAGCTGCATATCCCCACATGTATCTGCATGTGGCCCCTAAATACTGCTTAAAAGTGATGGATGGGAAGCTTTTCATTAATTATAACCCCTGGTAATTGTTCTGGGAAACCTTGCATTCCATGTTTCGTTTAGCTCGTTCTGGCTTCATGGGAGGACAACATACAAGTCAGGATTCTTCCAGCTGAAGGATACCTGGACTTGTTTGTTCCAGTGCAGTGCGGATATGATCTAGCATTTTGGGGTTGGATTGCTCCTTTTGGGGACAATACTGATTTGCATATTCTAGTTGCCCTTATTCGATGCACAGTGGGAAACCATTTTGAAATTACATGCTGCTCAGAGAAATGGATTAAATCAAAGCGTTCCATCCGTGAATTTGTTAGTGTTTCAATGGAACCATTCTAGTTCAGCGAAGAAAAAAATCACAATATACAAGCAGGCACATTCCAGCAATGGATGTTCTCTGTATCCATTTCTGAATCCCTGCAATGCAAACAGATCCACAAGGAAGATTAAAGCCGAGCTGCTCAAATCCCTTCCATGGACAGAGTAATATTGCGCCTGTGGAAGCCGGGATTATTTCACTGAATCATCAGGCTGTCATCATGCTATAAACAGAGGTCATCAGCCTTTGGCTCTCCAGCTGGTTTTGATTACAACTCCAACCAGACCTAGCCATCATAGCCAATAGTGAGGGATCATGGGAGTTGAAGTCCAAAATAACTGCAGGGCCGCAGTTTGCAGACCCTTGCTCAGTAACATTAGCTGAAAGATCTCAGACAGGACGTGCGGGCCATGAGCATCCATAGGAAGCGCTCATAAATTAGGCATTAAGTATCAGATTCCACGATGTCATCCAACTTTCCAACATTTGCCCACAAAGTGTAGCCTGTGATACTCGTTTTGAAAACTCAAAAGTTCAAGTTGCTGAACTTGGGCCAGAATTGAATATCAGGTTCTGGGATTGAAATTGCTGGGAGCAAATTAGTTCCTGCTTGTAGTCTAGATGAGCCTGGCCAGCTTGGTGCTAACACCTTCCAGGAGCTACTTTTGACTGCCCCAACCATCTGTTCCCATGCAAACATGCCTATGTGTTTGAGGATTTGTATAAAGGAGCATAGGACACATATAAACACATTTAAAACATAACGAGTTACATAGAGGACGAAACATTCTAGTTTGCATCCCATGTGGAAAATAGAGTTGGGGCACTCCATGTACCAGCCTGGGGCAACACCTGACTTCTCGGCAATACCTCCATGCATTGCCCTTTGCTCCTCATAAAATCTGCATTTCACCCCCTGCGACATTGCTTAAAAACAGCAACATTGTAGCATAACTCCCTGCGACCTTGCTTAAAATCAGCAACATTGTAGCATAAGTTTCTGCAACATTGTTTAAAATCAGCAACATTGTAGCATAGGTCCCTGTGACATTGCTTAAAATCAGCAACATTGTAGCATAAGTCCCCGCGACCTTGCTTAAAATCAGCAACATTGTAGCATAACTCCCTGCGACCTTGCTTAAAATCAGCAACATTGTAGCATAAGTCCCCGCGACCTTGCTTAAAATCAGCAACATTGTAGCATAGGTCCCTGCGACATTGCTTAAAATCAGCAACATTGTAGCATAAGTCCCTACGACCTTGCTTAGAAATCAGCAACATTGTAGTATAAGTCCCTGCGACCTTGCTTAAAATCAGCAACATTGTAGCGTACGTCACAAACAAGCACTGAAGATCATAATTTACAGAGGCCAGTCCGTCCCAGTAACTAAATTTTAATCAAAGATCAGCCCACTAGGATTCCTTACTTTGTAATGTTGTTACGTTTTTGTCACACTCTGCACAGCTTCATTATGAGTAATACCAACAAACTCACTTACCATTACAATTACCGCAGGTGGTAAACAGCGATGACCACCTGATTTGGAATAAGTACTATTTCTAATTTTTTGAGCCCCATCAGGCTCTTTTGGGGACAGGCAGTATTACTGCATAAGGTAATTCTGCCAACCATTGCCGCCATAATTACCGCCTGCTCACGTGCTACTCACAAGCAGGCAATTTTATACTAGGTTTGGGTTACCAAACCCTAAATCAGGTTGAGCGGTACAACTGGTGGTATTTCTGTTTCCCCAGTATGCACAGATGGGGAACTTGAAATTTTGGATTTGCTTGGGAACCATTTCACCTCCCGCAGCGGCAGTAAGTATCCACATTCACGGTGGCACTGGGTAGTGGCCCACCTACATTTGTCCTACTGTTGAAGACTTAGGAATGGAGGGCCTACATTATATGTATAAGGGAGGGTGCAGACACTGCTCTGTCCGCACCAGCATTCACCAACATGTAGGCCGAGGCACAGGCCCATTAGTTTGCAGGATGCGCCATGTTGGTGGTTTTGTGATGATACCATATTAACACCCAAATAGGCATTACATCCTCATCAGGAGGAAGGCCAAGACCACCAAACTCCCTTAAAGGATAGTTCCGGGACTTTTTTTTTATTGTCCCTACGGGTCGGCCATGTGTTTGTAAGCATAAATCGGTAGATCGTAGGAAACTTTCCTATGGACCTTACCCGACTTTTCGCCCATTATCGCACTCGAAATCAGCCTCCATTTTGTGATAATCCTATCATTCCGCCGCATCGACCTGGCTCACCTGCCTTTGCGGCACTAAATCAAATCCCCCGCCCCTGAGCCTGACATCAGCAGACGCGTACTGCCCATTTCAAGCACGTCTCGTGTCAACAATCGCTGCGCCTCAGCTATTGACGTGTTGCCATGGAAATGGCAGGACGCCTCTTTCCCCAATAAGTATAAACAGACCGTTTCACAACACACAGCAGCAGATTTTCGATTCCATTCCTCTCTCTGTGTTACTTTGAGTATTCTGTGACTCGTTTCAGTGCTCTGGTCAGCTACCTTCGCCGCTTGTAGCCCGTGTGAACACCTGTACCATCTCTGTAAATTATTTTACTATCTTTACCGCACAATGGCCACAATAATGCCGTATATGTACGAGCCCGAGTACACCGAGGAAGAACTACTGGAAAGTCAAGCACGCGAAAACGATGGGGATTCGGACGGCAGTTGGGAGGACCAGTCAACGGATGAAGAGCCTGGACCATGTCGCATGGACGGCGTCTCCACCTGGTGCACGTGCAATCGGTGCGAGCTAATGCCAACTGAGGAGGAGAACTGCTGCTGCCGTGAAAATTCCGGGTGCTTGGCCTACATTTCGGAAAGCGAGCAAAGTCTGCAGGAAGGCGAGCAAAGTCCGCAATGCATCACCGAGCTGCCAGAGTTCAGGGAAGCCTGCCTCTCACGGACCGTGTTGAGGATGATGATGGTGCTTATGCACGAACTTCGCGGCACTGTTCGTCCGCGTAATCCGAGTAACGAGTAAGTATACTCTGTTTGTGATGTCAGTGATGCCACCACTATTTCATGGTCGTCTCCCACATATAAAATTACATTTACATATCATTCGAACGCATGTAAATTTGTTCCATATAGTGCATTTTCTAGATATAATTTTTTTCTAAGAAAAATGACATGTGTTACCTGAATCGACATTGATAAGAAAGTTTGGTCAGTTTAATACAGTTTGCATCTTTTTTTTCACAGGTGGTACAGGCTGGTGGCCTATCGTTGCTTCACTTGGTGGCTTCACGGGAGGCTCGGACACCGCGTTCGGAGAGTAATACCTGCCTGTGCGGTACTTGCCATTAGACAACATTTCCCCAGTGACAGTGGACAATACCGCGGATTTTCCCTCGATGTGCTGCAACCTCAACTTTACAATGTGTAATGTTTATTATTTATGTTTAATTAAAATCTAAAATAAAGCCCAACATATATTTTAACAATGGTTGTTTTGATTTTTTAAATGAATCTAGTGTATATTCTCCTGGGAGGGTGAGGTATTTATAAACTCACCCCCCTGCATTCCATGTAGTAGATGCTGCAGCCATCCTCTTACATTCAGTTAGATGGCCTCTCCTTGGTGAGGCCCTGCGGCAAACGGGTCTTGTCTGCACGACCACCGCCCCGATCCACCCCCCGCCCTATCAAAGGCAGTTCGCACCGGGGTACTTGTGCTGGCAAGTGGAGCTGTCAGGGAGCGATAAAGGCCAAGAGGTGCCAAAGACCATGTACACTTCAAAGTGGTCTATAGAGCATGGGTTGTTGTTCCCATGTCTACCTCCAGACCCCGTGTCTCCTGCCAAGCATCCCCCCTCACGCTGGACGGCCCCCTGCAATCCACATAAGTGTGTCTCCATTCACGAGTCTTCCTGTGTCTTGTCTGCACGACCACCGCCCCGATCCACCCCCCGCCCTATCAAAGGCAGTTCGCACCGGGGTACTTGTGCTGGCAAGTGGAGCTGTCAGGGAGCGATAAAGGCCAAGAGGTGCCAAAGACCATGTACACTTCAAAGTGGTCTATAGAGCATGGGTTGTTGTTCCCATGTCTACCTCCAGACCCCGTGTCTCCTGCCAAGCATCCCCGCTCACGCTGGACGGCCCCCTGCAGACCGCATAATGCCACGACATATACACGTCATTCATTCACAAACACACCCCTGTTTCGAATTCTTTATAACCCACTTCATATTTCTAATGAGAACTTCTTTGCGCTTTGCTAGTCAACCCGTGAAGGTGCTGGTTATCTGCTCTTCGTCTCTGTGAACTTCCGTGACCACTTTGAGCAAACTCGTCAGTTTGCAACCTGTGAACTGCTCCCTGTTCTACGACAGAAACTACTCTGATCCCTGCATCTAACTGTTTGTTCGTCAAGGTAAGTCCATGTACCATAATCATTTTGCGTCCAATTTTTTAATTTATATCTATTTGCTAGTAGTCATCAAATTGCATCCATGTTTTCTTTTCGTTCACGACAGTACATGCAAGGAACTAGTCACATGTTCTGAGTTTAGTCAAACTACTTTTTCTATTTTTTGAAAGTTATTGAAATACTTATCCGCATGTGAATAACGTGTATAGTTCCAAGAACCAAAACGGACCTTGCATTGAACCTTTTATGTGTCATTGGTATTCATAGAGAATTGTTGATCTTTACTTTTCAGAACTTTCCATAATGCCTGCCTGTTCCATTGGCGGTTGCCCTTCGAAGACCCATAACAAATCTGAAGGTACTATAATGCATGTTTTCCCTAAGACAATAGATCAGATAAGAGAATGGGTCCGATATTGCGGATATCCAGCCTCTGAGATAGAAAGTAGAGTCCTAGAAGTCTTTGCGGACAAGAGGGGTGATCGATACCACATCTGCAGCAGGCACTTTAGCCCAGACATGTACTCCACATCATTGCTAATAAGGACGAAAACACCGCGAGCGAGGCGAAAATTGCTCTCAACCGCTATTCCCACTCTATTCGTCCACATCCCTCCACTGGTGAGTCAAGTTTACGTATTTATCTCTCGGCATTGCGGTAGTGTGTAGCATTAGCTAACAATAATTTCCCCATTTATGTATCCACTCAATATGAAGGCTGAAGATTCTCCATCCGTGTCGTTATTGCAGTCATCAGCCACTTCAAGCGCCTATCGGGTAATCTTACTTAGCTATTCTGACACTGACTTGTTTTAGGCATGTAAATCAATAGTTTTAATTGATCGTGTAATTATTTTACCTAATGGTACACCACAGTACTCGTCCTCTAGTCTTTGTTTTCAGTTATAATTATTGTTATCCAAAATAATGCAAGTACTGTCTTTCAGGGAGATGCTGAGGAGTCCAACGCATTGACGACAACCGTAGATGTCACTCAGATGCTCGAGGTACGTTTCCGGACAGTTCCATCGATGGAGATCATCAGATCTTGCATTCTTGTAGCGTGATTGTTACACACAATGTTTCTTTCGTTTTTAGCCATTGGTATGTCCTTCTGTCGTCGCCCTCCTATGTGTCTTCTTTTTTCAATATTGTGTTCATTACTAATGAAAGTCCTATGTTTCAGGGAGTCGATGGAGCATTAGTCCAAGAGGAAGGGGGAGCATGCAGTTACGGGTCGGCGCAACAGCTTGCAGAAGTGTGCACCGCAGTTACAGCGTCCCTTGATGTTCTTATGCATTTCGAGGTATGGATACTGACAGATCAATCATGCGAGATCAAATGACGTGATTACATCCGCTATACTTCCTTCTTTATTAACGCAAGTACTATGTTTCAGGGAGCTGACGGAGCTTCTTCAACAAGAACATCACCCCTAGTAGTTGATGCAGATCTCTGGGTGGTGACACTTCCAACGATGGAGCAAATCGAATCATATTTAGATATCCATTATTTATTTTAGACAACTGATCATTTGTGCAGGTCTATTTAGATGAGCCGTTGACGCCTGCAGAAAGTTTATGTTCTTTTAAACAAAATAGAAAACCATACTAATGCAATTACTGTGTTTCAGGGAGTTGCTGAAGCGTCATCTTCAATAATATCATCAATGGAAGTCTATGCGGAGCCCGAGGTATGGATCTTGACAGTTCAATCTAACTAGATCAACAATGCGTGAACTATTGTCGTTTGAATGTTCTACACAATGCGTTCATTCGTGTTTTGCTATTGAGATGTACGTATGGGTATTGGTCCCCAAGTACATTTTGTGTTTTCAATATTATTATACATACTAATGAAAGTTCTATGTTTCAGCGAGTCGATGGAGCCTCAGTGAGTGATGGATGTGCTTATCATGAAAGTATAGTACGTGAGCAAATAAAAATGCAAATCGCTGAATATTCTCTAAACATTTGATGTCAAATAAATGTACTTTACCACATTTACAATCTTGCGGTTTGATTTCAAAGTACAGTTTCATATTCCGAATTGTGGTGCGCTGTATTGTGAGCTGATCTGTGTTGATTTCCGGGGTCTGTGTGGAGTCGCGTAGAAGACGCCTGGGCGCGTTTGCCTACGCAGCTCAGTCACGTCACGGATAGAGGCAGGGAATATGAATGTTTTGATAAAGTCTGTTTCAGGGGCGGGGGATTTGATTTAGTGCCGCAAAGGCAGGTGAGCCAGGTCGATGCGGCGGAATGATAGGATTATCACAAAATGGAGGCTGATTTCGAGTGCGATAATGGGCGAAAAGTCGGGTAAGGTCCATAGGAAAGTTTCCTACGATCTACCGATTTATGCTTACAAACACATGGCCGAACCGTAGGGACAATAAAAAAAAAGTCCCGGAACTATCCTTTAACAAACATGTGTATTCAAAGCAACCACTGGTGGGCCTCGGGCTTGAACCCCTGTACCAGAGGTGAAGGCATGTAAAAATGCCAATCCAGTTTGTGGCAGCGCGGTTGACTATGATCCAGTTCTTGAAATAATAAATTAAGAAGTCAGGTAATTGAGCCAAAAGGTGGGGGTAGTATTTTCCAGAATGTTGAAGGCTGGGAAAAAAAAAAAAAACATATGGCCCAAACGAAAAAAGGAAATGTATATTTCTAATGACCATGTAACTAAAATTGACAGGTTACAAAAATGGGCCTCATTATGAGTGCGGCAGTGCAGGTAAAAGCGGTGGTACTGTGAGGGTAATTTCGCTACTGCCCTTTGCTGCCTCATTATCGCACCGCCGTACTACAGGTTTGGCAGGAAGGTGGAAGATTTACCTCCAGCAAAAAGCTCAAGATCCAATGGCATGAAATGAGACGATGTGCAACAGGTACACATATGATTAATGGTTAAAAGTACAAACGAATATAAAAGAAATCTTCCTGTCACTTTTTCACTGGTTTCCGATACACAAGGGCATGTCTGTCTGTAAACAGGAGTGATGGCGGGTAATCCGATTCCAGACACTGACATTATTTGACATCTTAAACCCCTGATACAGAAGGTTAGGCTGTTGTCCGATGTATTAACTGTGGGATTTCTGGCATTTAACATGGCAATTGCACTACCTATGAGTGTTTTGGTGCAAGTTAGTAGAGCATTACGACAGACACAAGAGCGGGAATTGGACAAAATGAAAAGCATGGGCATAATAGGACTTCCTTCGCAAGAGGTGACAAAGATCCAGGAATCGGTGATAAGAAGCCCCAATCCATAATATGTGCCAAACCCTAGACTATTAGAGGGAGGACCATCGAGCACACATATTCTTTACCCATAGGTCTCGGCATCTTTTTTGTTAGCCTTTTATAAAGAAGACGGATCAGGCTTTACTCCTCTGACAAATCGCCTAAATTAAGGGTCTAAGACCTGTGGCTTTTCAAATGTTCTAGACAACAACTCCCATGCTTCCTCACTCATGACAATGCAGGTGAGCACTGATGGCAGTCCAAGTCCAACACATTTGGAGAACCAAAGGTTGCAGACCCCATAACCTACATTGTAGGGTGGAAGATTGCTTGCTCCTGGCGCCCGCACCCCCATATGACGTATTTTCGAATTTAGCTAGTGTCTATGAATTGCATTTAGAATATAGTAAATGGAATAATTTGCTCCAGAATGACCCGCTTATTCTGGCAAAATGATATTGTAGTCTCAGCTTTCAAGTCTGTAACTAGGGACAGCGCTAGTTTATACTAGGCCCAATTTTAATTTTAATTATTTATTTTCCAATAGAAATCTTGAGATTGATCATTAGCAACCTGGGCGGGAGCATTGGCCAATCAGGAGGCTCGGAAGGCGGGCAGTACTGTATGGTACAAGCCCGCATTCTGAGCTGCTTGGACAGCCAGTGCCCACTTCCCTTCCTTTCTCTGCTCCCCCTTCACCAATTAGCACCTGTGTAGGTTCCTACACGGGTGCAAATGTTGTCTTTTTTTTTTAAGTAAAAAAAAGAAACATACATTTGTTGTACGGCCCGGCCCAGCGCAGTGCTGCTGTCAGTGAAATCCCTTTTCCATGTTGATGATATCACAGCCATGAACATGAAAAACGGACTTCACTAACAGCAGAACTGCGCAGCGCTGAGCAGCAAAACAAATGTAAGTTTATTTTTTTTAAACACCATTAGCACATGTGTCGGGAACTACACGGGTGCTAATGGCGATATTAAACGTGGTGGCGGGCTGACCCTGTCGGTATCGGCACCACCACCCTCGTTAAGGGACCCTCATTTTGATCAGGGCACCTTAACTTGGGCGACGGCCGTCACCGACAGGGTTGGCCCACCACCTCGCTTAATATGGCCTAAGTAACATTCTGATACATTACCAATGTGCTTGCATGGGAAGGATCAACACATTGGACCAGTAGTTCAGACTACATATGATTAACATCATGTATGCAATTTCAAGAAAAGCAGCTTGTTTTTTATGTGACATAAAGGTTGTATTTGACTTCTGAATTTCAGGGTGATATTGTCTGTGTCCACTTTGGTCCACTAGGTGGTCTGACCAATCCTATATCATTTACTGCAGGAGGTAGAGTTGTGTTCCGGCCTCAATGCTCTTGACTTATTCACCAAAAATGCAAGTGACCAATTTACAAGGCATTGTTGTCTAAATGTGTTATAGAGTATATTGTATAGTCAAGGTTCGGCATTTTCCGTGTTGGTAGTTGGTACAGGGTGGTCAGGCTTTGGAAGGGAGATGTGTCGAGGCGGGGTGTGAAAGGCGAGGGAGAGGGTTACCGAGTGATGTTGAGGAGGGCAGTGTATAATGGGTAAGCTGGTGAGTGTGAGTGACTGTGGAGGTGGGGAGAGGGCGATGATGGAGCTCAGTTGTGGGCATGGTGGTGGTGGGGTGTAGGAATGGTGTCACAGAAAAGTGTGCTTACTCTGGCTAGGAGGGGTATGGCGGTGCTCACTTTTAATAATCACTATGGCCGGCGAACTACTGCTCCCGCTATGGAAATGTAGCGTATGCAGTCAGTCACTGCTGCCGCCTTTGGAGCTGAATTATGAGGGCATTTGGATACGCGCTCTCTGGTGTCGGAGGAAAACGATATATGTAAGCGTCTCCTTAACCTCCTGAACAGCGCACCCAAACTGACAATTAAAATGGAGTTGGGCTGGTTCAGGATTCAGTATCTGATAAGACTGAGACCACTGCGATACTGGTTAAAATGATGTACCACCACTGAACTTGTAGTCTTCCAGGAGGGATTGTGCGATTTATTATTGCAGCAAGTTATATCACGTCATCCATGGTTTCACTTATCAAGAATATGGCTTCAATCTCCCATTATTATCAAGTGATCCAGTTCAGTTGGGGCCAAACTATAAAAATAATATTGGGATGGAGACATATGATGAATGGTATTTCACTGACGTATGTAAACAGTCGGCAGGAAAAAAGGTGTCTCCATTTTTAGAGTTTAAAAGCGTTTTTATAATGGAACTGTATCTGGATATCCCAAGTAAAAGGTTGGAGAAGACGCTAATGATTAAATTCAGATTAGGTATCCTTCCCGTTCATCAATTTACTTCTCGATGGAGTAAGTATAGTGCAGATAAATGTATATTCTGTACCACCGAGGTGGAGGATGATAGATCCAGGTCCAACTTAGGTCCTTCTTTTCATCTATCGCCCTTTCTACCTGTGGTGTTCCCCAGGGCGTCTAACCTCTCACCCTGGCTTTTCAACCAATACCTGGCAACTCTCGCCCACCGCATTGCCATTTTCTGCTCCAATTTTCAGTGCTATGCTGGTGACACTCGACTCATTTTCAGGCTTCCCTCAGCCACCTCCTTTCCTTCTCTCATCTCTGACTGCCTATCTGCCATTCAGGATTGGTGTGCCACCAACGATCTCTGCCTGAATACCAGCAACACGGAGATCCGCCTTATCGGCACACCTTCACCCTCCTTTCCTGTCACTCTCTGGCTGGCCTCCCTTTGTCCTCCTCCTACCCCCACCTGCGGGGCTAAGAACCTCAGGGTCATCTTTGACTCAACACTCTCCTTCTCTGCCCACATCTCTGACGTCTCTAAAAAGTCAAACTTCCTGCTGCACCTCCTCACAGGTACTCTACCTTTCGTCTCCTTCCCCCAGAAGCTCACTGTCTCTCGAGCCCTGGTTCTCACTAGGTTGGATTATTGCAACAGCCTCTTTATAAATCTACCTGCTTGTACTCTCCACCCTTTGCAACTTATCCAGAACAGGACTGCGAGACATATCTCTCCAGCCCTGAATTCACTCCACTGGCTCCCGGTCGCTGCAAGGATTACATTCAAAACCCTTTGCATTGTCCACAAGCCTTCTGGGGCATGGGTCCAAAATACCTTCAGCTCTCTCTCTGTAAATACCTTCCCTCCCAAGCTCTTCACTCCTCCACCTCTAACTCCCTCAGGGTCAGTCGTTTTTCAAAGAAACGAGCTGGGGGTTGATCGCTGTCTTCGACTGGGGCCTCCCTCTGGAACAGCCTACCTGCCAATTTGAAACTTGTGGAGAACCATCTCCGTTTCCGGAAGCACCTCAAGACCTTGCTCTTGCTTTTGCCTTCTCACCTCCCCTCCCCTGTTGATCTGTTCTGTCTCAGCATCGTGCACCTGGTCTCCCTCTGACTTTAGGGCCCAAGTACCTGCTCACCCTGCCACCTATCCGCACTGCCTCCTGGCAATCCCATGCACTGGGGTCTGTATCTGTAACTCTACCGTCCCCCCCTTTTTTCTGCACTTATCAGACACCCCCTGTCTGTTGCCTTATTCCTAGCACTTGCCACTTGCTGGCTGCACTATCGATGTTTGTTGCTTTTTATTATTTATTTAATCATGGTTTTTTTTTGTATTTTTGCTCAGCACTTTCCACTTCTCCCTCCCCTGCACTTTCCCCTTTCCCTGTCCCATGCACTTGCGCATTCTCAATGTCACTGGGCTAGTAAGATCGTTGTTTGTTCTCCCTTGTTCCCCTCCCTTGCCTCGTCGCGCTCTGAAACAATTGTGTACGAGCGCAAATCAAATACAATATCAATATCAATTGACATTTTTTGTGCATTTGCCCTCTGTGCATTTCTCTATGGAGACACTTTTTAAACCGTTATTTCGCTTGTGGCAAACGGGATCTGCCATTGAAGGTTATAAATTGCTGAAAACGACAGATAAAAATTGTGTAGTTGGAATAATGAAGTACCAGGGGACAGATTGGGTGCTGCGGATGAAATGTTAAAATTATTCTGTATGATTTTAATTTGAATATGCGTTGTGCTTTTTTATATTTTTATCTGTATCTGTTTTATGCTTGTACTTTTAGTGGCTTTTTGCTAAAATAAAATCAATATTAAGTTGTTTAGCTTGTTGCAAACGAGATCACTGTACCCAGTGATTTCATCGCTGAAAAAAATATCGAGGGGCACTCAATATTTTTTTTAACCCACTTTCCACCACTTTCTGAAGCTGGAGTTTGATAATAGAATAGCACCAGCCCTAAAATATGTTGGGAAGGGTTTTTAGTGGGTTAAAACAAATATCGAGTACCCATCGATGTTTTTTCCCATCAATGAAATCACATATAACCGTGATCTGCCCTTGAAACGTATAGGTTGCTGAAAACAACGATGGATGAAAATTGTTTAGTTGGGATAATGAAGGACCAGTGAGCAGCTTGGGTGCTGCGGGCAACATTTTAAAATTATTGAGTATGGTTTTCATTTGAATACTGTTTTTTATATTTTTATCTTTATCTGTTTTATGCGCTTACCTTTTATGGCTTTTTGCTGAAATACAAAAAAACTTTAAAAAAAAATATATTATTATTATTATGGTTTTTATTGAGAAAGGACCTGGCTTTGAGAAGCAACAGAGCGCTTTACAGAGGTGTACACCAATACAGATACACAACATAGCACTTTACAAAGGTATACAACAGTACAGGTGCATAACGGAGTAATTTTCAAAGGTAACAACAGAACAGATATACAGCAGTGTTTAGGATGCATAGGGGCACAGAGGAAGGGTCCAGCTGTACAGGGTGGTTAGGAGGAGAGGGGTAGACGGTGTCTAGCAAGTCAACAGGCGCAGAGCCGGCGTGATGGCCTAAGTGTTAAGAAGGAGAGACTCCTTGAAGAGGTGGATATGGAGTTATTTTCTGAATCGTAGGAGCGTGGGGGTGGCGATTCTGATGGGGAGGAGGTTCCGTAGTCTTGGGGGTAGGCAGAGAAGGCTTGTTTTCTGGCCTTTCCTTATTTCAATGGTGAATTTCAAGTCTGCATGTGTCCTGGCTTCTGGTGGTGCTCTGTCCACCGCAGATGCTACGTTTCATACTTGATGGAGTTATGGGTGCTGGTGGAGGCGTGGAGAAGATAATGGGACCAGACATGACATGGTGTGGAAGTGAACGTAGAGTGGAGGTGGCACAGATGTGGTGGTGAGAGCGAGAGACTGGTGTAGTTACTGCCCACAGTGTTGGAAATAATCGGTGCAGAATCATGGAGGGATTGCAGTGGTGAAAGGGCGTTACAACTGTTCAACAGCTGGGCAGTCAGTCTATCCCATGCCATGTTTTTGCAAGTCAGCAGTTCTAACTGTCCGACTGAACTGGCCTCACGATAACTGTTAGCAGGGTTTGAAGAATCGTGTTGGAAGAGACACTACACATACATATAGGCAAATCTAGGTGCCTGGCCAAGGAGCAAAGCAGACCTCCAAATGATATCTTCCAGTTTTGCCAACTCTTTTGAGGACATGGTATTTAATAATAATGACTATACTTATGAAGCATTCTTCATGATGTTTACTGGGCATCCTCCCTTTACTTCACCTAAAAAACATCTTCCATGCTGACCTCTTCTACATTCTCTTCATCAGACATTTACTTCTTCGTGTACTTACTGCTTACCTTTAGTTCGCCTTCATCTGCACATTGTCAAGGTGGCAATGGATATGGTAAAGTTGGCTGTAAGGTTAAGGTTGGGGTCAAGGAGGGGTTACAGAAAGAATATGGGTTAGAAAAGAGGAGGGTGCAAGGGGTGTCCCCTGTAATGACAAAGTGAATGCTAGAGGAAATGTATTTTTATGTATTATTTAATTTTTATATAGCGCCACACGACCACAGGCCTCAGAGCGCATACAAAAGATCAAACAAGACAAACAGGACAAAGCAAAGAGAATGAAATCTAGGGGCCATCAGCAGTCGGTAACGTCAGCGGTATAGTGTTCATAATTCTGGTCCTAACGTCCGTCAGTCAAAGCTGAAACATGAGTCAAAACTGGAAAGGTGGGTCTTCAGGGCTCGTTTCAACTGGAGTAGTTGCGGGATTGTCCTGAGGCCAACAGGTAAGGAGTTCCAGGCACTTGGGGCCACAGTATGAAATGTCTGTATGCATAAGGGTTTTTGGGCGCTTTTGAAAGGAAGCCAGTGGAGTGCCCTCCTAGAAGGGGCGACATGCTCTCTTCTTTTTAAGCCACACATCGCTCTGATGGCGCCATTCTTAATGGTTTGAAGCTTTTGCAGGCTGGAGATGGAAACACCTGTGAAAAGACAATTGTAGCAGTCAAATCTCGCATTAACAAGGGCACAGGTAATAACAAGCCTGTTCTTTTTTCAATAGATATGGCCTGATTTGCCATAAACGTTTAAGATTGTAAGAGCACGAGGATCTTAAATAGCTCAAATGCCTCTGCATAGTCATCTGGGAGTCGAGGTAGACGCCTAATGTTTTACCATGCTCCGCCACAGGAATGAGACAGTTACCGATCAGGGTTTGCTTATACATCGATCAAGTTTTTGTAAATGAGGGCCTAAACCAAAAATCAAACGCTCATTTTATCGGTCTTTGAGGGACAGAGAGTTGGCTGCCATCCAAGCTTGAATGAAAGAATAAATATAGTTGATGGTCCCAGTATCAGTAACATGGTCACCTGTAAGCTGTAATAAACACAATGGGGAACTGGGAGTGGGTGTCATACCCTGTACATTATCCCAAACATGTTTTCACACAACAACTGTCCAGGTTATTAAGTCAAATTATTATTTTTCATCATATATTTTCATTTAATCTAAATGGCCCTCCAACCATACTACCTGAGCCCTCAAGTTGGTTGCTGCCCCTAGGAGCCAGTGGTGTACCTCCTATCTAGGGCGACGGGACACAGAGAGCCTGGCCCTATTGCTCAAATACATTTAAAAAGAACCAAGAGACACTTTGCGATGTGTCCAGTGTACTGAGTTCTAGCAAGGACTTCCATTGCTTTAATTGTCCTGCTTTCTTGAACTGCAATTGTTTAAAAACAACATTTACTTATAAAAATGCGGAGTAAACTAGCACACTTATTTTTTATAAAATGGAGTATCTCATTATAACTTGGAAATTCCTAAATGGTATTGGCCGACCGGTTTCAGTGGCTCATTTTGGTGTGACCATTTTCTTCAGGACCTCGGATGCTTCATTTATTGTCGAGCATCTGCTTGTGGATTGCTTAGATAATAGGCAAGGGCTGTCTCTGCACCTGTGGAGGAATGGGAAGTGTATATTTACTAATGGCATCCAACTTCTTATGTCTGCTAATTTTAATTCAATCCCCATGATTTCTGTGTTTACCCAAAATTTTGGCACAGACAGCGCCAAATCCAGGAGCAGGGTGGCCTCTATGTTTGTGGTGTGAATAATCCCTGGACACAATCAAAAAAAGTACTATGTCAGGATTTACAATAGGCCAGTTAAAAGGCTTATTTCTTTCATGTAGCGTTGTTTACGCAGGGCCACACTCTATCCACAGACCAAGGTTCCACACCCAGTGATAGAAACTCATTATTATTATTTCAGAGTTATCATCCCAGAAGCCTACGAGAAAACATACAATTTGGGCAATATGTACGTTACCAGAGGAACTGTACTGCCCTATAGGACTATGACCAACAGTCTACTGATTTTGCAAAAAAATTGAGAAACCAGGGATGCCTGAAAAAAACTGTTTGCCATGCTAAAAAGAGGGCCAGGCATATCCCCAGAGATATCACTCTAGAGCAGCATGGGAGAAGAGAGACTAACCAAAACAATATCCCAGCAGTCTTCAGCTACTATCCTCTTGTCAACCAACTACAAAAAGACGTGATCAAACTCTGGCCCATACTCAACATGGGCTTACTGAACATCTGGCCCCCTAGGTTGGCAATAAAACAGAGGCGAAACCTCAGAGATTCTCTTGTACACACTTACAAAGAAATAGAAGACACAACCCCCAATACCCTATGGAATCACTCCAGTTCCACTGGACATGGCTTATAGTCCTGGGAGGATAGCTCAGTGGCAACGTGCTTGCCTTGGAAGCAAGACGACACGAAGCAACACAGGTTCGGTCCCACGGTCTGCGCTTAGAAACCTCTGGGTATTTAAGTGCGTTATAAATATGCAACTAAGACAACAACAACAAAATTCTGTAACAGCGCCTCCTCGATGCCCCAGGGCTGTGTGAGCGTTTTAAAAATGCAAATAAATAAAATAGTGTGCCCCCACATACAGAGAAGTACATCCATTGATGTAGGCTGGCACTACACATGGCATCAGTAGTACTTCACGAACTATAACAGTAACATAATCTAGATCATTATGTGCCTGTGCAGTCTTAGATATGTGGGGATGACAACTCGACCAGTGAAAATTTGCATCTGCGAACATCGCTCTTGCATTAGAACCAAAAAGACTACTGCACCCATGGTGGAGCATTTTGTACAGAAGGCACATGGCCACTTAGATTTTACCTGGACAATCCTAGAGAAAATGGTGGTCCCCCAAAGAGGAGGCTTATTATTCAAAAGAGAACAACTCTGGATTTATCATTTACACACAGACATAAGAGGTCTGAATGAACATACTAGTTGGCAAGCGCTGGACACAAAGCAGGCCACTTTGGGCCCCAGACATTTCTATGAAAGAAGGTTACGCCACATTCGGAGTGTATTATGAAGAGCCAATTGACACCTCTGACAATCTGTGGTACCATTAGCCCTGTATACATGCCATACCCCCTAGTGCTAGTACCATTCTCCACCAGGCCTCACAATGTATACATCTACTGTGGGCGTTCCCGTGGTGACCAGAGAGTAGTGATCACCAAATGGGGATTGTGAACACACACATCTCTGAGGGCACTTAGTGTTTTGGCACACTGCTGCCACTTGCAGACATTTCATAAAGACAGGACCTGCATACACAAGAGTGCAGGATCTAAGTTTCCTTTTGTTTCTGGGCAATATTAAATGATGGTGAGTGTACAAGTGACTTATATTTACATTGGGGGACGTGAGTACTGACTCGCAGCCATCTATGCGATTGTTTACTGGAGGCCGGGAGTGATTGCCATAGGAATGGAACTCTCCATTCGTGCAACCACCCCACAACCTTTGCGGCACATGGATGAGGATCTCAAAACGATACATGGTAAACAATATGCCCCCTGAGATCATCAAATTTTGCAAAACTAAATCATTTGTATACCTGTTACTTTTGTGACAAAGCTGTAGTGGGCGCGCAATCCGACCACATAATACCTGAAGTTAAACACATTAGGACCAGCTTAGTTCTAAACATCAGATTAGATCAAGCAGTGAAATACAGTCCTCGACAAACTATATTGGAGACAACACTCCAAAATGGCCTCCCGATTAGAGAAAGGGAGTAGTGGCTCTAGCGCGCATGCTCGCATCACAGAGCAAGGCTTTGCCATCTCATTTAGTGAGATCGGGAATATGCAACCACTGTCTTTCAGCCACAAGGTGCAGACCCGCTATCGCACTGAATTGGATCACGAAAGCAATCAGGTAAAAGAGAACAGGAGGGATTGGTCAACAGTAGGCAGAAGATAATGCGATAATGCTGCTGGCTGTGGAACCTTGCCCTGTGGATAGCATGTGACACCCTGTGAAAAGAAATCTACATGAAAGAAATAAGCCTTCTAACCCTCCAGTTATACATTCTGACAAAGTACTTTTTTTGATTGTGTCCTGGGATTATTCACACCACGAACATAGAGGCCACACTGCTCCTGGATTGGCCACTGTCTGTGCCAACATTTTGGGTAAACACAGCAATCTTGGGGATTGAATTAAAATTAGCAGACATAAGAAGTCAGATGCATTAGTAAATATACACATGCTGTCCTCATTTGCTGTTCCTCACAGGTGCAGAGACAGCCCTTGCCTATTATCTAAGCAATCCACAAGCAGATGTGCTGATGCTCGACAATAAATGAAGCATCCGAGGTCCTGAAGAAAATGGTCACACCAAAATGAGCCACTGAAACCGGTCGGCCAATACCATTTAGGGATTTCCGAGTTATAATGAGATACTCCATTTTATAAAAAATATGTGTGCTAGTTTAGTCCACATTTTTATAAGTAAATGTTGTTTTTAAACCATTGCAGTTCAAGAAAGCAGGACAATTAAAGCAATGAAAGTCCTTGCTAGAACTCAGTACACTGGACACATCGCAAAGTGTCTCTTGGTTCTCTTTAGACGTATTTGATCAATAGGGTCAGCCTCTCTCTGTCCCCTCACCCTAGATAGGTGGCACGCCACTGGCACCTAGGGGCAGAAACCAACTTGAGGGCTCAGGTAGTATTGTTGGAGGGCAATTTAGATTAAATGAAAACATATGATCTCATCCAGGAGATCAAAGAGTTGGTGTGGGTAGATGTTATTAAGTGTCGATGACAGCCATGAGCCCTGCAGGATATCACACGGTAATAGGACAGGATTCGCCATGTTGTCATCAGCAAAGACCCTGGCAGTATGATCACTCAGAAATGAGTCAACCCAAGCGGCTGCTTCCTGGTAGAAATTAGCTGCCCCCAGAAGCCTATTGATAAGTATTGTATGATCATCCAGGTCAAAGGCTGCTGAGAGATCCAACAACATAAGAAGAGATGTGTTACCACTTTCTATAATTCTAGAATTGCTGGATTTTAGATCAAGCCGAGTGGTCTCAGTGCAATGCTTGGCATGAAACCCTGATTGACATTGACCCAGAAGGATATTTATCTTGAGGAATTCCTGGACTTGAATATATGCATAACGGACTATGATCTTCAGAAGAAATGGAACATTAGTTATTGGGCGAGAGTTATTCCCCACTGCAGGGTCCAACGACTCTTTTTTTAAAGAGCGGAATAATCCAAGATTCCTTCAATGTAGCATGGATGGTATCTGCTAAAAATGAAGCATTAACCAGCTTAGCGATTAAAGGAAGTAGGACGCCTAGAGATTCTTTAGCAATATTTGCATGGGGCAGATATCTCCCTTGCAGGATGAAGGCTTCATGCTTTAATGATGTTATAAACTTCAGTTTCCGACACCTGCTTGAAGATGAAACTAGGAAAGGCAGAAAAAGTAAAGGTTTGAAGAGGTAAATGTGACAAAGTGAATGTATGGCACATTTAATGTATAAGAAGTAAAGACATAGGGCCTGATTCATTGCATTTTTAGCATGGTACAGAGTGAATTTTCACTGGTGCAAAGTGACTTTGCACTGCCAACAAGCACCCTTGTTGACTTAGGTATACCAGAGGAACTGGGGTTCACACTACTAACTCAGTATTCACTCACCAAGGGCCCCAACAAATCCTCCTCCAGTACACAGACAGAGGACTCAGTCCAGGGCAAGTTAGAACTGTTGTTTATTGCACACACAGACATGGATCATACAGTCACTCAGAATCTCCCAAAGTCACAGCTTCTGAGCCTATGCCGGCCATTTTGTTCATTTACCACGTCACAACATGGGGCTCTTCTCCAAAAACCTACGAAGATACGGATTGGGTAGTTGGGTTGGTAGTGCCTATACACGGCACCTATAAAGATTAGTCTATTGGCGCTCACATGCAGGTGACTTGCCTGACCCTTCCTCATAAAACTATCTATTACATTGTTGCAGGGTCGCAGGATTACCATCTCCCCATGCCTGGGACCCAGCTCTGTTCTCAGCACTCAGTGCACCTTCTCAAGGTGATGAGAAATACTATGGGCCTCATTACGACCCTGGCAGTAGCCGTGTCCTTATTAAGGGCACGGCTGCCGCTGCTAATTATTTTTTACCGGAGCCCAGAAAAGGGCAATAACTGGGTCATGCCGTCCTTGGCGGACCCGGTAATTGCCCTTTTCTGGGCTCCGGTAAAAATTAATCCCCATTCCCATTTGAGCCCCATAGGGCTCAATGGGAATGGGGAGGATGCTAACAACGGGCCCGTTAATGACGGGCCTGTTGTTAGTATCCTGGTTTGCTAGCGGGTCCCGCTAAGGACGCCTGGTCTGACCAGGCGTTCCTTAGCGGGACCCGCTGCAGACCTCGTAATAGGACGGCCTGAAATGACCGGTGCCGGTCCCTTACTGGCACCATTAATTCCGTGGCCGCCTGGGTCGTAATGAGGCCCTATGTGTTTCTAGTGTAGCTGTTAGTATTACCACTTTTTGCTATGACGGTACCTGAAGGGTTGCAACATTGCTAAAGACTCCATGTTTTACTTCGTGTCTGTGTCGCTGGGAACGGCTCATCTTCCCATCGCGGGTGAATGACAATTGTCGGGTTAGTCCGAACAACGTGGTTGAGGACCACGAAATCGAGCTCTCTGGTCTGCAATTTGTGAGGATTTATGCTAGTATTTTGCAGGTTGCTTCTTGTCTCTGAACTTGGGAATGTGCTGCTCGCCTCTGACCTTGGCTTTGAGCCCCGGCTTGGTGCTTCGTACAGCCTGATTCTGCTTTTCTCTGTCTCTCGATTCGAGGCTCATTGCCTCATGTTACCTCACTACAGTTGTATTATGATTTCTATAATTCTATACTGCGCTACATTTCTTATAGCTTAGTAGTATAGTTGTCCTTCCAGGTTCCTTATACAATCCTGTAGTTCCATATGGTGAGATGGAATAAGCATCTGCAAACTTGCTCTGAGTCTCTTCTTCTGGTCTTGCGTTCTGCGTTTCTGCGTTTGGCTAATGAAGAAATAATAAAGGCTTTTAACAGTATGTATGTGTATCTGTCCTCTATCTACAGAACTGTGTAAAAATGTTCTTCGTGTGTGCACGTGTGTCCGTGTAACTTTGTGCATGGGTGAGCGTTTGCTTCATGACTAACATTGCTCTGTCGTGGTGTCACTAATGACGTCGGCATAATGGATTTCCGTTATTAGTCAATCTGATGCATCGAGGCATTGGGACCCATGATAAGTCTTGTGGCACCTGTATCCATAAAGACGTTGACTGGATATGGTTGAATAGTTGTCTTAGTGAATATCAGTCTGTATATGTGGATGTCACTGGCCCTCCTGGGGGGCTGTCCAAACAGTGAGTTGCATCTTGCATTCTTGACTCTTCGGGCCGTCATGTTCTTGGGGGTGAGGAGGGGCATTCCATGGACCCTCTCTTCACCCTGATTTATAGAGCGGTGCAAAGTGTATTTTTGCAGTGCAAAGTCCCTTTTCACTGCAAAAGTACTCTTTGCATCACGCATTTGGCCCATTTAGCGTTATGCAGAGTACCTTTGCAGTGCAAAGTGACTATGCACTGCAAAAGTACAGTTTGCACTACTCTGTGAATCGAGGGGCTTGTTGGCAGCGCAAAGTCACTTTGCACCAGTTCAAAGTCACTTTGCACCGTGCAAAAAATTGCATGAACAGGCCCTTACTGTCTTTAGGCATTAATACTAAGTGTTATTATTACTCAACTTAATGGTACTTGTTTTCTTGACCTGTAAAGGATGAGTGGCTGAGTGAACCCAGCAGCATTTGGGACTGTGACCTTCAAGCTGCACACCGATCTCTCCTGCGAGCGCATTAGTCCTCTGAGCTACATGAGCAGCTTTCATGATTACATTCTCTCCGTTGGTGAACATTCCATGTAATCCGGCTTCTCCCTGCTTGTTCCCTTGGCACAGCCAGGCCTATTGAACCTACTGGCATGACTTTATATCATATGTCTGGGCATCTGCCTGGCATGCCCTGAAGTGGCCATCTGGTTTCAAGGGCGCACAACAAACATCCAAATCAATAGCGAACTCAATTAAATTGATCCAATTTGCCACATTTATCACCTGAGAGCAGCAAATACGAAAACATAGGTTTGGATTGTTACCCAGAGGGGAAGTGGTCTCCAGATTTAATAGGTGTGGGTGCAGCACCATGTCCCAGGCAGTAGAAAGCAAGAACAGAAATCATCCATAGAGCACAGATCTGGGTCCTTCCAATTTTACCGTGTGCGGTAATCCATTTAGAGAAGGAGACCTGGTATTTCAGAGGACAGAACATCCTGCGGAAAAACTTCAAACTATGTTTCTTAACTACCTGGCACATTAAAAAAGTGAAGTCCAAAAAGACTGCACAGAGGACAGGATTTTTGCTTGCCTTCTCGTTTAATTTTTAATTTGCAATCGTTTTAAAAATGTGGCTTCCAAAAAGCAGATTTGGTTTCTCAAATTCATGCCTTCGGAGTCAATGGCTCCTGCTTAGATGAAGTGCTGTTCTGGAGAGCTGGTCACTATTTTTAGGTCTGGCATTAGACAGCCTTGCCTCTCTTACAGAGGTAGAGGGTGAGTCTGGTAGAGGGGCTCTGGGGTCAATCAGCTTATCAGGCAGAGTCTAAATGTCTCATAAGTGGACCAATGAACTATTGCACCACCTGCCTCCTCCCTTTCTTTTCTTTGCGCCTATTAATTTCCAGTAAGCTGCTTAGCAAAGTGCCAACTGCTTGTGATTGGTCCATTGCATTTTGGCATCGGTCTCTGATTGGGCTTTCGTTACTCCACCGCGTGCTAATGCTCAGTTCAGCGACACAGTTCAAGCAGTCCTTCTTCTGCTTTGAAGGACAGTGCACTGTGCCCCGTACCCTTGCTTCATGGTCCTCCGGCTCCTTATCCCTTCCATCCAGGCCAGCTGCAGTGCTCATGGGCCAGCATCCAGCGATGGCATCCGGTCAGTCCCTTGGATTGCTGGCTGCCACTGCAAGATGCCTCCTCACAGAGGCTCCAGCTTGCCCAGTGCTCTGTTCCACACACAACTGTACGGCGTTCATTTGTCGTCATTTTCTTTTTTGACTTTTTGCCGAAAATGTTTGGCTGAAAAAACTCATCAAAATATATGGAGGGTGTGGAGGGGTGTCCAAAGGCATATAAGGGGTAGGGGGGATAGGGACAAAATAATAGGGAAAGAGGGGGCTGGGGGGAACCCCCCCAAATATATTTTAGAAAAAAATGCATTTTTTTTCGGCCAAACATTTTTGGGAAAAAAACTAATCGACAAAAAACTGGGGACGAATAACCATAAAACCCACAAAAAACTGGCCTGGTGACATTATGTTACGTAGGGGATTTATATCGTACGGAAGCAGGGAATCACTCTACAGAAAGGGCATGCAGATGTACCACACATGGAATTGTCAGGGAGGTGTTAAAGGAACTGGACAGTCCAAAGTCACAGGCCGGTCAGGTGTATTTTTCTCCTTTCTCAAGCGCAGAATCGATTGGTCAGTCGCTTTTCAAGTGGTATCCCGAAACGAGGTCTGATGCCGGGAAATCTCTTCTCGTAGGATTCCTTCCCCTCATGACCCTCTCCACTCCCTACTTGTTTACTATTGCAATGTGCACCCACCATATAATAACCCGAAGCGAGCCCGCTGCAATCTATGATATTTGGGCAGCCCCACGGAAGGACTGTGAGAGGGCCAAGTTCAATTAAAGGCATTGCATGGCTTTCTGCCCTTGATGTGCGTGTGCCTTTCACCCATTCTCCTCCTCCCACACCAATGTTCTTCCATTCCACATTATTCATATTTCTTGTAGTCAAATATGTGGGGGGTTGCCAGCTCCCATTTCAAGATGGCTGCTCTGCCTCTGGCTGGCTTTTCTTGCTATTGGAAGCTTTCTGCTTCTTTGATTGCTATGACACCCTATTAAGGAGAGGTTGGTCTACCTCTCTGTCTAGAAGACAAGCTGGTTCAATGGGTTGAGCAAACCTCCAGTGCCTTTCCACAGTAATGGAAGCAAAGCCCCCCTGGCCCTGGCCCTGAGGAAAGCACCTTCCTAGTTCCTTCTTCAACCTCCAGTAGTGTTACTCACTGGAGGCTCTTCACTGGTGAATGCAAAAAGGGGAGAAGGCAGAACATAGCTCGCTCACACTGGTGCACACACCACAAGCTAACATATGGGTCAGTCTGTGAGGAGTGGGGTACTAAAGAATGTTAAGGCGCTACCCATCATTGTATACTCATCTCTGTGACTCAAGAATTACAGATAAAAGGATAAACCATTTGCAGAATACTAATTAGTGTGTGTGTCTGTGTGCACTGTGCATTGTTTTTATGTGTCTTTTTATGGGCGTGTGTGTGTGTGCGTGTGAATATGTGTGTGTTGTTAGGGGTATTGACCCACATTTGGACTATTATGCTGCAACATTTGGTGCTGTGGGCTTAGGAAATCCAAGATGGCCGAAAAAGCCCACATTGCGCCAGAATTGTTACGAATCTGTTACGTAGTTCGTTGGTCGTGTAGAGTATGAACAACCCCTCTGTCCCCAAGAAACACCCTGACGGTTTAGTAATATCGTCAGTGTGAATATTAAGGCCACAGGTGGAAGTCCGGAAAACCAGGACGCGGGAACAGCCGGAAGAACCCCTTGAGCGCTGTAAGGAAAGGTACAGTGGTTAAGCAAAGAAACAGGGCCCGAATACCTTTATGTGCATAACCCCAAAATCCCTGAATACCTGTGAGGTCTTGGGTCAAGGCGTGGGTCTCCTAGCTGTAGCTGGAACAAGCTGTAGGGTAGAACAGGTAACCACCTTTTTGTAGGACTGAGGCCCTAGCCAGTGAAGGGTTAAGCAAGTGGAGTCCGTGGAGCAAACGTGGGTCGGTAACAGGCAAATCCAAAAGTACTTGAAGGGCTAGGCAAGAGGAGTCCGTGGAGCAAGCGTGGGTCGATGACAGGTAAATCCAAAAGTACTTGAAGGGCTAGGCAAGAGGAATCCGTGGAGCAAGCGTGGGTCGATGACAGGTAAATCCAAAAGTACTTGAAGGGCTAGGCAAGAGGAATCCGTGGAGCGAGCCGAGGTCAGAATCAAAGCAGGTCCTAGAACGAACAGAGAGCGTCACGTGATCCAAAACAAGACAGCTGTGAAGCAACGCCCTCGGTTCACAGACTCCTTTTATCCTCGGAAGGGTCGTACGTAGAGTCACGTGTGACGCGAACCGAAGTGTTGCCATGCTGCTATGCAACAGAAGTCACGTGATCCGTGAAGCGCCGGGAAGCGCCGGTCTCCGCAAGGGATGTGAGTTCCTGAAATGACGGAGCCTCCAGTTGATCTGCCACCGCCGTGAGGGGCGATAAACACCCGTTACCCCAAACCTGTCATGCCGTGCCCTGCTGTGTGCGACGTGAGTGGGGCGCATAATGCATGAGTGTCGGGGAGTGCTGGAATGGGTAGACAAGGAGGGGCGAGTGGAATGGTGTGTCCGCGGTCTAGGTAGCGGTGTGACAGAATCCCCCCTCAAAGGCCCACGACCCCGTGGGCTCGCAGGATTGTCCCTATGAAAACGAGAAACCAGAAGCGGAGCCCGGACATCCCGGGAGAGAACCCAAGAGCGATCCTCGGGACCATAGCCCAGCCAGTCCACCAGGTATTGAAGCCGACCCCGATGGAAACGGGACCCAAGGATGGCACTGACCTCATAAACATCCTGAGAAGCCACCGAGACAGGAGCGGGCGGGACCAGGACACGGGTAGGAGCAAGGTAGGGTTTCAGGAGAGAAGTATGGAAGACCGGGTGAGTCCTCCAGGAAAGGGGAACCGAAAGCTTGAGAGCCACGGGATTCAAGACACTGGAGATCCTATAAGGGCCCACAAAACGAGGCAACAACTTGCGACAACCAGGGATCCGCAAATGCCTGGTTGAAAGCCACACCCGGTCACCCACCCGATACTCCGGGGCCGCAGCCCGTTTACGGTCAGCCTTCTTCTTCATAACTGATTGGGCCTCACGGAGATGGACCAAGGTCTGGGCATGGACACCGGCCAGATCACGAACACAGGCATTAGCAGCGGGAGTAGCAGAGGGAAAATCAGGAAGTGGAAGGGCACGTGGATGCTGCCCGTATAGAGCATAAAAGGGCGAGAAACCAGTGGTCGAATGACGGGAGTTATTATATGCAAATTCAGCAATATACAGTAGTTTGGCCCAAGAGTCCTGGTACTGGAGGGACAAACACCGCAAATACTGCTCCAGAGCCTGATTTACCCGCTCGGTCTGCCCGTCGCTTTCGGGGTGATAAGCCGAAGAGAAGCGAGCATCGATCCCCAGAAGTCTGGTGAGAGCGCGCCAGAAACAGGACGTGAATTGTGACCCACGGTCTGATATGATGACCTGTGGCAAACCAAAGAGACAGAAGACAGATCTGAAGAATAAGCGAGCCAGGGCTGGAGCAGATGGTATACCAGTACAGGGGATAAAGCGGGCCATTTTGGTGTATGAATCGACGATAACTCATATGGTATCGTAGCCCTGCTTGCGGGGTAGGTCAGTGATGAGATCCATCGAGACGGTGTGCCATGGTCTGGGAGGTACGGGTAGCGGCAAGAGTAGCCCTAAAGGCCGTCCTTTGCGTGTTTTACTCTGGGCACATATGGAACAAGTGTTAACGTAATGTTCGACATCTTTTCTCATGGAAGGCCACCAGCACCAGCGTTGCAATAGGTCCAGAGTACGCTGTTGCCCGGGATGGCCGTTTACCGCAGCATCGTGTGACCATGTTAACGCCTGGTTGCGTACGTCACACGTAGGAAGGAACAATTTATCGTGGATAAAAGGTAACCCCTCGTGAAGGGCTATGTCCCATTCGTTGAGTGCCTGAGGGTTCTGGGAAACCCAACGCCTGATGTCAGTAAGCATGGTGGGGGATGGAGTACAAGTACAGATGACATGGCCCTTTCCTAGCAGTGTGTCGGGGTAAACGGACAAGGACTCCCCTCCGGGAGAACGGGATAAGGCATCAGCTTTGCCATGAATGTGTCCTGGTCTGTGCTTGACCACAAAATCGAAAGCGGCAAAAAACAAATGCCAACGCACCTGTCTGCTGTTTGCACATTTTAGAGAGGCCAGGTCCTGTAAGTTTTTGTGGTCTGTATATACCACTGTCTGATGTTTTGCTCCCATGAGATGGTGACGCCATGTTTGTAAAGCATCCTTGATGGCCAATAACTCTTTTTCGGTTACCGTATAGTGTGATTCAGCCACCGAGAATTTACGCGAGTGATAGGCCACTGGATGAAGACAACCCGTGGTCGGGCATGGTTGAGACAACACTGCGCCTAGAGCAAACGAGGAGGCATCTGCCTCCAGAACGTAGGGGAGATCGGAATCAGGATGCTGCAAAACAGGGGCGGACACGAACCTGGCCTTGAGTTCCTCAAAAGCCTTCTGATGAGTGGAGGTCCAAGTGAACGGGACCAGGGGGCTGGTCAGAGCGGTCAGTGGAGAGACAATAGAAGAGAAGCCGACGATGAATCGCCGGTAGAAATTTGCGAAGCCGAGAAAAGACTGGAGTTGTTTCAGGGTAACGGGAGTCGGCCATTCAGTGACGGCATGGACCTTAGATAAATTCATGGACAGGCCCCCAGGGGATATGTGAAAGCCCAGAAACTCCACTTCCTTGGAATGAAAAAGACACTTTTCAGGTTTGGCAAACAAGGCATTAGCTTTAAGGCGAGAGAGCACTTCCCTAACATGCCCGACGTGTTCCTCCAGGGAGGATGAATAGATCAGTATATCGTCCAGATAAACCAACACGAACGTATCCAGGATGTCCGAGAATACGTCATTGACAAAACGTTGGAACGTGGCAGGAGCATTACAAAGCCCGAAGGGCATTACAGTGTATTCGAATAAACCCTGTCGGGAGCAAAACGCCGTCTTCCACTCATCCCCAAGCCGCATGCGAACCAGATTGTACGCCCCTCTGAGGTCCAGTTTGGTAAAAACGGATGCTTTAGTCAACCTGTCCAGTAGCGTGGATATGAGCGGAAGAGGGTACCTGTTCTTTATAGTGATGGCATTTAGCCGTCTGTAGTCCACACATGGACGGAGATCGCCCTCTTTTTTCGGCACAAAGAAGATCGGACTAGCAGCTGGAGAACAAGAAGGACGTATATGACCCAATTCCAGAGCTTTCTGTATGTAATCCTTAAGGGCTTGCTCCTCGGACCGTGACAACGAATAAATCCTACCCCTGGGAATAGGAGCATCCGGAACCAGGTCGATCGGACAATCGTACGGTCTATGAGGGGGAAGGCCCTCAGCAGTGGCTTTATCGAACACCATGTGAAAATCGTGATAGGCCGCAGGTATGTCGGCTGTGACAGCCCCCACAGTGTGTGAAGGCACAGGGTCCGAAACCGTGTCGTTGAGATGGGTGGCGGTCATGGCACCAAGAATCGAGGCAGGAGTGGACTGTGAATCTGTGTCGATGAGACAGTAATGTTGACACAGATCCGACTCGAACGTGACCTGTCCGTTGCCCCAATTGATCAATGGATTATGTTGCCGTAACCATGGTATTCCCAGTATGATGCCGAACTGTGGTGTGTTAATCAGATCAAGTACTAGGGTTTCTCTATGGTTGTTTTGGATCACCACTTCTATAGGAGCAGTTTGGAACCTGATCGGACCAGAAGATAGCGAAGTGCCGTCCACAGCATGTACTGGTTCCGGATGTTCCTTCCTAACCAGGGGCAGGTTGAGACGATGGGCCAGGGAAATATCGATGAAACAACCAGTGGCCCCGGAATCGATCACAATATGGACTATGTGTTTGATCTCCCCAGTGGGTTTTAGCAGGGCATGGACCTCAATCGGTCTGACAGGGCCAAAGGCAGGTTCGGAGGGGGACAGAGATAGGCTCGCCGGTGCCCCCTGTATCATGGGCGAGCCTTCGGAAAACCCGATGCTTTATTCTTGGGGCGTCTGGGGCATTCCCTTACAAAGTGTCCGTTCAACCCGCAATAAAAGCAGGCATTGTCATTTCTCCGGCGTTCTCGTTCGGATAGGGTTATCGGACTACGGACACCTCCTATTTGCATGGGTTCAACAGGGGCGGTGGATATGGGATGTCCAGAGTGGGCAGAAAAAGACGTTTCGGCCCTTCTCTCGGATCTCCTTGCGTCTACTTGTAACGCAAGATCCACCAAATCCGAGAATACCGAGGGAAGGGCAGGAACCGCTGAGAGAGCATCTTTCATGGAGTTGCACAGGCCACGGTAGAATACGATTGCTTTTTTCTCCTCTGGCCAGGATGTCTCAGCAGCGAGCTGGTTATACTTAGCAATGTACTCTATCAAAGTATGTTTGCCTTGTGTTAGGTCTAGGAGTTCGAGGTCTCTGGAGTGGGCTTTATATCGTGTATCAAAGACTTTGGCCATTTCTGATACAAGAAGATCGAAGTCATAGAGGGCGGGATGGTCGTTCTCTAGCAGCGGATTGGCCCAGGTGGCCGCTACCCCTGACAAATGGGATAGAAGAAATGCGGCCTTTGTAACAGAATCGGGGAACGCTAAGGGTCTACACAAAAAGTGTAGCTTACATTGATTAATGAAAGTACGATACCTCCGAGGGTCCCCCTGGTATCGTTCGGGGGCAGCAAGGGGAACCGGCGTAGGAAGCAGAATGGGAGTGGGTGCAGGAGCCATAACCGGGGCTGGTTGGTCTGAGGGGACTGTGTCACCGAATTCAGCATCCGAGGGTAAAGGAAAACGTGTGCTTTGGAGGGCATCCAGACGGTGGTGTATTGCTGCCGTGGCGGTAGTCATGTCGGTCCTAAGGGCCGCCACGGCTTGTAACAAGGCGGTCACTGGATCCCCGGCGGAGGGATTCATGCTCTGGACGACCAAAAAATGGCTTCACAGTCTGTTACGAATCTGTTACGTAGTTCGTTTGTCGTGTAGAGTATGAACAACCCCTCTGTCCCCAAGAAACACCCTGACGGTTTAGTAATATCGTCAGTGTGAATATTAAGGCCACAGGTGGAAGTCCGGAAAACCAGGACGCGGGAACAGCCGGAAGAACCCCTTGAGCGCTGTAAGGAAAGGTACAGTGGTTAAGCAAAGAAACAGGGCCCGAATACCTTTATGTGCATAACCCCAAAATCCCTGAATACCTGTGAGGTCTTGGGTCAAGGCGTGGGTCTCCTAGCTGTAGCTGGAACAAGCTGTAGGGTAGAACAGGTAACCACCTTTTTGTAGGACTGAGGCCCTAGCCAGTGAAGGGTTAAGCAAGTGGAGTCCGTGGAGCAAACGTGGGTCGGTAACAGGCAAATCCAAAAGTACTTGAAGGGCTAGGCAAGAGGAGTCCGTGGAGCAAGCGTGGGTCGATGACAGGTAAATCCAAAAGTACTTGAAGGGCTAGGCAAGAGGAATCCGTGGAGCAAGCGTGGGTCGATGACAGGTAAATCCAAAAGTACTTGAAGGGCTAGGCAAGAGGAATCCGTGGAGCGAGCCGAGGTCAGAATCAAAGCAGGTCCTAGAACGAACAGAGAGCGTCACGTGATCCAAAACAAGACAGCTGTGAAGCAACGCCCTCGGTTCACAGACTCCTTTTATCCTCGGAAGGGTCGTACGTAGAGTCACGTGTGACGCGAACCGAAGTGTTGCCATGCTGCTATGCAACAGAAGTCACGTGATCCGTGAAGCGCCGGGAAGCGCCGGTCTCCGCAAGGGATGTGAGTTCCTGAAATGACGGAGCCTCCAGTTGATCTGCCACCGCCGTGAGGGGCGATAAACACCCGTTACCCCAAACCTGTCATGCCGTGCCCTGCTGTGTGCGACGTGAGTGGGGCGCATAATGCATGAGTGTCGGGGAGTGCTGGAATGGGTAGACAAGGAGGGGCGAGTGGAATGGTGTGTCCGCGGTCTAGGTAGCGGTGTGACAAGAATCCAGGAAAACCGCACAGTTTTGGCGCACACCAAAATGTTCCCCTGACCTGCCACCCACCAGTGCGAGCGTGATGGGCCAGGAGTGCCATAGGTGAAATATGTGCCAAAGGAAAAACAGCAGTGCCGGTTAGCTCAGAAAGCACTTTGAAATCACCTTTGTTTCTCTGAAATGTAAGCTAAAAAAGCCTATTTTAAACATTGCAAGATATTCAAAAATCTCAATGAACACCAGCAGACATTTGGCAGAAGGTAGACTTGTGTGCATACAAAATCTGGAAAGGGAAAGAGCCCAAAATAATGTTCATAATGAAAGTGGTTGAGCTGTGGATGTCAGCAGCTGAAGTGAAATTGGACTTAAAGCCACTAAAATCGAAATGTTTAAAATAAATGAGTGACCTACTGTTGAGTGTCACATAGTTTGCAACTGTTAAATGTCATAGTTTTAAACTTAGAATCAACATTCTAGCTGCATGTGTAAAAATTGTAAGTTTGATTTGGATGAAGAAAAACTGGGAACAAAAGTGACATTTAGCTGAAGCCTGGCTTAAAGAGATTGAATTCTGCCTGGCAACTACCCCCGACAGGAGTTGAAACTTGCTCAGCCACTCTTCTCAGGCCTGGCTGCATTCTGCTGCCCCCACCAAAAGGAGATGATACCTCCCTGATTGAATCAGGGGAGGAGCACCTAGGACTGCAGGAAACTGAACAATGAGCCTTCCTTGGCTCAGGCAAATGTTAAATTAGGGGGGGTCGTAAATGGCTTCCTCTTGAGAGAAACGGGGAGGGGCAGTGCCTCTGTGAGCAACTTGAGTTGGAGGAAGTGGACAAACCAGAAATTCCACCATGTGCTTTGGGAAACCACACCCCTCTGGGCCAGAGCATCATTTTAAAAAGATGGATAATTCATAGTACGGCTTGTCAAAATTATATAATTAATATCATTATTCTTGTGATTTTTCTGTGCACATTTTAAGAGGTGTTAGAACTCTGTACCATGTTCTGAGGCAAAACCCCATGAATTATGGAGATTGCAGACACGGGGTTCACGCTAGAAAAATGAAAATTTACTGGAATATGTGTAGAAAGGCGCCTTACATCTGTGTCATTTTTGGTCAAAATCCAATATTGGTAAACCAACCAAAAAGCGCAAAACGTTGTCATTTCTTAATACAAGCTCTTAGAAACATCAGAGTTGGAACAGAAACTACCTTATGTGATATATGATGTGTATATGTAATGTCAACCACTTGTGTATCTGGGAAATGTGTTTAGTTATGAAAATGATTTTCTAAGGTAAAAGCAAAGGGGAGTGTTCTTTCTGTATGCCATAAAGATGACACCTGATGACTCACTGCTCCCTTCTCAAATCAGGTCAAAGAGAAATCCTTGACCTATCAAATCGTGAGTGGGTTGGGCATAGAAAGATAGTCTTCACACCCACTTCCGAAAAGACATAGAAAGAGCCACTGGAAGCCAGACAGGGACATTCATTTTCCAACCTTCAACTGAATTCTTTCGCAGCACTCTGACGGAGAACTCCAGAATCCAGAACTCCAGAGATCCAGAACTTCACTCCAGAACCCAAAGCAGAGAGGCCTGGACCACCAGCTAAATCCTTTTTCAGCAGGCCTTCAGAATCCAGCAATCCAACCAAACTATTCTACAGCCGGGCGAGCTGTTGGAATCTTGCCAAGAACTTTTGCCAGAACCGGTCGCAGACCCAGAAAGCAGTGCTGTATCCAGAACCGCAGACCAGCCCCAGACCGCTGTGAGCAGAACCGGTGCCTGATTGACCCGCCGAGCAGCGAGAACCGCAGCTAAACCTATTGACCAGATCCGTGACGAGGCCATTCCTTTCAAATTTATAGTGTGAGCACCCAGCTAGAACTGTGCAGAACCCATCTCTTAGCTTAAAATAATCTGATTCAAAACATTTGAACCTGTCCAGAACTGCATCATAGAATCGTGTGTCCCTTCTCCGATTTTAAACCTGTAAAAGTGTAATTTGCCATTTTGAATCATTATTTCATTTCTGAAAAACTACCTTCACAAAATCGTCCGTATCTCTTGAACCGTTTGTGCTAGAAGCAAGATTTAACTTTCATTTTAAAGCTATGATTCTAGGCTTTCCAAGGCACCCAGTTTCTATTCATTATACTTTTTCCGTACTCGCGCTCGACAAACTCGGAAAAAGTGCTGCGATTTGCGATTTGGCTCAAATTGCTTCACTTGTCAAAATAGCAGCTTCTTGCTTTCCTTTGCTGAAATTCGTTTGCAACCTGACAATCATTCATAGAGCATTGCTAAAGTGATCCTGAACTAATTTAAAGTAGCTATCACCCACACTGAATCTCTTATAGGGAATTAAAATCATTTTTAGCATATTTTTCCCTTCTTTGCAAACCACATTTAAAGTATTTTGCCTGTGTTATAAAATCATCCCTGTGATCTAAGCTTGCTAGGGGGGAACTGAACTACATTTGATTGTATTCCTGACAACTGTGTGCTCTCCTTTCCATCTTTTTATATTGCATAGGGGGGGGGGGGTGAATTGCTAAAAGGGGAAAAGTGATTATATTATCTTTTGCTGAAATCATATCAAGTTTATTTCTGTACTGCCTTTTTTCCACCTTGTATTTCCTTGAAACTATAAAGCATTCCCAGCTACCTTGTTCTTTCCGTACCAACTCCTAAGTAATAAAATAAGTGTCTAGTGTAAGATTATCCTTTGTTGATCAACATCATATTCTTAAGTGTGATATCAAATATTAATTCATTATAAAAGTGTGATATATATATTGTTAAATTTTCAATAAATCTTTTAATTTGCAAAACAAACCTACTTCTTGACTCAGTGGGGTCAGGGGGATTCTAGGAGAGGGGCGTTATACAAGGGTTCATCATCCAGATTATAACTTGTCATAAAAATATATAAATAAGGGCTTCCCTTGAGCAATCCCAGACAAGGCACTGACTTAGTGGGAATGCTTGATTGGCGTCATTAACCGAGTGGGGGCTCGTCCGGGATTCTGGATTAGATCTATCACTTGTGCAGATTAATACAGTGTGCTAACTGAAAGGATATATAAATTCTGTTGGATCACCATGCCGTGTTACACTGTAAAAACACCCCTCAAAGGAACGCTCTAAGGAAACAGTCTGTTTTGCAAAATAAAATACAAACTTCTGTAAGTCAGGAAGGAAATCAAGTTCCAGAATGACGACCTTGGTAGATATCAAAATAGCCAGAGAACACCTCTTACATAAGCTATTTGTGAGAGGTGAGTGGGCTCATCAGGACCAGGCGGTCTGGTTGAAGGCAATCACACCCCAGGTCACTGAAACAGGGTCCGATATATGGAGAGATCAGGGTCCCTTACATTTGGCCCTGAGTGAACTATATATGGCCCCTAAGGCCAAGGATGAGCACAACAAGATTGCCAGGGTAGCGGCATATTTATATTTACATATGGGAGCCATACAGGACAAATGTGCTGAAGGCTAAGATCTGGCAAATAGGCAACTGATGGCATTAGAGAAGGCCCAATCTGACCTGGTCTCTTCTGAGCAGAGGCTGCAGAGGAGCCAGGAGTCAGAAAATGATAGTAGGCAGTATATTATTAAAATAAAGGAGGATGTGGATATCGTGCAACAGGAAAAGGCTGACCAGGACACCAGATTTCTGGCCTTGCAGAAGGAGTACCAAGAAGGTTTGGACTCCCTACTGCAGAGCCAGAAAAAGCTGGAGCAACAACTAGACTTTAACAGGGCATGCACAGAGCAGGTAGCCACCCTGAAAATCCGTCTAGACAGAGAGAAAGAGGAAAGCAATAAATTGATTTTGAAAGACCTGGATACCCAGGCAGAGTTTGATCAAGAACGCCAGAAAGCTGGTACCTTTCAAAGGCAGAGGGACGACCTGGCGGCACAGATGCAGGCTCTTAGTCAGGAAAGGGACACCTTAGGCCAGGAAGTCTGCCAATTAAAAGAAAAAATTGAAGGAAATCACCTGGCCCTCCAGGGGCTGGGTGACCTCCAAAAAGAGCATCAGAACTTGTTAGAGCAAACCAGGAGGGTGGAAGATGCTCTGGCAAGAAAGGAGCAGGCCAGTAGGGATCGGACTCAGGAGGTAACCCTCCTGCAGCAAAGACTGGCCCAGTATTCCAGGACCAATCAGGAGGCACAGAGAGAGAATGAGGCTCTCTGTCAGCACAATGATAGGCTCCATCAACAGGTAGCCATGCAGGAGAGACTGATAGAGTCTAGTAAGGCCTTAACTGAGGAACTGAAAGCGCAGGCTCTTGCATTGCAACAGGGAGCAGGGGCTGATAGAGATGAAGTTCGCTGGGAAAGGGAAACACCTGAGCATAACCTGAGGAGCCCTAGTACCAGAGGCCTTCATCTCTCCCAGTCCTTGGACTCTGCCACCCCCATTTCCCCTAGCGCACATGAGCACAGGGCCACAGGGAGGGCAGATTGCTATCCAGCCAAAAGTATGGGGTTCATAGGCCAGTACCTCCCAGGAATGGATGGGCGGGCATCCGGGTATGGGCACCTAAGCACAGTGCATTTTAGTGGGGAACCCCAGGAGAGTAGGCCCACTAAGGGCATCCTGAAAACCTCTGCCCAATTAGGTCAGTGGGGGGTACCCATCAAATCCTGGCAGCAAGGAGGGATCTGAAGACTCCTCTGAGCGGCCCAGGACACAGGACACCAGGTCCCCACATTCTGCCAGCCATTCCCAGGCTCGCAGAATCCGGGAAAACCGGGAAGATCAGACGGGCACCTCTGGGAGCAGTGCCTCTGAGTCAGAGGACGAGTGGACCAGGGTTACCCAAACCAAAAAGGCCAATAAGGCAAAAAGGGCTTTGCTTAAGGACCCCTTAAAGCAGATCAATGCAATAAGGAGTGTCATCACCCCTTATCACAAGAACGCCAAGTATTCTGTTTGGGAACACTTGGAGCTCTTTGAGCAAATGATGGAGACTTTCCATTTGAAGGACAGCAGTAGCTGCATTCAGTATGTAAAATGGACATTCTACCCAGAATACTCCAGTTTCTTTGCGGGGCTGGAGGACTAAAAGCATTCAAGGTGGTCCACCTATAGGGCGGCCATCTTGAAACATTTTTCTGTTCACAGAAATCCCCAAGAGGCTCGCAAAGCAGCCTACAATTTGCAATGTGGGAGGATCAGGCCCCACAAGAATTTGTGCAGGAGTTAAAGCGTGCTTTTGCACAGACTACAAAAAGGGTACGCACGGACAGTAAAGAATTTGTTAATACGTTTTTCCATGCCTTACCCAAATACATAATGACCCAGCTCGTGAGAAACTTCCACGAGAAAAGATCTTTAGACTGGGTCATTGAGCAAGCCACCCGCATCTATGAGGTGCAGAAACTGGTGGAAAATAAGAATCAGCCCAAAAACCCCAAAACCAACAGCACCCTTGCTGCTGCCAAGGTGGCAGAGGTAAAGGTTGCCACCGTTTTAGATTTGGAGATGGGGGGGCCTAAAAACCTGCCTGCACTGAACAATTCACAGCCCAGAAGGTCCTCGGGCCAGTCACAGGCAGGGAGTCAAGGAGGTAATCCCACAAATGGGGTCCCTCGCTCCCTTGACTATGTAAGTCCCCGCTACAAGGGAAACAGACCCGTCCTGGGTTACGTGTCGACTCCTCCAGCCCAAGGAGGGGGATCAAGCCAAGCACCTGACCCAGGGAACTTCTCTCTTAACTTCCGAAAGGGGGGCAGAAATTGTTACGCTCACCTGACTCCCACGGAGGCGCTGGCCTGGTTCGCGCTGCTGTGACCTCTTCTAAGGTGATGCGCAGGGTTCGGAAGACGGACTGGACCGGGCCCCCAAATCTGGCTTGTCTGGCTCGCAGAAGTATCCTTCTGTAGGCGAAAATAGGGGATTAACTGTCTGCGGGGTAAAGCAATCGGCCTCCCACTTTCCCCTCTCACCCTCCTCGAAACCCTTCTGTGATTCCTCGTAGCGTCTCACCTTAGGGTCTGGAAGGACGAGCTCTCCATCCTGCTTCTGATGCAGGGGCGAGCTGGTATCCAGTTACTTCACTGGATTTTCGGATTGGTGAGAACCAAACTTGCTTGGCTTCCAGGTACGTTTTTTGATAAGAGGTTCCCCTTGTGTCCATGCATTAATGTACTAATGCTAGTGTCTTTTTCCCCATAGGGGCCGGGGTACGGAATGCCGGGGAACAGGCACCGACCCGAGATGAGAGGTGAAATCCTTGTAGAAATCAGGTAAGTCTTTAATGAGCGTTTTTTGGTAATGTCTTTTCATTCGCTCATTAACGCTGATGTCTCTTTTTCCCCTTAGGGGCCGGGGTCCGGAAATGCCAGGATGCGGCGCGGACCCGTAATGAAGAGGGAATGAATCAACAGGTAAGTCTTAACATGGAGATTTAGCTTTCCTTATTCCCTTCTCTCTCTCACCTTTTGTTCTGGTCTTTTTCTCCCTAGGCGCTGGGGTGTGACTGCGAATCCGGATGATCGCTGCTGAACATGGAGGCGCCCTGTAAAGGTGAGTGGAATGCGACGCTGCAGCGATCGACGCGATGAGCTTTTAAATAAAAGTTTTCCTTTTCAGGATTGTCGGCGAGATGTATCCGGGATGCGGATTTAGCAGGTAAGGGCTTTTCCTTCTTCTGTTCTCTTCTTCTCTTCCTTTGCAGGTGATCCAGGATGCTGGCAGGCGTGGCAGAAGTCAGGATGCAGGAGCAGACACGGTGAGCGTCCAGCTGCTAGATGCAGAACAACGCGAAGCACGTGTGGCTGTTCGGGTGGGGTTTAAATAGCCTTGGAAGAAGTTCCAGGTATGTATCCTACCTCCAATCAGGTATGTATCCTTCCCCGACCACGCCCGGATGGTAAATTAGTCCCACAGGTAAAGTAGTTCCTTTCAGGCCTCAAGGAGGCCGGGATCCTGCAGCATGGTCTGCATTAGGTAAGTGCACCCAAGCACTCCCATAATGAGCCTGGCGCGCATTGCGCCAGGACTGATGTCTTTTATGAGCCTGGCGCCATAGGCGCCAGGACACTGTCCAAAGGGCCCCTATATGGGGTTGCTGGGTCCTTCCTTGGGGACTGGATGTCCGCTTTCGGGGACGCAGGGCTTGAACCGGCTCCCCGGGAGCAGGCATCATGACAGCAATCCACCAAATCCTGGGCAGAACTTTTTTCCCAGGTATCCACCCAACTTCCAGCCCCAAAATCATCCATCCTTCTTTCCCCACTTTCCTGAGCCCAGACAACCTAATCCGGGAGAGGGGAGGCCAAGGGTGGAGGGGTACCCAAATCTTCCCAATCCGGGGTACTACCAGAGAAGGGATAGCTACCCTTCCCAGGATCAGCCCAGGGGAGAAAACAGAACCCCGTATCAGCCTGAGCGGGTTTCACAGTTAGAGCGCCAGGTCCAAAATATGGCATAGGATTTGGGCCGCATGCTGAGGGCCCAACCAAACCCTCAGATGGGCATGCCGGCACAGAATGCCCCAAACTCTGGACCTGGTGCTCCAGAACAATGACGGGGCAGCCCCCCGATAACCCACTGGTTCCCAGGGAGGAGGCACAAGGGGAAAGGGGGTGTAAGGCCTTGGAGGAAACTTCCTTCCCCACTTGTAAACAGCCCCTGGAAGCCCAGGAACCGGAAACAAAATCTCCTGGCCCTGAAAGTCTGCCTCCCAAGGAGCATAGGGGGGTAGGAGAAACAAAGTACCCAAACAGACCCATTTTGTGGAGGAGTGTCATGCCTGCGCCATGGACGCACACATTGGCAACCATAATGGACTATTTGTTATTCATTTTTCTTCAGAATACTCTTGTAACAACCCCTATTCACACGTTGGTACTTAATTCCCATTAGTGTGACTTTGGTGCCTTCGTATATAACTCAACTAACTACATGTACCACAATGCACCTTGCTACAGCTATCAATTCCTGGCCATTTCCATTCGTCAGCATTGGAACCACAATCCCCAGAAGCCCTAGGGATCAGTGCTGCTTCCACCATCTCAGGACCAGAGAAGGAGGAGGCAGATTGTATTCAGGTGTGCTGCTCCAGGTGCTGCCAATTAGCCTGCCTCAGTACAGGGCAGGGCGGTATTTAAGCAGCTGCCTGCAGGAGCTCAGTCTCTTGCATCAAGAGTCCTCCCAGCCCCCTTTTGCCTTTTGTCTCGAATTTGTATGTTGCTCCTGCTGCTGCATTTTCCTGCTTTTGTTTCAGTGCTCTTTCTGGGCTTCCTGCCTTGCAGCCTGCTACACCCTGCTGCCTACAGCCCTAGCCTTTTGGGCTCCCTGTCTCACAGCCCTGCTCCTCTGGGCTTCCTGCCTTGCAGCCTGCTACACCCTGCTGCCTACAGCCCTAGCCTTTTGGGCTCCCTGCCTCACAGCCCTGCTCCTCTGGGCTTCCTGCCTTGCAGCCTGCTACACCTTGTTGCCTACAGCCCTAGCCTTTTGGGCTCCCTGCCTCACAGCCCTGCTCCTCTGGGCTTCCTGCCTTGCAGCCTGCTACACCCTGCTGCCTACAGCCCTAGCCTTTTGGGCTCCCTGCCTCACAGCCCTGCTCCTCTGGGCTTCCTGCCTTGCAGCCTGTTACACTCCGCTGCCTACAGCCATAGCCTTCTGGGTTCCCTGCCTCGCTGCTCTGCTCCTCTGAGCTCGCTCCTTGCTGCTCTGCTCCGCTGGGCTCCCTGCCTTGCAGCCTGCTACTCTCTTCTGCTTTCAACCCTGACCCTCGGGTCTATCTGCCTCTACGCCCTGTTCCTTTGGGTTCGCTTCTTGCTGCCCCACTCCTCTGGGCCCTCTGTCTGCCGCCTACTACAGCTCTCAGTCCTGCTCCTCTGGACTCTCTGCCTAGCAGCCTACTGCAGTCCTCTGCAATCCACTAGTTTTTCTGTACCTTGTAACATTTGATGCCGCAGCCCTGCTTCCTTGTTTGCAGCCCCCCTCTTTCCTGGCTGCTGCTCCCTTGCTCTCTTCCTTGTTTGCAACCCCTTGTTCTTGATCCCTGTCCTTCTCTTCCTTGACTCCTCTGTCCTCCCCTTTAGTTTACCCATTTATATTGTACTGTTTCTTCCTTCATTCCCTTCTGCTAGATTTCTCTTAGACTTCCTTGTCCCTGGTTATTTCTGTTCTTGTCTCTCTTGTGTCTTATGTTGATCCTTTGTACAGAGCTTGACTGTTGGTTTTCGGCAGGCAACCTCTGCCCCTTCCCTTGTCACGTTTTCTGTTTAACAGACACCCACAACTGTTGTTCCCAGCCATGAGCAGACAGAGTGGGCCTCTGTAATAGTAATCCGTGCAGAAGGCTGGAGTTTCCAAAGGTCCGTGGAACACTCTTTTTCCATATCTGCATACACCCCAAGAGGGAATCCACTTTGTTCGTATCTTTGTATTTCCTGCCCCTTTCTGTTCACAACTACAGTTGCCTACTTTTCTTTCTTGATGAGTTTCCTGCTGTGTGTGTACTTATCTGTCACCTTACATCAGCACAGCCACCCAAACCCTACCTGGGGCCCTGTGCCACTCTTGACAGAGTGACATCCTTGACAAGGAGGTACAGGTCTTCCAATTTGAGGGAGAGGGATCCTCAGAGGATCCTGGGAAAAGGATCTTCTCCTTCAGAGATGGGGGAACTCCTCCCAAGGAAAAATGGGTCCCAAGGGATTCCAACCTAGCCTGGGTAGATGTGGGGATTGAGCTGTCGCCACCCATCATTCTATCCCAGAACCAACAAGACCGAAAACCCCTGGTTCAAACCCATCCTGGTAACCGCCTCCAAAAAGGAGGGGGGGCGGCCCGGAACCGGAACCAGGGGAACCCAAAACCGCATCAATAGACTGGGTAGATGTGGGGATTGAGCTGTCGCCGCCCATCATCCTATCCCAGAACCAACAGCATCAAAATCCCCGGGTTCAAACCCATTCTGGTGACTGCCTCCAAAAAGGGGGGGTGGGGCGGCCCAGGACCGGAACCAGGGGAACTCGAATATCCTCTTTCAAGTTGGCAACTTTTTCTTGCACATTCCCATGACTCTCCACAGAATTCTGCCCAAATCTCTTCTCTCTCAATGTCCAAAACCAGAAAATTAGCCCACCAGTTGTCCAAAAATGTGCATTATCTGTGCCCCCTTACAGAGAAGGAGGGAAGATATTATGCCCCGGTACAAGTACAGGGGCAGGGTACAATGTTGGCACTGGTGGACACTGGATCCCAAGCTACCCTTCTGTCCAGAAGGGCTTTTGACGAACTAAATGCAGGAAGGGGGGAGAATTACCGTATTCCTCTCACCTCACTTCCTGGACAGCTTCAGAACTTTGACGGGAAGGAAATTCCCGTCGAGGGGACGGCAGATTTGGACATTAAAATTGGGCGACACAAGGTGAAACACCCGGTCATAGTAGTGACTCCAGAGGGCACCCCTTGTTTACTAGGGAATGAGCTCCTGAGAAGCTTGTCACCCCTAATAGATTGCGTAAACAGGGTCCTCTGGACCCAGACTAGCCGACCAATAAAACTAAAACAGAGTGTCAACCATGTTAGTTTAAACGGCACCTGCCACATGGTTGAACAAAAATCTGACCAAGTAGAATTTCACTTCCAGAACAACCAAATTCCAGACGTGACAGAAATAGCAGTAGGACAACCGACTGGTGATGGGGGGTCCTCTCTATTTCTGAAAATCAACCTTCCTTCCAGTTTAAGGTGGTATTCCACACTGGAAGGAAACACTCTGAAATTCTTTACTAATCCACAATCAGACATTCCCACTCCGCTAGTCCAGAAAGATGTGAAATCAGCTCAGAGCCTGGCTGATATTCAGCAAATTGGAGAGCAGTTGTTCATCCCTGTTCAGTTAAATGATGGGAAGGACTCTGTTCTCGCCCAAGTGTGTGTGAACAACGGTAAGAGCTTCATCAGCGAAGCCATGTTTCGCCCACTCCCAAAAGATCCAGCCATTCCCACATTCAAACTGATAGACAAATGGGAAATGGATCTGGAAACACCCAATTCCAAACATCCCCTGCCAGGTGTATGCTCAAAATCTCCATTGGCAACAAGAGCATAGTCCATAATTGTTGCCTTTTACTTAGGCAGTGATATTCTCTATCGCTTTGCCATTAGTTTGGACCTAATAAACTTCAAGGCTTGGTCCCGATTAGCTGATAATCCCATGGGCTTCGATGATCCAGAAAAAGCATTTAGGTCAGCTCAATGAGCATCCTTATGCAGTTGAAATTCAGGTTAAAGAGGAAGTCACCATCCCAGAAAGGACCCAACAATTCTCCCTGGAAGTGAAAGTTAAAAGAGGACAAAAATTGAAAAACCCTGATGCTTATATTCATCGAAATGCTTTTCTCCAACAGCAAGAGTTAGGGGTAAACCCAACACCATTAGTCAACATAGAACATGACACCATTCCAATAGAGGTGGATAACAGTGACTTAAAGAGTATTACTCTAGCCGCGGGCACCATTTTTGGAATAGCGGTTGATGACCGACATTTCTCCATTGATTTAGGAAATGAACTGTTAGGACCAATCCCCAAGGACTGTTTTGACAGTGACAGTGATGACAATACAACACCAGACAGGATCTTCACCCGGCATGGGGGGAACCTCCTGGTGTACACTTCCTGCCCTTATGGTAAGGAAGATGTGACTTGTGAATTCAGAAGGGATGAGGTGATTTTCCAGGTCCATGAGGGCTGCCTTTCCCACCTGAAGCCTCCGGTCCAAATCAGCACTCTGACCAGGGACTTCTCCACCCAGCTGGAGGAGGCCGCTGAGATAGCAAAACCAGAAGTCTTTCCAGGCTTCAGGCAGATGGTGGAAGAGAGAGTCAACCTAGCTGATGCCTGTGTGACTCTGGAACAAAAGCAAAAGTTGAAACAAGTTTTCTTGGATTTCCAAGATCTCTTTGCGGTAGACTCATATGACTGTGGTCGCACCGACATCCACACAACAACAATTCCCACACACCCTGGCATGACTCCAGTGTTTGTGAAGCAATATCGTTTGCCCCTCGCATCCATGCAGTCCCTTACTGAAATAATTAAGAACCTTGAGTCCCGGGGAATAATCCGTCCAGTCCACAGCACCTTCAATAATCCGGTGCTGGGAATATTGAAGCCAAACAGCCAGTGGAGACTCTGCGCCGACCTTAGGGAGCTCAACAAACGGGTCCATACCTCCCGATGGCCTCTGCCCTACATTGACCAAGGGCTGGCCCAGATTCAGGGGTCACAGGTATTCACTGCAATAGACCTGACCATTGGATACTGGACCGTGCCTGTCAGTAGGGAGGACCAATACAAACTGGCTTTTACCTTTGGGGGCCAGCAGTACACATGGACCCGAACTCCCTTCGGATACCTCATCTCAGGCAATGAATTCAACATTTTCCTACATAAGGCCATGCCCGACCTGGGTGCGAGGGGTAACCTGGCTTATGTAGATGATGTCCTCATCAAAGGTTCATCTGTGGAGGAACATATAGCGGAGATCCTTTATGTTCTGACCCAGTTGAGGGCTGCCGGGGCAAAACTTTCCTTTCAGAAAGCACAGTGGTGTAGAACCCGTGTTAATTTCTTGGGGCATGAGATTACTCCTCAGGGTCTCTGTCCCCAGGAAAAGAAAGTGGAAGCCCTCCAAAAATTGAAGGTTCCCACAACTCTGCGGGAACTAAGGAGCCTCCTTGGACTGACTAATTACAGCAGAAAGTTCATTGTGGGCTACGCAGAGATCACTAGACCCCTGATTCATCTTTTGAAGGGGGGGTCAAGTGGGAGTGAGGTCCAGAACAATCCGAGGCAGTAAGACAACTCAAAAGAAGCCTCTCACAAGCGCCTTGCCTAGCTTACCCTGTCAGAAACAAGGAGTTCTTCCTGGAGACAGGGTTATCTAATACGTGCTTGACGCCAGTATTATACCAAAAGCATGACAAGGTCAATAAAGTAATCTCCTATGCGAGCAAAACTTTATCCTCTGTGGAAGAAAAATTCAACGATTGTGAGAAGGCACTCCTGGCAACGGTGTGGGCATTGAAGAATTACCGCCCGTTCATCCAGGGGGAACACATCATAGTGGAGACTCAACACCAGCCTCTGCAATACCTCCAAAGTGACAGAATCCGGGCCGGAAATGTGAGTAATTCCCGAATTACTTCCTGGATTCTGTCAATGCAAGGCTTTCCTGTGTTGGTCAGATATGGCCAAAACAAGAAGAGTCCCCTCGCGCAAGGTCTGGCTGACTTGCATGATTGTGCCAGAGAAAACTGTTTCGAGGACGAAAGTCTAAAAATCAAGGACAACATGGAGGCATACCTTAATTCCCCACACAAAGTCTTTGAAGAAGACAAGTGTGAAGGAATACCCACTGTCTATGTGGATGGATGCTCTTACCATGTTGACAACAATGGGGAGAAAGAACTGGTGGCCGGCGTAGGGAATGCATGGGTGAATGAGTCCCCAGAACCCTCCGCTGGGTACAAAATTGGTCCCCGAAGTTGTCAGGTGGCAGAATTGATGGCTGTGTATCAAGCCATCCTCACTGCTGTCCAACATCAACTCCACGAACTGGTCATAATCACAGATTCAGATTATGTACGGAACGGGTTTGTGGAGCACCTGGTCAATTGGAAAACCAGAGGCATGCTATGTGCTAACAACAAACCCCTGAAACATGGGAAGTTAATCTAAAATATTGATGATCTGGTCACATCGAATGGGATGACTATCTACTGGAGACTGACCAAGGAGGATGACCCGGGGACCGGGAGCAAAGATCCGAGGGGCCCGGGGTACCGCCCAATATTCCCATCAGGACCGGCGAGGAGAACCGATCGATCCAACTGGATGGCGGAAAAGATGCTGAACTGTGCCATCTACGGAATTGGAAGAATATGATGCGGACATACCAGCGTGTGGATCAAAACATCCTTTGCACCCGACTCCCCCTCGACTCAAAATCAAAGTGCAGTCGGGCAGGGGGGCTTGTCAGGGGTATTGACCCACGTTTGGACTATTATGCTGCAACATTTGGTGCTGTGGGCTTAGGAAATCCAAGATGGCCGAAAAAGCCCACATTGCGCCAGAATCCAGGAAAACCGCGCAGTTTTGGCGCACACCAACATTTTCCCCTGACCTGCCACCCACCAGTGCAAGCGTGATGGGCCCGGAGTGCCATGGGTGAAATTTGTGCCAAAGGAAACACAGCAGTGCCGGTTAGCTCAGAAAGCACTTTGAAATCACCTTTGTTTCTCTGAAATGCAAGCTAAAAATGCCTATTTTAAACATTGCAAGATATTCAAAGATCTCAATGAACACCAGCAGACATTTGGCAGAAGGTAGACTTGTGTGCATACAAAATCTGGAAAGAGAAAGAGCCCAAAATAATGTTCATAATGAAAGTGGATGAGCTGTGGATGTCAGCAGCTGAAGTGAAATTGGACTTAAAGCCACTAAAATCGAAATGTTTAAAATAAATGAGTGACCTACTGTTGAGTGTCACATAGTTTGCAACTGATAAATGTCATAGGGCCTCATTACGACCCAGGCGGTAAGTTACCGCCTGGGCCGTGACTTTACCACCATGGCGTAAACTACGTTTACGCCATGGTGGTTGGCGGACTTACCGCCCCATTCCGACCTTGGCGGGGCGGTAAGTCCCCAATCCCCATTTACCCTTCCCCATTCCCATTTTTGCCCCATAGGGTATAATGGGAGTGGGGAAGGCGTTAATTACGCCATCGTAAATTACGGTGGCGTAATTAACTCCATGGTCCCCTAGCGCCATGGATTTTAACACCTGCTAAAAGCAGGTGTTAAAAGCGCCATGGCGCTAAGGGACCTCGTACTCAGGCGGTAAGGGTCGGCGCTGTTAACGCTGCCGTTAACCCCTTACCGCCTGGGTCGTAATGAGGCCCATAGTTTTGAACTTAGAATCAGCATTCTAGATGCATGTGTAAAAATTGTAAGTTTGATTTGGATGAAGAAAAACTGGGAACAAAAGTGACATTTAGCTGAAGCCTGGCTTAAAGAGATTGAATTCTGCCTGGCAACTACCCCCGTCAGGAGTTGAAACTTGCTCAGCCACTCTTCCCAGGCCTGGCTGCATTCTGCTGCCCCCACCAAAAGGAGATGACACCTCCCTGATTGAATCAGGGGAGGAGCACCTAGGACTGCAGGAAACTGAACAATGAGCCTTCCTTGGCTCAGGCAAATGTTAAATTAGGGGGGGTCGTAAATGGCTTCCTCTTGAGAGAAACGGGGAGGGGCAGTGCCTCTGTGAGCAACTTGAGTTGGAGGAAGTGGACAAACCAGAAATTCCACCATGTGCTTTGGGAAACCACACCCCTCTGGGCCAGAGCATAAGTTTAAAAAGATGGATAATTCATAGTACGGACTTGTCAAAATTATATAATTAATATAATTATTCTTGTGATTTTTCTGTGCACATTTTAAGAGGTGTTAGAGCTCTGTACCATGTTCTGAGGCAAAGCCCCATGAATTATGGAGATTGCAGACACGGGGTTCACGCTAGAAAAATGAAAATTTACTGGAATATGTGTAGAAAGGCAGTGCACATCTGTGTCATTTTTGGTAAAAATCCAATATTGGTAAACCAACCAAAAAGCACAAAACGTTGTCATTTCTTAATCCAAGCTCTTTGAAACATCAGAGTTGGAACAGAAACTACCTTATGTGATATATGATGTGTATATGTAATGTCAACCACTTGTGTATCTGGGAAATGTGTTTAGTTATGAAAATGATTTTCTAAGGTAAAAGCAAAGGGGAGTGTTCTTTCTGTATGCCATAAAGATGACACCTGATGACTCACTTCTCCCTTCTCAAATCAGGTGAAAGAGAAATCCTTGACCTATCAAATCGTGAGTGGGTTGGGCATGGAAAGATAGCCTTCACACCCACTTCCCAAAAGACATAAAAAGAGCCACTGGAAGCCAGACAGGGACATTCATTTTCCAACCTTCAACTGAATTCCTGCACAGCACTCTGACGGCAGAATCCAGGACTCCAGAGATCCAGAACTTCACTCCAGAACTTAAAGCAGAGAGGCCTGGACCACCAGCTAAATCCTTTTTCAGCAGGCCTTCAGAATCCAGCAATCCAACCAAACTATTCTACAGCCGGGCGAGCTGCTGGATTCTTGCCAAGAACTTTTGCCAGAACCGGTAGCAGACCCAGAAAGCAGTGCTGTATCCAGAACCGCAGTCCAGACCCAGACCGCTGTGAGCAGAACCGGTGCCTGATTGACCCGCCGAGCAGAGAGAACCGCAGCTAAACCTATTGACCAGATCTGTTACAAGGCCATGCCTTTCAAATTTATAGTGTGAGTACCCAGCTAGAACTGTGCAGAACCCATCTCTTAGCTTAAAATAATCTGATTCAAAACATTTGAACCTGTCCAGAACTGCATCATAGAATCGTGTGTCCCTTCTCCGATTTTAAACCTGTAAAAGTGTCATTTGCCATTTTGAATCATTATTTAATTTCTGAAAAACTACCTTCACGAAATCGTCTGTATCTCTTGAACCGTTTGTGCTAGAAGCAAGATTTAACTTTCATTTTAAAGCTAAGATTCTAGAACCGACTTTCTATTCATTATACTTTTTCCGTAATCGCGCTCGCCGCACTCGGAAAAAGTGCCGCGATTTGCGATTTAGCTCAAATTGCTCCACTTATCAAAATAGCAGCTTCTTGCTTTCCTTTGCTGAAATTCGTTTGCAACCTGACAATCATTCATAGAGCATTGCTAAAGTGATCCTGAACTAATTTAAAGTAGCTATCACCGACCCTGAATCTCTTATAGGGAATTAAAATCATTTTTAGCATATTTTTCCCTTCTTTGCAAACCACATTTAAAGTATTTTGCCTGTGTTTTAAAATCATCCCTGTGATCTAAGCTTGCTAGGGGGGAAATGAACTACATTTGATTGTATTCCTGAGAACTGTGTGCTCTTCTTTCCATCTTTTTATATTGCATAAGGGGGGGGGTGAATTGCTAAAAGGGGAAAAGTGATTATATTATCTTTTGCTGAAATCACATCAAGTTTATTTCTGTACTGCCTTTTTTCCACCTTGCATTTCCTTGAAACCATAAAGCATTCCGAGCTACCTTGTTCTTTCCGTACCAACTCCTAAGTAATAAAATAAGTGTGCTACTGTAAGATTATCCATTGTTGATCAACATCATATTCTTACACTCATCTCTGTGACTCAAGAATTACATATAAAAGGATAAACCATTTGCAGAATACTAATCAGTGTGTGTGTCTGTGTGCACTGTGCATTGTTTTTATGTGTCTTTATATGGGCGTGTGTGTGTGTGCGTGTGTGAATATGTGTGTGTTGATATTTGTATATGCCCAGACTTGGCTACATAGCCTCCTGTGCCTAGAGGCCGCAGCTATGCCTCAATGATACTGTCCAATGAGGCCGAAAGAGATGTGGAGTTGCTTGTGGTCTAGTGAAGAAGGGGTGTGTCCTAGCAGAGTGTGGGCTGGACGGCCCCCTTTGGGGGTTGGATCAATCCTGCCTTGCATATAGTCTTTTTCCCATCTCTATTGCCAAGCTAGACTAAAGAACAGAGGGCCTCGTTATGACATCAGAGGTAGCTGTGCCTGTGATACAGGAACGGCTGCCACCAGTGTCATTTTTTTCCCGGTGCCCGCGAATGGGCAATTACCGGATCATTACGGCCCTGCCGGACCCTGTAATTGCCCATTTACGGGCACCGGAAAAAAGATGCTCCCCATTCCCATTCGGCCCCATAGGGCTGAATGGGAATGGGGAGGTTGGATGCACCGGCACCCGTTATAACAGTGCCGGTGCATCCGACATGCTGTGCTTGCGGGTGCCACTCTGCCCGCCAGGTCCGACCGGTCCAGGAACTACGGTACCAGCAAGTTTACCGGTACCATAGTTCCCAGACCGGCAAACTTATAATGAGGCCCAGTGTCTAAAAGTTTGCACAGAACAGTGCCAGTGATTTATCTTCCTTCAGAGTATTCTAACCAACACTCTTCAGTGTTCTTATAGTCACCCTAATGGGACAAGTTACTCCTCATTGATGACATCCAATGAGGCTGTAACATGACAGGGGATGTGTGTGGCCTTGTGCAGAAGGGATCTTACCTAGCAGTTCAGGCTCGACTTCCCCGTTTTGATTGTGACCCAGTCTGATATGCATATGGTCTTTCCCCTTCAGTATTGGCACAGTAGACTGAACAATGATGGTCCAGAAGGTTGGCAGGGATGTCATTTCACCAAAATGCCAGGGGTAGCAGAAGTGACATCACACGACCCTTGACCTCTGATGACATCACAGGAAGTGATGTCATTTGAATCACCCTGAAATTAACATCACGGGAAGCGATGGAACACAACGTTTCACCCCTTGACAAAACAGGAAGTAGCATCACATAGCATTGTTCCGAAGTACACTATGAAAAATATGGTTACAATAGCACTGTAAAGTGATATACATTTCATACAAGAATGGATAACCATATGTATCGTTAATATCAGTGTGTGTAGGCCCCTATTACCAAATTACTGTGAATGCAAGCAGATGTCCAAGGCCACATGATAATTATGTGTGATTATATAACACTTACCCTTAAGCGCTTTATATAGATCAATTATACATACAATATCACCCAACCTGGGTTGGTACTCATTTATCAACCTCAGAAGGATGAAAGGCTAAGTTGGCCATGCCGGGATTCAAACCTGCAACCTGTTGATCACACACACACACATCACTGCAGCGAGCACTAAACCACTGAGCTATCTTACAGGCTATAGCTATCTTACCGGCTATAGTAAAATGTGCAATTACATGCCTGAATGTTCACAAAGAAAGCAAATTACACTCTGTAGTGGATACCATTAAACTGGTAACAGAGATTTAACAGCAAGCCAGTTCATCTGCAGGTCTGGTGCAAAGTTGGCAACATGTCAAGCCTACGTAGATCTACTTTTCAGGCTTCAGAGGTTGACCTCACACGGCATCCCATACTCTGGGCACTCGTTACCTCATACTTGCAAGCAACCATCCTGAACAGCGTGCCATGCAGATAGGAAAGATAGACACATTACAACGAGGCACATGAAAATCAAGGGCCACTTTATGTGCTATGGTCAAACATTTCTACACTGCACACAAGCTTTTCGGCACAAGGATTTTGTCAAGTGACCGATGACACCTAGATGGAATGTCTTGTGATGATCATAACAGAGACAACAGCAGAAAAAACATGCTATAACTGCAACTTGCAAAAAGCAAAATATATAGTCTGAAATTGATGCTTATTCTATTCAAAATGCCTTTTGGCAGTTTTTGTCTGCATTGTGAATTTGAGGTGTTTAATAACAGACTAAATCAGTGACTCACCCCCTGCAGATTGCCTGAATTAAACCTTTTGTTGAGTCTTGCAATTATTGTATAGAATTCCAGAAAGACACATTATTTGTTATTCCTATTCTTTCTTATTTAGGGTCACTGCTCAAAGTGTTACACTTGTGGAACCCCCTGTTTTATTTTAAGAGGCGGGAACAAGAATGCCAGCCACTCCAGAAACAAAGACCCACATGGTGCTGGCCCCAGCCCATGAGCTTCCATAAAAAAAAAGTTTACATTTTTTTAGGGGTAGCAAGGGAGACCTCAGGGGTCGCAGGGGCGACCCCTAAATGACGGCCCTGCTGAAGCGTGCCTCTACACTAATGTCCTGTGCACAGGAGAAGCTGCGCGTGGTTGCCCGAGGGAACCCTGGCAGTGCCACTCCACACACAATGGGAGGTTTGGGCCTCCATGGAACAGTGATTTGGTAAGACCAACCTTACCTCCAGTGGCACAGTGACACGAACGAATCAGGCTGCTTTTTGTGCTAGGGTTACTGAGTGACATAAAAGAAACCTGTTGATCACATTTCTTTTTATGCTGTACAACAAACATAGTAAAAAAATATTTTGCCGTAAGGAAAACATTTGAGATAATAAGGATTGGATCCATTCTGTATTATCCAACTAGAAACAGGGGTGCTAAACGTATTTGCTCCATTTTTTTTGCATAAAGGCAACATTTAGATAATATGGCTTTACTAGAAATCAATGAATTACTTCGTTCGTGATTACATCCTCAAAGTAACTCATCAGGAGGAACATGTCCAGTTCCCCGCTCTTGCTATCGGCAGCTGGGCACACAACGCCTGGGCCTGGCTGGCATGCCAGGAGGGCACGAGCGTGCTTATTGTTTGGGCAGCGCCACGTGGAGCAAGGCCCTGGCAGTGTCCTCGGAAATGAAACAGAACAGACAGACTGGCGGCCGGCGTGACCTTGCGCGGCGTGCGCAGGCGCGCTCAGGTCATCTTGGTTGATTTGAGGACCGTGCTAGACTGCTGGGGCCTTTCATGGCTGGCGGGAGAAGTTGCCACAGTAACCGGTGGGGGGAATTAGCCTGCGTGTCAAGAGACCACGCTGACATATTTCAAGAGGCCTCCGGTTGCCATGTCCTGGCTTGAACCTTTGTCTGTGCTCAGAGGGAAAATGGAGGGAAAAAAAACAGCAAAGTGGCCCAACTAATTGGGCACGATGAGCGAGACTTAACTGCAGAGGATTTCAACGTGAATCCAAGCGCTGGTACCCAATTATTTTAAGCGCCGACATGCGCATTATATGTGACTGTCACCGTTGAGGAAATCCGAGGTTGACTGCGATATCATACGCCCTCATTGACAGGTCATTAACGCAGGGACAAACCGAGATGCCTGTCTTTCTCAGAGCCAAAACGTTTTGTCGCAGAGCTCCAATTTTAGTTTTGGCTGTTAGGCCTCGACGCAAGCGGCGCCTATGAGCTGACACTATTGTCATGATAAATGCAGACAGGAAAGGGATGCTAAAGAGGAAAAACGCACATATCCTGTAGGTGTTCTTTGGCCACTTATCCACTGTTGTCTGCCCATGGCCATGTCAGTCTAGTCCATATGTCCACTCCTACCCACTACCTGTCCCTCCCCACTCAAAACCCATCCCCATGGGATCTCTCGGAGCTACCTGTGAGCAGACTCCTGAAAAATAGGGACTTAATTATAACTATAAACCAGCTCTAGTGTACGAAACCCCCAGTGACCTGATTTTATACGCAGTATGTGTTTCCATGCATCTGTTCCTTTTACTGAATTCCCGTTAAACACCAGCTTTGACAAAGCCAACAGTGTTGGCTCTTGTATAGACATAGGAATTTTCCAGAGACTGCCATAATATGGCTATGTACCAGCACCATTTTCCAGTTGTTGCCATTTTATGACCAGTCAATATCATTATGACGGTGCTTACAAACTGGCTATCCTATACCTACTTAAAAGCCAAACCGGTTGCTTTTGCCAATGCTTATTTCCGTTTCCGGGAGGAAGTGCAAGTGTTAGCATAATATGAAGAGTCTTATTTCCCAGACAGTGCACAGGCTCTTTGCTGCAGTGATGCAGGTACTTGATAGCAAGTTCTGGTGAGGGACATCACTTTTCCAAAACGGCAGGAGCAGCGGAAGTGACATCACATGTTGGGCAACATCAAATAAAGTGACACTGCATGACCGTTTACAGTAATAACATCACAGCGAGTGGTGTTGAATAACCATTGAACCCGATGAAATCCTAGGAAGTGATGTCACTGATGTAAAAAAAACTTATAATAACCATAACATAATAAAATACATTATTATATGAGCAGACAAACAGACTCAATCTAGGCACCTGTGAAATGCAAGCAGAGCCATCTTGTAGAATGAAGGCGCCGCCATGGCCCTCCAGGAGCGGCACCATTAGGGGCTGCGTCTTGGGCCATGGCAGGGCCTCTATTCCACTGGGGACTTCTGGGAGGGAAAAGGGGTCGGGCCGGTGGGTGGGGCTCTGCTTACCTGTATTCGGTGGGGTCAGGATATTTAAGCAGGGCAGACCCAGGCATCATCCTCTTTCTTTCCCGCCGCCGTCCTGTGCCTTCCTGTGTTTTGTGGAGGGGAGGGCTGTCGGACAGTACCCCAATCAGCCCTGTGGCGCTGTTGACGGGGACCTACACAATGGCTTATATAAAATGTTTGGACCATGACTAAAATGTTGAACTAACAGGAACTATGAATTTGCCAACCGGCTTGTGGGTTGAGGGGTCCACTCGTGTCCAATAGGCCAAGCAGGCGAGGATAGCGGGGGTGGCCCCTCGGGTTGCCCATTGGGTGGATTTGTTTTTTTGCCTTTTCATTTTCTGGATCAGAGTCTTGATGTCTGGTCGGGAAAGCATGTTTGCTAACAGCAATGAAGGATTTCTCATATTGTTATTTATAGGCCTTGATGAAGGGAGCCCATTCTAATTCTCGGCTCGGCATTGTGTCATGCAGTTGGGCCGTTATCTTCTCCATTTCGTATAGATCCTTTGCTTTACAAACCCACATTTGTTTGGTAGGGAATCAGATTTCCAATCCATCGTTATACACGCCCTTGTGGCTAGGAGCAAGAAGTGTACAATATGCGGCACCCTTTCCCATCGTTTGTCGTGAAGCTCCAGGCCAAAGAGGACCCGTCTAGGGTCCATAGCCCTTGAGATCCCTTCCACCTTTCTAATCCAGCCCAGGACTTCCTTCCAGTACGACTGAGCTTTGGGGCCTGACCACCACATGTGCCAGTAGTCTGCTACCATGTTACACCTTTGCCAACCTTGGGTGGATTTTTTGCCAGGTGTAGGCGTTCGGACTGTCTGGCTAGACATTGGGTTTTCTGCAATTAACCCTGGGGTCAGCTCAGACAGCCAGTAGGCCAATGAGGCAGCTGGTGGGTTGGCAGGGCTGCTAGGGGTCAAGGTCATGGTAACTGATGATGCACAAAGAAAAAGACTTGTAGGTCCCCGTCAGAAGTGTGTTTTGTGAATTTCTGTAATTAAATTCAGCCTGTTTACCTCTAAAAATGGTGACACATCATTCATATAATACATGTGTGTTATGTTCAGAAGCCATGGGCATACTACGAGTGCACCCCTATCAGAGGTGACCATGCATGTGATGTTCCTACATGCACCAGTCACGCAGCTCTCCCTCTTGGATGATTTCATTGCAAGACCGCCGGGTTCTTATCATACAATATTGCACACCAGAGCCGCTTGTTTCTTTGCTCTTTAATGGCAAGACACCTTGAAAACCATGTCCCTCTTCTAATCGCTGCCTGCTTGGGCACGGACACCTTACTAGTTGCTTCTAATCCGCATCCACTATCTATGTTATGGTATGTGTAGCTTGGTATTGGTTCTTATCATGCAATATTATTATTTATCTACTCAATCAGCAGCAAAGAAAAATAGAACTTTAAATCTTTTCAATGCATTTAACAATTTTTAATGGAAGAAGAAAGATAATTCTTGAAAAACAGCTCCTTCTTGAGCTGTGCGGTGGTCCTGGAGCACTAACCACCTATCAGCAAGTCCATTACGGCATAAATAGCCTGCTATTTAATCCCACTTCCTTTTCTTTTCTGCTCTCCAGCATGCAAGCTAAGCACCCCACCTTGTGGTATGTATGCACCTTTCCTGATTAATAGCCAAGTTATGCTTCAGTTTTTAGTGACTTTTAACATTGGGGATTGTCTGCAGAGGAAGTCAGTTTTCCGATCGCCAGCGTTGCGTGGGCTCCTGCCGCTCTCACTGAGCTCTGACTCCTTGTCCAACGCCTCATGCTCTCTGGAGCGTTGGTCTTCAGCTAAACTATCCGCTCTCCCTCAGCACGGGCCACAGCATGCCATAATGCACCGAATGTCCTTCCATTCCTCGCCTCCCGCACTGCTCTGGAGGCCGCTGAGTGCCCTCAGGCGACTCACAACTTGCAATTCTATATCTTATCTCTGCTCCTGACTGTGGCCCCCCCATTCAACGCACCCATCACCAAGAAGACCCGAGCAGCATGGGGGCAGCTTTTGATCCTCTTCAAAGTCATCCTTTCATCTCTGCCCTGAGTTCCAGAACAGTTGTTCAAGCCCTTATCAGCTCCCACTTGGAAGTTGTCAATTCCCCCTACTCGCACGAGTCCCAAATGACACCTCAGCCCCTTTTAAAGCCAACCAGCATTCTGCAGCAAGCCTCATTGCTGGATCTAGAAAAGTCCACCACATCCTCAATGGTATGCAGTGTTTATATCGAACATTTTATATTGAAAGACTATATATTGAATATTTGATATCGAAAACTTTTATAGTGAATACATTTAGGGGTGGGGCAAAGGGTTACATATTTTTGGGAAACGGTTGGGGTAGGTTTTTAGGGGTCGGAAATTGGAGTTCTGGGTGAACCCTCCCAAAAAAAGAAATGCATTCAATATACAATTTTTAAATATAAAGATTTCGATATATATAATCTTTCACTATATAATCTGTCGATATAAAGACATGTAACCATCCTCAACTAACCTAAATTAAAAATAAAATAAATAAACTGCATGGGTCGGGCATAGCTTCGGAAGGGGAGTGTGGGAGTTCCGCCCCACCATTGCTAACCTAGTTGTCGGATTTAGAGAGTCCATTCAGTTCCAAAGGTGCATGTTGGGGCCAGAGTTGCCACGTATGGTCTTATTGCCCAGCTGTCAAGTACGGTTTCATTCTTTGAAGCTGTGACTGACAGCTCTACTGTCAGGGAAGGGATGCCCAGAGGAAAGCAAATTATGGTAAATGGGTCATGGTAGCAAGTTCATTTTTGATGTCCTGTTCCATATGCAAAATTCCAATTCCTCAGGAAAAGTGCTAATTTTGGATTTGCTAATTCTGATGTTCCATATACATTTTGGGCTAAGTTCTTCAATAGAATTGCCCACGAATGTACATATTGAAGTGATTGTAAACCATTTGTCAATTTGTCATTGAGATACTGAGATCCTCTCCACTATTGACGATTTGTGTATACATATGTGTATTATTGTGGAGTGTGAGATTTTGACATTGTCTTTTATATTGTTTTCGACATGAATTTTAGTGTTTTTTTATGTGTGTGATATGTGTAATAAAATTTTATTTTTTATTTTTTTTAAACGAGCATTGGGTAAAGATCCATATTTGTGACTATAGGCTGATGCACTTTAGTATCCTTCCTTTTGTATATATCATTTACAGTACCCACAAAGTAGGAGGGCTGCGAATCCCCCATGTGGGACTACCCGTTGTGAGAACAGTATGTACATTTTAAAGCCCGGACCCCACAATGCTCATAGTAGTGGAATTTTGTGAAAGATCATTTCAACTAAAAACATTTATAAATGTACTAACAGGTCTGTTTGTTTTACAAGCAAAAACAAAAAGGTTTTTGGCAAAGTTGCATTTTGTAACCACACAATGCATAATATGTTAATTGCCTGTTCCAAGTAATGAAAAAGGCAAGCAGCCCTAATTGATCATATAACCAACTCACAAAAGACTATACAGACATCTCAAGTTGTCCCAGCGTCACCATGTGAGTCGGATCCTGCCCACCTTCCTTTTCCTGTGTCCTATCACTTGCAGCTCGGAATGTATAATTGAAAAGCAAAACTACGAGTCACAGAATGCTGATAAACACACAGCAGAGGATGCACCACTCACGCCCAAGATGAAGGATAGTTAGACAGCTGCATTCGATTTCTAAGCGCCCTGGTGAGAGAATGTTCCATATAGCGCCTTACAAATCAAAATAAATATATCAAACTGCTTCACACACCATTAGTTTAATCGTGCTCTGCACCTTGCTGGGCAAATACTATACACAACCCAAGTTGTCCAATGTTGTATGTGAGAGGCCTTTCCAGTCCAGATTTGTTTTCTTTGCATTCTGGTACCTATAGTTATGGACCTACATTGAATAATGTCAGACAGTATTCATTCATTGTGTCATTTGTGATGGTGCCTTTCACCATAATTATGGTCCATAGGTGCTTTTGGTTAGCACCCTCCGAGGGACCCGAGTCCAAAAATGTGGGAGATTTTGGAGGTGCTATTCTGCGTGTGTGCCTTTCAGCCATTAAAGACATGCGAGGGAGGCCAAGACTCTGCTAGTCACCCGTGTCTAAATGGAGTGTGTGTGGGTGGAAGTATACATTGGACTAAAGGGGGGGGGTTGTGTTTAAGGAGATAGTTATGTGAGAATCTACAACTAACTCAAATTTGTGTTGCTAAAAGTAGCTTCATTCTTATGGCAGAGGTGATGTGCAATAGTGTTTGTGTTATATGTTAGTGCAAGGTGTGTGGACGTGAGCCCTTGCCTTCCGCTAAGTTGTGAAGGTGCGGTGTGCGAGAGGAGAAAAGGGTTAGCTGCAGTGGTAGTCCTGGAAAAATTGGAATAGTGGATCCTTGCCAAGAAGATACACCCCAAAAATCAGATAGGACGACATTAAATGGTCTAGTTATAACTACATTGAGAGACATGGTCAGGTCCAATAGACAAGCATCTTTGTATGTAGCAATGGTTGACTTTTCCAAGGCTTTGGATACTATTAACCAGCAGATCCTGTGGCAAAAAATGAGGCGATGGGAGATGCATTCTTCTCTGTTGGCCATTCTAGAGAATATACATTCAGACAACCAAATCCAAATTATGTTGGATACGGAAGGTCATCTTTCTAATTCAACTAACATCATGAAAGGCCTCAGACGGTTCCATGTCATTTCATCGCAGAATGTTTTTTTGCTGGTTTTTTTACCACAATTTTACTTACGAAAAAACCCATCACATTTTTTTAAAATTATTTTTGGGGGGTTTCCCCACCAAGCCCTCATTTTCTTTAATTAGTATTTATTCCCAAACACCCACACCCCAATTTACTAACCCCCCCTAAAAAGTTGGATGGGTATTTTCAAAAACAAATTTGCGGCAAAAAACCCAGCAAAAAAACATCCCGTGATGAAAGCACATCGTACCCCTCAGACAGGGATGTATACTATCTCCATGCCTCTTTAATTTGTATATAGAGACCTACACAAGACCTTGGAGGAGGCATCATTTGTGAATCCTAAATTGGGAGGAGCGCATATTATCTGGCTAGCTGTTAACTGCTCTGACCAAATATGCACACTGCAATGAACTGGTAATCAATCAAGTAAAATCAAATGTTATTCAGTTCATAAGGTTGCCAAAGAGAGTTGAAAAATGTAAATGGCACAATGACAAAAATACAACGGAATCAATAAAAATGTCTACTTACTTGGGCTTTTGTTTGACGTAAAAGCCCAATATTACTTACCAGACTAAACTTATAGAAAAGAAGTCGGATCAATTTACATACCAAATTAAGATCCTCACAGAATTCTGTAAATTTAGCCTAGTGCCTTTAATAAGATTCTATATTGGGAAAGTAATCCCAAAAGTACTATATTGGTCAGAAGTAGAAGACACCTTTTACGAGATGTTGTGGGAAAGGATTGAGGGCAGAATTTGGAAAAAGGTATTCAATCTGCCCACCTCAGTCCCAATTCCATCGTTGCGCTTCGAACTAGGCTTGCAGTCCCTACGTTCATCGTTCAATTGACACATCATCTCGGACTATAGAAACATATTTTTACCAATTAGAGCCACTCTGTATGAAGATCTGCTAACTGTACTCTGTATGAAAAATTGTAAATTGATGTCAATAATTTGGATGCAATGGTGAAGTCTAGCACATTCTGCAACAGACTGTTTAAATCCGAGCCTGATACTATGATAGGTACCTTTGTTGATGCGTTTTGCGCAATTGACAATTTTCAAAGAATGGGCACATTGGGGAATATTTTAACCACATGCATCAAATGGCATGAAGGTTGCTGCGGGTTGTCCCCTGATGGAGCAGTGCATGTGATAAAGTCGCGCCTTAAAGCTAAAATATTAGAACTTAGTAAAGAACAGAATCTGGTCAACCTATTATCTGGTAATCGTAGTTCTGATTTTTGTGGGTATAACTCTCGCCACGAATTTAAACCAACCTATATAGCAGTGTATCCCAAAAGTGCGATTGTAAAGCATTATTTATGTTTGAAATTCCACATCAGTGTGGCACTTATGACCCAATGTGCCCAGTTGGGTATATCACAATATGACAGATATTGTAGGATATGCGGCAGAGAGGAATTGGAAACCATTGAGCATTTATTATTAGGTTGTGAATGCTTAGGGGCTTTGAGATCTAGCTACTTGAAAGCATATAATAAAAATGTCAATTTGGAAGATCGAACACTGAATTGGGCCAAGTTTTTAAATGTGTGCAACGCTAATCTGATATTTTATATGGTCCCATTTTATTGGAAGTATGTGGAAATGATCCACTTCTTATCATGATAATGTATTTAATTATTTGTAATAAAGTATTGAACTATTATGTTTTATTCCTTTTAGTGTGTTCATACTATTTATTGATTCTAATGTTCTATTGCGATCTATTGAACTTTTAACTGTTACAAACTGATTTCCTTATGATAACCAATGTACTTTATGTGTTGAAAGTTGTGACATCCTGTGTACTTTTAATGTTATGTGTATGTGTATATTTTTGTATGTTGTACATTCAAAGCCATTTGGCTGATGGTATATTAAATAAATACATACATAAATAATACCTTACACAATTAGTCTAAATACAAGATGTGACTGACTAAAACAATGTGCTAAAAGCAAGTTAAGGCTACCTTACACAATTAGGCTAAATATGAGATGTGACTGACTAACACAAATGGGCTAAAAGCAAGGTAAGGCTACCGTAAACAATTAGGCTAAATGGGAGATCTATATGACTAACACACATGGGCTAAAATCAAGGTAAGACTACCATACACAATTAGGCTAAATGCGAGATCTGGATGACTAACACAATGGGCTAAAAGCAAGGTAAGGGTACCTTACACAATTAGGCTAAATGCAAGATCTGGCTGACTAACACAAATGGGCTAAAAACAAGGTAAGGCCACCTTACACAATAAGGCAAAATGCAAGATCTGGCTGACTAACACAAATGGGCTAAAAACAAGGTAAGGCTACCTTACACAATTAGGCTAAATACGAGATGTGACTGACTAACACAATAGGCTAAAAGCAAGGTAAGGCTACCGTAAACAATTAGGCTAAATAGGAAATCTATATGACTAACACACATGGGCTAAAATTAAGGTAAGGCTACCATACACAATTATTCTAAATGCGAGATCTGGATGACTAACACAATGGGCTAAAAGCAAGGTAAGGCTAATTTACACAATTAGGCTAAATGTGTGCTATCACTACATTAAACAAAAGGGTTAAAAACAAGGTAAGTCTTCTGTACACAAGTAGGCTAAATGCGATAAATGACTGATTAACACAAATGGGCTAAAAGAAAAGTAAGGCTATTTTACACAATTAGGCTAAATGCAAGATATTGCTGACTAACACACATGTGCTAAAAACAAAGTACGGCTAACTTGCACAATTAGGCTAAATGCGAGATATGGCTGACTAACACACATGGGCTAGAAGCAAGGTACGGCTAACTTGCACAATTAGGCTAAATACACGATATGGCTGACTAACACATATGGACTAAAAGCAAGGTGCGGCTAACTTACACAATTAGGCTAAATGCGTTATATCACTACCTTAAAGAAATGGGCTAAAAACAAGGTAAGGCTAACTTACACAATTAGGCTAAATGTGGGATATCACTATGTTAAACAAAAGGGTTAAAAACAAGGTAAGTCTACTGTATACAATTAGGCTAAATGCGATAAATGGCTGATTAACACACATGGGCCAAAAGCAAGGTAAAACCATCTCACACAAATAGGCTTAATGCGAGATATTGCTGACTGACACACATGGGCTAAAAGCAAGGTACGGCTAATTTACACAATTAGGCTAAATGCGAGATATGGCTGACTAGCACACATGGGCTAAAAGCAAGATAGGCTAACTTACACAATTAGGCTAAATGCATTATTTCACTACCTTAAACAAATGGGCTAAAAGCAAGATAGGCTAACTTACACAATTAGGCTAAATGCATTATTTCACTACCTTAAACAAATGGGCTAAAACAAGGTAAGTCCAAATTACACAATTAGGCTAAATGTGTGATATCACCACGTTAAACAAAAGGGTCAAAAACAAGGTAAGTCTACTGTACACAATTAGGCTTAATTCGATAAATGGCTTACTAACACACATGGGCTAAACACAAGGTACGGCTAATTTACAAATTAGGCTAAATGCGAGATATTGCTGACTAACACACATAGACTAAAAACAAGATACGGCTAACTTACACAATTAGGCTAAATGCGAGATATGGCCAACTAACACACATGGGCTAAAAGCAAGGTAAGGACATCTTACACAATTAGGCTGAATGCGAGATATGGCTGACTAACACACATGATATGATATGATATGATATGGCATTTATAACGCGCCTATACACAAGTGTTTCAAGACGCAACGAGGCAAGGGGGGGGGGAACAAAGGGAGGACAGACAACGATCCTGCTAGGCCAGGCGTCATTCAGATCGCGCAAGTGCATGGGAAGGGGGGAAAGGAAAAGTGCGAGGGGGGAAGGGAGAGGGGAAAGTGCAGTACATGGGAAGTGGAATAAATAAATAAGATAAATAAAAGACTTAAAACAGGCAAGTGCAAGGAAGTGCGGACAAAGTGCTGGAAAGGGGACTGATGGGATACAGAAAACAGTCCCCAAGTGCAGAGGTTGCCAGGGAGGCAGTGCAGGTGGGCAGTTGACAGGGCCTGGGCCAGAGATCAGAAAGGGTGGCCAGGTAACCAGTGCAATTTCAGTCAAGAATTCAGCAAGGGAGGGGAGGAGAGAAAGCAGAAGCAAAGAGGAAGGTTTTGAGGTGTTTCTGTGGTTTGAGATGAGGAGCTGGGATTAGAAGTGTGGTCTCCTGGGTTCCAGAATCAACGATTTAGGCACATGATCACATCACCTGCTTTCATGCTCTCTCCTGCTTTTCACACTCATGGTGAACTTGAGTATTTGAGCTCTGACTTCGACAAGTTGGGACCGTACGTGTTTGGGTTCAGACCCTAAAGGTACAGCAAATGACAACATTCTGATTGTGGAAATATGGTCTACGTGTTCTACGTGTTCCCTTTCATCTTTTGGGCCACCTCGCCCCACCTCCCCCATTGTCCAGGTTCTCATTGGCTTAAAGCAAGGTACAGCTAACTTACACAATTAGGCTAAATGCGAGATATGGCTGACTAATACACATGGGCTAAAAGCAAAGTATGGCTAACTTACACAATTAGGCTAAATGCGTTACATCACTACCTTAAACAAATGGGCTAAAAACAAGTTAAGGCTACCTTACACAATTAGGCTAAATATGAGATGTGACTGACTGACACAAATGGACTGAAAACAAGTTAAGGCTACCTTACACAATTAATCTAAATGCGAGATATGGCTGAATAACACACATGGGCCAAAAGCAAGGTAAGTCTAACTTATACAATTAGGCTAAATGCGTGATAGCACTACCTTAAACAAAAGGGCTAAAAAAAAGGTAATGCTACCTTACACAATTAAGCTAAATGAGTGATACACAATTGGTCTAAAAGTGAGATATGGCTAACACAAGTGGGCTAAAATCAAGATAAGGCTACCTTACACAATAAGGCTAAATGTGAGATATGGAATGCAAGATATGGCTGACTAACACACATGGGCTAAAAGCAAGGTACGGCTAACTTATACAATTAGGCTAAATGTGTTATATCACTAGCTTAAAGAAATGGGCTGAAAACAAGGTAAGGCTACCATACACAATTAATCTAAATGCGAGATATGGCTGAATAACACACATGGGCTAAAAGCAAGGTAAGGTTAACTTACACAATTAATCTAAATGCGAGATATGGCTGAATAACACACATGGGCTAAAAGCAAGGTAAGGTTAACTTACACAATTGGGCTAAATGAGTGATATCACTACCTTAAAGAAAAGGTATAAGAACACGGTAAGTCTACTGTACATAATTAGTCTAAATCCAAGATATGGCTGATTAATCCAAATGGGCTAAAAGCAAGGTAAGGCTACCTTAGACAATTAGAATAAATGTGAGAGCTGGCTGACTTACACATATGGTCTGAAAACTAGGTAAAACAACCTTACACAATAAGGCTAAATGCGAAATATGGCTGACTAACACACATGGGGTAAAAGCAAGGTACGACTAACTTACACAATTAGGCTAAATGTGTGACATCATTACCTTAAACAAAAGGGCTAAAAATAAGGCAACGCTACCTTACACAATTAGGCTAAAGCTAAATGCGAGATATAAAGAAAATGTGGATCGCGGTTGTCGCCACAGCTACAGTTTTTCTGGTTGGGTGTGTTGAATTTATGATTTACCTTTATTTTGAAACACTCAATCTACAGTTCAGGGAATTTGTCTTCCTGAAAACCCACATCCACTCCTCCCAAAAAAGGTGAAGGAGTTTCCAGAGTAAAGTTTTGAACTAAACACTTTACTACATTTTCACTGAGACCATTGACAAGTGTTAGCATTGGAGAATTGCCTATTCTTGGGCTGATTCAAATTTGACATGTTAGACAATATCGGTGAGAGTCTCTGGGTTCGTAGCTTGGGTATAGATACAACTGGATATCGTTTGTGATACTGAATTGGTTGCAAATAATTTTAAAGGCCTGGGTTCTGTGTCTTTTGGGAATGCTTGGACAGCAGCACCTGCCTCTCTCACCATTCTTCAGGTTCACCTTCAAAACACCCCAGTTCTTTTTGTTCATTAAGGAATCGATTTCAGTTACTTAGTCATCTGTGGCAGACACCAATCAAATGGCTTTAATTCCATATTTCAATTTGCGATGTCTAAGACCTCCAGAACCTGAAATTTCAGGAGAATAGCCTCATTAGGGTCAGTTGAGCGAAGGGTTTTAATGATTAATCAGAAAGGAGAGGCACTTTGCACTATACCACCTTAGTTCAATGATATAGCTTTAAAAAAAAGGGTTTGCCAAAATATTTTGTATTGCTACTTGGGATTTAATGAATTCTTGAGGCATTTGTCTGATTAATTTGGGATCATGGTACTCCCTTCTTGTTTGTCTTTCAAAGGCCCAGCACAGGTAGATGCAGTGGCAGGTCTCAGGTACGGTTACGGGTACGGTAATTTCTTCCTTCAAGTTTGTGCACCTGCTCACAAAATTCCTCTTTGGTAATCTGGTCCTATTTGAGCAATAGGCCCCGAGCAGGGGAGGCATTACCACTTCAGGTAATACACCGGGGCCCATAGTTACAGGCCAGAGTGAAGCGAAGGGGCCTATATCTACTAGTACCTCAGCCTGTAACACTAGGGTATTAAGAGCATTTATTTATCGTTCCAAAACGCTCTAGCGTTTCGGAACAGTAAAAGAAACTGTAAAAAAATGGCCGCTGGGGAAGGGAAAACGTAGTCCCTTCTCCCTTTCCATAGTGGGCATTCAAAAAATAGGGTAGTCCCTTCTCCCTTTCCATAGCGGCCATTCAAAAAATAGGGAAAAATATAAACAAAAAAATGGCCGCAATGGAAAGGAGAGAAAAGACTATGGGCCTCATTACGACCCAGGCGGTAAGTTACCGCCTGGGTCGTACCCTTACCACCATGGTGTAAACTATATTTACACCATGGTGGATGGCGGATTTACCGCCCCATTCCAAGGTGAGTGGGGCGGTAAATCCCCATTTCCCATTTTACCCTTCCCCATTCCCATTTTTGCCCCATAGGGCATAATGGGAGCGGGGAAGGCGCTAATTACGCCACCGTAAATTACGGTGGCGTAATTAGCACCATGGTCCCTTAGCGCCATGGATTTTAACGCCTGTAAAAAGCAGGGGTTAAACTCACCATGGCGCAAAGGGACCTCGGAATCAGGCGTTAAGGGACGGCGCCGTTTACGGCGCCGTTAACACCTTAACGCCTGATTCATAATGAGGCCCTATGTGTAGTCCCTTCTTCTTTTCCATGACGGCCTGACACGGATCAGGAGCGGAGGTGCTGGGAATAGAAGTGTTCCCAGCGCGTCTGCTCCCGAAATGGACAGAAAAGAAGGTAAGTGTGGTTGGGAGGGCGTGGGCATGGAAAGATAGCCTTCACACCCACTTCCCAAAAGACATAAAAAGAGCCACTGGAAGCCAGACAGGGACATTCATTTTCCAACCTTCAACTGAATTCCTGCACAGCACTCTGACGGCAGAATCCAGGACTCCAGAGATCCAGAACTTCACTCCAGAACTTAAAGCAGAGAGGCCTGGACCACCAGCTAAATCCTTTTTCAGCAGGCCTTCAGAATCCAGCAATCCAACCAAACTATTCTACAGCCGGGCGAGCTGCTGGATTCTTGCCAAGAACTTTTGCCAGAACCGGTAGCAGACCCAGAAAGCAGTGCTGTATCCAGAACCGCAGTCCAGACCCAGACCGCTGTGAGCAGAACCGGTGCCTGATTGACCCGCCGAGCAGAGAGAACCGCAGCTAAACCTATTGACCAGATCTGTTACAAGGCCATGCCTTTCAAATTTATAGTGTGAGTACCCAGCTAGAACTGTGCAGAACCCATCTCTTAGCTTAAAATAATCTGATTCAAAACATTTGAACCTGTCCAGAACTGCATCATAGAATCGTGTGTCCCTTCTCCGATTTTAAACCTGTAAAAGTGTCATTTGCCATTTTGAATCATTATTTAATTTCTGAAAAACTACCTTCACGAAATCGTCTGTATCTCTTGAACCGTTTGTGCTAGAAGCAAGATTTAACTTTCATTTTAAAGCTAAGATTCTAGAACCGACTTTCTATTCATTATACTTTTTCCGTAATCGCGCTCGCCGCACTCGGAAAAAGTGCCGCGATTTGCGATTTAGCTCAAATTGCTCCACTTATCAAAATAGCAGCTTCTTGCTTTCCTTTGCTGAAATTCGTTTGCAACCTGACAATCATTCATAGAGCATTGCTAAAGTGATCCTGAACTAATTTAAAGTAGCTATCACCGACCCTGAATCTCTTATAGGGAATTAAAATCATTTTTAGCATATTTTTCCCTTCTTTGCAAACCACATTTAAAGTATTTTGCCTGTGTTTTAAAATCATCCCTGTGATCTAAGCTTGCTAGGGGGGAAATGAACTACATTTGATTGTATTCCTGAGAACTGTGTGCTCTTCTTTCCATCTTTTTATATTGCATAAGGGGGGGGGTGAATTGCTAAAAGGGGAAAAGTGATTATATTATCTTTTGCTGAAATCACATCAAGTTTATTTCTGTACTGCCTTTTTTCCACCTTGCATTTCCTTGAAACCATAAAGCATTCCGAGCTACCTTGTTCTTTCCGTACCAACTCCTAAGTAATAAAATAAGTGTGCTACTGTAAGATTATCCATTGTTGATCAACATCATATTCTTACACTCATCTCTGTGACTCAAGAATTACATATAAAAGGATAAACCATTTGCAGAATACTAATCAGTGTGTGTGTCTGTGTGCACTGTGCATTGTTTTTATGTGTCTTTATATGGGCGTGTGTGTGTGTGCGTGTGTGAATATGTGTGTGTTGATATTTGTATATGCCCAGACTTGGCTACATAGCCTCCTGTGCCTAGAGGCCGCAGCTATGCCTCAATGATACTGTCCAATGAGGCCGAAAGAGATGTGGAGTTGCTTGTGGTCTAGTGAAGAAGGGGTGTGTCCTAGCAGAGTGTGGGCTGGACGGCCCCCTTTGGGGGTTGGATCAATCCTGCCTTGCATATAGTCTTTTTCCCATCTCTATTGCCAAGCTAGACTAAAGAACAGAGGGCCTCGTTATGACATCAGAGGTAGCTGTGCCTGTGATACAGGAACGGCTGCCACCAGTGTCATTTTTTTCCCGGTGCCCGCGAATGGGCAATTACCGGATCATTACGGCCCTGCCGGACCCTGTAATTGCCCATTTACGGGCACCGGAAAAAAGATGCTCCCCATTCCCATTCGGCCCCATAGGGCTGAATGGGAATGGGGAGGTTGGATGCACCGGCACCCGTTATAACAGTGCCGGTGCATCCGACATGCTGTGCTTGCGGGTGCCACTCTGCCCGCCAGGTCCGACCGGTCCAGGAACTACGGTACCAGCAAGTTTACCGGTACCATAGTTCCCAGACCGGCAAACTTATAATGAGGCCCAGTGTCTAAAAGTTTGCACAGAACAGTGCCAGTGATTTATCTTCCTTCAGAGTATTCTAACCAACACTCTTCAGTGTTCTTATAGTCACCCTAATGGGACAAGTTACTCCTCATTGATGACATCCAATGAGGCTGTAACATGACAGGGGATGTGTGTGGCCTTGTGCAGAAGGGATCTTACCTAGCAGTTCAGGCTCGACTTCCCCGTTTTGATTGTGACCCAGTCTGATATGCATATGGTCTTTCCCCTTCAGTATTGGCACAGTAGACTGAACAATGATGGTCCAGAAGGTTGGCAGGGATGTCATTTCACCAAAATGCCAGGGGTAGCAGAAGTGACATCACACGACCCTTGACCTCTGATGACATCACAGGAAGTGATGTCATTTGAATCACCCTGAAATTAACATCACGGGAAGCGATGGAACACAACGTTTCACCCCTTGACAAAACAGGAAGTAGCATCACATAGCATTGTTCCGAAGTACACTATGAAAAATATGGTTACAATAGCACTGTAAAGTGATATACATTTCATACAAGAATGGATAACCATATGTATCGTTAATATCAGTGTGTGTAGGCCCCTATTACCAAATTACTGTGAATGCAAGCAGATGTCCAAGGCCACATGATAATTATGTGTGATTATATAACACTTACCCTTAAGCGCTTTATATAGATCAATTATACATACAATATCACCCAACCTGGGTTGGTACTCATTTATCAACCTCAGAAGGATGAAAGGCTAAGTTGGCCATGCCGGGATTCAAACCTGCAACCTGTTGATCACACACACACACATCACTGCAGCGAGCACTAAACCACTGAGCTATCTTACAGGCTATAGCTATCTTACCGGCTATAGTAAAATGTGCAATTACATGCCTGAATGTTCACAAAGAAAGCAAATTACACTCTGTAGTGGATACCATTAAACTGGTAACAGAGATTTAACAGCAAGCCAGTTCATCTGCAGGTCTGGTGCAAAGTTGGCAACATGTCAAGCCTACGTAGATCTACTTTTCAGGCTTCAGAGGTTGACCTCACACGGCATCCCATACTCTGGGCACTCGTTACCTCATACTTGCAAGCAACCATCCTGAACAGCGTGCCATGCAGATAGGAAAGATAGACACATTACAACGAGGCACATGAAAATCAAGGGCCACTTTATGTGCTATGGTCAAACATTTCTACACTGCACACAAGCTTTTCGGCACAAGGATTTTGTCAAGTGACCGATGACACCTAGATGGAATGTCTTGTGATGATCATAACAGAGACAACAGCAGAAAAAACATGCTATAACTGCAACTTGCAAAAAGCAAAATATATAGTCTGAAATTGATGCTTATTCTATTCAAAATGCCTTTTGGCAGTTTTTGTCTGCATTGTGAATTTGAGGTGTTTAATAACAGACTAAATCAGTGACTCACCCCCTGCAGATTGCCTGAATTAAACCTTTTGTTGAGTCTTGCAATTATTGTATAGAATTCCAGAAAGACACATTATTTGTTATTCCTATTCTTTCTTATTTAGGGTCACTGCTCAAAGTGTTACACTTGTGGAACCCCCTGTTTTATTTTAAGAGGCGGGAACAAGAATGCCAGCCACTCCAGAAACAAAGACCCACATGGTGCTGGCCCCAGCCCATGAGCTTCCATAAAAAAAAAGTTTACATTTTTTTAGGGGTAGCAAGGGAGACCTCAGGGGTCGCAGGGGCGACCCCTAAATGACGGCCCTGCTGAAGCGTGCCTCTACACTAATGTCCTGTGCACAGGAGAAGCTGCGCGTGGTTGCCCGAGGGAACCCTGGCAGTGCCACTCCACACACAATGGGAGGTTTGGGCCTCCATGGAACAGTGATTTGGTAAGACCAACCTTACCTCCAGTGGCACAGTGACACGAACGAATCAGGCTGCTTTTTGTGCTAGGGTTACTGAGTGACATAAAAGAAACCTGTTGATCACATTTCTTTTTATGCTGTACAACAAACATAGTAAAAAAATATTTTGCCGTAAGGAAAACATTTGAGATAATAAGGATTGGATCCATTCTGTATTATCCAACTAGAAACAGGGGTGCTAAACGTATTTGCTCCATTTTTTTTGCATAAAGGCAACATTTAGATAATATGGCTTTACTAGAAATCAATGAATTACTTCGTTCGTGATTACATCCTCAAAGTAACTCATCAGGAGGAACATGTCCAGTTCCCCGCTCTTGCTATCGGCAGCTGGGCACACAACGCCTGGGCCTGGCTGGCATGCCAGGAGGGCACGAGCGTGCTTATTGTTTGGGCAGCGCCACGTGGAGCAAGGCCCTGGCAGTGTCCTCGGAAATGAAACAGAACAGACAGACTGGCGGCCGGCGTGACCTTGCGCGGCGTGCGCAGGCGCGCTCAGGTCATCTTGGTTGATTTGAGGACCGTGCTAGACTGCTGGGGCCTTTCATGGCTGGCGGGAGAAGTTGCCACAGTAACCGGTGGGGGGAATTAGCCTGCGTGTCAAGAGACCACGCTGACATATTTCAAGAGGCCTCCGGTTGCCATGTCCTGGCTTGAACCTTTGTCTGTGCTCAGAGGGAAAATGGAGGGAAAAAAAACAGCAAAGTGGCCCAACTAATTGGGCACGATGAGCGAGACTTAACTGCAGAGGATTTCAACGTGAATCCAAGCGCTGGTACCCAATTATTTTAAGCGCCGACATGCGCATTATATGTGACTGTCACCGTTGAGGAAATCCGAGGTTGACTGCGATATCATACGCCCTCATTGACAGGTCATTAACGCAGGGACAAACCGAGATGCCTGTCTTTCTCAGAGCCAAAACGTTTTGTCGCAGAGCTCCAATTTTAGTTTTGGCTGTTAGGCCTCGACGCAAGCGGCGCCTATGAGCTGACACTATTGTCATGATAAATGCAGACAGGAAAGGGATGCTAAAGAGGAAAAACGCACATATCCTGTAGGTGTTCTTTGGCCACTTATCCACTGTTGTCTGCCCATGGCCATGTCAGTCTAGTCCATATGTCCACTCCTACCCACTACCTGTCCCTCCCCACTCAAAACCCATCCCCATGGGATCTCTCGGAGCTACCTGTGAGCAGACTCCTGAAAAATAGGGACTTAATTATAACTATAAACCAGCTCTAGTGTACGAAACCCCCAGTGACCTGATTTTATACGCAGTATGTGTTTCCATGCATCTGTTCCTTTTACTGAATTCCCGTTAAACACCAGCTTTGACAAAGCCAACAGTGTTGGCTCTTGTATAGACATAGGAATTTTCCAGAGACTGCCATAATATGGCTATGTACCAGCACCATTTTCCAGTTGTTGCCATTTTATGACCAGTCAATATCATTATGACGGTGCTTACAAACTGGCTATCCTATACCTACTTAAAAGCCAAACCGGTTGCTTTTGCCAATGCTTATTTCCGTTTCCGGGAGGAAGTGCAAGTGTTAGCATAATATGAAGAGTCTTATTTCCCAGACAGTGCACAGGCTCTTTGCTGCAGTGATGCAGGTACTTGATAGCAAGTTCTGGTGAGGGACATCACTTTTCCAAAACGGCAGGAGCAGCGGAAGTGACATCACATGTTGGGCAACATCAAATAAAGTGACACTGCATGACCGTTTACAGTAATAACATCACAGCGAGTGGTGTTGAATAACCATTGAACCCGATGAAATCCTAGGAAGTGATGTCACTGATGTAAAAAAAACTTATAATAACCATAACATAATAAAATACATTATTATATGAGCAGACAAACAGACTCAATCTAGGCACCTGTGAAATGCAAGCAGAGCCATCTTGTAGAATGAAGGCGCCGCCATGGCCCTCCAGGAGCGGCACCATTAGGGGCTGCGTCTTGGGCCATGGCAGGGCCTCTATTCCACTGGGGACTTCTGGGAGGGAAAAGGGGTCGGGCCGGTGGGTGGGGCTCTGCTTACCTGTATTCGGTGGGGTCAGGATATTTAAGCAGGGCAGACCCAGGCATCATCCTCTTTCTTTCCCGCCGCCGTCCTGTGCCTTCCTGTGTTTTGTGGAGGGGAGGGCTGTCGGACAGTACCCCAATCAGCCCTGTGGCGCTGTTGACGGGGACCTACACAATGGCTTATATAAAATGTTTGGACCATGACTAAAATGTTGAACTAACAGGAACTATGAATTTGCCAACCGGCTTGTGGGTTGAGGGGTCCACTCGTGTCCAATAGGCCAAGCAGGCGAGGATAGCGGGGGTGGCCCCTCGGGTTGCCCATTGGGTGGATTTGTTTTTTTGCCTTTTCATTTTCTGGATCAGAGTCTTGATGTCTGGTCGGGAAAGCATGTTTGCTAACAGCAATGAAGGATTTCTCATATTGTTATTTATAGGCCTTGATGAAGGGAGCCCATTCTAATTCTCGGCTCGGCATTGTGTCATGCAGTTGGGCCGTTATCTTCTCCATTTCGTATAGATCCTTTGCTTTACAAACCCACATTTGTTTGGTAGGGAATCAGATTTCCAATCCATCGTTATACACGCCCTTGTGGCTAGGAGCAAGAAGTGTACAATATGCGGCACCCTTTCCCATCGTTTGTCGTGAAGCTCCAGGCCAAAGAGGACCCGTCTAGGGTCCATAGCCCTTGAGATCCCTTCCACCTTTCTAATCCAGCCCAGGACTTCCTTCCAGTACGACTGAGCTTTGGGGCCTGACCACCACATGTGCCAGTAGTCTGCTACCATGTTACACCTTTGCCAACCTTGGGTGGATTTTTTGCCAGGTGTAGGCGTTCGGACTGTCTGGCTAGACATTGGGTTTTCTGCAATTAACCCTGGGGTCAGCTCAGACAGCCAGTAGGCCAATGAGGCAGCTGGTGGGTTGGCAGGGCTGCTAGGGGTCAAGGTCATGGTAACTGATGATGCACAAAGAAAAAGACTTGTAGGTCCCCGTCAGAAGTGTGTTTTGTGAATTTCTGTAATTAAATTCAGCCTGTTTACCTCTAAAAATGGTGACACATCATTCATATAATACATGTGTGTTATGTTCAGAAGCCATGGGCATACTACGAGTGCACCCCTATCAGAGGTGACCATGCATGTGATGTTCCTACATGCACCAGTCACGCAGCTCTCCCTCTTGGATGATTTCATTGCAAGACCGCCGGGTTCTTATCATACAATATTGCACACCAGAGCCGCTTGTTTCTTTGCTCTTTAATGGCAAGACACCTTGAAAACCATGTCCCTCTTCTAATCGCTGCCTGCTTGGGCACGGACACCTTACTAGTTGCTTCTAATCCGCATCCACTATCTATGTTATGGTATGTGTAGCTTGGTATTGGTTCTTATCATGCAATATTATTATTTATCTACTCAATCAGCAGCAAAGAAAAATAGAACTTTAAATCTTTTCAATGCATTTAACAATTTTTAATGGAAGAAGAAAGATAATTCTTGAAAAACAGCTCCTTCTTGAGCTGTGCGGTGGTCCTGGAGCACTAACCACCTATCAGCAAGTCCATTACGGCATAAATAGCCTGCTATTTAATCCCACTTCCTTTTCTTTTCTGCTCTCCAGCATGCAAGCTAAGCACCCCACCTTGTGGTATGTATGCACCTTTCCTGATTAATAGCCAAGTTATGCTTCAGTTTTTAGTGACTTTTAACATTGGGGATTGTCTGCAGAGGAAGTCAGTTTTCCGATCGCCAGCGTTGCGTGGGCTCCTGCCGCTCTCACTGAGCTCTGACTCCTTGTCCAACGCCTCATGCTCTCTGGAGCGTTGGTCTTCAGCTAAACTATCCGCTCTCCCTCAGCACGGGCCACAGCATGCCATAATGCACCGAATGTCCTTCCATTCCTCGCCTCCCGCACTGCTCTGGAGGCCGCTGAGTGCCCTCAGGCGACTCACAACTTGCAATTCTATATCTTATCTCTGCTCCTGACTGTGGCCCCCCCATTCAACGCACCCATCACCAAGAAGACCCGAGCAGCATGGGGGCAGCTTTTGATCCTCTTCAAAGTCATCCTTTCATCTCTGCCCTGAGTTCCAGAACAGTTGTTCAAGCCCTTATCAGCTCCCACTTGGAAGTTGTCAATTCCCCCTACTCGCACGAGTCCCAAATGACACCTCAGCCCCTTTTAAAGCCAACCAGCATTCTGCAGCAAGCCTCATTGCTGGATCTAGAAAAGTCCACCACATCCTCAATGGTATGCAGTGTTTATATCGAACATTTTATATTGAAAGACTATATATTGAATATTTGATATCGAAAACTTTTATAGTGAATACATTTAGGGGTGGGGCAAAGGGTTACATATTTTTGGGAAACGGTTGGGGTAGGTTTTTAGGGGTCGGAAATTGGAGTTCTGGGTGAACCCTCCCAAAAAAAGAAATGCATTCAATATACAATTTTTAAATATAAAGATTTCGATATATATAATCTTTCACTATATAATCTGTCGATATAAAGACATGTAACCATCCTCAACTAACCTAAATTAAAAATAAAATAAATAAACTGCATGGGTCGGGCATAGCTTCGGAAGGGGAGTGTGGGAGTTCCGCCCCACCATTGCTAACCTAGTTGTCGGATTTAGAGAGTCCATTCAGTTCCAAAGGTGCATGTTGGGGCCAGAGTTGCCACGTATGGTCTTATTGCCCAGCTGTCAAGTACGGTTTCATTCTTTGAAGCTGTGACTGACAGCTCTACTGTCAGGGAAGGGATGCCCAGAGGAAAGCAAATTATGGTAAATGGGTCATGGTAGCAAGTTCATTTTTGATGTCCTGTTCCATATGCAAAATTCCAATTCCTCAGGAAAAGTGCTAATTTTGGATTTGCTAATTCTGATGTTCCATATACATTTTGGGCTAAGTTCTTCAATAGAATTGCCCACGAATGTACATATTGAAGTGATTGTAAACCATTTGTCAATTTGTCATTGAGATACTGAGATCCTCTCCACTATTGACGATTTGTGTATACATATGTGTATTATTGTGGAGTGTGAGATTTTGACATTGTCTTTTATATTGTTTTCGACATGAATTTTAGTGTTTTTTTATGTGTGTGATATGTGTAATAAAATTTTATTTTTTATTTTTTTTAAACGAGCATTGGGTAAAGATCCATATTTGTGACTATAGGCTGATGCACTTTAGTATCCTTCCTTTTGTATATATCATTTACAGTACCCACAAAGTAGGAGGGCTGCGAATCCCCCATGTGGGACTACCCGTTGTGAGAACAGTATGTACATTTTAAAGCCCGGACCCCACAATGCTCATAGTAGTGGAATTTTGTGAAAGATCATTTCAACTAAAAACATTTATAAATGTACTAACAGGTCTGTTTGTTTTACAAGCAAAAACAAAAAGGTTTTTGGCAAAGTTGCATTTTGTAACCACACAATGCATAATATGTTAATTGCCTGTTCCAAGTAATGAAAAAGGCAAGCAGCCCTAATTGATCATATAACCAACTCACAAAAGACTATACAGACATCTCAAGTTGTCCCAGCGTCACCATGTGAGTCGGATCCTGCCCACCTTCCTTTTCCTGTGTCCTATCACTTGCAGCTCGGAATGTATAATTGAAAAGCAAAACTACGAGTCACAGAATGCTGATAAACACACAGCAGAGGATGCACCACTCACGCCCAAGATGAAGGATAGTTAGACAGCTGCATTCGATTTCTAAGCGCCCTGGTGAGAGAATGTTCCATATAGCGCCTTACAAATCAAAATAAATATATCAAACTGCTTCACACACCATTAGTTTAATCGTGCTCTGCACCTTGCTGGGCAAATACTATACACAACCCAAGTTGTCCAATGTTGTATGTGAGAGGCCTTTCCAGTCCAGATTTGTTTTCTTTGCATTCTGGTACCTATAGTTATGGACCTACATTGAATAATGTCAGACAGTATTCATTCATTGTGTCATTTGTGATGGTGCCTTTCACCATAATTATGGTCCATAGGTGCTTTTGGTTAGCACCCTCCGAGGGACCCGAGTCCAAAAATGTGGGAGATTTTGGAGGTGCTATTCTGCGTGTGTGCCTTTCAGCCATTAAAGACATGCGAGGGAGGCCAAGACTCTGCTAGTCACCCGTGTCTAAATGGAGTGTGTGTGGGTGGAAGTATACATTGGACTAAAGGGGGGGGGTTGTGTTTAAGGAGATAGTTATGTGAGAATCTACAACTAACTCAAATTTGTGTTGCTAAAAGTAGCTTCATTCTTATGGCAGAGGTGATGTGCAATAGTGTTTGTGTTATATGTTAGTGCAAGGTGTGTGGACGTGAGCCCTTGCCTTCCGCTAAGTTGTGAAGGTGCGGTGTGCGAGAGGAGAAAAGGGTTAGCTGCAGTGGTAGTCCTGGAAAAATTGGAATAGTGGATCCTTGCCAAGAAGATACACCCCAAAAATCAGATAGGACGACATTAAATGGTCTAGTTATAACTACATTGAGAGACATGGTCAGGTCCAATAGACAAGCATCTTTGTATGTAGCAATGGTTGACTTTTCCAAGGCTTTGGATACTATTAACCAGCAGATCCTGTGGCAAAAAATGAGGCGATGGGAGATGCATTCTTCTCTGTTGGCCATTCTAGAGAATATACATTCAGACAACCAAATCCAAATTATGTTGGATACGGAAGGTCATCTTTCTAATTCAACTAACATCATGAAAGGCCTCAGACGGTTCCATGTCATTTCATCGCAGAATGTTTTTTTGCTGGTTTTTTTACCACAATTTTACTTACGAAAAAACCCATCACATTTTTTTAAAATTATTTTTGGGGGGTTTCCCCACCAAGCCCTCATTTTCTTTAATTAGTATTTATTCCCAAACACCCACACCCCAATTTACTAACCCCCCCTAAAAAGTTGGATGGGTATTTTCAAAAACAAATTTGCGGCAAAAAACCCAGCAAAAAAACATCCCGTGATGAAAGCACATCGTACCCCTCAGACAGGGATGTATACTATCTCCATGCCTCTTTAATTTGTATATAGAGACCTACACAAGACCTTGGAGGAGGCATCATTTGTGAATCCTAAATTGGGAGGAGCGCATATTATCTGGCTAGCTGTTAACTGCTCTGACCAAATATGCACACTGCAATGAACTGGTAATCAATCAAGTAAAATCAAATGTTATTCAGTTCATAAGGTTGCCAAAGAGAGTTGAAAAATGTAAATGGCACAATGACAAAAATACAACGGAATCAATAAAAATGTCTACTTACTTGGGCTTTTGTTTGACGTAAAAGCCCAATATTACTTACCAGACTAAACTTATAGAAAAGAAGTCGGATCAATTTACATACCAAATTAAGATCCTCACAGAATTCTGTAAATTTAGCCTAGTGCCTTTAATAAGATTCTATATTGGGAAAGTAATCCCAAAAGTACTATATTGGTCAGAAGTAGAAGACACCTTTTACGAGATGTTGTGGGAAAGGATTGAGGGCAGAATTTGGAAAAAGGTATTCAATCTGCCCACCTCAGTCCCAATTCCATCGTTGCGCTTCGAACTAGGCTTGCAGTCCCTACGTTCATCGTTCAATTGACACATCATCTCGGACAATAGAAACATATTTTTACCAATTAGAGCCACTCTGTATGAAGATCTGCTAACTGTACTCTGTATGAAAAATTGTAAATTGATGTCAATAATTTGGATGCAATGGTGAAGTCTAGCACATTCTGCAACAGACTGTTTAAATCCGAGCCTGATACTATGATAGGTACCTTTGTTGATGCGTTTTGCGCAATTGACAATTTTCAAAGAATGGGCACATTGGGGAATATTTTAACCACATGCATCAAATGGCATGAAGGTTGCTGCGGGTTGTCCCCTGATGGAGCAGTGCATGTGATAAAGTCGCGCCTTAAAGCTAAAATATTAGAACTTAGTAAAGAACAGAATCTGGTCAACCTATTATCTGGTAATCGTAGTTCTGATTTTTGTGGGTATAACTCTCGCCACGAATTTAAACCAACCTATATAGCAGTGTATCCCAAAAGTGCGATTGTAAAGCATTATTTATGTTTGAAATTCCACATCAGTGTGGCACTTATGACCCAATGTGCCCAGTTGGGTATATCACAATATGACAGATATTGTAGGATATGCGGCAGAGAGGAATTGGAAACCATTGAGCATTTATTATTAGGTTGTGAATGCTTAGGGGCTTTGAGATCTAGCTACTTGAAAGCATATAATAAAAATGTCAATTTGGAAGATCGAACACTGAATTGGGCCAAGTTTTTAAATGTGTGCAACGCTAATCTGATATTTTATATGGTCCCATTTTATTGGAAGTATGTGGAAATGATCCACTTCTTATCATGATAATGTATTTAATTATTTGTAATAAAGTATTGAACTATTATGTTTTATTCCTTTTAGTGTGTTCATACTATTTATTGATTCTAATGTTCTATTGCGATCTATTGAACTTTTAACTGTTACAAACTGATTTCCTTATGATAACCAATGTACTTTATGTGTTGAAAGTTGTGACATCCTGTGTACTTTTAATGTTATGTGTATGTGTATATTTTTGTATGTTGTACATTCAAAGCCATTTGGCTGATGGTATATTAAATAAATACATACATAAATAATACCTTACACAATTAGTCTAAATACAAGATGTGACTGACTAAAACAATGTGCTAAAAGCAAGTTAAGGCTACCTTACACAATTAGGCTAAATATGAGATGTGACTGACTAACACAAATGGGCTAAAAGCAAGGTAAGGCTACCGTAAACAATTAGGCTAAATGGGAGATCTATATGACTAACACACATGGGCTAAAATCAAGGTAAGACTACCATACACAATTAGGCTAAATGCGAGATCTGGATGACTAACACAATGGGCTAAAAGCAAGGTAAGGGTACCTTACACAATTAGGCTAAATGCAAGATCTGGCTGACTAACACAAATGGGCTAAAAACAAGGTAAGGCCACCTTACACAATAAGGCAAAATGCAAGATCTGGCTGACTAACACAAATGGGCTAAAAACAAGGTAAGGCTACCTTACACAATTAGGCTAAATACGAGATGTGACTGACTAACACAATAGGCTAAAAGCAAGGTAAGGCTACCGTAAACAATTAGGCTAAATAGGAAATCTATATGACTAACACACATGGGCTAAAATTAAGGTAAGGCTACCATACACAATTATTCTAAATGCGAGATCTGGATGACTAACACAATGGGCTAAAAGCAAGGTAAGGCTAATTTACACAATTAGGCTAAATGTGTGCTATCACTACATTAAACAAAAGGGTTAAAAACAAGGTAAGTCTTCTGTACACAAGTAGGCTAAATGCGATAAATGACTGATTAACACAAATGGGCTAAAAGAAAAGTAAGGCTATTTTACACAATTAGGCTAAATGCAAGATATTGCTGACTAACACACATGTGCTAAAAACAAAGTACGGCTAACTTGCACAATTAGGCTAAATGCGAGATATGGCTGACTAACACACATGGGCTAGAAGCAAGGTACGGCTAACTTGCACAATTAGGCTAAATACACGATATGGCTGACTAACACATATGGACTAAAAGCAAGGTGCGGCTAACTTACACAATTAGGCTAAATGCGTTATATCACTACCTTAAAGAAATGGGCTAAAAACAAGGTAAGGCTAACTTACACAATTAGGCTAAATGTGGGATATCACTATGTTAAACAAAAGGGTTAAAAACAAGGTAAGTCTACTGTATACAATTAGGCTAAATGCGATAAATGGCTGATTAACACACATGGGCCAAAAGCAAGGTAAAACCATCTCACACAAATAGGCTTAATGCGAGATATTGCTGACTGACACACATGGGCTAAAAGCAAGGTACGGCTAATTTACACAATTAGGCTAAATGCGAGATATGGCTGACTAGCACACATGGGCTAAAAGCAAGATAGGCTAACTTACACAATTAGGCTAAATGCATTATTTCACTACCTTAAACAAATGGGCTAAAAGCAAGATAGGCTAACTTACACAATTAGGCTAAATGCATTATTTCACTACCTTAAACAAATGGGCTAAAACAAGGTAAGTCCAAATTACACAATTAGGCTAAATGTGTGATATCACCACGTTAAACAAAAGGGTCAAAAACAAGGTAAGTCTACTGTACACAATTAGGCTTAATTCGATAAATGGCTTACTAACACACATGGGCTAAACACAAGGTACGGCTAATTTACAAATTAGGCTAAATGCGAGATATTGCTGACTAACACACATAGACTAAAAACAAGATACGGCTAACTTACACAATTAGGCTAAATGCGAGATATGGCCAACTAACACACATGGGCTAAAAGCAAGGTAAGGACATCTTACACAATTAGGCTGAATGCGAGATATGGCTGACTAACACACATGATATGATATGATATGATATGGCATTTATAACGCGCCTATACACAAGTGTTTCAAGACGCAACGAGGCAAGGGGGGGGGGAACAAAGGGAGGACAGACAACGATCCTGCTAGGCCAGGCGTCATTCAGATCGCGCAAGTGCATGGGAAGGGGGGAAAGGAAAAGTGCGAGGGGGGAAGGGAGAGGGGAAAGTGCAGTACATGGGAAGTGGAATAAATAAATAAGATAAATAAAAGACTTAAAACAGGCAAGTGCAAGGAAGTGCGGACAAAGTGCTGGAAAGGGGACTGATGGGATACAGAAAACAGTCCCCAAGTGCAGAGGTTGCCAGGGAGGCAGTGCAGGTGGGCAGTTGACAGGGCCTGGGCCAGAGATCAGAAAGGGTGGCCAGGTAACCAGTGCAATTTCAGTCAAGAATTCAGCAAGGGAGGGGAGGAGAGAAAGCAGAAGCAAAGAGGAAGGTTTTGAGGTGTTTCTGTGGTTTGAGATGAGGAGCTGGGATTAGAAGTGTGGTCTCCTGGGTTCCAGAATCAACGATTTAGGCACATGATCACATCACCTGCTTTCATGCTCTCTCCTGCTTTTCACACTCATGGTGAACTTGAGTATTTGAGCTCTGACTTCGACAAGTTGGGACCGTACGTGTTTGGGTTCAGACCCTAAAGGTACAGCAAATGACAACATTCTGATTGTGGAAATATGGTCTACGTGTTCTACGTGTTCCCTTTCATCTTTTGGGCCACCTCGCCCCACCTCCCCCATTGTCCAGGTTCTCATTGGCTTAAAGCAAGGTACAGCTAACTTACACAATTAGGCTAAATGCGAGATATGGCTGACTAATACACATGGGCTAAAAGCAAAGTATGGCTAACTTACACAATTAGGCTAAATGCGTTACATCACTACCTTAAACAAATGGGCTAAAAACAAGTTAAGGCTACCTTACACAATTAGGCTAAATATGAGATGTGACTGACTGACACAAATGGACTGAAAACAAGTTAAGGCTACCTTACACAATTAATCTAAATGCGAGATATGGCTGAATAACACACATGGGCCAAAAGCAAGGTAAGTCTAACTTATACAATTAGGCTAAATGCGTGATAGCACTACCTTAAACAAAAGGGCTAAAAAAAAGGTAATGCTACCTTACACAATTAAGCTAAATGAGTGATACACAATTGGTCTAAAAGTGAGATATGGCTAACACAAGTGGGCTAAAATCAAGATAAGGCTACCTTACACAATAAGGCTAAATGTGAGATATGGAATGCAAGATATGGCTGACTAACACACATGGGCTAAAAGCAAGGTACGGCTAACTTATACAATTAGGCTAAATGTGTTATATCACTAGCTTAAAGAAATGGGCTGAAAACAAGGTAAGGCTACCATACACAATTAATCTAAATGCGAGATATGGCTGAATAACACACATGGGCTAAAAGCAAGGTAAGGTTAACTTACACAATTAATCTAAATGCGAGATATGGCTGAATAACACACATGGGCTAAAAGCAAGGTAAGGTTAACTTACACAATTGGGCTAAATGAGTGATATCACTACCTTAAAGAAAAGGTATAAGAACACGGTAAGTCTACTGTACATAATTAGTCTAAATCCAAGATATGGCTGATTAATCCAAATGGGCTAAAAGCAAGGTAAGGCTACCTTAGACAATTAGAATAAATGTGAGAGCTGGCTGACTTACACATATGGTCTGAAAACTAGGTAAAACAACCTTACACAATAAGGCTAAATGCGAAATATGGCTGACTAACACACATGGGGTAAAAGCAAGGTACGACTAACTTACACAATTAGGCTAAATGTGTGACATCATTACCTTAAACAAAAGGGCTAAAAATAAGGCAACGCTACCTTACACAATTAGGCTAAAGCTAAATGCGAGATATAAAGAAAATGTGGATCGCGGTTGTCGCCACAGCTACAGTTTTTCTGGTTGGGTGTGTTGAATTTATGATTTACCTTTATTTTGAAACACTCAATCTACAGTTCAGGGAATTTGTCTTCCTGAAAACCCACATCCACTCCTCCCAAAAAAGGTGAAGGAGTTTCCAGAGTAAAGTTTTGAACTAAACACTTTACTACATTTTCACTGAGACCATTGACAAGTGTTAGCATTGGAGAATTGCCTATTCTTGGGCTGATTCAAATTTGACATGTTAGACAATATCGGTGAGAGTCTCTGGGTTCGTAGCTTGGGTATAGATACAACTGGATATCGTTTGTGATACTGAATTGGTTGCAAATAATTTTAAAGGCCTGGGTTCTGTGTCTTTTGGGAATGCTTGGACAGCAGCACCTGCCTCTCTCACCATTCTTCAGGTTCACCTTCAAAACACCCCAGTTCTTTTTGTTCATTAAGGAATCGATTTCAGTTACTTAGTCATCTGTGGCAGACACCAATCAAATGGCTTTAATTCCATATTTCAATTTGCGATGTCTAAGACCTCCAGAACCTGAAATTTCAGGAGAATAGCCTCATTAGGGTCAGTTGAGCGAAGGGTTTTAATGATTAATCAGAAAGGAGAGGCACTTTGCACTATACCACCTTAGTTCAATGATATAGCTTTAAAAAAAAGGGTTTGCCAAAATATTTTGTATTGCTACTTGGGATTTAATGAATTCTTGAGGCATTTGTCTGATTAATTTGGGATCATGGTACTCCCTTCTTGTTTGTCTTTCAAAGGCCCAGCACAGGTAGATGCAGTGGCAGGTCTCAGGTACGGTTACGGGTACGGTAATTTCTTCCTTCAAGTTTGTGCACCTGCTCACAAAATTCCTCTTTGGTAATCTGGTCCTATTTGAGCAATAGGCCCCGAGCAGGGGAGGCATTACCACTTCAGGTAATACACCGGGGCCCATAGTTACAGGCCAGAGTGAAGCGAAGGGGCCTATATCTACTAGTACCTCAGCCTGTAACACTAGGGTATTAAGAGCATTTATTTATCGTTCCAAAACGCTCTAGCGTTTCGGAACAGTAAAAGAAACTGTAAAAAAATGGCCGCTGGGGAAGGGAAAACGTAGTCCCTTCTCCCTTTCCATAGTGGGCATTCAAAAAATAGGGTAGTCCCTTCTCCCTTTCCATAGCGGCCATTCAAAAAATAGGGAAAAATATAAACAAAAAAATGGCCGCAATGGAAAGGAGAGAAAAGACTATGGGCCTCATTACGACCCAGGCGGTAAGTTACCGCCTGGGTCGTACCCTTACCACCATGGTGTAAACTATATTTACACCATGGTGGATGGCGGATTTACCGCCCCATTCCAAGGTGAGTGGGGCGGTAAATCCCCATTTCCCATTTTACCCTTCCCCATTCCCATTTTTGCCCCATAGGGCATAATGGGAGCGGGGAAGGCGCTAATTACGCCACCGTAAATTACGGTGGCGTAATTAGCACCATGGTCCCTTAGCGCCATGGATTTTAACGCCTGTAAAAAGCAGGGGTTAAACTCACCATGGCGCAAAGGGACCTCGGAATCAGGCGTTAAGGGACGGCGCCGTTTACGGCGCCGTTAACACCTTAACGCCTGATTCATAATGAGGCCCTATGTGTAGTCCCTTCTTCTTTTCCATGACGGCCTGACACGGATCAGGAGCGGAGGTGCTGGGAATAGAAGTGTTCCCAGCGCGTCTGCTCCCGAAATGGACAGAAAAGAAGGTAAGTGTGGTTGGGAGGGCGGGGAGGGAATTCTTTGGATTGGGGGGGGAGAGTGATGGAGGGAAAGCAGAATGACACTTGCCTCGATCCCCGGCAGGGGAAGATGGCAGCCTCCAGCCATGTGGTGGCTCAGAGCGGGGATTACCCTGTTCGGAGCCTCCTCATTGGCTGAGTGGCTGCCACACTCCCCACCCCCTGCCGGGGAAGGAAGGAACATTTTGGGGTGAGGGATTCCCGGTCCGGTAGCGCCCCGGCGAGGGCCAATGAGATTGCATGTTACAATCTCATTGTCTCTCGCTGGGTTCTCATTTGGGAAAAGGCCTTTGCATTTTGCCCCAGCTGCTTCCAGTTGGAGACCAAATCTAATACTGTCCTGTCAGATGGACCCTGTTTTCTGTTTTCCCTTCTTACTATCTCTTTGAGTTTAAATACCCAGAAGAATCCACCAATGCAGCATCATTTGATGCAGCATCTTTGGATTGGACGGAGTTTGTGATGGGTTCACTTTCCCACATTCACCACGGCCCTCCTCCTTGCTTGCATTGGCCCATTGAATTATGTGTGTCATAAGCGGATGTGTCAGCTATGAGCTAGCCCTTCCCTCAACAATATGGAATTGAAATTGAACTGAATATTCCTTTCTCTGCATGGGTATATGGTATTGATGAGAATTAAATATTCAGATTCGGAATAGTTGTATTTTTGCCACTGCGTGCATGAAGGAGTATGCATATATAATTCATTGTTATATATCCTTTTATATGAATGTGATTTTTGTTCTGCTTAAAGCAAATCTACGTTTGGTTTTTGGATCAGACACATGGTTAAGAAATTACCACTCAAGGGGCCTCATCACGAGTTGGGCCGTAGTCCTTAAATGCAGGGTTACCACTGCATTTAAGGGCTGGCCTGATCACGAGTTGGGCACTTAATGGGCTGTCTCACCTCCAGCTTTTTGCTGGAGTTGAAAGTCCCATTTAGCGCCCTGTTTTCAGCACTATTACGGCCGGCAATGTTACCTCCAGCAGTAATAGCGCCAACAGCCACATTAGATCCAATGGACCCAATGGGGAATTGGCATTTACTGTTAACACTCAACACATGATCTGGCGCTATTACTGCCCAACGTTAATTGCATTAGCACCACCCGGTCCGGCGCTATTGGCGCCAGATCATGGGTTGGATGGTAACAGTAAATCCCCATAACCTATTAGGTCCATTGGACCCAATGGTGCTGTGGGTGCTGTTACCGCCAGCGGTAAGGCTGGAACTGGAGGTAACACAGCCCATTTAGCGCCCAACTCGTGATCAGGCCAGCCCTTGAATGCAGCGGTAACGGCATCATTACCGCCACATTTAAGGCCTACCACCCCACTCGTTATCATGCCCAAAATGTATTTCCCATGCTAATTTTTAATGCATCTCTCTTAAAGCTGACCTTGTCTTGCGCGTTCCAGCTGATTTTCATTTATGTGTGGGCTAAACCAATACCAAAGTCCATCTGCTAATATGAACAAAGGACCATTTTACTAGGCAGCTTAATAGAAAAGCATCATGTTTATTGGGACCTAATGTGTTCCAGGTTCAGCAGTTAGAGGCATGTGTAAGCATCAGAGGTTTAAGATTAATTCTAAACCTTACAGCCATCACCTCCTTTGTGTTGCTGATTTCACCCCAAGTGGGACGGGTATGCACAGACATGGGTCCTGTTCCTGTTGGGCCTAGAGACCCAAGCTAATCCTCACTGATGAGGCACAATGAGGCTGAAACACGTCTGGGGATGCTTGTGGTCTCGTGCAGAAGGGATGTCACCTAGCAGTTTGAGCTGGATGGACCCTTTTGGGGGTGAGACGAAGCCTGATTTGTATATGGTCTTTCCCCTTTCTGTAATGGCTTGGCAGGCGAAGAACAATGGACTGGAGGGTTTCCCACAGCAATGCCAGAGGTTAAGATTCATTCTAAACCTTACATCCATCACCTCTTTGTTTTTGCTAAGGACCGATTTGACCAAACACTGGAATTGTTTACTTTTGGATCAAAAAAATAGAGTATGATCTAGTCTGAGGCTAAATATAAAACACATTTCCTGTAGTTTAGAAACATGGCTCTATTCTAAGTACACACAAATGGGCCATTAAATCTTCTATGCATTGATCAAAGTGATGGGTTCTGGAGTCTGGACATTCTTGTTGTCAAGGAAGAGCTGACCTCTTCACAAACAGACCTTGAGTTCAACTTAACCTGGCGGTTCAGTTCGGTGGGTATGAGCTTCTATCATGTTTAACAAGAGGTGAAACATACAATGTATGCTATCCTTTTAAATCAGGTCTGATTTAAATTATCTGATTTTCATTTCCATTTGATTTTTCTTCCTTATGCTACATGGTAGCAAACATACACAACTCCCTTGTATTTCATTATTTGGTTTGCAATAAAGCCTACAGCATAGCATGTTTTCTATGCTTATTTTGTTTTCTATGTTTAACATTAACTATTTGACATTTCAGTGCAAAGCATCATATGTAATCAAATCATATTTTACAAAATAAAGGCATGAAGTTAGATGATAAAAGTGGCCATTAACTTATCAACACTGCTAACCTTCAAAGTGTTCTTAACTAGACGTCCCTTTTTATGTAGATAACTGTATGGCTACACAATCCAAGTGTTACCCTTTCCCCCACTTTTCTAATGAAAAAACTAATGAATATACTGCTAATTGTTCTGGATAAGATATGCCTCTAGAGGTACATCCCAGTAGACTGGGATCTGTTCTTCTTTGTTTCCCCATGACCAAAGGGGAATGGATCTAGTAGATGGTGCATTGTGCTAAGTAAGCCCTTCACAGGAGAATAATGGTAGTATATAGGCACATCATAGACAGGCCCGCTGTTTGTATACTCTCTGTATTTCACTAAGAGCTTCTATGATTACTTCACATGATAATTATTTTATTGACCACAGAAGCATGAACCACCAAATCCTTCCTCCCAAGATTTTCGACCAACATCCCACACTAATCAATTGCTAAATGATATGTAGACTACGGTTTTGTCCACTTCTCAAATCATGGTAAATGAGTGTAGGTCGCTGATTTTAATGAATATGCAGTAGTTTACCAACCTTGAACTGTGCTGTGGAGACCAACAGATATATTTTTAATCCAGCTGCTTTCCTAGATTGCCTTGTAATCATTCTGTAGATACACATTCACTGTTGTGCCATTTGGCCTTATCAGAGGGAGGCATTTGTCATTTTATTGTCAGGTTGATTTACTATGTGGTTTGGTGCTTTGCAAGTCAGCTTTACTAAACACTAGTGTAGCTTTCGAAAGAAAAACATGGAGAAAAAGTGGAATGTTGATGGACAACTAAAGATGGGAAGAGAGGAGATATAGGGGTCATTACAAGTATGCCGATATTTCTCACATAAATGCTGCCATACTTGTGTACTGTTAAATATCATTGGTAAATTCATCTAATTACAAATGGTGATAACATAGTTTTAATCGTATTGATTGAGCCCCAAAGGTGTCCTTTGGGGACTAGGAGTAAGTACCGCAGGTGCTAAAGCCACCTGTTGTTATCCCTTGAGTGTTTGGAGGTAATGTGGTGAAAATACATCCAGCCTAGTGCTGGAGGTATTTCCTCCACTTTGCCATACTAAGTATTTGGAGTTAAAGTGGAGGAAATACCTCCAGTTTATCTGCAAATCCTTAGTATGGCGGAGTGGTAAAAGCGCCAGCAATTCCATTGCAGCCACGTTTTTACTGCAGCACTATTCTCGTAGTGATCCCCATAGAGTACTATTGCCTGAATTCCACACTCAAGACATGGGAAAGCTTGTCTAAAACCCTGGCTTCTACACTTGATGAACGTTTGTGATCCTGGCCAAATCACTTTACATCATTGTGTGTTAAGTTTCCTTAGCTGGCAGAATATGTATTGGCTTACAGTCATTCTTTTAAGAATTCACTACATAGAGTTTCACTCATACATTGCTTAACAGACTGAAGTGTTGGAATATATAATAAGATTGACTGTACAATCATTACACACGTAGTGTCTCACACCATTTTTCTGGTTTTGGGCTGGAGACTGGCTTGGCCGATGCCATGCTCTACTCCCCACCCACTGGATATGCCGGATGACTCCATGGGCCTCATTACGACCCAGGCGCTAATGGGTTATCGGCCCCGTAAAAGGCTGCAGCGCCGTTAACCTATTAGCGCCTAATTACGAGATCCCTTTGCAGGACCTTGGTGCTAAGTATGGTGCCGCAATTTGCGGCACCGTATTTAGCGCCTTCCCCATTCCCATTGAGCCCTATGGGGCAAAAATAGGAATGGGGAAGGGCCATGGCGGCATGGAGAATTACCGCCCCGCCAACCTCGGAATGGGGTGGTAATTCCCCATTCCGGCATGGCGGACACTGGCATGGACCATGGTGCTAATAGCCCCATGGTCCTCCGCCTGGGTCGTAATGAGGCCCCATGTGCTGTAGGACACCCTATTCCATTCCTGTTCTTTGGTTTTACCTTAGTTTTACTTCAGTCCATTTAATTCAGTAGAAGTGGCCCAACACTACAACTCCCAGCAGGCAGTGGATGGAGGAGTGGAAACCCAGTACTGGCCTCTCCTGACATGGAGTCACCAGACTGCCCTGCCACCCACCACCAGCGGATGTGTCCTCAGCTGGAAACGTTTGCCTGTACATGTGCCCAGGCATAACAGAGATCCGCTAGTCAAGTCTGCCAGTCTGCGTGTGTGCTTTGGTCCTCAAGGAAGCAGAGTCCTTCCGCCTTTTAGAATTTATGTAAAATAAACCTTTTAAAGTAATATAACCCTGCTCACATTATACAGAGTTAATAAACTCAATCCGCCAAACGTTATAGCGTTAAAGAGTAGAGACTTTTTCAACTGCATTTTATAGCTGCCTGACGGCCCAAAGTTTTGTGTGACACCTTGAGCCAATCCTTGCATTTCAGGCAACAGAGATTTGCATTCTGGAACATGTAGTTATGATTTGGAGATTGGCCTCATCACGAGTTGGGCAGTATCCCTACAGTATTACCACCAGGGCTAATAGTGTTACCGCCAAACCCCCGGTGCTATTAGCGCCGGATCACGGGTTTGGCGGAACGGTAATTCCCCATTGGGCCATTCGGGAATTCCCCATTCCCTATTGGGCCCAATGGGGAATTTTCGGTGCAACTATCGAACATTGGCAAATTCCCAGCGCATTTAGCCTCAGCTCAGAGCTGGGGGTAAATGCAGCCAAACCCGTGATTTAGCGGACCCTTAAATGCAGCGGTAATAGCGTTACCACCGTATTTAAGGGTTACCACCAAACTCGTGATGAGGCTGTATGTGTACAAAACTTCAACTCCCAGAATGCAAGTTATACAACGTTTTATCAGATTAAAATCCTGGAATCGTTTAAGGTGTGACTGTGATTAATCAACTTTCGGGGCTCCAGTTGTTCAGGGATAAATATCGGTTTCTAAACAATTAATCAGCCCCACACCTCTAGTACACCAGAAGGGATATGAACAGATTGGAAAAACAAGCAAATTATAAACCTCCTTGTCCAATTTTGGTACGGGGATGGAATGGCAGGCTTATCTCGGAAAGGTCATGGATCGTAGGTTAGTTGCAACACAACGAAAATACAATTATTACCCAATGATAAAAGGAACTGTCCAGTGAAGGTTGTATAAAAACATCTACTTTATTATTATCACAACAGACAGTTCTGGTAAGGCTACCAAATACAGTCCACCCTGTAAAGGAATGCTCAGGACAGGGTCAGTATAGTAAATAATCACAACAGTTCAAGGATACTTGGCTTCTGCACTAAGGCAGCAATGGGTTTTATGTCTCTAGAGGCCCTCGGAGAAGGATTAGTGGCACAGAACCACAATGTACATAGTGCTTGTATGTGTTCTTGGTGCTCAACAGGGTCGAGTTAGCTTCAGTGAGCTTTGCAGGCTTCTCTGACAGAGTTCAAGACAGGAGTCAGCTGCGATTATCAGGCGGCAAGACAGTCTGTCGCGCGAAGCTGGACGAACGACTGCAGGCTGGCATACACGGTGGCCCGTGGTCAGGAATCATTGTCTCAGTGCTGATCGGTGGTTCTGAAGTACTGGTCGAGATTTCTTGGATGTCTTTAAGCGACTGAGGAGTAACAACGATCAGTGTTGTAGTCAGTTGCAGCTCGAGGAACTCGACTTGCCCGAAAATGTCCTTTAAGGTGGATGTCGGTAGATGCTCGTCGAGAGACTTCTCCAAGCTTCTTCACTGGCCTTGTGTCGTCCTTTAAGGTGGACGACCCAAAGCTGAGGAGTGTGTTGCGGGCAGCTTCCTTGTCCTTGGTTTCGGGTTCAGAGACCTCCTGGCATTTCCCACCTTTCAGAACATGGTAAGGCCCAGTCCACTTGTCCTGAAGGACACTGGCTATAACAGGCTCTGTAATCCACACCCACTGTCCTGTAGAATAGACTGTCACTGTTGCCATCTGGTTGTGTCAGTGCTTCATCAGCTCCTTACTGGGCTTTCGGTTTTCGTCGACTGTTCCATGTACTTTTCCATTCTAGACCGAAGGCCAACTACATAGTCCCCCACTTCTCACATAGGGGATGAGGGGTTGCCCTCCCATTCCTCATTCACTAGACTGAGGGTACCTTGTACTGGGTTTCCAAACAGAAGATCAAAAGGGCTAAACCCTACTCCATTCTGTGGCACATCCATGTAGGCGAACAGTAGGCATGGCAGGAGAATATCCAATTTTCTCCTCAGGTGCTCTTCCAAGCCACCTATCATGCCTTTCAGGGTCTTCTTGAAAGGGTCAGCAAGCTTGTTTGTTTGTGAACAGAAGGATGTAGAGAACTGGTAGGTGACTCCACACTCTTACCACATAGTCTTCATGTATGCTGATATGAAGTTTGATACCCTGTCAGAAACTACTTCCTTGGGGAATACAACATGGGAGAATATCCCAATCAGAGCCTTCTCAACTTCAGGGGCTTTGATGTTCCTCAGAGGTACAGCCTCAGGATACCCTCTGGCGTGGTCTACCACCACAAAGATGTATCTGTTCCCTGAGCTGATTTGAGGATGCAAAGGACCCACAATGTCCATGCCTATTCTCTTAAAAGGCCAACCAATCATGAGTAGTGGAATTAAGGGGGCCATTGTGGCACCACCTGAATTGCCAGACACCTGACAAGTCAGGCAGGACCGGGCACATTTCTTAACTTTTACACCAAACTGCGGCCATTAAAAGTGCACAGACAACCGTTCTGATGTCTAGGTCACTCCCACGTGACTTGCTAAAGGGATTTGGTTAGCCAAATCCAAAAGGAACTTTCTGTGGCATTGGGGAATCACCAACCTTCTGGTCCCCTCGCCCTCAGAGTCTTTTGGCTCACTGTACAGGGGTCTGTTCTCCCATTACACTTTGATCAGTTCAGGGGCCTCACCCTTAGCCTGCTCCTGTGCCTGCTTCTACAGGCCTGCCATAGTGGGACACTCTTTATGGGTTTTCAAGAAGTCAGTCTGATCCGTGCCCCCAGCTGATGCAAACTCATCCAGCTGGGACAGACCCTTTTTATCTGCGCGCGCCTGGTCCTCCACCTCAGGTTCCTGTACAACGCCAGGCAACTCTGAAGTCACGGACTCCCTTGCTACCAAAGAATGGTCCTCAGGGGCTACTGGCCCCTGTCCCACAGGAGTAGGTGACTCAGAAGTCTGCAGAATTGATCCAGGGGCTACCGCCCAAGCCACTACCTCCAACAAGCCCTCCGGAAGCACTCCAGGCCATAAGGCTCTGAGAGTGCTCAATATGGTGATCTCTTTGGACCTCAATTGGGTAGCTGCTGTGACTATCTCGGGGTCAGGAATATCAATACCCAACAGAAATTGGACTGGGATTGAGTCTTTCACTGCTACATGGTGCTGGGTCGGTTCACCTTGCCAGCTGAACTCTACTATCACCAAGGGGCATTTACTCTTTCCGTCAAACCTACTGATGCTACGATCAGGCCCATCAATATACTGGCCTACCTTAATGAACCAATCCTGCGTCCCCACCAACAATCTCCTGTATGTGTGAGGTCATAACCAGAGTGCTTTGCGATAGAAAAGGTAAAGGGGTGAAAACATGTAATACTAAGTCCCACAAATCTTCCTGTCGTGAATCAAAGGGTCTCTCTGGTTAATGGTGCTCTCTGTGGTTCCTGATTAAAGCGGCAGGTCTACCTTGTAGCTGTTGCGAGACCAGACTTTCTGGCTCCTGAAACCACATTCTCGTAACATATGAATGTGGTCCCCCAGCTAGGAGGACAACTGGAAACAAGCAGTACCAGACATGACACACAGTACCAGACATAACAGTTCTCTGTCAATCGATACTGAGGGTGGGAGCTGGCTTCAGGTTGACACAGTTGCATAGGAAAGGCTGTTGGGGTATCCTAGCTCCTTTGTTAGCCTCGGCAGCGAGGCCCCATGTGGGCCTGTTTGAATTACCCTGGTATGCAAATTGCTGCCACCAGTTGCAGGGCCCAACACAAGGGCAGGGTGGATCCATGGAGCCTTTGTTAGTTAATCAGGCTGGCCATGGCAGGGGGAAGGTTTGGTCCTCCCGCATCTGGAGATGCATTGTGTACTCCTGTCCTATACCAACTAAATATGACACAGGGGGACTGCGCCTATAGGCTGTGTCCACCCAGAGTACACAAATCTATGCATATGTCATGACGTGAGCATGGGAAAACCAGTTCACTTTACCTGATCTGACTCTGGAAATTGAGCCATGCTGCCCATATATTACCCGGCAATGCTTTTGTATACAATGAATTAACGCCTCATTGACTGAAATAGTACACCCCAAATTCAGATTTTACCAAGACTATCCTGTATCTCACTTGCCACGCACATGCTCGTAGCAAATTACGCAAATATTGACTGTACATCTGTGTCACACAACGTTCCATTTCTGCACCATCTGCACTGTACTTCTCGTTATTCAGATGTTTTAAATGCACCGTTTGGTAAAACTGCACCGTCCTTGCTTTCACCTATCGCTGCAACATTTTGACCGACTGTTAATTGGGATCCATTCTGAAATACTTTGGCACCGCCCCTACTTTAGAATGTAATGTTTATATGTCTTAAAATCGCTGCAAAAATGGCAGTGTATACAAATTATTGCGGCAAAAATGCTGTGGTTTTGCCGCCACAATCATGTAAAGGATGCGGGGGACACCCCCGCAAACCCTGGACCCATTATACAATTTAAGGGGACCGGGGGACACCCCCGCAACCCCTGCTCCCCTTAAATGGTATAATGGGGTACACCTTTCCCGGGTCAAACCACAGCATTTTTGCCGCAATTTATTTTACTGGCAACATATTTGCCACAATTGTATTACCTGATACCGACTGGAATACTGCCTGTTGCTCCACCTATTGCTTGATGTACTACCCTTCCAATGACATATGTGTAACTGCCAAAAAAAAAAAAGCGAAATACACATTGTCTAGTTGACTTCAGTATGTTAGAGCTTCGCACCCAATAACCAAGTGTCCAGGTTCTATTCCTAATTTTAGGTGATATTCTACCAATATTCAAATGTACACTAATATGTTAGTTCTATTATTAGCCACTATCTTTCCTTTCAACATCATTAGTGACTGTATTCTGTGCACAGGAAATGCTTTCACTACCCAGGGAAATGGCCTCCCCAAAATTGGATGCTTCAGGCATCACCCTATACCCTGCCCGACTCCATTTCTGCCTACAACACCAGCCTTTCTGCCCATCCAAGAGTATACGATTACTCCAACCAGTATAATAAACATTCACAAAACTGAACCTAATATCATTATACCTATGTTGACCACAAACCTTGTATCCATCAACACTGATTTCACTGCTACCAAGCCCATTCAGGGAAAGACTAGGTTAATTAGGCTAAGATCACTCACCCAACCACTCCATCCACGCCAACCTAGCATAGACACAAAACATCTCCTCCACCATCCTAACCCAGCTATGACCAGTCACAAACTCTATAAACATAATCCTTGCCCAGAAACACACTCTGCCACTTAAAGCCATAACCAAACAACCCCCCAGTACTGAAGACTCCATGACACTAACCACAACCTCACATGATGTCTCAGATCACCACCCTAACCTCAAAGGGGCGCTTATTAACGCTCGCTCACTTGGCGCTCATGCCATAGAGATCCATGGCTACATCATTGACCAACAACTCAACATTCTAGTTGTCACAGAAACTTGGTTGCACCAAGCTTCCGGCCTCCTTTTTGCGCTTGCCATCCCACCAGGCTTCAACATCCTTAGGTTTGATAGATCTAATGCACAGGAAGGCGGCGTGGCCATAATAGCTAAAGCCAATGTCGTAATTAGGGCTTGCCTTCTTGAAGAAATAGACGGATACAAACTCCTCCTAGCCAAAATGACATCACACCCAAAAACGACAATCAATATCCTGTTCGTATACAGATCACCCAATAACAACACCCACCCCAATCTAGATATCCCTCTCCTGCTCACTCCCCATCTCAAACCTAATACCAAATGTATCATACTTGGAGTTATTAATCTAGGATTCAACGACAAGTGCGACCACAAAGCAGACATTTTACATGCTGCACTCAAAGATATGAATTTCATCCAATTAGTGGAAGCCCCTGATAGATCAGCAAGGAATATCGAGGCTTAGAACCACCATAAATGTAATCCGCCAGTCATGAAGTCAAAGTTATGAATATAACTTTATTCTCTACAGATACAAATAACAAAGCAGATAGCTATCTGGCTTCCAAGCACGTCACAGTGTGTACCAGCAGACACAGTGAGGGGTGAGAGTACTTTACACTTTTGGAGATTAATTGGCGATGTTGGTTCTCCAGCTCAAGTTAAGCCCAATTTCAAGAAATGAATTCAATAGTTTATAGCAAAGGCACATGGTTTTAGTTTGTCTTCCATTCAGTTCTGATGTTTGTATATGGCTGAAGCTATTGATGTAGACAACACTTGAATTGAGGTTCACTGTGGCTCCAAGGTTCCCTAAAGATACATTACTGGCAAACTTTGTTGTATTCAGCTGTGTAGATCTTTCCTTGTTTCTTGAGCTGTAGGATAAGTCCTGTTGCAAGAGATGCATACATGATTTCTTCCAAAACACATGGCTGTAGTTGCTTTGCTTTGTGTGTCATTGTTTGAAAGAGGATGAGTCTGTAGGCACAGATAACACTTTGAATGGGAGTTCATTTTGACTACAAGGTCTCTTTGCACAGGACAAACATTTGTGCTTTTGGCAGTCCTAGTGCTGACTTAGGCTCAAAGGTCATTCTGCTCAGTGGCAGCTGAAAACATGATTAATCATTTCTGAACAGGCAGCAGGAGTTGGGATCAAAATGGTGGATGTTTTCAAGATGGCAGCGAAGTCAATTCTATCTAAATCGAGGTAATCATAAGTTTTAATACAAATGCAAATTTCTTAGGCCATTGTTCATAATCAGGCAGTATTTAACACTCCCACCCACAACAAAGGAAGAATCCTCGATACCGTTATGACGTTCTACAAACCCGGCACTCTGAGCGTGTCTGGCCGAATGGAACCATTTATCGATCTGCAATCCCGCGCATACTTGCAGTATAATAGCAGCGATAAAATGTGGACCGTTGTCCAACCAAATGACTCTTGGCAAACCAAACCTAGGAAAATATTCCTTCAGCATGGTTTTCGCTGTCGTCATTGCTGTGGCATCTTTTAGAGGAAAAGCTTCGACCCATTTACTGAAAGCGCAAATAACTACTGGAACATATTTGTAATTATGACAGTGCTCCATAGGCGGGGGACCAAAACTACCCCTCGGTGTCGATGTACCTTTCCCAACATTGTGCCGTAAGCATACCATGTAATTTTGAACAAAACGCTCAGCAGTTTTCGAGATATTTACATTCACCCAGACAGGTTCTAACAGTTTACACATCTTTTTAGCACATATGTGAGTTGGACCATGAGCCATCGTAGCCATAGCGGTGACATAAGCATCGGGCAGCATCCATTTCTTTTTCGCATTATCTACCCAACAACCTTCATCGTCTAAACTTGCTGAAACCTCAGGCCACTGTTTAAGTTTGTCTGGAGTGGCATCAGCCTGAATGTCTTTTATACAACCAATTCCTATGTCTATCGCACAAGTGTTAATGACCTCTTTCATTATATACATTTTGGAATGCAAATCGGTGGCAGTCGGTTTGGCTATTCTGTCAGCAAAAGCGTTTCCTTTCCCCACATCATCTGTTACTTTCTGGTGGGCTGCGCACTTCATTATCGCTAACTGGGTAGGAAGCGCAAGTGCTGAAAGTAGCCGAACTATCAGGTTACCATGTTGTATCTTAGTTCCATGCAAGGTCAAGAAATCTCTCTCTGCCCATAACCAACCGAAGTTGTGAACCACCCCAAAGGCATACTGACTGTCCATAAACATATATTCACTTTAAGCCCTTTGGAAAGTTCCCAAGCTCGAGTCAATGCAATGATCTCTGCGGCTTGCGCAGAGTTATGCGGAATTCTTTTGGTTTCCACAATAGTCCTTAATGTAGTGATTGCGTAAGCAGCAGTGGATGAACCATCTGGAAGTTCGAAGCAGGAACCATCGCAAAACAGCTCCCTTTGTGGATCTTTTAATGGTGTATCATTTAAATCAATTCTGCCTTTCGTCTCTTGTTCTGTGGTATAGAGGCAGTCATGTGACATCTTGTCACTGTAAGCAATTTCTTGTGAAAGAGGCAATAGTTCGGCCGGATTTAATGAGCAACATCTCTTAATTTGGAGATGCGGTGCAAATAGAATCAGCTCGTATCTTGTTAATCGTGCTGATGTGAGATGTTGCATTTGCGTTCTGTTTAATAGAACGTCTACAGAGTGAGGTACCATCACGGTTAAAGAGTGACCCAGAACCATACACTCACTTTCTTTTACCGATGCAGTGGCAGCAGCAACAGCTCTCAAACATCTCGGCAAAGTGCATGCAAAAGGGTCAAGCATGGAGGAAAAATAAACGCACAGTCTAATCTTCCCTCCATGCTCCTGCGTTAACACAACCAAAGCGCATCCATCACATTCATGCACATACAAAACAAATGCCTTGTCATAATTTGGTGTGCCCAAAACCGGTGCTGAACACAAAGCAGCCTTGAGCAGATTAAAAGCTTTCTGGCAATCCATGTTCCACGGTAAAGGCAAAGAAATGCCCTTCTTTGTCAATGCCAACATTGGTTTTATCATTAATGAGAAATTAGGGATCCACTGTCTACAGTACGAGGCCATGTCTATCAAGGCTCTGACCTCTTTCTGTGTATTTGGGACCAACATGCTAGAGATGCTTTGTATCCGTTCAGGTGTCAATCTTCTCCACTCCTTTGACAGGAGATAGCCTAAGTAGGCGACCTCCTGTCGACAATATTGAAACTTTTTCAATGAAGCCTTATGCCCATGTTCTGCTAGATGAATAAGCAACAACACGGTGCCCTCCTTGCAAGCAACTTCTGAATCTGCAGCTAAAAGAAGATCGTCAACATACTGAAACAACCTACAAGTGGAAGGCAACTCAAGTGTATCAAGCTGTTCCTTCAAAGCTCTACTATAAATTCTGGGACTCTCAGTGTATCCTTGTGGCACACAAGTTAATGTCAACGAGCGTCTCCCTAAGGTGAACACAAACAAATATCTACTGTTAACATGTACAGGAATACTAAAGAAAGCATTCTTTGGATCCACACTAAAATGAGTAGCTGAAGCTGGAATCATTATCGATATAGTTGTCACATCAGGTACAATCGGAAATTGTGGAGCAACAATCTTATTGATAGCCCGCAAATCAATCAAAAAACGGAAAGGAATTGCATCATCCCCTTTCTTATACACCGGTAGAATCGGACTATTACACAAGCTTCCTGCAATTTCCTCATTACTCCTCGATGTACAAAATCAGAAACTATACTCTTTAAACCTTTAGTGGAGCCCGTTAACCTGTTCTGCCTCAGTTGTAATAAGGCCCTATGCCTCAACGATGAGAAAACTGAGATTCTCATTGTGGGCTCCCCATCCATAATTATTACTCTCCACTCCGACTACAGCTAAATCAACATTGAGGGCACTCCTATACCCGTTCTGAAACAGGTCAAAACTTTAGGTGTATACAAAGACGCTAACTTAACCATGACTAAACATGTTAATGCTTTAGCCTCTTCTACCTCTTACACTGCTAAACTAATAGCCCTAAGCCACCAATTACTCACACCAACAAACTGTACCACTTTAGCTAGGGCCTTAATACTCTCTAAGTTGGACCACTGCAATGTACTCTTTTTAGGAACCTCCAACGCTAATCTAGCCAAATTACAACTCTTCCAAAATAAAGCATTATGCACTGCACTTGGAATAAAAAAGTCAGACCACATCTCTAACACCAGAAGAGAGGCCCACTGGCTCCCCATCAAGGCCAGAATCTTATTTAAATCATTACGCCTTACCCATAAATGCCTTGCCAAGAAGGCACCCATTTATATCAATAACTCTATTACTAAAAAAGAATCAAACAGAACGCTCAGATCCAATACAAACTCGCTCCTTGTGGTCCCTCGTTTCAAAAGTACTAGAGCAGGAGGCAGTAGCTTCCCAGTCATAGCCCCTAAACACTGGATTACTCTCCCATTAAACATTAAAAATGAAGATTCCGGAGGCCGCCAGGGGGCGCAGGCACGATGGCAGCCTGATCCACAAGCTCCCGGTTTGGCCCTGGGATATTTGCGGAGTAATGCCATGAAAAGGAATATAACCCGCTCTAAAGTATGAAATCCTGACGTCAGAGCTGTTGAGGTGCCCAGGGGTTCTCGAATGGTGTCTGGAGGTTCCCCCGGCCTGGAGATATTCGAAGGCGGGCTCTGGAGCTCCCCCTCCCCCACCTGGCCCTACGGGGAACACACACTGAGGAACGCGAAGCTGCCCGCCAACCACTCAAGGAGGAGTCCAGTGCCCCATCTGAGCTGCCTGCCCAGCCGCCGGCGATCTTGCAGGACCATCTCACGGCAGAGCCATGCCCTCGTAGGGGCGAGAAAGGACGCCGACTGGAGGGGACCACGCGGCGAAGGCCCGCCCGCTCCCCGCCCCCAGAGAGACTAAAAGAGGAGAGGCAGCATAGAGAGGGGTGGCTGGTGGAGCCGCTGAGCAGCCTTGAACACAATGAGGGCCCGGCGGCCCATGGGCACCGGGGATACCACCACCCCTGCACCCCCACCAGCAGATTCCTCTGCCTGCCTGGGCCGACGCGGGAGCGCACCTGGGCCCCCTCCCGCCTAAGCCCCATAACATGGGACACTCGAGGAGACCACCCCGGAGCACAGAGGGCACGGGAGTTTGATTCTCCACAGCAAGGCCACACAAAAGGCCCCTGAACAAGGAGTCCCAGCCCCAGCGCCCTGCCCTGCCATTAAGAAGCCGCCCTGAACACCCACGTGGGCCGCTGAACTTAGGTGAGCAGCCAGGGGACTGCTTAGCCAGCGGGACCCCTCCTGGACCCACACGCCTACAGGGGCTCTGCTGGGAGTAACAATAAGCCAAAAGGAGGGCGACACAGGCTGCCTCCTGGGGGCACTGCCCCTCCTCACCAAGCTGGGGAGGCACATTGGAGGCTGGTGGGGGGGTACCAAAACAAGTGGAGACCCTGAACCCAGACTCTGTGGAGTAAATAAGGAGCCACCTGGGGCCTTGTGTGGATCGATAAATAGGACACTGAAACAGCCCCGGGGCACCGATCCGGACCTAACGAACCATTGGTGGACAGGCCTGGAAGGCTGAAGAGGCACTACGCATGGGCGGCGGCAAAGCAGAGTCAAGTGGTTTGTGGGAACCGCGAACACCCAAAGTGGAACTCGAGGACTCGCCCATTACGAAATTGAGCACACGGACCCCGGCTTGCGGGCACCGCAGTTCATAGCTGCCACGATGGTGGCGGGGGAGTAAACCCTGGTTCCGGGAGGACAATGCTGGGTACATCAAGAAGCCACAGAAACCTTGGGGGAGCGGCAGCCCATGAGTTGGAAGGAGGCCGTAGCGAAATACCAATTCACGGCAGGGGACCTAGAGATGGAAACTGGAGCCCCCTCCACCCCGGCTCCAGTTTCCATCTCCAGTTGGCCCCCTCCACCCCAGGGGCCAAGCTGGCTGACTTTACGGCCAAGTTCTCCACACTGGAGGACCGAATGGAAGGGGTGGAAAACAATCAGGCATCCACCGGCCTCCTGGAAACAAGGATTGAGGCAAACTTCAGGGAGATGCAAAGCCGCGAGGAGGAACTCCGCCTCAAGGTTGACGACATGGAAAACCGCGAAAGGAGAAACAACCTGCACATCTTCGGCCTGACGGAGGCGGAGGGGTAGACCCAGGTGGGCCTAGAGGGCAAGGTACAAGACATCATTAGGATTGTCCTGGGAATTGACTCTGGAGAGACGGTTCTGATCGACAGGGTCCATCGTGCGGGTGGAGGCGGGAGGGGCCCGCGCTCGGCTCAGTGCTGGCGCGACTCCACTACTACAGAGACAAAGCCAGGATACTGGAAAGGGCAAAGAACTTGAGAGATATACAATATGGAAACTCCAGGGTGGCAATTTTCAAGGACCTTTCGGCCCTCACACTGCAGATGAGGAAAAAATGCGGGGCCATCACCAGATTGCAACAGGAGAAGGGGGTCCGATATCGTTGGGGACACCCATTCCACTTGGCTTTTGAGTGCCGAGGTGAGAGGCACCATCTTGTGACGGAGGAGGACATCCAGAGAGCCATTGATGACCTGGTTGGGGACCCCACGGGAATATCCAGAGAGCGGAGCAGGGGTGACAGGGACCCCAGTCGGGCCCACATGGCCCAGACCTAACTGAAGGGAAGCTCAAGGTGAAAGGCACTCGGAATTTTCAGAAAACTATGCATCCCCCAGTGGGTCACGGGGGACCACCATGAGCGCAATGGAACTGCCCCGAGACTAATCATCATACTGAAGTCGCTTATATGATCCTCCGGGGGCCTTGAGGACTGGGGGAAATGCATGTTGCCCTAAGGTATTGCCACGGTTTGCCAGTTTTTGTTCATGGGAATGATTTGAAGTTATGGAGCCGCCAGATGGGAGGGTTGTGAAGTTATGTACTTTAAGTTCCTCACACTCTGCCCCCGAGACTGGAGGGAGGTTCTTGATCCACATCGAATGGCAAGTTGTTGAGGAGCTCACAGTCAGGGGGGCAAGTTGAATGTTATGGGTGCAGGGAGTGGAACACGGCTGGGAGACCTTCACTGGGAGTCCGATTTTAACGGAAACCTGGAAATATTCCCAAGATGAAGACGGGAGGGGATATCCCTTTCCACTGAGTTTCCTGTGCCCAGGGTAGTATCCCTGGTGGTTCGTTGACTAACCCCAATGAGTGTTGGGAGACGTAGGCGAACGCCTTGCAAAATGGGTAAGGGAGGTAGGGAACAAGGGATGGGGAGGGGGTGGGAAAAGGGAAGAAGTGGGGGGAAAGGGAGGTTTTTGGTGGGGTTAAGGGGAAGGGGTAAAGCCTGTTCGAGCCATGGTCTTTTGCTTCACAACAGGTTCTACATTGGAAATACACAAAGGGGTTCAGAGAATACGAGATGACGAACGACAATGATTGAGGGAAAGATAGGCACACTAAATGTTAAAGGCTTAAACTCTCAGAACAAGAGCTCTCTCACAAGCAACATGTTCCGCAAACAGTAGTTAATGGTCCTCTTCTTACAGGAAACACACTACAAACAGGGGGAGGAATCGATGATAAAAGGGAAGGAAATTGGTAACTCCTGGGCCTCTCATAGAAGTACTAAAAATGAAGGGGTGGGCATTCTTCTGGGCAAAGCACTCCATCTTACAGAAACAGAAACCAAGAGGGGTTTTGGGGAGTGGTTTCTGGGGGTTAAAGGCACCTATGAGGGTGAACGTATTCCGTTAGCCACCCTATACGCACCCAACTCGGGCCAGATACGTTTCCTGACTCAAATCTTCAGGGTAATGGACGAATGGGCAGAAGGGGCCATGATACTTGTAGGATATTTTAACCTCATAACGGTCACATGAGCCAGACAGGAGTAAGTGACCCATGAACCAGGGTGATTCCTCTGTAGTTCGCCTTGTAACAGCATCTTGTGTCTGGAAATGTGTGCAAGGAGTGAGACAAGGTCCTATCTATATCCGTTGCTAATGAATAGACAGTGTTCTTTAGTTATGGATCAGGTGTGATGAGACCATGTTTGGAATTATTTCACCCTGCATTTATTGGGGTTTTAGCTACTATTAGTGCAAGTGTTATGGTTTTCTCTACCACTGGGGACACTCTTGAGCTATTCTCTATTGAGTATTTGGCTTATAATTGTCCTGCACCTGTCTTACAAAGACTGGTTGTTCTCTTATAAAACTTTAATTAACTGGGGAATATCCTTCTCGCATTTTAGGAATTGCTCTCTCGTGTTCTCTCTGAGACATTCAGACCCTCCCTAATTTTTAAGTAACCTTGGCTTGGTCTGCATAGCTACTGTCTGAGCTCTGCACAGATCTGTATTTTGTTATTCCAGCACTTTGAGTTTTCAAGAAGTCTTGAGGCCTTTCATTTTCTTAGAAGCGTAGTGCGGTTTTTATTTGGGAAAAGGTGACTACCCATTACTCCCATGTTTCTATGTTAGTAAGCTATATTTGCATATTGTTTGTGTTGCATTCAACTTATACATTGCTTATGTTAGTATTCTTTATGTCTTTATGGGTGCCATGTTAATATTCTTCATGTATAAATGTCTATATAACCTATTGTTCGTGTTCTTCAAGTTGAGCGCACATTTGCTTCATGTCTAATGCATGCACATGTAATGTCGTAACGTTAGGTTGGTTTTGCACGTGCCATCTTTAGTTGACATTGGGCTCATCTCCTGCTGTACCTGCCTGGGATATTGGCAGTAAGGTTATGTTAGTGTGTAAGGTTTCTCACCTGTGTGATATTAGGATGGGGGAGCAGTGGCTATTGATGACTTAACCATCTGCCTCTCAACATTTCTCCCTCTGGTCGAGTCCTCGACCATTCCTCTTTCATGCCCTCCCCCCATAAAGTGCTCTTTGGGTATCCATACTTAAGTCACCCCCCCTCAGGATGCCTGTATGTCTGACATGTTTGTCCACGCTGCAGGTCATATAGCAGCATTCCCCATTGGGGTCACAATATACCCAGTACTTGGTGTAATGGTGAGGGTCCTGGGGACAAGTAAACATTGATGCTGATGGGGTAGTAGTACTTTCCAATGCCAAGAGGCAGGTAATCTATCTGGGTATACTCATGTTTGCGAGTGTTCAGATTTATTAGTATTTCCATTCCAACTGCCCCTTTGGAAGCCTTTTTGCAACCATGTATTGCTATTCTTATAACGCAAAAAGACAGTTGTATGACTACTAATATAGCTATTCGTATTTTGAAAGCATTTGCTAGCCAAGTGGGTATCCAAGAGAACATTGTAACCAGTCATCATTTTCAATCTCTTCCTCCTCCTTTTAAGTATGCTATTCTTGTAAGGTCATTATGGTCTCTGCGAGGACTCTGGTCTCCCCATCATGGGAGAGTATATACATGTACCAAGAAGGCCAATATTTGGGCACACGCCCCCGCACCATAGCCTTTATTAAATCAAGGATGTACCTGTTCTGGAGTGTCATAAGACTAATGACCCTCCGCTCCTCTTTTATGGCATTAAAACCTTTCACAGTTGCATTTATTGTTTGAAGCAACTCCCATCTGGTTATTTGTAACCATTTTGCATTTGTGTATGCTTGCAAATTGAGAGTAAAGAAGAATGAAAAGAACATTGCAGTCTTACCGAAAAATGTATGCTCATAGGATATGTTATCATACGCCTCTATTGATTAAGCTGCAAAATATGTAGAGATGCAGATGAACATGTCATCGATAGAATCAACCCCCTCACCTCTGTCATATTGGAAGAACAGTAAGAGACCACTGTGCATGAAACCTGGTATCATCCCAATACTGCATCGAATGTATGAGAGACGTTACGCACTGGGACAACCGTACGGAATGTACCCCAGAACCGATGTGGTAGATATGAGTCTGCAGACACCACGGGACATAGAAGAACTATAAGAAAGGTCTGACAGAAGTGGGGTGATGCTATGAAGAAGAGAAGACACATGGGTGCACTAAACCTAACATATGAATATCTAGAGAATGCAGCTGTGACTAAAGTGACGAAGTAAACATATATACGCACATGAAGAAAATCATACACACATAGAAGATAATTAACAAGAGATGCAGTAGATGTATATACGCAGAAACGCAAAGTAGATTAAGACGATGTAGAAGCTTGCTAAAGTAGGATGTCGGCATTGTCTAATAGTAAGCAAGTTGCCTTGAGGAGAAAGGCCAAGGCTGCAGAGCTGACAGGTGCTGGAATACAGATTTGTGCAAGAACAAAGGATATTTGTTTGGCTCAGGATCAAGGATGCCGCAACAAGAAGCAACTGCAAGGCACAAAAGGAGTCGTAGAGGATAAGCCATGTGCCTAAGACATATTTATATTAAGTAAAAGAGTGAATAATTGTAAATCTCAGGTATTGAACAATCAAAGATGCAGAAAGCATATACAAGACCGAGCAACAAAATCTCCAGAGGCTGAGGAGACTAATAGCACCCTGTATAATTTAATCAAATAGCTCTAAATAGAAGGACAGAATGGACAAAATCATGGTCTTCTCACATGTGATACAAGACAGCAAGACAATGACTTTTCATAAAGCTCCAGACGAAGATAGCAATGTACCTTCACTTCCTTTAAAGAACAGTCTGCCAGATCAACTACAGAGAAAATGCCTTGGCTTAGGGCCTAACTGATGAGAGATGGTAGGCCAATTAGCTAAGCAAGGCAGTTGTCTGACGTTATTCCCTTGCACCTGGGGTTTGTTGCTTAATGTCCAAAGTTTGAAGAGAGTGCCAGCCAATCATGTGGGTCTAAGTATTGGCAGACATTACTTTGTTGCAGAAGTCTAGCCGCTGCTGTTGTTATGCTATTATAAGTATTTTATGCAGTTAGAGGTTGCTCAAGGCGGGCCTACCAGATAAGGGGCAGCCAATGATGATACTTACTCTTATATGAAATATAGGTATATATGTTCCCTCATCCAATCCCTCCGATAGGTTTTTACTGTTCGCCACGTAGGATGACATCATAGCTGATGTGCATCGAGGTATAAAGCCTGTTGCGTAATGGAAATGCATTGAGAGCGAGCGTGTGAGCTACAATCTGTTTGTTTGCCAGGTTTTCCTGATGATAAAGTTGTATTTTGCAATATTCTTTGAGTCTGACTGGTCATTTGGGCCTGAGTTCATTTATTTGGTAATCCCATTCAGCACTTGGAACACTCCAGGTGTTATTGCACAACTAGTTTTCCCTTTTACTGCGTTTAGGGGAAGGGACCTTTTGTTTCTTGGATGTACCTTCATTTGGGGAAGTCGCCAATTTGTACCTCACGCTGGGGTACTACTACAGCTGGTGTATTTATTAGTATTATGGAACATAGGCTACCCCAATTCATAGGAAATCGCATATAGGCTTTTGAACTGCAAGCCCAATAGTGGTCCATTAGCACTGCTGTTCCTGCTGTCATTCCTGGTACATCAAAAATGCGTCAGCACCCTGTGTTCTTTCCAACTTCTACTGTACCATTATTTCAGAAGCACAGGGTAGCGTTATTCAGGGTATTATCTAAACTGGTTCCCCCTCATCTATGACCCATCTGAGTAATTTTGTAATTTTAGGCCACTTGTCAAGACATGCTTTATTTGCATTTAGCACAACCTCCTCAGACTGCTCCACGAGTGCTAGTGCCTTGCACACCGCCAATCATTCAGTCCATCCTTCAGGCGTAAGTGCAGTTCTTTTTATTATTAACTATTTATTATTCCCCTTTCCCATCATCTGGGTATTTCTCTACGTTTCTTATCATTGCACTGCAGCATTTTGTTTTCTTCTACTCCAATCTCTGCTGGAAAATATGTTAGCACCTTGGGCTGTGTTTCAGCCTTCATCAGAGTTTTCAACTCTTTTATGTAATTTATGTAATTATTCTCTTGTGGGGACTTTGCTTTGTTCATCCACTTTTGTCCCATTGTCATGCAAAGTGCAAGGTGCAATAGGCAATGTGCTGTGTCTGCAGGTACTTTTGTCACTATACACACTCTGTAACCGCTCAGGGCGTAGGGGTCAGGAGAACACACATAACAGCTCTCTTCACACATCTCTTTCCCTACTTTGCTCATGTGCTGATACCACAAATTATTAGTGACTTGGGCAGAATTGGTAACATATTTGTTCTCATGCCCAAAGTAATCGAGTACATTTCTTTTTAGTCTCTTCATGCATGTAGCTACTATAGGGAATCATTGTGCTATTATTTCACTTGCCATGGTAACAGTAGTTATAATCCCATACACTGGTCTGGTTACATTGTAAAGGACCAATTCTCTTAATGCCATAAGAATCATAAAATAAAGACTGTGAAATGTATAAAATGTTGTTATAAACATAATTTCTAATGTATAATGTGTTATTCTTTTTAAGTGCCAAAATCAAATATCTAACGGCATGATTACATCCCATTATTTCAAGGGAAAGATCTTCTTCAGTGCTTTGAGGATAAATATTCACAGGAAAAAGTGTGTTAGTAGGGCAAGTAAACTTTTTTCAAAAATAAAGTAAGCTTTTATATTGAACAAGAACACTACAAGACAGATGTTCCATACTCCTAGAGAGGGAAAGGTGTCCATCAAATAGGATAAAACCATACAAAATATAATTGTTATGGAAAGTATTTGTTATTTTCCTTATGCTGTAAAAGTATTCATGCTTTATTTCAGGCAAGTGCCATTGAAAAGATGTTGAACTGTCTTGTCTGTATACCTATAAGGAAACAATGGTTCTTATTCTTCTTTCTGTTGATTGGCCCTCACCACAGATCTTGTTTGAGCCCTTCCCATGTCTTCTTCACCTTCGTGCTTGATGTTAGCAGGCAGGGGATTCTTTTCTTTGCAGATTTTGACATCATTGAGGTGTAGCCAGGCCCGCCTTCCTTGGATTTTATCTGCGTTTGCCATGACTTCCTCAACTATATATGGGCCCTCAAAAACACAGCTTGTGCCATTGTCTGAAAAAACATTTGCATAGGGCTTTGTCACCAGGGAACAGTACTATTGGCTTCCGGAGTGTTTACGGATCAACTTGTTAATTTGCTTCATCAGTAGTCTACAACTCCCCCTACTGCGCTCGAAGCAGTTGAGATTTAAGACGCTCTATCATAGCCAACAAACAATTGTGTATTTTATTTCCTAGTAGAGTAGCTACATTTTCTGCTTCAGTTTGAGCTGGAGTGGGAGGCGCAAGGGCTGTGTGCATTTGGCATCCCGTCACCAGCTCATGTGGAGTCGGTTGATAGAGACGGGCTGATAGCGTAATGCAAATAGGGCTAAAGGAAGGCAATGGAGCCAATCATTTTTCAGTGTCACCTTTAGTTTGGCAATGCAATCTTTTAGGAGGCCATTGAAGTGCTCACTGATTCCCTTTGCTTGCAGGTGGTAAGCGGCCAAAAATGCATGATGATGAAAAATGTATGTTTAATACCCAAGAGGATTGTGATGTACTTAAGTACTTCATTTACAAAACACAGGCCATTGTCAGATCAGAGCACTTCGCACACTCCCCACCTTGGAAATACCTCACATACAAGGAACTTTGCAGCACATGCGGCATCCAGATGTGTGCATGGACTTGTTTCAATCCATTGGGAAAAGGGACATACAACTATTAACATATATCTGTAGCTGTTGCAAATGTGCAGCATATCGACATAGTCGATATGCAAATGCGTTAATGGTCCAGTAGGACAGGGTATGGCCAGCTGTACATTTCTGGCAGGTCAAGAAATTTACAACAAAATCTGCTATGTGGTCTGTTAAATTTGGACAAACCAGTCCTCTGAAATCAATACTGTAAGACACACTCTCAATGTATGTGCTGGGTGGTGCAGTTGGTCTAATGCTACTTTAGGCATTAATAGAGGCATAACTGGTTTCCCTGTGCTGTCCTGCCACCACATTGTATCTGTGGCAGACAATGAACATCCCCTTTGTTTCCATATCTCTTGCTCTTTGGGTGGTCTCTTCCCTGTAATTCTGTTATGTGGGCTATCAGCAGTGTATTAAATCCTTCATCACCATGTTGCGCGCACATGTGTATTTATTCAGTACAGTCGCAATGTCAGATATTTAGAAAAAATATACTGCTATTATTGTTTCAAGATTTGCGGCCTCGTTGCAGCGTGAAATGAAATCTGCACCACTAGTGTGTGCGGTACACTTAATCACAGCATTGGCCGATGGGAGTTGTAGACGTAACAGAAAGGAAAACCCTTTTAGTGGAAGGACTGAGGGCTTAAGATTAGAATATACGTAACACAAGGTGTCCTGCCACTTATTAATTCAACATATAATTATTCTTGTATGTAATATTTATCCAAAATGGTGGCTGGAATTAATCTGCCTGGAACACCCATCAAGAGCCTGGTTCTAGGTCTGTGGTGTTGTAGATAAATAAATTTAGCTATAACATGTTTTTTCAAAACAGCCTTCTCAAATTGGCCAAAACAATTTTATTACTACTTTTTGCTACAAGTAAATAATTTTCCTGTTAATTATTCCATTATAGTTGCCTTTTTCAAATGTTTTTTCTTTCATATTTGTACATTGAATACAAAAACCAAAACAAAAAACAAAAAGAAAATTGTGCTAGACCAAATGTGCACAGTGCAATATGTGAACACCAAACTTGTATGCCAAGGCTGTGCTTATGGGCACTACCCACAGTTCTGTGAATAGTTAAAAGAAAACAAAAAGCACACAAACATATATTGTCACAAGTGTATACAAGGTATGCATAGTACAATAATTCAGCATCATCATTGAAACTATGTCCGTGTCCTATACTATAACCTAACATAGGTCAGGCTGCAGACAAGAAATAACCAATCCTGGGTCTATGTTGGGTTTAACTACCTTACATGTATTATGGACTCTGGAGGTAGGTAATTTCTGGGTCCATGGACATTTCGTCTAAGATTGAGGGCGCCTTGTATCGTGTCTCTCTTGTGGAAACTGCCTTAGGGGAGGGGTACTGCCTAGGTGGTCTTCTATTGAGCACTGGCAATTGTTAGGGTGCCATTGTCACTGAGCGGGTGGGTTCTATAGATGCATAGGAGAGCAAGTGGTCCCAAAGGGGTGGTGTGTGGGGATGGCACTTCTTATTAAGAGATCTCTTGGTATTTCACATGCTGGAAATGAAGACTGTGTGTGCATGTGTTGCCACCGTCAAGAGCGGGCCTGTAGTACCTGAGTTTGCGTGTTCGTCTCTGCCCAAAAAAGATACTCTGTGATGTTTGGAGATGAACGGGGGCTGCTGTTGTATGTGGCCATACAGAGAAATGATTGGAGTTGTAGAGGATCTATGAATCTGTCCAATTATGGTGAATGCTGCACTGGTGTGCCATCAGCAAATAAACCCATGCCTTTTCCAAGGTGATAGTCCTGCATATACTATTGACGTCACATAGGCGGAGTCGTAGTATACTGTTACCATCTCTTTTTCATGTGTTTCCAGTGCCAAAATCAGGGCCACCCATTCTGCTGCTAGTGCACAGAAATGCGATGGCAATCTCGCACCTGTCATTGTCTCAAACTATTATCTAGTTTTGCTTTTATTATTGCTGTCCTGCTGTGCCTCTCGCCCATGCTCTAATCGATCTACGAGGACTGGTCAATGAAAAGGATTGTCCGCCCTACTAGGGCATTTTCTTTAACGTGTGGTATCTCATCATAGCATTGACTGTACTTAGTGCAGTTACGCACGTAATCTCTCCACTGGCTTTGCTATCAATTTAGCTGGATTCACCACTTGACATCTGACAATTTTGATCAATGGATTGGATATAATTACTTCATACCCGGAGGCTCTCTGTGTGGTCAATATGCTTTTGGGCTTTTCAAGTTTGGCAAACAGGGCAAGCTCAACAAGTAATGAAACTGTGCATCCCATAGTTATGCTGACAGATTTCTCAATTGCAAAGGCCGCTGCAGCCAATGCTTGTTCACAGGGATAATGTCCTCACATTACTGGGTCTAAAATCAAGCTGTAGAACACTAATGGCTTGTGTCTCATGATAGTTTTCTGTGCTCAGACAGCAGATATCAAATATGTGTAAAATGACTGTCTTCCCTCACTGTTGCTGCTTCCAATTCAATTTTAATTATCTGCCCTTCTTACATATCCGTGGGTACTTCTGCTTGAAACAGAAATTCTATGGGTTACCCCAATAGTCTTCCCTGGATTCTCAGAAGCCATGCTAACAATATTTGTACTCCATAAAGGAATACCTATGGGTTTAGTGGCACCCCTCTTTGCGCTTTCTGCCCATAGAATGCGGTTATGAATTCTTATGCATTCACATAATAGATTCCTGGGGTAGAATATATTATCCCCTGGTCAGTAAATAATATTACCATGTTTAATTTACTCATCAGGCCTCTCCCGAATATGGTAACTGGTGCCTTGTGGGAAATTAATAATGGCATGGATAAGTCATATTCTCCAATAGTTAGAGGTAAACAGTCTCTAAAAGGAAATCCTTGTGCATTCATGGCAATGCCTGTGTCAGAATGGTTGGTAATATCTTCTTCCTCCACCAAAGACTCTGTCTCTCCCACCTCCACTTCCACCTCACCTCTGTCTTTCCACCAGAGTGCTGGCTTTTGTCTTCCTTTGGGTCTGGTCTTCTCCTTTTTTTATGTAGATAGGGGGGACTGTGGAAGGACGCCTCAGTGTCACCTAAAGGAAAACTGTGGCTAAAATCCGCGGCCGCTTGAATGTGGGGAAAAAGACGATGGCACAAAAAACCCCAAGGAAGTCCACACAGAGCGGTTAGGCGAGAACGAGATCCAGGAGTTCTTGAAGCAGATCCGGGAAGTATAGTCTGTGGCCTGGTCCGGCAGCAGAACGGGATGTAGAGTGGAGCCCCCGTGCGAACTCCTCGGGAAGGTAAGTAGTAGAAGGAGCCTCAGCGAGCAGCACAGGGAAAAGAAGAAACAGTCCAGTTACAGGCGTAGGTCAGGTATACTGGGAGAAATATCAAGACACAGGGCGAGGGCGAGCAATCCAAAGGCAGGCAAGGTCGGTACATGGGAAGTCAATCAGAAGAAAACGGGGGAAAGGAAGAATAAGAAAGGCAAAGCGAGTGAGCAGAAAGAATAAACGGGAGACGGGCGGAAAGGAAGGAACAAGGTGAGGAGGTACGAGTCAAGCCGGGATGGGGCAGCGGAGAAAACAGAGAGAGAGCGGTCGAGAAATCAGACCGAAAAGTAAGCAAAGGAGGGAAAATGAGGGAGCTGTGGAATAGCAAGAGAAATGCAGGCTAACGCAGACGAACTGGAACTCAGGACATTGCAACGTGCCCGAATGCCAGAAGTGCAGAAAGTAAACAACCGGCGTCGGAAGTACTGCAATGAAAAGACTAGACCGGCACTCTGCGTTGCACAGAACGTGATGGAACCAGCCATGGAGGATGCCGTTTCCATCGGTTCCAAAGCCGCCAGTTACCCAAAGATGTGACAGTATGCCCCCTCCCAAGGCCTACCCCTCCTGGTTTCCCCGGGTGAATCTGATGGAACTTTCGTAACAATAGGGGGGCATTAAGACGAGATCTGGGTTCCCACAAACTTTCCAATCTGGGGTATCCTTTCCAATGTACGAGGTACTCCAAGCGACGCCTGCGATACCTGGAGTCGCATATGCTTGCCACCTCGTATACATCTTTGGAAGGATCAGGAGGAACAGAGGTGTTCCCAGAGCCACGAGCCCATCTGTCAGCCACAAAGCGTTTCAGCTGAGAGGTGTGAAACACCGGGTGGATGCGACGTAGACTGATGGGGAGTTGGAGGTGGAATGCCACAGGGTTGATGACATGAGTTATCTTATAGGGAACAATGAATCTGGGGGATAATTTGGAAGGGCGTACCAATCGTGGCAGGAATTTAGTGGACAGTAACACCTTGGATCCGACTCCCCAATTGGGAACGGGTCTGCGGTGTCTATCCGCCTGAGTCTTATTCCGATCTTGGGCCTCTTTAAAACCTAGTCTGGCCTTATCCTGGGCTTCCTGAATGAGGGCTAGGGAAGAGTCAACCGAGGGAATCTTAGAAACCAGACCTGCAAGGGGAAGGATGGAATGTGGGTGGTGACCGTAAGTACAAAAAAAGGACTCATTCCTAGCGTGGAATGAAAGGAGTTATTGTACGATAATTCTGCGGTGGGGAGAAGCTGGACGCATTTGTCTTGTTGCCGATTCACAAAGCACCTGAGGTATTGTTCCAGAGTGCCATTAAGGCGCTCCGTTTTCCCATTTGATTGCGGATGGAACCCAGAAGTAAGTGCCCTTTCAATCCCCAATTTATTGCAGAAAGCCTTCCAAAAATGAGAGGTATACTGACTTCCTCGATCTGATATAATTTTGGTTGGAAGACCATGCAATCTGAAGATGTCTCTCAGAAAGACCTCTGCCATTTCTGAAGCAGAGGGTACTCTGGGTAAGGGGGAAAAGTGAGCCAACTTGGTGAATGAATCTACCACCACCATTATGCAGGTGCATCCTTGGGTAATTCGACTATAAAATTTGTCGATAAAATGATCCAAGGACCAGTAGAATCTCGCATGGCTCCAACAGTCCAATGGGCCTTTGTGTGGAGGATTGGCTGCGAAGGCAAGTCGAACAAGAGTGGACATATAGACTGGTTTCCTCTCCCATGTCTGGCCAGTAGAAATGTCGTTGTAGTAGATCAAGAGTGCCTTTAATACCGCGATGACCTGCTAACTTGGAATCGTGACACCAAGATAAGGCGGTATTTTTTAATGACTGAGAAGGAAGGTACAATTTGCCATTGACCAAATATAGGCCATCCTGTATGACATATTCGGCTTTCTTGGACTGTCTTTCCACCTCAAACCTTCCTCCCGAATCTTCCTTAACTTGCTGCAGAAAGGTAGACAGGATCCCAATTCTCTTGGGTTTGGAGAACATCAATTCCTTAGACTGTTCAGGATCAGTGGTATAATAACTAAGTCTGGATAGGGCATCGGCAACCAGGTTTTGCTCGCCTGGGATGTATGTAATATCGAAATTGAACTGCGTGAAGAAGTGAGCCCATCTTGCTTGTCTAGTGTTGTAACATTCGAACTGTCGTAAGACCTGTAGATTTTTGTGGTCAGTCCGAATAGTAAAAGGGTGTTCTCCTCCTTGGAGAAGGTGACACCATTCTGAGCTGGCCAACTTCATGGCCAACAACTCGCGTTCTATTACGGAATAGTTCCTCTGACTGCTGTTAAGTGTTTTTGAATAGAATAGGAACACAGGGTGTTCCTTTTCTTGGTGCTTCTGTAATAATACTGCTCCCATGGCTGCTGCGGACGCATCTGATTCCACAATAAATGGAAGATGTTGATCAGGTTGCCGAATTATCGGAGCAGAGCAGAACAAAGTCTTGAGCTGTTGGAAGCTTTCTTCAGCTTGCGGAGACCAATGAAATGGCATCGAAGAATTCTTGAGGAGTGTAGTGAATGGCACAACTTGTTGAGAAAAGTTGGGTATGAATTTTCGATAAAAGTTTGCCAATCCTAGAAATCTCTGAATATCCTTTACCGACTTGGGTGATGGCCATTCTAGGATGCAACTGACCTTTTGGGGTTCCATGGCGATACCCTCGGGGGAAAGGATGAAACCCAAGTATGAGATGGAAGACGCTAAAACAACGTATTTGTCTAACTTTACAGACAAGTGATTTTCTTGTAATCTTTGGAAGACTTCCTTGACGTGTAAGTCATGTTCTTCCCGAGTGGGCGAAAAGACTGGTATGTTCTGTTGAAGAACCCTACTTGTGCTAAGCAAAAACGGAGTCATTATGACTGGATTCATTGTGTTTCGCATATGCAAACTTTAAGAGCGACCCTTTTGCCCTAAAAATGTATCGACAACCAGAAATGTACTCAGTTAAATTTCCATCTTCTGTTTATAGAAGCATCTTTTTACGCATTAAATTTAACCTTTATGTTATGTTATGTTATTTTGCATTTATATAGCGCCTTATGTACCATTGGTATGATCTCAAGGCGCTGGTAGGTTGAACGCCCTCGGGAACCGAAGTTCAAGTCAGTAGAGAAAGAGAGAGTCATAAGGTGCGTGTGAGCACCGGATATGTGTGCAGCAGGTGTGGCATTCGTGTGATAGTTGCTTGTTAGTGGTAGGTGTGGAGGTTAGCAAACAAAAGACGTCTTCGCCATGCAAAAGTTAATCTCTACATCTGGAAATGCATGTAGATTCTGCAAAGAATCGAAGCAAACCGAAACTCTAAAACATCTTCTAACTGTGCGCCCTATGCTCACGCCAAAGTGAATCTTATACCTGTTTCCCCATTTTAAAGATCTGAGGATTTTCACATCTGAAATACTGTGGATTAACATATTTGGCTCTCAACGCATGACAATTAAAATTGCTGTGGTTAGATTTTTCTTATCCTTGGATTGGATAACACTTTTCTCAACAGTATATTTTAAATCTGGGGATGTAGTATCAACGATGTTTATTTTAATTGTTTTTTTACCTTCTATTTTGACATTATATTTCTTTTCTTTTAAAACATTGCAATTTTACGTAACTATTGAATTAACATCACGTTTTGAAAGGTTGATAGTTTTTTTGGTTTATAGTCATATTTTCGAAATCAATAATTTCAAATGCATTATTGTCGAATCAATAATGTGGAGAAAAAAAAATCTAATTTTTTTGTTTTTTAAAAAGAAAATGTTATGGGGATTCCCCCACAACCCCCCGTTTTTTCTTATAACCCTTATTTTACTATCTAAACCCCCCAAAAAAACATATCAAATTAAAAAAAAAATATTCAACATTTTTTTTTCCACATTTTTCTTCCTCGAATTTAATGCATTCGAAATTATTGATTCACATTTTGACTGCACACCAGTTTTTTCAGCCGTAACAATACAAAATAAAAAAACAGGCATTTGCTGGAGGTAATAGAGCCAAAATATGTCTACCCTGGGCTCTGCCTGGCAAAGGCCAAGGCCTGATAAACTGCACGTATATTTGATTGGTCAAGATGGAACACTTATTAGCTGCCTCGCTGCCTCACAAGGTGCCAGACAAGACTGTGTACTGGAACCCTTTCTTTGCAAATATGGTGAACCCCATCTTGTGATCCATTTTAGCGGGTTCTTAACTGCAAGTCAATTCTGCTGCTCTTGAATGCTGATGATGCCACCAGCAGATACATCAGATATTGCTTGTGAAATGTTGATGCCATCCAGTGATGAAGAGCAATAAAAAGCCAGGCTAGTCGTACAGTGAATTGGAACCCGGTGAGGGACAATGAGCTTGTAACAAGCGAGCTCATTGGCCCCCTCTAACTGGTTACCAGCTCCACAACAACTTACCTGCTCCCAATTTGCACTGCGTCCTGCAAAGTTCCTTCATTTCTCCGACTGGCCGTCATGGAAAGGGCAAAGGGACTATGTGTAGTCCCTTCGCTCCGTTCCATGGTGGCCATTTCAATTGCTTACTTTTTTAAATATGTTCATGGCTGCCATGTTAAGGGAGAACGGATTACATGTTGTCCCTTATCTCGATCGATGGTGGCCCATTTTAATTTAATTTTACTTGAGTGGCAAAACGGTTTCCACGCCATTTCCCAAATCGGCAAACGTGCCGGAGTACTAATAGTAACATTACACAGGTAGGGGGGACCACAGCTTGTGGGCCTCTGCAGGAGCCTCAGGTGCCAGTGGCTATGTGTTTGGTTTGCTGTAGTGGCAACTGGCATCTATTCGGTGGCCAGTATAAGTAGCGACTAATGCATGAATGTGCAGTCCTCAGTCAATGGGTGCATACATAACCGAACAAAGCCCATAAGCTTTTTGTGCCCCATTCGGATCCTAACTTCTTCTAAATTGTACTCAAATGTAATAGTTTCGGCTTGTAGGTGACGCTTTTGCACCACTGTGTAGCCAAAACTAAACAAAGCAACCTTTGTGATCCCATTTGTATGCAGTGACTGCTTGGAAATACCTCAGTACATCTCAAAACACTTGCAGTGAAGTTTCCTGGTATGTCAACAATACCTTTTAGCAGTGACCCAATGAGTGTGTGGAGCACAGAAGGTAAATAGCGATTTCCCAGGGCCCGTGGGAGGTACCAGCGGCCCTGAGAAGAAAGCGGGAGCCAATGAGTAAGAAAAGGGCCCCTGCAAGATACCAGTGGCCTCAGGAGAAAGCGGGAGCCAAGGAGTAAGAAAAAATGTATATGATAGGTTATTTATATTGCGCTTAATACCCAGAGGTTTCTAAGCGCGGACCCGTGGATCGAACCTGTGGTGCTCCGTGACGTCTTGCTTCCAAGGCGAGCGCATTGCCCCTGAGCTATCCTCCCGATGCAACTATTTCTCAGCCCTACGCCAAAGGCGGGAGTCCAGGCCGGATCACTAGATCGCGTCCCTTGTGCACAGGAACACAAGTAACCCTAGATATGTGTTTGGCCAGTAGGTCTTGGCAGTCAGGTGTGAGCTGTTCTGTTTTGGGTGGGGTCACAATGACTTTCCCTATGTGTTTTGCTTCTGGTGATGGCACAGGTGAGGTCAAACATGATGGACTGGAAATCGATCCAGAAAAACGATTAGTTGTTAGGATTATACGCATTTCATCCATCCATTTTTGATTGACCCAGAGTTCAAAGTTGCCTGGGACTGACACATGGCAGTTCCCGCGGAGGGTCAGTGAAAGTAGGGTGACCAGACGCCCTGGGTTTGTCGGGACTGTCCTGGAAATTGGAGCTCTGTCTCCCTTTGCAAGATTATATTTCCATTGGAAACTGCAGTGGTCCCGGTTTTTGGTAGTAGGTCTTCATAGCTGGCAGGCACAGCTCGCACAGAAGAAATGCTGCATTTTACAACTTAAGATAGTGTTAGTTTGTGATAAATTAATTATAATATGTGTTTATTTGAACAGTAACACTTAAACCCCCTTCTCTTCCAACCGCTACTGAAGTGTAGGGCCTTGACAGCTACTTTAAAGAGTCAGTCCTACTTTTATGTTAGTTGCTTTGTCTCGTTTTTTTACTTTTGAAAGGCGGAGCTGGGGGCGAAATAGAGTCGACAGTGTAGCAGCAGATGGAAAGTGAGCGGACAATGCATGGTCAATAGCAATTTGCCACCAGGATCGGCGACTTGCGCAGGATGCTGCGCGATAGTCGATTAACTGAAGAGCGGGACCATTGCCAGCAAGTGAGAAAGGCCCCTGTCGGCGACTGCACATCAATCACCCAAAACAAGCGGACATGGCACGTTGCCAAATAAATTATTCAGACTTGCATCTGTGAAAAACTATAAGCATGTCGCAAACAGCGGCATCACATTTTCGTGCAGCGCTTCATGCCAGATTCCTACACCTTCTAAGTGCAATGATAAATGTTCTTAATATCACCATGTGGCGGGCAATTAAGTTAGGCACCTAAGAATGATGAAGGGCTGAGTCTGCCCTTTCAATACGCCAACTTGAGTCGCCATGGCCGAGTACAGAGGTCTCGGGCACGCGCTTAGTTTGCGAAGCCGGTATCACTACATATTATTTCCACAAAAAATATCTCTGTATATATGGTCTTTTGGAATGGCCATAGGCAATATTTTTGGGGTGATCATTTGTGGTTTTTATGGGAGCGGGGATTGAGGGGGTGTCCCCCGGTCCTTTAAAAATAATGCAGGGGTCGCGGGTCCCGCAGGTTCCATGCCTTAATATTGCTTCCAAATTATGGCGATATTTTTGTAAGGCGATATTTTTGCGGGGATATTAACACATGGAACCGCGAAGCCATCTTACCAGCTGACTAGACCAGTCACCCTCTATCTTTTCAAAAGCCAATGATACAAACATTGCAAATTGCCCTCGTGCAAAACACATTCTGGCAGCGCATTAGTGCACCAGGGCACTTTTCACGCTAGTGCTACGACTAGGGCAAACATTGCCCAGCTGCAAAAATGCTTTGAAGGAATATGTTGCCGGCAGTGGGTGCTAACTGCGCGTGCACCGGTGCTACGCTTCTGTGATCCTGCTGCCCGGGTGTATATGGGCTGATAGCGTCGGAATTGAAAGCACACATTAGCAGTCTGTCCTCGGCTGAATTGCTAGATCATATCTTAAGTACATTTATGTGGAGTTATTCTTGGCAGCGCTGGCAGGGTTCGCTTTTTAAATGGCACCTTGCCACTTGACCCCGCTTGGCCTGCTTCCAGAGTTTGTGATTGGATGCGCGTTCACTTCCTGCGCGCGTGTGCTCGGCTGCAGGGCGCGAGGGGCGCTAGGGGCGCGCTGCAGAGGCTGCAGGAGCGGGGAAACACCTCCAGGACGTGAGTCACTGCTTTATTTCACTGTGAATAGTGGGAGATGTGCGTAGATTCTCAGCTGACAGTTATCCAACAGATGTCCTTGGCATGAACTCTGAAATCCGCCTGCCCGTGCCACGGCGCGGGTGTGCTCAGGCACGGCGGCATTTGGGATTGAAGCTCAGAAGGGTGCCTGCCTTGGCATGCTGCTGTGAATTCGAGTAGGACCTCCTCCCCCCGTCTCTCTCTCTCTCTCTCTCTCTCTCTCTCTCACTCTCCCTCTCTCTCTGGTCCTCTGGTCTCTCGAACCCTAGTTCTGCTTATGTTTTTCTTTCCATTTCGTTCTCCGCCACCTCCTCTCTCACACCCTCGCACTCTCTTTCTGCCTCGGCCCTTGTCTTTCTTTCTCTCTCTCTTCCCATTTTGCTGTTTCTATTTTTCTTTCATTTTCTTTTCCCCCTCCTCTCTCTCTCTCTCTCTCTCTCTCTCCTTCCTTCCTTCCTTCCTTCCTTCCTTCCTTCCTTCCTTCCTTCCTTCCTTCCTTCCTTCCTTCCTTCCTTCCTTCCTTCCTTCCTTCCTTCCTTCCTTCCTTCCTTCCTTCCTTCCTTCCTTCCCCACTCCTCTCTCTCGCTCTTCTCTCCTCTCTCTCGCTACCCCCTCCTCGCTCTGCCCCTTTTTGTCTTTCTTTTTTCTTTCTCCCCTCTCCCTTTCTTTCTATCTCTCGTTGTTTTCTCTCTCTGACATTTTTCTCTATTTGTCTTTCCATTTTTTTCTCCCCCCCTCTCTCTCTCTCCCTCCTCTCTCGTTCTTTTTTCTCTCTGCAACTGTTCCCTATATGTCTTTCCATTTCTTTCTCCCACCTCTCTCTCTTTCTCTCTCTCTTGTTAGCTCTCTCTGTCCCTTTTTCTATTTAGTATTTCCATTATTATTATTTATTTATTTGTACATGCTTTACAATGAACCTTTACAACCTCAAAAGGATCACATCACATAATTAATCATTCAAAAACATGCCAATTTAAAATAAACCTTTTAGAACACATTTCATCGCATTTCCCTAAAAACACAAACATTCATATATACCCTTTCATATAATATATCTAAAATACTCTATAACAATTGCAAATCTGTAGAAAACTCAATAGTTCAAGCTTTAGTGCCACCGCGTTCCCATTCAGCATCTCAACGGATGCTAACTTGTAAACATTTTTTTCAGAATATGTGACACGCCAGTAAGGCAGGGCAAATTAAAAGCAAGTGGTTCAGATTTTCTGGTTTGTTAAAAGCACATTTAGCCTGAAACGCATGAACTTGTTTCTAAAGGAGCAATCTGGCTAACCTCCTCAAGTACCCTTCCGTGATCCCCACCTTTTTATGATGGGTCTACAGAGGAAACTTAACCAACATTCCTCTTGTGGAGTTCCAATCTCTCCGTCAGTTCATTTCCTTCACTTTCATAGAGTTAGAGAGTAAAAAGTTCACTGTTAAATCCATATTTAATAATAGCTTTGTACAGTGTTGATCAAACTCAGCAGATTTACTTGTTTTTTCCCTAATTGTCCAAAATCTGCCTAAAGAAGAGGAGAAGGGGAGCTTAAAAACGTATAGTACAAAGCTAGCTTCTGTCCTCAAAGACTGCAACCCTAATTCATGGCGGACAACCACTAAGGAAACACTCTGTGGAATAAAGTAGAAGACTCTTCGCCCAATAATATCTTCGAAGCGATCAAGTTAATCCAATAACCACATTGGTAAAATCTCCAGACCCTATGTGCATTTCGGAACCACCTTACCAATATAACATTTCAAAACAGGAACCATAGAGAATTGGCCAAATTTTGGATCCACCTAAGCCATCTGTGCCGCAAGCATCACTGCCCTTTGCTTTCACAAAAGTTCTGATAAAAAGTTTTGGAAGGATGTGCTAAAATTGGTTAACTGGATACAACATATTTTCCTTAAACGACAAACTACTTTATTAACATGCCAAACAAAATGGTTTCTTTTGTCCCTTTTACAGAATTTCATGACCACCGTTTTGTTCGGGTTAATCCTTGGTTTGTTTTCTTCTATAAATAAAACAAAGGCATTCATTCATCTTTGCTGGCCTGTTGGTGTGCAGTCAAACAGGATACAATCATCAGCGTATGCCAACCATGGTATATGCAACTCACCTATTTTTGGAGCTACAACAGGGATTCACCAACATCAGCCATGTACAGATAAAAGGACGGGGCCAAAATGCACCCCTGCCAGAGTCCATTCCTTGCCACAATTAGTTTAGACATTGCTCCCTCATTGTTAAGTCTTACTTGCAACAATGTGCCCACATGTATGTGTATCAACAATTTTAATAAGCCCATCAGTAGGCCTCATTTATTTAGTTTGGCCCACAACAGGCTGTGGTCAACCAGATCAAAAGGCATGAATAGGTCAATTGACAAACCATAACATTCCCCAGGCTAGTTTTTGTTTGCAAGACATTAGGTAGCCCCGACAATCTGTACCCACCTGCCTTCAGAATCTGGTTTGAAATGTATCTAGGATACCATTCTCCGAGCTCCAAGCCTCTTTTCTCTCCAGGATCAATGCAGAAAATATTTCGGAATCTGTATCTGTTAGGGTGATATGCCGATAATTACTAGGGGGCATGTTCTCACCCTTACAATAGATTGGTTTGAGATAGGCTGTCTTCCATGAAGCTGGAGTAGTCAGACTTCCCACGATACCTTTAAATAAAATCAGCATGATGTTTGCCCAAACCCCCACGGCCTGTTTGAAGATTTCGTTAGAAAGATGATTTAGCCTCCCGGCCGAGAGGATCTAGCTTTAACAATCATTCTTTCAATATCTTCAACAGAAAAATCTAGAGACCATTTATCGAGACCAATATTTCACATCCAACATCCTCCCCCTCCTGTTTCCCATCAAGCAGCCCAAAATGCTTCGCCCACACCTCCTCCAATATGGTATTTAATTGCACCCCCACCTGATTTAACTTCACAGCCATAACCAGAGAGCAAAAATGAGCCTCTTTTCTCCCAGTCATTATGGCTAACATAGCCTCACCATCCTGGTGTTATATCTGATGCAGGCAGGTGCGCCCTGCTCGAGTGCCTAGCAAGTGCTGTTACTGCTGTTGTGCTCTACCCTGCGGTCCTGCTATTCCATTGTGCGGCTTGCTTCCGAGGTATTGCCTTATGCCAACAAAGGATTGGGAAGTTTACTCACCATCAACTCATGCCATGTGGACTATTTATGCACTTTTCCACTTTCTTTTTACATTATAGAGGACTTTGAAGCCGAAATTTGGTAGCTCTGCCTACTCACCATAGAGATTGTATATAAAAGGCTGCGCGCGTGCCACGCTCGCTCGCACTGCTCGAATGCCTAGCGAGTGCACTTACTGCTGTTAGTGGTGTGAGTGGGGTTTGGGGAGCTGGGAATCCGGGGTTGTTTTGGTGCCTAGATTATGCCGGTGGAAGGTATCAGTTATGGAGCAACGTGAAACTAGTAGCAAAAAACGGAATGGTGGGTTGATTGTTAAAAAATCCCTCTCCACTAGAAATAGTAACAGAAATAGCGTCCTCTCGGAAGGATTGACCAAAGCTGTAATAGAAACAGTATGGGATAGGGGAGGTGAGTTTGCACTAGCCCAAGATAAGATCACTTCTTACCTAAAACCAATAAATAAACAGGTTGCTCCTACCACAGACACAGGTGTGATAGCTGAAAATAACACAAAGTGCTGGCTGGCTCTACAATACAGTTACCAGAATTCCCTGCTGCCACTACCTGGTACATACCAGAGGGATTCAACCCTGAACACCTGCATTCAATCAGCCTTCCTGAAGATTGCTGAGGCATGAAAGCGTGCTAGGAGGAGACCATCTTTAGACTGTTTGTGCTTACTGCAGCTGGGACCCAGAGTAGCACCCCTGCGACCCCTCTTGCTTTGTTTATATATTCAGTTAAAAAACGTTGTTAAAGGGACGTTATGATTACAAGTAAAATTGAAAACCCCAAGAAATTTGCCAGTTATGGTAAGCTATGCAACCATAACGTGCGCTGCCTCGATACACTGCTAACACTAACACCCAGGACATCAAAGATGACATCAGAAATGACATCACTGATGACATCACAGATCTGGGGTGCTTGTTTTTGTTCAGTGATAGTAATGATTTTAATCTGAGGACTTCATGTGGTTCTACTACATTGAACCATGATACACGTACTATAAAGGTACTGTGCATGTAGAGCTTGACCTGGTGCTTTATTCCGAAGTTCTTTTCCCTGAGGTCATGATGCACATACATAGAACTAGAAGCAGGTCCCATGCAGATAATACATTTCTCAAGACTATGATATGCTTCAACCTATCATAGTACTACCTAAACATACCATCTTGAGAGTACTTTAGTACTTTAGTTCTATGATCCACACTGGATTCATTGTTTCTCTGTATGGATTACTTTATTGCTGCATTCACAAAAAAAACTTCAATACAAAGTTTATTTTTCAATAAGCACCTTTTATGTGACATGGAGTAGTTTACTACAAGGCTACTGATCACCTTTGATATGTTGTAAATGACACTGTAAGTGGTACCCCTTATACAATGTTATTTATGATGCCATCTTTGATGTTCTGGGTGTTAGTGATGGCCGGACATGGCGGTGGTGCAAGTTATGGTTGCATACATTACCATAACTAGCAAATATCTTGGGTTTTTTGATTTTACTTGTAACCATAACGTCCCTTTAACAAAGTTTGTTCACTGAATTTGATAGGTTTTTGTTACTGTAACATAACCATAATGTCCCTTTAAAAAATGTTCACTGAATTTCATAGGCTTTTATAAGTGCCATTTAACCATAACTTCCCTTTAACAAAGTTTTTTTTAATTGAGTTTGATAGGTTTTTTAGTGCAACCTAACCAGAATGTCCCTTTAACAAAGTTTGTTCACTGAATTTGATAGGGTTTTATTAGTACCATGTAACAATAACATCCTTTTCACAAAGTTGTATCACTGAATTTCATAGGCTTTTATTAGTGCAACTTAACGACAAGGTCCCTTTAACAAAGTTTCTTCCATGAATTTCATAGGTTTTTATTAGTGAAAATGTTTCATGATGTTAAATCACTGTATATAAGTTATTAATAATTCCTCTTTTAACATATATGAAAGAACTATAAACCACCTTTGACAAACATATTTATTTGCAACACATACTGATGTGTGTTGTTATGAGCAGTGCATGGTGGGGATGCAAGTCATGGTTGAATTGCCTAGGGTATGAGACTCGGCCAGGACCAAACCACCCCCATTATCCACTGCACCTACCCTGCTTCCTAGTTCAGTGTCCACTATACCCTCATAATGTGACCAATGGCCAGTGATCATGGCTTGCAGCCATGGCCAGTCTCCACAATCCATGGACCGTGGGCTTCGTGGAGCATGGGCTTCGGCCATGCCACATGCCTCAATAAGCAAATCAGAATAGACATTTGTCATTGCTGGCCGGCCATTTGCTACAATCCCGTCCAGCACTTCGGGCTGCAGCCACAAGCAAAACGTCTTTTCCCATTCAAACATAGGTTTGGGCCTTGCCACATGCCACAGGAGGCAAATCAGGGGAGACATTTGTCCTTGCCGAGGGCCAGGCCCACTGTCCATGCACCAAAGTTATATCGCTATTTTTTGTACTTACATTTTGACACTGGAAAAAATAAAACACAGGGGGCATTTGCAAAATCATGCTTTCAGGTCTTTGCTGATGCTCCTCGCGCAGGTTTACTGCAATCTCACCCAGCACGTAAGGCTTTAGCTGAAAGCAGAAGTTTTGTTCTCATTTAAACCTAGGACTATGCCATGCCGCATGCCCCAATTAGCAAATCAGAGTAGAAATGGCCCTTGCCGAGGGCCAAGCCTATTGCTCAGACAACAAAGTTATATCACTAGTTTTTGTACTTACATTTTGATACTTTGGAAAAATTTAAACGCAGGAGACATTTGCAAAAACATGCTTTCAGGTCCTTGCTGATGCCCCTCGCACATGTTTACTGCAATCCCCTCCTGCACTTCAAGCTGTAGCCGCAAGCAGAAGTTTTGTTCTCATTTAAACCTAGGACTATGCCATGCCGCATGCCCCAATTAGCAAATCAAAGTAGAAATTTCTCCTTGCCTAGGACCAAGCTTATTGCTCAGACACCAAAGTTATATCACTAGTTTTTGTACTTACATTTTGACACTTTGGAAAAAATATAACACAGGACAGATTTGCAAAACCATGGCTTCAGGTCCTTGCTGATGCTACTCACACAAGTTTGCTGCAATACCGTCCAGCATTTCGGCTGTAGCCATGAGCAGAATTTTTTTTCCCATCGAAACCTATCCCGATTTCCAAAAATGTTACCACATAGTCGGTCCCTTCTGCCCATGCTCACTTTAACCCCATTACCAGTCCCTCGTGGTCATGGCTAGTGGCCATATTGTCCAGGTCATGGCTTTCAGCAAGGACCCAGACAATCTGGCCACTGCCCATGGCCACAGTCTCTATATACCTCAGTTACCAAAGGTATAGCACTATTTTTGTACCTACAGTATGACACTTTTCAAAAAATATAACACAGACACATTTGCAAAACCATGTGTGATGCTGGAAATGCATCGGAGGGACAGGGCCTCCGTATCCTTGTTCTTTACTGCCTTTTATCGTGTGTTCTGTCGTGTTTTCCACGCAGGAGTTCATGTGGGACTCCTGGCGGTGCAGCTCTCTCTTTTGGTTTTGGTGAACAGACCCATGGGATACCCTTATGGCACCCATGGGTGGGGGTACAACCTTGTACCCCTACTGTATGTTTTTGGGCACCTGTGTGTGGCCCACAGAGCAGAGTACGGGCTGGGGGCAGCTCTGTGCTGAAATGACTGGTGCCCGGATCGTCCTCCATTTTGGGATGCCCAGGCCCTGTCATTGGAATCGGTAGATTCCTGATGGGGACAAGATGGCCCCAGTGGCCTCTTGCCCTCCATCGCCTGTTACCTTGATCTTCCCGAAGTCCCGGGAAGCCCTGTCTCTGTCCCATCCGCCTGACTGGCTGTTGGGTGGAAGTTCCATATATGGTAGTGTGGGAAAGTGCCGACCAGACTGGCTGGAGACTTCCCAACAACCGTATGTCGTGGGTACACCTGTGGGTGGGACCTGGGTGAATGGAGTGTGTGACGAATACGCATTCTGTGTTGTGGATGTCTAGTATCTGGTGTTTGACACAATGACTGAGGCAGCCCTGCCCGAAACTGGTATGAATGCAGTGTGGAGTGTTGAATGGCTGAGTACTTGTCCCAATACACATAACTTGTTGTGAGTGTCTGGAGAGAAGTGAATGGCCTGAATGCACTATGCACCAGATTGGCTACCTGCCTGCATGAATGCCCTTCTGACCGATTGGTTGCCTGACTGTGGCCCAGCAGAATGGGAGACCAACTAATATATCTGGGGGCCTCTCACTGCAAGAATTCGTGTTCAGAAGCTGAAGTCCACTACGACGAGGAACTGGAGTAAACCTGAAGCTTGACCTTGAAGCCCTGCTGGAAGGGATGAATTGCTGTTGCTCTCCTTCATCAATCTGAAAGCTGCTTTGTCTCCAAGGACTGACCCAGAGAGGACTTGGTAAGGCACCCTCTTCCCGAGCTACGAGGGACCATCGTGCACCAGCTGATATTTGCCAAAGCTCCCTGGTAGACAGACCTACGACAGGCTGCCGACCCGAGACGGGAACTGCCGCGCAATCCCAAGGAGAAGGGCCCGGACTGTTGTCCGCCGTCGCCGATCAGAGCCGCCATGCTCCTGGTGCCTAAGAACTTTCAAATCCAAGGACGCTCTCATCTGCATCGCCGTTGCTTTATCCCGCTGGAGAAGGCCCGACCGTTGACGCGCCGAGGAGTATCCATCGGTGAGTTTCCTGCCACCCAAAGGCCACAGAGACGCCGATGACTCGACACCCTTGCTGGGCCACAGTTCTTCAAACTCTTTGCGGTCCAGAACTATCGACATCGAGGTGCCCCACACGCCTCTTCCTCGCAGGACGTTTACGCTTCCCCATCGACGAGCACTGCTAGGAAAGAAGCTGCCACTTCACCGTCATAGCTCATCCTGTTCGCCGTCGGACATTTGACGACCCGTGACTCCTGCCTTAAAGGGAGGGCACTCAAGAAGGGCCGCTGATTCCCCGACGAGGAACGCTACAACGCCATGTACTTTGGGGTTGCAGAGCTATTGGGAAGTCACTTGTGAACAATATATGGACTGGGCTTGTGATATATCTTTATTCTACAGGTTGCCCATGTGGGGGGATCTTCACACAGAACTGTGTCTAAGTAGCAGGCCAGTATTCTGCCAATTGTTCTAACCAACTGCTTTCCTCTTATATCTCTTGTTCGTTTCCTTTACAAACTGATTTGTGTGACATTTAATCGTACAGTTGATGCACTTTAAGGAGATCTAATAGTAACTGTGGTACCACGTACAACTGTATATTTGCCATTATAGATAACCGAGTACAAAGTGAGTTATCGTGATATTGTACATAACCTTGAGTATTAATTATATAAAGATTGTGTTTTAACTAATACAGTGTACGGACATTCATTTGTGGGTGCTTGAGGACTACACTGTACTTAAGAACCAGCCTGCATCACCTCCTGAGAAGCTAGGACTTGATTACTCGACCACGCACCAATTATAGAGAATCTTGGCAGGGGTCCTCTGTGCCTCTGCTCTACCAAATAGAGAGCGGAAGTACAGACCCCCCTCAGGTCCTTCACACCATGCTTTTGGGTCCTTGCCAATGCTCCTCGCACAAGTTTGCTGCAAATCCATCCATGTTCTATTTTCTTAAAGTGTTAAAATATAAGTACAAATAAATAGTCATATAACTTCGACCCCACTTGACAAAATCTATTCACACTTTGCAGAAACATTCGTTTGTGCAGAGTCGTCAAACGGCACAAAATGTATAAGCCATTCAAACATTTTGGGACCCCCCCACTCAAATGTTGCCCTCTCCTTGCGAAACAGCACCAAACTTGGCAGAAGCATTCGAAGTTTGGTCTAAAATGATATTGCACAATTTCATTCAGTTTCATTGGGGTTAATTCCGAGTTGGGCGGTAAGGGTTTGCGGGCACCGGTAAGGATGCTGGTGCCGGTAAACCCTTACCACCCTATTCCGAGGTCCCTTAGCGGGTCCCAGCAGGAACGGGTGGTCTAACCACTCGTTCTCTGTGGTTCCCATTAAGGGACCTTGGAGCTAATAACGGTACCGCATTAGCGCCTTCCCCATTCCCATTGAGGCCTATGGGGGCTCAAATGGGGAATGATTTACTGAATGGGGACTTACCGGGTCCTCCAGGGTCGGAATGACACGGTAAGTCCCCATTCAGCCAGACCGGACCCGGACCCGGATTTGGAGGCCTCCAAACTCGGAATGACACCCATTGATTGGCACCAAAGTTATAAGCTATCCATCCAAAAACTGCTTTTCACTGACCCTATAATGCAGGACTTAAAAACACCATCTCATCCTCATCACCCCTCGCCTCCTCAGAGATTGTTTCATTAGTTTGACAAGTGTCATTTTGTGTTTTTTTTTATTTTTTATTTGAATTTATTGAGTTTTTGTTCAATATCAGTCACAAAAATATTTTAATTTTTTTACAAATTCAAGGTTACAAAACAATATCAGAGTATTTCAGAGTTAACGTCCCTGTATACATTTGTTACATACCTCCGTCTTTGAGCTGTAACTATTTCACATGGCTTTCCCTTCTCCCTCACTCCACCCCCCCCGTGAGTCGAACAGACATCTTTGGGAATATATCTTCGCATATCTTTGAATGGTCACAGTTTATTAACAAGGGAATTACCCATTTGGTGAGACCTTTTAACTTTTTTCGTTCTTGCCTTTACTCACAACCTTATGAATTACACCCTTTGTGTTTCAACCAAGCGCATCAAGTCTGTTGGCCATTTGACTCCCCTGACAAATGTTTATTCGTAAAGTCCTTCCATAGTATCTCACATTGTGAGAGATGCTGTTATTTTTTCCATTATACATAGGTTTGTGGCCACATTAATCCTTTCATTCTTGCTCGGGACTGTGTTGGGCTTCCATTTTGTTACAAGTATGGCGCGGGCTGCTAGCAATAGCTGAGGGACCGAGCCTTTGATTCTACTCCATTCATAATCGCTTTTCTCGAGATCAAATAATGCAAGATGGGGGTCTGGAATTCTTTGGATACTGTCTATTTCATTAATCCAGCCTAGGTACTCATCCCAAAATACTCTTATTCGGGGACAGCCCCACCACATATGCCAGTAGTCAGCGACTTCCCCACATTCCCGCCAGCATCTTGGGTTAATCGTTTGGAACATCTTAGAGAGCCTGAGAGTGTTGTATTGCCATCTGTGTAGTAGTTTGATAGCGTGCAATTTATATTGGCTGGATATGGACGTTTGTGATGTCGCTTTGCACATCCCTTCCCACAATTCTGGACTTATTTGCTCACCTAGGTCTCTCTCCCATCTTCTTCTCAATGGGTCTGTAGTTCCGTCCCCTGCCTCAACCAGTTCCCTATACATGGCTGATATCAGGCCCTTCATTTCTGTCCTAGAGTTTAGTAACTTTTCAAAGGGGGTAAATTCTCGCAGAATGCCTTAAATCTGTATGTACTGGAAAGTGGACAGTATGCCTATCCCCAGGGCTTTGGTCAGTTCTGGTAGTGTGATGAAAGAGTCTTTTTTTCTGTAATTGCCCCACCCTCTCTTATCCAGTCTAGTACCATGTTTGGAATCTCTCTACATTGGGGATGTGTTCATTAATTCCCGGGGACCATAAGTGACTCAGTGGGGATGGCCATGTGGTGATCTTTTGCATCCTCGTACTGTATCTCCAAATTCCCCATATGGTGTTCAAGATCGGGTGTTCTTTGGTTCTTAAATGGAGTTTCTTTTTAGGAGCCCAAATCCACTCCGACACCATGGCTGGTGCTAGGTAGTGGTTGTCCATATGTATTCATTGAGGCTCTTGTGATTGCGTAAATGGGGAATTAGAACGCGCAGTTAAGACGCTTCATAGTATTTTCTAAGATCGGGGAGTCCTACTCCGCCTTTATCTTTGGGGATTGTTAGGGTGTTGTTAGGAAAGATTTCTTAATTGTGGGTAATTTTCCTTCCATGTGGCAACCCCTAAACTTTTTGCTGTTGTTTTCACCAGGATCTAGACTTTGCCAGAGAAGTGCAGCCTTCTGCCACACTCCTCTGGGCTTTCGCTCCATTCTTACGGGGAAACTGACATGCCCTTAAGACAGTCAGTACCGGGAAACGTTGTTTTCCGTAGTTTCTTTATCATGTTGCAGCTTTCGCGCAACATGACACAAGAGGGCACTGTAAGCTAAGTTACTGCTCTCTTGGGTCTCTAGTCTTCTACAGGCCCTAGATACTCTATTTGGATTGATAACGAACGGTGCAAGTGAATCACGGACGAGACTGGTGGCAGCAATCGTTTCTTTGTGTTTTTGAGCTCCTTTTGGCGTTTAAGCGCGTTTCACGCGCTTAGCCCAAAATGGTGGCCTGGCTCCCAAAATGGCCAGACCACGAGGCTCGTTGTCCTGTCCGCTGACCGTCTTGCCCCCTTCACCTTCCACAGGTCGAGCCGACCCGGGGCCTTCCTTATTTGGGCATGTACTTTCCCGTGAAACACAGATGCTTTCGCAGGCTTCTACAGGCCTTGTGTGTGCCTCCAGGATAAGGGCTGGGATGTCTGGTCCCAATACACATCCTGGGTGCCAGAGAGTCTAGGGTGGTGTGAATACTTGGGACCTCCGTGGTCCGTGATAGGTCCACGTATGGTGTGAGTGTTTTGTGAGCAGATCTCCCATTGGGTCCCCTCCGTTTTGGCGCAAAGGGAACTGTTGATAAGAGGGGGCTGGAAACACCACTACCATGTCGATCTCCTGAGTTCTCACGAACAAAGGAATACAGGAGCCAAGTATCCTGCAACCACGAGGCTGAACCGAGGAATCGCTGGTGACCCGCTGAAGGACTGCTCCTCTGCACTGCTGTCGCTTTGTGAAACCCTTTCTACCTCAGATCGAACGAGAAGGCCTGTACTGGTACTTCGACCCTTGGAATAGTGGGAACAACTATTCTCGGCATCTTCACCATCTCCTGCACGTAAGCCTTCGGAAGTGTCTCTGGGCCATCCAGCAGACTGACCAGCCTACCCAGGAGCCTTGCTCTGTAACCGCCGTCAGGTTGTGTTGTATTATGAGTCCTTGTCACTCTCACATGATTCGTACACTTGGCATTCCCAGGTCTGAAGTGAGTAGTGTACATTTGGCTGAAATACACACGGCCGCTCCGTTGCCCTGCTGTGGTAACAAACTGTGCGGGTTCACAGCGTTTGGAACGTCCTCAACTCAACTCCTGCTGCTGCGGAATCATCACGACACCCGAGACGTCCCCTGCTCGTATCTGAACCTGCCAGCACTGAAACTGACGCGGAGAAGCCTGAGTCTGCCTGCATCGGGGACCGGTGAGTAGCATCGCTAGGAACTGGTCGCCCTCCTGCAGTAGCCCATAGCTTTTCCCCGCTGTGTCTGATGGCACGCCTTTCCGTACTCGCACTCTGCTTCTGCCCACAGTGGAGGCTGCGCTTCAGACGCGGAGCTCTGTTCATCTTTATTTGTTCACCGAACTAAACTGCCTGATTCCCTCAAAGAGACTCCCCTTTTTGCCCATTGGCACCAGCGTGTGCAGGTACTTTTGAGCACAAGGCTCCACTCTTCGTAGGGCTTGGACTTCCTTTTAGTTAGGTGCCTCTGAAGGCGGACTGGGTCTAATTATTATTCGCACTGCCTGTTTTCCTCCCCATCTAGGCGGTCTACACATTTTGTGCGTCTAACTCGTTAGACTCGTTTGTATTTGTATATATATCGTATTGGTTTGGTATGTGTTGGTTTACTTGAGTTTTATTGTGATTTCTCGCTACGGTCAATGTTACAAAGGCCTTGTAATAAATGTGTATATATTTTTAATATAACACCCGCTTGGAGAAATTTGTAAGTGTCCTTGCTTTGTGTGCTCATTGCGGGCTTTCAGTCACCCTCACCCCTCTTGAGACCTAGGGCCTCATTACGACCCAGGCGGTAAGTTACCGCCTGGGCCGTGACTTTACCACCATGGCGTAAACTACGTTTACGCCATGGTGGTTGGCGGACTTACCGCCCCATTCCGACCTTGGCGGGGCGGTAAGTCCCCAATCCCCATTTACCCTTCCCCATTCCCATTTTTGCCCCATAGGGCATAATGGGAGTGGGGAAGGCGTTAATTACGCCACCGTAAATTACGGTGGCGTAATTAACTCCATGGTCCCTTAGCGCCATGGATTTTAACACCTGCTAAAAGCAGGTGTTAAAAGCGCCATGGCGCTAAGGGACCTCGTACTCAGGCGGTAAGGGTCGGCGCTGTTAACGCTGCCGTAAACCCCTTACCGCCTGGGTCGTAATGAGGCCCCTAGTCTTGACCGTCGCGATCGCTACCCTGATTGGTCTGGCTTGTCCAGAGGTTACCCTGTTCCAAGAAACTAGGCTGGCTTCTGTACCTCTGCCCCTCCAGGACAGAGTTCAGAAATCCATCTTAACAAATTGGTGTACAGCGGTGGGATACGACTGAAGGTATCCAGTGTTGCGCACGAGCGAAGGCATTTCAAGTTATTCCTACCAGGACACGTAGTGAATTGTCGTAGTATAACTTTTAAAAGGCCATAGTCCTATCTAACAGTATGGAAACAAATACTTTGTTAACTTTAAATGCTTCTAAATCCGAAACATTGAAAAACATGTGTGCGGAGAGAGGTGTCTCCTCTCAAGGCACCAAAATGGATATGATCCAAAGAATCGTGGCGTGGCAAGAAGCACAGCTTGACGCTATAACTTCTGAGGACAGTGCGGAAGGAGGTGGGGCTGCTCTCACTGGTAGAACCGACGGTTCTGCCGCTGCACTGGTCCACCGCGACCACGAGGAAAGGGAGGATGAGATGTCTAATGTTTCCTCTGCCAGTGTCGATGGGGAGGCCATGCTTGAATTCAAGAAGCAAGAGCTGCTGTTTAGGCAGAAGGAGCTTGAGTTAAATATGGCCAAACTACAGGAAGAGCTTGAGTTCAATAGGGTCAAGCTAAAAATCGAACAGGCAGAAAAACAGAAAGACATGGATCAACAGTTGGAGCTGGCCAAGCTTCAGGTTGCAAATGGATCCAAGGATCCTGGACATGGGTCTGGGGCCTCCTCTCATCCACGGTTTCCAAAAGATCTGCTCAGTGTGTATGAGGAAAAGAATGACATTATGGACTGGATGAATACATTTGAGTATGCATGCGAAGTTCAACAAGTTGACAATGCTGATAGGATTGCCTGGTTACTCAGCAGACTGCCCCATTCTGGCTGTAGTGCCATTATGGAAATGTCGAAGGCTGAGCGAGCGGATTTCGCAATGTTAAAGCAAACTCTCATTTTAAAGTTTGGAAAGACTCCTGCCCAATATTTAAAACGATTCCGAGAGTATAAGAAGAAAGAAGGTGGTACTTGGGTATCTTATGTAACCGAATCCTTAAAAAACTTGACTGGCTGGGTCGAAGGTTATAAGGTTTCTACCTTTGAAGGCATGGTAAGTCTTGTCATGCTGAGCATATTTTTGCATCTTCTTCCCCGGAGCTTAAGCAGCCTTTGGCCGATTCAAAGGAGATAGATCCTAAGAAGCTGGCCATTGCCGCAGATTTATGGGTGTCACATCGAGTGTCCCATAAGGACAAAACTCATCCAAGCATGAGGAAGGGAAAAAGTCCAAAGATAAGGAGGGTGGAGAATCTGATAAATCTTCTTCTCAAAAGGGCCACAAAAAGAAAAATAAGGGTAAGACACAAGAGAACCCACAGAGTAGTGGAGGTCAGCCTCCGAAACAGAACTCTGGTTACAATAAGCCTCCCTAGGTAAACAGACCCAATGGATCTTGTTTTGCTTGTGGAGTAACTGACCACGTGAAGGGGGATCCCCGGTATAAGGTTAAACCTTTGGGGGTCCACTCCGCTAATCTGGCCTTTTCCTCCTACGAGGAAGAAGAGATTACAGGAGCATCCTTCTCCTCAGACTCCTTCCCCAGCGGGATAGAAGCTGAGGTAGTTTTAGTTTCCCTGGGTTCCTGGGAGCCTAAAGTCGAAGAGGCATATGCTAGGATTCCAGATAATACCAAGCACTACTTTAAAGACAGTGTGCTGATCAATGGAGTGGATACTCCAGCTCTTAGGGATAGTGGGTGCAGTCGAACTGTAGTGGATTCTACCTTGGTAGACTCAGAGGAAGTTGCCAGAGCTACTCTGATGCCCACTAAGTTGGCTGACGGCCCGCCTCGCATGTTTCCAGTAATACCTGTAAATCTTACTTTAAATGGTACAGCAGTCAGGATTCCAGTGAGCATTCAGAGAAACGTCCCAGGAAAGGTCTTGTTAGGCAATGATCTCAGAGCTTTAGGGCTCGTAGGAGACACTGCCGACAGACCCTGCACATGGTCTCAAACACGGGCAGCATTGGCCAAGACCAATACGCTGCCCCAGCCGAAGGTGAAACCCAAGGCGAAAGGAGTAAGCAAGTCAAGACGAGGGAAAGAGAACATTCCCCCAAGCTCGCCTACCACTGCGGTGGAGGAAGTTGGTCAATTGCCCGGGCCTGACGAGGAGGTGGCGATGCCTGAAGTATTTGACCCCAACGACCATCCTGAACTAAAAGACTTGTTAGTAGAAGGTGGTCCTGACAGGGAAGAATTCAGTAAAGGCCAACCTGAGTGCCCATCTCTGGAAGGCCTAAGGAGACAGGCCTGCTCCCAGCTTGAGGGTGAACCTCCTGGGACGCATCAGATTTATTGGGAAGGTGGACTCCTGTATAGTGAGCCCACAGAGTCTACAGAAGGAGACCATAGGAGGTTGGTGGTTCCCCTTGCTGTAAGACCCTTCCTCCTGCAGCTGGTGCATGAAGTGCCCCTTGCTGGTCACCTTGGTATTAAGAGGACCAAGCAAAGGTTATCCATGCACTTCTACTGGCCCAAGATGAGGGTGCAAGTAGAAAGTCACTGCAGGAGTTGTGCCTCCTGCCAGTTATCTGGTAAGAGTGGCTCAACAATCCAAGCTCCATTGGTACCACTCCCAGTTGTGGGAATACCATTCAAAAGGGTAGGGATCGACATCTTTGGTCCCCTTGACCCGCAGACCTCCTCAGGCAATAGGTTTATCTTGGTGCTAGTCGACTATGCTACCAGGTATCCTGAGGCCATCCCATTGAAAACTGTAACTGCCAAGTCAGTTGCAAAAGCGTTATTTGGCATCTTTACTAGGGTTGGCTTCCCTAAAGAAGTTGTGTCTGACAGAAGCAGCAACTCTATGTCAAAGTATATGCAGGCTATGTGGAAAGAATGTGGGGTCACCTACAAGTTCTCTTCTGCATACCACCCCCAGACCAATTGTCTGGTGGAACGTTTCAACAGAACGTTAAAGAGCATGATTGGGGCTCTGGAAGATAGTCCTTCAGATAGCTCCTTTGAGGGTGTCCGAGTGGCCCCTCACCTGACTTCTAATTAGCAGGCTGAGGTGAAAAGTTTGCTTAGGCAGATTTCCCCCCTGTTTTCACAGTCGCCTGGTTTGACACCTTGTTGCAAACATAACATAGACACAGGAGACAGTGTACCTACCAAAAGTAGGGGATACAGGATGTCAGACAAAGTACGGTCTTACATTAAGATCATGGTCAACAAGATGTTATACCTTGGGGTGATTGAACCCTCTAGTAGTCCTTGGTCCAGCCCTGTGGTTTTGGTTCCAAAGGCAGGCACTTCTGAATTGAGGTTCTGCGTGGATTACAGGGCTCTGAATGTCACCAAGACAGATGCACACCCCTTGCCTCGAACAGATGAGCTGGTGGATACTTTGGGTGCCTCCAAGTACCTCAGCACGTTTGACCTCACTGCGGGCTATTGGCAAATAGCTTTAGCAGAACATGCTAAGGAGAAGACAGCGTTTTCTACTCCAGACGGCCTTTACCAGTTCAGGGTAATGCCGTTCGGGTTGAAGAATGCACCTGCCACTTTTCAGAGGCTTGTGAATAATGTGTTGAATGGATTGGACAAATTCTGTCTCGCATATCTGGATGATATAGCAGTTTTCAGTGCCACCTGGGAAGACCATGTGAAACACCTCGGGATTGTACTCCAGGCTCTTCAGAAAGCACACTTGACCATAAAGGCTAGTAAATGCCAGATTGGACAAGGCTCAGTGGTTTACCTTGGACATGAAGTAGGTGGAGGGAGGATACAGCCTCTTCCCAGTAAAGTACAAGCAGTACAAGACTGGCCTACCCCCACTACACAGACCCAAGTGAGAGCCTTCTTAGGACTCACAGGGTACTACCGCAATTTCATGGCAGACTATGGCACCATAACTGCCCCTCTGACTGCCCTCACTACTCCGAAGAAACCCAAGAAGTTAACTTGGACCGACGAGTGTGAGAAGGCCTTCAACGGCTTAAAAGAATCCTTGTGCCAGGCCCCTGTTCTCAGGGCCCCTGATTATCAAAGACCTTTTATTGTGCAGACGGACGCCTCTGACACTGGGATAGGAGCTGTACTATCGCAAGTAGATGAGAAGGGTAAGGAACACCCTATTGGTTTTATTAGTTGCCAGCTTAAGGACAGAGAGCTCAGATGGTCCACAGTGGAGAAAGAATGTTTCTCTGTTGTGTGGGCCCTACGGAAGCTGAGGCCCTACCTCTATGGGACCCACTTCACCGTGCAAACTGACCATAAGCCCTTAAAGTGGCTAATGAACATGAAGGGAGAGAATCCAAAGTTGCTTAGGTGGTCCATAAGTCTACAAGGCTTCGACTTCACTATTGAGCATAGGCCAGGTGTCCAACATAGCAATGCTGATGGGTTGTCCAGAATTTTTAACCGACCTGAACAAGAGACTCATCCAGGGGTGGATTAGTTCCCCCTGTCCATAGTCTGGGAGGGGCGAGTGTTAGGAAAGATTTCTTAATTGTGGGTAATTTTCCTTCCATGTGGCAACCCCTAAACTTTTTGCTGTTGTTTTCACCAGGATCTAGACTTTGCCAGAGAAGTGCAGCCTTCTTCCGCACTCCTCTGGGATTTCGCTCCATTCTTACGGGGAAACTGACATGCCCTTAAAACAGTCAGTACCGGGAAACATTGTTTTCCGTAGTTTCTTTATCATGTTGCAGCTTTCGCGCAACATGACACAAGAGGGCACTGCACGCTAAATTACTGCTCTCTTGGGTCTCTAGTCTTCTACAGGCCCTAGATACTCTCTTTGGATTGATAACGAACGGTGCAAGTGAATCACGGACGGGACCGGTGGCAGCGATCGTTTCTTTGTGTTTTTGAGCTCCTTTTGGCGTTTAGGCGCGTTTCTTGCGCTTAGCCCATATTGGTGGCCTGGCTCCCAAAATGGCCAGACCATGAGGCTCGTTGTCCTGTCCGCTGACCGTCTTGCCCCCTTCACCTTCCCCAGGTCGAGCCGACTCGGGGCCTTCCTTATTTGGGCATGTACTTTCCCGCGAAACACAGATGCTTTCGCAGGCTTCTACAGGCCTTGTGTGTGCCTCCAGGATGTGGGCTGGGATGTCTGGTCCCAATACACATCCTGGGTGCCAGAGAGTCTAGGGTGGTGTGAATGCCTGGGACCTCCGTGGTCCGTGATAGGTCCACGTATGGTGTGAGTGTTTTGTGACCAGATCTCCCATCTGGTCCCCTCTGTGTTGGCGCGAAGTGAACCGTGGATAAGAGGGGGCTGGAAACACCACTACCATGTCGATCTCCTGAGTTCTCACGAACAAAGGAATACAGGAGCCAAGTATCCTGCAACCACGAGGCTGAACCGAGGAATCGCTGGTGACCCGCTGAAGGACTGCTCCTCTGCACTGCTGTCGCTTTGTGAAACCCTTTCTACCTCGGATCGAACCAGAAGGCCTGTACTGGTACTTCGACCCTTGGAATAGTGGGAACAACTATTCTCGGCATCTTCACCATCTCCTGCACGTAAGCCTTCGGAAGTGTCTCTGGGCCATCCAGCAGACTGACCAGCCTACCCAGAAGCCTTGCTCTGTAACCGCCGTCAGGTTGTGTTGTATTACGAGTCCTTGTCACTCTCACACGATTCGTACACTTGGCATTCCCAGGTCTGAAGTGAGTAGTGTACATTTGGCTGAAATACACACGGCCGCTCCGTTGCCCTGATGTGGTAACAAACTGTGCGGGTTCACTGCGTTTGGGACGTCCTCAGCTCAACTTCTGCTGCTGCGGAATCTACACGACGCCGAGACGTCCCCTGCTCGTATCTGAACCTGCCAGCACGGAAACTGACGCAGAGAAGCCTGGGTCTGCCTGCATCGGGGACCAGTGAGTAGCATCGCTAGGAACTGGTCGCCCTCCTGCAGTAGCCTATAGCTTTTCCCCACTGTGTCTGACAGCACGCCTTTCCGTACTCGCGCTCTGCTTCTGCCCACAGTGGAGGCTGCGCTTGAGTCGCGGAGCTCTGTTCATCTTCATTTGTTCACCGAACTAAACTGCCTGATTCCCTCGAAGAGACTCCCCTTTTTGCCCGTTGGCACCAGCGTGTGCAGGTACTTTTGCGCACAAGGCTCCACTCTTCGTAGGGCTTGGACTTCCTTTTAGTTAGGTGCCTCTGAAGGCGGACTGGGTCTAATTATTATTCGCACTGCCTGTTTTCCTCCCCATCTAGGTGGTCTACAAATTTTGTGCGTCTAACTCGTTAGACTCGTTTGTATTTGCATATATATTGTATTGGTTTGGTACGTGTTGGTTTACTTGAGTTTTATTGTGATTTCTCGCTACGGTCAATGTTACAAAGGCCTTGTAATAAATGTGTATATATTTTTAATATAACACCTGCTTGGAGTAATTTGTAAGTGTCCTTGCTTTGTGTGCTCATTGCAGGCTTTCAGTCACCCTCACCCCTCTTGAGACCTAGTCTTGACCGCCGCGATCGCTACCCTGATTGGTCTGGCTTGTCCAGAGGTTACCCTGTTCCAAGAAACTAGGCTGGCCTTCTGAACCTCTGCCCCTCCAGGACAGAGTTCAGAAATCCATCTTAACAGGTGTCATATGGAAATCTAGCTTTCTTCCCCTGCCAGAGTAATTTTACTATGGCGTTCTTGGCCTCGGAGAAGAAGTATTGGGGAATCTCTATGGGTAGCATTTGAAAGGGATACAAGAACAGGGGGGGCAAACCATTTTGATGGCATTGAGACGTCCTAGCCAGGAGATCGTCAACTTACTCCATTTATAAAGGTCAGTATGGAATTGTCGGAGGAGAGGGGGGAAGTTAGCTTGATATAAATCCGCCAGATCTTTGGTGATCTGTATCCCCAAGTATCTCGACCTGGAGTGTTCGGTTTTGGGTCCAATTGAGGAGTACCTGATTTCATATACCTACACCGATCCCCGTAGGGGGAACAGAATAGATTTGGTTTTATTCACTTTAAACCCAGAGAGTAGGCCATATTCTTCTAGTAAATAGAGAGCCCGAGGAGTGGACGCCGTGGAATTAGTCATATGTAGAAGTATATCATCGGCATAGAGGGTCACCTTGTATTCCACCTCTCCCAGTCAGATTCCCTATACCTGGGGGTTGTCCCTCAGTATTTGTGCCAGGAGTTCAAGGGACAGTGCAAAAAGAATTGCGGAGAGGGGACATCCCTTGTGTGTACCGCATCCTAGTTTGAACCATCTGGATTATTCCCCATTGACACATACGGATGCTTTGGGGGATGTGTACATCGCCTGTATTCCCTTCCTGAATCTGGGGCCAATCCCCACCTTACCCAGGACTGCTCTCAGGAATCCCCACTCCACCCTATCAAAAGCTTTTTCTGCGTCGATTGAGAGAAGGACAGGGTCGTTGGTCATGCTCTGGGATGCGTGAATAAGGTGGAGGGTTTTGGGCATTGTGTCCGCCTCTTGTCTGCACAGTATAAATCCGACCGGGTCGGGGTGTATGAGTTGTAGCATTAGTGTCTCCAGTCTAGCGGCCAGAACCCTCGTGTATATTTTTGCGTCAAGGTTGAGTAGGGAGATAGGACGGTAGGATCCACATTTTCTGGGGTCTCTGCCATCTTTGGGAATTACCGTGATCAGGGCATGGGTGAAGGAGTCTGGGGCTTTCCCTGTTTCGAATATTTCATTAAAGAGGTCTGTAAAGAATGGTGTTAGCTGTGTACTGAAGGATTCATGGAATCCTGCCGTGTACCCATCTTCTCCCGGGGATTTACCTAATGTTAGCCTCTTTATTGCATCTTGAATCTCTTGCTCGGATATGGGGGATTCTAAGAGGTCTGAGTCCTGGCCTGATATCCTGGGCATCTCAATTGAAGACAGGTACGTTTCGGTACCAGGTTGACCAGGGTTTATCTCTGAGGTGTATAAGGTTTCGTAGAAGGAGGCAAAGCATTCGGGGATGGTAGGGGTTGTATCAGGCCGGACCGCGTTGTCATCAGTTATTTCTAATACCTTCTGTGCCGCTCTTTGTTCCCTTAGCCTTGAAGCAAGTAGTGCGTCAGCTTTGTCCCCTTTCTCATAACATTTCTGTCTCAGGAGTCGAAGCTTGCGCACTATCTGCTCGTGTTCTAATAGTCCCAGTTCCTCTCTTTTTCTTTTTGCTTCGTTAATTTTGACGGGATCGTTTACCTCGTCCCTCATGCTTTCCCCCTCCACCTGACAGATTTCAGTTCTGAGCATGTGTTAAAAAATGTTTCTTTCTCTCTTCTTGCAAGACCCTTCCTTTATTAAAATACCCCTCCAAGTGGCTTTTCCTGCCTCCCAGACCATTTGCTTGGATACCTCTCCGGTGTTATTTAGTTTCAAATATTCGTTTATCTCAGTCTCCAATGTTGTCTTGAAGACAGGGTCTTTCCAGAGACTTTCGTTACATCTCCATTTCCCTCCCATTGCCAGTAGATCCTCCCACCGAATGTCTGCTATCACCATATCGTGATCTGACCACGTAACTGGGGTGATCTCTGAGTGAGTTCTGATGTCAGAGAGGTCTTTGGACAAATATATATATAATCGATTTGGGTGAACGTGTTGTGTGGATTTGAGTAAAAAGTGTAACCTTGTTCATTCGGGTGCATGTCTCTCCACGCATCTACCATTCCTTATGTGTCCATCATGCCCATGAATTCCATGCGGTCACCCCGGATTTGGCCTCTCGCATCAGGGTTACCAGGCTTCCAATCTTTAGTTGGATCTCCCTATTGATTAAAGTCCCCTCCCATGATGATATGACCGGAGGCCTCTAGCATCAGTTTAGGGATCGTTTTTGACAGAAATCTAGCCTGACCAACGTTTGGGGAGTAAAGAGTGGCAATCGTGACCTTCACCTTAGCAATACTCCCCGTCACCAATAGAGCCCTCCCTTCCATGTCGGACCAGGTCTTGGTTATTTCAAATTCTATACCTTTTCTGATGAGAATCCCCACTCCCCCTTTCCTCAGTGGCCCAGATCCCCAGAACTCCATCCCCGTACATTTACCCAATATTGGCCTTTCTTCCCCTTTAGCGTATTTTGTCTCTTGTAACAGGAGAATGTCAATCTTGGCCCTATGAAATTCTCTGGATACCAGCGATCCCTTAGTTGGTGAGTTGAGGCCTTTTACGTTGAGTGTCCCTATTCTTAGTGTGTCTCTTCCCATTACTTCAGTAGTCAGTGCCATTAGGTATTCTCGTGGGAAGGTAGCTTATCCTTCATGACCAGTGTTTTGTTTGTTCATTAAGTTTCCCACTATGTCAAGTGTTTCGGACCATTATAGGTGCTGCTTCAACCCTATTCCCTTGTTTGCCCTCCCTCCCTCCCCCTCCCCTTCTTCACCCAGTTGGTGGCGTCTGATCGAGCCCAGTTGACAGCACCAGTCTTGCATCGAACCGCATGTGGGGGCCGTTACTTCACGCCCCTTGACCAAGTTTGATACCTCACTCTAAATTGAGCCCCCATTGTGTCCCCCCCCCAAGTTTCATGTTCTGGCCGTACTGTTGTCACAGAAGTGTCCTTTTATTCAAGTCACAATCTGCATAGTAGAATAGGTTTAGTCTTACCACATTCAGGAATTAATAGATCTCCGCCTCCGGGGAGACGTTACCTCTCCGGAACTTTCTCAAGCCTTTCACCCGCTTTCTCCTGGGGCCCTGGATGCGCCATCCTTGGTCTTTCCATCTCGGCTCTTCACGATTGTCCTCTTCTTCCCTTGGTCCAATTAATACAGAGATGCATGCCTTGATTTCTTTTTCGGACCGCACTCGCACTTTGTTTCCTTAATATTCAAAGGAAAGAGAGAAGGGTCGCCCCATCTGTATCGAACACTCCTTTCCTTCAGCCATTTGGTTAGTGGACCACAGATACACCTAAGGACCAGTGTCAAAGAGGATAGATCTTGGTATATCGTTATTTGGGCACCTCCAAGAGTGATCGCCTCGCTGCCTCTAGCCTTTTCATGTACTCTGGCCTTGTCTTGAAAGCAACGGAATCGGGCAAGAACCGATCTCGGCCCACCCGGGGGACCCCCAGCTCTATGGATTTGTTCCATTTTAGGTTCATCTATTGCGTCATCTGCCACTAAGAGCTTGATGATGTTGTGAAGCATTTTCTTGAGATCACTTTTGGTTTCTCCTTCTCGTTCCGTTATCCCGAAAATGCGGAGATTGTTACGCCTTTCCCTGTTTTCCAAGTCATCCATCTTGAGCTTGAAGTCCTCTTCTCATTGTTCCAATTCAGTTATACTCCGCTCAAGCTGTGCTTCAAGGGTGTCTATGAATGCTTGGTTGTTCTCCACTCCGTCAAGCCTTTCTTCCATGTTGTCTAGCCTTTGTGTGATCTTGTCAATTGTACCTCCGTTGTTGGCCTTGTTTTCACCCAGTAAGATTGCAATGTCCCCTTTCTTGGCTGCCGAGTCGCTTTTTGTGGTATCCATTGTTGCCATATTGGAGTTGTCGGGCCAAGTAGTTGTGGGGATGTAGGCAAAGGAGACTAATTTTTGTCTCACGTTCGTGTGATCTTGGGAGATGCATTGGCAATGTGGTCTCATAGGGGGTGGATTGGTCCAACTTTTTGCTGGTGGTCGTGGAAGGATGTCGCTGGGCCCCCCAAACACTGAGAGGTGGAGTACCTCACTTAGCCCCTTTCAGAGGTTTACCAGTGTTGCTGTTAGTGGGAGGTTTCGTTGTATATATAAATGCACTGCGACCGGGGAGGCTCAGTGGTGTCTTCTCGATATGTGGTTTGGCGCTCAGTTTTCCCACATAGCCCTTTCTCCTTCATCCATATGCGTGGGGTGGTGAATTAGCCGCTAGACAGTGAGGCTGCGCTGCTTTGAGCGTATGGGAGGGTGGTGTCCTCAGAATTATTCCAGGAATATTCTGCGGTGTTGGGGCTATTACCGGGTCCTTCTTTGTTTGGGGGCGCACTTGACTTCAGTTTGTTTTCCACTTAGGGAGAGGGGAAGAGTAGTGGTGCCTTTAGTCTCCAGGGTATGCCCTTCGTCTTGCGGCATCCGTAGAAGCGCACCAGATAGGGGCGCTGTGAGCGTTTCTCCCACTGCGAGGGTGTATGTAGCCTGTTGTTCCACAGTGGCTTGGTTTGGCTAGGTTCTTATTGAGTCCCATGGGGAAGTGCCATTAGTGACCACAGGTCTTCCCACCCTTTGTGGTGTCAGAGTAAGGGTAGCTATTTTGTGCTGCAATGTCCTTTCTGTCTGAAAGTTTCTTCTTGGGCAAAGACTTTATTCAAAAGTGTTGAGCTCTGGGCTCCATATCGGCCCCTATTCCACTCCCTGCTCGCCTGGATGCGGCTGAACAATTAACCTGAGGTCCTACCCTCTTATGAGGCATTGAATGGGTTAAGATTGCAAAGAACTTTGCTGAGCTTCTTAGGGTAGCGTAGTGGTGCTTGGGGCCCTCGGGAGCGGGCCATATGGTGTTTTATGGAGTCACAGCGACACAGGGTTGTGGGGGGGCCTCTGCGTGACTGCCCGCTGCCTGTGTTCTCAGCAGGTCGCGTGTCCGCGAGGGTTCTCAGCATTCTTTAGGGGGAGGCGCTTTGGGTCGCCGGAGCCGTGGAGAGAACCGATGCACGTCCAAGGACGCTGGGGACGGCTCATGGGCCCCCACCTCTGCTGTACCTCGGGGAGGGAGTCCTCCAGCAGCCCCCACCACCTGGCTCAGGTCAGGGCCTTGCACCACTCCCTCAAGGACAGTGAGGGAGAGCGGTTAACGGGCGAGCCTCACCCCACAGAATTAGACCAGCGCAGATACAAAGTGGTGCGGGCCACCTGAGACAGCGGTCCGGGCGCTTCCCAATCGAGAACACCCACCTTCACAAGCCGTCTCTTCACTGCTCAGGACCGTGGTCGTATAGTATTCCTGCAGGCTCCGTTTGCAGATCCGTGGAACGGCCTTTCGCCGCAGTGAAGTCCTACAGCACACGTGTGCCAGATTGGTTTCGTTTTCAACTTCGTGGGTTCAGTGGGCCATAGTTTCAAATGTTAATTTTGGGGGGATCCCCGCTCCGATTTTCGCCGAGATTTCTCCCAGTGCTGCGGGAAGTATTCCCACTGCGGCTACACGCTTTTCTCCTGCGGGGGTGTCCAAAAAGTGGGGGCTCAATCCGCTTCTTGGGGCTGCAGCTGCGGAGCTCATGCAGAGAGCATGGATGTCTCTGCGCCCCCTGGTGGTCAGTCCATTTTGTGTTTTTTAATATGTTTTTACCGCGATGTTCACAGACTATGAGTGCAGTTCGCGATCCAATATGGTATCCGTTTCAAACGTTGATGTCCGTGAATGTTATGCGACGTCCTGATTGGCTCAGAGGCGTAGGTGGAAAACTGGTCTGCGGACTCACTTGTGGATCCAGTGACGGCGGACTGGTTTTTGCCCTACGTTTGACCATTTAAAAAATATCTACTGGATGGATTCACACCAAATTTGCAAAAGCATGCTTTCGGGACCAAGCTGGCACTCATCGCGCAAGTGTTGTGGAAATCCGTCCAGCGGTTTGGGCTGCAGGTGTGAGAAAATGTTTTTTGCAATTATATCTATAAGGATTTCAAATGTTTTGGGATCCCCCATAACTTTTCCTCCCTTGATGAAACTGCACCAAACTTCACAAAACCATTCAGAGGTGGCCATACACTTTTTCTGCAAGGTTTGGCCAGGATTCGTCAAACTGCACCAAAGGTATAAGCTGTCCAATAACTGCTCTTCCAATGGGTTGAGCAACTTAACTATAACCATACCTACAGGGCCGCTACCGCAGGCCCAGTAATACTGAGTTGGTTAGACTCAGTGCCGCCTCAGTAGGACGTGTATGGCGTGCCGTGTCTTCAAGGAGATGCCAGCTTCTGTTGGGTCTGGTTAGTACGTGATTTCTGGTAATCTCTAACTGGAATAAAGACGCACATGTCATATGTCTGCTCTGCCTCAAGGTCACTTTACTGCACCATGGTGCTGGGTAACCAGGGAGTTATTGATTTCTTGAAATAAGAAACTGCCTCAAATAGTGTGACGGGATGTGGTGACTCCAACGTTGTCCTTCTAGTTGATTACTTGGAATGAGAACCACCCTCATGAGCACTCTTGCAGCAGACATGCACCCCAATGCTTATTTGTATGTACTCTTTCTCTGAATGGAAGTTGGGATTCAGTGGCCCATCTCGGAAGAAGACATGCAGTTCATCCATTTCAACTTGTTTCCAATCGCCCACATCTAGACCATCCTCTTGAGGGTACACAAACAAGGCAACTGCAACTCTGCCAATCTGGTGCCAAAAAAGGCAGGTCAATAGGACTTTCTATCGCAAAGTAGTACGATTACAGAAATCACGTGCATGCGCAGATCTGGGAAAAGCCCGAAAGACACATTCTTGACGCGTTGTTCCACTTCCAACAGACCGGGGAACTGATTCCTGCATGGCGTGGGAGGCGGAGCAGAAAATCCGCTCTGTGCACTAATCCCCTCTAGACAGAGAATCCACACTCTTGTCCTCTAGGGTGGGGAGGCACGGATCCTTGCAGATCCTGACCACTCTTTTGCGGGGAACGATTGAGGTCCCATTCTTAACACCCCTTCAAGCAGTGAATGACGACTATCTGGCGGAAAGAGCCTGCTCTATGGAAAGGGGTACGGTCTTTTTAAGATTTTTTATCTGTCGGCATTAAAATAATGCCATTAGTAATAACCCTATCTAATATTTCAAGAAAATTATAAGGATCCGCCAATGAAATATCTTCATCTGACCTTTGATGGAGGCTGCAAGAATTTACCCGAAGCGGGGCTATTCCACAGTTTATATCAGGGGTCCCTAAATCCATTCTGCAAAAGATAAATCCACTTCATATTTTCAGGATATTCACACAAAATATATTTGAATACTGTGAACCTAAATAATAGTTATTTATGTAGTCCGTGTTATCCTGAAAACCTGGCTTGGCTGTGTCTCTCCAGGACCGGACTTGGAAACCAATAATATAAGTCTTTACAGTGTTAACAAAAGGTGTGCCTACGACATTCATTTCAATTCTTTCTTCCTGAGCCCAGTCGGAGGTCGCACCTTCCTTCTATTTTTGTATAGCTAAACAGAATCTAATGTCGACCAATAATCAGGGGTCTGCGACATTTGGCTCGACAGATGTTTTGGACTACAAATCCCATCAGCCCTAGCCAGCATAGTCAGTTGTGAGAGATCGTGAGAGCTGTAGTCCAAAACATCTGGGGGGCCACAGGTTGCAGACCCCTGATTCAAATGGTTACCAAGAGTAACTAAATCTCTTTCAAATTAATTTTATCTAGGAAAACAAGACAACAGTAAAATGTAAAGACTGAAGACATTTTCTAGCAGTTCATTGGCCACAAATTAGTGTAATAGACAAATTAATGGAGCTATATGTTGGCAACAAAATACATCTGTTATCAGCCCAATGGTACCGCTCTGATGGTAAAAATGCACTTTGTACTTGTTATGTCATAGTTCCATAGTTTCAAGTTCCCCTTTTTGATTATGAAACCCAGAAAGCCATGTATTGTTGTCTACAAAACAACTCACCGTGACAAATGTTGTATATGTTATGCTACGTTACTCTGCTTTTGTACTGCGCAAAATCATATGACATGGAGAATCCTGTGGCATTATATATTTTTTGTTTTGGCTTTCAGTGGCACCTCTGCAATGCTATTTATCGGGATGTGGGCTTGATGGTGATGCCTTGGCAGAGGGACATACACATTCAAATGAGCAGACTCCCTCCTTTTGTATGTTTTCCCTGTTTTCAGCCACTTGAATTTTCCAATACCCACTGGCTCTTAAATAATATCCCTTTCCCAAATCATAATGATTAAATAATGTGTAATGCATTTCAAACTGGCCTGCTAATTGTAGGAGGGAAAACTGAACATTATTTGCACAGCTGGAAGGAATGACAGAGAGTGCTACAAGGAGACTACATCACTGCCAACCGATCACGCCAGAAACTTTACTAGGCATTTAGCAAATTAAAATGATATATCATATGTTCAATAAAAAACATGTGGGTTATAATCATTAACCAAATGTACACTGTACTGGAAGGCTTGAATGAGCCCTGGTTTCATTCATTGCAGTTTCATTTAAACAAACAAACTCTAAAGTCGTTTTTCTTATCATCACATCTGCACCAATCTGTACAAACTGGCCATTTTTACTTATGATTTATTTTGGCAAATAAAACCCACTTCTCAGTAGGTAAGATTTAACCACTGTACACCCGAATGAAAGCTATATTTGAATGTCTATGTTGTTAAAATGTGACAGACCGCAAGATAAATGGGGCGCAGGGATGTGGGCGGATCTACTGGAGATGATCCACGGTGTGTCAAACGGGAAATCATATCGTGCCTCCTATACTGTATGAATATATGTATATTGGCCTACGCCAGCCGTTTTACGAAGAAATCCACGTTGCAAGGTCTTGACCTCAGATCTGAGTAAGCCGCCATTTTAGGTGTATCCGCCATTTTAGATTCTCTCTCTAAATTCACCTTGTGGTCCAAAATGGTGGACAGTGTTATTCCGAATGTAACTTGGCCGTCTTAACCTCTGTGTACAAGCTAATATGTAACTTGCCCGCAGGCCACATGTTAGGGTCATGAACTGAGACCTTGTCCTTCGTTGACCTGTGTGTAGAGGATTACCTGCGCCAACGAAGCTAATCCGCGAGTATATGTTAAACACAATGGCCCTCATTACGACCCTGGCGGAAAGTAACCGACATGACCGCCATAGCGTAAATAGCGTTTCCGCCATTGCACGATGGGGTAAAGTGCGGCTAATTCCGACCCATCGGGCACGAGCATTACGCCATGGCGGAAGTGCAAAGTCCGCGATGGCGGAAATGACCCTAAAACGCCCCTTACCGCCGTCGTACGTCGCCCTAGGTGCAATTCCGCCACCCATCTTAGCGGTCACCGTAATGAGCGGTCAGCGCAAATTACGGTCACCGTAAATATACGGAAACGGAAGTAAAACCATGGGGCCGGAACGGGAAACAGCACGCCGTACACCTATAAAATCAGAATCCCAACACAACCATCAAAAACCGACCCTGAGACACATCCCAACCCGTTAGCCACCCCAGTGAAAGAAATAAAAATGGGAAAAGTTGCTAAAAAAGCGTGCGATCGCAAGCGGCAGGTCCACTTCTCCCATGAGGAACTCACCGTGCTCACAGAGGCCCTCCAGGAGAATGCTGCCGTCGTCTTCTCGACGCAAATGACCAGGACGGCACTTGCGAACAAGAAGGCCATATGGGCCCTGGTGGCACAGCGGGTAAGTGCGGTGGGGACCGCATCCCCGCAACCCACAGCAATGCAGAAAGCGATGGGACGACTTGCGGATACGCGTCCGGAGCATACTATCTGCCAACCGAAACATTGCCACAGCTACCGGGGGAGGATCGGAATCACCCATCAAGTTGACCCCCTGGGAAGAAATCTGTGCCTCCACCATTGGAATTGAGAGCATAGAGGGAGTCGGAGGGATGGAGAAAGGAGTGCAGACATCCGAAGAATCAGGTAGGTGGCCCAAATAAAACAATGCCAAATCCACAATGTCCAATCATGTGAAGTACCATGTGTCCCCATAGTGCAATAGAAACACATGTCCAGGAGAACGTCCACATACATTACCATGATAGCGCCTTTCAAAAGTCAGAATAAATACATAAATAAGTAAAAATCCTAAAAACACCCTCTACATGTGCAGCATGCACACCCTAACTGCAGGCTGCAAAACAACTGCATCCTCAATCCACACAAAAATGAGACCACCTCCAAGGCCCTGACCCAAATCACCCTCAGGTACCACCCCAATGCATGTGATACATTGCCATTCCAATTACCACAGACCCATAAATAACGCTCGCCCTCCTTTACTCCACCACAGGGACCGATTCAAACGACGAGCTTCAGGACACGCCTACCAGCACACCTGCAAAGAGGGCCAAGACCAACGGCCAAAGACCCTCCACCTCAGCTGCACGGATCAAGACACGGCAGCAGCACAAATCAAGTGGCAGCACACTGGAGGGGACTTCAACAGGCACCCCAGCAGCCAGCATGTCCACAACAGCAGCACCACAGGTCCCCCCAATGGATGCCACAGAAGGCACTGCTTCTGGTGGCAGCAGCACCATAGGTGACACTGCTTTCATGCCAGCATGCTCCGACACAGAAAACGGTGCTGCCGATGTAGGACACATCCATGACCTGTCTCAATCCCCCTGGTTGTTTCATCCCGTACACCATGAGGAAACCACGCAGGGGCACCCACAAGACGACGACTGGCCAACCCCCACAAGGCCTGTGGCAAGGCAACATGAGGTGATCAGCCCCTCTGTGACACCACCGCAAATGGGCATGGCCCAGCAGAGGCAACAGTCCCTCGAGCAGATGATTGTGCAACAGCAGCAACTGGCCACGCTCCTCAAGGAGCATGCTGCCGAATGTGGGGGTTCCAAGGCAGCCATTGAAGCATCTACTGAGACACTTAGGGCAGAAATGGAGCAAAGTACCGAGACACTAAGGGCACAAATGGAGGGAAGCACCGAGAGCCTGAGGGGACAAATGGAGAGAAGCACCGAGAGCCTGAGGGGGGAACTGCATGCGACGTCCAAAGACGTATGTGGTGAACTTGCCGCTGTGCGCCGTGTGCTCACTGAGCTCACACAAACCCTTAGGGACATGCATGGACGTGAGCAGGCAGAGACATCATCCGTTGCAAGTTCCGTCCAGGGCAGCCCCCAACGTAGATCTGGGAGGAACCTGCGCTCCACAGGCAGGGGTGCCCCTGATACCCGGAGAGGGGGCTTGCAATAGCGTCTGCCCACTGACAATGAGCATCTCTGGACACTGGTGTTCGGGGGGGAGGTAGGAGGGTGGAGGGGGTGTGTTGGGCTTTTTTGGGTGGCGGGTCGATTGGGTGTGTAATATCATTTCACATTTGCTATACATTTCTTCATATTCATCCAATGAGATGTGTGGACATTGATCTTTGTGTACGAGGCCTTTCTTGGCGTACAGGCCACATTGTGCATGTTCCAGACACACACAGTGCCACAAGTCCCGTGTCCATGCAACAGCCACCAGGCGTGAGTGCTAGAAGCATGCATCTATGAGATTCTGACGAATTTCACGGGCCTCCTGTGCCTCGCGGACTCCTTGAGGTGCTGCCACATCCCCACCCTCATCATGACCATCTTCAGGTGCTTGCAGTTCTGCGTCAGGGGGCATGGCCACATTTCTACGTACGCACATGCTGTGTAGCATGACACATGCCATGACCATCTTTGCAACCTTCTCATGGCGGTACAGGAGTGCCCCGCCAGACCTGCTGAGGCAGCGGAAACGAGCCTTCAGTAGGCCGAATGCCTGTTCTATGACTACACGGGTACGTGAGTGGGCATGGTTGTAGTCCTCCTCATGCTGGTTCTGTGGGTTCCGGATTGGTGTAAGGAGCCATCTCTTCAGTGGATACCCGGCATCACCTGTATGTGGACAATAAAGGATGTTTGTGGAATGACATTGCTACGTACGCATCCCCCCCCCTTCCTGCCAGGTCATTGACGCATCACCTACCCCACATTCTCATGCATTAAATGAGACTCACCGAGTAGCCAGGATCGGTGCCCTGCGTGTCGCTCCATGTAGCGTGGTATTGTAGAGTTCCTCAAGACCATAGAATCATGGGTTGATCCTGGAAATCGGGCACAACAATGTGTAAAGATCCTGTTGGAGTCACACACCATTTGTACATTGATGGAGTGATATTGTTTCCGGTTGCGGTACTGCACCTCCATGGCATGTGGGACAACCAATTCCACATGGGTGCAGTCGATGGCACCAATGCAACCCGGTATGCCGCCAAGTGCATGGAATCCCACCTTTGTGTTTGTAATCTCCTGCTCCGAGCGTGGTAAAGAGATGTAGTCGTCTGTGTGCTTCAGGAGGGCATCAAGCACTTGGAATAGTGTCCGTGACAATAGTGGCTGTGAAATGCCATGCAACTGTCCGACTGTGTGCTGGTAGGTGCCTGTGGCCAGGAAGTGGAGTGCAGACACCACCTTCAGTAGGGGTGGGATGGCGGTTGGGCTATCTATCATGCTGACAAGGTCAGCGTGTGTCATGTTGACAATGGCGGTTATGGTGTCCCGGTCCAAACGGTAGAGGGTGTGGATCTGCTCAGCAGTGAGGTTGAACGGATTAGCTCGGAGGCGTGGGATTGCGGGCTGCCTGCGTGGTGGTAGTGGCTGTGCTGGTGGGCCTTGCTGCCCCTGCCTTGCCCTCCTCCTCCTCCTGCGTCTCCTCTGTGCGGCCGGTTGTTGTAGTAGTTGGTGTTCGTCTTCTTCTTGAAGTTGGAGTACTTGCAGTGCTATCAGGTCCCCCAGGCCCAACATCGCTAGTCCTGTCGGTAGCATTTTGGAGTGGGTGTGGTTGTGGGAGGGGGTTGGGTGTGCAATTTATGTGTTTTCAGGCTGTATAGCCTCCACCTGTGGTGATTCATTCCACATGTGCCAGCTGCAGTAACTTTTGGGCGAGCACGTCCCGCACACAACGCTGCAATTTGACGCATGGCATCTTGCAATTACAATCATGTATTTAATCCCGATGGCAGTGACATATTGGTTTATTTTTTAACTCTGCTATGGTCCCATTGTTTCACATACTATATTTGCAGTCGCGAACAAACTTGTGAAGGGTCAGTGGAATGTAGTACTCGATCAACGGTGGACCCTCGCAGCACTGTACCGACGTTCACCGACGGGCGGGGAGTCCCATTAGTGATTGGAGCCAGTTACCATTTTCACACACAGCCGCACTACATAGATGTATTTGTGAATTCAAGCGTTCACAGATGCCTTTTCGACGTGATGTTGCAAATGAGGAATTCGAAGGACAGCGCTTTTGGTTTTCAACTAGCGGCGAGGAGACGCCCACAGGTCTGACTGGAAATATAACGTTCTATTGTTGAATGTCCTTGGGACAGGGCCCATGACGAGAATGCAATGATTGATATGAATTGAATGGGATGCGCAATAGCGTAGTGGACGATAAGGCAGGACGTTCCCAAATACATGTTACTTCACTACACTAGAAATCCGGGCAGGAGCACAGTGGATTTTGCAGACTGCATTACGCACAGACTCAATGGAAATTTCAAATGTTATGTGAGTAAATATTCAGGCGTTTTTATACCGGGATGAGGGAATGATGAATGGATGCATGGACAGATGATTTAATTGAGAGTTTGCCATGTACATGGCTTTTTGGAATCTATCCCCTTCCCCTGCGCTATGTGATGCAAAGCTGCCATAGTGGGACCATCGTCTATCTGCCCTTGTTGAACCCTCCCTGTCTCGACGCGCCTTCAAACACTTGTGTCTATGCACGTTACTAATCCCATCTAATGGATTCTGTTTTAACAGACGCATGCACACAAACACTCGTTTGTAATAGTGTATTCACCTCAATTTATATCGTTATGATTCGCAAGTGATTTTTGGGTGAAATTAATCCTTTTGAGTGGGCTAGCATGCATATGGTTGTAGATTTAGTGTGTTGAATGAAGTGAGTAATACATATGTAGTTCGGATGCCCATACTATTATTTATTTTTTCATTTGGGTGACAGGTATCTTCTCCCCTTTTGCCGCTGCCATCTGTACGCCACTCCTGCAGATGGCATTTACAGTCGACACCTGCAGCTTCGTGTTAATCAGTGGAGCACCATTACGATCTTATGGGACGATCGCCAATGGGCCACATGCCCTTACGCAGTACTAGTGGCTAGGAGCAACATATCGACCTTTCAGCTGGACTAGTGCCTACTTCATGGGACGGCCCTGCGGTTCTAGGCGCTTCCATGTTGCCTTTTTGGACGTAAATGTAGCCCCTGTGTACCATGAAGGAACAGGGCGTCACACAAGAAGAAGCTGGTCATTTATTGCGGATGGAGCCCACAGTAATGAAAATTATCTGGGAGTTTATGAGCAAATAGCTGTATGGGCTTGGTGATTTTGATGTGCATTAAATTTATATTCAGATATTAACCGTGTAGCGTTGTTCTTTGCTAGTAATGTAGCATATTCCGATTTGTGGCGCGATGTATTGTGAGATGATCTGCATTGGGTTCCGGCTTCTGAGTAGGGTTGTGTGGTACTGTACTGGCCGCGTTTGCCTACGAAGCCCAGTAAGGTCCGGGATAGGGGCTGCCGTTATGACTGTTTTTATGATGTCATGCTCAGGGGCGGGGGATTAGCTTTTGTGCAACAGATGCCGGTCAGCCAGGTGGATTGGTGGAATGATGGGATTATCAGGAATTGGCTGGTCACAGGTGCCTGTGTCTGCGTGCGTTTCTTGGAGGGGGACTGAGGTCAGGTCCATTGGAATTGCTTCTGTATTCGTGCCATCTGTGCCCTACAGGTCCCATTGGCCCCTCTTGAGATGAGCCTGGCTGCTCAGTCACTCTGCCAACTTGTGTGGTACATGCTTATGCTGATGGTTGGTTTGTCTACTGGCAAGAGTACAGGGCTGGTGCAGTCTCCCTCAGGATACTGCTTTGAATGTTGATTTACACTGGTGGCAAGCGATGGGGGACTATTGTTGTTTTGTCTCATGGAATATTTCAGTTCATTTTGGTGTACTTGAACCTTCAAATGCCTGTGCTGCATCAGTACGGCAATGGTGACATGCCATATATGGATGGCCACTCACAAGGCACTTGGAACCCCTGCATGCATTTGTTCGTTGGCATGCATGGGTGACTTGTACATTTCACTGGTTGCATAGTGTGACTACATTGCGCCTGCGAGGAGTTGTGCAATGTGGGCAGGGAGTGGAGTACAGGCACTCAGTAGGGACATTTACGGTTGGTTCGCGATGCCGTAATTCTCACCATGGCGGAATGGTACTTTCCGCCATGCTTGATGGCGTTAAGTAGATGTCCGCTAGGGTCGGAATTCGCGTACCGTTGCGCCATGGCGGAGATTACGGTTTTGCAAGGCGCGCGTGCGCGTACTTGGTGCAGTTAGCGTTGGCGTTCGCTACGGTGTCGCTAATGGCATCGTACTTTACGGTGACGGGTCATAATCGCAACGAGCGGTATTCGATGGCGGTATTGCATTTCCGCCATCGTTTTTCGATTTCCGCCAGGGTCGTAATGAGGCCCAATGTATTCAAATACCGAAATGTGAACACTTGTTTAACTGCATTGTATAAAGATGTTTGAGAAAGCTTAAACGAGAAATCCGAAGACATAGTGTTGCCATTGTAACTTGTTGGTGAATATATTAATGGTAAACCCCAAATGTATAGATGTATGAACTCGGCATGAACCCTAGATCCGTGATGTATTAACTTGTATTAACTTGTAGGTGGGCTGAACATCATGTTTTGGACTGTATAAAAGGTGCGACTATTCTAATGTACAGTCCCACTCACTGAGCACACCGAACAGGGCTGGAGTTCGCTGTGTTGTACTGAGGGCTGATAGCTTGTTGCTTTGTCCTTTGAAACTGTTTAGTGTAGAATAAAGATCTTTGTATGTTTCTTTGTAACCCGCGTTTGGTGTATTTCCTTTTGGGGTACTCAGCCTCGATATCTTCTTTTGTTTTCACAGGTGCTCAAGGTAGGAGGCCAGCAGAAGTCTATGGGGGCATTTTGTACATGATTCATGGGTGCCAGGACGCAGAACCTGCTTATGAAACATGGCCATAACATGCAGAGCGTGGGTTATAACTACGTACCCATGTACACCACAATACAGCATATGAAACGAATCTGGTGTTGGCATGAAGTAGTTCTAGCTGTATTATTTTAACTGTATTTGTTTCTTGTACTCATTTTTATTTATTTTATTTATTATTTGTAGGGCGCACAAAACCCAGAGGTGTCAAGGTGCTGGATCCAGAAGGCGCAGTTAGCTTAATATGTTTTTTTTTTTACTTGGCATTTAGTTTATTTCAAACTTTTGCTATCCAGTTACAGTCCATTAAAAAGTGAACAAAAGAGTTAAAAGACGCATTCGTACAGCATTTCACATCAGATAAAAAGCAAACAGCAAGAGGAAACTAGAAGAATAGAAAAGATTATACGGAGAGAAACCAAAAAGACCATACACATGAAACCATTCTTATTAGAATACTGTCTCTTTGAATATCTTTATAAAGATCAGCTCAAGAAACTTTACCAAGCTTCAAGTAGGGCCCACATTCACCCCCCCCTCACCCCCCTCCTCAACCCCCATAGAGAGCCTCCCACCAAGCCACTACATCGGTCCCAAAACTGCTGCTCATGCTTTCATACAGTAGGAAAGTTCTCTGTACTTTCATTTCTGGGCAAAAGAGGATCAGGTGATTTAGTGTTTCTGCCTGGTTTTTACATAACTGGCATCTATCATCCTCTACTAGCCCACCATATCTACACAGTGTGACTTGGGGGTGAAGTATGTTCAGACGGCATCTGAGAAACAGATCCATGTATTTTGCATTCAGGAATTTGTTCAAGTATTGAGGGGTTATAGTTGGTAAGCCAGTGAGCGATCTTGATAATGTTTGGGTCATGGAATTAGATCTTTGGACTTCGGTTTCATTCCATTCTGCAGCCCATAAGGCCCTCTTCACCAGCAATGGGTTTCTGCACAAGGTATCAACTGACAACCAAGGTTAGACAATGTTCCTGCACATCTTTCTCGCCTTAGGGCCAACAGCCATTCAGACATTCCCTCATTTTTCATCATCATGATTTGGAACTGAGGTGGACAGACAGGGGTGTTCAATTTGCTGAAGATCATCATGGAATTCCAAGCTACTCTCACGTATAGTGAGAGAAGACCTACTTTATGTCTAATGATTGCCATTGGGACTGCATTGGGGAGTGTTAAAATCCTCTTCCAAAAGCGACTCTCTAGTCTCTCTGAGGTTTGCCGCAGCAAACCAAGACACTCCTTAGCGGCATATGTCAGCGTTGGTATAACTTTCTGGTCATAAATGTTCATGATCGGGGGAGCGAGAACTTTTCATACTTCCTACCGATCACCATCCCTTGCACAGCCAGCTGTTTCACTTTTGTGCATAGGAAATCCAACCATGGCTTCTCACATGGACTCGCACCTATCATTGCCCATAGATATTTTATTGAGGCTACGTGTCATATTCGATTTCCCGCCCCAATGACCACCAAGATGTCCTCTTTTCCTTTCCCCTTAGATTTTCCAGCATGAGGATTTCCGTTTTCACGATGTTAATCTTCAGGTCCGTTCGGGTGGACATAATTCTGAAGTGTGTCGAGCTTCTTCTGCAGGCCAATGGGAATTCTGTCAAAAAGGACTAAGTCGCCTGCATACAGGAGCCATCCTGCAGATGTTTTGTTAATCCTAGGCGGGCATGGCCTTGGAGGGTCTAGAACCTCTTTCATGTCGATAATAAAGATGTTATATAGGATGGGTGCCAAAGGGCAACCCTGCTTCAGGCCCCTGTATGTCTGGATCCCCTCATCAAATTACCTGCTTGATCAAGTCTGACCTGCGGGAACGTCCCAGGATACAAGAATTTGATTGCAGCCACTAGGTCCCCAGGACAACCCATGGCAGTCATTTTGGTCCATAATAGCTCCCGGGTTGATGCAGTCAAAGGCACATTCCATGTCTATGCATGCCATATAAAGTCTGCCTACCCCCTTGAGAGTATTCATTTTTAGGAGGCGCAATCAGAAGCAGGTTCAGGCCACAGCCGAGTCCATTGACAAAGCAAGATTGCCTAGGGTCATAAGACCCTGTCTCTTTCAAACATTCTTTCAGGCATAACAGCAGGATTCCAGCAAAGATCTTTCCCAGAACATCCATTAGGGCAATCAGGTGGTAGTTATTTGAGTTCGCCGTGTCGCCCTTCTTGAAAATGGGGACCACAACTGCCCATTTCCATGTGGCTGGGACTCTACCACATCGGGCAATCTGCTGGAATAGAACCAAGCAGAAGTCACCCGAGGCCTCAGGGGCCTCCTTCAGCAAAGTATTCATTATCCCATTGGGCCATGGCACATGGGAATTACTGGATTTTGTTATTGTATGAAGGATTTCCTCCCTGTTGAAATGGATTGACCAATAGGTAGACTAGTCATGGTTTGGCTCTTCCCTATTTTGCTCCTTCTAAGCAAAAAGGTTTTCAAAGTGTTCAACCCAGTGGTCCTCGGGTATCGGGTTTAATTGGAGTCGGCCAGTGTCAATTTCCCTGCCATTCAGCAGTTTCCATAGATTTCTCGAGTCTTTCAAATCCAGAGCCTGCAGCATAGCTTCGGAGTCATTCTGGTAAAGGATTGCTATGTGGGAGGTTACCCAGTTCTTATACTTTTCTTTTCTTTTTTTCATTGCTAGTCCTCTAATGACAAGTGGGAGGGATCTTAGAGTCCTGAGGTTGCTATGCAACAAACGTTTCTGGGTTGCGATTATTTTATTGAAGGAGTGCTTTGGTTTGAAACATGGTTTTCTTCCCCTTCGAAGTTCCTCCTGGAAAATGGCCAAGACAGTTTCGTATTACACCCCCCGTAAATCCATCTGTTGCCAAGCTATCAGTTTTTCAGTCAAATGGGGAACTAGGACCGCAGTAATTCACAACCTGTTTCTTCTGGGTTCCATGCCGATCTTTTGGTTCCAGAGGTGATATCTTTCCTTTCCTGTCCGGCACGGTCTAAAACAGGAGAGTAAGCACCACAGGGTCATGGTCACTGTGTTGGGCGAGGTCTATCATCAAGGATATCACCTGTGGGAGCACAGTGCTAGAGACAAAAAAGTTATCTAAGGTTGCACTTGCCGTCCCCGAGTGCCATGTCGCCACCCATGTAAGGTCTCCTTCAACTTGGCTGTTCACCATATGGATGGCCCTACCACCGTTTCTTCTAGCCATTCCTTGTATCTGCCTCTCTTTTTCTGCGATGCAGCTCCATCCATCCCTTCCCTTCTTGTGCCTAGTCGCAGGCAATCCATGTTTAGGTCACGGAATATGATTAGCCGAGGGTCGTCCAGTTGAGTATACAGCAAGTCTATCCATGCCATCACCTTGTCTACAAAATTACTTGAATCCTTAGAGTTTGGGTTCCAGTAAAGATTAAGAAGTGCCAGGCACCTCTGCCTATCGGAGGGCTGATGCAGTAGTTTTATTATTGTTATCTGGATGAGCTGGATGACAGGATTGGGATGGTAACCTTCTCTATGGAGCTGTTTCTTATCAGTGTCAACAGGCCGGAGGTAGGCCTTCCAAAATCCCCTTTAGTTGCTTTGTTTAAATAACCCGTGAAGCCATCCAATAATGGGGTTTCTCTCAGCCACGTTTCTTGTAGACATATGATGTCCAATTTGGCCACTGTTGCGTCGAGGGCCTGAACTAGATGGGTGAATCCTCTGGTGTTCCAGGATCCAACATCCAGCCTCTCAGATCCTCTCCTCTAATCTGAAGAGATGGGTCCTGGGGCTCAAGCCAACCAGTCCCAAGACGGCTCTTTATCAATCTTCGGGTTCAGAGGGTATACTCTCTGGTCCTGGCTCTCAGGTACTGTCTCTTTTCTTCTTCCTCTTATGGTGATCTTTAAGGAGTCTGGGCCGCATAGTACCACTGGCTTGTCTCTCAGAGGTTTACTTTGCCAGTCATCTTCATTTTTGTGGGCATTGCTTGTTCCTCTGGCACTCCCCTTTCGACTTTGGATACTTAAAGAGGAACCTGGCTCCCGGGCCAATTTCGTTGGAGAATTGCAATCTTTCAAGTCCAAACCTAAAGCCTGTAGGTCGTCATTTGTGTTTGTGAAAAGGGCAGTCAGGGAGGCAGAGGCCGTGTGCAGGCACACTCTGTCATTTTCATTCTCATTTGGGCAGTCGACAATCCTGATGTCTTTCGATTCAATTACTCATAGCTGTGGAACGTAGTGAAAGAGACACATTATATTTGAGTGATTTAGGATTAAACCGTCGTCTGCCTTCAGTACCCTTTTCAGGATTACCTTGCGGCTGCCATAGTTTGGATCCTGTTTCTTTAACTTTCTGCTCTGGGAAGTGAGTTGAGATCTAGGAACCCAGGCCCGGACATCGTTGTCTTGCTCTCTGCCCGCTGCACGTGTATATCTGTCATTGCAGGAGTGCTCAATCATTCTGTCCAGCAGCGAGGGCGGCTTCTCTGTGGGACCTGACTTACTCATCGCTTTTGTCCGTTTATTCTCCAGTGTCAAGAATGGTGAGTTTGGTTGGGTCACACTCTTGGGCTGGTATTCCAGCTCTTCTTCCGCATGGTCCAGGTACATTTGGTTGGTTTCTATGAGATGATCTTCCAGGAGGTCGTCAGATGTTGATAACTGCAACAGTGGGTCTTCAACATTTTCCAAGTCAATTATCCCATCCTGTATTGAAGGGATCGTGGTTACATTCTCATTCATACTCAGATTCACAATGTTTTCCTTGTCATGGTCCGTGAAACAGCTTTCAGTTGGTAATGTGCATTTTTCTGGTTCCACTGATACAGTTCTCAGATTTCTTATGAAGTTCCGTGCACCACAACCCATTGATGTTTTCCATATGGGTGTGTTTTTTGTTTTCTTGAGTTGCTCTGGTTTTTTAACTTTTCCCAGCCCTTTGATCTGTTTTTGAGTCTCTGGTAAAGATTGGGAAATGGTGTGCAGTATTATTTGTTCTCACAACTGTCTCATCTTTCCTGGCTACCGTCGTTAGTTCACATCTGCAGCCTGCTTGTGCCTGAGGAAGTCCTGGACGACCTGAGGTGAGAACCTGCCTCCTGGTCATCAATGATTCTGAATGGACTGCGAGTACCCTGGGGAAGAGTCCCGTGAGTCATCTTTGTTTTCTTGGATAAACAAAGGTTGGGCAATGTGCACTAACACTACCGGGCTAGAAGTAGTTTCTGGCTGTAGTGCTCTCTGAGCCAGATCTGCAGGCATTTGGGTAGCCTCAAATGTTCTGTCTTGTCTTGTTGCTTCAGTTGTGTTATAGTGTCCCAACTCCCCCCCAGGAAGGTCTTTTTATCTTCCCTCGCTTCTTGGATTAAGTCAATAAGGGTTTTGATGATCACCCCCTCTGTTTCTTTTTCCCTTAGTCCTTTTTCTCTGGAGGCCTCTACAAAGATTTGATAAAGATTAATTTAGTGTGCATTAAGGCGAGTAGCGTCGCCTGATCTTTAAGACTGTCGTTTAACTTTTCATACATGTTTAGAAAGGGTGACAGTGTGATAGAGACCATGGAGCCGATGGAGGCCTGTAGCTGTGCTGTTTGAGCTTCTAGGTGACCTTCCTTCAAAGAGGTTTCTGTAGTGTCTCGCCCACATGAACTGCTTATTGACACGCAAGTGTCTCTCATCTCTTGATAAGTTTTCGAGTTCCAAGTTGCGTCCTGATCAGAATCCTCACTCAAGTGTTTGTTCGAGCTTCGGAAGTAACGCTGCTGACCCCTAAGGCACTCCCTGGGGCAATTCTGGGTGAAGTTTGGGAGAGGACTGAAGATATCAAAAAGTGATCTTGGAGTGGGGCTTACAGCCAAGTGGCTCTCCTCCCCAAGGCCAGGTATCTCAGCACCCAGGTCAGACCTGTGTTCCGGAGTCAAATTTGATGTAACAGGGCTGGGCGTGGTTAGGCAAATATAGATTTTTTTAGTAGTACTCTGTTCCTCAGTTGGACGAGCGCTGTTTTCTTGGGTGGTGCTCTGTTCTTCTTGGGACATTCTGCTCATTGTTGCCTCCACCCACGGGAGGGACTGCGTCTCAAATTCATTTGTTTGAGTGGTTGTGAGCTAGCCTGGGGAGGTAAAGAAGTGGAATTAGAGTTAGCCAGCATGTTGGCATCCAATGGTTCATGCCACTCTTCCTTCCGAATTTGATCAGCGCTACCACTGGGGATACTTTCCTCAGCGGGGGCTTTAAGTTCTCAACAGGCAGTGAGTGCTGCATTGCCCCCTTTTGCTCAAAGTGCCATTTCAGTTTTTCGTGATCCGACAGTGATTTGCTCCTAAGTTTTAACAAGTGAGTCTCACCCCTTTTACTTCTAGAGTCTGTGATTAAAGTGGAGTCCGGGGTGGCTCCGCTTCCAATCACTGCAGCATTAGTAGGGTGGGCCTCTGTGACGCCACCATTTGGTGGCTCCGTTATGTGGGAAGAGTCCCTGATCGGCGTGGATCCTTCCCGCTCTTTAGCCTCCGCTTCCCCCCTTCCGTCAGTTTTCGGTCTTCCAGCGTCCAAAGACAGAGAAGTTGCCATTGTTGACTGGGCGTTGGCAAGTAAGGACGGTATAGTTCTTGATTTTTCTACGGATGGGGAGGAGGGAGCGAGAAGAGAGGCAGGAATTTCAGGGGTCAAGGGGGAGGCGAGGGGTATGGAGAGTAACACTGGTCTGATCTGGGTGGTTGGGGATATAGGTGTAATGCTCCGTTTAGTGCCCAAAGGGCCAGGGATCGCTGCGGTTGGTAAAGTTTTTATCTGGTTCAGACAGTTCTGACCGATCACCCAGCTACCTGTAGTCAGCAAAGCCATCGCTTGACTGCGCGTACTTTGCAGTCCTCCAACCACCGACATCTGCACCGGTTCCATTGGTTCAGTGCTCTGCAAAGACTCTGCGGTCGCTGCCATTGCGCAGGTACTCCTGGCTTTTCCTGCCCCCCCTGGGAACACTGGAAACACTCCTCGCACTCTGCGACGCTCCATGTCCTGACGGAGGATTTTGAAGGTTTGCCTCCACCTCCTCCTTAGCAGCAAGGATAGTGAGGGCAAACTCTGTTCACGGCACAATCTGCAGCCTGCTTCACATTGGAAACACTCCTCGCACTCATCTTATGAACAAGTTATCATAACAGAGAGTAAAACAAAAAGGGCCTCATTATGACCCTGGCGGTGACGGTATGAACAGTGCCAGTAAGGCACCGGCACCGTTCATACCGTCCCGCCGCATTACGAGTTCTGCTCGCGGGTTCCTGACAGCCCGCCAGGTCTTACTTGGTGGGCTGTGCGGCACCCGCGAGCAGAACTCGTAATGCTGCCGGCACCGTTATCAACGGTGCCGGCGCATCCATGCTCCCCACCCCCATTCTGGCCTATGGGGCAGAATGGGGATCGGGAACCCGGCAATACCGCCACCCGTGAATGGGCAATTACTGGCCCATTCATCTCGTAATGGGACGGTTATTGCCCAATCGCGGGAGGCAGTGCCGGTAGCGAGCATGGCGGTAGCCATGCCTGCCATACAGGCACGGCTAGATCCATGCTCATAACGCCTCATTGAGAGCATGGCGGTAGCCGTGCCTGCATGACAGGCACGGCTACCGCCATGCTCGCTACCGGCAACGCCTCTTGCAATTGGGCAATAACCGGCCCATTGCGAGATGAATGGGCCGGTAATTGCACATTCGCGGGTGGCGGTATTTCCGGGCTCCCGATCCCCATTCTGCCCCATAGGGCAGAATGGGGTTGGGGAGCATGGATGCGCCAGCACCGTTGATAATGGTGCCAGTGGCATTACGAGTTATGCTCGCGGGTGCTGCACAGCCCACTAGGTAAGACCTGGCGGGCTGTCAGGAACCTGTGAGCAGAACTCGTAATGCGGCAGGACGGTATGAACGGTGCCGGTGCCTTACAGGCACCGTTCATACCGTCACCGCCAGGGTCCTAATGAGGCCCTATGGCTTGCTCATATAGGTAGTGCATTAGTCCCTGGCGAATGCAGGGAGGAGGATATACAGCTTGTGAAAAGAGCCAAGTTTTGAGTCCTCTGCGGAAGGACCAGAAGGAAGTTTTGGTTCTGAGATGAGGGGGTAGGGCGTTCCAGTATTTACTGGCATTAAGCTATGTTACAAGTGCTACCAATTTTAGCAGACTTGGTGCAACGAGCAAAGGGATTTGCCCGGGCAAACACAATATGCTCAAATGTGGGGGTTCAGGATTCAAACCCAAGTCACTTAAGGCCAAAGTCACCACTGTGGTCACTAGAGTCTATATTCCTCCTAAGAAAAAGAGGCTTGCTGACCTTTTAGATAAAACAATGCATGTCTGTCGGGTAGCACAGCGAGCTGAGCACTTGCTCCTGATATCTGTGTGCAGCCTGCTGTGGCAGGTTCGAATCCCGGCACGGTCAACTCAGCCTTTCATCCTCCTGAGGTCGATAAATTGAGTACCACTCGGTTGGATAATAATGTCATCTCTTATTTCAACACCCTGAGAGCCAAGGATGTGTAGCGCCATATACGAAATAGATATTATTTTCGAAATATGCCAGTGTCTCTGAAAGGCGGGTAGGGCTGGCGCAGGGGCAGTTACAAATGCCGGAAGGAGCCCCTTTCCTCTCGGCTTTATGTATCATCTATCCTTCTACTGCACACAAGAGCGCAAACCATAATGTAATGGCCAGCAGAACGCATGTGCACCCATTAGTAACTTGGGTATGTGTTTATGTTCCTTGTATTTTAGTGGCAGCAGAATGAAGAACCAGAATGTTTCATAAGAATACACAATGCAGCACGCGGGCTATAGTCATACCGTTGTATATCATAATGGAGTGCACAACGCTTCCCTTGTCCTGACACGATGCAACTCTAAACCTAAGAACTGGGTTTTATTTATGTATTTATTTATTTATTTATTTAATATGCATATAGCTAAATTAGGCTTTACATATAATATCTTAAAAACACCATCAGCAACAGCAATATGTATTTGTTTGAAATAGCTAGATACCAGCGACCCCCCTCCCCACTCCCCCCTCTCCCTAACCTGCCGGTCTTCGGATGTCCTGTACTACGACTCCTATGATCCCTCACCATTGACTATGCTGGCTAGGGCTGGTGGGTGCTGTAGCCCAAAACACCTGCAGAGTCGAAGGTTGAAGACCCATGGGAGTCGGAATTGAAAGAAATGCCACCTAAAATCACTTCACCATCTGAGCCAAACACCCACCCCTAGACCCCCGCCCCACCCCCCTCAGCAGCGCCTTGCTGATCTCTATGGTAAACAGGAGATTTCCCAACATGCAGGTACCTCTGAAAGGCCGGCAGGCCTGGGGCAGAGCCAGTCTCGTGAGATAGAGATAAATTAAAAAAACAGATACTCTCCTGCCCTCCCAACGTCTTGGCACCACTGCCTGGCCAGTGATCTACCTGGGGAAATGGTTGTAATAGCTGGCAGTACTATGCACTGATGTGAGTACATTGCTCTATCATTGAAATCACTGGGTAGAGATGGTGCAGCGTGATACATTGGGCACAACATGGCAATACCAGGAAAGGTATGTCAGAAGCTGGGCATTAAATGCGAATTCCTGGTAAATGGCGTGAATTACCCATGGTGCACGTCCTAAATAATAAAAAGGTGAGAGGACCAGCATGCCCACTGGGAAGTGAAGTTACAGATAGTGAAATATGCGAATTACATTCAAATGGCCTTTCCCAATGGAAGAAAATGCCCAGAACAATGAGCATTTGTCATTCCGAAAAATAATCATCAAAACACGTAAAATGACAGAGAGAGAAGATTTCCAGGTAATTTTGCTGGCAAAGTATAAAGGTAGCACACCCTTTAATCACAATAATCTTTAACAGAACATTCACAGCAAAGGAACATTCCAGTAGGAGACGCTTGAGATGCCTGTCTGGGTTTTCAGGTAGTCTTGAGGGGAAGTGTCCGCTCTGTGAGCTGGAGGACCTGGTTTTGAATCCCAGGATCCGTGCAGTTCAAACCCCTCTTACATTGTCTTATACAAGTCTCAAACACACCCAGGGGGCATGACGTCTGACTCTAACAAAATGGGCCCTGAGAGTACCTGGTCACATGGTGTCAACATCCGGCAAGACAGAAAATCTGTTCACTATACAAAAGCCAAAGGAATTGCCTTTGCCAGTTCTTGTTAATGCTAGAATGCCACCGGACGTGAGCGGGTGAGGTGAACCTCTGGCGTGGTACATTTGACTGGACACATAGAAAGTCCTGCATCCTCCATGCCCCCCGCAATTTTGGATATTTAAGCAAACAAATTCTTCTGCCTCCTCATCCCACCGAACAACAAAGCTACAAATGCACAGAGAAAGTTGAAGAGCAGGGTACTTCTGGGTGAAAAGGAAATTGAGTGTAGCTTCCCTTTAAATTGGCCCGGCTCTGCCCGGCTTCAGTGTTGATGGCTGCACTGTGTTTCCTTCAGATGCCTGGGTCACTGGTTGCCAACCCAAGCTTGAGGTAAAACGAATCAGATGCAGCAGCAGTGCCTACGCCGGGGCAGTCCACTGGCACATGCCCCATCAAATAACATCAGCCGTCTCCGGCGAGACGGGCCTCCTACCCGGGTGGACGCAGGAAGATGGAGAAATCAGCATCCATGTGTCTGATTCGAGCTGACACATTTCAGCCCCGCTGTTTATTTCCAGCAGCCAGACGAGAGGAGAAACACATTGTATGGGACTTGACAACAGATCAGAACCGCAAGGTCCGCGCCGTCTGCCCGTTTTGCTGCTCACGGTTCACACACAGACCTTACATGGTAGCAATCAATGTCTCCTTTTTACTCAGTGCTATTGCTTCCCTGTACCTTGGTGACCAATTTGTCTGACTTCATTCACTTTTTTTTTCTCTCTCCAATTTCTGCTGGGCCGCTCATTTTTTCCATGCATTTTCTTCCATTTTCCTGAAGATATTTTGTCAATATTATTGCCGAATCTACCACTCCATCCTCATACTGCAATCTCTCCCACTGGAACCACTCTTCCTCTGAAATATGTGTAGATTGTCTATTTCTCCCTTAAATCAGATAGATTTCCTTCTACTAATCTAACCGGGAGAATTTTAATTCTATGACAAGACCACATCCTTGAATTAGGCTGGTTTAAAGCTTACTTACCACCAATGAGACTACTTGGTCCATTTGTTTAAAATGGAATTTTCTAAACACTCAACAGTCTATGGCCTTCATCATTTCTTCCAACCCTGTGCCTCCTGGAAGTTTAGGACCCCTTTGCACCCTTTGCTGAATGTCCTTTACTGTAATTAATTGAACCTTCAAGACGATGAAACTCTGCAGGGCTTCATTAAAGAAGTGAGCAGTTGAGCGCTTCTGTGACCATGTCAGCTGTTCATGCGACTTGATGCATCTGGACATGCAAGCTTAGGTTGCAATGAACATGCCTGATTAGACCCTAACACAGATGTGGTTTTGTATGTCTAGAAATATGGAGAAAAACACGATTCGACCGATCGAGCATCCTGGAGTCCGATACTCTCTTTCTATATATGCAACAAATGACGCCGGGTGGGCGTCCCTGTCTTAAGTGCAGGTGTGGGCAGAGCCTACAATGATTCCAGTTGGGAATTTGGGATGAACCTGGTCACCCTTAGGTCATGCCTCATTATCAGCCCAGCCGATACATTCTCCTACATCTACATTAATGTTGCATGTACGGACGCATACTTACATTTCTACAGAGTCATAGCCCAGATCCCTCTCATCATCAACCGAGAGAGCAGCAAATGCGATGTTCGACCGAATCCATCTAGATACTGCCATGCGCTACTGGATGTGTGGGTACTCACTGTTCTGCAAGGCGTATTGACCGAGGGAGTGGTCATTATTGCGGGATACTGACCGTCTATCAAGTTGGGGAAGGGTCATTATCCCAGCTGATAATGACCGCTCTCAAGGTCTTTAAATGCTATTGGCACAAAGTGGTAGTAGCAATGCATGTTTTGGAGTTATTTTAGTGGTGAAATAAAAACATTACTTTAATAGTAAGTGAAGTAAATAGACTGCTCTTGAACCAATTTCTGAGTTCATTGACAGTTTCTTGAATCCTACGGTCATTACATTGAAATCATATACACGGGAGAGTATGCACATTTTACAAAGAAATATCAGAGATTCAGTGGCAACCCACATACTGGTTGGTAAGTTTGGATGTTGCTGCATTACATACATCAATTGGGCATCAATTTGCATTGGAAGCAATAGACTATTTCTACAACCGTAAATCAGCAACCTATTTTCTTGAAAAGGACATGTTAAAAGATCTTACCAATTTGGTATTACAAAACAATTTATTCTTGTTTAATGGAACAATTTACCAACAACTATCTGATGCTGCTATGGGCTCGAAGCGTTCACCATCAGTTGCCAATCTATGTATGGGATATTTGGAAGAGCAATTCATTCATGCACAACAGAATGAGAACGTCATAAGATGGCAGCGATTAATTGATGATGTGTTGCAAATCTGGGAAGGCACAGAGCAGGACATATTAAAATACATAACATTCTTGAACAGGAATAACAAAGGGATGAAATTCACTATGGCATCTAGTTGATGATTGATCTCTTTCCTTGATTTTGAAATTTCGATAATAAACAAGTAAATTGAAACTCAAACTTATAGAAAACCTACTGAAGGAAATACCACCTTGAGAGCTGACAGACGTCATCTTAAAAGTATCACACAGAATATCCATTATGGAGAATTCATCAGGGCGAAAAAGAAACTGTAGCTCCAATGAGACCTATTGCAAACAAACTGAGATTCTCACTAAAAGATTTAAACAAAGAGGCTATAATTCTGATGTAATAACAAAGGCTTTAGAAAAAGCTAGACAGAGACCCAGACATGAATTGCTAATGCCCAAACAACGCATATTTTATTTTGGGGACAAATGTAAATTTGTAACTACGTACTCTACACAGAGCTATTTGGTGCAAAATTTAGTGAAAATACATTGGCACATTCTAATGACAGACACAGATATTAAACAATTTATCGATCCGTCACCCAGGGCTGTAAACAGGAGAGTTCCTACGATTGGAAATTGAGTGGCAAACATTTTTCGAAAACAGAATTAAGAACAGTTAGTAGGTATGCAATGGTTAACAACCAAACTAACAGGATTCTATAAATGTGGGGAATGTACCTATTGCAAATTTGCAGACAGTTGCAAAACTTTCTCAGATCAATACAAGAATACCTTTGTGATTAATGAATGCAAGAGCACATTTGATTTGATATGATATGGTATGATATGGCATTTGTAACATGCCTATGCGCAAGTGTTTCAAGGCATGGCGAGGCAAGGAAGGGGGTCATAGGGAGGACAGAGACAACAATCTTACTAGGCTAAGTGACATTGAGATCACGCAAGTGCGGGGGAGGGGAAAAGTGCCAGGGGAAAGGGGAGGGGTAGTGCTGTATATTTGTCATATACGCTATCATATGTGTATGCAAAAAAGTGTTTATTGGTACCAAACGCCAATTGAAAATCAGGATATATCAACACATCCGTGCGATTAAAATAAAGGATGAAAAGTATCCATTGGCGGCGCATTGGAATTGTGAACGTAAAGATTTGCACATAGAAAATATCAGATTCTGTGGATTGAAATGCTTAGTGCAGCATGAAAGACATGGTGATTTAGACCAAATTTGAGGCACGGAGAAGCCAGATTATATTTCAATTCAGATTTACCACTGTTGGTCTTCATTCGGACCATGAACTGAATGCCTTTCTAGGGTAAGCACAGTGAAACACATGGATGTTGACTTTTTCAGTGAATATTGTCAGTGATGATATATACGAGAACATGTATGCTAACATGTATGCTAATATGAGACAGATATATGATACTAATAGACATGAACATGAATTTATGTTGATTCAATGAAGTTATTTGGAAGCCACAGAGGAGAGGTGTGGTAACCATTAGGAATCTGCTGCACCCGGTGCATATAGGCAGCTTTGATTATTTAAGGTCGTGCACACTCGATCCACACCACAGGAAGGTTCACTACCATGAAAATATGCATTTTCAAAGCAAGAGGGTTTGAACAGCAGAAGAACGTAATTCCACGCTAATGCGAATTAGATCGCCTATGTAGACAATCACTATGGGTTAAATATTCACTTCAAGATGCTGAACATTATGCCAATAACAATAGACTCCATATACTATTTGAGTAAAACTATTTATATATTGAAATTAAGGACGGAACTCAAAAGTGATATTTGAAGTTATAATGCATGCAATGGTAGGGCATTACTATGTAATAAAACCGGTCCAAGATGGCTGTCAGGAGTAACACATAGAATGAAGAGGGACTCTTCATATAAATAGCAGAATCTCAAGATGGGGGATGACTAAGCAAAACATTGATTCATGCCGAAAGGCTGTTCTGCAAGTAAAAGGTACGTGGGGAGTGTGGACCAGAGGAGATGAAACTTTGATAATTAGGGTGGATACCAGTACTTACTAAGCTAGTCGTTTTTGCTTGTAGGTATTAGAGAAATCAACACCAGCATTGTGAGGAGAAACAAATCACGTGACATTGAATTTTGTATCTAGGAGCGATCTACATTGTAAAGAAAGGTACGTTGAGATGAACAGATAACTGTTTATATGAGTTTAGTATTAGTATCAGTGCTATGATGGGATATAACAGGATCCACATATGTTGTGCTATGGTTTGTGTGTTTACATGTGTATTAGGAAGCTCAGCTAGAATAATTCTCAAATACTAAGTGAGTAAGCCACACAGGAAACTAAGGTGAACACCTAGCAAGCGTTCTAAATAAAGAACTATGGGGTGGAGGATAATTGAATTCGGAGGGCCTTGCATATGCTCAAGGTGCATTGTAGAGTACCGAATGACAAGACAATGATTGTATGAAACGGGATGTGATATTGGTGTGGAGCAGCAATTAATATGTAGGTAATTGAGAGATATAATCAATAATAATTCAGGATAAGTGAAATTAATTTAATACGTTGAAGGATAAATTGATATCCAAATGGAATGTATGCTGAATTGTAAAAATAAATGACTTAGTATTTCACTTGTCTTTACAAACTATCGGCCAGATAAGTAAAAGTCAGTAATACAATATCTTTCACAGATTTATCAAGATTGATCTGCATGAGTTAGCCATGAAGAAACACACAAACATCCACAGATGTTGATGTTGGATGCTAAGCGAAACACGTGTTGTAATTGACTCTTGTATTTGGATTGGACGAAAACATTGATGTTGAAGTGTAATACCAGTGGAACTGACTTCAGTACTTGAATTTGAAGAATAGAATTGTGTCAAGCGTTTATCACTAATGGAGATATATGTTTGTTAAAATAAGGATACTATGTTGGGTTCATTTCACGTAATGTGTTGAAAGGCGCAACAGGATTTGGAATTGATTGGTATAAAATAAATAGACAAACTCAGAAAATGTAATGTGGTTTTATTTTGTAGTGCTTAAATAACAGGGTTGTCTTCATAAGTTAAGTATTTTAATTGCAGACTTAGTAAAACTGTAGTGGGTTTAACATGTGCATGCATTAGACCTCATGTAAAAGTAAACAGTTTATCTATCAGCAAGTGAAAGCATATTCCTATGTTTTAGCTTTCTCTCTGGTGTGTTAAATATGATGTTGCCGGGAAACAAAGGTCCTCCCAGAAAGGAAGTGTCTTGCTGAAAGAAACCTTGCTTGGACATTTCTTTGTGGTTTGCCTGTCTGCTTTTGAAGTCAGTATGTTCAGAATGCAGTCAATACCAGCAGTTATTGACTGCGCTCTGAACATTCTGATTGGTTGAGAAGAGGCCAGTAATGACCACCATGTGCTAATTCCCTTTGCTATTGATGTAGAAGCTGAATGTAGATGCCCTTAAAGAGAGAGCCAAGCATTGCAGCAGATGCTGTTCAGTAACTTCTTCCCTCTGTTCCTACTTCCGGAAACCTGAACTGCAGCACACTATTGTCTTTGGCACTTAAGTCCTCCTATCAAAGAGTTTACTTGAAGTGCTCTTTTCTTACACTGAAGGAAGTATTTCTTATCTTTATACTGAAAGCACAGCCACGTCTAGAATTCCTAAAAAACAGTGAACTAATTTACCTTGCCTAATCTACTAACAACTTTTCCTAACTGAATGACTTGTAGGGAAGACCCGGCTTCGTTCACATATCGAACATACGTACTCCGCCTCACCTGTCTATATTTATAGTTAACTTCTCCATTTCCATAAGAGTATATTCCTTAACTCTAGTCCTGTTCTGCCTGCGACACTAGCCTGAGACGTTCTGGCCCCGGCAGCATGTACTAGAACCCCACTTCACCTCTGGGTACTGGTTACCAACTGAAGCATGCAAGCACGCAAACCAGGAAAGATCCGCGGACCACCAGAGAGACATCAGGTACCAAAGGCAAAACTCCAGAGCCTAATGCTTGCTTCATGATCTCCCTGACAAGGACTTGGTTATAAATGATGCGATCAGAACAGGATGGCGAGTCCGCCTGCATCAATTGCTCTTGTTGAAAGGCTGCTCCGGATCCAGTCAAAACATTCAGATGTTGCTCTCAGTCCATGCTCTGTGTGCCGCTATCTTGGAAAGGCATGCAATGAGGCAACATGTATAAAGGAAACAACTCACCAAATAGATACTCATTCAATATGTTACAAGGTTTACACTTTACTATTACTCTAACAAAAGTCTACCACAATCCCATGTCTAAACTACTGGCTCCCAGTCTAGTGATGGTGTAACCCCTGCCACTTGGCAACCTAAAGCCAACTATGTGGCATAACGTCTGTGTCCTCCTACCCCTTCTGACAGTAAGGCTGGCTGCTGTTGGAGTAAGCTTCTTCCTGACATTACCCTCCCCCCAGGGCCCTGTCTCAGGGCCTGGCTTGAACGGAGAGTAAATGGGGAACTTACAAGTGAGAGCTGAAGAATGCACAAACACAAAAGATCTTTCCTCATTCAAGTAGGCCTTCCAGGTTATCAAATACTGCACTTTGCCGCAAACTAATCCCGAGCCTAACTTCATAGTCATATTATGAACCCACTAACCGTGGAACCAATAGATCCGAAATTCAAGTCTTGGGATACATAGGCTTACATAGGCTATAATGAAAAACTGGGTGGATCTTTAATGACCCCGGAGGAGCTAATCTGACGAACACTGAATTCAATATTTGTTCCACCAGTTAGGGTCCAAGTGAACGAAGAAAAAATGTATTCCTCTCAATCAGCCTCAAATTCTTACGACCACGCCATCTCCTCAAGGGCATACAGCAGACTTACCCAATGTCTACAATCAGCAGCCTTCCTGTACAATGTCTTTGCAAAACCAAAAAGGCCTGTTGTAAGCATTCAGTCATATGAGTCAGGTGGGCCTCTGCACCAACAAACAGCTCAGGAGGATAGCTCAGGGGCAACGTGCTCGTCTTGGAAGCAAGACGACACGGAGCAACCAACGTTCGATCACTGGGTCCGCGCTTAGAAACCTCTGGTTATTAAGCGCGTTATAAATAACCTATCATGGTATGATATGATATGATATCATAACAATGGGAGTACCCTTGGTTGTGAGCTTAAATAACAACAGGGCTGATAACCCATATTTCAGTAAAATGGGGGAATCTTAGTGGAATCTTTTATGGCGTTATCGTAAGTAAACTCAGATTTCTACACTAAATCCACCTTAGTCTGTTGTGACTTTAGATAACCCCTAAGATCTCTCACTGGTGCGTGGTTTGATCACATTCTGTGGTCATCATTTTGGAGTGATACCCGAACGACAAGGAAACCTACATCCCAACCTTCTTAAAAAAAAAACATCAAAATTATGAGATGAACGCTGTGAACCCATTGGAGACTGTACATGTGGGAAACAAATAAAGACACAAGACATTAACACTGATGAACTTGCCTATCTATTAAATTAATAAAAGGAATGGCTTTAGTTAATGCGTCTATGACTACAAGGGGTAAATGTCCCTTGTCAAAGGGTAGTTCCACAATCAAATCCATAAATATTGTATACCAGGGTCTAGATGGTGTGGGTGGAGGTAATATCAGGCCCGCTTGTCTGGACCCATCACACTGTGGTCTAACACAAGTGTCACAAGTGGATATTAATGAAGTAGATCTGACTTCATGTTTGTCCATCAAAAACGACTTTGACGTCGATCTAGAGTTTCCCCGTAACTTGGGTACGCTGAAAATAGGGAGTCATGATGCTCCCACAATTACGCAAAATGAACAAAACCTTGGACATATCAAACAGAAGCCTGAGAAGGCCATTTCATCAAATCCTTTACTTTTTGCTCAAACATTTATCATCCTTGTAGCGAGATTTGGAATCTCAGAAACTCCACAGTTCGATTGTAGGATTGGCTCTTCACCGCCTTAGCGTACTACTGATTTTCTCGAAACTTCGCTCACACCAGCTGAGCAGGGACTGGCGCTCCTTCACATTTCAAAGGTAAAACAAGATTTTGTCGATGTGCAATACATCACAAAATTTCTTAACTTCAGTAGCACATTGCTAATGAAATATAATTAATTATTTATAACACGCTTAATACCGAAGAAGTTTCCAAGCACGGACCGGGTTTCAAACCTGTGTTGCTCTGCGCCGTTTTGGAACAAGACGAGCACGTTGCCACTGAGCTATACTACTCGTGAACTATAAAAGGGCTGCCGGTGCATTGCACAACCGAAAGGCATTAGCTTCTATTTAAACAATCCAAACCAGCTATTGAAAGCTTCCATATCTAACATCATTGAAATGTGTGTCAGAGAGTATCTTCTCTTGATGGTTATTGGGCCTTTTAGTGGATATATGTGCTTAGGTCCTCCAATTAGCTCATCAACTTAATCTGTGAATACTTGACAAAGAGATTCACTTTCACTCCTCCCCATTGGATGGTGTCTGGGGAAATCCTCTGCAAAGCAACAGTCCTTAAGACGTTGCCCCATCTTTAAGAGCTTGCAGTAGTTTCCACTCACAGTAAACACAATTCATTGTTGTACAAGCCCCTTACAAATGCCCAATAAATGATTACATCGATTTACAAGGTGTCCTTACCTGATAGACTTCCTGGACACCACACTCTGTGGTAGTTGTGCTCTGAGGTGCTCTTAGGCTGGTCTCTAATTCCTGAGCCACGTGTGCTAGGTAAACCAGGGCAGCAGCCGTACAAAGGGGCCACAGAGTTCTCCTCTGGGCTGCCTATGCTAGGGGCAGCCCTGCGTTGTTCTGATAGCATGGGGCCCAGAGGTAAGGTTTTAGCTAGGCCGCTTATGCCCAGGAACAGCCCCGCACATGCAACATTAGCTGGAGCCCCATAGAAGTCCTTAACCTGGGCACCTGTCCTTGGGGCCCAGGATAATAATTGTTCAGTATATAATTGTTAATTTATAAAGAAGCTTAATACCAGGAGTGGTTTCTAAGCGTAGGATCGGGATTCTAACCTGTGTTGCACTGCATTGTCTTGCTTCCAAGACAAACGTGTTGCCCCTGAGATACCCTTCCTGCCCCATGAAGATGAAGAGCAGGGCCGCCAAATGAAGAGGTGGGCCCAGAACCAGCCACATGGTTCTCAACTGCCGGACAGTGAGCGCTGCGCCGAAACAGAGTGGCCCAGATGGAATACAGTGGTCATATTCCGCATCAGTAGACCCTTCTTCGTTAGCTATGATATCTTGGCTGGTATGATTATCATTTAATAGCCAACTAGTTAAGCCTCCACCACATTGTTGTTGGCATTTTTTCCACCGCATTGCTTTTTTCCTGGCTTTCTTTGACTGAGGGGGGGCATCCAATGAAGAGACATTTGTCGAGTTCACGGGATGAATGTCAACCTCATTCGGAAGGGTCAGAACCTTAATTGGGGCTTTTTGACATTGTCCTTATTGCTTCTTTAAGCGTCTTTCTTTACGAGTAGGGTATGATAGTGAGGAGACCAAACCGTCGTTGATGACCTAATTTGGCTCCTCAGTCCCTTAAGAATCGATCACGATGGGCTCTACCATGGCTAAGTCTCTCACATCGTCCACTCGTGGGTTTACCTGCTCCAAGTTGTTGTTTTTTGGCCCGGTCCTGTAAATAGAGACCCTGGGCCTCATTATAAGGTTTGCAGAATGGGTTAACGGGCTCCGCTAATGGAGGCGGACCTGTTAAACCCATTCCGCAAAATGACGAGGTTCCCTCGTGGGACCCGGTAAGGACGCCTGGTAAAACCAGGCATTGTTACCGGGTCCCGCGAGGGGACCAGGGAGCTAACAACGGGCCGGTCGTAATCGGCCCGTTGATAGCTCCCTGCACCCATTCCTGTTGAGCTCTATGGGGGTACAAATGGGGAGGGTACAGGCCCGGGTTCCCTGTAGGGGGAATTACCGGGCCCTCCAAACTCAGAATGGCCAGGTAATTCCCCATTCAGGGAACCCAGACCCGGTTTTGGTGGCAGCCATGCCGCCATTAGCGGCATGGATACTGCCAAAGCCGTAATGAGGGCCACTGTCTCACCACTTCCTCGTAGATACATCCTCATAGTTTCAATAGAATCTTTATAGCAAAATGCAGCTCCTCACTGTTAGGTTCTATGAAAGAGTTCGGCTCATTCATTGAGTTGTTAGACTGGTTGTTGGGAGGCAGATTTTGAGTTGGTGGGAATGGGGGGGGGGTTGACTCCATAAACAAATTTGGGGAAGCCGAGAGTTGTTGTGTCCCCTGGCCGTTAATAGAGTTTTGGTGGATAGAGGCACCCAAAATCGACCCATACTCCCCCACAGACAGCTTAGTTACCATTTGTATCATCCCTTTCAGGGTCCAACTCGGGTCTCATAGAATTGCTCACAAGGTTGCACAGATCAAGCAGCGAGTTGTTATCTATGTCTCCATAAAAGGACTGGAGATCCGTTAAACTCGCTGAGTGTTCCTTGTGAAGCACTTGTGCAACAGTCACCTTGGGTTCTGCCCCTGTTTCCTGTTGAATTGCCTCCTGTTTCTTTGAAAAGAACGTAGAGGTTTTCTTGGTTTTGATTGATGTAATCTTTAAGGACTCGGGCGGGACATTTGACTTACTTAATTCTTGTGGTTCAGTTACTATTACGGTAGGCGTGCCCTGTAGGGGGCGCGTTTTTATCCATTAGCTTTCCCCTGTGTTTTTTGCTTCCTCGAGTTGTAATTTCTGACATTAGGGGGGGCTTCCGCCGGCATAATTCCGTCAATTACTATTGATTATATACTGCGGCACCGCTAATAACTTTGGTCCGGTCGGCGGTACAATAGACGGCTGAAAACCAGAAGATAAACAAACAGAAGTAACTTCCGATAGTAATAGCAGCTGAGATAGTCTTTCAACGGCTGGGTCCAATGTAGCAGGATGTACGGGGGTATACAATGAAGTTTGGGTCTGGACGTCCAGGCACGTCCCGCTGCCGCACCCGAGCCCCTGAACACAGGAACACTCAGTACAACACTCTGCACTGCTCCGCTGGGGTAAGGTGCTTTTGAGTGTTCAGGGCCACCTCCAGGAATCACAAACAGTAGCGACTAAAGATAGACTGCCACAAAACAACCATAGCTTGTTACCACACCAGAACACTCAGTACAACACCCCCACCATTGCACCTTACTGCCTCTCTGTAGACCTCGCTCTAATCTAGGGGAGGTCTCTTAAAGACATGGAATCTTTCTTGGAAGTCAGATGCAATGCTCACCCCGCCTCTCCACCTTCCCCCCTTTTAGTTGACCCCTCTCTAATCTTCTGGAGGTCTCTTAAGCACATGGAATGTTTTTGGGAAGTCAGATGTAATGCACCCCCCAACACTGCACCTTCCTGCCGCTCTGTAGACCTCGCTCTAATCTTCTGGAGGTCTCTTAAGCACATGGAATATTTTTGGGAAGTCAGATGTAATGCACCCCCCAACACTGCACCTTTCTGCCGCTCTGTAGACCTCGCTCTAATCTTCTGGAGGTCTCTTAAGCACATGGAATGTTTTTGGGAAGTCAGATGTAATGCACCCCCCAACACTGCACCTTCCTGCCGCTCTGTAGACCTCGCTCTAATCTTCTGGAGGTCTCTTAAGCACATGGAATGTTTTTGGGAAGTCAGATATAGTGCCCACCCCACCACTGCCTCTTCCTGCTTCTCTGTAGGCGTCTCTCTAATTCAGCGGACGTCTGTGAAGGACATGGTTTTTCAGATGACAAATCACCCACTGCGTCTTCTTACCTTGCTGCGCTCGGCTGCATTGTGATGGGTTTAGGTTTAATAAATGGCCTTTCCATAATGCCATACTGCCCCCAGGGAGCATGGAACACATATGTGCACGCAACAAATGCATCAATACCCCGTGGCCACGGCTAAGCACACCAACATGGGGTACCAAGATGAAGCCATTTTCAACAGCGCCTTCCCTCGCCCATCCTAAAGACTTGATGAAACTGACACCTGCTTGTTGTGGGTGGCCTAGGCCCATTCACTCAATGACGCGTAGACACAAAACACGTCTTTACTCCATTTATTTCTACTACAAACTGACTTCCCTTTCCCTTCACCCTTCCTTCCTCCCGCACTCCCTCTCCGATTCCTGGTTTCATTTTCCCTTAAAGGGGCAGGTGCCCTTTGCTCCATAACACCCTCCCCCTTACTTATCATGGAAGTTCAGTGCCTATATTTCTTCGATGAGGCGGGTGGGCTTCCTTGAGAATCGCTGGGTACCAGACGGGTTCCCTGTGTCATCATCCGGTGCCTGTGGAGGGGGGTCCTCGGGCAGTTCGGGGGGCGGCTCTCGGCTTTCCGGTTCTTCCTCTTCGAGGGGTGTATTTTCTTCCGGTGCTCCTGGAACATCTTGCGGAAAAATGATGTGTTCCTTGTTATTTCCCCGTGGTCTCCCATGGCAGTGATCATTGTACCTTTGACTTCCGTCACCACTAGGGGCTCCGGTCTGTATCAGGAATCAGTTTTCCTGTTCTGGGCTTGTCTGACTAGCACAATCTCACCTACGGGAATTTGGGGTTCTCTGGCTCTCTGCTTCTGGTCGGCCCACTCTTTAGCTTTCTTTCTTTTCTCGGCCTCTCGCTTTCTTATTTCAGCATCCTCTGCCAGGGTGTAGTCTTCCAGCTGTGGTAGCCTGGTTCGCGGTTTGTATCTGATCATCAGTTCTTCCGGGGTCCGGCCGGTTGCTTCATGGGGTGTGTGTTGATAGCTCCTCAGTATTTGGGATATAACTTGAGGCATGGATGTTTGGTCAACCACAGCGTTTTGGCATGTCCGCTTGATGTTTACCATAAAGCGCTCCACCATGCCATTGGCTTGTGGCCACAGTGGCATGATCCTCTGATGGTGGAATCCGAGATGTGCTGCGAACTTCCCGAACTCCTGTCCTTGGAAAGGTGGGCCATTGTCGGTTTTCACGACGTTAGGGACGCCCCATTCGCTGAACAGTTCATCTACTACGGCTACGACTTGATGGAATTCTGTAGACTGTACATGTTTCATTAGGGGGAATCTCGTGTATTCATCAATTGCCACTAGGAGATGGCCTCCTTCTTCCAGCGGGCCATAGAAAACAAGAGCTACTCGTTGCCATGGTCCCTCGGGGAGGAGGACTGTCTGGAGTGGGCATGGGGGTGAGTTCGCCGCATTTATCTGGCATGGGTCACAGTGCCTCAACGTGTCCTCGACTATGGTGTCAATGTGTGGGAACCAGACCTGGTTGCGTAGTACCTTCTTTGTGTTGGCTACACCACGGTGTCCCTCGTGTGCAATCATGACGAGGGCTTTCCTGAGGCTCTTGGGGGCGACTTGTCAATTTCCTCTCAATAGCATTCCTTGGCTTGCCGTGGCTAGTTCCTTCACCATTCTTGCTAGGTCTCTCCTGTCTGCTTCCCCCCCTTCCCTGGTTCAAAGTGTTCTGTGGCCACCTGTCACCACCTGTTGGTGTTCGTTAGTTGGACGGCCGCTCTTATTGTGGGGTCAGCTCGGCTGCGTTCGATGAACTGTTTCGTTGTGTTTGCTGGGGGAAGGGCGTTCAGAGACAGGTAGGCGATGTATTCCTCTGCCTCACCCTGCATCTCAGTGTCCGGGAGCTTGTCTGGGTGTCTTGATAGGTAGTCGGCTGGATTTGCTTCACCTCCGGGTTTGTGGACGATGGTGTAGTCATACTCCTGGAGGCAGATGCCCCAGCGTTCGATGCGTGGTGGCATCTTTATCTTGGGGTATCCGTAAAGGGAATCCTTGAATCGTCTCCGACTGGTCGTAGCGGATGTCTATTAGGTGCAGCGTGACGGCTGTCTTATAGTTTAGAAGGCATCTTCCTGTTACTGGGCTGTGGATGACGGGGATTATCACTGGTACCCTTCTGCCTCTGTGTACTAGATCACATAGGAACTGACCCTTGGATGTCAGTGGTAGGGTTGCGCCCCATTGGAAGATGTGGGCATGGGATGGTCGTAGGGGATATGCCTCGACGAGCGCTTCATATGTTTTCTGATTCATTACGTTGACTGTTGCACCTGTGTCAAAAAGAAACGGTGTGACGGTGTGTCAATCCCTCCCAGATGGACTATTACTCGGGGTGCTGTGCGGTCATCAGACGAGTCAGATATGAGTTGGACATATTCTCTACTGTATCAGTCGTATTCCGGGTACTGCTCTGTCCCTGGCGGCTGTTCGTCGACCAGAGGGTTCTCGTATGGGTCTGGGGTATTGAATACCCTTCTTGGATCTTCATCGGGGATAGTCTGAACCTGGTAGAATTGTTCTAGGTTGTTGTATGCCTCATTTGCTGGCTCCATTTGCAGGTTCTCTACAGCTCGGATGAATCCGGGGTGCGTGATGTTTCTGGGAGCGTTGTTTCTGGTGTTGTCCCTCTTGGGGTATGGTTGTGTGTTGGGTGGTCTTGGCAGTTCACATCGCCTGTTTGCCATTAGCTGGGTCGGGGGCCTGTCGGCTGGTAGTAAGGGTGTTCTTTCTCGACACATGCTCTGAAAGTGGTTTTCCTGGCCGCATCTCATGCGCATCTGGCCGACTGCCGGGCACTGTCCTTTGTGGGGAAATTAAAACTCGCAGCGATAACACTGTCTCTCTGGTTGAGCTTGACGTGTTTGGTTCCAGGAGTCTTGTTGGGGTACAGTGCCAAATTGGTGAGCTTGTCCTTGCGGGTTGGTGGAGATGGCTGCTACCGTGTCGAGTTTCTTCAGGCTTTCGATATTTGCGGCTTGGACATCGATGCGCTCATACACCCTTGCCAGTTCCAGTATCTCCTGCAAGTGAAGAGGCTTCTTGAGTAGGTGTTTCCGGAATTGGCAGGATAGACAACCTTCTATTACCCTTAGTCTGAGGGCTTCATTGTTGTTAAAGTTTGCAAAGTTGCAGTATGTTATTTTCCTTTGGAGACGTAAAATGAACTGTCCTATTGTCTCGTGGGGTGCCTGGGTGCACTGGTTGAAAATATATCTTTTATAGTCTCTGTTTGGTATGACGACTAGGCGGCCATTGATGGCAGCGATGAGTTGCTGGTACGTTGTTCTTTCTAGGGACGGGATTGTTTTAATCATGCTCTTGATGTCCTTTCTAACTAGGTTGGTGAAGATGTCTAGCTTGTTTGGCACATCTTGGTTTCCCGCGGCTCTCATGAATTCCTCAAATTCATCCATCCATTCCTGCCATCTCTGGCCTTGGTTTTCTTGGGGTTCCAGTGGGAAAGATTTGGGCAGCGTAAGCACGATATGGGGTTTGTGAGGGCTACCACAGGTGTATGTGGTGCAGCGCCATCTGCTGCACCACTTCCTGATTGCGACACTTCTGGGTTTGGTCAGGTTGGGCTGACTTCCTATGGTTACTGGATTTGCGTTTCTTTGGCACGTGATGTCGTGTTAGCCATCTCTATGGTTGTCTTGGGCTTTGTGGCGGTGTCAGTTAGTGGACTGCTTTAGTTTACCCGCGCATGCGGCCTCGTGGCATTTGGCTGTGCTGGGTTTGAGACGCACTGTTGCCTTGTACAGGATCCTCGTGTTTTAGTGGTATGTCCTTGGTGTTCACTTCTCTCATGAATAGTCCTCGTTTTCACACTCTCTCTGTGTTGGCACTGTTCAGTTTACATAATCCTCGCTTTCAAGTGGCCCTGTTAAAGTGTTTCCCTCTGTATTGGCACTGTTGCCTTTAAATGGTCCTCGCTTTCAAGTGGCCTTCTCTACACTTTACGTGATCCTCTCTTTCGAGTGGCCTTATTGATGTATGTTCTTGTTCTGTGCTTGTGTTTCTTCCGCGCTTGTGCCTGCCCTTCAGTCTCTGTACCTTCATGCAGCTGTTTGATGCTACGCCACATGTGGTTTTCTTGCTTTTTCCCTGCTGTGTTGGTCCTCTTCACCGGCAGCATTGTCGGGCGTCCTCCGCTCCAGGCTGGTCTTCTCTCCGCCGGTCGCTCAACTGGAGTCTTTCTCCTTACCGTCCACCCTTCCGGGCTCCTTTAGTTCCTGGGCTGGTCTGGCACGCCAGTCTTCCTCGCCGGCAGCTCTGCTGGGCCTCCTTCCTTCAATGACGTGGTATGCACCTCCTCCGACGCTTCACTTCCATGGCCCTCCTCGCTGCGTCGGGGTGCACGCGTCCCCTCCTCACAGGACGGTGGCGTGGGAAGTCGCTCTCGTCGCCAGTTGTCATGGGTGGCCTAGGCCCATTCACTCAATGACGCGTGGACACAAAGCACATCTTTATTCCATTTATTTCTACTACAAACTGACTTCCCTTTCCCTTCCCCCTCCCTTCCTCCCGCCCCTCCCTCTCCCATTCCTGGTTTCATTTTCCCTTAAAGGGGCAGGTGCCCTTTGCTCCATAACACTGATTCACAGTGAAAAGCGTCTGCACCCAGCTGGCGGCAAGCGATTCGTGGGCAACATTTCTCAAGGAAGGATTAAGGCCGGATACTAGCCGGCCAAACAGAAAAGTGGCTGTTGGACAAAGGCACATAGAGAAGTTGGAAATTTCAGACAACAGTCTGGAAAATGTTCTACGCAGAGGACCAGCTCATAAGGAAAATATATTTAGAAACCTGAGAATTGTTTTGGAGTGCACTCAAGGCCTTATACATTGTTCATTCTTAAACTGGCCAGGAGTAGTGTAGTCAGTGTGGAGGGGTCCCGCTGACTTGCACGTGTTTCCCGGTTGTTCTTGTGTGCCACATCTCTGGGGAGAAACATTTCTTTGCAAAGAAACTCCTTTCAAATATTAACCAAACAACATCTGCTCAGCTGGCATATGTGGGCAGCACTCCAGTAATTCGTCTGCCTGGAATAATAAGCAGATGTTCACGTCTTGAAGTCTACAAATAGCTGAAATGACGATGTTGTGGTTTTGGGGAAATTGGTTTCCAAGCAAACATCGTAGTGCCAGAAAAACATGAAAAGCCTCCACAGTGGGGAGAAGGGGTGCATTCAAGTCTGAAAAACTCAAGAGGTTATAATAAAAACGAGCCGTATCCAGCGTATCTTACGCCATATCTAGCGTATCATACTCCGATCAAGGTCTCGCTCACACTCTGCGCTCCTTTTCTCCCTCGGCCCCTAGAGTTCTGTGCCTCACTTTGTCTTTGTGGGTGAGAGTCGCGCTGCCAGTTTCACTCTCACAGTTCTCTCTCTCTCTCCCACTGCCTCAATCCCAGTGCCGTCTGGTACGCTCACTGGGCCTCATTACAACTCTGGCGGTAGCCGTGCTAGTAGAACCGGCACGGCTGCCGCCGGAGTAGCATTTCTTCCAGCACCCGCGAATGGGCAGTAACCAGATCATGCCGACCTTGGCGGACACAGTAATTGCCCTTTCGCGGGTGCCGGTAATGTGCCGGTAATGTGGAACTCCCCATTCCCATTAAGCCCTATAGGGCTCAATGGAAATGGTGAGCTCGGATGCACCAGCACCGTTATGAACGGTGCCGGTGCATCCGGCTTGCTGTGCTCGCGGGTGCCGCTCTGCCCGCCAGGTCGGACCGCCAGGTCAGACCTGGTGGGCTGACAGGCTCCCACGAGCACAGCTCGTAGTATGGAGGTACGGTAGCAACGGTGCCGGTAGCACTCCCAGTGCTGTTGTTACTGTACCGCCATACTTGTAATGAGGCTCTCATCATTGCAGTCTGTTTTTGTCTCTCTTTTTCTGTGTCTATGCGGTCTGTCTCGCTCCCTTTTCCTTTGTTACTGTGGTCTTGTGCACTCTGTTCTCTGTATTAGTGTATTTAAGAGCACTATTGTGTATAGGCGCTATATAAATAAACTATCATATCATATCACTCTCTCTGTCAATGTTGACTGCTTTTCTCTCTCCCTATCCCCCTCCCTCTCCGTGTTTCTCTCTCCCCTCCCTCAACTTCTCTGTCTCTTTCTTACCATTTTCCCTTTTTCTATCTCCCTCTGTTTCTCTCCTGTCACCACTCTCTCTCTCTCCTACTCTTGCTCTCCCTTTTCCTCTGTATGCCTCTCTCCTTTTATTTCTTCCTTTCCATTTGTGTGCCGCTACCTATCTTTCCCTCTGTGTGTCTCTCTCTCTCTTTGTCCCTCTCTCTCACTCTGTAACTCTCCCACTCTCTTTCCCTCTATGTCTCTCCCAATTAAACATTGCCTTGGTCATCACAGAAGAAGCCCATTATTGGTTGTGAGTGTGGCTCTTCTCAAGAAGGAAGGACATTTTGAGAGACAAAATGGTGTGTTCTCAGCAAAAGAAGCTTTTTGTAAACTGAATCTTTTGAACATTCTTCAAGGATGATCATTTGTTTTTTTTCGCAATTAAATTCTTTTTTTTAATTAAAGGTTCACAGATTATACATACCATTGGATGCAAATTTTGCTACACATACCACTACAAATCTGACTAAATGTTGGAGAAGCAGTCATGCTAGTGCTCATATAATCATAACAGAATCTTTATCCGACATAGTACAGTGTAGAGATGTTTGTTTACAATAGGGCTCGCGCCTGCCGTCACTCGCTGATCCGTATCGTGCCTAGTTGAGTGTTCTATTGCGGGCGCAGGGCGAGACGCGAGTGACGGTTGGCGGAGCCACGGATTCATGTGTGCTCCCTGCGGGCCTGCTGTCATAATAAAGCTTATGCTTTGAATACTTACCCGCCTCGACCATATCTTTTCAATTGGCGACGAGGATGGGATAAGCAGGCCCGCGGGGGGGACGTCAGTGGTACCGTTCTTGGCTCCTTCGTGGCTCCTTCGTGGTGCTCTGTGGCCGCACCGCGACCCTGCCTCCTTCTGATAAGGATTGCGGGGAGGTTCGTCTGGGTTGACGGGGCCAGAGTTCCCTGGCGAGAAGCTCCACACGCATCTCTACACACTGCTGTGGTCTGCCCCGCCCCTCCTTCCAGGACATTACGTGCAGAGGTGAGGAGGAAGGCGGGAGGGAGGGGTTTGGAGGCAGCGCAAATCCAATTGGAGGATTTGGCACTCAGAGTGCAGCCCCTTTTCAACGCTGTTCCTGGACATCTCAGTTACCGTATTGCTGCTAGTAAGCGCTCAAGGAAAAAAAAAAAACAAGCGTTTTGACCGGAATCCTGCTAATATTGGGGCACATTGTGTGGTGACCTTTTGCTGTTGCGGTAAAGGCAGTGTTTTGGCTCCAAGGAGCGCCCGGAGTGTAACAGATCTGAGTATTTGGAGAAAGGATAATCTTGAAGGATCTGATGACTGGAATTGAACGCTGGAGTGTACTATTTTACATTTGGGTAAAAGAATACTGATAACAAGAGTACATTTTGAAACTGGGGCGCTGATTCTGATTCAAGTTTAATCTCAAAGAACAGGGGCATTATGGCTGCGGCAAGTATGGCAGCACCTCCACCTTTCCTTCCGGAAGCGGGCACGCCCAATATAAGATGGGACAGATGGAAAAGGCTGTTTGATACTTATCTCATCGCGATAGGCGGAGATAAATTTTCATCTGCAAGGAAGGATGCCATCCTTCTACACAATTTGGGCGCGGAAGGGCGCAGTGTGTACGATGGGTTACCGGAACCAACTCAAGAAGGTCAAGGGGAGACTGACCCTTATGGCACGGCGGTAAAGAAACTTGAAACTCATTTTGAACCCAGGAAAAATGTCACGTTTGAGAGACATAAGTTCTTTAAAAGGGGACAGGAACCGCAAGAACCAGTTGAGAATTTCATAGCTGCGTTGAGAACTCTCAGTCATTCATGTGATTTTGGTAACCTTGCTGACTCATTAATAAGGGATCAATTAGTACGTTGTACTAATAGTGAAAGGATACAGGAGAGGTTGCTGTCCAGAGATCTTCCACTAGAGGCGGCGGTAGAATTGGCACGAAGTATGGAACAGACAACCAAATATATGTCAAATATGAAGGCGGACAAGTACGGGAGTGAAGTTGCTGCAATTAGGAGTCCTACTCCAAGGAAACCAACGTCTTTCAGAGAAATCAAATGTTTTAAATGTGGCAGTAATCGGCATATAGCCTCAAGTGTTTTCTGTTCGGCGAGGAACATTAACTGCTTAAAGTGTAAGAAGAGAGGTCATTTTGCAAGGGTCTGCAATGAGTCAGGACAAGTTAACTGTGTGGATATAGGTAATCCGGAACAAGAGGAAAGTCATGGTGCACCACTTCAGGGAAAGCACGTTTTGGAAATTGCTGAATTATACCCTGAGGGGAGAGGTCCTACCGATGTTTTTTTGGTCCAGGGCAGGGTGGTAACAATGAAAGTTGACAGTTGTTCACCGTGGACCCTTATATCAAGGAAGACGTATGAAGCATGTGTACAAGGGAAAGTGGAACAGCTTAGCGAACATGAGATTGAGCCATATGCTTATGGAAACATTAAGATCAAGGTTCTTGGAAAGTTTCGTGCGTCCATTAAATACAAGGGGCGCAGTTGCGATGCAAATGTGTATGTCACACATGAAGGTTCATCCTTGTTAGGGTGGCCAGAACAAAGGAAGTTGGGTATAAGAATCCAAGCTAATGCAGAGTGTCCTGTGACGGTGGCAGAAGTAAAAGATGTTTGGGAAAAGAAGTATCCTAGGGTGTTCACAGAGGATTTGGGGGTATTGAAAGACTTTGAGCATGGTATTGTACTAAAGAAAGGTGCCGTACCCAAAGTGCACAAAGTTAGACCCATTCCACACAATTTGTATGATAAGGTAAAGCTAGAATTACAAAAACTGCTACAGGGTGGCATCATTGAAAGAGTGGAGAGCTCTGAGTGGCTTTCACCGGTGATGGTAGCAGCTAAGTCCAATGGTGACATCAGGCTCTGTGTGGATTTAAGGGACTTAAATAGAAATATTTTGGTTGATAAACACCCTCTTCCCAATATTGGAGAAAAACTGTCCACGCTTGAGGGTGCAACTGTGTTTTCTGTGGTAGATTTGTCTCAAGCGTATCATCAGGTACCTTTGCTGAAAGAAAGTCAAATTTTAACGGCATTTGTGACTCCCTTGGGAACATTTCAATATTGCAGAATGCCTTTTGGGCTGGCATCTGCAGCCGCTGTTTTCCAGAGAGTAATGGAAACTGTGTTAGAAGGTGTACAAAATGTAGTGGTATTTCAGGACGACATTCTTGTCTATGCTGGCTCGGAGGATGAACATGATGTGATTTTTGCGAGGGTGTTGGAGAGACTGGATGAAGCAGGGTTGACAGTAAAGAGGAGTAAATGTAAGATAAAAGTGAAGAGTGTGGAGTTCTTGGGGCATGTAGTTGACAGTAGTGGTGTGAGACCTAGACAAAGTCTAATAGAGTCAATCAAGAATGCGCCCAGACCAGAGAATAAGGAGCAAGTGAGATCGTTCCTTGGTCTTGCAGAGTATTATCACAGATTTGTTGAGAACTTCGTGAGTTTATCTACGCCATTGAGGTTACTCCTTGGTAAGGGGGCAACATTTTTGTGGTGCAAAGGGTGTGAAAAGGCATTTAAGGATATTAAAGAGGCAATAGTGAATGCACCGTCAATTGGAAAGTTTGTAGTGCATGACAAGTGTGTGTTGGTTGTGGACGCTAGTGGTGTAGGATTGGGTGCAACACTTTTACAGTTTAACAAGGATAATGAGGAGAGAGTGATTGTGTTTGCCTCGCGGCCGCTGAGAGGGGCTGAAACAAATTATTCGGTTATTGAAAGAGAAACGCTTGCTATGTTCTGGGCGATTCACCATTTTAAATTTTTCTTGTGGGGTAGAAAGTTTGTAGTGAGGTCTGACCACAAGCCTATGGTCCAGCTTTTTGAGAGTGCAAGATGGGCGATGGGCTCGCCCAGAATTAACAGATGGGGATTGGGATTGCAATTGTTTAATTTTGAAGTGAGTTTCTTACCCGGAAAGAAGAACGTCGTAGCGGACTATCTGTCTAGATTACCAGGGAAAGAAGAAAGAGAGATTGAGAAGGGTATGAAAGAGGAGATGTTGGATGAGGCAGTTGTGGCCGAGGTTGAGCAGGCTGTTATGCGTGATGTATGGTTGCGAGAAGAGCAAAAAGATGAAAACTTGGAAATGGTGAAGACATGGACTATGGAAGGATGGCCAGAAAAAAAAAAGTTAGACAGGAACTTTCACATATGGTGGGAAATTAAAGATGAGTTGTATTGCATGAATGATAAGTTGTGGAGGGGAAAACATTGTGTACCACCAGAAGGTATTAGGAAGACGTTGATAGACTTAGCTCACCAAGGTCATCCGGGAGAGGGAGCAATGAAGAGGAAGTTGAGGCAAAGCTATTGGTGGCCAGGTTTGGACAATATGGCAGAAATGAAGGTAAAACATTGTGCAATGTGTCAATCCTGTGATAAGAGTAAAGTGGTTCGTGAAACTCCCATGATTCCTAATACTATTCCCAGTCAGCCTTGGGTGAAATTGGCTGTTGATATTATGGGCCCCATTGCAGGTTTGGGAGAGAGTGGTAAATACTTGCTAGTATTGGTAGATTTTCATTCTAAATGGATAGAGTGGGAGTCAGTGAGAGATGTGACAGCAAATGAGTTAATCACATTTTTGGAAAATATCTTTATGAGAGAAGGTGTTCCGTCTGAACTAGTAACGGACAATGGTGTGCAATTTGTTTCAGTGAAAATGAAGAATTTTCTATCTAGTTATGGTATAACACACACAAGAACTGCGTTATATCATCCCAGACCAAATGGACTGGTAGAGAGAGTGAATAGGTACCTCAAGGCTGGTATTCAATTGGCTTTGAACAAGGGGCAACCATGGAAAGAGGTGTTAAAGCATGTGACGTGGAGCTATGTAACCACTTCACACTCTATTACTGGGGTTGCACCTTTTGTTTCTCTCAAAGGGAGAGAACCAGGGACTAAGTTGTGTCCAGGTTGGCTTGGTTTGGCAAGGTCGGTTGTGATTGATAGAGAAGAGATTGTGAAGTTAATAAAGGAAGGTCAAGTGAGGAACAAAGAACATTTTGATGACAGGAAGAAAGTAAAGGAGCGTGAATGGTATGTGGGTGAAGAGGTATACATTAAAAATCCCAGGGTTGTGGAAAAGTGCACTGAGAGCAAATTTATTGGACCTAAAATTATTTCTGCTGTAAGGAATGGTGTTGTTATTCTAGAAGGAGGTGAAGTTTGGTCAAAGGGAAGATTGGCAAAAGCTAATGAAGTATATCAACCTGAGGATCATGACATAGATTGCCAGAGCAAAATGAATGAAAAACTCAGGGGTCAGAGTGGGATGTATGAGCAGTCAAAGGATAGTATTGGCTATGATCTGAAGCCGATGTGTGAGGGAAGTGAGGGTGTTACTTCAAAAGGAAGAATGGTTAAAAAACCTGGTTGGATGAGAGAATATCTTGGTTGAACTATATCTTGTATTTGATATTCTTGACATTTTTTTTTATAATCCATGTATTATCATAATGAAATTTTTAATATTGTTTAAATCTATTATATTCTAGTTGTATTGCAACGAAATATTTTAAATTTTGGTTGTCTGATATTTTTTTTTTAGAAAGATGAATTAGAGTGTTATTCACAAATGTTTTTGTTATTATGTTACTTGTTTTAAGGGGGGGGAGATATGTAGAGATGTTTGTTTACAATAGGGCTCGCGCCTGCCGTCACTCGCTGATCCGTATCGTGCCTAGTTGAGTGTTCTATTGCGGGCGCAGGGCGAGACGCGAGTGATGGTTGGCGGAGCCACGGATTCATGTGTGCTCCCTGCGGGCCTGCTGTCATAATAAAGCTTATGCTTTGAATACTTACCCGCCTCGACCATATCTTTTCATACAGCTTCATTCTTGTCACGTTCTACCAATCCAACTGGCATCGGACAGCATCTCGTGTATCTCGGGAGGATAGCTCAGGGGCAACGTGCTCGCCTTGGAAACAAGACGACACAAAGCAACACAGGTTCGATCCCCGTGTCTGCGATTAGAAATCTCTGGTTATTTAGTGAGTTATAAATAACCTATCATATCAGAAATTGAAAAAGCAAAACAAGTCTCAATAATGTCAATAACTGGGATGCACGTTATTGTCAGGTTTTTGGAATCTTGAGCAAACTGCATAAACTCTGACCAGGTTGAAACACATTTTCTGGTGGTCCCCCTTCAGATTAGCAGTCATTTTGTCATTGCTAGAGCATTAGAGAGAGTTTGGAGCCACCAGATTTGAATAGTCCATGTGGGGAATCGGCGTGGGGCAAATGCTGGCTGCTTTCCAGAATTGGGCAATCGTTTGGTGAGCAGCCAGAAAAATATGCTTAACTAAACTAGCCTATGGGCCCAATATTATATGACAACTATGTCCAACATCTCCTAATCGGACTGTTATGGATTCCCAGGCCAATTCCACCCGTTTACTTCGTCCAAGAATTTCATGCCAAAATGGCTGTTCCGTACAGCGGGTCCACCAAATGTGAAGGACTGTGCCGCAGGCCAACCCGCCTCGCAAACAGAAGGGAAGCAAGGTTGGACAATGACTGCATGAATACACTGGTGCAGAATACCAGCAGACCATCAATGTATATGGACTTTCCTTGGCTTGATTACAGGTGAAAAGTCTGGCTGCTCTGACCCAAATATTATACCGCAAGACATTGGGCCTCATTATAAGGTTGCTGGTCCGGGAACTACGAGTTGGCGGCCGTACCGGCACCCGCGAGCAGAGCATGTCGGAAGCACCGGCACCATTTACAACGATGCCGGTGCATCCGGCTTCCCCATTCCCATTGAGCTGTATGGCCATAATGACCTGGTAATTGCCCATTCCTGGGCGCCGGAAAAAATAAAATACAGGTGGCAGCCATGCCTGTATTACAGGCACAGCTACCGCCAGCCTCCTAATTAGGCCGTAAAGTATTCTGGCTATCTGCCTCCCTTGAGCCATGTAGGGGTGTTTATAGGAGATTCCCAGATGCTTCTGGAGCAGTGAGATGCTATGTGATGATGGCCCAGTGTGCAATATGTTCTCCGTCCCCATGAGACCCCCTCAGCCCTAATGGAATTTGTGAGATTGAGAGGCACAGTGTCTCGGCTAAAGGGTGCAGGAAGTCTTTTTCTTTGGCAGCGGGAAATTCAGCTATGCATTCATCCAGGGATTCCGGTTTGCTATTGACATACAGTTCAATTCTAATGATCATGTTCGCCATATGTTGCATTCATAATAAGACCATTACACGCGTTTTAATTATCAATTCACATTATCAAAACCTACAATAACCGTATAAATGACCCCTTTGACAAAGTGGAAGGGGGCGAATAGAACGAACGAAGATTCCTGGATGCTTTGCGTAAAATCAAAGAGGATATTGGGAATATATGAATGACCACATATCGTATCTTTGACAAGTATGCCTTTGATCAAAGGGATATATGCTTAAATCACTAAGTAGATATGCACACTGGACTTGGGGTTCATCTAAGTCTTTTACAACACTCACTATATCAGTAAAGCATTCGTGATCTTCAACCTTATATACACATTCAGACAGCCACAAGACTGGATGTGGGGATAGCATGGCTGATACAATAGTCTCACGATTGGCATCAACAGGCCGCTCTCCTTCAGATTTCCTGAAATCATTTCCCTCTCCCTTCGATGAATTTTGGAACAGGAGGGGCCAAGAGAGGAAGCTGCACAGGTTTAGGTGCTCATGCACAGCCCACATTGCATAGGCATCCCTACAGATTTATATATATAAGATTGTAACTTTGTATTATGCCTAATACATTTCTGTTCCCAGACTCTCCTACTGAGCCACACTAGAATTTCAAGCAGTAGAAGTACACGATGCTTTACTATTCATTTAACATTTATATTTTGCGATATATTACTTCAGTGGTTTAACCGTGTGGTAGCGGTACATAAGGGAGGGAACATATATTAGGTTAGCTGTGTAAGGCTTTTATTAAGAATAACGAAACTACGGATCTGGCATGTGTTTCACAGATAGAACACATTGGGGGTCATTATGACCCTGGCGGTATCCGTGCCGGTGAAACTTCCGGCACCCGGGAATGGGCAATTACCGGGGCATTACAGCCCCGGCAGACCCAGTAGTTGCCCATTCTCTGGCGCCGGAAAATATTACTAACATTGGACTCAATGGGAATGGGGAGGGCGGATGCACCGGCACCATTCGTGAATGGTGCCGGTGCATCCGTTGAGTTCTGCACGCTGGTGCCGTTCCACCCGCCAGGTCAGACCTGGCGGGCTGACAGGTGTAAGAGGATTCAATTCAACACTACAGCTAAGTCAATGCCTAGTCTGGGATACTGAATGGAAACCCTTATTGATATATCTTTATGTCCAGTTAATGCGTTCTGGATGACTACCCCTATATAACACCCCTCTCTTGGAATCCCCCTGACCCCACTGAGCCAAGAAGTAGTTCTGTTTTGCAAGTTAAAAGGTTTATTTGATAATTTAAACAATAGATATATATATCACACTTTATAATAATTTAATAATTGAATATGACACTTAATATGAGCAGTAATCAATAATGGATAGTCTGGCACTGGCACACTTGTGAATAGGAACAGAAGAATAAGGTGGTAGAGAATGCTTTATATAAGTTCAGATGGATGCAATGTTGAATGAAAATGCAGTACAGAAAATACTCAATATGATTTCACCAAAACAATGTAATCACTTTTCTCTGGCAATCCACTCCCCCTTTATGCAATGCAAGGAAATGGAAGGAAAGCACACAGTTCTCAGAAAGGCAATCAACTGTAATTCAGTTCACCCCAGCAAGCTTACACTACAGAAGTTGGAAACACAGGCCCAAAATGCTTTTATATGTGCTGGCAATGAAGTGAAAAATATGCTAGAATGCTTTTAATTCCCTCTAGAGGTTCAGGGTGAGTGGTATCTAGTTAATATTAGTCCAGGTTCACTCTAGCAATGATTCAGGGATGGTTCTTAAGAGGCAAACGAAATTTTAGCAAGGAAACTGCTGTTTTCACACGTAGAGAAATTTGCAAATCGCGGTAAATTCGCGAGTGCGTTTTTCGCGATTGCGGCAAAAGTGTATGGAATAGGAATGCGGTTCTAGGTTCGTTGAAAAGCTAAGATTCTAAGATTTCAGAGGAAAGTTACTGCAAGTCTCTAGAACAAACGGTCACTGAGATATGAGCGATTAAATAAAGGTAGTTTTTCGGATTTGGAATGTTAAAATTCAAAGTGACAAGTGCAGCTTGCAACTAGAAAATGACAGGTGACAGCTTTACAAATGACAGGTGACAGTTAGGAGGCAGTTCTACTTAGATTAAAATAGATTGAATTATATTATTTTAACTAAGAGATTGGTTCTGCACAGTCTTGCTAGGTACTCACACTATATTCTTGAATTAGAATGGGCCTCGCCACGGATCTGGTCAGGTTTTAGACTGGACTCTGGTCTGGTCTCGGCACTTCACAGTGATCTCGGTCAGCTCTGCTCTCTCTCTAGCCTCTCTGGATTCTGGAGATTGATGGATTTGAAGTCTGGATCTCTGGATGTGGTATGGTCCGGCAGAGAGCGTTGCAGCAAATGGAATTGAATGTCCCTATCTGTCCTGACTGTCTGCTTTTATGTGTTTTGAAAATGGGTGTGTGTGCAGCATCACTAGGCTCTACCCCTCTCCACTTGTCATTGGCCACTTCCTCCTCTTCCCCTTGATTGGGGGAATGAAATGAAGTGTCATCATGATGAGGTCTGTTTATGGTACAGAGAACCCACCCCTGTCAAATTACACACAATCTATATTTTGACCCAAAAGACATATTTGCACAGGTACACATTTGTTTAAAATTACATGCACCCATCACATATCACAGGAGGTATACCCTGTCCAAATCTGCTCTTCCTGGGAGCTTGCATTCAGAAATGGCAACATATTTCACTTTTTGGTCAGGTTACCAATATCAGATTCTTACTCAAATTTATACACATGTGCGCAAGGAGTATGGACATTACTTGATGAAGTGTCAGATTTTTAACATGCATACATTTTAAGTAATACCCTCTTAACTGCTAGCTTGCCCCCAGATCATGCCACCGGTTCTAAAAACCTCTTAAAATGTGGGCAGAAAAATCACAAGAATTATGGTATCATTTAAATAATTATGACAAGTCCGTACTATGAGTTATTCATCTTTTTCTAAAACCATATTCTGGCTACAGGGGTGTGTCTTTTCAGGTCACATGGTACAGAAACCAGTCTTTCCACTTTCTTCAAGCTCAGCCTCTGTCTCCAGTTTCTCCCCCTCCCAGTTTCTGCCAAGAGGAAGCCATTTTTATTACCCCTGCAATAAACCATCTGCCTGGGCCCTGGAAGGCCCATTGTTCAAGAGGAAGCCATTTATGGCCACTTCCATAAACCCTCTGCCTGGGTCCTATGTTTAGCCTCTAGCAGTCCCTTGGTAATCCAATCAGAGAAGTGTCATATCCCTTTTGGTGGGAGCAGCAAAAGGCAGGTAGGCATGGGAACACAGCAGTTGTGCAAGTCTCAACTCCTGTCGGGGGTAGCTGGTGGGCAGAATTCAGTTCCTTAAGCCAGGCCCCAGCTAAAATGTCACTTTTTGTTACCCAGTTTAAGTCAAGACAATGTTTACATATGCAGCTAGAATGCTGATTCTAAGTCCAAAACTATGGCATTTCAACAGTGACAACTATGTGCCACTCAAAAGTAGGTCACTCAGTTAATTTAAACATTTAGATTTTTATTGTCTTTCAGTCCAAATTTACTTAAACTGCTGAAATCCACAACTCAGCCAGTCTTGTTATAAACCTTCAAGTCACTTCAGAATATCACTTTAGATTGTATCCACCTCTCAGTAAGTCTTTCTTTGGCCTGCCTTGGGTTAATTTATTCAGTTTTACACAAAAAGAAAAAGTCTGGTGCTGTTTTAAAACGCCGGCTTTCTGATAGTGGTGAGTACTGGTATTGCACCCATTTTTGGGATTTAAGAAAATGAATTCCCCACAATTCTAGGTTGCTTTTGGCAATCAGCATTGCCATTCCCAATGGTTTCAGACTACTGTGTGGGTAGCCGAATGGTGGTTTTAGGCAGTGCCCTTCTGTGCCCATAACATCGGCAAAAATGAGTGGCAGCCTATTCTCCATGCATTTCCCTGTACATTTTCTGGGAAGCTCTGGCCGTCATGATGTTTTCCATGTCAGTACTGCACAGTTTTTGAGGTAGGGCTTGGATGCGTGGATAAAAACATCCCACAAGCCCCCCTCTTGCGATGGCCATTCTGTTTCACTGATGGGACTCGCAAGACCTGGGATGTTTCCTCATCTTCTACCAATAGATGGCACAGTTCAGCATCTTTTCCTCCATCCGGTCGGATCGATCGGTTCTCCTCGCCGGTCCTGATGGGAATATTGGGCGGTACCCTGGGCCCCTTGCGTCTCTGCTCCCGGTCTCCGGATCGTCCTCCTTGGCCCGTCTCCAGGTTTTCTTTCTCCCAGGACGACAAAGGAAGAGCGGCAATACCTATTCATGGACATTTCTCCCCCACCATTGATATAGTGGGGTGGCATATACATTTATAGTCAAAACATATGGACATGCACATTTCTTTTTGCATTCAAAAACGAAAACACCCACATTGAGAAACTCAGAATTTGATAGGCGATATGTAGGATATTTTAAGTTAAAACTGAATTAATCTGAGACAGTACCCTCTAGGATTCCAGAGGATTCCTCCAGTTGTGGCAGAGTGTGCCTGGGATGGCAACACTTTAACTGGTTTATGTGGACCCACTTGTCTTCCCCCTCTGCCAAACCGCCTTTGGGGATGCGGATCTTGTAGGCCACAGGGGAGATTTTGTCTATAATTTCAAACGGTCCCTTCCATGTAGGCAAAATTTTTCGTTGTTTGGCCTGGTTCCTTTGGAAATTGTATAGATAGACCCGGTCCCCCACCTGATATTCCTTCCTGGAAGTCTTCAGGTCATAGTGGGTCTTCATGCTATCAGCTGATCTTTCTAGATTCCGCTGAGCATAAGCAAAAGCATGTTGAAGGTGTTTCCTTAAATTCTCCACATACTCATGAGTTGTGGAGGCATATATCAGTGTCTGCTCTTGGGTCCTGCAGAGCAAATGCTGAGGAAGCACCATCTTGCGCCCAGTCATCAACTCAAATGGTGACATTTTGGTTGCAGATGAAGGGGTAGATCTGATGGCCATTAGGACCAGAGGTAATCGGATATCCCAACTTGGCCCAGAATCTGCCACAAACTTCTTTAATATGCTCACAATGGTTCGGTTATATCTCTCTACTGCCCCAGAAGAAGCTGGCCGGTAAGCAATATGCAACTTCCTTTTGACCCCCAGTATCTCCCACATCTTTGTCATTACTTCACTGGTGAAGTGGCTACCCCTGTCTGACTCAATCCTTTGAGGTAGACCGAAACGGGAAAAGATGTGGTTAATCATCAGGGCAGCTGCAGTTTCTGCCTTGCAATTTGGGGCTGGGAGACATTCCACCCACTTGGTAAACAAGCATGTCACAGTCAACATGTACTTATTCCCCCTAGCCGAGCGAATCACGGGGCCTACGAAATCGATTTGTAAATCTGACCATGGCAGGGTCATCCCCCTCTTTTGGAGAGGCGCACGGTGCGTGAGGGATGATGGCTGAAATTGTGCACACACAAGACACCCCTTCAAGTATCGGTCGAGGTCCTGCCCCATGTGTGGCCAGTATGCAACCTCTCTTAAGATTTCCAATGTTGTGTGAAACCCCCTATGACCGGCGGTGGCCGCATCATGGGCGTGACTTAACATCAGGCTTCGGAATGAGGTAGGAACCACCCACTGATCGTGGCCAGCTTTGGATTTCCTTACCAGCAAACCGTCTTGGATTCGGAACATTTTTGGACATTTCATCAACACCCTTAGGTCCTCTTTCCCAATGTAATCGGTATCCGTCAGGGGAAAGTTCTCAGGGTCCTCAAGGTGCTGGTAAAATTTACCAATTATTGGATCCCCCTTCTGAGCGGTAATCAAATCAGCATCAGGGGTCTCCTTACTCTGTAAGAGGATTCAATTCAACACTACAGCTAAGTCAATGCCTAGTCTGGGATACTGAATGGAAACCCTTATTGATATATCTTTATGTCCAGTTCATGCGTTCTGGATGACTACCCCTATTTAACACCCCTCTCTTGGAATCCCCCTGACCCCACTGAGCCAAGAAGTAGTTCTGTTTTGCAAGTTAAAAGGTTTATTTGATAATTTAAACAATAGATATATATATCACACTTTATAATAATTTAATAATTGAATATGACACTTAATATGAGCAGTAATCAATAATGGATAGTCTGGCACTGGCACACTTGTGAATAGGAACAGAAGAATAAGGTGGTAGAGAATGCTTTATATAAGTTCAGATGGATGCAATGTTGAATGAAAATGCAGTACAGAAAATACTCAATATGATTTCACCAAAACAATGTAATCACTTTTCTCTGGCAATCCACTCCCCCTTTATGCAATGCAAGGAAATGGAAGGAAAGCACACAGTTCTCAGAAAGGCAATCAACTGTAATTCAGTTCACCCCAGCAAGCTTACACTACAGAAGTTGGAAACACAGGCCCAAAATGCTTTTATATGTGCTGGCAATGAAGTGAAAAATATGCTAGAATGCTTTTAATTCCCTCTAGAGGTTCAGGGTGAGTGGTATCTAGTTAATATTAGTCCAGGTTCACTCTAGCAATGATTCAGGGATGGTTCTTAAGAGGCAAACGAAATTTTAGCAAGGAAACTGCTGTTTTCACACGTAGAGAAATTTGCAAATCGCGGTAAATTCGCGAGTGCGTTTTTCGCGATTGCGGCACAAGTGTATGGAATAGGAATGCGGTTCCAGGTTCGTTGAAAAGCTAAGAATCTAAGCTTTCAGAGGAAAGTTACTGCAAGTCTCTAGGACAAACGGTCACGGAGATATGAGTGATTAAATAAAGGTAGTTTTTCGGATTTGGAATGTTAAAATTCAAAGTGACAAGTGCAGCTTGCAACTAGAAAATGACAGGTGACAGCTTTACAAATGACAGGTGACAGTAAGGAGGCAGTTCTACTTAGATTAAAATAGATTGAATTATATTATTTTAACTAAGAGATTGGTTCTGCACAGTCTTGCTAGGTACTCACACTATATTCTTGAATTAGAATGGGCCTCGCCACGGATCTGGTCAGGTTTTAGACTGGACTCTGGTCTGGTCTCGGCACTTCACAGTGATCTGGGTCAGCTGTGCTCTCTCTCTAGCCTCTCTGGATTCTGGAGATTGATGGATTTGAAGTCTGGATCTCTGGATGTGGTATGGTCCGGCAGAGCGCGTTGCAGCAAATGGAATTGAATGTCCCTATCTGTCCTGACTGTCTGCTTTTATGTGTTTTGAAAATGGGTGTGTGTGCAGCATCACTAGGCTCTACCCCTCTCCACTTGTCATTGGCCACTTCCTCCTCTTCCCCTTGATTGGGGGAATGAAATGAAGTGTCATCATGATGAGGTCTGTTTATGGTACAGAGAACCCACCCCTGTCAAATTACACACAATCTATATTTTGACCCAAAAGACATATTTGCACAGGTACACATTTGTTTAAAATTACATGCACCCATCACATATCACAGGAGGTATACCCTGTCCAAATCTGCTCTTCCTGGGAGCTTGCATTCAGAAATGGCAACATATTTCACTTTTTGGTCAGGTTACCAATATCAGATTCTTACTCAAATTTATACACATGTGCGCAAGGAGTATGGACATTACTTGATGAAGTGTCAGATTTTTAACATGCATACATTTTAAGTAATACCCTCTTAACTGCTAGCTTGCCCCCAGATCATGCCACCGGTTCTAAAAACCTCTTAAAATGTGGGCAGAAAAATCACAAGAATTATGGTATCATTTAAATAATTATGACAAGTCCGTACTATGAGTTATTCATCTTTTTCTAAAACCATATTCTGGCTACAGGGGTGTGTCTTTTCAGGTCACATGGTACAGAAACCAGTCTTTCCACTTTCTTCAAGCTCAGCCTCTGTCTCCAGTTTCTCCCCCTCCCAGTTTCTGCCAAGAGGAAGCCATTTTTATTACCCCTGCAATAAACCATCTGCCTGGGCCCTGGAAGGCCCATTGTTCAAGAGGAAGCCATTTATGGCCACTTCCATAAACCCTCTGCCTGGGTCCTATGTTTAGCCTCTAGCAGTCCCTTGGTAATCCAATCAGAGAAGTGTCATATCCCTTTTGGTGGGAGCAGCAAAAGGCAGGTAGGCATGGGAACACAGCAGTTGTGCAAGTCTCAACTCCTGTCGGGGGTAGCTGGTGGGCAGAATTCAGTTCCTTAAGCCAGGCCCCAGCTAAAATGTCACTTTTTGTTACCCAGTTTAAGTCAAGACAATGTTTACATATGCAGCTAGAATGCTGATTCTAAGTCCAAAACTATGGCATTTCAACAGTGACAACTATGTGCCACTCAAAAGTAGGTCACTCAGTTAATTTAAACATTTAGATTTTTATTGTCTTTCAGTCCAAATTTACTTAAACTGCTGAAATCCACAACTCAGCCAGTCTTGTTATAAACCTTCAAGTCACTTCAGAATATCACTTTAGATTGTATCCACCTCTCAGTAAGTCTTTCTTTGGCCTGCCTTGGGTTAATTTATTCAGTTTTACACAAAAAGAAAAAGTCTGGTGCTGTTTTAAAACGCCGGCTTTCTGATAGTGGTGAGTACTGGTATTGCACCCATTTTTGGGATTTAAGAAAATGAATTCCCCACAATTCTAGGTTGCTTTTGGCAATCAGCATTGCCATTCCCAATGGTTTCAGACTACTGTGTGGGTAGCCGAATGGTGGTTTTAGGCAGTGCCCTTCTGTGCCCATAACATCGGCAAAAATGAGTGGCAGCCTATTCTCCATGCATTTCCCTGTACATTTTCTGGGAAGCTCTGGCCGTCATGATGTTTTCCATGTCAGTACTGCACAGTTTTTGAGGTAGGGCTTGGATGCGTGGATAAAAACATCCCACAAGCCCCCCTCTTGCGATGGCCATTCTGTTTCACTGATGGGACTCGCAAGACCTGGGATGTTTCCTCATCTTCTACCAATAGATGGCACAGTTCAGCATCTTTTCCTCCATCCGGTCGGATCAATCGGTTCTCCTCGCCGGTCCTGATGGGAATATTGGGCGGTACCCTGGGCCCCTTGCGTCTCTGCTCCCGGTCTCCGGATCGTCCTCCTTGGCCCGTCTCCAGGTTTTCTTTCTCCCAGGACGACAAAGGAAGAGCGGCAATACCTATTCATGGACATTTCTCCCCCACCATTGATATAGTGGGGTGGCATATACATTTATAGTCAAAACATATGGACATGCACATTTCTTTTTGCATTCAAAAACGAAAACACCCACATTGAGAAACTCAGAATTTGATAGGCGATATGTAGGATATTTTAAGTTAAAACTGAATTAATCTGAGACAGTACCCTCTAGGATTCCAGAGGATTCCTCCAGTTGTGGCAGAGTGTGCCTGGGATGGCAACACTTCAACTGGTTTATGTGGACCCACTTGTCTTCCCCCTCTGCCAAACCGCCTTTGGGGATGCGGATCTTGTAGGCCACAGGGGAGATTTTGTCTATAATTTCAAACGGTCCCTTCCATGTAGGCAAAATTTTTCGTTGTTTGGCCTGGTTCCTTTGGAAATTGTATAGATAGACCCGGTCCCCCACCTGATATTCCTTCCTGGAAGTCTTCAGGTCATAGTGGGTCTTCATGCTATCAGCTGATCTTTCTAGATTCCGCTGAGCATAAGCAAAAGCATGTTGAAGGTGTTTCCTTAAATTCTCCACATACTCATGAGTTGTGGAGGCATATATCAGTGTCTGCTCTTGGGTCCTGCAGAGCAAATGCTGAGGAAGCACCATCTTGCGCCCAGTCATCAACTCAAATGGTGACATTTTGGTTGCAGATGAAGGGGTAGATCTGATGGCCATTAGGACCAGAGGTAATCGGATATCCCAACTTGGCCCAGAATCTGCCACAAACTTCTTTAATATGCTCACAATGGTTCGGTTATATCTCTCTACTGCCCCAGAAGAAGCTGGCCGGTAAGCAATATGCAACTTCCTTTTGACCCCCAGTATCTCCCACATCTTTGTCATTACTTCACTGGTGAAGTGGCTACCCCTGTCTGACTCAATCCTTTGAGGTAGACCGAAACGGGAAAAGATGTGGTTAATCATCAGGGCAGCTGCAGTTTCTGCCTTGCAATTTGGGGCTGGGAGACATTCCACCCACTTGGTAAACAAGCATGTCACAGTCAACATGTACTTATTCCCCCTAGCCGAGCGAATCACGGGGCCTACGAAATCGATTTGTAAATCTGACCATGGCAGGGTCATCCCCCTCTTTTGGAGAGGCGCACGGTGCGTGAGGGATGATGGCTGAAATTGTGCACACACAAGACACCCCTTCAAGTATCGGTCGAGGTCCTGCCCCATGTGTGGCCAGTATGCAACCTCTCTTAAGATTTCCAATGTTGTGTGAAACCCCCTATGACCGGCGGTGGCCGCATCATGGGCGTGACTTAACATCAGGCTTCGGAATGAGGTAGGAACCACCCACTGATCGTGGCCAGCTTTGGATTTCCTTACCAGCAAACCGTCTTGGATTCGGAACATTTTTGGACATTTCATCAACACCCTTAGGTCCTCTTTCCCAATGTAATCGGTATCCGTCAGGGGAAAGTTCTCAGGGTCCTCAAGGTGCTGGTAAAATTTACCAATTATTGGATCCCCCTTCTGAGCGGTAATCAAATCAGCATCAGGGGTCTCCTTACTCTGTAAGAGGATTCAATTCAACACTACAGCTAAGTCAATGCCTAGTCTGGGATACTGAATGGAAACCCTTATTGATATATCTTTATGTCCAGTTCATGCGTTCTGGATGACTACCCCTATTTAACACCCCTCTCTTGGAATCCCCCTGACCCCACTGAGCCAAGAAGTAGTTCTGTTTTGCAAGTTAAAAGGTTTATTTGATAATTTAAACAATAGATATATATATCACACTTTATAATAATTTAATAATTGAATATGACACTTAATATGAGCAGTAATCAATAATGGATAGTCTGGCACTGGCACACTTGTGAATAGGAACAGAAGAATAAGGTGGTAGAGAATGCTTTATATAAGTTCAGATGGATGCAATGTTGAATGAAAATGCAGTACAGAAAATACTCAATATGATTTCACCAAAACAATGTAATCACTTTTCTCTGGCAATCCACTCCCCCTTTATGCAATGCAAGGAAATGGAAGGAAAGCACACAGTTCTCAGAAAGGCAATCAACTGTAATTCAGTTCACCCCAGCAAGCTTACACTACAGAAGTTGGAAACACAGGCCCAAAATGCTTTTATATGTGCTGGCAATGAAGTGAAAAATATGCTAGAATGCTTTTAATTCCCTCTAGAGGTTCAGGGTGAGTGGTATCTAGTTAATATTAGTCCAGGTTCACTCTAGCAATGATTCAGGGATGGTTCTTAAGAGGCAAACGAAATTTTAGCAAGGAAACTGCTGTTTTCACACGTAGAGAAATTTGCAAATCGCGGTAAATTCGCGAGTGCGTTTTTCGCGATTGCGGCACAAGTGTATGGAATAGGAATGCGGTTCCAGGTTCGTTGAAAAGCTAAGAATCTAAGCTTTCAGAGGAAAGTTACTGCAAGTCTCTAGGACAAACGGTCACGGAGATATGAGTGATTAAATAAAGGTAGTTTTTCGGATTTGGAATGTTAAAATTCAAAGTGACAAGTGCAGCTTGCAACTAGAAAATGACAGGTGACAGCTTTACAAATGACAGGTGACAGTAAGGAGGCAGTTCTACTTAGATTAAAATAGATTGAATTATATTATTTTAACTAAGAGATTGGTTCTGCACAGTCTTGCTAGGTACTCACACTATATTCTTGAATTAGAATGGGCCTCGCCACGGATCTGGTCAGGTTTTAGACTGGACTCTGGTCTGGTCTCGGCACTTCACAGTGATCTGGGTCAGCTGTGCTCTCTCTCTAGCCTCTCTGGATTCTGGAGATTGATGGATTTGAAGTCTGGATCTCTGGATGTGGTATGGTCCGGCAGAGCGCGTTGCAGCAAATGGAATTGAATGTCCCTATCTGTCCTGACTGTCTGCTTTTATGTGTTTTGAAAATGGGTGTGTGTGCAGCATCACTAGGCTCTACCCCTCTCCACTTGTCATTGGCCACTTCCTCCTCTTCCCCTTGATTGGGGGAATGAAATGAAGTGTCATCATGATGAGGTCTGTTTATGGTACAGAGAACCCACCCCTGTCAAATTACACACAATCTATATTTTGACCCAAAAGACATATTTGCACAGGTACACATTTGTTTAAAATTACATGCACCCATCACATATCACAGGAGGTATACCCTGTCCAAATCTGCTCTTCCTGGGAGCTTGCATTCAGAAATGGCAACATATTTCACTTTTTGGTCAGGTTACCAATATCAGATTCTTACTCAAATTTATACACATGTGCGCAAGGAGTATGGACATTACTTGATGAAGTGTCAGATTTTTAACATGCATACATTTTAAGTAATACCCTCTTAACTGCTAGCTTGCCCCCAGATCATGCCACCGGTTCTAAAAACCTCTTAAAATGTGGGCAGAAAAATCACAAGAATTATGGTATCATTTAAATAATTATGACAAGTCCGTACTATGAGTTATTCATCTTTTTCTAAAACCATATTCTGGCTACAGGGGTGTGTCTTTTCAGGTCACATGGTACAGAAACCAGTCTTTCCACTTTCTTCAAGCTCAGCCTCTGTCTCCAGTTTCTCCCCCTCCCAGTTTCTGCCAAGAGGAAGCCATTTTTATTACCCCTGCAATAAACCATCTGCCTGGGCCCTGGAAGGCCCATTGTTCAAGAGGAAGCCATTTATGGCCACTTCCATAAACCCTCTGCCTGGGTCCTATGTTTAGCCTCTAGCAGTCCCTTGGTAATCCAATCAGAGAAGTGTCATATCCCTTTTGGTGGGAGCAGCAAAAGGCAGGTAGGCATGGGAACACAGCAGTTGTGCAAGTCTCAACTCCTGTCGGGGGTAGCTGGTGGGCAGAATTCAGTTCCTTAAGCCAGGCCCCAGCTAAAATGTCACTTTTTGTTACCCAGTTTAAGTCAAGACAATGTTTACATATGCAGCTAGAATGCTGATTCTAAGTCCAAAACTATGGCATTTCAACAGTGACAACTATGTGCCACTCAAAAGTAGGTCACTCAGTTAATTTAAACATTTAGATTTTTAGTGTCTTTCAGTCCAAATTTACTTAAACTGCTGAAATCCACAACTCAGCCAGTCTTGTTATAAACCTTCAAGTCACTTCAGAATATCACTTTAGATTGTATCCACCTCTCAGTAAGTCTTTCTTTGGCCTGCCTTGGGTTAATTTATTCAGTTTTACACAAAAAGAAAAAGTCTGGTGCTGTTTTAAAACGCCGGCTTTCTGATAGTGGTGAGTACTGGTATTGCACCCATTTTTGGGATTTAAGAAAATGAATTCCCCACAATTCTAGGTTGCTTTTGGCAATCAGCATTGCCATTCCCAATGGTTTCAGACTACTGTGTGGGTAGCCGAATGGTGGTTTTAGGCAGTGCCCTTCTGTGCCCATAACATCGGCAAAAATGAGTGGCAGCCTATTCTCCATGCATTTCCCTGTACATTTTCTGGGAAGCTCTGGCCGTCATGATGTTTTCCATGTCAGTACTGCACAGTTTTTGAGGTAGGGCTTGGATGCGTGGATAAAAACATCCCACAAGCCCCCCTCTTGCGATGGCCATTCTGTTTCACTGATGGGACTCGCAAGACCTGGGATGTTTCCTCATCTTCTTCCAATAGATGGCACAGTTCAGCATCTTTTCCTCCATCCGGTCGGATCGATCGGTTCTCCTCGCCGGTCCTGATGGGAATATTGGGCGGTACCCTGGGCCCCTTGCGTCTCTGCTCCCGGTCTCCGGATCGTCCTCCTTGGCCCGTCTCCAGGTTTTCTTTCTCCCAGGACGACAAAGGAAGAGCGGCAATACCTATTCATGGACATTTCTCCCCCACCATTGATATAGTGGGGTGGCATATACATTTATAGTCAAAACATATGGACATGCACATTTCTTTTTGCATTCAAAAACGAAAACACCCACATTGAGAAACTCAGAATTTGATAGGCGATATGTAGGATATTTTAAGTTAAAACTGAATTAATCTGAGACAGTACCCTCTAGGATTCCAGAGGATTCCTCCAGTTGTGGCAGAGTGTGCCTGGGATGGCAACACTTCAACTGGTTTATGTGGACCCACTTGTCTTCCCCCTCTGCCAAACCGCCTTTGGGGATGCGGATCTTGTAGGCCACAGGGGAGATTTTGTCTATAATTTCAAACGGTCCCTTCCATGTAGGCAAAATTTTTCGCTGTTTGGCCTGGTTCCTTTGGAAATTGTATAGATAGACCCGGTCCCCCACCTGATATTCCTTCCTGGAAGTCTTCAGGTCATAGTGGGTCTTCATGCTATCAGCTGATCTTTCTAGATTCCGCTGAGCATAAGCAAAAGCATGTTGAAGGTGTTTCCTTAAATTCTCCACATACTCATGAGTTGTGGAGGCATTTATCAGTGTCTGCTCTTGGGTCCTGTAGAGCAAATGCTGAGGAAGCACCATCTTGCGCCCAGTCATCAACTCAAATGGTGACATTTTGGTTGCAGATGAAGGGGTAGATCTGATGGCCATTAGGACCAGAGGTAATCGGATATCCCAACTTGGCCCAGAATCTGCCACAAACTTCTTTAATATGCTCACAATGGTTCGGTTATATCTCTCTACTGCCCCAGAAGAAGCTGGCCGGTAAGCAATATGCAACTTCCTTTTGACCCCCAGTATCTCCCACATCTTTGTCATTACTTCACTGGTGAAGTGGCTACCCCTGTCTGACTCAATCCTTTGAGGTAGACCGAAACGGGAAAAGATGTGGTTAATCATCAGGGCAGCTGCAGTTTCTGCCTTGCAATTTGGGGCTGGGAGACATTCCACCCACTTGGTAAACAAGCATGTCACAGTCAACATGTACTTATTCCCCCTAGCCGAGCGAATCACGGGGCCTACGAAATCGATTTGTAAATCTGACCATGGCAGGGTCATCCCCCTCTTTTGGAGAGGCGCACAGTGCGTGAGGGATGATGGCTGAAATTGTGCACACACAAGACACCCCTTCAAGTATCGGTCGAGGTCCTGCCCCATGTGTGGCCAGTATGCAACCTCTCTTAAGATTTCCAATGTTGTGTGAAACCCCCTATGACCGGCGGTGGCCGCATCATGGGCGTGACTTAACATCAGGCTTCGGAATGAGGTAGGAACCACCCACTGATCGTGGCCAGCTTTGGATTTCCTTACCAGCAAACCGTCTTGGATTCGGAACATTTTTGGACATTTCATCAACACCCTTAGGTCCTCTTTCCCAATGTAATCGGTATCCGTCAGGGGAAAGTTCTCAGGGTCCTCAAGGTGCTGGTAAAATTTACCAATTATTGGATCCCCCTTCTGAGCGGTAATCAAATCAGCATCAGGGGTCTCCTTACTCTGTAAGAGGATTCAATTCAACACTACAGCTAAGTCAATGCCTAGTCTGGGATACTGAATGGAAACCCTTATTGATATATCTTTATGTCCAGTTCATGCGTTCTGGATGACTACCCCTATATAACACCCCTCTCTTGGAATCCCCCTGACCCCACTGAGCCAAGAAGTAGTTCTGTTTTGCAAGTTAAAAGGTTTATTTGATAATTTAAACAATAGATATATATATCACACTTTATAATAATTTAATAATTGAATATGACACTTAATATGAGCAGTAATCAATAATGGATAGTCTGGCACTGGCACACTTGTGAATAGGAACAGAAGAATAAGGTGGTAGAGAATGCTTTATATAAGTTCAGATGGATGCAATGTTGAATGAAAATGCAGTACAGAAAATACTCAATATGATTTCACCAAAACAATGTAATCACTTTTCTCTGGCAATCCACTCCCCCTTTATGCAATGCAAGGAAATGGAAGGAAAGCACACAGTTCTCAGAAAGGCAATCAACTGTAATTCAGTTCACCCCAGCAAGCTTACACTACAGAAGTTGGAAACACAGGCCCAAAATGCTTTTATATGTGCTGGCAATGAAGTGAAAAATATGCTAGAATGCTTTTAATTCCCTCTAGAGGTTCAGGGTGAGTGGTATCTAGTTAATATTAGTCCAGGTTCACTCTAGCAATGATTCAGGGATGGTTCTTAAGAGGCAAACGAAATTTTAGCAAGGAAACTGCTGTTTTCACACGTAGAGAAATTTGCAAATCGCAGTAAATTCGCGAGTGCGTATTTCGCGATTGCGCCAAAAGTGTCTGGAATAGGAATGCGGTTCTAGGTTCGTTGAAAAGCTAAGAATCTAAGCTTTCAGAGGAAAGTTACTGCAAGTCTCTAGGACAAACGGTCACGGAGATATGAGTGATTAAATAAAGGTAGTTTTTCGGATTTGGAATGTTAAAATTCAAAGTGACAAGTGCAGCTTGCAACTAGAAAATGACAGGTGACAGCTTTACAAATGACAGGTGACAGTAAGGAGGCAGTTCTACTTAGATTAAAATAGATTGAATTATATTATTTTAACTAAGAGATTGGTTCTGCACAGTCTTGCTAGGTACTCACACTATATTCTTGAATTAGAATGGGCCTCGCCACGGATCTGGTCAGGTTTTAGACTGGACTCTGGTCTGGTCTCGGCACTTCACAGTGATCTGGGTCAGCTGTGCTCTCTCTCTAGCCTCTCTGGATTCTGGAGATTGATGGATTTGAAGTCTGGATCTCTGGATGTGGTATGGTCCGGCAGAGCGCGTTGCAGCAAATGGAATTGAATGTCCCTATCTGTCCTGACTGTCTGCTTTTATGTGTTTTGAAAATGGGTGTGTGTGCAGCATCACTAGGCTCTACCCCTCTCCACTTGTCATTGGCCACTTCCTCCTCTTCCCCTTGATTGGGGGAATGAAATGAAGTGTCATCATGATGAGGTCTGTTTATGGTACAGAGAACCCACCCCTGTCAAATTACACACAATCTATATTTTGACCCAAAAGACATATTTGCACAGGTACACATTTGTTTAAAATTACATGCACCCATCACATATCACAGGAGGTATACCCTGTCCAAATCTGCTCTTCCTGGGAGCTTGCATTCAGAAATGGCAACATATTTCACTTTTTGGTCAGGTTACCAATATCAGATTCTTACTCAAATTTATACACATGTGCGCAAGGAGTATGGACATTACTTGATGAAGTGTCAGATTTTTAACATGCATACATTTTAAGTAATACCCTCTTAACTGCTAGCTTGCCCCCAGATCATGCCACCGGTTCTAAAAACCTCTTAAAATGTGGGCAGAAAAATCACAAGAATTATGGTATCATTTAAATAATTATGACAAGTCCGTACTATGAGTTATTCATCTTTTTCTAAAACCATATTCTGGCTACAGGGGTGTGTCTTTTCAGGTCACATGGTACAGAAACCAGTCTTTCCACTTTCTTCAAGCTCAGCCTCTGTCTCCAGTTTCTCCCCCTCCCAGTTTCTGCCAAGAGGAAGCCATTTTTATTACCCCTGCAATAAACCATCTGCCTGGGCCCTGGAAGGCCCATTGTTCAAGAGGAAGCCATTTATGGCCACTTCCATAAACCCTCTGCCTGGGTCCTATGTTTAGCCTCTAGCAGTCCCTTGGTAATCCAATCAGAGAAGTGTCATATCCCTTTTGGTGGGAGCAGCAAAAGGCAGGTAGGCATGGGAACACAGCAGTTGTGCAAGTCTCAACTCCTGTCGGGGGTAGCTGGTGGGCAGAATTCAGTTCCTTAAGCCAGGCCCCAGCTAAAATGTCACTTTTTGTTACCCAGTTTAAGTCAAGACAATGTTTACATATGCAGCTAGAATGCTGATTCTAAGTCCAAAACTATGGCATTTCAACAGTGACAACTATGTGCCACTCAAAAGTAGGTCACTCAGTTAATTTAAACATTTAGATTTTTAGTGTCTTTCAGTCCAAATTTACTTAAACTGCTGAAATCCACAACTCAGCCAGTCTTGTTATAAACCTTCAAGTCACTTCAGAATATCACTTTAGATTGTATCCACCTCTCAGTAAGTCTTTCTTTGGCCTGCCTTGGGTTAATTTATTCAGTTTTACACAAAAAGAAAAAGTCTGGTGCTGTTTTAAAACGCCGGCTTTCTGATAGTGGTGAGTACTGGTATTGCATCCATTTTTGGGATTTAAGAAAATGAATTCCCCACAATTCTAGGTTGCTTTTGGCAATCAGCATTGCCATTCCCAATGGTTTCAGACTACTGTGTGGGTAGCCGAATGGTGGTTTTAGGCAGTGCCCTTCTGTGCCCATAACATCGGCAAAAATGAGTGGCAGCCTATTCTCCATGCATTTCCCTGTACATTTTCTGGGAAGCTCTGGCCGTCATGATGTTTTCCATGTCAGTACTGCACAGTTTTTGAGGTAGGGCTTGGATGCGTGGATAAAAACATCCCACAAGCCCCCCTCTTGCGATGGCCATTCTGTTTCACTGATGGGACTCGCAAGACCTGGGATGTTTCCTCATCTTCTTCCAATAGATGGCACAGTTCAGCATCTTTTCCTCCATCCGGTCGGATCGATCGGTTCTCCTCGCCGGTCCTGATGGGAATATTGGGCGGTACCCTGGGCCCCTTGCGTCTCTGCTCCCGGTCTCCGGATCGTCCTCCTTGGCCCGTCTCCAGGTTTTCTTTCTCCCAGGACGACAAAGGAAGAGCGGCAATACCTATTCATGGACATTTCTCCCCCACCATTGATATAGTGGGGTGGCATATACATTTATAGTCAAAACATATGGACATGCACATTTCTTTTTGCATTCAAAAACAAAAACACCCACATTGAGAAACTCAGAATTTGATAGGCGATATGTAGGATATTTTAAGTTAAAACTGAATTAATCTGAGACAGTACCCTCTAGGATTCCAGAGGATTCCTCCAGTTGTGGCAGAGTGTGCCTGGGATGGCAAAACTTCAACTGGTTTATGTGGACCCACTTGTCTTCCCCCTCTGCCAAACCGCCTTTGGGGATGCGGATCTTGTAGGCCACAGGGGAGATTTTGTCTATAATTTCAAACGGTCCCTTCCATGTAGGCAAAATTTTTCGCTGTTTGGCCTGGTTCCTTTGGAAATTGTATAGATAGACCCGGTCCCCCACCTGATATTCCTTCCTGGAAGTCTTCAGGTCATAGTGGGTCTTCATGCTATCAGCTGATCTTTCTAGATTCCGCTGAGCATAAGCAAAAGCATGTTGAAGGTGTTTCCTTAAATTCTCCACATGCTCATGAGTTGTGGAGGCATTTATCAGTGTCTGCTCTTGGGTCCTGTAGAGCAAATGCTGAGGAAGCACCATCTTGCGCCCAGTCATCAACTCAAATGGTGACATTTTGGTTGCAGATGAAGGGGTAGATCTGATGGCCATTAGGACCAGAGGTAATCGGATATCCCAACTTGGCCCAGAATCTGCCACAAACTTCTTTAATATGCTCACAATGGTTCGGTTATATCTCTCTACTGCCCCAGAAGAAGCTGGCCGGTAAGCAATATGCAACTTCCTTTTGACCCCCAGTATCTCCCACATCTTTGTCATTACTTCACTGGTGAAGTGGCTACCCCTGTCTGACTCAATCCTTTGAGGTAGACCGAAACGGGAAAAGATGTGGTTAATCATCAGGGCAGCTGCAGTTTCTGCCTTGCAATTTGGGGCTGGGAGACATTCCACCCACTTGGTAAACAAGCATGTCACAGTCAACATGTACTTATTCCCCCTAGCCGAGCGAATCACGGGGCCTACGAAATCGATTTGTAAATCTGACCATGGCAGGGTCATCCCCCTCTTTTGGAGAGGCGCACGGTGCGTGAGGGATGATGGCTGAAATTGTGCACACACAAGACACCCCTTCAAGTATCGGTCGAGGTCCTGCCCCATGTGTGGCCAGTATGCAACCTCTCTTAAGATTTCCAATGTTGTGTGAAACCCCCTATGACCGGCGGTGGCCGCATCATGGGCGTGACTTAACATCAGGCTTCGGAATGAGGTAGGAACCACCCACTGATCGTGGCCAGCTTTGGATTTCCTTACCAGCAAACCGTCTTGGATTCGGAACATTTTTGGACATTTCATCAACACCCTTAGGTCCTCTTTCCCAATGTAATCGGTATCCGTCAGGGGAAAGTTCTCAGGGTCCTCAAGGTGCTGGTAAAATTTACCAATTATTGGATCCCCCTTCTGAGCGGTAATCAAATCAGCATCAGGGGTCTCCTTACTCTGTAAGAGGATTCAATTCAACACTACAGCTAAGTCAATGCCTAGTCTGGGATACTGAATGGAAACCCTTATTGATATATCTTTATGTCCAGTTCATGCGTTCTGGATGACTACCCCTATATAACACCCCTCTCTTGGAATCCCCCTGACCCCACTGAGCCAAGAAGTAGTTCTGTTTTGCAAGTTAAAAGGTTTATTTGATAATTTAAACAATAGATATATATATCACACTTTATAATAATTTAATAATTGAATATGACACTTAATATGAGCAGTAATCAATAATGGATAGTCTGGCACTGGCACACTTGTGAATAGGAACAGAAGAATAAGGTGGTAGAGAATGCTTTATATAAGTTCAGATGGATGCAATGTTGAATGAAAATGCAGTACAGAAAATACTCAATATGATTTCACCAAAACAATGTAATCACTTTTCTCTGGCAATCCACTCCCCCTTTATGCAATGCAAGGAAATGGAAGGAAAGCACACAGTTCTCAGAAAGGCAATCAACTGTAATTCAGTTCACCCCAGCAAGCTTACACTACAGAAGTTGGAAACACAGGCCCAAAATGCTTTTATATGTGCTGGCAATGAAGTGAAAAATATGCTAGAATGCTTTTAATTCCCTCTAGAGGTTCAGGGTGAGTGGTATCTAGTTAATATTAGTCCAGGTTCACTCTAGCAATGATTCAGGGATGGTTCTTAAGAGGCAAACGAAATTTTAGCAAGGAAACTGCTGTTTTCACACGTAGAGAAATTTGCAAATCGCAGTAAATTCGCGAGTGCGTTTTTCGCGATTGCGCCTAAAGTGTATGGAATAGGAATGCGGTTCTAGGTTCGTTGAAAAGCTAAGAATCTAAGCTTTCAGAGGAAAGTTACTGCAAGTCTCTAGGACAAACGGTCACGGAGATATGAGTGATTAAATAAAGGTAGTTTTTCGGATTTGGAATGTTAAAATTCAAAGTGACAAGTGCAGCTTGCAACTAGAAAATGACAGGTGACAGCTTTACAAATGACAGGTGACAGTTAGGAGGCAGTTCTACTTAGATTAAAATAGATTGAATTATATTATTTTAACTAAGAGATTGGTTCTGCACAGTCTTGCTAGGTACTCACACTATATTCTTGAATTAGAATGGGCCTCGCCACGGATCTGGTCAGGTTTTAGACTGGACTCTGGTCTGGTCTCGGCACTTCACAGTGATCTGGGTCAGCTGTGCTCTCTCTCTAGCCTCTCTGGATTCTGGAGATTGATGGATTTGAAGTCTGGATCTCTGGATGTGGTATGGTCCGGCAGAGCGCGTTGCAGCAAATGGAATTGAATGTCCCTATCTGTCCTGACTGTCTGCTTTTATGTGTTTTGAAAATGGGTGTGTGTGCAGCATCACTAGGCTCTACCCCTCTCCACTTGTCATTGGCCACTTCCTCCTCTTCCCCTTGATTGGGGGAATGAAATGAAGTGTCATCATGATGAGGTCTGTTTATGGTACAGAGAACCCACCCCTGTCAAATTACACACAATCTATATTTTGACCCAAAAGACATATTTGCACAGGTACACAGTTGTTTAAAATTACATGCACCCATCACATATCACAGGAGGTATACCCTGTCCAAATCTGCTCTTCCTGGGAGCTTGCATTCAGAAATGGCAACATATTTCACTTTTTGGTCAGGTTACCAATATCAGATTCTTACTCAAATTTATACACATGTGCGCAAGGAGTATGGACATTACTTGATGAAGTGTCAGATTTTTAACATGCATACATTTTAAGTAATACCCTCTTAACTGCTAGCTTGCCCCCAGATCATGCCACCGGTTCTAAAAACCTCTTAAAATGTGGGCAGAAAAATCACAAGAATTATGGTATCATTTAAATAATTATGACAAGTCCGTACTATGAGTTATTCATCTTTTTCTAAAACCATATTCTGGCTACAGGGTGTGTCTTTTCAGGTCACATGGTACAGAAACCAGTTTTTCCACTTTCTTCAAGCTCAGCCTCTGTCTCCAGTTTCTCCCCCTCCCAGTTTCTGCCAAGAGGAAGCCATTTTTATTACCCCTGCAATAAACCATCTGCCTGGGCCCTGGAAGGCCCATTGTTCAAGAGGAAGCCATTTATGGCCACTTCCATAAACCCTCTGCCTGGGTCCTATGTTTAGCCTCTAGCAGTCCCTTGGTAATCCAATCAGAGAAGTGTCATATCCCTTTTGGTGGGAGCAGCAAAAGGCAGGTAGGCATGGGAACACAGCAGTTGTGCAAGTCTCAACTCCTGTCGGGGGTAGCTGGTGGGCAGAATTCAGTTCCTTAAGCCAGGCCCCAGCTAAAATGTCACTTTTTGTTACCCAGTTTAAGTCAAGACAATGTTTACATATGCAGCTAGAATGCTGATTCTAAGTCCAAAACTATGGCATTTCAACAGTGACAACTATGTGCCACTCAAAAGTAGGTCACTCAGTTAATTTAAACATTTAGATTTTTAGTGTCTTTCAGTCCAAATTTACTTAAACTGCTGAAATCCACAACTCAGCCAGTCTTGTTATAAACCTTCAAGTCACTTCAGAATATCACTTTAGATTGTATCCACCTCTCAGTAAGTCTTTCTTTGGCCTGCCTTGGGTTAATTTATTCAATTTTACACAAAAAGAAAAAGTCTGGTGCTGTTTTAAAACGCCGGCTTTCTGATAGTGGTGAGTACTGGTATTGCACCCATTTTTGGGATTTAAGAAAATGAATTCCCCACAATTCTAGGTTGCTTTTGGCAATCAGCATTGCCATTCCCAATGGTTTCAGACTACTGTGTGGGTAGCCCAATGGTGGTTTTAGGCAGTGCCCTTCTGTGCCCATAACATCGGCAAAAATGAGTGGCAGCCTATTCTTCATGCATTTCCCTGTACATTTTCTGGGAAGCTCTGGCCGTCATGATGTTTTCCATGTCAGTACTGCACAGTTTTTGATGTAGGGCTTGGATGCGTGGATAAAAACTTCCCCAAAAGCCCCCCTCTTGCGATGGCCATTCTGTTTCACTGATGGGACTCGCAAGACCTGGGATGTTTCCTCATCTTCTTCCAATAGATGGCACAGTTCAGCATCTTTTCCTCCATCCGGTCGGATCGATCGGTTCTCCTCGCCGGTCCTGATGGGAATATTGGGCGGTACCCTGGGCCCCTTGCGTCTCTGCTCCCGGTCTCCGGATCGTCCTCCTTGGCCCGTCTCCAGGTTTTCTTTCTCCCAGGACGACAAAGGAAGAGCGGCAATACCTATTCATGGACATTTCTCCCCCACCATTGATATAGTGGGGTGGCATATACATTTATAGTCAAAACATATGGACATGCACATTTCTTTTTGCATTCAAAAACGAAAACACCCACATTGAGAAACTCAGAATTTGATAGGCGATATGCAGGATATTTTAAGTTAAAACTGAATTAATCTGAGACAGTACCCTCTAGGATTCCAGAGGATTCCTCCAGTTGTTGCAGAGTGTGCCTGGGATGGCAACACTTCAACTGGTTTATGTGGACCCACTTGTCTTCCCCCTCTGCCAAACCGCCTTTGGGGATGCGGATCTTGTAGGCCACAGGGGAGATTTTGTCTATAATTTCAAACGGTCCCTTCCATGTAGGCAAAATTTTTCGCTGTTTGGCCTGGTTCCTTTGGAAATTGTATAGATAGACCCGGTCCCCCACCTGATATTCCTTCCTGGAAGTCTTCAGGTCATAGTGGGTCTTCATGCTATCAGCTGATCTTTCTAGATTCCGCTGAGCATAAGCAAAAGCATGTTGAAGGTGTTTCCTTAAATTCTCCACATACTCATGAGTTGTGGAGGCATTTATCAGTGTCTGCTCTTGGGTCCTGTAGAGCAAATGCTGAGGAAGCACCATCTTGCGCCCAGTCATCAACTCAAATGGTGACATTTTGGTTGCAGATGAAGGGGTAGATCTGATGGCCATTAGGACCAGAGGTAATCGGATATCCCAACTTGGCCCAGAATCTGCCACAAACTTCTTTAATATGCTCACAATGGTTCGGTTATATCTCTCTACTGCCCCAGAAGAAGCTGGCCGGTAAGCAATATGCAACTTCCTTTTGACCCCCAGTATCTCCCACATCTTTGTCATTACTTCACTGGTGAAGTGGCTACCCCTGTCTGACTCAATCCTTTGAGGTAGACCGAAACGGGAAAAGATGTGGTTAATCATCAGGGCAGCTGCAGTTTCTGCCTTGCAATTTGGGGCTGGGAGACATTCCACCCACTTGGTAAACAAGCATGTCACAGTCAACATGTACTTATTCCCCCTAGCCGAGCGAATCACGGGGCCTACGAAATCGATTTGTAAATCTGACCATGGCAGGGTCATCCCCCTCTTTTGGAGAGGCGCACGGTGCGTGAGGGATGATGGCTGAAATTGTGCACACACAAGACACCCCTTCAAGTATCGGTCGAGGTCCTGCCCCATGTGTGGCCAGTATGCAACCTCTCTTAAGATTTCCAATGTTGTGTGAAACCCCCTATGACCGGCGGTGGCCGCATCATGGGCGTGACTTAACATCAGGCTTCGGAATGAGGTAGGAACCACCCACTGATCGTGGCCAGCTTTGGATTTCCTTACCAGCAAACCGTCTTGGATTCGGAACATTTTTGGACATTTCATCAACACCCTTAGGTCCTCTTTCCCAATGTAATCGGTATCCGTCAGGGGAAAGTTCTCAGGGTCCTCAAGGTGCTGGTAAAATTTACCAATTATTGGATCCCCCTTCTGAGCGGTAATCAAATCAGCATCAGGGGTCTCCTTACTCTGTAAGAGGATTCAATTCAACACTACAGCTAAGTCAATGCCTAGTCTGGGATACTGAATGGAAACCCTTATTGATATATCTTTATGTCCAGTTCATGCGTTCTGGATGACTACCCCTATATAACACCCCTCTCTTGGAATCCCCCTGACCCCACTGAGCCAAGAAGTAGTTCTGTTTTGCAAGTTAAAAGGTTTATTTGATAATTTAAACAATAGATATATATATCACACTTTATAATAATTTAATAATTGAATATGACACTTAATATGAGCAGTAATCAATAATGGATAGTCTGGCACTGGCACACTTGTGAATAGGAACAGAAGAATAAGGTGGTAGAGAATGCTTTATATAAGTTCAGATGGATGCAATGTTGAATGAAAATGCAGTACAGAAAATACTCAATATGATTTCACCAAAACAATGTAATCACTTTTCTCTGGCAATCCACTCCCCCTTTATGCAATGCAAGGAAATGGAAGGAAAGCACACAGTTCTCAGAAAGGCAATCAACTGTAATTCAGTTCACCCCAGCAAGCTTACACTACAGAAGTTGGAAACACAGGCCCAAAATGCTTTTATATGTGCTGGCAATGAAGTGAAAAATATGCTAGAATGCTTTTAATTCCCTCTAGAGGTTCAGGGTGAGTGGTATCTAGTTAATATTAGTCCAGGTTCACTCTAGCAATGATTCAGGGATGGTTCTTAAGAGGCAAACGAAATTTTAGCAAGGAAACTGCTGTTTTCACACGTAGAGAAATTTGCAAATCGCAGTAAATTCGCGAGTGCGTTTTTCGCGATTGCGCCTAAAGTGTATGGAATAGGAATGCGGTTCTAGGTTCGTTGAAAAGCTAAGAATCTAAGCTTTCAGAGGAAAGTTACTGCAAGTCTCTAGGACAAACGGTCACGGAGATATGAGTGATTAAATAAAGGTAGTTTTTCGGATTTGGAATGTTAAAATTCAAAGTGACAAGTGCAGCTTGCAACTAGAAAATGACAGGTGACAGCTTTACAAATGACAGGTGACAGTTAGGAGGCAGTTCTACTTAGATTAAAATAGATTGAATTATATTATTTTAACTAAGAGATTGGTTCTGCACAGTCTTGCTAGGTACTCACACTATATTCTTGAATTAGAATGGGCCTCGCCACGGATCTGGTCAGGTTTTAGACTGGACTCTGGTCTGGTCTCGGCACTTCACAGTGATCTGGGTCAGCTGTGCTCTCTCTCTAGCCTCTCTGGATTCTGGAGATTGATGGATTTGAAGTCTGGATCTCTGGATGTGGTATGGTCCGGCAGAGCGCGTTGCAGCAAATGGAATTGAATGTCCCTATCTGTCCTGACTGTCTGCTTTTATGTGTTTTGAAAATGGGTGTGTGTGCAGCATCACTAGGCTCTACCCCTCTCCACTTGTCATTGGCCACTTCCTCCTCTTCCCCTTGATTGGGGGAATGAAATGAAGTGTCATCATGATGAGGTCTGTTTATGGTACAGAGAACCCACCCCTGTCAAATTACACACAATCTATATTTTGACCCAAAAGACATATTTGCACAGGTACACAGTTGTTTAAAATTACATGCACCCATCACATATCACAGGAGGTATACCCTGTCCAAATCTGCTCTTCCTGGGAGCTTGCATTCAGAAATGGCAACATATTTCACTTTTTGGTCAGGTTACCAATATCAGATTCTTACTCAAATTTATACACATGTGCGCAAGGAGTATGGACATTACTTGATGAAGTGTCAGATTTTTAACATGCATACATTTTAAGTAATACCCTCTTAACTGCTAGCTTGCCCCCAGATCATGCCACCGGTTCTAAAAACCTCTTAAAATGTGGGCAGAAAAATCACAAGAATTATGGTATCATTTAAATAATTATGACAAGTCCGTACTATGAGTTATTCATCTTTTTCTAAAACCATATTCTGGCTACAGGGTGTGTCTTTTCAGGTCACATGGTACAGAAACCAGTCTTTCCACTTTCTTCAAGCTCAGCCTCTGTCTCCAGTTTCTCCCCCTCCCAGTTTCTGCCAAGAGGAAGCCATTTTTATTACCCCTGCAATAAACCATCTGCCTGGGCCCTGGAAGGCCCATTGTTCAAGAGGAAGCCATTTATGGCCACTTCCATAAACCCTCTGCCTGGGTCCTATGTTTAGCCTCTAGCAGTCCCTTGGTAATCCAATCAGAGAAGTGTCATATCCCTTTTGGTGGGAGCAGCAAAAGGCAGGTAGGCATGGGAACACAGCAGTTGTGCAAGTCTCAACTCCTGTCGGGGGTAGCTGGTGGGCAGAATTCAGTTCCTTAAGCCAGGCCCCAGCTAAAATGTCACTTTTTGTTACCCAGTTTAAGTCAAGACAATGTTTACATATGCAGCTAGAATGCTGATTCTAAGTCCAAAACTATGGCATTTCAACAGTGACAACTATGTGCCACTCAAAAGTAGGTCACTCAGTTAATTTAAACATTTAGATTTTTAGTGTCTTTCAGTCCAAATTTACTTAAACTGCTGAAATCCACAACTCAGCCAGTCTTGTTATAAACCTTCAAGTCACTTCAGAATATCACTTTAGATTGTATCCACCTCTCAGTAAGTCTTTCTTTGGCCTGCCTTGGGTTAATTTATTCAATTTTACACAAAAAGAAAAAGTCTGGTGCTGTTTTAAAACGCCGGCTTTCTGATAGTGGTGAGTACTGGTATTGCACCCATTTTTGGGATTTAAGAAAATGAATTCCCCACAATTCTAGGTTGCTTTTGGCAATCAGCATTGCCATTCCCAATGGTTTCAGACTACTGTGTGGGTAGCCCAATGGTGGTTTTAGGCAGTGCCCTTCTGTGCCCATAACATCGGCAAAAATGAGTGGCAGCCTATTCTTCATGCATTTCCCTGTACATTTTCTGGGAAGCTCTGGCCGTCATGATGTTTTCCATGTCAGTACTGCACAGTTTTTGAGGTAGGGCTTGGATGCGTGGATAAAAACTTCCCCAAAAGCCCCCCTCTTGCGATGGCCATTCTGTTTCACTGATGGGACTCGCAAGACCTGGGATGTTTCCTCATCTTCTTCCAATAGATGGCACAGTTCAGCATCTTTTCCTCCATCCGGTCGGATCGATCGGTTCTCCTCGCCGGTCCTGATGGGAATATTGGGCGGTACCCTGGGCCCCTTTGTGTCTCTGCTCCCGGTCTCCGGATCGTCCTCCTTGGCCCGTCTCCAGGTTTTCTTTCTCCCAGGACGACAAAGGAAGAGCGGCAATACCTATTCATGGACATTTCTCCCCCACCATTGATATAGTGGGGTGGCATATACATTTATAGTCAAAACATATGGACATGCACATTTCTTTTTGCATTCAAAAACGAAAACACCCACATTGAGAAACTCAGAATTTGATAGGCGATATGCAGGATATTTTAAGTTAAAACTGAATTAATCTGAGACAGTACCCTCTAGGATTCCAGAGGATTCCTCCAGTTGTTGCAGAGTGTGCCTGGGATGGCAACACTTCAACTGGTTTATGTGGACCCACTTGTCTTCCCCCTCTGCCAAACCGCCTTTGGGGATGCGGATCTTGTAGGCCACAGGGGAGATTTTGTCTATAATTTCAAACGGTCCCTTCCATGTAGGCAAAATTTTTCGCTGTTTGGCCTGGTTCCTTTGGAAATTGTATAGATAGACCCGGTCCCCCACCTGATATTCCTTCCTGGAAGTCTTCAGGTCATAGTGGGTCTTCATGCTATCAGCTGATCTTTCTAGATTCCGCTGAGCATAAGCAAAAGCATGTTGAAGGTGTTTCCTTAAATTCTCCACATACTCATGAGTTGTGGAGGCATTTATCAGTGTCTGCTCTTGGGTCCTGTAGAGCAAATGCTGAGGAAGCACCATCTTGCGCCCAGTCATCAACTCAAATGGTGACATTTTGGTTGCAGATGAAGGGGTAGATCTGATGGCCATTAGGACCAGAGGTAATCGGATATCCCAACTTGGCCCAGAATCTGCCACAAACTTCTTTAATATGCTCACAATGGTTCGGTTATATCTCTCTACTGCCCCAGAAGAAGCTGGCCGGTAAGCAATATGCAACTTCCTTTTGACCCCCAGTATCTCCCACATCTTTGTCATTACTTCACTGGTGAAGTGGCTACCCCTGTCTGACTCAATCCTTTGAGGTAGACCGAAACGGGAAAAGATGTGGTTAATCATCAGGGCAGCTGCAGTTTCTGCCTTGCAATTTGGGGCTGGGAGACATTCCACCCACTTGGTAAACAAGCATGTCACAGTCAACATGTACTTATTCCCCCTAGCCGAGCGAATCACGGGGCCTACGAAATCGATTTGTAAATCTGACCATGGCAGGGTCATCCCCCTCTTTTGGAGAGGCGCACGGTGCGTGAGGGATGATGGCTGAAATTGTGCACACACAAGACACCCCTTCAAGTATCGGTCGAGGTCCTGCCCCATGTGTGGCCAGTATGCAACCTCTCTTAAGATTTCCAATGTTGTGTGAAACCCCCTATGACCGGCGGTGGCCGCATCATGGGCGTGACTTAACATCAGGCTTCGGAATGAGGTAGGAACCACCCACTGATCGTGGCCAGCTTTGGATTTCCTTACCAGCAAACCGTCTTGGATTCGGAACATTTTTGGACATTTCATCAACACCCTTAGGTCCTCTTTCCCAATGTAATCGGTATCCGTCAGGGGAAAGTTCTCAGGGTCCTCAAGGTGCTGGTAAAATTTACCAATTATTGGATCCCCCTTCTGAGCGGTAATCAAATCAGCATCAGGGGTCTCCTTACTCTGTAAGAGGATTCAATTCAACACTACAGCTAAGTCAATGCCTAGTCTGGGATACTGAATGGAAACCCTTATTGATATATCTTTATGTCCAGTTCATGCGTTCTGGATGACTACCCCTATATAACACCCCTCTCTTGGAATCTCCCTGACCCCACTGAGCCAAGAAGTAGTTCTGTTTTGCAAGTTAAAAGGTTTATTTGATAATTTAAACAATAGATATATATATATCACACTTTATAATAATTTAATAATTGAATATGACACTTAATATGAGCAGTAATCAATAATGGATAGTCTGGCACTGGCACACTTGTGAATAGGAACAGAAGAATAAGGTGGTAGAGAATGCTTTATATAAGTTCAGATGGATGCAATGTTGAATGAAAATGCAGTACAGAAAATACTCAATATGATTTCACCAAAACAATGTAATCACTTTTCTCTGGCAATCCACTCCCCCTTTATGCAATGCAAGGAAATGGAAGGAAAGCACACAGTTCTCAGAAAGGCAATCAACTGTAATTCAGTTCACCCCAGCAAGCTTACACTACAGAAGTTGGAAACACAGGCCCAAAATGCTTTTATATGTGCTGGCAATGAAGTGAAAAATATGCTAGAATGCTTTTAATTCCCTCTAGAGGTTCAGGGTGAGTGGTATCTAGTTAATATTAGTCCAGGTTCACTCTAGCAATGATTCAGGGATGGTTCTTAAGAGGCAAACGAAATTTTAGCAAGGAAACTGCTGTTTTCACACGTAGAGAAATTTGCAAATCGCGGTAAATTCGCGAGTGCGTTTTTCGCGATTGCGCCAAAAGTGTATGGAATAGGAATGCGGTTCTAGGTTCGTTGAAAAGCTAAGAATCTAAGCTTTCAGAGGAAAGTTACTGCAAGTCTCTAGGACAAACGGTCACGGAGATATGAGTGATTAAATAAAGGTAGTTTTTCGGATTTGGAATGTTAAAATTCAAAGTGACAAGTGCAGCTTGCAACTAGAAAATGACAGGTGACAGCTTTACAAATGACAGGTGACAGTTAGGAGGCAGTTCTACTTAGATTAAAATAGATTGAATTATATTATTTTAACTAAGAGATTGGTTCTGCACAGTCTTGCTAGGTACTCACACTATATTCTTGAATTAGAATGGGCCTCGCCACGGATCTGGTCAGGTTTTAGACTGGACTCTGGTCTGGTCTCGGCACTTCACAGTGATCTGGGTCAGCTGTGCTCTCTCTCTAGCCTCTCTGGATTCTGGAGATTGATGGATTTGAAGTCTGGATCTCTGGATGTGGTATGGTCCGGCAGAGCGCGTTGCAGCAAATGGAATTGAATGTCCCTATCTGTCCTGACTGTCTGCTTTTATGTGTTTTGAAAATGGGTGTGTGTGCAGCATCACTAGGCTCTACCCCTCTCCACTTGTCATTGGCCACTTCCTCCTCTTCCCCTTGATTGGGGGAATGAAATGAAGTGTCATCATGATGAGGTCTGTTTATGGTACAGAGAACCCACCCCTGTCAAATTACACACAATCTATATTTTGACCCAAAAGACATATTTGCACAGGTACACATTTGTTTAAAATTACATGCACCCATCACATATCACAGGAGGTATACCCTGTCCAAATCTGCTCTTCCTGGGAGCTTGCATTCAGAAATGGCAACATATTTCACTTTTTGGTCAGGTTACCAATATCAGATTCTTACTCAAATTTATACACATGTGCGCAAGGAGTATGGACATTACTTGATGAAGTGTCAGATTTTTAACATGCATACATTTTAAGTAATACCCTCTTAACTGCTAGCTTGCCCCCAGATCATGCCACCGGTTCTAAAAACCTCTTAAAATGTGGGCAGAAAAATCACAAGAATTATGGTATCATTTAAATAATTATGACAAGTCCGTACTATGAGTTATTCATCTTTTTCTAAAACCATATTCTGGCTACAGGGTGTGTCTTTTCAGGTCACATGGTACAGAAACCAGTCTTTCCACTTTCTTCAAGCTCAGCCTCTGTCTCCAGTTTCTCCCCCTCCCAGTTTCTGCCAAGAGGAAGCCATTTTTATTACCCCTGCAATAAACCATCTGCCTGGGCCCTGGAAGGCCCATTGTTCAAGAGGAAGCCATTTATGGCCACTTCCATAAACCCTCTGCCTGGGTCCTATGTTTAGCCTCTAGCAGTCCCTTGGTAATCCAATCAGAGAAGTGTCATATCCCTTTTGGTGGGAGCAGCAAAAGGCAGGTAGGCATGGGAACACAGCAGTTGTGCAAGTCTCAACTCCTGTCGGGGGTAGCTGGTGGGCAGAATTCAGTTCCTTAAGCCAGGCCCCAGCTAAAATGTCACTTTTTGTTACCCAGTTTAAGTCAAGACAATGTTTACATATGCAGCTAGAATGCTGATTCTAAGTCCAAAACTATGGCATTTCAACAGTGACAACTATGTGCCACTCAAAAGTAGGTCACTCAGTTAATTTAAACATTTAGATTTTTAGTGTCTTTCAGTCCAAATTTACTTAAACTGCTGAAATCCACAACTCAGCCAGTCTTGTTATAAACCTTCAAGTCACTTCAGAATATCACTTTAGATTGTATCCACCTCTCAGTAAGTCTTTCTTTGGCCTGCCTTGGGTTAATTTATTCAATTTTACACAAAAAGAAAAAGTCTGGTGCTGTTTTAAAACGCCGGCTTTCTGATAGTGGTGAGTACTGGTATTGCACCCATTTTTGGGATTTAAGAAAATGAATTCCCCACAATTCTAGGTTGCTTTTGGCAATCAGCATTGCCATTCCCAATGGTTTCAGACTACTGTGTGGGTAGCCCAATGGTGGTTTTAGGCAGTGCCCTTCTGTGCCCATAACATCGGCAAAAATGAGTGGCAGCCTATTCTTCATGCATTTCCCTGTACATTTTCTGGGAAGCTCTGGCCGTCATGATGTTTTCCATGTCAGTACTGCACAGTTTTTGAGGTAGGGCTTGGATGCGTGGATAAAAACTTCCCCAAAAGCCCCCCTCTTGCGATGGCCATTCTGTTTCACTGATGGGACTCGCAAGACCTGGGATGTTTCCTCATCTTCTTCCAATAGATGGCACAGTTCAGCATCTTTTCCTCCATCCGGTCGGATCGATCGGTTCTCCTCGCCGGTCCTGATGGGAATATTGGGCGGTACCCTGGGCCCCTTTGTGTCTCTGCTCCCGGTCTCCGGATCGTCCTCCTTGGCCCGTCTCCAGGTTTTCTTTCTCCCAGGACGACAAAGGAAGAGCGGCAATACCTATTCATGGACATTTCTCCCCCACCATTGATATAGTGGGGTGGCATATACATTTATAGTCAAAACATATGGACATGCACATTTCTTTTTGCATTCAAAAACGAAAACACCCACATTGAGAAACTCAGAATTTGATAGGCGATATGCAGGATATTTTAAGTTAAAACTGAATTAATCTGAGACAGTACCCTCTAGGATTCCAGAGGATTCCTCCAGTTGTTGCAGAGTGTGCCTGGGATGGCAACACTTCAACTGGTTTATGTGGACCCACTTGTCTTCCCCCTCTGCCAAACCGCCTTTGGGGATGCGGATCTTGTAGGCCACAGGGGAGATTTTGTCTATAATTTCAAACGGTCCCTTCCATGTAGGCAAAATTTTTCGCTGTTTGGCCTGGTTCCTTTGGAAATTGTATAGATAGACCCGGTCCCCCACCTGATATTCCTTCCTGGAAGTCTTCAGGTCATAGTGGGTCTTCATGCTATCAGCTGATCTTTCTAGATTCCGCTGAGCATAAGCAAAAGCATGTTGAAGGTGTTTCCTTAAATTCTCCACATACTCATGAGTTGTGGAGGCATTTATCAGTGTCTGCTCTTGGGTCCTGTAGAGCAAATGCTGAGGAAGCACCATCTTGCGCCCAGTCATCAACTCAAATGGTGACATTTTGGTTGCAGATGAAGGGGTAGATCTGATGGCCATTAGGACCAGAGGTAATCGGATATCCCAACTTGGCCCAGAATCTGCCACAAACTTCTTTAATATGCTCACAATGGTTCGGTTATATCTCTCTACTGCCCCAGAAGAAGCTGGCCGGTAAGCAATATGCAACTTCCTTTTGACCCCCAGTATCTCCCACATCTTTGTCATTACTTCACTGGTGAAGTGGCTACCCCTGTCTGACTCAATCCTTTGAGGTAGACCGAAACGGGAAAAGATGTGGTTAATCATCAGGGCAGCTGCAGTTTCTGCCTTGCAATTTGGGGCTGGGAGACATTCCACCCACTTGGTAAACAAGCATGTCACAGTCAACATGTACTTATTCCCCCTAGCCGAGCGAATCACGGGGCCTACGAAATCGATTTGTAAATCTGACCATGGCAGGGTCATCCCCCTCTTTTGGAGAGGCGCACGGTGCGTGAGGGATGATGGCTGAAATTGTGCACACACAAGACACCCCTTCAAGTATCGGTCGAGGTCCTGCCCCATGTGTGGCCAGTATGCAACCTCTCTTAAGATTTCCAATGTTGTGTGAAACCCCCTATGACCGGCGGTGGCCGCATCATGGGCGTGACTTAACATCAGGCTTCGGAATGAGGTAGGAACCACCCACTGATCGTGGCCAGCTTTGGATTTCCTTACCAGCAAACCGTCTTGGATTCGGAACATTTTTGGACATTTCATCAACACCCTTAGGTCCTCTTTCCCAATGTAATCGGTATCCGTCAGGGGAAAGTTCTCAGGGTCCTCAAGGTGCTGGTAAAATTTACCAATTATTGGATCCCCCTTCTGAGCGGTAATCAAATCAGCATCAGGGGTCTCCTTACTCTGTAAGAGGATTCAATTCAACACTACAGCTAAGTCAATGCCTAGTCTGGGATACTGAATGGAAACCCTTATTGATATATCTTTATGTCCAGTTCATGCGTTCTGGATGACTACCCCTATATAACACCCCTCTCTTGGAATCCCCCTGACCCCACTGAGCCAAGAAGTAGTTCTGTTTTGCAAGTTAAAAGGTTTATTTGATAATTTAAACAATAGATATATATATCACACTTTATAATAATTTAATAATTGAATATGACACTTAATATGAGCAGTAATCAATAATGGATAGTCTGGCACTGGCACACTTGTGAATAGGAACAGAAGAATAAGGTGGTAGAGAATGCTTTATATAAGTTCAGATGGATGCAATGTTGAATGAAAATGCAGTACAGAAAATACTCAATATGATTTCACCAAAACAATGTAATCACTTTTCTCTGGCAATCCACTCCCCCTTTATGCAATGCAAGGAAATGGAAGGAAAGCACACAGTTCTCAGAAAGGCAATCAACTGTAATTCAGTTCACCCCAGCAAGCTTACACTACAGAAGTTGGAAACACAGGCCCAAAATGCTTTTATATGTGCTGGCAATGAAGTGAAAAATATGCTAGAATGCTTTTAATTCCCTCTAGAGGTTCAGGGTGAGTGGTATCTAGTTAATATTAGTCCAGGTTCACTCTAGCAATGATTCAGGGATGGTTCTTAAGAGGCAAACGAAATTTTAGCAAGGAAACTGCTGTTTTCACACGTAGAGAAATTTGCAAATCGTGGTAAATTCGCGAGTGCGTTTTTCGCGATTGCGGCAAAAGTGTATGGACTTGGAATGCGGTTCTAGGTTCGTTGAAAAGCTAAGAATCTAAGCTTTCAGAGGAAAGTTACTGCAAGTCTCTAGGACAAACGGTCACGGAGATATGAGTGATTAAATAAAGGTAGTTTTTCGGATTTGGAATGTTAAAATTCAAAGTGACAAGTGCAGCTTGCAACTAGAAAATGACCGGTGACAGCTTTACAAATGACAGGTGACAGTTAGGAGGCAGTTCTACTTAGATTAAAATAGATTGAATTATATTATTTTAACTAAGAGATTGGTTCTGCACAGTCTTGCTAGGTACTCACACTATATTCTTGAATTAGAATGGGCCTCGCCACGGATCTGGTCAGGTTTTAGACTGGACTCTGGTCTGGTCTCGGCACTTCACAGTGATCTGGGTCAGCTGTGCTCTCTCTCTAGCCTCTCTGGATTCTGGAGATTGATGGATTTGAAGTCTGGATCTCTGGATGTGGTATGGTCCGGCAGAGCGCGTTGCAGCAAATGGAATTGAATGTCCCTATCTGTCCTGACTGTCTGCTTTTATGTGTTTTGAAAATGGGTGTGTGTGCAGCATCACTAGGCTCTACCCCTCTCCACTTGTCATTGGCCACTTCCTCCTCTTCCCCTTGATTGGGGGAATGAAATGAAGTGTCATCATGATGAGGTCTGTTTATGGTACAGAGAACCCACCCCTGTCAAATTACACACAATCTATATTTTGACCCAAAAGACATATTTGCACAGGTACACATTTGTTTAAAATTACATGCACCCATCACATATCACAGGAGGTATACCCTGTCCAAATCTGCTCTTCCTGGGAGCTTGCATTCAGAAATGGCAACATATTTCACTTTTTGGTCAGGTTACCAATATCAGATTCTTACTCAAATTTATACACATGTGCGCAAGGAGTATGGACATTACTTGATGAAGTGTCAGATTTTTAACATGCATACATTTTAAGTAATACCCTCTTAACTGCTAGCTTGCCCCCAGATCATGCCACCGGTTCTAAAAACCTCTTAAAATGTGGGCAGAAAAATCACAAGAATTATGGTATCATTTAAATAATTATGACAAGTCCGTACTATGAGTTATTCATCTTTTTCTAAAACCATATTCTGGCTACAGGGGTGTGTCTTTTCAGGTCACATGGTACAGAAACCAGTCTTTCCACTTTCTTCAAGCTCAGCCTCTGTCTCCAGTTTCTCCCCCTCCCAGTTTCTGCCAAGAGGAAGCCATTTTTATTACCCCTGCAATAAACCATCTGCCTGGGCCCTGGAAGGCCCATTGTTCAAGAGGAAGCCATTTATGGCCACTTCCATAAACCCTCTGCCTGGGTCCTATGTTTAGCCTCTAGCAGTCCCTTGGTAATCCAATCAGAGAAGTGTCATATCCCTTTTGGTGGGAGCAGCAAAAGGCAGGTAGGCATGGGAACACAGCAGTTGTGCAAGTCTCAACTCCTGTCGGGGGTAGCTGGTGGGCAGAATTCAGTTCCTTAAGCCAGGCCCCAGCTAAAATGTCACTTTTTGTTAACCAGTTTAAGTCAAGACAATGTTTACATATGCAGCTAGAATGCTGATTCTAAGTCCAAAACTATGGCATTTCAACAGTGACAACTATGTGCCACTCAAAAGTAGGTCACTCAGTTAATTTAAACATTTAGATTTTTAGTGTCTTTCAGTCCAAATTTACTTAAACTGCTGAAATCCACAACTCAGCCAGTCTTGTTATAAACCTTCAAGTCACTTCAGAATATCACTTTAGATTGTATCCACCTCTCAGTAAGTCTTTCTTTGGCCTGCCTTGGGTTAATTTATTCAATTTTACACAAAAAGAAAAAGTCTGGTGCTGTTTTAAAACGCCGGCTTTCTGATAGTGGTGAGTACTGGTATTGCACCCATTTTTGGGATTTAAGAAAATGAATTCCCCACAATTCTAGGTTGCTTTTGGCAATCAGCATTGCCATTCCCAATGGTTTCAGACTACTGTGTGGGTAGCCCAATGGTGGTTTTAGGCAGTGCCCTTCTGTGCCCATAACATCGGCAAAAATGAGTGGCAGCCTATTCTTCATGCATTTCCCTGTACATTTTCTGGGAAGCTCTGGCCGTCATGATGTTTTCCATGTCAGTACTGCACAGTTTTTGAGGTAGGGCTTGGATGCGTGGATAAAAACATCCCACAAGCCCCCCTCTTGCGATGGCCATTCTGTTTCACTGATGGGACTCGCAAGACCTGGGATGTTTCCTCATCTTCTTCCAATAGATGGCACAGTTCAGCATCTTTTCCTCCATCCGGTCGGATCGATCGGTTCTCCTCGCCGGTCCTGATGGGAATATTGGGCGGTACCCTGGGCCCCTTGCGTCTCTGCTCCCGGTCTCCGGATCGTCCTCCTTGGCCCGTCTCCAGGTTTTCTTTCTCCCAGGACGACAAAGGAAGAGCGGCAATACCTATTCATGGACATTTCTCCCCCACCATTGATATAGTGGGGTGGCATATACATTTATAGTCAAAACATATGGACATGCACATTTCTTTTTGCATTCAAAAACGAAAACACCCACATTGAGAAACTCAGAATTTGATAGGCGATATGTAGGGTATTTTAAGTTAAAACTGAATTAATCTGAGACAGTACCCTCTAGGATTCCAGAGGATTCCTCCAGTTGTGGCAGAGTGTGCCTGGGATGGCAACACTTCAACTGGTTTATGTGGACCCACTTGTCTTCCCCCTCTGCCAAACCGCCTTTGGGGATGTGGATCTTGTAGGCCACAGGGGAGATTTTGTCTATAATTTCAAACGGTCCCTTCCATGTAGGCAAAATTTTTCGCTGTTTGGCCTGGTTCCTTTGGAAATTGTATAGATAGACCCGGTCCCCCACCTGATATTCCTTCCTGGAAGTCTTCAGGTCATAGTGGGTCTTCATGCTATCAGCTGATCTTTCTAGATTCCGCTGAGCATAAGCAAAAGCATGTTGAAGGTGTTTCCTTAAATTCTCCACATACTCATGAGTTGTGGAGGCATTTATCAGTGTCTGCTCTTGGGTCCTGTAGAGCAAATGCTGAGGAAGCACCATCTTGCGCCCAGTCATCAACTCAAATGGTGACATTTTGGTTGCAGATGAAGGGGTAGATCTGATGGCCATTAGGACCAGAGGTAATCGGATATCCCAACTTGGCCCAGAATCTGCCACAAACTTCTTTAATATGCTCACAATGGTTCGGTTATATCTCTCTACTGCCCCAGAAGAAGCTGGCCGGTAAGCAATATGCAACTTCCTTTTGACCCCCAGTATCTCCGACATCTTTGTCATTACTTCACTGGTGAAGTGGCTACCCCTGTCTGACTCAATCCTTTGAGGTAGACCGAAACGGGAAAAGATGTGGTTAATCATCAGGGCAGCTGCAGTTTCTGCCTTGTAATTTGGGGCTGGGAGACATTCCACCCACTTGGTAAACAAGCATGTCACAGTCAACATGTACTTATTCCCCCTAGCCGAGCGAATCACGGGGCCTACGAAATCGATTTGTAAATCTGACCATGGCAGGGTCATCCCCCTCTTTTGGAGAGGCGCACGGTGCGTGAGGGATGATGGCTGAAATTGTGCACACACAAGACACCCCTTCAAGTATCGGTCGAGGTCCTGCCCCATGTGTGGCCAGTATGCAACCTCTCTTAAGATTTCCAATGTTGTGTGAAACCCCCTATGACCGGCGGTGGCCGCATCATGGGCGTGACTTAACATCAGGCTTCGGAATGAGGTAGGAACCACCCACTGATCGTGGCCAGCTTTGGATTTCCTTACCAGCAAACCGTCTTGGATTCGGAACATTTTTGGACATTTCATCAACACCCTTAGGTCCTCTTTCCCAATGTAATCGGTATCCGTCAGGGGAAAGTTCTCAGGGTCCTCAAGGTGCTGGTAAAATTTACCAATTATTGGATCCCCCTTCTGAGCGGTAATCAAATCAGCATCAGGGGTCTCCTTACTCTGTAAGAGGATTCAATTCAACACTACAGCTAAGTCAATGCCTAGTCTGGGATACTGAATGGAAACCCTTATTGATATATCTTTATGTCCAGTTCATGCGTTCTGGATGACTACCCCTATATAACACCCCTCTCTTGGAATCCCCCTGACCCCACTGAGCCAAGAAGTAGTTCTGTTTTGCAAGTTAAAAGGTTTATTTGATAATTTAAACAATAGATATATATATCACACTTTATAATAATTTAATAATTGAATATGACACTTAATATGAGCAGTAATCAATAATGGATAGTCTGGCACTGGCACACTTGTGAATAGGAACAGAAGAATAAGGTGGTAGAGAATGCTTTATATAAGTTCAGATGGATGCAATGTTGAATGAAAATGCAGTACAGAAAATACTCAATATGATTTCACCAAAACAATGTAATCACTTTTCTCTGGCAATCCACTCCCCTTTATGCAATGCAAGGAAATGGAAGGAAAGCACACAGTTCTCAGAAAGGCAATCAACTGTAATTCAGTTCACCCCAGCAAGCTTACACTACAGAAGTTGGAAACACAGGCCCAAAATGCTTTTATATGTGCTGGCAATGAAGTGAAAAATATGCTAGAATGCTTTTAATTCCCTCTAGAGGTTCAGGGTGAGTGGTATCTAGTTAATATTAGTCCAGGTTCACTCTAGCAATGATTCAGGGATGGTTCTTAAGAGGCAAACGAAATTTTAGCAAGGAAACTGCTGTTTTCACACGTAGAGAAATTTGCAAATCGCGGTAAATTCGCGAGTGCGTTTTTCGCGATTGCGCCAAAAGTGTATGGAATAGGAATGCGGTTCTAGGTTCGTTGAAAAGCTAAGAATCTAAGCTTTCAGAGGAAAGTTACTGCAAGTCTCTAGGACAAACGGTCACGGAGATATGAGTGATTAAATAAAGGTAGTTTTTCGGATTTGGAATGTTAAAATTCAAAGTGACAAGTGCAGCTTGCAACTAGAAAATGACAGGTGACAGCTTTACAAATGACAGGTGACAGTTAGGAGGCAGTTCTACTTAGATTAAAATAGATTGAATTATATTATTTTAACTAAGAGATTGGTTCTGCACAGTCTTGCTAGGTACTCACACTATATTCTTGAATTAGAATGGGCCTCGCCACGGATCTGGTCAGGTTTTAGACTGGACTCTGGTCTGGTCTCGGCACTTCACAGTGATCTGGGTCAGCTGTGCTCTCTCTCTAGCCTCTCTGGATTCTGGAGATTGATGGATTTGAAGTCTGGATCTCTGGATGTGGTATGGTCCGGCAGAGCGCGTTGCAGCAAATGGAATTGAATGTCCCTATCTGTCCTGACTGTCTGCTTTTATGTGTTTTGAAAATGGGTGTGTGTGCAGCATCACTAGGCTCTACCCCTCTCCACTTGTCATTGGCCACTTCCTCCTCTTCCCCTTGATTGGGGGAATGAAATGAAGTGTCATCATGATGAGGTCTGTTTATGGTACAGAGAACCCACCCCTGTCAAATTACACACAATCTATATTTTGACCCAAAAGACATATTTGCACAGGTACACATTTGTTTAAAATTACATGCACCCATCACATATCACAGGAGGTATACCCTGTCCAAATCTGCTCTTCCTGGGAGCTTGCATTCAGAAATGGCAACATATTTCACTTTTTGGTCAGGTTACCAATATCAGATTCTTACTCAAATTTATACACATATGCGCAAGGAGTATGGACATTACTTGATGAAGTGTCAGATTTTTAACATGCATACATTTTAAGTAATACCCTCTTAACTGCTAGCTTGCCCCCAGATCATGCCACCGGTTCTAAAAACCTCTTAAAATGTGGGCAGAAAAATCACAAGAATTATGGTATCATTTAAATAATTATGACAAGTCCGTACTATGAGTTATTCATCTTTTTCTAAAACCATATTCTGGCTACAGGGGTGTGTCTTTTCAGGTCACATGGTACAGAAACCAGTCTTTCCACTTTCTTCAAGCTCAGCCTCTGTCTCCAGTTTCTCCCCCTCCCAGTTTCTGCCAAGAGGAAGCCATTTTTATTACCCCTGCAATAAACCATCTGCCTGGGCCCTGGAAGGCCCATTGTTCAAGAGGAAGCCATTTATGGCCACTTCCATAAACCCTCTGCCTGGGTCCTATGTTTAGCCTCTAGCAGTCCCTTGGTAATCCAATCAGAGAAGTGTCATATCCCTTTTGGTGGGAGCAGCAAAAGGCAGGTAGGCATGGGAACACAGCAGTTGTGCAAGTCTCAACTCCTGTCGGGGGTAGCTGGTGGGCAGAATTCAGTTCCTTAAGCCAGGCCCCAGCTAAAATGTCACTTTTTGTTACCCAGTTTAAGTCAAGACAATGTTTACATATGCAGCTAGAATGCTGATTCTAAGTCCAAAACTATGGCATTTCAACAGTGACAACTATGTGCCACTCAAAAGTAGGTCACTCAGTTAATTTAAACATTTAGATTTTTAGTGTCTTTCAGTCCAAATTTACTTAAACTGCTGAAATCCACAACTCAGCCAGTCTTGTTATAAACCTTCAAGTCACTTCAGAATATCACTTTAGATTGTATCCACCTCTCAGTAAGTCTTTCTTTGGCCTGCCTTGGGTTAATTTATTCAATTTTACACAAAAAGAAAAAGTCTGGTGCTGTTTTAAAACGCCGGCTTTCTGATAGTGGTGAGTACTGGTATTGCACGCATTTTTGGGATTTAAGAAAATGAATTCCCCACAATTCTAGGTTGCTTTTGGCAATCAGCATTGCCATTCCCAATGGTTTCAGACTACTGTGTGGGTAGCCCAATGGTGGTTTTAGGCAGTGCCCTTCTGTGCCCATAACATCGGCAAAAATGAGTGGCAGCCTATTCTTCATGCATTTCCCTGTACATTTTCTGGGAAGCTCTGGCCGTCATGATGTTTTCCATGTCAGTACTGCACAGTTTTTGAGGTAGGGCTTGGATGCGTGGATAAAAACATCCCACAAGCCCCCCTCTTGCGATGGCCATTCTGTTTCACTGATGGGACTCGCAAGACCTGGGATGTTTCCTCATCTTCTTCCAATAGATGGCACAGTTCAGCATCTTTTCCTCCATCCGGTCGGATCGATCGGTTCTCCTCGCCGGTCCTGATGGGAATATTGGGCGGTACCCTGGGCCCCTTGCGTCTCTGCTCCTGGTCTCCGGATCGTCCTCCTTGGCCCGTCTCCAGGTTTTCTTTCTCCCAGGATGACAAAGGAAGAGCGGCAATACCTATTCATGGACATTTCTCCCCCACCATTGATATAGTGGGGTGGCATATACATTTATAGTCAAAACATATGGACATGCACATTTCTTTTTGCATTCAAAAACGAAAACACCCACATTGAGAAACTCAGAATTTGATAGGCGATATGTAGGATATTTTAAGTTAAAACTGAATTAATCTGAGACAGTACCCTCTAGGATTCCAGAGGATTCCTCCAGTTGTTGCAGAGTGTGCCTGGGATGGCAACACTTCAACTGGTTTATGTGGACCCACTTGTCTTCCCCCTCTGCCAAACCGCCTTTGGGGATGCGGATCTTGTAGGCCACAGGGGAGATTTTGTCTATAATTTCAAACGGTCCCTTCCATGTAGGCAAAATTTTTCGCTGTTTGGCCTGGTTCCTTTGGAAATTGTATAGATAGACCCGGTCCACCACCTGATTTTCCTTCCTGGAAGTCTTCAGGTCATAGTGGGTCTTCATGCTATCAGCTGATCTTTCTAGATTCCGCTGAGCATAATAAAAAGCATGTTGAAGGTGTTTCCTTAAATTCTCCACATACTCATGAGTTGTGGAGGCATTTATCAGTGTCTGCTCTTGGGTCCTGTAGAGCAAATGCTGAGGAAGCACCATCTTGCGCCCAGTCATCAACTCAAATGGTGACATTTTGGTTGCAGATGAAGGGGTAGATCTGATGGCCATTAGGACCAGAGGTAATCGGATATCCCAACTTGGCCCAGAATCTGCCACAAACTTCTTTAATATGCTCACAATGGTTCGGTTATATCTCTCTACTGCCCCAGAAGAAGCTGGCCGGTAAGCAATATGCAACTTCCTTTTGACCCCCAGTATCTCCCACATCTTTGTCATTACTTCACTGGTGAAGTGGCTACCCCTGTCTGACTCAATCCTTTGAGGTAGACCGAAACGGGAAAAGATGTGGTTAATCATCAGGGCAGCTGCAGTTTCTGCCTTGCAATTTGGGGCTGGGAGACATTCCACCCACTTGGTAAACAAGCATGTCACAGTCAACATGTACTTATTCCCCCTAGCCGAGCGAATCACGGGGCCTACGAAATCGATTTGTAAATCTGACCATGGCAGGGTCATCCCCCTCTTTTGGAGAGGCGCACGGTGCGTGAGGGATGATGGCTGAAATTGTGCACACACAAGACACCCCTTCAAGTATCGGTCGAGGTCCTGCCCCATGTGTGGCCAGTATGCAACCTCTCTTAAGATTTCCAATGTTGTGTGAAACCCCCTATGACCGGCGGTGGCCGCATCATGGGCGTGACTTAACATCAGGCTTCGGAATGAGGTAGGAACCACCCACTGATCGTGGCCAGCTTTGGATTTCCTTACCAGCAAACCGTCTTGGATTCGGAACATTTTTGGACATTTCATCAACACCCTTAGGTCCTCTTTCCCAATGTAATCGGTATCCGTCAGGGGAAAGTTCTCAGGGTCCTCAAGGTGCTGGTAAAATTTACCAATTATTGGATCCCCCTTCTGAGCGGTAATCAAATCAGCATCAGGGGTCTCCTTACTCTGTAAGAGGATTCAATTCAACACTACAGCTAAGTCAATGCCTAGTCTGGGATACTGAATGGAAACCCTTATTGATATATCTTTATGTCCAGTTCATGCGTTCTGGATGACTACCCCTATATAACACCCCTCTCTTGGAATCCCCCTGACCCCACTGAGCCAAGAAGTAGTTCTGTTTTGCAAGTTAAAAGGTTTATTTGATAATTTAAACAATAGATATATATATCACACTTTATAATAATTTAATAATTGAATATGACACTTAATATGAGCAGTAATCAATAATGGATAGTCTGGCACTGGCACACTTGTGAATAGGAACAGAAGAATAAGGTGGTAGAGAATGCTTTATATAAGTTCAGATGGATGCAATGTTGAATGAAAATGCAGTACAGAAAATACTCAATATGATTTCACCAAAACAATGTAATCACTTTTCTCTGGCAATCCACTCCCCCTTTATGCAATGCAAGGAAATGGAAGGAAAGCACACAGTTCTCAGAAAGGCAATCAACTGTAATTCAGTTCACCCCAGCAAGCTTACACTACAGAAGTTGGAAACACAGGCCCAAAATGCTTTTATATGTGCTGGCAATGAAGTGAAAAATATGCTAGAATGCTTTTAATTCCCTCTAGAGGTTCAGGGTGAGTGGTATCTAGTTAATATTAGTCCAGGTTCACTCTAGCAATGATTCAGGGATGGTTCTTAAGAGGCAAACGAAATTTTAGCAAGGAAACTGCTGTTTTCACACGTAGAGAAATTTGCAAATCGTGGTAAATTCGCGAGTGCGTTTTTCGCGATTGCGGCAAAAGTGTATGGACTTGGAATGCGGTTCTAGGTTCGTTGAAAAGCTAAGAATCTAAGCTTTCAGAGGAAAGTTACTGCAAGTCTCTAGGACAAACGGTCACGGAGATATGAGTGATTAAATAAAGGTAGTTTTTCGGATTTGGAATGTTAAAATTCAAAGTGACAAGTGCAGCTTGCAACTAGAAAATGACCGGTGACAGCTTTACAAATGACAGGTGACAGTTAGGAGGCAGTTCTACTTAGATTAAAATAGATTGAATTATATTATTTTAACTAAGAGATTGGTTCTGCACAGTCTTGCTAGGTACTCACACTATATTCTTGAATTAGAATGGGCCTCGCCACGGATCTGGTCAGGTTTTAGACTGGACTCTGGTCTGGTCTCGGCACTTCACAGTGATCTGGGTCAGCTGTGCTCTCTCTCTAGCCTCTCTGGATTCTGGAGATTGATGGATTTGAAGTCTGGATCTCTGGATGTGGTATGGTCCGGCAGAGCGCGTTGCAGCAAATGGAATTGAATGTCCCTATCTGTCCTGACTGTCTGCTTTTATGTGTTTTGAAAATGGGTGTGTGTGCAGCATCACTAGGCTCTACCCCTCTCCACTTGTCATTGGCCACTTCCTCCTCTTCCCCTTGATTGGGGGAATGAAATGAAGTGTCATCATGATGAGGTCTGTTTATGGTACAGAGAACCCACCCCTGTCAAATTACACACAATCTATATTTTGACCCAAAAGACATATTTGCACAGGTACACATTTGTTTAAAATTACATGCACCCATCACATATCACAGGAGGTATACCCTGTCCAAATCTGCTCTTCCTGGGAGCTTGCATTCAGAAATGGCAACATATTTCACTTTTTGGTCAGGTTACCAATATCAGATTCTTACTCAAATTTATACACATGTGCGCAAGGAGTATGGACATTACTTGATGAAGTGTCAGATTTTTAACATGCATACATTTTAAGTAATACCCTCTTAACTGCTAGCTTGCCCCCAGATCATGCCACCGGTTCTAAAAACCTCTTAAAATGTGGGCAGAAAAATCACAAGAATTATGGTATCATTTAAATAATTATGACAAGTCCGTACTATGAGTTATTCATCTTTTTCTAAAACCATATTCTGGCTACAGGGGTGTGTCTTTTCAGGTCACATGGTACAGAAACCAGTCTTTCCACTTTCTTCAAGCTCAGCCTCTGTCTCCAGTTTCTCCCCCTCCCAGTTTCTGCCAAGAGGAAGCCATTTTTATTACCCCTGCAATAAACCATCTGCCTGGGCCCTGGAAGGCCCATTGTTCAAGAGGAAGCCATTTATGGCCACTTCCATAAACCCTCTGCCTGGGTCCTATGTTTAGCCTCTAGCAGTCCCTTGGTAATCCAATCAGAGAAGTGTCATATCCCTTTTGGTGGGAGCAGCAAAAGGCAGGTAGGCATGGGAACACAGCAGTTGTGCAAGTCTCAACTCCTGTCGGGGGTAGCTGGTGGGCAGAATTCAGTTCCTTAAGCCAGGCCCCAGCTAAAATGTCACTTTTTGTTAACCAGTTTAAGTCAAGACAATGTTTACATATGCAGCTAGAATGCTGATTCTAAGTCCAAAACTATGGCATTTCAACAGTGACAACTATGTGCCACTCAAAAGTAGGTCACTCAGTTAATTTAAACATTTAGATTTTTAGTGTCTTTCAGTCCAAATTTACTTAAACTGCTGAAATCCACAACTCAGCCAGTCTTGTTATAAACCTTCAAGTCACTTCAGAATATCACTTTAGATTGTATCCACCTCTCAGTAAGTCTTTCTTTGGCCTGCCTTGGGTTAATTTATTCAATTTTACACAAAAAGAAAAAGTCTGGTGCTGTTTTAAAACGCCGGCTTTCTGATAGTGGTGAGTACTGGTATTGCACCCATTTTTGGGATTTAAGAAAATGAATTCCCCACAATTCTAGGTTGCTTTTGGCAATCAGCATTGCCATTCCCAATGGTTTCAGACTACTGTGTGGGTAGCCCAATGGTGGTTTTAGGCAGTGCCCTTCTGTGCCCATAACATCGGCAAAAATGAGTGGCAGCCTATTCTTCATGCATTTCCCTGTACATTTTCTGGGAAGCTCTGGCCGTCATGATGTTTTCCATGTCAGTACTGCACAGTTTTTGAGGTAGGGCTTGGATGCGTGGATAAAAACATCCCACAAGCCCCCCTCTTGCGATGGCCATTCTGTTTCACTGATGGGACTCGCAAGACCTGGGATGTTTCCTCATCTTCTTCCAATAGATGGCACAGTTCAGCATCTTTTCCTCCATCCGGTCGGATCGATCGGTTCTCCTCGCCGGTCCTGATGGGAATATTGGGCGGTACCCTGGGCCCCTTGCGTCTCTGCTCCCGGTCTCCGGATCGTCCTCCTTGGCCCGTCTCCAGGTTTTCTTTCTCCCAGGACGACAAAGGAAGAGCGGCAATACCTATTCATGGACATTTCTCCCCCACCATTGATATAGTGGGGTGGCATATACATTTATAGTCAAAACATATGGACATGCACATTTCTTTTTGCATTCAAAAACGAAAACACCCACATTGAGAAACTCAGAATTTGATAGGCGATATGTAGGGTATTTTAAGTTAAAACTGAATTAATCTGAGACAGTACCCTCTAGGATTCCAGAGGATTCCTCCAGTTGTGGCAGAGTGTGCCTGGGATGGCAACACTTCAACTGGTTTATGTGGACCCACTTGTCTTCCCCCTCTGCCAAACCGCCTTTGGGGATGTGGATCTTGTAGGCCACAGGGGAGATTTTGTCTATAATTTCAAACGGTCCCTTCCATGTAGGCAAAATTTTTCGCTGTTTGGCCTGGTTCCTTTGGAAATTGTATAGATAGACCCGGTCCCCCACCTGATATTCCTTCCTGGAAGTCTTCAGGTCATAGTGGGTCTTCATGCTATCAGCTGATCTTTCTAGATTCCGCTGAGCATAAGCAAAAGCATGTTGAAGGTGTTTCCTTAAATTCTCCACATACTCATGAGTTGTGGAGGCATTTATCAGTGTCTGCTCTTGGGTCCTGTAGAGCAAATGCTGAGGAAGCACCATCTTGCGCCCAGTCATCAACTCAAATGGTGACATTTTGGTTGCAGATGAAGGGGTAGATCTGATGGCCATTAGGACCAGAGGTAATCGGATATCCCAACTTGGCCCAGAATCTGCCACAAACTTCTTTAATATGCTCACAATGGTTCGGTTATATCTCTCTACTGCCCCAGAAGAAGCTGGCCGGTAAGCAATATGCAACTTCCTTTTGACCCCCAGTATCTCCGACATCTTTGTCATTACTTCACTGGTGAAGTGGCTACCCCTGTCTGACTCAATCCTTTGAGGTAGACCGAAACGGGAAAAGATGTGGTTAATCATCAGGGCAGCTGCAGTTTCTGCCTTGTAATTTGGGGCTGGGAGACATTCCACCCACTTGGTAAACAAGCATGTCACAGTCAACATGTACTTATTCCCCCTAGCCGAGCGAATCACGGGGCCTACGAAATCGATTTGTAAATCTGACCATGGCAGGGTCATCCCCCTCTTTTGGAGAGGCGCACGGTGCGTGAGGGATGATGGCTGAAATTGTGCACACACAAGACACCCCTTCAAGTATCGGTCGAGGTCCTGCCCCATGTGTGGCCAGTATGCAACCTCTCTTAAGATTTCCAATGTTGTGTGAAACCCCCTATGACCGGCGGTGGCCGCATCATGGGCGTGACTTAACATCAGGCTTCGGAATGAGGTAGGAACCACCCACTGATCGTGGCCAGCTTTGGATTTCCTTACCAGCAAACCGTCTTGGATTCGGAACATTTTTGGACATTTCATCAACACCCTTAGGTCCTCTTTCCCAATGTAATCGGTATCCGTCAGGGGAAAGTTCTCAGGGTCCTCAAGGTGCTGGTAAAATTTACCAATTATTGGATCCCCCTTCTGAGCGGTAATCAAATCAGCATCAGGGGTCTCCTTACTCTGTAAGAGGATTCAATTCAACACTACAGCTAAGTCAATGCCTAGTCTGGGATACTGAATGGAAACCCTTATTGATATATCTTTATGTCCAGTTCATGCGTTCTGGATGACTACCCCTATATAACACCCCTCTCTTGGAATCCCCCTGACCCCACTGAGCCAAGAAGTAGTTCTGTTTTGCAAGTTAAAAGGTTTATTTGATAATTTAAACAATAGATATATATATCACACTTTATAATAATTTAATAATTGAATATGACACTTAATATGAGCAGTAATCAATAATGGATAGTCTGGCACTGGCACACTTGTGAATAGGAACAGAAGAATAAGGTGGTAGAGAATGCTTTATATAAGTTCAGATGGATGCAATGTTGAATGAAAATGCAGTACAGAAAATACTCAATATGATTTCACCAAAACAATGTAATCACTTTTCTCTGGCAATCCACTCCCCCTTTATGCAATGCAAGGAAATGGAAGGAAAGCACACAGTTCTCAGAAAGGCAATCAACTGTAATTCAGTTCACCCCAGCAAGCTTACACTACAGAAGTTGGAAACACAGGCCCAAAATGCTTTTATATGTGCTGGCAATGAAGTGAAAAATATGCTAGAATGCTTTTAATTCCCTCTAGAGGTTCAGGGTGAGTGGTATCTAGTTAATATTAGTCCAGGTTCACTCTAGCAATGATTCAGGGATGGTTCTTAAGAGGCAAACGAAATTTTAGCAAGGAAACTGCTGTTTTCACACGTAGAGAAATTTGCAAATCGCAGTAAATTCGCGAGTGCGTTTTTCGCGATTGCGCCTAAAGTGTATGGATTAGGAATGCGGTTCTAGGTTCGTTGAAAAGCTAAGAATCTAAGCTTTCAGAGGAAAGTTACTGCAAGTCTCTAGGACAAACGGTCACGGAGATATGAGTGATTAAATAAAGGTAGTTTTTCGGATTTGGAATGTTAAAATTCAAAGTGACAAGTGCAGCTTGCAACTAGAAAATGACAGGTGACAGCTTTACAAATGACAGGTGACAGTTAGGAGGCAGTTCTACTTAGATTAAAATAGATTGAATTATATTATTTTAACTAAGAGATTGGTTCTGCACAGTCTTGCTAGGTACTCACACTATATTCTTGAATTAGAATGGGCCTCGCCACGGATCTGGTCAGGTTTTAGACTGGACTCTGGTCTGGTCTCGGCACTTCACAGTGATCTGGGTCAGCTGTGCTCTCTCTCTAGCCTCTCTGGATTCTGGAGATTGATGGACTTGAAGTCTGGATCTCTGGATGTGGTATGGTCCGGCAGAGCGCGTTGCAGCAAATGGAATTGAATGTCCCTATCTGTCCTGACTGTCTGCTTTTATGTGTTTTGAAAATGGGTGTGTGTGCAGCATCACTAGGCTCTACCCCTCTCCACTTGTCATTGGCCACTTCCTCCTCTTCCCCTTGATTGGGGGAATGAAATGAAGTGTCATCATGATGAGGTCTGTTTATGGTACAGAGAACCCACCCCTGTCAAATTACACACAATCTATATTTTGACCCAAAAGACATATTTGCACAGGTACACATTTGTTTAAAATTACATGCACCCATCACATATCACAGGAGGTATACCCTGTCCAAATCTGCTCTTCCTGGGAGCTTGCATTCAGAAATGGCAACATATTTCACTTTTTGGTCAGGTTACCAATATCAGATTCTTACTCAAATTTATACACATGTGCGCAAGGAGTATGGACATTACTTGATGAAGTGTCAGATTTTTAACATGCATACATTTTAAGTAATACCCTCTTAACTGCTAGCTTGCCCCCAGATCATGCCACCGGTTCTAAAAACCTCTTAAAATGTGGGCAGAAAAATCACAAGAATTATGGTATCATTTAAATAATTATGACAAGTCCGTACTATGAGTTATTCATCTTTTTCTAAAACCATATTCTGGCTACAGGGGTGTGTCTTTTCAGGTCACATGGTACAGAAACCAGTCTTTCCACTTTCTTCAAGCTCAGCCTCTGTCTCCAGTTTCTCCCCCTCCCAGTTTCTGCCAAGAGGAAGCCATTTTTATTACCCCTGCAATAAACCATCTGCCTGGGCCCTGGAAGGCCCATTGTTCAAGAGGAAGCCATTTATGGCCACTTCCATAAACCCTCTGCCTGGGTCCTATGTTTAGCCTCTAGCAGTCCCTTGGTAATCCAATCAGAGAAGTGTCATATCCCTTTTGGTGGGAGCAGCAAAAGGCAGGTAGGCATGGGAACACAGCAGTTGTGCAAGTCTCAACTCCTGTCGGGGGTAGCTGGTGGGCAGAATTCAGTTCCTTAAGCCAGGCCCCAGCTAAAATGTCACTTTTTGTTAACCAGTTTAAGTCAAGACAATGTTTACATATGCAGCTAGAATGCTGATTCTAAGTCCAAAACTATGGCATTTCAACAGTGACAACTATGTGCCACTCAAAAGTAGGTCACTCAGTTAATTTAAACATTTAGATTTTTAGTGTCTTTCAGTCCAAATTTACTTAAACTGCTGAAATCCACAACTCAGCCAGTCTTGTTATAAACCTTCAAGTCACTTCAGAATATCACTTTAGATTGTATCCACCTCTCAGTAAGCCTTTCTTTGGCCTGCCTTGGGTTAATTTATTCAATTTTACACAAAAAGAAAAAGTCTGGTGCTGTTTTAAAACACCGGCTTTCTGATAGTGGTGAGTACTGGTATTGCACCCATTTTTGGGATTTAAGAAAATTAATTCCCCACAATTCTAGGTTGCTTTTGGCAATCAGCATTGCCATTCCCAATGGTTTCAGACTACTGTGTGGGTAGCCCAATGGTGGTTTTAGGCAGTGCCCTTCTGTGCCCATAACATCGGCAAAAATGAATGGCAGCCTATTCTTCATGCATTTCCCTGTACATTTTCTGGGAAGCTCTGGCCGTCATGATGTTTTCCATGTCAGTACTGCACAGTTTTTGAGGTAGGGCTTGGATGCGTGGATAAAAACATCCCACACAGGCACCCGCTCGCAGAACTTGTAGTTTGACAGTCTGGAAACAACAGCACCAGCAAGCTTACCGGTACCATTTTTTCCGGACCGTCAAACTTATAATGAGGCCCATTTCCTCTGGAATTTAGATAATGTGTTATTCAGTTATTCGGTGCACAAACAAAGTTTCTAAATCAAATGGTTTTTGGGTAGGGTAGATAGTAGCTCAATCTTTCCAAAAAAGTCCTGTTTCTCGGCCCTCCTCCGACGTTAGTAGAGCCTGTATCTCAACTGGATGCCATTCAGAGGTGTTTCTAGGGGGGGCTGAAGGGGCTATTGCCCCGGGTCTTTTGGTTGTAGCACAGTTTAGAAGCTCAGGGGCCACAACCAAAATGCTAGCTAGCCCCGAGTCCCGACATTAGCTTATCCCCGGTTCTTTTCCAGACCTAGCAACTCCCCTGCTGCCATTTGACATTTGCAATGCATAAAAATGCTTTGTAGTGACAGGGCCTCTTCCATCTTGTCCTACTACTTACCTGTATGTGTTTTCCTGTATGTTTTCTGCACAGGAATCCAGTTTTGACCCCTGGCAGTGCAGCTGTTCATCTTTACATTTTGGTGAACAATACCCATGGGATACCCCTATGGCACCCATGGGCAGGGACACACCCTTGTACCACTTGTGTGTGTTTTTGGGCACCCGTGTGTTACCTCACAGAGCAGGGTATGGGCTGTTGGCAGCTACATGCTGATTTGACAGTGGCTCTGGGTCTCTTGTTATAGTATAGTTTTCTGAGTACAAAGTGAGTCTTATTTATTTGTATATTTTCACCTGAACCTAATCTAATAAAACAACTGTGTTAGCACATAACATAGTGTGTGGACATTCCATTGTGGGCGACTTGAGGGATTCGCTGTACCTAAGAACCAGCCTGTATCTTCTCCCTTGAGTCTCAACCTTGTTGCCCGTCCATTTCTACCCTTTGAGAGCCTTGGCTGTGGTGCCTCTATGCCTCTACCCCAACCATATAGTGGGCTGTACCACAGACACTCCCTCCAGTCTTTACAACATTGATGACGTTTTTGCACACCATAACTTTCTTAAATCCTATCTCTACATCACATGCAGTGTTTCAATGGAGAGTGATGCAGCATAACTTCTATTCCTTCTGGGCGAACTACAATGCTAAAATAACACTGGAAACATTGAGCATGTTGGGATGGCGGATGTGATATACATTCTGAAATGTATTCCTAGTAATTCAAGCTACAAGACACACTGAAGACAGAAGGTACACCTCAATCAATCAACTAAAGTTATAAATCACCCTAGAGACCCAAGCTGCAACTTACTGTAGCGTCTCCAGCCACAAATCACTCAATACATTCATAAGACGTATGCTACAAATCACTCGGAGGTGCAAGCTACAACTCACACAGACTGAAGGTACGACTAAACCCATCATCTCAATCTACAGCTCAGTCTAGAAACTCAAGAGACTCAAACCACAACTCACCCTAGAAACGCAAGCGGCAACTTACTGTAGTGTCTCCAGCTACAAATCACTTAATAAATTCATGAGATGGATGCTACAAATCAACTAGAGGTGCAAGCTAGAACTCGCACTAAAGGCTGAAGTTGCAATTCAACCCAACAACTCAAGCTACAACTCACCCTGGAGACTCAAACTGCAACTTACACTAGCAGCCCAAGTTATTATTATTTATTATTACTATTAGCGTATTTATTGAGTGCAGACGTAGCTTCAGGAAGCAGCAAAGCTCTTTATAAGGCAGCGTGGGAAGTACACAGTGTAGGAAGCAGAGATACAAGTGTAAGGGAGGCTAACAGCATGAGAGGGAAGAGTCTGTGAAATTTTCCAGCAAAGCGTCAACAAGCAGCTATTAGGGGGGTGTGTGTGGGAACCCTGGTGTTAGGGAGGAGCCATTCCTTGAAAAGGAGGGTCTTTATCTGCTTCCTGAAATGTACAAGTGAAGGGGTGAATCTTGTGTTGATGGGGAGGAGGTTGCAGAGTCTTGGGGTGTAGGCAGAGTAGGCCTGTCTTCTGGTTCGATGGAGATCAGGTCTACACATGTCCTTCTTTCTGGTGGATCGCAGTCCTCTGGAGACACTGAGCGTCTCAGAGAAGTAGCTTGGGGACTTGTGGGCAACAACCTTGTAGATGATACAGCAGGAAAGAAGGGTAATATGTGCTTGTAGCGGGAGCCAGTGCATTTTGATGAGGGCCGGGGTGAAGTGGTTAAATTGGCGGAGTCCTTTGATAAGTCTTGCTGCAGCAGGTAGGACACATTTCAGGGTTGCCAGGGAGGTCTCCGGAAGGCCTTCTGAAAGGGCCAGTTGAGAGAGGACCAAGGCTTAGACAGCAGATCTGAAGTTGCAACTCACTTTACAAATTCATGTGACCTGTGCTGCAACCTTCCCAGAGATTCAAGCTACAACTCACTCTAAGGACTGAGGGTACAACTCAACCCAACACCTCAAGCTACAACTCACTCTACACACTCCAGAAACACAAACTGCAGCTCACACTAGAGGTTTGAGTAGCAGCTCAACCTAGTCATAAAGCTACAACTCATTGTATAGATTCAAGAGACTTAACATTCAATTCACCCTAGAAAGTCAACCTACAACTCACCAAAGCAATCCAAGGTACAACCTGCCCTACACATTTTTAGCACCACTCCCTTAGAGGATCAAGCTATAGCTCACTCAAGAGGCTCAAAGAAGGCCCTAGTGGCCCAAGCTGCAAAACACTATAGTCGGCCAAGTTACAATTCACACTACAGGGTCAAGCTACAACTCGCTGTAGCAACTTATGCTACTACTCACCATGCATCACCTAGCAACCCCTGGCTTTGAGAATCAAGCTATATCACATGCAAGAGACTCAAGCTGCAACTCGCCCTGGTGACTCAAGCTACAATTTACTGCATAGATTCAAGAGCCTTTTGTTACAACTCGCCCTGAGATGGAAGCTGTAACTCATAATAGCCAGCCAATCTACAACTCACCCTAGAGAGTCAAGCTACAATTTGCCATAGCACTTCAGGCTACAGCTTACTCTACAGAGTCTAGTGGCACGTGTTTCAGAGAATCAAACTGCAACTCACGCTAAAGACTGAAGCCGCAACTCACCCCAGTGACCCAAGCTACAACTCGGTGTGCAGACTTATCAGTCTTCTGTTACAACTCACCTTAGAGATTTACACTGCAACTCTCCCTAGCCAGCTAAGCAACAACTCACATTGGGACTCAAGCCACAACTCACCAAAGAGTGCTTAGCTACAACTCTCACCAGTGAGTCATGCCTCAACTCACCCTTCTGACTCAAGAGACTTAACATACAACTCACTGTAGGGATTAAAGCTGCACCTTACCCTACAAACTAAAGAGACACCCCACCTTAGGGAATCAAATTGCATTTAAACAAAACTACTTACAGCCTTTGCAATAGTGGAGCCCTAGCTCCATGGATTTATAATGTGTTTATAGGGAACTTTTACAGCAGTGAAGCATCTCCATCATACGGTTATATTACACCTGTATATGGTGTGGGGTCCTTCTGAAACTGAGAACCACCATCCAGGATTTTATGGGAGGTTGGGAAGAACAAGAAATTGGGGCAGTACCAGAGACCCCATGGTGAACTAGCACATTACATGTACACACTAAATGTTTACACTATGAGGCACAGGGAAATTAAATCACCTTTCTGAATCACCGGCTTTTTCGGTCAATATCAGAAGTCAGGGTTAGAACCCTGGACTCAAGTTTCCAAAGTCAGCAAATTAGCCAGTGAACACCCATCTCATCTTTCATCCTAGGTACTTAAAATGTGCTGCACTGACAAAGCCCAACTGAGGTAGAAACATGTCTGGCATTTTTAAGTGGACCATTCTCCAAAATGTAGTAGTAAGGCAGGGCTCTGCCTGGGCTCCCCAATGTCCCACCACCCCACATAATATAGCCCGTGCACTTAGGTCCCACTGCAGAGGTAGTTGTGCAGACAGGCATGCGTGCTGTCGCGGATCCTCGCATGGCTTGCAGGCTGCAAGCCCTGTGAGTGTCCGCAAGAGCAAGTTCAGGCCCCACACGGCTGCATCCAGGGCCATCTTAAGCACTTTTGGGGCCCTGGGCACTGACATCTTTGGGGCCCCCCCTCCACCAAACCAAATGAATCAAGAATAATCATCGCGCCCCCCGCCCGTCGCGCTCACAACCTATGGGTTGATGTGCTGTATTTCAGCATAATACGCATGTTTACTCCCTTTAAGTCCCCTTACCCTCTTCATTTTTGCTCTAATGAGATTGATAAACAAGTTGCATTTGAAGACCAACATTAGCAGTCTATGCAGAGGTTACTGTTCTAGTACATACAGGATAATTTTGATCAACAGCATCCAGGAAGGTATGCAGCCTGTAGCATTAATGCAGGACCGTATGTAAAAGGTACATGTAACCCAAAATAGACAGAGAACTTACATTAGCTGCCTCACACAATGGAAAAGTGCTCAAGCCTGGATAGAGGAGACCAATTGGAAGGGAGGAGAAAGCTACACATACTGTAGCATGGATATTGGATGCAGATTAGAAGCTACCAGGAAGGTGTCTTTATCCAGACAGACTGAGATTAGAAGTGGGATATGGTTTTCAAATAGTGTTGCCATTAGATATCAAACGGAACAAATGCCTGTAGTGTGCGATATAAATATGCACACTATTAATGTGGAAGCAACCCTTTAGCCCGTGAACCCATGAATAAGGCTTTTATGAAGCTCATACCATGAGAAGGAATCATTCTGAAGGCAATGCAATTTTGAAAGGTTTAGGGACTGGCAATATTGAGAGGCTAGGCAATACAAGATTAAATGAGATGCCCAGGATCACATATTGTTTAAGGGGTGAAGGGTTGAAGCTGGGATCTGTGCCAACTCTGCAATTTCTGCATTTGAACACTTTCCTTTCCAGTTCTTACCATGCACTAAAACAAACTCATTTTTATAAAAACAGACTTGGAAAGTACACAAATCACATTACCAAACATGAACATTGTGAAACAAAATATTATAGAAGGGTGTTATGCAAAACGGAATGATTCTAGCTTCATTCTTTCCATCATCAAGAGAAGTATATAATTACCAGCATACCAATCGATGTGATTTAAAACATTTAATCAGGGTTTGTCTTTTGTATTTTAAAGCTTCAAATACCCAAAACAATGGCTTGTGACATTTTCATTTATAAACGTGCAAAAAAACCTTTGACTTTTACCAAAAAGCAAACCGTTTTTTGTGTCAAACAAGCAGACCTTAAAGTATGCTTGTGTGAGGCCTGCAACATCTGGTCTGCTCTCTTCTGTCTACCACCCCTTCCACCCAAATGGCCTGCATAAAAAGAAAGATCAAGTAATGGGCTAAAGGATACCAGCAGCATGCCAGAAGGCAAACCTCACAGAAGGCAACACAGTAATGTAAGATATATTAGATGATTTGACCAGGATCACTGTATCGTTTGCTGGCAAATCCAGGATACAAGCATGAACGCTTTTGTTCCATAGTCTTGAATTTGGATACTTACTCACCTCTTGGACTAACAGTTTATGCCATCGTTGGAGACGATTGCCTGGGTTTTAGAACACCCCTTCTGAATATACCAATTTCTAGACCTTCACCATACGGATGATATGTTAGTTTTTATCGCAACCCCTATCTTGTACAGGTACAGTGCTGATAATAGCAGATGTTGTTCTGCAAAACCAAGTACATATGCAGGCAGGTTTATAAGCTTCAGACATAGGAAAGGCTCAGCCAGCCTGGCTGGAATGTGATATTCTAAATGTGCATATAAAAACATATCTCTGCAATGGGTGCTTCACACACTGAGCTAACTTCTGAACCATTGTGGCACTCAATTCATCAATATGCATTTCACTGTTGCCTATTGCACACGATCAACATAATTCCCACAGGAAGGAAAGAATGCTACAGAGTTGTGCCGTAAGGAACACACAAACTATGTGTACCACAGTGAACACAGAAAACAATCCATGATTAATTGGTCAAGGCTGACGTGTGCCATTTAAGACTGGTCAACAATCAAACCTTACTTCTTCAGATCGGGCAGCCTTGTGGGGCCCCCCTCCAAGGTGGGGGCCCTGGGCAAGTGCATCTTTTGCCCTCCCATAAAAACGTCTCCGGCTGCATCCCCGATTAAAGGATGTGAGGCGCGTTGTGCGCCATTTTGAACTGGAGGCCGTGCGTCGTGCTGCCACTGGCCACACAGACACTGAGAAGCCAAGGTAAGTCAGCCCGCCGACTTTGGATGCCCTGGCCTCGTGCCGGGTGCAGGCTTGTCACATTGGGCAATTTTCCAGCACAAGTGGGCTTAAACAAGTTCTGTTGTGCAAGGAAAAAACAGGAACATGCGCATGGGTTGGTGGTACATCGGTGTCAGCATTGCCACGTGTATGCCAAGTCATTTTCGGATTCATTCTGAATTACTTGGCGTACACCTGGCAATGCCCAGGGCCGCCCCCTCAACAATGCAATCGATGGATTGTATTAGTGAGGGTTTGAGATGGTGAAGCTTTTTTTACTGCCTGTTCCATGGAAGGCCCTGCTGTCCCCTCCCAGCCCCCTATCCATTCTTCATATATTCTTATTTGACACATAAAAGAATGTTTTTTTTTTGTAGATTGTCACTTTTTCCTTGCATATGAAGCATGCCTTAGCCAGACATGGAAAAACAAGCATGTTACCGCTTCACACATTATTTTTTGTCTCTAGTCTTGTTAGTACATTTACAAAACCAATAGTCTATTTCATTTTAGCTCTGCACTGTACTGCCTTGTGGTATTTGTAGTTCTCATTCAAGATGCGGGAAATAGAAATACAGGCGTACATTATTTTCAGAACATATATCGATATATATACAGGGTCGGACTGGGCCATAAAATGGTCTCGGCCACCAATGAAACAGTGGGCCACAGTAGCAAATGGCAATACATATTTTTTGTGACAGACTGTTTGAATAGTACCCAAGGGGGAGTTTTTTGATGAAATGTGATGCAAATTGTGAATTTTAAAGAATATTTATTCAGCAACATTGGTCAAACTATTAGCCGCATAGTGAAGTAACTCATCAAACTGGCCCACATCAGCCATAAAAGTGGGCCACTTTTTCCCAAAAAACTGGCCCACACCAGCATTTTGTGTTTTTGGTTCGGCCATTGGCTTATTGCCCTATGGGCCAGTCCGACCTTGCGTGTATATATATATATATAGGTGATCAAGCGACTAAGAGTTGCGAAACACGTCAGCTTTATTGCTGCCCCCGTGATACTGCTTTGGAGCTGCATAGCATTTTTAACATTCTGTTAATTTGAATAAAGATATATTAATTTGATATTTTTAGCTGGGAGTGCAATTCAAACTTCCCAGTGTTCTGGTGAATAAGGATAACACATATATATATATATATATTTGTTTTTTTGTTTATTTTTTTGTTATTTCTATTTTGCCTTGTCCACTTAGTAAAGCAACGAGCTGGGGGTAGGTCTCTCTCCGCGGCTGGGGCCTCCCTCTGGAACAGCCTTCCTGCCTCCCTGAAACTTGAGGAGAACCATCTCCATTTCCGGAAGCACCTCAAAACCTTCCTCTTTGCTTCTGCTTTCTCTCTCCCTCTCCCCTGCTAAATTCTTCACTGAAACTGCACTGAATCTGCAACTGGGCCACTCTCACCGACCTTGGTCCTGGGCACAGCCACTCTCCTCTTGCACTGCCTCCCTGGCAACCCCTGCACTGCGGGTCTGTCTCTGTATCCCAACAGCCCCCCCCTTCCCAGCACTTGCCTGCACTTACCTTGCACTTGCCACCAGCTGGCCCTATTTATTTATTTTATTCTACTTACCTTGTACTGCACTTCCCCCCTCCCCTTGCACTTTTTCCCTTCCCCCCTACCCCTGCACTTGCGCGATCTAAATGACACCTGGCCTAGTAGGATCGTTGTCCGTCTTCCCCTTGTTCCCCCCTCCCTGCCTTGTCGCGCCTTGAAACACTTGTGTATAGACGCGTTACAAATGCCATATCATATCATATCATATATCTATGAAGCATAAACACTTTCATAATACGATTCCCTACGCAGGGAAGCATAACAGAAAGGTAACAGGGCAAGTGGGCCATGCCTTGGAACTTTGACTTGTTCTACTGTAGGGGAGAGCATATCTAAGTAGGAATGTACTAAGTGCACAGTGTTGGGACATGGGTTTATTTGCATAGGCCATGTCATTCCTGAGCATTCTGGTCTTACTTGTGCTTCTTTAGGCCATGCCCATCAACTCTTAGACCACACCCATACCTTAGGCCGGGAGGATATCTCAGGGGCAACAGCGCTGGCTTTGGAAGAAAGACTACGCTGAGCAACACAGGTTCGATCCCTGGGCCCGTGCTTAGCAACCTCTCGGTAGTAAGCATTATAAATAGCCAATTATTATAAGCCGCACACCTAAATGAGAGTCCCCGCTGGATTTCTTACCCCAGTTAAAGTACTGCTGGCAATACTTTTATCTCGTGTCAGGGTGACCATGCCTAGCAGTTTGAGTTAGAGCATTTCTTTCTGGCAAAGGTTGGTCTGATTTGCATATGAGGTATTCGCAGTGCTTTAAGTGGGGTAAGAAATTGAGGGGGGGCCCTTGTTTGGGGGCGTGGCTTTCATTGTGGGCGTGGCCTAAAAGTGCACAAATCATAGTAAGGTGCGCAAACAAATATATAAATGTATGTGAGCATTTATATGTTTGTATGCGTACTACTATGGTGTGTGTACTTTTCAAGCCATATTTTATAAACATAGCAATGTTACATATTTCTATGTTTATAAAAGGTGGCTTGAAAAGTGCACAAACCATAGTAAGTTACGCACACTTGTGTGCTTACCTTACTATGGTTTGTGTACTTTTCAAGCCACCTTTTATAAACATAGATATTTGTTACACGTTTCTATGTTTATAAAAGATGGCTTGACACGTAAACAAGTCAAGGCATCTTTTATAAAGCGTTGATGATGGACAAAACAAACCGCAAGGTGGCTTTGTCCGTCGACAAAGCTTTATAAAAGATGCCTTGAATTGTGCACGTTTCAAGCCGTCTTTTATAAACATAGAAATATTTCTACCTTTATAAAAGATGGCTTGAAACGTACACAGTTCAAGGCATCTTTTATAAAGCTTTGCCGACGGAGAAAGGCACCTCGGGCTCTGTGATCTCTGCTCAGAGCACATAGATCACTGAGCCCGAGGCGTCTTTCACCCTCTGCGAACCCGTGGGCTCCGTGATTTAATCTGCATATTAGATCACGGAGCCCGCGGGGGTCAGTGACCTGGGGAGGGAAAACAAAGGGACAGTAACTTCCTCTGATGACCCTGATGAGGGGTCATCAGAGGGAGTTACACTAACTGACAGAAGTGCCGCCAGCCTCAGCGTCGCTGTGGCTGGCTGGCACTTCTGTCAGCTTGGCCGACATACTGACGGGCGCATCTCCCGTCGCGGCTGCGGCCGCGGCGGGATAATGCAGCCGGCCAATGTTGTGTGGGACGGGGGCCCCGGCTGGGCCCCGGCTCAGCCCCACTTTATGGAGACTGCCGGGGCCCGGCCCCGGCAGGCCCCGGCCCACTTAAAGCACTGGGTATTCGCCACTAATGCACACAATTGGCATTTTGCCACTGCTAAGGGTCATTAAGAAGTTAAGCCAGCCAGAGCCAGCAAAGTGGTCAGGCCACGGCGTCTACTTAGCGACGCGTCGGTGTGATGCAATGAGCTGTCATCGTTTTTATGAAGTCTGAGGGAGGAGCCATCAGTTCATCACTCCAGACATACTCAAAGGTCATCTGGCCCGACTCACCTGATGGCAATTGTTGTGGAGCACATTTGAGGGCTAATTGAACCTAATTCACTCCAGTCACCCACCACTGAACGGATAACACGTGGCTCCCAACACGCCTGCCTCGCAGCCAATCGCTGACCGCTCTGCCTCCCAATCTTCCAAACATGCTCCACGTCACAAACAATTCTCATTCCCAACCTCCCCACTGTTCACACCATGCCCCGGCCCACAGCTTTTCCTTGAATGTCACATCTCCCAACCAATCACTGCATGCCCTGACCCCCCAACCTGCCCCGCCGCTAGACTTTTTATTGCATGCCTCATCTTCTAACCAATCACTGCAGGATGCTGTGGCCCCAACCTTTCCCTGCATGCTCTATCTATCCCCCAAAACGTGTCCATGCACGCCCCGACACCCAGCTATTCACTACCAGCCCTGATTCCCTTACTTTCATCACCCCCCGGCCCCCCACCTCTTACTGAATATCTTCACTGGCAACGGTGTCACATGTCCGTCAAAATGTCCCTACGATTTGATGTGAAAATACCATATATTGGAATATGCTTTTGCTGTCTACCTTTTCATCCCCCTCGCTCTTTTTTGTCCTTTCCCTCCTTTTTCTGTTCCCTGGTTTTAGTTTTGGCAATGAAGCACCACCTATAAGCTGAAACTATTGCACTGGAGTACAGATAGAATGGAGATGGGATGTGCGGAGGGACAAGCAGCTTGTAGGTGTAGTTTGATATTTACCCACCCATTGGCTTCCCATGGCCATGCTAATCCATATGGTCATTCCCACCCACTACCTGCACCTCCCCTGCTCCAAACAAACCCGCCTGAGATATCTTTGATCTGCCTTTCCAAGCAGTAACATCAATCCTTGTGCTGTGTAGGGCCTGCCAGTGTTACTTCGAAACAGTCTTCTGAGCGTTAATGATATGATATGATATGATGTGGTATTTATAATGTGCCTATACACAAGTGTTTCTAGGCGCGACAAGACAAGGAGGGGGAAACAAGGGAGGACAATATAATGATCTTACCAAGCCTTGTGTCATTCAGATGGCGCAAGTGTGGGGAAGAGGGAAGTGGAGAAGTGCCAGAGGGAGGGGAAGGGGGAAGTGAAGTTAACTCACAAGTGAAGCCAGCGGGTTGCTCATGAGTGCAGAAAGAAGGGGCTGTAGGGTTGCAGATACAGACCCTTAAGTGCTGGGGAGCCTGGAGGCAGTGCGAGGACAACTGGACATGCAGGAGCCTGGGCACGAGTTCAGAGGGTGACCAGTGCATGGAGCAGTCGGGACATCAGCAGGGGAGAAGAAGAGAGAAAGCCGAAACGCAAAGGAGGGTCTTGTGTTGCTTCCGGAACCGGAGGTGATTCCGCTCAAGTTTGAGAGAGGCAGGGAGGCTGTTCCAGAGGGAGGCTCCAGCGGAAGCGATAGATCGGTCCCCAACTCTCTGCTTGGAGAAGCGTCTCACCCTCAGAGAGTTGAAGGTAGATGAGTGGAGAGCTTGAGAAGGAAGATGTTTTGGAAGAGAAAGTTGGAGGTAGAGCGGTCCCAGGCTCCAGAAAGCCTTGTGGACAATGCAGAGGGTCTTGAAGTTGACAGTTCAGCCTAGAAAGAACCTGAGCTCTGGAGACAGTGAGCTTCTGGGGGAAAGTGATGAAAGGAAGAATACCTCTGAGGAGGTGCAGTTGATAGTTTGACTTCTTAGAGATGTGAGGAGAGAAGGAGAAGGTGGAGTCGAAGATGACCCCAAGGTTCTTAGCCTCACAGGTAGGAGCAGAGAGAGAGAGGAAAGGAGGGAGTGGGTGTCCCAATGAGGAGGATCTCAGTCTTACTGGCATTAAGGCAGAGACAAATAATGGCTTAACTATCTGAAATTGTGCTACTGGTGTAATACAAATGTCTCAACCAAGTGTGCCATTAGCCACTCGTGTCCTCGTATGTGAATTCCTGTTTGAAATGAATAGAGCATTGGTAAACCCTACATTTGTGGCTCGTGTGTAGGTCGCACACAGGTGTTTGCAGGCACTGGTAGCATATGCCCAGGTACTTACACCATTTCCCAACTGGTGCCATTTTATAGCCAGGTACTTCCAATATGGCAGTGCCTGGCAAATGCCTAGCCCATGCTCCCACAAAGGCCCAAACTGTTGACTTTGCAAATACTTGCACCTGATGTGTGGCGTTTCGTTATGTCACATAGGCCTTGTATAGGGTAGCACTAGTTGGTGATAACTAGGCTGACCTTAGTCTGTTTAAACAGTTTGAGAACAAAAGATGTGCGTCTCTTTCACCTGATGCCTATATTAAGTGATTGCATGTGTGTGTTATGCAATCATGTGTTCTATGCTATGCAAAAGTTCAAATTAAAGTATTAAGAAAAAGGAAGCCTCATTGCATACACTGGGCACAGAACATGCTGATTAAAAAACTCTTTTCTAAGCATGTCTTCGCTTTACAAGCGCTGCACTCCATGGAAAGGTCAGAGTAACTTTTCCACATTATTTCCGGAGCCAGAAATGTCTCCGTTGCAGTGTCTGGGAAAGAGGCGGGAGCGGGAGTATTAATCTGAGAATGTGTTTACACTGACAGTGATTTATGGCCCTCTCCACATTCATCTTACCTTATTGCCAGGGTATGTGCTCAGATCCATTTGCATCGTCTCGTTTTCTAATTTAACATTTTTTACTTCCCCTCGTTAGAATATATTAACAAATAATCATTAAGCCTGGCCATAAATAAGAAGGTTTCAGCTGCCTTGCAGAAGTGCTCGGGCTGTAGGGCCTGTCCTCGCGGCGCCAGCGCAAGTCACTGCTCCTTTTGCTATCGTGGGCTGTCAATGTGACCCGTGGCTCTCGCAGAGCGACACGCGCTTCGCGTTCTCGCTTCTTCACAGAATGATCTTTGACCCTCCCCTTTGACAGGTGAAAAGATCAACAAGGTTTATGGAAATGCAGAGTTCAGGGGACTCCTCATTCGGAGCCGCAAACTAACCAGGTTTTCAAGGATGACCACTAGCAATGTTAAGAGCACCCACTTCGGGGGGGGGGGGGGGGGGGTCATTAAATGGGGGGGGTCATTAAATGGAGGTGTACAAACGAGGCATATTGATTTACACCTCCATTTAATGCTGCACCCTATTTTCATCACCTTCGGCGGTGTGAGAGGGCAGCAAAGCAGAGTTTGCATCTCTGCTTTGCAGGGACTTCATTTCACCAAAATACCAGGGGTAGCGGAAGTGACATCACACGACCCTTGACCTATGATGCCATCACAGGAATTTATGTCATTTGACCCCATCCCGAAGTGACATCATGGAAAGCGATGGAAAGCAACCTTTCATCCCTTGACAAAACAGGAAGTGGCATCACAAAGCATTGTGCTTAAGTACACTGCAAAAATATGTATATACATTTGCTACAAGAATGGATCGCCATATGTACCATATCACCTGGGTATCACTGATCAGGCCCTGGCTTGGCTGACCTCCTTTCTCACTGATCGACCTTCCCAGGTCCAACTAGGGTCCTTCCTCATCTATCTCTCTCTCTACCTGTGGTGCTCCCCAGGGGTCTAATATTTCTCTGTGGCTGTTTAACCAATACCTGGCTCCTCTTGCCCACCGCATAGCTGCCCTCTGCTCCAACTTTCAGTGTTATGCGGATGATACTCGGCTCTCCTTCAGGCTCCCCTCAGCCGTCTCTACTACTTCTCTCATTCCTGTCTTTCCGCAGTTCAGGAGTGGTGTGCCGCCAATGATCTCTGCCTTAATGCCAGTAAGACTGAGATCCTCCTCATCGGAACACCAGCTCCCTCCTTTTCTCTCACTCTCTGGCCGCCCACTCTGGGCCCTCTTGCTGCTCCCACCTGTGAGGCTAAGAAGCTCGGGCCATCTTCGACTCCAAACTCCCCTTCTCTCCTCACATCTCTTATGTCTCTAAGAAGTCACACTACCAGCTGCACCTCCTCAGAGGTATTCTTCCCTTCCTCACGTTCCCCCATAAGCTCACTGTCTACAGAACTCTGGTCCTCTCTAGGCTGGACTACTGCAACAGCCTCTTTTTAAATCTTCCTGCCTCTAATCTCCGTCCTTTACAACTCATCCAGAACAGGAATGCTTGTCTTGTCCTTGGCTCAAGCCCAAGGATGGTATCTCTCCAGCTCTGAAATCCTTCACTGGCTCCCAGTGGCAGCAAGGATCAAGTTCAAGACCCTTTGCATTGTCCACAAGGCTTTCTGGGGCCTGGGACCACACTACCTCCAACTCTCTCTTCCTAAATATCTGCCTTCTTCAGCTCTCTGCTCTTCCACCTCCAACTCTCTGAGGGTCAGTCGCTTTTCCAAGCAAAGAGTTGGGGGGAAGATATCTTTCTTTGGCTGGAGCCTCCCTCTGGAACAGCCTCCCTGCCTCTCTGAAACTTGAGCAGAACCATCTCTGGTTCCGGAAGCAACTCAAGACCTTTCTCTTTGCTTCTGCCTTCTCTCTTCCTCTCCCCTGCTGATCACCTGCCTGATCTATGCACTGGTCAACTGGCCCCCCTCTGAATCCAGGCCCAGGCCCCTGCCTTCCAGCTGCAATCCTGTGCTGCCTCTTGGCTCCCCTGCACTTGTAGTCTGTACCTGTAACCCTACAGTCCCCTCTCTAGCACTTATTTTCCACCCGTTGGCTGCACTCGTTTCTCCTTTGTTCCCTCACTTCCCCATGCTCCCCCACCCTCCACACTTCTCCTCTGCTCTTCCACGCTCTGAATGACACAAGGCCTAGTAAGATCATTGTTCTGTCCTCCTTTTGTTTCCCCCTCCTTGCCTTGTTGCACCTAGTAACACTTGTGTACAGGCACGTTATACATGCCATATCATATCATGTCATGTATCGTTAATATCAATGTGTATATGCCCATATTACCAAATTACTGTGAATGCAATCAGTACTGAATTACTGTGAATGCAAGAAGACATCCAAGCCGAAATGATAATGATCTGTTATTATATAGCACTTACGCGTAAACACTTTACACAGAACAAATATACCTACAATATCACCCAACCTGTGTTGGTACTCTGTTATCGACTACAGAAAGATGAAAGGCTGAGCTGAGGTGTTTAAGAACAGACTAAATCAGTGACTCGCCCCCTGAAGTGTGCCTGAAATAAATCTTTAATGAGTATAGCAATTATTGTATAAAATTCCAGAAAGACACATTTTTTTTCCTATTCTTTCTTATTTCGGGTCACTGCTGAAAGTGTTACACTTGTGGAACCCCCGTTTTGTTTTAAGAGGCCTGAACAAGAAAGCCTGCCACTCCAGAAACAAAGAGCCACATGGCACTGGCCACAGCACAGGAGATTACATTTTTTTTTTTAGGGGTAGCAATGGAGACCACAGGGGTAGCAAGGGAGACCTCAGGGGTCACAAGTGCGACACCTCATAACCCCCAAATTATGTCCCTGCTGCATTGCTTTACTCCTTCGTCTTGGCAGACCACCCGGTTTTACGCCTTCTTGAGATTTTCATGCAGGTATAAAACCAAAGGATTCCCATGGAATACACCTTGCATTTACACCTGATGCTTAGGAGGGGGATTCCGCAGGAATCCATTATAAAACGCCACCTTGAATGTGTCATTTTCACAAAGCAGACAGTGAAATTGAAGTGTAAAGGGGATTTCGCATTTCTTTACCTTTCACAATTACACTCTACTTCGTGAGTGATGGAAATGACATGCAGGGGACCAGTAACAGTAAAGTGCAAGCGTTAGTGGTCACTGCATGTAATTAGCATTTTTATTTAGATAAACCCCTTGGACTCTTTCAGCCTCATTTAAAATGGGGCGCAATGGTAAATTAGGGCGTAAAGGCCGATGTAATGCTTTCACACCGTGATTTACCACTCTGCCCCATTTTGATGCAGTGAGAAGGCGGGGAGCGGCAGAGACCAGAGATAAGTTCTCTGCCGTTCATTCCTCCTCCATCTCGTCAGTGCGTTTCATTTCACTGCTGCATGACATTTTCATGCAGGCGTGAAACAAATGGATTCCTATGGACTCTGCCTTGGTTTTGCACCTGTCAAAACCAGGTGGATTCCATAGAAATACATTAGTAAACGCCCCCTGAAAAGCGTATTTGCAAGCAGCGTTTACTTTTTTTCAAGATGGAGGGGAAAATGAAAGAATACAAAGTACGTTTTCATCACTTTTCCTTTTTACTTCTCCCCTCCACCTTGCAAATGTTTAAAATTGCATGCAGGTGGCGGTACAGCACGCAAGTGAAAACGTTAGTGGCCCCCTGAATGCAGTTAACATTTTATTTAAAATTACCCCGATTGTATTGCCAGTGTTAGTTTGGTTTAAACTTGATTATACTTCAACATTGCTTCGACCTGGACCTTTTGAAACATTAGCGCCTGTTGCGTAGCGAAATTAGACTAACTAGGACTCTGGATAACCAGACACGCAAGCGTGACATAAAGGATGCAAAGCAAAGCAAAGATACAAAAACTGGATAAAATCTCATAAGCATGTTATGATTCAGAACGACGAGGAACATATGTTGACGGTACTGCGAAACAAAACCACAAAAGACTTTTGGAGTCTCATTAATAAATGACATGGCCCGCAAAAAGCCATACAAGCGTGTATGGTGTCGAAATCAGATTGGATAACCCATTTTGAAGGATTATATAAAGCAAGTGAGTCACTTGACGGCCCTGATAACGAAACCTCTAAACCTTGGGCCCTGTCTTTTCTGAAAGACGACATAGCGGCCATTATCAAGAAAGCAAAAAACTCACAAGCTCCTGGCCCAGATGGTCTCACAAACTTCACTATTAAATTGCACCCCGAGTTATGGGCTGAGATTTGTGTAACGTTGTTTAAACAAATAAACACAACTGGCCAGACCCAAAAATCCTGGAAGTCCGCGGTCATTGTAAAAAAGGCAACAGAGCAAACCCCAAACAATATCGACGAGTTGCATTGTTGGACGTACTGGGCAAAATCTATGCCACTATGCTACAACAAAAACTGGTAGCTTGGGCTATAACATCGAATCACACGGACAAACGACAATCCGGGTTTGTAAAACAGGTAGGATGCTCGCTAAATTTACAATTGCTAAATATCATCAGAATGGAAGCGATAAAATCGAATACGAAGGACTATCTAGCATTTATAGACTTTTCGTATGCGTTCAACACCATCGAGATCCTGTGGGCAAAATTGCGGGGCTGGGGATGCCCGTTGGACTTAACAGCTGCGATCAGAGAACTCCATACTAACACCACAATTCGAGTTCGACTGGACCAAACCGGGCTTTTATCTAAAGTGATTGATACTTTTAAAGGAGTCAAACAGGGTTGTCCGCTAGCTGCTGCAATATTTAGCCTTTTTATATCAGACATAGGCGAATCAATAGACGCAGTAAAGTCGTTTCCGACGAAAGTTGCCAAATCACATCTAAGTTGGCTCCTTTACGCTGATGACTTGATCGTTTTGGATGTAAAGCCCATCGGGTTACAAAGAAAATTAAATGCTGTGCAACAGTACGTTACATCCAACCATTTATCGATCAACACTAAAAAATGTGAAATACTGGTCTTGTGAAATCTAAACAGCAGATGGGTGGCCCATAAACCAAACAGAAAATGGACCTTAGGCCAAGACACGCTCCAAATATCTCCGAACGTAAAATATCTTGGAATGATAATAAGTTAATCTATAAACGACGGACCTTGGCTTGCTGAAACAAAAAGAAAATGCAAACAACTTGCAAGCCAGGCGTTGATCATCCAAAAAAGATTCGGGAAATTCTCATTAAAACCTGTCTTGGCCTTCTACCAACAAAAGGTAATCCCTGTCTTGACATATGGGGCAGAAAATGCCCTTGGCTGTTCCTATGAGACTTGGGCTTCCTTAGAGAATTGTTTCTGGTCTAAAGTACTAGCCCTCCCCAAGGGCCTGAAGACTGCATGTATAAGATATGAGCTATCTATAATATCGATTCACGCTAGGATTTGCTGGAGTTTAATAAATCTATATCGCAAAACATGTACTTGTGCGCAAATTTCAAAATTTGACATCTTTCACAATGCCATACCTGGCAATTCTAATATTGTATCTATGTGGACGAACAGATGTGAAGCGCTATTAGAGAAATATGACATCAAAGTTGATATGCTCCATGAAAACCCGGATGCGGCCAAACTTAAAATCTGGCGTGCAGACTGGGAGCAAACTTGTATGGAGAGATCGGCTTCCAAATCGATGAGTGATGTACCACTGGAGTCACGTGCCTTCAATAGCCAACAACGCTATATAACACTGTGCCACGATCCGCAAGCACGAAGGTTGTTTTTACTGTTCAGACTAAATATGTTCAAAACCACCAAACGTCTTTGATCATGGAAAGGCACTGATCACCTAAAACCTGAATGTAGATTCTGCTTGCAAGCCTATGAATCGCTCAAGCACTTAGTGCTATTTTGCACCAAGCTAAGATCTGAAAGAACAAGACATTTGGGTTCATGGAGTGTAAATCATCCATCCCTATGTGCAGACGAATGGTGGGAATTGATGTATCAAGGAACAGACTTAAAACTGGTACTCCCACTAACTCGGCTTCTGGAGACAATTGAAAACCGGCTGACGATGGCACCAGTAGAGCAAACACGTCTGTAAAAAGCTGAGACTGTGAGTAATGACAGACGACGGCTCACGAGGAGAGTGTCCTGGAACAGCTACTATTGGTGCCTGTTTGTATGTTGTATGTTTATATGTTGTAGTCACTTTAAAGGTTTGAAAAAAACCAATAAAATTCATTTAAAATAAATAAATAAACTGACTACTTACAGTCTTTTATTTACCACAATAAGGCTGGTCTAGAAACTTGACCTCGTACCACGGTGCGTAATAGAGTGCCACATGCAGTATGGAATCCTTTTTGTCCCCGTCCCAAGCCTTCCTAATTGCCCCATAGCATTCTAAGGGCCTTATTAGGGCTTTGCGGTATTCCGGCGGTAATTGAGCTGGGATATGGCCAATGTTATTGGTGTTACCGCAACTCGGTCTGGTGCATGAAGCTGTAATTCCCCTTTTTTTTAGAGTCCATAGGACTCCATGGAGTTTTTCAGCGCTATTACTGCCGGTGTAAATTTGCTGAAAATGGATGGAAAGCTGGAGATTTACCTCCAGCTTGAGCTGGAGGTAAATCTTCAGGTTTCCAGCCAAACTCGGGATTGGGCGGAGCGGTAATGCAGCAGTAATGCTATTACTGCTGCATTTTTGCTGCTCCGCCCAACTCCTGATGAGGCCCTAAGAAATAACACAGAGGATCTGGTGGAATGACCACTATTACAGGTTACATGCAAGAAGATATTGCCTAGTAGCTGCACTGTAGACTGTGGAACCAGGAAACCTGTGGTCGAGTCCTGAATTTGCTGTACTTTCAAATTGCAGGATTCTGGACACGTCACTTAGTATCATGAGCAGCGACAACTCCATCTACCAAAATTGTGAGTGTGTTAGCAATGGTCTCCCCACAGTAGTTATGACAACATAGAAACATTGACAATTATATTCAGCGCCAAACAATCTGGAAAGCTAAGGACAACACGTTTACAATATGGAGATCGGGAAGATTAACTCATGCAAAGGGGAACTTCCATGTAGCGGAGAGTAATTGCTCACTGTAGAAGGGACACTTGTTTATTTGGGGAGGACATATTGGTGGGCAGTCTTAATTTTAATTAATTACTCTTGATAGAAAACAATGGCGTTTAGATGCAACCAAACCCCATCATTCTGCGGGTTTGCTCTATGCTATGGTTTGGTGTAAGGTGGTAAAACACTGTTGAAGTTGGAGAGATTTCTTCTTAGTAAGGAGATTCAGGGGACTGCAACCATTGGCCCACTAGATGTTTTGCACAGCTCACATGATCACTAATCAGCACAGCCAATGGCGTGGAATCATGTCAGTCGTAGTGCCAAACATCTTGGAGCCACATATTGCAGACCCAATGCCCTCTTACTTGAGAGTATTCTCACTTGTTGTGTATGGTTTTCAATTTGCTAAAGATGGGGATCATAATCCAGAAAGCTATTCTCGTAGATGGAAGGGTATTATAATCTAAAATACTGTTCTCGTAGCTGGTAGGGTTTATAATCTATAATGCTGCTTTTATGGATGTAAGGGTATTATAATCTGGATTGGTATTCTCTTAGATTAGATGGAAGGGTATTATAATCTTGAAAACTATTCTTGTAGATGGAATGGTATTATAATCTGTATAGCTATTCTCGTAGCTGGAAGGGGATTAAGATCTAGAAAGATGTTCTTGTAAATGGAAGAGCATTATAATCTAGAAAGCTGTTCTCGTAGCTGGTAGGGTATTGTAATCTAGAAAACTGTTCTCATACTGGAAGGGGACTATAATATAGAAAGCTGTTCTTGCAATTGGAAGAGTGTTGTAATCTGGAAAGCTGTTCTCATATAGATCGAAGGGTGTTATATTCCAAATAGCTTTTCGCTATTCTCATAGATGGAAGGGTATTAAAACCTAGAAAGATGTTTTTGTAGATTGAAGGGTATTATAATCTGGATAGCCATTCTGATAGATGGAAGGGTATTATAATCTAGAAAACTGTTCTTGTAGATGGAAGTGTATTATAACCTAGAAAGATGTTCACACAGGTGGAAGGGTATTATGATCTAGAAATCTGTTCTCGTAGCTGGAAGGGGACTATAATCTATAAAGATGTTCTTGTAGATGGAAGTGTATTATAATCTGGATAGCTATTCCCGTAGATGGAAGGGTAATATAATCTAGAAATCTGTTCACATAGAGAGAATGGCATTATAATCTAGAACACTGTTTTCATAGCTGCAAGGGCACTATAATCTAAAAAGCTGTTCTTGTAGATGGAAGGGTATTATAATCTGGATAGCTATCCTCGTAGATGGAAGGGTATTATAATCTAGAAATCTGCTCACATAGAAGGAAGAGCATTATAAACTAGAAAGATGTTTTTGTAGATGGATGGGTATTATAATCTGGATAGCCATTCTGATAGATGGAAGGGTATTATAATCTAGAAAACCGTTCTTGTAATTGGAATGGTATTATAACCTAGAAAGATGTTCACACAGAAAGAAGGGTATTATAATCTAGGAAACTGTTCTCGTAGCTGGAAGGGAACTATAATCTAGAAAGCTGTTCTTGTTGATGGAAGAGTATTATAATCTGAAAATCTGCTCACATAGAAGGAAGGGCATTATAACCTAGAAAGCTGTTCTCATAGCTGGAAGGGGATTATGAACTAGAAAGCTGCTCTTGTAAATTGTTAGGTATTATAATCTAAAAAGCTGTTCTCATAACTGCAAAGGGATTATAAACTAGAAAGCTGTTCTTGTAAATGAAAGGGTGTCATTATCAGGAAAGCTGTTCTCGTGGCTGGTAGGGGATTATAATCTAAAATGCGGTTCTTGTAAATAGAAAGGTGTAATAATTTAGAAAGCTGCTCTCATAGCTGGAAGGGGATTATGAACTAGAAAGCTATTCTTGTAAATGGTCAGGTGTTATAATCTAGAAAGATGTTCTCGTAGATTTATCTGCATTATAATCTAGAAAACTGTTCACATAGACGGAATGAGATTATAATCTAGAAAACCGTTCTTCTAGATGGAAGGGTATTATAACCTAGAAAGATGTTCACACAGATGGAATGGTATTATGATCTAGAAATCTGCTATCGTAGCTGGAAGGGAACTATAATCTAGAAAGATGTTCTTGTAGATTGAAGGGCATTATAATCTGGATAGCTATTCCCGTAGATGGAAGGGTATTATAATCTAGAAATCTGTTCACACAGAAAGAAGGGGACTATAATCTAGAAAGCTGTTCTTGTTGATGGAAGGGTATTATAACCTAGAAATCTGCTCACATAGAAGGAAGGGTATTATAATCTAGAAAGCTGTTCTCATAACTACAAAGGGATTATAAACTAGAAAGCTGTTCTTGTAAATGGAAGGGTGTTATAATCTGGAAAGCTGTTCTCGTGGCTGGAAGGGGATTATAATCTAAAATGTGGTTCTTGTAAATAGAAAGGTGCTATAATTTAGAAAGCTGTTCTCATAGCTGGAAGGGGATCATGAACTAGAAAGCTATTCTTGTAAATGGTCAGATATTATAATATAGAAAGATGTTCTCATAGATGTATCGGCATTATAATCTAGAAAACTGTTCACATAGACAGAATGGGATTATAATCTAGAAAGCTGTTCTTGTAAATGGAAGGGTGTTATAATCTAGAAAAATGTTCTCAAAGGTGGTAAGGTATTATAATCTAGAAAGCTGTTTTTGTAAATGGAAGGGTGTTATAATCTAGAAAATTGCTTTTGTAACTAGTAGAGAATTATAATCTAGAATGTTTTTCTTGTTGCTGGTCAGGGTTCCCATTAAATAACGCGGAAGTACAGCATTTGCTTTGGCAGGCGAACTTGCATTTCGCTGTGGTATTCCATTACTTTACATGAATAAAGCAAGAGAGGACGAGGAGAAAGATGTTTCTGCCCTTCGCTCCTTGTGCTGTGTGTTTATACTAGAAAGGACATGAAACCCTTCTGCCTAATCCTGCAAATGCAATCCTGCCGTTCCCTGCCTTTTAGCCATTTTTTAAATAACATTTTCTGAATTACTCTTGGCCTCGATTCCGGCTTTGAAACTAGGAGCTTTAATTTCAAGTAGTCATACATAATTTTCTTTTTTTGTGTCTTGGCCAATGTCCTACCTCCAAACTCTAGCTAATGTGGTGGCATTCAATGTTTCCATCTCTCTGGTGCTGCTACACCCTTTTCTTCCATCTGCAAGACAGAACTTCTTTCAGAAACAGTTTACGAGGTAGTGTTTGCAAACATAAAAATACACATCTGTGCTTACTTAAATAGGACAAGACGTTCCTCGTTTGGCGTGTCTTAAAAAAAACCTCCGTGGCACTTTTTTACATTTTGAGGTTGTTGGAATGGAATCGCCATGACTGACAGGCAGCAGAAACCCAAACCAACCAATCGGAAAGCTATGGACTCTCGCCAGCTGTAGAGTTGGCACTTGATACGAAGGTTAGTCGATGAGGAAAGCACGAGGCCTCCTTACGACTATAGCAGTAATTCTGTGATTTTTCTTTGGAATTACCACGTACCACGAAACCTGTTTAACATTACTGCCACTCAATCTGGTGGATTTACCACTGCATTATGAGTGGTGGTAAGGTAGTGTTAGTCCCCATTTTTGGAGTTCATAGTACACCATGGAGATGTTTGCAGTAATCTGTCATGGTAAATCCATTTATTTTTGGTGGTGAAGTGGAGGATTTATTTATCTATTTATTTTAAGGCACCTAATACCGTACCTGAGTTCAGTTTCTAGTGGTTCTGGGATTTGAACCTCTGTCGCTCTGCATGGTCTTGCTTCCAAGACCAGAGTGTTGCCCCTGTGCTATCCTCCGTTCACTGCGTGGTCTTGCTCCCAGCAATAATCTCCACTTCTCATTCAAATGGAATTCCTGCCAAAAATGTATCGCACCGGCAAACTCGTAATGAGGCCCTGTATTGGAAAACACTAGCCTATACAAATGAAGCACAGTTTAAGGATTGGCAAGTTGAACACCTCTCCTTAGATCCACATGTGCACCTCAACCACACCCTCTAGGGTCTGCGTCTAGCGGATCAGGGGGTATTTCCGACTCTGTGTCGCTCCTATAAATGATCTCTGTATGCAGACTGCAGAAAAAGAGTAGAAACTGACCCCTTTAGGCATGAAGTGTAATTATCCTGACTGGGTATACTGGGTCTACTGGGACCTGAAACGTGATCACCACATTATTTTGCATTGGCTACTAAATGTCAAGAGCTGGTAATGGTCTTTGGCCGTTTCAGACTGACATTGAACGACACCAGGGATCTGCAACCTCCTACTTCCCAGATGTTTCGGACTTGGACTCCCATGATCCCCCACTGCTGTCAATACTGTCTACGGTGGATGGGAGGTGTAGTCCAAAACATCTTGAAAGCAAAACACTGCATATACACGGTCGAGAGGGACCCAGGCTTAGAGGGAACAATCTACTGTACTTACTTGAGTGCCACGTAGTAGAATTAGCTATGCCATTATGTCTTTTACCTCATGGTTTATGAACATGTTTAGTAATAGTTACAATATTAACATGGACACGTTTCATCATTTCATTCAAATCATTGACATGTGCCCCGTACTTATATATTGGCAAGCAGGTGGCAAGGCAGATTCACAGTAAACCTGTTGTTTTCATGTACTGTACTGTTGATCAGCAACCAATTCCCCCTGACAGTGTTAGAAAACTGCCACTTGTGCTGACTGATGTAAAGTCCAAAGAACAAGAAGTGATTACGAGTAATCGAAACACTCTTGAAAGATTAGCTATGCTATATCCTATGACCCGCTCGTTTAACGCTTTATGAATTTACATTACCTGGGTTTAATCCAATGACTATGATATGTAATTTATAAGGCGCCTCATACCCACGTTCCCTAAGCACAGACCCGGGGATCGAACCTGTGTGGCTGCATGTCGTCTTGCTTCCAAGGCGAGCACGTTGCCGCTGAGATATCCTCTCGAGTCCTGCTGAGCTGATCTGAGATGCCGCAGTGTATGTGTATCCTGGTATGAACAAATGATGCCAGTTCGCCATGAAATCGTAGTAAATGTGATTTGGTGGCTGCTATGCGATCAAAGTTTGCATGAATGAAATACACGACTATTTATTTTATTATTTTAGAATGTGATATTATATCCGAAATTATTTTATGTAAAATTAACTGCACTGTTGTAAAAGTTCTCTTGAACTAAACACAACAATAAATAAATAAAGAGTAATAAAGACAACTATAGCATTCAAATAATAGTATCACACATTTTAATAAAGTAAATATGCTATGAGGAGGAACATACCCATGACCCATGACAATAGAAGGAAAGCGACGTAAAATAAGGCATTAATATCATTGGATATAAATCCAAGCTCCCCTTAAGTCCTCAATAAATGTATTGCATTAAAGTATCCCATGTTTGAAGGTGCCTTTTTTGAGATGTACAGGAGCTTATCTGACAGTATAAATGGATCTCTTCTTATAACGGGGACAGGACAATCTAGAACAGATGTCTTTTAGAAAGAAGCAAGCAAAGGAAATATGGGCGATGGTTCGCAGGCTTACACCAAATAATCTACATCTAGATTTTTGTATTCCAGTCCTTCCTCCTAAGTACGTTCAGACCGCAGCCATTCCTTAGGGAATCACCATGAATCAGGAAGTGATGCATTGCTATGCCCGAGACACTGTTTCGCAGCCACTGGGGATTCCTCTGGGCATCTTTCCATTCCGTCGCCAAGCCTAATTTGCCTTTGTTTGGTTCCATTCTGGAGTGTCACAGAAAAGCTATCAAATGATGGAATGGTTTACTACCCAGAATTGCCTCAGGTAGGTCTTGTTACTCGTTTGTCATCATGTTTTAGTTCATTTGTTAATGTATCAATGTTACAGGTTGGATAAAAGACATTGGCGCGTTATCGAATTCCAGTATCTTAACCACAGGCACAACAAATTGTTCTTATCAAAACGTATTTATTGTCTTCTTCGTCAATCATTGCATTGCCTTTAACTCGGCTCCCGGCCTAGCGCGAGTAATCGCTTCTCAGTTACTACCCACAATGCATCATCGAACTTGCCAAGGCTTTCATGAGCCCTCCTCTAAGTAGAGGTTTCTGTGATAACAAAGCTGATCTTAGGTATTTCTCCTTTCCTATGGGGCTTCTTGGTCTATACGGTAATCTCCCCAAATAACGAATATAACAACAGCGAGTCCAAAATAGTGACGTTTTTCATCGAATGTTTCGATTTGTTTGCACCTTTTCACACAATAAATAGATGAGAGTTTGGGTTAGGGTATAAAAAGGTGGGGGGTATGGGTCTCCCCCACATTAAAAAAAATAAAGTGCAAAAAACCCAAATAAATATGTTAAACCCAAAAAAATGTGTTGTTTTGGTCCTTGTTTTTTTGGGGGGACTTTAACGTAGAACCGTCTTAACATTCTCGTCCATCACATTTTGCACCATTTAATTTCCTTAATGAAAACTCCACCATCCTCAGCCTGTCAACCTCCATCATCCCCATCGCCCTGCGGCCACTGCATTCTAACTGTCTCCCAGTTTACAAAATGTGGTCACTACATTTGACAGAATCCAGTTGGTACTAACTGGTGGGACTGACCAGGAAACTGGCTTGATATGAAATTTATAATGCGCTTAATACCCAGAGGTTTCTCAGCGCGGACCTGGGGATCGAGCCTGTTGTCGTCTTGCTTCCAAAGCGAGCACGTTGCCGTTGAGCTATCCTCCCGAGACAGATTTTCTGTGCCCCACCCCCTTTCTTCAGAACAGAAGAGAGATCAAGGGCAGAGTAGGCAACGTATCCAGATGCTGCTGCTGCTGCCACATCAGGTTAAAGATATGACTTCAAGGATTCAGAAGAGGTGATGCAAGCGGAGCAAAAGAGTTATGTGGTACAAGTGGTAAGTGCACCAAAAACACATTTTCAGACCATCTTACAATCTGTTCATAAAGAGCTGCCCTGAAATGGCTTTCTAGGCCTAACACATGACTGTTGGGCAGGAGATTTCATCGAAGTAGAATTCATCAAAGTTCTATTAACCGATGTTGCCCCAAAAAGTATGTGGGGGATGGGTTTAGGCTAATAACTAATATAGGGGAGTTAAGTGGTGGTATGCAGGGGTCTCCCCATGCATATATCTGCAGCAAAATCTACCAGTAAAAAACAAAATTAGATGACGTGTTTTCGACCAGATCACATAACTGGTGTAGCGGAGCCCCTCCCTCCCCCCGCAGCCTCTGCAGTGCGATGGGCCCCACTGCCACATGTCCTGGGAGGGGTCCCTCGACTTCAAAAAGAAATAGTTTATTTTGGAAGTCACTCTGCCTTCATAGAAAGATATTCTTTATGAAGGAAGAGTGACTTCAAAAAGAAACTATTTTTTGTTGAAAGGCCAGTGGCTCCCCTCCCACCCCATGACATGGAAGCCTCCAGACTGGAGGCCTCCATGCCATGGAATGAGAGGGGGTCCCTATGCCTTCACGAAGTCGCTCTGCCTTCATAAAGAAAGGATTTCCGTTTGAAAATATTTTCTTTTTGAAGGCAGACTGACTTCAAAAAGAAACTATTTATTTTTGAAGTCATAGTGCTCCCTCCCACCCCATGACATGAGGCCTCCAGATCCTCTGCAAATGACTGCAAATGGCCTGCTGTGGGGAGCTGAAGGCCTCTTCCCTGGACCAACGGATTCAAAAAGGTAAGAAAATGTATTTTGTTTAAATGTGTATGAGTGCACCTAAGTGGGGGTGTATATGCATATAATGTAATGTGTGTGAATTATATGATATGATATGAAAAGTCATTTTCGTAACGTGCCTGTACACAAATGTTTCTAGGGGCGACAAGACAAAGGAGGGAAGACAGAGGGCGGACAAGACAAACGATCTTACTAGGCCCTGTGTCATTCAGATCATGCAAGTGCGAGAACGAGAAGTGCAAGGTGGCTGGGTGAGTGTAAGTGTATGGTGAATGGTGTGTGTGCTTGTGTCTAATGCCTAGCTTACTTATTAGTAATCTTCATTACTCCTAGCTCTACTCTTCCTCGTCCCAGTGCTTGTGTATGAGACCCTTTGCCTCATACACAAGTACTGGGATGAGGTAGAGGGACATGGAGGGTAATGCCTGCATTAGTTACCTGTAATCTTCATTACTTCTAGTCCAGCTCCTCCTCGTCCCGGTACTTATCTTTGAGGCATGGTGCCTTATACGTGAGCACTGGGACTGTCGTCGGGGAGGAGGGGCATCCTCCACTTGGTTTGCAGGGGGACCCCCAAATTGTGTGCTACGCCACTGGATCATAGAAAACCAAAGGAACACTAACTCTGCATTCCTAAGTAGAGCCACAGGAAGAGGAGGCTACAGAAACCTGTGATTCGGGAAAAAAGGGGTCCCTCGGAGGAATTCCATATCTGGTGACAACATTTAAATAAAAATAAAAAAATGATTTATTCAGACCTCCAGAGTACAATTTGGAATCACTAGTCAAAGTAAAGATGTGACTGTCTGCGAAAGGGTTGATCTACATAGTGATTAGGTGTTCAGGGAGAATCGTATGAATCAGGTGTAACTCTGTCCCATTTACTTTTTACATTGGATCAATTAAGTTTTTAACAATGGAGAATGTTGTCTGAAGATCTTCGCCACCTGGGAAATTAGGTAACGCTTGTGTGAGCCAACTATGGCACAGCATGTGATAGTTATAGGCCCCGCCTCTGACTCCTTTCGATCGGGTTCGATGTGGTTTTTATGAACTTTTGGAGGTGGTGAGAAGGTATATGTATGTGCTGGAATCTGTATGCCACAAACCTAGCAGTGAAGAAACAGAGAACTTTAAAACCAGGGGATAACGTAATAGGTTTGAGGCAGGGTCTGCAACCAGGGCTTCTCGAGATGTTTTGGTCTACAATCCCACAATCCTTTTCCATTGACTCTGCTGGCCAGGGCTAATGGGAGATGTAGTCCAGAAAATCTGGAGAAGAAAATGATGCAGATTCCTCAGCACAGTAATGGGGATACACGAATAAGCATAGACAACACCGGGAAGCTCATAAAGAGAGGTTATGGAGAGTGATAGTGGGACGGGATACAGGCTAGAGAGGGAAAGGTTGAATCCATCTTGCTTAATGTGTTGGTGGATCCATAGCTGTTCTCCCAATGAAGCTCTGATTTTGTGCATTTCATGCAATCTGACCTTCCTAGCTGCACTGGTGTGTTTATGTGTCTGCACCAGCTATTGCCTCTGTTGCCTTCTTCTGCTATGACAGAGGAAGCAAAGTGGTTTCCCTTTTAATCCCCCAGAAGACCCAAAAGGGAGAGTGGTAGAGAGGTCTAAGGTTTTGGAGCAAGACAAGAAAAAGAGCCAGAGCGAGACTGGGCTCAAGGAGGACAAGGAACAGTTGGTAAAAATAAGGAAGATGAGTGCAAAAAACAAGACAGAGTGCACACCAAGACAAGCCAAGAAAGATATGAAGGGGCCATTCCATGTAGACACTTAAAAAGAATACATAGAAAACGCGACTGGAGAAGAGCAGAGAAGAAGAGTGAGCTGAAAGAGGCTAGAGAGGATGAGAAAGAAGACTGAGGCGGAAGTTGAAACAAGAGACGAATGGCAGGATCAAAAATAGAAAATAGGGAAGAGCATAAACAGCAGGGAAGAGCAAATGCTTGTTTTTAACAAGACTTCAGTGAAGGGCACTCATAGTGCTTATAAATCAAGTGGCTGAAGGCAGATTTGGTTAAGACATATTTAATACACTGGTAGCAGGTTGACAGCTCAAATTAAGTCATTGGGCCTCATTACGAGGCCGGCAGCCGCGGAATGAACGGTGTCGGTAAGGGACCGGCACCGTTCATTCCGGGCTGCCACATTACGAGGTCTGCAGCGGGTCCCGCTCTGGATGCCTGGCCAGACCACAAGTGCAGAGCGGGACCTGCTAGCAGTCCAGGATGCTAACAACGGCCCGTCATTAACGGGCCCGTTGTTAGCATCCTCCCCATTCCCATTGAGCACTATGGGGGCTCAAATGGGAATGGGGACGTACCGGGTCTGGGACCCGCAAAAAGGAATTACCCGACCCTCCAAGGTTGGAATGGCCCGGTAAATCCCCTTCTGCGGGACCCGGACCCGAGTTTGGGGGTAGCCATGCCGCTAAAAACAGCATGGTTACCTCCAAGCTTGTAATGAGGCCCATTAACTCTAAAAATAATTGCAGACACTTGGAGTGTAACGTTTGATGGTAAGGCTTGATTAAAGCGAGCTCAAAGAGTTCCCATAAGGAGGTGTTTTGGGCTGGGAGGGGCAGGAAGTGGGTGGGGATGGATATAAGGATTTGCATAACCATGGGCAGACAATAGGTGGCCAAATAACCAAACAAAACCTACAAGCTGTGTTTCCCTCATCATTTGCAATTTCTCCCTATCTGCACTCGAATAAAATGGTTACAGCATATAGGTGTTGCTAAAGGGGAGTGTGGCCTGAACCCATGCAGTGAAGACGTGACTGGCCTGAGCTCCCACTGCGATCCTGTAACAAGATCCTGAAAGCACTACCTCATTGTTAAACTGGGCACTTTTGCCAGCACATTTTTGTTTGTGAATAGTGGCGCTTTTAGTTTTGTTCCAACTCTGATGAAAATGGAGGCCCAGGAGAGCCTGTTGCGCATAACGAGTGGGGAGACTTAAGATGGCGACTGGCCTGGCTTCATGATACAGAGCGTGTTGCTGCGGACAGAACGCGGGCACAGATGGTCAGGATTGGCCCTGAGGGCCTGAATGCTGGAAGGCACTTGCAGAGGCGGACGTAGAGGATTGGAACCGGCCTCTGAAAGGAAACAACAGCCCGAATGGTGACTATTGGTTCCGATCAGCATGGCAGGGGTTCGGGGCAGTGATGAAGGCAGAATACACCCCAGCGAACCCTGTGCACACGTTGAGCGGCCCCACCGCAAGACTGCTGTCTACACTCTGACTCCTGGAAGCACACAGCGAGAGGACTTGACAAGACTGCCCGGGCGCTGACAAGGACCCCCACAGATTCGCTGAAGACGGACTGTGGTCCGCTCGGACAAGCTGCAGATGAGCGGGACCCCCGATGAGGTAGTGCGTGAAAGTGAGTGCGCCGCGTTGCTCTGCTTTTGGCTGCGTGATGCAGGCCCTCTGGTTGGCTGGTTGGAGGACATAGCTAGCAACACGACAGCTGTATGCATGGCTGACATCAGGGCCCTACAGGAAGACACACTCCCGATTCTCTCTCACATTGAACTGCTAAAGATTAGGGACTGCCATGGCATGTTGCCTTGGGAGAAACACTTTGAACGCTGCTAGTGCCCACGTAAGTTGGGAACATGTTGTTTAAATGCTTCTCCACCATAGACACAGATATGCTACCAAAACATTAGGTCTGTTGAAGTACCCCTCCACCCCCCTTGGAAAGAGGGAAGACTGATATCGAGCCTGCATCCCATGCAGTTGGGAATATCAGGGAGCTTACTTCGGCTTATGAGGAGCCACCTGCATGGCATAAGGGTTTGGACTGGTGCGTGTCCCGCCCCTGAGCAGGGGGACAACACAGATAACTAGGCTGCACTTTTGAAGCCTTGTAAGAGCGCACACAGCCATTACAGAACCACAGCACTCTGAGCTCTATGCCCCATCCTTGGGAATAAGTTGCTAAATATTGTACTGCACCACTGCTGTTTTGCATGTCGCGCACGGAGTGAGGGAATTTACATGAATTTCGACACCTGCAGGCTGCTCCCTCCCTCGCCCTGTGGCTGCGAAGTCCAGCGACGTTGCCTGCAAGCTCAGCACCCGTCTTGCTATGTCCCCTACCAAAAAGAAAAATAAAGGCACGATCATGGACTGTTTTGCGGGTCAAGTGAAAACCCAGGATGCTGCTTCTTTTGCGGGCCTAACGCAGAGTGAAGCTAAAAACCCGAGGAAAGTAAAGTACTAGCTGCCACTGCTGCTCTACAAACCTCTCTAGAAGGTAGAATTGATGAGGTGAGGATTGATGTGCAGCTTCTCGAGCAGGATGTGCTTTCGCTCACAGAGGGGGTCATGACAGCAGAAGCACTCTTGAAGGACACGGCCACCACTACTGGAGACCTAACAACGAGAATGAAGGTCTTGGAGGCAAGAAATGCTATGTTAGAACTAAGACATGAAGATGCAGAGGGCAGGTCTTGTAGAAATAACATATGAGTGCTGGGGTTGCCTGAAGGCACGGAGGGCAAGGATCACTCTAACTATATTGAAAATCCACTCATGCAAGAAATAGGCCCAGAGAAATTATTGCAGGGATTTGCCGCTGAGAGAACCCATCGATCCCTTCAGAAGAGGCCTCTGCCCGGGTCATATCCCAGGCCAGTCATTACTAAGATTTTAAACTTTAGAGACAGGGAAGTGATACTGCAATTTTCCAGAGAGGGCGGGAAGATATAGAGGTGCAGTTCAATGATTGCAGTATATCTTGATTACACACCCATGGTACAACAGAAATGGAATGCGTTTGTGCCCACCAGGGCAAGGCTTCGACAGCTGGAACTTAAGTACATGCTTATGCACCCAGCCAGATTGAAGGTACTACATGGAGGGAGAACACATTTCTTTGAAAGCCCAGCGGCAGTAAACATATGGATTGAACACAACAACTTAATGGCCGAAGACGACGACGTCACCCAAGGGAACAATGGAGTGGGCTCTTGAGCTGGTAATGGAAGGCGATGGAAGCCCTCCTCAGAAAATGGACTTGTCGCGTCTGGAATCCAAGGGAACAGCGGAATTGTACCGGTGTGTTTAAGTTCCCAAGCAGCATAGCACCCTGAGGTACATTTGGTCTGAACCTTCTATGGAATCATTGCACATGACTAAATGCACAATGAGACTCCCAACCATGTCACCAATGAATACACCCACTAATTTGGCTTTAGACAACCCTATCCCTGAGCACCGAATAATTATTTTGTCAGAATATAACTCCTCCAACTCCCACAAGGCCGCTATGCCCCCAGCCTGTAATGCGTCCCTGTGATGTCGCTGTGTGCCCCGTGTACCCTGCATGTCGCTGTGTACACCTGCCCTACTACTCCTGTGATGTCGCTATGTATCCCTCTATACTCCCATCACCTCTAGCCCCGGTGATGTCACTGTATGCCCCACTGTGCCTGTGTGTCGCTGTGTACATGGTCTTTTGTTCCCCGTGATGTCGCTATTTCTCCCTCCGCCCCTGTCCTGTCGCTTAAGCGCAGCCCTCTGTCACTGTATGCCCTTTGTGCCCGTATGTCTCTGTGTACCCTGCCCTCCTATTCCTGTGATGTCACTATATATCCCACTGTATTACCTTCCCCTCTAGCCCCCCGTGATGTCACTGTATGCCCCACTGTCCCCATGTGTCCCTATGAACCCTCCCTTTTGTTCCCCATGATGTTGCTATGTATCCCAATGCCTCCACCGTCATGTCGCTGTAAGCCCAGCTCTCTGTCGCTGTATGCCCCTCTCTGCCCATGTGCCGCTGTATGCCCTGCCCTCTTTTGTTCCATATGATGTCGCTATGTATCCCACTATGGCCACCGTCCTGTCGCTGTAAGGGCTCAGCCCTCTGTCGCTGTATGCCCCTCTCTCCCTGTGTATCGCTGTGTACCCTGCCCTCCTGTTCCCGTGTTGTCCTCATGTATCCCACTGTGTTGCACTACCCTCTAGTCCCCATGATGTCGCTGTGTGTCCGTGTTGCCCTTATGTATCCCACTGTGTTGCTCTACCCTCTAGTTCCCATGATGTCACTGTGTGCCCACTGTGCCTGTGTGTATCTGTGTACCCTGCCTTCCTGTTTCCCCATGATGTCACTATATATATCCCTCTAGCCCCCCCTCCTGTCGCTGTATCCTCAGCCCTCTGTCACTATGCGCCCTGTGTGTCACCTTTTGAATATATATATGTTTTTGGGGCAAAATTACATGTAATATCTTATTGACAATTATGACAGTCCCTGATGACATTATGTTCACTGTTATTGTAATATGGAGGTTATGTTTGCCAGTTGTTTCACCAACAATTATTTTCGAATTGATTGACAGTAGTTGTATTGTACTCAAATTGGTGTAGCTGAATGCTACGTTATGGTGGTGTAGTGACCATTATAATAGGAGGCTCTTAATGCCTGATTTTTTGTCCGCAATATGTTTTGGGACTTTTTTGGATGTGCACACGGCGTCGTGACGTCATGATGTGCCGCGAGTACGTGGTGGAGTCACGACGTCGCGACAGTACGTTCTGACCCGCGAATTCTACGCAAGTCTGCTGAGTCCTGCAGCACTACTGGACCAGTTTGACCGCGTACATTAGGAGAGAGGAATACTTCCAAGTAAGTGGGGAAGGCCATATAGAGGTGCTTGGGGGCCTTTTCCCTTGAAAATCAGAGATGAGAGGTGGGACTAAATAGGGGTTCTGCACGTTTTCTGTCTTCACAGATTTTTTGACCCTGAGAGGGTAGTGAGGACGGTGCATTTACCCTCACATGTGAGAGTCCCTTTTGGAATACTGACATGGGACCCAGATGTTGAGCCTTTGACGAAGAGATGATCATTCTTTCATCATAATCATGTATTGAGATAGGTAAGCTTTACCACCACTAATTTTATCAGATTTTTTGTAAATTAATAAAAATGGGATTATGTAGATGTCCCCATAGATTCATTTTGCCTTTATTGTATACTACTATAGAGAAGAGAAAAAGGAAACGCAAGAATTCCTGAAGAAATTGGGAATCTGCAGCAAATAATCGAACAGGCCCAAGATTTATTAATGGGAAGAGAGGTATGTAATTAAAAACATACTCTATTACCCTTTGAGGGATGAGGGTACAGTTTCATGCCAATAGAGATTGATACTATGTTATTAGATACTAATAGGGTGTCCATTTTTTGATTAACAGGGTTCTCCCCTACAAAAGAAGATTTTTAATTCCGGCACAAGACAATTTCCCCTGAAGAATGTCCTACATGACTGTATATCAAGGACAGAAACTTGTACAAGTCGGGTTGTTTGCATTACACTAACAGGAAATAGGCCAAAAGTAGTGAGGTATAGGAATCAGAGTGTGATATGTACACACAGTGTCTGATCCTAAAGAAACAATTGCAACATTACTCACCCATGGTGTTTCTACTTGTGTTGTTTTAACATAATGTATATGTTTTATGTACTATGATCATTTTTATGATTGTTTTATGAAATGTATTGAATCTTAATAACATTTTGTGATAATTGATTCCACTTGATGTGGGAAGAGTGTTTAGTGACACATATTTAAATATCGGACTTTCTTTTTGTATATTAAAGTATATGCTCACAGAGCAAGAAGTCTGTTCATCCCTACCTGTGACTCAGAACCGTTTTGAGAATAGAGAACTGCGTACCCCTGCCATCCTATTCACCTGCCTGGTCTTGGGCATATTAAAGGTGAACCATCATATCTTAACATACCACTACGCTTACTCTCTGCTATACACCATCACACAATTAGAGCACAGCTATACCCCTCGATAAATTCGGCCTAGCTGTTCACATACAAACACTAACCCATGTACACCTCATCACCCTAATAAAACACAGCTATCCCATGACAATCCGGCATAGCTGCTCACATAAGTGTCCTTCAGGCCTAACGCAGCCAGAACCCAGTCTGGGTGTCCACCCTCCAGACTGCACACATTCAACTGATATCTTCGCTACCACACCTAACGCTAGGATGCAGCTACCATCAGGCAATTACATCAGCTGTACACATAACTAGTGCACCCACGCACCCTTCAACACTCTATCTCTCTACTGACCTGGACTGCGGTCCCCGTGGGCATTCAACCTACAAGCGCTTTGAGATCATACCAATGATATATAGAGTGCTATATAAATGCCAATTAACAAACATAACATAACATGATCGGATCACCGCTAGACACATGAGGGGTATCAGTGGGAGTGGGCATTGTCACCCACTAGATGGTGCTTGGATGACCCCTAACCTGGAGATAACTCATGGCAGCCTTTTGCTGGTCCTTTAACCCAGTACCCAATGGCTAATGATTGCTTCAGCGGTACGGGAATGCCCGAACAGAGATATTCTGTTGGGTGCTGTTTGTACCCCAGTTTAAGGGGTTTCTTAAACTGTTTATGTTTCGTTTATTTTATAGAGCTTGGCAAAGGTGAGCACAGAAAGGGGGAGTGAGCTGCTGGTGGCGCTGACAGGAGTCTGCTGAGTTCTTGTTGGGCACCCTGGAAGACGACATTGAGGGGTGCCCTTGTGGGTAGGGGGCGTGCACTGTGTGATGGACACATGTTGGAATGTATGATGGTCTTTGCAAAGCGCTTGGTGGAGTCGGCTATCAAAACCTTGCAATGGCATCAATTAGCTTCTTATGCTGCAATGTGAGAAGACTGGGATCATACATATGCAGAAATGGGGGGAAGTCTTATCTCCGCAGGAAAAAGATATCTATTGACTTACTCTGGGAGACCAACCTGCTGCCGGAAGTTAGGCACCAGGTCTTAACGAGATGGGGTGGGACTGGGTACTCCTCCACATTTTCACAATTATATGGGTGGAAGCGACGGTTCCATTCCAGTTACTGGGGAGGGTGGCAGATGGAGAAGAGAGATTTGTGATCTTACGTGGCTATCTTGGCCATAGAGAGGTGTGCATTGTCCATTCATATCTTCCAAATAACAGGATCCCGGCACATGTGCGTGCACTGAGCAGTAGGATTGCATTGAGACGCGATGTGCTGCTAGTATGGGGCCGCTAAATGTAATTGTGTACAAGATATAGCCTTAGATAGATCCTCTCCCCCTCGGGGTGTCACACCCCTGGCTACTGATGCCCTTAACTCGGCCCTGTCGGAGCTTGCTAGGATGGATATCCGGAGGGAACTGCATCCGGACACAAGGGTATATTCCCTTTATTCGTCCCCCCTAACCAACACACTAGTATAGATTGCGTGCTTGTAGGAATTGAACACTTGGCAGAATTTCCCATTGCAGACTACATGGGACGCACAATGTGAGACCACTCCCAACTGATGATCACATGGGCAACTAAGAAACCTAGGCCTTCTATCCTGACTTGGCGCATGCCTGTAGATGCTCTCCGGGATGGTCCCTTTTTTGACTCGTTACGCAAAACTTTAGTACAATTCCTGGAGACCAACATTGGCAGCGTTGACAGCTGGGGCACTGTGTGGGAGTTTATGAAGGCGGTGGTCCGAGGAGCGATTATAGCAAGTGTGGAGGGATCTGTAGTGAACTAAGGGAGGATTTAGAGACAATGGAAGATAGGATCCTTGAACTGGAGGCCCGGTGCTCTGACAAACGACCACTGGAAAAGGAATTTGCCGAACTGCGCTTGCAATGTGCACAGGCTTGGGGTAGGCTGTCCGAATTTGATTACAAAACACAAGTGGCACAAACAGATGCTGTGGTGGACAAAGCCAGAAGGCTATTGGCATGGCGGTGCAAACGTGAACATCCCAAAGTCATGACCACGCTGTTACACGATGAATGCAGTGCCCCATGGAGATCTCAGATAGTTATTAACACCCTCTTTACCATGTTTTACGCTCAGCTGTACAAACACGTCACACAGATATGTCAAGATGAGATAGATGATGCGCTTAAGTAGATTCGACTTCCACGACTCACTGATGACCAGGTAGCTGCTCTAGATTTCCCAGTCTCCCTGGAATAATTACGAGAGGCGATCACTGCACTTTCCAATGGTAAGACCCCAGGCAGTGATGGGCTCCCGGCAGAATTTTATAAGACATATAGCTCTATGTTGACGCCAGCACTCATGAAGGTTTACGTGGAGTCGTTTGATAGAGGCATGCTCCCAGCTAGCATCAGGGAAACACTGGTGAAACCCATCCCTAAACCAGGAAAACCCATAGAGAGATGCGAATCCTACTGCCCCCCTGGCCATGCTGAACTATGATGTTAGGATACTCACTACCATAATGGCTGGCCGCTTACGCAAGCTAATAGCTTCCTTAATACATTTCGACCAGATAGGGCTTGTACCTGGCCACAACACCACCATAAATCTATGCAGATTGCAGCATGTTATAGACCAGACCAACTCGTAACCTGCGCACCTGGTGGTGCATCCCTTGACCCCATTAAGGCGTTCGATTGGGTCTACTGGGAGTGGATGCACGCAGCACTAAGGGGCTTTGTATTTGGGGGAAACTTTCATCCGCTGGGTTACACTACTGTACACTCGCCCGGTGGCCACAGTGAAGTCGGGAAGAAAGATTTCAGACACGTGGGACGTACAAAGGGGAACCCATCAGGGGTGCCTGCTCTCCCCAATATATTGGCACTGGAGCCCCTGGCTGCATACTTGAGGCAGGAATACCTTGAGACTGGCATAAATATTAGAGGAACTAGACATCTTATATCATTATACGCTGATGATATCCTACTGTACTTGTGCAAGCTGGCACATAACCTTCCCATTATACTAGATGTTTTGGATAATTTTGCAAAAATATACGGGATTTCATTCAGCAGACATAAGTCCTGCCTATTTCCCTTAGCGGGACTTCAACTAGAAGACACAGCAGACTTACCAGACCTGGGGTTGGAATGCGAAACAACCACATTTAAATACTTAGGATTCCGGATCACACATGCACCTCACGACACTCACATATACAACACAGTTAAGGCGGTGAACGGAATTAAGAAATCCATGAAATTCTGGAATGGCCTACCACTCTCTATCATGGGAGGGTCTACATAGTCAAGATGATTATCCTCCCAAGACTATTATACGCATTTACGAATGTGCACTACCACATAGAATCAAGGTTCTTCCGAGCCTTTGAAGCCACTCTCAGGGATTTCTTGTGGGGAGTAGGACAACAAAGAATTGCACTCAAAACATTATATCTACCATACCGAGAAGGCAGAGTGCAGCTTCCCAATTTGGAGGTTTAGTACTTGGCTGCCAAGCTTTGCTATGTGACAATGTGGGGGTCTGATGACATCACCCCTGAGACTAGGCTTCTCCAGACAGCAGTGACACCTGCTCGACTTAAAGAAATTCTGTGGGTCCCCAGATGCTGCATGGGCTCTCAAGCCCTGATGGTAGAACCGGGTAGGCAGATGTGTCATTTGGACCAGAACATTAAAAATGATGCACTTGCTACACCCGTACTCCCGGAACAGCCCCATTGGAGCAGATGTGTGCACTAGCTTGGAAGAATTGAAGGTGGCCAGACGTTGGGAAGTATTAGGCAGAGGTCGAAGTGGGCAGGAGCAGTCGGGAGCGGTGCTCCTGTACTTTTTATTTTTAAGTTTCACCGTTCCTATACTTTTATTTTTAAAAAGAAACTGTTCTGGAATCGTTTTGTTTTAAAATAAAAGTATAGGAAGAAGTTGAAGCTTGCACTTCAGTGCACTGCACTGAACATTCCAATAAAGAGCAGGAATGTTTGTGGGTTTGTATTGTGTGTGGGAGGGGGCGTGGCGATGGGGCTTGTGGGGAGCGGGACAGGCCAGCAGGGAACATAGTTCCACTACTTCTTTTCGTACACTTTCGACCACTGGTATTAGGCATATGCACCTGGGGGGACATGTTTGACAATGGGATGTTCCGAGATTTAGAAAGGTTGAGACAAAGGGAAGGTTTGCCTGGAGGCCAACTCCTAAAATGTATGAGAGTGATGAAAGTGGCTAAGCGTAAATTGGAGGGATCAGGGGCCTAGGAGACACATCAAATCTGGGGGGGACAGGGGACATCTTGCAGACTTTTCTTTATTTATTGTGTTTTAGTCAAAGAACTCGACTTTTCACAAAATTAGAATTAAAATAGCAGTACGTATTAAATTACAAATATCACAGTATAAAACAAGAGAAAAGAAGAAAAGAAAACAGAAGAAAATTAAAGGATGCAGCAGCAAAGAACATGTCTTTGTTGCATTTCTGGATTTCTCATCTGACTATGAGCTCATGGTAAGAGAGAGGAAATAACAATTACTTCCATTTGGCCACAGCTAGGACGCCAGCTCGTTAAAAGGCAGATCACTTGTAAGGGGACTCCTGCCAAATAAAGGAGTTGAATCCTTTTCTACCAACTGCAAGTTGCTACTTTTTTGTGTGGGGCAAGGAGACATGTATGTCTCTTGGAATGGAAAGATGGGGGTTTCAAAGAAAGAGGACATCTTGCTTGTACCTCTGAGTAAGCCCTGTTATGGGAGTAGAGGGACCAGGTGTGTGATGTTGCTGCTTTGACGGTCCTCCGGGGGGGAGGAGATACAGCAAACAAGGAGGATGAGCAATCGCAAGCCCGCCCCCTTATAAGCACTCCCCAGGTCCGCGGCTGGATGTGTCGGACCCAGGAGATGCCTAGTAGGTGGGGTGTATGTGGACCCAGTGGGGTGGCCAGAGGTGCCCCTGCGAGGGCCGGGCCAGCTCCTCACGATGTGTCTGGTCCCTCTTATTCCATCTCATGCTGGCTTCAGAGCCTCGCCTTTCTTTGCCTTTGTTATTCTGAATCCAGAGCTGGACTCTGTTCCTTTCTCATTTAACATTTGCTGCAAAGCCTGATCTATTTGATTATCTCATATCTTAATAGGACGGCAGAGCATGGGTCCTCTGCCCTGTTACATTATTCAAAGAGCCCCTCTGGCCTTTCTTTGCCTCTCCCTTGTCTCACTGCTTGCTTGCTTAATACATACCTCATTGCTTGAACACTCAACATGTTCTCCCTAACACAGCAATAGCAGCTGCAGTCTGTCTTAACTTCTATTTGTTCCGTGTCTTGAATTGGCCTCTTATTTCCACTTTTCTGTCTGCAGGGGAAAGGCATTTGCCAGTCACTGCCATGATGGTTCTACCTGGCCATAAGAGGGCAACAACTAGCCAATATTGGAAGAACATGGCATATTATGCCAGAGGCTGGCAACTGCCTTCCTAATGCCTACACTAGAGACACGACTCTTGCCTTTGTTTCTAACAGTAATTCAGTGGATGAAGAAACGCAAGATCACACATATTGCTTATAAATGAAGGGGATGATGTTACACTTGCTTAAGACATTTTTATCACGCCAGGAGCTAATTTCCAGCTGCAATTAAGCGATTACCTTTTAGACTTCTGGCTTTAAATAATGTTAGTATCACCTGGAAAGCACAGAGTTTGCTAAACAGGGTTCCTGGAGCACGAGGGGTACCCTACTTGTGGGCATGGATGATTGGAGGGCATTCTTGCCATCGGAGCCTGGCTCCTACAGCCATGATGGGGGGAGGGGCCTATTACTTTTGGTTGTACGTACCCTTTGAGGGTGGGCAGACATTGTTCCTGCTTTAGCCCTCTAACAGCTCTGCTTTGCAACTTTATCATACATACCTGTCAGGTGGCATGTAACTCAATGCTACTAATGTTATCAGCCTCAGAAGTCTGGAATCCTTTGCCACATCAACTAGGGTACAGGCTTGCTAGCTGAGACTTACCCATGTCTGAGTTGGCATCTGTCGCCCTGTGGGGAAGACACACACAGAAAGAGCAGGGCACAGTGCTCTTGTGGGTTTTTCACACTTCTTCCTCGAGTTGGGTACAATTCACTCTGCAGTGGCACATGCTGGGCAACATTCTCCCACTTTGACAATGTCACCCAAAGAGCGAAATTGGCCATTTGAAATACCTCTGTCGACTTATAATCCACACTGATGGGTTTAAGCACCTGCTTAACGCGAGATGGCAATTAAGGGCATTTGCCAACGCACTCAAGAAGCACAGGACACCCTCTTACCAGCGACATGCCATGCTCACTCATTCTGATCACGAATTGGCATTTATCTGGGGTCATGTTAAATGTATTTATTTATTACATGTGTAGCATCACGCAAACCCCCCAAACATCAAGGCGCAAAGTAAACTGCATGGAGTGGACCACTTCCATTGGTGCACGTTTTTACTTTTCCGCCACAAAATGGAAGATTTAGCGTAAAAAGGCAGGTGAAATCACATTGCTTTTCCACTTTGGAAGAGTGTAAATACCTCTCGCAATTAGCGATTGCTGGTGGAATTGACAATGGCTTCCTCTGGACTCTGCCCGCTTTTACCAGGTTTCATTTCAAAGCAGATCCCAGAGGAATCCCTTTCCTTATTTCCAGCGTGAGAATCCATGCTGGCAGTAAGGCCGCATTTGTCTGGTGGAGCGGGAAATACAGGGGGTCCTGGTATGTCCACTCGGCTCCTGAATTCCACCCAGAAAATGCACAAAAATCTGGCTAATTAGAAAAAGCGACACTAATAGTGTTTTCCACCACTTTTTCTGAACCAATTAACCTGGAAAATTCTGTGTTGCATCGGAATCTGAATGCATTCACTCTGACTATTATCTCACCGGAAGATTAAGCCAGGTGCTGAACACAGGTGTTACATATTCCTGTGCACATTCTGCAGTTGGCTACCTTACAAATTATATCTCCTCTGGGCCTTTACCGTCTTAACCCCTTAACTGCCATGAGTGTTTCCTCTCAGTGCCAAGGCCTTTTTTGTTGATTTTGGTATGTCACCATTCAATCCCTTGTAACTTCTTTGTTACATGAGATATCTCGGCCAAAGTTGGCCCCTTTTTTCCCACATGTAGGCGGTCGAATATGCCAATAAAATGTTGTACAAAGAAGCCTGTGGTGTTTTCCTTGTAAGAGCTAGGAACAAATGGTTTGCTGTGCTGGATTCGCCATTTTCCAGGCTTTCAAGAACAGATTGAGTGGAAACCAAAATAACATATTTTGATATGCTAATCAGCCGTTTTGTGAGAGGTAGGCGATTTTGGCGTTTTTTTGTCCAATAGGACATGTGTGAACGGAATGGAAGAAAAGGGTAGGAAAGCTGAATAGGAAGCCAGAAAGGCATACATTTCTGAAAAGTAGACAATATTCCAAGTTCAGGAAGGAGTGATTTGCGCAGGTCAGGCAACAACTATGTAGGGAAAGATTCCATAGTTTGGGGGGAAATCGGGAAAATGACAGAAAAAAACCCCACAATTTCCACACATTTCACTCTGGTCACCTACCGAACCACGCAGCCAACAACACATGGCCTACCTTCCCACGTTCTCACAGGTTTACCCAATAAAAATGGTACCTCACATGTGTGGGTGCACCTACCTGGGTGCAAAGGGAAAAGCCTAAAACACTGGTTTTCGCAAGTCTTTTCGCACTGCAGATTTTCAGGAATTTTGCTCTTGTGGACAACCTACAGATTTGGGCGTAGGGTATCGAAGCCACAAAGGAAAACAGGGAACCCCATGCATTTCCGAAAAGAAGACACCCGTGGGAATCCACAGAGGTCTGACTTGCGCGAATCGCCCCATAATTTATGACCCACAATCCCTAACAAAGTCTGAAATTTAGTGGAAAAAACAAAATTTTCACTTTGTCTGGGATTGTGGGTAATACATTCTTGGTTGATTCTCCATGGTGGTTCAGTGGCCCCCCACACCCACCCAAAACAAGTTATAATTTGTTTTATGTTTGTTTTGCCCCTTTCCTAGGGGCAGATGGGCACATGTGTGTGGCCATCTGCCCCCTGGGGGGGCAAAATGTACTGCCCCAGGCTTGGGGGGTGGCTGTGCCATTATTGGCAGTTGCTTCCCGCCAACCCGAATGGATGGGGAGTATCTCATGTACCCCTTCCTAGGGGCAGAAATCTGCCCCCAGGGAAGGCTACATAAGGGGCCCCATCCACTTAGGGTGGGGGGAGAGGGCCACCCCCCCTTTCAAACACAAACAATCCTGGTGGTCTAGTGGGCATTCCACCCAAAACAAGTTATAATATATATATTTTTGTTTTGCCCTTCCCTAGGGGCAGATGGCACATGTGTGTGGCCATCTGCCCCAAGGGAGGGGTCAAAACGTACTGCCACGGGCTTGGGAGGGGTGGCTCTGCCAATATTTGCAGTGGCCTCTACCCCCCCACCCCAAATGGATGGAGGGCATCTCATGTACCCCTTCCTAGGGGCAGAAATCTGCCTCCAGGCAGGGTTACATAAGGTGCCCCCATCCACTTAGGGTGGGGGGAGGGCCACCCCCCTTGCAAAAATCCCTGGTGGCTAGTGGTCCCACCCACACCCACCCCACTCAGAACTATGTTTTTTTTAAAAAAAAATCTTTTTTATTTGTTTGCCCCCCTTCCCTGGGGCATATGATCACCCGTCTGCCCCCAGTGTATTGCCCCCATGCTTTGGGGCAAGAGGGGAGAGGGCAGCTTACGTAGTAAGCAGCCCCTCCCCCCACTTCAAAAACAGATCCCTGCACGACACACCAAACACATATTCTGGGGGGGATACATTACATTACACCCCCTCACTTAAAATGGTGGGGGGGTGTTTGTCCTCCCTGTCCCTCCCATGTCCTACGCCCATGGGAGGGGTGGCCTGCTGAACCAGAAGAGACAGCACTCTTAACCTTGATGTACAGCCTGGAAGATGGCTGGAGGCCAATGACCCGCATTTAGGCATGGTCTGTTAGGCATAGTCAGCGCAAACAATGAGCGACTGAAGGGAAAATGGGAGGTAGGCATGGGGTTAAAGTTCACAGAGGTACAATGGGAACGAGCCTTGCTCTTTAACAAAAATGGGTTCCCGGAATGCACGGTTTTGGCTTACCCAATTTAACGTGCTGCATTGTGCATACATGACTGCCAGAAGAGTGGTCACATTTAGTATACATGCAACCCCAAAATGTCCCTGGTGTAATGGTGAAGGAGCTGACTTAATGCATATGCTTTGGAAATGCACTGGGGGCGTAACATTTCTGGTTTTGTACAGAACAGGCATGCACGAAAGCGGGGATTGCCAGGCTTGAATGGACTATAGAAAAAGGGGGCTAGTTGCCTTCTTTTTTGTTAAAGAGGGGCTTGACTCAAAAAGGCGTTAATTACAGGGAGAAGAGAGAGTCATAAGATACCCCTATTTCACCGTTTAGACTGTGGTAGGTTTTCAAAAGGCAGGAAGCTAGTTTGCAAATGCTAGGTATCGAAAGTGACAAAAAGTGGGAGTGGATAGAGAATTTGGTTTATTCAGACATACATATAGAATATAAAATTCATAGTAAAGAATACACAGTTTGAAACGAAAGATCACATGCAAGCCTAGTTTGGCTTGTAACAAAAGAACACAAAAAATGGAAATAAGTACAAAACTGTTGTTACATCACAGTTTGGTAGGTGAGGGTTAGTAACATATATTGTGGATTTAAATACTACAATCAGATTGGTAGTATGTCATAGTGGTCAACTAAGTATTTAAATAAACCAAATTCTCTATCCACTCCCACTTTTTGTGACTTTCGATAGCTAGCATTTGCAAACTAGCTCCCTGCCTTTTGAAAACCTACCGCAGTCTAAACGGTGTAATAAGGGTAGCTTATGACTCTCTCTTCTCCCAGGCTTGAATGGAGCCCACTATAGCGTCTTCGGGGAATGTATCCTAGGCTGAGTAAACATAAGGATGGAATTAAGTTCTTGGAACTCGCGTGTGTTATGGCGAAGAGACGCCTGTCTATGTCCTTGAAAAATTAGCAGGGGCCCCAATATGGACTGTGGCATAAAGGATAAGCAGGGGCCCCAATATGAACTGTGGCATAAAGAATAAGCAGGGGCCCCAATATGAGCTGTGGCCTAAAGAATGAACTGTGGCATAAAGAATAAGCAGGGGCCCCAATCTGAACGGTGGCATAAAGAGTTTGAGCGCTGGTGCCTGGCTGAGATGAAAGCATGGGCTGGTGCTGTACACAAGAGAGAGGATGAGCTAGCCGCTACATGTGATGTCTGGGAAAGTCTTAATTCAGCAATGTTCTATCCTTCGGATGACAAACCACCTTGAACAGTGATATGCTTATTATAGGGGTGGTGCATAACATCGAAGATACGCTTGAATCTGTTTGAATTCTCCCACTCGGGCTGCTCTTGTAAAAACCTCTGAGCACTTGACACTGCTGTGCCTGCTGCTCTCCCTAGCCTGCGGACTCATTTACGAAATACGACTACCCAAGCTCTTTTTGTTTGTCTGTTTGTTAGTAGATTGCTCATATGTTATGAGATGTGATGATAAAACACCATATTATACTACTGTTGATGTGAATGTAACATCACTACACATGCTTGCGGTACTGATGTAATGTCAATCTTGTTGTATTTACTCAATAAACACATTTTAAAATAAATCTTTTTAAAAAAAATAGCTGGTGCTAGAGCGCCACCTAATAGCCCACACTAAAAACAAGAGCTGATAACAGGTAGAGATGAACCAGGGTGAGGCGAGGGAGCAGGGCAAAAAAAGAAGCTCAGTCTTAGATGAATTTAGATGATGAGAATGGGCTGGAATTCAAGACATTATTGCTCCCATGAATGCCCTCAGTAGGAAAAGGGTGCACAGAGGAGTGTGGAGAAGCTACAATGGCAAGACATTTTAAGGTAGCACTGCATATATCTCCTCAACCATGATTCCAAATTCTAGAATTGCCACCACAACATCCATAGGGCATAGATAGGATGAAAAGGTTGTATAGAAGGGATACGTACACCACACATGCACTTTACATAATGGCGCCCGATGCAATCAGCAAACGTGTTCACTTTTCAGTACATTTAGAATATTTGACTCTTGTACGGGACAAACTTATCATCAGTGCAGTTAAGCAATATGTATATGTTTCCTGTTTTGTTGTATGATCAGCGACTAGTGAACTCATTCTTACTCAACAAGATCTCATATACGGACAAAGGGTCTGATTCATAAAACAAGTTACACTGACTTACTTCTAACTATAACATGGAGTTTGCTATTTGCTTCACAAAGGCATTAAGATGGATAACTTACTACTGATACTCTGAGTAAGTTAAGCGCAAATCAGAGTTATTCATAATAATGACTTTGTGAAGTGTCCATGAAGTCTTTAGTTCTTTAACAGCCCAATAAAGTGGCTACATGGCCCAGTGAGTCTCTTCATGTAGGACACAATTAGGAAAAAAGGAATTGATGGTTTCCAGTTATGTATAACCGGGGCCCGTTCTACAATAAGGCAATTCTAGGCAGCTGCCTGTGACCCTTGAAGCATCAAATCTAGCCCCGTTGCAAGGAGGGGTGAAGCGTGGCACTTCCCATGGTGGAGGGGAAGTCCTTGCACTGGTCCTGCCCAACAGAATAACAAATATGATAACATCAGAAGAGGGGCAGGAGAACGTGTGGGCAGCGGGGGTGACAGATACGCTCAGGATTAGACGGGATCAGCAGCGTGCAGGGTCTCATTGGAAGGTGGTTCCACCAGCAAAGATTCTTGTTCTTGGTACTGTTTATTTAATGATTGTATATTGATTATACTATTAGAGCTGCGAAGAATGCCAGGGCATTGCTTCCATTAGCAATACCCTTACACTCCACTCTTGTACACAAAAGTACACTGTGTACAGACTGTAATTGCAAATAAACCTTGTGGAGTACATTCGGCCCCAAGATACAAATGAACTACCTCTGGATGAGTTAAGCCAAATGGTGCAGAAATATGAAAGCACACTGTTGGCAGAGACAAGGCCAGCATGTCATTCTGAACTATCAAGTAAGTGAATGTTGGTTTCATAAAAAGGAAAAATAACATTAAATGGGCCCCGTGTTCAAATGACAAAGCCCAAAACTGAAGGCCTGATTGCCAATGCATGGGCCCGATACCTGAAAGTGCAGCTTTGCTAACACAGAGAGCTAGCATGGAGCAATGTGTGCATTTTGCAGCATGGAAATGAGCATGTAAAGTTGAAATTCCACTGCAGAAGTCAATTCAAAAGCACACATTAAGGAAACTTGTGGCTATCAAAAAACTGTTTTAAAATAAACTGCGAGAATGAAGATGGAATCAAAACGCATCTCGTGGGATGCAAGAAATTGAAGCAAAATGTATAATGGGGGAAGAAAAAAATGCATTTTAATAGCACAATGTTTTCTCATCAGAGTTGACTTTAAAACTTGTGTTTAAGTTCAGAGACCGTTTCCCCCATTCGATTCAAACGCCCAAAGACTGCCCACCTCCACCTACACTTACCAGACATCTGGGAATTCCAATGAAGCTTCTGCAGAGACAGGAAAGGGACAAAACTTGTGCCTGACCAAAGTTTTATTGTGATGAACAGATGACCACTCAGTCAAGAAAGACCCAGCCAATGGATGTGAACTCTGAATAATAGCCTGCCACATGATGCCAAGGGGTAGAATGATACCCCTCTGTTCAGGAAGATAATAACACATCTCCAGGTCCAGGACTTTGAAAGAATGCTAAGGGCTTTTTAGCAGGTTCTGTCAAGAAGGGGGAGAGAACCAGGCCTTGACACAGATATTGAGAAACAAAAATAGGCCCGTTAATTGAAGTGAAAAGTATGTGTGTCATTAACGGGGTCTATGGCTCCGCGGTCTAATGCATCCACTGCAGGGTCCTGTGTTTGACCTCATGGTCATAGGTTTAAATCCCGGCAGGTCCACTCAGCCCTTCATCCTTTCAAGATGGATACAATTAATACCATTGAGTTGAGTAACAATAAACATCTGTTATGTGTCAATAGTGGCAAGATGCTCCTCTGGGGGTGAACGTGGGCTCTACAAATACACCTATTATGTTATTAATTATTGTTACATTGAGAGTATATGAGAAATTATATTTTGTCCAGTAACCTGACAACTGTGACACTTAAAAAAATTGTTTTAAAATGTCCGAAAAGTTTATGTAAGGATTCATCTGATGGTACAACTCCTCTCAGAATTCAACCATGGTTACCAGATGTATATTCTAAAATGTGATTACAGCTTCCTCAAATAAATTACAGATGGGCAAAGTTGAAATACGGTCACTTATCAAATCCAATACCTGTCTGTAAAATGTTGTGATCGTGACTTCCTTTTCTCTCTAAAAATCACAAAAATCTGCCATTTTCATTTGCAGTCACATGGCGACAAGGGACACAGTGCATTATGTCCGGCATGACCGGACCAATTCAAGAAGGTATAGTTTGTGACTCTTATTTGTAAATTGGAAAAAGTTGTCATGTTGTGGATTTTATAAGTTTATAGCTGGAGTGTTGCTAAAGTCTAATGGGTGGAGCTATAACTCCCAGAGATAGTGCATAGGAACCTCAGGACCAATCAGGGGTAGAGGCAAGGTCTTGTTTGAAGAGGAGGACAAACAGATGTCCAATCTGAATCATGTGCCAATAAGCTGGCACCTAATAATTTAGATGTTTTGGGGTGTGATTATGAATTTAAAAGGAGGCGCACAATGGAAAAGGGGATCTCTGTCCAAAATGATGAGCTGTCTAAAATGATTTGAGCTGCCTCAGCTGTCTGGAGCTATATAAAATCATTGGAAGGAAGACAATAGAGGTAGTTGAGACCAGGAGAAAGACTAAAATTTGGATGGAACCTGGAGAGACAAATAGAGGGATATATTCTGGAGGCCTCCATGAATGAGCCTGGAGAGGCCATCTAACCAAGTCCTTAGGCTTCTCATGAGATGATGCAGGAGCCTTGATGATTTTCCCTGAGCACAAAGCCCAGATTGATTTAATGGAAGTACCTAAGAGAAACCATTGGTGTGCGGGTCTTGTTAAATTGGTATCCTTTCCCATATAGACATTGGTGTGTAGGGCATCCAGGAGTAGATCCCTAACCGTTGTGATTTATTAATAATTGTATTAATTCCCACATAGCCAAATGACACAGGGTGATCTTGGAGAAATTGAGAACTTTGAAATCTCCACCCTTTCTGCCAGTGTTAATAATAGTATAGTCCTATGAAGTAACATTTGACCACTTGTATTACTGTGCAAACCTCAAAATGTACCTTAGAGGAAGGGTGAGTCAAAATGAAATTTCAAACTGTTTAACACTTCCTATGCCTTTGTCTTTGCCTCGAATTAAAGCAGACAGGGTGCTAAATACCAATTGAATATCTGAGTCTGTGCTGTTCGGAAAGTGTGTTCTAGGTTTAACGAAGTGAAACAATTGATTTAAAAGCACACTCTATAATGAGAGTGAGAGAGAGACTCCAAATTGAATGAGAGATTGTTCAATGCATCAGTGTAAAGGAAAGGGGTTCATTATATATTAAGAAAAGAGTTTGTAGATTAATGTTGTGCCAGAATCTTGCTAGAACTAAAAAGTGCGCAGGGAGGATCAAAATAAAGACTGCTGTGCATGTCTATTTTGTTGTCAGAGAGAAAAACATAAACAGGCCGATTCATGTAATTCCTCTCAAAAGTGTCGCACGCGGCTGGCGCACAGCGTGCCCGTGTGAATGTCTGCACCAGCCGCGTGGGATAAAATCAATTTCCGCGCACATCGTATTCATGGATTCTCACCTCCAAAAGCAGACGTGGCACAGAGTGGCGCAGCGACCCTGCAGCAGCGCCAGTTACGGCCCCAAGAACGCCCTCGCGCAAGGAAAAGCCATCAAGATCGCAAAACCATCGCAAAGGGCTGCGCCAACCCTGTACCAGTTTACCGGACTGGCAAACAGGAAACGCAAAGCGGGGAACGCGTATTACGGGTGTCGGGAACACGCGTGAGCGAGAAGTTTCACACGCGATCTGGCCTGGGGGAGCGTGTGCGTGTATTTCAGGGGTGCGCGAGAAGTATTACACGCGAATGGGCTAGGTGCGTGTATTTCAGGGGTGCGCGAGAAGTTCCACACGCGAATGGCCTGGGCGTGTGTATTTCAGGGGTGCACGAGAAGTTCCACACGCGAATGGCCTGGGCGCGTGTATTTCAGGGGTGCGCGAGATGTTCCACACGCGAATGGCCTGGGCACGTGTATTTCAGGGTTGCGCGAGAAGTTCTACACGCGAATGGCCTGGGTGCGTGTATTTCAGGGGTGCGCGAGAAGTTCCACACGCGATTGGCCTGGGTGCGTGTATCTCAGGGGTGCGCGAGAAGTTCCACATGCGATTGGCCTGGGCGCGTGTATCTCAGGGGTGCGCGAGAAGTTCCACACGCGATTGGCCTGGGCGCGTGTATTTCAGAGGTGCGCGAGAAGTTCCACACGCGATTGGCCTGTGCGTGTGTATTTCAGGGGTGCGCGGGAAGTTTCACACGCGATTGCCCTGGGCGCGGGTATTTCAGAGGTGCGCGAGAAGTTCCACACGCGATTGGCCTGGGCGCATGTATCTCAGGGGGGCGCGAGAAGTTCCACACGCGATTGGCCTGTGTGCGTGTATTTCAGGGGTGCGCGGGAAGTTCCACACGCGATTGCCCTGGGCGCGTGTATTTCAGGGGTGCGTGTATTTCAGGGGTGCGCGGGAAGTTTCACACGCGATTGGCCTGTGCGCGTGTATTTCAGGGGTGCGCGAGAAGTTCCACACGCGATCTGGCCTGGGGGAGCGTGTGCGTGTATATCAGAGGTGAGCGAGAAGTTTCACACGCGATTGGCCTGTGTACGCGATTCCATTGGACCAAAGGCCCTGACAGCGCAGGCGCGTCTGTGACATGACACGCGCGGTCGTGTCCCTGTACCCGGGGGAATGTTACAAGACCAAAAACTGCACGTCCGAGTGTCAGCCCGCGTAATTGGAGGATAGTGCCTCAGTGCGTTTACGCGGAAGTGACGTTGGACGTGTGGTGCGGTTTAAAAGGTGCGTGTAGTACGTCGTTTCCTTGTACGTGCTTCCCGTGGAGAGCGAGTGGGTGAAATCTGTACTTCTTGTTGGTTCACACGCGATTTACTTCACAGCGTTTCTAGTTCGTACTCCCTGTTACCTCTGTCAGTATTTTTCTGATTTTCTCTTCGACCTGTTTCCTCAAACAGCGTTGACTTCTCCTTTTGTCCTGTCTCCTCAGACAGTGTACAATTCTTCTTTTGGCGGGGGTGTTGCCAACGCGCACACGCGTGTATTTTTCACGCTCTTTTCCCAGGCAGACGGTGAGTCGCGCACGTATTTACCAACTGTGCTAGCCCCGTGTGTAGCGTACCCCTTCAGAGGTCATTGTAGGCTGCGTGTGACACACATACGTTCATTTTTGTGTTTCTGGGTGCCACAGTGTAGTGCAGGTTCCTTTTCCCACGCACGTGGTCTACGAGGAGTCGCGTGCACGTCATTTTCTGTTTTAGGGGTGCCTGTGCGTTGCGTGACCTGTCATCTTTCCCCAGGGGTTCCATACAGCCTTGCTAGAGCACTTGGGTACGAATTCCATCTAGTACCCTACCCCTTTGACCCCCAATTGCCCAGGACAATTGTCCACTGCAACTCCCATACGCACAACTCCATCAGTGCCATGGCTGGGAGGCGAGCAAGTGGTAAGGGTGGCAAAGGTGGGCGGGCCTCAAGAGGTGGGCGTGGTGGGCGCGGTAGGGGATGTGGCCAGGATTTGCAGACTCCCCCTAGCCCCCCACGTGTGGAGGACCAGTCAGGGACACACACCCCCCCCATGGTTGAGGGAAACGTGGCTTACACCATCCCTGCTCAGCCCTTGTTGGACCGGCCCGTTGTGGCACCTGACCTAGCACAGGGTGACTCCCAGGCTGACTTCCAGGTCGCCAAGTCTAGGCCACGGGTGGCGGCGCAAGCCAGTGTCACCAGGCCACGTGGTACAGGGGCAGCCATGTCATCTGCTGCCCCGAGTAGGCGGGGTGGGGAGGCTGCAGGGGCAGCTGCAGCTCCGTCCACCCCAGCTCTGACTCTCCCAGCAAGGACAGTGTTGGTCCCGGTACATCAGACTGAGGTTCCCCCTGCCATCATCACACTGAAGCTAATGCCTGCAGAAAGTCATGTGGTCAGTGTGCCATCGCACACGCGATTGGCCTGGGTGCATGTATCTCAGGGGTGCGCGAGAAGTTCCACACGCGATTGGCCTGGGCGCGTGTATCTCAGGGGTGCGCGAGAAGTTCCACACGCGATTGGCCTGTGCGCGTGTATTTCAGAGGTGCGCGAGAAGTTCCACACGCGATTGGCCTGGGCGCGTGTATCTCAGGGGTGCGCGAGAAGTTCCACACGCGATTGGCCTGGGCGCGTGTATCTCAGGGGTGCGCGAGAAGTTCCACACGCGATTGGCCTGTGCGCGTGTATTTCAGGGGTGCGCGGGAAGATTCACACGCGACTGCCCTGGGCGCGTGTATTTCAGGGGTGCGCGAGAAGTTCCACACGCGATTGGCCTGTGCGCGTGTATTTCAGGGGTGCGCGAGAAGTTCCACATGCGATTGGCCTGGGCGCGTGTATTTCAGGGGTGCGCGGGAAGTTTCACACGCGATTGCCCTGGGCGCGTGTATTTCAGGGGTGCGCGAGAAGTTCCACACGCGATTGGCCTGTGCGCGTGTATTTCAGAGGTGCGCGAGAAGTTCCACACGCGATTGGCCTGGGCGCATGTATCTCAGGGGTGCGCGAGAAGTTCCACACGCGATTGGCCTGGGCGCGTGTATTTCAGAGGTGCGCGAGAAGTTCCACGTGGTACAGGGGCAGCCATGTCATCTGCTGCCCCGAGTTGGCGGGGTGGGGAGGCTGCAGGGGCAGCTGCAGCTCCGTCCACCCCAGCTCTGACTCTCCCAGTAAGGACAGTGTTGGTCCCAGTACATCAGACTGAGGTTCCCCCTGCCATCATCACACTGAAGCTAATGCCTGCAGAAAGTCATGTGGTCAGTGTGCCATCGCACACTACTACTACACAGTCCACCGGTGCTCCTGCCTCTAGTGTCCAGAGCGGCGTAGGGCACTCCGGATCCCCACCACCCACAAAAAGAAAGAGGAAGAGTGCTCGTCCAGTACAGGCTGATGACCCCGACACGGCTACACGGTCCAGCACGCCAAGGAAGCCTAGCTTCAATTATGCCGAACTGGATGCACTTGTGCAGTATGTGTCCGAACATGACGCCGAAATGTTGGTCTCTTCAGGGTGTAGGATTACACCTGCTTGACGTCAGGCGCACTGGCAGTCCATCGCGGACAGCATAAGTGCCCTTGGGTTTATGAGGCGCACAGCTGTTGAGTGCTACAAGCGCTGGAACGACCTTAAGCGTAGGGCAAAGAAAAAGCTGGCCTCAAGTCATGCCGCAACTCTGGTGACTGGAGGTGGGTCTCCACAAGAGGACATAGAACTCACTCTACATGAGCATGTTGCTGGGACCTACGTCACAGAGGAGCAGATCCAAGGTGTGGGAGAACTGCCAGATTACGAGGCATTGTCCGGTGAGTGCACATGCATGTGTGTGTGATCCATGTGTATGTTGTTTGTGGGAGGGGTTCTGGTTGAGTGCCAGGTCAGGGTGTGTGTGCCTGAGTGTTTTGGCCCACCCATGTGCTTCATCCAATGCATTCGGCGCCCCGGGATTTGGGTATTACAGTATCCCTTCTGGCCACAGTAGGAGTTTTGCACTACATCGCGCCAGTTGCCCTTGAAGTGGCATCTTGCTACAACATTGTTCCGTATTTAGCTGTGTTAATTCAGGCTGATTGTAGGAATTCACCTGGTTCTACTGCGCATCATTCTGCCCTATTGTCACATATATGACATGCCTATGGTAAACGCCATCTGTGTGATGGCATGTGTCATGTATGTGTATTGGACATGCCACTCACAGGCCAATGTGTGATGGCACTGCTAGTCAGCATGCAGCTGATGTGTTGCTCTCCCATCTTGGTGTCATCAGTGTCTGACATTTTCCTCCCCTTCCAACTCATGGACAGTGCATGCATGGGAGGGTTATAGTCATGTGGGACATGTGTAAATCAAGTACTGGTACTGTAGCTTGTCTGGCCTAATAGCGTGCCATGGTGCTAATGCCTGTTTCCATTTTTTGTCTTTCATGTTTTTGCAGAGGATGACGCACCTGATGCTGTTGAGGGAGAGGAGATGGTGCAGGCCCAGGAGGGATCTGAAGCACGACCAGGCACCAGTGGGGGACGTGGTTTGGTGGTGGGGGAGAACCCTCTCTTGCTGCAGGCCATACTGTCCAGGGGTGTCCCTGGCTAGACCTCCCCAGAACTCTTTTCAGGTGTTGATTTGGATGAGGCCTATGTGGATTCGCAGGTATGTGTTCATGGAAGGGATACTGTTCTGTCAGACCCACCTGCACCAGGGGTAGAGCCCACTATGGGGATGTCAGTGTTGGTAGGTGCGCCTGTGGTGGTTATGGATGCAGGGCCACACTCCGCAACATCTGATCCTGTTCCTGGGCCAGCAGTTCAGAGGGGAAATGCAGTCCTGCAGCCTCAGGCAGTGCCGACACAGCAAGGCGCAGTTCGCCTTACCCCAGACAGGTGTGGTGCCCGCCAACGCGGTGGCTGTCCGCCACCAGGCAATACCGTATGGGAGCAATCCATTTACGGTAGGGCCAACCAACAGGCAGCATCATCAGAAATGATTGCTCAAGCCATGGAGAGGGTGGCCACTTCCATTGTCCCCCCAGAAAGGCAGATGGAGCTACTACAGCAGGCAACAGACTCCATTTTCCAATCAGTCAGGGAGGACATGTTGGCGTCCAACAGGGACAGACAGGCGGCCCTGGACAATCTGAGGGAATCAATTTCTATAGATGCCCAGGGACAGAGGGAAGCCCTGAGGGGAGAGGTCCGGCACCTCAGGCAGACTCTTGTGGACCTTGAGGATTCCACTGTCACCAGGACGGAACAGCTGCTGGAGCACGTCACCCGTACGCTCTCAGCAGAGATGCAGGCAACTCGGGCGGAGGTCCGGGCAACACGTCGGGTGTTGCATGGGGATCTCCGCACCATATCCCTCCAGAACGAGGCCTTCCAGACCTGCATGCTTGCTGCCATGGAGGACCAAACTAGGGCTTTGCGTGGGCTGCCTCCCATAGCACCACCACCTCCTGTGGCAGCAGCAGCAGAGGTTGAGGAGAGGGAATCCAGCAGTGAATCTCCCACTATTTAGTAGCCGTCCAGGCCATGAGCCCATTGAGGTGTTTTTTTTTGCAACATTCACGCAGGTGGCTGTTGGTGGGCACCCTGTCCTCAGACCTCCTGGGTGGCCTCCCCCACCCCCCCTGGCCCACACATGGCCATTTTTGATTTTTGATTTTTTGTTGCAGTGTGTTGCCTTGTGTGGCTCCCGTGGGCATCCACTGTATTCCGGCTGGGCACATGCAGGCTTGTCCTGAGTTTGGGTTAGATGCTTGGGTTCGTGAGACACACACCCCTCCTGCTTCCCGTTTCCATGGGCTTGCAAAGGGTGTGCCCAAGTGACAGTGAATTAAACAGTGACGTTGGACTCCCATGAGCTGTGTGGGCAGTCTGTAGTCAATACTGTGTATACATTCCTAGTGCATATTGTTGTTGTATTGTGCACTGCATGGTGTATTGATGTGTGCTTGTGCATCCATGTCTCCCTCCTAATTTGCAGGTTCATTCCTCATGTCTTCACAAGGCCGTCCACTTTGGAGATGGAGCTCATGTTGTGAGCAGTGGACTTCCAGATGTGCGTGGCAACAACACTGTACTGTTGGAGGTGGTGGATGTGCTGGCATTCTCATGTTGTAAGACTATGTATCCTTTGCCTTAGTACTGTCATGTTTATGCTATGTCGATTGTATTGTGGTAAGTATTTGGTCATGTGTGTTGTTGTTTCTACATTTATGTGGGCATATTGTGTGTGACCAGTTTCCATTAGGGACACTGTACTCTGTGACACGTGTCATGTTTGGGGGATGACTTTGTTTGCTCTCACATGGCATGTCATGCCATGGTGTGTTGGGTGGCGGTGCTGGGGAGGGGTTGGTGACATGGCACTGTTGTCATGTTGTGTCTTGCAAGGGGGTAATGATTTTAGCAGCATAGAAGTGTGTCTTTTGAACACAGCATTGGTGGTGTTTGTGTAGGTAGGGAAGCACACAATGGAACACTTCCAGATGTACAATCTCAGGCTGGTATGGTTGTGACAGTTGACTGTCCATTGACACATCATAATTGTCAGTTACAATCATCATTGATTGTCAGCTGGTATGTGCCAGGGCTGTGTGCACTCCACAGGGGTGTGATTTTATGTGAAGTAATTAGCCATGAGCTGCGTACGGGCTGCCTCACCCCGTGCCCTTTCCCCTCCCATGCGCAGTGGGCGTGCATGTGGTTGGGGATGTGGGGGCACCACCATGTCCACGGCCAGGCCCCGGCGTGTTGCAACGTTGTGCAGGACACATGCTGCCACTATGATCCTGCACACTACTGGGGGAGCGTATAACAGCTGCACGCCAGAACGGTCAAGGGAGCGGAAGCGTGACTTGAGCACTCCGAATGTGCGCTCCACGATGCCCCGGGTTGCAATGTGGGCTGTGTTGTATCTTACCTGGGGTGGCGTGGTGGGGATCCGAATTGGCGTCATCATGTGGGTGCTGAGAGGGTAGGCACTGTCCCCTGGGGAGGTTGTGATGGGTATCATCAGTGGGGTTGTGACATTACTCAGTATCTGACATGCATGCATGCGCAGTGGCATTTATACTCACCGAGCAGCCATGTATCGCCATGCCGCCCAGGTTCTATGTCCCGGTTTAGGGTAGACATTCTGTAGATGAAACTGTCGTGGGTGGAGCCTGGATAGTTGGCGTATACTGAGGTGATGATTCTGTCGGGGGGAAATTCTCCCGGGGTCGGCTGGGCCGTCCGCGGACCTCCGGGCAGGGAGGCCCCAACTCCTCCCGTATATCCCAAAAAATGAGTATGAGACACACGCAAGAAGCAAGGTGATTCTGCTGTTTATTAAACAAAACGGCAGGGATGGGTCAAGGATCGTACGCGTCCGTCCTGACACTCTCTCTTCAATCGTGGGGCTCGCAGGCCCTTTTTACCTTAGTATGACGCACTACTTGCGTCACCTGGGAAAGTTAGCAAAAAACCTTTCGCCACTCTTGATTGGTTCCTCGAGTGGTAGGGTTAGTATAGCATACGTATAAAGAGCGTTATTAGTGGTTGAGGGTCAGTCAGGTGGTATACTTGGGTTGTCCCTTCAATTTGATACATGAAAATTGTTACATGAAGACCCCTGAGGATTGGCTAATGTTAATGGCGTCAGTGATAAGAGCCCCATGTTCTGATTGGTCCACTCGCGAGCCCCCCAGTCTGGGACCATCGCTGTTCCCAGCTTGCGGTGCACCTGTCATTTGCAACAATGTATCACTATGGGTATGTGCAGACAATGTGAGGATTTATTCATATGCTGGAAGGCAGACTACTCCCACCGCCGCAGATGTCCATTCAGTCGCTTAATTGTATCTGCCTGTGTCTTGAAACGTGGGATCCAGGCGCCTCCCTCCTCCTGGGCCTGGCACCCTGTCAGGTTCGGCTTGGTCACGTGAGGTGAGACCGTGGTTGAGGCAGAATTCTGCACAATTAATATTGCATTTTCCACTGTGTGCCTGGCTTAATTTGCAGGTGTGACCTTGGCGTCGGCTTGCGGCATGCGAGTTTGCAACATTGTGCCCTTGACTGTCTGCTCTCGCCGGGCTCATTCTGCAGGGTCAGCAACTGTACTCTTGCTCATTCAATGTTCATGGAAGCTCTTGCTTGCGGCCTACTTGGGCCTGGTGCATAGGTGGAAACGTTTGATACACAGCGCTTTAGGTTATGGTATCATATTGCTTTATCCCCAGTATCATGTCTTCGTTATATCTCTCATTGTAATGCATGGGTTTATGAGAAGCGTGAGCAAGCATTTTAGATGAGTTCATTGTGCGTCTTGCGTTTCTGCATTTTGAAAAGCCTATGTGAAAAAATAATAAAGATGCGCGTCAGTGGGTGTGTCCGTCACCTACGTCATAGCACTGAATATGTTCTTCGTGTGGATTGGTGTGGGAGTGTCCAGTGTGCATGTTTGCATGGGTGTGCTGACCGTTGGCTAGGTTGTCATGGCATCTCTAACGATGTGTTGATTTAGTGTTGGATGGTTCAGTCGAGTTCATCCATGCCGCAGGTGTCGGCATGGGCAGGGCAGGTTGGTGGGCAGGCGGGTGGGCACATCCGTATGTTCCTGTACCAGGGTATTTGGTCGTCTGGTAGATGGGCAAACTCCTCTCGTGGCGGGTGCCTGGGCCGTGATCCTCTAGGCCAGGGGTGTGAGGGGATTGGTGGGAGCCTTTTGTTCCATTCTCCCACTTCAGTCCCCCCTCTGGTCGACTTGTCGACCACAAACATATCCTTTTCCTTATCTCCTCTGACTTTACATATTTTAGTTACTCCTCCCAAATGTCCATAGTGGTTGACATGGTCTTCAAATGACCAATACATATATACACAGGTTCCTCCAGGTGTGCAGTATACCCATTTCCCTATGTAGCTCCTTGGGTTTTCGAGCTTCACAGATGGTGGGTCCAGGTGGTTGGTGATGATCTGATTGCGCAATTTCTCTCTCTCTTTTATTATTGTGCCTGTGTGTTGGCCATCATCTGCCGGCATCAAGGGGTGCATACCAACCATTTCGATCATTTCGTCTGTGGTGCGTACCTTCCGGGCCTTCCAAAATCTTATTATGATCAGTGCAGCTCCAGCCAAAATTATGCATCCAACTATAATCTTCAGTCCGTCCGACAGCCAGGATGGCATCCATGACCATAATAGCGAAAACCAGCTGTCATCCTTTTTCACACCTTTACTTTCATCCATCATTTTGGAGTGCATCTGGGCCAGTTGTGATACTGCTTCTGTCAGTGTACCATTGTCAGCATCGTTAGCAGGAATGAAAGTGCAGCATGATTGTCCTATCTTTGCGCAAACTCCTCCTTCCATTGCTGTGAGGGGATCCAGTACATATCTGTTCTGTAGTGCTACCATCCTCACTGCTCGCAGTTCCTCTTTTATTGCGTTGAATCCATTTACTGTAGAATTAATTGTCATCATTAGTTCCCATCTAGTTATCTGGAGCCATTTTGCGTTTGCGTAAGCCTGTAGTCCCGGATGTATTATTGAGGAGAAGAACATTGCTGCTCTGCTGAATAGTCTGTGTTCTGGTGGGATTGAAGTGAGTGCTGTTTCCGACCTTCCCCATAGGTAATTTCCTGTCAGAGGTTCTCCTTGTCTTTTCTTTCTATTCAGGACAGTGTTGTTGCCGTTGTTTTGGTTCTCTGGCCCCTTCTGAGGTTGTACAGATCTCTTCTTCCTCTTGTTTCCTTCATCCATTTTAGGGAAGTTCGCCACATTCACATGTTTCTGGGGCACCACTAGTGATGGTACATTAACGTGTACCATTGTGCATATACCATTCCACAGAGGGGGCAGTATGTGGTATGCCTTGCCTCCGCAGGCCCAGTAATGGTCCATTAATACTGCTGTTCCTGCTCCCCCCTCAGGTAACTCCATCACGCTTGCACAGTTGGTGTTGTATCCCACGTCCACTTCTCCTCTATGTTGGTACATATCTTAGGTGCAGACAGCGGCAGTATGCTTATTGGGTCTTCATCCTTCTCTATCCACGTTAGCATGGGTACGTACTTGACCCAAGTCGTCCAACACCTGTCGTTGTGTTCAGCAATAGTTCTAGTATCCTCTCTCGTTACCATGTTGCTGCCAACCACTCCTATGTCCCATTTGTTGTCCAGCTATACCTTCCCTGTTATTATTATCAGTGGTCTTTCCCAACATCCTTGTTTACCAGGAACTTCAGTGGCGTACCAATCACATGGTAGGTATTGCAGTGTTACTTTCTTTGTTTCTCCTTTTTTAGGGCCACTTGTCATGTATCTGAATGCTTCAGCATGCAAACTTGTCTTGTGGTAACTCAAATAAGCCTTGAGGAAGTTGTTTTTGTATGGATATGTGTCTCGCGTTTTCCATACCAGGTGCACCGTCGTCCCTTGAAATCTCCCTTTCGTTTGGAACAGTGCCAAGTATACTATACATCGTGCTGTCTTTTCATCTATTTCCGTGGCAACGAAAGTTCGAGAAGCGCTCATGGCGTATGGGATCAATGAGCAAACGTAGCAGCTGTCTTCTGTTGTCTGCTTACCTATTTGGGTCATGTGTTGGTACCACATGTTGTTCGAGACGTGAGCTGAATCTTGTATGTAGTTGTCAATACCTTTATTATCTGAGTATGTGCTGCGTTTAACTCTATTTCCCTTGTGTGGAATTTTGCTAGTACCACCTGACGTAACACCTGTTGCAGCCGTGGGTGGAGGTATATTAGGTTTGGGTACAGCCAAAATATTGATAGCATAACTTTTCTGCCATACAGAGGCAGCCAAGAACCCGGTGATCATCAAAATACCTATCATCTTTATTACAGAGGCTAGTCTCACCGGCATTTTGCTCTTACCTTGCTGCAGTCCGGCAGCTAATTCTTGCGAATTTAAAGTTGCCCGCCTGAAAATTCTCAATATGCTTGTTATTAGTGTTAGTTGTTGTTTTCAAGCTCTCCCTATCAAGTAGTCATTCAGTGCCCAGGCGAAGAGCTGTTCCCACGCCAATCTAAGCGATCTATCTCTTAGGACAGGCAAGTATTGGTGAAGATGGGGCATTGATTGTTCTATGGCCAAGAGAAATGCTGTGTAGTAGACACGTACCCTCCTTCTTTTCAGTTACTTTGGCCTTTTTATGTGGTAGACAAATTGGTGTGATAGCTCTTCAGGGTAGTTATCGTCTGAGGGTAGCATCTACTCCTGGGCAATGAACTTTGTTAGTTAACTGTTTTCTTAGCAGTACAATAATACGCGGTACCTGCATGTGCGAGAAAGAAAAAAGAGAACATTCAAGTGTTTACATGTGTATATGTGCAAGATAATGTCCTTCAGTCGGGTGATTACTGCAGTGGGTAGGAGGTCGATAGGCAGAGGGTTTAGAGATCAACTGGCGGAAGTCTCTTTACTCTTTGATCGTGTGACCATGGGGTGGGCGGTATGGGAATTACCCTTCTCTATTTCAGTAGTTGTCTCTGGGGAATCTGGGGGGTGGTAGGGTAAGGAGACACTTAGGTCGTCAGCTGTGGTAGAAGTCTCTTCCTCCGTGGGTGACGCTGTTGCTGTTCTTCCAATGGCCCTGTCGGTGACGCTAGGGCGGGTCTGGAGTTTGCAGATCTTTACGTTGTGTAGGTGATTCCAAGCACGTTTGTCCTGTAACTTTACTGCTCTCGTGGATACTTCCTCTACCAGGTGGGGGCCAGTGAAGCGTGGGCTGTTCCACTTTGTGTTTAAATTGCGGAGTAGTACGTGGTCACCTTTAGCAATTTTGCACAGTTTTCCCTTTTCCAATTCTTTATCAACGTCTTCTTGTTGATCACTCTTAGACCCGCTGTTGAGACACAAACACTACACTAGTAATCAAAGAAGACACATATTGGTACATTTCATCACCAAGAACAGTTGCAGTGTTTTCATAATCTGTGAATGCTCTTGATGTTGGCGTTAGAGGAAGGCGCATTTGATGTCCGGTCACCACCTCGTGAGGGGTGAGGTGGTGATCGGAGCCTGGTCTATTCCTTAGCTCAAATAGGGCTAGCGGAAGGCAATACAACCAACTCTTCTTTGTTATTTGCTGTATCTTTGAAATTGCCTCCTTCAGTAGGCCATTCAGGCGTTTGCATACACCGTTGGCCTGCGGGTGATATGCACATGCAAATTTATGCTTGATGTTCAGTAAGGATGTGATGTGCTGGAACATTTCATTAGCGAAATGCGGGCCATTATCTGACCGCAGTACCTCGCACACTCCCCACCTGGGGAAAACCTCCCTCACTAGAAATTTAGCTGCTCTGAATGCATCTGGATGTGAGCAGGGTCCTGCCTCAATCCACCTGGAGAATGGGCATACTACTACAATCATATACCTATTTACTTGACATACGTTGATCATATCAACGTAGTCAATATGGAGGGGCAGGAAGGGTCCCTCTGGCCGGGGTATAGTACCTTTTATCACCTTCAGCGTGTGACCGGCCATGAACTGTTGACATGTGAGACAATTGCTGATAAAATTTGTCACATGGGAATTTAACTCGGGACAGAACCAATCTTCCCTAATTCGTGCTGCAATAACTTCCTTGCCTGTGTGGGCTGGGTGGTGGAGTTGGCTCAGGGCGGTGTTCAATAGTGCCAATGGCATTACCATCTTTCCAGTGTTACCCTGGCGCCATAGTGCGTCAGTTGGTGACATTGTAAATCCTCTTTTTACCCATATTTCTTTTTCTGCCATTGGTGCAGCCGCTTGTAGCTCCATTATCTGTGTGGCTGGGAGATGGGTGTACCCTTCTCTTATCAACATCTCCTTAGCTATCCCCCTCCCTCTCCCTCTCTCTAACTCTGGGGGGTTCCATATCTCACCAAAATATGCAGCATACTTCGCATGTGCGTCTGCTGCTGCATTCCCTTTTGAGATGATCTTCTCCATTAGTGTGTGCGGTACATTTGACCAAAGCTAATTCTTGGGGGTCATTTATTACTTCAATTAGTTCAGCTAACAAGAGAGCATGTTGTACTGGGGTGCCGTCAGCTCTCCTAAACCCTCTTCTCCTCCATTTGGACAATCCTGAGTGGACAGTAGACGTGACATATGCGCTGTCAGAATATATAGTCACTCTTTTGTCAAAGCTTTCCTTCAATGCCAAGATCAGTGCAACCAATTCAGCTGCTTGAGCAGAGTAATGCTGTGGTAATTGTACGCATTTCATCGCCACACACACCGGTTCCTCTGTCATTTTTACCACTGCTGCCCCAGTTCTCCTTATCCCATCACTTTGGTCTATTGTTGATGACCCATCAATGAACAAGAGCTCACCTCCATCTAGTGCGTTCTCTTCAACTTTTCTAGTACATGAGTACATTTCGGTAGTCTGCGTACAATCGTGTGCATAGTCTCCTTCCTCAATTACTTCTGCTATAAACCTTGCAGGGCTAACCGTGCTGCATCTAACAATTGATAGTTCTGGTCTAGATAAGATGATCTCATAACCTGACGCCCTCTGCGTGGTTAGTGTGGACATAGGCTTGTTCAATATTGCAAATAGTGCATGTTCCACAAATAGTGTGGTTGGGCACCCCATTGTTATTGATTATGCTTTCTCTACCGCAAAGGCAGCTGCGGCGAGACCTTGTTCGCAAGGGAAATGACCTAACATCACAGGATCCAAGTGGCCGCTGTAAAACGCTACTGGTTTGTAACCCATGCTTGTTTTTTGAGCCAACACTGCTTTCATTACTGCTGAGTCGCAATGTGAAAATATAAAGAATTGTCGTTCATAATCTGGGGTGGCCAGTACTGGAGCAGTTGATATCGCATCTTTCAGTTCATCAAAGGCCTCTTTCATTTCCATTGTCCACCCCAACTTTTTCTCCCCTTTGTTAGCTTCTTTTAACGCCTCAAGTAGGGGTCCTATGTATGAGCTGTAATCAAATACCCAAGCTCTACAGTAGTTGCACAGTCCCAGGAACTGCTGCAGTTCCCTCACTGTTTGGGGAAGCAGAATTTTTGAAATGGCCTGTGCTCTTTGTAGTGCAATCTTTCTTCCGTATTGGGATATGAGCTGACCAATGTAAAGTACCTGTTCCTGACAGTACTGTAACTTTCCCTTGTCTACCTTGTAACCCTTTTCAGCCAATATTGTCAGCATCTTCAATGAGTCCTCTCTGCATCTTCTTTCGTTTGTGCTGCAAATTATTATGTCATCAACATACTGCAACACTGTGCTTTCCACTTCAATGTTACCCAAGTCCATCTGTATTACTCTGTTGAAGATTGAGGGTGACTCGCAGTACCCTTGTGGCAATCTGGTGTGTTTCCATTTTGTGTTTCTGTACATGAATCTTGTCAGATCTTGTGAGTCTGGGTGCAGGGGTATTGAGAAAAAGGCATTTTTGAGGTCTATCACTGTAAATCGTGATGCCTCTGCTGGAATGCCGCACAATATTGTGGCCGGGTTTGCTGCTATGGGGTATTCTGCTTCCACTATGTTGTTCAAGGGCCTGAGGTCCTGTATGAAGCGCCAAGACCCCCCTTTAGCTTTGCGCACTGGGTATACAGCTGTGTTACATGGTGATTCTGATGGTACCAATATGCCATTATTTATAAGGGCCGTTATTGTTTCATATATGCCCTCATCTGCCTCTTTTGATAGTGGGTACTGCTTCACTCTGGGGAGTATTGCACCTTTTTTCAATTGTATTCTTACTCCCCCTATACTTTTTATGCACCCCACGTCATAGGGACTAGTAGTCCATAATGATGTTGGTACCTTTGCCATATCCTCCTCAAAGAAGGGAACTGGGGTGGATGTGGGTGCTGCAAGTGCCATTGCAATTTTCTGTGCCACTTGTTTGTACGTCACTCTTAGCCATATTTCTACACTCATCATAAACACCATTCCACCTTCTTCCTTTTCTTCTGAGAAGAGCTCCTCATCTGACACATGGGTGAGTCTACATCCCTCTGCTAGTGCTATCACTGCCCTCCATGCTCTTCCTTCTCTGTCTTGGGCATGTACTGCGATGTAATCAGCAGTTGCTATAATGCTCTCTATGTTCACTGAAATCACCTTTCCTTCTGGTTCATTGGCTGGTGTTTCTGGTCTAAACAAATAGGCTGCTGGCCTCCTCCAGATCTTTCCTTCTATTCCTGGCATCCATGCAAATGCCATGTCTGTACCGTACTGGAACAGTTCACCATCTACTGGCTCAGCCCTGATCACTGTCTGTCCACAGTATGCTTGCATAATTTGTCGTGCAGTGAGCATGTTAATTCCTGGAGTGGAGCAAATTATGCCGTCCTCCGTAAAGGAGATCGTCATATTCAACCTGCTCATTATGTCTCTCCCCAGTATATTTACTGGTGAGGCCCTAGAATATAAAAGCGGGACTGACATGTCATAATCCCCTATTGATAAGGGAATGTTATCAGTAAAGGGAACCAACCCCCTAGCCCCAGAGAATCCTTGGGTGTTCATGGCTTCACCTGACATCTTAAATTTACCTTCCCTTATGCAAGACCGGGTCGCCCCGGTGTCAACAAGGAATGATAATTTTTTGTCACCTATCGTTACCTCTATGCGTGGTTCCTCCGCACTATTAAGTGTTACCGACAGGATGGGACACACCAAGGCCGTCTGTGGGCTGTCCTATTGAGGGTATAATGATTGACCACTTCCTGTGTAAGGGTTGTGTCCCAGGACCGTCACCCTTCCCAGTTGTGTTTGCTGTAGTTGTGTATTGGTAGAGGTTATGTTATGGTCTTGGATTTGGGCAGGTTGCTGTACTTGCTGTACTTGGGGTTGTTGTGTTATCGCTACCTGTTGTTGTGGCAGTGAATATGTCTGTGGCTGTTGTTGTGTTACTAGTTGTTGCTGCCCATTTCCCTGTTGCAGTGCCTGCTGTTGTTGGATGCCCTGCTGTTCCTGTGTGGGCCCTTGTTGTCCCTGTTCACCCCATGATGGTGTGCCTGGTCTCACTCTACACGTGCGTTACATGTGCCCTACTAATCCACAAATCCAACACACCGGTGGTTCCCTGTTCTGCCATGGAAAGCTTCCTGGGTTGTCCTGGTATACTGGTTGCCTGGTGGGGTAGAAATTTCTAAATCCTCCCCCCTGCTGTTGTGTGTTATATCCGTATCCTCTCCCCCTCATCATTCCTCCCCTTCCCCTGTTGTAATTATAATACCCAGCTCCTGGCGTTGAGTATCCTCCTCCCATGTTAGTCATGTATGGTTGGAGTGGCGGCAGCTGTTGTGTTACAGTCTGTGATGATTGTATTTGGGAGGGATCTTGTGCAGCCACTACTTGCGTGGGGCTTTGAGTCATTGTTGCAGGTGTAGTTATTAGTGCACCTTCCATCGTGTATTTAGTAAGTTTTTTCTGTACTAATTTAGCCTCTTCCGTTTTTCTATCCTCTTCCTTTTGTTTCATTTTTTCTTGCCATGTCCTACAATGATGCACTATCGTCAGTTGTATTTCTGGCCATGCTTTTACTTCCATCCCCACTACTTTCTTCAGTTGTTTCTGGACTGCTTCTGGGAGCCCTTGTACTAGTATATGATAGAATATTGCTGGTGTCTTGTCCCATTGTTCTCTAGTTTCCATACGCCACTTCTCTTGAATTTCCTGGATATAATCAACAGGATCTTCGTTCTCCCGCATCTTGCGTGAGGTAATTGCTCCTATGTCTGATGTGTCTGGGTACTGTACCCTCAGCGCCTGCCATAATGCATGTCTGCAGTTTGCGAATGGTGCCCCATCGTGTGATGTGTTTGTTATTGTGACCCCGGGGAAGCCTGCACTCTTCCAGATGTCATCTGCTGCATCCCCTAATATTGATATTAGAAGGCCCTTTACATCCCCCACTGCCAATTTCTGTCCTGCGGTGTGTTTTTCCATTTCATATATCCATTTTCCCGCACCTCCACTTAATGATGGGAGCCTGCACTTTATATTTTCCTTGTCTGCATGCTTCCAGGGGACGTATTGTGGTCTAACCCCTCCCCTCTCCAGAAGTGGCATTAGGTTGTGTCCTGGTTGGCCCTTTGGGTCCCACACAATCGAATCCGTACACCCCTCCTCTTCTTCCCTGTCTTCGACATCGTCAATGGGGTCCATATTTCCCCTGCTCGTAACTGTTTCTCCTCCATCTCTTCCCTTTCTTTTATCATTTCCTTTATTTAATGTGGGCGTGTGAATTCATTCTCCCTGCCTGCGTCCAGGGAGGTCTCTGAGCCTGCCTGCATAGGGTGTCAGTTCGTGTGGGAAGGGCGCGAGTTTAGATGGGCATGTTGCACGTAATGAGCGTGAGGTAGTGGAGCATGTGGGACGGGATGGTGAGGATGTGGCTGCACGTGTCTGCCTTTCCGCTATTCTTTGCTCTTCCTCCTCACTTCCCTCCAGTTCTTCCTTTCTCCTGCAGATCCATGGTGATTCTCCATTTGTCCGGGTGATGTATAATTTATATAAGCTTTCCCTTTCACTGTCTCTCCCTTCCTTCTCCATCCCTTCTCCTTCCTCACTGCAAAAGTCCTCCATTAATGGCAACCCCCAATCTGTCTTTTTCCCCCTAATCGTTACTGTTTTTAAGTCTATTAGATCCGTTCCTCCCTTGTCTTCTTTGCCAATTGCTCCCCTTTGTGCTGATGTTGTTGCTACTTCTGTGTCTCTGTATACATACCTCCTTACTTCACTCCCCCCTCTCCTATCTTCTCTTTCCCCTTCATTTTTCTCCGCTATTTCTCTACCAATTTCCTCTCTTTTCTTTTTCAATTCCTCCATTACTTCAATACTCATCTTTTCCATTATCCTTTCTTCTTCTTTCTTCCTTTCCCATCTCGCTCTTTCCCGCTCTAATATACCCTCTATCATCCTCCCTTCTTTGTATTTCCTTGTCGTTTCTGATAGTAATCTCCTTCTCCATATTTCCATTTCCTTTTCTTTCTCTTCTTCCTCCCTTTTCTTGTCACGCAGTGCTGCTCTGGATACCCTTTCTGCTACTGCCTTCACCCTTTCTGCTTCTCTCTTTTTCTCCTCAGTTCGTTCCCTCATTTTGTCCAACTCATTCTTGCTTTCTTTCCTTTCCCGTGCTCTCTCTCTTTCCTCTCTCTCGAGCTGCTTGATCGATGCATTCTGCTCATCCCTTAATTCTGCTAATCGTTCTTCCAAAATCTCTTCCTTCTGTCATAACAGCTCTTCCCCCTTTCTTTTCCCCTCTTCCCCTTTCCTTTCACTCTTCCTGGTGTTGTCCTCGTCCATTTTCCTTACTACCTCCTCCTCTTCTTCTGTTAATGAACCTCGTAATTTTAATAATACCTGCGCAGCTACCCACTCATCCTGTCCTATTCCTGCGATCTGCTCTTCGCCAATCCCCCCTTCCCCTACGGGCATTTTCGTGCGAGCTGATCCCGTCGTGCTACTCTGCTCCCTTCCTGTGTGGCTACCTGTGGCTGTATATGGTGGCGGTCTGTATGCCGGGTTCGAGTACCCCTCAGCCGCCCTTAATTGAACCATGTCTCGTAGTTCTGTTAAAGGATATAACCCCCCTTCCTCCTTTTTCACTACCTTCGCTAGGGGTATATCGTCGCTCTGTTCCTTTTTTATTTCCTTTTCGTTTATGTTGTTACTCTTCTCTCCTCCCTCTTCTCCGTTCCCCGTGTTCTGTGTGCCTTCACTCTCCTTTTCCCCATTCTCTCCTTCCTCCTTAATCTTCTCCTCTTCCGTTGTTTCCCCCATAATGAACATTCCGTTTGGTCCTGGTCGGGACCCTTGGAACATCCTCCATAAGTTAAACACCTCCACGTGGTGCATCAACTTCTTCCCCTTGTATGTGTTATGCAGATGGGTTAATAGTGAATGTTGGGTATATGGATCGAAACTGCCATTAGGCGGCCATGGTGTTGTCATTTTGTTGTCCGTCCCCTGTGTCCATTCTATGCTATACTTGATCAATTTCTCCCTATGGGGTGACAGTGTTTTACATATGTGCTGTAGCGGGGTAGTGAGGGTGTTCCCCCACCTTCCCGATCCTGCCCCGTATGACATAGTAGCGCTTCACTTGTTATCCTTCCCCTATTTGGTAGCGGTTATCTTACTAACAGTGTACACTATACAGCCTTAGATCTTTACCTGGCCCCGTAAGTTTGGGGACTTGCGATAGTCCGCTAAGGAAAATTAGTAAAATGTAGCATTTGCATTTGTATATTCTTTTCTTTCTTTTCTTCCTTTACCGAACACCTTTACGGCCCCCTGCGGCCGAGGCGCACGTAGCCCCCTGCGGCTGCGTGCCCCTTGTGACGTTCTTATACAGCCGTCCCACTTTCTCTTACTCCTCCTCCCCTTTCTTCACTTGCCGTGGCCGGCGTTCTCCGTGCGCAGCCACGTCCCCCTTTTCACCTTCCCCCCGATCAACTCGTTACTGTTTACCTCCGTTTCCACTCCCTTACCATAATTCTCTTCCCCACCACTCTCAGAAAGAAAGATGCCTTGTGTTCGAGATATCCTATGAAAGCCCTACTGGTGACGTCACCGATCTCTTCAAACTACTAAGTTCTTCATATGTTTTTAAAAGTTCAAAATACGCTTGCAATCTACCCCCGTTAACCCCATAGCTGTCTTCCTGTCACGCCTGGAACAAGGTAATCAACAATATAATCGGACTGCGCACACTGCGTCGCCTCGCGTGTGATACGCCCCTCGACAGGAGTGCTTAACCAGCCAATTATCTTCCGTATTAGGCAACCAGCTAGCTACCGCCTACAGGGAAACGTCATCTATCTATCGAGTTTCCTGCTCGATCAATAGGGATCCTCATCTACTCATTGATCAATAATTACCAAATCGTAGGAAACCGCACACACACACACACCCTCACACGTGGTCGCGACCTAGGCCAATCAGTGTCTACGAGCGGCCGCACGTGATGTTTTCGTGCTCCGCCCCCTTCTCTTCCGTAACGTAGCGGACTGCTCTCGCACTTGTCCAGCTACCATTCATTGCACCGTCAACATTAATTTATCAAACCTTCGCCGCGCACCTGGGTAACACCTCCCGCCTCCCGTATTCAGTTCCTCCCCCCTCCCTCACAATTTCACATTGCTTGTTGTGCGTGGCATACTCACCAAATTCTCTTGATGCGGGGCCGCTCGACTGCGTGCACCCCTCCAAGCGGCTCGCCACCTCCCCTCGTCTGGACCACGTCTGGACACTCGCCAACCGCGGGCGGGATACTTCTCAACCGGCTCCCGAAGGCCAATATCCGGATTGCGCTGTCCGGTCTTCTCGCAGTTCCGCGATGGTCCTGTAGTCCTCAAAAGGGGGCAGCGGCAGAGGGGGCCGCGCCGCCGGGCCTCCTCGCAACGGGAGTACTCGGAAAAATAAAATAAAAGCAGACCTCAAACAGATCTCAGCAGTGCCTCCAACTTGTCGGGGGGAAATTCTCCCGGGGTCGGCTGGGCCGTCCGCGGACCTCCGGGCAGGGAGGCCCCAACTCCTCCCATATATCCCAAAAAATGAGTATGAGACACACGCAAGAAGCAAAGTGATTCTGCTGTTTATTAAACAAAACGGCAGGGATGGGTCAAGGATCGTACGCGTCCGTCCTGACACTCTCTCTTCAATCGTGGGGCTCGCAGGCCCTTTTTACCTTAGTATGACGCGCTACTTGCGTCACCTGGGAAAGTTAGCAAAAAACCTATCGCCACTCTGGATTGGTTCCTCGAGTGGTAGGGTTAGTATAGCATACGTATAGAGAGCGTTATTAGTGGTTGAGGGTCAGTCAGGTGGTATACTTGGGTTGTCCCTTCAATTTGATACATGAAAATTGTTACATGAAGACCCCTGAGGATTGGCTAATGTTAATGGCGTCAGTGATAAGAGCCCCATGTTCTGATTGGTCCACTCGCGAGCCCCCCAGTCTGGGACCATCGCTGTTCCCAGCTCGCGGTGCACCTGTCATTTGCAACAATGTATCACTATGGGTATGTGCAGACAATGTGAGGATTTATTCATATGCTGGAAGGCAGACTACTCCCACCGCCGCAGATGTCCATTGAGTCGCTTAATTGTATCTGCCTGTGTCTTGAAACGTCGGATCCAGGCGCCTCCCTCCTCCTGGGACTGGCACCCTGTCAGGTTCGGCTTGGTCACGTGAGGTGAGACCGTGGTTGAGGCAGAATTCTGCACAATTAATATTGCATTTTCCACTGTGTGCCTGGCTTAATTTGCAGGTGGGACCTTGGCGTCGGCTTGCGGCATGCGAGTTTGCAACATTGTGCCCCTGACTGTCTGCTCTCGCCGGGCTCATTCTGCAGGGTCAGCAACTGTATTCTTGCTCATTCAATGTTCATGGAAGCTCTTGCTTGCGGCCTACTTGGGCCTGGTGCATAGGTGGAAACGTTTGATACACAGCGCTTTAGGTTATGGTATCATATTGCTTTATCCCCAGTATCATGTCTTCGTTATATCTCTCATTGTAATGCATGGGTTTAGGAGAAGCGTGAGCAAGCATTTTAGATGAGTTCATTGTGCGTCTTGCGTTTCTGCATTTTGAAAAGCCTATGTGAAAAAATAATAAAGATGCGCGCCAGTGGGTGTGTCCGTCACCTACGTCATAGCACTGAATATGTTCTTCGTGTGGATTGGTGTGGGAGTGTCCAGTGTGCATGTTTGCATGGGTGTGCTGACCGTTGGCTAGGTCGTCATGGCATCTCTAACGATGTGTTGATTTAGTGTTGGATGGTTCAGTCGAGTTCATCCATGCCACAGGTGTCGGCATGGGCAGGGCAGGCTGGTGGGCAGGCGGGTGGGCACATCCGTATGTTCCTGTACCAGGGTATTTGGTCGTCTGGTAGATGGGCAAACTCCTCTTGTGGCGGGTGCCTGGGCCGTGATCCTCTAGGCCAGGGGTGTGATGGGATTGGTGGGAGCCTTTTGTTCCATTCTCCCACTTCAATTCCCTTGGCATCACATACTACCTGGGCGTTGATGGAATGCCAGTGCTTGCGGTTTCTATAGATGTGCTCAGTTGCCCTGGGGGGACGTAGAGCCACATGGGTGCAATCAATGGCACCTAGCACTTTGGGGAATTGTGCCACCCTGTAGAAATCCTGGGCAACAGCCTGCCTTTCTGCAGGTGTTCTGGGCAGGTATATGTGCCTGCGGACTGATGGCCGTGCAGTGATGATGGCCAAGACCTGGTGTAGGCAGAGTGACTGCATGGCCTGTGACACCCCCCCCCACTATGGCACTTGTCCGCTGAAATGATCCAGTGGCCAGGAAGTGCAGTAAATTGAGGACCTTCTCCAGGGGGCTGAGTGCTTGGGAGCACAGGGTGGTTGATGTGAGGTCATCCTCCCACTCACTGACCAGGTCGAGTATTATGTGAGGTGGAAACCTGTACCTCCCATACACATGGTCATCAGGCATCCCAAAAAGGCTGGTTCTGGGTGTAAAAATCCTGGCCCGGACTATCCTTCTCCTCCTCCTGCGGTATCCCACGGCCACTGCTGCTAGGAACGATATGTCCATCCTGGCGTCTGAGCTTGTTTGTTGTTTGCGTGCACTTTTCTGCTGTGTGGGTGGACGTACGCCTACTTCCTGCTGGCGTACGTGTTTCCGGATTGGCCACGTTTGTTTCCATGAATACGTATTGTAGGCGAGCGTGTAAAACTCCCCGCGCAGCCCTGGAATACCCGCACCCAGCCCAATCTTGTGTGGAACTTCTCGCGCACCTCTGAAATACACGCACACGCTACCCCAGGCCCAATTGCGTGTGGGACTTCTCGCGCACCTCTGAAATACACGCGCCCAGGCCAATCGCGTGTGGAACTTCTCGCGCACCTCTGAAATACACGCACACGCTCCCCCAGGCCCAATCGCGTGTGGAACTTCTCGTGCACCTCTGAAATACACACGCCCAGGCCAATCGCGTGTGGAACTTCTCGCGCACCTATGAAATACACGCGCCCAGGCCAATCGCGTGTGGAACTTCTCGCGCACCTCTGAAATACATGCACACGCTCCCCCAGGCCCAATCGCGTGTGGGACTTCTCGCGCACCTCTGAAATACACGCACACGCTCCCCCAGGCCCAATCGCATGTGGAACTTCTCGCGCAGCTCTGAAATACACGCACACGCTCCCCCAGGCCCGATCGCATGTGGAACTTCTCGCGCACCCCTGAAATACACACGCCCAGGCCAATCGCGTGTGGAACTTCTCGCGCACCCCTGAAATACACGCGCCCAGGCCAATCGCGTGTGGAACCTCTCGCGCACCCCTGAAATACACGCGGCCAGGCCAATCACGTGTGGAACTTCTCGCGCACCTCTGAAATACACGCACACACTCCCCCAGGCCCGATCGCGTGTGGAACTTCTCGCGCACCTCTGAAATACACGCACACACTCCCCCAGGCCCGATCGCCTGTGGGACTTCTCGCACAACTCTGAGATACACGCACATGCTCCCCCAGGCCCGATCGCGTGTGGGTCTTCTCGCGCGTGTAGGACTTTGGCGCACATTTTTTTCCTGCGCAGGGACGCTACCACCTGCTTTCGTGTGGCGGACATGTATGGGCCTGTGCGCGTCTTTGGCCGTGCGCTGTTTTTCCCTATTCGATTCCATGAATACTTGTTGTAGGCGAGCGTGTGGGTGTTCTGCGCACTTGCCTCCTGTACTTCCCCCGTGATGCCCACATTTTCACGAGTTGTTCCCCATTCTGCGTGTGACGCCCCGTGTTACGCCTACTTTTGCTATGTGCGCCGCGCTATGTGCGAATTCGCTGTGGCCTTATCGCACGGCGTTCGATGACCTGTGCACCAGCGTGCACCAGCATGCGCCGCGCACTTTTTCAGCGTACATCCCACATTTTGCGCGTGCACGGACTTCCATGAATAGATGTGCGATGTTTTCTGTGCGATAATCGCACTTGCACTGCGATAATCGCACTTGCACTGCGATTTTCGCTATTTCACTGCGAATCGCATGTTTTCGCACGCGTGCGCTGTTTTTTCGGCACACGTTGATTCCAAGAATCGGCCTGACAATGTGTTCAATTTACAATCTATATGCAATCTATATGCTAGAGCAAAACTGTCATGTCATATTCTCGGGCACTGCCTAAGAGTATTTTGTGAGTGACCCAAGTAAATGAAGTATTCTATAGAACTGTGTTTCTATTGAACAAGGGGGAATAGAAAGTAAAGATGAAAAATGCACATGTTCTTGTGTCACAAATGTTCTGCGAATATTATTCCCAAAAGTGAATGGTGTCTAACTTGTTTGTATTGACGTTGTTGGAAGGAGAGGTTGTGACTATGTAAATTAAGGGACACCTGGGACTTGCACTCCCTTCTAGGGTGCCTTGCCTTCACTTGCCCTAGACTCCCTACTACAATGTAATAACTACAGGGTGAAAGGCACTAATCAGTTCTTCACAGTTCAGGGGAACACATACGCATTGTAACAAACATAATTCAAATAATTTATTTTAGTCTTATCAAAAATAACTTGATATTCTCATTACAAAAATATAAAAAATGTTATACCAAACCACCACCGTGCGTGACTTCTCACCCAAGTGACTCATTCCATAAAAATACATATCAGTATTTTTAGTGATTGTTTTTCACATTCTATGTACCAAAACAATATTTAATATGTATTTCTTTTTCATTTAAGGACTGCTTTATTCCATAAGGATAAGGTAGTTCCACAAGGTTGGTTGTTGCTGGATGGCTTGAAAGTCCATGTAGAGCACTAACAGAAACCCGGGTGGCTGCCCAGATACAGCCACCTGGCTTTCTGTTAGTGCCCTACATGGACTTTCAAGCCACCCCATCCTTATTCTTGGGGCCTCCCCCAGGTCAGTTCAGGATTAGCAGCTCAGCAATGGACCACATTACCTTGGAAATGACCCCTGAGGGTCGAAACAAGTGTTGGCTACACAATTAAACACTTGTTGCTCGCCTCGACCTATGATTCAGATTCATTAATAAGAGAGATTACACTCTCATCCTCATTCTTGATACATGGCGAGAGTCCGAAGGGTTCAAACCCCAAGTGCAGCTTCATCAGAAGGGTACAGCCACCATATGTACTGTGTAGCCTCACAGCACCAATGGCTGCTGTAAAATGCCAAGAAACACCTAGAAGAATTGTCCCAGTAATGCCATACAACACCAGTTATCGTAAAGCATTTCATGATCACTATATATTCTGTGCAGGCTCACACCACCAGTGACTGTCATCATATGCAAGTGGAGCCTGAAATGCCCCCATAATGCGATTCAACACCAGGTAATGTAATGCCTCTGTCAAAACCTGTATGTGGGCTCACATGTGGAGGCTTGGAAAGTTTCTTCTTTGTGGGTTCAGGCTTCCCGTGTTTCTTGGAGGTGTGGGTCTCGTGGAGATAAGGACGGGTTTCCTCAGACGCCACTCTATCGAGTAGTCAGTTCCACTATCCAGAGAGAAGACAGGATTCCCAGGGAAGATAGGAGTGGTCAGGAGCAACCGCGTTAAGTTCAAGGATTCGGAAGCCCAGGGAGGAGTAACAGCGGTCCGAAGGCAACCACGGCAAGTTTGAAGGATCCGGAAGCCCAGGAAGTAGTAGCAGCGGTCCGAAGGCAACCGCAGCAAGTTTGAAGGATTCGGAAGCCCAGAAAGGAGTTGCAGCAGTCCGAAGGAAACCGCAGTAGGTTTGAAGGATCCGGAAGCCCAAGAAGGAGAAGCAGCGGTCCGAAGGCACCTGCGGCAGGACTGCAGATTTCGGCAGCAGCCGAACACTCCAGGAAGGGTGAAGAGCAGGATGGAACCGCTGGGCAGAGGTTCCGAAGGTAAGCGAACAGGAGCACAGGGAAAGCAGCGTCCGAAGAACTCAGAAACTACAGAGCGTTGAGACACGCCGTACCGCAGGGGCGGGCACTTATCAACCTACTGAGGAATTCCCAGGAGCTAGACCGCGGATCTGAAAACGGCATCCGCCATTTTGGGGGGCTTGTAAGGTTGCCGTGGTACGGTGCCGTAGAGACCAGGAAGACCAGAGGGGACAGAACCGAGGTTTCATGACAACCTCATATGAAGGGTATAGTCACCATATGCACTGTGTCGCCTCACAACACCAGTGGCTGCCGTCAAATGACAAGAACAGCCTCAAAAGATGTCCCAGTAATACCATACACCGCCAGTTAATGCAATGCATTCTATAATTATCATATATTCTGTGCAACCTCAGAGCCCTAGTGGCTGCCATCATATGCAACTGGAGCCTGAAATGCTCCAGTAACGCCAACTGTCATGAGACCTGTGGGACCTAGAAATACACAACACCCTATGTGTAGTTTGTCACCTTCATTTGTTAAATAGTTAAAAAAAAGAAAGGGACCAAAGTAAATATATATAAGGAATCCTCCCAAATGCAAAATGAGTCAGCATAGCTTTTCATTCAGGTGAATGTGTCTGTGCGTACCTGGGTGGTTCCTGAATGTCTGGTCATGCCAGGCTCTCAGGTTGAAAATGGGAGTGGGGGTCTTGGAATCTCTCTCACTTCCTTGACATTCTCTTTTTCAGCTGGCCTAGCTGTGGGCTTTCTGGGGTCTGATTCCCCAAGCCTAATTCTGTCCCATAGTCTTGCCAGCAGAGAAGTCAGTGGGCAGGGAGAGCTGGAGAGGTGTCTCTTGTGGTCTTCCTTTGTCAAGGTCCCCCTTGATTCTTCCTTTCAAACCTCCCAGACCTTCTTGCAGCTTCCCTCTCAGTGCTGATTCCAGCTTCTTGTCCTCTCTAGGGCTGACCTGGCCTGCCGGAATCTCCTTTCTGACTATAGGACTTTCTCTTTCCTTCCCGTCGGTCCTTCTTTCAGCTCCTCATGTTCCTACCTCCTTCACGTCACCTTCTGAGGTTCTCCCAGCCATCACTGCTCTCAATATCACCACCTCTTTGGCAGTGTCTACACTTTCTGATGTTGCTACCTCCAAACCACCACCTAATCCTCCTGATGGTACCAAATTCAGGATATCACCCTCTCCTAATGCACAACCTTTACTATTTGATGTTACCACTGCCATCTCATCTGTACCGCATTTTGCCACCCGATTTTACAACTTCCACCTCTTCTGTCTAGCGTGACCATCTAATCGTATAACTGTCTCTTTTTGTGTATCACCTTCTCTACCTCATGTTACCACCTCCTTTTTATCTGTATGACCTTCTACTACACCTGATGTTGCTACCTCTTCCTGTATCCTTAGCCTTATCCCCTCCACCTAATTACCACCTTCTCCTCTTGCTGTGCCATGTAAGGATATTTGGCGTGTTACAGTACAGAGTACAGCACTACTGCACAGGTAGCAAACAGCACAGAGTACAGCACTACTACACAGGTAGCAAACAGCACAGAGTACAGCACTACTGCACAGGTAGCAATTTTTTTTCGCAGCACCACCACAAGGGTGCGGTGCATTGCTATATGTGTTACCAGATTAACAAGAAAAGACAGGCTATTCAGTCAAAAACGATTTTAAATATAAAATGCAAATCCAGTTCCTCATTGTAAAAGCACACATTTTTACATTCAAAATGCATACTCTGCCTATATTGCTGGAGACACATTTGAAAATTAACAGCTAACCTATTAACCATTAACCTGAATAATAAAACCTTATTTAACATAACCCACTAATAAAATGTGTTCTCCACTGCAGAATTAGGCATACTCTGAAAGCCATTTAAATGTGTGTGCAGATTTTTTTTTCTTCTCTTCTCTGCCTGCTTCTCCGTGTTTTTGTGCACAGTAACTGCAGGAAGAAGGAAGTCAGATTTGCAACAATTGCAAATGTATAAGCGAAGCTATTGTTGGAAGTAGGAGGATGAGAGATGATGGATTTCATTGGGACACGTCATACAGAGGGCTGAGATGAAAGTTTTAGTGGGCAGTATCGGGGAAAAAGACAGGCAGACATTTTTCTGCACTACTGGGGAGAAGACCTGGCTGTGGGACTCCTGACTGAATGCAGATTCCTGCGTCCTGCTACAGTCAAGATTTGGCAGAGCTGGGAGGAAGACCTTTTCCTGGTTGGAGGCATTCCTATCTGCAAAAGCTAAGAATTCCAGGCAATGACCCCGGTTTGAAAAGGAAAGGCGATCCTTTTACTGGGGTTAATCTTCAAGGGAACCACATTCCGAAGGAGAACAGCTGAAGAAAACTCTGAACAGATAAGGTAATTACATAAGCGTGGGAGCCGTGTGTGCACGAAAATATGCAGTCAGTGTAGGAAAGGGGATTCCTGTGCATGTCTTAATCAAATACCAATGTTGCAATTTGAGTTCTGTTCTCCGCCACTCTCTTTGCAGTGTGTCATAGACAATGCTCTTACTGTACCATTTTATTTATTTCTGTAAAGAATGAGATCGTGTTTAAATGCAACTTTTATAATACAGAAAAATATTTGAAAACAGACGGGTGGTGTATTTACTATTTACCATTACAATGCCGATGATGTGGGGAGATTTTTAAACAGTGCAATGGTCATTTTAAGACAGATGTGTGCATGTCAGAATCAGTATGAATAATTGTGAGTGACTGTAGCATAGCTCGTTGGAGGTACATGAGCCAACGGGAAGAGAGACTCTCTGAACATAGCTCCCTACCGTATATAAGGTAGTGGAAATTACCACAAGACTACCATATATAGCTCTCTGTCGTAAATAAGTCAGTGAGTTCGCCCATGGTGGCACACCAACACTATCACTGAAAAATGTGGTATTCCTAAAATGTAGGTCTGAGGTCTCTCTAGTGATCACACGAAAAATCTAAGCAAAGATAAGGGATTCTGGACATTGGGGCCACAAATTAAACAAGGGAATTATGCTCACCAAAATACCACCAACCACGTATACCAAATATGCAGGTCTGGGTGCTGAAATAATGCATGTCCATTGTATTATTGTTGCACATGGCCAAATCTGAATACAAAGAGTGATTATTGCTAAGTTATTTTTCGGCGGTAATAAAATACCGTCAGGCCCCAAATCTCCATAAAATACCCTACAGCCACCTCCCCCTTCAATATCTTAGCTTTCATCATCTCCTACTGCTTGAAGTCTGCTGCCACCTCTCCAGCATCCGCGATCATTACAGCCTTCATTCTCCAGCTAGCGCCAAACTCAAGCATCTTGCTTCACCATCCACATTGGCTGACTGGGCTTCCTGGGTTTCATAGTTCTCTCCCTAAGATGGGCCTTTAGCGAGTGCCTCCACCTGTGTTTGGCTATCGGGGCAATGTTGGGATTGACTGCTGCTGTTAGGTGCACCTGTCCTCACTATGGGCATAGGAGGCTGAACCAAGCGTTCACTTGATTGGCCCCCCATCTTGGATTTCACTTTTCCCTCCCAACCGCTCTCTAGTGTCGTTTGGGCAGGACCGTGCTCTTTGGTTCCCTCGGTGTGTGTGTGCCAACTGTATGTAGGGGAATCTTTCCAAACACTGAATGTACAGCAAGTGCTTGCAGGGAAATTGACCTGTGCATCACAGCGAGGGAACACACTTTTCATAGGCAAAGAATTCATAACTTTGTTTCAAGCATGGCCCCTTGACCCTCCTCCCTCCGAATTCACAGAGCGTTTCATTGGGGCCACGAAATGGCTGTAACGATACTGCCGATGTAATTGTAACGGTATCAGGGCAAACCTTACTAATGTTACCTGAATTAAATTAACTAGGGCTAAAGCTAAGTGTTTATTTTCCTTTGCTGGAGCTTTGAGAGAGCTTCGTCCTTTGGCTCTGCTTTGAGAGAGCTTTACCCTTTGGGGGTGCTTTGAGAGTGCTTCATCCTTTAGGTCTGCTTTGAGAGAGCTTCACCCTTTGGATCTGTTTGAGAGTGCTTCAACCTTTGGGTCTGCTTTGAGAGACCTTCAAACTTTGGGTCTGCTTTGAGAGAGCTTCACCCTTTGGATCTGTTTGAGAGAGCTTCAACCTTTGGGTCTGGTTTGAGAGAGCTTCAAACTTTGGGTCTGCTTTGAGAGTGCTTCATCCTTTGGGTCTGCTTTGGGAGAGCTTTGGGTGAGCGTCACCCTTTTTCAATTGGGGAGGGATTTCACTATACCCCTTCAGAATTATGCTTGGTGCACCTGCGCTAACTGCGACAGCTCGGCTCATGTCACACTGCCAGTATCAGCGGAGGCCAATATACAGAAGACTGTACCGGAGCAGAGAATTATCTGCCCCTCATTTAAAATGTGTGGCAGGGTCTTTGAACCCTGCTTTTGCGCTCACGAGCAGCATTCCACTTTGGTGATAGTTTGCAAAGGCCCAGGCTGCATCTGGCATAGCATTTACACAAAGCACCAGGTGTAACCCGAGGCTAGACTAATCTGGCCCTGAGTGATTCTGGAAGTCATTTCTACCCTTCATTTCACTTGTCAAAAATGAGAGTCCAGAGCCGATCATTCCTTCATCCTTGGGTTCAGGGATTGGCTCATCCGCCTCCAACTCCCTCAGGGTCAGCCGCTTCTCCAAGCAACAAGCTGGTGGTAGATCTCTCTCCGCAGCAGGAGCCTCCCTCTGGAACAGCCTTCCTGCCTCCCTGAAACTTGAGGAGAACCATCTCCGGTTCCGGAAGCACCTGAAAACCTTCCTCTTTGCTTCTGATTTCTCTCCCCCTCTCCTCTGCTGAAGTCCTTGCTGATTATGAGACTGCACTGGTTACCTGGCCTCCTATCTGATCTCGGGCTCAATCCCTGCCAGTTGCATGCCTGCACTGCCTCCCTGGCAACCCCTACACCTGGGGACTGTTATTCTGTATCCCTACAGTCCCCCCACCAGCACACATGTCTGCACTCCCCCTGCACTTATTTATCTTGTTATTTATTATCCCATGTACTGCACTTTCCCCTCCCCGCCCCCCCTGCACTTTTCCTTTTTCCCCCCTTCCCTTGCACTTGCGCGATCTGAATGATGCCTGGCCTAGTAAGATCGTTGTCTGTCTTCCCTCTGTTCCCCCTCCCTTGCCCCATCGCGCCTTGAAACACTTGTGCATAGGCACGTTATAAATGCCATATCATATCATATCATATCTCATAACGGGAAGGGTAAGCCAGGACATTTTGAGGGTTGCAGGTTTGTTAGCATCGCCAACTGGGGCCCTAAAGATGCCCCTAAGCAGTATGAGTGGTAGCAAAGCACACTGTAGAAGACCCCTGATGATGCTACCGTTGTCGAGCAGATAAACTATATGTTGGACGTAGACCCTGGAGATACTGTACAGCCACAGTAGGAAGAGATATACTGTGTACTCAATGGGTGCCACCTATATGTAAAATTGTGTAGTGAACAAGTGCCATGCTTTTTGGAAAAAACAATATTTAGAGTGTCTAAATGTGTATGTTGATTGATTTCTGTTTTTGTGTATTCGTTCATTTCTTGCAATAGGTTGCACGGTCACTTTTTGCACTTGAAGCACTAGCACTTTGCATATATTGCACTTTAGTAAGCATTCATGTAAATTATTTTTGCAGCTGAATTGTACCAGACCAGAGGTCATTTGAGTCTGGACTATAGTGTGGGAAACGTGTGGTCACATGAATTGGGCCACTGAATCGTATTAATCAGTGAGAGCATGTTTAGCATGTGTGTAAGGTTTTGACAGTTCATGCATATGCATTTGAAAATAAAATTGTGTATGTGCTATTGTGTGTTTCTGCCTGAGCTTTTTAGGGAACCGTTGACTTAGGATTTACATGTCAGGAGCCCTGTGTAATATATTATATGTCGATTCGATAAAGAACATGGATGCACAGTGGAAGAGCCCTAACTTTATCTTTCCAAAGTCTGCTGGGCATATTGGACAGTGGTGACGGTCTGACTTGTAGCTCTAAGCAAATCTCCTATATGTACAATTAGTTGGACAAGGATCCACGGGTGATGAGGAGCAGGGCCTCTGTTTATGAAACATTGGAGGGCACAACATAAGGGATCATGTCCATTCCTCCTGTTTTTGCAGGATATCCAGAGAAAACATATTTCAATGCATATTATACTGAATGGGAGTCATTGGTTATCCTGAATAGCAGGTGTGGTTGGGGCTCACCAGGGTCAGATTTTGAAACCCTCAGCCAGGGTCCAAGGTGAGGGTACGCATGGGTGGACGGAGTCCCCCCACTTTTTTCAGAAGTCTCATCACTTGTTTCTGAGGGCACCTGGATATGCTACCTTCTGGAGAACCACATTCAATTGATATGTTAATGAGGCCCCCCACTTCATGTTTTAGGACTTGACCCCTGCCCTCAGTTCAAAGCAACCAAGGTAGGGACATCCAGCAGCATCACCCGCATGTAGTGCATGCTCCGAGCGAGCCTCCACTTTATGCATCCTCAAAGCCCCACCTAGATGGCAATGGGACTGTTGTTGATCCTGGGTTAGCAAAACGTCAGTCCCCTGATAAAGTTCTACGGCTCCTGCCTATGGTTCGCAAACTCTATTGACCGGATGTGACAAAACTTCATGGACGTAATTATCCGAGGGGAGAAAGACATTAAAAACACATCTGTTCTAATCCACGATCCTGGTATACAGCTCCTGGAGCTCTTAAGAGCAATCGACATCACATCAGGCAATACACAAATGTGCCAATTACTCACGGGAGTGGCACTTCTCCTCCTTAGACTATTATTCACTCCTCCCCACCTTTTCTACGGGGGGAAATAATTCAGCGAAGACAGGGAGAATATAGACAATTTTCTTGCAAACAAACAAGGAACCCAACAGCACAAAGGAATTACTTTGCTATGTATTGGGCACTATATTTTACATGTTTGTTTTTAAATCGTATTTTCTTTTTCATAGATATAAATATTTATAGACATTTTTGTAAGTGATGCGCATCTCTGTATGCACCTGCGGCTGCTCGGTACCACTGTATCGGTCGGACCGAAGAATCTGCCGCAGGCGGCTGCAACCTGCTGTTCTGTCAAACGATTCACATAATACCTGACCATAATTGTAATTTATAACACGCTTAATAACGGGGACCAGTTTCTAAGCGCGAGCCCGGGATTCGACCAGTTTCTAAGTGCAAGCTTGGGATTTGAACTTGTGTTGCTATGCGTTGGCTTGCTTCCAAGATGAACGCGCTGCCCTTGGGCTATCCTCCCGGCCCTCTGGCCACGACTGATGGGGGTTGTAGTCCAAAACATCTGGAGAGCCAAAGGTTGCAGACCCCTGCTCTAGCCAAAGGCAACATTTGTTGATGCAAAGCAAACTGTCTTGAAAATATAAAGCCTTGCTAAATGACAGATTCTTATGTAATTTTTCACTCTTAAAGAACATTGGACATGTGAAAGAGGCGGGGCTATGTGATAATATTGGTGAAATAAATACTGTTGTTGGAACAATATTTGCTTCATGAGGAAAAAAGCGGTGCCCACATATTCTAGGACTGAGGTCATTTCCTAATTAACCACAGCCCTCGTGTAATATGGGAAAGTGCAGAGGATGAAGGGTAGCGGACCACAGACTGAACCGTACGAGCTACCCACCGGAAACAGGATGGGAGAGGAAGTGTTAGAGTTCCGAAAGATGGAGAAGGAACAGTCAGAGAGGCAGGAGGCCACCCAGTTGTGCAAGGTTTCCTTGAAGCCTTGAGGGGAAAGGTCTTGGAGGAGGGAGAGGCAATACGCAAATCCAAAGGTGGCAGAGAGATTGAATAAAATGAGGAGGGCAGCGAGATGGGGATTGTAGGAAGTGGTGAGAAATTTGGAGACCTGGGCGAGAGATGTTTCTTACTGCAAAATTCTTAATGGGTCGGATAAAGACCCATAGCGCAAAACTTGAATTCATGTTTAGTGGCTTCAGCAGCCAATCAGATCCTCAAACATTGCAAAACGTGTATGGCTCAATAAAAGGCACAGCTTATTTATTTATTTATTCGTATTTTTTTAAAAACGCACTTCAGCCCTTAGGCATCGTGGCGCTGTTACAGGTAATCTTGCTGGTTACAAAGGGAGAAGAGCATAGCAGTTACTTAAGATTATACATTTACATTACGCTTACCTGCTCGGCATTTTATTTGTAATCATTCAGTATAATAATCCTCCCATGAACTCCCTCATTGTGATTTTCTGGTCCCTCAAGCGAAAAATATTTGTCTAACTCAGAAGCAAATCACTGTGATTTTCTGTTCCCTCGCAAAAGCATTATCGTTCGACACTCCGAAGTCAGCGACAACACTTTTCTGCTACCTCACAAAAATAGTGGGTGCCCTTCTGAAGTCATGTCACTGTTATTTTCTGCACCTCCACAAAGGAATCATGCACGCCACTTTGAAGTCAGTCACTGGGACTTTCTTTTGCCTCACAGGAAATAATGTGCATTACTCTGAAGCCAGTAACCACGAGTGTCTGCTCCATCACACCAACAAATTCGTGCTGCGAGAAAACCATTCACTGAGATGTTCCACAAAAACGTGTCAGTATGGAGCTAGACAATGCGGGTTGCCTTCCTCACAAAAATCAGATGTCAACATCTTATCAAATGTATTCTAGGTTTGGGGGCCCTTAAAATGGGTCCACATCACCCCCTACAGAAGCAATTGAAGCTTAATAACATCCAGCAGATTAAACATAATACTTCCTAGTTCCTTTACCTAAGTTCTACCCTATTATCAATATATTTATTGAGCACGGACCTATCTTCGGGAAGCAACGGAGCGCTTTACAAATCATAGGGGGAAGAACACAGTGAAGGAAGCAGAGATACAAGGAAGAGGGGAGCTAACGGGGAAGAGGGAAGGGTGGGCAATGTGGCAGCACAGGATTTACAAGCATACACAGGAGGAAACAGTGGGGCATAGATCACTCAGTCTCAGGTAGGTTGGGCAGTGGACGGTGTGTGTACCTAGGTTTTACAGAGGAGCCATTCCTTGAAGAGGAGGGTCTTGAGCCCCTTCCTGAACAATAGATGCGAGGGAGCGAGTCTGATGTTGATGGGGAGGAGGTTCCAGAATCTTGGTGCATAGGCAGAGAAGGCCTGTCTTCTGGATCTTTCCTTCCTGCACAGGCGGACTTCAAATCTTCACATATCCTTACTTCTGGTGTATCGAAGGCCTCCATAGACGATGAGTTTCTCATTGAGGTAGCTTGGGGACTTCAGGGCGACAGTCTTGGGGTTGATGCAGCAGGATTTGAAGATTTTCCCACATTAGTGCATTTTACTTACCTATATTCAAATTGTGTTCAGCAGACCCTTAACTCTTATCTAATGAGAGGTTCCAAGACTAGGCTCAGTGATCCAAAAAATAATTAGCCTGAACTAAGAGCTTGATTCCCTTTTCACAGCGCTCTCAGTGATTCTTTTATTTTGATACGCTATTACGTTTATATGATATTGCTGAATTATAACTTGCCATCATTTTAGTGGGTATGGGAGGACAATTCGTAACCTGAGCGCGCGCACCCCTAGGCGCATGCGCACACACTCCCTTGCTCTCGTTTGGCAGAATACTGGCTTGTAAATTGCAGACCTCTTCCGCAAGATGTTGTGAGGGGAAAGTATAACAAGTTGCACAGTCCTAATTGGCGAAGGGGAAGGACTGCTTGAAAAAAATGGCATTGTGGTTAATCTTACTCCTGAGGGGGGGGCACGCGATGGAGACGAGAAGGCAGAGGGGTATAGCGGTATGTGCATGCAAGAAGAGCCACCGCTCTGCTTATACCTTCGCTTCTTATTTCATCTACTCTCGGCATCACCCGGGTGTTTTGCATTTACTCTTATTGGAGCGGGCAATGACACCGTATTGCCATTTGTCCAAAGCAACATGTGGTGGGTAATGATTTGCTTCTCAAGTTATTTCAGTGAAGAAGGGGGTGGCTTGAGTACGCCTCCCGGTGAAGGATGCAGAGGTGGTGTCTTACTTGAGAGTTCCTTGGCCTGCCACATGTGTTCCAGAAGGGTGCGGTCGCTAGCAGGTGTGCAACAAAACCTACATTTCGGGGGGAGGGGTTAACACTTAAAATGTTGTGAGAGACGCTAACTTCAAAGACGGTGGGGAGGGTCAAACTTATTTGTATGGCGGCATCTAACTTCTTTACGCATTCTAGTGAAACAATTCTAGTGCAGCTTCAATGTTACAAGCAGTTAACTCTTTCCTTTAAGTCTGAAAGCACCTACTTAAGGACTGCGGTAAGAATGAGCAGTCTCCTGTACCCTCTCTACCCTTCCAATCACTCCTTTATCATGCAAGTACCAACCCCACATCATGATTTCAATTGCCTAAAATTGTATGCATATGAATGCAAATGCTAATAGTGAAATGCTTTACGTTAGAAATTGAAGGGCCTTTGTTGACAGCGATGCCCAGGCGCCGTTTAACATCTGTGTCCGGTTCTATCCGGCCGCGGCCACGGCTCCATAGGTCAGCCAGGTCGAGTCAACGTAGCCCAAAATTTCAGGGAGTGTGTGGGAGAGGGCTAAAGCCCAGTCAGCTTAATGGTGTTGCACCACTTCTAGTGTTTAATCTTTTGGTTACTTACTGGGAATCTTCTTTACTCATAGCCCTATTCTTCCTCATCCCAGTACTTGTGTATGAGACACTTTGCCTCATACACAAGTAATGGGATGAGGTAGAGGGACATGAAGGTAATGCATGGTTTAGTTACTTGTAATCTTCGATACTCCTATCCCCACTCTTCCTCATACCAGTACTTACTTATGAGGCAAGAAGCCTCACATCTAAGCACTGGGACAAGGAAAAGAGATGTGGAGTTAATTCTGTGCCGAGAAGCTGATTGTGGGGGTTCGGGAAGGGGATGTAGGGAGAGGGGATGTGTGGGGAGGTGGGGTGGGACGTTTATTGTGCGATAAATCATAATGGTCATCCATGTCCAGGCTAAGCAGGCATGATATGTGGTATTAGTGGCTAGAGAGGCATTTTGGTGCAGCCAGTCTAGTCATTTCTTAGTTTGGCTTGAGTTATTTTTAACTAGGCATCTCTGATAAAGAAGTCTTGCTTAGTGTAATTAACTGGCTAGACTGGCATTTGGGGGCTGCTAGTTTAGCCGTTTCTTACTGCGGCATTGTATATTGTTCTGGGCATCTATGATAAAAATAACCATGATAAGTGTTATTGCTTCAACTGGCATTTTGGTGAAACAGTTTAAGTATGTCTAAATGTGGCCTGTCATGCTTTACTTGTAATGTTATTACATGTCTAGACTGGTCTACATTGTGCAGCCAGTTGGACATGTTTTCATTGTGGCGTGGCATTTTTAAATAGTAAAGCGTTATATTAAAGCATTCATGTTCCTGTGCACTGTTGGTAACTTGCATGTATTGGATTTTTGGATTGCTGTTACCTTACAAAACCATTGCAAATGCTTTTTCCTTTTGGCCAATTTTTCTCAGAAAGTGTGTGTATAATGCATTAAAACACATATTTATGTGATATATGATATGATAATATCTTTCTCCTAGTGCAGTGTGCGGCGTACCCCTGCAGCAGCACGTTCCTGCGTATTGCGCAAGTGTGGTAATCTAGGCCGGCCAAGAGTGTGGTGGGACCCGTGTTTTTTTGCCAAGATGGGGGTGGGGGCCCTTAGCGTGGCTCAAAGGGGGCCCCAAAGTTTGTGTTACGCAACTGAAAGTCATACCCATAGTTACGGACTGCAGTTCACAAGGATGACATAAGCAAGTCCTAAATACAGCACACAAAACATCATATCTTGTCATATAAAAATATATGTAACAAAAATAATTGCCTGTACTTTCCTTGCTTATAATGCAAGGTACATGTGTCAAAGATTATATTTCATTTTCCTATAAAACGTAGGGGATTGTAATCGTCCTAAAAACGATTGCATTGCACTGCAGCTCTGTCCTGGCAGGTACTTCGGAGCCCAACCTGAACAATCTCCAGACTATCCAAAATAACGCTATCCAAGCCGCCCTGAACCTCTCCACGCGAGACCATGGGCCTCATTACGAGGCTTGCGCTGACGGAATGAAGGGGGCCGGTACTGGTCCATCCCCCTTCATTCCGTCAGGGCTGATTACGAAGTTCCCTTTGCGGGACCCGGATCAGATGTCTGGTAACCAGATGCCTTTTCCGGGTCCCACGAGGGGAAGAGGGGGGTAACAACGGGACACTTGTTATGTGCCCGTTGTTACCACCCTCCCCATTCCCATTGAGCCCTATGGGGGCTCAAATGGGAATGAGGAATGGTTCCTGCAAGGAGGTCTTACCGGGTCCTCCTATGTCGGAATGGCCCGGTAAATCCCCATTGCAGGAACCCGGTAATGGAGCCCGGTTTGGAGGCAGCCATGGTGCTAATAGCTCGATGGCTACCTCCAAACTCGTAATGAGGCCCCATGTGTCAACCAACAGAAATTCAGCTCACTGACTACCTGTGAGGGAACAAATTAATTTCAAAATTCTATCGCCCACTGCTGCTTCTCGAACTCTACACGACCTTACCTTTCACAGAGAATCATCAAGCACACGTCCTCCAGACCCACCAGAGCCATCTACAGCCACCGTTTGACCGCCCCGCGCTTTATGCATAGGAAAGCTGGACGCTCTAGCTTCCCCAGCAATGGTCCCCGTCTCTAGAGCGCCCTGCCACGGTTCTATGTTTATTCTTCGCCCGTTTATTCTTCGCCCGTTATTTTTCTCGACACTTTTTGCAAAGAAATGTTTGGTGAAAAAAATCATCGCATTTTATTTTTATTTGGGGTGTCACCTTCCCCTATTTTATTAATCCCTATACACCACCCCACCCTACTCCTTATATTCCCTCTCCCCCATATTTTTCGATGTTTTTTTCGGCAAAAATGTTTTCGGCAAAAAGTTCTGCGAAAAAAAAACGTAGGATGGATGAACGTCGTACCCCTGCCACCCAACTCGCAGGCCGAACCCTCGTACTGGTCTTTCAGGAAGCAACTGAAACCAAGACTGTTCAACTGAAGAATTGCCTGTATCCTCTGACCTGTTGCCCTCCCCCATTCCGCCCTATTCCCCACCCTTTTTTGTTACCAGCACCTCAATGCCTGTGGGTTTTGGGCACTGTATAAATGCTAAAATAAATAAATAAATAAATTGTATTTTCATGTTGCAATTGACGTGTTGAAAGCACCGCGTTAGGTAGGTCAGCGAGTTAAGCACTTACCGCTGACAGCTGCGTGCAACTTCCAGTAACAGGCTTGAACGCGGAAGGATCAGATCAGCCGTCCATCCTTTCGAGATCAATGGATTGAGCTACTTTAAGCTGGGTACTAATAACACATACTTTTTTATAGCGCTTAGAAAAGTAGATAGTGCATGTAGAACTGTATTAAAAAAATGATACCATTTTCCCCAACAGAATGTTATTCATAGATATTGCAAACCACTGACAAATTCCAGGCTTCAGGCAAAGTGCCTTCATTAGAACCCTTTTCAGAAGGCTGGGAACCTCCTAGCCAAACAGGAATGCAGAATTCCAGGCACTAATCTGTGATAGCACCCAGAAATACTCCCTCCCAGTGGCCTGCCCCAGGGGCCGGCCTCTAACAATGTTCGGTTCTTCTGCTCGAGTCCTTTCCCTTCAGTCACTCGCCTTGTCAGGGAGCTCCGTCCCACCTCTCGCTCATCCCTTGTCGTGGTCTGGCCTCTTCTCCTTGTCAAGTGCGCCACTTCCGGTGACCTCCGCATCCCCCAGCTAATATGGCAAGCTGGTGACAGCAGATATTCATTTTTTCGCCTGCTTCCTGTGTTGTGCTCTGGCTTTCACCCTGGCCCTTGCTAAAAGCATTAGCACCCCTGCGGGTTCAACGCCTGGCATTAGGCACCCTTAGCCCTCCTTAACAATGGGTCGGTTTGGCCCCTCGGCCTTTCGGCCCGCGGCCGGGCCGAAATCGTCCCTGGGGAGTGGGGGCCGGTTTCTGGCCATGCCTGGGCCGGTTTGTAAGAAAAAAAAAATAGAAAACATATATATTTTTTCCACTTTTTTTTCTTTCAAAAAGTCTTTCATCCTTAGGTCGATAAATGAGTACCAACACAGGTTGGGTGATATTGTATGCATACTTGTTCTATAAAAAAGAGCTTAAGTGTAAGTGCTATACAATAACATATTATCATTTGGCCTTGTACGTCTGCTTGGATTCACAGTAATTTATTGTACTTAGGCGCAATGCTATTTGATGCCACTCCCTGTTTTGTCAAGGGGTGAAAGGTCGTGTTTCATCGCTTCCCAGGATGTCACTTTGGGGTGGGGCCAAATGACATCACGTCCAGTGATGTCATCAGAGGTAAAGGGTCATGAGACGAGGGGTGGGCCACTTTTTTGAGGCGAGGGGTGGCCCACTTTTTTGTGTGTGACCGGGCCTATTTCATGTCCCAGTCCGACCCTGGAACTTACTGGGCGCCTAATCGCCGGTATTGTCCTCATCAGAGGGCACTAACGCTCAATTGTTCCCTGGAGCTGTGAGATGACTTACAATATCTTGTACTTCTCAGTTCAAGGGCATTTTATTCTCACAATGCCTGCGTGGCAGCACCTCCGCTGATATCATTTTCTTTACTCCATGTTTTTCCTTTTCTGCACTTTTATCTCTTCCTTCGTTTTCGTCTGCTTCTTTCTTCCTGGCTTTTTCTAGCCTTCCAGTTTTCCAGAACTTCACAAAACCGGTTTCCCGTCTACTCCAATCTATCTCTGAAGCATTTGTTTTCTCTTTTCGTAATTTCTTTAAAAAAATTCTGTCACTTCCTGCTCCTCCTTTTCTTTATCTTTTGTATGTATTTCATCTCTTTTGCTTCCCCTCTATTTGCTTTTTTTCTACACTCATCTTTCTTGTTTAACTCATTTCCTCTCGTTTTCTGTCCCCCTCTTCTTCTATTCTTCTTCCATTATCTTATTCTGTGGTTGTCTTTTTTTTTACCAAGCCCCTTATTCCTTCCATCCCTCAAATAGATCCTGCACCTTTACAAATAAACAAATCCCTCAGGTGTCATTCTCTTACAATGAATAAATGAGAGATGCCAGTTGCTGGGCGCTGGAACTTTCAGGGATCACTGGGATTTCTCTAGCAGCTGAAATAGAATATTACAGTTGGATAGTGAAGTGATTTTCTCATAATACGCCAGACATTGTTAAATATGCATACATGCTCGCCTGAAATTGTTATGTTATAAGCAAGTTCTGAAATCACAACTTGCCTGTAAAAAGAATCGGTTCTGACTAGTGACTTGTAATGGTGATGTGATGTTTCATTGGTGCAAGACCAACACTGGTCTTTACATCGGTTTAGAATAAACTTTTGGAACTATTGAGTTGGCAAAAGCAGAGGGAAAAACAAGTGGGTGCGACAAAGGGGTGGGAGATAGGGAAAAAGGTGGTACAGAGTCATAATGTACAAAAGATAGACTCCGAATATGGACATTTTAAGGTTGATATATATATATCTGGCGAGAGATGTGAAATGCGGAATGGGGACGGGTGTGAAAGTGCATGAAAGTGAATGAGTGCTGGAAACAAACCCCATCTGAAAACAAGGCAATCTGAATGAAAGGAAAACAATGAATATAAGTGTGTATTTCAGCATTGTGTAGGGTCATATGGAAAACGGCTACATTATGTTATGTTAGTGGGATTAATACCGTGTATTTCTGCAATTTACGTGGCCTCCAATCCAATCCAATCCAGGAGAGGATTGGGCTAGTTAGTGGGTGGATGGGAGAGCGCATTTGGGCTTTCGCTAGGGTGTTGTGGGGTGTAATCCAAGACCCCAAACCGACGGAGCTGAAGGGCCGACTGGGAAAAGGGCCTGCCAGTATTCAGAAACCTGCATGCCGAAAAGAGGCTTATTCAGGCAGACTATGTGGGTGTCTTTCTGTAGTTGAAATCCAGAGAAAGCCAAAATAAAATTGTAATCCAAGTGCAGTTTGGAAAAGCACATCACATTGCTGACTGAGACAGGAATGCAGCATTTTTCACTGAAACTATCACCCATCAAAAGGGAGTGCACTGTGACAATTCAGACTCACTTTTCAGCATAAAAATGAACAGCAGATAATTTCAAGTGTATTTCATTAAGGACTGAAAGAAACAGCCATTTGCTTTCAGCTGTCATCTTTAAAAAGAAAAACAATGCTGTGTGAAAAGAAAGAAGAAATCCATCGATGCAAAAGCAAAGTGAACCCTGATCAGTAAAACACACAGTATGTCAAAGAACCAAGGCTGGTGTTCGAAAATGCAATATATGATTTCCTTTCAGCCAAGGACAAATGGTGGGTCTCTGGGGATACTTCAGAAAGGACTCCTCCCACTGAAAGCCTGGTTTGTGCATCCCAACTGTTTACAAAGGCAAAAATAATGTGGCCGGCCTGAAAGGTGTTTGAAAAGCAAGTGTCCCCCAGAGCTGGAGTCTCTGAAAGCTCATTTCTGTGCAGAGCAGATGGCCTAGCGGGTGCATGACCAGAATGTAGGGTAGGAGATGTGGAAACAGGGGCTGCAATCAAGGCTGAAGTCTGGAAATAAAATATAGGAAAATAGAAGTTTTTCAGATCAAAAGGTGGTCCCCTTCAGATAGGAGGACAGGATGGCAGATGTCTGCAGTGGGGAATCTCTGTGTTGCCAAGGCCTCCCAAGAATTTACGATGTGCAGCCTTTACATCAAACAAAAAAGAGACTAATAAAAACACTGGTCCAGAGAGGGAAATGGCGCTGGAGACCGGAGGGCTCCAATTTGCATAACCTAAAGATTTGCTATTAATTTAAAAGCACTATTATCATTTAGGCATTTTTCTCAGCAATCATAAGTTGTACTTCCTTGATTGATATGTCATTTTTTAGATAATATCCAGGTGATTTTATTGACATTAAATTCATCCACCTGCAATTTAGGGAATTGTAATGGCGAACTAAAAGGTGCTCTTGGCTGCTCTGAACCTGTCGGGGATTTAAGAGTTGACGAACTGGTGGAGGGTAAAATTAGAAATGTGAAGAATAAATTACATGTTCATAATCATTATGCTTTTTGACTAAATGGTGGAAAAGTGTCAAACGACCGAGAAACATAGTGCCAGGTGGTCATTTTATCAAATTCTCCATTAGTAGCTGAAGTGGAATATAGTTAGTAGTAAATTATGAAGTTTTGCTACAAAACTTAGTTTTTCCAAAAAGCTGACATAGAAACAAAAGAGTATTTCAAAGGGAAGTTGCCACATGTCGTCTCCAGACTCTTAAACCATAGACTCTTAAACCATCCATAGAGAGGGGCTGTATTTGGGAGGAAAGAGAAGGGTAATTGTCCAATCCTATTTGCGAGGAATCGTGCAGTATACTGCCCAAGATTGTATGCTTGATGGTGTCATCACTAGTATATAGAGTGGATGCACTTTGAGGAAGGGAGAGAGCTGCTGAAATGTACCACCTGAAAGCCAGAAGGAAACACAAATAGTAGATTCTTGCTGAAAGTGCATCTGTGTGGAGCTTTCCATTGCTGGGAAGGCCTAAAAGCTGACTGGGTCCTATGGTGAAGAGCTGGGGATCATCTGTGCGAGTGGGTTGACCAGACCCCTGCCCTGTCCTTCCAGAGGATCCTGAAATGCAGCTGGCTTTCCTGAACTTTAAACAGAGTTTTTCAATGAAAGTAGGCTTGAACCCATTGCAACCTAAAGGTCGGGGAATCTGCTGGTTTTCAATCCTTTCCTTTTATAGTGGGCAAGGGAGGGAGGCAAAACGGTGTAGATCCTTAGCTTATTTAACTAAAAATATTAATGTAATTAATTCCCTTTGGTGGAACACCACAGAGTGATTGTTGTTAATATTCAAAATTAACAAAGTTCATTTCAAGTGTGCGCTGAAAACTATAGACTGTAATGTAATTGGGTAATCCTATTTTGGGTGTTAACCCCGACTTCTTTTAGGAATAGGGCTGTCTTTGTCCCTAAACAAAAAAAAATCAATTCATCCCAATGTTTACCATCCAGCTTCTCCAGCACAGGCCTTTAAGTGGAGGGGGGTCTGAAATCCAAAATTCTCAATTCATCCCAAATTTTACCATCCAACTTCCCCAACAAAAGCCCTTAAGTGGAGGGGATCTGACAACCCAAATTCTTAAATCATCTGAAGTTTTCTGTCTGACTTCCCAAATACAGACCAAAGTAGGGAGGGTCTGAAAACCCACTGCTAAATCACTCTGTGTCTATTTACTGCTAGCCTTCTAAGCGCCCAGGAAAACCTAAATTGTACAGCATTGCAAATGTAAACTGATGTTATTCAGGGACTGGTGTTGATGATCATTTATTTTGAAATGTGTATGAAGTCAAATATTGTGATTTAGGTTTTCCCAACCAAATCGTTTGAGTTATTTATGTAGAGAAAGGCTTATTGTGCTGTGCCACGGATAAAGTGGTGTGTGACATTTTAGTGCAATTTTCAATTACCTATCATTACCTATCATCCAAATGATCACAAATATATTTCCTGTACACATGCCTGGTTCTTGGCTCATTGCTAGCTCAGGGAGATCGATCCAAGGGGTATTATATGCTTCATAAATAGGGCTGAATAAAGAACTGACAGTAATCCGTTTATTGTGTGACACCTAGATTGGGGAGGGAAGGAACTCCCTGTGTTGAAGGTGGCCTCTCAATAAACCGTTACAAAATGGGGACTCATGGCCGGGATTTGGCTGGCTATTTTTGACTCATGATTAGTGCATTATGACACACTATTCATTTTGATGTAATTGCATTAAGGTGGAGGAAAAGTCATCTTTGCTTTGTTAAAGTGGCACAAGGACTTGGCCCCTGAGTTCCAGGGATGTGTATAGGTGAAAAATTATGATTGGGTAAAAATTGATTTTGATTTGACATTGTGAGTGGAAATTAAACAGGATGGAAATTGTAAAGACAGTCAACTGTTATTTGTTTCATTAATTTAAAGTATGTCTTAATGTAAATCAAACATGTGCTATTTTGTTTTGTATATAAACCAATTTTTAGTAAATAAGAATTGTGCTCCAGTGTACTTTGTTAATTAACAATTATACATTTCATATTAAATGTCAACTTCTGTACTTTCTTTCATTATATCACAATAGAATAGACAAATGCAAATCTTTAGCATCAGAAAGATCTAAATTTCCTCATGCTTTCAATAATGGCTCTATAATGCAATTTCATAGTAGAGTGGTTTCTTATTGAATGTCCAACACAAGATTTATGTCTCTACTCGTTTCAGGGTGCTTTTATCCCCTTCTTCAGGAGTTGTCTATTCTCTTTCTTGTGTTCGGGTATCCCATCTATAGTAAATAAGTAATCATAGTGTCATCACTCTTATCTTACGTTTACATCACAAAAGTATTATATTACAATAATGTTTTAGTCTGTCATGCTTCTTCATCACATAATTACCTATGTTCCTTTATATTTTAGACCTCTTCTTCTGAGCTAAAAATATCCTGTAAAATTCCAAACATAAAATAGTAAAATACTACTATACTAATCTCCATAGCTGTTCTATTATTAATAACCCGTAGATGGGTGTTAAGTCCCAAGAGTACTTTCTCAGTGTCCCAAGTTTACCTGTTTAGTGTTCTCATTCCATAGACTGTGATTATTCTTGGGTATCTCTGTCTATTCGGTGGATCTTTGGTGTTTTAGCTCTTAGGGGGTGGTCTCAGCCTTAGAGGTTTCCAATAGGCCCTAGGTACAAGCGTACCAAGCCTATCCTGGGGTATGTATACACTCCCCCGGCCCAGCAGGTGGGAACCAATTAGGTAAGTACTGCCCCAGGAAACCTCCCTCCAAACTTCCCTCAGGAGAGAAGTATCACTAAACCTCCCAATATGGACATTTTCCCTAGCTATCCCCCTGAACCAGAACTTCCAAAATAATCTTCCTCTCTCTTCCCCATTCCAGGACAATAGGTCCCTGAAACTGGGAGAAGGGAGAATCAGGATTGAAGATTATAGGGGAAGCTTGAGTACCTGAGCTACTGAGCTACTCTGGGTGAAGGGACAGTTACCCTTTGTGGGAGCAGCAGAGGTATGCCTCAAGACCTCCCTACAGCCCAGAAAAGGTCTTGACACGGGGGCAACAGGTCCAGCAACTGGATGATGACCTAGGGTGCATGATGAGGGCTCAGTCCAACCCTCAACCTAATCCTGCTTCCCAGAATGTCCCAACACCCAGGGCTAATGCCCCGAGGGGAAATGATGGGAGGAAACATCTGTCAAACCACAGGTTCCTGAGTAGGGTGCCTGGGTGGTGGGGAGTGTCCAAGACCTAGAGGAAGCTTCCTTTCTCACCCGTCAAAAAGCATAGAAAGATTGCAGCCTGAAAGTGACTCTTCTACCTCCGGAAAGTTAGAACCCAAAGAGAAAAGGTTAATTAGGAAAGGCCAAAGAAGAACCCACTTCATGGAAGAGTTTAAGATCATTCCCTTTGAAAGAGAAGAGTTCCTGGAGGACTCAGATAAGACGACCCTTTCTTTCAGGAAGAGGGGATCTCTCTCAAAGAAAATGGATCCCAAAAGATAGTGAGTGGAACAGGGTAAGTATGGAGGCCAACTTAGAACCAGAAACTATTGAACCCCCAAAATGTGAGCCAGAAAAGGTAGAAATGGAGGGGTCCTTCCCCCAAACAGGTTCTGAGAACTGCCTCCATGAAAATGAAAAGTGGGGTGTTGGACTAGTAAACAGGTGACGAAAGGACACACAGATATTTTGTCACTTGGTTTATATTTCCAAGCGTTTCATTTTATTAAAAAAAAAACTTTTCTTAAAAAGATCATTAAACAAGGTTAAGATAATACATAGATTGTAGCTCATTCACTATTCATCATTCACACTCATACACTCTTCGTCACTCTATCAACAATTTTATCAAAAAATTTGTTTTAACACATCAAGTAACAGTCACAAGTCTGTTACGTCTCTATATATTCAAGGTTAACTAAGAAATCCCCAAGTTGGTTCAGGGTAACAAAAAAGTCTGTATGATGTTATTCCCACGGATTCTTATGTCAACACGTGTTTCAGTTGCTCTAAATGAGCATCATCGCTAGTGCTCTCTTTGTATCGCAACCTTCTTCAGGACAAAACAACCAATTTTCTTGTACATATATCGGCTTGAGCCACACCATCTATAACAATAAAATACATAAAAAAGACTATATCAGTGTCTAATACTCCTGCCATCCTCATTTTAGTTATTTAGGGGGTAATTCATAGAATTCAGCGCACAAGTGGCGCACGCGGCTGGCGCACAGTGTGCGCGTGTGGCAGTCTGCGCCAGCGCGTGTGCCAAAATCCATTTCCACGCACAGCATATTAATGGATTTCAACATCCATAACCAGCCGTGGTGCAGAGTAGTGCAGAGACCCTGCAGCAGCGCCAGTTATGCCCCCAACCCCTCCCCATGCGCCATGAACAGCGCACAAATCCCGTACATGGCGCACAGCCCAGTTGTGTACTCTGAAAGAAACAGGAGACCCCACACTTTGGATGGGAGTATTACTTGAAATTTGAATAACGGAAAAACATCCAAAGGATACAATTCAAAAAAGGTGGTATCACGGATTTTATTAAACCTGATACTAATTTAATTTATCGAACAAATCATGATTAAATCTGCACTTGTAGAAACAATTTACATAGCAGGAAACAGCTTTCAATAAAAAAGACACATCTATATAATAAAAAATCTACTTATTCAATCATCCAAGCATACAACCTCATCCATCCATTAGACAAACCACTCATACTAAACACCACTCAATGTGCAATATAAAATCCATAAGAAAATTCATCACAGTTGATTCATCTGAAAAAATTTGTAAAAAAGAATATTTGACGGGCCACAACAGATAACATCAGTGGCCTAGGCAGTTAAGATGGGTCCCAGATTTTTCTGACCACGACCTCATCTTAATCCAAACTCAACCGGTTTCGACGTATAGACTTTAGTGTAGTGACGTCTTCTGATGAAGTCTATACGTCGAAACCGGGGACCCATCTGGGACCCATCTTAACTGCCTAGGCCACTGATGTTATCTGTTGTGGCCCGTCAAATATTCTTTTTTACAAATTCTTTCAGATGAATCAACTGTGATGAATTTTCTTATGGATTTTATATTGCACATTGAGTGGTGTTTAGTATGAGTGGTTTGTCTAATGGATGGATGAGGTTGTATGCTTGGATGATTGAATAAGTAGATTTTTTATTATATAGATGTGTCTTTTTTATTGAAAGCTGTTTCCTGCTATGTAAATTGTTTCTACAAGTGCAGATTTAATCATGATTTGTTCGATAAATTAAATTAGTATCAGGTTTAATAAAATCCGTGATAGCACAGCCCAGTTGACCAGTATAAAGCCCCCCAACCACGAAAACATCTGTAAAAATCCCTGCGCACCCCTCCGAATACACGTACCCCACTGCATGGGAAGTGTTACACGCGATTTGGCCTGTGCAAGCGGGGTACATGTATTTCGGGGGTGCGTGGGAAGTTTTACATGCGATTGGCCCTGTGCGAGTGGGATACGTGTATTTCGGGTGTGCGCGGGAAGTTTTACACGCAATTGGGCCTGTGCGAGCCGGGTACATGTATTTTGGGGGTTCGCGGGAAGTTTTACACGCGATTGGCTCTGTGCGAGCGGGGCACGTGTATTTCGGGGGTGCGTGGGAAGTTTTACACGCGATTGGGCCTGTGCGAGTGGGTACGTGTATTTTGGCGGTGCGCGGGAGGTTTTACATGCGATTGGCCCTATGTGAGTGAGGTACGTGTATTTCGGGGGTGTGCGGGAAGTTTTACACGCGATTGGGCCTGTGCGAGCGGGGTACGTGTATTTCGGGGGTGCATGGGAAGTTTTAGACGCGATTGGGCCTGTGTGAGCGGGGTATGTGTATTTCAGGGGTGCGCGTGAAGTTTTACACGCGATTGGCCATGTGCGAGTGGATTACGTGTATTTCGGGGGGGGGCGCGGGAAGTTTTACACACGATTGGGCCTGTGCGAGCGGGGTACGTGTATTTCGGGGGTGCGCAGGGAGTTTTACATGCGATTGGGCCTGTGTGAGCGGGGCACGTGTATTTCGGGGGTGCGCGGGAAGTTTTACAAGCGATTGGGCCTGTGCGAGCGGGGCACGTGTATTTCGGGTGTGCGCGGGAAGTTTTACACGCAATTGGGCCTGTGCAAGCCGGGTACATGTATTTTGGGGGTGCGCGGGAAGTTTTACACGCGATTGGCTCTGTGCGAGCGGGGTACGTGTATTTCGGGGGTGCGCGGGAAGTTTTACAAGCGATTGGGCCTGTGCAAGCGGGGTACATGTATTTTGGGGGTGCGTGGGAAGTTTTACATGCGATTGTCCCTGTCTGAGTGGGGTACGTGTATTTTGGGGGTGCGCGGGAAGTTTTACACACGATTGGGCCTGTGCGAGCGGAGTACGTGTATTTCGGGGATGCGTGTGAAGTTTTACACACGATTGGGCCTGTGTGAGCGGGGTATGTGTATTTCAGGGGTGCGTGTGAAGTTTTACACACGATTGGGCCTGTGCGAGCGGGGTACGTGTATTTCGGGGGTGCGCGGGGAGTTTTACACGCGATTGGGCCTGTGCGAGCGGGACACGTGTATTTCGGGGGTGCGCAGGAAGTTTTACATGCGATTGGCCCTGTGCGAGCGGGGTACGTGTATTTCGGGGATGCGTGGGAAGTTTTACACACGATTGGGCCTGTGTGAGCGGGGTATGTGTATTTCAGGGGTGCGTGTGAAGTTTTACACACGATTGGGCCTGTGCGAGCGGGGTACGTGTATTTCGGGGGTGCGCGGGGAGTTTTACACGCGATTGGGCCTGTGCGAGCGGGACACGTGTATTTTGGGGGTGCGCAGGAAGTTTTACATGCGATTGGCCCTGTGCGAGCGGGGTACGTGTATTTCGGGGGTGCATGGGAAGATTTACACGTGATTGGGCCTGTGCGAGCGGGGTACGTGTATTTCGGTGGTGCCCCAACAAATTGCCAGTGTGTATCCTCCCAGGTGTGCACTCTCCCCCCTCCCCAGGGCCTGCAGGCAGACCCCAACACAGGGGTACACACAGCACCACTGGCCATGCCCCACAGGCAGCCCATCCACCCTGGCGAAGCACCCCAGCCAGCCCACATGTCACCATGCACAAGTGAGCACTGACTCATGTCCCCCAGCACCCCAACCACCCAGCATTGAGGGTCACCTGCCAGCAGGCCCCGACTCATGTCCCCCTGCACCCCCATCCACCCAACCACCCAGCATTGAGGGTCACCTGCCAGCAGGCCCCGACTCATGTCCCCCTGCACCCCCATCCACCCAGCAGTGAGGGGCACCTGCCAGCAGGCCCCGACTCATGTCCCCCTGCACCCCCATCCATCCAGCATTGAGGGGCACCTGCCAGCAGGCCCCGACTCATGTCCCCCTGCACCCCCATCCACCCAGCAGTGTGGGGCACCTGCCAGCAGGCCCCGACTCATGTCCCCCAGCACCCTCATCCACCCAGCATTGAGGGGCACCTGCCAGCAGGCCCCCACTCATGTCCCCCAGCAGCCCCATCCACCTAGCATTGAGGGGCACCTGCCAGCAGGCCCGACTCATGTCCCCCTGCAACCCCATCCACCCAGCATTGAGGGGCACCTGCCAGCAGGCCCCGACTCATGTCCCCCTGCACCCCCATCCACCCAGCATTGAGGGGCACCTGCCAGCATGCCCCGACTCATGTCCCCCTGCACCCCCATCCACCCAGCATTGAGGGGCACCTGCCAGCAGGCCCCGACTCATGTCCCCCAGCAGCCCCATCCACCCAGCAGTGAGGGGCACCTGCCAGCAGGCCCCGACTCATGTCCCCCAGCACCCCCATCCACCCAGCATTGAGGGACACCTGCTAGCAGGCCCTGACTCATGTCCCCCAGCACCCCCATCCCCCCAGCATTGAGGGGCACCTGCCAGCAGGCCCCGACTCATGTCCCCCAGCACCCTGACCCACCCACCAGTGAGGGGCACCTGCCAGCAGGCCCTGACTCATGTCCCCCAGCACCCCGATCCCCCCAGCATTGAGGGGCACCTGCCAGCAGGCCCCGACTCATGTCCCCCTGCACCCTCATCCACCCAGCAGTGAGGGGCACCTGCCAGCAGGCCCTGACTCATGTCCCCCAGAACCCCCATCCACCCAGCATTGAGAGGCACCTGCCAGCAGGCCCGACTCATGTCCCCCTGCAACATGAAAGGAGGCTGCTCAATCATGGGCCTCATGTGCACCAAAATACCACTGCACGCCACCACAGTCTTGACATGCAATGATTTCACCAATCCACCCCACACCGACATGCCTATGTCAGGACACAAATCAAAAGTCAACCATGTACATCAACACATGTCCATCACACACACACACTGTTTGCCATAGATTGTGTAAAACCACAATTTTACATGCATGAACCCAATGAGCGAATCCCACACATGGAATTAAAATATCAAAATGTATTATAAACAAAATCAATGTAATGAAATGAAAGGCAAAAAAATAATACAAGCATGAAATGAAATGCATGGCCAAAAGTATGAAAAATGAAATGTAAAAAGAATCCAAATAAATCCTGAAGAAAAATGGTCCAAATTCTCTGTCCACCAAAACAAATCCAAAGGAAACGTAAAAATCAAAATCCATTGCCCCATGGTGAAATCCAAAGAAAATGTACACATAAATCCAAAGTCCAACTATGTACAAGGAATTTTGAAAGGGTCCATGAGCCCAACAAAAGAACTGAAACCTATCTAAGGAACTACCTAAGAAATAACTATATACAAAAGTGTGAGGCATAGTCCAATCACCCCAAAAGAAATGAAAACGAAAATGAAACCTAACACTAAAAACTATTTACAATGGCGGCAGGCTAGTCCGACGGCTCACTTTCCGATGTCCCAGGCCAGGGCATCATCGAACTCCTGCTCAATGTCCTGGAGGTGGTCCTCTTCCATGGCCCCGAGGGTACGCAGGGAGGATGCCATGTTGGACTCCAACTCCCTGCGAATAGCCTCGAGGCACTTGGCCCGCCTCAGTGCCCTCCGCATGGAGTTCTCCCCCCTGACCATTGTGAGGCGTGCCTCTTCCGCCCGCCACCACTCTGCATCTATACCCTGGCCCAACCGCAGCCACACGGAAGACACACCCATTCCAGGGCCCTCCTGCCCTCTGGCCGATGCCTGCCCCTCTGATGTCGATGGCCCTGAGCCATCATTGCTCCCACCTAGAGCCTGCTGCTGCTGTCCATGTGCCCTGTCCGATGATGCCTGCACATCCTCCATCTGCTGGTCTCTAGTTGTTGGGGTGTCCACCCCTGCTGGACTGCCGACTCCCAAATGTGGCAAGGATGGGATCTCCACCAAGCTGACTGTGTTGGTCGGGCCAGGTCCACAGGGGGCCCTGGTGGAATCTGGGCCGGAAGATGGCAGGGAGAACGACTGGCGCATAGTCTCCACAGAGGAGGAGAGGTCCGCCAGAGTGCGCGACATATGTAGGAACCCACCGACCAGGGCCCCTCCAAACAGTAGCACGTCGTGACGCTGCTCTTCGTGATGGCGTGCGTGCTCCCCCCAGGAAGCATGCCTGTTATCACAAATGACACGCGTGCGCAATGCGACACCAATCAGGACGGAGTCCATACGGTCATGGGACTCCTCATCCACAGGTAGTGGAGAGGCAGATGACGTGGGCCTCCCCCTACCTGCGGATGGGCCTGGGATGGGGCATCCCTGCTGGTGCATGGTGGTGCAGTCACAGGGTCAGGGACAGCGACATGCACAGGCCCCTCTGCGGTGACCTGTGCTGCCTCCTGACCCTGGCCCTGGACTGCACCACTTGCACCAGTGGTACTACCCCCACCAGGCCCCATGTGCGGCTCAGTAGCGGGCTCCTCCTCCTCTGTGGAGACCACCAACCTGGATGTCTCTGCACCGTCTTCTGCCATTGCAAGCCCCTGTGGGGGCTCACCCAGCCCTTCCGCTACAGCCGTAGTGGCAGACACAGCATCAGTCCCCTCGCTCCCGGATGATGGCAATTCCTGGGAGGGTGGCTGGGCCTTGCGTCGCTGCCCGGTGGAGCCATCCCCGCTGCTTAGCTCCACAGCGCCGTCTCTGCCCTCTTCTTCACTGGATGCTGCGTAGAGGGAGACATAGAACACAAGCATCAGGGTATTGTACAATAGTCCCCTAGACAGGAAGCAATAATACATGAGTGGCACTGTCAAACGTCACTTCCATCCTGTCCCTCTACAACACATGGGTCAATGCACACAACACACATGCAGAAACAGGCATGCGCATGCAATCAACATCAGCATCCATGTACAAGGGCCTCTGTTAACCAAAATGTTGCCATCTAACTCACATGCATCATGGCTCATACTGACCCCATGCACACACATCACTGGAGGCTCATGCATCCATGGCGTTTCAAAGTCACCCACACGCTTCTCAGACACACAGACATGCACACCATACATGTACATGAGAGCAGCACCCATCTCTCACCCACCACCCATGTCCAAGAACAGGGACTGGCATGCATTCATGTGTGCATTCCGCATGCAGCTCCCCATGTCTCATTGGAACACATGCACCATCCATGTGGTTCACGCATTGCTGGTCTCACATGCACTACCATGATGTCCCAGCTCAAACACATCCATACATGGCCTATGTTACACATACAGACAAGTAGCTGACTACCAGCACACTGCAACATGCCCTGTTTCACACAGCAATGCATGGCCACTTACCGCTCAACTCCAGACGGGCCTGCATCCTGAGGATCTGGCGGTGAAGCACTGGGCGAATGTGCTCCAAGACCCTCATCTGCTGGTTGGTAAGCTGGCCCCGGTGCCCCGCTGCATCCTCTGCCTCTAAGAGGCGCCGGGCTTTCCTGAGGGTCCTGGACTTGTAATCCTCCCAGCGCTTCTGGGCGTGTCTCAGGTCTCAGGGTGCCAGCCCCTCCGTGTTGATGGCACCCACGATGTCCATCCAGATCCTCCTCTGTCCTTCCTTGTCGGCACGCAATGGTGTGAAGAGAGCATCATAATGCCCCAGGACATGCTCCACCAGGACACCAACTTCCTTCTCCCTGAAGCTGGTGGCGCTCTCCCTCTCTGGCTGGGGGTCGCCAGTGGTCTTGGATGGTGTTTGCCCCGACATGGCGACCCCCGAGGCAGACGTGGGTGGGCAACTGGGTCCTGGGGCTGGGCTGTGGAGCGATGGTATCCCAGTCGGGAGTCTTCTGTTCCAGCAGGGGTGGACACAGCAACTGGACCCCTGCAGATGGCTGACGTGCGGGCACCAAATAGCAGGGCACGTGGGCAGCAGGCAGGCAGGCAGCAGCAGATGGCAGGTGGGAGCATGCTCAGGGCTCTGGGGGGCAGGAATATGGCCTTCTGGGCAGGAGCGTGGTCTTCCGTGTGTTTTCGCTTGGCCAGCTTGATGCGGAGTGATTTGGCACGTGAAAAAAGTGCACGTCAGTGTGAAATCCGAGGAAAGGCCCTTAGCGCGTAAGCACGTCTGTGAAATTACTCGCGCGGGCGTTTCCCTCGTGACGTGTGCATAGTGGTTCAGCACGTGAAAAAACTGCACGTCCACGTGTGAATGCGTGTGATCTGAGGAAAGGGCCTACGCGCGTGTTAGTGATGCAACGCCGCATGGGCGTTTCCCTCAGCACGGGTTAAAAGTGAGCTGGGCCAGCAGTTTGCTGTACGTGCCTTTTGTGGAGACCAACGTGTGTGTTGCTACTTCGTGTTGTTTCGCGCGCCATCACAACTTCACAGTGGATCAAGGACGTATCTTTTCTTTTGGTGGGGGTTTGGCTACGTGTGTTTTTCATCATCGCGCTAGTCTAACGGTGAGTCGCGCATGCTATTTTTCCCACTGCAGGTGCCCCTGTGTATCACGTACCCGTTTTCGAGGTCATAGGAGCCTGCGTGTCCCACGTGTACGTGTTTTCCGTGTCCAGGGTGGCCGCAGAGGGGGAAGAGGCAGGGGTGCACCACTTTTGCACAATGTTGTGCCAAGTGGCGGTGCAGTCGTGCCACCACCCCCTGTGGTTCCGGGAGATGCAGCTTCTGCATCTGGCACTGGCGCCCGTGTGACCCGGCAGTCCATTTAATCGACTGCCACGGGCCCAAGGGTATTGGTAGCTGCAGGTGCGGCTGTAGACACCACCACCCAGGCTCAGGGTCTGCCAGCGCAGGCTGCGTTGGCACTTGAGGAGTCCTTGGAAGATTTCCAACAGGGCAGGAGGGAAACCGTAGGTGCACGTAGGGCTGCGCTGACCGAGACACGTGTCCCTGGGGCAGTAATGTCATCTGCTGCCCCGACCAGCCGGGTGTTGGCAAGTGCAGGGGCAGATGCAGCCAACAACACCCCGTTTGTGAGCCTGCCAACCAGGACAGTCGCGGTCAATAACCCTGCCACAGCAGATGTTGCTGCACAGGGTCCATTAGAGGGCACCCAGCTGCCACAAACGCAAGTCAGGCCTTTGGTCGTCCCTCCACCTGCCACTCCCTTGGCTCAATCCACTGGTGCCACTGGCCAAACTGATCAGGGCAGCATTTGCCAGCCAGGGTCTGCGCCACAATCAAGAGGAGGAAGGTTGCACCTGCAGCACAGGCTGGGACCCCACACACAGCCACGACCTCCTGCATGTCGAGGAAGAAGCCTTTCTGCAACCAGGAACTGGACTTCCTCGTGGACTACGTGCGGGACCACAGCCGTGACATGCTAGTGGGGCCTAATTGTCAGACCACGGCTGCCCACCGTGATACCCACTGGAAGCAAATTGCGGAACATGTCAGTGCATTCGGCCATGAGGTGCGCATGGCGCAAGAGTGCAAAAAGCCTTGGAATTACGTCAAACGCAGCGGTAAGGCTAAGCGTGGCTCAAATTACAACTTGACTCTGGTGACTGGCAGTGGGCCTGCACCTGAGGAGGAAGACCTCACTCCGCACGAGTCACTCGTTGCGGAGTTCATACCACCTGAATCGGTCGAAGGAGTGGGAGAGATTCCGGACTTTGATGCCCAGTCCAGTGAGTGTTGCTGCATGTTTGTTGAGGACATGTGTGTTTTACTTGTGTGATGTGTTGTGCATGACTGCCACTACATGTCATGTGTACATGGTTCTGATGTGCAAGTAATGCAATGCTTCACTGATGCATGGCTGCTCTGCAGGATGGTGGACATGTGGAGCGGACGGGGACTGTCCGCATCACCATTATTGCACCCTACTCACATTCTGGTCACGAGGATGCCCCTCCGGTCCATGTTCCAGTTCACTGGCCCTTCTGCATGTAGCCTGGGGTGACCTTCCTCTCAGTCTTGGGACTATGTTATAACATGACTGACATGCATGTGTCCTCTTCCTGCATGTGGGTACTCCACGTAGGCATGCTCCCTTGCCCCTCCACCCCCCTTGCACCCCAATTTCAACTTTGCACTGGTCTGCTTCAATTTTGCCATTGAGTACTTGCCTGTTCATGCATCCTGTGTACATGCTAACTTCCACCAGCCAATCTGCCAGACATATGCTGTGGGGTACATCCTTTGTACTTGATGCAGGGTGTCTCACTTGGACTGTGCATAGGTCAGATGCCCCGTAGGGACATGAGTGCCCATTCATGCTCCATGTGGATTCCATGCATGCCCCTATGTGTCCTTGACTGGATGATCCTTGTAGTACGTTTCCAGGGTGACCTACATTGCATGGCATTTCATCAGCCTTCCCATGGCCACTGTGGCTCAGTCCTGCGCCGCACACATGTTTAGGGTGTGACAGTCTGTGTGGGTCACAGGCCTCAGCCTGTTTCATGGCCAATGACTCTGCCCAACTGGTGTAGTGTCTTCTTCACACGTGGGTGTACTCCTGAGGTTTCATCATGTGTCTTGCTTACTGTCCCATCATCATCTGCTGTGTTGTCACTTGACTCACATGATGCATGATGCAATTGATGCTAGTCAACACTATCTGTCAATACACAGGTCTATGGTCATCCTTTTGATGCCCTGCAAGGCATCCCTGCATTTGCGCTTGGTGGGAGGGGTGGTTTGCTTGTAGCCATGCTACCCATTGCATGCACATTGCACATGATGGCTGAAGTTGACCTTGCACTGCCTTCACATTTTCTGATACACATCATGAAGTACTTGTTCATGTGGATAGTGAGTAACGTACAAATGTGCTGCACTACATCGACCCACTTCAGAGCGATATAACACCCTTCTACATGCCTAATCACAGAAGCAATGTCAAGGTAACCCAGCATGCATGGCAGGATCTCTTTTGTGTGTGACATATCTGCTTCATGTGTTTGGTGTCTGTGTGATGTCTATGTGTGTGTGGGTTGTGTGCTTCTAACATGTGTAGTGACCTTTTTTCTCTCTACTTTTCAGATGATGACACAATGGAGCCAGAGGATGGTGTTGTCATGCCAGGCCCAGGGTTGTTATCACTACAGCAACCCAGCACAAGTGGGGGTAGTGGGGTGGTAGGCCACGAAAACCCACATGTGCTACAGTCCATCTTGTCTTTGGCTGGCAATGAGTCCAGCCCTGATGACCACTCTGACGTCCATGTCGAGTTGGATGTGCATCAGGTCCATATGTCAGGGGTGAGTGATTCTGATGTGGGCACTCCTCGGTCCGTGACACCTGCACTGAGGGGGCAGACAGTCTTGGAACCTCCGCCTGTGGTGGATCGGGACGAAGGGTCACCCTCCACAACAGTCACTGATGTGCCTGGGCCATCATGTCGACGGGGGCATGTAGTCGTGCAGCCGCGGGTGGTGCCACCACTACGAGGACACCCGGTCCTTGGGTCCCGCAGGTGTCAAGCCCAGCAACACGGTCACCGCGCGCATATACTGAGTGGGAGCAAGACATGACTGCAAATTCTGAATGCCAGGGGGCAGCAATGGAGAACATTGCTGTGAGCATGGAGTGTGTGGCCCAATCCATGCTCCCCCCTGCTAGGCAGGTGCTTCTCCAGCAGCAGGCGGCACGGTCCACGGCCCGCTCGCTCAGGCTGGGAATGGCGGCCTCAGACAGGGCACGCCAGGCTGAAATGTTGTCTCTGTGTGAAGCAATTGCTGCTCACGCAGAGGCCCACATGGAGGCCCTGAGGGAGCGGTCAGAGGAGAGGTTTGCGCAGCTTGAGCGTACCATCTCGGCTGAGCTACATGCTTGCCGGGAGGTGCATCAGTTGTCCAGCCAGACCTTGCAGGAGGAACTCCGTGTTACACGTGTTACCTTGCAAGAGGAAGCACGCGTATCACGTGAGGTTCTGCATGCAGACCTACGTGTCATCGCCGCACAGAATCAGGCTCACCCGTCCAGCAGACTTGCTGCTGACGAGGGGCAATCTGCGGCTAGACGTAGTCAGGTTCCTGTGACACCTCCTCCTTTCCAGGAAGAGCCAGACTCGGACGACAAGGTATCTCCCACATAGGTCGGGCTGTGCAGGTGTTGAGCCCATGGAGTTTTTTTTTTTCCTCAACATCATCGCATGTGGGTGTTGAGCAGCACCCTGTACCTCCCCCCTCCTGGGTGCCCCTCCCCCCGGGGTCGTATGTGGCCATTTTTGATTTTTCTTTTAGTGTAGTTAGTTAAGTTTCTGTTTGATAGTTAGTTTAATTAGGTCATGTAGGTTTTTGATAGTTAGTGTAATTAGTTAATATAGTTTAAAATTGCTTGTCAGTTGTGCTTTCATGTGACGGTGTGGTGCTTCGTGGCTTTTGAAAGCATCCACTGCCTGTTCCAGCTGATCCCTTCAAGCTTGTCTCATGTATGTGTTTGCAGCTTGGGGTCCTGACTCACATATGCCACTCCTGCTTCCCTTCTCCATGGGCTCGCAAGGATGGTTCGGTGTAACAGCCTATTACACAAGGGCTTAGGACTGTCATATCTGTGGCATGTCTGCTGCTGTACTACTTGTGTTGACACCCCTAGTGGGGATGATAGGGGTGATTTTGATTGCAGTTCTTCCTATGCTAGATGGGTGGTTTCATGATTCATGTGTGTATTAATTTCTATACATTGTGTAGTGTGTTTCTTATCTTTGCTGTACATGTGCTTCATGCAATTCATGCTGTAGACAGTGGCTGACATACTTTGGCTGGGAAAGTTGCACTGATGGAGTGATTTCGGATGTACGTCTCTGACATGGTCCACTTATAACATGCCTGAGGAGATACACACAGGGAAATTTCATGCATTAATCATGTGTTTTCTGCCCTTTCTGCAGGGGGATGAGCCTCCAGACCACCTTTCCCAGCAGACATGGCCCATAGGATGTCTGGAAGCTGGCCACGTTCGGTGGTGCAGACATGCACATGTGTGCGCAGGCAGAGCCACAGGGATTGCGCTCATACATCATACAGAAGCTGACGTGTTTCAAGGAACTCCAGGAAAGGTGAGCAGCACAAGGGGGCCACAACGCAGCCAACCGTCCACCAGGACAGCTGCACATGCATGCTAAGTAGCACCACTGATGGTGAGCTTGGACAGATATTGGTGTTGAATCGTACAATACAGCTAAGATGTGTTGGTGGAGTAATGGGTAGTTGATGGGAATGTTGTCAGGGGCACATGCAGGGGCAGTGGCACATATCCTCCGGTCCAACATGGTCCATTGAGGCAGTTGTATATGCCATGTAGCGTTCCAAGACAGGGAAAGAAGCAGCTCACAGTGACAGACAGCGAGGGACATACTCATGTGCAGTGCATTTCATTTACAGGTTTGAATTGCCACATGCACTACCTACTTTATTTAGGTTATGCTGGAACACGACTTGTACTGAAGTCGTACCTTGCTACATGCATCATGCTTACCCAGGGTACATTGGATGTTGTGTGAATCTTGACACATTGGTCTTACATTTGCCACGTACCCACCGGCGCTTTGCTTACTGCATTGACTGTGTATGTACCATCACGGGAGGAATCTTAGGTATGGGTACGTAGCACCACACCAGATAGTTTGTAGAGTATCTTGTTACTTTGGGGTATGCATGGTGGTGTGTGTGTGTGTGTGTGTTATGGGCACGCACAGATTAGTGACTCTGGCTCTCTTTGCAGCATTGAACTGGTCATGTTACCAGACCTGAGAGTGTGCAGGCAGGAGGCCAGCACTCACCCCAGAGATAAGTTTCTCTTTGACTTCAATTTGAGTAATTTGGTACTATGTGCATGACGTACACGTTTGGTCTGATTGTGTATGTGTTAATGTGATTATTATGTTTTTGTACATTCCCTACTTTCCCTTGTCAATCCTACTCCCCTCTCCTGCCCCTCATTCCGGTTATCCAGTATACCAATGCCTGTCCCGACTGCATATCCCTGACCCTCCTTCCCCCCCAGGGTCTCAGAGGCCTGTGTGAGTTTGACCTTGCAGGCACCCAGACCATGGTGGGGGTGGTTGGTTTGTGCCACTCCTGCGCCTGTACACGGGAGCTGTGACAATACACATCAGTTCGTGGTGCATCATTCGATATTATGTACCACATATGGTACACATCCTGTTGTGACATTGTTTTACTGTGCTACCTTGGTTGTTCCATCATTGTGCTTTTACTTGGGCTTTGTGGCGTACTGCTACTTCAAGTCATCTACTGGAGGCTCTTCTAGTTTGTTTTGATGCCTGCAGGCTTTTTGCTTGGTTTATGTGTTGGCCTGCTTTGAGTTCTCTTTGATTTGTTGTTTTTGCAAGTCAAGGTGGCCTCTGAGGATGCTGGACACTTTTTACACGCAAGGTGGAAGATGGAGACAAAGGGGAAGGGTGATCCTGTGGCCAGGTGAACTTTAAGGATGAAGGCTACATACCCCATGCGCAGTTGTTCAGTGGGTCATGGTGATATGTGAGGGAGGGGGGGTATTTTGTTGTTGGACAGTTGCCTTGCCCCACAGTGCGAGGGGCACCCTGACATTGTAATTGTGGTATCCTATGTACATGATGTATTCTGCTGATCAATGGCTGTTCATGTGTTGTGTTTACCTTTCAGGTGTGAGGGTATAGTTGTGGTTTGACATGCTGGGGTGTACACATGGGCAATGTTCACATGTGATGAGGACACTGATGGTCACTTGATTGCACATGCATGTATTGTGTGCATGTCCCTACTAACACACACACCCGCACTATGATCCACAACATGTACAACCACCCTTCCATGTCCACATGTGCACACAGTTAGCCTTCTGGGGACCACTGTGTCCCTGCAGGACATGATCTATGACCATTTGTGGATCCTGTACATGCGTGATTTGTTTTTTTATTTAGTTTGTCTTTTTCATGTGATGCTCAGGGTGTGCATCACACACAATGACTGGTCACTATGCTGTGTGCTGAGCAGTGTGTTGCAGGAGATGGACACAGCACACGTGTTATGCAGTGTTTATTTTGCCGTGCACTATGTGCATGTGAACAGGCATTCATTGTTATGTTCAAGCTACAACTGTTGGTATGCATTTGGGTATGACTTGCTTTGTGTGGGAGGTTGTTGGTCAGTCATTTCGTCTGATCGTCTGATTCCATGTCAGGCATCATTGTCTGATGCCACTTTGCATTTTTCACATGTCAATGTGTACATTATTGTTATTGTGTTGGTGTTTTGCTATTGCTTGCCATGTTGTGGTTTTGGTGGCTTTGTGTGACATACCAGTGATTGTCATGGCCTGTTTTGCAAGTCTGTGTGATACACACCTTGCATGTGTACCTTTTGGTCACACAGGATTGGTTAGGTTTAAGTAGCTAGGGATGCACACAATGTGGTACTTCCATGGCAACATTCTCAGGGTGGTAATGTTGTGACAGTTGACTGTCTCTTTGTCATCATCGATTGTCACCTGGTATGTGCCAGGCCTGTGTGCACTCCGCGGGGGTGAGAGTTTAGGTGAAAAATGTGGCCACAAGCTGGGTCCGGGCTGCCCCGCCACTTGCCCTATCCCCTCCCATGGGCAGCGCCTGTGTCTGTGGTTGGGGATGTGGGGGCACCACCATGTCCACCGGTACGCCCTGCCGTGTTGCAACATTGTGCAGGACACATGCTGCCACAATGATCCTGCACACTACTGGGGGTGCATAGAGTAGCTGCCCACCAGAGTGGTCAAAGGAGCGGAAGCGTGACTTGAGCACTCCGAATGTGCGCTCCACTATGGCCCTGGTTGCAATATGGGCAGCGTTGTAGCTTACCTGGGGTGGTGTGGTGGGGTTCCGGATTGGCGTCATCATGTGGTTGCTCAGAGGGTAGGCACTGTCCCCTGGAGAGGTGATATTGGTTGTGATTATTGGGGTTTGTGTATTTGTCTGTGTGTGACATGCATGCATGTGCACTGGCATTTGTACTCACCTAGGAGCCATGTGTCGCCATGCTGCCCAGCTCCCAGGGCCCGTCTCAGGGTGGACATTCTGTATATGAAACTGTCATGGGTGGAGCCATGGTAGTTTGCATAGACAGAGGTGATGATTCCCTTGGCATCGCATACCACCTGCACGTTGATGGAATGCCAGTGCTTGCGGTTTCGGTAGATGTGCTCAGTGGCCCTAGGTGGACGTAGGGCCACATGGGTGCAATCTATGGCACCAAGCACTTTGGGGAAGTATGCCACCCTGTAAAAGTCCTGGACAACGGCCTGCCTTTCTGCGGGTGTTCTGGGCATGTATATGTGCCTGCGGACTGAGGGGCACGCAGTCATAATTGCCAACACCTGGTGTAGGCAGCGTGACTGCGTGGCCTGTGAGACCCCCCCCACTATGGCAGTAGTCCGCTGAAATGACCCAGTGGCCAAAAAATGCAGGACATTGAGCACCTTCTTCAAGGGGCTCAATGCTTGGAAGCAGAGGGTGGGTGATGTAAGGTCATCTTCCCACTCCCTGACCAGGTCTAGGATGATTCGAGGTGGAAACCTGTACCTGCCATAGACCTGGTCGTCAGGCATCCCAAAAAGGCTTGTCCGGGGGGGAAGAAATGCAGGCCCTGGCTATTCTCCTCCTCCTGCGGTGTCCCACGATCAGTGCTGTGACAAATTGGGCATTCATCGTAGCGGTATGTACGTGTTTGTTGTTTGTGCGCGCTTTTATACTGTGCGCGGGGACACTTCCGCCTGTGCGCGTCTTTTAGCATGCATGGGTTTCCCGTATTCAAATCCATGAATACGAGTTATTCGGATGCGTGTGGGCATTCCGTTTATTTCCCTGCAGTACTTCCCCAGTTACACCTTCTTTTTCACACGTTGTTCCCCATTCCGTGCGTTACACCCCGTGCCCCGCCCCCTTTTTGGTATGTGCGCAGACGTTGTGTGTTTTCCCTGTGCGCGTCGCACACGGCGTTCTGGATGTTGCAATGACTTGTGCGCCCGTGTGCGTCATGCACGGGTTTGGGTTTACATGTATTGGGCAAGTATCTGAACACACAGACTATACCTCACCAGCCACCGACAGCATTTATATTAGAATGCGCTAGATTAGCGATGACGGAATTGTTTTTCCTGTATAAACAACAGCTATACAAACAATGCAGAGGTGTAGGTATGGGGGCTACTTTTGCCCCGGATGTGGCATACTTGTATATGACCGATTATGAGGAAAAGCTCATATAAGGACAACATAGTACACTACAACAACATCCAGATCTGTGCCATATATTTTCATCATTTGGACAGGAACTGTCTAATCACTGACATTGTTTCATCAGTGGCTAAATGTACAAGATAATCACATTAAGTTCACAATGGAATGGAGCAAAACAGAGGTGAGTTTCATTGACTTATTTGGTGACGACACTATATAGAAAACCAACTGATCGCAATACATTGTTGCACTATTCCAGTTTTCGTCCGGAAGGTCTACGGTATAATTTACTGCTTGGACAATTCTTACGGATACGCCGCAATTGTAGCACGAATCAAGAATTTGTAAAACATTACACCAGCTACAAGATAGATTGCTGGAAAGGGGCTATCCCAAACGATTGGTAAAAAACAACTTTAAGAGGGCAAAAAATACCAGTCGGGACCTTTGCCTCACTCATCAGACAAAAAACAAAGAGGAGCGATTGGTCTGCATTACGACTTTTAATCCCGTAAGTCACGAGATCAAAAAGATAGTAAACCATAATTGGGATCTAGTAAAACAACAAGGGACTCTACATAAGAGACCAATGTTTGCTTACAAAAGGAACCAAAATCTTGGCCAAAAGCTAGTCCACACATACATTGAGCCACAAAAAAGTTCTCATACGATACTGAACCAATGGGGTTTACCCCCTGTTGTTGGTCACCAAAAACGTGGGGGATGTGTGGCATGCAGGACTGAGTTCAAGTATAGACAAGTCAAATGGCAACTCAGAATACATACCAACTGAAAAACAAAAAATGCCATCTACATTATTAGATGTCCATGTGACTTACTATATGTAGGGAAGACAACCTGGGAAGTAAGACAAAGGATCTCGGGAACACAGGTCATGTATACGGAACAAGGTGGCAGACAAGCCCCTTGTAGAACATTTTGCACAACTGGGACACAAAGATACAGATTTGAGTTGGTTCGTACTACAGGCATTAAAACCCTCTAATAGAGGTGGAGATGTGTCCACTCTATTGTACCAAAAAGAGCAACATTGGATATATACGTTAGACACGGTCAAACGAGGGTTGAATGTGTTGGTTGAATGGACCCACCTCATCTCTAAGACGTGAAACATGAGACATCATAACCAGTTTTGACATTATAAAGACTGTATGGCTGATGTATTCAGTCCCACTCTGATGTGTGAACACTGGATTTGAAATTTAGCTAAAAGTCATCTTCATGTTGCAAGTTGCACCTTGTCTCACCTCATTAAACAACCCCTAAGAAGAACATGGACCTTCGGTTAAAAATTCAACCAACCAGATAGCGTCTGGTGTCTTTGAATTGCAAACAGAATGCATTCCCTACAAAACATAGGATGATACATGCAGAATAATAGCATATAGATAAAAAAACTGAATTATCTAATACATCTAGTCAAACCCGAAATACGATTAACATCTACTTAGTATGCAGATGGTAAGTATCAGTATGTTGAATGGACAAGTGTCTATTCAGAGGAAGCAGACTTGTGCACTGTTATAGACCAGTGAAGCGTTTAGTAGCCAGATGAGAATTGTATATCTCATTTTATAAATAACTATGAAGAACTTCGCTATATAATATGTGCCACGTTTTTACATATGGATATATAATTTATCTGTGGCACTAGTTCATCCTCACATTAGCAACACGTCGATCAGTCTCCTCTCTGTGTCTATAAACACGATGATGCGTACTGAATGAACATTGAATCCATATGTGCCGTTGATTCGCCGCTACATTAGTAGCATTCTGAGAAGTCCTCTTTCTGTGTTTATGAATATGGGGATGTACGTTTGCAATACAGAATGCAACTAGAAAAATATTCCAAAAATTCATCAAGAAGCCTGCCGTACAACATATGGGATTGTGCAAGCCCCGGTTTAGAATAAAATTCAATTGTGGCTTGCCTCTCTGTCGCCCTATGACTAACATGGTAATGATACCAGTCTCCTTTCTATATCTATAGATGCGAGCGGACGCGTGCAGTAAATACACAAAGTTACTGTGACGTGACGCACGCATAGGTGCAAACTCTGTGTGGATCGTTCCAAGAGGGGTCACATAGATCAGCATACAGGTAAGGGTGTGAAACGAGTTAGTTGTATAACCTAATGAATAGCGAGTGACGCATGTGAGGGGAAGCAATGGGGTCATATTCTAATGCAGCCTGATAGAACTTTAAGAGTACGAGATAATCAAGGTTCATATACGCGTGCATAGGGAATAGCCCATACGTATTAATGTCAATACATGTGCCAGTATGTATGCTTTTGAGAGAATGGACAATCACCATATTCTAATTAGGCTATATCCAATGTGAGAATAAATCAGGCACTTGACACTAATGAACTGTAGAAGGACTCATTTGAAGATAAAGTAGACATTTCATGACTATATTGACCAAAAGTGAAATCCAATTCGGTACTTAAAAGCATAGAACTGGCAAACAAGCCAATCTTGGGACAAGACGGTCCCTGAAATATATATTAATAAATTATTCATTTGTTCTAGATGATCTCTGAAAAGTTATAAAGCTGTGGAATCCTCAAAAGAAGACGATCGAATGAGGATATATTATCTCTATCTACCAGTAATAAGTGACCGATATTACCACAAACAGAACAAATTAGATTGAACCCGACAGAGTTGGTCATCCTTAACTCGAGTAAGTGAAATACCTTTACTCTTACAATCATGTTGACATTATTCTGCGTTTTTGACTTGCATATGTTGTGATCAAGAAGGATAATAATAGCGGTTGGGTTATAGCAAAAAAATTCTTTACCCAACAGGCAAGACGACAATAATCCTCAGTAGTCTTTTGAAAGATGTGTTGGATTTAAAATCACATCCTTACTTCCTCCATCAAGTGGACAGGAGGTAAGTCAGATGGAGCTTAACTCATGGAGCAGTCCATTGTATCATATTAATATGACAATAAATAACTAAAATGAGGATGACAGGAGTATAAGACACTGATATAGTCCTTTTTATGTATTTTATTGTTATAAATGGTGTGGCTCAAGCCGATATATGTACAGGAAAATGTGTTGTTTTGTCCTGAAGAATGTTGCGATACAAAGAGAGCACTAGCGATGATGCTCGTTTAGAGCAACTGAAGCACGTGTTGACATAAGAATCTATGGGAATAACATCATACAGACTTTTTTGTTACCCTGAAGCAACTAGGGGATTTCTTAGTTAACCTTGAATATATAGAGACGTAACAGACTTGTGACTGTTACTTGATGTGTTAAAACCAATTTTTCGATAAAATTGTTGATAGAGTGACGAAGAGAGTATGAGTGTGAATGATGAATAGTGAATGAGCTACAATCTATGTATTATCTTAACCTTGTTTAATAATCTTTTTACGAAAAGTTTTTTTGAATAAAATAAAACGCTTGGAAATATATATCAAGTGACAAAATATCTGTGTGTCCTGTCATCCCCTGTTTACTAGTCCAAAACCCCACTGTTTGTTACTATTTCATGACCTGTAGGACTAGGGACTTATCATAGGTACCCCTTTTTCTGTCTTTTTGCTCCACGAAAATGAAGACAGCAAAGAATCGGAGGGTGGCGGTGGGCGGGGGAGGAGGATTCCCCAAATCTGCCCATTGTTAGTTGTAAAATTTTCCTTACAGATTCCCGATCTCCGACACAGAAATTTTCCCAAGATCACACAGTGTCAGAGTCAATAGTAAGAAAATGTACACCGGGCTGACAAATAACGTACACTTTCTTTGCACCCTAGAGGAGAAAGAAGGCAGATGTTACACACCAGTAAGGATGCAGGGTCAGTGTTTATTATCAGCTCTGGCGGATACTGGATCCCAAGCCACCCTTCTGTCCAAAAAGGTCTTTGACCAACTAACCTCAGGATGGGGGAGGGCTACCATACTCCCCTCACACCACTTCCCTGACTACTCCAAAATTTCAATGGGAATTACATTTCCGTCGAAGGGCCTGCAGAACTGGAAATCAAAATTGGGCATCACTGATCAAAACATCTGGTGATAGTCGTGACTGCAGAGGGCACACCTTGTTTACTGGGGAGCGATCTACCGAGGAGGTTATCACATCTGATCAATTGTGTAAACAAGGTCCTCTGGACCCAGAGTAACCGGCCTATAAAATTCAAAATGAATACTAATTATGTACACTCGAATGGTACCTGTCATTTAATTGATAGCCTTTCTGAGAAAGTAGAATTCCATTTCTAGAATATCCAAGTCCCAGATATCACTGTCATCTCTGTAGGAGAACAAACTGGTGATGGTAACCATTCTCCATTCTTGAAAGTCAATCTTCCTCACACTTTTAAGTGGCAATCCGCACTAGAAGGGAACACCCTAAAATTGTACACCAGTCCAAAATCCGAAGAAACCTTGAGTCTTGTGAAACCTGATGAGGAAGAACCCGCCCAAAGTCTGATGAATATTCAGAAAAATGGCGAGCAGTTGTTTTTCCCCATTCAGTAAAATAAGGGGGAGGAGCCGGTGCTCGCCGGAGTATGCCTGAATAATGGAAGGATCTTCAACAGCAAAGAATTATTCAGGAAACTCCCAAAATATCAGACCATTCCCACATTTAAATTGATTCACAAATGGGAAGTAGGTCTGGAAACTCCATACTCCAAACATCTTCTGCCTAGCAGGTTTATACTAAAAATGTCCATTGGCCACAAAAGCATAGAGCATAATTGTTGGGTCATGAGAGATGTCCCTTCCGACTTTCATTTGGGCAGTGACATTCTCAACTGATTTGCAATCACTTTCGACCTAATTAATGATAAAGCCTGGTCACGACTTGGGGGTAGCGCCATGGGCTTTAACAACACTGGTCATCTCAATTGCTGCCTTATGTGGTAGGGGAGACACAAATGCCCCTGTCAACGGATAATGCACGTATACTGGCCAGTTTAGTATTCTACTATCTGATTGAAGAATGTCCACATCTTGTGGGGAGACTAACTGATGTTAGAACTTTCCTGAGAGACCCGAGAAACAATCCAGCACTTAATCAAATATTGAGAAACATCATATTCAAAGTGAATAGGTACTCCGAGAGAACCCTGAGAACTAAATGAGACTTTCAAGGAGGAAGATACCAAAAGTCTACTGATTAAAGAACTTTTGTTTCATGTTGAAAGAAAATCTTCACGTTGTCTGGTCAGAGGCCAATTTGTGGCAGCCATTGGGAATTTATGCTTGCTATCGAGTACATCACCCAGCTGAAGCTGATTGAGGAACTTTTTGAGCCAACTCAGCAGATTTCAGAAGCAGTGCTGATGTTGCCACATTAAAAAAAAAATGTCCTTCCTTAATAGTAAAATGGGCAGCATCAGTAGCAATTTTGTTATGGCAGATCACGAGAGATGTCCACGATGTGCAAGAAGCATGTGCAGCAAGTTGTCCTACTTGTGCGTCATTTACACTTGCATTGTGCTCATAGTGATATTGCTCTCACTTACAGTATGCACAGCTTACTATGTAGAGACACATGAAGTAAAGATTCCTATGTATCCTCCTCTACAAGAGAAGGGTACAGACGTGGCAACTACTAGGCATCCAAGACCTTATGTAATTGTCCCTACCTTAGAGGTACACACAAAAGCACCTGATCCTGTGATAGAGGAACCTAAGTGACCTTTTGAAGGGAGGTCACGCATTGGAGGTTATAACAGAATCTTTATAGCTGTCATTTGCTGTCACAGAAAAAGGCAGTTGGATAAGAAAAGGTTTTTAGAACTTTCTCCTACTCAAGTAGCACATGTAAATACACTCAGTCTACTGATGAATGTTTCCATGATTGGTCCAGCAAGGAGAAACTATGATGACATATTCCATGAGATAATTATAGAGGGTCATAAGAGAAGAAAGAGGCCCAAGAGAAGTGCTAGGGAGAATGATCATGAGCTAAATGATTACCTGGACAGTACAGCACATTTGGGGGATAACCTATGGTATCAGCATATGAAGGAAGTGGGACGGAGAACCTCAAAGGGGGAATGTTTTGTTTGTGCACTCCTGCCTTATAGCATGGGGAAGTCTAAGATCTTCATAGCTATTGAAATATACGTTCAGACTGCACATTGTCTGTCACACATAGCACTCCGCCGTACAAGAGGTCAGTTTATGGGTCGAGATGCCTATCTCAAATGGGCAACTGACTGGACAGATCCAGATGAAGATGAATATATCCAGGATACAAAGACAAGAATCAAGGCGCAGACTAAGAATCTTGTGATTAGATGTGAAAAGCCTGGAGTAAAAAGAGCTGAAATCAGACGAGAAGTAAACAAAAAAACTTGAGGTTGCAGGAAAATCTGCAGAAGAGATTCGTAGATGGAAGAACAGAGGACAGATGCAGATTTTGGGATCTGTTTTATCACCAGATGTTTGGGAAGAAGGAGTGGTCATCTGCAGAGCCTGGGTGATCATTGGTGTATATAAACCAACAAAATGAATGAGTGCAAAATGGATGCAAGCCTCTATGGCTGAAACTTGCTAAACTACTGACCTGGGTCGAAGACAGAGGGGGACCCTTACAAATAGTGCCTTTGGAGAGTGCAAAGCTGTGCTCAGAAACAATGGCACAAGAAAGGTTGGAGAGAATAAAAATTGTGGTCGTATCTTTGATGTACCAGGAATGAAAATTGGGACAGTAGTGATTATGGATCATTATGGGGCTTGTGGATCCAAAGCATATATGAAGCTGCCCAAGGATTGGGGAGGACGATGTTCACTGGTGAATGTTCATGTTCCAGCGTTACTAATTCCTAAAAACGATTTGAACATTGACAGTTTCTCGAAAGCAGATGCTCATCTAAGAAAGGAGAGGTCTGTGGAGCTGATAAATCGAATGAAGAGGGAGAAGTATTTCTCTGCTAAGTCAATAGAAGCCTTTGACTCTATTCCTTATGAACATAGATTGTTTAGCCAGACTTCATCAGTATTCACGTTAATCTTCATGCCGAGCATCCAGGTTGGAGCAAATACCAAATGGCTGCAGATTACCAGATGGAAATTGCTGCAGACGAGCAACACAACCATAAAGGGATTAATTGCTAGCAGAGAGGAGATGAGAGCCATACGATTGATGACTCTTCAGAACAGATATGTCCTAGACATGATCACAGCAATGGATGGAGGTGTTTGTGCAGAAATGAGAGAATCATGTTGCACGTTCATACCTTCTCACGATGATGAGAATGGCACCTTGACAGAGGCCATAGAGATGATAACAAAGCTACACGTCCAGATGATAGACGAAGTAGAAGACATTGCAGATGACAGCTGGTTTGGATCACTTTTATCTTGGGTTCCACAATGGATGGCTGACATGTTCAAGTTCCTTGGAGCCCTGATCATGTTAGTATAGATTGATTTCTGTGTGATTAAGAATATAATCACCCAGTGCAAAAAGACAGCAAAGAAAGCCATAGGGATGAAAGTTATGATCGATGTTGAGCCAGGATGGAAGGCCAAAGATCCAACAGATGAAAAAATCAGAGACTTTGTGAAGGCCAGTATCCATGCACCTGAAGGGACGAAGTTCCCGTTTCCAAAGAACCACGAGAAGTATTTGGGAATATGGATCTATTGCAGTCCAAGTGGACAGTGCATGCTCATGAATTGCAACAAGGATGGACATGTGAAATCAGCTGGATGACTGAAGGGAGTCATAAAAATATGGATCCCAAAGAAGCATTGCGTCAAACAAGGATGTCTAAATGTGAAGAATGATGGGAGAGTGGTCAATGAATCGCCCACAGGGGGGAGTGTAGAGAAGGAGATATGTACCCCCACCTCAATCACCTTGCCCATAGGGCCTATATGTTGGGAACCAGGGTATGAGACACGTGCAGTACCAGTGAAAATACCGATACCTAGGAGAATATGGGAAGCAAGGTTCCCACTGAGGAAACCATACATGTATACGAGACAGTGCGATGGTCGTTTAAATAAAATCACGGAAGAAACCGAATGGTTGAATGACAAAGACGAATGGGGATGTCACGTGAAATGAGACTGTTGTGCATAGAAGAGATGCAGAGACTAGAGAATGCAGATATTCTATAAGGCATCAAGAAAGTATTGAAGATAAGTGACAAGCTCAAGAGAAAGAGGCTTATGTTACAAAAATGTCGAAGATATCAAGTAATTTTACACGTTTACACCTGCAAAGAAACGCAAGCAGACAATGGGCCTCATTACACGGAATGCGGTAAGGGTTTACCGTTACCGGTAAGGGTACCGATACCGGTAAACCCTTACCGCCTTACTATGAGGTCCCTTTGCGGGACCCAACCTCAACAGCTGGTTTTACCAGCCGTTAAGGAACGGGCCCGCAAAGGTACCTTGGAGGCAATTACGGTACCGCAATTTGTGGTACCGTAACTGCTGCCTTCCCCATTCCCATTGAGCCCTATGGGGGCTGAAATGGGAATGGGGAAGTGCCATAATGAATGGGGAATTACCGCCCCCACACACCTTGGAATGTGGCGGTAATTCCGCCATTCACCATGGCGGACTCGGTACGGTACCGGCGGCAACCATGGCACTAATAGCGCCATGGTTACCGGCTACCGTGTAATGAGGCCCAATGTATTCTTGAGGCTAGCTTTATAGTGAATAGATTGCGGCATGCGCCAACCTCTATATATATATAGTGGAGTCAGTAAAGAAGGAATGTTTCAACTACGTACAATAGCAGAGCTGAGTGAAGGAAGGCCTCTTTTCCAGTGTGTCGCAGTTAGAAAGCAACTGAATTAAAAGTGAATCTCAGAAAAGCGAGGCTGGTTGAGCCAAGAAGCCAAGGCCATATCAGGCTGGGGTGAAAGAATGAAGCTCCTGATCAGGAGGCATGGACAAAAACAAGAAGACATCAGAGGTCTAGTAGAAAAATAGTATTTTAATACACTAGAAACTCGATTTAGTGGTCTTCAGTCAGGTGTGGAGAAGAATTTGGACGAGCATGGTGGTCACACCTACGCACAAGGGCAGAGTGTGCCTTGACTCCTCTGAATTCACCAGAGAAAAGAAGATTTCCAAGGACAAGTTCAAAGTCCTAATTGACAGCAGACCACTGAGGTGATGAGCGATGGTTATGCTAATTGGTGGGAAGCTATGGTTAAGACTAGCTCACCAGCACCTGGACGCTCAGCCTGCGTGCTGTTAAACATAGGTGGGAAGGTAGTGACGGAGGTTAGAAGCCAACCAATGATAGAGGACTGCATAATTAAGGGTCCTATCGTTGTATAACCAATGGGAAGTCGTGCATTAGGTAATGTTCATAGTGACATATTTTGGGGGAGGGCTTAGATGCCCGACCTGATGAGAAGAAGTGAATCATGTTATTCCACTGCCCTAGACGAGTATGGATCATATACTTAGATGAACCTTTTAGACCCTCTTACACTCACCATTAGGTTTTTGTAGTTTTCCACGTAGGATGGCGTTAGTAATACGTGGGTTAACATCACCTATGATGATTTTTTCCTATAAAAGAATGCCTTTTTTTAAGATGCATTGAGATTGTGATGAGAAACGTCCGTTATACTCCCTGTTTTAGATAATTGATATTAAAACAGTTATCCTTTGCCAACAACCTGATTCGTTTTCGATTATTGATGTTTGAATAGTTTTTCCATCCCCATCTATCTCAAGGATATAGCTATCATATCTTAAAGGGCTGGGAAACCCCCATTTCAAACGTTTTGAAAACCAAGTGTTCCCCAGATTTAGAGTCTCTAAAATCTCATTTAGGTGCAGGACAGATGGCCTAGCGGTATCCAGTCATTTTACTGAAAATAAAACAAAGTGGTAAGTTTCACTGAAAGCCAACATACCGAAAAAATACAGAAAATGTTAATTAAATATATATATATATATATATATATGGTAGTGGGATAAGGGGTTAAAATGGGTGGGTTTAGGGTGGGGTTAAAAGGATAGAAAAATGGGGAATAGGGGGGCAAATAAAATAGAAAGTGGTATTATTTCGGTAATTTGACCACTCTGAAATGTGCCACTCTGTTTTTACCTTTGGTAAAATCACATATAACCAGCCTAGCTGGTGCATGACCAGAATGGAATGTAGTGGGGAGGTGTGAAAACAGGGTCTGCAGTCAAGCTGAAAAAAATACAGACAGATAGAAGCTTTTCAGATCAAAAGGTGGTCCCCTTCAGATAAGAGACAATGTATTCACAGTGCACTTCCAAAGTAATGGTAGTAAAAAAATGTGTCTTATCTTAATGTCAAAAGCACAAGTTAAATAGGACTCAAGGTTCGGGGGAGAAAAATTGATCCTGGCACATGGACCAAAAATACAAAATGCAACAAATAAAGTCCCCTGCACTCTATCACAAGCTTATCAGAAAGCCAAATAGTTGTGAATATCTTTATACCACATATATGTAAATTATGTCATTATTATATACATAAATCCAATGGCTATGCATTATGGGTCTGACAGCATATTGATAACTGTGTTACATCTTGGGACTACATGCAGTAAGCATGGATCATGTGATTTCTAACATTGACCTAGGATGTAATTTATTTTGCAGGCTATGTAATGACATATTGATACATGCCACATAGGTGATATTTGTTCTTAGAGGTTTTTGACTTACTAATGTATGCCTGTACAAAATTACTTCAATAGTACAATATGTTTTACATTGTTTGGGAAAATGTCTTTTTTGAAGAAATCAATGTATGAATTGATGATTTTTTGGTAAAATGTTTGGTTTGAAGAAATTAATGTATCTAATTGATCATTTTGTATATCAATAGTTATTTGAAAACCCCTGATGAAGAGTATTTATCTTGAAATGCGTTGGGTCAACATCTGCTAATATAATAAAAGTTTTTATGTGAAAGAAACTGTGGAATGCTTATTTGGCATATGCACACAGAATTGGATTTATGTATATAATTGTTAGATACATATTTTGAATATATGTGGTATAAAGATATTCACAACTGTTTGGTTTTCTGATAAGCTTGTGATAGAGTGCAAGGGATGAGAATTCCCTAATCTTTGGGAACTTTATTTGTTGCACCTTCACATAAGAGGACAGGATGTCTTCAGTGGGGGATCTCTGTGTTGCAAAGGCCTCCCAAGCATTTATGATCTGCAGACTACATTACACACAACAAAGAGACTAATAAAAACACTGTCCTAGAGAGGCAAATGGCGCTGGAGAATTGTAATGGTGAGGTAAAAGGTGTTTCTGGCTGCTCTGAACCTGTCCCGGATTTAAGAGTTGGCGAACTGGTGGAGGGTAAGATCAGGAATGTGGAAAATAAAGTACACGTTCATAATTATTATGCTTTTTGTGTAAACAGAGGAAAATTGCCACACGACCGTGCAACCTAGTGCGGACCTGGCAGTCCTTTTATTAAATTCTCCATGAGTAGTTGAAGCAGAATATTTGTATCTTATGGCAGTTACTAGTAAATTATGAAGTTTTGCCACAAAACTGAGTATTTCCAAAAAGCTGACATAGAAACAAAAGAAGATTTCAAAGGGAAGTTGCCATATGTCTGTCCCAGACTCTTAAACCAAGCCATAGAGAGGGACTGGATTTGGGAGGAGAGAGAATGGTAACTGTCCAAACCTATTTGTGAGAACTCTTGCACTATACTGCCCAAGATTGTAAACTTGATGGTGTCATCACAAGTATATAGTGTGGACGCACTATGAGGAAGGGAGAGAGCTGCTGGAATGTGCCATCTGACAGCCACAAGGACCATCCTTGAGAGTAGAGTGACTAGACCCCTGCCCTGTCCTTCCAGAGGGTCTTGAACTTTAAACAGAGGTTTTCAATGTAAGTAGACTTGAACCCTTTGCTACCCAAAGGTGGGGGAATCTGCTGCCCTTAAATCCTTTCCCTTTATAGTGGGTGGGCAGGGGTATGCGGGGGGCAAATCGGTGTAGATCGTTCGCATATTTAACTAAAAATATTAATTTCATGAATTCCCCTTGGTGGAACACCACAGGGTGATTTTTGTTAAAATTTGAAATTAACAAAGCTCATTTCCAGTGTGTGCTGAAAACTATAGACTGTAACGTAATTGGGTAATCCAATTGTGGCTGTTAACCCTGACTTCTTTTAGGAAGAGGGTTTTCTTTGTCCCCAATCTAATACAATTCCTAAACTGCCAGCTTCCCCAACACAATTTAATTGAAGGGCGGTTTTGTGCCGTGGCGTAAGGATGCATTGGCTTTGTTGAGATTAAAATATGCTGTTTGGTGTCAGTGTGGGTGGTGTTACAGGAGTTGTGTGTGCGTGCTATGTTTTCAGGAGTATGGAGGGTTTTAGTATGGGTTAGTTCGGAAAAGAGATTGCAGTCTTCATGGCATACTTTGCAGTCACGCAGGCAGCTTGCTGGGTAACTGAAACCTAGTGTGCTGCGGTCAGCTATGTTTGGTTTCACTTTGACAATGGCCTATAGCTTGCGAGCTAGCTCGGCATATTAAACAGCGATGTGAAAGGGGCAGTAGAGTGGGTTACGGGGGTGAAACCACCCATATTTAGACATGTCAGTCTATCAAAATGATGGTGTCTCACTGCCAAGTGTAACCTTTTTACTATATGTTGACATGGAGATCTCTTGATGTGGTTCATAAGACATAACAAGGCATGTCAGCATTCGTAGCAAGTCTACAGCCAAAAAGGGCGACATGGGGGTTTTCCCTCTTTAAGCACAAAACATGCAAAAAATAATATACATGCAGAAAAATGAAGAAATCTGGGAATACAATTCCTCAAAAATATATAACGGAGTTGTTATTTTTGATTTCTTATTACACATCTTACTAAATAGAAAATGTGAAATGCAACCTTTTTTGGGGGTAGGGATTATATTAATTTGTATTTCAATGTGGGTTGCATTTGAAATGTTCTATTGAGTAGGCTGCATAATAATAAATACAAATAATTCCTTTACATATTTTTGGGAGGAATTCTCGTCCCAGACTTTTTGTTTTCAGTGTGTAATATCGGCTGTTTCCTGAATCTGGGTGGTAGGGATCCCTGCTTTTCAGTATAGACTGCAGCAAAAAGCACCAACTTCAGGAAGACCTGGCACCCTTTTAATAACGTATTACTAGATGAAAAGCGACTTGTGCTGTTACTGAATGTTGCATGCAGGCAAAGAGCAGCCCACACTCACAGAAGCCACGCATGCTGCGGCTGGCAGCCAGACAATCCAATTATAAAGCCGTGGCAGCTGTGGCTTAGACTGCTGCGCACATGCTGCACCTGTCAACTGACACCGGAACTGGGGGCGCCTCTCCTCGCTTGGCCTGCGAGACGATGCTCTCTCTGTCGGGGTAAAACTGCGTCAGCAGGTCTCTACTGCTAATTAGTAGGCCACAAGCCTCCCCTGGCACCTCTCTTGAACAGCACTGCCCTAATATGTAAACCTCATCACCTCTGCCGCCAACTGCTTCCTCAACAAAATGGCAGCCTGGGAGCAATACCAAGGAGAGCCCTCCGCCCTTCCAATGGACACATGCGGTCTGAAGGTTTTTTTTTAGGCGAATGATGCACATTTGGAGAACAAACACTTTTTGCAATACAGTAGCAATCCTACAAACGATAAAACAATACAAACTCTCAGAAAGCTATGACAAATTACCACAGAAACTGTAAAGAAAAAGCTGTACATGGAAAATAGACTAAACCACATTTAAAAACCTTACTTTTTAATTTGAAAGAGTACTACTTCCTAAACTAAAACATCACTCTCCTCATTCATCCTTTTTTTTTTTTACTCAAACGTGATTCACAAAATGTTGCATTTCACCACAAAAATATCCCAAATGAGTTTTATGAAGAATGGGTTTCACCAACAGTTTAAGTGCCTCTACTTGGCCAAAGACTACTAGATGTTTCATATGGTTCTATGTCGTAAAGCGACATGAGTTCTTTCAAAATACATTTTTTCTGAGAAATCTTTTTGAAAAAACTCATCAAAACATTTTTTTTTTATTGGGGGGGTCACCCAAGTCTCCCCCTTCCCTATGTTATAAACCCCACCCCAATCCCCTCACTACCCCTTGCAACCCCTTACCCCGCCCCCAAATATTTTGAAGTTTTTTTTCTAAATAAATTACATCGAAAAAAACACCTGTCGGCAAATCGATGCAATAGCGTCTCATTTAGGAGCATAATATGTATGGTTCCATGTAGTAGATACAAGTTGTATATACTACATGGAAGATTGCAATCTCCCTATAAATACCTGCAGATGGTCCAATTAGAATTGAATTGCTATGACATGACACTGCTCACTTGTAATAAGAACGTCATTCGACTAAAGTACTGTAATAAGCTATTACAGTTGTTTGGTCATCGTCACAGTGCCTGCCGAGGACTCCAGCAGGTGGCTCTTATTACCTTTAACATGCTGTTCATAAAGATCTGGATATTGTTATGAGTTCTTTTTATACATACATGTATATATGCACTATTTCATGCAGCAAATACATATTGTATACAATACATATATGAGCAATACATGTGTTATTCCATGTAGTGTATACATATTGTACCTGCAGATGTTCCTATAAAAGATGAGTTGCTATGACACAGCTCACTTGTAATAAGAATGTCAGGGCCTCATCACGAGTTGGGCTGTATTCCCGGCTGTAATACAGCCGACTGTAATAGCCCTAACACCGACCAGTCCGGTTGTATTACCACCGGATCACGAGTTGGGCCTTAACGGTAAATCCCCATTCCTGATTGGGTCCATTGGATCCAATGGGGAATTTTCGGCGCTAATTATGCGGGCTAATACAGCCGGCTGTAATACAGCCGAAAACAGGGATTTTCACCTCCAGAAAAAAGCTGGAGGTAAAACAGTCGATTTAGCGCCCAACTCGTGTTAGGGCCAGCCCTTAAATGCGGCTGTAATACCGTTACCACCGCATTTAAGGGCTACGGCCAAACTCATGATGAGGCCCATGACTGTAATAACCTATTGCAGTCGGTTAGTTATGACGCAGTTAACGCTGAGAGCTCCGCCAGTTGGCTTTTATTATCTATAACTTCCTGTTAATAAAGATGTGGTTAGAAAATCAGGAGGTGGAAATCAAAAAGCTGTGAAATTAGATGAACACATATCATATGGCAAAAAGAGGAGTCTGCTAGAAAAAGGAAGGCAGGAAAGAAAAAAGAACACAAGGAGAGAGACAATGTGGTTCATTATGAGCTTTCCGGTCTGGAAACAACGGTACCGATAAGCTTGCCGGTGCCGTTGTTTCCGGAGCAGCAAACTACGAGTTCTGTGAGCGGGTGCCTTTCAGCCTGCCAGGTCTGACTTGGCGGGCTGAGAGGCACCCGCTCGCAGACCTTGACAGATGCAGTGGCACCATTCATGAATGATGTCGGTGCATCCGTCCTCCCCATTCCCATTGAGTCCAATGGGACTCAAATGGGAATGGTGAGTAATATTTTCCATCACCCGGCAATGGGCAATTACCGGGACCACTGGGGCCGTAATGCCCCGGTACCCGGTATGTCCCCATTGCCGTGCGCCAGTAAAAAAAGGACTCAGGTGGCAACCGTGCCGTTTTTACCCGCACGGCTACCACCGGACTCATAATGAGGCCCAATTGCATAAAAGGTGGGATGAAAATAATGAATACAGGAATAAAATACTCCTTGCACTATTTAAAAAAAGGATTTTGCAAATACAAATGACTGCCCTGTGCCACACAATGGATGCAGAACTCCTTGTGAAGCATTGTGAGAGATGGTGCTGGTTGCCGGGTGCTGTTTGTTTGAACAAGCAGAGTTTTGCTTAGGGAAGGAGTCCTCATTACGAGTTTGGAGGTAGCCACGCCCTTACTAAGGGCATGGCTACCCCCAAACCCGGGTCCGGGTCTGGGTTCCCTTCATGGGGAAATACCGGGCCATTCCGACCTTGGAGGGCCTGGTATTTGCCCATTCAGGGAACCCAGACCCGGTCCATCCCCATTTGAGCCCCCATAGGGCTCAATGGGAATGGGGAGCATGCTAATGACGGCCCGTTGTTAGCATGCTGGGCCGCTTGCGGGACTCGCTAAGGACTTCTGGTAAAACCAGGCGTCCTGAGCGGGTCCCGCGAGCGGACCTCGTAAAGGGGCGGTATGGGGTTAACGGCTCCGGCACCTTTACTGGCTCTGTTAACCCCTTACCGCCCTCCTCGTAATGAGGCCCTTGCTGATAAAAGAGAAGACAGAAAAGATACAAAAGGTGAAAATTAGCAAAACCTGGAAAACTTAGAACTTCTGCTTTACTCTTCGATTTGTATTTTTTTGCAAGTAATCACTATAAGACATTATTATTATAGTCCTTGCAAGGCAAAACCTAAATATTTGTACTGAATAAACACTAAACACACCTGTGTTTGATCCTCTGCAAATAATTTAATATCACTGTGATTTAACTGCAACATGTGAGTACTTAGCAGTGCTTAAGTTCACACTACTTAAATTGAAATCTCCTCTGCAATGGGGCAGATTTCAATGAGTTTAGGTACAACATTTTCGTGCTCCACTGTTAGTAGCCCATGAGACAAAAATTCTGTTATTGCTTCACAAGCTCACTAGTACCGTTACCACAGTAAAGTGGTAATTTCCAGTACTGCTGAATTTGTAATGAGGCCCAACGTATCTTCTACAACAAAACACTTACAGCAGGGGTCTGCAACCTTTGGCTCTGCAGATGTTTTGGACTACAACTCCCATCAGCTCCCGACCTAGAGTGTTAGGTTTCACGCTGTGAAAACAAAGAAATTGATATGAGGCTGGGAAGCCCAAAGGAAACACACCAACACAGGTTACAAAGGACATACAAAGTGTTTTATTTAAAAGCTACAACAGTTACCAAAAAGTCAATTGACAAACGGATAGCTATTCGGCTCTCAGAGTAACGTAACGAACTTCAACGAAGGTTCGATGCATTAGTAGAGAGACCGTACATTGGAATATTTGGGCTTTTTATACTCTTTATCCAGCCCTGGCCAACCCCCTCGCGGGTTAACCATTCTTAAGACCAGGCCTAGGGTTCCTTGCCAGGTCAATCCTATAATTTATGCAATTTGATCAGTTTCGCCGATATAGTTGTACATTTACACATAGGTCAGGGATAGGAGAAGGTCTCAGTTCGCGACCCCGACAAGTGGCCTGCAGGCATATTACTTATTCATGTGTGCGGAGGTCACAGCGGACAGAATCTCACTCGGAATGTCATTCGGCCTCCATTTTGATGTTCAGGGTGACTTCCACATTACAAGAGAACCTAAAATGGCGGCTAAATCCAAGATGGCGACTTACACAATTTTTTGTTAAGGTCAAGACCTTGCCGCGGAGTCTATTTACATGATATTTTAGACAACTTGGCGTAGGCCAACACAATACTGCGATAGGAGGCATAATATCTTTTCAACTTCAACAACGCACCCTACATGTGAAGCAGCAGCTGTGGATAGGCAACAACAGATTCTCAATGTTTCCACTGCTGCAACAAGCGGATGTGCACATTTCCCGGCGTGGGCACCCTTTTCTACTTTACTGAAAGTGCTGCGTAGGCAGGGTCGACCTGGGACAAGAAATAGGCCTGGACACCCAAGAAAAAATGGCCCAACCCTTGCCTCAAAAAAGCGGCCCACCCCTAGCCTCATGACCCTTGACCTCTGATGACATCACCGGAAGTGATGTCATTTGACCCCACCCGAAAGTGACATCCCGGGAAGCGATGAAACACACCCTTTAACCCCTTGACAAAACAGGAAGTGGCATCAAATAGCATTGTTTCTAAGTACATTACGAAAAATATGGTTATGATTTCACTAATCTGATATACATTTTATACAAGAATGGATCACCATATGTATCATTAATATATGTGTGTATAGATCCATATTGTCAAATTACTGTGAGTGCAAGCAGACGTCCAAGGCCAAATAATATTTTGTTGTATAGCACTTACGCTTAAGCTCTTTTTTATAGAACAAATATGCACACAATGGGGGTCATTCCGAGATTGGAGGCAGCCATGGTGCTATTAGCACCATGGCTGCCTCCAATACCGGGTCCGGGTCCGATCTGGCTGAATGGGGACTTACCGGGTCATTCCGACCCTGGATGACCTGGTAAGTCCCCATTCAGTAAACCATTCCCCATTCCCATTTTAGCCCCCATAGGGCTCAATGGGAATGGGGAAGGCGCTAATAATGGTACTGCAAATTGTGGTAACGTTATTAGCTCCAAGCTCCCTTTACGGAACCCGCTAAGGACGTGTGGTCTGACCACACGTCCTTTACGGTTCCTGCTAAGGGACATCAGATTTGGGCGGTAAGGGTTTACCGGCACGTTATCCTTACCGGTGCCCGTTAACCGTTACCGCCCAACTCAGAATGACCCCCAATATCACCCAACCTGTGTTGGTACTCATTTTATCAACCTCAGAAGGATGAAAAGATGAGATGGCCTTGCTGGGATTCAAACCTGCAGATCACACACACATCGCAGCAGCGAGCGCTCAACCCACTGAGCTATCATAGCTATAGAAAAATGAGCACTTATTCTGTAGTGGATACAATTAAACTGGTAACTGCTGAACCCATATGCATGCATTAGTATTGGCCGAACCCCAAGCCCTGTCCCGTAATAATAGGCTCACAACTTGTGTCAAGTGTTGGCAATAAAAGGCCGTAGGATTTTATTGTACAGATATGGTTATGGCAATACACAATATCACATATCATAATGGTATCATACTTTTGGGCACCGGGTCCTGAGGTTACCCCCTCTGACCCGTGCCACCACACGCGGGCAGGTTGGGCGGCTGACCGTGTTCCCCCAGAAGTATGCCCTAGAGACAGCCCCTGTAGGCGAGGGTCGCATTGATTTCCCGAAAGAAATGCTCCATACCCTGGTTAGATAAATGGGTGCCGTCGTGTAAAAAGAGGTCCGGGTTGCCTAGTGTAATGGCTGGGTGTTTTATGAATCCCAGTCCTCTTGATGTACAGAATCTCTTTATTCCCCTGTTCAATTTTCTTCTGGAGATGTCTACAGATTTGTAGCAGTTGGCCCCTAGCCATTTCTTTCTTGGTAGGATGGCTGAGAAGTATATTTCTGTACCCCTCCAGTTGTGCAAAATGCCTGCTAGGGAGGAGCAGATTTCTTCGCATAGAATTTGTCTACCCGTGTTGACTAGGTCGTTGTCCCCTAGATGGATGATCAGGAATTCTGGGGGGTCCCTGTATGCCACTAGTTCTGCTAGTGTTTCGTGGATGTCGGCCCACCGTAGGCCTCTGTATCCCCACCATGAAGTGATGGTGTTTCTGAAAGGTAGCCCTTCTTTGGTCTCTTCTGCCCATCTGCCTGTCCTGAAGACGAATGAGTGGCCGACTATCCATGCTGATCGGAGTGTGGTCCTCACTTCGCCTGTCGTTTCTGTGGGGGGGGATAAGAAAAAGAAAATTTGAGGGCGGATGGCTATATCAGTTGTGGTCTGATGTATCTTTTGTAACAGTCTGACTTCCATCCCCCTATGGTTTTTAGTTGTTGCGGTGCTAGGCCCCCCTGCCTGAAGGAGTGGGTGCCAAATCATTTGGGGTCCCACCCTGCTTTGCTGATTGCTTTCATCAGCACTCCTTTAAATTGGTAGAGGCTTAGTGCCAATGAATCCTTGCGGATTAAGAAACACCCCCCCACTTTGGGTCGTTGTGCGTAATAGAGGTTAGTGATGCAAATCATTTGGGGTCCCACCCTGCTTTGCTGATTGCTTTCATCAGCACTCCTTTAAATTGGTAGAGGCTTAGTGCCAATGAATCCTTGCGGATTAAGAAACACCCCCCCACTTTGGGTCGTTGTGCGTAATAGAGGTTAGTGATGCAAACTGGACAGTTTGTTGCTTCATCATTGCAACAAATGTTGATGGTTCTTTTAGCGCCCGTTTTTGACTGTTGCATTTCTATGTTAATACTCTCCTGTCTTACTCTGACCTCCATGACACCCAAGCCGTTTGTGGCGTTGGTGCTGGAAACAATGAGTTCTCCTACCCGGAAAGCCCCAAAGTAGGCTAGGAAAAAAGCTGTTTTGAATAACATTATCTTGCATGGGTGCCAACATATGGCTTCCAACTGGCTTGCTATCTGCACAAATTTGTTGAAATCAAGGGGTCGGCGGGTGTCCACTTGGGGACCCTCTATTCTGCCCCATCCTTTCATTGCATAGGAGATGAGGGCGTTCTGGGTGGGGTCTGAATCGCCCCGTATTTTTGTAAAATATGAAATTGCCACCAGGTGTCTTTTTGCCCAATCTCTTTTGAACCCTTGTTCCCGAGCCCATTTTAAAAATACTTCTATGTCTTTAATCGTTATTAACTCTACATGGTTTAAACCTGAGGCTTTAAATACTGTCTGCAAACACTTACTGTACTGTGTTGTGGTAGTGCTTGCCACTCCTCTCTCTGCCATTTCCGTTAGGAAACCTGTGAGGTTGTTGGCATCCGTTGATGATGTGCCTGATTCTTGTTGGGCATCCGGCCTTGGCTCTCTGGCACTGGCGTTGATGCCAATGTGTTGTTGGCACCCGTTTTACAGGTGCCTGGTTTCTGTTGGTCATCCTGGCCTGCGCTCTCTGGTGCTGGCGTTGATGCCAATGTGTTGTTGGCACCCGTTTTTAGAGGTGCCTAGTTTTCGTTGGGCATCCCGGCCTGTGCTCTCTGGCGCTGGCGTTGATGCCATTATTCTTGTCTTCCTATTATTGCCCAGCATTCTGCTGGTATTGGCGTCATCTGTTCTTGGGCGTGTGGTGCTAGCTCTCCGAATCTTTTCCACTGGAAGCGAGATAAAGCATCAGCAATATTATTATCTGCCCCTGAAATGTGCTTCGCTTTGACTACAATGTTTTCTTGTAGTGTGACTGTTGTAATGGCTCGTAATACTTTCAGCACTAAAGGGCATTTTGTAGACCTTCTGTTTAAGGAGCCCACGACAGCCATGTTGTCGCACCAGATCAAAAGTTCTGTGTTCGCTAGTTGCCTGCCCCAGATGTGTAAAGTTAGCCAGATGGAAAATATTTCTAGGAGGGTGATGTTTTTTGTCCACTCTGCTGGTTGCCATGAATTGGGCCAGTGTCCACCCACCCATTCGGAGTGTAGTATGGCTCCAAAACCCTTTCTCCCGGCTGCATCAGTGAATAGGACCCTGTTTGTCCAGGTATTTAAAGGCGTTCGCCAAGTAAAGTCCCGTTGAACTCTCTGAGGAACTTTGCCCATGTTTCCAGGTCCTGTTTAACCTCTTTGCCTAGCCGGATGTGCAAGTTGGGTTTGGTGAATGATTTGATTTTGAACTCTAGGCTTCTGGAACATATCCTCCCTTGGGGTATTATTCTGGATGTGAAATTGAGACTGCCTGCTAGGGATTGTATTTATTTTACTGTCCCCTTATCTTTTGTTATCAGGTTTTGCATTTTTAACAAAAGTTCTGTTATTTTTGTTTTGTGGATTCTGCAGAGCCCCTTTGCTGAGTCTGTTTCGATGCCCAGGAAAATTATGCTGGTGTCTGGCTTGGTGGTTTTCTCCTTTGCCAGGGGAATTCCCCACTGGGCGGCCATGTGTTCCAGTTTTGCTAAAGCCCTGCCGCATTCACCAGAGTTTGGTGGTCCCATTACCATGAAGTCATCGAGGTAATGTACTATTTTTGTTCCTGGTCTCTGCTTTTGGAAAGCCCATTGAAAAAAGGAACTGAATTGCTCAAATAGTGCACAGGATACTACGCACAGCATGGGGAGGCATCTGTCTACATAGAATTTGTTGTTAAAAGTGAAACCTAGCCACTGCTGTGAATCTGGTTGGACTGGCAAAAGTCTAAAAGCGGATTCGATGTCCAGCTTGGCCATCAGGGCGTTTCTGCCACACTCCTGTATGAGTCTTACCGCCTCTTGGAAATGTGTGTAAAATACGTGTGTGGGATGCCGTTGTTTAAAGATTGGCCTTTGGGGTAGGAAAGATGATGGATTAGCCTCATTTTTCTGGGTTCTTTTTTGGGGACCAGGCCTAGTGGGGATATTAAATAGTTATTCAATGGCATGCAGTCCCAGGGACCTGCTATCCTGCCTAGTTGCAGTTCTTTTTTGATTTTTGTTTCCCCTATCTGAGAGTTGTCCCTCGCTGACTTTAGGTTCATCGGGACGGTCTGTGACCCTGTGCCCTTAAATGGGATGGAAAAACCCTTGGTGAAACCCTGCCACATTGCCATGCTGGTTTCCTTGTCTGGGTAGTTGTTAAGGGCTTCTCTAAAATTGCCTGGATTGATGGGAGTTCGTCCTGGTTCTAAAATTGGGGCATCATTCTTTCTTGGCTGGTAGTCTGGTGCAATTACTTGCTGCATGGTCACTGTTGCAGTTTGTGCAGGTGTGTTTGTACCAGCATTCTTTGCCCCATGTACACTGGTTTTTCCCAAAATTTCTGCATGGGATGTTGGATTTGCAGCTTGATGTTTGTTTGTTCTGTCTGTGGGCATTATTTTTAGCCGACCAAGGCTGGTTCTTCCGAAAGGGCTGCTCCCCTTTCTTGGATTTATCATTATCGTTGGACTTGCTTCCCTGAGTGTTTTTGTTATTTTTGGAGGAAGAATGCGTGATATCTTCCTCCAGTGGGGGCTCGGCATTGAGGGTGTATAAGTCGTTCTGGACCTCATCCCACTCAATGGCAGGCCTTTCTGACATGCCCCTCCTGAATCTGATATCATATGCTAGCCATGTCTTTCCCCTCTGGGTTACTTTTACTTCCCTTATTTTATCAATGTATGCCCAGATTTTCCTAAAATCCATGGGGAATTTTTCTTCGTATATTATTGCTAAGATGGCAAATGCTTGTAACCAGTTGTCCCAGTTTTTTTCCACCTGGGCATTTCTGGCAATAGCTTTTTCTTCTATCTTTTTGGGATCCCTGAAAGCATCTTTCCCTTTGCGCTGGGCTTCTATTAAAGAAAAGATTTCTATGAATTCCTTGGCCCATATGGCTTCTTTGATTGTGGTATCAATGTTCCATGCCAGGCATCTTTTGTATCTATTTAATATCTCTGTTTGGAAAGATTTCATTTTTTGCTCTAACTGTGCATTACAGATTGTTACAATGTCTGTTGTACTGCTGCCGGGTGTCCCTGTCACGCCCGTGTTGTCTGCGATAGGGGTTGCCCATGCTTTTAAAGCACCTGTTGGGTCTGTTGATGGAGCTGTAGGGGCTGTTGCATTTGTTGCTGTGGGTGCTACTGGCACCTGCTGTACCTGTTGTGGCGGGGTTTCTTCTTGGTGGCATTACCTGGGTGTTGACTATCGTTATTGCAGGTTCTAGTGCCATGGTGGGGTTTGGGGCCCCAGGTTCCCTTGTGGGCGGTGTCTGTTTCCCCCTTACTTCTAGCATTAATTGCTGAATTCCGCTACATTCTCGCATAGTTTTGACAATTTTTTGTTACCTTTTTTGGCGCCTTCTGATAGTTTTCTCTTTTTTGCTGGTGCAATGCCCTCCTCTTGGCTGGGTGGCCTGGAAATTCCTTCCAAGGGTAGGCCGTACATGTTTTCTCTAACCCATGCCCATCCGTAGTGTTCTGCTGCTTCAATGGATGCTAACAACGGTGGTGATTTGGGCTTTTGTACCGGTGCTGCGGGTGCCTGTGCTTTCCGTTTGGGCCCCATGCTCCTTTTTGGCCTGTTCTGGGGAAAGGAAAAAACGTTTTACCAAGGTTTAGGGCTGTTGTTATCTGCGCGCTCTATTGAGCTTCTTCTATTTGTTGCCCATGTTGGGTAACTGGTGGCTGATGCCCTTGTGTTGCTAGCATATGTTTTCTGCTAGCTCTTTTTGCAAAAGGAAATGTATCTCCATTTGTTAAATCTATGGAGGGTTCAAGAAAAATGTCTCCTATTGCCCACCGTGTGTGGTGCTTATTTTAAATAAATGGGCAGCCCCCAGAATTGTTTCCTGTGTCACTGATATTTAAAATAAATGGTTTTGCTGTGGGGGTGCCCGCGTAAAATTATAGAAAAATATTTTTTTAGTCTGCAGTATTTGGGACCCGCCGGGATTGAACTTGCGGCAGCAGGCTCTGCATGGATGTCAAAGCAAGCTCTCAGCTTGTCGTGCTACTTGGCTGGCTGTGAATGAGTCTGAATTTATCACTGGGTTGTGTTATCCTGACAGCCTGCTTCACGGCGCGGAGGCTTAGACAAAAAGAAACAAAACAAAATTGTATCTCTTCCCAAACACAAGTGTCTACTTTTCTTCCCTCGTAGTCCCCAGTGCGGCGGCTTACCTGAAAGCTGTTGAAACTGACGCCGTCCGTGCTGGGCCGCTCGGGTGCCTCTCTTTCCTTCGTTCGAATGGATTTGAAGGATTCACGCGGAACGCGTCCTTGTTTTTGTTTTGGAAAGGCTCGCCGCTCGCTTGTCCGTTATGCAGAGATGTTGAAACTGACGCAGTCCGCGCTGGCTGCTCGGATGCCTTTTCTTCCTTCATTGAGGCTGCAATGCAATGTTTTGAACAGTAACAATGTTCAGGAAGGAAAAAGACGCTGCAGAGTACAGCAAACTTTCTTAAGATTTGCTAAAGAAGCAAAAAGAATTTGGAAGACACTGAGTAAACAGTGAACCTCCTGTTTGCTTGGGTCCCCCTTCAGGGTCCACAAAAAGATTGTGTTTACTCAGAGCATGCTGCTCTTATTTATAGCACCTAGGGCGGCCCTGGGTCTTTGTTATGTATGTAGTGGGGGCTGCTGTTGTCTCAGCCCCCGGCCGGATAGCCGACTGTCTGGCCCCCTGGTGGGGGCAGGTCTTTGAACCTGGGCCCTGCCTGACGGTTGGTTTCCTTATGGTGCTTAGCACCTTGCTGTTTGGAGGAAGGGTGAGGTGACTGTTCACACCTCACCCTTCCATGTCTTTGTGCTGCAGAGACTGTGTGTCTCTGTAGCTGGGGGGAGGAGACGAGCAGGCACAGATAAGGTTGGGGCTGCCCCTCTCCCAGCTGCTGATGGTAACAGCAGTTACCCTGCCTCGCTTTTGGGATGCCCTGCAGCATTGCCCATAACTGAGATTTAACAGCAGGCCAGTTAAGTTCATCTGCAGGTCTGGTGCAAAGTTGGCCGCATGCTGCATCAGCATGTGAATAATGCATGCATCATAATTTATGATGCACACATCATGCATGCAAATCAATCATCAAAGCAAAGTGTGTTACCTTGCTCTGATGAATTATGTTGCTGCGGGTGCTTTTTTTAGTTTCTAATCATTGTTATTTTTTTTTTAAAGCGGCCCGGGTGTGGGCATATATCGGCTTCCAGGAACTACACATGATTTCGTCCTGGCCACGGGCCGAGTGGCACATGGGCCAATCCAACCCTGTGCATAGGCAGTGCAAGGTTGGTGGCTCATTATATTAGAAATTGTAGGGTTGCAACTAGCGTTGTAACGTTCCTACAAATTACACAGCGTTTTCACCTAGCGGGAGGCCCCCACAGGAAAACTGAGGGGAATATGTTTCCAAGCACTGTATTTGCACTGGTGTAATTATATTCCCACCAGTAGGGAGGATAGCTTGGGGGCAAACCGTTTGAAGCAAGACAACACAGAGCAACACAGGCTCAAATCCCAGTCCCACGTTCAGAGGTTGGCTTCTGAAATTAAGCACATTATAAAAAATCAGTTCATTGTTGGAAATATGTGTCTTTTTTCTTGGTATGGGATTTAAGTGGGCTGGTCTCTCTGGTTGAGCAGGGTTCCCTCCCTACCAGCAACATAAGACCCCTTTTCTTTCTTTTTCCACAGCTTGGGGATTCACAACCAAGCCTTGACAGTATCAGGTTAGTGTCGCAGGCACTATGCTATTTCCTAGGTGCTGGATTTCTTTTGTTTCATTCATGATTGCTTGACACATGAAGCCCGTAATGGACATTATGTGTCAAACAGTTTATTGAATGAAACGAAAGCAATTAAGGACCTATAAAATAGCACAGTGCAATACGATACTAGCTTGTAGCAGTAGGGCTTGAGTTCGAATCCCAGCACGGGACAAAAACAAAATGGCAAGGAAATGTCCTTAAGGATTCAAACCCAAGCCCTGCTGATGACAAGCCAGTGTCACATCGCACTGTGCTAGTTGGGAGATGCTGGAATACTCTTCGTTCATTCAATGGGCTGCCTCACACATACACACAAAGCTCTGGTGTGAATCCCCCACTACTGAAGAATAAAACAAAAAAAATACAATATGATTAATCAACTGTATCAATAAAAACAAAATATTGTGTTTATGATTCTATGACAAAGTGCTTGTATTTTTAATAAACCTTTATTTTGTATAATAAAAAAATAAATAAAAAATACAAATAAAATAAAAAGTACAATGAGGAAAGCTGCTTTTTTATTGTCCCGTTTTGGGGACCCTTCACGCCATGCCCATCATTTAGGACACACACCCTCGTCGCAGCCACTGCACCCACCCCTGCCCCCCTCCCCTCCGCCCACTCCTCGATTTCTCACCCCACTTCAAGCACTGGCGTGATTGATGACTGACATGTTTCGCAGTGCGGTTGTGGCACACTGTATCAGGCACTGCTTCAAGGATGTGGCACAGACTGCCTTCTACCGTGCATTCATTCTTTCTTTAGGACACACTGGGCCCGATTCATGGCATTTTTTGCCCAGTGCATAGTGGGTTTTCACTCGTGCAAAGTGCCTTTACACTGCCAGCACACATGCTGATTCATGGAACAGTGCAAAGAGTATTTTTGCTGTTGCAAAACATTCCATGAATGGGGCCCACAGTTTCCTGGCGCCTATTGTTATTACTGTCATTGGGCAGTAGTGCACCAGTGAGTCCAGAGGGGAGAGGGGGGAGAGGGGAGAAAGCCATGCTGCACCACAAGGCGAGTGTGCGGTGCTTGAGCTAGCCTCCTGACCATGTGCAAATGAGATGCTGCAGAGCCATGCTCTTGTGCACCACAGCAGACTTGCAGTATTTGGATATCAGAAATGTATGTGAGATGCGCCATTTCAACTCAGTATATATATATGTAAACAGATGTATTTGTAGAACATTCTGAAAGCCCAGGGTGGATGAGGGCAACGCCACCCTCTCAATGGCTTTGCTCGCCCACTCGTCCCCACTCAGCGCAGGTATTGACACCCCACCTGTTTGGCAATCAGGTGCATGCTTGATGCCTGGAAAATGCACCCCTCTTGGCTCTGCTTAGCAACTGGAAGGCCAGGCGAGCACATCTCCTAAAATTAATAAGACAGACTTCCAGCCGTCAAGGGCAGGCGGGAAGACGAGTGATATTACTGTAAACTAAATAAATTAAAAAATAGACTAGGCAGGGCTAATTGTTATTAATAACGCTACCTCATTTTCAATTTGATGTAATGCTATGCCAGGGCACCATAACAAGGGTCCAGAGGGAAGACATTGGGGGCAGTGAATTACACTTGATTGCCATTAATGCCATCGTGTTCACAGCATGATCGTGGGATGTGGCCACTTACTGTGAGACATTGTAATTATGGAGGTAAGTAACTGCACTCTTGTTTGGTTGTTTTTATTATGCCTCGTTGCTAGGCGATCATGAAGAGCTGGTATTACATACCACCCCCACCAGGAATTATAATGACCAGGGTGGTTCCAATCTTTAATTCAGGATCAAGAAAGCACATGTTCATAATGATGGCTTATTTATATAGCGCTTACGCCTAAGCGCTTTACATAAAACGTACGTACGTACAATATCAGCCAACCGAAGTTGGTACTCATTTATCGACCTGGGAGGGATGCAAGGCTGATTGGGCCGTGCTGGGTTTTGAACCTGTGACCGGCAAATCACAAACAGATGGCAGCAGGGAGTAACCGCTGAGCTATTTTACCAGCATTTTAATGTAGGTTGGGCAGGAGGGTCTACTCTTCACTGGTGTTGGAACATGTGGGCACTATTCAAGACTCTACAAACACAGGCCCCGTTCTGAAAACCATTCTCTGTGGTTGTACTCACAGTCCCCTGTGCAAAATGTGCAAGGCGCAAGTTGGGCATGTGCCATGGCGCAAGTTGGGCGTGCGTCATGGCGCAAGTCAAGCATGCGTCATGGCTTAAGTTGTGCATGTGCCATGTCGCAAGTTGGGCGTGCGTTATGGCCCAAGTTGGGCTTGCGCCGTGGCACACGTTCGGCATGCGCCATGGCGCAAGTTGGACATGGGTCATGGCGCAAGTTGGGCATGTGCCATGATGCAAGTTGGGCATGCGTCATGGAGCAAGTTGGGCATTCGCCGTGGCGCAAGTTGGGCATGTGTCAAAGTTGGCCATGCGTCATTGCGCAAGATGGGCATTTGCCGTGGCGCAAGTTGGGCATGCGTCATGGTGCAAGTTGGGCATGCACCACGGCGCAAATTGAACCTTTTTCAAGATTTACATGCATTTGATGCATTTTATGTGCACTCTGAAATATGTTCTGCTTAATGGCTAGAGGAACATTGGAATTCACCAACACGTGATATAACATGGATATGGCAAATTAAGCACTGAAACATGTGATCCGTGAGAATCGGGCACATTATGTGCAGTGCCCCAGGGGGCACATAGTTGACAGTAGATACATGGTATTTCAACCATGGAAACCAGGAGGAGATGGTTCTTTCTGTACCCTACCTATCCATATGTCCCGATGGACTAAGGATTCAATCTAAGGACTTTTCCCTGCTTATGGGATACATGTAACTGTATCATAGCGCCCTGATGCCTGAGGGCTTGTGTGCACTGTATAAATGCAATAAATAAATAAATAAATACCTAAAATAGAGATACGAATGGGAGAATCTGACTTGAATTGTGCCAGCCTTAAAATGGAGGCAAAGCAAGATTCACTATGGAGTGGGAACAGCGGTGTATTCCAAACTCCAACTTGCAGTTGTTTGTGTAAACCATTTACTTTCTATTGCACAATACACATGAGGACCGCTCTAATGTGACATACCTTCTCTCATTCAGCTGCTGTTAAGGGTTTTTATTCCACCATTTTAATTGGAATGGAGGAAACCTAATAAAGGAAACTATAACAGACTGACAGTGAGCAGGGAACATTAATCTCTTTCATTCTAAATATGACATCAAGGAAAAGGCCTTTATCAAGCAAAGTGACCTACTTCTCAAAGTAATGCATGTAACAATGAATCACTTTTAAGAGCTGGCAATCGGATTTGAGTTGATTATTAAGAGAACCTATGAAATGCTGTATAGGCGGCTGCTACTGACGAACCCATTCTGAAACCATTTTAAAATAACCTTCTATCCTGTCAGATAAGCTGGGCAGCAATGGGACCCTCAAAGACGGTACTGAGCGATGCAGAGAAAGGATTCCAGCAGTTTGCAGGTTAGGACCGGCGATATGTCAATGAAATGCGAAACCAGCCAGGACACACGGGTGTGTGTCACAAGCCATGTCGTTGGAAGATATCCATAGGCACGGCCACCCACCCACACTCTTATGCAACCATGCGCTACTTGAAGACACATCGCACAACAACTCTTACATTACAATGCAGCTAAATCCCCCTAAATAAATGTGGTCTAGCTGGACACATAATTCAGTCCCATGAACTTGCATACTCCCTCAACAACCTCACAGCACCCATCAATATGCCAGCATGACAGGGGTAGCTAGCAAGGACTTGGCCACCCCTACCTACCTTAGCATTGGGTAAATGCACACACACATTCTAAACTCCTCGGATGAATCTCTCATACCACAGACTTTGGTACCCTGAGGGCGTTCACCTACAGCGCTTTGAGGCCATACCAATTGGAATAGGCGGTATACAAATGCTATATTACATTACCTTACTTGGAAGTAGTACATTGCTGCCGACTGATAGGACGCCCATACTTGAAGTGAATGGAAGCATTCAACATGCCTAGGAGGAAGAGCATAGGAACTGCTTCAGAGAAGAACAAATTCAGTGGGTAGGAGTCCCAGAGGAGGTTGAAACATCAAATCCCACAGCCATTTTGAAGACGTTGTTCACAGGGATGCTGGCATTGGAAAAATGAATCAATTGCAACCAGCAACCCTAAAGGTACTTACAGTAACTGGGGTTTTACATGTGGTTTTCCAAGATAAAGTTCACATGGTAACTTTGGTCAAAGGCAAGAGTTTTAGAGTCAGTGAGAATATAAAATCTTACTTAACACATACCCTACATGGTGGTTGGCAAAACACAGAGGCCACCTCCCAATTCATGCTCTGCATAATTTAGTCCTGATGACTCCCTTGAACCTTTAGGGGGCAGCTAAGTGTCTAAGGGAGGCAGACCCCTTCCTGTGTTTCTGTAAATGCATGCAATGAATTCCACTGAATTCACTTCGAGTCATTCGCTCTTCTGAGCAAGTTCATTAATGAAGGAGCAATTATCGTCCCATTGTTCATTCGAATGTTATTAATCTGTCATTAAGTAATTAATTCCATTGGGGTTGCCTCAATGCCCATAAGAATGTGGGGCACCCATGTCAGGAAGCATACGAGGCGGCTCTAAAACTAGTCCTTCTCAATGATGCGTGAGCCCACCTGTGGCAAAGGGCACACACATGATTCATCTGTACCCAGGACAAAGCAGTCTGCATGAAGCCTACATGCATTCAATTACAATGTATTGTTAAATTCATTACCAAAGGCTGAATCAAATCAGCTGAAACCTGTTCAGTCACATGTTCCACAATTCTATTACAATTACATCAAAAGTGACACATGAGACATACACGTGACAATAACCAAAATAATACATCAAAATGGCAATAACATAATACAAAACGCGTGCAAAGTGCTGAGAGCAAAGTAAATAACGCATCAATCGCAGAGGGCCATGTGCTTCCATGAATCACTAACACGTTCAAAATGCATGTATGAAAAGACAATTGGAAATAAAAACATGCTTGACTGGGGTAGCCCCCCACAATCCTAAACCATCAAGAGGCAACTGATTGAAGCCCCCTATGCAGTCTTCAATGATGAGCTCTCGAAGCGGCACTGAAAAGTTACCGCTTTCTCTAGTTTGAACAACTCCAAACCCCGTGTTGGGAAGTGTTTTCTTCAGGACGGGCAGGAAATATCTACAAACGAAAATCACAATTCTCAATATACGAGTCATCACTGAAACAGCTGACTGGAATGACTCATTTATAGAAAAACATAAAAAATGCTTCACACTTACATATACACCGGCAAATCTCTGAGTCTACAACCCAAGAGAAACCTAAAGGATATAACCGGGAAATGGTAGTGAAATTCTACACCAATCCCAAAATGCCCCTAATTTACTCGTCATAACACATCCTTCCACTTCGTTAATGTGATGAAGCTAAACAAACCCCCAACAGAAGGGTGGCAAAATGTTCTAAACAGCAAGAGAAAAAAGACAAGACCCCCAATCACTTAATCTGAATTATCCTACTGAGTACAAGCACAGTTCAAAAGCGCATATTTCTTATCCCAACTAAAACCTACCATCTTAAATATGATAGGGCATGTGCTCTACGTTTCATAGTGTGCCGTGTTGGGGACGGACCCCCAGGTATGCCACAGGGACACTGGAAGTCTGTGGACTTGGCGGGCCCAACCCCCTCCCCCTCCCCCAGGATACACAGAGGACTCAGCCAACGGCAAGTTCAAACTGTGGTTTATTACACTCAAACCCAACAGGGACCGGCTGTACTTTCCCACTGCCTATCGCTGTACATTGCCTGCTTCGGCCGCGTCACATGTTCAGAGACCATGAATTGTAGCTCTACAGCTCTGAGTTATGAGGATTTATTCGTATTTTCTGTAGCTCATCCCTTTGTCATCTGGGGATTGGAATGTCATCTGTATCTCTTGATCTTGGCTGCGGGTCATGTCTCACATGTCTTGCTCTCTGTACGGCCTGAGTCAGCTCAGCTCATCTCTTGCTCAGAGGCCTGAGGCACTTTTCCTAAACCTTATAATGCAGTTTCTACAGTGTCCATGCTGTACTACAATTGCATAGCTTAGTCACACTTGGCTCTGTCAGTTCCCATAGGTGCTCCCGCAGTTCCATAGGGTTATTCACATGTAAGCATATGCAAGCTCTGCTCAGGATCTCTTGCGCCTTGAGGTTTCTGCATTGCTGCATTTGTCTAATGGCAAACATAATAAAAGCAAACGACAGTATGTATATGTATCTGTCCTCTAACTATAGAACTCTACACTCATGTTTTTCATGTATTTAAGTTTGTGATTGTGTCCCGAAGTGCAGATGGCACGTGTGCTTCATTTCTAATGCTGCTATGTCGTGGTGTCTCTAACAACGTCAGCAACATGACTCCTTGGAGTTTAGTCCAAGCTGTCCATACAGGTGTCTCTAATCATAGTCTGTGGCTCTTCATTCATGCATGGGTAGATCTGTATGTCCCGTGGTCGGTATGGCTGGCTGGGGGGGATGTCTCTCAATGTACTTATCACTCATGGGTCAGTTGGGAATTCATCCAAAATAGAATGGGTGATGGCAGTGTTTTCTGGCCTTTTTCCTTGTCATGAATTTAGTAGGGAGGGTGGTGGCAGGCTTCCCCATCCCAATTCAGTCCACCTCTAGTCGACCTGTTGACCACATCCTTATACGACAGTTCTTTTTCTCTTGGCTGCCATATCTTCGTTATACCTCCGAGGTGCCCATAGTAGTTTGTGTGGTCATCGAACAACCAGCTCATGTGCCAGCACATTCCTTCGGGATTACACCCAACCTACTTCCCTTCATAGTACTTTGCATCAAATGGGTTGTCCAGCTTCATTGCTCCAAGCGGGAACAGTTCACATTGTGCAATACTTTCCCTTATTTTGTTCCTTTCTGCCACAATCTTGTCCTTTGTTCCTCCAATATTCACAACCACCAAGACCTGCATCCCAATAGCTTCCACCACTGCTTTCTTGCACTTTGCCATACATATTTTAATCCCACACATCAATGTTTCTGCCAGCACTAGTGCTCCCATCATCACTTTTAGTCCATCTGACAGCCATGATGGCATCCATGACCCTATGTATGCTATCCAGCTCTGGTCCTTTCCTGTCCCCCTTGCTTCTTTTCCATTTTGGCATGCATCAACACCGGAATGCATCCACGCCAGCTGCACCACTGCATCTGATAGTGTTCCGTTACCTTGATTGTTGGCAGGTGTGACTGTGCAACAGGAACTCCCTATCGAGCGCCACCAACCTTATTGCTCTGAGCTCTTCCTTTATTGATTTGAACCCATTCACTGTGGAGTTGATCGTCACCATTAGCTCCCAGCGGGTGATTTCTAATCACTTCACGTTCGTGTGCATCTGTACAGATGGTATTATTGATGAACAGAACATTTGCATCCTGCTGAACAGCCTGTGTTCTGCTGGAAATGTGTCTACTGCTGTTTCTGATGGTTCTGAGAAGTAATTCCCTCCTCTCTTTACTCTGTGCAGTTCAGCTGGCTTCTCTGCCTTGACTGTTGGTACCAATTCGAACAACCTCTTTTTATTTTGTTATTCTCCATTTTTGGGAACTTATCAAGCTTCACATCCTTCTTTGGCACGACCAACAAAGGCATGTTGATGTGTACCAACGAGCAAAATCCTCCCAGTCGGGTGGCAGCTTCTCATATGCTTTCAATCCGCAGGCCCAGTCACTGTGGTTCCTGCCTTCATAGCTGCATGTTGTTCAATGCTTCTGCAGCCAACATTTTCGCCAACTTCAACTTCACCATTATTCCGATAACACAGTGCTGGTGATTTCAGAGGTTTTATTGGCCTTGGACAGCTTTGTTTTCCACCCATTTCCACCCATTTCAGTAGCTTTTCACTTGCATCACATTCTTTCAGGCACTTGTTGTTTTCTTCCTCTACCTTGTTCACTGGCGACTGTACTAGTGTCAGCGCTTTGCTTTCCACCACCCCTTCCTTCCATCCATCTTCTGTGTACACTTGGCCATACACTAGTATCTGTGGTCTTTCCCGGCAACCCGTCTCTCCTCCTGTCTCCTTCACTCTTGTCCATGGACGTGGTAGTTCCTTCAGGGTAATAGTCTTTGTTTCTCCTTTGTCAGGCCCATCAGTTATGTACTGTATAGCTTCATCTAGCTGGCAATAATTCATCATGTCTAATGTCTTTATGTAATTATCTTCATATGGGAACGTTGCTTTATACATCCATCTCAGCGTTGCTGTCTTCCCTTGAAATGTTCCTCAAGTTGTCACCATTGAGAGATACATTAGGCATTGTGCTCTTGCTGCTAGTATTTCAGCTGCTATGACCATTCTGGAGGCACTAATTGCATAGGGGATTAAGGAGCAGACATAACAGCTCTCCCCGGTGGTTTCCTTACCTACTTTGGTCATGTGCTTGTACCACATGTAATTAGATACTTGAGCAGTGTCGGTGAGATACATATCTACCCCCCTTCATGTCTCTGTCAACACTGCGCTTACCTCTCCTTACCTTATCAGCAGTGTTCTCCTGTCCACCTGACATGGTTGTTCCACCTGCTCGTGTTGGGGGAATGTTAGTAGAGGGTACAGAGGTAACACTAGCAACGCAAGTAATTTTCCAAGATACAAATATAATAACGCCACTAGGAATAAGTAGGACCAACAGAACCATCACATTTTTTAATATATCATTCATTTTCACTTACACTGCTCGTTCCTTGCAGCTTGAAGATACAGTTGTCCGCCTGAAATGCGTGAAGAAATGGTTTGAGAAAGTATCTGGGTGATGGGCAGAGGGCAACATGGACAATCATCAACAATTACATCGGCTTTCACGTTGGTTATGTGCGGAAAGGAAAAATAGCAAACAGAGTGTGTGCCATAATCTATGTCTACAAGGAGTCTGATCTCTACTCCTGCTTCTCATGAGCACGTCACCATTGGAGGCCCTCCTCCTGGTCATTTAAATTCAGAACCCTAAAAACTCCACGTAGTATAGCCAAAGCCTTACTATCAGAGGTGCTCTCATCAACGCTCGATCCTTGGTCGCCCACGCGCTCGACATTGCAGACCTTATCTCCACCAATGACCTACACTTCTTGGCAATCACCGAAACCTGGCTGCACCAAGCAACAGGCCCAGCTCTCTCTCTTGCCATCCCAGATGGCTACTCAATAGTAAGAAATGACAGGGAATCAGGCAAAGGAGGCAGAGTAGCCTTCGTCGCTAAAATATCCCTAGGCCTCAAGCCACCCAATCAGCCTGCATTCCATCTTCTGCACTTCTAAAAGTTAAGATCCCCCTCTCAGCATCCCAAACAATCCTCATATACATCATTTACAGACCCCCAGGTCTGATCTCCTCTTTCGAGGAAGACATCTACGACCTCCTAACCAGCAATACCAAACCAGGCTCGCAAATCATCCTGCTTGGGGACTTTAACCTAGGCCTCTGCGACCCTAATGACGCAAACGCCCTATCAATGGAAAACAATATTTCCCAACTAGGCTTCAAACACTGTATCAGAGACCCTATGCATAATAAAGGCAGGACCTTGGATTGGCGTGCGCATCACAACTGTGTTACCACCATCCTAAAAAACGAACCAATAGCCTGGTCCGACCACCATGTCATATCCTTCTCTATCCAAGGTAATGCAAATACCAATACCTCCCAAGGCACCCTCCCACAAACATTCACCCGAAACAACAATAATAAAACTATGCAAAACCTTCACCCACTAATCCATGATATCCTTGCCCCAGCAATCTACACAGACTTAGATGCAAATAAATTAGCCGACCTCTACAACAAAATGTTGGAGGCAGCAATAAACAATATCGCTCCCATCAAACCTTAAGCCAAACCAATATCCCATCTCAACAAATGGTTTACCCCTGAACTGAAAATCCTTAGGAATGCTAAACGAACAGCGGAATCCACTTGGAGAAAAACTCCTAACATAGCCAACAAAGCACTCTTTACTGCAGCTGCTTCCACCTTTGAAACAGCTATCCTCACCACCAAGAACGAGACATACGGTACTAGAATTCTCAATGGAAAATCTAGAAAGAAAGAGCTTTTCACTATCCTGAGGGAACTTGAATCCCCATCTACACCAGCGGAAACCTGCGTGAAAGATGCTGATTGGTGTGCAAAAATCCCAAAAGCTCTTGCAGACAAAATTACATTGCTCCAATCTAGAATTGAGCGAAAAAAGAATGGCCTGGCTCAAAACGCCAACCCCACTCCACCCCCTTCTCACCGGTCTCGGCCAAAGAAGTAGAAAATATCATTAAAGGTCTTAAGCCGTCAAGGAGCCAAGAGGATCTTTGCCCAGCACCCACCATTCAAGAAAGTGCCAACAACTGGCTCCCTTCATAACAGCTTTAATCAACTCCTCCTTCGAAACGAACTCAGTACCCAGTAGCCTCAAGGAGGCGTGGGTCATGCCCCTCCTAAAAAAAGCTGCCCTTGACCCCAACAACCCTACCAACTATAGGCCCATAACCACTGTTCAGTACATCCTTAAGATCCTAGACCGAGTGGCTTATCTTCAAATACAGAAACACCTGGAAGATAACAACCTCCAAGGTCTTAGACGATCAGGATTTAGGCCAAGGCACGGAACAGAAACAGCCCTCCTGGACCTCAAAATCCAGATGGATGAGGCGAAGGACAACGGAAAGCTAGCCATTCTGATGCTGCTCGACCTCACGGCAGCCTTCGACCTCGTCGATCACCGGATCCTCACTGAACATCTGGCTTCAGCAGCTGCCTTCTCTAGTGAAGCCTCCGCTTGGGTACAGTTCTTCCTCTCCAACCGGACCATGAGGGTCTTCTCACCCTCAGCATTAGCTGACCCCATCCCCATCCACTGAGGATTCCCTCAAGGTTCGTGCGTATCGTAACCTCATACAATATCTTTACAAAGCTTCTGTTTGACCGCCTCACCAACGTGGGTGTCACATACACAAACTATGCTGATGATACCCAGGTTCTCATCAAGCTATCAGGTTGTTACGAAAAGGACTCCAAACTAATCAACAACTTATACCTAGAAATCCAAGTGTGGATGGCTGAACACAGTTTATGCCTCAACAACGAGAAAACAGAGCTTCTCTTCGTCGGCTCTCAACCACGCCTAAACAAACTTGACCCCTGCTACGCTTCTATAAACATTGACGGAAACCCCATCAAAGTGGCCAAAGAGATTAAAACTCTGGGGGTATACCTGGATTCTACCCTCTCCCTCAAAAAACAAGTGAACGTCACTGCATCGTCCATGGCCTACACAAACAAACTCATCAATGCATGTAAATCATTCCTCTCGCCGACTAGCTGTATCACCTTAGCCAGGGCACTTGTGCTATCTAAAGTCGACTATTGTAACACCCTCTTCTTAGGCACCTCGGAGCGCAATCGGATTAAACTCCAGGTGCTGCAGAATAATGCCATCAGAGCTGCACTGAGCATCCCTCGGCACTCCCACATCTCCAGCTTCAGACAGGATGCCCACTGGCTCCCAGTGCGAGACAGAATCACCCTTAGATCTCTGGTCATCATCCACAAATGCCTTTCAAACTCCGCTCCCAAGTACCTGACAGACAAATTCAACAAATGGCTTTCAGGCAGACCAACCAGAAGAGTGTATTCCCACTGCCTCACCATCCTCAAGTTCAACCTAAAGAAAGCGGGTGGCTCCAGCTTCCCAGTCCTAGCGGCTAAACAATGGAATGAATTACCATTAATCTTATAATGGAACCATTGTTCTGGATCTTCAGAGCAAAAACAAAGTCTTGGCTTGCTAACAAGTCCTGCTCATGTGTTTAACCAATATCTGCATCTCACTTGTACTATATGTCACTTTGCATAGTGACCACCATGTAACCTAGGTCTCCTGCATTTATCGCTTTGTCCTTACCTGTATAATATGTATATGCATGTAACTTGTATATTATGTAAATTGCATGTAACCTGTTCATCTTGCTCTAAGTCTCTGAAGCACAGTTACCTGAGGGTTCGGCGCGCGGTATAAATAAAGAAACTAAACTAAACTAAAAATGCTTGTAGCTCTCCTGGGTGCTGAACGTCGGCCCTGTCGGTCAAGGTGACCTTGTTGTCAGGCGAGGCCGCTGCTTTGCAGGACTTAACGTCAGCCAAGTGGTTCCAGACCGGCTTCCCCTCAAGTTTGACAGCCGCGACTTTCTCCATGACGTGCGGACCCATGAACCTCGGTGCATTCCAGTGCCTTATGAAATTTCAGAGGAGGAGAATGTCCCCCACACTCATAGGGTTTTAAACGTCAGATTCTTGTGGTGGGCTGTTGCAGTTGCTCTCTTCGCTGTCTTCTGGACCTCCCTGGTGGTGTTGTGTCTGGCGAGAGATAAAAGAAGTGGTAGCCACCAAAGAAGTCACCACCTCATGGGGCGTTAAATGGTGGTCGGACCCAGGTTTATTGCACAATGCAAACAGTGCGAGTGGTAAGCACTGCAGCCAATTCATGTTTATGCTCTGCTGTGTCTTGGCTATGCAATCCTTCAAGAAGCCATTCAGGCATTCACACACCCCATTTGCTTGAGGGTAGTATGCACAGGCGAACTTGTGTTGAATTCCCAACAATGCTGTGATGTGCTGGAACATTTCATTGGTGAAGTGAGGCCCATTGTCAGACCGCAGGACCTCACGCACGTCCCATGTGGGAACACTTCCCTGACCAGGAACATAGCCGCTCTAAGGGCATCAGGTTGCAAACTAGGACCTTCCTCAATCCACCTGGAGAATGGACATACAACCACTATCATGTAGCAGTATTCTTGGCAAACCTGGATCATGTCTATATAATCCACATGTAAATGCCTAAGGACATCAGTATGGCTCCTCTCACAACTCTCAGAGTGTGCCCTGCTGTAAACTGCTGACAAATCAAACAATTGCTTACAAATTCAGCCACGTGTTCCGCCAAATTAGGACAGAAGCATGCTTCCCCAATGCGTGTAGCAATGACCTCCTTTCCCATGTGTATTGGATAGTGCAATTGTGTCAGTGCAGTGTTCAACAATGCTAGTTGCATCACCACTTTTCCTCTGTTATCCTGCTGCCATAGGGTGTCTGTCGGAAACATTGTGTATCCCCTCTTTGTCCACAGTTCCTTCTCTTCCTTGGGCACAGCTCCCTGCAAGCCCATGATCTGTGCTTCTGGCAGTACATTGTACCCCTCCTTGAGTACCATATTTCTGGAGCACTCTCTCGCATTTGCATTTTGCCTCAAAGTCTGCTGCTTCGTTTCTCTTTGAAATTGGATCATACCCTTTAGTGTGTGCTTGACACTTCACTATTGCTATCTGTCTTGGATAAGCAATTACTTCAATCAATCTGCCCACTAAAAGTGCATATTTAACCGGAGTCCCGTCCGCCCTTCTGAACCCTCTTCTGAGCCATTGTGACAGTCCAGAGTGTACAGTAGATGTCACATAGGCAGAGTCAGATTATATTGTCAGTTCCTTCTCTACTCTGTGTTCCAGTGCAAGTATTAGGGCCACTAGTTCTGCTGCTTGTGCTGAGTAATGGGATGGTAGTCGCGCACTGGCTACTACTTCACTTGTCCCTTCTTCCTTCAGTTTTAGTACTGCAGTTCCTGTTTGCCTGACCCCATCTGACTGATCAATTGTCGAAGATCTGTCAATGTAGAGCATGTCTCCCACCTCAAGTGCACTCTCCTCTACCTTGCAAGTGTCACTGAACATCTCTATGTCTGATGTACAGTTGTATGCATAGTCTCCTACCTGTAGGACATCTGCTAGAAATGTTGCTCGGTTGAACATTCTGTATCTCACTATCTTCAGTCCTACATTCAATAGTATCACCTCGTACCCTGATGCTTTTTGTGTAGTCAGTGTGCTCTTTGGCTTCTGCAGTATCAGAAAGAGGGCGTGCTCCACATAAAGAGTGGTGGTGCACCCCATGGTTATTGCTGCTGACCTTTAGACTGCAAATGTGGCAGTTTCCAAAGCTTGTTCGCACTGATAGTGTCCTCTCATTACTTGGTCAAGTTTCCTACTGTAGTAAGCTATTGGCTTGTGTCCCATGCTTGTCTTTTGTGTCAGTACTGCCTTCAGCACTACACCGTCAGTGTGAGAGAACAGGAAAAATTCCTTTTTTTAGTCTGGGATCCCTAGCATTGGTGCTGGGCTTATTGCTTCCTTTAGTTCCTCGAATGCCTCAGTCATCTCAGTGGTCCATGTCAGTGGCTTGTTGCCTTTCTATGCTTCCATAAGGGTGCCCAGTAGTGGCCTTGTGTATGTGCTCTGCAGTAGTTGCGCAACCCTAAGAACTGTGCAGTACTGTAACTTGCCCTTGTTCACCTTGTATCCCTTGTCAGCTAACACAGTCAGCATGTGTACTGAGTCCTTCCTACACTGATCTTATGTCGTGCTGCAAATCAAAATGTCATCCACACACTGTAAAACTGTGCTCTCCATCTGTATGTTGCTTAAGTTCATCTGTATCACTCTGTTAAAGATAGATGGTGATTCGCAGTACCCTTATAGGGGACAAGTATGTTTCCACTTCTGGTTTCTGTACATAAATCTAGTCAAGCCTTAAGAGTCTGGCTGTAGTGGTACTGAGAAGAATGCATTCTTCAAGTCAATGACCGTCATGCAGGCAGCTTCCACTGGAATTCTGCACAAAATTGTTGCTGGGTTTCCAACTAAAGGATATTTTGCTTCCTACGATGTGGTTAAGAGGTCTTAAATCCTGTATGAAACGCCACAACCCCCTTTTCGCTTTCCTCACAGGATACACCGCGGTATTGCATGGGGACTCTGATGGTACGAGGATGCCTCTCTCAATCAGGGCTGTTATTGTCTCATAAATTCCCTCATCTGCTTCTTTAGTTAGTGGGTACTGCTTTACTCTTGGGAAAATTGCTCCTGGCTTCATCTTGATCTTTACTCTCCCTATGCTCTTAATGTGAACCACGTCAAAGGGACTTGTGGTCCATAGGGTGCTTGGTATGTTGGACATATCCTCCTCCCAGAATGGTGGTTGTGCCTCGAGCACCATTGCCATTCTCCATGGTATTTCCCTGTAGTGTATTTGTAACCAATAAGTCATACTAATTTCGAACACCATCTCTATTTCTAGTCTTTCTTCCCTGAAAAGCTCTTCTTCGGTCTTCGGTAACCGGCACCCTTCTGCCCCTGCAATCACTGCTCTCCATGCCCGTCCTGTGTCATCCATCTGCACTGCTATCCAATTCTCTCGCAACCACTGCCTCTATTTCTAATGGTACTATGGTTCCTTCTTCCTCGTACAGTGGTAGCTCAGGCCTAAATAGGTACTTGTTTGGAACTCACCACACCTTCTCTTCAATTCCTGGAAGCCATGCAATGGCAATGGCAGTTCCATAATGGAACATTTCTGCGTCTACTGGCACCCCCCTCTGTACCTTGCATCCACAATATGCTTGAACAATCCATCCTACATTGAGCATGTGTATTCCGGGTGTGGAGCACACTATTCCATTGTCTGTGAATGAGATGGTTATGTTCAGTCTGCTCATAATGTCTCATCCCAGTATGTATGCAAGTGTCTGTTGAGAGTAAAGCAAAGGCAGTGATAGATTGTGATGTCCTATAGAAAGTGAGATGTTGTCTTTGAAAGAAACCACTTCCTGAGCCCCTGAGAATCCATGAGTGTTCATGGCATCGCCTGACAATGTAAATGCTCCTTCCCTAATGCAGGACCTAGTCGCCCCTGTGTCAACAAGAAAGGAAAAGGTTTTGTCACCTATCGCCACCCCTATGCAAGGTTCCTCTGCAGGGTTGGGTGTGGATGACAGGATGGGACACACCAAGTTTGTCTGTGGGCTGTCCTGTTGAGGGTACATGGACATCCCATTCCCTGTAAAGGGGTTGTTCCCTACCATGGAAACCTCTCCCAGTTGTCTGATGGCAACCGTCGCCATTGCATCCACGTGTGCCGCTGCATCATTGTTCTGAATCTGTGCTTATTGCTGTGTATTCCTTTGAATCTGTGGTGCTTGTAAATACTGTGGTACCGGTGCTGTCATATGTGGTACCTTCATTTGTGCTTGTAAAATTTGTTGATGTGTGCCCTGCATCTGTCCTTGTTGTTTTTGGTCCTGTGCATGGTAATCGTCCCGGTCCCCTTGATAGGACTGCCAGCCTTGCGTTTCCCAATTCTGCTGCATCCCCCTGAACCTACACACTCTCGAAAAACTGCCCACACGTCCAACACTGTGGGGGCTCCATACCTTGTCCCTTGGTACCCCCCTGAAAAATTCCCTAGGTTCTGCTGCACCTGTTGCCCATTGATATGATATGATAGGTTATTTATAATGCACTTAATACCCAGTGGTTTCTAAGCGTGGACCCGGGGATCGAACCTGTGTTGCTCTGTGTCGTCTTCCTTCCAAGGCAAGCAAGTTGCCACTGCGCTATCCTCCGGAGACCCGAGAACCATATCCTCAGAACCCTCCTGCAAAGCCCTCTTGGTTGTGATGCATATGTGGTCCGAAGCCCTGCCCGCTCTGTCGGCCCCCTTCCTCTGAACCCTTGCTGGGGACCACCCTGCCCCATGACCCCTCACCCCATGGAAGGTGGAAACTGCTGTGAGTGTGGCTGTTGCTGCGGCAGCTGTGCCTGTGGGGTGGGGCTGGTTAATCCCCACCAATTTTTCCTTAAACTCTTCTGGACAGGATCTGGAGCACCTTTACTAGTATGTGATAAAATATTGCTACGGTTTTTTCCCACAGCTCTTGAGTTTCAAGGTGCCAAAGCTCTTGAATCTCCTGAAGGTACTGCACATGGTCTTCGTCTTCCCTCATCTTCCGAGACATAATTGCCCCAATGTCTGATGTGTCTGGGTATTGGGTCTTCAGTGCTTGCCATACTGCTGCCCTGCAGTTTGCAAACGGCGACCCGTCGTGTGCTGTGTTTTGTGTTATCACCCCCGGGAACCCCACCCTTTTCCATACGTCAACAGTTGCATCTCCTAAGGTCAACAATAATAGTCCCTTGACATATACCACAGCTAACCTATGTCCCGCTGTCATTTTCTCCAGCTCATAGATCTACTTTCCAGCCCCTGAACTCAACAAAGGTATCCAACACTTCACATTTTCCTTGGCTGTATGTTTCCATTGTACAAACTGAGGTTGTATCCCTCTTTTCTCTGATAAGGGCATCTGTGTGAACCCAGCCTCCTCCTCATGCGTCCTTCTAGTCAGCCTGACTTGTGGGTCCCCTTGCTCGCTCTCAAGGCCTCTCCATACATCGATTGGTTCTAGTATGGGTACTCTGGTGCTGTCGACATATCTTCTTGTTAACCGTCCCCTTGAACAAGCCATTGCTGTCTCCCCTTTCCTTCGTCCTGGGAAGTCTCTAAGCATTTTTATATATGTAGTGGTGTCCTGTTGGGTGTGCAAGTCAGTTGCCAGTCATGTCTGCTCATTCAAGCTGCCCTGTGTGTGTCCTAAACTCGCATGTCACCCGCTTGTCTGTTCCCATCCCCGTTGACTGGGATCAGAACTGCTCCCCCCTGTCATCCGACTGTACCCATCCTCATTGTCAGACCCTGTGTCCATGTTACTACAAAAATCATCTGCGAAACTCAGCCCCCTCGATGTCAAATCTGGGTTAGGCTTTGTGCTAAGGTCAATGTCTCCCAAGTCGTACCTGCTTCCTCCCCTCCAGGCCCCTAGGCCTGCTCTGTCCCTTTCTGTGGTGTTCCTGCCTCGTGAGCTTGTGCTGTTGGGTTCTGTACATCTGTCATCCTTGAGTCTCTCGCTTCCCCTATCTAAAGCTCCTTATGCCTTTACCGCCCTTATTGCTCGCTTGTCCGCCTCCCTACATGCCCGTTCCCTTGCCAATTTATCCAACTGTAACTTCCTCTGTACCCTCTCAGCTAACTTGCGTTTTTCCCGCTCTGCTACTTCTCTTCACCTTTCGATCTCTTCTACTTTCCTTGTATTTCTATCCAGCTGCTCTTACTCTGCTCTCTTCCTTTCCTTGAGGTCGCTTTCGAACCTCTCCTCCCACTCCCTTTCCATGCACTCCTTCTCCTCCTTCTTCCTTCGTTCCCTATTTTCCCTCTCCAACTTCTCTTCTCTCCTCCTATCTCTGTCCTCACATTCTAATCTCTCCTCCCGGTCCTTCTCGCTCCTATCCTCCACATCCATTATCTCCACCAAGTCTGATGGTTCGCTGCTTCTCTTCAGACCCTCAATTGCCTTAGTCGTCCCTTCTGCCTCTCCATCTGTTTCCCTTCTAGCTCCAGGAGTATCTGTCCTCCTATCCACTTGTTCGTGGCTATGCTCCCGAGCCCTTCCTTCGCACCCTTCGGCGCCTCGCTGCTCGCCTCTTGATCAGTAGCTTGCTGCCCTGCGCCTTTCAGCCTCTCCTCCTTAATATATGGCGGTGGCTCATATGTCAGATTTGAGTACTGCTCTGCTGCCCATAACTCTCGTATTGGGTACATCTCTTGCCCATCATCTGTGTCATCGGATACTATACTCGGAGGAACATGAGAAGGTGTGGAGGGATGGGCCCCTGGCTCCTTCACCTCCTGCTGGCTCAGCATCCACTGAAGCCTTGCTGCATCCTCCTCCCTCTCCTGTAAAACGTGTTTCGTTAACTTCTTCCTCTTATAGGTACCCTGTATGTGTGTCAGTAGTGATTGCTGCACTTCTTTGGAGAAACTCCCACAAGGTGGCCATTGCTTAGTTAACTTCCCCTCTGTACTTTTGGACCACACTATGGTATACTTGCAGATCTTCTCCCGATAAGGTGGGAGTGTTTTACACAGGTGCTGAAGGGGCATAGCCCCCTGCACTTCTCCTGATACATATTCAGTACCTTTACCTGACTTCAAGTCGAGTGTTTTGACAGTCTGCTATTAAGAGAAAAAGGTACAGTATAATTGCAGTACCGTTCTGTTTCTATGAGCTTCTCTGACTCCACAACTTATCAGACGTGCTCTGCGCACCACCCCTCCTTCACAATCACTGCCTCCTCAGGCACACCCACAATGTCGTGCATGCGCCTTCCATGCACTGCCACTGGTTCACCTCGTCTACCAATCCCAAGTTTCCAAGACACGCTCTTCATCATCTCATGCTCTCTGTGTCCTATGTGCAAACCTACGGGTGACGCCAGGTAGTGCAGAAAAATCAAATACTTTGCACACACTGTAATAGTCCATTACTCCCAAACCACACAAAAACCCCACAGCTTTCTACCTGCTTCCAGGCAGAGTATACCAATATAGTCTTGTGATCAAACTGTACCTCCGGCGTCGCCTCGTGTGCAAAACATCTCACTCCAGGAGACTTAATCAGTCGACTCCCCTTCCATAATCTAGGCCAGCTCCCTTGCTAACCCTTACGGGAATACACCCACCCAACAGGAAAATCACTTATTTACATATCTTCTGTCATCTGTGCCCTCGAGTCAATAGCCTAGGTTATTCACCAGAACTGTTAACCTCTAAAACCGAATGTGCCCTAAACATAGAAGAAGGACTTCTACCTCCGCTCGGTTGCCAGACATTTCGTCGAAAAAAATTGGTCGACCAGACAAATGGTCGAACCAATTTGGTCGAAAACCAAATGGTCGAAATTTGTATCTTTTTTATTTTAACCTTTTTTTTTTTTTTTTGGGGGGGGGTCCCCCCCCCAACCCCCTTTTTTTCTCTAAAAACCCCTTTTTTGACTAAACGAAAACCCGAAAAATAAATATATAAATAAATAAAAAAATTCGACCATTTGGTTTTCGACCAAATTGCGTCGACCAAATTGCAGTCGACCAGTTTTTTTTCGACGAGTTGACTGGACACCCCTCCGCTCCTGTCCCTCCTACTTTGCCAATACTAGACAATACTTTGACATTACTCGACAATACTAAATAATGCTCCACAATACTCAGTACCCTCCCTCACACCCACAGTTGCTGTTAGACTGGGTCAATACTTACACTCTGTGGTCTGCTGCCACTGCTCGGCTGCCGACTCCCCCAGAAGGTGCTCACTTCCCCGTCCTGGTCTGCCTGGACTCCTTGCTGACTTCGGGCAGGATGATTTCCAAGGGGGGGCTTGACGGCCTTTCCATGGGCATACGTTTTCCTGTCTTCTCGAAATATGTGAGAGTCATGCAGCCTCTCAAGTTCGACGGTGGAGGAGACAAACTGGTGCCCAGCTGGCACAGCCAACCATCCCCTCTGCTACCAACTTGTTGGGAACGGACCCCCAGGTATGCCAGAGGGACACTGGACGCCAGCGGACTTGGAATGCCCAACACCCTGTCCCAAGACACACGGAGGACTCAGCCAATGGCAAGTTCAAACTGCGGTTTATTACAGACAAAACCAACAGGGTTCATGTATGTAACCTTCATACACATTGCTTTGACCAGATTGCGATTAAGGTTTTTGGGGCAAACCTACCATTTATTTTGGATTTACCAGGACAAAGAAATCTGCATGACCCTACACTGCTACTTGCTTGAGTGAACTTTTTAAACTGTGTCAAATCTCTAATAGTGGGTACTCTGGAACATTACTCAATGCCTCAATTCGGCATAATACAACCTCTTCAATTCATCAATCCAAACTTTTTCCATACATTCACCAAATGATTTGATTGTGGTTTTATTGAATACAATTGGGGTCTTCAAGAAGCCCTCCTCCTTCTACATCTCAACACGTGACACCTTACCCCAGATCTCCAGGCCCCCCGTGGTCATTGGACATTGACACAATGACTGTGGCCTAAATGTTTCAGGCAAACATAAGACATTTCTTTGCAATAGCTAGCTCCGTATTTTTCAATGCCTGGCTTGAACATTCCAGCAGAGGTCTTTTGCAGAGCTGCCTCTGCAGAGCTGAGCCACACCTGGAAATGACAGCCCTCCTCAAACTTGCGGTAAAAACAACCATTTCTTCCACAAAACATGGAACAAAGTAGCCCAGGTACTCGACTTCCTGCAGTGGCACCCATCTAGAAAGGGAGGGAATCCAAAACGAGACCCTTGGCACAGTGTTCATTTGAAAGCACATTGTGTGCCCTATACATGTCTCGGGAGGATAGTTCAGGGGCAACATGCTCACCTTGGAAGCAAGGCAACATGGAGCAACACAGGCTCGATCCCTGGGTCTGCACTTAGAAGCCTCTGGGTATTAAGCGCGTTATAAATAACCTATAATATCATATCATGAAAAGGATTGTGGCCCCTATCAAGCCAGATCTGCTCTTAAACTTGTAACAGTCAAATTCACGATGTTTCACTTTGTATAATAAAGAAATGTTCTAGTTTTTGGTTGTTAGCCTCAAACAGGGGGGCACTAGGGTGCTGCATCATTAAGTTATTATAAACAAGCTTAGCAAGCTTATATTCATCACCCCCAAAACTGGAATCACTTGATACCATAATGATGTATTATCTGACATGCCATAGTTCAACTCTGGGGACGAAAAGTAGGGGCAAAAGGGGGACAACCCTGCGTTATGCCCCCCCCCCTACCCCTCATCTTGACCAAAGAGGCTTGGATAAGTGCCAGTTCACTCATACACTGGTTGAGTGTTTAGTGTTGAGCCTAATGACATGGTGCATACTCTTTCTTTTCATCCTGCAGGTGGGGAAAACCTACCTACCATTGGATGTAATGGAAAAATCACATCTGCCATTGAATTCTATTGGCACAGGAATCTAGTTTGCAATGAGGCAGCCAAAGGAACTGAGGAGATGTCATGGAAGCTGTTTCAGGCCTGGGACCTGCACATAAGGGTATTAAATGTATTTATTTTTCATTTGTAAAGTGCACTCAAGCGCTGGTTACATGAGTGAACGGTATCGACAAAGCAGTCAATAACAGTAGGACGTATATCATTACGTACATCTCTGTATATGGTAGAGGTAGATGAGGTGACTTAGTTAAATAGCAAGGCCTTAAGGTTCTTTCTGAAGGACTTGAAGGATGGTTCTGATCTGAGTGCAGGCGTTAGGGAGTTCCAGAGCTGGGCGACTTTGACTTGGAAGCTGTAAAGGGTGTGTTTGATATTCTGAAAGGTTTGTTTCACTCCCGGCTTGGACTGGGAGGATTTCACAGCCGGTTTTTTATGGGCCGTGTGGAATCATAATGGCTTTGGAACGTAGAAGTTATAATGATGATTACGTGACGGAACCACTCAATAAAGCCTCCCTACTAGGTCGCATGGCTGAAGTCACAGCTAATATCACCAAGTGGGATGAGTTATCCCAGATCAAAAAGAGACTCATCCGTACCGAGCTACACGGGTCCATTATGCTGGAATACCTCAGGAAAGGGATTCTACTGCAAGGATTGGTTGTACGGAATGAACCTCGGCTTTTTCTTGCCAACTACTTACGCTTTCGTAAGTTAGTGAAAACGTATCTCTTTAATTGACCCCGCCACCCTTGACCCACTAAACCTTTGATTTCTAGGAACTGTCTCGTCCCATTTCTGTTGGTCTTCGTGTCCACGTTTTTGCGCCCCGAAACTTGCGAGTTACCGGCGCATTATAAATAAATAAATAAATAAAATAAAATAAATAAATAAGAACTTCATACTCCAGTGGAGTTATGTCGCCACAAAATACGGAAGAGATTGGATGATTTTGGTCATCGATACCGTGAATGAAATGTCAGAGAAAATTCTGATAGAGCTTTCAGTCTTGGAAGAAGAAATTAAAAAGGTTATCCCCCTCGATCTGTACAAAAAACAAGCCGAGTCTCTACTGGTGGAGATGAACACCTTTAAAGAAGACACCCTTAAAGATCGAGTGAAAAGGCTGAATAAGGACATTCAGAATTTCACCCATGAAAAGGCGTTTTGTTACACTCAGGATGATTATAAACCCGATGATCCCTCCAATCTGACTGCATCCAACAACAAAAAACACATCACCTTTCGCAACACATCGTTCATTTCGAGCAATGGCAGTAACTATGGCGAACCTAATACGAGCAGAGGTGGCCAGAAACGAGGCCAAGGAAACCGACGTAACAACTATAGTGGGAGAAACTCCGGTAATTGGGGTAATCATGGCAATCGAGGTAGCAATACCCTGCAACCTTTCTTAGATCTGGGCCAAATGGGTTGGGAACCCGAGGCACACGTGACAAGGAGCATGCAAGCCTTGTGGTGAATGTGGTGAATCTCTCTTCCCATAGACTTACTGATGACAAGATGTCAGTTTTGGAGAAGGGGATGGGGTACGGTTCTACCAATCAGCACAATTAATTCCTTTTCTGGCAAGAGTTTTTTGCGTTTATGCGGAAGGTTCACTTGAAACAGTTTTTTCAAGTCAAGAAATTGGAAATTGATAATGTGGACACAGGATTACACAACAAGTCCACTTTCTGCATACCAATCACTGAGAGGACAGCTGAGGCACAAGTATTTGAAAGAAGAGTGCTCCAAGGTTTGAAGAAACTAGAGACTCAAAGTAAAAACAAACCATTTTTCCAGAATACCAGCAATCATGAGAAATGTGCCACTTGATAATAAAGCTATCATTATTCGTAAGGCGGACAAGGGTGGCGTGATAGTTCTTAAAAACTGTGAGGCTTACTTACATCTTAGAATGTAACAGGCAACTTCTTGACCTCCAGTGCTATACACCATTACCAGCTGATCCCACCACAGAACTACAACTGCGTATCTGCACCAAAGTCATCAAGGCTAAAGAACGCGGGTGGATCTCAGTAAAAGAAGCAGAGTTCGTCTGTGCTATTAAGCCACAAATTCCACAGTTGTACACCCTTCCCAAGACACATAAAAGTACAGAACAACTTCCAGGAAGAACGATTGTATCGGGTGTAAATTCAATCTTGGAACCCCTTTCTAGGTTTAATGATTTTTTTTTCCTCCAACCATTGGTACGTAAGATGAAATCATACGTGCAAGATACGATCCAGATGATCAATGAGGTGGAGGATCTGGAGTTTGAACCAAGCTGTGAATTGTTAGTGGGCTTAGATGTGGTCGCCCAATATACTAGTATACCACAAAAGGCTTCCCTAGATATGCTAGAAGAGCGACTACTCCATGAATATCCATGCCCCATGACACCAATGTCATTTGTACTCTGGTGTGCCGAAATGGCTCTCACTGAGAGCTATTTTCATTTCAACAGCGAATACTTTAAACAGATACAGGGTACAGCGATGGGGGGCATTTTAGCAGCAAGTGTGGTTAATCTTTATATGGAGCAGTTCAAAGTAAACAAAATCCTTTCAGAGTCCAACCGTACAAACATAAGATCAGAACCTGGAAAAGGTATATAGACAATATTTTCATCATTTGACAAGGCAATTTACAAGAATTGAACAAGTTTTTCAGTTGGCTCAATGTGCAAGATCGCTATCTGAAGATTACTCAAATCTAGAGCAGTCAAGAATTAAACTTTCTAGACATCACGATTCTGTCAAACTCAACCAGTAAAGTGCTAGGTGTGAACCCCTTTCATAAAAACACAGATAAAAATTCACTTTTACATTATGAGAGTTTTCACCCTAGGCACGTAAGAGATAATTTGCCATTGGGTCAGTTTTTGCGTTTAAAAAGGAATAGCACCCTCACAACAGATTCAAAGAAGAAGCAGATGGCATAAGCAAAAGATTGCTTGTGAGAGGCTATCCTGAGAAATTAACACATATGGCGAAGAAACGTGCCTTTAAACAACAACAGGTAGGCTCTTTTGGAGTATAAAACCTGTCCTAAAACCAGTGATGATGAAAAATTGTTGTTTGTCAACACGTTCAGCCACATCTCCAATAAAATCAAAAAGATCATGCTCAAGAATTGGAACATCCTAGAACAATGCGATAAACCACTTGCTAAACCAATTGTGGCGTTCAAAAGAAGTCACAATTTGAAAGAACTCATTACACGCAATGACGTAAGCCTGAGACCCACTAAACAAAGTACCATCTCTGAAAAATGGGGTTTTCCCAAACTTATAGGTCACTCTGCGTGTGGACATTGTTCGTGCTGTAGCTCGACATCTAGAAGCACTGAAGTAAATCTGGGCTTGAAAACGATGTGGCGGCAACAATTCAGTAACTGTAATTCCAACATGCTGGTCTATGGAATCTGGTTCCTGTGTAACCGGTTATATATTAGGAAAACTGAATGCAGGGTGAAAATACGAATCAGAGAACACAAGAGCTGCATCCGCAATAGAACACAGAATGCCCCTCTGGTTGACCATTGGGTTGAAGTCATACAGAAAATTGAGGATCTACGTTGGAGCATCATATGGAAAATGATTCCATCTGGTGACAGCAACCGAGATAAGATAAAACTCTTACAGAAGGAACAATGTCTGATATTCTTGACGAAAAGCTCCGAGATTGGACATAATGACAGATTAGAATGGGGGTTTAATCGTGCCTTCTGCCCTAATAATGACTATATTACTTCACACGTCAAACTGTACCCACGCATTCGGTTTCTGATTGGTCTGTGTGATACAATTGCATTAGTGAATGATATGTAGGTATAATATCGGCTCCATATTATTGACTATCTACTATTCTTTAATTACAGCAATTAATAAGTCGTCGTCTCAATACAGCATTCACTGGCGCTATGCTGTGAACAGCTTAGTGCTTGATTTAATTCAATTGAGACCCCGTGCTGATATGTAACAACCAATTAAGATAATGTTTCAATTTTGGTCAGACTCATTAGACCATACCAACATATGACACACTGCAGACTTATTGCGCTGACCGGCGTTGTTTGGCATCTGTGCAGTGTCTGATTTCAATCAAGTTTAGATTATCCCTGTGTGTTTTTCTCATAATGTCACTCCTTCCGAACGTCACAATAGGTAGTGTGGTATGACGCTCTTTTTGTTGATGGGGTGATGTCTAACAGATTTTAGGCGGCAGTGATAGTCGCTTCCCTGTTATCAGCATATGTGTAGTTGATCCCCAGACGTTGAACATTCATAAACGAGTGGCAGATTACTTTTCCATACATCCTGCCCTACCACCGTACTGGACTCCAGATACCATGAACCTGCGTGCCGCATTAAACACCTGTTTTCAATTCCCAGAGCCTTGAGTGACTGGCCGAGGGAGGCGCCTCATTCGAGAACACTGGCCTCTACAAATATGGAGACACGAAGCGACCTGCACTCCATTCGTTCTACACTATGAGTAGGTTGCGATCCATGTCCATCTGAAACTGATGAGAGGACGTGGCAGAATTTTTTCAGCCGTATGTGAAACTGACTCAAGACCACTGGTAAGCAACGTTCTTGCTAGTGGGGTTGAATACATTTCCTTGCTCCGACCCTTGAAATGTATTGGGAAAGCATTACGCCCACAGTATCTGGTGGCAATATTGCCGAGACAGCGGTAATTAAGGGGTGTAATTACAGACCGTACCTTTTTTGAAGTTACAGGCACCATGGTTTTAAATTAACATATTTCATTGTTCCGACCTTTGAAGCGCTTTGGGAAAGCATTATGCCCACAGTTTCCGGGGGCAATATCACTGAAATGGCGTAAATTAAGGGGAGTAATTACAGCTCGCACCCTTTTGACTTTACAAGGACCATGGTTTCATTGCTTGTGGGTTGCTAACCCTTCTGCTAAATGCACAGGAGTTAAGCAAGGTCATTTAATAGGTACTTATTAAGATTTACCGTGCATACACCCCCCCCTACGAGACTATTATGCAGCACATTGTGTCCTGCAATGGCAGAATTAACGCTTTACTACCTGTTTCTCCCAGCAACTGTAGATGCTGTTCGGTATTAGTCCAGTGGGAGAGACATGTACACGATTGTCCTCACCAAAGTTGAACGAGGTTAACCCGCCTTGTAATTCAGAACGAGGTAATTACAAAAAACCCACTTGCGCGGGATTAGTCCTTAGGATACGCTACAGCTGCGTGCTCGAGTAACAGCGCACAATATGTATTGTTTACAGGCTCTTCCTGTGACCTATGAGGAAGGACCCAGAGAGTGAATCTTGGTTGTGCTGTGAGTTCCTGCTGTGAGGGATACGCCACTGGAGGCCCTCCACTTGCGTTTGCCTAGGTGGGGTAATTAAGCTTTTAGGTAAGCACACCAAGTAAGATGATGTCTTTCCTTTCGCCTATGTATCGTTACTAGAAGTGAGAAGCTAAGATAAGCGAGTCGAGAGAGCATAACGCGCTTGGTTGGGCCCGCTTTGTCCCAGGTGGGGGAGACAAGTCGAGTAATGTTGACCAGACAGCATGAGTCATCACATTTTCATTTATGATTTTCTCTTGCCATTGTGCCTCTGTTAGAAATGAACCTTTCCATGTCATGATGCCCTGGTGGTGGATGAACTTGGAGCATATTTGTAGCTCCTTAGACGATGTAATTTAACAGTCTGCTATGATAGAGGGGTTATTTATTGATCTCTCTATCTCTCTTTTGTTCACAGGTGTGTGTTGTCCACCCTCTGCTGGAGTAAACTTGAAGCTGACTACTAGAGCAGTAAATAGCAGCCTTTATTCTGTTTTTGAATGGTTAACCCCCATGTGACAATAATAGTGTGTGGGGATGGTTTAGTATGCCCTGGGAGTACTTAACTCTCTGATCTAAACAAAAAAGGACTACCTTTGTCTGCATAACCCTTTCAAATTACATAAATAATATTGGCACAAATTGTTTTTAGATATAAGTGCATGCCCCTGATGAATTTCCCCTGACTGTGTGCGTTTGGAATGAGTGAGGAATGAAACATGTTGGGTTGAATGGGAGTGAAGGATTGTGAGATTAAGTTTATTCTCATTTTTGAAATTAGTCAATTTTATTTATGTTGGGCTGATAACACAGTTAATTTATACACATTTTTCTGTTTCCCTGTCTGAATTTTTAAACCTCCATTTTTCTTGGGTTTATTTACACCTTCTATCCCTGTGTGCTTTTTTTGTATTGATGCCTTTGGTTATTTGCAATTTTTATCAGATTGTGTTGAATAATTGCATTAACTGTGGAATGGGTTGTGTTTGATCTATTAGTGATTTTTAATTATTGTTAATCGTACAAATAAAATTTACATGCTAATATTTTGCCCACTGTGTATCACTCAGCATTAAGTTTGCTGTCTAATTCCTCAGTAAACTTGGCCATTAGCCTTGTAGGTTCGTGAATTCTTCCCCATTCGGCTCTTCCCAGGGGAGGTTGGACATCCCTCCTGTGACAATACACTGTTTACCAAATCCGTAGTTTATGATGTTTAGGCTTACTGACAAAATCTATCCAACTCCGGTAAGTATATTTAACTTTCTTTATTAGCGAGACCCCACAGCCACAAGCTCCGGCTCCCCTCGCTCAACGGCCACTGTGGAATGTTGATTGCTGAACGTGCATCAACATTCCACCAGTGTGCCTATGCGCGAGCCCATACATATGCATATTACAACATATCCTCTTCCCTTGGATAAAAATGTTGTCACCCAACACCATTTCTTTTTTTTTTTTTTTTTTCGAACATGGAAAAAGAAAACAACAACACATGACATATCATACTTCCAACTTACTTTAAAACTGTATCCATACAAGTAGCATTGGTAATTTTAATTGTGCTTCACTCTTAACAAACATAATCCCTAAATCTTATGGGTCGTCCACAACTCCTACCCACACGACCCCTTTGTTGAACTTCATTAGGTTGCAGATCCATAGCAGACTGAAATTCCACATTGACCTGTGGATCAACAGGACCTGGACGTGGTACGCCCTCTTGCTGTTCACCCCCGAAGGGTTGCGAAACCACAGGATTATAATCCAGTGCATTTTCTTGTGATTCCTCCTCATATTCCACACCTTCCCTGACCACACGTCTGCCTCCATCCACCACCACTCGCCTCTTACTCCACACAGATCCATCCTCCAAGTGCACATACCCTTTTCCAACTTTAACAACCTTCCTTAAGGGCATAAAAGTGCTGTATCCTTTATGAACTAGCCTAGGATTCTTTATGTACACCTGATCCCCAGGCTTTACATACAACTCCTTCCTACTCATTTGTGAGGACCCCATAGTCTGCTGGCGCTCTAAAATGCTGCGATGGATTTCTCGCAAATCCATATCGCATGGACCACCGCCCCCCATAGCCAAGGTTCTCAACATTGTGCCTGCCTTCCTGCCCCTCATTAATTCAAATGGAGATCTACCCGTCAGCATGGTAGGTGTTCTCCGATACGCAGCCAGGTATTGTGACACAACCTCTTGCCAATTCAAACCATTTGCCAAAGCCAATTGTATGGCTGACTTAATAGTGCCATTGGCCCTTTCAACCAGACCATTTGCCGAAGGATTATACAGAGCTGTCCTATAGTGAGAAATGGCATGCTTTTCCAAGAATTCACTCATGGCTCTAGAAGTGAACTGCACACCATTATCCGTAACTAAACTTGCCGGTAAACCCTCACGGTCAAATACTTTTCTCAGAACATCAATTACGGTATTGGTCGTAACATCTGAACACGCCGCCACCTCAATCCACCTGGATGTGTAATCCACCAACACTAACATATACTTGGACTCAGGCTCTAAACAGTCAAACGGACCCATAATATCCAAAGCCAATTTCGACCATACCTGCTCTGGAACCTCAACAGGATGCACAGGTTGTGGATGCAGTACCTTACTCTTATCACTAATAGAACACGCTTGACACTCTTTCACCACTCGTTCCACATCCTTGTCCATTGACGGCCACCAATACTCCTCTCTCAATCTCCTTTTTGTCAAGGATCGGCCCAAATGACCTTCATGTGCCAATTCCACCATTTTTTCCCTCAAACTTATCGGGGGTATCAATCTGCTGCCCCTCGACACACCCCAGGGACCTTCTGCTAATTCCTGGAGAACCTGGGCATATCCTTTCCCCTCCAGCCTTTCCTTCACGGTGTGCCAACCCTTCACCAGACCTTCTCTAATCCACTTTAACTCAATATCACCCTCAGACTCCTGATCCCACACCGACTTCTCCACTGCAGACGTAACCGATGCAACCTGACACTCCTGCAAATCATCCTCCTTCACTACTCCCCCCTCACTGTCCTCTTCTATCCCTGGCAACCGGGACAAACAATCCGCAACAACATTAAACTTCCCCGGAAAGTACTGCAAGGAAAAATTATAATCTTGCAACTGTACTGACCACCTCGCAATCCTCGGGGATACTGCCATGACTCCCTTGGAAGAAAACACCTGTACCAACGGTTTATGGTCTGTTCTCACTACATAGGGTATGCCCCACACAAATGTCCTAAAATGTTTCGAAGCCCACAGCACTGCCAAAGTCTCTTTCTCAATTACAGAGTACCTGGTTTCCACATCTCTCAATGTCCTTGAAGCAAAAGCCACCGGGACCCATTCACCATTAATGTATTGCTCTAGGGCTGCCCCTAGGCCCACCTCACTTGCATCCACCGTCAACGCAGTTCTATTTTTTGGGTCAAATGATTTCAGACAGGTAGCCTTCTCCACATCCCTCTTAACCAACTCGAATTCTGCCGCACATTCCGCAGACCATACAAATCTTGCACACTTTCTCATGAGAGCTCTCATGGCCACTGTCTTTTCAGCGTAATTTGACACAAATTTAACATAATACTCTGCAAGACCCAGAAAAGCCCTCAGCTGATCCTTATTAACCGGAGCTGGCGTATCCCTCAACACTTGTACCAACTCCCTTTTTGGACTTACGCCTTGTGAACTCAACGTGTGTCCCAAATATGTGACCTCCTCCACCCCCACTTGACACTTTGTTAATTTTACAGTCAGACCTTTTTCTTTAAGAATCTGCATGACCTTCCTCACCCTCGCATCATGTTGCTCCCTGCTGCTGCCCCAAACCAAAATGTCATCTTGAAAGTAGCTGACACCCACCTCCCCTTCAAACAACTGATGCATCAGCCTCTGAAATACTGCCGAAGCTGAAGCCAAACCAAAAGGCATTCGACAAAATCTGAACGCACCAAACGGAGTCACAAATGATGTAAGAGGTCTAGATTCAACATGCAGGTCAATTTGGTGATACGCCGTTGACAAATCAAATGTTGAAAAATATTTAGCTTCACCCAACGTCAATAGCAACTCATTAATATTAGGCAAAGGATGCCGATCCACCCATATGCTGGCATTCAATTCCCGAAGATCCACACACATTCTAATGCTGCCATCACTCTTCTTCACTAAAACCACAGGAAATAACCATTCCGAAGCCTCAATGGGTTCTATTATTCCTGCCGACTGCAACTTAGCCAATTCCGCCTTAAATGCCTCCCTCACTGAAACTGGCACCCCCCTCACCTTGTGAACTTTAGGCACTGCACCCCTCTTCAACACAATGCGATGCGTAAAGCCCCTAAGCTTACCCAGAATGTCAGAAAATACTTCCGGAAACTCACTCATAAGCACTGTAGGGGTAACTCTTACTTCCTTCTCTTCCATTCCCTCCCTGACACTGAGAACCGGTTCTTTTTCACCTGGATGAATTTGTATCTTTAGTGCAGCCTGCTCATCCCAACCCAACACACTTGTCCCTTTTTTAGCCACATACAATTTACCTAAGGTCTGCCTTCCATTGTATGAAAAATTTGACCAATTATATCCAACTAGATCAATGGAACTTTGCCCGTATGCATACGGTCTGATGTCTGGTGCCAACAGCGTAGATATCGGCTTACCCAAAACCTCTTGATACACTTCCGGAGACACCAGGGTATAAGGTGACCCAGAGTCTACCAGCATATCCACAGGGTGCTGGTCCACCAACACCGACACCCATGGACCCTTCCGCACATCACCCTCCACATGTAATATGACACTCTGTTTGGGACCCCCGCCTGATGCTCCCTCCAGCCCCGTGGTAAACTCTTCTGCAGTTACATTTGCGACCACTTGCCCTTTACACATTCGTGCAAAATGGCCCACCCGTTTACATTTCCTGCACTCTACATTGCTAGCAGGACATGATTTCGCATCCACTGTGTGACTTGACCACCCACAATTTTTGCACACCTCTCTACCTTTAGGTGCTCTGTTCCCTAGTACAACCCCTTTGTCCAAACCCTTCTTGCTCCTTGCCACCACCGCATGCACAGTTTCCCTATTTCCCTCTCTTTCCGTAACAATTTGTACACTCGCCTTGGAGGCTTCAATTGCTCTAGCAATCTCTAAAACCTTATCAAGAGAAGGATCGTTCTCAATCCACAATCTCTCTCTAATTTTTTGATTTGACGTTTTCATCATAATCTGATCCCTTATATGTTCCTCTCCATTACCCGGGAACCCACATGTAGCCATGAGCGCACGTAAGGCAGTAACGTATGAGTCTATACTTTCCGCAGCACCTTGTGCCCTAGAGAAAAACTTATAACGCTCTAAAACCACATTAACTCTTTTTCCAAACCTTACTTGCAGTTTCTTCAAAGCCGTCTCATAGGCACTTACAACCATTTCCCCTTCGCCTCCCCCTTGAACCATTACATTCTCTCCAGGCAGGTGACGAAAAACTCTCAAGCCTTCAGTGCCAATACAATTAAGCAAAGCAGCATCCTTTTCATCATCGTTGAACTTTGCCCCACCCGCAGCGCGCAAATATACCTTAAAGGCATCTACCCACTGCTCCCAAGGCGCACCCGGCTCTCCTGGGTTAGGCAAAAATGCTGGTGGAGGCCTAGCAGCTGTATGCAACATGGCCAAAATTTACTGCCCAAGACCTTGTGCCCACCAAAGTACTCGACACAAAACTGTTCTTTTTCGTGCCCCCCTCTAATCCAAGGATTTTCCTCTCTTTCACTTGAAGTCAGTGGCCACCACACCAACCAAGGTGACCGCACATGCATATATTCCCTTGTAGCCTTGTTGAGCGTGCACCCCCACGCATGTGCAGTACAGCCAGGACCTGGCACCGGGTGAGTCACAACCAATGATGTACCCACGATGTGTACACTCAATCCCAACCCCAGACAAGCTGTAGCCTTTACTTGTCAGGGCCCAATGTAACGGGGTGTTCCAACCTTACACCCTTCATAACCACCTTACATCTGAACTGTGGCTCTGCAGCTGTGGAGACACTCTGCGCACTGCCCCCGCAGCCCCTCCAGCTTCCTTGGAGCGACCGCAGGCGACGCAGAGCAGCACGGGCGTCCCCCCGGCCCCTCCTCGTAGGACTCAGCCCACGCTAAGCCGTATAGCGTAAACACGCTGTCGGGGGCGGAGCCAACTGCCGCATACAGGCCGATCCCCTTTGAGCGAAGGCTCCACACAACAGCCGCCCGCCCGGCTCCCGAACCAATCCAGGCACCGTCGGCGAGCTGGCAGCAGCCAACCGCTCTTCGCCCTCCGCTCCTCCCCTGGGGCGCACGCGGACTCCGCAGCGAGCGGACAGCAGCCACGGCCTCCGCTCCTCCCCCGAACGGCCGCCCGTCCGGCTCCTAACAAATCCAGGCACCTGCGGCGAGCCGGCAGCAGCCAACCGCTCCTCGCCCTCCGCACCTCAGTGGGGCACACGCAGACTCCGCAGCGGGCCGGCAGCTCCTCGCCACTCCTCCGTGACCGATAGCCACGGCCTCCGCTCCTCCACCGAACGGCCGCCCGCCCGGCTCCTCAGCAACTCCAGGCCCTATGGCGAGCCGGCAGCAGCCAACAGCTCCTCGCCCTCCGCTCCTCAGTGGGGCACACGCAGACTCCGCAGCGGGCCGGCAGCAGCCCACAGCTCCTCGCCCTCCGCTCCTGCACCAGGCAGCTTCCTGCCCGGCCCTGCGCCGGTTCAAGCCCGCAGAAGCCGCTGCAACCGATCCAGCGCCGGTCGGCACCGTCCACGCCGACTGCGCCCAAGCCGATGGGGAGCCGCCCAGCTGATCCGCACACGCGTGGGACAGGGTCTCGTCAAGATCTCAATCCTCGTCGCCAATGACAAAATCTATCCAACTCCGGTAAGTATATTTAACTTTCTTTATTAGCGAGACCCCACAGCCACAAGCTCCGGCTCCCCTCGCTCAACGGCCACTGTGGAATGTTGATTGCTGAACGTGCATCAACATTCCACCAGTGTGCCTATGCGCGAGCCCATACATATGCATATTACAACACTTACCTAAGTTAGGGGGCCATTTTGGTGAAGCAGTATAAATCTTTTTCCCCTTTTCCTCCTTGTTAGTTGTATTATGGAAGCTGGAGCCACCTACTCTTGTTTGTTTGAATCTGGGCACGGAGAGCTTGAGGCGGTTGCAGGAGCGAGTGGGCCTTTGTGTGAGTGGGGAGGGAGAGTCTGTGTGAAAGGTAGGGTGGTGCTGGGTTGGAGAGGCACGGAGGAGCGACAGTACGTATATGCGCGTGGGCTGCATCTTGGATCAAAGCAACCAGGTAATATGTAATTGCCCCTTATACTCGTTAGGCATTGTTCATTCTCCTCAAAGCACTCAACCCGTACTGCCATGCGTGTGCTAATTTTTAATTAATGAATTAGCTAGTGATACAAGTCTTTTCCTGGGGGAGGCGTGGAGGTAATGTGAATAGCTCCCCAGAATGGTTTCCCTTTTGTGCTGCATCCTCTTCTTTTTAACACGTGAAGAGTATGGTGCATCTCCTGGCCCTCTGCTCATCTGCTGCATACCCATGGAGCCTCCCTCAGCACTACATTTGGGTTTAATCGTCCATGATATTTATTTATTTTACATTTTTGTACACTGCGCCACATGCCCGCAGAGCATGCATATAAAGCACACACTGCAAACCAAAGCCTGATTTCAGGTCTGAAAGGGAGGCAGAGGGGCGAGAGGAGACATGGAGGGAGAATTGAAATCAGGATTATAAAATATAATGTAAGAATACTATTAGGCACCGCAGATTGACATGAACAATGCGGTTTGCAAATGCAGGTATGGCTCAGGGTCTTAGGTCTGGCCCGACCTCAGGCATGTATGAATAACGCCCCCATATGGTTTATTTATTTTTAATAAATATTTTATTAAAGTTTTTCTTGCCAACAGAGAATAAGTAATAACAACATTATACAACAACTTTGGTTTATTTTAATTGCTGAATTATTTCACCTTCATAAAACACCCTCTCTAGGACTTTCAAAGACAATAAACCATTTCCGATAAGCCTTCTTGTGGGTGCTTTCTAGCGGGTGCTCTACCTTTTAACAATATAACAATGGAAGAGTGTTTGATAACGAAAATATATTTAGAAGCAATGGGATTGGGGGATCATGTGTTCACACCTTTCCTGGCACTGATATTCAGGCATGCTGCCAGTTGACTATCCTCATGTGTCCATAGCATGACACACAGGGAGAAACAATCCCAGTATGCGATAACTATGACTATTGCCATTGAAGGACTTCCAGGGAGCATGTGATATCTGGCTCAAAACTTGGAGTTCAGCTTCCCGGCATAGTCCAACGCAACTAAGCACATTTCTACCTAGGCCTTCATACCGTCTCCTCTCCCATTGAAGTGCTCTTATGATGCTCTAACAAGGCGGGGTATTCGAACCTAGGAGTTTCAGGTATAGCATTAGCACCCTGCATGGGGGTGCTGGCCAATCAGGAGGCTCCAAACGCAGGCTGTATTATATGGTACAAAAGCTGTGCTGCACGTCAGAGTCATCATTATTGAAGACGGACTTCACTGACAAGAAGCACTACGCGGAGCCGAGATGAGGGATAAAGGTAAATTGTTTTGTTTTTATTAAGAGACCAATAGCATCCGTGTAGGGAACTACGCGGCTTCTAATGGCAGTATGCTCCTCGGTGCGGGCCAACCCTCCCAATAATGGCACCACGCTTTGGCCCTTAACTCGGGTGACGGGCCGTTACCACCTCGGGGCATATCAGCTCAATATGCAGCAGAATCAATGGCTTAACTCACTGAAGCATCTTACTGACGCAAGAAAGTGGATATGTCCCTGCAGGAGTTTGATACGAATAGCGGGTCCTTCTACCCTCACCTATACTGCTTGGGACAGTTAATCAAATTCTTCTAAACTAGAGTTAATAAAGGTGCATCTGGGAGCCACATGTGCAGACTCTTCGGTCCAATAGTGTGAAAAAAAGAGCAGGTTATTCCTATCTAGATCTGTTTCACTGCCATGATGGGATATGGCCACGTTACGTGACTCCATATGATGGGATAGGGCCACGTTCCGTGACTCCATATGATGGGATAGGGCCACGTTACGTGACTCCATATGATGGGATAGGGCCACTTTACGTGACTCCATATGATGGGAAAGGGCCATGTCACGTGACTCCAATCGATTTGTTGACAATAGTCGTGACTAGTCGTTGCTAATTTGGGGAGTTGTGGGTAGGCATGAGGGCCGAATTGACAAAGAGTAAGGATGGGTAGTCTAAATGTCTAAAACCGGAAATTCCAGAATGAACTGTGCCAAGAGAAATGTAGCATTTGTATGGTGGAATGAATCTACCTTACTTCTCAGAATATCATTTGGCCTTCACGGTTAGGCATCTGTGTAAATGTATCGACACTGATGGGGAGCCAACGGTTGACATACTGAGAGAAAGTAATGCAACATCTCATTTGGCCCCCAAGGCCTTATTATCTACAGTGCCAAAACAGTCCAAAAGGCGAAATCCCCTGACTGCTTTTTTGAAGGAGTGCTGGCGTGACCTGTCTAACTGTATTGGAACCAATCCCTTCTTATTTCCGGAGGCTTCGATCTGGCTCAATCCAGCTTTGAAGCTACATGGAAAGGTGCTATTCTGGCCAGCATGGTTCCTGGCAGGGATTCAATATATTGCAGACCTAATTGAAGATGAGGAATGGATCCCGTTTGCACAACTTTGCCGCACCTTTGATCTAACGGAATGCACCTACGCAGAGTATAGAAAGCTGAAGAGCATCATCTCCGTAAACAAGGATCCTGCACAATTGGTGGTCCAGGGCAAAGCTTGGGCAGCTTTAGAGACATGCAAACATGCTGCTCACCCAGCCGCAACTATGTACAAGGTCCTGAGAACGTGTCATAAGGGGAACTTAGAGACGGCGAATGCCTGGACAGAGGAGCTGGGTGAAGTGATTGACCAAAAATGCTGGCTGTGTTGCTGTGGTAATGTGAGGCTTGTGAGCATGAACTGGGGCTTAAGAGTGTCGCAAACCAAGCTTCTATTTAGGGCCTTTTGGACGTCAGTGCGTCTGTTTAAGCGACACTTGTTGGAAAACGATCTGTGCTGGAAATGCAAACAAGCAAGAGGTACCTTAAATCATCAGATCTGGTTCTGTCCCAAGACTAAGGTATTCTGGGAGGGAGTTTGTGAGAGATTAGGTTTGGTGTTGAGCTGCACCATTCCAATGGTTGCGTCTCTCTTAGTACTGGGTGATGTGTCATTGTTAGAGGATGTTGACTTTAGAAAGAGAATGTGGTTCCTTAGGGCCTGTATGATTGCGAAAAAGATGATTCTTAGGGCTTCGAAGTCGTCTAGCTCTTTTGCATCGATGAGTGGGTGGATGAGTTGCTTACGATCTCCACCTATGAAAAGGCAATTTCCAAACTGAAAGGAGAGACTGAAAAGTTTATGGACATATGGGGGATCTTTCTCAATGTGTATGGTTGAAGTCTCATGGTGACTCAATATGCTGGTGTGTTTTGTCCAAATTCACTATTACCCTGAAATGTATTCTGATTTGCTCTTATGCTGCCATGATCATGCCATGCTACGTGGGGATGTGTTTATTGATTATTTATAAATTGTACTACCAAATGATACAGTTAGATATTCTTCTGTTTCTTTCTCTTCTCCTTTTCTGGTCTCTTTTCAATGTTCTCTCTTCTACTTTTTCTCCTTATTTATGTTGTGTTATGCATTATGAGATGATTTTTTCTTCTCTTTTGGACTCAGTCTTGTGACCAGGTTTGTAATTTTATGAAGCTTGTTCATTTCTAATTGTATTGCGAACTTTATTGGTGAAAATAAAAATGATAAAGCAGAAAAAAAAAGAAAATAAATAAAAATAAATGAAAAAGAAGAAAGAGGCGGGCACCAATAACTTTGCACGTCTTTGTAATTTGAAATAGGATTCACTTGCTTCAACTATAAATGCATCAACGCCATGTATTTGCTTTGGGGTAGATTTTCCCATTGAATGCTCAAAATGTGTGCTTTTATTTCTGAGTTACATACAAAGGGAAGTACGGCTGAGTGCTCGCAGCTGGAGAGAGGTGGTACGTTGTTCATTGTGGACCCTGGATTGCTGGTGCTTCTTTCTGGAGGACGAATTTTACCGCCACTTCGACTTCCTTATAAGTGGTGGACCTGTGAGGACTGGGGCGCAGAGTGCGGCTGAGTGCTCGCAGTTGGAGAGAGGTGGTACGTTGTTCTTTGTGGACCCTGGATTGCTGGTGCTTCTTTCTGGAGGACGAATTTTACCGCCACTCCGACTTCCTTATAAGTGGTGGACCTGTGAGGACTGGGGCGCAGAGTGCGGCTGAGTGCTCGCAGTTGGAGAGAGGTGGTACGTTGTTCTTTGTGGACCCTGGATTGCTGGTGCTTGTTTCTGGAGGACGGATTTGACTGCCACTCTGACTCCCTTATAAGTCGTGGACCTGCACGGAGCAGCACACAGAGTGCGGCTTGCAGTTGGAGGCAGTTAGAGACAGTGAGTGACAGGGCACACTGACTTTCTTTCCAAAGCTGCACTAATTCTATCGTAATACAGTACTGCTAATCTAGGCGCTGTCGTACAGCTGTATGGCCTATAAGAATATTTGACCTGAGGAGCAAATCAGTCCGTGGTGACTGTGTTATGATAGTCATACCCCACAATCCTTAAAAAAGACCTCAACCTTTGAATGATGCAGTTCTTAGAAATGTCTCTGCTAACCAAATGGCTGCTCATTAGCCTACCATTGTCTCGGGAGGATAGCTCAGGGGCAATGCGCTCGCCTTGGAAACAAGACGACACGGAGCAAAACAGGTTCAATCCCCGGGTCCGCGCTTGGTAACCTCTGGGTATTATAACCTATCATATCATACCAAAGCACTGAATACAGACATCTTATCCAAAAGAGCGCCTCAACGCGTATCCGCTTGCCAGCCCTCAAAGTGCAATACCGCTATTCTATCTAGTCCTCAAAATTGTGCTTTGATGTCAGCTTCTGACACAGCTTTAACAACTATGCAATTTAATAAACCCAGCACTAGTAGTAATGTTGCAAAAAACGCCATGTTTCACATACATGAAAATTACTGGTTTTTATCCAGCTTCAGGCTCGAGCACGGAAGCACGTAAACTACAAAAGCCCATGGTGGCTCACAAGGACGAAGTCAATTTTATTAACGATTAACGATGAGAGTTTGCTGGATTTGAAGCTATCCAGCGATAATCTGATTGATCATCCAAATGACTACGTAGATCCAAATATAAACGGGGACGGAACGAGATCCACAGCTACTGGACTGGAAAACGTTCTATCTTTTATGACAGAACATCACTCTTCATCAGAAATAGAATCGCTGTCGCCAGTCAGCTCTATTACACTTCCTGGCCTTCACCACACCTTAAGAGACCTGGAGGGCAAGATAAAGCTGAAGCCCCCCCCTTACCAGCACTTAAGATGGTTTTAAATTCTTTTGTTAGTTTATATGATTATATTATTATTGTATTGTATTCAGTTATTTATATAGCGCTCTTTCCCCATTTGTATGGCCTCAATGCGCTTTGTGGTAGGAACGCCCTTGTTGACCGTAGTCAATGTGCTGGAGGTTCTAAGGGTTTATGATTTGGAGATGCATGTGTGCGTTTTCTTCAGTCTAGAACTTAGGTGGCTGGCTAGGCTCGACTAAGCAGCCCAAAAAGAGGTCAGGTACATTGCTGGGCGCTGTTGGTGCTTTGCGATAGAGTGCTGTTGCTGAAGAATCGATGTGTAGCCAGCTATACCGGATTTTTTAGTTGGTAGTCGCTGTATGCTAGTGGCAGAAGTGTTGAGGTATGTCAGGTGTTTCACTGTGGCCTGCTATGTGCGCTGCTAGACTGGATGGGCATACCCATAGCTGCATTCTATACGTACCATAGGCTTTGCTGTTGTTCGGCTACATCGATATTTGTCCAGTGTTGACGGTTTGGTCTCCTTATTCGTGGTCACTCTGGGGTGACAGTCTGAGTGGTGAGGACCATTGAGTTTATTGCGGTGTGCCACAGCAAAAGCTGTTGGTTTCCCTGGTGTATTTGTCAGATAGGAATGTTGTTGTCAAGGGGGCGATAGTTTGTCAGGGTCGTCCAATGAAAATGTTGTCGTTTGTGTTGTAGTTGGAGGAGGAGTAGGGTTTATTGTGGTGTGCCTCATTGAATGCTGCTGGCTTCCATGCAGTATTTATCGTATAGGTGTGTTGTTTTGCATGGGGTGACAGTTTGTCAAGGTGAGCTGCTGCGAGTGCTGCCGGCATCAGAGCTGTGGTTGGAGTATAGAAATGTGTTTGCGATAGGGGTTGTGTTCAGGATGAAGTTGGGAAGAGCCAGGTTTTTAGGGCCTTTATGAATGCCAGGTGATTTTCAGAGTTGCGAATGTGTAAGGCCAGGGAGTTCCACATAATTGGATGCAGAACAAGGACCCGGCCAGTCTGGAGAAGTTGTGAGGTGGGACCACTAGGCGGTATGCTGTGCCAGATCTGAGATTCCTTGAGGGCTGGTAGGGACAGATTTTGTCTTGAAGGAATTCCGGGCTGGTGTTGTGGATGACATGGTGGGTGATGCACATGGCTTTGAAGGTAGTGCGTCCGCCAATCGGGAGCCAATGGAGGACTTTTAGTGTGGGGCTGATGTGTTCTCTGGGGGGCAGGTTAATGAGCAGGCATGCTGATGCGTTTCGAACTCTTTGGAGTTTCCTTAGTTGAAACGCTGGAGCGCCTAGCTAGAGGCAGTTTGCGTAGACTAGGCAGGATAGGATTATGGAATTGATGGTCGAGAAACGGTCGGGATAGGTGAGGTAAGGGAAAATACACCTGGGGATCATCTGTAGATGGAAGAAACAGGTTTTAGATACGGAGGTGGTGTGTTTGGAGAGGGATACGTTTCCAGCAAGCATGCAAGGTTTTTTACCACGTGCTGAAATGAAATCACATACTCTAATTCTAAGTGAAATAAAAATAACATTGGAATAACTTTACACAGTATTAGGGGAACATTTTATTTGGGTTCAAAAGAGATGAGAGCGGCTAAGGAGTCGTGGTTGCCATGTGCCTCAGAGCAAGTCTGCGTAGCTGCAATTTCAAAAACAGCCAATAGTGTTAAACCTACTGGGACTCCAGCTCCTGAATATATTACTACTATTCTCTCATTATCGGCACACAAAATGTTGTGAACAAATCTAAAAATGGGAAGAAAAGATCTAATCAACCAAACTCAAGAAAATTCCGTCGAAATGTACATCTCACTTAAGAGGCGGTGAGTAAGGGGGCCTTATATATGGTGGTTACTAAGAATGATGCACAAACAGGTGTCACAAATCCAAAGCAATACAAGAACTAAGAAATGAAGGAAACAGACTGGTAACAGATGAGGATCAGATAAATCAACTTATGGCAGATGTAATACAATCTGATTTATCTCAGATTGACCCCCTAATACAGTTGGATGCCCCCCCAATCTATACAGAAGAAACATGCAGGCATTTGGTGTAATGGAATGTCAGACTGACCACCTAATGACAAACCAAAAATCGCAGGATTCCATAAATTGTAAGAACTCAAGAAACACAGGTATCACTGTGTCTACAAATAAAAGATGCACTAGGATAGCCTACGGAAATAACACTATGTCAACCTCATTGACTCGTCGATGCAATAACTTTTATTGGAATTTGTTTTGCAATCAAGTAATAATATTATATGAAATCATTTGAATGATTTAAAACTCCTACATGAAGTCCTGTGCCTCTGCCTTTTAGCATCCAAAGACATAGACCTGGTTTATTTTATTGACACTTTAAGTACAGATTTTGTACATAGCATCTTAAGTAGTCCTCAAATGCTCTTGGATGAAACTGAATCAGTTAGACAAATGGGATATGATCTATCATTATTTTACGGTGACAAGGTGTATGCACGAATATATAAGATGGATGGATGGGAAAATCTCTCAAGATAAGGTGCCATGAGGGATCTTCACTGGGTTGCTCGATTGAATTAACAAATCCAATCTCCATCGCTAAAGAGAACTAAGTTGATTGGTCATGGCTTGCACAGACATTAACCAGGGACTTTAGGAGGCTAGGAGACAAGGGAACGGGATGTTAATAAAAAGAGACCTATGAATAATGTGAGGCTTCTGTCATGCAATTCGAGGGGTATCAATGATTTCCTTAAGAACAAATCATTAGGCCATGTGTATATTATATGTGTACAATATACTACTAAGAAGTGAGCCTTCAAACACCAATATTCTTTGATGGATATGTTGCCACACGTTCTAAGGTTGTTACGCAATCGGGGGGTTTGATCACAGCCATTAAAGAGAATAATCTTACTAAATATGAAATAGTTTGAAATACACATTACAGAATTCTGGCTGCTAAGGTAACTCTTGGAGAAGGAACTACTCTCAATCCAATATTGATCCTGAATATTTATCAGAACCCCTCAATTTCAATGATTGATACTTTTATTACTACAAATTATGGCCTTATAGATGGAGGACTCAGAGAATAGAAATATAATAATAGCAGGAGATTTTAATTTTCATTGCAAAGTGGCATGGGGAAGAGAAATGTTCAGCTCAGTGGGAGCACAGAATCGTAATTCATGTCAGTTTGAATCTGATAAAAAAAATGGATTATCTGTTTTGATGATTGGGAACTTTAAATGCCTAATGAAAATGTTAATGGCAACATTCCAAGTAAGTGCAGAATAGCATGGCAAAGTTTATTAATTATATATTCTTAACACTGCTATTATTTGATTTATGTGATGAATTTGAGAGCCAGGAAACAAATTTGAGTGACCATGATTTTTTTAACTATAACTTTCAAATGAATAATTAACACCAACATTAACAAGGATATAATGAACCTGGATCTTGCCTCAAAAGAAACACGATTGCAATAAAAATGTACGATCCAATTACATTTAATAGACAAGTTAAATGTATATTTAACTAAACGATACTGGAAGAAAAAATGTACGAAATAATTTAAGATCATTTTACAACATGTATTACTAGTAACATTATACATAAAACTAAATTAATGTTTCCGAACAAAGAATTCACTCTTATGATGCGGTGGTGGAAGCTAAAAAATGCACCTTAAGATGAAGCCTGAAGCATATAAAAAAAGTTGCATCCTCATGGGCAGAGATGGCTGAGAAATCTTGCAAAGCGTGACAACAGTATAAAAAGTGGCATAAAGTCTACCGCAGAAGTTTGGGGAACTGATGCTTCGGATTATTACTTCTAAGAATGCATGTTATTTTTTGAAGCATTATAAATAGAATGAGTCATAATCAGGATGAACTTCAGTCCAGTTTCCGAGGAAGGATAGGGTAACAACTTTTCAAAACTTTATATGTAGCCTCAATCAATGCCGATAAATTTGCTGTTGTTGAGAAATTGGAAAATAGAGTTCGACATTGATGATGTTGAATACGTCATCAAAAAATAATCGAATTCAAGAGCCCTAGGTCCCAATGGTCTTACCAACTATGTTTTAAAATGATTTCGATCTGTGGGCAAGCACCCTTTACCTTCTATTTCAAGATAGTCTTGCCACAAAGACCACTCCTAAATCCTGGAAACCATCATCCCTGCATAAGAAGGGGGACTGTTCAAACCCGGATGAATATCGAGCTATAGCCCGTATAGATGCCAAAAGTAAGATCTTTGCATCTTTAATCCTAAGGGAATTGGAACAATAGGCTGAAACATCAGGGAGGTTGAATAAATATCAAACAGGATTTAGGATGAGAATGGGGATGATCTTAAATGGTTTTGTTACGAATGGTCTTCAACAAAGAGCGTGTACTGCCGATTCATCACCTATTTAGGCTGCATGTGTGAATGTTTCACAGCCATTTGACACTGTAAGTAGAGAACATTTATGGGGAAGGTTGAATAAGTGTAACATACCAAATAGACTTTTAGCAATACAAGTCTATCTCCATTCGAACACATATTTGCAGATAAGATTGAACAGGCAGGGTGGATTAACAATAGAGTTTCCGACTTATAGAGGAGTTTTTCAGGGATGCGTCCTCGCACCCTGCCTGTTCAATCTATAGCTGTCTGATATGGGGAAATGTCTTGCAGAAGCATCCTTTGCACCACTACGACTACACGATCCCACAATGTATTGGTTGACGTACACAAATGACGTAATCCTCCTTGACCACACACAACTGGATTTGCAGCATCGTATTAATGCACATATAATTATGCTGTGAATACTGATTTGGTAGTTAATCCTAACAAGACAAAAATCATAAGATTCTTTATAAATATAAAGACATCACATGGCTATAATTCGAGAATTGGGCTTAAGTCGTTTGCACTGGTTACACATATAATTTATTTAGGGTTTAATCTAGATGCGGGTCCTTACAAAAGAATAATTATAGAAAGTGTAAAGAAAAAAGCAAACAAGCAAATTATGCAAATGAGGAAAATCAATAGAACATTCTGTAGATTTTCCGTGATTCCCCTCATTAGTTTCTGTAAGGAGAAAGTGATTCCAGCATTGCTGTATGGAAGAAAGCTCTAAGCCTCCCCAATTGTATACTGATGGTAGCCATTGAGTATGAATTTGGCCTAATTTCAATGAATGGCTGGTTAAACTGGTTAAACTGGAACACATTTTATAAAGCTATTTTAATTCTGGCAAAAACTCTATTTATACTGATCTGAAAGAAATAATGCTTAGGGGGGTGCCAGGCCCTATTATGAATGTTAGATCCCACAGTGAAATGATACTGTATACCATACAGCAAACAGTTGAATGCCTGAGCACCAACACATTGTAAACTAAAAAAGCTCTTTTCCAGAAAGATTGGTGTGACACAATCGAGTGGATGCAAAACTACACATTATATACAAGCTTATCCCTAATTGATAAACCTATGGGATCACTACCAACCTACATAAGAAGAAAATTTCCTAATTCACATTAGAGAAACCAATTTTAACATTTTCAAATAAATGTGATTCCCACTGTTAAAATTCAACAGTTGCAATCTAAGAAAATTGATTGTGCAAATTATTGCATTCTATATATGCACAAATATTGCATCCAAAATCGAAATCATTTACTAATTAACTGTCCAAATTTGCAAATTTGAGACTGCTTCTTTTTGGTAAATTTATGGACAATGAATTGTGGCTTTCAACCAGGATTTCTGGGGGGTGTTTATCGAGTAGAAATGAGATACCACTGGCAATGGCTGTTGAAAATATTTTATATTGAATCAATCTGATTGAGATTAGATGGTAAAAATTATTTGTTTGTATTAATACTTTTTTCTTTTATTTTCACTATAAATAAAATATGATACTGTAGCTTTGAAGGCGCTAATCAATTAGAACTGGTCTGGAGGTTTTATGAAATCTCAGCCTGATATTGCTATGATTGTAAGACATTTCTAATGTGTAACTGATTGAAATATATATGAAATATGTGATGTAATATAGTGATATGTATCATTATTAAGCTTGTGAGTGCTATTTTTACTGGGCCGTTTGTAAAGTGCATGTGTAGGGTTTACACTGATAAACCAATTCATAAATAAAAAAAATTAAAAAAAGGTACATTATATGGAAAACAGATTTTTCAAAGTCCAAAAACATATCCTCTGTTGATAGCTCAGTTTGTATACAGTGATGAATAAATAACAGAATTTCAGAACATTTCCAACAAGTATTTTAAAGTTGTATACAATTCACCACAATGGTGCTCCTTTGCCAGTCATTCAACAAATGAATATACCGCAACATCAGGTTAACCTCAATGCAGCGATCCAGGTGACTCATTATTCTGCCTTTTCGGAGATCACCCGCTCTTCGGCACATTCAGCTATGAGGGGGTCAAAATACTTTCAGGGAAGAGTGATGGGGGCATAGCGATATGGTACTGGTTGAAATAATGTATTTATTGGTGTGATGATGCCACTTAATTGGTATTTTCAGCATTACTAGATTACAGTAGGATAGCTCTGTGCAGGATCACAGCAGGGATGAATTACAGTGGGACAACTAGGATCAACTTTATAATGTGGGAAAATTACAGTGGGAGACATGGGAACACATCCCAGTGGAATGGGATGTCCAGAAGCAGAGCTTTAGTAGGACACATGGGAGCTAAATCAGGTGGACACCTATGAGCAGAAATGCAATGGGACACCTGGGAGTGGGACACCAGGGAGCATTATGGTATAAGGTAGAGAGTAGAATGGTGAGCAGGTTAGTGAGGGGCACAATCAATCAGGAAGCCACATATATTATGGCATTACATAATACAAGCCATGACAATGGCCTGAGAAGCATAAATGGCATTATAAAGCATTGCAAGTCATATGAAGATATGAAAAGACTTGACAAAGTGAAACAACATGGCCGCCACCCTCCTACCACTAGCCTCTGCAGAAAGCTCCAATTTCACTTTCTCACTTTGCCACTGTTTAGCTCTCTCTCTCGCTCTCTCGCCGTCTCGCTTTCCCTTTTTCCCACTCACTTGAATCGATACATTGGATAGGGCATGCAATGAAGATCAGGAAATCGGCATATTCAGGACTCCACTCATTACCCTAAGCAAAGTGTTAAGGATTATGGGCACCATTGGTCCTCGTTACGGGTCGGGCAGTCCGGAATTAACAGTGGCGGTAAACCCGCCGCAACTGTTAATTCCGGACTGCCCGATCCCGACCCCTGCAGGCGGACGTGGAAACACCAGCACCATCACGAGATGGTGCCGGTGTTTCCACTTCCCCATTCCCATTGAGTCATATGAGACTCAATGGGGATTAAAACCATTCCGCCTCCGTGACTCCCGGGACACCGGGGCTGTAGTGCCCTGGTAATTCCGGGAGTCACGGAAGCAGAATGGTAATACGAGTCCGGCGGTAACCATGTGGTGTTACCGCCACACTCGTAATGAGGCCCATTGACTTTTTGGTTCAGAGAAAGGGACGTTTTTTGATATGAGAGGCCTTAGGCACTCATTTCTTCTTCCCAGTTTGTTGTTTAGGATGCTGAGAGCCATATAATAAAGTAATAATTATAATTTTGTATTTATATAGTGCTGCAAACTCTCAGGTATCTCATGCTTATTAGGCTAATTTATCAACCTCAGAAGGATGAAAGGCTGAGTTTCACCCCGCTGGGATTCGAACCTGCATTAGCAGGCTCTGCACAGATGTCAAAGCGAGCGCACTGCTTGCTGTGCTATTTGACCAGTTGAAAGGTCACTTTAACTTGCTCAGTTGCCATGCTCAGATGGGTCTGCTAGAATATTTTTTCTTGAGGGCAACACCCACCAGGCAAGCATCAAGATTTTTCACGTGTTTGACAGGTGATCAGGCAGGGGCCAGCATCCCTGCTTGTTTCTCCCAGAGGTCTATCCAAGTGGCTTCAAAAGGCCTTAGACCTCTTTCAAACAGCCCCAGGAAAATCATTAATCCGGCATCCACCCTTATCACCCGCTGGGGCCATAATTTCAGTTTCAAAATGTTGCTGCAACCCTGCAGCGGGGTCTCCGTGGGGAAGTTTCGGAGCAGCAAAGATAAAAGTTGGAGTGCAGATTCCATGAAGTGGCCCCTGAAGACGAGTGCACCATTCCCTGACCTAAAGGGGATGCGACAGATTCCGGAAGGTTAAAAGAAGCCTGCTTACAGTGAAATAAAGATATGATAGCTTATTTATAACGCGCTTAATACCCAGAGGTTTCTAAGCGCAGACCCGGGGATCGAACCTGTGGTGCTCTGAGTCGTTTTGCTTCCAAGACAAGCACATTGCCGCTGAGCTATCCTCCCAAGCCAAGGTGGCTTTTTTGGTAAAATGTGCCATCCAGCAACACTCTAATCTCGCATTTCTGGTATCTCCGGCCCTTTACTTGGTGCTGATCTCTGGCTGAGATGCTTCAAATGCTCTGCTCGAGAGCTGAAGAGTGAACCATGGCACAAGACCCTAGGGTGGGTGGTTCCAGTGCAAATGAGATGTGCCCCACACATGCCAGGAATGTGTAGGCTGCCCGCATCTGAAGCAGGCAGTCACAGACTTGGCTCCTCGTCCTTGTTCCCAGATTTTGGCTGAATCTATCGCAGGAGGGTCTTCAACGTGTCCCACAAAGCAGGGAGAATCATCTTTCGGCCTGGGTTCCACAGATCCAAAAACACATGCATTCTTACACAAGCATGGGGCATTCATTTCAATTTAAGGCACGGTGGTGGCGGTGGTGCAGTGAGGCGGTGGGCACAGGACTCCGACTACTCAGAGATAGGGAGGGGCTGTTGGAGCTTTTACGCACAAGGTGTGAGGTGTCCCTACAGGGGGTCTCCTGGAATCAGCATGGAACCCTCACAGACATGAACAGCTCCTTGCAACACAAAAAAAGGGAAGGACTGATTCCTTCCCAATATATATTCTTTTATACAGCACTTCATGCTGGATTCCAGCCTCTAAGCGAGGGACCGGATATCGAACCCATGCTTCCTTGTTGCCAACACAAGCTTGTTGCCCCTGGGCTATCCTCCCAGCCTAATATTTGAAGATTTACACAACTTGGCATGATTTCTAGGATGCGCGGCAAAATTATGTTTGCATAGTTTTGGAGTTAGGTTCAAAAGCTACACAGTGACATATGTTTTGGCCATGTGGGTCCATTTTGATTGGTTGCACATTTTCAAATAATCTTAAAATGGCTTCAAATCTTGACTATTATTTTGAATGTGTCCTGGACACAGAATATCTTGTCAAGCACAGCACCCACGTGCTACACAATATAAACCTTAAGGCCTGCTTACTACTTTGGCGGTACTAGCAATCCATCAGTGGCGTAACACAAAATGGCGGGGACCCCTGCAAGCCCTGCTACGGGGCCCCCCCACCACCAAGCTCCCCTACGCGTTGGGTATGGGCAGCATGTGGCCCCCCCTGCACCGCAGTCCCCCGTACACCAGTAGCAATGCTAATAAAGAGGCAATGCTAGTACCGCCAAACTGAATTATTTTTGCCACCAGTGGTAATGGTAAATGAATGCCTGTTTGCGTGTGTTGGTCATTCCCTTCTATCACGCACAGCTGTCATCCGCATGATGTCACCCATAGACCGTACCACTGTATGCAGGGGGTGCCTGAGCTAAGTCTGAATGCCACTTTTGATTTTCCTTCCCAGTATAATCTCTTGGCATCCTCTTCTGTCATTCTGCCCTGTCGTTTCCTTTGGCACATCTCTGCATACGTTTTGAAATAGTTTATAAACATGGTTAAGTTAGCAGAAGCCGTGGATGATTCAGAGCTGTGATTCTGAGGCAGAGCGTCACCTGGTGTCTGATAATAGAGGTGAGGAAGAGATAGGCAATATGTATGCAAATCAAAAAAATACAGCATCAAACCCAATCTCTTTTACTTGAATGTCGAGTGCCCACACCCATCCCTTGATTCATTCAGAAGGTGCTTCTAACTTTGTAAAATTAACTGCTCCCTTTCATGATATGGTTGATTTCTACAATGTCACTTTCGCCCCGCCCTCTGTCTCATTCCCAATCCACGCAGTTTCTCAGTTTCCAAAACATTTTTAAATTAATTTCCAGTTTGATCATCAACATCTGCATTTTCCCTGTCGAATCACAAAAATTGCATAGTGTCTATAGTTGAATTATTTGCCACCCCCACCCAATGTGGATCCATCAACAAAAGACTACATTTCCTGAAAAACGTATTTCAGACAATTGAAAAATTACATCAAAAAAAGCAAGACCTTCAAAGAAAGTACACATATGCAAGAAGGCCAGCAGTGTGGCACAATTTGGATTAAAACACTCCCAATTCATCGGGAAAAGCATAAAACATTCTGGTCTCTTTGGGAAGGGGGATGCTAAATCGGACTCGCTCAAGCGAGTCCTAATTCTGCAAAAAATATTATGCATTGAATCGACTCCTCTACCAGTAAGGAGACAGTTAAAGAGTGGAAATATGCTCTGTTAACAATTCATTTTTATTAATTTTGTCATTTGTTATAGCGCCTTTCACCATAATAATGGACTCAACGCGCTTGTTGGTTGAACGCCGTCGGAGGGACTGGAGTTCAAATTTGGGAGGTGCTATTATGCGTGTGTGCATTTCAGCCATTAAAGTTATGTGAGGGTGGCCGAGACCCTGTTTGCCACCCATGTCTGAATGGTGTGTGGAATGGGCGTAACGGAGGTAAACTTTGAACTAAACAGGGTGTATTGTGTTTAAGGAGATAGAGAATTATGTGGGAAGCTACGGTTTGTTGCTAAAGGTAGCTTCATTCTTATGGCAGAGGTGCTGTGCAAATGTGTTTGTGTTATATGTGAGTGCAGGGTGTGTGGAATGAGCTTGTGCCTTCTGCTAAATTACGACGGTGCGGTGTGCCAGGGGAGAAATGGGTTAGCTGTACAAACAACAATGTCTACATCCTGGGTTCCATTTATTTACAAAGAGCAGTGCTGCATATGACCTAGATTCAAATGGAGAGCAGGGCCTAAAATGTGTAGGAAGACTAAATGAGAACAGAATTAGGAAAACGCCTAGATTTAAACTGGGAGCAGGGCCTAAAATGCGTGGACAGGCAGTGAGTGATTGATTTTAGAAAACACCTTATGCAATATATGGCTACCTTACACAATCCGGCCAAACACAGAATATGGCACAATTAGGCTAAATGCGGAATATGGTTACCTTACACAATTAGGCCAAATGCAGAAAATGACTACTTTACACAATGGGTGAACATGAAGTAATGTTCCATGATGCACCATAGAGTAAATCCTGCATTGAAGATGAACAATAGAATGATTGGATTGAAGTCTTCACATATCGTGGTTATGCTTGAGGTGAAAGAAGAAGTTGCAAATGGTTCAATGCTAAGCTTTGCATTCCACAGGTTTAAGTGCAAGCTGAATAGTAGGGGAATGCAAGAGACATCTCTCACTTTCACAGTTTGCCACCCTGTCAACTGTGGTTAAGCGTATGGGTTTGAAACTATGACAGTGCGCTTTGGCCACCCAAGTTATGTCTCTTAGCAGTCTCTGTCACCCGTTCCACAAGGTCCACCCTTAAGGCCCTTGTAAAAATGAACAGCGAATTAATTGGATTTGGGTGATTCGCGCTCTGCTTTTTTAGATTTAGATGAGCAGTAAAATGATATGAAAAAGAGTGCAGAATCCTCCAAATAGGTCAACCAAAAGAATGATTTAATCTTACTGGGGTCCCAACAGAAGAAATCTAATGAATTCACCGCCCTGTCCACTGCACTGCTTTTCACCTTCCCAGATTCACTGTCTATCTACAATTATGCTCTAGCAAGACCCATATGTACACCAACCTCATATAAGTACATTTTTCCACCAAATACTAGTCCTCGGCGTCATGGCTTGCAACTTGAATTGTATTGCTCCATTTTGGATGAGTAATAGTCCTTAATTTGCTCAGACCCTTTCTGTGTGAAGACTGATTTAAACTTCAGTTACACAATGCAACATATTATTCTCCGGTTGTACTGGACCCCTTTATGAATGTTTAGCTTTAAGCCTGGGGAATGCAAACTTTGTCTCTCCCAGTCACAGGGTGCAGAGCCCTGGTTTTAGCTTTTAGAGAGAGACAGATGCTGGTCTAGGAATGTGGGCTTGAAAGCCAAAAGTTGTGTTAAATTCCAGACTTTTTTGCAGAGATATACTCCAGCAATTTGAACTGGTTTGGGACTACAGTCCATAGAGATCTCCCTTGTCATTGGTTCTGGGCTATCTAGGTTCAAACAGCACAGAGCAAGGACGACACAAAAGGCTTGGCACCAATTTTCTCTTCTGTGGAAAATTAAGCCCTTCATCCCAGAAAACGTCAGGTATGCTGTCCAAGCCTTGGTCCTCTCCCACCTGGATGGTTGCAATGCCCTTATGGGAGGCCTTCCGGCAACTACCCTGGCATCCCTGAGATGTGTCCTGCATGCTGCAGCAAGACTCATTGAAGGAGTTTGCACATTTGGCCACATCACCCTGACCCTCATCGAATTGCACTGGTTCCCACTGCAAGCTTGTATCATCTTCAAATTCTGTTACTTCATCTACAAGCCAGTCACCCTGAAGTCCCCAAGCTAACTCATTGAGAAACCCAGCATCTCTGGAGGCCTGAGATCCACAAGAAATAAGGAAATGTGTAGACTTGAACTCTAATGGTGCAGGAAGAAGACAGGCCTCTTCTGTCTATGCTCCAAGATTCGGGAACCTCCTCCTCGCCAACTTCAGATTTGCCCCATCGCTTCTTCAGTTCAGGAAAGAGCTTAAGGCCTTCCTCATCAATGAATGGCTCCTCCCTAACACCTAAGCCCCCACACCCTGAATTTCCCACACAACCTGAGATTCAGTAACCTGCTCCCCACTGTCTCATCCCCTTTTTGCTTGTAGATCCATTGCTGCCAATGGCCTACCCTCATACTCACCTGCTAACTTCCTGCTCCCTTTTTCTCTGCTTCCCTCGCAGTGTTTTTCCCTCTATAATTGTTAAGCTCTGCATTGCTTCCCGGAGCTAGATCTGCGCTCAATAAAAACCCTAATAATATTAAGAAGAATAACACCATAGGATAAAGAATGCGCACCTTCCATTAAGTTGAGTGTGCCCTGACTGGGATGAAGAGTTGACCCCTGAGAGACTGGAAATATCCAACAGGAGCAGGGTGAGGACTGCCTCCCGGACATGTTTGTAATATTGGAAAAGGAGAATAATGTAGCTTGTATATGAGATAGTAGCCCGAATGTGATATTGATCATACATGGTGAGTTTAATGTAAATCTAGGAAAAGGAAGTGTGTGACTATGTATGAAGAAGATACAGCATGAGGAGTTCAACTGCTGATAACTTCCAGGTCTTAGGCATGCCCTGATGGCTCTTTACTTAATCCTTTCCTTGTGGAACAAGGCTTAAGTGTAATACACTGAGGGAGCACCCTCTGAAATTCCTGCAATAGAGACATTAAAAGGACACCAAGGATTATATGTTAATAATGATACAACATTGACAGATGACAGTAGGTCTGCAAGTATTTGACCTTGAAGAGAGTGACCATAGTCCTTTGGAACCCGCATGTTGTATGGGGATAATACGGGGGCTACGTGTACCAAACACTCAGATGGGGATTTAACCTCATAATGCTCAAGAATACTCTGGGAGAAGCTGAGCCGCCCTATGTTTCAACAACAAGGCTTAAGCAAAGCAACCCACTTTTGCTAGACTGTACAAGGGAGGAAATACCCCCAACTGGTCTGACTGGGACCTAAGAACAGCAAATGAAGTTGATCTTCTTTAAACTCACTAGGGAGGCTTCAGATAAAAGGTTTGAACTGGAAAATGGGTGATTTCATTGTTGAGCAGTAAGAAAAATATATTGGGATATGCTTAGGATGCAGCCAAAAGACTGCTGCTTTATATCAGAAACGAGAATGGGATGTAAAAAGATCTGTTTTGCAAAGAAACAGGAGTTAGCATAAAAGGCATGGGTGGAACTTCTGATGGGGTTGAAAATAAAGACTCAAGAGTTATCTGGATGATGGTGGGTAAGGCTGTGAACTCCACCTTAAAGTCATGTATGGAGGCCCATGTTAAATCATCTCCTTGGGCCTCATTACGAGTTTGGCAGTATCTGTGCCTGCATTACAGGCACGGCTAACGCCAAACTCGTATCCGGCACCGCCACCCGCGAATGGTCACTTATCGGCCCATTACGAGTTGAATGGACCGGCAATTGCACATTCGTGGGTGCCGGTAATGCCAGGCTCCTCTTTCTGCCCCATAGGGCAGAGTGGGGATGAGGAGCACGGCTGCACCGGCACCGTTTATAACAGTGCCGGTGCATCCATGTGTTTCCCTCGCGGGTACCGCACAGCCCACCAGCTCAGACCTGGTGGGCTGTCAGGGACCCACGAGGGAAACTCGGAATAAGGCAGTACGGTATGGACGGTGCCAGTGCCATACCGGCCTCATCCATACTGTACCGCCAGGGTCCTAATGAGGCCCATTAGGTCAAAAATGTTGGAGCTTGGTCTGCAAACACTTGATTGATTGGATTACATCCAATGATATTCTCAAAGATGCCCAACTTCATTTTAGGGAATGCTTGGGGACCATTAATCAGACCCTAAACTTTCAGCTATTGACCTAAAAATACGTATGTATTATGTTATGTTAAAGGTTCTCCTACCGCGCACTGTCAGGACCTGCATGGTCCTTTGGTGCTCTGGTGGATCTGTAAAGCGAGGGGTTAAGGGGGGTGTAAGTTAGTAGGACTGAGTGGGAGAAAAGAGCAAGGGAGCTGTGATGTGCTGTTGGCAGCTTCAGTTCAGTTTATACCGTTTGCTGAGTGTAGATGTACTTTTCGGTTGGTAGCCGTCATGTGCTGTTGTGCGAGGATATGTGTGGTTTGTTTTGTTGTTGTGGCATAGTAGTGTGCATGCGGTTTGTTGTGCTGTAGAGGTATGGTGGTGTTTAGTTCAGAGTTTGAGAGGTGTGTAGAGGAGGAGCCAAGTGCCTCTACCGGAAGTCCCGCCCCAATTTGTGACATGTGCAAAACCAGTGATGGCACCCATACCGCGTAAAGTCCTTGAAACAAGGTATACATTGAGAAAACCCTACATGATGTATCCATGAAGGAATGACAGTCTTTTGAAGGAAATTCTGGAAGAATTGTGAAGATGAGTGAAAGAGAAAACTTGTGACGTCGTCTGAAGCATAAATGACGCCCCCAGAAGAGATGCCAATGAGGAAAGTGAATAGACCTTAAACAATCTGATGGTGAAGTAAAGAACTGAGTAACATTTCATGAGCAAAATTGTTAAAGATGGCGTCTCTAGGGCGCAGAGTACCTGGGCTTCCGGTAGTTGTTCGTGGTGAGGTCGCCAGGCTGTCCGACAGGTTTCTGTAGATGATGTAACGCGAGAAACCGGTGCAGCCCTTTCCCTGAAGTCAACAGGGTTAGGGGTGGACCAGCTCCCAACGCCACAAGTGTGCTCCTTCCTGATTCTTGTGGCGCCGGAGCAGTCTGCAAGGTTGTGTTGCGGACTGTATGCTGTGGTATTCTTCAGAGAGGAACACAAAGGTAGGCTGATGAGTGAAGTGAATGTCCGCAAAATATATAAGGCCAGATTCCAGGAAAAACAACTGGGAACCCAATAGTAGAGCTGAGTAGAGTGTTCGCAACTGGAAGCAGCTGGAATGCAGGAAGAGAGAGGCAGGTAGGTCGTGGAAGACAAGGCCGAGGAGCAAGGCTGTAGGTGGTAAGGATGAAGGGCTAGCAGAAGCAGGCAAGGCTGAAGGGCAAGCTGAAGCAGGCAAGGCTGAAGGGTTAGGCTGGAGCAGGCAAGGCTGTAGGGCAGGCTGAAGCAGGCAAGGCTGTAGGGCAGGCTGAAGCAGGCAAGGCTGAGGGCTAGGCTGAGCAGGCAAGGCTGTAGGGCAGGCTGAAGCAGGCAAGGCTGTAGGGCAGGCTGAAGCAGGCAAGGCTGAGGGCTAGGCTGGAGCAGGCAAGGCTGTAGGGCAGGCTGAAGCAGGCAAGGCTGTAGGGCAGGCTGAAGAGCAAGGCTGGAGCAGGGATCAACAAGAAACTGGAGTAGCAGGAGGCTACAGGAGCGAAAACACGATCCGAAAGACAAACCGCGTTGAGACGCGGCTAGTTTCGGGATCTCGCTCCTTAAATAGGACCGGCAGCACTCAGGAGGCTTGGAACGCAAGCCGTGCTATCCCCGAGTGCTGCCGTGCCCGAAACGAGGCTTGGGAAGCAAGCTTGTGGCTTCCCAAGCGTCTCGAGGACTGCGCATGCGCGAAGACCGAGACGCGGCCTTCCGCGCATGCGCAGACCCCGGGACACAGAAACCCCGGAAGCGCCGAGTGCCGCGGATGACCGCGGTCCCCCCAGCCGGTATCGGGGATAACAGCGCCAGGATGGGGCGCGTCGGGACCCATAGGCGCGCCCCCTCCGACAGGTAAGTGAGGTGGTAACAAAAATGAAGATTGCACGTGTGGAGAAGCACTGAAGAAAATGCAATTTTATAATTGTACAGATGCAGTAATGCAAGTAGAACTAAGTAATCATAAGGCTAACTATACGTAATGAATAGACTGGAGGCGGTACCGCCCATATATATATATACATGTGTGTATAGAATCTGGATGTTCCACGACACATTTTAGCAAACTTGGACCGTGTGAATAGAAGGGCTGAAAGTGTGGCACAGTAGAATAAAACAGCTCACGGCGAAGGAAGATTCGAGAAGGCTTGCGTGGCCCAGTGTCAAGAGTTGAAACAGCCAAGAACCTGGTTATCTATTCAAGACGATGCAATGAAGGCGAGAAGCAAGCCGAGCTCCTGTTTGAGGTGTAATGGAAACACACTAGAAGTGCCAGGTTTTATTCATTTAACAGTATTAAATACAACAAAGGAGCTCAAAAAGTGATCTCCTGTCACATGGTCAGATGAAAACAGACTTTGGGCAAGCTACACCGAGAACAGCAGATAAGGCCATGCTCACACTCCCTTTTATTCTCAGACCGAGTTCAAAGCACTAATTGAATGGCAGACCACAGGATCGATAATGAATGTTGGGCTAATTGGGTGGGGAGGCATGACCAAGCCAGCCCTCCAGCACCTGGGGTACCAGCTTGCGTGCTGCTAGCGAGTGGAATATTCCAGAAGGGTACAAGAGTGCCAACCAATTATAGAGGGCCACGTAGCAAAGAGCCCTATAGTTTGAGAAGCCAATGGAATGCTGTGTATTAGTATGACACGGAAGATGACTTGCACTACGGGTGGGCATAGCTATTCACCTGACCTAAGAGATCCAATCACAGTCCAGTCCCCCATAGAAAGTATACTTGGATGTTCCCTTTAAGCCTATCACATCCCCTAGTAGGTTTTCTTATTTTGCCACATAGTATGCCATCACTTATGACAGGTTTTTAGTATATAACTGTGTTTTTTTTATCTAAACCGCTGAGAGACTTATGACTGTGCAGCGTCAGTTGATGCCCATTGTACTCCCTGTTTTAGAAAATTGCAATTAAAACAGTTGTGTGTTTGCCAACTTCCTGAGTCGGTCTGATTATTGATGTATGAGTAAGACCTGCATCCCCATCCATCTCAGATACTGTTACCTCGTCTTAAAGGGCCTATGGTTCAGGTGTATGCAGAAGGGTGAGTGTTTTTATTAGGATTGGATAGTGGCAGTACGCTATCCTACCCTCACTGTTTTGATTGACTGCGTACCATGTTCCCTCACCTGTCGTGTATTCTGGAGTGCTGCACTTACCACTCCTATGTTGTGTGCAGAACTGTGGGTCCTCAATGAGCTGTTCAGTGTTGGTACCTTTCCACCAACAGCGTGCAGACAAAGTGCTGCCCATATCCCTTCCCTCTTAGCATGCCCTGGTGTGCAACAACCACCACCCCCACAAGCTCCTTCAGGGGTGGATGCACTCGCTGTGCCCTGTGGTCCATCCGTTTCGAGACCGGGACACTTCTCTATCCCCCATTTTCCCTTAAGGCTCTATGTCAGTGGTCCAATCAAGTCAGACCCATCTTTCTCCCCTGTTTCCCTTTTTGCACTCTATAGGGAAGGGTACACCTAAATCTCCCTCCCATTTGGACAGCTCTCTTCCTCTCAGCAGTTCTCTCCGGTCTGGCTTACTCCCCAGTCCTTATCATGGGCGAATATCTACGTTTGGGACTCAAAAGTAAATGGAGTGACACCTACATTTGAAACACAGCAGTCAATGATAAAATGCTCAAATTGAAGGTACCTGGATAAATGGAGAAACGCCGAAATGTGGGACTCAACATTAAATGCAGTGACACCTCAATTTGAAACACAGCAATCAGTGTCTACCGCTCAAATTTCGGTTAGCTGCATAAAAGGAAAAACGCCTGCATTTGGGACTCACCAGTAAAGGCAGTGACACCTAGATTTGAGACAAAGCAGCAAATGAACAAGTAGCTTGATTTGGGGCAGAGGATGCCTAAATTTGAGAGTCAATGGAGAGACATCTTACTTTGCCATACTGCAGTGATTGAGAAACAAATATATTGGGTGACTAAAATGGGTGTGCTTAAGGTAATAAGAGTGGTAGGGCTTTGCTTCAATACAGCAATTGCTGTCCTCCTCAACCAGACCACACTTACCTTGTCAGTCGTGCTGGTTGACGGCGGCTGGCTTCACAGGTGAAGACGGGCAAACACTGACTGGAGCTGCTTCCTCAGGAGCTTCCCTTTGCCTTGGTGCCCTTAGCCGGTCGGCTGCCCGGGGCAGGTGCTTCCCTAAGAGCATGTCCTAAGTGTGTCGCGCTCGCCAATCCGTGTGCAGGACAGGGAAGGGAGGTGAGAGGGAGCAGGAAAGGCAGGAAGTGGCCTCAAGAAGGTGCAGACAGGCAAAAAATGCAGAGATATGCAAAAAGAAAACTGCAAATTTAAATGCACGTGCTCACAGCGGTTGCTGATGCCGAGATGTGCACTTACCAGGCAGCTGCAGGTGGCAAAAGTGGCTGTGCAGCTGGAAAACTACTAATATTACTGAAAGGATGCACAGTGTTTTTGGCCTTCATGGATCTTTCCACAGCATTTGATCTGATGGATCAAACACAATTGTGGTCAAAACATTTTTGGCCATGGAATATCCAAAGGTTTGTACTACATGAAGGGCCTGAATCTGTGGTAAGGCATGATACTGGGGCGAAGATATATAGCTCACGCTAGAACAAGCAGGGGGTTGAATTATGGGTACAGCTTAGCACCCATTCTGTTTAATTTGTGCACAAATTGTTTTCAGAAAATATTGGAACAGTCGACCTCTGATGTCCCACATGTGGCGGACAGGAAGAGTGCCATTGCAGGCATGTGCTGACATATGCTGTTATTCTGGTAAATACCCCAAGGGCCCTTCAGAAACTTTCAGATCATAATGCAGAGTTTGTGTCAGCCAGGAAATTTAAAATATATGCTAGCAAAATCTTTTCTGAAAATGGGGACAAAAACAAACATTATCACAGGCATTTATGGTTGTTGATTGCCCAATAGGGAGAATTCAAATACTTGACCATTTGGGGCTATGCTTTAGCTCGGTAAAGCACACATAGGTAATCAAGTGACCAGGTTGACTGTGGTGGCAGTAGGAATGATTTGCTTTGCCCAGAAACCTTTAGATTTTAACTTGTGTCAATGCTGATAAAGGGATATGAAGCAAAACTGCATGCTTTCACGCTTTACAGGGCAAGTATCTAGGGGACAGAGGGCCTCATTACACGGAATGTGGTAAGGGTTTACCGGTACCGGTAAGGGCACCGGTAAACCCTTACCGCCTTACTACGAGGTCCCTTTGCCGGACCAAACCTCAACGGCTGGTTTTAGCAGCCGTTAAGGAACGGGTCCGCATAGGGACCATGGTGCTAATTACGGTACCACAATTTGTGGTACTGTAATTAGCTCCTTACCCATTCCCATTGAGCCCTATGGGGGCAGGAATGGGGAATTACCGCCCCCGCTCACCTTAGAGTAGGGCGGTAATTCCGCCATCCACCAAGACGGACACGGTAAAATACCGGCGGCAACCATGGCGCTAATAGCACCATGGTTACCGCATACCGTGTAATGAGGCCCAGAGTCTTCAACAAAATTATAATTCATAGAAAATACATGTTGGCATTCTTTCCTCACTCTCCCCAGAGTGGACCAGTATATGACATTTATCCTGACCTTGGTTTGCTGTGTATCCAGAATCTGTGCAATATTGCTCCAACATTGCACTGACTGGCAAGTACGGTGAACCCAAATGCTATGGTATCTAAAGAAATTATTACAGATGTCTTAATACGTGCCATGTGGATCACCCATGTCAAAAGACATATAGCCTTAATTAATGTGCATTGCGTCATTGGTTTGACAAACCCAAAATGTTTGAGAAAGCTGCACAAGGGCTAAAGCATTATTAATTGAAAAGTTCTCAATTACTCGAGAAACCTAAGACCTTTACAGATCATCCAAAAGAGCCCACGCAATAATGTCCTCTCTGAAAACATTGGGGCCTTATTTTGAAGGGTGCCTATTGTCTCGCCTGCGAGTGAATCTGACGCGTCTGAGATTGTCTTTCCTTCCCCTAAAGACAGCAGTGGGAATATGGCTGGCGACAGTGATTGAGAACCAGGGACATCATTTCACCAAAATGGCAGGGGTAGCGGAAGTGATATCACACGGCCCTTGACCTCTGATGACAACACAGGAAGTGATGTCATTTGACCACACCCCATAGTGACATCACTGGACGCAATGGAACACAACCGTTTTCCCCTTTGACAAAACAGGAAGTGGCATTGTTTCTAAGTACACTATGAACAATATGGTTACTTATCACTGTAATGTGATATACATTTCATATAAGAATGGATCAACATATGTATTGGCAGAAAAAAACATGCTAAAACTGCAACTTGTGATGAGCACTATACATAGTGCGAAATGGATGCTTATTCTAATCTAAATGCTTTTTGGAGGATTTTTTCTTCATTGTGAATTTTAGGTGTTTAAGAACACACTAAATCAGGGACCCCTGAAGTCTGCCTGGAATAAACCGTTAATGAGTCTAGCAATTATTGTTTAGAATTCCAGAAAGACAAATTATGTGTTATTCCTATTCTTTCTTATTTAGGGTCACTGCTCAAAGTGTTACACTTGCTGAACCCTCTGTTTTTCTTAAGAAGCCTGAACAAGAAAGCCGGTTACTCTAGAAACAAAGAGGCACATGGCATTGGCCACAGCCCGGGAGCTTCAATTTGTAAAAAAAAGTAATAATGCTTTTTATTTATTTAGGGGTAGCAAGGGAGACCTCAGGGGTCCCAATTGTGACCCCTGGCAACCCCTAAATGATGTCCCTGCTGAGAACCAAGAGTATCCCCTTTGATCCGTGAACCGGAAATGATTCGTCATTTTTTTGCCCCAATTATATATGTTTTTGGAAGGAAATGTTTGTTCTGGTCCTGAAATGTAGGTGCTTTAGAAATTTAAACCAGCCCTGTTATATTGACTCCTGATGCAGGACTGGACATTAACTGGAGCACCAAATTTTTTTTTATTAACCAGGCGCTTCGTACTAGAAGACTGCACCTAGTTGGTAATTTCTATATTTCATTCCTTTTAATTTGGGAACATGTTTTTCAATACCGATTAAAAGATCGCACAATTATCTACTGGTGATGTCATTGAGACAAGATAGTTTTATAATTGGTGAATGCTATTTAATGTTTGCTTGTGTTGGTTTTATGGTTGTTTTACATGCAAAATAAACATTCAAATGAAATTAATGAAATTAGTTTTTTTTAATGGGAAAAACATGCAAGAAACGTGTCGCTATGTGGAGCCAGTGTATCAGTTTATGCATTTAATGTGTGATTTTATTCTTGTATATATACTTTACCTTAAGTGTCTTTCTTGTTCTGATTAGTTTCTGTCTCCCAGTGACATCAGTAGAGCATGAATGCCATTAACAAATTGTTTTACTAGCTTTAGGTACATGTTGGGTACTGGAGTGCATGTCTCAAATCCATACTTGGATTTCTTCTCTAAATAGATGGAGCATGTTGAAGCATATTTTTATATTAATAAACAGACATGTAAAACCAAAAATAAATGCACCCACCTCAACCCCCAAGTCTTTGTGGGAAAAGAATGACAGGTGACTGGAGAAAAGTTGTAAAAAGACTATTATTTTGAGGTGGAAGTTAGTCTCGTTGCTTCTATGTTTGGCTTGTTCTGGAACACTGGACGCCGTCCCAGAACAGATAATGAATGGTTGGTTGAATGATTGCCTCTCTAAGTTTGTGCTGCAGAGCTGGGCTCGGTGCCTCACGCGTCTCTTTCTCATTTCATGCGGGGGGGGGGCCTGGAGTTAGGGTCCCCGCGAGGAGTGGTCTATTAATGGAAGGATTTAGTTTGCGCTGGAAGGCTGGTCTTCACTTCCCAGCATGCATCAGATTCAATGTTGGTCTGTCTCAGTTTTTTGTTAGGGATCCGGCTTCCATGTCCCAGCATGTAGTAGTTCCCTTGCCAATGATCCCCTGGACTTGCGGTGGGAGTTTAGCCTCGCTACCCCACACTGCAGTGGTCTCTGCCTCAGTGTTTCCTTGCGTTCCCTCTGGGGCATTGCCCCAGCATGTAGGGGTTTCTCAGCAGGGTTGTACTTCGTTTAATTGTGGGATCTTGGATACCCTGAGCCACTTCCTTCGCACGTGGTTTCATTTGTTCAGTGTTGGAACTTGGACGGACTTCTGGTCCCAGTGTTCTAGAGGGTCCTTAAGCAGTGGTAAAAGTGTACCAAAAAAAGTAGTGGAACTCTGGTCTCGGGAGGGGAGAGGGTAGGCGGAAGCATAGTGCAACATTTGACAAGTGTTGCGGCCGGGGCATTGCAATAGTCTAAGTCACTAGTAACTAAGGCTTCTATTACAACTTTACACTTGCACAAAGACGTGAATTGACAATTCCTCTGTATAGAATGGTGTTTATGGTTGTTAGAAATTGAGGAATGTTCAACAGAAAAAAAAGAAAAGAAGTGGAACACCGCTCCTGAGCGTTCCCGCTCACTTCGACCACTTGTTCTTAGCATGTCGTTTCTTCAGTTCATTCTGGGATCTTAGGCTCAATGGCCCTCATTGGGACCCTGGCGCTAAGCTTTAAACGGCGCCGTAAAAGGCTGCGGCGCCGTGAAACACTTGGCGCCTTAGTACGAGGTCCCTTTGCGGGACCCGACCTGAACGGCTGGTCTAGACCAGCTGTTAAAGTAGGGACCCGCAAAGGGACTCTCGAGGTAAGTACGGTACCGCAATTTGCGGTACCGTACTTACCGCCTTCCCCAGTCCTATTGAGCCCTATGGGGCAAAAATGGGAATGGGGAAGGGCCAATGTTCAATGGGGAATTACCGCCCCGACAACCTTGGAATGGGGTGGTTATTCCCCATTGAACATTGGCGGACTTGTTACGATACCGGCACCAACCATGGTGCTAATAGCGCCATGGTTTAGAGCCAGTATCTTAATGAGGGCCAATGTCTCGGTCTATAGCAGGCTCTCCGTATACAGTTTACTTAGATCACTCTGGGAACTTGGACTCAGTGGGCCTCATTACGAGGTTGGAGGCAGCCCTGGAGCTATTAGCTCCATGGCGGCCTCCAAAACCCTTCCGACTCCGCCCTGGTGAATGGAGCAATTACCGGTCCATTCCGAGGTCAGAGGGACCGGTAATTCCCCATTCATGAGGGCCATTCCCCATTCCCATTTGAGCCCCCATAGGGCTCAATTGGAATGGGGAAGGCACTAATAATGGTACCGCAAATTGCAGTCCCGTTATTAGCTCTAGAGTCCCTTTGCAGGTCCCGTCCTTAACGCCTGCAAAAACCAGGCGTTATGGAGGGACCCGCAAAGGGAACTCGTAGTAGGGCGGTAAGGGATTACCAGCACCGGTGCCCTTACCGGTGCCGGTAATCCCTTACCTCCCACCTCGTAATGAGGCCCAGTGTCCCGTACTCGGCCGGTTCTTAGTGGGTGTTTTGTTTCCTCAAATCATGTTGCCTCAGTTTGGCCCCTTCTCCAACCTTCTCCAGACCCTTCCCTCTCACCCAATCAGCAGCTTTAGTCTTGAATCTCTTTGCCTCTCTGGGCTGCTTTCACTGCTGTCCTCCTCTCAGTGACAGTGTGCATGTCCACGCTGTCTGTCCCCAGACACTTGTCCCAGGTTAGGGCCTTTCTCACCCTGCTTGGCTTTCTCTTACCTCAGGACACAGTGGGTCACCTCCAAATGCTGGCTTTGGCCTTAGCGGTTCTCGGTCCCCATTCCCACTGCGGCCTTGTTTTCTGGCAGAGCTTTCACCTCACCTCATCAGGGGTACCTTCTGCGACTTCTTCGGTTTCTGGTCATTGACTACTGTTGTTGTTGTAAAATCTTCTATATGCTTGTAACATTCACTTAAGTTTTGGCGCCCAGTTACCTAAGGGTTCGGTGTGCGGTACAAATAAAGAAACTAAACTAAACTGACGTCGGATGGTGCTGGTGGTCTTGGCCCCAGCTGTGAGGTGTCCTGGGATTGGAGGTAACAAGACAGCTGGCATTGGTTTTCCCATGTTCTCTCGCACGCTCTTTGCAGTGGATCTCCAGCACCTCTTCAGCCATATGGAGTTTCCTAGTGACTGGGAAACTGCAGCGTGGGGCCACGTGACTGATGATATAATGATCAGACTTCCAAGAGCATCTGTCTCGACCCAATACAATGGGTAACTAGGCACAGACTTTAAGAGATATGGTAGAAGAGAGCTGCAATTGTGTCATGGGACAATATTAATTTGAGTCGAAACATGTTTTTTAAAAGCTGCCTCAGGGCAGCAAAACAAATGAAAAAAAAGTGAAAAAAGGAAACCAAAAATAAAGATAACAAAAGCAAACAGAAATTTAAGTACAAAAAACAAGGAAAAAGAAAAGAGCAAAGCTACCCCTATGGAGCAGGAGGGCTTGGCGGAGCGGACTGCAGGTCTCTCTGTCTCTCTCTCTCTCTCTGTCTCTCTCTGTCTCTCTCTCTCTCTCTCTCTCCACCACCTGCCAAAACAACCGAAATAACCTGGAGTGCAAAAAGTGGTATTAAACCAGGTGTCACGCTTTTATGCCAGGTTTTAGCACTACTTCTTTGAAAGATTCGAAAACGATCTACTAAGAAATTAAAAATAGAAAGAGTTCAGTGAAAAAAGGTTGAAATTGAGAAGAACTAAGCATAAATGCAAGAACAGTTCACGGAAGGTCAGGTTCACGTTACACTGGTTCTTTTTAGATCAGTAACATGTCATTTGGCGCTTCCTCGTGCTGAGGGTATATCCTTCCTCTGAGGCCTTTAGTGAGGGAAGGATGTTGCCCGATCTTGCTCATTTAGGCTTTACAGCCGGCCTGACTGGCCGCTGGTGCAGGAATAGGCACCAACCGTCAGAGGCTTATTTCCAGGGGTGGGCTGGCCTATAGGGAACTTTGCAGAATTCTGGGTAGGTCTCTGCACCCTGGACCTCTTTTGTGTGGTAACTTATTTTATTTCCAAATGTTCTCATAGGCAAAGGCTTCTGCTTGCTGAAAATGTGTAATATGGGGCCACTTTGAAAATTATTTCCAGGGCCCCTTTTGGTTCCTAGTCCACCCCTGATTTTTTTGTTATCAGGTAATAACATCTCTGCAAAAATGTTGCTGGTAAAAACAATTGCGGCAAAAATGCTGTGGTTTGAGCCGGTAAAGGTGTACCCCATTATACCATTTAAGGGGAGCAGGGGTTGCAGGGGTGTCCCCCGGGCCCTTTTCATGATTGTGGTGGTAAAACCATGACATTTTTGCCATAATATTTTGTATCCACTGCCATTTTGACGCGATTCTAACACATGGAACCCTTATTTTCACTGTGCAGCAGAATCCCAAGCTAGCCATTTTGTCCACCTCATTCGCCTACATGGCCTTCCAAGCTTGGGGAGGGGTAGCCATGTCCCCTCACTCCCGCTTCCGAGTCCATTCCTTGGCCAAATACCACATGAGGCTCTTCATCTGAAACACTGTGCCTAGCTCCAGTGGCGTCGCTAGGGTATGGTCAGAAGGCAGACCTGCACTTTACCGTTGCCTTAATGGCCTGCAATGACTCCTTTGTCTTATGTCTTATTTGGTGGGTTCTGTATTCTATCGGAGAGATACCCAACAGCTGGTTTACCTAGTACTTGGGTAAACACTTACAAGATATTTAAAGTAACACAAGGAAACTTACTTTTTCAAAGTTAGAATTTAAGTCTACTACGTCAACATGGATAAATCGGATTGCTTCATTGGGATAGTGAAATGTTCTTAAAAAGTTGCACCACAAGCTGGTTTGTGACAAATGTAATCATTATCCTAGTGAATTTACTACAAAACTTGTTTTAGTGATTCTTAAAGTGAGAAAAGTATTGTTGCGCAAAAGGAAGGCTTTTCAGGCATTCATTATTCTGCATTCTGCGTCTTCTATTTTTCCTTTCAGGATGTGGAAAATAAAACTTCAACAACACACTTTCGGCTTAACATGTTTCACTAAGGATGTACATATTGCAAGGTTACTTTAATTTGAGATATCTGTGTTTTGCAAGTAAATGGCAGAATGGCAGATATGGGGCGAGGGCTATACTGGTGGGGAGGCAGAATGCCATGTATGGGCCTGGACTATGGTGGTGGGAAGGCAGGATGGTAGGTATGCAGCTTGCATTCTGGCCTCGGGCTGTTGAGGAGGCGGGATGCAGGGTATGGGGATTGGGTTCTGGTGGTGGGGAGGCAGGGTGCCTGGTGTGCTGCTTGGGTTATAGGTGTTAGGGAGAAAGATACCATGTATGGGGCTTGCGTTCTGGCCTCTGGCTGTTGAGGAGGCAGTATTCCAGGTATGGGGCTCGGGTTCTGGTGGTGGGGCAGCAGAATGGCAGATATGGGGTGTGGGCTATACTGGTGGGGAGGCAGGATGCCATGTACGTGCCTGGACTATGGTGGTAGGGAGGCAGGATGCCATGTATGTGCCTGGACTATGGTGGTGGGGAGGCAGGGTGCCTGGTGTAGTGCTTGGGTTATAGGTGCTAGGGGGAAGGATGCCATGTATGGGGATTGGGCTCTGGTGGTGGGGAGGGAGGGTGCCTGGTGTGGTGCTTGGGTTATAGGTGTTAGGGGGAAGTATGCCATGTATGGGGCTTGTGGTCTGGTGGTGGGGAGGCAGAGAGCCTGGTGTGGTGCTTGGGTTATAGGTGTTAGGGGGAAGGATGCCATGTATGGGGCTTGGGCTCTGGTGGTGGGGAGGCAGGGTGCCAGGTGTGGTGCTTGGGTTATAGGTGTTAGGGGGAAGGATGCCATGTATGGGGCTTGGGGTCTGGTGGTGGGGAGGCAGAGAGCCTGTTGTGGTGCTTGGGTTATAGGTGTTAGGGGGAAGGATGCCATGTATGGGGCTTGGGCTCTGGTGGTGGGGAGGCAGGGTGCTTGGTGTGGTGCTTGGGTTATAGGTGTTAGGGGGAAGGATGCCATGTATGGGGCTTGCGTTCTGGCCTCTGGCTGTTGAGGAGGCAGTATTCCAGGTATGGGGATTGGGTTCTGGCGGTGGGGAGGCAGGGTGCCTGGTGTGCTGCTTGGGTTATAGGTGTTAGGGGGAAGGATGCCATTTATGGGGATTGGGCTCTGGTGGTGGGGAGGCAGGGTGCCTGGTGTGGTGCTTGGGTTATAGGTGTTAGGGGGAAGGATGCCATGTATGGGGCTTGGGCTCTGGTGGTGGAGAGGCAAGGTGCCGGGTGTGGTGCTTGGGTTATAGGTGTTAGGGGGAAGGATGCCATGTTTGGGGCTTGGGCTCTGGTGGTGGGGAGAACGATACCATGTATGGGGCTTGCGTTCTGGCCTCTGGCTGTTGAGGAGGCAGTATTCCAGGTATGGGGCTCGGGTTCTGGTGGTGGGGCAGCGGAATGGCAGATATGGGGTGTGGGCTATACTGGTGGGGAGGCAGGATGCCATGTACGTGCCTGGACTATGGTGGTAGGGAGGCAGGATGCCATGTATGTGCCTGGACTATGGTGGTGGGGAGGCAGGGTGCCTGGTGTAGTGCTTGGGTTATAGGTGTTAGGGGGAAGGATGCCATGTATGGGGCTTGGGCTCTGGTGGTGGGGAGGCAGGGGGTGCTTGGGTTATAGGTGTTAGTGGGAAGGATGACATGTATGGGGCTTGCGTTCTGGCCTCTGGCTGTTGAGGAGGCCGTATTCCAGGTATGGGGATTGGGTTCTGGTGGTGGGGCAGCAGAATGGCAGATATGGGGCGTGGGCTATACTGGTGGGGAGGCAGGATGCCACGTATGGGCCTGGGCTATGGTGATGGGGAGGCAGGATGCCAGGTATGGGCCTGGGCTGTGGTGATGGGGAGGCAGGATGGCAGGTATGCAGCTTGCATTCTGGCCTCGGGCTGTTGAGGAGGCAGTATTCCAGGTATGGGGATTGGGCTCTGGCGGTGGGGCGGCAGGGTGCCTTGTGTGGTGCTTGGGTTATAGGTGTTAGGGGGAAGGATGCCATGTATGGGGATTGGGCTCTGGCGGTGGGGAGGCAGGGTGCCTGGTGTGGTGCTTGGGTTATAGTTGTTAGGGGGAAGGATGCCATGTATGGGGCTTGCGCTCTGGCGGTGGGGCGGCAGGGTGCCTTGTGTGGTGCTTGGGTTATAGGTGTTAGGGGGAAGGATGCCATGTATGGGGCTTGCGCTCTGGCGGTGGGGAGGCAGGGTGCCTGGTGTGGTGCTTGGGTTATAGGTGTTAGGGGGAAGGATGCCATGTATGGGGCTTGCGTTCTGGCGGTGGGGAGGCAGGGTGCCTGGTGTGGTGCTTGGGTTATAGGTGTTAGGGAGAAGGATACGATGTATGGGGCTTGCGTTCTGGCCTCTGGCTGTTGGGGAGGCAGTATTCCAGGTATGGGGATTGTGTTCTGGTGGTGGGGCAGCAGAATGGCAGATATGGGTCTTGGGCTCTGGTGGTGGGGAGGCAGGGGGTGCTTGGGTTATAGGTGTTAGTGGGAAGGATGCCAGGTCTGGGGCTTGGGCTCTGGTAAAGGGAATGCAGAATATCAGGTATGATGCCTAGGCTCTCGGTGGTGGGGGTGAAAGGATGTCAGGTATGGGGCCTGGGCACTGGTGGTGGGGGCGTGGGGTGCCAGGTGTGGGGCTTGTGCTCTGGTGGTGGGGTGGTAGGATGCCTGGTGTGGTGCTTGAGTTCTAGGTGTTGGAGGAAGGATGCCAGGTATGAGACTTGGGCTTTGGGGGTGGGGAGGATGCCAGGTATGGGGCTTGTGTTCTGGCCTCTGGCTGTTGAGGAGGCAGGATGCCAGGTATGGGGCTTGCCCCCTGGTGGTTGTGAGGTAGGATGCATGGTGTAGTTCTTTGGTTCTAGGTGTTGGGGGGGGGAAGGATGCCAGGTTTGGGACTAGGGCGGCAGGGCGCCAGGTATGCAGCTTGCATTTGGCCCTCTGGCTGTTGAGGAGGCAGGATGCCAGTATGGGGCCTACCCTCTGGTGGTGGGGAGGTAGGATACCTGGTGTGGTTCTTGGGTTCTAGGTGTTAGGGGGAAGGATGCCAGGTATGGGACTTGAGCTCTGGTGGTGGTGGGAAAGGAAGACAAGTATGGGACTTGTGTTCTGGTCTCTGGCTGTTGAGGAGGCAGGATACTAGGTATGATGCCTGGGCTATGATGGTGGTGGGAACGCACAATGACAGGTATAGGGCCTGGGTAATGGGGGGGGGGCAAATAGACCAGGTATGGGGCCTGGGTTCTGGTTGTGGGGAGGCAGGATACCAGGTTTGGAGCCTAGGCTCTGGTTAGTGAGGGTGAAAGGATGCCAGGTATGGGGCCTGGGCTCTGGGGAGGCAGGATGCCAGAGGCCTGGCCTTTGCATGGTGAGGGTAGAAGGATGCCAGGTATGGTGCTTGGGTTCTGGTGGTAGGGAGGCAGGATGCCAGGTATGGGGCTTGGGCTCTGGTGGTGGGGAGAAAGATACCATGTATGGGGCTTGCGTTCTGGCCTCTGGCTGTTGAGGAGGCAGTATTCCAGGTATGGGGCTCGGGTTCTGGTGGTGTGGCAGCAGAATGGCAGATATGGGGCGTGGGCTATACTGGTGGGGAGGCAAGATGCCATGTATGGGCCTGGGCTATGGTGATGGGGAGGCAGGATGCCAGGTATAGGCCTGGGCTGTGGTGATGGGGAGGCAGGATGCCAGGTATGGGCCTGGGCTGTGGTGATGGGGAGGCAGGATGGCAGGTATGCAGCTTGCATTCTGGCCTCGGGCTGTTGAGGAGGCAGTATTCCAGGTATGGGGATTGGGTTCTGGTGGTGGGGCAGCAGAATGGCAGATATGGGGCTTGGGCTCTGGTGGTGGGGAGGCAGGGGGTGCTTGGGTTATAGGTGTTAGGGGGAAGGATGCCATGTATGGGGCTTACGCTCTGGCGGTGGGGAGGCAGGGTGCTTGGTGTGGTGCTTGGGTTCTAGGTGTTAGGGGGAAGGATGCCAGGTATGGAACTTGAGCTCTGGTGGTGGTGGGAAAGGAAGACAAGTATGGGACTTGTGTTCTGGTCTCTGGCTGTTGAGGAGGCAGGATACTAGGTATGATGCCTGGGCTATGATGGTGGTGGGAACGCACAATGATAGGTATAGGGCCTGGATAATAGGGGGGGGCAAATAGACCAGGTATCAGGCCTTGTTTCTGGTTGTGGGGGAGGCAGGATACCAGGTTTGGAGCCTAGGCTCTGGTTAGTGAGGGTGAAAGGATGCCAGGTATGGGGCCTGGGCTCTGGGGAGGCAGGATGCCAGAGGCATGGTGAGGGTAGAAGGATGCCAGGTATGGTGCTTGGGTTCTGGTGGTAGGGAGGCAGGATGCCAGGTATGGGGCAGGGCTCTGGAGGAGGGGAGGTAGGATGCTAGGTAGAGGGCCTGGGTTCTGGATGGTGGGGGGATGATGCCAGGTGTGGGGCCCACGTCAGTTTGGGAAAGCATACTAATAGCCCTTTTATAGGCGGTCCCCCCTACTGTTGCCTGTGGACCCTGCTGTACCCCCCTGAATTTCATTCCTGGAGACACCACTGCCTATATCGCGGGCCTCTCAGCAGTCAAGCAGTAGGTGAACCAAGAAGGGAAAAAAACAAACAACAGTTAAACAGCAAGAAAAGACCAACAGGCAGCGAAAAATGTGTAGCCTCCCAAAACAACCACTGCACCCTGTCGCAAGAACCCGGTGAGGGACATGCATGTGTTTCGTGGAAGCATGAGTGCGCTTCTGCCAATGAGGAGATAGATTGTGTGTGTCATTCTCTGAGCAACTATATTTTGCAAATATGTGACAATAATTTTGGGCACATTTATGGTTGTAATATATTTTTTACACAGCGATGATTACCATGAGATTTCATCCGCTAAAAGCATGGGTGCAGGCAAAAAAAACAAAAAACACTTTTGGGGTAGAGCTTCATCACGAGTTGGGCGGTATCCAGGCTGTAATACTTCCCAACTGTAATAGCGTTAGCGCACATCAGTCTGGTGGTATTACCGCCAGATCACGGATTGGCCGTTAACAGTAAATCCCTATTCCCCATTGGGTCCATTGGATCCAATGGGGCATTTTTGGTGCTAGAACTGCAAGCTAATAGTGCACACTAATACCGCCAGCGGTAATACTGCCGAAAACAGGGTGCTAAATGGGATTTTCACCTCCAGAACAGGGCTGAGGGCCTTATCACGAATTGGGCTGTATCCCGACTGGGATACCGCCCAACTTTATTTGCGTTACCGAGCACCCACATGGGATTTTTGCCATCGCATTAAGGGCTACCACCCAAATCGTGTTGAGGCCCTGAAGGTAAAACAGCCCATTTAGCACCCAACTCGTGATATGGCCAGCCCCTAAATGAGGCGGTAATACCATTACCGCTGCATTTAAGGGCTACAGCCCAACTCACGATGAGGCCCAAACTGTGAACCCTCGCAAAATTGAATAGCTGCATAGTTATGAAAAAGACTGGGTGCTAGAGCTCACCCCAATCTTTGAAGGAAAAAGGCAAGAAAGTGGTATGAGGGTGCCTGAATGAAATAGTGCTTCCTTTGTTTCCTTTGCTGTTGCAGTGACTGAGAACACAGCAGAGGTCTCGGGCAAGGTAAGTGCTGGGTACGGGAGTGGGTAAGTAACAGGTCAGAGTTTGGGCGGTAAGGACAGGAGGGAAATGGAGCGACTCCTTAAATCCTGAGAGCCATCAGGGTCCATGATCAGGCTGCAGATGAGTACCAGGGTCTGTGATTATCTGTATGTTGATTGATCAAACCCCAAGCTTTACCTCATAGAAAAGGTCGGAGTTTGTTGCTTCCCTTGTCAGTGGGCCCACTGGGTGCTGCTTCGGATTGAGCAATGGCTCCCTTCTTGCCAGGTCTGAGGACCTACTCACTACACTCGCCCGCTCACCTGCGCCGTCCTCCACTCTCAGGCCGTTTCCATGCCGCCATCTGCCCAGCAGGTTCCATGGTCTTCTTCAGGCCAAACGCCTCCGCCCAGATGCCCTCCCACCCCGGCACTGGTAGTCCCCTCTGGCTTCCTTCACCACCTCCTGGCCTCGTCCTTTCTTTATTTTCCTCATCTTGGCGACATGCACATGCTGCGATCAACATCACCCTAGACTTTTCAAGTTAGTACCCTGGGTACTGATTGCTAGAAAACCCAGTGGCAGATGGCATCAATGCCAGATATTGGACTTGGGGACTTTATTAAGACCCATGCTGCGCCTGGGCCAATCAAGCCACCAGTCTCTGATTACATTGCTCAGAATAATGCCTGGCCGGCCTGGAGTCTAAGTGGCTCTTAGGATTCCAGTGCTCTACTCTGAGTGTTAATTGCAATTAATGCTGCATATATCTGGGTTTGTTACCATATACATGTTTAGAAAATGCAGTCTTCCGTCATGTACCAAGTGCAAACTAAAATGCACAAATAATGCCATCAAATGCCATTAGCACCAGGGTGGGGGGAGCCAGCCAATCAGAAGGCTAGAAACATGGGCTTGGACTGCCGGTACAAGCCCGCGTTTCAATCAAGCCTGCGTTCCATGCCGCCCGACCGACTGTTCCCCCGCCACCATCTTCCCGCACCCTCCATCCCATTTTTATCCCACCACCCCCTACTTACCTTATTTCAGCGGCGGCAGTCCCTTCACCTCCCGCAGGCCACCATGGAAAGGGAAGAGGGGCCCTGCCTTCTCTTTCCATGGCAGCCATCTTGGAAAAGGATTTTCTGAGAGCGTCCCGTTGTAGGAAGGAACATCCTTATTTTTAGCACCCTGCTTTGGTAATCCAGTATGCTAATGGCCTAATGTATGGTCACATTGTAACGTAGCCTCAAATGTCCCAGTAATGACATCCAATGCCAGCAATTGCATCAAATGCATGGTATAGAGATCACATTTATCGTGCAGCCTTAAATATCCAGTTTCTGCCATCAAATGTTAAGCACATTCCCAAAGGTCCCAGCAATTCTATATATTTCCATTTAGTGCCTCTTGTGCATGGCAAAGCCACCACAGGTTAGGGCACATACTCTCATGTTCATCTCTTACCACCATATGGCAAATGTAGACCACTCAAATGCCCCAGAAATGCTGTCTAATTCCATCCAATCCCTCAAAGACATGCTAGGGTCAGCATATGTAAGGTACGGGGCCTCATATGTTCAGGTGCTGCCTTTCAGCCATGCCTAAATCCGCTGCCCACTCGCACACATACATTTGGGCCTCAGCCATGCGTAAACTCCTCGTCCTCTGCCCACCCAATCACCTGAAATCACATGCGGTGATCCTCAAACTTGATGAGGGGATGAATCAGAATGTTTCTATCTCTCTTTTTAAAGACTCTATTAGAGGAGTTATAGGGGGTGGAGTACAAAGTTGCAAGCTCAGCAAAGACATCAGCAATGTTCTTCAATGATCATCGCATAATGATAACACGCTCTTAAAGAGCAGAAAGTGGTCGAAGATCGGAAGACGAAAGAAAGGCTAAGGGCAAAGGAAGGGGCCTATGAGGGGGATCACTGCATTGAGGTATGGGTAGAATGAAATAGAACCCTATTCAAGTACTAGTTGGCCATGATGCATCAGATGACAAGGGTTGGAAAAGAGCCATCAGAATGCCATAGTCAAGGCTTTATCAGGAAACACCATATACTTCTGTGAATTTCAATCAAAGCTCTTTGGTCTACTCAAAACCTTTGCCATCCTACATGAGCCCTTCTCTAAATGTTCAAGGCCCACTAAGTCAGCAAGCCAGGTTTCACACTGAGGCTGCCTAAATGGCATGCACTGGCCATGACCTCCCTCATAGCACACATTATTATGCAAGTGGTATCGCCTATGAGGAATAAAGCACCCTCAGACTTGGCCTCACCATCCCCACCGCCCCTGTCATTGACAAAGCTGATTTGTACCTATCACTTCATCCTGGACGTGCCTGTTTTTTAGCAGGACCGCACCGTGTGGGTGAATATACCCCAACATATTTATAATCCCAGCAGCCTTTTGAACCCACTAAGTTCAAACTCTGAGTTTAGGAAAGGGACTGATATATTCTAAATAGGCTGTTAGTTGCAGCCTGCAAATTCCGAGAGATCGACAATAGTTTTGATATTATTCCAAAGAGTGGCTGATCTTTGCTGCAAGAGGTTTACGTATCTTTCTTACAATAATCCCACTGAATTTAGGAGAAAACACCTAGGCGAATACTCATTAGGCCGGGAGGATAGCTCAAGGGAAACGCTCGCCTTGGAAGCAAGAAGACACGAAGCAACATCGGTTCGATCCCTGGGTCCGTGCTTAGAAACCGCTGGGTATTAAGCGCATTATAAATAACCAATTACAATTGCATTTTAGGACCATCTTGCTTTCCTACCCATTTCAATGTCATCATTATTGTCTTGACAGTGCATCAAGGTACAGGCCTCTTCTGTAGCATCATGGTCCTTTGTACCTGTACCTTTCAGCCGTGCATTCATAAACTGCTCCGTCATGCACCTCCAACTCTTTCAACATCTCTTCCAGAATTTTCCTTTGTCTAGATGAGTAGAACTGGTCCGTAGTCACAGAATAGTCAATATTTCGTTGGAAGCCATTGCGTGACTGCATCGTCAATAGTGTAGCTAGGTTTATGTGCTCTGTGGAATTTTAGGAACATCTAGGGGTCTGCTTTAAGCTTCCTAGACAAAGACTTCCAGCAAAGCCTTATATGGTCCACAGAGCATAGGCTCTCACTTCTAGGGGTAACCCTACAGTACAGGATATATTGACAGGTGGGTCTTCTAAAGGAGTGTTTCTTCTGATCCAACCGCAAAGATCTCTAGACCTTTAGTCAATTCCCAGTGTATCTCCATGAATGGGAAATGACATTGATTTCATGGAATATAATCACTTCTGGGAGCTTAATGCCAGCCGAATGGGCACGCATGTGTATCCACTATACAGAAGAGGTCTCTTTGTCTCACCCCAGGGGAATCCGAAGAGTTTCTCAAGCCTATCCCAATAGACCAAAGGGATCTGGATGGGCACATTTCCAAATAAAGCCACACAAGGTAAGACATTAACTTTATAACAATTAATCCTTCTTCATAGATTCAGACCCCAGACCCCACTTCCATTGGTATCAGAAGTAACTCTTTGACTGCCATTAGGGCATAATATATATAGATCAGAAAATAAAAGATACTAGGCCTCTTTATAACTGTGCCAATCCAGGAACAATGGTGCCGGTAAGCCTACCGGCACCGTTATTACGGGACCAGCACAGAACAACTCTGCGGGCGGATGCTGGCCCGCCCGCCAGGGTCAGACCTGCTGGGCGGAACAGCACCCGCTCGCAGAGTTCTCACGGGAGCACCACCACCATTGTTAATGGTGCCGGTGCTCCCGTGTCCCATGAGGACTAATAAAATTACTGGCGCCTGACTTCCCGGCCACCTGACTCGGAATAGCCTGGTGGCACTGGGAGACCAGGTGCTGGTAATTCATTACAGGTCCTGGGGCAACCTGCCAGTTTTACCAGCATGGTTACCGCCGGACCCGTAATGAGGCCCACTGTTTTTGCCATAAACATATACACACGTCCTAATTTGTTTTGGGAATTGTGAAATTCTGGGCAGTTTGGGAGGGTAGCACTCAAGGGGTTAATTTAATCTAATAAGGGCTCAAGCTTTTTTGTAATCGGTTTAGTAGAGACTCTCGGCAATATTATACCCAGGAACCCCCCGCGCCACAGTCCTTGTGCAATTTGTTTCATATCACGATAGTCTCTCAAGTAACTAATCATGTCCAACAATACCGGTACCGGCATCGCAGGTTTCTTAACCATAAATAATTGTGGGGCCACACAGCAACCACCAATGTCCTTTCTGGTGCCCAGGACACACATATGGCACCCTTGAAGCACATGGGGGCACCTGCCGCAAGGGTCCCAGTTAGGCAGTGGTAGCTATGGACGATGGGAAGTGAAGATGTGAAGAAAGTGATGAATCGCCCCTTTCTCTTCGACTGCTGCATAATCAGGGAAGAGCAGTGATTGGCTCAGAGCAGCCGAGTACTGCAGAATGTACACAGAGTAAGCAGACACATGTTGTATTGCCTATGAATCTGCCTGCAATAGAACCTCTTGGATTCTTGGTGTGACCATTTGCTGTACAGGCCTGTGTCCGAATGCACTCCCGTGCATGCCGTCCACTCGGTGCAATTTTGAATTGTTTAGACAAAAGTAACTCAAGCGCGGAAATCCGGGCAGTTCTGGGTTTCCATGTTTGAACTGCAATCATTTTAAAAGCGATCGTAAATACGTCCCGCCACGTCCATGAATGCTAGACGACATTTACATGGTTTCCCGTGGAACCCGGTTGCTCCGGTCAGGCACCCTGAGGAAGTGAGGGGCAAAAGAAGAAAGAGAGAAGGAATGTAATGAAGACAGACTCCTGAAGGAAAGCAGAGTCATGCCGAGAGTGAGGGACCAATAATCCGTAGGACAAAGATGGAGAACCAAAGCAGAGGAACCAGCTGGTCCTTCCCCTAAGAGGTCCTGCACCTAGAAGGCAACTACAGGTCCCAGTTTGATTGCTTCGTGTAAGTGGCCATGCTGTTTGTCTATCGTAGACAACCATAAGAGAAGACCTCTTTCGAATTGTTGGACTTTTGTTATTGAGGGAAGGACTGTAAGTTAGATATTCTACCCTCAATACTTTTCACCCAAGGGAAGGACTTTAAGTTTATATTCTCCATTGCACCATTTGATTTAGCGATTCTCACAACTCACTTTCAAGGAACTTTTGAGTCAGGAAACCTTTAAGTGAAAGGATTAGTTGTGACAGGTGAGTTTACTTTAGGGGTTTTAGTACTTTGCGGCTAAAAAGCAGGGAGACTGCACAGCATCAAAGTCGCTGGCTGGCGCAGGTGTTCCTGTGTTTGTCAGGAGGGGCAGATGCAGGTGTTGACCCGCACTCAGCCTCACAAATGAATCGAAATGATACGGACAGTATAAATCATGCGTAAAATGTTGCAAGCACCTCTTTTAGTCTCCACCTGCATAGAGCTCAAAAAGAGTCCATTCAAAAAGGGGAGAGTATAAAATGGACATCAATACTCATGTTCCACAGACAAACCATCTCTTTGAATCAGATGCCTTCCCAGTTAGCAAAACAAGCGCTCGGCTCTAGTCTTCCAAAATACTAGATGGAATACATGCAAATATAAAGTGGCGTTGACATCCATAACGGCATAAAAATTATAACACGGTTTTAAAAAAACAGAGATATGTCAAAAAAAAAAAAAATATATATATATATATATATATATATATATATATATATATATATATATATATATATATATATATATATATATTAGCATAGAGGTCCATGTATATGGCCCAAAGTGCAGGTTTTCTTCAACACAGTAGGACCACTATATATCCTACGGCAACAGCTCCCTCTAGCGGTGACAACAGGCGAAGCTATGCAAATTGGCATTGCCTCTATATATCCTAAGGCAACAGCTCCCTCTAGCGGTGACAACAGGCGCAGCTGCTGCATCGGACAAACATACAGAACAAAAATACATCTGGCCTTTTATTATATTGTTAAATATAAGTGTTAAATGAATCCAAATATTCCCCGCGCATACACACTCGTACGTAAACCAGCAGCCTTTTTTGGTACAGGCAGCAAGTCCGCTTACATCGATCGTTAGACATTTTATTTCATGAACCAAGGCCCTTGACAATTTCAGTAAGTCCCCGTTCTAAACCCAATGACGGCTGAAGCGCCGATCAAGGCCAAAGACCCTGCCGATAAGACATTGATTTCTCGCGCCGCACGCTTCTGGCTCTTAATAAGATTTATGCTGGTTTGGCCGGAAAGATGTTGCAGACGATCATATGATTTATGGAAACATATTCCTCGTAAACAGAGGAATACGCGCGTAGCTTCTGCTGCGAGTGCCCTTATTGATTACCCCGGCCTGAGAGGCAAATGTTTCTACAAGAAAGTCCCCGGCTTCCTGAGGGGTTCGCTTGTGTGCTGAAAATGCACGGCAAGCTTTACTTATTTTGAAGTGTATTTCCAGAGATACAGACAACAGTGCCAAGCTAGAAAGGGCTGTATTGTCATCATGGACGTCATTTGGGAGTCCCCAGGGGTCGCAAAGGCGAACCCTTGTGGTCTCCCTTGCTACCCCATGGTATCCTTTGCAACCCCTAAAATGTTTTTTTAGAAACCGAAGCTCCTGGTTCTGTGGCCAGTGCCATTGTTTCTGGAGTGGCTGGCTTTCTTGTACAAGACTCTTTAAAAAAACAAAAAAAAAAACAGGGTTCCACAAATGTAACAGTGATCCTAAATAAGAAAGAATAGGAAATAATGTGTCTTTTTGGAATTCTTAACAATAATTGCTAGACTCATCAAAGAGCGTGAAAATTCCCCATTGAGCCCAATGGGGAATGGGGCATTCCCTAATGGGCTCAGTGGGGAATTCCATTACCGCCAAACCCGTGATCCGGCGCTAATCGCGCCGGAGGGTTTGGCGGTAGGGCTAATACCACTGGCGGTAATACCACCGGCGTTACCACCCAACTCGTGATGAGGCCCTATGTATTTTGGTTTTCGCAAGTTGCTTTTATAGCATGGTTTTTTCTGCTGTTGTCTCTGTTATGATCATCACAAGACATTCCATCTCGGTGTCCTCGGTCACTTGACAAAATCCTTGTGCCTAAAAGCTTGCGTACACTGTGGAAATGTTTGAGCATAGCACATAGAGTGGCCCTTGATTTAATTGTGCCACAATAAATGCTTTGTTGTAAGTCATCTATCTTTCCTATCTCCCTGGTATGCTGGTCAGGTTTTTTGTTTGCATGTAGGAGATAACGAGTGTCCAGAGTACTGGATGCTGTGTGAGTGTGCTGCTTTCCCTGCGCTACTCTAAATTATTTAATACAAAGTTATGAACCCTCCCAATAGTATGTATTTGCCAACCTCTGAAGCCTGAAAAGTAGATCCACACAAGCTTGACATGGGACCAAATTTGGACCTGCAGATGAACTGGCCTGATTTTCACAGTTACCAGTTTAATTGTATACACTACAGAGTGTAATTTGCTTTCTGACTTTGAGAACATTTAGGCATGTAATTGCTAATTTTACTATAGCTGGTAAGATAGCTCAGTGGGTCGAGCTCTCACTGCTGCGAAGTGTGTCTGATCTGCAGGTTGCAGATTTGAATCCCAGCAAGGTCAACTCAGCCTTTCATACTTCTGAGGTCGATACATGAGTACCAATACAGGTTGGGTGATATTGTATCTACATTTATTCAATAAAGAGCGCTTCAGCGTAAGCGCCCTATAATAATACATCATTATCATTTTGCTTTGGACGTCTGCTAGCATTCAAGGTCATTTGGAAATATGGGCCTATACACACTGATATTAACGATACATATGGTGATCCATTCTTGTATGAAATGTATATGATATTACAGTGATATCGTAATCAGATTTTTCGTAGTGTACTTAGGAACAATGCTATGTGATGCCAGTTCCTGTTTTGTCAAGGGGTGAAAGGGCGTGTGCCATCACTTCCTATGATGTCACCTCGGGGAGGGGTTAAATTACATCACTTCCTGTGATGTCATCAGAGGTCAAGGGTCATGTTATGTCACTTCCGCTACCCCTGGCATTTTGGTGAAATTACATCCCTGATTGTCATGTGGCATTATGGCCTGGTGGCGGACACTAGCATGTGTTTTCAGCCCGCACCTGAGTTTTGTGCTCGAGTAGGACACACCTCCTTTAACATTTAATCATACCTTTGCCACAGGGTGTTAATTTATTAACACACTAACTTGTCGATTTCACCTCTACAGTTTCTGGATACTGGAGACCCCTCCCAATACAGGTGTCCAAATACTTTTCTTTTCTCTAATGTAGATGCAAGCTTTCTGGTGTCTCGTTACACAGAGGCCTAGCCGGAACTGTTTAACAAGTGGGGCCTGAAGCCAATGTAGTTAGGCCCACTGCAATGACATTAACATCTGTAAATGCCCTCACAGCGCTGCACAGTGGGTAGTTACACATCTTGGGTGGGCCCTACCCTGTCTACGCCTCTGGTCCCGTACCCCTTCACTGACTCCAGCCTCTGGTCTTGTTAGAAGATGAGTCGTTGGCTGTAATTAGCAGTGAAAGTTAAAGAGGGGTCCTTGGAAGAGGGTGAGCACATACTGGACTTCTTCCCCTTTGCCTCCCTTAACTGGCTGTACCCTCCTTGGCCCAGTCTCGCTCTACTCAGACTGCCTGGTGCAGCATAGGGTTGACCTGGCAGGCTAAAACGTGCCTATTGCGGCTGACTAGGCCCTAGCCTTCTTCACTCCTTGATCTTCCTTGCTTTCTTCCCACCTCCTCCGTGGCCACGGTTTAGCTCAGGTTGTCACTCCATGGCCCTGATGTCTACACCTCCTCTTGGCCCCAAGGTTCTCCTTCTTTCTCCAGAGCTCACTCTTTCCATGCCTCCTTCCTATATCTGAGCCCTGATGGTCAGTGGTAGAAGTGTACCAAAAAAAGTAGTGGAACTGTGTCCCGGGCGTGGAGCAACATGCAACACGTTTTTCAAGGGTTGCAGTCCTACTTGTTGATAGCCAACTGAGTTGAAACAGATTTCAGTTTGGCTGTAACTGCTATTGAGTGCGCTAAAGTGGAGAAATGTGCTTTAACTTTACAAGGAAGAATTTCACAATGGTGACAATGGTTGAAAAAAGCAGTGGATCTGTTAACAGTAAAAAAAATCAAAATAGTGGAACTCTGCTCCCGACCGTTCCCACTCACTTCGACCACTGCTGATGGTATATCCTCCTCCTCCTGGTTCTGTCCTGTGCCTGGCCTTGTCCCCTTCTCCAGTGTTATCTCCTCTTCCATTGCTCCCACCTCCTCGTTCAATGTTGTTCCTTCCAATCACTTGCTGCTTCAGATATCACCCTACGCCTTTTACTACCAACACCTCCTTCTGTTTATTATGGCCTCCTGTTCGTACAAGCACCTTTGCTACCACCGCCACCTTATGTGTAGCCTCCCACCTTGCTGTTTCCTCCAATGCCTTGGTCTCCTTCACCCCAACCAAATCCCTAGCCTCCAGATGTTATCAACTACCTCTAATTCCCCTTTACTACCAACCTCCTTCTGTTTACTCTCCTCACAGATCTTACACCTCCTGCTTATCTAGCACATATTTCACTACCTTGTCTTTCTCTCCACTGCCTTTACAGACTCTTCTGTCTCTCCAGCCTCCTTTTACTACATCACTCTCCATTTTCTAGCCTTGTCCAAAAGTGAGCCTCCTGCCCCTTCAGGCCACACTCAGCCAGTGGGTATAGCCTCCATTTTCCCAAAGGTTAGGCTTTTCAGGAAGGGATACATCTGTGAGCAGTAATTGAAAGAGAGTTGGGATTGTTTATATATCTTGAGCTCACGGGAGACTGCAGAAGGTGCAGCCGGTTGGCCCAGGACTATTTCTGGCCTGTCCACCATTTTGGATCGTAGATCTTCTGTGTGGCTCCCTGCATTGAGGTCTTCTGAGTGTGTGGTTTACAGACTGATTTCTCAAGTTATGTTTTAAACCTTCTCTGTCGTGCTTCCGATACTGAGCAAGCAGGGAAAAGTATACCACATTTCCCTTGTGGGAGATGCACTGACCTGCCAACAGTGTGATGGTAACTTTGCTCTCTGGGCAAGTTCTTTTGTGTTTGGAAAGTCACAGGCTTGACCCGCAGCTCTGTAGACACAATTCCTTTAATGTACGAGGTGAACCACTAACAGTCGTATCGTACATGCTACTTTTGTCGGGTAGGCTGGCAGAGTTTAAATTAAAGGCAAAGCTTTTTGCTCGCGCATTGACAATTTGGACCTGGCTAGGCCGAGCTTCATATCCTTACCCTTCGAGAGGCCTTCTCTTTTCCTGCCAGAGTATTATAACGTTCTGGGTTGAGGTTTAAACCACTAGGGATGGTTTGCCATGATGGACCAGAGGGATTGGGAGGGACGGGGCCCCTGGAGCTAGCCTGTGGGGAAGTTATGTGACTGTCATCTGCCATGTGCTGAGGACCAGGTCAAAGGGACCAGGGGCTCCTCCCCAGACCTCTTCCATGCTTAACATCCCCTGAATCACTGACCTGGTGTTTCCCTGAACCAGCCAAGGTGTCTCGTCCCAATACACATAGTTGGGAAGTGATGATTTCATGTGTGCCATTTCAGGCCTCCAGGGGAACTGAATCTGTGATAGGTTGGGTTTTCTACTCTCTCCACTGACCTACAGTTGACACCATTGTGCATGCCATCCTGTGAGGATACCTAGTGGAAATGAGGGTATCAGGTAATAATATCGCCAAATATATGGTTGCCGTAAATAATATCGCCGGGAAAATGTCGTGGCGATATTATTTAGGTGACCATATATATGGGCACAGGGACAAAAAAAATAATTAAAAATGTTTTTTTAAAAAAAAAAAATGTGGGGTTTGTGGGGGTGTCCCCCGCATGTTCCATGCAATAATGTCGCCACAAAAAACGGCCATTTTTCGCCGATATTTTTGCATGGCGAGATTTTTGTGCTGACATTATTACATGGAACCGAAATGAGGATATAGGGTACCATTCAGGCTTCCAAACCAATATCCAATAGTTCTGCTTTGCTCTTTCTTTCATGACATCTTTCTCCCTCTTCCTGCCCTTTTCACAAATTATTGCATATTCCTCTTTTCTTTTCTGTATGCCGTTTAAATTAAACCTCGACAAAATGTTTTTACAAAAACAAAAAAAAAAGCAAACAAGACTATAGAAAAAACTATTTAAAATAACACAATTCATCACAGACATTTAAATAAATACAATCAGGTATACACATTCTGCTATACTTAAGGAAAAAACATTTTCCTCCTTATAAAATACTCTGAATTATATCAAACAATTAATAATGATACTGTAAAGAAAGGAAGAGAAAACAATGAAAACATGTGAACCTATATACATTCATGCTCCCGTTTCAAATGTATTGCAGAGCTTAACAGGAGCATACACAGGGTTTTCTTGTTTAAACTCTTTAGTAGTTTACAGAATATTGAGGCTTTGTATGAAGCCTGCTACAGCCAAACCCTCGTGCACATTTTGTATGTTTAGGCATTGTTTCCAAATATTTTCTGTCCAGCATACTGATTCATATTTTAAGAGTGGTAATAGGTATTTGTTCCTGCGCGCTGTTAGTGCTGCGCAGTCTAGCACCAGATGTTTAGAGGTTTCTGGTGCAAGACTACAGAATCTACACCCCATCTCCTTTTCTGAAATTTGCCCTCTCCTGAACAGTATTTCCGAATCCAAGTCATTTGACCGAATGTAAAATTACCGAGGATGAACTATCCGAAAACAAAGTGCTCGAATGACCAAAGTTCGAACACTACACACACACACTCTCTCTCTCTCTCTCTTCCTCTCTTCCTCTCCCCCCCCCACTTACCTTCATCTTCACGCTGGTTCCTGCAGCGCCAGTTCCCTTTCACTTCCGTGATTGGGACTGGCGCTGCAGGCTCCTTTTCTTTTCTTTTTTTTAAACTGACGGCTGCGGGGGTGTCCCCCCCCTGCAGCCCCCGCTCACTATACCATAAAGTATAGTAAGCAGGGGGACACCCAGCATCCCCCGTTTTTTTCAATGCTACCACCAAAGGATCAAACTTTTGGTGTTCGATCCTTTGGTGGTAGCATTCTTAGAACTTTTGGTCGTTTCAACCTTTTATTTTCGGTCATTTCGACCTAAACCGTATTTCATTGGTCAAAAGCAGATTCCATAGCAGCCTAAGTAGCAGCCCGCTAAGATAGCGCTTAGGGAACTGTGTCAATATTATAGAGAGAGTCCCTCAGCATCAGCGTTTATGCTCATGGGTGAGATGACTCATTGATGTATAGGAATGAAAGGCACCTGCTGTCATATTCCAATCATCCAGCAAATATCGTTTAGCTTTCTAGGGGTTACTGATTAGGGTCTCTAATTCAGAATCAATTCTATCTAGTCCGAAAAAGCTCCTGATAGTTAGATTAACCTTGGAATTCTGTGAAAAAGCACATGAACCCCCAAGCGTCTGATACAGGGAGTCAGGTCGAGGAGCCTCAAGTTTGCAAAATAGTGTCAATAAACGTCACTGTGCTTTTAGTGAGATGGCCCCAAGTTCATACCTTGTAGACACCAGTGGTACTGCGTTCTGAACGCTGAGGAGCTTTCTCCACGATATGCCCTCCAAACGATCCAATGAATTGACCATTGTTTCTTCCTGCAACTCCAAGCCCTACATTATTTTGTGGACTATTTTCCCTTCGAAAAACATAATGGCAGGTTTAATCGAAAATCTATCAAACTTTCCTCTTATGTTATTGGCGTAGGAGATGCCTTCTTCTAAAGCCGATCATTGCAGCAGTATATAGAGGCCACACAGGCACGTAAACACTCGGAGTATCCGAAAACCAAGACTAAAATACTACCACCTCGGAATCCAGGCACTCCCACCTTGAACGTAAATGTTGCCCAAAACGGGTCAAAATGGGCATATATAACACCTCACACTATTTTCCAAACTTAAGGCTCCCCTTCCGCGACTTAAGTACTATGGGTATCCAACATCCAGCATGGAGGAAATTAGAGCAAACAGTCCACGGCATAGAGGGAGTATGTTTAAATGCTGTGACCCAGGGAGTCCCAGAAGGGCCACAGTATATCTCCATGGGGTACCCAAATTGGCAGTGAACAAGAAAGAACCAAGGGATGCCCTTTCAAACAAATGCCTACACTGGTTACGCACTGTCAGAGGTTGCACTTTTGTGTCAAAGGAAGCTATGGCGGCTGCTGCAGGGTGCCTAATGAGCAAGCTATGGCGGGCTGCTGCAGGGTGCCTAACGAGGGAGCTATGGTGGGCTGCTGCAGGGTGCCTAACGAGGAAGCTATGGTGGGCTGCTGCAGGGTGCCTAACGAGGAAGCTATGGTGGGCTGCTGCAGGTTGCCTAATGAGGAAGCTATGGTGGGCTGCTGCAGGGTGCCTAACGAGGAAGCTATGGTGGGCTGCTGCAGGGTGCGTAACGAGGAAGCTATAGTGGGCTGCTGCAGGGTGCCTAACGAGGAAGCTATGGTGGGCTGCTGCAGGGTGCTGCAGGGTGCCTAACGGAAGCTATAGTGGGCTGCTGCAGGGTGCCTAACGAGGAAGCTATGGTGGGCTGCTGCAGGGTGCCTAAGGAGGAAGCTATGGTGGGCTGCTGCAGGGAGCCTAACGAGGAAGCTATGGTGGGCTGCTTCAGGGTGCCTAACGAGGAAGCTATGGTGGGCTGCTGCAGGGTGCCTAAGGAGGAAGCTATGGTGGGCTGCTGCAGGGTGCGTAACGAGGAAGCTATAGTGGGCTGCTGCAGGGTGCCTAACGAGGAAGCTATAGTGGGCTGCTGCAGGGTGCCTAACGAGGAAGCTATGGTGGGCTACTGCAGGATGCCTAACGAGGGCAAGAACCCCTATGATGCTGTAAAACCGGAATTTGGGGATTGGAGAGTGGCCAACGGTGTCCTGGGAAGAAGTGGGTGGGTTGGCCAAATGGCCAAGAGTGGGATCTCAATCAGCCTGCATCCTAACCTGGGATTTGTTGGCCTACCTGGAACAACTCCATTTACTGCTCCCCTAACTGGCGCAAATCTTACTCCTCTGGGGATGAGGCTCAGTGGGGTTTAATGTGGCTGGTCAGGGGAGTCTGTGGTATCTCGCCCTGGGCTACAATTGTAAATTAAAGGATTACCCAATCAGTGTTTTTTTTAATATTGTTTTTCTTCTACTCTTGTCGTTCCCTTTTCCCCTGTTGTATCATGACATGTTGTATCATGTTTACTAAGTACAATATTGTGATAGGATGTACTTTGATGGGCTAACGGCCGAATACATTTTTTTTGATTGATTGAATGCAGAGAGGAAACAATGATGCCAACCCACACAAAGGATGCATCGTGGGCCTAATTCCTTGCCCACAAAGCAAGAAGCAACATTGCCATTCGTACCATTGGGGAACAGGAGGTTAGCAGGTGTAAGGTTGGTGGGCTTCCAGGCATATCGGGTCAGAGAGAACATATGAAAAACCACTGCAAGTCGGTATCGAAACACCACAAGTCCGTATAGAAATACCCCAAGTTGGTATAGAAACACCACAGGTTGGTATAGAATTAATCTTACATAAACAGCACTGCCACAAGCAAGCATGTACCTCCGTCACCTGCACTGCCTAAACTACAAAGCAGAAGGAGTATATGGCAACCTATCTTGGTTGAGCCCGTGCAAAACATACAGCCGCAATCACCTCTTTGCTTGCCAGTCCACTGCTCCCAATGTACCTACTGCTGTTGTCTTTTATTGAAAGTCTGGGTCTCCAGCAACTGTTTGCATATGTGGAACCAGGGTGATGATCTTGAGTTGCCACTGCTTCTCCAGTTCCCGAGCTGTATCACCAGGTTGTGGCACAGCTGGAAAAGGTGCTTGGGGAATCAGAAGGCGATAAAGCACACCTCACCCTGGACATATATCAAGCACTCCAAAGCCATGAGCAATGCATAGCTTTCTGCTTTCTGTTATATCTAAGTGGGTGGGTGTGAGATTGCATGTGAGTGGCTTGGTGGAATGTTGAATGCCACCACGTCAACTGTGATGCAGGGGGATTCCTTGGGAAGCAGCTGGAAAGTGGAGCTGGAGGAACTGCATGTCTGGGGGTTTACATGTCAAATAAAGTACTTACTGGACTTACATGGTATCCTGCTTCATATCATTGGCGACGAGCTGCAGTGGATAAGCCCCAGCGAGCAGCCAACTGAGGAAGCCGCATGAATCAGCAGATTCGGCCCAGAAGTCGGAAGGTGTGGGGAGGGTTGCTTGGCCGGAGAGGCTGAATGTGTGCCCGCGACACAGCTCTACATCCGTCAGTGAGGCGCGTTGTACTGTTTTGGACCCTTGGCCTGAGCATCCTCACACCATTGTACTGCGCGGCCCATCACGTTGCTTGATATCGGGTAAACAGTCCATTTGTGCGTCAGCGTACATCGCTACGCATAAAGCGACGATAGACTTAACGGGATGGCATACGTGGCATCTATTAATGTCTGACAAGAAGGTAGAATTATGTGCTGGTTACTGCGTGAGGATTAGGAAGGGTGTGGTGAGGAGAAAGGGGGATCTCCTCTGTACAGAAACGGTGTGTGTGGAGAAAGTGTTGGTGTGGTTGCGAAAGTGAAGGTGTCCAGCCAGATGAATGGTTCCAGCACACACTACATCTCCTTCACCACCAAATGAAGCTGGAGGTCACCAGTTCATGGAACTCCACACTAAATATGGTGGACCAAATCCTTGAACAGTACCTAGCCATAAAAGAAGGCACAGTGGCAGACCACCATGCTAGGGCTTTAGGCAGCACCGCCCTGCAGCATGAAAGGGGCAAGATTTGTCTTGAGTATAAGAAACTGAAGCCATTCGCTGGGTAATTGTCAGGGTTAGTTATGAGAAAGTAGGGTTGAGTGAAATACTGCCACTAAATTCACTGGAAGCAAAGAACCTTGAGAACATGCCGTGTGGGGAGAGTCTGTGTTGGCCAACTCCAGGCTTCGAGGGCCATAAACCTGATGGGTTTTCAGGATATCCCTAATTAATATTCACGAGCAAAAATGGGCATACGTTTAGAATCATTGTATGCAAATTTATCTCATGAATGTTAATGAGGGGTATTTTGAAAATCCACCATGGATCCCGCTCTCGAGGCCTGGAGTTGGACAACCCTCTATGATGCAGCTGTGGAACTTGAAAGCCTCTGTCCCAAACTGCTCATCTCCTTAAAGATGATCAAAGCATCCACAGTATCAAACAGGATGACAACTACTTTGTAGGGACTTTTCTGGATGCACGCTTTCGGGGCTGCGTATCTCTCCTTTTCCCCAAACAAAAGGCTGCAGTAGGTTCTGCCCGGTCCAAACTCATTTTGCAGACTGAACTACTGGAGGGATTAAATTGTTGAAGAAGGTAACTGGTTGCAGCAAGAACATGGTGGTGGAGGGAATGGCAGCAACCATTTGGATGCCTGTGTGGATGGCTCCGACCGGTGGTGCGCATGTCAGATATCACATGCGGGCCTGCTTGCAAATGTGGGTACTAGACAAAGGCATAGCCTGAGCACTCAGGACATGATTGGGGCATATCTGCATGATACATGCAGCATGCGTGCCTTGGGGGACAGAAACAGTGTGGTCCACACTTTCACTCATTGGTGTGGAGGTGCTGAGCTTCCTGCCAGCTAGAGCATAGTTGGAGCATGTTTTAAGTGCCGCTGGCAACATAGTGACAGACCAGTGGACGTGTTTGTCCAACGCAAGTGTTAACTTTCCTGAAAATGAATTGTCATTTAATATATAACATGTGTGAGAACGTGAGTATGCTACTGCTCTGAACTGGAGGTGAACTTCCAGTAATGGTTACTAGGTGGTGCTGTGGCATGTGTGCTTTGGCTCACATGGCCGCGCTTAGAAACCACTTGCTGGTATTAAGTGCGTTATAAATGAACAATAAAATAAATACATAAATGGCTTACTCTGCTTTCAGTGTACTATTAAAAATAAACTGCAACACATTAAAATGTGTATCTTCGTTCATCAGCACTAGAATAAACAGCATTGAGTGTGCCCCATGCAGGGGTAGACTGGCCTATAGGGAACTCTGGAGATTTCCAGATAGGCCTCTGCACCGTAGGCAGGGCTGGACTGGCCTAAAGGGAACTCTGGAGATTTATCGGTAGGCCTCTGCACCGTAGGCAGGGGCGGACTGGCCTATAGGGAACTCTGGAGATTTCCCGGTTGGTCTCCCTCTGCACCCTGGGTCCTTTTGGGTGGTAACCCATTTTATTTCTAAATGTTCTCATAGGAAAAGGGTTGGTCTTGCTGAAATGCGTAATATGGGGCCACTTGAAAATTATTTCCAGGACCTCTTTTGGTTCCCTGTCCACAGCTGGCCGCAGGGCCATTACCATTTGCACAGGCACATAGGCAGTACTCTGCCGGGACGCACCCTTGACTGTGATTTATTTGGGCACTCCCTCAGCGGCTTTATGAAGCTGTGACAGTCAACTGGAGGAGAGAGAGAGAGAGAGAGACAGAGACAGAGACAGAGAGAGAGAGAGAAAGAGAGAGAGAGAAAACAAATCCAATTTCAGTGCTGCCACTTATCCCCTCCCCCTCTTCTGGCCCACTGAGTAGTCCTCTGATGGATGGCCTGCTCCTCAGTGTTCCTGTATCAGAAGTACTCTGCGCTGTGCCTCGTGGTGGGCTCGCTAGAGCTTCTGATCGTAGCCCCGATTACCATCTTTCAGCTTCCCAGCGGCAGCCCACAGAACCAGCAGGCCAGCACAAGGAAGTCAAGGAGAGTCTGGAGGTTGCCTGGTACTGGACCTCCTATCTGAGCAGGGATTCAACCAGCCGTTCTCAGCAGTCGTTGACCACTGGTCGAGGCCCTTGTGGTGCAGGTTGTCAACGGAGGGGTGGGGGCACTATGCTGGTGAGGCTGCCTTGCTGCTGGTGGTCATCAAGCTGTGTGTGGTGGTGCTGCTGCAGATTGCGTGCTGAAGCATGAGGTAACCACATCCACAATGAGGCCACTCATTCCTGTGGTGGTTGCCGTGCTGGAGCTAGCCAGGCTTGGGGGATCTTCAGACTGGGGTAGCCATGCTGGCAGGAGTCATTATACTGGGGGGTCATCATGCTGCTGCTGCGGGGGGGTTTCCTGATGTGGACAGCCTGTCTGCCTCGATGACTCTGATTCTATCATGCTGACCGCTGGGGGAACAACAGGACAGTTGGGAGTAGAGAGACAGCACATGTATGAGGTTTGTCCAGGCCACAACCTAAAGGGTAGAGTGATCGGACATCCCGGTTTTGGACAAAGGGCGGGTGACAACAATTATAAACGTAATTAATAACACACTTTTTTTAATTTATTTTTTTATAATATTTATTTTCAAGAATTACACAAGATAGAAACAATATGTACATAATATAACATCATGAAGTAATGACAACAAAGCCAACAAAACTATATACAGCAGAAAACCCCCCTCCTCCCCAGGAGTCACAAAACAATCAATTAACTGGCCTAATATAACAACAGAAATGTACCCCAAATCTTGTTAAATAATGCAGTTTTCTTCTCTCTCCGATACAGCACCCTCTCCATATCCGCTAAGGAGTGCATCTCTACAATCCATTCCTCAATAGTAATAGGGTTAGATGTTTTCCAATGTCTCAAAATTAGTTTCTTTCCCACCATTGCCCCATAATTAATAACACACTTTAAGAATTTTGACATCGTAGGATGGGCTCTAACCCCCAACCTTTCAGGTACGAACCACATTACTGATTGTACCACAGAGACTGGCTTGTAAACGACTGACCAGCAAGCCCTTTAATATGAACTCAAAAGCTTGTTTTTAATTAACATGCTAAGATTCACAGCCTAATCTGCACAATTTATATTATAGATTATTTATATCGAGGAGCAGTGCTGGAAATAGTGTTGGATGGGGGATGTGGGGGAGGGGTGATAATAGGGGGCAGTCCTTCTTTTATGTCGTTGCCTCTGTTGTTGGTTCTCCTCTTGGTCACCCTAGAGCAGTTGTATTCAAACTTTTTCATGTCGAGCCCCTCCTTGAGTAAAAATGTTGTTGCCGCCCCCCCCCACCCAGTAGAAATATTGCTGCTGCCTACACAGGTGTCATCTCTACTTATATTTCCTATTAAAATCAGTCACTGTGAAAGCCTCATACCCTCCCTGGACACCTTATTCTGCCCGCCCCCTTACCCCCAAGGAGGGCCAGCCCCACAGTTTGAAGACCACGGCCTTAAAGGCACAATTGATAGTAGGCAGCCAGGCAGGGACTTGGAGGACTGACACCCCAGCCCTCCCCAAATGTGTAGGCCGGCTCCTTCCCTGATGAGCGCCTGGTCTCCCCTGCTCTTTAGTTGTCAATCGAGATCCTTCTGTGAAACCCAGGAAGGTTTTGGGAAGCTCCTCGCTCATAGCAGTCGTTCGATGTCCTCGCTGAGCTCCGCACGAGTGCTCGCATTATTTTCAATTATATACTTCATCAAACCTTAGGGTTTCTTATCATGTTCGTCCTGAACACCGGTGCCGGCAAATAAGGCCTCGGATGGGATCCGCTTCCGCCGCAACCCTCCTGAGAGGCGGCCAACTGCCAGGCAATCTTTCATGGCGGCTGCATTTCAGCTCTCTGCCGGCGACGATGACACGGGATAATCTATTCAAACGAGACAAGGAATGACCATTAGGGACCCGCGCTGGATGTGCCGCTGGCGCTGGGATTCTGGACCGTGCCAGCTTATTTCTGAGTAGCTAGGCCTCGCAGTCATCCATCTTGTTTACGAAGCCTCTGGAGGCGCAGCACGGAAAGTAAAGAGGCAGGGTGACCGGTTGGGCTGTGGGGACAAGTTCCGGCCTTCCTCTGCCCGGGGGTTTACGGGAGGCGGGGGTCGTAACTGTTACCACGTAACCATATCAGCCTGTCCAAAGTCGACTGCTCTTTTGGGACACATCTCCATCAAGCTGCTGCACCTGCAAAGCCGGAAGCGTTGGGAGTGGGTCAGTCCCAGGCCAGACTTTGCTAATTATGAAGGCTAAGCAAGGGCGTAGCTTAGTCAATAATAATGGGGAGAGGGGCGAGGGCTGCCTTAAAATTTTACTAACAAGATATGGGCTTTAAGCCACATAAAAAGTGAAGCATACTGAGTTGGTAACTGGACATTATTATGTACATTAAAATGAAATATTATCTATATGTTTCGATGCCAGCTGTGCCTTCAGTTCTTTCTGTCACGCTCATATTCACATCCTTTCATGTTTCCTACCGAAAATGTTTTATTTCCTCCTTTATGCCTGTATTAATATAGCGCCTACGGCCGCAGCATCTAAGCGCTGAACTTTCATTGATTGGGTAAAGAAAGGTTATTCAGACAATTACGAAAACAGCAGAGTTTTCCGTCTTTTCATGAAGGACCGATAGATTATTGAAACTTGACAGATCAAAAGGCATTCCGTGTATCAAACCCACCATACTACCACCATTATAGCAGTGGTCGAAGCGGTTTGGAGCGGTGCTCTTCTACTTTTTAAAATGAAGTTTTACTGTTTCTATACTTTTATATTAAAAATAACCCATTCCGGAATGGTTTTGTTTTAAATTGAAATTTTAGGAAGAAGTTGAAACTTGCACTTCAGTGCAAACTGTTAGGGGGCGGGCTGGTCATGGACACTGTACCAGCCCCCCCGGTGGTTCTCTGGGACACCAGTACCACAGAGGCCCAGTGCCTCAGAGGATTGAGGATTGGGGGCTGGTCATGGACATGGCACCAGCCCCCCCACACCCGAGGTGCTATGGGACACCAACACCTATGAGGCCCTGTGCCTCTAGGGGTGGCAGGTTGAGACCTACCAGCACATGTGGACCCTGGATGCCCTTGTGGCAAGGGGGCCCCATGGCAACCTGGTCTGCAGGCCCTGCTTTTACAGGGTGGGCCTGCAGACCTTAATGAGAGACGGACTCAAGTCATTCCGTATCAGAGTCTGCAGCCGTTCTCCTGCACGTGCCTGCAGGGCTCCATTTTATTAGCTTGGGCCATGACACAGCCATGGCCCATCTTAAAAGGGCAATACACATGGGAGGGATAAATCCCCTTAAAGGGGAAACACACATGGGAGGGTCACTCTGTAACATCCCTCCTTTTTCATAAGGAACACACAAGTGTGATTACAACATGACTGACCCCACCCCCCCTTTTACAGAACGACATTTCTTTGAGATTTGTGGGACCAACTTTAAACCGGATGTGCTACTAACACACATACGATCTCACCTTCCTATATACATATCACATACCGACCCATCACCCTAAGGTGATGGTCACAGGTGGCAAGCCCCAGGTGGATGGTTGGCAGTTGGACGACAAGTTACAAACCGTTTATTAACCTGGGGTACGGAATTGCCACCATTGCATGATGCTCACGGATAGCCACTGGTACCATATAGAGCACCCCTACCAACTGCGGGAGCACCGCTTCACATCACTGTCCTTTACTGAGACCACTTTCAGCATGTAATTACTATGCAGGTTCACAGCATCAAAACGCATGTTTACTGAATCCTCTTAAAGCAATGGCAGGACTGCAGGGGACCAGTTCACCTTCCATCAGCTACCATTCCGGAGTCACTTCCCCGGGTCCAAGTCCATTGATGGTATAGTTCAAAACCAGCAAAGCCGCACCTGGCAGGTGCCAGGGGCCACTTCGGCAAAGTCCCTTAATGTTGAGGGCAGTCCATGCAGGAGTCACTTCCCTGGGTCCCGGTCCATTGATGGTACTGTTCAAAACTGGCAAAGCAACACCTGGCAAGTGCCAGGGGCCAAGTCGGCATAGTCCCTTGATGTTGAGGGAAGGGCAGCGAAATGCAGCTTTCTGGGCATCCAGGCTGCTCCACGAACTGCTTAGAGGGTACGGGGTGATGGGACATCACTCACCCCTTTTTTCAGCGATGTTCCTCCAGTCCGCAAAGTGCTGCTCTCGAGTGGCACATGAGGGCGCACAAGCACTCCTGAGGAGCTGCAAATCATACCTTGCCCGTTGCACTGATTCTTGGTGTCGGGTGCCAGGGCTGCATGGTACTGTTGGTCGGACACAAATTGTTGGTTCGGCTCAGGGGGCCGGCAGGTATTGCCCCCGAGCCCACGTTGGTCTGGTTGTCCGATATCAAAGCATGCTGGGTGACATTGGTGGCAGGCAGACAGGGCCAATCGTAGGGCAGACTGGGTGCCTGTAGTGGCTCAGTGTTGGGGCCGACTACAGGGCAGGCAGGTCGACTGTGATGGTACAGTGTGCTTACTGGGTAGACAGGTTGACTTCTGTGGCAGGGTGATGAGGTCTGATGAGCTGTGTGACTGCAGTGTCTTAACAAGTACTGCACATGCAGCATCCCAGGCGTGATGACGCCAGTGCGATGTGCAGTGCGCAGAGTGCAGGAGGTTGAAATGGCCATGGTTGGAATCCAGAGGAGCATGCTGGTGGGAGCTCCACGTTAGAAACAGAGTTGCCATCGTTGGTGCTCCACTCTGCTTTGTTAACACATTGCTGCATTCGGTGCCCTGAGTCCTTCCCTTTTACCTCTGATGGAGCAGTAATGTCCGTGCTTTGCTCTGATGACAGGGGCGCATCATTTGCTTGTGTTGACATGGAGCTTTTTCCTCTTGATGGCTCGGGTTCATGATGATATGCCCCCTTTGTTGGTGCCTGGGGAGCAAGCATACCGCTCTTCTTCTGCTCCGATTGGAAGCACTTTATCGTCTGCCTGTAGGTTGGTTTGCTTCTAGTCAGTAATTGGACTGCTGGGACTGACAGTGGTTGTCCCCTCTCCGTTGCTGCTTACCCCTGTGCCTACACACAGCTCCAGACAAACTGAGCTGCTTTCCCCAGCAGGGCATTCTAGCTCTGATTTTGGAGCTGTCCATTTTGCAGTGCTCCTTAGACCCAGCATGCAGCATGAATAATTAGAATGCTGCCTCCTTGCCCGGGCTTTTCGGAGGGCTCTCTACTTTGGTTTCATCAGCTCCGGCGGGGAGCATGTACTTGTTTTCTCCCCCTGCTCCTATCAGAGCCCAGTGGCATTCACCGCCAGCGGCCCGGGATTTTATGGGTGCTTCCTTTTATTCCTTGCTCCCGATCGGAGCATGTCCTTCATTTCACCGCCGGGCCCGGGATCTTTCTTGGGATTCGTGGGGCTGTGTGGCATCTACCCGGAAGATGCTACCTCTCGTGTGGGTCTGGCAGCAGATACTGTCAGGGATGCCACCTTCTTCTTTATTTGCGTGCTATGACCTGAGCACCGCAGCAGCTCTGCCAACCGGAGCACTCCTGATTCACCGCCGCAGGCACCGGGCTCGTGCTGGGGCTCCGGTGGCATTGCAACACAGGAGTGTTGCCACATGCCAGCAGGGGTACTCACCTCTTCTTCTATGCTCCTGATTAGAGCACTTTATTTAATATATCACCGGGGCCGGGATGACAGTGGGGGCCCCGGCGTGTCTTCGTACAGCTGTGGCCCACGTGCCGGGGGCCGCAGGTGTGACAAGAATGCTTCCCTTTTGCACACGGTGGGTGCCCCGGGGCGCTGCATGCTGGATCCTCCCCTGGCTGCACTAGCACCCCCCTCGCAGAGGGCTGTGATCGGGGAGGATCCCTGATGAAGGGTGCCTCTTCTCTTGGCCTCTCGGCTGGGGGGTGGCACCCATCTCCCCTCCAGTGGGAAGTTCTTTTACTGCCGCACCATTTTGCCCCCTACTATGATGGCAGGTGCCGCAGGGGTGCTGCAGGCTTGCTCCCGCCACTGCAGCACGGCGGGTGCTGCCAACTCACCTCTTCTTTCCACAGCGGGGCGTACAGCAGTGCAGCTCCCTCCCCAGGCAGGAGACACGACCACTTCATATCTTCTTCCGTGGGGTTAAGGCAGCACTGCTCTCCCCCAGCCGGAGACATCTTTTCTTCGCGGCATCGGCCGCTCTGTTCCTTCCCCCTTTGAAGTGCACACAGTTAGTTTCTTGCGGCGGAATGACGTAAGCGCACCTCACGGCAGGGTGGCCCTGGCCTGCACCGCAGCTAAGGCAGTGAGGCGCAGGCCAATTCTGACTTGCAGTGGGGTCGGGCGCTCCTCTGCTCCCTCTCCCTCCTTTTCCTCACCAACAGAAGTGAGGGACAGGGACAATGCCTCACGGGCTTGTCGTCTTCTCCTTTTTCTTTGGAGATTCCGACTTCCTTGACGTTAATGTTACGGGGGGGGGGGGGGCTGGTCATGGACACCACACCAGCCCCCCCCCCCGGTGGTACTCTGGGACACCAGTACCACAGACACCCAGTGCCTCAGAGGATTGAGGGGTGGGTGCTGGTCATGGACACCACACCACCCCCCCCAGGTGCTATGGGAACTCAGCACCTATGAGGCCCGGTGCCTCTAGGGGTGGCAGGTTGAGACCTACTTGCACATGCAGACCCTGGATGCCCTCGTGGCCAGGGTGCCCCATGGCAACCTGGCCTGCAGGCCCTGCTTTTACACGGTGGGCCTGCAGACCTTAATGAGAGACGGACTCAAGTCATTCCGTATCGGAATCTGCAGCCGTTCTCCTGCACGTGCCTGCAGGGCTCCCTTTTATTTGCTTGGGCCATGAAACAGCCATGGTCCACCTTAAAAGGGCAATACACGTTGGAGGGATAGGAGGGTCACTCTGTAACACAAACGTTCCCTTAAACAGCAGGGACATTTGTTTAGGGGTTTGTGCCTGGGAGGGGTCGTGGCGATGGGGTTTGTGGGGAGAGGGGACAGGCCAGCAGGGAACATAGTTCCACTAATTCTTTTTGTACACTTCGAACACTGCATTGTAATATAATTTATCTCACTTAACCTATGAAGAGAGAACAGTGGCTTACAATTGGGGCAGCCATGAGTGACACAAGAGACACTTCAGCCTGTAGCATGCAGTGTAGCCCATAAAACGAAGGCAGGTATGGAGCTGCTTTTGTAGAATGGAGGTTTAAAAGACCCAGCAGATGTAGTTTTCCAGATGTGACTGAGGTGTCAATAAATGAAATATAGGATTGGCCCAGAACCTGAGCAGAGGGGGGTGGGGGCAGTAAAAAAACTGGAACACAAGGCTGTCAATCCGTGGCTGAGAGACAGACATTCCACTGCAGGTGAGGGGGGAGTATAGGCTTGGAGGAGGGGGAGAGGCCTTCATCCAGGGCAGCCATTGCCATGGGCAGCAATGGGTGCTTGTGGAATATTCCCTCCCAACTCCAAGCATGAATACCACCAGGATCTTAGACATTAAAGTGCCCAAAACAAGGGGGCGCTTGAGCCCATATATGCACAGATGTTGCTCTATGCACCCCCGATTAACGGAGCACATATACTGCAATCAAAAGCACTGGCACTCTATTAACGTGCAGGTAGTGTCTGATACCAATGGAATTAACATGGAAGTGTATGACAATTTTCCAGGCAGCACATGATAGCTACATTTTCCGCCAGTCACCACTGCACCGCCCCCTGGCTTCTGGAAAACATGGCAACATATGGCTCATCAGTGAGAATGAACTGTCACACACATGTATGCACATGAAACACTGAACAACAGACCATGACAATAAGTGCCAACAACAACCATGCACATATTTTCAGGGGACAGTCCCTACCCGCAGTCACCATTCATGATGACACCAATCAGGAATCCTGCTACACCAGTTAAGGTGAGAATTCAGCACATGTAGCCACCAGGGCCATAGTGGAGCGCACATTCGGAGTGCCGAAGTCACGGTTCTACTCCCTTGACCACTCTGGTGGGGTTTTCTATACACCACAAGTAGTATGTAAAATTATAGTGGCAGCATGTGTACTGCACAATGTGGCCACACAGCATGGCGTACCAGTGGAAATGCAGTGGGACACTGTCTGCAGCCACAAGCACCACTCTTGCCCTTGGTTGGCCAAAGGGCACGTGGCGAGGCTGCATGCACCGAGCTGGTGCAATCATACGTCACAAAACAACCTGCCCCTGTGGAGCACACACAGTGATGCCACATCCCAGGTGCCATTCAATGATGAATTGTGGCCTATCCTCCATGCCCATAACACCCTGAGAATGTGTGTCTGGGAGAGACACCCATTAGACATAAAGCAAAATGCACAAACAGTGCTCCAGATAAGATTTGTATGTGGGAGTATTGTACGCTCTATTTTTTTAAAGTTGGGAGTGAAATGATTTAGGAGGCATTACAGATGTAAGCTCAATTCACAAATGAGAGAAATTCATAATCAAGTAAAAGTATGTTGTAACAGAAAAACTGCATTTCTCCAGCATGGGGTCTGGCATGGATTCACATGCTCATGAATATTCCCCGTCGTCAGGCTGGGAATCCTCGGTAAAGAAAAAATCAGTATCAGTTTCGTTTCTGATCTGTCTTTCGTAGTAGTAACCAATCACTGATCTCTGCGTCATACTGACCACAGCCAATGACTGCCCTCTACCTAAGCCCCGCCTCTGGCAGCCATCTTCAGATTTTTACCACACGTTCAAGTGTTGGGATCCTCGTGCTATTTCTCTCGAGCGTTAGTGCTATTTTTTCACGTTTTTTCTCAAAAAACTTCGATTTTTCGGTCAAAAGAGCCTCAAGCTCCACCGTTTCTTCATCCGATCAACGGGGACCCGTGTCGGATTCGTCTACGCCCCTCAAGGGTGAAGATTTCGTCGAGCCACGCCTTTGGAGGATTCCAGAAGTTTCTCAGGCCCATCTCGGACATGGCCCAGGAGAAGGGAAGCTCGACGCCCGGAAAGCTGTTCAGGGTCTGCCCTGGATGCCAGCTTCAGAATGTCTTTAAGGAGGACGAACACTCCTTTTGTCTTTACTGCCTACATGAGGACAAGACGCACGTGGAGAAGGACTGTACGTTTTGCGGCAATATGTCGGAGCGGACCATGAAGGTACCGCCATCAACGTCTCGCCAACTGGCTGGAAGGGAAGAACCCGTCAGGCGAGAAGAAGAAGAAGAAATCCGAGCAGTCTTCTAAGACCTATGAGGACGCCCCAGCGACGTGGGTCCAACACAAGGCCAAGCACCGCGAGTCCGCTGGCACCGGGAGCGCCGAACGGTCGGGCTCTACGGGCGCCAGGCAGGGCGCATCTGTGGAAATAGAGAAATTGACATGAGGCCGGGAAGCCCAAATGGAAACACACCAACACAGGTTACAAAGGACCATATAAAGCGCTTTATTTCAAAGTTACAAAGTTACCAAGTTATCAAAGTCAATTGACATGCGAATAGCTATTCGGCCCTCTGACTAACACACGAACCTTCAACGTTAGGTTCGCACTGAAAGTGGGAGAGACCGATCATCGGGATGCTTGGGTTTTTATACATTTAGTACTGCATTGGCCAGCCCTCTTACAAGTTAACCATTTCTGGAACCATGGCTAGGGTTCGTAGCCAGGTCGAACATGCAATCTCCATATATTAGATTGGTTCCGCTGATACAGTTACATATTTACACCTAGGTTAAACAGAGGACAGGGTCTTAGTTCATGACCCTAACAAGTAGCCTGCGGACATATTATTCATTCACGTGTGCGGAGGTCACCATGGCCGAAGTCTTACTCGCAATGTCATTCGGCCTCCATTTTGTGATTCGGGGTGACTTCCACACCGCAAGAATACCTAAAATGGCGGCTAGATCCAAAATGGCAGCTTACACAATACATTAAGGTCAAGACCTTGCCGCGGAACCTATGTACATGGTGTTCTTTAGACATCTTGGCGTAGGCCAACATACATTTAAACAATGCGATTGGGGTCACAATATTATATCGATTTCCACAGACCCTCCTTTTGGCCTATGCCAAGTGCTAAAACATAGTTTTCTAATACTCTTAAAAATACCTGAAGGCATTATCATCCATAGGTTCCGCATCATTGTCTGAAATATCAATAGCCATAAGGTCGTTCGTAAGAACTTCTTGCAACATGAACTCTTTAGATGCTGTCTTCGGAGTGTATATCTTTCGCCCTATTGCGCTCATTACCTGGGCACAACATCCCCCCATCATTCCGCATATACTTGGGAGGCATTGAAAACAACAGCAAAGAAATAACAGAGTCCCTAAAATACCTAAAATGACAGAAAGCACCTTCCACCCCCAAGATCGCAGAGAATCCCAAAACCAAGTACTAAGGCTCCAGTCTCCTACAGGGATATGGACTTCAGAACTAAGAGTGTGTAAATTCTGAATTGCTTTAAATATTGTTGGTGAAGAATCTGGTGCGAAAACGCAACAAGCGGACCCCACTAATTTACATACTCCACCTCGTTCGGCTAAAATGACATCTAATGCCATTCGATTTTGCAGTGCTACCAATCTTATCGCCTTTTGCTCTAAGGTCATATTGTAAAGTATGTCCGTGGTCCGGTTGATCGTTTTCTCCAATACCCTCGCTAATCCCCTAATGTTTTCTGAATTTGCTATTTGTCCCCAAAAGGGGACTACTGATTTGGCTATATCCCCGAACACTTGTCCGGGGGTATCTCCATCACTATCTCGTCGCGGGCGAGCCTTGGATACCTCTAAGGTACTGGCTATAAATACACCTGGTAACAATATCCCTAAATAACAAGTCCCCTGCCAATCCTTGGGCAACCAGGGAAAAGCTAAACTACCACAAACAAAATAAACGGGTCCCCCTACATACAAAGGCCTATTTTCCCCAGTCAAATTTACAATATGTATACAAGGCTCAAAATCTCCCATTGGCCTAGTGCCATTTCTTTGTACACAGAAAGGGACAGAATCAGGATTGTGATTTACAGAATAAGAAGGAGGCATGGCATCCTTATTGCCTATCGGAGCCATCTTGAAAGAAACTAGATTTTGGAAAGGGAAGGAAAGTTTATCAGACGGCCTAATAGAAGCGATATTAGGTCTACTCCTATTTGCGAAAAGCGAGCATCCCAGGGGAGTCAATTCACGTCTCTCAAATTCATTCAAATTCGTGCCATCGAAGTTCCCTGAGATGCTATCATTCCATCGGCCAAAGAAGAGTGCTCTAAGAGAGGCATAGCAGGAAGTTGTTAGAGGTAAGGGATGTATATACCATCCCAGTCCCTTGTTCCCATGTTGTGGCAAATGCGTGCAAATCCAACAATTACTCTTATTAAAAATAGCATGCGTAGCATTCATCACTATCATCAGAGTGTTATTATGATATTTCTGTCTATGCCGAGAGTCCCTAGGGGACAGAGTGTGAAGGTGTACAGAGGGAGTCAAAACAGTTGGTACGATTTCGGTCGGTAGCAGAGGCTTCAAAGGATAAATCTCTTCAAAGTACCAAAGTCCCACGGCAGCAGTTGCAAAACTAACAGTAATCAAAACAAGAACACAACAGTACGTTTTCAGGGCCCAGGCACATTGTCCATTGTTCGAACTGGTCACCTCCTTATCTAATAGTTCAATACGAGGAGCAGCGGTGAAGGCGGCAGGCATCATGGCTATCCCGATCGACGGCCCCAATGTTCGTTGCTGGCGGCACTTCGGCCGCGCGACTTCTTAGTCCTTCCCAACCCTAGCCAACAGAACCCTCCTTTTCTGTGTTCCAAAGAAAAGGGAAAGACAATAGTATTCCAATCACTCCTTTTTTCCTTCCAGATGCACGATACTCGTGCAGCGATTTTATTTTCGCGGTCGAAGGTTGTACCTGATGGTACCCAAGTTTTCCGAATCCAAAAGCAAAGTATCGTCGCTCCCTGAGGGGAGCGTCACGTCGGTGGCGACGGAAGTCGCAGAACTTGAGACAAGAGTTTCCGGAAGTGATTGATCAAGGGAGTGCGGAGACAAAATGGACGGCTCCCCGAGCTCCTCAGGCTCAGAGAACTTCTCCGACGCACTCACAACGCTGCCTGCTACTCCGAGATCAGAGAGTGTAGCACCAGCGAGGGGTTCTGTTTCTTCTGTAACGTGTGGCGTCGGGTGAGGGATCTTCTTGATGTGAGTTGCATGTATCCAGTTCTTCTTTCCTGCCACCCGCACTGCCGTCCTGGTGACCAATAAAACCTGGTAGGGTCCCCGCCAGCGAGGCGCGAGACAGGAAGACCTTTCGTAGGCCTTTACCAGGATCCAGCTGCCGGGCAATATATCGTGTCCTGGGCCCGTAAACCGTACAGGTAAGGCGGCATTCACCTGGTGGTAGATGAAATACAGGTTTTTAGTCAATTGATTACAATAATCTACAAGCAATACATTCTCCACATCCCTCAGGGCTTTAGGTTTAGGGAGGCCCCAAATATTAGCAGGCCTTCCCATTATTACTTCAAATGGAGAAAGCCCAGTTCTAGTCTGGGGTGTGGTGCGCATAGCTAACAATACAATAGGTAAAGCATCCGGCCATTTCAATTTAGTCTCAGCACATGTTTTTGCAAGTTTGTTTTTCAAAATACCGTTGTGTCTTTCTACCAACCCCGCACTTTGAGGGTGCCTAGCTGAATGAAAACGTTTCTCAATCCCTAAGGCAACACATATTTGCAATATTACAGCTGCGATGAAATGTGGGCCGTTATCCGACCAGATTATCCTCGGGAGCCCAAATCGAGGAAAATATTCTTTCACCAAGATCTTCGCGGTGGTCATGGCGGTAGCATCTTTGGCAGGGAAAGCCTCGACCCACTTGCTAAAAGCACAAATGATAACAAGAACATATTTCAAGTTATTACAACGTTCCATTTCAATGAAATCAAGGTGAATGGTTTCAAAGGGGACAGAGGGGGGCCCGAAACTTCCCCTTGGAGTCACTGTCCCTTTACCCACATTGTGTTGCAGGCAAATCATACAACTACTAACATGTCTTTTTGCAGTTTCCAAAATTCTATCATTCACCCAAACCTGCTGTAATATCTTCGCAATTTGCTGGGCACACACATGTGTTGGACCGTGTGCCATTGTGACCATTGCTAATACATAAGAATCAGGAAGCAACCATTTCCCGTCAGATGCGTCCACCCAACACCCTTCGTCATCCAATTTCCCCATGCCTTCAGCCCATTTCCTAGATTCTTCAACAGAGGCATCAGTCTGAATATCTCGCACAGACCCAATGCCTTCATCTATTATACAACCATCTCTCACTTCCCTTGAGGTATACATGTCTGTGCTAAGGTCTGTAGCTGTTTGTCTAGCTATCGAGTCTGCAAAAGCATTTCCTTTGCCCACATCATCTATGACCTTACGATGATCTTGTTCAAAGTAGTAACTGCATAAGCAGCTGTAGATGTGCCATTCGGAAGTTTAAAGCAGGAGCCATCACAAAACAGCTCCCCTTCCGCATTCTCCAAAGGAGTATCTGAGAGGTCTATTCTGCCCTTTGTTTCTTGTTCGGTGGCGTACAGGCAGTCATGTGATCCATCATCGCCGCAAGCAGAAGTTTGCGGGAGAGGCAAAAGTTCAGCCGGATTGAGAACACAACACCTTTTAATTTGGATATGAGGAGCAAATAGAACTAATTTATACCTGGTCAACCGGGCAGAAGTAAGGTGTTGTGTTTGAGTTTTATTCAATAGAATATCAACAGAGTGAGGTACCATCAAAATCAAATCGTGGCCTAGGACCATCCCCTCACTCTGTTTTACAGACGCAGCAGCAGCAGCAGCAGCAACAGCGCGCAGACATCGCGGCAAAGCGCATGCGACAGGATCGAGGGCGGAGGAATAATAGCCGCACGGCCTATTCTTCCCTCCATGTTCCTGCGTTAACACAGACAAAGCACATCCATTACATTCATGCACAAACAACACAAAGGCCTTATCGTAATTTGGTGTACCCAGAACCGGTGCTGAACACAGCGCGGCTTTGAGAAGCTCAAATGATCGTTGATGTTCCGATTCCCATGGCAGTGGCAAAGAAATGCCCTTCCTCGTCAAAGCCAACATCGGTTTTACCACTAGGGCAAAGTTCGGGATCCACAGTCTACAGTAGGACGCCATCCCTATCAGGGCTCTGACTTCCTTCTGTGTTTTTGGGACAGACATGCCAGAAATGTGTTTTATTCGTTCAGGTGTCAATCTTCTCCCCTCCTTTGACAGGAGGTAGCCTAAATAGGCAACCTCCTGGCAACAATATTGAAATTTCTTAAGTGAAGCTTTGTGTCCATGTTCAGCTAAATGAACAAGCAACAATATAGTGCCTTCTTTACAAGCTTTCTCAGAGTCTGCAGCTAAGAGCAAATCGTCTACATATTGAAGCAGCGTGCAAGTAGGTGGCAGTTCAAGGGTGTCGAGCTGCTCTTTTAAGGCTCTACTATAGATACTAGGACTTTCAGTATACCCTTGAGGTGCCCTTGTAAATGTAAATGAGCGTCCCCCCAAGGTGAACGCAAACAAATACCTGCTCTCCTTGTGTATCGGAATACTAAAGAAGGCGTTTTTCAAATCTACGACACTGAAGTGCGTAGCCGTAGCAGGGATCATTGTTAAGATTGTTGTTACATCCGGCACAATTGGAAATTGTGGGGCCACTACCCGGTTGATAGCACGAAGATCTATTATAAACCGGTACGGAATTGCATTGTCGCCTTTCTTATATACCGGTAAGATCGGACTATTACATAAGCTACCTGTAATCTCTTCGATCACTCCACGATGTACAAAATCGGAGACAATGCATTTCAGAGCGCGCTCGCCCTCAACTGAAATTTTATATTGCGGAATGCGCGGTAGTTTAACCCCATGTTTCAAGACTATCTTAACGGGCTCAACGTGCAATATTCCGACATCATTGTCGTCTATTGCCCACAAACATTCCGGAACAATAGCAAGCTCGGGAGGTAGAGGTCGGGTCAAGTACTGGGAGTTAAAAGGTTGCTGTGGTGAAACTGTCAATCTTATTCCGTCAGGGGTACAATGGATCACTGCATTCAGTTTCTTCAACAAATTCAACCCCAGCAAGTTTTCTCCACAGTTTGAAGTAAGAAGAAAAGGGCACTGGTCTGTAAAAGGGCCCAAAGAAACGGATACCGGCGCAGAGACCGGACAAACAGTTGGTATACCAGAGAACCCTATAGAAACGTTTGTTTGCCCTGACAGGGGAATGTTTGGAACCCGAGAATGGTCAATGGAGCACTTCTGCGCTCCAGTGTCGATCAAGAACTGATGTTTCCTATTCCCCACCAATAATTCAACATAGGGGCCCTTCTGAATAACGGGAATAGGTAAAGGTTCCAAACGCTGCTTCGGGCAATCCTAGTAAGGCAGAACTTCATCAAAAGGAAGTTCCTCAGAAAGATAGACGGCGGAAGGGTGATCAAATATATTTCTCGAGTCCATACTCGAAGTCTGATTTTCCTGTGAAAAAGGTTGCTGGGGATCTCGTAGAAGCTGACCCCTATCAGGACCCCCTGCTCCAGGGCGGCCCCGTGGTCGCCTACCCATACCTCTGAATGTGCCTCCTGACCTCTGACGGAGGGCAGGGCACTGTGCTCGCCAGTGACCTTCCTGGCGGCAATAAGCACACTGATTAATATTTATAGAATTTAGAGGAGTATTTCCTCTTGGAATGTACTGACCTCTAGTTTGTGTCGTACCTCCTCTGGGGTGCCTGACAATTTGCTGCAACAATACCTTAGTCTTTAGGTCACCCCTTCTTTTTTCTATTTTCTCTTTTTCGGTATTAACCCTATTCTCATAATACTGAGCCATATGCAAAACCTCTGACTGGGATTTTGCCTGCCAAGCACTCTCTGAGGACATAATTTGTGATTGGATGTCGGGCAACAATCCACGCACAAATTTGTCCACAAACAACCTCTTCCCCGACTCTGTACCCAAATCCTGTCCACTGAAGTCGGAGAACACCTGTTCAAACCTATTAAAGAATTCAGTGGTACCTTCAGTTTTTCCTTGGACACAGGCCGTAAGCTTGTCCCAAATAATCCTTTTTTCTGGAATTATAGTTTTCAATTTGGCAACTATTCTATCAGGTAAAGTGAGTATTACCTGTGGTGGTTTCTCACCAGCTGGTCGTTCCCCATCTATTCTAGTTAGATTTACCCATGTATCCCCTAACCCCGGCACATCATCTACTGTCCGTACCTGCTTCCATACATCAACAGGTAAAAGCACTGGGAACAATAAATCCATGTCACTTAAGGTGAACACGGAAGACTGCAAAACGGATTCTATTTCTTTATAAAACCCTGTTGGGTTCTTCCTAATATCAGGGACTGATTGTCTGATCGTGTTCACTTCCTGTCGAGAGAACGGGACGTGAACAAACTGTGATACGTAGTGTGCTGGGATATCCACCGCGGGAGCACCAGTCGCCGCGTTGGCGGGGATTTCTACTTTTGGGACAAGGGTCGGAGGGACCTCTCTCATAGGCAACTGAGATATAGGGACCTCCGACCGCTTACTGAGTAATAAGGCCAAATCAAGCGCTAAAGCAGCTGTGGAAGTGTCAGGCGAAAAAGCTCTTTTACAAATACCTAATAAGTCTGTGGGGCAACCAACCTTCTTTCTTATACATTCTTTTTGCAAGTGCTGTACCATCACTTGAATTACCTTCCTTTGCATTTCTACCGTATATTGACTATATGTATCGTATACCTCATCCGGCGGTATTGATGAATCCGAGATCCATCGAACCGCATCTCTAGTACAGATCCGTACTTCCTCGGGTGCTGATCTTCGGCACGAAAGGAACCGTTTCTGCATATATATCCTATCGTCCTCATCATCCTCATTTTGTAATCTTTCAAAATCCTGTCTAAACTCAAACAATCTATCAACATGTCCATATACTTTCTGTTCGGTATCCCTTGAGAGTGCCACAGCGTTCAGATCTCTCACCCCTTGTAGGAGATCCGAAGTCTGCAATCTACCCCACATTACACCTAAATGAATCCCCAGTCCTTCAATAAAAACGTTTTTCTCGGGAAAATCGTGCAAATTAGATAATGTTGAAAATACCTCAGTTTGATCACCTTTTTCCATGCAATGTTTAGCCCAAGCAAATAGTTCCTGTTTCCTGCCCGCAGGAACAGTACTACGAGTCACTATCCCCGACCCTGCACCAGGATCTGATTTAATAACCACAGGACTCCCCGAAATCGAAAGTGTAGGTGAACCTAACATGGGTGCAGGGGAAAGAGGTAAAGTAACAGACGAAATAAACGGAGGAGCGACAACTAAGGAACTAGGGGTAGTAGGCTGTGTAAGAGGAGTAGGAATAACGATAGGAGCAATAACAGGAATGGGAAGAGCGCCCACAACAGGAGCATACGGAGGTGGCGCTGAAGAATCAGGCCTCCGTTCGTTTAATATTTTCTCAATAAACTCCTCGGAAACATGGAAATCTTTAGAAGGGTAAATTTTCTGGACTCCGAGCGAAAAAGCTCTGTCCATTTTTTGGGTTTCATCTAATCGTTTTTCCTTGTCTTATAACAATGCCTTTTCGGCATTCGTTTTATGACGTCGTGCATGTTTATCCCTACTTTTAAGCTGCTGTAATGCTTCCTTTTTCCAATTTTGTAACACATCAAAGGCTGCTGGCCTAGCCTTCTTCTTAAGCAAAATCGACTCTAAGTATTCAATACGGGGGATCTCAAAACTACCATTGATTGGCCACTGAAATTCGGAGGCATTTCTGGTCTGTCTGTGCCAAATGTCATTAAATACAATACTACCAATGCCATACTTACAGTACATAGTACACGCCGGCGACCCCTCCTGTGGTGCCGGACGGCTAAATTCCAAAGATTGTCGATCGCTGCGGAATAGAGCCCTAAAACAGCTAGACAATTTCCCAGGCATTTCTCAAAGAATTGGTGTTACCTGGTCCAATAATTGTGTCTGCAGATACAATACGCCAAATTCAAATTGTCAGGGTTAAATTAAGAGCCGGGTCACGACTACACCTGACCAAACCTAAGGAGGACCGTACGGTTTTCAAAGGACTTCAACTAACAAATTTTACCTGCGTTCAGTGGTTTCGGCAAATCTGCCCGCCTCGGATTTGGACCCTCGTCAAGATGCCGTGTCAGACCGCACGACTATCGCCCAAGGATCGGATCGTGCAGCGCTGCCGAGGTATCGCGTCTCGATCGGTCGGGCCCGCAGAATCACACCGTCCGATCCCGATTCGATAGTCTGCGTCAACCTTCAATGATCCGGCATCAATCTTGAGGGTCCCTATTCGGGCGCCAACTGTGGAAATAGAGAAATTGACATGAGGCCGGGAAGCCCAAATGGAAACACACCAACACAGGTTACAAAGGACCATATAAAGCGCTTTATTTCAAAGTTACAAAGTTACCAAGTTATCAAAGTCAATTGACATGCGAATAGCTATTCGGCCCTCTGACTAACACACGAACCTTCAACGTTAGGTTCGCACTGAAAGTGGGAGAGACCGATCATCGGGATGCTTGGGTTTTTATACATTTAGTACTGCATTGGCCAGCCCTCTTACAAGTTAACCATTTCTGGAACCATGGCTAGGGTTCGTAGCCAGGTCGAACATGCAATCTCCATATATTAGATTGTTTCCGCTGATACAGTTACATATTTACACCTAGGTTAAACAGAGGACAAGGTCTTAGTTCATGACCCTAACAAGTAGCCTGCGGACATCTTATTCATTCACGTGTGCGGAGGTCACCATGGCCGAAGTCTTACTCGCAATGTCATTCGGCCTCCATTTTGTGATTCGGGGTGACTTCCACACCGCAAGAATACCTAAAATGGCGGCTAGATCCAAAATGGCAGCTTACACAATACATTAAGGTCAAGACCTTGCCGCGGAACCTATGTACATGGTGTTCTTTAGACATCTTGGCGTAGGCCAACATACATTTAAACAATGCGATTGGGGTCACAATATTATATCGATTTCCACAGCATCCTCCCGGGCACCATCAACCACGAGCCAACGCTCTGGTTCGGGTAAGAGGAAGGCCGAGCACCCGGCGAAGCTCCTGGAGAGGCCCCGGTCGAGCTCGAAGGCCCCATCGGAGGGAGAGCGAGGCAGTGTCCCTCCCCCCAAGGAGAAGGCGGTGAGCGCACCTAAGGTGGTGAAAGCCTTAATCCATCCGGCCAAGGCCTCTATCGAGACAGTCGCGGCGGCCCTGGCTCAGCCTGTGGAGGCTACACCAGTGGTGGCGACCTCGGGGCTCAGAGTCTCCCTGCCACCGCGGAGGGAGTCCTCTTTTATGCCCATCGACAGGACCCCCATAAAACCTCCGACAGAGAAGAAAAAGGGGGGGCAGGAGGTCGTCGTGGATTCAGCCTCAACCTCTGAGGAAGAGCTGATCGAGGTCTTAAGCCACGGCGTTGGCGTGGAAGAAGACCAGCCCGTCGGGAGGGATCCCGACGTAGGAGACGACGATAACGTCGAGGGGGCCGACGGGGCCCCTGACCGCCCGTCGGACTCCCCTCAACCAGCGACGCAAGACAACTCGGCGGCCATTTTGTTGGCTATACAGTCCTTATGCTCTGAGGTAAGGACGAGACTGCCGTTACCACCAGCGGAGGAACCGCTCCCGACGGGGGACCCGGAGCCAGGGCCTTCTGGGAGCCCTCCCCCTAAGAGAAGAAGGATTCATCCTCCACCTCCTTTTCAGCCATCGGGCCCTGTTCAGCCCTCCTCCCCGTCCATGACTCGTGGGGATGACACGGGGACTGACACGGCCGAGACGGGTACGGACGACGAGGTTTACGACGAGAATCTGCCGTCATCACCTCCCAACCGGGCTTCCCCGCCCGACGAGATTGGATCGTTTCACTCCATGATCGCCAGGGCATCCAAGCTCTTCCAGCTCTGCCCGGAAGAGAAGAAGAAGGAAGGTTTCCTTTATCAACGGCGCGAGGCCAAGAGGAAGACGGTCCTCTCCGTGCCTCTACTGGACGATATTTGGGATGAGGGCCTTGCCCTCCTCAAGAACCCATCCACGACGCCGGCTAGAAGGGATCGGTAAAAGAAGAAGTACCGGGTCCCGGACGCGGCCCCCTTGTGCCTCCGGGCACAGCTGACCCCGGACTCAGTCGTCTCCGTGGCGGCCAGGAAGAAAGCGGGGGGGGGGGTGCGGCCTCTACGTCGACTTCCCCGCCGGACGGCGAGGGAAAGAAATTGGATACAATGGGACGCAGGGTCATCTCGTCTGCAGCGACGACGATTAAGGCGGCCAACGCCTTGGCTATCGTAGCCCGCTACAACAGGGAGCTGTGGTACAAACTGGCCCCCCTGCTGGACTTCCTACCGGATGACAAGAGGGCGGATGCCCTAGAGATCTTGCAGGAAGGAGAGGTGGCGTCGGACCACGCCATTACGATTGCGACGGACATCGCTGACACTGGTTTTCGCCAGTTGGGCAACGGCGTGTGCCTTAGGTGGCGTGGATGGCTCAAGGCGACGGACTTCCGTCAAGACGTGCAGACCAGAGTCTTGGACATGCCGTTCGATGGAAACAACCTGTTTGGGAAAACAGTGGACGATTCCCTTCAAGCCATCAAAGCAGACACGGAGACGGCCCGGGCTCTTGGGGTTCTCCAACAGCGGCGGCCGCCCTTTCGGAGCGGCGGAGGCAAACAGGGTGCCTCCAAAGGTTCCGGCGGCGGATTTTCCACCTACCGTCAAGCGGCCCGTTTGTCGTCGCAGGAAGCTTACAGGGGACGAGGCAAGTCAGGCGGACCCCTCCGTCGTCGCCAAGGAGGTCAAGGCGGCAAAGCCTCGTCGAAGCAGGACTGAACCGGCCGTGGGGTCGGGCCCCTACCGAAGCACCCCGGTGGGAGGCCGGCTGGCGAGCTTCGTCAGCGTGTGGGAGTCCATCTCCACCGACCGTTGGGTGCTGGACGCCCTAGCCCAGGGTCACGCGCTCGAGTTTCAAAAAAGGTGCCCGCGCGTCCCCCCTGTGGCCAGGAAAGAACATCACGTCCCTCAACTTCTCTTGGAGGTAAAGGCGATGCTCAGGAAGGGCGCCATCGAGCTCCTCCCAAAGAGGCTTCGGGGCTCTGGAGTTTACTCAAAATACTTCCTCGTGAAGAAGAAGACGGGAGGATGGCGTCCCATCCTGGACCTAGGACGACTGAACAAATTCATCAAGGCACAGAAGTTCCGGATGGTCACCCTCCAACACGTCCTGGGTCAGCTGGAGGAGGGCGATTTCCTGTCGTCGTTGGATTTGGAGGATGCCTACTTCCATATTCCCATCCTAAAGGGACACCGAAAGTTTCTCAGGTTCGTGGTCCAAGGGCGTCACTATCAGTTCAGAGCCCTCCCCTTCGGACTAAGGTCGGCACCCAGGGTGTTCACCAAGTGCCTCGCACCGGTGACGGCGCAGCTGCGCCGAGAGGGGATCCACGTCTACCCCTACCTGGACGACTGGCTCATCCGAGCCAAGACGAGGGAGCTCGCCGTGGAGCACACGGCAAGGACCGTCCAACTTCTCACGGACCTGGGATTCTCCATAAACTACGCCAAGTCCCACCTGGTGCCCGCGCAAGAAGCACTGTTTCTGGGAGCCAAGCTCGACACAGTGTCGCTTCTGGCCTCTCCGTCGGAGGAAAGGACGAGGGCCGTTCTGGGCAAGGTGCAGCGGATGCTGGTTGCGGACGCGGCCAGAGTGAGGTCCATCAAGTCCCTCCTCGGAATGATGTCTTCTTGCATTTACCTCATCCCCCTGTGCAGGCTCCGGATGCGCCCGTTGCAGGAGTTCCTGGACGCGCGCTGGATCCAGACGACGGGCAGCTTCGAGGAGAGGATCACACTCGACGAGAGATTCCGACGAGCGATCCGGTGGTGGGGCACCCGCGCGCATCTGACGGCGGGCATGGACTTCCAGGCCCCCGGCCACCAGGAGACAGTGACCACGGATGCCTCCCTGGAAGGGTGGGGAGCGCACACCGAAAATCTGCACGCGAGAGGCCTTTGGCTCCCGACGGAGAAGTCCCTCCATATCAACGTCCTGGAGCTCTGTGCAGTGTTTTGGGCCCTCAGGTCCTTCCTTCCGTCCCTCAAGGGCAAGGTGGTGAGGATCTTCACCGACAACACCACCACCATGTTCTACATCAGGAAACAGGGCGGAACAAGGTCCCCAGCCCTGTCCAGGGAGGCGCAGGATCTGTGGCATTGGGCCGTCGCCCAAAGGATGTTTGTGGTGCCGTTTCATCTGGCAGGGATAAAAAACACCATCGCCGACTCACTCAGCAGGGAGCTGCGCTCGTGCCACGAGTGGGAACTACGACAGGATCTAGTGGACCGCCTCTTCCGACGGTGGGGCACACCCCAGATCGATCTGTTCGCGACGAACTCCAAGTGCCGGAGGTTCGCCAGCAGGTTTCCCCAGCCGAGGAGCATGGGCGATGCTTTCTCGTTCCCCTGGGAGGGCCTGTTTCTATACGCGTTCCCTCCATTGCCATTGCTGATCCGGCTCATCAACCAGCTCAAGAGGTCACGGTGCAGGATGATCCTCATCGCACCTGCGTGGCCGAGGCAGATATGGTTCCCGGACCTTCTGGACTTGTCAGCGTCCCCGTCAATGAAACTGCCAGTGGACGCGGATCTGCTCTCCAGGGAAGGATGCGCCATCCTCCATCACGACCCGAAGTCGCTGAACTTGCAGGCCTGGCGCCTGCAGCGTTAGAGTTTGGAGGATACGACATACCGGCCGACTGCAGAGAGGTTCTTGCAAAGGCCAGGGCGTCCTCAACTCTTAAATGCTACGGACACAAATGGAAGAGGTTCTCTGTCTGGTGCCACGCACAGAAGATTAACCCTCTGCGGATTACGGCTCCCCAAGTACTGCCGTACCTACTGACGCTGGCCAAAGCTGGACTGGAGCACGCGTCCATCAAGATTCATCTTGCTGCGATCTCCCGATACACCAGAATCACGGGGCGGAGGTCTTTGTGGTCTCATCGTCTGGTGAAAGAGTTCATGAAGGGACTGTTCAGATTGTTCCCGCCGGTGAAGGCTCCGGCCCCGGCATGGGAGCTCAACGTGGTGCTGACCAAGCTCATGGGACCTCCGTTCGAGCCTCTGCACTCGGCTCCGTTGAAGTTCTTGTGGTGGAAAACAGCGTTTCTTGTGGCCATCACCTCCGCACGACGGGTGGGAGAGATCCAGGCCCTTTCCTGCAAGGCCCCGTACTTGACTTTTCACGACACGAGGGTAGTGCTCAGGACGCACCCCTCCTTCATGCCCAAGGTGCCATCGGACTTCCACCTCAACGAACCCTTGGTGTTGCCTGTTTTCTTCCCGTCGCCTTCGTCGCCGGCTGAAAGGACTTTGCACTCGCTGGATGTGGCTAGAGCGCTGAAGTTCTACGTGGACCGCACGAAGGGTTTTCGGAAGACGTCACAACTCTTTGTGAACTTTGGACCTGTCAATCAGGGGAAGGCTCTCTCGAAGGCTTGCATTTCCAGATGGCTCTCCGGCTGTATCATGTACTGTCATCGGTTGGCAAACCGACCCCTGCCTGGCCGTCCGAGAGCCCATTCCACCAGAGCGATCGCAGCTACCACGGCGTTCCTATCTGGTGTGCCCTTGCTGGACATCTGCAGGGCTGCTACGTGGAGGTCGACGCACACCTTCACGAAATTCTACTGCGTCGATCAGGATTCCAGGGAGGAGTCCAGGGTCGGCCAAGCAGTGCTGCGCAACCTGTTTGCCTAAGGTGAGCCTGGTGAGGAGGTAAGATTGCTTAATGTTGAGTTTGATGTGATGCTTAATGTTGAGCCTTTGCCACCTCCCGTGGTTGTGCATATGTGTACTGCTATGTATTCTTTATTCATGAGCATGTGAATCCATGCCAGACCCCATGCTGGAGAAGGAACAAGTTACTTACCTCTAACTGTTGTTCTCCAGCATGGGTCTGGCATGGATTCACATGCGAACCCTCCCGCCTACCCCTCTGCGGCTCTTCACTTGGTCATACTGCCACTTCACGTGCTACCAAATCTGAAGATGGCTGCCAGAGGCGGGGCTTAAGTAGAGGGCAGTCATTGGCTGTGGTCAGTATGACGCAGAGATCGGTGATTGGTTACTACTACGAAAGACAGATCAGAAACGAAACTGATACTGGTTTTTTCTTTACCGAGGATTCCCAGCCTGACGACGGGGAATATTCATGAGCATGTGAATCCATGCCAGACCCATGCTGGAGAACAACAGTTACATGTAAGTAACTTGTTCCTTACTTGGTAATATTCATTACTTAGCACCTAGTTATATATGCTCATCAAAAGCTATAGGTTTACTTCTTCCAATCAGGCCGTTAAAATACCATTGGGGGTCATTCCGAGATTGGAGGTAAGGGATAAACGATGCCAGTAAAGGATTACTGGCATCGCTTACCGCTCCGGGCTATTCCGACCAGTCAAACCGCTATTAGCGGCACCGTAAATAATGGTGCCTCTAATAGCGGCATGGGCGCGGGCACGCGGGCCATCATACCGGCAATAGCGGCATGCCGTAAACTGGAGGACATCACAAGTAAAGCGGACATGCAAATACTGGCATCACGAAGGCGCTAAAAGTGGATTCCGGCATGCCGTAAATACCGACATCGCTGACCAACCGTAAAATGCCATGTGCAGTGTTCCCAACTGCCACAGGTACACACCATCAGCACAGGTAGAGGCAATGGAGTCTGGCCCTGAACAAAAGGAGAACACCCACACACCATACCCCTTTCCACACCAAGATTCATCCAATAGTAGCATCAACACGTCAGCTGGAGGACATGCATGCATTGCAACACCAGCAACAACATCAACACCAACAGCAGGCACCACAGAGGAGACGCAGCAGGAGAAGGAGGGTGAGACAGGCCCAGCATGCCCCAACAGTGCAGCCAGTGTAACCAAGCATGCAGCCCCCAATCACAAACATCAGAGCCAGTCCTTCCAACCCAATCCCTGAGCACAATCACACCCTGTACCGTCTGGACCGGAACACCATCAACACCATGGTGGACATGATACACGATTGTCAACCTCATTGAAATACGCACGCCACCCCCCCTCTACTGAAGGTAGTGTCGGTGCTCCACTTCCTTTCCACAGCCACCTACCAGCATACAGTGGGGCACATGCATGGCATATCACCACCCTTATTCACTCGCATCCTGAAGCAAGTGCTAGATGCCCTCCTCAAGCACACAACAGAATATATATCCTTACCACGGACTCACCAGGAGATTCCTGAAACAAAAGGTGGCCTCCATGCCATGGAGGTGGTTTACCACAATCGCAAGCAATACCACTCCAACCAGGTGCAGATGGGAAGCGACGCAAGCAAGATCAGAGCCTACTGCCAACGCTCCCCATCAGAAAATCCTACAGAACACAACACATCACTAAATTGACACAAACACAGCTGTATGCGTACACAATGCATGAGCTATGAGATGGCAGAGCACACCGTGTATCATCTTGAAGATGTAAGCCACACCATTATTACATGGCACAGGACACATTGAGGGGCTAAAAATGGCGTGCATACAACCAGGGACATGTGCATGTGACCAACGATAATCTGCCGGCATGTGTGACTAGTAGAGCTGTTCATCATCAATCGACTGACATATACCTTTTAATGCCTCCCATGCAGGTGACAGTGGCTATCCCTTGATGCTGTGGCTCTTCACCCCTGTCCGAAAAACACAGAACAGGCATGAGGAGGACTACAATCGATCCCACACCCGTACCCGTGTGGTCATTGAGCAGACCTGTTGAAGGCATGGTTTCGCTGCCTTAGCCCGTCAGGTGGGGCACTCCTCTACAGGCATGAGAAGGTGGCCAAGATCATCATGGCATGTGTCATGCTGCACAACATGTGTATCTGATGCAACGTGCCCCTGCCCCCTGACATCGAACTGCAACCACCTAGTGATGATGAAGGGGTTGAAGAAGAAGTGGCTGCACATCATTGCGGTGCCGATGCACAGGAGGGACGTGCTGTGCGTCAGTCAGTGATTGCACAATATTACTGACACACATGGCTGCAGAGGGTGACATGATATTTTGACAGAGGTCACTGGGTATGTGGGTACATGCACACTATGCGCTGTATATGAATAAATGACACATGCGCAATGATGAATATCCACTCAGGTCTTGCTTTTGACACAACGGATGTATTGAATTTGACAATGAAATAACCCTCCACCACCCTCACCCCCCTCCCTCTCCCCCCACAACTCCCCACAAACCCTCACCCCCCTCCCACTCCCCCCACAACTCCCCCACAAACCCTCACCCCCTCCCACTCCCCCCACAACTCCCTCACCCCCTCCCCCTCCCCCACAACTCCCCGTCAACCCTCACCCCCTCCCCCCACAACTCCCCCACACATGTCCCATCAAGTCTCTAATGCCTACATCAGACTGCCCAGACTATTAATTAGCACTCCCGTGACCTGGTGGAGGCATGTCTGGCCGGCGCAGGGTGCGTGATGACCTGCAGAGTGGGCTTGTCTGGGTAGAGCTAGACAAGGATGGTGTGGCTCTAACTGGGTTGCCGGACGCCCTGATTCCATGGCATCGGCTACGTGGCTTAGTACCTGGTGCAGGGCGAATACCTCCTCGCAGAGGCAGCTAGTGTTCTCCGCAAATATCTTGCCCATGGAGGCGCTGTTGTCTGAGATGGTCCTGCCTAGAGAGGCGATGTTCTCCCGCCACTCCTGCTTTGCCTGTGCGTTGTCCTCACCGAACTGCCGCACAAGGGCGGTCAGCTGCTCAGCACGTTGCGGCCCTGCCAGTGCACCTGCGGAGGTGGACGGTTCCCGGGTGTCTTGCTCGGCCTCACTACTCGCCACTATCGGACTCCAGGGCCCTTCAATTAGCTCCTGCCTAGACTGCTCCGGGGTGGTGGCATGGTCTGTCTCAAGATATGAGATTTGGGGGGGATGCCTTTGGACTGGGCATGCGGGGCAGTTCTGAGGAATCGTCCTCCACGGGCACCCATACCTCATCCTGTGCCTCCTCCACATCCTGGGGTGCTGTGTCTGCAACCTCCCCAGCCAAACTTGACTCCTCCGAGTGTGGTGCCTCGGCTGATTCCTCTGGCTGTGCAATAGGTGTTGGAGCTTCCACCTCTACGGCCCTTCGCACCACCGGTGCACTGGCAACCTGGAGTGTCTTGACTGCTGGTGCACAGCGCCCCTTGGGTTGGCCCTTCGAGGTGGAAGGCCGGTTGGCCTCATCCCGGACCTCTTCCGGGGTGTGGTTTTCGCAGGGGTTGAGTCCTGGGCATCGCTGTCATGGTCAGAGCCTGTGGGGGTCGAAGAGAGGGACGGCATGAGTGATGTTTTGATAGGCATCATACATACATATGGACAATTGATCATGCACACAATCGAGGGTAATAGGCATTTGAGTTTGGATGAACACGTTGTTTGATACATGGGTGGGTTATGCAGGCATATGTCGGGGTCACTCATGTTGGCCAAGACCTATGCTATGTGAGATGCATATTTGTTGGGGCCTGCATGCTGTGTGACTTATGGCATTTACATTTTGTGTGGTATGTGTCAGGTACGGCATTGCCTTGCTGCAGGCATCTGCATGTGTCTGTGATGCATCCGGCAACTTTGCTGGGAGTGTCTGTGTGTGTTGGGCCATGGCTTGCCTCTTTGGATGGACATATTGGTTGACTTTCATCAGACTCTGCATTACAGTGTTTTCTTAGGATACTCACCTGCATCTGCCGATGTTGTGGCACCACACTCCATATCACCGACACCTTCTATCCCCTCAATTCCAACCATGCTGGCGCAGATGTCCTCCCATGGGGTCAGCTTGATGGGGGAGCTGGCACCTCCGCCTGTTGCCATTGCCTGGCTCCTGTTGATGGAGAGTATGTTCCTTACTCGGAGCTGCAAGTCTTCCCAGCGCTTCCTGCAGTCTTTTATGGTGTGTGGGGTGTTCCCGACTGCACTCACTTTCTGCGCCACAAGTGCCCAGATCTCTTTTTTCTTAATGATGGCCTCCCTCTTCATGCTGTTGGCGAACACAATCTCAGCATTTTCCTGCAGGGACCCAGCTAGCATCTCCAACTCGTCCTCGTTGAAGTGCTCCTTGTGCTGGCGGGCGGCTCCCTTCTTAAGGGCCTTGGGCATTGTGGTGTGTTAGATGAAGGTTTTCCAACAAACAGAGTCCCACAGGTCCTGTGTGCTGAGGATGGCAATGGATTGTGTTTTTAAAGTTGGCCGCTGTGCTCCTTCCCGTTCCTGTGCGATGACGCTATTACCAGATCCGCTTATTTACGGTGACAGTTATTAGCGGTGACCGCTAATGCTGCATTGGTTCATGCCGGTAGTGCAATCTGCGCTATGCATGATGCCGCTAAGGTCATTTTTCGTGACTTTAACGCAAAGCTTGTGCCTGCGAAGTCGTAATAGCCCTCTATTAGCGGGCTATTGACTACATGGACACGCTATTTGCGCCATGCCGGTAAGGGCTGTTACTTACCTCCAACCTCGGAACGACCCCAATTGTCTTCCTGTGGTATAACATGCACTATTGGCCCATACCTATCCATGTCACTATGAGGGTGAAAGCAGGGGTGCACGATTCCACATGTCTTATTCAGACTGTATATTGGGGGTATTTGTACTCTATATTTTAATTTCCAGTGAGTACATGCCAATTTGTAAGGTAGCAACAGTGCCGGATACTTCCCTAATCTGTATGGCTGTGCAAAAATCACCAACATAGTCACAGCAACTGGAACCAACAGTGTCTATGTAGTCCACTCAAAATCACACAACACAAGCAACAAGCTACAAAGTCCCCCCGTCACATGGACAACAACAACTATTCTGCGTGCAGAACCCAAACTACACACATGAGTACGAAGGCCCAGTATAAAATGGAAATGAGCAACAAACACATTTTATTATTGTGCATTTGCAAGGCTCTTATACATCAAGACCCCCTATGCATGTTCCACAACGATATACAGGTCAAGTGGCCAACTCATTCCCTGACAACAAGTAAGCTCACAATGCACAGTCACAACAAAATAGTCATGCAGACTTTGAAAAATGCAAGTGTACTGCAGGAAAGATGCATATCTCACCTCATGACTTTTGCCTTGTGATCACGCAACAGCTGGTCCCTGGAATGCATGGCTATCCCCCTCTGTAGGCCTGCAAACCACCCAATGCGGATGCTGTGTTCAGTACATGCATACAACAGCAACGTCCCTTCAATCACAGCAATCATCTTCCCCTGCATAATGCCTCTGTAGAGAAAAACACCACAAGGTCAGGGCAGGCAACACATCCATGCAACCAAATACACAGCAATATGTGCCCCCATGAGTGTCATGCAACAAATGCAAACAAGAAACCACCAGCCACCCATACCAATGTGTCCCTGCACCCATGAAGCCAGATCCGCCCACCTCATGCCAATGCACTATGAACACCCCACACAATGACATCTTACACAGCCACAACACCTATCATTCCTGTCCCTCAGAGTGACATGCAGTGAAGGACCAGGTAACACTTACGCTTTGTCACGATGATGGTACATTGTGAACACTCTGATCTGGCCAAAGTCAGTAGAGGACTCCCAAAAAGAGACCACTGAGAGGTTGGAAACCTGCGATCACCTTGGAAGTACTGCCAATGCCATGATATGGCATCCCCTGATTAACATGACAGTGGGACAGTGCAGTTAACACTGGCAGGGGAGCTGATGATGTAAAGTCCAAGACGATGTGATGTAAAAATATCAGATCTGGCAGAAGGCAGCTGTTCACAGAGGCAGCTGTCATACAGCTTGGCAGGACACCGAGACAACTGGCATTAAAGAAACAAGCAGACATGAGAAAGGAATGAGAAACAGAGGCCAGGGGCACTGTCACACAAAAGGGAGCTGGCACGGAAATGAGGAAGGGAAGGCAGATTTCACAGGGACTGGATTGAATGGGGAGCAATGTGCATAGAACTGAAGGGAGCGTTGAGATGCACTGAGCAGCTATGAACAGGCTGAAAAAAAACTGCTGGTGTACTGTGCATGGTGCATGTACACCATGGCAAACAACAGCACCAGGCCAATGGTGTGTACCTGCTGTCTGTGGTGAACATGGCACCCCCCAAATGGCCAGCAATGCTGTGCTGTGTGTGGAATTGTCTCGGGACAGCACTCCAAGAATGGGAAGAAGGACCAAGAGTGGACTGCCTGTGTGGGTAGATATGACTAGAAAAATCACATTGGACAGGATGCCACGCGGCAGGCAAGACACATGTGAAAACTGCAAGGAAACCCTCGCCATCACTCCCATTGCCATGTGTCCCAGAAAACATACATCCGGACCTGTACCCTCATGACAACTCACCAATAAAGGCCCTACAGTGATACCATCCCTCACAACAATCACCCCGCAAACCAGTGCCACACTGATTGTCTTGATAAAACAGCATGCATAGATACACCAGCCTACCATCACCATGTGTTACATGTACCCATGAAGCTGGACCCACTCACGTCAGTACAAGGAAAATAAAAATAACCCTACACAGCGCCAGACTCCATGCCACCAACGACAACACAAGTGCATCCTGAGTGCCTTTGACTTACCTGCACAGGGTACCCACCTAGCTTGCATCTACTGCATCCCACCTAAAAAAACATTTGGAAATTGCAAAAACATGCATGGCATCAACATAAAGATACTGGGCAGCCATGACAACTCCTGTATGGAACAAGGAAATGGGCATTGCCCACCCAGTGTCGAAGGACGACGGAGTGCAAGAGGGATACAGGACACAGAGTGACGATTGCCTAGCAGGGGAGTGGAGATAGAGAGAGAGGGATAGGTGAAAAGTGGTGCAAGAAGGAGACTGGCTGGTGGGGAGATGAGAATGGATATGTCTGACATCACAGGGCAGAGGTGGTGGAGGAAAGGACACTGAGGTTGTAGAGGAGCAGCTGCATGCCTCTGCAGGAAATCCCACCCCCCTGCCTCCTATATGTTGTAAGTCGGAGACTGCACCATGTTTGACACCAGCAGTTGTGCCAATACCGCAGCAAGCATTTGAGAAAAGGTATCCACTGAGATAACCCTATTGAATGCATCCCCGAAGAGATGACAATCTGAGGGAGGAACTCCCTAAAGGAATATGAAAAAGAGTGGAAGAGAAGCTAGTGACATCACAAGAGATGAGCGTGACGCACTGAGAATACTGGCTGAAGAGAATGCATGATCTTACAGAACTGATGACGAAGTTAAGAATTGAGGAAACTTTCATATGCATAAAAGAAGATTGCACGTATGCGAAGTGCTACAGAAATGCAACCATTGAATGATTGTACAGACGCTGAAACACAAGTAGACTAAGTGATCATAGAAGCTGGCTATACATAGTGAATAAACGGCAGGCAAAGCCGCAATTGTATAAAAGCTGGACATTGGTGTCATGCATTTTAGTAAGCTGAAACCCATGGAGAGGAAAGGCTGAGAATTGTGTCACAGCAAGAATAAGATGAGCTCCTGGAAGTGCGTAGCATGGCTGTCTGGCCTGTCATCAAAACAGAAGTAGCCAAGGTTGGTTATCTAGTCTTGAAAGCAATGAACGTTAGAAGGATGGATCATCCCTTATCGAGGGGCAAAGAAAGAACACCAAGAGTGCCAAATGTTATTAATTTAAGACATTTAAATGCTGCAGACTAGATCAGAATCATGGTCTCCTGTCATGTGAGCTGAGAATGGAAATAGAGTTGAGCTTGGAGTCCTCGAACAACGATAGTGAAAGCCTGTACTCACCTATACTCCCACAGACAAGGCTACTTTGCAAGGCCAAATTCAAAGACAATCTGCATGGCAGAAGGCATGGGTGATGAGATGATGGGCTAATTGGGGGCGGGAGGTAAAGTCAAGTCCACCTCCTGACAACTGGGTATGAACTTACGTGCTGCTAAGTGAACCAAATGTTCCAGACAGGGTACAAGCGCGCCAACCAATTCTAGAGGTCTGTATAACGAAGGGCTGTATAGTTTGAGAGCCAATGATAAACCGTGTACTTAACAGTGTTGAAGATGACCTGTTTTTAGAGTTAGGCATAAGTTGGCCACCTGATAGTAGACAGCCAATCACAATCCCAGTCCTTATAGAAAGTATCCTTAGATGTTCCCCTTGAACCAATTATAATTGGTTGTAGGTTTCTCTCATTTGCCACATGGTATGACATCACTGCTGACATATATTTTGCATATAACAATGTTTTTACGGGAAATTTGTTGAGAACTGAGCGAACGTCCGTTGACGTCCGTTGTAACCTCACTGTTTTAGATCGTTGTCAATAAAACAGTAACCTTTGCCATCTTCCTGAGTTGCTTTGATCATTTGGACTCAGTTATTCTGCGAACCCCACCCATTGCATGCACAATACTAAAGTATCATAAGTTCACGTGGTAGCAGTGCGGATGGTTTGAAAAGATCCAAACTAGTTTGTCTCGAGTCTTTCGGATGATCGAGTATCCTCTGACATTAGCCGGAAGATCGCAGTGTTTCCTGTAGAGAGCGGCCGATTGCAATAAACTTGCAAGAAGATGGTGGGCAGGTCCCCCTTTGACAAAATCCCTGCTCGGTTTCGACAGGCGCTCTGCGTACGGAAGGCGAAGTTGTCAGATTAAAGGAGTCATCAATACCGAAGGCTCTGAGTCGATTAACAAACTAATGTTGAGTAGACTGAGGGGAATGGCAAATGAAGGGGATGGGAGTGTGATAATTTTTAAGTAACTGTAAATATTGTGTGAAGAAAAGGTAGCACCTCGGAGTCCTGACTCAAGGGAGTTTCAGAAGGAGATGTTTCAAATCCCAACAGCGGTAGAGCAGAAACATATAACACGTAAACAGGTTTACGTAAGGTGACATCTCAAACCCACTATAGGGCAGATAGCCGTAGACCGGGTAGTGCCTGAGCGTGCAAGACTCACCCAAAATCTGTAAATGCCCACTCAGTAGTGTGTGTGGGAATTTACAGATGCTAATGTCACTGTGGACGGGCCCAACTACATTAGCTTCTGACCCCACTGTTAGACAATCCTGGCTATGCCGCTGGTATAGGGTATAAAGTAAAGGAGAGAGACAAAGGTGATCACAGTGTTTATTAATGTGCAATGTCAACTATTCTCTATGCTGTTTGTTGAGTAAAAATATCGAAGAGCGATAGAAGTTGTGAAGTAATTGAAAAAGTTGAGGAGCAATAGTGATTGAGCACAGCAAAGTGGTTGGTACCAATCAAAAGATAGAGGTAGCTAGTTAAGAAATTAGAGGCTTGAGCAGTGATTGACGGTGCTTGCTCATATTTGTTGTTTTAAAGGCACTGAAAAAGTGGTGATTTAAGCAAAAGTATAAAGGTTATTTCATAACTCTGGTAAATATTGACAGTCAATTGAGACTTGAACAACAACAGATGTCCACAGACTTGTGGAACTCTCCGGTCCCTCGCACACCCAGTTTGTGTTAAATAACTACAAAAAGAATCAATATGTAAATTCCTTTGGTAAAATTATCATATTTTACTGGTCTTGTAAGAAAGAAAAGTTTCACAATTGTAAATTCTGATTACATTATATGTCATAACATTCATGTATAACGTGTGTTATGTACTTGTACACAAGATTAATCTTCTGATCAGCAACATAATTTTCAGAAAAGGTAGTCCAACAGTAACAATTTCCCAAGGAGTCGCATCAAATTCTAGTCATAAATTCCTTGTGATATGAAATCCTAGAGGTTTGCTCAACGCGTTTCGGGAATATGTTCCCTTTGTCAGGAGCTTTTTAGTACAATATATGTCTTCATACTTCATTATATCTAGAAAAGACTTTAAAAAAAAAGAATACAATCGGCCAATAGTTATTCATCTATTTTTAAAGTTCACCAGTATTCTGTCATGTTTAATAATCTAGAATCACCTGGATGATGTTCTTATTTCCCATTTAAATCTTGAGCTGGATAATGTCGAATTCCTAACTTTTGAAGTTTGGTACACAATCCACTAACACCTCCAAATACAGGAAGTATGTAGGCTGCAGAGGTAAAAAAAAATGTATATGTATATACATAGGAGGATATATCTAATCAAAATACTCTTTAAAACACATTACTATCTTGGTATCGTTATGCAATGTTGCAAGTTAAGTGTACCTGTATTCCAATGGGGTGGGTACACCGCTCTTAGATCAATTTTGGCATAATCTATTTAAAAATCCCATCTTGGTGCCCTGTGTTTTTCTTGTTTCTTTTAGATAGACCTAATCAGGACAGATTATTACAAGATTTGTTAAATTCAATCTCACTGCTTTTATTGGTTTACAGTAAATGAGGACAGTTCTTACCTATATTGTTCCTCTAATGGAGATAGTTCTTAAATATTCTGTCCTCAGTCCCATATATAACGTCTTAGCCAAGTGGTATTCCCATGGTCCTGATGACCTGTAAAACAGATAGACATATTCCATAAATCCCTTTGCTTTTTAAGGGTATTGGGGCACAATTCCCGTTGCTTTGTTTCATCTAGTACTCCAATTCATCAATTTTCGCCGAATTTAGCTTATCTGCCAAAGTAGAAAACAACCATGCGTCTGGATCTTCGAGTGGCAAAAAAACCAACTAACCAAAATGGCCGCTATTTGTTTGTAAACGTCATCACGTAATGACGTGATGATGTCATATGTTGTCATACGTCTTTTTGTAGTAATTTAACACAAACTGGGTGTGCGAGGGACAGGAGATTTCCACAAGTCTGTGGACATCTTTTGTTGTTCAATTGGAATACCACCTAGTGTCATGGTTGTTTAATCTCCCTTGCACCACCCTATTTCTGATACAATAGAAATGAATCCCAACTAAAAATTAGGAGTGCTCCTAGTCACAAGGCGAATATAGTCAATTGAGACTTGTCATTATGGGAGATACTCCTCTGATGCACTTATGTAAAACTTTACCAAAGTATATGCCGAAGCTCAAACAGTATAGTGCGTAATGGTTGAAAGGCATGGCAGATAAAATGTTCATGTAATGGCCACAGGGGGGATCATTGTCAAAAGAGGTATTGCAACACATGACCACATCCTTGCATGCTGCGTAAACGGGGAAGACATTAGAGAAAAGATTAGCGATTTTAGAGCTCTGGAAAATGTACCAGGAAGAAAGGGAAGACCCTCCACCTGAGGAGTGGATGCTTAGTCAGTGAAAGAAGAAAGGTGTTGAGTCTTCAGCTCCCCTTACCTCGCCCGAAGTAAAAGGCACTCACACAGAAGAAATAGGGTTGTACCCTTTAAAGGAGTTGAAAGCGGCAAAGGGGTATAGTAATCCGATATACAAACCCCCCAGCTTACAATAGTGATAATAGTCCACAGTAGAAAAATAGAAAAGAAGTGATCTATAAGATCGTACAAAACAAAGAAGAAAGGAGTGAGCAGTCGAAATGGTCGACAGAAATATACATGGAAATTAAGAGATGGGCTTTTACGGTTGCAGGGCACAAGCTTTGGAATTCTTTGCCCCTGTTGGTAGGCCCAGCTTCGGGGTCTGATGACTTGTGTCCCTGTCCACTGGGGCATCTTATGCTGGGCTATCATTTGTGCATGCATTTGTTGGGGGGGATCACTCACCTCCTGCCTCCAGGCTGCTGGCACCCACCTCTGCACTGCCGACTCCCTCTACCCCTTCGTGGTCCAGTGCGTGCTACATTTCTCCTCCTAGGCGGTGAGGACCAGTGGCTCAACAGTTCCTCCCCCTGTCACCAGGGACTCCTAGGGGTCTTGGGACAGCAATCCCTGAACCCTTGTCCTCCCCTGGGACATATTTGCTGCTTTCCAGGAACGGTGGCTGCAGAAAGTGGAGATATTTATTGGATTGTGTTTTTCATAATGTCCACCTCAATGCTTCCTTTTCCAGCAGTGACACAATTTCAGATGGTGCTAATAGCGCCGGGTTCGCTGGCGGTGGCGCTATTAGAGCCGCTTTCTCAGTGGTAGCCCTTATTCTGGTGCAGTTACAGACGGGTGCTAATAGCGTTTCTGCCAAAGTTGGGGGTGCGTTCATGCCAAGTTGTAATGCAGCGCTGATTCTGCCGCACGACCCAGCGGAAATGCTATTAGCGCCAGGCAGAAAATGCGTCGGTTTACCGCCAGACTTTTCGGGAGGCCCTATGTCCACTTGTGACAATTTTGTGCTTTAAAACACCTCCATGCATTAAAGTGATACAAAAGTAAAAGATTTGAAAATTGAAATGAAAGAAGAATCACAGATTCATTTTGATTGAAATTAGGAATCCGCTTAAGGCTAAATTCTTCTATTTTTACACTGTGTTTCTTTGAAAAAATGAAGTTAGTTATTTAAATTGATATTATTGGGCCTTTAAGGTAGGGACCCACAAAGGGACCTCGTAATTAGGCGGTAAGGGGTTAACGGCACTGCCACCTTTTACGGCGCTGTTAACCCCTTACCGCCTGGGTCGTAATGAGGCCCATTGTCTTGGGATTGAAGAAGAGGACCATACCTCCTTTCCTATTCCACTTTAAGGAGAAGAAATCAGGATATTTTATGTAAACTATGGTTTTCAGAGGTCAAGAAGTTTCACAATCCCTGCAAATCTGTGAGATATGTTGTACTCCATGCTCCCAAACTGAGATATCATTTTCTCCTGAAAACCCCCCGGGAGTGACAAACATGCACTGCACAATGATAGATTCTAGGACAATCTATTTTAAATATACTTCCACAAAGTTTAATTTACAGGCCCAGTCGGCCCTTCAGTGATTTAGCATTTAAATAGGGTTTCCTAAAATACTTTTAATTACTATCTGGCATTTAAATAATTCCCAGGTAATTTTTCTTAATTTTCTGGAATTATTGTACTCACATCTTGTTTGTCTTTCAAATGCACTGGTAGGGACATCAATTGTCTTTTGGCATCTTCCCCATACAGGCTGTTCTTTTCCTTCTGTCCCTCTAAGGTAATCTGGTTCTGTCTTGGGAAGGTCTCTGCATTCAGCCCCATCTATAAACAGGCTTTTTAAGGGCATTTTCCATCACCTAAATCCAGGCTCCCTTCACTTACTTAAACCCACAGGTGTCCTCCTCCTTGTTTCGATTCAATGTGTCATACAGAGGTGTGCTAGCCATGAGTCAGCCCTCCCCTCAGGAATATAAAGTCAACATTGGACTAGAATATTTATTTCTCTTATAATTCCCAGTAGGGACATGTGCTATTAACAGGAATTATATATTCACATTTGTATGCATAACAGAGTTATTAAAATATGCAAATGTATTAATAAGTAATACACTTCCATCTCCTTGTTCTGCTGAATTCAGATCAGCATGATTTCTCAAATTGGATAAATGGGTCTAAAGTTAAAGTCGAAAATGCTATTCCCATGTGTCACTTTCAAATACATCGTTTTCTATAGTCTTCTATAGTAGTAATGAGGAAAACATTTGCAAAAGCCGAGTATTGGACAATTAAAGATGCAAAAAGCCTATACAAGATGGAGTGAGCACAGCTGTAGAGGCTGAGACGAGTAATGACACCCAGCATAATTGAATCCAATAGCAGTAAATAGGTGGTTGAAATTGACACATTTGTGGTCTCCTCACACGTGATTGAGAAGTCGACAACAAGAGCTGTTCATTAAGCTCTAGACGAAGATAGTGGTGTATCTACACTCCCTTGAAAGTCCCAGAACAGAGAACAGGCTGCAAGGTCAACTACAAAAGAGAAGCCTTCGCTTAGGGCCAGACCAATAACACATGATGTACTAATTGGGAAAGTGGGTAGAAGTCTGATGTTGCTATTTGCACCCGAGTTTCATTTTGCTTACGTGCTGCTAATGTGCCAAAAGTCCAAAGTTGGGAAAGCATGCCAACCAATCAGAGGGTCTATGTAGCAACATGCTATGCAATATTGCATAGGCCAAACCACTGCCATTATTTTGTCATAATCTGTATTATGCGTATTTAGATGTAGTTCGAGATGTGTCCACTAGATAAGGGGCATGCAGTAGGATTACTAATGCTTACATGATATAGAGGCACATATGTTCCCTTAACCAATCCTTCCCTTCAATAGGTTTTACAATTTGCCATGTAGGATGGTATCATAAATGACCACATAAAGGTATAAAACCTTTGTGTAATCAAATTTGAGTGTGAGTGTGTGGACTACAGTTTGTTGTTTGCCAGATTGCCCTTTTGACTCCCTTTGTGCTTTGCAATTATTCCTTGATATGTCATCTTTGATTCCAGGCCAATAGATTCTTCTTTATTCCTCACATGAACCTATTTTTCCAGCGTCTCCTGACTCAGCAGCCCTAGCCTGTCTCTGAGGTAGTTTGTTTGGTTTCAACATGAGTCTGATGTCTTACTTTCCATCATGGCCGCCCTAGCCACATAATGTTTTCTTCTGCAGCAAGCCTCTTTATGTCTTGTCTACCTTGTGTTTCTGCATATATACATGTATAAGTCAGCAGGTTTCTTTATCCACTTTATACATATGATTTCTTCATATTCGATTACATGTTTCTCTTGTTACTCCAGTTACACTTAATTCTTAAAGTATTTACATTTAATTTCAGTGTGTCTTCGTGTCTTTCCTTCATGTCAGCACTCTGCCCATGTCCGATTTTACTTATAGCTCCATGATGTCCAGTGGTGTGTGCAGACATCCTTCCACTCTTTCAGTGCCAGGGTGCATTCGATACGGTTGTCTGAGTGCATCTCATCTCTCATACACTCTGTGTGGTATTAGGATGACACCTGGTGTCCCACATAGAGCCCTTCTCCTGCCGTTCCAGTATGATGGAGGAAAGGGGGCGGGAGCTAGGGATGATGCATGCACTTTAACCCCAGGCACTGCATATTGCATTTAACTTGCAGGTAAGAAATCATGGCCTTCCGGACTACATGGGTGTATCTTGGAAATACTAACAATTGCAATGGTCCACAGGCAATTGTTCCCTTTCCCTGGTGTTTCACTCCTTATCTTGATTATTCAAAATCGGGTCAATGATGGCTTGCGGGAGGCTCCCAGTGGTGGAGGCTTAGATGCCCTGTGCACTTGTTCCACTGTGAAGATTGGGGATAGGTGAGCACCACCTTTAGAGTTCAGCAGGACATTTTCAAGGAATGCCAGAATGCCATTGGATCCCATCCCTCCTCTCCCTCCTCAAGTCAAAGGATCCAAATATCGTTGCGGCAGGAGCAACTCTCTGCATCCTCCGCTCTTTTCACAAAATCCCAAGCCTAATCCATGTTTTCAGGTAGCTGAAACTGCCACATGAGAACCGTGCTCTCCAGCAAAGTCATCCAGTTTTAGTACCATTGACCCCTGCCTGAAAAGCCTGCCCGGTGAGCAAGATTTCCACTCTGATCACAACTATTTCCTCCTCCAGGGCCGTTTGTGAGTCCTTGATCACTAGAAGAATTTCATGTCCCAGAGTGGTGGGAACTTGCAAGTCAGAAGCAGCAGGGGTTGACTGCATCACACCATTGTCAGTCAAGTGGAGCTGAATGTTGGTATACATCTTTGCTTGCTTATGGCTCAGGGACTGGTGTCTTTCTTTCATGTCCAGTCAGGCCCTTCTTCCCAATCACCCTGAAAAAAGTGTTGAGAAGTTGGTCAGATGCCAGGGGCCCAGGCTCCTCAAACCTGACTAGCGTCTCTGGCCCAGGGGACCCACCTCAACCATTAGCGGTATCCCAACTAGATCACCTTTCCTCACCTCCACCAGTGGAGCCCCAGAAATACTTCAGTCTCCATGCACACCCATCCCATTGGTGATTCCTCAAGCTCCAAATGTTGAGGACAATCCTAGAGCTCCAGGCACCATTCGTCCGGCCATTATTCCTGGACCAGCAACAGAGGCATGTTCCCAGATTTAGAAGCTCTGTAATTTTTATGGTATTTGCACATTTTGTGCATTCAGATGGAAGAAATCGCTGTAAAATAATTATGGAGCATTTAATTATCATGGTTACCATCTAGACAGAGAGATTTATAAATGATATATTATTTTCTCATTACTAAAAAGGTCAGCACTTAGTTCATTGACTTTTCTAATAATAAGCTTAGAAAAGCCATAATTGTATTAATTTGGAGGATTAAAATCATATGTGCACCTACTGCACCCCATTATTCCCCCTTATTCAAAGGTTAAATAAAGCTGCTAAATGGCACATCGAATTACTGAGATCGATTTAGTTATTTGAAATATAAACATATATTATATCTAATATATATATATTCTTATACATTCATATATATATATATATATATATATATATATATATATATATATATATATATATATATATCTTCGAAGCACTGATAACGTCAGGCAGGGTGAGTAGCACTCTTCACATTTCCAAAATTAGCAGGGTCCGAACATCAAAGTCGAAATAAAATATAGTCTTTATTGATGCCTTACAAAGTGGCAAAAAGGTTAAAAAGCCATTAAAATAAGGCTCTCCCAAAGTGCAAAATGTCTGTGCATGTTAGGAACATTGACACGTTTTGCGGCTTGCCTCGCCGCTTGATCACAACCATACGTCCCTGTTAAACCACAGAGTCTTAAGACATGGTGCAGAGCAAACGGCAACCATTTTTGCCGAAATGGAAGAGGGACTCCATTTGAAATCGCAGCCTATGCGGAGCAGACCCATGGCGGACATCTTTGAACTATTAGTGCCACATTAGTAGCTGGGATGCTGATGCATACCAATGCCCACTAGTTGGACTATAAGGTCCCTGTCAGCTGCCCTTTTACGGGGATCTGATCCGTATTTAGCCTGATTTTATTCCACCCAATATTTGTCCGCCATGTTCTGCCGCAAAAGGTGAACATTCAGTAAAAAAAACTTTATTAAAGGGACGTTATGGTTAAGTTGCGCTACTAAAAACCTATGAAATTCACACAAAAAAATATTGTTAACGGGACGTTATGATTCGAAGTAAAACCGAAAAACCCTTGAAATTCGCCAGTTATGGTAAGCTAAGCAACCATAACACACGCCACCACCGTGCACTGCTAAGACTAACACCCAGGAATTCAAAGATGATATCACAAATGTCATTGATGACATCAATGATTCACTGATGACATCACGTCTGGCTCCCCCTTTTTTCCTAGGCTACATGGTTTTCTTCAGTAAAAGTCAGGAACTAAAAATTGAAAAGGTAATATATTTGTACACTTATCCTTCAAGTATGTTCTTACAGTAATACTCTTAGGGTCCAGTCAGATCATATGAAACATATACATAGGAGAAGACACAGACTTCAAAGACAGCAATCCTTTCTGTGCATGAAGATAATCAGTAGGGTTATCAGCACTTTCTGATAGTTCTGTTGTTTTTTTATTACTGTACTTTCCCTGTATATGCTCATATTTGTATACATTGTACTCGCACTACTTTCTTTAGGGTCCAGTCACTTCATGTGATACATATGCATAGGGGAAGAGCAGCTTTCAAACAGAGCAATCATTTCTCTGCATAAAGATAATCAGTCACGTTATGACCACTTTCTGGTACTACTGCTGCATTTTTGCTTAGTTCACTTTCCCTGTATATACTAATATTTGTATGTGTTGTTGTCTCTTTGCGTTTTGTCTGTAATAATGCAATTATGTAGTAAGTGGGTTTTATTAGCTACTTATTGCATGTTTCACAGTACACAAAACTCTAATAAGAAATCAGTTATTTCATTATTCAACATGTCAAAGTTATGAATAGTGCACCTTCATCATGTATGCTACACAGAATACCTATGTTTCTGCATGAGTAGCTTAGTATACTGGATAGAACTTCATAATAGAATGGTATTTATATCAATGCATTGCTTAATGCACTAATTAGCTCATGATATTGATTCCAATGACCCTTGACACTTTTTTGTCAACATTATAATAAGAATCCCTTTTACAGACTTTTCATGAAAAGTAAATGCACATGTGATGTCATCAGTGATGTCATCAATGACATTTGTGATGTCATTGATGACACTGACACCTCCCAATGCCTCTATAACGCCTCCTATAACCAAACCAGCTACCAACAAACTGAAAGAAGCTCCTACTCCTAAAAACTTACAATGCGCGCTAACCAACGCTAGGTCTGTGCCCGCACATGCCACAGAGATCCACAATCTGATTACCAACCTAGACCTCGACATCCTTGCCATCACCGAGACCTGTTTGCACAATGCTGCGGGGCCGGCTCTCACACTAGCCATCTCACAGGATACTCCATCATCAGACAGGACCGACTCACCTCCGTAAGGGGGGTGTCGCTCTCATAACCAAGGACCACCTAGAGGTCAGACAAACTCCCTCCAACTTGGGAGACAACACTAATGCCCTCACAGTTAAGATCAACATCTCATCCAACACCACGATCACCCTCAATCTTGTATACCGGCCACCTGGCCCTATACTAGACTTACACGATAATATCATACACATACTCGGCGAAAACCTAAAAACATCTTCTAAAACAATCCTCATAGGCGACCTTAACCTCGGCCTCAACGACAAGAATGATAAACCAGCTAAAGCCTTAGCCCTAGCCCTACAGGAACTAGGCTTTCACCAAAGAATTGTCACGCCCACACATTGCACAGGGCGTATCCTGGACTGGGTCACTGACCACAATTGTGATATCGACATCAGCTCTATCACCCCCACACCATGGTCAGACCACCTTCTCATACATTTCTTCATTCCCACCCTAGCCTCCAATACTAAAAACCTCAACCCTATGCCCTCAGCATTGGTGAGAAGTGGAAAAACCTCACCAAAGAAAAGATCCTACCACACCTCAGCACCCTCACCACCAACCCCCTTGAGTCCACAGACCCATCGGTACTAGCAGATGTCTACAAATCTGTTATCAGCACCTCTGTAGACATCATCGCCCCCCTGCAGAAGAAAAAAGATAAAAATATCAAACACTCTAACACCTGGTTCTCCACAGAACTCAAAGAACTCCGTACCCAAAAACGCTGAACAACTGGCAAAAGACATCAACTCCTGCCACTCTAACCGCGTACAAAGAACTTGCCTCACAATACAAAAAAGCTATTGTCACTGCAAAATCAGCCTCCTATAATTATAGAACCACCAATGCAAGCTCTGAATCTAAAGAACTCTTTGCTATCTTTAAAGAGCTCTCCACACCAGCCACCAAACCGCAAGACATCGTTAAAGATCAAAACTGGTGCAACACAATACAAACTGCCCTACTTAAGAAAATCAAACTCCTACAAGACAAAATCTGTGAGCACCACAAAAACCGAACACAGCACATCAAACTAACCGCCAACAATGAACACGTGCTCACCACCCCCACAGACCCACTAGTCTCAGCCGAGCACATAACACCATTCAAATTCAGGGAAGTCACCGAACCCGAAGTAATCGAGATAGTGAATAAAATTAGGCCCACCAATTGCAAAGGAGATGCATGCCCAGCAAATCTAATCAAATACTGTGCACTGTTCCTCAAATCTTTCATTAATGCCTCCTTCAACTCCAACACTGTACCTAATAGCCTAAAAGAAGCATGGGTGCGTCCTCTGCTAAAAAAAGTACCCTGGACCCTGAAATCACTAATAACTATAGGCCAATCACCACTGTCCCGTTCTTGCTTAAGATACTGGATAAAATCGCCTACACCCAAATTCAACAGTATCTTGAAAAAAATCATATCCTAGGTAAAAGACAGTCTGGTTTCCGCCCAGGACATGGCACGGAATCCACGCTACTAGATCTCAAAATACAATTAGGTGACATTATGGACACAGGCAAACCGGCACTTCTCCTCCTATTAGATCTATCCGCTGCCTTTGACCTAGTTAACCATGACATTCTAGGACTGCACCTAAAAAAAAGAGGCCCACTTCTCACCAGAAGCCATCGCTTGGGTAGCCTCCTTCCTGAAAGGAAGACTCATGAAAGTCTTCTCAGACACTGCTTGCGCATCACCGACCACAATCCACTGCGGTGTCCCCCAGGGTTCCTGCACTGCCCTCACACTATTCAACATTTTCACCCTCCCGCTCTTCAACGATCTTGACCATCGCAACATAGCGTATACCAACTACGCTGACGATACCCAAGTGCTTCTCCCTCTATCTGGCATATATGAACAAGACGCCACAGCACTAACCAAAATTTACTCTGCCATTCAGACTTGGTTGGCCGCAAATGGACTATGCTTAAACGGGGACAAAACAGAAATCCTCATAGTAGGCACCATCGAGACCCTCAACAAACTCCCTACACAATACAAAACATTCACTATTGACAACTCTACCATCACAGTCTCAACAGTGGTAAAAACGCTTGGAGTCTACCTTGACTCTTCTCTCTCCATGTCCCGCCAAGTCAATGCTATAGCATCCTCCGCTGCACTCACCATCAAGGTTATCAATGCGGTCAAGCCGTTCCTCTCCACGAAAAACTGCCTATCCATCGCCAGGGCCACAGTCGGTACCAAATTGGATTATTGCAATGCCCTCTTTCTGGGCACCTCGGCCAAAAACCTGCATAAACTTCAAGTCACTCAAAATAGTGCTCTTAGAGCAGCCCTTAGCATTCCTAAGAGGGAACACATCTCTCAAGCCAGGAAAGATGCCGCCTGGCTACCAGGTAAAGAACACATTCTCTTTAAAACAATGGCCATTACGCACAGGTGCATCTCCATGGAAGCCCCACCTTACCTGTCGGAAAGAACCACCCTCCGCTCTTCTACCAGACCCATTAGATCACATCTTTCCAATCAGATAAACGTACCCACGTTCAAAAGAACCAAAGCGGGAGGGTCCAGCTTTCAGCACCTGGCACCCAAGAACTGGAATGCCCTGCCTACCTCACTAAGAAACGAAAAATCCTACCCCACTTACCGCAAACTGCTGAAAACAAAACTATTCTGCTAGAACCATATGTATTGATACAACGTCGTAAACTGCATCCTAAGTAACTACACATCTGATGACTGAAATGTATGTGTGAAATTTGAGATAACCATGTCACGCATGTATCATAAGAAAAAGCCTTCTGTAACAGCGCCTCGATGCCCCCGGGCCGACTGTGCGCTTTATAAATGCAAATAAATAAATAAATACATCTTTGATGTCCTGGGTGTTAGTCTTAGCAGTGCACGGTGGTGGCGTGAGTTATGGTTGCTTAGCTTACCATAACTGGTGAATTTCAAGGGTTTCTCGGTTTTACTTCGAACCATAACATCCCTTTAACAAAGTTTTTTTTTCGTGAATTTCATAGGTTTTTAGTAGCGCAACTTAACCATAACGTCCCTCTAATAAAGATTTTTTTACTGAATCTGATAGGTTTTTAGAAGCGCAACTTAACCTTAACGTCCCTTTAACAAAGTATTTTTTTACTAAAGTTCATCAGTTTCTAGTAGTGGCAACTAACATCTGACTTCATTGCACACCTTGCGGAGAATGCCACATGACTATATGCTGGCGCACATCACAGTGACGTGTCCGATAATCGTACACACTTAACAATAAGATCTATGCCTCGTGGACAGTGTGGAAATACATTTTTTAATGATGTAGGAACTTCCACCTTCAACATTTCCCTTGCAAAGCTCCAACACTTATTTGTAGTGAGCCATTAACAATGTAGTACACAGTACATACTTTTAGCAAAAGTACTATTTATCTGAAAACAACATGAGCTAAGGCCATCCCACCTCCCTAAGAAACAGCACCACTGCTGTAATGAAGGAGCATGAGAAGCACTGCCCCTACCATACAAATAACACACGCACAACATTTTCCCCTGTCCACCTACCCCCCCATATTACTGTTTGGTGCCTCTTTGCTCATTTCCGTCCGCAACTTTCCTTCTTAGCTGTCCTTCCACAAAAAAAAGCCATCCGTAAACAAAATAAATGTTCCTTTAAGAACCACCTTTCACAGTTTAAAAATATATATTTTTAAAAATCGCATACACTCCATCTACTTTAAAGGACATAGACGCAATAAGATTTTTCAACATTTCCATTTTCAGTTTGTGTCATGCTAATGAGAATATTGTAACGTTCGTCCTCCGTTCCAGGGACTTGCACGGTGAATAAAGGGCCAGCAGGCCAAGTTATTAGGCCAATCGAAGCGAGAGTGCATAACACGATCTCTGGATCATTACCCCCCCCTTCCATCCCTACAATGGGGGATGAATGCCATTAACAATCTAGATTTGCAAAGCAGTAACGTGTGCTACTAAAAAAGTGAATTTGTTGTTCTAAACCAGGACACCTGTGGCGTCTCGGATTAGAAAACAAAATCCTTTTCCAAGATGGCCACCATAGAAAGGGAAGGCGGTTGTTCCATACATGGCCCCTCTTCGCTTTCCGTGGCAGCCTGCAAAAAGCAAAAAGGAAACCCTGTTAACATATTACCACAAGCACTTTTTTCTTCCCTTTCAAATGTATCCTAATGTCGAACAACTTTACCACAAAGCCAGTCCCAGGTGGACATGGCCACTGTAATCCTATCTTTTCTCCCTTCTGGTCATGGCCAGTAGCCACCTTGTGTGGATCATGACCTTATGCCATCACCCCAACATTCTGTCCACTCCCCATGGCTGCAGCCTACCCCTCAGACAATAAACGTATACCGCTATATTTTTTAACTACATTACGACACTTGTGTAATACGAAAACACTCACACATCTCGTCACATAACACCTTTTTTGGATGACGTTCCTCTCCAGCGTAGCCAAATGCGCCCATAAGCACCTACGTGACGTGACGCAGAACCTGAAAATGAACACACAGCGACGTACAACGTAGCAAATTACATTTTGAAATAATAAACCGTTTTTTAAAAGAAAACATGAACATTTTAGAATTTGTAAAGTACTTTTATTTCACAATAAATTGACGGAGACCATCGGACTATTCCCATTTTCAATCAAATAGTAACTTTGTTTCTTCGGTCGTCAATGAAAATGTCAATCGTGAGGCACACGTTGTTTTTTTTTCGCATACACAAAGTATTCGTTTTCGACAAAGCAACCGCTTTGGTCGCACAGTGATTTCCAAGACGTTGGCATAAACTTCGGCCTACACCACCATAAAAGATGTTATGTTACTCCTAATGGCCACTGCAGCGTATGGACATATGGGTCCTGCCCGATCGTCCCACAAAACAGTGACGGTTAGGCAGCCGGTCACGAGTACATGCATCTGGCATGCAAAGAAGCCATCACTTGGCATCTGGAATCCATGGCAATCGCAGTACGGCAGAATGTAGCTTTTTGGAAAACGTAACAGAAAATACATATCAATAGCCAACCTTTACCAAACAATTTCAATAAAGACAAAAAGAACGTGGAAACTGATACACAAATCGATGTGGTCATACATGACATTTTAAAGAAATATAAGTGTTGAACATGGGTGAATCTAGTGATCGCCTACAAACGCCGAGAATCTACACTCTCCATAACAAAAAAAAAAAAAGGACAACTACACAGAAAGATACTACTTCAGTTACATTGCCAAAATTAATGTTCAGGTAATAAAAACATTAAATCTCGTGATTTCAAAAAAGACAAACAGAACGTGGAAACTGATACTTACATTGCCAAAATTATTCTTCTGGTAATAAAAAATTAAAACTTGTTCCGGTGTAGAGTCGTCAAAAGTAAGCTTACACGATATTTACCGTCTCCATTGTCTTCGTTAAACTCGACAACAATGTACTTGCACCAAAGAATATTCTTGAACTGATATTACATGTGTCTTACAAACGTTTTGAATACATAACCTTATCAAATGGTATTTTTTGCAAACTTTCACTCCCTGCATTCTTACTGAATTTCCCCTTTCGCTCAAGGTCAACCCTTATGGGTTCAGTCGGATGCGTAAGCCTACTGAGCTCGCAACCAAAAAAGCAAAGCAAGTGACCTTCACTCAGAATGAAAATACATTCTGACTTTGCAACAACATATCTGAATGCATTCGTGAGAACTGCTACTCCCATACACTTGCAGACCCGCTGTTTCCATCAAACAGTGCAGGTGACTGCCTCAGATTTCAAACTCTAGGATGCCAGTCTGACTGCAATATTATTTTAGATACATTGTAACACAGACGCAGTAAATCTTCGCCTGTACTTAATGGACACTATATTGAACAGCAACTTCCAATTTACCGTATGACTTTGGTGACAAGAAAACACCACTTTTTGACTTCCTGCTGCCACATCCCATCCCAGCCTCATTAACCCTCACCTTCTGAAACAGTATTTCATAAGTTTAACAAGTGCAATGGTGTGTTGTTTTATATGTGTTGGCGGCAATGTCCACGTACACCAAAACACGAATGAAAGATGGCGGCCGCAGCGAAAGAATCTGACGCACTTCACGCCGTTCAACATCCAATCAGTGAACGCGTCACATGTCCGCGGACATGACGCTATGGATTAGCCAATCGGTATCTTGTCCGTGGAGCGAACAGGGAAGTGTGTCCGCGGAGCGGACATAGATATCACTAATTGTTTGAGGCATACTTTTTGGTCATTTTAAAGAAAACTACTGGACGGATTGGCACCAAATTTACAAAAGCACGCTTTCGGGACCAAGCTCCTGCTGCAAATTTGGTGAAAATCCATCCAGAGGTTTGGGCTGTAGGCATGCGCAAAGTTTTTCCCCCATTCAGTCTATGGGAAAAAAAGATGTTTTGGGACCCCTCCTATACCTTTTCCCCCCCTGGACCAAACATCACCAAACTTTGCAAAGAAATTCACAGTGGCCCATATACTTTTATTGCAAAGTTTGGTGTGGATTCGTCTGGGGGTGCGGAGTTATAAGCCGCCCAAAAAGTGCTCTTCCTATGGAAACAGCAACTTAACCATAACTACACGGCCACTACTGTGGCCGTGTAATATATATATATATATATATATATATATATATATATATATATATATATATATATATATATATATATATATATAATAGTGGAGCGATTGCCACAATATAGTTCAGAATCAAGTACAATAGGAAACCCGAAAAATGAATTGCTAATAACATTTGACTCGTATGGCAGATGTGGCTGGAATTTTGCAAATAAAATTGTACGTACCGCTAGACGGAATTGGACCAGGTACGAAACAACTTGGAATACAAAGCGTTGACTCGATTTCCAGGGGGTGGAGAGGTCTGGGGTTATTGCGGCCAGTAGTTTTTTAAATATTTGACGGAGAAAGAGGTGCTGTCTTCTCTTAAAATGATAGTGATATCTCCTATGGTGCTTTGCAGCAGAGAGAATTCAGAAATGAAAAAGCGTTCATTTTTATTTGTTCGATGCCAGCGATAACCGCGGCTATACCCACAGCTACACGAAAATGAAAAGGCAGGGAACTGCCATTTGGAGAAGGATAAATGATGCAAAGGCATCACCGTAGGAGGGTGGGGGTAGGGAAGAGGACACCATGTGAATTTGGGGAGTTGTAGGGGGATAGAGACCAAGTAAAGAGCAGAAATGTTTTTTCATAGCTGCGGTTATTGGGTGGGATAACCGCAGCTACAAAAGAAAACGAGAACAAGAATGAAAGTGTGTCACACCGAACTACGAGGGTTGGGGGGCATGCAGGAGTGCTAGAGAGGTAAACAGGATTTATTGGGAGGAGGGAGCATGCCATGGTTGGTAGATGCACCTGGTGAGTGATTGGAGAGCAGGGAAACATTTGTATTTTTTCGTAGTTTTTCATGATACCCGCAGCTATATGTAGTACATTGCTATTATAGCCGCGGTTATGGGGAAAAGTTTTAAAAAGAGAGAATAAAGAAGGAAAGGTTTTGGACAGCAACAGTGAGGTGGGGAGGAAAGTGGACACGGCCGAAGGCCATGCTCACTGGCCCAGGGCCAAAGGCCCTGGCTAGTGGGCCAAAAAGAGAGAGGGAACATGTGCAGTGGCCACGGACACAGGCCATGCCTAGTGGCCCAGTAGTGTTTTAAAATGTTGAGTGGACACGGTTGAAGGCTGTGCTCACTGGCTAGTGGGCTTGAAAATGGCCACAGCTGAAAGCCATGGCGAGTGGTCAGGAAGCATTTAAAAATATAAAGTGGGCTCACCGGCCAGGGTCAAAGGCCCTAACAAGTGGGCCCAAAAGAAATGGGGAACATGTGCAGCGGCCACGCCCACCCTGCCCATCTCAGCCAATCAAGTGCACATCCTTGGTGCAACCTTTGACTCTACTTAGTATTTCTCGGCACAGTGAATCATGGTAGTGAAGAGAGCGATCTTTCTGTTTCACGTTTTGAAGCAGATGTACTTTGATTGTATTGGCATCTAGGCACTATTGACAGATAACGGATGTTTATTGTTTCCCAACTCGATGGAACTCATTTTATCGACCTCAGAATGATGAAGGGCTGAATGAACCTGGCAGGATTCAAACCTGTGAGCACGAGGTCAAAAACAGGTCCCTGTAGTGGATGCATTAGTCCGCTGAGCCACATGCCCGGCTTTAGCGGCCCTTTATCGGGTGCAGCAACTGCCATGCTCGGTAGCTCAGCGGCATGGCAACAGATCAATACCCTCACCACATTACTAGATGTTAATCAATCAAGGCCTTGAAGGCACGACGTGCTTTCTTCCATTATTAAGAGCATGCATGCGTTCTTTCTTGACCATGGCCTGAGAGCAGCAGCCATACAACATGTGCAGATCACTGATATGCGCTGGTGCCTGCTTCACGTGCTCAATAACGATGCGAGTAAATAAATAAATAAATGCAATAAAATAAATAAAATCTATGTTTGTTTTTATTGGCTTCCATAGCCCCTCACGCCAAGACGCATTACAAAAAAAACAATTCAACCAATGCCTAAGATTCATCATTTGTGTCATAGAAAAGGTTGAGCCCAATTCACAAAGATTTGAACTGGTGCAAGTCAAAGAGGCACGGGAAGCATCTCTGATTTGCTGCAGCTGCCTTACACCTCAATCACAAAGCCTAAAAGTAGAGCAAGTCCGGAGCTACCCTGAGCTACCCTGAGCTTCTCTCAGAAGCCCTTGAAAAATACTTCGGAGGTGCTCCAGGGATGTCCAGATTTGCTCCAGCTTTAGTCTTTGCGAATCAGGTATAAGGGAGCGAGTGCAAATTGGAGATGCTCCGGGCACCTTTGGATTCGCACCATCTTCAATCTTTGTGAATTAGGTGTAAGGTAGCAGGAGCAAATTGAAGATGCTCCAGGAGCAAATTGGAGATGCTCCAGGCACTTCTAGAAGGTAGCAGGAGCAAATTGGAGATGCTCCAGGAGCAAATTGGAGATGCTCCAGGCACTTCTAGAAGGTAGCAGGAGCAAATTGGAGATGCTCCAGGAGCAAATTAGAGATGCTGCTGGCACTTCTAGAAGGTAGCAGGAGCAAATTGGAGATGCTCCAGGCACTTCTAGAATGTAGCAGGAGCGAATAGGAGCAAATTGGAGATGCTGCAGGCACTTCTAGAAGGTAGCAGGAGCAAATTGGAGATGCTCCAGGAGCAAATTGGAGATGCTGCAGGCACTTCTAGAAGGTAGCATGAGCAAATTGGAGATGCTCCAGGAGCAAATTGGAGATGCTCCTGGCACTTCTAGAAGGTAGCAGGAGCAAATTGGAGATGCTCCAGGAGCAAATTGGAGATGCTGCTGGCACTTCTAGAAGGTAGCAGGAGCAAATTGGAGATGCTCCAGGAGCAAATTGGAGATGCTCCAGGCACTTCTAGAAGGTAGCAGGAGCAAATTGGAGATGCTCCAGGAGCAAATTGGAGATGCTCCAGGCATTTCTAGAAGGTAGCAGGAGCAAATTGGAGATGCTCCAGGAGCAAATTGGAGATGCTGCTGGCACTTCTAGAAGGTAGCAGGAGCAAATTGGAGATGCTCCAGGAGCAAATTGGAGATGCTCCAGGCACTTCTAGAAGGTAGCAGGAGCAAATTTGAGATGCTGCAGGCACTTCTAGAAGGTAGCAGGAGCAAATTGGAGATGCTCCAGGAGCAAATTGGAGATGCTGCAGGCACTTCTAGAAGGTAGCAGGAGCATATCGGAGATGCTCCAGGAGCAAATTTGAGATGCTGCAGGCACTTCTAGAAGGTAGCAGGAGCATATCGGAGATGCTCCAGGCACCACCAGATTTCCTCCATCTTTAGTCATTGGGCCTCATTCCGAGTACGGCGCTAACCAATGGCGCTATTAACGCCTTGGTTGACGCCGTACCCGGACCGGCAGCGCCTTGGTGGTTGGCGGAATTACCGCCCCATTCCAAGGTTGGCGGGGCGGTAATTCCCCAATCCCCATTTACCCTTCCCCATTCCCATTCTTGCCCCATAGGGCATAATGGGAGTGGGGAAGGCGTCAATTACGCCACCGTAAATTACGGTGGCGTAATTAACATCAAGGTCCCTTAGCGCCATGGTATTTAACGCCTGCTAAAAGCAGGTGTTAAAAGCACCATGGCGCTAAGGGAACTCGGAGTATGGCGGTAAGGGATTACCGCCACCGCTCTCGTTAGCGGTGGCCGCTATCCCTTACCGCCATACTCGGAATGAGGCCCATTGTGAATCAGGTGAAAGGTAGCAGGTGCAAATCAGAGATGCTCATGTGGAATTTGATTTGCTCCAGCTCAAATCTTTGAGAATAAGGCCTGTTGTTTTTATCTCATTGCAACATATTTATAACGTAATGTAATATATTACATTTTGTAGCCTAGGCTGTCATAAATAGTGACAAAATGCTACTATAGGCTTTATAGGAGGATTTCATTGGTGCTCCAGTAATGCATACTGGGAAGTCTATTGGCAGTACCTTCTAGGATGCAATGTAACTCTTCCCTTTTTTCTGAAAAGACATTCACCGTTCAAGGCAGCAGTGGGTTGCTTTAGCAGAGTCAAGATGCCAGGGTAAGCATTACCGCAGCCCATAATGGGAATGAGGCTGTGCTATATTGCAAGGGGTAGAAAAATGGGGCCCGTGATGGTTGATGGGGCACAGAAGGGAATGCGACAGGGGAGTGTCTTCTGTGTACATTAGCTTTCAAAAGCCAGGAGGCATGCAGGTGGGCCCGCCAGGGGTGGCCCCCATGACCTGGTTCGACCCGCCAGGCGTGGCCCCCATGAAAGGGGCTCACCCACAGTAACATGAACCTGAACTCTCCATGCCACCTGAGGATCCTTTCATTTCCCCATAGCTACCACCACCTCTACTTTGCCAATTATCTACAGTGCCACTACTTGCGCCATTTAGGGTGGAACAAGAAGGTCTTCTATATGTCGAACCCTTATGTGTGTTTGATCAACCAGTACGTCAAGCACCACACCCGCTACCGGAAGTGAATGCTTCCTCTTTCATTGAGCTCAGTTGCAGAGTCATTCCTGTGATATCCTCGCTTTCCTTCCTTCATTCCCATTCCTCTTTTGGGCTGTTCCCGCCTTTCTGTGAGGCGGCTACTTTTAATGAACTTTGTGTATCACTCTCACAGGGTGGATTCTGGTGCCATTAGGGGACAGACTTATTTTGTGTAACAAATAGGCACATTGCTAACAAGCTGGCATTTATTTCTGAGACTTCATTGATGAAGATCTTCTTCCTTCCTAACCTTCTCAGGCTAGCTAGACCCCCTCCACCCCCGGAAGAGTGCAGACTAGAGAACAGGGATCCCAAGCCCGTGGAATCCAGAGGGCAGACATAGGAAGCAATCAGGGGACATTCCAAAATAAGATCCCATTGCAGTGTTTGGAGATCCCAACCTGGAGACCAATGACCTCAGAGCTGGTGAGGTTGGGGAAACCTGAGGAAAGGACCCACAACATTCTAGGCCCAACTCAGAGCCTAGACCAGATTGAAACCCTCAGGTGAAGAAGTCGGGCATACTAGTGACATTGACCTGCATGGAAACCGAGACCCCTGGAGGCAACACACACACGATTCCCCGGAAGCATTTCACACAACCCAAGACCCAGACATGCTGAAGGACACCTCCTCTCCACAACTCCAATGTCCAGAATGACTCAATTGCATTGCTTTCAGTGGAAGGCCCATTTCCAGGTCCAAGGAACAAGGGATGAGACACACACAAAGGCAGTCAGAGGTGAAAGGCTAGACTCCAGCCCTCCCTCAAGCCCTAAAACACCTCCCTCTCACCTAGCCAGGTCGGTACAGTGGCAAACCACCCCACCCGATTCAGCAGCATGGCTTACACACACAAAACACTTGCTTGGGCTTAAAAAGAAGATACTGGAGAAATCAAATAGAAACTCACGATGAAAGGGGAAGTGAACAGACTTTAGAAATCGGAAACTCCATAGGCTTAAACGATTTCACCTGCAATGAAGGCAACAACCCAAGTAGAGTGGGAAATATGTGTGTTCATCAAACAAACGCTCAAAGCACATTAGAGGTTTCCAAGATGGCCACCAGCGGCTTTTATGTTCTCTTCCCTGAGTTTTGGACTACAAAGTCTCACTCCCAATAGAATCATTGCAGAGAATGATGACTACCTAGCCAATCAGGGAGCAGGCGCTTGGTCTAGGCATTATTCAGGAGGCTCCCCTTCTTCATGTCTGCAGTGCAGAACAGTGAAGCAGCAGTCTAGTCTTTCAGCACATGACATTTGTACTCGTCCACATTTTGACAAACGTGTTCAACTGGGACCCATATTCCAAATCTGGAGAAATGTCATGTCATCATTGTAGAAGAACATGGTGTTTTAAAATGTATCAATTGCATGTGGTCTTTCATAAACCCCGAAACAAGTCACACACATATCTCAGAATTGTCTGCTTTAATTTTTGCTAATTTGTGTAGCCCATACATCTTGTCGGGAACCTGTGGACACAGCAAACATTTACATTTTCAAACATTGTATGAGGGATTTTATTGTTATTTTCTTTTCTAACGTTTCAACATGTATCTATATTTCGGGCATGAACAGTGCATTTAGAAATACACACATGCCACAAACACACACACACACAGACACACAAGAAAAAGCATCATGCATGTGCAAAAACAAAATAGCAGTCAGGGAACACTTTTTTTCAGACAGGTCTCAAAGACATGGAAAACACACCTGAAACTGCATGACAACAGTTGCGAAAACATTGACAGAAAACAAACTTGTGGACCGCTCCCAATTAATGCGAAACCAGCGGAAAGCACATACACATGCACACACATGGAACATGAATTCCAGACTACATTAGAACATGCATGAGCAAATATAGAAACACTAATGACAGCAATCAATTGTATTCAGGCAAGCGGAAAACACATAGAAAACACACAGAAAGTAAAAGTATGTACTGAAAAAGGATCTGAACACACACACACACACACACACAATATAGCACTCTCTAATTTTCACTCTCACACTGTCACCGTTCTCTATTTGGGCTACCCAGATTGAAAATAGACAAACGTATGAAAGTGGAATACGCATGTGGAAGCACACAAACACATTCGGCCAGCAACAACTTTGACTCGGACATGCATACAACACACCACACCATGTAGCAGGAAAGAGCCGTAAGGAAACAGAAGCGGAAAACAAAATCTCCATGTAATTACGGCCATTTCACAATATGGTCATGCACGGAACATAAAGAAAACATATGAGCATGTATGCAATCAGACATGAACAGAAGACACACTTGGAAGCAATCAACCCTATTTGGGAGAGATATGTACCACCAGCACACATAACAATCTGAACACAGAAACATGACATGGAACAATCAGGACATGTGGAAATGGCCAGGGACATCACACACTTCCAAAATAAAAGACAAGGGGGACATAATTGAAAAGAAACACTTTTTACAAGTCGTTAAGGTTACTAGCAATAGGAAGTAAAGTCTAAAAATGTAAAAATGGGAATGTTAAGGTCCAAATGCTCAGCCCAAATCAGTTGTGCCCCTAATACAAACACGCCACCACACCACACATGGAACCTTCACTCACATCACACCACTTCTTCATAACACTTACTTAAAATGCTCAGTTCCTTATCTCAATACTATGGTTAAAATGAGTATTCAAAAGCAGTGGTGTAATGTGAGTTAAATTCACGAAAATAAAAATATAATTAATAAAGTGTGAGTTAAGGTTTAGTGTATAGTCAGATGTAGGTTTAGTGTATAGTCAGATGTACTTTGCTGAAGGCAATCAGTGATTTAGACATAGGGCTCGTACTGTAATGTCATTTCCAATGTCTGCATACTTTGTCTTTGATAGGTAGTAACCGTAACTCCTTGTATAATGTATTTATTTAATGAAAATGACAGGGAAAACAATGCATGCATTTTTGCACAAAAATGCGTGCAAAATCATTTAGCATTGATTTACAGAGCGCAGGACCAGTGTCCTTAACAATGGGTGAGAGGATGTTGCTATCAGACCAGATGATGCAAGGGAGGTAGAAACATGAACCAAGGACAAGGACAGTAGAGCATGAGATAGGAGCGGGATAGTGGAGGAAGTGCTAAGTTTTAGAATGCAGGGGTGAGGCATACGTGCCGTGGAGTTGTCTCTGAAAGGTAGGGGGGAGGAGAACAGAGAGATGCTGTTGGCATAGAATGATATGCAAGTAGTTCTACAGAAAGGAGGAGAGCCAGGATGTTAGATTTAAATAGAGATAGAGTGGGAGCAGTGCAGAGAGGGAGAGCATTCCATAGTAAGGGGGGTAGGGAAGGAAGAGAGCAGAAACAAGAGGGAGCGCAAGGGGCACGGGAGGTGGCAAGGAGATGAGCCAAGGGTGATTGGAGGTAACGAGGGAGAGAGTAAGGAGTGAGATTTATTTATTTATTTATTTTAATTCTTATAACGTGCCGCATGTACGTGGGCCTCAGGGTGGACAAAAACACAGACATAGACAAACAACAAAGAGGGAGCCAGCAGGAGCAGAAACGGGTCAGAAGGATCACTCCATGTTAAAAAGGCAGGATTTTATGGCTTTTTAAAATAGGAGGTAGTTTGGGATTTGTCGTAGCCCAGCCGGCAGGGGATTCCAGAGTAGAGGGCCCCGAACGTCAAGCGTAGTGCTTCCAAATTTTGCCGTCTTAAATCTGGGGGAAGCAAGGACTGTGGCAGAGGATGAACGAAGATTTCTTCCATTGCTCTTGATGTTAATGCGTTCAGACAGGTAGATGGGACTGCTGAAAGAGATGGGCTGAGAGAGATGGGCCATTAAATAGGATGTCACAAATCCATACATAGTTTTGAAGATAATGAGAATGATTTTATACTTTGCCCTCTGTCTCATAGATAACCAGCCTAACTGACTGCAGGCTGGGAAGGCTGAGGTGAAGCGGGAAAGGTTGAAGAGTGTATGTATAGAGAAGTTGAGGGCTTTGTCAGAGGTGAAAATGCATAGTTGAGATGACCATACAGTAGATTGGCACAGTAGTCAGATGGAGAGAGTACTAAAGTGGAGATTAGGTGCTTAGCAGTGTTGGAAGGAAGACAACGTCTTATTTTTCTGATATTGAGGAGATCAAGTCTGACTGCAGTGACAGATTTCGAGATGAAGAACGAGAAGTTGTGAGATGGGTCGAAGACGACCGCAAGGTTGCAAGCAGACGCAGAGTAGGGGTGGTAGTCAGGAGAGAAGAAGAGAAGAGGGGACGAGAAAGAGATAGCCTGTTTGGATGGAAAGTAGAGAACTTCAGTCTTTGTAGAGTTGAGCATGAGTGAATGAGATGCCATCCAGTATTTGATGGCAGAGAAAAAGTTTGATATGTTTGACCATAGCTTGTCAGATAAGGCAAATCAAAGAGACAGTCTCAGTGTCATTAGAGAAGAGTTGATAGGAAAAACTGTAGGAGGAGATCATGATGTCAAGAGCAGAGGTATAGAGAGTGAAGCAAAGCGGACCTAGGACTGACCTTTGGGAAACATCAACATTGAGGGGGTGACTGGGGAAGTAAGGCTGCTCCGAGACACCTGAATTTATTTGGGGCTGAGATATGAAGCACGCCAAGCAAGGGGCTTGTAACTGATGCCTAGTAGAGATAGTGTTGAGAGACCGGTTGATGTTATCGCCAAGAGACAAGGGCACTGCAGACATTTTCCACCCGGCGCGGGACGCAACAGCATGAATCTTTGCAGATGGGATTTAACCCGGTAATATCCTACACGTTCTAACCACCATAGCGACTAAGGCTGAAGATACAGGATATGCCCTGATTTGAGAAAGGCAGTCAAAATGCCGAAACCCGTGTTATCTCAAAGGGCCACCAATAAAATTAACTAATTAGACACCAAATATGTTGTAAGTAGCATTTGGCGCAGTAATAAGGTGTGATCAGAGCATTTTTCTTTTTGATGTTATCAAAGGCAGCAGAGAGATCAAGAACAATAACAATTGATGAACGGTTAGCATGATGAATGGAAGAGATGATGTTGCTGAAATTGAGGATAGCTGACTCAGTAGATCGAAGAGGTCAAAAGCCAGATTGAAGAGTATCCCGAAAGTTGTGTGTGTCAAGGAACTCAGTGAGTCAGTTGAAAACTACATGGTGTAGGATTTTGGAATAGTGAGGTAGAGGAGAGACAGGACTAAAGTTGGCAGGAGAGTTAGGATCTAGACCAGGTTTCATAAGGAAAGGGATGACAGTAGCCCACGTGTAGGATGAAGGAAAAGCGCTCCTGTCAAGAGAGGAGTTGAAGAGGGAAGAAAGATGTGGAGCAACCGTGGGTGCAATGAGTTCCACTATGTGTGGGGATAGCAGGTTGATAGGGGCACATGAAGGTTAGCCCTGAGGAGAAGGTCCAGAATCTCACCGGGGCTAGTGGGGTTAGCAAGACATTGTTGCAGGATTGAAGGGTAGAGGTGGTGGAAAAAGTGAGCAGGTGGGGGAAGAAGGTAATTTGTAAGGGTATTTTGAATGCTGTACATTTTTTAAGCAAAGTAGAGAGCTAGATCGTTAGCAGAAAGTGTAGTGGAAGAGGGTTTAGGAGGTGAGAGAATTGAGTTGAGATATTTTTGGAGGCGCCTCGGTTGAGACAATTGAGACAAAATCAGAGAGAGATAGAAGTCAAGTTTGACAGAGTCAAGAGAAGAGAAGTCGTTTTGAAGAGCAGTCAGGCAGAGGTGGAGATTGGAGGTGTGTATGGATGTTTGCAAAGTGCAAAGTATTTTCCTCATTGTTGTTTTCAGGGTGCAGATGGTAGGTGGAAATAAAGGCCATGGAGGGGAGGATTTAGGAGTGTATGTAGTAAGAGTGAAGTTTGAGGTGAAGGGAGCAATACGAACAGCACTAAAGCTAGTGAAGGCTTCATCAGTGGATGGAATGATGAATTTTGCATTGGTCGAGAGCGAGTGGTGTAGGTCAGAGAGGTAAATAGGGAATTTGGAGAAGGGAAGCTTATACTTGGTAATGGAACGGGTAGATGGAATGAGAAGAGTGGAAGTAGGAGTGCAGACGATGGAATGATCAGAGGTAGTGTGAGCGGTGGAGATATTAGAGACAAGCAATTGAGAGGAGAGGAAAACAAGGTCATGGGAGTTACCATTTGATTGGGTGGGCAGAGAGGGGACAGAAGAGAGAGAGGGGCTAAGGAGAAGAGCGCTAAAGTCAGTGGATAGAGTAGTGGTGAGAGAGGGGAGGTTACAGTGACCAGTGACATTAAGGTAATGATGGGGAGGAAGGGAGTCAATAACTCGTAGGAGGTGGTCAATAAATTGACCAGCGGGACTAGGTGGCCAATAGAGTGATATCATATGAATGTCATAGGGAGCAGTGATTGTGGAGAGTATATTTGAAAGAGGGAGAACTAGCTGGAGACAGGGGAGAGATATGAGGTTTGGAAGAGGAAAACAGTCTTACACCACCACCCTCCTACCATTTGAGCGGGGAGAAGGGAGATTGGGTGAAGGTTTAGATAATGTCTTGAAGGGCAGAAAAGGTTGCTGAGTCTGAGGGAGAAATCTAGGTTTCTGTAAGGGTAACAAGGTCAAGAGAGAGAGAATGGGAAACAAGGAAGTCGCGGGTAAAGGGAGACTTGTTACAGACAGATTGTGCATTCCAAAGAGCAATACAAAGATAGTATAGCGTTCTTTCATTGATGGGTGAAATGTAGATGTTTTTTTCCCCCCCTGACTATATTTGACCATAAACCTCATCGAAATATATAGGGAGGGGGGGTTATTAAAGTATCTATAAGGGGTGAGGGTGGTCGAGAATAGGTAAAAAACATAGGGGGTGGGGGGCTTGAGGGGACCCCCACCAAAATAAAAATAAAACAATTTAGATGGGTCTTTTCAGTATAAAATACTCTGAAACCATCGAAATTTCACCCATCGATGAAATGACATACAACCTATAAAGAGAGTGAGATGCAGAAGCATGCTGATGTTGAGTCTGCAAAGTAGAGAGGCGCCGGGGTAGATGCCAGGATGGGAAGTGTGATAAAAGTTAGGGTTGGAGGTTTTGTGAATGAATAGAGAGAATAGGTGGGTGAGAAGAGGGGTGGTGTCGAGGAAAAGGGATAACAGGGATATGAAGAGGGTTGAAATGGTTTTGATCAGAGGGGAATGAAGAGAGAAGTAGAAGAGAATGTAAGAGATATTTAGAGCAGGGCATGATTAGTGCGGGGCTGAGCAAAGATGCAATTGGTGCTCGCAAGCAAGTAGCAGGACTAGGCAAAGCGATAGCTCAAAGGCAAAGTAAATACCCAAAGCAATAACAAAAATGTATCTTTTCTCAACTTATTTAGTTATTGATGATATGTAGGCTTTGTGGATCGGTAGTAGTATAGGCATGGCTTCCAAAAAAGCATAATTTATATAAAGTGCATCCCACATTCATTCTTGAGCCATTCAATAACATATTGCACACACCACAGTACATGCTTCAAGCTGCAAACATTGTATCCTCAGCCCCTCGAATGACATTGTCCATCAAATCATAATAGCTCATACTCTACAACATGTGAATAGACACAGGCAGCAGGGTCCACACAGGTCAATGTTAGGTGACGTAGACCAAGGATAGATGTTTCTTTAGTGCATAGCAACACCATTCAGGCAAAGACTTCATGAAACAAAATAACTGAAAAATGTGAAAGTATTGTCGGTGTCCATGTACACCTTTTAAAAGGAATGTACCTTTACTAGAGCACTATATAGAATTAGTGTTGTGAGATGATGCTTTGGAAGACAGATTTGGAGCTTTGGTAAAGCTAATAGGAGAGCACATTGAAAGCCCTTGAGTGTGCTAGTCAGCTGGAGGAGGGGGCTAGAAGGAAGCCTAACCATGGTGGACTGTTTAGTGATGAAATCTAGTGTAAATGAATATTTTTTTATTTTTTTTATTTTTTTGACATTAGTTTTGTAAAAAAAAAACAAACTTTTTTGTCATTCTTTCCAATGTTTACATAATGCAATCCTTACAAATGAAGTGACAGGTTCAAAGTAAGATGATAAAAGTAAGATGATAAAAACGAGCGGAGGGGTGTGGACAGACAAACACACGGGATTATACTAATTCCAGCTCTTAATGACTTATAACGCGTCAAGGTTTGGAAGAATCGAATCCATCAAATTAATGGTGGCACAGGTTAGTTGGGTGTTTGTCCCTGAAATTAAGTAACTCCACCAGTCCTGCATATTTCCGTTCTTGGGTGCAAAACGTTCCAAATGCAAGGAGCGTTGGGCAGCGATTGCTGGGCACCCCATTATCAAATGTTTGCTCGTTTCCACATCTTTCGTACAGAACCGGCAGATATTACTCGGTGTAGGCAGATCTTTCCTTTGCATCAGCACCTCACGAGTTTTATAGAGATTTAGACGTAATCTTAGAAATTGATTTCTGTGATGTCTAGAGGGAAATTTCTCAAGGTATCTTGGCAGATCTCTGAGCCTCTTTGATGAGACTCCCAGATCTAATGATGAAGTAAGAGAATTTCGTTTGTTCATGTTTGTTATCCAATTCCATTGATGAAATTTTTTTTTCGCTATCTGCGGAGTCGACAACAACAATTCTATGTTGATGTTAGCGTCGAGTAGGATTGACTTCAGTTTTGCTTCCCATTTGTTTAGTAGGCCTGCTGATGGATCGTTAGACTGATCAGATAAGATCTCATATGCTTTTTCTGGTGCTGATAGACGCATTTTCCGAAGCGCTGAAAGCGACTTCCAGACCACTAGATTATATAGCGACTCAAGGCCCAATTCATATCTAATTGCAACCATTGAGAGACATCGGGGTAATTTCAGAACTTTTCGCCAGAAGAACCCCTCGATTTGAGTCCAAAATTCCGCTTTTATGTTCCATCCTGCCTCGCTTCCAAATGTTACTGCCGGAGATACCTTTTGCAAGTAAAAGATTATTAATGGATGCAGAGTAAATTTTCCATACTTAGCATGCAGTTTTGATCCTTGTTGAGCGAGAATCTTCATTCGGGATAGAACATCAAGGGTCCAACTCTGTTCTCTGATAGAGGTGTTGAACAACACTCCAAGGTAACGAATTGCAGCAGTTTTTTCTAGCACTTCATTATTAACTTTCCAGGTGAAGACTGGCTTCTTGGCCTGCGTGTTTTGGCCGAAGACAATAATTTCATAGCATTTATTGCCAGATGATTTTGAGTTACATAAACTTGTAAGGATGTCAGAAGTCTTTCTAGGCCAATTTCGGTGGAATCAAGTAAGACTATGTCGTCGGCATAGAATAACCAGCGGAGGTGTTTGCCATTCGCCTTCGGTGGAAACAACCTTGTTACAGACAAAGATGCTGGAAGATCTGAGATGAACAATTTGAATAGTAATGCGGCTAACGGGCAGCCCTGTTTCACACCTTTTGTTGTTACAATTTCGTCTGTTAAGTCTCCCTCTGCATTCGTGTGCACACGGATGGTAGTGTTCGAATGAAGTGCCAATAAGGGCGACAGTAGTTGTGGTGGGCAACCCCAGGCCTTGAGTTTTGACCATAACAGTTGTCGGTAAATGGTGTCGAAGGCCTGTTTGAGGTCAACAAATGCAAGAAACAACCTTTTCTTGCGGCTCAGGGCGTCCAGCTTTACCAGATTGAGAAGCAGTAGATTTAATTCCACTCCCACTCCTTTTGTGAAGCCAGTTTGCCTTTCATCGATCAGATTTGCTTCGTCAGCCCAACTTGCAAGTTTTTTTTGTAAAAATGTGGCAAATATTTTGCCCATAGTATCGAGCAACGCGATAGGGCGGTAGTTTGCCGGATCTTCGCGATTGCCTTTTTTGAACACTGGAACAATTACTGCTGAAGTCCATGAGGCCGGAAGAGTTTGTGTTGCTGCTATTCGATCAAATAGTGCTTTGATGAAAGTTGCCCATTGTTTGCTATTAGCTTTTAGCATTAGGTTTGATATGCCGTCCGGGCCCGCCGCCCTTGAATTCGTGAGCTTTTTAATAACAATTTCGATATCTTCTACAGATTCAGTTATATTGCAGATGCGGCTTTCCGACAGCGTTGGTCCAGTTTCCACAGCGTCCAAAGATGTAAATACAGACGTGTAGTGTTTTACCCAACAGGATGCAGACACACCATTGGATAATGCAAACGTCTGTTTTAAATGGCCGTTGTTAATTAGTTCCCATATGTTTTTGCTATCTTTTTGTGTTATTACACGCAGCATTTGTTCTGCTTGATCTTGGTCACGAATGCAGTTAAATGATTTTAGCCAGTTTCGATAACGTGATCGTCTCTTCGCAATTTGTTCATGTGCATTTCCATCTGCTAGTTTCTTCAACCGCCGAATGTCCTTTTTTAGCGACTTCTTGGCTTCAGATAGTTCTTCACTGAAGGAATGTTTATTTTTTGTCACTTTGATGTTATGCCTATTTGAACATGAAGAAAATTGCAACAGCAACGGCGCGTAGTTATTCGCGTTGCCCAGCTTATTATCGTGACAAAAGTCAGCGGTCAGGTGTCAATCTGACGGCTGTTTATCTTTAGTCGGTTTTGCGCAGTGTTTGTAGTTAGGGATGTTTTGTATCTTGGCTGGATAGTTTTGTTTTTCAGCTCCCAAAATACCCTCAAGACATCATGATCGCTCTTGGCCGATTTTATTATGGTCAGCATGGAAATGTATCGGTGTAAACTATCAGACACCCAGATATAGTCCAAGGTTTTTCTTAGTTGACCTCTATGCCAGGTGTCGGCTGCTGGAATGTCGCCTGTGGTACAGCCGTTCAGCATTGTGCAATGTCGCAAACTTAATTCATATTCCCATTTGTGACCGCGATCGGCAGGGTCAGAAGAATTTTTAAACTGATTCCGAGAGATGCGTGTTTTGTCTTGATTGAACCAAGAATAGTTTAGGTCTCCGCAGATCAGGACGAAAGGGACGTCAAACTGCACAAAACTGGCATCTATTTGCGCCATGATTGATGCTAAGTACTCAAGTTCTGAAATCATTGCGGGGTTCCAGTAAGTGTTTATTATCAGAAGATGTTTTTTCTTTTTAAAGTGGGCTTCACATGTTGATTCTAAGGTTAAGGCTTGCACGAACAAGTTTGGGTTTCAACTGTCGATCACGGCCCACTCAAATGTGTTTTTTAGTAGTGTGAGTAGCCCTGAAAATGGTCTGCCAAATTGATTTTTCCCCGCAGCATTTAGGGCCATGGAATATCCATCATAGACAGGTAAATCACGGAGCCAAGTTTCTTGCAGGCAAATTATTGGGCTTCTTAGGTCTGCCGCTGATCCTGGTTGAAACAAATGTGTGAATCCTCTTGTATTCCATGAGGTTAAAAATGGGGTCATACAATTTGACCCGACGTTATCCTAATCGCGCTTGTTCCGGTTGTATATGTTGGATGAGAGCAAAGGCTGCTCTCTGAGCTGTTTCCACAGATCGTCTCTTTTTGACATATTGCGGCCGGTGGTTTTGGAAGAATTTGAGTTGACAGTATTGGATGAAGACTGCTCGTCACATATCCTTAGATCGAATCCATAAAATAATAGGTCATCTTTGGCATTGAACAGTGGTTTTGCTACGTGTCTAGATTTCATGTGAAGAATGACCCAATCAGTTCTACGTTCTGATTTGTATTCTACGATCGCTATGTCGTCAGATGATATGATACATAGAGCTGGGATATAGTGCAGCAGCTTCATTATATTGGCACGATTCAGATTTACATCGTTTTTTTCTTCAAGGATGTTTTCTAGTTCCAATTTCCACCATTGTGAATTAGATTGTCCAGGTACTCGATTATTTGAGTTGGTCTCAGGTTGAGCGTTTTTCATCGAGTGAGCTGCAGTTTGCTTCGGATTAAGCTTTGAAGCAGGAGACTCAACTACCTTTGATGTTGACTTTATTGAAGGTTTCGGGTGCTGTGCCGTATTGGACGATGACGACGGTCTTTCTTTTTGTTTATCCTTAGGACTTGTGGATTCCTGAGGCTTGAACGAATTTTTAGATGAATTCCGCGCCGCTTGGTCGCCATGAGGATCGCGCCGTGGCTGCGGACATTCGTCAGCCAGACTGACGACAGTTGCTAAACAATCTTCGTCGTCAATTGAATAAGTAGAGAGGTCGCATAGATCGATTGAAGTGTTTGAAGACAAGTCCTCTGAGAGGATTGACTCTTCACGTCTACGCTTAACAGATGGAATTGGTAAGCGATCTAAATCATTGGTGGAGATGTACTTGTCTTGCGGTTTTTCCAATCTGGATTTCAGGGCACTTGTTTTGGTGGCAACAGGGCGTGGAGGGGTTGTCAGATTTCTTATAAATTTCTTTGCGCCGTTAGAACCTGACCTTTTCAGGAGAGGTTTATTTGTGCTAATATTCGTCTTATTGCTAACATTTTGTGTTCCTTTTTGAGTAGGGTTCTTTGCTTTCTTGACTTGTATTGAATGAATATGCACCAGGTGGCTTTCTGAACAAGCCAGGTTAACAATGGGACTCATTACAAGTCCGGCGGCAACCGAGCCAGAAAAACCGGCAGGTTACCGCCGGACCTGTATTACCATTCCGCCACCGTGATTCCTGAAATCACTGGGGCATTACGACCCCGGCGACCCGGGAATTCCGGAGCCGGAATTTTGTAAGTCCCCATTCCCACGGAGCCCCATAGGACTCCTTGGGGATGGGGACGATGGAAACACCGGGTCCATCTATGACAGAGCCGGTGTTTCCATGTCCGCCTGCAGGCGGGTGGTGTCGACACCTCCCGCCTCCGGTACTCTTGATCAGCCAGTCTGGAAAGAACGGTGGCAGCGGTTTTACCACTGCTGTTCTTTCCGGACCGGCAGGGTCATAATGAGGCCCAATAACTTTTATATGAGTTCAGCGTGAGCCAAAAAAAAGACTCCCTGGAAGCATTATACCCTGCGGCCAGATTATATAAATGGTGCTAAAAATTGAGCTATTGTACTTCGGACAAGTTTTGCTGCTTAGGAAATATGGAATGGAGCAAACAGCCTTTCTCCTAATTCATATTTTCTAAGAACCTTTGCATTCGGGGGGAAATGAATCAGACTGCTTTATTGTGCTGGTTCCTGCATGACATTAAAAGAAATGTCTTTATGACATTTCTTCTTATGTTGCGCAGAACATGGAGTGAAAACTACAGTCTGACTCCTTCTTGCCTTAATATAATACGGATTGGGGCACAATTTGTTTGCTTCATTCTCTATTAAACAAGCAACAAAATTGATGGGGACCATGGTAGCACCGGCACCATTCATAACGGTACTGGTGCTTCCGTGAAAACTCTGCGGTCGAGTGCCATCCCGCCCGGCAGGGTTGTTTCCAGACCGGCACACTTAGAATGAGGCCCATTATGTTAAAACTCGATATTTCAGAACAGAGAACCATAGTTAGTGCTTAAAAACATGTCACTTAATTAAAAAACATGCATGAGTTAACCAATGATAAAATGCCGTGTTTTGGATTCAGTATACTCTGTGTTTGAAGATGTTTTTTGGTCAATGGATATATATTACATCAGGTGGGAAACCCCAATGTAGTACCCTCTAATTAAATGGGGAACGGGTAGTATAGCTCAGTGACAACTGCTCATCTTGGAAGCAAGACGACGCAGAGCAACACAGGTTCGAATCCCAGGTCTGTGCTTAGAAACATCTTTGGTATTGAGTGCGTTATAAAAGACCAATTATAATTATAAACAGTCCTGCCCCATAATTCTAGGCAAGATCCAGGCGGTTTAAAGCACTAAACGTTCAACTTTTTGCAAGTAGTCACATGACGCATGAGACGCCAGACGGTCCTTTATACTCACCAGAGTTCTGAGCCATGCTCATTGCTCTCTCATGACAGGCTCATGGGAGGCATCTGGCAGCGGAGCAGAGACAGCACGAGCTGGTGTTTGCTACTTAATGAAGCACCTAGCTGGGGACTGGGGGAGCAAGCATGTTTTATTCCATATGCCAATATGACTCTGGCTAAGTGCAGGCTGCTGAGGCTGTACACACTACAATGGGTAGCAACGTGGGTACCTGCCAGTGGAGTAACTTTGCTGAAAATGTTGGGGGGGGGGCATGACATCTGTCCCCATTCATCTGCCCCAGCCAAATGAATGGGGACAAAATGGTGTGCCATAAAAGTTGGGGGGGACAAACACCCCTGTCCCCCCCTAAAATTACACCCCTGGTACCCACCATATGTTTGTACCTAGGTACCTAGGTGGCTGTTCACAGATGGTGGGGCATTTGAAGTGCTGGCATTGGAAGAATAGGAGTATTTAGAGAGTTGCAAAGACTGCAAGCACCCTTGGGCTATTTACAGGTAAGTGGGGGGTCTTCGGGGCTGGTGCCCGTGTCATGGATTTGAGAATGTGTTTTGAGACCGGAGTACGGAGAACTATTAAAATAATGAGAAGCGGATGAACCAGTCTAGAAATTGAAGTCCTGTTCACTGTATCTCCTTTAGGTTGTCCAATTACCGCCTGCCATCACCACTGATGACAGGAGATTGACCCCCCAGATTCAAATTGGTGCTTTGTTGTTGGTCCTGAAGAAAGTGCCATCTTATACGTCACTGAAACCGGTCGACCAGTTCAGTGGATATCCTTTTTTGATATTTGCTATAGGGATACTATTTGTTAGTTTATGTTTTTATGTACATTGTCGCATGTGACTGGTTGCAAGGGCACAAATTCTGGACAAATCACATAGACGCACACTTAAGGGTGGGTTGAATAAAAGAAGAATCCCCCCTTAAATGCTAGATGTGTTGGTCCTGTGACATTTTGCCTTTCTTAGTTTCTAAATTGTACTCTTTTTAATGAGGTTGCACCAAGTTGTCTGCTGGTTGAACATCTGCGTTAGGATCAGTGGACCCGCTACCTATACGGAGGTGCTCAGAGGAGACAGGCTGGATGACTGAAATAACATGGCTTTTCAGTTCCTGGATTAATCTGCTTTATGTTTAGATTCAGTTCTGTGTTTAGTGGTGGCATAATCTCTACTCCTATCCATGTTAGATAGGCGGCGCATCACCACGCCCAAGCATCATTTTGGGTTCCCAGGGAGAGTTTAGTTCTCCTTTGAGGGAGAGTGCAAGAAAATATGCAGGCAGCGGCCACACTGCTATTCTATCACACCAATAATGCAGTGGTTAGCCTCATGCCCAATGTCACATTCACTACATATAAGGGGGTTGGATCATTCATGGGCACCGGAATTTATTGAAGGGTCACCTCTGCACCTTTACCATAAGTTCCAAGCCATATGGGTTAATTTGTGGAGTGGCAAGAAAAATTGGGAGGCGGGCACCGCTTGATTCATAACATTTCTATTTGTTAATCGGTTGTTATGAGGCAGTTCAAGGCATCATCCAATAAATGCGGCGTACACTTTGTCGCAACAAATTATCAAGGCAGGGTTTGCTCAGTGAGACCCTCACTGAGCTTGGAGACGCCCTATTTGTAGTGAAAACTACTTCAATGTTCTATCTTTAATTGTGATCATAATATTGTGTTCTCTGTTCACCTATTGAGGTTGCATCAAAGAATTAGTGATTCTGTTTGTTACAAATGTTCAACAAAAGTTTTTATTTTGATCTTTAATTAGCAGAGGCCCGAGCCAATGCATTTCGGACGATGTGTGCTTCGTCAGGGCAGACTCTGTGGGTAAAATGTCTATGTTCAAATTACACTTGTGCTCTTGGAGAGCACCTCTCAATCTCCAGTTTGTATATTTCAAGGACACTGTTTTAGGACGATTATAGGCCAATATTGAGTTTCCAAATGGAATTGGGCTCGCCTGACACATTTGGTTCTCTTTGTATTGATACATTCACTCATGAGAGTGGAGACCTGATCTCCATAAGTGAATCATGCTTGTGCGTCGTTCAATCGCACAGTGAATCGTCGGCGTGTGATGCCGTGCTTCTCATAGACCTTGTCAAGATCTCAGGGTGGTCCTGTGTGTTCATCCGGCATCTCCGTGCTGCAGCAACTGTGTTTCCCTTGGAGTGACCAGTTTCAGTGAGAGCTTCCTCTGCACCTCTGATGTTCATCTTTTCCTGTGTGTGGCTGTTTTACCCATCAGGAATTGTATCTTTTGCATGTTTGTCTCAGGTGTTTCTTACTACATGCAGGCGGTTTATAGTGATTATTTCAAAACAAAACTTTCGAAAAACAAACATTTCTAAATCAAAGTTTCGAAAACAAAAGCTGTGACATCCTATATTTAACATGCAAAGTTCATTTCTTTCTAAACCAATCCGTTTCCAATTGAAATCCACTTTCACATGTTAAAAGTAGCATGCAATGCTTTTTTTGTAACTTTCTGTAATTTCAGCACTGGACAGCTCCATGTAACGTTTCAAAGTTTTAGTGTATATTGGGGGGTCCCCCCCAACCCGCCAACACCCACGCAACCCTCATACCCCCCAACCCTAACTCAAGCCCCAACCCTAACCCATGTCGACGGCACTTTCGAATTTTTTTCAACGAAATTGTACTTTTACGTTTGTTAAAATGACCAGATACCCATGCAGGCAGTTGCTGGGCAATCATTGGGGGCAATCATACACAGGGCTCTGTCTCCAGGTGGTATCTCTGGCTGACATCCACACTCTGAGGCACTGTATCAGTGCTACCTCAGTTTCAGTGCAGCAGCACAGGAGAGGTGGTTTCCTCATCTCCAAGTCACACCTCTGTCTGTCGAAGCCTGCCTGCTGATGGATGCCATGCCTTGTATTTGTATATAATGATGCCAAGAGCCACTTTTCCATCTCGCCCAGTTTCATTCTGGCTGTGCCTCTTCTCCAAAGGCACATCTAGTAAAAATCAGCGCGACTGCAGTCTAATCCGTCCTGTTCTGTGCTTGACTCAACAGGGATCCCTATTAGCAATCGGTGGTACTGCAATGAACCATCCGGTCCAATACAATTCTGTGACTTAGTATTCAAGGTATTTGCTGGCACCACAGGAACAGCTGGTAGTACTGCACTCTTATTTAACCTTGCTACACTGCCTTCGCCGACAGACAAAGACGCCTCTGGCTCGGTGATCAGATCACCAAGCCCGAGGCGTCTTTGTCTGTTGGCGCAGCTGAGGGCTCGGTGATATGATCTGCTCTGTACGCTGCAGAGCAGACTACATCACCGAGTCCCCAGGTTTGCCTGGGACTGCAACTTCCTCTTGTGACCTCGGACAAGGTTTGAAAGCCTTGCGAGGGGTCACGAGAGGAAGTTAGAGTGTGGGGACGCCGTGACTGGCACTTCTGTCAGTCACAGCTGCCTGACTTAATCATGGTGGGCGCATCTCCCGTCACGGCTGCGGCCATGGCGGGATAATGTGTCCCGCTGTGGTGTGGTGGGACCGGGGGGACCCGGCAGGACCCCGGCTCAGTCTCACTTTTTGAAGACTGATGAGGCACAGCCCCTGCTGGCCCCAGGCAACTTAAAGCACAGAGTGCAGAGCTTTTTTGTGTAACTTGTTGATCCACTGAGTAAAAGATCACATTCAACATGAAGGTGCATTTATCGGCATGTTCTATTTCAAATATTCTGGCGTGTGAGCTATACTCAACGCATGGTTCATCGCTCAGATTGACCAATCACATTGCTCAACACAGACAACATTCCAAGGGTCACGTGGGGCTGGGGCAGCCACTCTGTGGTCCCCCTCTAGATGTTGTGGCCTACAGCTCCCACCAGCCCCAGCCACCATTACCATTGGCGATGGATCATGGGAGTTGAAGGCCAAAACACTAGGAAGGTGACATAAGCAATGAAGCCTACACCTTAGTGGGCGCATTATCAGCTCTGGCATCCATTCACCACTATCCGGAATATTAGTAGGCACGGTTCAGCTTGAGCAAGCACTCACTTGTCCTACCCATGTAGCTTGCTATGCTCATTTCTGATGATTGAGCGAAGCATGTGTCTGTTTTCAGATTGCTCTATTAAAGCAGGTCCCCTGTAATCGACACAGGTGCGCTTCTGCTGGCCTGGCAGTTCTCGAATTGCGCTAAAGCTTTGAGACAGTCTCTTTATTATAAGTAATGAAGGAAACTGATTCGCTAGGTGCGGGTCAAAAAGATTTAAAAAAATAGATTGGTAATTGGCTTTCTAAGAGAAGGCACGCGGCCAGATGTATCATTACTCGCTGGCGCAGCGCCACTCCTTGCAGTCCTGAACTGCAGTCTATGTTTTTTTTTTTTTTTTTTGCACTGCTAATATTTATGGACATGCACGAGGACGGCGCGCGCTGGAGCTGTCAGGATCGTTTTGATATAAATGCGATGGGGCTAATGTATACGCCGCTGGCGTAAGGTGCGGGCAATCATCTTCGTCATCATTGCAGGTCTGAGCTTGGGAGCCCCTTTGGGGGAAAAGGAACAATTTTGCAGCAGAGGGAGACGTGAATACCTGCTCTTCCTGCTGAAATGGGCAGCACTATGCAAGCTGGATCGGTGCCACCACTGAGCCCCCACCAGCCCCCCTACCCCCCACAAAAAGAAATGTATGCAATCAGTTGCTTAAATAATATGTACAGAGGGTATCTGGTCATTGCATCTAATGCAATTCCATCGAATGCTATTCCATCGAATGCCATGCCACCGAATGCCATTCCACCGAATGCCATTCCATCGAATGCCATGCCACCGAATGCCATTCCATCGAATGCCATTCCACCGAATTTTTCCATCTATAAAATGTGTATTGAATGCATGTTTTTGGTGGGTTTAGGGTTAATTTATGTTCAGGTGGATTTTAAAGGGTAAAAAACAGGTGTTTGGGGGACCCCCCCCAAAAAAACATGGATGGAAAAAATGTGATGCAAATGCATTTAGATGCAAGGAATTCGATGCAATGACCATACACCTGTACAGAGTAAGCAGCAGCTTGATTTATAAAATGTTGGGCCTATAAATTCAGTTGTGCGTGTTCACAAGAAAGATAGTCAAACTAGAGTTTTAATTATCCAACTTTTGCAGCGGAAATTTGAATTCAAGAGGTCAGATTGTATTGGTTGTCACCAACGAGTTCCACTTAAAGTCTCCTACAGTTAAAGCATTCCCTTGTCACTTTTTAAATCCCTTAAAGCGAATTCTTACATTTTGGAAAGGGATTAGAAAATGTCCCTAAGAGGCACCCTTAGATGGGGCATGGCTTAGAGGCCAGGTTTTGCGCATCAGCAGCAGATGCGCTTTCCGGTGTCAGATTTCTGTGTCGTAGGAGCAGACCAGTGAAAGTTGGAAGACATATTGTGGAAACTCTCACTGGTGTTTTTCCAACAAAATCACAGGAATGGTGAAATGACATCACAATGTCTTTGGTCATTCCTTTTGTCGTTGCAGGACGTGACAACATATGGCAATTGACCCAGCTGACATCAAAGGAAGTGACATCAGATCACTGCCTATGATCCTGACGATAAACACCAAAACTGTTTAGGTAAACGCACATGAAGAGCAAAAGTAAGAAAACAACTTTAACATCTCCCTGAACTGGACAAAGAGGAGATAGGATTGTATTGGTATTTATTTGGAGAACTGGGATGTCAATTTTGATCAAAAATGATTTACAATAATAACACATGTGTATGATATGATGGTTATTTATAACGTGCTTAATACCCAGTGGTTTCTAAGCGCAGACCCCGGGATCAAACCTCTGTTGCTCCGTGCCATCTTGTTTTCAAAGCGAGCACGTTGCCCCTGAGCTATCCTCCCAAGATGTATATAGCAGAATCATTCCCACATAGGGCGCCTGCACTGCCTGTACAATAGCATAAAGATGACACCAAGTGCTGAGCCATTTGGTGAGGGTGTAAAAATGTTGAACATATACCAAGGAGAAAAAAAATAATCTATACCCCTAAATGGTGTTCCATTAATTACTATGCCACACAATACCTGAAGAGCAGAGCTTTGCCTATTCCTTTGGTATGGGGATGTGGGGGACGTGAGTAAAATATATGTGTTGCCTTAGGGGTTGGAGTCACAGTAGAAAGCACACTGACGGAAACTGAGAGTCTGAGAAACATAGGGAATCATAGGCATATGATAAGAGATCACAGTTCCAATAGCTGCCATCCTCTAAATGACATCCATGCAATAAACCTGCAAACCAGGATACAGCTTTGGGCTTATACCACAAAAATTCCCAGACTCGCCTCAAGTGGAAAAGGTTGCTTTAATGTGAGAGGCCACAGCTCACAAAAACATGCTAACCTGGGTCTCTAGCCTTACACACTGACAGATCAATTTAACAATTGGCAAATTAAATAAATAAATAAACCATTTAAATTCATCACTTCCTGTCCCTTGCTCCCTCCCGTTCAATTCCTCTCAACCTTCATTCCCGCTTTCTCCCATCTTCTCCCCGAGGCCACGCCCCTCCTTCTTCAATACCTCTTCCTTCTCTTTGTACACCGGGGTAGCCTGTTCATGCAAACAGCATCACCCCCTTCCTTTACCGTGCTAGTACTCCACTGGGCTTCCCCCAGCCCTCCTGCAAAGGGCCATGTCCCCAGAAATTCCATGACCGCCTTTACCTCCACCAAACTCCCCTCAACACCAATCTCCTCCAAACCTATTCTATGACCTGCAGCCAGGCTGACCTGCCACATCAGCAACAAATGAACTCCTTAAAAATATATTGCCCCATTCTGCTGCCTCAGTCTGTCACACAAAAACACCATGCTACGCTAATAGACTGCCCCTCACCCTTCTCAAACCCGAAAAATGTAAATGGGGGGAACCAAAACAAAACCCAAGCCCACCAAAATTAAAAAAGGGGGCAGGAGGGTGGGGACAAAGGGTATGTTTCCAACTTTTGCTTGCCGCCGAACCTTCCCTGACCCTATACACCCCCCGAAAGCGGCATCTCGCTTGCCTGTGCAGCGCCCAAAACTACCCCGGGGGGAAAGGCTTGTGCGTTCCCCCCCACATACCCCTTTTGGGCTTACTGCACAAAAATTCCCAGACTCGCTTGAAGTGGAAAAGGTCGCTTTAATGTGATAGGCCACAGCTCACAAAAATACACTAACCTGGCTCCCTGGCCTTACAGACTAACGGATCAATTTAACAATTGCCAAATTAATTAAATAAATAAATGATTTTTATTAATCACTTCTTGTCCCTTGCTCCCTCCCCTCCCCTTCACTTCCTCTCAACCTTCCTTCCCGCTTTCTCCCATCTTCTCCCGGAGGCTACGCCTCTCCTTTTTCAATACCTCTTCCCCCTCTTTGTACCTCCGGGGTAGACCATTCGTGCAAACAGCACTGCCCCCTCCTTTACTGTGGTAGTGCCTCATTGTGCTTCCCCCAACCCTCCTCCAAAGGACCATGTCCTTGGCACCAGAGAAACCCTCCCCTGAGGTGTTCTTTCTGCCCCACCCCTTCCCCACTATACTTCTCCACTACCTCCAACTCTTTATGATAGCCTCCGCAGCCAACCTAACATCACACAAGTAGTACATGTTTAGCATGATTGACAAATGCACCCCATCCTCCTGAAATAATGCAAAATCCTCATAAATGATCTCCTGGTGCACCAGCGTTCGCAACCCCCCCATGACCTGCAAAACTTCACCATCCCCCTGTTGATCTTTTTTCTTGACATTTCTACCGCACCTTCATTCACAGCCCCTCCATACTCTTCTCGGCAACATCTTGGTCCAAACCAAACCCAACCTGGGCCATGTATCCTTCAACCAACTCAGATCCCTCTTCATATTTTTTAACAGTGCCACCCCCATATCATAACCAAATCGTTCTCTCTTGCATGTAAGATTATTGCCGCCGGAACCCCATGAAGCTCCCTCACATCCGCTAGCATAGGCAGCAGTCGGTCCCACCTGAGCCTCAACCCCAGACCATCTGAACAAAGCAATGTCATAACTACATCCTAACTGGGTCCCAAAAACTCTTTTGCTGCATCTTTCCCTGCCCATTTCACTGTGGAGTGTCCACATATCCAGATCTGCGGCAACTCATCACTCCTCTGTGCCACATCTGAAAAAGAAAAGATTTCATGAGCCTTCTCTCCACCAACTGCATCACACCCCACCCCTTTATCTCTTTCCTTTACTAAACAATTCCACTTCTCCAATCTCTAATGTATCCCTTGTATTTTGCTGATTTCCATTGCCCCAAACTCTTGACATTTCCTTCAGATAGGTCCATCCTACTACCTTCAGATGCCGCCCCCATCCTAAAAGAATGAGTACCAAAATCGTCCGCTTTCTCTCCCAAAGTCAACAGTACTCTCCGCAGAGACCCCAAAACTCAGTCCTGTTTTTCATGCTGGAAAACCAAACCCTCTCTTCCCTTACATCTTTCCTGCCACAATACTCCCACCCTCACTGGACATAAATCTTTACTACCTCTATCTAGAGGCACCCAAAAACCCTTTCCTTTCCGATATGTTTTTAATCTACGAATCTTAATATGTATGCTGTTTTCTGATAAGTGTACATCCCTCCACAGTAGACCTCCTTCTCCTCTTCTCCCCGCTACCAGTTCCGACACCCGAAATGCCCCAAAAAAACAACCAAATAAAACAGGTCGAAAACATGTCACTCTCCCATGATGACCAGCAACTCCCTCCAAAACCATGGACAACCTCAATAACAGGGCCGCTGAAACTAGTCTCCATCTATCCTTACCCTTCCTTTTTTACCTTGCCCATCCTTCCAACATACTATGTGCCATTTTACCCCCACTGGGTTGAAAGCCCCAAAACCATTTCCCATAAAACGCAATGCCCACCAATTTCCATGCTACCATTGTCCTAAACCAACCCCAATATAAATCTAACTACATCATCATCCCTTCTCTCCTCTGCATCCTCCATACCCTTCCAGCTGCACACACCCCCTTCTAGAACATCGCACAATGCCCTCTTGTATGCAGCCTAGAAATAGGGGCTAGAGAACCCTCTACTAAAGGCAGTGCACTCAGCTTCCTAGCCACCACAGCTCCTCTGGGATCCAATGCCCGCTTACATCTGGCTCTGGTGTCATTCCACAGAATTTCTGTCACTAAAAACGAGATGATGCATCAGCGATGCCATTATCCTTCCCTGGCATGTGAGTTGCTCTCGAACACCACATTCAACTTCAGACATCGCAGTACCAATTCTCTCATTAGCCTGGCTACCCTCTGGTCCCTAGCTGACTACCTGTTCACAATATTGACCACTGCCTCATTGTCAATGTTAAAATCCACTTTCCTATTCTGCAACTCTCCACCCCACAATTCCAGTGGCACCAGCTATGGGAAAAACTCCCAAAAGGCTATGCTCCTCCCTCCTCTCTGCCACTGCTCAGGCCACTTTTCCGCACACCACTTACCACTCAAGTACACTCCAAAACCTCCTGAAGCTGCCATGTCTCAACACACTTTCCCATGCCACTGCGTCCCCCTGCAGCTACATTGACACTCCATTGAATTCTTCAAAAATGTAAACCAATTCTTGCAGTTCTCCCTGACCGCCCTGAAATCCTCACCCTGTGAAGTGGATACTTCACCCCCACCATAGAATGTGCCATGTTCCTACAAAAAGTGTGACCCGGGGCCACCACCCGACATGCGAAATTGAGATGCCCCACTAACCTGTGCATCTCCGCCCGCTTCATTTTGTGGCCCGCTATCGCCTTCTCCAGCAACCCTACAGGCCTGCTCACCTTGTCGTACGGCAAGCGTGAAGTCATGACCATAGAATCCAGCTGTATTCCTAAAAAGGTCAACACCCCTGCCCTCCTTCAGTTTTGTCCTCCGACAATGGCACTCCCAAATCCTGCATCAATGCCTGAAAAATCTCCAGCATCTGCTGACATTCTTGTTCTTTGCCCGCCCCACTGATGAACAGAAAATCATCCAAATAATGCAAAACTCCCTCAAAACCAGAACTGTAAGTAAAAACCCACTGCAGAAAAGAGCTAAAACTCTCAAACAATGCACATGAAAATGTACAGCCCATTGGCAACACTTTGTCAATGTAAATCTGGCCCTCGAACTGCATAGCCAGCAACCAAAAATCTTCAAGATGCACCGGTAACAAACAAAAAGCTGCCTTGATATCGCACTTGGCCATCAACGTGCCACACCCTACCTTCCTCACTAGTCCCACTGCCTGATCCACACTGGTATAGGACATCCCGCAATCTTCCGGTGCAATGAAGTCATTCACTGACATGCCCTCTGGCCATGATAAATGTCATGTTATGTTATGTTACTTTGCATTTATATAGCGCCTTATGTACCATTGGTATGATATCAAGGCGATTAATCAATATGAATTCTCCTGATGCTTTCCTAGGCATGACCCCCAAAGGAGACACCACAAAGTTACCTGGAAAATCCATAAATGGCCAACCACTCTCCCCGTTGCCACCTCCTTTTGCAACTTCATCCTCACCACTTCCAAATTCTCTCTGGAAGACTTCAAATTTTCAGCCCACTGCCTCATCCTCAGACCCTAATAACCCAATTTAAAATCTTCAAGAAAGCCTTCCTCCAAAATCCTGGCCCCTTCCCAATTTGGATAAAAACGGAGCCATTCCTCCAGACCCTCAATCTTAACTGGAGTCTAGACCTTTCCCCACAATTCCTCACCCCACCCCACCCACCCCCTTTGTCACCTGTTGTAAAATATTTTGAAACGGGATGCCGTCCCACGCATCCGCTACATTGGTGCCTACGTTTGCACACTGCTCTAGTGCAGCTCTCCTTATTAAATGGCCATTATGCTGCTGATGTCTGACCCCTGCCTCCTCCCCGACCCCATCTGAGGCGGGGTGACCATGAAAGGGCTGGTAAGGCACAGGTAAACCACTTGCTGTATGCAGCGTCGGGGCTGCACGCGTAGGTGCCATCCACTTTAAACAAAGGTCCATATCAATCTCTCTCCATACCGCTTGGTTGTCCTCCCCCACCCTTGCCCTAAATTCATGATCATAACTCACCCATGCAAACCCCCAAAAGCTTTCCTGATTGCGTCCATATATTTTAGCAACACTACACACCTCTCGGGGAACTTTTTGCAACAAACACTAGCATATATTATAAATGCTGATGTCCAATTTTCAATAGTCACCGGTATCCTTAGTCTTGCCACCAACTCCTGCTCTTCTTTGGACCCTTATTTTGCTATCACCTCCCTGTGTAAGAGGTTAAAAACATCCACAAACTCCCCTACCCATATTTTTTCTTTTGTTGCCACCATCAAATGTGCGCCCAACGGCTTTGTAATGCCCATATAAGGCATCTTCTTGGTCTTCTCTGTACTCTCACCTGTCCTTTCCATAATAACTTCTACCACCCCTTGGGCCACTGGCTCTGCAACCTTGTCGTTTGTACTTCAACTGAGGAGACACTTCTCCCGCTCGACCTCACCAATGCCCTTGCAGACACCTTCTCCATCTCCCCCCTGCCCACTGTTCCTCAACCCCCCACTGTGTGTCCCCCACCTAGTACCCAGCCTGACCCATGCTTCCGACCATTTCCTTTCTTGCTCACCTCTTGCTGCCCCGCCGTCACCTAGACGTGTCATCCTGGCCTCCACACCGCCACTCCTCTTGTCTTTTCCTAACAGGCTCCTTCTGCGGGGACAGAAAACATCAGCAGAGATTCCAGGCCAATTTCCCCACTGTCTTCTTTAACTCCTGCTGCCCCAGTGCCATCTTCCCCATCAAACCTTAAATCCCTCCGCACATTTACTCTCCCCAACATCTCTCCTTGATCCTTATCCTCCCAACGCTCACAATTTTCTTCCTCTATTTCATCATCCCCTGCCAAATACCATTCATGTTGCGAGCACACGCTCGGGCCGGGCAGATCCACTTTGGGTGAGCATGGGGCGTCCACCCCGATGCTCCTATGACGTCTTCTCGGCGGGGCCAGCCAGCCCCTTACTGCTCTTCTTGGGCGAGGGGTTCCCTCCTCCGCCCTGTGCTCTGTCATGCTAGAGTCCATATTGCACCCTCTAGGCTGTCATCTCTGCCTGCTAGAGGGGCTGCTCTCAAACCCTCTCTTTCTACATCTTCTGCGATCACAGTGGCCATGCATTTCCCTCCGAGTACCACACGGGATGGCCGCTCCATACTTTTCCCTTTCTTCTCTATCTACCAGAGATAATGTCCTCCTCCTCCCCCCTGCACTCTTCTGCAGCCATTCCCACCTCGGCTCCTTTGTACCGCTGCACCTCTTTGGTCCAACCCAACCCAACCCTAACATCCTCACCAACTTGCCCCTCTGCCCTTACTCCTTCTCTGCTGGCCCCTTCACCCATCCCATCTGGGCCCGACCCACTACCTAACCCACCATTGTCTGTTCCCCTACTACTGGTTACCCTCCTAGCTATGTCCTTCCTACTCTTCCTAGCCCCTTTGTCCCATGCATCTCCGCTCCCTGCTGATGGGCGCAAGCCACTACTACTGCGAGGGTCCCATCCTAAGCCACTCTGCGCTGTGGCCTCCCGTCCCCGGTTCCCTTCCCACCCATAACCTCCTGTACTGCCGCTTCAAGCTGAGCTTTTGATGCCCTGCTAATAATGCTAAGCGCCTCCCGCAAAGACTGAGAGTCCCCCAAACACCTTGACCCAGCGACCTGTCTTGCCATTCTGCCCCAAGTGGGAATTAGAGCCCCTAATGACACCGAACCCCCCCGCCCCCTCCGAGATAACCCCAAGATTGGCCAAGAGCTAAATCTCCCTGCTATGGTCTTATATCATTTATATGATTTAATAGCCTGTACTTGGCTATATTCCACAATCTGCGTCCCCTTTGTCTATAAATACCCTTGCTGGGATCCTTAAAACCCCTCTATTACCTAAGTGCCACCTGCCTGCCCACAATGAACCAAATTTCAATAAACCCCTTCACTGATCAAAACCCCCACAAGGGCACCTAAAACCTCCCCAATGGGGAAAAACCAATTATCCAGCCCCTCTTTTCTTTTTGTTTTTATTTACCCCTCCACCTAGATCACACCAACTATCCCCAGCACTAGAATTGCTCCCTACCTGGTTCTTATTACTTGTATTCTTCATTCTAGATTGTCTTTAATTTAATGTATTTATTTGTATTATTTGTTGTTGCTATTATTAATCTATTTAGTCCCCCCAACCGCAGATCCCACACTTCCCTAATTAACAGAACATGTAAACACGCCCGTGCTGCACTGCCACTTGGTGGCTAAATGCTCCCTCACAGGCTAAAGGGCCGTAATAAATAGGCCGCGTAGCGCACTGCCCCCTCTGGCCACAACCGGCATCACAGTCTAACTGCGTGCAAGGAACTTCAAACACCGGCAAACAGCCTGGCGCCCCACTCTACCTGACCCCCAGACCCACAGCGGCTAACCCCAGATGCCTCCTTCAAGGGAAGCAAGAGCCGAAACACGTGCCTGCACCCCTCCAATCCCAACGCTGCAAGGGACAACCGCTAGGAAACCCGGCCCACAGGAGCAGGCTCAAAAACCCCCAGGAAATCGCACAGAAGAGAAAGGGGAACCGAGTTTCCGGGGCACAGAGCAACAGGCCTCCTTTCGGGTAAGGGTGGTGCTTTATTTACAGCTGTCATGAAATAAACCTGTATTTATTTATTTAATACTTTTTTTTATATAACCCACCCAGCCACAAACAACACTGCCCTCACCCACAATCCCTCAGCCCCCTAACCGATGCCACCAAAAACAGGCCGAAGGCAGGTAAGGCTCGGAGCAGCGACCAGACAGATGCTATGTCTCCAACCGTTGCTTGCTCCCAAACCTTCCCTGCACCCCTATATACCCAAGGAGCAGCACTCTATGCGCCCAAAACCACCCCCGGGGAAACGATTACGCATTCTTGCCCTTCTTGCGCACAGGGCACGTCCTGGTAGACACACTGCAAAGATACACGCTGGAACTGGAGGCTGCAGACTGACAATTCCCTGTCAGAATCCATCCCACCTGCTCCTGCACAAGTTCCAGTATTTCTTCCATTTCCTTCTGCTTTCCAAATGTCAAGATCACACTCCTTCAGGGAAGCCCATATTTGCGCCACTTAACACTCCTGTGAACTGTGTGCAGATGGAAAGTCTCTGCCATTATTCTGCACTCCTAAGGCATATGCTTTCTCCTCCCTGAGCGTCCTATGGTCTTTGCCGTCCCACAAACACCAGCAAGTCCACAGCATTGTCCTTATTCTGAAGCACCGTTTTCCCCCACTGCAAATTCACTGGCAAGAGTTGACCTCCCACACTTCCAGTGCAGGCTGCCCAAAGTATCTTGTCTTCTAGGAATTGGTTTAATATCCCTGTTACTAGTGCCAGTCGTTCCTCCATTTTGCTAACGCCATTATTCTTGATTTGAGTCTCAGGTCGCCTCAGGTTGCCATTATCCTGAATCTGTGCCTTCGTTGGGGATCCAGTGCGAATCCCATCCGTGGGTCGTTCCTCCGTCTATCTGACTTACGGCCTTATTCCTGGAACGTTTAGCTCGGTGCAAAGAGCACTTTTGCAGTGCAAAGTCACTTTGCTCCTAAAAAATGCACTTTACACCGCTCTGTGAATTAGGCCTAGTTCATCGTGTTTGTTGGCAGTGCAAAGTCGCTTGAATTAGACCCTTCATTTTTTTATGAGGGTCCGCAGTCTAGATTTCCCCATTGATGCTGGGTGAGACCTTTGTCTTGCCTGAAGCAGCAGACAGCCCAGCGATGCATTCTCCAACTAGGACGCAGGGAAACTGAACACCTGCGGCCGGGTCCTTGTCATATACATAGTAAATTGCATGGAACGGATCGCTTACGTTTGGACTTCTGTGCAAAAAGGTTGCCTCCATGCAATTCCAATAATGACGTAGTGTAAAACAAAAGAGTAAAAACAGGAAATCACCTTTACACCTTTGTTTTCAACTAAGTGTTGGAAAAAGCATAAATGCTGCTATCAATTAGCAATTGCGGGAGGCCTTTACAATGGTTTCCCAAAGCAAGAAACCGTGCACACAAGATGCATTTTTAAATAACAAATGTGGTATTTGAAAAATAACCTGGGTCCATTTTTTTTATTTTTTTATTTTAATAATGTTTTTATTGTATAAATATTAATTCTGATACGGGTATCAACAAGTTACAGACTTTGAATGCAACAAGAACAATTAATAATAACATATTGAATGATTGAGGTCAATTGTAAAAGTATATCAATATAAATAATACATTGGATAAATTCAGTTACATTAAACAATATTTGAAATAATTAAATTATTTTGATAACATTTTCTAATATACCCATTCTCCCCCCCAACCTCTACCCTCCTAGTCCTTATATGTCTAGTGTCTGTCTCCCTGTACGTCTCCCCCCTTATCTATATATTCACCACATATAAATCACTCTTTACAGACTAGAGTTTCTTCTATTCCAACACAACCGGTTATAGTTATGCTGTTAATACCAACTTTGGTCCATTTTATTTTTAAAAATGCATTTCCGTCCTTGTTTAGGGAATGGAAAAGCATTTGGGACACAAGCACCCTGCTGCTTTTCCAGTGCTAGAAGAATGCACACAAAGGTCAGGAATGGCCCTTGTGCACATTGCATAGGTTGTACATAAGGTATAAGAACGTGCAATCTATGCAGGGATCATGATACACTTCGGACACTGGCTGTTTTACGCAAGCGAAGAAGAGCTGTTGCAGCTGTTGAATGTTTTGAATGGAGTGGCATACACCTTCACCACTAAACAGTGCAAGTGACCGGTCGTAGTGAGGGAGCACACCCCAACCTTGGAGAGCTTGTGGGGCTTCTCCCCCAAGAATCTTCTCAAAAACAAAAGAATAAAATGGTGCATTTTACAGTGCACGTTCTGTGGAATTAATTGGGGGAAGAACTCGCAAGTTAAAAAAACAAAAACAAATAGTTTTTCTGTGTTTTGTAAGCGCTGAAATGTACCACTCTGTAACTGTGGTCGGTAAGATCACATATAACCCCATGGGATCATTTCTCACAGTGAACTTAACATTCACCACTTTATTCGCTATGACGCGACTGCAGCTAGGACTGACCCAGTTAACATCAGGGAAACGGGCCCTCTCCTAACTCACAACTTCACTAAAACCTTAAGTAGAAACTTGGTTCTTGCTGCCTGGACTACTCTACCATCCTCTTGGCTCCCTTCTCTACTCCTGCTCTCCGCTCTTCAAGGCGCTCAACTTAACTAGCCGTACCCTCCACAATCTTCCCCGTTCTTCTTTCACTTCCAAACACTGCCATCATGCTGGCTGTCCATGAGAAACCAATCCATGCTTAGATGGCTACAGCTTGTCTCTAAACCTCTGCATGGACATGTCCCGTCCTACCTAGCTAGCACTATCTCTACCTGCGCTCCACCATGCACCCTCCACTCTTATCCAGTCTCCCTAATCTCTCTGTCTGCCATCCGGCCTTGCTTCCGCTCTTTATCCCACCTGGTCCCGCTTCACTGGGAGGCCCCTACCCTCCAACATTTTAAAAACTCTACCACTCTGCCTCTGTCACCCATTCAAGTCCTCACGTACGCACCACCTCCTTAACCAAGAAGGTGCACATTCTGCCTAGTCGCACACCGCTCCTCCTCCCCGACCGTTGTTCTCTCTGTCATAGTGTAGGTTCTAACATGCTCTCAACTCGGTCTGTCTTATTTGTAAAAAAAAAAATGAAGGATCCCCTGGCGTTTGATGCCGTATGGGGGCCCGTTATGAGAGTGGTTGGGGCCCTTCACTCAGCACCGCTGCGGCTTTGGGCTTGAAGTGTGACTCTCCCTGTGAGAGGGAGGGGAGCTCTCAAAGACAGAACCCGCCCCCCGACGGTTTCCCGCACCGCCGCGGCCCTGCTCACCAGCGCTCCCCGAGTGGGGTGTGCCCAATGGTCAACGCGACTTGCCCGGCCACTCCTGCCGTAAACAGAGCGTAAATAGTGAAGGACACAGGCGGCCCTCAAGAATTCCCAGTGCAACTGCTGGCAGACATGGTGCGGGTTGAGGAAATGGACTGGGGTCCCTATAGTGCAATGAATGCCTGGTTGCACTTGACATATGCACAACTGCCACAAAGAACTAACAGGATTCCATCTACTCTGTTGCTAAGTTGGTGTGCTGCTTCTCGCATATGCAGCCCAGTTTACAAGGACTTTGGGGTCTGCCCACATGCTGCTGCTTCCTGCCTGCCTGCCTGCCTGCCAGCTGACCATCTAGAAGCAGCTAACCCAAAAAGTGCAGCAGATGCAAGGTGTTTGTATATAGTCACAGTGCATTGTGTAAAGAGTCTTTTCATATGTTTTTAAGGCTTCTATTTTATATTTTTAAAGAACTTCTATTTTAAAAGGACTCTTTTAGTGTTTTGAAGTCTTCTTTTTTATTTACACAGCTGCTTAAATATAGTGATAGTGTATATAGTGTCATGTGAGTCTCCCTTTTTTTTAAACAAAAGTTACAAAATTGCTGGTGCACTGGGAGAATGGAAATATCTAACTACCAACTAAAGGAACCGTTTACTTGTGTGTGTTATTATAACCTAGTGTTTCTTTATTAGGGGTTTAGGGAATCCTTACCTTTGTCTTTCCCACCCACGTCCACTTCCCGCGCAGGTGCACCAAGATGATCTCGAACTCAGGTGGGGGCAGTTGTTGGAGACAGGTATCAGGCGGGTTAAGTATTTAGAAGTGAGATCAAGAGTATATTGCTGTGCCCGCCTACACCTGTCCCCCATTCTGTGCATTAGGACCACCCACCCTCTACATCCCAGGCTCCGAAACATTCATCCACTAGCCAGCAACCCCCTCTCTCCCTATATTGCACAGCACCTGACATACATAGGATTACTCTGCTGACTGTTGTTAAGATAGTCCCAGATATCAATAGTCAATGAAGGTTCAATAATTAGAGTAACTCCAAGTGCACGAAGAAACCCAACTTTATTCTAATACAGTCATCTGCAGAGAGAGCGTACAAAGGACAATCTCAAAATGGAGTTAGAAACAACAAGCTCTTAACCGTTAAAATTGTCATACTGACGTCACTTTAATAATCATCATAAAAACTTCTACTCTCTAACTTGATAGGAGGATAGAGTATGGAACATTTATTTCTCTATATGTGAACCTTTTTACTATTGGTCCTTTCACAACCACTAACACCTCCTAGATTATTCTTCTACAAATGATACAATATATCCTAGTTGCTACTGGCTGGCACGCTACTCAGTTGACAGAAGAACATAACTTGATTGGCCCGTCATTCGTTCATTGGGCCTTGGACGCGGTTATGCTGTGCCAAGTAATGTGGTGGGGAAGGAGAAGTGGGCGAACTGTCATGATCTTGTGAAAGTAATACTCCCAACTTGTTCCCATGCTTGAGATCCATCTACCATCCTGTTTGTGGCCTTGGGCATCTCGGCTTTGAATGAATGGCTATAGTTTTGGTCACGTGGTGAGGGACTGCTGTGCTAAAATAATTTCCCTACTGCTCTATGTGTGTGAGCATTCCTTCGTGCTATTCGGCTCTCCAGGTGTTGGTGGACTGCGGAGAGTGGACCCCGCCATTCGAGGAAGACAGTTTTACTCCACACACTCGATTGGGATAAGAAACTCATGGTATATCCAAGTTGAACTTCAGATACAGCATATTACGTTATGGTTTTTGCCCTGAGGAAGGAGCTAGACTCCGAAATGCATAGGCACTGTTAACCATATGCTTTTGGCAATCAACTTGGATGATGTTGAGCTTACTATGCATATTGATCAACACAATGATCAAACATATTTTGAATATTCATTAAATTGTGAAGAAATAAGGTACAAATGGAACTCGAACTAACTTTATTTAGAAAATAATCACACCACGCAGTTCTTGGAACACAAACGTGAGCACCAGTCTTGGCTGGATGGTTCATCCAGCCTCTTCTTTCTTTTTTGCTTAGTCTCATACGGTCCTGGTGTTGTTAGGACCTACCAGACTGGGTGCCCCGCACGCAATTTAGTTACTTGCACCAAAAGAAAAGACATGTTGATAAAGTGGTGCCCGCCTTTCATCTGGTCTTCTGACAGCATTCCTCCAGTGGCCATTTGGGGCGCTGTATGTTTGCTATTGTGGGATCAATTGGCACGATAGATACATGGTATCCAAGGATGTGTGTGTTTCTCATTGCTGCCGACTAAAACTAATTAAGCTTACAATTGTATGCTGTGTGCTCTGGAAAATGTTATCTGGTGCCGTTTCGGCTCCTCAAGCAACCCTCCCTTCAGCACACTTCTGACTTTGGCATTGCTCTGCTGTCTGGGCTTCATGTGTCCCGGAAATCTGTGTGCTAAGAAATTTCTGTCTGGATGCAGTATTTCAGAATTGAGGCCTTGATCATTTTAGTCAAAGTAATGGCAGCACTTTGGTTTTCATTCTGCCATTTTGGTGTTCTTTGTGTCTAGTGTATGTTCTTTATGCCTGTTGCACATATGCCCTATCTACGTGTTCTGGAACCCACTTTTATAAGTGTTAACTACCTTGTGCCCTACTTGTGTTGTACAGCACTTCTATTCTTGAATGTTGCTATGTTATTCTTTGTGTTTGCTGCCAGTTCACTGAACATTTCTTAGTTTTTATCGCCATTCATAACTGGGAGCAGATGGGGGGAAGGCCTGGCCTTGTGCAACTCTCATCTCCATTACCACACTGTTAATTGCTTTTGTATGTCTTTTTGGTTGAAACATCGATACACTCAATAAATAAATACATATGAATGCATAGATATGTACAAAAGGCTTTCCTAAATAATACCAGCACTGATACTGTAAGTAGACACTCATAATGGCTTTGTCAAATAAGGCTGTTGTTGCTTCTGAAAATGCACTCTGATGTTGGCTTTGACCAATAAGGCAAATACTGGCAGTATAAATTCAAACACACGGAAATGCATGCACACACATGTGTTGGCTTTGCCCAGCACAATCATGATGGTTTTGCCCAATAACCCCAGTAACATTACTGAAAGTACATACTTATGATGGCTTTCTTCAATAAAGACAGTATTGTTACTGTAAATTACACAATCATGTTGGCATTGCTCAATAATGGTAGAAATGTTACTTAGATATCCACTCACAATGACTTTGCCCAATAATTCCAGTACTGCCACTGTAAATTCACACACAAGTGTTGACATTGCCCAGTAATGCAAGTATTGATACTCCAAGTACACATTCATGTGGCTTTACTCCATAGCGCAGCACTGGTGCTGTAAGTGCGCACTCAAGATTGCGTTCCCTTATAAGGGCAGCACAGCTACTCTAAGCACACCCTTCTGATGGCTTTACCTAGTAACCCAGCTACTTTAAGTGCACACTCATATTGGCTTTGCATAATAATCCCAGTACAACTCCTGTAAGTGCACCCACATGAAGAATGTTCCCAATAATCCCAGTCTAGATTCTGTAAGTACACATGAAGGCTTTGTCCAATAATCTGTTGTAGGTCAGACATAGAAGATGGACAACGAGATTTGGAGCAAAGTGTTTCCCTTTATTCAAGTAAAGAAAGTGTGTCACCTTGACCTATTGTTACAATGAAGGTTCTTGTTATATGGGTGCCTCACAGTTCCCTATTCTAGAAAATAAAAAAGGTGTTCTTCAGGATGTCTCACACAAATCAAAACCTGCCCTCAGTCCAGACCTATGCTTTGGTACTAACTAGTTCTACCACTAAGAAAGGAAAACAAAACTCTACCTAGAGAGGTGTTCTTTACTCCCCTTCTTTTGTTTGTGCTGGCTGGTGTGTGACCCAAAGTCTCTCTTTAAATATTCCTTGAGAGTTCTCAGGCTTTTGCCTGCTCATGCAGTCTGCAACCACAAGTTCCTTAGCTAATATGTACAAATATGGCAGAGCGCCACCAAAAAGTATGGATTCACTGCAACAGTTCAAAATATAATTTACTTAGGTCGGGCACGTGGATGTGTAAGCTTTTCAAGAGTCCAAATGATGTCTTTTCTTCACCCATCCAGGGTGTCATAGCTTCTTGCAGGTGATAGTTTTTTTTTGTTTTGGGGGGGGCAGCATGGACCAGCAGATTCTAATTGAGAGACTGGGTTGCTTTTGTTCTCCAATTTTTCTCTGAGTGGTCCAAAAGCAAATACCATGGGTTTCAAGGCCAGCTAAAATGAGCACATTTCTGTGCCCCTCAACCAAAGCAATTTTTCCCTTAAATATGTTACTTGTGTCTGTAAGCTTTTCAAGAGTTCACCTAATGTCTCCAGCTCACCCTTCTGAGGCGCCACCACTTCTTGCAGGTGATTTGAGGTCCAGAATGGACCTGTTGACTGTACCTGAGGGTCAGATTTCCTCTGATTTTTTTTTACCCTCTCTGAGTATGTTCGATTCTGAGCTCGGATTGGGCTCTTAACTGTTGGCTGGGGTTTTCTCCCTCCCGGGTTTTTCTGTTTCTTTCCGGCTGCTAGTGTTCCCTCTGTATCAGGGGTCACAGAAGGCTTGTAATAAACAAGTCACCACCAGTAGTCCAAAAAGAAGCGCACACCGGGAAAGGAGTAACACTGTTTATTACAGCTGCGCGAGCACAAATCAAACTGCACAGTGGCAGGGTCGGACTGGGACAAGAAATAAGCCCGGACACTAAAAAAAAAGTGGCCCACCCCTCGCCCCAAAAAAAGTGGCCAACTCCTCGCCCCAAAAAAGTGGCCCACCCCTTGCCCCAAAAAGTGGCCCACCCCTCGCCCCAAAAAAGTGACCAACCCCTCGCTTCAAAAAAGTGGCCCACCCCTCGCCTCAAAACAAGTGGCCCTAAAGCCATCATCCGTGAATCGTGTCAATTCACGACTTTACAGAAAATGCTACTTATGGAGGGTTCATGTGTCTGTCACATTACAACACAACTCATAAAATAACATAACGTTGCATACAGTTCTGTGACAGGGTCCACAGCCCCGAGGCGAAGGAGTGGCATGAACACGACCTTTCACCCCTTGACAAAACAGGAAGTGGCATCAAATAGCATTGTTCCTGAGTACACTACGAAAAATATGGTTATGATTTCACCAATGTGATATACATTTCATAAAAGAATGGATCACCGTATGTATCATTAATATCTGTGTGTATAGATACATATTGTCAAATTACTGTGAATGCAAGCAGATGTCCAAGGCCAAATGATAATATGTTATTGTATAGCACTTACGCTAAGCTCTTTTTTATAGAACACATATGCATACAATATCACCCAATCTGTGTTGGTACTCATTTATCGACCTCAGAAGGATGAAAGGCTGAGATGGTTCGAACCTGCAACCTGCAGATCACATTGCAGCAAGCGCTCAACCCACTGAGCTATCAAATTGGCTATAGTAAAATGAGCAAAGGTCTTGATATTCTGAGCCACCAATAGGCAGAATTAACCCAAGACTAATCTATACACGATTTGCTCCACTGATTAGAGAAATGCAGTGGTGAATTGAGACCAGCACTTTGGGCAATACCCCATATAGGCCAGTTCTAAAGTTCCCAATTTCCCTATAGACGAAAGCCAGGCCACTCAAGTAGTGGCCTCAAGCAATCACCAAGTTCCTTATCATATGCAATAATACTTCTCAACCCCCTATTGCCACCAGTAGCGCAAGTACCTCAAAACACAGACAGTGGAACATACATGGTACACTCTGAAAGGAGCACCGCATGGCCCATTTGATAGAATCTGTAAATAGCGCAGAGAGGGGCCGACTGCAGTCCTCTCCATGCTACATGGATTGCTTTTGTGAAATGGGGGTGGGGGGTGACCGGGGAGTCAATTCAGACATGGGACTCCGGGTGGCCTTTGCTTTCCGTAGTTGCTTACACCCCTTCAGAATAACCATTGTTGATGACGCTTGTCTTGTATGGGCAGAGCTGGGGACAAAGAAATCGATCACTGTGGCTTCCGTCTGCATTTTGGAGGTGTAAAAAGCAGGTGGAATTTGCAGACTGCGGCAGAAGAAGATTTGATGCCCAGCCCCACACACCTCTGCCTTGCATAGACCGCAAATTACTGCGGGGTCCAGGTCTCTGCCAGCAAATTACGACCATTGCCTCCCTCCACCCACTACCACATGAGCACCAATGAGTTTTAAAAGATTTGGAAATGCTTGCCGATGAGATGACAGTGGAGACGATTGAAAAGCAAAGGACAGGATATGAGATTAGATGTCAAAATAACTAATAGTATACCTGGCTCTAACCACTTCTATTGTTGGAGCAGAGAGCATGCGCACGATATTGTAATCAGGTTTATATTCATATATAAACATGACATGGGGCATGTGTAATTTCATCAATAGATCAAATGATAACACAACAAATATACATGACATTGGAAAATGAACGCAAAGAAAAATACACGATTACGTATTAACAGAAGCTTTAAGGCACAAGGATTTTGTCAAGTGACTGAGGACACCGATATGGAATGTCTTGTGATGATCATAACAGAGACAACGGCAGAAAAAACATGCTATTACTGCAACTTGTGAAAAGCAAAATGCATAGGAGATCCCGCCTACCGTTGGGTCTGCCGCCTGCTAGAATCACTTGGAAGCCTTGCCCTTAGACACAGTCAGTGGCGGCACTGACGGCGGAGAACAAAGTCTGTAATACAAAACACTGGGAGGGAGCAGGCCGGGCTGAGCTAGCCCCTCCATTCCCTGCCTCTTCATTCCAGTGTTTTGTAACACTGACTGATGCTGGCGCCATGGTGTTGTGGGCCGCGGCAATTGGCTGCCAGCCCGCCGCATTTATCAAAGAAAGGTAACACTTTGTTGTTAGCTTTTTCTGCGTCTGTGGCTGGGCGGTGGGGCTGCAATTGCAAAGGATCTGTAAGCTACTTACTTACAGATCCTTTGCAACTTGCGTTCGGCAAGGCCCTGGCTGCCGGTTCCTGAAGTGAAGCCCACGGCTGGGCCAGAGTCCGGCCCAGACGTGGGCTTCAGGAACCGGCCCCCAGGTCCTTGCCATGATTTCAGCCCAGCCACGGGCCGATTGGCCGACGGGTCAATCCGACCCTGCACAGTGGACCAGAATTGTTTGATGGGAGTTGACAAACTGACACACAAAAAACATCATTTTTATACTGCTAATACAATATTCATGGAGTTAGAAACAGTTGCACTTCAAACTTCACATCTCTCAGTTCCCATAAAGCTGGTTAGAATATGTCAAACTCATACAGCTAAACATACGTTAGTCAGACATGATTGGAGCAAACAGACCTGCCCATGGGCGTAGGACATGGGTGGTACAGAGGGGACAAATCCCCCCACAATTTTAAGTGGGGGGGGGGGTGTAATGTCATTTATCCCCCTCAGAATATGTGTTTGGTGTGTCGTGTAGAGATCTGTTTTTGAAGTGGGGGAAGGGTTGCTTACTATGTAAGCTACCCTCTCCGCTCTGGCCCCCAACACATGGGGGCAATACCCTGGGGGTAGATGGGTGATCATCTGCCCCCAGGGAAGGGGGGGAAACAAAAAAAAGATTTTTTTGGAAAACGTAGTTTTGGGTGGGTGTGGGTGGGACCACTAGTCACCAGGGATTTTTGCAATGGGGTGGCCCTCTCCCCCACCCTACGTGGATGGGGGGCATCTTATGTAGCCCTCCCTGATGGCAGATTTCTGCCCCTGGGAAGGGGTACATGAGATGTACTTCATCCATTTGGGGTATGGGGGAGGCCACTGCAAATATTGGCAGAGCCGCCCCACCCCCCAAACCTGGGGCAGTACTAGGAAAGGGGCAAAACAAAAATAAAACAAATTATAACTTGTTTTGAGTGGGTGTTTGGGGCCACTGAACCACCATATATGTTTTTAGTGGAAAGGTGGGTGGCCCTCTCCCCCCACCCCAAATGGATGGAGGCATCTCATGTAGCCCTCCCTGGGGGCAGATTGCTAGCACAATCTGCCCCTAGGAAAGAGGCAAAAAAAGAAATTAAAAAAAAAAGAAATGATAACTTGTTATGAGTGAGTGTCGGGGTCACTAAACCACCATGGATGTTTTTAGTGGAAAGGGAATGCCCACGGGTGTCTTCTTTTCGGAAATGCATGGGGTTCTCTCTTTTCCTTGGGGTTACCAGTGGGTTAGCCTTTTCCCTTTGCGCCGAGGTAGGTGCATCCACATATGTGAAGTACCATTTTCGTTGGGACACCTGTGGGAACGCAGGAAGGTAGGGCATCTGTTGTTGGCGGCGTGTTTCGGTGGGTGGGCAGACGGAAATGTCTCTGAAATTTTGTTGAAAAAAACACAATTTTCAGACATTTCACTCGGCCACCTACTGAACCACACCGCCAACAACACATGTCCTACCATCCTGCATTCCCACAGGTGTCCCAAAGAAAATGGTACCTCAAATGTGTGGGTACACCTACCTGGTTGCAAAGGGAAAAGGCTAACCCACTGGTAACCCCAAGCCTTTCGGCAGAGAAGATTTTGCTCATGTGGACAACATACAGATTTGGGTTTAGGGTGTCGAAGCCATCAAGGAAAACAGGGAGCCCCATGCATTTCCAAAAAGAGGACACCCGTGGGAATTCACAGAGGTCTGACTTGCGCGAATCGCCCCAGAATGTATTACCCACAATCCCCGGCAAAGTCTGAAATTTAGTGAAAAAACTACAATTTTCAGACATTTCCCTCTTGCAACCCACGAAACACACCGCAACTCCACATGTCCTACCTTCCCGCGTCCTGAGGTAAACGGTACCTCACATGTGTGGGTGCACCTACCTGGGCGCAAAGGGAAAAGGCTAAACCACTGGTAACCCTCAAAGGGTTTGGGGAGAAAACCTGCAGGTTTGGGTCTAGGGTGTCGAAGTCACAAAGGAAAACACGGTAACCCATGCATTTACGAAAAGAAGACACCTGTGGGAATCCACAGAGGTCTGCCTTGTGCGAATCGCCTCAGAATTTACCCACAATCCAAGACAAAGTGAAAATTGTGTTTTTTCCACCAAATTTCAGACTTTGTCAGGGATTGTGGATCATAAATTATGAAGCGATTCGCGCGGGTCACACCTCTGTGGATTGCCACGGGTGTCTTCTTTTTGGAAATGCATGGGGTTCCCTGTTTTCCTTCTTAGCTTCAACACCCTAGTACCAAATCTGTAGGTTGTCCACATGGGCAAAATTGCTGAAAATCTGCTGTGCGAAAAGACTTGGGGTTAGCAGTATTTTATGATTTTCCCTTTGCACCCAAGTAGGTGCACCCACACATGTGAGGCACCGTTTATGTCGGGAAACCTGTCCAAACGTGGGAAGGTAGGCCATGTGTTGTTGGCTGCGTGTTTCGGTGGGTGACCAGAGTGAAATTTGCAGAAATTGTGTTTTTTTTCTGTCATTTTCACGATTTCCCCCCAAACTATGGACTCTTTCTCTACATAGTTGTTGACTGACCTGCGCCATCACCCCTTACCAAACTTGTAATATTGTCTACTTTTCAGAAATGTATGCCTTTCTGGCTTCCCATTCAGCTTTCCTACCCTTTTCTTCCATTCCGTCCACGCATGTCCTATTGGACAAAAAAACACAAAAATCGCCTATTGCTCACAAAATGGCTGATTAGCATATCAAAATATGTTATTTTGGTTTCCACTCAATCTGTTCTTGAAAGCCTGGAAGATGGCGAATCCAGCACAGCAAACCATTTGTTCCTAGCTCTTACAAGGAAAACACCACAGGCTTCTTTGTACAACATTTTATTGGCATTTTCTGAAAAAAAAAAGAAAATGTTCACCTTTTTGGTTATTTTATCTCACCCCCCTACAGCAAACTAGGATTCCTGGATGGCGTTATGACCGCCTACATGTGGGGAAAAAAGGGCCAAACTTTGGCCAAGATATCTCATTTAACAAAGAAGTTACAAGGGATTGAATGGCAACATACCGAAATCACCAAAAAAGGCCTTTGCACTGGGGGGAAATACCCATGGCAGTTAAGGGGTTAAGACGGTAAAGCCCCAGTGGAGATATCATTTGTAAGGTAGCTCAGTTAGTTACTGCTCCAAATGCAGATTGTGCACAGGAATATATTAACACCTGTGTTCACTTCCTGGCTTAATCTTCCAATGGGATAATATGCAGAGTGAATGCATTCAGCTTCCAATGCAACACAGCATTTTCCAGGTCAATTGGTTCAGAAAAAGTGGTGGAAAAAACTATTACTGTCGCTTTTTCTAATTAGCCAGATATTCGTGCATTTTATGGGTGGAATTCGGGAGCCGAGTGGACATACCAGGACCTCCTGTATTTCCTGCTCCACCAGACAAATGCGGCCTTACTGCCAGCATGGATTCTCATGCTGGAAATAAGGAAAGGGATTCCTCTGGGATATGTTTGGAAATTAAACCTGATAAAATCGGGCGGAGTCCAGAGGAAGCCATTGTCAATTCTGCCAGCAATCACTAATTCTGCAAGGTATTTACACTCTTCCAAAGTGGAAACGCAATGTGATTTCACCTGCCTTTTATGCTAGAATCTTCCTTTTTGTGGCGGAAAAGTAAAAACGTGTGCCAATGGAAGTGGTCGACTCCATGCAGTTTACTTTGCGCCTTGATTCTTGGGGGTTTTGCGTGGTGCTGCACTTGTAATAAATAAATAAATAAATACATTTAACATGACCCCAGATAAAAGGCAATTCGTGATCAGAATGAGTGAGCATGGCATGTCGCTGGTAGGTTGTGTTGGCAAATGCACTTAATTTCTATCTCGTGTTAAGCAGGTGTTTAAACCCATCAGTGTGGATTGCGCAATAATAAGTCGATAGAGGTATTTCAAATGGCCAATTTCGCTCTTTGGGTGAAATTGTCAAAGTGGGAGAATGTTACCCAGCATGTGCCACTTTCTCTGCGGAGTGAATTGTGCCCACCCCGAGGAAGAAGTGTGAAAACCCCACAAGGGTGCTGTGCCCTGCTCTTTCTGCGTGTGTCTTCCCCACAGGGCGACAGCTGCCGACTCAGACATGGGTAAGTCTCAGCTAGCAAGCCTTGTACCCTAGTTGATGTGGCAAAGGATTCCAGACTTCTGAGGCTGATAACATTAGTACCATTGAGTTACATGCCACCTGACAGGTATGTGTGATAAAGTTGCAAAGCAGAGCTGTTTGTGGGCTAAAGCAGGAGACAATGGACCTCATTATGACCCTGGCGTCAAGGGTTAACGGAGCCGTAAAAGGTGTTGGCGCCGTTAAACCCTTAACGCCTGATTACGAGGTCCCTTTGCGGCTCCCGACCTTAACGGCTGGTCTGGATCACCCGTTAAAGTAGGGACCCGCAAAGGGACTTTCGAGGTAATTATGGTACCGCAATTTGCGGTACCATAATTACCGCCTTCCCCAGTCCCACTGAGCCCTATAGGCAATGGGGTAGGGTCAATAGTAAATGGGGGGAATTACCGGCCCACCAACCTTGGAATGGCGTGGTAATTCCCCATTTACCATTGGCGGAATCGGTAAGTTACCGGCATTAACCATGGGTGCTATTAGCGCCATTGGTTAACGCCGGAGTCGTAATGAGGGCCAATGTCTGCCCTCCCTCAAAGGGTACGCACAACCAAAAGTAATAGGCCTTTCCCCCCATCATCGCTGTAGGGGCCAGGGTCCAAACCAGGGCAAGAATGCCCTCCAGTCATCCATGCCCACGAGTAGGGTACCCCTCGTGCACCAGGAACCCTGTTGAGCAACATACGTGCTTTCCAGGTGATACTAATGTATTTAAAGCCAGAAGTCTAAAACGTAATCGCTTAATTGCAGCTTGAAATTAGCTCTTGGCGTGATCAAAATGCCTTAACCAAGTGTGACATCATCCCCTTCATTTATAAACAATATGTGTGTTCTCGCGTTTCTTCATGAACTGAATTACTGTTGGAAACAAAGGCAAGAGTTGTCTCTTGTGTAGGCATTAGGAAGGCAGTTGCCAGCCTCTGGCACAATATGCCCATGTTCTTCCAATATTGGCTAGCTGTTGACTTCTTATGGCCAGGTAGAACCGTCATGGTAGTGACTGCCAAATGCCTTTCCCCTGCAGACAGAAAAGCGGAAACAAGAGGCCAATTCAAGATGCGGAACAAATATAAGTTAAGACAGACTGCAGCTGCCATTGCTGTGTTAGGGAGAATATGTTGAGTGTTCAAGCAAGAAGGTATGCATAAGCAAGCAAGCAGTGAGACAAGGGAGAGGCAAAGAAAGGCGAGAGGGGCTCTTTGAATAATGTAACAGGGCAGAGGACCCATGCTCCGCCGTCCTAGTAACATATGAGAGAATCACATAGATCAGGCTTTGCAGCAAATGTTAAACGAGAAAGGAACAGAATCCAGCTCTGCATTCAGAATAACAAAGGCAAAGAAAGGCTAGGCTCTGAAGCCAGCATGAGATGGAATAAGAGGGACCAGACTCATCGTGAGAGGCTGGCCCGGCCCTCGCTGGGGCGCCTCTGGCCACCCCACTGGGTCCACATACACCCCACCTACTAGGCATCCCCCGGGTCCGACACATCCGGCCGCGGACCTCAGAAGCGCTTATAAGGGGGTGGTCTTGCAATCACTCATCCTCCTTGTTTGCTGTCACCCCCCGCCCCACCTCTGGAGGACAGTCAAAGCAGCAACACACCTGGTCCCTCTACTCCCATAACAGGGCTTACTCAGAGATACAAAAAAGATTTCCTCTTTCTTTTAAACCCCCATCCTTCCATTCCAAGAGACACACACGTCTCCTTGCCCCACACAAAAAAAAATAGCAACTTGCAGTTGGTAGAAAAGGCTGCAACTCCTTTATTTGGCAGGAGTCCACTTACAGGTGATCTGACCTCTTAACAAGCATTTTTGGAACACGCCTCGATTCTCCACATCCTCATTCCCATACCTACTAGCCAAGGGGCAATTTGAAACCTCCTTGCTGCCATGCAAGCGTCGCTCTGGGTCAGGTCGATTTCCCCAGCTCCCACGAGTAGCCGTGGGGCTGGCTTGCCGGCCTTGATTACATCACCTGGTGCGGTTTCAAGCCACTGCGGTCTGCTGGAGACGAGCAACCTGAGTTCAGTTTCCCCCCTCCCTTACCCGTGGTGCATGGGCCATGAGTTTAGGATGGGCCTACAGGTCGAGGTACAACCTGTGGTGCCCCCATGGAGAGCGCTTAGCTGTAGTTTCGCTTTCCACGCATGTGTGCATGCAGGTTCCTTGTGTCCATGTTGTGTCATATACAGAGTGTCCCCCCCTTGTTCCTCTCCATGCCTGGCCTGGGCCTGGCTACAGCTCCCAGAGTCCCTACTGTTTTCCCCCTATATCCCTAGGAGGGCTCCCAGCCTGTCCCTCTTATTCCTGCAGTTGGTATGTGCACCTCCCTGCCTGGTGCTGAATCAGCACCTGCATTACCTCTCTTAGGGTGGCAGTTTAAGATTCACTCTCTTTTGGGTGTTTCACTTGTATTCTGATTTCTGGTGACCCCTCTAAGGCTTTATCTCCACTTCTTTGGGTATTTTCATAAAGTTCAGCTTTCTCTTAAACCCTTGCTGGGTACTGCATTCTTGTCCACCCCATTTTGGTCTGTCTATTTGTCTCCGGTCTCTGGTACCCCCACCAGGATCTTTTGTTACTTCCCTTGACTTTGTGTCAGTTTTGTTCCCCTTTGGAATGCTTTGGAGCTCAGGTGTTCTCTTCCCTCTCCTCAGCATCAACTGCGTACGTTTGTCTCTTTGGTGTTCATCGAGGGAGGGAAGTGCTTAGATTGTGTTGGTTCGTCAGTTTGTTGCTGTTCCTTCTCTGGTCAGTTTTGTGATTTGAATGCTCCCGAGTGCCTTGTCAGTGGCAGTTCAGTCTACCTCCACCGGGGACCTCAGAGCTTTGGACTCACAGTCCTCCTGGGCTCTGCAGAGTTCTGCAGCCTCTCCGCTGCCACCTATGGTACATAGTCCCACCTCCAGATTCTACTGGCTCAGAGCTGCAGCCTAGGCTCTGGCTGTGCGCAGCAATACTCGGGCTGGCTCTCTTCCAGCCATGGCTTGGATTTCCTCCCCTCCAGATAGTGGTCTTGGTTCTTTTAGGCCTCTCCATGCAACAGGAGACACAACACTATTAGTCCTGTGGGTCAGGCCTCCTGCAGGGGCCAGCAGCACAACAAAGCCCAGGTGCCACTACATTGTCATCATTATTAGTTCCTGTACAGGCTGAAAACACTTGGGACATTGATTTTAAAGGGGGTGGTGTAGAAGTGTTCACTGGGGAGCCTTTGTCCCCAAAGGGGAGGTCACCCCCAGTGAGAGCATGCTTGTCTGTCCCCTAGGGAGTATTTTACATAGCGGGCCCTCCTCCATAGTCTCAAAAGGGGTGGCTCCCCCTTGTGGAGAAGGGACGAATTCCCCAGATTTGACACACATCCTAATATTGCTACTGTATGTATACACTCATGATTGCTTTGTCCAATATGTCCAGTACTACCATTGCAAAGTACATGCACAATCATGCTGGATGTACCCAAAATTGCCAGAACTGCTACTCTAAGTGCCAACGCAGAATTGCTTTTCCCAGCGATCCCAGCACTTTTCCCAATAGTACTATTTTAAGCACACACACATGAAAGCCTTGCTCAATCCCAGTAGAGCGACTGTAAGTAAACCCTCATGATGTGTTTTTGAAATAATCACAGTACTGCTACTCTAAGTACACACCTGTGTTGGCATTTGCCCAATAAATGCACCATTGCCACTGCTAGAATAAATTGTCATGCTGGTGGTGCCAATACATGTCAGAAGTGAATTCCCCATAACTATTACATGTAGCCATGTTCTGACGTAGAAGGCCCACAGAACAACTACTCTTTGCATGGCTGCACATCAGTGACATGTCTTTCCTACTTTGACCCATCCATCCTCACCAGTCCCCCCTCAACTGCCAAGCTTTCACTCCCCTACACCAACACACACACACACCTTATATGTACAACCCTTCACGTGTGCGCCCACATACATACTGGGAGGAAGTCCGAATCCTGTCTCTTGTGACCATGGGCTGAGGCAGGCAGAGCTCTCAATGGAACAACTATACAATTGATCCTCACCGCTTACCACCAGTGTTAGGCAGAGTTTGTATCCAGTACCCTTTGGGACCACTAAACAGAACTAAGACTACAGGTGTAAGCAAAACCAACCTTTGGTATAAGTCTGTACTACACAGTTTTGTGGTAGCAATGCTGAGCAGCCAGGTTTATCTCAAGAGGCTTATCTCAAGAGGGAATGTGAGCTGTAAGGGCGTTACACAAAGGTCTATAATTACAACTATTCAAAGAGACTCTTTTACACAATTTGGAAAGACTAGTAAAGTCAATTTCACTTTACTTTCTTTGGGAAACAGTAGTTTATCCCAGATAAGGTATTTAAAACTTGGGACAGCCTGAAAGGCTTCTCTGTGTCACTGCACTGAGGGTGCTGTGTGACACACACAAAAAGATGATGGCTATGGAGTTGTCTAAAACTCCACAATCAAAGAACACAAGAGTAAAACACACATCAAAATACACGAGAGAGTGAGAAAAAAGGCTCACACTCGCTCCAGGTAAAAAAATAAAGTTCTCAAAATCCAGAAAAGTTGTTGGGGGTCTCTAAAGTGAAGGGCATTAGCACATATATGTGAATTCTTCCTAACACAGAGGGTTTGATAGCTCCTCATGTCATGGATAATGCATCTGGGAGTAGTATTCCATGACCATCCTTCTGTGATTCTAGCAGCTTGGCAGTTGCAGGACACCCACTGCCTTCCCTAGCTGGGACTCAGTTTGGAAGATCCGCTGTATCCCCTCAACAAGGACCCCCAAAACCCCTCCTGCAGCCTAATAAGCCTGGTGGCCCCCTGGACCTGGGAAGCTGCATACCCGTTTTTATATTCTATAGGATTTGGCAATCCATTTGGATCCACAATTCTGCTCGTGAAGTCAGCAAATCTTTGAAATTGTCAAAGCACCAGGAACGAGAAAACAGAAAATACAGCACTAAACCACCTTTAGAACTTCCATTTTGGATTTATCTGCAGTATGCTAGCTTGTCTCCCTCACAGACAACTCTCCCAGGCCCCCATACACATACAGGATTTTCAAAATGGCTGTCAGGGCTTCCAGCCTCATTCTGACCATCATGAAGTAAGAGGCTCCAATATTAACCCTCAAGATCTCTATGCTTGCAGCTGCCGACCCTTAGCCCTGTCACAATATTAGCCGGGCAGCCCAGTCCAGAAACCTGGAAACTGAGAGGAGAGAGATAGTAGACACTTTTGAGAGAAATGGCGACTGGCTAGTGCCGAAGAGGAGAGAGTTGGGAGAGATAGGGAGAGTTGTAGAAGTGGGGAGGAGAGGACATCTACAGTAAAGATGGGGACAGTGAGAGTTAAAGGGGTGAGAGAGGAGGTAGTAATATCAGAGGAAAGGATGGAAGAAGTTAAACTCGGAGTGAAATAGAGGGAAGCAGTGATACCAGACAGGAGGGAAGAAGTAAAACTCATACTGGAGTGGAAGGAAAGAGTAATAGAAGAGGTCAGGAGGAGGGAGGAAGTCAGAGCACATGAGGGAGGAAGTAAAACCTGGAGTGGAGTAAAAGGAGGTGGTAGGTTCAGAGGACACGGGGCAGTAGGTAAAACCCAAAGTAGGGTGGAAGGAGGGATATCAGAAATAGAAAAAATGAGGTCAAACCCACGGGGAGTGAAAGGCGGTGGTAGTAACAAGAGAGAAAGAGGTCATAGCAGATAAGGAGAATGTGGTTGAGGCGGTATTAAGACCGCTCTGGAGGAGAAGATACAATCAAGAGAGATGGTAGAGGCAGCAAGAACAGGCCACAGTGAAAGACCTGTAACAATGGAGGCCCAACTATCTCCCTGCGGAATGTAGAATGTAATGGAGACAGAGAGTGAGAGTGAGAGTGAGAGTGAGAGTGAGTGAGAGAGTGAGAGAGTGAGAGTGAGAGTGAGAGTGAGTGAGACAGTGAGAGCGAGACTGAGAGAGTGAGAGAGAGAGTGAGAGAGAGAGTGAGAGTGAGAGTTAGAGTGAGAGAGAGAGTGAGAGTGAGAGTGAGAGAGAGAGAGAGAGACAGAGAGTGAGAGTGAGAGTGAGTGAGAGAGTGAGAGTGAGAGTGAGTGAGAGAGTGAGAGCGAGACTGAGAGAGTGAGAGAGAGAGTGAGAGAGTGAGAGTGAGAGTTAGAGTGAGAGAGAGAGTGAGAGTGAGAGTGAGAGAGAGAGAGAGAGAGAGAGAGACAGAGAGTGAGAGTGAGAGTGAGTGAGAGAGTGAGAGTGAGAGTGAGAGTGAGTGAGAGAGTGAGAGCGAGACTGAGAGAGTGAGAGAGAGAGTGAGAGAGAGAGTGAGAGAGAGAGTGAGAGAGAGAGTGAGAGTGAGAGTGAGAGAGAGAGAGAGAGACAGAGAGTGAGAGTGAGAGTGAGTGAGAGAGTGAGAGTGAGAGTGAGTGAGAGAGTGAGAGCGAGACTGAGAGAGTGAGAGAGAGAGTGAGAGAGTGAGAGTGAGAGTTAGAGTGAGAGAGAGAGTGAGAGTGAGAGTGAGAGAGAGAGAGACAGAGAGTGAGAGTGAGAGTGAGTGAGAGAGTGAGAGCGAGACTGAGAGAGTGAGAGTGAGAGAGAGAGTGAGAGTGAGAGAGAGACAGAGAGTGAGAGTGAGAGTGAGAGAGAGAGAGTGAGAGTGAGAGTGAGAGAGAGAGTGAGAGTGAGAGTTAGAGTGAGAGAGAGAGTGAGAGTGAGAGTGAGAGTGAGAGAGAGAGTGAGAGTGAGAGAGAGACAGAGAGTGAGAGTGAGAGTGAGAGAGAGAGAGTGAGAGTGAGAGAGAGAGAGTGAGAGTGAGAGTGAGAGAGTGAGAGCGAGACTGAGAGAGTGAGAGAGAGAGAGAAAGGCTAGCCTTGGAATGTTCTTGGTCCTAATTGTCCACCTATAATGATACATACATAAACACATATTATTATTTTGTTTTTTTTACTTTCCACCTCACATCCAGAGACCGTATGTAACAGTCTGATGCTCTCCTAGCTGATGGTCCACCCTGCTCACGCTGCACACAGGAAGCAGGAAGCAGGGGGTGGTGTCAGCAGCATCTCTCATTGAGTCCTGCTTCCTGCCGCGCGCCTGTGAGTGCCAACATTCTAACGCCCCTTGCAGGCCATTAGAGCACACCAGCGCAAACACGCCTCCTAATTCCCCTAAGCCCTAATTGCCTGCAGCACCTCAGACAGAATGTCAAATTGCAACTGCAATTCTGGGGAAGCAAAACGCCCCAGGCCTTGCATGGCCCATTTGTCTAGCACAGCAGGGGAATAATAAGCCACGAGGAAACCTGTTTTCTCTATGAACTCAGTTCTCGCAGGAGCGCTTTCTGGGCTGCTGGCTGCTGCTGAGAGGATGCACTGGCTGAAGGCCACTTCACCCATTACGGACAGGCTGCCAGTGCTGAAGAGAGGGCATCTTTTTACATATGGACATACATCTTTTTATGGAGTCCAATTTGCTATTCCAACCTCCACCACTCGTTCATGAGAGTCTTTTCCCTCCCCCACCACCTCAAAAGGAAAAAGATATACCTGGCCCACTCGTGGTTCCAAAATGAGAGAGTCAGAGCCTCAGCTCTGTCACAGGTTGCAACTCCACTGCTCTCGGCAAGGAAGAGAACACTCCTCAGTAGGTACCAGATAAAGAAAGACAACTACTGATTGTAGCACTGCTTTTAACCAGCAGGGGCACCATTGGGCCTTTTTCATTGCCAGAATTGTACTTTTATAACAGCAAGCCATAGAGCAAAATTGTGCAATCTGTGGCTCGCCAGATGTTTTGAACTACATCTCCCATGATTCCTCACCATTGAATATGCTGGCTTGAGTTGATGGGAGTTGGAGTCCGAAATATCTGGACAGCCAAAGGTTGTGGACCAGCGCCATAGAGTGCGGCACAGGCTTTGTGGGGAACATGCTCAGCCTCTACCAAACAAGTGCATGTGTTACATCGCCAGTCTTTTTTTCGCTGAGATTTTTGCTGAAAGCTCTCAGCCGACACTGAGATTTCTGCCGAAAACTTTTGGCCAACAAAACTCATCTAAAATATATGGGGGCCGGGGGGCGTAAGGGGTTATAAGGTGTAGGGGGTGTGGTGAATAGGGACTAGCTAATAGGGAAGTGGAGCTTGAGGGGAACCCCCCAAATAAATAAATACAAAATTCGATGAGTTTTTTCAGATGACAATATTCAGTAAAAACTCCAGGAAAAAACCTGGCGATCTAAGAACATAGAACCTACCAATGTTTACGGTGATGCAGTGGCGGCTGTGGTGTTGGCATGCAAGGGCGCTCCTTTGCATTTTTCATTATGTAAAAAGATGTTTGTTTTTTCAAAAACCTATGGGCGTCATTACGAGTATGGAGGCAGCCATGCCCTTAATAAGGGCATGGCTGCCTCCATACCCGGTTCCAGTACCGGGTTCCTTTAATGAGGACTTACCGGGCTATTCCAACCTTGGAGTATCCGGTAAATCCTCATTGGAAAAACCCATCCCCATTCCCATTTGAGCCCCCATAGGGCTCAATGGGAATGGGGAAGGAGCTAATAACGGGCCTGTTAATAACGGGCCCGTTATTAGCTCCCTGGTCCCCTCGCGGGACCCGCTAAGGGCGCCTGGTTTTACCAGGCGTCCTTACCGGGTCCCACAAAGGGAACCTTGTAATAGGGCGTTCCGTAATGAAGGGTGCCGGTCCCGTACCGGCACCCTTCATTACGGGAGCGCCTGCCTCGTAATGAGGCCCTATATTTTTCATCTTGCACGCAGTGACAGGCAGCCCCAGAGCTACAATTTGGTGCCCTCCGGGCCAGGCAAGGCAGTCAGACTATGTGGGCAGACAATGCAGGGACTGGTTATTCTGGAGGTGGCTCTTCTCAAGGGCACGTCCCGCACTCCCATCTTTTTCTTACTTTCTGCACAGAGCTGAAGGGATCCACTCAGGTGTAGCAGACCTGTAAGTTGACAGGCATCAGAGGTCTGACCCTGTGAAACCACACAAGAGAACTGTATTGGCGATATTTTATGAAAAAAGTCTGCATTCCGCAAATTGGATTTAGTCTATTGGTTGCCTTAAAGCTAGGTACAAACTATATCAAATTGCCTATTAGTGGCCAGCCTAGTCTATGCATACATTCAACCATTTATTAATTAACAAAAATATGTATTAAATAATTTTAATGCAAATAAACTGCTTGTACCAAATCAGACTTTCATCCTTCCGGGGCCGATAAATTGAGTACCATGCAGTGGGATAATGATATCAACTGCTATTTCAGCGCTTAGATGCCTGCAGGATTGTAGCGCTATATAAAACTAGATATTATTATCATTATTATTATTATTATTATTATTATTGTACAAATAAATCGTTATTTACACAATACAGACAATTATATGATATGGCATTTATAACGTACCTACACACAAGTGTTTCAAGGCGCAACACTGAAATGTTGACAAATTAGAAAAGTACACAATCTCCTAATTACCTCTAAGACAATGCTAATATGCCATACACTCATCACAGTAATACACATGCATACATTCAATAGATACAGGCCCCTCAGCCTGTATGCATAAGCATGGTGGCCCCGACCGACAGGAGGCTTGACTTGCAGATAGAGGCGTGAGGTCGGACATATGGGCCAGTGTCTGACAGTGGGCACGTTAAAGCTCCGCAAGCAGGTAAGTGTAAGAATAAAAAAGCATACATATGTGTGAGGGTGTATGTGATGTTATGTTGTATTATATTATTTTATAATAGGCTGACCCCCCATATATAGTACAGTGCAAACAGAGAACTCAATGCCATCAAAATGATACTGTGCCAAGACAGGCTAAGTTATTAAGACTTTAGGGGTAATTACGCTTTTTAAAGCATGTTAAATTCACAGCTATTTTTTAAATTGTGAGGGGTGACAAAGATGGCTAAAAGAATACTCCAACTCCCAGAGATGGCTCAAAGGTTTTTATTTGGGGGATTCAGCAGAGTGCTAGGGCCGTCCCTATCTCTCGTCTAGTAATAGCATGTGCAGCCCTAAACCAGCCTTCCCTATTCCTTGGGTTAGTAGGGAGAGATGATCCCTACTCTCTGGAGAGCCAAAGGTTGCAAACCCTTGCTATAGCCCAAATCTATTTGGGAATCAACCGGGCACAGTCACAATAGGGCTGAGTGGGGGTGGGGAGTTCAGTGTTCTGTCTCGATTACGCACTAAACTGGGGAGGAAGCGTTCTTCAAAGAGCAGTCTCCACATTCTTGGTGTTGAATCTGCCAAGACACTGAATGGGAGTCAAGTTGAAGACGACCTGCAGTGGTAACCACATTGCATACAACGAGTGAGTCTGAGAGGACATCAGTCATGTCGTCAAAATGCTTACGGGTGCCGTAGCTGTATTCTTTATAGCCCGGTGGACTCAGTCAGACAGCTTCATAGAATGGTAGATTAACAGTTCATAATTGCCTATTTCAATAAGCTTGATTTTATTGATATCAAAAGCGTAAAATGCATAAAAGGATGTATTATGTCTTTTTTCAAATTTTGAAGTAGGTGGTGTCTAAAAATCTATAACTAAGATATATTTATACTCCTATAATTTGTAGGCATTGTGTTCAGAAAACTCTTAATAATACAATGGGCCTCATTACGACTGAGGCGGAACGGGTTAACCAGGCGTCCTTACCGGGTCCCGAGAGGGGAAGAGGGAGCAAACCACGGGCCGCTCGTAATCGACCCGTTGTTTGCACCCTCTCCCATTCCCATTGAACCCTATGGGGGCTCAGATGGGAATGGGGAAGGTCCGGGCCAGGGTTCCTGGAGGGAGGAATTACCGGGCCCTCCGAACTCTGAATGGCCCGGTAATTCCCCATTCTGGGAACCCAGACCCGATTTTGGCGGCAGCCGTGCCGCCAATAAAGTCATGGCTACCGCCAAAGCCGTACTGAGGCCGAATATATTCCAAATTGTATGTTAAAAGAAATGGCATTTTCAAAATGCAACTTTTTCTATTTGTATCATTTCTCTTTTTATATAATAAAATAATGCCAAAATCAACCAAAATAGTTTCAGGGTCTTGCGCAATGGCCAGAGCTTGAGTTGACATTTTGGCAGAGGAAGCCATCTAACTCCACAGCTGGGAAACAGATCATTCTTTAATAAGTCAAAATATGTCCATGCTTAAAGTTCGGCCTATAAATGGCCTCTATGACAACTGAAATGGAAGTCAATCTTGAGATCAGTCGACATGTAGAATTCCCCTGCATTCTGGGTCAATGCTGAGACCAAATGGAAGAGAACAAAGCACATTGATTGGTAAAAGACCAGGCAGGAGTGGAGGGTGTGTCGGTGGAAGACAGTCATGGAAAATAAACATATATGATCATGTTTCAACACACTGCGTTCTATGGAAGTCTACACTGACATGTTCAAGAATACCCCTGAGGCTCCAGACCTAGAAGTCAAGGTTTTAACACACTGCATTCTCTGGAAGTCTATGATCAGCATGTTCAAGTATACCAACCAGTCTCCAGACCTGGAAGTCATGGTGTCAACACACTGTATTCTATGGAGGTCCATGATCAGTATGTTTAAGAATACTACTTTGGCTCCAGAACTGGAAGTCATGGTTTCAACACACCACACTATATGGATGTCTATGATCAGCATGTTCAAGAATACCACCCAGTCTCCAGACCTGGAAGCCATGGTTTAGACACACTGCATTCTATGGAAGCCTATGATCATCATGTTCAAGAATACCACTGAGGCTCCAGACCTGGAAGTCATGGTTTCAACACACTGCACTGTATGGAAGTCTTTGATCAGCATGTTCAAGAATACCACAGAGGCTCCAGAAATGGAAGTCATCATTTCAACACACTAGTTTCTAGGGAAGTCTATGATCAGCATGTTCAAGAATACTACTTAGGATCCAGACCTGGAAGTCATGGTTTCAACACACTGCACTGTATGGAAGTCTATGATCAGCATGTTCAAGAATACTACTTAGGATCCAGACCTGGAAGTCATGGTTTCAACACACTGCGCTATATGGAAGTCTGTGATCAGCATGTTCAAGAACACTACTTAGGATCCAGACCTGGAAGTCATGGTTTCAATACACTGCTCTGTATGGAAGTCTATGATCTGCATGTTCAAGAATACCACTGAGGCTCCACACCTGGAAGTTATGTTTTCAATAAACTGCATTCTATGGGAGTCTACGATCAGCATGTTCAAAAATACAACTGAGACTCCAGAACTGGAAGTCATGGTTTGAACAGACCACATTCTATGGAAGTGTGTGATCAGCATGTTCAAGAACACCATGCAGGCTTCAAACCGCTAGTCATTAATTCAACACTCTGCACTGTATGGAAGTCTGTGATCAGCATGTTCAAGAATACCACTGAAGCTCCAGACCTGGAAGTCATTGTTTCTCTACACACCATTCTAGGGAAGTCTATGATCAGCATGTTCAAGAATACTAATTAGGCTCCAGACCTGGAAGTCATGGTTTGAACACAATGGGCCTCATTACAAGTACACCGGTCCGGAGTTAATGCCGACGGTAAAACCATACCGGCACCGTTTCCACGTCCGCCCAATCATGACCCGCGGCCCCGGAAATAGCACCTCCTCAAACCGCCACCACGGAGTTAAGGGTCCCGTAAAGTCCACCTGCACAGAAACCCCTCCGTTACCGGCAACATGAAACACTGCGAGCATCACAACTAGCGCGGACATGGAAACACCGGCAGGAAAATGGCGTTAAAACCGTGATCACGCTGGCGGTACTGCCGCCACCGCGAACATGACGTTAAACAGTGCCAACTGAACAGAATCAGGGCACAGGTGCACCAAATCAGCCCAGCTGGACCCAGCAGCACACTGGGAGCCCACAAAAGGGCCACACCCAGCCCAACACAACACAGAACCATGCAGGCAGCAGCTCTAGTAGCACTTGGACTGGGCCTACTCAACCAACAGGCAGCACTGCACATGATGGCAGTAATGGTGCAGAGGAGGAGGAGGCGGAGGAGGCGCAGGCGCCAACCAGCCAACCCTGCACCTATGGCAAACCCCATTGTGCAGCCGCCACTACCCCACAGGCAGCCTGCAATACCACGCATCAGGGCCTCACCCTGGAACCTTACCCCAGGACAGATCCACACACTATACCGGCTGGACCACCCAACAATCCTGTACATCACTGCCATGATTGAGGACGACATCAGCAGCCACATAGACACCCCCACTGCCACCCCCCCTCCTGAAGGTTGTGTCTGTGCTGCATTTCCTTGGTATTGGCACCTATCAACACACGGTCGGTGAGCTGCACGCCATATCACAACCCTGTTTCTCGAAATTCCTGGTACAGGTACTGGATGCCCTTTTGTGCCATGTGTCGGAACACATAGCCCTACCCCATACCCTCCCCGAGGTCATTGCCACAAAGTTGGCCTTCCATGCCATAGCAGGCATGCCAAATTGCATAGTTGCACTTGACTGCACCCACATTGAGCTGACAGTACCATGTGCAATTGAGATGGTGTTCCGCAATAGGAAACAGTATCACTCACTGAATGTACAGATGGTATGTGATGCCACGCTACTGATTACACACTGCTGCGCACGTTTCCCAGGCTCAACCCATGACTCAATGGTACTGCGGAATTCCACGTTGCCACGGTACATGGAACGCTATGCCGGACAAAGCACATGGCTATTGGGTGAATACAGCTGACAATGCTCTGACCCTGTTGAAGCGTTATTTATGTGTCCAGGCCAATGAGCAATGTGAGTGTGCCGCTGGACCGCACATGCATCACCCCCCTCCCATCTACCAAATAGACAGCGGATACCAAACATCACAAAGGAAGACATGACAGGTCACCACAGTGTGCCTGTACACACCCTGCCACAGCCCATCCTGTCACTGTCCCATACACCTTGTGCCACTGCAGACACCCACTCACAAATGGAACACTGCCCTCCCAATGCACGAGATGCCTGTAAATGAGACGTCGTGCATTGACTACTTCAGTACAGTGGAGTCACTCTGCCATGTGTGCACATCACTGCACTATGACATACTCACAATCCAATGTCACCCGCAGGGCACAGTACACATGCACATAAATGTGTAGGCCAATATCCAGTTGGGGACATCCACTGTGATGCCCAATGAACACTTCAAACCACTGCATGGCACATATGCATGAATGAACAATGATACAAGATAGCACAGCATCAGATTAAGACATGATACCACAAACACTGACATGTCCCCCCATCTTCATCCCATGTAGGTGATGTTGGATATGCACTCACGCCATGGATGATGACACCTGTACGGAGACCAAGGAACAGGCATGAAGAGGCATACAATAGGGCACATGTCCGCACACGTGGAATGATTGAGAGGACATTCGGACTGCTGAAGGCCCGTTTCCGCTGTCTGAGCAGATCTGGGGGATCACTGCTGTACAGCCCAGTGAAGACGGGTAAAATCACGCTCGTATGTGCCATGCTGCACAATCTGTGCCTGCGCAGGAACATCCCAATGCCCCCAGACGCAGATGAAGAAGATGGGGATGGGATGGCACCACCTCCCCCTGGGGGTGCACTGGCTGGCCAAAGCGCACGGGATGAGCTGATTCGCATTTACTTTTGAGACACAGCACATTCACAGTAATGCATAGAGTGATGACAATAAATGATTTGTTGTACTGAAAATGAAATGATAGATGGCCACACATGTATGTTTTGCTTTCAAATGATGATATATTGATGAATTCACAACAGGGAAGGAGGTGAAATGGTTAGGGAAGCTGTACACCCGAGCCCACCCACCACTCAAACGTACCCACCCCCACCCAGGCCCCAATGTTCAAACACCCAAAACAACCTCCCCCACCACCCAAACGTACCCACCCCCACCCAGGCCCCAATGTTCAAACACCCAAAACAACCTCCCCCACCACCCAAACGTACCCACCCCCACCCAGGCCCCAATGTTCAAACACCCAAAACAACCTCCCCCACCACCCAAACGTACCCACCCCCACCCAAGCCCCAATGTTCAAACACCCAAAACAACCTCCTCCACCACCCAAACGTACCCACCCCTCACACCCTTCAAGTCCACGTGTTTCCTGCAGTGCCCCACACACATATCATCACTTCCGTGTGCGCTTCTGTGCCTGTGCATCCTTGCCCGAGAGCCCCATTAGCCGACTTGAGCGCCTCCTTGGACTGGCAGTAGTGGAGCTTGATGGGGAGGAGGTATTTGATGGCACAGAATCCGGTATGGATGGCATCAGTGCAAGATTTGCCTGTTGCCCAATCAACATGGCCTCAATGAGCCTGGAGGTGTTGTCGTTACCCTCCCGCACATGGCGTGCCAGGGTGACTATTGTGCTTGCAAAGCGTCCAATAGACCTTGAGAGGCGACGCACTGACGTGCTATAGCACTCCCTCTGCAGCCTAGATTCTTCAAGCTGCCTCTCCACCAGCTGGGTGAGGGTTGCCTTCTGCTCCTCCATTCGCTGCATGCGGGAATTCAGCTCTGCCATGGATGGGGTGGGTGACCTCATGGGACTTCTGAGTGAAGTGGGGCTAAACTCCAGCTGATGGAAGGAACCCAGGTCATCAAATGTGGGCATCGCCCCCTGTGGCCCAGTATCAGAGTGCTCTACCGGGGCACTGTTGTCACTACAGACCGTCTCCTCTGCAGTGCAGCTGCATTCTGTGTTGGTTTGGGTGGGCATGGTGGGTTCCCGTGGCACCCGCCTTGCCTCAGGCAGCGTAGAGACGGTGGGGATGTCGGTGGTGGTGGCCGGCACATCTGTTGCAGTTGGTAGTGGGGGCTGAGATGCCGAACTGCTGGCAGCATCCTCTTGTGTGGGGGCGGTGGCTTGGGCACGTGCCGGTGCTGATTGCCTGGCCTGTTGTGCAGTGTCACTGTCACTGGATACGGCTGTGGGGACACAGAGGACATGCAATTAGTGTTGTGGTGGTGGCTGATGGGTGCATCACATGCATTATACAGGTTGGTCATTGTATAGTGTTCGTTATATGCATCTGATTGCTTGGGGTATGCATTGTTGTGATATTGGATGCCATGCAGATCTTGATGGGTCCTTTGGGCCAGTCATGCACTGCCTGGGGGTGGGTGGGGGTTATTAATGGGTCCTTTGGGCCAGTCATGCACTGCCTGGGGGGGGGGGTATTAATGGGTCCTTTGGGCCAGTCATGCACTGCCTGGGGGGGGGGGGTTATTAATGGATCCTTTGGGCCAGTCATGCACTGCCTGGGGGGGTATTATTAATGGCTCCTTTGGCACTGTAATGGCATCATCATATTCTTTTATGGCATTCATGTTTGACCACTTACCAGCATCTGCAGGTGGGCTCACTCCTGCCTCAGCCTCCCCGATCCCATGAATGCCCTCAAGGTGGAGGACACTGCTGCAACGCTCCTCCCATGCTTGCAGCCTCAGTGGGGAAGGGGGTCCTCCACCTGTCCCACGGCTGCGTTGGCGGTGTGTGGAGATGAGGTTACAAACCCTCAGCCTGAGGTCGTCCCACCGCTTGTGGCAGTCCTTGACGCTCCTCACTGTCACCCCCACAGCGGTGCACTTGCGTGCTGCTTCTGCCCACACTTCCTTCCTCCGCTGCTGTGTGGCACGCCGTTGATCGGCACTGAACAGCATCTCTGCATGCTCCACTATGTGCTCCACGAGCACAGTTAGCTCCGCCTCACTGGTTTGCGCTGCCTCTGCGCTGGAATCCTGGCAGACATGCTGGTGGTCCCTTTTGCCTTCTCACAGTATGGATTGTGCTTGTGCTGACTCTGGATGGCAATGGATTGTGGTTTATATGATGGCCGCCTCTCTGTTTCCGGTTTTTGGCGATCATGGTATTTCCGTTTCCGTGCCGACGGAGGCGGACATAGGTTTTGCGCTACTTGTGGCAGCGCTATGTCCATTTCCGTGGCTTTTTCCGTGACGGCGGTAACAACGTTTCCGCGTCCGTGTGGTGCGCGCGACCGACAGCACGTAATCGGACGGTCTTTCCGCAACCTTAGGGACATGGAAACTTTATTACCGCCGTCACGGAATCACCGCGATCCGAAGCTGCCAGGTTGTAATGAGGCCCACTGCCTTCTTTGGAAGTCTATGACCATCATGTTCAAGAGTACTACTGAGGCTTCAGACCCGTGTAGAGAGGCAGTTATTGACTAGAGACCATGTTGAAGCTCCAGCCTCTACCTGCCTCAGAAGAAATAAATATAAAAGGTGAGGAAGGACACATTTGAAATTGAACTTTAAACTCTGCTGGAAATGCAGCTGCCATAAAGAATAGCTGGTTGTGCTAGACAAGTTGGAAATAGATAGGGTTTAGCATGAAGGCAAAATAGTGTGCTTTTAAATAGGATACATTGGGTGACAAGAAAGAGTGTACAGAGTTGATGGACTAATTTCACAAGTAGGGCAGAAGACAGCAGGTAGACAAAGGATGCTGGGTACCCACAGGGAGGGATGGCATATAACAGACATTCACCAGGACTCGGTAGGTAGACAGAAGAGTAAATGTGTCCTGCAGAGACTAAAACCCGACAAGTTGCCATTTTAAACTTTATAAATAACAGCTGAGAATAGAGTTCTGTAGTTTTAAGAAGGCCTCACAGCAAAACCTGCTATTCAAACAAACACAGTTAATTCAGAAAAATCTGCAGCGGCTGCGATAGCTAGTGAAAAGGATTCCCAAGGCCAAAGGAACCAGAGGGTATGTTTACATGAAGGAACAAAGTGCACAAGATATCAGTGTCTACGGTGGTGAGTGTTCAACCATTTGAATTAATTAGTTACAATAACACGCAGGCAGTGTTTGAATTCCATGGGACAGAATTAGCTGTCCAGGAAATATCATAGTGCATGATAGAATTGCGTCCTAGTGATCGGCTTGGAGTAACGCACACGCACAGATGTGGCTAAAATAAAAAATTCATGCAGAAAGGGAAATCTTAAACGTGGTCAAAGTAAAATGACTCATAACAATAGTTGGTCATAAAGTGCCAAGGCAAGATGACGCGTTTACTCTTGCAAGACAGGGAGGACCTGGCAGGCTTGCAATGACAAAGTCTTAGAACTCGAGGGAGACATCATTGCAGTGACAACATGGCCTGTTTTATTTAATTAAGATCAAAAAGCAATACACTTGTTCCTCTCCCCCCATCTTCATCCATATTTCTTCATGCCCAACAGTTCAAGGATAGCCTGACCACATGTCAACCAATAAACATGTACCCTTGCCCCACCGCAGAAGTAGTTTTAGTGCCAGCCAATGATATTTAAGAATGGTGATGTATCACATTTAATGGATGGGACCTTGCATAGGGAACCATCTATCATTATTGTGGGACGTATATGAAATATATGGAGCTTAGCAAGGAGAGACAATGTACATGGTGATCATGATGACATCAGTAGTCACTCATTTGTATTATATAAACTGCTGTTTCCTGTTCAAACATTGGAGAATCTTGAGTGAGAGCTTGGCTGTTAATCTTGTTTTTCCCCTAGTTTTGCATATTATCAATAAAAGCTGGGTTGCCTCACATTTTGTATACCAGATCCTCTGTTTTGCCTCTTTATTGAAAATATCAGATGGAGAACTGTCCTATTTTTTGGGGCCTGATTAACATTTGGTAGCAGAGGATGGTTCTTTAGGGTTTTTGGTGGATTGTTGGGACCCCAGGCATCGTGGACAGCAAAGCAGTCTGGAGTGTGTCTTTGAGCAACTGAAAAGGAGTTTGACAGGAGCCTGCTTTTGAGTGAATTCCTGCCCCAGTCTTGGACTCGCCGCTGGATTTAGAGGAGGAGCAGCCAGACTGGTGGGGACCCCTGACGCTGGCAACACTCAAAGATCTGTGGATGTGAGTATGCTATGTGTGGGTTAACATTTGGGGGAGGGGAAATGTATTATGTAGTATTTATGAAACAGAGAAGTGGATAAAGGATATCCCTGGACAAGGGTCTTGGAAGGCTGCACAGCAGGGCCTTTGAGGTGCCAACCTCCTTTTCCGGGGGAATAAAAGAGATAGACAGATAAGGATACCCCCGGTGGAAAACCAGAAGACAGCTGTATTTTATTGTGTTGTATTGTGTTTAAATTGATTAAATTGTTGATTGTCGGCATTGTTGTTGTGTTGTGAGATAGGTCCTGTAGAGGGGTGTTTCTTGTATATTGTGAGCATAGCAGATAGTATTTTCAGGAAGAGATTCATGACGGTAAGTTTGGTTTAGATTGTGAGCTGTTATTAGTGGTGTAACGTAGAAGCAGGATTGAAGTATCGTGGTGTGGCCTCAGATAATGAAAACTGACTTTATGGTGATATATATTTGGAGCGGGTGTAAGCAAGTGGATAGTGTCAGTGTGTTGTGGAAAGAAGTTTATTTTGATTATTGGTAAACTGTTTATTGTTCATATTGGTCATTTGTATAGTGCCAAGCTGTGTACTGCTTAAAAGCTGTCACCATGTCAGAGACCCCAATAATCCACCTATGTAAAGCATTTCCTAGATATAGTACCAACATTACTAAGTATCACAAAGAGTGGATTAAAGAGACTGCTAGCAAGATGTATATACCATGGCCACGAGAGGGCACCCACTCGAAAGATGTACTCCAGCACATGTGCACTTACTTACATGCCGTACACAAGGGCAAGAAGCTTAAGAACAGGGTAGGTATATTAGAGCTCTGGAAGGTATTTTAGTAAGAGACAGAGGGGCCTAAGAAAGAGTTGATGCTTAATGTGCATGAGGGAGAGCGCAAGTAGCCCACAGTGCTGCCACCGCCTCCCTCTGAGGAGAGTGCTCACGCACAGCCAACAGCCCCGCCTTCGCCAGCTGAGGCAGGCGTTTACAAACAGTCCACAGTCCCGCCTCTATATGAGGAGAGCACCACAGCCCTGACAATCCCAGGAATATACCCACTACAAGTGGCAGCTTTGGGATATAGTAACCCCAGATATGAATCCCCTGATGAGGAAAGTGACAATAGTAGGAGGAGGTTGAATGTAGTAAAAAGAAAGGCACCATTAGTGTCGATAGGGAATGAAGCAAGGTACAGCATAGAAGCACAGCTAAGGGATGAGGAAGAGAATAGAGGGCTATATAGCCTAGAAAAGCAACAAAGAGAAGCAGAGGAAGAGCTCCAGAGAGTGAGAGGCATGCAGATAGATGGCCAAAGGGTGAGAAGTGTACCGATAGGTAATGAAGGTAGTGGAGAAGGAGGAGAAATATTGCTCAAACTGGAATGGAAAGGCACAGAAATATGTGAAGGCAGTGGGTGTGCAGAAAAGAAGGAAGCAGCCGGGGAGGAATTCAGTAGAGAGACACAGGAGGAGATAGAGCAAATGCACAAAGGGAGAGAGAGAGGAAACAGAGAGAGATGCAGCAGAGAACATGGATGATAAGAACAAGAAAGGCAAAGAAGGAAAATGGAGGTAGGAGAAAGGGATGACTATGTATAGAGACTAAATGAGAAGAACAGGAGAATAACAAGAAAAAAGGAAGAAATTGAATAAATGAGGAGGGAGGTGAGCCAAGGAGTGAGCGGAAATATGAGGCCAGAAATGTGGGGAGAAGGAAGTGGGACAATAACTCCAGAGACCAGGGGCAGAGATATGTTGCCAGAGATAATTAGTGCAACATATGTAAGGGAGCCTGTTAAGGGAGCGAGTGTTGATCTCATACTTGAGGATGACAGGAGCTGAGAAAGTGGCAGAGAGACAGATTGGGTAGACATTGATGATATTTAAAAGGGAGAGGAGACTGAACAAGCCCCACTAATGGATACCACAGGATCAGCAGTAAGGGAGATAGCAGATTTGCCTGGCCCAAATTTAAGCATATATCCACCCCACACATCAGTACTCCCTATAAATTAAGACCATAGATCACCAAGTTTGTTAAGAGACTTGCCAGAACGCCAGCGACACCATGTAGCTGAGACATTGAAAAGGAGAATTCCCGCAGCATCACCTTTGCACAAGAAAGGAATAACACAATTACTGCTGCTCCACAAGGGATTAGGGCTGCCCCACTACACCCCATGGAACCAGATAGACAAAAATACATTGATGGATAAGCTGCCATCACTTACAGCTGGGGAGGGCAAGTGGATCTACAAACTAGAGCGAGAGACAGCTGGGATAGCATTAGCTACAGGTGACGTGAAAAGCCTATTTGCATTCCTTTATGGGAGACTAGACAGAGGATGTGTAGAAACAAGCAGGCTATTCCATAGTGACAGAACAAAATACCACTAAATATGACCGGTCACCATTCAATAATTGCGGAACCAAGGTATGGAAGGCACTGAGGGTGCTATTTCCAGACCAATCTGACATGAGTGCCTTAATGACTAAGAAGATGGGCCTACTACAGCCCCTGTTGCCTATCTTAAGGACATTAAGGAACGTTGGTGTTTGGAAACTAAAGACCATTGGGGTAAAAAGTATACCAGTGTTTTATCATATTTTATGTCAGGGCCCTCCCGAAGAAGTACAGAGACAGTTAAAAAAGATTTTGGGGGTTGAAATGAGACCATGGTAACACATACAAGTGAAAATTGTCCATGACTCTAGGTTAAAGCAGGAGAAGGATGAAAAGAAAATAGAAGAAAGGCAGAAGGAAGAAACTAAATTGATGCAGAAGAAAGTATCAAAAATAGTGGTAGAAGGAGTGGTATTGACAAATGCAGGAGATGGAAATAATGGACTGGGAGCAGTCATGCCACAGCAGGGCATGTGTGGTCACTTTGCGTGAAGAGGGGAGATTAGTTTTTATCCAGAGGTTTTGCTCCCTGAGGCAGAGGATTTGGGTTTGGTGCGCCACAAGGAGGGTTAGGTGGGGGACATCCATGCTTTGGAAGACCTGGGGGTCCGGGAGCAGTATGTTGGACATGTAAGAAAGTAGAACATATTTCACAAGTGTGCAGAAGTAGAGGAGCAATGGAGCAAGGAGCAACACGATATGGGCAAAGAGGGGGATGGCATATCCATTAGCATATGGTGCATCGCAACAAGATTATGGTTACTATGACTACACGCAATATTCACCAGACCAGACACAAGCACAGCAGGGGCAAGCAGTGCAGCAACCACAAGGGCCAGAGATATAGCCGCAGATAGCGCCACAGCAGGCATTGATTCCACAGCAACCACAGAATGCAGTGCAATCACAATAAGCAGTGACACAGTGGGATACAAACATTTTGCCACAGACTCAAATCCCCCAGATAGGAGGAATGATGGTGTTTCGGAGGAACCCTTTAACAGGGACAGGACTGAACATGTATCCCCAATAGGACAGCCAACAGAAAAGCTTGATGTGCCCTATCATTAATCACAGACCCTGAACAGGAACCAATGGTGGAGGTATCTATAGGCGACCAGACTCTTCCCTTCTTTGTTGACACTGGGGCGACAAAATCCTGTGTCAGAGAGGGGAGGTTCCAAATGTCGGGAATTTTGATGGACACTCAAGGCTTTTCTGGGGCAACAAATATGGTTCCTTTCACTGAGAGCTTGCCTGTGACAGTAGAAGACCAGACAGTAGTGTGCTCTAGCACCTTGAAGCGTCTGTGTGCTAGATGGAATTACCAATAAAATATTTCAGACCAAATAACTGGACAGGCTCAAATGAGATGGTAAAATACTGCTTTAATCTCAAAGAAGTAAAGCAGGGCGAATAAACACTCATCAGATCGATTTATGCAAGATCACAATGTCTTTTCGATTATACGCAGTTTATATAATGCTAGATGCGTCATTTCTGACATCATCCTACGTGGCAAACTGTCAAACCTATCGAGGGGTGGGATTGGATTAGGGGAGCACAGTTACATATAGATAATATGCGTGTTAATCCCTCATTGGCGGTATCTTATCAGTGAGACACACCCGGAGCTACTTCTATACACGTGGTGTAATATACCCATCATGGCAGAGAATATGGCAGGAGAATAATACTTTGCAACATTGTATGTAAAAGTGCATGGCATGCTTTTCTGATTGGTTGGCAACCCAAATCCAACCTTGGACATTTGGCTCTCTAGCAGCGCGTACATAGAAATGAAACCCAGGTGCTTGGAGATACGTCAGCTCACCCCTTGTTTTCCCAATTAGTCTACCCTCTCTCATCAGTAGGCCTCATGCCAGTGTCTTCTGTTTGAAGGCTGACCTTGCCAGATGGCACTGTCTTGGGATATTCAAGGGAGTATAGGCACACCATTTTCTTAGCTTCACACTTAATGAATAGCCCTTGTTTGTGAGCTCTTAGTCACGTGTTACAAGACCATGAATTTGTCCATATCGCCAGTGCATTTAACACCATTTGATTCAATTATGCCGGGTGCAGTTGCTCCTCTTGGCCTTTAAAGACTTGCTCACTCTATCCCATATAAAATTCATGCCTTTTTAATTGTCCAATATTTGGTATCCATAACTGTTCTTGTTCCTCCTAATCTTTGGGAAATATGTCCTTGCACATGGTCTGCTCGTTAGACTCCCTTTGTGCTTTTCCTCCATCTCTCAAATTAGCATCCTTGGTTCCAAGCAAATTTACTCCTCTATTTTGCAAGGGAAAACAACTTCATCATCTTTCCACTTTAAAATCCTAGGCTGCTATTTTGAGTAGCTGGGTTGATTGGCATAAGGCGTCATCCATCTTCTTCTAATGCTCACCCTAAACATTGAATATATACCTCTGATAAGCAAGCTTTTATGTATTCTTTCAAACTTACATTTTAGTGCATTTACAGTTCACTTCATTCTTTTCTGTGTTCGGGAGTACTCCATCATGGAGTACATGCTTCTCTTAGTGCTTCAGTCACATCGTCATTCTTAAGTATTTTCATATTGTTTCAGCATATGTTCTTTCTTTAAGACTTTCTTTCGCTGTTGACAGACTTTGTTTTAATGCACATCCATTCTGTTCATGGCTGCATTTCGACAGCTCTGCAAAGTACATCCTTCTTGGTAACTTTCCTCCACTATGTCAGCTTGCGGGTACACTCTGAAGGGTTGTCTGAGCACACATCGTCTCACATATACACAACGTGGTACAGGAATATTGCAAGGATTCATGCATGGGTTCCCTATCATGGCTCTTTGTCTGCCATACCAATATGATGGTGCCAAGGGGACAGGGACTAGGGAGAAGACGGGTACCTCCTCCTCTACAGTAGCTATGCCATTCCTGTATTCTCGTAAGACACTTGTTAACATATTGGGAAGAGAGCTTATGGCCAAATTCAACATGTCAGTTTCACAGAGGATGGTATAATATGCTCTACAACAGGCATACATTTCCATACATTGATGGAATACATACAAGCCTTTTATGGGCAGAAACTACAGAGGGGAGTACCAGTGGATCCAGAAATATTTTTCTATGGAGTACAAGTGATGTTAGCATGGCTTCCCCCACATTAAGGGACAGCTATTGAGACAACCCACAGCGTTTCTATTCAGAGCACAGATACCTACAGATGTAACTGAAGGGAAACTGGTTACAATTGAGCTAGAGATGGCTGTAGTGAGGGAGGACAGAGTGATTTTACATGGCACTGATGAGGAAGGGGCGAGTTGGTGCACAGTAATTGCACTTGACGCATCACACAGACTGACCCAGCTGACAGATGATGAGTTGTTTACCTGCAGTGACTCTGATGATGAGTTATTGTTTGAGATAAGTATACCATGCCAATTGAGAGTAGAGAATACAGAGGTGCCACAACAAATAATGCTAGCTAAAAAAAGTACCATCATTTGTGGAAGATGATTTGGCAAAGGTACCCAGCACACTATAGACGACCAGTCCATATGATGTGGGGTTGTTAAAAGGGATTAGAGCAGTAAAAATAAAACTGAGGAAAGGAGCAATTTCACCTAGAGTGAAACAGTATTCAATGCCCAAAGAAGCAGATGAGGGTATCTATGAAACAATAAATGCACTCATGAAACAGGGAGTGATCGGGCAATCAAAATCTCCTACCAACACTGCTGTATACCCAGTGAACAAAATCCCAGGGAGGGTTGTGAAGATTTGTGCCCCTTGAATAACATTGTTGAGCCTGAATTTCTGGTGGTGCCTAATCCTGCCACGGTATTATGTAATATACCACCCACAGCCACACATTTCACAGTGATTGATCTGAAAAATGTGTTTTTTAGTATACCCCATCATGAAGATTTGTGGTATTTTACTGTGTTTACCTATAGAGGAGTAAGACTGGAACATTGTCGTCTCCCACGGGGGTAGTGTGAATCCCCCAGTGTGTTCAACAAGGTGCTGCAGATGTATTTGGGAAACATAGAAAATCCCAGTACCATCATGCAATATGTAGATGATTTGCTCATGTCTGGCAACTCTCAGGAACAGTGCAGAAATGACTCAGTGCAGCAATTGACGTTGCTACCTGAGAAAGGATACAATGTTGACAAACTGAAAATGCAATATTGTCGGGAAGAAGTACTTTATTTGGGCCAAACAATCTCAAAAGAAGGGCGGAGAGTTACACCTCGAAGAGCAGAGGCCATCAGTAATACACCTCATCCAAACACAGGGAACGAGTTGCAACAGTTTTTGGGATTATGCAATCATTGCAGAGTATGGGTGTTTGACTACAACTCATACATCCCACTACTGTTAGAAGGGCTAAAGGAAGCACAGAAAAGTAAAAATCCCGTAAAATGGACAAACGAAACAAGCAGTACATTTGATGAACTAAAAAAGGCCATAGGTTCAGAACCAGTATTAGGAATCACAGATTACAAAACAGAATTTTGTATATTGTCTCATTGCAATGGAGTAGTGATGATGGCGGTCCTCACACAAAAAATGTGATGGGACACAAACCCTTGGCATATTAAAGCAGGCCGTTAGACCCAGTGATGAAAGGCCACTATCCATGTGAACAAGCTTTGGCTGCAGCACCATTTCAAATTGAGAAATCATCCACTGCGACAATGGGCTGCTCAGTAACAATATATGTGGAACATGCACTTTTTGCAATACTTGAGAAGGCTAAAAGTACATTCACTACACAGAGTGCCTTGGGATATGAGGTAATCCTAACAAATCCATCTTTTAAGATTATTAGACGTCATGTAGTAAATCCAGCAAAATACATAGCAGACTCTGTGCAGGAAGATGAATATGGAATTGACTGCACAACATACACAGACTATCATGATGAGATACCTTGTGCCAAGGAGGTGGCCTTAGAAACAGGAATGAAAGTCTTTGTAGATGGCAGTTAAAAAAAAGACCAGAGTTCAGAGACAAGAATGACAAGAGCATCCATAGTAAGAGCAAAAGACAATGGGGAGTTTGAGACCATTGAAAGCATAAGGCTTCCTGCGCATTTTTCAGCACAAGCAGCAGAATTAATGGCAAGGATTTTGGTACTAGAGAGACATGAGGGTGAGGGAGTTACTGTGTACTCTGACTCCACCTATGTTATGTACACAGTGCATTTTGGACTGTCACAGTGGACAAGGAGGGGCTTCCTGCATGCTGATGGTACACCCGTTCAGCATGCCACACCATTAGAAACATTGATTTCTGCCTTATCCAAATCATCAGAGGTTGCCGTGGTAAAGTGCTTAGCACACATCAGAGGCCAGATTTAATTTCCTGCAGAAATGCAGCAGCAGACACTGAGGCCAAATGAGCAGCATATTTGCCAGACATAGCAGAGGTACCAAAATACATGAAACCACATGCAAAAATGATGGCAGTGACCAAACGTTACAATGTACTGCCAAAATCACAGTTAATAGAGATACAAGGGCGAGCATTACAAGAAGAGCAGGCATTATGGGAAAAGAAGGACTGTTCATTGTGCCCATGGATCTTATGTGGTGACAGGGAAACACAGGGAAGCCTGTAATGCCACTGGAGTTACTCACAGTAACACTGGAGCAATTGCATTATCCAGCACATATTTCTGAAGAGTGCATTAGAGTTCAGATTTCCAGTGAGTGGTTTGTGCCCAAGCTGCACGAACACGTGGCAAACTTCATCCTAAACTGTGCAACTTGCCAGACATATACAGCAGGCCATACACTTAGGACCCAGAGAGGAACAATAACCAGCCCAACTGGTCCATTCAGACACCTGCATGTGGATTACTTTGATATGGCCCAAGCATGCAGGGGGTACAAATATGTAATTGTGGTGGTGAGTCCCTTCTCTAGATGGATAGACCCACCCAGATGCCATGTCTGCCGCTAAATTCCTTGTATGCAAAATGTGTTCCCCCGATAGGGAGTGTGGGAGGTGCTGGGATCAAATAATGAACCTCATTTCGCAAATGAGATTTTTGCAAAAGTAACATTCCTATTAGGCATCAGGCATAGGCCTACCACCTGCAAGCAAATGGCATTGTGGAGCACCTCAATGGCCTTCTGAAGGACCACATACCAAGTTTGCGAGATACACTGCATAAGGACTGACTGTACTGCTTTCCGTTGGCTGTTTTTGCCCTACGCAATCAGCCAGGCAAAGACCATCACCTTACTCCTCAAGAGCTGGTGACAGGTCGCAGGATGCATATGCCCATTACCCCGCCCACACATGTGCAGACAGATGCCCAGATTGCTGTGACTATTAGGAAATGAATTACATGACTATTTGATGTCCATGACTAATTGCCTCTTTCATTTCTCTACATGTAAAGGAAAGGCAGGGGTATCACAAAAGGCACAGAAGATGACAGCACAGAATTGAATCCTGCCACAGTTATCCCACCTCGTTGGTTATTTCCTGGGGACCTTGTGCTGTGCTGCAATTTTGTACATAAGTGGCACCACCCTAGGTTCACAGGTCTCCATGTTGTGACTTATTGTACTCCCATATCAGTCAAGCTGGAAGACGACAAAGCTTGGGTTCAAATCACCAACGTAAAATCATACAAGGGTGCTGCATCCCTGCCCAGCTACAAGGACCCCATGGGAGAAGAGAATGATAACAGACCCAGGACCAGAGCCCAAGTGCGTGCTGAGCATTAATGTGACAAAAATAAGGAACTCGAGAATTAAGGAAACATACTTTAGGTTGCACCACTTGAGAAACATTGACACTGAACTATCACTATAACAGTAACAAAGGAGTTTGATGCAAGCATTTTCAAATATATAACCAGTCTAGTATAAAGGACTATTTTTTATATTGTTATACTTTTGGGACTATTTTCACACTTTTATATTTGTATTTTTTTATTATTAACGTACCACATAATGGTGAAAGTGGTTTGAAAAAAGAAAAAAATAAATGTTTCTTTTTATTATTGTCATTATCATTGGTTGCAAGTGCTTGAACAAAAAAAACAATGTCATCATAATTATTAATGCTGGTGAAAAAGAAATTATATATATTCAGTCACTATTTCAAGGTAATAACTCACTGATGCAAGGTATTAAGAAGCCTATAAAAATGTTTTCATATCCCTATGTTCCTCACTTGCTCTTGATACGTTGCAGGACACATTTACAAACAGATGACATTATGGTTATTATGATCTTTCTGTTTTCTTTTTTCTTTTGTTGTTTTTATTTTCTATTTCATATCACAGTGCATTTGATTGATGATAACAGTGTAAATGTGTCCCTATGGCATAACGTTAGTGAAGAAGTAAAAAAAAACAGTCACATTTTCAGCTAGAGCAGGAATTGGTATTTTGCCATTTGTGGAGAAAGTAAGGGCTGTGAGGAATATTGCAGACAATGAATATTACATGAAAATTTACTTTGATATATCAAAATTACTTTATTTCGGCAATATTGCCATAAAAGAGTAAACGCATATATACACACATTAGCAATAAACAAATGTCAATTACAAAAGACTTGCATAAATACTATATTATAAACTCTGTTTGTGCATACCAGTATAACCGAGTTACAAATACATCTAATATTGATACAAATATGGATAAAAAAAACTATAAACAACTACTAAGAAATTGTACATTTCCAACCTGTTTTCTTAATATGTACACAATCCTGTGTGCCTACCCTCTTTATTGTTATGGGCTAGACAAGTGTTGGGCACCCATAAAGTAGAAATAGAAGACAACACACATGCCCTTCAGGCTAATGCTTGTCTAAAAGAAAACAGTAGCAACCAACTCACAAACGGATTCTTTGCCCACAGAAGATATAACAAAACAGGTTGACATTGTGCAAATTGTCTCTCTCTAAAGACTTGTGCCAGCGTTCTTGCTCTAATGTCCATAAAGACTGGTCACAAGAGCACAAAGTGCAGGGTATCCTCTACTGCCTTGCACCCAAAGGGACACACATTGCCCTCCCTTCCCCCTGACCATCGGGACAGTATGGATCTTATGGGAAGGCAATTGAATCGAGCTTGAGTTGAAAGATTTCTCTCAGCCGGATTGATTTCCCATAATAAATAATTTTGTATTGAGTCAGTTGAGATAATTGCTAGGTTTCATAGGTTTACATAAGTGCCCTTTTGTATTTCTATGTGTTCTCTCTCAGCCCTAGGGATAAATAGCACTTGTTGCTTAAGCTGGGTCACCAAGACTTTATTTATTAGCATGGGGTTGGTCAAATGATGTTCAGCATTCAGTTATACCAACCACTTCCTTACCTGTGATATCCTGGGGACTTTCTTAGATCCACCTCTGGCTATCAGATTTTTTATCGAAGAATGTGTTATTGCAGCTTTTGGATTCGCCCATAATCTGCCCCAGTTCATGATTGGCTCAAGCTCCATTTCATCACCCAAAAAAGGCATCCCTAGCTCAGTATGTGCACCATAGTTTGGGGCCAATTGGGGGAGGACGAGAATGATTTAAAAAAATTAATTCTCTGTAACTTGGATACTATGTGTATTACCATAGACCCAAAGGGATGCTCCATATTTTGCTACTGCCTTTACTTTGCTTGTGTATAACGTCTTTATCAGGTTCAGTGGCTTGCAACTCAACATCGATATAAATCTCCGAACCCCTCCAAGAGATTGATTGAACCTGGCCCCTTGCTTCTCGATATGAGCAGCGGGTTTCAAATATGGAATCCGATATATCCCCAAGTAGCCAAAGAACATAACTCTTGGGATTATGACACCATTCGTACAGATTGGTGCCATTTTTGGACACTTCCTACTCAGATGACACAACATAACAGACGATTTGTAAGCATTAACCTTCAGATCCAATGATAAAATCTGTATATGCCGTGCCAAGGTCTTGCAAAGCTCTTGGTGTACGATCGATTAGGACCGTGTTATCAGCATATGACAAGACCAGGTATAGCTTCCCATTCATTTTTGGCACATCCGTAGTGGCTTGCATAAACACCTCCCCTAGCCCATTGATATATAGAGAAAACAAGATGGGAGCCATCACGTATCCTTGTCGGACTGCCGTGTGGACCTGGAAGTAAGAAGTGCAATGATCAGAGAAACCACTTCTCACACAAGCCTGGGTACTTTTATAAAGACCAATCAGCAAGTCCATTATCCCCACCAAACAGTCCTCTGACCCAAGCACAGCCCCCAGCTTGTTCCTGTTAACCTTGTCAAAGGCTGTGCTTAGGTCCATAAAGGCAAGATATATTGGCTCACACTTTAAATAGAGTGAGTTAGCCAGAATCAGGTACAGGTTCAGGATTTGCTCATCTGTCCCTAATCCTCGGCGAAAGCCTGGTTGTGTCTCATCAAGAGTACCGCTCGTGTTAACCCACGATTCGACTTTACCCAGCAGCCCTCTTCCAAAGATCTTAAACAGAGAGCCGAGGAGTGAGATCGGTCTCTACGAGACCAAAGTGTTTTTTGGGCCCATTTTATAAATTGGGTGGATTTTCGCCTTCCCCCATGATTCTGGAAATTGCACCTTCATTCACATGGCGTTAAAACAGACTGTTAATACTGGTGCCCACAATCCTACTTCTCTGAACATGTCAGCTGGAATACTATCCGATCCCGGCGAGCGGCTGAGTTTCTGTTGGGCAATTGCATCTGCTACTTCTTTGATGCTAGATAACACAGAGTGCCCTTCCTCTCTATGTTGGCTTATTTCCGGAGACTCAGATGCCTCATCAGGGTCAGTGTTTTCCACACCCATTACGACCTCTAGGAAATTATAAAGGGTGGCAAAGTGTTCGTACCAGTCTGCATCTGCAACATTGGTTTCTAGCCCATCGCCCAATCTTTATGTTAAGGCCCTAGATAGACTAAATCCCAAAACATCTTGGTATCGTTGGATTTACTAGCCAGCACAAAGTCGCACCATGCTTCCTTATCCAGTCCTCGCTTGCGCTCTGCTACTACCTGTTTGTAATTTGCTCTTGCGAGTCTGATCAGGTGTCTATTTGACTCTTTCCTTTTTAAGAGGGCCAGCAAAGATGATTTTGTCTTCTTGCACTCCTTGTTTTTCTGGACAATTTTTGTGACCTCCTTCTGGCACCCTGCAGTATGTTTCCTGCATAGAAAATCAAAATTGTCCAGATTACTAGTTAATAGCCGGGTTTCAACCATCCCCTCTAGCATATGGCCAAGGAATGGTATAGCAGTGTTATAAATCCTCTTCAACAGTTTCTCTTTGTTACCTGGTCACTACCTTATCATACATTTGGAGCCCTCCAATATATTTGCATCAAGGTGTGGGATGATCCCATTCTCCTGTGGCTTGGCGATCACAAGCTCCAACACCAGCGGGTGATGATCACTCCACTCATCCTCTAGAACATGCAAATCCTTAATCATGTTCCAAAAACGTATTGGGAGGCAGCAATAGTCAATAGTTGTGCTGCCTTTGGTTCCTTTAGAGGTTATTTTTCCTGGTCTGTCACCCTTATTGCGGCCATTAGTTGTTCTTAAGTTCCATTCGTGCAGCCAGGAGATTAGGCTGAGCCCATCCCCACACATTCAGGGATCCATCAGTTCTGGTCCCGTTACTCCCCGCAAACGGTTTTCTGTGTTATCTAATAGATCTGGTGAGGGCCCACTGCCACATTTGACATTAAAATCCCCCTCCAGCAAGACCATGTGTGTGCCCTGATCCAAGTCGCAAATATAGTCATCAAATAGTTGCTTAAGTTGAACCAGGCATTGCCCCTTGTTGGACTTGGTGGGCGGTTATAAAAGTTAACCAGGACGATTTTCATATTAACATCCAAGCTAACTTTTACCAGCTGCAAGCAACAATTTGGAGTACCCGGGTTGACATGACAGCATTCATACAAGGACTTAAAAAAGACTGCCATCCCCCCATATGACTGACCCTGTGTGTTTTTTAATGCTGGGATCTGGAATTATTGAAAAACATCCAAGAACAGCCTACCTTATGTCCACATCTCCTATAGGAAAACAAATTCAAACCGATGCATTTGGTCCCTTACATCTTCCCTTAAGAACTTGGACTTGGCCCCTGCAATATTCCACAATAATAGAGAGACATTTGCCCCCTTTAATGGGTCCCGCTACCGAGTAACTTCCTGGTTTGAAATTGGAGTCTGACCCCCCCAGATTATAACTTTGGGTCTCTTCCTCATTCGGTCCCATTGTCGCAGCCCTACTCCCCCTCTTCCCTGTGGGCCCAGACTCCCTTAGAGCTGCTTTAGAGGCGGGGTCTGTGTCGCATATGCATAGACATTCTCTCCTGCCTGCTTGGATATGTGATAGTCCACACTAGTGGCCTGCTTAAGCCTCTGCTCTAACTCTGGTCTTGTCAAGTTAATAATTAGGTGATTAGAATCCACACACTTTCTTTTTTGCTCCTGGCACCCCACACTCTCAATTATTTGTTGTAACTCATCTAAAATCCCACACTCCGTATACCAGAAATACCATGAGTCATGCAAGTGGCATATTTCTGCCTTTGTGTCCTCAAACACGTTGATCCCCTTCATAGCTAATGCATCTCTGCAGTTTAGTATACACATTCGAAAGTTTGAATTCACAAAACAAAAGTGAACATTGCACTTTGATAACTCTATAAATATTGAAAGAAATTCTTGGTATAGGTGAATGGAGAAGGTGGGGAGAGCGAGATCGAGTGAGAGCTGCTTTGTTTGCTCACTTATTTCTAAAACCATGCAAGCTTCACAACTATTTATACCTCAAGAAGTACCTCAATCGAGAGCACATGGCTTGGTACATCTCGCAGTATGCCAGACCAGAGGACAGTTTCAAGGACAATTGGCCATAATAAAGTATTTCACAGGATCAGAATTCTCATACATAAGCAACTATGTAAAAGAGGCACACATGATGTAGAATATGGGAATGAAAAGTAAAGTACTCAAGTACACGTTATCAGACCCAAATATTATGAATGGTTAATTACAATGTCAGAAATGATCAAATAGCTATATATAGAGAGGTGCACTGGAGCCTGCAGCACACCCCGAGGCCAACAAATTTGAATATAAGGGGATTGAAATCATAATTGATATTTCCACTTAGAATTCTCTATATGTAAGTACGCATAACCTTTCAAAAGCACCGTCCAATGATGGTATTCATTTGTTACCAAACAGTTTTACAGGGAACGTTTTTGCGACATGTAGGAAATGGAATAACCATACACCATGTGTGTTAAAACAAAATAAAAGCACAAAATGAGGTTAAAATGGCTTGCTTAATATTTAATTCATTACATATTTCTCAATAAAACACACCCGTTTTTAGTCATGGCACTTTAAATATCACAAACTACTTTGCGCTGATGAAACTTGTCATGTGATAGATCACATGACTCACGGGCTGGACCACATATAAACATTGAGTTTTTAGCATGCCGGCTTTTGCCGGGGACGGAGCAGGGTGCGAGCATTAAGCAGCGGACAGTTTCTCTGTCATTGAAGACAAATTCAAGGTAAGAAACATGCGCCACAGACCGGAAATATTAGAATATATGGAATTAAAGACCAGTACTCGATATGTTACAGCTGAAATTACGCTCATGTTTTACAGCATTGAATATATCTCTTAGTGAGTACGAACAGGCTTTTGAAACAGCGAGCAGTGCGAAATGCAGGGACGCATACAATCTAGCAGAGCCTTTTATACGGCGGCAGATTGGTAAGAATATCACTTGCCAATTAACAAATCACTCACATTTTTTAATAGTGTGGTATAATCAAGAGTCGTTGCCTCCCCCCTTTTCTCAAATAATAATACAAGTGTAACTTCCTTACACAGCCGAACATTGGAAATTGTTCGTATTATTAGACAGCAAGCATTTAATCACGCCGAAGTTAAAAGAAAAGTTCCAATGAATGAGGGACAGCCATCAACACTATCAATCAGCAGCATTTGAGCAAATATTAATGTCAGGTAACTGCACCTCATGCAATGCTAGAAATCTTTTACTAATAGCTGCCTCAGCAGCAGCAGTCAGTCTATGGGCATATTTATAAATTATGATCTTTTCTGATGTGTACCATAATTTGGGATCGAGAGCTGAGGCAGGCTCCTATGCACTCTCAGTTAAAATATGATTTAAATATGGTTTAAATATGTTTTAATTGAATTGGACATTAGTTGATCAAAGTCCTAGAAGTAACAAGTCACTATTTCAGGAAGAGATAGTTTGGAAACAGAAAAGTTACAAATCAGATCACTTGATGATGTTCAAAGCATGAATTGTAATGCTATGGAATCACATTTGTGATAATTGATTTAAGAAAATGTTTCAGATGCATAAACAGTATCTAATCAGAAATTGGAATTCATTACTAACTATTCCCCTTTCTCTCCCTTCCCTCATCTTCCTCTGTTGTCTATTTTTATGTCTTCTTTATTCACTGACACAGTATTATGATACTTTTGTTGAAACAGGTGACACTTATTTACGTTTGCAATATGAGTTGAAAAGGTTGAAATACGTGTTGGCAATCATTGTCACTCTAGTGGTACAGGCAATTCTCTGGCACCTTAGTGGTACAGTACTACCATTATTACTTGACATCTGTGAAGTGTAAATACTATCAGTATTATTGATACTCATTTGTTACATACATGCACAAACAATTGGTCACCTTTGTCATCAGAGTGAATACCATCAGATCATTGATAATCATGTGTTACACATATGCAGTATATGTACAATAAATCAGCACAAGTTCTCAGGCAAAATTCCTCTAAGTGGCCTCTTATTTCCATTTATAACATTATAGAAGGGTTAAGCACGTATTAGTGGAACTTGTGTTATTTGTCTACTTTTACAAGAAGGCCAATGCTGCATTCAATGAAATTCCAGAAGAGCATAAATATTTGATTTAACAATGCTCTTCACACCCTTTCTAATGCATGGCCTGCAAATGGCAGAAATGCACACTAGATCCAGATAACTAGGTGGGAATTGTTACAAACTCCTAATGCCACAGTGAAAGGCTTCAATGCAATTAGAGTTAATGCAGTTAAGAGCGGTCAGACTGACGATTCTACAGAACAGATATGTTCTGCACCTCCTCACAGATATGAAGGGAGGAGTGTGCACAAAGATAGGCCCAAGTTGCTGTATGTAGAACCTGCACACGATGAGGAGAATGGGATCTTCACAGAGGCCATATACTCCTTGCAAGAGCTGCATGATAAAATGAAGGAGGAAGTGGATGACCTTGAGTGCGAGAGCTGGTTCAGTTACCTATTCTGCTGGATGCCTACCTGGCAAATAGATGCCTTCAAATTACCGTTGTCAATCTTGGTACTGGTCCTTATAGCTTTTTGCATCCTGAGAATAGCAATAAGCCACAGTAAAAAGGCTGGCAAAAAGGCACTCCAAATGACAATAATGGTTAATGTGGATGACACTGTACATTAGTACACTCAAACGGATGATGAAGATTATTGTCACATGCACCCATTGGGTCATCCAGTTAAACTACCTGGAGCATTGTTTACATGTCCAAAAGATACCGAGAATAACACTGGGCGCTGGATGAAATGTGACGAGAATGGCGAGTGCTGTCTTATGACATGTAGTCCAGCAGCATACACAGTATAAGGAGGTAGCTTGAGGGAGGGCACCAAAATGTGGCTGCCCAAGTATTGCTATAATGTGATGAGAAAAATGAAGGAATGGTTGATGACTCGGGGGAGTGTTAAGAGGCAGTTATTGATTAGAGAGCATGTTGAAACTCCACCCTCTTACCTGCCTCAGAAGTAACAACATATAAGGTGAGGAAGGACACATTTGAAATTGCACTTTAAACTCTCCTGGATATTCAGCTGCCATAAAAAATACCTAGTTGCGCTACACAAGTAGGAAATAGACAGGGTCTAGCATGAAGGCAAAATAGTGTGCTTTTATAGATTAGGTGACTGGAAAAAGTATACACAGTTGAGGGACTCAGTACACAAGTAGAGCAGAAGATTGCAGGTAGACAAAGGATGCTGCGTACCCATAGGGAGGGATGGCATGTGACAGGCATGCACCAGGACACAGTATGTAGACAGAAGAGTAAATGTGTCCTGCAGGGAATACAATGCCATTTTAAAATGCACAAAGCACAGCTGAGAACACCGTTCTGTAGCTTTAAGAAGGCCTCACTGCAAAACACGCTATTCAAACAAATACAGTTAATTCAGAAAAATCTGCAGTGGCTATGATAGCTAGTGAAAAGGAATCCCAAGGCCAAAGGAACTGGAGAGGAGGGTTACATGAAGGAAAGAATTGCAGAAGATAGTGTCTACGGCGGTGAGCATTCAAACATTTCAAATAAGTCCATGGGACAAAATGAGCTGCCCAGGAAACATCCTAGTAGCTGACAGATTTGTGTCCCAGTGATCGGCTAAGCGTAACGCACAAGCACAGATGTGGCGAAAATAAAAATAAATACAGAAAGGGAAATCTGAAACGTAGTCAATGTAAAATGGCTCCTAACAAGAGTTATTCATAATATGCCATGGCAAGATGACGCATTTACTGTTGCAAGACTGGGAGGGCCGGAACCTGGCAGGCTTGCAAGGACAAAGTCTTAGCACTTCAGAGAGACATCATTGCAGTGATAACATGGGCTGTTTCATTTAATTAAGAAAAAAGAGTGATACACAATTTACTCTCCCCCATCTGCATCCATATTTCTTCATGCCTGGCAGTTCAAGGATAGCCTGACCACATGCCAACCAATAAACATGTACAGTTGCCCCACTGCAGAAGTAGTTTTACTGCTAGCCAATGATATTTAAGAATGGGGATGGTGCACATTAAATGGGATGTCTTCTGGGTGGGACCTTACATAGGGGGCCATCCAATCATTGTTTTGGGACGTGTAGGAAATATATGGAGCTTAGTAAGAAGAGCCAATGAACAGTAGAGATATGTTTTTGTAACTTGGTGATCATGATGAAATCAGTAGTGACTCATTTGTATTATATAAACTGCTGTTTCCTGTTCAAATGTTGGAGAATCTTGAGTGAGAGCTTAGCTGTTAATTTTGTTTTTCCCACAGCTTTTGCATATTATCAGTAACAGCTGCGTTGCTTTGCATTTTGCATACCACATCCTCTGTGTCGCCTCTTTATTGGCAAATATCAGATAGAGGGCTGTGCTGTTTTTGTGGGCCTGGTTAAAATCTGGTCATGTCATGGTTTCAACACAACACATTCTATGAAAGTCTACGATCAGAATTTTAAGAATACCATGGAGGCTCCAGGCCTGGAAGTCATGGTTTTTAGCACACTGCACTGTATGGACGTTTGTGATCAGCATGTTCAAGAATTCCACTGAGGCTCCAGAAATGGAAGTCATGGTTTAAACACACCGCACTGTATGGAAGCCTATGATCAGCACATTCAAGAAAACTAGTTAGGCTCACGACCTGGCAGTCATGGTTTCAACGCACTGCATTCTATGGAAGTCTACGATCAGCATGTTCAAGAATAACATTTAGGCTCCAGAAATGGAAGTCATGTTTTCCACACACTGCACTGTATGTAAGTTTTTCGCTTTTTGTCTCCTATTATTTGAAAGATGTTTTTGATTTTCTGGGTATAACCACCTCCAAAGGGGGCGTACCTGAAGCACTGAGCACTGTTAAAACATGGGTTTAATAGACAAAGTATTGCATAAGAAAGTTATGTTATGCTATGTTATTGTGATTAATACCTGCACCTCTGCCATGTTCATCGTCTCGAGGCATAAAACACATTTAACATTTAAAGAGACAGTTATGGGAATATTTTGTTAAAAACAGGCAGAAATGTAGGACTCTCTTCTTTCAAAAATGCACATTTGCTTGTCTCTCAGAAAAAGATAGATACACTCTAGTTGCTTAAAGGGGACCTTTAATTACATTCCTTTCTTTTGGTCCTCTCCTCCCTCACCTTCCCCATGGATTATTTCTTGTGATGTCCCTGCGACCAGGTTTAAAGCTTTGAAAATGTCACAACTGTGTATTTGCGAGCCATTGGGCCTCATTACGACCCTGGCGGTACAGAGTGAACGGCGCCGTAAAAGGTGCCGGTGCAGTTCACTCTGTACTGCCGCATTACGAGTTCCCCTCACGGGACACGGTAAGCACGCCTGGGAAAACCAGGCGTGCTTACCGGGTCCCGCGAGGGGAAGAGGGAGCAAACAACGGGCCATCTCGTAATGGCCCGTTGTTTGCTCCCTCTCCCTTTTCCATTCAGCCCTATGGGGGCTGAAATGGGAATGGGGAAGGACCGTGTCCGGGTCCTTGGAGGGAAGGATTTACCGGGCCTTCTGAACTCGGAATGGCCCGGTAAGTCCTCATTCCAAGGACCCGGACCCCAACGCGATTTCGGAAGCAGCAATGCCAATAGCGGCATGGTTACCGCCGAACTCGTAATGAGACCCATTGTGTTTATTTAAGGTGTAGGGGTGCAGTGCTGATGTTTGCAGTCCCAGAATACAATTATAGTATATGATCGTCTGTTAGTGACCAGACGTCCGGGTTTTCCCGGTACAGTCAGGGGAAATCACCCGGGTCCGGGCATTTTTTCATTTTTGAAACCCTGTCCGGGGTTTGCATGGTTGGGTGCTACGGTAATTAAAACCGTAATCATTTTTTACAACACTCTCAGAATTTTGAAGTTGGAGGTTTGGCTCGAACCCCCCAACCTCTCAGGTACACGCCACAACAGAGAGAGAGAGAGAGAGAGAGAGAGAGAGAGAGAGAGAGAGAGAGAGAGAGAGAGAGAGAGAGAGAGAGAGAGAGAGAGAGAGAGAGAGAGAGAGAGAGAGAGAGAGAGAGAGAGAGAGAGAGAGAGAGAGAGAGAGAGAGAGAGAGAGAGAGAGAGAATATATATATAAAAAGAACATCTCAGAGGTTCTTCAAAGCATCACACATTTCCAAATGATCAGTGCTGAGAATGAAGAAGGATATTTGCAAATAGCAGACGAACCAAAGTCTATTTTTAGGGCCCTTGGAATACCATGAGTCTGCTCCAAATGTCAAAGTGAGGCACTTGTTGCAAAAACGATCATTCAGCAAAACAATAGTCGCACACATTTTTAGTGTAGAAACATCTTTTTAAACAAATTCAACTGCAACATACATTTGTAAAACAAGATACATAAAGTATTTTGGGGAAAGAGAATAATGATGTATTTGGGTGGGGTCTGGGTTGGGAAGTTAATGGGGATTGCAGTGGGTTCCCCCAGGATTCATTCTGCGGCAATGAATCTGAAAATGGTTAAAAGGTAAAAATGTAACATTGTGCACTGAAAAAATGAGGAGTAAAAAGACATTGAAACATAGTGTTTACAGTAAACTGGGGGTAATCTCTTTGGATTTCCAATAAGGTATTGCTGACAGCGGTATGAATCACTGTTGGTGCTAACTAACACCATTGATAATTACAACCTGGGCTAAAAATACCACCAGTTTTAGGAAATATTGTTGTTGGATATTAGGTTTATTACAATATGGATATGTTTTATTGAACGATATACAAACTGGAACAATGGAAAAAGAGAAGCGGGTAGTAAAGTGTAAAAACAACAATTCTGTAATGCAAAGAAACTCATTACAAATCTAAGAGAATTCAAAGGTAAATATATATTAAAAGGGATTGAAGGGGAAGCACCCCTCCCCCCCAGCACAAACAGTGGTACCCCAGCAAGGTAGGAAATTTACTGATCTCGGTCCTTAGCCCAGCCACTCTTCCCTGCACTGCCTACCTGCACTACGGGACTGTCTCTGATTCCTTCAGCCCCTTCTCCCGGCACTTACCTTGCACTTGCCACCAGCTGGCCCTATTATTTATCTTGTATTCTACTAACCATGTACTGCACTTTCCTTGCACTTGCCACTACCTGGCCCTATTATTTATCTTGTATTCTACTAACCATGTACAGCACCTTTCCCCCCCTCTCCCCTTCCACTTTTCCCAGTCCCCTTACCCTTGCACTTGCGCGATCTGAATGACACCTGGCCTAGTAGGATCGTTGTCTGTCTCCCCTTGTTCCCCCGCCTCATCGCGCCTTGAAATAGGCGCGTTACAAATGCCATATATCATATCATAATAGTCCAATTATTTATTCCATGGAGAAAAGAGAACATCTCAAAGAACTAACATGTTTCTCCCTATCTCGGGCTTCATCAGAGTTACATAACAAATAAAACAAACCGATAGAGCAAAATAGACAATCATTACTTTCCATAACTCATCAAATGTCACATGCTTAAATCTGACATACAGGCAGAGATTTTGAAAGAGCTTAATTTCTATGGTATTAACTCATCCTTCATATAATGTCTGCTAACACATACATATTTGTATTAAAACATGCATTGATACAAAACAAATGTATAAATATTGAGCACATGAAAATACATGCATAATATTTCAAAATGCGAAAGTAAGTTACACATGAATACAATTCCAATGCTAAAAAAACATATGCACAATTTAATACGCTTATTAAAATACCCATTACATGTATTGATATGAAAGTGCTAATGCCTATGTAAGTGCAATTGGTGTATGTAAACAATAATTTAAGAACTTACGAAATTTAGATTTTCAGGGGTATAAAAATAAATTGAAAATTCATCCCAACTTATAAATTCAATTGAATGATCAGGAACAATGACCAATATCAGAAGCTCAAAGAATTCGCATTTGCTAGGGAACAAAGTGCCAATGCATTATGTGACAGGTCGGAAGAAGGTGTAAGACACAATGTGGACATTTCTGTATTCTTTTAATCAAATTATACAGAAAAGGCCCCAATCTCTCCCCCTCGCTACAGGGATTTCCCTAACTAACTAAAGGAACTAAAGGTGCTTGTCTGTCGTCAGGAAGTCCAAAGATAATGGCCCTCATTACGACCCTGGCGGATTTTTTCCGCCATCGACGGACTTTTCCGCCATGGCGTAAAGTCCGTTTATGCCATGGCGGATGGCGGACTTACCGCCCCATTCCGAGGTTGGCGGGGCGGTAAGTCCCCATTGACCCATTTACCCTTCCCCATTCCCATTTCGGCCCCATAGGGCTCAATGGGAGTGGGGAAGGCGTTAATTACGCCACCGTACATTACGGTGGCGTAATTAACACCAAGGTCCCATAGCGCCATGGATTTTTACGCCCGCAAAAAGCGGGCGTAAAAGTGAACATGGCGCTTTGGGAACTCGTAGTTGGCGGTAAGGGGTCGGCGCAGCTAACGCTGGCGTAAACCCCTTACCGCCAGGGTCCTAATGAGGGCCAATGTCCTCAGTCCAAACCTAACTCTAACTGACCCTACCGTTAATATCAACAACTAAAGTTGGCCAAAGTAATGTCTCTCGCCTTCTCGTCGTTTCCCTGTTTGCCGTCTCTGTTGGGGCTTTCTACAGGGTTTATCTTGATCCAGATATAACTTCAATATACAAATATATTTGTTATACTGATCTCCTCTGACAATCTCATGTGGTTTTATTCAGGAGCTCTTGTAGCTCCTCCCAACTGTTCTTGGCTCCTGGTTTCTATACAATGTTATACTTTAGTTCTCCTTGAGATATTCTCTCACACTCTTCCCTTTTATTTTACACCTCTCACGTTCTTGATATCCAACCTTACTGAGGGCTGATATATCTTTATCTGAATTAGGGACCCCCCCCTCTCTTGGGTTTCTCTACTGGATTCCTTTTTATTGTTATTTGGTTCACAACACATGTTACACATTCTTAAGGAGTGTTCTCCCTATTCTTCAATAATTATTTCTTGTGGCTTTTCCCCCCTTCCCATCATATTTGTTTCCACGTCCTCTCTGCTTCACATTCAACCTTATTTGTCATGTGCTTTACTCATCCCTCATATTTCCAATGATGAAGGTTGCACCAGTGTCCTTCCGCTTCTCTCGTTCACCCCAGTACCTTAGTTCATTAAGGGAGACCATGCAGGGCTCGGCACTCGCTCGGGTAAATTGGTTTGCGTTCTTGCTTCCAGGTCTCGGGCTTCACATTAGTCCCACTTTCGGCATCTCTGCAGGCTTCTGTTGGATGCTGGTGGGTGGGAGCTTTTAGCGCTCCTGGCTGAACTGGTCTCAGTGTTGATTGACTGCGCCTGGCCCACCATGGTACTAACATGGTCATGCCTCCACGTCAGACCTTCTCCTCACCCAGTCCTCCCAACACTTTCTCTGTTGTCTGCCTTGCCGGCTCGCTGGGTTCTCAGACTCTCGTTCTCAGAGCTTAACCTGAATCTGTCAACCAAATCCCTTAAACATTTGGCCGAACCAGAATCACCAGAATAGATTGAAAATTCAGGGTATTCGGGGGTCAGCCGCGTTTCTTTACCCAAGCTACTGATCGGTAACATTAGCCCATGGAAGTCATTATTATTATACTCTGAGCCAGTTAGTATGTGCAGAAAGCAATCAATATTGAATGTTTCCAGGTATTTTGATTTCAGAAGCAGGTTGGGAAAGAGCAGAAAGCATTTCCCTGCACTCAGGAAAACACTATGCAATTTCTTAGCAAGATTTTGATGCAATATTTCCTTCTGCAAGACCCTCCATCCCTGCAATATCTTTTTTTGTTTTACTGCACCTTCAATGTGACAGACAACATCCAATTAAAGGTATCAAAGTGAAACCTAAAACTTGGACAAATACCTCAATTTTTCTTTATTAGGGTTTTGGTTCTAAAATAAACCTTTTCACTACATACAAATGAATAAATGAATACATATCAAAATTACAATTCTCTCCGTTATTCAGACAAAGCAGTTCAAATAAACCCCTTTCAAATAATGTCATTTATACTAATACCTCCATTTACATATAGAGAAATTGTTTACTGTTGCATTGCTCCCAAAGAATGCTCATGTCAAAACCATCCCAGTTCAACAAAGATTACAATTAAAATGTTCACCTTATAAAGACAATTTTGTTATTTAAATACTATAATATAAAACATCATTGTATTAACTAACGTGTTTTGCACATTTAATTTACAAACTTAAACTAGCATGTTTACTCCACCACCCCAACTCTACGACCTATATTGTCATTAGCAGTATTTGCTCATAGCCATATAGACAACAAGTGTGGTCGCTATCATTTGAGATAATTAGCCCTGCCTTAGCCTATAAGGCAATATTGACTACTTTACAAGCGATGGACTTTTTTTTCAAAATTTCATTTATTGGGGGATGATCATCCTGTAATGCCGTTCACAGAACACATAGAGGTTCACAGGACAGTGTATCATCCCATGTGGAACTGGCATCAACCATGGGCAGAACGCTGAATTGTAAGAAAAGGACGACATTGTTTTGTGAATGCTAGCCATTCTGGAGGGATATTTTTCCAATTATTTTGAAAATGTAGCAGTCAGAACACTAGAACAATAAAAACGTTATTTTTCACGTTTTCTTAACTCAAAACTAAAATATTTGTAGGTTTCTGAAGAATAAAACGTTTTTTCAAATTGCTGCTTTTTCTAGTGAACGTTTTTCCTTTTTTAAATTAAAAATGTACCAGCAGTTATTTTGTGAGCTATACATTGTGATATCATTATACTGACACTGCAATGACAGCGTACAGTACATTTGGCATGATTAAATTCATCACAAACTTACTAATTAATATCTACAACTGGCTCTATCTAAATACACTACCTCCAGATCTTTACTTTCCTCCGGGACAAACCAAGCGCTTCGCTAAACAGCGAGCTGGTGGCTGATCTCTTTCCTCTGCTGGCTCCCTCCTAGGGAACAGTCCTTCTCCCCTCTTCATCTTAAGGCGGATCTCCTCAAATTCCGGAAGTTCCTCAAGACTTTCCTTTTCAGCTCCTCCTTCTCCCCCTCCCTAAAACCTTTGCTGAGATTGGTGACCAGTGCCCTTATGTGTCCACCTGGGCCCTGGCCTCCCACCCCCAATCGCCTTCAGCCTCTGACCGCTCCCAGCACTTGCCTCACCGCCCATTGCCCTGTGATATCACAGGCCTGCACTTATTTATTGTCAGTTGACCACTCTTACCTAGCGATCTTTGCCAGTCACTTAACAGTTGCTTGCAACTTATTCCCTAGCATTTCCCGCAAACAAATTGTTTTGAGGAAACATCATAGATCCTATTCTTTGCTCTTCTCCGAAAGATGCACATGAGTTTTTGAGGATTTACAGGGTGTCTTCTAACAGATAATATTAAATGGTCTATTTACATGTGTGCCATTGCTTGAAAAAATAGAATAACAATGACAGAAACTAGATTTTTGTTACTGAAAATGTATTAAGTCTAATACTTAACCATGCTGTTTTATATTGGTCCAAGGTAGATGTCCTTGTCATTTGAATTACCATTTAATATTCCTAATTAGTGCAGAATATGTGTATTAATCCTTCTACACTTTTCAATAGGCTATTGGCAAGATCCTTGCAGTGTATGTGGTACTCCCGGTGTGGATTTTTAAGCACACGTAAGAAGTATTTAGATGAAGGTCTTGGCCGTAAGGTAGGAAATTATTAAAATAGCAGAAAAGTGTGCTTGCAAGGGGAATTAGCACCTGCATTAGTTTGCACCAATGGGAGAGGCGGCATCCATTCTGATGGCCAGGAGTGTAGGTTTTACCACAGGGTAAAGAACACATTCCCTGTTGGCTTTTGGGGCCTCTCACCGGGTTTAGCCCGGAGACTTTGGGGTTTTAAGCTCTTCTCTGGGTCTCCAGGGATGAGTGTGGAGTCCCTGGAATTTCCAGCTGTCCCAGCAACTCCACCCACACCTGCACGTGATTGGCTACAAACACATTGTATCCTGGGTGGATATGGGCAGTGAAACAGGTGACGTAAATCTCTGGGTTTTTGTTTTTGAAATGTAGGCAGCTCTGTTCTCCCACCACCGGCTGTGTTTTTTTTTAACCAGCACTGACCTTCCCCACTGGCCACAGCAAGCCCCCAGCCCTGCACACAATTCATAAACCCCCCAAAATCCAGCCACCATCTACTGCCCACCAATCACCCCCCAGTTTGTCCAGTCCATTGTCTCGCCGAGAGTCTCAGATAGATGCATTCACATAGAAGCAGTACTCGGTTTCTATGTTGTGTCGGCCATCTTTGTTGAAGAGTTATTCATGGCTGCTCAAAGGGAATGATGCCGTGATCTGACCATGCAAGTCGCAGGGGTGTGCTGACCTTGATTGGCACGCCCCCATTGAAAATTACATCCAAGATGTTTAACGCATTGTGTGTGGTCCCTTGCATGAGTTGTTTGAAGGATAGGTGCTCTAGAAGAATGGTGAGGGGCTTGGTAGGAACAGCCTCTGCATCCTCAAACCAGAGGTTCACGTCTCCTTGTTCAGTTCTTATAATACAGATCTATTAGTTTAGAGGAGAATAAGCTATCATGTCTCGGAGGGATGTAAAGTAGGAGAACATAGGAAGTACAATTATGTGAAGCAGAGATGGAGATTAGTGACTGCTTGCAGCTGGGATCCACTCTGATGGTGACATTTGACTTGGATAGCTCTCAAAATGTTGTGTTGCCACCGCTGGTGAAAACACCCAATTTTGTTTTTGGGGGTTGAGAGCCCATTGAATTGTTTGATTTGATTTAATTATACCATGCACCTGACAAACCTTATTGTGTTTCGGAACAGATGGATCATCAACTGGTCATCAAGAGAAACAGAAAAACCATAATTCAACTAAAGGGCAACAACCAGAGTCCAGCAATGTCAAAGGCACTAGCTCACAACTAGGTTCATTTGAAAAGATGGGTCTTTGATGTTTTTTTGAAAAAGACTCAACAAATGAGCTGGCTGAATTTCCTGGGTTAGTCTGTTCCATACACAGGATCCGTAGACGGAAAAACTCTGGCCGCCCCTGGGCGTATGGTATGGGCGTGTAGGGGGCTTGACAGGTGAGCCCACTGATTACAAGGCGGGTGAAACCCATCAAAAGAGTGAGATGAGAGGTATGGACTTGTAGTTCTGAGTAGATTCCTGCTAAGCCGCACCCCGTCCCGTTCCTCGCGTAAATGTAATGATTTTAAATCCTGGAAGCAGTACGCCACAATCCATAACTCTGTGATAAACAAAACTTTAATTCCAGTTTGTGAACAAGGCCAAGAATGACTGTCCTGTGTGTAACGGTAGAGCATGGGTTACCTAATGCACATTTCAGGTCTTCCCTGGGTTGATCCTCTCAGATGGCCCATTTTGACCTGGAATGTTACATTCTTTTAGGCCTGTGGGGCGAGAATTTCTAACTCAGATATTATATGATACCTTTCTACTGGGGAGGGTAATGTAGGCTTCCACACCGTCTGAAGTTGTCCCCCTGCATAGGAGCATCTGCGTGGGGCAGAAATTACCTCAGTACAAGTGGTGGCTGGAGGGAGAGGAGGCCATTGGAGGAATTACCACAGGCTGCATGGTCTCCCGCCTGCTCGGTAGCGCAGCACACTGCTGTCTGAGGACTGGCTGTCTGAGGACTGGTGGTTGTTGTGTTTTGGACCCAATAACAAAAGGATCAGGGATTAAGGCATTGTCCTAGGATAGGCCCCCTGCAACACAGGGGAGCGCATCTCCAAGGGAGGTGGAAAAAAGAAGGAGGAGATTTTAGCCGAAACACCCCCAGCGTGGGAGGTCCTGTGGGACGCAAGGGGATATTGCAAGGGTACATGTCTAGTCTTTGCTCTCTCTTGCTCCCCCCCACTTTCTCTCCTGCCTGGGGGACCTGAACTAGGAATGGACACCCTGTCGGGGGAATACTGCACCTTGGGTCAGTGGTAGACAAGGAGTGCCCTTGGAGCGGCAGAGAGATGCAGTCAAGGCTACAGAGCTCTCTGCGCAGTGAATGAGGGCCCCCCGTGTAGAATGGGAGCACCCTGAGCCGTGCGCACACATGTCTCCCTGAATGATCAGTGGCTGCATAGTCACACTCACATTGCTTCTCATGGTTATAGACAAGCGTAGGTGGCCGGGTCAACAGAGCAATATGAACACCTTCACAGTGGTATCCTCCAAGGCACCAAGGGACCCCAAATACACCCAGGGCACCGGATCTAGGTGTATGGCACTGGGGAAACACACAAATAACAATATCCACAAGGCAATCAAAGACTCCAGGGACAACTGAACAAAGGTTAGATACCATTGGTCTGGATGCCAGACTGCTGAGGCAGGATCTTCTAAAATTGTGTTGTTGGTTAATGAGGCGGTACAGAGGGTATCAGAAGTGGAAGGCATGATGACAACCCTTCAAAAACATGGGCATCCTTTTTGATAGAACCCAGACATTAGAGAAAAGTGTAGTGGACGCAGAAGAGCATTCTAGGAGGAACAATGGTCACACAGTTTGCCTACCGAAACAAGTGGAGGGGGAAACGATGGGGCTCTATCCAGAAGACCTTTTCCTGAAGGGGTTTGGACACAGTGTCCACTTTGTTTATTTCTCAATAAAGAGAGCTGACAGGGAGCCTGTCCGCACCCTGGTGTGGGGGGGCAGGAGGGTGAAGGGCGCACTGAGACAGAATGCAATGTTCAGGAAAAAGTTGAAGACCTTATTGTTGAGATAATCTGTTTTTATTTGTTATTCAGTCAGAAGGACTCTCTGCTTTTTGCTGCTACGTTAGAACAATCACCTAATGATTTGGGCCCTGTCATATTGTTTGATGTCTGTCTTGTTTCTGCGCCCGTAAGCCTCCGGGTCAATGGTGCGCATTATAAATATAATGAAGTAAAGTAAAGATAGTCACAAAACTCCTGAGACAGAGATGGAGTTCTACAGGACAGACCAGAAAAAATATCAACCATCGAAGGTGATGGGCATCAAGTAGCAATTTTTATGGACTTCCCCAGATCATTCAAAAAGCCAGACAATCCTTTGAGATGGTCAAGAGATGATCAAGATGGTCAAGAGGAAGCCATGCGACCAGAACGTTAAGTATGCTCCAATGCACCCAGCTTCGCTCAAGATCATGGAAGAAAGTAACACCAGATTCCTTAGCAACCCCAGGAAGACCTGGGACTGGGCAGATCTAAAATGGGCCTCATTCTGAGAATTGTGGTTGGGGCATAAAATGGCAGAATCGGAATTACAATCATTTCTGCGCCTTGATATCAAGAGTGTAGAGGTAAATAAGGAGAAATGACTGGAGGTATTTCCTCCAGAACAATGGAGAATTATTGCTGGAGGGATTACATCCAGCATCAATTCCTCCAGTCCCCAAAGGTTTCCTATGGGATGCCATACTGCAGAATAACAAGAATTTGGAGGATTTACCTCCAATTCTGATGGTGGAAATGATCTTCGAGTTTGACAGAATTAACACAGCTAATTCTGCTCAACTCAACATGTGGCTCAGTGTTTTAGTGCCATGTTGTTCTAATTTAGCCAACTGGTGGCCAATGCCTATGACTTAAGATGGTATCACTACATATTATCCCCACCAAAAATATTGGCGTATATGTGGTCGTCTGGAACGGCCATAGTCAATATTTTTTGGGGGATAATTTTTATGGTTTTTGAGAGGAGGGGTTGTGGGGGTGTCCCCCGCTCCTTTAAAAATAATGTGGGGGATGCAAGGGTGTCCCCCGCATGCTCCATGCTTTAATATCACTGCAAAAATATGGCGATATTTTTGTATGGTGATATTTTTGCGGGGATATTAACACATGGAACCCTTAAGACTTGTGAATACCATCTCCGGCCTAATCAGGCATTCTGGTATTCTGTTCAGCATGCCTAGGCATTTCCTACCAATATTTCCTTCAACCCTGTGCCATATATTTTCTCGGAGTCCCCATATCTGGACCCCATACAAATTGATTGAGCAAATCTTGGTCTTAAACAGTTAATAATACCCTTGCAGACTCTCCTGCTAAGCAAATTTGTATCTCCTCGCTGACACGGTCTATAAGGTTAGATGCATTCGATTTCTATTCCAAATGCAATTTCCATTGAAAAGCAGACAAAAGCACTTGGATGGTTTCACTGTTTCCACATCCTTATTACAATGGAACTTCTGGGAAGTTGACTTGAGTCATTGACCAAGCACAGGAACCTTGCTTTTAGTGATGTTAAATCGACGGTCGTGTTCCATGGACCGGATCACAAGCGGATTCAAGACTCGCTGTAGACCCTCTCGGGTTCTAGACAATAATACGAGGTCACCTGCGTGTGGCAAGCTGGGGCATTGCAGTGTATCCGTGAGAGGAGGCAACCCCTTTAGTTTGCACAATGAGCCTGGGAGATCAGAAATAAACCAATTGAGCATTAATGGTGCGAGGACGCAGCCTCAGCTTAATCCATTGCGGTTCATAACATGTCTCTGTGGTGTGGTCCTCTCTTGCAACGTTCACCCAGGTATCTCAGTGTGATTCTGTTAACCGAGCTGGGACTCCCGGGTGTATAGCTGCTTGTGGTGTATGCCACGACAAACACTGTTAAAGTCAGCAGTGAAATCTACAAAGCACGCATAGTGGTTTTCTGGGTAGCTTTGTGTATCTATATCATAAATGGGCCAAGGCATACCCTTAGTCGAGCACTGAATGACCCTAACTAATCCCTGCCTGATCAATAGGCTATACATTGGAATCCAAAACAGGGGGGGGGCTGGGAAACTCTCTAGCAGCACGAACACAACCCATTGACTTGTTCTTGGGTGGATGGCCCCTGGGAGAGTCTCAAACAAGTCTAACTCACTATTCTTTTCACAGAGAAGAAATTTCCCGCATCGGCCTTTGTCCTGCTGTAGGGGCAGTCCAGCATCAAAATGCTAGGCAATTCTCCTCTGAACAAGAGTACCACAGCAACCCCATACACGTGTTTCAGTCTAGTTGGGCATCATCAGTGAGGTGAAGCTGTGCCTCTCTAAGAGCAGTGAGCAAGGGGTCCACATCTGGATTCCCCTGGTAACTTAGGGTGAGACCCAAAGTTACTTGGTATGCAAAACAGAGGGGGGTCTGGGAAACTCTCTACCAGCACAAACAGGGCTGTGTTCATGCTGGTAGAGAGTTTCCCAGACTCCCCCCTTGTTTTGCATAAATTAACTTTGGGTCTAACCCTAAGTTACCAGGGTGATTCAGAGGTGGACCCCTTGTTCACTGTTCTTAGAGAGGCACAGCTTCACCTCACTGATGATGCCCAACTAGGCTGAAACATGTGTATGGGGTTGCTGTGGCACTCTTGTTCAGGGGAGAATTGCCTAGCATTTCGGTGCTGGACTGCCCTTGGGCAGGACAAAGACTGATATGGGGGAAATGTCTTCTCTGTGAAAAGAACAGTGAGCTAAAGATTTGGTTGAGACTCTCCCAGGGGCCATCCACCCAAGAACAAGTCAATGGGCTGTGTTCGTGCTGGTAGAGAGTTTCCCAGACCCGCCCCCCCCTTGTTATACATTGGAATCAGTGCTCCAAATTATTGCAAGCAAGATTTTGGAGCAGATCTTCAAATGATCTTTGCTGCCCTTATCAAGAAGGATGATTAGTCCATTGGTTTAAAGGGAATAGAAAGAGAAGGCATTGTAGAGGGTAGGGATGTCAACAGGTGTCTTTAGAGCAGTGGTCGAAGTGAGCGCTCTTTAATGCCATCGTTAGTTTGGACTCATAAGTGGCGGTTATGCACCAACATTAGTTTTGGCACCACCTGATGAGGCTATACAATGTTAGCTGAAATCTAGTGCTTTAGTGCTGCCATTAGTTTTTGCTCGTAGGTGGCCCTTTAGTGCCACCATTAGTCTTAGCTTGCGGGTGGGTCTGAAGCACCAGATGTAATCAACGACAGTGCTGTAGAATGGGGTGACATGCCACAGACAGTACACAGCGAAAGACGCCGGTGAGGCAGATGAGGATCAGAGTGCAGGGATTGTGTGCCTCTCCTCTGTGTCAGTTCTCCTTCTGCCACAAAGGCCAACACTCTGGTATGTCTACCTGGGACTTGGCAGTAGGCATGTATGACAAAAGGAGCTCCATTTAGCAAAGCCAATACTGTTGGCTTTCGCAATCCATGTTGATGATTGCTGATAATGCATAAGGAGAACTGGCATTGGGCCTCATCACGAGTTGGGCGGTAGCATTTAAGGGTCTGCCAAATCTTGAGCCCAGAGAGTTTACCCCCAGCTCAGAGCTGGGAGCAAACATGCTGGGAAAATGCCCATTTTCGGCGCAATTACCGCTGCCGATATTGCCACGCAGTAATTGCACTAAAAATTTGGGGAGTAATGGTTAGAATCCAATCCGTGATATGGAGGTAATACTGCCAGACGGGTGGGCACTATGGCAAATAAAGTTGGGCGGTATACTGGCCAACTTGTGACGAGGCCCATTGTGTCTTTCAATTAGCAAGCCGCATTAACTCAATGGAGCTCATTTTACAAATGAGCCTAAATCGCCTGGAGGGGAACGCTTACATTTGCACTTATTTGAAAACAGGTCCCCTACAGGCAATTATTGTCACTTGCACTGTGGGGTGCAAAGGAGCAATGTAAAGTGACGCCGGAAGCGGATTTATGCCTCTCTTTTGCACTGTGCTGTGCAAAATGAGTAAATGTTGCCCGCCATGTACGCATGGCAGGCAGTGTTTACAATGATTTCCTATACAATCCGCCCGCTTTTTACTGTAAAAGCATGCGGATTGCAGAAGAAATCATTGATATAACAACAGCATGAAAATCTCACGCTGGCGTGAATCCAGGTGGTGGAAATTTAGCTTCTGCCACCCACCCCGGCCCCCCGACCGCACCCCCTCTGCCCCCACCGACCGCAGATCCCCCCCCCCCCACTCCAGGTCCTCCACACCCCTCGAAAACAATGAAAGTGCCAAGGAGCGTGATTGGAGGCCTTAAAACAGATGTAACGCCTTTAAACCTGCCTTTTGGGGCTATATTCAGGCGCAGGGGTCTTCCAAAACGAGCCCCAAAGATTCTGGAGCTGTTTGAGAAGGGCTTGCCACCTCTGCGAATTGCTGTCAATACTGGGGGAAATTTGGAACCCGACCACGAGTGCCATTGGAGAAATGGCTCGCGAGTTTCTCATCCGGCGGCTATTGATCGCTGCCTAAACAGCTGCAGCGTGTGATCTGCGAGTACTCTGGGAGCTGTTGACACACTGATGTAGGATCGATTATTTCTAAAGAGAACACAAGACTTCCAAGAAGGCAAGTGGTTTGGCAAATACATTAGGCTGCGAATAACAGGTTTTAGAGGAAACACACAAGAGGAGTGCCTGCACCAGCTGCTGTAAGGACCTGGGATGAGTTCATCTGCTCCGGCTCAAGGAAATAGACAGACAAAACACCCCTAGGACGTTGTTACAAAATGAATGTTTACGTATCAACTCAGCTGTCGGATCTAGATTCAAAAGCTGTTTTTGGCAAAAGCGTATGAAAAGCCTACAAGATCCCCGAAAAGGCACTTGGCTGCAATGAGAGATTTCAATTTCAACAAGCAAGGTGGAACCAGGTCTCCAAGCTGTGCAGGTACGGAAATGCAGGGTATGTTGGCCCGGGCCTCTCTGCGCCTGCAGATCTGACCTTGGAGGATAGAAGTACGCTACTTCCCTTCAGGGGTGAACTGGCCGGGTGCAAGGGTCCCTCGGCCGGCCCAAGTACATGAAGATACTTTTGCTCACCGGCCACATGCACAGCCGGCAAACCACATGGGGTCAGTGAGCGCATTTGCAGTGACAGGCCTTTTGCAGTGTAGGTAGCATTTGTAATTGGGTATTTATAATGCGCTTAATACCCAGAGGTTTCTAAGCGCGGACCAGAGGATCGAACTTGTGTTGTTATCATTCTCTTGCTTTCAAGGCGAGCGTGTTGCCCCTGAGCTATCCTCCCGGCCCATTGAGCTTACGCCTAATCTACAGGAGTGGAGACCAGGCCAAGGGAAAAGAGGTGCAGATCTGCCAAATACCAAAGCACATCCTATTCTCGGTTGGGGCGCGCCTTGTTCTGTGGCAGACATGCCACTGCATCCCTTCTAGGTTTGACCTCATCCACAAGAGTGAATATGCCCATGCAGAAGTGTTTTGCATTGCTAGATTAACTTTTGAGGAGAAGTGTGGCCCTTGCATGGTATTCTGTGTATCTGCCCAGTTGCTGGTGAGAGGCAGACGTTTTTCTGATTTGGGCTACTAGATTTGTGTCTCAGAATACTATGACACAGGACCAGAGCAAGGAATTTTGCCACCCCGGACTAAGTTACGATTTGCCGCTGCACACCCCTCGGGTTTATGCTAAATTTGCAGATCATCTGGCACCACTGTTGGTCACTATGCTACACTCTTATGTTATATCAGTGGCTTCTTGGCACTGGACTAAGATTATGAATCTGCAAAATTTAGACCCGTGGATTGAATACTAACAGCGTGCGCATTACAATGAAGACATGTGAGACCCAATTAATAAGTAAAGATGCTGTGATTCAGTTATTGAAGTTATAAATGCTGTGAGGAGCTAGGAATGAGACACAGAGGAGACATGTTTGTGTTTACAAACTTTTAGTAACATAAAATGAGGTGGGAAAATGCCTCACTATTGCTAATCTAGGAGGAATTTTCATACTGCAACAAAACGAATGAGTCTGTCCAGTGTAAACATGCTCAAATAAAAGGTCTGTCCTGTGTCCGTAATCCTATTCTGGCCTCTCACACTCTAACTAAACTTCAATGTATAGGGAATTGACTATTGAGGTTTCCAAGTGCTCAAGTTCAATACAAAAGTTCAAAGTCAACAAAAAGTGTTTCCAACAATCAATGTTCACTGTTCCAGGGGTCAAATTTTGTATCTTAATTTACACCACTTCAAAAAGAATTCTTAGGTTCCAAGAGGATTCTTCTCTCCCTTTGGTACGCTTTGCTTCTCTTGGGATATCAGCTCCCTTCCACAAGCGTTCTCTTCTCCTTTTATACAAATATCTCTTCTTAAAGGCTCTCTTTTTCTGTTTCCAATTCACAACAGTTCATTAATTCAAGGGCATGGCCTTCCTTGAAGTTCTTTACAATATGTATTTAGTCTTCACCTGGGATACTCTCCCACCAGGTCTTCTCACACAAATGCCTAACTTCCACTTTACCTGGTGTACCTTCCTACCAGGACTTAATTATACATACTTCAACCTTTACCTGGTATACTCTCCTGCCAGGGTTTTATTATACACAAACTTAGCTTCACATGGTACAGTCTCCTGACAGGATTTTGTTACACCATTGCTAAACTTCACCTGGTATACTTCTATGCCAGGGCTTTGTTACAGAACTACTTGACTTCACCTAGTATATTGCTCTGCCAGGACTTTGTTATACAACTACTAAACTTCACCTGGTATATTTCTCTGCTAGGACTTTGTTATATGATTCACTCTTGTATTACATACCTACTTTGTTATGCAGATACTTCACTTTAACTGGCATACTTCTTGAACAGGACTTTATTAAGCGAGTCATTTTTTCTTACAACGTAGGGTTCAATAACCCATAAACAACTTGTTTTAGAAATGCTTACACATCTTTAGCAACAATGCTGTTTCCCTCGCAATTCGTTTTCGAGAAGTGATTCACTTTATTTGGCCACCTGGTAACCCACTTGCTTCCTCTTGGTTCACTTCTTGTTTCTATTGCTTCAGTGGACTGAAATATGCTTGTTGGCAACCCGCTAACCCTTCTTCCTTTTCAGGGCTCACCTGTTGTCTCCAGTGTTTCTCTCCTCTCCCCTGCTGCACTGTCCTGGCTTTGCGTGCGCCCTGTCAAGGGCTGCAATGCTGTTATGTCGCCTTTTGCTGTGAGCAGCCCCTGCTGCCTTCTCTGTTTCTGCAGCGGTCTGCCCGCACCCTGGTTTCTCTGATTTCGTATCATTTTCACCCCTCGTTCGCCTGCCAATGCTTGCTTGCCTTCAACATAGTGCTCAGCGGTCATAAGGACTGCGAGGTAGCGTGGCATATGCTGCTCTCCTCTCTCCTTCCTCTCATCACCTGCAGACAGTCCGCTTTTGAAATTCCTGACTTGCTTAGTCATTTGTCAACTACTAGACAGCTGCGTTGGTCGCCCGGTCTTCATAATCCTCATTACTTTGTTGCTCTTCCTCCTGTCAGTCATTACAGAGTTACTTTCTGAATGGTTTACAGGATGTGAATACTGAGCCTCCTGGGGTGATATTCATTACTCCCTGCCTCTTCCTCATCCTTGTTGCCAACATATTCTCCCTAATGAGAGTTTGGGGATTTATCATAATATATCTATTAGGAGGTGGGGGATGAGTGTAACAATATGCCATTAAGGCATGGGGGACTGATGAAACATCCCTGAAGGGGAATAGGTGGGTATGTGCTTTCCTCTGACAATGTTCTGTCACTCTCCCAAGGTGTACCTCCCCCCAGATGGTCCTCCCTCATATAGAAGCCCCCAGGGTCATGATCAGGTAGAAGCTGCCATATGGGAGGGGGGTCACCTCAGGGAAGGAAGTGAGGACCTCATCAGATTAATCACAGTGCCCTTAAAGAGAATTGTACTGATTGTTTTCCTTTCCCCTTGAATAATTGTTTTAATGTATTGTGGCTATTTCAGGATCAAAGAAAATGAAATTCAGAACTGAGTATATTAAATGTTAACTTCCCGGAGCTATTGAATTGTGATGGCAACGTGGGAGTATAATCAAAGACATCTAAAAGGAAGTAGTTTTCACTTGAATGGCTCTGTCGAGGTGAGTTTTTGTCCCAAGGAAGGCAGTGCTAGAGAATAAAGGAGCCCTGGCGTCGAAACCAGTGTCGCTAGAATGCTTCTGGTTCGGGATGATGTTGTTATACACTTATGTGGTTTGATGATGAGGAATGAATGGAATGAATAGAGGAGAAGGACGTACTCTACAGTTATGGATGACATTTATCATACAATATTTCTAGAACATTCGGAATTGTGTCTAAATTCATCTTATCGAGTAGATGATATATGGATATGCATACATTGATATGTTTTATAATGAAATCATTTAGAGCACATGTTGAGCCTTGTGTTTTTGCAGAATGCATGTGTAAAGACAGCGCAAAGCGCTTTACATACGTATTTTTCGCCACGCCTCATTTTCATTCATTTGTATGGCAGAGAGGGGTCATCGAACAGAATATGCATTTCTGCCTCTCCCACCCTCTCCGCAATGCAATTGTGGCAGCATTTATGCCAGCATTTCATGATGGTGTAAATGCTGTGGATTCCTATGGAAGCCGCCTGCTTTTTACACCAGCAAAAAAGAAGGTTGATTCATAGGAATCTATTGTAAACGCTGCCTATCATGTATACATTTCAGGCAGCGTTTACTCATTTTGCAATGCAGAGGCGTAACAGTGTCTTTGTTAGCATTTCACACATTCTTTTTGCACTTCACATGAGAAATTCCAAAAATGGCAGGAGGTGTGGGAGCTGTGTGCACGTCATTGCAAACATTGGCATGCAATTTAGCAGAATGGGAGCATCAGCTACCTACTGTGTGTTGCGTATTTTAGGCTTTGTGTTGAGGTGGTCTACATGAATGATGGCCTAGTAAGTACCATTGGGAGCATTTTACTGTTGAAGGTGGTTCTCTGGGTGGCAGCCTTGTGTTGCCTGGTCCCAGAATCAGGTGCAGTGGGACAGGTGACCAGCGATTGTAACCATCAAAGACTTAAGATTGATTATGCGCAGTAAATACACACATCCTCTCCTCCTGCCTCTGCAGGGAGCTCGCAGCTCTGGGACAGAATGAACAGGAGTTCAGTTTTACTATGGTTGTATATGGCAGTAAAATACACTATACATTTCCTCCGAAAGAGCACGAAAATCATTTGCACAGTATCACAAGAGTTTCACTTATTGCTGCACAAGTTTAAATTAGCACTTATTATCATATATTTTATAGCGCTAACCTAGCTCGGGAGCCACAGAGCGCTCGACAGGCATAAGGCAAAACATTGGGAGTAAAAACGTCATCAAGTAAATATTTGTAATAATTAGTAGTAATTAGTAATAACCTTCATCTAACACTGTTACGAGATGTATTTAAAATGACTTTGGTGCACAGGGCGTGGTTCCTCCTTAAAGGTATAGGCCTTTAACGACTACTAGTACGCTCCCACTCAGAGAAGCCCCTCAGGGGCCTAGCAGCACCCGTGTAACTTATGGAGTGTGGGTGGGGGCTGTGCATGGGCCTCCATCTTGGCTCCATGTCTTTGTTTCTTAGTAATTGGACTCCCTAATTATGAGTTACCCCATTGAAGTCACCTCTCCCTAATTCTGCATATCCAGATGTATTAACAGCTGCTGAATTGAAAGGCTAAGAAACAGGCTCAGACTGTCCTATTGGGCAATAGGGCAATGCCATAACCACAAACACAGAATGCTGGTGTGGGCCAGTTTGTGGGGTCAAAGTGGGCCACTTGATTGGCCCAGGTGGAAAAGTTTGATGTGTTACTTCACCATGCGGCCAGTAGTTTTGACCAGTGTTACTGAATTAATATCTTTCAAATGCTCCATTTGCATCACATTTGTGCTATTCAAACAGTCTGTCACAAAAGGAGTGAATTGCAATTTTCAACTGTGGGCCACTTTTTCATTGGTGCCTGAGGCAATTGTATGCCCCAGTCCGACCCAGCTAAGAAACACTTCCAACTGGTAAAGACAATATTCCATTTATTTATTGGACATTTGTATGGTGACTATACACATGTGTTTCCAGGCAGCACAAGACAAGATCTTGGAGGGGTTGGGGAAGGGGGGGGGGCATGGGAATCAAAAATGTAGAACAACAAAAGCAGTTATATTGGCCTTGTGACAATCCTACCGTGCAAGTGCTTGACAAGGTGGTAAGTGCAAGAGGGAGGGGGTAGAGGGAGAAGTGCAGGAGTGGGTAACCCACAAGGGTGGGGGCGGGTAAGTATTGGGCGGGCCAAGGCAACAAGTGCCAGGGTAAGGGGGGGTGAGTGTGGTGGACAGGGAGGACCAAGTTGGGCAAATCTGGGGAAGGGAGCCAGAGGGAAAGTGCTGGCAAAGGATGCTGGGGGACAGTTAGCGGGTGGTATGGCCCCTGTATGACTCTGAGGGTACCAGGCCCGATTTGCAGTGGCAGATGGAGAGTTAGCAAGGGAGGGAGAGAGGGAAGGAAGAGGAGAACAGGAAAGTCTTGAGAAGTTTCCGGAACTTAAGAAGATCTGGCTCAATTTTGAGGGGGGAGGGAGGCCGTTCCAGAAGGATGAGCCAGCCGAGGAAAGGGATCTACCTCCCACTCTCTGCTTGGAGAAGCTTTTGACCTGCAGAGAGTTGGAGCCAGAAGACCGAAAGACTCTGGCCGGGAGGTATTTAGGGAGGGAAAGCTGGATGTTAAGTGGACACAGGCCCCAGACAGCCTTGTGGATGATGCAAAGGGTCTTGAATTTGATCCTTATGGTCAACGGGAGCTAGTGGAGAGATTTTAGGGCTGGAGAGAAGTGATCCCTGGGCTTCAGGCCAAGGATAAGTCTTGCAGTCCTATTCTGGATTAGCTGAAGGTGGCAAAGGGAGGAAAGAGGCAGGCTGATGAACACGCTGTTGCAGTAGTCTAACCTAGAGAGAACCAGTGCTCTGCAGACATTGAGGTTCTGGGGGAAGGTGAGGAAAGGTAGAACGCCCCTGAGGAGGTGCAACTGAAAATTGAACTTCTTGGCAAGGTCCATGATTTGTGGAGAGAAAGACAGAGCAGTCAAAGATGATCCCAAGGTTTATTACCTCACAAGTAGGTGAGGGGAGAGAACCCAGGGAGTCAGGCCAGAGAGTGGGAGGGAAACAAGGAGCAGGCATCCCAATGAGAAGGATCACTGTCTTACTGGCATTAAGGCAGAGATCATTGGCAGAGCACCATGCCTGTATAGCAGTGTGGCCGTCAGGTACGAGGGAGGAGGAGGTAGAGGAAGGCAGCATGGAAGAGAGCTGTGTGTCATCTGCATAACACTGGAAATGAAGGGCGAAAGTGGAGATCAGGTGGGCTAGAGAACCAGGTAGATGTTGAAGAGCCATGGTGATAGGATAGAGCCCTTAGGGATGTCACAGTAGAGAGTGAGGTGCAGGAGAGAAAAGGGCCCATTTGCACTTGGGAAGGTCTGTTTGAAAGGAAGGAGGTCAGCCACACCAGTGCCCGATGCCTAGGCTATCATGGAGACCTTTTATGAGGTTGGAGTGGTTGACTGTGTTAAAAGCAGAAGAGAGATCGAGACGGATCAGAACAGAGGGAGTGTTAGAGTCCAGGTTAAAGAGTAGGTCTTCACGGGTGTTCAGGAGAGCAGTTTGTGTGCCTCTGGCAGCCCTAAAACCAGACTGGTAGTTGTGGAGGCAGCCAGCCATTTTGGTGTGGAGGGTCAGTTGTGGGATAACCAGCTTCTCCATGAGTTTGCCCAAATACCGGGGTGATAGAGATAGGGCGATAGTTAGCCGGGCAAGAAGGGTCAGCAGATAGATTTTTTAGGAGAGTGTGCACAAGAGAGTGCTTGAGGGGTTCAGGGAAGGAGCCAGTGGCACATAAGTGGTTGCAGAAGTCAGCCAAGGCTGGAGAGATAGAGGCAGTGTTGCCCTTGATGGTTCTGGAGGAGCAGGGCCACACCTGTTTAGTGGAGACCTGCATAGAGCGGACAACTATAGAGATCTCATCTGGTGTAATAGGAGAAAAAGAGGAGAGTATGGGGAGAGGGGCCCAAGGGAGGCGAGAGATGGGGGAGTGAGGAGGGAGCAGGTGACAGAGGGGACAGGATGGCCAGAGTTTGAGGAAAAGTGGGCGGCCAGTGCAGGGCAGAGGGCCTGGGAGGGAGGAGGAGATGAGGAGATTGCAGTAGGGTTGGCAAGTCCCTTGCAGATTTCAAAGAGTTCATTTGTGTTTTTGGTGGCTTCAGAGATGCAGGCTTGGACATGAGCCCTCTCATTGGAGCAGATGGAGAGACGGTATTGCCTTTGGAGTAGGCGGCAGGCCAGTTTGTCAGAGGATGAGCTAGATTCCTGCCACTTCTGCTTTGCAGCTTTGCACTTGCATTTCAAACCGGCCAAGTCAGAGTCATACAAAGAGTTGCATTTGGAGGTAGCCTTCATGCGGATCCTCATGACGGGAGCAAGGATTTCCAGGGAGTTAAAGATAGAGAGATGGAGGTTAGCTAGAACAGAGTCAGAAGGAGAGTCTAATGAAGGGGACGGAGGAGGGATGAAGGAAGAGGCAAATGCAGCGACCGTCACATGCTTCATTGGTCGATTGACAGAGGAGACTGGCAATGCAGGCAGATGCATTAGGGAACAGGGTAGGTCAAGGTGGGAAGAGTAGGAGAGAGTGGTCAGACCGAGAGATAGGGGTAGTGAGAGGGTTAGAGAGAGGGATGTCTGTTGATATGAGAGCATCCAAGGTGTGTCCAGCAGAGTGGATTGGGCCAGAGGGAAGGATAGAGAGGGAAAGAGTGCTGCAAAGGTCGCAGAAGAGAACAGTGACCACATCAATAGAGTCAAGGTGGATGTTAAAGTCCCGAAGGAAGGTACGTTTGGGGGAGGAAACAAGAAGAGAGAGAGACAGGTCGGCCCATTCTGAGAAGAAGAGGGAGGACGGTCGGCGGTCTGTAGATGATAGCAAGAGTAAGAGAGAACGTAGGTGAGATGGACAGCCTGCAGACTAGGCCTTCAAAGGATAAGTTGGTTTAAGTAGGGATGATTGAGGCAGGAGCCCACTCAGGGAAGATCAAAGCCACTCCACCACGAGGCCAAGAGGTCCTGGGATTGGACCAGATCTTGTAGCCCTCAGGGAGAAGTGTGTCAAAAGCAGTGAGAGAGCTGTCCTTGAACCAGGTCTCACTGAGAGCAAGGACATCAAGGTCAAGGTCTTCAAGGAGGGTGACAGATGTCAGAGGAGTGTTTGATGGCAGAGCGAGAATTGAGGGTAGCTAAGTGAAGCTGGTTGCCCCCTTTAAAATATTTATGAGGGGGCACAGAGGTGGTGTGCCACTACTGGGGGGGGGGTGCGGAGAGGGGTATGAGGGAAGGATGGGTTGAAGGAGAGGGGGGGTGGAAGAGAGAAGAAAGACACCTGTCAGGAAGTCAGAAGTTGGGCTGAATCCTCTGGGCCATGATAGTGCCATTATGATAGACAATGATGCATTTGGAAGATGCAAAGTGAGCCAAGAGCACTTCCCATCTGGTGATGCCAGTATTGGCTGAGGAGGAGAAAGGGGTGAGGACAGAGACCATATGCTGGGTCTATAGGTTAGAAGAAGGAACAGCAAATAGAATTCCCTTTTATCCTTTCAGGCACACCTTGATACCTCAGACTTCAAATGGAAAATCTATTGATAGAAAGCCAAACAGAAATCACTTGCAGTTGGCAGCTCAACATGAACAGAAAATGTGCCATGGGGCTTTACATGTGTGGGTCGGTTAGTTGTGTGCACGCTCCCAAGCCTTGCTATTCATGTTAGCCACCAGCAATGTATAACCATGAGTGCTGCCTTGTCACATGCTTCTTAAATCTCAATCTCTCTTCCATGCACAATTTCATTACAAATGAGACTTACAGTGACTGTAACTTTACTCGCCACCGATATAATTAGTCATGTCATTTGTGATGTTATTGGAGATGACATCAATGATGTCAGTTGTGATATCATGCATGATACTATCACCCTCCATGGTTTTTAGATTGTGTATTGCATCCATGTCACCCTGAAGTTTGTTCTTTAAATGTGCACGTTTATTTTTATTGGCAAAGGGTATTTTAACAACCAGGGTATGCACGCCATATCTTCATGAACCAGAACAGTGGACCTAACAGTGCAGAAACACCATGACTAGTGGTGTCCAATAGAACAGGGGGGATTTGATGACAGCGGAGAAAACAAGAAATAATATAACATTAGCCAGAAGAGACTGAAACCTGTTGGGCAAGAACCCCTGTATAACATAATACTGAAGACAGAAGAGAGCGGAAGGTGTTTATTGGTTGAATTGATTTTGGAAGTGTTGTTGATCATCATGTCTCCTCTGTCCCTCCCCTAACACTTACCCCATGTTCTCCCCAGGCATAATTCCATACACACTGTAATACCCTGAGCGCTGACACTCCTGTCAGCTGACTTAGCAACTCCAGTACTATCCCCTGATGTAGAGTTTGTTTCTTACAAACTAATCTAGTGAAAGCCTCCACACTATAAAGGCCTGATTGAGCACCTCGTATGTCCATCACACAGCCACTCACCAACTAACTACATCTAGTACCATGCTTTGTCAGTTCTAGACGTTGCCATTACAAGAAAACTCTGCGCTTAACCAACCTGTACTCTCCTGAGTCCTACACTCATAATTAACGATAACGTAGCACATTTAGAAAACACACATCGCTCCTTTGACATTAATATCTGCTCTAACTCATCGCAATTGTTTTTTCAGTCTTATTTTGGTCATATTCAAAAACCTTGGCTCTACTATGGACTCAGGCCTAACCCTCTCCCGTCAGATCAATGATGCATAAAAATCCTGTCACTATCACCTCAAACTCCTTAGATGCATTTTCCCTTACCTAACCTAGCCCAACATATTTGCCACTGTTATGTCTATTGTTATGTCGAGACGGGACTATACCAACTCCTTATACCTGGGAGCACCGGCATACCAACTTAACAAACTCCAAAGAGCCCAAAACGTTGCCGCCAAACTCCTTCTCCCCCTGGGACACAGAGACCACAAATCCCCCGCTCTCTGCATCCTCCACTGGCTCCCTGTTGGACGAAGGGCCACCTTCAAAACCCTATGCATTACCCACCGAGCAGTGCACAAGACCGGCCCAACGTACCTAAAAGAGAAGATTAAACCTTACCTCCCATCACGCACCCTAAGATCAAGCACTGCCCTCTTAATAATTATTCCATCCTCCAATTCATCCAGGATTGGAGGATCTGCCTTCTCAACCTTGGCTCCAACTCTGTGGAACTCACTCCCCCAACACATTCAACGCACCCAAGACTATATGGCCTTCCGCAAAGCTTTAAAAACCTGTCTCTTTCTATAAAGATGATTGAGACCATTTAAGGCCTCTGACACCGTGCAACCTGCGGACAAATGTTCAAGGAGATACTGAGTAATGACTAATAAGTCACTATGAATGCAGCAATCACAAACGTGTGAATAACAGTGGGCTCGTAAGAACTCCATGAACACACCAACATCTTGCTAGAACGCAGCTGTACCCCATGAAAAATCGGCCTAGCTGCATACATAAGCATCCTACACAGGCCTAACAAAGCCAGAATATAGTCTAGGAGACCAACCTCCAAACTGCACACATTCAACTGATCTCAATACCACCACACCTAATGTTAAGATGCAGCTACCATCAGGCAATCGCATCAGCTGCGCACCCATTGAGTGCACCCAAGCACCCTATGATACCCTGCTCTCTCGACTGACCTGGACTACAGTCCCCGAGGGCGTTTAACCCACAAGCGCCTTGAGGACACACCAATGATATATAGAGCAATATATAAATGCCAAATAACATACCATAACATATTGTTGTCTTGTGTTCCATGATCCATCAGCACTGACTATGGTGACTAGGGCTGATGGGAGTAGTAGTCCAAAACATCTGGAGAATCCTCCAATTTTAGGATTGTCACATAATCTCTGGGATGTCCAGTGCCGTGATTGCTTTATCCCGAAATCTCTGTAGTAATAATATGATCCTGGAAATGTAGCCCCGCTTTCAAATGTGTATGTTTTATGTTCCCAAAGTGCCAGTCTTAGCTCATTTAGGTCTCTACAATTTCAGATAAAATGGAGTTACATTTGTACGGTTATTTTTGGGCCCGGGCACAATGAGCATGGGCGAAGGGCACATTATTGAAAGCATCACATTGATGCCTCACTAATTTGTGGCTGGGGAAAGGACTCTCCATCACCAGATCGTTCAGCTCAATTTCTTTTCATGAGCTTTATCTTTTTATTTGAAGCTTTTCCATAACTGGTTGTCGGGGGGGATAGTTTCAGTGGTTTATTAAGCTTAAATCACAATTCTTAAGGACATTAATTTGCACCATTCGGGCCTACTATAACACAAATGACTAAATGTGCCATAATTGACTTTTAATAATTGTTAAATTATTAAACAATCCCAGAGAGCACCTCGACTGCTCTCTGGGATTTTCTTTCAAGCCCGTGCATCTCTCGCCGCTGCACGCTCTAATGCAGTATATGCCCACACCAACTGCCCATGTTTATGTCTCACAGGCATTATTACTAACTTGATTCTCGTTCCACCTGTGGGTACCGGCCTCACTCATGACTGTACTGGACTACTCTTCTTCCACGTCTTCCCCAGTTCTTCACTCAAGGTGTGCTTTTTCACAAGTATTTTGAATTTTGAATTTACGTGTGCTCTTCACATGTATTTTGAATTGTCATGTATTGATGGCCTACTATGACTCGTGCAGCCCTGTGCCGCCTATGCAATTTACCTCTAACAACCTATTATTTATTTATTTGCATTTTTATTATGACTCATGCAGCCCTGTGCTGCCTATGCAATTTACCTGTAACTAGCTATTTGACTCATTCAGCCTTGTGCTGCCTATGTAATATACCTGTAACTACCTATTATGACTTGTGCAGTCCTGTGCTGCCTATTCAATTTACCTGTAACTACCTATTATGACTCGTCCACCCTTGTGCTGCTTATGCAATTTACCTGTAATGACCTATTAGGACTCGTGCAGCCCTCTGCTCCCTATGCAATTTACCTGTAACTTCCTATTTTGACTCGTTCAGCCTTGTGCTGCCTATGTAATATACCTTTAGCTGCCTATTATGACTTATGCAGCCCTGTGCTGCCTATGCAATTTACCTGTAACTACCTATTTTAACTCATTCAGCCTGGTGCTGCCTATGCAATTTACCTATAACTACCTATTATGACTTGTGCAGCCCTGTGCTGGCTTTGTAATATACCTACAACTACCTATTATGACTCGTTCAGTCTTGTGCTGCCTATGTAATACCTTTAACTACCTATTATGACTTGTGTAGCCCTGTGCTGTCTATTCAATGCACCTGTAACTACCTTTCATAAGCACTTCCTGTAACTAGCGCCTAGAAGCCTGCGGGCTTTGTGTGCTGAAATAAATGCTAAAATTAAATAAAATAAATAAATGGTGTTCAGGCTGTTCCACCGTGATGGCCGTGAGTGACATTATTTGACAACTAAAAGTTCAATTTTAAATGTGCTTACTTTAATATTGAGTGCTTCTGTGCAGTTCATTATGGAGGGAAATAAGATTCACAAGTATGCGGTTTCAGCATTCCCCTAGATGAGTTAGATTTATCCAATGCTAATTTAAGACATGGAAGTCTTATGTCTAATTTAGATTGCACATCAAGATCATTGAGAAATCACCTTCTTTTTACACTGCAGTAACAACAAAAAACTGGCGGTGGCACTCGCACTGTTCTTGAAACAAATAGAAATTATGTGGGGGAAAATGGAGGATCAAACCCAGACATAATTTGTATACAAAAGAACCTCGGAGTATGGACGCTTCAAGAGACTGCGGCGCCGTTCAAATGCTTGATAAATGAGACATTGAGAAATGAAAATGAAGCATGAGAAATAGAGAAATCTTAAGGGAAAACTCGAGCCCCGGAAAGAGCTGAGGGAGTAATTGGACATTGCATATTGTAGATATATAAGTTTTGATATAAAAAGATTTTCTAAAGTTTGTATAAACTAAATGAAAATAAAAAAAAAAAAAAAAAAAAAAAAGAAATCACCTTCTTCCTTCAAAAAAGGTGTGAGTCATGTGACTGAGCCTGGTGTGGTGATTAGGAGGTCAACGGCACAAGGTGAGAGCTTCATATCAGCTGCTCTAAAGTTAATCCAGTACATTTGATAAGCTTATCTCTTCTTTTCCATTCCAAGATTAGGGAATGAAGGGGATTGCGAAATGCAAACAGTAAGTACCAGTAACAAGGATCTTTGTATTGCCGCACCGAATGTTGCTGAAAGTGAGGACATTTCTTCTTAGGCTAGGCCAGGGATTTGGAATGTTTGGCTCTCCAGATGTTTCAGACTTTAAACCCCCTCTGCCATAGCCAGCATAGTCACGGGTGAGAGATGCAAAAAGATTAGCATAACGGAAACAAATAGCAAGCAGTGGCACATAATAGAACAGGGGACAACCAGAAACAGTGAGCAGAAGACACAAGCAGGGGAAAATGGCAAATTGCAGAAAACTCCAGGGTAATACCTGATAAGAGTCTCTCAGACCATGCCATTTGAGGGATGAGGGAGAAAGAGAGAGCAAGAGAGAGGGGGAGAAAAAGACAGAGAAAGAGAGAGCGAGAGGGTGATGTTGTGTATATTTTAATATTATTCACCTCAATGGTACTTATCAAATGATACAAATCTAATCTAGGCACGCCTGACAGGAGGTTGACTCTAGAGGTTTCTATGAAATTAACCACTTTTACCAACTTCATTAACATGAATGGCTGAGTTGTTCCTACCCAGGGTCTAGCCTGGGACTTCCAGGTGTCACACCAATCTCCACAATAGGTCTATTGACCTATTAAGCTATTTTACAGCAGAGTTTTTTTGTTCCACCTTACCCGGATAACATTTGCAGATTAGAGGTCTTTTTTTCTTGCTTCCTAACATCCCTATCCAGCTCCTCTCCATAAGAATCCACCCAAATGAGCCAATTCTGTCTCAAACTTCCAGGAAGACACTAAAAAAGAATGGATAACACTAAATTTGGGCAGGTAAAGAAATCTGCAGACTGTCAAATGTACCAGAATTTCATATGGCTATTTGAGGGGGCATGCAAAGCACTTTTCAGGTCAAACTGTAGATTTTCCCCGAGATCATTTAGTCTGCACCGATGAGGAGGCATGGCATTTTTTCACACAAACTTGGTTAAGCACTTTGCAGAGATTGTACAGTCAGAATAGAATGGAATTGGGTGACAGTTTATGGAACTTATCGGATCTTAGTTGGTTTTGGGGATTTCGGTAAACATTGGCCGAAGGAATTATTCTGATTCCTCTTCTTTGCATATCACATGAGTATTCAGTTTGATCAGCTGACGGGTGAGAGGGTCTTCAAATTGTGTCTTGAAATCCTCAGGGAAGAAGTCCAAGATTGAGAATAGCTAGATTTCTTCTAGGGAGAGAGACATGTTCTTCTAGGTAGTGAAACCCTTTGACATGTCCAGGCTTGTAGTTATTACTTTCCACTGAAAGTCCTGCAGTCCTGTTACCTTGGCTTGTTCCTTCCCAACTTCAAATAGTTGGTGACCAGTTACGTGTCCTTATCTGGACCACCATTGCATTTGTTCTTGATTTTAGGTAGGCCGTTACAGCTGGCTGAGCTTTGTTTCCGTTATAGTGAAGGAAGACACCTGGTAAAGGCCATACGTTCAGGGCGTCTCCACATCTGGTGACCCTCTGGATCCACCAGCTCCACTCTCCTGGTCACCAAACAACTAACATCCCCAAAGTAAATTGAATAGGTCCTGTCTGTAGAAACATCCATGTTCCCATGTTCTATTGGAATAGATCGTTGAATGGACCCAGCTGAGAACTAGCGTTTGAGCTAAAAATAGTTACTAAGTCAATATTTGTTCTTTCAACTATTATTCTGTTTTTTACATCAATTTTTTCTCAAATTTCCCATTTCTGCTCGTTTTCCACTATCACAACTACAAACAGTAAGAGTGTCGAAGAGAGAGTAAAAAGAGGAACAAAATAAAGAGTAGAAGATACTAGAAATTCATGGAGATTCTGGAAGAAATGGAGAATGGGAAAGAGAAAGTGAGCGGGACATTTGGCAGCGCAGGGTTTAGGCTTTCTACCGGCATGATCAGGGGTGGACTAGCCTTTAGGGAACTCTGGAGATTTCCCGGTGGGCCTCTGCACCCTAGGCCTCTTTTGTGTGGTGTTTCCAAATTTTCTCATAGGAAAAGCATTGGGCTTGCGGAAAATGTGTCAAATAGGGCCACTTTGAACTTTATTTCCAGGGCCTCCTTTGGTCCCCAGTAATTATTTCCAGGGCCTCTTTTAGTTCCCAGTCCACCCCTGGGCATGATGACATTAAATGACATCATCGTGTACGAACCCTCCCCCTTGGTATTCTGAACTCGCCCTCTGAACTTATCTCAACTGAGGGGGGATGGATTCATCCCAGCCTCCATAATCCTCTCAACGGCTCTTTCTTGCTCCTGACTCCTCATGCCTCTAGTAGTGCCAGTCTGCTTTCCGGTTCATCGCCGGCAGCCCGTCTTCATTCCCCCTACTCTACCCATGGCATCCCAAGACACCTATCAATCGAGCGCTTGCTTACTGGGGCTTTCTTTTTATCCTCTCTTCACCCATGGTACATTAGAGTTGATTTTATGATGCTTACCCATGAAGAATCTAGCGACTAACTGGTTTGGCTGGCTCTCATTTGTATCCTGGTGTCCTACAACTCAAATGAGGGTAAGAATTGTCATGTTACTTGCTAGAATTGCTATTTGGACATTTTGCTACTGGCACAATGTCAACAAAGTCGACTGCATCTCTCTTTTGTGTGCTTGAAAGGGCTATGCCCCAGGCACGTGATCACTGAGTCGGCGCATCTCGCTAGGCCCCAGGCATCAAGGGTCTTGCCTCCATTCTGGGCCTTGAACAGGGAAGCACAGGTTTATCATTGAAGTCAATGGTGGGAGAAGAGACTTAGTCCATGACAGATTGTCAAGCTCAATAATTATATTCCCACCATGCATATGGATGACAATTCCTTTAGGCACATTGCACAAGCAATACATGATTTATATGAAGAAATTAAGGCAGTTGAACTCACTGAAAGACTCACTGTTAGGAAAGATTTCACTTTACTGCACCTTTCCTTCCATCTTTATGGAACCCCCAAGCTTTTAGCTTTTATCTTTTAATCTGACCTGCACTTTTTGCAGTGCAGTAAAGCTTTAAGCTTCACTACACTGGATTTTGCTCATATGTTATGGGCAAAACTGATATGTCCTTCAGGCTGTCAGTACTGGGAAACTTAGTTGGGCATGTAGTTCTAGGCATGCTAAAGGGATAGGCTGGTGGCAGCAGTGACTTTCCCCCACTTATTTTGGGATTTACTGTGTTTGGCTACTAACTGTGGCTAGTGTCCAAACGTGGCTGTGCCACATGGTTTTTCACCTGTCCTTTTGCAATCTTGTTCTTTAGCCTTCTTCCTGGCCTGAGAGGCTAGGAAAATCCTTATAAGGACTTCCAGTGCCCAGGAAGGCAGAAGATTTTGGCAGGCTACTGGAGGGCTGTGTGTTTTCTGGCTGGATGTGGGCTGGGACTGTCTGGTTACAATACACAAACTGGTTTTGGTGTGTCTGAGTGATATGCATGAATGTTCATGCCAGTAGTCCTGATTGGACCACTGTTGTGGTGTGTGTGTGGGCTAGTCCTGCTAGGTCCCGGGAGGATAGCTCAAGGGCAAGGTGCTCGCCTTGGGAGCAAGACGACAGGGAGCAACACAGGTTCGATTCCTGGGCCCGCGCTTAGAAACTTCTGGGTATTAAGCGCGTTATAAATAATCTATCATATCATGACCTATCATATTGGCTAGTGAGGGCATCAGCTCTTACCTAGCTATTAGGAGAAGAAGAGGACCCCCACACCCATTCTACAGATATCCTGGAGAAACCTGAAGGAAGCTGCGAGACCCACAAAGAAACTTGAGACCTGACTGAAGAAGGCCTGGCAACCCACTTCTGCTGCTGTCCTAGAGGAGCCTTGTCTTGCTTGTGATCTATAGCAGTCCTTAGAAGGAGCTGTGACTCTTGGAGTGGAGGGACCACCCATTCCCGACATTTGCCAGGTGCCCTGCCAAAGGAAGCCTTTGGAAGTGCCCTGGAACCGTTCTGTGGCTGACCAGATTTGTATTTGGGCTACAGTGCTCCCGGCAACACCGTACTGAGTTTCGGCCTGAAACATGGGGGATCCTCGGGGGGCCACACAAAAATACCGCCTGCGACGTTTCAGCATCCTAGCATGGAGGGGACCTGAGATAGGAAGGAAAGTCCGACCACGGCTGCTGAGTCCTTTTGTATCACCCTGCTGCGGTGACCACCATCCAAAATACCTTACCTGACCCAAGCCCAGTCCTGAAAGGGGTGCTGCATCAAGTTTTCTGCATTCTTCAATCGAGAGTCCTTGCAACAGTGAAAGACACCAACCGGAGATCAGCTCGAACCTGCAACCCCTGTGAATCGTGGAATGCGACTTTTGGTGGGGAAAGCAACATCAGACCATCTTCCTTTGTTATGCCAAGTCTGGGTAAGAATCAGCGTATGGGGGTAAGTGACAGAGTTTCTAACCTACCCCTATACTCCCATTATAAGTCAATAGTCTCATAATAAAGCTTAATTCTAACACTTTTGGCTTTGCCATTGCTTGCTTGTGCAAGACATTTGACTGTTGGGGATACTTTTGGGCATTAGTCTAACTTGAACCTTAACCCTAAGAACCCTTCACTGGACCCCAGAGACACTACTTGCATTTTTCCTGTCTCCTAACTGCTGGAGATCTTTAACCTGAACTATTGGGCAAAAGGCCCCAGACAACTTAGAGCTGGACAATTTTAATTAGGGATCACCTTTGTGGATCTTTCTGTGCTTAATACTATTCTGACCTCTCCTTTACAGGAGTTTCTGATGTATTATGCCCCATAACAAAGTGAATGTATATATGTATTTAGTTTGATAGTGTTGTGTGAAACGTCTACCTGCTAGTAGTCATTTTTCTATAGTATGTTTTGGCCATAAATAAATAACTGTATAAACAAACAAGATATGCTACAGGTAATCAATAAAATGAAATCCTCCCAAGCACCTGGCCCGGATGGGGTGGCAGATACAGTCATCAAACGAAACCCTGATAGATGGGCATGGTTATTGTTCTACCTATTTTCATCTATTTGGGAAAGTGGAAAAATCCCAGAGAGCTGGCAAAAAATATTTTTGTCCTGTTATACAAAAAAGAGGACAGAATGTCCCCAGACAGTTATCAAATTTTGGCTATGGCAGACAGTAGCTGTACAATCTTCTGCTCATTGCTATTAAGAAATATCAACAGGTGGAGCAAAGAGAACCAACTACTGTCTATGCAACCAATGGGCTTTAGACAAGATAATAGCACCCTAGATAATTTGGTTACATTAAATTACATCATATCCGACACATTGGGCAAGAAAGGAACCAACATATGTGTGTTTTATAGATTATACAAAATCTTTTGATAGTGTAGATAGGAAAAAACTGTGGGACAAATTAGCCAAATGGCAAATATGTCCGGTTATATTGCATTTCTTAAAATAAATGTATGGGAAACCACAGCGGTAATATGCCTGGACAAAGGATCTAAATATTCCCCACTGATTAAAATTAATATGGGATTGAAACAAGGCTGCATCACCTCTCCAGTACTCTACAATCACTATGTCGCAGATATGTGAGAGATTTATGAATTTAAATAATTTCCCCCCAAAAATAGGAAAATTATTTATTAGCTGGTTAATGTATGTGGACTACACCGTTTTATTAGATAAGACACAGGTGGGCCTGCAACGAATGCTAAATGCGATACAACAGTATTCAAAAGAAAATAACTTAAACATTAATGTAGGAAAAACCAAGATTGTGGTGTTTAAGGGGAAGAAAAGTAGGCTACCTAAAATTCCTTATGTATGGAGAGCTGACTCCAAAACAATTGAGGTGGTCGAAAACTACACATACTTAGGAATGCCTCTTGTAAATAACCCCCCTCATAATATCTATTTGGATATGATACAGCTCAAAGTAACCCAAAAAATTGAATCTGTTTCGAAGCTATATGAACACGAAAGGGGGCTATTCAGTGGAAGGTTTTTGGAAAGCCATAAAATCTGCATAATTCCGGGGGCTCTATATGCCTTGGAATCCATAGAGGAAAAAAGTATGGGGAATCTTGGAAAGATAGAAGGGAAAATGTGGAAAACGGCATTATGTTTACCTAGATCAATGCCAATTGAAGCAATCAGATGTGAATTGGGCATCACCTCACTGGAAACACTAAGGAAAGTAAACTGCTGTAAGATATATGTGAAAATGGTGGTTCAGAATAACAAAGAGGTAACTCTGATGAGCTTACTAGGAGAAGCCATAAGTAAGAAAGAAAAGGGTAATATAGTTATCCAAGGTCTAAAATCCACTATCCTTAGATTCCATAGTACTGTCAATGTGAAATTACCTACAACGACCAGTGATATTTGGCCAATGTTTAAAGAGCTTAAAAAGAAAGCCTATATTTGGGACGCTAGCGCAAATCTAACTAATTTGAGAAAAAAGCAAAGGTATAAAATGTACTCAACACAGGGGTTAAAACCCTCGGTCCCTCGCAATTACTTAATAAAGGTCAGAAACAGAGTTTGCGTGATTCATAATAATGCTGCGGTTTAATATATTACTCTGCCATGAATATACTGATGCATGGACAGACATACCCAAAGAGAAAAGATCGTGTAGGTATGGTTGTCGAGAGATAGAAACTTCGAGGCATCTGTTGACAGAATGCCAAGCGCTTCAAGAATATTATGTGAAAGGTTATAAAGATCTGATATGCAACATAAATATGATTGTAACGGACCAATTTTGATCTTTGATATATATGGCAGACCCGTTGGTGTATATAGGGGCAGCATTTTAAATCTGGAAAAGAGGGGTGGTTAACAAAATACCTAAAGCGCTGTAAGGACTGTGATTGGTCTAGATGAAAACAATGAATTTATGACTTTAGATTAGACATTTTAATAAGTAAGGAATTGCGTGGAATGTGATTTGATAATGAATGTATACATGTCTAATTGTAACTTTCATGAATTATTGTAATCGCTGTCTTTCTCTTAGAATTTTGTTTTAGTGTATAAGGTTTTAATTAACCAATTTGCACTTTAAATAAATAAACATAACTGTATTTTTATACATCCTATGTCTAAGTGTAATCTGGGATTCCCATTGTGAAACCTCATTGTGGACCCCTTTCAAGCTCACCACCTCTGAAGAACTTAGCCTAGACCGCCTGTCACTGCTCCCTAAACTGATTTGGCCCCAGAGCTGTTCCTGTCACATTATAGAGTGGCCTTCTATATATCTGTCCACCAGGCCAGAGTGTAGAAAATCAGTCCTAAGAAATTGGTGTACAGTGGAGGGATGACCCTCTCCACATAACACCTGGGTGTTTTATGAAAAGGATCTATATTGGGTACCACGTGTAGATCACTGGTGGCGTGTCATGGAATTACTTACACAGAACACTATAATTTTTGATTGCCTTGTAGATACAAGTTACCTACTGTACTAAATATAATGGAGACAATCACTCAAAAGTGGATCAGTTGAGCAAGTTGTGTGCTGAGAGTGGCTTGACAGTTTCTGGCAGTAAAGCAGAGTTGGTTGTAAACATTCTGGACTTGGAAAGAAATAAGGTTGTGCCTAACTTAACAAATGGTCCTGATAGTGGAGCTGGAGCTGGACCGAGCACCAGTAATGTAATTGCTGCAACTGCAGTGGCTAGTGTTGAGGATGAGGAGGAAGAAAGTGCATCCTCTGAAATTCTGGCTGTGACCTCCTCAGATGCTGATGCATTGTTCAGTTTGAAAAAGGACACACTTGGGCTCAAAGAGAAAGAGCTTGAGTTTGAAATGGCCAAATTGGAAATTGGGAGGGTTGAAAGGCAGAAAGGCAGGGTTCTTCCAGAGGATCTGGAGATGGTTCTGGGTTCTCTTCGCATCCTAGGTTTCCTAAAGATCTGTTAAGTATGTATGAAGAGAATAATGACACAATTGTCTGGCTTGTAACTTTGGGTATGCATGTGAGGTACAAGAAGTGAGTGATGCGGACAGGATTGCATGGTTGATCAGCAGACTGCCCCATTCTGGCTGTAGTGCCATTATGGAAATGTCAAAGGCTGATAGATTAGACTTTGTAAAACTGAAGCAATCTTTGATCCTCAAGTTTGGGAAGACTCCTGCCCAATACTTGAGGAGGTTTAGGGAATACAAAAGAAAATAAAGTTGCTGATTCATTACGAAAAAGTGTGTGGCTGGATAGAGGGCTATCAAGTAACCATCTTTGAGGGTATGATCAATTTGGTCATGCTTGAACACATTTTTGCCTCTTGTCCCCCAGAGCTTAAGCAGCATTTGGCTGACTCAAAGGCGTTAAATCCAAAGAGGCTAGCCATTGCTGCTGACCTATGGGGTTCACATAAAGTGTCCCATAAGGACAACCTGCTTCAGGTAAGCAGGAGGAGGGAAAGAAACAGAAAGCATAAGGGGTTGGGGTACTGATAAAACAATGTCCAAGAAGGCCCACAAAATGTTTAATAAGGGGAATTCATCAGAATCAGGTCCGGGTAGTAGGACTAATCCTCCCAAGCATGTGAGTGGTTTCTCTAAGCCTCCCTATGTGTGAAGTGCCAGTGGGACTTGTTACACTTGTGGAGCAAGTGACCACAGGAAGGGGGACCCCAAATGGAAGGGTAAGACCTTGGGGTCCACTCAACCAGTCTGGCCTTCTATCAATATAAGGAAGAAGAGGTAGCTGGGTGTCCTTCCCTTTAGACTGCATTCCCTCAGAGGAAGAGTCGGAAGGTAGTCTAGATCTCTTGGAAACGAGTAATGCTGGAGCATTGGCTGCCATCCCAGTCCTTTTACATAGTAATAATTCTTATGAGGATAGTGTTCAGGTAGGAGGTGTAAACACCTCTAATGTTAGGAACACTGGTCCCAGTCCTACTGATGTATCTTCCTTCATGGTAAACCCCCAGGTTCTTGCCAAAGTTCTTGTTGGGGATACTCAGTTGGCTGGTAGGCCCTCTCTTAATGTTCCAGTAGCACCTGTCATTCAAGCTGTGAATAGAGGAATGGTCAGGGTATCTGTCAATATGAGGGAAGTGGTTCCTTGAAGAGTGCAGGATGAGTTGAGCCTTCAAGACTTAGGTCTTGATAGGCCTTCACCAGACCCTTCAAGCACTAGGTCTCAAAATCAGGCTGTCTTAGCCAAGCCTAAGAGAAAGCCTATGCCTAAGGGAAACCCATGGTCAGAGGAGTCGGAAACAGAGGCAGAAGGAAGGAGAATATTCCCCCTGCCTTACCAACAACTGATGTTGAGCTTGTTGGAAGAGTCCCAATTCCTAGCTTGGAAGAGGGACCCCCAGAAAACCTAGAATCCTATGGGCCGCTTCAGCTGCCTAGTATACAAGTAGAGGAGAGTCCCAGGAGAGAGAGAAGTATGGGCCAACAAAAGAGAAAACCATCATGGTTAGGCCTATGCAGAAAGGCCTGCATCCAATAATTCTCCTCCAATAAAGCAAAGGTCTCCCAAGGACAGTGGGTTACTGCAAAGTAGGCCCACTGAGCCCAACAGAGAAAACCTTGAGAGGTTGGAGGTTACTCAGATTGTGAGTCCCTTCCTCCTGAGGTTGGTGTGTGACACTCCTCTGGTGATGCATCCTAGTGTCAGGATATCACCTGTGTGGTCTAACACACATTCCTGCTAGCCCATGATAGGGGTCCCAGAAGTAAACCACTGTAGGAGTCGCACTCTCTGTCACCAGCCTGACAGGGTTGAGACAGGAATTCAGTTACTCCAGAGTTCACTTATAGGAGTGAACTCATTGCTACCAGAGACAAAGCCTAATTTGATTAACGCTTTGACTCTGGAGACATCAGGCAATAGGTTGCTAATGGTGATTGCTGATCCCAATCCCATATGCCCTTGTGCCAAACCACAGGGAATGACTGCCAAGTCAGTCATTGACACCCTACTGCTTGAAAGCTGCAGAGGTAGCTCCTCTGCTGTGCTCAGTAATGGTCAGACCTGTTGGAAGGATGGTGAAGTGACCTGTCAAGTGTCACTGAGTTGTCATCCACAGGATGGTCTGAGAGAGAGATCTGTCAGATTTCTCAGGAGATTGATTGAGCTCTCAGTGAGCCCCAGAGAAGGAGGTGGGACCTTCTCCTGTCAAACCTGTTCTGTAAATCCCTGACCACCTGCCAGTGGTCTGGGCCTTGCCATGTTTCACAGCTTGGCAATGTAAACTATTCTCAAGTTTTTGGTGAACTTGGACAGGCTGCCATACAGTTTCCTGGAATTAGTATGGAGGATTTTATCTTGAGGTATAAAATTCGAGCCCTGCTTATGGCTATAGAGTGGGGCCAGATAAATATGTGCGTCCCCCTACTCTGTGTCAAATCCGCCCTTCTAATGGCTTCAGTGAGGGTGGCCTAGTGTCTCCTCACCTGACCCCACATCAGCAAGGTGAGCTGGAGAGTTTGCTGAAGCAATCTCCCCCCTTGTTGTCACTGACACCCTTTTTTAACAGGTTGGTGTATACCAGACTGTATTCTGAGAGTAAGTGAACCCACCATGTTTGGGTATCATGGTGGCTCGAACAAGAGAAAATTCTGACAGTTGGTGAGATCCACCCTGTGTTGGAACAAAGAATGTTTGAGCACTCAAGCTGTCCAGAGTCCAGATCTGAGGATCTGGAGGGGTATACAGGTAAAGCCAGTTTTGAATTCTGTATGGACACTAGAGCTCTGTGTTCTGTCCCCAAGACAGTTGCACACTTTTCACTAAGAGGTAACAACTTAGTGGATCAGCTCTGTATTGAAAGGTACGGCTCCTGTCATGATCTGTCTGCAGGGCATGGCAACATATTCCTTGCAGTGTATGCTGAGGAGGAGACAGCAGTTTCAGCCTGTTCATAGCCTTACTTTAGTGTATTGACTTCTGAATTGGTGGCTGCAACTGACACATGTCAAATGAGCTAAGCCCCTTTTCTGAATGGGAACATGGATCACAGCAATACATGTCTGGATCACATGGCAGATCAACCCCCACTTGAAAGGAACTGTGTCTAACTCAAGCGACTGGGTGTCAGGGCCTTCATCAGGCCAACTTGTTTAGGAAGACAGCCAAGTGTCAAACTGAACAGGAGCCCTTGGCCATCCTCAAGCATGAAGTTGGTGTATGTGGGGACAAGATGCAACCTCTTGACAGGGAAGTACTTCATATGCAGAACAGGTGACCCCTCTACCCAAGCCCAAGTGAGGACTTTCCTGGGCTTCACTGGGAAACACAGGAGCAATGTGGCAGCCTACAGTAATATAGCTGTCCTTCTTACTGCCCTCACTACTCATAGGGGACCTAAAGAGTTCTTATGGACTCCTGGGTGTGAGAAGGCCTTCACTATCCTGAATGTATCCTTAGGTCAGGCCCCTTGGTTAAGGGCTCCTGATTGGAAGATAACTTTTAAAATGCAGAGAGATGCCTATGACATTGGGATAGTTGGAAAACTTTCACAGCTTAATGACAAAGGTGAGGAACATCCTATATGTCTAATCTGCTACCGGTTTAGAAGTGGAGAACTCAGTTGGTCCCAAGAGGAGAAGAGTTGTTTTCCATTGTATGGTGCCTTAGGAAGTTGAGGTCCTACCTCCAATGGACTCACTTCACTGTGTATGCTCCCCCTACACCTTTGAAGTGGTTGAAAGCTGTTAAGGAGAGAGAATCCAAAGTGGCTCAGGTGGTTCGTGAGTCTGCAGGCCTTGAACTTCACTACTGGGCTTAGGCCAGATCCCAAATGTAGCAATTTTTATGGGCTGTCCAACAGGAATAACCGACTGGAACAGAGGACCCATCCAGGGGTGGGTTAGTTCCCCCTGCCCCTTAGTCTGGGGGGGGGGGCGTGTGTTAGGAAAGATTTCTCTTTACTGGACTTTTCCTTCCATCTTTATGCAACCCCCAAACATTTTGCTTTCATTTTCTTGTCTGACCTGTTCTTTTTGCAGTGCAGTGAAGCCTTAAGTTTCACTGCACTGGCTTTTGCTCATATGTTATGGGGAAACTGATATGTCCTTTAGGCTGTCTGTACTGGGAAACTTTGTTTCCCTTAGTCGTGTTACTGTTACTACCTTTGTTTACGTTTACTTTTGTATCACTTGTAGTATCATTGTACAATGCAGTTTACACTGCAGTACAATAGGGTCCATTTTTGTTTTGGCCTAACCTAACACTAAGAGGCTTTTTGGTTACTCTAGGTGTGCTTAAAGGGTAGGCTGGTGGTAGCAGTTTTAGCTTTACCGCGTTTATCACGTTTAGCTACTAACTGTGGCTAGTGTCCAAACATAGCTGTGCAACATGTTTTTTTGCCTGTCCTTTTGCCATCTTGTTCATTAGCCTTCTTCCTGGCCTGAGAGGCCAGTAAAATCCTTAAAAGGACTTCCAGTGCCCAGGAAAGCAGAAGCTTTAGGCAGGCTACTGGAGGATTGTGTGTGTTTGCTGGCAGGATGTGGGCTGGGACTGTCTGGTCCCAATACACAAACTGGTTTTAGTGTGTCTGAGTGGTATGCATGAATGTTCCCACAAGTGGTCCTGATTGGACCACTGCTGGGGTGTGTGTGTTTGGGCTAATCCTGCTATTGGCTAATAAGGGCAGCAGCTCTTACCTGGCTTTTATGATAAGAGGAGGACCCCGGCACCTATTCTTCAGAGATCCTGGAGAAACCTGAAGGAGCCAAGTAGCCTGTCCAGCTGTGAGACCCACGAAGAAACCTGAGGCCTGACCGAAGGAGGCTTGGCAACCAACTTCTGCTGCTGTCCTGGAGGAGCCCTGTCTTGCCTGTGATATTTAGCATTCCTGAGAAGGAGCTACAACCCTTGGAGTGGAGGGACCATCCATTCCTGACGTCTGCTCGGTGCACTGCCAAAGGTAGCCTTCAGAAGTGCCCTGGAACCGTCCTGTGGCTGACCAACTTCATTTTTGGGCTAATGTGCTGCAAGCGTCACCATACCGAGTTTCAGCCTGAAACTTCGGGGATCCTCAGGTGGCCCTACACAACTACCTCCTGCATAATTTCGGCATCCTAGCATCGAGGGGACTGAGATGGGAGGAAAAGTCCAACCGCGGATGCTGAGTCCTTTTGCATCACCCTGCTGCTGTGACCACCATCCGAAATAGCTTACTTGACCCGAGTCCAGTCCTGAGAGGGGTGCTGCATCGGGTTTTACTGCATTCTTCAATCGAGAGTGTGATGCTGGAAATGCATCAGGGGGACAGGGCCTCTGAATCCTTGTCCTTTACTGCCTTTTATCGTGTGTTCTGTCATGTTTTCTGCCCATGAGTCCATTTGGGACTCCTGGCAGTGCAGCTCTCTCTTTTGGTTTGGTGAACAGACCCATGGGATACCCTTATGGCACCCATGGGTAGGGGTACAACCCTGTGCCCCTAGTGTATGTTTTTGGGCACCTGTGGGTGGCCCACAGAGCAGGGTATGGGCTGGTGGCAGCTCCATGCTGAAATTGACAGGTGCTCTGGGTGTCCTCCATTTTGGGATACCCAGGCCCTGCCATTAGAATCAGTTGATTCCTGATGGAAAACAAGATGGCCCCTGTGGCCTCTTGCTTTCTATTGCCTCTTACCTTGTTTTCCCAAAGTCCTGGGAAGCCCTGACTCTGTCCCTTCCCCCTGACTGGCTGTTGGGTGGAAGTTCCATATATGGTGTTGTTGTGAAGGCCCAGCTAGACTGACTGGAGCCTTCCCATTCCCTGTATGTTGTGGGTACCTCCTGTGGGTGGGACCTGGGTGAATGGAGTGTGTGACCAATATGCACTCCTTGTTGTGGTTGTCTGGTTTCTGGCATGTGAGACAAAGACTGAGACAGCCCTGCCCGAAACTGGCCTGAATGCAGTGTGTAGTGTTGAATGGCTGGGTACTTGTCCCAATCCACATTCCTTGTTGTGAGTGTCTGAAAGGGAGGAGTGTGGCCTGAATGCACTGTGTGCCTGATTGGCTGACTGACTGCATGAATGCCCTTCTGTGTGATTGGCTGCAGTGTGTGTGCCAGCAGTGTGGATGAGAGACAGAATAGTATATCTGGGGACCTCTCACCACTGGAAATTGTTCAGAAGCGTTCAGAAGCTGAGTCTCCACTCAAGAGTAACTGGAACTGCTGATCCTCGACGTCCAGCTGGAAGAAGAAGACTTGCTGCTGCATTTGCTTCGACAGATCTGAAGGTTGCCGAATTCGTCGAGGACTGACCCGAGAGAGGACCTGGTAAGGCGCCCTCTTCCCGTGCTCCGAGGGATCATCGAGCACCGCTACATCTTCACCGAAGCGCCCTGGAAGTCAGACCCTCGAAAGGCTGCCGACCCGAGACGGGACCGCCGAGGAAATCGAAGTGAAGCACCCGGACATCGACGCCGTCGAAGTCCATTGCCGTCGACCAGGGTTCGCAGGTTTGTGTAACCGCTGGAGGCCCGTCGAAGTTGTGTTGCCCAGCCGTGGGAACCACTTGACGCCGTGCCGCCGACGACCGGAGCCGTCCGCTCCCTTGCCTAAGAACATTCAATCGAAGGACTCCCTCGACCGCATCGTCGACCGCTTATCCTGCCGGAGAAAGTCGAGGACGACCAACGCGCCGAGGAGAAACCTGCCGGTGGGTTTCCCGCCACCCAACGACCTCAAAGACTCAGACGACCCGACGCCCTTGCTGGGCTCCCGTCTCTACAATCTTTGCGGTCCAGAACTATTGTCATCGAGGTGCCCCGCACACCTCCGCCTTGCAGGACGCCGACGCCCCGACGCCGACGAGCACCGCTCGGACGAAGCTGCCGCCCCTTCGACATCGTTCTACCTCGTTTGTCGACGGACGTTCGACGCCCCGTGCCTCCCGCTTGAAAGGGAAGGCATTCAAGAAGGGCCGTCGATTCCCCGTCGCCGAACCCCGAGGTCTTCGACGTTTCCCGACGCCTCTCGACGATCTGTGACTCCCGCTTGAAAGGGGGTCGCTCAAGAAGGATCTGTCGACGCCTCTTCGAAGAACTCGACTCCACCAGGTACATTGGGGGGGTAAAAACATTGTAGGAGAGAATAAGACTATTGAACAATATATGGACTGGGCTTGTGTTATATCTCTTTATTTTACAGGTTGCCCAGGTGGGGGGATCTCCACACAGAACTGTGTCCAGTAGCGAGGGCCAGTCTTCTGCCTATTGTTTCAACCATCTGTTATCTCTCCTCTCTCTATTGCTGGTTTCCTTCTCATTGATCTGCGTGCCATTGATACAGTATTATGAATGCACTTTAATGAGGTCTAATATTAGTGGTACCACTTTAGAATTGTAGATATTTACCATTATTGGTTTTCCTGAGCACAAAGTGCGTTGTTGTGATAAGTGTACATGACCCTTGAATATTAATTATATAAAGACTGTGTTTTCAGTAATACAGTGTGTGGACATTCCTTTGTGGGGGCTTGGGGATACACTGTACTTAAGAACCAGCCTGCATCACCTCCTGAGAAGCTAGGCCTTGATTGCTCGCCCATAGCTACCATAATTGAGAATCTTGGCTGGGGTCCTCTGTGCCTCTCCTCTACCATATAGAGAGCGGAAGTACAGACCCCCCCACCGGTCTTGACAGAGAGTCCTTGCAACAATGAAAGACACCAACCTACAACCCCTGTGAATCGAGGACTGCAACCTTTGGCAGGAAAAGCAACATCATACCATCTTCCTTTGTTCTGCCAAATTTGGGGAAGAATTGGAGTACAGGGGTAAGTTACAGAGTTTCTATCCTACCCTATACTTCCATTATAAGTCAATGGGCTTATAATAAATCTTAATTCTAACACTTTTGGCTTTGTCATTGCTTGCTTGCGCAAGACATCTGACTGTTGGGGATACTTTTGGGCATTAGTCTAACTTGAACCCTAACCCTAAGAACCCTTCACTGGACCCCAGAGACCCTACCTGCATTTTTTTCCTGCCTCATAACGTCCCAGGAACATTAACCTGAACTATTGGGCCAAAGGCCCCAGACAACTTAGGGCTGGACAATTTTAGTTTGGGATCATCTCTTTATCCCTTTTTGTGCATAATTCTATTCTAACCTTTCCTTTGCAGGAGTTTCTGGTGTGCATTAATCCTTATAACAAAGTGAATGTATAGATGTATTTAGTTTGATAGTGTTGTGTGCTAAGTCTACCTGCTAGCAGTCATTTTTCTACAGTGTGTTTTGGCCATAAATAAATAACTGTATTTTTATACATCCTGTGTCTAAGTGTAATCTGTGATTCCTATTGTGGGACCTCATTGTGGACCCTTTACAAGCTTAACACCTCTGAAGAATTTAGCCTAGATCTCCTGTCACTGCTACCTAAACACGTTTGGCTACAGCTTCCCAGAGTTGTTTCTGTTACAATATAGGCTGGCCTCTATACATCTGTCCACCAGGCCAGAGTATAGAAAATCAGTCCTAACACTCACATTGATGCAAAATGCATTTACCAATACAGAAAAGGACAACATAGGAGATCATGCGACCTCTCGTAATCCTCCGGTCCACAGTACAAATGAAACAGAAGGTAATCTGTCTTCTCACTGTAGCAATTTTATCACTGGAGAAATATGCATGATTATTTGAAGGAATTCTGGAATTCTTTAGCGCTGTGCAATCTACATTGTATTGCTCAGCTCAAGCAATTTCCCAATTATATGACCAAGGAGGCCTTCATAACATATTTATTTATTTATCGGGTATTTATAATGCACATATACACACTGTGTTTCATGGCACAACAAGACAAAGGGAGGTTATGAGGGGACAGGGATGACAAAAACAAAAACGATCTTACCAGGCTTTGTGACATTCAGATTGTGCGAGTGCAGTAACAAGAAGTGTGGGGCAGAGGGGAAGGGGAAGTGACTGTCAGGGCGGAAGGGCCCAAGTGAGGGCCAGGAGGGCCAGGTGGACAGATCCAGGGGAATGCAGAGAGTACAGGGGAAAGAAAGTTCACGTGGTAAATGGTAAACGCAAGGTAATGGGCTGGAAGGGCTCAAGGAGGCAGGCCCAGACAGGCTGTGTAGAGGGGAGGGGGCCCAAAAGGGCAAGTGCAGGTTGGGACGTGGGGGGTCAGGGGAGAACCAAGTGCAGGCATAGACTGGTCGAGGAGGGCTTAGTGCCCTGTAAGAATCTGAAGCAATCAGGCAACCAGTCAAGAGGCAGAGGGGGATATTAGCAGGAGAGGGGGAGAGGGGAGGTTGAAGAGAAAAGGATGGTCTTGAGAAGCTTCCGGAACTTAACGAGATCCGGCTCAAGTCTGAGATGGGCAGAGAGGCTATTCCAGAGGGAGGCACCTGCGTAGGCGAGAGACCTACCACCCCCCCGCCCAAGTTTCGGCTTCAAAAAGAGGGTGATTTACAGAGAGTTAGAGCTAGAAGACCTAAGGGCTCTATCAATGAGGTATATGGGGAGAGAGAGTTGAGTGTAGCGGGCCCCAGGCCCCAGAAAGCCTTGTGGATGATGCAGAGGGCTTTGAATTTTATCCCAGCAGCCACCAGGAGCCAGTGTAAAGATTTTAGGGCTGGAGAGATGCAGTCCCTGGGCTTGAGGTCAAGGACAAGTCTTGCAGTCCTATTCTGGATTCGTTGAAGGGGGTGAAGGGAGAATAAAGGGAGATTGATTAAGAGGCTGTTGCAGTAGTCCAGTTTAGAGAGGACCAGAGCTCAGGATACATAGAGTTTCTGGGGGATTGTGAGGAAAGGGAGAATGCCCCCGACGAGGTGCAGCTGATAGGGGGCCTTCTTGGCAAGATCTTTGATGTGACAAGAGAAGGAGAAAGAGGAGTTGAGGATGGCACCAAGGTTTTTTGCCTCACAGGAGGGGTACGGGAGGGGACCCATGGAGGGTAGCCAGAGTGTAAGAGGGAAGGAGGGAGCTGGGGTCCCAATGAAAAGGATCTCAGTCTTACTGGCATTAAGGCAGAGATCATTAGCAGAGCATCAATACCTCTGAACGGACACTATGACATGGCCACACCACCATCCTAATAAGAGTACCTGGCTAGGCGACTACGATGCTTTCTTCAAACTCTTGACAGATGTTTTTGAACAGGCAAACCAAAAGCAAATTGCACATACAGAAATGTTAAAGTTGAAAACAAGGATTAAAAGAATTGGTGACTTAAGAAGCAACATTCCAACAACCTAATCTACAGGCACAATGGACTAAAGAGTCAGCAACAGCTGAGCCATTTCTGGCTATAAAACAGGATTTAAAATAGGTGCTGATGGTGCTACTTGAAGAACCCACCAATGGCAATGCTTTGGCCAAAGAGACATAAGAAACAGATCACCAAAATTAACTAGAGTAAGAAAGCAAACTTAGCTTTACCAGGTCACTTTATCCCAACTGTCCAAACCATCCTACACCAGGGAACACAAGAACTTACTATAATTTCTATTTAGGATTTTTCTATTTGCAATGAGAAAAGTCTCTATGTTTTTCTTTGTGTGCTTTGGAGCTTCGTGCCCCAGGCCATGCAATCACTGAGTCTGTGCATTCCTGCTGAGCCCTAGACTTTGAGAAACGACAGGTATCCATTTGATTCTTACAAATGTACCATGTTAGTCCTGATGAAGGCCTGCAGAGAAGGAGTGATTATGGGACAGATGAGGGTTCTGGACCCAGTTTCTATGGCTGAAACACACAGTGTCGTAATAGATAGAATGGTATTGACTCACATTGAGCACAAGGATTAAACCCTTGCCGCAGATAATATTATTGTGTAGCTGTTGTAACAGGGTTGACTCGTGGAGAATTCAATGATACTGTGTGAGATATTTTGTTTTGAATATTTTGTGATTTAGTTGTGCAGCAAATTAGTGTCGAGGTTTTTAAACTGTGAAGAATGATTGCGAAAAATGCATTGCACTTTGCACTTACTAACCCCGAGCTCTATTTTAAAAAAAAAGTGATATTGTTAAGTGTGTGTTGAAAAAGAATATGCAGTGTATTTTTTGTAAAGAATACTTCATTTATGAATAAAGAATTGTTTTAATTGTTATAATAAAGCAATGTCATGAATAGATCATAAGAGGTAATTTGCATGTAAAATAAACAATTTGGTAGCGCACATCCATATGGATGCAAAACCCCATAAACAATGGGAGAAATATAAAGAAATAGTACAATTGCTATTTTCGAATTTTTAGAAAGTATTCTGAGATGAATGAATCATTTTAATAGTTTAATGTTCTGAGATTGCTAACTAAATGTCATTTATTGACTATGCATTATGAATTATAATTTGTGTGAAAGGTTTTAATAATTGTTTAACCACAATACACAATAAAACAAAATGTAAATAGTAACATCTGCCTCTTTGTTTTGATTTTTTAATCTTAGTTATCATTGGAAAGGGCTGAGGCCATGACAACCACAATAGACCAAACGACACATATTAAAACACATGGTGAATTGTAATGCAGTCAAATTGACATAATCTGTTCTATGAACAATTCCTCCAGATAAATGCATGTATATATTTATGCAACAACATTTTCATTGGTTACCCTCATAGCAAGCATTCTTGGATTAGCTAAATGGGGTGCAGTATTCCGAGTCTGCGTTAGATCTTGGAAAAGGCCCCTCAGATTAATTTATAAATGGATTGTTCTAAATCGTTGCTTTATTGAATTGAATACTATTTGCTTTCAAAATGTTCATAACTTTTTTGTCTCATGATTTATAGGTGACAACTAAAGCAATATTCCTGTTTTTTTTAGAGACTTAAAATAAATTCCATAATAAACTTGATCTAATATCGATCACTATGAAAACAATACTAACGTTAGCTAAACGACTTTAGTTCTAAACATGCGTATAATTAGCTCATCATCAGTTCCTAATGATCCAAATCTACACCAATTCCGGTAATTCCTATTTCAGCCACATGTAAACATGTGAATGTTTTTCAACATCCAGTTGTCATAATTGGAAAAATCTTATTCAAATGTCAATCAGAACATGAAGTGAAAATATGTTGCATTTGATCTTTCCAAAGTAAATATAAGTGTCTATATTGTATGATGCAGTCAATGCCGAAAGTTAACATAAGTCCCAAAAGAGTGTGACAGTGATGAGGAGAAGATGTGCTCCTCTTATGCAAATTTAGTCATGGGATGAAAGGGACAAATCATTACACGGTGCCCATTGTTAGCAGAGCGCACTGCAAATCTATTGCTGGGAAGAGATTTATTGAATATATTCAGTTTTCCTGGAGATGGATTATTCTAACATTAAAGAATGTCTCAGGATATTAAATAAGATATATGTGGTTTTTGCTCAACCTCATTTTGGTAGTGGTGTTTATATGAGGGTAGACAGGAGTGCCAGAAGGGGAGGGGGTGGTAGGGAAGAGGGAGATGCATTTGAGAGGAGACCCCCCCATTATACAAAATTAAAAAACAAAATGCAACAACCAAATTTAGGTCAAACAATTTTGCCACTTTCGAATTTGTATCAACAAAACAACATAAAACCATTAAATAAATAATAATGATAAGTCATGGAGCTGAGGTTGGTAGTCTTTTGTATGTGATATTTCTGAACTTCCATGCAGCTTAAAAATAGTTGCATTGGAGTCGTGAATGCAGCTGTGAATCCCAAAAGCAGGGCAAGAATTCATGCAGCATAGTGTTGCGCTGTCACATTCATACTCTACTCATATGCAGTCTCTTTGAGGGTCTGTGGAATGGATATGCCTGCAAGATAGGGTTAGCCTCATAACACACTTTTAACCGCACAAATACTGGTGTTTGCAATCTTTTCATTGACATCATGAACTTCACGTCATCCAGGAGCAAACGCCTTGTTTGATCAATTTCACAGAACTGACATGGGCAGAGATTGAACTGAAGGTATAAAGCACTTTCTGTAGGACCCAAGTCCAGTCAGACACCCCATCTCCCCTTGTGTTATAAAAACACACAGACACAAAAGAAATTGAGGATGGCAGAATGAAACCATAGGTGGAGGTGGCACCTGACGTAAATAACACCTTCATCCCTCGAGTTTCTGCATAACATATCTATGCATTCTGTGAATGCGGATTTAGTTATGTGCATGAGCCTAGAAGTGCCATCCAAGTGCTTGGGCTCACTTCACGGTTATTCAATGGTTAATCTTACACATATGTTAAAATTACAATAGATTGCCTCGTGAGATATGTCTCATGTTAATTGACTAATGCATGACACGTGATGGAGGTTGGGAATTCAGGACCGCTGAGTTCCCGGATTGTTTCAGTTCACATGCAGGCTATGGGGGAGGCTTCCAGCAGGAAAGAAAGGACCAGAAGGCAGGCCTTTTCTGTGTACGCCCCCACACTCTGGAACCCCCTGCCCAACACTATCACACTCAATCCCACGCTTCTGCAATTCAGGAGGGGGAATCAAGATCTTCCTGTTCAAGGACTTGCCCCCCCCTCTCGACATCTATGACTTTATCCCTGCCCTAGACTTGAGGTGGGCCATCGGGGCCTTTCTGTGTACCCCTCCCGCATAATGACTCCTACCCCTGGCCTGCTCCCTGCGGCTGGGTCAAGCGTTCACCCCTTCTTCTACGCCTCACTGCTGTGTTGCCCACTCTTTCTGCTCACCGCTATTTTACCATCTTTTATGTTAAACCCTCGGGTGCGACTACTTTTACCAGAGTCTAGCCCTCTCTGGCCTGCATCTCTGGATTGTCACCCACCACCCAGTCATCACTCAGCCCCTGCCCCTATGTTATACTCCTTGCTCCTAACTTCCCCCTTTCTTTGCTTCCCCCTATTACACTGAAACGGGCTCCTTTGCTTTCGGGCGCTCGGTTCACGCTCAATAAACTCACAGAAATAATGTCCAATAAAAATAGCTTCATAAAAGCGTTTTCACTGGTTTAAAGGGAGTCCATGGCATGGCAAACACAATCTGCAGAGTGCATTTTCTCTGGGCCAGATACAAGCGTGAGCTCAGCTCAGACATATGTCAGTGTTCATAGTGGCCAGTAGAGCGATGCATAGATCAGTACAGCAGGGACCCAACCCACGGAACTATCGGAAACGCACTGTGCGCGATTCACTTTCCTCAATGTCCCAAATGCGCTTTGCATTTTCCTATTTGATCCACCCATAGTCATTTCTTTAATTACTGCATTTAGTGAAAGCAATACTTGAAAATTCAAATAACAGTTGCAAAACTATCAACAATAAATGAATGTGCACGTAGCATTGTGTGTACGCATGAATGAGCTGTGGGCACGGATGCTGCTGAGGCAGTGGTAGTTAGGTGGGGACTCTATGATGAAAAGCCACGAATTTAATATAATTAGTTATTTATAACGCGCTTGATACCCAGAGGTTTCTAAGCGCGGATCCGGGGTTCGAAAGTGTGTTGCTCCGCATCATTTTGCTTCCAAGCCGAGCACGTTGCCCCTGAGCTATCCTCCCAAGACAAAGACGTTCGCTTAAGGCAAAGATGGCCCTTTACCAAAGGATTAATTCTGTTTGTTCACATGAGCTGGGGCAAATGGTACAAGCATTGGCAGAGCCAATTGTTTTGGACATTTTGTAGGCATGGGCTAGGTGTTTTCCAAGCACTGCCATGATGCCACTACCCGGCCTGATGACAACAGCTGGGAATTGGTGTTAGTCCCGGGGCATATTATGGCAGTGCCATAGACACACATGTCGCTGCTTATAAATGAAGCGGCCGAAGACGCAGTTGCCTAAGGCATTTTCAATAAACCGGGGGCTGATTCTTAACTGCACTTAAGCCATTACCTTTAAGAAGACTACTCAGAAAGCACAGAGCTAGCTCAAAGAGTTCCAAGGGGCGGGGCTTGGGGTAGCAAGGAGCAAGCAGTTGCTGGAAATGGCATAACGACTAGCACGGCCTTAGGTGGTCAATGGGTGGTTACAAATTCATACAACGCGCTGAGACTGTGTTGGATATATAGACTAGCACAACCTTAGGTGGTCAATGGGTGGTTAAAAGTCAAACAACACGCAGAGGCTCTGTTGGATATAAAGACTAGCACGGCCTTAGGTGGTCAATGGGTGGTTAAAAAGTCAAACAACACGCCCAGGCTGTGTTGGCTATAAGGACTATTACAGCCTTAGGCGGTCAATGGGTGGTTAAAAGTCAAACACCACGCAGAGGCTCTGTTGGATATAAGGACTAGCACGGTCTTAGGTGGTCAATGGGTGTTACAAATTCATACAACACGCCCAGGCTGCGTTGGCTAGAAGGACTGGCACAACCTTAGGTGGTCAAAGGGTGGTTAAAAAGCCAAACAACACGCAGAGGCTGTGTGTCCCACCCCCCTTTCTATCTTCTCTCTTATCTTCACTTCCCGTCCCAATCGTATCGGCTTATAGGCAGCGCAGTGCCACCCAATAGCCAAAAATGCACATGAATCGAAAATAGGCAATTAACAAGTGGGCATCCATTGAGGCGCACCTGTGATGCACACTTGCCGAAGCCTTATTTGGCACTGTACAAGTGTGCAACGCAGGGCATGAGAGACCATGGCCTCAGGTCTGCTTTTGCATTCTGTATTCACAATTCAGACCTGCTCACCAATGCGCACACCTATCCTGCCTTTACTCTGCACCTCTTTCAAAAGCCCAGGAAGAATGTGCAATGCACAGAAGGGTCATTATTGAACACGCTGTGCCTTGCTGTTATCTTGCGGCATTGGGGGCCATTGCCTTCTGCTATAGCAAACAGGTTCTCACCCAGTTTAGCATGGGAGAGCCAGAGGCAGCTGAGGTCAGCAAGCCCCAGCTCTCCACATGCATGGATGCTGGGACCAAGCCTGATTTGCACATGGTCTTTCCCCTTCTGTAATGGCTTGGCAGGAGAAGAACGATGGTCTGGAGGGTTGCCCAGTGCAATGGCAGAGGTTAAGATTCATTCTAAACCTTCCAGCCATCACCACTTTCTTTTTGCTTAGATGCTGAGAACCAACACATTCATAAGTGTCAGACTTTGACATCTCTGCACAAAATTTGCACTGCACAAACTGTACATGACCATGCTTTTGTGAATCGGGTCTATAGCCTGTTTCATTTGTAAAAACCAGTAATTGCATTTAGATGAAGCGATCAAATACTGGAATGCTTCTATGCTCGCCTTGCATAAAGTGTCTGGCTGTGATTAGGCGAGGTCACATCAATACACACTGCACCTCCCATCCTTTCCCCTCTATGCATACTTATACTGGCTTTTAAATGACAATATTCAAGCCACTGTGGCTTCCTTTAATGCAATTAAATGAAAATAATTCAGGAAAAATCAATAAGATTATTAATGAGAGAAATACTTTAAATAACTTGCCAGATACAATTAAATTGTAAGATTCCCCGATGGATTCTTCTTATAAAGCACATTTTTTTAACCCCTTCTCACAATGGTTGCAATGCATTTAGCTATTTTTGAAAATGTTGGAACGTCTTTCCCCTCCTTGGTCGTGTTTTACTGCCATGACAAGAAGATACCACTCAGCAATTGGGGTGGCGACTGCTGATAAGGGCCACACTTTATATAGAAGCGGAAAAACAAGGTATAATTGCGACTCATTACAAGTTTTCCGGTATCCTGCCGGTAAATCCACCAGCATAATGGCAAACTGTATTACTGTTACCGGCACTCAGTCCGGCAGTATTACAGCCAGATTACGAGTGCTGCCAACGGTGGTAAATCCCCATTCCATGGACTCCATTACCAGCAGCGGTATTACCATGTCAGTAATAGAGGTGTTTTTTTGCCGGTAGGGGTCATATTTACCTTCCGCTCTTAGCTGGAGGTAAATCCTTCACCCCTACCTGCAAATTTGCAGTTGACTGGTCCAGTAAAAGTGCTGGTGAACGTTATTACTGTCACGTATACTGTGTACCCGCCAACTCGCAATGAGGACTGATGCCTGTATGCCTCCATTTCCTGCAGCAGTGACGAGGGGGAGAAGCCGCAAGGAGTGGGGAAAAGACCACCGCTCTGCTTACCTCATCCATCTTCTGTGAGCACTTTCTTTTATGCTTGCACAAGCGTTTTATGCAGGCGTGCAACTAATGGATTCCAATGCTTTTTGCATCTGTTCAAGTCCAGGCTGATTCCATGGGAATCCATCAGTAAACGCAAAGCATATATTTCATGAGCAGACAGGCACATGAAAGAGAAGTGATAAGTCTGCCCGCCTTTATTGTTTCCTTCTCCACCTTATGTAGTTTTAAAATTGCATGCAGGGGAGCCAACAGCACGTAAGTGATAACATTTGTGGTCCCAGGCATGACATTATAACGTTTTTTGTAAAATGACCGGGTACGGAAACAGGAGGGCGGCCAAAGGTGACAGCTACTGAGATAGAAATTGAAATTGGTTATTTATAACACACTTAATACCCAAAATTTCTAAGCACGGACCCAGGTATCGAATATGTGTTACTCCACATCATCTTGCTACCAAGACGAGCGCATTGCCTCTGAGCTATCCTCCAATAACGGGCACGGACCCGGGGATAGAACCTATGTTGCTCTGCATCATCTTGCTTCCAAGACGAGCGCATTGCCCCTGAGCTATCCTCGCATAAAGCACTTAATGCCAAAAGGTTTCTAAGCACAAACCCTGGGATCGAACCTGTGTTGCTCCTCATTGTCTTGCTTCCAAGACCAGGGCATTGCCCCTCAGCTATCCTCCCATAAAGCACTTAATAAACAAATGTTTCTAAGCACGGACCCGGGGATCGAACCTGTGTTGCACCGAATCCTCTTGCTTCCAAGACCAGGGCATTGCCCCTCAGCTATCCTCCCATAAAGCACTTAATACCCAAATGTTTCTAAGCACAGACCCGGGGATCGAACCTGTGTTGCACCGAATCCTCTTGCTTCCAAGACCAGGGCATTGCCCCTCAGCTATCCTCCCATAAAGCACTTAATACCCAAATGTTTCTAAGCACGGACCCGGGGATCGAACCTGTGTTGCACCGAATCCTCTTGCTTCCAAGACCAGGGCATTGCCCCTCAGCTATCCTCCCATAAAGCACTTAATACCCAAATGTTTCTGAGCACAGACCCGGGGATCGAACCTGTGTTGCTCCTCATTGTCTTGCTTCCAAGACCAGGGCATTGCCCCTCAGCTATCCTCCCATAAAGCACTTAATAAACAAATGTTTCTAAGCACGGACCCGGGGATCGAACCTGTGTTGCACCGAATCCTCTTGCTTCCAAGACCAGGGCATTGCCCCTCAGCTATCCTCCCATAAAGCACTTAATACCCAAATGTTTCTAAGCACGGACCCGGGGATTGAACCTGTGTTGCACCGAATCCTCTTGCTTCCAAGACCAGGGCATTGCCCCTCAGCTATCCTCCCATAAAGCACTTAATACCCAAATGTTTCTGAGCACAGACCCGGGGATCGAACCTGTGTTGCACCGAATCCTCTTGCTTCCAAGACCAGGGCATTGCCCCTCAGCTATCCTCCCATAAAGCACTTAATACCCAAATGTTTCTAAGCACGGACCCGGGGATCGAACCTGTGTTGCACCGAATCCTCTTGCTTCCAGCTATCCACCTGAGACTGCTCATGGCCAAGGAGTCTCAGCATCTGAACAGTTCCGGGGCTCAGCTTCTTTTACACCAGAGAAATATAAGGGCCTAGTAAATAAGGTTGTGGCCCCGCTGGACACCAGAAGAAACCTGGCACAGGAATCGAAGAATAAAGAACCTGAGTCACTCCAAGTACTCACAGCAAAGCAGCCAAACCAAGGGTTTCTCAGATGCAAATGAACGGAGATTGGCGGGAATGTATGATGTAGCCCAATGAGGCACACAAGGGCAATAAGGTAACAATAAGGCCTGAAATACGGTCTATAGGCGGACGATTCCCAGTCCTGTCCCAGTGCACCAGATTCACTCGGTGTTTGTGATAATGCCAGAAAATGCAGCGGTTTCTAATTCATTTTTCCACGCATCTATATGCGGGGGAGACCCCCAACACCTTCCCTATTATCCCCTTCACATATATAACCATAACCCACCACCCCACCCATAAATGTGTCGGAAAATGAATTTCTTGAAATCGGCTTTTTCGCCCCAGCTTTTTTGCTGCGAGATAATCACTGGATACGATTCACTCCCTATTTTCAGGAATGCAACACAAACATTTTTTAATACAATGGGCCTCATTAAGACAGGCACGGCTGCCGCCGGCATTCATTTTTTTTCTGCGCCCAGAAATGGGCAATTACTGGGTCATTATGACCTTGCCGGACCCGGTATTTGCCCATTCCTGGGCGCCAGAAAAAATTCTTCCCATTCCCTTTTGAGCCCCATAGGGCTCAGTGGGAATGGAGAGGTCGGATGCACCGGCACCGTTTATAACGGTGCCGGTGCATCCGACATGCTGTGCTCGCTGTTGCCTTTCATTCCGCCGGGTCAGATCTGGCGTAATGAAAGGCACCTGCAAGCACAACTCAGTGTTTGCCGGTCCGGATACAACGGTACCGGCATGCTTACCAGTACCGCTGTATCCGGACCGGCAAGGTCGTAATGAGGCCCCATGAATCTACATGCAAGTAGTGTAGACAGTGGTTATTCTGGAAATCAGCGGTGTCATATATCTTCCTTCTCGAGCTCTTCGCTCATCCACTTCCACTCCCTCAGGGTCAGTCACTTCTCCAAGTAACGAGTTGGTGGTAGATCTCTTTCTTCGGCTGGGGCTTCCTTCTGGAACAGCCTCCCTGCTCCCCTGAAACTTGAGGAGAACCATCTCCGGTTCCGGAAGCACCTCAAGACCTTCCTCTTTGCTTCTGCTTTCTCTCCTCCTCTCCCCTGCTGAACTCCTGACTGAAACTGCACTGGTTACCTAGCTACCCTCTCTGATCTCGGGCCCCGGTCTGGCTACCCTCTTTGATCTCGGGCCCCAGTCCCCTCCCCCGCCAGCTGCACTCCTGCACTGCCTCCCGGGCAACCCCTGCACTTGGGGGCTGTATCTGTATCCCTACAGTCCCCCCAGCTCTCTTGACACTTGATGTCTGCACTTACCCCTGCACTTGACACTAGCTGGCCGCACCTTTACCTACTGTTTTTATTTTTTATATTTATTTTGACTCTTGATCCTATGTACTGCATTGCCCCCTCCCCCGCACTTTCCCTTTCTCCCCTCCCCTGCACTTTTGCGATCTCAATGTCACTTGGCCTAGTAAGATCCTTGTCTCTGTCTTCCCTCTGTTCCCCGTTCCTTGCCACGTCGCGCTTTGAAACACTTGTGTATAGGCGCGTTCATATCATATCCTTACATGTGGAACATCACATTTCATTGTGTCATAGGGCAAACCATATGTGCACCAGGCAAATGTTTATTCTGGTGCTAATACCATGTCCTAATAGAACTAGGGCAAAAAATACCCTGTTGCAAACATGCATTGAAAGAATTTCTTTTGCAACAGGGCCATTTTTGCCCTGTGCTCATATAATTGCATATGCAGAAGAGGAGAGTGCTTTATCTGGATCTATGTGATCACTGCTACTGCCGAAAATGCAGATTTTTTTTTTAATCCTTTACACCACATATATATACAGGGGGAGCCCCCCGCATCCCCTTCCCCATATTAATATTATACTCTAAACCCCCCACATATATATATATATATATATATATATATATATATATATATATATATATATATATATATGGTTTAAGAGAGGGGTTAAAAAGAAAAAAAAGTCAGCATTTTTGGCCGTCGCAGTTCCCAGGTCGACATTTTTGTACGATTCCCATTATCTTAATGGTGCCCATGGTGCGCTCGCGACTTGCTAAGACCGGAGATAGAGACTGCATGCAGTTCCAGCAAGTGGACCAGGCAGCCTTCACCAACTAGTGCAGAGCATATTACAAAGCTAACGATGAGTTATCTTTCATCTCTGAGCAGCCAAGAAACAAGATCCCTCTTTTGCAAATTTTGCTGCAGGCTAGTGCCTACAACATCTTTATCCGTACTCTGGCAAGGGAAGGAGGCAGGAAGGGGGTGGACGCCTCTGCCAGTGCAGAGGCAACGCAGTGGAGACACAGGGCCTCATTACACGGCAGGCGACCTTGGTCCATGCCGGTAAAATACCGGCACCGCCTTGGAGGAAAGGGGAATTACCGTCCTATTCCAAGGCTGGCGGGGCGGTAATTCCCCTTCCCCCATTGCCCTTCCCCATTCCCATTTTTGCCCCATAGGGCATAATGGGAATGGGGAAGGTGCTAATTACGGAATTTGTGGTACCATAATTAGCACCCTGGTCCCTTTGCGGGTTGGTTTTTAACTCCTGCTAAAAAGCAGGCATTAAAGTACCAACCTGCAAAGGGCCCTCTTAGTAAGGTGGTAAGGGTTAACGGTCACCGGTACAATTACCGGTGACCGTTAACCCTTACCGCCTTCCGTGTAATGAGGCCCACAATGGCGCTTTTTCCTACTCCGTCCTCTTTACTCCAGACTCAGACAATGGCGGCTGTGCTCATCATGGCAGGCAATTGGGAACAGAGCCATTTGGGGGGCAATTCAACTCACCAAATCTACCTTCAGGGCCGGCCTTAGGCCCCCGGGGGCGTGGCCACAGAGTGTGTGTGTTTTTTTTTTTAAACATCCTCCCTCCGGAGAGGAGGCAATTCTATGAATAGGGTGCATTAGCACCGTATTGTTCCTAAATGTGCTCCGCTGCCGCGGGCGCATTGACCAACAATGAGGTGCCTGCCGCCACTATGTCAGCTCATGGGGAGCCCTTGAAAGACTCCCCCAAGCTGGTGTGGGGCTAGCGGTGCCTTTTGTTGGTTAAGGCGCCTGCGGCAGAGGGGCACATTTGGTGTCAATCCGGTGCTGAGCACCAGATTGACCTTGAATTCGCCCGACTGCTGCACCTTCTCCCACTACTCCAGCTAGGGGGAGCCCTTGAAAGACACCCCCAAGCTGTCGTGGCGGGGGCTAAGGTGCCCTGGGGGGCGCACCACCTCGGGCGGTCGCCCGGCTCGCCCCCCCCCTAAGGCCGGGCTTGTCTACCTTCATGGCAGTGGAGTAACTTTGCTGAAAATGTTGGGGGAGACATGACATCTGAAGAAAAGGGAAGCTTCCGGAACCGGGAGCGCACCCACCGGAAGATGGTGACCGGCGCCACCCGAGCTGCTTGAGTCCTGGACCCACAGATGAGGAGAGCGGAGCAGGAGAGGGAGGCACAGCCAAACTCCAGTGAAGCGCAGCAGGAATGAAGCACCGTGGAGAGGGACACAGCAGGCGCACAGACACAGACGGAGCCTGCAGCAAGACTGCACAGTGAGTCCCAGGGGAAACTGCAGTCGAGGGGACCACCCTGCAGTGAATAATTTGTCGCCGGCTGACCGCTCAGAAACGGCCTGGGCGGCCTAGGTGACCGAGCACAAATACGGAGGAGAGCCCTGACGGTAGCAATAACACAGAGGAGGAGGGACCCCATAGACGAAGGAGGGAGCGAAAAGAGCTCAGCAATGGTTGGTGGCGAGTAGCCTCATTGAGCGGCGCCATCGCCTGCATGTAGAATTCCGGACTCATACGTCGGATAGGAAGGAATACAGTGCAAGCATGGGCGTAGGACATGTGGGGGACAAATCCCCCCCACAATTTTAAGTGGGGGGGGATATAATGGCATTTATCCCCCCCAGAATGTGTGTCTCTGCAGCATGTAAAATATGGGCTGCAGTCATGTCAGCTAAGCTAAGCTTGCAAAAGTTAAAGTACAAGTTAACGTTCCAGACTGTCACTGTCTACAGCCACTGGCGTAATGGGGCCCCCACACCTCCTGTGGTGTGGGGGGCCCCGCTAGCACATGTCCTGGGAGGGGGCCCTACATGGAGAAAAAAAATTAATACAAATATTTTTTCTAATTCTTTTTTTTCACATTTTTCTTTTTGAATCCACTCTGTATTCATAAATAAATTATTTCAGTAACAGAAAAAAAAATTCTTTATGAAGGCAGAGCGGGAGGCCTGCATGTCATGGGGTGGGGGGAGCCCTATGACTTCAAAAAGAAATAGTTTATTTTTGAAGTTACTCTGCCTTCATAAAGACATTATTTCCGTTATGGTTCGGTCCTTAACGGAAATAATTTCTTTGATGTCAGAGTGATGTCAAAAAGAAACAATGGGCCTCATTCTAGGTTTGCCGGTTCGAAAACAACGGTGCCGGTAAGCTTACCAGCTCTGATGTTTCCAGACCTGCAAACTACAACTCTGCGGGTGGGTGCCATCCTGCCTGGCAGGTCAGACCTGCTGGGCGGAATGGCACCCGCCCACAGAGTTTTCACGCAGCACCAGCCTTGTTAACAAAGGTGCGAGTGCTTCCGTGGTCCCCATTCCCATAGAGTCCTGAGCGACTCTATGAGTACGGGGACTTACAATATAACGTCACCTGACTTTCTGGTCCGCTAGGGTTGTAATCCCCAGGTGTTACCGGGAAGTCAGGCGCAGGTACATCATTACAGGGACGGTGGCACCCTGCGGGTGCACTGGCATGGTTACCGCCGGACCTGTCATGAGGCCCAATTTCTTTTTGAAGTTATAGGGCTCCCCTAAACCCCATGACATGTGCGTGTGTGATTGTATTTGGAAAAAGTGTACACTTAAATGTGTAGGTGGCTGCCTGTATGAGTCTATGGTGAAAGGGTGCACACTTAATTATATGGGTGGGTGCCTGGGTGTGTGTGCCTCTATGGTCAAAGGGTGCACACTTAAATGTATGGGTTTCTGCCTGTGAGAGTGTATGGTGAAAGGGTGCACACTTAAATGTACGGATGGCTGGATGTGCGTGTGTATATATGGTGAATGGTGTGTGTGCTTATGTTCAGGGGCGCAACAAAACCTACATTTTGGGGGGCTAATCCTTCAAATGTTGGGAGAGGAGCTAGCTTCACGGGTGGCAGGGGAGGGGCAAACTCATGTGTGTGGGGGCATCTAACTTCTTTACTCATTTTAATGTGACTATTCTAGTCCAGCTTCAATGGAACAAGCAGTTAACTCTCTCTCCGTTACGTCTAAAAGCACCCACTTATGGACTGCTGTGAGAATGACTGGTCTCCTGTTCCCTCTCTACCCTTTCAATCACTCCCCTGGCATGCAAGTACTAAACCCACATCATGATTTAAATTGCCTAAAGAAATTGCCATTTGAATGCAGGTACTAACAGTGAAATCATTTACATTGCTGGGCCCTTGTTAACAGGGAAACCCAGGTGCCATTTAACATCTGTACCCTGTTCTGTCCGGCAACTGCTCTGAAGGTCAGCCAGGTTAAATCAACATAGCCCAGAATTTCAGGGGGAATGCTGAAGCCCAATCAACTCAATGGTGTTACGCCACTACTTGTGTTGAATCCCTAGATTACTCATTGGTAATCATCATTACTCCTACCCCTATTCTTCCTCGTCTCTGTACTTGTGTATGAGGCAGTACTTGTATATGAGGCACTCTGCCTCATACACAAGTACTGGGATTAGGTAGAGATACATGGAGGTAATGCCTGACTGAGCTAGGTGTAATCTTCATTACTCCTAGTCCCAAGCTTTCTCATCCCAGTACTTAACTATGAGGCAAGGAGCCTCATACGTAAGCTCTGGGACAAGGAAGGGGGACGTGAAGGTAATTCTGGGCCAAGAGATGATTTTGGCAGATGGGTTAAGAAGTGGGAGGGAGAGGGGATGTGTGGGGGCAAGATTGTGTGATAAATCATAATGGTTGTCCATGTCCAGGCTAAGCAGGTGTTATATGTGGTATTGGTGGCTAGAGAGGCCTTTTGGTGCAGTCAGTCTAGTCATTCCTCAGTTTGGTATGATTTTGTTTTAACTGTGCATTTCTGATAAAGCAATCCTGCTAAGTGCAATTACCAGGCAAGACTGGCATTTGGGTGCTGCCAGTCTAGCCGTTTCTTACTGCAGCATTGTATATTTTTCTGGGCATCTGTGATAAAATAATATGATATATGATATATGTCATTTATAACATGCCTGTACACAAGTGTTTCCAGGTGCGACAAGACAAGGGAGCGATCATAGAGGGAGAAGACAAACAATCTTACTAGGACTTGTGTCATTCAGATCGTGCAAGTGCGAGAAAGAGAAATGCAAGGGCAAATGGAGGGGGAAGTGCAAGGAAGAGGGGAGGGGAAACCAGGGCAGTAATGTTCTGAGTAAGTGCAGCCAGGGCAGTGCATTCTGGGTAGTGCAAGGTGAACAAGGGACTCTAGGGTTAGAGTTACAGACCCTAAGTACGTGGTAGGCCTGGAGGCAGTGCAAGGGTGACTGATCAAGAAAGAGCCTGGACTCAGTAAGACTCTGATGGTAACCAAGCAACCAGTCGGTGCAGCAGACAGGTAGGTCGGGTAGGTCAGCAGGGGAGGGAGAGAGAGCATAGGAGAAAAGGAAAGTTGTGGGCTGCTTCCGGAACTTCAGGTGGTCAAGTTTGAGAGGGGCAGGGAGGCCATTCCAGAGGGAGGCACCTGCAGAGGAGAAAGATCTACCCCCCACTCTATGCCTTTCTAACCCTTAGAGAGTTGGAGGAGCTGGGGGAAGGGCCCGAGAAGGAAGGTATTTTGGAAGAGAGCGTTGGATTTAGTGTGGCCCCGACCCCAGAAAGCCTTGTGGACAATGCAAAGGGACTTGAACTTGATCCGTGTAGCCACCGGGAGCCTGTGAAGAGATTTCAGGGCTGGAGAAATATGATCCCTGGGCTTGAGGCCAATGATAAGTCTTGCGGACGTGTTCTGGATTAGTTGCAGAGGGGGGAAAGAAGAGGAAGGCAGATTGAGAAAGTGGTTGTTGCAGTAGTCCAGCCTAGAGAGAAACAGGGCTCTGGAGACAGTGATCTTCTGGGGAAAAATGAGAAAGGGAAGAGTCCCTTTGAGAAAGAGCAGCTGGTAGTGGGGCTTCTTGGTGACATGTGAGATGTGAGGAAAGAAACAGAGTGGAGTCGATGATGTCACCAAGTTGTTTTTGCCTCGCAGGAAGGCAAAGGAAGAGGGCCCAAGGTGGGCGGCCTGAGTGAGAAAAGGGAAAGTATGGGCAGGGGTCCCAATGAGAAGGATCTCTGTTTTACTGGCATCAAGGCAGAGATTGTTGGAGGCGCACCAATCCTGAATCGTGGATAGACAATAAGGAATGAGCGAGAGAGTAGAGCAGCCTGAAGGAAAGCTGAGCTTCATTCGCATAACACTGAAAGTTAGAGGAGAAGGTAGGGATCAGGTGGGCCAAAGGGGCCAAGTAGAGGTTGAACATCTAGGGTGAGAGGATAGAGCCCTGGGGAATGCCACAGGTAGAGAGAGAGGTGGTGGAGAGAAAAAGACGAAGTTAGACCTGGGAGAGGCTGTCCAAGAGGAAGGAGGTCAAACACTCCAGGGCCTGATCCGTGATGCCAGAGGTTCTCACGTAGTCGATTGATCAGGATGCCGCGGTTGACTGTGTCAAAATTAGAGGAAACATCATGGTTAGCATGCAGATCTTCATGGGTGTTCAGGAAAGCAGTTTCTGTGCCTCTCGCAGCTCTGAAGCCAGACTGATGGTTATGGTGTCAACCAAAAGATTCATTGTGGAGTGTAAGCTGGGAGATGGGCCGTTTTCCAAAAGTTTGCCTAGGAAAGGGGTGATGGAGATTGGGCGATAGTTTGCTGGGCAAGTAGGATCGGCAGACGGCTTCTTGAGGAGTGGGTGCACAAGGGAGTGCTTAAGGGGATAGGGGAACATTCCAGTGGCGAAAGAATGATTACAGAAATCAGACAAGGCTGGAGCGAGGGTGTCGATATGGTCCTTGATGGTTCTGGAGGAGCAGGGGAGCACTTGTTTGGATGACACTTTTATAGATTGGAATTGTCTAGAAACCTTGTCAGGTGTTGTCGGAGAGAAAGAGGAGAAAGGAGGAGAAAGGAGGAGGAGAGGTACAGATGGCCAACGGGGGGCCAAGAGAGGAAGAGGGAGAGTAAGAGGAGATAGAGGACAGGATGTCCTGAGTTTTAGCATAGAAGTGATAGGCCAGAGCCATACAGATGGCCTGGGAGGGAACAGGAGAGGTAGAGACCGCAACAGGATTGACCAGTTCCTTGCAGATTTTAAAGAGTGTGGCCGTGTTGTTAGAGGCCGCAGAGACCCAGGCTTGAATGTGTGCTCTCTTCTTAATGAGTGTTATTGCTTCGACTGGCATTTTGGTGCAATGAGTCTAGGCATGTCTAAATGGGGCCTGGCATGCTTTATGTGTCTACACTGGTCTACATTGTGCAGCCAGTGGATCGTGTATTCAATGTGGCATGGCATTTTTAATAGCAAAACATTAATGTTCCTGTTCACTATTGGTGACTTGCATGTATTGGATTGGTGTTACCCTACAAAACAATTGCAAACACTATGGAGTTTTAGCCAATTTTTCTCAGAAACTGTGCTGTATATTGCATTAAAACACATATGTATGTATTTATCCTAGTACAGTGTGTGGCATACCCCTTCAGCAGCACGTTCATGCGTATTGTGCAAGCGTGATAATCTAGGCCGGCCCAGAGTGTGGCATGTCCTGTGATTTGTTGCCAAGATGGGGGGCCCTCAGCCTGGTGCGCAGGGGGGCCCTACATTTTGTGTTAAGCCACTGTCTACAGAAGCAGGATAAAACATGAACTTCTGCTGCTCGCTGCCCACACCAGCCCATTTAGAACATGCCCAGGCCGGGGAACAAACTGCACGTGCCCCCTGTGCAGTGCACTGCTGCGCAGCCTCAGTCTTCGTTTTTTCCAGAACGAAGGAGAAGCCAGGCAGCAGCGCATGCTCCAGTGACTGACTGACAGCGTGTGTTACAGAGTGAAACTCTGAGTCCGACTGCGACTTGTAAGGTAAGTCAAGTAAGTGGCCCCTCTCCCAGGTGCAGGGCGGCATGGGAAGGATTTAATTTGAACGGATGTGCCAACTGCCAAAGTTAGATATACAGTTTCTAAAAACACGCGCAGTACGTTAAAACTGTATGTTGTAGGGTAGTATCTGATTGAATGTGATGCTTTCTATTTAATCATAGGCGCTTAGAACAATACTTTAGAATGAACTAGCAAGTGATTAAAATTCAAAAGAAACATTAAAAACATAATTCACCAGTCACTCTTCTCTAAGAAAAATATGCTGTGTAAAGAAACCAGCGCTGAAGAGAAGCACGGTCTGCTCCCAGACAAACAATCAAAGTAAACATTTGTTTGTCTCTGGGTTTTCCCTCTGTGAGAAAGGGTATTTATGAGAGATGTAATTCTTGCTTATCTCACAATGACCATGGGGCTTGGCTTCGAGAAATGGTTGGGGACCTCGGTAGGCAAGGGGGGGGGTTCTCATGGTAATAATGGGTACCTCGGGATAACACGTCTTTGTGAAGATGACCGCAAGGTCACTTCCATACACCATTTATATAGCAGATATCACAGATTGAATGTCTCTTATCCCACTCATGGCAAATTCGGTTGTGTGCCATTGATCTCTGTGTGCAGAAAGCTGACGTAAATCATACTGCAACATTTGTTCTGTGGTCAAGTGGAAGGTAATGATGTAACCGCCCCCAGAAGCGCCCTATCAGTGATATAAAATTCCAAGTGTGTGAGTTATCCTCGAAAGTTCTCTTGCAATGCTCTGGGACTATAGCAGTGTTAGCATTCTAACAGAAGTACATTATCAGTACAAAAAAGGTCCAGCTGTGCCCCGTCATATATGAGGGCAGCCTGCTGGGCCTTTTCAGGTGCTGTCAGCACTGGCAGGAGACACTGTCTATTTTCAATCCAGTACTCATAGTTGGATCATTTTGCAGACTGTACTGGGATTGTCTCTAACACTGCACATTAAGGTTATTTTCAAAACATTGGGTGTGAGTCCATTACTGTGGCATTTTCATCTTTGCTATCTATTAGGTGTTTCAGAGGACATGGGGATTTTTCAATAGTCTAGTGCAGGCTAATTCAGTTCAATAATAACATGGGCCATTTATCTGACCATGCCTGTCATAACTTGGCAGACTTTCATGAATTGAAAAACCTGAGGGGCGAACCCTCGTTTTATTTCTGTTAACAGGAAAAGACAGTCGGTGGCTGTGCCTGAGGGGAGGTGTGCGTCGCAGGGTGGGGTTGGCTCGGGGGGGAGCTTGTTTAGGCTCTGCTCTGGCGAGCTCGAATTCGGATTAGGAACCATAAGGCAGTGTGAGGTGGGTCAGAGAACCTCCCGCCACCTGCGCCTTGTGGGAATAAAAAAGCCCTGCAAGCCCATGGTCAGGCGGGTACACTTTTGGGTAACTGAAACCCATTGTGGCAAATATTGAGCACACTTTGTGTAATGTACCTGCTGCTAATTCCTGTAGGTAACATTTGTGGCAAGAGCTCCAAGTGAGCTGAGCAGATTAGGGGGGTAGGGCTGTGGAGGAGGATGTACATTTGGGGATAGTATCCAGAGGCAAAGAAGGGAACATTTAGAAGGATCAGGGACCTAAGCTTGGGGTGTAGTTGGAGACTGACAATCTGGATTTAGCACTGGAGAAGGGAGGATCGGCAAGGGGGGTTTAAATAATTGGTGTACAAGGCTATAGCGCCATAGAAAAGGTATGCGTACCCATTCGCACAATACATCACAGCATAGGCTCATAGGGAGCACCATATATTTATATATTTAAGTTGAGACAAATAAGGAGAGACGCGCATAAGCAGAAGGAATGAAAGAACCAACTCCAGGCGAACAAGACAGAGGGTAGGAATTGGAATTGTGTGGTCATGGGTGCAACCTTTCGGCTGGCCAGGTGATTTGGACAACCACTCCCATGATCGCTCCCCATAGACTGTACTTCCCCATGGACTATACTGGCTGGGCCTGATGCGATTTGAAGTCCAAAACATTCAGAGTGCCAAAGGTTGCAGTGCCCCAGTCACTCCCACCACTCTCCTAGGTTTATGATCATCACCCACTACAAAATAATTGACAGATCATTTTACTCTGTGGTTTGTGTCTGCAGCAAAGCCCCTGTTAAGAGGGTTATAAAGTTTGTGAGATTTGTGGACAAGCCAGGAATGGTGGGTGGACACCCAATCTTTTTGGGACGAGCTATGCTCAGGCCATGAAAGACTTTTTGACCTGGGAAGTGGTAACATTTTTACGTGAACTGAGCCTTCTGAAGTTAGACGCCAAATTGAAGGATTTTATACCCTGAACTGCATTTCTTGTTCTTAATTTTCTTCTGTTTTCTTTTCTTCTTTTCTCTTGTTTTATACACTGATGATATATGTAATTTAATACGTACTGCTATTTTAATTTTGTAAAAAGTAGAGTTCTTTGACTAAAACAAAATAAATAAATAAATTTAAAAAGCAAAGTCCCTAAGCTGCCCCCCCCAGATTTTATGGGTCTCCTACGCCCCTGAGTGCAAGTACACAAATACACAGACATATACCCACACGGACCCGGAGGCGCAGGCGCAAGAGAGCTGAAAGCACGCACCCAGCCTGATGAACTTTGGGGAACTAACAGGGATGCACCAAGGGTAGAGTGCTGACCAAAAGTAGGGGAAGAGGCCAGACTGGAGGACCGGACACAGGCACCTATGACAGGGGTTGAGGAGTGAGTAGCCCAACTGGTAGCACAGACAAGGAAGGGTCCCGCATAAGACAAAATTCGCAGGGCATCAAGCACGCGCAGACCACCACAAACAGAGGGAGCAGCGCGCCACCCACGCAGGCGTGAGACTGGGACAGGGGAGTGACTGGCCTGGCCCGCCGCACCTGACAGAAAGAGAGTCCCCACGCCGGCTGGACAGACAACAACAAACGTGGGAGAGGCCCTGTACAAGCAGTAACTTGCAGAGCACCGAGTGCACGCAGGGCAGCACCCCCACATACGTGCCTACATCTCACAAATGGAGGGCACCACTGCAATGGGTAAGACACACAGAACGCTTGCACCATCTACGTAGGTCTACAGGCTGATGACCCCAAGACCAGACAAGGCACGCAAGAGTAAAGGCAGGCAGACGATGATGGATGCATACGCTTGGAAAGAAGATAACGAGGCTACCGAAGGGAGACCCCGAAGAAACAACATTAGAATATTGCACTTTTGGAAGGGGAGGGGGGCAGATCCAACACCTCGCACCTAAAAACTGGAACTCCTTACCTACCTCACTAAGGAACGAAAAATCATACCATACCTTCCGTAAAAACCTCAAAACCCTCCTATTCCGCTAAAGTCTTCCACATGCACTCTCATGCTTGCATTGTAACCACAGCATAGCATAACCTCTAAGCTCAATGTTTATTACCAATGTGAAATGTACTCGGTAACTCGGTTTACATCTGTAAACACATTCCTATGCTTGTGTTCATGACTAAGTCTGCTGTAACAGCGCCACGATGCCCCAGGGCAGTTCTGTGCGCTTTATAAATGCAAATAAATAAATAAAAATAAAATATCTGACCGGGCACGTGGAGAACCTCCTGCTGCAGGAGATAGGGCCAGGCACACTGACCCAAGGATTCATGGGGTCAGTGGGGAAAGGGGAAAGGGCACATAGATCCCTGGCCAAAAAACCACCGCCCGGAGTGCCCCACGAGACCTGTGATAGTGAGAATAATGAACTTTAAAGACCGGGAAAGGATCCTGACTTTCTCAAGAGAGGGAGGCACGATCATGCGAAACTTCTCCAAACTAGCAATATGTCCTGACTACACAGCGCCGGTCCAGAAACAAAGGTCACTGTTTGGATGAACTATGGAGAGGCTGCGGAGGGCCTACTTCAGATATATGCTGCTATACCCAGCAAAGCTAAAAGTCCTGAACAATGGCAGATCATACTTCTTTGAAAACATGCAGGAGGCACACTCATGGATGGATGAGCAGGGACTTCCACAGTTGTCAGGAAGAGACTATGAAGCGTAATTGCCACAGCACATCGAAACAAAACCCAGGAGCTAACAGCAGAACAAATAGACAAACACAAATGATGCAAAACTGATATATTGTAGTTGGGAGTCCGACATGCAGATACGTGTACCAACGCCCAGACGGCTGCCTCCATTTGCGGCTACCGGACTCCCTCACCCAGGAACCAGATGCCACTCAAAATAAGAGAAGGGGAGAAGCGACTGAGCCAGAGCAAGCCACATGCGGCTAGGCAGTTATCCAAAGTGTGCAATAGGTTACCAGTGGTTGTAGTTTTTATGGGTTGGGGGGGGCAGATGGCTGACCAGGACAAATGGTGTGCTGGAAGGCAAGGTCGGACTGGGACAAGAAATAGGCCCGGTCACCCAAAAAAAAGTGTCCCACCCCTCGCCTCATAAAAGTGGCCCACCCCTCGCCTCACAACTCTTGACCTCTGATGACATCACCGGAAGTGATGCCATTTGACCCCACCCGAAAGTGACATCCTGGGAAGCGATGAAACACAAACTTTCACCCCTTGACAAACCAGGAAGTGGCATCAAATAGCATTGTTCCTAAGTACACTAAATTACTGTGAATCCAAGCAGACCTCCAAGGCCAAATGGTAATATGTTATTGTATAGCATTTACGCTTAAGCTCTTTTTTATAGAACAAATATGCATACAATATCACCCAACCTGTGTTAGTACTCATTTATCAACCTAAGAAGGATGAAAGGCTTTTTGGAAAAAAAGAAAAAAAAATTGAAAAAGAAATATTTTTTTTTCTATTTTTTTTTCTTCCAAACCGGCCCATGCATGGCCAGAAACTGGCCCCCATTCCCTAGGGACGATTTCAGCCTGGCCACAGGCCGAAAGGCTGAGGGGCTAATCTGACCCTGCTGGAAGGGGTTGCAGGGTTTGTTAAGGAACTAATCTGTGACATGTGTGAAGCCAAAAGATGTGATGGACACATGAGCGGTGTGGAAATGCCTGAATGCAAAACCGGGGCAGTGATCATAAACAACCTACCGGGCAGCAGGGGTAGGAGAACGAGCACACAAGTGGACAGGGGGGTGTGGGACGGGTACAGCACTGGGAAATTACGCATGATGGGCATTAATGGCCTGGGAATAATCACCTGGAATGTTAGAGGACTGAACAACTACATAATGAGGCTACGGGCACATGCATATTTGAAAAGAAAGGGAAAACAAATAGTGTTACTAGAAGAGACACACCTCACAGCGGACTGGCAATTTGTGATAGCCAGGAAATGGAGAGGAAAGATGTATGGTTCTATGTTCTCGGCATATGCAAGAGGGGTCCTGGTCTGCATAGCCCTCTTGGTTGCCTTCCATCTGCTGGAATTCAAGAAGGATGAGGGCGGTACAATGGTAGTGGTGCACGGCTTGCTGGAACATAGAGAGGTATGTTTCATAAACACTTACCCGCCGAATCATGACAGAACAGCATTCTTCAGGTCACTCTCCCCAAAGCTGGCAACCTACAGAGGGGCTACCTGGGTGTGGGGAGGCAAATTTAATTGCACACTTAACCCTAAATTAGATAGATCTGACGAGAAACCGGGCAAGCCTGCACCATCCGTGAAAGCACTGGGAGTCCTATTGAGAGACCTGAAGCTGGTAGACGTCTGGAGGTAGGGGCATGTAGGGGTGCAAGATTATTTACACTATTCAGCTCCCCACAGAACATACACTCGAGTAGACTATATCTTTACGGGAGTGGAAACCCTGGGAGAGTTCGGGGGCACAGAATGCAAGGCTATGGTGCTGTCGGTCAACGCCCCACTAATAGCGACTTGGCAGGTGATGGCACCGAGAGCGCAGTACCCGCATGGCGATTGAGAGCTGAGGACCTACATGATGACACCTTTATGGCCCACCTGGAAGATAAAATAGTAGAGTATTTTTATACTAATACGGGCAGTGTAGAGAAGGTAGGAACACTGTGGGAAGCCTTTAAGGTCATTATAACGGGGGCAGCGATAAGCAAAATGGGAGACCTGAGGGCAAACATACAGCGATCCCTAGAAGGCTTGGAAAATGATATAGCGCGGGAGGAAAGCAAGACCACAGGGGAGACAAGGGGGAGGCAAGATTGCTAGAATTGCGTCAAAAGTGCTTATCTGAATGGGAAAGGTTGGGGAAGCTAGACTACACAAAATACACCCAAAGGATACATGCACAAGGGGACGAGCCAGGGAGATTGCTGCCCTGGCTATGCAGACGAGAGGTGTCTAGGGAGATGATCACTAGTATTATGCATGACAATGGGAAGGTGGTTAGGACGCAGGGGAGATCAATAATAGATTCTCCAGATTCTATGAATCCCTGTACTCTAGGGATGGCAAGGGACACAACATAGACATTAAAGAGGCCATGGGTCAAATAGACCTGCCACGGCTAGAGGATGAGCAGGTGGCTGCTTTGGACACACCCCTCATGCTAGAAGAAATAAGTGCTGTAATAGCCAAACCCCCGACCGCCAAAACGCCAGGACCGGATGAGCTCCCCGGGGAACTTTATAAGACATACAGGGACGTTCTGGCTTCAAAGCTCTTGGGCATCTTCACTGAAGCCTGTGAGACAGGAATACTGCCCTTAGAGACTCCATAATTGGACCCACACTTAAATCCGGGAAGTCCCAACAAGACTGCAGATCATACAGGCTGCTCTCCATGATGAACCAAGACAGTAAATTCCTAGCAGCAAAGTGACTCAAGAGAGTGATAGGAAGCTTGATTCACTCAGACCAAACTGGATACGTCCCACGGCGCTGCAACTCATGGAACGTACACAGGATACATCACATAATATACAGCACGAACCTCCTAAACGGAGACTGCGCCGTAGCCTCCCTAGACGCAGTCAAGGACTTTGATTCGGTCAGGTGGGACTGGCTCATGGAGACCCTGGAGATGTTCAGGATAGGCAAAGTCTTCATGGGCTGGGTGAGACTGATGTACCCGGCACCCAGGGTGAGAGTGAGAATGGGGAAACAGATCTCAGGAGCATGGGAGGTGCGGAAGGGCACTAAACAGTGCTGCCCGCTATTGCCGATGCTACATATCCTTGCACTGGAGCCGCTGGCAACCTTCCTTAGAACCGAGTATGCAGACACAGGAATAGAGATAGATGGGGTGGTACATATGGTGTCCATGTATGCGGATGACATGCTGGTGTACATCAACCAACCAGAGGACAACTTACCGTGCCTACTGGACGTAGTGGACCAGTTTGTTAAGCTCTCTGGTATTGGAATAAACAGGGAAAAATCTAGTCTGTTTCCATTGGGAGGGCTGAGAGGCCTAACTAAAGAGCAACTGCCGGTCTTGGGGCTGGGTGGGTTAGAAAACCTTTAGATACCTGGGAGAGAACATGTGGCACAACCCTGCCTCTACACATGTAGCCAGCATGCAGAAGGCTTTGCAGGGGGTGGAGAGTTCCATGAGATTCTGGGAGAAACTACCCCTAGGGGTACCGGGCAGGGCAACATTGCTGAAAATGGTGGCACCCTTGCGCCTCCTGTAACACTTCTCTAACGTACCTTGTGACATCATTAGGGGATTCCTCAGGCGGCTGGATGGGCTGACAAGGAAATTCCTGTGGTGGGGCAGGGAGGAACAGCATTGCCCTTAGCACATTGCAAGGGGGCTATCGCAATAGCGGGATGAGGGTACCCAACTTCGAGTTGTATTATTTGGTGGGTCAGCTGCAGTTTGTAGCGAACTGTCTCAGAGATGAAGCTACCCTGGACACCCAAATGTTGCAGCCAATGCTGGAATTCCACTACTTGAAGGATTTATTATGGGTGGAAGACTTGATACTATCGAGACCCCCTGGGCTATTGAAAGTTGGCAGAGACCTTTGGAAAAGAGCCTGGAGACCTTTAGGGATCCCAGACCCGTACTCTAAGAATATTCCTATAGCAGGAATAATGGGATCACAATGAGGCACAGTGGGATAGTTAAGGAAATATTGAGAGAGCAGCAGGATAGCCATGGCAGGCGACTTATTTGAGGATGGAAAAGTGCTGAAATTTGAGGCCGTGGTACGTGAATACGGCATACACAAGGGACAGTATTTGACACACTTGGGCATGAAAGGCAGGATGGGTAGGAGATGGCTGGGCATAAGGGATGGAAGGGAATTCAACACTGTACTAGACACATTGAATGATGTATCGGAAGGGGGACACGCAATCTCTAGGATCTACAACCTATTGTTAGAAGGGTTGGAAACTGGGGACTTGACGGCATGCAGAGAGTGGGGACAGAATGTGGAAAGGGAATTCACAGACACTGAATGGAAGAGAGCACTGTTGTATACCAAACAAACCTCTAGAAACACAAGATTTAAACTCACCCAAACATACGCGCTATATAGAGCGTACCTAGCCCTGCACAGGATGTCACGTATATACAAGAATACTGACCAAGTCTGCCCGAAGTGCAACAAGGAGAATGCAAACATGATGCACATGTTTTGGACATCGTGATAGCGAGATTCTGGCAAAGCATTGCATAAAAGGTGAAGGGAGGAGGGATTCAAATGCACGAATGCCCACCATAGTTTTGCCTGGTGGGATTGTTTCTGTGGGCGGGGAGGGCGGGCTGCTCACCTTTCCAAAATGAAGGACTTGATCTGCACCCTGGACAAGCGCAGGATAGAAATGGCCTGGAAATCGACTGAGGGACCGAGGGTGGAGGCTTGGTGGGCAGACCTGCAACGTTGGTCATGAGCGGAGACAGTGGTGTGGCATAGAGCGCTACAGAATGAAACGAAAGAGGGGAGTGAGGGAATGGAAGCTTGAATTGAACTGGCGCTTCAGTAGTTTGACGCAGCGAGCATTGAAAACCTTGAAATGTGACTGAGGAGCGGCACCCAGCCAAAGCACACTGTAGCTGGCAATTATACGGTGGCAGATGAGTGTAATAGGAGCATGTGCACACACTGCCCCGGGGGAACATTAGAATGCTGTCACGACCCTCGCCCAAATCCCTCTCTGGCAAACCCATTGGCCAGGTGGAGTCAGGACTCAGGCCTCTAGAGCCTGGCATCCTCTTCAAAAGCCCTCATGGGGCCAGTCCTGGCGCTTATGACGCCAGGCTCATACACCATGAAAATCAATGTGCTTGGGAACTACTTTATTGTATTGTCAGCCAACATGGAGGCATCCACATTGCTTGGTTGCTAAGAACCAAGCTATGCGGTTTAGTGTTTTGGGTGTAGCCTAGGGACTACTTTACCTGTACTATTTTGTTGGGGCTATTTAAACCACACCCGAGCAAGACAACACGCTTCGCGTTACTTTAAAGCTTGCAACGTGACGCTCACCGTGTCCAGCTATTCCCTCGAACCTGGGAGAAGCAGAACCTGCAAGGAGACAAAAGGAACATCATTAGCAGCAGCATCTTACCTGCAGTCTTCATCTTTAAACACTTGCAGCTACTGAGAACAGCTTCCTCGAATCTGCACGCCTCCCGGACAGAATGACCTGAAAGAGGAAGATAGAGGCAACAATAAAGAAAGCTGTAGAGACATTTACAAATTACAAACTGCTCAAAAGGCTTACCTGGCTTGTCGCCTCTCGGCTGGCACCACTCCGGACATTCCACTTGTGCTGAAGAACACCGCGGCCTACAAGGAAGGAAAACACAGGTTAGCAAAGGCAAGACTTCCCAGCGCTGCGCTTAGCGCTTACTTACCGCATCATAGCGCTCTTAATGCGCCATCATTTACCAGCGGGGCCCAACCAAGCCAGTTCGCCGCGCTGAAGATCCGCATACCTAAGGGAGAAAAAAAGAGACATTTTAAACAAAGAAAGGCATGCATGATAGCAACAAAACTAAAGAACAGCAATAAGACCTACCTGAACAATATCAAACGCACTCGCCCATGAAAGACAACGCGCCCCTGCAAAGAAGGCAGGATGGAGAGCACACCTAATTCTACCACAAGGTAGAACAAGTGTCACATTTGAACATGGGAACAGGCTTAGGAATGCATTGTCACAGTCGGAACTGTTGGGAAATTGACTTCTGGTTGTTAAATTAAATGGTTTTAAAAATATATACAATTCTAACGTCAGTCGTTTCTCTGGATCCATCTGCGACCTCCGACACCATCAACCGCTCCACTCTGCTGCATTTTGCATGAATGGGGCCAGATGCTGGATAGTGCACTGAATTAAGCAGCACCACTGATAAGCACTTTGGTTTTCTAAGGGTTGAGGAAGAAATTACTTTCTGACATGAGAACCTTACCATCATCTGTAGAGAAGAAAAAAAAAACATAGGCGCCACACTTCACAGGAATCTCACCTCCCCACACTACACATCAGCTGGGATGAGCAAATGTCACTTCCTCTGCAACCTGTTATGCTAAATTCTTCCAGCACTTAATGTGAACATCAAGATCCAGGTCATCCAGGCTTTCAAGATCCAGGTCTCCCAGGCTTTCAATATGCAGGTCATCCAGGCTTTCAAGATCCAGCTCATCCAGGCTTTCAAGATCCAGGTCATCCATGCTTTCAATATCCAGGTCATCAAGGCTTTCAATATCCAGGTCATCCAGGCTTTCAATATCCAGGTCATCCAGGCTCTGGTGATCTCCAAACTAGACTATTTCAATAGTCTGATGGGGATTACCCAAGAGGAAATCACTCACCTGCAGTCATTTTTTAATCCTGGGTCTCAGGAATTAGGACAACACCTCTAGGCGCTATTCATGGTTCAGTTCAAGAAACTGTGGATTACCAGATAGCTCTGCTGGTGCATTTGACCCCAACTGCCTACCTAGTCGGGTCATTACATAGGCTCTCTAAAGGCTCCTGCAATCTAAGGCATCCAGTAACTTGAAGGCAATCACTTACAAACTGAAGACATTTGGAAAAAGAAGACTGGCTGATGCAGGACCAGATCTCTAGAACTCTCACTCCCCTGGACACCCAACAAGAGCCAAACTACTTGCAGTTTAGAAAATCCCCGAAAACCTTTCTGTTCAGGAACGCCATCTGATAGCAGCTCTAGATGCCCAACACCACACTCTCTTATCTTTTTTTTTCTCGCAATTTTCTTTTGTGTTCAATTATTGTTCTTAGCATAAACAAATACACTGACATTTTACAAAAACAATGGCAATTAGCAAACAAAGCAAAATATGTATACTGGGAAACATAACTAATAAAAAAAACTTTGGAAAAACTCCCACTCCCTAAAAGCATCAATAAGTTACTTATCTTCCAAGTTCCACCAGAGTTCTCCAAACAGCAAATTACTCCAAATCAGAATCAAGAAATACTCCTGATATGTTGTCAAAAAGTGTGCCTTTTCTCTGCAGTTGCAAGACAGCCCTCCCAATATTGCAAATAGTGTACAGTTCCTGTAGCCACATATAATTTGTTGGGAATACTGCATATTTCCAATTCTGCAAAATGATTCCTTTGGCAACCATTGAAGCCCTCGAGATCCAAGTCATCTGTTGGTATGAAAGCTCCTCCAAATCTCGTCCTCGCCCAAAATCAAAGTTCTAAAGTCATACACCCTGTCCACTCCAAGGATAGAGTTCTTCACACTCATCACTTCGCTCCAGAACGATTTTACTCTATAGCAATCCCATAACATATGCTTCAAAGTTCCTACTGCCCGGCCGCATCCACAACAGGCGTCCGATAGGCCCAAACCTTGTTTGCACATCCATTCAGTAGTTCAAAAACCCTATTCTATCACTTCACCTGGTGAGCCCTCTCCCCACTGTTAATTGACATCCCGGGATTATTCCTACAAAGAGCCTCCCATCTTGTTATTGTCATCGCATCTGGAAGACCAGGAGTCCAAGAGTTTCGTATTTCACACTGAATCAAGAGGGCCACCAATGGCACTGCCGGTTCAAGGGTCCTATACTTTCCTTATGTGCCTCCTAGTAGATTGTACTTAACCACCAAGTCACGTATGGAGAGCCAAGATCCCCCTTCAAAAAGTTCTCCAATTTTCCTCACTCCCCCCAAACACAAATTGGACAAGAACAGAACGTTATTGTTGAGTCTTATCGAAGGATTCAACAGATTGATGCTGAACGCATCGATATGGATCCACACTTAAAGATCTCACCAAATCTCTCCAGCAGGACCTGAGAAATTCACACAAAAGCTGAAGTTTCCAAAGTTTTAGCCTAGATGACTTGTGCTCCCATAGAAAAGACTGAATCATGCTGTCTAGTTTCCTCATCGAAGATTTACATGGTGGAAGGGGGATCATGCTCATGATGTAGATGATCCCTGACACAGATGTCATTTTCAACACACTCACTTTACCCCCCAACGAAAGGTTGAGGGACCCCCAACGCAGCAGGTCAGCTGATAACTTCTCCCCTCCACTTTGTGAAACACCCTCTGATAGCAGCTCTAAATGCCCAATGGCACCCTGCTTTCATCTTACTCTTATTGCACAATTATGCTGATGTTCTACTTAGTGCGATGTAAATCCAGACTAGAAAAGGCCGAAGCAATGTAACCCTTTTAATGTAAGAGTAACTTTTGTCACTGGTACTAGCCTGCATGCTGGTTAGACTCGCCCTCACACAACCTCATCTTTGTCTTGTCTAATATGGTCTACCAAAGCTTTTAAATGTACCAATTCTTGTTCACTGTCCTCAAACTGTTGCTTGCTTTTGGACAATGGAGTATCAAGATCTCTACATTTTAACTGCATGTCTTTTTGACATCCTTCTAATTCTGCTCTTAACATTTCCTCTTTTTTACTCGCCCCATCTAGGTCGGCTATTAACCTGTTAATCAGCTTAGTATCATTTTCTTGCATTCGCAGGGACCTATTCAAAATAAACCATTACTTGGCGCATAGCCGTATCAGGCAATCTTTCTCTGCATGTTTATCAGCTGCATTTAATAATCTCAGAAGGCAGACCTGAATTATGCTGCCTTCTGCAAAAATGTTGTCTAGTAGTTCTTTCTGCACTTCACCATAAATGCGGTCATGCCATTCTGTGGCATTATTTGATGACCATGTCCCATGTGCATATAACTTTGCCTCCAGATATTGCACTAGTTCTGAGAATGTGACTTCTATTTGAGACATTCTGAAATTCATTTTTTAGTGACACACTGCTATTATGAAATGGGTTCCTTCAAATGTACAGATGGTAGTGTGAGACACACTTGCCATGCCCAGTAGGTGCTCTATGATCACTTTCCCAGCCTGCAAGGCACCATAAATATGTAGGATATTTTGTGTAGATTTGGGGGAATTAAATAAAAGAGTGCCAGTATCCAGATGGCCACTGCCATTCATTGATCAAGGCCTGGCTCAGGTGCATGGTTCAAAAGTGTTTACTACGTTAGATCTCACCTCTGGATATTGGTGCGTGCCATTGGCAGAGGAGATTCAGAATTTATTTTCATTTTCATTTGATAAGACCAAATATGCATGGGTTAGAGTTCCATTCGGGTATGTCAATAGTGGGAGTGAATTTGGAATATGTTTGAGAAAGGCCATGCCTGATGCAGTGGAAAGAGGAACCATAGTTTATGTGGATGATGTCCTGATAAAAAATGAAAGCTTGAAAAGCCATTTTGATGAAATAAGACATGTTCTTGACCAATTGCAAAAAGCAGGAGCCGAAGTATCTTTACAAAAGGCACAATGGTGCAAGAAAAAAGTGAATTTTGTAGGCCATGAAGTGACTAAACATGGACTAAACCCACAAAAGAAGAAAGTAGAGGCCATACAAAAACTAAAAGACCCTAAAAGTGTGAAAGGGTTAAAAAGTTTATTAGGAATGACAGGCTATGACAGAAAGTTCTTTAAAAATTATGCTGAAATCACTCAACCATTGACTAAACTGCTAAAGCTGAATACACCCTGGAAATGGGAAAAAGAGCAGTCTGAGGCAGTGGCTAAATTAAAGGAATGTCTTGTAAAGGCCCCATGTTTAGCATACCCCATAAAGGATAGGGATTTCTTTATAGCAATAGGTTTCTCTGAACATTGTATGTCAGCAGTATTATCACAAGGAAGGCGTTTTCCCAAGTTGAAATTAAATTCAGTGAATGTGAAAAGGCCCTTTTGACCACTGTGTGGGCGCTACAGCATTCCCGCCCCATTGGGAGAAAAGGTGATTATTGAGACAAATCATCAACCTTTGCAGTTTTTAGAGAGTAAAGGAATTAGGTCAGGTAACCTAGCACAGTCCAGAATCACTTCATGGACACTGGCATTGCAGGGTTTTCCTGTAGAAGTGAGATATGGGCAAAATAAAAAGGGCCCAGTTGCTCAAGGTTTGGCAGATCTACATGACTGTGCAGCTGAACATGTATCAAACGAAGTAGAAGTGGAATCTAGTTTACAGGAATTTGGGCAATCACCACACAAAGCTTTTGATGAAAAGACATGGAAGGATTTGCCGACTGTATATGTTGACGGTTGTGCTTTTCACATTGAAAATGACAGTAATAAACAATTGGTGTCAGGAATAGGAAATGTCTGGTTGAAATGTGAAGACATCCCCAGTATAGGAATGAGAATTGGGGCTAGGAGCAGTCAAGTAGCGGAATTGGCAGCCATTTATAAAGCAATTACTACTGCAGTTGATAATACATTTAGTGAAATTGTCGTGGTGACTAATTCTGATTATGCACGAAATAGCTTTGTGGAATATTTGCCTGGCTGGAAAGCGAGAGGCGTGATTACATACAACAAAAAGCCACAGACAAATTGGTGTTGGAGAATAATTTGACAATATACTGGAGAAAAATTTGTCGTGGACATTTAAAAACTCCAGGAGAGGATAAGGAAGGAAACGATAAGGCAGATCATTTAGCTAAAATTAGGGCTGTGATGGGAGAGTTGCTACCTATTGAACATTTACTTGGTGAAATACAAATTAATGCAGTTACATGCTCTGAAGCTCCAAAGAGGTGGATCAACCAGTAGTACAATGGAGTTATGATACACCAGATCAAGATCTAATTAAGGCACAAAAGGATGATCCAATTTTGGGAATCTATTATAATCATTTGATAGACCCTGAACAAAACCCTTTAACAGAAAATGAATGTGTGGGAAAAGAAGAGTTGAGGATGATATTAAAGAATAAGAAACGAATTAGACTACAGGATGGACTCATGATTAGAGAGTCCATAACAGGACAAATACAGTGGGTGGGACCCCTTTCATTCAGAGGGCTGATGCTACACCATGCACATATGCACATGATGCAATAACTGCAGGCCACAGAGGTTCACAAAAAACATTGGAGATACTGAAAGATTATGCTTACTGGCCACATATGTCCCAAGATGTAGAACTAAACACTAGAGGATGTCTAGTATGTGCCCAATTTAAACCTGCTTCACAGATGCATAGAGCCCCATTAATGAAAAGAGGCTTAACTCTCCCATGGTCAGATTTGCAAATAGACTATGTAGGGCCTGTAAAGAGGTCGAGCAGGGGGGACCTGTATATTTTGAGTTTAATGTCAAAATGGATAAAGTGTATTCCTGCACCAGAGTGTAGTGCGCAAACAGCAGCTACATTACTGGTAAATCATATATTTTCAAGATTTGGGTTACCACAAAGAATAGATCAGACAGAGGAAATCATATCACAAGTGCTCTAATGAGTAAGGTATGGCAAATACTGGGAGTGAAAAGAAAATTACATACTGTATATAGACCTGCTTCTTCTGGTGAAGTTGAACGCTGTAATAGGTCTGTTGTGGATATATTAAAGAAGTTTGTAGCAGAGGCAGGTTCCAGCTGGGATTTACGTTTACCTTTGGTTTTGATGGCAATCAGATCAACTCCTGCCAAAGCAACAGGTATTAGCCCTCATGAAGTATTGACAGGTATGAAAATGGTGTTGCCGCAAAACACCTGCTATACAGAACACATGAGCAGACACTTTTAAGCGCATCTACAGTTCATGAATACATGGATGAGCTGAGGAAGCATTTACAACATGCATTTGGTTTTGTGCAGCGGAATCTAGAAAGGGCTGCTGACAGTGCAAAGTCATATTATGATAAAAAGACATCAGTGAAAGAGTATTGTGTGGGGGATCAGGTGTATAAATTTCATTTTGGAAAAGGTAAATGGAAAAATTCTAAATTTCTGGCAGGTGCCATTTCAAATTATAGATAATATATCTCCAGTAGTGTACAACAATTTGAAAACTTAAGGTGAAACAGTAACAGAACAATTTGTTCACGTTAATCAAATTAAACACTGCACCCCAAACACGAGGTAAAGAGACTTGAGCGTGTAGAAACAGATAAAGTCCATTAAATACATGAAAGAGGACACATGAGTCTATTCATAGGGCAATAACAGAGAAATAAAAACAGAAGTGATTGTTGTAATAGAATAGATGTGAATAAAAAGACTATATGCGAAGATCATTAAAAATGGGTTGAAACTAATGATATTATTTTTACAAAGTTGAAATATGTTGAATGATCAATGATGCTTTATGTATGTTTGTTTTCTCTCTAACATGTGCTTAATTTCAGAAAGGGCGATATGTTTTGAAATATACATGGATATTTAATTTTTGGTAAAGGGTGAAATTAGTATTGTGCTATATACTTAATTGGTTTCTTTTCTATTTGATTTAGAACATTAACCTATCTTTTGAGGTCGGAGGTCACAGGAGCGGGAGATGATTGAGTACTGGAGTCCACTGGATGAAGATCAAATGATGCCTGCCTCCGGTTGGAGGTGAAGACAAAGTAACCGGGAATGCCGGAAGAGATTACTCCTATGGAAAAAGCATCCAAGAATGCCAGGATGAATGAGTGCCCCAAGTGAACCAGATGATGTGATGTTGCTGGTCAAGACGTCTCAATGGCGGACAACAGTAGAGGAACAATGAACTTGCAGCGTGGTGTGTGCATGAATTCCGATGTATCCTGGAGTATGGAGTTCCACATCTTTATTATTTTAATTAATTATTTTAATCTGTTATGTTAATTCTTTGTTTTAATTATTTATTTTATTTTATTGTTTTATGATTGACTTCAAATATAAAAACAAGACATTGGACTATGAACAATTCAATTGGGAAGAAATATGTAAAATATTTTATAAGAACTGGTGGACACAGAGATTAATTTTGATATTACGGTGGTTGAACAGTGATTTATTGTGAAATGTGAGAATATTCATTTTGTTGAATTGCTATGATGAAAAAGGAAAAAGGAGCGCAAGTTGGGTTTCTTCCAATTGTGGCTTGGACCGCTGCCAAATTGTCAGAAAAGGAGGGATAATGTAGTATAATTTATAGCGCTTTGAAGTATAGCGCTTCACTGTATGTGATAGCATTCTATTGCCAGCAATAATGTGGCACACACATATAGTCATTTTATGTTGCCAACAGAACAGATGAATATATGGCTGGAGACATGCAAGGTATGGAATTCATATTGCAGCCAAAAAACCCATTATAGAGCGTAAATGTGCATCAATTATTTTTCCCTTTCTCTTCCTTGAAATGCCTCATACACAGGAGACTACATTAGCTACCTAATTGACTGACTTAATTAACAAATACTAATCACTAGTGTTAACTCATTAACATTATAATGTAATCTCTATGTGAAAATGAGATGGAAGTACATGTTTTGAAATTCGCTTTTAAATGTGCATTTTCTCTCTGATTTTCTCTGGCTGTGCTGAATGCGAAGGACAGGAAGGCAACAGGAAATCAAACAGAAACAGTTATTATAGTATGAAGCTCCCATTGTTTGTGACACAGGGGTGTCAACCTAATATACTTTCTGCTTATATGATTGGAGGGAAGTATATCTGCAGATAAGCTGCATAAGCAGCAGAGTTCTGCTGGGGGAAAGTCTGACAAAAAAGTTAAGATCCTTTTTGCTGAGCTTCCGAGACGGAGGATCTGAGACTGGGCTGTGAGACAGGCATGCCCAGTGTCACTTAGCACCGGCTTGAGAATTCCATGTTCTCACTGTGCACTTCAAGATTACAAAGGCAACCCTGGGCCCATTCTTCGGAGGCGAGCGAAGGGAGGTCGTGTGTGGGAGAGAACTACAGATAATTGGTAAATATCCAAAAGTGAATTGAGGTTACTTTGTGCTGTTGTACGAATGACCTCCTAAAAATATCAGGCAGGCAGAGTAGCCAAAGGGAATCACCTGTGTTTAATTGCCATGTTGTAATGTTACAAAGTGAATGTTGTTCTGTCGCTGTATTTATTTTTCTCTTCTTTTTGTTACAGACAATGCGGTAACACCAATGTACAAGTGGTAAGAGGTTTACTTGGAAATGCAACTGTTATAATACAAATGACATATACGCAGATCGTGTAGAGTGTTTTTACTTTTGTCTTTTCTTGGTGCATTTAGAATAATACCTCATAAAATGGGGAAGATTTTTAGGTAATACATGTGTCATGTTTCCCATGCAGATGGAATAGATAGAACTAGCAGTGATAAATAGTTGTGTGCGTGTGTTCACCAAGTGCATGGTGTCTGTGTGGAATCTAATACAAAATATAGATTACTGGGGGTCCATGAACCAGTAATAAATCTGTAATGAGGCCTACGGAAGCATAGTTCACTGATGTATATAAATCAGTGATAATACCACAGGTTATTGAGAATGCTATATGTGAAATTGTGGTGTTTCTGAATGTAGGTCCAAGGCCCTCTATAGATCACAAGAACATTATAAGAACAAGGAAGGTTTTGTGCATGTTGGGGCCATAAATAAAACAGAAAAATCATGCTCACCACTAAATTACCAACAATAGTGTATACTACTAAATTATCCCATATAATGTAATAAGGAATGGTCACTGAAAGGAAATGAGGCCAAACCCAATCTAAATACAAGGGGTAATCATCACCACATTACCATTTTTTTTGGCGGTAAGAAAATACCACCAGACCCCAGATCTACACAAAATATCCTACACTACTACCACTCCCATCACTCTCTACCTGCCTACCCTGCCATCTCCAACCCCCTTTTCTGTGTATGCTCTGGAGTATCCTGTGTACATGTTGCTCTGTTCAAAACACCAAAATATGAAAAAAATAAATAAATAGAAATGCATCACAAAAACATGTGAGTGATGATGATCTAAGGAATAGAAACATTGGGCCTCATTACAACTCAGGCGTTAAGGGTTAACGCCGTCGTTAACCCTTAACGCCTGATTCCAATTTTAACGGCTGCTTTTAGCAGGCATTAAAATCCATGGCGCTAAACCGCCTTGGTGCTAATTACGGCACCGTAATTTACGGTGCCGTAATTAGCGCCTTCCCCACTCCCATTATGCCCTATGGGGCAAAAATGGGAATGGGGAAGGGTAAATGGGAAACGGGGATTTACCGCCCCACTCACCTTGGAATGGGGCGGTAAATCCGCCATCCACCATGGTGTAAACGTAGTTTACACCATGGTGGTAAAGTTGGTGTACTTACCGCCTGGGTCGTAATGACCCCAATTGTTTCTTATAAATGATGCTTCTGCCCTACCTTTCCCTCCTCTTCCCCCTCTACCCTTTCCCTCAGTTGTTCTTCCATGTCCTCCCCGGTCTGCTGCCGGTGCCCTGAAGAGAATTGTATTAGCATGGTAAGCATGTTACATCCTGAGGAGGAAGATCAGGACTGGAAAAGGAATTGTGTGTGCCAAGGAGGAAAAAAACAAAAGCCTGGCAGGAGGCATACCTGGTGTTCAGGAAGAAACATATTGCAAAGTCAGACAAGTTTATACATTAACATTGTTGTGGGCCACAAGGGGCACAGAGAACTCTTATATGTGAAACTGTAAAGACCAAAGAAGAATCCAGGGGAAGGGAGCAGAGACTTCTTATCATCAAATAATGTTTGTGTTGGAACCATTTATTCTTATTTTGAGAGCACTTTTTAGAACCTCTCAAAGGTTAAAGACAGTTCCTGATTCACCTTAGAATTTGGTTTTGGTGTGAGGGTCAGAATAGAATGTTGGACAGAGGATAGCAATGTTTTGGACATTTTGACAGCAACAGATCCTTAGTTTTGTTTTAGGGAAGGGAAATTCCTCTTAGAGCGGGTCAGAGAGGCATTTTTCCAACCCCCTTTTCTTTAAATAAAAAGTCTTTAACCAAAAACATGGTAAACTTGTGTCCGAGTTTCATTCCTGACTTCTCACAATACATACATACAATTAAAATTAAATGTATTGGTTGGCTGCAAGATGGACTCGGGGAGCAGTTACGTTTAGAACCAGGATTACCTTTTAAATTATTGCAAAGGGCAAACTCTCAAATATTAATTAGTCAGGAGCCCAGATGTGGACTGCATGTGGACTGGTCTAGAATGATCTGTGTGAAGGGTAAATGTAGTTGCAGAACAAAAGGGTAGGACAGGCTGCTCTAGATCTGTGGAAACATTCTTGGTTATGTTGCTAGCCTGGCCTTCACAAAGAGGAGTGAATTGTTTTTAAAACTAATAATAAAGTGTTTAAGAGTGCAGTCACTGCGTAGCTCAGGGTTCTTGTCCAGAGAGCTGCGCTTGTTACCTGACAGTTATCATAAGGCTATGACGTGCTTTGTTGGGTGTACAGAGCTTTATGCCACACAGTAAGCCCACCTCACAATGATGTTATCAGGCTGCAAGCCAACAACATGAACACCGGTGCACCTGAACATCAGCGGTGGAGGGTCCCTCAGCCATCCAGCCAAAGTGGAAATAATGGGCATAAACAACAGAAGTGAATGCACACCAAAATAGGCTCATTGGCAATCTAGGAAGGTAATCTGAGAAGCTTGTAAACTGCTCCCACCCCTCTCCTAACCATAGTAGTTTGTCAGAAATGTGAATTTGCTATTTTCACGAATATCTGAAAAATGGGCAAAATGTTCACTTTTCATACTGATAAAATCTTGCTTTTTTCCCTTTGTGTTATGTTACAAAGATGGTATACTGTGCCAAAGTAGCACTGTTGTAGTCTCAGAGAACGCAGGCTTACCTTTATGAGCAGAATGTTTACGGACATGAGCCCATCATTGGGTCCGCTGTGGTCAGGCCTTTAAGCCACCTACACTGCTAGGTTCTCATTGTGAACCTTGGGCTTGTTGAAATCATGCACAAGAAAACAGGAGAGCAATGTCTTGTGAAAGTACTCGAACCTTAAACTTGTTGATGCCATTGATAAGCTCAGGGTTGTGCATTGGTTGTGGACATGCCTCAATATCCCTTCAGGTGTGGCCAGATATGTATGATTGCATTTAAGTCCACAGATTGAGTTTGAATGCACTGAGGACCATGGTGCTGTATTATTCTTTGTTTTCTGGCCTCCTGGGGATAAAGCTCTGGAACTTGTGAGATTAATGCACTGCACACAATGTGATCCTTGAAGAAGGCTGTGCTCATTACGCCATGGTAGATAACACAGGCAAGAGAACATTTATGGAGATGCCACCAGACCTGAGCTTCCATTTGGTGTTTCTGCTTTTGGTTTCCTTCACAGGTGCCCTCTTTTCCAAAATGCCATCCTGTTGACCTTTCAAGCACAATAGATTCCTCATCTGTGAACATCATGTCTTCCATGTCCTTCCCTGTCTCTATCTACTTTTTTGCATGCAACTGTCTAGAGGGAGGAAACTAAACAATGTTGCTCAACATTAAATGGCACTTTGATCCCTGGACGCTCCAGCTCCAATTATTATGTGTTCCTACACAGGCTGAGGCAGATCCACCCTGCCACCAAGTGGTTAGGCTAATTGCTGGCCAAAGTGTACGTCAGCTTCAAACTTATATTGTCTATGCATGTTTTTGTTACATTTGTCAATGGGTGAACACAAGCAACACAAATACAATTGCAGAAAGGCTGAATGAATAAAAGGCATTGGGCAGGTGGAATTTGAACCCAACTCCCATTGCTGCTCCCTTCTCACTGGCGAGTCTACAAACCAAATCACAACTAATGCCACAACTTTGAAGTCTGTGAAATCAAACAAAAGCATTAATACAGCTGTGCATGTCATTGCATGCCAAAATCTTGTATATGGACAGCATGGGTTCCGTTGGACACCAAGCAATGGAGTGACTGGAGAGTTGCCAGTAGCTTCTCTGTATGCCAATGAATAATGGGGAAAATGTTTTAAGTATGACTAGACACTAACGAGAGATAAACCCTCTCTCCTATTTATTAGGTCAGCATAAACTCAGGAGGATTCTACATTTGCCCACCGAAAGCCTCAACAATTATACCTTTCAACCTAATGGGTAAGTCTCACCCTCTCATCTTTTGCAGCCACTTGCAACTAATACCCATATTTTAGACGTACCCTTTGTTCACAATCTCTACACAGCTCTCTACAAACCACTCAGACGGACAGAGCCTTATAATGCTGCATCTCTCACCGGATCCTAACTAATGGGACACTCTTTCTGACAAGTTATTCAGGTGAACGGCCAGACTAACTCCCACCAACCAATTGAGGTAAATTTCTTTACCAGAAATTGGCACTGAAATTATTTTGATTTCTGACTCTAGACAAAGCATTAATAGCTCCTATTGTCTTTTTTATTGACAGCCTGTAAAGCAATAGCAATTACTACTTATTGTTTGATCAAGGACCTACCGAACTTCAGTGTCCAGTTTTTTACTAGTGACCACAAAGCTTTCTATCTCCTGATGAATGTTCATCATTGTTAGAATTAAGAACAGAAACATGCTGAGAAAGTGACTAAGCTTAAAAACATAGGTGATACATTTGTGTATAATAGCTAACCACACCGAGTCTTCCATACTCCACTGAAGACCATAAACTGTATATGCTTCTATAATCACCACTTCTAATACAGAGAAGAGTAACAGATTCTTGTAAGGTCTAGAGTCACTATTTTAGCACTTTCATTATTGTGTTGTGTAATGTATAATTACCGTTATCTATAAACTGTCTGTTTAGTTTATTGATATTTTACAATGATAGTATTTTCTATATATTCATAATAAAGTTTATTTTCTGATTATTCACTTGTTGTTCGATCTAACTGCTGCACATTACAGGCTGTAAACTATCTACCTATCTATGTTCAATGTATGGGGAATAAAATCAGGCAGAGGTCAAGGTAAAGGTTCTCATATCATGGCAAATGGTACATCGCATGCCAGCCAACATTGCAAATGTCGATGACATGTACTGTATGAAACTGCCAATTTTCTAACTCTGTTCCATAGAAAATAAACATTTGGGTGCTAACCCATCTCAAAGCATTGGATCAATTGGTTCTCTTATCAGTTTTTACTTTTTACAGAATCTTTTTAAATGATCTTTAACTGAGGCTACTAACTACACAACACCTCTGAATATGTGAGTACCGCAAATCATGGCATGTACAGTTCTCAATGAAAAGCACCAGATAGTCCCTAAATCCACCAATTAAACAGGAGTCATTGGGCAATAATAGCTAACACAACATATCCTAAAATCCCAGAGTTAGAAGATGCAACAAAAAAGGGATTAGGAGTCATTACTGATGTGGGGCTCTTGATTTTCACCAGCAGGTCCCATAAGTTGCTAATTCTAGCCCACCTCACTCAAATATCCCAATTGTAGTAGAGTTTTAGATCTAAACACCTGTAAATTTGTAGGGACACCTGTCATATACGTGGTTGTTTTTTCCCTGAGAATTATGGCTTTGAATTTTACATTTTACAAAAAAGGCGAGGTGTCCAGAATGAACAGTGCCAATACACATTGCTGATTCATGGAATTATTTGTGCCGAAAAACAGGGATTTGTGCGCCATTCTGCCTACAAATCCCTGTTTCTGCGCAAATAATTCCATGAATCAGCCATTACCTATTAAAAACAAATGTATATATACATACATAGAAAATCAGTATCACACATACAGAATACAACATATTACAAATTATACACAACCTATTTACAAAGAATGGCAACTTAAATTGTACATCCATATATTCAGAATAGAAGTTTCCAAATTATCCTAGAGGAAAACCTATTGTTTTGAAAGGAACTATATACTAATTGAAGAACATATATCCAATCCTGATGTAAATATGAGAGATACTGATTATATTATTACTGAATTTTACAGAAATAGAAAAAGGTACGTTTAGAAAGTATTTACAATACATACATTACATTCTTACTGATCACCACGTGCTGCCCAGGAATGTAGGATAATACCATACTGTAGGACCATGATGTTTCATCATGGTCCTACAGTCAAGAGTGTAAGTCCAGGGGACTCTGAACATTGCAGGTTTCTTAAGAAGTATTTAAGTACACAACATATTGGTATTGCTCTCTTGTTACATTTGGTTAAATGTGCATACAGAACATGTCAGAGCACTGGTGAATTATTCTGGCGTAGTAACATACAGGCCTCATCACGAGTTGGGCGGTAGCCCTTAATGCAGCAGTAAAAGGGTTACCGCCACATTTACTGCTCCACCAAATCTCAAGCCCGGCAAGTTTGCCCCCAGCTCAGAGGTGGAGCTAAACTTACAGGGAAAATGCCAATTTTCGGCGCAACTACCGCCGTCGGTATTACCACATGGTAATTGTGCCAATAATTGCCCATTGGGTCCAATGGACCCAATGGGGAATGGGGAGTAACCTTTAGCACCCAACCCGTGATGCAGCGGTAATACCGGCAGACGGGGGGGCACTAACGCAAAAAAAGTTGGTTGGTATCCCAGTTGGGATACCGCCTAACTCGTGATGAGGCCCTATTAGAAAGTGCCATCAGAGATTTAGGACAGTGGTGTATGTACACAGTTTAAAGGAAAAGTTGAAATGGAAGTGGAGAGGTAATAGCCCATTTACAGAAGAAAAAGTGAGGGTGGAACTGGAAAAAGTAAGGCGGGTGAGGCAAAAGTGTAAGAGGGAATACATTCTAAAGGTAAGGTACTGATGGCATCACAGACAACATTGCCTTTTAACTCACTACAGAAAGCCCTGATGCTGGAGGCTGAACCAGGAGCAGGTGTAATCCCACCTACACAAGCAATGGCAACCCCAACAGGCTAAGCCTGTCAAAATGGGGATGTGTTAAATACCCCAATAAACCTCATGTCATGGATAAAGGACAGTAATATAAACACATGTGACAAACATCCGTAAAGAACCTCAAACAAAACAGGCACGCATTTCAAACAAAAACGAGATAACAGATGATGTATACTCAAGCCGCAGACATCTGGGACTCTCTCCATTACATTGACAGCAAATGCATGCAATGACAGCTTAAGCACTAACAGAATGTTATCCTTTCGGCAAAACACAATGCCGGGAACATCCAAAAGGTAGGACTATTGACTCATCACTAAGATGGATGTGTATTTCAACACATTTGCCATCTATCACTTTACATACCAATAGTTTTTATTTTTCTCGGTGTCACTAAAGGGCATCTAGAGTCAACATTTAGAGGGTTTGATCCGTTTTTTTGGTGCAGCTTGACTATGGGAAGGTCATGCGAAGAAACCCAATGGTCTGCTTTGATTTCCATGTTATATGATATGATATGGCATTTATAACACGCCTATACACAAGTGTTTCGAGGCGCGATGAGGCAATGGAGGGGGAACAGAGGAAAGACAGACAGCGATCTTACTAGGCCAGGTGTCATTCAGATCGCGCAAGTGCATGGGAAGGGGGAAAGGGAGAAGTGCGCGGGGGAAGGGAGAGGGGAAAGTGCCGTACATGGGATAGTGGAATAAATAAGATAATAGAATGGCCAGATGGTGGTAAGTGCAGGGTAAGAGCAGACATAAGTGCTGGTAGGGGGACTGTAGGGATACAGAATAACAGTCCCCAGGTGCGGGGGTTGCCAGGGAGGCAGTGCAGGTGTGCAATTGTAGGGGCCTGGGCCCGAGGTCAGAAAGGGTGGCCAGGTAACCAGTGCAGTTTCAACCAGGAATTCAGCAGGGGAGAGGAGGAGAGAAAGCAGAAGAAAAGAGGAAGGTTTTGAGATGCTTCCGGAACCGGAGATGGTTTGCCTCAAGTTTCAGGGAGGCAGGAAGGCTGTTCCAGAGGGAGGCCCCTGTCGAAGAGAGAGATCTACCACCAACTCGTTGCTTGGAGAAGCGACTGACCCTGAGGGAGTTGGAGGCGGATGAGCGAAGGGCTCGAGAAGGAAGATATTTGGGAAGAGAGAGTTGAAGGTATTGCGGCCCCAGAAGGCCTTGTGGACAATGCAGAGGGTTTTGAACTCAATCGTCACAGCCACTGGGAGCCAGTGCAGAGATTTCAGTCCTGGAGAGATACGATCCCTGGGCTTGAGGCCAAGGACAAGTCTCGCAGTCCTGTTCTGGATAAGTTGCAGAGGGCGGAGAGTAGAGGCAGGCAGATTTAGTTAGAGGCTGTTACAGTAGTCCAGCCTAGAAAGAACCAGGGCTCTGGAGACGGTGAGCTTCTGGGGGAAGGAGAGGAAAGGAAGAATACCTCTGAGGAGGTGTAGCTGGTAGTGTGACTTCTTAGAGATGTCAGAGATGTGAGGAGAGAAGGAGAGTGTGGAGTCGAAGATGACCCTGAGGTTTTTAGCCTTGCAGGTGGGAACAGGAAGAGGGCCAAGATATGCCGGCCATAGAGCTGCAGGGGAGGAAGGAGTGGGTGTGCCAATGAGTAAAATCTCAGTCTTACTGGCATCAAGGCAGAGGTCATTGGCGGCACACCACTCATGGATAGCAGACAGACAGTCAGAGATGAGGGAAGGAGAGGAGGAGGCCAAGGATAGCCTGAAAATGAGCTAGGTATCATCCGCATAGCACTGAAAATTGGGTCAGAGAGCAGCGATGCGGTGGGCTAGGAGTGGCAGGTATTGGTTGAACAGCCAGGGAAAGAGGTTAGATCTCAGAGAGATATCAGAGAGGAAGGAACCAAGTTGAAACTGGGAGGGTCGGTCGGAGAGGAAAGAGGTCAGCCACACCAGAGCCTGACCGGTGAAACCCAGGTTATCAATGAGACGGTTGAGCAGGATGGCATGGTTGACAGTATCGAAGGCAGAAGAGAGATCAAGCAAGATGAGGACACACAGGGTGTTTGAGTCACGGTTGGAGAGCAGGTCTTCACGGATGTTCAGGAGACCAGTTTGTGCTTCTGGCACCTCTGAAGCCAGACTGATGGTCATGAAGACAATCAACAGATTCAGTGTGGAGATTAAGCTGGGAGATGGCCAGTTTCTCCAGGAGCTTGCCCAGGAAGGGAGTGATGGAGATTGGGAGATAGTTAGCCAGGCAGGAGAGGTCAGTAGAGGGTTTCTTAAGAATAGGGTGCACAAGGGAGTGCTTCAGGGGGGATGGGAAGACTCCAGTGGCGAAGGAGTGATTGCAGAAATCAGCCAGCGCAGGAGCCAAGAAGTCGATGTGGTCCTTGATAGTTTTGGAGGAACAGGGGTGAACCTGTTTTGAAGAAACTTTCAGAGATCGGACTTGTCTAGAAACCTCATCAGCAGAGAAAAGGGGACAGGCAGAGAAGGAGGGGGGGGTGGCTGCAGAAGGGCCAGAGGAGGAGGAGGGGGGATGGAAGGAGGGAGGCGATAGGGGGAGAGTGAGGACAGGATGTCCTGAGTTTTTTAAATGAAGTGAGAAGCCAGTGCCGTGCAGAGGGCCTAGGAAGGTACAGGAGCGGTAGAGACTGCAGCAGGATTGGCTAGTTCCTTGCAGATTTTAAAGTGTTCAGCCGAGTTGTTAGATGCTGCAGAGAGGCAGACTTGGATATGAGCACTCTTCTTGGTGAGGACGGAGAGTCAGTATTGCCTTTGCAGCAGGCGGCAGGCCAGTTTGTCAGAGGATGAACATGAAGCACGCCATTTCCTCTCGGCCACCTTGCACTTGCATTTAGGGTGACGAGATTGGAGTCATACCACAAGTTACACTTGGCTTTGGGCTTCAAGCGGATTCTCATGACAGGGGCAAGGATATCAAGAGTATCAGATATAGAGGAGTGGAGCATGGAGAGGGCTGTGTCAGGGTGAGAGTCAGCCAAAGGGGGAGGAGGGGGTGAGAAGTTGGTGGCGAAAGCCTCAACTGACACACGCTTCATGGGTCGAATGACTGAGAAGGTGGGTGGCAGTGATGGAGGTGGCTTGGCCTGGGGGTAGGGAGGGTGAGGTGGGAGGATAGGATAAAGTGATCACTCCAGGAGAGAGGAGTGCCATGGTTTCACATGGAAGTCACTGACAAATTAAGAATCCTAGGAATGGTTCCCAGCACTTTAAAATGTATTTGTAACTGACTATGGGGAAAAAGGAGAGATTTTCCTGGCAAATCAAATTATTTCTGGGTAAGGGACTTGATCAGTGGATTGCCAGACGTTTAGTAGCGCGGTCCAACTTTCTTAATGCACTTATTAGCAACATTGTAGTTGGACTGGCAAGGAAGGATGCTTGTGAGGAATTCGCCTATCCGCACAGAGGGTGGGCGCTCACCTGGGATTTTTTAAATTTTTTCATTAAATGGAACGATGGTAGGCAAACCTCAGGCAAATGTGTGGGGCGAATCTGCACACTTTATCCTATACTCACAGCACAACAAACGTATAGACCTGTGTATTCTGGGTGGACAAGTCTGCCCCGTCATATTTAGTTGGGATATGACAGCAGGAGTACACAATGCAGCAAATAATTGGGTTGGATATTGGTGACTCGTGCACTGACTTCCTAAATAATCACAAATAATATCATGAATGAAATACACTGAAATGTTCAATGCGGGTCATCCTCAAAGTCTCCATTTAATCATGATGTGGTCAGCCGACACGTGTTTCAACCCAGAGACTTTCTCAAGGCCCTTCTCCTGAGGAGTTGATATATTGACCGTATTGGTCTGAATACAATTGATTGATAGTCAGCTGCTAAACCGTATGATATGAATCTTGATGACTGCGATTGCACTTGCTGTCTGGCAAAATTTAAAGACATTTTGCAAATTGACGACTGTATGACAGCAAAGTAATGACTGCATGGATAATTCTCTTCAAATTAGTGCATTGGATCATTCTCTGCCTTTAATGGCATAACCAGATCTAGGGGCTCTGTCCCTTCTGTAAACCTGTACACAATGCATCTCCAGAAGGGGGAGGACCAAACCTTCCCCCCCTGCCATGGCCAGCTGGATTAACTATCAAAGGCTCCATGGATCCGCCCTGTTCCTTTGTTGGGCTCTGCAGCTGATGGCAGCAATTTTCATATGATATGAATAGAATCTACTTCAAACAGGCCCACATGGAGCCTGGCTGCAGAGGTTAACAACGAAGACAGGAACCCCCAGCAACCTTACATAAGCAACTGTGTCAACCTGAAAAAAGCTCCTGCCCTCAGTATCGATGCCAGTGATCTGTCATGTCTGGGATTGCATGTTTACAGTAGTGCAACCCACAGGGGACCCCCATTCATAACATACAATAATGTTGTTTGTAGGATCCAGAGAGTCTGGTCTCACTGCAGCTTCAAGGAAAACCTGCCACTTTAATCAGGAACCACAGAGAGCTCCATTAACCAGAGAGACCCTTTGATCCACAACAGACATGAAGATGTGTGGGACTTACTATCACATGTTTTCACCCCATTACCTTTTCTGTTGCAAAGTACTCTGGTTATGATCTCATGCATACAGGTGATTTTTGGTGGTGAGTCAGGATTGGTTCATTAAGGTAGGCTTAGCCAACCCCAATCACCATTGCACATTTGGCTTTAAAAGCGACCGGAGAACCTCTTTTGGTAGATCATCTGAAGACTTTGCAAGGAGTAGCAAGAAGAGCTCATCATTGGACCCTGGCTGAAGGTACAGTCTGCATTACATCTTCTGCCTGTGGAGGAAGGCCAGGACCTCCAAAGAGGGAAGCAAGATCCCTCCTCTAAACATCTCCCAGGGAACAGAGGGAGTTGGCGAATCCGGAAGACCCTCCAGCCACTCCAGAACCGGTACCCAGGCAGCACACAGCATGCCCTGCTAGGTTCCGCAGCAGGTTTCCTAGGCAGGAAGTGCCAGAAGGTCTCCCGAAAACAATGACAAGACAGCTGCCTGCAACACACTCCTCAACTTTGGGCCATCTGCCTTAAAGGATGACATGAGCCCAGTGAAGAAGCTGGGAGAAGTGCTTTGACAAGCATCTACTGATGTCTGCCTTAAAGGACATTTTCCAGCCAGTCGAGTTCCTTGAGCTGCAATCGACTGCAATGCTGACCATTGTTATTCAGCAGTCACTTAGAGACATCTGAGACATCTCGACCAGTGCTGCATTCCTTTACAGGGTGGGTTGTATTTCGTAGTGTTGCTAGAACTGCCTTTTGTGATAATAATAAAGTATATGTTTGTATACAACCTTGACTGGACAGTCCCTTTTATCATTGGGTAATAATTGTATTTTCGCTGTGTTGCAACTAACCAATGATCCACGACCTTTCGGAGATAAGCCTGCCATTCCCTGCACTTTACCAAAATTGGACAAGGAGGTTTATAATTTGCTTGGGTTTCCAATCTGTTTGGATCCCATTGGGTGTACTAGAGGTGTGGGGCTGATCGATGGTTTAAAAACCGATATTCATCCCATGGCCGGTGTTGCCCCGGAAGTAGATTCGTCACAATGGTGGCAAATGATCAGATCTAGTTGGGCCCTTGTGCACGGCTTAGTCATCCAACGATAAAAGTACTGTTGCAGGCAATGTTTAGACACTGCTAGGTATTTGGATATATCATGGCTCTTGACATAAAGGGCCTCATTCCGAGTACGGCGCTAACCAATGGCGCTATTAACGCCTTGGTTGACGCCGTACCCGGACCGGCAGCGCCTTGGTGGATGGCGGAATTACCGCCCCATTCCAAGGTTGGCGGGACGGTAATTCCCCATTCACCAAGGCTCTTCCCCATTCCCAAATGAGCCCCCATAGGGCTCAATGGGAATGGGGAAGATGCAAATAACGGTGACCGTTCATTACGGTCACTGTTATTGGCTTGGAGGCCCCTTTGCGCCCTCGACTTTAACACCTGCTCAAAGCAGGCGTTAAGGGCGAGGGCGCAAAGGGAACTCGGAGTATGGCGGTAAGGGATCACCGCCACCGGTCTCGTTTCCGGTGGCCGCTATCCCTTACCGCCATACTCGGAATGAGGCCCAAAGACTGTAAAAGGTATGAGCAAGGATGTCCTGCACGTCCTCTATCAAGTGAGGGGACTTCCCCACAGCACCAAGGTTAATAAACCTGAGTTGCTGACCAGCCTCGAAGCTTGGGCAGAAGCGAGGTTGGCTGGGAGAAGACACCAGGGGACGGGCTGAGGCCTGTGTACTCGAATGAAGAAAACCTTCTGGGATTGTTCTGGCTGTTAATGATTTAGCGGCTAGAAAGCTCCTGTTGGAGGAGAAGAGACTAGCGCTGGAGGAACAAAAACAGCGGAACAAGGCCACCATGGAGCAGGACAGGGATGCCATAGAGCTGCTTAGACTGGCACCCAATGAGAAGAAGGGGGCCAACAGATCCAACTCTGGTGAAAGCAGAGGCAGTGGCTCAAACCAGGATGCCTGGGATAAACGCCTGTGCCACATCCCCAAAGACTTTGTGCAGGCTTACGAAGTGGGGAAGGATTGTTTTGTCTGGTTTAAAGCACTAAAGCTTGCTTTATAGCTACAGGAGGTGGATGAGGTACTGTGGGGTGCAGCCCTGATGAGAAGCTTACCGACACCAGGGACTGATGTACTTCTTCAGTTAACTCCTGAGGAAAGGCCCGTTTATGAGAGCATGAAGGCGGCCCTCCTCGGGAATGTCTGTAAAACCCCAGAACAGTATCTCAAGAGCTTCAGAGAGCTTGTAAGAAAAGTGGGCAGACATTTGAAGCGTTCACACACTTGGATGTCTGGTAACATAGTTGACACATTGAAAGGGATGTACAATTGGGTTGCATGTGAGCATGTATTGAAGAATTGTGACGTTGACCTGCATCAGCAGCTTGTGGACGAGACTATTTCACACCCTAGGGAGCGTGCAAAGGCTGACAAAAGGTTTGTATGTACTCAAATCCAGAAAAAGGCTCACTCAAGCACACCCAATCCAGAAGAGAAATCTTTGGACAAAAAAGTTAACAAGAATTGGAAGGACAAAGGTCCAACCCACTCCTATTTGAAGTCATGTCCCCAAAAGAATGAAGGGAAATCACAAAACTTTAGTTCAGCCGTACACACTGAAAAGAAGTGTGCAGGCACCCCTGACACTGGGACACCTAGGTTTTCCCCACACAAAGGTTGTTTCGTGTGTAAGGAGCTGGGCCATAGGAAAGGAAATCCTGCTTGTAAGCGATTACCCAAGCCATAGTGAATGTTGGACTCATAGAGGAGGCCATCATTAGTGCATGCCTCCTAGAGGAGGACTTCCCACTAGGTCAGGGACTGGTTGAATGTGGATTGGTTACACTGAGTGGGAACGGTACCATGTCTCCAGAAGAGATCCCAGTTCCCAATAATGTTCAACTGTATTTAGAGCTTGCATATCAATGGTTGCAAAATTCCTGTGGTCAGAGAAACCACAGTTAGCCTCACTACTGTCACCCGACAATGGGTATAGCCAGGCCAGTATATTGATAGGCCTTATTGTAGCATCTGTGGTTTTGACGGAAAGAGTAAGTGCCCCTTGGTGATAGTAGAGTTCAGCTGGAGAGGTGAAGCGTCCCGGTGCCGTATAGCGGTAAAAGACTCCATCCTTGTCCCATGTCTGTTGGGTAATGATCTTCCTGAACCGGAGATAGTTGCGGTGGCTACCAGATCGAGAGCCAAAGAGGCCATCAAATTGATGACTCTCAGAGCCATAGGGCCTGGTGTGCTTCCAGAGGGCTTGTGTGAGAGTGAGAGACCTGCATGCCCGGTAGCCCCAGGTCCAGTTCCAAAGAGTGCTGAGTCGCCTACTCCTGTGGGAGAGGGGCCAGTAGCCACTGAGGTCCCTACTTTGGTAGCAGGGGACTCAGGACTTCAGAGTTGCCTGACGGAGCACAGGAACCTGAGGTGGAGGCCCAGGTGAGCTCAGATCTGAAGACCTGCCCAAGCTGGATGAGTTTCCATTAGCTATGGGCTCAGGTCAGACTGACTTCTTCAAAAGCCCAGAAGGAATGTCCCACTCTGGCGGGCCTGCAGGAGCAGCTGGAGGAGCAGGCTAAGGGTGAGGCCCCTGGACTGTTCAAGGTTTACTGACAGGATGGATTCCTGTGAGGGTGAGGGCACCAGAAGGTTGGTGATTCCCCAATGCTGCAGAAAGTTCCTTTTGGATTTGGCTGACCAGATTCCTTTAGCGGGTCACTTAGGTGTGACTAAAACATCAGACCGGTTCACTGAGCATGTTTATTGGCTCCACTTCATCATAAATGTTAAGGAATTTGTCCAGTGCTGCCCAACTTGTCAGGCTTCTGGCAATTCAGGTGGTGCCACAAAGGCCCCCTTAATTCCACTACCCGTGGTTGGGAGGCCTTTCGAGAGAATAGGAATGGAAATTGTGGGTCCTTTGGATCCTCAAACCAGCTCAGGGAACAGATACATCTTGGTGGTGGTAGACCACGCCACAAGGTACCCTGAGGGTGTCCCTCAGAGAAGCATCAAAGCCCCTGTGGTTGCGAAGGCTCTGATTGGGATATTCTTCCATGTTGGTTTCCCCAAGGAAGTCTTTTCTGACAGGGGATCAAACTTCATATCAGCGTATATGAAGGCTATGTGGGAAGAATATTGAGTCACCTACGAGTTCTCCACATCCTTCCACCCATAAACGAATGGGCTTGTTAGCGGTACAACAAGACCCTGAAATGCATGGTATGAGGCTTGGAAGAGCACCTGAGGAGAAAATGGGATATTCTTCTGTCATGCATACTGTCCGCCTACAGGGAGGTGCCACAGAACGGAGTAGAGTTTAGCCCATTTGAACTTCTGTTTGAACACCATTTATGAAGTTCCCCTCAGTCTAGTGAAAGAAGGATGGGAGGGCATCCTCTCATCCCTCACACGAGATGTGGTGGACTATGTACCTGGCCTTCAATCTAGATTGACAAAGTACATGGAACAGTCGGCCATATAAGGCCAGTCAGGAGCTGATGAAGCACTGGCACAACCAGAAAGCTACAGTGACTGCCTATTCTCCAGGCCAGTGGGTATGGATTATGGAGTCTGTCAAACCCAGTTCCCTTCAGGACAAGTGGACTGGGCCTTACTGTGTGCTGGAAAATGTCAGTGAGGTCAATTAGCTCATTGACGTGAAAGGACCTAAACAGATGTTCAGGGTCTTTCACGTCAACCACCTAAAACCCCATAATAGCCCGCATTACTTGGTCATGGCATTAGTGACGGATGTAGAGACTAAGGAGGCCAATCCAATCCCAGACTTCCTGTAAACTGAAGCTACAGATGAGTCAGTTGAAGGTGTCAATCGTTCAACTGACCTATCAGAACAGCAACTGACAGAATAGCCGTTTACTGGGACAGTTTGCCGGTCTGTTTTCGCTAAATCCCAGTCGTGCAGATAGGTGCACCGATGAGTTGGACACTGGAGACAGTAAGCCGGTGAAGAGCAGAATTCACCAGATGTCCGATAAGGTCAGTGACACCATCAAGGAGGAAGTTTCCAAGATGTTGTCCCTAGGAGTGATAGAGCCATCACACAGCCCCTGGGCTAACCCAGTGGTACTGGTCCCTAAAAGGCCCATTGATGCAAAGACTGAAGTACGCTTTTGTGTGGACTGCAGGGGGCTCAATTCTGTCATGAAGACAGATGTTCACCCCATTCCTCAGGCAGATGTGCTCATTGACTATCTCAGTTCTGCCAAGTATATGAGTACCTTTGACCTCACGGCAGAGTAATGGCAGGTAAGCTTGACATACGGAGTGAGAGAGAGGTCAGCATTCTCAACCCCAGAAGGAAAGTATCAGTCTGCTGTGATGCTGTTCAGATTTAAGAATGCCCCTGAAACTTTTCAAGGAAATGATTAACCAAGTTTTGTCTGGACTGTAAAACTTCAGCGTCGCCTATTTAGATGACATTGCTGTGTTCAGCCACACCTGGCTAAGATCATTTATCCCACCTGAAACAAGTGCTTCAGGCACAGCAGAATGCAGGTCTTACTATCAAGAACACAAAGTGCCAGATAGCACAGGGCGCAGTGACTTACCTAGGCCACCTGGTCCGTACAGGTAAATAAAGTAGCCTCTCAAAGCGAAGGTGCAGACTGTGAAGGAGTGGGACATCCCCACCACACTGACACATGTGGGAGCCTTTCCAGGTCTCATTGGATACTACCGGTCATTCATCAAGGGGTGTGGGACCATTGCCATGCCCCTGAATGATGTAACCTCCAAGTAAATGCCAAAGAAGGTAATTTGGACCCACTTGTTAAACCTCCTTTAAGGATTTGAAGGATGGATTATGCAGGGCCCCAGTTCTGAAAATGCCAGACTATGGTTAGGAGTTCATTATCCAGACAGACGCCTGTGATTTTGGGATTGGAGAAGTATTAGCACAGCTGAACTCTCAAGGTGTAGAGCAACCTGCCCCCTACATTAGCAGGCGATTGACAAAAAGGGAAAGGAACTGGGCTGTCATTGAAAAAGAGGCTTTCACAGGTTATGTGGGCAGTAAAGAAGCTGAAAGCCTATATCTTTGGGTTGTACTTTACTATCCAAACAGACCACCGGCATCTTTGATGGTTAATGGCCATGCAAGGGGAATAACCCTAAGCTTTTGTGTTGGGCCATTTCTGTACAGGGATTAGATATGGACATCCAGCAAAAGCCAGGCTCCCAGCATGGAAATGTAGAGCGCCTCAGTCGGTACTTTTCACCTAGAGATTGAACCACACCTTCAGTAGTGTGGCGTTTACATAGTGAGGTTGGGAGGCATGTAATTTCCTTAAAATTAACAACATGACCCAGAATCCCACAGGGATTGAGACGATGAAGAGGGCAGAGGAGGCATGTGGAAGTAAAGGACAGGCAAGTAGGCCTAATAGCATTTTCCAAGGTCAGGCAATTAACACTAAGGGCCTGCACCTGAATTTAATTTATTTATTTATTATTATTAATAGCCACATTTGCATTACATATATTTCATCAGATCATCAGTATCAACAATATAAAAGCACTCTATTAAAAACAAATATGTTTCATATATAAAATTCATTAGATGAAACCATTTGATTTCTCATTTTATAAGAAATACAACCTCAGTAAAAAACATCTTCAGATAATTGTTTAAGAATATTCAAACAGTATTCATAAAAATTCATCATATGATGAATGAAATTAAGATTATCACTCTGTAAACGTTTTTCCCATATTTCATTCATGATCCTTAACTCACATGTATTATCATATGCCTTGATAAATTTCAGTCTTATTGCATTTAGGCTTTCATATTTACAGACAAGATGTTCTTCAGTTTCAATATTACTTGTTCCACATAATCGACACCATCTATTCTCTCGCGGTATACCCTATCTATTCCTCACCACTTCGAGACAGTCAGATATGTTAAACTTAAAAAACAAATAGCACCTTATTGTTTTAGCTTCACGATGTGCCGCCTGGTATATGTGGCTCCCAAAATTATTTTCTCTTTTTTGCAGGAACATCCCACTATTGCTTTTCCAGGCTAACAGCGTCATATCTCTCTCTTGCCCATATTGATGTGTGACATTTTTCAGCATATGTTTTCGTTTTATTGTCGAGTAAGATTGTATGCTCTTTTGATCATTTTTGATACATATCTTTCATAGACTTAAGAGTGTACAATAGCTTGTTATTCTCAATTACGTTCATTGTTTTGATTAGATCTACCATCAATGTATTATTGTCTAAAATACACAATTTGGAGAATAACATAGCAGATCGATATTCTAACACATTACTAATCCTTATTTGATTGCATTCTAACAGAATGTATTCACTGGGCAGTCATTTGAGCATGCGTAATAGGATTTGTAGTATTTTCCCTTCAAATCTATTTATTTAGCTTCTTAGTTTTATCCCCAAATATCTGTCCCATATAGTAGAAAGGATACTATTTTTGCTTCATAGAGCAGCATTATTGTTTTTATGGATGTCCCAGCTTGTTTTCCTATGAAGTGACTTAGCGTCATTGTAATATTCATGCATTTGGATTGTATTTCAGTCCACTGCTGTTGCCAGGATAAATTTTGGTCTATAATTACTCCTAGATATCTATAGCTTTCTACAACTTCGATCGACTGGCCATCAATTGTCCATTTCCTGTTAGTTCGCACTGCACGATGTGATTTCCCTGAGAAAACCATCACCTTTGTCTTGCTAAGGTTTATTCTCAGCCCATTATTGGCGGCAAAAGTTTCCAGCGCCAATAATTTACATTGAATACCTGGTGGTGTGTGATCCAACAATAGGCGATCATCCGCATAGCCTAGCCATCCTACCTTGAAAGCACCAAGGGGCCTGAACCTAACTGCCGCACCTGAGAGACATAAAAGTCTACATCAGGAAAGAGCAGAAGGAGGAGCTGGAAGGCTGGCAGTGGTAGCAGAAGGAGAGGAGCATGAGGCTGGCAGTGGTAGCAGAAGGAGAGGAGCATGAGGCTGGCAGTGGTAGCAGAAGGAGAGGAGCATGAGGATGGCAGTGGTAGCAGAAGGAGAGGAGCATGAGGCTGGCAGTGGTAGCAGAAGGAGAGGTGCATGAGGCTGGCAGTTCACGAGGAAGTGTGATCACTTAAGGGATGCAGGGACAGGAGAAGAGCAGGTTTCACCTGTAGGTTTTTTGTTGATCCTGTGCTCAAAAACCCTGTCTGGCTGTCCCTGCACTGAGAGAGACTAGGGAGATAAGGTTTCCATATATGCCTAATAGCTGTGACTGCAGAGCTGAGATTGTGCAGCAACCCTAGGCCTGTGTGCAGAAGCAATCCGAGGGACAGAGGAGTGAAAGAGACTCCCCGTGGTAGAGGCTGGCCTGGAGACAACCATGCTGCAGAGAGGTGTAGGTCCCATGAGTGCCTTAAATAGTTGTAGCAGGAAGAAAAGTCGTGAAGTGGAAGCTGCCCGCAACCATGGTGTATTGGAGCCGGTGATTGAAGCTCTGTACTCCAATTCACTGTAAACACCTTGCCGGTAACTGTAACCAGCTCAATTAGAATTTGCGTAGAAGTGGGAGCGAGTTAAAGTTGTTTGTTGCCATGGGAATTCTTGACAACAAAGGAAATGTATCATCCACATGTTTAATACAAGTCAAAGTGCTTGCGTATAAGAAACATTTTCTATTTTCCATTGTTGCACTAAAAAACTTTAACGGAGTGGTCACGTGCCTCCAATTAAGAGGGAGAACGTTGTTTTCAATCACTCGAAAGGTAGACGTTGACTTTCACGAGAATGATTACATCAAAGAAAAGTTGCGTATGGATAATTGTGATTCCCGATCCAAGTTAAAGTATCACTCTGTATGAATAAAAGGGAACACAAGTCCTTACAGTTCTTTGAAGCTAAAATTCTCCATAGAAGAGTGTCTGCATGTACCTAAATCTGTTTCCCTTGTGAAACCAAAATCTTGTAACATCCAGAACAAGTACGTTGTGATTGTAGAAGTTGCTGTAGTAAAGAGAAGAGCAAGCATTACCCAAGCCAGTAGGCAAATCCTTTCAGAAAATAAACCAGCCCTGTTAAGATCTAACCAGCTATATTATGAAGTTGTCAAAGTCGTTACAAGTCCAGTGTCCTCTGATACAAGGATGACAAGGTTATCCAAGGCTGGAAAAGAAGCAAAACAGCTTTGGGGTATCTGCTGCAACCAAGAAGGTGTGCATAAAGCTGGAGAAGGGAGCGGGCTGCTTGTAAATATCTGATTTGTAATCTGTAATGGTGAGACTAGTGAAGCAGAAGTCTGCCTGGAAGTACAGGCAGATTATATTGGTATCAGTAAGACAGACAGAAGAAGCAAAGAGGCTGCCCCTTTCTTATGGTATGGGAAAGAGCAGTGCATTGCCTACCCGTGCAGGTCGAAGAGTCTTGTCTTCAAGTTGCCTAACAAATCCTAAAAATGCCAAGTTGCAGCAGAGCTAACAGAACTGTGGTTGTCTATAAAATTGTCAGAGAACATTATATTGAAGGTGGCTGAAGCAGTAGTAGATTGTGAAGCAAAATAGTCTGCTTCCACAGTGCCATTAGCAGAAGGGAGTTGTCAAGAGGAAAGCACCAGCCTAAGAAGAAGCATCCTGACAAGTTATACTAAAGACGCTGCAGAGGTTACAAACATATGGACAGTTGTTGAATCTCTTTGAACTTTGTCAAGTCTACACTGGAAGGATGTTAAACAGGATTACCATTGGTGCGGTTTTCTTTGCTAAAATTGGAAAGGGAACCTTTCAACAAATGGAGAAAGAACTGTTACCAGTGGATTTTTGTTTGGGTGAACTTTTATTTCTTTTGGAACTTTCAAGAACTGGTTCAAGTCTTTATTTTTCTTTGTGATCACTTGGAGAGATTGACTTTGAACATTTCTGCGAAAGGGATCAATCCAGGACAGGTGGAAGTTATCCAAGTCACTGGATAGTTGGTAATCATGTATTTATGTTTTCTAAAGCCTTGGGAATGTAAAAACACTCTGCGCTCTAGGTGAGTATACCTATTCCTTAGGAAATCCAGATCCAAGTAGTATGTCCCAGAGGATGCGGCAAGCACTCGAGAATTAAAAGCACGTTCACTCTAATCAGTACATAGAACACTATTAGTCATACATGTCCTATGTGGTAGTGCCCAAATGTTAACATGTGTTTCGGCCCTACTTAGGCCTTTTTCAAAACTGGACTCATTCTACTTTATTCATATTGAAATGTAAATAACATGTCCGAAATCAGTAAGTCATATATACATAAAGACTTAGGGCCTCATTACACGGTATGCGGTAAGGGTTTACCGGTACCGGTAAGGGCACCGGTACCGGTAAACCCTTACCGCTTACTACGAGGTCCCTTTGGTTTTACCAGCCGTTAAGGAACGGGCCCGCAAAGGGACCTGGTGCTAATTATGGTACTGCAATTTGCAGTACCGTAATTACCTCCTTCCCCGTTGAGCCCTATGGGGGCAAAAATGGGAATGGGGAAGTGCCTTGGTGAATGGGGAATTACTGGCCCCGCTCACCTTGGAGTAGGCCGGTAATTCCGCCATCCACCAAGGCAGACATAGTAAAATACCGGCGGCAACCATGGCGCTAATAGCGCCATGGTTACTGCATACCGTGTAATGAGGCCCTTAGTGTTAGCCAGTATAACATGGATACAACAAAAAACAAATGAATTGCAAATGTGAGATCAATTGGAAAATCAGCAAAACAATCGTCACATAAAATACATGTGCAGATGAAATACACAGATAACACAGGGTTGGAGTAGGGGAGGATTGGCAAGGGAAGAGTGAGAAAAGTGGAACACAGAGTCAATTTCCACTGTTTATCACATGTCCTACTTCTAATTAGCTCTCTCAAACTGTATGGGACTGTCCGTTATGCTTTCTGCTGATCTATCATTATAGGGAGACACTCCTATGGCTCCTGAAACCGGAGTGCTTCACACGTGCCCTTTTGCTGGGAATTCATATGCATGCGGGAGGTCGTACCCGTACAGCGTGCATTGAGCCGTTGTTCCCAGCCCTCTGTCTCCATCTGGGGACTAGGGTCACTGGCACCCGAGACATCAAATTCTGACATAGGAGCCAGTGCCCCTTGTTGGTGATGCACCAGTGGCACAGCTGGGGCAGGTGCGGCTGCTCCGGTGCTATCCGCCATGCTGGCATAAAACTGTGCACTGTGATGTCACTCTGTGCACACAGGCACCCTCTTAAAGTCAAGCGCCGCACCGCAGCGCGACCATGAGACAAAACGTGCACAGGAACAGTTTCAATCCAATTGAGGATGAAGGTATAAAGAAAAACTCTCAAAACTCATCTTCCACTTGGAGAAAAGAGAAAAGAAAATATATATATTTCCTTTCTTTTTCTTTTTTTTGAAGATCAAAATGCACCCTTAGGTGCTGCAAAAATTGTGCTGGAGGCGTAGGTGCATTTCCTTAACTGGGAAGCCGCAACCTCCTTTCACACGGCATTACAGGGCCTGTCTCACCTTCCCTCCGTGTGCCTGCACAGCTGCGATCGAAACAAGCGTTTGACCACTCGGTCAGGACAGCTGGTTGCGCATGCGGATTCGGAAAATGACCTCCTCATCGCCATTGTTGTGAGGCCGCCTGGCCTTGCAGGATGGTAGCCCCAGTCCCCACAGAGACACAAACACATGTGTGTTCCGTCCGGGCTCCATCGGCACTCTACAGCGCACGCACCAGTGTCGCCAACTCCTCAGTCTGGAAAGTAGCTAGAGGCTGTCCTAAAAGTAGCTAAAAGTAGCTAAATGACATCACTGCCTAATTTGCATAATCTCGCAGCATTCTCGTGCCCCTCGCGGCCGGACGGTGTCATCAGTGACATGACCTGACTTGTTGTGCTGGAGCCTGGCTACAAGGACGGGGGCATTGATTGGGGTACTCCTATTGTTTTGTTGACATACACCCTTTTCTATTGGTTTGGAAACTTGCAAGTCTCCAAACCAATAGAAAAAAGTGTACGTCTTCAAACCAATGAAAGTAGCTAGATTAGTCGCTAGTCGCTTTCCATGAAGAAAGTCGCTAAGTTGGCAACACTGGCACGCACTGAGAAACCCATTTATTCACTGCGACGGAGTTGCACCACTCCATCGTGGGTATCACGTGACCCAGGTCACCACAAAAGGGAACCCTTTTACTTTCTTTTAAAACACTATTATCACCCCTTTGCGTAATTATGTTAACAACATTAATGGCTGCCAGGGCTGGTGGAGGGTGGGTTTTACCTGACATATAATGTCCCGAAGCCATTGGTGAGGGCCCTCAGAACATTGAGAGTTATTGAGCCATTACCACAGTGAAAGTACACCCCCGCCCGCCTGACCCCTCTGGTCACCATGAATGCGATGGTGATGTCCGTGCCCTCGGCGCATGCATGACTCTATCTGCATATTTAATTTCATAAAGTGAATATCTCGGGAATGACCCATCAAATTCTTCATAATGCTTCCTGCTGCGCAGCTTCAAGGTAAGGGGTAGGCGTCTGCCATATATCTTGATCAATGATTCAGACAATTGAGAAATGCACCCCACATGTGTTTTTATAAGGCCTATAGGGAACCCAATGCAAAAAACGTTTTTTTAATCATTCTATTACCTCATGAACACGCTTATGAAAATGTTTCCATTTCGGCATGTGCGTTTGAATGCGGCCTGATCATTTGGTTGCCTAATTAAGTGACCTTTCATGGGCGAGGTCACAAGTTACAAAGGTAAATGTTTTTCCCACGTTTACACGGAAAGTGTCACGTGACTCTAACCAATCATTCCACACATTAACGTGGCTCGTAGATAATGGACACTGCCTATAGGGGGTAGGTCTGCAGGCACGCTTGCTGTAAGACGCTGTTATTGAATAGTAAACCTCCATCAGCTCCAGCTTCCTGTGGACAAACAGAAGCAGCCATTTTGAAATGAACTAAACTGCAATCAAGATACATGTGAAAGAAGTGAAAAATGTAAGAAGGGCCATAGCTCTCAACTCACACGCGTTTGGCGGGTGTCACCCGCCTTGTAAAGGGCTGACTCACCCGCCAAGCCTCCTGCACGCCCATTCATTCCAATGGGCCTCTCACCCGCCAAAAACAAAATCGGGTGATTTCACCCGCCTTTGCAAGACAAATGGTTGAGAGCTATGAGAAGGGCTTGAGAGCACTTACAATCCTAGGGGGAGTAAAACACAATCTTTGAACAGGATGTGTTCCGATAGAAGCAAGCCCCGGGCAGCCACGGGTGGTTACGCAGTCATCCACCAGTGACAGATACGCTCCTACCAGGGCGAAGCGCCGGAAGTAAATTAGCCGTTAGGTACTCCATTAGACCCAGAAGTGTTCTGTGTCAGTCAAGACCCATTCAACCTTCATATCCTCACTAATCATGGACACACATTGACCAATGGCAACTTTGCAGCTCAAGGACCCCTGCCACTTCAAGGCCCCATTCATGTCATGTCGCAGACAAGGAGCCCCGCGCAGAGTCAATTCTTTTGCAGGCAAAGAGCGCATCAAGGAGAAGGAGATGGTTTCTGGGAACGAAGACACGCCGCTGATTGCATTTCGAAGCAAACGTTCAAAGGATGATGAGGGCGGCCTGCATCTTGGAAGTGCTTCTGGATCCGCCACGCCTAACACGTACACGCCAAGGATTTGCAAAACATGTGATCTACCATTCACTAACTCTGCCAGAGCTGTGAGTCGCATATTATAATTTTGCTGTCACTTATTTGATGTTACTCCATTTTTTTACTGGGCAATTTTCACCCTTTCTGCTTTAAGTTTTAAGCTGTGAAATCTATAAATGGTCTTGTCTTTTCCTAATGATTCCTATACGGTTTTGTAAGGTGGTTTCAACACATGTAAACCTTTTTTTTAAAACGTTAATTAATTTGGGCTTTAAAACCTACATCTAACAGCCAGGCTCGGACTGGCCTATAGGGCAATAGGGCAACGCCCGAACCAAAAATGCAAAATGCTAGTGTGGGCCAGTTTTTTGGGTCTAAGTGGGGCCGTTTTTTGGCCAATGTGTGCCAGTTTGATGAGATACTATGCGGCTAGCAGTTTTCACTATTGTTGCTGTATAAAGAGTCTTTAAAATGTACAAGTTGCATCACATTTCATCAAAGCACTCCCCCTTGGGTACTATTCAGTCTGTCACAGAAGGAATGAATAGCCATTTGCAACTGTGGGCCTCTTTTTCATTAGTGCCCGAGAAAATGTTATGGCCCAGTGCGACCCTGCTAACGGCGTTTATCAGTGGAGTGAGTTTTGGACATAACACATAATAGTCTATTCAGATACCTAACAGGAAGGACTGCGGTACGATAGCACGTGTGCGATGGCGGTCATTTTATGAATTCAGAAAATTGCAGGGAGAGGACCCATTTTGTTTGCAGGTCCTCTGTGCAGTTTTTGTAATCTACACTACTGTGAAGTGCAAAAGCAAGGAGTAAAAACAGTCGTAATCACCTTCCTTTCTGCCCTTGGCATCGCAAATTGTGTAAATTGCCTGCCTTATTATGTACGTAACCTCTAAGTTTTCAAGCGCCTAGCTACCTCAGGGTTTGGTGCGCGATATAAATAATAAACAAATACAAAATACAAATACAAATGCCACCGACCTTTTATGCATGGCAGGTGGCATTTACGATGGATGCTGATGGATTCTGCCTGATTTTAGCAGGTGTAAAAAGCAGCTAGATTCAATGGGAATCCAAAGCATTACTGGCATGAAAATATCACAGTGTTGGTATGCATGGTGGAGCGGATGGGGCGGCGGAAGCAGTACATTCACTCCACCCCCCGTCCAATAAACAAATCAATGAAAATATAGTGTAGCATAAAAAGGGGGCCTTAACATTTTACACTTGACTTTTTACGCATTTTAAACTACACTATCACAAAAATAACACTTTGGGCCTGATTTACAAACACGTTTTGCATTGGCGCAATCCCATGCAAAGAATGAACGTGGCTCGGAGAGAACACTGGCGTCTGGCGTAACAGGGGCCCCCGCAGTCCCCGCAGTGTGGGGGGCCCGCCAGCACATGTCCTAGGAGGGGGGCCCCACTGAAGAAAAAAAAAATATTTCAAAAAAATTGTTTTTTTTTCTTTTTGAATTCAGTCTACATTCATAAAGAAATTATTTCTGTAACAGAAATAATTTCTTTATGAAGGCAGAGTGACTACAAAAAGAACATTTCTTTTTTTTTTAACAACTTTATTTTTCACGGTTACAGCGTTATTTATGCATTACAAGGTTATTGTGAGTCCCTTTACCATTAGTAATTTCTTTTTTAAGTCAGAGGGCTCCGCCCTCTCCATGGCATGGAAGACGCCAAGTCACTCTGCCTTCAAAAATAAATTATTTCCGTTATGATTTGGTCCTTAACGGAAATCATTTCTTTGTGAAGTCAGAGGGCCTCATTACGGGTTTGGCGGTAACCGTGCCCGTGTTACCTCTGAGAATGGGGGCCATTCTGCCCGGCAGGTCTGACCTGCCGGGTGGGACGGCAACCGCCTGCAGAGCTGTAATATGCCGGTGCAGAAACAACAGTGCCGGTAAACTGACCGGCACCGTTGTTTCCAGACTGGCATATTTGTAATGACGCCCAATTTTATTTTGAAGTATTAGGGCTCCCCTAAACCCCATGATGTGTGCGTGTGTGAGTGTATGGTGAATGGGTGCACACTTAAATGTATGGGTGGGTGCCTCGGTGTGTGTGCCTGTATGGTGAAAGGGTGCACACTTAAATGTACGGGTGGCTGCCTGGGTGTGAATGTATGGTGAAATAATGCACACTTAAATGTATGGATGGCTGGGTGTGCGTGTGTGTATATGGTGATTGGTGTGTGTGCTTGCATTCAGGGGCGCAGCAAAACCTACATTTCTGGGGGCTAACCCTTCAAATGTTGGGAGAGGCGCTAACTTCATGGGTGGTGGGGGAGGGGCAAACTTATTTGTTTGTGGGGATCTAATTTCTTTACTCATTTTAATGAGACTATTCTAGTGCAGCTTCAATGTTATAAGCAATTAACTCTCTCCTTTAAGGTTGAAAGCACCCACTTATGGACTGCTGTCAGAATGAGTGGTCTCCTGTTCCCCCTCTACCCTTCCAATCACTCCCCTGGCATGCAAATATTAAACCCACATCACGATTTCAATTGCATAAAACATTTGGCATTTGAAAGCAGGTACTAACAGTGAAATGCTTTATGTTAGTATTAACTGGGCTCTTGTTAACAGCGAAACCCAGGTGCCATTTAACATCTGCGCCCTGTGCTGCCTGGCAACTGCTCTAAAGGTCAGCCAGGTCGAATCAACAAACATAGCCCAAAGTTCAGGGGGAGTGCTGAATCCCAGTCAACTCAATGGTGTTGCACCAATACTTGTGTTTAATGTCTTGATTACTCATTACTCCTAACCCTATTCTTCCTCGTCCCAGTGTGTATGAGAAAGTACTTGTGTATAAGGCACTCTGCCTCATTCACAAGTACTGGGATGAGGCAGAGGTACATGGAAGTAATGGCTGACTTAGCTACCTGTACTCTTCATTACTCCTAGTCCCACTCTTCCTCATCCTAGTACTTACCTATGAGGCAAAGAGCCTCATACGTAAACTCTGGGACAAAGAAGAGTAACATGGAGGTAATTCTGGGCCAAGGAGATGATTTTGGAGGTTGGGGTAGGGGTGGTAGGGAGAGCGGATGTGTGGGTGGGGGCAGGATTCTACAACAAATCATAATGCTGCCCATGTCCAGGTTAAGCAGGCATGATATGTGGTATTAGTGGCTAGAGAGGCATTTTGGTGCAGCCAGTCTAGTCATTCCTCAGTTTGGTATGACTTTTTTTTTAACTGGGCATTTCTGATAAAGCAGTCCTGCTAAGTGAATTACCTGGCTAGACTGCCATTTGGGTGCTGCCAGTCTAGCCATTTCTTACTGCGACATTGTATATTTTCATGGGCATCTGTGATCAAATGATATGATATAAGTAATTTATAACGCGTCGGTACACAAGTGTTTCTAGGCGTGACAAGAAAAGGGAGGGAAGATAGAGGGAGGACAAGACAAACGATCTTACTAAGCCTTGTGTCATTCAGATCGTGCAAGTGCGAGAATGAGAAGTGCAAGGGGAAAGGGAGGGGGGAAGTGCAAGGGAGAGGGGAGGGAAAAACAGGGCAGCAATGCTCGGAGTAAGTGCAGCCAGGGCAGCGTGGCTCTGGGTATTGCAAGGCGAACAAGGGACTGTAGGGTTACAGTTACAGCCCCTAAGTGCTTGGTAGGCCCAGAGGCAGTGCAAGGGTGACTGATCAAGAAAAAGTCTGGACTCAGTGAGACTATGCGGGTAGCCAAGCAACCAGTCGGTACAGCGGACAGGTGGTCAGGTAGGCCAGCAGGGGAGGGAGAGAGAGAAAACAGAGGACAAGTGGAAAGGTTTGAGCTGCTTCCGGAACTTCAGGTGGTCCAGCTCAAGTTTGAGAGGGGCAGGGAGGCTATTGCAGAGCGAGGCACCTACAGAGGAGAGAGATCTACCCCCACTCTCTGCCTGGAGAAGTGTTTAACCCTAGAGAGTTGTAGGTAGCTGAGTGAAGGGCTTGAGAAGGAAGATATTCTGGAAGAGAGCGTTGGATGTAGTGCGGGCCCCAGGCCCAGAAAGCCTTGTGGACAATGTGCAAAGGGTGTTGAACTTGATCCTTGCAGCAACTGGGAGCCAGTGGAGATATTTCAGGGCCGGAGAGATAAGATCCCTGGGCTTGAGGCCAAGGATAAGTCCTGCTGTCCTGTTCTGGATTAGTTGCAGAGGGAGGAGAGTAGAGGAAGGCAGATTGAGAAAGAGGCTGTTGCAGTAGTCCAGCCTAGAGAGAACCAGGGCTCTGGAGACCGTGAGCTTCTGGGGGAAAGTGAGAAAGGGAAGAGTTCCTTTGAGGAGAAGCAGCTGGTAGTGGGACTTCTTGGCGACGTCTGAGATGTGAGGAGAGAAAGAGAAAGAAAGAGTGGATTCAAAGATGACACCAAGGTTGTTTGCCTGACAGGAAGGGCCCAAGGCGTGCAGCCAGAGTGAGAGAGGGAAAGCAGGGGCAGGAGTCCAAATGAGAAGGATCGCCATCTTACTGACATTAAGGCAGAGTTCGTTGGAGGCACACCAATCCTGAATTGCGGATAGGCAGTCAGGAATGAGCGAGAGAGTAGAGGAGTATGAGGGGAGCCTGAAGGAAAGCGGAGCGTCAGCCGCATAACACTGAAAGTTAGAGGAGAAGGTAGAGTTCAGGTGGGCCAAAGGGGCCAAGTAGAAGTTGAAAAACCATGAAAAGAGGATGGAGCGGAGAGAAAGGGACCAAGTTGGTCCTGGAAGGGGCTGTCCAATAGGAATGAGGTCAGCTGCTCGAGGGCCTGATCCATGATGCCCAGGTTCTCATGGAGTCGATTGATCAGGATTGATCAGGATGGCATGGTTGACCGTGTCGAAAGCAGAGGAAAGATCAGGAGGATGAGAACAGAAGGAATGCTGGAATCAAGGTTTGCGAGAAGATCTTTATAGGTGTTCAGGAGAGCAGTTTCTGTGCCTCTGGCAGCTCTGAAGCCAGACTGAAGCTCATGGAGACAACCAACAGATTCTGTCTGGAGATTAAGCTGGGAGATGGCCAGTTTTTCGGGCAGTTTGCCCAGGAAAGGGGTGATGGAGATTGGGCGACATTTTGCCGGGCAGGCAGGATCGGCAGATGGCTTCTTGAGGAGTGGGTGCATATGAGAGTGGTCAAGGGGAGAGGGGAACGTTCCAGTGGCAAAAGAGTGATTACAGAAATCGGCCAAGGCTGGAGCGAGGTTGTCAATATGGTCCTTGATGGTTTTGGAGGAGCAGGGGAGCACCTGTTTGGATGACACTTTCATAGATTGGACTTGTCTAGAAACCTTGTCAGGTGTTGCCAGAGAGAAAGAGGAGAAAGGAGGAAGAGAGGTAGAGGTGGCCAAAGAGGGGCCGAGAGAGGAAGAGGAGATGAAGGACAGGAGTTTTAGCAGAGAAGTGAGATGACAGAGCCACACAGAGGGCCTGGGAGGGAACAGGAGAGGTAAAGACTGCAACAGGATTGACCAGTTCCTTGCAGATTTTAAAGAGTTTGGCCGTGTTGTGAGAGGCCACAGGCTTGAATGTGTGTTCTCTTCTTGATGAGTGTTAATGCTTCGACTGGCATTTTGGCGCAGCCAGTCTAGGTATGTCTAAATGTGGCCTGGCATGCTTTACTGTAACGATATTACATGTCTACATTGGTCTACATTGTGAAGCCAGTTAGACATGTTTTCATTGTGGCATGGCATTTTTAATGGCAAAGTATTAATGTTCCTGTGCACTGTTGGTGACTTGCATCTATTGGATTGGTGTTACCCTACAAAACAATTGCAAACACTCTGGCTTTTTAGGCAATTTTTCTCAGAAAGTGTGCTGCACATCGCATTAAAACACATTTATATCTTTCTCCTAGTGCAGTGTGTGGCATATCCCTTCAGCAGCACGTTCATGTTTATTTCGCAAGCGTGATAAATAATCTATGTCGGCCCAGAGTTTGGCGCGACCAGTGATTTGTTGCTGATTTAGGGGGGGGGGCCCTCAGCATGGCTCGCAGGGGGGCCCCCACATTTTGTGTTACGCCACTGGTAGAGAATGGACACTGCCTAGAGGGGGTAGGTCTCCAGGCACGCTTGCTGGAAGATGCTGTTCTTGAATAGCAAACCTCCATCAGCTCCAGCTTCCTGTGAACAAACAAAAGCAGCCATTTTGAAATGGGCTAAAGTACAATCAAGACACATGTGAAAGTAGTGAAAAATGTAAGAAGGGATTGTGCAAAGCCTAGGGAGAGTAAAACACAATCTTTGAACAGGACGTTTTAGATATAACCAAGCCTCAGGCACAGGCATTCTGGTTACACAGTCATCCACCAGTGACAGATACGCTCATATCAGTGTCAAGCGGCGGAAGTAAATTAGCCGTTAGGTACTCCATTAGACCCTGGAGTGTTCCTTGTCAGTCAAGACCCAGTCAACCTTCATATCCTCACTAATTGTGGACACACATGAACCAATGGCAGCTTTGCATGACCCCTGCCACTTCAAGGCCCCATTCATGTCATGTCGCAGACAAGGAGCCCCGCTCAGACTCAATTCTATTGCATGCAAAGACCACTTCAAGAAGGGGATGGTTTCTGGGAAGAAACACACACCAAAGACATGGGAATGCTGTGTAAATCAGGCCACCTATGTTTTTCCATGTACCAAATGGTTAGTGGCGAATTATTTCAAAACTAAAAAACCAGTTCGTCATTAGCTATTTTGAGGGATGCCATAAGTACGGCCTTGGTTAAATTCAAAACACTTAATGTAGGGGTTTTTGATGTGACCGACTGGTGCCCTGATTGGTGTTGGAGCAGTGGTGGGGTGGAGTGGGGGTGCTCATTCAGTCACTCAAAATAAAGGGTTTTTGAACCACCACCACATAAATAAGCTTGTACCCGTAACACCATTGCAAAAATGCATGTCACTATTGGTTAACCTCAGAAGTAATAATAATACAAATCATTTGCCTTTATATAGCGCTACGAATCCTCAGGCATCTGTGAGCTGCTTATTATTACCCACGGTGTGTGGTGCTCGTTTATCAACCTCGGAAGGATGAAAGGCTGAGTTTGTCCCTGCCAGGATTTGAACCTGCATTGGCACTGCACAGATGTCAAAGCAAGCACTCTACTCAATGTGCTATCTGAGCGGCTGATACGTTGTGTGCTTTCCACGTCCTGCTTTAAGAAGGATTTTTATGTTAATGCGCTTTAACAAGCATCCTTCCCTTGCTATCAAAGGGGCGTGGTTGGGCATATCAAAGTAAAATAGATGCTGTAGGTTGTGCTGCGGCCCTAAAGCATTACAGAGTATAAGACATGTGCTTACGGCTTGGAAATACATGTAGAAGCACTATGCTATAAATCACATGAAATTTGCTGAAGGACTATGAAATTCAACATGATCTATTTTGGTTGAATTGAATTAGAGGACGAAGTCTGTCAAGGTCAATTGCTTTTGCAAAGGTAAGGTTGGCGTTTGTGAATGAAATTGATGCGAAACTGTAGACTGCCCCGATATTATAGGGGATTTTATGATACAACCTGTTGATGCAATTAAAGGGTGTATTTATTTATTTAATTATTTCATTTATAAAGCACGCATACAACCCAAAGGCATTGAGGCGCTGTTACAGGCACATGTTCTCACAATGGTTTCATCAAACAATACAATAAGGGTAACACATGTACATGTTATCACAGTGTAGTAACGTAGCAGGGTCAGTATTTTCGGCAAGGTGCAAATAGGGCTCAGAGAGTGGGAAAGGTTATGAGAAGAGCTGAGTTTGGAGGGCTTTGCGGAGCAGCCAGTAGGATTTTCCTGCTCTCAGAGAGTGGGGGAGGGAGTTCCATAATTTAGCGTCTACGTAGGGGAAACCTGAACCGCCGGCTTTGGATCTATTTACTTTGGGTAAGACTAGGCAGTCTCGGGACGATGGCTCACAGGCAACGTGCTGCCTCGGAAACAAGATGACACGGAGCAACATAGGTTTGATCCCCGTGTCCGCGCTTAGAAACCTCTGGGTATTAAGCGTGTTATAAATAACCTATCATAACTGTAGGGAGTCGTAGTGTGTCCTGAGGAGTGAGCTTTGGCTACTCTTTGTGGGAGGTATGTGGGGCTGAGTTGGAGAGACATTTGTAGGCGATAGAGAGGGTTTTGAATGTCATGCGCTCCAGGATGAGGAGCCAATGTGCTTCTCTTCTTGCTTTAGAGATATGTTCTCTTTTGGGCACATTAAGTGCTGCTCTGAGGGTGTTATTTTGGATGACTTGGAGTTTGTGGATGTTACCAGAAGAGGTGCCTGCGAAAAGTGCATTGCAGCAATCAATCCTAGATCCAATGGTTGCGCGGGCAACAGTTAGGCAACTATTTTTAGAGAGGAAGGGTCTGGCTGCGTTTAGGACTTTGGTGGCGTAGGCTGCTGAAGAGGTAATGGCGCTCACTTGTCTAGACATGGTGAGTGAGACATCGCGGAAAACCCCTAGAGTTTTTACTGTTGCTGAGATGGGAATTCGGGCAGTTCGTAATATGGAAGGCTATGTATTGGCTGTTGAGATTTTGTAGGGCGCTCGGTGGGCCGGCAATAAAAATTTCAGTTTTATCGCTGTTTAGGCAAAGGTGATTGACTGCCATCTAGGCCTGTATTGCGGAGTAGAAGTCGTTGAGGGTGTCTCACTCATCTGCATAGTTGCCTGTCAGTGTGATCAGCATAGTTGGTGTAGGCTATGTCCAGAGAGTCCAGAATATTGAGGAGGGGTTTGGTGAAGATGTTGTAAAGAGTCTGGGAGACAGTGACCCTTGCGGGACCCCACATGGGATGCAGGACGGAGATGCGTTGGCAGCCTCTGAGAAAACCCTCATGACTCTTCCTTCCAGGAAGGATGCAATTCGAAAATGGCCGATGGGGAAAAGTGGCAGAGCTGGTGAGGTAGTGGCAAAGGATTTGGTGGTCGACCAACTCAAATGCTGCAGATAAGTCTAGGAGGAGGAGAAGAGCGGACTTTCCCCTCGTCCCTGATTTTGTCTAGCTGTTTTTTAGGTCGAGAAGGGAAGATTTGGTGCCATGCCCGGGAGGGAAGCTGGATTGCCTCATTCCTAGTATTTGGTTTGCCTAAAGGAACTGCTCAACTTGCAGGTAGGCTGTCCGATCCAGTTTTTTTAGTAAGAAAGGTACACTGGTGATTGGCCGGGAGTTGGAGGGAAAAGCTGAGTCTATAATATTTTTTAGGAGTGGGGGAACCCAAGCTTCTTTGAGGCTGGCAGGAACACAACTTCTGGCAAAGGAGGCGCTAATGAAGGCAGTGTTGAAGGGGGCTAGTATTTCAGCACAGTCTTTGATGAGGGATGCTGGGTATATATCTCCTTTGCATTTTGATGGTTTAAGATTTTTATAAGTTGAGGACTTCTGTTTCGGAAAAGTCTCTGAAGATAAACTGGGGGGTGGAGGGGTTGTGGGAGGTGGGTGCGATGCTGGCGTCTATGGCTTTGGGGTCCTTGTGGAATTTGGCTTGGTGAAGAAGACTTTTCTTGTTCAGGGTGTCAGTTTCATCTAATAGTGCGGGTTGGATGTCCGAGCACCAGGTTGCATCTTTGGCAAAGGGAGAAGGGGGAGAGGTTGGGATTCCAGTTCCCTAAAAATGGTAAAAAATCTCTTTTGAGTCTGATTTGGCATTGCTGATTCTGACTGTTGAAGGAATTCAATTTGGCAGTGATTATTGCAGATTTATAAAGTTGGAGATTTTGGTTGCGCTCCTCTGACCGACACGTAATGGAATCTTAATACCTGCATGCGTGGTCGTCAAGGATGTCAGGGGATGTCATGTTTGTGCTTGCTACGTGTTGTAGTGGATGGACAGCCTTTTAGCTGATACCCAAAAGGGGTGTAGAATGTAAGTAACGCGCTGCCGATATCCTGGAAAATGCAAGTTGTTGCAAGTTGTTGGATCTGTAGAGTGCTTTACCCTGTGCATGGTGGCGTTGGGAAGGCTTCCTGAGCCAGCTACAGTGTGTGAGGCAGGTGGAATAGAAATCCTCAATGCAGCATACTGAGAATCCAGGAATGGGCTAGCGTAACTTGTAGCCGGTGTGAGGAATGTGGTAGGGGGTGGCAGAGGGATGTTGGAGGCACAGAAGAGACTAATGCAGCACGTGTCTTGTTCAGCAGTTGGCAATAGCATACACAGTGGTACATCTTTGCAGGAGATGTAAGCCTTATCTCCTTTTATGGCGATGCTATGATATGATATGATATGATATGGCATTTGTAACGCGCCTATACACAAGTGTTTCAAGGCGCGACGAGGCAGGGAGGGGGGACAAAGGGAAGACAGACAGCGATACTACTAGGCCAGGTGTCATTCAGATCGCGCACGTGCATGGGTAGAGGGGAAGGGAAAAGTGCAAGGGGAAAGGGAGAGGGGAAAGTGCAGTACAGGGTTAGTAGAATACAAGATAAAAAATAAGGGCCAGCTGGTGGCAAGTGCAAGGTAGGTGCAGACAAGTGCTGGGAAGGGGGGCTGTAGGGATACAGAGACACTCCCGCAGTGCAGGGGTTGCCAGGGAGGCAGTGCAAGGGGAGAGTGGCTGGGCCGAAGACCGAGATCGGTGAGTGTGGCAGATTCAGTGCAGTTTCATTAATTAAGCAGGGGAGAGGGGGAGAGAAAGCAGAAGCAAAGAGGAAGGTTTTGAGGTGCTTCCAGAACCGGAGATGGTTCTCCTCAAGTTTCAGGGAGGCAGGAAGGCTATTCCAGAGGGAGGCCCCTGCCGCAGAGAGAGATCTACCCCCAACTCGTTGCTTGGAGAAACGGCTGATCCTGAGGGAGTTGGAGGCGGATGAGCGATATTTAGGAAGAGAGAGTTGAAGGTATTGTGGACAAAGCAGAGGGTTAAGAGCTTAATCCTCGCAGCCACTGGGAGCGGGTGTAGAGATTTCAGTCCTGGAAAGATACGGTCCCTGGGCTTGAGGCCAAGGACAAGTCTTGCAGTCCTGTTCTGGATGAGTTGCAGAGGGCGGAGAGTAGAGGCAGGCAGATTTAGATAGAGGCTGTTACAGTAGTCCAGCTTCGAGATAACCAAGGCTCTGGAGACAGTGAGCTTCTGGGGGAAGGAGAGGAAAGGAAGAATACCTCTGAGGAGATGCAGCTGGAAGTGTGACTTCTTGGAGACATCAGATATGTGAGGAGAGAAGGAGAGTGTGGAGTCGAAGATGACCCAGAGGTTTTTTTCCTTGCAGGTAGGAGCAGGAAGAGGGCCAAGAGAGGCCGGCCAGAGAGCTGCAGGCAAGGAGGGAGTGAGTGGGTGTGCCGATGAGTAGAATCTCAGTCTTACTGGCATTAAGGCAGAGGTCATTGGCGGCACACCATTCCTCGATAGCAGACAGACAGTCAGAGATGAGGGAAGGAGAGGAGGAGGCCGAGGGTAGCCTGAAAATGAGCTGGGTATCATCCGCATAGCACTGAAAGTTGGGGCAGAGAGCGGCGATGCGGTGGGCAAGAAGTGCCAGATACTGGTTGAACAGCCAGGGAGAAAGGTTAGATCCCTGTAGGACACCACAGGTAGAGAAAAAGATGTCAGAGAGGAAGGACCCCAGTTGGACCTGGGAGGGTCGATTGGAGAGGAAAGAGGTCAGCCACGCCAGAGCCTGACCAGTGATACCCAGGTTATCACGGAGACGGTTGAGCAGGATGGAATGGTTGACAGTATCAAAGGCAGAAGAGAGATCGAGCAAAATGAGAACACACAGAGTGTTAGAGTCAAGGTTCGAGAGCAGGTCCTCACGGATGTTCAGGAGAGCAGTTTCCGTGCTTCTGGCACCTCTGAAGCCAGACTGATGGTCATGAAGACTACCAACAGATTCAGCATGGAGAGTAAACGGGTAGATGGCCAGTTTCTCCAGGAGCTTGCCCAGGAAGAGAGTGATGGAGATTGGGCGATAGTTAGCCGGGCAGGAGGGGTCGGAAGAGGGTTTCTTAAGAAGAGGGTGCACAAGGGAGTGCTTAAGGGGGGATGGGAAGACTCCAGAGGCGAAGGAGTGATTGCAGAAGTCAGCCAGGGCAGATGCCAGGGAGTCGATGTGGTCCTTGATAGTTTTGGAGGAACATGGGTGAACCTGTTTTGACGAGACTTTCATAGATCGGACTTGTCTGGAAACCTCGAAAACAGAGAAAAGGGCAAAGGCAAAGAAGGAGTGAGGAGGGGTGGCTGCAGAAGGGCCAGAGGAAGAGCAGGGAATAGAGGGAGGGACATGATAGGAGGAGAGTGTTGATCAGAGCATGATGCGAAGCATGTGTAACTTTGCGCTGAACACGTCTGAGACCGGCAGAGACTTTTAGTCGTGGCCTTGTTGTATTGGCCTTCTGGTATTCTCACTGATGCATTTGAACATGGTGATGTTGCTTTCTTAAGATTACGCGATCTGTTCTTTGGCATTAGTGGAATACGTAAATTTAATGCAGATTTTGTAATGTAACTGTCAATTTATTTCATGAATTCTAATATTTGTTGTTCATTTCAGTGTTATGCTGTATCGCTTGTATTGTCGTATTTGTATAGATTTTGATACGTGAAAAGTTCTTTGTTTGAACCAAAGCACATTATTAAAACTATCTTGTACTACAATATTTCCAGACCCAGTAAAATAAACTCTTTATAAAGGTAACAAACACATATTCATACATTTACCCAAAAATGTTCCTTTCTTTGTCTTAGACACAACGACTGACTAAGGCATCAGGGACAGAAACTAGCGCATCATCCTCCAGAATCTTAATGCGATTGGCTATGAATAGGTAAAAATACATTTCTTAGGCAGAAGTTCAGTATCTGAACTGTATCCAAAGTAACTATTTATTTATTTATTTATTCACATTTATATGGCACGCAGCAGCTCAAAGGCATCCTGCGCTGTTACAGACAACAAGCTTAGTTACATAGTACAGTGTATAAATACAATGGGAGAAGAAATTGATAGTATGGTGCTGTTATAAACACAAACAAGCTTAGTTGCATAGTACAGTGTATACTTACAATGGGAGGACAGTTTGATCGCACAGAGAAGGGAGGAGGAAGTGAGACGAGGGGTGGAGGAAATATCAGTTGAAGAGTGTGGTTTTTAACATTTTCTGGAAAGCTGTGAGAGGTCTCAGCTCTTAGAGGAGTGGGTAGGGTATTCCAGAGTTTGGGGGCTAAGCATGGGAATCCAATCCCACCTGCTCTGGCCCTGTTAATGTGAGGGATGTGTAACTGGTTGGAGTCGCAAGTTCTTTTGGGGCGTGCAGAGGTGGTTCTAGCAATGGTCTCCGATAGGTACGAAGGGGCTGAGAATGTTAAGCACTTGTGCGTGAGAGTGAGGATTTTGGATGTGATGCGATCTCTCACAGGAAGCCAGTGTACTACCTGCCTGGCTTGTGTGATATGGTCCCTTTTGGGAATGCTCAGTGCTGCTCTTAGGGCATTGTTCTGTGTGGTTTGAAGTCTTCTTATATTTTTTTCAGACGTGCCAGCAAGGAGGGCATTGCAGTAGTCTAGTTTAGCCCCAATGGTAACTCTAGCTATTGACAGGCAGTTCGTTTTGGACAGGTATGGTTTAACCGTGTTTATAAGTTTGGTGGTGTGAGCAGAGGCTGAGGCGATGGCGCTGACCTGCCTATTAAAAGGCATACATTGGTACCCCCTAGTTGAAAGGATGATTACTCGCCTAAAATAATGAAATATGTGCACCGGCCATCCCTTTAGTGCCTTAAATTTACACCTCGAAAGCTGCCGCGCACGCAGAGCTTAGGGTGCTGCCGATCTGCACCAACACGCAAAGCTGCACAATCTTGCTTTTCTCTGTTCACCCAACTACTCAAACAACGCACTCTTTTCCAGACCTGCCTGAGAGCCAGAAGACCATGCAAATAGCACTGCTACTAACCCTAACAACACAATGTAACATGGATCTGCATGCACGCTTGATGGTAGATGCTGATCCTGCATTCAACTCCTTCCTGAGGAGAAACAAACAGCGGACATTTTGAAAAGAGCTAACGTAGAATCAAAATGAAGATAAGAGTAGTGAAATGTTTATAACGCAAAGGATGTTTCACATAGGTACAAGTCCCCAGCAGGGCCCGGATGATCTGGCTGCAGAAACCTTTAATATTTCCTTCCTACCCACACTAATCATGGACATGCTTTGTTTCTCTGGGATCCCTGTCACGTCACTGTTCCATTCATTTCATGCCTCAGACAACGAGCACTGCCCAGAGCAACCTGCAGCTCTCCAGATGTTTTGGACAACAACTCCCATTATCTCTCACCATCGACTGCGCCTGCTAGGGCCGAAGGGAGCTGTTGTCCAAAACATCTAGAGAGCCAAATGTTGCAAACCCCTGCTGTAGGGTCAATTCTATTGCATGCATAGAGTGCATCAAGTAGAATACGAACCTTCATAGAACGACAAGGTGAAGATTGCATTTCAAGCAATGGTCGACAGACGTGCGGCATCAACACATACGCGTCAAGGATCATGCAATAATTATGACCTGCCATGAACAGCCTTCACTAGAACTGTGACTCATGTCAATTTGCTGACATTTATTTTCTGTTACTGATTTTTTCTCAAGGCAATGATCATCTTGTCTGCTTTCAGTCGGGGAACCCATAGCGGGTTCCTCCTATTGGAATGATGCTAAGTCAGCTACTCAAGTAGGTTTTAAGGCGCATTCATGTTTTTTTCAAAATAATTGAGCTTCAAAACAAGACTCTATAAACCAAAGACAATAGCGGATTGTCAGTACTTGCAGTAGTGTATAGTGGAGGCTGACACTTTGAAAGGTTGAGTGAATGGTAGAGATGAGGTGATGCAGTCTTGTAGGACACCTTGCTGTGTATGAGAAGCAAAAGGCAGTAACAGAGCATATCAGAGCAGAAGGCCGAGTTAATAAAGCACAAGTGAAGACTGCTGGTATTTAGCATATTGGATTTGCACTGCTCCAATATGGCGCATCTAGATGGTCATAAGATGAACATGGCATTGACATAACATCAGCCGAGCAGCAGATGAAGACTTTTGCAGTATAGGACATTGCCTCACGGGATATTTTGGACTACACTACCCATGATTCCTCACCACTGAACCATTGAATATGCTGGCGAGGGCTGACGGGAGTTTAGAGCCAGACCCCTAAACACTATGCAGTGTTGCAGTGGAGGCTGCATATGTAAGAATCCCTTAATCCCGGTGCAGCGATGACAGGTAAGATAGGCCAAGCATGTCAGTGACATTATGTGGCGTGGGTTTTTATATCCCCACAATGCATAGCACAAGGGGCTCCCAGAATGGAGGCGAACACCAAACCAAGGTTTAACCCTCTATGCAGGTGTGTCCAGAGCATGTGGCTGTTTTTCATTAAGTGGTTTGTGGGTTAGGCACTTGACCCGAAACTTTAGTTTGCGGTTGTGACACGGTACTCTTGGTGGGCTACTGAACCTGCCATAAGAGATATAGGGCCTGATTCCCAGAACGTTTTCCTATGTGTCTATAAATCAGGCCAATAGTCTCATCAAAAAATTATTTTTAACTCAGCTTAATTTGTGGGGGTCTTTGCCTAGGCTCACCTCCAGCACGTATTGCCTCAGACTCAGCTCCATGGTGATGTGGTGTTTTGGAAGTCACCTAGGAAGCACCTATAAAATCAAAGCAAAATATGAACCATGATTGTGTTTAAAGACACCCTTAAACATTTGACTCATATGAACAATAGACTCCTATCAAGGCACAAAACAAGTATGCTATTTTATGTTGATTGGAATTTGTAAACCACACATCTGCCATGGTCAGTACACCCAGCAGCCCCAATGAGCCAGTGCGAGTTGCAGCTTTAACCTCAGACCTATTGGCACTGAGGGCAGTAGCCTGTTGGGTATTTTGTGTAGATTTAGGGCCCAGTGGTATTTTCTTACTGCCAAAAACAAAAATAATTTAGCAATAATCACCCCTTGCATTTAGATTGGGTTTGGTATTATAATGGTATAGTGGCTATGCATTATTTCAGTACACAAATACATTTGGTTGGTATACATTTCATTGTGGTATAGTGATGAGCATGATTTTCGGTTCTACTTGTGGTCCCCAATATACAAAACCCCCTTTTTCTTGCTTGGTCTGTTCATGTGATCACTAGAGAGACCTTGGGCCTACATTTTATGGATACCACAATTTTCACATATAGCATTCACCAACCCCTGTGGTATTATCACTAATTTATTTACATTAGTGAAATTATGTTTCCATGGAGTATTCACAATAACATGTGGTATTATCACTAATTTATTTACATTAGTGAGACTATGTTTCCATAGGCCTCTCTCTGCTGATTCATATACGCTCAGCAGACTATTGCATTATATTCCACTCAGAAGACACACACACATACCCTGAGTGGAATCACACACACAGCTATTTATAATTGCTCATAACATTACTTCATCTGCATAGGAAGTTTGGCACATATATCACCTAATAACCTTCCCTTTTATTATGTGATATGGGCTAAATGCACCAGAGAAAAACAGAAGCAGGAAAAAAAAACTTTACACAGGCTGTGATTTATAGCAGTTTAATTTCAACATAATACATTACCAGCTTTGCGAGGCAGTCTTTTCTAGAATAAACAGAAGAGACAAGTGCAAAAATACAAGGCATTTCACTTTGCAACAATAAAAAGAACAATCATTTAGATGCCAATATTATAAAGTGGCATTTGAACACAGGAGAATTCCCTATCGCTACACTGCCTCTCTAATAGTAGATCATCCGTCCGGCAGTCACAGCAATCTCAATCCATTTGTATATTTACCAGCTATATGTAGCTTTTCAGCACGTGAAGTCTCCTGGCTTGTTGTCTTTGGGCAGTGACCCAGGGCTCTCTTTTTTCTTTCTTTAAAGCACCCAGCGAGAACATGCAGTTCAATCTGCAATCTGCATTTCTCAAGCCAGTGCCAAGTTACTAGAAAACCCCAGTCTCTGAAGGTCAGTGGTCCAGCTCCTCACAGCCGCAGTACAAAGGCGACCTCACTGCAACCCCGCAAAATGTCTTCTCCTGTAATTGAGGCATTTCAGGTGAGAAAAAAATATGGTGTTCTTTTAAACTAATTATTGAGAAAAATGGTGTGCTTTAACATAGATATCCTGTCTTCATATACCGGTCCATATGTTACCCTGGCAACACATGGCTTGCTGTACCACATTACAGCAATACTGTGATCCCATGCATTGGCGCTGCACTCCAAAACACGCTAAATTATACTACAGCCATAAGGGGTGGCAACAGTGAGTGGGAAGCCACGCTTCCCGGTGTGTCATGGGCATGCTAGGAAATGTTTGAGCCCTGGCACTTATATTTTCACAAACTAAGCTCTGCTCTTGATAAGTCGTAATAGTAGACACAGGAAGGCACGAGACTCAGGAGGAGGTCTTTGCACTGTCCAAGGTCCCCTAATGGGACCCGTAAGGTATGTTTGGTCGGACCAAACGTACCTTACGGGTCCCGTTAGGGGACCAGGGTGCAAATAACGGCCTTGCCATTCGCAAGCGGAGTCGGTACCGATAAGGGAGGCATCCATGGAGCTAATTGCTCCATGGCTACAACCATACTTGGAATGACCCCCATAGTCTTGTTTTGAAACCTCTGTTTCTATCCAATCCATGGCAATGTGCCTCAATGCAATTGCCGGTGCCTTGCTGAGGTCTATCCAGCCATGTGATAGCAGCACTTCAGCCTGCTTACTCTTAGCTATTTAGCTATCTTTTCTTCATTGTATCTACATCCCATCTTTTCATCCAGGTTAAGAAACACCAGAATAGCTTTATTGATTTATTTATTCATTTACTTTAATAAGGCATTTTAATAAGGTTATGGGAATAACCTTTGCCAGAGTTTGTGGGGATGCCAAAAAGAACCAGAAAGAAAACTGCAGACTAAGTTAAAATGAGGGGACAGGTCTCTTCCCACCACCATGTCCTGCACAAGCATGCACATGCACACACAGTCGCACACACCAAAAACTACACACACCCGCACCTTGAAGCATTGGAAACACACACCCTACACACCTCTCCCACACACACACACCAAGAGACACTCCACACACACACGCACATCTCACCCTAGGAAGCTCATCCTTTCTAGACATTTGACTGAAGATTATTACGTGTATATGCATGTTATGTTATGTTAATTGAACTTGGTAAAGCGCACGTACACCCAAAGGCATCTTGGCGCTGGCTACTGCAGGGGAATCAAAACCAGTGCGGTAATAACACCAAGGAGAGAAGCGGCTAAAACAGGGTAGTTTTAAGCAGCCGGCAAAAAGTGAAGTGGTCTTCAGTAGCGCGGAGGGCCAAAGGCAGCTCATTCCAGGCTCTAGCAGCCGCCACCAAGAAGGCACGTCCTCCCATACGAGACAAACAATAGCGGGGGGCACTGAGAAGGCACGCAGATTGGGAGCGCAGCAGACGAGCAGGTGTATAGTGAGTAAACTTTGCTTGGAGATACTCAGTGCCCAAGCCATAGAAGGCACGATGCACCAGGCACATCGATTTAAACAAAATCCGACTGGCTACAGGAAGCCAGTGTAGCTTCTTGAGCAACGGGGAGATGTGGGATCCAAAGGGGGGGCGGAGTACAGAACGGGCGGCAGCATTTTGTAGCAATTGAAGCCTTTGGGTCAGGTAGCGTGGCTGGGCCAGATAGAGAGAGTTACAATAATCAAAGGTGCTGAGAACCAGGGCCGCCACTAGCACAGTCTGGCATTCAGCAGGAATAAAGGGCAAGACTTTCCGCAAAATGCAAAGTTTAAAATGACCAGCACTACATACAGAAGCGACCTGATTATCGAGAGACCGAGAGGCAGAGATTTTAACACCTAGATTGCAGACCGATTGAACCGGAAGCGGGAGAGGGCCCAGGCTCGATGGCCAGAAATGCGAGGTCCAAAAAAGAAGGGGGGAAGAAGTACCCACCACCAGGACCTCGGTCTTACTGCCATTCAGTTTTAGCCAATTAGTCATCATCCAATGGCCTAGGTCCTCCAAACAGTTCCTGAGACGGGCGGCGGTCTCAGCTTGAGTAAGATCAAGGCGAACGAGGATCTGTGTGTCGTCTGCATAAGAATAATAGCGGAAACCATGTGAGTGAATAAGAAGCAGAAGAGATCTAATATAAACATTAAAAAGAATAGGAGAGAGTGCTGAGCCCTGAGGGACACCACAGACAAGTGTAGCCAGCTTAGATCAAAAAGGGGGAAGAGAAATAGACTGAGAGCGATCAGACAAGAACAAAGTGAACCAATCAAGGACCTAGCCAGAAAGACCGGCATTGGAAAGACGAGAGAGTAAGATGGAGTGGTCGACGGTGTCGAAAGCAGCCGACAAATCCAAAAGTAGGACTGCTCCGACACCACCCTTGTCCACCAAACATACCAGGTCATCAAGTACCGAGTTCAAGACGGATTCCGTACCCCTCCCCGGGCGAAAACCAGACTGAAAGGGGTCAAAGAAATTAGAAGACTCAAGAAAGTTTGAAAGAAGAGGAGACACCAAAGCCTCCATCAATTTCATAAGAAAAGGGAGCAGTGAAATAGGACGATAGTTGGACAGTACATCAGGATCGAGGGACGGCTTCTTAAGAAGAGGGACAACCAGGGCGTGTTTAAGGGAGGGAGGAATAAACCCTGTGGAGAAGGAGATATTAATAGCAGGGAAGGGGTTTGAAGAGGTGGGGAATGGGTGCAGGTTCTTTTTGATGGACTACAAATGAAGACATTCTCTTCTTATACAAAGTTACAATTTTCACTCCAGTCGTTATCTGACAAACCTGCAGTTCCAACTGATGCATACTGGGAGTTGTGACACAGCCCCTCCCAGTATGCACCAGCCTTCACGTATTCTGTCATGCGCATGCACAATGTTAGCATATATTGGCACACCCAGCATCAACATGTTGTGTACAGTGGCAATACTAGCCTTATTGGACACAACCAACATGGGTCTGTTCTTAAAAGGGCAACACTGGCATAAATTGTCAGAGCCAGCATGAACAAGCCACCTTACAAGTGAAATACTGTAATTTTTGGGCACAGCCAAAAATAAGGTGTTCTTACATTGGCAATTGTGTCCTGTAATGGCCCAGCTAACATGTTTCTCACTGTGGCAATACTAGCATACATTGGCGCAGACAGAAAGATAGTGGTCCAATATTAACGTATATCATGGACATATTCATTATGAAAATCAAATCCCATTCATGCAGGTCTTTTACATGGGGCAATGCTGCCATGTATGATGTGGGCACAGCCATTGTGAAGTGTTTTACAAGAGAAATGCTGGCATATATAGTGGGCACAGGCATCATGTCTTGGAAGATGCTCCTGTTTACTGTAGTTGACCCGGCATTGATTGGCATTTTTCATGTGTTACCCATATCATATGTGATGCAGTTCAACTCATTATATTAAAAATTGTCTTGGTGGGGGGACCCTTCAACCTCTCTAAGGACGATTCAAACCTCTCTAGCTACACTTTGCAGCTTATTTCTAACTCCACAGTTATCAGCCGCCACTGCAAATCCATCTAGCCTGTCCTGTCAAGGAACGCTGAAAGAAGGCGCAGCCATTATGAAATCTTGGATACTTTTGTGTTCTATCTTCTGACATGTTATAATGTTAGGGCATGGCATAGAGGATTTGTATGCTCTAATTATGAAAAGCAGTTAGGAAGAACAAGAAAAAAGAACACTCCCTTATTCTTAGAACTAACCAGACCTTTAATCCTTGCAGAGTGTCTAATCCTGTATGCAATCATATGTGACCATGCCATATAACATGCAAACCAGTCCGCAACAGATCCTCTTCGTGAAACAGATACATTATGTTTTTGCTTGCTTAATATTGGAGCGCTGAGAAGCGGTTTTCTTTTGGGATTTGTAGAATTCTGAAATTAGGACAGCCCTCTGGCCATTAGGGCAGCTCTTTGAGCAGTGTACCTATTTAGACCGAATGCTGCTAGCGTTGGCAATAGTCAACAAAGTCCATTGTGTGCTGTGGGATCTTAGAGGAAAGGACCTTAGCGTGCACCGCTGTGTTCCCCGGAAGAGTTAGACCTTGCAGCAACACAGAGCAGCTACAGCGTAGAGACATGGGGAACTCTATTAAGGAGCGGTTTTGGGGGCAACTGAGTACCTGTATTTAAGCACTAGAGGTAAAGGAATATAGAGGGTGAATGTCGGAAGATTTCCTATATTCTTTGACATAAAATTGGAGGCGTTTTTAAAATCTTTTGAGGATTCTGTCAGCAAAGCTTTAGTGGAATCATTGCAGTTTGTACCTGTAGCTGCCCCGTGCATGGGAACAGCTCACGCCAGCGGTTGAGGGTTTGTTTCTCAGGATTTTGGAGCCACCAAAAAGAAATACCAAGTGCACACAGGAACAGTGTGCAGTGATATCCAGATGCCCACACAACCCAGGGCAAGGATGACATTGGAAAGGTCCATGGGAGAGGTGTCTAGTGCACTGTTAAAATGTTTTGGCCAGGAGGAGAACACAAAGTTGACGGCTAAGAGAGGCAAGTTGGCTTTGGGCCAGTTGCCAGGGGATGTCTGGACAGACTCCCAAACAATATTCTCTGGGAATGATATGGGCCCAGGGGATTCCATTCCGGTTATTTATGAGGATGCTGACAATCATGATATGAATGGCCATGGGAAGGGTCCATTGGGGTTGCAGGACACAATGCATAGACCCATGTTTAACCCCAAATCTTTGGAGCACCCTAATACCAGGGACGGGGCACCTCTACACATTTTAGCAGAGTATGGAGACCATCTCTTTTCCTCTCTTTACTGAGCAAATGGTATCGAGAGCTATACAACAAATTAAATCAGGGGCTCCATCGGACGTGGTCCCACTGGCAGTTATGAAGGACATTGCTCCCGAGTTACTGCGGGAGATTACGATGGCTATTAATGCCTCCTGCCAGTCTGCTTGCATTCCACCTGAACTTAAGGTTGCTACTGTGATCCCCCTTTTGAAAAAACAGCGCTTGATCCTTCACTTCCTTTGAATTTCCACCCATTTCTCTTTTGCCTTTTCTCATGAAGCTTTTGGAATCTTTGGTTTCTCCTCTTTTATCTTCTTTTCTGGAGTCTTCCGAACTTCTTGACCCCGCTCAGTCAGGCTTTAGACCTGATGGATGCAGGTGGGGTGGTTGCCTTGATTTCGTTAGACCTTTTGGCGACTTTTGACACCATAGTCCACCCTACCCTGCTGACTGCCTGGCCCAGGCTGGAATCTCTGGTCAGGTGCTGGTCTGGTTTTCCTGTGGAAACAGAGAAATTGATATGAGGCCGGGAAGCCCAAAAGGAAACACACCAACACAGGTTACAAAGGACATACAAAGCGCTTTATTTCAAAGTTACAAAGTTACCAAAGTCAATTGACACGCGAATAGCTATTCGGCCCTCTGACTAACACGCGAACCTTCAACGTTAGGTTCGCACTGAAAGTGGGAGAGACCGATCATCGGGATGCTTGGGTTTTTATACATTTTGTACTGCATTGGCCAGCCCTCTTGCAAGTTAACCATTCTTGGAACCATGGCTAGGGTTCGTAGCCAGGTCGAACACACAATTTCCATATATTAGATCAGTTCCGCTGATACGGTTACATATTTACACATAGGTTAAAGAGAGGACAGGGTCTTAGTTCATGACCCTAACAAGTAGCCTGCGGACATTTTATTCATTCACGTGTGCGGAGGTCACCATGGCCGAAGTCTTACTCGAAATGTCATTCGGCCTCCATTTTGTGATTCAGGGTGACTTCCACACTGCAAGAGTACCTAAAATGGCGGCTAGATCCAAGATGGCGGCTTACACGATACATTAAGGTCAAGACCTTGCCGCGGAACCTATGTACATAGTATTCTTTAGACAGCTTGGCGTAGGCCAACATACATTTAAACAATGCGATTGGGGTCACAATATTATATCGATTTCCACATTCCTCCTTCCCGGCAGACAGAACTCAGGTCCTTTCTCACCCTCCTTTTTCTCTGATTCCTGCCACCTTGGCTGTGGGGTGCCTCAGGGCTCAGCCTTGTCTCCCATTCTTTTTAACATCTACATCTGGCCTTTGGTGGGTCTCATCTGCTCCCTCGGCGTCAGGTTCTATTCCTATGCCGACGACACTCAGATCCTGATCCGATTAGACCTTGATCAGCCTGAGATGTCGTTGTGCCTGCATCAGTCCCTGACTGACGTGGGGGATTGGATGAACCACAACTGGCTGAAGATGAATGGAGACAAGACAGAGGTGTTGGTGGTGGGGTCACCCCCTGGTCCTTCTCTCTGGGAGTCTTCTTTCTGGCCATCTTCTCTTGGCCCTCTTCCCCTTCCGAATGCGAAAGTGAAGAATTTAGGAGTGGTTATGTCTGCCACTCTTTCAATGAATGCCCAAGTATCAGCGGTGTGTCAAACCGGCCATTTTCATCTCAAAATACAGAGAAAGGAGCACCCTTTGTTACCAGCCAACCTGTGATCGCCGGTGTTTGCGGCCATGGTGTCGTTTGGACCATTGCAATGCCCTTTACCTGGCTCAGCCTAAGGGCATAGTCCAACAGCTGCAGGGCTTGCAAAACTTGGCGGCTCAGTTGGTAACTGGCTCACCTTAGGGGACCCAAATCTCGCCTGTTCTGTGCTCCCTGCACTTGCTGCCTGTGGCTCAGCGCATTGGGTTTAAGGCACTCTGCAATGTGCATCGGGCACTGCACAACCAAGGGGCAGAGTACCTACAGACTAAATTCTCTCATTATCTTCCAAGCCATTCCTTGCGATCCGCTTCGGGAGGTTTGCTATGTGTGCCATCTTTCCGCCGTTCGCTCATTGGTGGCCGGGCTTTTTTTTCGTTAGCCGTGGCCCAACTATAAAATGACCTTCCACTGTCAGTGAAAAATCTGCCTAATCACGTGGCGTTTAAAAAGCGTTAAAAACTCATTTGTTTTAGATGACTGTTGTTCGATGGGCTTGTCGATCCTTTTTTTTTGTTTTAAAAAAAATATTTATTCATTTAACAATTTACATAAACAATAAAACCTAATACAATAATATAAATGTAAAAGAAATGCATATACAATAAAAAATGATCAAAGGAAAAGAGAGAAGAGGAGAGAGAAAAAAAAAGGGGGAAAAATAAAATCAAGAGAAAATACCTTCCTTTCCAGCACCATGATACCTCCGGGTGACCGTGCACTTTATACATTTCTATAACATAACATAACATGAGCTAAGGCAGGGGTCTGCAACCTGTGGCGCTCCAGGCGTTTTTCACTACAACTCCCATTATCCCTTACCATTAGATATCCCAGATAGGGTTGATGGGAGTTGTGGTCCAAAACATTTTAAGAGCCAAAGGTTGCAGATCCCTGAGCTAACGGGTAGGATGGGTCAAAGCACAAGCAGTTAGAGGAAGGCAGCGTGTCCCACCCACACCTGGCTTAACTTTTTCAATAACTCCCACAGCAAATCAAATGATTTCTCAGTTCTTTTCTAAATATGAAAGAGATTTGCCCAAGGTCGAGGATCAGGTATAGTACACATGCCAGGATTGTGTCCTGAACATAGCTTCGCCCCATGGTACACATATTTAATCTGGCTGGGGAGGTCAAACGCGATGGGCAGCCATTGAAAAAAGCAAAGGTGAGCAGCTGGGGAAAAAAAGAGCGTTGTGCTTCTTGAGTGACACACCCTAATACAGTGATTAGGTGTGCTGAAAAAGGTATATTGTTCAAGATCAACCCTGAATTGGGGGCCCTTGTGAGTCCCTGGTGGAAAAGAATTTGCTTTTGAACGACTTTGTCAAGAGCCTGGGAAAGTATGCATATTTTTTTTATTTTTTTATTTATAATGCGCCAATAAAGACCCTCATGATTAAGGGTGCAAAAACAGCAAAACAAACCAGAGCAAAATGCCATTCATGAGCAAGAAGGAGCACAGCAGGACAAGCTCATGAAAAATACACGAGTTTTTAGAGTTTTCTTAAAAGTACCCAAAGACGCAATATTCCTCAAGTCTGGCGGCAAAGAATTCCATAACATAGGGGCGGCCGCATGAAATGCGCCCTTGGAAGCCGGAGCCAGCTTAGTCCTAGGAACCATCATGAGATTGCTGCTATTTGATCGAAGTAATCTTCGATTTGGAAGTCTGACGATGCTCTCAGAAAGATACACTGGGCACTGGGAAGTTCTCTCCTGGCGTGAGTCACATGATCTTGCCTACCCAGCCCTACCACTACACATACTGCACGGTTTTGTAACACCTAAAGCCTGTTTAAGTCACCTTTACCCATACCTTGAAGCAGGCTACCACAGCAATCCAACTTAATGCCAGTGATGGCTGTATCAATAGTCGCACAATTCTAACTGGTGAGAAATGCCTAATCTGGGTTACCAATTGAATGCAGTATAGATACGATTGTTAACCGTAGCTTTCATGCTCAAATGCTGATTAAAGTACACCTCCAGCATTTTAACTTTTGATAGCATATTTAATTTTACAGCCCACAACCGCAAAATGCTGATACTCAAGACCTCTCTTCCCAATCTTATCAGCTGTGCCTATAACCATGAGCTTGGTTTTTGAATCATTCAGTGCACGCCCATTTGATACCATCCAGTGCTGTATCAGGGAATTAACAGAGTTTATAACTTCAATATCTTTATGGTAGTAACTGAACAGAGGAATTAGAAACTGCGTATCTTCAGCGTAGTTAATATCACTAATCCCTCAGTCATCCAGTGGCGTAACACAAGCTCTGGGGGCCCCCCTGCAAGCCATGCTGAGGGCCCCCACCCCCCCAACTCGGCAACAAATCACGAGTTGCGCCACACTCTGGGCTGCCCTAGATTACCACGCTTGTGCAATACGCACAAACGTGTTGCTGAAGGGGTATGCCATACACTGCACTAGGAGAAAGATATAAATATGTGTTTTAATGCAATATACAGCACACTTTCTGAGAAAAATTGACTAAAAAGCCACAGTGTTTGCTATTGTTGTGTAGGGTAACACCAATCCAATACATGCAAGTCACCAACAGTGCACATGAACATTAATGCTTTGCTATTAAAAATGCCATGCCACAATGAAAACATGTCCAACTGGCTGTACAATGTAGACCAGTGTAGACACATAATAACATTACAGTAACATTAAGACATACCTAGACTGGTTGCACCAAAATGCCAGTCGAAGCAATAAGACTCATCAAGAAGAGAGCACACATTCAAGCCTGCGTCTCTACGGCCTCTAACAACACAGCCAAACGCTTTAAAATCTGCAAGGAACTGGCCAATCCTGTTGCGGTTTCTACCTCTCCTGTTCCCTCAACAGGCCCTCCGTACGGCTTTAGCCTCTCGCTTGTCCGCTAAAACTCAGGACATCCTGTCCACTATCAACTCCTCCTCTCCCTCTTCCTCTCTTGGGCCGCTTTGGCCATCTCTCCCTCTCCTCCTCCTTTCTCCTCTTTCTCTCTAACACCTGACAAGGTTTCTAGACAAGTCCCATCTATGGAAGTGTCGTCGAAACAGGTGCTCGCCTGCTCCACCAGAACCATCAAGGACCACATTGACACGATCCAGTCTTGGCTGATTTCTGTAATCATTCTTTTTCCACTGGAACTTTCCCCTCTCCCAAATTCTTGGAAAAGCTGGCCAACTGCCAGCTTACACTCCACACTGAATCTCTTGGTTGTCTCCATGACCATCAGTCTGGCTTAAGAGCTGCCAGAGGCATGGAAACTGCTCTCCTGAACACCTGTGAAGATCTGATCTCTAACCTTGATTCCAGCATTCCTTCTGTCCTCATCAATCTGGAACTTTCCTCTGCTTTTTGACACGGTCAACCACGCCATCCTGATCAATTCACTCCGTGAGAACCTGGGCATCATGGATCAGGCGCTGGAGTGGCTGACCTCCTTCCTCTTGGACCGCCCCTCCCAGGTCCAACGTTGTCCCTTTCACTCCGCCACCTCTCCCTACATGTGGCGTTCTCCAGGGCTCTATCCTCTCACCCTGGTTTTTCAACCTCTACTTAGCCCCTTTGACCCACTTCTCCTGGTTCCATCTAATAATGTCGCCACAAAAATCTGGCCACGCAAAAATATCGCCGAAAAATGGCCATTTTTTGTGGCGACATTATTGCATGGAATATGCGGGGGACACCCCCGCAACCCCCAAACTTTTTATTTTAATTTAATTTTATTTATTTATTTATTTATTTTTGCCCCTGTCCCCATATATATGGTCACCCATATAATATCGCCGCGACCTTCCCCGGCGATATTATTTACGGCGACCATATATATGGGGATAATATTACCTGATACCCTTCTCCTCTAACTTACAGTGTTATGCGGATGACACTCAACTTTCCTTCAGGCTCCCCTCAGCCTACTCTCCTCTCTGGCTCATTCCTGGTGTCATCTTCAACTCCACTCTGTCTTTCTCTCCTCACATCTCAGACGTCGCCAAGAAATCCCACTACCAGCTGCACCCCCTGAAAGGGACTCTTACATTTCTCACTTTCCCCCAGAACCTCACTGTCTCCAGAGCTCTGGTTCTCTCTAGGCTGGACTACTGCAACAGCCACTTTCTCAATCTGCCTTACTCTACTCTCCACCCTCTGCAACTAATCCAGAACCGGACTGCAAGACTTATCCTTGGCCTCAAGCCCAGGGACTGTATCTCTCCAGCCATGAAATCTCTTCACTGGCTCTAGGTGGCTGCAAGGATCAAGTTCAAGACCCTTTTCATTGTCCACAAGACTTTCTGGGACTGGTATCTGCACTACATACAATGCTATCTTCCAAAATACCATCCTTCTCAAGCCCTAAGGGTTAGATACTTCTCCAGGCAGAGAGTGGGGGGGTAGATCCTTCTCCGCTGCAGGCGCCTCCCTCTGAAATGGCCGCCCTGATCCTCCCAAACTTGAACCGGACCACCTGAAGCTCTGGAAACAGCTCAAAACGTTCCTCTTCTCCTCTGCTTTCTCTATCTCCCTCCCGTGCTGACCTACCTATTAATTATTATTTTTATTATTATTTACCTGTCCGCTGTACCAACTGGTTGCTTGGCTACCCTCTGTCAAACTGATTCCAGGCTCTTTCTTGATCAGTCACCCTTGCACTGCCTCCAGGCCTACCACGCAGTTAGGGCCTGTTACTGTAACCCTACAGTCCATTGTTCTCCTTGCACTACCCAGAGCTGCGCTGCCCTGGTGGCACTTACTCAGAACATTGCTGCCCTGTTTCCCCCTCCCCTCTCCCTTGCACTTCCCGTTCCCCTTCCCTTTGCACTTCTCGTTCTCGCACTTGCACGATCTGAATGACACAAGGCTTAGTAAGATCATTTGTCTTGGCCTCCCTCAGTTTTCCTTCTCTTGTCTTGTCGTGCCTAAAAACACTTGTGTACAGGTGCGTTATATATGACTTATCATATCATAACATATCATTTTATCACAGATGCCCAGAAAAATATACAGTGCCGCAGTAAGAAACGGCTAGACTGGCAGAACCCAAATGCTAGTCTAGCCAGGTAATTACACTTAGCAGGTCTGCTTTATCAGAAATGCTCAGTTAAAAAAAGTCATACCAAACTGAGGAATGACTAGACTGGCTTCACCAAAATGCCTCTCTAGCCGCTAATATCACATATCATGCCTGCTTAGCATGGACATGGACGACCATTATGATTTATTGCACACCCCCCAGCCCCCCACACATCCCTTCTCCCTCCCATCCCCTACCCCAACCTCCAAAATCAGCTCACTGGCCCAGAATGACCTCCACGTCCCTCTTCCTTGTCCCAGTGCTTACGTATGAGGCTCCTTGCCTCACTTGTAAGAACTGGAGGAAGAGTGGGACTAGGAGTAATGAAGATTACAGGTAGCTAAGTCAGGCATTACCTTCATGTACCTCTACCTTATTCCAGTACTTGTGTATGAGGCATACTGCCTCATACACAAGTACTGCCTCATACACAAGTGCTGGGATGAGGAAGAATAGGGCTAGGTGTAAAGAAGATGATCAATAATTAATCGAAGCATTAAACACAAGTAGTGGTGCAACACCATTGAGCTGACTGGGCTTCAGCACACTCCCCCCCCCACTGAAATTGTGGGCTATGTTGACTTGACCTGGCTGACCTTCAGAGCAGTTGCCTGACAGAAAGGACACAACTGGGTTTTGCCATTAACAAGGGCCGGGTCCAGCAATTACTAATGTACATCATTTCATGTTAGTACCTGCATTCAAATGCCAAATATTTTAAGCAATTAAAATTGTGATGTAGGTTTAGTACTTGCATGCCAGGGGAGTGATTGGAAGGGTAGAGAGGGAACAGGAGACCAGTCATTCTCACAGCAGCCCATAAGTGGGTGCTTTCAGACCTAAAGGAGAGAGTTAACTGCTTGTAACATTGAAGCTGCACTAGAATAGTCTCCTTAAAATGCGTAAAGAAGTTAGATGCCCCCACACAAATAAGTTTGCTCCTCCCCACCACACGTGAAGTTAGCACCTCTGCCAACATTTTAAAGTTAGCCCCCCTGAAATGTAGGTTTTGTTGCGCCCCTGAGCACAAGCACACACACCATTCACCATATATACACATGCACACCCAGCCATCCATATATTTAAGTGTGCACTCTTTCACCATACAGGAACACCCAGGCAGCCACCCGTACATTTAGTGTGCACCCTTTCACCATACAGGCACACCCAGGCAGCCACCCGTACATTTAAGTGTGCAACCTTTCACCACACAGGCACACACACCCAGGCACCTACGCATACATTTAAGTGTGCACCCTTTCTCCATGCAGGCACACCCAGGCAACCACCCATACATTTAAGTGTGCATCCTTTCACCCTACACGCACACCCAGCCACCCATACATTTGTGTGCACCCTTTCACCATACACTCACACAGGCTGTCACCAAAACATTTAAGTGTGCAACCTTTCACCATACCCTCACACAGACAGTCACCTATACAATTAAGTGTGGACACTTTCACCATACAGGCACACCCAGGCAGCCACCCATACATTTCAGTGTGCATCCTTTCACCGTACACGCACACACGCATACCCAGCCACCCATACATTTGTGTGCACTCTTTCACCATACACTCACACACACACACGTCATGGGTTGAGGGGAGCCATAATACTTCAAAAATATATTGGGCCTCATTAGGACCCTGGCGGTGACGGTATGAATAGTGCCAGTAAGGCACCGGCACCGTTCATACCGTTCCGCCGCATTACGAGTTCTGCTCGCAGGTTCCTGTGTGCAGCACCTGCGAACATAACTTGTAATTACGCCGATGTTATCAACGGTGCCGGCGCAACCATGCTCCCCACCCCCATTCTGCCCTATTGGGCAGAATGAGGATCGGGTGTCCGGCAATACGCTCACCCACGCCATTCATCTTGTAATGGGTCGGTTATTGCCCAATCGCGGGAGGTGGTGCTGGTAGCGAGCATGGTGGTAGCCGTGCCTGCCATACAGGCACAGCTACCGCCATGCTCGTAATGAGGCCCATTGTTTCTTTTTGAAGTCACTCTGACGTCATAAAGAAATTATTTACGTTAAGGACTGAACCATAACAGAAATAATTTCTTTATGAAGGCAGAGTGATTTCAAAAATAAACTATTTATTTTTGAAGTCATAGGGCTTCCTCCATCCCATGACATGGAGGCCTCCAGCCTAGGGTCTTCATGTCATGGGGTGGGGGTAGCCACCGGACTTTTTGTATTCACTCTGCCTTCATAAAGAAATTATTTCTGTTACAGAAATAATTTTTTTAGAACTGCAGAGTGAATTCAAAAAGAAAATGTAAAAAAGAAAAAAATACCTTTTTTTTTTACTCCAAGTGGGGCCCCCCTCCAGAACATGTGGTTGCGGGGCCCCCCCGCACCATGGGGGGTGCGGGGCCCCCTGTTACGCCAGTGCAGTCATCTAGTAACTGAAACAGTGGCATAGTGAACACATTATACCATGTGGGCGATACACTGGTTCATGGTCTGGTCTGCTGCTGCTTCTCCGCTGTATACTCTGGCTGAAGCGTTCACCAGAAAGGAATTCACCCAGGATGTTGCAGAAGAGGAAGAACTTCTACATGTGAAAGCCTGTCAGTGATCCCAGAGTGATCAGCAAGGTCTAACGCAGCGGAGATATCTAACAGCATAAGCAGAACGGCCTGGCCCTTATCCATATACTGCCAAATGTTAGATTTGATGTCTAATAACACTGATTCAGTTCCATGTGCTGCACGGAACCTGGATTGCCTCTTGCCCAATATGTTATTAGAGGTGAGGTAATTCTGACCCTGCAAATAGGCAACAAGATCGTAAGAAGCAATGGCATGTTGGTGATTGTCAAAAAATAGTCCATAGGCGCCCCTCTTTGAGAACAAACACGGCTAAATGACCTGTTCTTTCCGAAGGTACCCACTCGAGAGTCCACAGCCACACTTAGGCTCACTGTACCTTACACAGAAGGGAAATATCCATATGCATATCACAGAAGGGAAATATCCATATGCATATCAGTCTTTGTTCCTCCCACATGGGCAGTCCAGCACTGAAATACTATGGCAATTCTCTTCTGAACAAGAGTACCAACAGCAACCCCAGACACGTGTTTCAGCTTTGTTGGGCCTCATCAGTGAAGTGGAGCTGTGCCTCTCTGAGCACAGTGAGCAAGGGGTCCACGTCTGGATGACCCTAGGAAACGTAGGGTGACTAGACCTAAGTCCCTTAAACAATCAAAAAATAGTCCATAGGTGCCCCTCTTTGAGAACGAACACAGCTAAATGACCTGTCCTTTGGGAAGGTACCCACTCAAGAGCCTGCAGCCACACTTTACCTCACTGTACCTTTCACAGAAGGGAAATATCCATTTGCATATCAATCTTTGTTCCGTCCACATGGGCAGTCCAGCACTGAAATGCTATGGTAATTCTCTTCTGAACAAGAGTACCAACAACAACCCAAGACATTTGTTTCAGTCTTGTTGGGCCTCGTCAGTGAGGTGGAGCTGTGCCTCTCTGAACACGTGTGGGGTTGCAGGTCTTGTGTTAAGTGTTGGACCTGGCACTCCAGTTGAGACACCCATTCTGGTTTGTAGTGGGTTCTGGATTCATACCTTTGCTGCTCCTGGAAAGGGTAGCTGTCCCTTCTCCCAGAGTAGCTTGGGTATTGGGAGTTTCCCTGATAACCATCCATCCTAGGTCTCCCTTCTCCCTGATTTGGGAACCTATTGTCCTGAAAGCAGGGAGAGAGAGGAGGATTGTTCTGGAAATTGGGGTTTGAAGGGTATCTGGGAAAGAAACTTAGGTTGGGGGGTGGAGTATTTCTTCCCCCCTGAGGGAAGTACTGAGGGAAGTTTGAAGGGAGGTTTCTTATGGCAGTACTTACCTGATTGGGCCCCCTCCCTTGTGCCCTGGGACTCCATACATACCCCATGATGGGTCTGTTACCCTTGTATCTTGGGCTGGCATAGGTGGCAGGGTCAGATGGAGCGATGATCTGATACCCTGCCCGGCTACCACCCGATTGGGTTGGATCAGAGGGTCTCCTCTGCCTCTCATTCTGCTTGTTACTGTTAGCAGGAGGAGTATTTTTAGTCCCCCCCCCCATTTCAAAGTCCAATATGGAGGTATTTTTCATCTCTGCCACCTCGGCAACAATGGGGTTGTTTGACGGTTTGGGGTTTTTAGGGTTGTTTTTGTTTTCAGAGGGCTTTTGTACTTCATAATCCAGTGGCCTGTTCTATCACCCAATCCAGGGTGCTGCACTCATAGAAGTGCATTACTAGTTGGGTCATAATGTACTTCGGAGGGCATGGAAGTAAGTGTTAATGAACTCCTGGCTATTGGTGGTCACCCGCCTAGAGGTCTGTGCAAATGACTGCTTCAGCTCTTGCACAAACTCTCTAGGCGCCTGGTCTTCCCCACACTGCAGGTTGTAGGAGGCAGGCAGCCTTGCAGGCCTCCTGAGGGCTCCTGTGAATGGAGAAATGCTTTAAGATAGCCCCTTCATAGGTGGACCATCTTTGGTGATCTTGGTCCTCCAGCCCTGAAAAGAAGCTGGATTATTCCGGGGAGATTGTCCATTTGATGAACTCCATGGAATTTTCATCATTCTTGATACCAAATTAAGTTATCATTTGATCATAAAGTTCTAGAATCACTCATACTGAGTATTTGGAGTTTTTATGGTAGGGAGTCATAAAGCTCTGTACGACCTTTATCTGCCAAATTGGGTCTTTCACAAAGACTGCTCTTCTGTTTGGCAGACTTTCTTTTCTGCTGCACCTGAGTTCACTTGCCGTCTGACTCAGAGCTGCTACTATTGGTGGTCCAGTCCCTGTCCTCTAGGCACTCCCTACCTCTCTGAGACTGGAAATACCTCCCAGAATGACAGGGTCTGGTCTCTTCTCCCCTGTGGTGTTGTAGGCATTCAGGGTAATTTCCCTGGTATTCCCCTTTTCGCACAGTAAAGTACTCATCTTCCTCATTCCTTCTTCTGGGTTTGGTGGAGAATTCCCCCCACCTCCCTGAATGTGTGAAGGTTTTTAAAATACTCTTTTGAGGCCTGGACTTCTCTGTCTGCAAAGCGGAACAGGTGGTCCCTTTGCAACTTTAGTTTCTGCCAATCTAACTCCCTGATCTTTTCATCATAGGAGCCCTCCTGGTCAGAAGTACATGCTAGGGTATTTTTGAATCTGGGTAGAGATGAATATTCATCAATATCTGATAAGGACTGGCCTTCCGGCTTAGTTGGACTAGGCCTGATTGAGTCCAGCTGCCTCATGTTTCCCTGTTCTTGAAAACTGGCAGGTACACAGTTAGCTGCACCCTGTACATATGAAGTGGTGAGTTGGCTTGAGGTCCCTGGTAAAGAGGTCATCACTCTGTGATCGGAGGGTGACTTTCCATACTCTAACTGGTCAGGATGCTTCAAAGCCTATTTGTATTTGGCTATTTCCTTTTTCAACCTCTGGAACAGCCTCCCTGAAACTTGAGGCGAACCATCTCTGGTTCCGGAATCACCTCTAAACCTTCCTCTTTGCTTCTGCTTTCTCTCCCCCTCTTGCTGAACTCCTAGCTGAAACTGCACTGGTTACCTGGCCACCCTCTGATCTCGGGCCCAGGTCCCCTCCCCCACCAGTTGCACACCTGCACTGCCTCCCTGGTAACCCCCACACTTGGAGACTGTTTTCTGTATCCCTGCAGTCCCCTACCAGCACCTAACACCTGATGTCTGCACTTACACTTGCCACCAGCTGGCCATACTTCTCTTACTCTTTTCATTTATTCTATTAATCCCATGTACTGCACTGTCCCCACCCCCTCCATCCTGCACTTTCCCCTTCCCCCATCCCCTGCACTTGCATGATCTGAATGACACTTGTCCTAGCAGGATCATTGTCTCTGTCCTCCCTCTGGCTCCCCCCTTGCCGCATCGCGCCTAGAAACACTTGTGTATAGGTGCTTTATAAATGCCATATCATATCATATCATATTATATCATAACCTCTCACCTTTGTTTCTCTCAGTCCCTATCTCTTGGTGATATATAGATGCCTGAGTTTTCAACTCTGACACCAGTGCTTGAGTAGCTTCTAGCGCTTAATTTTGTGCCAGTACTAAGTGTCTGAGTCCCTTGTTCTCGTCACAAAGGGACTCATTTTCCTTTTCTGAGGCTTGTGTTGTCTGGGCATATTCAGAATGCTTCTCTTTCAGGAGACTAATCTCTTCCCCTTGTGCAATTTTGGCCTGTGTTGCCTGCTCTATGTCAACCTCTACTTGCCTCACATGTTCCCTTAACTTTTCATTTGCTAGCCTCATGTCAGTCAGTTCCTGAGAACATAACTCACTTTTCTCCATGTCCGTCCTTAACTGACACACTTACTGAAACATGTCACTATTATCTTTGCTCAATTTGCTATTCTCTTCCCTGAACTGCTCTCTCTGTTATTTCAGAATGTTCAAATCCTGGCGCATCTGATCGAATTCAGCCTGACAATTGACATCCCTCATGACTAACTGGCTATTTACAGCTTTAAGTTGTTTAATCTGAGTTTGAAATGTGATAATGTCCTCTAAGCAGGCTCTATTGTGAACAACCTGCTCACAAAATTTGTGTTGGCTCATGGTCAAATTTTCAACACCTTCTTGATACTCCTCTTGCAGTGCAGAAAATGGAGCCTCTCGCTCTAAATTCGCTTGCTGTTGTGTCACTAACTCATCTTTTAGCTGCTGAATAATGTTTTCTATTTTTAACACTGAATTTTGGCTCTGTTGTGCTTTTTCTTCTAATTGTTTCAACTCTCTCTGTGCTTGATACAAAAGCTCAGACTGGTTTTGCACAGAGGCTACCCTATCCTGCGCTCTTTCTTCCATGATCATCCTATAGAAGTATGTATATGCTGTGAGCTGAGCCAGCTATTTTAATTTGCTCATCCCTTCTGGTCTGTGTCATATAAAGGTTTGTCAGGCCCTGATGTAACAGCCCATTATCCTGCCACATATCAACATTTGCAGAGGTAACCTCCTGCATCATTCTAGCTTGCCACATTTCATGATCATGTTCTACCCATTCACCTTTAATAAAAAGTTTGGATAGGCCATATTGATTTATACGGTGCTCATTCTGAAATGTGTTCTGCACCTAATATGCTGTCTATGTAAGGGCAAAAATCTCAACCATGTTCCTGCTTAGTTTGTACTCACAAAGACAACTCAAATCAACACTTTTTTTATCTATAAATCACCCAGGAACCCAGGGTACAGGTCTGAATAGCGCCTTCACAATGCAACACAATTTTCCATCCACTGCAATGCAATTACAGCCAGATGAATAGACTGCTGCTACTGCACTGTCAGGAGTGAAAACCCTTTCCAAATCCCGGCAAAATCCCCCAGTTTGTCGTGGTTTATTACGCGGTCACACTCAACTCAGAGAGTTCCTTTCCCGGCAAGCAAGGTGGCGCACAACAAAGCAGTGTTATTTAAGTTCAGTTTGGTAAGGCCTCCACCCTGTCTCGCACCTAACCAAAGAAAATCCTTGGTGTCACAATGGACTAGGAACCAGGCCGCTGTGTAGTAAAAATATATATGTATTAATTTATTGGATTAAGATTTGACAAACAGACTAACATCAGTCATCAATGCTGTGGCAACACAGGAACCAAAATGACTTCCATAATGGCACCAACACAGAGAGAATATTAAGATATGCAGTCACAATTTCCCACAGCTTTCTTTTCAAATCACTCACCAATACAGAAAAAGAACAATTCAAGGCACATAGTGATGGCTTACTTGGTTATAATACTTGTTTCTCCCAGAAACCCCCACCCTCCAAACATCAATTTGACTTGAACCATCTGAATTGAAGGCCAGTGGCAGGGAGTGGGAACACAAAGGAAAAATCATGTTGGGTTCTGATAGAAAAATGCACTCTTTGGAAAATGGATTCAATGGGAAACATTGTTTTGCACTTATTACTACAGATGCAATATGAGGGAAGGAAACGCAATGGGAAAAATCGTTTTGCCACACATAAAGAAAACCAGGCAGGGCTTTGTGGTTTGGGTCAGAGCACAGTGGGAAACAAAGGGTCAATTTCATTTTTCCCACCACACATGCAAAGGAAATACAAGGCTTCACACTACTGATTCAAAATGAAGGGGGATCAATGGGAATTTCATTTTGCACCCTGCACACTGACTTGGAAACAGGGTTTTGTGATAGTTTCTTTTGAATTCAAACCCCCTCTTTCTGTACCGAAATCAGGGGTTTTCGTACAAATAGTCAATCAAGTCTTTATGTCTATACTGGGTCGAAACACACTAGGAGGAGCTTGTTAGTTTTGAATTCTAACAAAACACATCCCCTGATTAATATAGGGGAATCAACTGATTTAATTTAATTAAATATGCTAAGGATCTACACAAACAGGATATTTTGCTTTGGGGAAATAACTAGAGCAATACTTGGGGAAAATGCATGGCCTACACAGTCTATGGCTTTGGGGTAGTTTTACTTACAGGAGAGGCCTTGTAGTGGGCACCAGGGAACAGCAGGGCACATCTGGGACAGCAAGGGTGGCAGTGAAGGATAGCCCCCTCTGGCTCCTCGATGGGGTACCAGTCAGCTTCTATGTCTCCGTGTCCCTGTCTCCAATGAAAGATTTCTTTGGCCTCTCTGTTTGAGTGTTTCTCACAAGAATTCAGCAGCAGGTTACCTTCCGGACTAAAGTGAAAAGGGCCAGTTCTGATGCAGACCGGTCCTCTTATAGGGCAAATGACATCACAAACTTGCCATGATTCGTGCGGAAGGGATTGTTTGGTTCTCTTCACCCACCTCCAACCTGTGTGCTAATAGGACAAGGAGTTGAGGGGTGTGGGTTAGAAAGCTAAGGCAGGAGTAAGCTTTGTCATCCCAAACTGACATGTGAGTTTTGCATGTTTAAACTCTGAAAATCTATCAACATGGCAAGAACCCTGATTTTTCAAATCCTTACATGTATGAATATATTTTTAAGAACTAAATGTTGAGGGAAATAAGATGATGCTAATCCAAAGTTGGCATGTCCTTCCTATGCAGAGATAGTGTTTTTCTTCATTTACTCTGGAGCCTTATCAGTGAAAAATATGACACTTCATCGTACAAAAGTTAATTTTGTCCTTCACCCTCACACCAACTTTCAAATCTCTCAGAATCATGGGAAGGCTCAAATCACATTTTTCTTAATAACCTCTGTTATGTTTATCACACATAAATCATTTTGGCATGGTTCATAGGAGATTTCTATCACCTTTGATAAAAGTCTGGAATGAGCATTGTGGCATATACCATGCACTCTTTCTGCAACAAAATGTATTTTTCTATTAGTTAAACCCCTGCCTCACAGGCCTCACTCACTCTCCTAGCCCCCACCTTCTTCCAGGTTTCACTTATCCTTAAACATGTGACTAGCTAGATGCTGGCTCGTGTTTATCTTAGCCTATCCCTCTTTGGCATCCCATGGGTCCTGGCTATAGCTTAATGCATATTTTATGGGAGTTGTGGCCTCAAGGTCACTTCTGCTGAAAAAAAACAGGCAGGGCTTTATCTATTTCCACCATGGTACACATCTCGGGCTATGTATTTCATTGTATTTCTAAGCAATGAACCTGATAGATTTTTCACAACTAGACCTCCCTCTCCAGGACAAGCAGAAGAAAGGTCTTTGAGGTTAGAGTTCCAGTTCAGTAGAAATGCCCAGCTGCATGTACAATTCTGCAAGAAAGGGCATTTTACATGAAGCATTTTATATGGCATCCGGGCCTTCTCTCCATGTGTAATGTATTGCTTTAATCTCATAAATGCAAAAGACATGACTATCACTTCTGGATTGTCCATGAACAGGCCAGTTATATGAGAAAACCATGTTCACCTTGAATCCAAGTGGGCACTTCTTTTTGCAGACTGTTATTTGGGATGAGGAAAAGGAGGTTTTTTTATTTCCTATAAATGCAATAAGCTTGGCTTTCCTTAAGATTTCTGGATCACAATCTGGTATTATGTTACTTTGATACCATATGCTGCCATTTCTTCAAATTCCATTTAAAATGGTGGCTTTTCACAGTCTATGAAACTCTCCATTAAGCCAGGTGTCTTTCTTTTTCCTTGCTGAAATGCATGTGTATATCTTCACACTTGTGAACTTCCAAGCACACTTTCCTTCATTTAAGATTTAGGCCTGTTTTTAGCTCAATAGGTCTCACATCTGACATCACCATTTCTGTGCTGGCTTTAGACTTCGATGGCACTCCACCTTAGCCAGTTTCCTTCAAATCAGTCTGGCCTCTTTATTTCTGGCATTCAGGGGATATATTTTACCCCACAACAGGCAGACTGAAAGTACCATTAGAGGCTGCATAAAAGCAAGTATTGTCGCACCTGAGGGAACAAAGTTCCTGTATCCAAGAGATCCTAAGAATTACGTGGGATGTTGGGTCTTCTGTGCCCCAAGTGGAGAATGCAATTACATGACCAGGAGAGTGGACTCGACCAGAGGGGGGAATGTAGAGGAGCAGAAGTACATATCTGTAGGAGATCCAACCCACCTACCGCCCCTGTATTGGACCCATGAGACCATGCCCTGTCTAACACCAGCTATTGAGCCAATACCACAGCAATTATATGGAAGATGGTATCCATTAAGACAACCATATCGAATGTACCCTGGAGTTGATGACAGCCTACAGGAGGAACTCCCTGAAGGAATATTAGAAAGAGCTAAGAAAATGAACTGATAACATCATAAGAAAGAGTGCACAACTCCCTGAAATACTGAATGAACACGATGTATGGATCCTAGAGGAGAAATGGTGAAGTAAAGAATCTTAAAGTGTAAAAGAAGAAGATTACACAGTTAAAAAGTGCTGCAGAATTAGTAGTATGAAGAATGTACAGACGCTGAAATGCAAGATAGATCAAGTCATCATACAGGATAGCTATGAGTAGTAAATAAAATTCAGGCGGAGCCGCCATTGTACAGAAACAGAACATTGGTATCATGAAATAATAAGCCAAAGAATCAAGGAGAGAAAATGAAAGGCTGTGTCGCAGTAGAATAGCAGGTAATTGGAGCTGCGTTGGAGGCTGTCTGGCCTGGAGTCAAGAACTGAGAAGTCGAGGTCAGCTATCTATGCTGAAGAGGAACGTGTGTGCAGTGGATGAATCCTCTCACATTAAGGTGCAAGAAAGAACACAAAGGATGCCAAGTCTAAATTCATTTAAAACATTTAAAAGCTTGAAGAATTAGCAGAATAGTTGTCTCTTGTCATGTGAGTCTAAGATGGAAATAGGGCTGGAACTTGGAGTTCCAGATACAATAGTGAATGCCCTCACTCCTGTTGCATTCCCAGGACGAGAATACTCTGCAAGGCCAAGTACTAAGAGAATTTCATGGCTTAAGGCATGGGTGATGAGAGATGATCGGCTAATTGGGTGGTAAAGCAGCCTCATCTCCTAGTTACTTGCACCTGGGTCTTGGCTTACATGCTTTTAATTGAAAAAATTGTTCCAGACATGGCGCACACATGCCAAACCAATTGCATTAGTCCGTATAACGAAGAAACTTATAGCTTAAGAAACCAGTGAAACACTGTGTAACTGATTTTTCTAAAATGACACACATGAAGAAGTTGTCCACCTGATATCGGACAGTCAAGAACAAACTTAGTTTCTATATGATTGTATATCTAGATGTGTCCCTTAACCAATCCCAACCCTTTGTAGGTTTTTCATTATTGCAGCGTAGCATGACATCATTCTGACGCATAAAAAAGTATATAATTGTATTATTTGAGGAAATCTCTGACAATGAGCGTACGTCTGTTGATGTTCGTTGTAAACTCCCTGTTTTAGATAAATGCAAATAAAACAGCAACTTGCCATCTTCTTGAGTTTGTCTGGTTATTTGGACTCAGAATTACTCTGGTGTAATCACATCCAGTAATAGATGCACGTTCCAAGGGCTATAAGCATGTTGTTGCTCAAACATTTTATATATGTATATGTTCAACTACTTTTTCATACCTGTATGTGGGCCAATGTGCTCAATACTTTACTATTTGGAATGTTTTTTAAAACTTTATTGTACAGACAAGGGCAATATCTGCATTGTAGGATTGGCTTTCTTTCATAGTGTAATCTGATGCCGCGTTGAAAATCATTTCCAGGGCCACATTTTTTTCCCAGTCCACCCCAGCTCGTTTCATTGCATAAGAGCTGCCATAATCCCAGTTAGCTCTCTGACTTCAAATGAACAGTGCAGAAGAGCTGGCGATGACATTATGGGCCTGATTAATGGAATTATTTGCATGGTAAATGGGGAATTTGTGCACAACACTGCATGCAAAATCCCGTTGTCGATTCATGGAATCAACTGCGCAGCACTTTTTCGTATCTTGCGTGGACTTCGCGCAGGCTCAGCACGTCTTTGCGAGCGGCTGAGTGCCCTGTGCAAGACACAGGCCTGCTTGCGGTGGACCCCGCGCACTGTTTGAAGGGTGCATGTATTCGCGCCTGGGGCAGCATGCAAAGGTAGTTGCTCTGGTTGTTTTTGCTTTCCATGGGGGCGTGTCGTGGGTGTTCCGGCCGCGACTTGCATATACGGTTACTTTGCGCAGACAATTCCATGAATACACGGAGCGCCCATTTTTCATTCTGCTTACAGGCTCGCGCAATGCTGTTCTCGGTGCGCTGCCTTTGCGTGCTACATGCGCACTTTTCTATTAATCGGGCTATTAGTATTAGGACATGGTCCAGCTATCGTCCACAAGCAGGAATAGCCCAATTAGGACTTTGCAGGAGTTGTTTGGAAGATCGTAATGATACTTATGACTTTGTTTGAATAATATTAAATAGTATCAAAGGGAAGTGTACCATACATCCTACAATTTATTCTTCAGGTCTTAGTTCAAGTACGTATTCTAGTACCACAAAAAAGGTGGTTCTTTGTTCTGATGAAAATGCATCCACAAAGGAAATTGCCATTGAGGTTGAAATGAGACGACAAACCAATTAGAAATTAAGATGTCTCTAATTCTTAAAAACATTGGTACTTTGGAATTACACATAAAAATACAGCGTAGCTCACTACTATTGTAAACAGATAAACAGCAGCCAAGTTCAAACTTTTGTTTTCGTTGTGACACTATTTTATTAGCAAACCCATCAATGTTACAGTGGGTTTAAAAAAAAACATGAACAAAACCCTTCTGCCTGCACTGTGAGAGTAGAATAGGCAATTCCAGCAAATTCACACATGCCACAGTGCCAACTAATATCCATTCCTGGAAGTTCACCTCCAGTTCAGAGTCACTAAGAAATGTATTGTGGGTATGCAAATTAGATAAAAGCATGATTTGTGTTCCATAAACTTGTCTTTAATCTGGCATCTTTCTTATTGGGGCATGCTTAGCAAAACCCATCAATTTTGTGGATGTAGGAGTTTTTGCACTATCATGCACTTTGTACTTTTCTTAACATCTTTTTATGGACAATGTGATTTTAATGTGTATTTATATGTTTTTATGAGGATTTTGAACTAATGTTTGTAGATAAATAAAAATAAAAAAAAAACATCCATTTTATGGTCGGAAAATCACGTCAGCTTCTAGCCGGTCTGATAGCACAGCGAGTAGAGCGCTTGCTTTGACATCTGTGCAGAGCAGGTTCGAATCCTGGCAAGGCCAAACTCATCCTTCCAAGGTAAGCAGCGCTCAGATGACTGTGGGTTCGTAGCGCTATATAAATGCAAAATTATTATGAAATGAGAGTAGAATCAGCAACTTCAGCTAAGCCACGCATGGAGCAGCGCCACCCAGTAGCCTTTCCTGTAAATTCGCCTCCAATTCAGAGCCAAGAGGCACTGCATTAATGCTTTAGGGAGGGCTACGCCAAACTTTTCAGAGTTCAGGTCAATCAGAGAAAAACAGGCAATAGGTTGGTAGGAGAGTTATCCATATTGCTAAGACCCTTTCTCTTAAGAAAAGCCCACATTATAAAGTGGAAGTGGTCCATGTCTTCCAATTCATGACTTCTGCAGCGCTCAAAATTAGTATTGGGTAAGCAGGAGCTACAAGTGGCTCCTCCTTTTATACACCTGAGCCCCATCAACAGGGCCATCTTAAGCATTTTTGGGGCCCTGGGCATGGATATCTTTGGGGCCCCCCTCCACCAAACCTAAGGAATAAAGTGATCAAGAATATCTGGTGGCACTCTCTCTCCCCAACGTGATCATAACCTATAGGTTGATATGCTGCCTTGCATCATTCAAAATAAGCATGTTTACTCCCTTTTAAGTCCCCTTACCCTCTTCATTCTTGCTTCATTCTTGCACTAATCAGAATGATAGACAAGTAGCATTTGAAGGCCAACGTTTGCAATCTATGAAGAGGTTACTTCTCTTCTAGTATAGAAACAGGATACTTTTTATCAATAATAACCGGGAAGGTATGCAGCCTGTAGTATTAATGCGGGACTGTATGTAAAAGGTACATGTAACCCACAATAGGCAGAGAACTCACATTAGCTGCCTCAGAGAATGCAAAAGTGCTCAAGCATGGATAGAGTAGACCATTGCAAGGAAGAAGAAAGCTACACATAGCATAGCCTGGCCAGGGAATGCAGATTAGAAGCTACCAGGAAGGTACCTCTATCGAGACTGATTAGAAGGGGGATATGGTTTTCAAATAGTGTTGCCATTAGAGATCGAGGGAACAAGTGCCTGTGGTGTGTAATATCAATGCTCACTATTATAGTGGAAGGAACCCTATAGCCAGTGAAACCATGAATGAGGCTTTTATGAAGATCATACCCTGAGAAGGAAGTCAATCACTCAGAAGGGCTGACAATTTTGAAAGGATTAGGGACTGGCAATTCTGAGAGGTTAGGCAATACATTATTACATGAGATACCCAGGATCACATATTGCGTAAGGGGTGAAGCTGGTATTTGTGCCAACTCTGAAGTTTCTGCATTTGAACACTTTCTTTTCCAGCTCATACCGTGTACTAAAACAATCTCATTTTATAAAACTGACTTGCAAAGTACAGAAATCACATTTCCAAACCTGACCATTCTTAAAACCAAAATATTACAGAAGGGTGTTACGCAAAATGGAAATGATTCTAGCTTCATTCTCTCCATCATCAAGGGAAGTATGTAAGTACCAGCATACACATCGATGTGATTTAGCAGATTTAATCTAGGTATGTCTTTTGTACTTTTAAACTTTAAATACTTCCAAAACAATGGCTTGGGAAATTGTCATTCATAAACGTGCAGAAAAACCTTTGACTTTTATACAAAAAGCAAAATGTTTTTTCTGTCAAACGAGCAGACCTTAAAATATGCTTGCACATGGCCTACAACATCTGGTCCGCTCTCTCCTGTCTACCACCCCTTCCACTCAAATGGCCTTCATAAGAAGAAAGATCAGGTAATGAGCTAAACGATGCCACCAGCATGCAAGAAGGCAAACCTCACAGAAGACAGCACAGTAATGCAAGATATATTATATGATTTGACCAGGATCAATGTATTGTCTGCTGGCAAAGCCAGGATACAAGCATGAACAGTTTGGTTCCACAGTCTTGAATTTGGATACTTATTCAGCTCTTCGACTAATAGTTTATTCTCAACTTTGGAGGGTATTGCCTAGGTTTTAGAATGCTCCATCTGAACAAACCAATGTCTAGACCTTCACCACATGAATGACAGGTTCGTTTTTTAGCAACCCCTATGTGGTGCAGGACCATTGCTGATAATAGCACCTTTTATGCTGTAAAACCAAGTACATATGCAGGTAGGTCTATAAACTTCCGACATAGGAAGGGTTCAGTCAGCCTTGCTGGAATTTGCTCTTCTAATCTTTCATATGAACACATATCTCTGCAATGAGTGATTAACACTCTGAGCTAACTTCTGAATCATTGTGGCACTCAATTTATCAATATGGATTTCACCTTTGGCTATTGCAATGATCAACATAATTCCCACAGGAAGGAAAGAATGCTTCAGAAGCTGTGCCGCATGGAACACACAAACGATGTATTCCACAGTGAACACAGAAAGCATTACATGATTAATTGATCAAGGCAGAATGTACTTGCCGAAACAGACAGGCAATAGGTTTAGCGCCTCAGCAGCATGCCATAAAATCTCCTGGCATGTGCTATTTAAGTCTGATGCACAATGGAATCTTACTTTAGATCAGGCAGCCTTGTGGGGGCCCTGGGCAAGTGCCCCTTTTGCCCTCCCATAAAAACTTCTCTGCCCATCAAGGGGTTTCAGGTGTGATTTATTCCCATGGTTTGCCTGATTCCAATTAGGCCAATTACTGGTAAATGCCTGACCTTCAGCCCTGTAGTCTTCAGCATCCCTCTTCTTCATCCCAGAACTATAGTGGTGTTTTCTATAGGTAGTCTGTATTACTCACTGAGGCATCTTCTTCTCAGTACTTTGTGTTATTTCAGGGTGCAAATTAGGATATGAACAACAATATCCTACAAAGGTTGAGGTAGGGTAGGGTAAATCAATGTCAGGAAAGGGGGGATACCATGTCTCACCCTCTGACACACTCTCCCCAATCCCCAAGGACCCTCTGCTCAGGTGATCCTCCCTTGCAAGCCCACCCACAGGGTCAGGATCCAAAAGTGATGGCCCGTCCCTGGCCACCTGAACAGAAGATCCCTGGGGAGTAGGTGTGAGGGTGCCTTTAGGTGTCTCCCATTATCCAACTGTAACCAGTCACCAAGAGCTACCACTGCGGAACAAGGAGAATGTCACATAGATGTATGTACCATAATGTTTATTTAAAGACTGTCCCAAATGCACCGAGTTAGATTCACATAGCCGTGTTTGTTAGGCATCAGTTAGACATGGGAGACAGAAGTAGCTCTTGGTACCTGTTAGTGTCAAGCTAACCAGGTTCTTCCAAGCAGTGGGAAGGAGCTAAATAGCTCCCAGCACCCCTCAATATTGCACCCTGCTTCTGCTGTAGAGCTGCAGTGGGCAGGCTTGGTCCCTGCAGTGTCTTGGGGACACAGGGTGAGCCCATAGCCTTTGCATCCTCCATGGTCATTTGGGGCATTACGCAACAATATCTTTATAGCTATGGTTCAAAGTCACTGCTGAATCTGGCCCCAGGTGTGGTTGTCCTGCCCCTGCGAAATGTACTTTATGCAGTGAGGGTTCTTAGAAGCATGTTAAGGGCAGGGTGCGGTCTTGAGGTAGAACGTCCGGTCTAGATGGCTCCAGAACATGGCTAGGCTATGTTGTGAGTACACAAATCTGCCAGAGCCTTACCGTCCTCCATGTTAATTTGCGACATTACCCAATAATATCCTTATAGCCATGGCATCATGTCTCTACTGCATCTGGCCACACACCCTCATTACTATGCTCTTCATTTGCAGAGTAGTGACTACATATTTTAAATGGCTGCCCTGCCCTTCGGAAGTGCATGGCATGTGGTGTCGGGTCTCAGTAGCAAAGTTTGTGAACTTGAGCTGTAAAGTCAGGTCTGGACAACCCTGGAACATGACTGTCCAGTTGTGTTGAGTACGTACGTGTCAGCGGTGTCAGGGAGATTTCTTTTAGGAGGTGCCTGATCATAAGGGTCCAGATGGGCCTCATTACAAGTTTGGTGGTATCTGCTGAGGTACTAACAAAACGGATTTACTGTTATTTATTTATTTATTGTTATTTATTGTGCATTTGTTAGGCGCTTATGCAATCACAGCGACTGTGAGATTAACAGAGGAGGGAGGAAGGGAAGGAAGAGGTGAAGAGGAAAATCTTGGGGTGCTTCCGTAATTTGAGAAGGTCCTGCTCAAGACAGAGAGGGAGGGGGAGGTTGTTCCATAAGAGGGAGCCAGCTGAAGAAAGAGATCGGCCTCCGGCCCCCTGTTTAGCGAAACACTTTACACATAGTGAGTTGGTGTCAGAGGAATTTAGGAGTCTAGGGGAGAGTATTTTGTAAGAGAAAGTTGCAGATAGCATGGTCCCCGGCCCCAGACAGCCTTGTGGAGAAGCAGAGGGATTTGAATTAATCCGTGCAACTACTGGGAGCCAATGAAGAGTTTATAGGGCAGGAGAGATGCAGTCCCTGGGCTTGAAGTAAAGGATAAATCTTGCTGCCCTATTCTGGATTAGCTGGAGGGGTCGTAGAGTGGAAGAGGGTAGATTCAGGAGAAAGCTGTTGCAGTAGTCAAGCCTAGAGAGAACCAGGGCTCTGATAACATTGACCTTCTGGGAGAGAGTGAGAAAAGGGAGAATTACTTTGAGAGGGAAGAGTTGAGAGTGGGACTTCTTGGCAAGGTCCTAAGTGTGAGGGAGGAAGGAGAGAGTGATGGTCAGAGTGAGGGGAAGAAAGAGGCAGCGGGGGTCCCAATAGGAAGGATCTCGGTCTTGCTGACATTTAGGCAGAGATTGTTTGAGGTGCACCAGGACTGGGTGGCAGATAGGCAGTCTGGGATGGAGGAAGATGCAAGAGCGTCAGCAAGAGGTTTGAATAAGAGCTTTGTTTCTTCTGCATAACTCTGGAAGATGGGGCAGAAGGAGGAAATGCGGAGTCCCAGCTGCGCAAGTTAAGTGTTAAAGAGCCAGGGGGAGAGGTTTTTGCCCCGGGGGACACCACAGATAGAGAAGGAGGTAGGTGAGGAGAAGGTGCTAGAATGACCTGGGACGGATGGTCAGTTAGGAAGGAGGTCAGCCAGTCCAGTGCCCACTCTGAGATACCCAGAGTATAATGGAGCTGTTTTCCGAGGATGGAGTGGTCAACTGTGTCAAAGGCAGAAGAGAGATCGAGTAGAATGAGGACAGCTGGAGAGTTGGAATCCAGGGATGCAAGCAGTTCTTCACGGGTGTTCAGAAGAACAGTTTCCGTGCCTCTGGATGCTTGGAATCCAGATTGATGGTTTCGAAGACCACCAACAAGTGCAGTGTTTGAAGTAAGTTAGTGAAAGGCCAGCTTCAGTTTCATGAGGAAGGGGGTAATATAGATGGGGCAATAGTTGAATAGTTACCACCACTTGGTCCTGCACAATTACTGCTGGATTACAAGTGGTGGCATGGCAGTGGTAGTCCCCAATTATAGAATCCATAGGACTCCATGGGGATTTTGGCAGAAATACCACTGGCGGTAATTCAGTCAGAATTGCTGTTTTTTGGCAGTAAGGTGGCATTTTGATGGAGGTCTTTCCTTCACGTTACCTTCAAACCTATAGATCACTTGTGTGGTAAACTCAGTTATCACTGTATTACCACATTTTTGGGCCACATCGCCAAACTCATAATAAGGCTCAGAGACCCTAACAATGTGTGTACTCATAACTCTGTTGAATCTTATGTGTAATTTAGGCTCCCACGTCAGTGCACAACATAGACCAAACCCTTTTTACTAACACGTAACAATCATAAGAGACGTTGTGCACTTATCAAACAAATCTGCCATTGGTGCAGATAGGAAGCGTGTTTCATGTTTGCCATGCCCTGTGGTTGCCTAGCAACTCTGTACCAATCATGCAAACAACAAGTACTCGGGCTTTAAGCCAAGTTTGATTACACGGTCCCACAACAGGAGAATGGGGTGCCTGAAGAACTAAGAGAATATGTTCATGATGTTGACCTAGCTCCCGATAAGCGGAAGTGCCAGTAGCAAAAAACAGAGCCTCATCATAAGTTGGGCAGAGCGGCAAAAATGCACCGGTGTTGTTATTACTGACACATTACTGCTGCGCCAACTATGAGTTGGGCGGAAAGTCACCGAGCTTTACCTCCAGCTTCAAGCTGGAGGTAAATCTGGTGAGTTTCTGCACATTTCCGGTGCTATTACTGCAGCGCAAATTGTGCCATGGTAATAGCGCCCTTCATGCCCCATAGAGTTCTATGGACTCTTAAAAAAATGGGGACTTTCAGCCTTACCACAACTCGGGATCAGGCACTAATGGCGCTGGACCGAGTTGCAGTATCGTTTTTTGCATTGGCAGTATCCAGGTAGATTTACTGCTGGGATACCGCCAAGGTTCTGATGAGGCCCTAAATCAGAATGCAGTTTGTGAAATTGCATAATGCTTCTTTTTATCTTGATATTTCTTTGTGAATTATGTACGACATTGTATTTTTTCCTTTTCCACTGTTACGACTTTTTATGGCTACAATATTTCATTTATGGTATGATGACTGCCAATTAAATGAAAAGGAACTTTATATTAAGAAATAAAACCATCCCTACCCAGCTGAATAGAAGGGATGCCTGAAGCAGGTTGACTGTGTTAAACTGTACTATAAAGGGTGAATACCTAGTGAAACTGTCATCTGCCTCAAAAACAAGCATTTGAAAGGCCACAGTGTTGTCTTTTGTCTAGGCATGGGATAGGCCTTTTCCAGGGACTGCCATGATGGTCATACCTGGCCATAAGATGGCAACATGGGGCAAATGGTGTTAGTACCTGCCAATATTAATATCTGTGTCTGACAAATGCCCATTTAATAAGGATACAAAAGCAAAAACTGTTGCATTTGCATATGCCTTTTTTTAACAGGAATTTAGTGAAAGGACACACATATTACTTGTAAACCAGGTTATAAAAGAAGGCACACTTGGCTAAGACATTTTTCTGTACAAGGAACTGGTCTGAAGCTGCAATTAAGCCAGCAACCTTCAGAAGACTGCTTAGAAATAGCACGAGGATCCTGTGAGGGGTGAGAAATGTGAGGCGGACAACTTTGTAAAGAGTTTCAAATTCAGCCATTTTATTTAATAAAAAGGTTGGATAAACGCCTCACTATCCCTCACTATCCCTACCCTGACAAGGATTTCCCTGCTTAAAATAAACTTAAGGAAACACTCTAACAAAAGGATATCTGTCCCTTACACAACAAATAAAGGAAGAAGGAAATATCTGACAATTCAATTCATCAACGTTGGATAACATGTGTTTTGCTTTGCAACATAATCCATGTCTCTTCTCATAACCTGGGTGAATTTCACTTCCCCAGATCTGAACAAGGGTTTTCTCCACAGTTCAAAGAAAAACAAGGAAATACGTTTTAACACAAAGTTCCAATGTACTTTCAAGGGTTTGTGTAAAGTTCCACTGCTTTGATAAAGTATCTCCAGAAATGAGACGTTCCCTCTCCTCCGGGAATAAGAACTGTCTCACATAAGTTTGCTTTCCATAAGCAACAACTAATGCCTTGGTCAGGATAATGTCATAACTTTTGAATTACAAAAACAATAAACAATTCCGCTCCTACTGGAGCAAGAACAAGGTTCCCCTTTGTAGAAACAACAAATGCCATTGTCGGGTTGTTTTGCTTCAATTTTGCCTTCAGTAATAATTATAACATTTCTTCAAAAAGTCTCCATAAGTCTTCTTTAAATGGTACAAATAAATATAAGTTGTTTATGTTAGAACCTCAGTTCAGCACTTGGATCAACTACTACCTGGCTTATACTTCTGCCAGCCTCTTTGGGCAATGCCTCTTGCCCTACAGGTTTACTCGCCTGCCCGTCTTCTTCAACAACAAGACCAGAAAAGTGCTTCAGTGGTAACTTCCAACAACAACTTCATTAAGCTTCTTCAGCATCAAACTTTAGGCATATTGTGGGGGAAACCACAAACCACATTAGTGCTCTTCAAGACTTCTTGGCAACTGTGTTCCTGTGCCTCTGGATAGACTGCTCCAGAAGGGCAGCCTGTTTGCCACCTTTTCACCCCTTTTTAAAAACAACCAAATTCTGATCACAAGATAGTCTCTCTTTTACCCTACCGTGGTTTTGGCAATGCAGGTAATTATCACTTGAATATTTGTATTTTGTAGCACATAGGCAGTAAGCACTAAAGTCTTTAAGCCTCTGAATATTACCCTCTTTGAGTTCTGTTTGTTACACTGGTTTTGCTGGTTTGTTATAAACTCTTGGCTTCGGTATTGCGTGTAAGCTTTTTGAACAATTACAGCTTTCTTGTGGGGTTGATGGGCTTTCCACACTCTCATGCGCTTATTTATACAGTCACTTGCTTTTAACTTGCGTAACGTTTGTTGGTTTCGTATAGATAGATGTTTGAAATCACTTCTATCCTCGCTTTCACTCACTCACTCACGAGTGAAGCGGCCTGCTGTGAACACACAGACAGCATTGGAGCACTCCAGAGTCACTCACAAGCTGTGAAGTCACAGGGTAAGTCGCTGTTGTATGCTCCACTTGGTGTTCGCAGGTCTTCAGGGCTTGTGGCTTCTCTCGGTCAGGTGGGCAGCCCCCTCTGGTCCTCCTTTGCTTACACCACTGACAAATGGAGCCTCCTCTGCTCCGGAGAGGGTCAGGTGCAACCCAGCTACCTTGATCCTCACAAGAGGGAACATTCCCCTCGCTGCTGCTGCTTCCTGCTGCACGAACTCTGCACAACAAAATATTATCGGGCAGGTGTCTTGTCCACACACTTCCTGCTGCGTGACCTCTGCAATTGGGAGAGTCACATGCTAAGACTCTCTCAGGACCTGCCATGGCTCTTAGCGATTCAGTGGTCCTGGTGTCTTCTCTGGCATCTGCCTTCCCTCTCAGCTGCACCCACGGTTCGCACTGTTTCTTCCTCTTCTGCAATTTGGCTTCTCTTTCTCCTACCTCCACTTCTAATATCTGCACCTGAGAGGGCTTTTTTATCCCCCCAGTCCCTGTCAGGTGTAGGTCAGTTACATCCATTAAATGATTACTCCCACTGCAGTTTTCCTTTGCATCCCTCTTCCTCGTCCCAGTGCTGAGGGAATTATAGGACTTGTAGTCCCTGGCAATAAAGTTGGTTTTTCTAACTCTATGTGTTTTGTTAATTTGCCTTCTGTTTTCTACAACATTTATTGCAGAAATATGATACAAATCAGTTACCAGTTTGGTTTGAAACGAGGAATAATGTGTTTTAAACTTTTGGTGACTATTATTTAGGAAGACGGGAACCACCCCGATTCCGGGCTGGGTTATTAACGGCTTTATGAAAGATTGAGAGAACCCTACAAATAGAGCCAACTATCCCCTGTAGAGTGTGTGAGCTTGAAAATCCATATAAACCTTGATGGATCTTTGAGCTTTGAGATTTCTGAAAGAATAACCCCATTGTGCCAAGCTGCTAGCTGTGCATAGGATGTCAAACATGCCAACCTACCTTAATGGAATGCGGGCATAGATTACAAATGTTGAAAAGTGAAGAACACACTGTGGCTGTCTTATGAGGCTATATCGCTAGCGGTGAAGGAACTGTTAATAGAAAATATGTAAGCAAGGTAAGTCATTGCAAATCAGGACAAGTGTTGAACCAATAATAATTCATCGTTGGGGTGTAGCAAATAGCCTACCAAGGTATGTCGACGAATACCACATCATTAATTTGATATTCGTGTAAAGCTAAATACCCAGCAAGGCAATTTCCAAACCTGTTTAAGAACTCCTTAGAAAACACTTTCATAAATGTGTGCAATTAAGTTGATTTTATTTCGGTTATTCTTTTTGGCACATCTTGTGCAACTGACAAATTACCGTGACAAAATAGCAAACTATCAACAGTGGTTTACGTCTCATCTGCATAATGCAAATTCTTGAACAATAGTGAATTTTATAACGCTGGGAAATGACAACTTAATTTATTTGTTCATGATAAGGGGAAATGAACCATTTTTTTTAAAAATGTTAACGAAAGCTGAATACCTGCATTTTTATTAATTTGGGATGAATAACTGGGTAAACGATCTTTGGGACTCCCTAAGAACTGAGTGATCAAATGCTTAAAGCAGGAGTGCGTGACTCTAGTTTGAGGTCCGCAAGCGGGTCCGATTTCCAGGATATCCAACATCAATATTTATGAGATAAATTTGCATCAATGGATCCAAAGGAGAAATCATTTGGTTATCCTGGAAACGCGATCGGCTAACAGGCTTGAGGGCCAGAGTTCTGCACCGCTAGCCTGAAGATATCAAATATGTGCGCCAACCATACTGTTTGTGCATTCCAAAACATGTGGATATGAAAAGTATTCATGTGACTAGGGAGAGAACGGGCAGCGCATAAGGAGCATGAATCCGCGGGCACGCTTGCTGGAAGATGCAGACCTTGCAGTCAACCTCATTCGGCTCCTGCTTCCTCAGGAGAAACAAAAGACGGACATTTTGAAAAGAGACAAAGTTCAATCAAAGATGAATATGAAAGAAGTAAAACGTGTTTTAAATGATTGTGCAAGCTCTTACGGCTCAGGGAAAAGTAAAGTACAATCTTTAAAAAAAGGGATATTTTCAGATTGCAGAAAGTCTGCTGAAGGGACAGGTGATCTGAGTGCAGAGCCATTCAACCACTAACAGAGGAGACCTTATCAAGGTTTAGCTGCGGAAGTAAATTAGCAATCATTTCTCTATCAGACCCACAAATGCTCAGTGCGACTCAAGACATGTTTAACCTTCATAGCCACACTTAATCATGGACTCTTCTCCACCAATGGCAGCTTTGCATCTCAAGGACCCGTGCCACTTCACTGCCCCATTCATGTCATGCCACGGGCAAGGAACGCTGTGGAGAGTCAATTCTGTTCCAGGCAATGAGCGTGCCAAGGAAAAAAAGGGGGTTTTTTTGGAAGAAAGGCATGCAACTGATTGCATTTCGAAGCATTGGTCACTGGATACGCAGCCTGTTCCTTGGCAGTGCTTCTGAATTCGCCATGTCCAGCGCGTAGCCACGAAAGATCATGGATTTGCAACATTTATTAACTGCTATTAACAGACTGCACTATAACTGTGAGACATGTATCATTTTGCTGTCACTAATTTGTTGCAATTCAGTTTCTCTACAAGGCAATGATCATTCCATCTTCTTAAAGGGCCTGAATTCATAGAAAAAGTGCAAAGCCCCTGCAAAGTCCCTGCAACATACCCTGCCCGTAAAAAAACGTTGTGCCCACCTGCACGCAAAAGTATGTTTTGCACGTTCCTTGTATGAATTAAATTTTACCCGCAAAGTAACCCTAGGCGCAAAGAAAATGGAGTAGCTCCTGGAACACCCAGGACATACCCCCACGTAAACCAAAAAACGGCGACATATACCAACCTTTGCGCCTACCTTAACAAGCACCATGGTGATACTGCGGTCTGCTTTGTGCCTGCTATCGTGGCGTGGTGAGTTCACAAGGTTGCATGTTTTTTTTCCCGATGTTAGGTTGCGTGTTGAAATCCATGAATTCGGATGGGTTTTTTCGCTTGACTCTTCGTGCGATTTCTTTGTGTGGCCCGTCCCTCAACACGCCGACCTTCTTCCTCATTTTGCTGGGAGAATGGGGAATATGCATGTTCCGCTCCCCTATATTAGGCCCATTCCACACTTTGAGTGGAGTCCCAACTGCATGCAAAGAAATGATGGACCCACGCAGAGTCCCGGAAATACACACAAAATCTGATCTATAAATTGAGAAAAGGAGATTTGCTTGCTGAAAAGTGCATAAAGTCACTTCAAATCCATGAATCAGGCCCTAAGTCTCCATATCCACAGTGCGTATGTCTCATCAGAACGGTTCCTCAACAGCTTCAAAAGCAGGTTGTATCAATTTCAGAGATATTTCTTAAAAAACTTGAATGGCTTAAACATGAACCCATAAGCGCTAGCTAACTGACTTACAATAGTGTACTATCTGTACCTAGAAAATCTCAAGGGTGAAGTGTTGGCGGCAATTGTCAGACCAGAGACATTACAGTCTGTCGAGCTACCTTGCTATGCAACATATCGAGACATTGGCTATGAAACATATCAAGACTGTGATAATATAGTACATTGGCTATGCAAAAGATGAAGGCTGTGGGAATATAGCACATTGGCTATGCAACAGATTGATACTGCAGGAATATAGCACATTGGCTATGCAACCGATGAAGACTGTGGGAATATGGCACGTTGGCTATGCAACAGATGAAGACTGTGGGAATATAGCACATCGGATATGCAACAGATAAAGACTCTGGGAATATAGCACATTGGCTATGCAACAGATGGAGACTGGGGGAATATAGCACATTGGCTATGCAACAGACAATGCCACGCCCTCTTACCTGGTCAATAGATTCCATAGCCAGATCTCCTTGAGACCCTCTAGAACAGTCTATAAAGACTGCCTTTCTATCCCTAATTTCAATCGCTCCACTATCGGTGGCAACAGCTTCCCGGTGAAAGCAGCTAAACTGTGGAACTCCCTACCTCCCACACTGAGAACTGACCTCCCCTACCAAAACTTTAGGACCAACACTATCCTGTGGCTGAAAGCGAATGACCATCAAATGCAGAAGTGGTTGTAAGCAAATGCTCACCTAATGCAGTAAGCATTCAGGACCCTCTACAAGGAGCCATAACTACCCCTCCCCCAACTGTATACCTCTACACACCCACCTTACTACCACCCATACCTGTATATTCTGCTATTGTTAGTAAGTTGTATGTATGTCTTGTATTTTTACTCCTGCACTGCCGTCTTTAAATATGATCTATCTTTATAAACCTCTTATGTATAAATATGATCTAGCTTTATATACCTTTATGTATTTAATACCTGTATGTAAATATTAATCCTGTGTAACTAAGCTTCGCATATTCTTGTAACTGCTGCACCCTGTTACCCTAGGGTATGTTGTGCATTATAAATAATAAAACAAACAAACAAACAAACAAAGACTGGGGGGATATAGCACAACCTCCATATCTCAAATACAGATTGAGGCAATATAACACTTAGGATAAAGATGGCGGTTATGCTAAATGTTATGTTAATTAGTTATATAGAGGCGCTTGGTCGTAAAACAGAAGCCAACAGTTAAATAGGAAAGCGACCTACTCTTGAAAAGGTGGTTGTGAAAAGTAACATTTTTCTCCATCAAACAAAGAGATTTTGGTTGGGATTTTCACAAAGTGGCAGCATGTGGTAATAAAGCACACCAAGAATGTACTGTAACAGAAGATGTCTGTGGCAACATAACACATTGCCAAGAAGAAGAGCGCGACAGTATACACATCAGCTAAGCAATAACTGAATACTAAGGTAATATAGCACACCACAATACTGGATCCTTCATTTTTCCCAGACCGGCATACTTCGATTTTGCCGATAGGGCCAGTGAATTACCAGCATGTCTGACCTGCCAGGAGTTCAGGCCCCTACCAGCAAAGAATGGAATGGGAACTTACCGCCGTTGTTGGCACCCATAATATTCCGGTAACACCAGGATATCAGGAGCAGGTAATGGTAAGGCGAGTCTGCCGGTAACCCACCAGTAACACCGGCAGGTTACTGGCAGACTCGTAATGAGGGCCAGTAACTGACTTGATAACATAGTACATGAACTATTTAACTGTGAGGACTGTGGTAATGTAGCACATTGGCTATGTTGCAGAGTATGACTGTGATATTTTAGAACATCGACTATCTAGCAGAGGATAACTGCCGTTATAATGCTTATTGGCTTTGCAAAAGATGAAATATGCTGTGATATATCATATTGTCTATGTAACAGATGAAGACTGACTGGAGTCTTGTTTCAATTTTTCTCATCTGCTTACTTTGCCAGAGGACCCTGTGCACCATCAAAGGGTTTGACCGGAAAAATGAAGCTCCTTGCGCCTACAAATCCAAGGACCCTGCTTGAAAGTCTGGACGTCATCTGGAGCACTAGACTGGCTCCCACAGGGTCATGTGACTGGCTGGAGGTTTGTTTACATTTTTTTCTTATCCACCTCCTGCTATCCAGACGATCCTGTGCACCATCTGAGGGTCCTGCCCACAAAACGAAGCTGGGTCCACAACACCCCAAGACTCTTCCTGCAAGTCTGAAAGCCAACTGGAGCATGTTGGCTCCCAGTGGGGTCATGTGACACACAGTGCCCACATATTCAGTCTCCCCAGGGCATCCAGCCTGGGTGTCTGCAGCCAAGGGCCAAGAGCAGCAAAGGGCCACTACCTCTTTGGACCTGGTAGGGCTGGAAAGGACCTAGTGCCAGAACCTCTGCTCAAGCCAGGACTTTTTCGAGCCCACCCTTTACCGACTCCTGCTTCTAAGCATAGGTGTTCTTCCACCCATTGTCTATGTATTCACTGTGGGGCTTCTGTTACCTCACAAGAATAAGGAACAGTCCTGCTTTGTGCCAGTTAACCATCTTTTGGCTACCTATAGCTCCATTCTAGCCCAAATCAGAATTTACACCTGCATTTTCTCAGTCTACTCTTCCGCTTATCCACCTACCCTTTCTCTCTCTTGGGATGCACCCTTTCTTCATTGTCTTCACTTGCCTATTTCTTCTGCTCTTCATCATGCACCATGACTTTGCACCATTCTTCCTTCTACTAACTCTTCTCCCACCTTCCTCTCAATGCCTTCGCCTCAACTCAATCACACTTCTGCCATACTGTCTGGCCTCTGCAGCTCCCTCCTTCCCCTCTGTACTCGTAAACCCTCAAACAAGATGCTCCCGTTCTCCCTGGATCTCCAAACTCACATATCCCCCTTGCCTACCGCACAACAAACCCTATCTCCCCCCTTCGCAATCACCATGCAAACTTTCATCTACTTTCCAATCTTTGCTCACACCTCCCAACCCAATATCTATTGCCTGTTAATTACTTTGCTCACTACTTTTCCTCTAAAATCTGTAAATATTAATGGCACTCTCAAAGCACTCCTTTCTCCCCTTGCCCAACCCTCCGGTCCACCTCCTCACTCCCTACCTCTTCTACTCTCGACTACTTCTCACCTACCTTTCCTATTGAATTAGCACCCATTCTATGCAGCACCAACCCATACTGCGCTCCTATCAACCCTTTTGCTCCTCAAATTGTCAAAGATAGTTTCAATCGCTTGCCCTTATCTCTCGGAGCTCTGTAACCTCTCTCTTTCTCTCTCACTCTCTTTTGCTGGAATCTTCCCTGCCTCCTTCAAATCTGCAAATGCTTTACGCCTATTGAAGAAAGGCTCTGCTGGCCTGAAAGTCCCATCAAACTATCACCGCCAGTTTCCCTCCTTCCCCATTAGGCAAAGGTCCTTGAGAGGTTGGTCTTCAATGATATCACTAAGTGCCTGGAGGATAATGGCCTTGTAGATTGACTTCAACCTGATTTCTACCGTAAACACTCCACTGAGACTGACTCACGCGTGTTTCCAGCTTTTCATTCTGATGCTCGCCGCTACAAACTACCTTCTATACTCATCCGTTTGGACCTCTTTGCTGCTTTTAACACTGTCGACCACTCATCTCTCCTTCACACTCTACAGCAGCTGGAGTTAGACACCCTTCCTACCTAAAGGGTTAATCCTTTCAAATCTCCCTGAACTCAAAAACCGCTGATCCCACCCTTCTCCCTGACAGCTTCCCCCAAGTATCAGTCCGTGGACCTCTGCTCTTCTTGCACTATACTTCTTCTGACCATGAATTCAATGTATTTCGGTAACTGTTCAATTAGATCGAAACAACTCACGGGGGCCTGACTCGTCTATATTGCCATTAATAATGCATGTGTTAATGAACAGTTATTGTTTGTTTGTTTATTTGTTGTGTGTGCCGGACCCAGAGGTATCAGGGCACAGGTAAAAAGAGAACTTACAGCTTAGTTACAGAAGTTAGGAGCAAAGCTAAAGACAGGTTACCTCCGGGTTACAGGTTACAGGATGAATTAAGCAGCATAGAACAGATATAGTGGCATATGAATGTAGACAACATGTCGTAATTTACAGATATTTACATATTTAACAAAACTATATCAAAAATACATTGCATGCAGGCAGGGCTAAGTTCGTGCCGTAGGGGGGAGTGGGTTACATATCTTTCTCTATGAGCCATTTAATTGTATTCTTTCTGAATTTGATGAATATTTGGTCAGATCTGAGTGTGTGTGGCCGGAAGTTCCACAATTGTGTTGCCCTAACTGGGAAACTGGACCCTCCAATGGTGGACAGTTTGAATCTTGGCACTTGAAGACAGTTGGGGTTGGCTATTCTTGGCAGTCTGATGGAGTTTTTTTCTGATAAGTTGTTCTGTTAGGTAGCGAGGGGCTTTGTTATTTAAGCATTTGTGGATGAGGGAAGCTGATTTGAGGTTGATTTTTTCTTGGGTGGAGAGCCATTTATGTTTCCTTCTTATTTCGGAGATGTGTACTCTTCTAGGGATGCTTCGGTCAGCCCTGAGAGCATTATTTTGGAGCACTTGTATTCTGTTAATGGTTTGTTTGTTTGCCCCAATGTAGAGAGCATTACAATTATCAAGGTTTGATAGGATGAGGGCTCTAGAAAGGATTAAGCAACTGTCAACTGACAGGAATTGTTTTCCTGCTCTTATTACTTTACATGTGTAGGCCGTAGATGAAGCCAATGAATTGACCTATTTAGTGAGGGATAAGGTTGAGTCGAGGTAAAAGCCTAGGGTTTTTACTTCTCTGGCGACCTTAATAGTATTCTCATCAATAACACATGCCGAGTAATTAAGGTTGAGTTTTGAGATGCGAGTTGCGGTGCCCAGGATGATGAGCTCTGTTTTGTCATCGTTCAGACACAGGCCATGGTTAGCCATCCATGCCTAAACGATACTATAGACTCTATTCACCAAAGCCAGATCTTCCTCATAATCCCCCGTAAGTGGTAGGAGAATCTGGGTATCATCTGCGTAGTTGGTATAGGTGATACCCAGATTGTCAGGATCGTCAAAGAGTGGCTTGGTGAAGATCTTATAGAGTGTTGGTGAGACGCATGATCCCTGGGGCACCCCACAAGTAATAGGTATCGGGTCTGCTGCAGCCGATGGTGAGAAAACCCTCATAGTCCTGTCACTAAGGAAAGACTGTATCCAAACTATAGCTTCCTTTGAGAAGTGGGCCGCTGAGTCCAAGTGACTGCACAGGACTTTATGGTGCACCAAGTCAAAGGCAGCTGAAAGGTCTAATAGAAGGAGAAGTGCTAGTTTTCCCTCATCTCTTAGTGAGTCTATTTGGGTCTTTAAATTGATAAGGGCTGTCTCTGTGCCAATCTGGTTTCTGCCATGTGGTCAGAAACCAGATTGGCAGGCACCTAAGAGTAGGTTCACCTCAAGGAAGTTCTGAATTTGGGTGTATGCTACCTTATCTAGGATTTTTATTAGAAATGGCACCGTGGTGATGGGCCTGTATTTGGTGGGTATGTTTGGGTCCAGTGTTTGTTTTTTCAGAAGAGGGAGTACCCAGGATTCTTGTTTGGCCGTGATGATATCCTTTTTGTATTGCGTTGAGATACTTATTAGATTTGTTTTATTTTCTACAGTAGGATGTAGATTCCAGGCCGTTTCACGTTTTCTTTTCTGTAGTCTTAGGTTTTTTAGGTGAGGTGTAAACCAAGAATTGAGATGCTTTTTAGGTTTGCTATTCCTAAGTTTTAGTGGAGCAATGGTGTAAAGAGCAGTGGTCATGGCGTTATTGTATTCTTCCACTAGTAAGCCTGGGTCTGTATGGTCTAGTAGGGAGTTAACATTAGGGAGGATATGGGGTAAGATATTGTCAGCTGAGATGATTTTCTTGTTTCTAGTTAAGGTAGGTATGGCGGGAGGAGGAGTGGGTGCAGTAGGCCTTTTAGTATTGAGAGTGAAGGCGATTAGGTGATGGTCAGTCCATATTTGGGGGGAGATGGAAGTGATGTAGAGGTTGCAATTGTGACTGGCAATCCAGTTGAGAATTCTTCCTTTGGTGTGAGTGGAGGTATTCACTTTCTGAGTGAAGCCTAATTCTGTCAGGATGTTAGCTATGGAGATAGCCTGGTGATCGTTAGTATCATCATACCCTAGGTTAAAATCTCCTAGCACTATGGTTTGTGGGGAGTTTTTTAACTTCTCTGAGATAATATTGGGGCTCATCATGAGTCTGGAGGTATGAGGTAGAAGTGGCAGTAACGGAATTACTGCCACTTTTACCATACCGCTAAAACATGAGTCAGCAGTAACTCCGCCAGTGGAATTAACCCCTGGCAGAATTACCACCAATGGAATTACCGCCAACTGGTGGAATTATCACAGAGATACAAAAACTGTATTTCTGCCATATTATTATTTTACTAATTTGCATTTGTAAAGCGCCTAAGCCCAGGGGCATCAAGGTGCTGTTGGGAACTAGATAAATGGTACATATACTTGGGGGGAAATAACAAACAACAATAAAAAACAGGTAAACGGGTAAACGTGGAGCACATATCAGTCTCTCCACTCCCAATGTCTGCGGTCAGCCAATGCAAGGATTAGGCGAAGAGGCAAGTTATAAGAGCTTTCTTGAAGGCACATTGAGAATGTTCTGCTCTTAGAGTGGACAGGAGGGCGTTCCAGTGAAAGGCCGCTGCTACCGGGAAACTGGCACCTCCTGCTCTGATACGTTTGACCTTTGGCAGTGCGATACAGTGGATGTGGGTAGACCTTACCGGCCTAATGTGGTTGGTTCTGATGATTGTTTGGCCCAGATACTCGAGTGCTGTGTTCAGGAGGCATTTGTGAGTGATAGTAAAGATTTTGAAGTTAATCCTTTCCTGGATTGGCAGCCAATGCGCCGCCTTTCTTGCAAGTTGAACTACCACCGGAAATGGGTGGTAATTAAAAAAACCACAAGTGGAGGTAAATTCATACAGGTGATGGATATTAAGCCGTAGGTGCACCCAATCCGCTCAGGGCACACAAGGCGCAGACCTTCCCCAAACACACTTTCCAAAACCATGTTGCCAATATCTGTTGTAAATTTGGACATGCAGCTGCTCCTGCTCCACATTGAGCTGCAAAGGCTGGAAAAGCAGCACAGGGTACAGGGCACAGAGAGGAGGAGGAGGAGGAGGAGGAGGAGGAGGGGGAGGAGATGCCATGCAAGGCAATCGCCCATATCCCGGGTCAGGCCCTCACCTGGTCTTTGACTGACAACCAGCTAATCACCCTGTACCGGCTGAACAGGGAGACCATAGTTGAGCTGCTCACCCTGATCCACAATTAAATAGAGAGCAGGATTTGATTGATTCGTTCCTGTGGCCCCATTAGGAGTGCAAGCCCAATCACTGTAGTAACACTTCTCACATAGCTCACTGATGGCCTGTCACAAACCTTTACACCATGTGCAGACAACAATTGCACCATAGGACCAACCCCACTCCAGGCATGCAAGCCCAATCACTGCAGCCACATTTCACACATAGCCCAATGAAGGTCTATCCTAAACCTCCACATCAAGTGCAGTCAACAACCACACCTTAGGACCCATCCTGCTTATTTCTGATCCGCATTGCTCAGCAGTGATCAAGATCTACAAATAGCAACACTCTACCAGCACCCGGCAGACAGAGATCACATTGCATACATACTTTGTGCACAAGCTGGTTCCCACCTAACTCGACTGAGGTTTGTAACATTTGCTTAATGCATCCGGAGATAGGAATGAGGATTTAAATATGCTCACAGGACTGGATCATGCTTCATCATTATCACTAGGAGTGTCCCGTTCACATATTCCTGCACTAGTCATTGATTGGGACATCATCATGGCACACGAACTGAGGTTGCCATGACAACATAAATACTAACTGACGCACCCACACATCATGCGTACTGCCGTCCTCAATGCGCCCTATCAAACTAGTCCCTTTGGTTACCATAGCAATAGCTGGGACAACTTCCAGGCGGACTCGGCGCACTAGCCAGACACGCCAGCTGAACTACGGAGCTCCAAACAAGAAACCAAGGTACGCGTCACACAGGTGTTCTAATATGGCATTAATTTAGCCTACAACATTAAGAGCAATTAGTGATGCCAGATTGGCTCTTTCTTCTCTTTTTTCCTCACAGACATTCTAGATACTAATGCACCTCGTTCCATGCACTCAATAGAAATCATGCATTAAACCACAGGACTCCAGATGCAGAATAACAGCATTTGGCCATACAGAATTATCACACAAGGTACTTCCATTTCCTCTTTTTCACTCAACCTCATGGTTGCCTTTAATGTTAGAACTTGGCAACATGTCTTTCATTTGTCTACCACACTTTTTGCTAGTTTTTGTCCTTTGAGCATTCAGGAATCTCAAACCAATAGACTCCGTTATTTTAATTAAATTCATTGCCATACCCACATAACCTTTACCTCTCAAAGGAAGGCACGACTCGGACTGCACAGCAGCCACCCACTGGAGATGTAACTTTTGGAACCCCCGCCCACTTCATCTTAAGGGTAAGTCTCACCTGGAGAGATGACCAACACCAGGCAGATGTAAATATTTCAGGTACAATGGGCAGATTTTGTTCACGTTAATATACTGCCATTATGTCTGCTTCCCCCTAGGGTGCTGTCACCTGCCCTGAGGAAGGCTGTATTGATTGCCAACTTGCCGCCGAAACGTGAAGCCGAATCCCTCTATAACAACATGGATTCTGTAATGCAGCAAGGATGTTTTTATCCATGTAGGGAGACTCAAATATGGACACCCAAATACTATGTCCATAAGAGTGATACGTTCTCTCAAAAGCTTAGGTTGAAAGGAATTTCACAACAGATCTTTCTGCTGTACTACTCACAACAACTCATAATTTATTTTGCAACCTTAAAATACTGATATTTGCCAAAGAGGATTTATAGCATTGACTGATGTTCAGATCAAACTAATTATGAGTTATAGTGAAGAAACTACTGAATTTTCTTCATGTTTTCACTGTTAATTCAGAAGATATGTATATCAAATGTTTGGACTAATTGATTATTCCCACCTTTTCTTTTTCTTGTATTTGATTGGATCTTATTGTACATATTTTTCTTTGATGTCTTTATATATTATGCCACTCTACATGTTATAGTATATTATACTACTGACATGGTTTTTTATGAACTATCTGAATGAGAATAAACTACTCCAAAATAGAAATGAACACACTAAATAATTACACGTGAATGTCTTTTTGCTTTAGTGGATCCCTAGCGTGATATCCTTGAAGATACAAGCAACCTGTGAAGTAAGTTTGTACCGAATCTTGAAGTACTTTAACACAGCAGGTACTATATATATTTGTTGATAATTAAATAGGAGCCCCATGACTGCTGCAGCCAGGGACGGCCCTTTTTACCTTTAGCATAGAGAGCAGGATCAACATCAGGGCAATCAAGATATTGGGCAACATCAGGGCAGCCTTACTGAAGTTTGTGTCGTTCCTGCTTTCCATGGCAACTGGCACCTTCCAAACACACCATTTGCATGGCTTCTCCCAGCCCACATTTTCTAATGTGCTTGCCCAGGTGCTGCAAGCACTCCTGTGCCATGTCCCTTGGCAAATCTTCCTGCCCACCACCCCTGCACCGGAAGGCACATTTTTATGCAGCAGCCCACATTCTCAATGATACCGCCGCTCTGAAATACATGTGGCATTGGTGGCGCCCCACGTATCTGAAGAGGTATACCGCAACAGGAAGTAGTAGCACTCCCTGAATGTCCATGTCACCTGTTAACCTGACCTCCTCATTGCGCACTCCTGTGCCCGCTTTCCTGGTTCCACCCATGATGCCATTGTACTGTGAAACAGCAAACTGCTTGGATACATGGAGAGGCGCAGAAGGCAACGGACATGATTATTGGGTGAGTACAAGTGCCATCACAAAAACTGATCTCACAGCACCAGTGAAATGCCATGTCAAGACGGGACTTTATCACAAGTGCACAATGCATGCCATGTCAAGGCCATGTACATGCTGGACCTGCCCTCTCACCCGGCACATGACAGCCTACAAACCAGAGGACTTGGACATGCTTGACAATGCCGTATTAAGTCGCCAATGCATATTGTTCCAATCAACAAGCAACACACACACACACAGGACTACAAGAACCACAATGCAACATTCTACGTCCCTATACATGGAAGGACAGAGTTCAATACTACACAAATACAATGCAACTCTAACACAAAGTAATGCCATGTACTCAGGTAACCATGTATGTCAAGCCATAATGGAATAGACACAGACAACACAAACCTGCAGAAGTACAACTAATCACTCATCAGGGCAATTGTTTGAGAGCAACACACAGGCCCAACAGAGGCACCATGGCATTTTGCCATGCCAATCACAGACACTTAAAGTGACAAGTGCTGGCTGTGAGTGGTGTACATAGTGTTACACGACAATGCAAATGTTCCCCCATAGTGAATGACTCTACATGCAAGTACTGTGATGGAAAATCATGTTGTGCGACAATACTTGTAAAAGGCATGCACTGAGTCTCTATGAACATGCTGTTGCGAACACATACAATATTCTCTGTGACTGACACCTATGACCTCTCCTTTTCAGGTGACTCCCAATACCCCTTGCTACCATGGCTGATGACACCCTTGCAGAATCCACAGATGCCACAGGAGGTGGCTTACAATGAGGCTCACGTCAGGACCAGGCTCTGCATCGAGCAGACCGTTGGCCTGTTGAAGGCTCCTTTCTGATGCCTACACTGTACCGGAGGGGCCTTGATGTACAGGCCAGAGAACGTCAGACAAATTGTTTTTGCCTGTGCCATGCTGCACAACATTTGCCTCTGGTGGAATGTCCCCCTTCACCCTGATGAGTACATGCCACCCTCAGAAGAGGAGGATTCACTACCTGTGGGTGCTGGGGTGTTGGGCAGGAAGAGGGTAGGGGTGGACATCTGGTTCGGCAAGAACTTATGGACAATGACATTTTATAACATTGATAGCTATTTGCTATGTACCTCTGTATCCTCACTATATACAGAGGTGCATAGCATTGGCTAGCAATGTGCTAAAATAAAATTATTTTCCAGTGTAGAATTAAACACATGCACGCAATTGGAAATGTCCTAGCACTGGTTCAAGTGAATTAGTATTCAATTATCAAATAAGAAAACATCCTCCTCACCCACCTCCACATCCCCGAAACACCATCCCCAACATACCCTCCCCACCACCTTCCCCCTCCCCTAAACACCATCCCCAACACACCCTCCCCACCACCTTCCCCCTCCCCTAAACACCATCCCCAACACACCCTCCCGACCCACGTCCCACTCCCCAAAACACCACCCCCAAAAACCCTCAACAGCCGCCTACCCATTCCCCTTCCCCCTCCCCATTCCCACTCCCTCTCCCCAAAACACCATCCCTAATACACCCTCCCCACCCACCTCCACCCTCCCAAAAACACCATCTTCAACAGACACCCCCTACCCAAAACAACATCCCCAATACAAGCTTCCCACCCACCTTCCCCCTCCCCAAAGCACCACCCCAACACACCCTCCCCACTCACCTCCCCTCCCCAAAACACCATCCCCAACACACCCTCCCGACCCAAGTCCCACTCCCCAAAACACCATCCCCAAAAACCCTCAACAGCCCCCTACCCATTCCCCCCTCCCTATTCCCACTCCCTCTCCCCAAAACACCATCCCTAATACACCCTCCCCATCCACCTCCAGCCTCCCAAAAACACCATCTTCAACAGACACCCCCTACCCAAAACACCATCCCCAACACAAGCTCCCCACCCACCTTGCCCCTCCCCAAAGCACCGCCCCAACACACCCTCCCCACTCACCTCCCCCTCTCCAAAACACCATCCCTAACACACCCTCACCACCCCTCTCCCCAACACAAAACACAATCCCTAAAACACCCTGCCCACCCACCTCCCCCTCCCCAAAATACCACCCCTAACACACCTTTACCAACCACCTCCCCCTCTGTAAATAAACGCCATCCCCAACACACCCACCTGCCCCTCCTCCCCTTCCCCTAAACACCATCCCCAACATACCCTCACCACCCCCTACCCCTGTCCACAACACAACATCCCCAACACACCCTCCCCACCCACTTTGTTTGTGACTGTGAATATAATGTGCATGGTGAATGTCACTTCTGAGGCCTCTTGACCTTGACAGCCTGCTCCAGCACCCTAGGTGTGATGTGGCGCAAGAGTGCTGGGAAGTGATCCCTCTTTGGGGGTGACAGAGATGGAGGGCTCAGACCCCTGGTTCTGGATGTGCTTCAGAGTCAGCTGCATGCAAGAGTTGAGGGACTTTGCAAAGGCTGACTTGTCCTGTGTATGTTCCCTCGTCCTCTGCTGTACCATGGTGGTGGCAGTGGTGCTCTGCCAGGATCCCTGGAGGCAGTCCATTATTGCCTGTGTGTGCACCACTTGGTGGGCCGCCAGTTGTTCCATTCAGGCCTGCAGCTGCTCAAAGGCATCCAGCCTCGATCATATGGCTGCCATGGTGAGGTGTTGCACAGCTGGTAGGCTGTGGGGAGGTATAGGGCGAACGGAAGTGTAAGACGACACATGTTCTAGTTATTTTGACATGTGCCTTTTAAGTAAATTTCAGTAGTTGTGAAGACAAGCGACAGGGCAAGTTCCTTTACCAATTCCATCACCCTATCAGCGCAACCTAGGGGTAGAAAATACATGAGGGTTTAGCTTAGTTTGGTAGGAGGGCAAGATAGGCAGGAGTTACACATTTGGTAAAGATAAAAATTTAAATTATGATGAATAAATTACTTGAGATTCCATTGTGTGAGAACTTATACATAGGGAAGTATCCAGGGGTGAGACCCTGCACGGTCCAACACGTGTGTTTTTGGTGCTTCAGTGTCCCCATTCCCGTGGAGTCCTGTGTGACTCCACGAGAATGGGGATTTACCGTTCCGCCGTTTCTCACGATGGAAAAACAGCGTTACAGGGTCAGCGGTAGCCCGCCGCCAACCGCCGGGTTTTACCGCTGACCTCGTAATGAGGCCCTATGACTCAGTGGTTCCTAATTGGCCAATGTGTTATTTACAAGCCCCAAACAGCTTCTTATGACTGTCACTGTCAACCATTCACTCGCCCTACAAACCAGATTCTTATCAGTATTTCGCAATCAGCGCCACATTACATTGATTTTTTTACCCTGACATGAGTGTTTGACTCAATGTTTATGATCTGAGCCATGAGGCCATCTCATGTGTTATTCACTAACGCTCAATGATGTCTTATGAGCCTTTAGTATATTGAACTGTTAAACATACAAGCGTACAAGCACGTTCCCTAGCACGTAGGCATTCACTGTACCATTTATTTTCATCTTACATCGCGATCATATAACGCCGCAGGTCCAGGACACCACGACTAAATGTCAATTACCTCAGACGTACAATGCATGACGTCTTTGGTATAATATAATAAATACCAGTAATGGCGTCTGCAAACTAACAGCGGGACACAAGCGGAGGGCTCAGTATGGCCCTTAACGATTCCCGAGTACACACTCTAAGGTAGGCAACCATGGCACTATTCAATCGAGCTCGAAATTGGAACCCATCCATCCAACAGGAGATTTCTTAATTCCCCACTTCTCTTCTTATTTTCAGACATTGCATGGCAACTATTCTAATATTTATGACTTCACGACGAGCCACCTGGGCTATAACTTCACCGATCACTACATAACCTTGTGGATAGATAAGGGGTACTTCCCTAGCTGGTTCTCTACTAGCCTTAAAGACTATACCACCCTCTACAAGAGTTATTTAATTTTTAGAGGATGTTATAGACTAATATAGAATACAGACAAATAATGTGATCCGCATTTCTCATTTTACCCATTAACATGGAAGCCAATTTATGTTCCACAAGAAGTATTTACTCTTCTTTACCTCTTGGTTCTAAGAAAGAATGGGACCCCAGTCCCAGTTCTTTGGCTAAAGATGTTTGCTTTTATTTCACTTCGCTAGAATCGATACACCAACCTATGACATGACCATAGTACATTATCGCCAGGATTACTACATCTTAGTATGTCAGCAACCATTACCTATTCCATTAGGTAAGACTACTGTAGGATGGTCCTATGAATTCTATGTTAGGTTTTGCATACACAATGATATTAACCATTTATTTATTACTAGCTGTCCCCGGGCACGCGTTGCTGTGGCTCAGTCTGGAGGTTCTCCAAGTTGAGGCAGTTTAATTTTCCCGGCGGCGCAACACATTCCTTTCGTTTCTCCATTAAATTTCAGAGCCTTACTATAAGGACACACTTCAGTCATGGTGCCGATGAGAACATGCCGGCTCAAACTATAATCATCAGCTGGGTTGTACCGGAATGCAAGGCGATTGTAATGGCGTGATTGCAGAGCACGGAGTCGTGTTTGACGCTGATCTGCTGTTTCTCGTTGATGTCGTTTAGCCACTCTCAGCCTGTTGCATTCATTCTGTTGAGAACGAAGCAGATCTGATGCTGCAGAACACGATCGCTGTGCTCGCAATGTGCATCCTAAAGTCTGGCTGCACGTCGCTCTGCTGCTTCCTCAGCACGTATTTGAGCCACTCTAAATTGGAAACATTGGGCCTCATTAGAAGTCCAGCGGTAAGGGGTTAACAGTGCCAGTAAGGATGCAGGTGCCATTAACCCCTTAGTGCCGCATTCCGAGGTCCCTTAGCAGGAGCCGCTAAGGGACCAGGGAGCTAATAACGGGCCCGTTATTAATTAGCTCCCTCCCCATTCCCATTGAGCCCTATGGGGACTCGAATGGGAATGGGAATTTTGAATGGGGACTTACCAGGTCCTCGAAGGTTGGAATGACCCGGTAAGTCCCCATTCAAAGAACCCGGACCCAGACACAAGTTTGGAGGCAGCCATGGCGCTAATAGCACCATGGCTACCTCCAAACTCGTAATGACCCCCATTGAAATGGAATCGTAAAATAGCCTGTGTTGCTTTTACGTCCAACAGATTACGCTGTTTTTCGGAAAATGCATGTTTTTAACTGTCACAGGTGTGACATCCATGTATAGTAGGTATATAAAACAGGCGCCTATTTGAATGTAATTTTGTGTCAAAATTTTAAAGCAATCGGTGAAGAACTTTCGGAGATTTAAGATTTTGAACAAACACACATTTACATTTTTATTTATATAGAAGATTCTTTTTCTTTTTTCAGTTCCTTATTTTTCCTTCCATATTTCCACATTTGCAATTCCTTGTTTATGCATGCACCTGGTTAGTCATCTACCATGATTTTTACACAATTGTGTGCCACACTGGCATTGTAGGTTTCTATATATTCCACCTTTTTGAAAAATCTACAGGTGATATCATAGGAGTTGTCAATATTACCAAACCAATGTTTAGTTCTCACTTTCGTATATAAAAGATCTAGATGAAAGCGCATATATGAAGTCCGGATGTCGACACTGGGACACAAGACGAGCTATTGCAAGCAAGGTTTTTGCTTGTGTCTAAATAGCGCATATTCTGAATACGAAGAATATGACGCTATTTGTGAAGACGTTGCAGCCCAGTCATTCAAAAATATACGTTTGTGTGCTAAGCTTAGTTTCGGTTGCAAATCCTCTGGGAGGATATTAATGCTAGATAGTATAGTAAGTATACGCTTGTGTAGTCTTGCAATCGACAAAGGATGGGATTCCCTCAACATGTTAAGTAGATCTTCGTAAAGCTAATTTACTAAAGGAAAGCGCATTTTTACAAATGTATTGAGAATGCGCCAATGATATCGCGATGCCAAATAATTTAAACCTAATTCATGGCGTAAAATCGCATTGAGTAGATAATTAGGCAGACCCAAGGTTGCTTTCCACAGCTTGGCTAGTAGTTTTTTAAGAAAGGGTGATAGCTCCAGTAAACACAAATCGAGACCATAAAAAATAATTGCTTCCACCTTTTTAGAATAAAATTCAAATAATGGCAATAAGGAAAACTTGCAGTATTTTCCCAAAATGATTTTCATTTGATTTTGTAGCGGTAATACTTTTTCAGCTAACGCCTTGTGCCAAAAGGAAGCAGAAGAATTATTTGACAAATTGTAGCCTAAATAAATGGTCTGTTTTACAATTTGAACATTTTGGGAATCAATGTGCCAACAAAATTTGCGCACCTTTTTCTTTGAAGATAGCACAAGAATGGTCGATTTGGAGGAATTTATTGCGAGATTGTTTGCTCTGCAATAATAATCAAAGGCTTCCAATTTATTCTGGAGGCCCGAATGTGTGCTATCGAAGAGGAGCACATCATCGGCATATGCCAGCCATGATAATTGAAGCTTGCCGAGGCGGACGTTGTTGGATTTAGAGAACTCCCATATGCCCTCAATGTCAGAAAGATATAAATTAAAAAGTACTGCTGCAAGGTTGCAGCCTTGCTTAACACCAATTGCAGTGGGAATAGGCTCGGTCAGAAGCCCTTTGCCAGAAATCTGTACTCTAACAGATGTATTATGATGTAACAGAGCAATAAGTGCCACTAAAGAAGGTGGAAAATTATACTTTAGCATTTTATGCCAGAGTCTACTACGAATGACGCAGTCGAATGCAGATGACAAATCTAATGAAGCTATGAAAATCGGTCCATGATATGGACGATGAGACCCAGCTATTAAATGTGCGAGAATTGTGGCATTGAGTTGGGTCCCCATGTTTTTTCTAAAGCCTGTCTGAACTTTATTAAGTATACAGTTTTTGGCGATGTGATTTTCAACTTCTTTTAGTAGAAGAAGTGCAAAGATTTTAGCCACGACATCAATTGGTGCAATTGGCCTAAAATTCAAAGGATTATTTAAAGGCCCTTTTTTATGAAGCGGAATGATAATAAACTAACCCAAGAAGATGGAAGAGATTTTTTACTAAAGATTGATTGAAAAATCCGTAGAAACACTGGAGCCCAAAATATTGGGTCATCTTTAATGACACAAGGAGGAAGACCATTGGGGCCAGCGCATTTTGAAGATTTAAACTTTACAATTGCGTACAAAATGTCCTCTAAGGACCATGGGCAGGTCGAAAGGATGTGTGTGATTAAATCAGTAATATCGACTTGCTTAAATCTCGCAGGGAGTAGATATTTGTGTTCAAAGAAGGGAAACCAAGAGGAACCATCTATTGCTGATTCCAACTGTGTTTGAGAACTTATGTTCGGCGCCCAAAGTATTTTCCATATCTCCCGAATATTGTGATTACAAATTAGTCGTACCATATTCTGATTACCTATGAGGTGAAACACGGTACGGGCAGCTTTTATACTGTTCTTATGTTTTTTTTAAGAGTTTTTTTAGCTGCATAATAGTTGATGGAATCCACAGCATACAATTTCCTCTTCAATGTTCTCAGTTCAAAGTTTGTTTTTGTTTTTAATTTAGCAAGTGTATTTGATAACATAAGTGAGGGATTTGTTGTATTATGCTGTCTATGCGTCGCTTTTGCTATCTCCATGAGATGACATTGTATCATTTGGAGATTCCACGATAGAATGACCTGAGATGCCTTATCATCAGTGTTGGCATCAGGCCACCAATCACGGTTGACTAAAAATGTTAGACGTCGGCATGTTGATATATTCCAACAAATGGAAAGAAGTGGTCTATCTATCTGCACTAAAGACAACACCTGCATTTTAACAAAGGAATCTGTTTCTGCAATCATCGTACTCGAAAGAATGGAGTGGTCTCCATAAGATGGACAATAGGTGGAAATCGGCGATAGAATGCCAGATAGAAATTTTGAGGCAACTATGTAATCTATAGTAGAACATACATTACCCCTTTTCCATGTAAAAAAAGACTTTGAACATTGTGACTTAATTACAAAAAGATCCCAACTAAAAAAAAAAGTTAACCCATCTTACTCCATTTGCATAAGCATTCTTAAAATAATTAGAAGATTCATTTGGCGGAGAAGAGTTAACAGATGCATATAGATATGCATTAAAATCACTGCAAATCAATAGCTCTGCTGCAGGGTGTTTACAAATGGTCTGCGTAATAGTATCATTTAACATGATGATAGCTTCATCAATAGGAAAGGTAGCTGGATTCCAATAAATTGATATCAACACCACATTTTTGGGCCCACAAATGTTAATATCAATATCAATTGTTAAAAACAGTTTAGTGGACACGCTCTGATTTAATACAAAACAGAGGATATTATTGAGTAATATTGTAATACCACCAACTGGGCGACCAGTTAATGGGTGAGAAGCGGGAGTATGAAAGGCTGTAAAGCCATCAAGTTGAAATTCCTTGCAACACATGGTTTCTTGTAAAAAAAGATGGAAGGCAAGCTTTCCATACTCTTATTCGCGAGCCAATTCAGAAGGTTATTAAAACCACAACAGTTCCAAGCCAGAATAGTCAACTTTTTGCATTATGAATTCGCAGTAGAGATAGCATTTGCAGACACATGTTGTAAAGGAGATTTAGAGATGGGTAAAATCCCCAGAAGACCATTCAATGCGGAAGTAAGAGAAGCTAATTGTGTTAGAATTTTTAGCATTCTCGGATGGGTCAGCAGGAGCTACAGAAGTGGCATTACAATTTTTTGACAACACAGGAGGTTTAAATTCTAAAAATATCATTGCCTTTTCAAACGATGAGAAGGCCTGCAATTCCAAACCCAAAAAGAACAGATCAGATTTATACTCCCAAATTAATTTCGCTATAATGGGGGACAATACTTTGCACAGCATACGATTATTATTAATCAGAGGTAACTTTATCCAATCCACATCTTGTGAAATCAAGTTACGCAAGGATGGAATTTTATAAAGAGTGTTCATCAAAAATGTACGATTAATTGGTGTCCCCCCATTAAATTGGGGATTACTGGACCATCCAATTAGAGTTTGGGTTTCTTCTGGGATGACATTAAAAGAAGTGAGACTTCTGTTGTTGACTACTCGGGGAGAAGGATCTGCACATGTTGGATTAGACTTCGCGTGGACATCCATCAATTCATCATGTATCACTGAGGTATGCACGTTAGCAGAAACAAGATTGTCAGTATTGTTCGCTGTTTGAACAAGCTGTGCACCTAGAGCCACTCTCGGCAAACCAGTCAGTTGGGGAATTAAAGGCGGAATCAAAACTTGAGGTCCTATATTCTGCAAATGTGACAATTGTGTATCAATTGGCAAAGGATCAATACAAGGTTGATGAATCAACGCCTGGACAACCACAGGAGCTGAGGCACTAGATTCCATCGCAGCATTAGTGGACTTACTTGTCACGCCAAAACATGGTGTTTTTTTGTTCTCCATGCGCGGAAAGAAGGTGTTCATATTTGCTTGTATCATGGAATTAGCATGCACAACGCCATCAGAGCGATAGAATGCTACCAATGCACTTTGCTCTTCCAGTACATTCTCAACAATTGGTTTAAGAATGTGCGAACACCCGCCTGTCTTCCCTCCTTTTTGTACATTTTTTGAGGATTTCAATTGAAGTGCCATTAGGCTTTCTTCGTTTAGTTGACTAACATTGAGCAGGAGATCTTCATTTCCTACCTGCGCGGCATTCAGTGAAGCATCTTTGATCTCGTAATTTTTGGCAGAGCATTGAAAAGAGGAGTCTGCAATCTTGCTATTGGAAGCACAATTTTTATTTAAATTTGATTTCTTTCTCCGTTTCACTGCTCTCTGGTGTGCTTTTTTCATTCTGCGAGAAGGATGGTAGATATTTTTAGATAAGTCGGTAGATTCAGACATCTCACTGTGTTCAACTTCAGCCAATACATTCGTGATGGCAGAAGGGCTATCAGGAGAGGTATCGTCAGACGCCATAGCAGGCGGCAAAATGTCATTTTGGAGCAATTCCACAGAAATCAGATTCGATTGACAAAGAATTTGTTCAATTTGCAGAATTCTCTCGTGTTGTAGTTTCGCCACTTCTATTAGATCTATAGAGGGAGACATAGAGTTTCCAGATACCAATGCAGCCGGTTTAACAACTGCCTTTGCAAATGAAGTAGGCGTACCATTTAACAGGAGAGGGGCTTCCGCAGTTTCAGTGCCTTGAGGTATCGAGGCATTCAAAGGCACACAAGGAGGCAGACTCCTTTTTACAAGCTCAGCCATTCGCTCGGGACAGGTGACATGGAAGTTGTGACAGGCTTCCTGGGCTAGCATGAACCCTTCAATTTTAGACAGTTTATTGGAGTTAGTTAGGATTGAATCTTTCATGTCCTTTAAGAGCAGATGTGTGAATTTGTGTCCTTTATCTAGAAGGTTTAAGATCCGTGTCAGTACTGGAAAAGAGTGTAGTTCCTGTTCTAAAAGATGGGAAGAATTCCCTTCACGCGGTATTGAGGACATTTGAGATTGTGGAGAAATCGGCACTGAGGTAGCATCATGTGGTAACTGTTTTAAGGAATAATCATGAAGGAAGGGGTCTTCTAATTGTAACTTCCTATAAGGTTGGAATTCCCTTGTGGGAGAACTTCCTAATTTGCTTGGTGCAAAAAAAGCCTCAGTGGATTTTATAGGAGTAGATGGCTGAGTGAGCAATGGTAAAGTAGGGAAGGACGCAGGGTGAAAGTGCACCTGTTCACGGATACCACATGGTGCTGCGGCAGGAGTAGAAGGGCCTAAAGAAAGGCTTATTCGCCTTTCTAAGGCTGCAATTATACCAGGTGCAAGCATCGAGGTATCAGAAAGTGGAATAAAGGGCTTCTCAGTCACCCCAGAGAGGTCATCTAGATTAATATCCACATCATTGGCCGTTTTTAGGGAAAAAGGTATATTCCCCTCCACTGCCAACATTGGAACAGGCAGATTTGAATCAGTGGGCTGTTCAAGATGAATATGGGAAGGCAGGTTCACATCAGAGCCTGACATTGGTGCGGCCTGTGTGGAAACTGAAAGAAAAGATTTCTGATCTGCAGCTAAAGAATGTGAAGCTTCCATTTGCGTTTTAGGCAGTTTTTTAGACATTGAAATTTTGACAGATTCTCGCAGACGTTTACCATTCCTTAAAGTAATTAAAGTAGAATCCATAGAGATAAACCCATATGCTATGAAATAATTACTAAGCAAGCAAAAAAAAGCACGTATACTCTCCCAGACGAAATTATGTATGAAGTAAGCTGTGAACTCACTTGTGCCAAGCGGAATTCTATTTACCTACAGGACAACCACGCACCTTGCACCGCAAACAGCAAACAGCCCTTTGCAGTGCTTCGCGGTGCGCAGCGCGGGTGCGCTGGAGGAGGAGTTATTTATAATGGCGTTGAAGGCATCACACAGTAGATGGGCGGGTCACAAACCCAGGAAACACCTTAAGGAAAACACATAAAACATCAGGTGTTAAAGAGTTAATAGTTGCCGCTTTTGAGGCACTTAATACCGATCACAGTCTTGCAAAGCCTCAAGCCTCTAGTACACTAGTACACAGTCACCTGGTTCCTGTACTGACGAGGGTCAGGCACAAAGCGGTGTTCCCAATAAAGACGTCTTCCCTTTCAATGCGGCATCTCAGATGATGAAGGTGCCGAAGTCCCAGGGAGTGAAATTGACCAATGCAGAAAGGCAGGCAGGCAGGCGTCCACAACGATCTTTCAGGGGCAAGTGAACAACACAGCAAACAGCCCTTTGCAGTGCTTCGCGGTGCGCAGCATGGGTGCGCTGGAGGAGGAGTTATTTATAATACCGTTGAAGGCGTCACACAGGAGATGGGCGGGTCACAAACCCAGGAAACACCTGGTTCCTGTACTGATGAGGGTCAAGCACAAAGCGGTGTTCCCAATAAAGACTTACTCCCTTTCAATACAGCATCGCAGATGATGAAGGTGCCGAAGTCCCAGGGAGTGAAATTGACCAATGCAGAAAGGCAGGCGTCCACAACGATCTTTCAGGGGCAAGCGAACAACACAGCAAACAGCTCTTTGCAGTGCTTCGCGGAAACGGAAACTAGAACTCGGAACAGTAAAACTCTTAAAGGACAAGGATACACTGAGGAAGAAAGCAAGGTCCCGAAACATTAGCACACAGTTTATTAACACGGCCGTTCGGGAACAGGGAAGCACTGGAAAATTGATGGCCCATGAGCAAGAAGGTTGATCAACAGGACAGACCCAGGAAGCAGGAAAACCATGAAAAGCACAACAAAAGTGAAATGGAGCAATTTAGGAACCAGGAACAAAGAACTAAAGAACAAAGAACGAGGAATCTGGAACAATAGGCGAGCCATGGTGCACTTGCACGATCCAGTTGCACCACGCCTGAAGATCGATTGTCTGTTCCCGCTTGTCTTCTCTTTCTGCATGGTGGAGCCTTAATGCACTTGGAAAAACTGCAGAATCGTCGTCAGACCTATTTGCTGTAATCTCCACTGTTAATTGTATTTTATGCACTTACTCTGCCTGTACAGACTAGTATCGTATCAGAATTTCAAGGGCTCTAAACAATTGTTGTTTTTACCCCTGTTCCCTCCCTCCTTGAGCGCCTTGAAACACTTGACTTGTGTATAGATGTTTTACAAATAAACATTACCATGTCATACCATACCATACCAGGTGCACGGCATCAATGGCCAACACTTGATCGAATTAAACTGAGGATGTTTAAAGCTCATGAATGACGACATGCCTCAGGTGTGATCATCAAATTGTAGCATCTACTGGCCACAGGTGTCCTCTTTCCAGATCAATGTGTTTTCGTCCAATTTTAACTGTTATGGATTAAAAAACAGAGTTTAAACATATTTTTATACTACTCAATACAGGGGGACCCCAACCCACCAAATACACTATGGTGGTTAAAATTAATTGAAAAATAAGGTTGACTAGTTGGGGGTCGACCAAAACACGTCAACTCCTCCATCCATCACCCGTACCTTGCCTGTGAGGGTTAAGAAGAAGGATGCAAGGCATTCTGGGAAATGTCTTTAAAATTAAAAAAGCACACTGGCTGCCAACATCCAGAAATGGATCCGGAAGAGAAGCGCATCCTCCAATGTTATCCTAGATCTTTCAGATCACTGCAGCCATATGCAACAAGGTTTATTAGCAAAATCCATTACATTGTAGGCCCGAGGTGATGTAGACAAGAGTGTGGAAGGGAGGATTCTGCCTTTTCTCCCCACTGAATGTCCTGCCAACGTAGGAAACTCCTCTATCGTGGGGTCTTTGGATTATTGCAATGGGATCTACTTGGGTCAACCATCTTTTTTAGTCAAACGTTTGCAGATCCTGCAAAACTCGGCAGCTCGACTGGCTTTGGGGTCTCCTACATCTGCTGCACTGGCTCCCTGTAATTAGCCGGACTGATTTTAGGATACTTTGCATTACGCACCGTGCCATTTGCAAGGCCGGCACAAACTCTACGCTCTCCTTCACAAACTTTGCTAACACAATCCCAAAATATCGTAGGGACCGAGCACAGGGACGCTCCTTTGCGGTTATGGCTCCTACATAATGGAGCCCCCTTCCAGCTTATCTTCAAGGCACTGTAGATCATCTTCAATTCAGCAAGCTTGTGCCAACCCATCTCTTTTAAGTCTGCTTGTCTCTTTACAGCTTCTTATAATTTGCTTTTCTTGGTTAGCGCCTCGATGCCATCGGGCATTAGACCACGATTTATAAAATCCATGCCATACCATAACAATGTACCGAACCATGGCATGGAGATCCTAAACTGTAGCTGTGTTGGCAAACAGTGCAGAAAGGGTGCAGATTCTCGACAAGGGGATATCGGGTTATAATGCCCCGTGAAAAAAGTCATCAGGTTGGCGACTTTTATAAAAAATGCATTAATGATGCAGCCTCCAAGCTATCAAACACTTTCCCCAAATATTCTAGGACTGGAGGTAATAATATATAATTATAACCCTCCTAGAATATTTGGGGAAAGAGTTTTGAGAGCCAGGAAAAAGTCGCCAGAACCTGACGACTTTTTCACAGGGACATTATTACATGGAACCGACAAGGGACTCCAAATGAAAGCATTTTCTATCTATGAAAAAGTATACATTAGCACTGTAGTTTCACTTTGGCAAAATAATGCAATGATCCCAAAAATATACTCGGTCATATCAAGAAATGCTGTAAAAAGGTGCAATGAGGAGGCCCGAATAATGCTAAATGGATCTAATCTCTCCAAGAAGCAAAATGTTCCCTTGCACCCCCATGCCTGCTCTGCCAAAAGTGAACTTGCAACCAGCCATCTAGACTGTGTACTGCCAGAAGCAAAGCTCTCTTAGAATTGGCAAGCCTTACATCCATCTACTTATGCCCCCACTTTTTTCATGTCCCTATTTTTCTCCAACTCTGGTTAAAGAACTTGTTCAACTATCACATCACACAAATTCTGAGATTATGCTAATCTAGTTCTAATTTCAAGAGATTATGCCAATCTAGCTCGACTATCAAGAGGTTATGCCAATCTAGCTCTACTTTCAAAAGATGATGCCAATCTAGCTCTAATTTCAAGAGTTTGTGCTAATCTAGCTGTACTTTCAAGAGATTATGCCAATCTAGCTCTAATTTCAAGAGATTGTGCTAATCTAGCTGTACTTTCAAGAGAGTATGCCAATCTAGCTCTACTTTCAATAGATTGTGCTAATCTAGCTCTAATTTCAAGAGATAATGCCAATCTAGCTCTAATTTCAAGAGATGATGCCAATGTAGCTCTACTTTCAATAGATTGTGCTAATCTAGCTGTACTTTCAAGAGATGATGCCAATGTAGCTCTACTTTCAAGAGATTGTGCTAATCTAGCTCTAATTTCAAGAGATAATGCTAATCTAGCTCTACTTTCAAGAGATGATACGGATCTAGCTCTAATTTCAACGAAGCACTGCTTCCAATGTCCTATGTGACGCCTTCAACCAGTCCTGGATTTACACATTGCATCCGGGTCTTGTACGGCCATATTTTTAGAGGTAAGAATGAAACTATAAATCTCAGTCTGTAATGTGCAAAACCAAGACTGGATTTATGGTTCAGGCATTGCATGGGCCACTTGGCAACTGTAAAAGAAGATGATTGACTTAATGGCTTCTTTTCTCATAAGCCTCAAAATGAAAACGTTCATGTACAAGCCAAATTTTGACAGACCATTATCTTACATAGGGCGGCCAATTCTAAAAAAAAAAAAGGAGTCTTCTAAAAATAGCAGAGAGTTTGCACTATTTTTTAGATGCACTGTTTTTTGTAAATGCACATTTCACCTTACTTTTAAGATGACTTGCGCATTTCCAGGGGGTTGTGCTGAAGCGCAAAGATTCTCTGGCCTTCTCCCTTGCTTGCGTTATTGTCGAGACACAAAAGCATGACAGGCTCTCAGCACCCCTCGGATGCTGGCAGCACATTTCACAGTGAGAGGCCCCTAAAAGGCCTCTCACTGTGAAATGTCAACAAAAAAGCGTGTCTAGTCCCGTTAAAGGGATGTAAGTGAAAGTCGGACAGCAGCGTACATATCGCCAGCAATGGTCCTCTCGTGCATTGTGCACCACCCTGTCCCTGTCCCTAAGCAGGTGCAGTGTAATGGGATTCATTTCAGGACATTATCACCTGATTTCACAGGTTGCCCTCATTTCGCATCTCGCCTTTCTGTGCTAGTCTGCCTAGAACTGCACTTTTCCCTATCGAGTAAGGCAGCCAGGTTACGCATCGTGCATGACTGTGCAGCCAAGTTGCACATCCTGCATGACTGTGCTAGTCTGCCTAGAACTGCACTTTGCCCGATCGAGTAAGGCAGCCAGGTTACGCTGACGCATTGTGCATGACTGTGCAGCCAAGTTACGCATCCTGCATGACTGTGCTAGTCTGCCTAGAACTGCACTTTGCCCGATCGAGTAAGCCAGCCAAGTTACGCATCCTGCATGGCTGTGCTAGTCAGCCTAGACTGCACTTTTCCCTATCGAGTAAGGCAGCCAAGTTACGCATCCTGCATGACTGTGCATCAAAGTTACGCATCCTGCATGACTGCGCTAGTCAGCCTAGAACTGCTTTTTGCCCGATCAAGTAAGGCAACCAAATAACGCGTCCTGCATGGCTGTGCTAGTCCGCCTAGACTGCACTTTTCATGATTGCGTAAGGCAGGCAAGTTACGCATCCTGCATGACTGTGTAGCCAAGTTACGCATCCTGCATGACTCTGCTAGTCAGCCTAGAACTGCACTTTCTCGTTCGAGTAAAGCAGCTGAAGTTACGCATCCTGCATGACTGCGTTAGTCAGCCCAGACTGCATTTCACCTGAATGAATAAGGTAGTCTAATATTGCATTTCGCCTGTTTGTGCAAGCTAGCCTAACACTGCTCTTCGCCTGTGTGAGTGGATGGCAGCTAGAGCCGAGTTCATACTAGACCTAGAGGTGTCCTGACGCACCAGATGCCTTTAAAGGGGAGCATAGTTAATTTGGTTGGTACAGCTAGGCAATCGGGCAGAGTGATGCCTCTTCCAACCCCATGGATACTCACACATATCTCCCACTGCCCTCACTCTGCTCAGCACCGACAACTCTAGAATCAATCCGGTCTAGCTGCACACATAAGTATATACCACCTTGCACACTGCAAGCTATTCAATGCAGCTATTCCCCATGATAAATGCAGCCTGGCTGCACACACTCATACTACCCGTCGCACATACCCTGCACACTACTTCCAGTATTGGAAAGCAGTAACCCACCACGAAAATTCAGTTTAGCTGCACACATACAGTGTACACACACGCACTATTTACTGCTCTGACTATCTCCAGTAACCTGGACTCCAGTCCCTGAGGGCGTATGATTGTTCTTTTATAATTATTCTTTTATAACGTGCTTAATACCAGAGATTGGTTTGTAAGCACGGGATTGGGATTCAAACCTGTGTTGTGCCGCGTGGTCTTGCTTCCAAGACAAGCGCGTTGCCCCCGAGCTATGCCCCATTTTAACGTAGCATAACATTTCCAAGCACATCCCTTTTCTGAGACGGGTATGCACCTTGACATGCAGAGAAGTGCCCGCTCCCGCTGCATGCTTTGCACACAGGAGGAGGGAGGGATCATGTGCACACATTCTCAGGCCCGCTGTGAGCAGAGTACACGTTTTTCGGCCACAAATCAAAAGGAAACGCTAGCGCAACACTTCCTTTACGCCCAGTGGTCGAAGTGGGCGGTAGCGGTTGGGAGCAGTGCTACCCTACTTTTTTTTAATTAAGTTTCACTGTTCCTAAACTTTTATTTGAAAAAGAAACCATTCTGGATTGGTTTCGTTTTAAAATAAAGGCGCAGAAAGAAGTAGAAACTTGCACTTCAGTGCACTGCACTGAACGTTCCCTTAAGTGCCAGGCTATTATGCAAGTCTATGCAAATAGGACGAGTATGGAGCTGACGACGGAAAATCAGCTCAAAATGGAGGAGGCAGCAGGGTAACCCCTGCGGGGTCATGCCGCCAGGACCTGGGACCCTCCCCTGGGGGTCAAAAGGCAAGGGGCGGAACGGCGCCAAAGGCCTAATGGCCCAAAAGCCCGCGAAGGGCTGAACAAAGGAAAAGGGGCGGGGCCATCAGGATTTAAGCAGGCGGGACCGGGGTGCCAAGCATCTCGCTCCTGCACTGGGACCCAGTCGCCGCCTCGCAGGTGGAAGAAATTTCGTTGGGGCAGAAGGATTTCATTTTCTGGTTCGTGTGCTGCAGTGATGTTCGTGATGGGTTCCAGTTAAAGAGGTGTTCCAGTGAAGGACGGGTCGTTGTTCCAGTGAGGAAGGAGCATCAAGGGCAGGAATAAATGTGCGGTGGAGGTAAGTGTGGGGGAGGGGCAAGGAATAAGCTTGTTCCTGGGCGGGGCGGGCCCGTGGGCCCTGTTGTTAGCACCCATCCCTCCCTCCACTTATTTCGCCTAGGGCACATCGTGGGTAATAATAGAGTCGGTCTGGTTGCACAGCGAGTAGAGCGCGGCACAAATTAATTCTGTCTTATTGTATCATTATAATGGATGCTCTGTCGTTAAATGTGACTGGTTTGGATTAAGTCATAGTGCAATGGTTAAACGGCTCACCGTGTGTTGATTCGGTGAAATACGGCACTGACAGAGTACAGCCTTTTTCTTCTTACTGAATGCTTGTTAAAAAATGGGTTGTGAAGCCGATGAGCACTAGACTGCTGCGCTTTCAGAAGACTTGGATGAGTCGGCCTTAAGGCACTATGTTTTCAGAGCGTGAGGGAGAGCGCCCGCGCCTCGCAGCCTGTGGTTTGTTTCCCCGCCAGGCTGCACCAATAAGGACCCCCCGGGCTGCTGAGTGGAGGCTCCTAGTGGGCAAAGGAGGCCTTGGTGTTTTTGCCCATGTTGAACGGCGGAGCTGGTGCTCATGGTTTTGGGGTACAGTGCATGCATTCATTGAAGGGTAAATGTCTGCTAGTTGTGTGGGGCGTTTTTTGGATCGTGCTACGGGATCCCATTTTTCACTCTCCTCCTTGTAGCTCGGCCTCGAGCTCAGTGCTTTCGCCAAAGGGAGGTTACGACCTCCGCTCTCCCCTGCTCGCTCGCGGTTGGTGCATGGGCGGGTCAGCAGAGGGTCCACGGAGTGAATGGGGATAGCAGGGGACGCTGGTTGCCTGTCTGCGGGCACTCGCCGTGTGAGTCAAGGGAGGGTGGAGTTGCGAACAAAGAACGCGGGTAGGGGTCGAAACAGGTGGTTTCGCTGACCTTTGTCGAAGTCGGATTTTGCCCTTGTCTGTTGCGGGGGAGCTGCATCAGATTTGGGGTTTCTGGGCACCTGAGTACACAGCGTGGCTTTGAGGGGAGGCTTGGGTGAAGGCAATAAAAAGGTTTTGATTTACGTTGCTGTATTTCGATGTCTCGGCAGCGTAGGTAGGAACGTGTTTAGCCATGGCGTGGCACCACACGCCATTATGATGCACACTACAGTGAGGGCTTATGGTGTTAATGTTAATTAGAGCCTTAGGTGTTTACGGTCGTGGCGCTGCGGGTGCAGTACTATACAAGTGGTAAGGGAATGTTGCTGCCGATATTTGTGTCTGGCAGGACAAAGGGTTCTAAGAGGATCCCATGGCACGCTCTGTGCTGCACCTAATAATGCTAGCCGCACACGAGGCAGCAGGCAGATCACTGGCCTGCCATTCTGGCTGCCAGACACGAAGCCCAGCCTTCTCTGGCCTTGATAACACGAAGCAGGAATACAATTTTCAGGCTGCCTTAAAATCTTAAAACACGGCAGTGGGTATTTGCATTCCCACTCTCACCCAGTTCGTAGGTGATTGTGGGAGGGTTTTGCTGGGAGATTTACTTAAAAATGTATCAATTTCAAGTCTCCCTGAACGTATAATAGTGCCCCTACCTATGTCTTCAGGCAAGGGATAAATCGGGATTCAAAATACCTCCCTAACCACGACATTCTTTCTTCAGCTATACCTAGGCAGCACCGTTTTCTTCCCGTGGGGGCGTACTAACGTTCGTGATGTGGGACCTCCAGTGCCCGTTCTGACATAAACAAGTTTGTGGTGGGTTTAAGTTTGGATGGCCCGAGCGGTTACACTTACATAGGGACACAGGTGTGTTAAATCCAGCTTGGGGAAGCGGACGGTTGTTGGGATGCCACGTTTATTCAAAATGTCAGGCTTCACCTGGCGGGGCAGTTATGGTGCTGTAACCTGCGTGGTGGGCCAGGCAATGTCTTTCGCCACGTTTGGGGTGGATGCGCATAGCATGTTCCTACGAGGGGGTTAGTGTGGCCATGGGGGAGTTAGGACCGTAAAAACCGAAGGTTCAGTATGTTGCACGTGGCGTTAAGGGTTCTTGCGATGGGGTTAATCAAGGCCGTTTCAAGGGAGTCCCGCTTGAGCAGGGCGGTTGCGCAGAAATATGGGGGGAAATAGGGGACTCTGCAATCAGTAATTATGGGTAAAGTTGCTCGGGATTGGCTGATGAATGATGGCTGGGCTGGCGAGGCTCGGGGTGATAAGCTGGCTGCATTACAAATGCGATACGGGGTCACGTTCTTTCGCAGGAGGCCAGCACCTAAGTAGAGCTGCATGACAGGAGCGAGTACTCACTTTGCATCTGGGCAGAACCTGGGGACACAGGTTCGAAGCCCGGCAGGTCCAAACCCAACGTTTCAATAATAATAAGCAGCGCACAGATACCGGAGGGTTCATAGCACTATGTAAAGGCAGAATTAGGGTCATCTCGTTTGGAGAGCAGGACGACTCGAAGCAGATCAGGTTCGAGCACTGGGTCCGCCCGGAGAAACTTCTGGCCATTAAGCATGTTATATAATATTTAACAGACAGGCGGGTCCACGCCAGGGACTGCATGTGGGCTCCAGGGTCGCGATGTTAAGGTGTGCACAATGGTTTTGTACTTAAGATGTAGAAGTGCGCCGATTAACATAACCCGATCGGGTATGGCCTTTACAACAGATTAGGGGACACGTGCTACAGTTATTAGGAAGGCACCAGGTGTGCTTAATTGTCTTAGGTCTGAGCCAGAAATTTCAAAGGAGGGCCCATTGGCAAGGTGCAAGCACGGACAGCTTTTGCATGTGTGATCTTAGCAGACTTATGTGGGGTAGGGCCTGGGCGTAGGACCGGGGGTACATGCATGTCTTATGTCGGATACATAGTCCCCAGAACAGACAGGAGCGGCTGTGGGATTACATGGTACGACAGCCAGGTCGCTTGAGGCTAGGGGCCTGGGGGTTGAATTAAAAATGCTCAATGGAAACACGGAGTGGGAGTGTTCTTGGGTCAAAAAATGTTATCGCTAAAACATTGAGGATTCTATGGAATAAAGGCCTCAGTGGACAAGGAAGGCGCGAGGTGTTCAGCGGGTATATTACACATATTCTCACTACTAATACAGTATTGTGCAACAAGGGAAGCACGCAGACTCCCACGAGGGCCAAAGTTGATTTGGTGTGCAAGTACATTGGATGACGATTGATCGGGCGCAGGTGCCGCTTGAAATAGAACAACATAGCGCCAAGGGTTGAGGACAAAAGGTTGGAGGAGGAGGAGTTTCGATTGATAGTAGCAGCGAAAATTACTTAACGGGCCATGCTTTGCACACAGTGGCTCGCTATTTGGAGCAATATAACGCCATGGGGATAGGACAGTAGGTTGGATACGATTAATAAAAGGGGTTAAGCCGGGTGCAAGGGAACAGGGGTTGAGATTAGGTCAGCAGGCTGTGGGGGTTGTATAGCGTTAATAATATCAACCCGCTGCTAAAGTAAAACAAGGGTTTTTGGCCTGGCGCTGGGGGCAGCAAGATTTTGGAAGGTATGATTGGGGTCATTTAGCAGGCGTTACAAGCTACAGGGAGAAACAGGAGAGGTCCCACTCGCTAAAACAAGGGTTAAGCAAGGCGCCGGGGACAGGGTTGGCAGTGGTATCGGGGTTTTTGAACAGCTCAGCAAGGCCAAGCCACCCTTCATCCTTCCGGGGCGGGGATCAAGTAACAGGGGGACTGATGCTGGAGAGAGGTAACGGGTCTGCTAACTTTTGGGTCCACGGCAGGGGAGCTCTGTCGTGCTAGAGGGACAGAAGAGGGGAAGGTGGCCTAGAAAAAAGGAGAATGGCTCAGCCCCTTTCGGTCATGATGAGAGCTCAGCGAATTTCTGCAAGGGCAAGCAATCCGCAGAGGATTTCATGGGGGTGATGGACAGCTAAAGGGTAACAAAGGGTACAGTTCAACTTCACTCGGCAGGAACGGCGCTCTCCCAACATGGTAATCCTGCAGGGGCAGGCAGAGCGAGGATAAATTGGGTGGGGAGCCCTGGCCCTCGGCCCAGGAACACCTGCAGATTTGAAGGGTTGGGGGAGTGGTGAGACTCGAAGAGTGGTTTACTAAGGTGGTTCCAAAGCAAGATCATTCCAAAGCGAGAATGAAAGGTTGCAGGGACAAAAGTGGTTACACAGCATGCACGCCCTGGTTAAAAGGGAGCAAGATGGAAAGGTGATAGGGGCAGAAGTGTCCCAGAGCAGGCCCGCCCTGGTTAGGGCGGAGCAAGGTGGAAAGGTGGCAGGGGCAGAAGTGTCCCAGAGCTGGCCCACCCTGGTAAGGTGGAGCAAGATGGAAAGGTGGTAGGGGCAGAAGTGTCCCAGAGCAGGCCCACCCTGGTCAAGGCGGAGCAAGGTGGAAAGGTGGCAGGGGCAGAAGTGTCCCAGAGCTGGCCCACCCTGGTTAAGGTGGAGCAAGGTGGAAAGGTGGTAGGGGCAGAAGTGTCCCAGAGCAGGCCCACCCTGGACAAGGCGGAGCAAGGTGGAAAGGTGGCAGGGGCAGAAGTGTCCCAGAGCTGGCCCACCCTGGTTAAGGTGGAGCAAGAGGGAAAGGTGGTAGGGGCAGAAGTGGCCCAGAGCACGCATGGCCGGAAGACATCAAAAAATTGGGGAGATGGTCTTCAGGATGTTACAAAAGATATATCAGGCCCGCAAAAATATAAGTTAACCATGCCGTTCCCTCCTTTTTGTCATCTCCCAGCGGCACAAGGAAGGAAGAAACGTACCGTGTAGGTAGTGGGGCACTCAGGCATCTCAATGGCTAATGCGAGCTGGACTCAGCAGCAGGAGGCGCTGACGGCCGGCGAGTTTAAGAGTGAGGGGCACGGGGTGCCAGGGATGAAGTGGGCTCAGCTAGAGGGGCAACTATGGAAATTGCTGAGTAGGCGGCAGAAGCCAGAGGTGTTGGTAATACACTTGGGAGGGAACGACCTGACCAGCCTGGGGAGGGGTGTCCGGCTGAGGGACATTCAAGCTCATTTCTGGAAATATCAGCACAGTTGGGCGAAACTGAAATTGGATGGTCGGAAGGTATTCCCCGGGCGCAATGGAGGGGGGCAGAGAGCCATGCAGCAGTTAAGAAGTCAAGGAGGAAGCTGAACGGGGCCGTTGCAAAATTCTGCAGGGGCAGGGGTTTCCATCAGACCAGGCATGGCTTGATTGATGGGAAAATACCCGAGTACTTCCTAACGGACGGAGGAAAACTTGTCCACGAAGGAAACGGAGCTCTTTTTCTGGGACATCTCTACCAAATTACTGGAATGGGAGAAGGAGACAGGAAGAAGGGGAGCCACAGTGGGCGAGAACCCACTCAGTGGCGTGGCGGTGTTTGGGCAACCAAGCACAAATGATAGACTCCGGACGAGCCAGAAGGAAACGGAATGGGTCTTCGCTCTTCCGGACCAGCGCCTCTTGGGGGCCTAAACGGCGGGGGCGTCTGGTAGGGACAAATAAGGCTCAGCTTCCCCCAAAAACAAACGGCGCTCTCCCCACCCACGGACACCTGCACGGGCAGGATTGGAACAGGTACAATGGGTCGGGGGAGTTGGGGGCCTACTATACCAAGTATAGGGGGAAGCAAAGGAAATCCGGCAAGCAAGCGCCACACGGACAGAATGAAGTTCACAAATGTGTGCAAATAATTCTGTTGTCATGGAAATAAAACTGCGGCCAAGTTTGCCATTTGAAATTCTGTGTCAGGCCAATTTTTGGGGATAAGGAGTAATGCATTGGGGTGCATGCACAAAGAATAATTGGCAGTAAAGGCAAATGGACGGCTGCAGGGGTTATGGAGCTGACGACGGAAAATCAGCTCAAAATGGAGGAGGCAGCAGGGTAACCCCTGCGGGGTCATGCCGCCAGGACCTGGGACCCTCCCCTGGGGGTCAAAAGGCAAGGGGCGGAACGGCGCCAAAGGCCTAATGGCCCAAAAGCCCGCGAAGGGCTGAACAAAGGAAAAGGGGCGGGGCCATCAGGATTTAAGCAGGCGGGACCGGGGTGCCAAGCATCTCGCTCCTGCACTGGGACCCAGTCGCCGCCTCGCAGGTGGAAGAAATTTCGTTTTCCACCCACCCACCCACGAAATACAAGCAAGGAGCAGGAGACCTGGGGCGTTGCTGTCGCAGGACACCCAGGCCAGGATATGACAAGTTGGCGGTGTTTGGGCAACCAAGCACAAATGATAGACCCCGGACGAGCCAGAAGGAAACGGAATGGGTCTTCGCTCTTCCGGACCAGCGCCTCTTGGGGGCCTAAACGGCGGGGGCGTCTGGTAGGGACAAATAAGGCTCAGCTTCCCCCAAAAACAAACGGCGCTCTCCCCACCCACGGACACCTGCACGGGCAGGATTGGAACAGGTACAATGGGTCGGGGGAGTTGGGGGCCTACTATACCAAGTATAGGGGGAAGCAAAGGAAATCCGGCAAGCAAGCGCCACACGGACAGAATGAAGTTCACAAATGTGTGCAAATAATTCTGTTGTCATGGAAATAAAACTGCGGCCAAGTTTGCCATTTGAAATTCTGTGTCAGGCCAATTTTTGGGGATAAGGAGTAATGCATTGGGGTGCATGCACAAAGAATAATTGGCAGTAAAGGCAAATGGACGGCTGCAGGGGTTATGTGGCACTTAATTAAATAGCAGGCCCGTTTGTTTAGGGGTTTGTTATTGCACGTGGGAAGGGACGTGGCGATGGGGTTTGTGGGGAGCTGGGGCCGGCCACCAGCGAACTTAAGTCCACTACTTCCTTTCATGCACTTCGACCACCATTTACGCCAGGAAAAGGGTTGAAAAACTGTCCCACAGTGACATCCCCTGGCCCTCAACCCGTCAATGACATCACAGGAAGTGACATTACAGGAAGGCTGATCATGAGGCCAGGCCATTTTAAGTGCTATTCAAAAGACCTTTGTTCACAACCCGAGGCTGCAGCATGTTAGCACGAAGCACTCGATAACAGAAACAAACTGCAAACGGTTGAAACAAACCAAGGGTAAAAGCGTTCATGCTTTTCAGAAATGAGAAGGTAGATTTGTTAAATGAGGGCGGGTTGAAGCAGCATCAGGCGCTTGGCTATTGCAATGCCTGGCGCCACCCAAATGACGTCCATGCAGACCCCGCAGCCTCTCGGCAAAGGGAACGTGTCCTCCAGTGCCCTGTGCAGGGACCAAGACACACAAGTTGCCAGACTGAAATCCCAGCGCTCTTTGCTCATTTTTCCAGCCCCAACAGTCGCAAAGTGAAAATGATTAAGAAGCGCCCTGGGAAGAAAATGAGAAGAGTGATGGCCTCCAGCAGCCGGCCAGTGTGATGAGAACGCTTCTGGAGAGCCAGGAGAGAATGAGAAATTGGGCTGCAACCATTGGGATCCGACTGAACAGGGCCCCGGAGAAAGCGGATGTTTAACTGCTAAATTACCTGCGGCCCGCGTATCAGGAACACAGCTCAAAAAGGCAAAAAGAAACCAACGTAATAGCATCGGCAGGAGGAAGAGGACATTTGCGAAGCTAATCAGTACACGTGGGTTCTAGCGATGAAAGATGCGTGTATCACTGCGGAGTTGAGCGGCGAAAAGCATTTACTAGATATTGTTGAGTTCAGTGACGGTGCAGCATGGGCAGGTCAAGTGCTACGAAGGATGGCTAGGGCGTGAATATCACCATGGTAACACAGGGAACGTCTATGCAAAGCTTGAATATCACATGACAAAAGCACGTTCTCTATTGTTGGTCTCCTTCTAGAAGGACAATCATTCACCCCAGGTTACAAGGGGGAAGTAGTGTGACCCCACCTTACATTCACCTTGCATGTATTGGTCTGGTTTCCAGACAGGCACCCCATGTTACCAGGTGGAAGTAGTGTGTCCCCACCTTGCATTTATTGGTCCGGTTTCTAGAAATGCACCCCTGATTACCAGGAGGAAGTAGTGGGACCCCACCTTGCATTTCTTGGTCCAGGTTCCAGACATGCACCCCAGGTTACCAGGAGGAAGTAGTGTGCCCCCACCTTGCATTTCTTGGTCCAGGTTCCAGACATGCACCCCAGGTTACCAGGAGGAAGTAGTGTGCCCTCACCTTGCATTTCTTGGTCCAGGTTCCAGACATGCACCCCAGGTTACCAGGAGGAAGTAACGTGACCCCACCTTGCATTTCTTGGTACAGGTTCCAGACATGCACCCCAGGTTACCAGGAGGAAGTAGTGTGACCCCACCTTGCATTTCTTGGTCCAGTTTCCAGACATGCACACCAGGTTGCCAGGAGGAAGTAGTGTGACCCCACCTTGCATTTCTTGGTCTAGTTTCCAGACATGCACCCCAGGTTACCAGGAGGAAGTAGTGTGCCCCCACCTTGCATTTCTTGGTCTAGTTTCCAGACATGCACCCCAGGACACCAGGAGGAAGTAACGTTACCCCACCTTGCATTTCCTGGTCTAGTTTCCAGACATGCACCCCAGGTCACCAGGAGGAAGTAACGTGACCCCACCTTGCATTTCCTGGTCTAGTTTCCAGAAATGCACCCCAGGTTATCAAGAGGAAGTAGTGTGCCCCCACCTTGCATTTCTTGGTACAGTTACCAGGAGGAAGTAGTGTGACCCCACCTTGCTTTTCTTGGTCCAGTTTCCAGACATGCACACCAGGTTACCAGGAGGAAGTAGTGTGACCCCACCTTGCATTTCTTGGTCCATTTTCCAGACATGCACACCAGGTTACCAGGAGGAAGTAGTGTGACCCCACCTTGCATTTCTTGGTCTAGTTTCCAGACATGCACCCCAGGTTATCAGGAGGAAGTAATGTGACCCCACCTTGCATTTCCTGGTCTAGTTTCCAGAAATGCACCCCAGGTTATCAAGAGGAAGCAGTGTGCCCCCACCTTGCATTTCTTGGTCTAGTTTCCTGACATGCACCCCAGGTTACCAGGAGGAAGTAGCGTGACCCCACCTTGCATTTCTGGTCATGCACCCCAGGTTACCACACCCCAGCCGCATGATGTACCATGGAGGCAGAGATCATGGAAATTGCCAGATCACCCCCCTCAAACATCATTTTGTTTTACCGGGGGAGGGTTCCAATCCCAACCTTCTCATTCCCTATTATTTATTCCCTATTCCCCACCCCTAACACTTATATACCCTGCCACCCTCATATTTTTTTAGGAGTATTTTTGGCCAAACTTTTTTAACAAAAAACTAATCGAAAAAAAGAACTGGCGATGAATGAACGTTGCGCCATTCCAAGACCACGAGAATTGGACTGGTATGGAAGCGTAGGCATGGACTACGTCATTTTTACCCGTAGGCGCGATGGAACACTGGCGACCCAGCCGTTCTATTTTTTCAGTTGATTTCAGCAGTTTTCCGTCGATGTTGACATGTGTCAGTCCGGTTCATTCACCCAAAAATACATTTAATTGCATGGTGACTTCCTTTCCAGTAATGCGTCTTCCTCCTGCTGGATTTTCTGGATGAACGGCGCCCTGATGAAGAATGGGTGGCACGCCAAGCCACGTGCTGAATTTGGATCACATTGTTTCTCTGAAGGCGGCTTGACATGACTGCAGCTCCTGAAGCCCCCCTGTTTTTTTTATTGTAAGGATCCACTAAAGGGTGAGCCTGTTTAGGTTGGGATGTGCCTTGGACAGCAGATTGCTCTGATATTCGCTGGAAGCACTGCATTTCGCCAGGTCTTTAGATCGAAACATAAAGAGGATGCAGGGCTATACAATATGCAACAACTCAAGACTGACAGGTGGGGTGGGAAGGGTGGGTACGTGGGGGTGCCCCATAACAAAAAACAACTTGTCGAATACAGTTTGACTGAAAGTACATACCAAACTGCTGAGAACACATAGAAGATCCATGTCAGCCAGTCGGCCTGATGGGCAGCACTTTCTGTGGACCTGCTGGAGCTTGGCCACCATCAACAGACCTGATCCAGAATCAAAACTTGTGTCAAATACCATAGAATCCAGAAAGGAGTATGGATTTCCATGAAGGTCCCAGAGAGCCTAAGGTTAGGCTTCGGCCAGCCCTGCCGGAGACTGATATTACCATGAAACATGGCTGCTTCATGCAGCCCATACATGTTGCTCCATCATAGGAATCTTACTGATGGGAACTGCTGAGGGGTGGCAGGATACAAGATCCCCTGTGTATGCCCTGGGCACTGAACCACTGAATGCCAGCAGTGTTGCCGAAATCTCCTTAGCATGTGCGCTGTGCCATCTCCCTTGGGCAGATGCCAGAGCCCGCATCCTGCTCTTGCTGCTTTACTTACAGTGCTCCCTTGGCACTCTCTAGTCTTGCCCACCCTGCCATCAGCCAGCCTTCTGGCCTCTGGTTATTGCGTTCTGTCTTTGCCCCTGCTTTCTCCCCCTCACATCCTCTGATCCAGTGGTCTGCAACCTGCGACTTTGCAGATGTTCTGGACTGCGGCTGCCAGAATCCCTCAGCATCGACTCTGCTGGCAAGGGCTTTATTCCAAAACATCTGTAGAGCCAGAGGGTGTTGACCTCGGATTTAAGCTTCTTTAAAAATATCAGGCTTTACCCTGCAGTTTTCTCCCATTTGTCATGTTCTCCTCCCTGTCTGTTCTGCCTTGTGTTTCCATTTTGCCCTCTGCTGTATTCGGTGCCAGCCTGTCATGATATGCCTTGCCCCAGGCACTTGCAACAGTTTGCCTTATCTTAGTCCCTTGAGCAGTTAGTCACCACTCATAAAAATATAAATCATTTCCTGCTTCCATTTACAGAAAGAAATGGAGCACCCTGGCAACAGCCGAACAATGGCCCTTTTGTTCAGATCTGTATGAACTTTGTGATACATGTTCTTTGACACACCCTTATTTAACTGTTTGTTCGGCTTATTTGCCCATTGCCTCATGGAACAATAACTCATTTATTTTTACAATCTTGCCTGGTTTAGCTTGATGTTTCTTTTCCTTGCCATGTGCTCCACTCAAGCTGAATACAGGGGTGGGCTGGCCTATAGGGAACTCTGGAGATTTCCCGGTAGGCCTCTGCTCCCTTGCCAGGGGTGGACTGGCCTATACGGAACTCTGGAGATTTCCCAGTAGGCCTCTGCACCCTAGCCAGGGGTGGGCTGGCCTATAGGGAACTCTGGAGATTTACCGGTAAGCCTCCTTCTGCACCCTGGGTCGTGGCAGCCTATTTTATTTTCACATTTTATCATAGGTAAAGGGTCCGGCTTGATGCAAATCAATAATCTGGGGCCACTTTGAACGTTTTTTCCAGGGCCTCCTTTGGTACCCAGTCCACCCCTGGCTGAATAACCTTTAGTCTAAAGCTGTTGGAGTCTCAGTGCCTCGAGGAGACACACTGTGGGAGTCACAGTACCTCAAGGGGGCACATTTTGGGTGTCTCAGTGGCTTAAAGGGGACACACTGTGGGAGTCACAGTGCCTGAAGGGAAACAAACACAATGGCCCGCATTCTGAGTTTGGGGGTAAGTTCTGGTACTTACCGGCATGGCAGAAAGAACGAGACCGATCTGGTCACAGACCGCTAATTGCGGCCTATTACGACCTTGCGGGCACAAGCTTTGCGCCATGCCAGTAAATCACCTAGCGGCATGCCGCTAAATGGCCCGTAAAAAAACCCCTACCGGCATGCTGCGAGACGTACTTAACAACACCGCCATGGAAGCAGCAACGTCTGTTAATAGTAAATTACGGTCACAGCAAAATAACGGAACCGGAAATATCGTCATCGCACAGGAACAGGAAGGAGCGCGGCGGCCATCTTTAAAAACACAATCCATTGCCATCCTCATCAGGCAGCACCCTTGGGAGCAATCTGAAGTTTGGAAAAGGCCTACACACACGGTAGCAATGCCAAAAGCCCCAAAGAAGTCAGCGGACAGGCTCCGCAAACAGCGATTTAGCCCAGAAGAGCTGCAGGCCATGGTCGACACCCTGACGGAGCACGCTGACGTCGTGTTCAGTGGGAACATGCGCCGGGAGGCGGTGCTCCACAAAAAAAACATCTGGGCACAACTCGCCCAAAGGGTGAGCGCAGTAGGCACCACCCCCCGCGCCCCTGTGACTGCCTCAAGCGGTGGGATGACTTGCAGATGAGGGTGCAGAGCCTCCTCTCCACCAACCGGAGTCAGGCCGTGGCTGCCACCTCCCCAGCAATGCTCGACTCCTCTGACCTTGGGGTAGGCATTGTGGCAGGCGCCGATGCAGGGAGGGATGGGGGTGGTGCATCCTCCATGGACCTTTGGGTAGCCGGGGTGGGTGTTTTTGTCCGGGCTGGTATGCGGCACACCCTGCCTTTGCCCGTGGAGGTGGTGGGACGGCTCGTCTCGGCCTCCTCGCTCTCATGCTCAGTGCCTGTGGGGGTAGAAGAGAGGGACGGCATGAGTGATTGTTTGAGACGCTAATTACATTAATGGCTGCATTCACATTTCAGTCATTTGGGGTTTGTGTCCTTTTGGGCGTTGCAACATGTGTCTGATATGTACGCAGGTGTCAGAGTCACTCATCCTGGCCTCGTACTGTGCAGTCTGACTCGCACACTGCCAACCCATCTGCACGGTGTGCATCATGGGATGTGCCAGTTTGTGCACTATGTGTGATGTGCGTTATGTACCAAGTTTGAGCAGGGATAGCGGTGTGTATTTGTATGATGCTCACTTATCTCTCGTAATTAATCAGGGCAACTATGGTGGTGATGGTGGCACAGTCAAGCTGGTAGAGGGTGAGTATCTGCTCAGGGGTTCGCTTGAGGGACCGGACCGGATGCATGGGAGTGGGGGCTGCTGGGGTGGTGACGGTGGCTGCACTGGTGCTGCATGCTGGGCCTGTCTCACCCTCCTTCTCCTCCTGTGTCTCCTCTGTGGTGGGGCCTGGTGTTGTTGGTGTTGTTATTGTAGTTGTGGCCTTGCAAGCAGGGCCTCCTGCTTCATGTACTGCTACCACTATTGGTATCATCTTGGTGTTGGAGGGGGTGTGGTGTGTGGGTGTGATCATGTTCTGCTGTGGCAGACTCCATTGCCTACACCTGTGCTTATTGTGTGGACCTGTGGCTCTGGGAACCACTGCTCAGGGTTCTTTACACCTTCTCTGAGATGCCTGTATGTACTCCATGCCGGTAAGGTACTTTACGGTCTTAAGGAGGCCGTTATTCACGTGTGCGCGTTACTTGTGATCAGCACCGGTTTACGCCATGCCGCTAATATCGGCATGGTGTGTTGCGCCCGCGACCCAAGAACGCTATTTACTGCATCGTACTTTACGGTACCGCAAATAGCGGTCTGGTTGGTCGGAATAGCCCGTAGCGGTAAGCAATGCCGGTAATCTTTTACCGGCATCGTTTTTCCCTTACCTCCAACCTCGGAATGACCCCCAATGTGTGAATGGGGATTCGCGATCACCAGGGGACACACTGTGGGAGTCTCAGTGTCTCAATCGGACACACTGTGGGAGTCACAGTGCCTCAAGGCGACACACTGTGGGACTCACAGTGCCTCAAGGGGGCACACTTTGGGTGTCTCAGTGCCTTAAAGGGGACACACTGTGGGAGTCTCAGGTCTCAATCGGACACACAGTGGGAGTCACAGTGCCTCAAGGGGAAACACTGTGGGAGTCAGTGCCTCAAGGGGGCACACTTTGGGTGTCTCAGTGCTTTAAAGGGGACACACTATGGGAGTCTCAGTGCCTCAAGGGGACACAATGTGGGAGTCTCAGTGCCTCAAGGGGACACGCTTTGGGAGTCACAGAGCTTCAAATGGACACACTGTGGGAGTCTCAGTGCCTCAAAGGGACACACTTTGGGAGTCATAGTGCCTCACAGGGACACACTGTGGGAGTCTCAGTGCCTCAAGGGGACACACTGTGAGAGTCTCTGTGTCTCAATCAGACACACTGTGGGAGTCACAGTGCCTCAAGGGGACACACTGTGGGAGTCACAGTGCCTCAAGGGGGCACACTTTGTGTGTGTGCCTCAAGGGGACACACTGTGGGAGTCTCAGTGTCTCAGTAGGACACACTGTGGGAGTCACAGTGCCTCAAAGGGACACACTGTGGGAGTCACAGTGCCTCAAGGGGACACACTGTGGGAGTCTCAGTGTCTCAATCGGACACACTGTGGGAGTCACAGTGCCTCAACGGGACACACTGTGGGAGTCACAGTGCCTCAAGGGGACACACTGTGGGAGTCACAGTGCCTCAAGGGAAACAAACACAATGTGGGAATGTGGATTTGCGATCACCTTCCTTCTTTCAAAGTGCACTAACGATGGAAAGATGGCTACTATACTGGCAATGAAGTCCGCCATAGTTCAAAATAGGAATATTGTGATTCTATGAAAGTGTTGGTGAGTTCTGGAATGCCAGAGGTCTGGGGGTTACTACGAGCTCACACGTTCAGCTTGCGAGGGCCCAACAACCCTGCCCCCAGAAACAACAGTGGACGCAGCGAAGGGCAAGTTACAATTGTAGTTTATTACAAAAAACAACAGGGATCATACAGGACATTTAAAAATCTCCAGAATCACCATTTCCAAACCAGTGTCAACCCTCATTGATACAGACTGTTGTCACGATCTGGGCCCATGGAGTGGTACACACTATAGATTAACCTTATAGATCTTACTCAATTGGTCATTTCATGTCAGGTGGCTGGCCTGCCCCTTCACAAGATACTATCTATTACATTGTTGCAGGTTTGCAGGATTACCATTGGCCCTTGCCTTCTGCATCCACCCCTGGATTTCTGTCCCCTGATTGGCAGGAACTGGTCTCCCCAGTCCTGGGACCAAGTTCATTTCTCAGCACTCTGTGCACCTCTTCAAGGTGATGCAAATGACTATGTGTTCCCAATGTATCTGTTAGCAGCACCACTTTGCCTGTGAGAGTGCTCTCCATGTTGCAACACTGTTAACTTGTTCATGTTTCACTTCATGTCTGGGTTGCTGAGAACTGTTCTTCTTCCCACCGCGGGTGAATACCCATTGTATAGCTCGGCTGCATCACGCGGTTGAGGACCACAAAATTGAGCTTTCCTGGTCTGTAATTTTGAGGATGTATTCTGTTTTTCTACAGATGGCCCCTTGTCGTCTTAAGTTTGGAATGTGCTGCTTGTCTCTGACCTTGGCTGTGAGCCCTGGCATTCCTGCCTTGTGCAGCCTGGTTCTGCTTCCCCTCGTCTCTCGGTCCTGTGGCTTGTGGCCTTATGTGATTCTCGTTTTACTTATACTATGATTTCTACACACTTATCTTGTGCTGTATTTCCTATAGGTTAGTCTTATTTAGTCCTGCAAGGCTCCTTATATGATCCTTTAGTTCCATAGGGTTAGTTCCCATAAGCATCTGCAAGCTTTTTCAGCATCTCTTCGTTGCCTTGCGTTCAGCGTTTCTGCACTTGGGTAATGATGAAAATAATAAAAAGATTTTGACAGTATGTATATGTATCTGCCCTCTATCTACAGAACTCTGTAAGCATGTTCTTCGTGTATATGAGTGTGTGTTTGTGTAAAGTTGTGCATGGTTGCGAGTGTACTTCATGACTAACGTGGCTATGCTGTGGTGTCACTGATGACGTCGGCACAGTTGTTCCTTGGCATTAGTCAACGTCGTCTATCATGGAATTTCGATCTATAACCACTGTTGAGTGACCTGTATTCATAAAGACATTCACTGGCTAAGGTTTGAATGGATGTCTGAGAGAGTACTTCTCTGCATACTTGTCAGTCACTGATTCTCCTGGGGGATGTCCGAATAGTGAGTGACTTCTTGCGTTCTTGACTCTTCAGGCTGTCATGTTCTTGGAGATGAGGGGGGCATTCTTGAGACCCTCTCTTTAGTCCCCCCTCTGGCCGACATGTCAACCAAACCTCCATACTTTGTCACTCTTGCTTTTGGTAGCCATATCTTCATTACTCCTCCATGACCATCGCAATTTGCATGGAAATCAAAACTCCAGGTCATATAGCTACAGTCTCTTTCTGGGTTGCACCATACCCATTTCCCCAGTATTTGTTAGTGTTGAATGGTTTTTCAATATTATCATTTCAGTCGGAAACAGTGGACATTCCTTTATCCTGGCTCTCAGGTTTTTATTTCCTTCCTCTAATCTTGTCCATTTGTTCTTCCGTGTTCACATCTACTAACACTTTCATCCCTATTGTCTTCTCAGTAGTTTTGCAACATTGTGTAATGCAGATCTTCACCACGCAGAGTCCTACTAGTATTACTGCTCCTAGTAATACTTAAAGTCTGTCTGCTAAAACATGATGGCATCCAGGACCATATATATGTGTGAGGAATTCGACCATCTGCACAGAGAGAGCTGCCTCCCACCACTAACTCTGTCTCAAGGGCTGTGAAGCGCCCTGGAACTGCCTCGATGCTGTCAAGCACCAAGAACTTCTTCCGCACCAGGTGCATTGCGGTTCTGCCCCCCCTGGTCCTTCTCCGAAGGCCCCTAGAGACAGTTACGACCCTTTGCCCCCTTGGTGCTGGAACCAAATAATCGTGAACAGTAAGACTGATTACTTTACCAACTACCCTCCTGTCAGTATCCAGAGTGCACCCCTTTCCTTTGTGAAACTGTCTGTCCTTTGTGTTCCTTTACAGAGTGGGTCATATTTGTAGTGTGCTAGAACTGTCTGTTGTAGTAATAATAAAGTAGATATTTGTATACAACCTTGACTGGACAATCCCTTTTAACATTGGGTAATAATTAAATTTTCACTGTCTTGCAGCTAACCAACGATTCACGACCTTGCAGAGTTAAGCCTGCCATTCCGTCCACGTTACCAAAAATTGGACAAGGAGGTCTTATAATTCACTTGTGTTCCAATCTGTTCGGATCCTTTCTGGTGTACTAGAGGTGTGGTGTTGATTGATGGTTTAGAGACCGATATTCATCCCTGGACCACTGGTGCTGCGGAAGTTGATTCGTCACATTGGTGGCAAGCTGTCAGATCAGTTGGAGCCTTGCGCACAGCTTAGTCACCCAAGGATAAAAGTTCTGTTGCAGGCAATGTTTAGTCACTGCTGGGTATTAGTAATAGTCATGGAGCTTGACCTGGAGACTCTAAAAGGCATGACCAAGGATGCCCTGTGCATTTTATGTCAAGAGAGGGGACTTCCCCACAGCACTAAGGTTAATAAACCTGAGCTGCTAACCAGCCTTCAAGCTTGGGTAGAAGCGGGAGCGGTTGGGGAGAAGACCCAGTGGGACGGGCTAGGCCCTGTGTACCCAAACGGACAAGACCTTCCGGAGGGGGAAAATGACGAAGACGACCACATGAGCAGTGTCTCTCGTCAATCATCCCATCGGGGCGCAAGTGTGGTTTCTCTACACTCGAGAGTGCCAATGAGTGCAGGGGCTATTGCGGCATCCCACAGGCCCCAAGCATCAGCACAGTCTCTAAGTGGCCCAGTAATTGTTCCAGCTGTAAATGAGGTAGCAGTTAGAAAGCTGCTGCTCGAGGAGAGGAGACTAGTGCTAGAGGAAACAAACAGTGGGAAAATGTCGCCATAGAGATGTGCAAGCTGGCACTTGAAGAGCAGATAGAGGCCAACAGGTCCACCTCTAGTGAGAACAGCAGTAGTAGCTCAAACCAGATCACCCGGGATAGGCCCGGATGGCACATCCCCAAAGACCTAGTACAGACTTATGAGGTCGGGAAGGATATTTTCGACTGGCTTGAAGTGCTTGTGCTGGCATTCCAACTACAGGAGGTGGATTAGGTACTGTGGTGTGCATCCCTGATGAGTCGCTTACCGACACTGGGGACTGATGCATTGCTTCATTTAACTCCTGAGTAAAACCTGTTTATGAGAGCATGAAGGCGGCCCTACTCCGGAAGTTCTGTAAAACCCCAGAACAGTATCTCAAGAGCTTAAGAGAGCTTGGAAAGAAAAGTGGGCAGACATTTGAAGTGTTCTTACACTTGTTGAAATATCTGAGCAGGTGGGTGACTGGTAACAAAGTTGACATATTTAAAGGGATGTACAATTTGATTGAGTATGAGCATGTGTTGAAACATTGTGAGGTTGACCTACACCAGCATCTTGTGGAAAGCCTATCACAGACGCATTTGCAGACAAAATATAAACCACTGGCGAACTTCGTTTTGGTTGAGATAATTAGTTGTTGCTGACCTACTTCGTTTCACCCCACCAGCTGAACTCTACTATCGCTAAGGGGCAATTAATCTTACATTTTCAACTAGTATTGGGCAGATACAATATTTGGAGAAGCCGGCCAGCAACAACTAATTATCTCAACCAAAATGAAGTTCGCCAGTGGTTTATATCCCAACTATTTCAGGATCAGGAAGATCATTACCCAACAGACATGGGACAGGCCTGCTTCTCCAAATATTGTATCTGCCCAAAACTGGTTGAAAATGTAAGATTAATTGCCCCTTAGCGATAGTAGAGTTCAGCTGGTGGGGTGAAACGACTCCATCCCTGTCTCATGTCTGTTGGGTAATGGTCTTCCTGATCCCGAAATAGTTGTAGTGGCTACACAATCGAGGGCCAAAGAGAACACCAGAATGAACGCTCTCATAACCTTAGGGCTTGGAGTGCTTCCAGGGGGCATGTTGGATGGACTGGCGTGGCCGGTAGCCCCTTGTCCAATTCCACATTCTACTGAGTCGCCTACTCCTGCGGAAGATTGGCTAGTAGCCACGGAGGACCCTACTTTGGTAGCAGGGGACGCTGTGACTTGGGAGTTGCCTGGCGCAGTGCAGGAACCTGAACAGAGGACCAGGTGGGCACAGATCTGAAGGGTCTGCCCAAGCTGGATGAGTTTTCATCAGCTGGGGGCCCAAATCAGACTGACTTCTACACAGCCCAGAAAGTGTGTCCCACTCTGGCGGGTCTGCAGAAGCAGGCAGAGGAGCAGGCTAAGGGCATGGACCCTGGAATGTTCAAAGTGTACTGGGAGGATGGACTCTTATACAGTGAGCCAAAGGATTCTGAGGGCGAGGAAACCAGAAGGTTGGTGGTTCCCCAATGCCACAGAAAGTTCCTTTTGGATTTGGCTCACCAAATTCCTTTAGCGGGTCACTTGGGTGACTAAGACATCGGACCGGTTGTCTGCACACTTACCGCAGCTTGGCTTAAAAGTTAAAGCATTTTTACAGTCCTGCCTGACTTGTCAATCTTCTGGCAAGTCAGGTGATGCCACAAAGGCCTCCTAATTCCACTACCGGTGGTCGGGTGGCCTTTCGAGAGAATACAGATGGATATTGTTGGTCCTTTGGATGCTCAAACCAGCTCAGGGAACAGATATATCTTGGTGGTGGTAAACCACGCCACAAGATAACCTGAGGCTGTCCCTCTGAGGGGCATTAAAGGCCCCATGGTTGCAAAGGCTCTGATTGGGATATTGTCCCATGTTGGATTCCCCAAGTAAGTTGTTTCTGACAGGGGATCAAACTTCATATGAGTATATATGAAGGCTACGTGGGAAGAGTGTGGAGTCACCTACCGGTTCTCTACTTCCTTCCATCCACAAACCAATGGGCTTGTTGAGAGGTTCAACAAGACCCTGAAAGGCATGATAGGTGGCTTGGAAGGCCACCTGAGGAGAAAATGGGAGATTCTTCTGCCATGCCTTCTGTTCACCTACAGGGAGGTGCCACAGAACGGAGTAGGTTTTAGCCCCTTTGAGCTTCTGTTTGGACACCCTGTAGGAGGTACCCTCAGTCTAGTGAAGGAGGGATGGGAACGCAACCCCTCATCCCCGTCACGAGATGTGGTGGACTATGTACTCGGCCTTCGGTCCAGAATAGCAAAGTAGATGGAACAGTCAACAAAGAATCCGAAGGCCAAGTCAGTGGGACACTGGAAACAGTAAGCCGGTGAAGAGTAGGATTCACCGGATGTCCTATAAGGTCAGGGACACTATCAAGGAGGACATTTCCAAGATGTTGTCCTTAGGAGTGATAGAGCCATCCCACAGCCCCTGGGCTAGTCCAGTGGTACTGGTCCCTAAAAAGACAAGTGGTGGGAAAACTAAAGTTTGCTTTTCTGTGGACTACAGGGGGCTCAATTCATTGTACTGAAACCCTGCATTTAATGTCTTCGTGTATGATTATTTTGTATTCACATGCACTGCGCCCGATTGGCAAAGTCCAAGAAATGTTTTAACCAAGCTGTCTGTAACATCGCCGTGGTACCCAAGGGTTTGGGCGAGTAATAAATGCAAATAAATAAAATAAATAAAATAAATAAATAAATAAATAAAATAAATAAATAAAATAAAAATAAAGATGCTCACCCCATTCCTCGGGCAGATGAGCTCCTTGACAAACTCAGCGCTGCCAAGTACATTGGCAGGATGGCTTGACAGATGGAGCGAAAGGAGGTCAACATTCTCAACCCCGGAAGGACATTATCAGTTCACTGTGATGCCATATCGATTGAAAAATGCCCTTGCCACTTTTCAGAGGATGGTTAACCAGGTTTTGTCTGGACTGGAAAACCTCAGTCTCGCCTATTTAGATGGCACTACTGTGTTCAGCCACACCTGGGAAGATCATGTATCCCACCTGAAACAAGTGCTTCAGGCGCTGCAGAATGTAGGCCTGACTATCAAGACCACGAAGTGCCAGATAGCGCAGGGTACCGTGACTTACCTAGGCCACCTAGTTGGTGGAGATAAGAAAGAACCTCTAGAAGCAAAGGTACCGGCTGTGAAGGAGTGGGACATCCTCACCAGACAGACGCAGATGAGAGCCTTTTATGGTCTCACCGGGTACTACCGGTCATTCATCAGAGGGTATGGGACCATTGCCATGCACCTGAATGATGTAATGTCCAAAAAGATGCCAAAGAAGGTAACTTGGACCCCCGCCTGTCAAACCTCCTTTCAGGATTTAAAGGATGGATTTTGCAGGGCCCCAATTCTGCAAGTACCAGACTATGGTCAGGAATTCATTATCCAGACAGACGCCTGTGATTTTGGGATTGGAGCAATGTTAGTGCAGCTGAACTCTGAAGGGATAGAGCCACCTGTTGCCTACATTAGTTGACAAAAAGGGAATGGAACTCGGCTGTTGTAGAAAAAGAGGCGTATGCAGTCATGTGGGCTGTAAAGAAGCTGAAACCCTACATCTCTGGGTCTCACTTTATGATCCAGACGGACCACAAGCCTCTGCGATTGTTTAATGCCATGCAAGGGGAGAACCCTAAGCTTTTGCACTGGGCCATATCCCTAAAGGGATTAGATATCGACAATCAGCGCAAGCCAGGCTCCCAGCATGGAAACGCAGATGGCCTCAGCTTGTAATTTCGCCTTGATGATGAACCAGACCCTCAGTAGGGTGGTGGTTCACATGTTGAGTCTGGGGGGCATGTGAGGAATTCAACCAACCACACAGGGAAAAGAATGCTCGCCTGGGCTTTTTTGATTTTTTTAAAATGCAATTGAATGATGGGAGACCAACCTCTGAGAAATGTGTGAGGCCAATCCGCTCACATTTCATCTGCTTCCCGCACAAAACGCAAAGTCAAATGTACTCTGGGAAGTCACAGCCTACAGGCGCCGTCTTCCCCTGTCATATTCAGCTGGAATGTGACAGTCTTGGGTACATCAAAGCATCTCAAGGAGGGGGAAGGCACACCTTCCTCCAGCATGGGCAGCCTAATTTAAATATCAAAGACCCCATGGATCTGCATTTCCTTTGACCTCCGGCTAGTTATCTCATTAGTGCATACTAATGAGATAATTGAGGCAAGCCTGCTGAGTGGGCTTGGTTGCTGAAGAGAGAACAGGAAGGCGGGACTGACACTTCTTTGGTATGCAATGTGTCAACTTGAAGCTAGTTCCAACCTCTCAGTATGAAAGGCAGTGAATGGCCTGTCTGGGTCCAGCAGTTTCTTCAGGTGTCCCTGCAGAGCAGATCCATTTCAGAGGGGAGAAGTATGTGGTTTGGGGGTGACAGGAAGTCTACTCCCAGCACAAATTTCAAGGTAATCCTGTCCTTTAATCAAGAGTCACAGAGGGATCAGTTAACCAGAGAGACACTTTGATCTACAACAGACAGGGAGATGGGTGGGACTTAGGTATATGTTGTCACCTTCTTGTCTGTCCTGTTGCAGAGCATCTGGATCTGACCTCATGCATAACAGAAGATTGTTGGTGAGGACCCAGTATTGGTTCAGTAAGGTGGGTTTAGCCTGCACCAATTAATGGGGCCTATTTGGCTTTGAAAGAGGGCTGAACCCCTCACTTAGCAGACCATGTGAAGACTTCGGAAGGAGTAAGAAGAAGGACTCATTTGTACCCAAGCTGAAGGTACAGTCTACCTTACATCTTCTGCCAGTGAAGGAAGGCCAGGAGTTCCAAGAGGGAAGCAAAATCCCTTCCTTAAACATCTTGCAGGGAACATAGGGGAGATACCGGACTCAGAGGACCCGTCGAGCAGCTCCAGCAGCGGTACCAAGCCAGCACACAACGTGCCCTGCTAGGTTCTGCCAGCAAGCTTCCTAGTTGGGAAGTGCCGGAGAGCCTCTGAACAAAGGACACGGCCATTGCCTGCAATCACTCTCCTGAGCTTTGGGCCATCCGCCTTGAAAGGGCGCGAGCCCTGTGAAGAAGCTAGGAGGAGTGCCACACAAGCATCATCCAGCATCCATCTTTTAAGGACATTTTCAAGACAGTTGAGCCCTTAAGCCGCTTCTGGCTGCACCGCTGATTGTTGTCACGCCGCAGTCACAAGAGGCATCCGAGCCGACTCAAGCAGCATTCCAGATCCACAAACCAGCACAGAGACAAAGATTCTTGGCCCTGACCCTCCGCGCTGGACGGCCTTCAGATGTCTGTGTCATGCCGCCGGCGTCTAGTCGCCGGTGGAAGCTATGGAACGCCTGGCGTTGGCGGCGCCATTAGGTCATCCATTGCTTTTCCCTGTTCCTTTCCCAGGTTGCCGCTCTAGTCTCTCCTTTTCATTTTCCCGGCTTCACTATTTAAGCACCGCCCACTTCCGGGTTCGGTGCGTTGCAACTTTGTTTCTTTCCGAGTTGCTTGCTCCGTTGTGTTTTTCCTCGTTCCAGCTTTGCTACCCTTTGATCTCCAGTCGGCGTCACCTCGCCGTTCGCCTTCTTGGTTTCTTTCCCTTCCCTGGCGCCTCGCCTCTTTCTGGTTTTCTCTGTGCTCCTTGTCCTCCTTTTCTCCATCATTTTTCACTACTGGATTCTTCCAAGGACCTGCTTCGCTTTCCATCGCCTGCTCAAGACCCTCGATCCAGCCATTCTTGAATTGCTGCACTTCGCTCACTAAATTCTACAGGATCGTGACTTTGTTCTCCGAGGGTTTTTTTTAAGCATCTGCTTTTTTCCCTCGTTACCCGGTCCCTGCGGGAAGGAAGCCTCTTGCTTCCCTGCTTGGCAGGGAATCAGGGTGGCTTCCCACCGCGGACGACCATACCTCTTCTCTAAAAAGAAGAAGACTGGGAAAAAGGTATTCCGCCACGACACTTCGCCAGAAGACTCAGGTGAGGAGGAAGCCAAGGAGGTGGTTAACATCATTGATAAAGCTACCGAGTTTCCAGAGGTTGACAGTTTGCAACGCCCACAGTTAAGAACCATGGCCTCACCTGAGCAGGTGCAAGAGCTGCTAACTGCTGTACATAACCTCACACAAGAGTTACAGGCAGTAAAGACGGAGAACACTACCCTTAGACAGAGGTTAGACCGCTTTGAGCAGTCACGCAGTGATCTCCCTCCTATGCCACTGTCCTGTGGCAAATACGACGGAACACCTAACAAATTTAAAGAATTCATGGAGGCTTGCGTGATCTATTTCACATTTAGACCTCAGTCTTACGCCTCAGACCAAGCCCGCATAGGGTTCCTCATTTCCAATTTGACCGGGAATGCCCTGGTTTGGGCAGCCCCTATAGTAACCAGTGCCAGTCCTCTTCTTCAGGATTATGCTGGATTACCGCCCAGTTCAAACTTGCGTTTGAACAACAAGAGACTACCATATTAGCCAGTGAACAGCTACTGGATATCCGTCAGGGAAGCATGGACCTTTTGTCTTATATTTCCCGATTTAAAAGGGTGGCGGCTGATGCGGGTTGGCAAGAGAACGCCCAATACACAATCTTTCGTCGAGGCCTCAGAGAAGACCTTAAAGATGAACTTGCTAGGGTTAGCCGCCCTTCTACGCTCACGGAGCTTTGGGCCACGGTACTCCAGCTGGACTTTCGGTTATCGGAAAGACGATCTGAGCGGCGGAGACAACGTGGTTCTTCCGTTACCTCCAACCCGGCTACGTCCTTTTCCGTTCCCTCTGGTCCGGTAAGAGACAAACCCATGCAGATCGGAACTACCAGGGGACCGCTTGCCCCCGAAGAACGGAAGCGGCGCAGAGACCTCAATCTATGCATGTACTGCGGTTCCAACACCCACGTTCTGAGGGACTGTTCGGACGTACCCCCCGCAGGTCGGGAAACGCCATACCTCGGAACTAGTAGGGACCAGTTACCGAGGGGGCTATCCTGGTCCCTATGTCTCTTTGTCCATAACACCTACCATCAACTCCTCCGAAGACAATCGGCTCATGGTCATTGCAGTCCAGTTGAACCACCTACATCAGACATTCGAGGTCCTGGCTCTATTAGACTGCGGAGCAGCTGGATGTTTCATGGATGTCGTCTGGGCCGACAAGACCGGTATCAGTCGTCTGGAGAAGGAGGAAGATCAAAAGGTTGAGGGCGTTGATGGTACACCGCTAAGCTCCGGTCTTATCACTCATGCCACCTGTCACGCCCTCTCACACGACCTTTCCCTCTTCACACCTCTCCTCCACAGGCGCCTCGCGCCGTAGTATTTCCCATTCGCACCACCAGCAGGGAAAACACGGCAGGCGGAATACCATGTTGGGCGGTTCTGCCTCGTTTCGCCCTTTTCCGCGTTGGCGTCTGCCATGGCGCCTCTTGCACAGCCGGCAACGTCAGAATACCAGGAAGTGCCGGCAGCTCCAATCGCTGGCCGCGTTGCGCGCCATGCAACGTACGCGAGCAGTCACGTGATACGTCACGTGATACCACTCGCCCCTTCAAAAGAAGCCGGCAAACAAGACTCTTTGCTTCACAGCTACTTCAACTTCTACGGAGGACTGTCACGCATTACCCTTGCTCTTGTTTGCTTCGACCTTGAAACTCTTTTCGGATTTGCTATTGGATTACCCTTGGATTTTGGCGTGCTCTCTGATTTTCTGGACATCCGACCCCTGTTATACTCTGGACTTGCTCTTGGATTGCCCTTCTGTTTTGCAACCTTCGGATTGCTTCAAGCCTTGGTACATATCTTGCCACACTCCACGAGGTACTGGGAAGGAGTGCCTATTACATCATTCCAGCTTGCCGTGGATTTCCCTGCGTAGGTTTTCTACCTACATTCCATCTCTACTAGGTAAGCTGGTGTCACTGCATCTTGTTTAACCCTTTCTATCTATTGCCCATTGCCATTATAGAGTATATTCCTGATTATAACCTTTTGCCTTACAGCACTCAGGGGTCCTTCCGGCGTTCTCAATACCAGGCTGACGACAACACTCCTTCCTGTGGCCTCAAAGATTGCTCGGGCAGTGTTTATATTCTGCTCGAGCGGTACTTGGGGACGGAGGCATTTTATAACTGCACGACCATCAAGTCGGACCCACCAAGTCAGAACACCACCGCACCTATGAACATGAAGATTCTCCATCATACTGAGACCATCCAATTCGACTTGATTCGAGCTGCTCACTTCCCTGTCATCCTGGGAGTTTCCTGGCTCCGGAAACATAACCCTATGATTGATTGGACCAAGAACCAACTGTCTTTTTCTTCTAACTTTTGCAAGAAGTCTTGCTCAATACAATCCGTGGCTCCAACTATCCATGCTCTTCCAGACCCTCTTACCCTGACTGATATTCGATCCGTGAACAATATTCCTAAGGAGTGTCTTCATTATCCGGAGGTCTTTGAGGGAGAAGGTCCTCAAGAACTACCCCCACATCGACCCGAAGATTGCCATATCACCTTGGTCCCCAATGCAGTGGTTCCGTTTGGCCGCATATTTTCTCTTTCACTCAAGGAGAAGAGAGTTCTCAAGGACTATCTGGACTCAAATTTACAACACCGTCTCATTCAACATTCCCATTCGCCTGTGGGGGCATCTTTGTTTTTTGTTCCGAAAAAAGGTACAGATGAATTAAGACCATGTATTGATTACCGGGGCTTAAATCAAGTTACAGTAAGAGACCGTTATCCCATGCCTCTCATGAAGGATATCCTAGAGGCGGTGCAGGGAGCACGGATCTTCACTAAAATCGACCTTCGAAGAGCCTACCATCTTTTACGCATCCATCCTGGGGACGAATGGAAGACAGCGTTCCGGACTCCGTTCGGTCATTACGAGTATCGAGTAATGCCGTTCGGTTTGGTTAATGCTCCGTCTATCTTTCAGCGTTTTATGGACAGAACATTCTCTGATCTTCTTTTTCACAGTGTCATAATCTACCTTGATGACATCTTGATATTCTCAAAGACCGCACAGATCCATAACACTGATCTCATTTAGGTTCTTAAAAGGCTACAAGACCACCGTCTCAAGGCCGATTTAGAGAAGTGTGTCTTTGGAGTTTCTCAGGTGATCTACCTTGGGTTTATTCTTTCTGCGGAAGGCATCCGCATGGATCCAACTAAGACCAAAGCTATTTTGCATTGGCCTACTCCGGAATCTGTTAAGGACATCCAAAGATTCCTTGGGCTTGTGAATTTCTATCGCAAATTCATACAGGGATTCTCGGAGACGGTTCTCCCTATTACTAGTCTACTCAAGAAGACGTCCAAACCCTTTTCCTGGACTCAAGACGCTGATCAAGCCTTCTTATTGTTAAAGGACAAATTCTGTTCTGCACCCATCCTTCGGCAACCCGACCAAGGATTAAGATTCATTGTTGAGACCGATGCCTCGTCAGCTGCCTTGGGTGCAGTCCTCTTACAGGAACATGCTGGTCTTGAATACCCAATAGCCTATCTTTCCAAAACTTTGAATGAAAGTCAATCACATTACTCTGTTATTGAGAAGGAACTTTTGGCCATGAAGACGGCTTGCGAAGAATGGCGTCATCTACTACAGGGAGGAACACACCCTTTTGAAATAAGGACGGATCACAAGAACCTCAAAGTCCTACAAAGTATGGAGTGCGTCAATTCACGTCAGGCCCGTTGGGCCCATTTCTTCTCCCAGTACGACTTTCTATTGACCTATCTCCCGGGATCTAAGAATATTCTAGCAGATGCACTCTCTCGGAGGCCAGGTTCCGGTGTAACGAACAGGGAACTTCCCAGTCTACTGCTACCTGACGTAAGATTCGTATATACCGTAGATGCCTTTTTGGAGAAGGTACGTAAAGGCACACAATCAGAGGGAATTTCTCATACCGTTCCTCACTCAGATGACATCTCCATACAGGATGGCCTGGGATTCAAGAAACATTGTCTCTACCTACCTGATTCCCAGACACGACGCACCGCACTAAAATGGTGTCACGATGATCTTGTAGCTGGTCACCGAGGGGCGAAGAACACTCTGGAACTTCTTCGGCGGAGTTTTTGGTGGCCAGGCATGTTGAAAGAGGTGGACTTGTATGTCCGCTCTTGCCCTGTATGCTGTAGATCCAAGCATTCTACCCAACGACCCATTGGTTACCTACAGCAGAGTGAGGTACCGAAGAGACCCTGGAGTATTATCTCCACAGATTTTATCGTAGAACTGCCCGCTTCAGAAGGATGTTCCTGTATCATGGTCACGGTCGATTGTTTCTCTAAAATGGCCCACTTTACACCCTTGGCTGGGTTACCCACGGCAGCAGAGATGGCAACCGTGTTTGCAAGAGAGATCTTCCGTTTACATGGAATCCCCAGTAAGATCATCTCAGACAGAGGATCCCAATACACGTCACACTTCTGGAGAGAACTTTGTAAGAGACTGGGGATTGAGCGTGCACTATCGTCTGGTTTCCATCCCCAGACCAATGGACAAACAGAAAGGACAAACGCTACTCTTGAGCAATATCTACGTTGCTTCACCAACAACCAGCAGGACAATTGGGTTAGTTTACTCTCGACTGCAGAGTTTGCCTACAATAACGCTGTTCACAGTGCCACTGGTCTTAGCCCTTTCTACTGTTCTTATGGGTATCATCCCAGTTTCACTCCTTCCTTTTCTCTTGTCCCTTCTACGGTCCCTTCTGTAGACTCCCTTCTCCTTTCTTTGCAAGAAGCCCATATGACTGCCATCAATAGTCTTCGGGCAAGTAGTCAGCGCTATTGTAACCAGACTAACCCCAAGCGCTTGCCTTCCCCCACTTGGCAGAAGGGAACCAAGGTGTGGTTATCCACTAAATACCTCCCACGTTGGCTTCACCCCTCTAAGTTGTCTCCCAGATTCCTGGGCCCGTTTCCCATCCTACGTAGGATCAACCCAGTTGCCTATCGGCTTTCTTTGCCCAAACACATGAACCGCTTACACCCTGTTTTTCATTCCTCTCTCTTGAGGGAGTTTAAGCCAGATCCCTATCACCGCTCCATTCCGGCTGTTCCGTCTCCGGTTACTCTACCCCCGGAAGAGTACGAGGTGGCCTCCATATTGGACTCCCGCTTTCGGGGTGGGCGCCTGGAATACCTCATCCATTGGAAAGGTTACCCCCATTCCGAGGATTCCTGGGAACCTGTCTCCCATGTCCATGCCCCGTCTTTGGTTCAGAGGTTTCACCGTCTCTTCCCAGGCAAGCCGGGGAGACATCCCATTGGAAGGGGGCATACTGTCATGCCGCCGGCGTCTAGTCGCCGGTGGAAGCTATGGAACGCCTGGCGTTGGCGGCGCCATTAGGTCATCCATTGCTTTTCCCTGTTCCTTTCCCAGGTTGCCGCTCTAGTCTCTCCTTTTCATTTTCCCGGCTTCACTATTTAAACACCGCCCACTTCCGGGTTCGGTGCGTTGCAACTTTGTTTCTTTCCGAGTTGCTTGCTCCGTTGTGTTTTTCCTCGTTCCAGCTTTGCCACCCTTTGATTTCCAGTCGGCGTCACCTCGCCGTTCGCCTTCTTGGTTTCTTTCCCTTCCCTGGCGCCTCGCCTCTTTCTGGTTTTCTCTGTGCTCCTTGTCCTCCTTTTCTCCATCATTTTTCACTACTGGATTCTTCCAAGGACCTGCTTCGCTTTCCATCGCCTGCTCAAGACCCTCGATCCAGCCATTCTTGAATTGCTGCACTTCGCTCACTAAATTCTACAGGATCGTGACTTTGTTCTCCGAGGGTTTTTTTTAAGCATCCGCTTTTTTCCCTCGTTACCCGGTCCCTGCGGGAAGGAAGCCTCTTGCTTCCCTGCTTGGCAGGGAATCAGGGTGGCTTCCCACCGCGGACGACCATACCTCTTCTCTAAAAAGAAGAAGACTGGGAAAAAGGTATTCCGCCACGACACTTCGCCAGAAGACTCAGGTGAGGAGGAAGCCAAGGAGGTGGTTAACATCATTGATAAAGCTACCGAGGTTCCAGAGGTTGACAGTCTGTCCAGCCTTTGTGTGCCAAACTGCCTGCCGCCTGGTACCCACAGCTACCTCCCATCACTCCCTCTGTCTCAAAGGCTGCACAGTGCCCTGGAGCCGCCTTGATGCTGTCGAGCACCAAGAACATCTTCAGAACCGGGTATATTGTGGTGCTCCCCCCTGGTCATTCTACGAAGGCCCCTAGAGACAGTTACGACCCTATTCCGCCTTGGTGCTGGAACCAAATAATCTTGAACAGTGAGACTGATTACTTTACGAACTAACCTCCTGTCAGTATCCAGAGTGCACATCTTTCCTTCATGAAACTGTCTGTCCTCTGTGTTCCTTTACAGGGTGGGTAGTATTTGTAGTGTGCTAGAACTGTCTGTTGTAGCAATAATAAAGTAGATATTTGTATACAACCTTGACTGGACAGTTTCTTTTATCATGGGGTAATAATTGTATTTTCGCTGTGTTGCAACTAACCAATGATCCACGGCCTTGCAGAGATAAGCCTGCCATTCTGCCCATGTTACCAAAAATTGGACAAAGAGGTCTTATAATTCACGTGTATTCAATCTGTTCAGATCCCTTCTGGTGTACTAGAGGTGTTCGGTTGATTGATGATTTAAAAACGGATGTTCAACCCTGGACCAGTGGTGCCCTGGAAGTTGATTTGTCACAGTATGACAACCAGCTCTGCCCTTTTCCTGTCCCTTTGGCTTCTACCTCCGTCTTGGCATGCATATTCAATAATCTTGTCACTGCGTCTGTCAATGTACCATTCTCTCCATCACTTGCAGGTACAAAGTGCAACAGGTTCTCCCGATCTTGGTGCAAACTCCTCTGAGCTCTTCTTTCATCGCATTGAAGCCATTCACTGGAGAGTTTATTGTCTGCATCAGCTCCCATCCTGTTATCTGCAACCATTTCGTGTTTGTATATGTCTGGACAGCTGAAACTACTGACGCGAAAAACATTTCTGTCCTGCTGAACAACTGATGCTTAGGTGGCACATCACCTAGTGATGCTTCTGATTCTGATGATAAATGGTTGTCTCTTTTCACTCTACTCGCTTCTACTGACCGTTTCTTTCTTCCCTTTTCTTCCCTTTCTAGTGATCTTTCTTTCTCCTGTTAGTATCCATTTTAGGAAAGTCATCTATCTTCACGTCCTTCTATGGCACTACCAGTTGGGTGGTAGCTTCTCGTATGCCTTGGACCCACATGCCCAATAGTGGTCTATTATTACTGCTGTTCCAACCTTCTTTGCTGGGTGCTTCTCTGTGTACCTATACTCTGTGTTATCTCCAACATCTACTACACGTTCATTCTGGTAGCATAATGCTGGTTTCTTCAGTGGCATTATGGGCATCGGCGCAGCTTCATTGTCTACCCAGGTGAGCAATTAGGTGCTCGCATTCTCACTCTTTCAGGCACTTGTCATTTTCTCATTGGACTGTGTTTACTGGTGTTTGCACTAGGGTGTTTACGTTGCTTCCTACTACTCCCTCTTTCCAGCCTTCTGCTGTGTACTTGGCCATACACAAGTATCTGTGGTCTTTCCCAACATCCTGGTTCTCCTCCTATTTCCTTGACCCCCCTCTTCGGGCAGGGTAATTCTTTCAGTGCTATAGTTTTTGTCTCTCATTTCTGTGGACCATCAGTTATGTATTGCATAGCTTGGTCTAAGTGCCAGTAATTGTTCATCATGTCAAGAGTCTTTATATATTTGTCTTCATAGCGGAACGTTGCCTGAGACATTCATCTCAATGTTACGGTCTTCCCTTGGAATCTTCTTCGGGTTGTAACCATGGATAGGTACATGAGGCAATGTGCTCTCACTGCTGGTATTTCAGTTGTTATAAACGGTCTGGAGGCACTCATGGCATAGGGGATTAGTGAGCAGACATAGCAGCTCTCCCCAGTGGTTTACTTACATACTTTGGTCATGTGCTTGTACTCCATATTGTCAAACACAGGAGTAGTGTCAGTGAGCTATAGATCCACCCCTCCCATGTCTGTATCAGCACTGTGCTTACCTCTCCTTACCGTGTTTACAGTGCTCTCCTGTCCACCTGACATGGTCGTACCACCTGCTGAAGTTGGGGTAATGGTAGTAGAGGATACAGCGGCAGCACTAGATACAAGGGATATTCACCAAAAGAGAAATGCAAAAACATCACTTGTAAATAAGAGAAAAGACTAGCTGAGCATTTTTGTAATAACCCCTTCCATTACCTGTGCTGCCTGGATCCTGATGCAGCTTGAAGATATCAGTTGTCTGCCTGAAATGAGCTAAAAATGAGCGTTAGTGTGTTAGTGTTGTAGTACCTCAAGCTTGTTAATCATGTAATCTGTTATGGCAAAAATGAATAGCTGTTCCCACATAGCCTTAATTCTAGCGTCTCTGAGCACTGCAACGACAGATGGGTTTCCTCTTTCTAGTTTTGGGTAAACTTGTGCCAGATATTCCATGAAGACGTGGTAATACACATTAGGCTGGCATGCTCAAGACCTGTTGGATCGTCTAATGAATTGGAAAAATTGGCCTTGGAAAGCATCAGGTTGAGGATCAGTGGCAGCATGGAAGAAATGCAATAAAAACAGTCGCACTTTCACGTTTAATGTGTTTGGAAAGAAAAATAACAGTCAGTGTACCCTTATTCTGGATGTGTAGGAAGTCCGTGCCCTAACTCTGCTGCCCGTGAGCGAGTAACCTTTGGGGTTCCTCTCCTCGGCATTGCTGCTTCCAAGTTGTCTCTTTGCCCTTTTTGTTGAGGATCGTTGGCCTCTCGATGTTGTTGCCAGGTGAGGCTACAGATTTGTAGGGCTTGATGTCACCTAAATGATTCCAAATGTTTTTTCCGATTAATTTTACAGCTCTTTCAGTTACTGCTTCAACAGTGTGGGGGCCTGTGAACCTGGGCGCGTCATACCTTCTGGAAAAGTTCCTGAGGAGAACCTGGTCTTCTGGGTATACAGGTGGTTGCTTAAGTAAGTTCTCTTGGCTTTCAACGCTGTTGTGTCCTTCGCTGGCTTCAGGCCTCGCCTCGTGTTGTTGCAGCTGTCGGGAAATAAAAGAGGCACTAGCAATCAACAAAGTCATATATTCATACATTTCCTGACCCAATACATTTGCTACACTCTCAGCATCGTTAATTGCTCTAGTCGGAGGAGCCAGGGGAAGTCATGTGTGATGTCCTGTTACCATCTCATGTGGGGTTAAATGGTGGTCGGACCTGTGCTTATTGCGCAGTGCAAACAGGGATAGGGGTAGGCAATGCAGCCAATGTTTGTTCAAACTCTTTTTAGTCTTGGCAATAGCTTATTTAAGCAAGCCGTTGAGTCATACACAAATCCGTTTGCTTGTGGGTGATAAGCAAAGGAACATTTGTGTTGGATGCCCAGCAAGGTTGTTATGTGCTGAAACATCTCATTGGCGAAGGAAGGGCCATTGTCAGACAGCAGGACCTCACACATAGCCCATCGTGGGAATACTTCCTGGACCAGGAATTTTACCACTCTAAGGGCATCAGAATGAGAACAAGGACCAGCTTTGATCCAAAGGGAAAATAGACACATGTCCTCTATCATGTAGTGGTACCCTTGGCAGACTTGGATAATGTCGACTTAGTCGATGTGGAGATGTTGGAATGGACTCACTGGGTGAGGTATGGTTCCTCACACTACCATTAATAGCTAACCTGCAGTGTATTGTTTACATGTCAAACAATTAACTATAAATTCGGCAATGTGTTCCGCCAAGTTAAGACAGAACCATGTTTCTCCAACATGGACGGCAAGCAGATCCTTCCCTGTATGGGTTGGATAGTGTACCTGTGTCAGTGCTGTGTGCAATAATGGAAGTGGCATTACCACTTTCCCTGTGTTGTTTTGTCACCATAGGGTGCCTGTTGGAGATACTGTACATCCCCTCTTAAGCCACAGTTCCTTTTCCTCCCTGGGTGCAGCTCCTGCATCTCCATAATTTGTGTCACTGGTAATATGTTGTACACTCCCTATAGTATCATAGTTCTTGCATAATTGCATGCGTGTGACAAAGCCTCAATTTCTAAAATGTCCCCGAAATAGGCGGCACATTTTGCCTCTGCATCTGCTGCTTCGATTCCCCTTGAGATAGGATCCTCCCCTTTCCTTTTGTGTGTGCTTAGCATTTCATGATTGCTATTCACTGCAGAAAATCTATTACGTCTACCAATCTGCCCAATAGGAGTGCATGCTGCACTGGGGACCCATCAGCACATCTGAAGCCCCTCATCATCCAAATTGACAGCCCAGAATGCACTGTGGATGTCACATAGGCTGAATCTGAATAAATGATCACTTCCTTTCCCCTGCTATGCTCCAATTCCACTATTAAGGGACTGATTGTGCTGCTTGTGCTAAATACATGGATGGTAGGTGTGCACTCACCACTACTTCACTTTTCCCATCCTCTCTCAGTCTCATGGCTGCTGTCCCAGTATGTCTTTTCCCATTCTTCTGGTCAATTGTTGAAGACCCATCAATATAAAGCACGTCTCCCCCCTCAAGTGCGTCCTCCTGTACTTTGCGAGTGTCACTGAATTCTTCTAGGTTTGCTGTGCAGTCATGTGCATAGTCGCACTTTTCTAAAGCGTTGGCGAGAAATCTCACCGGGTTAATAAGTAATTGTAATTGTAATTGTTTATTTGTTGAGTGCTTATACACAATTGAAGTGCTTCAAAGCGTAGCAAGGCGGGAAGGGAACAAGGCAATACAGTTGTTATTCTTAGGCCTTGAAGTTTCCGAATGATCTAACAAAAATAACTAGCATACTAGGCCAGAGGCATTTTAACTAATGCAAGTGCATGACAGGAAGGAATAAGAGAGGGGGTGGGGGAAAGAGCATACAATCAATAAACTACACTACCATGCCTAACGACTAGTCAGATAGTGCAGGTGCATGACAAAGAGTAGGATGAGAAGGTGGGGGAGAAGGGAAAGGATATACAGAACAATAAGATGCCGTACTAGGCTTGGTGACATTACAGATTGATTGGTGGTTGGTATAACTAATGCGCCTATGCTTGAGTATACAAGGCACAACCAAGCTATGGAGAGGAGAGAGAGGGAGAACAGGACAGACAAACTTGCTAGGCCTAGTTCAATCAAGGTTGTTCAAGTGCACAGACAGGATGTGTAAGGGAGGGGAAAGGGGCCAAGTGCACCCAGTCCAGCAGGGTCCTGGGTAAGTGCATAAGGTTACCCCTCTCGTGGAATGTATTCCGAGTGCAGTAGTGCCAAGCAGAGTGCAGGGCTGGTGGGGGAGCCTGAGACCTGTGAGGCTCTGGAGAATCACCAGGCGACCGGTCAGGGAGCTGAGCAAGTTGGGGAAGAGAAAGAAGGAGGGAAGCAGAAGATAAGAGAGGGGAGGTTAGCAGGGGAGACAGAGAGAGAAAGAGGAAGAGAAGGTCTTGAGGAGTTTCCGGAACTTAAGAGGTCCAGCTCAAGACAGAGAGCGGCAGGGAGGCTGTTCGAGATGGAGGCACCTGCAGAAGATATGGATCTACCCCCAAATCTCTGTTTGGAAAAGTGTCTCACCCGCAGAGAGTTGGAGGAGGCTGAGCCGAGGGCTCTAGAAGTAGAATATTTAGGAAGAGAGCATTGTAGATTGTAGAGGCCCCATCCCCAGAAACCCTTGTGGACTATGCAGAGGGACTTGAACATGATCCTTGCAGCCACAGGGAGCCAGTGGAGGGATTTCAGCACCAGAGAGATGTGGTACCAGGGCTTGAGGCCAAGGTTAAGTCTTGCGGTTTTGTTCTGGAGAAGTTAAAGAGGTGGGAGTGTAGAAGTGGGAAGATTGAGAAAGAGACTATTGCAGTAGTCCAGTCTGGAGAGAACCAGGGTGCTGGAGATGGTGAGCCTCTGGGGGAAGGTGAGAAAAGGTAGACTACCTCTGAGGAGGAAGCAGAGGAGAGGTCAAGAAGAATGAGGACAGGTAGAGAGTTACAGTCAAGATTTGAGAGCATGTATTCATGGGTGATCAGAAGAGTAGTTTCAGTGCCTCTGGATGCTCTAAAGCCAGACTGATGGTCATGGAGACAACCAACAGATTCAGTGTGGAGGGTAAGCTGAGAGATAGCCAGCTTCTCTAGGAGTTTTCCCAGGAAAGGAGTGATAGATAATGGGTGACAATTTGGCAGAATAGAGGGGTCGGCAGAGGGTTTCTTGAGCAGAGGGAGCACAAAAAAATGCTTGAGGGAAGTGGGGAAAACTCCAGTGGTGAAGGAGAGGATGCAGAGTTCTGCCAAGGCTGGAGCTAGAGAGTCAATGATATCCTTAATGGACTTGGAAGGGAAAGGGTCCACCTGTTTGGAAGAGGCTTTCATAGACCAGACTTGTCTAGAAACCTCCTCAGGTGTGACAGGAAAGAGGGAGGAGAGAAGAGGGGCCATTGTGGGGGCAGCCGAGGGGGGCCCAAGAGATGATGGTGCAAGAGTGGTTGCGGAGGAGAGAGAGGACAAGATGTCCTGTATTGCCACAGAGATGCAGGCTTCAATATGGACTCTTTTCTTGTACCGGATGCAAAGTCTATATTGCCTTTGTAGAAGACGGCAGGCCAGCTTTCAGTGGGGGCACCTGTAGATCCCCATTTCCGTTTTCCATTCCGCTGCCCTGCACTTGCGTTTGAGGTCAACCAAGTCAGAGTCTTACCAGGTTTGCATTTCACTATCTTGAGTGCTGGGTTAAATAGTAACACCTCATATCCTGAGGCTCTCTGTGTTGTGAGTGTGCTCTTTGGTCTTTCCAGTATTGCAAAGAGAGCATGCTCCATGCAAAAAGTGGTGCTGCATCCCATGGTATTAGTCGCTGATTTGTCCACTGTGAATTCCCCAGCAGCCAAAGCTTGTTTGCATGGTTGCATGGATAGTGTCCTCTCATTACTCATGTCCAATACACTGCTACCCAGTCGTCGCCCACGATTACTGTCTCTAATTCTAGTGGCACTATCGTCCCTTCCTTCTCATCTAATGATATCTCTGGCCTGAATAAGTACTCATTTGGAAGGTGCCACATTTTCCCCTGATTCCCTGGAAGCCATGCTATTATAATTTCAGTCCCATATTGGAACCCCCCTCTGTAGCCTTCATCCACAATTAATGATTGAATGATTTCCCTCACGTTTCGAAGGTGTATCCCTGGTGTGAATCACACTTTCCCCTTGTCAGTGAATGAAATGGTCATGTTAAGTTTGCTCATGATATTTCTCTCCGGTATATTTAAATGTGTCTGTCGAGAATAGAGTAGGGGCAAGGATAGATTATGCTCCCCCATAGAAAGTGCAATATCATCTGTAAAAGGAACCACTTCCGTCGCCCCAGAGAATCCTTGAGCATTCATGGCATCACCTTCCCGGTTGCAGGATTTAGTTTCCCCTGTGTCTACAAGAAAGGAAAACATCTTGTAACCCATTGTCACCCCTATATGTGGTTGTTCCGCAGGGTTGGGTGCAATCGATAGGATGGCTGTCCTATTGAAGGTATAAGGACATCCCGTTCCCCAAAAATGGGTTGTCTCCCACTATAGTGACCCCCCCCAGTTTCTTAATGGGAGTCATCGTCATTGAGTCTGTGCGTGCCACTGTCCCATCATTTGGTTGTGTATTGTTCTGCATCTGTGGTATTTGCTGTGCTGTGTATGCATGTTGTGTGTTATCCTGCATCTGTGGCATCTGTGGTGCCTACAAATATTGCTGCATAGGTGCTTGCATTTGTGATGCCAGTGTCATGGGCTGGTGTATCTGTGGGTATGTGTTCGATGTCTGTCCTTGTTGTGGTGTCTGGTCCTGCATGTAGTACTCGATCTGTTACCCCTGGTATACTGGCTGATAATGCATTCCCCCATTCTGTTGCATCCCTCCCATGCTCCTGCACACTCTTGAGGTGTGCCATATCTGCACGCACACCCAGCATTTTGGTGGCTCTCTCCCTGCCCTTGGAACCCCCATCAGAAAATCCCCCTGAGCCCTGCTGCATCTGTTGCCCATATTCTCGGAACCCCCCTAGGGATCCCCCTTAATTCTGCTCCATCTGTTACCCATACCCGCATCCCCTAGGTGGCCCCCTTCTTCCTCAAAACCCATGCTGCGCATACCCCTGCCCCCTGAATCCTCCCACCGCGGTTGGTGGTGCATACTGCATCTGCGGTGCCCTTTGTCCTCCCATGCTCATCAATACTGCCCCTTCCATGGTATATTTAGACTGCTTTCTATGTACTAATTTTGTTTCCTCTTGCTTTCTTTCCTCGTGCATTTTCCTTGTGGTCTCTTGCAATAGCCTACAATAGTGTACTACTGTGAGCTGTATTTCTAACCAAGGCTTTGCCTCCACCCCCACCAATTTCTTCAGTTGCTTTTGCACCTGCTCTGGCAACCCTTGGCATAATATGTGGTGGATGTGCCACGTTTCTCATGTTTCAAGGTGCAAAATCTCTTGAATCGTCTGATTGTATCATAAGGGGTATTCGTCTTCCCCCATTTTGTGTGCCATAATCACACGTCGTGTCTGTATACTGTGTCCTTTGAGCTTGCCATACGGACACTCTGCAGTTAGGAAATGACACGCCATTGTGCGCCGTGTCCTGGATGGTTACTCCTGGGTACCCTGCCCTTCTCCATACATCATCAACGGCTTCCCCAAGGATTTCTACTAGTAGCCCTTTTTTTACATCCCTCACTGCTAATTTCTGTTCCTCTGTCATCCTTTCCATTTCATATATCCATTTTCCTGCACCTGCGGTTAACAAGGGTAGCCTACACCTCAAGTTTTCCTTGTCTATGTGCTTCCATGGTATGTACTGACGTCACCCCCGGTTTATAGTCATAATGTCGAAAAAAAAATGTCGACAGACAAAAATGTCGAAAAAAAATTTAGAAAATAATAATGTCGACATCCTATACTTATAATGTAAAAAGTCATTTTTTCGAAAAAAAAATGTCGACTTTTTTTTTAGACATTATGACTATAAACCCTTAAAACTATCAACACCTCACCCAACACCCTCCTGCAACCCCCCCACACCCCCCACCACCACCCTCCCACCCCTCATATGCAACACATTCTATTTATATATTTATTTATTTATTTATTTATTCAATAAATAAATAACCAAAAAAAGGATCATTTACTATGGAGGGGGTCCCCCCCAACCCCCCCTCACCCAACACCCCCCTGCCACCCCCCCACACCCCCCAACCACCCTTTCACCCCTCATACTCAACACATACCAATTATATATTTATTTATTTATTTAGTCAATAATTAAATAAATAAAAATAGTATCATTTACTATGGGGGGGTCCCCCCCAACCCCTCTCACCCAACACCCCCCTGCCACCCCCCACACCCCCCCAACCACCCTTTCACCCCTCATACTCAACACATACCAATTATATATTTATTTATTTATTTATTTAGTCAATAATTAAATAAATAAAAATAGTATCATTTACTATGGGGGGTCCCCCCCCAACCCCCCCTCACCCAACACCCCCCTGCCACCCCCCCACACACCCCCAACCACCCCTCATACTCAACACATCTTATATATATATATATATTTATTTATACAATAAAGTCAAAATTTCGAAAAAATATCAAAAAATGTCGACATTATTGTTTGTCGACATTATTTTTTTCGACATTTATTTTTCGAAATTTTGACTGTCGACATTTTGACTGTCGACATTATGACTGCACACCGTCACCCCCCCCCTCCCTTCTCCAGTAAGGGCAACTGGGTGAACCCGATCTCCCCATCTCCCTTGTATCAATCGGATCTCCCTATCTGGTCTCCCAGCAGCTTTAACCTCAGTACATGCCTTGTCCTTATCCCCCTTCTCTCACCCTGGAAGATCCCTGGGCCTCTGCACATATGGGATCAGGTCGTCCAGACTGTGTGATGCGTCTCTAGACTGTTGTGATTGCTCGTCCTTGTCACCACTAAATCCCCCTGTATCTTTTCCTACTTCCCATGTCACACTTCTGTCTGCGCTTTTCCCCGTCGACTTATGTTTCGGTTGCCCTCTTCCCTTGTCCTCACTTCCCTCTACATCCCTGTCTCAGTCAGTGTCCATATCACTGCAAAAATCATCAGCGAACGTCAGCCTCCTTGAGGCCGTGTCTGCGCTGGGCTTCCCTCCAAGTCAAGCAAGTCCTCACTGTCCCTTCCTTTCTATCCTGCCTGATAGAGTAGCTGTCCTGTGTGGTAGTGCTGTCTAGCTCTGTTCACCTATGCCCTCCTATTTTGTCATCTCTAATGCTCATTCCCCACTTTGTCCTTATGTCTCTTATTGTGTGCTCCTCTTCCTCCTTGCGTTTTCACTCTCTTGCGAGTCACTCTATTTCCCACTTTCTCCAGTCCCTCTTTACTGAAACTTGCTTTTCCCTCTTGTCTTCTTCCCTTCACCTCTCTATCTCCCTACTCCTCCTCTCTCACTGCTACCGCTCCTTCTCTTCCTCCCTTTGCTTGTCCCTACGTGCTCTCTCGCATCTCTCCTCTTCATCTTCCATTATCTCTGCCCAATCTTGTGCTTCGCTGCTCCCCTTAAAACCCTCCATTTCTTTGATTGCCCCAGCTGAGTCTCTGTCTTCCCATAAAATTTCAGGAGTATCTCTCCTCCTACCTACTAGATCGATGCTATGCCCTCTAGCCCGTCCTTGGTGCTAGTCTGAGCCTTGCCACGTGCGCCCTTTCCACTGTCTGTCTGTCCAGCCCCTTCTGCCCCGCCTCCATGGTATATGGTGGAGGTTGAAATATTGGACCAGTGTACTTAATCAGACGAGCACCTTCTACAATCTAGGCCAGCTCCCTTTGCTAAACCCTTACACAGGGATACCATCATCCATGACCTAAGTAAAATGTCCAATCCACAGAGAATGCAATATTCACATAACTTCTGTCATCCGTGCCCTTAAGTCAATAGTCTAGGTTATTCACAAGAACCTTTCCCTTAAGCACAAATGTGCCCTAACCACAGAAATTACATCTACCTCTGCTCCTTTCCCTACTATGCTTCACAGTACTTGACACTGCTAGACAATACTCAACAATACTTCAAAAATACTCAACAATGCTTAGTACCACCCTCACACCCCTGTTACTTTTCCCACTCCCCTTAGTTGCTGTGTGGCTGAGTCAATGCTTACACTCTGCGTTCCATTGATGCTGTTTGGCTACCGTCTCTCCCAAAGCTGCCCCGCCACCCTTCTGATCTGCTGGACTCCTCATGGATCACAGGCCGAATATTTTCAAGCTATCTCCTGATGGCCTTTGTACAGGGGTGCACACCCCGTCGTCTCGGGTCCCACGAGGCGCCCCGTAGCCCTCAAGGCGCTGCGGCGGAAGAGGCTGCTTTATGTCGAATGGGCCTAGTGAACCATCCCTCTGCTACCAACTTGTTGGTGAGGCCTGGTATGTTACTACAAGTTCACCCGTTCAGCTACGAAGGGCCGAACAACCCTGCCCCCAGAACAAATGGAGGACTCAGCCAAGGGCAAGTTAGAACTTTTGTTTATTACAAAAACCAACAGGGATCATACAGGACACTCAAAAATCTCTTGAATCACCCTTTCCAATCCTGTTTCAACCCTTTTTGATACAGAATGTGGTCACGATCTCGGCCCTCCCCAACAAAATCACACCATTTGGTCGGGTGCTTGGAGTGGTATTCACTATAGATTACCCTTATAGGTCTTACTCAATTGGTCCTTCCATGTCAGGCGGCTGGCCTGTCCCTTCCCCAAGAAACTATCTATTGTATTGTTGCAGGGTCACAGGATTACCATTGGCCCTTGCCCTGTGCCATCCACCACTGGATTTCTGTCCCCTGATTGGCTGGAACTGGTCTCCCCAGGCCTGGGAACCAGTTTGGTTCTCTGGGCTCTGTGCACCTCTTCAAAGTGATGCGAATGACTATGTGTTGCCAATGTATCTGTTAGCAACACCACTTTTGCCTGTGAGAGTACTCTCCATGTTGCAACATTGTGTACTTGTTCATATTTCACTTCCCACCATGGATGAATACCCATTGTCTAGCTCGGCCGCATCACGTGGTTGAGGACCACAAAATTGAGCTCTTCCGGTCTGCAATTATGAGGATTTATTCTGTTTTTCAGCAGATGTCCCCTTGTCGTCTTAAGTTTGGAATGTGCTGCTTGTCTCTGACCTTGGCTGTGAGCCCTGGCCTTCCTGCCATGTGCAGCTTGGTTCTGATTCCCCTCGTCTCTCGGTCCTGTGGCTTGTGGCATTATGTGATTCTCGTTGTACTTACACTATGATTTCTACACACTTATATTGTGCTACATTTCCTACAAGTTAGTCTTATTCGGTCCTGTGAGGCTCCTTATTTGATCCTGTAGTTCCATAGGGTTAGTTGCCATAAGCATCTGAAATCTTGCTCTGCATCTCTTTGTTGCCTTGCGTTCAGCATTTCTGCACTTGGCTATTGAGGAAAATTATAAAAAGATTTTTACAGTATGTATATGTATCTGTCCTCTAGCTACAGAACTGTGTAAGCATGTTCTTCATGTATACAAGTGTGTTTTTGTGTAAAGTTGTGCATGGTTGTGAGTGTATTTCATGACTAACGTGGCTATGTTGTGGTGTCACTAATGACGTTGGCACAGTGGTTTCTTGGCATTAGTCAACAACGTCCATCATGGAATTTGGATCTATAACCACTGTTGAGGCACCTGTATCCATAAAGATATTAACTGGATACGTTTTGAATGGCTGTCTGAGAGAGTACCTCTGCATACATGTCAGTCACTGGTGCTCCCGTGGGCTGTCCGAATAGTGAGTGACTTTGTGCGTTCTTGACACTTCGGGCTGTCATGTTCATGGGGATGACGGGGCATTCTTGAGACCCTCTGTTCAAAAGACACTTAGATTAATATAATCCCCCTTAAAAAAAAGTGGGCCATCCAGTTAAACACCATCGAAGTATTAGTATCTCGAAAAATGGTACGTTCTTATCAGTGTAGCACCCACCGGTGCTCCGATTTTTAAATATATGTGGTAAATTGCTGGAGCATGTGATGGTGTCCTGGGGGCTCCAACACTTAATGCAAACGGTAGGAATCATGCATTCATAAAAGCAGATATTAGGCGTGTTAGCATACATATGGGCCCTGAACAGCATGATTCAGAGGGTCCGGCAACGACCCTCAGGTGCACAAGAAGGATGTGCTGATGCAGAGTTTGGGATGCAACGACAAGTCATGCATCGCCACAAAAGAAGTCTTGCCTGTGAGAGCCATATGCTGCAACTGTTTCCTTGTCTTACTTGGGGGTGCCTCAGTTCATCTTCCTGGCTTGAACCAGTGACTGCCAGCCCCTTAGAAATGTATCCCCCCTTTGCTTCAACCATCTGCATTCACTTTGCCAGACATTTACTTTGTCATGCATATACTTCTGCATGCCTTTACTCCGTCTGCATCTTCATACAGTGAAGGTGGCAATGCATGTGGTTAAGGTTAGTTTAAGGTTAGGGTTGGGGTCAAGGGGTGAAAGGGGAAAGAATATGCGATACAAAAGTAGCTTGTACATCGTGTCTCCCTCTGTAGTGACAAAGTGAATGGCATGTAAAGTAAAGCTATGGAGAAGTAAAAGTGTGAAAGTGAATGCAGGGAAATTAAAGACATACAACCCCCCCAGAAATCCAGGGGCTTCCAATTGAGTTCTGAAACCATAAGTGATTACATGTGAAATGGGGCTACAGATAGCTGGATTGTATTGACCGAGTTGTGCATCTGTTATTTGTTGTGCATTTGTTAGGCGCTTATACAAGTAAATTGTGTTTCAAAACGCCCACAGGGCAACAGGATGGGAGCATGGGGTAGAAAACAGTTAATATCCTGGAGGATAAAGACGAACCTACTAGGCCTTGTGAGCAGTCAGAATGTGCAAGTGTAGAGAGAAAAGAGGGGGAAAGGGGGGTAAGTGCTGGAGTGTCCATGCTCGTGAGTGATCAGCAGGTGTAAGTGTGCAGTGTAGGAAGTGCAAGGGAACTTACATCTGTAAGAAATAGATAGATGGGTAAGTGCAGGCCTAGAGTGGCGACGGCTAGTAAGTGCCAAGGCAAGTGAAATGTGTAGGCAGAGGCTGAAGGTGATTGAGTGTGGGAGGCCAGGGCCCTGAAGGACACACAAAGGCCCTGATCACCAATCATAGTGACTGAGAAATTAGCAGGAAGGGAAGAAGGGAAGGAGGAGGTGAAAAGGAAAGTCTTGCAGAGCTTCCGGAATTTGAGGAGGTCTGGCTCAAGACGAAGAGCATGGGGGAGGCTGTTCCATAAGAGGGAACCAGCTGAGGAACGAGATCGGCCTCCAGCCGGCTGTTTAGTGAAACGCTTGACACACAGAGAGTTGGTACCAAAGGAACGTGGAGGTCTAGGGGGAGAGTATTTAATAAGAGCAAGTTGCAGATAGCAAGGTCTCCGGCCCCAGACAGCCTTATGGATGATGCCCCTGGCAATTACTGCCATAGGTTATAGTTTAAATTGCTGTCTGAGGTTCTATTTTGAATTCACACCCAGGAAAGGACACTCAGCCAATCAGGTGCTGGGAATGCGGGCGAGAACACACAATGTACCACCCACATCTTCCAGCTACCAGAGGCCCTCTCCAGGGTGGCTGTTACCTCCCCACATCCCCGCCCTCCCCCTCACCCCTGAAGAGATCCCACTCCCTTACCCCACCCCCTGCCTGCCTCCTCACTTCCCTGCTGGACCGTAGCTTTGTACTCCGGTCCCAACCTTCCTCCCGCCTGCTGTGGCCACCATGGAAATGAAAAGGGACTAAGTCCCTTGCCTACGTCAGCGTCCATCTTTTTTTTTTTAACAGAACATTGGGCTCACACAATACGCACCGACCCCATCTCCCATATAAACGCAAATTAAACTATTTGCACCCTAAGTAAACCCGAGGCTCCAATAGCTATCACCCCCTCATAACCTAGCCTCAGGTTGGCAGGCCGTTACCAGCCAAGTACGCCCTCCAAGTCTGTGCTGATTGCTAAATTCTTGTCATAGGTTCTAGCTTGAAACGCTGTTATAGGTTCTAGTTTGAATTACTGTCAGTGGTCATAGCATGAGTTACTGTCATGGTTCTAGTTTGCACTGATGTCATAGGATTTAGCTTGAGCCCTGCCAACAAACTTTCTACCTTGACAGTAGAACATATATCTTTACCAGTGTCCTTGTTGGGGACAAGACCCCTGAATTTGAAATCTGTTTCTTAGAGTATTTAAAGCCCCTGATCATTTGAATTTCGTAATTTACTACCCTGGGTGCCATTTGGGTTAAATAGACACATATTAGTAGTCATTACGAGTGTGGCGGTAAGGGGTTAACAGCGCCGGTAAGGATGCCGGTGCCGTTAACCCCTTACTGCCGCATTACGAGGTCCCTTAGCGGGTCCCACTAAGGCCGGCTGGTAAAACCAGCCGTCCTTAGCGGGAGCCGCTAAGGGACCAGGGAGCTAATAACGGGCCTGTTATTATCTCCCTCCCCATTCCCATTGAGCCCTATGGGGGCTCGAATGGGAATGGGGATGGGTATTTTGAATGGGGACTTACCGGATCCTTCAAGGTTGGAATGACCCGGTAAGTCCCCATTCAAAGAACCCAGACATGGGAGGCAGCCATGGCGCTAATAGCACCATGGCTACCTCCAAACTCGTAATGACCCCCAATATATCTTAAATACCCAATTTCTTGGTTCTCCCAATTGTCTCTCTCTGTGAAAGTGCGAAGGTTTCTAACCCTATTTCATTATCAGCTCTATAAGTCTGATTTTCATCTTTTTCTGTTCAGGACTGTTCAGGTTCTGAGATGGTCTTGTCCCTGGACAACCTTTTCTCCTCTACAAGTACCAGCTTCCTGGAAGGAGATCAAATCACCAGCCACAATTGACGGTAGTTGCGGTAGATGGCCCACCCAGAAAAGAACAGTGTGGCCCCTGGCCAAAAGCAGGCGCCACATTTCAAGCTCGCTCAACATTGCACTGCAATAGCTTCATTACCGTGTATATCACTTGGACACAGAAACAAGCATTTGCAAAGCCAACAGATTTGCTTTTGCGTAGGCACGGGATATGCATTTTCCAAGCATTACCATAAAGGAAATAGCTTGGCAATAAGATAGCAACAGCTGCCGTAATGGTAATTAGTACAAGGGCATATTATGGCAATGTCTGACAAATGCCTGTCTAATGCCCATAAAGGAGCCGGAACTATTGGCTTTGCCAGTGATGGTTTTAATAGGAATTCAGGACATGGAATAGACTCAGGAACAAGCATATTGCTTATATATTAAGTGGCTGAAGGCACACTTGATCAAGATACTTGTATTACACCAAAAGATGGATTAGTGTCAGTGCTGACAGCATTGTCTAATAGCCAAAACTAAAAAGGTTACATTCTGTGTTTTGCCTTCAGCCACTGCCTCAGATTAGAGATAGCGATAGAAAATAGGACTCAGAGAATGCGCCCGTTTCATTTGCGATATTTTGCGAAATGCGCAGGTCACCTTGCTCTCTTCGGATATCTCCCGACACTAATCTATGACAGGCTCCCAGAAAACACGTGGTTACTGGGAGCGCATTTCACATAGACGGGCCTGTCTCGGTGAAATGACAAAACAAAAAAAGCCTTTCCATCCCTGTCTGGGAGATGAACATTCTAGTGTGACAGCCGTGGTTTAACCCGCGCCTGTCACATTTCAAAAACGAATCATGACAGGGTCAGAAAAGGCCCTGCCTTGATTTGCACCTCCCACAGCACCTGTTTTAAAAGGCGCAGGAAGGAGGGGGATGCAAGGTGTATGGAGGGGATGACTGTCATTTTTGTGCATTTTAAAGTGCATGAATTCGGGATGCACTTCCAAATGCACAGACATGCCCCCTTCTCTGCACAGATACGATAAGGGGGAAAGGGGCCTTTGAATGCCCGCATCTCATTCAGATGCCGTGAGTTGGGCAGCCACTTTTTGGCATAGATGAGGAAAATCGCCTGCCAACGTTTTAAGAATCTGGCCCAACATTATAAAAATTATAAACATATAAATAAATAAATAAATAAATAAACATGTCTTCCTTCACTAACAGTCGAGCAGCACACTTCTAAGTTGACCGTGTTGGCTGCAGCCACCCCGTGTTCTTTTTCATTACAAATTACTAATGGCTCTGCATGTAAATATTGTGATTATCTCCTAATTGGTCTGGTATCTAGTGTACCTGCCAATTATGGTAATTACTACATTTTCAATTATTTAATATACATAACTTTGAAATGGCATTAAATGGAAACTACAACTTGCTCTGGTTTACTTATCCAAGGGGAACCAGGAATTCATTTCACAGCTGATTTCCCATTTAAAGCCTGGAATCCCTGGGAATGGCATGTGGAGGATGAGTGGGTGGTGATATGGCCTGTGAGTAACTGTAGGCACAGATTGTGATTGCATCCAGAAGGCAGGTAAATCCAACCAGGCCTAAACAACCAATAATTAATTAGAATTATACATCATCCATAGGATATAAGCTATATTTCGATACAGGTTTTTACAACAGTGATTTGATTTGATTTTGGTAATGTGTAACGCGCACAGAACGGACTCAACCGTATAAAGTCGCAGTTGATACACAAAGTGGGGCCACCAAGAGTATGAAAAGAGAAAAACGGCTTTACGGATAAGAAGGAGAATCCCTAAAAGTCCTCGGAGTAGCCACCTATCCTTTATTTAAAAGGGAAGGTCTTAAGGGCTCGGCGGGAGTAGTACAACGACTCAAGAGCTCTAATATCTTGAGGGAGACTGTTCCACTGTCTGGGGCCAAAAACAGCAAATCTGCGATCTCCCCTTGAAACAAGTGAAAATGGGGGAACAGTCAACAGCAACTTATCTCCTTAGCGTAGCATCCTTGTTGGCTGGCAACGGCTGATTTTATTCCTCAAATAGGTCAGGCCACTCCGTTCAAACATTTAAAATCAGGCAGGCCACCTTAAATGTAAATCTATCCTCCATTGCCAACCAGTGGAGTGTTCGATGGGAAGCTGAAACATTAGCAGACCAACTCAGCTGACAAACCAATCATACGGCAGCGTTCTGGGCTTTTTGAAGCCTATACATCTGTTTTGCCAGGAGGCTGTTGCAGTAATCTAAATGTACATTCATCAAGACACCAAACACAATCGCGTGGACCTGATGTGGAGTGAATGGTAAGACCTGCCGCAACAGTTGCAGTGAGTAGAAAATCGCCTGCACCATGGCGCTGACTTGGCCTCCGCTTCCACGATTATCCTGCCAAATGCAGCCCACATTTTGATCTTGGTAGCGAACTTCAACTCTGTGCTATGGACAGATGAGCACTTTATTGCGGGGAGAAGGTTTTTCGATCCAAACATCGCCAGCTCAGTCTAAGTTGGGTTGAGCTAGAGCTGATTTTCTGACATCCACTCACTCATAGCGTCAAGGCATCGTTTAACCCTGAGGAACGTTTCCTCAACATTTCCAATTTTAATGAAAACCTGGGTGGCATCAGCGTAAGAATGGAAATTCACCTCATGACTCCTCAGGATATCCATTAAGGCCGCAAATATAAATTAAGATTCAGAAGTGACCAATGAGGAGCCTTTTGGAACACCACACCCCAGAGGTATGGAATCTGAGATAAATCAACCAAGCTTGACCTGCTGTTGATGATCAGCTATAAAAGATCCAAACCATTCACTTGCTTGCTTGGAGACATTGCCTATATCTCTCAAGCGACAGAGCATGATGTTATGGTCAACCTTACCAAAGTGATAGCTCTCCTCCATCCGCAACCCTTAAAAGGTCACCCTATACGGACAATAAGGCTTTCTCAGTCCCAAACTTTGGCCGAAAACCAGATTGATAGGGGTCCAGCAAAGTCTCCTTTTACACATAATCCTGCAGCTGGTGGGTAACCATCTTCTCCAGAATTTTCCCGGGACATGGGAGACCCACTACTGGACGATAGTTTGGCAGACTAGCTGAGTCCACGATTTTTTCTTTTAGAATTGGTGTAACAATGGCTTTCTTTAGTTTCAAGGACGCTTGGCCCTGTTCAACTGATTTATTTATAAAAATGTGTCATAAACAGAGTAATCTCCAACACCATCCGCCTAGCTGCATATGCTGGCATTAGAAACAACACGTCATCCGTAGTTTTAAGGGCTGCTATTAGCAACGAGACGTAGTCTTCCTACACTAGACTAAAGTTGAATGAAATGGCACGCTCAGGGTTCTCCACTGCCACAAACGGATGAAAATATCTGTCCAGAGATACTCTTGGGATCAGTCTGGAGATTCAATAAGATCTTTTCTGGATAGTTTCAATGTTCCCTTGAAAAACATGTTAAATACATTGGCTTGGAGGCCACCAGGGGGCGCAGGCAAGATAGATGCCTGAGCCACCAGCTCTGTCCCAAGTCCCGGGAAAACTGCGGAGTTCTAGTGGAGAGAGGGACCCATCCCTCAACACACACCTGTCCATGGCCATCGGAACCAAAGGTCAGCAAGAGGGAGAAATCTGGGAGTTTCTAGGTGCCCCCTTTGCTTAGAAACGTGATAGTCATAGTGAGACCGCCTCCCCCCCCACCCGCCCTCAAGGCAGTGACCAGGAGACACAATCAGCCACCGCGAGTGAGGCCGCTGGACCCTGTGTCCTGGGAGTCGCACTATCGGAAAGCTTGGGGCACGGGTGTACTACACACCCGTTTGACAGCAGGCGGAGATCATCTCGGCAGGTGAGGAATTCCGGTCGGAAATCTGTACCCATACGTGGGAGTGTGTACCTGGCACTCGCGGAGTCCCCCGGACGGGAAGTCACATTTGCGACGCAGCGGCGCATAGAGATCTGCCCTGAGGGGTCCCCTGGGGGCAAGGGAGACCCAGCGCAACTGGCTGCAACACTGCAGTGTCCTCACCGACAGAGAGAGTCCCCCTTTGCTGGGCCGACACGGGAGCGCGCCTAGGGCACAATGGAAGTGCGTCCCCCCACACAGGGACACTGCACTCGGCATGGGGCTGGCCTGCTTTTGCTGGATGCTCCAGAGGGGATAGGAGGGGGAGAGAGGAGCCACACCACGGGGGCAATGACAATCTAAGGACTGTCCAATTGATATCCCATACGCTTGGAGTTGGCCAGGGGGATTTGAACAGCACCGTATCAGCCAGGACTGCTACCCCCGCCCGGGCCGTCGCGGGAGCGCGCCCAGGGCACTGAATGTGGTGGTGGATACTTGCCTCCATGAGCACAAGGTGAGGAGACTGAGACTCACACACTCGCCCCGAGGTGGTGCAATATTAGATCCTCTCTGCTGCTACAACTCCTGAGGAGAGCTGGGCACCAGCCAAGATGGGGCTGATACCTAGAAGGCAACCCCATGGGCCCGACTACCCCACACCTACATACGGGGTCAGAAGAAGGAGGCCCCACAGATAAAGGTCTGCGATAGCAGGGGGGCGCGAAGCTCGGTTGCCCCGCACCTGCTGGACTGTGGGGTAAACTGCACAACGTACAGAGGTGCCCAGAGAGGCGGGTAAACTATGGCAGCCACGGGGGAGGTGGGAGCCCCTACACCCTAGCCCCGAAGAGGAAGGGACACCACTAGAGGAGACCCACGGGGGGAGAACCGCTCCCTTCGTTGACAGGAGTCCAGCCTTTGTATTGTAACACCCACCTTACACTGGGAATTGCAACCAGACTGGGGAGTCCTGCCCGGTGAAGTTGGGATCACTCCCTCTTATGGTATACATAGTGTGGAGATGTTGCAGACCCTCCACTCCACCACGGGATGCAGCTTGGCCACTCTCAGGAGGGGCAAGGTGAGGCCTACCCCTGACGAATACACCTGGCCCGGGCCATCGCGGGAGCTTGCCCAGGGTACAACGCACGAGAGAATCTATAGAACCCACACGGACAAGGCGAGAACCTGTTGAAGACCGGGACACCCCGCCTCTCTTGGACATTGGACTTCACCGCTGACACCCATCATAGCGGGTCACGGAGACCGGACCCGCATCCCAGCGGGACTGAGAAACAAACCCCTGGTGTACACGGCAGCACCAGGGTGAGGCGACCCATGAGTTGGAAAGAGGCCCTGGCTAAATATCGGTTGCAGGCAGGAGGTATTGACATGGAGGCCGTGGACGGGGCCCCATCTGCACCCACGCCAGACCTGGGTACCATGCAAAATAATATCCAGATGATCCTAGAAGAAATAAGGGGATAAGAACAGACATGGGGGCCAAACTGGCAGACCTCACGACCAAGGTGTAGAGGATCGAATGGAAGGAGTTGAGAACAACCAAGTGTCCACAGATCTCTTGGAGACTCAGATTGAGGCTAGATTCATGGAGATGCAGCGCCGCGAGGAGGAGCTCTGCTTTTAAGTGGACGACATGGAAAACCGTGAGAGGAGAAATAACCTGCGCATCTTCGGCCTGGCGGAAGCGGAAGGCGAGACCCAGGTGGGTCTGGAAGGCAAGGTTCAGAATATAATACGGATAGTCCTAGGGGCTGATGCTGGAGAAGGGGTCATATTGGACAGAGTTCATCGAGCCGGGCGGGGTGGGAGAGGTCCTCGCTCAGTGCTGGAACAGAAACACTATTACAGAGACAAAGTTAAGATTCTGGAGAAGGCAAAGAACCTTCAAGACATACAATATGGAGAATCTAGGGTGGCCATCTTCCAGGACCTCTCAGCCCTCACGCTGTTAATGAAGAAAAAATGTGAGTCCCTCACCAAATGGCTGCAAGAGAGGCGGGTCAGATACCGCTGGGGTCACCTATCTACTTGACTTTTGAGTGGCAGGGTGAGAGGCATCACCTTGTGGCCAAGGAGGGCATTCCGAGAGTCACGGAGGAACTGGTGGGTGGCCATTGAGGCCTCCCAGGGGAGCGGACTGAGGGAGACCCAGATCCCATTTGGGGTCCTAGCGGCCGGAACTCGGCTAGGGGGAAACACAAGGTGAAGGAACTCGGAAATTTCAAAAGACCAAGCACCCCTCTCCCACGTCTTTGGGGACACTTAAAGTGATAGGGAACTGTCTCATAAATTATCTGTGTGTCATTGGACTCCATGCTGCCCCGAGGGGGCCCTGAAGGTTGAGGGGGAAAATGTGCTGCCCGGGCGCCTTGCCACTGTTGCCCTGTTCTTTTATTTACATTTGTGTTGATGTTGCTGCTGCCGACGAGGCAAGGTTTACGAGGTTATACCTGTTGTTGATGGTGTCATGGGCCAAAAGTGAAAGTGAATGTTTTCTGTTGTCGCTTTGAAAGGGGAAAGTGAGGACTGGGGGGGAGCTCTGAGGGCCCCGATCCAGGCTTATTGGGACACACTGAATGTGATGGCCTGGATACGAAGTTGGGGACTGGGATCCCTGCTGAAGGAGCAACCCGGGGCATGGGACGAGCCTCTGGTGGTTCGTTAACTGATCCCAGCAATCCTGGGGGATGGAAACGGACGCTTCGAAAGGGAGGGTTGGGGGGAGGATGGAGAGGGAAGGGTGAGGGGAAAGGGCTGGGAGCAGGAGGGGGACCAGGGGATTAAGAGTATTTGCGAGGGCGAGCGGATCACATTGGCCACCCTCTACGCACCCAATGCACAGCAGATAAAGTTTCTACGCCAGGTGTTCAGGGTGATGGATGAATGGGCAGAGGGAGCCATGCTCCTAGGTGGAGACTTCAACCTTATAGCTGACCCACGACTAGACTGGTCATCGGCAAAGGGGGCGGGGGTGAAGGAGGTTACAAAGGACAACCTATCCCTGAGGGGTCTCCTGCAGGAACACTACTGTGTGGACGTGTGGCGCAAATCGTGGCTAGGCTTGGGGGTTACACTTTCTCCCCCCTCCCCACATTACACGTATGCAAGAATTGACCTCCTATTGATATCGAAGGAGGGAGGGGGTGAATTCGGGGTACCGAGTGTGGAGGCTATTACCTGGTCTGATCACAAACTTCTGGTGGTGGATTGGCTACTGCCAAGGACCGCAAGGAATTATAGGTGGCATTGCAATGATACACTGCTGAGGGACCAAGTGTTTAAAGAATTCCTGGGGAAAGAAATGGAAGCCTATTTTGAGACTAACGACAATGGGGAAACGGAGATGACAGCAGTGTGGGAAGCGGCGAAGGCCACCTTTTGGGCCTCCTTATTGCAGAGGGGTCCTGAGGGAAACGTGAAAGGACAATGATTGAGGGCAGGCTCTGTGACGAACTGAGGGCTATGCGGGCGCGACTCACCCGCAAGGATGAGAATCGGGAGGCTCTGCTGGGAGAAATGTGGGAGAAGAGGCAGGCACTGCATGCGGTTCTCATCAGGGAAGTAGTTAAAAAGATGAGGTACACGCGACAGAGGTACTATGAAAGGGGGGACAAGGTGGGGACCATATTGGTGCATAGAACGAGAGGCTGTAGGATGTATAGGAGGGTGGGGACCATCTGAGACAAAGGGGAGAGGCTTTGTAGAAGGGGGGAGGAGGTAGTGGAATGCTTTGCGGATTTCTATAAAGAACTGTACACTTAACAAGAGCGTGAATCGATAGAGGGCATCCAGACTTACTTGGCTGAGCATCCTCTGCCCAAACTGATGGACTCAGGGCGAGAGACCTTGGAGGGAGAAATATCAGAGGAGGAGGTGAAGGGAGATATTCAAAGACTGAAGACAGGGAAGGCCCGGGGGGATGGTTATACGGCCGACTTCTACAAACAACATCAATCCATCCTGGCGAAACCACAGGCCAAGTTGGTTAATCGGATTAGGGGGCAGCATACAATCCCACCAACATTTCTTCAGGCCCTAATCACTCTAATACCCAAACCGGGGAAGGACCTGCAGAATGCTGTTCATATAGGCCCATCTCCCTCCTGAATATAGACGCAAAAATCTTTGCTAGGATTCTGGCAACCCAACTGGTGAGATACCTTCCCCGGCTGATACACCCGTATCAGGTGGGATTTGTGCTCGACAGGCAGGGGGCTGAAAGCATGCAAAAGACCATCCATGTGCTGAATTCGAGCATGGTCCAGGAGGAGGGGCCCTTCTGCTAGCTTTGGATACCAAAACGGCCTTGGGCAGGGTGAGTTGGGCCTTCATGGGGGAAGTCTTTGCATCCCTGGGGATGGGTCTGAGATGGTTGGGTTGGATGTCGGTCTTATATTCCAGCCCCTCAGCAAAAGTAGTAGCAAATGGAGTCGAATCGGGTTCGTTCCCTCTGGGGAGGGGCACAAGGCAGGGCTGCCCCTTCTCCCCGCTCATATATGCATTAGTGATAGAACCATGGGGGACTTCTATTTGGAATGATGGGGGATTAGTGGAGTAAGAGTGGGGGACACGCATTGCAAGATTGGCTTGTTTGCCGATGATGCATTACTTTATATTACTAGGCCGTCCTAGTCAGTGCCTTGCGTGCTACAAAGTTTGGAGCAATATGGAAACCTGTTGGGCTTTAAGGTTAATTTGGGGAAGTCAGTGGTGTTTATGGCGGGTGATCTATCGGACACAGAAGGGGAATATGTGGAGGGGCTCCCCTTTCAAATTCAGAGAGACAAGTTCTGTTACTTGGGAATCCAGGTGACACAGAGTCCTAGAGACCTTTTTGCCAGTAGCTTCCTCCCTCTTTGGTCGGCTGTGAAGAGAGATATTGAGCGGTGGGTGGGATCAGGACTCTCATGGATGGCGCACCTCAACTCAGTGAAAATGGTGATCATCCCCAATTTCTCATTCCTGTTTCAAATGCTCCCGATACTGGTGCCCAAGCCATTCCTAGTGGAGGTTAAGCGGGCCCTGCAATGTTTCCTCTGGGGGGGTACAAAACATAGAATCTCATATGATGTATTAATATGGCCCAAGGAGGTGGGGGGAGTGGGGCTCCCAGATCTGGAGACATACTATAGGGCATCCCAGCTGAGGATCCTGGTGGACCACTTTACCCCGGGGACTGGGAAGCAATGGGTGGCAATGGACAACAAGGTCCTGGCCCCAGTCCGGTTGGATGAATGGCTCTGGGTCCCCAAGGCACGGATCCCGAGGAGGATTTTGCAACATCCGGTACTGGACATCTTATGGTCAGTGTGGAAGGAAGGGGGACTATAGATGGCTTACGACAGGGCCCTTGCCCCCCCCCCGATCAGAGACAGGATTGCTGAACCACTCACATTCCAACAGTGGTATGAAGCTGGTCTTAGTAGGGCAGGACAGCTGTGGGCGGGGGGTACTTTCATGTCCCTAAAGGAGCAGGAAGAGACCTTGGGTGTGGGTGGCCTCTCGCATTTTCGGTATTTGGAACTAAAGGGAGCTCCAGATGGAGGGGGGGATACCCTTCGGAGAGACCTAACAGAATTTGAAAAACTCCTCATCTCAAGACGGGGAACCAAGGGAGTGATATCGAAACTCTACAAACTCCTGGTCCTGGTGGCTCCAAGGAATCCTCTGCCAGCGTGGGCACACTAGGGGAAAGATTTAGGGGAAGAAATTAATGATGAGAGATGGTCCAGTATGTGTAGAAGGGCCAATCGCTCAACTGCCTCGCTCCAGTACCGACATCAGGCTCTGAAGGTGTTGCATAGGTGGCACTACCCTCCACAGAGGATAGCCCGGATGAGGGAGGGATACGACCCACATTGTTGGAAATGTCACACAGAAAAGGGGGACTACGTACACATGTGGTGGAAATGTCCAGTAGTGGAGACGTATTGGGGAGAAGTCTTGTCCTGGATTAAGGGGGTGGACGGAGTGGGGAGAACCCTATGCCCATGGCTTCTCCTTTTTGGGGTCGATGTGGTGGGGAACTACAGTGAGACACAAGGACACATGCTGCAGATCATGTTGGTGGCAGCAAGGTCCTGCCTGCCCCAGAAGTTGAAAAGTCCACAAATTCCAGCGGAGAAAGAGTGGATCACCAAAGTTCGCGCAATTTATGACATGGAGTTTCTAGCGCATCTCATAGATGAGACAAGGTCGAATTTCGAAGGAATGTGGCTCCCCTTTTTTGAGAAGTATGGGCATTCTGCTTGATGGGATAGGGGAATGTTTGGTGTAATGCTCTGGTAGGATAAACGTCTAGGGGAGACACTAAGCTTAGAGGACAGGTTGCGCGTGACGAACAATGAAGGATGGATGGGGTCACGGCCAATGTTCCAGCGTACATAGTAGAGCTACCCTGAATGTGCAATGAAGAAATGTACAATGAGCCTGTCACGGTGCCTGCCCCCAGACATCAGGAGCAGACCAGTCGGCCCAGAGTACTGGCACCCATGGGGACCTTTAAGGCCCCAAAGGATTGCCTAAGGGCTTCCTGGACTCAGTCCTGGCGCCGTTGGCGCCAGACTCGTACTGCCTTTTCAGGCAAGACAAGTTATCAAGTAACAGAACCATGTACAACCCAGTCTGAGGTTGGTTGAAGGGACTGCTTTATCTGGGGACTATATGATAAGGTATGGTGCAGGGACTTCTTTACCTGGGAACTACTTCTGGGAAGCTATTTAAACCACGCCCGAAGAACAGAACACACTTTGCGATATTCTGTACTCCTGCAGCGTAACGCTCACCGTGTCTGCAGCTCCAGTCCTGTCTTCAGCCACACCCGTCCTGGTCATCGCGTTCCGTACCTGCAAAGGAAGGAGAGATCACAGATTAGAACAAGAGCTTTACCTGATACTCCATCATACCATCACTCCGGAGTCTCCGCATCTGCAGAAAAAGGAACATCAGTTAACCGCGCTATGTAAGAACCAGTCTAAAGACAACTAGCATAGCACAGCGTGATACTCACCTAAGCGCTGTACGTCCACGCGATCCAACAAGGCATTCTCACACGATCGCTATCCCGATGCAGCTGCATCTGCAGGACAAGGAAAAAAAACAACAGGTGAGATGCGCTTCGCTAAAGGACATTCAATCTCACGCAGCATAATACTCACCAGAAGCAGTTTTCACTTGCGGTTCCGCGAATCACCATTACACAACCTTGGCTCCGGCGGCGCCGCACCTGCAGAAATAAAAGGAGACAGCAGATTAATAGCACGAAAGAACAATATCACTTGTTGAACATTTTTGAATTGTGCAAGTATTGAAATTTACCTTGGCATTACCTCATCTAATCCGGAGGGGAGTCACCTTTCTTCGGGAGTACCTCAAAGGGGAATCTGCAAAGAAAGGTACAGGAGTGAACTTTAAGACAACCAGAACTCTAAAGCATTTTACGCTATACAGGATTGGCATAAAGACTTACCTCAGAGTCATTGTTGTCTGGAACCCTGCCATAAGGCTACAGGATCAGTGAAGTTAACTGGATCCCTGGATCTTGTCGCACCATTGCACACAGTCACAGGATGGAGAGCCCAACCTTCATAACATTAAGGTGAGACACAGTGAAGGGACATTGGGAGGTCGTAGAGGTGGATGTTGGCCCTTCTCCTTAAGGCTAGTTAATTTATCACTATCACCATTTTAGGCAAATCTTCCTTCGTGCCCAACAGACGAAATTAAAGGGGCAGGTGCAGTCACCCATCACTTCGCTACGAGTCACGCTGGGGGAGACCGCCGCAGTCAGTCCAGCTTCGTTCGGCGCCCCTGTGGAAAACAGGTGAGCGTAACAGAGCCCTACCTTTGTGGTAGCAATATATGTATGACCCATGGCTAAGGGAAGGGGACGGGGGGAAAGGGAGGGGTAATGTTATAATTGTAACTAGGAGGCATGTTATGGTAATCCATGTATGATGTTATAACTAAAATGCCAATCAAATTTGATTTAAAAAAAAAAAGAATTGGCCTGTGGTAAAGAAGGCTCAACAGTGGCTGAAAGAAGAAACCTCCATTCATTTGTAGGAGGTGGGAACGCACAACCAACTTTGGGACTCATTATGAGTTTGGTGCCAAACACGATTATAATTACCACGGACGGTAACAGTGATATACTGGGTGATTTAGAGTCCATTATCATTGTACTCCATTGGAGATATGCAGTAATAGCACTTGGGGCAAAACCGCTATTGAAAGAGAAGGTAATCCCTCCACTTACAAGCAGACAATTAGTTGCACAATGACCCGTCGTACCAACACCACATTCCAGGGACTCCTAAATTGGGGAACCCACCAGAACCATCCAAAGTGGTCAAAAATCTCGGAAAAATGGACAATGACTTAACAATCAAACCACAAGTCAACGCAGTAGTAAAGAAATGCTTCTTCCACCTACACGCAACCAAGAGGACACTCCCCTTCTTCACCCTCCCACACAGAAAACTTGTCGTCATTTCTCGCGTTGCAGCAGGAAGACTACTCCTCAGATCAGTAAGAGAGAACACATCACACCAGCACTGAGAACACTACATTTTCTATCAGTCAAAAAACAAATTTTCTTCAAAACGCTCTGCATAACATACAGAGCAACCCATGTCCAAGGAGCAGACTTAATTCAGGGAAAGATGTCCATCTAAAAGCCAAAATGAACATTAAGGTCCAGCAACGACATTCACCTTGAACCTAAACAATACTCAAAGCGTACATTTTGGGGAACAGCGTTCTCCTGCATAGCAGTGAGACTTTGCAACTCGCACCCAAAGAAAATACAAACAACAGAAGACAACCTAAAGTTCAGAAAATTGTTAAAAACATGTCTCTTTAACGCACTGAGTTATATAGGAAGCATTATCAAAGGGAAGCTGCCAGCACTTGACAATAGAAACACAACAATGGAAACCTGATGAGCCGCAACAGGGCCACCAAAATAAATAAAGGGGGTCATTACGACTTTGGCGGTAGCCGTGCCGGTAAATACCGGCATGGCTGCCGCCGGAGTCATGAATTTTCCGGCACACGGAAATGGGCAATTACCGGGGCATTACAGCCCTGGCAGACCAGGTAATTTCCCATTCCCGGGCTCTGGAAAATATTATTCCCCATTCCCATTTGACTCCCATTCGACTCAATGGGAATGGGGAGGACGGATGCCCCGGCACCATTCATGAATCCGTCATCTGTCAAGGTCTGCGAGTGGGTGGCGTTCTGCCCGCCAGGTAAAATATAGCGGGCAGAACGGTAACCGTTCGCAGACCTCGTAGTTTGCCGGTCTGGTAACAACGGTGCCGGTAGCTTACCGGCACCGTTGTTACGAGACCGGCAAACTTGTAATGAGGCCCAAAGTCTTTGACTGCAAATCACCACAGAATAATTTGAACTCGAAGGATCAACATAACCGTGCACAAAGGACTCAGATGACTCCCCACTAACCCTACTAAAAACTCTCTAGTACTCTGCATACACATCCTCAAACACTAAACAAATCACATGCATACCTCCATCCCAGCGAAAAAAAAAAACACTGCAAACCACAGAAACCCCACAACACCCAACAGGAAACTAAACCAGTTGCACACAAATCACCCCATACGCACTCATGCACCAAACACCAAAGTGCGTCCACCAAGTAAAAGCAAGCCAGCATTCAGTGACCGTTTTTTCCGAACGGAAGCTACGAACAGCACATCAAAGCTCTTTTGCGTTTTTTCATCTCAATCCCGCTAACTAAGCCCTCCAAAGCCCTTTTCTGTTTCAGATCTGGCAGAGCGCCTGCAGACTATGAAAATGGCAGCGGTGTGCGTGGAATAAATCACAATAACATAACATGATATAACAAATGGGTTTCCAAGCCCATAATAATGTGGCGCAATAAAACAGGCAGTATTCCAAAACAGCTCCTTTTTTACTATTACTGAATGAATCGAAAGGAGGCCCTTTGGTGCTGGCTCATGAGCAGAGTGCCCGTGCTGCACATTTCCGCAACAGTGCGATGTTCCACCGTTGCCAGAACGTTTTACGCCAACATTTTCATTGTGTGACCAGTGCAATAAGTAGTGTGTGTGATCTTGTGCACAGCCGGGGCATTTCTCCAAATCGGCCGTCAATAACGGCACTTTGGGGCCACCAGCAAGGGGCAGAGGCAGAGTAAATGAAGTACATAATCCAGCTGCTATGGGCGCACTTACAAAATCATAACCTATCATAGGTGTTGCAAGGATCCTTTGAATGCAGGTGTTTATGATTGACACAAGTGGAACATCAAATAGATCTATCACAGTAGTGAAAGGAAGCTCTTTTAAAAGAGGGCTCACAATGACACATAACGTTTAATGATCACTAAGAGCTACAACTATGGGCCTGATACTGAGCATGTTTATATGGAAAAAATGCAGGTAAAATAGACAGTAATAGCGGCTCCAGCATTTTGTTCCGGACCGGCATACTCTGAGACTGCCTGTAAGAGCAGTGAACCTGCGGCAGGCCTGACCTGCCGGTAGTTCAGGCCCCTACCGGCAGATAAATCACTGAATCACTGGCACTGTTGACAGCAGTCCCGGTGATTCAGAGGTTCCAATCCTATTGGACTCCATTGCACTGGAACTTACCGCCATTGCCAGTGCCTGTAATATCCCAGTAACACTGGGATATCAGGTGCTGGCAACACTAAGAGGAGTTTTCCAGTACCATGCGGGTAATATCAGCGGGTTACCGGCAAACTCCTGATGAAAGCCTATGTCTTGGTCGCGTGGAGTAGGCGTTGTCGACCTATGGGTCCCCATATATTATGGACTACAACTCCCATAATTACTCACAGTTGGCTATGTTAGCTATATCTGATGGAAATTGTAGTCCAGAACATCTGGAGACCCAGAAGTTGCACAGACTTTCTTGGATGGGCGAAGATGTGCACCGTTTAATGGTAAAGCACAGTAACATTCATTGTCATCTGCTAGCACAGTTCTCATTCTTATGCCTTGAAGATTTCAAATGATTTACAACATTAGTTAGCATGGTAGGCCAGGGACATATATACTAGTGAAGTTCCTGACACAGAGTGAGGGAGAAAGGGGGGGCAGTGGAGCATGCAGGTAATAGAACCTGGCCAACATTTCGGGATTGCTTGGTAGTTGGTCATCAATGCACCTATCCATGAGTAATTCAAACAAGGCCCAGCTAGGGAGGGCAGGCAGAGGGAGGTCTGGACAGACATACTTGCACAGTTTAGAACATCCAAGGTCAAGGAACATGCAAGAGTGCAAACAGGAAGGAAGAAAAGGGGAGTCTGGGACCTGTTAGGCTCTATTTGGATCTGGAGGTGCACCAGGCCACCAGTCAGGTAACTGAGCAGGTTTGGGGAAGAGAAGGAAGGAGGGAGGGAAGGAAGCAAGGAGAAAGGAGGTTAGCAGGGGAGAGAGAGGCAGAAGGAGGAGAAGAGGTAGGTCTTGAGGAGTTTCTGGATCTTAAGGAGGTCAGGCTCAAGACAGAGGGAGATAGGTAGGCTGTTCCAGAGGGTGGCACCTGCAGAGGATAATGATTTATCCCCAAATCTCTGTTTGGAGAAACGGCTCACCCGCAGAGAGTTGGAGGAGACCAAGCAGAAGAGAGTATTTAGGAAGAGAGCATTGTAGATAGTAAGGGCCTCGGTCCCAGAAAGCCTTGTGTACTATGCAGAGGGACTTGAACTTGATCCTTGCAACCACGGGGAGCCAGTGTGGTGATTTCAGCACCAGAGAGATGCGGTCCTTGAGCTTGAGGCAAAGGATAAGTCTTGCAGTTCTGTTCTGGATAAGTTTGAGGTAGTAAGATTGAGATAGAGACTATTGCAGTAGTCCAGTCTGGAGAGAACCAGGGCTCTGGAGACAGTGAGCCTCTGGAGGAAGGTGAGAAAAGGTTGAATAGCTCTGAGGAGGTGCAGCTGGTAGTGAGACTTCTTGGACATATCGGGGATGTGAGAAGAGAAGGAGAGAGTAGAGTTGAAAATGACCCCCATGTTTTTTCCCTCAGTGGTGGGTTTGGGCACAGGACCAAGGGAGGCCGGCCAGAGTGAGAGTGGGAAGGTGGGAGCAGGGGTCCCAATGAGGATGATCTCTGTCTTGCTGGCATTAAGGCAGAGATTGTTAGCAGCACACCAGGACTGAATTGCGGACAGACAGACAGGCAGGAATGAGCGAGGAGGAGGAAGAGGCCGAGGGTAGCCTGAAAGAGAGCTGTGTGTCATCCGATAACACTGAAAACTGGAAGTGAAGGCAAGATTATATAGGCCAAAGGGGCCATGTAAACATTGACAAACATTGACAAACTAGGGGGGTAGATTCGATCCCTGGGGGACACCACAAGTAGAGAGAGTGATGGTGGAGAGAAAGGCGGAGAGAAAGGACCCAAGATCCACCTGGGAAGGATGGTCAGAAAGAAATGATGCAAACCAAGGCTGGAGCTACAGAGTCAATAATGTCCTTGATGGTTTTTCAGGGGCATTGTTGCACTTGTTTGGGGGAGGATTTCATAGACCAGAGTTGTCTAGAAACCTCCTCCTCAGGTGTGATGAGGAGAGGGAGGAGAGAAGGGGGGCATGGTGGAGGCGGCTGAGGGGGGCCAAGAAGATGATGGTGGATTAGTGGGTGCAGAGGAGAGAGAGGAGAGGATATCTTGCATTTTGTCTGTGAAGTGTGCAGCCAGGGCACTGCAAAGGGCCTGGGTGGGTGCAATAGAGGATGAGGTTGTCGTAAGGTTGGCCAGCTCCTTACAGACTTTGAAAAGTTCTGCCGTTTTGTTGGTTAGAAAATAACCGTATTATACACTTAGAGGATAAGTAACAAGAGATGAAGTAGATGTGTATATGCACGGTAGATAAGGCAATCTTGAAGCTTGCTAAAGTAGGAAATATAACGAGAGTAAAGCAGCCATGTCGAGAAAATGGGCATCGGTATATACAAAAGGAGAGCTGACCTACCCACATGGGCTGTTTTGCACACTACTAATGTACGTGTGATTATTTTACTACAGGTGAGGCTCATAAATAGCCTCCAAAGGCAATAAATGTAGAACCCAAGCAAATGCTCTGGACATAACACTAAGTCTATATCTCCGGGTAACCCATTTAAAGGCAATGTCACCGAACTGGAGCAGGAGAATAATGATTCTGATGGACTACTGTTGTGACTTGGTAGCCATTTTAATTTAGGAAATTTTTGACAAAGAAAACATTTTTTCAAGGAAAGTATTGAGCATGTTATACTGTCAAAAAGTCACCAACAGATGGTGTACATTACACATTTTCACCAACCAATGGTGTACATACATACAAATTGAGAAAAAAACAGTTGTGAACGGAATTCATTCCAAACATATATTTCTAAGTGTGCAACATATACAAAACATACAAAGTGACCACACACCTAGAACTGAAACACAAGTTCTGTAAACCTGTAAAATGGGACAGATTTATTCTGCCATGGTTGTGTGTGATGTAGAAAAGCAAGTAAATTAGCCACCCACAGGAGTCTAGTCACTTGCAAGCTGATTTATAAGACACGTTTTTAGTCTTGTGGTCCAAGAACAGGCTATTTCTAATCTTAAACCAGTTCGAAAGAAGGAGAGATAATTTTCCTAGTGGACTCAAAAGGTCAATTAATGAGTGCTGTGGGTGTATAGAGACAAGTCCTAGAAAATGGACGTCGGCATTGTAAAATAGGAAGCGGGAAGCCTCAAGGAGAAAGACCAAGGCTGCAGAACTGACAGGCACTGGAATACAGATTTGTGCAAGAACAAAGGATATTTGTTTGGCTCAGAATTAAGGATGCCCCAGCAAAAAGCAACCACAAGACACAAAAGGAGTTAAAGAGGATAAACCATTTGCGTAAGATATATTTCTCTTAGATTAAGTAAAGGAGTGAATCATTGTGAATGCCAAGTAATGAACAATAAAAGATGCAGAAAGTATATGCAAGACGGAGCAACCAAGTCTCCAGAGGCCGAGCAGAGTAATAACACCCAATATAATTGAATCAAATAACACTAAATAAAAGGACAGAATTGACAAAATCATGGTCTCCTCACACATGGTACAAGACCAGAAGACAAGGCCTATTCATAAAGGTCCAGACAAAGATAGAAATGTACCTTCACTCCCTTTAAATTTCAGAGGAAGAGAACAGTCAGCAAGGTCAACTACAGAGAAGAAGCCTTGGTTTAGGGCCTAACTGATGAGAGATGGTAGGCTAATTAGCTAGGGCAGTTGTCTGACGTTGTTCCCTTGCACCTGGTTTCGTTGCTTATATGCTGCTAACAAGCCGAATATCCAAGGTTGGAGGAGAGTGTCAACCAATCATGAGGGCCTATATAATGGTGGACGATACATTTTTGTAGCAGCCTATCCGCTGATGTTGTTATGCTATTAACTGTATTTTATGTAGTTAGAGGTTGATTAAGGCATGCCTACCAGATAAGGGGCAGCCAATGATGATACTAAAACTTATATGAACTATAGGTATATAGGTTCCCTTAACCAATCCCTCCGCCCGATAGATTTTTACTGTTTGCCACTTAGGATGAAGTACATCGAGGTATAAAGCCTTTTGTGAAACTGAAATGAGTTGAGAGTGTGCGAGCTACAATGTGTTTGTTCTCTAGGTTTCCCTACTTTATTGAGCTGATAATAAAGTAGTATTTTGCCATATTCTTTGAGTCTGTGCGGTTAATTGGGACTGAGATCATGTATTTGGTAATCCCATTCAGCACTTGGATCGCTCCAGGTGCTGCTGCACATTTTGGTAGTGGTGTGGATGGATCAGATACAGACTCTCTGATTTCTGACGTCTTCCACCATTAGCCAGAAGAGCGCAAAGTTTCCTGTGGAGAGCAGACAAAAAACACATGTGTAAGACGAGACAGTCGTCAGGTGCCACTTTGAAGAAATTCCTGTCCTGTCCCCACGGGCACCCCGCGGACTGAAGGCGAAATGGTCGATTTGGGAAGAGTCGATACCGAAGGGCTTGAACTGAGCAACGGATGTAAATGGAACATAGAAATTGGCAAATAAAAGGGAAGGGATTGTAAACATATAGTGGGGAAACAGTAACAGGATTTGTTTAAGAGAGAGAGATTACCTCAATTCCTTTTCTCAAGGAGATAGAAGGGAATGCATCACACTCCAAGTGGGGTATTTGTAAGGGATTTCTGAGGCAAGGCCAATATGACGGATGTGTTTCACACTCCAAAATGGGGTGAAATGGAGATGAGATACTTTTACTAGAGAAAGTAAAGAAATGCAATCGTAGAATTTGATCTGCACATTTGGTTGGGGTTGTGAGTATGTTAGTGTAGTTGTGATAAAATCGGTTGTAAACTGAAAATATAGAATGATAGTAATAATTTGACTGCTTATCAGACCCTAAAAAAAATCGATTGGCTCCAATCATAGGAGAGTAACAGCTGAGAAAAAAATATAGCTGTCGTAAATCTCCCACCGTCTCACCTGTGATCGGGATCTCCCTTGTTCGGCCGCAGGACTCTTCCTGTGGATGGTTTGGGTCTTGAATAGGCTCGCCCGAGCCTCGTCAGGTTGCAGGACGCGTTCAGAGTTCCGCGAAGTTCATGGTTCCAGGGTATCCAGGATAGCGATGAACGAGTAAGTAGGGGGGGGAAATCCAGGAACAGGATAAAAGGCAAGGAAGGAAGTAAGAGGATCAAAGGAAACCAATGTAGAGAGTAAACACACGTCGGGTCACTACCGAAGATAGCGTTGAGACGCGCGGACCCGCAGGGGCGTGACCAATTTATAGTACGTGCCACGACGTGAAAGCTAGTGCGTAGCACGGAGCTTGGTACGGCCATGTTGGGAGGAACAAGGAGTACAAGCCCTTCATGACAATGACCATGAGGTCCAGAAGGGGCAATTTCGCCGGGTCATGACAATAGCAAAATATGATTCTAAGATTTTTAATGAAATAAGCAAGACAGTGAAGATTGATAGAACTGTAACGAAGGAGCAAAACAAATATTATTGTGTAGGCTTGAAAAAGTGTTTGAAAAATTGCTTTAGGGACATGGGCAGCGATTGATGCTGCTTCTCCAAATTGGTTGTTGTGATATCAGTAATTAAATTAATAACAGAATAAAAGGTCCGGTAAGTATTGACAAAATGACTTGTCATCATGATTGTACAATAAGGTTCACATAATTCCTGTTATTAGAGAAAGGGGGAGGCCGACCACAATATATACCATGGCCGCAGGTGGATAAAGATAATTTAAAATGCTAGTTATGTAGTTTGACCGCAGGAGCGGGTAAGTTGGTTTATGAGTTAAAAAGAATGACAGCGGGAATAACATTAGCACTCGGTGATGTGAAATGCCTGCTAGCAGCTATCCTAGGGGATAGAGCTAATGACATTTGGAGACGAGCGGGATATGCGAGTGTAACAGCATAAAATACGACACATGATGGAGCGCCATTTAATAATTGAAGATAGATCAGACATATGGAGGGCACTTAGGGTACAGTATCCTGATACAACAGACATGGGTGCGATTATGACAAGGAAAATGGGTTAGAACGAAGATCGTGTTGCTTATATTCAGGAGGTTCAAGAACGTTGGTGTTTTGAGATGAGAAAAACATGGGATAAAACAGCAGCATTATTTTACCATATTGTATGTCAGGGACTGCCCGAGCCAGTGCAAAGGCAGATGAAAAACAGGTAGAGATAGAAGCAGGGCCATGGCCAGAAATATAGTTGACTATTGTACACCATTGTCAATTGTTGCAGGGGAAGAATAAGAAAAAACTGAGAAGAGGAAGCTTGAGGAAGGAAAGTCAGTTCAGAAACAGTTGTCTAAATTTTCTATCGAAGGAGAAGTACTGACGAGCAGTGAAGGAGTGGTGACACAAGAGTCACAGCCTGCACAGCCAATCAGTGTAGGGTAGTAGATCAGGGTGGGTACACGTTTTGGCCATGTGGTAGAGTGAATGCATCCAGAGGATGAGGATGCAGATTTTAAACCCCACAAGGGGGAGGACTATTTAATGGAGGGCAGCCACAGTAGTGCTAGAATTGTGGGGGAATGGGACACATTAAACGCACATGTAGAAGTAGATGGGGCATGCAGCAAAACTGGCAAACTCTAAGATGGGGACGGGCTATATTCCACAGTATATTACAGAACCACAGGAGTATTATGCTCAAGATAACACACAGTATCAGACATGTGCGCCGCAGATACAGCAAATGCAGCAGACTCTGCTTCAATCACAGTTGCCACAAGGGCAACCACAGCAGGCGCCTGTGCAAACACAAGAGGTACAGACCCAATAGTACACTCTGACACAACAGACAGGAGCACCACAAACACCTACACCCAGGATAGGGAGTGTGACAGTGGCGGGAGGAAATCATTTTACGTGTACATGATGAATTTATATCCACAATAGGAAAGCCCACAGAGCGACCTGATGTATTCAGTACTATCAGTGACACCAGACCCCCAAGAGGAACCAAGGGTCAGGGTAACGATAGGAGGCAAGAAGTTTTTGTTTCTTGTGGACAAGGGAGCGACTTGTTTCTGTGTTTAGGAAGGAAAGTATGCAATGTCTGGCATCGCCATGAATGCAAAGGGATTCTCTGGGGCTATGAGTTTGGTGCCTTTTACTGATGAATTACCAATTTCAATAGGAGAACATGACCTGCCTATGCCACTATTGTATTCCCGACTGACACCACTTAACATATTAGGACGTGACCTGATGACAAAATGTAACATGACTATGGGCCTCATTTGCACCACTTTTAGGACAGAAGCCCTGCTCCAATCCAAATAATGTTTTCCTACACATAGGCATTGCCACGCTGGCTTGCTGAACTGCCCAGCAGGTTCCCATCCATGATCGTTGATATCTGCCTTCTCTTGCTGCCTTTATTCTATCATGGAAAAACTTTGCCAGGTCCTGTTCCTTAAATGAGGCCCTCATCAATGACAATTCTGGTTCAATCTGTCTGGTTCAGCCAACCTTCCAGGTGCTCTATCGGCAATCCTCTCTGCATACCCATCTTGATACTACTTTAAACAATTAGCCTTGTATAACTGTTGGCCCAATGCATGTCTCCTTGACTATCCAAGATCCAAGTTCAAGTGGGGATTTCGCACTGCGCCCCCATCTTGAATTACCGCTATTCCCGGCTTGCTCCTAATCGAGTATCCAGCCTCCCCATTGTGCTGACACTGCCCTTATTGTTGTCTGTTACAATACCATGCCCCTGGTGGTGATGGCACCTTCTCTTTACACTGGGCAGTCCATTGTCTTCCTTTGATGACCATTCGTGCCTCGCCGCCGCCAGTGAGCTTCTCCAGTCCTCTGCTCTTATCCTTCTCTGTCTTCATTCCTCACTGCTCTTTCTTTATCTCTCCTATCTCATGAATGCACACACAGAAATATAAATTCTCAAAAAAAACAGATACTCAGAAATGCACACAAAATGCCCACACACACATACACTCTCTTGCTTCTTGGTTCCCCTCCTTTTCTCCCAATATCTGCTCACATCCCTTTCTCTCTGTCTCTCTTCTTGCCCTCTCCCTTTATGTCTCTCTTCCATGTCCCTCCCTTCTTGTCTCCCCCACTCGGCCCTCTCTCTTCTATCTCACATCCATTTCTTTCCTTCCTTGCCTCTCCTGTCTTGTTGCATTTTGGGTTCTACCTCTAGGCAGTGTAATTCATCTGATGAAGGCCCTGAAGATGGTCACTGCTGTGGGGGTGGTGGAGGTGAGGAGAGCTGCTGCTTCCTGATGCTATTTTCTCTTCCCAGGCCACTGGGGGCAGAGACAGCACTGGTTGCTGCGGCATTGATTTCCTTTCAGCTTCCAGTGCAGTTATCATGTAAATGCAGTGGCGGAACTGTGAAACGGGTGCGAAAGGTCTCTTCTGCCCCCTTTGGCTGCTCCCCATTTCTCAATGTGCCCCCCATGCTGCCCATTGGACTGGCGCTTGCCCCTTAAGACAACAACAAAAAAGCTAAGAGGCGAGAGCTGACTGCAGTGGCAATAAAAAGCACCACTGGTTGCAGCCCAGGCCACAGGTTGATTGACAACCAAACTGGGATCCCCACCTAGTGCAACCAAATGTTAAATCTGCTTGTTGTGGTTGCTGGGATGCTTCCTGCTGCCCTGTGCGGACGAAGACTGGAACGAAGATTGAAGCGTGAGTAAATGTAAGTTTCCAAGAAAATATATATGTCAAGTGTACGGTATTGCGTTCTTTTGCCGACACCCGTTTTTCCGACGGGTGTTTTGCCACAGTAGTTTTGCCAAAAACATCCATCAAAATGTGTTGGGGGGCTTGGAAAGGGTAAATAAAGGGTTGGGGGGAATAAAAAAAAATAATTAAATTAATGGGGACTTGTGGGCGAATCCCCCCAAAAATAATGTAAAAAAATGTTTGATGATCTTTATCGGCAAAACTTTTGCGGCAAAACACCCGTCGGAAAAAAAAGGGGGTTGGCGAAATGACATGGAACCTGGTGTCCAAATAAATATGAAAACATGGCATTTGTGTGGGTGCACACTCTGGTGAAGCCCCACCTCATGGTACGAGGGCTAGGTCAGATGTACACGAAAACATGAGTTTGCAGGTCAACCCACAGGCTATGTATGTGATAAGCATGGTAGGCAGGCGAGCAGGCGTGGGGCCGTAATATGTACCACATACTATGTGAGCTTGTGCCTCCACCTCCCTACTGTAACCAGAGGTGCTAGTATCTATATATTTCTTGTATGTATGTGTTGACATCTAACATGCCCTGCAACTAAGCTTTTAAGTCATCTTGTCCTGTTGCGCCCAGCTACCCAAGGGTTTGGCACGCATTATTAAATAAACAAACAAACAAGCAAATGGTTTGAGGCAAGTAGGAGGCTTATATATAGAGCAGTAGAAAGGCTGCTTCAAGGCACTGGCAGGATAGCAATAAGGGGAGGCATAGAGGAACGTTCTAATGAAAAGGCCTCCAGACATCCCTGACTTACTGCAATCACGATTATAGCATGGCCAAGTGTGCGGGAACAAAGCAAGCAAAAGAGGCGAGCAAAAGGTCACAGGTGCTTACCTGTGTGAGTGTGCATGTGTGTGTGTGTGTGCGCGCGCAGGCGTTACTGTAGAATGAGTGTGTGGGTGCAAGCAAGTGAATCTGTATACTGCATGTATGCATGTGTATGTCTGAGTGGCTGTGGCTGAGTGAGTATGCATGTGGGAAGGGTGAATGATGCCTGCACGTGTTTGGAGGGGGAAGGGGCTGCGGCGGAAATCCGGCTTCAAAGTGATTTGTATTTGAAATGCCAGCAGATGCTGTATCTCAGACGTCATGAAAGTGATTTACAGCGGGAGTGCCGAGCTGCACGCTTAATTTAGGGTCACGAGATCATGAAATTGATTTGGAGTGGAAATGCTGCCAACCACTGTGGTCACTTAGCAGCAGTCACATGTAGGCAGTCAGATATTAGGGTTGATTGGCATGTGACGGACTCTTTCCGGCCCTACCTGCCTTTCAGAAACATGAGCCTAATCAGAACTGTTGTGAAAATCAGCAACCTGTCACACTAGTTACATTTCTAATCAACTTCTCTAGTCCCAGTTTAATTACTGTAATGCTTCCAAGCAAAAACAGTGCAAATATTGATTTCCAAACTGCATTACCTATCAATAATATGTATAGAAATTGTGTAAGAAAATAAAGATTTATATTGAGTCATATCTTGCTTTCATAATGTTCCCTTTTGCATGATGTTCCATTGCTTAGTAAATACCTACATGTAATGTGTGCACATCGTCAAAGAGAGTTACAGTGGCAATGCAGGAGTTTTTGTGGGTGCAGTATCAGGAAAGCGATTGACTGCCTCATTGGTTACACATGTAGTAGGTACAACATCATCAAAATGATTTCCAGTGGGAATGCTGGCATACATGGCGAGTGCAACATCATGAAGGCCCTTTACATAGTCAATGTTGGCAGATATTGTAGGCACAACCATATAAAATTGATTTACAGTGACAGTGCTGGGATATACTGTAGGCCCAGCCTCATGGAAGGCATTTATTGGGGCAACACTCCCATATATTGTGGCACGACATCAACGTGATTAAAAGTCAAAATGCTGGCGCATATATATATATATATATTGTGGGCATGATCTCAAAGTGATTTACTGTGGGAACTTCATATTTTGTGGAATTAGCATCATGGCAGTGTTTCACTGTGGCAATGCTGGAGTATAAGTGAGTGCATCATCATGAATGCATTATCTTTGCTGGCATATATTGTGGGTGCAGGTTTATAAAAGTGTTTTGCAGTGGAAAGCTGGCATACATTGTGCACACAGGTATGAAGAAACGATTGCAAAATGCTTCTATGTACTGCTGATGACCTGGTGTCTATTGGACTTTTTCCTGTGTTACCCCACAGAGCCATTGTAAATTGTATGGGTCTTTATCCAGTTTTTCTCAGATATTGTTTTGTAAAATGGACCATTCCATTGTTTAGACATGTCTCTGGGGGTAAAACTAATCCCCCCGGCCCACAAATTCCCCTACATTATTTAGTGCTCCCACGCTATACTTCGTTGCTTGCACTGTTTTGGGGAAATCGTTAAATATTCATCAGCTCACGCTGATCTTCGGTCATTTAAAATGCTCTCACCAGCCATTTGCCCCTGTTAACTAAAGCTGCCCTGCTATGAGGCAAATACAAACACACCGGCCCATAAACCCTAGCAATGGTCCTACTGTCACTTCAGGCCATATACACTAATTTCCCCTCCTATTATCACTGCTCTGCTCACAACACAGCCTCTGTCTCTCTTCTCCCTCCCTACCTTCATGCATTTCTGTCTCTGCTTATGTCCCAGGAACCCCTTCAAATGAATGATTGCTTTTACCAACGTATCCAAAAAATATACTCTTAAAATGCATAACTGCACAACTTAATGTTTGGCAAATTATAGATATTTGGGGGGTCTCTCAAACGTCATTACATTTGTTTTTGAAACATCATGCTATAATTACTTCAGAAAGCCTTACATTGTTTTTATAACCCCCCAGTACTACAGAAAATAATAATACAACAATAAAAGTAATATTAGTAATAATAAATATAAGGATGATAAACATGAACCAATAGTAATCAGTGTTTTATATGGTGCTTACTTGCACAGTTTACCATCATGTAGCGCCGCGTTTAACAGGTGTTACTGTTATCTCATCGTATAGGACCTACTGTAGGAACCTCAAGATGAAAGTCTGAGTTGGCCCTGGCAGGACTCGAACCTGTGAATTCTGGGTCACCCAGAAATCTCCCTTTGGAACAGCCACCCTCGCCCTCTCAGGCTTGAGCCGGACCTCCTTAAGTTCCAGAAACTGCTCAAAACTCTGCTCTTCTCTACCTCGTTCCCTTTCCTGCTAATCACCCCCTGCCGCTGTGACTGGTGGCCTGATCTGCAAGAAACTCACAGGATCCCAGGGCTTTCCTCCCAGTCGATACCAATACAACTGTCCCACTGCCCTCCCCTGCGGGCCCCTGCTTGGGAGTTCCACACGCCACCCTTGAGAGTCGTCTGTACCAGCACCGAGCCTGAGGTTCGTCTCCTGGATCCCCTTAGCACTTCCCTCCCGGCCCCTCCTCCAGCACTTGTCCACTCCTCTGTCCCCCATTCCATCACCTTCCCCTGCCCTGCTCCTCAATGCACTTGCCCGTCTGAATGCCACAAGACCTAGTAGGACCATAACTTTGTATGACTGTTTTGCCTTTGTTATTATTTCCATTGTTCCCTTCCGATTTAGCCTTGTGGCGTTTCGAAACACAATTCTGTTGTATAAAGCGCCTTACAAATGCACTATAAAATAAAAATAAATAAATATCTCCACAGGGCGCTCCAAACACACTGCGGTGTCTGATCGCATTGCATGCATACATCATTGGAGGAAAACTGCCCCCTTCCCTGGTTCCCACCCAACATCATCGAACGTGAGGTTGTGCTCACTGTGCATACTTACTACCTGGCAAAGTGTCTTTGGTATTTAATGCTCTGGCAGAGATGGACAGGCCTCCATCAACACCATGCAATACAGGCAAACCTATGGGGGGAAATCGTGAGATTTGTCAAACATGCCCATTTCTATTAGGGAGGGGTTCGGGATCAGTGTCCTGCCAAGGCTCAGCCTAACATGAGAATTACTCTGCTCCAATAGGCCTTTTTGAAGCACTGGCCTGCCCGTAAATGGCTTTATGTCCCATAGAGTGGCCTCCCTGTGTGATGTGTAAGAAGCCAAACATTATAAAGGCACTTCAGCGAACCTATAGAGTGGCCTCCCTGTGTGATGTGTAAAAAGCCAAACATTATAAAGGCACTTCAGCGAACCTATAGAGTGGCCTCCCTATGTGATGTGTAAAAAGCCAAACATTATAAAGGCACTTCAGCGAACCTATAGAGTGGCCTCCCTGTGTGATGTGTAAAAAGCCAAACATTATAAAGGCACTTCAGCGAACCTATAGAGTGGCCTCCCTGTGTGATGTGTAAAAAGCCAAACATTATAAAGGCACTTCAGCGAACCTATAGAGTGGACAGGAGTTTGGAGGCTGTTATTTTATGAGAATTGAGTGAAGGCAATGCAACATGAGTCAGATCCCTCACTTCACCTCAGCACACCTGACGGACGGCGGCACCAGCCATGAACTGCATCAGACCCGACCATGATTAACTTGCCACGCGGCTTCAATTGAAAAACCCCTCGGGGCAACACACCCCCTGTTTACTTTACTTCAACCTGCCTTGAGAAGGACCCTCCGGGGTCGAAACACGTGTCGGCTGACCACCTTTAGACCATGAGTCTACACTGCAGAGAATAAAGAAACACGTTTTGAAACACTGCATCTGGCGTTAGAATCTTTTTATTCGTAAGATTCACCGGAGAACCTCTATTTGCAAGGTAACCAGGACTTTACACTATTTCCATACAAGAGGTGTGGCTTCACCTCTTCCCATCTGTGACCTTGCACAGAGATATTGAGACCATCAGACTAAAAACCGAGCCTAGCACTGGAGTGTTCATTTCTAGAGCCCACCCTTCCCCCTCTTTTTCTTTTCAATGCAACATGTGTGCCTTAATGATGTCTTTACAAGCACCTATGTTTAAGGCCGAAGCCATATAGGAAGCCCAACTAACAATGGACCGCATATAAGCGAAACATATCATAGCAGCTATATTTATAAAGTGCACGTTCACCCAGAAGCCTCTTAGCACTGAATAAAAGATGTGTATTGTTATACAACTCATTGGCATTTATTTTATGAATATCAGAACGGTGAAGGGCTGAGTGGACCTCCCAGGATTCGAACCTGTTACCACGAGGTCAAGCAGACGTCCCGGTAGTGGATGCATTAACCAATGGGCGTAATTATAGGGGGGGCAGGGGGTTTTGTCACCTCCAACTTGTGTGGCATGCCTTTTTGTCCCCCCCCATCTTTTGGAGGGAAGACAGGGGGGCCCTAATCATCAATTATGTAAGGAACAGTGAAAGCCCAGCTGGGATGCTCAGCAAGGCTGGTGCTGTTTCATTACATAATGCAGAGATGCCTGGCAGCCACGCTGCAACACCTTCAGAGCTGGTATGCCCTGCGTGAATCAGTCCCTCAACCAGGCTGGCCTGACTCAAAGTCAGAAGCCAGGGTGCTGGACTGGGTCTTACAGGGCTGGCGCCTGTGCTGCCACGCTAGCAGCAGCACTTCCGGGAGCCGGCGGCACAGAGCATCGTTTTCCGGCTTCGTGTTTGTGCGACACACAGACAGGAACTAGGAAGCTCATTCAGCTTCCTGGTTTCTGTCTGGTGGCATGTGAGTTCGAAGAGGTTAGGTCGGTGTAACGTGAGACGTGGCCCGGGCGGCATTTGAAAGCAGAGCAGAGGTACTTTAAAAAAAAAAAAAACGTCTTATTTATGTTTGTGTATGTTTGTTGGGGAGCTCTGTCCAAGCCCTCTGAGGCAAAATACATGCAAACCTCCTAATTATTATATGGATTGCACCAACAGAAGTGGCTTCACAAAAAAAGACATTGCAAGGTGCCTCATCAGTCTTTGATACTTAGAGGCACCATGGAAGTGACTTTAGAATAAGTTGCCATAAATAAGCCAAGTGACAAATAACTCTGTGGTGCAAAATACCTAAATTGCACTATTGTTATATTTGGAGCAACTCCATAGTGAATCAGAATCACTTACAGAGCTGCAGATAAGGCACAATATGATTAAGTGATTTGCTCAGGATCACACACTTGGTTAAATGGTGATACTGGGATGTAGACAATTTAAGCGCCCGTGCACATCTTTCCAGGCTTAGTGGAAATAGATATTTATTAAGGTTTTGCTTTACATTTCATGTGCTTATTATTTATGTAATACATATAACATATAATTATTTATAGCAATGCATTGGAAGCAAACCACATTACATAATAAACTAGCCTTTCATAGTAAACTAACCATACACTATATACATTGTCATAGAAATATGTTGAGCAATTGGAGTAGGGCTTTAGTTTCATTCCCCCCATTCTGCATTCAAAGTCACAATAGCATCATGCAGAATAATGTGAACCTAACAAATCCTCCATGGGGTTTAAAACCATAGGGCCTCATTACGACCCTGGAGGTAGCCATGCCGCTATTTGCGGCATGGCTACCCACATTCCGGGTACCGGGTCCAGGTTCCTGGAATGGGGAAATACCGGACCATTCCGACCTTGGAGGGCTGGTATTTCCCCATTCCAGGAACCCAGACCCTGTACATCCCCATTCCCATTTGCGCCCCCATAGGGCTCAATGGGAATGGGGAGGATGCCAACAACGGGCCCGTTAATGATGGGCCCGTTGTTTGCATCCTGGTCTGCTCGCGGGACCTGCTAAGGACGTCTGGTTTTACAAGGCATTCCTACCAGGTCCTGCAAGCAAACCTCGTAATGAGGCGGTAGGAGTTTAACAGGGCCGGCAGCTGTACCAGCCCCGTTAAACCCCTACCACCAGGGTCATAATGAGGCCCATAGTCATTATTTCATAAAGCATGCAACATTATGCACCCTTCTCACTTCTGATCACTCCCTCCCATTCACATTTCTAAAGGGACAAAAGTCCTTGCTAATAGTACCCCCCTCCCTCCCGTCAGTGCCTAATGGCTCACATTGTAAAACAGAGCAACGTGAGGACCCTCTGCTGGCCGGAGCTCTTTGGGACATTGTCCTGGCAGCAGGACACCTCTACCATTCGGAGCGGGTAAGGTGTTCTGCTGCCAGGACAATTGCTCAGCACACATTGTCCTGCCAGCGGGACACTTTTGCCACTGGGCACCCTCTTTGAGGTGCTGAATGGGAGAGGTGTCCCAATGACAAATGTCCCGGTCTGGTTCTTAAAAGAGCTGCGGGGGGCAGCTTGACCACCCCCTTGCGACTCTCCCGCTCGGTACTCTACTGCTTGGAACCATTTGAACACAGGAAAACATACCTTAATTTTAATCAGTCAGAATCTTGTAGAAAAAAATTCTATCAGCACGTAGACATATAAGGTGCTGTGCAGAACCCAAGTTTGGAGATATATGGCATTTACCAATTATACTCACCAACTGCACTGCATTAACCAATGGTTTATGCCTTTGCATGGAAGGAAAAATCCGGCAAATTGCTGACATTCCAGTGAATCTGGTCCTTTCGGCCATGGCTTTATAGTTCAGCAAGTCAACATAGCCCAAAATGTCAGGTATCAGGGGGTAATGAAGTCTGGTCTGCTCAATGGACGTTGCACCACTGTTTCCATGTGTTATTGTAAATATACATATCAATGTTGTGTGCACACAGTGTATGTCAGTGGAGGTGCTGGGTGCATTCGTGTGTGAGTGAGAGCGTGTGCAAGCATATGTTTGTTGACGTTTGTGTCTGAATGAATGATAAATAATGCATTGTTTGTATGTTCTAGTGGAATTAGGTTTGTGAATGTTATGTTGTGTCAGCAATGGACTCTTGTGGTGTAGTAGTTTAGTGTTATCCCTCAGGGATTTAGGATGTTTGACCGACGTACAAAATCATGGTGGAATTAACCGTGGTCATGTTAGCTGCGAGTATGTTTTTACCTCGTTGCAAAAAACCAAACCCATGTCCCCTCAAACCGCCAGTACACCCATAAACCCCCTCACTTACCTTTACTCCATCCGCTGCCTCTTCTGTAACCTGCAGCATCAGATCCATCCTTTTAATACAGGTCAGATCTGATGCTGCATCATCACTTTTGTTCTTTTTTTTTTTGTTGGGTTCACCACCACAAATGCTGAGGAAGCGGGGGGGCACCCCTGCAACTGCCAAAGCCAAAAATACCGAACATGGGCTGAGAGGGACACCCCTGCAACCACCGCTCTTCATGTTCAGTATCTTCGGATTCGATCTAACGGTGGTGACCGAATTCGGTTAAATCTACCATTTGACCAATTTCTTTTTTACAATTTGGCCGAAACGATCCCTCAGAGCCACCATCCGCCTCACCCCTTTCCTTCAGTTGTCATGTCCCCCCTAACATTTTCAGCAAAGTTACTCCACTGCATTAACCCACTGAGACACCGCCTGGTTAAAGACTGCTGCTGTGAAAAATGCTGCTGCTCGCATTCCAGTTTTTAGGGCCATCCTGTACTCCCCTAATCCTCCCCCCACTTCTATATCCCTGGCACCAACACACCTGTCCAGCAATGTGTTTTACAGGCAGCGTTTTATTGCCAGCAAAATTGCCAAATACAGGATGCCTAGTTTCACTAAAACCATCCCTGCTTCCGTTTGTGGGGTGGGTGAGGGAGTTTGTTGGGGGGGCCTGGAGGGGGGAGTGGGCACATTTTTTCAGTTTCAAATAATACACAAGTTGTGAGAAGAAAAATCCATGGCTGGACATTGTTATTTTTCGTGTGCATCCATTTAATGTGTTACGGTGTTCAGTGCCCAACTCCCAACATTCCCTGTGTGCATGTTCACATTGGCCCAGTGTCTGACTGACACAAGTCTTTCATAGTCCCTGTGTTTCAGAAGTATACTTGAATTCGTGCTTGCCGTACAGCATGGCCATCCCGTGCATCACGTACTGGCAGTGGGGCTACTTCACCTCCGTCTCCGTCCTCATCATCCTCACCCGGCCCATGCATGTTAATGTCAGGTGACAATGGTACATTTCTACGGACGCACATGTCGTGCAGCATGACACAGGCCATGGTGATCTTTGCCACCTTCTCAGGCCTATATAGGAGTGCCCCACCAGACCTGCTGAGGCAGCGGAACCGCCCCTTCGACAGGCCAAAGGTCTGCTCAATGACAACACGGGTACGGGTGTGCACACGATTGTACTCCTCCTCATGGCCATTCTGCGGGTTAGGCACAGGGGTGTGTAGCCACGGCCTCAAGCGATATCCTCCATCACCTGCAAGCAGATACAAATAGGTGTGTGTCACTCTGAACTGCCACCTTCAGGGAGCACAGTCATGGCAGCAGCTATTTGGTGTGGGCATGCACATGTCCCAGTACGTGTACAAAATAGTCACCAATATGCAATGTATACTGTAACGAGATGCAATACACTGGATGGGGTTCAATAGATGATGCAGGGTGTAATCATGCGTGCTGAGGCTGATGTGCTGTGGTAGTGCAACAATGTTTAGCCTCCAATTCATGCTGTTCATTATTTACTATGCATGGTCACACTGCCCACATAGCCACACTTGCCGTCCTGTTCATTAATGCATTGCTTGCCATCACCATGGTGGCGTGGTTGTGCCTCTTACTTGTTCTCATTGATATGCATTATGTGTGATATGTGGCCCAGTGAAGTGTCATGTACCGTTTGACTGGTTCAGGTCAGGAGTGTTTGGCTCTGCATGCAATCTCCAATCACCGGCTATTCCGACCAAGGTGCAGTATTGCCCCCCCTCATGCATCCCCACACATCAGTACCCCAAAGCACTGCCATGGGACGGTTGTGCAACTCACCAAGCAGTAAGGCACATGGTCCGGCATGTCGCTCCATTTGATGGGGTACCGTGGATTTACCCAGTAACATGGCATCATGTGTTGATCCAGGAAATCGCCCGTAGCAATGGGTGATGATCTTCCTGGAGTCACATACCATTTGCACATTGATGGAGTGGTATTGTTTACGATTGCGGTACACAGCCTCTATGGCATGGGGGACTATCAATTTCACATGGGTGCAGTCGATGGCACCAACACAATTGGGCATGCCTGCCAGTGCATGGGAGCCTACTTTGGTTTTGACTATCTCCTGGGCAGTCCGTGGTAGGGATATGTGGGTGGTTGCATGCTTCAGGAGGGCATCCAGCACTTGGTTCAGCATGCGTGAAAATAGTGGCTGTGAAATGCCATGCAGCTGGCCCACTGTGTGTTGGTAGGTGCCTGTGGCCAGGAAGTGTGGCACAGACACCACCTTTAGTAGTGGGGGGATGGCAGTGCATATTTGTATGTGGCTGGCAATGTCGTTCTTTATCATGTTCACTATGGTGGTGATGGTGTCACGGTCCAACCGGTACAGGGTGTGGATCTGCTCAGGGGTAGGGTTGAATGGGCTGGGTCTGGTGTGAGGTATTGCTGGCTGCCTACGAGGCTCTGGAGGCTGCGCTGGTGGTAATGGATGGGCCTGTCTCAACCTCCTTCTCCTCCTGTGTCTCCTCTGTGCTGCCTGTTCTTGCTGCTGTTGTTGTTGTTGTTGCAGTTGTTGCTGTAGTTGTATCAGTATAGGCAGGTCCTCCGGCGCCATGTTTGCAAATGCTAGTGGTGGCATTTTGGTGTAGGAAGGGGTGTGGTGTTTAGTTGTGCTCCTTTTGTACTGGGCAACTCTGCATTGCCTACACCGGGGGCGGGGGGTTGTAGTGTGTGGGTGTGCTCAGTTCATACTGGCACAGCCTCCTTTGACTCCACCTGTGGGGATTGTGTGCACCTGTGGCAGCTGCCTTGTATCTTGCTTGCTGTTTGCGGGTGGTCCGCAATGCCTGTTTTGCCGGCATCATGCAGCCCGTAATTACCGGGTTTGCGATGCCGGTATTTGCATGTTTGCGTGGGTTGAAATTACCCCCTATTACCGGCATGCTGGTATTTACTACCTGAAGAGGCGCGTGTACGCGCCTATGCCGCTATTAGCGGCACCGTTGTTTGGTATGCCGCTAATACCGGGGTTCCAGGTCAGAATGCTACGGAATGGTAAATGATGCCGGTATTTACATACCGGCATCGTTTTTCCCTTCCCGGCATACCTCGTAATGAGGGCCATGTTGCCTAGGAAAGGGGCAGGATTTGCCTATAGGGAAAAAACAGCAAACAGCAAACACTGGACAATTGACTTACATAAGCCTAAGTGAAGACAAGAACAATACCATAAACCATCACATCAATGTTCAGACAAAGAACAGGAAAACTGCTCATGTGAAGAAGGTTCGCAAAAGAAAAGGGGGGTAAAAGAAAGCCACACCACTGCAGACGAAGAACCCGGCTACTAAGGCCTGGAACTGTGGGCTGGAAACTATGGAATGGAATCAGGGAAGAATTGACTAGATGTAAGGAAAATAGAGACAAACTACAGGCTGGAAGTCTAGCCTGTGACCAAGGGAAATGCAGACTGAAACTACGGGCTGATACCTTTTTTTAAATTTTTTTATTTTATTTATTTTGATGTAGCTGAACAAGTCAACTTTTCAAAAAGGAATTCAAAGAAATTATCAACATTTCATACACATAGACATATTAAAATATCGAAAGTTAAAAAGTAAAAAGAAAGTAACAAAACGTTAAAACATAAAATATGAACTTAAAAGACAAAGTTACAGCCAGTTTTTCCATCCTAAACAATCTATTAACCTTGCAGCTTTACAAGTTAGTCACATTTTCGCATTACAACTTGATTTCAGACGGAAGAATTGCGTCTAAATACTGCACTATAGCTTTTATAACAGAAAACTTCTTATTGGAGATTAATAGACTCCAGATCTGCTTCTCATCTGCTTCATAATTCAAGTTTAACAATTTAGCGAAAAACTTAACTCGTGGTCCCATTAATTTGTCACAGGATACTACCAGATGCTGGAGTGTTTCCCTTTCATGTGGAAGTTCACAGTAGCGACATATGTTCATTTTGTCTGGAATCATCTTACGCCTAGCAAGAACCTCTCTCGTTAGGCAAAGATTTAACCTAACCCGTAAAAATGTATTCCGTATATTAGAAGACGGACATTTCAATAAGTAACCTGCCAATTGGCCCAAATGTTTGTTACCAAAGTTTTGAGGGTTAAAATCCCTGTATTTCAAACAGGATTCTCTATTTTTTATCCATTCCCATCTATAAAACTAGATTTTTGCGCGCAACGGCTTTTCTAACAAAAGTGTGACCGTTATATCTGCTTCGGCCATAGTGTTCACTACACAAGATCGCCATGCCAAAGGAAAATCATGCATTGATGAAGACAGCTGATGTCCAACAGTACTCAAAATATAGTTGTTTTCTAAGCCCAACAAACATTTGCGGAAAAATCCACACATTCGCCACTTTACTCTGCAAGCCAATGAGTTCAAACCTAGTTCATATCGCAAGATTGGTAAAGGTGTGCAATTCGGGAGATGTAATATTGATTTCAAGAAACGTGCTTCCAATTTATTCCACATTTTGTCACTGCTGTAAAGTTTTGACTCAACACCATATATTAATACTGGGATGACTTTTTGTTCATAGAAATGTAGGATATGTTTCAGAGTGAATTTTCCATATTTATAAATATGTATTCTGGCCTGGGAAATCAGAGATGATAATTTAGACTGTAAATTGATCAAGTAGAGGGTGTTCCTAACAGTGTTCTGTATAGTCAGGCCTATATATTTATATTTGAATACTTGTTTCAAAAGAGCATCTCCAATGGACCAAATGCAATTGTTAATTCTACTTTTCGATTGATTTTCACATACGAGAATTTGTGATTTGTCCAAATTCACAATGAGATGGTTAGCTTCAACGTAACTAGCTAAAGCAGACACAAGATTTTGAAGACCCCTGGGGTTTTGTGAGATCAAGACCAGATCATCAGTGTACAGTAGCCATGGTATACGCTGACCCCCCAGTTCAGGAGCATCAGAGACAACTTGGAGGAAAGATTGTCCCATGTCTAAGATAAATAAATTAAACAATATTGATGCCATTATGCAGCCTTGCTTAAGACCAACGTGGGTACCAAAAGATGATGACAACAGTCCCTCCAAAGTTAATCTCACCTGCATGGATGTATTGGTATGCAACTGAATTACTATTGCTAGCAGAGAGGAAGGACAGCCAGAAGATGCTAATTTTTGAAATAACAATTCACGATTGATAGAGTCAAAGGCAGACCGGAAATCAATAAATGCAAAATACAGAGCATACTGCGCTTTAAGCATATTGATGGTAATTATGTTGGGTATAGTACCTAGGCCGCTTACAAAACCGGTTTGAAAAGGGTCTCTTTTGTGATGTTTCTGCGACCAAATATTCATATCTCTTAGTAGTAATCGACAAAAGATTTTCCCCGGAACATCTAACAAGGAGATGGGTCTATAGCTGGCCGGGTTGGCCCGATCTCCTTTCTTGTAGATTGGAATGGTTATAGAATGTTTCCAAGACTCGGTATTTTTTGAGAAGAGAGTATATTCATAAACATCATATACAATATATCTGACCAAATAACAGGATGTTGTTTCAAGACCAAGTTTGACAGGCCATCCGGACCAGGGGCCCTGGAACGGGTGACTTTGTTGATGAAATATAAAATATCATCTTTATCAAACTTGATATTGAAATTGGACTGAGAGAAAGTACTGATTAAGTGACATTTGTCCATTGGTACTGCATATAAATTAGAATAGTACTGAACCCACTTCTCTTCAGACACATCATTAGCCTGAACTGCAACTTGATGACCTGCAGTTGCTTGATTTATGATTTTCCATGATTCTGTCGAGTTTTTAGTGGCTAGCAATTTCAACATGTTGCTGCCATCAGCTTGATATAATCTGGCCTGCCTACTCCGTATCCAGTTTCTATATCGAGTTTTAATATAAGTGAGAGCCATAGATCGTCTGTCACCAGGCAGTTTATAAGCCTCTCTCTTTTCCGCCCTAGCCAATGCTATCTTCCTTTTAACTTCGTGATCAAAAACATGGAAAAAAGGAGTTTGTCTTTGCTTGTGGCAAATGGAGGCTGGTTGAAATCGCTGCATGAGTTCATGATAGATAACCGTTGCACCTTGATTATCAATACATTCATGCTTCAGCTGAGCATCATAACAAAGCTTAAATGCTTCCAAGGAAGACTCTGTCCAAATTAGCCTATTTCTTGAAGAGTTTACACTTATCGAACCCTTAATATATTTGGATTACTGTATATTATTATTGCATTTTGAGGTCCAGGTCACGTTAAGCATGTTATGATCGCTCGCATCACTGTGTATTACTTGAAAAGATTTTATTTTATTCAGCATGCTTGAATTGACATAAATGTAATCAATGATTCTCTCGCTAATGGTACAATGCCATGTCGCCTTGGGAGGTATATCATAGGAGAAGGAACCATTTAGCATGAACAGGCCTCTGGACTCTACAAAACTTGTCCATTTAACCAGACGGGCCGATTCCGATTTTCGATTTGGCTCGAAACAATGTAGGTTCAAATCGCCGGCTAAAACGATGGTATCCACATTACCATCAAGACTTATCAGATCCAAAGCCTTGTTTAATGCGTCCAGAAACCTATCATCTGTAATACCCATCGGGTTCCAATAGACGTTAATAAGGGCACATTGGAGGTTATTGCTGAAGAGTCTGGCCATTTGAATAAAAGGATTTGGTGAAAACCATGGGCTAAGTTTCAATGAAAGACCCTGTTTGATGGCTATTAACAAACCAGATACAGGCCGCCCAAGATTACCCTTAATTGCTGGAGTCAAGAGAATGTCATAACCATTCGACGATGGAGCGTAAGTGAGCCATGATTCTTGAATTAATATGATATTGTGGTCTAGCAAAGTAATGGCCTGATTGTTCATTAAATGGTTATGGCCTCTGGAATTCCAGCTGATCAAGGAGAGAGCAATTTCATGATTATCCAGCTGCTAACGCTGTGTGCATTTGTATTGCAATTCCAAACATGTGAACAATTATTTTGTTGTTTATTTAATTGTAGTTGGGGAATTCGCTTCACAATGTCAGGGGAGATTAACTCAAGAGAATCTGGTCCAACCTGGATGGTAAAACCAAGGCTAAACAATGGTGACTTAACTGCCCAAATGGTGTTAATCACAACCCTCGAGTTTATCCAGAGTGTTACTGAAGACCAATTCAACTGGTCCGTAAATTCCACTTGATCAATGTCAATCGTGACAATGTCGTCGAGCTCTGGAATTTCACTAAAGATGGATGGAACAGAGGCTCGGTTCAAATTATACTGAGGCAGTAGGGAAGGGCCATAGCTCATCAATAATGAGTGAACTGCCGGCCGCTTAACACTAGATTTTAGAATTTTTTTTTTTTCAACAAATTAGAAGGGTCATTAAAGTTTTTATTCTTAGTGACCCTGGCTCGAGACGGGAGACCACTTGTGGAATTACGTGTGTCAAGCAACTTCAATAAAGTAGATTTAACCACCTCTTCTATGTCCATAGATGAAGAGGTCAAAGTTACTGGCTCAGTGCTCTTATTTTGCCAATGCACCTGTCTTGATGTTTGTTTCTGTTGAGTGTTATCGTGAAGTTGGGATTGAATAGTTAACACTTTTTTTACAACAGATGGAATAGATTCACTTAAACCTGCTTTTGCGGCAGGACAAGATGTTTTAAAAGTTGGAGCTGTGTGATCATTTGGCACCAAATTGAAGTTCTTAAACGGATGTTTGGTGGCCATATAATCATCTACTGCTTGTCTTATTTCTCTGCGACGAGCAGTTTGGTCCTGGTCTACCAATGCAAGGGAAGGTATTGATGATTGTACTTCGCACTTTTTATTCTCACAACTTTCAGAGGCTGCTGTTACAGCGGCATTCACCAAGGAATTCAATGGACTATAAGAATTGTCAACAGTGATCTTTTCCAGCAGAACTGTGGCCTTCTTCAACTGGGATTGTAACAAATATTTTTTGGCTATGGCCTTAGAGGCAATATTAGATGCTGTTAGAGGTAGCAAAATATTTTTAACAAATTATTTGATTTGTGATGTTCTTTTGGCCAAGGATCTACAGTTTTTGGCTTTCGTATTCAAGACATCCTTTTTGATCCCTTTCTTGGCAGGTAAATCAAATATCTTTGTACCGGTGCCATCAAATAAGGCATAATTTGTTTTTTTTGAAGATCTACCATGGCTTCATTTGAAACACCTGCCAAGTCAATGATAGGGTGCAAAATATGAGGAATATTATGGAAATTCTGTATAAGTTCGTCTGTCTGCATATATGTTTGTGAGCTTACCGATTTATACAAACAAGGTGGCTTAAACGTGCTTCCTAGTTTCTCAAGTGTGTTTGTGGTGAACAATTGCCAAGACAGAATCTGATTGAGTTGTTGAGAATGAACATCCGCCTTATTAGCAAGGGATTCAAACTATTTAGCTAAGGAAAGTAATGCTGTGTTCATAGATGATAAAGCAATACCAGTTAAACCTCGAGAATTTTCAACCGAGTCAGCCGATAAACATTGATTTGCTCCAGATTTTCGTGGGGTCGGAGCAATGAAAGATATATTTTCAACTGAGGTTGCATCACTAACATTGTTGAACAGAATCGGTGATCTAGAAAGGTTTTCAGATATAGTATTTGCAGTAAAACAAGACGCATTTGTATCCAAGTCAATTACCGCCATATCACCATTGCCTGTTATTTTAGACAGTTTTGAGTTAGACACATCAACATCAGATGAAACAGACAAAACAGGTGGAGCAACACCTGTTAAAACATTATTCAACAAAATGCTGTCCGATAAAGACACATTTTCTTTAGCAAAGGTTACCATAGGGGCGACCTCTGAAACATGCTTCACTTGCCCGACCGACATTTGGGCGATTCTTATATCCTGTTTAAGAGATTGACATCGAGAAATATCATTTAGCGTCTGATCTTTAGAGACAACTGATTTGTCTGAAAGGCAGCTCGCCACAACTGCAAGATTATTGTGTTGCAAGTCATTGGAATCCGGGAGAATAACATCCCGACAAAATGGGCGAATATCCATGCCCAATAAAGTTTCAGCCTTAGATTTTAGTTTGGGTTTGGATATACCCAAACGCTGTGTGGAGCTCAAACGGGGTCTTTTAGAGGATCCATGAAGCGAGTTAGTGGCAAAACTCTCACCATTGGAGCAGTGAGCAGCAGTCACAACAGGCATGCCCGTTTTCAAAGTTGAAATGCCCCTTTTCATAGCGTTCTCAGTACTCAAAACACTGGGACCCAATTAAACAGCAGGTAAAAATAAGGAATATTGGCATTTACACCAAGTAAATAATAGACAGAGAGCCTGCTGGGGCTTGAAGTCCTTGTCCAAAGGATATAGAAGCGCTGAAATCCCAGAGAAGTCCAAACACAGTTCAAAAGCAACCCGCGGCTAAGCGGGACTTCCAGGTGCTGTCACAGGTGTTTATAGTAATAACAGTAGGAATATAACAATGCTGTTCATCTCTTTATTTAAACAGCCAGTAACTAGAAGATTGACAAACACACTAATTGCAGGAAGCAGGAGTACAGTGCGCGCGGCTCAAAGAGAAGATCTCTGTTGTCACTGCTCACAGAGGAAACAAAAAAGAAAAAGAAAAACTGCCCGGGAGTAGCATGTAGCAATAATAAGGCATCTGCGGCACACAAAACTGAGCACCCCAGTCGCCCCAAAAATCTCACAGCACAGACTTCTCTCTGTCCTTCTTGTATTATTTTATAAAAAATTGAGGATTGAATGGCTGTGGGTGTGCCTAAAGGTGCCTCACGGGGTCCTGGCAGGATCGAAGGAATTATCCCCCACAATCACCTGACAGGCTCCGGCACCCAAAAGGGACGTTTAAGAAAATGGAACGACTAGAACTCCTAGACGTCCAGAATCAATACAGATGATCCAAGCTTTAGAGCCCGATCACATGGGACACGCTTACTCAGCTATCCCTTGACGCTTACCATGCTGCTAGGGGCTTCACAACGTACCCCGCTCTACAGTGGCAGCCACCAGCCGGGCAGACGCTTATCATACAACTCAGCTGCTCAGCGTCTCACAACAAGCCCCTCGTATCGCGTCCAGGCACAGCTGTCCCGCAAGCCTACGACCGCTCCGAGGTCTTCCGTATCTTGCGTATCCCGTAGGAGGTTAGAGGAAAGAACCACAGCAGTTTGCCACGAATCACGAGTCAAGCCGCACTGTACCGGAAGGCTGCTTCTCTCTTCGCACACTTCGCACACAAAGCCGCCTCCGACTCGTTCTGACGGGCTGATACCAGGAACTGCAGACTTGAACTCTAGACTAGAACCAAATAAACTGCATACTGAAACTACAGGCTGATACCAGGAACTGCAGACTTGAACTCTAGACTGTACCCAAAAAAAACTGCAGACTGAAACTACGGGCTGATACCAGGAACTGCAGACTTGAACTCTAGACTGGAACCAAAAAAACTGCAGACTGAAACTATGGGCTGATACCAGGAACTGCAGAATGAAACAACGTGCTGATAACAGGAACTACAGACTTGAACTCTAGACTGTAACCCAAAAAACTGCAGACTGAAACTACGGGCTGATACCAGGAACTGCAGACTGAAACTACGGGCGATGCCAGGAACAGCACAATGAAACTATGGGCTGATACCAGGAACTGCACAATGAAACTATGGGTTGATACCAGGAACTGCAGACTGAAACTAGGGGCTGATACCAGGAACTGCAGACTGAAACTACAGCTGCTGATACCAGGAACTGCAGAATGAAATACGGGCTGATACCAGGAACTGCAGAATGAAGTTACGGGCTGATACAAGGAACTGCAGAATGAAGCTACGGGCTGATACAAGGAACTGCAGACTGAAACTACGGGCTGATACTAGGAACTGCAGAATGAAACAATGGGCTGATACCAGGAACTCCAGAATGAAACTACGGGCTGATACCAGGAACTGCAGACTGAAACTACGGGCTGATGCCAGGAACTGCACAATGAAACTATGGGCTGATACCAGGAACTGCAGAATGAAACTACGGGCTGATACCAGGAACTGCAGACTGAAACTACGGGCTGATACCAGGAACTGCAGACTGAAACTACGGGCTGATACTAGGAACTGCAGAATGAAACTACTGGCTCATACCAGGAACTGCAGACTGAAACTACGGGATGATACTAGGAACTGCAGAATGAAACTACTGGCTCATACCAGGAACTGTAGGCAGGGAATAAGGTAACTGTGAAGGCAGCGAGCCCTGGGCTACTTGGCAGAGAGCATAGGTCTGCAGGGAAACAGCGCAGGCACCGTCATTTGAGTACTTTCAGGAAAAAGCACACAGCAGCCACAGGACTCATCAGAAAACCGCAGTTTACAGCAAGAGGATCTGGATGCAAACTCAATGCAAGTATTTAGCTGCAGGCTGAAGAAGTTCTGTGTTCTTATAGAGCGTCTGCAGGTGCTGCTAAATTCTGAAACACCCTGGGCTGAAGCAGGTTCATTAGCTACACCTGGGGGGCCACAACTGGGAGCAGTTCTCCTCTTTTCGCTAGGAACCTTAGAAATTGAACACAAAGCAGGCCCCTTGGATTTCTAGGGTTTGTGGTTCTCAAAACAATTTTTGGGTCTCATTCCGACAATGCTGGTATCCTGATGGTAGAGCTGCCGGTATGCTGGCATCTGGTACTTACCTTTACCAGCACCGGGTACGGCAGCATTGCCGCTGGATTACGGGTGCCGGCAGAGTGGCATAAATCCCCATTCATGAAGTCCAATAGGACTCCATGAGGGGATTTGCTGTCATTACTGCCACTGTTAGGAGGGATTATTTGCCCAGAAGGGCACCCGTCTTACCTCCAGTATTTAGTTGGAGGTAACCCAGGTGCCCCACCGGCACTCCCGTATGCGGGCAGTCCGTGAAGTGGCCCTTTTTACCAGCACCTTTTTACCGGACCATCCGACTCAGAATGAGGGTTTTGCCAGCTATCAAGAGGTGCGTAGTGGGACATGTTGTTTGTTTATCTAATATGAACTGTGCCATTCTTTCCAATGGGAATGTAAACCGTGTAAATAAGAATGACAACAGTTCTGGATGGATTGCAACACTATTTCGGGATTCAAACCTAGTCCACAAAGGGTAGTTCACAAAACGTGCCTCCTGCTGTTCAAAGCGAAATCCAGCTGGTCTAAGGCTGTAAGTGCTGTACAAATCATGACCAGCACACCAGAGAGGTCAGGGGGACTCCCTTTAACTGGGGCGAGCCATTCCAGGTTTTAAAAGATATAAATCCAGCAGCAAAAATGTATTTTGCCTGAGTTTATTCTGGCCAAAACTTTTAATTTAATGAACTCTACCCAGGATAGGGAGGATGGCTCAGGAGGATAGCTCAGGGGAAACATGATGGCCTTGCAAGCAAGACGACACAGAGCAACACAAGTTCGATCCCCGGGTCTGCGCTTAGAAACCTCTGGATATTAAGAGCTTTATGAATAACCAATCATATCATATCATACCCAGAGTCTGAAAATGCCGTAATTACCACTTCATTTGGTTATTAATATTATTGTTTTTATGGAGTGTGGACCTAGCCTTGAGGAGCAACGGAGCGCTTTACAGAGGTATTCAACAATACAGATGCATAACAGAGAGCTTTACAGAGGTATACAACAATACAGATGCATAACAGAGAGCTTTACAGAGGTATACAACAATACAAGTGCATAACAGAGTGCTTTACAGAGGTATACAACAATACAAGTGCATAACAGGGCGCTTTACAGAGGTATACAACAATACAGATGCCTAACAGAGTGCTTTACAGAGGTATACAACAATACAGATGCATAACAGAGTGCTTAACAGAGTGCTTTACAGAGGTATACAACAATACAGATGCATAACAGAGTGCTTAACAGAGTGCTTTACAGAGGTATACAACAATACAGATGCATAACAGAGCGCTTTACAGAGGTATACAACAATACAGATGCATAACAGAGCGCTTTACAGAGGTATACAACAATACAGATGCCTAACAGAGTGCTTAACAGAGGTATGCAACAATACAGATGCATAACAGAGTGCTTAACAGAGTGCTTTACAGAGGTTTACAACAATACAGATGCATAACAGAGTGCTTAACAGAGTGCTTTACAGAGGTATACAACAATACAGATGCATAACAGAGTGCTTTACAGAGGTATACAACAATACAGATGCCTAACAGAGTGCTTTCCAGAGGTATACAACAATACAGATGCATAACAGAGTGCTTAACAGAGTGCTTTACAGAGGTGTACAACAATACAGATGCATAACAGAGCGCTTTACAGAGGTATACAACAATACAGATGCATAACAGAGTGCTTTACAGAGGTATACAACAATACAGATGCCTAACAGAGTGCTTTACAGAGGTATACAGCAATACAGATGCATAACAGAGTGCTTAACAGAGTGCTTTACAGAGGTATACAACAATACAGATACATAACAGAGCGCTTTACAGAGGTATACAACAATACAGATGCATACCAGAGCGCTTTACAGAGGTATACAACAATACAGATGCATAACAGAGTGCTTTACAGAGGTAACAACAGAACAGATATACAGTGGAGGGGTAGGATACAGAGGGGGACAGAGGAGGGGTACAGCTGCACAGGGTGGCGGGGAGGAGAGGAGCGGAAGACGTCAAGCGAGTCAGGTGGCACCGGGGAGACGTGATGGTCTAGGCGTTGAGGAGAAAGAGGTGGGTCTTGAGTTCTTTTTTGATTTGTAGGAGCGTGGGGTCAAGTCTGATGCCGATGGGGAGGAGGGGACGTTCCATAGTCTTGGGGCATACAATTTTGTTAATTGTGATTTATATAACATCATCTAATGTTAAATTTGTATGTGCTACAGGTTGATTTTACAACCAAATGCACAATAATAACAACAAAAAATAAGAAAGTGTAACAGCATCTGAACTAGCACAACACCTAAGCCTTGCATATCGTTACTGCTGCGCCCTCTTACCCTTGGGTCTGGTGCACATTATAAATGAATCAAACAAACAAACACCGGCCGTGCCCACATATAATGAAATACATGCATTTCCTAGCATTTCGAGCTCATGTGATCTTCCTAAAAAAGCTGATATTATTAAATGAATGCCTACACATGTTGTGTGTGCTCTTTCCACACAGCTGGGACAAAGAGACCTTTTCTCGGAGCAGGTGTCAGCTTAACAAGTTGGACTGGAAAGCACAACCTAAAATCGATACTCTTATATTGCAAAAATGATCTATGGGTGAGATTGTCCCAATAATCAATGCATTGGTGGAAGCTCTGAACTGCCTTCACCTGGGCATTGATCCACACTTTTGATTAGATGTCAAATGGCTAATTTCATATGCAGGCAGCAGCCACTGCATTGGCAAGTCATTACCTGATTAGGCACTTGAGTAACGGACCCGCCGCTTGTCATCAGCCCAGATAGTCGTGATTCGCCACCTTCGAGTGCCGCTCTGAGCCCTGTCTACCACGCGGCTGATGGCCATTACTGCGGCCGGTCACCCCCCTCCCCCCAAGAGGTGTTGGACGCCTTTCATCAGCCGCCTCCTTTGGAAACGTCACAGAGAATAGGAACATTCACACTGCCTTCTGAGAACAGGGGGCGAGTTTCCACGCAGCAGTCCATGCTTTCCAAGGAATTCTCCTGGGCACATGGGGTGCACAAATGTAACATAACATTTGCTTTTTTTTTTTACTCCAGAACTTTGCCCAAGTGCAAATTTCCAAGGCGACCACGACCATTTATTTACACAGAGTGATAGAAAACCCACGCACATAAAGACATCAGATACTTATGTATCAACAGCCCATATGGATATGTTCAAAACCAAACTAAAAGCCTACCTCATCGCCTCCGAGCTACCCTGTTAACTTACCTCTCATCTGCTGGTAGCTAAAAAATGTCCCTTGCCTCAAACCTGCCTCTCTCCCTCACTTCCTCTGCCTCCACTCTAGCACTTCACCCATCATGGTCACATCCTGAGCACAGCTGGCCGTACCGCCTACCTGCACTTAAAAATGGCCAATGTTGGTTGTCCTTTATGCGTGTCCACTTATGCATTATCCCCGGTGACTATTCCATTTACTCCCTTCCACAACCTGGCCAGAACGTCCCTCAAACTCACCCCATTGTAACAAGCTCACTGCTTCCTGTCAAATCTGATTTCTTATTTATTGTACGTTCTTTTGTGATCAAAAGAGCATTATTCCTCCTGCATATATATGAATAAATATGTTGTATGAATTGTTTTTTATCCACCAACATGCATACTCTCAAAATCACAGCAATCCACGCCTTTTAAAGATCTATAGTTGTCTATACTAAGGTTCAGTCTATTTACACGTCTATTTAATGGGGGAGGAGAGTACATTGCCCAGACGTACCTCACATGAGATATATTAGCAAATGCAGCAAAATGTGGAATTCTTATTGGCCGTTCAGGAACAAGATCTTCTGGGCATTAATCGCTGGTATAGCAACATTCCTTTTGGCCCATTGGAGTAATTTGGCTCTCTCTGCCCCATTCCTGCCTCTCCTCACTTGCCTTTCCCGTGAAGATGTCTCTCCTGCCGGTTCCCGCTCTGACTTCTCTCAAGTGCATTTCCAGCTTAGCACTGAAACCAAAGAGGGACTTCCAGCGCGAGGCTACCGAGCGCCTGTTGCTTGACAGACATCTTTGAATAGTTTCTTCTTCATTTTCTTCCATTTTCCCTGCACAATGATTAGGAGACCCCAGCCCTGCAAGCAAGTGACAAAATCCTTTATGGCCACAGCTGCGGGACAATATGGGGTGTCGATGTGTGCTCTGTCCCCTCTTTGTGCGTCCTTGATTTGTTTGAACGGTATGCCTGGCATCTGGCCACACAACATGTTGTACAACCAACATTTCTAGCAATGATGCTTAATTAGCAGGTTACACAATCCCACTGCTAGGTGCTTTACATGGGTTCAAATTAAGTGATTGGGGAGGGAGTCGGAAACAGAAAAATGGGGATATAACAGGACATAGTGAAGTTTAGTTAGAAAGACAGAGTTTGGCTTGAGGGAAATTCAAGCAGGGATATGCACATGGATTCTCCAGCTCCAAATGCACTCTCAGCTCATTAAAGGCGGGCAGTGAGTTTTTAAACTGCTGTGACCTCACAACCAAAACATAAATTCCTCACTCTCAGGCAAAATGTGATTGGGTGAACAGTATAGGCATAAGTACAGTTTACGGGGGACATATAGTTTGATTGGTCTGGCTAGATCTGGTAGCTCTGCCTGGCACCAACCCCCAGGAGGTCAGTTCAAGCCTTGTCAGTTTAGGAAATTTACCAGCATGTGAGCAAACAATGATGGGTGGGGAAGGTGATCTCAGAACACTGCCTGTCTTCTCCTAATGTTGCCACTTCCAACTTGCAAAGCCCAGAGCAAGGACACTTTCTCCATTTTCTGCCTTCGGTTTGATGGGAACAACCTTATCTGTCTAAAGAACTGCCTATACCAACTTGATTTCCACCCCTAAGACCCACAGAGTGCGTGCAGGCGGCGCCAGCTTCCCAGCTACCGCAGCATCACCCTGGAACACCTTACCTACGCATTTTAGGGGGATCGACTTTCACCTAGCTTTCCGCAAAGCCATCAAACTATGCTATTTGTTTGACCTGCTAGACTCCCAACGGTGCTCTAGACTCCCAACATTGCTCTAAATTCCCCACGGGTCTACTAGGTACACCCCGTCACACCGCCATCTGCTACTGTAACCCAGCACCCCCATCTGTAACTAAGTACCTCATATTGTCTATGTAACCGTAATCTTGCATCTATAACTTAACTAAGTACCTCATGTTGTCTATGTACCCGTAATCTTGCCTAAGTACACCTTTGTGCAACAGCGCCTCGATGCCTTTGGGCTGCAGTTCGCTTTACAAATGTAAAATAAATAAATAAATTGGCCTTGTTCCCCAGCTCCAGGTCATGTGATCAGGGACTGTAAAAGTAATTTCTCTGTGTACATTTATGAGGGATTCCGGTCTTCTGTCCTTGTAGATGCTGTATCTTTTCTGCTGACCCGAACTCTCTCCCAGCATCCTTGGCAGGGCTGAACATGCTACCTGCCCTGCCAGATCTGCTTTGCATTTCAGTTTTACGCTTTCCCAATTCATTTCAATGCAGCTGTGGCTTCCACTTTGCTTTCATGGCTGTTCATGGTAATTGCTTTTTGGGTGTCAGAAAGCAGTTCATGTGTGCTGTTTTGCACCTGTCTCTGCGGGTGTGTTCAGCCATGTCGCCTTTTCCTGATTACTTTGGTGATGTCATCTGGGTATGGTCTGTTGGGCTGCTTCAGTGGGTGGCATCCATCATTTTAGGGGTATGCTGCAGGCCGGGTAGTTTGAGACCCCCTCAACAATAGCATTGCAACAAATCTAAATTAGGTTAAAAAAAGGTACAACTATGCAGTCTTCTAGCCACTGTGGTGGGGATTGGAGAGTGGGTGAAGATGTAGCAGGATTTAGGGGGATCACTCAAAAGAGAGAGAATGACCCTTGAGGGCTATTGTGGAGTTAGGTAGAGCGGGAATATCTATGATTCCGGGAGTAGGGGTTCCCGCAGGGCAGGACAAGGAGGGTTAATGCGTATAATCAAGAGGTGGCTAAGGGTGGTTTGGTCGAGTCATGCATGGGAGCGAAGGATACCCGGTGAGAATAGCAGGATGCAGAGACAGCTAGGGAGGGGTGTGCTTGGCTGTAGACTCGCAGGAATTTGAAAAGACGAGCGATTCTGCATAGAAAGCCCCTCCCTGCCTGGAGACAATGAGGTGAGGTGGGTGAAGAACATGGCGGTTGCAGAGGCTGAAGGTAGCAAAATGTGGTACTTTGTTAAGATGAGCCCAGTAATAGAGTGGGTGATCCACAAGGAGGCTAGACCACCAGAGATAATTGTTTTGGTAGAGTGATAGTGGAGATGGTGACAAATTAGTGGACCAACACAAGATAAGAATGTCCATTCCACATATCCCCTGACTGTAAATATAGAATAAACTTCCAAATTAACCTAGTCGACACTCAACCATTTCTGTCACCCAGTTCCATCATGCAGGTCAGTTTCACAATTGTCTGTTACTCAGCTAAAATAAATATCACCTTGAACAATTATTCAGCTTTAAATGGAAGAAACAGTGCTATTCATTCCATTTTAAACATTCCCAAATATGTCTATAAAAATAGATATTTTTTATGAGTCCAATTCTGAATACCAGAGGAGATATTTGAACTAAAGTTGCCTGAATACCAACTGAAGATGCAACAAAAACCAACTAGTACCTCTAAAAATTGAGCATTATCTTATTAAACCTGTCAATTTTTTTATTTCTTCTATTTTATTATTTGTGTAATGCCCAGGCCCAAGGGTATCACAGTGTTTGTACAGGTGGAGACAGTAGAAAAATGTTAGATAAATACATCCAATAGGTAAGGTGGCAGTCAGAGCAAAGTAGCATGCAGCACGTACATAAGAGCTAGTCATACTTGTTAAATAACCACGTTTTCAAAGGTTTCTTGAATGCAGGATATGAGGGCTCATTTCTTTGGTGTGGGGAAGAGAGTTCCAAAGGTAAGGAGCCGTGGCGCTGAAACTCACCCCACCTGTTTGAAACGTGGGACAGCTAGGGAAAGCTAATTGGAGGAGCGGAGAGTGCGACAGTGTTGTTTTCTTGCAATGCTATCATTCAAGTATTTGGGGGCTTCGCTGTAGATGCAATGGTGCGCAATGGTTACAGATTTGAAGTCAATCCAAGCTTTTATAGGTAGCCATTGGATCTGTCCGCGAGTTGCGGATATGTGGTCCGATTGTCAGAGGACCAGTGCCGCAAGCAGGGCCTTGTTGTGCTAGGTTGTACCTTTGAATAGGGTGTTGCAATAGTTTGCTCAGAATGATGGCTCTTTAGAGTGTGAGACAGTTGTAAGGGCTCAGGAATTGTCAACTTACGCAATAAGTTTTGCTGTGTGGGCAGTTGACGATGCTAGGGAGTTGACATGCCTTGTCATAGAAAGTTCAGCATCCAGGTATACCCCCAGGGTTTTGGTATGCTTCAGGACAGGAATGATGCTGCCATCAATGATGAAAGAGGCATAGGAAAGGTCCAGGGGTTTGAGGTGGGAGGAGCAGCTCACGATGAGTAGCTCAGTCTTCTTATCGTTGAGGCAGAGGTTGCGGGTAGCCATCTAAGACTGAACGATGCAGAATAGTTTATTAATGGTGATGGAGTCACTGGTGTGGTTGCCGGAGAGGGGGATGAGGACTTGTGTGTCATCTGGAAAATTGGTGTAGGTGATGCCTGGATTGTCTAAAATTTCGATGAGTGGTTCAGTATAGGTTTTGTAGGGGGTAGAGGAAGGTGTTCTAGAGGGTAAGTGAGAGGCAGGATCCTTGCAGGACATAGTATACATAAGACAGCATCAAATCCATCCTAAACCCTCTTGAGTTTCTGAACAAATCAAGCACACAGGAATACTATATCACGGGTAAGTGACTCTGCCACGGCTCTAGTTAAATATATATATATTTTTTTTTAAACTTTTATTTTTGGTGGCAGAGGTATACATTAGATACACGCAACAATCCAGCAAATGAACAGCACAGTCACATTGTTATTCGGTATATGAGAAGAGCCACTCACAGTGGTCACAACAATCAACTTAGCTACACATAGGAGAAGTGGGAGAATGGGTTCAGGGTGCAGGAGTAGATTCCGCTGGAGTAGGGGACGAGCCCGAACCGGGCGCGTCCACACCTTGGCTATTGAGATACGCATTAAATTTAACCCAAATGTTCTTAGGGCGTGAATGGCCCGGGAGCATTGCCAGATATTCCTCTTCACAGTTTCGTGACCAGGTGAGCATCTGCAGCCAAGTCCGGAAAGGCCGGAGGGGAGGAGCTCCTCCAGCCCTGGAGCACGCATTTCTTGGCCACCATACAGCCCATGTTCAAAAACTTAGCCAGGCCTCCGGTGCAGACCCCCCCCACACCCCAAACAGAACCGCCAAGGGATCCGGGTCAAGCACCGTGTCTGTTATTGCAGCGAGTGTTTCTAGGATGCGCCTCCAGAACTCTGACAATTTATCGCAGGACCAAAACATATGTAAATGATCAGCTTCTAGGGCCCCGCAGCGAGGGCAGGCACGCACGGTGGCATGGGCGAACCTTGAGGTGCGATGTGGAGTGTAGTATAGCCTGCTTAAAAGCTTGTATTGCATGGCACGATACCGAAATTTTAGAGAGACTCTCTGGGTGTGGAGACACATCCTCTCCCAAATCTCATCGGAGATCTCCAGACCCAGTTCGTCCGTCCATTCGCTGCGCGCCTTCGGGGCCAGAGTCGTGGTAGTGTCCTGTAGGATCTTATATAGGGAGGATACAACGCCGCCGGCGCCGCCAGAATTGGCGATGTATGCAACTGCCGGGGCCTCCGGGGGCTCGTCTGGGAATGAGGGCCACATGGCACGAAACGCTGCCCGGAGTCTATAATATTGAAGAGTTTCCACTGCGGAACCAGAGTGCCCCGGTTTCCACGTCCGGGGTTCAATAAACCTACCCTCGGGGTAAAAGTCGGATAAGGCCAGATAGCCCAGTGAGCTCCAGTGTCGAACCAAGGCAGCGTCATGTGTGGGTTCCAGCCCGGGGAAGGACCATGCAGGGAGCCATTTGTAATATGGAGAGGACTCAGGCGACGCATTAAGCAGGCGCGTCCAGGCACGGAGGGTCGCATTGAGTGGATCAATAGGGGAATCAGGTGTGTACTGTCGGTGGAGAATGAGGGACATTATGTTGACACCAGCGGCAGCAAGCCGCTCGAGCTTGACATGCGGGCGCTCTTGGGAACCTGGGTACCAATGCGTGGCGTGTTGGGCTTGAGCTGCCGTCCAATATAGAGTCAGATTCGGGGCCGTGAGACCCCCTCGTTTGTATGGAAGTGCCATGTCGGTCCACTTCTTGCGCACCGCACCGGAGTGCCACAGAAACTGCGCGCAGAGCGAGTGGAGTTTGGTGAAGTATGCCTTCCCGGGCCATACGGGTATGTTGGTAAAGACATAAAGGAGCTTGGGGAGTAGGATCATTTTAATGAGGGAGAGTCTGCCAGCTATGGACAGAGGGAGAACGCGCCATCGCAACAGTTTGGCCTCAACGGTCTGCGCCACAGCCCTATAGTTGTTGGCCAGTAGAGCGGGCTTCGCCAGGGAGATGTGGACGCCCAGATATTTGATACCTTCCGGGGACCAGCGAAGAGGGAATTCAGTAGCGGGTTGTTTAGTTGAGCTAGTCAACGGAAGGATCTCGGACTTGGAATAATTAATTGTGAAGCCAGAGTGGGTGCCAATACGGGTAATGTCCCTCAAGATGGGGTCGAGGTGCGTTGTGGGGTTCCTGATGTACAATAAGACATCATCTGCGTACAGAGAGATGATCTCAGGGTTACCCTTCAGCCTGATCCCCCTGTGAACGTGGCGGGCACGGACCCAGTCTGCCATTGGTTCTATCACCAGGGCAAATAGAATGGGTGAGAAGGGGCAACCCTGGCGGGTGCCTCTAGAAAGCGTGAAGGGGACAGAGGTTAGGGAGTTGACCCGCACCCGCGCCACAGGGGAGGTGTACAGCAACTTAATGAACTTGATCATATTTGGGCCAACCCCCATTGTCTCCAGTACCAGCCACATGTACCGCCAGGAGACCATATCAAAGGCCTTCTGGGCATCGAGCGTGACTGCCACAGCCTGCACATCCTGGTCCATCCGAGACATAACGTTAGTTAGTCTCCTGATATTGTGGGAGGTAGCCCTCCCAGGGACGAAGCCGGACTGGTCTTCGTGAACTAAATAAGTCATGACGGGTAGGAATCGATTTGCTATAACTTTAGCGAAGACTTTGGTGTCAAGGTTCATGAGAGAGAGAGGTCTATAAGAACCACATTCATCTTCGGGCTTACCGGGCTTGAGCAGGACCGTTATGACTGCCTCCCGCATGGAGGGGGGAAGGGTTGAGACCCGTAATGATTCGGCCCAGACCTCGAGCAACCTAGGGGCTAGTATGGCGATGTGCTCTTGGTAAAATTCGGCAGTGAGACCGTCTGGACCCGGTGCCTTACCTTTAGGCAGGTCCGAAATGACGGTCACCACTTCGTCCAGTGTGATTGGGGAATCTAGCAACTCCCGGGTGGAAGGGGAGATCTCCGTAGTGGGAATCTGGTCTAGAAGGTCGCGGGTGTTCTGCTCGGTATGCTCTACAGGCTGGGTATAGAGGGAATTGTAGAATTCTGTGAAGACATCAAGGATTTGTTGGTCGGTCCATAATGTGTTCCCCTGTTTATCTTTAATTGAGGTGATCTGAGTACGACCAGACTCCCCCCTCACAAGAGTGGCTAACGTTCTCCCAGGTCTGTCCCCCTCCCCATATTTCTTGGCAGCCTGCGGGCGGCTAAAGTACCGAACCTCACTGGCGGCAAGGGCATTATAAGTATGGAGCTCGTCACTGATCTGAGCGAGGATGGTGGGATCTGTCCCAGAGGAGCCTAGGAGTTCCAATTGCTTGAGTTTGGTTTCAGAGCGACCAAGGGCGGCCCTGATTGATTTTAATACTCCCGCCTCCCGTGAAATAGACATACCTCTAATATATACTTTGAAGGCGTCCCATCTGACCGCCGCTGAGGTGTCCTGGAGGGAGTTATGGACAAAGAAGGATTCGATATCAGCCAGTATCTCAGCTCTGAACACAATTTCCCGTAGGGCGTCGGATTTAAAGCGCCAGCTGGGAAACTTGGGGACAGGGATCCCTAGCCCAACGGTCAGTGTAATTGGGGCGTGGTCTGAAAGTGTGCGGGCTAGAATCTGAGCGCCCTCTACTCTGCCCATTGTGTCCCCCGACACCAAGAACAGATCTATTCTGGACCAACTGTTATGTACAGACGAATAATACGTATATTCCCTCTGCTGGGGGTTTAGCCTCCTCCAGACGTCGCATATACTGAGCGTCCCGATGTGGTCTCGCAGTCTGCGGGCAGCTCTTGACAGTGCCCGAGCAGCCGTGCCAGTTCTATCCAGGACAGTGTCCAGGATAAGATTTAGGTCGCCACCCCATATTATCTGAATGCCAACATAACCCAGCAATATAGAGGCGATAGTGTCAAAGAATTCAGGAGAGTCGACGTTAGGGCAATAGGTGTTAACAAGCAAATATTCGCTATTTACCAGTGTGCAGTGAAGTACGACATAGCGACCCTCCGGGTCAATGTAGCTTTTATGTAAGATAAACTTGATGGATTTGTGGATTAGCGTGAGAACGCCCCTAGCCTGGGTCGAATACGCGGTGAAGAACCTAGCGGGGCCCCAGGTCGGAGCTATGGTGCTTGGCAAGTGTCCCGCAGAGTGTGTCTCCTGCAAGAACAGTATCTTACACGCATGCCTGTTGGCATATGCCATAATCTTGCGGGCCTTAGTGTGGTTGCTCAACCCCCTGATGTTCCAGGACATGATGAGAGTGGACATTACAGTGTCAGACAGCTAATCTCGCAATGCATAGTTAGTGTACCTCCCAAGTCCAGCGATAGCATAAGTTACCAACCATGGTGCTGAGAGTGCAATCATAGCCAGTTAGTGCGTGCGCCATGCAACCTCGTGTGCCTTTTTTAAATAACACCCAGTTCCCACCCCCCTCCCTCACTACCGCCCAACAGGCAGCAGTGTGTACATTACCCGCCCTTAACTGTAAACCACTGGGCCAACCCCAACTTGGCCCAAACTGTCCAAAGGCCCAACTAGGGCTAACACACAACCATAGCATAGAGAACATTGCAATCGCAGTGGGGTGCGCCATTGCCATGCACCGGCGCGCTTAAGGCCCAGAGGGTCGTTACAAAAAACAAGCAGTGGACTGCGGTATCATGTTGCAAGTGTATAAGGGTAAATATCGGCAAGTTCCGCCTGCCAGGCCACGGGGTTCCGCCGCCGAGCCCCCACACCACCAGGAAAACTCAAGATTAACATCAGAATTGTTGTAGTTAAATTGGCAGTAAGAATTGGGGACGCCGACCTACATGCAAGCTGTCAAGGCCGCATGTTCGGGTAAATGACATAACAATAGAACCATCAATGTGATCGGTGGCCAACAGCCCTCCCAGCACCCCGCAGACAGAATAGTTAGAGAGAGCAGGGTCCAGACCAGTTTAGTCATTGTCCATGATGTCTTCGGCAGGGCGATGCAGGGGAACATGTGCCTCTATGAATTTCACTGCTTCCGAGGGGACCGTGAAAAAATAGAGTTTGTTGTTAAATGTGAACTTCAGTCTCGCTGGGAACAGTATGGCATATGGGATATTTCTCTCTCTGAGCAGCTTCTTAACACCGAGAAATTGCCGGCGTTCCTGCTGAACACCCACTGAGAAGCCAGGGAAAATCCGGATTACCTGCAAATCCAATCTGAGCTCCCCCTTTTCGCGTGCAAGCCGGAGAATCAGGTCACGGTCCTTGAAACTGAGGATCTTTGCAATAATGGGCCTCGGGAAATCGCCCGGCTTAGGGCGAGGCAACAATGCCCTGTGGGCTCTCTCCACCGTGAAGAAGGGGGACATGTCGGGGTTGCCCAGGACGTCTTTCAAAAGGATCTCGACCGCCAGCTCGAGTCGGCCCTTAAGCGCATTTTCCGGGACTCCAACGATGCGTACATTGTTCCTCCGCGACCTGGATTCTAAGTCGTCACATTTGGCCTTGACCGACTTCATGTCCGTGACCAGAGTGGATACAGTGCCCTGCAGCGTGGCTATGTTGTCCTCATTAGCGCTAACTCTATTTTCAGCCTCTGTAATTCTTGAGCCGTGCTGGTCCAGTGTGGCTTTGAGAGACGCTACGTTTGCATTAATATCGTCTAGCTTTTCGTGAAAGGCAGCAAAATTCTTGGCCATTGACTCCATCATAGCTTGTAGGTCCGCGGGAGGTGCTTCAGCGGCAGGCAGTGAGTCCGCCCGGTCCCCAGGCGCACGGGGCGAGCCAGATCTCGGGGTGGCTCTTGCAAATCTGTCCATGGCTCCGGTCTTACTAGTATTCCTAGATCGATTGGGCATGGCGCTATACGGCACTAGAAATACATATAACCACTATGAGCGGTATGTCTGCATGAAATACGTGTCACAAGGGTAAAGGTGGGCGCTATCTTGATGAGTCCGTGCAGCCAAGGTCGGGATAAAATTACAGGCAGGCAGCGCCGGCGCCAAGAGCCAGGGGACCGCCGGGAAGATCCGTCGGTGGCAGGGAACACAAGACGTTCAATTCGGCGGTGAGCTCAGCCCAGGGTCACGAGGAAGCGCCGGGAGGGAAGCAGGGCGGTACGGGAGCAGCAGTCCCAGTTGAAGTAGGTAATCCCGGCTCCTCACCTGCATCCGCCGAATCCGGCAAGTCCGGTCCCCCCGTGGCCACAGCACACCCAGCGGAGCACGACCAGCCACCAGGAGCCGCTCAGGAGCGCCGGGGATGAGCGGGGGCCAGCGACCCAGCCAGACCCCAGGAGCGGTAGCCGGGCCGACGCCTCTCCGCGCCGCCAACCGGGTGAAAAATGGCGCGCAACAGTCAGGTAGCGTCCACCCGGCCACCCAACCGGCGCAGGGCCCAAGACACAGGCCGCGGCGTCCGGATCTTCAGGCGGCCCCCAGGAGCCGCCGCACAGCACAGAGGGACAGGCCAACAGCCGCTCGGCGCCGCAGGCGCAGGCGGCCCGGCAGCCCACGGCCCCAGATGAAGGCGGAGACAGAAGCGGGCGAACAGCTGCCGAGCGGCCTCCGGCAGCGTAGCTCGACCGCCAGCGGCCCAGGGTCTCCGATGCCGTGGAGGTGCAGCGCCGCCCGCGAGCGGGCCAGGCAGGCGGCGGCCGAGGCGCCGACTCCGGAGAGGCAGGTCCGCAGTCCCGCGTGGAGGAACAGGCGGCGTCCCAGGCACTATGGTGCGGCCCCGGCGGGATGAGGGGGCGGGAGGCCGCGCAACTCCCGGCCTCAGAAGCCGGCTCCACAACACGCCGTATCTCGGCGTCGGAGGGCCGATTCTCGGCGAAAACACACCGACATGCAGCCCCAGATGTCAGGGAGGCAAAGAAGCAGGAATAAGGGCTTATAGGAGTCGCAAGCATCAGATGTATCGGGATAAGAAGCGGCCGTGCACGGAGCTATCAGGCTAGGCAGCCATCTTGACGGCTGCTCAACAGCGACCCCTCTAGTTAAATATATTTAACAGGTTTGTTCATTAGAGATTGTGACAAGGATCCACCATCGTATTTCCACAGATTAGTTGACTGCAATTCCTGCTCTGCATATCTTACACACAAACCAACTTCCTCCTATACTTCACAAGCATACGCTGAGACTCCATATGGAGGTATGTGTTCACTAAAACATTCATTTCTTTACTGCAACTATTAGCAGCAGTTGCAATTAGATACAATTTTACCTTTGTTTATATTCTCCACAGTGATGATACCGTGTCCATTCCACAGTGGGAACCATCTATAGACATCGCAAATCTAATGAGACCTACCAATAGAGATACGTTCAGCGGGTGCACTATGGACTTCTCCTATTACGTAGATACCACCCCACTTGTTTTGATATAATATTCCATGATTATCATTCAACATTTCCCACAGAATTGAAGAACATACACACACCCATGTCTATGTTTTCTGACGTCATAACACTTATGAATCAATCTGGGACGCTCTGAGGACCTTCCTATACCTTTTAATGAGGTAACATTTACTTATTTATACATTGTTAGTTACTGACAAGATGAACCTTTAGAATTATCACACTTATTAGGTCCTTCTGTTTTGCTTTGTAGACTTAATTTGAAGCTAGAAGATTGACATACTTCATGATTCTAATGAAAATGTCGCTCCTGATGAAGGGATTTTCTTCCAGAAACACGTTGAGCTCTTTTTAATTTCCAATTGTTGAAATGTACCTACGTTTTATGAATTTCCCATTTGTAGTATATGTTTACTAAAGTGTGTAACAACATGTACAAACTGTAGCCATCAACTTGATACATCTATACTACCTTGATTTAACTAACTGTAATCAAACTCATTAATCCCAAGAAGATGTGTCAGTAACTGCGGTGTGCAGGGGTCACAAGTGTCCATTAGTTTAGGACACTTTCTATTCTGGACACCAAGAGGGACCGGGATAAGGTTGGCTGCGTGGTTGCCAATGAACACTCTGGAGATGCGGTTGCTAAGAAATCATTTGATCCAGCAAACTGCCTCAGGGGAGAAATGAAAGATCTGGGAGAGATTTCGGCAGAGCAGGTCATGGTCCACCAGATCAATTGCGACAGAGAGGTTTAAAAAGAGAAGGATGGCCATGTTGCCAGAGTCTCTGATACTGTCAAGTTGGATTTTTAAGTCGATGGGGACTGTTTCAGTACTGTGCTTTGGACGGAAGCCGGATTGTCTGACACCAAGGAGAGAGTGCTGTTCCAGAAATTGTTGGGATTGTAAGTAGGCAATGCAGTCAATGATTTTGAGCAAGAAAGGTACTGTGGTGATGGGCCTGTAGTTGGTAGGTACTGTAGGGTTCAAGGATGGTTTTTCTAACAAGGGAGTGACCCAAGCTGCTTTGATACTGGTGGGCACATCAAATGAGATGGGTGATGAGTTAACAAAATCAGTGATGATGGGGGTGAGGCTGGGGGTGCAGAGATTCATAATGTGAGCGGAGCAGATATCTACTTTGCAGTTGGAGGGTTTGTGGACAAGAATTGGGTTCAAACCAAACTGTCTCTTGGGTGACAGGGTGGATGGAAAAGAAAGGGACTGGTTCCAGTAGAGGGGTGGGGGGTCAGGTGGTGTCATGGGAGGCAGGTGCATGCATTTGGCATAGTAAGGCATTCTTGGTCATTATTTTGCTGCAGCGAAGGTTGATTTTGGTAGTTAGAGCAGTTTGTACGGTGGTGCACCACACTTTGTCAGGTGTAACTAGGGAGGTAGGTGCACTTGGGTTTTCTAATTCGCGCAAGATTGTGAAGAGTTCCTTGGTGTTGGAACTTGCCATGGAGATTCTGTTATAGAAAGCAGCTTTGGTGGCTAAAATAGCAACCTTGTATGTCTTACAAGAGATACCGAGGTGGGTGGCAGTAGTGGGTGTGGGGTGTTTCATGAACAGATGCTCAATGGCTCTTTTTCTCTGTGGAGTGAGACTAGTACATCTGTGAACCAGATGTTAGTGGGTTTTAAAGGTTTCAGGGATTTATTCTTGAGAGGAACATGTTGGCCAAGCATGGCTAGAAGGCTCTCATGATAATGGTGGGCTAGTGCAGAGGGGCTCTTGCAGTTAGGGGCCGGTGCTTCAATGAGGAAGAGTAAGGTGGGTTTGAGGGTTTTGTGTGTGAGCTCCCATGTGCTTTTTGCCTGGATTTGAGTAGGAGGTAGGTGAGTGTTGGGCACATTGTTGGTGTTGTGCTGGTTAAATTCAATCAAGTTGTGATCAGACCAGGGGACAGGAATGATGAGTGATATGTTGATGGTGGAATTCATTGTCATTATCCAGTCAAGGATACACCCTTTAGAGTGGGTGGGGGCAGGGACAAGTTGTGATAAGATCATTGAAGCCTAGGTAAAAGTCCCCTAGAATGATGCATTTGGTAGCTGATTTGAGGAAAGGTGTTATAAGGAGTCGGATTTCAATGTTGGGCTGGTTGGGGGAGTTGGGTTGTCTATAGAGCAGGAGAATGATGAAGGTAGTCTGGGAGTTGGTCTTAAGTTTAAGTAGGGGTATTTCATACCTCTCAGTGGGAGGCAGAGGAAGGGTGTGAATCTGGAGGTCAGATTTAAAGATGAGCATGACTTTGCCAACAATGGCACTGGCGCAGCCAGCTCTGTGGATGGAGTAGTTAGGGGGTATGGCAAGCCTGAGCAAGGTGTCTGAGGCACTATGAAGACAAGATTCTGTGATGGCTAGTAACTTAATATGATTGTCTATCATGAGGTCATAGATTTCTATGGCATGGGCACCCAGGGATCTGGCATTGATAAGGGCACAGTTGAGAGGCTTACTCTGAGCAGTAGATGAGGTGGGCACTGGTTTGGCCAGTGGACTCGTTGTTGGGTGAGGGCGTTGGGGTGGTGGGGGATGCGTGGTGTGGCATGCTAGTCTATGTAGGCTGAGATTCGCAAGAATGGGGTAGGAATAGTGTTGGAGGTCATGGGGAAGCAATGCTATTCTAGCTCGCAAATTGTGTAATCTCTGTGGTCCCAAGAGTAGGCAGGAGGCTCTCTGGCGGATGGAGGGTGGTAGAGGAGTGAAGTTCATGGAGTTAGGATAATAGGGGTTCAAGCTTTTGTGGGTCATAGCTGGTGGGTGGGCACTCCTTTTCATAGTCAGGGCTGGTGGCAGGGCACTCTTGGGTATCGTCAGGTCTTGTGGCAGGCCCCCAATGCAACTGTACGAGATTAGATTTGGCTAAAGAGTGTATGGAGCAGGGCAAGAGAGCATGGCAGATGGCATGGCAGACGGCAGACGGGGTGACTAGGAGGAATGTTGAACTGGGGGACAAAGGTGACTGGTAGCAGAAACCAGGATGTCCTGATATGCTGGTTACTATCCGTGGCACTTAAGGGAATAGGCGGTATAGGCAGGTGGCTGACTGGCAGGTCAATGCTGATATTGAGAGGTGGGGATAGCAGAGTTATTGGGGGAGCTAGGTGTCTAGAGGGGCTTAGTGGGACTGTCATTTGGCATGGTGGATCTGCGTGGCTGACAAGGTAAATGGTGGTCCCAGTGCTGGAAGTGGCTGTTGGCAGGAAGCTAGTTAGGCCTGATAAGCAGGTCAGTCTACATAACCCCTAATGGGTTGGGCGGTGTCCGGAAGTTGGTGTACATATCTTGGGGTATTAGGTGGTGCATGTCTTAACAGAAAATGCATAAACCTGCTAAAACAATACATTGACTAATATTCTAAATTGCCTCCAATAATGTGGCTTCCTAGGTGCTAAGAAACTAGCCGTAGCACTGACCACATTGAAAGAGAGTGAATAGTGTGGTTTCTCAAAAATATTGTGGAAATCCAAGAAATCTTGTGTCATCCAACTGAAAGTAGTATGCTGAGATGGTACAATAACAGCTACATACCCTTGGGTCTTAGAGCACTGAAATGACAGATGACATTATTATCTCACAGAGTGGTGATCAATTATCAACCTTGGAAGGATGACAGGCTGAGTTGACCTTGTCAAGATCCGAGCCTGTGGCAGCAGGCTGCATATAGATATCAGGGATAAGCGTTCAACTCTCTGTGCTATCTGATCAGTTGCATTAACTTTGAAAGTCCTGCAACTTCTTCATCAAATGGTAGCCATATATGGAAAGAGTAGAGAAAAAACTCAATGCTGGGCACTTCTTTCATGTAGAAAAATCACACATTACATTTCATTGGGTGTAGGAAGAGTAGGCATGCAATGGAGTCCTAAAACGGCCATCTTATCTTCTAAGTGATCATTCTGATACCGGGAAGGACACATATATTTACTCATTAGGTATATAAATATATCAGTGCAGGGAATAATATGTTAAGTGACGTGACTAGGCAACTGGGCTGGTGAGTATTGTGCTCCTATATCAGATATCATGGATAAAAACCCTTCATACACCTTCCCATACAGCTATAAAGCCACATTTTCACCTCTGCACCTCCTGCGGTTCTAGGTTCTGGATTCCCAAAAGATTCCAGACAGCAGCTGATACCACAAATCGTCTCCCCATAGAAGTATAGAAGTAACAAAGTAGAAATTATACAGTAGAAAGCCAGGAAACACCTTGGGCATGGTCTTTCACTTCTCCTGGAAGAAACCCGTTCCAGGTAGGACACCATCTCTCCTAACGCTAGTGACTCCTATTTGGACAAACAATGTTTGTCCCTGGGCCTCATTACGACCCAGGCGGAAAACCATGGTGCTAACAGCACCATGGTCCATGCCGGTAACTTACCGACTCCACCATGGAGAAAGGGGGAATTACCACCCCATTACAAGGTTGGTGGGGCGGTAATTCCCCCTTCCTCCATGGCCCTTCCCCATTCCCATTTTTGCCCCATAGGGCATAATGGGAATGGGGAAGGCGGTAATTACGGTACCGCAAATTGCGGTACCGTAATTAGCACCAAGGTCCCTTTGCGGGTCCATTCCTTAACGGCTGGTAAAACCACCTGTGTCATTTATTTCCTTTTGGGACATATTCTCCCGAAAATCAGCATCCCAAACTTCTTGGGCTTTTGACAATAACTCAGGTGTCACCCTCTGAATAGATCCCTATCAGATAACACTACTTGAATCAAATTGCTCACTGTCCCACTGTCTCCTCTCACTGCATTCTTCTGAATTGTAAGTACAGATTAGCGTTCTTTGACATGATCTTTTCTCCCTGCTGTCCCAACTTGACTGAGATGAAATCTCCCAGTTTTATGTTTTTTTTCTCCACTTTGGACAATATTTTGGAATCTTGATACGTCCTGTACTTTACTTGAACTGAGTACTTAAAATGAACCCTTTGTCAGACCTTCTCATTCCCACTCTTTCAGTTAACCAGTATGGTGACAGCTTAGAATTCGGTTCCCTGCCCCTCATCAATCTAAAAGCTGAAGCTCCTCTACTACTATCCAGTGCACCTCTCATGCTCCACAAAGATTTTCCATGTGCTTTACTCCAGCCTAACTTATTTGACAGTGCTTGCTGCAAGCACCCAGTAACCACTTAATTAATCCTATCCACCATGCCATTCGCTTCTGGGTGATATGGTGATAAGCTTTCACTGGAATCCCATACAAGCACAGAACCCTTTAATCTCTGTGGCTATGAACTGTGGCCCAATATCACTGAGAACTGTTTCTGGACAACCCTACATCCTGAAGATCTTGTCCAGAAACGATATAATATTGTTAGCGATCACTCTATCAATTTGTGCTGTTTCTGGCCATTTCAAGTAGTGGTCAATAAGTACTACTAGAAAACTGCAGAACTTGATCGAACAATGCTATGACACAAAAATATATATTCCTAAATTTACTGGCGGTCCTTTTGGTACTGGAAGGGGACACAGAAGCAGTTGGTTAGTCACTAAAATCTTGTCACTGTTGGCACATTACCAACAATCTACCACTATCCGTTCAAATTGAGAATCCCTCCTTGGTGAGAAAACATGTTCCTTGGCTTTCCTCTTTGTGATTATGTTCTCTGGATGCCTCTCATTGGCTAGGTGAACAATGCATTCTCTTAATGTCAGTGAGAAATAACTTTAAAACCCCTCACCAGCTAATCCTCTTCTACCGTCAACTCCTCATTGACTTTGTAGTATCCATTGTGGTCTTCAATGAACTTACTCTTCTCTGTCCAACCAGTGCTAACACTTTCTACTACAGGTTTAAGAGTAACATCACCCTTACTGTGCTCTTCCCAATCAGTCAGGCTAAACACACCCAATGAAAACACATGTTCTTCCAATAATGACCCTACAACACAATCGTCCTCTGTCATTCATTTCCTCTTGTTTTTTAGTGTACAAATAATATCTGTTGACTGTCACATTAGTTTTGGCTAATACAAATCTAGTTATCTAGTTGCTACTTATTCCTGCTGTCTCCTTCAACATCCATGAAAGGAGGTATCTCCCTATAGTTATGGTGTCCCTGTGAACCCAAGGAATGTAGCAAAAGGGTCTTCTTACTGGGGGTTAAATCTTAGCAGTCGATGGTGTTTATGTAGTTCCCCAAATAATTGTGCCATTCTGTCCCTGGTATGGAAGGATCTCCTAGTACCACTAGAAAAGGTTGTGGAGGATGAATGATTATGTTATGCATTCTCCTTTTCTTAGTGACCCACTTCATATAATGTTATCAAGTATTCATGTACTTTAAGTATTCCTGTTTCAGTAATGCATCCTTAATTATGATTTGCACTTATCATCTTCCAAGTCACCAAACTCTTTCCTAAACTGGCAGCTCCATGGAACAAATCATACTTTGCAATCACTGCCATGATGCACACACCTTGGTACACTTAGCTGTTAAGATGGCCTGGAATGTCTCGAATTACACAGACACTCTGCAGCCAGTTTAAACCGGACTCATTAACAAAATAGACAAGGCAAAATCCAGCTTTATTATCATCAGAATAAAGCACAGACAGCACACAAACATTGAATTCTTGAAGCTCGCGGTACATAAAAAACAATGGTTTAGGTATTCGGCATTTGTCATAACTGACATCATACTATGATCCTTGTTACCAAACACCTACGGGGAATGGGGATTGGCTAATAGTGTTGATTACATACACATTCTATAGGGGTTGAATTTCTAATTGAGCAATGCTTGTCTGAATTCTCGTTTGGCATGCAACCACCTCTAAATTGATAAAGTTAAAAAGACATCACATCTGCACTTTACAATTGGCTGTCATCTTGCTTCATTGGGCGGTAAAACATTGGAGATTTTCATTGGTTGGCTTCTTACTAACCATCCTTGGACAACTGACTGGTCGTTGAGACATGAGCAAGACAGGAGTAGGCAGAGAGAGTTCCACGGACTGCTTTTCTTTCAATTAAAGAAGATACCATCTCTCATTTCTAGGTCATGAGCCAGGGTGATTTCTTTGTATTTGACCTTGTGTGTCATGTTGTGTCTGGGGATATGTGTAAGGAGTAAGGCAGATGTCCTATCTGTGTTCGTTGCTAATGAATAGACAGTGTCTTTTTAAAGGACATGCAAGAGTGGCGTTGGCTTGCACTGTCCTTACGAGAATCCATTGCACAACTGAAATCGGTCCCTAAACCAATTTAGCACGAGGTCTTATTTCCAAGTTGTATCATGGAATACAAGGGGATATAAACATCTTTTGTTAGACACTGTGCAATGTGTGAAATTTAATGAATATGACTTTGTGTTGTTGCAAGAAACCTGGGTCACCTCTGGCTTGTACATTGATGGTTTTAATACCCTAGGATTAGCTGCAAAAAAAAAAGATATAGGTAGACCAAGTGGTGGTTTGCTGCTGGCTTATAGAATTGATACGTGTATTAAACTTCTGGATAGTTCTTTTGTTCTGGATTGTGCCATAAGAGCTAATTTTGAATTGAAAACAGAGGCTGGAATTGCTCATTTGTTGATGTTCAACGTATATTGGAATACATGTAATGAGAATAGATGTGAACTACAGGAGTTTTTTGTCTATCTAAATGAAGAGATATGTAACTGGCTTGATTCATACCCACAAGGTTTTATTTTGCTTGCGGGGGATCTGAATGCGGATTGTTCATCTAAACAAGCTGAACAGTACCAGATACGTGCCTTTTCATCCAATCTGGATAGTAAAAAAACTAGAGATTGTCAATGGTTGGATTTTGGAAAGAGTTGGGGCATGGAACCAGTCTACAATATCATGCCTACTTGGGCTGCTCGTGGGTCATGTTCCATACTAGATTATATATTTGTGACCACTCATGAGAAACTGTACTGTAAAAAGCTGGAAGTTATAGAAAATTGTAATAGTGATCATGCAATGCTAAAGCTGGAACTCCCTTGGAGTAAGGGTAATAATGAAACCATGTCCTTTCCTATTGAAATTGAAGCATTTAATGATGGCAAACATGTAAAATGGAATCGTGGCAAAATGGAAAAGGTCAACTACATTTTTTCACAGGACTTTGCATATTCAAACTATGAGAAAAAGTTGATCTGCTACTCGGTCGATAATTTTGGTGATTATATTGAAGATATCCTACATTGTAGCAAGGTGCTCAGAAGTGATAAGACAGAATCAATTAAAGTGCACACACATAAATTTGCTGAGACTGTAAAAAAAAGCAAAGATCACTTTGAGAAAACATATCAGAACTATAAAGAGAAAAGATATGGGGGAATCAGAGAGGAGTCTAAAAATTAGGCAATGTAAACAAAAATATAAAAACTGGATCAAGAGTATCAAAGGCGGGCTGGCTCAAAAAGATGGAGAGGCAATGTTAAAGACCATGCATGGGAATAATAATACCAGCTTTTGGTCTTTAATAAATAAAGACCACAGTAATCAACAGTGTTTACAACTGAACCCCATTGATGCTGGGGTATGGTCCAAGTACTTTGGTTCTTTATATAAGTCTCCGGAATATATTAGGGGGGCGTGGCCTGAGCCCATGGAGTGAGGTCGTCTTGAGACGGAGCTCCCGCTACGATCCGCGCACATATCCGACTTAGAGACATCCTGGGGCACGCTGCAGCGGCCCGCGTGCAGGGAAAGGAGGAAGAAGTATTCCTGCAACATCTGAGCGAAATCCCGAGAAAAAACGGAGCGTTTACACAGTAAAACGCCTGACGATAAGAAAGCCCGGCGAAAATCCAAGATGGCGGACGGAGCCGCGACCTCGAAGTGAAGGGTAAATCCGACTGGGCCAAGGAGCAGACCAGCCAGCGATCCTGCGGCAGCCGACCCCCCCCGTGGGGAGAAAAACAAGAAACAGGCTCGGCGAGAAAAGGACGTGGGCACCTCACCGGGGGAAGGAGCGGCCCGGAGGAGACAGACCCCGTGGGGAGGCCGACAGGCACGGACAGCGGGAAGGAGGTCGCACGCCGGACGAAGCGGTAGGACCCCCGGCTCCAGGTCTCTGACTGAGTGGCATAGGGGACAGGCCTCCCGGCGCCGGAGCGAGGGGGAGCCGGCCCGCTTCCCTGGACACCAACACACACCAGGCAGGACTGCCTAACTGCCACCATTACACCACCAAGACAAGGCAAAGTCTGGGCCCTTGATGGACCAACATGGCGCCCATGCAATAAGGTGAAGGGCTACAGTGCAAGACCCGTAGAAGACAGAGGAGGAGCCGGGTCGGGAAAATTGAGACAGAATTATCAGGACTCGGTACCAACATCCCGCCTTGGAAACGCCGCTACCCACCGTCGGCCCAGCTGTCCACGGGACCGAGGGCGGACGGACACGCAGGGGCACAATGCCAAATAAGAAAAATGAAGGGAAGGTCAAGCAGAGCACCATGGACACCTATACCAAGACACCAGGGCAAAAACAGACAACGCCAACAGACATGGAAATGGCTGCACCTCAACCGACAGAAGACACAAACGACGGCACAATCATAGGAGCAATAGCCGCCATGAAGGCATCTCTCGAAAACAAACTGGACGCAACAATAGGGGCCCTAAAGGTGTCGCTAGAAAACGAACTGGATGCGGTGATGGTGGATGTGGGCCTCCTTCGTCAAGATACGAGGAAGCTGGCGGAGAGGGTAGGGGCGACAGAGCAACAGGTGCAGCAAAACACGGCAGGAGTCGCCACAACACGAACGCAATTAATGGAAGTATTGCAAAGAGTCAAGGCCCTGGAACGGAGAGCAGAGGACGCGGAGGGCAGAGCTAGGAGGAACAACATTCGTGTAATCGGACTTCCGGAAGGCGAAGAAGGCAACGACCCTACGGAGTACATAGAAAACATGCTTCTCCAGGAGGTAGGGGCCGGGAAGTTGTCTCAGGGCTTTGTGGTGGAGAGAGCACACAGAGCACTGACAAAAAGACCCCAACCGGGCGCCCCTTCGAGACCGATAATTGCCAGGATCATGAACTACAAAGACAGAGACAAAATACTGGCGTTCTCAAGAGGGGGGGAAAGATTGTTTAACACTCCTCTAAGATTACGATTTACCCGGACTATACAGCCTTGGTCCAAAAGCAGAGAGCACAGTTTGGCCCAACGAAAGAACGACTTAGGTGTGCAGGGGTGAGATACATGCTGTTGTTCCCCGCCAAACTCAAGGTGATACACCAGGACAAATCATGCTTCTTCGATTCGGCGGAGGAGGCCCACAGGTGGATGGACGCGCAGGACATCCCCCAGCTAAGGCAGAGAAGCACCAACAACAATGCAAACAGACCCTGATAATGCGTAACGAGGGAGAGAAAACGCAGTCACGCGCAATGTTACCAAACAATTGATAAGCAACTAAGCCGGAAGACATGTATGAAGGAGCGATCAACCTCACTCTAGTCAAGGTCGGCTGAGAAAGGCGACGCCCCCGCACAGTGAGAGTGATCACCAAGTTTAAATGCCAGTTTTAAGGCATCACGCCGCTGCAAATCGGCCCCTTTCAAAGGAGTACGAGGAGGGAAGCGGTGGAGCCCAAGCAGGAGAAGGGTGGCTGGGCGTTTGTTTACTAGTTTTTGTTTGGGTTAAAGACGTTGAGTGTGGTGAATGGACAGCACAAGGCGCAGGCAACAGGAAAACGACCGCGAAGGATGAAGGGAAGATACGAGTAGAAGGTGACCAGAGGTATATACGGCAAGTGGCAATAGATGACAGTCACGGCCGCACCAGATGCGGGGGCCCCGCAACAGGAACCGCAGGAGACTCCCACACAGGGAGAGTCGAGAGAACGACACAGAGACCCGACTGTGGGATGAGGGAGCCGGACCGCAAAAAAGTACAATGGGGCAAGACAGCGCGTCAATAGTCACCTGGAACGTGCGAGGCCTCAATGCGTATATCAAGATACTTAGGGTCTATGCATGGCTAAATCGAATGAAGGTCAAAATAGCGATGCTCCAGGAAACACACCTAACCTCACAAAAGCAGGCCAAGGTGACCAAGAAATGGGGAGGACAAACATATAGCGCCACGTACTCGAACTATGCACGGGGAGTACTGATATGGATTGCCCCGGGGGTACCGTTTCAAATGCTCCGGCAGGAGTCAGACTCGGAGGGAAGGATGGTGTTGGTGCACGGAATGCTGGAACATAAGGAATGTGCCTGATCAACACCTATGCCCCGAATTGTGACGCAGCAGACTTCTTTAAAAAGTTGGCACCCAGGCTGGCCCAGTACAGGGAAGCGACGTTCATCTGGGCCGGCGACTTCAACTGCACCTTAAACCCGTTGCTGGACAGGTCGGACGACAGGCACAGGAAGCCAGCGCCCCCGGCGAAGGAACTGGTCGACATCTGGAGACAGGTACATGGAGAGGGGAGGGGGTACACACATTACAGTGCACCGCATGGGACATTTACACGGTTAGACTACATATTCACGGGCAGGGAATCATTACATGACTTCACAGAAATCACTATCAAAGCACGCGCACTCTCTGATCACGCCCCAGTTTTAGCAACATGGGCACACACCCATAGAAAAGCCCCGATACCTACCTGGCGGCTCCGGGCAGAGGCCCTAAAAGAGGGAGAGCTGGAGGAACACCTCCAAGAGTCCATAGAGGATTACTTCAAGCAGAATGAGGGTAGCGTGGAAAGTAGTTCTACACTATGGGACGCGTTCAAAGTGGTGATAAGGGGGGCGGCAATAGGCAGGACAGGGGGGTTAACGGGAGCAGCTATGAAAGAGCTCTGCAAACTTGAGAAGGTGATAGAAAAGGAAGAGCGGCGAGCGGGAACGGGAGGGAGTGAGTCCCGAGAGCTAGTGGAATTGAGGTCAGACTGTATGGTACTTTGGGAAAAACTGGGAAGGTTGAACTACGGGAGATATCTACAACGCCTACATGCAGAAGGGGATAAACCCAGTAGACGTCTAGCGTGGCTTACTAGACAGGAAAACAAAAGGGACCCCATAACAGTGTTAGAAGACCACACAGGGAAAGAGATCAGAAATCAGGAACATATTAACGACCTATTTGCCCAATTCTACGAGCGACTATATGCCCCGAACCCAGAGATAGATTCAGAGGACATAGTGGACGCACTAGCAGAAATTAGATTGCCAAAATTGGCGGAAGAACAGGCCCAGTCGTTGGATGCACCTATCACGGTAGAGGAAATAGAGGGCGTGATTATGGAGCTCCCCACAGGGAAAACCCCGGGCCCGGACGGAATCCCGGGGGAGTTTTATAAAACATTCAAGAGTACCATCTCCCAGAAGCTACTTGATGCGTATCATGGCGCATACGAGAGAAATCGGCTGCCACCCAGCATGTCCGAATCGACGATAGTCCCGATCCTAAAACCGGGGAAGCCGCCCAGGCAATGTGCCTCCTATAGGCCAATCTCCCTGATCAATCAGGATGCTAAAATTCTGACGGCGGTGTTAGCCAACTGCCTGAAACGAGTTGTGCCCACCTTGATCCACTCGGACCAAACGGGTTACGTCCCGGGGAGGAACACGTCGTGGAATCTTCGCAGATTGCACCATGTACTAGAAGAGACAAATCAAAGACTAGGCGAGAGCGCAATAGTGTCCTTGGACGCTGTCAAAGCGTTTGATTCGGTGCGTTGGGAGTGGCTGGTAAGCGTACTCGCCCACTTCGGCATTGGTGAGGGATTCCTCCGATGGATGAAACTGCTATACAACGAACCTAGAGCGAGGGTGAAGACGGGGCGATTCATCTCAAGGGAGTGGAGAATACACAGGGGCACCAAGCAGGGATGCCCACTGTCGCCATTATTATATATTCTGGCCCTAGAGCCGCTCGCGGCCTTCCTTAGAGCGGAATATGGGGATACCGGGATAAACATAAACGGGGTGCTCCACCAAATCTCGCTGTACGCGGACGATATGCTGTTATATGTAGAAAATCCGACCACCAATCTACCATGCCTCCTAGAGGCGATCGGAGCATACACCAGACTATCGGGCATAGCAATTAACAAAGATAAATCCCTGGTATTCCCTCTGGCGGGGCTAAGGCAAGTTCCCCCTGGCAGCCTCCCGGACCTTGGCCTGACATGGGCACGAAACTCCTTCAAATATCTCGGAATAGAAATACACCACGACACTGCTGACACCCATAGGATAAACACACTGGCGGCACTGGAAAAAACACAGAAATCAATGGTCTTCTGGAGAACACTTCCACTGGGGATGATGGGGAGGGCGGACCTCCTGAAAATGGTGGTGCTACCGCGCCTACTATAGAATTTCACAAACATCCCACACGCCATTCCCAGAGCCTTCTTCAACAGACTAAATACGATAACACGGAATTTCCTATGGGGAGAAGGGAGGAACAGAATTGCAATGGAGACTCTCCAGAAAGGCCACGAGGACGGTGGCATTAGGCTACCGGATTTCGAAAAAAATACTATTTAGCAGGACAACTGCAGTTCGCAGTCAAGTGGCTAGGAGAGGATGAAACGATAGACACAATAGTCTTTCAACCAGCACTGAAACGATACTATCTGAGAGAGATCTTGTGGCTTGACACACCCCAGCTCAGGGCCCTGCCGAACATGCTTGAGATCGCAGTGGGGCTATGGAAAAGGGCATGGAAACTCCAGGGTATGAAGGACCCGTGCTCGACACAGATCCCTTTGGCGAGCCTCCTAGGGGGGAACACGAACATGCTGGCGATGTACCGAGTGCACTGGGAGGCCAAAGGTGTAGCACAAATCGGAGACCTGAGGAGGGGAGAGAGGTGGGCAGACTTTCGAGAAATAGTAGATGACCACGAGATACACGAAGGCCAATTCATCCTTTATAATTGCATAATACGAAATATCAAAAAAAGATGGCCGGAATGGATAGACCCGGAGGAGGAGGAGATGACAGAGCTAGACGTATGGTACGACATCTCAGAGGGAACCCACACAACCTCCAGGTTATATGAACAATTGCTAAAAATAGCAGACCCGCAAGGATCAAATACGAGGCGACGTTGGGAGGAGGAACTCCAGAGGCCATTTAGTGATCAAGAATGGGCTAGGGTGCTAAGATACCCAAAAAAGGTCTCAAGGAATGCACGGTTCAGGCAGGCACAGCTATATATCACACACCGAGCATACCTCACCCCCAAGAGGATGCACAAGATGCGGACGGAGAACCAAAACAGGTGCCCACGCTGCCTGGCCGAGGAAGCCGACGTGCTCCACATGTTCTGGACATGCCCAGTAATACAGACTTTCTGGGACAGAATCAGAATCAAGATAGCACCAGGCGGACTTCAACTACAAGCAGAGCATCCAGAGAGATACCTACTAGGCCTCTTCCCGAGAGGAAGCAGACACGAATCGCACCAAGCAAAAATGAAGGACCTAATATGCATCTTGGCTAAAAGAAGAATAGCAATGTCATGGAAGTCAAAGGAGGGCCCGAACATAGATGCATGGTGGTCAGATCTCCGAAAGTGGGCGCAGACAGAGACTGTGGTGTGGGTAAGAGCGGTGAAAAGTGGGGAAGGGGAAACAGTACACAAGCTGGCCGCATGGAACTCCTTGATGCAGGACTTATTCGACATGAGAGAAGAGGGAGATAATGAGGACCCCGTGGGGACGGCAGAATAACGAGCAAGAATGAGGTTACCCGGCACGAGCGCCGTGGCGAGACACCTCTGTATAGAACTCAGCGGTAGACCCAACAAAGGTGATGGACATGAAGGGTACGGTCGCCTGAGATCCCCGAGGCTGCGGAAGTATGGCAGGCTCCGAGGAACATCCTAACGCGCCAGTGATGCTGTGTCATGCCAGATTGTATGTTTTGTGTTTTGTTTTTTGTTGTTTTGTTGTTGTTTAAAACCAATAAAGAAATTTAAAAAAAACAAAAGTCTCCGGAATATTGCTTGTGGTCTGAGGTTTTCATAGATGCTGTATGGCAATTGGACACATCCATTCTGAATATCAGAAGCCTAATTAAAAAAGCGGAGCCTACCTCCACCCCGGGTCCCAATCTTTTATCTTTTGCCAACCTAAAAAACAATATTGACCTGTGGTCTAAGATCCTACATTTTTTATTTGTGGACATTTGCCTTAAAAAAAAGATCCCAAATAACTGGAAAGTGTCATATGTTTTGCTTCTATTTAAGAAAGGTGATCGTCTGTGTCCCAAAAATTACCGCCCTATTTCACTTATGAATGTGGAGTCAAAAATTTTTGCTCGTGTGGTACTTGAAAAACTGAAAATGTGGATTGATAACAACAATATCCTTGACTAAAGGCAGATTGGTTTTCGTAAAGCCATAGGTACTGATGCTGGAGGTCTGCTGATGGTTGAGTTAATGAGTGCGGTCAAACAAAAAGCTATGAAGCGTTTATATATTGCATCCATGGACCTAAATTCCGCATTTGATCTCGTTGACAGGCCCACTTTATGGAAAACCATGTCAATGTTAAGCATAGATAAAGACCTGTTAGACATAATTATTCATCTTTATACAGAAACATCAATTAGAGTCAGACTAAACAACAAAGGAAACATGTCTGATATTATTCCCACTGAGAATGGGCTTAAACAGGGCTGCAGATTAGCTGCAACACTCTTTAATCTGTATGTGTCTAATGCAGGCAGGTCCTTGGATTCTAGTGGTCTAATTGGACCCAAAATTGGAGGCTCAATTGTTAGGTGGGTGTCATATGCTGATGATTTTTTATTAATGGACTGCACAAAAATCGGCCTGCAAAAGCTTATAAATGATTTTGGTTTGTTTATTGAAGAAAGAAAGCTGAAAATTAACCCGAGCAAAACCATAATCTTTCACGTGGGCTGCAAAAGTCCAACTCCGTTTTTTTCGTATTGGACCTGTAATGGTGCTAAAATCAAAAGCCAATCTGTCCTAATCTGGTTGGGGTATGTTTTCCAGTAACTCCAGTAAAGTAATAAAGACCAGACTGATACAAAAAGCAAAAGTAGCTCTCAACCAAATAAAAGGCATTGAAAGAACATATGGCAAATTTACTCTCGAACCTTGCATCTTGTTTTATAGGCTTAAGGTGTTGCCAAGATTGTCCTATGGGTGCGAATTTTTCTCTAAAAACATGTGGTCCTTTTTACGCCAACTGGAATCTATGATATGGCGAAAAGTTCTATACTATGTTCCAAATTGTATTCCTTTAGAGCTAATAAGATACGAACTTGGTCTACGATCACTCAATAGTATCATATTTAATAGAAAATTGGCTCTATTAAGAAAATGTTTGGTAGCTGAAAATGGCACAATTTATGCTCATCTGAAACATGCGTCAAATGGAAATTTTATGCTTAATCTAAAAGAGGACTGTGAGAAGAAACTTCTTGATTTGGGTCTATCGGTAAATACACTTATCAAGTTTCCACACAAAGTGAAGGAGGTTGTTAATGCATTTGATTGGTTGGAGAACAATGTAGTTCTGCTAAATTCGAAGCTATACACTGAAAGTGTGTCATATTGGAAATTCTGTCCTTACCCGGAAACATATCTGAAAAAATATCCTTCAAGAGAATTTTGAAACTATTACATGCGATTCAGATTTAATGTTTTAAGCACAAATGAGATTCTCTTTATCCGGGGGTTGAGCTCCTGTGGGACAGAAGTTTGTCGGTTCTGTAAATCAAAAGACGTAGGTGAATCCCTAAAACATTTACTACTGGAATGTCCAAATCTTCGTGAGAAGAGATTGGAAAGCTTTGCACATTTTGTCTATAATACAGCCGGGGTGGATAGAAATAAACTGTGGTGGAAATGCTTCATGGTTCTTCTATCGCCTTGAAAATAAAAGTCAACACATTTTTGAAAAACATTTGTATGTTGACATAAACCTTTGGTGCCTAAATGGATGATGCAGAATGTGTTATAGTTTAAAAAAGGTCAATGAGCTTGCAAGGTGGTTATATATTTTGGATTGGAGTAGGTTATTTCTGTATGTTGTATTTTAATGAAATTGAAATGTATAAATAATGTATTGTGTAATTTTTTTTTAATGAAATTTGTTTTCTGTACATTGTGATATCTGTGTTTAATGAAATCTGATGTTTTTTGTATATATTTCTCTTTGTAAAGGTTTGAATAAACCAAAACAAATAAATAAAAAAAAAAAAAAGAATAGACAGTGTTCTCCAATTATGGGTCACGTGTGATGGGACAGTGTTCGGAATTATTCCACCCTTCATTTATTGGTAGCTTGGCTACTAGTGTTATGTATTCTCTTGCCACTGGGGACACTCTTCAGTTATTCTTCATGGAGTATTTTGGCTTATAGTTGTCCTGCTTACAAAGGCTCGCTGTACTCTTATAAAACGTTAATTAATTTGGGAGTATCCTTCTTGTATCCTGGGAATTGCTATCTCATGCTTTCACTGCAATGTTCTGACCCTCCCTTAATTTGCGGTAACCCTGGCTGTGGTTACCAGCTCCTTCCTGAGCTGTTCACAGATTTTTATTTTTGTGGTTTCAGTATTTTGAGCTCTCTTGAAGCATTGAGGCCTTTCTTTTCATTCGAAGCATGTTGTGGCTTTTATTTTGGAAAAGATGGCTGCCCATTACTGTTGCATTTCTATGTTAGTGAACTATATTTGTGTGTCGTTCATGTTGCATACAGCTTATAGATTGCTTATGTTAGTGTTCTTCATGTCTCATGGATGCTATGTTAATATTCTTCATTTATAAATGCATATGTTACCTAGTGTAAGCATTCTTCATTTAGAGTGCACATTTGAATCATGTCAAATGCATGCACATGTATTGTCACAACGTTAGTTTGGTTACTCATGCCATCTTCAGGTTAGATTGTGTCCATCTCCTGCTGTACCTGCCTGGGGTAAGCGAAGTATATCTGCCTTAGTGAGTAACGTTTGTCACCTGTGCGGTATTGGGCTGGGGATGGGCAGCAGCTATGGATGACATATTCATCTGCTTCTCAACCCTCTCCCCTGTGGTTGAGTCCTCGACCACACGCGCCCTTCTATTCTCCGCCACATAGGGCTCTTTGGGTATCCATATCTTAGTCACCCCCCTCAAGCAGCCTTTATGTCTAACATGTACGTCCACACTGCAGGTCATATAGCAGCATTCCCCATTGGAATCGCAATATACCCAGTGCTTGGTGTAATTGTGTGGGTCCTGAGGACAAATAGATTTTGATCCTGGAGTGGCAATAGGGCTTTCCATTGCTCGCGCATGGAGGAGGTCATCTGCTTGGGTATACTAGTGTAAATGAGTATGCAGGTTTATTACGATTTTAATTCCTACTGCTTTTTTGGCAGTCTTTTTGCATTGGCTTATTGCAATTCTTAGAACACAAAAGACAAATATTACAAGTACTAAAATGGCCATAAATACTTTGAATGCATTAGCCAACCAGGAGGGAATCCATGAGACCAGGTAATTAAACCAGTCATTATCAGCAATATTGTCTACCTCCTCATCGTGGGTGGGTGTGTAATTGCAGCAAGAAGGCCCAATTTATGCACACATGCCCCCCTCCGTGGCAGTTATAAGATCGAGAATGTACCTGTTCTGGAGGGTCATGTGTCTTATTGCCATCAGCTTTCTCTTGTGGCATTGAAGCCTTTTATTGTTGTGTTTATTGTCTGCGACAGCTCAGAGTGGGTTATTTGCAGCCATTTTGCATTTGTGTTGGCTTGCCAACCCAGCAGTAAAGAGGGATGTAAAGAACATCTCAGTTCTGCCAAACAATGTATGCTTGTCTGGTATGGCATCATATACCGCTTCAATCTTCATTGAGTTGTAGTTGCTACTCTTCATGTGTGTAAGTTTGAGAGCCCTCTAACGTCTTGTGTGTGCGTTCATTTTGGGGAACTCGCCAATCTGCCTCTTACTCTGGGGACTACTAAGGTTGGTGCACTTATTATTACTAGGGAGCAGAAGGCCTCCCCAATTTGGCGGAAGTTGCATGTAGGATTAGGAACCACATGCCCGATAGTCGTCCATTATATCACGGCTGTTCCTACTTTCATGCCTGGTACATCAAAAATATGCTCATACTTTGGGTTTGTTCCAACACACATTGTGGCATTATTTCGGAAGCACAGGGTGGCATCTTTCAAAGTTATTATGGGTACTGTTCCTCTTTCATAATCTGCCCAGGTGAGCAATTTGGTATATTTGGGCCATTCCTCGAGGCATGCTTTATTAGCATTTTGCACAATCTTTTCAGGATGCTCTAGGAGTGCATTGAAACCTATTAATCCTTCCCACAATTCTTCTGCCGTAGGTATGTGTCCTTTTATTTGTAACTGTCCTCTGTTCCAACACCCAGGCATTTTTTTCCTTGCACATCATTACACTGCATCATTTTGTGATTTTCTATTTTAATCCCTCCTCCATTCATGTCCACTGACAGGTATTTTACTACTTTGTGAAGTGTATTAGCATTTATCATGGTGTTCTTTTGTTTTATAAAATTATCGTCCCATGGAGAATTTGCTTTTGTCACCCACTCTATGGAGGCTGTCTGCCTATGGAATTGTTCTCGGGTCATACATAGTGCAAGGTGTGTGATGCAATGTGCTGTGTTCGCAGGTACTTCTGTGGCTATGAAGATTCTAGAGGCGCTCATGGCATAGGAGATGAGGGAACACACAAAACAACTCTCATCAGACTTCGCTCTCCCCACTTTGCTCATCTGCCTGTTCCCCATTTTGTTAGGAATGTGGGACAAATCATCAATATATTTGATATGATGCATTAAGTCATCTAACACACTTCTTTTTAGTATTTTCCTCAGTGTGTTTACTACAGGGGATTGTTCTTGTGTTATTTAGTTTATCATTATTGCAATGCTTATACTCATGTTAACTGGTCTAGCAGTATTGTAAATCATCATTTCTCTTGCTGCGATAAAAATAAGTATATAATGAATACAAAATGTTAAAAAAAACATTGCTATTATCATTATTGCTTGGGTATCTACTTTCTGCAAATATCTATGAATAAATTCTATATCTTATTTTATTCAACATATGCGTTCTTATATCAGGAGAAGCATTTCTTTGTATGCTTAAAAAACGTGTTCACAAGACAAACCTTGTCAATATTGAAAGAACATTAATTTTCCAACACTATGGACCTCATTACGACCCAGGCGCTAATGGATTAACGGCGGCGCAAAAGGCTGCGGCGCCGTTAACCTATTAGCGCCTAATTACGAGGTCCCTTTGCGGGACCCGACCTTAATGGCTGGTTTTACCAGCTGTTAAAGTAGGGTGCCGCAAAGGGACCTTGGTGCTAAGTACGGTGCCGTAATTTGCGGCACCGTACTTAGTGCCTTCCCCATTCCCATTGAGCCCTATGGGGCAAAAATGGGAATGGGGAAGGGCCCATGATGAATGGGGAATTACCGCCCCGCCAACCTTGGAATGGAGCGGTAATTCCGCCATTCACCATGGCGGACCCCGGAATGTACCATGGTGCTAATAGCAACATGGTTTAGCGCCAGGGTCGTAATGAGGCCCTATGTAAGTCTTTAGATTGAACAGTAATATGGTGATGCTCCTAAAAAGAAATAGGTGTTTATAAGAAAGGATAAGACCAAGAAAAATAAAATCGCCATAGGAATATCTTTTATTTATTTTTCACTGCAGAAATATCACGCTTTGCTTTAACTAACTCATCTGTGCATCTATATAAAGCTGATGTCTCTTTTATTCTTCTTGGTGCTGATTGGCCTTCATCATCAACCTTGTTTGGACTCTTCTTACAGCTTCTTCACCTTCCGGGTCAGTATTGTTGGACAGGGCAGTCTCACCACGGTACTGCTTGACATCGCAGAGGTGCTGCCAAGCTTGCCTGCCTTCAACTTACATGACAGATTGAGTAACCACTGCCACAAAATAGGGTTCTTTGATGCGTGGCTTCTGCTACTGTCGTGTACAATTTCTGCACAGGACTTTGTCCCCAGGAAACAATACCATTGCTCTCAACACAATGTCTAGATCAGTATGTTCATCTGCTTCCTAGTCTTCATTGAGCACCCCTGCCGTCTTTGCACCTTCCGAGACATACATTTAAGGGATACCATCATAGCTGTCAAATAATCATGCATTTCTTTCCCTAACACAGTGGCAGCATTCTCTGGATCGGTCGAGCTTGAGTGGGAGGAGCAAGGAGTGTGTGCGTTCAGCGTCCCGTCACCAGCTCATGTGGAGATGGCAGATTGTGTAATGCAAATAGAGCTATAGGAGGGCAATGGAACCAACCTTTTTTCAGTGTCTCTTTTAGTTTGGCAACTCACTCCTTTAGGGGGCTGTTGATGCACTTGCAAATTCTGTTTGCTTGTGGGTGATAAGCAGATCAGAATGTGTGCTTTATACCCAAGAGATTGTGATGTGCTCAAACACCTCATTTACAAAGTGTGGCCCATTATCAGACCGGAGCACTACACACACTCCCCACCTTGGCAATACCTCATGTATGAGGAACTGCACAGCACAGACCGGCTTTGATCCTTTGGGAAAAGGGACATACGACCACTAGCATATACCTGTAGCCGTTACAAATTTGGAGCATATCTACATAGTCGATTTGCAAATGCTGAAATGGTCCAGTAGGACGCGATATCGGTCCTTTTACTGTTTACAGAGTATGCCCAGCTGTGAACTTCTGGCAGGTTAAACAATTTACAATAAAATTAGCAACGTGTTCTACCAAATGTGGAAGAGACCAATCCTCCAAATCAGTACTGCAAGACACTCTGTTGATGTGTGTGCTGGATAGTGCAATTGATCTAGTGCTACTGTCAGCAGTCCTAGCGGCATGACTGGTTTCCTGGTGCTGTCCTGTCTCCACATTGCATCTGTGGGGGACAATGAGCATCTCCTTCAATTCCATAACTCTTGCTCTTCTGGTGGTGCCCTTCCCTGTAGTTGGTAATTTGTGCTATGGGTAGCATATTAAAACCCTCCTTCATCACTATGTTGCATTTACGTGTGTATTTGTTTGGTGTAGTTGTAATGTCAGAGATTTCTGAAAAATATGCTGCTCTTTTTGCTTCAAGTGTGCGGCCTAATTGCTGAGTGAAATCAAATCCACACTTCTGGTGTGCGCTGCCCACTTCACCACAGCGATGGCCGATGGGAGTTGGAGTGCATCTATTAGTCTGTCCAATAGTGGCACATGCTGCACTGGTGTGCAATCTGTGTGCAGGAAGCCCACCTGTGATAATCCTGCGTTTACTGTTGATGTCACATAGGCAGAGTCAGAATACACAGTTACCATTGCTTCTTCATGAGTTTCAAGTGCCAAAATCAGCGCAACCAATTCTGCAGCTTTTGCTGAGAAATATGCATTCTCTTTTGCCTTTACTGCTGCTGTGCCACTATGTCTTTCGCCAGTGCTCTGGTCTATTGAAGATGGCCCATCAATGAAGAGAAATATTCCCCCTCTTAGAACATTTTCCTTTACAGGTGGTATTTCATCATAGTATTCAGTGTAATTAGTGCAATCATGCGCGTTAGCTCCTTCCTTTACTGGTTCTGCTATAAATCTGGCTGGAATCACCATTCTGCACCTGATAATTTGTATCAATGGGTTTGATATAATTACTTCATAACCAGAGGTTCTCCGTGCAGTCAATGTGCTTTTGGGCTTTTCAATTATGGCAAATAGGGCATGTTCAATGTATAATATAACTGTGCAACCCAGAGTTATACTGTCAGATTTCTCAATAGCAAAGGCTGCTGCCACCAATGCTTGCTTGCAGGGATAATGACCTCTCATTATTGAATTTAAAATCCCACTATAGAATTCTAATGGTTTGTGTTCCATGGTAGTTTTCTGCGTGAGGACAACTGTCATCACTACTCCATCTGACTGGGAGAATAAAAATAATTCTTCATTGTAATCGGGGATCCCTAACACAGGAACTGTGCTAATTGCTAGCTTCAATTCATCAAAGGCGTCTTATCATCTCGCCTGTCCAGACTAGATCACTTTTATCCTTCTGCGCCTCCTTTAGTACTTTTAAAAGTGTCCTTACACATGTGCTGCATTTGAAAACCCATGCCCTGCAATAATTGCAAAGGCCTAGGAATTGCTGTAACCCTTTCACTGTCTCTTGCTTGGATGTCTTCATAATTGCTTCTGCTCTTTGAGATGTCACCTTCCTTACTCCATTTGACATTAGTTGGCCCATATGTAAGACCTATTCCTGGAAACATTGCATGTTCACCTAAGTTACCAAGGGTAATCCAGACATGAACTCCTTTCTTACTGGGCTTAGAGAGGCACAGTTTCTCCTCACTGATGAGGCCCAACTAGACTGAAACACGTGTCTGGGGTGGCTGTTGGTACTCTTGTTCAGAGGAGAATTGCCTTCCATTTCGGTGCTGGAATGTCTTTTGCGGTGGGACAAAGACTGATATGCAAATGATATTTCTCCTCTGTAAATCGTACAGTGAGCTTAAAAGTGGTTGTAGACCCTCCCGAGTGGGCACCTTCCCATAGAACTGGTTATTTATTTGTTTGTTCTTAGTAGAGGGGCTCTGAGACCTTTTGTTATTTCTCTTTGTCCACTTTATACTCTTTCTTGGCCAATACTGTCATCAGATTTACTGAGTGTCTCCTGAACTCTTCCTCTGTATTGCTGCACATAAAAATGTCATCTACATACTGTATTACTGTGCTGTATAGTTTTATATTTCCCAAGTCCATTTGCAGCACTCGGTTAAAGATCGAGTGGGATTCACAGTACCCCAGGGCTAACCAAGTATGTTTTAATTTAATTCTGTGTTAAGTGAACAATGTCAGAATCAATCACTGTAAAATATTTAGCTTTGGATGGGATGTTGCATTATATTGTGGCTGGGTTTGAAACCAATGGGAACTCTGCCTCAACAAGTACACAACTAGGTCACTCAACTGCTCTCCAGAAAACCCAACCGGGTACAATGATAATGCAAATTCATCAAAAGTTTAATGTGTTTCCGAAATTATATGTTCACATATAATAACCACGTTAGTCCATTGATTTTTCAAAAAAAGAGAGTTTTTATCAACAAATAGTTGCGTGAAGGCATAGTAATCCGCCTCGTGGTGTGAGGCGTTACCAATATTTCCTTAGCGAGGAAGGAAAAGCCACTTAACATCTCATGTCAGACAAAAACATTTGCCAATGCATTTCGGATTCATATATCCTTCTTCAGGGCAAGTCTGCAAATTGTACATGTGTCATATCATAATATTCGAAAATTAATGTATCAACAATAATTAAATGAATAAAGTAAATAACATACCAATAATTGTTGTGGTGGAAAAGGTCAAAATTGATAGATGCGGATAACAGGAAACAGAAGGAGAAGAAGAAAACAGCAGTGAGAGGGCTGATGCATATAAAATTGACAAGAAATAAAATTCGAATAGCATTTACCTGACTGAGTAGTAAAGTGCTTGCATGCGTGGTGGCTTGGTGTGCGAAAACATGTGGACGGCAGTGAACTGCCCGGGAAAATGTCAGCGCCGTAGTATGTTATTTACTTTATTCATTTAATTATTGTTGATACATTAATTTTCGAATATTATGATATGACACATGTACAATTTGCAGACTTGCCCTGAAGAAGGATATATGAATCCGAAATGCATTGGCAAATGTTTTTGTCTGACATGAGATGTTAAGTGGCTTTTCCTTCCTCGCTAAGGAAATATTGGTAACGCCTCACACCACGAGGCGGATTACTATGCCTTCACGCAACTATTTGTTGATAAAAACTCTCTTTTTTTGAAAAATCAATGGACTAACGTGGTTATTATATGTGAACATATAATTTCGGAAACACATTAAACTTTTGATGAATTTGCATTATCATTGTACCCGGTTGGGTTTTCTGGAGAGCAGTTGAGTGACCTAGTTGTGTACTTGGTCTTTTGCTTTTTTAGTTGAGTTTAGATTTGGGTGTCTCCTCATTTATCTCAGCTGGCTCCCTCTTACAATTTTTTTACAATTTTTGGACAAGAAATCACATAAGAAACTAATTTTCTAAAAAATCAGTATCCGGGTAAAGATTACAAAGTGGTGCCCACTTCTTTGCTGCTATTAACTCTGCCTCAACAACAATATTATTTGGAGGGCGCGAGTCCTGGGTAAATCTCCATAACCCCCCTGTCACTTTTTTCACTGAGTACAGAGCTGTGTTACATGGGGATTCTGAATGCACTAATATTTGTTGTCGCATTAAGGCTTCAATAGTTTCATAAATACATTTGTCAGCTTCTTTTGAGATGGGATATTGTCTTACTCATGATAAAATATCTCCTTGCTGCCAGTACATTTTGACTGCCCCAACTCCTTTCAATAGACCAACGTTATACAGACTTCTGGTCCAGAATGTACTCGGTACATATGCCAAGTCTTGTTGAAGAAAGGACTGTACTTTCTTTACCAGTGACATTCTCTGAGGTATCTCCCTATTTTCAATTTTTAACTGATATGTAAGACATATATCAAACATCACTTCGTCATCTGAGTCGTCATCTGTAAACAAGCTTTTATCTGTTAAGTCAGTCAATCTATGTCTTTTGTCAATAGCTATCCTGGTTCTCCAGTTTACCCCCTCCTTCTCAACTCCATGTAAAATTACTCTGTCTTCCCACACAATTGCTGCTTTTAACTCAACGGTAATTATATGCCCTTACTCCACGTCTGTGTGTACTTCTGGCTGAAATAAAGGTTCTGTGGGTAACAGAAATAGTCTCTCCTGTATTCTTGGAAGCCATGCTAACAATATATGTACCCCGTAAAAGAAAAGACTTCCTGGTTTAATGGCACTCCTCTTTGCGCTTCCTGAGCATAAAATGTTGTTATGAATTCTTGTGCATTCACATAATGGATCCCTGCGGTAGAACATATTATCCCCTGGTCAGTAAACAATATCGTCATGTTTAATTTGTTCATCAAGTCTCTCCCTAATTTGTTCACTGGTGTCTTGCGAGAGTACAACAATGGCATAGATATGCCGTGTTCTCCTATGGCGATGGGTAAAGCATCTGTAAAAGTAACCATAGTTGTCACCCCAGAATATCCTTGTGTGTTCATGGCAATGCCTAACATTGGGAACCGTTCGTCTTTCATACAAGACCAAGTCACCCCATATCTAATAAGAAGGAAAATGTTTTGTCACCTATGGTCACCCCGACCCTCGGTTCCTCTTGTGGGTCTAGTGTAATCGATAGGATGGAACACATTAAGTCTTTCTGTAGGCTGTCCTATTCTGGATACATATCCAGTTCTGTGCCAGTGAAAGTGTTTTCTCCCACTATTTTCACCCCCCTATTCTAGGTGTAGGTGCCTTTGGCACCATGTTCACGTTCCATGGTGTCACTGCATTCTGTTGTGCTGATGCCTGTGCCTGCACTAGTGTTTCCTGTATCTGCATTGGGGTTTGCTGTGTGTGCATTGGTGCTTGCTGTGTTTGGGGTGGCATCCCTTCTTGCATCTGCTGTATTTCTGACGCTTGTTCCTGATACTACATGTGATCATGGGCATAATCTTTAGGTGGCTCTGTGCTATATGGTGAAGGGTATGCTGTCCCCCCTCTTGGATTGGCTGCTTGGCAGTTCTGTTGCATTCCTCCCATCAGATCTTTATCTGCTCTCATTTTATGAGTCATAATCACGCTCAAGTCTGATGGATCTGGGTACTGGACCCTAAGTGCTCTCCATACGTCAGTTCGACAATTATTAAAAGGTGCCCTGTCATGGTTAGTATTTTGTGCTGCCACACCAGGATATCCTGCTTGCTTCCAAATGTCATCTGATTGCTCCCCTAATATGGCAACAAGCAGGCTTTTCATGTCACCTACAGCTAAGGCCATTCCAATGATCATTCTCTCTAATTCATACATCTATTTACCTGTCCTTGATGTAAGTGATGGCAATTTGCAAATTGAATTCTTTTTGTCCATTTGTGGCCACTGGATGTATTGCTGCAGTCCTCCCCTTACTCCAATAAGGGGAATTGTGTAAACCCAGGACCCTGTCTGAGTGCAGCTGCACCCTCTGTCTATATCACTGCATCTGTAATACCAACTCTCTTCTATCCTGGTCAATTCCTCACTCTATTTCAATTCAGGTACAGCGTTCTCACCTCTAAACTATTTGATTGCCCCTTAAAGCGACCGGGATATTCAACGGGCTCTGCCTACTCAATGGTTCTTCCAAATCTAACCACGCTATCTCTTTCCCAATCTGCATGCTTGTAGAAGGGGCTCATGCGGCCTCCTCCTCTCCACATTCCTCTCTCTCATCTTCCAACATAGTATCATCACTGTCATCAAAATCTAGTCTCCCCAGTGGACTCGTCAAATATGTCCCACTCATCACCTCCTCCAATATATTCCTTCCCCTATCTTGCAGAGACCCTCCTCCGCTCCCCTTAATGCTGCTGGTTCCAACCCTTCTGCTCCTGTACAGTGTGCCAATCCCCCTTTGTGTAGCCCCTTCCTCCCCTTCATCTGTAAGAGTATGCTTTTTAAGAATCTTATCAACTTCATTGCAGTGTCTCTCTAAGCTCCTCTCTCTTTCTCTCTGTTCTTGTTTCCTGTTTCTCTCTCTATCTGGGAGGGTACGCCCCATATCAACTTCTTTTCGTCAACTTTGCCTACTTCTTTCCACATCTTGTTGTCTCTCTGTTTCTCTTTCTTCCTTTATTTTTGTTTCTCTTTCACACGCCTCACTTCTTTGTTTCTCATTTTTGTTTTTTTCTTCTCATCTATGTTCTCTCTATCTGTCTGCCTCTTACGTCCTTTCTCTCCCCCGTTCTTCTTCATAAAATCTTTCTTTCTCTCTCTCTCCTCTCATTTCTCTTCTACTTACTACTCCTGTCTTTCTCTAAAATTGTCCACACCTTTTCCATCCGACTTTAGCATTTTCTTTCCTCCTACCCATTATTCGATCCAATCACTGTCTCATCCCTGCTGCCCTGCCTGCCTCTTTCTCTCTGGACCCCCTCCTCAGCTTCTGTCAATTTTGATTGTAAGTCGCAACGCTCATCATGTTCCACACTTTTCTTTGCTTACTTATTTTTTCTCCACTTATAATGTGCGGGGAGCGCATATTTGCGATTGGTATACCGCGCTGCAGCTTTTAATGCTCATAATGGATATAATCCTTGTGCTTTGGAAAATGGATCACTGCTCTTGACTGGAGGTATATCAGTGACCCCACCGGTAATCTTGTAGTTTGGAGGTCTGGAAAAGTGCTGCTTTATGGAAATACTGTCCCTTTTTTACCAGACCGCCAAACCTGTAATGACCCCCATAGTCTACAAATGTAGGTGCCCTTCAAATTCCATTGCTTCAACCAATCTTTAATGTTTTCAAATAAAATGTTTGACTGTGTCTTCCCAGCAGTCCAAGTTATAAATTCCCTGCTGTGATTTCTATACCAAATCAACTGTGCAAACTAAGTCAGAAGTAACGCTATGTGTCTGCAACTACAGTACATCATAACAGGGGAAATATGACTGAAACACCATTCCTCATGCTTACTGGCTTGCATACAGTGTGGCAGGTAGGGAATATATAGCCATTGTGTGAACGGTGTGGTGTCCAATGTTATCGACGTGTGACTCGTTCTCAATGATGGGTGGGAACCATTTAAGCTTAAAAGCCCAGGACTGAAATTGGTGGTGTTTGTCTCCTTGCCCATGAAGGATTCTGGTCAGCACTGTCCCACAACTGTTTGTGAGAGTTGCGAGATCACTCACATGCTCCAGGTGGATTCTGGCATTGTAGTTGTTAATACCTTGATAGTCCACGGATCACGAGTTTGCCTTAGTGTGTCAGAAGTCCTATATCGATGTTCTGACCTCTGTTTTTTAGGTGCAGTTTCTTCAAGTGCTGGAGCACCAATAATTTTTGGTGTCTTTTTTTGGAGACAGAACATTTTATTACCATGTCCCCACAAGCGTTCCTGTTTAGTGATTTTTAGATAGAAGGCACATCTAGGTTCATTCTTACATATAGTTTCTGGGAGCTGCTGTATTCATAGTTTTCTTGCACTGGAAAACAACACAGCAGTGGATGATTTGCAGTTGTAGGTCCCTTTGGATTGCACAGGTTTGTGGCAGGTTTTAGGTCTACTAACACTGCATGGGCCTGTTCGAGGTCCCTTGTATTCTGGAGCTAGTGCAAACACGCTTCTGATTAGGGAGCCTGCTTTATTTTTTGTTGCTTGAATGCAATTTAACTTATTTCCCAGAGAATGTCTTCAGCTCATCATCCCAGCTGAACATTGGTTTTTAGGTCCTTAACAATTCTGTTCAGTTGTTTTAATGTTAGGTGATAAGTGACCAGCAATGTTATTTTACCTGTAGTTCTCCTTTATCTACTTTTTAGCAGGTTCTCGTTGTGTATTTTCAATGCATAATCAGATTTTGTCAGTTTGTCTGACTGAATGAGCCTTTTGCAACTATCATGTATACTATATAGCCAGTTATTCGCTCTTTGCCCTCCTGTTGGAACATATTCATACATACATGATCACCTTGTTGTAGTTAATAGTTTGTTTTGTGTGGCACCTTGTACATTGCAGATATGTATGTATGTATGTATGTATGTATAGCAATTTATAAAGCGCAACAAAGGCCTGAAGGCATCAAGGCACTGAGGAAAAAAAGACCAGAGAGGATAGGGGGATGACCTGCATGAAAACAACAGTGTTTTCAGCTGTTTGCGAAAACTAGATAAGACATGATTGCTCCTAATATAGAGTGGGAGAGGATTCCACAGAGACGGGGCCAACCCCGAAAAAGCTCTCCCTCCCGCATGAGCACGTCGAAAGCGGGCGACGGACAGCAGAAACAGATTGGACGAGCGGAGAGGTCTCTTTGGATGGTACAGAGAGAGCTTTGCTTGAATAAATTCAGCTCTGACAGAATGAATAGCACGCTGGAAGGTGCATAAGACCTTAAAGTTCACTCGAGATCTAATGGGTACCCAGTGAAGGCGCTGAAGAAGGTTGTGGGAGCGGGACAGCCTTGGAGCGCTAAGAGCAAGCCTGGCAGCTTCATTCTGAGGGCTCTGGAGGCATTGGAGCAATGCCTCTTGCTGGCCAAGATAGATGTCGTTGAACTAATCAATTGCACCCATAAGGAGGCAGTTACATTTTTGATCCTGGCATCCTTGGAAAGAAAAGGGAGCACCTTCTTCAAAGTTTTCAGTTTAGCGAAACCACTCTGGCAAACCAAAGAGATTTGTGCTTCTCTTGAACCAGTGGCCATTAGTACCAAGGCTCTTAACTACAGTAGAAGGTTTCGGGCAGGGTCCCAAACATACTGGCCAGTAGTCTGGGGTCCAACCTGGAGCATTGGGGGCCTGGCCAACCACCAATACCTCGGTTTTCTCCCCATTTAACGTAAGCCAGTTTTTGGTCATCCACAACACCACTGCTGAGAGGCATCTTCTCAACAGTTCAGAGGGACTTTCCTTAGGGGTATTAAGACGGAAAAAGATCTGGGGGTCATCAGCATATCTAATAAAGTGTACCCCAAAGCAAAAAATAAGCTTTTCTGTCAGTGGGTTTCTTGTATGTGCTGTGGCCATTCTCTCAACAGGCAAGTCAGTATCCGAGAGGTCTAAGCTCATCCTGCAGTACTCCATGGTGAACCTGATACAGGGGTGGAAGCTATTGAGTGATTCATGGAATTGTTTAAGAACATCTTTGCCTTCTGTTTAAATCAAGAAAATGGCATCAATGTATTGCAGTTGTGTTAGCGATTTCCGGAATTGTTGTATTAAGACCACTTGCTCGTGAACATGCTAGCATATTAGGAACCATTTCTTGTGCACATGGCTGTTCCGGTCTTTTGAAGAAAGTGTCTTCCTTTTAAGCAAAAGCTTATGCGTGAGCATGAATCTCATGAGATCTGTGATGGCTCTGATTGGGCTCTAAATCTTGTTGACCAATTATTAAAGAACTCTTTGTCATGTGGCTATGGAATAAAGCATTGGATTAAATTGACCTGACATCGACGTGGCCACGAGTGCATTTAGGTTGTCGAACCTCCTGGATGAAATGTGTTGAGTCCTCTACGATGCATTTTATGTTTTGTGTCCATCACTGGAGGTTTTAAGATCATTCAATATATGCTGATATATTTTTAAGTAATGCATTGAATTCAGAGATGAATGGGTGGCCCCAAAAGACTGTTGTGTGGATATTCAGGAGTGCACTGAGTCACATTGTTTGGTATTAGATCCTGGACGGGTCCCCAATATTGATTTCTGCACCTGCACCTGATCATTTGTCCCAGAGATTTGCTGTACCCTACGGTGAGGTCAGCACTAGGTTTCTGGCCATAATTTATATGTGTAGGTTTCCCTTTTGTATTTCTGGGTATCCATAACCACAATAGTGCTAGCCCTGATTTTGCTGGTTTTATTATGAGTATACTGCTTGGATCGGGTGGATGGTTCAGGGGCAACGTGCTCGCCTTGGAAGCAAGACGACACAAAGCAACACAGGTTCGATTCCCCGGTCGGGATATTAAGCGTGTTATAAATAACCAATAATAATTAGGATGGAGTCATCTTATTGCCCTCTTCTCTTGCGAGGAAAGATCTGGTTTAGGTATTGTTCTTTGCTGAGCAAGTCAAAGACAGCCAGTGTAGTTTCCAAGTGTGGGGTTATAGATTTATCAAGGATTCGTGGATTAGGATTTTCTGTGCCATAAAAATCCCCGATGGTCCTTATATATCCATTATTCATTCCATGAAATGATTTGACATTCCATGCGTGCAGTGAACGTAAAACAATATATATTGCTTTCAGTTTTTATACTTTTAAATCTTAAATATTAAGAAAGCTCTCGAATACCATGAATTATATTTCTAATTTACTGGTTTACACTTTCAGATTGCATGTGCTTAGGTTTGTTATGTTATGTTAATACACTTTATACTGCACCAGATCACCAACACAGTAGTATCAGAGCACCTTGGTTTTTCTGTGGAGAAAACAATCCATGCAGAAGTGAAGTGTGAGTGGCATGTGCCTTTGTACCATGTCATGCCCCATCCTGCTCTCAAGTTGCGTTGCGCAGAAGATAAGGCTCACTGCACCAAATGGGGTTTAAACTGAGGATTCTCTTTTATAGTTTTGGCTGACATGAGGGTGTTGTAGTGCCTTCCAAGGTGAAGACAGCAATTGTGGAGACATTCATGTGCATGCGTTTTAGGCAACATCCCTCTCCTATAGTCCATGTAATGCAGCAATTACATCTGGATATAAGCAGCATCTGCCATTAGCCCTTTGATTTCATATTTATTTATTTATTTATTTATTTATTTATTTGTGTATTTATTTGGTTCGTTATAACATGTGTGTAACGCCCAGGCAGAGGGGTATCACATTGTTTGTGCAGGGGTAAAGTGGCGTGGGTGGTGAAGGAGACAGAGTGGCATTAGTCATATTTGTTGAAAAGCCAGGTTTTCACTTGTTTTCTGAAGAGCAGGTAGGAGCGTTCATTTCTGATAGTAAGCAGTAGAGAGTTCCATAGGGTCGGCGCAGTAACACGGAAGCTGCCACCCCCATTGATTAATGCTGCCAATCAGATTTTCCAAGCACAAGCAATTGAAGGCAGCCATGTGGCTGGGGTTTACCTTCTGGTGTTACAGTCCCTCATCAGTTTGTGTTCATTTATTTAAATCCAATGGGCTGCAGAAGTGGGACATGTTTTCTTTGCTGGTTAATCTTAAAAACTCTGAAAAGTAATAAATCTTACTTTTTATCCCTATTGTGAAGATTATCAACATTTCTGCCCTTTCTGATGCATTTTAGGATTTTGCAATTGAGCCACCTACTCAATGTATAATGAAACGAAAACATAGCATTGTTTACAAAAGTTTCCCCTTTTCTTTTTACATGTTGTCTATTTGGGGTAACTTTTTCATATTGCACACAGCTGCTTACAGTGCAGTGCTATGGTGATACATTTGTATCACCCTTGATTACACTCCGAAGATTGTTCGGTCACTTTTAAATGTCCCGAAAGACAAGCTAGCGGCAGCAATAACTTTTTCACTATCTTTACTGTATTTTATTTTAGCTCTCTCACGTTTGCCGCGTTTGGCTACTAACTGTGGCTAGTGTCCTAACATGACCGTGCCACACTTTTTTTTCCTTGTTCTTTGTCCATTTTGTCCTTTAGACTTCTTCCTGTCTTCTCAGGTCAGGAAAATCCTTTTATGGTCATGCATTTGCCCGATTAAGTAGTGCTTTTCAAGGGCTAGTGCAGGGTAAGTGTGCTGAGAGCCAGGAAGAAGGCTGGGACTGGCTGGTCCCAATGCACAAACTGCTTACGGCATGTCTGGCGTGTATGCGTGAGTTGCAGATGTTAGAAAAGCTACGCACACTATAAGAAATGGCTAACATTATACATCACTCACTAGGGGCTACAGAATAGACCGTTGAGAGATTGCCTGGTTGCCATTTTCCTCCATACCCGGCCACTCTGTGTGCAGATACAGCGACAAGAATTGCAACCACACACTTTAGAACATGGTAAGAAATCCTGTAATTAGTATCTCTGTGTATTATGCAGCGACACTGAGACAGATATATGACATACATATAAGATAATATAGATACAAGGGCAGATTTAAGAACAACCTTTATATTATCTGTTTTGCAGAAGTTTTATATCGGAGTCCCCAGAGTTACATGCATTAACTTGAAAGTTATAGAAGTGACCGACCGACAGCTAAAGGAGTGTGGTTATTTAACATACAGGACAAATGGATTTACAGCGTTAAAAATATGAGTGCGCTTAAGGATATAGACAGAGAATTGTCTATAGATTAGACACATTGTTGTGCAGGTACATTTCAAATTATGTTTGAGTTTATTTTTCTGGTCTAACATTGAATGTTGTTGAGTCAATAATGTGTTATCAACGCATCAGCTGCTCGATAACATGGTGATATATTACCAAGAACACAGAGTGAGCTACAAGAATGTCCTGAAATATGCTCTCTCTTACTTTCTGGGTGGGACACTAACGGCTTCTTGAATCAACTACAAGCTCTTGATAGATTGTGACTGTATAATATTGTGTGGTTAAAACATTTTATTTACTGTCTTACGTTCTGGGTGGGACACTATTAGGTCTTGAGTCACTGACACATTTTAGTTTTTGATATCTGTATAACTGATTAAGTACATTGTTTAATTTTGTAGCGTCTGCCCTGATGAAGGACCAAGCGTAGGTCCGAAATGCATTGGCAATATACAGACTCTGCTTCTTCACCAATATTGAGCTACAATTGAAAGAATTAAATTACTACTTAAAGACTTGATTAAGAATTTTCTTTCCTTCCTTTTGGGAAATATGAATATCAGAAATTATTAATGACTGAGTAAGCATTAAACAGTAGTATTCACTACATGAGTTGGCGACCCCAGGTCTGCTGAAAGAGTTTAATAGGACACTTTCTTTGTTGTGCTTATATACCAACACAGTTTAAGTTGGGTCTCTGAGGGTCGCCACATAATTTCAAAAGGAATTGCAGACAGAATTCAAGCAATTTAAAAGAGCAGTGACCGCCCTAGACCCTCATTTGTTGAATGAGTTTCATCAACAGTGGTCCCTGATTTGACCACTGCTGGGGTGTGTGTGAGGGACAGATCTGCGTTGTCTGAGCTGAGTTTACGTGCTCACCTGAGCTTTTCCATAAGAAGAGGAGTCCTTTAGCCATTCCATGGAGATCTGAAGAGGAGCCAAGTAAACTGCATTGCCGTGAAAACATTGGAAGACCCGTGGAACGATCCTGAGAAGGCCTGGTGACTAACCTTTGCTGCAGTTCCGGTGGAGCCCTGTCTGGCTACTGATCTTTGAAGACCCTCATCGGTGATTCAACCCTTTGGAGTGGTAGGAACAATTGCAATTTGGGGTCTTCGGAAGCATTCCTGATCCATGCAGTGCAGTGGATTGACAAACAATGGTTTGGATTACCATGGTAGAAGCATCAACGTACCACATTCTGGCTCTGAGCTTCAAGGGTCTGCAGCTTGTCCTGTAAGTAGCCTCTTTGCGCAGTTTCGGCATCCCAGCATCCAAGCGCCTTGAGATAGAAGACTTTCTTCAACCGCAACATCTGTGATGCCTGATGTCCCCGTGCATCGGTGGCCGTTACTGAAACCGGCTTTCCCACATCTAGTTTAGGATCCTGAAGAGCCATGCACCGGTGCCTGCTGCATTGTTCCACGAGAAGAGGTTACACTTGCACCCACAGCCTCCTGGGCTTCTTCTACCGGAACCAATGGCGGGAAAACCTACCTCAGGTGACCTTCCAATGACTTGCAAAGTCTGAGGAAAAATTGGAGACTGGGGATAAATTACAATGCTACTTACCTGTACCCCTATCCCCACACTTTAAAGGTTTGCATACTTTGAAATAGTTTTGTAACTATTCGCTTTGGCAGTATATGTTACCAAAAGCCATGCAAAAGGTAGAAAAAGGTTTTACTCACCGGTGAGATTCTTCATCTGTCTTCTGGAACCTTGCTCACATCCACAGGACCCTCCTTCTAACTGTTTTCTAATCCCTAAAACTACTTTGGAACCTTCCTGAACAAGGCCCCATATAACATAGGGTTGGACTTTTCAAGTTAGGGTTGTTATTGCTGTGGACTGTTGGTGTATTGACTAAGCACTTACCTTCTCTTGCAGGCATGGGTGGGGTGAATTGATTTTGATTATTTTACACTACCTCACTGTGATTGCATATATGTATTTTACCATTAGTGTTGTGTGATAATATTACCTGTTCTTTGTCATTTTCATAGTGTGCCTTTGGCCATAAATAAATGTGTAGACTTATTGTAGACCGCTGACTACACTCAGATTCTCCTGAGACTTAGCCCTCAAAACTGTCCTTGCTTCCTTGATTGGTCTGGCTACAGCTCCCAGAGTGTCCCTGTTCACTATAACTAGGGTGGCTTCTAAACATCTGTCCACCAGGCCGGAGTTTAGAAATCCAATCTAACAAACATGCATACAGAAATATAGTACAATGTTCATTTTGTAGACAAAAGCATTAAGGTACATAACATTTCATGGCAATTTGTATTTGTGTTGCTACTTGGAAAATGCACTTTTATAGATTATCATTTCTGTTTGTGCACTGTTGTCATGTTTATTAGGCAAGCTTACGTGGAATAATAAGTGGCCTGGCCTGTCTTTAAATGCTTTCTGACAAAAGGGGCTTCATGGAGATGCTCATTTCGCCATTTATTGTGTTATCTCTGTTTTTTCTTTAAAATGAAGCCTGTAGATGCAAGTAAAAAGTTACATTTCAAAAAATACATTTTGAAGGGGCATCGAAAAAGTGCTAGTGAGAAGAGCCTGGAGGTTGTGCATTGCACACAATTCACTTGTGATTGAGCACAAAAAGAGTGGCTGTTTATTTTCATCATTGTATAGGTTGCCAACATAATTGTCATAGAAACCTATATATGGGTCCCTGAATGCAGTAGAAACTGTATTCAAATGGTTTCTACAGCATTTATGTATTTATTTATTTATTTATTTATTTATTCAATGTTTTGTAATTTGACATATGGAAACAAGTGCTTTGGAGTTGTTGACTTAAGGGATTTTGTATAGACCTGTGTCACTGCCCTGACATGCTGGATCCCCACTTGCAATTTGAGGACTACATTTTGACAATGTTTGCCCTTCGTTTCTGATCTGCCCTTTACGGGCTGGAGTCCTCCATAAACCCAATGCCACTTCTCTTCAGCACACCTCTTTACTGCCCCACCCAATCACGCCCCTCATTAGTTTCATTTTACTTCTTTAACACAAACAAATCACATTTTGGGGAAAATGTGTCCTGGTTTTTTATTTTATTTTTAAATTGACTGCATACTTTCTTTACATCATGTGGCATAGGTACTCATTACGGGGCCCTCCAGATGTTTTGTACTACAACTCCCATGATCCTTCACCACTGACTATGGTGGTTAGGGCGGATAGACATTTAGGTCCAAGCATCTGGAAGGCCACATAATGAGTAACCATGCAGCTGTGAAAGACGTCACAGTGGGGATTGTTTTGCATTAATTGAATGTTCACTGTATATTATATGCTGATAATATAGTATGGTGTTGCAAGTTCCAAATGTCACCGCTGTAATTCACAAAAGTTGACCTGAAGCCACTTGTTATATCCCAGCCTTTCTGTAATTATCTGCTGATGTACCTTTTGTTTCACATGAAAACAGGGCTCCTGCTGTAAACGCCACTGGGCTATTAACAGATTGTGACAGGGTCAAGTTGTGTTTGTGTGTGTCCAGGGGTTGTTGCTAGGTCTGGAAAAGATCTGAGGCTATGCTAATGTTGGATGTTGTGTCTAGCTAGCATTTGGGTTGCATCTCCTGACAGGGCTCAAGTCGTGGGTACACGCGGGTGGACGGAGTCCACCCACTTTTTTCAGAGGGTGGACTCAGCCCCCCCCCCTCCAGCTAAAATGAGAAACATTGCACATCCTCTTTCAATTTATGACCTCAGAGATCAAACCACAGTCGTCAGGTTTGCCGGACAGACCCTTCACCATTGCACTATATAACCTGATGAAAAATAACGAACAACTAAAGGTGAAATGTCCCATTTCAGTACTGCAAGTCCCAGGGAAAACATTTGTATTAGTTCTTAGAGTTTAAAACATGCACATCTTTTAACATTTTCAAAAATACTATTAGAAGAAAATATCCTCTCCTGGTTTTGTGTGTGTATTAATTTTATGAAAGTGAAATGCCATTTGTCCTCTGCAATATGGTGGGTATGCAATGAATGAATGCAAATTTGATGAAATGTGCATATTGCACCTTAATATTAAAATTTCTGGTGACGTCACATCCCATTGCGTTTGTTGATGAGTCTTCCCACCTTAATTTCTAGGACTTGACCCCTGCTCCTGAGCTTCTATGCAGGGCTACAACAAAAATACCCAGGGCTCTAGCCTGAGCCCCCATAACCCGAGCAACGCCTGTGTGTGTGTCTGTGTGTGTGTATTATTAAGATAGTGGCACTATAGTTATTGGAAAGTAACATAGCACTACATAGGAAAATGAGAACACATTTTCCTCTGTCATTTTTTAACTCAGAAATGAAATTTCATCAAATATGCAAGGCAGCTCATCCGGTCCCATCTGAAACCCTATGTCAAATTTGATAAATGTTCATGGATTGTTTTGTGCATTACCAGAATTTTGAAAAATAGTTATTTTTGACAATGAGTTTTCCATAAGCCACAACAAAATGAATTTTGGTACACTCTTCAGAATTGTCACTTTGAATTTATTTTCAAAATGTTTGGCAAACTCGTAGGCAATACCTGGATTTGGAGACCACCAAAATGGCAAGGAGCACAACGATGTTCAACAATGGTTAGTAGAAGTTAAGATAGATAAAGTCTGCGGGAGTTAACACAACCCTGGAACTAGGTTGTAAATAATCAAGACATACAGATATGTGTCCACAGTCTGTGGAACACTCCCTTCCCCTGCACACCTGTTGTACTGTGTAAGAGTCAAATCTTAAGAGTAAATCAAATAGATTATGAGTGAAGATCTTCAGAGGCCTGTATTCTACAGAATCAATTATTTTAAGTTAAGACAAGATTTTTTTTTATCAAAACGAAATTGTTAATAACATAACATCAGCAAGACGAAATCATCAGCTCTACGCGTTTGTGGAGAAGGTCCCTTCCTCTGGAGCAATCAGTCGTACCCTTTTTTCAAGTTCATATCCGCACCGTAATCTACAAACTGGTGTAGATCAAGGCCAGATAGTCCAAGCTGTTCACGTTTGTTTCAAAATACAAAATGGTAGCATATTCGCCGGCGGTGGTATCCAGCCTTCAAAGATGGTTGTAGAGAAGTAGTGTCATTCATCTGTATTGTGTGTGGTAATGGTGAGGTTCCAACCTCGAGGGTGTCCAAGAAATACAAATTCCACCCCAATATCAATCGGCGAGAACATAAACTACAGGAACCTGGCCCACCGTACCTAGCTTTCAGCATTCACTCAAACAAAGATCATAAACTCGGTGCATGCATTTCCCACAAACTTGTTTGGAGCACACAGAGGATATGAAATGCAGGCATACGTAATAAACACATGGACAGACAACACACAATAATCACATAAATAACATGCAGAGTGAACGCCAACGTACGCAACATGCACAGACAATAAGCACTATCAAGTGCTCAGAATATTCGGGGGGCACAGACAGCACATACACCGCATCTGGAATGAACAGCAGCGCGTGCCACACGGACGTAACATGAAATGTGCATGCATAGATACAACACACCAAACACACCTATCTGTAAGCACTGATCACATGCTTGCACTATGCTCTGTGTATCCAGGCTCAGCATGCCATCTGCACACACAAACTATTCAGAATGCACGCAGGCATGCATCGTGTGCTCAAAATAGGCAGCTGCACATGCACAACTAAACATAAACATGGATGATATGCTCAAGATATAATCTAAATTTAGAATAGTAAGGACACTATGCTTCCCATAAGCACACAGACCCACACACGCAAACACACAACCTTAGGAACACACACACAGACCCCTACACACACACATGTTAAGCCCGTTTTCTTTCTGCCGCCATTCCTACGCTCCTCTAGCGCCATGATACCTTCTGGCGTACGTGCGTTTTACAAATACATTTAACATGACATAACATAACGGTACGACGTCATTTCATCGCAGGATGTTTTTTCGCTGGTTTTTTTACTGCAGATTTTTTTTAGAAAAAACTCATCGATTTTTTTGGGGGGTTAAAAAAATTATATAAATTGGGTGTCGGTGTACGGTAATATAAAAAAAAGGGGATGGGGATTAGCGGGGTAACCCCCCCCCCCAAAAAAGAGTTTTTTCGAAAAAAAATCCACAGGAAAAAACATCCCGCGATGAAATAACATGGAACCAACATAACATCAATTGGGAAAATCAGTGGAAAAACAACATTTTTAACTAAGAGTCAAGGTTACTACCTTAAGAATAGGTGAAGCCTGTGAAGCTTGGGATTGCCAGCAAGGTACACACATTGGGCCTCATTACGAGTATGGAGGTAGTGTCATGCATTCTGCAAGCTCGGCCAATGACCCCAGGTTCCCCTCAGCCCGACCGTGTCCCTCACTTACTCCACATAACGTCCGGGGCTCACGTGTGCAGTCAGGGCCGCCTCACGGAGGTGTGCAGCATCCCGCTCACATCCCGCAGTCCCGATTACGGCCATTTCTCCATTGGCAGTTGCCGTGGAGACTGGGCAACGGGAAGAGCAGACAAGCTCTTCCACGTCACATGATTGTGGAATACCGCTCACGTGATTCCATCTCACGGTCACGTGATGCGGTTCCGCCTCACATGATCAGGAAGTGAATGATACAAAAGCAGTGACTGGCGCTGGTAACGTCGCTTCACAGCTGTTTTCCTGAAACTCTGTTAGGCATCGTTTATCCAGTTTATTGATTGCTCGGAATCTTGGACTCGGCTCTCACTTCACAGACTTCTTTTGGATTACCGTCTTGGCTACTGCTATTCAAACTCTGGACTGCTACTCTGGTAAACGAGTTTGGATTGCTACACGGACTCCATTGGATTCTCCTTTTGCTTTTTGAGACCACATTATCCAGATCTTCACTCGTCTCTATTTGGAGCTTCACCAGATCCTCATCAGAACTCCTGAACAGGTGGGCCCTTTACCACAACAACCAGTGGGATTCCTCAGCCATATTCTAACTGAGACTTCTGCCCACATGAGTTCCGGAGCTACCTTTCTCCACCCCAGTTGGTTAGCCGCATTTGATCTGCCAGCACCTAGTAAGCCCCTTTGTTTTCCTCACATATTGAATTACTGTGTTTATTTTGCACTTAACCCTGTTTCCTTTGCAGCTTCCTTGGGGTTTCCAGCGCTCCGTGGTTCCGGACTTCTCCCACCTGTGGCCTCAAAGGTTGCACAGAGAGTGAATTGAGTATCTTTCTGTGTGGCACTTGGGGATGGAGGTCTCTCATATCTGCACGACGCTCAAGTTACGACAGGTAGCCATGCCACTAAAAGCGGCATGGCTACCCCCATACCAGGTACCAGGTCCGGGTCCCGCAAAAGGGGACATTGTGTGCCATTCTGACCTTGGAGGGCCCGGTAAATCCCTTTCGCGGGACCCGGACCCGGTACATACCCATTCTCATTTGAACCCCCATAGGGCTCAATGGGAATGGGGAGGATGCTAACAACGGGCCCGTTAATGCCGGGCCCGTTGTAAGCATCCTGGTCTGCTAGCAGGTCCCACTAAGGATGCCTGGTCTGACCAGGCGTTCTTTAGCGTGACCCGCTGCAGACCTCGTAATAGGGCGGCCCGGAATGAATGGTGCCGGTCTCTTACCGGCACCGTTCATTCCGTGGCCGCCTGGGTCGTAATGAGTCCCATTAACTCCAAAAGTAGCAAAATGTAAAGTCCACAAGTGGCAATGTTAAGCTACAAACATGGTCCAAATGAAGTATTTCCTTAATACAAACGAAGTCCATCACAAAATGTGTGCTCCTAACTCTTACACTGCTACTTCACAAAATTCACTTTAAATAGTAGGTAGCTTGAATGAATGCTATACAGTGAGCCTTGTGAAGTTGTGTTGCATGTAGTGTGCACACTTCCATTTCCTGAAGACATATTGGGCTAGAATCCGAATGTTGTGGTAATCCCAAAATGTTTCTGCAGAATCACTGCCAAAGTCAATTACAATTACCGCCACTCGATCTAGCAGATTTGCTGCAGTATTACAAGCGTTAATCCCTTGAGATTTCATGGGGAGGTTTAGGTTTTGTCGATATACCATGAGTGGTATTTCCGCCGCTATAAATCCACAACTTTTTGGAGGGTAAAATGGGGGAGTTTACCTCAAGCTATATGTTGGCGGTAAATCATCCACTTCAGCTCAAACCTTGTAATTTGGCGGCACGGTAACATTGGCGGTGATGGAAGTGAAAGACTGGCAGTTATGGAATTACCACCAAACATGTACTGCACTGCCGAACTTGCAACGAGGTGCATTAAAGCTATTTTAATTGGACGCATTTCCAGCCTATGGATACGGAACAGAGGCACAATCCTTCTTTAAGAAAGGGGGTGCCAAATCTTACAACCGATTAATGTTCCCATGTCAGATAGCCACATCCTTTTGTGCAATGCGTCCTTTGTCCCTAACCCTCTAGATGGGTTCTTTAAGTCTCTAGAGCGTTAGCATCAAACGAAGAACGATAACAGCCAGGCTAATATGGAAGTCTATGCAAAAAGGACAAGCATACTCGTGCTTAGCTCTTAAGGGGTTAATATAAATGCATCTTCCATGGGCCTCTTAGGTTGGCCACAAGGTCCAGGCAGCGTTGAACAGAACTCGATATCACGCGGGTCACAGGCGCGCCTCTGCTCACCATATTTCATTAAGAAGTATAAAGTACATCAGGAACTTCCAAAGTAAAATAATTATGCCTGCATTATCAGACCGTGGGATCTTTTGTGCCTGCTTAACGACTCGCTCCATTCAATTATAGAGCTTGCTTTGCATGCACAAAGAAGGGCCCAAAAAATAATTACCTGCCTTATGTATTTGAGTTCAGCTTTCGGGGCGCTATTGTGAAATAATCGCCTGGCTTTCATATCATACGCAAGGTGGAAATGACGTGCCGCGGGTCAGGGGGCCGACGCTAGGTCTTACCTATCCTTCTGCTTCAGATCGCCTCGTGGATTAGGGATTCTGATGGAACCAGCTTCGCTCCTTTATCAAGGCCGTCGCACACCTTTTAAAGTATATGTTTTATTTTTTTTTTAAAGATTTTAGAAAGTATAGTTTGTTTGCCAGATGATTTTAGAATCATATATTCAAAAATAGTTCTCTTTTTTTTAAGCGTGGGGATTTTCATTAAAAAAAATATACATACATGTATTAAGGGTACAGGAGAGAACATTGGTCACATGCAGCATAGGTAACCTCTGACCTGCGCTCATGTTAATGTTAATGTTAAAGGACATTTGTACCGCGCACTATCACCACCGAAGTGGTCCCCTGGCGCTCTGGTGGCTCTGAACAAGGGGGACGAGAGGGGGTGGGTTAGTGGGAATAAGCTGGAAAAGTGCAAGAGAGCAGTGATGTGCTGTTGGCAGCCTCAGCCCGGTGGTTCCGTTGGCTGGGCTTGGGGTGTTTTACGGTCCGTAGTCATCATGTGCTGTTGTGCAAGTCTATGTGTGGTTTGTTTTGTTGTTGCATTGTTGTGAAGTTTGTGCGGATTGCTGCGTTTGAGGCTTGTGGTTGTGTTTGGTTAGAGTTTGAGAGGTGTATGCAGAGGGATGGAATTGTTAGTTGGTTGGTTAGTTGGCATTGCTGTCCTTGCAATTATGGGATTCCATCTAGGTGCGGTACATGCTGACATTCACATTTCTATCTAGATGCGGCGCAAGCGGAAGTTCAGAATTCTAAGTTTGGTGTGTTCTAGACAATCATGTTTCTATCTAGATGTGACGCAAGCTAAAGTTCAGAATTCTATACAAGTGTGGTACATGCTAACAATCACATTTCTATCTAGATGCGACGCAAGCTAAAGTTAAGAATTCTAAATGTGGTGCATGTTAAGAATCACATTTCTATCTAGATGCGACGCGGGCTAAAGTTCAGAGTTCTAAGTTTGGTGTGTTCTAGACAATCACATTCTATCTAGATGTGACGCAAGCTAAAGTTCAGAATTCTATACGAGTGTGGCACATGCTAACAGTCAAATTTCTATCTAGATGCGACGCAAGGTAAAGTTAAGAATCCTGAGTGTGGCACATGCTAACAATCACATTTCTCTCTAGATGCGGCGCGAGCTAGGGTTCAGTATTCTAAGTGTGGCACATGCTAACAATCATATTTCTCTCTAGATGCGGCGCAAGCTTGGGTTCAGAATTCTAAGTGTGGCACATGCTTACAATCACATTTCTATCTAGATGCGACGCGAGCTAAAGTTCAGAATTCTATACGAGTGTGGCACATGCTAACAATCATATTTCTATCTAGATGCGACGTGAGGTAAAGTTAAGAATCCTGAGTGTGGCACATGCTAACAATCATATTTCTATCTAGATGCGACGCAAGGTAAAGTTAAGAATCCTGTGTGTGGCACATGCTAACAATCACATTTCTATCTAGATGCGACGCGAGCTAAAGTTCAGAATTCTATACGAGTGTGGCACATGCTAACAATCATATTTCTATCTAGATGCGACGCGAGGTAAAGTTAAGAATCCTGAGTGTGGCACATGCTAACAATCATATTTCTATCTAGATGCGACGCAAGGTAAAGTTAAGAATCCTGTGTGTGGCACATGCTAACAATCACATTTCTATCTAGATGTGACGCGAGGTAAAGTTAAGAATCCTGAGTGTGGCACATGCTAACAATCCCATTTCTCTCTGGATGCGGCGCGAGCTAGGGTTCAGTATTCTAAGTGTGGCACATGCTAACAATCATATTTCTCTCTGGATGCGACACAAGCTAGGGTTAATTTCCCTACATGTGTGACACTAGTATATCCATCACAAGGCAACATTTACAATCCATTTAGAGTGATCACAAGTCTTCCTAAGAATGTGTCTAGATGTGACGCAAGCTAGGTTAAGAATTCCATCTAAGTGTGGCACATGGTAATATTCACATTTCTTTCTAGATGCGACTCAAGCTAGGTTAAGAATTCCATCTAAGTGTGGCACATGGTAACATTCACATTTCCGTCTAGATGCGACGCAGGTTAAGGTTAAGACTTCCATCTAAGTGCGACACATGCTAACATTCACATTTCTGTCTAGATGTGATGCGAGTTAGGTTAAGAATTCCATCTAAGTGTGGCACATGACAACATTCACATTTCTGTCTAGATATGACGCAAGCTAAGGTTAAGACTTTCATCTAAGTGCAGCACACGCTAACATTCACACTTCTGTCTAGATGTGACGCGAGCTAGGTTAAGAATTCCATCTAATTGTGGCACATGATAACATTCACATTTCTGTCTAGATATGACGCAAGCTAAGGTTAAGACTTCATCTAAGTGCGGCACATGCCAACATTCACATTTCCGTCCAGATGCGACGCAGGCTAATCTTGACCGTTCTCTATAGGTGTAGCACTAGTTAACATTGGGTAGTATGTTCGTGCGTGATGCAGAGCAATATTTACAGTCCAGCCAAGGATGGATTTGGGCTAGTGGCAACTAACCTCTCTAGGTAAGCATGTTGCAAAACTATGGCAATCTACGTTGTGGGGAGGTAGGTAGAGTGGCGACGGCTTTCTGGAGTAGAGTAATTGCTCTACACCCCACCCATGCCACACTTACAGTTTTGTTGGTGTATGTTAACTGCTGGCTTCACTGGCTTCCCCTGAGGACACCTGCTGACACATCTTGGAGCTTCCAATGCAGGAGCCGCCCTTTGCCTCAAGGCCCTTAGTCGAGAGGGCTGCCGGGCAGTGGGCTGCCCAAGACAGGCCCAGGATGAAAGTGTAGTTAGCCAATAGGGCCGGTGGGAGGGCACCGGAGGCGGGAATAAGGGAAAGCAGGTAGGAAGCATTGCGGGCCGCAGGGCTGACTGGGGTGAAACTATCACGCACAATGCTATGGAAATAAGGGCTGGGGCATCAGGGCAAAGTGCTTACCTGCAGGCCATGATGGTAAATGGCGCAGGAAGCATGTTTGCCGGGGGTTAGGCCCTTGCCGGCAAGCACGGTGGTAATGGTCAATAGCGCGCCGGTGGGAGGGCACGGGAGGCGGGAATAAGGGGAAGCAGGTAGGAAGCATCGTGGGCCGCGGGGCTGCCTGGGGCAAAGCTATAACACACAATGCTATGGAAATAAGGGCTGAGGCATCAGGGCAAAGTGCTTACCTGCAGGCCATGATGGTAAATGGCGCAGGAAGCACGTGTAATGATTATTACACCTGTCTAAGGTGACATAGGCTAATCTTGACTGTTCTTTTTATAAGTTAGTTAACAATGGCACTAGTTAAAAGTGGTAACTAACCTCTCTAGGTAAGCATGTTGCAAAACTATGGCAGTCTACTTTATGGGGAGGTAGGTAGAGTGGCGAGGGCTTTCTGGAGTAGAGTAATTGCTCTACACCTCACCCATGCCACACTTACAGTTTTGTTGGTGTATGTTAACTGCTGGCTTCACTGGCTTCCCCTGAGGACACCTGCTGACACATCTTGGAGCTTCCAATGCAGGTGCCGCCCTTTGCCCAAGGCCCTTAGTCGAAAGGGCTGCCGGGCAGTGAGCTACCCAAGACAGGCCCAGGATGAAAGTGTAGTTAGCCAATAGGGCCGGTGGGAGGGCACCGGAGGCGGGAATAAGGGAAAGCAGGTAGGAAGCATTGCGGGCCGCAGGGCTGACTGGGGTGAAACTATCACGCACAATGCTATGGAAATAAGGGCTGGGGCATCAGGGCAAAGTGCTTACCTGCAGGCCATGATGGTAAATGGCACAGGAAGCACGTTTGCTGGGGGTTAGGCCCTTGCCAGCAAGCACGGTGGTAATGGTCAATAGCACACCGGTGGGAGGGCACGGGAGGCGGAAATAAGGGGAAGCAGGTAGGAAGCATCGTGGGCCGCGGGGCTGCCTGGGGCAAAGCTATAACGCACAATGCTATGGAAATAAGGGCTGGGGCATCAGGGCAAAGTGCTTACCTGCAGGCCATGATGGTAAATGGCGCAGCAAGCACCTTTGCCGGGGGTTAGGCCTTCGCCTGCAAGCACGGTGGAAATGGCCAATAGGGGCCGGTGGCAGGGCACGGGAGGCGGGAATAAGGTGAAGCAGGTAGGAAGCATCGCGGGCCGCGGGGCTGCCTGGGGTGAAACTATTGCGCACAATGCTATGGAAATAAGGGCTGGGGCATCAGGGCAAAGTGCTTACCTGCAGGCCATGATGGTAAATGGTGCAGGAAGCACGTTTGCCAGGGGTTAGGCCCTCACCGGCAAGCACTGTGGTAATGGTCAATAGCCTGCCGGTGGGAGGGCACGGGAGGCCTGAAAAAGGGGAGGCAGGTTGGAAGCATCGCGGGCCGCAGGGCTGCCTGGGGTGAAACTATCGCGCACAATGCTATGGAAATAAGGGCTGAGGCATCAGGGCAAAGTGCTTACCTGCACACCATGATGGTAAATGGCGCAGGAAGCACGTGTAATGATTATTACACCTGTTTAAGGTGACATAGGCTAATCTTGACTGTTCTTTCTATAAGTTAGTTAACAATGGCACTAGTTAAAATTGGCTCTGCGGACCTACCAATGATATATAATGTGCTATACAAATGGCAAGTAGCTTAGCATAACACTATGTTAGTGCGTAGTGCAGTGCAAAGTTTATAATCCAGCCAAGAATGTATTTCAGTTGGTGGTCACTAATCACTTTAGTATGCATGTTGTAATACTATGGCAGTCAACATCATGGAGAGGCAAGGTAGAGTGGCAGGGCTTTCTGGAGTAGAGTGATTGCTCTACCCCCCACCCATGCCACTCTTACAGTTTTGTTGGTGTCTCTTGGCTTTCTTTGCTTCCCCTGCGGACACATGTTGGGGCTGACTGTTGGATCCGCCCTTTGCCTTTTGGCCCTTAGCCAAAGGGCTGCCGAACCGAGCATTGCCCAGGTTTGGCTCAGAAAGGGAGGAGCTGGCCAATCAGGGCAGGGGGAGGCACAGAGAGGTGGGATTAGGGGAGAGAAGGCTCCGGTGCGGCTCTGAAGCCCGCAAGGGCTCCACAGGACCTGCCACCGCCATGATGGTCCTGAGGAGGCCTGGGGGTCAGGAGTGCACCCACTCACCTGATGCCGAGCTGGAAAATGGCACAGGTATTTGGCGTGCATCGGCATCCACAGTAGCCCAATGGATGGGAGCTGGCCAATCAGGGCAGGGGAGGCACAGAGAGGCGGGATTAGGGAAGAGAAGGCTCCGGTGCGGCTCTGAAGCCCGCGAGGGCTCCACAGGGCCTGCCACCGCCATGATGGTCCTGAGGGTGCCTGAGGGTCAAGAGTGCGCCCGCTCACCTGATGCCAAGCTGGAAAATGGCCAGTAAAATAAGTAATAAATAAGTAAATAAGTAAAAATACCTCAAACATTGCATTACTATTATGTCATTGGACTCATCACGAGTTTGGATGTACTTTTTCAGTATTTCTGTAAATTTACCACATGATTATAATTAGGGGTGTCATTCCCCATTTTAGGAGTCGGTAAGACTTGCTGAAGGGGAATAAGCCACATTAAATCCACACCTAGAATTTGGCAGTGCGGTTAAAGTGGCATTAACTCTGTTAGCGCCATAAATTGTGGTATTATTGTAATTACTGCCACTTTTTTACTCCACCACCGAACGCGTTAAGTGGGCCGTCGTTTCTTACTTTCCTAATGGCCGGGGGGGTGGGCAGTTGGAGATTTTGGGGTAAAGAGAAAGGCAAAATAGCAGGTGGAGGGGTGATCATAACATTGTGATTTAATTTGTTTTTCTTCTGTCATGCATTTATCAAACACATTTGTTATATGTAGATAATTGTCCTAGATTGACTCACATGTATGTTCTCTCGCTTGCAGTCTGAAAGACACTTGGCCTCATTACAGTTTTGTTGGTCTGGAAACATTTCTGGTAAAATTGCGGGCAAATCTAGTAACAGCAATTTTTTCAAGATTGAAAAAACACAAGTTTGCCGGTGGGGGGCACTGATTTATATCCAGCCAAATAAATGCCGGAATTACTGGCATTAGTATTACTGGTGCCGATAATTCCGGCAATCCCCTCCATGAAGTATGGGACTCCATGAAATGGGGATTTACTGCCATTGCCGGAACCTAGAATCTCCCTGTAACTCCGGAATATCAAGCACCGGTAACGCAAGGGGGAGTTTGTCTGTATCCCGGCAGAATTACCGGCGGGATGCCGGAAAACATATCTCTAGTGATGCCAGATTTCTGATTCCAGATCGAGGTGGTAATTACGATGTGTTTAGATGATTTCCAGTGATGCATGATTCTTTTCTCTATCGTTAGACAATCCATGCTTTTCGATTGACGGTATTAGTTGCATCGATCACAGGTCATTAACCCATCGTCTCTGTTAGTTAGCTAGTGTTTCAGAGAGAAACTGGCAAAAGCCTTCCACCACTCGGAGAGTTTAACCAGTCCCAGAACATATTGCTCAAATCTCCTTTCGCCTCTTTTCAGTGTCACAAGGTGATTCCTAGCTTTAATGTGTACGGGCTGAGAATCATTAACTTCACTAATGCACGAGAGGCATCTCCTCAAATATGTTGGCATGAAGAGGCCTTCCTCGCTAAATATACCATACTTTACCTCTTGCTGGGGTGTCGTCTTTCGTTTTAAGTTCCTGCAAGAGCAGCAATCTGTCTTTTCCTAGAATATGGTGCAGCACTGTGAGCTTGTTAGCAGGGCACCACTCCCATTGGTCTTTTGTTCTATCCAGCTTCAGGAAAGAGTTCTTAAAAAAATTTATGAGCAAGGCATTAATAGTGGGCGTTACACCATCCCATAGCGGCAGGCCTGTTGATAAGTCTTCTTTGTGCAGACCATGGGATCAGTTAATATTACAACTGAAGTTCTCCAGTAGGGCAATAGAGAGTGACGTAGGACAATGCTGCTATCTGTATGCCTCTTGACATTAGCCGAAGTCGCCTTGTCCTGCAATGGGTGTCTAAGGCAATAACTGATGCGCGCAAGAGTGAAGGCTTGATGATATTCCCTTGTCTGTGGGAAGTCTTTTTTTCTACTTTCTGCTTCTTTTTGCTCTATTGACAGAAGATACTTCCACTACCCGACAACTTAAACTGCTTGACCTTTGAATAGGTGAAGGATTTCACCAAAAGCATAGAGAATCAAAGAGGTATAAGATTCCTTGAAGAATATTAACTATCAGAGTCTTATCCTGGCCCAGGTGCTTGCGTTCAGATACAGCCACATTTCGATGTCCAGCTCTCCGTGGTAGGCCTTAATCTTCCAGGCTATCATCAACATATACAAAAAAGATGATCAAGGCCTGCATGTCATACATACTGAACTTCTTACTATACCCTCTTTTTATTCCAAGCTATTTATTCAAAAAATATATTTTTTTATCCATGTAATGAAAAGGTAAAATAAGTGCATATTAGGACACAGTGCATGCCTCACCCACCGGCACATAGCGCTAGATCCATCGTGAATGACACATACCTCACACTACCACTGGAGCCCAGGTACCAGAGCTACCAGAGCTCCCTCAGGAGATAGGACTCACAAATGACATGACTGCCCTCTCCCTCCCCAGATCAGTGGCCTCAATCCGCCATTCTTTGACAATGCCACCGCCTGGCCGCCACTCAGGGCCCAGGCCACCAAGTAGGACCCTTGGACAGCCTTTGAGATTGTGTACTCATCACACTACCTCATTGACGATTCCCCACAGAAGTCAGAGAATCACCCACAAAGTCTCACCACCATTTTTGAGACGGTAAGACTTCGTCTATGTATCGAACCGGTTACATAGATTATACTTATTAAGCTACAAATGAGCCATTCTGAATTGTTCAATAACTAACTTATGAGATCTCAGCACCCCATAACAGCAATTCCCATTTCTATTTCACTCTGACAGATTCGTAATGGACAGAGAGTATCCCTCACCCACTATCCTGAAGAAGGCCACCACACCAACAAGCATCTATCTACTGCTACTGTTGGCCGAAACACTACAGTGTTAATCTATGACACAACTTCCTGTTTTATCATTTCTTGTCCAACATGTTGTTGTGTGTTATGTTCTATAACCCTGAGACCATTAGCAGTCCAGGTTCACATGCTGTCACCTTTTTGTCAAAACGTACGCACAAAATGTTAAGAGACAGTGTATAGGTTTTTCCCTCGACATTTTAGAGGGAGGTACTTAACAGTTACCCCTGATTGTAAAAACGAAAAACTGTCATTTTCTGTCCTGTATTGATCAAGAAGAAATATGTACTAAACAAATATATTTTTTCTGTTGTCACCTAAAAATAAATACACCTAGAGAAAACTTGCTGCTGGATCTCACACCCTGATTATTTTTTGTATCTCAAAAGCTACCCGCCTGGGCATATCAGGGTTTAGCCAGGTGCCCTTTATTTTTGACCTCGTAAAATAAGTGATACATACACATTTCACAGACAACATTTGGACAATTCAACATATTTTCTGTGACAACATTCTGAAAATATTCAGCTTTTTAGATACAAAGCAACCTATGTTAGCACCCTAAGACCCAAAAGGGTCCAACATTTAAATGTACAATGTGAGCGAACCCCGGACTTCTTCAGGGACCAATCCTACTTTTCAGTCTTTCTTTTTGTTTTGACCTGGCGTTTGTTTACAGTGTCGTGGTTACTTCTTAGAAAAGTCGACACGTGTGTTTCGGTCGTCTCTGGAGTCTAAATTGTTACTCCTATCATTTTTGGCCTTCATCAGGACATAGCCAGTTTTCGAATACCATCAAATGTATTTCTGTGTCTATCAGGTAGTAGCCAGCCCACTTCGGAGAGTCCTAAATAGCCAACACCTTCACTACAGTGTTTTCCCAAGTTCGCCGGTATCTGTGCGTTACAGGCAATCTACTCTGGGCGGTGGCCTCTGGGCCCGATTCATAGAACTATCTGTGCAGTAAATAGGGTACTTGTGCATGCAACTGCATGCAAATTCGCCTTTGTCGATTCATGGAATCGAATGCGCTGTTCCTGGACTTGGTTGGAGTTTGCGTTGGCTCGGCATGTCTGTGCGAGCCATCAAGGTCCTTGCGTGAGACACCAGGCAGAGCATGGGTGTGGCTTGCGCAGATGGCTGGCAAAGGGGCGGAACACCAAAAATGGGGAAGAACTTACGAAAAAGTGGGCATTCCGTTGCACGCCCAGAATTGCACGGCACGAGACGTATTCATGGATTCGATCGTGCAACCTCTGCGAAATAGCCATGCAAGTCCTTCATACGATCCGCCACCCGAAGTCAGTGTAAGTACACTTGCGCGTAAGATTTGCATTTCAGAGGTGGGGTTGCATGTCAGATTTCGGGGTGTGTGTACCCAATCGGAGTTCCAATGTAACTTAGGGGTGAGCATAAGCAGTGTAGCAGGGTGCAGGAACGGTTTACGTGGGTTTGTATGCAGTTTTCCTGAGTTTAGACCGAGTTACAATTTTTCATATGCCAGTTGTCGAGGTGCCACAAACAGTTACGGGGGACCCTGCGCAGGGTCCCTGAGATGCAGGTCTGCTTGTGGGGGACCCCACATACTGTTTGAAGAGTGTGTGCATTCGTGCGTGGGGGAACGCGCAACGGTAGCTGATGTGGCTGTTTATGCTTTGCGTGTAGGCGTGTTGGGGGCATTCCGGTCGTGACTTGTGAATACCGTTACTTTGTGTGAACAATTCCAAGGTCATATTATGGAAATTCGCACAAATAAATAGTATGAACACTGCAGGGCATGTCCATGTCTTTTTCTGGCTTTGTCTCTTGCTACACTAAACACATTATTTGTATTATTATTATAGTATTTATTGAACGCAGACCTAGCTTCGAGAAGCAACAGGGCGCTTTACAGAGGTACACTACAATACAGATACATAACAGAGCGCTTTACAGAGGTATACAATAGTACAAATGCATAACGGAATGCATTTCAGAGGTAACAACAGAACAGATATACAGCAGGGGGATACAGATGGGCACAGATGGGAGGTACAGCTGTACTGAGTGGCAGGGAGGAGAGGGGCGGGTGGAGTCTAGCGAGTCAGGTGGTGCAAGGGGCGATTGTGTGGCCTCTGGTTTCTTCTACTGTTCATACTCCTTTAGATATCACTTGCTCTTAGCCACTCTACAACATATTTCTAAACCTTTCGCAATTTCCCTTCACTCCACTCTAATAACTTGGTTTAATGCTCCCAAAAAGTAGGAATCCTCTTTATATATAATATATATTTTTTTTAACTAAGGATGTCTGTGCATTGGGGACTGAGCATTTGCAATTACATTTCTGTGAGGCTCCTAGGTTTGGGGAGTGGAAGGATTATCCTTGGAAACGAGAAGCAGGACAGCCCTGGGACCTCTGTGGAAGAACAGGTGTTTCAACCATTTTATCCACGCATCCAAATCTCGGAGCTATACAATTGAGTATAGATGGTTCAGATATATTTGTCAAATATTGAGATGTTTGGACAATCCTATGTTCCCAAAATGCTTTTAAATATTATACAAAGCAGCCAGGAACCCACAATGGTGGTATGTATCCCTTTCCTCATAGGGATAGTTAAAGAAAATACAGTAAAAGTGTACCCGACTGTCCATCTTGGAATGACAATCTATTAAAAAATGATTTATATGGTTATTCTAAGTTTGGTAATGTGCAATGCCGAGTAAGACATACGTAACATTCGTGTTATCACTACAATATATCCCAGAAGTAATCATTAGAAATTAAATCACACTGGGCCTCATTACGACCCTGGTGTTGGACCATGGTGCTATTAGCACCATGGTCCATGCCGGATTCCGCCATGGTGGATGGCGGAATTACCGCCCATTCCAAGGTTGGCGGGGCGGTAATTCCCCATTCACCATGGCCCCTTCCCATTTTTGGCCCATAGGGCACAATGGGAATGGGGGAGGCGCTAATTACGGCACCGTAAATTACGGTGCCATAATTAGCACCAAGGTCCCTTAGCGGGTTGGACTTTAACGCCTGCAAAAAGCAGGCGTTAAAGTGTGAATCGGGTGTTAAGGGTTTAACGGCGCCGACACCTTTTACGGCACCATTAAACCCTTAACGCCAGGGTCGTAATGAGGCAGACTCGGAAACAAAAGAATGATCTGTTTCTTCTGTGGGTACCAAGTCAACGGTTACAGTATGCACAGACACCAATAAATAACAAAACATTGAAACTAATGAATGCACGTGCCGAGCCTGCAGCCTGGTCCTCTGGTTCCTCGCAAGTTCTGTCAGAACCGCAGCAGCGCCTGCAGAGTCTATCCACTCCCCCCTCACCTACCTCTGTATAGATAATGTACCCTCAGTGTGATGGTGATATTCCTGCAGGACACATGTGATGACAATGTATGACTTCAAATACTAGGCCAGTCCACCTTCTCTTATTCTATTTTTTACCATAAAAAAACACAGCACCCTCTTCAAGATATGCCTGTATATTTCTGGTCGCGCAGCTATCAGCAACGGCTGGAGCAGCTTTAGCAAACATGAAGCTGAAAAGGTAAGTCTCTCTCAGAGACAGAAAGGAAGCCAGAGACACAGAGTAGGACTGAGAGAAAGAGAGAGAGAGAGAGAGGGGAAGGAAGAGAGTGCAAAGAGAGAAGTAATGGAGGCGAGAGAGAAAGAGAAAAAGAGAGAGAGGGCGTTGCTAAGAGGGGGCTTAAGAGGCTATAGCCCTGGGTCTTTTGGTTGTAGCCCCGGATAGAATCTCAGGGTCTAGCAACCAAAAGGCTAGCTAGCCCTGAGTCCCGACACTCTCGACATTAGTGTAGCCCTGGATCTTTTCCACACCTAGCAACACCCCTGGAGAGCACCAGATTGGCACATAAGACGCAGATATAGTCCATATATTTCTCTGTAAAGTGTGATGCATTCTTAATGACACTGGTAATGCGTAGTGCATTGATGTACAATGACCTCGTTTCATGAGATAGGAAACTGCATAAATAAACAAGGCCACCTTGCTGACGCACTCAAGGTATAAAGTATGCGCATGATATGATATGATAGGTTATTTATAATGCGCTTAATACCCAGAGGTTTCTAAGCGGGGAACCGGGGATCGAACTTGTGTTGTTCCGTGTCATTTTGCTTCCACGGGGAGCACGTTGCTACCCTCCCGAGGCATTGTCCCATAAGTCCTTGATATACAGTACAACTAATGTTACGTGTTCAGCTGTTGGCGAGCATCGTCTTCGTTGCCTTGGCTGTGATTCTTCAGCCCACAGCGGTATTGATCTCGGCTGGTACATAAATGAATCATTACAGATTAACAGCTGGGACGAACAAGCAGCCAATCAGGTTGGTCGAAACGTGGGCTGAACCAACCAATAATGGCCTTGGTTCCAAGCAATCTGTTGCATTCCCTGACTCCCTGTCAGGTCCTGAGTGCACTCGGCAGCATCTGCAACTCCCTACAGGACCCCGGCAGGACATGGTCTTGCTGCCATTTGATAATACCTGCACCCCGAGCCCATAACTAGGGGGGTAAAGTGGATGTGGATAAAAGTATCCAGCATCTGCCTTCTCCAAAAACGTTCATTAGACACTGTAAGGCAAACAAAGGGACTTTTCAGTGAATGCTGCAGCTCATCGCACACTCCCAACCTGCCTTCCCGCCACCTCTAGCAAAGATTACCTCGAAGCCTCTGCTAAAAGCCTAGAGGCTAAATCTGTTTCCTCAAATCCAGGAATTCACAACGCGTGTTCACAGGAACTGAAAAAGCACTCTTGCAAGAGGGGAACAAGCTGTTAAGTTTTGCACCTTTCTTGAATTCCATTTGTACGGTCTTCTGAGAGTTAACTTAATTCTCTTTTCTGTAATCACCATTTCTTTATCTCGAGAGGATAGCTCAGGGGCAACATGCTTGCCTCGGAAGCAAGAGGACACGGAGCAGGTTCGATCCCCAGGTCTGCGCTTAGAAACCTCTGGGTATTAAGCACATTGTAAATAACCTATCATATCAAGAGAAATGAGCGACAGTACCCATACTGTAAACATGCAGGTCCAACGGTTCGGGGGATGTTTTTTCGCGGGGTTCTTTACCGCGATTTTTTTTTACGAAAAAAAACCATTGAATTTTTTTACATTATTTTTGGGGGGGTTACCCCCCCCCCCAACCTCCCCTTTTTCTAAAAAATGTGATGCGTTTATTCGGAAAAAAAATTACAGTAAAAATCCCAGCAAAAAAACATCCCGTGATGAAAGGAAGTTGTACCGGTCCAACATCCTAAAGGTTTGGAAACCTTTCCAGCAAGGTATTAGACCCCTGGTGGTGATGTAGAAGTCACGTGTTGTTTTTAGTGTGACATCGTATGTAGACTAGATGTAGTTTTGCCACGCTTCAGGGAGCTTTTAGACTGCGTGCTGCACAGAAAAACACACGTGCAGCAAACCCTTTTTATTACATTGAATCCTTTTCATTACATTCATATTATTAGAGGAAGTTATGTAGGTTGTGTTTAGTTAGGATATGCAGATTGAGTTTGTAGTAAGTATAAGTGTTAGTTGTTTTATTGAGCAAGAGGCCTGCCATGTTGAAGCACACCATTATTGCAGGCCGCAGATCCTGGCATTCTAGGATGCTATGCCACATTCTGGAGCTTTGGTCATTTATTTGAAATTTCATTTTGCTACTGGGCAGGAGGTTGCAAGCAGCCAAGGTCCGAATGGGACAGGATGCCAAATAGTGTTCAGTTAATTGTTGCGAGGAGGAAAGTTGCCAGGAACCTGAAATGGGGCTTTTGGCAGTAGGTGCCTCCCCATATGATAGCCAAATGAATACATAATGGTTGTGAAGGACACAGTGAGAAACAAGAAACCACCTAGAAGAATTAGACTGTGATCACAGCGCCCCCATTGAGAGCAGGACATTTGGTCCAGAGGTAAAAATTGCCATGTTAAAGCAGATGTATGGAGCTGGGTTGCACACACGTTTTTCCACGTAGCTCCTCATTGTGAGCAAGATAATTAGAATGTCACATCCAGAGTTGGCAACATGTCTCGAGACGGGAGTTGCAGGTGCAGCGGGAGAAAGGACCAATCATGGGGAAGGGATTCTTTCTTTTCCAGGGAATGCAAGTTTTGACCTCACTGATTTCCCCTCACAATATGATTGGTCCGTCTCGGTGGGATGCAACGGCCCGAGCTTTCTCAGGTATCACTGTCCAATTAGGGCAGAGATCTTTTTCCAATTATATTATGAAGAGTGCCAACCAGGGGGCGCAACATTTTTAGCTGACTGTTAAAATTATGTCATGATGGAGGTGGTATTTCGGTTGCCATGTGAAAAAGTGCAACTCCAATCAGATCGTTCAATGTACAGTGTTCTTTAGGGAGTCAATGACGATTAACCCATGACAAACACTTACATTGTAATCAATGTTGCCTTTGTAGAATATTGAAATTCTGAAGTTTTCTGCTTTAAATATTGTAGCCCAGAATGGGCGTGTTGGGTTTTTTGAAGTTCAGTTCCACAGAGCTATCTGACATTCTCCCAGACTTACTTTTTGTGAATAAAAAACCGTTTTGCCATGCAAGATGTGCACTCCATTTTTGATCACTTTTGTGTTACTTTCTTGGATTACTTGGGGGACCGCACCTTTACATTACTATCCTGATACCGACACATTCCTCAGTTAGCAGTCTTGAATTTGATACTAGACGTTCATGCGTTTCTGAAAAATTCACAGGTTCTCTAAAGAAGAATATATACTCGCCATGAGGCAGATTGAGCGTCTCCTCAACAGGACCGGGCGGGATAAAGCAATACTCACTCAGATTGAGCGAGCAGCATCTATGGTGGGTGCTTGATTGCTCTCTGCTTTGCAATTCTCACTGAGCAAGTAGCGCTTCAGGCTTCTTTTGGGAGAGCACCCAAACTGAAGCAGGTCCTGAAATCCAATACTGAGCCCTCACTGGCTTTGGCATTAATTTGTGCTGGCCCCCACAAAATATGGGACCAGTTCAAAGAACATTACGTAAGCATTACTTTTCTGCTCTCTAATTAAATACTTGTAACATTTTAAATCAACTGCTCAGGCACAAAGCCTGCAGCTTCCACAGCATGCTACACATGTCAATAAAAGGATTTTGATCTCTGTACCATTCAGCACAGCATCACAAATGTTACAGCACACCTTTCAGTCCCAACTACCCGGCCGGCAAATGATGTACAGCAGAACATTATAACCCTTTCATTTACTGCAGAGCCATAAAGTAGGACTATACAACTCAGAAACAGAGTACATTTGCATATGAAATAAAAGACCATGGGCCTCATTACGAGTTTGGCGGTAGCTGTGCCCGTATTACGTATTACGGGCACAGCTACCGCCGAACTCGCTACCGTCACCCGCAAATGGGCCATAACCGGCCCATTACGAGTTGAATGGGCCGGTAATTGCCCATTCGCGGGTGCTGGTGTGGGCGGGCTACCAATCCCCATTCTGCCCCATAGGCAGAATGGGGGTGGGAAGCATGGTTGCACCGGCACCGTTGATAGTGGTGCCAGTGCAATCACAAATTCTGCTTGCGGGTGCCTCTCTGCACGCCTGCTCTGACTAGGCATGCAGAGCGGCACCCGTGAGCAGAACTTGTAATGTGGCGGTACGGTAACAACGGTGCCGGTAGCACTACCGGCGCCATTGTCACTGTACCACCACATTCGTAATGAGGCCCCATGGGTCTCATTACAAGCATGTTGGTCCGGAAACAACGGTGCCGGTAAGCTTACCGGCACTGTTGTTTCCAGACTGCCATACTACGACTCTACGGGCGGATGCTGTCCTGCCCGGCAGGTCAGACCTGACTGCAGAGTTTTCATGGAAGCACCAGCACCGTTAAAAACGGTGCCCGTGCTTCCGTGGTCCCCATTCCCATAGAGTTCCATATTAGTCTATAGGAATGAGGTTTTACAAACATACTGACTCCTGACTTCCCGGCCGCCGGGGTTGTAATCTACCGAAGTTACCGGGAAGTCAGGCACCTGTAATTCATTGCGGATCCGGTGGCTACCTGCCGGTAGAACTGGCACGGTTACATCCGGACCCGTAATGAGGCCCCATGTGTTGAAGGGCATATACTGTCATTTTCAGCATAATGAGATAAGTAAATATACCAAGGTCGAGCACCGGTTTACCAGTAATACCCATACAAAGAGGGCATCAGCATTCATGTTAACAGATAATTATAACTGATGTAAAGCAGACCCGATAGGGCAAACATCATACACTGCCCATTTCCAGTTGAGAAACATGTCCAAAACATCCCAGCCTCACCATTTACCTCTGGGACAACAGTGGAGTAACTTAGCTGAAAATGTTGGGGGGGACATGACATCTGAAGAAAAGGTGCCCCAGCCAAATGAATCGGGACAAAATGGTGTGCCTTGAAAGTTGGGGGGGACAAACACCCCTGTCCCCCACTAAAATTACGCCCATGGGGACAAGTGCTCTACTCGGTCGTTGCCTATAAGTTTCACACTTAGTTACAGAGCTCAAGCTCCATGAATGCCTCAAACCCTCCAACCAAGCAAGGCCTCCAGTTGCAAAATGTACAAACACCACACACAGATCCATAGGCAGGCTTGGAGGGCGTTGCTTCAGCATAACAGAGCACAATACTTCTACATAACATCCCATGTTATGCCTTCAACATCCAACCTCCTCACAAAATCTCCTAAAATGTATGTATTTATTTATTTATTTATTGGTTAATTATATAGCACCTATACACTTAAACACGCGTTTCAAAGCGCTCCAATGAGGGAAGAGAGAGTAAAAAGATTACATTCATGATAGGCAATGGATCATTCAGAATGGGCAAGTGCAATGTGTTAGAGGTGCAACCTAGAACAAAATACAGACTAATTATAACATATGAACATAAATAATTGTACGTGCTTGACGGTCATTGAAACAATGCAAGAGCTTTACATAAAATAAGGGAGAGAGGGGGGAGGAGAGGGTAAGACAAACAGAACAATGAGACTATGATTGTGCAAGAAGCAGCTCTGATAGTGTTAAGTGCTTGAGCCCTAGTGGAGAGGCGGGGGAGAGGTGGCTGGAAGGGGCACACTCACTGGAAGCACAAACGAAGGTGACAACAGATGTAAAGGAAACCTAAAGTCGATTTCTAGCCAGGGCACACAGTGAGCACAGAACGAAAATGGCGATAGGGGAATAGTCAATGGAATCGAGTTTAATTCCTTTAATTCTTTCGCAGACTTCTCTTGCGCTGTTCATCCGGACCAGCCTCACACTCCCAGTGAGAGACAGGATAGAGATGCCTACATCTGAAAGTGGCTTCCGCTCCTTGAAAAGGGAGCTATTTTGGGTGTCGCTGAGGCGGGAAGGCCTCAATGAAGCGTATGTGGGGTCTAGAGCCGCATCACAATGGTAATGTGATAAGGATCAGCCTGAATGGAGAATTGATGGAACCATTTTTTGTAGGAATGTGTGTCTGGGGTGTGTGTGTTTGCTCCCAACCAATTTTAGTCTGCCCTGGAATGATCATAGGAGTGTCTGGTTGGCCAGCAACTGGATGTGGACAAAAAATGTGTCTGACGAAAAAACTTTCATCAGACCTTGGGTCGCCTGTAATGTAGTAAAAACTACTGAAGCAAATTACACCATTGCATATAATGTTGAAGAGAAAATATAATAGTTAGATTTCCATCTAAAAAGATAGACAATAGTCCTTTATAGTTTTGTTTGTAGTTATTTTTAATTCCAAAAGTCCATCTCTAGTTGAGGGAGCAGAATTCCAACATATTGCCAATGCATTTCGGACCCAATAACTGGTCCTTCATCAGGGCGAATTCTATAGTGCCAGAAAAAAACACAAAAATGCTGATTAAATTAGTAGTGATATAGTTTGTCAATTCTCACAACAATTGTACTCAAGCAACACAACTCACACATGTTGTTAAAGCTAAATAGGGATGCACTAAACTTGATGTCAGGTACCTGTAATTGGATGAACCTTTGCCACTTATGTGATGCGGCTGTGTGTTTCTTCAAATATTCACAACTTGAAGAATGCCTTAATTTCTATCCAGAAATCCAAATTTCTGTATTTGTATTCACAATAGCGTCCAAATGCAAGTGTGACGGATGCTCTTTTTCTGCAAAATATACAGAAAAACAATACGTTGCTAGTGTATCCATTATTTCAAAATGAGGTGAATAGATTCGATCATAGTATGTCTTGTCGATCATAGTAGGTCTTGTCAACTCATCTACTTATAATCCGGCATAATCTAGCTCATACCTTATTCCAAAGAAGACATTAACCCTTCTGTTTGTGCAAATTAATCAATTACAATATTCATCAATGCTTATACGCTAAACAGCTATCATATTTAAGAAAAAAACCTCTGAATTGGCCATGGCAAAATATACTCAAAGTTCCTAACCAACCTTCATAGGATCTTTGTTGAGCTAAAAAAAAACATAATTCAGATGTATTTTCATGAATACATAATAACAAATTGTTTCTACACATGTGCCATCTCATTGTTCTTACCCATGGATTATGATCAACAAATTAAACAACCAACTGGATGTGCTCAAGGTGGGTGGAAAGAACATCACAGCCCTGTACTACTCACACAGAAACAGCGCTGCATAAACTAGCGAGCGTCTTGTGGAGTGAGGGCATTTTCAGGAAGCTGGTCATTAAAAAGGCAATGGTGGTGGGCCCCGCGCATTCCAGTGGTGGAGTTTTTCTGTTAATGGTGATGGACTACCTGGGCAACCGCTTTGAAACTACCACAGGTTGGGTGGAGGCTGTCGATGGAAAGGAGTGGGAATAAAATGGGCCAATATTCTTAAGTGTAAATAAAGGGCACTGGGAAGTACTTTATGCAGTTTGGTTTGGAATCCTTCTCTGTGGACCATCTCTTTGCCAAGTGGGGCAAGGCCCACGGCGTCCAGAATTGTGAATATGGTAATAGGACTGTTCAGACAGTGGTGCACATTTCACTCTTATCCTGTGTTACGGCATAACACCTGCGTGGCTGCTGCAGAAACTCTGCAGCCATTAAAAATTAGAGGGTGACAGAAGTAGGGGCCTGCTCGCTTAGTGCAAAGAAGAAGGGCCCTTGCTCCTTATATTTATGGGGCTTTGCTAGGACAGAGCTGGGACAGAGCCAGGACAGAGCCAGGACAGAGCCAGGACAGAGCTGGGACAGAGCTGGGACAGAGCTGGGACAGATTGTGAGAAAGAGATGTGGGAGTTGCTTTGTGGAATTTATAATTTGTGTTGCTCGTGTCCTTGTATGGTTATGTTGTATTTTATGGATTTTGTTCTACCATTATATTTGTTGTGCATATATTTCTATGGTGATATCGTTTTGTGTTACAGTGTTATGTATTTTACTACACAATACAGCGATGATGATGGTGAGAGAAAGAGATAGCAAGAGAGAGAGTAAGAAAGAGCGAGAGAGAGAAAGATAGACATATGGTGGGGGAAACAAAATAGAGAGATTAGTCAAACAGATGGGAAAAGACAGAGGAAGACTGGATGGAGACTCTGCCATAGATGGTCGACGTACATTTTAGGAGGAGAACTATTGCTGAGTAGAAGGACTGTGACAAATGAGGACTATGGTCACTCAGAAGTATTATGATTAAGGACTAGGACTGTAAAAAAGGAGGACTGTGACGAAGGAGAGGAGTGTGATGAAGGACTGTGCCAATGAGAAGGACTTTAGCAAAGGGATGTTGAAGGAGAAGGATAATGATGAAGGACTGATGAAAGAGAAGGACTGTGATGAGGAATTACTGTGATGAAGGAGATGGACCAATGAAAGGTAAGGACTGTGGCAAAAGGAGATGAAGTTTGGTGAAGTGTTGTAATGTAGCACTATTACAAAGGAAATGGACTTTGATGACACAAAGGAGACACACTATAATAAAAGAATGTGATGAAGGAGAAGGACTGCCTATGAAAAAGGACTGTGATGTATAATTAAGACAGCGACAAAGGGAAAGGACAGAAACAAAAGAGAAAGACTGACATGAAAGGGAAGTGATGAAAGAGAAGGACTAAGACCAAGGAGAAGTACTGTGACGAAGGAGGAATACTTTGACAAAGGACAGCGATTATGATGACAGACTGTGATGAAACAGAAAGACTGTGACAAGAAATAAAAAAAAGGCCCGGGGGCCCGTCTACCAAAAAAGGACATGGACAAATAACCTATTCTATGGGAAACTGCAAAGGGGGGGCTACGAACTCTAAAATCACTTGCGCTGGGTCTGCTATAGTTTGATATGCATAAAGAGCACCTCCCATAGCAAATGTCTAAGCAAAGGACCTGCACCCAAGAGGCCCACCAAAACAGGAGGGAATGTTCAAAATATCCAAAGACATGTATGCCATGGAACAATTGTTTTGGCAAAGGAATATGATTCAATGTGTCATCACAAGCAAATGATTAAGGTGTAATATCCGTGCAGGTCAACCTGCATAAGAAAGATTTTGGGTAACAGTGGACAGGCAACACGTGTTTCGACCTGACTACAGGTCTTTATCAAGGCTGTTACAACTTTGCATCAAGAAACAATAGTCACACATTGTCAATCACCCAAAAGTGAGTGCCAGGGAAGACACTATAGGTCCTGTAGTATATATGAATTGCATAAAGGCATAATCCACGAGAAAAGAAATAGATGAACAAGCGTTCAAGTAAACCATCATTAAGTGCATAATTGATTGACATTGGGTACAAGGGGGATAGAAGAACAGAAGGACAAACAATTCAATGACCACCATGAAAATCCATCTGGGGTTAGACTCCCATAGTCAATTCAGAAGGTACTGTAGAGAAAAAGAGAAGTTATCCAAAGTATAAACAGGGCTGAACATGAATAAGCCTCATGGTGCTGAAATTAGGGTAACAATACCCATGCTGGGCTCTGCAAAGGGGGGCACCAATTAAACAAAGTAGTAATCAAGCTGTGAGAAATGAGCAGAACGTTGATGAGCAGTTGTCATAAGCAGAATTCCATGCTGACCGACTATGGCGCCAAGTGAAAAATATGAGCTGTGAGTGTACGGATAATAAGTATGAGAAAGACTTATAGAGATGCATGTCTTACCAGGACAATTAATTCAGAAAAGAGAGAGAACATCCCGGACGTTTGGTTAATATATCCCCCAATGAGGGTGATGGCTATCAGAGGACGCCCAAGTGAGTCTGATAAAAGACGAGAGAAAGAAGAAAGCGCTCTGATGTGGAGAATTGTATGCAAGTAAAGAAGTGAAAAGGCTAGATCAAAGACCAATGCAGCACCATGAATTGGATGAATGGTTAAATCATGAAATGATAAAAAGGAATATTTATATAATGGGAAACAACGTCACTCATGGCAACAGAAATATATTGAAGTTTACGTTACATGAGTTTAGTAAATGCCAGGGTGGATATACATGAACCGTAAAACACAATTATTAAGATTGAAACTACTTGTTACACGTTATGCATGTACCGTGGAGGGCGACGTGATACGTATCTTGTGCTCAGATACAAAAAAGGGGGTGGGGCGACTCATCAACAGTTGTACGGACCCAGATTGTATTGGTTGAACCACTCGGCCATGTTGGTATAAGATCATGAGATTCAAAAGCTAAGTAGTTATATTGAAAGGCTGATTTCAAAGTGCTGTCTAGTAGCCGGTCATGTCAACTGTATTCTATCCTTATTATCTGAAGTGAGGCACATAATGGGTGACCAGGTGAAGACAGTTGGCAAGCATTTCGGTGTTGGACTGCCCTTGTGGGTGAGAATAGACTAATATGCAAATGGTTATGTCTCCTCTGTGAAGGGTGCAGTGAGCTAAAACGTGGTAGTAGACCCTCCTGAGTGGAGGAAATTCCATAGAACAGGGTATTTGACCCATGTTCGTTCCCAGTAGAGGGGTTCCCCTATCCTTGCTTAGTTTGTAAAACTTGGGTTTTACTCTAAGTATGCCAGGGTAATCCAGATATGGACCCCTTGCTCACTGTGCCTTAGAGAGGCACAGCGTGACCTCACAGAGGAGAACCAACAAGGCCAACACACATGACTGGGGTTGCTGATGGTACTCTTGTTCAGAGGAGAATTGCCTAACATTTCAGTGCTGGACGGCCCTTGTGGATGGGACCAGATTGATATGCAAATAGATATTTCTCCTCAGTGAAGGGAGTAGTGAGCTAAGACTTGGTTGTAAACCCTCCTGAGTGGAAGAAATTCCACAGAACAGGGTTTTTGACCCATGTTTGTTCTCAGTAGGGGGCCTCCCACATCCTTGATTAATATATGACAAAGAAGGTCTGCGATGAATATTAGACCTGTGATGGACTAAGCCCTCGCAGGACAAGTACGCAGTGTTGAGCGACACAGGTGCACAGGGGGTGCTGCCTGACAAAATTTAGCACGTTTGCAACATCCACGCTTCCGAGCCTATGTAATCGAAGGTTCGTACCCTCTGCAGCAAAGCCCTCACAGGACAAGTCCGGAGTGTTGCGCGACGCAGGTGCGTAGGAGATGCCGCCCGACGAAATGTAGCACGTTTGCTATGTCCACGCTTCCAAGGCAATATAATCCAAGGCACTGACCCTCTGCGGCAAAGCCCTCAATGGACAAGTCTGCGGTGTTGAGCAACGCAGGTGTGCAGGAGACGCTGCCTGATGAAATGTAGCATGTTTGCTACATCCACGCTTTTGAGCCTATATAATCCGAGGTTCGGACCCTCTGCCATAAAGCCCTTGCAGGACAAGTCTGCAGTGTTGAGCGACGCAGGTGCACAGGAGACACTGCCCAAAAAACTGTAGCACGTTTGCTACATCCATGCTTCCGACCCTATATAATCTGAGGTTCCAACCCTCTGCGGCAAAACCCTTGCAGGACAAGTCTGCAGTGTTGAGCAATGCAGGTGCGCAGGAGACTCTGCTTGATGAAAAATAGCATGTTTGCTAAGTCCACACTTCCGAGCCTATATAATCCGACGTTTGGACCCTCTGCAGCAAAGCCCTCGCAGGACAAATCCGCTGTGTTGAGTGACGCAGGTGAGCAGGAGACACTGCCGGACTTAACGTAGCACGTTTACTATGTCCACGCTTCCGAGCCTATATAATCTGAGGTTCGGACCCTCTGCGGCAAAGCCCTCGCCGGACAAGTCCGCAGTGTTGAGCAACGCAGGTGTTTGGCAGCAAAGAGGTCTGTGGCGTAGACAGTGAGTGCTGACGACTCACATTCCTGTCTGCTGCCGCCAGGTAAGGAGTTGTGGAGAGTTAGCTTGCTCCGTGCTTCTTAGCCAGTCTGACTTGTGCCCTTCTACCCTGACTTGCGTCCCTCCTCTCCCGAGACTTGTCCTTCTGCTCGTGCCCCCGAGGTTGGGTGCGCCCCCTTTCCCTGATCAATTCCGTCCCCTCTTACCCTTGCACCCAACACACATGGTTCCATCATCACACTCTTCCTTTGCGTTGCACTCCCTCGCCCCTTCCATCCTTGTCTTCGTGCCTGTACATCCTCTGCCCGTGTTACTCCCTCGCAATTATTGATTGCGTGCGCTCTGTGCCCCTTCCATCATTGGTTTTGTTCGCGCCTGCTCGTCCTCTGCCTGCGTGATTCACTCGCAATCCTTGATCGCATGTGCTCTGCGCCCCTTCCATCCTTGGCTATGCTTGCCCCCACGTGTCCTCTGCCCACGTGGTTCCCTCGCATTCCTTGATCACGTGGGCTCTGTGCCCCTTCCATCATTGGCTGCGTTTGTGCCTGTGTGTCCTCTGCCCGCATGGGTTCACTCACAATCCTTAATCCCGTGTTATGCTCGTGCCCGCGTATCCTCTGCACGCATGGTTCCCTCGCAATCCTTGATCATGTGTGCTCCACACCCTTCCATCCTTGGCACACATGCAACCGCGTGTCCTCTGCCTGTGTGGTTCCCTCGCAATACTAGATCGCGTGTGCTCCAAGCCCCTCCATCCTTGGCTATGCTCGTGCCCACGCGTCCTCTGCCCATGGGGTTCCCGCGCCATCATTGCTCGCATGTGCTCTGGGCCCCTTCCATCCTTGGCTGCACTCGTGCCCATGCGTCCTCTGCGCGTACCTGCTCCCCCTGTGGGCCCCTGTCCTCCTCCTCCCTGCCCTTTAACCATCCCAGCCCCTTCTCTTACCCCTTTGCCACAACTCTGTGCTCTGATGCGTTTTCTCCCTTCTCGGCCCCGATTTGCTTGACTGCTCTGTTCTTGTTTCTGCTATCTTTGACTGCTGTATACTTGTTCTGTCTACTTCTGTATGTTTTTCACTAGGTTCCCTCGATCATTGTTCTGTTACTTGGCCCTCGCTCTCCCTGGTTGTTCCCTTCCATTGTACTGCCACCACCCCTGTTGTGTTCCTCTTTTCTTTCAGGTTCCCTCGTTCTTACTCTGTTAATTAGTTTGTTACTCACAGCTACGTGACTGCTTTTTTTTGCCTCATCAAACCCATCGTGAATTGAAATGAATTTGTTCCTGTCTTGTTCTTGTCTTGTCTGCTTGCACTCCTCCTCCTGTGCCTGCCCCTAGTGTCTCCTCCCTTCACCTTTGTTTCCCCACCCCTCATTCCCCCTCTTCTCCTTTTGACCCCCCTCTGCCATCCCTCTGCATCCTCAATGGTGCTCTCTGTCTCTCCTATCTACCCTAACTGATTCTCTATTGACTAACCTGTCCTTCTAACTAAGTCTGGTAGGAAGAGGTTCAAAAGGGATAACCTGGTCTCCAACCCAGGCCTCCCTATCACTGATACCTGCGCTTCCTCCAGACAGACCCTCACCGACATCCACTTTGTCTTTCCTTCGCCAGACCTATGGACTCCACATATGGTCGCTGTGCTCTCTCCTTTTTCCTCCTCTTCCATTAATGTTGGCACCCGGTGGGAGGCCCTCCTGGCCCCCTTCCACTCCTCCAAGACCATTATTAATGTTTACCTAAATGTCACCCTCTTGGTTCAAGGCCCTTAGGCCAACCTCCTCCTTTTTGATAGACGCTTCCGGCGCCTCATAAATTTCCTTTCTTCTCCTGCTGTCTCTTCTTTCCCTTCTCCGGTTCCTCTGCCTCCACCCTCTGCCACCTCTTTGGTTTCCTCTACTTCTTCTCTGGCTGCCCTGTTGCCCTCCTACTCTGCCACCTCTCTGGCATCTTCATCCCCCTCCACGGCTACCTTGCCCTCTCCTCCTTCCTCCCCTGCCCACCCTCCGACTCCTTCTACACTTCCGCAGGGCATACCTCTGACCTGTACACTTCCAGGGAAGTCTTTCAAGGGTGGCAACCTTCTACACATTGCCACTCTCAACTCTTGCACAGCTGTAAAACACTCATCTGGCATCTCTCGTCTCCTTGATGAATTCAACCTTGATGTTCTCCTTCTGCCCGAGACATGGTTCAAGGCCAGATCTGTCACGAGTTTTGACACTCTTCTCCCTGATGGCTACAAGATCCTCTCTGTGCCCAGATCCAACCCTCCCGGTGGGGATGTAGCCTTGATCTTCCCAGAGTGGATCCCTGCCTTGATCATTCCTATGCAGGTGTACTCCTTCTTTGAATTCCTGGTCTGCAGACTCTCTCTCTATCTCTTTACTGGCCGCTCTCTTCCTGTGGCTACTATCTACTGTCTACCTGGCCAGGTAACCTCCTTCCTCTCTGAGTGGGCGGACCTCTCCTCCCTCCTTGCCTCTAGCACTCAACTCCTCCTCGGAGACCTCAACATCCACCTGGATGCTTCCTATCCCTCCTCTGGACTCTTTCGCAACCTCTGCGATTCTCTTTCTCTTTCTTTTTATTTTAATAATCTTTTTTAAGTTTTAAGCATGAAATAACGATATATAGTGATTAATCAATTACAAACTTATATGAAGAAAAAAACTGAATTATCTGTTGAACATATGAGATTTGAGGATTTGATTAAATAACGAGCTAATATATAACTTGGATCAAGGTGTACTCTTGTATGAGTAAAGTTCAACCTATTAAAGATTTGCAATCAAATATTAGCTCAAATGCCTATGATATACAGGGAGACGGACAAGGGAGACGAATACAACGAACATGAGAACATGAGGGGAATGGAGAGGAGGGGGGTATTAATCAAATTTCTTTAGATATAGTATCAAAAGTTATATATTCGAAAAGGTATTAACATAACCAAATGTGTAGGCATTGATAATCAGGCATCATATGTTAGAAGATAATATATCCAAAACAAATATTCACAAGCTGTGTGTAGATGCATTGAAGCTATTTAAATAGCGGTTGAAAAAAAACATTTTGCATCCACTATCTCTGCTCTCAGACTATTTCTTTTTCCAAACACAGCGTCTCCGGTAAAACATCTTTCTCCTTTATTATGGCAGAATAAAAACATCACTATCAATTATAGAATTGTAAATCGCAAAGCTTGGTTAAAATCTGGCATCACATTCATTCAACAAATTGTCAATGGTTCCTCCATTCCCCCATTCCAACAATTAAACAACCTCTTTTCCATCCCAAGATCGGATTTTAATTTTTATAACAATTTGGTCAATGCCTGTTTAGATGCTCTTCATCGTTTCTCAAATACTGTCCTCACACCTGATGCCTCAAGACTTATATTACTAACCGTGGTTTCTGACATAATGGCTTCTAAGTTTTATAAGGTTTTATACTCCAAATATATGACGTGGCACTCTCGTTCAAAATGGGAGGATGACCTAGGTTGCTCTTTCAATGATCAAACATGGTCCGTATTGTACTCTAGGATGAGGAACATATCAGCATCAGCCAACATCACGCAACATAAGCTATTCTTTTTCCATTGTGCTTTTATAACTCCTGTCAAAATATCCAAATCCAAGAGAAACAATGAAGACAAATGTTGGTCTTGTGGTAATGCGCATGACTCCTATAAACACATGTTTTTTGATTGTTATTATGTTTATGCGTTTTGGGAAAAGGTTTGGAATCTCCTTAAAAGGACCTTCAATATAGATATCCAGTTATCCTTTACAGACATAGTTCTTGGAAGCAGAGCGGTCATTCATTTTAATCTGCATCCCTGCGCCAAAATATATGACTTGTGTATTGCCATTGCCCTAAAGCTTATTACTTCCAATTGGAAACATTTCCAAAATCTTTCTATTAATGGATGGTGGAATAATATTTGTAATGTACACAGACTTGAGTTTTGTTTGGCCTCTAATGTTTTTGGTTGTTAATGTTTTTTTTTCTCTTTCTATTCTTCCCTTTGGCTTGACTCACTCTGCAGGGCACACCTTAGATGTTCTGATCTCCTCAGACCTCCCTTCTCTAACCCTCTCACAACTCCTCTCTTCTGGAGTGAACACTTTCTCCTCCTCTCCTCTCACCTCTCTCTCTCTACTCCTCAGGCCGAGCCAACTCCAGCACTGCCAACCACCTTCTCGGTCATCTGACCCATGAAGCGTGTGTCAGTTGAGGCTTTTGCCACCACTTTCTCCCCCCCCCCTTCATCTGGCTGACTCACATGCTGACACAGGCCTTTCCCACCTCTGTTCTTCTATCTCATACACGCTTGATGTTCTTGCCCCTATCACGAGGATCCGCTTGAAGCCCAAAGCCATGTGCAACTCTTGGTATGACTCAGACCACGTCACCCTTAAATGCAAGTGTAGGATGGCTGAGAGGAAATGGCGGGCATCATGTGCACCCTTTGACAAACTGGCCTGCCTCCTGCTCCACAGGCAGTACCGACTCTCTGTCCACACTAAGAAGAGGGCTCACATCCAAGCCCACGTCTCTGCGGCTTCTAACAACTCGGTCAAACTCTTTAAAATCTGCAAGGAGCTGGCCAATCCTGCTGCAGTCTCTACTTCTGCCTGTCCCCTCCCAGGCTCTCTGCACGGCCTTGGCTTCACATTTCATCTCTAAAACCCAGGACATCCTCTCCACCCTCTCTTCATCTCCTCCTTCTTCCTATACTTTTCCTCTACTTCTGGCCTTCTTGTGGCTGCCTCTCCTCCTCCCTTCTCTTCCTTTCCTTTTTTCACCCCTGACTTTGTTTCTCAACAAGTCTGATCTATGAAAGTCTAGTCAAAACAGATTCTTCTCTGTTCATCCCAAACCATGAAGGACCATATTGACATCCCTGCTCCAGCCTTGGCCGAATTCTGCAACCACTCTTTCGCCACTGGAATCTTCCCTTGCCCCCTGAAGAACTCCCTTGTCCACCTTCTTCTTAAGAAACCCTCAGCTGACCCCTCCTGTCTGGCTAACTATCACCCGATCTCCATTACTCCTTTTCTGGGCAAACTCTTGGAAAAGCTGGCCATCTCCCATCTTACCCTTCACACTGAATCTGTTGGTTGTCTCCATGACCATCAGTCTGGCTTCAGAGCGTCCAGAAGCATGGAAACTGCTCTCCTGAACATCCATGAAGACCTGCTCTCAAACCTTGACACTAACCATCCTCCTCATCGGCTCACCAGCACCTTCCTTTCCTGTCACTCACTGGCCACCCACTCTGGGCCCTCTTCCTGCTCCTACCTGTGAGGCTAAGAACCTCAGGTCAGCTTCGACTCCACACTCTCCTTCTCTCCTCACATCTCTGATGTCTCTAAAAAGTCAAACTACCAGTTGCACCTCCTCGGGGTATTCTTCCTTTACACACTTTTGCCCCAGAAGCTCACTGTCTCCAGAGCTCTAGTTCTCTCTAGGCTGGACTACTGCAACAGCCTCTTTCCAAATCTACCTGCCTCTTCTTTCCGTCCTCTACAACTCATCCAGAACAGGACTGCGAGACTTGTCCTTGGCCTCAAGCCCAAGGATCGTATCTCTCCAGCACTGAAATCTCTTCATTGGTGGCAAGGATCAAGTTCAAGACCCTCTGCATTGTCCACAAGGCTTTCTGGGGCCTGGGACTAAAATATCTCCAACTCTCTCTACTGAAATATCTTCCTACTCAAGCTCTTCACTACTCCACCTCCAACTCCTTGAGGGTCAGTCATTTCTCCAAGCAACGAGTTGGGGGCAAATCTCTTTCTTCGGCTGATGCCTCCCTCTGGAACAGCCTCCCTGCTTCTCTGAAACCTAAGCAGAACTATCTACGGTTTCGAAAGCACCTCAAGACCTTCCTCTTTGCTTCTGCCTTCTCCCGGGACATAATTTAGGGGTCACCAGAGGTCGCAACTGCGACCTCTGAGGTCTCCCTTGCGACCACAGTGGTCTCCCTTGCGACCTCTAAAAAAAATAGAAAGAAAAAAAACCTTTTTTTAAAAAAAAAAATGTTATAAAGCAAGCTCCTGGGCTGTGGCCAGCACCATGTGGCTCTTTACTTCTGGAGGGGCTGGCTTTCTTGTGCAAGCCCCTTAAAAAAAAGAAGAAAAATAAGAACATAAGTGCCACAAGCTTAACACTTTCAGCACTGACCCTAGTAGGAATACCAAATAATGTGTCTTTCTGGAATTCTATACAATAATTGCTATACTCATTAAATGTTTATTTCAGGCACACTTCAGGGGGTGAGTATTTAGTCTGTTCTTAAACGCCTCTACTTTCATCCTTCTGAGGTAGATAAATGAGTACCAACACAGGATGGGTGATATTGGGTGTATATTTTTTCTATATAAAGCGCTAAAGCATAAGTGCTATCTAATAACACATCATTATTATTTGGCCATGTACGTCTGCTTGCATTCACAGTAATTTGGTAATATGGGCCTATACACACTGATCTTAACGATGCATATGGCGTTCTTTTCTTGTATGAAATGTACATCACATTATAGTGATATCGTAACCATATTTTTCGTAGTGGACAATGCTATGTGATGCCACTTCCTATTTTGTCAATGGGTGAAAGTTTGTGTTCCATCACTTCCCGGGGTATCCCTTTGGGGTGGGGTCAAATTACATCACTTCCAGTGATGTCATCACGGGTCAAGGGTCATGTGATGTCACTTCCGCTACCCCTGGTATTTTGGTGAAATGACGTCCCTGGCCTTCTCTCTTCCTCTCCCCTGCTGATCTCCTGTCTGATACATGCACTGGTCACCTGGCAACCCACTGAATTCGGGCCCAGGTCCCTGCCTGTACAGCTGCAACCTGAACTACCTTTGGCAACCCCTGCACTTGTGGCCTGTATCTGTAACCCTACAGTCCCCTCTCCTGCATTTATTAGACACTTGTCTGCACTTCTAGCACTCGCAATTGCCACCCGTTGGCTACACTACTTGTTGTTTCTTGATTCCTTGTCCTGCACTTGTCCATTCCCCCACCCCCGGTACATTTCCCCTACCCGCTCTCCTGAACTTCCCCGATCTGATTGTCACTAGTCCCAGTAAGATCGTTGTTTTTGTCCTCCCTCGGTTTCCCCTCCCTTACCTTGTCACGCCTTGAAACACTTGCATATAGGCTCGTATAAATGCCATATCATATCATATCATATCATGAAGGAGAGGGAGTGTGATGAAAGAGACAAACTATTACCAAAGAGAAAGACTGTGGCTAACGAGAAGGATTATGATGAAGGACTCTGCTGAAGGAGAAGGACTGTGGTCAAAGGAGGACTGAGATGAGGGAGGGCTGTGAAAAGGCGGCGTGTGGGGAAGAAGATGGCAAAAGAGTGTGTTGAAGGGGAATGACTGTGACAAAGGAGAATGACTGTGATGAAAGAAAAAGACTTTGCCAAAGTAGGACTGTAAAGAAGAAGGACCATTATGAAGCAGAAGGACTGTGAAAAAGGACTGACGAAGGAGAGGGACTGTGATGAAGGAGAAAGACTGTGACGAAGGACTGTGATGATGGAGAAGGACTATGAGGAAGGAGGACTTTGACAAAGGAGAATGGATAACCTTGATGAAAGACTGTGATAAAGAAGAAGGTCTGTGATGCAGGACAGGAACTGTAATGATGGACCTTGACGAAGAACAAGGAATGTGATAATGAACTGTATCAACAGAGAAGGACTGTGATTACAAAGGAGGACTTTAACAAAGGGGAATGTCCGTATAGAACGAATATGACTGTAATTAAGGACTGTGACGAAAGAGAAGTACTGTGTTGAAGGAGAAGCACTGTGACGAAGAAGAGCTGCAAAGAAGGACTGTGATGAAGGAGAAGGACTGATGATGGAGAAGGACTGTGACAAAGGACTGACGAAAATGAAGGAATGAGACACTTGGCAACACCCTTTCTCTTCTCTCTTCTCTGCAGCAACGTTTCGGCCACTAGATGTTGCGTATATGTTTCAAAACCAAAAACAGCAAGGTAGGATGCGTACACTAAGCTTGCATGCTGGCGCACCAGGTAGGAAGTTCAATGTTGACAATGTTATTATGGTTGCTGGGGTGGAGGGTTTTGCACGCATTTGGCATGCTGTTGGCTCACAGATTACCTGTGTTTGCCCCCAGCTCAGCAGCTTATCACTCTTCTTACTGGCTATTGTATATAGCCACGGCGTCAGTGTTTCTGCCTTCCCGCTGTTTGAAGAGGCCTGCGTATGCTGTGTCCACCGGTGTTCTGACGTTTGCTCAAGCGGCCTTTCTTTAATCCTAGGAAAACATCCACGTGATGTCAGCCACGCTCGTGAAAGCTTTCAGAGCGTTCTGAAGTGGGCAGAGGCATCGCCTGGCCTAACACATGAAAATAGAGAGGCATGGGGCCGGGGGAGGTGTTGCAGGCGGGAAGAGGCATCCATTTTACATCAGACGCTTATTGCATTCGGATGTGTTTTGACTTGGGGGCTCTGCTGTGTCGGTTGAGGCAGCGCCTCTGCTACTGAGCAAGTCTTTTCACTCACCAGAGATCTCGTGAAGTCAAGAGTTGTTAGGCAGAGTGTATTAACAATGTAATAATAATTACAATTAATATTGTAGTCACTATTATATTGTTATAATATATTGCAGCATGCAATATCAGCATAAAAGCCTGGAAATAATGTTCTTATTACAGGCTAGTCGTGACATCACAACTGACCTCTAATAAGACAAGTTAATCACAGCTGCACTTTAGGCAGTTATCACGCTTCAGTTGTGACATCACAATGCTTGTAACTCCAGCTCTAATTGCGGCACTTAAAGCCCTGACAAGCTTTTCAGATTCTGCCCTGACAGTTTTCTGTGACACTTTGCAGACCGAAAGTGACAAGGAACGGTTTATGGTAGATTGTTTCGTGTGTACACTTATGGAGCTTAACACATGCTACGAAGAATCAGCTTGGGTTTACTTATTTTAAAGCACACAATGGGCCTCATTACGAGTCCAGCAGTAGCCGTGCCGGAAAAACCAGCAGGCTGCCGCCGGACTCGTAGTGAATTACCACATCCGTGATTGCAGGAATCACCGGGGCATTACAATCCCATTCCAGAGGCGGAATTCCGTTAATCCCCATTCCCATGGGAATGGGGACAGTGGAAACACTGGCAGCGCAATTACCGGTGCCGGTGTTTCCATTTCCGTCTTCAGGCGGGTGGCGTTAGTCCCGTCAGGTCAGACCTGGCGGGAGTAAAACCACCTGCCTGCAGAACTCGTAGTTAGCCGGTCCGGAAACAACGGTGGTGGCGGGTTTACCGCCACCGTTGTTTCTGGACCGGCAGGGTCATAATGAGGCCCAATGAAAGCGTTTCTTTCAATTCATGTTATTAAACTGCTCAAACTATTTTCCTGCAACATTAAAAGCTGCATGTTAGCTTTTTAAAATCCAAATACATTCTATGTTCATTACTTATTTATTTATTTATTTTGGATTTGTAGAGCGCATTGCAGCCCACAGGCATATAATGATAACAGCAATATAATAAGGAACAGCAAATGGAATGATCTCTTAGATCAGATTAAGCAAGATGCCAGGCGGTAAAAGAGAGGAGAGTATGTGGCCATGTATTATAAGGAATAAAATACCCCCTACTGAATGTAAAAAGGACATTTGCAAGTCACCAAGGAGTTCCGTGACCAAATGGAGGAACAAGGCCAAATGTACAATAGGGGGTACTTTATCCCATATATTACAGGAAAGTTTTCAAATTGCTACTGGCCTGTACTAAGAAAATGACATCACTACTGCTCTGTAATCAGTTCTTACGCTTCGGGTGTGATGTCACAATGCCTGCTGCTTCATCCAGCACAGAGCAGAATTCCAGCTGTTGCTGCAGCACTTAGTTCAAGCAGTCAAAAGCTTTTCAAATTCAAATCTTGTAAAGCAGTATTCTGCAACACTTCAGAGCCATTAACTGATGAGGAACTGTTTATGGTAGTACTTTTAATTTGAGCATCGCTGGAGATGAACATATTGAGGTATGAATCTGCATGTTACTACTGTGAGGAACGCATGGTGAAAACAGTAAGACAGACACAAGTGATCACAGTTCAAAGGTGTTTATTAAACTGTATGCAGGGTGGAAAAACGCCTACTCTAAACCTAAATCTAAGATGGGAACAAGCGTTGACCATCAAATGAAAACTAAGGCAGTCCTTGTAGCGTTGTGTCAAATAATAAAGGCCTATACTAAGAAACCTATTGCCAAACCTCACAACTAATACAAAAAGGGTGTGGGATAGTTTTTAAGAAAAGAAAGAAATGTTTGTAAATAATATGTCAGGATGCGGTAGCTTGGAACTCCCTTCCCCATGCTTGAAGCACAGGTACAATGGGAGCTTGGCGCATAGCACACACTCGAGTTTTCCCAGCACGAGTTAACAGTTCAATGGAAGCGATCAGGACCGTCGATGGCCAAGTCGTGTTTCTTCTGGAAAGTCTCTTGCCTTCGAGGGCCTGAGGTATTTACGAAACAAACAAACACAAAAGCTCTTCATGTAGTTCACGTTGGTCGAAGGTTTCACCCCTCGGTCCCCCTCTTCTAGGGATGACCTTTCAAAAACAGTTCTTCTATTTACTGAGTTTTGGGTGACAAATTCACCCCTGAAACTCCCGTTGTCGGGCTCGGACCCGTCTCGACAGTTGGTCTCCCTCTGCTGGGTTCCTTATGGCTTTCAACAAGTCTTCCTACTATGGTTCTCACAAAAGTCTGTTCAACAGTTCGCTGCGAACCTCCTTTTCTGGGGTTCACTTGATCAGGGTGATAACAGCTCACTCCTGCATCTCCCTATTCTGGGCCTGACCCCTCTTTGACAATCGGTACAGTATACCTCTCCTGTTTTACGGTGTCTCTTGGTTACTCTCTCCCTTGGGCTCGGATTCCAAAATGACCAGCGGGACAGTGTACTTCTCCTGTCCCCTCCTTAATGTCTCAATGTCTTTTCAAACAGTTCATAGTCGACCTTCCTTGCTGTATCGACACACTGTCTCTCGCGACTATAGACTTTGCCCCCTTCTTGTTAGCACCTCCCTTCTGGGTTCACTCTTGCTGACTTCACATTCCCTTTCACTTGTAATGTTTTCTTTCAACATGCAGTATTCACTTCCCTGTTTCTCAAGTTTGTGGATCAAAGTATTTTGATTGTACCAGGTTTTTACTAGACCTCCAGTATGACCACTTTGACCTCTTATGGCGGCTCTCCTACGGCCTTCTGGTTTCTCTAGTTTTCTTCAAACGGGGATCGACCAGAGTCTCTCGGAACGACACCCACGTGGTGCCAGTTCCCTCTGCAGCGGGACTCCCCTCAACACGTTTACAGTTCTTTCATAGTTCAATGCAGTTCAAACTTGCCACTTTGCGTTCCTCATTCAACACAGCCCGGTCTTTATCGGTTCTGCCCTTGACTCACTGGCTGTGATGAACCGCTTGGCTTTCTGCTTTATTGGAATCAAGGCTGTACCACGGCAGCAGGAGTTTCCCTTGCTCCCACTTATGAGTGTCGACAGGCTCCACGTACCGTTGACATCTGCTGCAAGACACTTGTGCTTTTGTCCGCCGTCTTACCATGAAGGTTCTGCTGGTCTAGGACAAAAAGGGCAAGGTCACTTCTCTTCTCGCCACCCTCACACTTCCCAACGCCTTTCTCCTTCTCTTGAACTGCCGCCCTTGGGTAGCCGTCTCGTCGTGTTGTCTGCCATGCTTGTAGTGTGCTCTCTCGCTCCACCTTTTATCCCTGTGGGGAAAAGGAAAGGTTGTTAGGTGTGTGTGATTCAAGTTAATTGCCTGTCTTTGCCTGACCCTTGCATCAGTACATGTTGGGTAAACGGGTTTATTAGAAGTCTGTGGTTTTCCATATCGGGGAAAAGTGTGGGTATCACAAATTATATGCTTTACATTGGAAAGGGAGGTTGGAGTGTCAGAGTATCCTACGGGACATGATGGGGGAGGTTTACAAAATGGACGAGAATGACCGGGATGTAGAACCGTACAGAGGGGATTGTGGGGACAGTAGTGAGTTGTCAAAGCAGGTTGGGAATGTGGAAAATGATAATCAGAGGGACAGGAAGAAGAAGGATGGGGAGTATTCAAATGGAGACTGGTGAAACTGGGTTTGGGACCTTAGAGGATTGGTTACGTATGGAGGGAATGTTGGATCGGGGCAGGAGAGATTAACGGGAGGAAGGGAGGCAGATGCAATACAGCCCATGAAAGCCGCAGATACCTCACCCACCTCTCCTTCTCTGGCAAGATACTGCGTCTCCCTTTGGGCATTCTCCCGAGTATGACCAGGGGCTTTCCTACCCGGGTGATCTTTTCCAGCTCGTCTGCCTTTCAGGTCGAGATAAGAGAAGGTCCTCAATTTCTTGGCCACCTAAGTAAGGGACTCTTGAGATTTGCTAGCTGAGATACCCTCAGGTATTTCACACTACTTACTTTAAAGCAAAAAACAAAACTTTTTTTGATACATTTTATTAAATTGTTTGAATGATTTTTCTGCAACACATTAGAAGCTGCATATTATTTATTCTCTTAGTTTTTTTATAATCCAAACAGATTATATGTATAAATAAACACCTGAAAGATCCCTTACATTAAGCAAGAGGCTTTGTCCTGTAAGAAATAAGATATCCCCTACATACGTAAAAATGATATTGCAAGTCTTATCACCGCTACAACCAGAGCCTTCCCTGCACCCCCAAGGGAGCGTCCAAGACTCCCCAGCAGGGGCTGTTGTACGAGTAAAGGTACGGAAAAGCATATACCTGTCGCTGTGCATCAGTAAAGAGAGTAGGCAACTAGCCCCTGCAGTGGCCATCTAATCTCTTGCATTAGCCCAGGAAGGGTTTATTAATGTCACATATATTTTATTGATAGTCCACTGATCATACCTTCCCATAACCCTTAGTGTGCATTAAGGACATGCACCTTATATAACATATCAATACACAGTGCATTTAAATAGATGCCCCACACATCATGCTCATATTCAAAACGCTTCTGACACATTTTTCAATAATGAACACTCAATGAATTCCGTTGCACTCTCCTGTATAGTATACATCTTTTGATTAGGAGAAATAAATATATAAAAACATTGCTACTAATTACGTCACTAAACATAACACACATATTGCGCAAAAGCCATTAATGAGTAAGCAGCTATCATTGTCACTACCTCTAAGTCTACCCAAGACTAATCAACCTTCTCAGAGGCATCATAGCCACCTTAAAGGTCACTGCTTGCCTCACCAGGTCTAGCTAGGCAACTTCATCACATCTCGCTAGGCAATCTTCATAGATCAGCTGCCCTTTCAATACCTCAATACCTTTCTCAATGTGATATCAATGATGGGTAAAACCTCTTATACTCACTATGTGTTGAGAGCAGGGAGATAAGGACTGGAAGGGACTGGATGCATGGAGCAGTCTTCAAATTCACAAAAATATTTAAAAACCACTTATTAAAACCACCATGGTCTTCTATCAAAAATCACAAAAAAACAGGCTAAAATGCTTCAGAAAGTGTCAATGTGCCTCATTCAAGTACTGTGGTCCGCAAATAAGGGTGCCGGTAGCAACGTACTGGCGCCCTTTCTGGACCGCCGTACTAAGAGAATGCCGGTAGGGGCACAGATCGCCCGGCAGGCATGCCCTGCCGGGAAATCAGGCCCCTGCTGGCATGTCTCTCACTGAAGCACCGGCACTATTACTAACAGTGCTGGTGCTTCAGTGTCCCCATTCCCATGAAGTCCTACGGAGCTAATTGGAAATGGGGATTTACCATTCTGCCAATGCTTGTGATATCCCGGTGGCACTGGGATATCAGGCAGCAGAATTAGTGTTACAGGGTTGGCGGGAACCCACCGGTTGCACTGGTGGGTTACCACCAACCTCATAATGAAGCCCCATAACAATTGGAATCAACCATGGTGCCAGCATCAGCCATTCATAGCTGGTGGGCTGCTATGCCATGGGCAGAAATGAAAACAACTCCATATACTGCCCCATCCAAATGAATAGTTAATTTCCAAAGCAAAGATAAACAGTCCTCCTGCTACTCAAAAAGCCAAACAATCCAATTTCACAGGCTTTAAAAAGTCAGGCTGAAAATAGAAGGGATTTTCCCCCCACCTCACCATAAGGCTTGCAGGAAAAGAGTCCTCCCAGTCTGCCTCTGTCCTCCAGCTCCCGTCTGCCTCTTGTCTTCCTCCGCCAGCTCCTGTCTGGTTCACGCACAGCTAACCTTCTGCTCGGTCTTCCAACGTCAGCACTTCTATACTATCTGAGAATAAGCTGTCAACTCCGCCTATTAGCATACTTTCTAACAAAAGCAAAAGGCTGTTTAGATCATCGGGCCATTATCAGTGCCCAGCATCTTTCACAGAAGTAAAATGCTGGTTAGATCATCGGCTCATTATTAGTGCTCAGCATCTTTCAGAGAAGCAAAAAGCGTGTATATGATAAAAGCAAGGCCAATGCAGATTGTCTAAAACCTTTCACCCAGCATTACGAGTCACTGTCTTATCATGATGTGGCTTCAAGCCTCGCCGGAAGTGCTGTAGCAAAACTGCTATTTTAGTTAAGTTTACTATAGCCGAGGCAGTTGGAAAACTTCCCAGAAAGTCTGTAATGCATCCTAGAAAAATAGTTTACACGATTTGCTCAGAGTGTTCCATAACAAGATAAGGGCCCTCATTACAATTCCGGCGCTATTAGCACCATGGTTGGTGCCAGTGTTGTCACGGGTCCGCCATGGTTCAATGGGGAATTACCACCCCATTTCAAGGTTGGCGGGGCGGTAATTCCCCATTGAACCATGGCCCTTCCCCATTCCCATTTTCGCCCCATAGGGCTCTATGGGAATGGAGAAGGCGCATAGTACGGTACCGCAAATTGCGGTACCGTACTTAGGACCAAGGTCCCTTTGCGTGTCCCTACTTGTAGACCAGCCGTTAAGGTCGGGTCCCTCAAAGGGACCTTGTAGTAAGGTGCTAAGTGTTTAACGGTCCCTTTGCGGGTCCCTACTTGTAGACCAGCCGTTAAGGTCGGGTCCCGCAAAGGGACCTTGTAGTAAGGTGCTAAGTGTTTAAAGGCGCCACAGCCTTTTACGGCGCCGTTAAACACTTAGCGCCAGGGTCGTAATGAGGCCCATGGTCTGTCCTGAAGCCCGGAAATCCAAACCAAACGTTATTTTCTACATTTAATTGTATATCCTACTTATTTCCTGAATATTTCAGATGCATTACACTGGGTGCCCATGTTAAAGACAACATGGCTGGGAATTACGCTCAGACAGTATGTTAAACGGAATATCATATTGTGCCTTCTTTATTATATATATTGGCCTAAGCCCAGTCACTCTGTGAAGAAAACCGCATTGCGAAGTTCCGATCTTAGATCGATTTAGCTGCCATTTTAGGTCCATCTGCCATTTTGATTTCTACTCTAAAGTGATTCTGTGTTCTAAAATGGTGGACAGTGTTTCCCGCTTGTAACTGAGCCACCCTGAACCTTGTACGTGAGTTAATGTATAATCTGTCCATTGACCGAATGTTTGGGTCGAGTAAAGAGACCTTGTCCCATGCCTGACTCGTAGACAGAGGATTACCTGCGCCAACAAGTCCGATCCGCGGACATACATCAACTACAATGTAACATCAATACTGAACGTGGACACGAGCTGAACTACATTGTATAGAACATGTGTTAAGGCTTATTGTTAAATCCGAGAATACACTGTTGCCATTGTAACATGTTGACATGCAAACTGAGAATGATCCACATGCATATAGTTGGTTAAACCAGATGTGAACTCGGCACAAACCCTAGACCGAGTATCATTAACCTGTAGAGGGGCTGGACATTATGATTGGAAATGTATAAAATGCATAACTGTTTAGACGTCCAGTACCACTCACTTCTCACACCGAAAGGGCTGGTATTCGCTGTGATGTACTGAGGGCCAGATAGCTATCTGTTTGTAAACTGTACAGTTATAGAATAAAGATCTGTGAATCTTTATAAGCCCATGTTTGGTGTATTTCCTTTTGGGGTACTCAGCCTCGATATTTCCTTTTGCTTTTACAAGTATACCCCAAGCATGGTTAAAATAAAAAATGCATAACAGCAGTACCGTGACCTTATAAAGGAACTCGGCCTTCAGCCTCTTCCATCAATTGGTCACCGAGCTCCTCAGTGACTAGCAAAATAATTTTACCATATAGGGTCCTTTATCTCACAAATGATTACAAACACATATATGGCAATCACCCCAGCTCGGGGGGGGGGGGCGGACATGGCTGGTAACTGCTCCCTGTTGCCTCCCCACACAGTGTGTTCTCACCCCTTGTTCCAGCCACCTGATTGTCGGAGCGCCCTTATCCGGGTGCAAATGAATCATATTATTATTTGTTTTATTAGAATTACTTGTACCTGAGTTAAATGAACAGTTTACAGCCACCAATGATGCTAATAATAATAATAATAATAATAATATTAATAATAATAATAATAATGATAATAATAATGAGTAGTAACAGTCAAGTCAAGTTTTTATGGTACAAAAATAACATACACGTACGATTATTATTATTATTATTATTAGTATTATTAGTATTATTATTATTATTATTATTAGTATTAGTATTATTATTATTAGTAGTAGTAGTATTATTATTATTATTATTATTATTATTATTAGTATTATTATTATTATTAGTATTATTATTACGCCAAAAGAGGGTTTGGTAAAGAAGAAAGGGGAACCCTGATTCTGAAGCCTATGCTCTTTTTTCCTCAGCAGAGCAGTGGCTCCTTGGCGTGTGCCTGATCTTCCACATCACGGGCCCGGGGCGGGTGAACATGCGATGCTGCCAGTCTTTTCAGAATGCTTTGATGGGTCCAGGAAGGAAAGCTTCAATGTTTTGCATCAGCATTTCTAGATGGAGGTGGAATTCTGAAAACTGCGTTTGTGTTGATGGGTTAAGGTCCATCTCTGAAAATGCACCCTGAAATTACTGACCCCATTTGGGAAGCATGCTGACACCAGCTACCCAGTCACTGTCGGCGACAGGCCTTACTGCTTCAATTTGGTGACATTGGGGTTAGCTGAGATGTTACTCCTGGAAGCCACTCTGACTAGAGAGGTAATGAGACACTCCAGCCAAAGCGATCTCCTGGATGGCAGGAATATGGAGGAAAAAATGGAGAAGCAAAATAACTTCCGGGTCATGTCGATAACGGCTTACTCCCAGGAAGAAGGTCAATACTCCATGAATGTTACAATGGTCCATCAGGAAGCAGAGTGGGGTTTTTGAACCAAGAAGGCTGGTAAAGGACGAGGAAGGAAGGACCAAGGCTAACGAGCAGGGTAATGAGAACAAAAAGAGAGGGACAGAGTCTGACAGGAACCAAGGGCAGAGAGAGGGCAAGACTTACTACACACTGGAAGAGCGTCCGCCCCAGGAAAACTCAGAGCTGTGAGAGGTGAACAGCTGTGACTCTGGGCTGCTGCTATCTTCCCGGATTCCATAGTCATAGTGCGTTACCGGCAACAATTGACGTGTGTGTACCTGATGTGCGTGGCAGCCATCTTGGGATAGAATGCCGTGTCTCCAATGATGGTGCAAGCTCCTGCCATCCCACGTGCGGATCCTGACACTCACGTTGCTACTGGTTTAGTGCATGTCCACATGTTTGGCAAGTGCCTGACATTTGAATATGCATGGAGGGGCTGGAAAGCACTCCCCTCAGAAATCAGACGTGGAAGGTCACGCAGAACTTTCATCAGGCTCTAAAGCAGTGGCCGATGCTGCCACAATTCTAGTGCCTAGACACCATGTTGGGGTAAAGTGTGCTCTAGATATATAGGCATGTTATGATATGATATTTTATTTATAGCGCGCTTATACACAAGTGGTTCAAGGCGCGACGAGCAGGGGAGGGGAACAAGGGGAGACAAGACAACGATCTTACTCGGCCCAGTGACATTGAGATTGCGCAAGTGCAGGGGAGAAGGAAGGGGAAAAGTTATGTTATGTTATGTTATTCCAACTTGTAAGGCGCACAGTCACCCAAAGGTATCATGTCGCTGAAGTCGGGAGAACCAAGGAGTCCCAAAAGAGAAGAGTTTTTAAGGCCTTCCTGAAGGCTAGGTAGCTATGGATTTTCTTTATGGTCATGGGCAGGCCATTCCACAGCACTGCAGCAGTGCCAGGCAAAGGGGAGGAGGAGCAAGTGCAAGCCATAGGATCAAACATTGAAGACAGGAAGTGCGACCAGCAAGCAGCAGTGCAGGGTTAAGTGCAGAAAACAAGTGATTTGAAAAGTGCAGGTAGGAGGGTTATAGGGTTGCAGATACAGCCCCAAGTGTAGGGTTGCCAGGAGGCAGTGCAGGTGTACGACTAGGAGGGCAGGGGCCTGGGCCAGTGATTCAGATGGTAGCCAGGTAACCAGTGCAGTATCACCCATGAGATCAGCAAGGCAGCGGACGAGAGAAGGCAGTTGCAAAGAGGAAGGTCTTGAGCTGCTTCCAGAACCTGAGATGATTCTGCTCAAGTTTCAGAGAAGCAGGGAGGCTATTCCACCAATTATTACATTATCTACCAATCAAAGGGCCTCATTACGAATGTGGTGGTAAGGCTACCGGTGCTGTTGTTACCATACTGCCACATTACGAGTGGTCAGGCCAGGCGTGCAGAGCAGCACCCACGAGCAGAACTTGTGATTGCACCAGCACCGTTATAAACGGTGCCGGTGCAAGCATGCTCCCCGCCCCCATTCTGCCCTATTGGACAGAAAGGGGATCGGGAGCCCGGCCATACTGGCACCCACGAATGGCCAATTACCGGCCCATTCAACTCGTAATGGGCCGATAATGACCCATTCGCGGGTGCCAGTGCCGGTAGCGAGTTTGCCGGTAGCCGTGCCCTTGCCAAACTTGTAATGAGGCGCCAAATAGCTTTCTTTCGGCCCTAAATAATAAAAGCATACAGATTCATGAAAACATCTAAAAAACAGTTAAGGTGCTTGACGATTACACTCCATTCACAGATATTAAAGCCATTTAAACATCATATAGCAACTTAGTTATTAAAGTGCAGTTAAGTGCAGTTTGTGCTAATGACATGGCTTTAATCAATCAGTCAATGTTGACATCGGAAACATGGAACCAAAAAGCGCACCAAGATACACATAGAAACATTGTTACTACATTATTTGCATTAACATCATTATTATCGGCAATGTTTACCTAAAATAGACATTTGCTACCCTGAGCATAAAACAAATAATAATTATATTAATGGTTAATTTTATACTGAAAATATGTGTAATGCAAGGTCCATATTTTTGAAAGCAGCTGTACTGTGCGCTGCTTGATACTCTGCCAGTTACACAGTCCCACTCTTCGCCATCACATTCTGATTTCTGTTCGCCGCTCCCTCAACCAGAACCTGCACCACTCGATGTCCTGCACCTAGCGTATCTGACGCTCCTGCGATGAGGAATTGTCTCTGTAAAGCACTACTTGGCGCCTGGTCCAGAGTACATCAAATACGTTAACAAATATACCATATTTATTATTCTAATTTATTGTATTCATAATATTTACCTGCTGCTTTAAAGTGTCCTGCCACCAGCGTGCACATAATATAAGCAAACTAAATTCAAAAATTCACTCACGAAAACGAAACTATCAGAGTTGCAGAAACATTTGCCAACTAGTGCTTAGAAGACAGAGGAGGCTCCCCACTTGTAGCAGCTAGTAGACAGGTGCATATTGTTTGCCTCCCACATATTAAACTTATTAAACATGGAATGGCGAAAAATTGACTATGTTCAATTTAGTTCATGCAAGATGTGGAATTACAAATACAGTTAAACTTCATTTCTTATGTAGCCAGACAGAAAAAAGAATCATGAGGGCCAGTTCATGCATACTATGCTGATACCCGATCCGGCAGGCCCGCTAGGGTCTTATCAGCCCGGAGCCCGAGATAAAGGCCCGAGCAAAGCGAGGGCTTTTAACAAGAGTCCCCAGGCCGATAAGACCTGATCCAGCCCGCCGGAGAGGGTCTTAAGGCTATTAGCATCCCTGGTTACCAAGCGGTTACCCGGGATGCTAAAAGAAAGTATTTTCCTTCATTGAACGAGATGTCGCGCGCGTCCTATTCAATGAATGAAAATACTGTCTAAAGATGGCTGCCATGGAAATGGAAGGCGGGTCTCCATACGGAGCCCCTCTTCCATGTCCATGGCGTCCACTGAGCAACAGCAGAAGCGCGGCAGCGGCAGTAGAGGGGCCGCCGCTGCCGTTGAAAACAGGTAAGTAGGGGGGTTGGAGGGAAACATTTAAAAAAAAGTCCGGGTAAGATAGCGCTGCGGGCATGGGAAGCAACCAGTAGGCTGCTCGGAGCGTGGGCTGAGATTAGCGGTTTCAGCCCATGTTTCGAGCAACCTGATTGGGTGGCTCCCCCACCCCGGGTGCGTGTCTGAGCCGCTTTCTGGAATGTTCTATGCGTGTCAACCACCTCATTGTAATCATTCATGCTTTTGGTTGCCTTTGTTAATGGGATCCTGTAGATCTCTAAAACTCTTGCGGATGAAGGAGTGGGGGGTGTTGGCGCTGAAACATTCTGCAGCTGAGTGAGATGGGATAGGAAACAGACATGTTTTTTTGCGTGTCTAAAGGCAAGGTAATCTCACATTGGGCAACCAGCCAATTGCTTCTCCTTCCAAAGCTGTGGAGCTATCACTAAGAAAGCTGAGCAGCCCAGTCTTGCCATGCAAAATCTAGGAACATGTAGGAGTAAAACAGCTGTGAAGCAGAATAGAGGAAGCAGTGTGTGTGCAATGGGGGAACCTCTAAACAGAAAATGGAGCATCAGAGTTGTAGACGTCCCTGTGGACCACACAAAGAGACCAATGTAGAGGATGCAAGTAATTGATTGGACTCAGTGGGTTCAATATGATTACTCTGTGCTAATGACCACTCTAGATTTAAAAACTGTTAATATTCTTAACCAGCAGCGAACACCCTATTCCAACAAACCCAGCCACTTGGGTTCGAAAATTGTGAACAGGGAATCCAAAAATTGGGAAAGGTGAATCACGCTCAGGATGTCTTGTCTCTAAAAGGCTTAGTATTGTTTCCAAATTAGTATACAAATAACAAGTAGTTCTACTATAGTATACGTGTTATTCCATAATGTGCACAGCCGACAGGTATTTTCCACCACCTGGTCGTTCTCAAGGCCTATTTCCGATGATTGTAATTCATTAACCTGGAAGGACTGCCCAGTCCTTAATAAATGAATGTTGCATTGATTGAGCAATCTAGTTCAAATCGGGTTACATGACCCCTATGGTCAGTGTCTGCCTCATCTGAGGTCAGGTTGATGTCTCTCAGCCACAAGTAACGGCAAGAAGACCAGCTTAGAGTAAATATCCACAACCTGACGCCAAAAGGACAAGTTTCATATTTTCATGCTTTATGAATTTAACTTTTGAAACACAGCCCAGAATTAAGAGGGCATCCTTATTCTGGGCAACAAAAATAAACACCAAAATGGGCCGCACAAAGAATCTCAACATACCAGACAACAAGACTGGAAAAGAAAGAACAAAAAATGGGTCTTACTGAGATCATAGATCAATGGGAGATGCTACTGACTTCTGTGGTCTGAGAGAAGCAAGATTCAAACATGAAGAGCTGCCATCAAGAGTACCATTCTCTAAAGGATGGATGGTGCCAGGAATTTTATCCAGGCTCTAGAGTAGAGACTGGGTACTTTTCCTGATCTTCAGCTCTCCAAGGTCCCTTGTTGGTAGCAGTGGCTGAACAGTCAGACCTAGCTCTCAGTACTAAAGTGGCCTGTTCGAAATACTGGGATCTCACAGAGAATAAAACTAATGACCAGACAAAAGTAGGTTTTAAATGATTGATATGAATTAGCAGCCCTTAGATTTGTTTTAGTTAGTGAAATATAGTCTGAACAGAGAAAATCCCAGTTCTCTATTGCATGCATCCAAGTGCCATTTACAGGCAAATGGAGGAGGTGGGGACTTTGGGCTCCAACCTGTGCTGTTGTGGCCATATTTGACATAAACACTGAGCTGCTATAAAGGCAATGAGAACCAAGCGAGTACAAGAATATTCAATGAGATAATACATAGAAGGTGGTACTAAAATAAACAGATGTATCACTGAAAGATTTAAGCTACACTCTGGGCATTTTACTGGGTCTGGAATATCTGTTGCACTAGCTGTACCCGGCTTGTCATGTGGTGTCTCTCTCCCACTCTCGCTCTCTGCGCTGTCTTTCACTCTCTGGGTAAGGTGCATGCTGGAGCCACCAAAGCTGCTAGCTTGAAGGGAGAACTTGGGGCTGTGTGTTTTCATGTCCAAAACAAGAGCAGCAGTAACAGAGGCATCCCCTGAGGTGTGGACCAGCCTGCTGTTTGGAGGTATACATTGTCACCGCGTGTGTCCTGCAGGAATGTTACCATTACACTGAGGACACTATGTCTGTACAAGAGACGTGAGGGGTATGTGGATAGGCTTTGCAGGGGATGCTGGAGTTCTGACCTTGTAATGAACCAGAGGGGCGAGCTGTGGGGTTTACAACTGTGTTTGTTATTTCCTATTTTTTACTAATTAGTTTCTGTGCCTATTGTAACAGTTGTCCTGGTTATCGCAGAGGAAATCATTGGTTTGAATCTGAGTGTGGACCTTTCCAAGAAATGAAGAACATTTTGAGAGAATAAAATGGTGTGAATTGTCAGCAATATAATCTATTTAAAAAGGAATGATTAATTAATTTGTACTCACATTGTAAATTGTTTATCTTTAAAATGTTACAATGTTCATTTCTAACAATCACTTCCAGTATGCACTGTGATATGATGTGGCATTTATAACGTGCCTGTACACAAGTGTTTCTAGGAGCGACAAGGCAAGGAGGGGAAAACAAAGGGAGGACAAAATAACAATCTTACTAGGCCTTGTGTCATTCAGATAGTGCGAGTGCGGGGTACAGGGAAGGGAAGAAGTGCCAGGGGGGAATGGGAAGGGGGAAGTGTAGTTAACTCACAAGTGCAGCCTGTGGGTTGCTCATAAGTGCAGAGAGAAGGGACTTTAGAGTTGTAGATAGAGACCCTTAAGTGCCAGGGAGCCCGGAGGCAGTGCAAGGGCAACTGGACATGCAGGAGCCTGGGCCCGAGTTCAGAGGGTGACCAGGTGACCAGTGCGCTGAGCAGTCAGGTGCATCAGCAGAGGAGAGGAAGAGAGAAAGCAGAAGCGAAAAGGAAGTTATTGAGTTGCTTCCGGAACCAAAGATGGTTCTGCTCAAGTTTGAGAGAGACAGCCAAGGAGATAGATCTGCCCCAAACTCTCTGCTTGGAGAAGCGTCTGACCCTCAGAGAGTTGGAGGTGGATGAGTGGAGAGCTCAAGAAGGAAGATGTTTTGGAAGAGAAAGTTGGAGGTAGATCATCACACGTTTTACTGAGGAAAGTTCATAATCAAATCCTGGAATAATCATATAAATGATCTTCTCAAAGAAGGTTATCATTCCAAGAGCAAATTAGTTTCTTATGTCGTGCTCCATGCTGGAGACCTGCATCTAAACCGGGGACTGGTTATCAAACCCATGCTGCTCAGGGCAGTCTTGTTTCCCAGATGAGCAGTTGCCCCTGACCTATCCTCCAAGCTAAGGGGGCAAATAGAATAAAAGAACCTCATAGAATTGAAGGTGTGTATGCCTATTACCCATTGCACAGATGTCCTTAGAAAAGTATGCATAGGCTCAAAAGACGCATTTTTGGCAAGCCTAAGCTAACTAATTATCACCAAAGAAACACACTATGGCCATTGTTCGTGAGAACTGGTGGGCATCGGATTTGACAGCTAAAGTGATCTTCCCAGCATCTGTATGCAGGTCGCCTGGTTGGCAAATGTGGTGGCGGAGGCAGCTTTAGGTGCTAGGGGCCAGGGGGCCCTGAGGGAGCACTTCTATTATCAATGATTGAAGATCAGTGATTGGTGGTGCTCCTGTTCATTGAAGGTATGGTAATAGTTCCCCAGAATTTGTGTCAGTGCCTAAGTGTTCTGAGGGAGCACAAACCAAAGAGAACAATTCTGAAATAATTTGTTGAAGTGGTGCATGTAGTGCATAATTCTTTAGAACATCCTGGTAAAAAGCTAAACATTTAACAAATGGCTCTGTAGAGTAACACGTGAAAACATGTAATATATCCCAGATCACCAACAGTACACAGGTTGAATGTATACCATTTTCATTATGCCTTTGCACAAAATATATGCCAGCACTGATACTCTAAAACAATGTCATAATGGCATCCCCAATATAAGAAGCTAGTGCCCTGGCAAAGCACAGGTTCATGATGCTTTTGTCTAAAATATAAGCCAGCCTTGCCCTGTAAAGCATTTTTCAATGCTTCCTGTGCCCAAATATATACCAGTATCTTGCACTGTAAAACACTTCGGATAGCCCCAACAGTGTATGCCAACAATAAATAAAGGGGAGAACCCTAGTCACAATAATGCTGGGTATAGGAAATGCCTATCCAGGATAACTACTACTCTTGCCACATCTTATCCCACTCCGCAACAGGATTGTACCAACTCTTGATACCTCCACTAACAGTTTCATTGTCCAATTGGTCATCTGAATTGCATTTTGCCTTGATAAAGACCCAGGAGGGTTGAAACACATTTCAGCTGGAATCAGAATTAAATAATTTTCTTTTGACACAATTAATAGTGTTTGACTTTATTGACTTGAAAACTTGACTAATTTTGTGGCATTTCCTATATCCAGCACCATTGTGACTAGGGTTCTCCCCCTGTATTTTTGTTTAAACTCAACTTGGGACAGAAGGGACCATCACCTTGCACCCCCTCACACGCAGCAGTGTACATCTATTATTTTGAACTGATCAGCACAGCGGTCCCTATATTCTAGTGCCTTATACTTGACTTACATGCCAATGATGTGTCTGTCCACAACATATGTCAGCATGGATACTTGTTTATGTTGACTGTGTCCAAATATATGCCACTATTGCCACTGCCAAACACTTTCAAAATTGTTCATACAGTATATGCCAGCACTGACACTGTAAATCTCATAATTATTGTGCCTACAATATGTTACTATTGTCCGGTTAAACGCATTTGTATGCTGCCCATGCCCAAATGTAAGGGATTATTGTCACTGTAAAACATTTTTCCTATGGTGAATATATGCCAGAATGCCACTGTAAAATAATTTTCATCATGGGCTGAAGGCAAGGCTTGTAAAGGCACTAAAGAGTATCAAATGTGTGACATGGGGATCAGAGCTTGGTTACCAAGCAACCTGTGGGCCAGAACGAATGAAGCCTCTAAGCTCACCTCTTCCAACAGTTTACAATGATCACCATGCAATGTATGTGATAACAAAGTTCGCCACTCAATGGCCAGTACTGGGGTAGGCAGAAGAGTGCCAACGATGGCAATCAGCCTTCTAGGCACAACCTGGCTCTGCTTCTACACGCAAAACGTTATCTGTGATTAGGAGTAGGGCCAGGATAGGTGCATAAGGACCACTTAGCCCCGTACTGCTTCAATATCTAAGTGTCACCCGACACTTAAATGCACAATAGCCACGTGCAGCCACCTTGGTGGATAGAGGGCACACATTTCATTGCAGGTTAAAAGGCTGAGCTCTGAAATTCCGCCTTTACCCTATTTCAAGGGTGCAACCGCTCATGTTGTGCCTGAGCGTTTCAGTTTCCCTTCCAGGCCCAGCGACTCTGGCAAGGGTCTTAAAATCCCCTTTTGCTTTGCTCATTTCAACAGGGGAGGTAACATGCAGGGGAAGGAGCAGCACTGAGAATGTACATTGGGCTTTTTGTTATTTAAGGCTGTGGGCTATGATGCGTATTACATCCCCGGAAAATGCACATTTTGCATTAGAGGCAAAGTGCATGCATAAAGTCATTCCCCGGGCATTTAGGCTGTACACAGGCGTGCCTTCAAGCAAGATGCGTTAATTTGAGATAATTGCCCACGGAGCTGCCACTCAGAATTTTGCAATTTTTGTAATCAAGCCCTATTTTGGTTAAAAATAACATCATGATGATGGAGGGGATAGAAACATTTCGGAAATGACATTGGGAAAATCACTGCATTAGGGTCGGTAAGTAATCACTTCTCCTAAAAGATTATTTTTATTAAAACGGTTGCTCCGGTAAAAGAACTACATTCAAAGCACATCTGTGCCCATGCCCCCCTGAGCCTCATTACGGGGTCTCCTGTAAAAATGCTGGAAACATTGACGGTGGTATTGACGGTGGTATTGACGGTGGTATTTTATATATTTTTTCATTGTGTGACATAGTTTCAGCAATTAAACTTTACACACATGCACAATTTCATCACATTCTTATCAAAGAAGTAAAATTCATTAATCAGCATTAAAACGCGTTAAGATCAAAGTTAAAATATTTTTACAGAGTTCATCACTGCAATCGCAAGATGATCACAAGGCTCTGTAAGAAGAACCCACCACAGAAATGCATATGAAGAAAATAGCCTATTTCTAAAATAGAGTTTAAACATTACCTCTCGATGGTCACAGAGCACTGTACATTCTGTAATGAAATGTTTCAAAGTTTCACTCAACATCATACAGAAATGGCAAAGACGGTCAACAATTGGCTATCTATTACGAGCACCCAATAGATCCTTGTAACGCTCAGCTGGTATCCACGGGGATGTCACTCAGCCTGTTCTGACCCCTTACGACCTCGAACCCTTCCCTGGAGGCTATTCGACTGGAGACTGGGCCTGAAACACAGGATTGGCAGAGTTTAACTCCCTATTGTCTCTGTGTGCTTGAACCCCTTCTTCTCCGGGGTCCAACCCTTCCCTTTGATCCACAGCTCACCTTGTTTTCTTGGATAGTGTGCTCTCCGGCCTGCTTTCAGTGCAGGGGTGCATTGATTGGTGCGGGCTCGTTGCTGCCTAGTTAGTTCACTGGCAAGAGTCCGACAGGTAAGTATAATGAGTCTTTTGAACAGTTCTCTAACTTCGTCCTTTCCTTCCTTAGATGATGGCCGGCGTCCGGGGATGGCGGCATGCTGCTGAGATGATTAGCGCTGAAGGTGAGTGAGAGCGCGATGCGCAATGCACCCCTTTCGTATTTGCATTGAACTGAGTTCTTTTTCTGTGTCTTTTAGGTGCCACGACATTTTCAGCGTGGATGCCGATTATGAAGAACAAATGCGGTGGGTAAGCACGGTACGCAGCGCCTCTAGATGTTTCCACGCTAACCTGGAGTGTCTTTTCCCTCTTGCAGATGGATGAGAAGTTACGGAGACAGAGTTCCCCCAGAGCGGCTTGGATTCAGGTAAGCGTTTGAAGCTCGTACTGTATTTAAAAATAAGCGAAGATTTGCAGAATGCTTACTAATGCCTTTTTTCTGTTCTTTTCCCTTTTCCTTAGGAAGCGGCGTGCCGGGATGGGAATGACACCGCCGAAGATGCCCGCAGAACGGAAGGAGTGATGAATGATGGGCAGAAGCGCCGCAAGGTAAGGCTGTTCCTAACGGTGTTCTTGTTCTTGCAGGAGGTGAGCGCAGAAGAAAGATGCAGGCCTACTGGAGACCGATCCGAACACGGTGAGTGTCACGCTGCAGGTGCAGAAAACGTAAAGCATGTTTCTCAGCCTGGGTGTGGCTTAAATAGTCTCTGGGTATCCCAGGTGTCTCTGGGCTGAACCACACCCAAAAGACTAGAACGCACATGCAGTTCTGGGAACCGAAACATGTGGGGGCATCCATCTTGTCTCCATCATTGCACTACAAGTCAATCCCCAATGTTATCCTATGGGAGTGAGTGAGTCTGGTGCCACAAGCGCCAAGTCTGACTCCAAGTGGGTCTTTGGAGGGATGGAGAGGCTCTTGAGGGCCATGTAGGTGATCGTGGCCTGGCTCCAGCCTGACATCTTGGAGGGCTGGGGACATGAGGGGCAGGAATCATGACAGCACTCCCCCCCAAGGCCCCTCTCAAGGTGGCTCTTCTGTCTGGTCCTGGTTTGGTTGGATGGTTTTGATGAAATCGTCTAAGAAAGCGAGGTGCATGGATGTACTCACAAGGCTCCCATGTCCTGTCTTGTGGACCATACCCCTTCCAGTCTACTAAGTAGTATAATTTGGATCTGACATACTTTGAATCTAGGATGTCCTTGACTTCGAATTCAGGCTCCCTGGCGACTACTACTGGCTGTGGTGGCGTTGCTACCTGGGTCCCAGGTTGAACAGGTTTAAGGAGAGACACGTGGAACACAGGATGAATCTGCATGTTTGACGGCAAAGCTAGTCTGACCGCCACAGAATTTATCACAGAGGTGACGGTGAATGGACCGAGGTATCTTGGACCTAAAGTTCGGGTTCCTTTAATGGACACGTGTTTAGACGCCAGCCAGACTTTGTCTCCCACTTGGTAGTTGGGGGCCTTTGCTCGGTGTTGATGAGCAAACTTCTTTTGGCAATTCTTAGCTTGAAGTAGGTTTGAGAAATGGTTGTGTGCAAGGTCTTGACTGCTGGCATTTCCAGGATTGTAGGAACGTCCAACTCAGAAGTACGTGGGTGCCTGCCATACATGGTATAAAAGGGTGTCTGCCCAGTGCTGGTGGTTAGGGAATTATTATAAGCATATTCAGCTTGGTGTAACATGCAACGCAGATACTGGTCGAGCGTCTGATTTGTCCTCTCAGTTTGATCATCCGTTTGGGGATGGTGACTGGTGGATAGCGAGATGTGGATAGGGCCCTAGAGCAGCATTTTCTCCAGAAGTTAGATACAAATTGAGTACCTCGGTCTGAGACCAAAACTGAAGGAAACCCATGGAGCCCTACGATGCCTTCAAGAAATACCTTTGCCAGAGTGGAAGCATTTGGGAAACCCTTAAGAGGAATGAAATATTCCATTTGTGAAAATAGGTCCACGACCACAAGAATAGTGTTAAACCCTTGACTGGATGGTAAGTCAGTAATAAAATCGAGGGACAACGTGTGCCAGGGTGCTGGTGGGATTTCCAATGGTTGTAATAGCCCAGCCGGTTTCTGCTTGGATGGCTTGTTTTGAGCACACACTCCACAAGATAGGATGAATTGGATTATGTCTTTACGCCACGTGGGCCACCAATAATTTTGTTTTACCTTGGCTAGGGTTTTAGCGATTCCAGGGTGGCCCTCGACCAAGGAATCATGATAACCGGACATGAATTGTTCTCGTAGTTCTTGGTTTAGTAAGAATAAATGATTCCTGAAGTAGGGCAACTGATCTTTTATCATGTAATGTTCTCCTTGTGCTCTCCACGCTTGTAATTGCTCCGGACCCATCAGGTTTTGGATTTCTTCATGTAATTCTTTCTGAGTTATGGTTGCTGTGATTCTTAGGAGCTTGTCACTCGGGATGATTGCTATTGGGTCATGGGTCTAATACCCTTGCTCTTCCACCCCCATAGGGGAAAGGGCATTGGCCTTCCCGTTTTTCACCCCTGGTCGAAATGTAATCACGTAGTCATATTCAGCAAAAAAAAGAGCCCAACGTAGTTGTTGGGAGGATTGGGCCTTTGCCGTTTTTAGGTACTGGAGGTTTCGGTGGTCAGTTATTACGGTGATTGTGTGTCTGGCGCCCAAGAGGTAGTGCCGCCATGCCTTAAAGGCTGACTTAATGGCTAGGAGTTCTTTGTCTGTGATCGCGTAATTGAGTTCAGGGGGTGTGAATTTACACGACCAGAAGGGAACAGGGTGTAACTGGCCCGTTTCGGGGTCCTTTTGTGAGAGGATGGCTCCCATAGTCATGCTTGAGGCATCCGTTTCCACCAGGTATGGGAGATCAGGGTGAGGGTGGCGTAAGATTGGGGCAGATGTGAATCTTGCCTTGAGTTCCTGTCAAGCCTCCTCGGCTTCTGTTGTCCACTGGAACTTTTTGTTGCTTTTCCTTAGCAATGACGTGATGGGATGCACGATTTGCGAAAATCCTGGGATGAACCGGCAGTAGAAGTTTGCAAAACCCAGCATACTTTGAACCCCCTTGAATGAATTTGGGGATGGCCCGTTCAGGATAGCATCTACCTTGTGTACATCCATTCAGATTCCATTCGGGCTGAGAATAAAGCCCAGGAATTCCACCTCAGAGACGTGGAATGAGCACTTTTCGAGCTTGGCGTAGAGCTGGTGTTGACAGAGTTTCTCCAATACGGATCGGACGTGTTTAACATGGTCCTGCTTTGATGCAGAATATACTAGGATATCGTCGATGTACACTAGAGCACAGACAACAATCAATTCCCGTAGGACATTGTTTATGAAGTATTGAAATGCAGCAGGCGCGTTGCATAGGCCAAAGGGCATTACTTGATATTCGTACAAGCCGTATTTGGTGCAAAAAGCAGTTTTCCATTCATCCCCCTGTGTTACGCGAACAAGGTGATATGCCTCCCTCAGGTCTAGTTTTGTGTAGACTTGGGCATCTTTGACTTGATCAAGCAATTCAAGGATCAGTGGCAGGGGGTAGCGATTTTTTTACGGTAATCTGGTTCAGTGCATGATAGTCGATGCACATTCTCAAGTCCCCCTCCTTTTCTGGTACGAAGAAAAAGGACTGGCTGCTGGAGACTTCGAGGGACGGATGAACCCATTGGCCAGGTATTGGTCAAGATAGGCCTTCAGGTGCTGGTTTTCTGGTTCCGTGAGTGCGTAAATTCGCCCACAAGGGATTTTTGCGCTGGGTATCCGGTCAATTTGGCAATCGTATGGTGATGCGGTGGCAGGGTATTCGCCTGTTCTTTCTGAAAGACATCTTGAAAGTCCTGGTATTCACTTGGTAGCGTGCCGAAGGCCACAGCCGCAAGCGTGGAGGTTCTGGTGTCTATTGGTTGTTTCTCTTGGCGATAACATGTGTGGGCGCAAGTCTCGGGAAAGGCCTATTCTTTTGCTCGCCAATCGATTCGAGGATTGTGAGCCACCAACCATGGCATTCCCAAAATCAACCGGAACTGCGGTGCCTTGATGAGGTCAAAAACAATAGATTCTTGGTGTCCAGCCTGGCACAGAAGGGTTAAGGCTGCAGTGCATTGGAATACTGGACCAGAAGCTATTTCTGTGCCGTCGACAATGGTAACAGTGTCGGTGGTTGATTTAGGGCGTAACGGAAGCCCGATCTTTGCCGCAAGATCCTGGTCGATGTAATTCCCAACGGCTCCACTGTCTTTGTACGCTCTTACTGCTTGCATCCGAGATGGTTGTTGGTGATTGATCAAGACCACAGATAGTGCAAAATGGGAGGTCTGTAGTTCACTTTCTTCGCTCAACAAGTGGACCCCTACACTTGCCGGGCTGGGGAGTTTTCCGATTCCTTGATGGTAACATCCTCGTCCGTGGCCCCTACCGCCCTCCTCGGTGGCTTCACAGGGCACTCTTTAAGGAAATGACCTGACCTTCCACAGTACAGACATAACTGCTGCTGTCTCCTTTTATCCCTTTCCGCTTTAGTCAAGGGGGATCTGACCCCCCGATTTGCATTGGTTCTCCTGAATCTTCCGTTGTTCGGGCAGTATTGTCCTTTGAACGCACATACATAGGGCGAGGGTACGGTCTGGTTCGATCTGCTCTTCAGTCCTGCAACCTATGATCCAGTTGAACAACAAGGTCAATGAATTCTGCGCAGTCTTTCGGGGGGTTCACTACTTGCGCGAGAATATCCTTGAGCTCCCCCCACAACCCCCGATGAAATAACGTGGTTCTCTTCTCCACTGGCTGTTCTGCTTCAACTACGAGTCTATTGAAGGTGGCTATGTATGTTAATAGGTCTTGATTCCCTTGGCGTAGGGACAGAAGTTCGTTGTCTAATGCCTGCCCATGAGTACAACGGGCAAACAGCTTTTCCATCTTCTGCTGAAAGCCCCTGAAGTCATGCAGCAAAGGATCATCTTGGGCCACAAAGGGTACAGACCAGTCCGCGGCACTACCACTCAGGTAGGATAGCACAAAAGCGACCTGTGATTGGTCATTCGGAAGGCCCCTGGCCTAAGGAAGTGCAGGCGGCACTGGTTCATGAATGTTGCAAACCTCTTGGGATCCCCCGTAAATCGTTCGGGCAGGGCCAAGGGAACTGCCCCAGGAAGGGTAAAATGAACGGGATTGGCTGATGGCTCTGGCATCGAGGGCACGCTTCCCGGCAATGGTGCATGCCCTGCTTGTGACTGGAGAGGTTGCCGGCTTAAATCATCAGTGCGTTCTTTGGCTACTATCAGCTCTCTCCTCAGGGTGTTGGTCTCCTGCCTGGCTGCATGTACTTCAGAACGTAGTTGCCCCAACATGTGGGCTAACTGGTCGGTTTCTGACGTTTCCATGACACCCAGGTGGATTTTGATGTGAGGCTTTGCGTTCTGTAACACTCACCTGGTATCCACAGGGATGTCACTCAGCCTGTTCTGACCTTTTACGACCTCAAACCCTTCCCTGGAGGCTATTCGACTGGAGACTGGGCCTGAAACACAGGATTGGCAGAGTTTAACTCCCTATTGTCTCTGTGTGCTTGAACCCCTTCTTCCCCGGGGTCCAACCCTTCCCTTTGATCCACAGCTCACCTTGTTTTCTTGGATATTGTGCTCTCCGTCCTGCTTTCAGCGCAGGGGCGCGCTGATTGGTGCGGGCTCGTTGCTGCATAGTTACTTCACTGGCAAGAGTCCGACAGGTAAGTGTAATGAGTCTTTTGAACAGTTCTCTAACTTCGTTCCTTTCCTTCCTTAGATGATGGCCAGCGTCCGGGGATGGCGACGTGCTGCTGAGATGAGTAGTGCTGAAGGTGAGTGAGAGCGCAATGCGCGATGCCCCCTTTGGTATTTGCATTGAACTGAGTTCTTTTTCTGCGTCTTTTAGGTGCCGCAAAGGTTTCAGCATGGATGCCGGTTATGAAGAACAAATGCGGTGCGTAAGCGTGGTATGCAGAGCTTCTAGATGTTTCCACGCTAACCTGGAGTGTCTTTTCCCTCTTTCAGATGGATGAGAAGTTCCGGAGACAGAGTTCCCCCAGAGCGGCTGGGATTCAGGTAAGTGTTTGAAGCTCGTACAGTATTTAAAAATAAGCGAAGATTTGCAGAATTCTTACTAATGCCTGTTTTCTGTTCTTTTCCCTTTTCCTTAGAAAGCGGCGTGCCGGGATGGGAATGACACCACCGAAGATGCCCGCAGAACAGAAGGAGCAATGAATGATGGGCAGAAGCGCCGCAAGGTAAGGCTGTTCCTAATGGTGTACTTGTTCTTGCAGGAGCTGAGCGTAGAAGAAAGATGCAGGCCTACTGGAGACCGATCCGAACACGGTGAGTGTCACGCTGCAGGTGCAGTAAACGCAAAGCATGTTTCTCAGCCTGGGTGTGGCTTAAATAGTCTCTGGGTATCCCAGGTCTCTCTGGGCTGAACCACACCCAAAAGACTAGACCGCACATCCAATGCTCAATGTTATCCTATGGGAGTGAGTGAGTCTGGTGCCACAAGCGCCAAGTCTGACTCCAAGTGGGTCTTTGGAGGGATGGAGAGGCCCTTGAGGGCCATGTAGGTGATTGTGGCCTGGCTCCAGCCTGACATCTTGGAGGGCTGGGGACATGAGGGGCAGGAATCATGACAATCCTTCATTAACAATAGGTTTAGCTTCAACTGTAACTAGAAATCTCTACGTTTCTTTGAGGGGTGTCTAATCAGACATTTCTGCAATGAGTTATAATGTTTTACTCCAACACAAAGTGCTCATAAATTTTGTAAGATTCCAAATGAGATCTGTTAGCAATCCAATCCATTTCGTATATTTTCTTTTGGACCTTGATAGGAGTATATTCCAAATCCTCTAATGTCCAATCATTAAGTTCAAGGATATTCAAAGAACTATTGATCCACTGGTTTAGAGTCACACAATCACCCCGGCAGACACGTATATTCAGCTATTCAAACAAAGAGAGTGTCCGCCGGGGGCTATAGAATGCTACTTAATAACTGGACTCTTTTCCAAGATCGAAAACAAAATCAAAGCTTCGTAGGCCTGTGCAACTATGTCAGAGCATGGGTTTTCGACTACAGCTCGTATACCAAGCCCTTGCTTCAGGCTTTGAAGAAAGCCCAGGCAACAAAAGGAGAAATTGAATGGACTGAGGCAATGGAGAAGGGGTTTGCAGAACTTAAGGGGGCAATTTGTATGGCCCCAGTTCTCGGGATTCCTAATTATGCAGAGGAATTCTACCTGTTCTCACATACCGATGGCAACTTTATGACGGCAGTACTCGCTCAGCGAACCTCACTGGGGTACAAGCCCCTAGCGTATTACAGCGGGAGTTTGGACCCGGTCATGAAAGGCCACTTCACATGTGAACACAATCTAGCTGCTACTGCGTTCGCCTTTGAAAAGGTGTCATCCATTGTGATGGGGTGCTCCATGACATTGTATGTTGAGCACTCGTTATTCGCCATACTAGAGAAGTCAAAGGGCACACTGACATCACAGAGAGCATCTACCTATGAGGTGATTATCTCCAACCCATACAAAAGAAAGAAGGCCCAAAATATGCTGCAAAGCAGCGAGAGGAGTGCTCAAGGGAAGTGATAAAACACACTTGCAGATGATTGATTCTACTTTAGATCAAAGCAAGCCCTCCTCCTGTCCCTAGCCCCATAAATTAACCTCGGAACCAGCATTTGATTATACATTTTGAGCACCGGAGCAAGTGAAAACCACCCATATTTTGTATCAAAGACCCTAAATTGGGTTACAGCAGAAATAGCATTTAATTTGAACATCTGATTTGCCAGGCCCACTGATTTCTTAGCTTTAAACATTATCCCCAAGTATTTAAATTCAATCACCTCCTCCAATCTCTGGCCATCAATGTGCCAATAAAATTGGTTCTTCTAGATATCGGCTTACAATGAATCATAGTCAGCACCTTGCATTTGGGGATGTTGATATACCAGCCAAGATCTTTGAAGTATGCCCCCACAGTAGTCAAGGATCTGTGTGGGCCTACTGCAGTATAATCCAATAAAACAACATCATCTACATATAGGAGATAATGCAATTTTATGGAAACCAATTTCAGGGGGTTTGCCACAATATTTCCTAAAGCAAATCCTATTCCAAAAATATACAAGTTAAATTTAAAAAAATGGACTAGCACACAGCCCTGACGAAGGCCACGCACCACGTAGATCCACTCAGTAAAAGTACCCATTTGGTTTAATCTGACCTTCAATCAAATATCTGCATGCAAGTGCTCCAAAATGCTAACCAAGCACTCAGGGCAGCCCCAAACCCTCAGCATATTCCATAGACGAAAACGATCAACACAGTCAAATGCCTTAGTGATATCCAAGAAGGTCAGATGCAAGCTGCGTTTTGGCTGGAGACCTTGTTTGGACAACAACCGGATTAAAAAACAATTAAGGGATGTGCTTGTGCCCCTTCTAAAACCAGACTGGTTAATGTCCAATTTGCCAGAGCCCTCCGCCCCTTGTTCAAGAACCCGCAATAAAAATATGGAGAAAATCTTATGCAAAGCATCCAAAAGGGAGAGAGGGCATGATCTGTCTGCTCTATCCCCATTTTTGAAGATCACTACGACTATTGCTTCCTTACAAGTCAGGGGAAACTGATGACTGGTCTGTAGAGGAGGTCCCAGACATGGCCTGCACCCCATCCCCTCATTTTGAGGTACCAGGAAGGTACTCGCCAAGGTATGTGATGTATGAGTAGCAGATGAACAAAGAAAGAGCTGCACTGGGGCTGTGCCCAGTGTACATTAGAAGAGCTGTACCTGTTGAAGCGCCCATAACTAGACAACCCTGGGCAGCATGGTACCCTATCAGACAGCCGTACCAGCCGCTGATACGAAATGAAGAGTACCTACAGACGGTCCATGAAGAGACCCAAAGAGCCTTAATGGAAGGCCAGTGGAAATGACACAAGTGCCTGAACAGACTCGTGAATGAACAAAAGAACAAAAACAGCTATCGAAGACAAGCACGCCAGTGCGAGTAACTACAAAAATAAATGTAATGGACACAGAGAAGAGACAATGTTAAAACTTAAGGAAACGTTGCTACGAGACAAGATGGAAGCAACCGACCAGTTAAACGTGTGTAAATAGGCTTGGAACGCAAGAGGCTAAAGAAACAATGCTGCTTGCAATGCTTAGTAGAAGATTAGAGCGGCAAGCGCCAACCATATACCTACCTCAATAAGACACATTATACAAGTGCGACTCCATGTTGTAAAAGCAGAAATTTACCCAGGCTGCCAGAGGCCTGACAGGCCAAATTTCATAACCCAGCCAGAGGCAGGAGAAGGAGCGGAATCGAAACTCAACAAAGAGCGGCTCATGCCTAGGAAATCGATGTCATCCAGCGGAAGGGAGGAGAGCGTCAGCTAACAAGACGCAAACTTCAGAGCATGCCAGCCTGCCTCATGAAGGTCAAGATAAGGGGGGCCCATGCAGGTGGCGAGGCCGAAACATAATTAAATACACTAAAAGCTGGAAACTGAAGCAGATTCATGGAGAACTAACACATGACCAGCCAGGCGCGAAGAGGTACCACTGCCTGATGTCATCCAGGACCCGAGGATGCCATAACGTTTCCTGATAAGAGGCTACAGTTTTGAGGCCATACCCAGCCAACTAATTGACACATCGCCCTAAAACACTGATTGATGGAAAGGAGGCAGGCTGAATCCTGGGGCACTAGGCACCTGGGTGTCCATTCTGCATGCTGCTAATTAAAGTGGAGATTTATGTTTAGTGGTGTATCTTGCCCAATCATAATGGACCATGTAATCTAGGGTCCTATAGACACTGTAACCAATAGGACGTCGTAGTTGTCGTGACGTCTTTCACTCGTGATGTAGTGGGATTAGCTTAGACGCCCACCCGATAAGAATTATCCAATCCGCATTCTCTATTATCATATACAGATATAGCACCTATACTTAAGTTACCTGTCCTAACCAATTACATTGCATGTCGAGTTTTTTTAGAATTAGACGTCAGTAATGACGAATTTTGCCTATAACATTGGCTGTTTGACTGAAGTTTGAGGAAGTTGGAGCGAGACAGGTGATCGCAATGCTGCTGATTTCCATTTGTTTCTCTGTTTGATGTACTTGTCATTGAACAGACTTCCCTTTGCCAAATTAGTCCTCATTATTGAGTCATGTTGGAGTAAGTGAATCCTTCACCCCCAGTCCTCACATGGTGCAGCTATCTTGTCTTGCAGGTACTAGAGGGTGCGCACTGATCTATGGGCCCGTCAGTGAAACCTCGCTCCTCAGTACACTTGGTAGCAGAGGATGGTTTTGGCCATTGATTATTGATTATATAATACTAAGACACCTTTAGACCGACAGCACAAAGTAACTCTAGACCTTCTGCGATATCACGAGTCCTTTCGCCATTCTGGCTGAGTAGACTGAGAAGCTTCCCGTGGATAATGATAGAGTAAAACTTCAAAAACTGCAGTGGGTCTGAAGGAACCTGCCTTCCAAGCATAACCCTACTCATTCCCACGGGCAGCCAATCGGACGAAAAACCCTTAAAAGGCTGGAAGCGGAAGGGGCGGTGATCCCGAAGTTCCAGAGAGGAAAAGATGCGAGCAGTGAGTAAAACTATAAACTCGTTACTTTGGCAAATGTCTTGTAGGCATTAGAGCAAGTAAGGGAAAGGTAACGGTGGGTAGAGGATAAAAAATAAATTAGTTAGAAGTAGAGAAGACTGTATATATATATAAGGGTTTAATGACTCGAGTATAAGATAAAAAGTGATTACCGGGGGGACACCCGAGATAAAATGAAGGATTACCGGGGGGGGACACCCGAGAGAAAAACGAGAGGATACCAGGGGGACACCGGAGATAAAATTGTAAGGATTCGCCTTATTCCTGCGCTTTAATACAGCGGTCAGAAGAAATGTGAACTCAGAGCCCACAGAGGGGGGACAATTAGACTACGGTGATGTTTAAAGGCGGCACTAAGGGAGTTAATTTAAACTCCATGACGTGGTATTGATTAGAAGGCAGGTATATGTATGACCAGCTGGTGTCCGTCTAGTCTGTCAAGTGTCTGTCATATGTGTTCTGTTGTACGTCGAATGTAAAATAATTGTATTATTGATTGTTTGAAATGTAATTTGGCTTTACGCGATTCTGTAACTAAGAGGGAATCGCCAACAAATTGATGGTTTTCTGAGCAAATGGATAGTATCAATTTTGGCGGGAAAAGATTGTATTGGAGCTTGCGTATTTGGTGCTCGCTCATACTATTGGAAGGATAAAAAACTGTATAAATATTGTTGGTGACGAAATCAAGAATGGAGGAAGTTACTCCACTTGCACATTTGTGCAAGCAGCTACCCAAGCATGCACCAAAATTCAAGAAGTATAGCACAGAGTGGGTTAAGGGTACCGCCCACAAGATGTTTATGCCTTGGCCACAGAATGGGTCCCTTTCTAAGGCTGTTTTACAGCATATGACGACTTTCCTACACGCCACATATACCGGCAAGAAGTTAGAGAAACGCCTCACAGTTCTCGAACTTTGGAAAATGTTCGAGCAGACGAAGGAGGAAGAACCACCTGCAGACTGGATATTAAACGTATGTATGGAGGGGGGTGAGACGCCTACCGCACCACCAGCCCCACCTGAGGGAAGTAAATCAGAGGGACTTTACCCGCTAAGAGAACTCAAGGCAGCCAGGGGTATAGTAACCCCGCAAATGAGTCACCTACATACATTAGTGGTGAAATCAAAGAGAAGGAGCAGGAAATTAATCGGGCCTCCGCAGTCCCGAGGGACAAGGAGAGACGCGATGATGGAAGAAAGGACCAGGTACAGACTAGTGCACCTATCGATAAAGAGAGAGAGGGAAAGGAGTGGAAAGGAGGCGATGAGATAACATTCGCAAACGACAAATGGATGGGAGGACAGATATTATTGAAATTAGATGGGAAGGGAAGTGATGATGTAAGGCCGAGAGAAAGGCCTGACAAAGCGCAAAGAAGGGAGAAAGAAAAGGAGAAGGAAATGAGGGACGAAAGGATAAGAAGAAAGGATAGGCTGAGGCGAGAAAAACTATAATGCGAAGAGCAAGAAAAACAGCTTGAGCGCAAACAGAAGGCAGCCTATGACCAGTACAAACAGAATAAGCAAAGGTTGGAAGAAGAGCAAAGGGTACGTGAGAAGAGAGTGAAGAGAAAAGCAGGTGAAGAGATTAGAAGGGCAAAGGAACGTAGAAATGAACGGATAAGGGAAGTCGATAAGGCTAGAGAAGAAGCAAGGAAGCGCAAGGAAATAGACGAGGAAATAGAATGTAAACGCAGACAAAGGGCACGAGATATTGAATATTTGGAGCGGGAAGTCATAAAACCCAATCCTACAGTAGAATGGGAAGACATAGAAGAATTCTTTCCTGCAAGCGATGCAGTACCAGGTATAAGTGGGACAAATATTGAAGATGACTTTGACACCAGAAGCATCGGGGAAACGATTGATAAATTATACGATGAGATGGGGCTAGAACAGATATCCAATGGGTTAAGGGAAGATGAGCGCTTAGCGAGCACTCAGCTATATGACACTGAGGATGTCACCCGAAGTAGTGGGAGCAGGGGACTGTCCCTAGACAGGCTGGAGATCAGGCAGAACGAAGAAGATGCAGCGAGTTGTGTAAACTGGGAGTGTTCAGAATCTGACTCCGGTGGGGAAATGGAGGATGTGGCACATGAGGAAGGGGGACAGTGTGAAAAACTGCTCCCAGGGGACCGAGGGGTACGATGGTCAGACGCTAGAGGGTCCACAAGAAGGACACCGAAGTCTGCCGCGCAGTCCGGCCGACATGAAGGAACACCCCGCGTTCAGAGGGGGGCGTCAGCACCTGCCTATGCAGATAGATTAAGGGCATTGCCAGGGAGACGGTAAGGCGGAAATGCCACCCCAGTGATAGCCCAGAGAGCTATGGGGAAAGAAAAGGAAGACTGCGTATTACAATTCCCGCTACTAGAAAAGGGGGGAGCAAGACCACAATATATTCTATCGCCGAGAGACCTTAAAATATAAGCTTCCAATGCTGACATCGGGAGCCGGGAAGTGGATACATGAGTTAGAGAAAATGACGGGGGGTGTCACCTTAACTATAGGGGACATTAATGGGCCTTCTAATTGCCATACTTGGTGAAAGAGCAGATGATGTATGGAAACGGGCATGCTACCCTAAGATAACCCTAACAAACACCTCCCATGACGGAGCACCATTTAATAACTATAGAGCAGCAGTGTGGAAAGCGATGCAAACGCTATATGCAGACACGTCTGATATGGGGTCTATAATGACTCAGAAAATGAAAGAGTCAGAGGATCCGTTGATTTATATCCAGAATTTTCAAGACGCGTGGGTGCTTGAAACACATGAGTCTTGGACGAAATCTATCCCTGTATTCTACCATATATTATGCCAAGGGTTTCCTGAGCCAGTGCAAAAACAGCTCAAGAAATTGGTAGGAATAGAAGCTAAACCATGGGCTGAAATACAGTTGACAATTGCACATTACTGTAGATTGTGACAAGAAAAGAATCGAAAAAAGAAAGCAACTCGTAAGGGTGAGGAGGCGAAGCTGGTGCAAAAGAAACTCTCAAAGTATGCTCTCGAGGGAGCCATGCTGACAAGCCCAGCTGAACCACATGCACAGCAGGCGACTAACCCAGAGCAGAATAACCAAGGTAGCGCAGGATTTTACCCCAGGGGAAGGGGTTTTGGAAGAAGAGGATGGCAGAGTAATCAGGGTGGGTTTCGAGGTAACCAGGGAGGCTTTCAGAATAATCAAAGTGGCTTTCAGAGCACGCAGATGGGCAATCCAGCTACGCCAGATGGACAGATGGCCCGACCACCGCCAGTGTGTCGGCTGTGTGGAATGACAGGACATGTTGCGTGCGTGTGCAGAAGCCAAGGCATGTGGCAAAATAGCCAAGGGATGGGGGCAGGCATGGTGAATCAGCCTGCCGTCCTGCAGCAGGTCAGTGCACAAAATCACACAGTGCAGCAGCAGGCGCCAGGCTTGCAGCAAGGTGCACAGCCAGTGGTTCAACCCCCGCACATGGGGAACGTACTGCAGGGACAATCCCAGCAGGCACCACTGCAAATGTCACAGGGCACTAGCTCCGGAGGGGGAGTCAACCCTGGGGCTGGGGGAAATCAGCAAGTATACAGTGGTCCGAACTTATATACAAAATAGGACAGCTCACAGGGGACTCTGATGTGTTCTATCCTATCAGTGACACCAGACCCTAATAGGGAACCTAGGGTGAATGTCGTCATAGGGGGTAAAGAATATTCCTTCTTAGTTGACATGGGTGTGACGTGCTCGTGCATACGAGAAGGCAAGTTTTCCTTGTCCGGCAAGGCCATATATACTCAGAGTTTCACGGGATCTCACAGTAGAGTTCCCTTTACAGACGCACTCCCAGTCTCTGTGGGAGAGCGCGAAATGAATGTACCCTTATTATATTCACGCCAGAACCCAGTAAACATCCTGGGTCGGGACTTAATGACTAAGTTGAATATGACAATCTCGTTTACCGAGAACGGTATAGTGTGCTCCACTCCAGGAATGCATTATTTGAACGCGTGCGAAATGATCAGAGCATACTCAGGACGCATAGCCATGAGAGCTATACCGTTAGAGCCAGAAGTCTTCGCATATGGGGTGCGGGTGCTCATGGCAGGATTGCCAGGCCTCGCAGATAGAACTATGAGGACACCTGATGAGTTTCTATTCAGACCCAGAATACCAATGCACGAAGAGGAGGGACAAGTATTTCCCTTAATGATACAATCTGCCGCAGTGCGAGGGAAAGTGGTATTGGCCGAAGGATATGATGACGAAGGCAGACAATGGTGTGCGATTATCGCCATCGAAGAAGGGTATCGATTAACTGACATCACCGATGATCTGTTCGAAGAACACCCTGACCTAGAAGAGACAAGGGTGGAAGTAAGTCTCATATTTTGGGTCAAGATGATCAAACGGGAGGTGCCACAGAGAATGATGTTGGCGCTGATACGTCCAGAATACTTTGATGACGACATGGCCCAAGTGCCTGCCGCGGTATGGACTACAGGGCCCTATGACGCAGGCCTCCTGAAGGGGGCAGGTGAAGTGAAAATTAAACTGAAACCCAGAGCAATTTTACCACGAGCATGACAATATCCTATGTCCAGAGAGGCAGATGAAGGAATCGCGAAGACAATTTCCACCATGATGGAGCAGGGCATCCTAGTGACGTCAGAATCACCTTGCAACACAGTGATTTACCCTGTCAAGAAATCAAAGGGAGGGTCTTGGCGTTTAATCCAAGATTTAAGAGCATTAAACGATATAGTTGAAGCCGAATTCCCTCTAGTCCCTAATCCATCCACAATTCTATGCAACATACCCACTGAGGCAAAATATTTCACGGTGATTCTACTTGAAAAATGCATTTTTCTCAATCCCGTTGCACCGTGACTCTCAAGACCTGACGTCATTTACTTTCAGACAAATGCGCCTGAAAAGCACAAGGTTGCCACAGGGGTACTGTGAGTCTCCATCCATTTTCAACAGAGTCCTGCAGATGGACCTAAGCAATATTGCAGTAGATAGTGTTGTTTTGCAGTATGTGGATGACATTCTGATCTGCAGCATCACTGAGGAACAATGAACACGGCTAAACCACTCACAATAAAAGAAATGCAAAGCTTCTTAGGCCTGTGCAATTATGTCAGAGCATGGGTTTTCGACTACAGCTCATATACCAAGCCCTTGCTTCAGGCTTTGAAGAAAGCCCAGGCAACAAAAGGAGTAATTGAATGGACTGAGGCAATGGAGAAGGGGTTTGCAGAACTTAAGGGGGCAATTTGTACGGCCCCAGTTCTCGGGATTCCTAATTATGTAGAGGAATTCTACCTGTTCTCACATACCGATGGCAATTTTATGACGGCAGTACTCGCTCAGATTGGAACCGGTCATGAAAGGCCACTTCCCATGCGACTAAAATCTAGCTGCTGCCGCGTTCGCCATTGAAAAGGCGTCATCTATTGTGATGGGGTGCTCCATGACATTGTACGTCGAGCACTCGTTATTCGCCAAACTAGAGAAGCCAAACGGCACACTGACATCACAGAGAGCATCTGCCTATTAGGTGATTATCTCCAACCCATTGATCAAAATAGTTCAATGTAAAACTGTAAACCCTGCTACGTTCATAGCTGAGCCAGTCACAGAAGGAGAACCTATACACGACTGTGCGAATTATGAGGAATTCTATGATGAAATCCCCAGGTTAAAGGAAAACTCCCTGGCGGGCGGTGAAATTGTGTTCATTGACGGTTCATTAAGAATCGACCAAGAGGACGGACAAAGATACACAGGCGTGGCCATAGTGAAACACCTGGCGAATGGGGAGTTTCAGGTACTCGTCAGTGCGCAAATACCATCTCACTATTCAGCTCAAGCGGCAGAACTAGTGGCGTTGATACTCGCCATTGAGAATCATGCAGACCAGGAAGTAACGGTGTACAGTGACTCTGCCTATGTGACATCTACCGTGCACGCAGGCCTAGCACGCTGGAAAAGGAGGGGCTACCTCCGAGTGGACGGCACACCAGTGCAACACGCAGCCTTATTGGACAGGTTGATAAAAGCACTACAGCTCCCAGTGGGCATAGCAGTCGTGAAATGCGCCGCCCAGACCAAGGGGACAGATTTTGTGTCACGTGGAAACCACGAAGCGGACACGGAAGCCAAGCGCATGGCGTCCAAAAATGAAACAATCATGGACGTGAAGGTGGCACGTACCCATGAGAGGATGATGGTAGCACGAGCCACACCTGAGGCCTATAGTAACATGGGGCAGACTCAGCTAATGGAAACTCCAAAGGGAGGCACCTCAGGAGGAGAAAAATTTGTGGAAGCGTCGAGGGTGTTCCTTAAACCCTCGACGGGTTGTGGAGGCAAGACAGCACTGATAAACCAGTAATGCCTGTCACCCTGCTAAAGGTAGCATTGGAACAACTACACTACCCTATACACATGTCTAAAGAAAATATCGCTGCAACGCTCAACACTCGAAGAAGACTGGTTTACACCGAATTTAGCGGAGCACATTGCGTTCTTCATGGTGAACTGCATAATCTGCCAGCAATTCACAGCTGGGCACACATTAAAAGTAATGAGAGGAGTTATCCCCCGGCGAAATGGCCCATTCCAGCACTGGCATATCGACTACGTCGACATGATTCAAGTGTGCAACGAGTACAGGTATTTAATTGTGGTGTTGTGTCCATTCTCTAAATGGATAGAATCAGGTCCCTGTACACACCCAGATGCTACCTGTGCTGCCAAATATCTAGTGAGGGAAGTGATCCCTAGATGGGGGGTGTGCGAGGTAATGAGATCAGACAACGGGGCTCACTTTGTTAATGCAGTTTTCAAACAGAACAGCTTGTTGCTTGGTATAAAGCACAAGTTCTCGTCAGCGTATCACCCGGAGGGGAATGGGATATGTGAGCGGCTCAGCAGCCTGTTAAAGGAGAGAATAGCCAAGTTGAAGCTCACATTAAAAAGGGATGGTTGCACTGTCTACCACTGGCATTGCATGCACTTCGGAACCAACCTGGCTCCGACCATCATCTTACGCCGCACGAGATAGTTACAGGCAGAAGGATGAGGACCCCTCTTACCCCCTGAGATAGAGCTAGATGTGATGCCCAGCTGACTAGAGAGGTTCTGGGAACGGAGATGCAGGAGTACCTTAACTGTATGACATCCAGTGCCTCTGTCATTTCAGGCCAGCTGCAGCGATGGTGAAAAGGGGACAGTGCAGCACAAAACACATCAGGAAGTGCTGAAGCAGACACCGCGCAAAGTCTACATGCGCCCCTCGTCTTCCCTGGTGACAATCAAGCTCCAGGGCAGAAGGGCATGGATCTTCATAAATGACATTAAACCTTATATATGGGAGAGCCCTCCTGCTGCATCCAACTGCGAAGAAACCACAGACAACGGGGAAGAACCTCAGCACGTGCAGGCAAGATCTATGGCGAGGAAGAAGGACGCATGAGCAGCAAAATTCAAGACAAAAAAACGTTGTTTTAGAATTAGGGTTTCAAGACTGGACATTGCCCTCGAGGAAAGGAAAAGTCAGTAAAGGTGATAAAAGAACAATAATACGGACACTCTGTGCACCACAGTTGCAGGGTAAAGCGAAACACTTCCAAAGCCACAACAACATTGATAAAACAAACTTTTGAAATCACGTCACGCCAAGTAGTATAAAGAATCAAGACTCTGATAAACTACAGACAAGACATTTCTTAGAACCCAACACAGTATCCTGAAGCAACCAGTATCAAGACTTTGTTCACAGAATTTATGGTACATTCCAGCAGAAGTCTCAAGTGGGATGTACTCACCTATTTTCAACTCGTGGTGTTATCTTATCCGTCACTCATAGGGAGAGAAGCCAGTGTCACAGACTTTATTCAAGATCCAGCTAACAAAAAAGTAATCAGGCGACTGCTGACCATCATCGCGGAAGCCTTGCCGAGCTACCCGAGCACAGCAAAGAGGCCACAAATACTTCCACCGGCAGTAGACATTGATGAACTCACATTTAATTTGTTCTTTCAAGTAATCGAGAAATGCCCAGGACTCGTCGGGAGAACAACTGACACACGTACTTTCATAAGAGCCCCAAGAAATCTAGCTCAGTTGAATGAGCTGTGGACTAAACTAAATCACCTCGTGGTAGCCCACGCAACAGGAAGGTGCAGAGACTGTGTGAACCAAAAGAGAAGCTCATGACCAGGACACAGCAAAACAGGGCAAATGTCCTATCTCCCGAGGACACCCGGCTGGCACACAATGTCCTGCTTAGACGAGTCACAGACTATCCAGAAATGGTGGGGAGACCTGCAGATGTTGACGTCATCACCTTCCTTAGAGATCCGGCCAACGCCCCACACATGGGCACACTCCTCCACGGAATAATGATCCAGGTGGAGCTATCTAATTTCCAGCAAGAATACCTTAGGAGATTCCAGTAAGACTTTCCACCATGGAACAGATCGTTGACAGAGACACAGTTCTTCAACTATTCAGCCACAGGACAGATCGAGGAGAGCGAAGACAAGAACTACACCATCCTATTTTTTTCGTTGTACTTTTGCCCTACTTTTCCTTATTTTTATTTTTATTTTTATTTTTATTTCTATTTTTCATTTTTCATGCTCACTTTTATTTTTATTTTTACAACATTTTATTTTTGTGTGATTTTGTAACGCTCACCTGGTATCCACGGGGATGTCACTCAGCCTGTTCTGACCTCTTATGACCTCGAACCCTTCCCTGGAGGCTATTCGACTGGAGACTGGGCCTGAAACACAGGATTGGCAGAGTTTAACTCCCTATTGTCTCTGTGTGCTTGAACCCCTTTTTCCCCAGGGTCCAACCCTTCCCTTTGATCCACAGCTCACCTTGTTTTCTTGGATAGTGTGCTCTCCGTCCTGCTTTCAGCGCAGGGGCGCGTTGATTGATGCGGGCTCGTTGCTGCCTAGTTACTTCACTGGCAAGAGTCCGACAGGTAAGTATAATGAGTCTTTTGTACAGTTCTCTAACTTCGTTCCTTTCCTTCCTTAGATGATGGCCGGCGTCCGGGGATGGCGGCGTGCTGCTGAGATGAGTAGCGCTGAAGGTGAGTGAGAGCGTGATGCACCCCTTTCATATTTGCATTGAACTGAGTTATTTTTCTGTGACTTTTAGGTACCGCAACATTTTCAGCGTGGATGTCGGTTATGAAGAACAAATGCGGTGGGTAAGCACGGTATGCGGCGCCTCTAGATGTTTCCACGCTAACCTGGAGTGTCTTTTCCCTCTTGCAGATGGATGAGAAGTTCCGGAGACAAAGTTCCCCCAGAGCGGCTGGGATTCAGGTAAGCGTTTGAAGCTCGTACAATATTTAAAAATAAGCGAAGATTTGCAGAATGCTTACTAATGCCTTTTTTCTGTTCTTTTCCCTTTGCCTTAGGAAGCGGCGTGCCAGGATGGGAAGGACACCGCTGAAGATGCCCGCAGAACAGAACGAGCGATGAATGATGGGCAGAAGCGCCACAAGGTAAGGCTGTTTCTAACAGTGTTCTTGTTCTTGCAGGAGCTGAGCGCAGAAGAAAGATGCAGGCCTACTGGAGACCGATCCGAACACAGTGAGTGTCACGCTGCAGATGCAGAAAATGCAAAGCATGTTTCTCAGCATGGGTGTGGCTTGAATAGTCTCTGGGTATCCAAGGTGTCTCTGGGCTGAACCACACCCAAAAGACTAAACCGCACATGCAGTTCTGGGAACCGAAATATGTGGGGGCATCTATCTTGTCCCCATCAATGCACTACACGTCCAATCCCCAATGTCATCCTATGGGAGTGAGTGAGTCTGGTGCCACAAGCGCCAAGTCTGACTCCAAGTGGGTCTTTGGAGGGATGGAGAGGCCCTTGAGGGCCATGTAGGTGATCGTGGCCTGGCTCCAGCCTGACATCTTGGAGGGCTGGGGACATGAGGGGCAGGAATCATGACATATTTTTAGCAGTTCCATCGTTTCACTCCTTTGCATTGAACAGGTTCCAGCATGTCCTCAGGACCAAAGAAATTCGAGGCATGCACTGGGACCTTACCTACTATAGATATGCATTATGAATGTGATGTACCAAGGTTGCTAGCCCAACCCTTTTCCATAGTCTAGCAAAAGGAACTGTACTGCATACCCAGAGACTACCGTCATCACCCACAAGAGGGGGGACACTTGGAAAGAACTCGTCACTTAAGTGGTAATGAACTCATGAGCTACGAGAACAGAGCAAGAGAAGGAATAAATAACTGACTATGAACTCGTTCGAAATGGGGGCTCAGAGCAGTAACCTAGTTTTACCACCAACAGAGGGGCGCCCCCACTTTCCTGGAAGAAAATGCTGCAAATTGTCTTTCCGAACGATAATATGCATATGTATAGTTATTATTAGTTTTTCTGTCATTTACAATCAGAACTGCTTTCTTAATTGGTGCACGACGCGTCCCAATTTCAGTGCACCCACCAGATAATGTACATACAAATCCCACAAAAAAGCCTAGACCCTGTATAGTTATCCGAGTTCCAAGAAAACTTGATAGTAATGATAACGAACTAAAATTAAATGTAATTGGCAGTGACTCACACACATTTGAAGTAACAAATGAAGAGAAAAGCTGGAGACAGGGTCAGCACGGTTCCTTTTCCTTAGGAAGCGGTGTGCCAGGATGGGAATGACACCGCTGAAGATGCCCGCAGAACAGAAGGAGCGATGAATGATGGGCAGAAGCGCCGCAAGGTAAGGCTGTTCCTAATGGTGTTCTTGGTCTTGCAGGAGCTGAGCGCAGAAGAAAGATGCAGGCCTACTGGAGACCGATCCGAACACGGTGAGTGTCACGCTGCAGGTGCAGAAAACGCAAGGCATGTTTCTCAGCATGGGTGTGGCTTAAATAGTCTCTGGGTATCCAAGGTGTCTCTGGGCTGAACCACACCCAAAAGACTAGACCGCACATTCAGTTCTGCAACCGAAATATGTGGGGGCATCCATCTTGTCCCCATCAATGCACTACACGTCCAATCCCCAATGTCATCCTATGGGAGTGAGTGAGTCTGGTGCCACAAGCGCCAAGTCTGACTCCAAGTGGGTCTTTGGAGGGATGGAGAGGCCCTTAAGGGCCATGTAGGTGATCGCGGCCTGGCTCCAGCCTGACACCTTGGAGGGCTGGGGACATGAGGGGCAGGAATCATGACAGATTTTTAGCAGTTCCATCTTTTCACTCCTTTGCATTGAACAGGTTCCAGCATGTCCTCAGGACCAAAGCAAATTCGAGGCGTGCACTTGGACCTTACCTCCTATAGATATGCATTATGAATGTGATGTACCAAGGTTGCTAGCCTAACCCTTTTCCATAGTCTAGCAATTCCCAGAGACTAGCGTCATCACCCACAAGAGGGGGGACACTTGGAAAGAACTTGTCACTTAAGTGGTAATGAACTCATGAGCTACGAGAACAGAGTAAGAGAAGGAATAAATAACTGACTATGAACTCGTTCGAAATGGGGGCTCAGAGCAGTAACCTAGTTTTACCACCAACAGAGGGGCGCCCCCACTTTCCTGGAAGAAAATGCTACAAATTGTCTTTCCGAACGATAATATGCATATGTATAGTTATTATTATTGTTTTTCTGTCATTTACAATCAGAACTGCTTTCTTTATTGGTGCACGACGCGTCCCAATTTCAGTGCACCCACCAGATAATGTACATATGAATCCCACAAAAAAGCCTAGACCCTATATAGTTATCCCAGTTCCAAGAAAACCTGATGGTAATGATAACGAACTAAAATTAAATGTAATTGGCAGTGACTGACACACATTTGAAGTAACGAATGAAGAGAAAAGCTGGAGACAGGGTCAGCACGGAATGACTAAAAATATAGCACTGACCACTGCACACACACAGGATGTACATGGACAAGGGCAAGTGTTAATGGCTACAGGGCCTCCAACGAAGGCAGCAGAGAATGGGAGACTGCCTGCCAAACAATCAGTTCCAGAAAACAGTGGAGGTAACCAAGAGGAGCCAAGTGAAATACCAAAGAGAGAGGGAATAGCAAAATCCTGCAAAAGAACAGAAGTGGCCACAAAGAAATTCACAGAGAAGATACAAATGCTGATAGATTATTTGTTCCCATTTATAGTCAGAGCAAAGAAACTGCACGAGGAGCTGAAAAACAGAACTATAAAGACTCCAACAGCGAACACGGCAGCCGCAGTGCTAGGAATCAGCACCAGGCCCAAGACACAGCCACGCTTTGGGGAGTTGGTGAGCCAATGGTGGTTAGAGAACACCTATGAGAAATTACAAAGGGAAAGGAAAAGAAACGAAAAACCCTCTCCTACCACTGCGATGCAGCCAAGGCAGCCTGCTCCACCGAGACGCCCAGAGTGGAAAAGCAGCACAGACGCATTCAGAGACATAGTCATAGCAAACTATAGAAAACGCTGAGAATCAAGAGAAGCCCTCACAAAGATAACAATGAATTTAACGATTACCTGGACAGCACAGCCCATCTCGGAAACAACATATGGTAATAGCACATGAAGGAAGTAGTACGAAAGCAGTCAGAAGGAGAATGCTTTGTCTGTGCTCTCCTACCATACAGCATGGGAAAATCCAAGATCTTCGTGGCTGTAGAAATTGATGTACCCACAGCACACTGTTTGTCACATGTAGCAATGTGCAGCACCAGAGGACAATTTATGGGAATAGACGCCTCGTTGATATGGGCCAACGAAAAGGAGTACCCGGACGAAGATGGCTACGTTCAGGACATTAAAACAAGAAACAGGGCACACACAAGGAATCCCGTGATCAGGTACGAGAACCCTGGCGTCAAAGGATCAGGGATAGAATGGGAAAAAAAACTCAAGACTGAAAGTTCAAGGAAAAACTGCAGATGAAGCTCAAATCTGGAAGAACAGAGGCCAAATGCAGATTTGGGGAACAGTGGTTTCCCCAGATAGATGGGAAAAAGGAGTAGTAATCTGCCGAGCTTGGATGGTCTTTGGAGCCTGCCGAGAAGCAATAGAGAATTCTTAGAGGTTATGCAAACCTCTATGGCCAAAACTGGTGAAGCTGCTAACATGGGTCGAAGACAGGGGAGGACCCCTGCAGATAGTACCACTGGAAAGCCCAAAACTATGCTTCAGAAGTAATGGCACGAGGAAGATGGAAGAGAATGTAAACTGCGGGGGACTCTTTGAAGCACCAGGAATGACACAAGGAACCGCAGTCATCATGGACCAATTCTGGGCGTGTGGAACCAAGGCATACATAAGACTGCCGAAGAACTGGGGAGGCATATGCTTACTGGTGAACGTCCACGTTCCCGCGCTAGTGATCCCTAAGAATGACCTGAAGTTGGACAGTTTCCCGAAAGCAGATGCTCATCTGAGGAAAAGGAGGTCTGTGGAACTGATGTCCAGAATGAAGAGAGAAAATTACTTCTCTTCCAAATCGGAAGAGGCGTTCCATGCAGTCCCATACGAACACAGGCTGTTCAGCCTCACCTCAACAGTGTTCACCACGATGCTCTTGCCACACATCCAAATTGGAGTGAATGCTAAATGGTTGCAGATAACCAGATGGGAGTTATTGCAGACAATCAATACCACTATAAAAGGATTTAAAGCGATCAAAGAAGAGCTGAGAGCGATCCGACTAATGACCCTCCAAAACAGATATGTGCTTGACATGATCACAGCAATGGATGGAGGTGTTTGTGCAAAAATCGGAGAATCATGTTGCACATTTGTACCATCGCACAATGAAGAAAATGGAACCCTAACAGAGGCCATAAGCATGTTGACGATTCTAAAGAACCAGATGATCGATGAAACGGATGAAGTAGACGATGACAGCTGGTTTGGGACCCTGTTCTCATGGGTCCCACAATGGATGGCTGATATATTCAAGTTTCTGGGAGCCCTGCTAGTAATGATACTACAAGGTTTCTGTGTTATCAAAATAATCATCACATAATGCCAGAAAACTGCAAAGAAAGCCATTGGAATGAAAATCATAGTCGATGTCGAACAAGGATGAAAGCCCAGAGACCTGACTGATGAAGAAATAGGATACTGTGTGAAAGCCTGCAAATTTGCACCAAAAGGAACAAAGTTCACATATCCTAAGAAACGAAGAAGATATGAAGGAAAATGGATCTACTGCAGTCCAAATGGACAATGTCAGCTAATGACATGGAACAAAGACAAACATGTGAAAACAGCAGGGAGTTTGAAAGGAGTGATAAAAATATGGACTCCAAAGACGCACACATTCACACCATCATGTACAAACCCTGAAGACGATGAGCATGACACCGAAGAATCAAAAGAAATAAATACAAAAGAGGTTGCAGAAGTGGTCGATGAACCGACCAGAGGGGGGAGTGTAGAGGAGGTCCTAGACATGGCCTGCACCCCATCCCCTCATTTCAAGGTGCCAGGAAGGCACTCGCCAAGGTATGTGACGTATGAGGAGCAGATGAACCAACAAAGAGCTGCACTGGGGCTGTGCCCAGTGTACATTAGAAGAGCTTTACCTGTTGAAGCGCCCATAACCAGACAACCCTGGACAGCACGGTACCCTATCAGACAGCCGTACCAGCCGCTGATACGAAACAAAGAGTACCTACAGACGGTCCATGAAGAGACCCAAAGAGCCCTAATGGAAGGCCAGTGGAAATGACACAAGGGCCTGAACAGACTTGTGAATGAACAAAAGCGGCTATCGAAGACAAGCATGCCAGTGCGAGTAACTACAAGAATAAATGTAATGGACACAGAGAAGAGACAATGTTAAAACGTAAGGAAACGTTGCTACGAGACAAGATGGAAGCAACCGACCAGTTAAACTTGTGTAAATAGGCTTGGAACGCAAGAGGCTGAAGAAACAATACTGCTTGCAATGCTTAGTAGAAGATTAGAGTGGCAAGCGCCAACTATATACCTACCTCAATAAGACACATTATACAAGTGTGACTCCATGTTGTAAAAGCAGAAATGTACCCAGGCTGCCAGAAGCCTGACAGGCCAAGTTTCGTAACCCAGCCAGAGGCAGGAGAAGGAGCGGAATCGAAACTCAACAAAGAGCGGCTCATGCCTAGGAAATCGATGTCATCCAGAGGAAGGGAGGAGAGCGTCAGCTAACAAGACGCAAACTTCAGAGCATACCAGCCTGCCCCATGAAGGTCAAGATAAGGGGGGCCCATGCAGGTGGCGAGGCCGAAAACAGAATTAAATACACTAAAAGCTGGAAACTGAAGCAGATTCATGGAGAACTAACACGTGACCAGCCAGGTGCGAAGAGGTAGCACCGCCTGATGTCATCCAGGACCCGAGAATGCCATAAATTTTCCTGATAAGAGGCTACAGTTTCGAGGCCATACCCAGCCAACTAATTGACACATCGCCCTAAAACACTGATTGATGGAAAGGAGGCAGGGTGAATCCTGGGGCACTAGGCACCTGGGTGTCCATTCTGCATGCTGCTAATTAATGTGGAGATTTATGTTTAGGGGTGTAACTTGCCCAATCACAATGGACCATGTAATCTAGGGTCCTATAGACACTGTAACCAATAGGACGTCGTAGTTGTAGTGACGTCTTTCACGGGTGATGTAGTGGGATGGGCGTAGACGCCCACCCAATAAGAATTATCCAATCCGCATTCTCTATTACCATGTACAGATATAGCACCTATACTTAAGTTACCTGTCCTAACCAATTACATTGCATGTCGTGTTTTTTAGAATTAGACGTCAGTAATGATGAGTTTTGCCTATAACAATGGCTGTTTGACTGAAGTTCGAGGAGGTTGGAGTGAGACAGGTGACCTCAATGCTGCTGATTTCCATTTGTTTCTCTGTTTGATGTACTTGTCATTAAACACACTTCCCTTTGCCAAATTAGTCCTCATTATTGAGTCATGTTGGAGTAAGTGAATCCTGCACCCCCTGTCTTCACATGGTGCAGCTATCTTGTCTTACAGGTACTAGAGGTAAAGGTACTAGAGGTACAGGTAATTTCTGGATGTTCCTGGTATAATCCATGATTTGCTAGGCAACGCTCACAGAATTCTAGAGACAGGGGCATATTGGTTTGTTCTTTCTTTGAAACTTGCGACCTGAAACCTCTCAATGGTAGCATTGAGGGGGATACCCCCCCCCCCCAAATGCATCTGGTCTATGGGCCCGTCAGTGAAACCCCGCTCCTCAGTACACATCAAAATATTGAAAAATAGTTGCAACAGCGACTCTGCCCATAAGTGATGAGCGGGTTTCAAGGTTACATTCCTAAGCCTGTCAGGGCCTGGGGCATTCGAGATTTTTTGCCTTCTTGATAGCAAGCAAAATCCCATCATTATCTATATTCAGTGCCTCCAATAAACACAGAGGCAAGGGAAATACCCCACTAGCCAAACAAACTGACATTACGGGATTCGGGGGGGGGGGGCATACAATTTTCTAAAACAGTCTTCCCATTGGGCCCCAGATATTGGTTGCACTTGCAAAGACGTTTGGACAGAATGCCCTCTAGTTAACCTCCAGAAATTCGACATATCTCTTGATCTTAAAGCAGACAGCATGTATTCCGCATCCTTTTGGAATAATACATGCCTATGACTTTTAAGCCAGTTTCTATAGGTTTGTTTTACTATCCTTATTGTTTTAAGTGCAGAAGAACCCAACTTTTTCACTTTTCTGATGTCCCTTCTTAGTTCTCTTTTTTTCAAACTCACAGCTGTATTGAATTTATGAGTTAAATCCAAACAATAAGAATTCTGACCTGACACTTTCAGTGGTATCAACCTGTGAAATACGTTCTGCACACAATGTCCAAAGACATCGGGAGACATGTAAAGAAATGCTCTCTCAAACAGATTGTGTTCAACTTTATCATTAAAGCGATGCACTATTTTGGCCTGCCAAATAATGGCATGGACTCCAGGTCTAACTTCAAGAGGGACTAAAGAATGAGCCATAGGCCCCACCCTGTTGAACCCCGCCATAACCACTAACAGCTGCGAGTGATCACTCCCTGGGCTACGTGTCACCACCAACGAATGACAGCTAGAGAACAAGTAATTTGAGGTAAACATGTAGTCCATTGTTGAGCTATTGATCCCACTAGACCAGATGCATTTGGGGGGGGGTATCCCCCTCAATGCTACCATTGAGAGGTTTCAGGTCGCAAGTTTCAAAGAAAGAACAAACCAATATGCCCCTGTCTCTAGAATTCTGTGAGCGTTGCCTAGCAAATCATGGATTATACCAGGAACATCCAGAAATTCTGAGTTGAAATAACCCAAAATGACCACCCCCACTCTTGTAGAGGCACAGTAAGGTTCGATGGACTTAAAGGAATGGTTCGGTCAAAATCTTGTATTGTCCCTACCGGTCAGCCATGTGTTTTTAAGCCTACGTCGCACGATTTTAGAAAATTTTCCTATGGACCTTACCCGAGTTTTCGTCCATTAAACGCACACGAAAACAGGCACCAGGGCGCTGCCATTTTGTGATAATCCTATCACTTGCCGCATCACCCTGGCTGACCTGCTTTTGGCACTAAATCATATCCCACGCCCCTGAGCCTGACATTATCAAAACATTCTTATTCCCCGCCTATCTCCGTGATGTTACTGTGCTGCGTAGGCAAACGCGCCCAGTCGTCTTCTACGCGACTTCACACAGAACCCGGAAACCAACACAGATCAACTCACAACACAGCGCGCCACAATTCGGAATATGAAACTGTACTTTAAAATCAAACAGCAATACGGTACATTTGGTAAAGTACATTTTTTTTTAATAACACATTTTATTGTTTTTTCCAACTTAACATCATAAAACATACATTCTTCATATAAACATTCAACCTATATGACCAGTGGAACAGTCCCTGGTCAGGTGAAAAGAAAACAAGAAAGAAAAGAAAAGGAAAGAAAAGGGGTCTTGCAGTGTCCGTTATTTCTCACGCTATATGCCAGATTGGATTACTTTTGCAGATTGCACATTGTGCGTTATCATCCATTGTTCAGGTTGGTGCAGTCATTGGGCTTCCTCCCATTTGTTCCATATTTTGTCTGCTTTCCTCGGACATTCCCTGGCTGTATATACTCTCCTTTCCATTGCAATGCATATGTTGACGTCCGTCACCCATTGTTCGTACTGCAGTGTTTTTTTTCCGAGCCCCATAATTGTGCAATGTTCCTTTTAATTATTGCTGAGGTCGTCGATAGAAGCAACTTCTCGTATTTAGATGCTTCTCCCTCCTCCTCTATCCCGAGCAGGAGTAGCTTCGGGTCTCTGTGTATCGTTCTCCCCAGTACCCGTGAGAGTTCATCACAACATTTTTGTCAGTACTGCTGTATATGGTTGCAGTGCCACAGTATGTGGAAAAAGGTTCCCTCCTCCCTCTTGCATCAAGGACAGTGTGGGTCAGATGTTTTCCCCCAGCGATATAAAGCCACCCTTGGGTAGTAAATCCTATGCAGTATTTTAAGATGGATAAGTCTAAGTCTGGCCGAAATGGCCACCTCCCGAGGGTACATGAGGGCTCCCACCCAGTCCTCCGGTTGTATAAGTCCTATGTCTCTTTCCCATTTGCCTTTTAGGCTGGCTAGTTCAGTGGTGGCAAAGGAAGTGATTACATTATACATGGTGGACGTTACTTTAGTCTCTATGCTTGCCTCAACTATGTTTCTTTCGAGGGGAGTGCTTTCGGCCATGTCTTCAAGTGCTGGGAGGTGGGCTTGTAGGGCATGCTGCATCTGTGCATATTGGAACCGTTCATTGCCTGGGAGGTGAAATCTGGACTCTAGGGTTTCAAAGGACACCAGTCTGCCCCCTTCTACGATATCGCCCACTGTACTGATATCATGTTGTGACCATGTACGCCATCTCGGAAGCTTGTTTACCTCAGGTAAATTCCTGTTGTTCCACAGAGGTTGTAGTGGGGTGATCTTCCCTTCCCATCCCAGGAACGTGTGTGTGTCTTTCCATACTCGGGCAATGTGTGATGGCATAGATTGTGGGGCTGAGTTACGAATCGCTTTGTAAAGGAGTTCAGTTTGAGGTCTAGCGCGTTCTCTGGCACTCCCCACTCTATTGTGTGGCAGCGCGGTATCCCCATGCAGTAAGTCGTTGACCACTGCCATTTGGCTAGCCCAGTAGTAGGACTGTAGGCGGGGGAGCCCTATCCCTCCCTCTCAAATGGAGCGCTGCAGAGTGCCCAGCGCAATACGTGGATGTTCGTTGTTCCAGAGGAGTTTCCTTAGTGCGTTGTCTATCTTTTTGAATTCTTTCGCTGGGATGTGTAGTGGGGCGTTTTGCAGTATGTATAAGAAGCGTGGAAGAGCCATCATTTTGAATAATGCTGCCCTTCCTAGTAGGGTCCATGGGAGAGAGACCCAGTGCCTGGCATCTTCTGTGAATCTGGTTGTTATTGGGTGGAGGTTATTGGTCACATAACTGCTCAGATCGTTAGTAATTTGTATGCCAAGGTATTTAAACTGCTCGGTTTCTAAGCGAAAGGCACAGTTGGCTGGCGGTATAAAAGTTGTGGTAGCTATTGGGAACAGTATTGATTTGGGCCAGTTTACTCTTAGCCCGCTGAAAGTACCGTAGCTGTCCAGTGTGTCTACAATCGTGGAGCAGGCTTGGTGTGGGTCTTTTAAGTAAAGAAGCAAGTCATCAACGTACAGGAAGACCCTATCCTCTCACCCGTCTCCCCACTGAATACCACACCAGGCCGTTGACGTTCTCAATGCCTCTGCTAACGGTTCCACAGCCAGGGCAAATATCATGGCGGATAATGGGCATCCCTGTCTGGTTCCCTTCCCAAGCTTAAAGGTTTGCGATGGCCACCCATTCACTCTCATTTGTGCCTCGGGGGATTCATATAAGAATTGCACCCAGCTCAGAAACTGGGGACCAAACCCCATCCGGCCCATTATTTCCCAAATTGCCTCCCAGTACACCGAGTCGAAAGCCTTTTCAAAATCAATCGCCAGTACAGCCAGGGGGCCTCGGGTGGTGGGTGCATTCTCTATTACAGTATGTAGCGTATGAATGTTCATGTGGGTCGACCGTTTCGGCATAAATCCGCACTGGTCGGGGTGAATTAATGTTGTGATGACCTTTTGTAAGTGGTTGGCCAGTACTTTTGCTAGTATTTTGGTCTCACTATTGATAAGTGAGATTGGTCGATATGACCTACAGAGGTCTGGCAGTTTGTCTGCTTTGGGAATCACCATCAACGTGGCTTTCCGGAGGTCTGCCGGTAGGCATCCTCTCTCCTTGGACTGTAGGAACATTCACAGTAAGTGGGGGGCAATTTCATTTGTACCAACTTTACGCCACATCTCAATCGGGAAGCCGTTTGGCCCTGGTGTCTTTCCCATCTGGAGTTCCGACATGGCCGCTATCAGTTCCTCCTCTGTGATAACTTTCTCAAGTAGAGCCTGTTGTTCAGCGCTTAGAGTGGGGAGGGCTATGTCGTTTAGTACCGATCTATTGATAGGCGATGTGGGTGACCTGTAGAGCTCCGTATAGTAGGCTGCGAAGCCCTCGGTTATGTTGCAGTCGGTCAGTAAGGGTTCAGCTCCTTCTGATCTTATCGCTCTGACCTGGCCGCTGCCTATTTCGCGTTTATCTAACCATGCCAGCATTTTGCCGGCTTTATCACCGGTCTCATATATTCTAGCTCTCATCGTCATATGTGCCTGCCTAGCGTTGTCTAGCGCAACGTTCTGTTATCGTTTTTGGGCAAGTGTTAGTGCTCGATTTGTTTCGGGTTGGTCTAGTGCCAGGTGGTTTAGTTCAGCCTGGGTCACTTGTTCTTCGGCTTCTACCAATTCCTGTTGATGTTTCTTTCGGTGTGCAGCAGACCATGACAAAATCTCACCCCTCAGCACCGGTTTGAGTGCCTCCCACAGGATCCCCGGGTCATCTATCGATCCCGTGTTTAACTCAAAGTAAGTTTTTGTCGTTTGTTGTATTTGCTCCAGAAAATCTGGGAGGCCTAGGTAGTAGTTATTTAAGCGCCAGGAGGGGGGCGGACTTGGTATAGCCATATTAAGCTCGATTAGCAGGGGGGAGTGATCTGATATGCCGCGCGGCAGTAGAGTTGCCTTTGTGGCCCTGTGAGTCTCTGGCCCAGGCAGAAAGAAGTAATCTAATCACGATAAAGAGGCGTGTGCCCCTGAGTGGAAGGAGTATTCCCTCGTGTCTGGATGTAGGTCACGCCACACATCCCGCAGTCCCATTGCTGTGGTGAACGCTGCTAGTTTGGTTCGGACACTGGGTTTCTTCCTCTTAAGTGTGAGCGGTCCATCCCCACCTCCATGACTTCATTGAAGTCACCCCCAATTATCAGTAGGTCTGAGTTATCTCCCGAGATCAGAGGTGTAATGTCCTGTAGCAGGGTGGTGAGCAGTGTTGGTGGCGAGTAGACCCCGAGTAGGGCTATCCTCTGGTTCCATAGTGTTCCTGTAATAAGTGTGTACCTGCCGCCAGTGTCTTGGGCCACCCGTGTCATGGTCAGGGGCAACCGTTTGTGTATTAATATAAGCACCCCACGAGAGCCTGTGGTAAACCCAGCATGTATTGCAATTCAGTAGTTGGTGCGTTTGAATAAGGTACATGTAGTGCCTGCTAAGTGGGTCTCAGTTAGGAAGGCTATGTCTGGTGTGTGGCGATTTAGGAGTTGTGCGATAAGTCGTCTCTTGATTCTACCTCCCATCCCATTAACATTCCAGGTTAGGAGTCGTAGGGTCCTGATATCTGTGTTAGCGGAGGCCATTTGGTAAAGAGTGCGGGTTAATCACTGGCATATAGCACCATGTGCACATGTTGTCTGCTGATAGTGTTGTGGCAAAGCGTTCTAGATTTGAACTTTGGACCCTTTTCTTAACAAAACCGTCGTTAAACAAACTTCCCATCCCCCACCCTATACTCCTTCTAACTCGAAGCATCTGTCGCCCGAACATTCAACAACAAACCTCAGCTAACCGTGGCTGAGTGAGCCCGCTAACAAATGAACAAATAAACTATTCAGTGTTGTGTCCCTGTGTGTAGGCTCCGGACATACCCCGGTGCAGTGTCACACGAGGGGAAAGGAGGGGGGCTTCCGTCTGAGCTGGCCGCTTGGCTGTGTATCTCTTTGTGGCTAGTCTGTGTACATGTTCAGCATTAGGTTGTTATACAGTAGGTTCTTGAGTGTTTCTGTTCGCATATATTTCAGGAGTCGGTGCTCTTATTCCTGCAGCTGTGGTGCGATTCCTGGTGCAGGCGGTTGTTGGTCTGGCGGTTCAGGACCCGGCCGGGCACGGGGTGTTCTGTTTCTGTTTCTGTTGCCCCTCGTGGCCGTCCAGTCTCCCTCAATGTGTTGTTCCGCCCATCTCCACGCCTCTCCGGGGTCGGTGAAGTGGACTGTTGTGCCTCCATGGTAAATTTTAAGTTGGGCAGGGAACATCAGGCCGTATTTCACCTTGAGGGATTGTAGTTGTATTTTCAGTGGGTCAAACGATTGTCTAGCCTTCTGCACTTCCCTGGTGTAGTCTGGGAAGAATGCTATTTTGGATCCATTATAGGTGAGGGTGCCTTTCGCCCTTCCGGACTGGATCAGTGCATCACCATCACGATAGTTCAAAAGTTTGGCGATCACTGTACGAGGCGGGGTGCCCAGAATTGGATGACCCGTCAGCACACGGTGGGCTCGTTCAATGGAGAAGAAATTGGAGAACGTGTTTTCTTCAAACATGTCTGTAAGCCACTGTTCTAGAAATAGCTCCATATGTGGGCCCTCCTTTTTCTCCGTCAATCCCAGGATCCTAACGTTATTACGCCTGGATCTTCCCTCGCTCTCATCCACTCGCTCCTCCATGGTTTTCAAACGTGTTGTGACTCTGGCCAGCTGCTGTTCTATGTTCCTTATTCCATCTTCCGCACCAGAGATGCGTTGTTCTGCCTTGCCGGTGCGCGTTGTCAGCTTCTGGAGGTCACGTCCCAGGAGGGAAACGTCCATGCTGATGCCATCCATTTTCTGCTCCATGGAGGCGCGCAAGTCGGCTATGGCCGCCATGATGTCCTTTAGTGATATCGTGCCCTCCGTTCCCGCCATGGCGTCCGCTTGGTCATGTTCTTGTTCTGGTTGGCCGTTAGTCGGCGTAGTAAATTGATCTATCCTGCTCTGGGATATCAATCTTTTGGATTTGTCTTTGCCCATGTTGAATGCCAATGTGTGGGTATCGCAGTCCGGGCTGCTGTAGCGGGGTGGTGGCGGTTCTTTTAATGTCACGGTTTCCCCTCACCGGTCTCGGCAACGGGGCAGTCCTCTGTGCTCCACCCAGCGGGGCTGTTTCTTCTCGTTCGCCGCGGTGTGTGGTGGGTGACCAGCTTGCCTCGTCTCCCCAGCCAATTCACGGGCTCCTCTCCACCAGCCCCGGCCCTGTCATGTCGTGCGGGGCCTGTGGTTGGTTTCCCGCCCGTCTCGCTTCACCAGCCAAAGCCTCTCCACAGACCACAAGGGGCTGCCGCCCAACAGCTCCGTTGATTTATGCAGGTGTAGCGGACAGATCGCTTGCTTTGTGGTCCGTGGGGGGATAGTCGCGATTCTCCCTCAACGCGTCTTCCCGCCTTCCTGCTTCACTCTGATGAGCATGGCCATTTTGATCGTGCAATGCCGCGAGTGCGTCGACTCCTTCCCGCCGCTCCGAACTCGATCAAAACGGTGCGTTTCGGCCTGGAATTTTCTCCATGTGCGCCGGGGGCGCTTGCCTTCAGGAGGGTATGTGTTTTGGGAAGATTTGCCACTTGTAGCAGGCTATTTATTCAGGCTATTTGCTACGACCGTCGGAGCGCCAGGAACTCACGTCCTCATCGTCCCGTTGCTGGCCACGCCCCCCTAATGTACATTTATTTGACATTAAATGTTTAGAGAATATTCAGCAATTGGCATATTAAATCGGAATGGAATTTTTTTTTCTTTTCTCTCGATCTGCAAATCCGTAAAAGTTTATCGTGAGTCACGCGCTGTTCCTTTATGGTACACAGGGTGTTGGTTTTCGTTAAAAGAAGCCCTTTGGATGCACGGTGAACCGCAAGGCTGTTCCATCAACTAGGCACTAGGCAACCGTAAAGGTCGATATGTTGCTTCTAGCCGCTAGCACCGCTTAAGGGCATGTGGCTCCTTGGCGATCGTCCCATAAAATGGTCAATGTAGTGCAGTTGTTTATAAGAAGCTGCAGCTGGCGGTTGAAGAAGCCGTCTGCCGGGGTCTGGAATAGGTGGCAGTGGCAATATGGTAGGATGTACCTGTTTAGAAAACATAAAAATTGAAATTAGTCTCACCAGCCAATCTTTATTACTATTATTCATTTTATTTATTACGGGCGAGCTGAAACTATTTGCTTGCGAGGATAGTGCAATGGAGTATGTTCGGCTCTAAAAGCAATGCGAAAACTAACTAAATAAATCGAGGGAAACACACAAACTAATTTTTTTTTACCGTTGAACCACTGAGAAACGGCTGTTTGTCTACATGTGTGTCGAATGGGCACATGCATGCCCATGTGCCCGGTAGAAAGACGATCCCACAAATGTTGTACTTGCTCTTCATTCATTCATTCATTCCGGTATAAAAGCGTCTAAAGAGTTACTTACATTATATTTGCCATTTCCATTGTATCTCTGCGTAATGCAGTCCGTAAATCCCACTGTGTTCGTGCCAACGATTTTTCATATACTGAACTAACATAAAACTTGTGCTAGTTTCAGAATGTTCAGCCTTATCGTCTCTTAGGTTATTACCCACCTCCTTCAAATGAAGTCCTTTCGGCATGGTCTTTGTCTCTCAAAATCAAAAAACAATAGAATCTTATACTGCCAGTGCGATTCGCAGGCCTCTTCAGCCCGCGAGCATGAAATCAAAGCCGCTGACCTTCACTCTGCATGAGCGTACATTCTTACCTTGCAACATCCCGTGTAAAGCCATCTGTGAGAACTTTAATTTTTGACTCCATGTTTGTACTAGGCCTCAATGTGCAAATGCAAACTGGCTTCTCTCCCATCTGCAACGCCTCGCTTGGAGCGTTCTAAGGCCCCCAATTTTGTCCTCATTGTCCGCGAGCTTTGCATCCCTAGAGAACCATAACTATGGAGACATTGACTTTTTGGGGGAAGGTCAGGGAAAGTATAAAGTACCCGAGGAGTTGAGTTGAAAGTGAGATTTATTGTTTATTTGTTTTATTATTTGCAATACGCAAGCCTCCCCTCGGTTAACAGTGCGCAGCATTTACATGAGATTGCGAACCTTAGTTACAGCAACAAAAATATATACATACGCATATTCACAAGGTCAGCGATATGAGGTGAAAAGAGAGAGAAGTCAAAGATGACACCCATGTTGTTCGTCACCCAGGATGGTGAATGGAGGGTTTAGGGTTAGCATACTTTGTATGCACACTGTACAATAACATTATTTTCAAAAAGACAATCAGATTACAGTGATTTATTTAAACCGGGATTTTAACTTCTCAACTAGCTCTGCTTTGGGTGGACATGGCACAGTGGCAATGTTTGGTGGCAATGCATCAGTGCTCTGCACAGAAATGCTCAAAATTCCATATCTGTGCTTCTCTAGTACACTAACAATAAGGCCTTTAACAAAGTCAAACTCCATTTCCTCATATACTGGTTTTACCCCCCATTTCTTAGTTCTTTTTCCAAAGGCGTAGTGTAGCGAGGCATCCCTAAATTTCCTGTAGTCCTAGACTGTTCACAGCCCACATTCTTGTTATGGGCCAAGACTGCTAGTAGAGTCCTATGTTTCATGCCCTGTAAGCTGAAATGCAATCGGTTTGGCCTGTACTTTAGGCACATATTTTGGAACACCTCCAATTCTCCTGTGTGACAGAATTCTGTCAGTCCCCTCAAATCTCTTGATAGAGTTTTATCAAAAACAATCTTCTCAATGGCTTTGGGTGTAGGTGAAGATGCAATCAACCACTTCTTCTTCCGTGCCTCCTCTGTGGACAAAGGGCCATGTTCACATTGGTGGAAATTTTGGTTTTCTGTCCAGCGGTGAACGTTGGTACAGTGGTGCTTCACTGACCACCATTTTTCAAGTAGGATTTCCACTGACCCTTCACAAGTTTTGGAGCTCCACCAAAGATGGTTGCTGATGGACTGGCACCACTGTGAAATACTTTCAAAACCTTTTTTTTTCCTGCAGCCGAGATTTTCTTATTGGTTGATTTAGCAAGATGCCATACGTCAAATTGATGTTTAGTATGTGGGAACTGCTCTCTCATTGTCTTGGCAATTGAAACGTGTCTGTCAATGGCTATGAGGTCGATGTGCATTCCCCTTGATTGTAGATATTGCAATGATTTTATAAATCCTAGTTTCTCCATTGCCACTGAGGATTTACATTGGGACACTTGCACGACCCCCGAACTCACAATTTTCTTACTATCCATGTCCTGAAAGTGGTAGGTGCAGTACTTGGCAGAAAATCCAGGGCTGTCGCACTGTCCATCGCCGGCTAACCTGAATCGTTTCCCTTGGAATGTACTTGCTAGAGACAATTGTTCAATATTGCAAGCATCACTAATGGCCGGAAACAGATAATCATGTTGGTATTTGTAGTACTGCATTTTAGAAATGAAATGGAGTCCCACAAACTGAAAGAAAGACTCTAACTTTCTAAAACTGGACCCACTAAAAAGCGAGGCAGCTGCACACAGTAGATTGCCTGCTGGCAGCTTCCCCAGCATCGGTTATGCAGACCATGAGAATGCATGATTTAATCTACAGGCAGCATGTATTGTGACATTACTGCCTTGTTTTTGACGAGTCACATGAATCAATTGCTCTCCACATACTTCCCCTCCAACTGAATGCCCACATTTTAGCATACTTATAATATCCATCAAACAACTGTCGAATACTATGTATTTGCCCTCTTTCATTAGACTGTCATCCGGCGTGAAAGTTGTTTCGGACTGTGCCGTTGAGGACATATCAAGAAATTTGAAAGAAATATCACTGATATCAAGTTCTGATGTGTCGTTGGGTGCTGCTGCTGGTTCATTCTCTGTCATTTCAACATCTGTTACTTCAGCATTGATGGGAGAACACAACATTGACGACAGCTTTTTGGGTGGCATTTTTTTGGCGGGTGTAGTTTGTGTGAATTGATCTGCGACTACTTCAGAGCTATCTTCAATACATTTAGTATCATCTTCTTTTGGTGGTGCAGTCGAACTGTAGCAATGGTCCAATACAACTTTACTGGATTCTCCGGACACATTCAATTCATGTTCTGGCCATTGGACATGAGCATCCCGAGTCTCAACATGCCGCGTCTGAATTAATAGTTTCTCCATAGTGTAAATGGTCTGGCAAGCAACATCTCTCATTTGCTTCACTGTCTGTGTATGTATAGTTCGTACACCCACGGGTAACTAGAGGTCAGATTGGAAAAGGGATGTTCATTTTAAACACAATATAAAGTATAGTACAATTGACAGGAAAAAAACATAATATAGTCCCCAACAGAAAACAATTCCTAAAATTATGAACTGTTTGTAACTAACCTTATTTTTGTTTCTTTTCTTTGCAACTTTCTTGACTCGAACTTCAACATCTGCACGCTGTTGCTCCAATTCGTTTCTGCATGTCTTCCCTTCCTCTTGCGCTGCAACGACTATATTTTCTGGATCCGCATAGACAGCACGGAATGACGCTCCATGGACTCCCTGAAACATAGTACTTTCATTACTATGTATCACAATATTGAAAACAAAACACACGTGTGGACGAACACACAGGTACATCTCAATAGCTATTCTCTGAAAGACACAGGAAACCCCACGCTTTGGATTGGAGTATTAATTAAATTGTACAATTTAAGGAAGAGACGCACAGCCTTCCATTGCATGAATGAAGGTTAGTTAATATTCTTTAGGTTTATCTTAAGTATGTGACTCACGTGTCCTGTCCGTGGGCCGCTGTAGTGGAGGATCGACATATTGACCTTGTGATATTTATGTGTACATTTGTATATCTGTAGCATTGATTCTGTCTATGGCCTGGCTCTTATCTGCCTCTCGGAGACACCAATACAAGAGGGTAGCACTACTTTCTGCCAGACACCTCAGGTCCATCCTGGAACTTTTCCCGGGTTGGTAGCAGGCTCTTGTATATTATTACCTATTGTTCCACTATAGATATTTTTATTATGGATGTTATATGTTTTTTGTCCAAGTACAAGGGCTTCACACATTGATATGTATTATCTGTGATTTTCTTTCTTTCTTGATGTTAGAATATACTTTTGTTACTCCTGATGAAGAGGTCACTACACTAAAGTATATACGTCGAAACCGGTCGAGTTTGGACTAAGATGAGGTCGTGGTCAGAAAACTCTGGGACCCATCTTAATTGCCTAGGCCACTGATGTCATCTGCTGTGGCCCGTCAAATTGATTTCATGTTCTTTCTATAAATCTTTCAGATGAATTAATTATGATGAATTTTCTTATAGATTTTATGTCGTACATTGATTGGTGTTTAGTATGAATGGTTTGTCTAAATGGATGGATGAGGTTGTATGCTTGGATGATTGAATAAGATGATTTTTATTATATAGATGTGTCTTTTTTAATAAAAGTTGTTTCCTGCTATGTAAATTGTTATTACAAGTGCAGATTTAATCATGATTTGTTTGATATATTAAATTAGTATCAGGTTTAATAAAATCCTTGATACCTTTATATTTGAATTGTTTCCTTTGGATGTCTTTCCGCTATCTACATCTCAATAGCTAAACATGAATTAAACATTCTGTAGAACAATCAAACCACAAGTATTTGAGCTATGGGGGGGCGTGCAGTAGGAAGCACGACTGAGAAGCTCCTTCGAGATCCTGAAGAAGATCCGATCAAACTGGTACCAAAACGCTGGGGATTTATCTGAAAATCACAGAATAGACGTCAGAATACCTGCAGAACATTCGACTGCATCGCCCTCCCGCAAACATCACAGCCGCAAGGCGGGAAGAGACAGCAGCAGGAAGGGGACCCGCATAGACCAGAAATTTGCGGTAGACATCAGGCGCACATACGGCCGGGAGAGCGGACTCTAATTCGGCAGACAGGACACCCAACCATCCGTACAACAAATCGGCGCTCGGAGCCAGGGGAGGAGGGGAGCCACGGCCCGAAAAAAAAGGAAACACCCGGAGCAGTGGTTGGAGATCCAGGAAGGGATACGTGCGCACAGAGGAGGACATCCAGGAACCGACGACCCCGGGCACGGTCGGATCCGAAATAACTGAGGGCTGGGCCGCACCAAGCAAGCCCCGGCGGCATAATGCCAAGTCGGAAGACGGAGGGGAAGGCAAAGCAGACCAGCATAGAAACGTTCACTACACCACCTGGAAATAAACAACCTGCCCAGCCCACTATGGCAATGGCCTCCTCGGCTACTGGACAACAAGCGGGAAACACTACGGAAGGACCGATCCTGGAGGCCATAGCCGCTCTGCAAACATCCCTTGAAGCCAAGATGGACGCGGCGATAAGGGCCCTCAAGGCTTCCTTGGAGAACAAACTCGACACTGTCATGGTTGATGTGGGCCTTCTTCAGCAGGACGCCAGAAACTTGACAGAAAGAGTAACAACGACAGAACAGCAAGTGCAGCAAAACACCACGGACGTCGCGGCCACACAAGCACAAATGTCGGATGCAGTACGGAAGATCAAGATCCTGGAACAAAGGGCTGAGGACGCGGAAGGAAGGGCACGAAGGAACAATATTCGTATAATCGGGCTTCCGGAGGGTGAAGAAGGCAGAGATCCCACAGAATATGTCGAATCTATGCTGCTCCAAGAGATTGGTGCCGGATCACTGTCCCAGGGCTTTGCGGTTGAGAGGGCACATAGGGCATTGACCAAAAGACCACGGCCGGGTGCCCCCCCAAGAGCGATGATTGCCAAGATCATGAACTTTAGGGACAGGGAGAAGATACTAACATTCTCAAGAGAAGGGGGAGAGATTATAAGGAACTCCTCTAAGATCGCTATTTACCCTGACTATACGGTCGTGGTCCAGCAACAAAGAGCAAGATTCAGCCCAACCAAAGAACGTCTCAGGTCGGCAGGAGTGCGATACATGTTCCTATATACGGCCAAACTTAAGGTACTACACCAAGGGAAATCATGGTTCTTTGACTCAACGGAAGAAGCCCACATATGGATGGACCAGCAGAGCCTCCCCAAGCAGGGACAGAGAAACTTGAACAATAATGAGAATCAGCCCCGGTGAAAAGGAGCACAGACTCCCAGGAACAAGACGTCAAGGTGATTTGACCAGGCCAGATGCATAGCACGAAGGAGCGACTCGCTCTAACCCATCTGGGATGGCACAGGAAAACCACCCCCCAATTCAGAAAGTTCTACAAGTTTGGATGCCAGTTTGGAGGCATCACGCTGTGGCGAGCCAGTCCCTCTTCCAGCGACAGAGCAAGAGAAGCGGCGAGGCCCGAGCAGGGGGAGGGTGGCTGGGCGTTTGTTTGAAAGTTATGGTTTATGTGTAGGTTGGCTGTAGGCAGGGCCGGCTGGCCCACGGCGCCAAGGGTGGAAGGAACAATGTATATGTACATGAAACAGCTCAAGTGAGCAGGTACCAGGTCAACAGACCGCAATGCCAAGAAGGAAATCACCCCAAGCGCAGGGGCAAAAAAGACATAGGGGAAAGAGGTACGCCCCGAAGACCGGACAGAAAAAGGGAAAAAACAAGGGAAAACACGAATGGAAGGCCATGGGACAACGGAGCCAGAGTGAACACTACAAATATGGGTCTTGACGAAATAACTATAGCAACCTGGAATGTATGAGGACTCAATGCTTATGTCAAAAGACTCAGGGTGTACGCCTGGTTGAACAGAATGAAAGTCAAGATAGCAATGCTACAAGAGACCCATCTGACAGCGGATAAACAGGCCAGGGCGAACAAGAAATGGGGAGGACAAGTATACAGCACAACATACTCAAACTATGCAAGGGGAGCATTAATATGGATTGCACCGGGAGTACCGTTCCAGCTAATAAAGCAGGAAAGTGACCAGGAGAGAAGAATGGTGCTGGTGCACGGGATGCTTGAAAGCAGGGAAATATGCTTGATCAACACCTACGCCCCAAACCACGATGCCACTGCCTTTTTTAGGAATCTAGCGCCCAAACTGGCTCAGTACAGGGGAGCCATGTTCATTTGGGCCGGAGACTTTAACTGCACCTTGAACCCGCTTCTAGACAGGTCGGACGACAAGCACAAGAAGCCAGCACCCCCTGCCAGGGAGCTTCACAAGACCCTCACACGATTGCAGCTGGTGGACGTCTGGAGGCAGGTACATGGAGATGGGAGAGGGTACACACATTATAGCGCACCCCACGGGGTATTTACACAAATAGATTACCTATTCACTGGCAGTGACTCTCTGATAGAATTCACGGGAATCGACATTACAGTGAGTTGGAAATGGTTACTGAGCGTCCTCGACCACTTTGGTTTGGGGGAGGGATTTCTCAGATGGATTAGATTGTTGTACAGGGACCCTAGAGCGAGAGTAAAAACGGGAAGGCAAATCTCAAAAGCTTGGAGGATATACAGGGGAACCAAACAAGGCTGCCCTCTGTCACCGATGTTGTACATACTGGCTTTGGAGCCGTGGGAGGTCTTCCTCCGGGCAGAGTATGGGGACACAGGGATTGACATAGACGGGTGGTCCATCAGATCTCGCTGTACGCGGATGACATCCTTCTTTTCGTTGAAAATCCGCGCGCCAACCTAGCCTGCCTACTGGAGGCGGCGGATGCATACGCCAGACTTTCAGGGATAGCCATCAATAGAGAGAAATCAGTCTTTTTCCCCTTCGCTGACTTAAGACAGGTCCCCCGAGACAGACTCCCAGATATGGGGATAGCTTGGGCTCCGGGCTCCTTCCGATATCTGGGAATAGAGATACACCATAACACTGCAGAGTCACACAAATATAATACACAGGCAGCCCTAGATAGAATACAAAAGGCCATGGGTTTCTGGGAGACACTCCCATTGGGGATGATAGGGAGAGCGGCCATCCTGAAAATGGTAGTACTCCCACGGTTATTATACTATTTCACGAACATTCCCCATGCCATACCCAGAGCTTTCTTCACAAAGTTGAACACAATGACACGGAGGTTCCTATGGGGAGGGAGGAGGTGTAAAATTGCCATGTCAACATTGCAGAGGGGCCAGGAGGAGGGGGGCATCAGGGTGCCGCACTTCGAAAGATACTACCTGGCAGGGCAACTCCAATACGTAGTTAAATGGCTGGGAGAAGATGAATCAATGGACAAAATACTCTTCCAACCAGCACTGAGATCCTTTTATCTATGGGAAATCCTATGGATAGACAAACCTCTGCTCAAGCCCCTACCCAACATGCTTAGGTTAGCAACAGAGCTCTGGTCGAGGGCATGGAGACTCCAGGGCACCAAAGACCCTTGCTCGCTGCAGATTCCACTAGCGGGAATAATAGGCAAGGACACAAAAACACTAGCAATGTATAGATCCCACTGGGAAGCCAAAGGAATAGCGCAAATATGAGATTTGAGGAGGGAAGACCAATGGCCGGAGTTCAGAGATATGGTGGAAGAATATGACACACACGAAGGCCAATTCCTTCTATATAATAGAATGATGCTGACAATCAGGAAGAGGTGGCCGGAGTGGCCAGAACAAGAGGATACAGGAGGAGAACTAGATGCATGCTATGATATATCGGAAGGGGGACATACAACCTCCAGGCTATACAAACAGTTGCTAAAATCCAAGAATTCACAAGTCCTACGAACGAGAGGGAGATGGGAGGACGAACTAGGAAGACCCCTCAGTGATCATGAATGGGCTGGGGTGCTGAGATACCCCAAAAAAGTATCAAGGAACGCAAGGTTCAAGCAAGCACAATTATACACTACACACAGGGTGTACCTCACACCTAAGAGAATGAATGGGATGCTGCTGGGAGATCCCCGCACATGCCTCCGCTGCCCGGAAGAGGATGCAGACATGATACACATGTTCTGCACCTGCCCAGTGATACAGGTCTTTTGGGGTGGAATCAGAAGCAAGGTGGCGGGAAGTGGACTCCAAATACAAGCGGGAAATCCAGAAATGTATCTGCTGGGCCTCTTCCCAAGAGGAGGCAAAAATAGGTCGCACCTCGCGAAAATGAAGGACTTGATATGCATACTAGCTAAACGGCGGATAGCGATGGCTTGGAAAATGAGAGAGGGCACGAGGATAGACTCATGGTGGGCAGATTTTCAGAAATGGGCGATGACTGAAATGGCGGTGTGGATGAGGGCAGTACAGAAAGGTGAAGGGGAAACAGGACAAAAAATAATGGCATGGAACTCACTGATGCAGAGCTTATTTGAAAACAGGGAGGAGAGCGGAGAGGAAGAGCCGGGAGGGGAGGAGGAGCGGGAAAGGGGAAAACACAGGCCAAACCTCCAAGCAAGGGTGGCCACGAACTAAGACACTTTCAAAACCACTACAGTATTCGAGCTCTGATGATCTAGTTCGATGGAACTGTCAGTATCCATACCTCTGGCTCCGCATGGACTGCCATGAATGGTTGTATTGGAGAGGAGGCATCAGCAACTCCCTGAAACACAGTACTTGCATTAGTATGGTTTTCAATATTGGAAACATAACACACATTTGGGTATCGACGGCACAGGTACATATAAAGAGATAACCACAAATGATGCATTGTCTAAAAGAATCAAGGAATATCTAAATAAGATCAGATTTCATTGACTTATTTCTCCAATTTCTTTACATCTGCATCACCTACAAGGGATGTTGTAATTGTAGAGGAAGCTCCGTCGTCTCCCTGAAACACAGTATTTGCATTAGTATGGTTTTTAATATTGTAAACATAACACACACTTGGGGTCGACGGCACAGGTACATATAAAGAGATAACCACAAATAATGCATTGTCTAAAAGAATCAAGGAATATCTAAATATGATCAGATTTCATCGACTTATTTCTCCGATTTATTTACATCTGCATCATCTAAATGGGATGTTGTTATTGTAGTGGAAGCTCCGTCGTCTCCCTGAAACACAGTACTTGCGTTAATAGGGAAGAAACTATAGCAAATGGAATCACGTTATATGATGACGCTCGATGGAGCTGTCAGTATCCATACCTCGTGCTGCCGAAGAATATGTAGCGATGTTGTAAATGTAGTGCGCACTTCCGAAAGCTGTTGCGCCGATTCGTGTACGCAAGGTCCCGCTTCCACTTCCCCTGGAATTACTTGAATGTCAGGCTACGCATCAAGTGCAGGGGTTGACGCTCCATCCACTGCCTGAAAGATAGTACTTGCATTAGTAAGGATTACAATATTGAAAACATAAGACACACTTGGGGTCGACCGCACAGGTACATATCAATGGCTAACCACGAATGAAACATTGTGTAGAACAATCAGACGACAAGTATTACAGCTCTGATGATCTAGTTCGATGGAGCTATCAGTATCCAAACCTCGTGCTGCTCAAGAACATCTAGGGATGTTGTCAATGTGGTGGACGCTTCAACATCTCCCTGAAAGACAGTACTTGCATTACTATGGATAACACTATTCATAACTGAAAACAAACACCAGTGAACGATAACTAAGGTGTATATCAATTGGAAAGCACTAACCAAACATTCGGTAAAATAATTACACGATACAATAAAAATATTACTTGACATGCATAAAACAAGTCTGTAGTGAAATAGCCAAGTAAGTTTACCTGATACGCGCTAGAAGTGGTTGATAACTGCAAGCATGTCACGGATATAGAATGTTCTTGCTTCAGATTCAAGGGATAGTCAAGCAGTTGTAAAGGTAAATGATTGATTGATAATGAAATGCCAATATTAAAAATTGCCATGTAAGGAGACAGAATACTTGAGAGTAATGCTATTGAAAATGCGCAATATAGCACAGTTCCCTGTGCCCATATATAGATTTCGTTTGTGGGTTATGAAATCGAAAAAGAATATGTTGATAAATGTCATTATTCAAAAAGCTATACACTCATATCAATGTCGAAAGTATTACAAGGGACACAACACCTAAAATATCAATGAATCCATTTGGCTGTTTACACTACTTGACTCACCAGTGGCGGAATGTGGACGAATAGAGTGGGAATAGCGTTTGCGAGCAATTTTCGTGTCGTTCGCCGTTTATTCTTCTTTGTTACCCAAGATGTTTTTTACATGTTCGAGGAAAAGTGCCGGCTGCAGATGCGGTATCAATCACCCCTCTTGTCCTCTAAGACTTGTTGGACTCTACTTTCCAGCTCATCCAGTGGATATCCGCAATGTCTGACCCATGCTCTTATTCGATCAACAGTTTTCGGGAATACATGCAATGTAGTGCCTTCAGATTTAGCCTGGGTCTTCGAAGGGCAACCGCTAATCGAACAGGCAGGCATTGTTGAAAATTCTGAAAAGTAAATATCGACATTATTATACAATCTTGATGAGTAAAAATGTGATACAAAAGTAAATGAACCATACAATTTTCAATGCAAGGTTTGTTTTGGTCGCAGGAACTATACCAGTTCATCATGTGCGGCTTAGCATTTGCATAAATTGCAGACATTTATAAGTGATGTGACTAAACTCTGAACATGTGACTCGTCCCTTCGATGTTCTGTCTTGCAGAGAAGGAAACATGGTTACATTATAGACTGGACCCCCGAAGGATGCAATTCGATGACAATTAACACAGATGAAAATAAATAGATCTATTGATAGCATAACAATGGAAACTCAAGTCAATATCAATGAGACCAATGAACATAGAACTATTGAGTCCTCTACTCGCAAATAGATAGAAATTTAAAAATCAGCGAAATATGACTAGGATACATGGCCTTACCTTGACCAACAAACAGTTGGATTCAGCAAGCAGAACAGTATGTTGCAGGAGAACAGGTAGATGGCCACAGGTAGCACACTGACGAGTTTGCTCGAAGCGTTCACTGAAGTTCATGGATAGCACGACGTCGAGCAGATTAGCATAGATCTCAGTGGTTCTCAGGTAGCACATTCAGGAGTTGACTTGCAAAGCACAAAGATGTTCTCATGAGACATATCAAGTGGTTTATAAAGTATTACAAACAGGGGTGTGTTTGTGATTGAATGATGTGTGTATGTCGTGGTATTATGTGGATTGCTGGGGGGCGGCCTGCTTCAAGGGGGAGCCCTGCATGGAGACACAGAGTTTGAGGAGGCCATGTGAGCGATGGGCCCTTGGCGTGGGATACCTTTTGAAGTGTACATGCTGTTTGGCACCGTGGCCGTTCGCGCCCCTGACAGCCCCCCTGTCAGCGCGCATCCACTGGCGCAAACCGCCTTTGATAGAGGGGGGTGGGATGGATGTGCCTGGGGCGTGCAGATAAGGCACAGGAAGACTGCTGAATGGAGACACACTTATGTGGATTGCAGGGGGGCGGCCTGCTTCAAGGGGGAGCCATGCCTGGAGACACAGAGTCTGAGGAGGCCATGTGAGCAATGGGCCCTTGGCGTGGGATACCTTTTGAAGTGTACATGCTGTTTGGCACCTTGGCCGTTCGCGCCCCTGACAGCCCTCCATGGCAGCGCGCATCCACTGGCGCAAACCGCCTTTGATAGAGGGGGTGGGATGGATGGGCCTGGGGCGTGCAGATAAGGCACAAGAAGACTGCTGAATGGAGACACACATGATTCATTTAAAAAATCCAAACAACCGTTGTTAAAATATATGTGATGTTTTATTTTGTTTCTTTTTTTGATGGCACAAAAATACAAAACTTTACACATTGTACAGGTCAGGTTGCAGCACAGCGAGGGAAAATCCCCTGTACTGACCGCTGTCACTCGGGAAAGTTTCTCATATGGCACGAACGGCACAGGCGGGTATTACTCTTCGAACACGGTGTCCAAGCCTCCCGTGAAGCCACCATGTAAAGGAACAATAGGCCACCAGCCGGTACCACCTGTGAAAAATAATGATACAAACTGTTTTTAAATGACCAAGATAAGTTGATTAAACGTTTGTTGTCAATGACAATTCTTGTAACTAATGGCATTCTGCTTGGACAAATGCTATCTAGACACTGCACACTATTGAACGACTTTCATGTGTTACAATGATATGTAGATGTAATTTTGGATATAGGAGACGACCATGAAATAGTAGTGGCATCACAAGCAGATTATACTTACTCGTTACTCGGATTACGAGGACGAACAGTTGCGCGAAGTTCGTGCATTAGCACCATCATTATCCTCAACACGGACCGTGTGAGGCAGGCTGCCCTGAAGTCTGGCAGCTCTGTGATGCATTGCGGTCGTGGCTCGCCTTCCGAAATGTAGGCCACGCATCCCGAGTTTTCACAGCAGCAGCAGTTCTCCTCCTCGGTTGGCATTAGCTCGCACCGATTGCATGTGCACCAGGTGGAAACACCGTCCATGCAACTAGGTCCAGTGTCTTCATCCGTTGATTCGTCCTGCCAACTGCCATCCGAAGCCCCATCGTTTTCGCGTGTTTCCCTTTCCAGTAGTTCCTCCTCGGTATACTCGGGCTCGAACATGTAGGGCATTATTGTAGCCATTGTGTGGTAAACAAACTAAAATAATGTATAGCGATGGTACAGGTGTTCACACGGGCTACAAGCGGCAAAGGTAGCTGACCAGAGCACAGAAACGAGTCACAGAATACTCAAAGTAACACAGAGAGAGTAATGGAATCGAAAATCTGCTGCTGTGTGTTGTGAAACGGTCTGTTTATACTTATTGAGGAAAGAGGCGTCTTGCCATTTCCATGACGACACGTCATTAGCTGAAGCGAAGCGATTGTTGATACGAGACGTGCTTCGGCGTTGTGAAATGGGCGGTACGCGTCTGCTGATGACAGGCTCAGAGGCAGGGGATATGATTTAGTGCCGCAAAAGCAGGTCAGCCAGGGCAATGGGGCAAGTGATAGGATTATCACAAAATGGCAGCGCCCTGGTGCCTGTTTTCGTGTGCGTTTAATGGATGAAAACTCGGGTAAGGTCCATAGGAAATTTTTCTAAAATCGAGCGACTTAGGCTTAAAAACACATGGCCGACCCGTAGGGACAATAAAAAAATTTGACCGAACCATTCCTTTAACAATTACAGACAGAAAGCCTACAAGACATGTCGAGGCAGGGTTGTAGTAAACATTTAACACAATCAAGCATTTCCACGCAAAATCAACAGAATCCCACCAAGTAATTTTCATGGCCAAGATATCCCTGCACCCCAAAGAGAGATTTTCAACCCTTGAAAACTTGAACCTGGGGACACATGCCACGCATTTATTAAGCCAACAAAAGGTCTTCCTCATTGCCCTTTTGTTCGGGCTCATATAGCCGTTAGGCCTGCAGGCGATTTGGCGCTCTATCAAGAATTAAAATAAATAAATAAATAGCACTGAAAACCCATTGACCATCAGGGTATCTAACATAAGAGTTTCTTGTAGGTAAATCAAAGCATCCCCTTCCCAAATATCACCATTAATACAGAGGTGGTGAAACCCACGCGTATTCCACGAGAGCACTCTGATACATGGATTTCCTTTAGGTCCCTCAGTTGCCAGTTTATGCTCATGGAGGGAATTAATCACATGTGCCCAATCATATGACACTGTACGCTTGTCCTGATGCCACGGCCCTACAGCGGTTATACTAGTAGTAGCCACTTTAAAGTTAATAAGCAGTGGTTCACGTGGCTTAAGCTCAGGTCCATCACCTTGTACTTCCCTCGACGCATCAAGCAACACATGTTCAGCTTCTTCTGACAACAGGTAGCCCATGTAACGCACACAGTGTAACTCTGCCACAACTAGCTTTTTAATCAATTGAGAGTAGAAGCCCACTTTCACCACGTCTACCCGTTCGAACCCAAGAACCAATATTCTGGCAAAAGCTTTTGATGTTAATGATTGTAATGATGGAATGTCTCTAAACAATGCAAGGATATATCTGCGATTCATCGGGTAGGACCTGTTGACCTTAAACAAACGTTTGATTGATATGTAAGCCAAATCTTCCCCCAATCTCAATTGGTGCCCAACCGGGTTCTATGGAAGCTTGAAAGCTGGTGCCCTAATTGGGCCTTCATGGAGTCGACAATTTTGACTTGACAGTCTGGATGGCCCCACCCGCCTCATGGCTCTAATCCTCCTTTCTTCCATAGTACTAGAATCAGGACACGCTTCTAAGTGAGCCTGAGAGATATGAAGAGATGGCACAAAATGAGGGGCTGTTGTCTTGAGCATCACCGCAGGCTGAACCATTCCCGATGTAGAGGGGTAACAAATGGCCCCATCCGAGATTCCAGCAGAGCTCAAATTAGAGACAACAGAATCATGTACCACACCCGGACCCAAGTCAGTATCAGAGACTCCAGATTCCACTCAATAGCAGGAATATGTCAAAAGAGGTTGTGAGTGATAGTTTTATCTTTGGGCTTAAAATAAGCCATATTTAGACCATTAGTCTTAATTTCGGGGTTCAAAATTTGGGTTTGTTTGGGAACGCACATATTAGACGAACTTGCACACAATTCCCTTTTAGATAAAGACACCATTTTTACATTCCGTGAGGAATTAGCAATATTTGACACTGCAGGGAAACATCATCCTCCGGGAATACTTCGATCTGTGCCTTAACAGAACGTAAGAACTTTAAAGAGCTTTTTTTTTTATTCTGCACAGGCAAGACACTTAGCTTTTTGGCGTTTTTCGCTTTCTTGTTTTTATTTTTCGGACCACAGACTGGAGAGGCAGAGATCCCCATGCTGGAACCAGCTCAGCAAAGGATTCTGCCACCCCAGGGATGGCACCGAGAGGCGCCATTACAGTAGCCTCAACTATACGGCACCCCTCATCACTAGCAAGTGTTAATGGATCTATGGAAACCACTGCCGAGGGGGGGAATTCTGCCAACTCCAGCAGATCCTCTGACACCCCCCTCGGTAAGGATGCCTCAAAAAAACGACATTTGGGAAGCAGTGGGGATAGAATCGCTAGTACATTGTACATCCCCCTGGCGTTTACTGCCATTAACATGAAAAATACCAGATGCCATGATAAAACCATCAATAAAATTCATTTTTGCAGACAAGTCTTTTTTTTTTTTTTAAACTTTATTTTTGAATTTTACATACCCTCGAAATACAATCGCACCAACAAGGTGCACAATCAAAACTTGAAGAAAAGGAAACGGGAGGGGTAAAAGGTGGAGGGTTGGTAGAAAAGGAAGGGAAGAAAGAAAGGAAAAAAAAACTTCATAACATTACCCATTAACTGTTTCCCCCCCCACCGAAGCCGCCCCTTCCCCTCCCACCCCGCATGAAATTAGAGCCCAATTTAAGTCTTCATCAGTGTCCGAAATGTAAGGTTCAGAGGGATGTGGAGGGTCTCAGTTCCCTAGTCTCCTTTCAGGTGCCAGATGAATCCGAGCCTACAGATTCATTACAGATTCATACAGATACAGATTCGATACAGATTCGATACAGATTCATTACTGTTTAGCAGATATGCGATATACGGTCCCCAGATGTCTGGGAGGTGTGCATGCAATGGTAGGGTTCTTATAAATTCGCTTTCCACATTCTGGCAGTATGTTATCAAGTTTGGGTAGTGGGCCCCGGCCCTACGACATGGCGATCCTCCTCCGGCCTTGCACCAGAAGGAGGGTCGCTAATTTACGTGATGCAGCTTGAAGGTATTTAGTGAGACCCAGGAGTGGCCCCAGCGGAAGCGGGGTCACCTGTTCGCCTATGATGTCAGCAGTTATTTGTAAGACTGAGTTCCAGAAACGTCGTATTCCGGGGCAGTCCCAGGCCAAGTGGAGGAAGTCCGCATGAGCCGCTGCGCATCTTTCGCATTGGGGCGACGTGTCTGGATGATGTTTATGCTTCTTGACTGGGGTATAGTATATTTGGTGTACAAAGTTAAAATGTATTAATTTGTAACGAGTATTCAGTGCGACCTTTTGGGTTTGGTTTAGGATATAGGACCAAACTTCTGTGGATATCGTCTCCTGAATGGCAGTATCCCAATTTTGCTGGGTTTTAGTGTTGGGTTTCCCAATATCGGCCACCATGGATTTATATAACAGCGAGACCAATCTCCCTTCCCCCTGCGCCTGAATTGTGTTATGTAGTAACTCCCAGGTGGGGGGTTGTTTAGGAAATGAGGGAAATAACTTGTGTAAGGTATGGCGTAATCTAAAATACAGGAAAACATCTAGGGAAGTATTGCCCCCCCTATCTTTGGCCATTTGTGGGGTTAGAAAGGTGCCCTCAGGGAACAGGTCTCCGAGTGAGTGGACATTGACCTTGTCAGCCCATATTAGAAACACTTTTTCGTTTGTGAGGGGAATGCCGGGAATAAATCTGATTGGAAGTAGAGGGGAGAATCTCACGCCTACTCCATATTTGGTCGCCATCTTTTTCCAGATTGCGTATGTAGACAAGACTGTGTTAAGCGTGTTATATGGGACTGGGATTTGGCTTATAATGACCGCGCTTAGCAGGTCAGGTGAGGCCAGGGCTCGTTCCACTTGCACGTGGGCGAACAAAATGATCTGAGTACCAATAGCTCAGGAAGTGAGCCTGGGCCGCCCAATAGTATTTTTCTATATCTGGGAGTGCCAGACCCCCCTTGGATGTTGGCAACACCAGAGTGCTATACGCGACACAAGCCGGTTTACCTGCCCATATGAGCTCTAGAACTGCCGTCCTGATTTTTTGGAGAAAGGATTTGGGAAGGAGTAGTGGGATGTTTATAAATAAATACAGAAGTTTAGGAAGAATGACCATCTTGATCAAGGATACTCTGCCCCATATCGTTAACGGTAATGATTTCCACCTATGGATACGCTCTTGCATTGAGTTTAGCGTTGTGACATAATTATCTTTGTAAATCTCATGATGGTTACGTGACATGTAAATGCCCAGATAGCGCACCTTTGAGTGCTCCTATTTAAAGCTGTGATCGTCAATAAATTCAGTTGTATTGGAGGTCAAGGGAAACACTACCGATTTGGAATGATTAATTTTTAGCCCTGACATTTGCCCGAATCTTATCACTTCGCGCATTACAGGGTTAAGATTCTCTTGGGGGTCACTGACAAACAATATGATGTCATCAGCGTAAAGAGAAACAATCAATCTGTGAGGACCTAGTTTAAGCCCTCGATGCAGTTGGTTTTCTCGTAATCTCGAAGCTAAAGGCTCCATGATGAGGGCGAATATCAGTGCTGAAAGCGGGCAGCCTTGTCTTGTTCCACGCTTTAGTGATATGCTCGTGGATCTAGTGTTACCCAGAGTGACGTATGACCGTGGGTCGTTATATAACAGAGACACTAACTTGATAAAGAAATTACCAAAGCCCATCTGTCTAAGCGTTGCGATCATGAATGGCCATTCAACAGAGTCGAACGCCTTCTCGGCGTCAGGAAGTACCGCAATTGCCTGCTGTGTTGGATCTATGGCCTTGATGACTCCGAACAGTCTTCTGATGCCTTATGTGGTACTGCGTCCTGGAATGAATCCGGCTTGGTCACCAATCACCAGGGCCGGCTTGAGAAGGAGTAGCCGTGTTGCAAGTATTTTGGCAAGAATTTTATTGTCCAGATTGATTAAGGAGATCGGCCTGTAAGATGCGCATTCATCTGCGGGTTTGCTGGCTTTATGTAGTACCATAACATTGGCTTCGCGCAGTGTGGGGGGAAGGCTTCCGTGCTCGACTGCTTCTTCGTAGACGCGGAGCAGGAGTGGGGCGAGGATGGGTGCGTGGGCTTTGTAAAACACTCCAATGAGCCCGTCAGGTCCTGGCGCTTTGGTGTTTGGAAGGGATTTTATTGCCTCCAGAATTTCTTCCTCTGTTCTCGGAGCATTTAGTGGTTCTCGCAGGTCTGCCTCCACCCAGTATAGCTCAGTGTCGTTAAGATACTCCTGTATAGAGTTCGGGTCTGAGTTACCTTTGGAACTGTACAGGTTCTGATAGAAATTCCGGAACGTGAGAGCGATTTCCTCCTCAGTATATACCCGCTGTCCTTGAGCGTCTTTGAAACATTCAACTCGTGTCAGGGTTTTGTCCATTGATAGTAGGCAGGCCAACAAGGTGCCTGGTTTTTGTCCCTCCCCATATTGCCGGATCTGGTGACCATGACCCAGGAATTTTATCTCCCGTTCGGCCGTTTCCCTGAACTTCAGAAGTTCCTCCTTTAGGTCGGCTTGAGTGAGAGAATTTGGAGCAATGAGAACTTGACGCTCTAGAGCTTTCAAACGCTTCTCACTACTTGCGAGCTCTCTCCGGATCAGACTTAGTATGCCGCTTTCTTTGGCCAGGCATATGCCACGGACAAAGCATTTTAGAGCTTCCCAAATGGTGCCGGGGGACTCGACAGAACCAACGTTTCTCTCGATAAAGGCCATTATTTCCTTGCGTAGTTCATCTGCAAAGACTGTGTCGGCGAGAGAGCCATGCTTGAATCTCCAGTTGAGTCCAGGAACTGTTGCGCTCGCTAGGGAGACGTTGAGTGTGACCATTGAGTGGTCGGACAGGGTGCGTGGCAAGATTTGACTCGTCCCCCAGACGAATGGGCTGTGGGAGGATACAAAGATATAATCAATCCGGGAACTGGTGTTGTGGACGGCAGAGTGGAATGTATAGTCCTTCGCGTCACGATTATGCTGCCTCCAGGTGTCAGTTAGGCCAAATGTCTGGCAGATCTCTTGAACTTGAGCGCTGGCTTTGGACGGGTTCCCCGCTGTGTTGTGGGATTTGTCTAGTCTGGGATCAATTGGTGTGTTGAGATCTGCTCCCCATATAATGGTTGCCGCATTGGTTTTTCCTAGTTGGGACATCACCCAGTTAAAGTTGTTTGGACCATCGGTATTCGGTGCGTAATAGTTCGCAATTACTACTTCCTTTCCCGCAATTATCCCCCTCACCAGTAGGGCTCTTCCCTCAGAGTCTTTCTGCGAGTCTATTACACTGAAGTTTGTTCTCCTATCTATTAAAATTGCGACTCCTCTGGCATAGGATGAGTATGATGAGAAATACCTATGGCAGCCCCAGGATCTGGCCCAGTGCAGTTCCGACGATGGCAGGAGATGTGTTTCCTGCAGTATGGCAATGTTGATTTTATGCCTTCGGAGATATTGTAAGAGTTTCCTTGTTTTCCCCGGCTGGTTACCACCACGAATGTTGCAGGCGGCGACCTTAAGTGTTGTCGCTGCCATCAGGGAGGTCTGGTGAATTTATATTTGATGGATTTGGATGATGTGACTGATGAATAGATTTATGCGAGATTCTGGAGAGCTTGGCTTCTGTTCGGGCAGCTTTGAGCTGCATGCTCATTGCGGGATGGGGGTGAGGGGTGAAAGGCGGCTGTTTTGAACTCAGATCCCTCCCTTGGGTGGGCAACCCCCAACAGGCCCACGACAAACAATCCCTTATAAACCAAACTGTCAACATTGCTGTGCAAGGGGCGCTAGTAGCCCTCCAAGACGAGGTTGCTCCTTCCCACTGTTGCATTTCTATTTCGTGGAGATGAATGTATTGCGTCGGCAGAGAGCGGGTGAATTTGATTTGTATTAGCTCCTAGCGATAGCTTTATGGCTGGTCTCTGCTCGGGCGGTTCCCTCTCTGTGGGAGACCATTGTTATGGGCAGGCCTACAGCCGTTACAATCCAGATAGTCACTTGTCTCTTCAGGAGTGTTGAAAAATTGGGTCTTCCCTTCGAATTGAATGCAGAGTTTCGCCGGGAATATCATTGAATACTGAATTTGGTTTTCCTGCAGTCTGCGCTTCACAGCTGTGAACGACCGTCTTTGTGTCTGGACTGCTTGTGAGAAGTCTGGGAAGAACTGTAACTTATCTCCATCGTATTGCAGATCTCCTTTGTCTCTTGCGGCCCTGAGGATTGCGTCATGATCCTTATAGTTCAGCAGCTTAGCTATAATGGGACGTGGGTTCGTCCCGAGGATCCGTCTTGAGTTAAGGGTATTCTGTGAGCTTGTTCAACTACAAAAAGCTTGGACAGGATATTAGGGCCGAACAAGTCAGTGCAGATCTTCTCTACGTGGTCCTCCATCTTGGTGGTCAATTGGTGCTCTCTGACTCCGACGATCCTTATATTATTGCGCCGGGAGCGACCTTCTAAGTCCTCATTTTTGGCTGTTACTATTTTCATCTGCGCTTCGAGTGAGGACACTCTGGTAGCCATGGCTGACGCCCCGTCGTCAAGGTCTGAGACCCTGTGATCGACTGCGTCTAGTCGGTTCGCATGCCCGTCCAGCCGGTGTTGGAGCTGGTCTACTTTGGCGGAAAGTGTGTCTAGTTTGCTACTCAGGCCTCCTATGCCGGCTTTGAGGTCAAGTAGTATTTCCCTGATATCGAAGTCCTGTGATTCTTCTCCGTCATGAGGTGGAGCCTGGGTGGGGGACTGAGACCTACTGTTAGGGGGGGCCATTTTGGTAGAGGAGCAGCTTTCAAAAGGCAGCTTTCTTTGCGATCTGTCTGGTTTCCCCATTCTTGTTGTGGACAGGCGCGTCCGCGACTCTGGAAGCTGTGTGGTGCTGGTCCGTGCGGTCGGGCAGGGCGATTGTATTTATAACTTGCTGGCGGAGCGAGCCGGCCTGGAGACAGGGCCTTGTGCCACCTCCTATGATATGGCGTCTTCGTTATGTGCCGGATATTTGCTGCTGGGTTGGGGGGAGGTGGCAGTGCTGTTGGGAAGTACGCTTCTGGGTTAGCACCGGAGGCCCAGCGCCACAGGAAATCTATAGCAATTCTCAGGGCTCGGGTCCATGTGAGGTGCCTCTGAATGGTGTCTGGGGTTCCAGGGCAGTGTTAGTCCCCATAGGACTTCATGGGGATATTTGAACCGGTCGTAATGTTGGCAGGAACTAAAACATTCACTTCAATGGCAACACTGAATTGGGAGGTGCAGTAACATGGCAGTATTTCCATTACCACCAAACATATCTGCAGTAATGGAACTACTACCAAATGTGCACTGCCCGCTAAACCCTTAATGAAGCCCAGTGTCCTAACAACAAGGGCTTCAGCAAAACTTTGCGAATCTAATTGAAATTATGAATTTCCCAATTACATCGCTTTCTTATTTGTGCCAGTTGAGACCTTTTGCTATAAATACATTAACTTGATTGAGTTTATGTAAATCTTTTTTTTTTATCTCTCTATTAGTATGTCATTAAATTAAATGACAGAAGAATCAAATACAGAAAGGAATAGTGAACCAGAGAACACAAATCAAAATTATTCAATTAAAGAACATATCAATAAACAAACAGCATAATCAAATGATCCCTCCGATATACTAAGAACATTTTCATTTTTGTAAACAATAAAAGAGCAAAATACAACAGTCAATAAAAACATTTAACATACAACATACACACAAACACCAACAACACACAGACACCAAACCAAGTCGCCCAAAAAGTATAATAGTGAGAAGAAAAACAAAAAATAAAATTATCTTTCCCCTCTTCTTTTCCCCTTCCATATCTCTTTTCCTTTCCTCTTCCTTTTAACAGTACACCATTTCTACCCACTCCTCATACTAATCCGCAGCCTGTATAGTCAATCATACAAGACATTGAATGGACCCCAAAACAGATTGTACACCTCTTCCTTGTCTTTCACTCTCAATGAAAACTTTTCAAAATTCGATAAGGTGCACAAATCAACTAACCAATCTTCAACTTTAGGCTTCTTCCTAGTTTTCCAAACTCGAAGGATCAGTCTTATGGCCACCAATAAAGCCTTATTTATCCAACCACTATATTTCAAAGAACACCTACACCTACGTCGATGTAGAAATAAGATAATGTTCCCACCCGATCTCTGTAAAGCTACATCCAAAATTAAATCAATTCTATCAATCACATCAGTCCAGAAAGTCCGAACTCTAGAGCAATCCCATAGAAGATGCATAAGGGTACCAACATCATTTCCACATCCCCAACATAGATTATCAGTTTGTAACCCCAGTTTATACATTTTAACTGGTGTCCCGTACACCTTACCCACCACCTTCTGTCTAATCAGACGCAAGTTCAAATCCATACCCACATTGGCACTTAACCTAAGAATATCCTTCCATTCCCTGTCCGTAAAATACATATTTAGATCATCCGACCAGACCACACCATTCTCAATTTATCCCACGCCGCAACCTGTTTATCTTCCACTTGCATAAAGGTCATATATGTACGCACAGAATATTCTTGTCCTGTAAGCAATTGACACAGTGCGGGTTTGATTCCCAATGAATTGCCAATCATCCTTTTCCTAAGATAAATCAGGGAGCTCAGGTCTTCATATTTTTATCTTTCTCTTTCATGCAACCCATATTTCTTCTGTATGTCCCCAAATGCCAAAAGATCATCACCATCCAATATATCACCTATTGTCAAAACCCCCTTCAGAACCCAATTTTGCCAAATCAAACATCTATCATTAAATTGTAAAATCTCATTGTGCCAAAGAGAAGCATCTTCACTAAAACCATACGACTGGCTATTCTCTCCAAACCACCCCTGCACGGTTTGCCTGGTTGCCACTATAGACTTCAACTTTAATCTATTAACCGACATATTGCCCATGGTATAAAGGCTATTTAAATGCTACGGATTGCAAATCCCTCTCTCCATGCGTAGCCATATAGCACCTGCGAAGTCATCATTTGTATAATAATAAGTACCCTTCTTGAGCAGGAAAGCCTTACAGTACTTATATGAGTCAGGATATCCAAAACCTCCTTCATCCATACCTTGCATCAGCATAAATCTAGGGATCCGTGGCTTCTTACCCAACCCCCACAAGAAACATTGAAAAATCTTTTCAATTTGCTTAACTTTAATCTATTAACCGACATATTGCCCATGGTATAAAGGCTATTTAAATGCTACGGATTGCAAATCCCTCTCTCCATGCGTAGCCATATAGCACCTGCGAAGTCATCATTTGTATAATAATAAGTACCCTTCTTGAGCAGGAAAGCCTTACAGTACTTATATGAGTCAGGATATCCAAAACCTCCTTCATCCATACCTTGCATCAGCATAAATCTAGGGATCCGTGGCTTCTTACCCAACCCCCACAAGAAACATTGAAAAATCTTTTCAATTTGCATAGTCTGTTTTTTGGAAATCAATAACGGAATCGACTGGATTATATATAACATTTTTGGTAATAAAATCATCTTTATCGCATTTATCTTCGCCCATAATGATAACTGAAGTCTTTCCCATCGTCTTATTGGATATATAATTTTATCCACTAGTTTATCAACATTATATTGCATAATTTTCTTCAAATCACCAATGATATACACACCAAACATATTTAACATACTCAGGGGACCATTTGCATTTCCATACCTTCGAAATATCCTTACTACACTCATTAGACAACGGGAATATCTCAGTCTTATCCCAGTTTATTTTATGGCCCGAAATCTCACCCACTTCTTCAAACATCAGTTTCAGAACCAATCCACATTGTTCAGGATTAGACAACAGGACCAGCATATCATCCGCATAAGACAATAATTTAACTTCCACACCTCCAACACACAAACCTTTAATTTCTCCACATTGCCTAATATAAGCCGCCAAAGGCTCAAGTGCTAAATCAAACAAAAAAGGCTATAAAGGGCATCCTTGCCTCGTGCCCTTGGATAAAGAGAAAGAGTCCAATATTAAACCATTTATAGTCACCTTTGCTTTAACCTCATAATAAATACACTTAATCATTGTCATAAAGGTTGGTCCAAAAACCATTTTTAATAAAGTGCATTCCAAAAACCTCCAATTAAATCGAACAAAAGCTTTCTCCGAATCAAAAAACCCAATTATCCCTTTCGATTTTTTATTATGATGTATTCCAATGACATCTAAAACAGTCCTTATATTATCATATCCATATCTGCCCAGGATAAAACCCACTTGAGACTCATCCACTAGATCACCCATATTATCCATAAGCCTATTCGCCCAAATTTTTGTAAATGTCTTCAAATCCACATTCAACAGCGAAATAGGTCTATACTTACTGCACTTCCTGTGATCTCGATCAGGTTTAGGAATGACAGTAATCATCACTTCTGACATTGAATCGCATACCCTTCCTGACTTTAAAAATTCATTAAAGAGGACACATAAAATAGGCAATATTTGCTCAACACTATAAAATTCTGAAATAATCCCATCCGGCCCTGGCGATTTTCCGTCCTTCAATTGCAATATTGCAGCAGTAACCTCAGCCACATCAATCACAGACTCTATAATCAATTTTTTGTCATTTCTAAGTCTTAAAAGGTGAACTTTATCAAAAAAAGACTGCAAGTCCGTTTCAGAAGGATGTAATTATTCCTTATATAACTCTTTATAAAACAATCTAAACTCTTTACAAATATCTTCACTCCTATGAAATACCTCACCTCTATCATTTTCAATAGATGGAATACACTTGTCCACCATCAGACCATTAAGTTTATTTGCCAGAAGTCTACCATTTGTATCCCCAAATTCCCAAAAGCGCTGCTTCGTATAAAATATTCTCTTCCCTGCTTGTGAATGCAAAAGCATCTTTAACTCCTCTTCCAATTTATTCAATTTATGTTTCAAGCAAACCTTCCCTACTTGTGCACAATTCCTTTGCAATCCCACAATCTCCTTCTCTAATTTTTCAATCCTTACTTTATTTTTCTTTTTAGCATGGGAAGTTGTACAAATCAATTCACCCCGTAAAGCCGCTTTAAAGCAATCCCACACAATCTTAATGCCAGCAGATCCATTATTTTCCTCAAAGTATTTTTGAATAAATTCATCCAATCCCACATTAATTAGAGGGTCATTAAGTGAATTAGCTTGCATTCTCCATCTCATATTCTTTTATGAAAACCATTTAAATAGATTTTCAGATCTATGAGTGCATGATCAGAAAAACACTTCCCCCCAAAACTTGAACTAAACGTCTGACCAACCATTCTATCACTGATAAAAAAAAAATCAATCAGAGAGTATGACTTATGGACCAGGGAATAAAATGAATATTCCCTATCTCTTAGATGATGAACCCTCCAAATATCAACCAGATTATACTTAAAAGCAAACTGTTTCAATTCCGCACTTAATTTCCCATTATTATATCTACAATCAGACTTTCTGTCCACATCACTATCTATCACTAAGTTAAAATCTCCACCTAAAATAATCACCTCTCCCTCCATTTCCCCCAAACGATCATCCAATTTCCTGAAAAAACCCATATCCGGGGCACATGGAGCATATACTGTCCCCACAGTAAGTTTCTTCCCATTATGTAAAATATCAATCAGAAGAATATGACCTTCTTGATCCTTTAATGTTTTCTCAATCTTGACAGAAAACCCCTCCTAAATAAAATACTAACCCCCCTAGACTTAGTATCATAATAGTTCGATACCGCTTGTGGGAAATTGCAAGTACTCAAATAATCCCCAATCTTCTCATTCAAATGAGTCTCCTGAAGAAACACAATATCACCTTTACTCCTCCATATCCGTGCCAAAACCTTCCTTCTTTTAAACACACATCCAATACCCCTGACATTCCGTGAAACAAAGATTAAAGGATCAATAACTCACCACTAGAATTATCTGCATTTCACATAATTACCATCCCATCTATTGACACAGACTTGTCTCACTAATTCTATCAGCGGAAGAGAAATGAAATACTCCAACCTAACAACATAAAATGTCAAAAAGAAAAAAGAAAAATGTGTGATAAAGAAAGAAAGCCCCACCCCAAAACACATAAAAGACAACAAAAGACACACAAAACACACATATCTACCAGTACCAGAAGCCCAACCACCATCAGGCTTATAATAAGTAAAAATATATACACACCAATACCTATTCAGAACTATACCTACCAGGCATCCTAGGCCAAATTCTACAACCTATGAATAAATATCCTACCCTACTTTAAGCCATAACAAACCAAGTGTACTCCAAAATAATTAAATTAAAGCCTCAGAACCTATCACCATAAAGTGTAAGACCAATCAACTAACAACTTCTTGACCATTGATCCACAAATTCCACAATACCTCCACTTCAAAAATACAACAAGAAACCCCCCTTCCCCTCCCCATAAATCATATCAATAAACTTAAAATCAGAAACCCCTGCATTGTGACGTATTATCCATCACTGCCACACCTATCCTACATAAAACACACTCACAGACTACGCATCCAACTGCACCCAAGTACACAAAATCAAAATCACATCCAACCCATACCTTCCCAACCACCTCCCACCAACCAATTCCAATCCAAGAAATTAACCTTCTATAATAATCCACCACACGAAAACACACCCATCTCCAGATACGTCAATTCGACATCGGTTGTTCCATATAATTCCTAGAACAATCACAAAATCATATCCCCATGACACATAGCATTCACCAGCACCAAGACAACCAGGTCAAGGCATGTAACAAAAAGCAAGCATTCCACAAAAACTCCCAACAAGCCTCCTTGAATATCACATATGATGACTCCAGCCAACCCATCACACCATTATGAAGCCCAACACAAACATTATATTATGTTTCTGAGAAACAGTTAGAAACTGCTGAAAAGCACAAATACTTTATCAACCCCAACCACTCAACCATCCCAAATTTAGGTAATCTGCAACAGGATATCAAACATAAACTATTACAATTACAACTAATATGCCGTGCAAGACCAATCGTGAAAGGCCCACAAACAATCTACAAATTGTAGACAACCAAAGTAATATCCCATATCCAAATCATTTGTTGCAATCACTCACAGAAACAAAGTGAACCCTCCCCCACACACAACCATCTATCATATATCTGACGATTTAACAAGAATTCAACAACCAATGCAAGGAAGGCAATTGGAGAAAACATACAGTGCATTGTTCTGCTAATAAACATAAATACATCATGACAAAAGTGGACCTGCCTAGAGCCGACCCCCACATGTCAAACCAAACAAAAAAGGGAAGGCAAAAAAAGCTAATAATTAACGATTGCCAAACTAAACAATGAATCACTGATCAGAGAATGCATATAATGAACCCAAAGATGAAATGGAGGGTTAAATTAGGATATCTATCAAAAGCATGCTGTACCATACAATGACTCCCACAACCAAGCCATTTCCAGTCTATCTGACAAGGGTCAGGCCCCAGACCAGTCCACAAGAACAATCAAGCAATCCCATGAGAAAACAATAGGCCTTTATGACCCTATTCTTAATTCACTACAGTCCCAGATAATTAACAGGGAGAGATCTGCATGTATTGACATCTCATGTTCATTTCACTCAGAACTGGTGTTGCTTTCCATCAAACTGTATGACTGACAGCCGAACAACAGGAAAAGCTTGCAGGTAATGCAATCTCAACAACATTTGTGTTGTTAGTTCATATACAGTGGTGTACTGGTGACTATTAGCCAAGCAAAGAACACATAATTCTGTTTACCAGTAAAGTAACAAGTGACGTGATAATCACAACTAAGCATTTGCTTACATAGAAAGACACCAAGCTGTCTATTGCCCTACTCAACCTTGACGTAAAGCGGGGTCTGCAACTTGCAGTGGTCCAGATGTTTTCGACTACAACTTCCATGATTCTTCACCTTTGCCAATGCTGGCTAGGGATGTAATCCAAAACATCTGTAGAGGCAAAGGTTGCAGTCATTTCTACAGACCAATCAAGCTGACATAGGGCAGGTAGTCTACTGAAAATATTAGAAGGATAGTGGATTTAATACATTAAATGCCCTCTGAGATGGACACTGTAATTCAACATTAGATACTGATAGGGGACACTTCACATTCCCTAACTCCTCTAACTTCCTGCTTCACACCCAGCCCAGTCTCTCTCCTTAAGTCCCACTTACTCCTATCAACCACCAAGTTCTCCCCTCATCTCCCCTCAACATAACCATCTCTCCCTATTCCTTCCCCAATCTCTCCTATTCCTCTCACCACTCCCTCAACCAATCTCCCCCTCCACAATTGTTAGTAATCACCCCTATTCCTCCTAAAACTACCCTCCACCTCTGCAACAGCCCCCACCTTTTCCACTTATAGCCCTCCCTGCAGCACTACCACACCGTCTGAACCTCATCTTAAGCCCTCGTATTGTTCCTGCCAGACCCACCTCCCCTCACCCCCATCCAGCTATCCCACACTTATCAGTCACTCAATCTCATTCAACCCACCCACGCCTCAAGTACCCTCTCTCCTCTACCCCACCCTACCACTTCAACTCCACACGTTGCCAATCATGACACTTCCCCACTCCCTCACCTGTGTCAACCTTTTACCACGGCTCGGCCCTCACCTCTTATTTCTTATAGTACTTAATGCCTCGTGGTAGCTTGCCCAATTTTGGGTTACCTCACCGCACTCCCAGGCCCTGCCACCTGTGAAGGCTAAGCTTCCAAGAGCCCAAACCTAAGGAACTCAATAAAATAAATAGTTTGCACCAAACCTAGCATTTGCCATCAAATAAAAAGTTCCTTATTAGTCACTGGTTTCTCTACTCAGGTTTAGGCAGCCTTTGACAATGTCCTTACTCTTCCTTTACTGCACTCCATGCCTGAAGCGGCAGGACACATGCTAGACCTCCATGCCAATGTACCCTCTTCCTGGAACTGATGTTTGAAGAAGTGGGTGAGATTTCGGGCCATAAAATAAACTGGGATAAGACTGAGATATTCCCGTTGTCTGATGAGCCAACACACACTGTGAATTCAATGTTTTCTGCCCATCTGTTAATTTCAATATAACTCTGTTGCTGTGTCTCTCTCCCATGCCTGCATGATGCCCTTCACACTGCTACTGTTGTATTGTTGGATCTTGCTCTGTATTGTTATGTTATGTTATGTTACATTAATATGTAGAGCAAGAGTCCAGTCTCAGGATCAATAATCAAAGATCCAGCACAACTACTAACTTGAGTTTAATGGAAATATCAACATATTAAGTGAACACCTAAAGATGACAAAAACCTCAATGAGTCTTGAATGAATGGCCAATGAGTCCCAGACATGCACAGCCTTCACTGCAAAGGATAACCCAACCCTGGGCATTAAGTGAATTGCAGGGACAGATAATAGGACATTAATCCAAGATGTATTTTATTTATTTATTTTTTAGATTTGTAAAGCACACTAAACCTATTGGCATCAAGGCGCTAGTTGCAGGACAGGTTGCAAGTCAAGGATACATGTATTCATGCAATCAGATAGTGTCACGTGGCAAACCCTGCGTAAGGGGTCTCCTAGGTAAAGAGCCATGCTTAGTGCCCTAGCGGGAAAGTAAGGAGTAAATCTAGTTATTAGAAAACATGGGCCATGGAAATTAAGGACTGAATGTACCCGGCAAAAGGACTTCAAATGAACTCCCTTCTTAACTTGAAGGCAGTGCAGGATATAGAGCACTGATGAAACATGATCTCTGCGGCCTAGTACGAGGAGCGCATGCGCCGCATGTTTTGAATAAACTCAAGTCTCTGAAGAGTGCCAGATGGTAGTCCTGAGTATAAAGAGTTACCATAATAAAGCCTCCTAGAAATAAGGGCGCTCGCCAGCTGTACTCACCTGAGAAAAGAAAAAGTAGCTGAGACATCTTCATAAGGATCGAAGATAGAAAAATCAAGCTGACGATACTTGTCTGATAAATTGTAAAAAAAAAACATGAGGAATCGAAGCGAATACCAAGGCTACATACCTCAGCTGTAGGGACAGTACATTGACCTCATGATGTAGGCCAGGATTTGGTAATCCAGGTGTTGTCTGATTCCGTCAATGAATGGCTAGGCCTAGAAGATCAACATAGCGGATGGTCAGTTTGTGATGTAATGAACTTAAGCCAGTTGTTAATCTAGATTCGCAGTTACCCAAACAGGTGGCTGGCACAGTGGCATGAAAATACACATTCTCTGCCCGCTGTTCCATCCACCTGAGGCTCTTCCCCGGGTGGTGCAATTTTTTTTGGTTTGTTTTTAATGTGGGGAGTCAAAAGGGAGCCCTCCCGACTTCTCCTTCCCTCCCAAATAAACCCCTTCCCGCCCCCTCCCTCCATTCCCACTTGCCTGCTGGACCGGAGCTTTGTCCCCGGTCCGGCCCTCCTCGCATCTCCTGGCTGCCATGGAGATGGAAAAGGGACTTAGTCCCTTTTCCCTCTGACGGCGGCCATCTTTTAAAGAATGTTCCACCCTCAGGAGATTGACTGTGAAATCAGTGCGAATCTCCTAAGAGAGTAAAACAAAAATATTCACCCTGGTTACACACCAGGGTGTGAATGGCTTTCGCCCCGTAGTGGGGGGCAGCCATGGCCATTAACGGCTCACAGCCCTTGCTGTGGCCCTCTCTTCTCTTGGGCCTACATTGGCTCATGTTGATGGGCTGTTACCGGCCATAGCCACCTCCCACTGCGGGGGTGAAAGCCATATTCTTACATTCTCCTCACAGTTCCCGAAACTGCCAAAGGACGCTCTCGATTTGTCATCCAGTCAGAGATTGGTCTGGGTGTCATCAGCATGCATAAAAAAGCAGTTCACATGAGCAGAACAAATCAGCTAATGTCCTCGTGTATATTAACAAGTAGCTGATTTAAGGAAGATTCTTCTGGAACCCAGCAGTTCATTGGCATTGTCACTGATTTATAAGATGCAAAGGTACCCATCTACCTACAACCAATTAGAATGGATTGTAACCAGGTCAGAGCTTTCTCACTAAGATCAAAATGAAGGAGAACGCCGAGAAGAGGGAAATGTCTACGGTGTTGGATGCTGCTGGAAGATCTATTCAAATCAAAGGTATAACAGCTCCACCTTCAACCACTCTTCTCAGGTCTTCAGAAGCAGCCGCTGCCGCTGGTTCAGCATTTTCTAGCGGGGTGGAAGCCGGCTTGGTCGTCATCAAGGAGTTCTGTACCTTCCATAAAGAAGGATAACTGATGAATCACCATAGCCTTTAAAGGTTTGCCTCCCTAAGGAAGCTGCAAAATGGGGTGGAAGCTGAAAGGATAAGTAGGGTCGAGGAAAACTAGAGTTGTTGGTTTCACACTTTCAGGAATCTGTGCTGGTGTTCATGGTATTGGCTTCCATCCTGATAGGGTCCTTCCTTGCACCGAGTCCTGTTAGGTGGCCCTAGTGTGGTATAAAGCACTGTACAAGCGAAACAGCACTTTATACCTTATGGTAACATTTGTGTAATACACACAGCTCAGTGCGGCTCCCTTAAGTTCCCTCCCCAGTAACTAGTGATGTACCCTGTGGGGGCAGAGGGTGGGCAAACTGCTCCCCACGTGGCTCTTTTAAGAGCCAGACCGGGACATTTGTCAGTGGGATACCTTTCCCGTTCAGCACCTCAAAGAGGGTGCCCATTGGGAAAGGTGTCCCGCTGGGAGGACAATGTGTGCCAAGCAATTCCTGCTCAGCACGCTCATTGTGCTGGCAGCAGCACACCTTACCCTTTCCAATCGGGAGAGGTGTCCCACTGCCAGGAAAATGTCCCAAGGTGCTCCGGGCGACAGAGGGGCTCTCACGTTGCTCTGTGTCAACAGAGAATTACAATGTGAGCCATTAGGCACTGATGGGAGGGAGGGGGGTAATATTAGCAGGGACCTTTGTCCCTTTAGAAATGGGAATGGGAGGGAGTGATCAGAAGTGAGAAGGGTGCACAATGTTGCATGCTTTATGAAATAATGACTATGGCTTTAAAATCCAAGGGGGATTTGTTAGGCTCACATTAATCTGCATGATGCTATTGTGACTTTGCATGCAGTATGGGGAGAATGAAACTAAAGCCATACTCCCATTGCTCAACATATTCCTATGACATTGTAAATATATAGTGTATAGTTAGTTTACTATAAAAGGTTAGTTTATTAGGTAATGTGGCTTGCTTCAAAGGAATTGCTATACATATAGTGTTATTATATATATTTTATATTATTTAGTTTTATTTAAGCACATGAAATGCATTTGCTATTTACTATCTATTACCCCTCTAAACTGCTGCACATAGTAATCACCTCATTGCAGGTCTCCTCCCTCTGTGGGATGGATACATCTAAAAGGTTAGCGTCTAGATTCTAGACTGAATTCAGACCTTCCATTCACTATACACACTACCAAGGTGTCTGATTCTCAGAACTACGAACAAAACAGCTACCAAATCAGGGCGGGTTTGTGAGGCATTGCCTGACCACTTCAAAGAATTGAACCAAGGAACGGCATTTTTCAGGGCACTTTGTAAAAACACATTCTGCTTGCCACCTTCCTCTGGAAGAGCATCTCATGCCTCCCAGTGATACCACTAACAGAGAGTAATGTAAATAAGGAGTATGGTTATCACTCCTTAAGTTTCACTAGTGTACATCCATATCATTGGATCATGAGCAGTATGTAAGCAGGAGACTGCAGGCTACCTCCCACATCACATCGGCATGTGCCCCTCAGGATGAAGGCCTTACCTCATATTCATCAGAGAAGCACAAGGAACACACAGACCTTGTTTACCCATATGTGAAGGGGCCAGACATAGTAACATTTAACAGTATTAATTATGTCCAGATGGGTAGTCCAAACAGGAATATCCCAAAAACCCCGCACTGGTCAGTAAGATACTCTAGAAGTAAAATTACAACCAACAGGGTCATTCAGACATAGTCCGAGTACCACTGAGTTTCTTTTATACACCCCCTCGGTTGGGGGGGGGCTGTCACCAACCTGGGCAATCACATCTCTCAGCCCCAGGGACGTCTGTAGTTGGTAAAGATCTGTAAATGGCACAAATACGCAGGAAGGGCCCAAATGAACAGCATAGTAATACGTTTGCATGTCTTGAATCTTTGGACAAGATAGTCTGACTGGAGGACCCAACCTCTTTTTTTCTGTGAGGGTCTAGGAGTAAGAGACGGACATGAAGGGGCCATGTTGATTGGCAATTACTTTTATTTTAAACAAAATGGGGTTGGAAGACACCCTAAATAAACCTACCTCTAGGAGGGATTTACCTGCCTTAACAAAACCAGCTAATGAAACTGTCAGTGTCAGAATGTCGTAGAGTTTGTCGTCCTATGTCCAAATCCTAACCTGTCCCTCACAAACTAAACTAAATATAAGGTGAGAAAGGAAAATGTCTTTTGGCGGCTGACCTGCAGCACAGATTTGCAGTTCAAAAATGAAAGTTCCAAAAAGGTGTAGAAAAGCAAACGAAATCTCCGGATGACTCAAGAGGTTGATTCTCTTTCACTTGTCTCGGGAGGATAGCTCAGGGGCAACGTGCTCGCATTGGAAGCAAAACAACACGGAGCACCACTGGTTCAATCCCGGGTCCACGCTTAGAAACCTCTGGGTATTAAGTGCATTATAAATAACCTATCATATCCCCAGAGTCTTTCCAGTTTCATTCACAAGAGTGAGAAAAGCAAGATCAAGGTTCCATAAAACGCAGGGGGTTTCTTCCTGTCCCCAAAGTCTTTCCAACCTTCTTGTTAGGCCTGACTCCCGGGGCCCTGTGGAAAGATCGAAAGGCCTGCACTCCTTTTCCAAGCCATGTTGTAGGTCCTTGGCCTTTGCTCAATACCTCCTTCTTGGTTCACTCTCCTGCCAAGTGTGGTACTCAACGTCCTCGATTCAAGCACTTCCAGTGCCTCTTCTCTCTGCTCCTACGTTCACCCACAGCCTTGGTTTACTCTCCAGCCATGGCCTCTGAGGGTTATTCGGGTTTGTATGCTTTGTAGTTCTTATTATTAATAGGGGTGCACACCCCTAGTGTGGGTCCCAGGCCCTCTTCCGTTGGTTCACGTACAGTTATTTTCATGACCCAGCCTTGGTTTACTCTACTCCCATAGTCTGTAAGCACCTCGTGTAGGTATAGCTTTCGTGTCACTTCTCAGTATCGTTTGGGATGATTCTAACCAATTAGGGTCCCTGACCCCCTTCACTATGCTGTTGTGTGTAGGCATTTGTTCAATGACTTTGGTCCTTATTTTATTCAAGGTATTCTGTTGTCTCTGGGTTTCTCCAAACCCAGGCTTCGCCACCCCAATACCTGTAGGGTCTTAATACTCGCCTCTGGGTCTCTGAGGCCCTCCTACGGCTCATCCAGCTGTTCGGAGCCTCCCCGGTCTTCCGCAAGCTTCTGCAGCAGCTTGATGGTGGGGTCTCTGTGTTCAATCTGCTGCCATTCCCGGCGAGAGCACTTCCTCCACTGAGGGAAGCTCCCTCCTCCTCGGGACGTCTGCAGCCACAATCTTCTCCCCATCTCTTTATACTTTTTTGCTCTGCTCTTCTACGTGTTGCTTCTTGAGGGCCCGGTCCTTGAGGCCAGGTTGAAGACGCCATTGTTTGGTTCCCTCCTTCGTTTTAACCGACAGCGGGCCAATGGATAGATTCAATCAACTAGACTTCATGCCTTGAATTCATCCGCATTTCTCTTGGCCTCTTCCTCGTGTCAGTACTATCACTGAATATCCTATGGATGTTTTCTTTCTCAGTAGATTCTACCTGCGATGTGCAACAGAAGTAAATTGGGGTAGCTGAAGAATTATAAGGTTTAGGTTTCAGCAGTATTTGGCAGATAAAAGCAAAGACGAGATGGTAGTCAGCACTCAGGTTAGAATGTACCTCCCACTTAATTCCATGAGGGAACTTCCAGGGTATCTTATTATTGTGAGAAACCGATCTCACAAGATTTTACTCACCACAGTGAGGTAAAATGTTCTGTCGTTGGCAATACGGACCTCAAGATGAAAGTGCAGAATCACTCAACGCTGTCTCTGTGGCACTATATAAAATCTGACACATTTCAGTCCGCTATGCCCCATATATGCAGATGTTAGAAAGACCTGTTCGCGACTGGGTGGACGGGCCGTCTCTATCACAGTGACTCAACTGTGGAACAGTCTCCCACTGACTCTGAAGTCACTGTCCAATCACCTAGCCTTTTGGAAGGCTCTTAAGACCTATCTCTTTTAATTATGTTGCTTCCCCAAGCTTTTCTGTGCCCTGATGCTTGTAGTTCCTCCTCCTCTTAGCGCCAAGATGCCCTCGGGTGAACGCGTGCTCTATAAATAACTCTAACATAACATAACATAACAGAGTAAAAATACTACTTAAAGCTCTTAGATTAGAATATCTCCCACGGTCCTGGACCTTATATTTCCGACACACTCGTATAGTATACCGATGGGTGGCCTACAGGGACGTCATTTAGGGGTCGCCAGAGGTCGCAAGTGCGACCTCTGAGGTCTCCCTTCTGACCTCTATGGTCTCCCTTTTTTTTTTGTAATGCAAACTCCTGGGCTGTGGGCCGCACCATGTGGCTCTTTACTTCTGGAGTAGCTGGCTTTCTTGTTCAGGCCCCTTAAAAAAAGAAGAAAAATAAGAACAGGAGTGCTACAAGTCTAACACTTTCAGCACTGACCCTAAATAAGAAAGAACAGGAATACCAAATAATGTGTCTTTCTGGCATTCTATACAATAATTGCTAGACTAAATGTTTATTTCAGGCACGCTTCAGGGGGTGAGTCACTGATTTTGCCTGTTCTTAAACACCTGAACTCAGCCTTTCATCCTTCTGAGGTCGATAAATGAGTACCAACAAAGGTTGGGTGATATTGGGTGTATATTTTATCTATATAAAGCTCTTAAGCGTAAGTGTTATATAATAACACATAATTATCATTTGGCCATGGACGTCTGCTTGCATTCACAGTAATTTGGTAATATGGGCATATACACACTGATCTTAACGATACATATGGCGATCCATTCTTGTATGAAATGTACATCACATTATAGTGATATCGTAATCATATTTTTCGTAGTGTACAATGCTATGTGATGCCACTTCCTGTTTTGTCAACGGGTGAAAGGTCGTGTTCCATCGCTTTCCGTGATATCACTTGAGGGTGGGGTCAAATGACATCACTTCCTGTGATGTCATCAGGGGGTGTCAAGGGTCATGTGATGTCACTTCTGCTACCCCTGGCATTTTGGTGAAATGACGTCCCTGGTGGCCTAATGCACGCAGCTATTTTATGAACTATGACATAGATCTGTGGAGAGTTCCTTGATGACTATTGTATTTAAATGAACTCTAACCTGTTGATGGATAGTCATTGCATGTAGTTACTTTGGGAATAATGGTAATGACTTGCAGTTTTCAACCATCGATTGTATTTAATATCCGTATTGTGGCACGTTGCACACCCTATGCTGTGCACATTTTGTTAAAACTATGATAAAGTAACTTGTCTTGGATACTTTGAGGTGCAGGGGGGAATAGACTGTCCTGGCACATGGACAGTTTTACATGCATGAAAAGAAATGAAATTCCCAGAATGGGGAGCTCCTGTCCCCTGCACACTGTTTTAGGCTAATCGCCAAATGGTTATGATATATGTTTAAACAGAAGATTAGGTAAACACATTAATAAAATACTTATATGCATGTATGTGGCCATTCGATGTTAATCATATATACCAATGTCCATACTCCAATTTCAAAATGTTGTAGTCACTTTAATTAGAACATAAAGCAAGGGGAAATGTCCCAGTGCGTTTCGAGAGTATCTCTCTTCATCAGGGGCATATCCTCTACAAATAATTCAAAAAACATGAACAGTTTCAGTAGTAATCCAACAATAAATTGCAACCACCACTGTGGTGGTCCTTCATCTATATATTATATCTCACAGTAAAAAACGTCTATAATGAGGTGCTTCTTGTAGTGACCAATTAGTTACAGTATTCTTCTGTGGACTTTAAAATATGTCCATGCCTGCCTATAGCTCCGGCCTATGGCTCAAAACTCTCGAGAAGATGTTTCCAACTATATCTCCTATGACTCGAAAAGTGCAAAAAGGCACTCGCTAAATGTAGTACAACTACCACTTTTGCCTCTCTATCTATTGCACTAGCCTCTCTAATGAGGGAAAGCACTGCACACTCACTTTCCTAGGCTGTAAATTCTGTTTGCAAGTTGAGCAGTGGGGATCTTCCCAGCGATCCTTTATGTCTGTAGTACTTCTTAACCTAAAAGTAACAATGTCCCCAGTAGTGGCTATAACATTATTTATGCAGACAATCTAGGCTCGCTATGTAAAGAGATCACATAATTGTATGGTATAATGGACTCAACCACTCCAAGAAATTCATCTGGCAAATATGGTTTGTAACAGACAGTGGTGCTGTTAATCGTCGGAGCCACTCAGATCGTTCTATAGGATTCACGGTATAGATTTTTTTTTTTATTTAGGGATGGTAAATCCAGCCCAGTGAATTACTCTCTCCCACCTTTAGTTAATTAAGGTGTCTGCAAATCTATAGAGGAGTCTATATGTGATAACGGGATAACTGCCTTTTCCCCTCAGGGAGCGTGTAAGACAGCAGGATCTCACCTACGTCTTTCAAAATGGCTGCTTTATAAATATTGCGTGCCTACACGTGATGGCATCATCGCGCACTGTCGATGATGATGTCACATAGGTAAACAATCTTTTTATGTAGCTAAGTACCAAGGACTCATGTGTAGGACAAATGATTAGGATACAGTCACCCAACATTATATCCTTACTAACAAATTGACAGATTCGATGTATGACCTGGGTTCCGTAGAGTCGTAATGACAGATGGTATGTCTATTCTGTAGGGAGTATAATGGTTTGAATAAATTAATCTAACCATGTATTGTCATTTGTGCTACATAAAAGCAGAGCGAGAATGGACTTGACATAATTATGGGGAGAACTGAACATTATAGAATGTATAGAAACCTCCATTTAAGGTGGCCCTCAGTTGTCCATTAATGTTGTTCTTAAAATAGAAGAATTTGGGGTTTATCCAATAAACCTAAGAACTCTGGAAAGGGTACAACATTTCTCAATAGCACTTATAAAAGACCCTCTGTAAAGCTGTATAATCCAAGTCCCACAGGGATATTCTATCAGCCCCTAAATTCTCTTACAATGTTCTGCCTCTATCGGCTAACTATAAATGACGTACCGGCCATTTGTCAATTAAAGATGTACAACTCCTAACCCTTAAATAGTATGTTCTGCAATGAACTTTCTACCTCCTTGGTGTGTACAATCTCCTGGTGAATTCTTTAGACGGTTATAGTGTTCTCCATATTCCAATGTTCTTATCATTTCAGTGTGTATGCTGACTCACAGTAGTGCACAATCATTTATACCTGTATGGATGAAGTCTGGATAACAATTGTGATATGTCTATAGGGTAATAATGTTCCACATATTGCTATTAGTATCTGGTTGTGTTAGAGCAGGGGCCCTGCATTGGGGGGACCCTGGTTAGGAGATTGTGTACACCCCATGGTTTTACAAGAAATGGAGCTAGGGCCCCACAAAAAGGGACCCAGATAGTAATCTTCATTCATCCCCAATGATTATATTGTATCTAGACAATGGATCCAATAAAGTTCCCTTTGGGCTAACATTTTGCCGATGTCCGTTTCCCTAGGTGGAGAGTGTACAATTTCCCGACTGGACTGCTGGCGAACAGGACTTCCTAAACTTCCACTGAAATATAATGAATTCCACACAGCCATTAACGTCAAACTTTCCTACACTCCTGAAAAAGTACATTTCATAAACACCACCATAACAATAAAGGATGGCCAGCTACAGGCCACAGTATATCACAAACCAACTGACTGTGCCAGCTACTTGAAGAGTGACAGCTTCCACCCAGTGCACACTAAACATGCTAAAATATTCAGCCAAGCATTGAGATACAATCAAATAGGCTCAGACACAATACAATGCACCAGGATAAAAACATACAAACTTTGAGATCTGACTTCATAAACTGTGGATACAACCACAGAATTGCAGAGAGCCAGAATCACAGGGTAACACAGAGCCCCCAGAGCAATCTCTTTGAATATAGAGCAGAAAAGACACAAACCTGGGTGGCCCTGGTAGTCACATAAAATCCAGAGCTGGAAGCCCTCCACAACACTGCCAAGGAACTCTAACCCATCCTGCAACAAGATGAACGTTTGAGTGAGGACTTTCCAGAGATCCCCTCCTCATTTTCAGACATCCCGCCAATCTGAATGGAATGATGGTCGGAAACAACCTGCACACAAATAGTACAGATTATGGAACTGTGCCTTGCTGAAACAAAAGATGCCTAAGCTGCGCAAATATCAACATTCCGGACACAATCACTGGTGCAGCGGGGGCCCCTGCACCCTACGCGGTGTGTAGTGCCCTGCCACACCAGGTCTAGGGGAGACCCTGACTGAGTCCACACCCATCAGGGTGAAGGCTCGGCCGGGCCTTGTTGTGCGAGAAGGATGAGGTCAGATGGGGTTGGAGCTGACTGTGACATGTGGTACATGTCACATGCCACATTCAGCTCCAACCGCTTCTCCTCTGTCTTCCTATTGGCTCATAAATAGGAACCAGGAAGCTCTCCCAGGTTCCTATCTGTGAGCAGCACGGAGGAGCTGAGGGTGGCCTGGTGTGACAGACCAAAACTGTAAAAACAGGTAAGAAAGCTTCCTGGGTAAGTGACGAGCAGGTGAATGAGTAGCAATCTAATAGTGTGTGTTTGAATGTTCTGGGTGGGTGGGTGCCTGTGTGAAGAATGCAGTGAGAGTAGATGTAAGTGAAAGTTCATGTCTGAGTGAATGATGGGTGAATGAGTATGAATGTGATATTGTGTATGTTTGAATGTTCTGGGCGGGTGAGTTCCTGGGTAGAGAATGCAGTGTGAGTGGATGTGAGAGGTTTATGGGTGAATTAATGGTGGCTGAGTGAGTAGGAATGTGAGTGTGTGTGTGTGTGTGTGTGTGTGTGTCTTTGTGTGTGTGTCAGTGTGTGTGTGTGTGTGAATGTTCTTGGTATGTGAGAGAAGGTATATGGGTGAGTGACTGGTGGGTGAATGGGTATGAATGAGATTTTGTGTGTGAATGTTCTGGGCGGGTGGGTGCATGCCTGTGTGGTGAATGCAGTGTGAATGAATGCGAGAGGAGATATATGGGTGAGTGACCAGTCGGCGAAAAGGGATGCATGTGTATGTCTTGTGTGTGTGTGTGTGTGTAAGGCCCTGGGAGGTTGGGGATCACTAGAGCTTTTTTGACACATTCTTTATTGACTTTGCATGTTTTGCTGGTATTTTCAGCTAAAGACAAGTTTGTGTGTGTCATTACCTGGCTAGAATGGCATTTTGGTGCAGCCAGTCTAGCCATTGCTTACTGTGGCATGACATTTATTACTCGGCATTGTTGATAAAGCAAGCATGATAAGTAGTATTACCTCGCTAGACTTCCATTTTGGTGTAGGAGCCTATCATTTCTTAGTGTAGCATGACATTTTATTAACTGAGCATCTATGAAGAAGCAAGCATGATAAGTGTTCCTATGGGTCTAGACTGGCTTACATTACAACCAGTTTGGATATGTTTTCTTATTGTGACATGTCACTTTTAATGGCCAAACCAATGGGAGTGTGTTCTTAGATATGAGTACTGGCATCTATTGGCAGAGTCAGCTTTGTGGCTAGTGCCAGTAATGAAACGATAAACAACATCTCAAAGCGAACATGAGTATGTTCTTATATGGGAATACTAGCATATGTTGGTGGAGCCAGCATGGAAATGTATGGGCACAGCCAGCATGAAAATGTTTTTTATACTGACATATATTGCATGGACCGGCACGACAATGCATTAGAAAATCCACCAGTGCACCTTTGGTGACTTGCATCTCTATTGTATTTTTTCCATGAGTTACCTACCCTACACCTTATAAACCCGATTGCAAACTGTCTGGCCTTTTACCCAATTTTTCACAGAAGGTATGCAGTGTAATGCACCATTTTAAGCCATTAGTGAAAACATTTTCTCAGTGGGGGGGTGAAGAATCCCACCGACCCTCCTCCCCCCAAACCTATTTTCGTTAGTTAGGGCTCCCTAGCTATGCTCGGTCCTAATCGCATACCTGTGGCAAATATTTACACCCTACAATAAAACAACTCAGCAGCCACCAGAGGTATATTTGGGGTCCAGGCACAGCCCCCTTCTTTCTACGCTAGGTGAAACATTTAAGCCTTGATTAAAACACATATTTACTTCTTTCAACTAGAGTAGTGCATGCCCTGGCATAATCATCATGGACAGTGCGCAAAGGTGGTGGTCTGTGCCGGCCCGGGGGTGGTGTGCATTGCGCTTTGTTAAGGAGCTTTGGGGGCGCCCTCAGTATGTCTCGCAGGGGGCCCCCCAAATGTTGTGCTACACCACTGGACACAATCAGGACCCCCCACCCCCACATGGGGCAGGACTACAAAATAATGGGATGGTTTACACGTTTATCCACCAATATTGTTTACTTGATTATGTGCATGATATGTCCCGGATGTGGCGTCTATGTTGGGGAAAGTAATCAACTTCTGCGTAAATGCATGAACCTCGATCATCGAAGTGGGAAGCGATGTACTAACAGCGAGAGTAGAGTGGGTGAGCATTTTTCAGAAGCTAGTCATACCCTTGATGATCTTAAGATTTCTGTACTCCGGGTTAATTTCAGGACTGACAAAGCCAGAAAGGGGGAACGAACAGGCATCACAATTTTATGAGTCACTGTTCTATCTAACATACTTTCACTTTTTCCACTCATAGAGATACTGGGATCACAGCATCCAGACTTGACGCTTTCCATCTTTTTTTCCAATGCCATTCACAGACATTCAACTGGCACTGCTCCAGCCCCACCACCCTCTCTAAAGCGATGATTTGTTGCTGGACTCCCTCCAACCCAGCCCCATCTGCCCTCAAAATGCCAGAGCTGAAAAGCTTCCCCCGAGATGTGTCAGGCCCTTGTCACCAGTCAAATCTCACCCTTTCCTTTTGGTTGTGATGAAACACAACCCGGATATGATATTTGACACAAGGTTACCACACTGGTCTCCACGGGTCACAGGCCTAACACATACACTGGCTGTATATTCCCTCTTTCAGACTCCAAGAGGCACAAGCCTGATATGCTGATGAGTGTGCCACCACTTTTCTTATTATGGTATTATTATTAGTATGGAATTTATTGAGTGTGGACCTAGCTTCGAGAAGTTACAGAGCGCTCTACACAGGTGTACGGATACATAACGGAGCGCTTTCCAAAGTTATACAACATTGCAGATGCATATCATAGCGCTTTTCAGAGGTAACTACAGAACAGATATACAGTGGGGTGGTGGGTAGGATACAGAGGGGCACAGAAGAGGGGTACAGCTGTACCGGGTGGCAGGGATTAAAGGGGTCTAACCACTGATCTTGTAAAGGAAATGGCCTGACATACAGAGTTTCAAATGGACTGCACATACAATGACTGTTACCTAAGCAACCCCTCCTGCCTTCCTGAGAGCACGCTAACAGGCTGGGCTGTTTTTGTGTTTCTTTTCCCTGCTCTTCAGTTTCACTGACCCCCGCCCCATGTAACACAGTGTACCATGTAGACGTTGAAGATCGCAAAGTGTGGGGCAGTTGAACATCCAATACATGCCTTTCTGAGCAAAACTACGAATCAGGTGCAGACGCGCACAGATAACAGGGTATCTGCATGAGGGGCTATGCAAGCTGTAATGCTGTGATATTTTTCAAATGCTTCTTTTCATCTCTGCCTGAGGAATTGGAGACATTGCACGAAAGCACGCAAATATGCAAAATAAATTACTTTGTTAGCCTAATTAAGGTATTGACTCATTGTTCTATTCATATATATACATGTATATATATATATATATATAGGTTGTGAACAAGTGGCGAGTTGGCAGCGGAACGCGTGAACGCCTCAGCAAAGTTATTGCTGCACTTGGGAGGACCCGTGTATTTTGGTCGTTTGGATTTTAAAGGATTTCCATGTTTTTTGTATTATACGATTTTCCCTGAAAGAAAAATAAAGGAAGGTAACTTTGGAAAACAAAGTGTGGATCTGGCAGTATACCTTCTTTTTCCAATTGGGATTGACTTGTGCCTAACAAACACTGTGGAGAGTGCAGCTCAAACTTTCTGGCATGAGAATGGCAGTACTTTGACCATATATATATATATATTGCAAAAACAGCCAAGGATTTCTCCCTGGCGGAAAAGGTGGCGGCACTCACTTCTTCTTTGTTGATTGGCAAGGAATGCTCCACACGTTCCTGTGATTAATAAAGTTCTTTATTCTCCATGTGTCTGGACATCCAGGTCGTGACAAAACAGAATTATGCGTTGCACCCAAACCGGGCTTCGTCAGATTCTGTATTTACCAATTCTGTCATTTCTTGTTATATGCATTTCTAGTCCTTCCTTTGGATCAGAAGCCCACCCTTTGTTCGCTGCTTTCAATTGCTTGCACCAGAGTCGCCATTTTTGATCATGTTACTCTAGTATTGTGTCCATACGTAACTGATTGTGCTTGCAGCGTATTATAATATGAAGAGACATGGTTGGTCCTCTTTGGATTTCTGCTGTAATAAGGTGTATGCGTTAGCAGTTCCCTTCACTCTATTAGCTATAGGCAATTGTTTTGCATGTCTCTCCCTTCTTTGGATATTTGTTAGTAAAGTGTATGAGGCTATGAGGTGTATGTTTAGAGGGGCATGGTGTTCTATTAGTATATCCACCTTCTGGAGCGCTACATGTGACAAGAGTTCACATAATTCTGATGATAGAGCACAGTGCATACATCATACCGATGCTGGAAACATATGTATATATATATATTCAATGAAAAAACTTTGTTAAAGGGACGTTATGGTTAAGTTGCACTAATAAAAACCTAACAAATTCAATGAAAAAACTTTGTTAAAGAGACGTTATGGTTACAAGTAAAACCGAAAAACCTCAGAAATTCGCCAGTTAAGCAACCATAACTCGCGCCACCATCGTGCACTGATAAGACTAACACCCAGGACATCAAAGATGACATCACAAATGAGGTACCTTCAGAGTGGGCCATATACTTTTTTAGCAAAGTTTGGTGAGGATTCTTCCAGGGGGAGCGAAGTTATAAGCCACCCAAAAAGTGCTCTTCCTATGGGTTTAGCAACTTAACCATAACTACAAGGCCACTACAGCAGGCCATGTAATATTGCTAAAACCTTTAGTCTTAGTTACTAGTTGCTGGCATTGCAAACCACTCACCTACACCTAAGAGTTTGTAGAGGTATATGTCTTCAGAAGACTTTGGATAAGAACGCGTTCACTTGTAGAGATATATGTGTCAATTAGCCCTTTCTTTACATGTGTGCATAGGTGTAATGTACCCAATATGCCATGAAACATTGCATTACAGAGATGTATTTGTGCAATGGGTATTGGACCATTAACCAGCCAATTACAGCGGTGCATGTCTGCAATGGGCCTTGACCAATGAACCATTGGATGACAGAGTTGCATGCATCCAATATATTCTGGGCAATCACATGTTTGCTTACACTGGTGTATGTGCGCAATAGGTTTTGGATAATTAAATGTGTTTGCGCACCGTACAGGTGCGATGATTTACGTTGATTGCAGAGGGTGTGTGCGCGCTTAGCCGTGAACATTAAAGCATTGGAACACAAATGTCTAACACGCCGCTGACAGCCCAAGCATAATGGAGAAATCAATATTTCTGCTCGAAACACCAACTGCGCAGGAGTGCTTTCAGGTGTGCTGCGTAATTAGTACAGTGATGGGCTGGGCACATCTCGAGCCGGACAGAGTGCCCCGTGTACAGGGAAGGGCGTCGCCATCTCTTTCGGAGAACCTGGCAGGTCACCTGCGGCCTCGTTGCAGAATGTTTGCTCTGAAACAAGTGCAATTTTGTATGGTTTTAGCACTGGGGCAAAGATTGGGCGGGTTGGGGGGCTATTCTTTCTAGGCGTTTATGCACCAACGAAACGCTTGTGCTTAGTGCTATCGTGGTGCTATTTGCACTGGTGCAACGTTTTTGCAATGAAGTCCCTATTGGCTAGGGTGACCAGATGTTAAAAGTCAAAAACCAGGACAGGGTAAATAACATAAAAGTAGGACTAACTCTTGAAAGTGGCTGTCAAGGCACTACACTTGGTATCAGGTAATAAAATTGCGGCAAAAATGTTGTGGTTTGACCCGGTAAAGGTATACCCATTATACCATTTAAGGGTAACGGGGATTGTGGGGGTGTCCCCCGCTCCCCTTAAATGGTATAACCATAGCATTTTTGCCACGATATTTTGTATACACAGCCATTTTTGCCGCAATTTTAAGACAGGGATCCCCACACTTCAGTAGTAGTTGGAGGAGAAGGAGGTTCCAGTGTTACTAGTGGAATAAACACATATTATAATTAATGTATCACAAACTACCGCCATCTTAATTCGTAAAATGCAGCATTTCTTCTGTGTGAGATTGTGCATATCTGCCTGCCAGATGTGAAGACCTACTACCAAAAAACCGGGACCACTGCAGTTTCCAATGGAAAACTACTCTCGAGAAATGGGGACAGAGCACCCAATTCCAAGACAGTCCTGGCAAAACCGGGACGACCGGGTCGCCCTGCTATTGGCAACATAAAATATATGTTAAATATCTATTATTATTAGTGATCTGGCTAGATAAGTGCAGTTTAGAACTAGATGAAAAACACATAACAATATTGACATTGCCAATAATGGTAATTAGCATAATTATTATAATTATGAATAATATGTCTATTTTTTTCATTATCATTAGCCTGCAAGATAGCTAGCTCCGCTTGTTCAGCGCTCGCTGCTGCGAGCTGTGTGTTATATGCAGGCCCCAGGTTCTTACAAGGCCAACTCAGCCTTTCATCCTTCGAAGGCTGATAAATGAGTACCAACTTCGGTTCGGTTGGGTGATATGGTATGCAAATGTTTTCTATGTAAAGTGCTTAGGCGTAAGTGCTATGTAAATAACGTATCGTTTTGTATTAATATTATCAATATTCTAAATATTAAAAGAATTGGCAAAGATTCCATTTTTCTTTTTGCACCCTTTGTGCAAAAGAGTCCCTTACATTAAAAAAGCAGCCTTTTGTCACAGAGAACGTATGCACTTCGCAAGTGTAAAGCCGGAAAGTGTAAAGCCGGAATACCCCAGCCGTTCAACTTTCTGAGGGCGATAAACTAAGTGCCATTGAGTTGCTTAATAATACCAGCTATTATTACACTGCTAGAAGGTGGAGTAACACTCAGGAAGTGCTATATTTAAAAAAAAACTGGATATTAACTGGAGTGATGGTAGTGGATCTTGAAGACAGATACTGTTCAGGTGTGTTGACCTCAATAGCGAGACTGTCTTTGGGGTTCTTGCTGCACATGTGGAGGCCGCGTCATTTCCTGTATATTACGTTGTATTACGTTGCCCTCATACACTAGTAGCTTCTTCAGGGAACTTTACATAGAGGATGGATAACGAGAGGTATGTCTTGAAATTTGGTTCAGACGCCTGGGGGCCAAGTAACAGCCACGGCATGCAAAGTCCTCATTGCAGTCCGCGTCCAGTCCAGTATGTCGAGCACACAGGTCCGCTGATTCTCAAAGGGGACCCGGGTACAGGAGGACGGCCGAGCTGTAAGCATAAGTGTCTCACAGCCTGCCCTCCTCTGCATATTGTGACATTGTCGGGGCCCTGTCAAGAGGGCTGGGGATCAGAAGACCTATCAGGGTATGTGACCCAGAGGCGGGCCGAGGGAGTTGGGAGGGCCCAAGTCTCTGTCCCCTCTTCCTGTGCCTACAATTGTCGAGTATCACATTTGCTCCTACCAGGCCCGTTTCTTGGCCCAGTCGAGGCAGGCGACTGCCCGGGGCGCAATCGCCCTGGGGGCGCAATATCCCACACTGGTGAGGGCTCGACTTGCCCTGGGGGCGCATTCGCCGATTGCTAGAGTAGAGGCAGCAGGTGCTGACACTGCTTCTGATGTGCTCACGTTAGGTGCCGGGGGACATCAGCGACTCGAGCAATCGCGCACAAACGACCCCCAATTGACATCCCCGGCCCCTCAGCCTTCTTCCATACAATCCCTGCTGTGGCACCAGGACCCCTGCTGCTGAATTTCATTAGCAGCAGGGGTCACTATCAGACTCGGCGCCACAGCAGGTGAATGAAGAAACAAGAAGCTACGGGGAAGTTAATTCCTTTTTCGATCATGTTAGGAGTTAACTTCCCCGTGGATTATGTTTTGTTCCCTAAAACAAGGGGGCATACGTTTCATGCAGAATCTAAAAGTGAAAGGAAAAAATAAAAATAAATGCGGATTACCTACTAGAGCATGGCAAAGGGAAAAAAAAGTTACATTTGAATAAGTAAAAGAAGGTGAACTTATCCACTAAAATTCAGTCTTGCAATGATTTCGCTTAAACTATGCGTGTTGAATAGCACGGGTGTAATTGACCCCTGGGACACACTAGGATCTACTCCACAGTAATGCGGCCCGAGCTTGAGCGGATACATCTGCGCGAATTGAGCTTCCATTTTAGGGAGATGAAACCCATTTTAAAAAGTAGCCCCTAGTTTTCCATGTTGATGAATAGAACTTTTGTTAATGCCCCATAGTCAACAGTGTTGAAAGGCAATGAGCGGCCAAGGATGACTGATGGTGCACCCACACACAGCATCAGGCTGCCCCTGAATTGAAGGTCACTTTGTGCTACAAGCAGCCTGCCCAATTGATAGTCCCCTAGTAACGTGTGCAAAGAAAGGTTGAACACCCAATACCTAAAACGTATACAGAAGCCAAAAACTGTTGGCTTTGCCAATGTTTTTAACAGGACTTTGCTGATGGACGCTCACAGTGCTTATACATCGATTGGATGAAAGCAGATCTGGTTAACACATTTTTACTACTTCCAGCGCAAATTAAGTCATTAACTCTCAGAAGACTGCTCTGAAAATACACTGGCATGCACTTCGCGTGCAAAGTTTGATGTTAAGGCTTGATTAAAGACAGCTGAAAGAGTTTCCTTCTTGCTCAGTACATTGACAGGACAACTCTGGTGTGAACCAGACGACTGAGCCCTTTTGCCAGTACTGCTACTTGACTTGTTCACTTGGGGGAGTGCAGGTGGATGCTTTGTAAACACAATATTCTTCCCTTATTTCGCCAAAAATTATCCTCGGTAATCACCCAGGTATTTTATGATTACATCAAAATGTGAGGAGTGATTAACTAGAGGCGCAACTCATGAGGGAGCCAATAACCAGAGGGGTGATGGGCCATATGAACCAAGGACCAGAAGAGAGCAATCAACCAGGTTCCCCAAGACCAGAAGGGCGACTGAGCAGAAAAGAGTGACTCACAAGGGAGTCAAGGACCAGAGGGGTGACAGAAAAGTGGAGCAACTCACACGGGCCTTGCTGCCAAGTGGGGGGCCCATGTCATGCGTGACGCCATGAGCCAGTCCTGCATTTTCACTTTGCATGGAGGTCCTTCTAGGCCCATACTTGTAATGGGAAGAACACAAATACCAGTCCTAGCAATTAACAGGAAATGCCTGGGCTGGCTCAGTGTCACAGAGGACATAGAAATACCTGGCAGGTATGCAAGGGAGCCAAGGACCGGAGGAGAGCAGCGAATCAAGGACCAGTTGGACGATGGACCAGAGAAGTCAAGGATCCAAAAAGCCAATGATGTGCTTTTATAAGTCACACATACAAGAAATTAAAATAGACACTAATTGTTAGAAAAATAAAAAGCTATTTTAATAAAAAAGTTCTTGAATCACAATGTAATAAAAACCAGTTTCATGTGTATAACAGTGATTTATTGACATTGGGTAGGAGTTACTTAACCGCAGGGTATAGTTTGGGAGTGGCGCGCATGTCGAGAAGGGGGGGGGCGCAATTAGTGTTTCGCCCTGGGCACCAAAATGGACTAGAAACTGCCCTGGGCCTCCTACAATACCTGCCATGCAACATGCTGGCCAATGTTTTCTCTCTTGCCTTTCAGAACAGCTGAGACCAGAATTCCCTGCAGCGGAAAACAGAGCATCCAGCCCACTAGCGGCAGATGCAGCGGGAAACGTACGGTTTTCCCCCTTTCGGAATAGCTTGGCAGGCAAAGAACAATGGTCTTGAGGGTTGCCCAGAGCCATGCCAGAAGTTAAGATTAATTCTAATACTTCTAGCCATCACCTCTTTTGTTTTGCTAATGCCATGAACTGTCATAAAAGGAAATATATTAGTATAAAACATGATCAACCATTAAATATTGGTTACTGCTTGGTAGTCATTTTTATTGGCCAAAATAGCCATGGATAAATTAGCATGTCAAGGTTTGTCTGAAGTCTACAGCCCTGCCATCCTCCTCTTCCCTTCCTTCATATGGTAGGATGCTGCACATTGCAGGCTGAGAAAACTCTGCATTTCAGAGGTATAGATGAACGAAGATTATGGGGTGTTCTGATATGGTGCAGAACAACGGAGGGTGGTTGTTTGAATCCCAGATGCTTGACGGAGAACCTAAACATAGACTGAAGTGAAGAAACATGTGGTGGGATGAAAGGAACATCAATAGTACTGAGGCTAATACATAACATACATCAGACAGGTCATTTCTAAGTTAAAGAATGCTTCTAGGACTAGAGGTCACCATAGAAAACAAGAAGAGTGGAGGGGCAACATAGGAAAACATGATTTTACCGTAAGGGTGTTGAATACCCTGACCAACGCCCCAGCAAAGATGAAGAAGCCAATATCAGAAGGACATTTCAAAAAAGGAAAAGGGCTTGTGACAATGATATGATATGATATGGCATTTACAATGCGCCTATACACAAGTGTTTCCAGAGTGGTCGGTCAAAAAACCGGAAAAAAAATATCGAATCACAAAAATATCGAATCCAAAATCTCGAAAAAAAAAAATCTCGAATTATTTATTTATTTATTTATATGTATTTGTGGGTTTAGGTAAGTATAAAAAAGGGTAAAATAAAAAAAAATAAAAAAGGGGGGTTGGGGGGGAACCCCCCCATTTCGAAATAAAAACGTATTAAAAAAAAAATTCGAGATTTTTGTTTTCGATATTTTGGATTCGAGATTTTTGTTTTCGATATTTTGTAATTCGGTTTTTTCACTACAAACCGTTTCCTTACAGAGGCGGCATTAAGAAAACTGAAAGTTGATGGCTTGGCGGTCATGAATCAGTCTTAACCTCTGGCATGTTGCTATGAGCAACAGTCCAGCAATCATTTTTTTAACCTGCCATGCCATTACAGAAGTGTAAAACCCATGTATGCAAATCAGGATTAGTCCTAGCACAAACAGAGCAGTCCTGTCTAAACTGCTAGGCGACATTCCTTCTGCACAAGACTGCAGGTAAGTAGCCCCAGATATGTTTCAGGCTCGTATGCCATCGTCAGTGAGGTGCAAGTTGGGTCTCTAGGTACAGCAGTCTCAGCACTCACGTCTGACCATATCCATCCCATTTGGGGTGTCATTAACAAAAATGCAGGATTATGGCTGGAAGGTTTGGGCTACATCTTAACCACTGGCAATGCTCTTGGCCTCCCTCTAGACCATTGCTTTTCAGCCTGCTGTGCCATCACAGAAGGGAAAAGGACATATGCAAACCAGGCTGGGTCCCACCTCAACAGGGACAATCCAGCCCAAACTGCTAAGTCACATCACTTCTGGAGGTAAAGGTGCTGAGAAAACAAGGACACAATTAGTGATCATATGCGTCAAATGTAATGCTAAAATTATTTTCTTATTTTTGACTCCTAGCACATGGAGATCGTTATTGACCTTCTCTCAGCCAATCAGAGTGTTAAGCGTGCAGTCAATAACTACTGGTATTGGCTGCGCTATGAAAATGTTAAAGCAGGCAGGAAAACAACAATGCAAATTTCCAGGCATGATTTGATTTAACAAGACACTCCCTCTCTGGGAGGACTTTTTTCACAACAGTTTCCTATTTAGCACATCAGAAAGAAAGGTAAACCATAGGAATATGCGTTCCCTTCTTTGTGTTATAGATAAACATTTGTCTTTTACATCATGCCTAATGCATGCTCATATTAAACCCACTCCAGTTTAGCAAACTTTATTTATTGCAATTAAAATACTTAGCATATGAAGACAACTTTGTTATTTAAACCCTATAAAATGAAAACACATTTAATTTACCAAATCAGTCTGTCTGTATCACCAAAACTCCAAAACATGTATTGCTACTACTAATATGTGCTAATAGCCTTATAGACCTCAGGAGGGTCATTATTACTTGGGACAATTACCCTTCCGCCACATATGGCCTCTGGCAATAACTTGGTGGCGGGTCATTATCCCGTGATAACGACCCCTCTTTCGGTCTATAAGGATATATTAGGTGGTGTCCTAGGGTCAACTATAAGCCACATTTATGAGCCTAGGAGCAGAGATTATATGAAGATAGGAAGTGGGGAGGCACACATCCCTGTGGCTGCTGTTTTGCCTTTTACCCATCAATTGAAATAGAAGAGGGGCTCTGCGGCAGAGCCCCGACCTCCATTTCCATGGAAGCCATGTAAGGTGAGGATGCCTTGTATGAATGAACGGGGTGCATGCTCTCCGTGATCCGTTGATTCACACAAATATATTGCTGTTCACACACAAGGGTTAGTTTTAGGGCGTGTGACGAATCGAGGGAATTCGTCCCTTCTCCCCAAGGGGTTACCCCTTCCTGTGAGTCTATGGAGGTGAGCCAGCTCAGCAATACCCTCCCTAGTGGTAGAGGCAAGTGGGACTTCACTGGGAGAGACTCCCCTTAGGGGACAAGGACTCCCGTTCCCATGAGAACTCCCTCGGGCTTGTCGTAACATGGCCTACATGGGATCTTTTAAAACACAAGAAAATTTGAATCACCAAAACTGGGACGAAGAAAGTCCTAAGGGATATCATTATCTTGGGAGAAAAGGTTATATCCCTTTAAATCAGGACATCCACTTTACTGGGACAAGGATGTTAAAGGTTGTGATTCCGGAGAGAGAGAAGCAGGAGACAAGAGAGGGGGTAGTAGTTTCAGGCTGTGGGAGGCCCCAAAACGCACCACACTGTACGAGAGAGGAGAGCAAGAAAAGCGTGAGTTTAAAACTTGCTTTTCACTGCTTCCTGGGACGCCAAAGTCACAGAAATCCCAGGATGTGAGAAATCAAACAGGGCGGAAACCCAGGTCCAAGTGGAGGTGGTGGTGAGATCACAGACCCAGATCTGGGGAGGACCGACCTTTCAAAGAACGTTGCCGAGATCACCAATAACCAAGAAGAAACGTGTGTCCATGAGTGCAATCAAGCGCAGCAGTGCCACGAGAAGGAGAGAGAGAGCAGCGATGCGAAGGCCGTAGAGGAGATGTCATCTGCGATATGCAGCAAGCAGAGCCCCGCAGACCGAAACCCTCCTAAAACGTTCCCCACCGGGAAAGAAGGTAACCAGGCGAACGGAGATGAGGGGAGGCTACAGAGAATCAATATGTCGTACAGCCTACTCGTAATAGTAGAAGACATGAAATAAAGTTAGGATATAAAGATTTTGCACCAAGAGAAAATCATTATAATACACAGCCAACTCGTCACACGAGAAGATATGAAATATCTTGGGAAAGCGGGGAAACAAAGTGCTATCCTGAACAAGAGCAGAACAGTATAAAAGAGAGAGAAAGGCAAGGCTCAGAGCCTACAGACATGCACCAGCTACAAACCAGAGTGACCCAGGAAAGCTATATTCCCTCCAAAGGACACAAGCAAGTCTATGACCAAAGGTATTAAACAACTAAGAGAGAGTGAAAAGGAATATAAGCTGAAGAAGGAAAGTGCATCACCCCACTTGGGGAATTGAAGAGATTAATACAAGAAGTCACAAGAGACTTTTTACGAATTGTATATTAAAGACTTTACTAGCAGTCCCCTCAGGCGAAGGGAGTCATTCTCCTGACCTAAGTTAGTTTTCTCTTAGTGGTAGGGTCAGTTAGGGTAGTTTTGTACAGAAGACTTGCTCCTTTGGACATTCACGACTGACAAATGAGCACCTTAGTTAGTAATATAGGCAGAGACCACCCATAGGCAATGGAAAAGTTAGGCCTATTACTTTTACTTTAGTAAAACAGAGTATACAATGTCCTCTGCAACTCTATGTCCTCCTTCTGCCACAGATGAAAGGAAAAGCAGGTGTCCCTAAACCTAGAAACAGAGACAATTAAGTAAGAACAACAGAAGAGGAATCTAGGACTTAATTTGTCAAAGAAACCTTTATTTGCTGTTTCTTTTTTTTTTCTTTTTTTAATAGAAAGTCAATTGTACACTTAATTCAAAGCACAAGATGGAGTTCTCAATTCAATGGACATCCCACCATTTAGAAAAAGAAAAAGAAAAAATAAAAAAACGCTTCTAATGTCAAAAAGGTTTCCAAACACATATTCAGTCATTCCAGACACACCATCAATCACTCAGTCATACTCAGTACTAAAATTACACAAAACAAACACATCATTTTCCTTGTAGTATTTCATAACACCATTTCTTTTGGTCAATAAATCATGGTGCACAGTGAAGAATTTCTGGACCCTGTAATTAGCCAGTCCCAACCGGTTTCAACGTACAGAGATTTCACAACGTCTTCATCGGGGAAGAAAGCAATACACTATAGGCAGGCGGTTGGCCAAGTTGGATGCATGTATGCACCCTAGCAGGCAGAGAGTATGTGTGCCAACTCAATACGTTGGCTCCAGAGCAAGCGTGGCCATCAGCAAAGACAAGATGGTCAATGTCACGGACTGTGGGAACAGTCGGGTGGAGGGTAACCCGTCAGTCACAAACGTGTTCGGAAACGCATGCCATCAGTGCGAGATCAGTGGCTGGCTCGAGAGACTCAAAGCCAAATGCTGCTCTATAGTTGACTACGATACACTGTACGCTGCAGTAGCCCCAGCCAAGACAATCCTGCAGCCTACAAGCTGGAAACACGTAGCTGCATCCGGAAGCACAGTCAGCCTTAATGTGTTTCCTAAACAACAATTAATCAAGAATGTCAAGAATGGTTCTCAAAGGAGGTATGGGTGATTTGTTACAGAGACAAAGGGACTGTTTCATAAAGAAATAGTTTGAACTTACTCTTGACCTTGTGAAGGCTCTTCAAATCACAAATCAGTTACTAGGAGTTACTCTGACTTTCTCATTACTTCTAATATACTGGTTGAAAGGTTACAAGTAAGTCAGAATTGCTCATATTAAATTCTATGAATCAAATAGCCTTCTCCAGGTTTAAGTCTAGGGTAAATCAGAGTTACTCAAAGTAAATTCTTTGAATGAAATAGCTCTCTCCTGGCTTTAAAATAGCCCTCGCCTGCTTCAATTCAAAGGTAAATCAGAGTTCCTCATAGTTAATTCTTTGGGCCTCATTACAAGTTTGGCAGAGCGGGAAAAAAGTGGCGGTAGTTCCGTGACCGCCAATTTTCCTGCACCACCAAACTCCAGGTTTGCCGTTGGGTGGTACCTGATTTACCTGCAGCCAAGAGGCTACAGGTAAATCAGGCCCCCACTGGCAAAAAACAGCCGTTATTACTGGCACCAGTATTACCGACAATTCTCCCATGGACTTCTTTGTGAATCCACGGAATGGGGAGTTACCGGTTTTTCCTGTCACCTGTAATACCCCGGTAATTGTGGTGGGAATGGTAATTCCATGTGCTGGTATTACAGGCGGGATACCGGCTAACATATGACCACCTTTGAGTCAAATAGCCCTCTCTAGGTTTAAGTCAGCGGTAAATCAGAGTTACTCATAGTAAATTATTTTAGTCAAAAAGCCCTCTCCTGGTTTAAGTCAAGGATAAAGAGAGTACTCATAGTAAATGAGATAAATCAAGTAGCCCTCGTCTGGATTATGTCAAGAGTAAATCAGAGTTACTCATAATAACTTTGTTTTAATCAAAGAGCTCTATCATGGTTTCAGTGAAGGGTAAGTCAGAGTTACGCATAGTAACTTATTTGAGCCAAACAGCCCTCTCCTGGTTTAAGACAAGTGTAAATCAGAGTTACTCATATTAAATTCTTTTTGTCAAATAGCTCTCTCCATATTTAGGTCCACGGTATGTCAGAGGTACTCATAATAAATTAATTGAGTCAAATAGCCTTCTCCAGGTTTAAGTCGAGGGTAAATCAGACTTACTCATAGAAACTGCTTAGAGTCAAATAGCCCTCTCCTGGTTTAAGCTGAGAGTAAATCAGAGTTACTCATTGTAAATTATTTTTGTCAAATACCTCTCTCCTGGTTTAAGTCAAGGGGAAATCAGAGTTACTCACATTAAAATCTTTTGAGACAAATGTGGGCCTAAAGCAAGGCTGTCTTTTACTTTACAACCTGTACATGTTTGACTTGGATAGTGCCTTATCGACTACTCACAACTTTCTCCCTCATTATGGAGGTGAAGCAGTAAACACTCTTATGTACGCTGATGACATTCTCATCTTGTATAGAATTCCAATTGGCCTATAACTATCGCTGAATGAGCTATTAACTTGGGCTGAAGAGAATGGCTTAAGGATAAATATGCAAAAAACAGAAATATTGGTTTTTGGTAAAAGATCAAAGAAGGGTGTCAAATATAACTGGACACTGGGATCAAGAAAAGTAGATCAAACTGATTCCTACAGGTACCTGGGTATTGAGGTAAAGGCTACACCCACCTCCACCCACCTTTATGACTCAATAAAGCCCAAGATCTGGTCTAGGTGGTTGGTCTTAACAAACGTGATTGATAAGTGGGGTGGACGCTCTCTGGAGGCAAAATTGATTGCTTATAAGACCGCACTTATTCCTGGGATCACTTACACTTTGGAGATTATCCCCAGGCAGGCTATTTGCTGGCTGCCTAAATCAGAGGGCAAAATCTTGAGGTCACTGCTGGGCTTACCGAGCTCGGTTCCAGTCGAGGTGGTAAGACTGTAATTGGGCTTGCAATCTCTGATGTCCCATTGGTTGGTTGCCGCCTATAAATGGTGGGTCGCTATAAAATCTGGCGGGGACAACAAGACCTCCTTAATACATGCAAGCGTGCTACACGCTGAACGATACTCTTGTAGTAGCTGGTTAAGAGATCTGGAGAGCATGGTTCTTGCACACTGTTCAGATATAGCACTTGTGTGCTTCTGTGAACAAGATGTACCTCTCTTTCTGCACAAAATTGATGTTGGGAGACAGAATTACGACAGATGTCTAACCATTGCTCAGCTAGAAGGAAGGCGTAAATATGAACCGTATACCTATCAGGGGGGCTTTGCTAATGGCCAGAGGCAATATCTGATAAAGTGGCGATTTCCTAGCCTTGATCCGATTTGCCTTATCAATGCATTTGGATGCTTTGCCAGTCTATGGTGTACAGGGAGCTTGTTTGGGCATACCTTTTAAAGTGCGTTTGTGTCGGCTGCGCAGTATACACATTGAAACTGCACGTCACATTCTAACTTCATGTCCGAAGTTGTCACTGTATTATACCAAGGCGTATGCAAACTTTAACCTAAATGAAAGCGATCCATTTTGGAGCCTTCTATTTGCGGCTGACACATATGTGGTGGTCTCTGCCGCTTACCATCTTTGGTTACGGGTAAAACCAAAGTTGGAGGGCAATAAGCCACCTACTGATGTTAACCTTTTACAACAAGGGCACTAGCGGAAGGTCTTTGAGCCTGTGTTGATGAAATGAAATATGGGCACTTATTATGGTGCCTGTGAGGCGGGAAGGGATTGAATGGCTGGTAAATAACTCTTTTTAACTACAAGGTTTAGTATCTTTTATGTGTTTCTTGATATAAACTTTACTTTGTAAATTAGCTTTTGCTGTTTTATTTCCATGTATGTATGGGATTTTATCATTTTAACTATGTATAGTAAATGTTTCATTGTCATTTTGGTAGTGTAAAAAGTTGTTGACAACTGTATGCACTTTAATAAAGAAAAGAAAACAAAAATATTTTAGTCAAATAGCCCACTCCTGGTTGAAGTCCAGGGTAAGTCTGAGTATCTCATAGTAAATTATTTGAATCATATAGTCCTCTCCTGGTTTAAGTCAAGGGTACATTCGAGTTACTCATATACATTATTTTAGTCAAATATCCCTCTCCTGGTTTAAGCCCAGAGTAAATCAGAGTTTCCCATAGTAAATTCATTGAGCCAAATTGCACTCTCCTGGTTTAATTCGATGGTAAATCAGAGGTACTAATAGTAAATTATGTTTGTCAAATAGCCCTCTCATGCTTTAAGCCAAGGATAAATCAGAGTTACTCATAGGAAATAGTTTCAGTCAAATAGCCCTCTCCAGGTTTAAGTCCAGGGCACATTCGAGTTACTCATAGTAACTTTGTTGTGAATCAGCCTCTAACAGAACAAGGAAAAACCTCCTGATTTCTGATCATAGATTGTCCACTCCTTGGAACCTCCAAGCACAGTGCCTCATGACTACAAAGTACCCGGTCTCCTAAGGGCATTTGTACTTTCTCATATAGAAAGACTGGATGTCCCTAATGCAAAGCCCTGTAGCTCAGGCCGGCAAGTTTGAAATACAGGCGCTTCTAAATTGGAAGCCTAAAGATCTGTCCCAACAGGCACTCCAAATGCACTTATTTTCCAACAACAGCCACAAGTTTGGCCGCCATTTATAAAGCAGCCATAGGGACAAGAGGGGAGGCAGGTGGACCGGCCAGAAGAGCTCTGCTCGAATCCACCGAGGAGATTATGAGAGCTTGAACCAGAGTGAGTACATTGCCAGCCGAGTAATAGCACTTAATAGCCCGAAGCGACTAATGGTGGAAATTATAGGCTTCGGATCGAAAAGTCAAGAATGAGTCCAGCAGAAAAACAAGGGATTTGGCAGAGTATGCGGGAGCGGGAGAGATGGAGGCACGGCATTGCCTGCCAGCTCTTGTATCCACAACTGGTCACACAGCTGTCAACCGATGGATACAGTGACGCATCTTGCTCCCTTCTATTGTAATATGTGATATTTCACAATTGCAAATGTACTATTCCTTGCAAATAGAGCCAAATCGCTCTAAGCAGTGGCGTAACACAAAATGCGGGAGCCCCCTGCAAAATATGGTGAGGGGCCCTGATAGGTACAATGTTGTTACATCGCCAGGTCTTTTTTCGCTGAGTTTTTTGCCAAATAATTTCAGCTGAAAAAAACTCATCAAAAAATAAGGATGAGTAAGGGGATATAAGGGGTGGGTGCTTGGGGAATAGGGACTAGATAAAAGGTAACGGGGGGTTTTGAGGGGAATCCCTCCTCAAATACATTTTAAAAAGTTTTTTAATTTGTTAAATATAAACATAATGATTGTTTTTTTAAATAAAATTTCAAAATTCTATTCGTTTTTTCAGCCAATAAAATCGGCAAGAAAACTGCGGGGAATAACCTGGCGATCGATCTAGGAGCATAGAACCCTGAGATATTCACCCCTCTTGCAGGCACTCACAGACCTCAATCTAATCGTGTGGCCTTTGAATAGTGCAGGTGTTGCTAGGTCTGGAAAAGATCCGAGGCTATGCTAATGTCAGGACTGTCGGGATTCAGGGCTAGCTAGCCTTTTTGCTGTAGCCCCTGAGATTCTATCTGGGGCTTCAACCAAAAGACCAGGGGCTATAGCCCCTTCAGCCCCCCCCCCACCCCCTAGCAACGCCTCTGCAGTGCCTTGGAGTGACCATGACACCTCTTGCTTTATTCATCAGTCGTCATATGGATTTCAAAGGTCAGCAGGTGCCAAGGAAAATGGAATGCTAATGTCTGCAACTGGTTCCAAAGCACTCCAAGGAGGGCTGGGTTCCTTGAGGTTTCAGAAATACGAACAAAATGCAATGATCGCTGTTGCAAATGGTTGCACGCGCACTTTCATCGTTCATATTAGCTGTGGATATCCAGAAAACCTGGCTGGATTATACAAGTGAGTGGATCGACGAATACATCGATACACAATATACTTTGCTGGTCTATTGAGGGCAATATGTGTAGAAGCGTTTCATTAGAGTGGTGATCTTTTCCACACAGGGTCCTTGGCACCCAGATAGTGAAGTGAGGTGATTCTAAATTGCCCCATGTCGCGTGTGACACCTGCATCCAGTCCTGGCTTTTAAGCCAACAGCCCTTTGCATGCTGAGACTTGTAGTTTTTTATTTCCCATTGGAAATATGGGCATACATGTCCGAGAATGCAAAGTGCTGTTGGATGCATGTTACACCACTTATTAGCTCTACATCTCTCAAAGGGAACCACTGGCATTGTGTGTTCTCGGGAAGAACAGCACTGCACATTTGCAATGTCCCCTCTCCATGCTCCACACTTTGATGCTGTGCCTGGCCCAACCTTTTAATCCTCGTCGAGCAAGAGGCTGAAATTGGCACAAAGGGCCTCATTACACGGAAGGCGGTAACCATGGCGCTATTAGCGCCATGGTTGCCGCCGGTAATTTACCGATCCCGCCATGGTGAATGGTGGAATTACCGCCCCATTCCAAGGTTGGCGGGGCGGTAATTCCCCATTCACCATTGGCCCTTCCCCATTCCCATTTGAGCCCCCATTGGGCTCAATGGCAATGGGGAAGGCGGCAATTACGGTACCGCAAATTGCGGTACCGTAATTGCCTCCAAGGTCCCTTTGCGGGTCCGTTAAGGTAGGGACCAGCAAAGGGACCTCGTAACCCCTTACCACCATCCGTGTAATGAGACCCAAAGTGTTCCATTTAGGAGAGCTGCCTGTGACTGTACATTCACCTACAGGCTCGTAATGGCCCATAGTCCAATGCCCGAATTGCATGCCCAACAAGCCAGCGTGAGCCCGTTTTTTGTGTCAAATTGGGCCCGTTTTTTGGCAAAAGTGGGCCATTTTCATTAGTCTTTTTACTATGCAGCTAGTAATTTTAAACAGTGTTACTGAATACATATCCTTTAAAATGCAGAATTTTTAACAGAATTGGCCAAAAAACTGTCCCTTGGATACTCAAATGGGATGTCAGAAAAGGAATAAATTGCTATTTGCCACTGTGGCCACTTTTTCTTTGGTGCCCCGGCCAATTGTATGCCCCAGTCTGTTCACCTAGGCACACCACCAAATGTACAAGACCCAGAAATGTGATTTTACAATTCAGAGTGGCAAGTTTTATAAAGGTAAAAAAATACAGAAAAAATACCAAATAATATTTTTTTTTAATGTGCAGGGTCCCCCCAAATCCTCTTTGTTTCTACTATTTTAACGCCAACCCCAATCAATTTTAACCCCTTACCATATATATATTTAATTTACAATTTTTTATATTTTTTCGGTATTTTTGATTTCGGTAGAATTTACCAATCTGAATTTTTACGGTAAAATGACTGGATACCGAAAAAAGCAGTAGAGTCTGATGTGTGCATGACCCACCCATGAATTGCTAGGTGGGTGCAAGTGCCCAGATTCTAGGAAAGTGGCATTGAAAGGGTAGGAATATTGTGACCTTACACAGTGCAGATTAGTTTTCCCAGTGGGTGCCTGGGCCCTGGAAGCCGAAGCACGCACATACCTGGCACCCTGAATACACAGACGCAAGCTGCACCGCTGAGCGTGGTGTGCCTGCCGGGGCTCAAGTCGAGGTTCCACCCGGGTGGACGGAGTCCCCCCACTTTTTTCAGGAGTCCCCCCACATTTTTCAGAGGGCACCCTGATATGCTAATTTCTGGTGACACCACATTCAATCGATATGTTAATGAGTCCCCCCACTTTATTTTCTAGGACTTGATCACTCCTGCCTGCAAACCCTGCAGACACTTGCCATGGGCAGCCTTTTGTGCGTTTGAAAGCTTGAGGCCAACGCTGCACGGCGGCGCCCTTCCGGTTAATCCATCACTGCAAAGCCATATCACTCTGTATTTCCACACAGGCGCGGGTAACGTGCCCGCAAGTAAGCTGCCGCCGTCGCTGCCAACGAAACGAATGACTCCAGGTGCACGGAAGATTGATGGGCGAGGGGCAAGGTCAAATGGAAGCAGAAAAATGGTAGCAATCTGCCAGGAAGCATGTCAGGACTAGACAAAGCACAGCCCGGCTTGGGAAACACGGCAACTCAAGGCTGCTTGACATGCACTGTAGACTAGAGGAACCGCACTGAAGACTGTGACGCCCGTCAGGCTCCCCAGACTGGACCAGGTGTGCAGTTCCCTTCTAGGAAAGGCCTTGCCGACAGTGGCAGAACGCGAGCGCCCATGGGCTGCTGGGATTGGGAGCGATGGTGCAGTGCACACGAGCGTAAATAACGACTGGAAAAACAACATAGCGGAAGGATTGGGGACAAAGTGCATGCATGCAAAGTGTTCCTAGGAATTGGAATAAGTAGGTGACATGGGGTGCACACTAAAACTGAGTGATGGGATAAAAATAAATACAAATAAAAATAGCCCGTTTTTTAAACAAGTTAAATGAAAAATCAACCTTTTCATAGTCTACAATTTTGAGTCTATAATTTTGAAGCTGTTATTTTCAGAATGGATATTTTCCACTAGAACCGATCCTCATTACAAATTTGCTGGTGCAGGGAAAAAGTGGCGGTAATTCCATTGGCCCACTTTTTTTGGGTGGCAACAGAATAACTGCCGTTTTTCCACATCGCCGAGCTATACATTTGGAGGTAAAGTGGGGGTTTCACCTTCAGCAACAAGCTGGAGGTAAATCCACCACTTTACTGAAAAAAAATCAGTGGATTTAATGCACGGTAAATCCACCCGCGGTAAATCCACCCAAATGCCTGTGTGGTCCTATGGTCTCCTAAAATTGGGGATTACCACCACTTGTAGTCCTGTGTTAAACCTATGAGACCAAGGGCCTCATTCAGAGTATGGAGGTAATCATGGCGCTATTTGCGCCATGACTACCTCCCATACCGGTACCGGGTCCGACCTGGGGACTTACCGGTCCATTCCGACCTTGGAGGGACCGGTAAATCCCCATTGTAAAAACCATTCCCCATTCCCGTTTCAGCCCCAATAGGGCTCAATGGGAATGGGGAAGTAGCTAATAACGGTACCGCAATTTGCGGTACCGTTATTAGCTCTCTGGTCCCTTAGCAGCACTCGCAAAGGGCACCTGGTAAAACCAGGCGCCCATTGCGGGACCCGCTAAGGGACCTTGGAATAGGGCGCAAAGGGATTACCGGCACCAATGTCCTAACCGGTGCCCAGTATCCCTTTGCGCCCGGCTCGGAATGAGGCCCCAAGTGTCAGTAACTATAATCAAGTTTGGCGGTAATTAGGTGGATTTACTGCTGAATTACCACCAAACTCGTAATAAGGGCCAGAGTATGGATATTCAGATTCTTATCAGGTGTGTGGTAATTGAAATGCTGGATGAGGAAATTAAGTGCTCTGAGGACCCCATTGCGAGTTTTGTGGAATTAGTTGCACTGATACTGCCAAAATGATTTACTGTTACCACCAGCGGTAAATGTGGCATCTCCACCGAATCACAAAAGTACTGTTATTCAGGCTCACACTGGCCTATAGAGTAATATGCCAATGCCAGACGTGGAGACCCAATAGGCTAGTGTGGGCCATTTTTTCTGGCCAAACTCTGCCCAATTTTGGGACCTGTCACAAAATTGTGACACCCTAACATTATTACCTCTTCCAAAGTCCCATTGGTCTTGAGTGGCGAATGGATGTATTACCGCCATGGTAAAACTGCCAGTGCTCTTACACCCATTATTTAAAGGTAATATTGATATTTTTTGGCAGTAATACCACCACGCACATGCAGGCAGTTTTCCCACTTATGGGTTTAGAAAAAACAGGCTGTAAATTTCATTAGCACACAGGGCGGGGAGGGGGGTGCATCCAATCAGGTTCCTTGGTTCATGGGCTGATACTCCAGATCTCGGCCCGCGTTCCATGGAACCCGATGGCTGCATCCCCTGCCCCGCTCTGCCATCTCCTCAACGCCCACCCTTTCCCCTTCTTTTTTTTTGCTACTAATCACAACCTCTCTGCCCAGCCTCATTTACCCGACACAGCCACAGCAGCTTCCCAGCATCTCTCTTTTCTGGTCGACATGGAAATGAAAGAGGCGCTCCGTACGGAGCCCCACCTTCCACAACCATGGCAGCCATCATGGCACAGTATTTTTATTCATAGAACGGGATGCACCGCGCGAGCAATTCTTTGAATGAAAATACTGTTTTGTTAACACCCCGGGTTACCTCTTTTGTAATCTGAGGTGCTTATAGCATTAGTAACCCGTTCCACAGGCTATACCGGGGGCAACATCCCGGTGCCCTCGTTAACGGCCCGAGCGAAACCCGTGATTCCAGCACGGAACTTACCGCCCTTTCTGCCGGTTGTAATATTCCGGCAATACCTGGATATCAGGCGTGGAAACAGAAGGGGCAATTTGCTGGTATGCCACCGGAATTACCAGGGGGATACCGGAAAACTCGTAATGAGCCCCTTTGTGTTTTATGTTGTCTACATGTTTACTAATATCCCACTGCTGTACTAAGAAAGTTTACTGATGAATTGTTCATATCATTCCGGAGAGCCTCAGAGTATGGATAGGACGATAACATGGATTTAACATCAATCACTCAAAGGGAGTCCAAAAGGGGTACAGGCAGAGGGACATGGAGTAAAGAACACAATGCAGGGGTGTGGGAGAGCCAAGAAGGAGGTAGACACATGGTGAGTGTCAATAAGGACAGGGATTTTTTTTTGCATTTTCCCTTTACCGCAGGAATCGGCAAATGTTACGCTTCCGTGAAAATTGCCATAATTGGAATGATTACCCAGAAAAGGGAAAAAAAAGTAACTGGGATAGTCTTTTAAGCCTGCACAGATCACATCTACTAGGCACAAGGCAATGCGCCTTTGGGAATTATTCATGCAATATGTACAGACGCCACAGCAGTGGACAAGGGACCCTGAGCCCGCCAGCTCAGTTTTTAATATTTGGGGCAATGTGGACAGTGGACGCTGAGACTGCCTGCTAAAACCATCTGTGTTTTAAAACATTTGGGTAAACATGGACAGTAGGCAAGGCTAAAAGCCATGCCCCACTGATGGCCAGTGGGCCACAGGAAAGAGCAGAAGGGCAGGAAACCCTGAGGCTGCTAGGGGGTGGTGGACCTTGGGTCTTGGAGCAGCTTTCGGAACTGGGTGGACGGTGGGAATGTCTTAACATCAACACAATTGGGCTTCATATCTGGCTTGGGTACTGCACCTCAGGTTTGGAAGCTTACCTGGCTGCCATTAGTTCCCCATTTGCCAAATAGCAAAATCTATATGTGGCCTTTATGGATCTGGCAGCAGAGTTTGACTCCATCGATAGTCAGGAGCTATCGTCCTCTCTGAATGGGAAGGGGGAACCTCCTGAATTACTGCACATAATTGTGGCAAATCACGATAATGACAAAGCAGTGATACATTATAGTAAGCGAGGGGCACTTATCCAGACAATTCCCATTGATCGCTGGGTGTTAAGAATCATTCCCCCAATTCACTCTATCAAGTTCCCTACAGTGGTATCTGCCAGACATAAGGATACTCATAGTATCATGGGCAGAAGATAGTGTCTTGTTAGCAAGAACCCTGAATGCCATACAATGATAAGCAGAGGATGAAGTGCATGGTATGGTAAGTGCTCTGCGACTTGGAGCCGCATTGGGTTGATAGTGCAAGCCTACGGGAAGGAGGCCGGTGAGTGCTGAGGCAAGTGCTGCGAGGTAGGCAGAGGCTGAGGCGAACGGGTGTGGGAGGCCAGGACCCAGAAGGATACATAAGGTCCCTGATCACCAATTAGAGCGACTGTGAGAATTAGCAGAGGAAGAGCATTCCTTTCCATGTGGTATTAACTAATGAAATAACGAAAATAGTTTAAACTAATTATAAATAACGTAAAGGTATAGAATGTCTTTTTCTTTTTAAAGTCACCTGTTTCCCTAGATTTATTTGCCCCCACATCCTCCTGACACCCGTTTTAATCCTTTACCCCAGCCCCATATATACTTTTAACTAAAAAATAGAAATGTTTTCATGATTTATTATTCGTTATAAAAGTTATTCGTTATTTTAATTTCGTTATAATCACTGTATACCGGACTAGGGCTTTGGGGAATGCACAATTACGGGAACAGATTAGGTTATGGGAAGATACTTAAATAGGGTCCAGCCTAACCAGGATGAGAACCAGAAAATTATAGCTGATCGCAGGCAAGAACAAAATTATCTTTGGATGGATGCAGTGTTCTACCAGCTTCGTTGCTTACAGCAAAACATTTTTAGAAGTGGGACAAAGCCCACACCCTCTTGGCTGCACTCCAGATAGCATACTTTGGAGATTTGCTCAATACTATAGTGAGTTATACACTAGTGACATGGCAGTCTCCATTCAGGTGATAGAAGATTACCTTAAGGGTGCCCACCCCCCTAGGGTACCCTGGAGGATCTGATCTTTTTGAATGCACTGTTAGAACCTCAGGAGGTTCTGCAGGTGTAAAACACCTGAGGGTATCCTCACTCCTACTCCCCCTGGATCCTCTTCTCAGGTGGCCAGGCAGAGGCCAGCACTTTCGGATCCTGACCCTGGGGGTGGAGAAGCAAGGGATCCTTTATAGGCTATTGTAAAACATTTCCACTCATTTCCCCACACTTTACCTATGACAGTAATGGGACGAGGAAGAGGCGACTAGGACTAATGAACACTAGTACATCTTTCACTACTCTAGTACTGGGACATAGAAGATGCCTGCAATGCACTGTGAAGGTCAGGCATGTCCCGCTAACTACAGTCAGGAAAATCCCATTGAGAAATCACACCTGCAACCTGTCAAGTGGTTGCAAGTCTATAAGAGGAGAGGCAGAGAGCAGCAAAGGGATGACCAACAGGGAGCCTGTGTAGGAGGTGCCATCAGGGGACCCTGCATGTGAGACGGCAGCAGTGGTGGGACATGAGATAAAGCCAGGATGGCAGACGAAGTCCCAGAGGACCTGTGGAGCCCAAGGTGAGATGGGCCGTTAAACTTCCACAGGTTTGGGAGCCTCTGTGGTTGGGGGAGAGCAGCTGGAGCTGTGGACAAGGAGAGAGGAGAGGGCGCTGTCCGTGTCCGTGGAAGAAGAGCTGCCAGCATGTGCAGGAAAGCACCCTGAGTGCGAGCGGGACTCGCAGTGACCGGATGCCAGCCGACGAAGCAGAAGAGAAGCAGCAAAGCCATCAGAGAGGAATGCTGAGGACCGGTGTGTGCAGGGAAATGGCACTTGAAACAAGGGCGCTCCTAGGGGCTACGCATAAGTAATGAAATGTGTGACTGTAATGCTTATGCGCTAAAACAACATGGCACCGGTGCGCGGCCATCTTGTACATTCACTTTCCATCATTATAATAATGCCTATGTTTTTCGTAGGCTTTGCGAGCTCAGCAGAGTAGACATGCAGCTTGGTAGCGAAGGCAAAGCAATGTCACGTAAATATTGTTGCCGAATGGACTTACTGTGGAGAATAGTTATGGTATTGTCCGTTGAAGGACGAACTGAAAGAGGGAGTCGGAGCGCAATGCAGGTGCAGTGATAAGGGGTCCTGGGAATGAAGGCAAGGAGAGGAGAGCTGGGTTTTGCCACTTCTGGCTGGTTGTTTCCACTCTTGTCCACTTTTACTTGTGATCTGGTCTTCAGCCGAGGGCAGCCATAACTGAAAGAGGTGGGCAAAAGCCCCCCATAAAAAGAAGAGGCTTGAAAGCCGAAAAGTCAGTCAGTACTTGGATCCCTGGGTGATGTAGCCTTGCTGGTTGGGAGGACGCTCCGCTCCAGATCTCGTTATTGCACGTGATCTCTTTGCCTACCTGCTTTGGGACTAAGCAGTGTTGTAGTGGCCAAGATGAAGGTGTCTTCTGCAGCAGCATTGACGGTGAAGATGTTTCTTTTCTATGTATTTGTATAACCAATTGTATGTGTAGAAGTTTCTATATTCATATATATGTATATATATATATATATATGTATATATATATATATATATATATATATATATATATATATGTATGGAAAATAAACAGCCTATAACAAGCCTTTTATAATTACAGTTATTGGCTGTTATGAGTCTGATTTCTTGCCTGTCTGAGTCCAACAGTTAATTGTGCAAGAAGGGCAGGGGACCGGTAAGTCAGAGGTGTTCCCTTAAAAGGCCAGGTAAAAGCACAACAGTGACTCAAACTGAATACCGAACATAATGAAAACCTGCAGCAAAGCTAATTACATATTGAATACTGAACTGCATAAAAACTTTGCGGGAAAAGCTATTACCTGATGAAAGTTAAAGGGGAGGTGCCCATTTGAAAATTATCTGTGAAATAAGAGCGCACGTGTGAAAGAGCATGACAGAAAGGTGGGGAACAAAAAGACCACCACAGAGTGAACATTATGAATGCATACAGTGTGGCAAGGCCTAAGACGGGCATGAGATGTGTGACACGTGATGGCAAAGCCAAGAGGATAACCAGGAGAAGCCAGGGGAGTGTGAACCTGCACATAAAGCCAAGAGGCCGACGAGGAGAAGCGAAATGAATGTGAACCTGTACACTATTCCTGGTTGCGCAGTATGTGATGGGTGGACCGTATGATCTGACATCTGTGCCTACACCAGGGCGCCCTAAAATTGTTAAAGCCAGAGACATTGTGAAACAATCGAAGAAGGAGCAAAATAAGTGAACTATTGATGCAATCCAGAAGGACGATCAAATTGACTTGGAGTTATGTTGAACATTAAGAGACTGTAACAAGTTCAAGTTGCTACATTGAAGTCTTGGGGAAGGGACCCCTGAGACTTGATCAACTGTGAATGTTATCTTGAGGACGGAGCCTCAAGCCCCTTTTCTTTTGAACTGTGTTGCCTTGAACTTGGGGAAGAGGACCCCGACAAGTGTATGGAACTGTATTACCTTGAGCCTGTGGAAGGGAACCTCAGGATTCGTAGACCTTTCTTGAACTTAAGGAAGGGGATCTGAAGAGGAAGCCAAGAGCTGTAAGAAGCTCAGAACTTTGTTTTAATCACCTGGGGCCTCATTACAACCCAGGCGTTAAGGGGTTAACGGCGCCGTAAAAGGAGTTGGCGCCGTTAAACCCTTAACGCCTGATTACGAGGTCCCTTTGCGGGTTGCACTTTAACACCTGCTTTTAGCAGGCGTTATAAAACCAACCCGCAAAGGGATCTAGGAGCTAATTACGGCACCGTAATTTACGGTGCCGTAATTAGCGCCTTCCCCATTCCCATTGAGCCCTATGGGGCAAAAATGGGAATGGGGAAGGGCCATAGCGGCATGGGGAATTTCCGCCCCGCCAACCTCGGAATGGGGTGGTAATTCCCCATTCCGCCATGGCGGAGTCGGTAAGTTACCGGCATGGACCATGGTGCTATTAGCACCATGGTCCAACGCCTGGGTCGTAATGAGGCCCCATTTCTTTGATTATTGACATCCCTACACATTGTTTAGCTTTAGTTGTGATGGCAAAGATAGATTTTGGACACAGACAGACTTCTAAGTTGAACTCTTTGACTCAGATGTTCCTTATTTTCTTTCAGGTAGGGAAATCCCACCTAAACATAGGGCAAGTTAGGCCTTCAACCATCCTGATATTTGCTTTAAAAACCATTTCATTTAATTTTGAACTTTGAATCTGGTGTCTGTGGCTTGCTTCTTGATGCCTTCAAACAGGCTATCAATAAGATGAGGTCGGGATCTGCCCTGATGACTACACCAGAGCCTTTTGCAAGAGGTGTGGTTCCCAGTTGGTTCCCAGTTAGTTCCTTTTCTGACTTCACTTTTTAATAGTATATTAGATGGGGACCAGGTCCCTGATACCTTTACTCAGGCTAGGATTGTAGTGATACTGAAAGAAGGGAACGATAGGCTTGATTGTGGCTCTTACCATACTATCTCTGTTTTGAATGTCGACGTAAAGAGTTTTGCTGGCATATTGGTGGAATGTTTGGGAAGGCTGATGCCAATACTGGTACATAGTGAGCAGGGAGGTTTTGTGCGAGGGAGACAGGAAGCAAATAATCTTTGCAATCTAATAGCTTCTATTGGCCCCTCTGAGGTGGATCCGATTTTGGTCTTGCTCGACGCAGAGTAGGCCTTCGACAGAGTCGAGTGGCTTTTTCTTCAGGCAGTCTTAGGCAAGATGGGATTTCAGTCCTGTTGGATGGTTTGGGTTTTGGCTTTGTACAAGATTTCGAGAGCCCAGGTGACGGTGACTGGTTTATCCTCAGACTGCGTTCCTTTGCAAAGGAGCACCCGCCAGGGTTATCCCCTCCCCGCTGCTCTTCGCTTTGACCTTGGAGCCGTTGGCAGACCTTATTCAGAGACATAAGGAATGGATGTGTTGATAAGGCATTGGAGAGAATATAAATTATTGCTTTTTGCGGTTGTTATCCTGAAGTATAATACCAAACCAGAGGTTGATTGAGGCATTAGATGCATACAGTGCTTGCTTGGGTTGCAAACTAAATAATGAGAAGTCAGAAGTTTTACCCTTAGCGGACCACCCACCTGAACTAGTTAGGTCTGTCAGCCGGAATGGTCTTGATTTGCAAGTCGAGGGATTGCACTACCTTGGGGTAAAAGATTTGAGCAAAGATGTTTCCTCTTTTTTGTTAGGGGGCTGTAGTGGATGAGGAAATAGGTATATGACAAAGCAAAAGTTCCACAACTAGCTACCCTGCTTCCCGACGCAGAGGTTGTAGGTAGATCACACCCCAAGTGACAGCAAAAGGCTATCAACAGAACATATAAATAGCCGTGGACCAGTTATAATAGAACAACGTATTTTAATGGGTATGCATACTCATATCAAAAACAATTATTTATTAAAAAAAATGATAAAAATCCATTTGCAGAAGATGTTGTTAATTGCGTTTTGAAGAGAACAAGTAATATGTGCACATGTAATATGTATACACAGAAAATCAACTGTTCATTCAGCCATGTGTGATGTTAGTAACACAAGTGACAATTATTAATCCATGTGTGGATTCCAATTAAACATGGAGTGTCCTGGAATGTCCTGGAATTATTATAGGGCAGTACAATTAAGAGTCCACTTGGACCATCTTCGAGGCAGTAAAGATAGACAGTGGGTTACTCTGGAAAATGATTTAATGGCTCCGGTTACCATTGGGGAATGGTTATGGGTGCCTTTTAATCGTCTCCCGAAAAGAATCAGGACACACCCGGTATTAGGAACCTTATGGGGGTTATGGAATAAATGTGTAGTGTCACAGGATATAATGACTTGGCCTTCTCCCCCTGAGATGTCTTTGGGCTCCCCTGCTAATGGACAAGATCAACAAACCGCTTTGATTCCCGTCCTTTTATGAGAAGGATTTGATACGAGCAGGACAACTATGGAAGGATGGCTCTTTTCTCACTAAGTCTGATTTTGATCAGATATTGGGAGTGGACCTAATGTTCAACTTTATGTATCTACAGTTTAAGGGTGTTCTTACAGACTGTACCTGGAATACCATTTTGAGTTATCCATTGACGACCTTTGAAGAGGTGTTGGACTCTCATGTGGGTTTGAAGGGGTTGATTTCGAAACTTTACCCATCCTTCCTAGAAACTAGGGACATAAAATTGCAGAAGGCTTGGCAACAGTGGGCACGAGACATTCCCTTTTTGGGAGGTAGGAATCCCTGGCCATTGATGTGCCGACATTCATGATCTACCCAAACGGCCATGCAATATCAGATGCATGGGTATAGGTTTGTAGATGTGGAGCCAAGTACCCCCATCCAAAGCTCCTCCCCCATGCTGCCTATACGGTGGGAGCCAGAATGTGAGACACGTGCAGTGCCAGTGAGAATACCTATACCAAAGAGAATCCTGGAAGTAAGATTCCCATTGAGAACACCGTACATGCATACACGGCAATATGATGGCCATTTGAATGAAATCCTGAAGGAAGTGGGAAAAGCAAGCGAGAAAGCAGACTGGTGACGTCATGAAGAGCAGAACTGACACACCCAGAAGAGATGCAGGGACAAGAAAACATAAATATTCTATAGGCTCTAAAGAAGAGATGGCAAAGATGAGCAACACTTTGGGCTCAAAATGATGATGTTCATGCTACAGAAATAATGAAGAATTTATCATCATTTTACAATTGTACAGTCACAGCAATGCAAGTAGACAAAGTATTCTTTAAGGTTGGCTGTGTAGTGAATAGATTGTGGCGATGCGGCAACGTATATACATAGGAAATGTAAGGACTATGGATGATTCCACAAAGCACTTTAGCAGAGCTGGATTCCATGAGCAGAAAGACGTTTTCAGTGTGTCGCAGTTAGAAATCGAAAACTTAACTATGGAGGTGAATCAAAGAAAGTCTTGGTTGAATCAACACCAAGAGGTCAAGGCCACCTTGGGCCTCGATGAGCGTACAAACAATTACAGAACGTGTGAAAAGAACAAACCTTCTGTTTTAAGTGAGGGGCGAGAACATTGAAGACGTTAGAGGGTCATCAAATAATAGTATTTTAAATGCAGTAAGATCGAAAACATGGTCTACAGTCACGTGGTCAGATGAAAATAGACATTATGATGAACTGTATCAATACCAAGAAGACAGAGTATGCTATACTCCCTCATATTCTCCAGCACAGAGAACATTTCCAAGGCCGAGTTCAAAGCCTTAATTGACTAGTAGGCTGCAAGTGTGATGATGGATGCCAGGGCTAATTGGTGGGTAGCTAAGGTTAAGACTAGCCCACCAGCACCTGTGTTCCAGCCTGCGTGCTGCTTGCGCAGGTGGAATATTACAGCAGGGTGCAAGGTTGCCAACCAATTATAGAGGGACACGTAATAGAAAGCCCTCTAGTTTGTATAACCAATGGGACGTCATGTATTTGATGACCTGCACTAGAGGAGGGCTTAGTTTCCCCACCTCATGTTAGGGACCCAATCACCTTCCCTGACCAGTATGGAACGTATACCTAGATGTTAATTGTAAGCCTATAACCATTCCTAATATGTTTTTGTAGTTTGCAACGTAGTAAACGTTAATCATGACAAGTTTGTACTACATAACCTGCTTTTTTTAATGTGTTGAATTGAGTGTGAAGATTGAGCGAACGCGTTGATGTTCGTTGTAACTCCCTGTTTTAGATAATTGATATTAAAACAGTCGTACTTTGCCAACTTCCTGAGTCAGTTTTGATTATTGATGTTTGAGTAATATTCTGCACCACCATATGTCTCTAAGTATTGTTACCTCATCTTAAAGGGCTGGGTCGGATGCCCCAGTTCACGTGGTAACAGAGCTGATAGTTAGAAATCCATCGATCTAGTAAGCTTCTGGGGTCCCCGGAAATATCGGACGTCCTCTGCCATTTAACTGGAAGAACTTGAGGCTCCGTGTAAATAGCCACCGTTAGTTTAAAAATCTTGCAAGTACAGGTGTGACAGGTCCCTCATGTTCAAACGGAATCCCTTCCCATCATCTACAGGAAGCTGAGCAGACTGAAGGCTGAAGCGGCCGGTTTGAGGAGGAGAAGATCCCGAGGGTCGGAAGTCGAAAACGTGAATGGTGAGTAGGCTGATTGAGGTGGCAAATTGAATGAGTACCGAGTGGGAAAGAGTGATAACAGGGACATAGTAATGGAGGGTTGGTTGAGGTATTTTATTATTTATTCGAGACGATGAGTGTCATAAATGTGAGATGATGAGCGTCACAGTGTAAGGTATATTGACGAAGATCGATCTATATAGTAAGCCCAGAGACCTACGTCTAGAAGGAGCTCACCCTAAAGTCCAAGTGGACATATATATGCTATGAACGACCAAGGTGTCGTTAAAGAGGACAGCTCATACTCCATCTAAGTCATTTTAAGGGCAGAAATATTCACGAGGAGCATGGACTAAAGCATATGTGGTCTGCCAGTCTGTCAGTATTGTCTGTTTGTCTGTATATTGTATATGATGTATGCAATAAAGAAATGAAATATTGAGAAATATGAAAGAAATAGACTATGGTGGAAACAAAGAGATTTGAAATTTAAGATTATTTATTTATTAGTTTGCTGATAAAGTTCAGTGAGTAGGTAGACTGAAGTAAACATGATATAGAGGCCTGGATCTGCGATGATTGGTGCACGCTCATATTGTATTATTTTTCTGGAAAGCATTTATTTTTGTAAAATAACGGTAAGTAGTGACAGTCAATTGTGACTAAGTCATGATGGAGGGTATTACTCCACTTACACACTTGTGAAGACAGCTGCCAAAACATGCACCCAAGCTTCAGCAATACAGTGCAGAATGGGTTAAGGGTACGGCAGATAAAATGTTCATGCCAAACTTGAAGGAAAGAGCATTGAGGAAGTAAGGCAAGAGGAAGATCAGGACGAGCAAGATAAAAAATACAGAGAACGAGAGAAACGATTGAAAGAGGACGAGGCTAAAAGAAAGGACAGACAAAGAAGGGAACAGCTGTATCAAAATGAACAGTTGAAAAACAAGAAAGAGCAGAGGAGAAAAGAAAGTATGATAATAGACAAAGAGCATTCGAAGAATGAAATAAGCTAGAAAAGAAAAAGGAGAACAGGAGAAGCTAAAAGATAGAAGGATACAAAGACAAAGAGATGAAGAAGTGCAAAGAGCAAACGAGAGAAGAGAGGTGAAAAGGCAGAAAGAGGAAAGGGTTAGAGAAGAATCTAAGAAGTGAAGGGATGTTGATTAAGAAATGGAACAAAAGAGAAGACAGAGGGCCCGTGACATTGATCGCATAGAGAAAGAGTTAATGGAACCTAATCCAGTAGTAGCATGGGAGGACATAGAAGAATTCTTCCCGACACATGAACCAATGCCAGGTCCGTCTAGAGAAAATCTAGAAGATGATTTTTTATATAAGAAGCATTGGTGATAAAATGTATAAGGTTTATCATGACATGAGGACCAAAAAAGAATCAAACGGTAAGAGAAAAAACAATTGATTTGAAAGTACGCAGTCACTAGGTGTAAAGACTGGAGGGGGGTCTGTACTTCTGCTCTCTATATGGTAGAGGAGAGGCACAGAGGACCCCAGCCAAGACCCTCTATTACGGTAGCAATGGACGAGCAATCAAGGCCTAGCTTCTCAGGAGGTGATGCAGGCTGGTTCTTAAGTACAGTGTAGGCCCCAAACCCCCAAAAAAGAACGTCCACACACTGTATTACTGAAAACACAGTCTTTATATAATTAATATTCAAAGGTATGTACACTTATCACAATAACTCACTTTGTACTCAGAAGTCAACAATGGCAAATATATACAATTCTAAAGTGGTACCACCAATATTATCAGACTTCTTTAAAGTGCATCAACTATACTGTTAAAATGTCACACAGATCCATAAAAATGAAACCAGCAATAGAGAGAGGAGGGAAAGCAAGATGGTTGAAACAATAGGCAGTATACTGGGTCAGTTACCTAAACACAGTTCTGTGTGGAGATCCCCCCACCTGGGCAACCTGTAAAATAAAGGTATAGCACAAGCCCAGTCCATATATTGCCCAATAGTCTTATTTCCTCCTATAATGTTTTTACCCCCCCAATGTACCTGGTGGAGCAGAGTTCTTCGAAGAAGCGTCGATGGATCCTTCTTGAGTGACCCCCTTTCAAGCAGGAGTCACGGATCGTCGAGAGGCGTCGAAGAAAGTGAACTTGGCATCGACGGCGTCGATGAGAAGTTCGAGTGTGCCAAGACCACGGCGTCGATTTAGGCGGTGCTCGTCGGCGACATCCTGCGAGGATGAGGTGTGTGGGGCACCTCGGCGTTTGATAGGTCTGGACCGCAAAGAGTGTCAGAAGAACTGTGGCCCAGCAAGGGCATCGAGTCGTCGAAGTCTTTGTGGCCTTCAGGTGGCAGAAAACCCACCGGCGGATTCTCCTCGGCGCGTCGGCAGCCTTGACTCTCTCCGGCAGGATAAAGCGGTCGTCGGTGCGGACAAGGGAGTCCTTCGATTCAAATGTTCTTAGGCAAAGGAGCGGGCGGCTCCGGTCATCGGCAGCACGGCGTCAAGCGGTCCCCTCTTCTGAGGCAACACGACTTCGACGGGCCTTCAGCGGTTACACAAACCTGGAAACCCTGGTCGACGGCAATGGACTTCGACGGCGGCAAAGTCCGGGTGCTTCACTTCGATCTCCTCGGCGGTCCCGTCTCCGGACGGCAGCCTTTCGAGGGTCTGACTTCCAGGGAGCTTCGGCAAAGGTCAGCGATGCTCGATGGTCCCTCGGAGCACAGGAAGAGGGCGCCTTACCAGGTCCTCTCTCGGATCAGTCTTCAACGAATTCGGCAGCTTTCAGATCAGGTCGAAGCAAATGCAATAGCAAGTCTTCTTCTTCCAGCTGGCGTCAAGGATCAGCAGTTCCAGTTACTCTTCAAGTGTAGACACAGCTTCTGAACAATTTCCAGTGGTGAGAGGTCCCCAGATATACTATCCTGTCTCTCATCCACACTGCTGGGTCACACTCAGCAGCCAATCATACAGAAGGGCATTCATGCAGTCAGTCAGCCAATCAGGCACACAGTGCATTCAGGCCATCCTCCTCCCTCTCAGACACGCACAACAAGGAATGTGGATTGGGACAAGTACCCAGCCATTCAACACTACAACCTACATTCAGGCCAGTTTCGGGCAGGGCTGTCTCAGTCTTTGTCTCTCATACCAGAAACCAGACAGCCATAACAAGTAGTGCACATTGGTCACACACTCCATTCACCCAGGTCCCACCCACAAGGTGTACCCACAACATACAGTCACTGCGAAGGCTCCAGCCAGTCTGGACTGGACTTCACAACAACACCATATATGGAACTTCCACCCAACAGCCAGTCAGGGGGAAGGGACAGAGTCAAGGCTTCCCAGGACTTTGGGAAAACAAGGTAACAGGCAATAGAAAGCAAGAGGCCACAGGGGCCATCTTGTTTTCCATCAGGAATCAACTGATTCTAATGGCAGGGCCTGGGTATCCCAAAATGGAGGATACTCAGAGCACCTGTCAAATTCAGCATGGAGCTGCCACCAGCCCATACCCTGCTCTGTGGGCCATCCACAGGTGCCCAAAAACACACACTAGGGGCACAGGGTTGTAGCCACGCCAATGGGTGCCATAAGGGTATCCCATGGGTCTGTACACCAAACCAAAAACCGGAAGAGCTGCACTGCCAGGAGTCCCACATGGACTCCTGGGCAGAAAACAATACAGAACACAAATGAAAAAGGACTACAGGACAAGGACAGGGAGGCCCTGTCCCACCAATGCATTTCCAGCATCACACTAGGCAAAGAGGGAAGCTTCTTTAGCCTCGAGCATAGAGCTTTGTCTTTGGACAGGCTGACTCTGAATAGAGATGAGAATGAGGGAAGTCACACAAGTTGGGGACAGGATATGTTAGAAAAAGATAGAGAAACCTTCCGTGGGGAGGAAGGCACTAGTGCATGTGGTCCTAACGGGAGTTCTCCGACAGACAGGGAAGTAAGATGCTCAGATCTAGACCTACCTAAATCTCGGGCGTCAGAACCTCTGGCACGGCTAGATTGACCTAAAGGGTGATCCCATAGTGTGAGGGGGGACTTGCCGCCTTATGTAAGTAGATTAAGGTCATTACTGGAAGAAGATGGTGCAGAACCATTTTCCCTGCTATGGACAGAGAGGCGTTGGGGGACGAATGCAATTTTGGGATCTGGCAGTTCCCATTGTTAAAGAAAGGAGGGGTCAGACCACAAAATATGCCATGGCCCCAAATGGATAAGGATAATTTAAGGTATAAGCTCCCAAGTTTAACTTCGGGTGCTGGAAAATGGATCTATGAATTAGAGAAAATGACAGGAGGAAACATATTAGCTATATGGGACAATAAGGGTCTTCTAGCAGCTATACTTGGGAAGAGAGCTAATGACATTTGGTCAAGAGCCGGATACGCAGGCGTCACTGCTCAGAATACTGCTCATGATGGAGCACCGGTTAATAATTGCAGAGCGGCAGTCTGGAAAGCGCTTCAAGGACAGTATCCAGACACATCAGATATGGGCACTATAATGGCACGTAAGATGCAGCAAGGAGAGGGTACGTTGATTTACATTCAGAATTTTCAAGAGCAATGGAGCTTGGAAATGCGTGAGCCGCTGGGGAAATGTATACCTATGTGAAGGGCTGCCAGATAAAATGCAGAGAGAGCTCAAGAAATTGGTGGGTATGGAGGCAAAACTTTGGCCAGAAATACAGTTGACAATAGCGCATCATTGCCGTTTTCTACAAGAGAAAAGTCAAAAGAAAGAAGAAGGGAGGAAGCTTGATGAGGCTAAGTTGGTACAGAGAAAGCTATCGAAGTATGCTATAGAAGGGGCGATGTGTATTAGTGGGGAAGGGCAGGGAACTCAACAATAAATGTTTTTGCCACAGGTGAATACTCAACGGCAGTTTGATCAAGGAGGGAATGGATTTGTTTCGTGAGGTAGAGGAAACTTCAGTGGAAGGGGAGGTTTTCAGAACAATCAAGGGAAATTCCAGAGTAACCAAGGTGGGTTTCAGCCTATACAGAACGATAATCAAGGCATGCAGGGAGGACAAATTAGAAAGCCCCCTCATGTATGTTGGACATGTGGAATGACAAGGCATATAGCACGAACATGTGGGAGCCAAGGGTATGTACAGAATGGGCAGTTCTCAATAGGGGGGACCGCGTATCCACCTGCATATGGCACACAAAATAGGGATGGGTTTGCCCAAGATCAAACAGTGTATCAAACACACAAGTTCCGAGAATACAACAAGCTTTGCAACCACAGAAAATACCATTGGGTCCACCACAAGAACAGTCATAGCATGCACCCATGCAAATACAGCAGAGTGCAAACACTGGGCAGTTGTTAACTCCTAGGATAGGGGGTGTCATCATGGAGGGAGGGAATCCTTTTGCGGGCACAGGCATAAGCATGTAACCGCAATAGGACAGCTCACTGGGTGACTTGATGTGTTCAGTACTATCAGTAATGCCAAATCCTCAAGAGGAACCAACAGTTGATGTCACGATAGGAGACAAATCCTTTTCTTTTTTAGTAGACACAGATGCAACTCGCTCATGTATACGGGAGGGAACATTTTTACTCTCCGGTAATGCCATGAATGCTCAAGGTTTCACAGGAGCTACAAGTAGAGCTCCTTTTACTGACGAATTACCAATCTCTATAGGAGAATGTGATATGACTGTGCCATTGTTGTATTCAAGGCAGTTAATATACTGGGTCGGGATTTAATGACAAAGTTGAATATGACGATTTCTTTCTCTGATGAAGGCATAGTGTGTTCAAACCCAGGGATACATTATTTAAATGTGAGTGAATTCATTGTGGCATTTACAGGGCAAATAGCCATACGAGGAGTACTGTTAGAACCAGAGGTGTTTCATTATGGGGTACGTATTTTTTAACATGGCTGCCTGGTTTAGTAGGTAAGACTATGAGAATACCTGATGAGTTTCTCTTTAGGCCAGAGATTGCCATTGACGAAAAGAGGGAGGGAAAGACTTTTCCCTTAGAACTGCAAGCAGCTGTAGGGGTTTTGGCTATGCTCATAGGATTTGATGGCAGATCATGGAGCACAGTAATTGCTATCAGAGAAAGTTAAAGATTAACAGATGTCACTTCTGAGGACATATTTAAAGATGATCCATCTAATGACGAAGTGGTGTTTGACATGAGCATTACATATTGGGTTAGATCAGAAAAACGCAAGATTCAACAAAGAATGATGATGGTGAGAAAGCATCCTGCATTATTTGATAAAGGCATCGCAAAAGTGCCAGTTTCTTTATGGACTACAGGCCCCTATGGCATAGGCCTATTAAAGGGGGTTGGAGAAGTTAAGATTAAACTGAAGCCAGGAGCAATTTTACCTCAAGCACAATAGTACCCCATGTCTCAAAAGGCAGACAAGGGTATTTTAAGACAATATCCACCATGATGGATCAAGGAATTTTAGTGACGTCAGAGTCACCATGTATCCTGTCAAAAATCGAAGGAGTTGTGCCGTTAAATTCAGGACTTGCACCCAATTAACCAGATCGTAGAGGCTGAGTTTCCTCTAGTTCCTAATCCAGCTGCGATCTTATGTAGTATCCCTGTTGAGGTGTGATATTTCACTGTGATTGATTTAAAAAATGTGTTTTTCTCAATCCCATTGCATAAAGCGTCTCAAGATCTGACGTCATTCATATTCCGACAGACTAAGTTAAAAAGTACAAGATTACCCCAGCAGTACTGTGAGTCTCCTTCGATTTTTAATAGAGTCCTGCAGATGGACTTGAGCAACATTGATTTGCCAAGTGTTGTGTTGCAATACGTGGATGATATTTTGGTCTGCAGCACATCAGAAGAGTGCAGACGTGACTCAGTTCAGCTAATGACTATTTTAGCTGAGAAGGGATATAAGGTGGACAAAGAAAAATTGCAGTGTTGTCAAGAAGAAGTGTTATACATAGGCCAGTTAATTTCACTTGGAGGAAAGAAAGTTACACCGGAAAGGACTGAGGCCATTTTGACAACAGTAAAACCACATACAATAAAGCACATGCAGCAATGTTTGGGACTGTGCAATTATGTGAGGGCATGGTTATTTGATTATAGTTCATACACAAGGCCATTGTTGCAGGCCCTGAAAAAGGCTCAAGCAAGTCAGGCAAAGATTGTATGGACCGAGGAAATGGAGGAAGGGTTTGACGAGTTAAAAAAGGCAATTTGCACAGCTCCAGTTCTAGGGATTCTTAATTATTCAGAGGAATTATTTTTGTTTTCGCACACGAATGGAACTGTTATGATGGCAGTACTCACGCAGAAAACTATGTTGGGGTACAAGCCTTTAGCATACTACAGTGGGATTTTGGACCCAGTAATGAGGGGTAATTTCCCCTGCAAACAATCTTTGGCAGCCGCCTGGGTTCGCTATTGAGAAGTCTGCCAGCATAGTAATGGGGTGTTCCATTCCGATGTTTGTTGAACATGCATTATTTGCTGTTTTGGAAAAACCTAAGGGTACGTTGACGTCTCAAAGAGGTTCTGCTTATGAGGTGGTAATATATCGAAACTGGCAATTAAAATAGTCAGATGTAAAACGGTGAATCCTGCCACATTTGTAGCCTAACCACTGGCAGAAAATGAGCAGGCAGATGATTGCTCCAACTATGAGGAGCTCTATGATGAGATTCCAAGGGTGAAAGAAAATGCTCTAGCAGCTGGGGAGATTCTCTTTATTGATGGTGTTTCGAAAATTGATCAAACTGACGGACAAACACATTCAGGTGCCGTTGTGATTAGTCACATGGCTAATGGGGAATTAGAAGTATTGATAAGTGCATGACAACCGTCTTACTTTTCAGCACTGGCTGCAGAATTAGTAGCGCTGATTGTCACGCTCGAGAACCACGCAGACCAGTAAGTAACCGTGTACAGTGACTCCGCCTTTGTGACGTCTACAGTACACGCAGGGCTAGCACATTGGAAAAGGAGGGGCTACCTTCGAGCGGACGGCACTCCAGTGCAACATGCCACCTTATTGGACAGCCTTATTAAAGCACTACAACTGCCAGTCGCCATCACAATCGTTAAGTGTGCAGTGCACACTAAGAGAGCAGACTTTATTTCACGCGGAAACCAAGCAACAGACGAAGAAGCAAAACGAGTTGCATATTCAGAAAATACTATGAGCTTTGATACGCCTGATGTGAATGAAAGAATGGTGGTGATGATGATTATAAATGAAAGGTTTAACAACTTGTTGAGGACGCAACTAATGGAAGTTCAAGGTGAAGCACCACAGGATGAGAAAGATCTGTGGACACAGAGGGGGTGTTCTTTTTCCCTGTCTGTGGTATTGTGGGGACAGGAAAGCACTTGTAAACTGGTGATACCTGTAGCCTTATTAAGGGTGGCTTTGGAACAGCTACACTACCCTGCACATGTCACTAGGAAAGCCTTGCCGCAACTATTGCAAAGGATTGGTTTATGCCAAATTTGTTAGAACATGTTGCATTTTACATAGTAATTTGCATCCTATGTCAAAAGGTTACTGCTGAGCCGATGCTGCCAACAGTCAGAGGTATTATCCCTCGACCAAACGGTTCTTTTCAGCATTTACATTTTCATTATGTTGATAGGCTACAGGTCTATAATGGCTACAGATATGTGATAGTGGTAGTGTGCCCCTTCTCAAGGTGGGTCGAAACTGGCCCATGCACAGATCCAGATGCCACTTGTGCTGCGAAGTTCCTAGTTCGAGAAGTATTTCCTAGATCGGGAATATGTGAAGTATTAAGATCAGATAATGGCCCCATTTTGTGAATGTAGTGTTCGAGCAGATCAGCTTATTGCTCAGTATAAAGCATAAGTTTTCTTCGACTTATGACCCGCAACCCAAAGGGATATGTGAGAGAGTCAACAACATGCTTAAAGAAAGTAAAGCCAAACTTAAGTTAACGTTGAAAAAAGGATGGCTGCATTGCCTGCCTCTTGCATTATATGCATTGAGGAATCAACGAGGCTCTGACCTTCATCTTATGCCCAATGAATTAGTAACGGGGAGGTGAATGGGAACGCCTCTCACTCCTCCATCAAGGACTAAAAGTGATGCCCAGACAACAGCAGAATTGTTAGGAGATGAGCTATGTGCCTATTTAACACGTATGACTACAAGTATCTCTGAAAGTTCAGAACAAGTCAAACAGAAGGGGTGTTGGTCTCAGAACACAGATGAAGACCATACTGCAACCGGATCAAATGAACTTCTACTGCCAAAGCTTTTACCCGCAGACCAGGTTCTGATCCGTAACTTCATCCGCAAATGGCATCAACCCAGTTTTAACAGTCCCTTCATTGTCGAGGACGTTAGTCCATCAGCAGTCAAGGTACAAGGAAGACGCGCTTGGATATTCCTGGAAGACGTGAAGATCTACAGCGGCAAGACCACCACACCCCCACCCCAGTCGGAAGCAAGTCAAGGAGAAGTCCTTCAGCACTTGCAGATGAGATTGATGACAAGGAAGAAGGACGCAGAGACTGTCCAGTAGACAGATAAAGAGTTCATTGGACCGTGGTTCATTCGAGACACTCTTTGTAGCTGCTAAAACAAGGAGTGAAAGAAAAAGCTATCGTTCTTGAGCCACAGGAGTTTGCTGACATTGGACTGAGACATATTGAAGTCTTGAAAAGAAATTCCAGACCTAGAGTGCATCTTTGACAATTGGAAAAGGGAGAAGTTCCCCGATTCCTTTCTCACTGAGTTTCTCTTTGGAGGTGCCCATAGTGGTGCCTAATGCCAATGTTCATTGCATAATTCTTACTGTTTTCCACTTTATTCTTCATGTGTATCCATCATTGGTTGGGAGAACTAATGATGCTTACTTGTTTTTGCAAGATCCTAAAAATGGTCCAGTCACAAAGAGATTGCTCGCAGCCATGATAGAGAAAATCCTCCAACTGCCTGAATACTAAATGGAAAACATGAAGGCCTCTGTCTGATGAAGACGCTCATATACTAGTTGGAGTCGTCTTTTATTTGTTGATTGAACAACGCCCACACCTTGTTGGATGACAAACCGACACTCGTACATTTCTGAGAGATCCTAGGAATCAATCAGCAATCAATCAATTGCTATGTGATATAATTGAGCAAGTCTGTCTATTGTCTGAGACATCGCATGCGAGCATCCTGATGGGTTTATCCAGTGAGGACATCCATAGTCTGTTAGCCCTGGTCTTCTATTATCTGCTGGAATTCCTTGTAAAAATGATCAATGCGATAATTGAATCAAGTAAATAAAATAAAAAAAATAAAGAATTATCTGCTGGAAGCACATCCTCACTTGGTTTGGTGAAAAGACGACTCTGTTGTATTCATCAGGAACCCTATCAACCATCCTGCCATCAGCCAGTTGCTTCTGGAGCTTGTGGAGCAGATCCAGCTATTGCCAGAATATATTATGAGATTGCCCGATTAAAGTTAGTTTTTTTTCTTCCTTAAAAGTAAAAGTAGAAAATGGGCAACATTGATAGCAACAATAATGTGGCAAACAATGAGAGACTACCACGACGTGCAAGAGGCTATTGTTTTATCTGTTGGACTTACTGGTATATCATCTACACATGCATTATGTTCATTATCATTCTACTCTCTCTCACAGTACATACTGTCTATTATGTAGATCCAAATAAGGCAGTCATTCCTGTGTATCTTCCTATGCAGCAGCAGGGTACAGAAGTGGCAATTATAAGACCACCAAGACCTTATGTGATTGTTCCTACTCCATGGGTGCACATGAAAGAGCCTAGCCCTGTAACCGATAGGTCTAAGCTTCCCTATGTAGGGAGGTCAGCTTTGCAAGTTTTCCATAATATTTGGTTACCCTCATATTATGCCAAAAGAAAGACATATTTTGTGACTGACCCTACATCAGAAGCACATGTTATGACAACGATTGTACTGACAAATGTCCCTATGATTCCCCCAGTGGGAAGGAATTATGCAAATATACTTCATGAGATGATTATAAGAGCTCGTGAGGCGAGAATGAGACCTAAGAGAAGTACAATAGTAGATGATCATGACTTGAATGATTATCTAGATAGTACAGCACATTTGGGAAACAACATGTGGTATCAGCACATGAAAGAGATAGGCAAAAGAACCTCAGAGGAGGAATGCTATGTATGTGCACTCCTGCCTTATAGTATGGGGAAGTCTAAAATATGCATAGCCATTGAAATAGATGTTCAGACAGCACACTGCCTATCTCACATTGCACTCTGTCGAACAAGAGGTCAATTCATGGGCCAAACAGCTTATTTGAAATGGGTCACAAAATGGACAGATCCAGATGACGATGATTATGTGCAAGACACAAAGACAAGAGCAGGAGCCCACACTAAGAATCATGTGATAAGATATGAAAAGCCTGAAGTGAGAAGGACTGGAATCAGATGGGAAGTAAACAGAAGACTTGAGCGTCCAGGAAAATCAGCAGAAGAAATAAGAAGATGGAAGAACAGAGGCCAGATGCAGATTTGGGGATCAGTACTTTCTCCAGATGGATGGGAGGAAGGAGTGGTTATCTGCAGAGCATGGGTAATAATTGGAGATTACAAACCAACCACTGACATTGTGTAAAATGCATGCAAATCTCTACGGCCAAAACCTGCAATGCTACTAACATGGGTTGAAGATAAAAGAAGGCCCTTGCAGATAGTGCCTTTGGAAAGTGCAAAGATGTGCTTCAGAAATAATGGCACAAGAAAACTTGGAGAGAAAAAAAATTGTGATTGAGTGTTCGATTTACCAGGCATGAACATTGGAATAGCAGTGATAATGGATCACTACTGAGCTTGTGGATCCAGAGCTTATATGAAGCTGCTCAAGGATTGTGGGGGACTGTGTTCTATAGTGAATGCTCACGTTCCAGAATTGGTGATTCCTAAAAGTGACCTGGATATTGGTGAATTTCCAAAAACAGATGGTCACCTAAGGAAAAAGAGTTTGGCTGAGCTCCTGAATCGAATAAAGAGAGAAAACTATTGCTCAGCCAAGTCAATAGAAGCCTTTGATTCTATTCAGTATGAACACAGACTGTTTAGTAAGACTTCATCGATATTCACAATACTCTTCATGCCCAGGATCCAGACAAATCCAAATACTAAGTGATTACAAATAACCAGATGGGAATTGTTGCAGACGATCAACATGACTAGCACGGGATTCAATTCTATCTAGGAGGACCTGAGAGCCACACAATTGATGTCTCTTCGGAATAGGTATGTCTTGGACATGATCACAGCCATGGATGGAGGTGTTTGTGCCAAAATTGGAGAACCATGTTGCACTTTCATACTTCCCCATGACAACAAGAATGGCACTTTGACAGAGGCCATAGAAATGCTGATGAAGTTACACGTTCAAATGATAGACGAAGTGGAAGACATTGCTGATGTCAATTGGTTTGGATCCCTCTTTTTCTGGATTCCTCAATGGATGCATTTATGTTCAAGTTCCTTGGAGCCCTGATAGTGATGTTAATGCTTGGATTTTGTGTGATCGGGATAATAATCTCACAATGTAAGAAGACTGCCAAGAAAGCTGTGGGAATAAAGATCATGATTGATGTTGAATCAGGATGGAAGACTAAAGAGTTGACAGATGAAGAAATCAGAGACTACGTGAAGGCCAGCATCCATGCACCTGAGGGGACAAAGTTTCTGTACCCAAAGAATCACAAGAAGTATGTGGGAAAACCTATTTACTGCAGTCCAAGTGGGCAATGCATTCTCATGTCTTGAAGTAAGGATGAGCATGTGAAATCCCCAGAATGCTTGAAAGGAGTCATAAAGATATGGGTCCCAAAGAAGCATTTCTTCAGACAAGGATGTCTTGATGTGAAGACTGATAAGAGAGTGGTCGATGAATCACCCAGAGGGGGGAGTGTAGAGGTGGAGCCAAGTACCCCATCCAAAGGTCTTCCACCATGATGCCTATATGTTGGGAGTCAGAATGTGAGACACTTGCAATGCCAGTGAGAATACCTATACCAAAGAGAATCCTGGAAGTAAGATTCCCATTGAGAAAGCTGTACATGCATACACAACAATATGATGGCCATGTGAATGAAATCCCAGAGGAAGTGGGAAAAGCAAGCGAGAAAGCAGACTGGGGACGTCATGAAGAGCAGAACTGATGCACCCAGAAGAGATACAGGGATGAGAAAACATAAATATTCTATAGGCTCTAAAGAAGAGATGCCAAAGATGAGCAACATTTCGGGCTTGAAATGAAGATGTTCATGCTACCGAAATAATGAAGAAGTTATCAAGCCATTTTACAATTGTACAGTCACAGTAATGCAAGTATTCTTTAAGGCTGGCTATGTGGTGAATAGATTGCTGTGATGCGCCAAAGTATATACATAGGAAATGTAAGGACTATGGATGATTCCACAACGCACTTTAACAGACCTGGATTCCGTGAGCAACAAGACGTTTTCAGTGTGTCACAGTTAGAAATTGAAAACTTAACCATAGAGGTGAATCAAAGAAAGGCTTGGTTGCATCAACACCAAGAAGTCAAGGCCACCTTGGGCCTGGATGTGCGTACAAACAATTACAGAATGTGTAAAAAGAACACGTTGAACAGAAAAACGAAACAAATGCAATCTAAATTCGTATTTGCAAAAACACAAGGTTTTTGCCACTTTTAGATGGCCGCCGCCGCTTTGGCTGCTTGATCTCCACTTGGTCCCAAGGCCAGAAGCCCGCCTTGCCTAGTGATTTGCTGGCCGCTTCCCCATAGCCTATCGGCGTGCACCGGCAGGCGAAGCTGGCCCGACGAAGGCGGGCGACCGACAAAGGCTGCATCCTGACTGAACCTGACCGAGATTGCCGTGCTCGAGTGCTCCGGAGAGCTTGCCTGTGCAAACCATCCCTCTACCAAGGTGAGTCCCCTTCATCAGCCCTGTCCGGCCACTTCCAACATATCACTGCAGCGTTTCTACCTAGAGTCAAGGCTCCCAGCTACACCACCTTCGCATCACCAACGTTAAATGACAAACACCTACGATTTCAACACGCCATCTGGCCCATACATTCGCCGCCGCACCACAACTACTACTGCATCAAAGAACAGTACTTAATGCCCGAGCAACTCTAATCCTCGTACGAGCTACTGACCCATACATTAGCCCACCCTGTGTTTTTTAACTGCCCTGCCATCACTGTGAAGCTGCTTTGAATAAGCTTGGCTAATGTTCCATCTAACGTGTGCTGACTGCCCAGTGTTTTATTGCCTGCGCTGCTTCTAACAAGTCTGGCTAGTGCCTCCTTTACGGTTTGATTGTTGCTACGTACCCTGCCTCTGATAGCAGTATTAGCCTGCCCTGCCTCTGCTAGCGACATTAGCCTATGTGAACGCTGCCTCGCAATAGCTGCTTCTAGACTACGTGTATCCTGCAACTTGTCATTGTGTGCCTGCCTTTGTTAGCAGTATTGTAATAGCCTGTAATAGTTGTATCTAGACTATGTGTACCCTCAGCCTCATATTGTGCGCCATGCCTGATAGCAGCATTAACCCATGTGACCTGCCTTTGCTAGCTACATTAGACTACGAGTGCCTTGCCTTGTGATAGCTGCATCTAGATTATCTATTCTCGCTTTTCAGTACACATGTGCCCTACATTCTGACTATTGCTTTTAGCTCATTTTGTGCCTCACTAGCATTAGATAGCTGTGCCTGCCCAGATCATTCTCAATCTTGGCTGTATTTTGATTCTCAAATCTAGATGTATCGACAGACTTCGTTTCTATGACCTGATACTTCGCCTGCCCACCTAGAAAACTAGACTAATTAGCCTTTCACCTAGTTACAGGATACCCTACACCTTATATAATTCACCTTTTATTGGCCAACCTAGTACACTTGGGCACCTTACTCATACTACTGGGACTTCACATTATGTCGCCCTTTACAGGGACTATAATACAACAACCCATGATACAATGTAACATAGCCGAGAGAAATGTAAGATTACGAGCACGACTGCCGAGATAATTTTTGATCCTCTTATCAAATATGAAACAAAAACCTTCAAACCAAAATGGCCACTGAACCCAATCCCAAACCTAGCTTGCACAACTACAAAAGGCATAACAACCTTCAAACAAATAGAGAAAAAAGCTTCACCTCCACAGCGTCAATAAACCTTGTCTCACTCCCACCAACAAACTCCATACCCAAACGTAATAAACGCTAGATCTATAGTCGCCCATGCCATAGAAATATCCGAAGTCATCTCTAGTGAAGACTACGACTTCCTAGTCATAACAGAAACATGGCTGCATGAGGCATCAGGCCCAGCACTATCCCTAGCTGTTCCTGACAACTACACTATCCTTAGAATGGATAGATGTGGCTCTCGAGGTGGCGGACTAGCCATCATAGCCAAAACTAAGCTTGGTATGAGACTTACTCCTTCACCAACCATTGAATCTTGTGAGATAATATCCACTAAGACTCCCACAGCTAACTCTCAAACTCTTAACCTCCACTTGATATATAGACCTCCTGGTCCCATCAAGACTTTCATAGAAGACGTATCTACCACCCTATCAGAAAATCTCAAGGACACCACCCAATCAATATTACTTGGTGACCTTAACATTGGCTTCAATGATATCAATGACCCACAAGCCATAGCAGCCTCCAATATTCTGACTGAACTGGGCTACACCCAAAGAGTGTTTGAGCCTACACATATCAAAGGGAGAACCCCAGATTGGATTGCTGACCATAACTGCAAAATCTCCACCCTCACTATCTCACCCCAAATATGGACAGATCACCATCTAATTTCATTCTCATTGGACACTATAACTCCTAAACTGCAACAACCTTGTGCACCACCTGCACGTACCAGAAACAAAAAAAATATGACACTAGACAAACTACTCCCCGGTATCATGCCCACTTTGAACGCTTTACCTAACGACCTAAACCCTAACGAATTAGTGGAAGAATTTAATAATATTATGAACAAAACCCTCGATGATATCGCTCCACTTAAGCTTAGAAACAGTAAACCACAGAGCCGCCTGCATAACTGGTTCACCCCTCTCCTAAGAAATCTTAGATTAGAAAAAAGGAAATGGGAAAATACGTGGAAAGCTCACCCCACTCCGGAAAATAAACTGAAATTAACTAACATTTCATCTCAATATAAAAAAGAAATCATCTCAGCTAAACAAGAGACCTACAACAACCGAATTACACAAGCTAATTCGAGCACAAAAGAATTGTTCTCCATACTCAGAGAACTGGAAAATCCCATAAAGCCTCAAGATAACTGCATTAAAGATAAAAAATGGTGCTCTATAATCCAGTATGCATTATCCAATAAAGTCCTAAACCTCCAAAAGAAAATAGAACTAAAACGGGAGACCTTAGCATCTGCCACATCACCCTCTACTAAGACGCTTTCCAACCTTAATCCAACCACCCAATTCCACTTCTCCAAAGTCTCTATACTAGAGGTGGAGAAAGTAATACTTGGTCTAAAACCGTCCAATTGCAAAGGAGACCTTTGCCCAGCACAACTCATCAAAGATGCTGCACGAGACCTAGCACCGTTCATCACAAAGTTGATTAATGCCTCCTTTACCACAGGTACCATCCCGAGCAACCTAAAAGAGTCCTGGGTGCTCCCACTCCTTAAAAAGGCAACTTTAGACCCAGCTATTCCCACTAATTATAGACCGATTACTACCGTACCGTTCCTATTGAAGATTCTGGACAAGGTGGCATATATCCAAATCCAGAACTTCCTGGAACAAAACCAACTACTAGGCTCCCGTCAATCCGGTTTCCGTCTACTACACGGCACAGAAACTGCATTGATTGATCTAAAAGCCCAAATAGATAAAGTACGAGATTCTGGAAAACCAGCACTTCTCCTCCTATTAGATCTATCTGCTGCATTTGACTTAGTAGATCATAAAGTCTTGTGTAACCACCTAGATACAGCAGCACACTTCTCCTCTGAGGCTATAGTGTGGATCAATCATTCCTTAGCAACCGCACCATGAGGGTCTTCTCACCTACTGCAGCTGCAGACCCCATCCCCATCACCTGTGGCGTGCCACAGGGATCTTGCGTTTCACCAATGCTCTATAACATTTTCACTAAGCCCCTGTTTGATGACTTGGACCACCTGAGTATCGCATGTACTAACTACGCTGACGATACTCAGATCCTCCTCCCACTCACAGGGGACTATGAAAAGGACTAGTGAACAAAATCTACAGCATCGTTCAGGCATGGATGGCAACCCATGGCCTATGCCTGAACGATGATAAAACTGAGCTACTTATCCTAGGCACTGCTTCCCTCATAAACTAAATACAAACTACAGCTGCTTCATCATCGATGAGAACTGTATACAAGTAGCTAAAGAAGTAAAAACCTTAGGTATTTACCTTGACTCCACCTTATCATTCTCCAAACAAGTAAATTACCTAGCCTCATCAACAGCTTACACATGTAAACTAATCAGAGCAGGAAAACAATTCTTATCTCAGCACAGTTGTCTAACATTAGCCAGAGCCCTAATCATCTCCAAACTAGACTACTGCAACGCATTGTACATAGGAGCTACTAAATCCACCATCAACAAAATTCAGATACAGCAAAACAATGCCCTCCGAGCAGCATTGAACATTCCCAAGAGAGAAAACATCTTAGAAACAAGAAGGAAACACAAATGGCTCTCCACACACGAGAAAATCTGACTCAAAACCGCATCCCTCACATACAATCACTTTATAATAAAGTCCCACAATACTTAAAGGACAGATTCACCATAACACACTCCACTAGACAAACTAGACTAGCGAACTCCAATCGCCTCCAAGTACCCCGATTCAAACTCGCCACCATAGGTGGAGCTAGCTTCCCAGTCAAAGCTGCTCAATTGTGGAATAAACTACCTATTACTGCGAGGCTAGAACAATCTTTCACCAAATTCAGGCAAAATGTGATCAACTGGTTGACAACAACAAATGTTTAAATGAATGCATGAATTTGTTCCTACCTGTCTGTTACCTGCCACATGTTTTACGCGCCTGTAAAGCTATAACTATTGTAACCTGTAACATGTAACCATGCTCTAAGCTGTACATCCTCTTACCTTCTGCGCCCTTATACCCCAGGGTTCGGTGCGCATAATAAATACTAAACAAACAAACAAACTAACCCCTTGTGTTAAGTGAGGGGCGAGAACATTGAAGATGTCAGAGGTTCATCAAATAATAGTATTTTAAATGCTGTAAGACTCAAAAACATGGTCTACAGTTACATGGTCAGATGAAAATAGACACTATGATGAACTGTATCAAAACCAAGAAGACAGAGTATGCTATACTTCCTCATATTCTCCAGGACAGAGAACATTTCCAAGGCTGAGTTCAAAGCCTTAATTGACTAGTAGGCTGTAAGTGTGATGATGGATGCCAGGGCTAATTGGTGGGAAGCTATGGTTATGACAAGCCCACCAGCACCTGTGTGCCAGCCTGCGTGCTGCTTGCATAGGTGGAATATTAAGAGGGGTACAAGGGTGCCAACCAATTATAGAGGGACATGTAATAGAGAGCCCTATATTTTGTATAACTAATGGGACGTTGTGTATTTGATGACATTCGTAGTGACGTAGGGCTTAGTTGCCCTACCTGATGTTAAAGACACAATCACCTTCCCTGACCAGTATGGAACGTATACCTAGATGTTCCTTGTAAACCTATCACCATTCCAAATAGGCTTTTGTAGTTTGCAACGTAGGTAGACGTTAATGATGACGAGTTTATAGTACATAACCTGATTTTTTTAATGTGATGAATTGGGTGTGAAGATCGAGCAAACACTTTGATGTTCGTTGTAACTCCCTGCTTTAGATCATTGATATTAAAACAGTCATACTTTGCCAACTTCCCGAGTGAGTTTTGATTATTTATGCTTGAGTAATATTCTGCATCTCCATCTGTCTCTAAGTATTGCTACCTCGTCTTAAAGGGCTGGGTCGGATGCCCCAGTTCAGGTTGTTGCAACAGTGACAGTACTCGCCGGACAGGCTTTCCAAGATGTTCCAAAGTTTTAGCCCTCTGTGTTGGAGGGGGTGTGGTAATATTGGCACTTATTGGCATGTTTGGTGGGACTGCTCGACAATCCAGACCTTTTGGAAAGAGGTGTTGGCTGAGATGAAGGCGATGGATGAGGTTGAGTGGCCATTAGCTCCTCTATTACTTCTATTTGGTATGCATGACGATGGAGAGTGTTACATTAAAGTATCCCACATGATGGTCAACTTGTTTTTGGCGGCTAGAGCTTGTATGACTTTACATTGAAGGGTGGTTTGTTGAGTTACTAGGCAACAGGCTGCGTGTGCCTGAAGATTAGACAGTGCATTGAAAGAAGTTAGAACGGAACGAGTGAAGCTTTACAGCTATGTGTGAATGTGATTTGAGATGGTACTTAACCTTATTGTGAATATGTTAAATACTATCTGATATACTTAAATCCAGCATTCAAAGATATACAGATACGCGCTGTGAACCATTTAAAGCAGCATGTTGACTTAATCTGTGCGTTTAGAATCATATTAGCAAGCAACTGGAGTTCTAGTTTTTTTTCACAGTAGCATTCCAAAAGTAATTGTTCTCTGGCGTCAAACGCTGGGAGCTGAAGTATTGGGTCACGGCTTTGCTTTCCCGTTACCACTTTAGCAGAGGCTGCACTAATATTGCACCAGCTATGTGGAAATTCAACTAAAGGACTTCAAGTCCCAGAACACCCACCCTTCTTAAAACGATTTGTCAGGTGTTTCAGCCCCGGCACTTCGTCAGCCAAGCCGGTCTTGCGACGGTCCTCGCCATCCATGATGTTCCAAGGCCACGGGCCCTGGACTTTTTCAGAGAGAGTTTTTTCGGCAGAATACTTACTCGCAAGAGGTAAGAATGGAAAAAAGTTTTCAGATAACTTGGGGCATGACCTTGGGCCTCATTATGAGTTTGGTGGTAGCCATGGAGCTATTAGCTCCGAGTTCGGACGGCCCGGTAACTCCTCCCTCAGGGAACCCGGGCCCGGACCTTCCCCATTCCCATTTGAGCCCCCATAGGGCTCAAGGGGAATGGGAGAGGGAGCTAACAACGGGCCGATTACGACCGGCCCGTTGTTAGCTACCTCTTCCCCTCGTGAGGCCCGGTAACAACGCCTGGTTTTACCAGGCGTCCTTACCGGGTCCAGCGAGGAGACCTCGTAATCAGGCGGAATGGTGTTAACGGGACCGCCAACATTAGCGGAGCCCGTTAACCCATTTCGCCTGACTTGTAATGAGACCCCATGTCTTTGGTCGGACCACTTTAAAGTGACTTTCACGCTGTTCATTAAGGTTTCCCATCGGAAAAACAAGGGAAACGAGCCAAAGAAGATTTGTAGCAGGAACTACAAAATAATTGTGCTGGCTCACTTGGATCAATGCATAGAGAAAGTTCTGAAGACTTCCAAAGAGGAAGACTCTTGTGATTAACTTGTCGCAAATTTCCTAATTCTTGCAAAAGAATTGGTGGATTAGAAAGTTCCACTAAAAACCAAGTTAGTCAGACCAAATAAAAACCACCAGAAACGGTTAAATTTGACCTTAATCGAGTTAAAAAAAGAAAAAAGAAAAAAGAAAAAGAGAGGACAGATGGCAGAAGAACCCATCACTGTCTAACAAGGGAAGTTGGAAAGAAAGTGAGAAAACCTACAGAAAAGGCATTAGTGAAGCAAAAAATAATTAAATTAAATGAGCAGAAACCTCGACCAGCAGACTGTTTGAAATTCTTAAATCAATTGGAAAACCTAAAGCTCTAGCCCCCACCATCTCACCATCTCTTGAAGACTGCGACAAAGTTCAAACAGCTTTCACAGGTAAAATTAAAAAAGCCAGAGACAGGATAAAAGAAGCACAAAAAACATCAATAGACCAGGCAGTATTTCCCACAGAGAAAGTGACACCTAATCATCTGGAACTCTTTAGTTTTCAGAAAGTTACCATAGAGGATATGATTAGAACATTACCCTTGATGAAGCCTAACAAATGCGCCGAGCAGCTCACAGTACCGAAACAGCAATGCTCGATTTACAGACACACATGCTAAGCATAATTGAAAAAGGGAACACAGGGTTACTCATACTTTTTGATCTCAGTGCAGCCTTTGAGCTTCTCGATCAGGAACAGCGTAAACAAGCACATGAGAAGGGGGTAAACTGCTTCAAAGAAACTATTAATTGGTTAACATAATTACTCTCAGATAGAAAATGCAAGATTCATTGGGGTGACTACTTCTCCTACGAGACGGCTATTAACTGCGGAGTCCCACAGGGGGCAAGCTTATCACTGCTTCTCTTTAACTTGTACATCAGTTTCCTCTGTTTGGTACTAGACAAAATCAGTGCACATTTCACCAATTACGCTGATGACACACAGCTGGTGGTCTAACTGAGTGGGGACTACTCCCAAGACAGCGCTAATGTCGAGGCACTTTTCAAGTCAATTGAAACTTGGATGGACAACAATTGGCTGTGTTTAAATGGCAAGAAGACGCAGCTGATGGTCTTCGGGAACAAATCAAGCCCGGGCCAATTTAAACCATCAATATTAGTCCTTCCTCATTAATGACTCCCCAATAAAAGTCATGAGTAAAGTAAAAACACTTGGGATGTACAGGGAAGCATCGTTGAGTGCAGAGGCTCAGGTCATGCGAACAAGCAAGAACTGCTCCTATTATTTACGGCTTCTCAGGGCACTTCGGCCTTACTTATGATATGATAGGTTATTTATAACGGCGGACCCAGGGATCGGACCCAGGGATCGAACCGTGTCATCTTGTTTCCAAGTCGAGCACGCTGCCACTGAGCTATCCTCCTGGGACAACTTGAGTGAGGAAAACTGTTCAGCTATTGCCAGAGCAACCATATTGTCCAAACTGGACTATGGTAACACTCTTTTGTTAGGGATGAAAAAATGGTGCATCACAAAATGGCAAATAATTCAGAACAACACTGTGAGAATCATAAAAAAGAAAACTAAACAAGACCAAATCAGTGAAGACAGAAGAGACCTGCACTGGTGAACTGTGACATAATCCAGTTTAAGGGCCTGACATTGGTGCATAGGTGTATATATGGGAAAGCACCAGTGTACCTTAAAGAGAAGATCGTCCGCTATGTGCTGGGTCGCGCCCTTAGATTAGAAGCACAGGGGCAAATCTCTGCTGCAACGCATAAGAGAACAAACTGACTCGGCAAAGCATTCCAGATTAAGGTTGCCACAAAATGGAATAATTTACTGATACAGTTAAGATTAGAGCCCACGTACACCATCTTTCGTAAACTTCAACATTGAATTAGAATAGTGCCCCCTGACAGTTTTTATATGTTAAATATTTTGTCCTGTCTTTCGAAATCTTTGGGTTCCTTGTCTATATGCTGGCACCAAGATGCCTGCTTGCTTACAGCGTGGTATAAGCAAATAAAATACATAAATAAATAAATATATTGAAAGCAGCCTCCTCCTCCTCCTCCTGTGCATAAGGAATGGCTGTGTAAGCACATGATATTTATGATATGGAAAGTCTGACGGCGCTTTCTCAGAGTCACTTAAGGATGTGGAGAGGGAGTGGCTCCCGATGTTGACTTATTATGCATAATATAGAGTGTCAAATTCATCAGAACCTCGTGTATAATTCCAGAAGGTTCTCCACTTTATTGGTAGGTGTACATGATGGGCCTCCTTTCCCCATCGGGCAATGGGCACTCAATGGTGTACCACTTCAGGACCCTGCATAATTGTTTGAAGCTCTAATGGCAACCACGCTGCCACTGTGTGTTGTAATAGGCAACTATGCGGCTGGTCCTCTTTGAGTCATTAAATGTTTTTTTTTTGTTTGGGCTGGGGTGGTTGTGGGAAGGGAGGGATCCGGGTGGGAAGGGGAGAAAAAGTTTTAAAACATTCAGAAGGGTTGAGCAACCTAATGTTGATACTTGTTTCATTGCTATAACTGTGATTATCTTGTGTTTTTTCTTTTTTCTTTTATTCATTCTGGCAGATCAGAATGTCATGGGATTGATGGGGAAGTGACAGTGGGTTTTTGACTGTAGACGTGCATTTGATTTGAATACTCATATCTTATTATTTAGTACTCTAGGGGTACATTCTGAGATTTGGCTGATTGTTGTTAAGCTGTGCTGTCGCTCACTGTAAACCTTCTAAATAAAGATTTGAATGTTAAAAGAAAAAGGGCTTTGCTGTCTTCTTGGTCCAGAAGAATGACTCCCTTCTTCTGGACAGGCACAGTTCCACGTATCAGGGGAACTGGCTCCTGAGGGAATGGATCCCTCCGTCCAGGTCGAAATCCTTTTCCAAAGGTTAAACCAAAGTTCCAAAGTAGCAATATTTCTCTGATTCAGAAAGAAACAAAAGCTCCAACGCAAAGTTCCGGTATCAAGAGATTGGGCCTCATTATAATGTTGCCAGATACGGTATGAACGGTGCCGGTAAGGCAACGCATAATTCATACCGTACCGCCGAATTACGAGTTCTGCTCGAGGGTGCCTGACAGCCCACCAGGCCTGACCTGGCGGGCTGTGCAGCACCGGCGAGCATAACTCGTAATTGCACCAGAACCGTTATCAACAGTGCCGGTGCAACCATGCTCCCCACGCCCATTCTGCCCAATAGGTAACTCGTAATGGCCCGGTTATTGCCCAATCATAGGTGGCAGTGCCGGTAGCAAGTTTGGCATTAGCCGTGCCTGTAAAATAGGCACGGTTACCGCCAAACTCGTAATGAGGCCCATTGACTTCCGTTTCAGACAGTACAACGATGGAGGAATGTCTCACTTCCCCTGGCCTTGCTCAGGCTTTTCAGACAATACAACAATGGGGGAATGTCTCCCTTCACATGGCCTTACTCAGGCTTTTCAGACAATACAATGATGGGGGAATTTCTCCCTTCCCCTAGCCTTGCTCAGGCTTTTGTTAATCACAGCCAGCCTCGTTCACTACCCTGCCAGGTACTGTGACTATGAAGAATGATGATGATTGCTCTTCCTTTTATGGGTGCGAGTCCCAGACTCGCCTTCCTTGATTGACCCCTCTTCTTGATAGACTTGGTTCACTTTCTTGCCAACTACTATCGTACAACCTAAGGTATGCCAAAGTCTCTTTCCCTCGGTCACTGTCCCGACCCTGTGTTCGTGGTCTGCAATCATCCTAGGCCTTTGTTGGTGCTTGTGACTGGTCGTTGGGCTTCCCCGACTCTCACAGTCTGCTTTCGGTCCGTGGCACCTCTGCAGTTGCAAGCTTCCGTTGGACAGCACGGTTCTCCCTGCTCGTGCTCTCCAGTCCTCAGGAATGCCCAGAGCATCTCTCTAAGGATTTGTTGAGTGGTCCTCCCCGCCTGGACCAGCTCTGGACTTTCCCGCTCCGTTCTCAGTGTCCCTGTTTCCTTTCTTCCTGTCTGCACCATGCAAGGAGGATCTGACTCCTTTTGCAGTACTTCTCTTTTTGTATCCTCAGTGTGATTGTATTGAATGGAACTCATACCTTGGTTCTGCGGTACATTCCTCATTCCTCAACATTGCTTCTTCGTCCTAGTCTCAATATGAATACTCTCTACTGGGTTAGGTGGAATCTTCCTCACTCAGTATGTTCTTCGAGGATGGGGTTTCCTGTTCTACAAAAACATATGGAGGTGTCGGGAATCACAGAGGTCTGTGTGGGGTATGAGAGAGGTCGGGGTGGAGGATGTATTTATGACATTCTCCCTGGATAATCATCCCTGGTCCCGTAGGGGGGTCCCTTCCCATGAGATCCTCCTGCTGAGTACCACTCCCAGGAACACTGCCGGGTAGAGGCCTCACCTCCCTGGCCTCATGGGAAGGGGCTCCCCCTAGGGAAGAAGGGACGACATCCAAGAATTCGTCACAGTACCCAGCATTTTGTCTAAAATGGGTGTGCTGGAGTAAAGTTAGAGTTTCACAATAAGTCCTCTCTTTTCCAGGTTGTCCGTAGGGAGGTTAGCGGGGGGAGTTTTCCTGATCCTTCCCGAGCCCCCCACTGTCATCATTTTGTGAATCCTGAAGACTCTTTGTTGGGATTCTCACATAAATGCCATATTTTGAAGAGAGATGACTCCAGGTCAAGGGACATCAGACCGTGGTTTTCACTGAACGGAATAATAGTTGCTGGGAGTCACAGTCTTGCTTGGCTTTTAAAAAATATAATGGATGCCAACTTTGATTGGTTTTGGGAAGACAGTGTAGGTCAGGCACAGCAATACGGTGCCCCTGGTTTCTGTGCATGTTTACAGCCATTTCCAAAAACAATCATTCCTCCCACCCACCATGTATGTGCATGGTGGGCCAATTACAAAAAATCCCACTAAACAGCTTCCTTCCCTTACCGTGCTGAGTGAACCAACTTAGATGTATGTGTACTAAATTTTTGCATACTTAAACCTAAACAAAAGGGCACTTCACCTTTTAATTATCGAAAAATACTCATATTTTATTGTTTATCACACCATATTGACAATTCTAATATACACAATTAAAAATATTCCAAACACATATTCAACAATAAGTCATTGTATGTACATCTTTCTTCATTACAAATGAAGGCATAGACATATCTGCTTAGACAAACCTTTTATATGCCTTACTGGGGGTGTGTTCTCTTTTATAGAACGAACCCCACTCTTATTTCTGCCCTTCCTAATTTCTCTGGGCAAAGCGGACTGTGCCAACACTTTTATAAAAATGTGTTTCTAGGACCAGCATGGAAATATATCTTTAAGAATAGGCTAGGTCAGTAATCCCTATGGCGAATCCTGCTGGTACTGTCTTCAGGGCACATAGGCTTAGTTCATATAGTGGTTTTCACCCACTTAATGGTTTGTCGTAATTTGCAATCTTTCTAAAAGACAAATAAAACAGTTGCATTTTAAAATAAGGTTAAAATAAAACATTTTTTATGCAAAAAGCGAAATACATCTGTTACGGTTTCAACTCTTTTGGCATTATAGACAGCAGGGATACATAATTGGTTAAGTGGTCTAGATTATTGTCCACTACCACACTTCATCTTATATTCAACATGATTTAATCTCTTCATTTAATGTGTCTGCAAAAGTGCATTTTACCCTTTGAAACTTGATTTCCTTGGGCTGACCGTCTCTTTCCAACACATATTTGTTAAAAGACTTCTTCTAAGCGGTGGGGGAGGGGGGGGGAGGGGGAAGAGGGAGAAGGGAGGGGAGAAGGAGAGAAAAGGGGGATATCACATGTCTCTATATGATAATTTATCACCCTATTCTCAGTGTAAGTAAGCTGAACGCTCACCTTTCGCTAGATCTTCAATCTTTTCTCGTGCGGGCTAGTTCCTGTTAGCGCTGTGCGGGCACTGTTGCTGCCCAATGGAGTTCTCTTTGTCTAAGGAACGGGGCGTCTCCCTACTAGTATGTGGCTTTGCTCTGTAACAGAAGAAATAAGCCATTGTTACTTGTCAAGACGATGTCAGTGGTCACCTCCACACCCTCTTTTTTTGGAAATGAGGTTTGTTAGAGTGATAAAATCTACTACCTTCAATTTTCCTTCATTTCTATAGGGGGACTTCATCTCTCATCGCCGTTCATGCGGCCACCCGAGGCATGTTCTAATTAAAACAGAAACATATGGTGAAAAACGGGGGGAACGACATTAGATATCTCTATAATGGATCCCACACTATTCAATGTATACTTTGTCCCTCCGTCTCACCTCATGGGTCTGTGTGCCGACTGATATCCCGTGCACGGTGTGTCTGCAGTCGAGCGTGCCGCTCGCGGTAAAACGTCTGCTGCTCGGTCGTGCTACGAGCCTACTAACGCTCTTGTTTCATTTTAAGCAGATAGTGTGTTACATGATATTTGTGCGTACCTGCGTCTCGTGATGTAACGTGACCCTCAGTCCTTCTCTTAAAGGTATACCTATACTGTTTAAGTGTCGCTGCTCTTAACATGACGTGTAAATATACGATTTCCAAGTGTTACACGTTAGGAAATTTAGCGTCTCTAATGCGCTCTGTCATGGTACAATTGGCATATGCCATGCCGTTTTGTGCTATTCACTTATTCTCTTATAAGATGTTACGTATTTCACAGACAGGGTGCATGTTGTAAAAAAACTTCTAACCCAGATGTCTTGTTCATATTTTGTCATGTATGAAAAGGGACCATTCAATGGAAATATTTAATCCGTTTCTTACAGTGTCTAGGGAATATATCCATTTCTGTTCTGTTTGTCTTAGCTTTAGATCTCTATTACCTCCTCTTGGTTGCGCAGTTATTACTTCTACAATGAACCAATGGATGTCATTTACTCCATGGTGGGCGCTTCTAAAATGAGCCACTAGAGGTTTTTCGGGAACCTGGTTCTTCACACAGGATCTGTGTTCACAGATTCTCTGACGAATGGGTCTCTTGGTTTTGCCAATATATAACAGGCCACATGGGCATCTAATGCCATAAACTACCCACTTGGAGTTACAATTCGTGAAATGTTTCAATACCCATTTTCTCCCTTTGAGGTCTACCTCTTTCATGTTAGATGTTAATTCACACACAGAGCAACCGCCACATCTGAAGTGACCTACCACCGGAGGTAAATTCCACAATGTCGATTGATTAGTGGGCTTCTCCTTAGACGATGGTTTATATGTGTGTACAAGTTTGTCTCTCAAGTTGGGCATACGACGAAACGCAAAGCGAGGTTTACTGATTGAGAAATCTTCGGTGTTAATAATGTTCCAGTTCTTCAATATACATCTCCGCAGATCGTTACTTATCGGAGAGAATGTGGAGACACAAGTGATCTTTTCCTCTATGACTCGTGGTTGTGGTGTCAAGCACCTATGTCTTGGAGTATTTTTGGCTCTTCTCATAGATCTCCGTACTATGTGAGAAGGGTAGCCTCTTGCCCTCAGTCTAGTCGTTAAATCTTTGCTGTGGATTTCAAATTCTTCCTTATGGGTGCAGTTCCTTCTAACACGTAGGAACTGTCCAAATGGTAAATTTTGTCGCAGAGATTGGGGATGGAAGCTATCAAACAGTAGCAGAGTATTTTTATCTGTAGCCTTCCTGAACAGAGTGGTGCCTAATTTGTTCTCTGCGTCTTTGAAGATCTCTAAATCTAGAAAAGGGATCTTTTCTTGGTTGAAGGTCATGGTGAAGTTAATGCATTCATCTTGATCATTGACCCAGGTAATGAACGAATTTAGTTCTATTTCAGTTCCTCCCCACAACATGAACACATCATCAATATAACGCACCCATGTTTTCATGAGGTGCTTAAAAGGATTATGGTCTGCATAGACTGAACGTGTCTCTAAATCATCCATAAAGAGGTTCGCAAGATCTGGTGCGAAACTGGAGCCCATGCTTGTACCATGTTGTTGCAGGTAAAACCTGTCTTCTTCAATGAAAAAATTGTTGGTGAGAGCAAGTCTGATACACTCCTGAATAAATGATGTTGGTACTGTCTTGTCCCTCCTTTTCTCTAGGTATTGACCCATAATTCTGACACACTTCATCTGGGGAATGCTTGTATACAGTGCTTCCACATCCAAGGTAACTAAGATGTCTGTGGGACCCACCGCTATTGTGTCTAGTATTTTGATCATTTGGGTTGTATCTTGGACATATGAGCGCATCATTTTCACAAATGGCCTTAAGAAAAAGTCAGAATATAACGACAAAGGTTCGAGAATAGATCCGATGGCTGCCACAATGGGCCGCCCCGGAGGCACCTCACGATGTTTATGAATTTTTGGTAGACAGTAGAAAGCTGGTGTGATCGGGTGAGCTTGTAGCAAAAAAGCTTTCTCATCGGTATCGATCCACCCTTCACTTTCTGCATGGTCCATAAGACTAGATATTTCATCTCAAATTCTTGGTGTAGGATCGCATGGTAAGGGTTTGTAGAAGGTGATTCTTTCGAGTTGTTTCTTTACTTCGGCCCGGTATAGCTCTATACCCCATAGGACCACTCCTCCACCCTTATCTGCAGGTTTAATCACAAACAATTCATTTTCAGCTAGATTTTCCTAGTGATAACGACGGCAAATGAGGAAGCAAAAAAACAAAAATTGGATCTAGCGGAATTAGAAAAGAAAATCAAAGAGGATTCAATAATACCTAATGCCAAAGCTCTATTGGAAAAAATAGAAGAGGACATGGGGAAGTTTAAAACTCTCACCATGGACAAGAAATTGTGGAAATTTAAAAAAGATGTTCAGTACTATAAGGAAGAGGTGACCTATCCGTACCTGGTGCCAGGTTTTTTCACACAGATGAACACGAACCCAGGCCATAGCCAAGGTGGAAATAGGAAACGCTCCTTTAGAAAGTTCGTAACCTTTTCAAATTCTTCCAATAGCAGTGACGGTGGTTCAGGCACTGAGGGGGCCACCACAGGCAATCCACAAAGAGGCCCTTTTCAGAACCGGGGCAGACGAGGGAGGAACCGCCAACCAGGCAACCACGGGATGCGGACCCGACAGTGGCAGCCGGGTCCGCCGACTTGGTGATCCCCATCTTTAATTTAAGTCAACACATCCTCACAGAAGCGGAAATTCGTGTTCTGAGTAAAGGGCTGTCTTTTGTTCCAGTGAATAAAGCCGACCAGTTCACCACAGAAATAGAAATGCAGAACTTTTTCCGCATGATTCGATTAAAGTATTTCTTTAAAGATCACGATGATCAAAGACCCAGAGACAAAAGCACTTCGGGTTTGAAACCACCATCTACCTTCACCCCTCTCACCTCGATGGTTTCACCAGAAATCATCAGTTTTGAGAACAAGATCATAAGTAAAATGAAAAATCTTGTCCAAACTAAAAATAAGCACAGGGACAATTTGTCTAAAGTGGAAAGGACAGCTTTAAAAAATCTAGCTGAAAATGAATTGTTTGTGATTAAACCTGCAGATAAGGGTGGAGGAGTGGTCCTATGGGGTATAGAGCTATACCGGGCCGAAGTAAAGAAACAACTCGAAAGAATCACCTTCTACAAACCCTTACCATGCGATCCTACACCAAGAATTCGAGATGAAATATCTAGTCTTATGGACCATGCAGAAAGTGAAGGGTGGATCGATACCGATGAGAAAGCTTTTTTGCTACAAGCTCACCCGATCACACCAGCTTTCTACTGTCTACCAAAAATTCATAAACATCGTGAGGTGCCTCCGGGGCGGCCCATTGTGGCAGCCATCGGATCTATTCTCGAACCTTTGTCGATATATTCTGACTTTTTCTTAAGGCCATTTGTGAAAATGATGCGCTCATATGTCCAAGATACAACCCAAATGATCAAAATACTAGACACAATAGCGGTGGGTCCCACAGACATCTTAGTTACCTTGGATGTGGAAGCACTGTATACAAGCATTCCCCAGATGAAGTGTGTCAGAATTATGGGTCAATACCTAGAGAAAAGGAGGGACAAGACAGTACCAACATCATTTATTCAGGAGTGTATCAGACTTGCTCTCACCAACAATTTTTTCATTGAAGAAGACAGGTTTTACCTGCAACAACATGGTACAAGCATGGGCTCCAGTTTCGCACCAGATCTTGCGAACCTCTTTATGGATGATTTAGAGACACGTTCAGTCTATGCAGACCATAATCCTTTTAAGCACCTCATGAAAACATGGGTGCGTTATATTGATGATGTGTTCATGTTGTGGGGAGGAACTGAAATAGAACTAAATTTGTTCATTACCTGGGTCAATGATCAAGATGAATGCATTAACTTCACCATGACCTTCAACCAAGAAAAGATCCCTTTTCTAGATTTAGAGATCTTCAAAGACGCAGAGAACAAATTAGGCACCACTCTGTTCAGGAAGGCTACAGATAAAAATACTCTGCTACTGTTTGATAGCTTCCATCCCCAATCTCTGCGACAAAATTTACCATTTGGACAGTTCCTACGTGTTAGAAGGAACTGCACCCATAAGGAAGAATTTGAAATCCACAGCAAAGATTTAACGACTAGACTGAGGGCAAGAGGCTACCCTTCTCACATAGTACGGAGATCTATGAGAAGAGCCAAAAATACTCCAAGACATAGGTGCTTGACACCACAACCACGAGTCATAGAGGAAAAGATCACTTGTGTCTCCACATTCTCTCTGATAAGTAACGATCTGCGGAGATGTATATTGAAGAACTGGAACATTATTAACACCGAAGATTTCTCAATCAGTAAACCTCGCTTTGCGTTTCGTCGTATGCCCAACTTGAGAGACAAACTTGTACACACATATAAACCATCGTCTAAGGAGAAGCCCACTAATCAATCGACATTGTGGAATTTACCTCCGGTGGTAGGTCCTTTCAGATGTGGCGGTTGCTCTGTGTGTGAATTAACATCTAACATGAAAGAGGTAGACCTCAAAGGGAGAAAATGGGTATTGAAACATTTCACGAATTGTAACTCCAAGTGGGTAGTTTATGGCATTAGATGCCCATGTGGCCTGTTATATATTGGCAAAACCAAGAGACCCATTCGTCAGAGAATCTGTGAACACAGATCCTGTGTGAAGAACCAGGTTCCCGAAAAACCTCTAGTGGCTCATTTTAGAAGCGCCCACCATGGAGTAAATGACATCCATTGGTTCATTGTAGAAGTAATAACTGCGCAACCAAGAGGAGGTAATAGAGATCTAAAGCTAAGACAAACAGAACAGAAATGGATATATTCCCTAGACACTGTAAGAAACGGATTAAATATTTCCATTGAATGGTCCCTTTTCATACATGACAAAATATGAACAAGACATCTGGGTTAGAAGTTTTTTTACAACATGCACCCTGTCTGTGAAATACGTAACATCTTATAAGAGAATAAGTGAATAGCACAAAACGGCATGGCATATGCCAATTGTACCATGACAGAGCGCATTAGAGACGCTAAATTTCCTAACGTGTAACACTTGGAAATCGTATATTTACACGTCATGTTAAGAGCAGCGACACTTAAACAGTATAGGTATACCTTTAAGAGAAGGACTGAGGGTCACGTTACATCACGAGACGCAGGTACGCACAAATATCATGTGACACACTATCTGCTTAAAATGAAACAAGAGCGTTAGTAGGCTCGTAGCACGACCGAGCAGCAGACGTTTTACCGCGAGCGGCACGCTCGACTGCAGACACACCGTGCACGGGATATCAGTCGGCACACAGACCCATGAGGTGAGACGGAGGGACAAAGTATACATTGAATAGTGTGGGATCCATTATAGAGATATCTAATGTCGTTCCCCCCGTTTTTCACCATATGTTTCTGTTTTAATTAGAACATGCCTCGGGTGGCCGCATGAACGGCGATGAGAGATGAAGTCCCCCTATAGAAATGAAGGAAAATTGAAGGTAGTAGATTTTATCACTCTAACAAACCTCATTTCCAAAAAAAGAGGGTGTGGAGGTGACCACTGACATCGTCTTGACAAGTAACAATGGCTTATTTCTTCTGTTACAGAGCAAAGCCACATACTAGTAGGGAGACGCCCCATTCCTTAGACAAAGAGAACTCCATTGGGCAGCAACAGTGCCCGCACAGCACTAACAGGAACTAGCCCGCACGAGAAAAGATTGAAGATCTAGCGAAAGGTGAGCGTTCAGCTTACTTACACTGAGAATAGGGTGATAAATTATCATATAGAGACATGTGATATCCCCCTTTTCTCTCCTTCTCCCCTCCCTTCTCCCTCTTCCCCCTCCCCCCCCCTCCCCCACCGCTTAGAAGAAGTCTTTTAACAAATATGTGTTGGAAAGAGACGGTCAGCCCAAGGAAATCAAGTTTCAAAGGGTAAAATGCACTTTTGCAGACACATTAAATGAAGAGATTAAATCATGTTGAATATAAGATGAAGTGTGGTAGTGGACAATAATCTAGACCACTTAACCAATTATGTATCCCTGCTGTCTATAATGCCAAAAGAGTTGAAACCGTAACAGATGTATTTCGCTTTTTGCATAAAAAATATTTTATTTTAACCTTATTTTAAAATGCAACTGTTTTATTTGTCTTTTAGAAAGATTGCAAATTACGACAAACCATTAAGTGGGTGAAAACCACTATATGAACTAAGCCTATGTGCCCTGAAGACAGTACCAGCAGGATTCGCCATAGGGATTACTGACCTAGCCTATTCTTAAAGATATATTTCCATGCTGGTCCTAGAAACACATTTTTATAAAAGTGTTGGCACAGTCCGCTTTGCCCAGAGAAATTAGGAAGGGCAGAAATAAGAGTGGGGTTCGTTCTATAAAAGAGAACACACCCCCAGTAAGGCATATAAAAGGTATGTCTAAGCAGATATGTCTATGCCTTCATTTGTAATGAAGAAAGATGTACATACAATGACTTATTGTTGAATATGTGTTTGGAATATTTTTAATTGTGTATATTAGAATTGTCAATATGGTGTGATAAACAATAAAATATGAGTATTTTTCGATAATTAAAAGGTGAAGTGCCCTTTTGTTTAGGTTTAAGTATGCAAAAATTTAGTACACATACATCTAAGTTGGTTCACTCAGCACGGTAAGGGAAGGAAGCTGTTTAGTGGGATTTTTTGTAATTGGTGTTCCATTATCCTCACCCACTCAGCCCCTAAAAAGAGGATAGGTACAGCTCAAGCAACATTCAATGTGCATGGTGGGGACCATTAACTTGAATCCCTATGGATTCTGCCTGTTTTTTCAGGTACAAAAAGCAGGAGAAATCCAGAGTGACTGCAGCATCCCCACCCGGACGGAAATTCAATGGAAGTGGATTTGCAACACAGAGCTGCTGGGGCATGTGAAAGTGGCTTTACAATCGGGCCCCAGCTCCACAATGCAAAAGCATAAACATGTTCTCTATTGTCATTTACTCTCAGAGACCTTGGCCTCATTTGAATCATGCCGGCTCGGTATTAACGTGTTGGTAATTCCATTTGCCGACATACTTTGAGTTTGCCTGTTTGGGGGGGCAAAATGACCTCCAGCCAAGAGCTGGAGGTAAGTCAGGCACCCCACCAGCAATAAACAGCCAATATCACTGGGGATTAACCTGCCCTTACTGGCACTTGGATTCTGCTGGTAATTCCAGCAGACCGAGAGCCGGTAACTTTAAGTCGTTTGGTGGTATCCCGCCAGATTTACCGGCAGGATGCCACCAAACTTATGAGGCCCCTTGTCTCGCCGGTAAAATACAATACTGCCCCTCTTACACTCGCATCAATGATCCAGAAAAGGTTACCCGCTCTGATAAAGTAGTGTCCAAGTGACTTGGAGTGAACAGCTCAACTCCTTCTGTAATGAGATGCTGTTGGGGGGAGGAAGCATCCCCAAGCGTCTCCATCTCCAATCACAGAGAGACAAATTCTCTCCATGTTTTAAGGATATCCATTGAACATTCTTGTGGATGCAATGCATATAAAAAGGTATCGTTTGCATAGCCGGCGGTTGTCCTGAAAACCCAGCATGATTGCATCTCTCAAGGACCAGAGTTTGAGACCCCCTGATTGTTTGCAATGACCAAATAGCCAAAGAGAGGACAAGACAGAGGGGTCTGATCTCAGTCAAATTTCCGCCTCACACTTGTTCTGGAGGCAGTAAGTAAAATGTGGTCATTTCTTGCAGGCCATGTGCATTCTCTTTAATAAATGCCTGTCCACACTGCGCCAGATGCATATAAATGGCAGGCACATGGTAGGGCAGCTAAGGCGTGTTTTCATTAATAATGCACTTTGGCGGAGCTCTAATCCTTCAATTGACTCTGAAGGTTTTGGCGCCACTTAGGCTGGCAGGGCTTAAATTCTTCGTCTCCTCTTTCCCATTTAAACTCTAAAATGGAAAAATAAAACATCCCCAGTCCAAACAGCCCTTCTTGTAAATTGACATGCACATGATGTAACCACGCTCCTCTCATCAGTTTCCGTCGTGACACACATGATTTTAACCGATGAAACATTGATCAACCAGCGGGAAGCTGCGGCAGCTACGGAGGCGCGCGCAGCATTCGGCGCAGTCCCGGAAACGCACACTGGAGCTCCTGCGAAGTGCACCAAGGCGAGCAGGGGGTATGCTAACCAGATGGCTTGGGATCATGGGGCGCAATTTCACCTGTCTGTCTTTGTTTTATTTGTCTTTTAATCCCAATTTTCAAGCTTGGCAAAAAACAGTGAATCAAACTTTAATGATGTCTTAAAAGGAAACACCAGACGACCTGGGGCCCAGAGCACACTTGGAGACTTGCTTTGAAAGTAGTGCTAAGTGCACTTGTTGAGAGATGGGAGGCGATGCATTTGACGATATTATCTTCTTGCAGAATTGAATGGGATCAGGCAACATCATGGATTTTATTCCCTGCATGCAGACGCAACAATTCGTGTCTGTGTGTATACTTTTGCAAACATAGTAAAAAGATGTAGGTTCTGAATCATGGAATTTTTTGTGTTTAAGGATTTTATTCTTAATTTGAAAACATACAAGGCATAAAAGGGTTATAATATAATAATAGACATAGGGCCTCATTACGAGTCCGGCGGTAGCCGTGACGGAAAAAAAACGTCAGGCTGCCGCCGGACGTGTAATTCCATTTCGCCTCTGTGATTGCCGGAATCACCGGGGCATTACAACCCTTGTGACCCGGTAATTCTGGAGGCAAAATTCTGTAAAGCCCCATTCCCATGGAGTCCCATAGGGACCATGGAAACACTGGTTCCGTCTATGAGAGAGCCGGTGTTTCCATGTCCGCCTGCAGGCGGGTGGTGTTACTTCCGCCAGGTCAGACCTGGCGGGAGTGACACCTCCCACCTGCAGGACTCGGAATCAGCTGGTCTGGAAACAACGGTGGCGGCGGATTAACCGCCACTGTTGTTTCCGGACCGGCTGACTTGTAATGAGGACCATAGTGAATAACAAAAGTGTGTTCGAAGATTAAGGTTTTAGTATGGTGCAAAGTGACTTTCCACTGTCAAAAAAACACCCTGATTCACAGTACGGTTCAAAGTGCACAGTCAGTGCAAAGTCATTGCAAAGTCACTTTGCATTGCAAAAATACACTTTGCACCACTAAAAATTCCACGAATCAGGCCCTAAATTGCTTGATTTCAACACTGGTAAGTGGTTTGAAAAGAGCACCTGCAGGTCCTGTCCCCAACAATTTGGAGCCAAACACACTCCACGTGTTCAAGATATCCATACAAAATACACCTGACAATAGCGGATCTAAATAGGACTTGGTCACGTAGTCAGTGGTCATACTGAAAAGCTGGTGTGGTTGGAGGTCTCGAGGACCGGACTTGGTAACACCTGGTCCTCAGCAGGCACTATTAAGACCTCTCTCTTGTGCAAGTGGCACTGATTTGCAGCACTTGGAAATCTCAATAATGTGAGCATCATTAGGATTCACCTGCCCCTTGAGTGATGTCATCTGTCGATGGGAAGTTGGAAGGTCCTTCCAGGAGATCCAGAGAATTTGTTATGTATTTTCTTATCTCTGTAAAATGGGTCACTGGATTCCAGTGACAGGGTACACAGTGCCGGGAGCATAGATTCATGCTGACTCAGCATCATTTTGGGGCGCATAGCAGTACCCTGTTGGGTGAGTAACAGATCTTATCTTTGAGCTTCGGTACCAAAAGGAGAGCCAGGGCCAAGTGGCTGTTATGTTGCCCAAAGTGTCCAGCCTGCCAACTTCTTCTGGGATGAAGAGCAACTCCACTCCCAAAGAGACCTAAAAAACAGACAAATAAATATTGATCTTCCATTTTTTTAAGGATTGCTATAGCAGAGTTATTCAAAATAAAGAGCAAAATACACACCGAATCATTGATAAAAAAGAGTAAATATAGAGGAAAGGGAAGGGGTTAAACAGCAGCGCATTTACGCGGCAAGACGTGTATGCAGTGTGGTGGGAGGAATGTGGCAACAGTTAGACAAAGGTTTTGTTCTTTAAATCCCTTTGAGTCATAACATAATTTCCGTAGACTGAAGAGACGTATGTGGGTGAGGATAGCCATACCATGTGTACGTCACATGAGTGGTTCTAATCCAGGGAGGGAGGGCTGCCAAAGGTGAGGGTAATCACAAGAGAGGAGGGGAGAAAACTCAGAAAAATGTAAACCTAGGCACCAAACTTGCATGGGTCTGCAACCTGTGGCTCTCCAGATGTTTTAGACTACAACCCCATGATCCCTCAACGTTCATAATACTGGCCAGGGCTAATGGGAGTTGTAGTCCAAAACATCTGGAAAACCAAAGGTTGCAGACCCATGTACAAGGGGGTTTAAAGGTTGGATGTGGAATGAAGGACGATGAAGAAGAGGTTAGCAATTGGGGTTAGGGGAAGGAGGGGAAAGGAGGAGTAGGGGGTGCACTTAACTGATTCCCGGCGGGTAAAATGGCAGCCTCCTGCTTCTGAGGATCCTTGGAGTGGGGGTTTTACCGTGTGGTAAAGCCCCCCGTTCGGAGCATCCTGATTGGCTGGGAGTTCGAGACATTCGCACCCCCGCCACTGCGTTCTATTATTGGATATTGACTTAATTAAATCAGGATGGGGATCTTACCACAAGAGTCTCCTGTGAAGGCATCATGAAGCAAGACACAGAAAACAGACTTGAAGTTCAAACAAAAGATATTTATTAAATTAAATGTCAGGATGGTTGGAGGCCTAACTCGCTCTATACTAAGGGGGGATTTCCCTACCTGAACTAAACTAAGGAATGTCTGAGTCAAAGAGTTCAATTTAAAGGTCTGGCTGTGTCCAAAACCTATTCTTGCCCTCACAACTAATGCTAGCCAATGAGTAGGGATGTTACTAACAAAATAAACAGTGTTCAACTCAAAGTCTGAGCTTCTCCCAGCTCTCAGCTTTCTTTCAGCTTCCCTTCCTCAAGTGCAAGAAAGTTCCACAAAAAGTCTCAAGATTACCTTCTTCACATTCAAGGCAACACAGTTCTAAATAATCCTTGGTGTTCCCTTCCCCGAGTTCCATGCAACACAGTTCACAAAATAGAGGGGTTTTGAGGCTTCGCCCTCAAGACAACACATACAGTTCTTCAAGTCTTGGGGTGTCCTTCCCCAAGACTTCTACTTTGCCAGATCTATTTTAGCCTTTCAATAAGTGCAATAAAACTCAAGGTCAACTTGATTCTCCTTCTGGTTGGCTTCACCAGTTTATTAACAATATTTCTCTTTGGTTTGTTTCACAACTCATTCAGGGCTCACAGTACAACGATGGAGGAATGTCTCACTTCCCCTGGACTTGCTCAGGCTTTTCAGACAATACAACAATGGGGGAATGTCTCCGCGCATGTCTAGGCGCAGTTGTCAGACCACACGGTCCACCCATCACAGGTTGCGCAACCAGGATCCCGAGGTTCTGGGCCACACAGGTTCTTCAGTTCCTGCCCCTGTGTACCAGGGCAATTCTACTTTGTTGGCCTCTTGGCTTTATCTGCAAGTTGACACTTCTTTGCTTTCTCCTTGTCAACCTCTTGATTCTGACGCAATGTGTCACACACCTCTCGCTAGTCTGTGGCCTTGCTGCATTGCATTCATTCATAAAATTTCACCTTGGTGGGGTTTTATTCCTGTCCCACCTTCTGTGGCACTCTTTCACACTCATGCCCCTTTTCTGTAGTTTACTTTCACATTTAGAGGCCGATTCATGGAATAATTAGCGCGGCGCAAGTGGGCAAAAACGTGCGAATCGCAGTGGAATAGCGAAAATCGCAGTGCAATTGCGAAAATCGCACGAAAAGCAGCGCACGTCGATTCATGGAAGGCCGTGCGCGAGAAAACCAGCGGATGTGCGATAAAAAGTGCGCGGCGCAAGTTGGCGCACAGGCCATCTAACAGCGTGCGCCAGGTCACTGCGAAAATCGCACAGGCCACAGCGAAAATCGCACATAGCGCGGCGCACGCAACAAAAGTAGGCGGAACACGGGCGTAACACTCGGAATGGGGAACAACTTGCCAAAACGTGGGCGTCACGGGGGAAGTACAGGGCACAAGTGCGCGGAACGCCCACACGCTCGCCTACAACACGTATTCATGGAATAGAATAGGGGAAAAAAGCGCACGCTCAAACCAGCGCACAGGCACAAACACGACCGCCACAAGAAAGCAGGCGGTAGCGTCTCTGCGGCTGTAAGAAATGTGCGCCAAAAGGTGCGCCAACAAATCGCACCTATATACTGCCATGATAAATGTCCCATACTGTGGCCCTCCAGGAAAAAAGACGTGCAAAGGGGTACCCACAAACACGGACACCCGCTGACAAAAAATACGTGTGCGTGTATACCGGGGTGCGCGGGAAGTCTAACACGCGATTTCAGCAGGGTACGTGCATCACAGGGGTTCGCGTGAAGTTTCACACGCGATCGGGTCTGGGGGAGCGGGCTACGTGTATTTCAGGGGTGCGCGGGAAGTTCCACACGCGAATAGCCTGGGCGCGTGTATTCCAGGGGTGCGCGGGAAGTTCCACACGCGAATAGCCTGGGCGCGTGTATTTCAGGGGTGCGCGGGAAGTTCCACACGCGAATAGCCTGGGCGCGTGTATTTCAGGGGTGCGCGGGAAGTTCCACACGCGAATAGCCTGGGCGCGTGTATTCCAGGGGTGCGCGGGAAGTTCCACACGCGAATAGCCTGGGCGCGTCTATTTCAGGGGTGCGCGGGAAGTTCCACACGCGAATAGCCTGGGCGCGTGTATTTCAGGGGTGCGCGGGAAGTTCCACACGCGAATAGCCTGGGCGCGTGTATTTCAGGGGTGCGCGGGAAGTTCCACACGCGAATAGCCTGGGCGCGTGTATTCCAGGGGTGCGCGGGAAGTTCCACACGCGAATAGCCTGGGCGCGTGTATTTCAGGGGTGCGCGGGAAGTTCCACACGCGAATAGCCTGGGCGCGTGTATTCCAGGGGTGCGCGGGAAGTTCCACACGCGAATAGCCTGGGCGCGTGTATTCCAGGGGTGCGCGGGAAGTTCCACACGCGAATAGCCTGGGCGCGTGTATTTCAGGGGTGCGCGGGAAGTTCCACACGCGAATAGCCTGGGCGCGTGTATTTCAGGGGTGCGCGGGAAGTTCCACACGCGAATAGCCTGGGCGCGTGTATTCCAGGGGTGCGCGGGAAGTTCCACACGCGAATAGCCTGGGCGCGTGTATTTCAGGGGTGCGCGGGAAGTTCCACACGCGAATAGCCTGGGCGCGTGTATTTCAGGGGTGCGCGGGAAGTTCCACACGCGAACAGCCTGGGCGCGTGTATTTCAGGGGTGCGCGGGAAGTTCCACACGCGAACAGCCTGGGCGCGTGTATTCCAGGGGTGCGCGGGAAGTTCCACACGCGAATAGCCTGGGCGCGTGTATTTCAGGGGTGCGCGGGAAGTTCCACACGCGAACAGCCTGGGCGCGTGTATTTCAGGGGTGCGCGGGAAGTTCCACACGCGAATAGCCTGGGCGCGTGTATTTCAGGGGTGCGCGGGAAGTTCCACATGTGATTTGACAGTGTGGGTCCTCCCAGGTGTACCCTGTACACCCTCCACGGCCCCTGCAGGCAGCCCACACCACAGGGGACTACCCTGCATCCCTGGTCATGTCCCGCAGGCAGCCCACCCACCATGGGCATGCCCCCCAGCAAAGGCACATGTCTCCTTGAACTAATGAACACCAACTCATGTCCCCTTGCACCCCCACCCCCCAGCACTGTGGGGCACCTGCCAGCAGGCCCCCACCCATGTCCAACTCATGTCCCCCACCCCCCCACCCCCCAGCACTGTGGGGCACCTGCCAGCAGGCCCCCACCCATGTCCAACTCATGTCTCCCACCACCCCCACCCCCCAGCCACCAGGGTCACCCTCCACCAGGCCCCCACTCATGTCACCCACCACCCCCACACCCCAGCACTGTGGGGCACCTGCCAGCAGGCCCCCACCCATGTCCAACTCATGTCCCCCACCCCCCCACCCCCCAGCACTGTGGGGCACCTGCCAGCAGGCCCCCACCCATGTCCAACTCATGTCCCCCACCACCCCCACCCCCCAGCACTGTGGGGCACCTGCCAGCAGGCCCCCACCCATGTCCAACTCATGTCCCCCACCACCCCCACCCCCCAGCACTGTGGGGCACCTGCCAGCAGGCCCCCACCCATGTCCAACTCATGTCTCCCACCACCCCCACCCCCCCGCCACCAGGGTCACCCTCCACCAGGCCCCCACACATGTCTCCCACCACCCCCACACCCCAGCAGTGCAGGGTCACCCTCCACCAGGCCCCCACTCATGTCACCCACCACCCCCACACCCCAGCAGTGCAGGGTCACCCTCCACCAGGCCCCCACTCATGTCACCCACCACCCCCACACCCCAGCAGTGCAGGGTCACCCTCCACCAGGCCCCCACTCATGTCACCCACCACCCCCACCCCCCAGCAGTGCAGGGTCACCCTCCACCAGGCCCCCACTCATGTCACCCACCACCCCCACACCCCAGCAGTGCAGGGTCACCCTCCACCAGGCCCCCACTCATGTCACCCACCACCCCCACCCCCCAGCAGTGCAGGGTCACCCTCCACCAGGCCCCCACTCATGTCTCCCACCACCCCCACCCCCCAGCACTGTGTGGGACCTGCCAGCAGGCCCCCACCCATGTCCAATCCATGCCCCCCTGCACCTGGGTCCCAACATTCCCCAATCATGTCCGTAATGCCCATCCTCCCCTGCCAAAAGGCCCAACCAACTATCACACCCACCCACATATCAAAGGCAATTACATGTTACACCCCCAATGTAAATAATGCAATTTAACACATGTCTGTCACACACAATGGCTGCAAGTGAATGACAAAACACCCAACATGACATGCCTGAAAGCAATGAGATGATACGACACATTGAAGATTAAAAAAATAATATGTATTGAACAGCAAATAAGAAAAAACACAAAGCAAATCAAACAAAACAAGATGAATGTCCAAGAAAAAATTCTGAAAAATTAAAATAAGCCAATTAAGAAGATCATCCTGGGTCCATGAGCCCTACCAAATTAAACCTAACTGACTACTAACTAAAAAGTGAACTATATACAAAAAAGTGGTGCATTGTCCAATCGCAACCAAAAAAAAATAAAAAAAACAAAGGAAACCTAACCCTAACTATACAACTATATACAAAGGCAGCGGGTTATTCGGACGGCTCACTGGTTGTTGTCATGGGCCAGGGCATCATCGAACTCCTGGTCAATGGCTTGGAGGCGGGCATGTTCCCTGGCCCCGAGGTCCCGCAGGGATAACGCAGTGTCCAGCTCAAACTCCCTGCGAAGACCCTCGAGGCACTCAGCCCGCCTCAGCGCCCTCCGCATGGAGTCCTCCGCCCTGACCATCGTGAGCCGTTCCTCCTCTGCCCGCTGCCGCTCCGCACCTATCCGCTGGCACAACCTCTCCCACACGGAAGCCACTCCCATTCCAGGGTTCTCCTGCCCTCCGGCCGATGCCTGCACCCCTGATGTTGATGGCCCCGAGCCATGATGCCTCCCACGTTGAGCCTGCTGCTGCCTCCGACGCAACTGCCTGTGCCAGCACGACGGCATCCAGGCTGATGGAAACCACCGACGCCGTCGTGCACGTGCCCTGCCCGATGATGCCGTCACATCCTCCATCTGCTGGGGTCCAGTTGGTCTGGTGTCCACCCCTGCTGGATCTCTGACTCCCGACTGTGGCAGGGATGGGATCCCCACCGAGCTGGCTGCATTGGTCGGGGCAGGTCCACAGGGGGCCCTGGTGGCATCTGGGCTGGAAGACGGCAAGGAGAACGACTGGTGGATAGCCTGCACAGAGGAGGAGAGGGCCGCCACATTGGCCAACACATGCAGGAAACCCCCGAACATGGCCGATCCCAATTGGGCCACGTCGGCACGGTGCACTTCGTGATGACGTGCGTGCTCCTCCCGGGAAGCACGCACGGCATCACGAATCACAGCCGTGCGCATCGCGACCCCAATCAGGACCTTCTCCGCACGGCCAGGGGTTCCCACGTCCGCAGGTGGAGGGGAGTCAGGTGACATGGACATCCCCTCTACCTGCGGACAGGCCTGGGACGGGGCATCCCTGCTGGTGCATGGTGGTGCACTCACAGGGTCAGGGACAGCGACATGCACAGGCCCCTCCACGGTGACCTGTGCTGCCTCCTGCCCCTGGCCCTGGACTGCACCACTTGCACCAGCAGGGATGCCCCCACCAGGCCCCATGTGTGCCCCAGTGGCGGCCTCCTCCTCCTCTGTGCAAACCACCAACCTGGATGGCTCCTCACCGTCTCCCACCGTAGCAGGCCCCTGTGGGGGCTCACCCACCCCTTCCGCTGCAGCCGTGGGGGCATCCCCGCCGCCTTGCTCCACAGCGCCGTCTCCGCCCTCTTCTTCACTAGCCGCTGCGTAGAGGGAGACAAAGAACACAAGCATCAGGGCACTGTACAATGGTCCCCTAGACAGGAAGCAATAGCAGATGAGCACCACTGTCAAAGTACACTTCCATCATGTCCCTCCACAACACATGGGTCAGTCCAGGCAAAACACACACAGTAACAGGCATGGTGCATGCCATGGACATTTCCATGCATGTCCAATGGACTCTTGAAACATTCAATGATATGTAACTCACATGCATCATGCCTCATGCCCATCACATGCACACACTTCACCTCAGTCACATCCATCTGGCCCCAAACACACCAAACACAGCGGTTACAAGGGTAATTTGGCTGCTTTACTGAATCTGTGCATTGTCACACACATGTGTCATGCATCCATGGCATGCACAAGTCACAGACACGCAGGTCAGGCACACAGACATGGCTACCATATATGTACCTGGCATCAGCACCCATCCCTCACCCCCACCCATGTCCAGGTACAGAGACTGGCATGCTCTCATGTTCAAAATCTGAATAGGGCTCCCCATGCGGCATTTCAACACATGCAACAACCATGTGCATCACACATCACTGGTCGCACATGCATTACCATGATGTCCCTGCACACATACATGCATACATGGCCTATGGCACACATACAGGCAAGTATCATAGAACCAGCACACCGCAACATGCCCTGTCTCACACAGTAATGCATGGACACTTACCGCTCAACTCCAGACGGGCCTCCCTCTCAAGGATCTGGGCGTGGAGCGCTGGGCGTACGCGATCCAGGACCCTCATCTGGATGGAACTCATGCGGCCCCGGCCCCCCTCCACGAGGCGCCGGGCCTTCACAAGGGTCCTGGACCTCAAGTCCTCCCAGCGCTTCTTGATCTTCAGGACGTCGCGGGTTGCCACCCCCTCCGCGTTGATGGCAACCACACAGTCGGCCCAGATCCTCTGCCGTCCTTCCTTGCTGGCGCGGGACGATCCAAAGAGGGCATCATACTGCCCCAGAACATGCTCCACCAGGACACCAACTTCGGTGACAGTGAAGCTGGTGCCCCTCTGCCCCTCTGGCCTGGGGTTGCCACTGGTGCCAGATGTGGAAGTGCCCGACATGGCAACCCCAGAGGCAGGTGTGGGTGGGCAACTGGGTCCTGGGGCTGGGCTGTGGAGCGATGTAATACCAGTCGGGAGTCTTCAGTTCCAGCAGGGGTGGACACAGCAACTGGACCCCTGCAGATGGCTGATGTGCAGGCACCAAATGGCAGGGCACGGTGGCAGCAGGCAGGCAGGCAGGCAGGCAGCAGCAGATGGCACGTGGGAGGCTGCTCGGGGCACTGGGGGGCAGTAACTCGGCCTTCTGGGCAGGAGCGTGGGCTTCCGTGTGTTTTCGCGTGGCCAGCTTGATACGGAGTGATTTGGCACGTGAAAATCCTGCACGTCAGCGTGAAATCCGAGGAAAGGCCCTTAGCGCGTAAGCGCGTCAGCACGCATACGCGATTCTATTGGACCAGAGTCCCTCAGCGCGTAAGCGCGTCTGTGACCCGCACGGGTGTTCCCCACTCAGCACGTGATGACGGGGCACACGTGGAGATACTGCACGTCAGAGTGTCATCGCGTGTAATTGGACAAAAGTGCGCGTACACGCGATTGGCCTATGTACGTGTATTTAATGGGTGCGCGGCCACTTACACACGCAAGTACGTCAGCGAACCTGTATCACGTGGTGCGTGTGAATTTCCACACGCTATTGGACTGGGAACTGGATTCCAGGGGTGCGCGGGTCACACGCTGTATCCCGTGGTGCGTGTGAATTTCCACACGCTATTGGACTGGGAACTGGATTCCAGGGGTGCGCGGGTCACACGCTGTATCCCGTGGTGCGTGTGAATTTCCACACGCTATTGGACTGGGAACTGGATTCCAGGGGTGCGCGGGTCACACGCTGTATCCCGTGGTGCGTGTGAATTTCCACACGCTATTGGACTGGGAACTGGATTCCAGGGGTGCGCGGGTCACACGCTGTATCCCGTGGTGCGTGTGAATTTCCACACGCTATTGGACTGGGAACTGGATTCCAGGGGTGCGCGGGTCACACGCTGTATCCCGTGGTGCGTGTGAATTTCCACACGCTATTGGACTGGGAACTGGATTCCAGGGGTGCGCGGGTCACACGCTATATCCCGTGGTGCGTGTGAATTTCCACACGCTATTGGACTGGGAACTGGATTCCAGGGGTGCGCGGGTCACACGCTGTATCCCGTGGTGCGTGTGAATTTCCACACGCTATTGGACTGGGAACTGGATTCCAGGGGTGCGCGGGTCACACGCTCGCCTAGAACACGCGCTAAGCATAAATTGCGGACTTTAACAATAACAAGCTCAGACGCCAGGATGAACATACCGTTCCTAGCAGCAGTGGCAGTGGGCTACCAAAGGAGGAGGAGGAGGATAGTCAGGGCCAGAATATTCACACCCAGAACCAGCCTTTTCGGGATGCCTGATGACCAGGTGTATGGGAGGTACAGGTTTCCACCACACATCATACTGGACCTGGTGAGTGAGTGGGAGGATGACCTCACATCACCCACCCTGTGCTCCCAAGCACTCAGCCCCCTGGAGAAGGTCCTCAATGTACTGCACTTCTTAGCCACTGGATCATTTCAGCGGACAAGTGCCATAGTGGGTGGGGTGTCACAGGCCACCCAGTCACGCTGCCTACACCAGGTCTTGAACATCATGACTGCACGCCCATCAGTCCGCAGGCACATATACCTGCCCAGAACACCTGCAGAAAGGCATGCTGCCGCCCTGGATTTTTACGCAGTGGCACGATTCCCCAAAGTGCTAGGTGCCATCGACTGCACCCATGTGGCTCTACGTCCCCCCAGGGCATCTGAGCACATCTATAGGAACCGCAAGCACTGGCATTCCATCAACGTGCAGGTAGCATGTAATGCCAAGGGAATCATCACCTCAGTATATGCAAACTATCCCGGCTCCACCCACGACAGCTTCATTTACCGAATGTCCACCCTAAGCCGGGACCTAGAAGCTGGGCGGCATGGCGATACATGGCTGCTTGGTGAGTATGTATGCCACTGCACATGCATGCATGTTGGATACTGAGCAAGGTCACAACCTCACCAATGATACCAATCCCCACCTCCACAGGGGACAGTGCCTACCCTCTCAGCCCCCACATGATGACGCCAATTCGGAACCCCACCACGCCACCCCAGGTAAGATTTAACACAGCCCACATTACAACCAGGGGCATAGTGGAGCGCACATTCGGAGTGCTGAAGTCACGCTTTCGCTCCCTTGACCGTTCTGGCGGGCAGCTGTTATACGCTCCCCCAGTAGTGTGCAGGATCATAGTGGCAGCATGTGTCCTGCACAACGTTGCAACACGCCGGGGCCTGGCCGTGGACATGGTGGTGGCCCCACATCCCCAACCACATGCACAGCCGCTGCGCATGGGAGGGGAAAGGGCACGGGGGGAGGCAGCCCGTACACAGCTAGTGGCTAATTACTTCACATAGAAATCACACCCCTGTGGAGTGCACACTGCCCTGGCACATTCCATCTGACAATCAATGATGACTCAACCTGACACTGATCCTGAATGTCTGGAGAATGAACTGTGAATACCATATCAGCCTGAGATTGTTCACCTGGAAGTGTCACAATGTGTGCATCCCTACCCACACAGACACCACCAATGCAGTTTTGTGAAGTTACACATTGAAGCAGCTAAAATGAATACCCACTTGCAAAATGCAACAAGAGGACAGTGCCATGTCAGCCAACCCAACCCCAGCACTGCCACACGACACACTGTGCCATGTCATGCTAATTGCAGGTAAACAAAGTAATCCCCACAACATGACATCACTCTCACTATGTACAGTGGCACTATTAGAAACCTGCAACACCTGAAATGCTCACAGCAATGCCGGACCAACAACATACTTGAGCACGTAGTACCATTAACATGACATCAAAAATGTTACATATTAGTAGTCTCACCACCTGGAAATGCCTGCACTCCCACCACTACCAACTGTGCAGTGTTGGCGCCATGTAGAGTTGTAGGTGCACTGCTGCCAACATGGTCCCCATCGCCAGACTAGAGGTCCTTGTGTGGACTTGAGGAAGGGACCTGCAAATTGGGAGGTAGACACAGAAGAAGAGTTACACATCAATGCAACATGCAGTGTACAACACAACAGCAATATGCACTATGAATGTATACACAGTATTGACTACAGACTGGCCACACAGCTCATGGGAGTCCAACGTCACTGTGTAATTCACTGTCACTTGGGCACACCCTTTGCAAGCCCATGGAAACGGGAAGCAGGAGGGGTCTGTGTGACTCAAACCCAAGCATCTGAACCAAATACATTACAAGCCTGCATGTGCCCAGCCACAATGCAGCGTATGCCCACAGGAACCACGGAAGCCAACACATCGAAGCCAACACATCGGAGCCAACAGATCGGAGCCAACAGATCGGAGCCAACAGATCGGAGCCAACAGATCGTCCCAAAAAAATTGGGAATAAAAGAAATCAAAATAAAAATATAAAAAAGAAACAATCAAAAATGGCCATTGATGGGCCCGGGGGGGTTGGGGAGGCCACCCAGGAGGTCCGAGGACAGGATGCACACCAGAACCCACCTGCGTGGATCCTGGGAAGATAAAACACCTCCATGGGCTCATGGCCCACACGGCTACCCTATTGTGGGAGTATCACTGCTGTCGCTATTATCACCCTGTGCAGCTGCATCCGGAGGTGGTTGCACTCTGGGAGGCAGCCCACGCAAGGCCCTAGTCTGCTCCTCCATGGCTGCAAGCATGCGGGTGTGGTAGGTCTGGTTCTGGAGGATGAGTGTGCGGAGGTCCCCATGCAACAACTCACGGGATGCCCGGACCTCCGCCCTCGTTGCCTGCATCTCAGCTGAGAGCGTACGGGTGAGACGCTCCAGCTGCTGTTCTGTCCTTTGGTGTGTTGAAGCCTCAAGCTCAACAAGAGTCGTCCTGAGGTGTAGGAGCTCCTGCCTCAGGGCTTCCCTGTGGCCCTGGGACTCAATGGAGATGGCCTCCTGCAGAGTCGCCAGTGCCGCCCGCCTGTCCCTGTTGGACCCCAACATGTCCTCCCTGTGTGACTGGCAGATGGAGTCGGTTGCCTGCTCTAGTCGCTCCATCAGCCTTTCTGGGGGGACAATGGAAGTGGCCACCCTATCCATGGCCTGAGCCATCATCTCGGATGATGCAGCCTGTTGGGTAGCCATACCGTAAATGGATTGCTCCCATGCGGTATTGCCGGGTGGCGTACGGCCACCACGTCGGCGGGCACCACACCTGTCTGGGGCAAGGCGAACTGCGCCTTGCTGTGCCGGCACTGCCTGAGGCTGCAGGACTGCATTCCCCCTCTGATCTGCTGGCCCAGGAACAGGATCAGATGTCGCGGAGTGTGACCCTGCATCCGTAACCACCGAAGGCGTAGCTGCCAACACTGACATCCCCATGGAGGGTACTGACCCTGGTGCAGGTGGGTGAGACAGAACAGAATCCCTCCCTGGAACACTCACCAGCGACGGCACGTAGGTCTCATCCGAATCAACACCTGAGTACAGCTCGGGGGAGGTGCAGCCAGAGACACCCCTTGAGAGCACGACCTGCAGCACTTGTGGGCTCTCCCCCACCACCACACCACGTCCCTCACTGGTGGTTGGTCGGCTCTGGGACACCTCCTGGGTCTGCACCATCTCCACAACCCCAGCAGTATCAGGTGCGTCTTCCCCTGCAAAGACATGAAAACAAAGTAATGGAAACAGGCATTAGCACCATGGCACACATTGATGGCTGAGAAGCAAGAGAACCAGTACTTGATTGACACATGTCCCACATGACTAAAACCCTCCCATGCATGCACCCTCACTGCGTATGAAGTGCAGGCAAATGGCACACACTGATGACACCAAGATGGAAGATGAATAAATGTTCTGCATGCTGCCTGGCAGTGGCATCACACATTGGCCTGTGATTGGCAGGTGAAACACACATGCCATTACACAGATGGCATGTACCATTGCTATTGAGTGAAGATGGAGAGGAGGGCAGCACCTATTCATTCAGTCCAGTTCCCGCATGTAATGGCTTTTCTGATTCTAACAGGTCAGATTTTTCACCTGGAGCTGCCAGTCTGAAATGGTCAAATTGCACAGGGACATGTGTGTACAAATGATATCCAGGTAACAAAGTCACTCCACTTTACCATACCCATGTCAGACATGTGACTAGTGGACAGCGACATGCCTAGTGAAAGTGGTGGAATGCAAACAAACTGACTGAATGAACAGTGAAAAATAAGCAAATATGTTGTGTCAAGGTGACACTTCAAGGGCAACTGGCGTGCAGTTGTGCTAGATGTCTACTGTTGGCAGAAGGGATACTGCTATGGCCAAATGCAGCTGCGCAGGAAGTATTGCATGAAGCACATGGCTGACCCATACGACTGAGGCGCACACACTCTCACCTGGCACCCGAACAGAAGCCCTCACACACACACCATGCACATGGATGACACACACATGCATGTGCACTCACCGGACAATGCCTCGTAATCAGCCAGATCTCCCACGCCTTGGATCTGTTCCTCCGTGACGTAGGTCCCAGCGACTGACTCATGTGGAGTGAGTTCCATGTCTACTACTGGAGACCCACCTCCAGTCACTAGAGTTGCGGCATGACTTGAGGCCAGCTTACTCTTTGCCCTGCGCTTTAGGTCATTCCAGCGCTTATAGCAATCATTGGCTGTGCGCCTCACGATTCCAAGGGCACTTACGATGTCCGCAACGGTCTGCCAGTGTGCCTGGCGTTGTGCAGGTGTGGTCTTGGATCCTGCAACAATGACCATCTCGTTGTCATGTCCGGACACATACTCGACAAGTGCATTCAGTTCGTCATCCGTGAAGCTGGGCTTCCTGGACGGGCCGGACTGTGTAGCCGTGTCTGGGGCATCAGCCTGTGCCGGACGAGCACTCTTCCTCTTCCGCTTGGAAGGTGGTGGTGATCCTGAGTGTCCTGCGCCGCTCTGGACACTAGGGGCAGGAGCCCTGGTGGACTCTGTATCAGGAGTGTGGGATTGCACACTCAGCATGGGAGTTGGTGCAGGCATTGGCTCTAGTGTGATGGTGTCAGGGGGAATGTCAGCAGCATGGACTAGGACCGACACTGTCCTGGCTGGGTGTGTGAGGGCTGGGGTGGATGGAGCCGCAGCTGCCCCTGCAGCCACTCCGCCCTGCCTCCTTGGTGCAGCAGATGACCTTGCTGCCCCAGATCCACGTGGCATGATGGCATCAACGTGCACCAGCGCACGTGTCGTAGCCCTGCTGACCTGGAAGTCAGCCATGGAGTCAGCCAGGTCTGGTGCCACAATGGGCTGGTCCAACAAGGGCTGAGCATGGATGGTGTCAGCCACTTCGGCCTCAATGGGAGGGGGGGAGGGGGGGGAGGGGGGGGATGATGGGTGCCCTTGACTGGTCCTCCACACATGGGGGGACAGGCTCACCCTGCAAGTTACGACCACGTCCCCTACCGGATCCACCACGGCCACCACTTGTGGCTCTTCCACCTTTGCCACCCTTACGGAATCCTCACCTCCCAGCCATGGCACTGATATTAATGTGCGTATGGGAGTGGCTGTAGACAATTGTCCTGGGCAATTGGGGGTCAAAGGGGTTGGGTACCAGATGGTAATTGTACCCTAGTGCTCTAGCACGGCTGATTGTAACCCCTGGGGAAAGATGACGGGTCACGCAACGCACAGGAGGCCCAAAAAAGGGAGATGACGTGCACGCAACCCCTCCTAGACCACGTGTGCAGAAAGAAAAACCTGCACTACGCTGTGGCACCCAGTAACACAAGAATGAACGTATGCGTGTCACACGCAGCCTAGAATGACCTCTGAAGGGGTAGGCTACACACGGGGCAAGCACAGAAGTTGGATACGTGCGTGACTCACCGTCTGCCAGGTAAAAGAGCGTGAAGAATGAGCGCGTTTGGCTGGCTAAACCCCCGCCAAAAGAAGATGTGTACGCTGTCTGAGAAGACAGGACAACAGTAGAAGGGGACACTGTTTGAGGGAACAGGCCCAGGTAAACCAGTAAAAGAGAAAAAAGAGAAAAAGCTGTCAGAGGTAACAGGGAATACGAACTGGAAACGCCGTGAAGTAAATCGCGTGTGAAACGACAAGAAGTACAGAATTCACCCACTCGCTCTCCACGAAAAGCACGTACAAGGAAATGGTGTTCTACATGTACCTTATATACAGGCCCACACGTACAGCGTCACTTACGCGGCGTGTACGTTCACCAATCACACGCTTTGTCACTCCTGCGTGTCGATCCATTTTCACCAATCACACGCTTTGTCACTTCTGCGTGTAGATCCATTTTCACCATTCACACGCTTTGTCACTTCTGCGTGTAGATCCATTTTCACCAATCACACGCTTTGTCACTTCTACGTGTACATCCATTTTCACCAATCACACGCTTTGACACTGGGACGTGTCACGCAACAATTTCCTGCACGTGCAGGTGACTATAGGCGCGCATATGCTGTTGACGGGTTTACGCGCTAAGGGCCTTTGCTGACGTGTGGGATTTCACTCCCTATCAGGCTGTCCACGCGTTCACACACGAGAGACCACGCTCCTGGCCAGGAGGCCAAATTACTGCCCCCCAGAGCCCTGAGCACGCTCCCACCTGCCATCTGCTGCTGCCTGACTGCCTGCTGGCCACGTGCCCCACAGTGCTGGTGGGTGGGGGTGTTGGGAGACATGGGTGGGGGCCTGGTGGAGGGTGCCCCTGCACTGGTGGGGGTGGTGGGAGACATGGGTGGGGGCTTGGTGGAGAGTGCCCCTGGTGGCGGGGGGGGGTGGGGGTGGTGGGAGACATGGGTGGGGGCCTGGTGGAGGCTGCCCCTGGTGGCGGGAGGGTGGGGGTGGTGGGAGACATGAGTGGGGGCCTGGTGGAGGCTGCCCCTGCACTGCTGGGGGGTGGGGGTGCAGGGGGACATGAGCAGGTGTGCAGGGTAGTCCCCTGTTTTGTAGGCTGCCTGCAGGGGCCGTGGAGGGTGTACAGGGAACACCTGTGAGGACCCACCCAGCCTAATCGCGTGTGATGATTCCCACGCACCCCTGTAATACACGTACCCTGGCCAATCGCGTGTTGAACTTCCCGCGTACCCCTGTAATACACGTACCCTGGCTAATCGCGTGTATAACTTCCCGCGTACCCCTGTAATACACGTACCCTGGCCAATCGCGTGTTGAAGTTCCCGCGTACCCCTGTAATACACGTACCCTGGCCAATCGCGTGTTAAACTTCCCGCGTACCCCTGTAATACACGTACCCTGGCTAATCGCGTGTTAAACTTCCCGCGTACCCCTGTAATACACTTACCCTGGCTAATCGCGTGTTAAACTTCCCGCGTACCCCTGTAATACACGTACCCTGGCCAATCGCGTGTTAAACTTCCCGCGTACCCCTGTAATACACGTACCCTGGCTAATCGCGTGTTAAACTTCCCGCGTACCCCTGTAATACACTTACCCTGGCTAATCGCGTGTTAAACTTCCCGCGTACCCCTGTAATACACGTACCCTGGCCAATCGCGTGTTAAACTTCCCGCGTAGCCCTGTAATACACGTACCCTGCCTAATCGCGTGTTAAACTTCCCGCGTACCCCTGTAATACACTTACCCTGGCTAATCGCGTGTTAAACTTCCCGCGTACCCCTGTAATACACGTACCCTGGCCAATCGCGTGTTAAACTTCCCGCGTACCCCTGTAATACACGTACCCTGCCTAATCGCGTGTTAAACTTCCCGCGTACCCCTGTAATACACGTACCCTGGCCAATCGCGTGTTAAACTTCCCGCGTACCCCTGTAATACACGTACCCTGGCTAATCGCGTGTATAACTTCCCGCGTACCCCTGTAATACACGTACCCTGGCCAATCGCGTGTTAAACTTCCCGCGTACCCCTGTAATACACGTACCTTGGCTAATCGCGTGTTAAACTTCCCGCGTACCCCTGTAATACACTTACCCTGGCTAATCGCGTGTTAAACTTCCCGCGTACCCCTGTAATACACGTACCCTGGCCAATCGCGTGTTGAACTTCCCGCTTACCCCTGTAATACACGTACCCTGGCTAATCGCGTGTATGACTTCACGCGTACCCCTGATATGCACGTTACCCGCTTTGCGTTCCTTGTTTGGCAGCCCTGTAAACTGGTCCAGGGTTAGCGCAGCCCTTTGCGATGATTTAGGGATTTTGATGGCTTTTCCTTGCGCGAGGGCGTTCTTGGGGGCGTTACTGGCGCTGCTGCAGGGTCGCTGCGATACTCTGCGCCACGGCTGGTTTGGGAGCATGAAATCCATGAATACGCTGTGCGCGGAAATCGGTTTTAGCGCACGTGCCTGGCGCAGTCAATCGCACGCGGACACTCTGCGCCAGCCGCTTGCGACACTTTTCAGCGAAATTCTATGAATTACCCTGTTAATTGTCTTTTCAAGGTTTTGCATTGTTCATAAAATGTTTAGTGTGTTCAATATTCAATGAATTTAATTTCAGGGTTTCATTCAGTTCAGTATTCAATATACTTCTGTTATGTTTAATTTCACCTTCCCATTCAGCTTGGTGTTAAAAATGCATTCCCCAGGTTTAAATTGAAGTTTGCATTCAGTTTGGTAATTACGATGCATCCGCTATGCTCAATTCTAAGTTTTCATAGATTTGGGTAGTTATAATGCATTTGTAATAGGTAATTTCAAGTTTCTGCTCAGTTCGTTATTCAATGGATATATAGTGTACTTGTTTCAAAGACTGTTACCGATTCCTGTCTGTTGGGAGTGCCCCGGTTCCTGTAACACTCATCGGCTGATAGCTCCTTCCGATGGCCCTCGCAGCTTCTCTTTGTTCGCGAGTCCGGCGGGCCTTCTGATGTGAGCCCTGCTCACGTGCTGGGCAGTCTTCATGGCACACCGGCACTGCACTCAAAGAGGATTCTCTCCAGAAGCAGACTGCGTCCTTTATCTCTTGGCTGCTACCACAGCAACTGCTGCTCGCGCCACACACTGGAGGCTAACACACCTGTGCCACAACACAGCCCACTTGTCGTGGGCCATGCAAGTTCTTCAGGGTCTTTGCCGACGACCTGCCACCTGCGCTGGTCCCATCATGGTGGCCTCCATACAGGGGTTCCTCTTCTGATCTCTCCCATGCAGCCTCCCTATTGCGCCCCTCTCTCCTTCTCTAAAGCTCATTTTATACACCTGCAACCAGTTAAAAGGTTGAAGGTGTGTGTATTCACTTGGGTTTGCCTGACCATGATGAAAGGGGCATGCCTGACTCTCTGCAGGCATCTTCTTCGTCCCAGTACAAGAGTGGTAAAAGGAAGGTATAGTGTTTACTACTCTCAGTCTCCCCTTCTTCTTCCCAGTACCTTTTAATGTCAAATCTGGGGAAATTATGGGAGCAGTCTTGTAGTAGCCCATAAAGGTCGGGGGAGGGTTAGTTAGGTCATTATCAGGGAAAGGGGGATACCATGTCTCGCCTGAGGGTACCCCACTCCCAAACTCTGAGGACCCTCCACCCAGATGGGTCCCAAGAGCGATGGCCTTTCCCTGGCCACCTGAAAATAGGATGCAGGCGTTTAGAAGTGAGAATACCCCCAGGTTTCTAACACTCCCTATAATCCCCAATTCCCTGTACACATTAATGTGATTGGCTGGAGCTTGTTCTTAGACAAAGCCCATGAAAGACAAAACTGCTGCAGGATTGTCTGATTGCAGAATGTGCACATTCACAGTAACTAAGGTACATCATTTTTGGGGTGCAAGTGACGAGATGCAGTAGTGCATCTCATCACTTGTTCCCACCACATTTCTGAGACTAGGCCTCTTACTGTAGATATGTGTTATGTGTTTTCCCATGAACAGGGATGATAACATTGCAATCCTACCTGATTAGAATATATTCCTTTACAGAAGGTCTGAGTCTACATCATGGATGCTTAACACGTGACTGACTCTGATGCAGCCCTGCTGGGCTTTCTGAGGTCATTGACCTGAAGCCATAGACTCTCCCATTCATTAAATAAATAACCTCAGTAGTGCTCAGCAGGATGAAACTTCATGCACCTTTATTGCATGACTGACTCTTCCTCAGCCATGTAGGGTATCAGAGGTTCATGTCTGTTATAAATTCTGTATATTGTAATATTATAAACCTCTATTATAATCAGTGGGCCTCATTACAAGGTAGGCGGTAAAAAACAGTCTTTTTTTTTTTAATTCTTTTTTTTAATTTTATTATTTCATTTAGTTTATACAAACTTTTTGAAATATTTTCCCTTCGATATACATTTACAAAAGGAAGCGATTTCGCAAACAGCCCTATTGGCCCAAGTTAGCACAGTTTGTTCCATTCATCACGTAGAAAGGTGTCGGAAGCAGACTAAAAGAGAGAGGCTATTCACGATGGAGTAAAATTCAGTCCACGTTTATCACAGCTATTATACGCTCATCAGTGTATGTTGTTTCAGTTAGTCTCTCCAGTTGCTGTTTCGGCATCTCTGCCTTTTTGTAGTTTCCGATTCTTGAGATAATATCTCTTAATTTTCCATTGATAATAAGATTTCCAATTTTTGTAGGAAATTTGTCATTCCAAAAACGTCTTTCTGTAATGGATTTGCAAATTTCAACCAAAGATCCTCTCCTGATAGGGTTGCGTATTGGTTAATTACCTTGCTCAAATGCACAGTTCTCAAATCTGTTAGACCAGAGCAATAGAACGTGAGATGTTTTAATGTCTCAGAGTGGTCATTACAGAATCGACAACTCTCTATCGCATCAGGCTTCCGATATCTCAGGGCTAAACTTGATCTTGTGTCAAACAGATTTAACCTGAATTTTAGGAGCATCCTTCTGTGTCTGGCATTAGCTGTTTTTACCACGTATTGCAGTTGTTTTTTTTGGTCCTTTGCTTCAGTTGCCGCATCTTTCATCAGTGTATGGCGATTTCTATCGTCCACTGTTGCACACCAATCTCGTACCCATAGCTTTTTTTTCACATAGTTTGGGTTCGTTTTCAGCATTTCCGAGTTAGTGCCTATTTCAGCAAGATGGCTTTGGCATGCGTCAATCCATTTTTTCAATACAGATTCCTGTTTTCCTTCCATTGCGTCTCGTAATATTACAAATTGTGGTGTACATTCGTCAATAATTATTTTCCTGTAGGTCGATAGCATGTTCCACAAGACTCGTGCATTTATGGATATTAGATTTAGTTCATACCGTAGACATGCGCTTGGAATGCCTTTTTGTAGTTGAAGGGTACGCCTCTAGTATTGATTTTCTAGTTGTCCCCATAGATTCGAGGCAACTCCTAGAGCGCATTCTGCTCCATAAATCAATGTTGGGACTGCTTTTTGGTTGTAGTGGGCTAAAACAGGTAGCAAGGAAAACTTTCCATATCTTTTGTTTATTATCAGACCTTGACATGCTAGTTGTTTGCATTTTTGCTTTGCGTTTTCGGCCCACGGAGCATCATTTATGTTGCTGGTAATCCACATTCCCAGGTATTTTACCTTTTTGACGCAATTCAATTTTTCTTTGTTCAGTTTCCAGGTCAAATTATTTCTTTTGACTTGCTTGTTATTTCGAGTGAGATCTTGTAGAATTATTACTTCCGATTTTGCAGGATTGATTTTCAGTTTATTTTTCTCCACATATTCTTCCAGACTCTTTAGTTTTCTTGCCAGTCCAATAGGTGTTAAATCGAGCAGTACGATATCATCTGCATATAGCAACTAGTTTACGCTTGTTCCATTAATTCTCAGTGGATTGGAGTTTACTGCTTCGATGGATTCTCCGATATCGGACAGGTAGAAGCCAAATAGAGTCGCTCCCAACGGGCAACCCTGTTTTACTCCTTGGTTTGTTTTTATGGATTCACTGAGCGTCCCCCCAGCATCTAATCTGATTTTAATCTCTGTGTCGGTGTGTAGCTCTTTAATAGTTTCCTGGACAATTCTGTTTCTCCAGTTTATCCCAGAGCATTCCACGATCGATGGTGTCAAATGCACTGGACAGGTCGACAAATGCAATATAGATCTTCTTGTTTTGACGGATGGCTTCCATTTTAAGGAAATTTATGATTGCCAAATTTAGGCCACAGCCGACACCCTTGACAAATCCCGCCTGTCGAACATCATAACTTTGAGATTCTTGAATCCATTTAAGCAGTTTAATCTGGAGTTGAGTTGCGAATATTTTCCCCAGCACATCTAGGAGGGCTATTGGGCGGTAGTTTCTTGGATCAGTGCGTGCGCCTTTTTTGAAAATTGGTACAATAATAGCGCTTCGCCAAGTGGTCGGAATCTTTTTCTCCTGCAAAATGGAGGAAAATAAAGTGTGACACAAGTCTGTCCATAAGTCAGGATGTTGTTTTAGCATCTGATTTGTAAGCCTGTCCGGTCCAGGGGCTCTGGATGTGCTGAGTCTCATGATATTTTTGTGTATGTCTTCTTTATCTATTTTGATAGACCAGTCATTGCTCAGGTTGGATGGTTTGCTGCATGTTATGTTATTGTTGTAAAATGTATCAGAGTAGTGTTTGACCCAATCTTTCTCCGACACCATGTTTTTTATTATAGCTTCTTGTGGTGTCGCTATGTTGTTCTGATAGGTCCAAAATGCACTGGTGTTCCTTTTGGTTATTGTTTCCATCATTACTTCTGCATCTCTTTGTAGCATAACATGTTTATGACTAATCAACCAATTCTTGTAGGTTTGTCTCATTTGTTTCGTCTTTCTTTCGCAAATAGCACGAGTGTTGGTTCTTTTCAGCTTTCTCAGTGCTTTGCTCAGCTCTTTCTTTTTGGTGACAATCTCACGGTCCCAAGTATGTAATTTTGTAAAGTCAGGTCTTGGCTTCACAGTTTGCTTCTCTCGATATGTTTCCAATAGAGAGGCATATTCAATTTTCCCTGTGGCAGACCTATTCTCCAGTGATTTTTTCAGCTTTTCTAACTTATTTTGGGTAAGCTTTAATCGATTGCGCCCTGGCGCCACAGTCAGATTTGTACATTGATAGGAGATTTTCTCTTATATACGGTGAATCTTCAGAGTTGTTTTTAGCATACAGTGATCGCTCGCCTCCATTTCAATAATGTCCAAGCGAGCAACATCCTGTTTCATTCTCTCTGACACAAACATGTAATCGATGGTAGACTGTTGTTGGTCCCTTTTCCATGTAAAATGTGCTGGAATATCACCTGGTGTTTCACCATTAAGAATCTTCAGATTCCATGCTTTCATTTCTTGTAACCATGCGGAGATAGTTGGATTTCTAAACTCTTTCCCATTTGCATGGTCACTTTTAGTGTCATCTTTTAAGCAGTTTACGTTAAGATCGCCACAAATCAGAATCTTGGATTCTGTCCCATTGTCTTTGATATTCGAGATTGTTTCCGTGACTAGGTCCAGAAATATTTCTGTCTGCATAGCAGTGTGTTGCCAATAGACATTTATCAATGTTAATTGATATGTATTTCTAGGTTGCTGTGTCGGCAATTTAATCTCAACTACTTGTATATATGCTGATACATTTTTTGCAGATAAAATACGTATCCCACTTTCAAGTTTAACAAGCGTGAGCAGCCCCGACAAAGGACGTCCTTTGGCTCCTTCGATTGCAGTATTAAAAGCAATCTCGAAGCCGTCAGCTACAGGCAGATGCAAGAGCCAGGGCTCCTGTAGGCACAGAATATCCACGTCTTCTAAGTTCATTGGAATTTCACTGAACAAATGTCTGTGGCCTCTAGTATTCCACGAGGCAATACAGATCTCCTCCTGTTGACATGATCTCTGGCATTAGCTCTCGTTACAACAGTTGATGGTTTGGGCAACCCAGGTCCAGTCTTGTTCCTCTCTGGGTTTGGGACAGCTTAGCTGAACGACTTTGTCGGTCTTACTGATCGTTATTTTGATCTGCTCATCTTCAAAGATCTGCTTGTCCTCACTCACACGAAGGGGCGACTCATTTATCTTGCACGTGGCCTTACATACTCCCCCTGACTTGAGGGGGCTTTTGGTTGCAAGTAAGCGGCCATCTGAGGGACATATACATTTCTTGGGCTCCTCCGGCTCATTGCTCTTATTAATTTCGGTGATATCAAACCCCAGGGAGTTCAAAGTGATGCTACTGTTTAATAGTGAGTCACAGATAACTTTTGATGCTATGTGTAAAATAACACGGTCATGCTCACTTTCGTCTTCAAATTCCACAATTTTAATGTCCTCAGAGGCCACCGTCCTCAATTGCGGTATGTGGTGAAGTAACAGCATCACATTTTTCCGATTCAGTATCAGAGCATCTTTTTCTTTTTCAATTTGTTGCATACCGGTATGAAAGTGTCCATACTGTATCCACGCCGTAAACACGTATGATTACGAGTCTGCATGCACATACGTCCCTGCATGCCGGTAACAGCTGCACCGGCTTGCCAGTAAAGTCCCCCCACAACCCCCGATGGCGGCATTAAGGAATCAGTTGAAACCTCCCCCGGCACCGTTGGCACCCTAAATAACAGTACCGGCACTGCCGGTACCATCACCACCGGTACCGGAAGTAACGTCATCATGCCGGAACAGGAAATGCACCAGCGGCCATCTTTAAAAACACAATCCATTGGAATCCTCCGCAGACAGGACCTGAGCAGCCAATTTCGCAATCCCTACTGGTGGACAATGTCGAAAGTCACCAAGAAAGGCACAGCACATATGCGAAAACCGCGTTTCAGGGATAATGAGCTGGATATGATTGCTGTTACGCTAAGGGAGCAGGCGGATTTAGTATTCAGTGCAGACCTGCGCCGTCCAGCACAGCTACAGAAGAAAAGAATATGGGAGGAGCCTGCCAGAAAGGTGAGTGCGGTTGGAACCACCACACGGTCAGTAAAGGACTGAAGGAAGCAGTGGGACGACCTGCGCGTGTGAGTACAAAACATCCTATCGGCCAACAGCAGCCAGGGGCAGGCAACAGGTGGCGGACCAAACTCCCCCATAAAGCTGTCGAGGTGGGAAGAAACCTGTAGCTCCACCATCGACATGGAGGCCATTGAAGGAGTTGGTGGACCCGAGTATGGAGTCCCTTCATCGTCTGATGAATGTGAGTGACCCTTTGCACACCACACAAGTCCCCACAAACACCTGACATCCAAAGTAAAACGTAGGCCAACAAATGTGAACCTAATGAGAGCAAATACATGGCCCATCATACACACATACACACATCCCTGTCTAGAAGCTGGACCCACCACTGTCACATCAAAATACATGCTGCATGCGGCTCCTATACCCAATACACACCCAATACACAAACAAAAATCACATTTCTCACACCACGCAACCCACAACACACCTGTTGGCCTCACAGCAGACACCATGGAAAACATGACTGCACCTGAGGGATGCCAATACTACCCCCCCCAATCTTGCAAGCACCCTGTCCACCACGCCAACAAGCATGCAACGAACCACAAGGCCTAAACTGCACAAACACCAATGCATGCATGATGCAAGTACTCCCATCACTGATGCCCTGCCTCTCGGTCCCCAACAGGCACAGATGCAGACAGCGATGAGGATCATGCAGCGCCACAGCCCAGGACACCTGCCAAGAGGTCCAGGGGTCAAGACGATGGCACCAGGCCATCCACATCCAGGGCCACAAGGATGAACCAAAGGGCTCAGAAGGCACACACCAGTGCCCAACCGGCTGCACAGCCTACAACACTGGTCCAACAAACACCTGCCCCTGCCCCCCTGGAGACACACATCTCACAGGATGAGCCCAAATCCGTGGCAAGCGACCATAATGGCATGAAGTCGGCAGCCACAAGGTCAGTTGGGGAGGTTGCTGCATCCGCACAACATAGTGCCAATGAGGACGAGGGGCATGTGGAGGTCACCCACGAGGAAGGCAGCATGTTGGGGGGGGTGGACAAACGCCCAGCCCACAGGACACACCACACCACCATTGATTTATACAGCACACCGCTACCACAAATGGGCAGTCTCCAGGTGTGGATTACACACGTCTCTGCAACTTGCATATTTACCATGAAGCTTGTGACCTTTGGTTTACAGTTAAATACATGAGTGATCCTTCAGTGGGTAGATGGGGCAAGGTGGCATATACAGCAAGATAATTTAGATGGGTTTGTTCACTTGCTGAAGAATTCTGAGGGCAAGTTGAAGGGCAAATGCATGTTTCATTGTCATGGTCCTTCCACAAAGGCCTCAAAACTTGGCTCTTCTGCCAAAATAACTAAGAAGCACAAGTACTATACACATTGGGCCTCATTATAAGGGTGGCAGTGATGGTATGAACGGTGCCGGTAAGGCACCAGCACCGTTCACACGTCCCGCCGCATTACAAGTTCTGCTCGAAGGTTCCTGACAGCCCGCCAGTTCTTACCTGGCGGGCTGTGCGGCACCCGCGAGCAGAACCCGTAATGCCGCCAGCACCAATATCAACGGTGCCGGCGCATCCATGCTCCCCAACCCCATTCTGCCCGGCAATACCACCACCCGCGAAGGGCAATTACCAGCCCATTCATCTCGTAAAGGCATGGTTACCGCCTTGCTCGTAATTAGGCCCTTTCTCTCTTATGCCACTATGTCCCAAAGTTCATGGTATCCACTTATCCTAACTACTATACAGTCTTATCATTTGAGGCAACTCAATGTAACCTGCAAAAATGTAACCCCACCTGTCATATTATGTCATATTATGTAACCCAATGTAACGTGTAATAGCTGCAACCGAAGACTATACTGAATGTGACCAGTGCCTAGATGCCTCTGGGTTAGGTGCTCTTAACAAATGTTAAAATAAATAAATAAATTATGGGAGAGGCTGACCCTTTTGTTACCCAAAATATTTATCTTTCTGGTTACAGATACATATATTCATTGAAAAACATTGTTAGAGGGAAGTTGTGCTTATTTCATAGTGATGTTCCATGCAGTAACACAATGAAACACCTTTGGTTATAAAAACCTTTAACATTCAATGAAAAAACATTAGTTTGTAGAGAAGCTGTAGAATGCCTCTGCAGGAATTCCTGCCCCCTCCCACCTGTATGTTGGATGCCTCAGATTGTGCCATGCTTGACACCAGCAGTTGTGACCATTCCGCAGTGAATTTTCGAGAAAAGGTATCCATTAAGAAAACTCTATAAGATGTACACTCGAAGAGATGACAATCTAATGGCGGAAGTCCCTGAAAGAATATGAAAAAGAACAAGAAAAGGAGTTGGTGACAGCACAAGAAGCGAGTGTGACGCGCCGGAAAGACTGGCTGAAGAAGATGCATGACCCTTATAGAAACTGATGACGGAATAAAGAATCGAGTAAACTTTCATATGTGAAGAAAAGAGTGCACGTGTGACGAGCACTGCAGCAAATACAAGCCATTTAACAACAGAACAGATTCAGCAACGTGAGTAGACTAAGTGATCATAGAAGCTGCTATATGTAGAGAATAGACTGCAGGCGGAGCCGCCATTATATAGGAACTGGACATCGGTGTCATAATTTTAGTAAGCTCAGACCCATGGAGAAAGAAGGGTCGAGCCCTGTGTCGCAGTAAGAATTAGCTGACATTGTGAAAATGAATGGCAAAGCTGTTTATCCTGGTGTCAAGGCGGAAGCAGCCAAGACTAGTTATCTATTCTTGAAGGCGGGAAATGTGCAAAGCTGAATCATTCCTTGTTAAGGCGCAAAGAAAGAACACCATGGACCTCATTATGAGGCTGGAGGTAGCCTTGCTGGTTTTACCAGCAAGGCTACCTCCAAACTCACATCCAGGGCCGGCACCCGCGAATGGGCAATTACCGGGATATTCCGGCACAGCCGTACCTGGCAATTGCCCTGTCGAGGGTGCCGGGCCTGGTACATCCCCATTCCCATTTGAGCCCCATAGGGTACCGGTGCTACCATCATGTTCTGCTTGCGGTCGCCGGCACGGGCACCAGGTCAGACCTGGTGGCTGCACCGGCACCCGCAAGCAGAACTCCTAGTATGGCGGTACAGTAGCAACGGTGCCGGTAGCGATACCGGCACCGTTGTTGCCTTACCACATACTTATAATCAGGCCCCATGAGTGCCAAGTTGTATTCAGTTAAGACAATTAAATGGAGTAAAATGGTCCAAATCGTGGTCTCTTGTCACGTGAGCTAAGGATGAAAATATTGTTGAGCGAGGAATTCTAGAACGACGATAGTGCATGCTTGCACTCCCTTATATTCCCAGAGACAAAAATACACTGCAAAGTTCAAAGACTATGTTCATGGTAGAAGGCATGGGTAATGAGAGACGCTGGGCTAATTGGCTGAGGAGGTAAAGTCGAGTACATCTTCTGGCACCTTGGGTACGAGCTTACATGCTGCTAAAGTGAACCAAGTGTTCCAGACATGGCACAAGCATGCCAACCACTTATAGAAGGCCATATAACAAAGGGCCTTATATATTGAGAGTCAATGATATAACATGTACTTAATAAAGTTGAAGATGACTTGCTCTAGAGGTAGGTACAAGATGTCCACCTGACAGTAGAGACCCAATCACAACCCAACCCCTTATAGAAAGTATACATAGATGTTCCCCTTTGAGCGTATCACAATCCCTCAGAGGTTTCTTGTATTTGCCACGCAGTATTACATCACGTATGATGAATTTTTGCTATATAATTGTGATTTTTTATGAAATGTATGAGAGCTCGAGCGAACGTCCATTGATGTCCATTGTAACTCCTTGTTTTAGGCGATTGATATTAAAACAGAAAACTTTGCCATCTTCCTGAGTTGGTTCGATTATTTGGTGTCAGAGTTATTCTGCATCCCATCCATTACATGCGTGTTACCAAAAGGGCCCTAAAAGCTCAAGTTTGGTTACGTTTACGCTTGAAAAACCATGCAAACTCAGTATAAAAAACTTTGCTAAAGGGACATTATGGTTGTAACACAGAATACAAAAACCATAGACATTCATCACTTATAGGTACGCTCTGCAGCCATAAATTAAGCTCCAGCCATGCACTGATATTCCAAACATACATGACATTAAAGATGCCATCACACATGCAAATCATCAGTGTTGCAAAGTTTCACATCGTTGAGGTTTGAGCATTTGGGTATTTTGTAGGGTCAGAAATGAGAGGCAGACACAAAGATGTAATGTTTTCATTATCAGTCATCTTTATTAAAATAAAAAGTGTTGGATGAAGGCCTCTCTGTCCCTATCCTGAAGCGAGTTTCCCTGCCTAGGAAACTAAAACTAAAGATCAGTCTGTGTCAAGTCGTCAAAACATATAAACTGTCCTTGGGCCTCATTACAACCATGGTGATCCGGGAACTACCGTACCGGTAAGCATGCCGGTACCGTATTTCCCAGACCGCCATACTACGTGCTTTGCTCACGGGTGCTGTTTTACACGGGTGCCGTTTTTACAGGAAAAACCGCCAGGTTTTTCCTGTTTTTTTGTAACAGCACCCATGAGCAGAGCACGTCGGATGCACCTGCACAACTCTGTATGTGCCGGTGCATCCGACCTCCCCATCCCCGTTCAGCCCTATGAGGCAGAACAGGGATCGGGAAGGCCTTGATTCCGGCACACGCAAATGGGCAATTACCGGGTCTGCCAAGCTCGGCATGACCCGGTTCTTGCCCATTTGCGGGTGCTGGATAAAATGCAACTCCGGCAGCAGCTGTGCCCTTAATAAGTGAGTTGTAATGAGGCCCCTTGTGTCCTAAACATACTAATCTCACCCTCACGCTGCAAAGGAACACTCAAGCGAGAAATTAAATGTCTCTGACTAAATGTTTGGCAAAAAGAGTTCATAATTAAAGCAAGTAGATAAATCCAATAAAAGAGTCTTTTCCAAGGAGAAACTCTTGGATCCAGTGGATTGTTCCCTTCCCCTGGATATTTAGGTAGGATGATAAAAAGTGTCTTTCGAACAACATTTTCTTGAGGATGGCAAAAGTGTCTTTTTCAAACAACAATTCCTTTGGTTCTTTATACCAGGCTCAGCAAGTTCCTGTGCAAAAAAGATGGCCCATACCATTTAGCTCTTCCTAGATTTTCTTTGCACTAGGTTCACAAAAAGGATCTTATTTAAATGAGATGTTCCACATAAGGTCCCCTCTGCCAGGTATTTTGGTCGCAACATGTAAAAGGTCTTTTTTCAACTTTGCAACTGCAAATGTTTGCTTTCCTTGGGGCTGTGGTATACTTTTATACCATGTGTTTTGCAAATTAAGTTCTATCTGAGACTTTAGTGGGTGTCCAGTCAAAGTTTCAAAACAATATTTTCGAATGGCAAAAGTTCCGAAACAAAAGTTTCGAAAAAAAAAAGTTTTTAATGTATTTTTGTATATTAAGGTTTATTTTAAGTTTGTATGGTAAAATAAGTGTTTAAAAAAAACAGGGTTTTGGCGGGGGGGGACCCCCCATAAAAAAACTTTAAAAAGCTAAACTTTTTTTCCCAACACTTTTGTGTCAGAACTTTTGTCATTCGAAACTGTGACTGTCAAAATAGTCACTATGTACCCTTTAATGGACTCCCCTGCCAGGACTCCTTTAATAGGTTCTCCAGATCCCCTGGTATACTCTCCTTCCAGGTATCTACCCACAAAGTTCTTAATTATTTTCAAAGTGCTTGGTATTTTGATTGCCAGGACTTCCTTTCATTAACTTCTAACATCCCCTGATATGCTCCCCTGCCAGGTATCTTGCCACAATGTCTTATACTTACATATAGTTTGAGTGGATTGCGTGGTATACTCCCCTGCCAGGAATCTTTTTCTGGGGTCTTACAGATCCACTGGTATACTTCTCTGCCAGGTATCTCTCCCCAAATGCTCACTGACTGATGTACTCCTTTCACCAGGACTTCTTCTCGGTTTCACTGTTCTTTAATATAGCACAGTTATATTACTTCATTGTGCTTCCACTTCATTGGCTTGAGGTACTACTTGTTACAATTTCCCCCACATTGACATCCCAAACATGGGGACATGTTCAGGTTCTGCCTTTTAATATGTACATTAGTATTTATTTGCTTGTGGTAAAACTTGCTCCAACTTTCCCCACATTGAGATCTCATACATGGGTACTTTTGTCAAGTTCTGTCTTTGTACTTTACTTGAACGGTATTCAAATATTATTATCTGCTGCTGTCCAGTCATTTGGTCAACAGACAAATGATCGACGCAATTTGGTCGAAAGACAAATGGTTAAATTTTTTTTAATTTATATATATTTTTCAGGTTTTCGTTTAGGAAAAACAAGGTTTTTTTAGCAAAAAAAGGGGGTTGGAGGAGACCCCCCCCCCCCAAAAAAAAAAAAAGTGAAAAAAAACCAACAAAATTCGACCATTTGTCTTTCGACCAAATTGCGTCGACCATTTGTCCTGTCGACCATTTATTTTCGACCAAATGACCTGTAACCTTATTTGCTTACATGCCTGTCGGTATGCCCCGGGGTCCCCAATGGCACAGGGCAGACTCACTGGTGTCTTGCAGCATTCCCGACCCGTGGCACGTTGCTGCGATGAAGCTTCCTCCCTGAGACAGCCTCCTTCGCACTGCAGATGTTCCTCCAGCACTCCTGGCAGCTCCACGCTCACCTGCCGATAGGACTGCTGCTTCTCCGCACAACCGTGTCTCCGATAGCTCTGCTGCGGCTGTCGGTACTCCGACAGTCCTCTCACGGTGCCCGGTGCATCTCTCTTGGCCTCGCGCCACACCGGTATGTATTGTGAGCGGCTATCTGGAAATGCCTGCCTTCTCCAGCATGGTTCTTTGCCATACCGCTTACTTCTCTGGCTCTGCTGTCCTCTCTGGCTCTGCTTCCTTCTTGAATGAGGACACCATTTGTAAATGACCTGCTCTCTCATGCTTCATCAAAACAACTAGTCTGCACGTTCAACTTTGTGTTTCTTTCAATCTGTATTCATTCCTTCTTCCCCCTCCTCGTCTCAGTTCTTGAGGCTTTATGGGAGTTGGAGTCCATAGAATTTCTAGGATTCCCAAAGTGATATTTTCTAGGACTTTTATTTAGAAAATATCAGAGGCAGGCGCTGTTAGGTGTGTGTATGAGGTATGAATGCTATTTTTACTAGAGTGATTTTCAGGAAGTGGTTTCTGGGTTATACAACAGGAGGGATTTGTACACTGAAAACAAGCCATCAAGAGCTTAGGAATGATGAGGTATTTTTCTCTAGGAAGGGAAGAATACTGTGTCTCTCCTGATCACCACCTTCCTCCAACAGCCATCTCCTCCCACGTGATCCTCCCCCATGGAACCATCCCCAGGGTCGGGATCAGGTAGCAGTTGCCATCCCCTGGCCACATGGAAGGAGATCCTTGGTGGGAAATCAGTGATGACTCTACAGGATTCATCACAGTATGTTTAGCAATCACCATCAATGTGATGGAGGGTTTACAAAAAGCACTGTAAACCCACCATACCATTAGTGGCGTTTACTAAACATACCTCAATGCTCCAAAGACAAGGATATCAGACTATAGAGCCCTGAAGATCCCGAATGAAACCTGCAAGTGGTTGTCTGCATCCCTGAGAGCTGCCTGTCCTGGGTTGATAACACTATTTATAAGTCTTGGGAGGATAGCTCAGGGCCAACGCACTCACCTTGGAAGCAAGAGAATATGGAGCAACACAGGTTGGATCCCTGGGTCCGCGCTTAGAAACCTCTGGGTATTAAGCTTGTTATAAGTAACCAATTATAAAAATTATAATGATAAAATAACACTGCAATATAAGGCAAGATCATTTCTGGAGCAATTTGCATGTCTTTGAGCCAATTTGCATACCCACAAGGCATTGCTCTGTGGCTGTGAACTGGAGGTTAACATGTATTTATAATATATCTATATATTTGGTTGTTGAAAGTTTGCTATTGCACTACTGTATGCATATATACGGTTTCAATTTGCTTGTACAGTGTTAGCCAAGGGCAGCTAGAATTAAATGTGTTGATCCAAAAGAAAACCGGTCGATACCTTAATTAGGCTAACAAAGTCAACTATTTGTGAGCTTTCATGATTTTTACCACTTCCATGCCTTCCATAAGCAACATAAAATTAATCATTGTTGATTAATTAATGAATAGTTCACCAACTTGCTCCTTTCTTAGGTACGTATCATGTAATAACTATGGTAATGTTTGCATAATGCACATTATGCCAAACGAAGGTGGGCAGAGATGTAGGCAGGTAAGCCCTTACTTGCACTGGGGCTTGTGGTCACCTTGATGTGCCCGGAAGACAGAGTAACTCATGTATCGATATCGAGCCCATCACACCACGGGGACCTGTCCATCAGGACGTGTCTATTGCTGGCAGGTTGTGCCAGGCAATGACAGAAACAGCTTGCTTTTATGAACACAGTTTGGACAGGCTGGCAGGGGGCAGCTTCACAGAGAGTAGCAGATGTCTCAGGAATAAACTTGGAGCTGCGACTCAATCTGCTTTAAAGTTTTGTCTGTCTGCCCTCTGCCCGCCTAACATTAAGGGACGAAAAAAAAAGATTTTTCCCAGAGGTGTTTTTTCTGATATCCCCCCGACATTACAGAGCTTACTTCAACCACCCTCCCCCAAAAAACAGAAATTGGAACGCATATATATGCTTTGTGTCAAAACAAGTCGATTTGTTTATGTCAAACCAAAAGGGTTAATGTGCTAATTTATAATGCACACATCATGAACTTAATTGCAACTAAGCTCAACTGGTAGGCACAGTCCGGAAGAACAGGGCAAATGTTTTGGCCTCATCACGAGTTGGGCTGTATCCCGGCTGTAATGCTGCCGACTGTAATAGCCTTAGCACTGATCAGTCAGGCGGTATTACCGCCGGATCACGGGTTGGGCGTTAATGGTAAATCCCCATTCCCCATTGGGTGCTGCAGCAAAAATACAAAAAGCAAGCCTTCTCTTGCTACGCCTCTGTTTACTGGAGCGACGTCGAGATGGCAAGCTGGACCACACCAATGCTCTTTGAAGTGGAGACATTAATCTTCAATCAAGTCTAGGTGCCAACTAGGCTCTTTGTGGTCCTGCATCACAACCCAATCGCATGACCAGCACATCCAATGTCACGTATTCAGACCCCTTTCTCCTTACATCATATGTTACCCTCAATGACATGTACAGGGCTCAGCGGCTTCCTAGGTAGGGTCACGCTATTTAACTACCCAAGCACAAATATAGAAGTGAAGTAACAATCCCTGATGTGTGATCTTATAGATTGTCCATTATAGATCGCCCACTGTGATGCGAAGGTGGCTAAGTCTTTTCCCTTTGATTACTCACATATATTCACAGTAGCGTCCTCCGTAGGTCGGAGTATGAGTTTCATGACTTGAGGGTACATCCACCCTCATAAGATTTGCCGCATCCTTCAAGCTGGATCCATATTTCATTTAAACGTTTGTTGGTAAAGGATATGATTTCTCCCAGTTATCCTAAGCGTACAGTAAATGTGTGAGAAGGGAGGAAAAAATGCAGTGTATTAGGCAGGTGGATTGTTAAATACAACCTGACAGATCAAAAGCTACAAGCAATCAAGGCTTTGTGTGATACAGTTCTTGAGTAAGAGTTTCTGAGTTTCATGTACACTGGTGCAAGGGAAACCACATGCAGTGGCATACAAGAAAGGGTTCCTGTCCAAACAGTGAGACAGGGTGAGATATTATGGCCTTCATTAGGACTTTTCCAGAAGGCAAAAATGCCAGACAAAGTGCCAGTACTTACGGCACCAGCATTTTTTCCTGATCGGCAAAACACACGTTTGCCGATGGGGCCCCATATTTCCCAGCAGGCCTGACCTGCCTTTAGATCAGGCCCCTACCAGCAAAGAAATGCCTGAATCACTGCCACCGGTAATACCAGTGATTGGGGCAATCCCATCATTGTAATAACGGGATATCGGGCAGGGGGAACGGTAAGACAGTTTCCTGGTGGGATACCGGCGAAACTGTAATGAGGGTCATAAATGACAATGAAAGGCACTTAACGAGGTAAATTTGCACTTGGAAGGGACGACGAAGTAGAGAGGGCCATGCACAAGAGCAGACACCCAGGAGGACATTAAACCCAAAATCCGTCCTCTGTTAAACTTTTCCGATAATGGCACGGAACAAGAGAAACTGGAATGCACATAGATTATCTTACTCCAGGCACATTTACTATATTTCCCTTCTTACGCCAAACATTCCACGTTTACATCACTTTCATTCACTTTCATGCATCCCATCCAATATTTATACCTAGAATGTTAACGTGAAACTTAAAGGGGAAGTTCACTCAAAAACATAACTTTCCCGATCGTTCGGGCATGTATTTTAAGCTTACAGTAATCAATCTTAACAACGGATTGGGAGCTGTCATCTTGTGCTAATCTTATCCGTTGATGCATCACCCTAAATTCAAGTGCCCTCGTGGCAAGAATACAGATTGCCTGCCCCTCAAACTGACATCACTAGATGCTAACGCCCCTTTTCACAACGCCAATGCATGTCTCATGTCAATGTTCTCTGTGCGCAAGCTATTGAAGTGTCTCCATGGAAATGCCAGGACGCCTCTTTCCTCAACAAGTAATAACAGACCCATTCTGAGCAGACAAAATTGCAGTCACTTTTTCAATCATCTCACTGTATTTAATTTCGATCGCCCGGGACTCAGTTCTGCTCTGTTCAGCTATCTTCCTAGTACAACGCCCCACGAACAGGAACTTACACCAGCAGAACTGATTTAACTCAGTACTTCCATTTTATTTAAATATGTGTCATGTAATGTATCAATGTCTTCACCAAAAATTAAATAATTTCGAAATGTCACAGTTTGTGCCAATTGTGCATTTATTTCCTCCATGGGTATTTTTAACATTGTCATGTTGTTTCTTCTCCTTCTTTACCAGTAGTTGCTACATACAAACAAAAACGTTTTTATTTTTCTGACAGTGAATTTTGTACTTCTTGTATTAGTAACTAATTGAAAGAGAAAGAAGCGGAAACAATGGTGAATGGTACGGTAGTTTGGAAGATGAATCGATCGCCGGAGCCTGAGTTTGAGCCTGGTCTCATGGAAGACGTTTCCACCTGGTGTACCTGCAATCGCTGCAAGGTCATGCCAACTGAGGTGGAGAACTGCTGCTGCCAAGAAAACTCTGGATGCTTGTCCTACATAGCCGAAGAAGGCACACCACTGCTATGCGTTACTGAGCTGCATGACTTCAAGGCAGCCTGCCTCACAAGGTCCGTGTTGAGGATTATGATGGTGCTTATGCACAAACTTCGCGCAACAGTTCACCCTCGCAATCCAAGTAACGAGTAAGTATACTCTAGATGTGATGTCATTTTCACCACTGAGACGACTAACATGTTGTTCCTCTACATTGTCGTAACTTTGATTGATCACTGACAAATGAATTTAGTCTGTAAATTGAATACATTTCTCACACTTATTACAAATCAGAGTGTTCATCTCTTACGTGTCTTTCATTTTCGACTAAAAGACAATATTTCTCTATGTCCCAAACCTTTGTGGGTGTTCACTTTTGTAATGTGTCGATACTCCAAAGCCCAAGTACATGTTTCCGGAAATTTACTTTTCTAAGGGCAACTATGCCATAGAATTTGGGATGCATTTTCAAGTAAGATGGTACACTTATCTGGCTCATTCAATTAAAAAATGTATGTTTCTCTTTCACAGGTGGTACAGACTGGGGGCCTACTGTTTGTTTACATGGTGGCTTGATGGGAGGATTGATTCCGCGTTCGACGAGTAATACCCGCCTGTGTCGTTTTAGCCATTCGTGCCAAATTCCCCAGTGACAGCGGACAGTACAAGGGATTTTCACATACTGTGCTGCAACCTCAAGTATACAATTTGTAGTTTGTTTGTGCCATCAACATCACCAAACTAAATAAAATACAAATGAGCATATACAAATCATTGTTTTAAATTTTTCAGTGAGTCAAGAACATGCCCAGTCATCTATGAGGGTCATGAAAGAATGGTTGGTGCCCTTTTGCGCTCACCTCATCCCCATCCATCCCCCCTCCAGTATCCCCCACTCCAGTAATGGGTGGGTGGGAATGGTCAAGGTGGTAAACACCATGTACAACTCAAAGTGTCCCTTTGTCCCTTGTATCCATTCAGCAGTGTTCTGGGCCTCTTGTTCTCGCCTCATGCCCATCACCCCCCCTCCATTATCAATGGCAGTTCACACCTATGACCATGCGCTCCCAAGGGGGCTAGGTGAGTGGGAACATTCAACTTGCTAGACAGCATGTGCACCACAAAGGGTTATTTCGCAGAGGGACCATTGTTCACATGGCCACCCCAGACCCGGTATTTGCAGACTCTTCAAGAGCCCGTCAACATATGTATGTGTCACTTCAGCAGTGTTATGGGCCTTTTATGCTCGCCTGTAGTGCTTATGCGATGAAAGAGCTATAAACAACATGACGCTGGTGCCATTACCGTAATGAAAGCCTACATTTTCGTGGGCTCAGTAAGTAAACGTGCATTACTGCAGCAAAAGCAAGGTCACGTAATGATGTGAACTGAACTAATTGTGGAGAATAGCTGTATTGTCCACTGAAGGACGAGCCAGAAAGGGAGTCGGAACGCTTTGCAGGTGCAGTAATAAGGGGTACTAGGAACGAAGGCAAGGAAGGGAAGCTGGATTTTTCCACTTCTAGCTGGATTTTTCCACTCTCTGCCCCTTATGCTTGTGATCTGCTCTTCGGCAGAGGGCACTCATAACCAAGAAGGGCGGGAACTCCCCCATAAAGAGAAGAGGTATTCCTCTTGGAAAGGCAGTTAGAATTTTGACCCCCAGGTGATGCAGTCTTGCTGAGAGGGAGGACGCTCCGCTCCAGATCCCGTTTAGCACCAATGATCTCTCTGCCTACCTGCTCTGGGACTAAGCATTGCTGAGGTGGCCAAGATGAAGGGGTCTTCTGCAACCATTATAACAGTGATGCTTTTCCTTCTGTTTATATATAAATTATTATATGTTATGTGTTGCTTATGTGTGTATGTATAAGGTGTGAATAAAAGGCCTATAACAAGCCATTTTCTTTTCTTATAACTATTGGTCTAATTGTGATTTCTTGCCTATATGCGTCCAATAACTCATTTTGTTAGGGTATAGGGGGACATAGGTTCGAGGTCCCTCCCGGTGGCCAAGCAAAAGCAAAACATTGCCTCATGCCCATCCACTCCCGTTCCAGTATCAATGGCAGTTCGCACCTGTGGCCGTGCCCTCGCAAGGGGGCTGGTTGGGTGGGAACACTCAAGGTGCCAAACAGCATTTACACTTCAAAGGGATCTTCTGCATGGTGACCATTGTTCACATGGCCTCCCCAGACCCAGTGTCTCCAGATTCTCCTCTTCAAGGCCCCGCCCCAGCAATCACCATAAGTTTGTGTCCCTTCAGCAGTGTCCCAGGCCTCATGTCCATTCAGCCCCCTTCCAGTATCAATGGTAGTTCGCACCTGTGGCCGGGTGCTCGCAAGGCAGCAGGGAGGATGGGAACACTCAAGATGTCAAACAGCATGTACACTTCAAATGGATCTTCCGCACGGTGACCATTGTTAAAATGGCCTCCCCAGACCCAGTGTCTCCAGACTTCCCCCTTCAAGACCCCACCCCTGAAATCTGCATAAGTTTGTGTCCCGTTAGCAGTGTTCTGGGCCTTTTGCGCTTGTCTCATGCCCATCCATCTCCCTTCCAGTATCAATGGCAGTTCCCACCTAAGACAATGTGCTCGCAAGGCTGCTGGGTGGGTGTGGACACTCAAGGTGACACAAGATGTTGAATAGCTAGCCTCTGTGTAGCACTGAAAATATGCATTATGCATCATACAAAATTATACATACTCTTTTTTATGTGTTGGTAATGAAAGCCAATAATAAACCAAACATTTTTACTGTGTTTATTTCAGAAATCAACAGGTGTGCAGCGTTATCATTGTACTGTACTTTTTAGGCACTTGGACCGGGAAACAGGAACTGGCCCTCCTTAGCTCACCTAGTGCCGCCATTGTGGGCTCTCAGGTCTGTGTGTTGGGGACTTGCATCTTGTCTGGTGAGCACTCTTGCACTTGCTGGCAGCTTCCTTCCAGGCCCATGCCACCACACCTGAGTGGGTCCAGGGCCACTCAGGTTCACCCAAAAGACCTTTTCTCTCCTAAAGCTCTATTTGCATCCCCTTGTTGCTAGTATGTTTAGAATCCCTCTATGGAATAATTCCATCCCATTTACTGATAGGTGTGTTCCATTTTTGTGGAAACGCTCTGGGTCAGAATAGACTATGCTCCCACCAGGATGTGATCGTGTTTTTAAATGGTAATGTTCTTCTTGTCTCTTCGATCCGCTTTCCAGTCCTACCCACAAAGGAATGTCCCACAATACATGCAGATTTGTAGGGGTTCTCTTATGTGTTAAAAGATATTGCTTATGTTAGCTCTGTTCTTATATATCTTGTGAAACAATGTGATTTCCAACCTCCTATCTTGTTGACTACTTGTGCCCCCATGCCTCCACGCCATGCTGATGTGGCTGCACCTATCCTCAAAGAATGTGTCCCATATTCTGTGATATCCGTTATTCACATGGCCAGGCCAGACCCAGTGTCTCCAGACTCCCCTCTTCAAGACTCCAGACTACCCTCTTCAAGAGCAGTGTTGCAGGCTTTTTGCGCTCACCTCGTCCCCATCCATCCTCCGCCCTAGTATCAATGGCAGTTGGTAGCTATGAAAAGGGTCATACTGGGCCATAAGATTGACTCAGGCACCAATGAAAACGTGGCCCTCAGTTCGAAGTCGAAGTCGCTATTAATTCCTTTTCGGACACTGTTCGATTATTACACAAAGGGGAGTATTTTGAGAAAAAGGTGATGCAAATTGTGCATTTTAGAAAATATATGTTCACCAACAGTGTTCACTACTACTACTAGCCGCATATTGAAGTAACTCGTCAAACTGGCCCGCATTGCCCCAAAAATGTGGGCACTTTGATAAAAGAAATGCCCCACACAGGCATTTTGCCTTTGTGGTTCAATGCTGGCCCTATTACCCTATAGGCAGTACGAGCAGGCCAATGCCTGTGTGCTCGCAAGGGGGCTGGGTAGGTGAGTATGGCAGATGTGAAACACTGGAATCGAGGCTGATTGGGTATCAAAAAAACACTTCCCACATTCACATACACACTGACCTTTCTAAGCCTTTATAAACACCTTGAAATTTACCAGGAGAACATCCACAAGGCATAGCCTCATCGAGCTACCTGTTCCCCGGATACCTGCTCCACGGCTACTTGTTCCCGGCCTTGCTGAATTGGCTCATTTATTTGTCCGAAGAAGGGTAGTTCACCTATTTGGATCTGTATGTTCATATATCGCTATTCTAAAAGTTTCTATCGATTTCCACCTAATTTACACAGTATTCTAATTTTCATTTATCTCAACGACTTCTCCATTATCTAATGATGTATTTTGATCTCGGTAAATAGCACATTGCACATTGCATCACTGTGCATTGGAAGATAAAGGAATATTTTGTGGTCCATGTTTGAAAGCATGTTTTCTTTTGGTGCTTGAAAGTTCATTCAATGGATGAGCAATACGTTACAATTTGCGATATAACAATCACTTTTGTAAGAAAGCGATTGCTGTGGTAATTTAACTAGGTTACACAGGTTTTCTTTCTTTCTTTAAAACAAACTTTACAGAAAAGCTTGCAAATTGCTTCCAAATGCAATTCCGACTCAATTTTGGCACACACGGGCTCAGGTGAGTAGTGGATGATGAATTTGGTATGTCTGTTGGTATGTAGGACAGTGATCTGTATAAATATGTCTTCTCAATTATCGCTCGATTAATTTAAAATAGTGTATTGAAAAGTTAACTTCATGAACAGTTTAAAGTTGTCTGTGTTTATTTGCATCAATGTTGTATTACTCAAGTTTCCCTCGTTACCAGAAACACCAACATTTGAAAATGTTTCACTTTAGACTACTTTCTCTATCCCCGCTTTCGGGACACTGTAATAAATCAGTGAAATGTGACCCTTATTAAAAACTTCCATAGTGCCCTTTATAAGTCACCTAATGTTTTTGAAATGTGTTGGTTGACATGTCTGTCTTTACGTAGAGCTCACTAATGGAAGCACGGTCCCTCACCAGTGACGAAACCACTGACAAGTCTAGTATCCCAATGGTGAGCCCTACCGATGTGCACAAAGGGATATTTTGGAGCTTTGGATGTGGTCACATTTCTAATACTAATGTACCTTTTCCATTGTACTCTGACAACGTACTGAAAATGAAGGAGCAAGGTACTTCATCAATTACTTTTCCAGAGTTAACATCAACCTCAGTCGACTATCAAGTAAGTATATTGTACTAGTCCTTTAAATGCGAATGAACAAGACATGGATGTGTTATGCTTGGAATTTAAACATATTGAACATTGTTATGTATAGTATTGTTATTTACAGAGCGTGGCATTTATGGGTGTCTCTCTGCACGTACCATCATCTGCATCTCATGTTTTCAGTTTAATTTTGCTTTTTCATCCGTATTAAAACAAGTACTATTTTATAGGGGGATGCTGGAACTTCGACAACAATCACTTCCTTCTTTACAACAGGTCCAGAGAATGAGGTATGCATGCTTACATTTTCCTTGCTAGAATGAAAGTAAATCTTACAAAATATATGTTTTGAGACTGAAATGCATGTAATCTTGCACTGTTTCAAACTTTTCTGATTTTGGTTCTAAAATAACACTTCCTCCCTAATGCAGAATAGATTCGAAAGGGAGCATTACAAAGCAAACTACTTTTGAAGGCAACATTCTAATCACTGTGATTTGCAGGGTGATCTCAGATCAAGTCCATGGGGGTCATCACAACCCAGGCGGTAACCATGGCGCTAGTAGCGCCATGGTTTGCAGCCGGTATTTTACCGATTGCGCCATGGTGAATGGCGGAATTACCGCCCCATTCCAAGGTTGGCAGGGTGGTAATTCCCCATTCACCATTGGCCCTTCCCCATTCCCATTTTTGCCCCCATACGGCTCAATGGAAATGGGGAAGGCAGTAGTTACGGTACCGCAAATTGCGGTACCGTAAATACCTCCAAGGTCCCTTTGCGGATCCAATCCTTAACGGCTGGTAAAAACCAGCCGTTAAGGTCGGGACCCACAAAGGGACCTCGTAATTAGGCGGTAAGGGGTTAACGGCGCCACCACCTTTTACGGCGCCGTTAACCCCTTACGGCCTGGGTCGTAATGAGGCCCCATGTGCCATCACGGAAGGTTATCAGGTGAAATCTGAAATATATATTATGACCAAATCACATACACAGTTTTTGAAGGTATGTTCATACGAATGTTCTATTTGTGTTGCAACAACAAACCTTATAGTATAATGTCCGCAATCATTTTAAACTACTTTGTGAGGAGGTGCTCTGTGTGATAAAAGATTTAACATTTCAGTTCGATTGACATTTAACGTTTTTTTTATTTTTGTCTCCAAGGAATATACTCAAGATGTCCAATTGGAAGAGGCACATGGACCAGAGGTAGACATAACCTAATATGAAATACAATGGAGATCACTTTGGATTGGGAATACATTTTTATAATGTTGTAATGTTTTGAAGTCCATCAAGTTGGTTCTGTTTGTAGATATGTACATATGTTTGTTTGATTCGAAAAGAAATTTGCTTGATTTAAACCATATAAAAACTGTCTTTTTTTCAGCTTGATGTAGCGGTCGGCAAAGCGAAGGCCACGGTTTTGAAGCAAATTAAGAAAACAAGGGCAAATAACATACAAGTTTGTTTTGGAGGTGTTTTTAAGCAGATGTTTTAGTCATATTATGTTTTTAGTTGGAAAATCGTATCTTCTGTATGTGTGCTATTCATTGAGCATATTTTTCTTTAAATCTGTTAGAGGCCCAGAAGGAAGAGGAGTATAAAGACTAATACAACAACTGAAACCAAATACGTCACTTGCCAAACAGATTTCACAATGGAGCAACTACTATTTGAGGCACAGCGTGGTCCAGTCAATGTTCAGACTTGTATGTCCAGTGGCCAGAAAATGAATGGAATCTTACCTGCGAACCATACAAAGTTACTTTTTTTATTTTCTATTTGTTTATGGTTTGTAGATAAAACTTTTACAAAAGCAAAAAAAATTAAAAAGTACATACATTCATAAACATTGGAAAACAGAAAATAAAAACCTTTTAAGAACAAAAAGGTTTAACAATAAAACATCAAAAGTACTTATTTCTCTCAAAGGTAGAAAAGGAAAACAAAAAATGACATTTCTTTCTTACACTAATAAATAGACAACAGAGAACAAAACCACTTTCTAAAAAGAGCTTCACTTTTAACAATACAGTAACTCCAATTCAAGATACAACAGAAAAAATCCAAATACTGAGGATTGAATAAAAAAAAAGAGAGGCAATTCCCTATCTAACACATCATTCCCCCAATTGTGTAGGTAGAAATAAGTTATCTTCAAACCATACAATGGCTTATTTGCTGGCATTATCGAGCAGAGCATCTTAAGGGTCAACACGTGTACAGGTCATCATCATTCAACAATAATACTTAATTCCAATTCTCATACTGCATTATGCAACAGTTCTAAACTAGCACCAATTACTCAGTCTTTCCCCACATCACATTTCAGAAATTAGAATGACCATTCTAGGTTCAGAACTCGTAAGGCTGTTCCTCATACAGGCTCTCCTGGGGAATAGTAACTCTTGCTGAGTCCGTTGTTGTAATGCCGCAGGTTAGAGATAGGAAGCGTACCACAGCAATGTTCAGGGACACAGATGAACCAGGCCTCATGCCCCACAACAGCCCATCAGAATTGACCCATTCTAAGTTAGGAACAAATTGTTTTAAGGCATTAATACGTTCAGGAAGTAAGGCATTACAGTGCAAAAGTAGATATCTCAGTATTTCATTCTCTTCTAAATGATTACAGAATCTGCATGGGAATGCCATGTTTGGCGTCGCTAATGACCTTCCACTTGCTCTTATTTCCATTATTTATCCCGAGGGGCACACATTAAAGCGAAATCTCATATACCCATTCCGCCACCACTTATTTGGGAATCTAATTAGATATGTTTCAGGGTGGCCCAGTTGCTTCTGGTGTGTACCAATTGAGCGAACAATTTGGTAGAGACTACTCTGTCCATGGTCGCTGCCCAGTCAGAAAATTGGAGTAGCTTCTTTTTTTTTTTTTATTTGTTATAGTTGAATTTAATCAACCTTTCAAATATACATAATACAAATATATTAGAAAGAGGAAGATAAAACCAATAAATAATACAAAGCCAGCACAAAATACCACAGTTACATTACACTAGAAAAAGGCTAAAAGATAATTTGCAAATACATTTCATTGTTGTGTAACAAGTTCATGACTTATGATTTCACTGACTTATGCTGACTTAAAGTCGCTATCGGTTCCAACTTTAAACTCAAAAGAAAATTAATAATTGCAATTTGTAATGGCTGATATCCTGAGCCCAAGACAAGAAAACACGACAACTCTTGTGTAGCAAGTTGGAGGTAGTTGCAATGTCGCGCAAAATGAATTTCGTGCAGGGGACGTAGAACTGTGCATTCTGTTATGAGATGCCTCATATTTTCAAGAGTATTTTGAGATGTACAAAAACGACAGAAATTTCCAACTCCATGCAGTTGATTCCTTTTATAAAGCAATTCTCTAGTGCCCCATAGATTAAAACGTAATTTTAAAATATGATGACCGTAATTCGGAGAAGGGCAACGTACTAAATATGAAGGCAGGGTTCGCATTTTCTTATGCGGAAATCTATTAGCGTCAGCATCCTGATACATAAGACAACTCTGCCGAGTTGTAATCCAGTCTGTGGCATAAATTTTTCTTTTGGCTGTATCTGGATTGTAAATTAGTAGCTCAATGGATACTTCAGCTTTGATTAGTACCACATAAACAGACATTAGCCATGTCTTGACAAAATCATGATTTGTTGAAAAAATATAAGATGATAAGTATTTCATCAAAATTCGTGATGTGGTTGACATAATGCATTTTCTAAAGAAGGCACATTTGTGCCAATTGAGAATAGCCTGTAATGAGATCAAGCCAAGCTCATATCTTAGCCAACTCACCGGAATACATTTGGGCAGATGCAGGATGTGACGCCAGTATCGCGCTTCCCATTTGGCCAAATGCATGGGTGAAATTTCTTGAAAGGTTTCCAAGCCGTACAGTAGGGCCGGGACTGTTTTTGCAGTCCAGAACTGCCATGCAGGAAGGACTGAAAATTTGCCATATTTGTACATTAAGATAGTTGCTTGAGATATGAAGCCAGTTAGTTTGCATGCCAAACGTGCAAGATGTCTTGCGGGAGATTGTACATTCTCAAATACAATTCCCAAATAGGTATATGAGGGCATTCTGCTAATCCGAACATGGTTCATGTGCCAAATATAAGAAGAGAAACAACGCCTTTTTGGACAAACAGCCACAATTTGAGTTTTAGTAAAATTGACTTTGAGTTCATTATGCACAGTGTAAGAGTAAAATGCATCCAAAAGTCATTGGAGCCCTACTTGAGTCTTTGAAATCAAAACCAAATCATCAGCATAGAGGAGGGACTGAATTGTGTAACCATTCAATTTAGGTGAATCTGAAACGGTTTTCAACAAATCAAATCTTAAATCCTGAATAAAATAATTAAAAATGGCAGATGCCAATAAACAACCTTGCTTTAGGCCTCGTGATGTAGAAATTCTTTCAGATAACATACCGTCTAGAGTTAGACGAATTGTAATTGAAGTGTTGAAATGGAACTGATGTATGATGTCTAACAATGTCTCGGGACAATGATCTCTGTGCAGTTTAGCCAACAGAAGCACCCGACTAACAGAATCAAAAGCTGAATTAAGATCAATAAAAGCAAAATAGACGAAATATTTCTAAGCCATATGTTATTTTGGGAATTACCTTTCAGTTGTAAAATCGCAACAAAGTAGTTATTGAGAGTTTTCCGAACTTCTGTTCCACCTTTCTCATTTGAATAAAACATACCTTTTGTTGCAAATAGTCATGATATTGATATTTCTTAAACGTATCAAAAATAGGAAAACCCAGATATTTCATTGAGCTTTTTTCCAAATTTCTAACATTAACAAACCACAAATGCCCCTTCAATGTTTTACAGTTGGTTAGCTTCACAGTGGTTGTTTTATTCACATTAATGCGTAGATGGTTTGTTTCAATATAGGAACAGAATGCTGTGATCATATGCTGAAGGCCCATTGGTGACTGATCAATGAGAAGAAAGTCATCAGCGGAAGCACACCAGGCAACCATCTTCCCCTCGATTTGTGGTGGTATGAAATAGGCCTCTTCCAGGCATCACCCTGCATTGGATACGTACAGGTTAAATAGAGTTGGGGCGAATATACACCCCTGTCTCAAGCCATTAGCTTTTTAAATCAGGACTGATAGTCAACTATCTGTATTCAGGCAAACCTATACATGTGAATCCTCATGGAGGTTGGTAAGAATCGACAGGATATTACCCAGCAATCCCAGTTCTTTTCATTTACCCCACAGTACATCCCTGTCCACTAAATCAAAAGCCATGGAAAGGTCGATGGCAGATAAATAATTTGGCATTGCGCCAACCTTCCAGGCCCTGTGTTGCAATATTTTAAGTAAGAGTCCCCCGGCTTCAGTTCCCATTGTCTTCCTAAAGCCAAATAGTTGCACAGACAAGATCATGTTGTGTTGTGACCACCCCGTAATTTTTTTTAGTATTAACTGTGCAAACATTTTGAAGTCTGCGTCCAGTATCGCCATAGGGCAATAGTTCTTTGGCAATTTTCTATCCCGTTGTTTGTAAATGGGGATTATGTAAGAAAAATGCCAGGAAGTTGGGATAGTTTTTGTTCTAATAATGTCGTCGAAGAGAAATGACAGGGCCTTGGCCCATAATCCAATATCTCATTTCAACAGTGGATTCTACAGGTTATTAGGGCCTGCACACGAGATAAACTATTACGCTTTATTTGAGTCTCTATATCCTCCACTGAAAGTTTAAGATCCCAGGGCAGTTTTAAGATGTTATTCCAGCTTTTGGGACCGAAATTAGAAACATATATTGAGCCAAAATGACCAAACCAAGATTGTTCCGTAATTGGATTGCGAGATGGTTTGGCTTGATTCTAGCCTATTTATTAGCAACCACAAACGTCTGCTAGAGCAATCTTTTATGGCTTATAGCATAATTTCATTATGCGCTTAGAGAAGAAGCAACCTATGATTTTTCAGCCAGTTCTTTCGCTTCTGCTTTAGCTTCTTTATCCCCAACTTAATGACTTCCCAATGTAAGACTGTATTCTTTAAACATATGATCTTTCTATTACATTCATTTTTCTTTTCCATCATTTGATTTTCATACCCATGTTTATGTTTGACACCCTGTGACTTCCTATTTGCTGTTTTATTTGCTATGGAAGTAATAATTTTGTCTGTATACCGCCCAAAGGAATCATGAGTATACAGAACTCTCTTCTAGTGTATTGTTGTTGTGAATTTTCTTTCACAAAGAGTTTATTTACTTTCAATAAATTACCAGAGTGCCATTTAAGTCTTGGTTTGGCTTAATTTACCATCAGATTATCTGCATGTCTGAGTCTACATTTTGGTTGCTGTCCCCAAATCCCAGATCAATTCTACCATACGGTGATCACTCAGGCTTGTCTTCATTATTTTAAACGACAGTGACACCTCAAATAGATGTTGCGACACAAAGATGTATTCTATCACAGAGGTTCTAGTTCCGTCCGTCCATGTCGAGAGGTGGCAATTCTAACCATCTATCTCTTTTGCTGAAAACAAACACCAGATTCGAAAAAAAGTAGACCACAGTTTCCCCTGTGCCCCTTTCCTACCCCCTTCACTACTAGCCACGAGAATGCCTCCCTACTTTCTTTCCCGGGCATCGTTAACAGGATTTCTTCCATTATAATTCATCGGGGATAAGTTTGTAGGTTGTTCAATGTCTACATTTAAGTCACCTACCACAACAACCTGTAAGCCAGTACAATTAGCCATTTCATCCCAGATACAATTATTCATTTGCTCTAGGGCTACTTGCAAATTATTTTTGGGAGACCAATATACATTTATTAACATCATATGAACATTGTATGGTGAACTTTTAATTTCAACCTGAAGTGCCAAGATCCCTTGAGCAACGCTAGTACATTTGGTAATTTTGATGCTCCCATCAATTTGCACAGCAATGAAAAGACCACCTGCTAGACGCCCCAGGGCGCCTTGAGTAGCCAGTTCACAATAGCACTCATAACCATCCAATACATATGAGCAAGTCATCCAGGTCTCCTGCAAGCATAAAAACGAGTATTTAGTTAATTGTGCACACAGGACAACAGAATTTTCTAAATGACCATTACCCCTTGGGTTCCATGAGAGGATCGAGGTTTCCCCTTTATTAAAGATTGGCCTTTAAATTTTTCAATTGATGTATGCAATCTCTTAATGTCATTGCCAACCAGTGCCAACTTGTTTCATCTCCCCCCGCACCGTGATTTTTACTCGGTGCTTGAGTCATGTTACCCTCTACTTTACCCTTGTTTCTGTCATAAACAATGTTGTTGGTATCTGTTTTTGTGAAACCAGGTGAAAAGAAGAGCACATCATATCCCATTTTATTAAAGATGTCTACTTGCTGCAAAAACGCTTCATACACAGATCTAGAATTAAATACAATCCGAACATGATCATACTGGACCGGGTGAATAAAATCCACCCGTTTAATGTCAGCAGAGGACAAAGTTCTCAAAACAGGGATTTAACTCAGCAAAGCTAGTATTCACCATCTATTTAATGACTCAGGGCCCCCATAATCAAACAAGTGATACAGCAATATGCTCGGATAATCAAGATGACAGGGTTGTCTCCATTGCACCTCCTTCAAGTCACTCTTATGTACCGATTTAGGGGAGTCATGCCTCCAATCCACTGCAGATTTCAAGTTTTTGGGAGGATTGCTACCCTCAAGGTGATTCCAAACGTGGTGATGCTTGTTTCCTGTATCGTCTTCTGGGCAAAGATTAATAGAATCTCTACCAATTGGTTGATCACTGTGGCCCCACTCCCTTTCATTTAATGGCTTTTGCGGCGGTATGTCAGCATTACTTCCCACTTGGGGTATTTCTGTTCCCATAGGACCTGGAGGTGGGACATCCCCCCGACCCTGGGAGTATTTTTGCATCTCGGGACAATCATCCATCAATTGTTTCATTACTCCCCTTATAATGTGTTCAATGGGAAGGTCCTCACTCCCTTTTAGCTCTGATTTTTGTATGCTTGCGGACTGGTCATTAATTGTCACATTTGGAACCACAGTTTCATTTGGTGCTTTAATGTCTTGAACATTGGGGCGGGATTCAACCCTCAAGTCATTTAGAAACCCAGGAGCCCCCAAAGCAGATTTGGCTCATGGACTAAATATCTGTCCATAGGAGACAGGAGACAGACTTCTAAAATCTACACATTTCATGCGAGTGACTACGGTAATGGCACCCGATTTAAGGGGCACTGTCATTTCTGATTCTATGTCTACTGTTACTTTTTCAGGCCCATTACATATTCCCTCCTTTGCGCCATTGTTGCTAATAGCACCAGGCCCTGCAGAGATCTCGCAGGGTTACCCATTAAGTCAATTACCAATTTCTTGGGAAAGAACTTAAACAGGCTGCCTTTTGTCGGACTATTACTTTTCTCAAAAGTTATACCTTTAGTTTTCCCCTATTGATTTTTAGTTTTACCTTTTTTCTTCATAGTTTCGGTAATGGTGTCAGTCGCTAAAGTACCACCATTCAGATTACATAGGACAGCCTCATCCCCGGAGGTATCCAGGTTGGATGTTATATCTGGCACAGCCAGATCTTCTTTAATCAAGATTTGCCATGTTTTCCTTGAACCTCATCTTGGCCTTTGCCATGCATACGTTTATTATTTTTCTTTTTAGCTGTTACTTCTTTAGTTCTTGGGGAAGAGGAGCGGGGGTTCAACACTATTTAACTCCTGAGGAATTTTTGGATATATACTGTCCTTTAGTTTTGGCTTTCCCACCTTTGCCTGTGGCATGGAGAGTTGTGGGAATTCTCTAGAGTAATCACGAGGGAAAGCCCCCGGTCCCGTTATATTCTGAGAATCCGTCCCCTTTGATTCATATTTGGGCTCAAGGGCAGCTCATACTTGCATCTTTCCTTGTCAACAGCCATTATCAGTTTTCTCAATAATGACGTACGTAGCTGGAGTTCCGAAAATATTTGCTCATTTATGGTTTGTAACATTGGAATATAATACACAATGATCAAACTCTGCAAAAACTATTCCCTACTCCACCGATGATGTGCTTTAAAAGAGGAAAGAGCATCAGAGATAAACTAGTGAAAGCTGAAAAAATTCTGAAGGACAAACAACTCTTTCTGACTACTAAAATGTTAGGAACCTTCCTCTGCCTCGGGTGCACACACTGCAACAACGTAATTAAAGGTAATGTAGTGACTCACCCTAGAACTGGCCAAAAGATCAAGCTTAGAGATTACACCACTGCCTTTCATCTGGAGTTATCTACTTATTGAAATGCCACCGTGGAAATGTTTACATAGCCAGACTAAACGACCTATCAAATTGAGATTGACAGAACACAAGTCTAACATTAGATGCAATAACCAGTACTCACCAGTGGCTCGGCACTTCAATTTACAAAAGCATTCTAATGCACAATTAAAATTTCAGGTACTTGAAGTTGTTAAACGACCCACAAGAGGAGGTGATTACCAGTCCCTCCTATTACAAAGAGATGCATACTGGATTGATAAAATGGGCTCTCTACAGCCCTGGGGCTTGAATGAGGACTTTACCTTAAATTGCTTCTTATGATTACGAAGCACGACAATACTAGTGACAAAACCTGTAATGTTGGGAACAAAATTTAAATGTGCCCAGTTATATCTATAAGTTTCTATATAAATCTGGATCTACAGAATCTTCACTTCTTCATATTGTTGTTTGAGTTTATGTGGATATATGATTTAGTATGTCTCTAACATGTTCAATGCAAGGTACACAAGTTGTGTAAATTTGGTTTACATTATGGTGCATTGTGTCTTAACTCATCTAAATTGAACTTGAAAACCTTGACAATTTGCTGCTTCAGGATTGGCCAGACTGCTCACTATTCTGAAGGCTTGACAACATCGTTATGCATTTGCATAACTATGTCTCCCTCTCCCCATGTTTGGGTCCTCTGATTATTGTCTCTTGCGACATAGGGACTTATCTCATGTCTGCCCTAATACTTGTTCTATCTCTCACACCATTATTTTCAACGGTCCGGGATATATACATCTTTCATTTTTATCATTAATTATTTGAATATATTTTTTCAGCTTTTTTGGATGTGTAGTATATATTTCTTCACGATGTCTTTCAGGACCATCTGGTCATTTATGTTACTCTACCTCTCCAGGCTCGATGCCTGACCTCTCCTTAGTCAGTTTCATTTTTGACTGCCCTTCCTAAAATGGCCGAACTTTTATTTAGTAATCTTAGTCCTTCTTCTACTTGTATTATCTACGATCCTCCATGGTGCCGGCGGTTTCCATGGTAGCCTTGGTAGGACGCGGAGCTGCGGAACTGTGGACCTGACTGTGCTCCGAGAATAGACCTCGTACAGATCGCTTTTTTCTGTACCACGGGTAAGCATTTTGTTTAAACCTCTGTTTTGGCATGAGACGTTCCCGTTCGAACGACACTTCATTTACGTATTATGTATTCTTTTCACTCTGCAGGCGCTTCTGCACGCTTGTTGCCATGCTCACTGTTGCCTGATCAGACCATCCTTACAGCAGTTCTGCTGAGCTGATACGCTATCCATCAGTCCACTGTGCTACAAGCACTCTATAGGTACCTGCTTAAACGATTCTGTAGTTACTTACTTATTGGAGTTCCCTGTGCTAGTTTTATTTACCGATTTTTTTATCTTTTTCTTAGCGATTATATATAGGTTGGATTACTTAACGTTGCCGCCATACGCTGACTTGAAATTGAGTCATCTTGTGATATTTTCACCACTGATGATTACTTCATCTCACTGCTACCTATTTTTTATTCGGTATGTTAATTCACTCAGTTGTGTGTTAGTTGAGTGGTTTACCATTTCATTCCGTAGGTCGTTCATACAGACCTAGCCTTGCTCACATTCCCTTATATATTTTCACACACAGGGGGCGTGGCTACGAGGGCCATGTAGGAAGACATGATCTGGAGGAGCTCCCAAGATCCTGAAATGATCCTGGCAAAATAGTGCATAACAACGTGCCTGTGACTGCTGAAAACACACATGTCGATGTGTGAATGGTTTGACTGTGCTTGGTGAACATTTGGAAGGCGTGGGATGAACGGTGGTGGAGTGTTGTGCAAAAAAGATAAGGAGCGCCGGAGACGGAAGACGAATCAAAATGGCCGATCAATGACCGGAACAAAGGATGGAGCAGGCCGCACGATGGTCGGGCGTTAGGAGCGAACTGTGTGTGCATTTGTACCTTGCATGGAACACGGGTCCCTGGGCCATGTCTAATAGAACAGTGAGACCGAAGGCGAAGCAGCCCACGCTCAACGACTTCGCCAAGACGTCCCCTGGTCCGGAAAGTTCCAAGAGCAAGGACAAGTCGCCCACGGGCGGCATGCCTGCAACGGGTACTAACCAAGAGGTCCTGGCTGCGATTGCGGACTTGAAGGCGACCTGGGAGGCTAAGCTTGAACTGGCCGTAACTGAGTTGAAAACGGTATTGGACCTTAAGGTCGGTGAGGTGCAAGAGGAGGTGAACTTACTCCGACAGGATGTCAGGTCCCTGGCGGAGCACACTGAGACCCTTGAGAAAGAGGTGAGCCCGAACACCTCGGATTTTGCCACCCATAAGGCCAAATTGCATGCCCTGGTGCAGAGAGTGGGCAACCTGGAGAACAGGGCTGAGGAAGCGGAAGGACGCGCCCGACGGAATAACATTCGCATCGTGGGCCTGCCAGAAGGATCGGAGGGCCACGATCCCATGGAGTTCATCGAATCTATGCTGTTGCAGGAGATACCCGGAGGAGCCCTATCTCAAGGATTCGCGGCGGAACGTGCGCATAGAGCTTTAACAAGGAGGCCGCCGCCGGGAAACCCACCTAGGCCAGTAATTGCCAAAATCCTTAATTACCGGGACTGGGAGAGGATACTAGAACACTTCCGCAAGGGAGGAACGATTTCACGAGGAGCGGCAAACATAACGGCCTACCCGGACTATAACCTGACTGTGCAGCATAGCCGCATGAACTTTGGGACGGTAAAGCGGAGATTGAGAGAGGTGGGCTACAAATACATGTTGCTGTAACCGGCGAAATTGAAGGTTTTTTTCAAACACAAGACTTTCGAGACTCCGGAGGACGCCATGGGATGGCTCGACGCGCAGGGGTGTCCCCAGCAGCCTGACGCTCGGACGGGAAGAGGAGATGGAGGAGATAAGTAATGCACAAGGAGGGTGCTACAAGATGGCGCGGAATAGGATTCTGGGACTTGATTATAGTCATTTGAGCTGCCTTAAGCGGAGAAAGTCAGACTGTTGCACAATATATTATGAGCACTGTGACTATTGCTGTATTTAGGGGAGCATTGCAGAGCGGATCTCTTTACCCCATTTAGTAACTTTAGTTAAGTGGCCACTAGGGCGACTTCACCCTTCTGAGCTCTGGGCATTGTTTGGTGCTTGCAGGGCTAGATGTGGGAGTGCCTGAGTTCCATGGATGGAGCTGGGCAGCAGTTGGGGAGTGTGGTGTTGGGGAAGGGACGGGTAGAGGGTGGGGAGGGAAGTGGGGAGTTTGGGGTGTGTATAGTTATGGGGAGTTCGAGTTTGTACATGATGCTAAAAGAAAAAGCCAGAGGGCTATATCTGTATTGCGTGGGCAGATGGGGGTCGCTGCACGGAAGGGGGGAGGATACTTATGAGCTATGGGGGATCTTAAGATTGTAACGTGGAATGTCAGGGGACTCAATAGTTACTTAAAGAGGAACAAGGTCATGATGTATTTGAAAAGACAGAAGATTGATATTGCACTGTTGCAGGAGACGCATCTGACTCGGGAAAAGTTGGAACTAGTGGGGAAGAAGTGGAGAGGTATTGTAGTGGGCTCTCCGTATTCTGCCTACGCTAGGGGAGTGTTGGTCTGAGCGGCAACGCACGTTCCGCTCCAATTTACACAAGAGGTGGTGGATACAGAGGGGAGGATGGTCATATTGAAGGCAGTGGTGGAAAATAAGGAGGTGTGCATTGTAAACACGTATGCCCCAATCAAAACACGGCTGCATATTTTAGAACTCTGTGTACCAACCTGGGTCGTGCGTGGGTGGGGCAGTTATTTGGGGAGGGGATTTTAATTGTGTGCTGAACCCCAGGGTAGACAGATCTGATGATAAGATTGATAGGCCCACCCCAGTGGCCAGGGCATTGCAGACACTGCTCGACGACTTCGGGCTGGCAGATGTCTGGAGGCTGAAACATCCTAATGAGGAACAGTATTCGCATTACTCAGCCCCGCAACAACTGCACTCGCCCCTGGTCCTAGGATGGCAGTATTGCCACCCCAGAGCGCGGATACCGACGTGGCGCCTCCGGGCTGAGACGCTCAAGGATCCGGTCTTCAGAGAGGATATCAGGGACGAGATCACACATTATTTCGAAGAGAACACTGGCAGTGTGGATTCGGCGGGCATGCTCTGGGAAGCCTTTAAGGTGGTATTGCGGGGTGCTGTCATTGCTAAATCAAAGGGCCTGCAGGGTGGGGTCCTAGCGGAGTTAGGGGAAGCTGAGGATGAACTGGAACGGGAACTCAATAGAGGAGGGGGAGATGCAGAGCCAGTACTTAAACTACAGCAGCTGTGTGCAGAACTTTGGGAAAGGCTCTGCAACCTCAACTATAAGAAGTATGTTGAGAGACAGCATGCAGGTGGGGATAAAACGCCCGTCTTTTGGCGTGGCTATACAAGAGGGAAACCCCTAGGCCCCCGATTAGGACGATAACCAGAGAGGATGGGGAGGTAGCGAACACCCAAGAAGGAGTCAATGAGGCATTCGTAGATTATTACAGGGCACTATATGAGGACAAAGGGGGGGCAGCCGAGAGGAGATAAGGGAAACTTTAAGAGATATGGGATTACCTAAGATTAGTGCCGAAGAAAGAGAGGAGCTGGATGCACAGATTACTTAGGAGGAACTGGAGGAGGTGGTGCGGCAGCTGCCCACTAGTAAGACCCCGGGTGCAGATGGGCTCCCTAGCGAATTTTATAAAGCATACAGAGAGGAGGTACTCCCCCCCCCATGCTAGAAATGCTTAATTAATCATTTGAGGTGGGCCGGTTGCCGGAATCGCTTATAGAAGCGATAATAACACCGCTCCCTAAACCCAACAAACCAGGGCATAGTTGCAGCTCCTATAGGCCCTTGTCAATGCTGAACCAGGACGGCAAGATATTGACGGCGGTCCTGGCTAATAGATTGCAGAGAGTTATTAGTAAATTGATATACCCGGACCAAACAGGTTATGTCCCCAACAGAAATATAACCCACAACCATAGGCGACTCCACCGGGTGATTCAATGGGGGAGAGAGAGCGAGGGTGAAATGGCGGTTGTGTCCCTAGATGCAGTCAAAGCTTTCGACTCCGTCAAGTGGTCGTGGTTGCTGGAGGCCCTGAGGGAATACGGGATGGGGCCTGGTTATGTTAGGTGGGCAAAGTTGCTGTACAGTGAGCCACTAGCTAGGGTACGTACAGGAGCGGTGATATCCGAGAGGTGGCAGCTTAGCAGAGGCACCAGACAAGGGTGCCCCTGGTCCCCGATGTTATATATTCTGGCCCTGGAGCCCCTGGCAGTGTACCTTCGGCAACAATATGATATGATAGGCATTGAGGTAGGGGGGAGAGAAACACCTAATATCTCTGTAGGCTGACGATTTGCTATTATATTTGAAATATCCGGAGGAAAATCTGCAGTATATTCTGGAGGTAATGGAAAGGTATGCAGAACTGTCTGGCATAGCGGTGAACCCCCAAAAATCGAGGATATTCCCATTGGGTAGCTACAGAGGAGCCCTTCCGGAGCGGTTGCCAGTGTTGCCGATACCATGGGCGGTTGGTTCCTTCCGCTACATCGGCATAGATGTGTATCACACGGTAAAGGAGGAACATTTGCATAACACCGAGGTGGCGGTGGGAAAAATCCGTACAAGCGTGAAGTTTTGGGAGAAGTTGCCACTGGCGATGATGGGATGGGGAGCGATGCTCAAAATGGTGGTTCTGCCCAGGCTTTTACATTTTTTCAGCAATATCCCGTACTTGATACCTAAGAAGTTTTTTGCCAAACTGAATAGTATGTGCAGAGACTTCCTATGGCATGGCACTCGGAATAGAGTGGCGCTATGGAAGTTGCAGAATTTCCATGAAAAGGGGGGTATTAAGCTGCCTAATTTTGAGGCCTATTATGTGGCTGGTCAGTTGCAATATGTGGTCAAATGGCTCTCCGACGAGGTAACTCCTGAATTTAGGCTGTTTGGACAGGACTGCACTCCGTTCTACCTGAAGGAAATTATTTGGTTGCCTAGGTCAGAAATGAAGGAGCGCCCGGGGATGATGTTGATGGGGTGGAAGATGTGGCGTAGAGTATGTCGAATGATGGAGGACCCGTACCCATCTTCCCCACAGGTGCTGTTGATTGCTTTGGCGGGGGGGAGACAAACAACTAAGGATGATAATCAGGACCTACTGGGAGTCGGTCGGGCTGGTTATATTGGGGGATATCTGGCAAGAGGGAGCTATTAGAGACTTTGAAGGACTAGGGGAAGAGGCAGGCTTGCATAGGGGCCAGTATGTCACGTACCTAAGGCTGGTGCAGAATATTCGTAAAATCTGGCCTGAGACTGTATTGGCGGAGGAACCAGATGCCACTATGAGGACAATATATGACATATCAGAAGGGGGGTATGAGATCTCCAGATTGTATGAAATGGTGATGACCCGGGTTGGGAAGGAATTGACGCATTTGAGGTTGGATTGGGAAACAGAGGTGAGAGCACAGATGGAGGATGGGATGTGGGAGCGTGCTATGGGATACCACAAGAAGGTGTCAAGAAATGGCAGATTACAACAAATACAGTTGTATATAACTTACATGACCCCGATGAGAATATCGAAACTTGTAAATGCGGGACGACAAGCATGCCCAAAATGCGATAAGGAAAATGTGGATATGACCCACATGTTTTGGTCTTGCCCAGTGATAGAGAGTTTCTGGGGAGAAGTGGTGCAAAAACTAGCGGACAAAGGGGTCACGCTCTTGATAGATACAGCTTGGGCCTGCCTGCTGGGAGGGTTTTCCAGACCACGGAAACTTATACAGGTTGGGAAATTGAAGGACTTGGCATATGTGCTCGCAAAACGAAGGATTGTCATGGGATGGAAGCAATGCCATAAGCCACGGGTGGAGGTATGGTTGCGGGACTTACAGAAATGGGTGGAGGCTTAAACGGTGGTATGGCAGGAGGCATGTGGCATATGTGGGAAAGAAGAAGTGGGTACCCTGATGGCATGGAGAGTATTAATAGCAGGACTGTTTGGAACAATAACGGACTCTGCAGCCTCGGAAAGAGGCGATACCCTGCCACACGCAGCAGATACGGAATCAGAAGGACGAACAAGCTCTTGAGGGGGGAGGGATTGGGGGAGCAGTGGTCTTGACTAATTGATGTTCATGTGATGGTTGCAAAAAGCGCTGCCAGTTTGGTTTGTATTGTTTGCTTGTGCAGTTCACTCTGTATCGACCATAACAATTTGGTCGCAACATTTTGCACGTCGAGATTGGAACCTTCTACTCACACTGGTAACTATATATTGCTCTTATATTACCCCTTATTATGCCTATAACTTAGATTGTTATCACAACTCCCGGCCTTCCTCAATCCGTGTTCCTTATGTCAGTAATTGAATGATTGTGTCGTCAATCCCACAGAATTCTGAACACCCTGCCAATATTTTGTATATCTGTATATCATTGTACCCTTGAGCAGAACTGTATTAGACTAGCCAAATTATCAAATAAGAAATAACTCCGTAACTGAGTTTCTTGACCTAATGAGATCTTGTACTACTATAAGTTTATGTGAATATTATGCACACATCATGAATCAGTACAATTAACCATCTTTGAAGAATAGCTTTTATTTTAACAAGCAAACTGATTGAATGTTTTTTCTTTATGTTAAGAATCCTATTCAGGCCATAGGAAGAAGAGGAAAGTATCCTTGAAACGCGTCGCCAAATGAATTGGATGTCCCTTTTCTCCCTCAGAAAAACTCTATTTTCATAATACCTTTTGTTTTCAACCTTGATGTGATCCTTGGATGCCATTTGTGCTTCTCTATGTTGTAAATCTCACCTTGAAAGTATTGAACCACATCATTTGTGATATAAATAATTTATTTTTACAATTTTGTCTATTGACATCTTTTCTACATTATTAAGAATTATTCTGTGACATTCTATTGATGCATGAAAATAACAGTATTGGACTTGATCCAAACATTTGAAAGTGTGCAGGGGGTGGGAGGATTGCTAGGCTGAATCCTTTTCTTCTTTCGTTTCTTGTGGACCACCCCCTTACCCTCCCCCAATACGTTTCCCTCCTTCTGCGCTGTTGAAATACCCCACTCTCCCTCCTGACTCAGAGTATATTGAGATAGCGCCAGGAGGGAGTTTTCGTTAGAGTCTGAGACTTGGGGGGATGTAAGAGGGAGAAAACACCTTCCCCGATTCCATATCACTTCCCTGTGATGGTAGACAGGGATGGCTGTTCTCCTGCATCCGAGGACTAATATCGTCGACACCTGACTCAATCAATAAAATTGCGGACTCACCTTCTGTCATGGCTAGCATAGACAGGTCCGTTGGTGTTGGTGGTGAGGGGGCTAATGGCATTGCCAGAGCCATTCTCATGGTTCCTTTGACCAGAGTGAAGATGAGGGGCGCGGACAGCATGTCATCATACATCCGTGCCCCGTCATGGTTTCCTTCCTTGTTCTTGGCCCCGTGCAGTTATACATGCACTTTGCACTCATCCTCGCTGTACGCACTCTAACAGGCAAAGAAAAGATAGCAATCCTAACTTAAACCCTATGAGAGCGTAAGTGCTTTTGGGAAAGCATGTTACCCACTCGCCTGCGAAGAAGGCGAACAGGCAAACAGGCTCCTTGCAGGCACTTGCATGGGCACTTCCGGGGGTGCGCGCGCAGGGGTGCGTGCCCATGTCTTTAATAGCAAGTAGGCCACGTGAGGGGGCAGAGACACAATGGATGATATGGTGAGAAACTCAAACGTGTAGCTACAGTCAACAAAGTCCGTGCCTGTGGCAGTGCACAGCGCTCCTCGCAGACTCCTTGCAGGCACTTGCGTGGGCACTTCCTGAAGTTACCATGGATCAATGCTACTTTGTGAAAAATCGCCCAGATGAAACTGAAGACAATGAAGATGCATTGCAATTGCCTGCAGACCCTTTCACACAATCCACACCCTCTAAAAATGTTCCACCCACCAAACATTTAATGTTACCTGTTTCTCCAATTCATGCGGAAATATCACAGCCTGAACTAACAGAGGCTGAAGCTTCAATGCAGTTGACTGACGAATTTGCTTGAGATCTCGACTTCAGTACGCCTAGTTTGCGGGAATTGTCCACCACTGTCGAGTCGCAAAACACAGTACAGCAGGACGATTGGGTATTAAAGGAGCAAAAATACATTGTATTCAACTGCTGCCGGCTAGAGATTGTACAAATGATTAAATGTGATCATAACTTAAGAGGTAGCGTATGCAGGGAGCCATTGGTAAATTCCACTTGTGTATTACAAGGCACCAACCTGAAAATGGAGGCCAGCTGTGTCCACCTCCATAACACATTGTCATGGTCTGCTCAACCAATGCTCAGCAAAGTGCCTGCTGGAAATGTACTCTGTTCAGGAGCTTTACTGTTCAGCGGATCGTCTTTCAGTAAGATTTCCAGTTTCTGTGAATTTGTGGGACTTGGAGTCCTTGCTAAAACCCAGTACTAGTTATATCAGGCGGAATTTGTATTTCCCACTGTTAGTCATGCCATGGTTACTCAAACAGGTGTCAATGGACAGTGCATTTGCTGGCAAAAGTGTCAGGCTAGCTGGCGACGGACAGTGTGACAGTCCAGGAGTTTCCATTAAGTACTGCACTTGCCACCTTCAAGACATGGGCCCTCATTACAACACAGGCGCTAAACCATGGCGCTATTAGCACCATGGTTGGTGCCGGTGTTGTAACAGGTCCGCCATGGTTCAATGGGGAATTACCACCCCATTCTAAGGTTGGCGGGGCGGTAATTCCCCATTGAACCATGGCCCTTCCCCATTCCCATTTTTGCCCCATAGGGCTCTATGGGAATGGGGAAGGTGCTAAGTACAGTACCGCAAATTGCGGTACCGTACTTAGCACCAAGGTCCCTTTGCGGGTCCCTACTTTAACGGCTGACGTAGACCAGCCGTTAAGGTTGGGTCCCGCAAAGGGACCTCGTAATCAGTCGTTAATGGATTAACTGCACCACAGCCTTTTACGGCGCCGTTGACCCATTAGCGCCAGGGTCATAATGAGGCCCATGGAAAGTAAAAAAAATGTGAGTTTGGTCACTGTGCAGGTGTCTGAATGTACATCGTCTGTGGCCATGGAGAAACATAGATTCATTAAATCCATCGAACATTTGTACTCTAGGGGAATGCAAATAGACCTGATAGCCACTGACAGGCACGTTTCAATAGCCAAAGCCATGCAAGAGCGGTTTTGACACATTCAGCATCAATTTGATGTATGGCACGTTGCCAGATCAAGCAATAAAAGAATTACCGCTGCTGGTAAAAAACAAGGGTTCAGAAAACCTAGATCTGTAGAAATTATATTTGAGAAATGGCGTTCATTGATGCACCATTGTTCCAACATAAACTCATGGAGAGAAAACTGACATTTACATAAATGTGCACAGGGACCTTTATCTAAGGAGCAGGAACGCAAGAAGAAGTGGTTGGTGCCATGTTCCCCTCCACACAAAGCACTTGAGAAGATTGTGTATGATAAAAAGCTTTCAAGAAACCTGAAGGGACTCACCAAATTTTGTCATACTGGAGATTTGGAGGTGTTCCATAATATGTGCCTAAAGTACAGGCATTAAAGGTTTCATTTCACCATAGATGGTAGAAAGGCCAGAACAGGACTAGCTGTACTTGCGCACAATGAAAATGTTGGGAGGGAACAAGCGAAAACTGCAGGAACTTTTGGGGTGCTTCGTTACCTCATGGCCTTTACAAAACAAAACAAACAATGGGTGGCCAAGTCAAACTACCAGGCAATGGAGTTTATTTTTATTTTTTGAAAGTTTTATTTTAGTTTACAAAATATACAAAAACTGAACACATCAGACTAAACTAGACAAAAGACCTATGTACAACATCATCTGTACACTCAATAAAATCCTCCTAACATACCCCCCAAACCCCTACCCCAGGTTCACGAAAAGCACATCATAAATCTAGTACAATTAAATAAACATCCCCATATCTTCTCAAACAATGCAAGCTTCCATTCCCTTCTATATAACACTCTTTCCATCTCTGCCAAATTATGCATTTCTGCGATACAGACCTTAATCTTTACAGGTATAGCAGTCTTCCAGCCAGATAAGATAATTTTTTTCCCCATCATCACACCTCTGAACACCCATTTTTTCTGGCATATAGTGAGACCATCCAATATCTCATCACTTCCCAGCACCAAAGTTTTGAAATCAAAATCGATTCTCTCTGCCAGAACTTTCTCAAAGATTGTATCAAACTCCAACCAGAATCCTCTCACTCTCCTACAGTCCCACAATGGAGTTTGAATTTGTGAAAGACATTGAGGGCAATTAGGAGGTTGGAGGTAAGGGGTTAACCACGGCAGTAAAGGTGCCAGTGCCGTTAACCCCTTACCGCCGCATTACGAGGTCCTTTAGTGGGTCCCGCTAAGGGCAGCTGGTTTTACCAGGTGCCCTTAGTGGGAGCCGCTAAAGGACCAGCATGCTAACAACGGGCCCATTATTAACGGGCCCGTTGTTAGCATGGCCCCCATTCCATTGAGCCCTATGAGGGGCTCGAATGGGGATGGGTTCCCTGAATGGGGAAATACCAGGTCCTCCCAGGTTGGAATGGGCCGGTAATTCCCCATTCAGGGAACCCGGACCCGGTATGTGGTAAGGGGGTAGCCATGGCACTAATAGCGCCATGGCTACCTCCAACCTCGTAATGACCCCCATTGACTGTGTTGGCCATGTATAAACATGGAATGGCTCATGGTATGTTCTCAGGACACATACAATGCCACAGGACATTGCAAACAAGCCTTGTCCTTCAAAATTGGAACTTGTTGAAAGGTTGACATCCAGATTTAAATGATTTGTAGCTGTCTTCAAAGTTTGCTCACAATGAAATCTTCCATATGTTACCCAATGTTTGCACATTGTACAGGAAACAGTCTAATGATATTACACTTGTAATTTCAATGCTAGATAATGTATTAAAAAGTATGTATTTATGCCTATATAATCGGGTTTATGATGCATTCATGTATATTTTTTACCTTTCCTTCATTTATATTGCTTATACTCTGTTAAGAAGACATGTGTCTGGGGTGCTTTTGGTACTCTTGTTCAGCAGAGAATTGCCTGAGCATTTCGGTGCTGGACTGCCCATTTGGGTGGGAGAAAGACTGATATGCAAATGGAAATTTCCCATCTGTGAAAGGTACACTGAGGCTTGGTGTCTGTCAAATCCTCTGCTAGACCCAAACCCCATGCACAAATGCAATCGTTGGCACTTGCGCTGACGGCCTCCCCTTAGCAGACACAATAAGGCATTCCAACCAGGGATATGTTTTTATATGGACGAAGTGGAGGTGCGTCCCGTGGACAGTATAAGTTTGCTGAAAGGCCAATGGAAAAGGGTAAAAAACATATAAGCGCAGACATAAAATCTATCATATGGCTCCAGTTGGCTACATGGATCAAAATCAAGACCCTCAGCAACAAACACATACCGTTCTTGGTCCTGAGACCACGCAATCTCCTACTTTCCTTCCACAAATAGTACACTCATACAGCTGTACGCTACCCTAATTCCTAGTCCATGACAGTCAAATACTTCTCCATTCTGAGAGTGGGTGGCAGGTCTCTCTCCCTCAGAGGTGCCTGTCTTCCCAAAAGGATCCATGCACCTGACTGACTTCTGGAGCACCCCCTACAGTTCTGCAAACTGATAAAAACTGTACCCTTCTACACCGCTTTCCCTTCACCGAAAATGACCCAACTGCCACAGTTACCACTGGTCTGATACTCATGATTTCCACAGGTTCCCTGGCCCATCCTCCGAGTCAGTGCTACTGAAACCTACTAGCGACCACGACTAAACTGACAAAGTTTGGTCCGGACTGTGTTGAGGGTCGGTGAGCACTTGGATCACTTGCCCGTTTCCCCTGGGCACAACCAATCCCTTTTATGCATGAACATCCCATAAAGGTCTTCGATCTTGGCTGAGTTAGCCTGTGCCCCCTAGCTATTCTCACCTTTTGAAAACAATTCTGCCACCAAGATCACATCCTACTCAAATAGTGGGAACCAATTCTTCATTGCCTCAAGCCGCTTCCAGACTTGATACAGGCTTCCCAAGAAGACCCTCTATTTGCTTTAGCTGCGCGATAGTGCGCTTTTACACACAACTGTTCTGTTGAGCACAAGGCTTCCCGTTTCTTAGGGCTGGAATAGAAAGTTAGTGAACAGCTCTGAAGAATTGTCTAATGCTCCTTGTGTGTTAACCAATCATATTCTTTACAGGTTGTGGCTTTGTTTTCCTCATTTGTCGCATCAAGAAACATATTGTATACACGCTGTATAGCAGAGTATTGTGTGTGGTAACTGTTTTTGCATAACTAAAGTTTACTTGTTTCTATTGGTCCGGTCGACAATAAATACACTGATATCTTTCATATACACTTGTCTAAGAGTAATTTGTGGTTTGTTGCTGTGTGTGCTCATTGTGGGTTTCCAATCACTCTCACCCTTCCTGAGATTTAGGGCCTCATTACAAGTTTGGAGGCAGCCATGGTGCTATTAGCACCATGGCTGCCTCCAAACCCGGCTCTATTACTGGGTTCCTGCAATGGGGACTTACCTGGTCATTCCGACATAGGAGGACCGGTAATTCCGCCTTGCAGGACCCATTCCCCATTCCCATTTGAGCCCCCATAGGGCTCAATGGGAATGGGGAGGGAGGTAATAATGGGCACATTACAAGTGGCCCGTTATAACCTCCCTCTTCCCCTCGCGGGACCCGGAAAAGATGTCTGCTTTTACCAGACGTCTGATCCGGGTCCCGCAAAGGGAACCTCGTAATCGACACTCCCGTAATGAAGGGGGCTGGTCCCGTACCAACCCCTTCATTACAGGAGCACCAGGGGTATAATGAGGCCCTTAGTCTTAACTGCCTGCCAAGCTACCTAGATTGGTCTGGCTTGTCCCGAAAGTTCTCCTGTTTCATTAAACAGATGGTAGCCTTCTAAACTTCTACCCATCATATCAGAGAAATCCATCTTAACCCCTTTCTCCAGCACTTGTACACCCATAGGCTCCTCCTTCCATCCCCTAGGCACTGGCACGGGCGATTGGCACAAGGGATAGTCGGAGCAATAATGTAACTCACCGTTACGAAATTATTTTTCACAAACCGGCACATTTCGGATTTTGTTGTAGAATGTGTGGTGCAAATGTTCACCTCGTGCATCGTGTGGCAACTTGACATGATAATGAACACACCAGAGACCTATTTAGTATGTGCACGCAGTGTCACCTTGTCTCGTATGATGGTAGAGAGGGCTGCTTCAGGTGGGCTTGAGAGGATGAATGGACATGCATGAATTATGGTAAGAGCCGTGCAATATATGCCAGATGTCTAAGTAGCAAACAAATGATTCAAGAGCAGAACAGGGCATAGTAATGATGGCCGGTTGATATATAGCACACTAGGAATAGGGGTATGCTTTGTGCCATGAAACAGTGCTGGACAAGGGAGAGGTGGGGTTTCGATTTAATTTTCGTACAATTTTTAGATGATATATTCCCAGAGGTAACAGCAAAACAGAATTTTCTGGATTGTTCTTACATTCCTGCCATGAAACATATTTTGTAACTGTCCTTGTTTTTCTGAACCACTTGCCTGAAGCAACTTCTTGTCCATTTTTTTGTGTTGTTGTGGTGTTCTTTCACAAAATCAAAACCTACCTGTCTCTGGCTTCAGTCGCTGAAAACAGGCTGCTATTGTTATTTGGCCTTGAGAGAAAATCAGCAACTGTTTGAGGGACACAATGGGCCTCATTATGACCCTAGCAGTATGGGTTAACGGCGCCGGTAGAGCTGCTGGCGCCATTAGCCCCATGCTGCCTCATTACGAGGTACACTTGCGGGTCCCGCCCAGGACACCTGGTTTTACCAGACGTCCTTAGCGGGTCCCGCGAGCGGCCCAGCATGCTAACAACGGGCCCGTCATTAACGGGCCCGTTGATAGCATGCTCCCCATTCCCATTGAGCAATACAGGGCTCAAATGGGAATGGGGATTCATTTTTGCAGGGTCCAAGAAAAGGGAAATTACCGGGTCTGCCAAGGTCGGCATGACTCGGTTATTGCCCTTTTCTTGGACCTGGTAAAAAATAATTACCAGCGGCAGCCAGCTACTGCCAGGGTCGTAATGAGGCCCAATGTGTCAAATACCCACAAAAAATGATAACATTTACTATATTGAAAGTGGACATAGGAAAATGTAGTTTCCATTTCTGTGATCCGTTGTTCAGAGCAGTTACTAAGGGTGACAATGAGAGAATGGAACTTCCTGAAATTATGTAAGCTCAACTATACATAATATTTGTGCGATTATAAATGGCATGTGTGCTTTATGCATAATGACTAATTCAGCGACGTGCAAATGTGTGATTTGACCAAAAGAATTGACACAGTATTATGTTATGTTGAATAATATTTATACCGCGCACTATAAAAATAGCGAGTGCATAACTTATGGTTTGTTTATCTGTCTAGTAATGATTGTTATGTGTGTATAGTTTAAAGAGGAGTGAATAGAGGTATGTTTTTTAGGACGTATTGCTTAGTGGCCTAACACACCAATATATTCTGTGCAGAGTTATGGGTTGTTGCATGGACCATATTGTGATAATTATTCCGCGAAGACCTGCAACCACAACCGGTATGCAGGCTAATGATATCTACACCACTTTGTCCCATGGGATATCCTGGTGTACTGTCACCGTTGCATCCTTGTGCCCCATAAAGTGGGGGTTGGGGAGGGGTGAGGGATGGACCTTTTCCATGGGCACTTGGTTCTGTTTTCAAACACTAATCTTACCTCTTCCATTAAAATGTCATCGGTCTGTGGTTCAACTTAAAACTTTACTTTCTCTGTCCTTATTTTATGCTAGGGCCCACTATGTGAAGCGAGTGCATCTGGTTCTCCATCCCATTGGGAGCTATACCTACTTCACAGCGCTAACCTTTCATGCACGTCGTGGTCTCAACTACTCCCCCATGTTGTCTTGTCTGTGTCTGTGTGGTTTGTGTTTATGATTAGGTTTCATCCAGTTCTGAATTATATGGTAACTTGTATTCGATTACAGAACTAAAATATATTCTTTTATTCTCTTATCTACAGAGCTATATTGTACCGTTCTGCGCATGCCATAATTTTCAGATACCGCCGAATGGATTCTTCAATCAACATTGGTGGATAATCATAAACGGTGCTTATTTGATTACCATTATGTGGCACGACCGACAGGGACCAATCTGCCCTTTGGCGGTACCAGCAATAAGGAGTAACCTGTCAGCGTTTACCATTTTAAAAAGTGCTGAAGCAAAAGCGTTGTGCTTGAAAGTGCAAAGAATCCATATCTTCTCGAGAACGGAACACTGTGTGCATCATTAGAAAGTTTTGCTGGTGTAACATAAGGGCACAAAAGAATTGCAGTACAGTGTTTGATCGATCGCTGATCGCAATTGGGGTATCATGAGGAAGTTAGAAAGAACCTTTGAAGCATGCGATGTTCGCTAGCTATAACTTGTATTGCAAAAACATATAGTTCATTTTGTGCACTTAATATTCTCTTGTGAGCGTTCTTTGCTAAATAAAAGCACTTATTACATTGCAGACTATTGATGTTTTCTTAAAAATAAATGTCATGCTCTCCTATTTGGGACAAGAAAGAAAAGTTATGAGCTGTGAGAGGCTGTGTGTGCTTATCTTCTTGGTTCTGCATAAAGTAACGTTATGGCGTGGGTGATGACGGGGCACGTTTGGCTGCACTGGCCACGAACATCATGAAAATAGGTGGAGCATATCGTTTGGACTAGTGATAACAGTTTAAGGGGCGGGCGATCTGTGTTCTTGCCGCAAGGACACTTGAACTTAGTTTGATGCTTCAACTGATAAGATTAGCTCAAGATGGCTGCACCCAAGCCGTTGTTTTTGCTTGTGTGAAAGTGAGGAAGACTAAGGTAAGATGCACAGGAGACATATTTAAAATTGATTACAGTATGCTTAAAAATGCATGCCCGAATAATCGGGACAATGGGCTTCATTACGTGGATGGCGGTAAGGGCTTACTGGTATCGGTAAGGGCACCGGCACTGGTAAACCCTTACTGCCTTACTATGAGGTCCCTTTGCGGGTTGGTACTTTACGCCTGCTGTTTAGCAGGCGTTAAAAACCAACCCGCAAAGGGACCAGGGTGCTAATTACGGTACCGCAATTTGCGGCACCGTAATTAGCGCCTTCCCCATTCCTATTATGCCCTATGGGGCAAAAATAGGAATGGGGAAGGGCAATGGGGGAAGGGGGAATTACCGCCCCGCCAACCTTGGAATAGGGCGGTAATTCCCCTTTCCTCCAACGCGGTGCCAGTATTTTACCGGCATGGACCTCCTCCGCCTACCGTGTAATGAGGCCCACTGACATTTTTGAGCAAAATTCCCCTTTAAGTGTGTTCAGCAAAGTTCCCGAGGCAACTCTAAAGATTTGAGAACACAAGTGAAGTCAAAGGTTTCTGGGCCAGTACCTCTTTCCCATTCACAACCCCTAGACAAACCCACAACTTACACAAGGCCTTTAAAATACCCTAGGGGATGGCGTGAAAAAGGTGTGGTGACGCTGTCCACCCATGTGTACCCTCGTCTTGAGCCCTGGATAGATCTACATAGCTCTCAACCATTTGTGTTGCAAGGGCGGGTGAAATCACCCGATTTTGTTTTTGGCGGGTGAGACGCCCATTGGGATGAATGAGCGTGCAGGAGGCTTGGCGGGTGAGTCAGACCTTTACAAGGCGGGTGACACCCGCCAAAAGCGTGTGAGTTGAGAGCTATGGATCTATGAAGATGTAAGATCATCTTTGTTCTGTGAAGTGCCTGCCAATGTTTTTTCAGAGCAGTCTTCTGAGAGCTAACGTCTTAATTGCAGAGCAAAGTGTCTGTCTGCTGGTTACACTTTTGCTGGGCAAGTTTGTATTGATATGTGCTATGGAGAAGGACTAAATCCTTTTCCATCAGGAGCTCACTTACCGGCAGACTGTAGCTTTAAGGAAACCCGGCTCCGCATGGTTCAGTGGTGGAGGAGCCTGACCCCGGTGCACTGATAGAAGTGTACCAAAAAAGTAGTGGAACTGTAACTCCGGTGGGGGACATAGTAGGAAGAAAAGGAGCAAAGTGCAACACATTTTTCAAGGGTTGCAGTCATGCGGGTTGACAGCCAATTGAGTTGAAATAGAGTTCAGTTCAGCTGCAACTGATATCCAGTGGTAAAGTGGAGGCGTGTGCTTTAACTTTACAAAATAACAGTTCCGGAATGGTGAAAATGGTTGCTAAAAGTAGTGGAGCTGCTAACAGTAAAAATAAAAGTAGTGGAACACACGCTCCCGACTGTTCCTGCTCACTGCGACCACTGCCCCAGTGGGCATTTAGTTGCACTCGCCGCGCGAAGCACAGAGTGAAATGTCTGTGTCCGTGGCTTGAGGGAGAGTGTGGCTTTGCATAGCCCGGTTTTGATTTAGGGGTAAGTGGATATATACCCTTACCACATCTCTCTATGATTACCCATAGATCGGCCCTCATTACAACACCTGCGCTAAACCATGGCGCTATTAGCACCATGGTTGGTGCCGGTGTTGTAACGAGTCTGCCATGGTGAAATGGGGATATACCGCCCCATTCCAAGGTTGGCGGGGCGGTATTTCCCCATTTCACCATGGCCCTTCCCCATTCCCATTTTTGCCCCATAGGGCTCAATGGGAATGAGGAAGGCGGCAATTACGGTACCGCAAATTGCCTGCGAGGTCCCCAGCCGTTCAGGTCGAGTCCCGCAAAGGGACCTCATAGTAAGGCGCTAAGTGGTTAACGGCGCCACAGCCTTTTACGGCGCCGTTAACCACTTAGCACCAGGGTCGTAATGACCCCCATCGTGTTTGTAATATATTTTTTTTTTAAAACAATTTTTATTAATTTTTAATTATTATTTCAAACAAACAACACACCAAACATTACAGCCCTTTAGGACGTTCACTATCAATATCGAAACATCGCATTATACAGTATTTTTCTCCGTCCTCCCCACCCCCCTCCCCGCAAACTCGAGCCGTCACATCCGTGCCATCTACATGGGCATTCTCAGGAATCTCAATACTTGTCGACTTGTCTGAGTCTTCTGTTTCATGATTGACCTGGTGGGGGTTTGCCATTAAGGTCACCAATTGCCTCCAGGCTATCATGGGGCCCACTTCCTCCTCTACTCCCTTAGTCACAGCTTCAAACCATACCACAGTTTCTGCTTCCGCCCATCTCAAGAGGTCCGCCCACCACACCTCCACCTTAGGCCTATGGGCCGCCTTACAGCCCATTGCTATCCTGCGCTTAGCCAGGATATAAGCCAGGTCCTTCATCTTACTGATGTGCTTAAGATTCCGTGGCCTATGAAAATTCCCGAGCATACATGCCCAAGCAGACCCCACATCAAGCACCACACCCCCGCCGGCCAGTTTGATCTTTATTTCTTCCCAGAATCTGTGCACCTCAGGACAAGCCCAAAACATATGCAGCAGCCCCGCCTCCACCTCCCCACAGCTGGGGCATTTCTGTATGTCCGAGCCTCCAAACCTGGCTATTCTCCTGGGGGTCAGGTAAACTCTATGAGTGACATACAGCTGGATCTGCCAGAGTCTAGCGTTCCGGGACACCTTCTTATGGTACCTCTGAGCTCTATCCCATTGTCTCTCTGTCATGGGTTCTCCCACTTCTTCCTCCCAGTTCTGCCTCAGTTGTATCAGCTCCTTCCCTACCATCGCTCTCAGGAGCTCATATATCCTGGATGTTTCATGCCCTCCTTCGGAGACATCGTACATCGTTTGTAGGGTGGAATCAGGATCTTCCGCCAACATCGTCTCAAGCCATCTCTCCCTTACCCGTTTCATGAGCCTGGTATAAGTAATATATTGGCCACTGTGCACTCCTGTCTCCACCTGCAACCTCTGAAATTCCAATTCCTCCCCTTCTTGCCATATATCCCCAAGAGTGGCCAAGCCCATCAGTTCCCAGCATCTGCGGACTGCTTTGAACAACTGGGAGCCTTCCCCACATAGCACCACCACTGGGGCCTGTTGAGAGAGTGGATCTGGGTCACCCACTGTTCTCCACGTCCTGCGCCAGACTTCCCAGCCCAGTTCCAATAGCCACCCTCTCCCCACCATCTCCTTTTTTGGCAGCCATACTGTCTCAAAAATTATGGAGCTGGGTCACCTTGCAAAAGCCTAGCTTCTGCCGAGTCCTCCGCAGACAACCACCTAATCACAAACAACAGCTGCCCTGCCAAATAATATAGTTCAAAGTTCGGCAGGTTCATGCCCCCCTTGTCATATGTGTCCTGTAGTTTCCACAGGGCCACTCTATTCCTGGAGTTGCCCCATATGAAGCCCCTGCACATGCCGTGAAGTCTCACAATAAAGCGTCTGGGAATCAAGTATGGGACATTCACGAAAAAATGCAATAGTCTGGGCAAAACCACCATTTTAAGTAGGGCAGCTCTACCCATCATGGCCAGGGGCAGTCTAGACCAAAACACTATGCTATTCTTTATTCCCTCGATCGCTTTCTCCGTATTGTGCTTGTGTTCTGTCTCTATCCTATGGTATATGTTTATGCCTAGATACCTGAATGTTACAGTCTGCCAGGGTATTTGCAAAATGGGTAACCTTTCCTGCGGGACGCTCTTATACCTCCCCAGGGGAAACAAGCTAGACTTCCCGGGGTTCACTGATATGCCCGAGAGGGTGGCATAACGATCCATCACCTCCAGCAAATGTTGCAGGTTCTCCTCCGGGTAACGCAAGTAGAGGAGCATATCATCCGCATACAGTGATATCAGGTGTGAGCCCCCTATTGTGCGAATCCCCACCTCCCTGTATTGTTGACATAGGCATATTGCCAGCGGATCTAATGCCAGAATGTATAACATGGGTGACCAGGGGCATCCCTGTCTGGTCTCCCTACTGAGTTGCCATTTATCTGAAATTGTGGTTCCCATTTTAACTCTCGCCATCGGGGTGCTATATAATATCTGGACCCACCAGATATATCCTGGTCCCATTCCATATCCTTTCAGGGTCGCTTTCAACCATGGCCACCGCACTGAATCAAAAGCTTTAACCGTGTCCAGCGACACGATGGCCAGCTCTCCCGAGTCTTCCTCGGTGTGATCAATGATATGATGCTGCCTCCTATGGTTGTCTGTAATATTTCTGCCTGGGCCATACCCCGTTTGGTCTGGGTGTATCAAACTGCCAATTACCCTTTTTAGCCTATTGGCCAGAACTGCTGTGAGTATTTTACTGTCCTGATTGATTATAGACAAGGGCCTGTAAGATACGCACTCCAAGGCCGGCTTGCCTGGTTTTAAGAGTGGAATGATCATTGCCTCGTGGAGGGACATCGGCAATTCCCCTTGCTCATAGGCTTCATTAAACATGGCGAGCAGCGGCTGCAGTAGCACCCGCTTATATGTCTTATAAAACTCACTGGGTAATCCGTCCGACCCAGGCGCTTTACATGTGGGCAGATGTTGGATCACCACCTCCAATTCGTCTGAGGTGATGGGAGCATCTAAATCAGCGCGTTCTAGGTCATCCAAGGTGGGCAGCCCTATATCCTCTATTGTTTCCAGTATCTCTTGGCTCATATCCTCTCCTGTGTCCTCATATAATTGTCTATAATACTTGAGAAACTCCTCATTTACCCTTTCCTGAGTATTACAGATTAGACCTTCCACGTCTCTGACCTCTCTGATCACTGGCCGGGGGGGTCTCATTCTTGTACAACCAGGCCAGTAGTCTACCCGGCTTATCCCCTCCTGCATGTAACCTCTCCATATATTTCTTGTAATTCAGTTTGCATAACCTATCCCAGAGTTAGTTGCAAGCTAACTGTAGGTCTTTTATCTTGGCACTGTTCTCTCGAGTGGTCCCTTCATTTTGTGTAAGACCCTCCAGTTTCCTCTCTGTTTCATGCAGTTCCCATTCAATGCCCCCCTGGAGCCCTTTAGATTTCGATATAGCAGCCCCACGAACTACCACTTTAAATGCCTCCCATACTGTTCCCACGGAGCGTACACTGCCCGTGTTAATTTCAAAATATTCCTCGATGGCCTCCCTCAGGTCCTCTCGGAATCCCGCATCCTGCAGAGCCTCAGTCCTGAGCCTCCATATTGGGATACGCGCCCTGGGGGGTTGATATCGCCACTCTACGACCAAAGGCGAATGGTCGGATAATACCCGGGCCTTGTATTCCGCTCCCACCATTTCCCCCACTATCTCGTCATCAGCAAACACGCAGTCCAGCCTCGTGTGCAAGTAATGTGGTGCTGCGTAATGCGAATATTGCCTGTTCATTGGGTGCAAACTTCTCCACAAATTTTCTAGGCCGAGGTCTTCCAACATTATCCTCAGCACTTTACACTTTAGCCGCTGGCGCCGACTTCCCTGATTTGTCATCTGACCTGTCTATTCTGGGATTCAGGGTGCAATTAAAGTCCACACCCCACACCACTGCGCCTCCCACCAGGGGGCTGATTTTACTGTATAAGGACCTTGAATAAGCCGCTGTATCATGGTTGGGGGCATACAGGTTTATAATACTCACCTCTCTGTTCTGTAAGAGTCCCGCCACCACCACCACCATTCTGCCCTCTGGGTCTATCGTCGAGCTGAGCACCTGGAAAGGCACATGTGGTGCCACCCATGTGATCACCCCTCTTGCATATGCCGAGTATGTGGCGCCTATGACGTTACCCTTCCATTTTCTCCTAACCACCTCCAATTTCTCCTTGGTGAGGTGGGTCTCCTGTATCAATGCTATGTCAATACGCATCCTTTTTAGGTACAGCATCACTTTATTATGTTTTAAGTAACTACTGAGGCCCCGCACATTCCAGGTCACCACTCTGAGATTACCCGATGCCATCTATTCGACATACTCCTCTCCCACCCTTCCCACCAATGCTTCCTTTGATGGCTCGTTTTCCGACTCTTGCCCCTCCCGACCTCAACAACTCCCCCCCTCCCAATACCCCAACTCCTACCCACTGCACACAACCCGTCTCCTCCCCCCACCCTACCCAACCCCAACAAATGACCAGCTCCATCCCGGGATCTCAGGCCCACCCGCGTCTGGTCCTATCTCATGACTGAGGTCTAGGACCCCACGGGGCGTCACCGATGTAACAGTGACCTAACTAAGTGTGCTACTAAGGGGTCAAAGAATGCCTCCCAGGTGCTCCCACTCCTCTAATTAGGGTTGTTGCATCCAACAGACCCTGCCAGCGTGCTCTAGCTGTAACGCACTCCCCAGAATCTCAAGTTTACACTATATTCAAGTCCCAATGTCTTAGCCATGTCACCAGTGATGACACAGCTATGTGCTACTTATCTTCTGCGGCTCCCATCTGGACATCCGGTTCCTGGGGGCGACCCTGCATGTCCAGCCATTCCATCGCTTCCCTCGCCGTCTCAAAAAACAGGGCTTTGTTCTTGTAAAACACTTTCAATTTGGCTGGGTAGAGCAGCATGTAACGGTGGCCTGCTTCTTTTAGCCTCCTTTTCACCGCCCCGAAGTTCATCTTGCTGCGCTGTACATGCAAAGTATAGTCCGGATACGCCATGATTTTTGCCAGCCCCCTTTCGATCGTTCCACCCTTCCGGAAAAATTCGAGTATCTTCTCCCGATCTCGGTAATTTAGAATCTTCGCGATCAGCGGCCGTGGGGGAGTTCCTGGGGGCGGTCTCCTTGTCAAGGCCGTGTGCGCCTTCTCAACTGCAAACCCCTGGGTCAACTCCCCACCAGTTATCTCCTGCAGGAGCATGGTTTCCACATATTCTGTTGGTTTAGGCCCTTCCATTCCTTCTGGCAGGCCAACGATACGAATGTTATTGCGTCTGACACGCCCTTCTGCCGCCTCCGCCCTGTCCTCCAGGTTGCCCACACGCTGCACCAGGGCATGGAGCTTCAATTCATGGGCGGCACACGCCGCTGTATTCAGGGCCATCTCCTTTTCCAGGTTTCCAGTGCGCTCAGCAAGCGTCTGCACATCCTGTCTCAGCAGGGTCACTTCTTCCTGGAACGCTCTGATCTTGAGGTCCAGGCCCACTTTTAGTTCATTCATTGCCAGGCCCAGTTTGGACTCCCAGGCAATTTTCAAGTCTGCAATCGCTGCCAGCACTTCCTGGATCGTGCCCGGTGTTGCCGCCACTGCCGCCACAGGCTCCTTGCCTTTACCCCCCTCTGTACCCGGGAGCATCCTGGCGTAAGCGTCCATCGTGGGCTGTTTGTTCCTGGGTCTAAAGACTTTAGAGGACATCATGCACTGTTGTCCAGGCGTAAGCCAGCAGCGCCGCCCCTCCCGCAGAAGAATGGATTGTGTCCTCCCATGTACCTGCACTCGCTCAGTGCTGTATCGCCAGTCTCTTCCGTGATCCTTCGGTAGCCAGTGATCATGTGCCCTCACTTGCCCTTCACTCACCCTCCTCGGCACTCTGTTGGCCTCGAGGCGGTCCGACCCACTATGTAGCCCAAGATGTTGTGCTCACGCTCCTGAGTTAAGGGGGGCCGCCTTATACAGTACCTGGGGCCCAACAGGTGCCCCGGGTCAGCCTCCTTTACTCTCTAACATTTGTGGTAAGGTCCTACCAGCCTCAGGCCCAGGTCTCACTTCTCTGTGTGTTCTGTTGCTTTTGGGCCTCTCAGTGTTGTACTTTCCACAGCCTCCAATGCTGTGAGGAGGCGGCCCCCTAGAGCATGCTTGCTTCCTGGGATCTAGCACACTTCACTGCCCTGGCCACCTCTCCCTTCGCCGGCAGCCCAGCTTACGATATTATGGTGCATGTGGGGCCTTTTTCTGAACCTGTTGGCAGCCTCTTTTTTTTTTTGGGAATATCCTTTCGCTCCTTGTATCGGGATTCCGGTGCAGCGTCCTGAGATGTTGCTGCCGTTCGTTCCCTCTCACTGCCTCGGGATCTTCTGTTACATTGTTGCCTGCTCACTTCTCACACATCGAGCGCAACGCTCTTCCGTACTCCCCCTGAGTGCGCAGATACAAAGTGTCTCACTCGAAGTCCTCCAGCGTTTGGTCGTGCTGCAGCACTGGCCCAGCGTCCACCGGGTGTTCGCAAGCTCTGGGTACGCGCGTCGTCAGTTTTCTTTAGCCTGCAAGCCCGAAGCGCGGCTCGGGCAGCCTGCTTCCTCTGGCTGCTCCTCGGCGCATCAGCCCCTGCACGTTCTTTGCCTGGAGCAGGGTGCTGTTATCATATCTGGGTCCAGCCGGGCCCTCTTTCCGTCGTCGCCACGGTGCCTCTCCGTCATTCCTTTGTTCTCACCGCCATTTTGTTTTCGTTTTCAGCATCAGGGCTCGCGATCTTCAAGTAGATGCAACCTTGTTGCCGTGCCTCAGGCGTGCACCAAATGTTCAGCGAGTGCGCTCGCTATATTCATAGTCAAGTGTGTTTAATCCCAGCGCTGACAGGCATCCGCGCACACACTATTCCACAGGATCATCTACGGATCGAGGGAGCCCCTCCGGAGCACGTCCTCTTACATGGCCGTCCTAGGCCACGCCCCCCGTGTTTGTAATATTGTGGCATTGTGAGGTCATTCAGGCGGACTGGGTTGCTAATTTATTTACTCGACCTCGACGACCAGCCTGCAACATTGTGACACTGTGAGCTTACCCATTTGGATTCAGCAATTCATGTATAAATTTCATCTCAGTGAACAGCGTGAAATTCAAATGAGGACATATAACCTTTGTAGTAATCTCGAGTTGAATTTTTTGTATACGATATGATGGAAGAAATCTTTACAAGCCGCCTAAATCAGGTTCTACCCTTAGATGCAAGTTCGCTACAAGAGTCACCGTCAGTAGGTAAAATAGCAGACGAAGTGGAAGTGGTTTCCAGTATACTGACACCCATACCTGCCTCACCTCCGGGTTTAACCCAGAGACTCTGGGCTTCTTTACGAGTATGAAGGTAGCCATGCCCTTAATAAGGGCATGGCTGCCTCCATACCGGGTTCCAGGTCCGGGTCACGCGAAAGGGGACTTACCGGGTCATTACGACCTTGGAGGGCCCGGTAAATCCCTTTCGCGGGAGCCGGACCCAGTACTTCCCCATTCCTATTTTAGCCCCCATAGGGCTCAATGGGAATGGGAAGGGTGCTAAGGACGTCTGGTCAGACCAGAAGTCAGGAGTGGGACCCGCTGCAGACCTCGGAATAGGGCGGCCCGGAATTAACGGGGCCGGACCCTTACCGGCCCCCTTCATTTCATGGCCGTCTGCCTCATAATGAGGCCTTCTGGGTTTTTACGCTCTTCTCTGGGTCGTCGGGAAGAGCGTGGAATCTCTGGGTTTTCCCGCCATTCCTGCGTCTCCACTAGATTTGTGTGGTTTGATCCCTCTGCTGCCACGCAATACCGGCAAGTAACGCAGTGTCCTTCGGCGCTTCTTAACATCACGTCCGACGGGAGTAAACATTTCTTTGCTGCCCCTCCTCCCCAAAATGCACTCATGTTTGCCTTCAAAGGGCCTCATTACGACCCAGGCGGTAAGTTACCGCCTGGGCCGTGACTTTACCACCATGGCGTAAACTACGTTTACGCCATGGTGGTTGGCGGACTTACCGCCCCATTCCGAGGTTGGCGGGGCGGTAAGTCCCCAATCCCCATTTACCCTTCCCCATTCCCATTTTTGCCCCATAGGGCATAATGGGAGTGGGGAAGGCGTTAATTACGCCACCGTAAATTACGGTGGCGTAATTAACTCCATGGTCCCTTAGCGCCATGGATTTTAACACCTGCTAAAAGCAGGTGTTAAAAGCGCCATGGCGCTAAGGGACCTCGTACTCAGGCGGTAAGGGTCGGCGCTGTTAACGCTGCCGTAAACCCCTTACCGCCTGGGTCGTAATGAGGCCCAAAGTGTTTGAAACTGTAATGAAGGGCACACACTACTAACTCCACTGTGACGAGCACATGCTATACCACATGGGGATAAAAAAAGCTATTGTGTCGTCTTCGAAAGGTTTCATTATCACGTTGATAATGCACTCAGTTTACATACACGTTCACATTTCAATATATATATATTTGTGATGGATCCTTTAATACATTTTGCGGATTTCGTGCTTATTATAATCCTGTGAGTTTATTAAACACATACAGAAGAAACTTAAATATATTGCAACGTGTGGGCGTGGCCTTGCGAACGTCTGGATGGGGCATTCCGTTTTAGGTAGATCTCCAGGTTTTCATTTTGGAATGTGGGAAGGTATGCTGGCACCTGTATGTTTACCACTGGAAGCCTCCTCTTTATTGGTTCCTATATGTTTACCTCCTTCAGTTGAGGGTAAGGAGGCGGTTAATGGCAAACGCTCTAAGGTAATTGGAAGTTGAAGGAGCTTAAATAAAGTGTCCTTTCTATCTATGTCACTGGAACATTTTCGTATCTCTGATAAAAGTATTACAGCTAATACACGGAATGAACTAAATGAGATGAAACAACCTGTGTTTTTGTCATCCATAGTATGTCCAGAGGTCGAACTAGGAGCACGGGTGAACAGAGTCAGCCAGGAGGAGATTGTAACACAGGTTGAGGAGGACATGAGATCCCCATTAAACTCAGTAAACAACAAATCACCAGCTGCTGATTTGGTGGGGCAGGTGGACTTTTTCTAATTGAAGATGCCGTGACATGAACTCAACACATGGAAGGGGAGACTTGCTCTCCGGTAAAGGAGGCCGATGATTAATCACCCCTAGTGGAGGCAACCGAGTTATCAGGTGTTTCCGCCATTGAAGTGGTTCCTTTCCGAATAAGGCAACTGAAAGTTTCTCAAGAACCTGTAAATTTGAGTTTGACTCTTAAAAAAAACAGCGAGTAGAGAAGAAGGCGAAACCTGCTTCATTCGGTTGTTTGAAAGTATCTCCTTTACAACAAAGATTGGATGACTGAAGTAAGAAACAATACACTTAAGCGAACCAGTATTAACGGAGGGGAGGAATTTGCTAACTTCATTAGCGAACAGAGCCTTCTCGAATTAAAGATGAGTGTTGCAAATGGTAGCTCTAAGATTTCTTCGGTGGATGTGAATTTGGTGAACTCTGTAACTGACCTAAATGCTCCCATAGAGGAAGTTGAGGATGTTGAGGATGTTGACTCTTTTTCTTTTGCAGAGGAGCAGCTGTATACATCTGCAGGAGATCCCGCCTGCCTACTTCCCCTATATTCGATACACGAGACCGTGCCTTATTTGACACTAGCCGTTGTGCAAATACTGCAGCAAGTGTTTGGAAGAAGATACCCATTAAGAGAACCTTATCGAGTGTAACCCTGAAGTGACAACAACCTGCAGGAGGAACTCCCTGAAGGAATATGAGAAAGAGCAAAAAAGAGGAGCTAGTGATGTCATGAGAAAGTGTGCACGACGTCTTGAGATACTGGCTGAAGATGATGTATGGATTCTAGAGGGTCAATGATGAAGTAAGGATTGAGTGAACTCTCAAGTATGAAAAAGATTACACATGAATGATGTGCTGCAGAGAACAACCGTTCAATAAATGCGCAGACTCTGAAACGCAATTTAGATCAAGTCAAAATAGAAGCTGGCTATGAGTAGTGAATAATATGCAGGTGAAGCCGCCATTGAACAGAAACTGGACATTGGTATCATGAATTAAGTTAGCCAGAACTCATGAAACGGGAATGGAAAACTGTGTTGCAGCAAGAATAATAGGCTCATTGAGCTATACGGCGAGGATGAACCTTCTCACGTTAAGGTGCAAGAAAGAACACGAAGGATGCCAAACTTTAATTCATTTAGAACATTTAAAAACTGCAAAATGGACCAAATCGTGGCCTCCTGTTACGTGAGCCAAGGATGGAAATAGAGCTTGAACTTGGAGTTCCAAACACGATAGCAAGTGCATTCACTCCCGTGTATTCTCAAATACAACGATACTCAGCAAAGCTAAGTACAAAGATAATTTCATGGCAGAAGGCATGGGTGATAAGAGACGCTAGGCTCCTTGGGTGGTAAGGTAGTTTCATGTCCTATCTCCTCGCACCTAGGTCTATGCTTACGTGCTGCTAAATGAACCAAATGTTCCAGACATGGCACAAGCGTGCCAAGCAATTATATCAGTCCATATAACGAAGGACCTTATAGTTTGAAGACCAATGAGAAATTGTGTATCTCAATGTTTCTGAAATTACATGTTTTTAGAGGTAGGCATAAGTTGTCCACCTGATAACGGACAGCCAATAACGATCCTAGCTACTATAGAAACGTATACTTAGATGACTCTCTTAACCAATCCCAACCCTTGATAGGTTTCTCACTATTGCCACATAGTATGACATCACTCTGATGCATTATCACTATAAGAATTTTATTTTTTGTGGAAATCATTGAGAGACTGAGCGTACGTTCGTTGATGTTATTTTTAACTTCCCTGTTTTAGATATTTGCTAATAAAACAGTAGTTTGCCATATTCCTAAATTGGTTCCGTTATTTGTACTCAGAATTACTCTGGTGTAATTCTATCCATATGCACGTTTCTAAGGGCCATAAACTCCCTTTCTAACTAAATATACGATAAGTGATATTTGCTCTGATTCGTTTGAGTCGAATGGCGAGATGGGCTCTGTGTGTAATGGGCTGCATTACACCTTACAAGAGTTGGACAACCAGGTTGAGCTAACCGCCCCTGAAATCTCAGCGATAAACATGGTGCTCAGTTCCTTCTCTACCCTATACGACAGCATTAAGTTAGAATTATTGACACACACACACACTGCAATTGAGCAACATAAAGATCTATTTGGAATCCCTTGTAGATGGAGTTAATGTGCTTACTTCCGCAGTAGAATTATTAAAAAGAATGTCGGTAGATCTGTGGTGGTCCCTGTGGCCAGAAAGGAGTCTCGATGTTGAGTCTCCAACAGCTACTGTGGGAGTTGAGAGTAACACATCTGGGAAAAACACAAGGAAAATAAAGGGCCTTAAAAGGTAAAATATTGTCCCACAGAGGTTTTTGAAAAAGATCAACTTGACAGATGTTGATGCCCTAGCAGCCGGAGAAGTAGAAGTGGTAGGAGAACAATCCTCCTCTTGTTGTGTGGTAAACAGCACCCCTCAATGAGCTGCAGAACTGCCCGTTAGGGCTCAAAAAGAGGTGACCACGCCACTTATGCCTTGTAATACGTTTGATATAGCAACCCAAACTTCTTCTAATGGGTCCACACAGACTATTAAGGGGAGTGGCTTTGTAAGGGCTGATGGTGTTACTGTTTGTGACTTTTTTTGTTTATTCACAACTTCGAACAAAATGGGGAAAGGCTGCCCAGAGCAAAGTAGAAGAAAGTGAGCAAGGGAGGTAAGGATCTCTTTCACCAGGAAAGGGTGGATGCAATACCCCAATATTTCCAGTTGATGTATAGACCAAATGTGGTGTGCTCTACAGATTTGTTGGTTACTGTGAATGCAAGTGTTGTTGAAAACAGTGACCCTCATTATGAGGTTGCTGGTAGCCCACTGGTGCTACTGGCGGCCTACCGGCAACCTCGGCTTATCGTTTGTGCTGCCCGATATCCCAGTAATACTGGGATATCACAGACGGTGGAGGAACGGTGAGTTCCTATTTGCGTGTAATCCCATAAGTAACAGTGCCGGTGCCTCTGTGAAAAATCTGCCGGTAGGGGCTTGAACTACCAGCAGGTCAGGCTTGCTGGTAATTCACTGCCCCTATCGCAAGACTTGTAGTTTGCCGGTCCATAAAAAGTGCCAGTAATGGTTTTACAGGCACCTTATTTCCGGACCGGCAAATGTATAATGAGGGCCAATATGTCTCTACCTAATGTTGGACGGTTAAAACTTGACATGAGTTTACAGTGTGATGTGATGGTTATTTCGGACAGTCTTGGGGGTCCCAATGTCTTTTGGTGGTGGGTCAAATGGAGTGTAGGTAATTTCTCATTGTGATATGGCCTCTCGAGACTGCCAAGGAAGGTATTTATTCAATAGATTTAAGGACCATCCAGGAATCTATATATCTCGTAGACCCAAGGTCACACAAGGAAATGGATCTGGCTGCCCAGTAATGCATGCACACACTTATAGGCGGCTTATTTAATACCTCAGGGAAGGCAATGCTGACTGATGTGAGTAATTGTATGCAGCAGATGTATGGACATGGAAGTACCTATCCATGTCAAATGTTAGGACCTAAATTGGGAAATCAATACCCTGGACCGGGGGTGGAGCAATTTCTACAGGGGCCTGATAACTCAAAGTCTGTGGGAAGTACTGGAGTTAAATCTGGTGTCGGTTGCAATTCCGCCAATTTAGGTCAAAGAGGGGAGTCTAATCAGTTGGTGGACTTCCCTAAATGGTTCATTTTGGAAACGATGGAAACCACAAATTTGAACGTTGTGTTGGATCGAATGAATGTACTTAGCTCGCTCCATGAGATCCCTCTATTGAGAATCCTTATCTCAAGGGATATTGAAAGGGTATGTTTCCTGAGGGATGATAGACTAGATATAGTCCGGTTAGACTTCAGATCTAACATAGCGGTACAAATAGGTCTGGCAGAAGTGGATTCCCTGAAGGTGCTAGGCTATGATCTGAGTCTGAGTAACATCAGAGTTCCTGTGAAGAGAGTTGGTGAGGTGTTAGGCTTCCTATTAAGGTGATCTGTTCTGTAGGAGTGCAAAATAAAATGTTTTTTGAATTTGTCAAGGACAAGAAAGAAACTAATCTCAGCAGAACTAAGGACTGGAGCAGCGGCCAGAAGCCTTGACCAGTAACTATAGACACTTAGGGATAGGAAGACAGGTCTCTAACTGTACAAAATGTTAACCACGCTTTCACGGTGGCAAGTTGGAATACAAGAGGTTTCAATAGTTTCATGGGAACGCCTGATCGGTCAAAGGAGATCATTGAATATGATCTGCTGTGTTTTTAGGAGGCTTGGTTAACACAATGGCCCTCATTACGACCCTGGCGGAGGTCCATGGTGCAATTTGCACCATGGACCATGGCGCAGAGCTGCCAACTCCGCCATGGGGGTTGGCGGACTTACCGCCCCATTCCGACCTTGGCGGGGCGGTAAGTCCCCAATCCCCATTTACCCTTCCCCATTCCCATTTTTGCCCCATAGGGTATAATGGGAGTGGGGAAGGCGTTAATTACGCCACCGTAGAATACGGTGGCGTAATTAACGAGGGGACCCGTAGCGCCATGGATTTTTCCGCCCGGAAAATCCGGGCGTAAAAATCGCCATGGCGCTACGGAAAGTCCTAATCTGGCGGAGAGGTACGCCATGCATTACGCTGGCGTAAGCCCCTCTCCGCCAGGGTCGTAATGAGGGCCAATGTAACAATAGATGGGTTTACGCTGGTTCAGCAATCAGAGGTACCGAGTGTGGGTGGTCAAATCATAGCCATAATGAATGCCCTGGTTAAGAAGATGTAGATATTTTCGTGTATGGTCTATTGGGAGTAAAAGTTTGGATTAATGGCTTGACGTTAGAGGGTCCTGTTCTCATTGTTTGTGTGTACTGGAATCCCTGGGTTTCTAGTGTTGGAGGATTTTTGGGCAAATTGGCTGAAGTCTGTGATGGTTTTCTGGGTGAGGATGGCGGTGAGAAATGCCAATTGGAATGCTGCTGCTCAAGAAATTTCAGGCTGGAGAGATAATGGGACTCAATATAAAGATAATTGTACGGTGATACATGGCATGCAACGGGCGGAATTCTTTGAGTCATTGTGCCTCATTCCAACCCAGGCGTTAAGGGGTTTATGGCGCCGTAAACGGCGCCGACCCTTAACGCCTGATTACAAGGTCCCTTAGCGCCATGGTGAGTTTAACGCCTGCTTTTTGCAGGCGTTAAAATCCATGGCGCTAAGGGACCTTGGAGATAATTACGGCACCGTAATTTACGGTGGCGTAATTATCTCCTTCCCCACTCCCATTATGCCCTATGATGCAAAAATGGGAATGGGGAAGGGTAAATGGGAAATGGGGATTTACCGCCCCACTCACCTTGGAGTGGGGCGGTAAATCCGCCAACCGCCATGGCGTAAACGTAGTTTACGCCATGGCGGTAAAGGTACGACCCAGGCGGTAACTTACCGCCTGGGTCGTAATGAGGCCCATGGAATATTAAATATATTAATGCGGCTATTAATGGGGATGTTCCAGCAAAAATTCACATGGAAGAGAAAAGGGAGTTTTTCATGTATAGACTATATGATGCTGTACCCAGCTCTTTTTGATTTATGTTGAGAAATCAATGTTCTAGACTCTACACATAGTGACCATAATCTTGTCAACGCTGGATTTGAATTTAGGGTTATAGAGATATTAAATAGGTCTTCTAACAATCTGGCAGTCAACAACATTGGAACCATTTGGCTAAGAGGATAAAATATCCTCTGACATTTAATGAAAGGATATCCAAGACATTTGATATAATGGGCCTAATTACGACCCAGGCGCTGGACCATGGTGCTATTAGCACCATGGTCCATGCCGGTCTCCGGCATGGTGGATGGCGGAATTACCGCCCCCATCACAAGGTTGCCGGGGGCGGTAATTCCCAATTCACCATTTGCCCTTCCCCATTCCCATTTTGCCCCATAGGGCATAATGGGGATGGGGAAAGCGCTAATTACAGCACCGTAAATTACGGTTGCCGTAATTAGCTCCAAGGTCCCTTAGCGGGTTGGATGTTAACGCCTGCAAAAAGCAGGCGTTAAAGCCTCCAACCCGCTAAGGGACCTTGTAATCAGGCGCTAATGATTTAACGGCGCCGACGCTCTTTAAAATTTTAAGCAAACATATAAAAATGGATCCAAAAGTCACAAATTCATTACAAAGAGAGGGTAAGCTGATGCTAAAGACTTTGGTAGAGATACATGCTAGTAATGTTTGGGCCTTGGTTAATAACACTGTTAATCCTCAATAGCAGGCCCAAAGAAATCAATTTTCCGAAGGGTCTCGAGAGGATCATTTTTAAGGCCTTGTATAAAGATTCCATGCTTCTTCTTTCTTGCTCCTATCCTGACACACCATGGACTCTTCAGTTCGCAGTCCCTTCTATAGAGGGAATTATTAGTTAAGCCTCAAACTCCTGTGCCGCTGGTCTCAGTGGTTTGTCTAATGCGCTGATGAAAATCAATGCTAAATTGTGGGCTCAGATACTGTTTATTCTCTTTACGGCTGTGGTGGTTACCCAGTACATGCCAAATTTATAGAACCGGTTAATAGTGGTTCCCATTTATAAAAAGGGCGATAAGAGTAACCCAAGCAACTATCAGCCAATATCGTTATTGGACTTAGATACTAAAATATATATTTGTGACATTGTGTTTGGGTGGGTTTGGAAGCTTGGGTGGTCTCTTCTGGCCACCTTCACAAATACCAAACAGGGTTTCGTAGGGGTCTATCAACATCCCTGAATGGTTTAATTGTTAGATGCCGCAGGAGAAATCTCAGGGAAAGGGAGCCACCATAATTTTTGCATTGACCATTGCCTACTCACAAGCTATAGACTCTGTAAATCGATTGTTGCTTTGGTCGAACCTGTTCACCTGGAAACATCCACCAGGTTTGCATCCTATTTTGATTTATATGCATGAGAATAGTTCCCTTCAGTTGTGCTTGAACAGGCGTGGAGCGTCGACTAATAGCATCCCAGTCTTGAGAGGACTGAGACAGGTGTGGGTCTTCGCTCTGGGCCTGTTCAATCTTTACCTGGCAGACCTGGGCCATTACTTAGAGAAAACTAATATCACACCGCCCAAGATTTCTAACTTACCCATTCCCTATCTTACCTATGCGGACAACATTGTCCTGCTGGATAAGACACAGGCAGGGCTTCAAAGGCAAATGATTTCCATTCAGCAGTACTCATTCCAAATATGAGTTGACTATAAATGAGAAGAAGTCCAATGTTACCGGAGGCCTCTATAATGTATGTGGGATTGTTTTTCAGCCCTACTTCATCGAAAGGTATCTTAGCCTGTATATTGGACAAAGCAGATCAATTATTGGTCCAAAAGAAAAAGATCAATAAGAAGTATTGCTGATTCTCTTTAAGTCTGTTAATCAAGTTAATCAACTTTTATAAAATGAAGGCAGTTCCTTCATTATTATACAGGATGGAGACAGATGTGATCTCAAGAGCTCTGGACTGGGATAGAGTGGAAGCCGGTGTGTGGCGTAGATCCTTGCAACTCCTGGATTGTCTTCCAATTAGATCTTTGAGGTTTAAACTGGGGTTGACCTCAATGAAGTGTCATTTGAATTGGAAGGTATTATTAACACTGTATCACAATCTTCTCGTCTCGCCATCTGGCTCACTGTATGAGGACCTAGCAGGAGCCCTGTCCACTTCTATGTTTACTCCACTAATTAATGTTAAGAGAGATGTGGATGTGACCTTAAAAGAAGGTATGATGCAGATGGTGGCTTGTTGACTGTCTGACGAAAGTAAAAAATATAAATTGTTTGATTGTTTATGTACAATAGAGATAGTGAATTCCTTCAAATTGTATTGAAATCCTGTGGTCATTGACAGGCACCTGCATCCAGAGACTTGCAATCAGTGACCTGCTTTCCGAGATTTGCATTCAGTGAGCTGTATTCAGTGACCTGCATTTAGAGACTTGCAGTAGGTGACCTGCATTCCGAGACTTTCCTTCAGTGAGCTACATTCGGTGACCTGCATTCAGAGACTTGTATTCAGTGTCCTTCACACAGTGACCTGTGTTCAGAGACTTGCATTCAGTGACCTGCATTCAGAGACTTGCATTCATTGAACTACATTCAGTGACCTGTATTCAGAGACTTATATTCATTCAGCAACCTCCATTCAGCGACCTGTACACAGTGACCAGCTTTCAGAGACTTGCATTCAGTGAGCTACATTCAGTGGCCTGCATTCAGTGAGCTAGATTCAGTGGCCTGCATTCAGAGACTTGTATTCAGGGTCCTGTACACAGTGACCTCTGTTCAGAGACTGGTATTCAGTAACCTGCATTCGGAGACTTGCATTCAGGGAGCTGCATTCAGTGACCTGCATTCAGAGACTTGCATTCAGTGAGCTACATTCAGTGACCTGTATTCAGAGACTTATATTCAGTGTCCTGGCTTCATCAACCTCCATTCAGTGACCTGTACACAGTGACCTGCGTTCAGAGACTTGCATTCAGTGAGCTAGATTCAGTGGCCTGCATTCAGAGACTTGCATTCAGTGAGCTACATTCAGTGACCTGCATTCAGAGACTTGCATTCAGTGAGCTGCATTCAGTGACCTGCATTCAGAGACTTGCATTCAGTGAGCTACATTCAGTGACCTGCATTCAGAGACCTGCATTCAGTGAGCTGCATTCATTGACCTGCATTCAGAGACTTGCATTCGTTGAGCTACATTCAGTGGCCTGCATTCAGAAACTTGTATTCAGGGTCCTGCACACAGTGTCCTGGCTTCAGCAACCTCCATTCAGCGACCTGCACACAGTGACCTGCGTTCAGAGACTTGCATTCAGTGAGCTACGTTCAGAGACTTGCATTCAGGGACTGGTCGTCCCTGGTCCCCAAAATGTATAGTGAACCAAGGCTCGCTTTTAGGCTCTTTAGTGCTAGAAGAATTCCCACTGGAATGCTGAATGAGTTCATTAATGAATTGACTACGACGTGAACTATCACGTGCTTAGCATTCCATAGAGAAAGCTAACGACATGCACATGTACAGCCACTTCCGTAGAACTGGAGTGGTAAATTCAATTAAAAAAGTATTAAAAAGTACAAGACCATTTTCAAAGTACATGCAGTCTATCGGTCATGATTTGTCAGCAGTCTAAGACATTACAGATTAATGTAAGTCAACTTGTTATTTTGATATGTGAATTTATGTTGCCATGTTATCAGTTTCAACAAAGTTTGGCATAAAAAGTACAAGATTACTTGCATCGTTGGTGTGATTTAATTCCTAAGACAATGCTGTTTATTTTTCACAGCTAATGTCAATATTTGAGTAAACTGTTCATAACTGCACCGACTTGCTGTGTATTCAGCTTTAAGAATACACCCATTTTGCTGAGTTATGCGCTCCGTGCTTCAGTGAAATTGTTAAATGGTTCTTCCAAACTTGCACCTGTGTGTTACTTTTCCACTGCAGGAAAGCGTGTGGTAAAATAACTTTAATTGAACTTAAAGTTTTACTATCAAACGCTGGCCTTGGCTTAGGGCAAATGTGTCCGAGGTGAAGGCAGGAAATCCTGTTCTACGCCTCTCTGGGAGCAGAACATGGTATAAATAAGACATATAGCAAGGTGCTTACTTGCCAGTCTTGTAGTGCAGGCCTACTCTTAAGTAGGGGTGGGCGAAAATTCTGTTCTGTGGGAAAATGGACAGATTTGAGGCAAAATCCAGGAGCGGAATTGGCAGTTTGTGGCATTTTCCCGAGCCAAAATTTCGTTTTTCAAAATTTATTTTTTTCAAAACACCAAATTATTGGTGTTTTTGGCCCATACATTTCGTTTTCCCCCTCAAATATTGCTTTTTGTGTTTTTTGGACCCACAAAAGTCTAAAATGCCAATTCTGCTTTGCTGACAGTAATTTCATCCACCCCTTCTCTTAACAGATGATACCTGTTTGGAGACAAAGCTCAGAGAGGTGACCTTGGCCCTGGTCATGATGTCTCATGTCTCGACCACAATGCCTGGTCAGTGATCTTACCCTCCCTGCCCCCAAGTTAAACCCTTTGCCATAGAGTAATTCTCAGATATGTTGAAGTTTGCCCTCAAATGGGCTTTTTGGGTTCCCCATGACCATTTGGCACACCTTCCGGACCAGGGTCCTCTGTCCTCACGCCTTCTCTGAGGCCAAACAATCACATACATGACACAATCAAACATAGCACAACACTGTAAAGTTCAGACTTTACAACATACGCATCATAAAACCTTCAGCTTAAAATCTAAAGCAATTTCAGATCTTTTCAACACATACATAATAATAAAACGACCAAGTCTAATTTAAAAATGTCAAACAAATTCATCAGCTGTGTATTCAGCTTTAAGAATACACCCATTTTGCTGAGTTAGGTGCCCCGTGCTTCAGTGAAATTGATAAATGGTTCTTCCAAACTTGCACCTGTGTGTTACTTTTCCACTGCAGGAAAGCGTGTGGTAAAATAACTCTAATTGAACTTAAAGTTCTAAAATTCAATTCAAATTCCAACACTTTCTCAACATTAAAACGTTATACTTCAAAACAAATTAATTATATTCCTTTCTTAATCTAAAGTGCAAGCAGGTTACCCAATAAGACGCCCAGTAATGATAAAACTACCGTACATTACTAGGAATCATATTGTTTGATCTTTACCATCTTAATTGAGCAAGGCATCCAGCATGGAGCCATTTAATTACTATACAGGTCAGCCCCGTTTTCTCACCACACTCCATCGGGGTATCTAGTCAATCCATCGAAAACCATTCCATTGAATGCTATACCATTGAATTATAAGCATCGAAAAGCATTTCCATCGAAATGCTTTTCCATTGATTATAATTCTATGGTATATTCGAAACTAGGGTTAGGGTTAGGGGTTAGGGATTACGGTTGGGGTTAGGGTTAGGGTTGGGGCTAGGGTTAGGGTTAGGGTTTGGGTTTGGGTTAGGGTTTGGGTTAGGGTTGGGGCTAGGGTTAGATTAAGGGTTAGATTAGGGTTAGGGTTAAGGGTTAGGGTTAGGGTTGGGTGGGAGTGGGTGTGGGGGTTGGTGGGTTGGGAGAAACCGCCCCAATATACAAAAACAACATGAAAACGTTACAAGGAGCTGGCCAGTGCCGAAATTTCAGCACTGGATAGTTCCATGTAACGTTTTAACGTTACAAAGAAATGCATTGAAATTCTATCTTTTACAGGTAAAAGTGCATTTCCATTGAAAACAGTACATTTATATTTTCCATGGACTGGTTTCGATGGAAAGGCACTTTTACATCTCACCAATACAAGTCACCAATATCTCACCTCTAATCTGGACCGACCACCACCTAGTCTCGTTCTGGTTAACCACCGACAGACCTACACCTCCGCCTATCACAACAGCCTCACCTATTCTCACCAGAAATAAGAAAAACATTACAGCAGAAAGACTCATCCCGAACCTACTCCCCAAACTTGACACACTCTCAGACAACGCGGACCCAGAGATCCTAGTTGAGGAATATAATAAAGCCATGGCCACAGCACTGGACCTCATCGCCCCTCTCAAACTCAAACCGAGCAAACAGAAATCACACCTTAACAAATGGTACACACCATTCCTCAAAAACCTGAGGCAACAAAAGAGAAATTGTGAAGCTACTTGGAAAAAACATCCCTCAGCTGCTAACAAACTTAATCTATCTAAAATAACTGCACTCTACAAAAAAGAAATATATGTGGCCAAATGAACGTCCTATGACTCTCGCATATCGTCAGCCAAATCCAACATGAAAGAACTCTTTTCCATTCTCAAAGAAGTTGAAACTCCCATACTACCCCTTGATACCTGCACCAAAGATAAAAACTGGTGCTCAGAAATTCAGAATGCCCTGGCCAATAAGATCAAGACCCTTCAAACCAAAATCTTCAGCAAAAAAGCAACCTTAAAAGACATGCCCCCCTCCAAAAAACCGGACAAGTGCACAACCACAGACCCCACCCGCTTCAAGTTTTCTAAAGTCAATACACTCGATGTGGAAAAAATCATCTTGTCCCTGAAACCATCTAACTGCCAGGGAGACCTTTGCCCAGCACAGCTCATCAAAGACGCTGCTCACGATCTTTCACCCTTCATCACAAAATTGATCAATGCCTCTTTCACCACAAGCTTCATCCCCAGCAATCTAAAACAATCTTGGGTACTTCCCTTACTAAAAAAACCTACCCTTGACCCAGCCATACCCACCAATTACCGACCCATAACGACTGTTCCCTTCCTACTAAAAATCCTAGATAATTCTGTTCAAATACAGAAGCACCTGGAAGAACACCACCTCTTAGGATCTAGACAATCAGGGTTCCGCCCTCAACACGGGACTGAGACTGCACTCATCGACCTGAAAGCTCAGATTGATACACTCAGGGACAAAGGACAAGTTGCCTTGCTCCTCCTCCTTGACCTTTCTGCAGCTTTCGATTTGGTCGACCACTCTGTCCTATGTTCACACCTCCACACAGCAGCACACTTCTCTCCCGAGGCCATCTCATGGATCACCTCATTCCTTAATGGAAGAACTATGAGGGTATTTACACCCACAGCTGCAGCAGACCCCGTACCTATCACCTGTGGTGTACCACAGGGCTCCTGCGTCTTCCCCACACTATACAACATATTCACCAAGCCCCTTTTCGATGATTTGGATCATCTCGGTATCACCTACACTAATTATGCAGATGATACTCAGTTCCTCCTTCCTCTTTCTGGAGATTATGGAAAGGATTTGGCCTTGCTGAATAGGGTGTACATCATCATCCAGGCATGGATGGCCACTCATGGACTATGCCCGAATGATGAGAAAACGGAGCTCATCATCTTGGGAACAACGCATAGTCTAAGGAAACTCAGCCGGCCTACAACTCTTTCATGATAGATGGGAACAACATCAAAGTTGGACAGGGGGTCAAAACATGGGGCATCTACTTGGATTCTAACCTCTCCTTCAAAAGACAAGTGAGCTCACTGGCATCCTCATCTGCATATACGTGCAAATTAATCCGCTCAGCTAAACCATTTCTGTCAGACACTAGCTGCCTTACACTCGCTAGAGCCCTTATTCTATCCCGCCTCGACTACTGTAACGCCCTCTACCTGGGAACCTCCAAGGCTACCACCAGCAAGCTACAAACTCTCCAGAATAACACCCTGAGAGCAGCCCTAGGCATCCCCAGAAGAGAGCACATCTCAGGATTCAGCCAACAGAACAACTGGCTCTCTACTAGAGATAAAATTCTCCTAAAAACGGCTTCACTTACCTACAAATCCCTTAACAATGCTGCCCCGATCTACTTGACTAACAGATTCCATAGACAAGCCTCCACAAGACCCCTCAGAACTGCTTACAAAGATTGCCTCTCTGTCCCAAACTACAAACTTGCCACCATAGGAGGTAACAGTTTCCCGGTAAAGGCAGCCAAACTATGGAACTCTTTGCCTCCCAACCTCAGAGTAGACATGCCCTACCTGAATTTCCGTTCTAAGGTAATCTCATGGCTGAAACTGAAGGACAGCCAAGATAGATAAGTGCTAGGGCCATCCTTCATGCGATCCACACACTGTGTAACCTTGTGTGCCACCTTTTTAATTTTGTATATACTGTATATATTGTGTGCTTTCCTCTGTTGCTCTGTACATTCCTGTATGCTAATTTGTACTTTGTACACTTTGTAACCAAGCTTCGCATATTCTTGTAAATGCTGCGCCCTGGTACCCTTGGGTATAATTGCGCATTATAAATAATAAAACATAACATAGCCTGTCGATGTTTTGCTAAACAATGCTTTTTTTTCGATGGTGTGGCATTTCAATGCTTTTTTCCGATTAAATGACTAGGAATCCTCAATCGGCTATAAAATTCCCATAGGTTCAAATACCTGATGTCATGAACGTATTTTGCCCACAACTGCTCTCTTAGGGACTGTAAAGCCAGTCTTATTACAACATCCACAATCAAAGGAAATTCTTACCTATCAAGGTACGACGTGCATGAGAAAGAACATGGGTGAGGTGAAGGAGATTCTCCACATCAAAACCCTCAGAACATCTGTATATAACCCCCAAACAGACGGGCTGGCCGAACGATTCAACCAAAGCCTTAAAAGAATCATTAAAAAACTTGTTGAAGCAGATATGAGAAACTGAACATGATGGTACCATGGGCACTGTTCGCTATTAGAAAAGCTTCACAAAGTTCTCTGGGATTATCGTCTTTTGAATTTTTATATGGATGAAATCCCAGAGAGGTGTTGGATATGCTTAGATAGAACTGGGAAGGAGGCCATGCTACCGCTCACACAAATAGCACATGGAATTAAAGAGCATATGGCACTCGTTAGAGATATAGTGAATTCTACCTTACTTAGGGCCCAAGAAAATCAGATGAGTTTCTATGACAAAAAAGCAATCACCCGCTCATTTTATATCAGACAAAATGTCCTTGTCCTTCTGCCCATATCAGAACATAAAATGTTATCTCGTTGGTACAGCCCTTACGAGATTTTAGAACAGACCGAACCCTGCAATTACTGTGTCTCTCAGCCTGACAGAAGTTCCAAGTCTATCATGTAAATCTTTTGAAAGAGTGCAGACAGGATCCGATGGAGTCATCCTCAGAAGTCATGGCAATTCTGAAAGCTGAAGAGAATGACCATCTAAACCTAATACTCAATGACCTCCCCGCACCAGACCAATTCCTGGATGTGTTCAGTTGTCTACCTAGGAGAGTCAGGGGAATTTATCACCATATCGCTATGCCCCTGGGGAAGGTTATACATTGAAAACTGTACTGGATACCAGAGGCTCATAGGGAAATAGTCATTCTGGAGGTGGAGAGATGTTGGCTGATGATATAGTAAAACCATCACAGAGTCCATGGTCCTCGCCAATAGTCCTGGTTGTCAAACAAGATAAATCATGACAGTTTTGTGTCAATTTGTGGAAATTAAACACAGTGTCCCAGTTTGATAACTACCCGATGCCAAGAATTGACAACCTCATCGATCGTTTTACATCTCCATGATTGATCTGACTAAGGGCTATTGGCAGGTCCCACTGAACCCTGATGATAACGAAAAGACTACCTTCTCTACCCCTAGAGGACAATGCCAGTTCAATGTCCTTCCCTTTGGGCTTCATTGGGCTCCGGCAACTTTTCAGAGGTTAATGGATCGGTCACTCCAGCCATACACCAGTTTCTGTGAGACCTATCTAGATTACATTGTTATACACAGTCGTACTTGCGAAGAACATATGTCCCATACATACCAGATCACCAGGGCCCTACGGCAAGCCAGACTAACCACCAACCCCACATAATGCCACCTGGTCCAGTCGGCTGTAAAGTACCTGGGCTTCTTTCTGGGTAATGGAATAGTCCAACCCCAATTGGAGAAAGTTAAAGCTATAAAGGACACCCCCATACCAAGAACCATGAGAGATTAAGGGCTTTCTTAGGGCTACTAAGCACAACTGCCATTGAAAAAATGACAAATGTACACTGTTTACACAGTAATGCACTAGACTAGAAACACCATTGAAGTGAAGCTAGCAAACATAGTCATTAAATATACATGTTTCTATTATATACAGGAATGTCAAGTAGCCTGTCCTTAAAATGAGTTTTCTAGAATGTTGTTTGAAAGACTGATATGTCTATTGATTAAGGGGGAAGTATTTATTTTCAATAAATGAAAAGTAGAGATGTTTAGATAGGCACAGATGTTCTGGTTTAATTGTGTTTTCTATAAAATGAAAGCTTTGTCCTGAATCCACCTTTATTTTGAAATTCATGGTGAATGTGCACTCAGGGCATACCAAACGTATATATGGTGATGTGTGTGCTTTAAGAAGTGTATATTTAAGTGAAATACAGCAATGACAATTGAATTAACCAGTATATGATCATTCATGATTGTAGTAACCATTGACATTGGGATTTCATTGAGGAGTGTAACAATTTATAATTTCTTTATATTTTAAATTGGTTTGATTATTTCTAACCATTGATAAATAGACCTTCTTTACAACCGTGTGTGTTTCTTGTTTGGAAAGGTGCGGAGGCCAGAAATCACCACTGTTAAACTGGTGTGTCCCAGATTCGTAAAAAGAACTTTGTTTAATAAATAAAACTTGTGCATGCCTGATTTGGGGTGGGTGGAAAAATCCCCCAAACTAAATGTCACTTGATTAGAACATCCTTCAACCCCCACCTCACACCACTCTATCCCCAACCTATCCTACCCACTTTACCCAGACCTCAGCCCATGCTCCACACCCACTCTACCCCATCCCACCACTCTACCCCAGTCCACAACCCCACCCCAATGTTTTGCCAATATCCTCTACGCACACACAATCTACACATACCATGTTCTACCCCACACACTCCATTCCCCCCACTACTCTAGCCCAACCTACTATACTAACTCACCACCTCAACCCAACTCCTTTCTATTCACACTCCACTAATATCCCTACCCCACTGACTCTACGTTACCCCAATATTCGACCCCACTACCCTCCTAAACTATTATCCCCAAACCAAAACTGTACCCCAACTATCCCACCCCCTCCCTACCCTACACCTACAATTCCACTCTACACCACATTAATCAATCCCATCACACTAATCTATCCCACTCCATTATCCCACCACAATTTCACCCAACTACTTTACCCACCCCATAGCACACTCAGTCTAAACCCACCCAATCTATCCCCACCCATCAGCTTACTCTACCCCATCTCTCTACCCCATGCAACTAACCATCCCACTTCTCTAGCCCCATTACTCTAAACCATTACTCCACCCATGCAAATGCATGACCTGCCTCTCCTACACAACCCCATTGACCTATGCCATGCAACTACCCCATCCCACTACTCAACCCACCCCTTTACCCAATGCAACCCACTACTCTACTCCACCTTATCTCACTCTTCCACCATTTCACCCAAATGTACTGATAATTGATCCCACTCTCCCACTCACTCCCACCCACTCTACCCACCTCACCCCACTCTAACCCCAGCCCACTACTTCACCCTACCCCACTCCATTACACCCCTTTATCGACTGTATTGTACCCCTATTTCTAACCAGATCTACCCTACCACCATCCCACACAGATCCCACACCCTACCTCATACCACTCCCCCACAACCCACTCTACCCATTCCACCCCACACTACTCCATCCACTCCACTCTACCCTCGCCACACTCTATACCCCAACTCATGTCACTCAACCATCACCCAGCTCTACCCCTACCAACCTACTCACTCTATCCCAACCACTCTACCCACCAACGATACCCCACCCTCTATAACCCTATCACACCCTACTCCCAACCCCTCTACTCCACCACTCTACTTTATCCCAGCTGCTTACCTCACTCCACCAGACCTTCCTATTCCACCCCATCACTCTATGACACCCAACTAACCCATGCCACTTCTCTACCATGCCATATTATTCTTCCCCATCATTCTATCCCACCCTACCTTCCTACTCTACCACATCAATATATGCCATCCCATTAAATCACCCCACTTTTCTAGCCCACTCCACCCCACTGTAATACTCCATCCCCTCTACCTGAACCACTCTACCCCACCTCAATCCACCCTTCCAGTACTTCACACCACTTTACTCCCACCCCACCACACTCTATCCCACCCTACTCCACCCACTCTTCCCATCTCCTCCCAATCTACATCCACCCTCCCCACTCCACTCTAACCCTATAGCACATCTACCTCTTCCCCCATCCAACTCTATGTCCATATACCCTACCTCACCCCAATCTTCCCCATGCAACCAACACTAAACTCAACTACACTACAACCACCCTACTCTGCTGCCACCCTCTCTACCCAATCTATCTCTACCCCACTCTATCCTCACCCACTCTATCCCCACCTAACCATACTCTACTCCACCCACTTGACCCGAGCCACTCTCAACTCACCCACCCTACCTCACTCTACTATATGCCCACCTACCCTACCACTTTGCACTATACACCACCTACTCTACCCCTGCCTCACTTAACCCACTCTCTATCTAACCCCACCAACATCGACCTCACCCCACTTGTCTACTATAGCAATTTCTCTGTCCCAACCTAATTGTTCACACCACCCACTCTACCCCACGTGCTATACCACACTTACCCCACACTTTACCCCATCTGCCCTACACCTAGCCCACTCTACACTGACCCCACTTCACCCCAAACCCGCTCCCACCCCATCCCACCCTACCCATCCTATGCATACCCAACTCTACTCCTACCCCACCACACTCTACCCATCTGACCCCACTCTTCCCCTACTTCACCTCTCTAATCACACCATGTAATACACCTACCCCACACCTCAACTCCCACCCCACTACTTTATTCCCAACCTAGTCTACCCAACCCACTGTACCCCACCTCACCCAACCCTTCCCCTACTTCACCTCACTCTACCCCCATCCACTCTACACTGACCCCACTCCTCTACTCTGACCCCACTTCTCTACAGTCTAGCCAATATTCTACCCCACCCAACCACTCTACCCCATCAAACTACTATATCCCAACCGGCTACTCTACTCCAGCACAAAACTACCACTCTATTCCAACTACTCTGTCCTACTCTAGTCCAACCCACTCTGTTTACCCCACAACACTGTACCCCACTCTACCCCACACTACTTAACCTACCCCACCCACCCTTGCCCCTCGCTAATGAATACCACTCTCTCCCACTCTACTGTGCTACCATCTCACTCCACTGTAGTCCATCCACTGTACACCTAACCCCAGCCCACTTTAGCACTACTCCCACCCACCCTCAACCCACTCTACCCCACCTAATCTATGGCCTCTCAACCCATTCTATGTCCACCAAACTATACCTCTATCCCAACTCACCCTACTCTATCCCACTACCCCAGTCTACCCCCAATCTACTTTACCCACTCCTGTACTTCCAGGCCACCTATGATATCTCACCCAATCTGTCACATCCACTCTACACCATCTGACACTATGCCTTCTGACTTCATGCCCACCGATTATATACTGATACACTATATACCCACCTCACTTTATCCTTACATGCCAGCCACCTCACCCACTCCATCCCATCCTACCCCACTGACTCTGCCCCACATTTGTCCACCCTACTTCACCCATCCTTCCCCACCCCACTACTCTTCCCACCACTCCAACCCACCTCACCACTCTACCCCACGCCACTAATCTACCTCACCCATCAATTTAACCCCCCATTCTAATCAATCACTTTACCCCATCCCTCCCCGTATTCACCCCACCACTCTACACAAACCCTGTAAGCACTCTACCCCAACCCGCTTTACCCCTACCTACCCTACCCTAACAACACTTCAACTCCCCCTCACCACTCTGTCCCTCCCTCTCTAGCCCCACTCTACCCCAGCACACTTGACACCTACCCCACCTTTACTCCGCTCCCCTCTTCCGCACAACTCCATTATTCTATCCCACAACACAATTCCACTTTACTCTACTACCCCACCCACCACTAGCCCACCAAACTATGTATGTTCGCCCAACCCCTTAACACCACCCCAACCCATTAATCTACACCATCACCTTACCCCCTCACACTACTCTACCTACCATTCTAATCTTCTACCCCACATACTTTGCACCACCCACTCTCTAACCTTCCCACCACTCTTCCCCACCACTGTAGCCCTCCTACTTTACCCCATCACCCTGTGCAATCTTTGACAAATCCTTGGATGTCGACCCTTCTCCCCTAAGAGCAGCCCCTTCCCATGAGGCCAGGGAGGTGAAGCTGCTGCCCGATAGTCCCTGTGGAGGTGGTACTCAGCGGGTGGATGCCATGGGGAGGGATCCCCGTTTGGAACTAGTGGGGACTGTCCAGAAAGAATGCGGTATGCCCAAAGCCTATCCCCACCACAGTCATCCTTCTCCACTACACAGAGTCCCATAATCCCACACACTTCCATGTACCTCTGTAGGGTAGATTACTTGACTTCACTAGAAAGTACTGCGACCAGGAAGAGTAGGGACTACCTATGTGAGTTATATGCAGAAACTGGTACAAAGAAGAACACAGGTAACTCAGTTAAGTGAGAACATCAATACTGGGATGAGGAAGAGGTAAGGAGCAATGCAGAGTGCCACACAGAATCAACATGAGCGACCTAGACAATGTGAAACAAGCAAGTTAATTCCGATGAAAAACATGGAAGAAGGACTTCACAAGTTGTGAGACCTTTCCTGGAGGAACCAGGAAATTCAAATTGAGCTGAAGGAATGGAGACGCTGGGAGTGCAGAGTCTGAGACACTAGCCTACTGGCAGAGGCGTCCCCGGTAGCTCCACCATGGTTGGCCCAAAGAGGGATGCAGAGACCAAGAGAAGCAGCTGACTTAGAGTGCAGGCGTGCAAGTAGAGCTGGAAACATCCAGCCCAGGAGTAGAGGAAAGTGGCGAGGAAGCCGTAGCCCCTGCAGATACTGTGAGAAGCCAGAGAGGGGAGGAGAAGCCCAAAGACACCCAGAGGTTGCCAGTAAGAACCCTGAAGTGGTCCGGGTTGATAGGAACCCCGAAAAGCAGAAGAGTCACAAAGAACGGGTCTGGGACCCACACCAAATAACAAACTGTCTCCAAAGTCTTCACAGTCACAGTACCTGATAGGATAGTGAACCAGGTCTGCAGCTTCAAGAGAAGAGACTCTCACGGGTCTGGCATCCATACCCTTTTATGAAGAATAACCTAAGTCATCTTCATAGTCACAGTACCCAACAGGATAGTGAACCAGGTCTGCAGCTTCAAGAGAAGAGACTCTCACGAGTCTGGTATCCATACCCTTTTATGAAGAATAACCTAAGTCATCTTCATAGTCACAGTACCTGGCAGGGTGGTGAACCACGTGGGCTGTGAACATTGCGAGAAGCCTATGAAAGGCCAGGGGAAAGGAGTCATTCCCCATGATGTTTGTAAACATTGTCATAAAGGCCAAGAGAAGGGAGTCATTCTCTTGGCATTGCAAGAAGCCTAAGAAAGGGCAGGGGAAGGGAGTCATTCATTTGGTATTTGCGAACGTTGCCATACAGGCCAAGGGAAGGGAGTCATTCTCTTGGCATTGCGAGAAGCCTAAGGAAGGCCAGGGAATGGGAGTCATTGCCCCTGGTGTTTGCGAACATTTTCATAAAGACCAAGGGAAGGGAGTCATTCTCTTGACATTGCGAGAAGACTAAGAAAGGGCAAGGGAAGAGCTCCATTCCTCTGGTGTTTGTGAACATTGTGATAAAGACAAAGATAAAGGAGTCATTTTCCTGGCATTGTGGGAAGCCTTGGAAAGACCAAGGGAAGGGAGGTCTTCTCTTGGTACCCAGGATTTGAGTTGGAGCTTTGCTTTATTTTGAATTGAGACTTTTTTCAGTCTGGAACGTTGTGTGCTGCGTTTGAAAAGAACTGCAAGCTGGGGAAGAGAGTCTCTCCCTCGGGAAATATTCCTTTTAGGCTACTGGCATAGTATTCCACTCCACAGATGAAGAGAACCATTCTTCTGCATTAAGAAGACCAACCTTTTAGTTTAATTAGAATTGTAACGGAAGGAAATAGGTTTTGACACAGAACGGTTGACTTCTTTATTTTAGACCTTTTGACACATCTGTAGTATTGAGTTGAGGCAGGAAAACCCCTCTTAATAATATGGTCAGGTAGGGGTTTTCCATTATTTTCAGCCAAAATAAAAGTATTTAGTAACAATCATGCCACCTGTGTCTCAGTCTCCTTCTTCCACACCCCACTAATCTAGCCGATCTCACTACTCTATCCCACCCTATTACTCTATTCCACCCACACCCAGACGATCCCACATCATCCCCCTCTGTACCCCCATTACTTTACTGCAACCCCACTACTCTGCCTCCCCCTCTATATCAAACCCACTATACCCTCACCTCACCCCACTCTACTGACCCTCTCTACCCCACCTCACCACAAACTACCCAGCCCAATTCCACCTTACCCTACCCCCACTCTGCTCTACACCACTCCACACTATCCCACCCAACTACTCAACCCCACCCCACAACTCAACCTCATCACCTCTACTCACAACCCACACTACCACTGCCCACTAGTCTACCCACTCCATTACTCTACCCATCCCGTTACTATTCTCCGGCTACTCTACTCGACCCTACTACCCAACTCCACACATCCACCGCTCTACCCCAACTACCCCAGCTCCACTCTACCCAGCTCCATTACCTTACCACTCTAATTAACCACAACACATCTAATCCAAATACTCTCTCCCACCCCTTCAATCCACCCTCCCAACTCCGACCCATTCCACCCACACACACACACACCACTGATGCCCGTCCACATTACTCAAACCCACTACTCTACCCCACTAGCCCACCCCACACCCCCACCCTCCAACTCTATCTCATCAATCAATGCCACCCCATTCCATTACTCTTCCCCATCCCATCTGTCCCACACACTCTAACCGACCTTACCCCACTATATCACCAACTGAACCCAATTTAGCCACCTCACTCGACTCTACCCCGACTCCACTGCTCTACCACACTCTACTCTACACAACATCACTATAACCCCACCTCACCCTACTCTAAATCAAGCCACTATTCATACCCCAGTGCATTCTGCACCAACCCAAGCACACTCTATCTGTACCCCCACAACCCTCCCCTACTAAACCCACACCACTGTACCACACCCACTATATTCCCACCCCATTATATGTGCACCCATTCTACCCCAGCCACTCTATCCCACCTAACCCCACTCTACCTCCTGACACTCTAACCCACCCCACTCTACTCTCAATCCAACCCTGCCCACTCTACTCCTGCCCCACTGTACACTATAGCATAATACCTCTACCCGCTGTATCCCACCCTTACCCCACTTCACACCATTCCCCCACCCCACTCGACCCACACTTCAATCCCACCCAACTCTACCCCAGCTACCATACATCACATCACTCTACCCACACCTGTGTACCTCATGCCACTCTACGTCCACCTACTCTACTCCTCCCATGGCTCTACCACTACTCCTGCCACACTCTAACCCCATCCCACTAGTCTAGCAAACCCACTCTTCCCCGCCTACTATAATACATCCTATCCCCACACCTCCACCTCAATCCCCTCTTCCCTCACCAACTCTACCATCAGCCCCTCTACACAAACCACTGCAGCCAACCTCACTTTACCCCCACCTGACTCTACCTCCCCTGACTCTACACCCACCCCAATCTATATTCTCTCCACTCAACTTCCACCCCTCTCTACACCCATCCCATTCTTCCCTTTGATGCTCTACTTTGACTTCACCACACTCTATCCCTATGCACTCTATCGCTAACTACACCACACCCCCCTACATTGAACCACCTCTATGCTTACTCACACCAAGCTCTATCCCTACCACTACCACACTCCAGAAACAACCACCCCACCTCACCTCTCTATACCAACAGCCCACACTACCCAGTCCACTCAAGCCCACCTAATAACACTCTAGCTCACTGTAAAACACCAACCCTTCCTACCCATCTATACCCTCACCCACCCTTCCTCACCTCTCTCTACCCCAACAGCCCATCCTTCCTCAACCTTCTCTGCCCCACCCACTCTTCTTCATTCTTCTCTATATGCCACTGTCAAGACAAGGTCTCATCTTAACACGGTTTGGTCTTTTTCTAATGGCAAAGTACTGCCTGGCCTTTCCTGAAGCCACAATGCCAGCAGGTGAAGAACACTATGTGGCAAACCCCATAGAGGGAAAAATCCTCTGTAAACATGGAACCTCAATAACAGGTGACAGACCTCTTACTTAGAGGATAGAGGCAGGGATAGCAAGTACTAACTTCTAACATTAAGGCTGGTACACCTGTTGACAGATTTCTTATTTAGAGAAAGGAGGCAGGGGCTGAGAGTGCTTGCTTCAATTGTAAGGCTAGACACAACAGGAAATCAGGAGAAGCAGCAGCAAGTCAGAAAAGGAGCAGGCGAGATCACAGTTAAAGCTACAGCAGGAAGAAACCGTAGTGACTTCAGCACCTCAGGAACAGGAAACAACATCAAGTATTCCAACTCTCAGAGGTGATTTGAGGGTTTTTATTGGCATTTTCTTGGTTCGTCCCTTTCTCTCTCATCTTATTTAGTACCTCGTCCCTTACCCAGGCAGCCCTGATCCCACATGAGTATATATAGAAGGTTGACCGCTATAATCAAATTCTGTTTTATGCTAGGGAAGTTGACCTAATGGCAGATTCCTTCTCTCTCTAAACTCCCCCAGGGACTTCCTAACTGTCCCTACGCTATCCAGTTGTTAGTGTTGTACTGGGATTTTGGGAATTGTGCCTTACTTACAGACGCGCTGTTGGATTCAGTCCCTCATCTAACATGCTCTCTCACCTGTGCCTTTCCTGCATTACCACTTCTCTACCCACTTTTCTCACTCCTCCCTCAAATCTTCTGTCCCTCTGATAGGTTCCACTTCTTCCAGGCCTCGCACACACTGTTTGATGTTACTCCTCCCTCCACTACTCTACTACTCACTTCTCCACACCACTATGACATCCCCCACAGTACTACTCCCTCCTTCACTCTATTCCCTCTGAAACTCTACTCCCCACTCCACTCTACTACTCCCTCCTTCACTCTACTCCCCCTCCACTCTATTTCTACTCAGACAACCTCTTTCCACTTATTGCTATACACTTGACAGTCACTCATTACACTATGGGCCTCATTACGAGTATGGAGGTAGCCATGGTGCTATTAGCACCATGGCTGCCTTCATACCGGGCTCCAATACCGGGTTCCTTCAATGGGGAATTACCGGGTCATTCCAACATTGGAGGATCCGGTAATTCCTCCTTGAAGGAACCATTCCCCATTCCTATTTGAGCCCCCATAGGGCTTAATGGGAATGGGGAGGGAGCTAATAATGGGCACGTTACTAACGGCCCGTTATTTGCTCCCTCTTCCCCTTGCGGGACCCAGATAGGACGTCTGGTTTTACCAGACATCTGTTCCAAATCCCACCAAGGGAACCTCGTAATAGGCGCTCCCGTAATGAAGGGTGCCGGTCCCGTACCGGCACCCTTCATTACGGGAGCGCCAGGGTCCTAATGAGGCCCTATGTATCCTAAACTCACTCACCACACAAATACGCACCCTCACACTGCAGTACCATTTGCACTCACTACCCAATCCCTCACCTTCTCTAGAAAGTGTCTCCACAACACACTGTTCCTTCCTTCCTCCTGCTGGTCTCTTGATCTGCCACTTCCACCTTTTCAGATCTGACCCGAATAACCCACACTTCCTGCTTCCTGTGGTTGCTTTGTATATCTCTCCCCCCAGCCCCCGGTTGGCTCTCTATCCCTGGCCAATCAGGGCCTGTTTTTCTCCACCCAGGATGGATGGCCTGCTGGCAGATTTATGAAAATGGGGCTAAACCCCACCCTCTTTTCCCATACAGGTCTGTCGCAGAATAACAGTGGCAGCCCGAACAAGGAAGTGCTCAAGTTCGTATATTGGGTCCGGTGTCTTTCCGCCCGATGGTAAGTTCCATGGGTGAGGGGTATTTGAACCTCAGCTTTAGTTCCTTGTGGTCTAAGGGATAGAGCAGAGCTGTTGCTTGGTTTCGCTTAGTGTCGGCGAGTGTTGTGCGGCTAAACTGGTCTCCATGATATGATATGATATTTTATTTATATCGCGCTCATACACAAGTGTTTCAGAGCGCGACCGAGCAAAGGGAGGAGAACAAGGGACCTCCCTATGTTCTTCTGTCTCCAGCGGTGCTCTCACTATCTGCCAGTTTGGGCCGCCTGTGAAACACATGTCTGGGGGGTTGAACTTCATAATGCAGGCCTCAGTCTTCTGCATCTCAGGAGGCACGAAGAGTGCTTGTAAAGGTCTCATTGTCTTTTTGTGTGGCTTTTCTTCTAGGATAAACCTGCTGGGACTGAAATGAACTGAAAGAGACTGGCAAGCATTTCCTGTTGGATGGATGGTGTGAGACCATTGTGGACTGCACAGAAACAGACTGGACAAGGGGGGGGGGGGGCAGGAATTGGGGCCCTTTGAAATGCCACCATCCTCAGAGTTGGAGTGGGCACTAGACTACTCCCTAGGCCTCCCACCTCTGGCTGAGAGGAGCTCTGATGAGGCACTGGCCTTATCACATGATTTATTTACAAAATGAGGGTAATTTTCTCTCTGATTCTATGTTTATATACTAAGACAATGTTGTATTTACAGAGATGTATTTACAAACCGAGCCAGAGAGATGTATTTATTATATGCAGACCAAATACAAATAAGACCCTGTGGGACCATGCAGAGTGACTCAAAGTACATGTTTGCAGGGTCTCATGATGTATTTCTTTGATCAGGCTGCGCCTCCTTTAGGCCACGCAGCACTTAGGTCACAGACCCTTGCCAGAGTCCCCTCTTGATCTTTCATCCCACTTAAAGCACTGAGCACCAGTCCAATGATGCATTATTGTGTAGGGTCCAGGCATGGGAAGACAGCCAGATGTGCTGTTAAGAGGCCCTTCATGGAAGTAGTAAGATTGTGGTGGCATGGCACAGAAATGGCAGTGCACATGAAATCACACCAGGTGCTCCAATGCCACCACGGGTCGTTCTGCAAGCAGGGCTGAGGGTGAGTGTCGCCATGCTGCCGTGGTTGCGTGGCACAAGAAAGAGGGTTGCAAACAGAGGTCGAAATGAGCGGGAGCTATCAGGAATGGAGTACCACTACTTTTATTTGTTACTGTTAACAGTTCCACCCACTGCTTTTACATTCACTTTCACCATCCTGGAAATGTACCTTATGAAGTTAAAGCATACCTCTTCATTTTACCACCCTGTGTCACATACAGCCAAACTGAAATCTGTTTCACCATAAATTCACACAGCAGGGATGACATCTCAGCCTGGATGGACTCTGTCTGGCTTCATCTTAACTATCAGAAGAGGGAGGAGGTCATGCTAACACTAATCCCATGACAATATGGGTCCAGGAGGATAGCTCAGCAGCAACATGCTCGCCTTGGAAAGAAGACGACACGAAGCAACACAGGTTTGATCCCAGGGTCCACGCTTAGAAACCTCCAGGTATTAAGCGCATTATAAATATGCAACTAAGAGACATATTCCTGTAACAGCGCCTTGATGCCCCCGAGCAGTGTGAGCGCTTTAAAAATGCAAATAAATAAAATAAATATCTATCTCATGTTGAATGATCATATTATACAGTTTATAAAGGTTCACTCCATTGCCATGGGATTTAATTTTACCGTCAGGTGGCTACAAAAGATTTGTCCCTTTATGCCACCGGGCAACCGCGCAGTTATAGTAGGAGACATAGTGACTAGTCACCTGGAATATTGTAATGCACTCCTGTTGGAGACTTCAGGACCACAGACTATTCATCCCTAGGAATCTGTCCAACCGGAGGAGATAAAAGACTCCCAGTCTTGGGATCCAGGCTTTGTAATCAATTACCAAATTCTACTCATGGCAACACACATTTGTTTTGAAGCAGCTGCTGTTTAGGTAGGTGTCAAGTATGGGTTTTTAGCGAGTAGAGCCCATTGATTTCACAAAAGACCTATATACATTTTCCAAGTGACTGGCCAACTGAGGGAAATGAGTGAAAAACAACACAGGGAACCTCACTTGGCCTGTTCCACCCACTTGGCTGTCATCGTGGCCCATTCACAACTCCTTGAAACATGTGTTGCAACTTGCGTCCTCCTGCACGCCCCGTTTCCTGCCGCAGGAACAGTTCCACTACTTTCTTTGGCACACTTCTGCCATTGGTTGCAGGCTTTGGTACATACAGGACTGGCTGGTGAAAAAGTGGGCATTCACGTCTCCATGCCAGTGGAGCCAGGATCCACTGGCATGGGAGTGCAGGTAGTAAGGGCTATTGGGCCGGTCTGTGCCAAGTCTGTATTGCGGCTGTGTATGCCTGTTGAGCCTGCCTTCGCCAGAGTGGTGGTTCTGATCTCTGTGTCAAAGGGGTTGCGATGTGACGACCCCAGGCCATGACAGATGTGTATATAACACAGATAAAGTATTTTACTGAAGTGATTGGTGCACATATAAAATACGCACACAAGGGAAGACAAGCCAGAGCAAAGGCAATAGCTGACAAACAAATCTAATGGAAAGTATGACACTATTTATGATACAACACAGACACCCGGATTAACAGAGGCACAATCAGAGAGTTTATTCTGTGACGCGTGAAGGTTGTGAAGAGAGAGGGAGGGGTGGTCAATAGATAGATGTTAATATCCGGCTAAACAGCACATCACCTAGCGGCCAAGGTGTGTAATGTCATAGAAAGTGCCCTTAAAAGCTCCACTGGCTCCCAGGTGCTGCAAGGATCACATTCAAATCCCTCTGCATCATCCACAATGCTGCCTGGGCGGGGACGACGCTATCTGCAACTCTCTCTTACAAAATACTCTCCTTCTAGACCTCTACGTTCCTCTGGCACCAAATCCCTCTGCATCATCCACAATGCTGCCTGGGCGGGGACGACGCTATCTGCAACTCTCTCTTACAAAATACTCTCCTTCTAGACCTCTACGTTCCTCTGGCACCAAATCCCTCTGCATCATCCACAATGCTGCCTGGGCGGGGACGACGCTATCTGCAACTCTCTCTTACAAAATACTCTCCTTCTAGACCTCTACGTTCCTCTGGCACCAAATCCCTCTGCATCATCCACAATGCTGCCTGGGCGGGGACGACGCTATCTGCAACTCTCTCTTACAAAATACTCTCCTTCTAGACCTCTACGTTCCTCTGGCACCAAATCCCTCTGCATCATCCACAATGCTGCCTGGGCGGGGACAACGCTATCTGCAACTCTCTCTTACAAAATACTCTCCTTCTAGACCTCTACGTTCTCTGGCACCAAATCCCTCTGCATCATCCACAATGCTGCCTGGGCGGGGACGACGCTATCTGCAACTCTCTCTTACAAAATACTCTCCTTCTAGACCTCTACGTTCCTCTGGCACCAACTCCCTCTGTGTAAAACATTTCGATAAAAACAGAGAGCAGGAAGTTGTTCGCATTCCTCAGCTGGATGCCCCCTATGGAACAGCCTCCCCCTCCCTCTGAGTCTTGAGCAGGACCTTCTTAAATTCCGAAAGCACCGAAAGACGTTCCTCTTTTCCTCCTCCTTCCCTTCTTCCCTCCTCTGTTAATCTCACAGTTGATCTGATTGATGTCTTCGACCATTGTGCTTCCTCGAGCCGTTGACCACTCACACCCAATCTCCCCAGCTTCTGTCTACCTTCAGCACGTGCCTCGGCACCCCCTGCGCACTGGAGACTCAGACTTTTCCCACCCAACGCGACGCCTGGCCGCATAGCACTTACCCTACCTTGCACTTCATCTGTGGCTCAACCTCGAGCACGGACACCCCAGCACCTACCCCACTGCCCTCTTCCTTGCTGCACTTTCACATTCTGAATACTCACAAAGCATAGAAGATTCGACTTCCCTTCCCCCACTGTATTTCTTGTATATTTTATTGTACTGCAATCCCATGTTCCCCCTCTGTTGCCCTGGGGGTGCTTTGAAACAGAATGTATTTGCTGTATAAGCACCTAACAAGCAAACAATAAATAAATAAATACATAGGGAACTGCTGCATGCTCGGCAGGCGGAAGAAAAGCATAAATGACAGCCATATGGAGCCCCAAACTCTGTTGTCCTTGTATGTATGGGGTTTCTTTGAAGAGTAGGGTCTTCAGGTTCTGAACGCTGATGACCCCCAGGGAAGGGGGAATAAGATGAATGTTGTAATAACGTCATAAAGGCAATAAGATGACTGTGATCATGAAGGAGTTTTGGAATCGTGCTGGAAATTGGCAGTGTTTGTTTTCTATTACATATGTGGACGAGAGTTTGTTATTATTCTTTTATAGCGGGCAATGGATAGGGATATTACCACTTATTGGGGGTCATTACGACCCTGGCGCTCAGGGATTACCGGTACCGGTAAGGGTACCGGTACCGGTAATCCCATAGCGCCCAATTCCCATAACGGCGGCTGGAACCAGCCATTATTGCAGGGACCCGCAAAGGGACCCTGGCGATAATTACGGTACTGCAATTTGTGGTACCGTATATTGCATCGCGCTTTACCTAGGCACTTCTAAACAAAACCTAAACAGAATGCAAGTAATGCAGAACAATGCCGTCAGATCAGCCTGTAATATCCCAAAGAATCAACATATTTCCACCATTAGACAAAACCTTAAATGGCCAAACATCAACCAAAGAATCGACCTTAAAGCCCTATCATTAACACATAAATCCCTACACAATCAAGCGCCTTCCTACCTTTGTGACACCTTTTCTAGGCACACTTCAGCCAGACCTATCAGAACAGCCCAAACCCATTGCATAAATACTCCTAGAGTCAATCTACAAAGTGCGGGCGGAGTCAACTTCCCTGTACTTGCTGCAAAAAAATGGAACGCACTCCCCCTTAACATCAGAGCTGAGCCCTCCTTCATGATCTTTAGGAACAAAGTCAAGTCAGGCTTCTGGAACCAAAATCACACCTAGCCTCCGTCCTCGTGGCGCCTGTTTACACACCTGTATGTATGCAAATGTTCTACGTTTTAACTGCCGCCAGTCTGGCCATACAATACTGTAAACTGTAAATTGCAAATATCCTTATGTACAATGTCAATGTATGAATAACATGTATGCAAGATATGCGCTCAGCTGCCCCAGGGCCCCGACGCGCAATACAAATAAATAAATAGAAATACAAATATACCGCCTTTCCCCATTCCCATTATGCCTTATGGGGCCAAAATGGGAATGGGGAAGGGCCATGGTGAAATGGGGAAGTACCGCCCCGCCAACCTTGGAATGGGGTGGTACTTCCCCATTTCACCATGGCGGACTCGTTACAATACCGGCAGCAACCATGGTGCTAATAGCGCCATGGTTTAGCGCCGGTGTTGTAATGAGGGCCATTGACTTCAGGCAAAATGCGCCTCGAGAGCTCCCTAAAACGGACGGGCTACAGACTGCTGAAACAGCGCTTTCAAAGGCTCTCCAGTGCACTGGGTGAAAGCCAACTGGTCCTCCATATTGGATTGTGCTGGCCTAAACCAGCTCGATCAATAAGGCTTTATTCTCGTACGGATGTGCGCCAGAGGGCGGTGGCCCCGGATTACACTGAATATTGTCAGAATAGAGCGACTGACCCAGAAGCAGAGGATCACCTGATGATAGGAGATAAGCAGGAAGCAGAAGACGGACTACAGATGTACACAATGAACATTATTCTTATATCTTGGGGCGGGGTGAGGTTAAACGGATGTGACGTATATTATGAGTGGCCAGGCCATGATGGAATATAAGGGGAAGGCGACTTGGAGGTAGTATGGGTTAGTTTGGGCGATACACTAATGGGGTGCTATTTGTTTGTATGGTTTGCAAACTGGCAATTAAGGATGTCTTGCTTTGTCCATTCCCAATACGACTCTTGAGTCCTTTTGTTTGATTTTGCGTTCATAAGGTACTTCCTGAAGTTCAGGATCAAGGGGGCCTTCTTAACTTGAAGCTGATGGCAACACTTCCCTGAAGCCACAGCGCTGCTTCTGTGGTAGACCTAAAAATGTGTGGATCTTTTAAGGTGTGCAACCTTGTTTAGGGGGGAAAAAGCTCAAAGCACAAAAATAACTAATTACGGATTTGAACAAAACTTCTGGCGCAATAGCATGGAGGACCACATAAGAAGAAGTTTTCCGGCAAACATAGACACACTTTTAGGCTCTTATAAAAGCATATGACGGCAGCTTATTGCACTGTCGCCACACTGGATCACCATCGCCCTATCTTGAGTACCTGAAAAAAGGAATCAATGGGATCAATGGGATCATTAGCAGCAGAGATTTTAGAATCGGCTCTAATAGCAGAGTCCAATACAACCACGCACTACAGTATCCAAGACAAAGTGCTAACCCATTATACAATGGCGAGCAGTGCATGCCAAGTACCACCAAGCTGGCTTCCATTCCACTAATCAGAACTTCAATGGCAACACCCATGAATGCGACCGTGAATCAGACGCATACTGACATCAGGCCACCCATGATGCCTCGGGCCACCATATGGATTGTGATGTTTAACTTTAATGTAGATGACACCACATCCATTAACTAGAAATGCCTCATGTGTAAAGGTCTGGGTGCATGGGATCATTGTCTCTATAAATAAGGCGCCCTTGGTCATCTAGAAAAGGGTGTCCCTTCCCACAGTCACATTGCCCTCCCTGGAATAATCACAGAAAGCAACAGGATGCCCACTGGAACAAGAGTTCTCTGAGCAGAAAAGAATCAAGAACCATCAAAGGTACTCGGCTTGTGCTCCGTGAAGCTGAAGATCAAGAACCAATCGGTGATGATCTGGTAGCAATCATGAGAAATGGTAAGAGTTGGAAAGGGTCTCCACCCTGACACTGGCTCAACATACACATAGGCCAGAAAGCGTGCATGCCTAAATGCACAAACATATATTGCAAGAGGAGACAAGTAACTAATAGTAGACTGTTCAGCATCTTGGAATAGTCTCAAGCACATGATGATGGCAAGTATCTTGCAGTGTGTGACCAACACATCCACTTTCTAGTTCTACAACAATCTTCAAGCCTTCCTACAGGCCTAATACACAATCAAGAGCAAAGGCAGCACTTCACAGCACACCAGGAGAAATCAAACTATCCCACTGGTGCCTTGTACCGGCATGCTGGGCCTGATGCGTGCAAGGCGGCATGCTGATCCTGATAGATGCGCCAAGCCGCCACAGTGGTACTGGCCGTACGTCACTGTGTTGATCCCTATCACAATATGGATGCTTCGGTTTCACTGCTCTCCTAGATCAGTGAGGAAACAGAAGACCCTTGCAGAAGGCACCCTGCCAGATCAGGATGGCACACAGAGAAAGGCACAGAGAAAGGCAGGATGCCCACTGAAAAAGTCCCCACAGCGGCCAATACACGTTTTGAGATGAGAGATCAGGACTCCATGGCACACAACAGGCACCACGTTGAGCAGCAGAAGAGTTGCAACACACCTTGACTTAATGGCCACTTACCTGGTAAACGCCGGCCAATGACCGAAGAAGGACGGCACAAAGATTAAGCCAAACTGGAACAAAAGAATGCGAGGCACAAGGACCAGTCCGCCATCCTAGAACAGGGACACAACATAGGCTGGCAGGGTACGATGTTGTTACATCGGCCATTTGTTTTTTGATGAGTTTTTTCAGAGCATTTTTTGCCAAAATAACCCATCGAGAAACATGGGGGGCTGAAGGGGACATAAGGGGTGGGCGGGGGAATAGGTCGTAAACAATAAGGGAAGGTGGTTTGTGGGTGGAAGCCCCCAACAATAAAAAATAAAATGTTTCTATGAGTTTTTTCAGCAAAAAACTGTTGGAAAAAAATAATTTAATAAAACAGGCGGTGTTAGAACATATATCTAAAATGTAAAGAACTAAGTCCTCTTTTGTTGCCAAATGGATGCTCATCTAATTTCTGCACACATCTTTATCCATTACTGCGGTCCCCTTCCCCCATGCTAACACTTGAAAGCCTGCTGGTACATAAAGACAAGAGTATGAAATAGTTGCATCTTAATGCGCTATTGCTGCTCCTAACATTTATTCTCACAGTTTGTCAACAAATGTCTCTTTATTTCTTCAATTCAATTCATATCTCCGAACAATTCATTCTTTAAACATATCAATTTCTCTTGTGTGATGAAAATAAATAACCATGGTTTGACAACCCCAACCCTGCTTTCTTCCCAGATGTTTCCTGGCCCCCCTGTGTCATGAACCGTCGTCTGCGTCCCTTCTGGACTTCCTGGTCCCTGACCCATAGGGGATTGAATACAGTGATCCTTCCAACATGGCCGCTTGAAACTGAATGCTCTTGGCCAGTCTATTCTCCACGCTGCACTCTCTACAAAACCGACACGCCCCCGCGGCTCTGTGCGTCTCAACGCTACCGCTTGCTGTAGTCAGACGTGTGTTGCCGGAGTTCGTTCGGGGCTCTCTTTTGATTCCTGGTTCCCGGTTCCTTGAATCCTCGTCCTTCCTCCCATTCCTCTACCTTACCTCTGATCTTCCTGCATTTTCTTCCGCGCTCGGGTCACAGCGTTCCGTGCCTCCGAGTGCAATCTTCATTCCTTCCTGGTATCCACCCTGGACTTCTGAACGCTCCCAGAAGTTGGATAGCGAACCTCACGCTGGAATCCGAGGATCAGCGTTAGGGTTTGTACAAATCTCGGACCGTGAGAAAGAAGACATCACAGAAGGTTGCAAGCAAACAACAAAAGCAGGTGAGAAGGGGAGAGACTTGTGACACCCTGTCCCCCAATTCTTCCATCAAATATTTGATGGTAGGAATTTAGCGTGTATAATTATCCCACAGCTCGATGTGGCAGTAGCAAAGAAAAAACAAAGAGGTGATGGCTGGAAAGTTCAAAATGAATCTTAACCTGTGGCATTGCTCTGGGCAACCATCCAGACCATCGTTCTTCACCTGCCAAGCCAATACAGAAGGGGAAAGACCCTATGAATATCAGACTTGGTCCCACCCCAAAAGGGGCAGTCCAGCATGAACTGCTAGGTCACATCCCTTCTGCACAAGACCACACGCATCCCCAGACATGTTTCTGCCTGGTTGGGCCTCATTAGTGAGGAGTAGCTTGGGTCTCTAGGCCCAGCAGGCACAGGACCCACATCTGGCCACAGGGAACCAAGCTGCACTTCACTGAGGAGGCCTAACAAGGCCGAAACATGCTTCAGGTTTTTTGTGTTTATGTGGAGAGGGGACCTGACCGAGCAGGGCTGCTCCCATTGGCGGCAGTTCCTGACTGATTTGCATATGACTGGACCCCTTCGGCAATGGTGCAGAGGAGCTAATAAACGGTGGTGTGGGAAGTTACCCAGAGCAATGCCAGTGGTTCAGATTAATTGAAAATCTTCCACTCATCATTGTTTTGGTGGCTGTTTGTCTCCCGATGTGGCAGTGGCAGCTTAAATGTTAGAAGAGGCAGAGCATAGTTTCACTCAACAATTCTGTGATATGGGTAGCAAGTCCATTTGCTGGAATGTCCTAAAACTGCTGTTAGGATCCTTAAAGAGACTATCGTTCACAGGTCTTGCAAGAGGACTAATACCTGTAGAGTATTTATTAATAGTTTGACATTCTTAGTATGGGCATCTGTAGAGCGAAGTTTATACTACCGAGGTGGCATCTTCACACTATGCCTAAAGATTGGGGGAACAGAAAATAGTAGGGTATTTACTGTTGCAAGTGACAGGTTTTCAAGGACATGCGGTAGGAGACATGATGGTAGATACTCCAAATCCAAGAAAGAATATTGTTCCGGAGTTGGGATGCCAGCATTGTGAATGCTTAACCTCCGAAGCAGAATCTGGAGGTGACGACGGGGGGGACCACAAGAAGTCACCCAGATAACAGGGCAGTGTCCTCCTTCCTTCCCCCTGAATAAGGGGGAGGGGTTGAGCAAAGCCCGTGAAAAGGATAGGGGGCGGGATGCCCACCAAAGGTCCAGGGGGGAACAGGGAGGCGGAAAAGCTGAAGTCAGCGCTAAAATTTCCAGAAGTTGTGAAACAGAACATTTCTAAAGAAGTCAGTTTAGGAAGGGTAGCAGGTCCTTTAGCCACCCCAACCTTTGAAGACTTTAAAGTATAACCCTTGGGATTGGTGCTCAAGAAAGAAGGCGGCCAGTTTAGCCTCATCCAGCATCTATCGTGAATAATGGCATTGCAGAGGAAAGCTGTAGGGTGAACCACGCCTCCTTTGAGGATGCAGTGGAGCTGGTAAAGGGCATGGGGAAAGGGGCACTAATGGGGAAAGCAGACATTGAACCCGCCTTCAGGCTATTGCCAATCAGCAGACAAAGCTATAATTTGCTTTGTTTCAAGGTCGAAGGGCAGTACTATTACAACAAATGCCTGCCCATGGGTTGCTCAATTTCCTCTGCATACTTCGAGAAATTTAGCACATTTTTGGGACATGCACTAAAGGTGAGGGCCGGGGACAGGAAAGTGATGCATTACTTGGATGACTTCCTGTTCATCGGCAGAAAAGGGACAGTTGAATGTGGCACGTTAATGGAGACATTTAAGGCATTGACACATGAGCTGGGGGTTCCCCTAGCAGAAGGAAAGACAGTTGGCCCACTCTCAAGACTAACATTTTTGGGAAATGAGATAGATTCAGAGGAGGGGAAGACAAGGCTACCAAGAGACAAAGTGGAGAACCTAAAGGACACAATTAAGGGATTTAGGGGCAAGAGCAAGGCGACATTGATGGAGCTACAGTCATTGGCAGGAAAATTGAATTTCGCTGGTAAGGTGATCCCAACGGGCAGGTTGTTCGCCCAGAAGCATTGAATTAAAGACTGGGGCTGCAGCATGCATCCAAGCATGGCTGTTTGGGTGCAGATATAAAGGAGGATCTGAAGTTGTGGGATGGTTTCCTGGATAAGTTTAATGGGGTGCTACTATGGAGGGAGCAGTGAGCAAGTAGTGAAAATCTGAGGCTTTTCACAGACGCATCAGGCGCTCACGGATTTGGGGCAAACATGGGGAAGAACTGGTGTGTGCAAGATAAGCATGGCCAGCATCATGGCATTTGGATGGCCTAACCTGAGACATCACACTGCTGAAATTGTTTCCCATCGTGGTGACATTTCGTCTATGGGACACGTCTCTGGCCAAAAAAAGAGTGGTCCTGTTGTCAGATAACCTAGCAGTGGTACAGATCATAAATCAAGGGACATCTAGCAACTTAAGGGTTTTGAGGTCACTCAGGGAGCTTGCAACAAGCTTGCTCAATTTAAACTCAGAAGTGAGAGCGAGACACATACCAGTGGTAAGGAACGTCACAGCTGACTCTCTCTCTCGTTTACAGTTGGGAAGGTTTTGGGAAAGCAGACTAGAGGAAAACGAGAGGATGACCCCATTCAAGGGCCAATGGTGAGGCATGATTGGGAAAATGTAAGCACACTGATCAGCACAGCATTGGCGCCAGGCACAGGAAAGCGTTACAAAGCGTGTTGGGAGTGATTTCAGACTTTCAAGGAACGTTTTTTGGCAGAACTCCAGGGAGGATCGCATGTGCACACCTTCATCGGGTGGGGCTGGCAGACTCAGAAAACTAGATCCTGGGTTGCTTACCACCTGGCAGCAATAGCCCACTATCACAAGATGGGAGGGAAGCCAGACCCCAGCAAGGAACACTATGCCATGATGGCGATGAATGGCTGGGATAAATGCACAGAGAAGAAAGTTGATCTCAGGCGCCCCATAGACAGTGAGGCCAAAGAATATTGAGTGTGCTCAAAAGCCTCCACTGTGTTGAATTTGCATCTAGATAGTGTGCCCAAAAGTTTCACTGTATTGAATTTTGCGTCTAGATAGTGTGCCCAAAAGCTTCACTGTTTTGAATTCTGCATCTAGGTGGCGTGGGCTTACAACATTGAGCGTCCTCTAAAAGCTTCACTGTGTTGAATTTGCATCTAGATAGTGTGCCCAAAAGCTTCGCTGTGCCCAAAAGCTTCACTGTGTTGAATGGGTGGGGAGTAGAGCAATTACTCTACTCCGAAAAACCCAGCCATTCAACTTTACCTTACCTCTGAATTGTGATTGTTAGCAATGCTTCCCCTGCTTACAATTGTGGACATTTGCCACTGCCAAACCCACACAGAATCGTGAATATTAGCAATGCTTCACCTGCTTAGAATTGTGGACATTTGCCACTGCCAAACCCACACAGAATCGTGAATATTAGCAATGCTTCACCTGCTTACAATTGTGGACATTTGCCACTGCCAAACCCACACAGAATCGTGAATATTAGCAATGCTTCACCTGCTTAGAATTGTGGACATTAGCCTGCGCCAGACCCAGATGGGATTGTGAATGTTGGCTGTGCCTCTCCTGCTTAGAGTTGTGAACATTGGCATGGGCCAGACCCACGCAGAACTGTGATTGTTAGCAATGCTTCACCTACTAAGAGTTGTGGACATTAGCCTGCGCCAGACCCAGATGGGATTGTGAATGTTGGTTGTGCCTCTCCTGCCTAGAGTTGTGAACACTGGCCTGCGCCAGACCCACACAGAATTGTGAATGTTGGCTGTGCCTCTCCTGCTCAGAATTGTAGACATTAGCCCGCGCCAGACCCATATAAGATTGTGAATGTTAGCTATGCCTCTCCTACTTAGAATTGAGAACATTAGCCTGACTGAGTAGACAGAGCTGAAAAATGGATGGAGTGAACTGAATGAATGGGGAGGAATGGAATGAGTGGAACCTGCTGTAAGCGCCCACTCATATCACAGTACACCTGTTCCCCATGTTGTCGCCATATATCTGTATCCCCTAAATATGCTATCTACCTGCATCCCCATATATATCTGTATCCCATATATACCTGTATCCACCCTGTCACTATATATCTGTATGTCCCTATGTACGTCCCTACCGTCCTGCTCATGTGCCTGGTCTCAGGCACTATTACTGATAACCACCATATCATACCACTACGCTTACTCTCTACTATACACCATCATTCAACTAGAACACAGCTATACCCCTGATAATTCGACCCAGCTGTTCACCTACGAACACGACCCCATGAACACCTCATCACCCTAAGAAAACGCAGCACATTCCAGCCTAGCTGTTCAGATCAGTGGCGCCCCCAGACATTTTTCATAGGGGTGGCCACACTTGAAGTCTTGGGGTGGCACACCAAAACAAACATACATAAATGAATGGGCCGGTGGGGGGGGCCTGTGGTTTTATAAGGGTGGCCGTGGCCTGCCTTGGCCACACCTTGGAGGCGCCCCTGGTTCGGTTAGGCGTTCCTCAGGCCCAACGCAGCCAGAACCCAGTCTGGGTGTCCACCCACCAGACTGAACACATCCAACTGATTTCCTCAGCACCACACATATCGCTAGGAAGCAGCATTCATCCAACAACTACACCAGCTGCACACATATCTGGTGCACCCACGCACCATGCAACATTCTCTCTCTACTGACTAGAACTGCGGTTCCCAAGGGCGTTCAACCTACCAGCGCTTTGAGGTCATACCAATGATATATAAGGCGCTATATAAATGTCAAGTAACATAACATAACATAGACATTTTGAAACTTCACAGATTGCTAGGGATACTGCCAAAGGCATGCCGTAGCGAAGGGGAAGTGGTACTGTTCACAGCAGCGTTCACCTTGGCCTTCTTTGTGGTGTTCAGAGTCAACCAGTTGGTCCCAGAAAATAAGGAGGGCCGGGGGTACAGGTTATTTGAGGCTGGAAGATGTCATGACAGCAAGGGACCAGGTACAAATACTAAAAAAGGTTTAAAAAAGACCAAAAAGGGAAGGGGAGAACAATCACACTCTACTGCATTAAAGAAAGCCCATGTTGCCCATTAGCCGGTTTAGCCACATATCTAAAAGCAAGTCCTCATGCAGGAGGAGGTGCACCTATTGTTTTGCTTTTTTGCCCCAGGACGGTACGGCCCTGAGCAGATATCAGTTCAAGAGCTTGATGGACATGGCATTAAAAAACATGGGAGCATCAGAGGGGATTTTCGGGACCCAGTAATTTCTAATTGGGGCAGCCACATCAGCGGCAGGGTTGGGCATGAGGCCAGAAGCAATTATGGAAATAGGGGGATAGAAGTCTACCTGTTTCAAGAGATATATAAGGCTGGACAAAATATGATGTTAATATGGCATGTTCTCCTCTCCTCCAAAAAACAGCAGCAACAAGGAGGAAGTGGTCAGTGTGGGTGGTGTGTCATTCCTTCGTGACAAGGGCCAAGGATAAATGGACGCCAGAGAGGGAGAGGATGACGGCAAGTGAGTTTTGGATCCGGTGGCATTGGGTGCCAAGGATGAGATGGGGACAGATGGAGGGGCACATGCAAAGGCTGTTGAGGGAACATCCCAGACCCAACGTGCCAATGATTAATCTGGATGGGAACGACCTCGCAAGCCTGAGGAGAGGGGCGCTAATGAGAGAAATGATGGACACCCTTCAGAAATTGCCTTCTCAGTTGGGAGACACTGAGATCATTTGTTCTGAGGTTAAACCAAGGCAAAGCTGGAGAGGAGCTGAATGTCATTCAGCCGTGGAAAAATTGAGAAGAAAATTGAACGGGGCAATGGCCAAGTTCTGCAGGGGCAGAGGTTTCACCCAGGTCAGGCACGGTTTAATCAACCTAAAATCAGCAGAATATTATGAAAGGGATGGAGTGCATCTGTCTATGGCAGGCATGGATTTGTTTCTCTGGAACCGTTCACTAAGCTGCTGGAACTATGAAACAAAGAAGGGGGGAGCCACAGATGGGTGTGGACCCATCACTGGCGTGGTGGTGTTTTAGCGACCAGTGACACTGTAGGTGCTCTAAACGAGCCGTGGGAAAGCGGGAGGTGTTTTCGCTCCTCTCGAGATCAGCGCTCCTCTGAGGCCTAACGGCATGGGTGCTGGAGGTATCTAAAGGGCTCGGCTCCCCCCGGCAAGAACAGCACTCCTCCAGCCCAGGATCATCTGCAAGGGCAGGTGGGGCGAAGACAATAACGGTTGGGGGAGCTTTAGGCCTAGAGTGGACTTGGTTGGAAAATGGGGGAAGCAAGGTTGAGATGGAGCAGTCGGCTGGTCGCCGCACCTGGAGAACAAGTTTACAAAGTTTGGTTTTGCAGTGATGACAAACATGTAGGCCCTCATTACGACCCTGGCGGAAAGCAACTGACCTGACCGCCATAGCGTAAATAGCGTTTCCGCCATTGCACGACGGAGTAAAGTGCGGTTAATTCTGACCCATCGGGCACGAGCACTACGCCTTGGCGGAAGTGCAAAGTCCGCGATGGCGGAAATGTCCCCAAAACGCCCCTCACCGCCGTCGTACGGCGACCTAGGTGCAATTCCGCCACCGGACATAGCGGTCACCGTAATGAGCGGCAATCGGAAAATACGGTGACCGTAAATATACGGAAACGGAAGCACAAACATGGTCCCGGAACGGGAAACAGCACGCCGTACACCTATAAAAGCAGAATTTTCACACAACCATTAAAAATACTACCCTGAGAGACATCCCAACCCGTCATCCACCCTAGTGAAACCAAAACAATGGGAAAAGTAGCGAAAAAAGCGTGCGACCGCAAGCGGCAGGTCCACTTCTCACGTGAGGAACTCACGGTGCTCACAGAGACCCTCCAGGAGAATGCTGCCGTCGTCTTCTCGACGCAAATGACCAGGACGGCACTTGCGAACAAGAAGGCCCGATGGGCCCTGGTGGCACAGCGGGTAAGTGCGGTGGGGACCGCACCCCGCAACCCACAGCAATGCAGAAAGCGATGGGACGACTTGCGGATACGCGTACGGAGCATACTATCCGCCAACCGTAACATTGCCACAGCTACCGGGGGAGGATCGGAATCACCCATCAAGTTGACCCCCTGGGAAGAAATCTGTGCCTCCACCATTGGAATAGAGACCATAGAGGGAGTCGGAGGGATGGAGAAAGGAGTGCAGACATCCGAAGAATCAGGTAGGTGTCCCAAATAAAACTATGCTAAAACCACAATGTCCAATCATGTGAAGTACCATGTGTCCACATAGTGCAACAGAAACACATGTCCAGGAGAACGTCCACTTACATTGGCCTAATAGCGCACATTAAAAGTCAAATTAAATAAATAAATAATTAAAATTCCTAAAAACACCCTCTACACGTGCAGCAGGCACCCCCTAACTGCAGGCTGCAATACAACTGCACCCTCAATCCACACAAAAATGAAACCACCTCCAAGGCCCTGACCCAAATCACCCTCAGGTACCACCCCAATGCATGTGATACATTGCCATTCCAATTTCCACAGACCCATAAATAACGCTCGCCCTCCTTTACTCCACCACAGGGTCCGATTCCAACGACGAGCTCCAGGACACCCCTACCAGCACACCTGCAAAGAAGGCCAAGACCAACGGCCAAAGACCCTCCACCTCAGCTGCACGGATCAAGACACGGCAGCAGCACAAATCAAGTGGCAGCACACAGGAGGGGACTTCAACAGGCACCCCAGCAGCCAGCATGGCCACAACACCACCACCACCACAGGCCCCCCCAATGGATGCCACAGAAGGCACTGCTTCTGGTGGCAGCAGCACCATAGTTGACACTGCATTAATGGCAGCATGCTCCGACACAGAAAACGGTGATGTCGATGTACGATCCATCCATGACCTGTCTCAATCCCCCTGTTTGTTTCATCCCGTACACCATGAGGATACCACGCAGGGGCACTCACAAGACGACGACTGGCCATCCCCCACAAGCCCTGTGTCAAGGCAACATGAGGTGATCAGCCCCTCTGTGACACCACCGCAAATGGCCATGGCCCAGCAGAGGCAACAGTCCCTCGACCAGGTGATCGTGCAACAGCAGCAACTGGCCACGCTCCTCAAGGACCATGCTGATGAATGTGGGGGTACCAAGGCAGCCATAGAAACATGTACAGAGACACTAAGGGCAGAAATAGAGAGAAGCACCGAGAACCTGAGAGTACAAATGGAGAGAAGCACCGAGAGCCTGAGAGTACAAATGGAGAGAAGCACCGAGAGCCTGAGGGGGGAACTGCATGCGACGTCCAAAGACGTATGTGCTGAACTTGCCGCTGTGCGCCGTGTGCTCACTGAGCTCTCACAAACCCTTAGGGACATGCATGGACGTGAGCAGGCAGAGACATCATCCGTTGCAAGATCCGTCCAGGGCAGCCCCCAACGTAGATCTGGGAGGAACCTGCGCTCCACAGGCAGGGGTGCCCCTGATACCCGGAGAGGGGGCTTGCAATAGCGTCTGCCCACTGACAATGAGCATCCTTGGACACTGGTGTTCGGGGGGGAGGTAGGAGGGTGGAGGGGGTGTGTTGGGCTTACTTGGGTGGCGGGTCGATGGGGTGTGTAACACAATTTCACATATGCTATAAACATTTCACAATCATCCAATGAGATGTGTGGACATTGATCTTTGTGTACGAGGCCATTATAGGCGTACAGTCCATATTGTGCATGTTCCAGACACACACAGTGCCACAAGTCCCGTGTCCATGTATCAGCCACCAGGCGTGAGTGCTAGAAGCATGAATCTATGATAATCTGACGAATTTCACGGCCCTCCTGTGCCTCGCGGACTCCTTGAGGTGCTGCCACATCCCCACCCACATCATGACCATATTCAGGTGCTTGCAGTTCTGCGTCAGGGGGCATGGGCACATTTCTACGTAAGCACATGTTGTGTAGCATGACACATGCCATGACCATCTTTGCATCCTTCTCATGGCGGTACAGGAGTGCCCCGCCAGACCTGCTGAGGCAGCGGAAACGACCCTTCAGTAGGCCGAATGCCTGTTCTATGACTACACGGGTACGTGAGTGGGCATGGTTGTAGTCCTCCTCATGCTGGTTCTGTGGGTTCCGGAGTGGTGTAAGGAGCCATCTCTTCAGTGGATACCCGACATCACCTGTATGTGGACAATAAAGGATGTTTGAGGAATGACATTGCTACGTAAGCACCCCCCCCTTCCTGCCAGGTCATTGCCGCATCACATACCCCACATTATCATGCATGAAATGAAACTCACCGAGTAGCCAGGATCTGTTCCCTGCATGTCGCTCCATGTAGCGTGGTATTGTAGAGTTCCGTAAGACCATGGAATCATGGGTTGATCCAGGAAATCGGGCACAACAATGTGTAATGATCCTGTTTGAGTCACACACCATTTGTACATTAAGAGAATGATATTGTTTTCGGTTGCGGTACTGGGCCTCCATGGCATGTCGGACTACCAATTCCACATGGGTGCAGTCGATGGCACCAATGCAACCCGGTATGCCGGCAAGTGCATGGAATCCCACTTTTGTGTTCGTAATTTCCTGCTCCGAGCGTGGTAGAGAGATGTAGTCGTCTGCGTGCTTCAGGAGGGCATCGAGCACTTGCAATAGTGTCCGTGACAACAGTGGCTGTGAAATGCCATGCAACTGTCCGACTGTGTGCTGGTAGGTGCCTGTGGCCAGGAAGTGGAGTACAGACACCACCTTCAGTAGGGGTGGGATGGCGGTTGGGCTATCTATCATGCTCACAAGGTCAGCGTGTGTCATGTCCACAATGGCGGTTATGGTGTCCCGGTCCAAACGGTAGAGGGTGTGGATCTGCTCATCAGTGAGGTTGAACGGATGTGCTCGGAGGCGTGGGATTGCGGGCTGCCTGCGTGGTGGCAGTGGCTGTGCTGGTGGGCCTTGCTGGCCCTGCCTTGCCCTCCTCCTCCTCCTGCGTCTCCTCTGTGCGGCCGGTTGTTGTAGTAGTTGGTGTTCGTCTTCTTCTTGAAGTTGGAGTACTTGCAGTGCTATCAGGTCCCCCAGGGCCAACATCGCAAGTCCTGCCGGTAGCATTTTGGAGTGGGTGTGGTTGTGGGAGGGGGTTGGGTGTGCAATTTATGTGTTTTCAAGCTGTATAGCCTCCACCTGTGGTGATTCATTCCACCTGTGCAAGCTGCAATCCCCTTTGGGCGAGCACGTCCCGCACACAACGCTGCAAATCGACGCATGGCATCTTGCTATTACAATCATGTATTTCATCCCGATGGCAGTGAGATATTGCTTCATATGTTGATTCTGCTATGGTCCCATTGTTTCACATACTATCTTTGCAGTCGGGAACAAACTTGTGAAGGGTCAGTGGAATGTAGTACTCGATTAACGGTGGACCCTCATGCAGCGCTGTACCGCGGTTCACCGACGGGCGGGGCGTCCCATTTGTGAGTGAAGCCAGTTGCCATTTTCACACACTGCCGCACTAAATGGATGGATTTGTGATTTCAAGCGGTCACAGATGCCTTTTCGACGTGATGTTGCAAATGAGGAAGGACAGCGCTTTCGGTTTCCAGCTAGCGGCGAGGAGACGCCCACAGGTCTGACTGCAGATAGAAAGTTCTATTGTTTAATGTCCTTGGGACAGGGGCCATGCCGAGAATGCAATGATTGATATGAATAGTATGGGATGCGCAATAGCGTAGGGGAGGATTAGGCAGGACGTTCCCAAATACATGTTACTTCACAACACTAGAATTCCGGCCTGGAGCACAGTGGATTTTGCAGACTGCATTAAGCACGGACTCAATGGAAATTTCAAATGTTATGTGAGTAAATAATCAGGCGTTTTTATACCGGGATGAGGGAATGATGTATGGATGCATGGACAGATGATTTAATAGAGAGTCTGCCATGTACATGGCTTTTTGGAATCTATCAACTTCCTCTGCGCCATGTTATGCAGGGCTGCCATAGTGGGACCATCGTCTATCTGCCCTTGTTGAACCCTCCCTGTCTCGACGCGCCTTCAAACACTTGTGTCTATGCACGTTACTAATCCCATCTAATGGATTCTGTTTTAACAGACGCATGCACACAAACACTCGTTAGTAATAGTGTTTTCACCTCGATTTATATAGTTATGATTCGCAAGTGATTTTTGGGTGCGAATAATCCTTTTGAATGGGCTAGCATGCATATGGCTGTGGATTTAGTGTGATCTTTGAAGTGAGTAATTCAAATGGAGTTCAGATGCCCATACTATTCTTTTTCGTTTCATTTGGGTGACAGGTATCTCCTCCCCTTTTGCCGCTGCCATCTGTATGCCACTCCTGCAGATGGCTTTTACTCCCGACACCTGCTGCTTCTTGTTAATCAGTGGAGCACCATTACGATCTTATGGGACGATCGCCAATGGCCCACATGCCCTTACGCAGTACTAGTGGCTAGGAGCAACATTTCAAGCTTTCAGCTGGACTAGTGCCTACCTAATGGGACGGCCCTGCGGTTCTAGGCGCTTCCATGTTGCCTTTTTGAACGTGAATGTAGCCCCTGTGTACCATGGAGGAACAGGGCGTCACACAAGAAGAAGCTGGTCATTTATTGCGGATGCAGCCCACAATTATGAGATATGATTTGGAGTTCATGACCAAATAGCTGTATGGCCCGGGTGATTTTGTTGTGCATTAAATTTTGATTATGCTATTGACCGTGTAGCGTTATTCTTTGCAAGTAATGTAGCATATTCCTATTTGTGGAGCGATGTATTGTGAGGAGATCTGCTTTGGGTTCGGCCTTCTGAGTATAGTTGCGTGGTACTGTACTGGGCGCGTTTGCCTACGAAGGCCAGAAAGGTCAGGGATAGGGGATGCAATTATGTCTGTTTTGATGATGTCATGCTCATGGGAGGGGGATTAGCTTTTGTGTAACAGATGCCGGTCAGCCAGGTGGATTGGTGGAATGATGTGATTTTCAGAATATGGCTGGTCAATGGTGCCTGTGTTTGCGTGCGTTTCTTGGAGGGAGACTGAGGTCATGTCCATTGGAATAGCTTCTGTATTCGTGCCATCCGTGCCCTGCTGCTCCCATTGGCCCCTCTTGAGATGTGCCTGGCTGCTCAGTCACTCTGCCAACTTGTGTGGTACATGCTTATGCTGATGGTTGGTTTGTTTACTGGCAGGAGTACAGGGCTGGTGCAGTCTCACTCAGGATACTGCTTTGTATGTTGCCTTACACTGGTGTCAAGCGATGGGGGGCCTGTTTTTGTTTGTCTCAGTTTTCAGTTCATGTTGCTGTACTTGAAGCTTCACATGCCTGTGCTGCATCAGTACGGCAATGGTGCCATGGCTAATATGGATGGCCACTCACAAGGCACTTGGAGCCCCTACATTCATTTGTTCGTTGGCATGCATGGGTGACTTGTACATTTCACTGGTTGCATTGTGTGACTTCATTGCACCTACGAGGAGTTGTGCAATTTGGCAGGGAGTGGTGTACAGGCACTCAGTAGGGCCTTTTACGGTTGGTTTGCGATGCCGTACTTCTCACCATGGCGGAATGGTACTTTCCGCCATGCTTGATGGCGTTAGGTACATGTCCGCTAGGGTCAGAATTCCCGTACCGTTGCGCCATGGTGGTAATTACGGTTTCGCAGTGCGCGCGTGCGCGTACTTGGTGCAGTTAGCGTTGGCGTTCACTACGGTGTCGCTAATGGCATCGTACTTTACGGTGACGGGTCATAATCGCACCGAGCGGTATTCGATGGCGGTATTGCATTTCCGCCATCGTTTTTCGATTTCCGCCAGGGTCGTAATGAGGGCCGTAGTGTTTAGTATCTTGTGATAATAAACCTGCACCCTGTTTATGCCAACAAAAGAACACATTTCTCCATCTGCACTTTTTCCGGAATAAGGGGACGTATGAGTAGCAAGTGTTAAGAGCTTGGTTGTTGGTATATCTATAGACAAATGCCCAGGTTATGCAGATGCGATGTATGAGAAGAAGGTTGTGCATTCTTGAATGGAGGATTCTGGCTACGAAGGGGTCTTGGATTTCGAAGGTCACCAACGTTTTAAATCACCTGCCTGTCCTTCATCAGCGTGGCACTGGGCGTTATTGCAAAAGGAGCCTTATCCGGCCTGAGATCGGCCGATGGGGGAGGTGGCTTTTGGCGCTGTCAGGAGGCAGCTTCCTGAAAGTGTTGCCTCCATTTTGTGTCCACAGCAGGTGCCATTTGTATTTGTCTGTAATGTGTGCAGCTAATGTTTACTGTTGGAGGGAGAGTGACAAACAGATAAATGGCAACTTTATGCGGAAGTTAAATGTAGTTTGGAACGGGCCATGAATGTATAATTGCATTGAAGAGCTAAGTGAATACTAATGCAGCCCTTGCGCGCACCTCTTTCTCCTGTGGCGGGGTGATAACAACAAAGCAATTTTCCAGCTATAAAAACGAAACAGGATGGGAAAAAGTAGTGGTGATTTATCAAGAACTGCACGTTTTTTTAAAAATTTTATTAAGTTTATGAATAATACTTTTTGGGATCATTTGTTTACCCTTATCAATGAAAGTTCATTCATTCGCCAATAGAAATAAAGCAATTATTGATAGGTTCTTGGGAGGTTTTAAGATGGTGGAGGATTGATGGGCACTTAGCTTGGAAACGTCTGAGGGCCCTGGGAGGAATGGCAAATAAAAAAAGGCGGGAAGGGAGAGCGGGCGCAGAACAATCATCGCTCCTCGCAGCCGTCCCCCAAACAGCTTCGGAAATGTTAAACAATGGATTAGCGCGCAATCTCCAACAGCAAAAGCCTTAAATCAAATCCGACAAAGACCATTAAAAGAAGAAGCAGGAAAAAAAACGAACATTCATGAATAAATTAAAACGCGACTTTGGCAAGGCGTCGAGGAAGAAAGAAGCAGAGGCCGAGGAACGCAATGATCTAAGCCAATAGACAGAAACACATAATTAGTTCCTGATTATGACCAATGTTCCTCTTTTTCGAGCTAATTTAGGAGAGCGCCCTGCAGAACAATGCAGACATGAACAAAAGATTTAACTTTTTGTATTGTTTTATTGCAGGCTTTCACCTTTCAGCATTTGGCGTTTAGTAATCCCCCCCTCCTCCCTCCATCTTATTCTCTTCACTTTGCATTCGCCTTACTTTTTTTTTAGGTCGGCTTGAAAGAGCTTCAGCCCTCAGACAGAGTTAATGCTTCTGGGTGAAACAAACCCCGAATGCGTCAATTTGGCACTACCCCAGGTTCAAAGTCCAGAGGCAGCGAATATTGGCACCTTGGTGGTATCCGCAACAGAGACATAGCTGAGGGCGAGAGATGGATCCTGTATACACAGTTGCGCATGACCTATGAGATTGTGTACACAGGGTACCAACAGCTGAGAGAAAATCTTAGGGGAGGGCCTGGGTGGACCCACCTTTCCCGTTGCCCAGCATGATACCTGGGTGCCAATGGAATTGTGTTCAGTCAGCACCCGCAATGCACCCGCAACAAGACGGAGCTACTGATCATTGGCTCAGCATTGGCTATCAAAAAACTTGACCCCAACTATGCCGCATTCAACATTGACAATAACGTCATCAAAGTGATGCCTGCAGTCAAAACCCTCGGGGTCTATCTTGATTCAGCGCTCACCTTCAAAAAGCAAACGAACTCACTAGCATCCTCCACGGCATATACTTGCAAATTGATCCGAGCATGTAGACCTTTCCTAACTGAGACTAGCTGCATCACATTAGCTAATGCTCTCATCATATCCAAGCTGGATTACTGCCCTTTATGCAGGCTCTAACAAGTATATCCTTAACAAACTACAAACTCTCCAAAATAACGCTATCAGAGTAGCCTTAAACATTCCTAACAGAGCCCACATCTCCACCTTTAGGAAAAATATCCATTGGCTAAAAATCAAAGACAGGATCACCCTTAAAATACTCTCACTCACATCCAAATGTCTTAACAACATTGCCCCCCCTTATCTGGCCAACAGAATCCACAAGAGAACCTCTAACCGTCCCACTAGACTGACCAACGCCTTCACCCTAGTGATGCCTAGATTCAAAAAGAGTACAGCCGGCGGCACTAGTTTCCCAATCATAGCTGCGCAAACTTGGAACAAACTCCCCTTGGATCTCAGAATGGACCAACCTTACTCGAGTTTCAGGCGAAAAGTCCTTACCTGGATCCGTGCCAATGACACTTAGCTGGACCTCCCCCTCCCACATAGACACTAGATATCTGCAACCAGCTGAATGACATCCGATCAACTAGACTTAACCCTAGCTCCGCACTTTTCCCCTTTTTCTTTTTTTCTTCTTTTCCCGTTGCTTTCTCACTATACCTACCGTTGATCTAAGGTGAACTGTATAAACTGCACTTTCATGATTTAATTGCGAATGTATAACGTGTATTTCTCCTGTAACTAAGTTCTTAAGCAACCTTGTACTGTTTGCGCCCAGCTACCCCTTCGGGTTTGGTTTCTGCGCTATACCAAATAAACAAACAAACAAACAAACAATGCATCCACTATGTACTGACTTGGGTGCGTGACAAGTAAAAAAGGAAACAGGACTGTTGCAGACATGGCCCTGAGAAATTGGGGGAGACTTTAGTATCTGAGTGCTGGATAAGGATCTCCAGCAACATACAACTGAGATCTCGGGTCTGTCAGATCTCTCGACTGGAGCTTGAGGGCCTGTCAGATCTCTTGATTGGAGCTTGAGGACCTATCTGATTTCTCGATTGGAGCTTGAGGGCCTGTCAGATTTCTCGATTGGAGCTTGAGGGCCTTTCAGATCAAAATCCTGCGCTGTGTTTACCGGATACTATGAGCAATGCTCCAGAGGAACCAGAGCAATGACGATGCCCACTGGAAATGCAAGAGGGCCCCGGGTACCCGAAGTCATTTTATAAGCCGCGGCAAAGTGACGCTAAGTGAAACGTAGCTGCCTGCAGCTGTCCACAGTGTACCACTGCGCATGGCCTTGCAGCCATGTTGCTTCCCACTCTCCTGCTTACTCCAGTGCCGTCAGTCAAATCACTGCCCGGTTCCAGGACTAACATCAAGGTACTGATTTATTTCCTCATCACTATTTCAATATCTAATCACTTATCGTCTGGCAGGCTACATTCGGACAATAAGATCAGCAACACACGTGTGAATCCTAATCTCATTTATCCGCTACTTACTCATACCTCTGCTGCCATTGATCTGGGCCTTTGGAATGCAAGGTCCTTATGCATGAAGACATCTGCAGTTCTGGACATTTTCTTAAGATTATGGTTTCATTTTCTTTGCATTTCCGAAACTTGGATTCTACCTCATAATTCGTCTATTGCCGCTTCTCTCACCACTTCCCTGTCTTCTTTCTCTCATGTCCCTTGTACCACTGTCCGCGGAGTTGGTGTTGGCATCCTCTATCGCCCCTCCTATACAGTGGCGGCTGGTGAGTTTGAAAGCTGGTGGGGCGTAAATTTTCCAGGGCGCATTTAGTAAAATGGAAAAATGGCCTACAAAATATGCAATTTACTGTCCAAAAAAACCACTGAAATATGAAAAAAGCATTCGGTTTTACATATTAATGGTGGTACACTATTCTTACGTGTGCAAGTGTGATGGTGTATTTTACAGCAGCTTATATTGAGAATAGCTGGTACTATGGTGTATGCATAAAGAAATTCATTATATAGTCAGTAATGATGGAAAAATATGTTTGTCATTCTGTTACTGGCATTCACATGCGTTTATCCTCTTACTAAGGTGGGATTTTAGGCATTTTCTGAAAGGGGGAAACTAAGCTAAAATATTACTTTAGTTTTTAACCACTTAATTAATGCGACATTTGTCCTACCTCTAATGGCTGTCTGCCTCGCTGAGTTGCCATTGCTTCAGTTGCTCACACGTGGAATGCACAGGTCTCACCTCGTTCTGGAGAACGGTCAGTGCAATGAACTCCTTCGCAGGCTATGGGAAATCCAAAATCCCGGAAGGTGCACTGTGGAGGTTGAAGTCCGATGTTTTTAGTTTCACAATTACCCTGGACTGGTTGGATTTGTTCATGTAAGGTGTTGCTGATGGTCTGTAAAGAGAAAGCGAGAAACTGATATGAGAAAGGACAACATAGGCTCAGAGCAGTATTAAACTGGTTTTCACACATGAAGGAGAGAGAGCTAACTGCTTGTAACATTGAAGCTGCACCAGAATAATCATTAGTACAATGTGTAAAGAAAGTACCAGCAACTACCACCATGTGCCAGTCATCAGTTGTATAACGCGGCAATATATACATTTTTGTAATGTTTTCGTTCTGGGACTTTAAAAGTGCGCTTTGCGGAGCTCACATTGCAAAATTAATTTGCTACAGCCCTTCAGGCACCCGATTTATAAGCACTCTGCGTGTCCTTCGCTGAAGTCCTGTTAAAAACAGCACTGGCAAAGCCAATGAGATCCTGTTCAAACACAAGCATTGACAAAGCCAACATTTTGGCCTTGTGCATATGGTGTAAGCTTCTGCCAGGAACTGCTATTAGATCATGATGTCCAGGAACTTGCACCATGTTGCTGCTTCTACAACAACGGGTAGTTAATTCTGCTACAGCTGTGCCTGGCAAGTGGCACTGTGCCTGGCAAGTGCAGCTGTGCTATAGCTGAGCCTGGCAAGTGTAGCTGTGCTACAGCTGTCCCTGGCCAGTGCACAACAAGGGATGAAGGGGTGAAGGTAGATAGATCAAGTACAACACAAGGCAGTGAGCCGAGTTCAAAGGGGAAGGTGGGTAAACAGCAAGAAGAAGAAGCACAGGCTGACAGCTATATACCAGGGGTGCAGATAAGCAAGAAGGAGAAACGGCAAGTTAGAGAACTGGTTGTAGACCAGAGAGAAGAGGGAACAACGAACGTGGAGGACAGAAGGCAGAGAAGGGGGGAAATCAAGGAAAGCAGTGCAAAAGTCAGATCAATGGATGCAAGTAGGTGCAACATTGCACAGCCCAGGAGGCAAAGTATCAACCAGATGGTAAACAGCAGAAAGGGCAGTCAGCTAAGTAGGGTGAAGGGGTAGTAAAGCGCAGGGTTGGGAAAGGCAGACAACGTGGGTCCAGTGATTTAGAAACAAACCCCTCAAATGTATTAGGGGGAACAGATTAAGATTAAGGCTGACTGGCATGGGCGGCCTTAGGGGGTCTAAGTGCAGCCTGTGCTCTAATCTCAAACTCGCCACTTAACTGAAGTGTGTGATCCTGGGTGATTTAGTTTATCTCACTGGCTGTACCTGCCAATATTGGGATGATGGGTTTGGGTTTTGGATTATGGGTGTGGGGATGCTGGATGCCAGTTATGGGTTTGGTGTTTTTGAGGTGGGAGGCAGGACATCATGTATGGGTCTACCTGTGCTTCGAGAGTTCTGGAGGCAAGATATGGGTATTTGCTGATTCTGCTCGTGTCTGGCTCGACTTTACCGGCACATTTTCTGCACCTCTAACAAAGTAACAATAATATTTGTGGGAAATCTTTTTTCACCTTAGATCACAGTATTTTGCAGACACTTGTGTAAAAACTCTGCCACGCTGCCAATAGTAATCCGGCGGTAAAACGAACAGACTGGATGGAAAAATGTAACAGAGTTTCCGGTACTTCCACAGTATTACCGCCAAACTCACAGTGAGGCCCAATGTACCGTCGATAGCATTTCATTCAGTGAGAAAACAGGCTCACAGGGTGGCATTGCAGTACAATAATTACAGTTTATGTGACAGATTCATGTTTCATTCCAAAATCATGCATTTTGGGAAAACACCCAAATAACACAACATTGAAATACTGGTGGGGTTTGAGGAAGTAAAGGGCGTACTCTCGATTTAGAAAAGTTTATCCAACAACTCTGCTCGAGGTACTGCAGATACAGGTAACAGCATCAACGCCACTGGCCTGCAGCTCCCCAGATGACTGGCAACCCCTAACATCAAGGATACGTGGGCTGACGGCGACCTCCCTGAACTGACGGTGGCAGGTTGGGCCCTCCTTTGATGTATGCGGACCAGGTTTGGTTCAGTGCAGATTAGAAAGCACTTTTGGAAAGCCGGGCGCACTCGCGCAGGCTACTCCGACAGCGTTGTGGGGCCAATAGATGAATGAGATGCTGATCTTTCGGCCCAGAAATGTTATCAAAACTTTGCTCACACTGGCGAAGGCAGGATTTGCAAATCAGATTACATTTGACTCAAATGCCCTCCGCTGGTCCCCTTTAGAAAAAGGTCAGGGTAGATTGCTTTCCCCCTAGAAACACATTACACACGCACCCAGTCACTGATGCTTCTGGACTCAATCACGTGTAAGTGATTCTGAAAAAACGGATGCAAACCAACAACATCTAAAAAAAAAAATAACTCTGATCGCTTAGAACAATTTTGCTTTTGGATGGAAAACAAAAACGCCCAGACTCCTTCCTCAAACTTCCCCCCTCCCTCTGCTTTTGGTAAGCGCGGCATTTGGTCTTTCGATGCGGCAGAGGACGGAGACTTGGGCTGAATTGGCTTGGCGTGGCCCAAGGCACGGCAGTGCACATGGACAGGCCTGGCACTGGCATGATCACGGTGCGCAAGGCCCAGGGCAGCCAGGCGTGCGCTGCTGGTGCACTCAAAATGTATAGTGCAGCAGCAGCAGCGCATGCCTGCGGCTGCCCTGGGGCGTCCCTTGCGTACCTTGGGCCACGGTACAGCAGTGCACAGACCGGCCTGGCCCTGGGCCTACTTTGTTTACCCCCGGTCGGACCGAGGGTAGACCCAAGGCAGTCAGCTCGGCAGCAACACTGAACGACGTGTAGGCCCCGGCCTACACGTCGTTCAGTGTTGACTGGCCTGCCGCCTGGGCCGTGGTGGACCACATAGTTTGGGCCCGGGGAGGGGAGTGTGTGTAACACTCCCGAGTCCCTGGGCCCAAACAGAAGAAAACTTAAGAATTTCGGGGGAACTTACCGCGGCGCCACTGGTGCAGCAGCACTAGTCGTGTGTCCTCCACCGAAGAGAAACGGACGTGTGAAGGCGGCGCAGGCGCACGCCCACACCCTGCGCCGCAAATCATAGATACAGTAATGTCATTGGCTGTTTGCCAGCCAATGACATTACTGTATCCATGGCAGGGGAGGGAGGAGGGAATCCTAATAAGTGCGCTGTTTGCGCACATTTTAGACTGGCGGGGCCAGCCCTGAAGCGCCCCGCCAGGCTTCCAATTAAAGAGGCTACGTAGAGTGCGTGGAGCTACGAGCTCCACGCACTCTACTATTGAAAAAAATTTACTAAATTGGGTCGCGCCCCGCTGTTTAAGCCGGGCCGGCCTATACAATATTGTTTCCTTGCCACAGCGCCCCCGCACTGTTGGCAAAGGAAATGCAGCACAACAAGCTAAAAGAGATTCAATCAGAGAAGTTCTCTGATTGAATCTCTTTTAGCTTCTCTCTTTTTTTTCTGGGGGGGCGGCGCCCGGCCGCCCCATGATAGCAGCCGCCACTGCTCCTATATCTCTGTGGTTCTACATTATTTTGCCGCTGTATTTTTCATCGCAGGTTTTTTCATCGCCGTTTTTTATTTTTTCGAAAAACTCATCGTTTTTTTTTGGGGGGGGTTGCCCCTCCAAGCCCCCGTTTTTTTAATGTTTTTTTATTCCCTTACACCCACAACCATATATTTAATTTTTTAACCCCCCCCAAAAAAAATGAGTTTTTTTTCTAAATAAAAACGGCGATGAAAAAACATGCGATGAAAAATACCGCAGTGAAATGCGTGTATACCATCTCTGTTCCTTCCCCTGTCGACACGCCTGTGTATGTTTCTTTTGAATTTATTAACAATATTTTTACTGCTCCTCACGCTGTTTCTTTTCTTCTCATCTGTCGCCCACCTGGCCCTCTCGGTTCATTCTGTGTTGACATTGACCACCTTCTCTGTCACATTCTTCCTAGCCCAACCCCTCTTGTTTTATTAGGAGACTTCAATCTTCATCTTTCTTCATCTCAATCTTCCTCTCCCTTTCTTTCTATTCTCGATTCTCATTTACTTGCCCCACTTTCTACTCCCTCCACTCATAACTGGCTCCTCATTTAATCTAATCTTGCTCTCATCTTTTACTGCCTCTTCTCGATCAACCTTAACGATTTACTTATCAGACCACTCGTTTTTCTCTGTATCACTTCTTCCTCCTATTTCTATTATTTCGCCTACTCCTCTCTCGCCTAACACTTTCTATCGCTGTGACTTACGCAACTTCAATTTTTCAGTTTATCACAACACTTGTATCAACAGTCTTTCTTCGCTTCCACACTTTAGCTCACTTTCTGCTAATCAGGCTTCCTCCACTCTCTCATCCCTTTTTCTGTTAGTTCTTGGTCAACTATATCCTCTTTCTGATTTTCAGCCTACCCGTAAACCTGCCCAATTAGATCCTCTTTCTGATTTTCAGCCTACCCGTAAACCTGCCCAATTATATCCTCTTTCTTCTTTTCAGCCTACCTGCAAACCTGCCCAACCTTGGCTTTCCTCCCATCTTTCCTCTATGCAACAGCTTTTACGTCATCTGCAAAGATGCTGGCTTAAGTCTCGTTCTCCCTCTAATCATTCTGCTTATTTCTCTTATCACGCTCTTTATGACAACTGCTTAAACTCTACTAAACGTATGTATTTCTATGATCTTCTTCATTCTCAATCTGCTCATCCCAGGCGTTTGTTCCAAACTTTAACTCTTCTTCTTTCTCCTCCTTCTCCTGATCCGTCCATTAACTGCACTCTTTCTGCCTTGGATTGTACTTCTTTCTTTTCCTCTAAGGTTCACTCTCTCCGTCAGGATATTATTAATTCCCCCTCCTCTTCCATTGCATTTTCTCCTCCACCCAAACCACTAACTTTCCAGTTGGACTTTGCTCCCTTGTCCAACTCTGACGTAACACTCCTGTTGACCAATGTCCAACCAACAGCAGCCCCTATGGACCCTATCCCATCTGCTCTCATTCCTGTAATCTATCCCTCCTTCGTATCTTTCTTGATTCTTTCTTTAATATTTGTCTCTCCGCAACCACTTTTCTTACCGCATTCAAACATGCTATCATCATTCCCATTCTGCAAAAACCCTCAGCCAATCCTCTTGTTGTTTCTAATTTCAGCCCCATTTCTCTTCTTCCCTACTTATCTAAGCTTCTGGAGTGCCTTGTCTATTCTCAGATCTCTTCGTTTGTTAACGATTTATCTCTTCTCCCTCATTTTCAGTCTGGATTTCGTCCTCCTTACTCCAATGAGACTGCGCTAATGTGTGTGCTTAACTGTTTTCTGTCTGCTCGCCACTCTAAACACTCTTCTTTTCTTATTCTTCTTGATTTATCAGCTGCTTTCGACACTGTTGATCACTCTTTACTTGATATGATATGATATGATATGGCATTTATAACGCGCCTATACACAAGTGTTTCAAGGCGCGACGAGGCAAGGGAGGGGAAACAGAGGGACGACAGACAGCGATCCTACTAGGCCAGGTGACATTGAGATTGCGCAAGTGCGGGGGAGGGGGGAGGGGAAAGGGTAGGGGGCAATGCAGTACATAGGATGACATTAAAATAAAAAAAGACAATAAATAAAAAGTGCAGCCAGCAGGTTGAAAGTGCAAGGGTAAGTGCAGACATCATGTGTCAAGTGCTAGTAGGGGCTGTAGGGATACAGAAACAGTCCCCGGGTGCAGGGTTGCCAGGGGGGCAGTGCAGGTGTGCAACTGGCAGGGAGGGACCTGGGCCCGAGATCAGAGGGTGGCCAGAAACTTCTCGATTCTCTCTCCTGTTTTGGTTTCAGGGGTTCTGTTCTTTCTTGGTTCTCCTCTTATCTTTCTAACAAAACCTTTTCTGTTTCGTGGGGTGGGAAAACTTCTTCACACTCCCCCTCGAGCACGGTGTTCCCCAAGGCTCCATCTTGGGTCCATTTCTATTTTCAGTTTATACTTTATTACTTGCTCCCGGGGTTTCTTCCTTTGGAAGCTCTCATCACTTCAATGCCAATGACACACAACTTTTCCTTTCATTCTCATCTTTCACACCTGCAATTCACCACACTCTCTCTACTTGTCTTTCCGCTATTAAATCTTGGATGTCACTGAACTTTCTTGACTTAAATGCAGAGAAAACTGAGGTTCTATTTTACCCTGCCAACTCTTTTTTTCCTCCACCATCTATTTCTTTTCCACCCTCTACCCTTTCTATCTCTCTTACTGTGCGAAATCTTGGTCTTCATTTGGATTCTAATCTTTCTTTTACCCATCATATTTCTCTCACATGCCGGTCTTGCCGTTTTCATCTGCATAACATTCGCAAATTTCACTCCTTTCTTACCTTCCATGCAACTAAAGTGCTTATTTCTTCTCTCATTTTTTCTCGAATCTTCTATTGTTCTTTTACGCTCTTTGGTCTCCCTTTATCTCATGTGGCTCTTTTGAAATCTATATACAACTCCTCTGTTCATTTACTCTGTCTTCTCTCCTATCGTGATTATATTTCATCTTCACTTGTTTCTCTTGGATGGTTACCTTTTGTCACGGCTCGCTCCCTTCGCTCCCGTTTCCGCCACTTGGGGGCATGTTTTGGGGTTTATTCCCTACTGGACATTTCCTCCGAACCTTATGCTACAGTGTTGTGATGAATTAGGAGCGCTAAAACCTTATTTTCCAAGTTACTTCCCTTCCGGATCCATTCCAGGTTTTTGGCAGCCATCATGCTACTTTGATCAAATGACTATGCTTCCCAGAATGCCTGGCCCACTGCTTCACCTCTTCCCTTGCAGGATAAGGTTGGGTGGAGGATAGGCAACACCTGTGGCTGCAGGTGCAGCAGGCGGCACACCTGAGGGGTGTGCTCGTTAAGCAGCTTTAAAAGCCTCAGTTTGCTTCAGTCCAGTGCTGGTCATTGTTGCAGTGTTCCTGTTGTGACTGGTCCCTTGTTCCTTGTTCCTAGCTTTTGTGCCTAGTTCCTAGTTCCTGTTTCTTGTTCCTCTGCCCTGGATTTCGGATTTATGTGCTTAATTGATTTCTGCTTTCTGGATTTCCCTTTCTGTCTTCCTCTGTCTGCAGGCAGCCTTTCTCTGTATTTCCTCTTTAGGTACAACCCTTCTCGGAGTCCAGTTTGTATTACCCAGTACTAACCCTCCCTGCTCCTACCTTTGGGGAGGGTCTGTCACAAATCTGTATTGATTTACTGTTCCCCTTTCTCCACCTTGTTCCCTTGATCCACACCCCTTTCCCTCCCACCCCCTCTCCAACTGGGAGAGGGTTATTGCTGTCTAGCTCACGATGTTAGTGCCCATCCTTGTAAGGGCAAACCATTTGCTATAGACCTACCGACTATGAGTGTGACTATGGTCCTATTACCCTTTGGCTTGTTGCTTTGATGCTTTTCTAGTTAGTGCTTGTTTGGCTACTACTTTCTAACCTTAATGGGAAACCTCCCATCAGAATAGGCGCTGGACTAGTCAAAGTCAAGCACACCATGGCAGAAGTTAGGGGCACCAATTTTCATTGGTGGTTCGGTGTAATGCTACTTTCATTGGTGGACCAGTAGATCTCCTTCCATGGAACATTCAGTGTCATAAGGTGGAAGGGCAGATACATGCAATCAACCATTGGCCCATCAAATAGCTTCCAACCTCTCTGTGCCTGGACTGAGGTATCACTTCTGCAGTCTGCACCGGCATTGACTTGGAAACCGCACCCCCTTGTCTCAACCAATAGCAGGCTAGATAGACTTGTTTGATGGGCTTTCAAGCTGACTCCATCAGTGGCAGTTCACAGTTCCTCAATATGCCGCAAGAGCATTATGGGACATGTAGTCACCTGTTGACGTATGTTTACTGAGTGAATCACAGATGTCACCACTCGGCTACATGCGCCTGAATTCACTCTGCAGAATACATTCTGGGACATTTGTTCATACATGGGACTCCGCACTTACAGAGATAAAGACTGGTCTGGCTCATGAACACCTAAGGGGCTTCGGAGCCCAGATAAGCAGAATGCAATGCAGTCTATGAAATTTCCTCCTGTGACATCTCCGCCCTGAGGGAGGTAGAATGCATTCTGGGAGATGTAGGCCTCTGATGGTCAACACCAGTGAGTACTTTCTAGTGTATCCCATTCTATTGAGCCATCTATAGAGTATATATGTCAGTGCAAAAGGTAGGTCATGAAATCTCCTGGTTTACTGGCTTACGTGTCTGGGGGTTTCCCCTGACTTTATCGCAGAGGGCAAAACAGTTTGGGAGTGTTATTCACCTCCTTGTTCATTCACACCTCCTTGAGAAAAGCTCTTCCAGTACCTCCATACTGACCAGCAGGTGGAACTGATAAGTGCCTAGTAAAGGCATAACAGAAATACTGCAAAAAGATAAACAGTGAACTGAAGAAGCAGCATATGGACACGCTTCAGAAATTGCAGATCAGGCTGGGAGAACACGCTGGACCCTTCAGAAATAAGACCCGGCCACACTGTCCCTGAAAGCACTTCACTGTCTCACATTGCAGTCAAGGATGTAATTTAAAATAGTCTGCTCTGTACACAAAGCCTGCTGGAAACAGGCACTCACAAAGCAAAGCATTTCTGCTTGTGGGTGAGTGTGGGATAGGCATGTTCCAGGCACTGCTGTACCCTCATGTAGTCTTAATCATGTCTTAATCATGTCCTTTTTGACACACTTCATTTAGATGTTCAATTTCCCCAAAATAAGCTCAATTTTTCAGATGACGAAATGAAAGTAAATATTAGTCATTGTAAATCTAGTAAATTAGGTCTGAGACCAGTAAAGGATAAATCAGATATATGAATTGCTAATATTCTCTTAGAAAGGCAAATATAAAAATGTATTGTCACAGGTGGCCTTATGAATCTCAAGAGTCTGATAGATAGTTGAAGGGTTTTCTTTGATAAATCTTTAAAATTGACTTGATTAGGTTTTTGACACTACAAATTCATTTGACTAGGGGGCTTTTCTGACTCATCCCTTAACCTGCCAAGCCTTCCCTATCAGCAAGGGATAGCATTAAAACTACAGATGGGTAATCCCTAATGTCTGATCTAGCCTGCCTACAATGGAAGGTCCATTCGTTGGTTCATGTCATTCTTGGAGGGGCATCAACAGTGTGTTAAACTGGGTGCCTTTACTTCAGTCCCTAGTATGGTGGATTGTGGGGCCCCACAGGGCTCTTCATTGCCGCCACTCCTGTTTAATTTGTACCTTCGATTAGTTATGGAAATTCTGAGACATCATGGAATTAGTTTCCAGTCTTTTGCCGATGACACTCAGATTTTCATTACAATCGATAAGGTTAGAGAAACTATTATCAAGATTGGGAATGCCTTCAGGAGATCAGCGAGTGAATGGCTTCTAATCAATTGCAATTGAATGCTTCCAAGACAGAATTTATTCTGTTTGGTCCTGAGCATCTCATGACTATAATAAAGACCCAACGTCTTCCTAAGTTATTAGGATTGGAACTTAAATTCTCTACTACAGTTAAAAACCATGGCTGCATCTGGCAAGATAATCTGGAGCCAAAGTGAAAGCTATTTTCTACTCCTTGCAGCTCCTACGGCAAACACTTCCCTATATTCCACAGGAAGACTACGCACAGCTAGTGGGAGCGCTTACGAAAGCCCACCTGGACTACTGCAATAGTCAATTGGTGGGCATTCCAAAAAAACAAATCAGCAGACTGCAAAGAGTGCAGAATGCAGCAGTCAGGTTGATTTACGGGTTAAAGAAAACTGCTCATGTGTCTTCCTTCCGTCGTCAACTCCACTGGTTATCAGTTGAGGACCGCATAAAGTTCAAAATAGCGTGTCTGATATGGCACCAGACTATCTTAAGGACATGTTTAGGCAATATCAACAATCCAGATGTCTGCGTTCAAGTGACCAAGCACTGTTAATTATCCCCTCATCTACATGTGTATTTAGAGGGGATAGAAGATTTTCGGTGTACGGTCCCAGACTATGGAACAGCCTACCTAGTGAAATGTGGAATTCAGACTCCTTGCTTAGTTTCCGGAAAGCCCTAAACACTTTTCTGTTCAAATAATATCATGAGGTTGTGACCAGAGTTCTATTCCTCTTTAAAATATGCTTATGAATACACTCTGTGCTATCTACTTTAAGCAAGAAATACCATCTGCGTCATTATACGGCATCTCCTCTTAACCCTTTCTCCCACTGGCCTTTTGACACTCTGGTCCTATCTCTACCACTTCCATCCTCCACTAGCTATTCCCTCCTGCCTTCAAACACCCCCTCTACCACTCTTCCTCTTTCTCACATCTCTCTTCTCTCTCTCCCTCTCTCTCTCTCTCTCTATCTCTCTCTCTCTCTTTCTCTCCATCGCGCCTAGAAACACTTGTGTACAGGCGCGTTATAAATGTCATATCATATTATACGCTCTCACTCTGTCCATCCACTACCTCTTCAACACTTTACCACTCTCACCCACTCTCACATACTCTCTCCTAATCACAGCTTCACTCTTTCACTTGGTTTCACTATCTCTCACACACAATACCTCACCTGCGCTCCTATCCAACTCCTTCACAAACCCTCAGCACTCCTCTCCACCTTCTGTCCTCCACCTGGTCTCTCGGTCCACCTCCACACCTTCTGACCTACCCGAACAGCTTTCACTCTGTCTTGCTACGACGGGTCTTTTATACCCACGACTTCCTGTTTCTATCCTCCCGTCCTCCCTCCTTTGGGTCTGCTCTCTCACCTGACTCAGGGGGCAATCAAATTCTCTGGCCATTCCATAAGCATCTCAGATTACCTGAGAGAACATCACCATAGACAATAGGGTATTTAGAATGGTCAAGGAAGAATATAGAATCGATTCTCTTCATATCCTCCCAGTATTCCACCTCAGAATGCCTTCTTGCAGCACCTGGATCAATCAATTCTGGATGTCAACACTACATTAGAGTAGAAAACAGTGAAAAGGGTTCTGAAAAAGAGGAAAGGAATTCACTGGAGGTACACCCAGAAGTTCAAACCTATCCGTGATCTGAGAGTGAGAAACAAGTGAGTGTAGAAAGGGGACATTTTGGGTGCTGGCCTTGAATCGGATCTTTCCCGTACTTGAGAAATGACATTGGCTCTGTGGCATAGACCTCCGGGATTCAAAACAGCTTTAAAAATACCTGATGTTTATAGTTTCGAACAAGCACTTTCAGGTTAAAGTCTTTCCAATTAGCCTCAAAACAGCCCAAGAGTATTCTCAAAATGCATTGCACACCTGAAGAAATTCAAGATTTGGATATATCTGATTTAGATTTTGAAAGATTTGTAACATGCTGGACCAGGCAGACTTAACTGCATTTGTGCTTAGATGGTATAAAAGATAACGTTGCCACCTAATGCATTGCACTATGGTCAACTAACAAATAAAAAGTACTGGAAAAGTACAAACAGGAAAGTTTTGACCTTTTGTGGAATTGAAAGATTTCAGTAATGGTACGAAGTTCAAGAGGAAGCAAATTCCAAAGTTCGGGCCATAGACCGCAAAGCGCCGGTCCCTTCTGGAAACACAAGGGAAAGGAGGAATCTGAAGCAAGGGCTTATCGGAAAATCTGAGCATTCTCGTTGTCTGGTACCAATGGAGCCCTTGGGCAAAATATGACAGAGCAAGTGCCTGGCGGCATTAAAAAACCAGGCAAAGGCATTTGAACTTAATTCTTTCTTTGACTCGAAGCCAGTGAAGGGATTTACGTAGAAGTGATTTAGAAGCTTTACAAATTAGCCTGACTGCTGCTTTCTGGGCTTTCTGTAGCCTCAACATTTGGTTCTCATAGAGAACCTGCCAGAAGGGCATTTCAGTAGTCCAGGCGAGAGTTGACTAACGCTTTCACTACTTTGGCGTGATTGTTTTGAGATATATAAGGCAGGGCAAGTCGCAGTCGCTGGAGAGAGTAGAAGATCAACTAAACTATGGCTTCAGCCTGGATCTCACTACCCAGGTTAGTTTGCCAAATGCAACCTAGGTTTTTGAACTTGAGAGTGTAGTTACATTTTGACCCCAGGAACGAAGGGGAGGGTTATGGTTCAATGTGCCAACTAACAAGTGTTTGAGTCCCAATAAGGCCACTTCAGTCTTCTTAGCAATCGATTTTGGGACATTCGTTGACCGACTTCAACCAGACACTGACCTACTCTCTGAATAGAGTCCTTGAAATGGGCAATTTCTTTTTCGAAAGATATGCGTATCGCCAGCATATGAATCAAAATGTAACTTAAAAATATTCATTAGATTTATCATTAACATATTAAAAAGGTGAGGTGAACCGGTGACGATTGGCTGCCCAAGGCTATGTCTCCCAAGATGGGGAGATTAGATTTCCAAGTCACTTAACACCCTCTTTGAGACCTGAGCTTGAATATCAACCTTCAAAAATCCCCAGAGGATTTTTTACTAAGGAGCAATTCTAGACATGACTGAAGAAGGAGTATTTCCTATGGAGACAGACTGTTGTTTATATCTAGGAAGTAAAGGGCACTACAGATAGCATCCCACCCAGCGGTGACACATGTCCTCCCTTCTGGAATCCTGGCATCTTACAGCATTATCGTTCCTAATGCAAAACTTCACAGGAGCCATCTGCAGGAATGCCTGGATCAGTGGTCCTAGACATGGGACACTGACCCTCACAATCTCATGCAGGAATTTGTTACAATGGTGGTGCAAGCAATAAAAAACAGTGCAAGGCATTGCTTTACAAACAATTGCAATAAAACAACAAGTGTGACAGTTGCCACACTGAAGAGATGGAGTTCCTGCAAGGTCTTTGGTTCCACAAGGAGAAAAGCTACTCATCAACATGTTGGAATCGAGGGTAGGTATCCGGCACTAAAAGCCTTTCTGTCTTCTATGAAGGCAGAGCCCCTACTGATTCATGCAGGCAACACCACCACATCAAGCAGGGAGAGACAAGGCCAGGGCCTCTTTCTCGGGAAGCACAAATGATGTGGTACAGGCTTCTACCCAGAAACCTGAACAACACAGCAGGGCAGATATCAGGAGTGCAGAACACACAGGTGGATGTCCACAGGTTTGGTAGACATTATTGACTGCATTTGGCCGCTAGACAAGATAATCAGTTTTGGTGGGCATTCTTAAGGAATGCATGCGGGTCCAAGAGTTTCAGAAGAGTGCTTCCATTCTTTCCTGTCCCTCCTCCCCCTTCCAAGTGCTGGGATAAGCCTGCTTTTCTAAAGAGTTGATGAATATGTAAGGGGACTTCTCTCAGGAATTATATTGGCCCAATTGATAGGGCGTGTATTTTCTAGCATACATCGATCGATCCTAAAAAAAAATCCATTGCATCTTACCTTCGATTTTCTCATATTTACACATCCAAAACTCACAGGTCGGGAACTGCCACCTTGTGCTGATCTTATCCGTTGACCCATCGCCCTAAGTTCAAGTGCCCTTGCGGCAGTAATTCAGATCACCCGCCCCTCAAGCTGACATCACTAGATGCTTACGCCCCTTTTCAAAACGTCAATGCACATCTCATGTCAACCCTCTGTGTGCAATCTATTGATGTGTCTCCATGGAAATGTCAAGACGCCTCTTGCCTCAATAACTGTCAACAAACCATTTCTGATCAGACAACATTGGAGTTTCTTGTTCCTTAGTGTCAATGTATTTCATTTCGAGCCTCTGTGAGTATTTTTGCTTTGTTCAGCTACTTACCAAGAACGACGTATTGAGAAGAGGTACTTACACTACCTCTAACGAATTAACTGTGTAAGCGTTGAGTATATAACAAATGTTTCCTCTACTTTACAAATGTCTTTAGCAAACCATATTAAAATTCTATACTTACATGACTTCTTTTTTACATGTGCCAATGTGAAACTTCAAGGATTGTGCCTATACCTCTTGTATTTACACTATAGGTTTTTGTCACATGTCTCTTTCGACTCTTATTTTTCTTTTATATTGCATTTAAAAGTAAAACCTCATTTCGTTACTTTATCCAAACAAAAACATTTTCATTGTTCTTACTGTGGATTTTATACTTCTTCAATACTCAGGAATTATGTCAACAATTCAGCCGTACCTGTACGAGCCTGAGTATACAGAAGAGGAAATGCTTGAGAGAGAAAGAAGCAAAATGGTGGGGAATTTGATGAAAGTTGTCATGATCATTCACCAGAGTCTGAACCCAGTCGCATGGAAGACGTTTCCACCTGGTGTACCTGTGATCATTGCAAGGTTATGCCAATTGAGGTGGAGAACTGCTGTTGCAGAGAAAACTCTGGCTGCTTGGCCTACATAGCCGAAGAAGACACACCACCACTATGCGTTACCCAGCTGCTTGACTTCAGGGCAGCCTGCCTAATAAGATCTGTGATGTTGGTCCTTATGTACAAACCTAGAGCAACAGTTTGCCCTCATAATCCAAGTAATGAGTAAGTTTCCTCTTTATACATTGTATTTTTGACAACCGAGACTGCTAACATTTTATGTTGTTCTCCTACTACATTATATCTTCGATGGATCACTGACAATAGAATTTTTCATACATTTTAAAAAAGGCCTTGTTCTAAGCTCAAGCCAACGTATTCAACTTTATATTTAACAACTTAACAATTACATTTCTTTCACTTTAAAGTTAAAAACAATATTCCCCTATGTTCCAAACTTTTATGGCGCTCACATTTCTAATTCATCCCTACTTAAAAACAAAAGTACTGTCAGTGCTTTGCTCGCAAAGGTACTTTTGTTAAGCATGCCATTTCCTATATTTCAGAAGACAGTCCAAACAAGATAAATGCACTTATTGGATTCATTCAAGTAAACTATTCCTGCATCTCTTACAAAGATGTTACAGGCTTGTGGCCTATCGAGCGTTTACATTCATGGAAGATTGGGATTCCACGATTGGGATTCCACGATTGACGAGTAATACCTACTTGTGTGGTTCGAGCCATTCATGAGAAATTCTCCAGTGGCTCCAGACAATACAAGGGATTTATACAGACAGTACCTTAACCACAGCACTACAATGCCATCAACCCTATCTTAAAAAAGTGGCTTTTAATAAAAATGATGTATTTTTCTATTAAAAATGGATGTATATAATATTTTCACATTGTATTCTTTTAAAATATTTATATTGAGTATGTGTTTCATTTAAAGTTTAACATTAATCTCAAACTGTCAACATCAACATGCAACAAGGCACAAATGCTACATTAAAAATAAAATAAATAAGTACTTGCATTTAAAGGGCAATTTCAAATCATAATCTTATCATTTACTGACATGTTTCTTTTTGCCTTAATGTTATCTATCTACATTACATTACATTCTGTTTCAGAATAAACTACTCTTTCAATAAAAATTTACAATTGTCAAACTTTCAGTGACATGCTAGATAAAATAAATGAGGTAATATGAAAAGTGATTAAAACTAGATTGTTAGTCACCAAAACGTCCAAACATATAATATTAAAAAATACATGCTATACCAAGAAGAACATGATAGAATTTTTAAATACCATTCTGTGTATGTCATACTCAAGCCAAACAGTTATCTCATCATGTTATGTAATTGAAATGTGTACAGCGCACAGTCACCCAGAGGTATCTTGGCGCTAGAGAGGGAGGTACAGAGAACCATGAACCAGCAGCAGCTATCAACTAAAACAGAGATGTTTTTAGAGCCTTCCTAAACGTGAAATTATTTGGCAAATTGTTTACTGTCAGTGGCAAATCATTCCAAATTTGAGCAGCAGCAACTGAAAAAGCCTGCCCACAGATGCGCAATCGGCAAAAAGTAGGCACAGACAGTAAACCGGCTGAAGCCGAACGCAGAGAGCGGGTAGGAAGGTACTGAGTAAATTTGGTCTGGAGGTATTCTGCCCCCAGTCCATGCAGCACCCGACGCAGAATGCAAAGTACCTTAAACGTGATCCACTGCGCCACTTGATGCCAATGCAGGGTGCGCAGCAATGGGGAAATATGGGCCCCATAAGGTGACCCCGTTGCCACCAGGGCAGCCAGATTTTGAAGGCGCTGGAGCCATTGGGTCAAGCCCTTGGGCTGAGCAAATTATAGAGAGTTGCAATAATCCAATCGGCTTAGCACCATGGCAGCAACCACCGGAGGATGGAGGGTGGCCGGTAGCATGGCAAGCACCTTTAAGTGTTTTAAGATGGAAATTACCTGCTTTGCACACTGCAGATACTTGATCATTCATAGAGAGAGAGGCCGAAAGAATCACTCCCAGATACTTCACCTTAGTCACTGGAACAGGAAGAGAGTCAAGAGAAGAAGGCCAGAAAGAAGACACCGAAAGTGCAGAATCGAGAGGGGCGCCTACCACCATCACCTCTGTCTTGTCTTCATTCAACTTCAGCCAATTGCGACTCATCCACCTACCCACGGAAGTCAGGCACTGATGAAGGCACAACGTCATCTCAGTCCGATCAAGGTCTAAACGGGTCAGGATCTGAGTGTCATCGGCATAAGAGTAGCACCTGACACGGGGAGCGGATGAGACAGTTTAAAGGCCAGATGTAAATGTTGAAGAGAATGGGAGACAAGGCACAAGGCATAGCCCTGCGGAACCCCATAGGTGAGATGGCAGGAGCTGGAGAAGAAAGGAGGGAGAGAAAGCACCTGAGTGCGATCGGCCAGGAACAACGAAAACAAAAGGCTAGCACCTGACCCGAGATACTAATCTGAGTCAGGCGAGTCAGCAAGGTGGGATGGTCAACAGTGTCAAAAGCCGCTGGCAGATCTAAAAGAATCAGGGCGCCCACCCCACCTGCATCAACCAGCCTGACCATGTCATCCTGGACCGCTGCAAGGACACTGTCGGTGCCCCGACCAGACCTAAAGCCAGATTGGGCAGGGTTGAGGAGTTTGGAAGATTCCAAAAATGAGGATAGAAGAGGTGAAACCAAAGATTCCAAAAACTTCATAGAAAATGGTAAAAGAGAGATGGGACAGAAGTTAGTAAGAAGAGATGGGTCCAGTGAGGGTTTTCTCAGAAGGGGAATCATTGTGGCGATCTTAAGTTCCGACGGGATAACCCCCGACTGGCAAGAGATATTTATAGCCGTTGTGAGTTCCGTTAGTAAATCCAGACTAATCTTTCATGACTGCTAATGGAACCACATCTAATGAAGATCCTGACTTGATGTGTTGTATGGCAGTAGATACCATCGCCTCAGTGAAGAATGAAAAAGAAGACCATTCTTTCACTTCAGTCAAGCTGCTCTGACCTAGCAATTCCCTCTCTGTAGCAAGTACCGAGGCAGATGCTTAGGATGGTAGTGCGGATAGCCTTAATTTTCGACACAAAAAACTGGGACAGAGAATCACAACGATCCTGAGACGGACCCACTGTAGGAGTCCCAAGAAGACAGTGATTTGACCACTGCAAAAAGAGCTTTAGGCTGACATACGGCAGCTTCCATTTTCTGGGCTAAATCGGATTTCTTAGCTGCTGTAATGGCTGAAAAATATGCTACTGAGCATACTTAATACTGGGCTCTAAGGTTGGGGTCGTATGCAATGCGCCATTTGCGCTATGTCTGTCTGAGTTTGAGACAAGCTGTTTTTAGCCTTTTCGGAAAACGATGGTTCCGAAGGAAGCCGACGCGGTTGGATAAGCCGCCAGGGAGCCATTACATCAGTGGCTTCTTGCAAAGAGCAAGACTGTGCAGAAAGAGAGGTGGCAGGCACCACTTGGCACTTTGCTTTAACTAGTGAGAAAAAACCCAACAAGTCAGCAGAGCGGCAGCAGCGCTGCCACACACGGGGTCAGGGGTCTTAGACTGAGCCCGACGAATTCTGAATATACAGATCACTAAATAGTGGTCGGACCAAAGTACTTTCTCAACCGATTGAACATCTAACAGGACTTCATTAGCCAATACCAGATCCAAAGTATTACCCATTCCGTGAGTAGGTTCCAATACCAATTGTTGAAGATCAAGGTCCGTCAGACTAGCAAAAAACAGATCTAGTGCAGGGGCCCTAGGACAGTTGAATTTCAAATTGAAATCACTCAGCACCACAAGATGAATGTATTTCAGATGAAGATCAACCACCAAATCATCTAAGGGTTCAAGAAAGCCAACCAGGGAACCTGGTGGTGGTAAATAAGCAAAGAATGACAAGTTAGGAGCAGGGAGATAACACATCTCAACAGCAAAGCCTCCATAGCTAAGGAGTGAGGACAGCTAAGCTGTGTGACCAGAAAATCTGATTTAAAAATCATTGCCACCCCACCACTTACTTGGAGTGAGGGACGGTCAAGGTTGATCATTCTATAGTCTTCTGGAATTGCCTGCACCAAAGCCGGAGCCGAGCCCTCCTGGAGGCATGTCTCGGTGATCTATAGTCTTCTGGAATTGCCTGCACCAAAGCCGTAGCTGAGCCCTCCTGGAGGCATGTCTCAGTGAGGCAAAGCAGAGTGGGACAGCGGTCTGACAAAAAATAGTGAATGTCAGCCGTGTGTGCCGGCAGGGATCTAGTGTTAAGCAGCATCAACACTAGGTCAATAGGCCTCTGGACCTGTAAAGCCTGCTGTTGTAAACATAATGGTATAACAAGCTTAAACATACCCCTCCAACCGGCAGGAAACACAGTATTCGAGGGAGCCAAGGACTAAAGTGCTCCTCTAGAATATAATGTCCTCCCATCCTGCACGTCGATTACATGGATGGGCACAGACGGGCTTGCCCTAAGCGCGCCTTCAGCGTGCTCATGGTGCGCCCGCTGTGCGGACGAGCGAGCCGGCACATATAAAGCTGTGCCCAGCTGCAATTGAGGTGAGGAAACGCCCACTCGGGAAGTAAAAAGAAGACTAGCCGGAGCTGCAGTGTCCTGCAGGAAGAGTATAAGAGTATAACAATACTGTAGACCAATGCGGTAAAAGTCAGTTAAACTGCAATAATTGATCATAAAATCACACGTAAAATGCAGGCAACAACTGCAGTAGTCTTATGGTAACAAACAGAGGGGCTTTATAATGGTAGCCCTTAAAAGGACAACCTCATCTCTCTGATCCACGTGGGTGAGTGAGCCGGCACATTTAATGCCATGTCCAGCTGCGAGTGAGGCGAGGAAACACCCACTTGTGAACTAAAAAGAGGACAAGCCACAGCTGTGGTGTCCTGCAGGAAGAGTATACGAGTATAACAATACTATAGACCAATGCGGCAACAGTCAGTTAAACTCATAATGCACTTCTGTATTCAATGGATTTTATTTTGTTTTTTGGGCTAGCAGGCTCAGCACAATCTAAGTGAATGAACTACGCAACATGTACTAGTGTCTATTGATAATTGTCCACCTAGGACCTGTTGTCTACATGCACACCTTACAAGTCCATGTCCCTGCAGTGAACATATCTCGTTGTCCTTTAACAAGGTTCCTCGCATACTGCACTAGTTTCATTGTTATCCTTCCCCCTCCCTTGGCCAAAGGCTTTTGTAACCTGGGCCCATGCACTCACAAGGGGGTGTGTGGATGGGAACGCACAGGTTGCCGAATGCCATGTACACCTCAAAGGGGTCTTTCGCATGGGGACCATTGGCCACATGGCAACCTGATACACAGTGTCTCCAGACTCCCATTTGAAGACCCCGTCCCTGCAATCAACATATCTCTGTGTCCTTTGATAAGTTGCCGGGCCTATTGCGCTCGCCTCATCCACATCCATCCCCCTCTGGTATCAATAGCAGTTTGCACCAGTGACCATGCGCTTGCAAGTGGGCTGGGTGGGTGGAAACAAACAAGGTGAACAATATTATGTACACCTCAAAGGGGTTTTTCACCTGGGGACCTGAGACACAGTGTCTCTAGACTCCCATTTGAAGACTTGTCCCTGCAATCAACATATTATTGTGTCTTTTGACTAGGTTGAGGGCGCTCGCCTCACCCACATTCATCCCCCTCCGGTATGAATGACAGTTTGCTCCTGTGACCGTGCGCTCGCAAGGGGGTTGTCTGAGTGAGAACGAGCATGTCACACATTCACATACACATCCACTTTTCGAAACCTTTATAAACACCTTTAAAGTTAGCAAGAAAACATCTCTGCAATCTACAATGTATATCGTCATCGAGCCATGTGTTAACTTGGTTGCTGAATAGGCTCATCTATTTTTCCAAGGACATGTTAGTGAACAATTGGTTTTTAGAGTGTCATCGTTTTCAGCCCGGTACTTTTCTAGTGCTTTTTACTCAATGTGCATCTTATTTTTATTTTCATGTATCTCAATGACTTCACCATTATCAACCTTTCTAAGTATTCTGATCTCTGGAATTACCGCATCACATGACAGTGTATTGTTTGGAAAATTAATGTTTCTTAACCCAAGTTTTCAATGCATGTTTTCTTTAGGTGGCTCAAAGGATGATCAATGTACCAGTAATACATTTCTTCTTGTGGTAGACCAATGATTTTTTTACTAATTTGATCTCCGTGATGGTTAGACCAGGTTACAGAGCATTTTTCAAACTCTAAAAAAAGTTTCCATTCAAAGCTATGTGATGGTTGAATTACTCACTGTGATACTTTATTGATTGTAATCTTTACTTTTATATTTTTTCTCAATCTTCTGGACAATCAAACAATGCCTTCATGTTTTGTTTTGGATTGCCCTAATATCAGCAATGCCAAAACTCCAGGTATTTTCCGAAAGGATATGACGTTAATAAAAACATGGTTGTTGAACTGTGGATTTCCAGTATCCGAGATTGACACCAGAGCCAAGGATTTCTCGGAAAACGTGAGGGGCAATCAATTCCGCGTCTGCAGCGTGGATTTTTCAGAAGACATGTACGAACCATCAAAGCACACTAAATGCATTGCGCCAGCATCCCTCGCAAATTTCTTCCCAATGCAGTTCCAACTGAACTTCAGCACATGCTGAGTAGTGAACGTTGAAAGATTTATGCATTTTCATATGTACACAATTTGTGTGTATACATATTTTGTCAAAATGATCACACAATCTATTGAAATAATGTGTCAAAAAGTAACATAATGATAGGTTTGGAGTTTTTTGGTAATATTGGTATCGATATTTTATTTCCCAAATTTATATTATGACACCACAAGTTTCAGTAGTTTTCAAATTTTATAGCTTCTTCTTTAATAAATCCCTACTTTTGGGATACACAAATAGTTTGGTGCAATGTGAGCCTTTCGAAAAACTTTAATAGCGTGATCTGAAAATTGGTTATTTTGGTAAATGTATTAATTATCATTTGTGTCTTTATGTAGGCCATACTGATGGAAGTCTAGGCCGCAGCCGCAGAGGAAACAACACACACCACAATTACCCAAACTGTGAGCCCAACTGACATGCACGTAAACGTATTCACAGTGTACGAAATTGTCTAATTTGTATTACCAATGTATGTTTTCTATTGAACACTTATGAATATACATTGAAATAAGGAACAAGATTGAACTTCGACAACTATTCAGGAATCACTCCCGTTCCAAGTAATTTTTTTATACTATTCATTTAGATGCAACTATACAATACATGTGACCGGTCAAGTTCAACGTTAAACATATTGATCATTGCTATTGATTATATTTTCTATTGATATAAATTAGCATGTAGTATCTTTTCACAGTATCTATTATCTTTTTCAAATTTCTCTTACATCACTATTATTTTAACAACTGTTATTTTGATACGGGGGAAGCAGTAACTTCAACAACATACTAATCTTCTATGCAACTGGTCAGGAGGATGAGGCATGAGACGTGAGACTTTATTGAATGATATTAATGATTGTTGATGATTAATATTTTGTTTAAAACTAATAAGAAAAGTGATATTTATTTACAATTTATTTACAATGAATAATAATTTAGAATAATTGGAAATCATTCAATCAACAATCTTGTTGTGTCATTCACCTGTCCACATGCAACAATGACTAATCCATCACATAAACTTTGATTGTAGGAGAATAACATGGAATCTTTCATTCTCTAAATGGTATTGTATGTGTTATTAAACTGTTGCTGCCTACGGAAAGCTCAATAGATGCAAACAACATTATAATATAGCATACTTTTGGTGGCAACAATGTATTCACTTTGTTTTGCAGGATGTCAATGTAGTGCTAACTCTCACAACAATTCCCTGTGACATCCTTGAAGTTCACCAGGTACAATTTCAAATATATATTTTTTTAAAACATTAGATCTGCTGAGTGTTGAACTTTCTCTTCTTAAAAATTTAATTTTTATAAACGTTTTGACAAAAAAATGTCTTCAAGTGATATACTGTCTTTGTTTTCTATGGATAACTGATGTTGTAAAATCGACAATCATAAAAACTAAATTCTGAAGATGTACTCTTTGTGATCAAAGAATTTAACATTACATTGTTTAACTATTAACCTCTTTTGTCAAATTTGTTTTGTACAAGGAGTGTACTATGGAAGCAGTCAAGATTGAAGAGACACATGAACTAAAGGTATACATATGATATTGGAAAAGATAGGTTACCATCTATTTTAATTGGTATGTAATTTTGATTATGTGAGAAGGGTTTTTCATACGGAAATTAGGTTATATTTGCAGTTGTACATATGTATATTGAAATGGAAGAGTAAAATGCTTGGTGTCTACATTTCCCAAATGCTCTTTTTCAGTTTGTTGATGAATTCGTGATGGTATGTAAAGTTGTCAGCAGATATCACATTAAAGTAGTTGAAGCAGTAATGTACTGTGGGAGAAAGGTGACAGTTCTAATAGTACCAACAGTAGAAGTGTGGTTGTTGGAAACAGAAGCAGCAACACAGAGAAAGCATCCTGACAAATATACCAAATGTAAAGTTGTAACAGAAGATGTCGTAAAGAAGTGTATATTTTTGACATTTGAAGCATATCACACTATTTTTTGAACTGTATTAATTTTTCTAGAAGCAGAGACCACTAATCATCAGAACAAGGATTACTATTCGTGCTATTTGTTTTCTAGAAACTGGAAGGGGATGTTTTCATCCAGGGACAAAAAGTTGCTACCAGTGGATTTTTGTATGATGAACTTTGTTTTGGACTTTGAACTTTCAAGAACTCATTAAAAACCTTTATTTTCTTTTGTTGAACATTTTGAAGTGACTTTAAAGCCTGGGGAGGGGACCTTTCCCAGGACAGGTGAAAGCCATTCTGATATTGTTTTTATATTGTGTATTATATTGTGTTGCTATATCAGTTTCTTTGTATATTGGTTGTTTAGTGTGAGGGCCAGTTTACCCATGCTAGTGAATGTTCCCTAAGCCTTTAGACTAGGTAGGGAATTCCTCGGTAGAGTAGGGCAAGCACAGTATTTTCTCACTATATTTTCTTTGATAAAATGGCATATTTTGAGAAATCTACAAGCAGTTGTCTGTCTCACATTACTGACCACTCACACAAAGCACACTGTTAGGGCACCTACCTGGGCTACCTCCACAGGTCACTTCCGGGCCTGGCGACTGTACCCACAGGTTCGGCTTGCAAGGGAGGGCATCCGTCGAGGGGCGGACATGTTTCCGACTCGTACGCGGAAGCGTACGCATGCGCGGGCCTCGCGGATTGCCATGAGCAATGAGACAAGCTTGTGCTTCAAGCCTCGTTCTCATCCCCGCTCGGCCACTGCGCATGCGTGGGCTGGTTTGCACTTCCGACCTCGGTTTAATGCCGGGTGCCATAAAAAGTGCTCGAGTCTGGAAACAAACTGCGTCTTAACGCGGTTTGTTCCTGACTCTCTGCTGCGTTTGGATCTTTTGATCTCCCTCCTGTTCTTTGTCCTTGGACTTCCTTGGCCTGCCCCATTTCCAGTCCCTGCCTTCCTCGCTTCCCTGGGTTCTGTTTGGTTCTCCCCAGGTCAAGGATCTCTGTTTTGTTTCCTGTTTTTTTTCCCCTTGGGTTCTCTGGTCTTCCCCTTGGGTGTCCTGCCTTCCCCTTGGTTGGAATTCCCTCCTTGGTCCTGGTTTGTCTCCTGTGCTTGTGGGTTCCTCGCTTGCCTTACCTGGGTACCAGCTCTCTGGGACTTCTTCCTGCATTGACTATGTACGCTCTTCTGGATCTGTATTGTGAAGTCCTGCCACCTGCCTATTGCCTACCTGGAGTACAGAGTACGTGTATTCTACTACCTTCAGTCAACTACCTTGGACTTGCCTTCACTTCTCTTCCTGAGGTACCAACAACCATCAACCTTCCCTGTCAGTGCTTGCACTGTTCTGATGTCACGTTAATCCGCAGGGAAGTGTTATCCGTGGCGTCACAAGTTGGTCCCTGTTCATCCCTGTACCATTAGGGCTGAGTCGGGATTGATTCCTTGCGTCATATTATCCTCAACTTGCCCATGAATCAACCAGTCTGGCTTCTCCAGTGCGAACATCTCCTGGAAACACAGGTACGCAGCGTCCATGTGACGCACATCTTAACACACATTAGGAAACTAAGGGTAAATAACATCCAGCCTTTCGTTTTTCTTAAAGGGGATGTGAAATTTATTAAATTGATGTTAGATATTGAGGTTGAAATTCATGTTTTTTTTTATCGGTTAGAGGCCTAGGACAAAGAAGAGCAGAAAGACTCAGACCACACTACTAATGAAGGATATCACTTGCCAAACTGATGTCACCTGGGAGCAACTAATGTTTGAGGTTCAGCATGCTCGTCTCAAGCTTAGAGTCGGGATGCAAATGTCCAGTGGCTGGAATTTTAACTGAATGTCACCAGTGAACCTTGAAAAGTAATGATGGATCCTTGTTACAACATACAACGTCCCCCAGAGGTGACAGACAACACAGTAGATGTTTCTGAATTACTTGCAGACCCACTCAGTCAAGCCACACTCTCTAAACAATTTCAATCAAAGAAAGACATGATGATTCCTCTTTCCCCAATACATTCTGAAAATCCAGAAATATCACAGATTGAAATCACTGAACCATCTTCGGAATTGATTGCTGACTGTGTTCAGGATCCGGACTTCACTCTTCCTAGTGTGTCGGAATTGTCCACCACCATAGAATCGCACACCACTGTACTGCAGGGCGATTGGCTATTAAGGGAGCCAAAATACATTTTATTTGACTGCTGCTTGCTACAGAGTATCAAAATTATTAAATGTGATCATAAATTACATAGGAGGATTTGTGGTTAGCCATTGGTGAAGTTACTCGTGTAGTCAAAGGCACCAACCTGAAGATCAGGGGTAGCTGTATCCACCAACATAACACATTTTCATTGTTCAACCTATCCTTGGAAAAGTGCCTGCTGGAAATGTACTCTGTTCTTCTGCTTTGTTGTTTAGTGGATCAACGTTCAGTAAGATTTCAAGTTTCTGTAAATTTGTAGGACTTCAGTTCCTTGCTAAAACCACACACTACAAATATCAGAGAAATTGCCTTGTTCCCCACTATTAGTCGGGCCTGGAATCTCGAAAAGATATCAATGGACAATGCTCTTGCAGGTAAAAGGCTCAGGCTTGCTGGTAATGGATAGTGTGACAGTACTGTTTTTTCAGCAAAATGCTGCACTTACAACTTCCAAGACATGGAAAGCAAAAACATAGTGAGTTCAGACGTCGTTCAAGTGTCTGAATGTACATCTTCTGTTGCAATGGAGAAATATGGTATCATTAAATCCACTGAACTTCTGCAATTAAGGGGAATGCAAATAGAATTGATAGCCACTGACAGGCACGTTGGAATAGCAAAGGCCATGTGAGAGCAGTTCCCACACATTAAGCATCAATTTAATGTATGGCACACCGCAAAATCAATATAAAAAAATAACAGCTGCTGGTAAAAAAATAAGGGTGCAGGAGAAATGTTAAAATTGTCACAGTCTATCAGCAACCATCTATGGTGGAGCTGAAAAACGTGTACTTGTGAGAGATTGAAGATATTTTTCTTGAAAAGTGGCATTCAATGCTGCACCATTGCTCAAACATGCACTCTTGGGAAGAAAACAAGCATTTTCTTGAATGTGTACATGGACCTTTGAGTAAGGAGCAGGAGCATAAGAAAAAGTGGTTGGTGCCCCCTCCCCCAGTCCCACCCTCACTCCCTCCTCACACAGCACTCAGGAAGAATTTATGCAAGAAAAACACTTTCAAGAGACATCAAGGGATTTACGGAATTCTGCCACACTGGAGTTTTGGGGGTGTTCCATAATATGTGCCTAAAGACAGGCCTAAAAGTTTGCTTTTCAGGATAAACGGTATTGAGGCCAGAACATGACTGGCTGTGTTTGCACACAATGAGAATGTCGTAGGGCACAATCCAGAAATGCAGGAACGTTCGGGATGCTTCTTTGCACCATGGTGTTTACAAAAAGAAACAAACAATGCGTGGTAAAGCCAATATTACAGCAGATGGATTTTGACTTTATTAAAGATGTGTCATTGACTGTGCTGGACATGCAAACACATGGAATGGCACCAGATTATGTTCCTAGAGCCCAGTCTATGCCACATAACATTGCTAATGTTGCTAATGTGGTTTGTCCTCCAAAACCTGAACTTGTTGAAAGGTTGACTTCAAGATTCAAATGATATTTTGTGGTCTTTACAATTATATCCAAAACAAGTTTCAATAATTTCTATAATGTTTGGAAACTGTATTGATGACACAAATAATGTAATTGTATAATACTTGAAATGTAAATGTTTCAGAATTTATTTTGATTTAATTACTGTTTGTGATGTAATCTTAGTCGATCTGTATTAATACTTCTGTTTTACATGACCTTTTCTCTATTTTTTCCCATCAATATCATTGATTGTATGTATAACAATAAATGAGAATGAGATTATTTTATGCCTCTGACTTTTTGGAAAAATCATGGAAAAGTCATTTTTGATTATTAAAATTTGATATACATGTTTTATTGATTTTTTACAAATTCGTGAAAGGTCATATAATAATGTTCCTTGCGAGAAATGGAAAATTGATAGACAGGAATGCATTGACAAAATTGAATCTTTACAGTAAGACAGTTCCAGATGTAATATATAATGTGTTACAATTTACCTTGCACATAGAACACAGAGAGAAAGGAAAAGAACAATTAAGTGTGTGGTTGATAGCAATTGTGCATTATGGTCTGACCTTGCACAACGCTCAGCAAACAGGCTCACAATGTATGGATTTTATCAAACAACAAAAATGCATTTAATTGTAAAGTTTGAAGACCATTACTTCTCTGTCACATTCCAAAGACATGGAGGCATTTGTTCTGTACAAACTGACTGACCCACATATGTTCAATACATCTATTGATTAAAAAGGTCTTCCTTTATAAATGTAGTGTTCTCAATCCATATGTGCCTGTCTCTATATCCTCAGCCACCTCTTTTTACCCATCAATATCCATGCATCTGTATTTCGTGCTGTAGCCATCTATCTATGTCTGCCCTTGTACATCTGCCTGTGCATGTCTCCATATGAACAGTTAGATCACGCTACATCAATATAATCTATGTACATCACTGTTGATGTTTACCAGACATATGTGAATCCATACATGTACCCACATACATCTGTGCCTTTGCATCGTGTGGATACTTGGGTCTCTATCAATGTACCAAAGCACATACTCATATTTATAATCATCTAGCTCTTTGTTCTCTGTGTATAATGACATCCCTTCACATTTGTATCATTTTCTCATACGTATTATCTATGGCTATCCAAAGGATGGGCAGCGATTAACTCATTTTTACTTAGTTGTCTTATCTATCACTGTCTATATACTTTGATCAATAGGCATGTCTTGATAGCTCCATCCATCTGTACCTGCAAATATTTGTCTTTGTTTTTGTGCCTATGTGAATGTATACGTTGATTGATCTCTATCCATGTACATGTATTCTTCAGCAAGTATGCTTCTTTATATATGCCTCTATCGATTGGTCTGTATACATTGATCTCAAAGTGTGCGTCACCGTCTGCATCTTTAGATATCCACTGCTCTCTAAAAAAACGTCTATAGCTGTAAACATTTATCTGTCGATCTACTCAAATGTTTGTCCAAGTCCGTAGCTCGATAGTGCATTCTCCAAACGAAACCAGTATCCTTCTATCACTAGGTATAAGTCTGTCTCTAACTTTCTATTTCTGTGTGTAGTATTGTGTTTTTCGACTGTTTCAAATGTATTGCATGATCTAAAATCCCATTGGTGTGTCAAAAAGCGCTGTGTACTTGAACGGCCATTTGAGGACCATACTCACTCATGGGAGACATGATGAGAGGATTTGTAAAATTAGTTTCTGTGTTTTTGTTCAGCACAGAAGGTGAGTAGGGACTAGCTAGGTAGCTAAGCACAACACATACTTATCAGGCGAGGGAATAGGTGCATTGAGCAATTTTGCAATAGGTGGCAGAGTAACAAGGGTGAAATGATTTAACTGATGGAAAGAATTTCAGAAGTGTGCCTAGGTAGTATTTGGTTTCGAGGTGGCAATGTGCATGTTTTTATGGTGTGTATTCAAATTCTGTTTTTCGAAAAGTGTGTGGATGGGTTGGCTGCATCCAGAAGCGATACAGTTGGGTTTGTTTGTGATGGGGTGCTTGACTTTACATTGAAGAAAGACTGACCTGTGGTTGTAAAAACCCTTTCAAAAGTAATGCAATCACCACCTATCACGATCAGAACCATAGGGGCAGACAGATAGTCACCCCAGCCCCACTGCTGCAGGATGGCCTCCCTTCTGGTCGTCTATAACAAACCTTATCATACATACCACGGGCACATGCCTGGTGGTGGCCCTGAGCACACAGCAATGTGTGGTGTCTGTGTCCCACACCGCACCAGGCTGCAGATGCTGCAGTAGCCCAAACCGGGGGGGGGGACAGGGAACCTGGAGACCATACAAACTGAAGCTGTGTGTGATATAAATCACAATAACATAACATAACATGGACACTTGTTTGTGGTCAGCTCCTGCTGAATTTCACAAGAAACTGTGTATATAATAGTAGTTCTCCTTGGAAGGACAATTTTAGAATTGGGTTGAAATAAGTTACTCATTATTGATTGCAACAAAGGAAATTTGATTTTGAAGACAAGTTGTCATGTATTTGCATTGAAAATATAGCTGACCAGATGAACACTTCCTTTTTCCACATGTAATCTAGGACATAAAAATTATTTTAAAAAATGTAAAAGATTATATTAAAAAGGGTTATGTTTATAGTAAAGAACAAAGTACATAGTTTGTTCTTTGGAAGATTTTAAAAATGTCCTTATTTTCACTGCACAGCTTTAAATGAAAAGTGGAAGATAATGTTGTGCATTTGTGCGGCATTTGTTCCTGAAAATTAAACCTTCCTTTGGCAATGAGAACACACAATGCAGAGTCTCTTTGTTGTTATTTGTCCTTGAATCCCTCGTAGTAACATTTGAAGGACACAATGTTGCAAATAGCCATAAAGAATTGATAAGAGTCACTATAATGAAACCTAACATAAGAAAGTGAAGTTTCTATTAATGAGATCTGTCAATCGAGATTATTCCTCAACTTTACATAGAGAGAATCGAAAATCAGCAAATAATGTAAGGACACTTTTACATAATATGTATGCGGCTGATTTTGGCATGTGTGCTTTATGCTTGTTGATTAAGGATCTGCCACGTTGATGTTCAAGTTGATGCAAAGACTAGACATCACACATGTACATTTCACCATAAATTGTTGTCTAACATATTTACATACAGTGTATATTACTTTTGAAAGTGAGTACTGAAATATATTTTTGCCTTCCCAAATGTACATAACTTGGTCGTTTGGATGTGCAGTTCTCATAGATACAGTCTTTCCGTAAAGTTTTTTTTTAACCAAAACTGGACAATAACTATCAATAAGGGGATTGCAATATCCATATTCTGGGATGTTCGTCAGGCACCAGTTTGTCCATATTCAGTGGCAGTGATACGGAGCAACATGCCAGCCTTTATGATATGAATACGTGCGGATCGCAAAGTGTTGCATTTCAAAGTGAAAGGAGTCCTTTGTTCTCAGAAATGGAACATCATTTGCGTCGATCAAACATCAGAGATGGAACATAAATGCATTCAATTTAACCACACAGAACTTTGACATCACAATGCAAATACAGGTATAAATCGATCCATCAAGGCAATCAGCAAGATTTGAGGGAAGATGACAGTTTTTGAAAAAATTTGAAGCATGTCATGTTTTCTTGCTATCACTTTTATTCGCAAACATTTTCAATGTTCTTGTGGATGTATCCTTCTATTTTGAGTTAAAAATATAACTACTTGTTACATTTACGACTATTAGTATTTTCTTAAATGTTGCTTTCTTCTTTTTGTGAAAAGAAAGTGAACTTTCACGCTGTGTGTGGATTTGTGTGCTGATTTTCCTGGATTTGCATTAGGTAACGTTATGGCGTAGGTGATGACAGGGTATACTTGGCTACTCTGTCCATGAACGTCACGTGAATAAGTGGATCATATCGTTTTGCCTAGTGATGTCAGCTTGAGGGGCGGTTGATCTGAATTACTGCCAAGAGGGCACTTGAATTTAGGGCAATGGGTCAATGGATAAGATTAGCACACAATGGCAGTTCCCGACCCGTGACTTTCGCATTTGTAAATGTGAGAAAAACAAAGGCAAGATGCACTGGATTTTCTTTTTAGGATTGATTGATGTATGCTCAGAAATAAATGCCTGTCTATTGGGCAAATACACTTCGTGTGAGAACTTCCCCTTTAGGATGATCCAATGATGGAAAAGGAAAAATGACTTGCTTGTAGTACTAGTTCTCCATCATTGGGACTTTCCCTTGTACCCATAAACCACCAACTTCCTCTCTGTTATCACGAAAACATGAACTGAGGGCTGAACTGTCACTACATTGCATGATGGGATACAAGTGGAGCCTGGCAGCTTTAAAGTGACAGTGACCGTTTTCACCTTTATAATAGAGGCATGTCTATTTTCCGTATCTAAGTTGCAGAAAAAAAAGGAACATTTCCGTTCTTTTACTCTACTTGCCCATCTTCATTGGAATGGGCTTTCGATGGCTCTAGGTACTCTTACTTCCTATTCTTTGCTGGCTTTTCTTCATGTTGACACCGTTTGTACCGTTTTAATTATGTGCAGCGCTCTCACATAAAGCGCACCATAAATATAAATAAAATATTAAAAATGCAAATTGATTTTACATATGTGAGCTGGAGTTCAACTTCCAGTGAGGGTTATTCTTTGACAATGTGGCATATGTGACGTAGCTGAAGTGGTCTATTCTAGTCTCACATTTAAGATAGAAGGTTTTTTCTGATGCTTTCATAAACCAGACCATAGCATTGTTGGTGTTTGCCAAACATACCGCAAAGCACCAACTATATGGATTGCACTGATGATTCCTAATGGGGTTTAACCTTGTCTGTGATTGGCTGCATCCTGAGAGCTGTCTGTATTGAGCAGATGAAGCTATGTATGAAATAGAGCTGCCCTAGAACACAAAGCCCATTTTGTGGAGAAAGAAGTATGCTTGTGAGCTGCTTTGCATACTCTCAATATGTTGCTTAGTGGCTCTGAACTGGAGGAGAACTTCCAGGCTCCTGGGTGGCACCGTGGAATAAGTGGCTTAGTTGAAATGGTCTATTCTACTCTCACATTTCCAGTAGATGTTTCATGATTTTACAAGCCCACCATAACATTGTAGGTACATACATGTGAGTAAGGGTAAAGAGGACCTCTAGTAGCTCAGCCTGTTCCCATCTGCGATATCAGGGGAGTTTGCAACTAGGATCCTCACAAGCACTCTTGGTTTCCCAGTCTGTCTTTCATATTGATCATACGCCACCAGAATCTTTGCGAACAGACCATCGGTTCTATCCATTGCAGCCTCCTGTTGCTTCTGGAGGTGCCAATTAGTGAAACTTACCTTATCATCACTCCTTTCAGAGAGAGTCAATGATATTATATATGATATGATATGGCATTTATAACGCGCCTATACACAAGTGTTTCTCTGGCCTGTTGATCTTTTCCTTCTCACTTTCTGTGGCCGCGGATACCACTTCATCTGTGTAATTCACAACTAGTTGGGTTGTTTAAGGGCCAACCAGCTAGTCAGTGCCCTCGACGTTGTCATGGTTATACCGTGAAGAGAAACACGAGACTCACAAGCTCAGTTGCTCAATGTATGCATTCTCCTCTCCTGCTGTGCAGACAGGGATCCTTAAGGAGGCACACAAGGTGATCCATTAGGGTTAAGATGCTCCCACATATTTACACACTATAAGTTTAATAGGAATAATAGATCCAAAGTAAGAAACAAATCTCACACTGAAAACCTGAAACAAGGGCCCTCATTACAAATCAGGCGGTCCGGAAATAACGGTGGCGGTAAACCCGCCGCCACCGTTGTTTCCGGACCGCCTGATCCTGACTCCTGCAGTTGGGAGGTGATGTTCCCGCCAGGTTTGACCTGCAGGTTTAACACCACCCGCAATCAGGCGGACGAGGAAACCCCATAGGACTCAATGGGAATGGGGATTAACACCATTCTGCTTCCGTGATTCCCGGAAAACTGGGGTTCTAATGCCCTGGTAATTCCAGGAATCACGGAGGTGGAATGGTAATACGAGTCTGTTGGTAACTAGGCGGTTTTACCGCTGCGGTTACCACCGGACTCGTAATGAGGCCCAATGTCTTTTTACTAAAAAAAGCTTTTATTTTATTAACAGATATACATTCACTATTTGTATATCCTTTCGGAACATGGCATTAGACATCAGGAAGGGATCTGCATCAGATGAGGACATACCTGTGGGAAAGAGCGAAGAGCTCCCTCGCTCACGGGGAGATCATCCTTCCAGCATGGAGAAAGCCCAGCCACTTTGGAACCTCTGAGGGAAGATCACACATACTGGTCTATGGACAGGGGTAGACTGCGGCTTTCATATCCATCAGGGGGAGTTGAGCCAACTGGCCTCGAGAAGTAGAGAGCTAAGCGCTGGAGCATTTGGATGTTTACGGGTGGTAGATAGCAGACTCTCCGTAAGGGACAGAGAGTGGGGCGCAGCGGCATTCAGATCTCTTTGGGAGACCTATGTTTAGAAAGATAGCACATATCAGACTGGAGGCTTGGCAGGGTTAGGGCCTTGTTATTCTCTGTTCAGTTTCTGGCGTCCACCTCCCCTGAGCGCCAGATTCCCGCTCAAGGCTCTGTCTGGGCTATCCTTGAAAGTGTCTCTCTCTCGTGTGTGATCCTCCAGGGCAGAGGTCTAAAACCTTTGGCTCTACGGATGTTTTGGACATAATCAATGAGGGAGGATAATGGGAATTGTAGTCCAAAACATCTGGAGAGCCACAGGTAGCAGACCCCTGCTCCAGGGGGTCAGACTCATGACATCAAATGTTGCATGTGGATCTCTCCCTCCTCTAGCAGAGAGGGGACCCGAGAACTCCAGAAGGCAAGCACAACAAGCACTGGCTAGGCATTGTGTTGTTGCCTTACTTTCTGGTGCCATAACTTCCTTGATGAGAGACGAGAGCTCTCTGGGATCAGACTTTTATCACCTTCCTCCAAACAAGACTCCACCCAGGACTGAGTCACCACGCCCACCTGCCGTCATAGACCAGGCTGTGGTGCCACTTACCTTTCCTGTCACTGAGGGATATTACATCATAGTCCTGATCTGAAACCGAAAAGCCATGTGGAATACTGGTTGCCACTGCATTGCAGGTGATCCTTTCTGCAACTGGGCCCTGCCAACAGACTGAACACTTTACATCCTCTCGGATGTCCCACCTGGCTTTCCACATGAACTCCAGACCGTCCTTACACACAGCCATGCAGATAGCTTTTGGCCGAAAGAAGAGCCATTGCTCTTCTTTTTGCAACTCTTTTCATCATTCCGGTACCTTTTCTTTTTTATAATTGGACTTTGTAGTCTTGAAAGCTGCTTTCTCTTTCCAGTTACTTACAGAACTCAAGCTCCACTGGATGTATGTGCTTTCTGATGTGTGCATGTGTATGTTGGGGGCAGCAGGGATCTCTCCAGGGGCGGACTGGGCCATAAAATTGTCTCGGCCACCATTGAAAAAGTGGCCCATGGTTGCAAATGGCTATTCATTCCTTCTGTGACAGGCTGTCTGAGTAGTACCGAAGGGGGAGTTTTTTGATAAAATGTGATGCAAATTGTGCATTTTAAAGAATATTTGTTCAGCAATACTGGTCAAAATTATTAGCCGCAGAGTGAAGTCACTCATCAAACGGACCCACTTTGACCAAAAAACTGGCCCACACCAGCATTTTGTGTTTTTGATTCGGCCATAGGCCTATTGCTCTATAGGCCAGTCCGAGCCTGGATTCCTCTTCTATATTCCTCTGTTGGGAAGAATTCTGCACAAGAGCTGTGATACCTTCAGTGGCAATCCCCTCCAGTGGGTATATTGAGGACACTATCCTGGAAGTTATTGAAAATAACAGCTTTTGGGCCTCATCGCGAATAGCGTTACTGCAACTCTAAAGAAGCAATAACCTGGCTCACCTCCTTCCTGGAGAATAGAATTTCACGCGTCCATTGGGGAGATAAATTCTCAATCGAACATAACATCTTGTGTGGAGTTCCCCAGGGAGCCAGCTTGTCACCTTTGCTCTTTAATATATACATACGCCTCCTGTGTGAATTACTAGAACAACTTCAAGTATTTTTCACTAACTACGCTGACGATACTCAGCTAGTCATGGAATTGAGCGGTGACTATGCTAAAGACAGTATTAAATTGAACACCCTCTACAAGAATATCGAAGAGTGGATGAACAATAACTGGATGTGCCTCAATAGCAACAAGACCGAGTTAATGGTATTTGGATTTACTCAGGCTCACGCTAAACTGACATCCGACTACAAGGCATTTCAAATCAAGGAATCTTGCATTGAAGTAGTTGGTAAAGTGAAAACACTTGGCATGATGCTGGAAGCTACACTCAATGCAGATGCTCAAGCCATGTATGTCAGCAAAAACTATAACTACTATATTCGTCTCCTCAAAGCAATGAGACCCCTTCTCAATGAAAAAAATTGCGCCACTATTGCCAGAGCCACCATTCTATCACGTTTGGACTATGGAAACGCTCTCCTTGCTGGTGCCAGCAAGCAAAGCTTACACAAGTACCAACTGATTCAAAATCAGGCGATAAGAGTCATCAAACTAAAATCAAGGAGAGATCACATCAGCGTAGCCAGATGCGACCTACATTGGTTGAAAATGGAAGACCGCGTACAATTCAAGTCCTTGTGCCTAACCCATAAATGCCTTTATGGAAAAGCACCTGCCTACCTTAATACCAAACTTACACCCTACAACCCTACCAGAACATTAAGATCTGAAGCCAAGGGACTGATAACAACTCCAAAATTCAAAAAAGAACTAGGTCTAGGAAGAGCTTTCCCCACTCGTGCGGCAGCATTCTGGAACAAACTTCCGATTAGCCTTAGACTGGAATCAAATCTATTTTCCTTCCGTAAAAAACTTAAAACCTTGCTTTTTAAGTAATTCGAGATAAGGCTTTACGACCTCTGATGGACAACCCCTATATGTAATGAATCGTCCTGTATATTGTTTGTCTTCACTATTTGTCTACGTCTTCATGTAAGCGCCCCGATGCTTGCGAGCAGTTCGGCGCTCTACAAATAAATAAATAAAATAAAAATAAAAAACTCGGTCCTGTGCTATTAGCGCCGGAACATGAGTAGCGGTTGGGTGGTTATTGCCTATTCCCCATAGGGTCCATTAGACCTAATGGAGTTTGGGGATGCTATTACCACTGGCGGTAATTGTGCTAGCGGTAATAATGGCAAAATGGCCGGTAAGCAGAGGCGTAGCCAGGATTGTCTAGCAAATGGGGCCTGTTGCTGATGTAGTTGGGCCCACTGCATTGACAGAAATATCTATAAATGCCCACACAGCGCTGCTGAGTGGGTATTTACAGATTTTGGGTGGGCCTTGCCCCTCAGGCCCTACCCTGCCTACGCCTCTGCCCTCTCCCCCAGGGCAAAGACTGGGAAAGGTTCGCTACAGCAAGAGTCTTTCAAATATTTCACTTTTGACAGCAGAGTGTTTACATTTAAAAATCATGAACAAGCAGCAATAAGAAAGCATACAGTAGCAGAGGACAGAAGACGGCCCTGCACATATCAATACACACCAATGACAAAGGCAAATATTTAACTGACCTGCTTAGCTATTAGTGGCTCACACCTCACAATGATTATCATCTCTCCGTGAAGCAAAACATCCTCTGAATTGGGGCGAAAGATAGATCTAATGTGCCAAAGGAACTAAACATGGAAATTTAGTTTCCTGCTCTAAGAGGAAGGAGGGTCGACAGCCCAATGGGTTAATGCACCTACTGCAGCCTCCTATGTGTAGCCTGCAGGTGACACATTCAGTTGTTGGTGAGATGCTCATACAGGTTTGCTTCCTATGCAGGGGCCGGTGGTCACCTCGCAGCACCTCGAGAAGGTGTCCTGTTTGAGTACCCGTGAAAATATCTTATCAACCATGACCCGTAGATTACACATTTTCCCCTTGTTTTTTCCAGTCGGTTGGGGTCAGAGAGGCAAGCTTTTGTATGGGCATTACCAAGGCCAGAGTGCAGAAAACAAAGGCACAACTGTTAGTAGGAATGCAGGTATTGAAGGGGCATTAGCTCTTTTACTGCCAACCCTCCTGACCCCTCGTCTTCCACCTACTTCCCGCTCTATTATGCCGTCTCCTTTTTGCTCTCTTCTATGGCCCTTTGAAAAGGAATTCATTTATAAACAGCTGTATTTATTAAATCTGTCATCAATGCTAAAATACATACAAATATTTTAACATTGATGACAAATTTAATAAATACAGCTGTTTATAAATTAATTTTTTCCTTATGTAGGGTTGATCTGCGGTGTGGACCTGGGGGTCCTTCTCATCATCTTTTGTCGGTAATGTCCTGATTGATTGAGCATTGTTGTTTTCCGCTGACATGATTCCTATTTACATATTGCTTGTTGTTTCCCCCCTGTCAGTGAGGAAGGGGTGACCCATCCGTTGTGCTATTCCTTTGAAAAGGAATGCAGGCCTAGCTAAGCTCATGAAGGAAATTTACCAACAAAAGATGCATTCCTCGTTTATGGGAGGTGCTGTGAGACGAGTAAGAAGGGCTGAAGGAGTGATTGGGTTGTTGAGTTGGGAAGCACCAGAGGCGTAGCCAGGATTGTCTAACAAATGGGGACTGATGCTAATGTGTTTGGGCCCACTGCACTGACAAAAATATCTGTAAATGCCCACACAGCGCTGCTGAGTGGGCATTTACAGATTTTGGATGGGCCTTGCCCCTCAGGCCCTACCATGCCTACGCCTATGCCGGTAAGTGTGACATTTATACTGCCAGCTTTTTGCTGGAGCTCAAATTCCAATTTACTGTCCAACTCGAGGTTGGGCAAACCCTTAAATTCGGTGGTAATATCGTTACTGCTGAGGCCCAATTTGCGATGAGGCCTGGATTTCCCATCCACTAATACAAACTATAATTGAAAAACAGACCAGGGCTTAAATTCAATGGCTGCCGAGATTCCATGCCACAATGATGTTATACCGTAAGGTTCCGATAAATAATAGAGATATGATTTAAAACAAATATTGACTTTGCATGAATACAATCCAATAGAAAAATGGACCCCAAACAGGATGCAGGCTTGAAAACAGTGGTAGAGCACATTCAGTCAAGATGACGCAACCACTACCACGGATAACCGGCGTTGCAGTCACTTTTACTGACCAAAAGCTCCACATTTCCAATCAAATAAAACAGGGAACAAACATTCTCTCAACAAATAATAGACATCAGTGATGATATGGCTAGGGGGGAGCCCCTTGTTTCCACTCACGGAGCATCACTGATATGGGTCGATCAATAGCTCCATCAGAGCAGTGCCACAGGAAGGAGCTCTGATATTATTACTGCCTGGTGCGGAGCGGAGCTTGGAGGTCAAAATGTCAATTTCCATAGGAAGTGCAAAGAATTCTGGATTACAAAAAGATATTTGTGTTATATCTAAAATATATTATTGCATCCCTAAAAAGTACCGCATTGCGAAAGGGAATTACTTGTTTACATCCTTAAAATCATTTTACTCACCTATTAAAAGAACAGGGTGTAAACTCCAATTCCATAATGCTTTTTGGAGCCCTGGCAACTACCCTTCGATAGAGAGCACATAAACTGTCTTCATGGTACCACAAACGAGGTTATTGTACTCGGATAAAGAATACCCAATTAATCTAAATATACCAGCAATGCTGTAACAAGTAAACGGCAAACCCCTCGTTCAATGTTGATGAAACCAAAGAGACGGGTTGGCGGTACTGTCGACAAATGCTTTGCTTGACATTGCTTGGCTTTACATATGTATGGGTTGATCCGTCTGGTGTGCATGTGATATCCTTTTCTTGATTTTATCCCTTTTTTGCTTTTTGAGTGTTTAAACTTGTGTTCAGTCAGGGCCTTAAGCAAACCGCCATTTGAACCTCTCCATCCGTGCCCTAAATTCCTCATACCTCACCCACGCAAATCCCACAAAGCTCACAAATGCCTTTCAAATGACGTTGATATATTTCAATAACGCCACAATCCTCTCCGGGTACCTTTCGCAGTACACACTGGCATATATCAAAAAGGCTCATATCCATTTCTCAATCATTACCGGCACCGTGGGCCTTGTTGCCAGCTCCTTCTCTTCCTCCTTTCATCCTTCCTTTGCCCTCACTTCCCTATGCAACAGCTTAAAGACATCCACAAATTCTCTACCCCATATTTTTTCTTTAGTAGCTGCCATCGAATGCACCCCCAAAGGCTTTGTGATACCCATGTAATGTAGCTTCTTTTGCTTCTCCCCATATTTACTGCCCCACATACCACTAGCCCTCTCCACTACCTGGACATTCTTGTCCTGCACCGGGTCTGTTTGTACCTCCACCGTACTCCTAGTGCTCATGTCCTCTTTCATGGTTACCAGACATTTGGTCGAAAAAAATTGGTCGAAAACCAAATGGTCGAATTTTTTTTCACCTTTTTTTTTTTTTTGGGGGGTCCCCCCCAACCCCCTTTTTTTTCTAAAAACCCATTTTTGTAAAAAACGAAAACCCGAAAAATAAATATATAATTTTTAAAAAAAATTCGACCATTTGGTTTTCAACCAAATTGCGTCGACCAAATGTCATTCGACCAGTTTTAGGTCGACCAAATGTCTGGACACCCTCTTTCATCAATCCCCTGGCAACCCCCCACAACTTTCCTTCCCCAAACCTTGCTCCTTACTCCCACTCCCTTGTGACCCCATCTCACCCCCACCCTGACCCACACAGCAGACTATTCTCTCCTTGCTCACCTCTTAGCAGCCTGTCCGCTCCATCCTTTCACATCATCCCGGCCGCGCCACTTCCATCCCTCTCTTGCTTCCTAATAGGACTCCTGCTGTGGGGACAAAAAATATCATCAGATCTACTGTGCCAGTTAACTCGGCTACTAGGTCCACCCCTAATCCATCTCTCCTGCACCACTGCCACTCCTCTAACCACCCCCACCCCTTCTTCCAGCTCCACCTGCTCACCTTCCTAGATATTCCCTTCATACCCCAATCCCACTGCCCTCTTTCCTCCCATAACATCCAATCCTCCTCCCTGCCCTCCTTCTCCACTGCCATATTCCTGTTCACTGAGGTCACTTGGACCAGGTTGGTCTGCCTCGTGCCAGCAAGGGGCATCCACCCCAATGCTCCTTTGTCCTCTTCTTGGAGGGGTTGTCCAAACCCCTTCCTGCGCCGCTCTGCCAGGCAGAGGCATCCCAGCCTCTGACCCTCCTTCTGCTGTGTTAGGGGCCATTCTGCGCCCTCACCGCTGCTCCTCTTCATTGTCTAGAAGCACCGTCCTGGTCCCTCCCCCATTTCTGATAACCACCGGGGAGGGAGTCTGGCCCCCTCCCCTGTACTCTTCCACAGGAACGTCCTCCCTTGGCCCCTCTTTACACTTGCCCCACTCTGGACCCCTTTTCTCCCTCCTCTTCCTCTTCTCCTGCCACCCTCCAAAATACTCTGCAACTCCTCGTCTGGGCACCCCTTGTCCCTTTGCTCCTCCTGGCACTCACCCCAACCCAGAGGTGTACTCCTCCCCCCACTGCCCTCCTAGGCATGTCCTCCCTGCTTCTCCTGACCCCGTTCATGCTTTCATTATCCCTACCTGACCCTCTACCCAATGAAGGAGTGCAAACCACCACTGCCGCCGAAGCTCGGCCTGAGGCCGCTCTGCGCAGAGGTTTACTCTCCTTAGCCAACCCTTCCCATGTGAGCTCCTGCACTGCCACCTACGGCTGGTTCTTCAGATTCATGTAACAATGTTGACGTGAAAAAGTCATCAGGTTCTGGTGGCTTTTTCCCAGCTACCAAAATTTGTTCCCCAAATATTCTAGGAGGGGTATAAATATATATTGTTACCTCCATTCCTAGAATCCAATGCGTCCCATGCCACTATAGGCCCCCCAACTAGAGGTGCCCAACTGCTGCCCCAGCTGTCCACCAGAACTGATGATGCTAGCCCCCCCCCTTGCCTCCACAAACCTACTTCCCTTGGACATGCATCCTTCCCCACAAAGACCAAGCTGCCCCTCGCCTGTCCCAAGGCCCTCCAGACATGTGGCCCTCCTGAGGAGGAAATGCAACCCCCACACACTGTTACCCGTGTGCCTCAACTTGGCCCGGGCACCTATCTGCTGAGCCTCCACCAAAAAGCGACCGTTCCTCCTGACTGCCCTCAATAAGGTGAAGAAACGGGTTGCGGCTACACACTGCACTCACCGACCCACCCATAACACCCTCCAATGGGGAGCATCCAACCTCCCGCACATCACCCGACACCGGCAGCATGTGCCGCTCCTCCCCTGACCGCTGGTCTGCAATGGGACTGTGCTGATGTCATGTCCCTCGCAAGTTGGAGGAAGCAGGTCATGGTTTTTCCGCTGTCTCACCTGAGTACATGCGGGCAGCTTCATGGATACCAGGGAACTGGCATAGGCTGGGTCAGTCCTGCCCTCACCTAGGATGCTGCATTGACCTTTGGGGTGACGGAAGGCTGGTCCCTTGGATGCTTATGTGGAGCAGACAAGGTGCCTCCAATATCAGGTCTGGGATGTCACAGCCATTGGAGGGGGGTACAGGGTGAGCCAGGGCTTGCGCTCTGGAATATGATGCTTGTAAGCAGATCAGGGGCTCTGTCCTGCACGGTCCCCTGTGCTTGTACATAGGTATCTGAAAGGATGTGGCCTCACCATAGTTCCATGATGGCCGGCCTCACGTTAGTTAACAGGGCTATAAAAGCTCTCTGAACACTGAGATGCAAGCTTCCCAACAGAGCACCCATCTGCAGATTGCCCCTTTGTGCTGCCCTTCAATGTTTGGGTCCCGGTTTCATGTTTTGATGCACTTGGTCATATTTGATCTCTTTCTGCTCTTGTTCCTGGTCCAATCAAGGGATGCACTAGTAGTCTTCCCGGTTCCATCAAAAGGCAAGTTCTGATCTTTAGGTCCTGGTGTTTACCCCTTCCCGTCTGAGATTGTTCTTGATCTTTAGGTCCTAGTGCTTACCCCTTCCTGTCTGTGATTGTTCTTGATCTTTAGGTTGTGTGCTTACCCCTTCCTGTCTGAGATTGTTCTTGAGCTTTAGTCCTGGTGCTTAACCCTTCCTGCCTGAGATTGTTATTGATCTTTAGGTCCTGGTGCTTAATCCTTCCTGCCTGAGATTGTTCTTGATCTTTAGGTCCTGGTGCTTACCCCTTCCTGTCTGAGATTGTTCTTGATCTTTAGGCCCTGGTTTTTACCCCTTCCTGTCTGAGATTGTTCTTGATCTTTAGGTCCTTGTGTTTACCCTTCGCAAATATTTGGACCTTATCCCATCTGACTTCCTTGGTCCTCATCCCTTGATGCATTTCTTCTGGGTTTTTCTGGGGTTCTACCCCTTCCTGTCTCAGATTGTTCTTGATATTTAGGTCATGGTGCTTACCGTTTCCTGTCTGAGATGATATGATATGATATTTTATTTATATCGCGCTCTTACACAGGTGTTTCAGAGCGCGACCAGGCAAAGGGGGGGGGGAACAGGGGAGAAACAAAAACAACGATCTTACTAGGCCCAGTGACATTGAGAACGCGCAAGTGCATGTGGAAGGGAAAAAGGGGTAAAGTGCATGGGGAAGGGAAAAAGGGGGAAAGTGCAGAGCACAGGAGAGAAACAAAATAAATAGTAAGTACATAAATAATTAAATAGAGTGTTAGCAGTGGTAGTGCAGCCTGTAAGAGGCAAAGGTGCTAGGTAAGTCAGATAGGGAGTATCTGATAAGTGCAGAAGAAGAGTGGGTGGAGAACTGTATGGGTACAGACACAGGCCCCAGTGCAAGGGGTGGCCGGGAGGCAGTGCAGGAGGATGGCAGGGTGTGCAGGCACCTGGGCCCGAAGGGCAGAAGGTGGCCAGGTGCAAAGTGCCGAGGGAAAAAGGCAGATCAGCGGGGCAAAAGCAGAGGCGAAGAGGAAGGTCTTGAGGAGCTTCCGGAACCGTAGATGGTTCTCCTCAAGTTCAAGGTGGCAGGGAGGCAGTTCCAAAGGGAGGCCACGGCCGAAGACAGAGATCTACCTCCAGCTCGTTTCTTTGAAAAACGACTGACCCTGAGGGAGTTAGAGGTAGAGGATCGAAGGGCTCGAGAGGGGAGGTATTTACGGAGGGATAGTTGAAGGTATTTTTGTCCCAGGCCCCAGAAAGCCTTGTGGACAATGCAAAGGGTTTTAAATTGAATCCTTGCATCCACTGGGAGCCAATGAAGGGATTTCAGAGCTGGAGAGATACGATCCCAGTGCTTGAGGCCAAGGACAAGTCTCGCAGTCCTGTTCTGGATTAGTTGTAAAGGGCGGAGAGTAGAGGCAGGTAGATTTAGAAAGAGGCTGTTACAGTAGTCCAACTTAGAGAGAATCAGAGCTTGGGAGACAGTGAGCTTTTGAGGGAAAGTGAGGAAAGGAAGAGTACCTCTAAGGAGGTGCAATAAGAAGTTTGATTTTTTAGAGACATCAGAGATGTGTGGGGAGAAGGAAAGTGTGGAGTCAAAGATGACCCCGAGGTTCTTAGCTTTGCAGGTAGGGGCAGGAGGAGGTCCAAGGGAGGCTGGCCAGAGAGTGGGGGGAAAGGATGGAGAGGGTGTACCAATGAGGAGGATCTCAGTCTTGTTGGCATTTAAACAGAGATCGTTGCAGCACACCAATTTTGAATGGCGATGAGACAGTCAGAGATGAGGGAAGGAGAGGAGGTGGCTGAAGGAAGCCTGAAAATTAGTTGGGTGTCATCAGCATAGCACTGGAAATCTGAGCAAAAGATGGAAATGCAGTAGGCGAGAGTTGCCAGGTATTGGTTGAAAAGCCAGGGCAAGAGGTTAGACCCCTGGGGAACACCACAGGTAGAGAGGGAGATAGAAGATAGGAAGGACCCAAGTTGTACCTCGAGGGGTCGATCAGAGAGAAAAGAGGTCAGCCAGGCCAGAGCCTGATCAGTGATACCCAGGTTGTCATGGAGACGATTGAGCAGGGTGGTATGGTTGACTGTGTCGAAAGCAGAGGACAGATCAAATAGGATGAGGACAGTGGGAATGTTAGAGTCAAGGTTGGAGAGCAGGTCTTCACAGATGTTCAGGAGAGCAGTTTCCGTGCTTCTGGCTGATCTGAAGCCAGATTGGTGGTCGTGGAGAGAGCCAACAGAGTCAGCATGAAGGTTAAGCTGAGAGATGGCAAGCTTTTCCAGGAGCTTACCCAAAAAGGGAGTTATGGAAATTGGGCGATAGTTAGCCGGGCAAGAAGGATCAGCTGTGGGTTTCTTGAGGAGAGGATGCACAAGGGAGTGCTTCAGAGGGGAGGGGAAAGACCCAGAGGCAAAGGAGAGGTTGCAGAAATCTGCAAGGGTCGGAGCAAGGGTATCAATGTGGTCCTTAATGGTTTTAGAGGAACAGGGATGGACCTGTTTTGATGAGGCTTTCATGGATCAGACTTGTCTTGCAACCTCATCGGGGGAGAAGAGAGGAAAGGAGGAGAAAGAGGGAGGGTGGTTTGCTGAGGGTGGGTCAGCAAGCAGAGAAGAAGGGAGAGGAGTGGGAGAGGAGGAGAGAGTGGACAAGATGTCCTGGGTTTTCGAGACAAAGTGTGCAGCCAGGGCATTACAAAGAGCCTGAGAGGCGAGAGGAGGGGTGGCTACTGCAGCAGGGTTGGCCAGCTCCTTGCAGATTTTAAAGAGTTTGGCCGAGTTGTTAGATGCCGCAGCGACTCGGGCTTGAATGTGGACTCGCTTCTTAGTGCATACAGAGAGTCAGTATTGCCTTTGGAGCAGGCGGCAGGCCAGTTTGTCAGAGGATGAGCAAGAAGCCCTCTATTTCCTCTCGGCCGCCCTACACTTACGTTTAAGTGTAGATTGTTCTTGATTTTTAAATCCTGGTTTTTACCCCTTCCTGACTGAGATTTTTCTTGATGTTTAGGTCCTCATTTTTATCCCTTCATGTCTGAGATTGTTCTTGATCTTTAGGTCCTTGTGTTTACCCCTTGCAAATCTTTGAACCTTATTCCATCTGACTTCCTATTGGTCCTCATACCTTGATGCGTTTCTTCTGAGTTTTTCTTGGATTTAAAATGTCTACGTTTCTATCCCAGTGACCGATTTGCTTTCTTCTCCTGATTTCCCGGTTTAACTACGTGATCGAATCCCACCCTTGTTTAACTCTGCATTCTTTTAGCCCAAAGGGGGAGGGTAAAATATGGAGGCTAGATGCCTGTGCTTGGCATGCATGCTTTGCTCATCCTATTGCAGATAACTTTGTCATGCATGATGCTGCTCACACCTTCTTGGACTAGACACTCTTGCCCGGGTGGATGCATGGCCGGTCAATGTGAACTGAGGGAGTGCGGTCTTATTCTCTCTCTTCTGGTTACGTGAAGGAAGTTCCCTCTTGCTCGATATTATGGCCAGGATCAGGGTCTACCAGGATGGTAGATCAGTGTGTGCAGGCGTAGGTGTTCACAACAGCCTCAGATGACAAGAGCAGCCTTGTCTGTTACAACGGCATCTCCCCAATATTCCACCCTCATACCCCTTCTGCCACCTTATTATGTTAGGGTCTTCTGCCCTTGAAGAACATAGAGTGGGCATGAGCGGGCAGGTGCAAATTCTGGCTGCTGCAAATTGCACCGATACACATAACAGTGAAAAAGCTTATTTGCAAACCATTCACAATGAAAGAAATGCATCTGTGCCTTGAACCTCGAAGATGAACTTTGTATATACACAATGGGCGTCCCTGGTGGAGTGTCTACTTAGCTGAAGAACAGGATTCATGGCAGGAAAGAAAAGTCCAACCCACGTCAACAGCATTTATAAACATTTGGCTGAGACGATGAAGGCCAACGTAACATTATAAAACGTTTTGAATCGTACTGCAACCATACAGTACGTCATCAATTCAGACTTGACACTGAGTCATGTAACCTGTTTGAAGTCTATTGATTCCGTAACTTGCTTGACTTTCTCTAATACAAAGATAGTTTTTTTTCCCATTCATGCGAAGGCAGGTCCTGCACTCCATCTTTGAGTCTTGAGAAATTAATCGTCGCACTCATGGGTCTCCCAGTTCCTCAATTTAGAGACATGTGCATGGCCGCCTCCTCGCCTTCCCCCTGAAGAAGGACCCTCACTAACTAGGAGTCGGAAACATGTTGGGGGTCACGTTCAGCACGGCAACACAGATAAGGATGTCTGCTCTACCTCACAATAGCAAGATTGGGTTAGTACACTGTTCAAAGAAAAGTGTACTTGTTTTGCATGCTTCAAAATGTTTCTTTTTTAGCAGCGAGCGGCAAATGTATTTGTCATTTTTGTATCTATTTTTTTTTCATTATTTGTTGTTTTTAGTGTCAGATCCCTGCAGATGTTGACTATTTTAAATAATCCTCCTAGTGGTTTGGAGGTCTATGATGTCTTTTTTTATTTTGAACAATGTATCATTAAAAGAACCTTCTTGATAGGACAGGTAGTAGCTACAAGGTGTACTCCTTACTGAATACCTACAGCACCCATTTTGATTTGTAGCTAACACATTTTCTTGACAAGAGTTCTTTGTGTTTTCGTGTCTGGGTGAGCGCCAATAACAGAACTCTTCAAAGGAGAGACACACCTACACTCGCAACTGGGGTAACCTGATCCCCAAAAGAAAACAAGGCGCTTGCTTCTCTGGCAGTTTGCCTGTTCCATCCTAAGTCGTGTTTGGGACAAGAGCAAATATGGAGGAACAGATTTCTCCCTGAAAGTTGTTGACTCCCCTCATCTCCCCCTCTCCCTCCCCGCCCCCCCCCCCCCCACATGTTTTTAGTACTTTTTCTCTCCTCATACAGCTTTCACTTCCAGCAACTCGGGCCTGCGTGTGGCGTTACTTTTTGTTCAGACTCCGCTGCATTTGCAAGTTTTAGTTTCACCATGTACAAACAGTCCATGTGACAGGCGTGATTATGTGAGAATCACTAGGCGGGTGCAATTTGCAGACGGGCACTTGTGCAATTTGCGCCTACCCCACTTTGGTCTGACAGCTCCACATTTTTGGATATCTGGTCCCTGAGCTATGTGTGTCTCAAAGGATGCCACCAGCGTCAGAGTTTGTGCAGGGATGCTCACTCAGTTGTGGTGACAGTGACTGACCTGTGCACACAACTCTCGGCGGACAGCAAGCGGCCAGTTGGGCTTTCTGTTAGGCAGAAGTGTCGTCTGCCAGGGGTGCATTAGCCCACCCTCTAACTTGCTCGGTGCGAGGGGGGCCCATGCAGGTAGGTTCAGACACTTCTAAACTAAGCCTAGAAAAGAGCCGCCTTTAAGAGATGCTCCATCAGAATGCATGATGAGGTTGCGCTGATGGTCCAAGGAAACTAAAACCAGCTGCAAGGATAACTCCACTACTTCCACTAGTCACCACTTAAGATATTTAGCATGTTATGTAACCTCTGGCTCGCCAGGTGATTTGGACTACAGCTCCCGTAAGCCCTTGCAGTCTATGGTATAGGATCATGGGCACAGGTTTCAGATCCTTGACCGACTAGAAGGCTGACCTTAGACCATGCTCTTCCATTCAGAGCCGGTATTAGGCCCGGGCAACCTGGGCGGTTGCCCGGTGCACCACAGGCCCCCCCCCAGCTCTTCGGAGTCTTTAAAGGACTCCCCGAACTGGCTTAGTGGGTGAAGGTGCCCTATTGAAAGGAAATGCGCCCCGAGCAGGGCACTCTGATGCTAAACCAGCACATGCCATGGTGGCCTGCTGAAGTGGGAGCAGGGACTTAATTACTTAAATTAGATGATATGATAGGTTATTTATAACGTGCTTAATACCCAGAGGTTTCTAAGCACGGACCCGGTGGATCGAACCTGTGTTTTGCTCTGTGTTGTCTGGCTTCCAAGACAAGCATTTTACCGCTGAGCTATCCTCCCGAGACATTGAGTGCCACTGCTAGGCACCACCACCACCCACACACCCTGTTTCACCGAGGAGACCCATTAATAGACCAGTGTTGAAATCCTGCCTCTTTTGGAGTCATTGCAAGAAAATCAATGGGATGGCAGGAGAGATATCTCACAACATTCCATTCCACTGTGACGCCTGTCCCCTGTATGACTCTTTTTGGCCAACTTTCAGAAAACAGCTGTTGTGCACTGTAAGGAGGCTGTTGCGTGCACTGTAAGGAGGCTGTTCCGTGTCAATAAACAGAGACTAGTCAACTAGTGAAGGATATGTAGCCTTTGGCTCTACAGGAGTTTTGAACTACAACTCCCATCAGCCCAAGGCTGCATAGTCAGTGGCGTAGAAACATGGGATTCGTGGTCCAAAACATCCCTAGAGATAAAGATTGGAGGCCCCCTGTTTTAAGCACCTAAAGGTTAAACACGTGTGTTGCTTTTCTATGGATTAAAGTGCTTCCCTGCACCAAGTTTAGGCAGTGCTGCTTTTGCACAATAACGGCCAGGTTATCAAAATGTGCCATTGTGGAAAAAATTAAGCCAATGAGTTTAGCACCAATTTTGCTGCTATATAATTTGGAATGGAGCAAACAAGTTTAGCCCCAACCCATATTATCTGAAAATGTTTTTAGTAGGTGGAAAATGAAACAGACTTTTTTTATATACTATGTGTTGCATAACATGAAAAGAAATGAGGTAAGGTAAGCAGATTTCTTTTTAAATTGTGCAGCAACCTGTAGAAAAAAACGCCCTGATTCATACTTGCCCTGGTGCAACCGTTTTTAGATAATACTTATTTATTTATTTATTCTTTAATGTGATACAGATTGAAAGTAAATTCAAACTTTACACATAGAAAAACAATTTTCATAAATGTCCTTAAAACAATACACAAATAATGTTCAACAAATGTGCACAAATATACAAGAAAAATAAAATAAAAAGAAGAAACAAATGAATATAACATGTGCCAACACGAAGATGCGGAATATCATTGTTATTATTAATTTGACCCAAAATGCTATGCGGACATGTACACTGTACATAGTTATATGAGTGTTTACAATAGCAACTCACATCAAGCTCATATATACAGCTTCAGTTCGAGCTGTGCCAACAAGAAGTCCATACTGCCCTATATTTTCTTCGCATTGCGGGTCACCAGTTGCTCAAATCAATGGGCCCAGATTTAGCTCGATTTTTAGCCATACATTGTAAAGGGCTATGAACAAATGCATATTACAAGTATTAGTACAGTATAGCCAAAAAGGCATTTCGCAGATAGGGGTTATGTACAAATTCACCAAGATGCAGTAATATTGTGCTAGTTAGTGACCAGCATTCCGTTAGAAGATGTTTAGCTGTCTCCAAGCATTCAGGTGACTTGCAAAGGCGACAGACTCGCTCAGGGACTGGGATATTTTCTCTCGCTCCCATGATCCTCAGAGTAGGTAATTGTTCCAATCTAAATAGGATGATAAAGCGTCTGAGTCTTTTCGTAGGGCAGAGGTTCAGATAAGCTTGGGGCTCCATATAAGTGTACAATCTGTATTTGATGAAATGATAGCTCTTTAGAGTGCTCAAGTGTGAAAAGTTCTCGAGCCAATCCCAAAGGTCCACCCTTTTCCCAAGTGCTTTATGTACTTCCTTAGTGTAAGCTACCCCTCTATGTATCCAACCTATGTCAGCGAGAAATATAGTCATTGCTTTAAATAGGGGTGAAGTGGTGTGTTTTTTTACCACCTCTTGGTGTATCACAGACAGTAGAGGGTTAGAGCAACAACTAGTCATTTTGAGGTACAACCCGGCTCTCCTTTTGAGTACCGTGGCTTTTAGTGATGGAAGACCCAGTTCCAGTCTTATCAAAGCCATCGGTACTCCCGGGGACAGTCCCAATATGCGACGCCAAAATTTGCCTTCCATCACTTGGAGCCAAGCTAAGTCAAACAAGAGAAGGGCTTCAAGGCCATAGGTGATCATGGGCATGAATACTTGTATATACAGGTGCCGTGTCCCCCAAAGCGTAAAGCCACCCTGCTTATTAGTGAATGCAGCAATCAATGCAGTAACTTGCGCTGCCCTGATTTTGCGACCTTGTCTGCATAAATGGTAATCGCCATTAGGCTCAATTACAACTCCGAGATACCGGTAGGAGGGAGCATAAGGTATATTTGTTTTACCCGCCATCAGGTTAACTCGGCAGACTCTTTTCCCAGTGAATCTGAGCACTTTAGTCTTGTCTAAATCGATGGTCAACCCATTCGTACTAGCATATTCCCATAAGGTGGTAGCAGAGCGCCGTAGCCCACTGATAGTGTTGTCAAATACTACCAGGTCATCAGCGTATGCTAGTACAGTACAAGGCGCCTCGCCAATTTTAGGTGGGCAATTATCAGTTTCGGCTAATACTGCCGGAATGTCGTAAACATAGAGGTTGTAGATCAGGGGTGCAGTACGCATACCTGCTTTACCCTCCGGTTTTGGATAACTTTTTTTGTCATGTTGCCTTCTTGGTTTAGCCTGAGGTGAGCAGAAGTGTTTTGATGCAGGAGTCTCAAGTAGTACAAGAGACCTTCCGGACATCCCAATGCTTCAAGTTTCAGCCACAGCCTGTCTCTAGGGATGGAATCAAAGGCAGCCTTTAAGTCAATATATGAAGCATACAAAGGAGGCTGCCCCTTAGAGAGCGCCAGTGTGCGAATTATGTCCATTACCATAAGGTTGTGTGAGGTGGCGTAATCCCGCCGAAATCCACTCTGGAATTTACTGAGTATGTTGGCCTCGTCAACCCATTTTTGTATTTCGCTAAACAACAGTGAGGCAAAATGTTTGCCTGATATGTCCAACATTGATAAAAGCCTGTAATTGTTGGGATCGGCACGAATGCCCTTTTTGAAAATGGGGATGAGGACTGCTGTTTGCCAAGAATGCGGGAGTCTCCCCTACGCTAACACCTTTTCAAAGAGAACTGTAAACACCTCCGCCCAGAATTCGGGGTAGTTCATAATCACTACGTTTGCCAGGGGCCATTCGGGCCAGGGGCTCTTGAGGACTTAAGAGTTTTAATTTTGTTCCAAATGACCACCGGGGAAACTTCAAAGGGCGGGTAAGTAGGGGCCTTAGACAAGGGTATCTTAAGAGACTCACTCTCCCCGTGATTACGTTCTTCTAGAAATTTTACCCAGGTCTCCTCGCTAATAGGGTTAACTAGTTGGCTTTTACCATTCTCCCTAGTCTCGTTCAGCAGAGACCAAATGCTGCGAGAGTTCCTAGAGCAAATAGTCAGTATCAGTCTTTGGTAGGCACTATTTTTCACAGCCTTTTTTATATGCTTAATGCTCATTTTATAGCTATATTTGGCTTTTCTAATCCTCTCGCGGTAAAGGGCTGCAGGCAAGTTCAAGGTCTTAATATTACGAATTTCCGCTCTCAGCCCTCTCTTAGCATCTCTGATTCCTTTGTTGTAAGGTTGACTAACGCCCTCTGGTCTTAGCATGTGGCTCACTTTAGTCACACATTGTTTTCCAGAAAATGCCAGAATCCATTCTTCAATGGCATTGACAGACATGCTGTTGAAGTCTAGGGAGTTTACTGAGGGAGTGTTTTGAGGGCTTCCGTAGCTAGTCTAATGTTTTTTTCAGACCATACAATTCTTGAGCCTGCATTATTGATGTTAATTCTGCCGATATTCAAGATGGGAGTGGTATGACTAGGTAGTCGGAGAAAGCATTGGAGCATCGCATGATCACTCCAGTTAGTATTAATCACTTTCATGTCAGCAACTTTTGTCTGCATCTCAGGGCACATGAATATGTAGTCCAAAGTGCTGGTAGCTGACCCATTTGTCCAAGTATGTTTCCCCGGCCTGTCACCAGACGTGCGGCCGTTGATCATCTCAAGATCCCATAAGGAAAACAATTGTAGCCAGCCCAACCCCTCAGCCTCTCTTTTCTCATGGGTCATTAAACAAATTGTACTGAGGTTAGGGTTAGGTGATACAAAACCCTCCCCAATCATGTGGCAGTTAAAATCCCCCATGACCGCCACTGCAGTGTTACCAGGTTTCATTAACCAAGATGACATTAGGACCTGTACTGCTTCTTGTAAGGATTCACTAATATTAGCACCTGGTGGATTGTAGAGGTTAACAAGGAGAAACCTAAAAAAGCAGCTTTCCTCTTCATACTCAACCTCCACTGCCATGAGGTAATCCTCAAGTTCACAGTGGACCCTTCGGGAAACCATTGTGTTTACCACCCAAATGAGCAAACCGCCAAAAGGACGGCCCCTTATGCGTCGTTTTGCGAAAGATTGATATACAACAAAACCATCCCATAGTAGAGGGTCCATTGCCCAGGTTTCTTGAAGACAAATGCAGCTATGTTTACCAAGAGAGTCAACGAAACCTCTGCCCTCAATAAGTGGGCAAAGCCTCTGCAATTCCAAGTGAGAAAAGAAAAGGCTCAATGATTGTGTACAACCCCCGGAAGGGATTCCATTAGCCACTTTAGCACTTGTTGGACTTCGGCAAGTTCAAGATTTTTCATATCCGCTTGCTTAAGGCAATTAAGCGCAGTAACTGGAGCTGCAGTGACGTCAGGGCAAATGTTAGGGTCCACTTCATTCAATGTCTACGTCAACAGCCCTAAATTCTTCTTTGTATTTCCTGATCAGCCGTGCTGTTGACAGAAAAGTGCAATGTAAGGCAGAGACGTAGGGGTTCGGACCTGACAGAGGTTCTACAAACATAAAGTCGTCTGACTTCAATACTCGAAGTTGGGGAATACAATAGAGTCTGACTAATAGCTCAGATTGCGCAAGCCAAGTGTTTTTGCCACTAAGATAGAAGTTCTTAATGAGGCAGATGCGGTTCGCATTGATGTCTTTAGGGTCATTCCCAAATTCAGGATGTGCAGGCACCAATAAATGTCCCTCTTGTACGGGTTCTGATGGTAGTTCAGTGACTATTGGTGAGCTAGGTTCCAGTTCTAGGTCCAAATCTTTCAAAAGGTCCTCGTCCAAGTCTAAGGCCCTCATTACGACCCTGGCGGAAATCGAAAAACGATGGCGGAAATGCAATACCGCCATCGAATAGCGCTCGGTGCGATTATGACCCGTCACCGCAAAGTACGATGCCATTAGCGACACCGCAGTGAACGCCAACGCTAACTGCACCAAGTACGCGCGCGCGCGCCATGCCAAACCGTAATTACCACCATGGCGCAACGGTACGCGAATTCTGACCCTAGCGGACATGCACCTAATGCCATCAAGCACGGCGGAAAGTACCATTCCGCCATGGCGAGAAGTACGGCATCGCGAACCAACCGTAAACGGCCCTACTGAGTGCCTGTACACCGCTCCCTGGCCACATTGTACAACTCCCCGTAGGTGAAATGAAGTCACACAATGCAACCAGTGAAATGTACAAGTCATCCATGCCTGCCAACGAACAAATGAATCTCAAGAGGGGCCAATGGGAGCTGCAGGGCACAGATGGCACGAATACAGAAGCCATACAAATGGACATGACCTCAGTCTCCCTCCAAGAAACGCACGCAAACACAGGCACCTGTGACCAGCCATATTCTGATAATCACATCATTCCACCAATCCAACTGGCTGACCGGCATCTGTTACACAAAAGCCAATCCCCCGCCCCTGAGCATGACATCATTAAAACAGTCATATTGGCAGCCCTCATCCCTGACCTCACTGGGCTTCGTAGGCAAACGCGCCCAGCACAGTACCACGCAACTATACCCCGAAGCTGGAACCCAATGCAGATCTCCTCACAATACATCGCTCCCCAAATAGGAATATGCCACATCACCTGCAAAGAAGAACGCTACACGGTTCATATCAGAATAGAAATTTAATGCACAACAAATTCACCAAGCCCATACAGCCATTAGGCCATGAACTCCAAAATACATTTCACCATTGTGGGCTGCATCCGCAATAAATGACCAGCTACTTCTTGTGTGACGCCCTGTACCCTCATGGTACACAGGGGCTACATTCTCGTACGAAAAGGCAACATGGAAGCGCCTCGAACCGCAGGGCCGTCCCAATAGGGAGGCACTAGTCCAGCTGAAAGGCCGAAATGTTGCTCCTAGCCACTAGTACTGCGTAAGGGCATGTGGCCCATTGGCGATCATCCCATAAGATCGTAATGCTGCTCCACTGATTAACACGAAGCAGCAGGTGTCGGGAGTAAAATCCATCTGCAGGAGTGGCATACAGATGGCAGTGGCAAAAGGGGAGGAGATACCTGTCACCCAAACGAAATGAAAAAGAATAGTATGGCCATCAGAACTACATATGAATTACTCACTTCAATGATCACACCAAATCCACAGCCATATGCATGCTAGCCCACTCCAAAGGATCATCACCAACCAAAAACCACTAGCGAATCATAACTATCTATATCGAGGTGAAAACACTATCACAAACGCCTGTTTCCATACTCACATGACATGTGAAACTTCCATTGAGTCTGTGCGTTATGCAGCCTGCAAAATCCACTGTGCCCCAGCCCGTAATTCCAGTGTTGTGAAGTACAATGTAATTGGGAACGTCCGGCCTTATCGCCCACTTCGCTATTGCGCATCCCATACTATTCATATCAATCATTGCATCCTCGCCATGGCCCCTGTCCCAAGGACATTGAACAATAGAATGTTATATTTGCAGTCAGACCTGTGGGCATCTCCTCGCCGCTAGCTGAAAACCGAAAGCGCCGTCCTTCGAATTCCTCATTTGCAACATCACGTCGAAAAGGCATCTGTGGCCGCTTGAAATCACAAATTAATCCATCTAGTGCGGCTGTGTGTGAAAATGGCAACTGCCTTCACTCACAAATGGGACGCCCCGCCCGTCGGTGAACCTCGGTACAGTGTCGCATGAGGGTCCACCGTTACTCGAGTACTACGTTCCACTGACCCTTCACAAGTCTGTTCGCGACTGCAAGGATAGTATGTGAAACAATGGGACCATAGCAGAATGAACATATCAACCAATGTTACACTGCCATCGGGTACAAATACATGATTGTAATGGCAAGATGCCATTCGTCGAATTGCAGCGTTGTGTGCGGGACGTGCTCGCCCAAAGGGGAGAGCAGCTTGCACAGGTGGAATGAATCACCACAGGTGGAGGCCATACAGCCTGAAAACACATAAATTGCACACCCAACCCCCTCCCACAACCACACCCACTCCGAAATGCTACCGGCAGGACTAGCCATGTTGGCCCTGGGGGACCTGATAGCACTGCAAGTACTCCAACTTCAAGAAGAAGACGAACACCAACTACAACCGGCCGCACGGAGGAGACGCAGGAGGAGGAGGAGGAGGGCAAGGCAGGGCCAGCAAGGGCCGCCAGCACAGCCACTACCACCACGCAGGCAGCCCACAATCCCACGCCTCCGAGCACATCCGTTCAACCTCACTGATGAGCAGATCCACACCCTCTACCGTTTGGACCGGGACACCATAACCGCCATTGTGGACATGACACAGGCTGACCTTGTCAGCATGATAGATAGCCCAACCGCCATCCCACCCCTACTGAAGGTGGTGTCTGTACTCCACTTCCTGGCCACAGGCACCTACCAGCACACAGTCGGACAGTTGCATGGCATTTCACAGCCACTGTTCTCACGGACACTATTGCAAGTGCTCGATGCCCTCCTGCAGCACGCAGACGACTACATCTCTCTACCACGCTCGGAGCAGGAAATTACCAACACCAAAGTGGGATTCCATGCACTTGCCGGCATACCGGGTTGCATTGGTGCCATCGACTGCACCCATGTGGAATTGGTCGTCCCACATGCCATGGAGGCCCAGTACCGCAACCGAAAACAATATCATTCTCTGAATGTACAAATGGTGTGTGACTCCAACAGGATCATCACACATTGTTGTGCCCGATTTCCAGGATCAACCCATGATTCTATGGTCTTGAGGAACTCTACAATACCACGCTACATGGAGCGACACGCAGGGAACAGATCCTGGCTACTCGGTGAGTCTCATTTCAAGCATGATAATGTGGGGTATGTGATGCGGCAATGACCTGGCAGGAAGGGGGTGGGTGCGTACGTAGCAATGGCATTCCTCAAAATACCTTTATTGTCCACATACAGGTGATGCCGGGTATCCACTGAAGAGATGGCTCCTTACACCAGTCCGCAACCCACGGGACCAGCATGAGGAGGACTACAACCATGCCCACTCACGTACCCGTGTAGTCATAGAACAGGCATTCGGCCTACTGAAGACTCGTTTCCGCTGCCTCAGCAGGTCTGGCGGGGCACTCCTGTACCGCCATGAGAAGGTTGCAAAGATGGTCATGGCATGTGTCATGCTACACAACATGTGCGTACGTAGAAATGTGCCCATGCCCCCTGACGCAGAACTGCAAGCACCTGAAGATGGTCATGATGAGGGTGGGGATGTGGCAGCACCTCAAGGAGTCTGCGAGGCACAGGAGGGCCGTGACATCCGTCAGCATATCATAGATGCATGCTTCTAGCACTCACGCCTGGTGGCTGATACATGGACACGGGACTCGTGGCACTGTGTGTGTCTGGAACATGCACAATATGGACTGTACGCCTATAATGGCCTCGTACACAAAGATCAATGTCCACGCATCTCATTGTATGATCGTGCATTGTTTATGGCATATGTGATATCATGTTAAACACCCTATCGACCCGCCACCCAAGTGAGCCCAACACACCCCCTCCACCCTCCTACCTCCCCCCCGAACACCAGTGTCCAAAGATGCTCATTGTCAGTGGGCAGTCGCTATTGCAAGCCCCCTCTCCGGGTATCAGGGGCACCCCTGCCTGTGGAGCGCAGGTTCCTCCCAGATCTACGTTGGGGGCTGCCCTGGACGGAACTTGCAACGGATGATGTCTCTGCCTGCTCACGTCCATGCATGTCCCTAAGGGTTTGTGAGAGCTCAGTGAGCACACGGCGCACAGCGGCAAGTTCGGCACATACGTCTTTGGACGTCGCATGCAGTTCCCCCCTCAGGCTCTCGGTGCTTCTCTCCATTTGTACTCTCAGGCTCTCGGTGCTTCTCTCCATTTCTACTCTCAGGCTCTCGGTGCTACTCTCCATTTGTGCCCTTAGTGTCTCTGTACTTCTCTCCATTTCTGCCCTAAGTGTCTCAGTTGATGTTTCTATGTCTGCCTTAGTGCCCCCACATTGATCGGCATGGTCCTTGAGGAGCGTGGCCAGTTGCTGCTGTTGCACGATTACCTGGTCGAGGGACTGTTGCCTCTGCTGGGCCATGGCCATTTGCGGTGGTGTCACAGAGGGGCTGGTCACCTCATGTTGCCTTGCCACAGGGCTTGTGGGGGATGGCCAGTCGTCGTCTTGTGGGTGCCCCTGCGTGGTATCCTCATGGTGTACGGGATGGAACAGACAGGGGGATTGAGACAGGTCATGGATGGATCTAACTTCGACATCCCCGTTTTCTGTGTCGGAGCATGCTGCCATTAATGCAGTGTCACCTATGGTGCTGCTGCCACCAGAAGCAGTGCCTACTGTGGCATCCATTGGGGGGACCTGTGGTGGTGCTGTTGTGGGCATGCTGGCTGCTGGGGTGCCTGTTGGAGTTCCCTCCTGTGTGCTGCCACTTGATTTGTGCTGCTGCCGTGTCTTGATGCGTGCAGCTGAGGTGGAGGGTCTTTGGCCGTTGGTCTTGGCCCTCTTTGCAGGTGTGCTGGTAGGGGTGTCCTGGAGCTCGTCGTTTGAATCGGACCCTGTGGTGGAGTAAAGGAGGGCGAGCGTTATAAATGGGTCTGTGGAAATTGGAATGGCAATGTATCACATGCATTGGGGTGGTACCTGAGGGTGATTTGGGTTGGGGCCTTGGAGGTGGTTTCATTTGTGTGTGGAGTGAGGGTGCAGTTGTTTTGCAGCCTGCAGTTAGGGTGTGCCTGCTGCACGTGTAGAGGGTGTTTTTAGGATTTTTAATTATTTATGTATTTGATGTGAGTTTTAAGGTGTGCTATCAGGCCTATGTATGTGGACGTTCTCCTGGACATGTGTTACTGTTGCACTATGTGGACACGTGGTACTTCACATGATTGGACATTGTGGTTTTGGCATTGTTTTATTTGGGACACCTACCTGATTCTTCGGATGTCTGCACTCCTTTCTCCATCCCTCCGACTCCCTCTATGGTCTCTATTCCAATGGTGGAGGCACAGATTTCTTCCCAGGGGGTCAACTTGATGGGTGATTCCGATCCTCCCCCGGTAGCTTTGGCAATGTTACGGTTGGCGGATAGTATGCTCCGTACGCGTATCCGCAAGTCGTCCCATCGCTTTCTGCATTGCTGTGGGTTGCGGGGTGCGGTCCCCACCGCACTTACCCGCTGTGCCACCAGGGCCCATATGGCCTTCTTGTTCGCAAGTGCCGTCCTGGTCATTTGCATGGAGAAGACGGCGGCAGCATTCTCCTGGAGGGTCTCTGTGAGCACGGTGAGTTCCTCACGGGAGAAGTGGACCTGCCGCTTGCGGTCGCACGCTTTCTTCGCTACTTTTCCCATTTTTCTTGGTTTCACTAGGGTGGATGACGGGTTGGGATGTGTCTCAGGGTAGTATTTTTAATGGTTGTGTGGAAATAGTGGTTTTATAGGTGTACGGCGTGATGTTTCCCGTTCCGGGACCATGCTTTTACTTCCGTTTCCGTATATTTCCGGTCACCGTACTTTCCGGTTGCCGCTCATTGCGGTGACCGCTAAGATGGGTGGCGGAATTGCACCTAGGGCGCCGTACGGCGGCGGTGTGGGCCGTTTTGGGGTCATTTCCGCCATCGCGGACTTTGCACTTCCGCCATGGCGTGGTGCTCGTGCCCGATGGGTCGGAATGAGCCGCACTTTGCTCCGTCGTGCAATGGCGGAAACGCTATTTACGCTATGGCGGTCCGGTCGGTTGATTTCCGCCAGGGTCGTAATGAGGGCCTAAGTCTTTCAAAAAATCCTTGTCCGCATCCTGGCTAATGGGTTTGTCTTCAGGCACCAACCAGCCAGCGAGGGAACCTTTGGCCGTTGGCGCCAGTGCAGCTGCTCTAGCTAGTTTCTTCTTAGCTTTTTTTGAGCATATGTCTAGCCCTGACCGTGGCTCAGCATTAGGGGGTAAAGCACTTATTTTGGATTCTTTATTTTTAAGCGCCTTCCTCGCCAGTCTATGTTGTTTCCGTGAGAAAAAAACGTAAGGACTTTGTGTTGTCTCAGGGTCAGCAGCATTCTCTTGAGGTGTATCGTGGTCTCCAACATTGATTATGGTTTCTGATGGCTTGGCTACAACGCCCTCCATATTATCCTGGTCGTCACTTCCGTCCACAATATTTAAGGCGTCAGATAGATTAGCTTCCGCCTCTTCACGAAGATGATCCTTCTGGTCTAATGCCATGATAAGGGTGTTGGTATTAGTCAGGATACGACCTGACATTTGAAGTAGAATCTTGAGTGCAAATTGTAGGGCAGCAACTGATGACTGCAATTCGGCAATCTCAGTTGAGCCAGGATGTTGGCAGTCCAAGTCCACATCCTCTTTGTCTGGTGCATCCTCCATAGATGCCATTGCTAAGTTAGGGGAGGCAGACAAACGTCCGCTACTTCCAATGGAGTTATGTAGTCCAGGAGGAGTGCTCATATTGCTTATATCATGGGGTAATGAGCCGCTTATTATCGTCAGAGGGGTGTGGGATGCCATCCCTCTCTGGATATTTAGGCACAGATCTAAGAGGGAATTGTTGTCAATGTCGTCGAAATTAATAGTATTCATTAGCGCACTGCCATTAGAGCCTGGGACTGCGGTTTCTTCGATAGTAGTTGAGTTTGTTTCCGGAGGAGGATTTACTGGAAAGAACTCGGTGATGGCGCCTTGGTCCACTGGCTTGGCGTATTTCGCCTTCTTCTTAGATTTGCCACCCTTCGTATGAATCTCCATATTCCCCTCTAAAGGTAGGGTCTTAGTTTTCCGCAGGTTGTAGCTCGAATGGGAGGAATTTTCCCTTCCTGCATGTTAAGGGAGGGAAGGAGGTCAACGGCCACCAAGGTTATCTATTCAGAGGAAGGGAAACTTTCCCATACAGGTTTAGATAATAAATATGAGAGTTAATGAGAGATGGTTATTATTCCCTTCAACCCCGGGATGATAGCAAAAGGTGAACCACAGCCTCAGGGGTTGACCAAGTAAGTCCTCACACCCAAAGGCCGGAGAATTGGGCGAAAGTCAAGGTATCGAAGCACCCAGGATCAAAGGCCAAAGCCCACAGCCTCCTGGGAATGTGATCTATAAGCCAGGTTAAATGTGTCTTGCAACTTCTGCTCTAATGAGCCAAGAAGGTGCAGCAGTACAAGGCCCAGCAACTGCACCCGTGGACCACACAAGCCAAAGTAAATAAGGGTTGCACACTACAAGGGTCCACGGGAATCAGGGTCGCATCAGATGTCAAATATGTAAAGTTAGCTAACTTAGCACTATAGTTGTGCTACACTGGCCAATTATTGTGCATAGAGCGTCAGGAGGAGAGATCACTGGATGGAGGCCAGATAGCGTGACAACTAGCCCGCGAGCAGCACGCTCCCGGCTGTTCACTCACCTCCTGCAATGTCCCAAGGGGGCCCTTGCACAAAAAAGGCCAACCAGTAAGGTCCAGCAAGGACACGGAGCCGCGCCACAGCTATTCCGTCGGCCCGCCGCTGTGCTGTTATTATACTGCAGCAGCGGCTCCCGTTGGCACAGCACCGCAGAGAAAAATGCCGGGTCCCAGCCGATGCCACTGTGCCAGGAAACGGAGCCTGCGAGCCGCAAGTCGCAAGTGCTCCAGCGAGCCGCGTTCCCTCCGCGTCCACGTCCAACTGCAAGAGGAAATGACCCTGCAATGTGTCTAGCCGTGTCAAGCCGCACCCCAATGTGCTCCGCAAACGCAACCACAAGCATAGAGGCCGCTTCCGACACTGAGTTAAGCACATTTAGATAATACCGATTGTGGCAAACCCTGTTTGCTCCATTCTGTACTATCAACGTTTTTAGCACCAGTGAAATGTTAGATAATCCGTCCCAGGTACTAGACTCCCGGGACTGCAATCTTCTGGGCAGGCGGGAATGTGCATCTCGCTCCCGCCCCCTCCCGATCCAGTTGACCTTTATCCCCTGGCATGTGTTTACGGAGGCTCCCCGCCTCACTCTACTCCCGGCCCACTCTTTCTTGGGACCATGAAGGGATTCGCTCTTCCTGAAGATACTCCATAAAATATGGAAGCAGCCGTTTGCAGCAGCCCCAGTGCGGGACGTTTGCAGTGGTTTTCATTACTGAAACAGTGTTTTTCAGGTGTTCTCTGAGCCTGCATAGACATAGCCCAGGGCCATGTGCTTCTGCTCGCCTTCCACTTCGTTGTGTCAAAACTTTTCTTCCCTTCTTCATGACATTCGTTTTATTAGTCTCATTTCTTCTTCCCTCCTGTCCTACTCCGCTTTTCTCTTTCTTTCCATTCATCTTTGCATCCCTCTTTCGTGCCTTTTCTCTTTCTTGTTATCATTATTCCTGTCTCTTCTTTCTTTTTCTCGTTGTTCCCGGCTCTTTCATTCTTTTCTCTTTTCTCTTTCCTTCCACTGTCTTCATGCTTTTTTATATTTCTTTTTTATTTCTATATATCATTCTTTCTGTCTCTTCGTTTTCTTTCTCTTTTTTTCTGTCTCTTTCTTTCATTTCTCTTTCTTTCCATCCCACTTCACGCTTTTTTAGTCTTTGTATTTTCTTTCTATTTATCATTCTTCCTGTCTCTTCCTGTCGCTTTCGTTCTTTTTCTCTTTCATCCTGTCTCTTTCTTTTTTTAAATCTTTCTTTCCTTTATTCTTTATATTTTTCTTCCTTTGTTTCTTTTTCTTTCCATCTCTTTCTTTATTTTCCTCTTTCTTTCCGTCTCTTCCTTTCTTTTTATCTTTCTTCCTGTCTCTTTCTTTAACTTTCAGTTTATATTTCTTCCTATCTCTTCCTTAATATTTCTTCATGTCTCTTTCTTTTTCTTTCTTTCTTTCTTTCTTTCTTTCTTTCTTTCTTTCTTTCTTTCTTTCTTTCTTTCTCTTTCAAGAAAGAAAGATGGAAAGAAGTGAAACAGGTTCTTGGCAAGGAGCTGGGACTGGCTCTACCCCTTGTGACCCAGTGTTGGGGGGATTGGAGGCCTATGTGTGTCTAATTTGAAAAAAACATAAACGCAAATTGGTGAAAATAGGAAAAGTGAAATACAAATGCCGTGTAATTCAGTCCTACGTTTTTACCCACTGCTTCTGTCAAAATGGCCCTGTCTAATACAATGCATGCCATTGCACCCCCATTCACTAAAATGAGTCAAAGCTGAAGGTGTGCACGCGTTGAAAGGATCAGTGGGGAGAAGGGTAAAACATGGGGTCGTAAAGCAGTGGCTTCTAGCATCATCACGCTGGTTAGTGGTCGGTCATCTGCGCCCGAATACGGTTTACTCTGTCTGGTGCGCGTCATAAATTCCTCAAACTGAAACCCAAACTCAAACTCAACACAGAGGTGGAAATGGCTTCAAGCATCATCATAGGGGTGGAATGGATACACCTGTCTTCCCTCGAATGACACCTATGCTTTTATTGTCCCTACAGTGTTCGTACAATACAACTACAAAACAAAGGGTGGATAGCTGCACAGGTAAAGCGCTGGTCTGTGATATGTCAACAGCCTGCACTGTGAGACAGGACCGACATAGCTTGCATTCTTCAGAGGTCTATAAGTCAACCTGTTGATATTACAGTTGTAAGAAGCTGGAGGATTCTGGAAGGAAGTGCCAAATTAGAGTGTCTGGCACAGCTGTAGTGAACGCACCTCTCCTGGATGAGTAATTGTGGCGGGCCGCCCCTTTATTTGCCTTGGCCCACACCTTTGCCTCAATGTGAACTGGAAACATTAGTGCTATTTGTATCAGGCCAAGCCAACAGCGTTGCCAATGTATGGGAAAACGAAGGAAGGCCAGGAAAGAGTTTGCCCCCATGGCGAGAACAGATGGTGCTGCTGCCAGGCAGAGAGAAAGCCAGGAGGGTGACAGAAGGGAATAGAGCAGGCTGCAGAGCATTAAACAATATTCTACATGATATGATATGTTATTTATAACGCGCTTAATACACAGAGGCTTCTGAGCGCGGACCCGGGGATCGAACCTGTGTTGCTCTGTGTCGTCTTGCTTCCAAGGCGAGCACTTTGCCACTGAGCTATCCTCCCGAGACAATAAACATTAGCATTTAGAGGGGGGGCAATGGCCGTCTTTAAACTTGCACTTAACATACCAAGTGCCTGGAAGTCTTCAGTGGGAGATCTGCTCAACAAACCTTAATTCCCTCCAAATAAAGTCCATCTGGCAGTAAGACCATCACCACACTGGAAACTAGACTGGCTTGCGAAGAGAAAGCTAGGAAACGGTCCTTCTCAAGCTACGCTCCGCTCCTCTGGAACTCTCTCCCGGTGGCAAAATCCGTGCTGCTCCAAGTCTCCTTCTCTTTAGGAGAGAACTGAAGACCTGGCTCTCCCAGCAGCGCCCGGGTGTAACCGAGGTTACGGCCGTCTTGGGAACGCCCCAGCCATATATTCTGCTCTGACCGTTATTGCTAATGTTGACTCCATGACTCGTTACATTCTCGCTACCAGTGTTTTGCTTTATGACCTGTACTGCACACTGTTGATCTTGACCGAGGCTTGCACTACACAAGTAGTTAAAAATTAAAATGAGGTGGATCACCCTTCAAAAATTTGAGACTGCACCCCCTTTAGGAATGCAAGAGGTTGAGGGACCTATCCTAGGCCCGGTCCTATAGAGTTAGTTTGTGCATAAGGTCCAGTATGTGGATAATGATATCCTGTGGAGTAGACTGGTGAGTCGCATGCCGCCCACTGTAGCAGTCGCAGTGGAGAGCTTCATTAGTGGTCTGAAGGTGTAAACACTATAGGTAAAGAAGATCACCTACTCTGCTCTTCATTTTTTCTTATTTATCTGGAATGCTTGACTTTTAGGATTGATATTGAGATTAGATTTATGTATGTAATTGTAATTATGATTTTTTTTTCTTACTTTGTAAAAGTTGATTATATCAGCTACATGCAATAAATACACATTTAAAAAAAAAATACAGGTTTGATTTGGGTTCTCTGGTTCACTATTCCTTTCTGTATTTGATTCTTCTGTGATTTAATTTAATGACATACTAATAAAGAGATTTAAAAAAAAAAATACAGGTGAGGGTGTCAGCCCCCACATAGACCCCTGCTAGCAAGCAGTTAAACCTTCATTTATTTCTATTATTTGTAGCCCCCCGCCCTCCTTCCGGGGGTGGACAATAAAAGGATACTTCTCCCTCACCAACTGCTGTTTTTTTAATGTTGCCAACAACTTCCACAGGGGCATGTATGCCCCGTTTTCCTCTGTGAGGGGAAGGGGTGTTGCAAGGTCTGGAAAAGACCCGGGGGTACGCTCATTTTGGGACTGTCGGGACTGGGGGCTAGCTAGCCTTTTTGGTTGTAATCCCTGAGTTTCTATCCCGTGCTACAACCAAATATAGCTATAGCCCCCTCAGTCCCCCGTGGTGAGGGGTTGGCCTGTGGTGAGAGGTTTCACCGTAGCAATCCCTCGAGGGGAGGGTGGCTAAGGCAGCCGTTGGAGCAGACACACCAGAACTGATCCTTAAACATCTTGCGGAGTGGGTGCAGCAAGAGAGTTGTCACCACCAGCACCTTGTGGCGGTGCAGAGTGTGCGTGCGGCGAGTCCTTACCAGTACTTCTTTTGTGGGGCTGTTATTTTTTAGCCCCGGCACTTATTGTCTTGGACTCACTTTAATTATGAAGTGGTGATCGTCAGTGCATCCATCAATCAAAGTGAGCAGGTGCAAGCTGTGGTGTAACCCCAAATATGTCGACATTGTGGGAAGCACCTATGGTTGATGGCAGCAGTGGTGTGGAACTGCCCACCCGCAGTGTCACAGGAGTGCTAGAAAATGTTTGGTCCATGGGACTTATTTTTTCACAAATTAAGCACTTACGAAGTGTTTGGAAGACAGTTAAGGGACTGCCTGAAAGAAAGGTGGCAGGGGTTCTGCTTACTCACTCCACAGAGGGAGGGTGATCCACGATTATAACATATTGTGCAAACTTCCAGGTCAGCCTGAGCACGTGCACAGTGTGTGAGAGAACTGCCACTCATACTTACACTGTGGGCCTCATTACGACCCTGGCGGTACGGGGTTAACAGCGCCGTAAAAGGTGCCGGCGCCGTTAACCCAGTACCGCCTCATTACAAGGTCCGCTTGCGGGACCTGGTAAGTAACGCATGGTCAAACCGGGCGTGCTTACCGGGTCCCTCAAGGGGAAGAGGGAGCAAACAACGGGCCAACTCATAATGGCCCGTTGTTTGCTCCCTCTCCCATTCCCATTCAGCCCTATGGGGGCTGAAATGGGAATGGGGAAGGACCGGGTCCGGGTCCTTGGAGGGAGGAATTACCGGGCCTTCCGAACTCGCAATGGCCCGGTAATTCCTTATTCCGTGGACCTGGACGCGATTTCGGCGGCAGCCATGCCGCCAATAGTGGCATGGCTACCGCCGAGGTCATAATGAGGGCCCGTGTGTTTAAAGGTGCACTCAGCACTTCGCACATATGTATATTAAACTGTGAACCTTCCTATCTCCCAGCCGGCAATGCGTGAACGTGCTGCTTGGAAAGAATGTCAAGGGACGCCTGCCTGCTTGGCCGGTTCAGGGCGCTGGAGGACGAGGGAGAGTCGGAGGGGAGTGCGGGGCAGGATTCATTTGTCTCAGCGACTGCAGCCCCGTCCTCGGGTGATTGCACAGGTCATGCTCACATTATTGAATATATACTGCAATATAGCCACTTGAGGTTCTACGCCAGAGGAATGCGCAAGGTTGCCGGTTTAAAACCCTGATTATGCCGGGTTAAATGCAAGGCCTAGGAGGGGGAATGTTTCCATCTCCGCCTAGTTTTGCACTGAGTGGAAATAGCTCACCGGTCATAGCGCAGGCGCTGGGATCTTAACCTTATTTGCGGCTTCCAGCATCAGCTAGAGAAGTACTGCACGTCTATGTAGGGGTGCACTGAACTTTGGCTTGGAGTAAGTATCCAGCCAAATTCCGGATGGAAAAACAGCTAGTCGCTCTGGGTGAAATGTTTCTTTGTATCTAGCCAGGGGCGTCGCTAGGAGAGGGGGTGGGGGTGCTATAGCCCCGTGTCTTTTGGTTGTAGACCCGGATAGAAGCTCAAGGAACACAACCCAAAGACTAGTTAGCCCCGAGTCCCGACATTTTAGCAACAACCCTGTTTCAGCTTCTGCCGATTTCTTTGTTTTCTCATTTGATGCAATTTAAGAACTCCGGGGTCTGATTCTAAGTTCCATGTAAAATAAGAAAAGTTTAATTCTGCCATTGAGTAACGCTTTTTTATGTGCTCCTCAGTATGTGCCGACATTTATAAGTAAATAACAAGTGTCATTCCATTCTGAAATGACGCGTTTCTTATCAGAGAGGCAAAAATGGAGTGTAGATTGCAAAAGAAAATGGAATTTAACATTGTTGCTCATTTTCAAAGTTCCAAAAGCGCAAATGTGAGAGTAAAAGCAAGGCATAAGGCATTCACGCCTCGCTTTTTTCACTTTGGGGCATTTTCATTTTATTGGAAAGCAAAGAAGTGACACAAAGTGGAACTAATGTGTTGTCGTGCATTCCGTCAGCACCTTCAAATACTAGTTTAGCACCAGCATGTGTTTTAACGCTGCCATTAACTAATGGATTTCTATGATATCCGCCTGCATATCGCACCTGCTAAAAGCTGGCGGATTCCAAAGGAATCGTCTGTGAATACCGCCTGCAAAGTATCATTTGCAAGCAGCATTTACAGGTTTTAAAAGACGAGAGACAAATGAAAGAGTAACATTGATATCTCCTGTTTTGACCCTTTCATGTAACAATCCGTTTTGTAAACATGTAAAATTTGTTTGACGCTTTTACTTACCACCCTGATTTTGGAAACGTGTAAAATGACATGCGGGGGAAACACGGGCAGATAAGTGCTAATGTTGGAGAACCCCTTCATGAAATGTACACTTTTTTGTTGTGACAGGATTCCTGACAATATATTAGGCTAAGGTGCATGTGTTTGTGTATTGGGGAGCATAGTTTGTTCATATAAGATGCCTATGGGGAAACTTGAAGAATTCACAACCGGTAGTGGAGAACAGCAGGTCTGAGGTGGTCACTTATCCGCCTGGCAGAGTGGCATGCCCCCGTCTAGGAGGTTCCATGTCATTTCATAGCGGGATTTTTTTTGCTGGGTTTTTACCGCGATTCTTTTTACGAAAAAAAACATCAAATTTTTTTACATTATTTTTGGGGGGACCCCCAATACCCCCATTTTCTTTAATTCGCATTTATTCCCAAACACCTACACCCTATATATATCATTTACTAACCCCCCCCCTAAAAAATTAGCCTGTTTTTTAAAAAAAAAATCATGGTAAAAAACCCTGCGAAAAAACATCCCGCGATAAAAGGACGTCGTACCCGTCTAAGAGGCCTCTTTGTGGAAAATCATGTTAGCAAATCGCTCCAGTTTGTCTTTGGACCAGTCTGCCAGAGGGAGTACCGAGAGATATGTGTGAGGATACTGTTTATCGACATAGGTAGCTGTGCTATGATATGTTATGATAGGTTATTTATAACGCACTTAATACCCACAGGTTTCTAATCGCAGACCCAGGGATCGAACCTGTGGTGCTCCATGACATCTTGCTTCCAAGGCAAGCACGTTGCCCCTGAGTATTTTTTTTGCTGTATTAGCAAAAGAGACTGAGGAGGGTGTTTGGTAATTAGAAGACTTTCCAACAGGTGGTCTGCATCCTCCAGGTCAATAGGGTTGGGGGCAAGTTGTTACATGTCAGCTAGTGCAAGACGCGGCCTATATTTATTTAGCGTACAATTAATATATATAGGGGGAACTACTTGAATTAAATTCCACATTTAATACATTTCAAAATGTATCAGGGTGCTGGGGAAGTAAATACACCTGGTACTTGGTGTAAGAAAAATACATACAAGAAATTGCCATGGAAAACTTTCCTTATCACTTTCCCTGCACAACCTTTATGTAAGCATGTCAACCAATGACTATTCAAAATATACTAAATATTTCATTGAATACATTCGATAGAGTTCAATTATCTAGATTACATTTTATTTGCAATTAGTATTTTAAATATAGGATTCTAAAACAGTTCTTTAAGACACAGTATCAACATATTTATCAAAATAAAATTCACAGTACGTTCTTAATCTTCAATAGACAACTAAAAAAGTGACAAAATAAATTCAATAAGGTATTCTTCTTTCATTCAATTTGAACTCTAAATAATTTTTGTCTCAACACGTTTCAGATTCGTAGGTCCTTCTTCAGGACAACATCTTTGCACAACAGATAACAGGATTCTGGAGGGTGCATGTCCATCAGGTTTTGTGGATAATGGCAAGCCCTCCGCCAAGCATCTCTTGGTGGGCCTGGTGATGGATGTTGTAGCCTGTGTTGGGATAAGGACATCCAGGATACATGTGGAGGTTGGGGGTGAACCATATCTCTGTGATAAAGAGTGCATCTTGGTTGTGAATGGTGATGAGGTCAACAATGTCTGCTGCATGTAGTACTGGCAAATGAGCATTGGTGAGCATGAGGCAGCATTTGTGTTTTGGAGGTGGAGTGTGGGTGGTGATGAGAGGGATGTGCATGAGGTTCTGTGTGTTGAAAGAGCGTGCAAGCGGGGTGCAGAGGTGGTGTTTGCATATGTCAGGCCCTAACAGGACCAAATAGGAATTGCCCTCTTCTTTCTCTACCCTTTTTAATTACTCGGGCAAAAGACGCCATGTGATCTAAGAGTTAAGAAAGGGGCGGGGTTAAGCATGTGGCTGGGGAAGAGGTCACTTGAGCTAGATCCACTTGCACGAGGTGACGAAGTCCAAATGACAAGATGCTGAAAGGGGCGTGGTTAAGCATGTGGCTGGGGAAGAGGTCACATGACCTAAATCAAGTTGTACCAGCTGCCCAACTGCCTGCCTCTGATTACTGATCCTAAGGATAAAGAGCTGTACCGCAGCTCAGTCCACAGGCTTATGGGTAAACTCTACCCACTCTGTCCATTCCCACTACTCTGGTAGTCAACTTGCTACTCTCCAACCTTACAGGGTGCCCATTTATCTCTCCGTAGGAAGCCAGAGTGGCGATCCACCTGATAGAAAGGTAGACACTGCTTTGTACATCTGTCTCTCTGAACCCTTGCTATGCTTCTTATTTGGCTCACTCTATGAGTAAGGCTAATTAAGAGCTATAACCTCCCACTGAAGACGGGTTGAAATTCTCCACAATGCTGGATACCAGGCATCAGCAGGCAGAATTACTCTTGGGCCTGGAATTCGTTGGAGGGCACTCAACCTCTCTTAGCATGGCCTTCGGTTGCAGCCAGTAGGCATATCAGCATTCGGGATTGGCAGACTGAGTCCCCCCAGAAGACCACTGCCCTCCATCTTGCCTTCCATGTCTCGAGGTAGTTTGGGGAACACTTAAAGGAGATGGTCTGTTGGGTCCACAAGAAGGAGAAACACTCCAGCACTCACTGACACTCTCAGACAAAAGCAGAAGCCATGTTAAGCCATCAAAGACCCCCGTATGCTACTGTTCCCAGATCTCAGCCCTCTGCTCCTCCGGGGAGGCCGTGGTTCAGAGATCACAGCTTCCTCTTCACCCAAGACATTCAAAATAAATGCAGTGGCAATGTCGCCACTGATGAAAGAAAAGGAAGAAGGATAAAATGGGAGAGAAGGTTCAGTTCCCCACCATTCGTGTGAGGGTTTTGGGCCATGTTGGGTCAGTGTTTGTGGGAGCCCGGTAGGCTAAAGGCAGGAGGGTGGAGTAGTCTAAGATAGACACAGGGACTGCTGTGCTGATGTAGGCATAGAGTAAAGGTAGGTGGAGTCAGAGGTGGGGTAGAATCCCTCCGCACATACTCCTCCATGTGGACAAGGCACTGCTCCTGGCAGCTCCACAGCCCAGTCAATGCTATCTGGGACTCAGCATTGCGCAGGCGGGGCTCCACCATCTAGCTGCAGAGGGTGGCATTTCTGCATGGCAAATGGCAGATCACAGCAGTGGCGCTACAGGCAGCATAGTAAGGAGCCAGGCTGTGCCTGGAGGCCTGCTCTTAAACCAAGAGAGAACCTTCGTAGCTTGGGAACAGGCCGCTGTTGGATCATTAGCTGTACGTATGTGATGTGTTGTGTGACAGAGTCACATTGGAGGAACTGGGGGATGAGGAGTGTGGGTTCCTGGGGCTGGGGACGGCCACTTGCTCCGCAATGCTATACGCAGAGTCAGTGGATGTCATGTCCTCCAAGACCCCCATCGCATCCCAGCCACACTTGTCAAACTGTCCTTCCCATTGTCGCCTCAGACCTTGGAAATGTATTCAGGAAGGAAGGTTTGAAGAATTCAGGTGTTGTTCCTCATGGCCCCGCTACTGCTGTACTCCCCGAGCTACGCATTGCTAACAACCTGTGTCTGCATGGGTGAGGACTTGGCTGGCAAACTCTGTGCGTGATCACATACCACCACAGACTGGAGGAGCTTGCCCTCAAACCACAGATGTGTGGAAGGAGATCACCATAGTAGTGCATCTGGAGACCATAGCGGGACAGCTCAGCAAAACAAAAACAGTATCTACTTTCAAAATGGTGGCCAGTGATCTTGAAACTTCAATGCACAGACATGGTGGATTTTCTGCTCCGCCATCAATTTCATGCGATGGAAATTTAGTCTGTATGATCCCAAACCAATCACAGGCCCGTTCCAAACTTGTGCACAACTGTTACGCAGCCTGCAAACCCATGGCAATTAAAACCAAAATAGGATAGGACAAGGGAGCTAGCCAGAGAGAAACAGGCAGAGCAGTACAAGGAGGAGATCGGATGGAGCAGAGGGAGGGAGCGACAGAAGAGAGGGAGAGAAGGAGTGGATATACAGAGGAAGAAGAAGTGATCTACAGAGGAAGGAGGAGAAGCAGTGGGTGAGAAAGCGACAGCGAGAGAGCGAGGAGAGAGGAGAAATGTCAAAAGAAAGGAGAAGGGAAGGAGTAGAGTGATCGGGAAGAAGGAGAGAGAAGAGAGGGCAAGGCAGTCGGAGAGAAGGAATGTGTGTAAGCCATTGGAGGAAGGAGGACAGATGTCCGAGGGAGATAGAAGTGTAGTGAGTCCCGAACTGCCCATTTTCATCGTAGTATTTTTTCCCACCAGGGCACCTTCCCCAAACATGGCACGTCAGTATTAGCGTTCAGTGAACAGAAGCAGAACGAAGCCTGGTCGCGGTACAGCAGTGGCTGCTGGCTGAGATGGTAGGGAGTGAGGTTGAGCTTCGGGGTTAGGGCATACCTGCCTACATTTGTATACAAGAAACCTGGGGAATGACGTCACCGAAGCCCGCCCCCTTTTCGGGAGACGCCCACCCTCCTGGCCACTTTTTCTACCAAAAGAATTCCCAAACCCTACATCAAAAGACATCAATATGAGCGGGATTTCACTCAATACTTTCTCTATGCCCTCACCTTCAGGTGATTGGCCACTAGCTCTCTGTAGCCAATCACATCGGGGTGTGGGCGACATTTCTCAGACAGCCGGAAATCCCAGAAACTCCATGCTCTTGCCCGGAGACCTAGAGAAGAGCATAAAAACACTAGGTAGGTATGGGTTAGGCTGTGTAGAGAGCATGGTGTGGGGAGGAGGTGGTGGGACGGAGGGGACATGGTGCTGGAAGTGAGTATAGTGGCATTTTAAACCCTGCACCAGGAGGGGGGCCCTTAACTTGTGGATAGAAGCTAAACTGAGGGCCAAGGCGAGGCAAGAGATAGGGATGTAACTGAAGCAGCATTTAAGACAGCCGTAGTTGAGAGAAGGTACATATGAAAAATAATAGGAGGGGAAAGAATAAGTACCATGGGTTCTCTTTGTTTATGTTAAAAACTGATGGGTAACCCCTTCAGAACACCTACGAATTCCAGGTGAGTGAAGTAAATAACAGAGTCTAGGAGTAATAACACAAGACCTGGATCGCCCCTATGAATCCTAGAAAGACAATGAGCCAAGAAGGAAATGGTTAGGAAATAACATACTCCAAGACCATGTGTGACTGTTTTTACTGCCTGCCGATGGAACTGATGCAACAGCGAGAGGGAAAGCCTGAGGACCAGGGCCCTAAAGAGAGTTAAGAACCCTGTTGACTACCATGCTGCTTATTTTACTGTTTCCATTTTCACCTGGGTTGCTTCTGTCTGCTCTAATCCCAGTTGTGATACAAATAAACCAGGATAAAACTTCAAGTTGGTCTCCAGTTATTTGTTGATTCCTTGGCCATTACGGTTGCTAAGATCCGATCTAATTTTGGAATCGCAGCTTGTACATTTGTGGGAGTCGCTATTTCCTCCTCTAGAAATCTCAAGAAGTTATGTACAGCTGCCTTCCGGTGTGCACCCCCGAATCCAGAACCAAGGTTTGTATTCACTTACTACCGTGGTTTGGATCCCCTCCTGAGTCAAGATTAGACGGACTTCAACGGCGGAACCTGTAACTTAACATGGTATGCAGGTGTCTATGATCTTGGGATAAGGAGATTTAACCGCAGGAGATTTCATCGAAGTTTTATTAACCGATTTTTCCCATAATGTATGTGGGTGTGGGTTTAGGCTAATAATTAACGTAAGAGGGTTAAGGGGTGGGTGTGGGGTTCTCCCCCCGCATATATTTGTGGCAAAATCTACCAGTAAAAAAAATTGATTAAATGTTGTTGAGCAGATCACATGATCTCTTCCATTAGTTGATTGGTGCCATTATCCTACATTCTCTCACAGGCGTGCTTTGGTCTTCGCAATGCTTTGGTGTCCCTTGTCTGCCAATGGAAGGACCCTTGTGATCAGGGATGTAGATGTGGCTATCTATGCTCCTCTGAGAAGCAGGACCTCTATTGACCTTGACAGTTCATGGTGGAAAGTAGCCATAGCAGCAGGCACAGCTATGACGTCCATAGTGGTGCTCCTGATGGAGCAAGGTCCTCCAGTAGCCTGTCTCAAGAGTCAATAGCATGACTTGGGGATGCATTCGCCCTGTTATGTCACCATCTGGATTTAAAGTAGATGTAAAGTTTTAGGGACCACCATGTCACAATGGGCAGATGCATTCCCATTTCTTAGCACCTCCGGAGGAGTCTTAGTTTGTTTGTTTGTTTGTTTATTTATTTATTTCCATAGGTCACCTGACCCTGAGGTATCTGGGCGCTCTTAAAGCAAGGTAATAGTTACAGACACAGGCATTATGGGTAATACATTGGTCATACATAGTTGTTACATTCGAGTACAAATTATTACAGGTGAGCATTACATTACAGGCATAGGTGATGTACTGGGGTTGCATTTACATGAGTGTATTGCTAAAAGTGGCTAGAATACAGACAGAGCAAGTGCAGAGAAACAATTGATAAGGAAGTAGTAATATCTTGGATATTTCCATGGGTTTTTACGCTGAGGTTCAAGGCTGTGAGTTATTGTAGTTTAGTTAAGCTAAGCTAAGTAAGCAGGAGATGACATTTCTCCTGACGTTGGTGAATACCTGAATTGATTTGATTGCAGGTGGGAGGGTGTTCCACAGTTGGGCGTCCATGACCGGGAAACTGCTCACCCCAGATATTATTAAGTTATATTTTGGGATTACCAAGCAGGATGTGTTGGAAGATCTCGTAATCTGCGTGGATGATCTCATAGTGAATTTTTCAGTGAGGAAGTGTGGGGCTGTATGGTTCATACAGTTTAGGTCTTGTGTGTTGGGAAAGAATATCTGCTGGGTGGTTGTCACCTCTGTGATATTGACGTTCGAAGTTTTGGACTCACTTCTGAAGTATTGACGGCTTGATTTGGGCTGTGGTACAATGCTGTGATACAAACAAGGAGCTGACCTCATCCCGGTAAAAATATTCTTCTTATTATAACACACACTATTTCTTCCCGTATGGTACTCTGCGAGCAGAAGGCTTAAGACTAATTCACCTATAAACCAATGAATATTGAACCCAAATACTCTGGATATCTGATTAATTTGATATCCCAGGCTACCCCAAAGCATCCAGTGTTGCTGCCTTGGAGCGAAAGACAATACATAAAGGAAAATACTGTAATAGCTCAGTGGCTATTTATTAGTTTTACAGTTGTTGTCTAACAAATGAACATGATCTCCCAAAGGAGCATTTACAAAGATGATACTTTCAAAAAGAAGCAGTGGTCATTAAAACTAGGATTGATCTCTTTGTAAACTCCCATCAGCTGATCCTCCAAGTCACAAGGAGGACTTGACCGCTGGCACTGGTTTGGAACCATGTATGCCCTGGGCTCCAAACCTTAGGACTTGACATTTGGTCCTTTGGCCGTGTCCACAAACACACCAGACTCTGGTGTGGGTCGCATTTGGTTGCTTTGCCCTATCATACACAACCAGGACGTGTTGGGGTTTTTGCTTTGTTTTTCCTTTCTTTTGTTTTGCTTTATTTTTCATTAGATAGACTGTTCGTTCAGCTATACACCTTGTGGATGGTTTGTGTTTGAAAATGTTTATTTCTTGCCAACACCCGAGTATATGTTCTATACTATCTGATGTAATTTATTGTGCATTTTAATGACCACTGCTTCTTTTTGAAAGTATCATCTTTGTAAATGCTCCTTTGGGAGATCATGTTCATTTGTTAGGCAACTACTGTAAAACTAATAAATAGCCACTGAGCTATTACAGTATTTTCCTTTATGTATTGTCTTTCGCTCCAAGGCAGCAACACTGGATGCTTCGGGGTAGCTGGGATATCAAATTAATCAGATATCCAGAGTATTTGGGTTGAACATTCATTGGTTCATAGGTGAATTAGTCTTAAGCCTTCTGCTCGCAGAGTACCACACGGGAAGAAATAGTGTGTGTTATAATAAGAAGAATATTTTTACCGGGATGAGGTCAGCTCCTTGTTTGTATAACAGCATTTTTGATGCCCTTAGCCTGACCTTCCCAATACATAGGGCCTTCTATAGATGTATGTGCGTATACATATGGAAGTGTGTGATCCCCACAGTACTTTTGTGACTTCTGTCTCTATTTGGGAGAACCGTTGTCATTGGGGCTTAGCACACTGATTGTTTATGCAATGGCGTAAGACTTGCCAAGTCTATCGGTTTAGATAAGAACGGCAATAAGATGAAATGGGTTGGCATTGATGATGGCTTTTGTGACGGGTCTGTGACTCAGTGGACTAATGCATCCACCACAGGGACTATGGTTTGACCTCATGGTCACAGGTTCGAATCCCAGCAGGTCCACTCAGCACTTCCTCTTTTCGAGGTCGATAAAATGAGTACCATTAAGTTGGGTGACAATAAACATCTGTTATCTGTCAATGGCATCAAGATGCCCCTCTGGGGGTGAACGCGTGCTCATGTGTGTTCTTCTTAATATCAACGTACACCGTTGCCATGTCTACCATGAGGGGGTCTTTCGGGAGACTTCCTGGTGGCATTCAATCCGGGCCAGATCAGGTTACACAAGGTTCCCTGAGCGCTGCTAGCGGTGGGGTGAGCCTCTCACAGTGGCTGGCCATGTAGAGGAAACAGTGCACCTGGGCCGCTAGTTGAAGTGGCAGATTCTCTGACATGTCCCTTACTATCTGTTTCTCAGCCCTGACATCTTTGAATCTGAAGACCCACTCACACAGAGTACTCAAGCTGCTCTTTGATAAGCTCACAGTCTTTCAACATCTGTAGCACAGCTCCCAGCCTTGGCGCGTGCTCTTCTTCAATTTAGGAGTGTGGCAGAATGGCACTGCTCAGGTTGATGATGCCAGCAAGGATGCCTAGTGATGAGGGTTTCGTATCTTGGAAGACTTCCCCAACACATGCTCAGTTTGGGGCAAGCTACATTCTGCGGGTGCTGTGCCCCTTCTCTTTCCCCAGAGCTTTGCGCGGTGGTGAACAGGGAGTCAGGCTTTCCCTTTCTTCATGGTGTGAGCTTTGACAGTCCACTGGTCTGGCAGCCTGATCTTCAGCAATTCATTCTTCTCATCAGGCGGCAGTGTTGAACCTGGGATTTATGTTGTAAGGAAGGAACTAAGAGTCAGTGACGGAAAAAAGGAACTTATGACAGTGAGATTTCCACCAGAATTTGACAGTTGGCACTGACTGAGAGGGCCTTACAGAGCATTGGGGAGTGAACCCTGAGGAGGTTGTAATTCAGGTAAGGGGTACTGATAATGTCCCAGGAGTAGGGGGTGCCTTTTCAAAACCCTTGTGTCTTTCTCACCCTAGGTGGGGAAGGAGCCCACACAGTACAATATAGCATAGTTGCCAACATGATCCATTCCAATCTGCAGGTGATTATCCAGTCCAGTTTTTTTTCTTTGCATTCTAGGACTTCTAGCCCGGGTTTTATAATGGGAAAAGGGGAACTACAAGTCTCAGAATGCAACGACAAAAAAACAAGACTGGATAAGCACCTACAGAATGGAATGAATCCTGTTGGCAACTATGAAGAGGTATGCCCCTGCTGTAATCGTGTGGCATTCTGGTGTCAAATTAACCTTTCAAGAGTGAGACTTTCCTGGAACCTGTCCCAGATATAGTCTTGGCGAGCTTTAGGGATCAGTCATGAGAGAAAGATTTGATGGTCTGACTACAGAAGTGTCATTAAGGCGAGGAATATTTTACTTTTCGGTTTGGGGGCACAGTACCTTTCATTTCTCCCTGAATGTATATGTATAAAGGGCGTGGGTGATGCAAGACCCCATAAGCATCCACACAGCTGTTTCCAGCCCTGTAGTCATTACATGGTGACATGGTAGTGGTTCAGATGCCTCACTTTTTCCATCTTTACTTATTTGTTTCTGGCCCACAGGGGAAGAGAGTAGTCACTCTAGAAAAATAATAACCCTCTGTGTGTTTATAGAGGCTCAAGGCAAGGATATATAGGATGGATCTTGCTTTTTTCATAAATGTCAGTCTCGTGTACCCCAAAGGTGGGGGGTTTCTTAAATACTGTTTGGCTTTGCTCATGGTCATTCAGGATCCTATTTAAGTTCCTTTTTTCTGTAACAGGTACCAGTAGCCCAGTGCTTAGCGGGTAACCTGGCGCAGTAGACAGTGTTAGCTTGCAGATGGGTCTCGTTATAGAACCGGCATGTGGCGTTATTAAGGCGAACTAGGATTTTATCACAGTTCCATGTGATTTGGCCAAACATTTGTTACCACATTTCTTTTTTACTGGTTGATTTTTCTTCAAATATAAGCTGGGGAAACCTCCCCTTAGCACCCCTACATTCATTATTACCCTAAACCGACACCCCATATATATTTGGGGCAAAATCTGATGAAAGAAATTCGATGAATTCTACTTCGATGGATTCTGCTGCGGCCAAAACTCCTGTTACCCCTCCACATAGAGATCACTTTGTAGCAGTTACTCTGAATTCCAGGAAAGAGCGTCATGTGCAGGAAGCACAGCTCCCGCGCTGGTGCATTTAAGGACACAACGCATTCATTGATGATTACAGGCACAAGGGGCCTCTGGGTTCCCTGAATGGAGACTTACCGGGTCATTCCAACCTTGGAGGACCCGGTATTTCCCCATTCAGGGAAGCCATCCCCATTCCCATTCGAGCCCCCATAGGGCTCAATGGGAATGGTGAGGGAGCTAATAACGGGCCTGTTATTAACAGGCCCGTTATTAGCTCCCTGGTCCCCTAGAGGGACCCGTTAAGGACATCTGGTCTGACCAGACGTTCTGAGCGGATCCCGCTAGGGAACCTCGTAATAGGGCAGTAAGGGGTTAACGACACCGTCATCCTTACCAGCGCCGTTAACCCCTTACCGCCGACCTCGTAATGAGGCCCAATATACCTTCCGGTGTATATTTACATGGGGCCTCATTACGAGTATGGAGGTAGCCATGGTGCTATTAGCGCCATGGCTGCCTCCATACCGGGCTCCAATACTGGGTTCCTGCAATGGGGATTTACCGGGTCATTCCGACATAGGAGGACCCAGTAATTCCTCCTTGCAGGAACCCATCCCCATTTGAGCCCCCATAGGGCTCAAAGGGAATGGGGAGGGAGGTAATAACGGGCACATTACAAATGGCCCGTTATTAGCTCCCTCTTCCCCTCGCGGGACCCGCTAAGGACGCCTGGCTTTACCAGGCATCCTTACAGGGTCCCGCAAAGGGAACCTCGTAATTGCGCATCCCGTAATGAAGGGTGCCGGTCCCGTACCAGCACCCTTTATTACGGGAGCGCCAGCCTCATAATGAGGCCCATGGTATGCATTGTTTATAAATAAATTATTGAGTCTGCAAGTTCATAAATAAAAATTAATTAGATACTGGCGGACGGATTGCAGTTTCAATTATCTCTGCGGTGCTTGTATTTATGTTTCTATATTACTATTGAGAGGGCTGAGGGGAAGCTCACGGTGCACCTATTGTTCAGTGAAAAAACATTGTTAAAGGGACCTTATGGTTAAGTTGCACTAATAAAAACCTATCAAATTCAGTGAAAAATGTTGTTAAAGGGACGTCATGGTTCAGTTGCCCTTATAAAAACCTATCAGATTCAGTGCAAAAACTTTGTTAAAGGGACGTTATAGTTACTTTGCACTAATAACAACCGATCCATATTATGTTACAAGTAAAACCAAAAAAAAAAACAGAAATTTGCCAGTTATGGTAAGCTAAGCGACCATAACTCGTGCCACCACTGTGCACTGCTAAGACTAACACCCAGTACATCAAAGATGACATCACAAATGTCATTGATGACATCACTTATGACATTAGATGTGGAATTTATATTGATAAAAAGTCCCTACAAGGGGTTGTGATTATAATGTTGGTAAAAAGATGTCAGGGGTGATTGGGAGACGTATCATGAATTACTTAATCTATTAAAGAATGCACTGCTCTAAACAACATTCTATTGCAGTGGTGTTCTTAGTACAGGAACCTAATCAGACATAAACATAGGCAATGGCTGCAGCATGCACCATAGAGGTACAATATTTATAATCTTGAAATGTTTCATAGTAAAATAATAAATGGTACCTTATCAGAGTTTTGAGTACAGTTAAACACACACTAACCAGATAATAATTCAACACTTACTACACACTTGTGGTACTGCAAACAATAAATATAAAGACCACAATGCATACAAATCAGAGGCACATACAGGGAAACTAAAGTAAACACAAAAGAAGCAGTATCATCAGAAACTGTTAATAACATAAACGTTGAAATTCATGTACAGAAATGATTGGTGTGTTTGAGGCCTGCTTATTACCCCATGTATATGCACCATGAGCTGAGACCAAACCTTAAGGAAAGTACTGTGAGAACATGTGAGAAAGGTAACGTCAAGATATATAGTACCTTTTGAATTTTAAGTTTCTGACTGTCAGTGAAGAAAAACACCTAGCCTAGATATGTCAGTGAACAAAAACAAGTGGCCCAGATATGTGATGTCATAAGTGATGTCATCAACAACATTTGTGATGTCATCTTTGATGTCCTGGGTGTTAGTCTTAGCAGTGCACGGTGGGGGCACGAGTTATAGTTGCTTAGCTTACCATAACTGGCGAACTTCTGGGTTTTTTCGGTTTTACTTTTAACCATAATATGGATCGGTTGTTATTAGTGCAAAGTAACTATAACGTCCCTTTGACAACGTTTTTGCACTCAATTTGATAGGTTTTTATTAGGGCAACTGAACCATAATGTCCCTTTAACAAAGTTTTTTCACTGAATTTGATAGGTATTTATTAGAGCAACTTAACCATAACATCCCTTTAACAAAGTTTTTTCATTGAATTTGATAGGTTTTTATTAGCGTAACTTAACCGTAATGTCCCTTTAACGAAGTTCTTTCACTGAGTTTCATAGGTTTTTACCAGGATACCCTTAATTTGTATAGATGTACCATACAACATACTGAACCCTTGGGCTCCATGCTAATAACGTCAGGGTCCGCGGACTGTGCGGCTGTTCGCAGACCTCAGGTAGCATCCACACTACCCAATAGCGTGGGGGGTTCTTTCACATTATGGTAGCATACAGCAAAGAAACTGAACATCTTTAAAGACCAACATATAAGTGAATTCAAAGAAACAATTAAATAGGTCTACAAACTCTGTACTTATAAAAGCAGCAATGCAATTGCACAGAGTGTGCAAAATAATGGAATGCACCAAGCAGGAAAATAACCTGTGCTTCCAACAGTATTACCTCAATGCTGCATTACATACAAACTGAGAAGCAGCTGTCAGTGGGACAAGTGCAAAGTACTGACAGCAGAACTGTACTACAAAGTGGTAAGTTCACTATATTTTTTCCTATAACTGTGCAGTTTGTTCTGTGTACAATACTAGTAAAAATTGTTTCTCTTTTTTAACACAGAAAGGGCAGCACCCTGGAGTGGCTTGAGGAAAATGTCCCTCATGATGAAATGAGTGAAAACAGTAACTCCAATGGTACACTGTGCAGTTTGAAAAGTACGAGAATTAATACACATTGCTTCACATGTTCCGGAAACATATTGTTTTCTTCAATAGTTCATATGGGAAATTAAGGGAATGGCCCAGAAGCAGCAGCTCCTCCACAAGTACATGGGCACATAGAAAACCAAACTAACAGTTAGCAAAATAAACAAGTGAGCCTGGAGGCGAAAATGGACCAATTAATTAACAGTTTTGGCGACTTAAAAGATTTTGGACAGAGACATATAATGGACAATATTAAATAACACTGCCCCACGTGCGCCTGTGCCCCTTCCCCGTGTCCCAGCCAACCATCCCCACAAATTCCCTGTAAGCAAAGACGTTATGATGAGATCTCAATCCCTTCCTCCCCTGATGCCCAACTTGTGGAAAACCCCAATTCACCTGTATATGTTTCCATTTCTGCTACCCCTTTCCTAATTGTGTGTATGTATGGATGTAAATAAAGTTGTTTGTGTATACTGTTGCTGTGTGTGTGTGTGTTTTCTTTTTTAAAAGCCCAGTTAGGAGTCCGCGGAGCGTGTGACTGTCCGGGACATCTGCATTTAATTAAAATGGAGGTGTCCTACGGACACCGCGCCTGTCCTGGAAGTCTGCATTCACAATGGAGGTGTCCGTAGGACTCTGCACCTATCCGCATGTCTGCAAAGCTGTGAAGTACCTTTAATTAGTTCGGTGGGAACCCACCCCTGTCCGGCGAACACTTGGGGCATGCGCATCTCTCCCCCCTGAGTCCTACGAATATCGTGCCTATCCAGCATGTCCGCAAAGCAGTGACATACTTTAATTAGTGCTGGGACCCCACACATGTCCGGCGGACACCTGGGCACATGCGCATCTCATCCGCTGGGTCCTACGAACACTGCACCTGTCTGTATCTGTCCGCCGCACATGTATCACACTTTTAATTAGTTCGGGGACCCCAACCCTGTCCGTAGGACACATATGCACATGCGCACAACAGATCCCATGCAATAGGTGTCCTGCGGACAGCCGTCCCATTCGCAAACGTCCACGACATCACCATGTGACCGCACCCACGCTGAGGGTCTGGGCCCCCAAACAGCAAAAAAGTGCTTTTTTGGCCAGTCCAAGGTGTTTTACTGTGAGACTTCACCCTTGAAGAGGTCCCAGACCATGCCCCTGGCGATCTAGACACTTTTTGGAACTTTCTGATCCCAGCTTGGGGTTCGAAGTGTCCGCGGAGCGAGCGACTGTTTGCAAACTGCTCCCCAGCACCCCTATAAAAGGCCACAACCCAGTGCTGCTCCTCATTCTGTTTTTGGATTTCCAGGACAGAGCACTTGGTGTCATTGGCATTGCTACTGCTGGACTTCTGCTGCATTGCTACTGCTGGATTGCTGCTCAGACAACTTGCCTGTAGTTGGCATTGCTAAATTTCCAGGACTACTGCTGTAGGTTGCTATTTAGCTGTTTGGCAGATTGCTGTGTTTCTGCTGTTTTGCAGATTGTTCTGTTCCTGGTTCCAGGTTACTTTTACTTGGATAATGGCATCCATCTCTATGTCTGCTGCTGCCTCTGCCTCAGCACCACCCGCACCAACACCAAAACCACCTTCCCAAGAGCCCAGAGAGGGGAACAGGCATGACGATGCAGACGAGGAAGAAGAGATGAGGTAGTGGAAGCCCCCACTACCAGCTGCCGACGTGAGTCTTGGGTGTGGAGGCCCAAGGCTAGTGCGGCCAAGGTTTGCTGCAATGAGTGGTACTCAGTTACGGCAAACATGGGTTGTACAGTTATGGGACTACCTCCATGCGGTGACACCTAAGATCCAGCCACAAAGCAGCAGTTTGGCGGGTCGTCCCCTTCGAACAGGGTAGTAGGATGAGTTCCACTACAGCATCCTCGACATCTGCTCCTGTCACCACACGGGAGACTCCTATGGGCAGAGGATTCCACCAGCAGCCTTGCAGGCCATACGCACTGCTGTAGATCCTTACCTTTCAAAGGTCACTGTTTTGCGTGTATACTGTGACACAGTACTCTGCAGGGGTGAGCAGTTCCGGAGTGGTTTCGAGGCTGCGGTCTGGACCACAGAGGAAATTGCCCCCTACCACAATGAGGTGCACCGAAAATCTTCCTCTCTCCATCTGCCCTTTCTTATCCATGTGGTTGGTGCCCCTTCCCTACCCTCCCTACCATTCCCTCCCTTGTGTGTCATATTAAAAAAATCACAAAAAAATCACAAAACACAAAAAATCACACAAAAGGCACTTTTCAGAGCCACATTTCACAGTTTAAAAATAGAAGTTCCAATGAAATAATGCAGGCCTACTGTGCTGTCCGCTGACTTCACAGACTCCCAAAGGCATGCCGAGGGTGGCAGCATGTAAACCCTTGCATTCTTTTCCGGGACAAAGTAGTGGCTCTGAAAAGAGCCTCTTGGTTTGTTTTTTTTGTTCTTGGAAGTTTTGAAGTGGCCAACACCTACTGCACACATGCTTCCTATGCTTGCAAGCACGGCTGCAAAGCATTTAATATATTGCGCAAAAAAAGATGATTGCCAGCATCAGTAAGATGGACGTCATCTCTGCAGAAAATGTTGGTGCTACGAAATGTCATGTTTTCATTGTGGAAGGAAGACATACCAACATCTCGCAAAAATGTGCAAACAGTCTTGTTGACATTGCACCTGGCTTTCTCCATTTGCGGACCAAATGATGAACAGCGCAGCCGCATCTGTCTTTGGACAATGTGCAAAAAAATCACTCGAGAGTTTGGAAACATGTCCATGACTTTCCCAAGTGCATCCTTCATCGCAAACTGCAGAGGGTTTCCAGTAACATGGCCTAAACTGTTCCCTCCATACCAGTGCACATCCACATGAAGGAATCCAAGATGTGCAGCCACTCCACAGTGATCTGCATACACCTGCAACCCATGTATCCACGAGTCCCCCAAAATCCACACACTCTGCGTCCTGAAAGACAGAGCCATTGCCATCTGCACTCCTCTCAGCAAACAGAACTTCTGCCACAGTCTCTCCTTGTACACCACACCCAGGAAACGTTATTGACCCATGCCATGGCCTCCACAGTCCCATTTCCATGCCTGCCATCCTCAAAAGCCGTGGATTTGGCACGTGCGATCCGCGGACTACTGTGGTGTCTGCGGACATATCATGCACTTCACAGGGGTGGGGAAAGAAATTTTAACCAGGGTAGGAGGTTTCCTCTTTAGTTGTGGCTCTGATAAGAGCTTTTATTTTAAAGGCACTTATAAACAAACACCTTTAGTTTTGTATTTTTTTGGGGGGGTTCTCTTCTTTTCCTCCTTACTGCCTTATATCAATCTCTGCAAAGCATCCCTTAGATTCCAAAAAAAATAAGCATTTCCAAGAATGGACAATGAAAGGCCATCTGCAGTAAAATAGTGCACACTAAGGGAGTCAATGTTGTCGTTGGAGACAACAGACATCTCAGCACATCACAAAACTATACCCATGCCTCTATTAACAATGCACCTTCCAACATTTTTCTGGGGACATTGGCGTTGTTCCATTGTGCTCTTGGTAGTATTTCAGAAAAAAACACCTTAGCACTAGATAAAAGCAGCATTAGTTCTTCCACCAACAACTTCAATACAAGAATCAAACTTAGGGCACTGATGTAGCCCAAATGCTCTCCTCCATAGTGCACCACCAAAACATCAGGACTACCAAAAGTAGCCATGTTTCTCCAAAGAGCAAGCAGTGCCTGCAAATTTGGACCAGGCACACTGCACCATAAAGCCTCCAGGCCTGGAAAACCAAGATCTGCAGAAACCCCTCTTGCCTTTGCATACCTCTCCAGATCACATAGAAAGGAATCTCCCACTATCCATACAATAACTCCAGCCATCTTCAGTACTCCACCAACACAGCAATGAAAAAAAGTATTACCCTCTCTTCCTGTAAAGCACACCCTTAACACCTGATTGGCTAATCCCCACAGTCCCATTTCCATGCCAGGTATGCTGAGAAGCTCCGGATGTGGCACGTGTGATCCGCGAACTACCGCGATGTTCGCAGATCTCGTAAGACTGTGGCGGCCCTTCTTCCCTTTCCACTTCACACTTTGCAGCACTCTCTCATTGGCTACTGGTAAGCAGTCCTACAACCATCCACCAATCACATCCAATATCTCTACATCTAACTCTATCAACTCAGTACAACACTGCAGATGTACTGTTCAACACTCTGAGCACAGATTTCCTATGATTCCCAAGCACCTGTATCCAAAAGTACTGCAAAACTCCCCAAGATTTCTACTTCCAGATTCATCCACATCTACATCCATCAACACAAACTACAGGTATGCATATGTTTTGTAATGCACACGGAAAATGAAAACTGCATGTATGTTACCAAAGCATTGCAAGTACATAGAATGCATGCATTTGAACAGGGTGCCTGCCACTTGCCCTGTATAACCTACTCAATAATCATTTGTACCATCTCCTCACACCAACTGACAGTTACTTACAATGCTGTTTGCTTTCACAGTTTTCTAGTACTGCCCACAAGCATAACAGGTGCAAACCACATATTTCAATTTCAGCACCACTGCCTGTGATTTTGTTATAAAAGACCACATTGGAAACATTTGCACAGCACATTCAAGTGCAAGATCCTATGTCAAATGTCCATAATGCACACAAAAAAGGGAAACTGAATGCATGTTAGGAAAGCATGGAAAGTACATGCATTGCCCAATTGACAACATCCACCATTGGGAGGAAAGCAAAGAAATGCATGTCTACATTGGAAACAGTGCTATCTGTAAATTTTAATAAATAAATGAAACAACAGAAAAGCATTTCTGTACTCATGTAGCAGGCATCTATGTGTGAGAAACTTAACAAAGTTCCACACACAGTAACATTCTCCTTTCCAATCTCTACATCTGTCTACCCTTTTTCTTACTCTACTATGACTTCCACTAATCCATTTCCACAACAAATGGTGCAAAAACATCTCACACACTTCAGAACTGCAGCCCCATAGTGCACAGTTATCACTGCAGCACTGGCCCCCATACAAACAATGCTTAAACTCCCAAGTCCCCACTTGTATACAGTGCTGAACAATTGCACACACACACACACTAACTCTTCCTGCCAACAAATCCTCCTACAATCTAAAACAATGGGCCTCATTACGAATTTGGATGTAGCCATGCCATTTTTAGCAGCATGGCTACCCCCAAACTCGGGTCTGGGTCCCGCAAAAAGGGACTTACCAGGCCATTCCGACCTTGGAGGGCCCGGTAATTCCCTTTCGTGGGTCCCGGACCCGGTCCGTCCCCATTCCCATTTGAGCCCCCATAGGGCTCAATGGGAATGGGGAGGATGCTAACAACGGGCCCGTTAATGACGTGCCCGTTGTTAGCATCCTGTACTACTAGCGGGTCCCGCTCTGCACGTCTGATCTGGCCAGGCGTCCAGAGCGGGACCCGCTGCAGGACTCGTAATGGGGCAGCCCGGTATGACCGGTGCCGGTCCCGTACCGGCACAGTTCATACCGTGGCCGCCCTCATTGTAATGAGGCCCAATGTGTTCTCCTATTGCTATTACTGTACCATTAACACACATCCCCTCTAACTTCCTTCTTTTGCAAATGCAGTGAAGAACTGCCCCTTAAAAGCCAGTGACATCTCTGCTGGAAGATAAAACCCAGATGAAGCATACTCTTCACATCCAACAAAGTAAGTGCAGTACTGTTGTGGTGTTCTGCCTGTTACTCAGACAGTGCAGTGTTGTTGTATTGTAGCCTAGACAATTGTATCCAACCCCACAGCAAAACGGAACCAGGTAGCAGGAAAAAAAGTGTGACTATTCTTCCAAAATGTCAAACTAAAGCTAAGGGCCTCATTACAAGGTTGGTGGTAAGGCAAAAACGATGCAGGTATGGTAATACCGGCATCGTTTACCGCTCCGGTGTATTCTGACCCGGCAACCCGGTATTAGCGGCACCCTAAATAATGGTGCCGCTCATAGCGGCATGGGCGCGTACACGCGCCCCTTCGGGGAGCAAATACCGGCATGCCGGTAATAGGGGGACATCCCAACCCACGCGGACATGCAAATACCGGCATCGCGAAGCTGGTAATTACGGGCTGCATGATGCTGGCCATACAGGCATCGCAGACCACCCGCAAACAGCAATCAGGAAACAAGCCAACTGCCACAGGTGCACACAATCCCCACAGGTGGAGGCAATGGAGGCTGGGCCAGTATAAAATGAGCACACCCACACACCACACCCCTTCAGACACCAAAATGCCACCACTAGCTGTTGCAATCATGGCACTGGAGGACATGCCAATACTGCTACAACTACAGCAACACCAACTACAACAACAACTACAGCAGCAACAACAGGCAGCACAGAGGAGACGCAGGAGGAGAAGGAGGGTGAGACAGGCCCAGCAAATACCACCAGCGCAGCCAGCAGTGCCTCGTAGGCAGCCACCAATCCTTCGCACCAGACCCAGCCCATTCAACCTAAGCCCTGAGCAGATCCACACCCTGTACCGGTTGGACCGGGACACCATCACCACCATAGTGGACATGATACACAACGACATAGGCAGCCTCATAGAAATATGCACTGCCACCCCCCGCTACTAAAGGTGGTGGCTGTGCTCCACTTCCTGGCCACAGGCACCTATCAACACACAGTGGGGCAGCTGCATGGCATTTCACGACCACTTTTATCACACATGTTGAACCAAGTGCTGGATGCACTCCTGAAGCACGCAAGCACCCACATATCCCTACCACGGACTGGCCAGGAGATAGCCGACACCAAAGTAGGCTTCCATGCACTGGCAGGCATGCCCAATTGTGTTGGTGCCCTGGACTGCACCCATGTTGAATTGGTAGTCCCCCATGCCATAGAGGCGGTGTACCGAAATCGCAAGCAATACCACTCCATCAATGTGCAGATGGCATGTGACTCCAGCAAGATCATCACACATTGCTGCGCCCAATATCCCGGATCAACACATGATGCCATGGTACTGCGCAACTCCACCCTACCCCGTCACATGGAGCAACATGCAGGACCACGTGCCTGGCTGCTTGGTGAGTTGCACAACTGGGTCATGGCAGTGCTCTGGGGTACTAATGTGTAGGGATGCATACTCCACCTGGTTGGGAAAGGGGTGGGGGGATGCAAACCGCACCTGGGTGGCAATTGCCGGTGTTTGGAGTATGCATGCAGAGCTAAACACTCCAGACCTGAACCTCACAAACGGAACAAGGCACATCACTGGCCCAAATTAAACAAATAATGCATATCGATGACAACAAGCAAGAGGCACAACCAGGCCACCATGGTGATGACAAGCAATGCATGACTGTACAGGATGGCAACTGGGCCAATGTGGCTAGTGTGACCATGCATAGAACTAACTGCTTGAATGGGAGGCTAAACATTGTCGTACTACCGCAGTACATGCGCCTCAACATGCATGATTACACCCTGCATCATCTACTGAACGCCATCCAGACTACCACACCTCATAACAGTTTTGAATGCATCTAGGTGACAATTTTACATACGTACAGGGACATGTGCATGTCCTCACCAAATAGCTGCCGCCATGACTGTGCTTCCTGAAGGTGCCAGCTCAGAGTGACACACACCTATTTGTATTTGCTAGCAGGTGACAGAGGATATCCCTTGAGGCTGTGGCAACTTACCCCTGTGCGGAACCCGCAGAACAGCCATGAAGAGGAGTACATTTGTGTGCACAACCGCACCCGTGTTGTGATAGAGCAGACCTTTGGCCTGTTGAAGGCGCGTTTCCGCTGCCTAAGCAGGTCTGGTGGGGCACTCCTATATAGGCCTGAGAAGGTGGCAAAGATCACCATGGCCTGTGTCATGCTGCACAACATGTGCGTCCGGAGAAATGTACCACTGCCACCTGACATTGACATGCATGCCCCGGGTGAGGATGATGAGGATGGAGACGGAGGTGAAGTAGCACCCCTGCTAGTACATGATGCATGGGATGGCCATTCAGTACGCCAAGCACAGATTCACAAATACTCCTGACCCACAGGGACTATGAAAGACATGTGTCAGTCAGACACTGGGCCAATGTGGACATGCACACAGGGAATGTTGGGATTTGGGCACTGAACACTGTAACACATTAAATGGATGCGCACGTAAATAACAATGTCCAGCCTTGGATTTTTCTTATCACAATGTGTGTATTATTTACAACAGCAAAAATGTGCCCACTCCCCCCTACCTAACCCCCCCAACAAACTCCCAGACACCACCAAAAAACTCCCAGACCCCCCCCAACAAACTCCAAACCCCCCAACAAACTCCAAACCCCCCCCCAACCAACACCAATACCCCTAGTAGACTCCACAAGATACACCCCTTCACCCCCAACCTTGTGTCCCACTCCCATTGTCCGCCCACACTACTTCCGGGACTTCTTCCTGTCCGGAGGCGGCATTTCAGTGTGCCTTGCACTCCTACATGTCTGGCGCACTGGGCTGGTGGGGACAGATGAAGCTGATGTGTAGGTAGTAGGTGAGTCACTGGCAGGTTCCAAACCTCCTGCAAGCCGTGGCCGCTGCATATGGAGCAGCATTGAAGTCAGCACCTGTGTCACCGCCCCCAGGCAGTCCCTCATTAGCCGAGCCAATGCATTAACAGAGGCTGTGTTGGCTGCGATGGCCGCTGTGGTGCCCGTAATTGCTGTGGCAATACCCCGCCTGGTTTCCTCCCCGTCCGCTATGTACTGGCGGAGTAGGTCTAACATGGCCTCCTGTCGGGCCTCCACCGTCGACAATCGTGTCTCCAGGGTTTTGGAGGGGGATGAAGTGGTGGGTTGTGCAGTCACGTGAACGGCATTTTCGGGACTGTACTCCTCAGAGGTGTTTAAGTCACAGTCACGGAGGCAGGGATCAGCTTCACTGCAGGCGGGTGACTGCAGGTGTTGTGGTGAGGGGGTGGGCACGGGCTCGGGGTGGCCGGGCATGTCACCTCGGTGTCTCCCTCAGGCTCCACACTGGCATCAAGTTCTTCCCCAGTGGAGGCGGGTGCTTCCAGGGACTCCCCTTCGACAGGTGTGGGTGTGGCCTGCTGGGTCAGTATTGTGTCAGGCACACTGGCAGCAGGTGTTGCTGGCTGTGTCCCAGCTCGCACAGGCACACTGACAGTGGCTGTGGCCTGCTTGCCTCCAGCGGAGGTGGTGGTGGTGGTAGCCCTATTCTTAGGGTGTGAGGTGGATGCCCTCGCGGTGGTCTCCTGGGTTGCTTTTTCCGCATCGTTGCCTGGGGGTAGAAGAGATGCAGGGCATCAGTGATGGTGTGACATGGCAGAGGCATACGATGGTGCTGTGCATTATTCATTTGATCATGCATTCATGTCTTACATGTGTGTCACGCAGGGTATTCAGAGGGGGCATGTTAGCATTCACTGCATGGCAGGTGGCATGCCGTTGATATGCGGTTTGTGTGTTGGGTTACATGGGCACGGTCATGGTAAGTTGCCTGTGTGTAGGTTATGGGATTGGCACTCAGCATGCATTTCTGTGTGGCAGGGTTTGGGCCACAATCTTGACTTGGATATGTTGATGTGGGTGTAGGGACATGCATTGCCTTGCCTAGTCTCACATCCACGTCACTAGTCATGTTTTCCCCTACAGGGATGTGCAGGGTCACTCACCTCTTTCTGTGGATGATGCCGCACCCATTTCCATCTCTCCGAATCCCTCTATTGACTCAGGATCAATAAAAGTGCTGGCAGTCTCCTCCCAGGGCATCAGCTTAGCAGGTGAATGTGGACCCCCACCTGTCTCCATGGCCGCCCTCCTATTGCTCGATAGGATGTTTCGCACCCTCAAGCGGAGGTCGTCCCACCTCTTGCGGCAGTCACGCACGGTGCATGGGGTGGTCCCCACGGCGACACCTTCCGGGCAACCTCCTGCCAGATTTCCTTTCTCCTCATCTGTGCTTCTCGCTTCATATCATTGCTTTTCATTATGGCAGCCAGAGTGTCAGCAAGCAAATTGAGCTCAGCGTCTGAAAAACGCTTCTTCCGCTGCCGGGTGGCCGTCTTCCGGGTGGCCTTGGACATCATCAGGGTTTTCCAACACAGCACGACACAAAAAGACTGGTGGTTAGGGAGGATGGCAATGAATTGTGTTTTTAAAGATGGCCGCCGGCCCATTTCCCGTTCCTGCGCTATGTCGTAAGTCCCGGGTCTGGTTTTGCGAACCCGGTATTACCATGGTGGTATTACCGGGCCGGTATTTAGGGGTTGCTCTGAGGCGGTGTCGGTATCAGCGGGTGCCGTGATGCCGCTATCGAGGGGTTGGAGGGCCTTTAGCTGCATGCCGGTATTACCATTACAGGCATAGGGGTTCGCGCGTGCTCGCGCACTCATAATCACCCGCTATTAGCGGGTTCATACGAGCACGGACCCGCTCTTACCGGCATGCCGGTAATGAACCCGTTTTTACCGGGCTACTCGTAATGAGGCCCTAAATGTATTAAAAAGAATACAACTACCGGAAGTGCTAACACTACATCTACCAACGTTAACATAGCCACAAGAAATCATTCCAAAAAATTAATTTTACAAAAAATGTCCCACCATAGAATCCTTCAGAACCTTATAAAAACAGGGAAGAAACCACGCTCCACCCTTAAAACCTATAGCAGAAAACTGAACCTGGGAGCTATCATAGACAGTGCAATGCTCCTCAAAAGGAAATTATTTATATTAATTTTAAACAGAATGAAACCCCTAACAAAATTAATTAGTAAACTACAAAAAGTACTTTGCAACATACGCAATATCAACATAGATACTTTTGCAAATGTCTGTGCAGGTGAGTGGATCCACACCACCAGCACAGAACCATATTTCAATGAAGAGGCATACAAACAAGAGCAAACAAACCCAATTGCAATACATAGCAGTCAGCGAGGGTATGAAAAGGTAGACAGTACCATTATGGCAGAAGAAACGCTGATTGCAAGAATATCCCCAACAAACTTACAATCAACTCTTCATTCCACCGAACCAATCCGTTCCATCTACAAATGGCTGTGCACCTCAATGTGTAACGTACGGAAAACAATCCTTCAAATATTTGCGGCAGTTCCTCAATTAATATGTGAAAGCCAAAGACAAATTAAAAATGTCAATATTACAAACAATGGACTCATGTCCAGGGCGCAAATACACAGGACTACAAGGGCATTCATTAGCCTGCATTTCCAGACCTGCTTGCAAAAGCACCTTCCATCAAAATGTTAGCAACACACCATTCTACTGTACGAAATCTCGTTCAGAGACTGTACTATGCAAAAACTCTTGCTTTAGCACTAGAGCATTTAAATCACATTCTCCTACATGGTACAGCCAAGGAACTGCTGGAAGAAATACACCACATCCAAAGCAAATATTTTGGAAGTGAAGAGCACTTACAAAATCCAGTAACTTTAGAAGAGAATAGCGACAACCTTGCAGATGCCAAACTTCTATTACACACGTACCAAAAAGAAATGGCAAAGTTTAAAAAGGTTAAAAGCTCATCTGCTGAAGTACCAAACCAAGTATATGTGTGTTGTCCCAGAACGTTTTGTACAAAGAGCACCGAAACTGTAGATATAATGTGCAAAATAGAAGACAATGAGGAACCCCAGTGGTTCCAATTAGCATCTCTGTCTTATAGCAGAAAAACAATACGAAATTACTAACCCCTCAATACTTTGCACATACTGCACTGGAAAACTTGACAATAACCAAATGCCTTCATGGGCTAACACTAATAACTTGGACATATTCGCACTGCCAAAACAACTCCAACAGCTTAACTTGTATGAGAGAATTATAATCCAAACAGTGCACCCATTTCAAGCGATAATACGCCTTCAACCGAAAACAGCCAAGTTGCCTCCTTCTGAGGAGTGCAATGGCAAATAGCTCAAACTTTGATTATCCTAGTGAATGGTGTACCTGCAAAAGACAAAAATAAATTTGGCAGCAACTAGTAGACATAAACAAAGTTAGAGAAGCCCTGCAATATCTTAAATAGAACAATGAATACTACAAAGAAATAAACATTGAAGAAAACCTGAGCGAAACCACTGAAATAATTCAGGACTCCTCAGCAACAGGCCAATTTGAACTTCTAGATCCTACTACAGCCTCCGATATTTTAGACCAGTACACAATTCACCCACTGCCCTCCAAAGACACCATAGACGATGCACTAGAAACATATCAAATGCGGCAAGCCAAAGGATCTCCAATCAGCAGATGGGAAAACAATGTAGAGGCATGAGCCTTTCCTTTACTCTTTCCCACTGGAAAAGGTGGAAAGTACGATGAAAGATGCACACAAATAACAACATCAGAATACCGCTCTTTACTAATGTATTCTTACGACCCCAGATTCAGATAAAATGTTGAATACATATTCCACCTCCTCTTTGAAAGTGAAGTAGCAACTCTATTTTACAGAGTTGCACACACATTGAAAACAGGTTCCAATTTTTTAAACATGTCTGCTACGCAGCTACTTCAAAATGTGCAAGAGAAAGATGACGTTTTACAGTAAAGTATTACAAATCTCCTGGCAAACATGCGTGGCACGAAAGAATACTGGTTCCGACATCATGCAGATGTACGTGTATGCTACGCAACCTTGGCCCACCCACGTGGTTTGTCACTTTAAGTTGTGCAGAGTATGCATGGGAAGGCTTGCATGTTTTCCTATGCATAGCAAATGAAAACAAAGCAGGGATAGACATGAAAACACGAGGAGAACACTGCTCCCTTGACCCTGTAAATGTATCAAGGTACTTCCATCATCGCGTTATTGCCATGCTGCACTTCATCTGTAATAAAACAATTCCTCCCCTCAGAGAAGTGTAACACTTCTTTTGGAGAAAAGAACATCAATCCTGAGGAGCACCCCACATCCACATGCTTTTGTGGATTAAAGATGCTCCTAAATTTGGTCAGCACAGTGATGCCACTGTTACGCAGTTCATTCACAAATATGTCACTTGCAAAATCCCTTCTGAAAGTGCACATAGCGATCTACATGCACACATTCTGCTGTTTCAAAGGCTCAAAAAGGCAAATTTTGTAAAAGAAACTAGTGCAAACACAACTTATACGTGATCTCCCAACAGTACCACCAAAGAAATTGAAAGCAGCTGGTATCCATCAATTACCACAACCACAGAAGGATGTACTAAAAAGGCAAATGCATACCCAACTGCACAAACAAAGAGAACTACCTCTTCAAAAAAGCACGTGGAGATCCATCAAATGACTCAGACACAGAACTGTCTGGTCCATTCAAATTTTCCAACACAACTGGTGTAAATTGCTATGCAAATGTAGCAATCAATGTTCTATTCCAATTGCCACCAATTGTTGAAAACATTTACTTAAACAGTGCAGACCAGTTGTGTTTGCAAATACCACTCCTTCATAGAAATGCAACAAACAATCCTGACAACACTTACGGTGTCTCAGGAATAAGGCAGGAATTGGGCTACTGTGCACGAATGGTGAGATTCACTATAAACACACGAGATGATCCACAAGAATTTCTAATGTACTTACTGTAAGTACTGGAAAGCAAAAACATACCCATAAATGAAATCTTCCAGATTTCATACATGTGGAAAAATACATGCAGTCTCTGCAGCCATGTGGGGCAGGAAAAAGTCCCTCCCTAACAAGCGCTTTGAGTATGTATCTGTACCTAACTGTGAATCCATTCCATGTCAACAGCTGGTACAAAATGCAAACCATGGCATATTATGTACTACTTGCAATTCAGACAATCGTTCCACCTTACAGATACAATGTCATAGTAATGCTTTTACGATACAATGCAGATGGTACCAAAAACAACTGCTTCACACATGGGCAAGTATCACTTGGCAAGGAAACCTTCACAACAGTAGGCGTAATCTACCACAAGGGCACCACAACCACTGCAGATCACTATACTGCATACATTAAAAAGAAATGTGGTTGTTTGAACACAATGATACTTGATTACTCTGAAGCAGAGATTACCAACAAATCCATACAAATAAAGGGTCGCTGACCTCCAAATGGCTACACAGGTAAACATTTCACTGAAACCCCAATGTTACACCATATTGTCACCCCACACGTATGCAGTTTACCACTGAAGGTAACCTTGAGTTCCAGCCATCTCATCCTTTCTTCCTGCGTGTCATGAGTGAAAAGTGTTCTACCTAATGTTGACTGCAGCCTTCTGTCCTACCAACAAAAGATGTACTCAATAAGCACTTTACGGTCAACCCCCTTAAAGAGGCATGGGTTGCATATAGCTTTTAAAACGAACCACGTCTTGTTTCTGTTCGAAATTGAGAGGGGTAACCCCTTAACTGCCAGGCTATTATGCAAGTCTATGCAAAAAGGACCAGCATACTCGTCTCTGGCACTTATAGTGAAGCATTTTGGGGAAGCAGAACATTCAACACCAGCACCCACAATGATGACGTCAAGATTTGGCTGCATGCACGAAGACGTAAACCCAGATATTGGCCATATTATGCCTAGTTAAAATATATGACTTAATTTCGAAGTCTGAGATCTGGGGGAGGGTAGGAAGGAAAAGGGCTGCCCCGGAAAGTAACAGATGACTCACTAAATTGCAATTTTGGTAAAAATGCTATTGCCATGACCAAGAATCCCACCTGCAGCAACGTGGACATAACCCCAGCTGTTTCAAACCAGATTTATGATTATGATAGGTTATTTATAGCGTGCTTAATACCCAGAGGTTTCTAAGCGCGGACCAAGGGATTGAACCTGTGTTGCTCAGTGTAGTCTTGCTTCCAAGGCGGGCATGTTGCCCCTGAGCTATCCTCCCAAAACATGCCTGTGGGATCAGAGTATGGTAAATGCTGCTGTCAGATATAAGTGAAGTTAAAATGTGCCCTCCGGAATGGGCTGAAAATTTGCCCACCTGAATGGGCTGAAAATGAACCCTCCTGAATTGGCTGAAAATGTGCCCTCCTGAATGGGCTGAAAATGTGCCGACCTGAATGGACTGAAATGTGCCCACCTGAGTGGGCTGAAATGTGCCCACCTGAATGGGCTGAAAATTTGCCCACCTGAATGGGCTGAAAATGAACCCTCCTGAATTGGCTGAAAATGTGCCCTCCTGAATGGGCTGAAAATGTGCCGACCTGAATGGGCTGAAATGTGCCCACCTGAATGGGCTGAAATATGCCCACCTGAATGGGCTGAATATGTGCCCACTTGAATGGGCTGAAAATGTGCCCATTCATATGAATTTCAATACACTGGAGTTATGTTATGTTATGTTATTTTGCATTTATATAGCGCCTTATATACCATTGGTATGGTCTGAAGGCGCTGGTAGGTTGAACGCCCTTGGGAACCGAAGTTCAGATCAGTAGAGAGAGTAGAGAGAGTAAAAGGTGCGTGTGAGCACTGGCTATGTGTGCAGCTGGTACGGTGTTCGTGTAATAGCTGCTTCTTAGCGGTAGGTGTGGTGGTTGAGAGATCAGGAGTATGTGTTCGTTCTGGCAGGATTTATCCAGACTGAGTGTGGCTGCGTTTTTGTTATGCTTGAACTAAAATGGCACCGGTGCGCAATGCATTCTGGGAGCGCTCGGAGCCATGATGGATATTTCCATCATGCCGCAGTGAAAACCTGCACACATTTTGCTGAGTGTTAGATTCATGGTGCTGAGAAAAACATGCTTTCCAAACCTGGTATGTGGTCAAAGACATTTCTGCTGGGAAAGCTAACGTTGTTATGGTTTGGTACTGTTCTCCGCGGAGCATGTTTTTAGAGAAGGGAGGCACTCTGCTCCTTGAGGGTAGCTCTCGATTGACCCAGCTGGCAACCGACAGCTGCTCATCAACTGCGCAAGTGCAATTTCCAGAAGGTTCGAGAATTGACTCCCCTTTGTGGAGTGTGTATATATGCGGAAACCCGGAGGTGGTCAGGTGAGACATTAGCCGGAGAAGGACGCGCACATCCGGCACTCCTGTGAGCTGTGGTGCTCTCGGCCTGGCTGTTCCCGGGGTCTTCCAGCCGCTTCTGGGTGAGATGAGGAATCCTGTTACGCTCACGGTGATGTATTTCCTTTTGAAGTCTTTGCTTCTTTTGTGATTTATGTCCATATTACTTCTGTGAGTTATTTCTATGTTATTATTGGTTGCTTCTAAGCTTTGAATAAATAGCCGTATAAGAGCTGATTATCTTCTAAGAGTGTGTGGTTGTGAGTTATTGCGTCTGTCTGTGTTCAAAGTATTTGCTCTGTAATTGCATTGGTGATTTATGTTTTTTCCGTGCACTCTGGGGAGAGCAATACAGTTATGCCTGAGGAGAACGCCTGGCTGGGGGGGTGTAACCAGCAGTGTTTTACTTACAGTGCTGTGGAGCATGCGGCGGATGTTAGTATGAGAACAGTTATACCGAATGGTGTCATAGTATCTCTGTGTTCTAGTTGAGTGGTGGTGTAGAGGCGAGAGTAAGCGTGGTGGTGTGATATGATGTGCTATGTGCTCTTTCAAAACGTTCTCTGCATTCCAAACCATACTATATATGTCACACAGTTCTATGCGCTCCAGTCCGTTCCATGCACTCCTATCCACTCCATGCATCCCAATCTGCTCCACACACTCCGGTTCGCTCAAGGCACTCATGCGCTCCAGTCCGCTCTGCGTGCTCCAGTCCACCCCGCGCGCTCCAGTCCACCTAGCGCATTCTAGACTGCCCCACCATGCACTCTTGTCTGCTCCACGCATGCACTCTTGTCTGCCCCACGCGCTCCGTTTCACTCGTTCCATCCACTCTACGCATTCAGTGGCCCTCATTACGACCCTTGCGGAAATCGGAAAACGATGGCGGAAATGCAATACCGCCATCGAATAGCGCTCGGTGCTACTATGACCCGTCACCGCAAAGTACGAAGCCATTAGCGACACCGTAGTGAACGCCAACGCTAACTGCACCAAGCACGCGCGCGCGCGCCATGCGAAACCGCAAACACCACCATGGCGCAAGGGTACGCCAATTCCGACCCTAGCGGACATGTACCTAACGCCATCAGGCATGGCGTAATGTACCATTCCGCCATGGTGAGAAGTACGGCATCGCGAATCAACCGTAAACGGCCCCACTGAGTGCCTGTACACCGCTCCCTGCCCACAAAGTACAACTCCCCGTAGGTGCAATGAAGTCACAATGCAACCATTGAAATGTACAAGTCACCCATGCATGGCAACGAACAAAAGAAACACAAGAGGGGCCAATGGGAGCTGCAGGGCACAGATGGCACGAATACAGAAGCCATCCCAATGGACATGACCACAGTCCCCTACCAAGAAACGCACGCAAACACAGGCACCTGTGACCAGCAATATTCCTAGAATCACATCATTCCACCAGTCCACCTGGCTGACCGGCATCTGTTACACAAAACCCAATCCCCCGCCCCTGAGCATGACAACATTCAAACTGTCATATTGGCAGCCCCCATCCCTGACCTCACGGGCTTAGTAGGCAAACGCGCCCAGTACAGTACCACGCAACTAAACTCCGAAGCTGGAACCCAATGCAGATCTCCTCACAATACATCGCCCCCCAAATAGGCATATGCCACATCACTTGCAAAGAAAAACGCTACACGGGCCAAATCAGAATAGAAATTTTATGCACATCAAAGTCACCAAGCCCATACAGCCATCAGGCCATGAACTCCAAAACACCAATCACCATTGTGGGCTGCATCCGCAAGAAATGACCAGCCACTACTTGTGTGTCGCCCTGTTCCCCCATGGTACACAGAGCCACATTCACGTACGAAAAGGCAACATGGAAGCGCACAGAACCGCAGGGCCGTACCAATGGGGAGGCACTAGTCCAGCTGAAAGGCCGAAATGTTGCTCCGAGCCACCAGTACTGCGTAAGGGCATGTGGGCCATTGGCGATCGTCCCATAAGATCGTAATGCTGCTCCACTGATTAACACGAAGCAGCAGGTGTCGGGAGTAAAACCCATCTGCAGGAGTGGCATACAGATGGCAGTGGCAAAAGGGGAGGAGATACCTGTCAACCAAAAGAAAAGAAAAAGAACAGAATGGCCATCAGAACTACATTCCAACAACTCACTTCAATGATCACACGAAATCCACAGCCATATGCATGCTAGCCCACTCCAAAGGATCATCACCACCCCAAAACCACTTGCGACTTATAACCATCTATATCGAGGTGCAAACACCATCACAAACGAGTGTACCTGTGCATGCGTCTGTCAAAACAGAATCCATCAGATGGGAATGTTAACGTGCATGGACACAAGTGTCTGAGGGCGCGTCGAGACAGGGAGGGCTCAACAAGGCCAGATAGACGATGGTCCCACTATGGCAGCCCTGCATCACATAGCGTAGGGGAGGCGGATAGATCCCAAGAAGCCCTGTACATGGCAAACTCTGTATCAAATCACCTGCCCATGCATCCATTCATCATTCCCTCATCCCGGGATCAAAACGCCTGAATAATTACTCACATAACATTAGAAACATCCATTGAGTCTGTGCGTTATGCAGCCTGCAAAATCCACAGTGCCCCAGCCCGTAATTCCAGTGTTGTGAAGTAACATGTATTTGGGAACGGCCGGCCTCATCGCCCACGTAGCTATTGCGCATCCCAAACTATTCATATCAATCATTGCTTCCTCGCCATGGGCCCTGTCTCAAGGACATTGAACAATAGAACGTTATATTTGCAGTCAGACCTGTGGGCATCTCCTCGCCGCTAGCTGGAAACCGAAAGCGCCGCCCTTCGAATTCCTCATTTGCAACATCACGTCGAAAAGGCATCTGTGGCCGTTTGAAATCACTAATTATTCCATCGAGTGCGGCTGTGTGTGAAAATGGCAACTGCCTTCACCCACAAATGGGACGCCCCGCCCGTCGTTGCAACTCGGTACAGTGATGCATGAGGGCCCACCGTTACTCGAGTACTACGTTCCACTGACCCTTCACAAGTCTGTTCGCGAGTGCACAGATAGTATGTGAAACAATGGGACCACAGCAGAATGAACATATCAACCAATCTTACACGGCCATCGGGTACAAATACATGATTGCAATAGCAAGATGCCATTCCCCGAATTGCAGCGTTGTGCGCGGGACGTGCTCGGCCAAAGGGGAGAGCAGTTTGCACAGGTGGAATTAATCACCACAGGTGGAGGCCATACAGCCTGAAAACACATAAATTGCACAGCCAGTCTCCTCCCACAACCACACCGAAATGCTACTGGCAGGACTCGCGATGTTGGCCCTGGGGGACCTGATAGCACTGCAAGTGCTCCAACTCCAAGAAGAAGACGAACACCAACTACAACCAGCCGCACGGAGGAGACGCAGGAGGAGGAGGAGGCCAAGGCAGGGCCAGCAAGGCCCACCAGCACAGCCACTACCACCACGCAGGCAGCCCGCAATCCCACGCCTCCGAGCACATCCGTTCAACCTCACTGATGAGCAGATCCACACCCTCTACCATCTGGACCGGGACACCATAGCCGCCATTGTGGACATGACACAGGCTGACCTTGTCAGCATGATAGATAGCCCAACCGCCATCCCACCCCTACTGAAGGTGGTGTCTGTACTCCACTTCCTGGCCACAGGCACCTACCAGCACACAGTCGGACAGTTGCATGGCATTTCTCAGCCACTGTTCTCACGGACACTATTTCAAGTGCTCGATGCCCTCCTGCAGCACGCAGACGACTACATCTCTCTACCACGCTCGGAGCAGGAAATTACCAACACAAAAGTGGGATTCCATTCACTTGCCGGCATACCGGGTTGCATTGGTGCCATCGACTGCACCCATGTGGAATTGGTCGTCCCACATGCCATGGAGGCCCAGTACCGCAACCGAAAACAATTTCATTCCCTGAATGTACAAATGGTGTGTGACTCCAACAGGATCATTACACATTGTTGTGCCCGATTCCCTGGATCAACCCATGATTCTATGGTCTTGAGGAACTCTACAATACCACGCTACATGGAGCGACACGCAGGGAACAGATCCTGGCTACTCGGTGAGTCTCATTACATGCATGATTATGTGGGGTATGTGAATTGGCAATGACCTGGCAGGAAGGGGGGGGGGTGTGCGTACGTATCAATGGCATTCCACATCATACGTTTCTCGTCCACATACAGGTGATGCTGGATATCCACTGAAGAGATGGCTCCTCACACCAGTCCGGAACCCACGGGACCAGCATGAGGAGGACTACAACCATGCCCACTCACGTACCCGTGTAGTCATTGAACAGGCATTCGGCCTACTGAAGACTCGTTTCCGCTGCCTCAGCAGGTCTGGCGGGGCACTCCTGTACCGCCATGAGAAGGTTGCAAAGATGGTCATGGCATGTGTCATGCTCCACAACATGTGCGTACGTAGAAATGTGCCCATGCCCCCTGACGCTGAACTGCAAGCACCTGATGATGGTCATGATGAGGGTGGGGATGTGGCAGCACCTCATGGAGTCTGCGAGGCACCGGAGGCCCGTGACATTCGTCAGCATCTCATTGATGTATGCTTCTAGCACTCACGCCTGGTGGCTGATACATGGACACGGGACTCGTGGCACTGCGTGTGTCTGGGACATGCACAATATGGACTGTACGCCTATGATGGCCTAGTACACAAAGATCAATGTCCACACATCTCATTGGTTGATCGTGCACTTTTTATGGCATATGTGATGTCATGTTGAACACCCTATCGACCCGCCACCCAAGTGAGCCCAACACACCCCCTCCACCCTCCTACCTCCCCCCCGAACACCAGTGTCCGAAGATGCTCATTGTCAGTGGGCTGTCGCTATTGCAAGCCCCCTCTGCGGGTATCAGGGGCACCACTGCCTGTGGAGCGCAGGTTCCTTCCAGATCTACGTTGGGGGCTGCCCTGGACGGAACTTGCAACGGATGATGTGTCTGCCTGCTCACGTCCATGCATGTCCCTAAGGGTTTGCGAGAGCTCAGTGAGCACACGGCGCACTGCGGCAAGTTCGGCACATACGTCTTTGGACGTCGCATGCAGTTCCCCCCTCAGGCTCTCGGTGCTTCTCTCCATTTGGACTCTCAGGCTCTCGGTGCTACTCTCCATTTGGACTCTCAGGCTCTCGGTGCTACTCTCCATTTGGACTCTCAGGCTCTCGGTGCTACTCTCCATTTGTGCCCTTAGCGTCTCTGTACCTCTCTCCATTTCTGCCCTAAGTGTCTCAGTTGATGTTTCTATGTCTGCCTTAGTGCCCCCACATTCATCGGCATGGTCCTTGAGGAGTGTGGCCAGTTGCTGCTGTTGTACGATTAACTGGTCGAGGGACTGTTGCCTCTGCTGGGCCATGGCCATTTGCGGGGGTGCCACAGAGGGGCTGTTGTCCTCATGTTGCCTTTCCACAGGGCTTGTGGGGGATGGCCAGTCGTCGTCTTGTGGGTGCCCCTGCGTGGTATCCTCATGTTGTACGGGATGGGACAGACAGGGGGATTGGGACAGGTCATGGATGGATCTGACTTCGACATCCCCGTTTTCTGTGTCCGAGCATGCTGCCATCAATGGGGTGTCACCTATGGTGCTGCTGCCACCAGAGGCAGTGCCTTCTGTGGCATCCATTGGGGGGACCTGTGGTGGTGGTGTTGTGGGCATGCTGGCTGCTGGGGTGCCTGTTGATGTTCCCTCCTCTGTGCTGCCACCTGATTTGTGCTGCTGCCGTGTCTTGATGCGTGCAGCTGAGGTGGAGGGTCTCTGGCCGTTGGTCTTGGCCCTCTTTGCAGGTGTGCTGGTAGGGGTGTCCTGTAGCTCGTCGTTTGGATCGGACCTTGTGGTGGAGTAAAGGAGGGCGAGGGTTATTGATGGGTCTGTGGGAATTGGAATGGCATTGTTTCACATGCTTTGGGGTGGTACCTGAGGGTGATTTGGGTCGGGGCCTTGGAGGTGCTTTAATTTGTGTGTGGAGTGAGGGTGCAGTTGTTTGGCAGCCTGCAGTTAGGGTGTGCCTGCTGCACGTGTAGTGCGTGTATTAGGGGTTTTTAATTATTTATGTATTTATTGTGGGTTTTAACGTGCGCTATCAGGCCGATGTGTGTGGACGTTCTCCTGGGCATGTGTTTCTGTTGCACTATGTGGACGCATGGTACTTCACATGGATGGACTGTGTGGATTTGGCATTGTTTTATCGGGCCCACCTACCTGAATCTTCGGATGTCTGCACTCCTTTCTCCATCCCTCCGACTCCCTCTATGCTCTCCATTCCGATGGTGGAGGCACAGATTTCTTCCCAGGGGGTCAACTTGATGGGTGATTCAGGTCCTCCCCCGGTGGCTGTGGCAATGTTGCGGTTGGCAGAGAGTATGCTGCGGACGCGTATCCGCAGGTCGTCCCATCGCTTGCGGCATTGCTGTGGGGTGCGGGGTGCGGTCCCCACCGCACTTACCCGCTGTGCCACCAGAGCCCATATGGTCTTCTTGTTTGCAAGTGCCGTTCTGGTCATTTGCGTGGAGAAGACGACGGCAGCATTCTCCTGGAGGGTCTCTGTTAGCACGGTGAGTTCCTCACGGGAGAAGTGGACCTGCCGCTTGCGGTCGCACGCTTTCTTCGCTACTTTTCCCATTTTTCTTGGTTTCGCTAGGGTGGGTGACGGGTTGGGGTGTGTTTCAGGGTAGTGATTTTAGTGGTTGTGTGGTTTTAGTGGTTTTATAGGTGTACGGCGGGATGTTTCCCGTTCCGGGCCCATGTTTTTACTTCCGTTTCCGTATATTTCCGGTCACCGTACTTTCCGGTAGGCGCACACTGCGGTGACCGCTAAGAGGGGTGGCGGTATGGCACCTAGGGCGCCGTACGGCGGCGGTGTCGGCCGTTTTGGGGTCATTTCCGCCATCGCGGACTTTGCACTTCCGCCGTGGCGTGGTGCTCGTGCCCGATGGGTCGGAATGGCCCGCACTTTGCTCCTTCGTGCAATGGCGGAAACGCTATTTACGCTGTGGCGCTCCGGTCAGTCACTTTCCGCCAGGGTCGTAATGAGGGCCAGTATCTCTTCGCAACTCGTCTGCTCTAGTAACAGGTCAGTTCCACTCTGGGCACTCGTTCGCTCTGGGCACTCGTTCACTCCAGGCACTCGTCCTCTTTATGCCCTCACACACACTATGCATTCACCTGTTTTGCTCATTCATCGGCTCTACGCACCTGCCCCCTCAATGCACTCGTCCCCTCTACGCCCTAAGCCCCTCTATGCCCTCAGCCCCTCTACGCCCTCAGCCCCAGTAACATATAATTAATGTGGTACGCTGCAAAATGTGGTGCGGGCCCCAGAAATTCCCACAAATCATAGTCCAATTTGGGTTCCCCTTATTAATGAGGTGGCCACGTGCTGTAAGGGCTGAAGGGGTACATACTATTGTTTCAATATCCAGTCTTCTCCGATTGGTCGATTGTGAATGCTCTACAACTTGTTGGAATCTATCTTATGTTGCAATTTAAACAAGCTTTTTGTTTTGTGAAATTGATTACCCAGAATCCCAAATTCACAACCAAAGCTTGCTTTGAAATGAGATGGGCCAAAGAGGCAATATATTTAATAATGTCACACCCGGTCTTAAAAGCCAAACATTCTTCAATCATAAAACATCCTGCAATCCAGAGTGCTGATGGTGAATGGTGATTGTGTAAACAGAGCAGGCTGTGTTTTCTTTTTACTGGCTTGTTGGAGGTATGTGCTCCAGAAATGTCCTTATGTGACCTGCCTGCCTCCAAAGCAAGCATATGTTCAGTGAACAAACAAGCAGAGACAACATTTGCATCCGGGGATGTCAATATCAAAGCAGCCCAGGGCAGGCAGAGCGCATTGCTGAGCATTTTGAATAACCCAGTTTCTTGTTTCCAAGAACTGATCAAACACCCTCTCTTGCACACACATAATCGTCGCTTGTTGCCAATATCAAAAGGTATTGGTGTATTGGAGCGACTATGATGCACACAAGCTTAAAGACAATGATTCCCTGGAAAGCATATGGGTTTGCCGTAGAGGCGTAGCGGGCAAGGCCCTCCCAAAATCTGTAAATGCACACTCAGCAGCGCCATGTGGGCATTTACAGATGTTACTGTCACTGAGGTGGGCCCAACTAGATCAGCTTCATGACCCACTTGCTAGACAATCCTGGCTACACCCCTGTATGATATGACCATACTGCAATCAGTTTTAATGTATCCAGTTCATTAGGTCTGGCTAGAGAAATCTTTACCCCTCTACCAGAGCTCTTGCAGCAGAACTAAGAGGGGCCCTAGTGTCACGCATGCCCCTCAATTTTTGGGAGGGCACTTGATTTCTCCATGTTAAGTCTTGTTTGGTAATAAAAGTGTTCACGGAAGGCAATGCCACATCTTAAATGACTTTTTATGGCGTGGGCCTTACTAGGCCTTATTACTGGGTATCCTGATACATGTTGGTTTCTCTGTGAATCTCCTACTGGAGTATGATCACCCCGCCATCTGCTAAAATGCAATAATCCAAAATGTTTGAAAACATAAAACTCAAGGCATTGTTTGTTACTTGTGCGTAAAATATTGGTCGAGATTAAGAAGACGTGTGTCCTCTCCCAGATCCTTGACTTTTCATACCTTTGGTGGGATTGGAAACATGCACAGTGTTTTGATGAAGGCGGGTGTCGAATTTTGTGGAATACGTCCATCTAAACTCCTGGGCATTTTTTATTGTGAATGCGTACATCAAGACTTCAGCGGAAGTTTGAGGGAGAATTGGGATGCCACAATTCGGTTTTCTTAAGTGTTTGCGGGGCACGATTACTCATTCTAACACGGTATCTATCATGCATTAGCCAAGAGAACCTTCCTCTCGTCTATAAATGTTTTGGGGTTCTATTCACTCAGGAATAACGTCTGTCGAGGGCAAGTATACCAGGTTGTGTGTTGTGGTATTACCCCCATTTCCAATGATGGTATTGACCAAGGAAAAATGACTGCATGCAGTAATTCCACTTATCCTCAAAGGAGTCCATATGGACTCGAAATGGGGAATAACTGACTCTAAGTGATGCAAGGAACTACCGTTATCGCTTGCAGTATATGGCTGTATTAAATCAGCTAATACTGTCAAACTTGTAATAAAGCAGTTAGTATAGGACTGGACAACGGTCCTTTCGATTAATGAACTTTGCCTTGATGGCTGCTTATAAAAGAAAGCATTATCTTTCTCCCTGCCAGCTTTAGTATACTCCGGAGAGGGTATTTTGGTAGAAAGGTGGGAGGCCACCATCCTGTGGAATGGGTTAACAGGCAGAGATGCCATACATTTCAAACGACACAGTGGCATCATTGAGTAGCAACCCTACCACTTCTAGGCCAGGGGTCTGCATCCTTTACCTCTCCAGATGTTTTGGACTACAACTCCCTTCAGCCCCAGCCAGCATGGTCAATGGTGAGGGATCCTGGTAGCAGTAGTCCTAAACATCTGGGGAGCTGTAGGTTGTAGACCCCTGTTCTAGGCATTGACTGCTGGGGCCACCAGAGGTCATTCGGGTTGAGTTACCTGAGACTGTTCTCCCTTCCTATCATGCTAAGGGGTTTTTCTCAGAGCACTACTGCGCCAGGTGCCAGGCCACAAGTCGCTCTGCAGTGGATGCAAGAATGTCCTCCACTATGAAGTTGATGGTGTAATTATAGATTGGGTTACAGCTGGTCAGATAGCACAGTGAGCTGAGCACTCATTCTGACATCTGGGTGCAGCCTGCTGATGCAGGTTCGAATCCTGGCAGGGCCAGCTCATCCTTTCATCCTTCCGTGATTGATAAGTTGAGTACCATGCTGTGGGATAATAACTTCAGCTGTTGTTTCAGCGCTTAGTTACCTGTGGGTTTGTAGCGCTATATATTTGTTGTTATTACAGCTACTTTTTTCCCTATACAATGGTTGGCATTCACATTCCTTCTCATTAAAGCTAATTTGCTATTGATGGTCCATATGTTCTTGTATCAAGCTGGCGGTACACATATTTCTGGACGTATAAATATTTGTACTTGCTCTAAACAACAATACGACTCAAAATCATTGAGTGTCCTGAGCAGAAGCAAGCAGAAAAACATTTTTGAGAATTGGTGCCTAAACGTTTAAAACCCTTCTTTCGATTTTCGGGCACAGACAAAATATACCGCAATTTACAGCAGGGCTATCTTGCGAGTGCCTACACCCGCTGAAGTTACTTCAAAGACTTTAAAGTTTCTTTACTCTGTCTTCATTTAAAAATATAACATACATTTCTAAAGGCTTAGTTCTACGAAAAACATATTTCTTAAGTATTTCCTCTGTTCGGAATATACAGTAGGCTTTCCTCTTTTTGGTTGTAAAATAGCCGAATGCAGGCCTATTTTTAGCTTGGAACCACTTTTTTGAAAGAAATGATCAGTTCCTGTTTCCGCCTACACTTCCTTCCACTGTGCCTTAGAATTCCCACAATGCATCTGTGCTTGTGATTTGATCTCACTGACTTACATGTCTACTGATGGCAGCTGCACTGACTGTACCACCAAACTGTGTGCAGGCACTGTCCAGTGCTCGTGCCTCAGCAAGTACTAACCTGGAGGACGTTCCAAAAATGCAGCCTGCATATTTCTGCTTCTCTGGAATCTTCAGGGCTGAAGTCACACTGCAATGCCCCGACTTGTTCCACCCAGGCCCAGCTTTTTGGAAAACATTCTGCTGGTATCCTATGAATTCGTCCACGTCTGGCACATGACACTTAAAGGGCGAGTGGCTGTGCAGTACGATGTTGTTCTGTTATTGAAAACACTTATGTCACTCGGTTGATATGATATGATATGATGAGTTATTTATAACGCGCCTGTACACAAGTCTTGCTAGGCGCGACAAGACAAGGTAGGGAGACATTGGGCTTCATTAGGACTCTGGCGCTAAACCATGGTGCTATTAGCACCATGGTCCATGCCGGAGTTCGCCATGGCGGAATGGGGAATTACCACCCCATTCCGAGGTTGGTGGGGCGGTAATTTCCCATGCCACCATGGCCCTTCCCCATTCCCATTTTTGCCCCATAGGGCTCAATGGGAATAGGGAAGGCGCTAATTATGGTACCGCAAATTGCGGTACCGTAATTAGCACCAAGGTCCCTTTGCGGGTCCCTACTTTAACGGCTGGTAAAACCAGCCGTTAAGGTCGGGTCCCGCAAAGGGACCTCGTAATTAGGCGCTAGGTGTTTAACGGCGCGGCAGCCTTTTACGGCGCCGTTAAACACTTAGCGCCTGGGTCATAGTGAGGCCCATAGGGTGGACGAGTAAACGATTTTACTAGGCCTTGGGTCATTCAGATCGTGCAAGTGCAGAGGGTGTGTGGGGGGAGAGAAGTGCCAGGGGTGGGAGAAAGGGAAACTTTAAGTCAGCAAATGTGCTCATGTAAAATACATCTGTGGCTTCTGCCCCCCACGCCAAGCAAAAATCTGGCCTTTATTGCAAGTGTGGCTCTATTCCAACAGTATTACACATAAATACTACCAAACTCGGTCACCGTAACCGCCACTCGGTCGAGTGGACTGACTGCCGGATTACGAGTCGCGGTATGGCAATGTTAATCCCCATTTGTGAATTCCTTATGATTCTATTGGGGAATTGGTGGATTTACTGCCGGATTACGAGTGGCGGTATGGCAATGTTAATCCCTATTTTTGAAGTCTTTATGATTCTATTGGGGAATTGGTGGATTTACTTCTGGATTACGGGTGGCAGTATGGCAATGTAAATACCCATTTGTGAAGTCCCTATGATTCTATTGGGGAATTGGTGGATTTACTGCTGGATTATGAGTGGCGGTATGGCAATGTTAATCCCTATTTTTGAAGTCCTATGATTCTATTGGGGAATTGGTGGATTTACTGCTGGATTATGAGTGGCGGTATGGCAATGTTAATCCCTATTTTTGAAGTCCTTATGATTCTATTGGGGAATTGGTGGATTTACTGCTGGATTATGAGTGGCGGTATGACAATGTTAATCCCTATTTTTGAAGTCCATATGATTATATTGGAAAATCGGTGGACTTACTGCGGCAGTGATTCTGCCTGCCGTAAATCTACCAGTTTTTGAAGAAAAAGTGGAGGATTTATATTACCATTATTTTACACTTTCTGTGGAACTCACATAACACTTTATGCCAGAAAGTGTACTCCTCTAAAAAACATTGATTACTTCCACCTCACCACTCCACAAGCAAAACTTTGCACCTCTTTACAGGTTCGGCTGTAAGCTATTGGTAGACAAAATTACTGCCCAACACGGTTACCATTAGCGACAGTCGGTTGTGCGGATTTACGGCCAGATTCCGAACGGCAGTATTGTGATGTTATTCACTACTTTTAAAGTCCATAGGACACCATTGCAGATTTTGGTGGGTTTAGCGTCAGTGATTCTGCCCGTGGTTTATCTGTCTATTTTTGGAGAAAAAGTGGAGGATTTCCTGTACCGCTATTTTACCACCATTATTTCCAGCATTACTACACTCGTAATGAGGTACTTTAGGCCAGAAAAGTTCTAATTGAATTAGCTATACATGTTTCAATGTAGGTATGTGGATTTCCAGTTGAGCATTTCAGAGCGCTATCAAGAGGAGGGAAAAAGAGGGATATGAGAGGAAGGGGGCGGGGAGGGGTCAAGCCTGAAAAGAAAACAAGGAGGTAGCAGCAAAAAGACACTGGCCCTCATTACGATTTCGGCAGTAACCATGCCGCTATTGGCGGCATGACCACAAAAGTGATGGGTGAAGGTTTAGAATGAATCTAAACCACTGGCAATTGCTCTGGGCAACCTTCCACACCACCGTTTTTTAGCCCGTCTGCGCCATTGCAAAAGGGGACCAGCCATGTGCAAATCAGTCAGCAGCTGCCGCCACCGAAGGTAGCAGCCCAGCCCGAACTGCTAGGCCAGGACCCCTCTGCAAAGAAAACCAAGCAACCCCAGACATGTTTCGGCCTTGTTGGACCTCCTCAGTGAGGTGCAGCATGGTTCCCTGTGGCGCAGCGAGCAAGGGACCCACGTCTGGGCATACCCTCTCTCACAAGGAAAAACAAACTGACCACAAAAGTGATGGGTGGAAGGTTTCGAATGAATCTAAACCACTGCGCCAATAGCGCCATGATTACCTCCAAACTCGGAATGAGGCCCATTATATTATACAAGCTGTAACCAGTGTATCACAAGCCAATCCATAGCTATCTCAAGGGACGGAGAAAAGCAAGTGAGCGGGACTAGGACTGGGAAGAGGTTAGTGGTGCCTGATACTATAGGGTGGGAGAACAGAGAGGAAGGCCAGGGGGTCGAGATTAGACTTTTGAGGCCCCATGCACTTGAGCCAGTGACTGAAATGAGAATGCATGTTAGACCTGGATGACAACATTCCTGGTGCTAATTGGGAAAGTTGTTAAATGAGAAATTGTTCTTAGAGCCAATTGAGAAAGTGATTGAAGGAGGAATCAGCACAGGCTGGAACATGGATAGAAAAGAGCCCTTTAAGAAACTAATTAAAGAAGCATTGCTGCATACTGGAACTTCGCAGTAAAGCTCCCATAGTCAAGTGCGAAACTGATCGAAAATAGAAAGGCTGCATGCGGGAAGATGGAGGCAAAGGGACTAAAGCCAATTTAGAAACTAATTGGAAGTAGAGATGCTGCATGATGGCATTGAGAGGCAGAGTTTCAAGAGCCAACAAAAAAAGTGATTCAAAGGGGAAGGCGAAACACTGTAGGCTGGACCATGGAGCAAGAGTTCACACAACCAATTTAGAAAGTGATGGAAAGAAGAAACTCTGCATGATGGAACTAGGAAACTAGGTTCTTGAGACAATTGAGAAAGGGATGGAAATGAGAAACACTATATGCTGGAACTTGGAGGTAAGGTTCCTGAAGCTAATTGTTAAATAGAGTGATGGGAGCAATATTGAATCTTTGAACTTGTTGCCAAACTGATAAAGACACCTATTGAGGAAACAGTGAATTCCGTTACTCAAAGCCAAAGTTCCAAACTATATTTGAGCTTGGTCTCAAATTTGAGAAAGATACTGAGAGAAGAAGCATTGCATACAGAAATGTAAAGTCGAGGTTTCTAGTTAACCTTGAGGAAGAGACCAAGATAAACACTTGAGACTTGTAATCCCCGCAGTCCTGGCAAAAATTCAGAAGGGGATTAGGAGGGTGGGCAAAGAACAATGGGCAACCAGCAGATAAAGATTATAGTCCTGAGCCACCTAACAACTCTGTTAAATAATAAAGATTTAAAAACTACTCGGATTCTCTTCATTTTAAGAAATCAGCACAAATGGTTTTAGAAGTGGCATGCAGCAGGCCCTGACTCACAGTCTAACACATGGACAGAAGAAGACACGCCAGAGGTATCATTGTGGCGTACCAAAGTTACTCTGACGGTATATACTGCTGCTGGAGGTTTTGCAAGGGAAGCCACAGTGGATTTCTATAGTGCAGATACCTTTAGAATTCCAGTGAAAGAGCAGACCCTAGTTCAGAGTGACCTGACAATCCCTGTCCCACTGCTACAATGGATGGTTTAAAGAGCATTGTTGAGGTTGGAGAATGGCCCATAGACAAAGACTGCAGAGGGAATCTTGCCATCGCACTGCACAGTTTGAGGAATGTGAAGAAAGGGTATGAAGTGGCGCAGATGATGTGTGAACAACAATGTTACCCATGGTTTGAAGAGGTTGACAGCCAAGGGACAACGGGATGAGGAACCAGAAGCTTTCGCCTCAATTACTATTTGACCAGAAACCTCAACCAGTCTTCACAAAAACCAAACCCATCATCAAACAAATATAAGGGTCCCACCAATATCTAGGAGCTACAAGTGATGCCCCTTTCCTATGGCTTCACCACAGCTCAGTAAAATGATCAAATCGTAATACCTGCCTTTGAACAAATTACCACCCATGAGGATGGCATGAAGAAGAAGAGGATATGTGTTTTCCAGTGGAATGCTGTGTTATATAGGGTACAACACGATCAAAGAGGAAACTGGCAGCGCCACCTTCAGATACTGGCTCCAGCGAATGGAGGCTAGCACAGTGGCAACGCGTTGGTCTTGGAAACAAGACCATGCAGAGCAACAGAGTTTCGAATCCTGGATCCGCGCTTAGAAGCCAGACTCAGGGACGTTATTAGGTGCATTATAAAAAACAATCAAATAAAATAAATAAAACACTTCTAAAGAACTGTCATAAAGCAAGATACGTTTAGCAGGTTGTATGCACCAGGACCACATAACAACATTAAAATGTACTGTTCGACAAGTTAGATTAGTCAGAAGGGCATTAAACCAGTTATTCTAACTTAACTGTTCCCACTAAGGCAACCATTGACATACCTTTTGAAAGAATATCAATGGATAACATATAGTCCCTTGAAATATCCTCCTTTGAACTATCCAATAGGGGCCTCTGCTATATATTTCCTCTTTGGATTATTCTACATATTACCCAGAAGATTTTACACTGCAGGCTAGCATCACCCAGAACATCAGTAAAGTAACACTAGCTTCCTTTACAAGAGTCCCTTGTTAAGCTCTAACAGACAAAGGGATCCTATTCATATCAAATGTAGCAATGGAGATGCAGTCCCTCAAAAAAAGATCAAGACCCATGAAACCTCAATATTCCATCCCCAGACTGATGGCCTCACTGAGAGATTCAACAGGACCTTCAAAAATCCCTTAAGGATTGCTGTTGACCAAGAAGGGCAAACTCGGATGTGTTGTTACCACTGCTCAAGATAGGACTTTGAAGAGGGAGTGTTTCACTCCCCATTTTAAGGAGTAAAAAAGTAATTTCTATTCCCAAAGGGATATTGTTTAGACGAGCCAACATATATTTTTACTCTAAAATAATGATTCTTTTGTAATCTATCATTCTTTCCATCCAGTAATTCATGCAAATTAAAACATGCATTTTTACCATAAAGGTTCTTTTCAGATCAGGAAGTAGTGATATTAGAACTCCTACCTGTGGTACGGCTCTTCTCGTGCAACTGATTAGAACATGTGTGGAGCAGATTGGTTGCTACGGGGGAAGCCTCATATATGTTTGTTTCCATGTTTTTTGTTGGGAGTATTTAGACTCCCTATTTTTTATATTGGGAGTATTTGACTAGTTTGTGGGTGCAAAAGTGCCTGGTACTCTGCTTATCTGTAGAGCTGTCTGCTACCTTTGGTCATGTGTGGCCTTCTGAAGTCTCAGCGTGCTTCCATCTTTTTCTCCCCTTTCTAACTAGTGTACGATAGGAATCTGTGGCCTGTTTCGGACATGAGGTAGAAATGTGAGGATCATGGTCCAAATCTGGTCGAGTTTGTGCCAAACAGCCTTGAAAAAATAAACCTTGTCAGAGCCCCTTGCCAATGAGAACCCCAAAACGGCACAAGGGAAGGAGAACACTGTTTCATTTGGATAGATGATCAAGATTTCAGATAGGTGACCAAGTTCTGGCTCTGTTCCACACCTCTGAAAATAAGTTACTGGCCCAGGCACATGGCTCATTAAGGGCTATTGAAGTGCTAGGGATCTTGAATTATGTAGCACATCGGCCGGATTGACCAGAAAAATCAAATACACCATGTGAACTGGTTAAAAGCATTCAACCCCCTGGAAGAAGAGACTCAGACCATCACCTACATAGCTAATAAAAACGTAAAACCAAGACGATTCCAGTGCTCCCCTCCCTTGCCTAGTCGCGCTCTGAAACACTTGTGTACAAGCGCAATACAAATAAAATATCATATCATATCATTTATGGGTTGCCCAGATAAAAGGTACACAAAAGATTCCAAAGGCCTTATAAGACACACAAGGAAGAGAATAGGGGGCATTTTTCATGGCTGCTAAGATCAGACAGCCCAGGCAAAGTAAACATCATCACTGAAATAATATGAACACCTACCCTATTGTCTTTGACCAGAAACTCGATGGTTCATGGAGGTTCTGCATAGACTTTAGAAAAGCGATCTTTATTTCAGAATTTTGTGACGACTAAATGCCCCACATCGATGGGATGAAGGAGTGTACCTCACTAAAATGTACTGGCAGGTACATCCACATGATAAAGAGAAGACCATCTTCCCCACCCCAAGAGGTATTTTCCAGCTTCCTACCATTCGGACTGCATGGGGAACCAGCAACATGTGGTTTCATCAACCACGCATCCCTTGTCGAATTTTTCGTGCGTTTTTTGCTCCTTCTTTTTTTAATGCAGGGGTCTCCCACAAACCTCTTCCCCAAACTTACACCCCATAATCCCCTTAACATACACGTGCATTTATGCATGTGGTGGTTGTACGAAGAACAGTCGTCGGCACTAAAAGTCGACGAGGGAAGTGTGGTGGAAGAAACCACAGATGGCCGTGCCGATGCATTCCCTGATGATGTGGTCTGACAGCGAGTTCAGTCAGTTCTCTGAGCCAGCGCTTCCGAACTGACACTCCAAATTCTGCCAACCTGTGTCAGCATGGTCAGCACTCCTGATTCAGCACTCCGTCAGCACTCCGATACAAGCACTTCCACTATTGATGTGCAGATTCTTAAAATGGTGGCCTCCAGTTATATAAATGATACTTGTAAGAATATAGATCACCTACTTAGGTTGGAAGAACGGGTATTATCCAGCATAACATATATTTGCCAGAAGATTTCAGTGGCTGCCAGGCAAAGTGCCCCTTGAATTTTGCTTCCCGCATGCCCTGCAGGTCCCAGGATTCACAAAGTGTGCCGACAAACCAGAAGGGATTTGGGCACCCAGCGCATTGGCCCTACCCCCTGAAAATTGGCCTACACCACTCACATATGTGGGGGACTGCACACGGGAGCTGCGAGTACTTTGACAGTGATAGGCCCTAAAAGGCCTGTCACTTGTTTCTGGAAATTCTATTTTCACATTTTCACCCGTTTCCTGGGTGAAAATATAAGAAGAGCATAGTAACGCTCATGCTCGGGTCATCACGTCGTCCCTGTGAAAATAAGGAATGCGTTCTGGAACAGTACATCCAATGTACACATTTTGCATTTGCTCAAAATAGAGACTCGGGGCATGCAGCTTTTATTTTGTAAATGAACACGCAGGCAACATTTTTCACTTCCCTGGGAATTTGGCACAAAGATTAGAAGGGCATTGTGTTTCCTAGTTGTACCTGTATTAGCTTGTACAAGGTGTTGAACAAGCCGGTCGCTGATAAGCAGCACACTTTGAAGTAAGCGAGGGTGCAGCCAGTTCATGGCTCAGCAAATACAAGCACTGACTGCAATAAGTTACCCAACACACATACACACACGAGTTGACAGCAGGCTACCGGCGCTGCCAAGGACATCTGAAAAAGCCTACCTTTGCCTGTTGGCCTCCAGTGCCCGGAGCATTGACTCTTGGCACCACGCAGCCCCCTGGCTTTACCTTTACAGTGTAAATCCTTCCTCCTTTCTTTCCGAGCAAGGCATGGGTGCGCACCAGGTTCTCCCTCCAGCCCTAATATTCCAAGGGCATCATAATATTGTGCCCCAATAGTGCTATTAATTGCATTCGGGCAATATAATATTCGTATTTTCCAATTGATTGATTCTTTATTTATTTATTTTTGGGTTGCGCTGGGCTAATTCAGGCATCATCATGTTGTCGCATGCACTATTGTAGCATTATAACGAACATGAAACATCCAAGCCTTAGGATTAACAACAGCCTTGCTCAATACATCACTTGGCTCTCAAGGGCACCTTCTCACGGCAATCCACTGGAAGGAGAGCTTCCAATAGCGATTTTGAGGTCCCTGCGCCACCTGAGGAACTTCGGGTATTTACTGCTTGTTGTGGTGTGCGGCATTGGAGATCCCTGGGTTTCCGTGGTTTAGATTAGCTCACGCAGTGAATGCACTGGGATCACTGCAAGGCGCGCATGCGCGCCCATGAGCGGAAACGGCGGTCGCCATGGGAAGAAATGGCGGCCCACCATTGCAGAAGGGAAGGCAGATTCCCTGCGGTTCCAATAACTCTCCACCACCATCACTGCGGATTGCATGCAGCGAAAGAGAAAACGCACAGAGTGGAGTTCCCTCTCTGTGCCCAGCTGTGCAGGGAATCCCAATCAAAATGGCAGGAAGGTAGATCACCCTGAGCCAAGCTTCTCTCCACATGTTCTACTGCCTATGGGTCTCAACACGTGTTGGGCCTCAGCCCTTAAATGTGGCAGTAACGCTATTACCCCTGCATTTAACGGTTGGCCCAATCTCAAGTTGGGAGGTAACATAAAATGTGGCGGTAATGGTGTTACTGCTGCATTTACCGCTCTGCCTCGAGTCTGGTATTTTTACCCTGTAAACAGGCATGAAAAATGCCCATTTTCAGCACAATTACCACCGGCTGTATTACCGTGAAGTAATTGCACCAAAAATCATGGGTGGGAGTAACATTTAGCGACCAACCCGTGATTTTGCAGTAATACCGCCAGACGGTAGCACACTAACACAAATAAAGTTGAGCGCCATCCCAGTCGGGATATCGCCCAACTCGTGATGAGGCCCAAAAATGTCCACTTACTGCCCGTTTTCGGGCCATTTTTGACGCTATTACAGCCTGCACAATTACCGCCGGCGGTAATAGTGCCCCAAACCCCATTGGGTTCATAGGACCCTATGGGGAATGGGGATTTACCACCCCCTGCAACTCGGAATCCAGCACAAATTGCGCTGGACTGAGTTGCGGTAATGCAAATAGCATTCGGCATTATCCCGGCGCAATTTGCGCTGGGGTACTGCCCAGGTCTTGATGAGGCCCTATGTGTCATTTACAGGGCCCCAAACATGGGCAGATTACTGTTTACTAGTTACTATTGTCCATGTCTGCCTTCTTGTACCCAAATACTTCCTTCCACCTCTCAATTATTCCACTTCCTGCTTTATACTTGACTGAACTTCCTCTCCCTGCTGTCCTTCTATTCTAACACTGCCACTGTAGCATTTCATTATCTCTTTGAGATTGACCTATTGCCGCTCCCCCCTTCCACCATGTTTTTCCAATCTGCTCTCTGTTGCTGGTCATTCTTTTATTTTGTTTCCTAGTGTATTGTAGTTTACGCTGAAACTATTTACAAACATTTAGAAAAATGAATACACAATATATAGTTAAAACATAATCAATAAAAATGTGCAAAGACAATCTATCAATTTTCATTAAAAACACATTGGGCCTCGGTACAGGATTGGCGGTAGCCTTGCCGGTTAAACCGGCAGGCTGCGGCCAAACTTGCAATTTTTCTGGCACCTGCGAATGGGCAATTACCGGGTCATTACAGCCCAGCTGGACCCGGTAATTGCCCATTCGCTGGCGCTGGAATGCATTACTCCTCATTCCCATTGAGCCCAACAGGGCTCAATGGGAATGGGGCGGTCGGATGCACCAGCACCATTGAGAATGGTGCTGGTGCATCCGACATGCTCTGCTCGCGGGGGCCAGTACGGCCGCCAGGACTGCGGCCGTTCTGGCACCCGTGAGGAGAACTCACAGTTTGCCAGTCCGGGAACTACAGTAGCAGCAAGCTTACTGGTACCATAGTTTCCGGACCAGCAAACTTGTAATGAGGACCACTGATTTAATTTATAAGATGTAAAGTGCCTGTGCTTCGCTAACATGACTACTGAATTGTCTGCACCTTCTTTTACTACAATCAAGTTAATAGCATCACAGATAAAATTAGTTTATTCCCTGAAACTATTTTATTTAATTTTTATTTATTTATTTATTATGTTGCCAGAAGGCCTGAGACATCACCAAATCATTAAAATCAACAGCTTTCTCAAAGGACTGTGAGAAACCAAAGGGTGTCTCACCCGCTAGTCCTCGAGGACTTGTCATCCAGGTGGCCAGGATACGGCCTTCGCTTTTGGATCCAGTTCCTGGGAGTGGACCGGTGCAGGAGGATCACCTTAGGTAAGGGGTCTTCAGTGAGTGGGGGTGAGACAGCCGATGGTGGGACATGGTATTCTTCCTTTTTTGTTCATCTACTCCATCCTATTGTTTAGGATTTTCCGAAGTCCCAACTCCCCCCCTTTTTACACAAATACTGGGCCGAGGAAGAGCGTGACTGAGTGTAACCAGACTAAGGGCCTCATTACACGGATGGCGGAGAACCATGGCGCTATTAGCGCCATGGTTCATGCCGGTAAAATACCGGCACCGCCTTGGCGGAAAGGGGAATTACCGCCCCATTCCAAGGTTGGCGGGGCGGTAATTCCCCCTTCCACCATTGCCCTTCCCCATTCCCATTTTTGCCCCATAGGGCATAATGGGAATGGGGAAGGCGCTAATTACGGTACCGCAAATTGCGGTACCGTAATTAGCTCCCTGGGTCCCTTTGCGGGTTGGTTTTTAACGCCTGCAAAAAGCAGGCGTTAAATCCCCCAACCCGCAAAGGGACCTCGTAGTAAGGCGGTAAGGATTTACCGGTAAAATACCGGTACTGGTAAATCCTTACCGCCATCCGTGTAATGAGGCCCTAACTCTCTCACATCATACTGGACATGTCCCTTTAATCGGGTAAGGCAGAGTCAGGCACTTTACACTAAGTGCATACACCTGATACCAGTTAGCTCTCCTCAAACGAACAAAAGGCAACACCTAAAGACACACTCTGAGCACGGCAGAACAAGAGTACAAGCAGAACTTCCGGGACAATGGCACACCTACCGGAGCAGAACAACGGACCAAGGGATGAGAGCAGCAGGCTTTAAATCCCAAGGGTTCCCTACTGGAGGTCCTTGCTTCTGAGATACCGCGAAAGACATGTGGAGAAGGCCAGATCCCACAAGTGAAGATTGCACTGTGTTTCAAGGATGCCAGCTGCCCTCCCGGGTGAAAAGCAGAGTTGGGGCGGCAAGGCCAAGCCTATGGTACTAACTTTGACTCGTGAATTGGAAATAGTAAATCAAGAAAGAAGCACACACAACCAGTGAGTTGTCAAGCGAACTGAGAGACCAGTGTGTGTTAAAGCAAATAAAGTAGCAATAGATCACAAGTGAAGACTGCACACGTGTTGATGAGACACGAAGAAAGGCAGACCTGTCAATTAACTTTGAAGTAAAAGGCAGCTGTGAGATCAGCGATACTAAATAACCGAGTGGTCCACCGAAAGGAAGTAGCCCATTCGAAAGACTCTGTGAAAGGTACATTGTTTGAAGCTATAAAGTGAACAAACAGCAAAAGTGAATTTAGCAAGAGTAAACGTGAAGTTTGAGTCGAAGTGGTCCTGCGGTGGTCTGTAAAAAGAGCCACGCACATTTGAATAAAAGTCTTCGACATACGCAAGGGGTCCAAGCCCAATTGACGGAGACCCAAAGTACAATAAGCTTGGAGAAGGCAAGTTTGTGTTGAACTGTTATATGAGAGTTCAGACCCCAACAGAGGGAGACCTACGTGAATTGTGTGCTGTTAGATACTAGTAGTCAGGATGACAATCAATAGACTTCTTGACAAAAACAAATGGGAGTTCTTTTCTTACTTTAAGACCGTAGCTAGATTTTTTCTAACTCAATTGCAATGCATGTAGAAAACCAATGACAGCAATTCTCATTGAAGAAGTCAATTTTCCAGAAAAAATGAATGAGTTGCCACAACAAGTCTGATGTGATCTCTTTGAAATCTTGCAACTGTTTTTTTTAAATATAGAATACGAGTATTGTGCAACAAATGACAGTCAATTAGTAGATGATGTAAAGTTTCTTTTATATTAGAAATCTTTCAAAATCGACAGACATTCTCTTGTTTAGCGATTGTTCTACTCCTTGCTTGTATGTCTTTTGTAAGCCATACATTGAATCTCAAACACAAAAAGTCTGATCTATGCGATGGAGAAGGGCATTTAATCATTTATGGCTCTACCACATTGTATCTTTTGTCTTGAAAGGGATTGTTTCTGAAATCTTGGTAAGTTTGATATTTCACTCTTGTCTTGATCCAAACATGTTGAAAGAGTTTGATCTTTACTCGACTAGAATTTTCTATGAGTAATTGGATTGAGATGTCAGCTTCTGCTATTATGTGGAGAACTGTGTTTTTCCATTTTTGCATAAAAACATGTGTTGTATAAAACATGTATTTAGATAAAATGCTTAACAACATATTTGATTCAGGTGCAACCAAACATTTCTCGAAAGTGCAATGAACTGCCACAAGTACCTTGCATATAAAGATATGAGACCCAATTCATATCTGATCCAAACAATTGGGACACATTTCAGGAGGATAAAAATGTGTGGCTAAAATTTACTTTCAAACTTTTGCCACACAATTTCCGATAAAATTGCCTTTCTTTCAGATCCATATAACAATATGGGCGTAAACTTTTGGTGATAGTACATTAGTGTGGGAGTGACTGAAAATTTACCATATTTTGCTTGTATGATCATTGTTTGAGACATAGCAGTGGTCAGTTTTCTCTCCAAGCTTAATAAGTAAGCTTTATCTTCATTTTGGTCACTAATCACCACACCCAAATATATGTATTGCAAGTAAATTGCAAGAGCATCTAGTAGTCTCTGCAGGCCCTGAGGTGTCTTAGACATCAGGACTAGGTTGTCCGCATATAAGAGAACTGGAATCAATTGGTAAGCCAATATCGGGGCATCATTGATGATGTTCCTAAAAGAGTCTCCCATTTCAGAAATGAAAAAGTTGAAGAGGGCCGAAGCAAGGATAAATCCTTGCTTCGGCCCTCTATATTTGTCAATCAAAGTAGTTAAGTCACCTTCCAGCATCAGTCTAATCTATAATTTGGTATTCGTATGTAGGGCTTCAATAAATGAGATGATGCCAAAGGGACATTTTGAATGATGAAATTTGTCAAATAGAATCTCTCTCGAGACAGAGTCGAATGTCGCACGGAAGTCGACAAATGCCAAATGAAGAGGTTGCTTTATGGAAGATAGGTGTAATATGATGGAGGTAATGGAAAGCAAATAAATTGCCATTCCAAGCCCCGCCTCAAAGCCTGTGTGACACGATCACCTTTCTGATGTTCAATGGCCCATTTATTGAAATCTCCAAGGATGAACCGAGCAAAAATGTTACCCGCTGCATCAAGAAGGGCGATCGGTCTGTAGTTGGAAGGACAAGCCCGATCGCCCTTCTTAAAAATAGGAACAGTAACAGATCGGCACCAGGATTCTGGAATAATATGAATTGTTAGAATATTAGAAAAGAAGTTATAAAGACTAGTCGCCCATGCTTGTGGATGTTGTTTAAACATCAAATGATTCAATCCATCTGGCCTTGATTTTAGCATTTAATACAGGATGTCCTCCTCTGTTATTTGTAACATTACTTCAGTTGAACTCATCCGGATACACTGTTGAGTCGTGTTTTGAGGTTGGGAGTACATATTAGAGTAATAAAGTATCCATTGAGTTTCTGTTACTCCATTAATTTGTACAGGAATCTGGCTTGCATGGTTAGACAAATTAAGCAAGGACCATATCTCTGATGAACCTTTAGCATTCAATGCGCTAAGCATGATTTCACCATCATGCTGATAAAGTTGGGCTGTTTTAGTTCTCAGCCAATTATTATACTTGCATCTCAATGTTTTTAAAGTTTCAGCTCTCTCAGAAAACGGAAGAAGCAAGGCTAATTTCTTTTTTTTACGAAGATCATTTTTTTTTCGTTTCCAAACTTCCGAATCAAAGTTGTGTTTATTTTTATAGTTACGATGTGAAGTTGCCACAGATTGAATTTTAAAAAGCTGCAAGGCATCCGTATATGTCTCTCCTGGAAATATGATGTTAGCTGCAATACGAGATTGAGCTCGTAGAATATTAACATTAAGGTGTTGTAAAGAAACCTCATTCCAATATAAATCGGATGGCAGACATGCCCAGAGTCCAATGTAATGTCAGCAGTTCGTGATCACTGTGGGACTGTTTAATTACCTCACAATTTTTGATTTTAGTGTAAGTGTACTGATCTACATGTATGTAGTAAGAAATGGACTCACTTGTATCTCTATACCATGTACTCTGGGGTGAGATTTCACCCAATAGAGAACCATTAAGCATTATTATCGCTCTTTCATAAGTGTTATCCATTTGGTACAAGCCAAATTAATTGTTCTCTTTTGTTGCGACCGACACTGTAGATTTAAGTCGCAGGCTAGTATGGTGTTAGTGATGTCTGATACATGAGTTACCATATTTAGCAATGTTTCAAGATCTTGAAAACATTTAGCATCAGATATCGCAGCTGGATTTCTGTAGATATTAATAAAGGCAATACCACCTTTGGGGTAAGTAATTTTAACCATTTGCAAATGTTGATTAGGTGGTTCCCACTGATAGATTTTAAAACCTGCGCTGACTTTAACGGCTACCATTTGACCAGAAGTAGGTCGCCCTTTCTATACAACTTTGGCTGGATGTAAAATAATGTTATTGTCATTCCTGGTTGGCTGTTCTGTCAGCCAGGTTTCCTGAAGTGCTATTATATCAAATTAATGTATTGGTACAGCACTAGCACTAAACAAATGGGAAGAAGCACTTGTATACCAACTGGCGAAAGTTACTACATTCTGACTATTTTCAGTGAGTAGTTATGGTTTTGTCCTTTGATCGCATGGTAAAGATGATAGTCTATCATTACCAAATGGGGTAAATGTTGTAGTCTGATTGTATTTATTAATCAGCCTGTTTGGGAATGGCGTTTCTAAATGTTTAGGTTGTTCCATTCTATTGGCTTCATTAAACACTGTGGGATCTTGTGCTATGACAAAACCTAGAGCAAAAAAGCTCAATTTTGGCCCACCATATGATGTTCCTCACTACACCTGAACGAATCCACAACCTCACCACAGACAAATCAATGTAATTTAGAAATTCCACCTGCTCAATATCAGTTGAAGTGATGTCTTCTAAAGTCAAGAGTTCACCAAATATAGCAAGTACACTTGTCCTACTGAGATCATAAGTAGGATATGGTGATGGCCGACATTTCATTATAAGTCGATGATATTGATTCAAGGCTTTTTGAGACTTGCAATCCTTGTTTCTTCTAACATCACTTCCACTATGCATATATGAATTTTGAAAAGATGAGTTCTGATCTGAATAAGAAGATGTAATATACTGGTTTGGATGTTGTTACAGGTTAGGTTGTCTACGGTCAAAACCATTGCCCTCAGTCACTTGGAGTAGTGTTTTTCTGAGTGCCAATTCGCAGACCTGTGTCCTGCTTCGAAGTTAAATATGTTTTAATTTATTTCTGAATTTCCCCTCTAATTTGCAGAAGCAACCTGTCTCCCAATGATAGTTCACTTTTATTAGTGTCTGTCTTCACAATTAAATGGGCTGGTGTTTGGGTATTCAATTTTATAGATTAAGTCACAAGTTGCATATTAAGCACTTCTTTTTTAGATGCAGCTTTGACCGTAACTAAATCATCCAATGGAGGGTAAGTAGTGACTGAAGTAGGATTTTGATTGTTAGAGTCTCCTTTAATACGAGCCATATTTTTATACTTATTAATGACAGCTGTGCTGGCACTAGCAATCTGTTTCTTTGGTGTTTGAATTTTTCGTCTAAATTGTCTAACACTGGATTTGGAGGAAAAGTTCCATGTTTTTATATTCTTTGTTTCCTTTCGTAGACTGTTATACTCTTGGCATTTTGCTCTCTGTTTCTTCTGGAGCATATTATACATTGGTTGCAATGGTTGCACTACGTCACCGGACTCATGAAATATATTTAATGACGTCTGCTCAACTTCAGGAAATGATTGTTCTACTATGGTTTCTTCACAAAGATGTATTATTTGCATAAATGTTGGAAGAATTCCTTCTTCAAATACTGCTAATGAAAAGGAAGTTTACATGAATCACAGAATTCACTTTCCTGTAAAGTTTGTGTCCTCACCAATACATTATTAATGGGAGGTGATGTCAAACCAGTATTTATCACCTTATCTTTATGACTGTTTGTCATTCATTGTACGATCTGGTCTATTTGTTTTCGATTGCTGTGTGATTTTGGTATCCAAGGTTTCAAATAGCTTGCATAACGATAGTATAGTCATGTTCTTTTGCGGATAACGTAATCTCAAGTAAAGTGAACTGTGCATTCTGAGATTCTTGCTTTGAAAATGGAGTACGAGATATTCCAGAAGGTGAACAAGTCTTACGCGATGTTGGGCGAGTGAAAGAAAATTAGAGGGTCGAAGATTCATGAATAGAGTTTTCGAACATATTGGGGGATTGTGAAAGACTATAGTTATGTGCAATTATGTCCATTTTTATGGGGGGAGAAGAAGCAGGTGCAACATTTTGTATATCAGAAATTACAATATCCACATTAGCTGACACTTTTCGCTCTTTAACGAACAGCTGTTCAATGGAAACAATAGAGACGAGTGGTGACAAATTATGGACATTTTCCGAACATATTTCAGCATTAAGTAAAGCATCCTGGGTGGTTAAATCAACAGTAGATTGCTGTGTCTTGTTCTGTTCGCAACACAGTGCTCAGAACAGGTATTATAGCTTTAGATGGTAACAATGGAGAATCACTGACAACAGCCAATAGTAAAGAGTCAGATATAATTTCACTAACAAGATTGTCATTACTAGTTTGCAATGCTGAAGGACTGGATTCTATGCGTTTGTTGGCGAGGGCCTCGGCGGTGTCGCTTTAAGAAGCACTGAAGCTCTCGTGACAACAACACGGGATGGCATTCCTGATTTCAAAGAATATAAGTTGTTTTGCGTGCAGGTTGGTAAAACAAGGCCAAATATGCAATGACAGAGATGAGATTCCAACTAAACTGTTGGGCGTTTTGAATTGTACTCACACAATTTCGCTCTCAACCCGGAGGCGCCGTTCGCCGCACAGCAGCGAAGCAGCAAAGCGGCTTTTCCGGGCACTTCTCGGTTGTGCGCGCGTGCCAGATTATATAGAAGAGCTGATGTTAGGGGCGGAGCTTGATCGTCAATAGGTGTATTATCACCAAAAATTATCACCAAAAATGGCCTTGTTATCTACAAATAATGAAAACAAACACAAGGTCAAGGTCTAATATGATATTAGCAAGCCACACCAGTATATTAAAGTCCTCTGTGGGGATATTCTCATACCACAAATAAGGTTGAGAAAACATGTATCCTTAAGGAGCAAAGTCCAAGCAGAGTTCGTCGCAGCAAAGCAGCACTTCGGGGCACTTCTCGGTTGCGCGCTCGGTTGCGCGTGCCGGATTATATAGAAGAGCTGATGTTAGGCGTAGAGCTTGATCATCAATAGGTGTAATAATACCGAAAATGGCCTTGTTATCACAAGTAAGGTTGAGAAAACACATATCCTTAACGACCAAAGTTCAAGCAGAGTTTGTCGCAGCAAAGCAGCACTTCAGGGCACTTCTCGGTTGCGCGCACCCCTATTACCTCAAGGGATATTACAACCCTACCTGGAAGGAGAAGACTTAGGGAATTTATTTTTGAATATGGAACGATTGGCTGAACAACTGGGGTGGGGAGAAAACATAATAAAATGCTACTTGGAACCCCTGCTAAAAGGCAAGTTACAAACTGTCTATCTGTTGCTTAATCTAACCTTGTGAGCTACCTTCATATACATCAAGGAAGGACTCCTTGAATGTGTAAGTTTTACGCCAGTAATTATTATTGACAAAAACTAAGGTACATCAGATTGAACCCTGGTGAGACCCCTCTGTTAGTAGGAGAACAAATTAAAAACACTGTTGCCCTCTGGGTCGGCAATAAAACGCTCGAAGAGTTAGTAGAAATGATCATCTTGAAACAGTTTATCAACTCTTTACCTCCTTTCCTACAGAAAGCCGTATTACAATTAGATCGACCCACTCTTAACATGGGTATTGAGACTGCCGAGAATCATTCGGATGCACTAAAACATTTCCATTCCTTCTATAAAAATGAAGATAGAAAAGACCAAAAACGACCCTACCGCTCTCAAAACCTGACGTTAGGATGAGGCGGACTCAATAAAACTCGAGAGTGGAACCTGAAAGAAAAGGTAGAAATAAAAAACCTGACACTAGGATTAAAGAAGAATTAAGGAGAGAGGAACCCAGGGGGATTACGCCATCACCACCCACCTGCTTCTCATGTAGGGAAACAGGTCATTTACTGTCTTTTTTGTGTTCAGTCTTCTATATGCAGAAATATCACACAGAACCGTGGAGCCTGCCTGAGCCGAAGGTTTGGAAGACAGTTTTTAGAAGGATATTTGCTATTGCGACTAATTAGTTGAGCAAAGTTTACAGAAACTGTGAGACAGGCATGGTAGCAAGAGAGACACAGACTCAAAGGTAACAGTTTCAAAAAGCCTTTATTTAATAAGGTTCCCGGGTTGATGTACTACCTAACTGGCCCTAATTCCACAGGGATTTTTCCCTCGACTGATGTTTCTAAGGGCTGTTGATGTCTGAAAGTCCAAAACCAAAATCTGTCTGTGTCAAAACCTATGCTAGCCCTCATTCTTTGACAACATGTTACAGGAAGTCTTCCCAAAGAAAAATAGTGGTTCAAGAAAATGAAAATGTAAACCACAGCTGGTTTCATGTAGTCTTAGTTCTGCCAGCGCATGATAGTTCAATTCAACATGTGAGCCTTTGGAACCTTCCATGCAAGGCTCTGGCAGCAAATCAACAAAACTCAATGTCTCTGGGTCTCTTAGGCTTCCCTTCGCAGAGCTCAGACTCCTCTGGTTCCAAACAAAAATATACAGTTCTTGTCAGGCCTCTCAGAGTTCCCTTCCCCAAGTCTAGGCCTCTCTTTACAAAGTTCACCAATGTTTCTTGCACAATCCTTGTTAGGCCTCTCAGGGTTCCCTTCCCCAAGCCTAAGGCCCTTTCATCTTCAAACATACAAATTCTCCTGGTCAGGATGTACCTTTCACTGTACAGTTGTTATATGAAATGATATATGTAAGATCAGAGACTTTCGAAAACGCTGGGCTCTTTGCTCCTCCATGCATGACCACTGTGACCTCTAACCCCTCTCCTTACTCTCTGTACCTCTCTTCTGGCACCTTTTCCCTTCTGTGCCTATTTCACTCGGTTCTTTTTCGCTTAACTCTGCCTCCTGCACGCCTTCTTCTCGTTTGTGCACACTTGCACCCTCTTTTCATCTTGCCATGCCTCTTGCCTCTGTCGTGCCCCTGGGACCCTCTGTTCCTTTGGTTGTGCACCCTTGCACCTTCTTTTCACTTTGTCATGCCGCTTGCACTTTCCTTTTTCAACCTTTGGGTCACTCGTACTCTCTTGTCACTTTCTCTTGCTTTTACTTTCACTTTTCCAGTCCGTCGGGTCACTTGCAACCTCCTTCCTGTTTCGGGTAGCTCGATCCCTCTTTTCTCTTACATTCCTTAAAGTTCACTTTCCTCTTATCTCCCTTTACTTCAGCGCCGCTAGTGCATCTTTCTTCAAGGTTTATTTCTTGCTTTCCGCTCACAAACTTTCTCTCTTGCTTTTGGTTTTCTTTACCTTCGTGCCGCTTATAAATCTCTTCTGTCTTCACTCCATGCTCCAGCCACCCGCACACTCCTGAGCTTCTCTCTTCACTGTCACAAAACTCACTGGGTAACGCAGTGCTGGCAAGCAGTCTCCTCGGGAAACACTGGGTCGAGGTCAGGGTCTCACCACCTGCCCCTCAGATACCCTTGGAACCAGCACACATCCCAACGGAACAAGCATCTTTCTGGACTCAGTCAGCAAGTCGCAGTCTGCCTCACTCCGGCTGTCGGGAGACACAGCTCCTCAGCCACACTGCAGCCACTCAAACACACCGGGCCAGCGTCTTGGCACGCCGTTCCCCTCCAGACTCTCCAGCCTTCTCTTCCTGCCTCTTCCCACACCTTGGCTCCTCTGGTTCAGTCGGCATCCCCAGCTCACTGATTGCTTCTGGCAAAACCACACCTTTCATACTGGTGTAAAGAGTCGATTGGCGTCAGGTGTGCACAGTTGGAATAGAGTGCCTGACGGCCTGACTCTATTAGTGGGACAACCTAGTGGTAGGTTGTAGTAGCCCCTGTCTTGCTTCCCAATGCTTTTCCTATGGGTAATCCTCATTGTTCTTAGTTATATCTTCCCCTTCTCTGTGTTTGTTGGAAATGGGCAGGAGGAGATGAAAGGTGACTGTAAATGAGATGTATTTAGTGAAACATTAGTAGGTGACTGACAGGGGATATGGGAAAACCTTCTAGCCTTGGTTTTATTTAAAGGGATAGTTTTACATCTCGGGAGGTCCCTCTGTACCCCTGACCTACTGACATGGCTTTGTCTTATTAAATCTTTCTGCTCACGTAGTTTACCATCTCTTGTTCTCTCTTGGATCAGGGTTACAGAGGCCTGGATCAGAGAGGATGGAACCAACATTTTCCATAAAAGCTTCTGGGACTTGTGCACCCCTGGGGTTGGGATCCAAGGCGATGGCCCTCCCCAGGCCAACTGAGCAGCGGATCCCCGGGGACTACTTGTGAGAACGCCCTCAGGTTTCTCACAAAACAGAATTTTCAAACCACAGGTCCATGGCAAGTTTTTGGTAGATCAGTCGATGTGACAGCTGTCGTACAGGAGCTGATTTTTAATTTTATTTTTAGAGAAAAAGGTGCCCACATTTTTCCCTATTCTATGGGTAGTGGGGGATCCAAGGTTCCAAACGGAGGAGAGCCGGGAGCTATTTAGCTCCTGTTCGTATCCTAGAAGTGTCTGGTTAGCTTGACACCACCCGCTACCAGGAGCTACTCTTGGCTCCCCGGGCCACCTGATGCTGAACATGCACAGCTATGCAAATGCAAATTCAACTCTGTGCTTTTGGAACAATCTATTAAAACAAAATGAGGTCACATCTATATGGCATTTAAAATATAAGGGGTCATAAATAATGGACACAATTATATGTTTCTATTTCGTGTCAACGTTAGATTTGCAGAATGTTATATAGTAGCACCCCAGTGGTAGCTCCTGCTCACTGGTTAATGCTGGATACCCAGGAGCTGCTTTTAGCTCCTGCTTGTGGTAACAGAAGGAACAGCCCTAAAGGCGTCAGGACTATGGGCTACATATACTTGAAACACAAGGGGGTCGCCCTGTCGTCTATAATCAAGAGTTTAGTTTCTAGTTTATGTAAACATAGTATTATTTCGTCATGCTTGGCACAGTCAAACTAATTCTGTCTACAATAGAGCTATAGTGACCAATGATCAGACACTAATTCGAGCATAGTCAGCATTTTATTATTTTGCTGTTGTTTTGCTTTTTTTCTCTTTTATGTATCACATTCTTTTTTTCCTGAAGTTTCTTACATAAGTGTTTTTGAAAATGAAACCACCAAACAATTATTCCAATCACAGACAAATTGGTTCAAACAATTATATCGATCACAGACAAATTGGTGCAGTGATAGTTGTGACTCGTGGTGGTATAAGTCATAATTTTATGCTCAAAGTTTTTACAACTTGAAACTAAAATCTAAGTTGCATTGCCAGGCAAGAGGGTGACCTAACAGTTGGACTATGTCTAGATATCAATCAGAAATTCGTGTATAGGTGCAGGGACAGCAAGTGCACCAATGGTGCAATATGCTAAGACGTTTCGGCGAAATGCCTTCTTCTTGGGCCTGGAGTGGGTCTCCCTGTAGATGGGACATAAGGCAAGTGAAGGGCTCTATTAGTGTCAAGTGTTGTGGTATACTAAAAAGCCATACATAACATAAAAAAACTCTAATGTGGCACACCATAACATTCTAAAAACAGATCTGCATACAGACTGACCTTGGATGTGTTCCTTCTGATGTATCCTTAATTGGTAGTTTCCACGTGTAGTACTCGGGGTGTAGCTAAAGCCATTTCATTCTGAAGCACAGGTGCTGTGGGGCAGAGAGATATGTGTGTGCACGATTGTGAAATCGGATTCACTAGGTCAAGATGCACAACAGTATATGTATTTCAGTCAAAGTGCACAATTTTATAAAAGAGGGCCAGTTTCAATTGTAAGCAAGGCGTACCTCCATGTGTAGACATGCTTGGCGCGCTGTACTTGGGGCCCAGATTCTAACTTCTTGATTAGTGAGAAGTTCTTCATTCAGATCTTTTTAAAGGAGCCTGGAATATGAGAAAACGGGCTAAGTATATGATGAGCCGTAATACAGAGAACTAATATGCACTGTAAACTCCTGGACCGGAGGCGTACCTCTGAGTAGCAAGCTTCTCAGCCATGGAGTGGTCCTGATGTGGCGTAGTGTCTGAAGCCAGTGTGAATGTTGTGGCACTGGCACTGGCAGGGGAGCAACGAGCTGTGTAGAAAAGTATATACAGGGCATGCGCGTACAAGACTGGTGTAAACGCTGCGCACAAGCTCTATCACATAGCGTCCCGTTGTCTTGGTAGCAGAGGACGCTGTTGGTTATATGCAGTTGTCTGTGACTCTGGGTGCTATGGCAACACGTAAATGGGGACAAAATGTAATATAGAGACTGAAGCCCGAGCTGGGGCGGTGTCCTTGTGTACACGTTGGTGTCTGTACATAAAAAATTGTTTTACAAAAAAGCTGTAGAGCTATGCTTCTGTAGGGGGACATACCAAAGGGGTACAAGGGCTGGTGTATGAGGGAGTTGTGACCGGAAACTAAGAATTTACATGTGAATGCTGTGTTGTTAGGTAATGTACGGTTGTGGAAGATCTCAAACTGTGTGGTCCTCGCGAGGGCTGCTGTAGAGGAAATATTTCACAGGAACCATTTTGAAACTAGGTCAGAGGACGTGTGAGATTGGGGTCCTCGGCTGTGTTGTGGCCTGTGGTTATGTAGAAAGAGAATGATCTTTAAGATCTGGTATTGACATATCTATAATGTAAGGTATGGGCTAAGGCGGGGAGAATACTGGGCTTTTAGCCATAGGGACTGCTAGGTTCTGCCTCATTGAGTCCATTGGATATTGTTTTCAGCTTGAAAATCCACCAAGCCTCCCTATGGTTTAGTGCATTGGAGGCATTGGTGGTATGGTATTGATATTGGAGACTGTGCCAACCACCCACCATAGAATTGCATCTGGGCCATGTTGCAATTCCACAAAGTGTGAAACCAGGGGAGCCGTGTGAGTTCTGCACCTGATCTGTGATCTGTGTTCCCTTATTCTTTTGTGAATTTGTCTTTTTGTTTGTCCCACATAGCGTAGTCCTCAGGGGCATTCTATGATGTAGATAGCATTAGTCGTCTTGCAATTAGAGAAGTGTCTTAATTGCCACTCCTTATTGTCAATCCAAAATGAGTTCATCTTTTTAGTGAAGTGGCAAGCTGTACATGTTCCTTACCCAATCTTAATTTCGATCCCTGGGCCCATCTCTGAAGAGGAATGGATGGTAGGGGAGTTTTACAAGTAAATTGTGTTTTGGGGTCAAATGATGGCTTCATCTATTTGAGGTTGGCTGATTTGCTCAAAATATTGTATCATAGCTTTGTCATGCGTGTCTTGTCGAAAGTGCTGTGTTATTAGTGCCTGCGCCACAAGATGCAGTCGGTTTTGTTTTTCTTCTGTTTTGGGGGCAGTGAAGAAAGTTAATTAATGATGGCCGCTGCACTCTATCTCAGGGTATCATCTGGGCTGGTAGGTGTGTGTGTGTGTGTGTGTGCGCGCGCACTCTTTTGTTAAATGTAACTTTCTCAAGGTTTTCAATCTCTCGTGTCCAGATTTTATCAGAAATGAGTGAACTGGCTATCATGATATTCCAATTACTCAATGGTGCTCATCTCATCGCACATGGGATGGTCAAAAGCCTTGAACTTGGTCCCCCCCCTCCTTTAACTCCCCCCCACCGCCCCGGGAGGAAAAATTGCAACTTGAAGAAAGCACACTGCGAAAGATACAGAAAGTGACTTTGCAAAATGGAGCAGCTGTGGTGGCCTAAGGAGATAGTAGAAGGTTGCCAGGCAGCTGTTGCCTGGATTCAGCTTGCAGGCATTTGAGTTCCCTGCAATGACACTACTCCTCCACCGTCCTCAGCCGGCTTTGCTTTGAAGCCTTCCGTAGAGTTCATCGTGTTTTGTTGCAAAGGAACCTTTGCACTTCTTGGGCCCTTAAATTCTTCATAGAGGCAGCTCTTTGCTTGGGAAAAATCAAACGATTTCAGAAATGTGTTATTGATTTTTTTACAGATCTTTTGTTTTATTGATTGTAAAGTTTCCTTTTATTCCTATACTATTTTAATGTACTTTAAAAAATGTATGTTTTGTGCAAAATGTCTGACCTGGCGAGCAGACCAGCACCTGTGAGCACAACTGGACGGATGCACCGGCACCATTCTGAATGGTGCCGGTGCATCCGGCCTCCCCATTCCCATTGAGCCATATAGGGCTCCAATGTGAATGGGAAGCATTTTTTTCCGGCACCTGTGAATGGGCAATTACCGGGTCCGGCAGGGTCGTAATGACCCAGTAAATGCCCATTCCCAAACACTGGGAAAAAAAAATTCCTAGCGGCGGCAGACGTGCTGGTTTTATAGGCACGGCTACCACCGGTCTCATAATGAGGCCCATTGTAATTAATTTATCACAAACTACCGCTATCTTCATTTGTAAAATGCAGCATTTCTTCTGTGTATGAGTGTGCCTGCCAGGTATGAAGACCTACTCCCAAAAACCGGGACCACTGCATTTCCCAATGGAAAAATAATCTTGAGAAAGAGGCACAGAGCACCCAATTCCAGGATAGTCCTGGCTAAACCCGGACGAGTTGTCACCCAATCTATGATGGACTCACTTTTTCTGCTTGCCTTTCTCCACTTGATGTGATAACGGATTTTGTTTTAAAGTTATTTTTGTTGATTTCTTGTTACATTTGTAATTGTTTTCCAACGCTTTAATTCATAAATTTGAACTTTGACTTGTGCCACCACCTTGTAAATCATTATTTATAATGAGCAGGACAGTGTGCTTTGAAAGTGGCATCACAGGCTGGCAAAGAACAAAGATGGCGGCTTTAGCGGGACAAGGTCCAAGTAAACTGGTTGTGGGATGGTTCAAGTCAAGTTTTACATAAAGCAAAGACTCTCCAGAGAAGATCAGTGATCACCTCTGTCTGATTCCGCGTGGTCACACAATGCCATCGCTGTAGCAATCTTGTGAAAGGTTAAAGAAAGGTGTGTTTGCATGCGTTTACTGGTATCCGCAGGCTTCTGCAATTAGAATAAGCCAAGCACACTGCACAACTCAGTTTAGCCTTGAAATGAGCCCTTTGCGATTACCCATTTTATGGCTCTCCAGATGTTTTGGACTACAACACCCATGATTCTTCACCACTGAGTCTAATTCATAACATCAGAATCCAAGCATGCTCTCATACATGCCAACATTCAAATGCACCGGGGAGGGAGATTTCCACAGGGAACTCGGAAGACGCATATTTCCCCATAGGAATGCATTGGGGCTACAGTTATTTGTGGTTAAACTGTAGAAATGGTGGCCTTTATGCAGGCTCCGTGGCTTCCCAGCTAGGTTCGTGCTTTATAAATCCCATGCATACTCATCCATGCCTTGCAGGATGGACACCATGCATGTGACTGGCATTTATGCCTGTCTTTGGATATTCGTCATTCTAGAGTTGGCCAGAAAGATGGCATGAGTTTTCACAGGCTTAATGACGGATGTTCTAAACAAAATCTGTTTGCACTGTTTCTTTTGTTGGAAACAGCTTGTGTGATGTCAACAACGTCATTTTTCTTTTTAGCGATGAATGGACCCTTAATTGTAATTGAATAATGTGTACACTTGGACGTTTGTCATTATGTTACCATTTGGTATGTCGTACAAGTGAGTTGCAATGAACCATTTACTTCTGTACTCGAGTTGCATTTAACAAAATTAAATGGTTTTATTCAGAATAATTTTAGAGCAGTCGTTTTGAAATGTCGGTAGTTGGATGTATCCTAAACTAACATAAAGACATAAAACGAACATGACGGTAACACAGTCAGAGTTCTAATGCCCCCCCCCGAGGGTTCTATTGCTATTAGTACCCCTGCACGTTGTACCGAGGTACAAATAGTATTTTTCTTGAGTTGAGAAATGGCGTGTAAACCGTTTCTCAACTCGAGAAAAATAGAAGCCAAAAAAATGTCCGCCATGGATCGGGAGAAGCCTGTCCATGGCGGCCATTAAAAAGTGTTTTTAAAAAAGTAAACAAAGAAAATGGCTGTCAGGGAATGGGGAGAAGGGATTTCATCAAGTTCCTTCTCCCTTTCTATGGCGACCATTAGCAAGGCAGAGTTGTGCCGAGAACACTACTAATCCCAGCACCAGCGAGGGACAAAGCACCACAAGGTAAGTCAGGAGGGGTGGGGTGGTGCTTTAATATGAGGAAAGGTGGGGTGAGGGTGGGGAGAAGGGGGCACAGGGGGAGCGGGGACACACTTACCTGATTCCCGGCGAGGGAAGATGGCAGTCGTCCGCTCTGAGGAGGCTCAGAGCAGGGTCTTTCCCTGTGTGGTAAGTGTTGCCGGGGGAAACAGTTACGGCCCCTTTACGGAGAAGAGGGGCATGGAGCATGGGAGGGAGCGGAAAGCGGGATGAAGGGAAGAGGCGAGAGCAAGGGAAGATAGTTCTGTAATGAAGAGAATAAAGAAATACTGCATGAGACATAGCTCCTGCATATTTGTGCGTGAGGGTGTGAGTGGGCCCAGCGAAGGCCAACAACTGGCGACAAAGCCATTGTTACCCACAGTGTGCAGCAGGAAGGACGGCGCGTCCAGCAGCAGTGATGTGGGACACATATAACCAGCAGCAAGGTGACGGGCCGAGCACGCCTAGCAGAGTCCCAGTCCAGCAGTGAAGTGGGACGTATCCCTGACCAGGAGGGCTTGTGAGCCCAGCAGCAGTTCCAACGCCCAGCGTGATTGTGGATCTGCAGTCGCCAGACAAGAAAACAACCCAGCAGAAGAGAGAGCACCGGTGAGCCCAGCTGAAGCGAAGACTGGGAGAACTGCATGCCCACGACCCACGTTACAGTGAAGGCGGGCCGGGTAAGCTGAGGAAGAGGCTGTAAGCCTCTAGGCTTACAGCCTACGCAGCGTCTACACAGCGAACCGCAGAGGCACGGCAGAAGCGAGGACCCATCAAACGTCTTGAATAGACGGTAAGGGAGACCGGGGCCCCTCCACCCGCCCACAGGAATACGGGGGTGCACGCGGCCCACAACCCACGTCGGGGGAATGCAAAGCCCGCCCCAGAGGAACTGCAGTGAACTGCAGAGAAAAAAATAATATATATATATATATATATATATATATATATATATATATATATATATATATATATATATATATATATATATATATATATATATATATATATATGTGTACACCAAACCAAAGAGTCACGATCACCAGGACCACCAAGACACCAATAGCTTACAAAGTACACAGAGCAACAAGGCCACGCAGCCAGACAGCACTAGCCTGCAACAGGCCCCCAGACCAGCTCACAGGTACAACAAGCTCCCTCAACCACGACGCCAAGCCTCTGTCCGGACCGCAAGCGGCTACCCATAGTAAAACACATCGATCACCAGCAGTGCAAGGCCCAATCACAAAATGTGAACAGTAAGGCCCCAACAGCACACTATGCAGGCTCATCAAAGTAGCACAAACCTCTCATCTCAGAACACTGTGAACAGAGACACTCACGCCGGGGTCATAAGCACAGGAACAAAACGGCGCAGAGAACCTCCAGCGAGGGCCACCGCGCAAACCCACCACAATGGGTGACCAGGCACAAGTAGCAACTGACGCAGGAGCATGGGCCCTGGCAGACCTGGGTCCCACGTCTCACGCCAGCCACATGCGACGGCCCAACCCATTTATACTGAACCCTTATCACGACCACGGGCAAAGATGGGAGGAATGGGTTGAAGAATTCAAAGACTTCGTAGGAGCAATATAGAGCCAAGACCCACCCAACAAAATCAACATGTTTACCAACCTAGCAGTAAGAGAAATTAAAGGCATAATATAGACAATCCCGGCACAAGAAAGAAACACTTACCCACGTCTCCTAGCGGCCATCAACAGCAAGCTCATAATCGTCCCCAACAGGGACTATGAACGATACGCATTCAAATTATTATTATTATTTATTATTATTATTATTATTATTATTATTATTATTATTATTATTCAATGCATCCAACTTGCTCATGAATCCATAGGGGAATTCGTCATCCGCCTACAAAGAAAAATACTGCGATGTGGCTTCGCCAATTTCAATGATGATGAAGCAATCCGCCTAAGAATAATTGAAGGATGCACCTCGTCGCTATTCAGGAAGCACCTCCTTAAAAAGCCCCTGTCCCTACAAGAAATACTCGACTTAGCACAAGTATATCAAAGAGTAGATGCCCAGGCAGCTGCCATCGAGAATCCCAGAATGTCAGACATCATTGCAGCCGTGACACCAGGCCCACCAGGATATGCCAGACAACCCAGCTTTCCAGGGAGACAAGGACTCAGAAGCTAGCTACAATGGCCCCAGAGTGTCAGACAATGCTACCAATGTGGTTTTGCGTAGCCTCATAGAGGTCCATGCCTCGCCATCGGACAAAGATGCATGCAATTTGGTCAAGAAAACCACTTCCAGGCCATGTGCAGGGAGAAAATACCTGACACCAACACCCAACGCCCGCCACCATCACTTGAATTCACGAGACCTGTGGACCAGACAAGAGACCCAGTCGACCAATGGACATTTGAGAGGACCCCGAACTATCCGATAGCAACAGCCGCACGCCCGAACTCATTAGGGCCATGGAGAACCTCTACCTCAAACCACCCAGGCGCCAATATGACATATAAGACTAACAACCACATGTTGACATGCTAAACTACAACACCAGCCTGGACCCAGGCGCCAATATGACATATAAGACTAACAACCACATGTTGACATGCTAAACTACAACACCAGCCTGGACCCGGCATACCCGAAAGGATATCCAATGGGCCCAGAGCACGACGCTGAAGCGAACCTCACCCCCAAACATGTGTACGACCCATATGATAACTCGCCACCGCAGGCACTCCTGCCAACGGATGAATGCCCACGATACCTGCAAATCGGCTATGACAGAGAATATGTGTGGCTCCACAGCACCTCCTCAGATGATACACTGGCACCCAAAGTAGCGGTATGGATGGGTGACACCCAGAACCAATTAGTCGTGGGCACGGGGGCAACTATCAACGTTATGAATGAACATCTATACCACGCCATAGTAGCCACATACACCCTATGCAAATCCCATGCCCACATCTTCCAGTGGGGTACAACCCAACCGCTACAATCAAAGGGACAATTCCTTTGTGATTTATCACACAGGGGTCGCAAAGTCTCTACCGCTATTCATGTCATACAGAGCCCCTGCCTAGGACGGTGCCTTCATCCAAGGCTGATGTCCAAACATGCACCAGATACAATCCATTACTCCACGAGTTCTTGACATCGAAGGACTCAAAACACTGTTTCCCAAACTGTTTGAAGGCGTAAGCATGCTCAAAAACTCTGTCATCAGCCTACACATGGACCCCAGTGTCATCCCGGTACCACAACACCCCGCAGAGTCGAGTTCCATCTCCAGTTGCAAGTGTCAAAGGAACTACAACTACTCCTACAAAACAGCATCATTGAGAGGGTAGAAGGACCCACCCCATAGGAGGTCCCCCCTTGTCGTCGTCCCAAAAGACAACGGATGGCTACGTCTGTGCATTCATATGCGCATCTCGAACACGGCTATCCAAAGGGAAAGACATCCGGGACCCAGCCTCGAGGACATGCTAGTGAGACTAAACCAGCCTACCCACTTCTCCAAACTTGACCTAAACCAGGGCTACCACCAGCTCATCATAGACCCTGCCTCCAGACCCATCACCACCTTCGCCACCCACGAAGGGTTATTCCGATACAAACACCTCAACTTCGTGATTTCCTCGGCTGTGGAGATCTTTCAAGAGACTATACGTAAGCTGATATCCCCGGAAGTCAATGCCCTCAATTACAGTGACGATATCCTCATATTCGGACGAGCCAGGAACAACATGAAAAGGCACTGATGGCAGTATGTAACATCTTCCACGCGGCCGGCCTCACGCTCAACGGCCCCAAGTGTGACACCAACAAGACTAGCTTACGCTTCTTTGGCCACTTCTTCTCAGACAAAGGCATCACAGCCGACCCAGAGAAAATTAAAGCCATTACCAATTACACGCCCCCCCAAGCGTCACAGAACTACGATCGTTCCTAGGGATGGCAGGGTATTGGTCATGCTACCTCCCAAACTATGCCACCATCATAGACCCCCTCAGGAAACTACTCAAAAAGGACTAAAAATTTGACTGGGACCAATCATGCAAAGACACATTTCGCGCCATAAATGAGGAACTGGCCAACCACCGGCAGCTGCCATATTTCGACCCCAGCTAGGACTCCAACATCACAGTCGACGCCAGCCGGTTGGTCTCGGTGCCATCTTGGCCCAATCTGATCCGAACGATGTGACACATCACAATATCATAGCGTATGTCACTAGAGCCCTGTCACCCACCTAAAGGGCCTACTCTTAAGCGGAACGCGAAAGTCTAGCGTCCGTATGGGCCTGTGAAAAATTCCATCATTGCATCATAAGGAGAAATTTTACCCTCATTACTGACGACCAGGCTCTGTTGTCGCTGTTCAGAAACCCCAAAGTCAAAATGCCCCCACGGATCGACAGATGGGGCATTCGACTTCAGGAGTACGACTACAGAATAATACATAAGCCGGTAGGAGATGCCAGCCCAGCAGACTACTTGTCCCGCCATCCAAAAGCCAGAACTGACAACACCCTGGACCACGAGGCTGAGAACTACATCTCATATCTATCCACAAACGCTCTCCCTCCCACCATAACCTCGGAAACATTTGCCTCAAGGAGCAGAGCTGTCCCCACCATACAAGTAGCCATACGCCTCACCAACGACAACAGATGGAAACATCTCCACACTGAACACTTTACGGGAGGGGAGGCTGACAGGAAGGGCATACTACTAAGAGGCAACAGGTGGGTAGCCCCCAAAGACCTCAGGAAAGCACTAGTGGTGATAGCCCATAAAGGCCACAGGGGGGTCGAAAACAACACGAAAATCCTAAGAAACCATGTGTGGTTTCCTTGCATGGACATCATCGTGGAAGACATGCTAACCCACTGTGAACCCTGCCAAAAAGCAGCATCACAAGCAAACCCGAACCTGCTGCAGCTAGTACTCCTACCAGACAGACTGTGGCAGAGAATATCAGTAGACTTCTACGGGCTCCTGGAAGAAGGAGGGCATTTACTTGTTGCAATTGATGAATACTCCCGCTTTCCACTCGTCAAACACGTGCTGTTGACGTCATTCCAGCATGTAGCCCCAGTGATAGACAAATTATTTAGTGAATGGGGAATTCCCACCACTGTAAAGACTGACAATGGTTCCCCATTCCAAGGGCATGAATTCAAGAAACTAGCCGATCACCTAAGTTTCCACCATCATAAAATCACTCCGGCATGGTGGAAAGATTTATGGCCACGATCAAGTGGACCAAGAAAAAGGCCATGCTAGATCTGATGCCACAGCCGCAAGCGATCTGCTGAAGGCTCCGGCACTACAGAAGCATCCCCCACGAAGCAACTGGGCGACCACCAGCAGAACTCATGGTGACATACAGACCATGAACCCGCCTTCCCCAATGGGATGATTACACCCCAGAACAAGATACTGAGATTCGAGAAAGGGATGCGGAGGAGAAAAGAAAAGCCAAGGAATGGGCTGACAGGAAGAGCAGAGCCAAAGAATAACAGCTTGAAGTCGGGGAAGCCATCCTTGTGCGACAAAGGCTGGAGAGGAAGACGGACCCCCGCTATAACCCGGAACCCTGCCTGATCACAGCCATCAAAGGGCAGATGGTAACAGCCACGGAAGAGCAAGGTGACATAATGCGGAATTTGTTGTTCTTTTGGAAATTCTACCTAGAGGGACCCAAACTAAGTGCAGGACCAACGACTGACCCGGAATGCGAGGACACTCAAGGTGCGCTGGCTGAGATAACAGGTGCAACCCGGGAATCGCCAGGAAGACCCCAGCGAATCACGTGGAAACCCCAACGACTGATTGAACATATGTAGCCCACGGGCTTCCTCGCTAAAGTGCGGGGGAGGTGTTGCCGGGGGAAAACAGTTACGGCCCCTTTACGGAGAAGAGGGGCATGGAGCATGGGAGGGAGCAGGAAGCGGAAGGAAGGGCAGGGACGAGAGGAAGGGAAGTTAGTTCTGTAATGAAAGGGAATAAAGGAACACTGCATGAGACATGGCTCCTGCGTATTCGTGTGTGAGCGTGTGAGCGGGCCCAACGAAGGCCAACAGTAAGGACCCTGTTCCGAGCCTCTTCATTGGCTGTGAAGCTGCCACACGTCCTTTGTTGGGTACTAATAATATGTAACCACAGCTAATTATCAGTTCTAGGTTGTTTTGTAGACACAAATTTGAAAGTGGTAAATTTGCCCATTCTCCCAGCTCTTCAAACTCCCTTTTCCTCTCTATAAAGATTTATTTTACTGCAACAACCAGATTTAGGTCCACCAAATTTGCCACTTTCGAATGTGTATCAACAAATAAACCACCTTCTACACCAGTGCTCCCAGTTTTCTTGTTTTTCTGGCCCTGTACAGAGGCAGCCTGGACTCATAGGGAAAAGGGCAAGTTGGTGCAGCCCCTCCGCCGGCAGGTTGTTTGCGACACAGTACTCACAAGCTGTCCCATATCATGTTACTTGCAGTTCTGTTTTTTTTCACTCTAAGTAACGCAGAAGTACAAGTTACAAAATGCTTTTTCTCACTCACTGCCGGACATCCTTTGCCCTGAGACAAACTGATTGGCAAATGCATTGCTCACTATTTCAGACATAAAATCGCGCATTGCAAACGTTCCTAAATCTTTGGCTTGCATTGTACGGCTGTATGATGCATCCAACATCTGTCAAAAACCAGAGAGTGACATTTTTACCTTGGAAAAAAAGAGAAATGCAGTTGTCGCACACGTGGTACTTTGGTGAGCCCAACCCCTCACTTACTGCCTTGTTATGGACGTGGTGTCATGAGAAGAGGTGCAGGAGATCACCACACCGAGCGACTCTGAGTTCCTAGAGCTCTTTGACCTCTATAACTCAGAGTGACCCAGACAGAAAGTCCCAAAAGGGAAAAGGCAATTGCAGAAAAAGCCCTCTAACAGTCCGTGGCATGGAATGAAGGTTTGAAGATGCCAAGAGAGTATCAGGGCTGAAGTAGTGGAGGTACCAATTTCCAGGTTCCAGGAACAGGTCCGCTCGAAATCCCCAGACGACGGAAAAAGCAGCAGAAGCTAACAGGAAGCGAACAACTGAAGGAGTCCGACAGGAGAGGGGAACAGGAGTGGAGCAGAAGAAACAGGAAGAAGACGTAGAACGGAGAATAAAGGAGCATCACACAGGAAGAGGAGTTACCTGCGGCGCGATGAGCTCCACACTGGTCGGCGACTCTACAGAATGCCGGAAAGCGGAAAACAGCAGAAGCTAACAGGAAGCGAACAACTGAAGGAGTCCGAGAGGAGAGGGGAACAGGAGTGGAGCAGAAGAAACAGGAAGAAGACGTAGAACGGAGAATAAAGGAGCATCACACAGGAAGAGGAGTTACCTGCGGCGCGATGAGCTCCACACTGGTCGGCGACTCTACAGAATGCCAGAAAGCGGAAAACAGCACCATCTTAAAAAAGACTAAACCACTCCCCACGGTAAGTGGTTGGATCTCGGTAAACCGTGGGCATGGCCAGAATTGTCTAAATAGCAGGCGTCCCACTTTTTGACCAGTTTGTGTTGGAACATAGCTGCTGCTGTGTATAAGTTATCTCAGGGGTGGATAGCCGCTATCCTTAGGGAATATGATATTATATTCCTTCAGGAAACTTGAGCCTTCGACCCTATCTGCTTTGATGGATATGTTGCAGAATGTGTCCCTGCGGAAAAGGGAAAACGAGGGAGATGTTTTGGCGGCCTGGCAATATTGATGAAGGCATCTTTAGCCTTAACTATCAGGGGGAGAGAAACTAAAAATCACAATATACAATGCGTTATACAACAGCCCTCATCATGCTAATCAGGGGTGGCCAGGGGCTCTGAGAGACCTGATTGAAGAATGGGCCATTCTTAATGGGAAACAGGCCCTATCATGGGATGTGATTTTAATGTGAAAATGGGGCTGGGAATTCCAATAGTGAATATAGACCCGGGTGAAGATCTTTTGTATGGGGTTGCACCTGCACAACTGGTGGATGAAAGAATATGTTCAAGAGGCCTGCAGTTTTGTGAGTGGTTTTTGGAGTGGGGTATTCGCTCATTGAATGGTCGCGTGGGAGTTGATCGGCCTGTGAGGCCAACTTTTGAGGGTACCCAGGGGTTATCTACGATCGATTATTTTTGCGCCCACGTGAATGATTTGCATTTAATTAAGGAGTTTGAGGTACTCAAGAATTTACAGAGTGACCATTATGCACTCGGGTTGGTTCTAGGAATAGATCTGCCAGTGGTTCCACTTGTCAATTTTCCCCAACTGGATCAGTGTGGCATTAATCCCCTGTGTAAGCAGAGAATTAAATGGGCCCGATTGGACCCTGCGGACACTCAATCGTCAATTTGTGAATTAAACATGGAGGAACTCTCCACTATTCTGTCCACTGGATCTTCTCCGGGCTCTATAATTCTAGCATCTCAAAAGATTTGGAACTCTATGTCTGCAATTTTCCAAAGGGAACTTAAAAAAGGGAATAAGAATCTGGAAAGCTGGTTTGATGAATCTTGCCGGGTAGCACAGAAAGATCCTAAGGGCATTTTGGAGGCAAAAGATAGCACCCATCGTGAGATAGTCACTGCTCGGGTGCACTATAGAGATGTCCTGACAAAAAGGAAGACCGAGTTAGAAGCACAAGCCTGGGAAGATCTTATTCAGGCTGTACAGTCAAGGGACTCCAAGACTTTTTGGGAATATGTGGGCAATGGGCCCGCCCATAAAAGAGTAAAAACATATAAAGAAAATAATGTTAGTTCAGTGGCTTGGTCGAATCTTTTTAGCTCCCTATATAGAGCAAACCTCTAACTCCTTATAGTGGGCCTAGAGGCTGTCAACTCCGATTAACTAGAGAAGAGGTAGAGGTGGCTATTAACGACAACTTCCCAATCGTGCCCCTGGACCTGACGCTAGCCCAGCAGACATTTTTTGCAATGAGTTGGCCTGTGGGCTCCAATCTTGACTAAGTGCTTCAATGCATTTCTGGAGCTTGGTCTCTACCCGTCAACATGGAGGCAGGCAATAATTTTCCCTATCTTTAAGAAGGGTGATCCCAGTAGTCCCCTTTCTTATAAACCCATTTCCTTGCTCGATACTACTTTTAAAATCTTTGGTTAGGCGGTCTTGGCCAGGTTGGAACAATGGATCTTGGACTCTGGGGTCCTTACAGAGACTCAATATGGTTTTCGTCTAGGGCTGGGAACTAGGGACCAGGCTTTGAATTTATATTTGGTGGGAGCTACCTCTATATATGTGAGGGGTGAGCCTCTGTATTTAGCATTTATGGACCTGAGCACTGCGTTTGATAAAGTAGAAAGGGCTATGCTTTGGGCGGTGCTCAGAGCCATAGGATGCCCGGAGGATTTGCTCAAGGTCCTCCAGTTAATTCACGAACAGACATCAGTCTGTGTCAGATTTGGGGAACAGGGACAGTGCACAGCTTTTTCCGAAACCTTTTTGGGTATTCGTTATGGCTGTGTTCTGGCCCTGGTAGTGTTTGCTCTCTATGTAAATGGTGTCTATCAGGCCTTGGTCAATTCCTACACTGACTATATTACGGTGGGTGGTGTCCCCCTCCCAGTTCTAGGCTATGCCGACAACATTGTTCTAATCGCTCGCACCCCTAGAGCCCTACAAAGTCTGGTGAATGTTTACACCCAATTTATGGTTTCACATGGGCTTTCTCTTCATTCAAAAAAATCAGCAGTCATGGCATGTAAGAGCTCGGGAGTAAGACACCTTAAAATGGCCAAGATATGGAGTGGAGGTAAACCCATTCCGAGGGTCACTAGTTTTGACTACCTCAGAATTTGCTTTACGGAGAATTGGCGAGGGTTGGGCCATGTTGATAAGCAGTGTTTGAGGATGAGGCAGGCGCTTGGGGGTTTGTCACGCTTTCAACATAATTGTGTGGGGCGCCCAATTAAACTGATCTTAGAAGTATACAGGCCTCGAACAAAAGCTGCTACTAACTACAGGGCTGCATTGTTGGGCATGGAAAGGATCCAAAAAATTTAACATTGAAAATGTGGAGAATGCCTTCCTTAAAAAACTTCTTGGATTGCCGCAGTCTGCCTCAAACTATGGGACACATTTGGAACTAGGATGCCCCCATATTGCTGATGAGTGGTTACTGGCCCCGGTTTCGTATTGGTTGGCATTGTGGCCAAATCAGAAAGCAATTCTCTCACATAAGATCATAAGAGCCCTGCTAAGCAGTTCAGCAGTAAAGAAAATCCCATGGCTCAGGTATATTCAGAAATGCATCAGACAGTTAAACGGTGCCAACCTAGTTTGCCCACCAAACATTTTGACCCCATGTGTGGTCAGGGCACAAAAGCAATTGTTCAAAACCATTTTGATGGCAAATAGGGAGTCTGCTGCCTTACGCATTGTTGCAAACAGAAGGCGTATTGTGAATGCAACAACGGATGCTATTCAGCCGTATCTACTCCACACTGATAATCCTGTAGACCGCTGGGCTTTGACCCGAGCACGGTTTGACTGCTTATGGTTAGGGGCACAAACTAAAAGCTGGACAGATAGTGTGCAACCTACAGCTTTCCCCTTTTGTCAGTGGCCGGTGGAGGATCTCCTACATTTTTTACTGTTTTGCCCACATTATATAGACCTAAGACGGAGAACACTTTTGCCACTACTCAGGTCGGCCGGCATGTTTCAGGCTAAGCCTGCCTTATGTTATTTGCTGTCGGCGCCTACGATTCCAGTGGCCTGGGCTATGGTGGATTATTTGAGACGGGCCTGGTATCGGAGATCTAAAACCTTAGCACAGAATCAGATTGAGCTTTGAAATTTTAATCTTAATGAATTGTTTGGCTGCTCTTTGTGGATATTATCTGATTTACACACATGCACATTTTAAATTTGTATGTAATATTTGTAAATTTATACGCTAGATATTTTTTAATATGTTGAATTGATTTTTGTAATGTATGCATTTTTATTCTGTTAACGGTGTATGGATAATGTGTTTCCGAATAAACTTCTATGATGATGAGAATTGTCTAAATAGTGGGGCATGAAGATAATGTAGTTAGGCCCACCACAGTGACATTAACATCTGTAAATGCCCACACAGCGCTGCTGAGTGGGCATTTACACAGTTTTGGGTGGGCCTTGCTCGATCAGGCCCTACCCTGTCTACGCCTTCCTCCAGTGGTCCCTGAGGGACCAGAGCCTAGGTGCAGTTCTGACAGTTGCTCTTTCATGAGGAATGATGTGACAGATACTTAACCCCTTAAGTGCTGAGGGCGAGTATGTTCATCATGAGCTCCCATAAAAAATCATTGTAGGCTCCGCCCAGTTTCACAGAAAGGCATTCCACTAGGAGCTACTCAGTCGTGCATAAATAAAACAGTGAAATCACTGGAAATAAGTATTTATGCTGGCATTTGGTCTTAGAGGATTCACAAAAATGTCGAACTGCTCAACCGCTCCTAACATTAATTCCAAAAATCTCATCACCGTCCTTTGTCCATGTACCCCTCCTCCACCCTCATGCCCCATTGCTCTCAAACTACTTCTCCAGGTATATGGCATCACGCTGCGGTAGCTTGCACTCGACAAATTGTAATTCACATATACATTTAATTCAAAATTTAGCACAGAATATTTTACACCTTACCCCTGTCTGAAATTTGCAAATCTCAGCAATGTGAGCTGAACTCATAGTAAATGAACTGTTAAAATGACGCTTAAATGAGCGTTGGGAATTTTGATATCACGTGCACGCGCCGTCAGGAGGCAGTGGGTAGAAGTTCAAAGGTTAGAGGTTGTGGTGAGAAAAGGGTCAGGTTCTTGCACCGGAATATGGCTAAGGATGGTAGCAAGAAGACAGGACTTAAGATGTGCCAGCTCATACAGCAGGGGTCTGTAACCTGCACCTGTCCAGGTGTGTAGGACTACAACTCCCATGATCCCTCACCATTGGCTCTGCCGGCTAGTGCTTACGGCAGTTGTAGTTCAAAACATCTGGAAAGCCAAAGGTTGCAGACCACTGTCGTGGGGATCATACCTGTAGAGCAGGAGCCTGCAACCTTTGGCTCTCCAGATTTTGTGGACTACAATTCCTGTGATATCTGGCTATTGACTCTGCTGCTTAGGGATGATGGGAGTTGTAGTCCAAAACATCTGGAGAGACAAAAGTGGCAGACCCCTGCTGATGCGGAATGCTGCATGCATGAATTAAAATAACTTTGGTTTGTAGCTACAAAATAGAGTTGTTTTTTCCTTGACTCTGAGTAGCCCCCTGCCCATGAATCATGCTGATGCACTGCCATGAGGATATACTGCCTGCCTAAACCCTATATGAAGGGGTGAGCATTGTTTCAAAACTGCCTTCAAACCTGCAATCACTCTTTCATTGCGTGGGAACTCGCGTGAAGACTCAAACGTTGCAAGTACTAGTTTAGGGCACGAATTCAGGTAGATCCGGCCAGAGGTTTGATGATGCAAGTCAACTGAATCCTGCCAAAAGGGCACGGTAGGTCCACACAAGCCCCCTGATCTTTTGCCAAATGTACCATTAGTGTCTGTGTGAGCAGGAGATGGACTATTTTTAAGGGATAATACACCCGCAAACTGATGGAGCCTTGGACTGTATCCCAGGTACAGAAAGCTAGGAGACAATTTACTATCAATTTGATCTCTATGCAAGCAGGTGTTGCTGTTTCTTCTTCTGTAGGAGTACTATTCTGTACAGGTTTGCCCAACTCCAGGCCTCGAGGGCTGAATCCATGTCGGGTTTTCAGGATACCCCTCATTAAAATTCATGAGATAAATTTGCATAAAATGATTCCAAATGTATGCACATTTTTACTCATGAATATTAATGTGGGATACCCTGAAAACCCGTCAGGATCCTGGTCCCCAGGGTATAGAGTTGGACAAATCTCCCCTAGGAGTACTCAATGTATGCAAAAGCTAGGTTTTATATCGCGTTAATCTAGCTGTGAAACCAGGGAGCTCTGCACAACCATGGGGATACAGCCATAGGGAACAATAATACAATGTGTATTATAATGTACATTTGCTCACTAAATTAATATTCTTCCAGAAAGGATAGCTCAGGACAAGGACACATGCTCTAATTTCAGAACTGTTTTTAAATAGAAAAACAAGAGAAATTATCAACATTTCATTGGAAATGCAAATGCATTTTTCTTCCAAAAAAACACGAGCCGTAAAGGAACGAGCGGGCTATAGGATGGACGCGAACACCAGCTGCAACGTGCTTGCCTTGGGAGCAAGACGACAAGGAGCAAAACAGGTTCGATCCACGGGTCCGCCCTCAGAAACCTCTGGGTATTAAGCAAAAAAGTGTTATAAACAACCTATCAAATCAAGAGTACATCTAATGGTGGCATGGAGGGAGAAGAACCATTTTGTTTTTTTGGGGGACAAATTGCATTGACAAATGATCGCATAAAAGTGCACAATCAGACATTAACTTCCTAAAACGAGGTTGAAAGTGCTGATTAAGAAATCCTTTAGAATTAGGAAAGGAAGTGAGGCATCTGATATGTATGCCTCTATGTATGTGTGGTATTTACAAAGGGCAGACCTACTTTACAAAGGGGACCCATTAGGGGCTTACACGTGCGGTGCAGGGGTAGCAGAGCAGGCGGGATTGGTAGGGGGAGCAAGGAAGGGGAGGGACTCCACAGCGGTAGACACGGGCTGGAGTGGTGCAATCAGTGATTGGTGAGATATCCTTTGAAAGGTAGGGCTGTCAGATCCCTCCTGAAGTGTAGGATGGAGAGGTCCAGTCTTATCTGCATGTGTAACTTGTTCCTGAGACAGTGCCCACATCAGAAAAAGGCTTATTTCCTGTGTTTACCCTCTTGTTGTTCTTGGTTTCCAGTCAGGCGATGTGGTGCCATCTGGTAGTCTGCTGGCCTTGGGAGATGATGAGTTTCTCAGGACAAGCAGAGTGGGGTTTTATTAGTGAATTCTTTTAGGTGATGAAGGCATGATGCGTGCTTGAAGTGTTAGCCAGTGCCGCTCCTTGCGGATGGAGATGTCCTGTGATGAGGCGTGCTGGACAGCTTTCAGAGGGGACATAATGATATATGGGACTCTTGTCAGAAGGTTGATGCTATTGTGCAGGTGCGAGAGGACCAGGGCTTGGACAACCGTTCTGAAAGCCAAGGCAGGGATGAAAGGCCTGGCATTGTGAGGAGTGGAAGCTCGTGTTGTGCTGCTTGAGTCTTCTTGGCGACGTGCCTTTTGAATGAAAGATCACACTGAGTAGTAAAGCTGAGTGATCTTGCCCTGGGTGAGAGCTGAGGCTTGAATCCATTGAGCTTCATGTCAGTCCTGAACATAGGCATGCATGAGGCGGTTTCCTAGGAGAATTAATTCCGTCTTTGTAGAGTTAATCTTCACGTAGGCGATTGCCATCAAGCTTTGTATGAGCGACAAATAGTGCTTAAGCCTTTGGATGTTTTTGATGCAATTGATCATTGGGAAAATTGTGTTTCATTCGTGTATTGGTGCATCTTGATGCCATTGTTGGTGAGGGGCTCCACTAGAGGTTGCATTTACAGGTTAAAGGTGGAAGGGGAAAGGATGGAGTCCAGTGGGACTCGCCAGTTACTGGGTGGGGCTAGGGTCTGCTCATTTGGATGAGTTGGTCTCTGCTGGAGAGATGAGGCAAACCACTGCATGACAGATGGTGGGGATGGCTTCATGTTCAGTGGGATCAAATGCAGCAGAGATGTCGAGGAATTAAGCAGGCGTCCTCTTCCTCACTGTCCCTGATTACCTAGTTGGTGGCAGTCTCTATGCTGCATCGTGGTCAGAAACTGGAAGGAAATCCTGTAGGAGATTGTGTTGAGGTATCCATTCATGCAACCGGTTGGAGAGGGTCTTCTCAAACCACTTTGCCGAGGAAGGGTCGATGCATGAAGGGGCGATAGTTGGCTTAGGCCACCCAGGTTAAGTGTGGCCTTCTTCAGCAGCGTAACTGTCTCCTTTTCAGTCCAAATCAGATGGTACCTTGTGTGAGGGATGCCTCGATGATATTATGAAGTGGTGTGAGTGCTTAAACTTTGATCACTTTTACGACAGAGGAGAGAAATGCCATCCTTTAATTATTGGGTTTGAGGGCTGTGAGTGTGTGGGTCAGGTCTTCTGGAGTAATCGTCCTAAATATGGATATTGTGCTTGCTGATATGGGTGAGGTGTCTGTGGTGTGTTACAGGCTGTCAGTGTTGCCGTATCTTGCAAATCCTGGCCGTGAAGAAGATGTTGATGGCGTCTCATTTGCCAGTGGATTGTGGTATTTAAGGGTGTGGCAGCAAGTTGATGCAGTGCGTTAAAGCCTGGAAGAGCAATATGCTGTTTCTGGATGCTTCTATGATGGTTGTTTTGTCGTACATTGTTTTGCCTTTGGTGATGAGTGTCCTGGGTGCTGATTGGAGGGTTTTGCAGGGTGATGAGCTCTTGTAGTTGGTAGAATACCCCACAGATCTTTTCTTTTCTGCGGATGGTGCACTGTCAATTAGATCCTCTGTGTACCAAGATGTGGAAGGCTTATGTTTACTGATTCAAAGTTTTAGTGATGCTTGGATGCTGGTATTCTCAGTTAGGGTATGGTAGATGGCACTGAGTTGGGTGCTGACATTCTCCATTGGGGTTGGACGAGCAGGCTAAGGTGATGAGGTTTCCTTCCAGTGCGTCCATGAGGGAGTTCTTGAAAGAGGAGTGGAGAGTCTTGATCTGCTTCACCTAAGGCTTTTGTGTAGAACTTTTTTTACAGCCAGAGTCAACTGTATTGTTTATGAAGCCTAATCATGGTTCTAAGTGATCAGGCAAAGGTTATGTTGTGTTTGAACATCTGCACAGAGAAACTTAAATTGGGAGGGTCATGACAGTCTTGCATCCTGGTAAAATGAAAATACTGAGGGTGAAAAATGACTTTCCATTGTTCGTGGGATTCTGATAGGGACTGCCTATGCGGTACATTTAAGAGGTTTGAGAGACGTGCTTAAACGTGGACTGAAGCAAGAAGTGATACCATTTAAAAATGGAATAGATGAGATAGTTTAATTAGCTCAGAAATCGCATCAAAAATATCTCTATTATAAGATATCTAGGAGAAAATGACAAAGATTAGCAGGTGGGCGCAGATTGCAACCTGTTTTTGGGAAGGCCAACAAATCCATTGTTCATGAGTGGAGGAAGGGCATCTTGTTGAAGATTAACCATAAACTCAGTTGGCATGCAGAAAGCAAGGCATCCAATCATGCTACAAAGCAAGCCTTTGGGGAACTTTGCAAGTACTTTCACTTCTATCAATAGGGTGCAATATTTCTTGCATACAATTTGTTTTATCCCCATAGATTTCTGGTAGGGCCAACTGAGGTAGGTGCCACTCAGCGTGTAGTTACCCAGGATCTTCAGGCTCCAAATCTCATCAGCAATCCTACAAGCTCAAGTACCAGTCCCCTAGGCCAGTCTTCTTCCCTCTGAGAGGTCAAGGGTTCAGAGGCCATTGCAATAGAGGCCTTGTTGGAGGTGGAAACTTTTCACAGGGTAAGTGAACCTTTGGGGGATCTCAGACAATTTTCCTCTGGCATTTCTGGAAGGAATGGTCTATTGTTTCGCAAGTTACATAAGTTCTGCTAACAGGTCATACTTGGAAGCTGGACTTCACCATAAAGCCCTAAAAAGTTCAGCAATGCAGGATACTGACTTTTTACAAGAGCACAAGGCTGTGATTTTCCTCGAGTTCGGTGAACCGATGAAGAAAAGGGTGGGAGAAAGGCCAGGCTTTCATCCTCAATGGGTGATCAGCAGTATAGAGTTTTTCTGGTGAGAAAGAATGACAAGGGGTATTGTCCCTTCACCAATATTCAGGATCTCAATAAATACATTGTCTATAATCATTTCAAGATGGAGACTATTGCGTCACTCAGAGGTTTATTGAGCGTGTGGAGTGAAAATCTCTTTTATTGTTTTATCGAAAAAACAAAAGAAGACTGATTCAGAAAGACCGCTCCGAGACCGCTCACAGCAGCCCCACGCCACACACCAGTGCGCACAGGGGATTTTGATGGGGGGATGTGTGTAGTGTTATGGGGATGGGGGAGGAGAAGGTAAGTCTAAGTGTGGAGGTGATGGGGCAGGAGCAAAGGTAAGTGTGCTGGTGTGGGTCGAGAAAGAGTTTGTTTTACATGGAAGGGGTGAGGCTGGTGGGTAGGTATGTGTGTGTTTCAGTTTGTGTGTGTCTGTGAGGGGAGGGGATTTATGTAGGAATGATGATGGTGGGGAGGTGTCAGGGGAGCAAAGGAGGGTCGGGGGGTGAAACCCCTATGATTTAAATGTTGAGGGCAGGCAGGGGATCGGCTTGCAGGGGATACCCCCAAAAAGTGACATTTGTTAATATTGAAAGCCGCACAAAATCAGTTAATTGATAAATGCAGCCTTCAATATTTAAAAATATAATTTACAACCCTATTGAGGATTGGTTAGCTCGGTTGAACCTGATGGATGCTTACCTTACAGTCCCCATTTGTCCAGAACACAGGACGTCTCTAATGTCCTACTGAGAAGCCAATCCCCCAGGTTTTATTCTCTTCCATTTGGTCTAGCATCAACTTCTTGGTGGTATGCCAAACGTCTGTGTTCAATAGTGGCATTTTTGAAGTAGAGAGGCAGTCACATGGTGGTCTTGAGAGGATAGCTCAGGGGCAACGTGCTCGCCTTGGAAAAAAGATGATGTGGCAACACAGGTTCGATCCCCGGTCCGCGCTTAGAAACCTCTGGGTATTAAGCATGTTATAAATAACCAATTATATATTATATCTATTTGTACATTCTGGACTTAGGGTCTTCCTCCTCCGTAGTTGGGGGCCATCTTTATTTGGGTGTGGTGATCGTTGAAGGACTAGGATTCGTCATCAACTGGCAAAAGTAAGGAATGTTTCCTTCCCAGTCAGTGCAGTCCCTGTGGTTCTTCCTGAGGTTGTCAGCAGTCAATTCTGAAACATCCTACATCGGAGGTGAGGGCCATTAGAAAGGAATTGGGAATGGTGGTTCAATTCCCCAGGGAAGCCCTAAGCTACTTGGCCCGTATCTTCGGCCTGCTGTCCTCTTCTTTTCAGGTAGTGTTCTACCCCCTCTCCATTAGAGAGCTATTCAAAAGTTAAAGATTCAGGCACCTCAGAAAGGCAGGGGCTATTCACATTGGGGCCCTCTTTCCACAACAGCAAGGGCAGAGTTAGAATGATGGCTAGGGAATCTGGAGGCTTGGAAGGAAAGAGCTATCTTCCTTTCCCAACCCCCCCAGCTGCCCCCCACCACAAGGGCTTTGCTTAGAACTCGATACAGGCTTCAGCAGTTAGGGGCATGGTGTTGGGGTTCAGGTATCAAGTACAGGTAAGCAGAGATGACGCTGGAGGCAGATGGTACAAAAGGAAAGTGTCTTTATTCAGTTTCAGGGCAGTTAAAGAAAGGGAGGCAGGAGCTAGGTAATACACAACCTCTCCAGTCATCTCCCATCCTGAGTACCTAACTGTCAGTCCTGGAACTTTGGTGTACTGTGAGGTTCCAGGCTACCTCGTCACATTCTATGGCCTGCATTGGTGCACTCAATGCAAGACACATACTACACCTATCAATTGTTTAGAGGTTTTTGGTGGGCCCCTTGAAGTCAGATGTATCAAACAAGAACTTTCTTTTTTAACATTCTATTTATTATCATGGTCATACAATTACAGCAGCAGTTCCATCTGGCAGTTTTCTATTCCCCACTCCTAAGTCAAGTTCCATCCACAATTTCATTGTTCGCAACTCACCATAACATGTTTTAACATACCTTGCCCAACTATGCCCTCCACAACCATTGCATTTGCATGGATAGGCATCCTATTGCACTTGCAATACTCAGAAGAGTCATCTCACACATCCACATTGCCAGTGGGTCTTTTTAACAAATAGTTTCTATACTGTCCCCAAATATCTCTGGGTCGTGAAGCATAAAGCAGCATGGCAACACACAGTTCTTTGCTGTCATTAGCCCATGCTACGTCCTTCAGCCATTTGTCGACTGTAGGGGCCGTCCTGTGGATCCAGTTCCTAAGTATGCATCGTTTTGCTAATATCCAACATAAGTTCATGAAGCAGTGCTTAAGGCCCTTCATCCCTCCCAGTCAGCCAAGCCAACGTGCCATGGGGTCAGGCGTCATTGAATCACCTACTCTCTCTTTGACCATCTTACTGACTTCTACCCAAAAGGGTTGCCAAGCGGACCCTTCCCATAGCATGTATATGTACCCCGCAATTTCTACTTTACATCTAGGGCAAAACCCATCATTATCACTACTGATCCGCAGTATCTCAGCTGGTGTGCAGTGCAGTCTGTCCAGTATTTTAAATTGTAGTATTCGAAACCTTGAGTTGCAGGAATCCCTACTAGTTAAACCATAGATATCCCACCGGTCCCTATCCAAAATGTCCATTCCCACATCCTCCGCCCATTGCTTTACGTGTGAGTGGGCACAATGTCATGATAATATGTTGACAACCGTGCGAATTAACAATATATTTCATTATTGGGTCCTCCTCCGGTTAACACAGGAAAGATGGCCATTTTGCTTTAAAGGCTGTCCTTAGTCTATAGTAGAGTATACAGAACAAAGGCATCACAATAGAGGCTGGGTAGTGATCCCTCACCGAAGAGATCTCCTTATGACTCCATCGGGGAGCCTTCATCCTCTGACGAGGTCAGGGCAACTGACTCTGCTTGCATGCAGAGTGTCCGGAGCAGATGGAGTCTGCCAGGCATTTCGGGACCAGCTGTCGAATTTATCAAACAGTCTTGGGCCCAATCTACTCTCAAGAGATTTGATGCGGCCTATGGTTCAACCAGAGCGGTATTCTTCCTATTTTGGTCCCTTTAGTCCAAGTGCTGAATTTCTTGCCATCCACCGCAAAGGGCGGCAAAACATTGCGGACTGTTGAAGTTTACAGGTCTGCCATTTCAGCGGGTCACTGACGAGTGGAGAGGCTCCAGTAGGGGAGCACCCAGCAGTAGTGAGACTGCTATGCAGCATGAAGATTTGTACACCTCCCTTTCTGAGATACACGCAGATACACGCAGCTGTGGGACGTAAAGACGGTCTTGCAGCTCTTTATGAATTGGCTGCGAAACAGAGACCTATCAGACCAACAGTTGTTGGGGAAACTGGCTATGCTACTATGGCCCTCATTACGACCCTGGCGGAAAGTGACTGACCGGAGCGCCACAGCGTAAATAGCGTTTCCGCCATTGCACGAAGGAGCAAAGTGCGGCCCATTCCGACCCATCGGGCACGAGCACCACGCCACGGCGGAAGTGCAAAGTCCGCGATGGCGGAAATGACCCCAAAACGGCCCACACCGCCGCCGTACGGCGCCCTAGGTGCTATACCGCCACCCCTCTTAGCGGTCACCGCAGTGTGCGCCTACCGGAAAGTACGGTGACCGGAAATATACGGAAACGGAAGTAAAAACATGGGCCCGGAACGGGAAACATCCCGCCGTACACCTATAAAACCACTAAAACCACACAACCACTGAAATCACTACCCTGAAACACACCCCAACCCGTCACCCACCCTAGCGAAACCAAGAAAAATGGGAAAAGTAGCGAAGAAAGCGTGCGACCGCAAGCGGCAGGTCCACTTCTCCCGTGAGGAACTCACCGTGCTAACAGAGACCCTCCAGGAGAATGCTGCCGTCGTCTTCTCCACGCAAATGACCAGAACGGCACTTGCAAACAAGAAGACCATATGGGCTCTGGTGGCACAGCGGGTAAGTGCGGTGGTGACCGCACCCCGCACCCCACAGCAATGCCGCAAGCGATGGGACGACCTGCGGATACGCGTCCGCAGCATACTCTCTGCCAACCGCAACATTGCCACAGCCACCGGGGGAGGTCCTGAATCACCCATCAAGTTGACCCCCTGGGAAGAAATCTGTGCCTCCACCATCGGAATGGAGAGCATAGAGGGAGTCGGAGGGATGGAGAAAGGAGTGCAGACATCCGAAGATTCAGGTAGGTGGGCCCGATAAAACAATGCCAAATCCACACAGTCCATCCATGTGAAGTACCATGCGTCCACATAGTGCAACAGAAACACATGTCCAGGAGAACGTCCACACACATCGCCCTTTTAGCGCACGTTAAAACCCACAATAAATACATAAATAATTAAAAACCCCTAATACACGCACTACACGTGCAGCAGGCACACCCTAACTGCAGGCTGCCAAACAACTGCACCCTCACTCCACACACAAATTAAAGCACCTCCAAGGCCCCGACCCAAATCACCCTCAGGTACCACCCCAAAGCATGTGATACAATGCCATACCAATTCCCACAGACCCATCAATAACCCTCGCCCTCCTTTACTCCACCACAGGGTCCGATCCAAACGACGAGCTACAGGACACCCCTACCAGCACACCTGCAAAGAGGGCCAAGACCAACGGCCAGAGACCCTCCACCTCAGCTGCACGCATCAAGACACGGCAGCAGCACAAATCAGGTGGCAGCACAGAGGAGGGAACATCAACAGGCACCCCAGCAGCCAGCATGCCCACAACACCACCACCACAGGTCCCCCAATGGATGCCACAGAAGGCACTGCCTCTGGTGGCAGCAGCACCATAGGTGACACCCCATTGATGGCAGCATGCTCCGACACAGAAGACGGGGATGTCGAAGTCAGATCCATCCATGACCTGTCCCAATCCCCCTGTCTGTCCCATCCCGTACAACATGAGGATACCACGCAGGGGCACCCACAAGACGACGACTGGCCATCCCCCACAAGCCCTGTGGCAAGGCAACATGAGGACAACAGCCCCTCTGTGGCACCCCCGCAAATAGCCATGGCCCAGCAGAGGCAAAAGTCCCTCGACCAGTTAATCGTACAACAGCAGCAACTGGCCACACTCCTCAAGGACCATGCCGATGAATGTGGGGGCACTAAGGCAGACATAGAAACATCAACTGAGACACTTAGGGCAGAAATGGAGAGAGGTACAGAGACGCTAAGGGCACAAATGGAGAGAAGCACCGAGAGCCTGAGGGGGGAACTGCATGCGACGTCCAAAGACGTATGTGCCGAACTTGCCGCAGTGCGCCGTGTGCTCACTGAGCTCTCGCAAACCCTTAGGGACATGCATGGACGTGAGCAGGCAGACACATCATCCGTTGCAAGTTCCGTCCAGGGCAGCCCCCAACGTAGATCTGGAAGGAACCTGCGCTCCACAGGCAGGGGTGCCCCTGATACCCGCAGAGGGGGCTTGCAATAGCGACAGCCCACTGACAATGAGCATCTTTGGACACTGGTGTTCGGGGGGGAGGTAGGAGGGTGGAGGGGGTGTGTTGGGCTCACTTGGGTGGCGGGTCGATAGGGTGTTCAACATGACATCACATATGCCATAAAAAGTGCACGATCAACCAATGAGATGTGTGGACATTGATCTTTGTGTACTAGGCCATCATAGGCGTACAGTCCATATTGTGCATGTCCCAGACACACGCAGTGCCACGAGTCCCGTGTCCATGTATCAGCCACCAGGCGTGAGTGCTAGAAGCATACATCAATGAGATGCCGACGAATGTCACGGGCCTCCGGTGCCTCGCAGACTCCATGAGGTGCTGCCACATCCCCACCCTCATCATGACCATCATCAGGTGCTTGCAGTTCTGCGTCAGGGGGCATGGGCACATTTCTACGTACGCACATGTTGTGGAGCATGACACATGCCATGACCATCTTTGCAACCTTCTCATGGCGGTACAGGAGTTCCCCGCCAGACCTGCTGAGGCAGCGGAAACGAGTCTTCAGTAGGCCGAATGCCTGTTCAATGACTACACGGGTACGTGAGTGGGCATGGTTGTAGTCCTCCTCATGCTGGTCCCGTGGGTTCCGGACTGGTGTGAGGAGCCATCTCTTCAGTGGATATCCAGCATCACCTGTATGTGGACGAGAAACGTATGATGTGGAATGCCATTGATACGTACGCACACCCCCCCCCCCCCTTCCTGCCAGGTCATTGCCAATTCACATACCCCACATAATCATGCATGTAATGAGACTCACCGAGTAGCCAGGATCTGTTCCCTGCGTGTCGCTCCATGTAGCGTGGTATTGTAGAGTTCCTCAAGACCATAGAATCATGGGTTGATCCAGGGAATCGGGCACAACAATGTGTAATGATCCTGTTGGAGTCACACACCATTTGTACGTTCAGGGAATGAAATTGTTTTCGGTTGCGGTACTGGGCCTCCATGGCATGTGGGACGACCAATTCCACATGGGTGCAGTCGATGGCACCAATGCAACCCGGTATGCCGGCAAGTGCATGGAATCCCACTTTTGTGTTGGTAATTTCCTGCTCCGAGCGTGGTAGAGAGATGTAGTCGTCTGCGTGCTGCAGGAGGGCATCGAGCACTTGAAATAGTGTCCGTGAGAACAGTGGCTGAGAAATGCCATGCAACTGTCCGACTGTGTGCTGGTAGGTGCCTGTGGCCAGGAAGTGGAGTACAGACACCACCTTCAGTAGGGGTGGGATGGCGGTTGGGCTATCTATCATGCTGACAAGGTCAGCCTGTGTCATGTCCACAATGGCGGCTATGGTGTCCCGGTCCAGACGGTAGAGGGTGTGGATCTGCTCATCAGTGAGGTTGAACGGATGTGCTCGGAGGCGTGGGATTGCGGGCTGCCTGCGTGGTGGTAGTGGCTGTGCTGGTGGGCCTTGCTGGCCCTGCCTTGCCCTCCTCCTCCTCCTGCGTCTCCTCCGTGCGGCTGGTTGTAGTTGGTGTTCGTCTTCTTCTTGGAGTTGGAGCACTTGCAGTGCTATCAGGTCCCCCAGGGCCAACATCGCGAGTCCTGCCGGTAGCATTTCGGTGTGGTTGTGGGAGGAGACTGGCTGCGCAATTTATGTGTTTTCAGGCTGTATGGCCTCCACCTGTGGTGATTGATTCCACCTGTGCAAACTGCTCCCCCCTTTGGCCGAGCACGTCCCGCGCACAACGCTGCAATTCGGGGAATGGCATCTTGCTATTGCAATCATGTATTTGTACCCGATGGCCGTGTAAGATTGGTTGATATGTTCATTCTGCTGTGGTCCCATTGTTTCACATACTATCTGTGCAGTCGCGAACAGACTTGTGAAGGGTCAGTGGAACGTAGTACTCGAGTAACGGTGGGCCCTCATGCATCACTGTACCGAGTTGCAACGACGGGCGGGGCGTCCCATTTGTGGGTGAAGGCAGTTGCCATTTTCACACACAGCCGCACTCGATGGAATAATTAGTGATTTCAAACGGCCACAGATGCCTTTTCGACGTGATGTTGCAAATGAGGAATTCGAAGGGCGGCGCTTTCGGTTTCCAGCTAGCGGCGAGGAGATGCCCACAGGTCTGACTGCAAATATAACGTTCTATTGTTCAATGTCCTTGAGACAGGGCCCATGGCGAGGAAGCAATGATTGATATGAATAGTTTGGGATGCGCAATAGCTACGTGGGCGATGAGGCCGGCCGTTCCCAAATACATGTTACTTCACAACACTGGAATTACGGGCTGGGGCACTGTGGATTTTGCAGGCTGCATAACGCACAGACTCAATGGATGTTTCTAATGTTATGTGAGTAATTATTCAGGCGTTTTGAACCCGGGATGAGGGAATGATGAATGGATGCATGGGCAGGTGATTTGATACAGAGTTTGCCATGTACAGGGCTTCTTGGGATCTATCCGCCTCCCCTACGCTATGTGATGCAGGGCTGCCATTGTGGGACCATCGTCTATCTGGCCTTGTTGAGCCCTCCCTGTCTCGACGCGCCCTCAGACACTTGTGTCCATGCACGTTAACATTCCCATCTGATGGATTCTGTTTTGACAGACGCATGCACAGGTACACTCGTTTGTGATGGTGTTTGCACCTCGATATAGATGGTTATGAGTCGCAAGTGGTTTTGGGGTGGTGATGATCCTTTGGAGTGGGCTAGCATGCATATGGCTGTGGATTTCGTGTGATCATTGAAGTGAGTTGTTGGAATGTAGTTCTGATGGCCATTCTGTTCTTTTTCTTTTCTTTTGGTTGACAGGTATCTCCTCCCCTTTTGCCACTGCCATCTGTATGCCACTCCTGCAGATGGGTTTTACTCCCGACACCTGCTGCTTCGTGTTAATCAGTGGAGCAGCATTACGATCTTATGGGACGATCGCCAATGGCCCACATGCCCTTACGCAGTACTGGTGGCTCGGAGCAACATTTCGGCCTTTCAGCTGGACTAGTGCCTCCCCATTGGGACGGCCCTGCGGTTCTGTGCGCTTCCATGTTGCCTTTTCGTACGTGAATGTGGCTCTGTGTACCATGGGGGAACAGGGCGACACACAAGTAGTGGCTGGTCATTTCTTGCGGATGCAGCCCACAATGGTGATTAGTGTTTTGGAGTTCATGGCCTGATGGCTGTATGGGCTTGGTGACTTTGATGTGCATAAAATTTCTATTCTGATTTGGCCCGTGTAGCGTTTTTCTTTGCAAGTGATGTGGCATATGCCTATTTGGGGGGCGATGTATTGTGAGGAGATCTGCATTGGGTTCCAGCTTCGGAGTTTAGTTGCGTGGTACTGTACTGGCCGCGTTTGCCTACTAAGCCCGTGAGGTCAGGGATGGGGGCTGCCAATATGACAGTTTGAATGTTGTCATGCTCAGGGGCGGGGGATTGGGTTTTGTGTAACAGATGCCGGTCAGCCAGGTGGACTGGTGGAATGATGTGATTCTCGGAATATTGCTGGTCACAGGTGCCTGTGTTTGCGTGCGTTTCTTGGTAGGGGACTGTGGTCATGTCCATTGGGATGGCTTCTGTATTCATGCCATCTGTGCCCTGCAGCTCCCATTGGCCCCTCTTGTGTTTCTTTTGTTCGTTGCCATGCATGGGTGACTTGTACATTTCAATGGTTGCATTGTGACTTCATTGCACCTACGGGGAGTTGTACTTTGTGGGCAGGGAGCGGTGTACAGGCACTCAGTGGGGCCGTTTACGGTTGATTCGCAATGCCGTACTTCTCACCATGGCGGAATGGTACATTACGCCATGCCTGATGGCGTTAGGTACATGTCCGCTAGGGTCGGAATTGGCGTACCCTTGCGCCATGGTGGTGTTTGCGGTTTCGCATGGCGCGCGCGCGCGTGCTTGGTGCAGTTAGCGTTGGCGTTCACTACGGTGTCGCTAATGGCTTCGTACTTTGCGGTGACGGGTCATAGTCGCACCGAGCGCTGTTCGATGGCGGTATTGCATTTCCGCCATCGTTTTCCGATTTCCGCAAGGGTCGTAATGAGGGCCTATGTCTAGTTTCCTGCAGAAGAGTGGCAGATGTGAAAGCTCTCGAAGTTGACAGGAAGACATTGGGCCTCATTACGAGATTCGGGGTAATGGAAAAACGATGCTGGTAAGGGAATACCGGCACCGCTTACTGCTCCGGCCTATTACGAGTAGACATCCCGGTATCAGCGCCACCGCTGAGACCATGCCCCTCTGTACCGGCATGTGCGCGGGCACGCGCCCCTTCGGGCTGGCAATACCGGGATGCCGCTAACAGGAGAACATTACAAGTAACGCGGACATGCACCTACAGGCATGTAGAAGGCGGTAATTAGGGAGACCACGATACCGGCATCACCGGCATTGCGGAGCCCAAATTAAAAGCAAACTGCTGTGTATCCAAATGCCACAGGTGCACACAATCAGCACAGGTGGAGGCAATGGAGCCTGGCCAAGCACAAAAGGAGCACACCCACACACCACACCCCTTCCTACACCAGAATGATCACACTTGCTGGTGCAAATTCGTGGCTGGAGGACATGCCTGCATTGCCACTCCATGACCAACAACTACAACCAGCACATCAGAGGAGACACAGGAGGAGAAGGAGGGTGAGACAGGCCCAGCACGTTCCACCAGTGCAGATACTGGTTCCATGTAGGTATCCACCAATTCCTCGCATCAGAGCCAGCCCTTACAACCTAACCCCTATGCAGATCCACACCCAGTACCACCAGGACCGGGACACCATCACCTCCATTGTGGAGATGAAACACAACGACATGGTCAGCCTGATTGAAATCCGCACCGCCATCCCCCCTCCACTGAAGGTAGTAAATGTGCTCAATTTCCTGGCCACAGGCACCTACCAGCACACCGTGTGTCAGCTGCATGGCATATCACAACCCTGTATAACATGCATGCTCATAGCTCTCAACTCACACGCTTTTGGGAGGACATTTAAAGGGCTGACTCACCCGCCAAGCCTCCTGCACGCCCATTCATTCCAATTGGCGTCTCACCCGCCAAAAACAAAATCGGGTGATTTCACCCGCTTTTGCAACACAAATGGTTGAGAGCTATGCATGCTGAACCAAGTGATGGATGCCCTCCCGAAGCATGCAAGGGACTACATATCCCTAGCATGCCCTGACCAAGAGGTTAATGACACAAAAATGGGCTTCCATGTACTGGCAGGCATGTCACATCGAATCGGTGCCCTCAACTGCACCCATGTGGAATTGGTGAACCCCCATTCCATGGAGGTGGTGTACCGCATTCGTAAGCCATACCACCCCATGAAAGTGCAGATGGCATGTGACTCCAGCAATTTCATCGCACATTGCTGTGCACGATTTCCGGGATTAACACATGATGTCAAGGTGCTGTGGAACTACTCGCCACCCCGCCACATTGAGCAACAGGCTGCACGACGTGCCTGGCTGCTGGGTGAGTCTGCAAACAGGCCCATGGCAGTGTGTGGGGGGGGGGGGCGGTGAGATGCATACTCCACCTGGGTGAGAATGGGATGGTGACTGGACACTGCCCATACTGCAAAACACTCTCCCCTAAACATCCCAACCTAAACATGACACTGAAAATATCAACCCACTCTCCATTGCAGCACAACAATGCCAATATGTCAGACTTGCAAGCAGCCCACACCCCTCACATGTGACCACGTCATGGTCCCTCTCACTCCATCTGGTTGCGTGGTGAGTCCGATATGAAGGCCCCTCAGTCCTGTAAGTCAAACTTGCCCTACACCATGTCATCGCCAAGTAGTGAACAGGCCAGATTGTTGCACATACATGTAGCCAGTGACTGACAACTGTGATATCCTGCGTACCAACATAAACAATGAACAGCCTTAGTACAGATGTCATGGAGGAGATACCCCCACCCATACAATATTGTGCTGCCATGCAGGTGATGCTGGCTATCCCCTGAATCCGTGGCTCCTCACCCCTGTCAGGAATCTGCAGGACAGGCATGAAGAGGACTACAATTGGGCTCATTCCCATACCCGTGTTGTGATCGAGCAGACCATTGGCCTCTGCAGGCCTATTGGCGCACTCCTCTACGGGCCTGAGAGGCTGGATGAGATCATCATGGTCTGTAGACCGAGTGAAAATACTAGGTCACACAGCCACTCTCCATTGGACCCAATCTGGGTAAGAAATTGTCTCAAGTTAAAGAAAGTTCAATAATGTATCCAAGGCAGTACACTTATTCAAATGAAAGAGTCTGTTGCTGTTTAACAAAAGTAATGATTTATCGGAAAAAAATCAAAACAGAGCTATCACTAATACAAACTTTGTGAGGAAGCAGTTGCCACAGCTCATTAATAAGTCAGACTTAATATGCCTATGCATTTCGGAAAGAGATTTCCTTCTTCAGGGCAAGTCTGTTATGTTGCAGGTAAGTGAAATACACAAAAAAGTTCCATCATAACAGTTAAGCAAAATAAAACAAAACAGAAATAAGCACAATCGAGAAAACACATAATTGTCATAAAGGTTAAGCATAGCACATACCATTTAGTTGAAATTTCCATGGGTGATGGGCCAGAGGAAAAAAGAATGAATAAACATAATGAGTGGGCTGTTTGTTTACACATCGTGTGGCCAAGAAGGATTATATGTGAGCTCCATTACCTGTATAATGTGGCCAACTCTGTACGTAAGAAGTACGGGAAAAAAACGTTCGTAGCAGGTGCCCAATGTGTTTCAAGCATTCGTTGGAGGTACCCAGTGCGGTATATGCGGACAAATGCCATAAGTCCTGCAGCTGCAATGCAGGGTAAGAACGTGATTAATGGGAGAAAAGTGTATGCTAAAATGGAATAACTAAGATCCCGTGGGACCCAGAGCCTTACCGTGAGTTACACGGATCGATGTTCTTCTGAGCGCAGCCGAGCAGAGTCTCCGACTGCCGTGTACAGCCGTTGTCAGGGCAATGGTCATTGTATAGAACACGTGACCGCCTCGCGGCCAGCAGAGGCTGGAGGACACGATAAGATGCGGTTGCAGGAGAATGTGAGCACTGATGTGTAAAACAAATAATTATCATGCTAAGTATGATAATAACGAAAATTATAACGAAGCTAAATTAAAAAACAAAAAATAATCAAAATCATGAAAATAGAAAAAATACTCAATCAATCAAAATGTATATATGAAGGTCCATGCTTGGAGTTTGACATGAGATGAAATAAAAACCACTAAGATGGGGTGTAAAGTATATCCTGATTATCACGGGGCATTTAAAGTCCATGCTAGAAGCATCACATTAGATTAAATGGAGCAGCCTTGTCGCGGAAGGTGTCGCAGCTAGCTCCCTTTAAATGATTTTTTGAACAAGACGTACTGTTACTACTTCAGTATTATTCAATTCTAAAAGAATTTTTTTACCTAGTGGTGCCCACTCATTTCTCTCTTTGATCATCATGGTCTGTGCACAACATGTGGATCCAGCGGAAAGTACATCTGTCACCTGACATTGACCAGCAAGCACCGGGTGTGGATGAGGATGAGGAGGGAGTAGATGTTGCATGACGGCCAGGGCGCCATGCACCAGATGGACGTGCGGTGCGCCAATCAGTGCCTGACAATTTCTCATGAGAGACAGGGATTCAGAGGGTGGAATGGTGGCTGTACTCTGGGCACTGGGATCGTGTGCATATGGACAAATAACCAATGTCCACTCGCAATTTCTTTTTTGAACACAACGGTTGTATTGAACAGAACATTTCATCATAGTGAATTGGCCTGTGCAATCCTGGCCAAGAACTGCGTCACTGCTGATAGCCCCTCGCATATCAGCCTGGTATTTGTCTCGATGGCCCATGTCATGGCCGCAGTGTTGTCACGTGCCTTCTGCCTTGTCAAGGCACCATCTGCAACATATTGCTTGACGAGCTCCTGCTGCCACCCCTCCATTCGGGCCATGTGCCCCTCTACATCCTGGATGGCTGTGGAGGTGGACAGGACAACTGCAGAGGGCCCCAATGCAGGTCTGTCCTCTGGGCGGCTCCAGGCCTCTTGGATCGCCTCTCCTCCTGACGTGTGCAGAGGGGTGCTATCTGGGTTGCTCAGTGGGGTGTGCTGGGCTTTTGCTGGGGGCTCGGTGTGCGTGCACCATCCCTGGACAGGTTGTCGTCCTCACATAAGCATTCCTCAACCTGGGACTGTCCGTCACCACTCTGGGGCGCTGAGGCAGCTGCCTCCCCTATGGAGCTGTTTGCGGCTGACTGGGTCCCATCTGCCACTGCCTCTGGATCAGTGGATACGTCCTGTGTTCCTTCTAGTGGTTTTGCGCCAGTTGTTTTCTGCCCCTGAGTCTTGGCATGTTGTATTGGTGTTGGTTTGGGTGGCAGTTGTTGTTTGGTAGTGGCCTTTGATGTCCATGGCCTGGTGCCGTCATCCCTGGCCCTGGCCTTTTTTGCTGGTGTCGTGGCCCGTGTCGCAGTATCCTCACCATCGCTGTCGGCATCTGTGCTTGTAGGGGACCGAGAGAGGTACGGCATCAGTGATGGTTGTACGTGCATCATGTATACATTGGTATTGGTGCAGTTGTACCCATGTGATGCATTGCAATCTTGGAGTTGTGGCATACAGGTTGCTTGCTATATGGGGGGTTATTCAAGCATACATCAGGTTCTCACATGTGTAAGGTGGTATATGCTGTGTGACATGCCTTTGTGTTGTGGACTGCGTGCAGTTTGACACATGCTGTTTAGCTTTTTGTGGGGTGTGTTTCAGGTCTGGCATTGGCATGCTGCATGCATGTTGATGTGACAGTGCTGGGGACAGCATCTGGACAGGGATGTGTCCATGTGTGTGTGATGGCCCATGCATTGCCTTATGTCACTATCACATTTGTAGGCCATCATCATGCTTTGGTTTCCTATGGTTTGTGGGGACACACATCTCCATCTGCCGATGATGGTACTCCACACTCCATATCTCCGACTCCCTCGATGCCCTCCATGACTACGGTACTGGTGCATGTCTCCTCCCATCTGGTGAGCTTGATGGGGGAGTGGGCCCCGCTGCCTGTTGCATACCCTAGCTCCGATTGGCGGATAGTATGTTCCTCACACAGAGGCGTAGGTCATCCCACCACTTCTTGATGTCTTTAACCGTGAGGGCGATGTGCCGACCGCACTGAACTTTCTGGCCACTTCCTCCCATATCTACATTTTAGTGATTTGTGCAGGTCGCCTGAGGTCTGCTGCAAAAACCACATCAGCATTCTGGGTCAATGTGTCGGCCAACATATTCAATTAATCTTCAGAAAAGCACACCCCTTGCGCTGACGGGAGGCACCTTTCTTGATAGCCTTTGGCATTCTGGTGGAGATGTATGTGGTGGTTTGGGGGTCCAGGTCCTGTGTGTGGAGGATTGCAATAGATTGTGTTTTTCAAGATGGCCGCTGTTACATTTCCCGTTCCGGCGCGATGACGTTACTTCCGGTTCTGGTATTGCCGGGCCCGGTATTGCCGGTGGAGGTGTCCCCCAGGGATCTAACCTCTCTCCCTGGCTGTTCAACCAATACCTGGCACTCCTTGCCCACCGCATTGCCGCTCTCTGCACCAACTTTCAGTGCTATGCGGATGATAGCCAGCTCATTTTTAGGCTACCCTTGGCCTCCTCCTCTCCTTCCCTCATCTCTGACTGTCTTTCTGCCATCCAGGAGTGGTGTGCCACCAACGACCTCTGCCTTAATGCCAGTAAGACTGGGATTCTACTCATCGGCACACCCACTCCCTCCTTCCCTGCAGTTCTCTGGCCGTCCTCTCTAGGCCCTCTTCCTGCTCCCACCTGCAAGGCTAAAAGCCTCAGGGTCATCTTCAACTCCACACTCTCCTTTTCTCCTCACATCTCTGACGTATCTAAGAAGTCACACTACCAGCAGCACCTCCTCAGAGGTATTCTTCCTTTCCTCTCCTTCCCCCAGAAGCTCACTGTCTCCAAAGCCCTGGTTCTCTCTAGGCTGGACTGATGTAACAATCTAAATCTGCCTGCCTCTACTCTCCACCCTCTGCAATTTATCCAGAACAGGACTGCGAGACTTGTGCTTGGCCTCAAGCCCAGGGATCGAATCTCTCCAGGACTGAAATCTCTGCACTCGCTCCCAGTGGCTGCGAGGATAAGTTCAAAACCCTCTGCATTGTCCACAAGGCCTTCTTGGGCCTGGGGCCCCAATACCTTCAACTCTCTCTTCCTAAATATCTTCCTTCTCGAGCTCTTCGCTCATCCATCTCCAACTCCCTCAGGGTCAGTCGTTTCTCCAAGCAACAAGTTGGTGGTAGATCTCTCTCTTCTGCAGGGGTCTCCCTCTGGAACAGCCTTCCTGCCTCCCTGAAACTTGAGGAGAACCATCTCCGGTTCCGGAAGCACCTCAAAACCTTCCTCTTTGCTTCTGCTTTCTCTCCCCCTCTCCCCTGCTGAATTCCTGACAGAAACTGCACTAGTTACCTGGCCACCCTTTCTGATCTCGGGCCCAGGCCCCGCCATTTGCCCACCTGCACTGCCTCCCTGGCAACCCCTGCACCTGGAGACTGTTTTCTGTACCCCTACAGTCCCCCTACCAGCACTTATGTCTGCACTTACATTGCACTTGCCACCAGCTGGCCATTTTATTTATCTTATTTATTCTACTATCCCGTGAACTGCAATTTCCCCTCTCCCTTCCCCCTTGCACTTTTTCCCTTTTCCCCCTTCCCATGCTTTTGCGCGATCTGTATGGCAGGTGGCTTAGTAGGATTGTTGTCTGTCTTCCCTTTTTTCCCCCCTCCCTTGCCTCATCGCGCCTTGAAACACTTGTGTATAGGCGCGTTATAAATGCTGTATCATACCATATCATATCATAACATTTGTAATGCGCCTATACATCAAAAAGGTGTTTCCAGGCGCCACAAGACAAAAGTGGGGAGGGGGCAGAGACCGGAGGCTCAGATTATGCTTGTTCAAATCTTACCTAACACCAATGTTGCAATCCGCTCAATCGCTTTGAAATAAAAAAAAATGAAAGTCAATTCATTCGACCTCGGCTGCCTTCTGAATATCTTCCAGCCTTGCTCCTACATTGTACGCTTTAGAGGCCATTGCCCCTCTCACTGAGTACACACCATAGCTTTCCACATCAATACCCGCCTGTTGCATCACCCATCTAGCCAGGGATGCCGGGGTTCCAAAAGGCTTACGCAATGCCATGAGTAATTGTGTCACTCCTCCGGATGTCAGGCTCTGTGTCATGTTTTCATAAGCCGTCAGGCATCTGACTGGACAAAGTTTAGGCTGGTCTGGGAAAGCATTATAGGATACCATCCTCAAACTGTCTGTTCTTTTTGTGACAGTGAATGTGACCCGTTGGCGATAGCATCTTTCTGGTAATCTCCAACACTCGCACATCTGATACTCTCTTGCATGATATGCAGGGCTGAAGTCGAGGGTAGGCGCGGGGGGACGGGGTACACCCACTTTATTCAGAGGGTGACTTAGTGCCCCCCAGCTAAAAGAGAAGCATTGGATGTCCTCTTTGAATTTATGAATTAATGCCGACATTGGGCTCAAACCGCAGTCTAGGCCAGACACTTCACCACTGCACTATATAAGGTGATGACCCCTGATGATATGAGACATGGAAGAGTTGTCACTTTGGCTGCAAGGGCCTTTTTTGGATAGTTCAGTGTTGTCAGGCAATCCTGTAAACAACCTCAACACCCTACTCGAAGCAAGCAAATCTGTCCGACATGGACACCATCGTGTTATTAGCTCTGGGAATACCTCCCCATCCAGCTGCCAATCGCTACAATCTCGGAGGTATCTGCAGTTCCAGTTTCCAAATTCGTTCTGCAGTCCCGGTAGATACTCTTCTGGCACATAGACATTTCTCTGTAGGCATAAATACCAAAAGTCCTTTGCTAGCTCTGCTAGCATTTTGGATCTTGTTCTGCCCAGACGGTTGATATACCTGACCGTGGATACTTTGTCCATTTTGAGGAGTACGCACCATTGTACTCTCTCTTGGGTTCAACATTTCACTGCAAAGGACCCTGCTAGCAACTCTAGGCAGTTGATGTGTAGATCGAGTTCCAGACCCGACCATCTGCCTCCCGTCGTCATTTCTCTGCAACAGGCTATGCAGCCTCATCAGCTGGCATCAGACTTTATTACTAGGTCTGGGGATGAGTCAAATATTGCTTTCCCGTTCCAGGCTTCCATATGCTGGAACCACCACTCCAATTCCACTCTCGCCTCGTGCAATATCAGAACCTTCTTTTCATGTGATAGGCCCTTTCTCAGATGCTAAATCTTCAGCCTCTGCAGGGCTGTGTAATGGAGTGGGCTCAGGAAAATAGCATGAATAGATGATGCCAGGTGCCCCACCAGTCTGGCTAATTCCTGCAGTGATATCATTTCCTTGATCTCTTTTTCTGATGGTGTTCACCTTGTCCAATGGTAAACTGAGAGTCCTCTGGTTTGTATCTACCACGAATCCTAGAAACTACATGGATTGTTCTGGCTGCAACTGAGACTTCTCCCAATTCACTAAGAAGCCCAGACGTTGCAGCAGATTGATTGCAATTGTCACCTGATCCTGAAACAGTTCCTTGTCCTGGCACTTTAGATATGTCGTCTAGGTATATAATCAAACGAATGCCCCGCTCTCTTAGTTGGCTTACTACTGGCTTCATTAGTATGGTGAAGCACCAGGGCGATGAGGTCATACCTAACAGCAGACACATGAATTCCCATGTCTGACCACTCCAGAGAAACCACAGGAACTTCCGGTGCTCTCCTGCAATGTACCGACAGACAGGCGTTCCTGAGGTCTATACTGGCACCAATCCACATGTTGAATTATGTCTCTTATGAGGTGCATTTTGAAGTGTCTGTACACAATGGAGCTATTCAATTCTCTGAGCTTGATCACCGGCCTCAGCCTGTGGTTGCCTTTCACCAGAAACATATTGCTTATGAACCCGTCTCTAGTGTTTGACGTTTGAACAATGGCTGTCTTTCGATCTAGTTCCCTTATCTCTGCGTCCAGCAACCAATGGTCCCCCTTGCTGAGCATAATAGGTCTCGGTAGCCTTGCTTGACCTGGTCAGTGATAAAAATCCAAATGAAAACCCTGTACTGTATCCCGGATCCAGGTGTCTCTGGATGTTAACCTCCAGTTTTCAATGTGCTGCACAACCCTCCCGCCTACTGCAGTGTATGTCTGTGCCTTTTGGTTGCAAGTGCTGCACTGTGCTTGTTCTCACCTGTATCATTATGCTGTTGACGCTTGGCGTGACGCCAGCCCCTTCCTCTGCCTCTTCCCCTTGAGGGGAAAAACAGGTTTGGTTTTCGGCCATCTTGCTCTTTACAGTTACCTCTGTCACGGTAGGGCCTCCCACAAGCATAGAGGCTGGCCGAGGGGCCCCTGCCACTGCCAGCCCACCAAAAAACCTGTCTGCTGAAGACACTTTCATGGTATGCTTGAGTTTTTTTCGAAAGTAGCATAAGTATTGGCAAATGTTGTCATTTATTTAATTAACAAATTTCTATAACAGTTTGACTTTGGCTGCTGCTGCTGCCTCTGATGTTGCCAATTCACTCCCTTTAGGTTCTATCTTCACCAGGATGGACCGTCTTCTCTCTGCGGTGATGGCACTGTTGGCGTTACCCAACAGGCATATGGCTCTCTGCGCCCATCCTGTCAGGACAACAGGATCAACACTCTCCCCTTTCACTTTAGCCTCCTCCACCATCTGGAGGATCTTTGTAATTGGCCTTATTACAGCAAGCACTTGTAGGAAAGCCCCCCTAGATGCTCACACCAGAAGAAATACAACCCACTAGGGAAAAAAGTCCCCTTTCACCTCTTGCAAGGACAACAAGTTTTATTTCCACAAAAATGGATGCAGCAACAAAGTACTCTGCTGCCGTGGAATGTTCTGCCAATATCTGTACAAACAGAACTTTATGAAGGTACAAGGTGTCATCGGTGACATTATTACATACAGGAGAAACCAGCGCGGCTGGTTGGTGAGACCCTACACATGGACAGCCTGCTCCAAAGGGGAAGCCGGGCCATTGGTTACAGTCCCGTCCATCCATCATCTACCACGTGAGCGAGGTTGCATTCGTCATCCGTTTCAAGCTGAGTAATTGACAATTAGTGGCAAACAAAATTACACATTTCTATCTATGTACCAGTGCACCTGGTACAAGCAGACAGGGGCCCAGAGGGAAGGCAGAGGTCACACTAACTCACACACTTCACTCACTCTGAGGAAGGCCAGCACCTCTCCAAGGTCTTCCACCCTCGTTCTGGGCTATGATTTCATCCCTCCTTGCACGTCACAGCACAAATCATGTGACCTGAAGGTGAAGGCAAGAGAACTCTGCTTTCTGATCTTTCTTGATCGATTGGGGGTCTAACGGTTTTATAATCAGTGTTCTGGGGCTAGGTGGTATTTTGGAATTCAAGGGTTTTAGGGCTAGGGCAGTTGAGTACTATAACTTTAGAAATGGGACTGGTGGGTGTCGGAGGTCCATGCCCTCCTTCTCGTGCAATTATATCGTACAGAGACACATAGCCTTTCTCCCGTGGCCTTGCAGGGCACATTCTTCGGCTGGCAACGTTTTAGAAGAATGAAGGGTTTATAGGCCTCTGTGGTTCTGGCCTTTCTCATCAGTGCCCGGGATGCAACCTGATTTCATCCCCATGGTGGTGGTCTGTGCCTGAGATGCTAGCTGCTGCACTGCGTTTAGGCCTTGCATTTCGATATGGCTGTTGATATCTAAGATGGCGATTGTTCCCGCAAGTATACTAAATCTAAAAAGCATGCAATAATATGATCATGTGGAGCTTTTAAGGGCAGCCTCCTCCCCCTTGGTCTCCTACATTACCTTTCACGTTGTGCCTTATTCTGAAGCACCTGGGGGTGTAGGAAGACTGCGTCCCCTTCCCAACAGACTTTATCTTAGCATGATCTTCAAGATCTATCAAGTCCTTTCTTCACGTCCTTGGTATATCTTCCAATGAAGGTGAGCATCCTCTCATCTATCTCTGGTGTTTTGGCAATTCCTTCAGGCAGATGCCGCCTGGGACACTCCACTCTTAGTTTGTTTCTGGCTTCCTTGGCCAGTGGTGTCCTCAGCCTTTTCTTCAGATACGCCGCTATCTTAGCTGGTGGTTCCCATTCCGAGGACCTGGGATGAATGAGTGAGTCCGGGTCAAAGTCATCCCCATCCCCCTCCTGATTCTCCGTGATCTTCCTTTTCTTGGGCATTTTTCTGTTTTGACCTTCGCTGGAGCCTGACAGCTTTTCCGCCTCCTCAATGGAATGTTCTTGCCAGCTTTCTTCCTCCAGCTCATCTGAGCTGTCTGAGGAGATTTCTTGCCACCTGCTTTCCTTTACCCTTGACCTCACTGCCTTTGGTTATAGGTGATAGGATCTAAAACAAAAGGATCGAATGCCTTTTTTTCGACACCAAAAGGATGGAAAAAAAAGGGTTGAATTACTTTTAAAAAAAAATTTTTATGGTGGGGGGTCCACCCTAACCCCTGTTTTCTTTTTTTAAAAACTTTTTTTTGCATACTAAAGAAAAAATATATAAATAAATCAATAAAAAGCATTCAACCATTTTTTTCCCCGTCGTTTTGAATTAGAAAAAAAGGGCATTCAATCCTTTTTTTTTCGATCCTTTGGCTGGACACCACTGCCTTTCTCTTGCCAACTTTCTCCTTCCGTGGTGTGCCCGGGGAGGTATGGGCACTGTGCAACCGGCAGGCTTTCTTTCTTCCCCCTTTCTCTCGCCCAGCCTCACCTGAACCTCTGATCTCCTCCAAGCCTTGGGAGAACTTCCACCAATCCTCCACGAGGGACAGGTGTTGTGAACCATGCCCCAGGCTAGCACATAGTGCATTTTGGAAGACCTGCCCCATACTGGGCAGAAGCCTTTTCTGGCTTGCTTGTGGTATTCTCTCTTCACTAGAGCTGCTCTTGTTTCTACGCTTTCAGTGATGAAATGGAGGTTAAATACAGGTTTCCGGGGCCATGCAGCTTCACAGTTTAACTTGGGACTGTGCCCATCGGAATGTGTTGCTGTAACTGGCCGTTTACTGCTCTCCACTTTCCCAGCGTGTGATTACCACCTCCGATCTGTATGCTGTCTCGTGCACACCCTTGTTAAGGTATCACCAATTCTATGCACGAGCTGAGTGATTTAAATGATGCGCTCTGTTCGTTCCTTTACTGCGTGCCGCTCCCCTCATAAAATACAAATGCCACCGAAACGCGTCGCTCCAGCGCCGGAACAGCCAGGTCCGTCGTGCGGAGAGGCCTACTTCTATGGTATTTCTATGCTGGCAACCTGCCAGGTAGCCTGTACCTCGCGGGCACCGGAGCAGCAGCCCCATTGTGCCCTAATGCGGAAAGGTTCTGCTGATCGCTTTGCTGCACTCTAAGGAAGAAAACAACAATAACCGTCCTACTAGGCCTTGTGTCATTTGGATTGTGCAAGTGCAGGTACAAGAAGTGCAAGGGGGGGGAAGTGGGGTGAAGGGGGGTAAGTGCCAGTAGGGGCAGAAGGGATAATGCTAGGGTGAGAAGGAAGCGCAGGGCAGTGTGGAGGCATACAAGTGTGTGGGGAGGGAAGAAGAGGGCTCCTGGGGGTAGGAAAGTGCTAAGGAGAGGCCAGGTGGGCAAGTGCCAGGTGATGCAGGGAGTGCAGGACGGTGGTTCGGTAGGAATGCACATCCCACAGGCTAGTCAGGGGAAGGGGGACCAGAAGGGCAAGTGCAGGTTAGGGAGGGTCAGGGAGACTGGGGTGCTGGGATAGACAGGGTGAGGAGGGCCTGTGCCCTGTAGGACTCAGAAAGGACCAGGCAGCCAGTCAATGTGGCAGAGGAGGGCATTAGCAGGGGAAGGGGAGAGGGAAGGAAGAAGAGAAAAGGAGGGTCTTGAAAAGTTTCTGGAATTTAAGGAGATCCGGCTCAAGCCTGAGAGGTTCTGGGTGGCCAGTCCAGAGGGAGGCTCCTGCTGAACAGAGAGGTCTACCCTCACTCTCTGCTTGGAAAGGCATCTGAACCACAGAGAGTTGGAGCTAGAAGACCAAAGGGCTCTAGCAGGGAGGTATTTAGGGAGATAGAGAGACCAATGTAGTGGGGTCCCAGGCCCCAGAAAGCCTTGTGGATGATGCAGAGGGTCTTGAACTTGATTCTCGCAGCCACCGGGATCCAGTGGAGAGATGTTATGGCTGGAGAGATGCCGTCCCTGGGCTTGAGGCCAAGGATAAGTCTTGCAGTCCTATTCTGGATAAGTTGAACGGGGTGAATGGAGGATAAAGGCAAATTAAGGAAGCGGCTGTTGCAGTAATCCATTTTAGAGAGGACCAGACCTCTGGAGACATTGAGTTTCTGGGGGTAGGTGAGGAAAGGGAGAATGTCTCTGAGGAGGTGCAGCTGAAAGTGGGACTTCTTGGCAAGGCCTGTGATGTGAGGAGAGAAGGGGAGGGGTCGAAGATGACACCAAGGTGGTTTGTCTCGCAAGAGGGTGAGGGGAGGGGACACATGGCGGGCGGCCAGAGAGTAGGAGGGAAGGAGGGAGCAGGGGTCCCAATGAGAAGGATCTCAGTCCTACTGGCATTAAGGCAGAGATTTTTAGCACCGCACCATGCCTGAATAGCAGTCAGACAGTCAGGGATGAGAGAGGAAGAAGAGAAGCAAGTAGAGGGAAGCTTGAAGGAGAGCTGAGTGCCATCTGCATAACACTGGAAGTGAGGAGAGAAGGTGATCAAGTGGGCTAAAGGGACAAGGTAGATATTGAAGAGCCATGGCAAGAGGATAGAGCCCTGGGGCGTGAGAATTTAATTGGCATAGCCCTGAGATTTTATTTACATAGAATTTCAACTTCTCAGCTTTACTAAAAAAAATCTCCAAAACCTGCCCTTTTCAGGTTGCCCGCGATGTAGACCGGGACCTCCGGTCTACATCAATCCTTTGCGCACCCCTCGCTGTGCGGTAAGAATGAGGCAGAGACGGAGCTGTGCTCAACACGTCTTTATTCTTCCTCGCTCATACCAAGACTGCCAGTTTCCTTCCCCGTCTCATCACTTCCCTCCCCATGCTCCTAGTCCTGACCCTGCTCTCCCGCACTACAACTCCCAACACTATACCTCCACCCAATTTGAATGCCAACAACATTTCAACAACACAACTTTAACCCATCTCTTCAATACGACTGCGGTGTGTGTCTCAAGCCCTTTGCGGGCAAGAGTTCTCTGGACTCATCCTTTACCAGGGATCATCCAGTCTCTCTTCCTCTTGGCTGCAGACATCCGATTCCTCTCCATCTTCTTGATATGATTCATAGGAGGAGTATTCCCTTTCACCTTCTCGTGCTCCTTGTCTCGGCTCTTGACTGGTTCCCAACACTTTCTTAAAGTGTGAGGGGTTTCTCGTGATCTGACGTCAGTCTCCTTCTGCCCTGACGAGTGAGTCTTTTTTTTTCAGTGATGATGAGAGGATCCTCATGGAAAAACATGTCCCCTTTGTTGGTCCTGGTTTGTCTCACAACCACCATGTCCTCAATCTCCAGAGTGGATGGTTTGGCTTGTCACCTTTGATCCGCGTAGACTTTCATCTTTTCTTTTGCTTTGAGGTCCCAACTTCTTATCTCTCGATCTTCCTCCTGACGGTCAACAACCCCTTTGGGTTGAGGTAGTCGGGTGTACATGGTCAACCCAAACATTACTTCTGGCAGGCACTTTCCTGTCGAGTTATGAGGGGTGCTCCTGTAGTCCTGCAATAATTGATGAAGCACTTGCTTGTAGGGCTGTCTTGTCAGGGTAGATATTTGTAATGTTTGCTTGAGATTGTCCATGAACCTTTCAATCATGCCATTGGCCTGGGGCCACAGTGGCGTCACCTTCCTGTGCTTAAACCCCATGTATTTTGTGAAGTCACGGAAACCCTGGCTCGTGAATGGTTGTCCATTGTCCCATTTTACTTGCAGAAGGACACCATATGTGTTAAGATCCTGTCCAGCACAGGAATAACATGGTGCGCCACAGTGGACGAGATTACTTGTGTCTCAGGATATCTGTGATATTAATCCATTACTGCTACCATGTATTTCCCCCCTTCCATCGGTCCAAAGAAGTCTACGGCAACCTGCAACCACTCCCCTTCAGGTAGTGGGGACATGTTGAGTTACTCAGGATGTCTTGTAGGGGTGATGAGGCTGCACGTGTGGCACTTTCTTAGCAGGTTTTCTGCCATTCCGTCTAGCTGTGGGAACCATAGTTTCTGGCAAAACATTAGTTTTGTTGATAACTATCCCTCAGTGTCCTTCATGTGTGAGGTCTAGTAGTCGTTTCTTGAATTGGTTCAGTATGATGATCTTGTACCCCTTTAGAAGAAGGCCTACTTATTACATTGCTAGCTCGTCTTTGACTAGTAATAGGCTGTCTATGTCTTTCCTTGTTTCATCCAACTCTCCTTTGCTTCTCTCTTTGACTGACCGTCATTTGTCTGTCTTCAGTCCCTCCGTTATTATTTGAAATGCTGTGTCTTCCTCTGCCATTTTTGTAAGTTCCAGGTGTTCGATGCCTTTCGGAACGGTCTGTTGAATAAGATAGATGTTATGTTATGTTATTGTGCTTAAACCGTGCCAAAGCCTGTGGGCATCCAGGCGCGGAGAGATAGATAGGTGCATTCATGCTAGTTAAAGAGAATCGTATTCAACTGCTTTCAATAGGCAAAATGATTCTCCATTTTACGTAGCTGTAAGGGCAAGCAATTCCATGCCTTGGCATCCTGAACATGGAAGGCCCGACCAAAGCCTCGGGCATGTTTTACCCATTGTAGTTCCAGCAGGGAGCCCTAAGCTGATCTTAAGTTTTTCTTAGACTGGTAAAGATTAACCTTGTCCTTCAGGTAAGCTGGAGCATTAACAAAAATGCACTTGTGGCATATGGATAACAGTGTAAATTGGATTCTAGCTGCCACTGGGAGCCAATGTAGCTTTTTTCTTGCTGTGGTCATTGGCTCTGATATTTTCCTCTGAAAGATGATACGTATGGCTGCATTTTGAATTTTTTGCAACTGTTGAACTTTTGCCTTGCTTGCACCTCCTAAGAGTCCATTACAATAATCGACACGTGGGAGGATCACCGCTCTCACGAGTTTTGTACGATTACTATTGAAATCAATGGTGCTACTTGCCTAAGTACCTTGAGGTGATAGTTGGTGCTAGTAGTAATAGCTAATACATGGACTTTTCAATCTAAGTTTTCTTCCATGTATGTGCTCAGCGTCTTCACCTTCTGCACTACCTTGATTTGACTACCATCGATGGTAAAATTAGCATACCTCTGGTCTAAATTGGTTTGTGCCTGCCAAGGACCAAAAAGCATAAACTCGGTCTTAGCCGCATTAAGACTGAGCCAATTTGTGGACATAGAAGATTTTATCATAAGGTATACTGCGTTCAACATCTGTTGGTCCTTCTCATGATCACCAGTAATATCTAGGATCAGCTGAAAGTCATCGGCATAATTACAGAAGAATATCTGAAGTAATCCTAGTTCACCACATAGGGGGAGGATGTAGATATTGAATAGCAAGGGGGAAAGACACACGCCCTGTGGCACTCCACATGTTATGATTTGTGAATCTGAAGCACTGTCGCGCCAATGCACTCTTGACTGGTGGCCCTCTAGGAATGATTTAAACCAGGTAATGGCCTCCATAGAGAGACCCCCGACAGTTGACATCCGATCTAGCAGTATTTTATGGTCTAGCAAGTCAAAGGCTGCTGATAGATCGAGCAGCATCAGCAGCCCCGACTTGCTATGCACCAGCTTGGAAAGCATGTGCATCTGTAAGTCCAGAAGTGCACTCTCTACGCCATGGTAGCTCCTGAACCCTGACTGTTTTGCATGCAATATGCCGGTGGCCTGGACGTACGACTGTAACTGTATAGTAGCCGCTTTATCAACAAGCTTAAGAAAGAATAAGCTGTTGGTTTTTTTAGCAACTGTATGACTGCCACACTTTTTATAGACTGGGGGATAAAGCCCGTTCAAAAAGACAAGTTCACAAATCTGCAAAGAAAGGGCGCAAACAAGTCCATGGGTCTCATTACGAGCTTGGAGGTAAGGGAAAAACAATGCCGGTAAGGGATTACTGCATCACTTACCGCTCCGGGCCATTACGACCCGCCAACCCGCTATCAGCGGTCCCCTTATTAACGGTGCCTTTAATAGCAGCATTGGCGCGGGCACGCGACCCTACATGCTGGCAATAGCGGCATGGTGTAAACAGGAGCTGAACACAAGTCAGGCGGACATGCAAATAACGGCCTACTGAAGGCCACAAAGTACCTTACCGGCATGGATGAAATACCGGCATCGCGAACCATCCGTAAACGGCCATGTGCAGTGTTCCCAACTGCCACTGGTGCACACAATCATCACAGGTGGAGGCAATGTAGACTGGGCCAGCACAAAAGGAGCACACCCCACCCCTACCCACACCCAGTCACACACCAAAATGTTTCCAATACTAGTAGCAATACTGGGGCTGGAGGACATGATTGCAGTGGAACTCCAGCAACAACAAGAACAGGCAGCACAGAGGAGACGTAGGAGGAGAAGGAGGGTGAGGCAGTCCATGCATGCACCACCAGTGCAGGCAGTTGTACCACACAGGCAGCCCCCAATCCCTCGAATCAGAGCCAGTCCATTCAGCCTAACCCTATAGCAGATCCACACCCTGTACCGTCTGGACCGGGACACCATCAGCACCATTGTGGACATGATACATAACAACATTGCCAGCTTCATAGACATCCGTACCGCCATCCCCCCTCTACTGAAGGTGGTGTCTGTGCTCCACTTCCTGGCCACAGGCACCTACCAGTACACAGTAGGGCAGATGCATGGCATATCACAACCATTATTCTCACGGACGCTGAACCAAGTGCTCGATGCCCTGCTGAAGCACACCAGCGACCACATATTCCTACCACAGACTGGCCAGGAGATCTCCAACACCAAAGTTGGCTTTCATTCACTGGCAGGCTTCCCAGGTTGCATCGGTGCCATCGACTGCACCCATGTTGAATTGGTGTCCCACATGCCATGGAGGTAGTGTACCGCAAACGTAAGTTATACCACTCCATCAACGTGCAAATGGTATGTGACTCAAACAAGATCATCACACATTGTTGTGCCTGATTTCCAGGATCAACCCATGATTCAATGGTCATGTGGAACTCCACAATACCATGCTACATGGAGCAACACGCAGGGCAACGATCCTGGCTACTCAGTGAGTTGCATGTCAAGCTCATGGCAGTGTGATGTGGGGAGATGATTGGGGGGAGAGATGCATACTTCACCTGGCTGAGATGGGGGGGGGGGATGCATACTTCACCTGGCTGAGATGGGGGGATGCATACTTCACCTGGCTGAGATGGGGGGGATGCATACTTCACCTGGCTGAGATGGGGGGAGATGCATTCTTCACCTGGCTGAGATGGGGGGGGGAGATGCATACTTCACCTGGCTGAGATGGTGGGGGGAGATGCATACTTCACCTGGCTGAGATGGGGGGGGGGAGATGCATACTTCACCTGGCTCAGATTAGCTGAGAGGATGGACCATGATCATACCCCAAAGCAGGCCAGCCTGGACCTGACACCTGACAGCTAAATGCAAGACATAAGCTGCACTACTATGAAAATGAGGCAGTGCTGCAACCATTGCATAGCCATCAACATGTACACTGCACATAATCAGACCGTAGCCACTGCAGCACAATGCAGCGACATGCAGTTAGTATGGCCAATGCAAATGACCGAATAACATCACCACAATGGACATGTGTCCATTAGTGTGTACAAAGGAGTCACATGAGGCCAAAATACAGAATCTCACTCCTACACCACCACAGAGGTCCAGCATACCAGCATGGCTACATCAGGCGTGGAAAGTCAGATCATAAAGAGTCTGGCTTCAACAGTGACAGGATAAAAGCATACAATTAACTACACATCACCTAGATCATGGGAATAACCGGTGTGGGCAACCACAGTGCATGTGAACTCATAAAGAATAGGACACCCCTGCGCCCACTAGACGATGCCACGCACACCTGTTGATCATATGAATTCACACATTGCAGTTACTTTGAGTAGCTCTATTTGTGCATGCATAGGTGGATGCAAACAGGAAATAAATGCATGCTATTGTGTCATTGATACAGGTCACATTTGGTGTAATCACTTACACATAACCATTGTTGCACACATGCAGGTGATGCTGGCTGTTCCTTGAAGAGGTGGCTCCTTACCCCTGTCCGGAACGCGCAGAACAGGCACGGAGAGGACTACAATCGTGCACATACACGTACCCATGTGGTGATCGAGCAGACATTTGGGATTTTGAAGGCACGGTTTCTATGCCTCGGCAGGTCTGGTGGGGCACTCCTGTATGAGCATGAAAAGGTGGGCAAGATCATCATGGCATGTGTCATGCTACACAATATGTGCATCAGACAGAATGTGCCTCTGCCCCCTGACGTTGAACTGCAACCACCTGACGAGGGGGATGAGGATGGAGGAGATGGGGCTGCACATCAGGGAGGTAGCGATGCACAGGAGGGACGTGCCGTGCGCCAGACTTTGATTAACCAATGTTTCTAACACACATGAACACACATGGATGTGGAATGTGCCATGGAGGTGGGACTCAGGGCACTGGTAGTGTCGGGGACATGGGCATTGTACACTGTTCACCAATAAAGCACAGGTACACAATAAGCAATGTCCGGTCATGGGAATTCCCATATCACAACAGGTGTATTGAACTAATAGAACATTGAATGTGCACAAGCCCACCCCACCCCACACACCCTCTCCCCCCTCCCTCTCCCCCCTCAACTCCCCCACACACCCTCTCACCCCTCCACCTCCCCCCTCAACTTCCTCACACACCCTCTCCCCCTTCCCCTCAACTTCCCCACACACCTTCTCCCCCTTCCCCCCCCAACTTCCCCACACATGGTGTGCACTTGCATGCACCATTAGTCTGCAATAGTTCGGAATGGCAAGCTGCACCTACAACCCTTGTCCACTGCCAGCATCGGGTGGACCCCTGTCCAACTTGCGCAAGTTCCGCACAGACCTACGCAGGGGGCTGGTCTGTGTGGAGCTGGCATTCGAGGAGGTGCCTAGTTGTTCGAACACCTGTGCGGGACGCAGGGCCTCCAAGGCTTCCACCATGCGGCTGCACATTCCCTGAAATCCTCCCTTGCCTGGCAACTTTCAATGATGTGCTGGGTCACCAGCCCTGTCAGCTCCTCCTGGCGCTGTTGGATTATTGTGATTCCCTCTTGCCTGTCCCGGACACCGGTGGATGTCGAAGCTGCATGCGACATGGTTGCTACATCATGCATGCTCCCCGTGGGGCTGGGGCTCCCTGGCCATGACTCCACAGCAGACAGCTCATGGCTGCTGGCATTGTGTATGCTGGGTGGGAAGAGGTGGGGTGACTGCAGGGGGCCTGTTGCGGTAGGTGTTCCGGGTGTTGGACTATGTGTATCATCATCTGACACGGGTGCCGTGGCAGCTGCCTCTCCGATGGTACTGCTGGCAGTGGAAACAAAGCCTTCAGCCACTGGCTCCTGTGTGGTGGCGGGTGTGGGTGCTGTGGTGGTGGCCCTTTTGCACATTGGTGCTGTAGCTTTGTGGGTTGTGTTGGGCTTGTGAGGTAGTCCTGGTTTGACTCTTCCCCTTGATGTTGAGGGCCTGTTTGCTCCCTTCGTGCCCGTGGACTTCTTCACTGGTGTCGCGGGCTGCTCCGTGGGGTCCTGATCATCACTGTCAGATTGTGTGCCTGTGGGGGACCAAGAGAGGGACAGCATCAGGGATGGGTCTACGTGCATCAGGCATGCATTGGGGTAGCTGCAGTTCTATGGAATGGCAGGTATTTGCCGTTGAAGTAGTGACATAGAAGTTGCTTGCCTTATGGGTGGGTCATGCAGGGATGCGTCTGGGCTGACACATGTATGGGGTGCATCATGCATGTGGACGAGATGGTGCTGTGCACTGCCTGTAGGCAGGGTTGCGTACATGTGTCTGGTGGCCCCTGCATTGCATCATTTCACTGTCAGTTCAGGGGGGACATCTTCATGGTTTGCATTACAGTGGTTTATTTGGGACACTTACCTGCATTAGCCGATGATGGGGCTCCACGCTCCATATCCTCCACTCCCTCGATTGCCTCCAGTCCAATGGTGCTCGCACAAGTCTCCTCCCAGCGAGTCATCTTAATGGGTAAGGCACCTCCGCCACCTGTTGCCATTCCCTGGCTACGGTTTGCTGCGATGATGGTCCGGACGCGTAGGCGCAGGTCATCTGAGTGCTTCCAGACATCTTTTAACGTGCGTGAGGTCGTGCCAACCGCACTCACTTTACGCGCCACCTCCGCCCAGATCTCTTTCTTGCACAACAGTGCAGGTCAACACATATCATTTGCAAAAACAAGCTCCCCATTTTCGGCCAAGGTGTCTGCAAGCATGTTGAGCTCTTCTTCGGAGAAGCGCTCCTTGCGCAGGCACGCAGCTCCTTTTTTCAGTGCCTTGGGCTTTCTAATATGCTGTTGGTTGATTTTGGGACTGGTGTGGTTGTGATGTGGATCCTGGGTGCTGAGGATGGCAATGGATTGTGTTTTTAAAGATGGCTGCCGTGCTCGTTCCTGTTCCTGTGTGATGATGCTATTTCCAGTTCCGCCTATTTACGGTCACCGCTATTAGTGGTGACCGCTATTGGCAGCCACCACTGATAGCGGTCACTGCTAATGCCGGAACCATGGATGGCGTTGGTGCTATCTGCGCATCCCTCGATGCTGCTAAGGGCGATTTTTGGGCCTTTAGCAGCATGGCGGTAAGGTCGTTGCCGGCATGGCGCAAAGCCGGTACCCGCGAACTCATAATAGCCCTCTAATAGCGGGCTCTTTGCTACACGGGCACAGTACTTGATCCATGCCGGTAAGGACAGTTACTTACCTCCAACCTTGTAATGACCCCCATGTGTTCCAGAATATACTTTGACGGAAGCAATTCTCCCAGGCAGTTAGGAGGGTGCATAGTTTTAAGTATGCTATGCATTTCAACTACGGTAGATTCCTTGAATCTGAACCCGGTGGGCTGCTCTGGTTGGGTTGTAGTTTCTGACTTCTGAGTTAACAATTTTGTTAAAGGGTTGTCATTAATTTCTTGTGTCTCAGTCGGGTTTTGGTTGGGGATCAGAACTGGTAGTGAGGATACCAGGGCTTCCTTCTTGATTTGATCTTGTGCTTGCAGTAATTTATCAGCGAAAGCCCTCTGTACCCGATTACAATCATCGGCTGTGGGTTTAATACAGGGGCTAGAAACGTTTTTCCCACGTTCTAAAAAGACGAAAAAGTTCTTTCATCTGGTTCTGAATGGCCTGAATGTACCATGCGCCTGATTGGCTGCCTGACTGCCTGAATGCCTTCTGAGTTATTGGTTGCCTGAGAGCGACCCAGCAGAGTGAAAGGGGGATCAACAGTATATATCGGGGCCTCTCACTGCTACAAATCAATCAGAAGCTGAAGTTGAAACTGATGCTTAACTTTGAAGCCCACTGGAAGAAGAGGAACTGCTGCTGCTGTCCTTCGTTAATCTGAAAGCTGCTGTGCCTTCAAGGAACTGATCCAAGAGAGGGCCTGGCTAGGAGACCTCTTCCCGAGCCACGAGGGACCATCATGTACCAGCTGATCTTTGCCAAAGCTCCCTGGATGTCAGACCCTCGAAAGGCTGCCGACCGGAGACAGGGACCGCAGCGGAATCACAAAGTGAAGCGCCCGGACATTGACATCCATCACCGTCGCCGACCACCGTCTCTGACCGGAGCCGCAGTGCTCCCTTTGCCTAAAACATTTTGATCCAAGGACTCCCTTGTTCATCACCGTCTACCGCTTTTGTCCTGCCGGAGAAAGACAAGGCCGCCGACGACCGAGGAGAATGTGCCAGTGGGTTTCCTGCCACCAAAAGACCTCAAAGATGCCGACGAAGTTACTGAAGCCAGACATGGTCACGTCCCGTTTGCCGATGCCAGATGCCGACGACCCGGTGCCCTTGCTGGGCCAAAGTTCTTCATTGAGCCTTTGTGGCAACAAACACTCATTGTCGAGGTGCACCGCATGCCTCAGCTTGTAGGATGTGTTCAGCCAATCGTCAACGACAACCGCAAGAACTGAAGCTGCTACCGCAACGACAGTGTTCACCCCTTTCTTCACCGAATCCCAATGACCCACGGCTCCTGCCTTAAAGGGAGTGTGCTCAAGAAGGTCCTGTCGATGACTCACGAAGAACGCTACGAAACCAGGTACTTTGGGGCAGAAGAACTTTTATAGAAGGAGAGTAGACTCTAATAGACAATATATGGACTGGGCTTGTAGTACATCTTTATTTACAGTTTACCCAGGTGGGGGGATCCCCATACAGAATTGTGCCTAGTGGTAGGGGCTAGTATTCAGCCTATTGTTCTAACCAACTGCTTTTCCTCCTTTGTCTATTGTTGTTTCTCTTTTTTACTTGATTTGTGTAACATCTAGACTAAGTATAGTTGATGCACTTTAATTAAATCTAATAGTAATTGTGGTACCACGTAGAACTGTGTATATAGTTACCATTTTAGAACTGTTAGAGCACAAAGTGAGTTATTGTGATTGTTTATATAACTGTGAACCTTATTTATATAAAGACTGTGTCGATACAAATATAGAGAACCTTGGCTGGGGTGCTCGGTGCCTCTTCTCTGCCATATAGAGAGCAGGAGTACAGACGCCCCCCTCCGGTGCTTTACAGTCGCGAACGGCTATGAAGCTCGATTAACATTCATTTGACCATTGAAAAGGGGCATGTGGTTCATCAGTGCCCTCGGGGGTTCACTTATCGCTGTGAAGTCCTTGATGTACAGAGCACAGTAACTCGCTAGGCCTATGAATGATCGAAGTTCAGATACATTTGTCAGTGGCAATGTCTCACTGAGCGCGTGTACCTTCTCTGGATCAGGTGTCATCTCTTTTGCCGAGAAAATGTGACTGAAGAATCGGAGGGTGCCTTTCCTGAATTCACATTTCTCTCGATTCAATGTGAGGTTGGCCGCTTCCACAGGCATGCACAGTTGCGCTAGGATGTCGTCATGCTTTTCTGTTGTGGTGCTAAAGACAAGGATGTCGTTTCTATAATTAATACAGTTTGGGATGTGTTTGATCAGATTGTGGATTTCTGCCTGGAAAAATTTGGCCGCCGAGGAGACACCAAAGCCTGGCCTTTTGTACCTGTACAACCCTAGATGGGTTACGAATGTTGTAATATACCTGCTCTCTGGGCTTAAGACTAGCTGATGGTACCTTTTTTTTAAGTCCAATTTTGAAAAGACTGTTGCGCCCTTCAGCAGGTGAACCATGTCCGTGATGTGGGGGCTTAGGTGTCTCTCCCGCTTGATGGCCTAATTTGGTCTCCTCATGTCCACGCACAGCCGGATGGAGTCTGACACTTTCTTGGAAACCGACACGAACGGGACATCCATGGTGTGGGCCGTGATGCTGGTTCAATGATGTCCTGGCTCAACAATTTGTGTAGCTCTTCTTTTACTTGGCGTTAGATATTTACCAGGATTCCCCGGTAGTGCTGCACCACCGGTCTTACTTCAGAGTCAATGTGGAGCGTAATTTGGCAATTCTTGAGTTTGCCAATCCCTTTGAATAGAGACGGGCAGATTTGATCTATCTTGTCCACAGTGTCGATATATTTATAGAACATGAGCTTGTAGAGGATATGAATTAGGCCCATCTCAATTGCTGTTTTGAAGCTCATGATGCACCCCCACTCAGTAGGAGTGGATATCACATGGACTGGTATGTCTCTGGTTTGTGTCTTGTAGCGGCAGCGCACCACATATTGCCCCAAGCATTTAAGTGAGGTCTTTGAGCCATAAGGGTATATTTCTACCTCCAGGGGGGGGAGGCTGGGTGTGTGTGACAGTGCCCAATATACCTGCTCACTGATGACATTTACCACTGCACCAATGTCGATGAGGAATTCCATCTGTTTCTCATTCAACTGCATTAGTAGTGTGGGGCTGTGCTTTGTTGCGTTCTGATTTCACAGCATGTAGAGGTTCCATTTCAGAGGAGCTCGTTCAGTGTCAGACGGTGATTGTTCCACTAGGTATCGGGCGTGACGTCTCAAGCGGCCTTCCTGTCTTGTCGACGGGGTCCGGTAATGTCTGTTTTCTCTTCCAGGTCGTTCCTCTTTCCTTTCTCTTCAGTGTCTTTACTCCCCTGAACCGTGGTCTTTCCTCTCACCTTCCTTTCCTCATATGATGGATTGCGTAGCCGGGTGAGAAAATTCAGTCGTTGTGACGGTAGGCCTTCTGCGCTGTCTGCTGGATGTACCTCCATTGTTCTCCCGACCGAGATTCCTCACTAGGCGGACTACCGGTTTGAAGTGATTTTCCTCTCCGCAGTCCGAACAGCGTTGTCCAATTGCAGGGCACAAGCCCTCATGTGGGTACTCATAACCATATTTATAGCAGAAGGGCTCGCCAGGTGCTCTGGAGGCTCCTGCAAGTTTGTGTATGCTGTCAGGCTGCAGTGCCTGCCCTTTTAGACTCCCGAAAGATTCCACCTTTGAGTCAATGGCCATTTCCGCACGTGCTAGCCTGCGTATTTCCTCCAAAGATCTTGCCTTATGTAGTAATTTCCTCCTGAATGACTACGATTTGCGAAATCACAATGCTTCATTTTGCTACGTAGTCTCATCATGAAAGCATCCATTGTCTCCCCTTTGGCTTGTTTCGTGGTGTGGAAGAGATGCCTCTCGTAATCTACGTTGGTGTGGGGTGTAAAGTAGGTGACCAGAGCTGTCTTGAGGCCCTGGTTTGTGTCAATTTATTCAGCCAGAAACTCATCAATTATATTTCTGGTGTCGGGCTCGCCGCTAGCTTTAGCAGGCACTGTTGACATGCGTCTTCCACTGGGCCAGTTGCCCCTACATATAGGCCGAAGTCCCTGACGCACCTGGCCCTTCACACTCACCGCCGCGGCCCTCGGGCCTTGCAGAAATGCTCCCAGCGGGGTGCCGCTTTCTGTTTTATGGTTGTCCCGCTTCCTTAGCAATGTCGGGAGCACCACGGCTCTGGTGTGCAGTTATAATGTCTAAAACATAATGTCGACTTACAAAATGTCGAAAAAATAATGTAAAAAAAAAACATTTCTAATGCTTTATTTTTTTATTTACATGTTTTTTTGGGGTCTGCAAGTAAAAAAAAAGGTTACAACAGAAAAACATTTAAAAAGAGGGGCTTGGGGGGAACCCCCCCCATTTAAAACAAAAAACAGAGAAAAAAAGACATTCGAATTTTTTTTTTTAGACATTATGTTTTTGACATTTTGACTTTCGACATTATATATTTCAATATTATCACTATAAACCCACGGCTCGACCGACGTGCTTGAGAAGGACAAAGGGGACAACCGCACACGCAGGCCCTCTTCCTCGTCGCCTATTGTCGGGTTGCCTCCGATGTAGAACGGGGCCTCAGGTCTGCATCAACCCTTTGCGCGCACCTCGCTGCGCGGGAAGAATGAGGCAGAGACAGAGCTGAGCTCAACACATCTTTAGTCTTCCTCGCTCATACCCAAACTGCCCGTTTCCTTCCCCAATTCATCACTTTCCTCCCCACGCCTCATGTCCCGCCTCTGCACTCTCGGACTACAACTCCCAACACTACAGCACTGAGGCAGATTTTAATTATACCATGTCATACTTGCCAACCCGGAACAAGGATACACTTGAATAGGTCAGGGTATTCACTTATGCACTCTCCTTTTTCCTATCACCATAACAGTTCAATAAATACTCAAAATATGTTACCTTCTTGGTTCTTATAAGGAAAGGTACATTGTCGAGAAAACACAAAATTTATCGGTACTGATCATACAGGGAGAAAAAACACAAGAGAATGAACAATAATTAATCCAGTTGCTTGTGCATCAAAACAAGGAATGAGTCCTTCACTGTCATTATCCGATAGGCAGTATCACATAGAAAACAAGTGCACATTTTTAACAGAGACAACAAAACAGGTAACAAAATGCTCTTCCAGAGAACAGTGACAATACACTGTGGTTAAAAGGTGCATCTACACCGTGGTGTTTCAGCCGTCTATAGGGGCTAGATATGCCTCATATCTGACACGGCCTTCTTCAGGATGGGGGGCTGTATGATATGGAAGTTCTTTGAGTGCTGTGAACAGGGAAAGGGAAAGGTAATCAGGGGAGTGTTCAAGTGGTCATTATTTGGCAATGAATAAATCAATAGCTGTGCCATGTGAAAGGTTTCAAGGAAAAACACAACTTACCTATGGAAGTGAATAACCACAGGCACTTTGAAGGGGACGCAGTCTCATCTGTGATGATCCCAAAGGGCTCCTATTGCCAAAATGAGGGGTGACATTTTATGTTTAGTCTCCTCAGTCTATTTATACTTGTAGAGAAAGACATGACTGGACTGTATGACAGTATATAATTAAACTGTACACCAATGCTTAATTAAGCTTACCTCTAAATTAGGGCTGTGGTCTTGTTGAAAGTGATCAGTATTGGCCTTGAAGACAGGTATTGTCCTAAAAGAGGGCATTCTGTTAGTTACCAGATCGAGCATGTTGCTTAGTGTATAGCTAGCGTGATGATTCATGTGGCGTTCACTACATACCTCTTAGAATCTTAATTGTGCAGCGCTCGCGGGCTGCATGTGACAGGCAAAGAGCTGAAGAGCTTTGCACGGGTTGCTGAGTCACTCTGTGGGCTTGAAGACCAGGAGGCACAGCGTTGCTAACGCGGTTGCGAGGTCTCGAGTATATGTATAGGGGCGGCCATCTTGGAAAGGTGTCCGGAGCCGTAATGGGACTAAGAATGAGGCTAGGGGCCTATTCGGGACTCGAAATTGTTAGAAAAACCACTTCTTATGGTATAATTTGGACATCATGTTTATGGCGGTTGCCATGGAAACCATTTATGACAACTGCAATTCTAAAAAATCGATTGTGCATGGTGACAATGTCGTGTCTGTTGTCCGGTTAGTACATAAAAAAGTTATCTACCCGTGGTGGTCAACACACATAGATGCGTATTGGAAAATTGCATCATTGACGGCATATCGTGGTGACAATGTCGTGTCTGTTGTACGGTTACTACATAAAAAAGTTATCTACCCGTGGTGGTCAATACACATAGATGCGTATTGGAAAATTGCATCATTGACGGCATATCGTAGCTTTGCATTGCATCTGATTAATTGTGGGTGGCACAATAGGGAGGCACGGTGCATTTTAGGCTATACATTGATATATTGCAAGCAACATATGGCAGAAGCAAAGTGTCCTTGTGATTCGTGATATTGAATAACAGATCTTGGGTATACATTGTGCCTGCCTTGTCATAAGGGGCACAAGGTGGATGCATGGTAGCTCATAATAGATATCCATTGGTAGGGGATGACACTTTTTCCAAACAGGGGTCGTGATCACAAAGGAGAACATACAACTGAACTCTATTGGTATATACTGCCATATCAGAACGGGGTATGCAGACCTATATATGGAGCCATCATACCTGTAAGCAGTTTGGATGTTATGCTATACAGGGCATCTGACCAGTAGACTCACATGAAGGATTTCCATTCAATGTAAAATTTGAGTCTAGCTTGCACAGTGCCCAATTTATGCACCCATCCTTGCTCAAGTTGCCTCAAAATTCTATGTATACCTCCCCCCGCTCCGCGGGTGTTACTTTTTGCAGAATAAACCACCTTAAATCTGTGCTTTGTGGTTCTTTCTGCTGAAATGCTCAACCAGGGGCTTGTTGGCTATCGTGTTCCTTATGCATGAGCGGGGCTCAGAGATGCGCCTCTTGATGGGATGGATAGTCTTTCCTACCTAAAGTAGTCCACAAGGGCATTGCATTATGTAAATCACGCCCTTTGTGTTACAGTTTGTATGGTCCTTCATTGTCCTCTTGGTTGTCTTGTGCTCAAATGATTTCTTCTGTAATGTGAGCGGGCAGGCCACACACTTGTCACACTTGTAATGCCCCAGGATTGGGGTAGATTCCACAATGTGTTGTCCGCTCGTGGGGGTGGTTCTATAAATGTGTACCAGGGAATCTTTTAAGTTCTTGTTCTTTTTAAAAGCAAAGCATGGTGTTTTGTTCAATGTGCCTGTCTGATTCACCAGGTGCCAATTTGTCTTTATGGTCTTTTGTATCAGTTGGCGTAAAGGTCCAAAGGTAGTTACACACACTAACCTCCCTAGTTCTTTCTTGGGCTTCTTCTCGAGGCAGATCTCTCTTGGTGTGTGACTCGCTCTCTTCTGGGCTTGCCTGATCGATTTGCGGGGGTAGCCTCTTTCTGTCAGTCTAGCTTGTAGGTCCTCGGGATGTTTCTTGTACATCTCAATTTCCGTGCAGTTCCTACGGATGCGCAAAAACTGCCCTTAGGGTAGATTGTATTTTAGACCCATGGTAACTTTGAAAATGGAGTAGGCTGTTGCGATCCATCGGTTTTTGGAACAATTCTGTCTTCAAATGATCTCCTGTTCTATATATATGGAGATCCAAGAAATCAATCTGGTGATGGTCCCAATGTATGGTGAATTTAATGTGTGGACTGCGTGAATTCATCCATCGGTGAAACTCCTGCAACCCAGGTGGGGAGCCATTCCATATGATTATGATGTCATCTATAAATCGTTTCCAGAGGGCGATGTTCTCTAAATAAGGGTTCTCTTCAGTGAATATATTGTTTTTCTCGTAGTTGGACATATAAAGATTTGCAATGTCTGGGGCCAATGTAGCCCCCATACTCACTCCTTTCATTTGCTTATAGATCTGATCCTGGAAGACAAAGACATTTTCTGACATTGCCAGTCTTGTGCATTCTAGAATGAATTCTGTCGGTGTTGAACTGATATCATCCCTGGTATTCAAGATGTCACGTATTACCTCTAGACCTTCTGCTTGTGGGATGGATGTATACAAGGCTTCCACGTCCATGGTAGCAAGGAGGATATTGTTGGTCAGGTTGATTTCATCGAGTAAATTTATTGTGCTCGTGGTATCTTTTAGATAAAATGGCATCTTGGCCACAAGAGGTTTTAAGAAGAAATCTGTGTAAAGAGATAGAGGTTCAAGCAGTGATTCACATGCGGATACTATGGGTCTCCCTGGTGGTTTTCGGGTATCCTTGTGTATTTTAGGCAGGATGTAGAATGCTGGGGTGCGTGGGTGGGTTCTGTTCAAGAAAGGTTGTTCATCCTCACAAATCCATCCTTGGTCAAGGGTGTGTTGAGTGAGGCTTTTTATCTCTTCTTGTAGAGTCTTAGTGGGATCGTGATTGAGTGGTTTGTATGCTTCTTGATCACTTAAATGCTGTAAACATTCGGTGGTATATTCGGTAGTGTCCCACACCACTATGCCTCCACCTTTGTCGGCGGGCTTGATGGTGATTGATTTATCTGTCTGTAGGTTCCTCATAGCTGCTCTTTCCTCTTTGTCTAGATTGTCTTTGTAGAGATTTTGCTTGGAGAACCCTGCCATTGCTGTTCTAGTGACTGTCTTCTCGAATGCTTCGATCTCACAGAAGATAGTGTTACTCACCACCGTGCAGACAGGCCGGGGCGATGAGGAGAAGAAGCTACTCAGGACTCTTCAGTCACTGCTGAGAGAACCCCGTAAGGATACGGGTAACTCAGGCCGGACCCCCTCTAACCGAGGTAGCTCTTTTTGCCAATATATCACCCTGTTGTAAGTAAAAAACAGACAGGGTGGTGGATTACCTAAAAGAGCGGGATACCCACACCGCCACACCAATCTGAAAAGGAATTACAAGGATTAATGAAACGGTAAGAGCAATGGTAAATAAGCCAAAGTGAAACAGAACTCTAAGTATGATAACTACCTGGAAGTGGGGAATGACGGTGCCTATAGAGGGATCCTAAAGGAGAGGACAAACAGTTTTAGCCAGCTGTGTATACTAATAAGGATTATAAGGACAGATATTGTAACAAGTCTTACCCTTCAGGAAGAGTAGTGAAGTCCAAAAAGGAACAACAACGACAGGAGAAAATAACAAAGAGGAAGGATTAGTATGGGGTAACTTCCCGGGCGGAACGAGGGACGCAACTAGTTCCGGGGTGGTGCAATAGGCAGTAGAGCGTTCAGAATTGCACAGGAATCCAATCCTTAATAGTTCCAAATCATACAATAATCCAGAGTTGAGAAAAAGGGTGAAAATGCAGTTGAAAAGAAAGGCATAGGTGGAAGTCACAATTGCAATAATAAAGGTACCAGTATACCTATGAGCTGGGAAATTCGTAGATGGGGTCAGGAACAGTTAGTGAAAGTCACAGGCAAGCCGCTTGACTGTAGTTCGGTGTTGAGCAAGGAGCGTTCCCTGCAACGAGGAAGAAGTGAAATCCAAACACACCGTGGTCGCGGCCACAAGATGATTCCGGGAGTCGATGAAGGAACACACCCACAGAATACTTCCGAAATAACAGAAAGGAATATCCGGGGAGGGTGCAACGGAATGCACGAGAGGACAGAATCCAAGAAGAAAACTGCGGAGTCAGAAGTAACACGTTCTGGGTCAGCAACAGGCAGACAAAACCAAAGGCAGACAAGGATTATCCGGTAGAAAGGTCGGGTCAGGAATTCCGAAGTCGGGTAGCCAGGGAGTAGCAGTCAATAAACAGGACGGAACGGGATGAAAGTAACGCTAATTAGAAGCGCCAAACTCACTTCCTGAAACCCATTTATCCTGAAAGGGGGCGTGGCGATAGACTCCACGCTGGTTCGCCGTAATCAAGGAGTCATGTGATGTGTCACGTGGTGTTTACACTGCTTGGGTTTCCCCAGCAACCGCCAACGCCACCACACCGGAGAAGATCGATGCAAAGTGTGCATTCTATATGAGAAAGGCTTCAGTCTGGATTGAATACATTGAAGCCTATGTGTCACAGCATCCGCCCCCAAAGAAGGCGGCCACCCCTTGGATGCATGGAAAGCCCGTAGGAGGTGAGGAGCGTGAATATGAGCTAAAGGCTCCCATGTCCTGTCCTCTGGGCCATAGCCCTTCCAGTCAACCAGATAATACCGGGATCCCCTGGACAACCGTACGTCCAAGATACGGGCAACCTCAAATTCCTCCTCTCCATCAACCAGAACCGGAGCTGGCCGAACAGGCAGGCGGGTGTCAGGAGGACAGGGTTTCAATAGGGAGACGTGGAACAGTGGATGAATACGCCAGGACACCGGTAGAGACAAATGAACCGCGACGGGATTGATCATGGCAGTAATCTGAAAAGGACCCACGAATCGGTGCAGTAATGATCTCTTACCGGGTATGCGCAAATGGCGAGTAGACAGCCATACAGACATGCCCTTGCGATAAACAGGAGCAGGGCTACGGTGGCTATCGGTGTACCTTTTGGACCTAACTTGGGCACGCAATAGATGTAACCGGATGTCCCTGTGCATTTGATCAAGATCCCTGACACAGGCCAGGGCCGCTGGATTGTGATTTGGCAGTGAAGGATCCAAAGGTAAGGAACGCGGGTGATAACTGTACAAAGCGTAAAATGGCGAAGCTTAAGTGGCAGAGTGCAAGGAATTGTTGTAAGCGAATTCTGCTTGAGGCAAAGCCGCCAGCCAAGACACTAGATATTGAAGACACAAACAACGTAGATATTGCTCCATAGTGGAGTTTGTCCGCTCAGTCAAACCGTCTTTTTGTGGGTGATACGATGATGAATATCTGTCATCGATAAGCAAACCAGCAGTAAGAGCCCTCCAGAAACGGGAGGTAAATTGGGTACCCCTGTCAGAGATTATAACAGAAGGCAGGCCGAAACGTTTAAAGATGTTTAACAAAAACAAATCAGCCAACGTAGGAGCCATAGGGATACCCTTGCATGGAATGAACACAGCATATTTGGTGAAGTAGTCTATGATAACAAGAATGGTGTCAAAACCATTGGTTTTTGGTAATTCGACGACAAAGTCCATGGCTACCATCTGTAGGTTTGTATGGTACCGGAAGAGGGTGCAACATTCCCATAGGTTTAGTTCGGGATGTTTTACACTGGGCACAGACAGCACAAGAAGCAAGATAATCTTTGACATCCCGGACCATAGAAGGCAACCATGACCATCGTCGTAGGGATTCAATAGTCTTTTGTTGATCGGGATAAACTGCCACCACTGAATCGTGGGCCCATTGGAGGGCAAGAACACATGCCCGACCAGGTGGAATTAAGACCCGATCTTGGATGTAAGACAACCCCTGAACGACTGACAATTCCAAATCATGTATCTCCGCCGGGGCGGATTGTACCCATTCTTGAAGGAGAGCTCGCAATGAGGGTTGGACGGAACAAGCACAAACCACGTTGCCTTGAAGCAGAGGAGCAGGTTCTATGGGCAGAACATGGTCACCAGCATGTAACCGTGACAAAGCGTCTGCAGGTACGTGTAAGCGTGCTGGATGGTACGTTATGGTGAAATGGCACTGTGAGAAAAACAGTTGCCAGCTGGCTTGTCTTGCAGTCAGGCATTTCATAGATTTGAAGGCCAGGAGACTCCTATGGTCCGAGTATACAGTCACACAATGTTTGGCCCCCAACAGATGGTGTCTCCATTCCACGAAAGCCTCTCTGATGGCCAATAGCTCCCTTTCGGTAATGGCGTAGTTCTTTTCATAGACAGTATGTTTTCGGGAGAAATAGGCAACTGGATGGATCTCTCCTGAATGAGGGCAAGTTTGGGACAAGACAGCCCCAATTGCAAAACCGGAGGCATCGGCTTCCACAAAATAAGGCTGGTCGGGATTGGGATGCTGGAGAACCGGAGCCGTGGTAAATGCGTCTTGAGGTCCTAAAAGGCTTTCTGAGCCTCATCAGTCCAGACAAAAGGGTTTTTGGCACTTGTCAGGGCTGTCAGAGGAGGCGCTAGGGAAGAGAAAGAATGTATGAAACGCTGATAAAAGGTGCCGAAACCCAAAAATGACTGTAATCCGGTGTTGAGCAAGGAGCGTTCCCTGCAACGAGGAAGAAGTGAAATCCAAACACACAGCGGTCGGGGCCACAAGATGATTCCGGGAGTCGATGAAGGAACACACCCACAGAATACTTATGAAATAACAGAAAGGAATATCCGGGGAGGGTGTAACGGAATGCACGAGAGGACAGAATCCAAGAAGAAAACTGCGGAGTCAGAAGTGACACGTTCCGGGTCAGCAACAGGCAGACAAAACCAAAGGCAGACAAGGATTATCCGGTAGAAAGGTCGGGTCAGGAATTCCGAAGTCGGGTAGCCAGGGAGTAGCAGTCAATAAACAGGACGGAACGGGATGAAAGTAACGCTAATTAGAAGCGCCAAACTCACTTCCTGAAACCCATTTATCCTGAAGGGGGGCGTGGCGATAGACTCCACGTTGGTTCGCCGTAATCAAGGAGTCATGTGATGTGTCACGTGATGTTTACACTGCTTGGGTTTCCCCAGCAACCGCCAACGCCGCCACACCGGAGAAGATTGATGCAAAGTGTGCATTCTATATGAGAAAGGCTTCCGTCTGGATTGAATACTCCAAAGCCCATGTGTAACAGATAGAGCCGGAGGTGGGTAGAAGACAGATTTCTGCTTGAAGCCTGTGGTGTTTTCAGATCTTTATGGTTGTTCTTCATGGCCGGTGTCTCTTGTGGAAGGCAGATAGATTAAAAAAAAATGTTTTAGACGTATATTCATGTAGAATCTCCAAAGTTCCAGTTCTATTTCAAACGGTTGAGCTTTTTGGGCTGGAACAAAAGACAGTCCTTTGCCAAGGAGCCTCAATTCAGGTGGAGTCCTCATACGCTCGGATAGGATGAAGACTGGTATCCCATGGCTGGTCCTTGGTTCTGGTACCATTGCCGCATCCGCATCTGTTGCCCCGATGGTGTGGGCCTTCTTCTGGGTCTGCCCCTTTGACCCCCCCTTGGAAAAAAAGCTGATGGTAATTGTTGTCCGGTGGTACCTGTGAGACTTAAAGGATAGTTCCGGGACTTTTTTTTTATTGTCCCTACGGTTCGGCCGTGTGTTTTTAAGCATAAATCGGTAGATCGTAGAAAACTTTCCTATGGACCTTACCCGACTTTTCGTCCATTAACGCACTCGAAATCAGCCGCCATTTTCTGATAATCCTATCATTTCCCCCCATCGACCTGGCTCACCTGCTTTTGCGGCACTAAATCAAATCCCCCGCCCCTGAAACAGACATCAACAGACGCGTACCGCCCATTTCCCAACGCCAAAGCACGTTTCGTGTCAACAATCGCTGCGCCTCAGCTAATGAGGTGTCGCCATGGAAATGGCAGGACGCCTCTTTCCTCTATAAGTATAAACACACCATTTCACAACACACAGCAGCAGATTTTCGATTCCATTACTCTCTCTGTGTTACTTTGAGTATTCTGTGACTCGTTTCTGTGCTCTGGTCAGCTACCTTCGCCGCTTCTAGGCCTTGCGAACACCTGTACCATCTCTGTAAATTATTTTACTTTCTTTACCACACAATGGCTACAATAATGCCATATATGTACGAGCCCGAGTACACCGAGCAAGAACTACTGGAAAGGCAAGCACGCAAAAACGATGGGGATTCGGACGGCAGTTGGGAGGACCAGTCAACGGATGAAGAGCCTGGACCATGTCGCATGGACGGCGTCTCCACCTGGTGCACGTGCAATCGGTGCGAGCTAATGCCAACTGAGGAGGAGAACTGCTGCTGTCGTGAAAATTCCGGGTGCTTGGCCTACATTTCGGAAGGTGAGCCAAGTCCGCAATGCATCACCGAGCTGCCAGAGTTCAGGGAAGCCTGCCTCTCACAGACCGTGTTGAGGATGATGATGGTGCTTATGCACGAACTTCGCGGCACTGTTCGTCCGCGTAATCCGAGTAACGAGTAAGTATACTCTGGTTGTGATGTCAGTGATGCCACTTGGTTCCATATTGTGCATTTTCTAGATAGAATTTTTTTCAAAGCAGAATGACGTTTTTTACCTGAATCGACATTGATAAGAAAGTTTTGTCATTTTAATACAGTTTGCATCTTTCTTTTTCACAGGTGGTACAGGCTGGTGGCCTATCGTTGCTTCACTTGGTGGCTTCACGGGAGGCTCGGACACCGCGTTCGGAGAGTAATACCTGCCTGTGCGGTACTTTCCATTAGACAACATTTCCCCAGCGACAGTGGACAATACGCGGATTTTCCCTGGATGTGCTGCAACCGGAACTTTACAATGTGTAATGTTTATTATTTATGTTCAATTAAAATTAAGATCTAAAATAAAACCCAACATATATTTTAACAATGGTTGTTTTGATTTTTTAATTGAATCTAGTGTGTCTCCATTGAATAGAATAGTCTTCCTGTGCTGAATAGAATAGTCTTCCTGTGCCTTGTCTTGTCACACCACATGTCTCCGGCCAGCATCCTCCCTCACGCTGGCCGCCCACCTTCAATCCACATAACCGTTGAACCCATATGCAGCAGACATACATATGTTATTTTGCGGGTTGGCATCAAGCCTCCCGGCCTTGCCTCCTCCCCCAAAAATACTTACCACACCACTTTGTTCAAGCGTTGGCAATAAAAGGCCGTTGGATTTTATTGATACAAAACATGGTTATAGGTAAATAATCAATATGGTTGATCATAATAAATCATCCTTTTGGGCACCGGGTACAGAGATGACCCCCCTCTGGCCCGTGCCGCCTTGCCACCACAGGCCAGCCTGCTGCTGACTAACTGCCTAGGCATCCAGGGTCTCCAGGGTGAACTGCACCCATATATTCTCCTGGGAGGCTGAGGTATTTATAAACTCACCCCCCTGCCTTCCATGTACTAGATCCTGCAGCCTGCCTCTTACATGCAGTTAGATGGCCTCTCCTTGGTGAGGCCCTGCGGCAAACGAGTCTTGTCTGCACGACCACCGCCCCAATCCACCCCCCCGCCCTATCAAAGGCAGTTTGCACCGGGGTACTTGCACTGGCAAGTGGAGCTGTCAGGGAGCGATAAAGGCCAAGAGGTGCCAAATAGCATGTACACTTCAAAGTGGTCTATAGAGCATGGGTTGTTGTTCCCATGTCTACCTCCAGACCCCGTGTCTCCTGCCAAGCATCCCCCCTCACGCTGGACGCCCCCCTGCAAACCGCATAATGCCACAACATATACACGTCATTCATTCACAAACACACCCCTGTTTCGAATTCTTTATAACCCACTTCATATTTCTAATGAGAACTTCTTTGCGCTTTGCTAGTCAACCCGTGAAGGTGCTGGTTATCTGCTCTTCGTCTCTGTGAACTTCCGTGACCACTTCGAGGAAACTCGTCAGTTTGCAACCTGTGAACTGCTCCCTGTTCTACGACAAGAAACTACTCTGATCCCTGCATCTAACTGTTTGTTCGTCAAGGTAAGGCCATGTACCATAATCATTTTGCGTCCAATTTCTTTTCGTTCAAGACAGTACATGCAAGGAACTAGTCACATGTTCTGAGTTTAGTCAAATTATTTTTCTATTTTTTTAAAGTTATTCAAATACTTATCCGCATGTGAATAACGTGTATAGTTCCAAGAACCAAAACGAACCTTGCATTGGACCTTTTATGTGTCATTTAATTTTTTAACACATTGGTATTCATAGAGAATTGTTGATCTTTACTTTTCAGAACTTTCCACAATGCCTGCCTGTTCCATTGGCGGTTGCCCTTCGAAGACTCATAGTAAATCTGAAGGTACTATAATGCATGTTTTCCCTAAGACAATAGATCAGATAAGAGAATGGGTCCGATATTGCGGATATCCACCGTCTGAGCTTGAAAGTAGAGTCCTAGAAGTCTTTGCGGACAAGAGGGGTGATCGATACCGCATCTGCAGCAGGCACTTTACCTCTGACATGTACTCCACATCATTGCTAATAAAGAAGAACACACCGCGAGCGAAGCGAAAATTGCTCTCAACCGCTATTCCCACTCTATTCGTCCACATCCCTCCACTGGTGAGTCAAGTTTACGTATTTATCTCTCGGCCTTGCGGTAGTGTGTAGCATTAGCTAACAATAATTTCCCCATTTATGTATCCACTCAATATGAAGGCGGAAGATTCTCCATCCGTGTCGTTATTGCAGTCATCAGCCACTTCAAGCGCCTATCGGGTAATCTTACTTAGCTATTCTGCCACTGACTTGTTTTGGGCATGTAAATCAATAGTTTTAATTTATCGTGTGATTATTTTACCTAATGGTACACCCTTGTACTCGTCCTCTAGTCTTTGTTTTCAGTTATAATTATTGTTATCCAAAATAATGCAAGTACTGTCTTTCAGGGAGATGCTGCGGAGTCCAACGTATTGACGACAACCGTTGATGTCACTCAGATGCTCGAGGTACGTTTCCGGACAGTTCCATCGATGGAGATCATCAGATCTTGCATTCTTGTAGCGTGATTGTTACACACAATGTTTCTTTCGTTTTTAGCCATTGATATGTCCTTCTGTCGTCGCCCTCCTATGTGTCTTCTTTTTTCAATATTGTGTTCATTACTAATGAAAGTCCTATGTTTCAGGGAGTCGATGGAGCATTAGTCCAAGAAGAAGGGGGAGCATGCAGTTACGGGTCGGCGCAACAGCTTGCAGAAGTGTGCACCGCAGTTACATCGTCCCTTGATGTTCTTATGCATTTCGAGGTATGGATACTGACAGTTCGATCAAGCGAAATCATATGACGTGATTACATCCGCTATACTTCCTTCTTTATTAACGCAAGTACTATGTTTCAGGGAGATGACGGAGCTTCTTCTACAAGAACATCACCACTAGTAGTTGATGCAGATCTCTGGGTGGTGACACTTACAACGATCGAGCAAATCGAATCATATTTACATATCCATTATTTATTTTAGACAACTGATCATTTGTGCAGGTCTATTTAGATGAGCCGTTGACGCCTGCACAAAGTTTATGTTCTTTTTAACAAAATAGAAAACCATACTAATGCAATTACTGTGTTTCAGGGAGTTACTGAAGCATCATCTTCAATAATATCATCAATGGAAGTCTATGAGGAGCCCGAGGTATGGATCTTGACAGTTCCATCTAACTAGATCAACAATGCGTGAATAATTGTCGTTTGAATGTTCTACACAAAGCGTTAATTCGTGTTTTGCTATTGAGATGTACGTGGGTATTGGTCCCCAAGTACATTTTGTGTTTTCAATATTATTATACATACTAATGGAAGTTCTATGTTTCAGGGAGTCGATGGAGCGTCAGTGAGTGATGGATGTGCTTATCATGAAAATATAGTCGTTGCAGTGCAAGAGGAAGTGGAGACATGCACACACGAGTCGGAGCAACAGCGTCCAGATGTTGAAGTTCGAGGCAAGAAAGTTTCAAAGAAAAGAAAGCAAAAGAAGGTTAGTGTCCTGGTCACTATATTATGTTGTTTTTCACTGTTAATAGTTCAATACTGTAAGTTGTGTTTAAACTGAACATCCCTTTTCCAATCTGTCCTCTAGTTGCGAGTGGGTGTACGAACCAGATCTACACAGACAGTGAAGCGAACGAGAGATGTTGCTTGTCAAACCTTTTGGCAGGGACTTGAGACTGGAGATGCATCGTGCCAATGGGAAGAATATGAAGTGATTGACAACGGAGCTATACCACATCCAGCCATTGATAGTGAATGTCCTCCTGGTAGTTCGGATGCAGTCGGAGATCAATTCACAGAATCCACACCCGCAAAAACTAAGACCGCGAGAAAGTTGAAGAAATTGTTTTATTCTCCCATCGCCGGAGAAGGAACAGATGTTGCAATGGAAGAGAATGAAGTGGACGACAATGAAACACCATCAATATCACTGAACATAGCGGAAGACGATATCAGAGATTCTACCTTTCATGTGAGTGACATGTCCTCAACGTTACAGGCCGAACCAGCTGGGATGCAGAGTGACAGTATAAGGAAAGAGGCCAAATTCATTGTATTCGATAGTTGTTTGATTGATATTATTATTCGGATGAAATGTGGGCATTCGGTTGGTGGGGAAGTATGTGGGGAGCCATTGATTAATGTGACTCGTGCAATTCGAGGCACTAACCTTAAAATACATGCCACCTGTACAAAATATCCTTTCTCATGGTCTGCACAACCCATGCTGGGGCAACTGCCAGCAGGCAATCTACTTTGTGCAGCGGCTGCACTTTTTAGTGGTTCAAGTTTTAAAAAGTTAGAGTCTTTCTTTCAGTTTGTGGGAATCCATTTCATTGCGAAAACTCAGTTCTACAAATACCAAACCGATTATCTATTTCCAGCCATTAGCGAAGCTTGGAGAATGGAAAAAATGTCTATTGATAGTACATTCGCGGGCAAACGGTTCAGGCTAGCCGGTGATGGACAGTGCGACAGCCCAGGATTTTCAGCCAAGTACTGCACCTACCACTTTCAGGACATGGAAAGTAAGAAAATTGTGAGTTCGGTGGTCGTGAAGGTGTCACAAAGTTCATCCTCAGTGGCCATGGAGAAAGTTGGCTTTGTAGCATCATTGCAAGAACTCCAATCGCGGGGAATGGTGATCGACCTGATAGCCACGGACAGACACGTTTCAATTGCCAAGACAATGAGAGAAGAGTACAAAAATATAAATCACCAATTTGACGTTTGGCATCTTGCAAAAACAATCAATAAAAAAATGTCGGCTGCAGGTAAAAAAAAAGATATGCAAGGTATTTCACAGTGGTCGAAGTCAATCAGCAACCATCTTTGGTGGAGCTCAAAAACATGTGGAGGGTCGTTGGAAATTCTACTGGAAAAATGGCGGTCAGTAATGTTACACTGTAGCAACGTTCACCGCTGGACCACAAACCAACATTTCCACAATTGTGAACATGGCCATTTGTCCACAGAGGAGGCACGGAAGAAGAAGTGGTTGATTCCTTCATCACCCACTCACAAAGCCATTGAAAAGATTGTATTTGATAAAACTATAACAAGAGATTTGAGGGGACTCACGGAATTCTGCCACACAGGAGATTTGGAGGTGTTCCACAATATGTGCCTAAAGTACAGGCCAAAACGATTGCATTTCGGCATGGAGGGCATGATAAATCGGACTCTTCTAGCGGTCTTGGCACATAACCATAATGTTGGCCGTCAACAAAGTAGGACGACCGGAACTTTAGGGACGCTTCGCTACAATAAGGCCTTCACTAAAAGAAGTAAACAATGGGTGATCAAACCAGTGTTTGAGGATATGCAATATGAGTTTATTGAGAGACTTATTGTTGACGTCCTAGATAGGCACATACATGGAGTTGTGAACGAACCTGTGCAGGGGACAACTGCATTGCCACCCAACATTGCCTCTGTTCCATGTCCACCTAAAGAAGAGCTCATTGAGAAATACACATCACGGTTTAAATGATTGTAATTTGATTGTCTGTTCTCTCGAGTCTCCTCATGTCGCAGGCCCATTGAATATGTGTAGCTATGTATTGTGTAAATAAAAGTGATTGTTCAGTGTACATGCAATGTGTCTATCCAACCTTGTTCATTTGCGCATTAAATTAAACCAAACAGTAATATAAATCATTTTTCAAAAAATATAGAATGTCTCCGTATTTATGGTTCTCTGGGGCTGCAAAGCACGCAGACAAAATGCAAAGAAGGAGTGTAAATTTCAAGTCCTGTGAGATGGCCTTACACTGAATGTAGCTAACTAGGAATGTGTGCTCGTTCAAAGTGAAGGTCAGCTGCTTTGATTTTTTGCTCGGGTGCCGGAATGGCCCACGACTCAGTATAAGGTTCTATTGTTATTTGACCTTGACAGGCCGGGACCATCCCGAAAGACTTCTTTTTGGGGGTGTGGTGCAATAACGTAAGAAACGATAATGAATAAAATTTCAGAAACGATAGCCATTTAATGTTCGTTCATTAGAAGAAATAACGTCGGCATAGAAGGAGTGGTATTTCGGGGCTGCCCTACGCACAGACACAATGGAAAATGCAAATATAATGTAAGTAACTCTTTAGATGAGTTTATACCACAATTTAATTACTATACAGTAGCTTTAAAGACGGGTTAAGTTGTACTTGTTCGTTCTATGTGGCATATTGTTTTGTACCGCGCACTATCTTGAGGAGAACCATCTCCTTTTACGGAAGCACCTCAAAACCTTCCTCTTTGCTTCTGCTTTCTCTCTCCCTCTCCCCTGCTACAACTGGTCCACTGTCTGCGACCTCGGTCCTGGGCCCTTCCACTCTCCACCTGCACTGCCTCCCTGTCAACCCCTGCACTGGGGGACTGTCTCAGTATCCTACAGCCCCCCCTTGACGTATAGTACCCAGTTGCACTGTCCTAGCTATGAAATAATTTCCCGACCTAATATATAAAATGAATAATTTTAATAGAGATCTGATGGTGAGACTAATTTCATTTTTTATGTTTTTAAAACAGGTGCATCCTTCATTATTGTCCGTGTCACGAGTACCAGACACCGGCGGATGGGTTTTATAACCGCCAGTTGCTTCTCCGCGTGAACAACGTTAGCACCCTGACCATTTTATGGGACGATCGCCAAGTACAAGTATGCCCTTACGCGGTACTAACGGCTAGATGCAACATACAGACCGTTGTGGTGGCCTAGTGCCTCGTTGTTGGAACAGCCATGCGATTATCAGTGCGACCGAAGAGCTTATTTTATCGTAAACCAACACCCTGTGTACTGCACACGAACATCGCTTGCCTCAAGACAAACTATTTTGGATCGAGAGCAAAGAAAAATGCAAATCGCAGAATATTCTCTAAACATTTGATGTCCAATAAATGTACTTTGCCAAATGGACAATCTTGCCGTTTGCTTTTAAACCACAGTTTCATATTCCGAATTGTGGCGCTGTATTGTGAGATGATCTAAGACCCTGTGTACAGCAAAGGAACATCGCGTGCCTCAAAACGAACTTTTTGGAACGTGAGCAAATAAAAATGCAAATCGCTGAATATTCTCTAAACATTTGATGTCAAATAAATGTACTTTACCAAATTTACAATCTTGCGGTTTGATTTAAAAGTACACGTTCATATTCCGAATTGTGGCGCGCTGTGTTGTGAGCTGATCTGTGTTGGTTTCCGGGTTCTGTGTGGAGTCGCGTAGAAGACGCCTGGGCGCGTTTGCCTACGCAGCACAGTCACGTCACGGATAGAGGCGGGGAATATGAATGTTTTGATAAAGTCTGTTTCAGGGGCGGGGGATTTGATTTAGTGCCGCAAAAGCAGGTGAGCCAGGTCGATGGGGGGAAATGATAGGATTATCAGAAAATGGCGGCTGATTTCGAGTGCGTTAATGGACGAAAAGTCGGGTAAGGTCCATAGGAAAGTTTTCTAAGATCTACCGATTTATGCTTAAAAACACATGGCCGAACCGTAGGGACAATAAAAAAAAAGTCCCGGAACTATCCTTTAAGGTGCTCCCGCTGGAGGAGGTGCCAGAGAAATTGACTCCTCTGTTTCTCCGGTTGTAACCTTGGCTTGCTTGCAAGTCAGTGTAATAAGTGGCTCTTAAGTAAGGATATGTTCTCTCTTCCGAGTAGGCAGCCAGATCCTTCTTGAACTTGTCCACTATTCTATCGAGTGTAAGGTTCTTGAACTTGGCAATCTCGATTTCTAATTTCTCTAGTTTTTCTTTGGCTTCTTGTATGGACTTATCTTCGAGGAACTTTTTCTCTAAGTCCAGGAGTTCTGCGCCTTGTTTTTTGCACTCCTCTTTAGCCGTATCGATGACTAAAATTAGCCAATCGGGGCTACATTTCTTGCCTACCCCACTGAAGTTTTTGGTAAACTTGGGGTTATCGGTGAAGACTCTGGGAATGTTGCGTACTTGCAATCCTTCCGGAATTATTCCGGCCTTCAGATACTCTAGCATAAATATGCCATGCAACTCCGTGCGTATTATCTTCTTCTTTTTTTGATTGAGTATATCCAATTGGTCTTCAGTCTAACTCCCTCCTCATTACGAAGTGTGGATGTTGTCCCAAGGAGTTGTTTAAAATAGTCATCGGTACATGACACTGTGTTGACTTTATCCATGAGGATTCAGTTTGTGAGGATAATTGTAAATCTGCGGCCTCTGCGGGGGTCGTAGTGTTTCCCACAGCCACAGGCTGTACTAAATAGATTTATAAATCCGGGCTCCTTGTGAGGAACCTATTCTGCCCAGGAAGGCTGCTTATGGAACAAGGAAACACTTGAATAGGTCGGGGAATTCACTTATGCGCTCTCATTTTTCCTATCACCATAACAGTTAAATAAACACTCATAATATGTTACCTTCTTGGTTTTTATAAGGAAAGGTACATTGTCGAGAAAACACAAAATTTATCGGTACTGATCATACTGGGAGAAAAAACACAAGAGCATGAACAATAATTAATCCAGTTGCTTGTGCATCAAAACAAGGAATGAGTCCTTCACTGTCATTATCCGATAGGCAGTATCACATATAAAACAAGTGCACATTTTTAACAGAGACAACAAAACAGGTAACAAAATGCTCTTCCAGAGAACAGTGACAATACACTGTGGTTAAAAGGTGCATCTACACCGTGGTGTTTCAGCCGTCTATAGGGGCTAGATATGCCTCATATCTGACACGGCCTTCTTCAGGACGGGGGGCTGTATGATATGGAAGTTCTTTGAGTGCTGTGAGCAGGGAAAGGGAAAAGTAATCAGGGGAGTGCTCAAGTGGTCATTATTTGGCAATGAATAAATCAATAGCTGTGCCATGTGAAAAGTTTCAAGGAAAAACACAGCTTACCTATGGAAGTGAATAACCACAGGCACTTTGAAGGGGAAACAGTCTCATCTGTGATGATCCCAAAGGGCTCCTTTTGCCAAAATTAGGGGTGACATTTTTTGTTTAGTCTCCTCAGTCTATTTATACTTGTAGAGAAAGACATGATTGGACTGTATGACAGTATATAATTAAACTGTACACCAATGCTTAATTAAGCTTACCTCTAAATTAGGGCTGTAGTCTTGTTGAAAGTGATCGGTATTGGCCTCAAAGACAGGTATTGTCCTAAAAGAGGGCATTCTGTTAGTTACCAGATCGAGCATGCTGCTTAGTGTATAGCTAGTGTGATGATTCATGTGGCGTTCACTACATACCTCTTAGATTCTTAATTGCGCAACGCTCGCGGGCCGCGTGTGACAGGCAAAGAGCTGAAGAGCTCTGCACGGGTTGCTGAGTCACTCTGTGGGCTCAAAGACCAGGAAGCACAGCGTTGCTAACGCCGTTGCTAGGACTCGAGTCTATTTATATGGGTGGCCATCTTGGAAAGGTGTCCGGAGCCGTAACGGGACTAAGGCTAGGGTCCTATTCGGGACTCGAAATTGTTAGAAAAACAATTTAGGTCGGTCCCCTTGTAAATCCACTTCTTATGGTATAATTTGGACATCATGTTTATGGCGGTTGCCATGGAAACCGTTTATGACAACTGCAATTCTAAAAAATCGATTGTGCATGGTGACAATGTTGTGTCTGTTGTACGGTTACTACATAAAAAAGTTATCTACACGTGGTGGTCAACACATATAGAAGCGTATTGGAATATTGTATCATTGACGGCATACCGTAGCTTTGCATTGCATCTGACTAATTGTGGGTGGCACAATAGGGAGGCACGGTGCATTTTTGGCTATACATTGACATATTGCAAGCAACACATGGCAGAATCATAGTGTCCTTGTGATTCGTGACATTGAATAACAGATCTTGGTTATACATTGTGCCTGCCCTGTCATAAGGGGCACAAAGTGGATGCATGGTAGGTATGCATTGGTTGGGGAAGACACTTTTTCCAAACAGGGGTCGTGATCACAAAGGAGAGCATACAACTGAACTCTATTGGTATATACTGCCATATCGGAACGGGGTATGCAGACCTATACCTGGAGCCATCATACCTGTAAGCAGTTTGGATGTTATGCTATACAGGGCATCTGACCGGAAGACTCACAGGAAAGATTTCCATTCAACAGAAATGTTGAGTCCAGCTTGCACGGTGCCCAACTTATGCACCCATCGTTGCTCAAGTTGCGTCAAAATTCTATTTATATCCCCCCCCCCGCTTCGCGGGTGTTACTTTTTGCAGAATAATCCACCTTAAGTCTGTGTCTTTGTGGTTCTTTCTGCTGAAATGCTCAACTAGTGGCTTGTCGGCTATCTTGTTCCTTCTGCTTGAGCGGTGCTCAGAGACGCGCATCTTGATGGGATGGATAGCCTTTCCTACGTAAAGTAGTCCACAAGGGCATTGTATTATGTAAATCACACCCTTTGTGTTAGTTTCTATGGTCCTTCATTGTCCACTTGGTTGTCTTGTGCTCAAAGGATTTCTTCTGTAATGTGAGCGGGCAGGCCACACACTTGCCACACTTGTAATGCCCCAGGATTGGGGGTAGATTCCACAATGTGTTGTCCGCTCGTGGGGGTGGTTCTATAAATGTGTGTACCAGGGAATCTTTTTAAGTTCTTGTTCTTTTTAACAGCAAAGCATGGTGTTTTGTTCAATGTGCCTGGCTGCTTCACCAGGTGCCAATTTTTCTTCATGGTCTTTTGTATCAGTTGGCTCAAAGGTCCAAAGGTAGTTACAGACACTAACCTCCCTAGCTCTTTCTTGGGCTTCTTCTCGAGGCAGATCTCTCTTGGTGTGTGTCTCTGTCTCTTCTGGGCTTGTCTGATCGACTTGCCAACCCTACTGATTTAGGTAGTATGCTACTGCTTTTTAAGCAATCCTGCTGTCTACAGATTTATATGACAGATCCTACTGCTTTTTACAGGGGCAGGTAATTTATGTGACTCTAAGGCAGGCTGCTTGAGACCGGCCCAGGACAAAGCATGCAACACATTAGTTATGCTGTCTGTGCGGTGGGCGAGTGATTACTTTGAGTGATGGGCTCAGGCCAAACCAGTGACGTGACAGCTACAGGACTCTGCCCTGCACTCTGGCCGGGACATGCCTTAGGTGAACCACCAATGAAGGCAAGTAGCCAAGCGTACCGCCATCACACATCATATGCATATCAGATTGAAGAGGGTATCAGTCTCCATCTTGTTCAGTTATTAATCATGCACTGCAGGAATAAAAATGTATTGCCCATGCAACTGCTACAGAGCAGTGGCAAACATTTCCTACCAGCTCTGAGTGATTACCTTCTGTGAAGTTAGGTAATTCTATTACAAGACCGGAGGCAAGCAGTATGCTTACAACTCCTTTATTACTGCACCAACAGCTTTTTAAATCTTTCACTTCATTTTTTTTTAAACAGTTTGAAATGCAAAACTGAGCATAAAACAAACTAACAAAAAAGACATGATTAAAGGATGTCTTCAAACTCCAATCCCCATGAAACCTAGCAGCTTAGTAGTCGTGAGCCTCAGTTCTGTTGTCCAATCAGGGCTCCCTTATGAGTACAAATCCCAGCTGCTCTAGGTCCTTTCCTCGTCTTTTTTGCTGCTTACCGACAGCGAACAACCCTTTTGGTTTCAATTCCTACTATAATGTATTTAGCCGTAATTATAGAGGTTACGCCGTGCACGCATACAATAATGACGTTTAGGTTGTGAATAATGATGTGAACAGTATCTTTGTACTGCGCATGAAATAAGATTAATAGTTTTATAATACAGCGCTTAACTACATTAATACTGAATATTTTACCAGTAAATCAAACAGAGCCGAAAGCGATCTCTCTCGCGTAGGGCTCAGGTCTGTAAAAACAGCAGTTTAATATGCACCGGCATATTGAAGTTTCCTCAGCGCGTCGGCTCGTTCACTAGACAGAGCCTGTGACGCACTTCTGAAGCAGTTTGTGCATGCACAATCGCTTCTCCTTACCCCAACGTTCCAAAAACGAATGGGAGAAGAACTACCCGCTCCTGGGCATACACGCTGCAAATAAAAGCTATTGAGACTATACTAAGTCTCACCCTCCCCACTGCATATACCCACTACCATGGCCTATGACAGGGGAGAGGAGGTTTGGAGAGAGTACAGCAACCAAGAGCAAGACCTGGGAGAGGAGCATATAGACCGCTCCCAGAGTTTTAGGAAGGTTCTGGGAGACTCTCTTGTGCAAGCAGTCACTCAGGAAGTCCAGCCACTCCAGGACAGGTTACAGGTCCTTGAGAACTTATTGGGCACAAAAGCTGGCTTACAAGATGATCCAGGTGAGGGGACCTCCACTAATAAGCCTCTAGAAGACAACACAAAGGGGAGAAAAGTTGCCCGGAAGAGGAAACACTCTTCTACTCCCCCGGGGTCAACTATGGGGAAGACAGAGAAGACCCAGGAGGCAGCTGACGCCTTTAACAGGCTAAAGAACACTTTCCTATCGAAGTCAGCAGTGCCCGGCCTCGTACCCCCTACCCCAAGAGCAAAAAACACAAGGGAAGCTCTCTCATCCTCAGAGGAGTGTGATCAGGAGGAAGAACAGGAGGATGATGACAAGAGTCTTGGGAAAGAGAGCGCAAAGTCGCAGAGTCAACAGACCTGCGAGAATAAACCCAGCAATGTGGAGAATACCCCTGATGAAGATTACATATCCAATATGTCTGAGCCAGACACTATAAGGCAGCCTAGGTCCAGTGAGTGGAACCCGTCTCCGAGGGTAGCTCTATACATGGCTCAGAAAATAAGGAAACCACTGGAAAAGGAGACCAGGTTCCGCCTTAGAGCGGAATGTCCAAGGCTTGAACTTTCGGGGAAAGTAGCGGGTACCCCAGAGCTAGATCCCAGAATGCTTACCTTTGTCACGAAAGCAGGGAAGGATGCCAGGAAAGGTATGGACCACGCCTGAAGAGCATGTCAAGACAAAATATTGGACATTACAGGGCCCATTGCAAAAATGATGGTCCTGACAGAGAGGTCTAAAGATATGGGAGAACCAGTTGACTCTTTAATTCTGGCTGGATGGGCGCAAAGAGCAGTGTGCATGCTCGGAAACGCAAACACAGCGGTTTCGCTAGAGAGGCGTAGGACTATGCTTCTGAAGATTGACAATAAAAATTTGGAGACCTAGCCTCCTACGAAACAGATGAGGAAGTCCGAGGATTGCTCTTTGGAGACGCGTTCGTAAAAGAAATGAACAAGTTTGTGCGAACATTTACAGCCTTAGAAAAGGTGTAAGCTTCAATAAGAAAACTGTTTCCGGGACGGGTTTTGCAGGGGCCAGTCGTTACAGAGGCCGCTCGACTGGCCGGTACAACACAAACAGAAGGCCCCAGGGCCCGAGAGCCCAGTACTGGGAAACATGCCAACAGGATGCCTTCTTTCCCAACAGAGGTAGAGGCCACAGAGGACGCAGAGGCAGAGGGTACTACAGACACCAGAACAATTCCACAGATAAGAGTGTGCAAAGCGATAAACCACCCAGTTGGAGGGAGGACTTTGCTTTGCTTACCCAATTGGCACGAGCTTTCATCAGATTTGTAGGTTTTTACAAACTGTCTGAGGTTTCGAGCTAGAGTTCCTAGAGATTCCAGTACAACAAAACCCTCCACCGCGCATTTACATCTCGCAAGCAGAGAGCGAGTTATTTGATTCGGAAATTCAAGCGCTAGCGCACAAAAACAATAAAGAGAGAGCACATCCACACACAGCAGAGTTCCTCAGCCACATGTTTTTAGTTCACCGCAAAGACAAGGTGAGAGCATTCATCAATCTAAAAGAGCTAAATAGCTGGTTAGTGTACAGACACTTCAAGATGGAAGGAATCCATCTTCTAGGAGACCTACTCAGAAAAAACGACTGGCTAGCGCGTCTATATCTGAAAGACGCATATTTAACTGTCCCAATAGCAGTACAGCACCGCGCCTTCCTGAGGTTTCTCTGGAAAGAGGAACTATGTCAGTTCAAGACTTTACCCTTCGTTCTAGCATCAACGCTGTGGGCCTTCACCAAGCTTATGAGACCCCTAGTGACCGCATTGCGAGATCAGGGAGTTCAGATGATCATCTATCTGGACGACATCCTATTTATGGCAGAAGACAAGGAGAGATTGCAGAAGCAAGTGCAGTGGGCAATAACCTTGATCTCAGGACTAGGATTCTTAGTGAGCAAAGAGAAATTGTCTCTGACACCCTCCAAGAGGATAGAGTTTCTAGGCTTTACAATAGACACAAGAAAAGCCACATTAGAGCTCCCAGCGCCCAAGATGAGATCCATAAAGAAAGAACTCAGGACAGCTCTCAAGAAGCCAGTTATATTGCTTCGGAATCTAGCCTGGATAGTGGGTCTGCTAGCAGCCTCTATTCAGGCGATTTTTCCAGGGTCATTACATTATCGAGCTCTTCAAGTATCTACAGATAGGATGGAGGTACCATCATCAGGTACCACTAGACGAGGACAGCAAGACAGAGATTTGCTGGTCGCTCCACAATATGGAAGCATGGAACGGCTGAGCCATCTGCGGAGACGTCCCAGAGCTCATTATAGAGTCAGACGCCAGCAGATCAGGCTGGGGAGCCAGATGCTGAATCTTGGAGACAGGAGGAAAATGGTCTCAAGAGGAGCTAGCGCTCCACATCAACTGTCTGGAGCTTCTCGCTGGCTCTTTCGCAGTCAAAGCTTTTTCCAAAGGCAGAGCACAATGCTGTATCCTCTTACGCATGGACAATATATCAGCAGTAAGGTATATAAACAAGCTAGGGGGCACGAAATCCAAGATGTTAGCGGAGCTAGTGAAGGACTTCTGGCATTTTTGTCTAGAAAAGAACATAGCGATCAAAGCAGAATATCATGAAGGCAGCAGATTGGTCCAGCGACTCAGTTTTCAGAACTTTCTATTTCAAGCAGGTCTCCAATATTGCCACAGCTGTGGTACAAAGCTTTGAACAAGGATAATGCTTGCCTCTGGTCTTGTAATAGAATTCTCGTGAGTGAGTAACTACAGAATCATCAGAGAGGATTAAAGCAGGAGTTCAGGTAAAGAGGAATGGTGCAGGGCAGCACAAGATTATGAAAGCAGAAAAGTTATCGAAGACTGTTCCTTAGACTGTTTCAAAGAGTTAAGCAGTTCAGAAAAAGAAGAGGAAAGGACGTAGAGCAGCAGGGATTTGTACTCATAAGGGAGCCCTGATTGGACAACAGAACTGAGGCTCAGGACTACTAAGCTGCTAGGTTTCATGGGGATTGGAGTTTGAACACAACCTTTTATCATGTCTTTTTTGTTGGTTTTTTTTATGCTCAGTTTTGCATTTCAAACTGTTTAAAAAAGAAATTAAGTGAAAGATTTAAAAAGCTGTTGGCGAAGTAATAAAGGAGTCGTAGGCATAATGCTCGCCTCCGTGTCTTTAATAGAATTAAGACTTCCTGCGCTATGCGCTTGGGCAATCCCCATTGAATTTGGTGTTAATTTAGCATTCAGAATTATACATTTTAAACATGTGAACATCTTTCCATGTTGTGCTGTTTGATGGGTTGTGTATTTTAGAATGTTCCAGTGTTGCTAAAAATGTATGTTTTAAATTTTCCTGTGATGTAATTGTTATGCGAAGTATTATTTTTGAAACTTGAAAAATCCTACATCTTTTTGGCACAGAATGTTGGCAGTTATGCCATGTACATTTTTATGAAAATCTACAATCGTTGAGTCTATACAACGCAGTATTATTACTTAAGGGGAGAAAAGTGTTTTTGAAGTTGAGAAAAATGTACATGGAGTTTAGTTAAGTGCACGATGGCATTTCCCAGCGGCGTTGCAGGGACGTGAGAACAGGTGTTTCACTATCTCTACCAAGTAGAAAACCACACGCTCTCGGGAACTCCAGCAGCGCTATGCGGTTTGGCTACGCCACAGTAGCAGCGTGACTAGCCTCTTTATGTCCTCATAAACATAAACTGCGACAGTCCGTTTTTTTTTATTACTTCTGAAAGCTGTGCCAAGGCTTCCTATCACCGATGAAAGTACGCGCTCGCCTTCAAGTACGCAAGCGCGGGCGCATTCCTATACCGCTCTGTCGCTTTCTCTAATGTGCGCGGGGTGAGACGGAAAGGCGCATGCGCGCCGGCCTGCGTGCGTGGTCTTCTGGTGTTGCTATCTAGCTGTGGCAGAGGTGACGCAGCGTGGCGTGTGGGCGCTCTGGGAACACGCGCGCGTGCTGTCTCTAATTGATTCCATTGGCTGGAGAGTTTTCCACCACAGTAACTGGTACCAGCCCGCAGCGCTCTCTGTTCCTGAGAAATGTTATCTGTGCTTTTGTCACATAATGTTTTTGACGATCGTTTGCTCACGCCACCTGAGATTACTGTTGAAAGCAAATAACTCTTACCAATCAGTTTGCTTATCTTCCACCTACCTTAAGCTCATGTTTTAGCAGTACTAGTGCTATCTGGAAAGCAAAATATTCCCTGCAGTTCACTTAAAAGTATTATCCCTTGCTGGACAAACTATGGATGTCCTATCTAGCATTATTTTTCATTCGACTATGCGCTAACGGGGAACAAACTTACTATGGGCCCCAGGGCATTACTTCAACCGGTAATGCCCTCCCCACCCCAGCAAGGGGCTTAATGCTTAAGTAGGGTGCGCACAGCCAGAAAGTCTAAGAGTGATCAGAATGTTGGAACTCATGATGATGTTGCAGTACTCTTGTTGAAAGGTTCCCTTTGATGAAAAGATGCTGTTTGTGTACAGAAGGGTGAAGGTGCCGGCAGTAAGTTGCACAGTGACAATTGAAGGTCAACCTTCCGAACACAGGAAATCTGATCCTCAAAACTGATTTGAACAGTGGTGAAGCCAGAATTTCACTGCACGATGTACGGGGCCATATACACACGTGCATAGGGCCAGAGTCCCCAGCAAAGTAACCAGAATTTATTTGCATGTGTTCGCTCCCACGCCCAGGCCAAAGATTAAACCTTTATAGCCAGCTATACAGATAAATGGCGTACCATCAACTTTTACTCCCTGAGAATAGTAAAATACTCCCAAAAAAGAAAAAAGGGAGTAAATTTACCCCAACAAAATACAGGAAAAAGACACATAGGAGCCTACATTCACACACACAGCTACATGGATATGTTTTTAGCAGTAGTACACAGAGCCACAGAAAGAAAATCTACCACTATTACTGCCTCGACTGGCACTGTACTTGCCCGTGGCAGCAGCAGTTGCTTCCATTCACTCGATATGGTGGCGTGAAGGTGACCCATTTGACTGATTGCACAGGCACCCTCTGGGACGAGGGCCATGGCCAGGGTGATGTTGCCGGGTTTCCTTTCTCCACCTTCCTGTGTTCAGTGCGCCTCATGCCACCTGTTCCAGCACGACTGAGGCCGACTAATTCTTCTTTTTTTGTTTTTTTTGGTGTGCATGCACCAGGGACTCTGGCAGCGTGCACCCGTTCTTCACAGGACTTCGTCGTCGGGGTCATCCAATAGGTGTCAGGGAGGCCGACGCCATGGAGGGCTCGATACCCTCATTGCAACTTCAGCCTCTCCAGGGGCGTGCTTTGCCAGAGCCAGGGAGCCCAGCCTCCTGGCAGGGGCCAGACTTTGTCCTCTTTGACAGCACGCAAACTCCCCTGGGGGGAGCAAGCTCTGCCATGCAAGTAGCATGGCGGGGTAGGTCGAGCCTCTTGCTGTGGCCACGATCTTGGCCTTGCATGTTGGGGGCTTCAGGGAGGCCGTGCCCCTCATTATGGCCCCCATAATGGCCTTCCTTTTTTTGTGTTTGGCCACCATCTTGGCCTTTTTCATTGTTGCCACCATCTTGGCCTTTCATACTTGGCACGTCACAGCTTCCTCAACGCTGTTGACACACTTCGCCGTGCTGGTCGCGTGACAGGGACCGGCTGTCCCCCGTTGTGACCACCATCTTGGCCTTTCGTGGTTTTATGCCGCTCTAACTCATCCAGGAGAGAGCTTGGCCATGCTGGCAGCATGGCAGGGGCCGGTCAAGCCCCTTATGCTTCGGGATCGACGGGGGCCGTATCCCATCCTTGTCGCCAGTTGTTATATTGCCGGGGAGGACTGGCAATCTATGTGAAAGGCTATGCTGGGCAGAGCCTCTGCCTTAATACGCAGCACCGGCGCACCCTGAAATGAGGCAGGGGTCATGGTGGTGAAAGACTGCCGAGCGGGAAGCCGCTCGCCCCTTTAATTATCATGATTATACCTCTCCTATGCTTGTTTACACAGATGTACCCCTCTCCGCTCCCCCATTACTAATGAACTATCGGGTTGGTATGACGCACAGAGCTGGGTCCATGTATATGGGTAGAGTTTTGGCTTATAGTATTTGTCTATTTCTACACATCAGTTTGGCCTATAATGACCCTGGAAAAGAATATAAAACTATTCGGGTGCCTACTAGCCTTGTTTAATGGCGACACAGCCATGTATACCTATATTAGAATGGACTGCACTGCCTTGCACCTTAATGAACCTCAGCGCCCCCTGTTATCTACTAGGTTCCAAAGATCTTACCGTTTTCTGAAGCCTCTATCCGTGCAACAGGTTAGTGCCTGAAGTCGTTCGCGGTCTCCAGGTCGCTACCCCAGAAGCCCAACGCACAGACACGTCAGGGAGCGCGACATGCAATACATTGGACTTCCGGGGTAGTCGCCTAGAGACTGTCGGAGGAGGCAGTGAGGTGGCTTCAGTGAAGTGGTGGGGGCAGGTGGGGCACCGGGGTTGTGTAGCGGAGAGTGTAGAGAGGACTCCTGGAAAAGGACCAGAAGAAGGAGGCGGAAACAAAATATCGGCCTTGAGGGAGCAGGCTTCATCAGATGGATTCCGCAAAGTTAGTCTTTTCATCACAGTTTTCGGACCCTGAACCACCTTTATTGCCCACTTGAGCCCATAGGCAGAGCTTCATGCTACCTAGACCCTGCCAATGAAAAACGAGTATAGGCAATGCCAGCAGTTTGGGCATTTGTGTGGGCATGGGAAAGGCACTTGCCAGATACTGCCGTAGTTCTATTAACAGACTATTGATGGTAGCAGGTACACAATGGTGTGAGTACCTGGGCATCTAATAGCAGTGCCTGGCAACTGCCCAATGCTTATACTCAAGCCAAAACTGTTGTCTTTGCCAATACTTGTTTTTAACAGGGCTTTAGTGAAGGACGCAAAAGTTCTTATAAATCGAGTGGCTGGAGGCAAACCTGGTTAAGACATTTTTTGTTACACCAGTAGCAAATGTACAACTCCAATTAGTCATTAACTTTCAATAGACAGTTTTGGGGAAACACTGGCAGGCACTGTGAGTGCAAAGGTTGATGGTAAGGCTTGAGTACAGCAAGCTCAAACAGTTCCCTTGAGGAGGTGCTTTGGGCAGGGAGGTGCAGGAACTGGGTGGGAATGACGATAGGGATTAGAGTGGCCATGGGCTGTCAATGGGTGGGCAAATAACCAAACAACTCCTACAAGCTGTGTGTCCCTCCTCATATGCCATTCTTCCCTATGTGTACTTTTGCAAACGTTTTGGCTTATAGGTGGTGCATTAGCACCAACTAATAACCCAAACTAAAAAGGGGTAGCATTAGAGTAGACAAACAATTTGAGGCTTTCTGCCAGGCTTCTCTAAAAGACTGTTTAAAACAAATCTGCTTTGCAAACCCCTGCCAGAGACTGTCTCCGTTGCAGTATCCCAGCAAAACATAAGGTGATGGCTGGAAGGTTTATAATCAATCTCAACCTCTGGCACAGTTCTGTGCAACCCTCTAAATCATTCATTGCTCTTTAGCCTGCCAAGCCATTAGAGAAGGGGAAAGATCAAATGCAAAACAAACTTGGTTCCACCCCAAAAGGGGCAGTCCAGCCCAAACTGCGAGGTCACATTTGAGTATGCTTAGACGTATGCTCCGAGCCTGCTGAACTTAGAGACCCAAGCTACCCCTCACTGATGAGGCCGAAACATGTCTTGGGAGGCCTGTGGCCTTGTGCAGAATGGATGTGACCAAGCAGTTCAGGCTGGAATGCCTCTTTTGGGGTGAGACCCAGCCTGATTTGCATATGATCTTTCTCTTTCTTTAGGGTTTGGCAGGCTGAAAAGGGATGGACTGGATGGTTGCCCAGAGCTGTGCCCATGGTTAAGATTGATTCTAAACCTTCCAGCTATCACCTTTTGGTTTTGCTTCTGTTAGAGTTCCTGTACAGACTCCCCAGGCAACTTCCAGTCTGATCAGTAGTAGATTTCAAACTACGAAAACAGTATCAAAAAAGCTTTGGCGAAGCCAACAGTTTTGGCTTTTGTGTAGACATAGCATAGATTTAGCAATGAGCCAGACAGTAGGTAGGCACAAGCGCTGAGGGCAGAGACATGCACTGATTGGTCGAGGAGAGAAACAGGTTCGCACGCAAGGCAGCAGGCCAGCATTTGGCTTGAGCAGGGACAATATTCTGGATGATGCAGCGGGGAGGTGGAGCGGACCTGTGGTGCTGCCTCCAAACCCCACTTGCAAATGTACAATGAGCTGGTATAGGGTCTGTGGAGGGTCGGTGGGTGGCTGAAGCCCTTATTGTCAGAATGTAGTAAGGGACCGTACAGCAGGGTAGGGACAGTTCTATTCTAGCACAGCACCCAGACCTACCGCTGCATTTCTATCCACAGGCCACCTGCCCTTGACACCATATTCCACCACAGTTCCCAGCTGCGTTCTATGAGTAAACACAGTAAGATTCCAAGGGCTGAACCTGGATGTTAAGATACACCAATACACATTTTGCAGGCACTGCCATGCTGGTACTACCTGGTCATAAAATGGCAACAGCTGGCAAATGGTGTTAGTACCTGGGAATAGTATGGTAGTGTCTACTCGAGAGCAATACTGTTGGTTTGCCAGTTCTTGTTGTTAACAGGCATGCAGTTCAAAGAACAGATGCAAGGACCTACATATTGCTTATACATCCAGTGGCTGGAGGCACACTTGGTTAACACATTTTTTTATCACATCAGGAGCTGGTTTACAGCTTCAATAAAGCAATTACGTTTAAGAAGACTACTTAGAAATAACATTGGCATCCCTTTAAAAGAACAGAGCTAGCTCAAGGAGATCCGAGAGGATTTGAGGGAAACTAGCAAGTAATAGGCGGCAATGAACGTAAGAACTAGCATTGCCATGGGAAGTCAATCAGTGGGTAAAAAACTCAAACGACACTCACAGGCTGTGTGTGCCTCCTCACATGCCATCTCTCTTGTATCCTCACATCCCGGGTTTGGCTTACAGTCGGAGCTCGCAGTTTCACCTAACAGCCAAAACAAACTAAAAATGGCAGGTTTACTGCATATCTTTCACCCTTGCGAACTAATCATGCAATGACTGTAACCTTCTACCTCTGTAAGTGACCACAGTAACCAACATTCTTAAGCAAAAGCACCTAGATGCCTCTGGGTTATGTGCGCTATACAAATGACTAAATAAATAAATAGAACACAGAAAATGGAAGCCGAAGAGGAGGTTTGCAGCAGCATAAGTGGACACTGTGCTTAGTTTACAGAGCATCTTATAAGGCTGAATATACAGAACAACCTGTGCATGTTTCCGATGTACCAAATATTGACTCTGTGGGAGCGGTTCCTGTTCCAAAGCTGACGCCTCTGTGGCAATTAAGTAAATAAATATTGACGGCCTGCTTCACTCTGTACAAATCAATGCCTTTAATGTATGGTAAATATTTCAGTATCAAGTTCATTCTGTGCCAAGTATTTCCAAATGAAGTCCAGGCTGTGCCCAATGCTTTGTTCAGCAGATTTCCAGAAGGGATAACATTTGTAATTCTGAAATATCAAAGACAAAGGAAACAGGAATGACATAATCACACAATTATGTATTGCCCTTTATTAATAATAACAGTCTAGACACCCGGCTTTTCAAAAGGTACAATTAGATTATGTTTCAGCAGTGAGAAATGTTAACTAGGGAACTATAAATGAAATAATGCCAAAATATTCATATTGTACTATATTTTATTAGTATAGGGTAACATTTGGTGTGCTTGGCAGGTTATGTAAGACAATTGAATTGCAACTATTAATAGAAGTGAAACATTAAAGTACCTGCTGCGGAGTTCCTAAATTCTACAATCCCATTGGTTAGTATGGTCAAGGGTTATTCGATACATTTTGACAATATTAAATCAAGGTGCAAAATTTCAAGTTCGGAGCTGTGGAATTGGCATCAGTGACAATCAGCACAACTTCGAAAGAGTGGTGTGCTGGCCTAGATTAGGGGCAACCTCGAGAAATTGGTTTACAGAGACAATACTGGCATATATTTGGGCACAGGCGGCATTAAAAAGTGTTTCACAGGGCTATGCTGGAGTACGCTGTTAACAGAGGAATCATGCTCATGTACTTTACAATAGCATGAGGGCATGAATTGTGGCCACCACCTTGACCGTGGTTTAGAGTGGGAATTGAGCACAGCCAGCCTGTGCAAAGTTTTACTCTGCCGTGCTGGGATATATTGTGGACTGTTGCATCATGAACATGTACCTTACAGTGGCAACATGGCAGATATTACGGGCCCCATCATTAAAGTGTTTTACAGTGTTAATGCTAGCATATATTTTGGACAAAGGCATCATAGAAATGATGTTCAATGCTCCTGTGAACTGTCAGTGATGTCTTTGCATTCATCCATTGGATTATTTGCATGTGTTACCAATGGAACCAATTCTAAATGGCATTAATTTTTTGCCCACTTTTCAAAAATAATGCTCTGTAAAGTGCACCATTTCAACCCAATTATTTTGAAAGATTTCTCGGGGGATCACCCCTTGTCCACTGAGCTCCTGTTCATCTGTTTTTGGCTCCCTCACTGTGATCTGTTGGTTACACTAATTCAGGTGACGTATTAATGCACCTCCAATGAAAGAAAAAAAAACACCATCCGCCATTGCCCTTCAATCTTTTATAAAATTTTGTATTTTGTATTTTATTTATTTATAAAGCGCTGCCAGGCCCAGGGGCATATGGGCGCGTAAGGTAGAGCTGGTTACAAAGGAGCAGTTAATCAGAGTTACGTTACAGTTACAGGAATGTACAATCAAAACAAAACAGTCAGACGAAAAGTTCCGTGATAGTTACAAGTAGGAACAGGCATAATAAGAAAGTGCATACACAGATATATTAATTACAGGTGATTGGCCACTGTCCATAAGGCTAAGGTTAGGCTGTCATGGAGTCCATGTTATGGAGCCAACACTTCGTGCTATGTTTGAACCGGTTAAATGAAGGTTCTGCACGTAAATGCGCGGGGATGGTGTTCCATAGTTTGGACGCTTGTACCGGGAAGCTAGCTCCACCCGAGTTGTGAAGTTTAAATCTCAGTATGGTCATGGTATTAGTTTGTGCTGCTCTAAGAGGTCTCGAGGAGGAGTGTGGTATGAGGTGGTTAGTGAGGTATGCTGGAGCAAGGTTAGCCCTAGCTTTGTGTGTGAGGGCCAGCGTTTTCAGGGATATTCTATGCTTGACAGGTAGCCAGCGTAGATTACGTCTGGTCTCAGATATGTGTGCTTTTTTGGGGATGTTAAGGGCAGCTCTGATTGCATTGTTTTGGACTACTTGTAGTTTGTTAATATTTTTGTGACTAGTGCCCAAGTAGAGGGCATTGCAGTAGTCTATTTTGGAAAGGACTAATGCTCTCGTGAGAGTGATACAATTGGGTGCGGAGATGAATGGTCTGCAAGCAGTGATTAGCTTACAAGTGTATGCAGCTGATGACGCTACTGCGTTAGTTTGCTTAGAGAAGGATAAGGTAGAATCGATGTAAATACCAAGAGTTTTAGTGTTATTTGAGACTGAAATAAGATTGCCATCTATGGTAAAGGCTTTGAATGAGGGATTAAGGTTTTTAAGTTTGGCATGAGTGCCCAAGATGATGAGCTCGGTTTTATCGTCATTGAGACACAAGCCATGGTGTGCCATCCATGCTTGTATAACAGAGTAGATTTCATTGAGGGTGAGGGTAGTGCTGTCTGTTTCGTAGTCACCCGTGATAGGAATGAGTTTCTGGGTGTCGTCCGCATAGTTGGTATCCGTGACACCCAGATAGTCTAGGATATCGAAGAGGGGTTTCGTGAATATATTATAAAGTGTCGGGGACACGCATGAGCCTTGCGGGACACCACAAGGTACTGGGGCAGGCTCGGCGGAATCTGTGGGAGAGAAGACCCTCATAGTTCTGTTCGCCAGGAAGTAGCTGATCCAAGCCGTAGCTGCATCTGAAAAGTGGGCTGCAGATTTCAGGTGGTGACAGAGTGTTTGATGGTTAACCAGATCAAACGCTGCTGACAGGTCAAGCAACAAAAGGAGGGCAAGTTTGCCATGGTCTTTCAGGGTTTGGATCTGGGTGGTAAGGTCAATTAGTGCAGTTTCCGTACCGTGTCTCGGTCGGAAGCCTGATTGCCTAAGTCCTAGGAGATTATTAGCTTCTAGATAAGCCTGTATTTGTAGGTAGGCTGCTCTATCCAGTATTTTTAATAAGAACAGTACAGTCGTTATTGGTCTGTAATTAGACGGGTTGGCTGGGTCAAGCATGGGTTTTTTGAGGAGTGGAATGACCCAAGCGTCTTTAAGGTTGTCAGGAACTATTCCAGATTTGAAGGAGGCATTGATGAGGTTGGTGATGAATGGCGCCAGATCGTGTGCAGCTGCTTTAACAATCGGGGCAGGGCAGGCATCACCTTGGCAGTTTGAAGGTTTTAGTTTCCTGATGATGTTTTCTACTTCCCAAGTTGAGAGGGGTGAGAAGCTGAAAGGTTTACAAGTTGTCTGGAAAGTTGGAGATATAGTTGTTTGTGGTTAGGGTCCGCAGATAGCAAGGAATTTTTTGCGTTGATTTTGGATTGTAGGCGAGCTATTTTATCTAATAAGGCTTTCTGGATATTACTGCACCATAGTGCGTCAGTAATACATTTGTCAGTCAGGGCAATGGGGGATTCTAATTCTTTGAGTATTTTGAAAAGTTCTTTAGTGTTGGATTCCGCTTGTGTAATCCTTTTATTATAAGTGTCTTTTTTGGCAAGAAATATGGCTTCTTCGTAGCTAGAGGATACTAGGGTTAGTTCAGATTTGTTAGGAGCTGTGGGGTGTTTTTTCCAAAGTGCCTCAGCGGTTCTTTTGGTTTTACGTAATTCTCTTAACTGTGGCGTGAACCAAGTGTTGAGGTGACGCTGTGGTTTCGGTTTCCGCAGTTTTAGAGGGGCAATGGAGTCCAAAGCTTTGAGTATAGCCTGGTTGTAAGTGTCCACTAGAGCTGTAGGGTCAGCATCTGAATCAATATTATTCAATATAGGGAGTAGTATAGGTAGGAGTTTGTCGGGAGTAATATCTTTCTTGTTTCTCGTGCGGATGGCAGGGGCGATGATAGGCACCAAATGAGGAGTGTTAGTAAAGGTTAATTTGTGATGGTCTGACCAGATGCATGGGTCATTGGATAGGATAGAAATGTTCCTCAGGATCCCTCACCACCCTACCCCCGGCTCTAGAAGCTGCCTCTGCCACTGAAGCTGGTGTGCCAGGGAGAGGGGGCACAGGATCAGGGATCCCAACGAGAAGGATCTCGGTCTTACTGGCATTAAGGCAAAGATTGTTGGACGTGCACCAATCCTGAATCACGGATAGACAGTCAGGAATGAGCGAGGGAGGAGAGGAAGCTGAGGGAAGCCTGGAGGAGAGCAGAATGTCATCTGCATAACACTGAAAGTTAGAAGAGAAGGTGGAGATCAGGTGGGCCAGGTCAGTAGACTGGCATCTATCTATGAGGAGCTCAGCACGTGTGGCTATTACTAAGCATGGCTGCTCTTTGAGAAGCCACAAGTTTTTTGCACTTTGGAAATAACAAATCACTAACGTTTTACACACAGGCGCACTATTTTTCACAGGTATTTACATTCAACAGATATTTGAGGAGAGGCACACTGTTATCAATTAAACGGCTCACAGTAGCACTTAAGCCAAGTGAAATTAGCATGAGTTTATGCATGTAGTGCTAAACAGATGACCTTATGGCATGAGTGCAAATAATGACACCTCGCTTCATATTTCTTCTGTGTTCTCTTATCTGTTTTATTCTCTTACATGTTGTGTACGCCATGCGGCCTACTGTTGAATTTTGATATCTGACCATGTTATTCACACGGGTGATGATGATTGGATATGCATAAATGACTTCACATTATGTTTCTGTACTACCCTACATTATACTATTGACTATTGACTGATTATGTATCAGATGAGATCTATATACCCTGAAGGACACATGATGTCTGAAATGCATTGGCTTGATTAGCATCTGCATTACTGTTTTAGCAATTAAACTTCATAAGAAACCAGATCACTGCATATTACTCTCTTTTTTCTGAACTACCATGGAATCCGGGCATCTAAGAAACTAAGGCTAATACCAGCAATCCAAACACATAGTGGCTGATGGGGTGTGCAACCCACACCGAAGGCTATTTAGCCTAGGTCCTTTCACTCATTTCTACAAAGGGGCCAGATAGACATTGAAGAGCTAGGGGGAGAGGATAGAGCCCTTAGGGACACCACATGTGGAGAGAGAGATGGTGGAGAGAAAGGACACAGGTTGGACCTGGGAGGGAGGGTCCAAGAGGAAGAAGGTCAGCCATGCCAGGACCTGATCCGTGATGCCCAAGTTCACACAGAGTCTGTTGATCATAGTGGCATGATTGACTGTGTCAAAAGAAGAGGAATGGTCAAGGAGGATGAGTACTGAGGGAGAGCTGAAGTCGAGGTTAGAGAGCAGATCTTCACTGGTGTTCAGGAGAGCAGTTTCCATGCCTCTGGCTGCTCTCAAGCCAGACTGATGGTCATGGAGGCAGCCAACAGATTCAGTGTGAAGAGTAAGCTGGAAGACGGCTAGCTTTTCCAGAGGTTTGTCCAGGAAAGTAGTGATAGAAATCGGGAAATAGTTTGCTGGATATGTAGGATTGGTAGAAGGCTTTTTTAGGAATGGGTGCACAAGGGAGTGCTTGAGGAGAGAGGATAAAGAACGAGTGATTGCAGAAATCAGCCTAGGCTGGAGCGAGGGTGGCAATGTGGTCCTTGATGGTTCTGGAGGAGTAGGAGATTATCTGTTTGGACAACACTTTCATAGATCAGACTTGTCGAGAGACATTGTCAAGTGTTGTCAGAGCGAAGGAGGAAAAAGGAAGAGTAGAGGGAGAGGCGGCCAAAGGGGGTCTGAGAGAGGTAGAGGGAGAGGAAGAGGAAAGCGAGCACAGGATTTCCAGAGTTTTCATGGAGAAATGAGTGGCCAGAGCCATCAGAGGGCCTGGGAGGAAATAGGGGAGGTGGAGACTGCAATAGGGTTGGCCAGCTCCTTGCAGATTTTAAAGAGTTTGGGCCTCATTACGACCCTGGCGCTAATGGGTTAACGGCGCCGTAAAAGGCTACAGCGCTGTTAACCCATTAGCGCCTGATTACGAGGTCCCTTTGCGGGACCCGACCTTAACGGCTGGTCTACACCAGCTGTTAAAGTAGGGACCCGCAAAGGGACCTTGGTGCTAAGTACAGTACCGCAATTTGCGGTACCGTACTTAGCGCCTTCCCCATTCCCATTGAGCCCTATGGGGCAAAAATGGGAATGGGGAAGGGCCATGGAGGAAGGGGGAATTACCGCACCGCCAACCTTGTAATGGGGTGGTAATTCCCCCTTTTTCCATAGCGGAGTCGGTAAGTTACCGGCATGGACCATGGTGCTATCAGCACCATGGTTTTCCGCCTGGGTCGTAATGAGGCCCTTTGACTGTGTTGTTAGAAGCCGCAGAGATGCAGGGTTGGATTTGGACCCTCTTCTTGGAGAGGACTGAGAGTCTGTATTGCCTTTGGAGCAGTCGGCAGGCCAGTTTGTCAGAGGATCCGCCTCAAGCCCTCCTCTTCCTCTCAGCCACCCTGCACTTGTGTTTCAGGGTGGTGAGGTCGGAGTCGTACCAAGAGTTGCACCTCGGGGTAGGCTTCAGGCGGATTCTCATGATAGGGGTGAGGATTCTCATGATAGGGGTGAGGATGTTGAGAGTGTTGGAGATAGAAACACTTGGAATTTATCCTGACTCAAACCATAGCCTCACGAAACAAATTAATGCCACAGCTTCACCAGTAGTGTATACGGCAAAGCTCATTACCACCTGCAGGCCATTCCTGTGCTTTCCCCTGAAAGCTGTGTCACCCTAGCCAGAGCACTTATCTTATCAAAACTTGACTATTGCAACACACTATACAACAGAAACAGTCTTCGCAATCTGAACACACTTTAAGTACTCCAAAAGAATGCTCTAAGAGCGGCCCTTAAGATACCTAGAGCCAACCACATTATGGCCTCCAGACAAAAAGTAAAGTGCCTCCAGTAAAGAGTAGAATCATGTACAAATTGCTACCTCTTACCCATAAATGCTTAGCCAACCTAGCTCCTAAATACCTTAACTACAAGTTCTCTAAAAATCTATGCATCAGACCCACAAGATCAGCACAAATTAACCAACTCATTATACCAAGGTATAAACATGAGAAATCCGGGGGCAAGAGCTTCCCAGTTCTAGCCGCCAAACTGTGGAACGCCTTACCTTCGGACATCAGAACAGAGACAGTATACTGGACATTTTTTTAAAAAAAACTAAAAACTTGTCTAGTATCTCAAGAATAATCTAGGACCATTGAGGCTTACCATAGCTCACATCATTCTGACTACCTCCCTATGACAAACCTGTTTAATCACCTATAATTGATCATGACTACTGCCAACCTGCACTGGCAATAGGTATATTGCCACCCTGTCTGTATGCACACTGTAATTACAACGTGAAATTATGTACCTCACTTATTGTAATGTAATACACCTGTACTGTGTCTGTTATCTTGTAAACTGTGTATCTTTAAGTGTAACATCAACATTTCTGCCCAGATACCTTTGGGTGGGGAGCGTTGTATAAATAAAACAAACAAACAAAGTGGCAGGTTTGAGAGGGCTGTCTCAGAGTGCAAGTCAACCTCTGGAGTAGGAGGAGTAGAGAAAGTGGAAGCAAAGGCATCCATCAGCACTCGCTTCATGAGCCGAATTACCGAGAAGGAAGGTGGCAGTGCTGGTGTGGGTTTTGCTTGAGGGGCAAGAAGTTTCAGGTGAGAGGAGAGCAGAATGTGGTCAGTCAAAGAGAGAGGAGTGGTGGGAGGGTTAGAGAGGGGGATGTGTGAGGAGATGAGAACATCCAAGGTGTGTTCATCAGAGTGTGTTGGATCAGAGGGTAGCATGGAAAGGGAGAGAGAGTCGCATAGGTTGCAGAAGAGCCAAGAGGAGGGATTCGAAGCATCCAGGTAGGTGTTGAGGTTTCAGAGGAGGAGAGGTTCAGAGGTCGAGGCAAGGGGAAGGAGAGAGGTCAGCCCATTCTGAGTGGAATAGGGTGACCTGGCCAGCAGGCCTGTAGATGGTAGCCACAGTCAGAGAGAGGCCATGGGACATAGAGAGCCTGCAGACTAGGCATTCAAAGGAGCAATAGGCCTGCAGAGGAATGACAGAAACCCATTCCAGAAAGATCAGGGCCACTCCACCTCTGGGCCAGTTGATTGTGGGCTCGGAGAGGATTTTGCAGCTCTCAGGGAGGAGAGTGTCAAAACTCATGACAGAGCTGGCCGTGAACCATATCTCGGGGAGAGCAAGGACATCCAGGTATTCGAGGAGGTGGCAGATGTCAGAGGAATATTTGGCAGCAGAGCAAGAGGTGAGAGGAGCGACTTGGAGCATGTTGCCACATTTGAAAGACTTCTGGGGTGGGGTGCAGGAGTGAGGTACACCCAGCGGAGGAGGTAGAAGAGCCAGAGAGTGGGAAGAGGCAGTAGACGGAGGTGGCATAGGGGCCGTATAGAGCAGATGAGGAGGTGGGTGCCAGAGAGGCGGCGGAGGAGGGAGGTGGCAGAGGGGCCAGCGAGGTGTTACAAGGAGTGGCAGGAGAAGGGAGGAAATTGATGAGACACGGGAGACGTCTATCAAAAAGGAGGAAATTGGGCTGAGAGCCCTGGATTGTGATGGTACCATTTAGATGATGGTCTTGGAGGATTGGAGCGGGGCCACCGGAACTCCCACAGGGTGTCACCATTAATAGGAGAGGAGAAAGAGTGAGAATTGAGAACATATTTATTTTATTAATTTTTTATTTTACATTTTTAAAGCGCTCACACAACCCGCAAGCATCGGTTGTGTAATTGTTTTTTTTTTGTCTTAGTTGTGTATTTATAACACGCTTAAACACCCAGAGGTTTGTAAGCGCGGACCGGGGGATCAAACCTGTGTTGCTTCGTGTCGTCTTGCTTCCAAGGCGCGCAGGTTGCCACTGAGTTATCCATATGAGTGGTCCATAGGTCTGGAAAGGGAATGACAAAGAGGATGTTGGTGAGAGTCTGTCTTTGGGAAGCGCTGATGTGGGTATCAGCGATAGGGAGGCCCGGGTTGGAGACCAGGATAACCCTCTTGAACGTTTTCCTTCCAGACTTAGAGACATAAGATAGGCGGTAGAGTAGCTGTTTGCAAAGATGGGAGGGATTGAGAACACTATAAAGGGTGCAATGAGGCAAGAAGGGAGGGTGAGGGAGGAAAAGAAGCACAGCCCACAGCCGCGCACCACAGGAATCACCAGAATGGGAGGGTTCACACAGAAGGAGGCACACAGGAGGCAAAAAGCAGCTAAAACACCACAAGGGAACACAGGAGCAGTGTGGACGGAACAAAGGGGGTTGGGGGTCAGCGCACTGCAACATTTCCTTAAAAAAGGGGAGATGGTCTAGTTTTAACACAACAGCGATGCAAAGGAAAATCGACTTTCCTAGAGAGATGTGAGAGATGTGCAAGCAAAACAGTGGTGTGATAAGAAAAAGAGAGTAATTAGATGGGTGGGTCATTTTTGTGGGGTGCAGTGATTGCTGCTCCCCCAGACCCACCACACTTACGTTAGCAGTTGAAGCAGTTTGATGGCTGCAGGGTTCTTGCTCCCCGGCTGACACCGGCAGACACCATCTGAAGCTGCTTTTGTGTGAGCTTTCCTTTGCCTCGGGATCCTTCGCCAGAGGGGCTGCTATGGGCAGTGGGGTCGCCCTTCTGGGATCACCTAAGTAGGGCTACATGCCCAATCACGGGTCAGGGGAGAGGTGGGAGGCGGGAGGGAACAGTAGCACGAAGCACAGCCCTAAGAACAGACCACGATGCGTCAGAAAGCATAAAAATAAAGAGAGATTTCCCCAAGCACATAAAGAAATTACTTCAAATACAAGACCAGGAGCCCTGCATGTTAAAAGCTCACCGGAATTGCATCAATACAAGGGCAGTAGCTCTGGATGTTTGGATGTTAAAAGCTCACCGAAAATACTTCAAAACACAAGCAGGAGCTCTGGATGTGAAAAGCCCACCTGCAGGGAATCCAGTGGGTGCATGGGCAGCAATTTGAGCCTGTAGGGCACCATGGTGCCAGAATTCTGAAAGAGAAAGTGTTAGGCCTTAAATAGGCCTCAGTACACACTTCTCACAGACGACACGGAAGCCAGATTCCATTCGACCTTCCCTTTATTTCTCCTCCTACATACTGCCCCGTTCTTCCCCCGTCCCTCCCCCTCCCCTTCCTCCAACCTCCTGCTCCCTCCCATAGTCCCAAGTCCCTCCTCCTTATGGGGCTCTTCTTCTTTCACCTGGTAACAGAAAGCCTAATGGCAAAGCTGCTGGTCTCTCACAAGCACGGCCTGTCTGCCTGGGATATACCCCTAATATTCAGGGCACAGATTCTCCCTCTTGTTTTTGGTGGCAATTACTTCTGCCACAAGGTTACAAGCGATTGAAGCTCTTCTGTGGAATCCTCCATTTCTATAAACTCTTGAACTCTGGTCACAGTTCCACCATTTTTGGCTCTGGGGTGCTAAGTGTAAGCGGTAGCAAGTAAAACGCAGAATACGTTGGTGATGGTGTGCGCTGCCAGCATTCTTGTGGTGATTTTATCTTCGACCCACACATCTCAAAAGCTTTGGTATACCCTGCAAGTGCTTAGAGAGGGATTGTGGATGTATTGCAGGATTATTTACCATAATCTTACATTAATCTTCATTACTTCGTAGTCCTACTCTTGCCTGTCACAGTACTTAAAACCTGGCACTCCTTCCCTGGGAATCTGTATGGGTCTGTGTTATGCTTGGAAAATGGCAACTGGTGCTTTATGGGTTCTGGGGAGTCTTATACTGTCAGAAAGAGGTTGGAGTCAGCTAAGAAAATATAGAAAAAAGGGTTTCCGTCATGAATGCTGGGCCTCAAAAGTAAGTACTGTGACGAAGAAGAGCAGGAGTAATGACGATTACCACTAACTAAGGCCTGCAGTAGCATCCTTGTTCTTTCACTGCTTTCATCAATTGTTAACAGCAATAGTGGGTTGCTATGCATCTCGAGTCACAGGCGTATCTGGTTGCGGGGTTCTCGGAGGCTGCGGACGATGCGCACATTAGATTTAAGTAGGTCAGTGGGTAACCCAGTAAGATAGTGTTACTGGGAAGCGAGATCTCCTGCTATATCCTTTGCCTCGTTTCCTTCTACTTTGCTTCCATGACGTTAGCAGTTGGGACCTCAGTTCCGCAACCTGAGCGGCGGGAGTGGCGGTAATCCGATCACCTTGTCACTTTATGAAAGGAAGATATTTTTGAAAAACTGCAGCGATTGGTCCCCTTTCAAACTCAAAACCTTGCACTATAGGTGAATGGGTGAGTAAGAAATCACTCAGGTCAGGCCTATGGATAAGCACTCCTCTGGACAGACAAGGCCTCATTTTGGAAGAAGTGGGTGTCCCGATAGGCACCCCACTATCATGCATAAAGCATCCCACAGCGCATAAGCGTAAAGCGCTATAAAAATGCAATAAAAATGCTGAGTCACTAACATCTTCAGGCAACAGAAGCAGGGAGGGACATATATGAAGAGTGCAAGACCTACAAGAGTGTGTATAGTTAGTCGAAATTTGTGACAAACATATGAACACTTGTGGGAAGATTTTTAAAATTTCCATAGGAGTAAAAAATGAAAAGTGCAGTGAAAACCTGAAAATACATGAAATTAAAAATGGAAATGTCATTTTAATGCTTGTTGTAAAAAACAAACAGCAACATGAGATCTTGCCTACATGATAGCTATATAAGGTCGACTCATATGTATGTCGGCCTGTTTTGAAGATAACATATGTACCTTCTTATCATAGTTGCTAAAATCTTCCGTGTCACAGTCTGCAAAAAAAGATTGCATTGTGGGAGCAACATTTCTTTCTAAAACTACCAACTATACAGTGCAATAAATCATTAAAATAGTCCACAATGGTCCACAAAATTGGAACACTTCTAAGCATCGGGGTACCCTTTATCCGCCACTCTACCATTCGTAAAGAACCAACACGCCTTCTACCACAAAGAGGCAGCTCCTCACTAGAGACCGGTCATCCCCTGTTCAGATACCAGCCCCAGTGGTGTCTGTACCGCTGTTACCGGTTGGGTGCATTTGGCAATCCCTAGGGCAGGCCAATGTAAACACCAGCAGCAGAGGGAAGGTTGCAGCAGCATAGAGAGAAGCGGACCGCTGGGGACCGCTCAGAGGGCAGCGACAGAGAAGAAGATCGGTAGATCTGCGGTAGAGAGCCCAGGCTTTTTTGATAGGTCAGAAGATTCAAGAGCGGGCAGGCTAAGCCAATTGACGCAGTGCTTACATATGTCAAGAAATAGACCAGTCAAGAATCCCAAAGGTATATACACTTTGTACAAAACCAACAACTACCCCAAAAAGGAGGGGGCCTTCCTGGTGTTAGAGGTATTTGTACTGTGGTAGATTCCCTGATTGAGAGAACACAGGGAGGTTGTCTGCTAGGAATATTAATACGCTCCCCCCTCTCAATAGGGGGGTGAAAGTTGCCGACCATGCATCCCCTGGTTTGTGAAGCTTGCGACCATGCCCCATACCCTGGATCAAGCTTCCTTTCAAACGTTTGGTACATCTAAGAAGGAGAAGACCACTCAAACTGTGCATGTCTGTGATACGCGCAGTGCTGCAAGTACTTACACTTACACTGACCTGTCACTCTAGCCGTCAGCCATTACCCTGTTGGCAAACAGGCAAGTCTGCGTCGGGTGCCATTTTGTTTTGCGTACTTGGGCACACGAATGGCAGAAGAGGAAGCCCATTGCATTACTCTAGTCTAGAGAAATGTTATGTTCGGTTATCTGTCTTTTATGCTGCACTCATCACCACCATAGCGGTCTTAAAAAGTGCCCGGCTATTATGCAAGTCTATGCAAAAAGGACAAGGATACTCGTCCTTGGCACTTAAGGGCCAAGCTTTTTTTCAGCTAAAGGCGAATTGTGAAGCTGCCCGGGTGGCAGCCCAACTGTGGTCTGTGAGGAGAAAAGAAAATGGCGCCAAGGAAAGTGAGAAAGGGGAGAGTGGGAAATGTCAGGGAGAAAATAAATGTACCGACTTATCTCACAGAATCTGGAGAAATGGAAACATTATGGTGAGAGATTGTGATTCTTGGAATTAATGTATAGTTTTCAGTGTTTTGACCAGAAGAAAGTTTAATCAACAAAAGGGACAAACGCTTCCCATATTAGCCAGCAGACCTTTCATGGAGGCAATTACCATGCGTGTAAATAAAGGGGGGGAAAAGTCCCTCCCCTAACTTTTGTGGCATGCCTTTTTGTCCCCCTCATCGTATGGCCGGGGGGGGGGGGGGGGGAGGAGAGGGGGTGCTGGGCACATTGCATCCGCCGCATCAGTAAAGTAATTGGACAGCGCACGCCTAGTTGGGGTTCCCAGCCAGGCTCGTGCTGTCTCATTACATAAATAGCGTTCGGGGCTGGGATGTCCCACACGGCTCGGTACAGAATTGTACACGCAGATTTAACAAATGGGGAAATGTCATCCATCGGCAGCGTTGCGCCACTTGCCCTTATATTACATTATTGTTCAATAAAATGTACGGCTTAAAGATTTATTACCTACACAATCAGTGCATACGAAAAGCACAAAATCGTACTTTATTCTTGGCTAGGAAGGAAAAGAGTTTCACAAATGAAATATCGATCGCTCTCTTCCTATACATTCAAGGCGTCCAGGGCTCCCTTGGCACTGACAGGAAACAGAGTGGGTCCACCCCTCAGAATGCAGCTTTGGGCTATATCTGCTGTGTTTTTTCGCCCAGGGACCAGAGAAACATAAGAGTGAAAGGCATGCAAACTTTTCCCAGCTGCAGAATTGCACTATCAAACATCATATCGCTCTACAGTGGCTAATCCCGAGTGGCGTCGCCGGGGGAGCACTGGGGGGGCCAGTGCCCCCCCTCTGAAACTCTGTGCCCCCCTTTGTGCCCCCCCCCCACCTAAGGCGAGCAGTGACTGTGTTCTCTGTTCGAGGTGTTCTTTGTGACACTCACTGAAGCAAATGTCTGCAGATCACACTGCAATACTTCTTTTGTCTTAAAGCGAGCAGTGATCAAGCAACTGGCAGCCCCTCCGATCAGAATGTAGCCATGAAACTGCTAATGATGGGCCATTAGTCACTGAATGGTTTTGTGCCTGCATTATGATGGGAGGGGAGGTACAGTGGGGTGAAGGTAGTTGGTGTGCACAAAAGCCTCTCTGCGGGAGTGCTTGTGACGTCACACATTACCTTTCATAGGTTCCCACCCACGTTTGTCTGTGCCCACCCTACTTTTGACTTTGGCCCCCACTGTGCCCCTCCTAAATTTGATTCCTGGCGATGCCACTGTTAATCCCTGCAAGTATTTGTGCGTTTTCTCACACATATTGTTGCTATGTTGTCCTAGAATTGAACACAAAGTACCGGTGCGTGTGTGTAGTGGCCTAAGAGGAGGTATAATTGAATCAAAATCCTACCTCTGGCTCAAACCTATGTAAACTCATTAGGGTGATACCATCTACATACAGTTGATATACATCACATTCCAAAAACATCAAAGAAAGTCATACAAATTTGTATGCGTGAAACAAAGTTTTATATTGAGAAATCGTGCATCAAATCAAAACAATGCCCAAACACATAAGGGCATAAACAGTCAATAAAACATTTTTTGTACATAAATTCAAGACATTTCCTTCTAAACATATGCTGAAAAATCAAAGTGCAATGAAACAGGAAAAAAAAACAAAATGGAAGAAAGAAAACACAGAACAATTATTAAAACAGGATAAGAAATACATATAGTGTTTCCTTTAGTGTCGTGACATCAAAAGATCGTCAAACTCAAAAAAGGTTAATAAATACCTTTTTTTTATATAAGAATTTTTTTGGTCATGTTGAGTACCTAGAGAGAATACCCAAATATGAATATTGTTGTACAATTGGGTGGGGTCTGCCAACGCATGAGGGGGAAGGGGGAGAACCCTAAATGTTAAGAGAGCAAATGGATGATAATTAACAGTGATCTAAAAAGGATCAGTTACATTTATAAACCTAAATTTTCATACATCGTAACTCTCTATTGAGACCCAAAGTCAAGTGTGAGTATGGGTCGGAGGTTCAGTTTAGATCCGATACTTTATACGGGACCTCCAATCCCCTCTGGATAATAATGCGTTTCGGCGGTGAAAGGGATGCTCCTTACAGTTGAAGAGACCACTCCGCCTTCATCAGGGCAGTATTAGCAAGACCCTGTAAAAAACAAAAGAAGGAAGGAGGAAGAGATTAGATTTGAGTAAAGCAGTGAAAAGGTAGAATTAGAGGAAAAAGAAAGCTAGAGTGGGAAGATGAGAGGAACGATCTGTATAGAACATGATTAAGTAGATGAGTAGCTATAATCAAGCCGGCTGCAAATACATGAAGCTGGTCATGTTTGCCGGTCACTTCAAAGTCATATCTCGATCTCCTAAAAGGTGGGGATATCTTGGTGACCTGCCAATGAGACCCCCCCATGGAGGAATAAGTTCTGACTTGAAACCCCTTCTCATACAAAACCGCAAGGGCCTCAAGCAACTCAAACTGACCCATCCACCCCGCGGGATAAAGGTAGACAGGTGAACGCAACATAAAACATTAGGGCCCCAAGGGATTTTTATCGATGGAGAAATCCCATGGAGAATTCCTAAAGAGGTCAAAGGTTGACTTACCAAGAGTGATACTAGCGAGAATGAAGAGCTATGGCATGTATTCGTCTGTACATGTATCCAAACTCTGTACATGTGGTGCCTGGATATAGAACTAAGGACTCATCGGTGTCCCACCGGCCTTGTGATGATATGTATCGGGCCGTAAAAAGTGTCTGTAAATTGAACACAAAGGTATTGAAAAAGTTGTTTTCAAGTTAGGACAGTGTAGAGACAAAAGACATGAGGCATGAAAACGGGTGGAGCTCCAAGGAGGAGAGGTTTGATAAACAGAAAAAACGGGATAGTAACTGTTGGATCCTATATTTGGACCAATGGAGCTCTGGGTGTCCGTTATTAGTGACCGGGGTGACTGAGTAATGACTGATGTCAGTCAGCCCGGAACTCGCATCTGGAGGAAAACGTGCCGTAAGGCGGCGAATGCATCCGTGCTGGCGCACCTGGAGTAGAACACAGTGTGGAAAAAGGGGGAAGGCCAATTAGAAAGTGAATGACTGGGGACAGGGGAGCCATGGATGTATTTCAAATGGCGGGATAAAGAAAAGAAAAGACACCGGGATTGTGTAACATACCTATTAGGCGGTATGGCCGGGCTCCATGGTAGTGAGCCTGGGCGGGTGAGCGAGGGAGAGAGGCTGCCTCTGGCTCGATGCGTGCCGTGTTGAGAGATCCGTTCGGAATGTTTCCGGGAATGCGGAAGGGGAAAGAATATCTCCTTCAGAAGTCGCCGTGACGTATTGTGACAGGCACGAGGGCCGGTGCCTGATCTGGGTGTGAGACCCAATCAGGTGTCTATATATATGCTGAGTGGCAGGTGGAGTGTGTCCTGTCAAGCCAATCATTTGCCAAGGAACAGGAACCAAGTGTGTGCCTCTCGAAACGGGGTTGAAATAAGAACAACCCGTCCGTGGGCAAACAAGTGATTGATGGTTCGCTCGTCGGCGTGGGCGTCGGCCCCAGGTAGCCGGCGCGCCGGGAATGGTTTTATGTTCAGTGAGCGGAAAAAGACACACTGCAAGGATTCGATTGCTGTGTGCGGGACTCAGCGATAACTGAACCCATACTCGGTGCACAAAAACCTGTTGCGAGACGGAGCGCCGTAAGGTAACGGATGCACATATGTTCTAATAGAAAGGTTACAATGACCGACATCTGCGCAAGAGGGTGCAGGGGCCTGCGTTGCAGGGGCCTTAGTGGTCAATGTGGAGCCTGAAAGTGTTCGGGCTGAGTATGGTGGCAGAGATGCCTGGCCAGAACCTCTGCCAATGTAATCTCTGTAAGGGATTAAGAGATTGGGTATGCCAGAAGCATCGCTCAAAAAGGTATATTGTACAGGTTAGATAACCTGTTGAGTGTCAGTTACTCAGGAGGGAGGTAACTCATTCAGTCCATTTTCCAGGGAGTCCAGTCTATAGACCCATCCTTTCTCCAGTTCCAGAAGTCTATGCTGGACGTTTTGGCCGGTGTGGATCCTGTCCAAGACCCACCATAGAATGTCATTGGGGGTGTGGGAGTTGGCCAGGTAATGTGTGACCAATGGAGATGTGGTTTTCTTACAACAGATCCTCGAGCGGTGTTCCGAGATCCGGACCCCAACATTTTGCATGGTCTGTCCCATGTATCGAAGCCCACAGGGGCACTTAATACAATAAATAGCTTGGCTGGTCTTGCAATTCAATTGGTTGTTTAGAACCCATTGTTTGTTGCCAATGTTGAAGGTCTGAATCTTCTTGGTAAATTTACATACCGAACAAGATCCGCATGGATAATGTCCAGTGACCTTGCGTAGATTCCACAAACCTGTGCGTGGTGGAGCCTTACTGTATGAGGAGTGGACCAAATGCTCCTTAATGTTCCTCACTCTTTTAAAAGCAAAACGAGGTATACGTTCATCAATCAGTTGTAATCTAATGATTGGCCAGTACTTGCGGATCATTTTCTTAAACGCGAAAACATTGGGTCCATGGGTCAAGACACATGTGAGTCTTGCTTCATCCGGTGCGTTAGATTCCAGCTTGGATGTCAAAAGTGAATCTCTATCCGTAAATCTAGCTCTCTTGGTTGCAGTCTTAATCAATCTTTTAGGGTATCCGCGTATGTGTAATCGCTTGCCCAATGCTTCGGCATTCTCATAGAAATCATTCAGAGAAGTGCAATTCCTTCTGATTCTGAGAAACTGCCCATATGGTAAGTTCTGTTTGATGTGTAATGGATGATCACTCTGATAGTGAAGAAGAGCATTCCGATCTGTGGTTTTTCTATAGAGGTTGCAGGTAAGCCTGTTGTTAAGACCTGTAATTTCTAAGTCAAGGAAATGTATCAGAGTGGTGCTGTATTCCATGGTGAATTGGATGTTGTTATCACAAGTGTTTATCCATTTCGAGAACTGTTTAAGGGATGTGTCATTGCCTGTCCAAATAAAGATAATATCATCGATGTATCTATGCCAGTGAGAGATCTTGGTACTCCACTGGTTGGTATGACTAAAGATGTATTTTTCCTCAAAGGAGGCCATAAAGAGGATGGCTAGGCTGGGTGCAAATGTTGCACCCATAGCTGTGCCTTTGACCTGTAAATAAAACCGATTGTCGAAGGTGAAAAAGCTCTTACATAGGGCAAAAGTCGCTAATTCAATGATAAATTCCGGTGGGACCCGATGCGGTCCCGCCTCAGCATAATGCCGTGTCAGGTGTTCATATATGCAATCTATCGCTGCGTCCTGTGGAATTGAAGTATATAATGCTTTTATGTCCATTGTTACTAAAAGTTGTTTGGAACCATCAAAAGGCAAATTCTCAAATATCTGAATGGTATGTGTCGTGTCCCTGAGCTATGTTCTCCTAGCCATATTTTCACAGATGGCTTTTTCTATGTTAAAAGCTGTTGACTCTCTGAGTCAGAAACACACACTTAAGAACTGTGAGAATGAACTGTCTTCTGTCCCCCATGCCTTGCTCACTCCCCTGACATGCAAGTACCAAGTCACCCATCATGATGTCAATTGCCTAAAAATGTATGCATACAAATTCAGGTACCAACAACGAAACGCGTTAAATTATTACTAATTGCCAGACCTATGTTAAAAGTGCAGCCCCCCAAACACTATTTGTCAGGTCCTGTCCTGCCATGGCATTGTAGTTCAGCCAGGTCAAGTAACCCAAAATGTCGTGGCTCAGGGCCCGGTGGGAGGGGGATTTGTGGGGGGAGCCTGGTCTTCTCAATGGCCATTGCACCACTGTTTGCATGTGTTAATGTGTATGTAATGTACATATGAATGTTGTGTGCACACAGTGCATGTCAATAGAGCTGCTGGATGCATGTGTGTGTGTGTGAGTGTGTGCAAGCATATGTATATTGACTGTTGTGTCTGAATGGATGATAAATACATTGTTTGTATGTTCTGGGTGAAATGAAGTTTGAGAAATGTTATGTTGTTGCGTCACTGGGTGAGTGGAAGTCCCAGCTAAAATGTGTGGGGGCTCATTTTCAACATGATGGTTGGGGGGCCCCTACTTAGAGCAAAAACAGTCTGAGGCACTTGTGGAGTGCATACATTACAATGGCGACAAAGAAAAGGTTAACAGCCACCAATAATCACGAGGCAGCCAGCCTGCGGGGAGTTTAAACACTAAATGTCCACTGAAGAGCTCTAAACCCTTCTTTCTGTGTGGAGGAACCAGTGTTAGAAGACAACGAGGTGATAACACTTCTGTATATCATGTGGGAAGAGAAAACACAGCTTGCAATGCGAGCACTGCAAAGTGTACATTTTATGCCCCAGAACGAAAATAGAGAGAAATGAATAAATTGCTTTGTTACCAGACTGTACTGACTGACAACATGAGGGCAGGTGCTGGGCAGGCTCGGACTGGCCTATAGGGCAATAAGCCCATGGCTGAACCAAAAATGCAAAATAACGGTGTGCGACAGTTGTTTGGGCCAATGTGGGACAGTTTGATGAGTTATTCACTATGTGGCTAATAGTGTTGCTGAATGCATATTCTTTAACATGCACAGTTTGCATCACATTTTATCAAAAAACTCCTCTTTGGGTACTACTCAAACAGTCTGTCACAAAAGGAATGAATAGCCATTTTCAACTTTGGGCCACTTTTTTATTGGTGCCCGAGACAATTTTTTAGCCCAGTCCGACCCTGGTGCTGGGGGGCACCCCAGAGGCTCGAGGCCTCTTTCATTTGAAAAAAATGAAAGGCCCTGATGCCGTCCATGGCAAATGTGTGTGTGTGTGTGTGTGTGTGTGTGGTGTGTGTGTGTGTGTGTGTGTGTGTGTGTGTGTGTGTGCACGAGAGCCACTTGGCAGGCACAGCATTTGTTTATGGGCATCGAGAAGGCAAATGTTTCATATTACATGGCTAGACTCAGACTGGCATTTTGGTGCAGCCAGTCTAGCTCTTTCTTATTGTGACATGACTTTATTCTGGGCATCTTTATAAAGCAAGCCTGGTATGTGTTATGAATTGGCTAGACTGGCATTTTGGGGCAGCCATTTTATCCCTTTCTTACTGTGTCACAGGCTGTCATGAGATTTTGTACTGGGCATCATTATCAGTCAGCAACTCTTGCGGGGGCATGCAGTTCTCGGCCTTGAAGGTCTAGGTTGGAGGGACAATATTTCTTTATCTCGCTCTTGCCTCTTCCAGCTTTTAAATATTTGGAAGGTACGACCTTTCCTTTCCTTTAAGGCCACGAAAATCCTTGTTTCTTCTTATTTATTTTACTGTTCTGCTCTTCTTTTTGGCCTCCCAGCTACCCATCTATACGTCTTCCATTCTCTTTATCCTCGCTTGACCATCTCTCCTGCACTTGTTTAGCTCCAGATGCCCTTATTTGAACTACGCCTTCTCTTTAACCTTGTCTTGTCATCAAATGCCTCCATGGTGTGCCCCCATCTTTCCTCTTGCATTTTCTTCTATTCCCCGCTCCCTTATTTCTCAAGCCCTTTTTCTACTTAAAGTATGCGTTGTCCATGTCTTGCTTTCGTTCCTTTTCCTTACCAGCCCTTAAACATTGGAATGCCCTCCCTCTCCCCCTTCACGCACCCTCCTCTTTTCCACACTTCCGTTCTCGTCTCAAAAACACATTTGCTTGCTTGCTGATTTGGTTGTTTCATTTATTTCCACTTGAATTGTACCGTTTCTTTTACTTTGGCGTTTAGCGCTCTATAAATAAAACACATGTTGCAAGTAATTTTAAAATCACAATAAACAACTTAATGTGCTGTTTTAAAATCTTGCAGACATCCATTTTGTATTATATCTAAATGCTTGTTTGATTCAAAGCACTGGTGGCAATGATCAAACACCAGCCCCGTTCTGCGTGCTTGCAGGCCCGCTTTAGGTAAAGTGGGCTTTTTACTGTAGTCAACACAGTGAATTCTAAAGAAACACTGTGGTGTTATAACTTTCCGAAGACTGGTGTATCTTTAGAATGGAATTTTAAAGCTACTCCACCAGTAGCTTTATAACAGAGCGTCGGCAAGGTACTCTTGTGGTGTTGTAGTTTAGTGTTATCCCTCAGAGTCACCATCCACCCTTCCTCCACCCCTTTCTTCAGTTGTCATGTCCCCCCGAACATGTTCAGCAAAGTTACTCCACTGGTAATTACTAGTGTGGTGGTGATATTATGGTCGGTGCTGTTCTGGAATTCTGATTGCCTTTGGGTGTGCTCAAGAATGCCTAGGAGTTGTGGGGGCTACTAACCAGATATTCATATTGGATTCCCTTCTGTTGATAGCCCGGAGGAGGTTCTGGAAAAGCCAAGCCCAGTGATAGAGGTGTCACAGGCATTAATTGCCTGTGTGCACGCGAGGAACTGGGGGGTTCAGGGGTCAGGCATGACATTGCATGCAAGGCGCTGGGAATCACAGTTGAGTGGCATGGCATTCTTCACTGGGCATACCGAGTATGAAAATACTATGCCTACCCCCTGCAACCCCTAGTGCCACCCATACACACATAATCCCAAGGAGCCAGAATGGCATTTCTTACTGGTTATGTCCAGTAAAGAATGCCATGGCAGTTTCCTGGGATACCCAGCACCTTGCATGCAATGTCATGCCTGTCCCCTGAGCCCCCAGCGCCTTGCATGCACACATAATTGATTATCTGTGCATGTGAGACGCTGGCGGCCTGGGGTAAGGCATGGCATTTTTAATGGGCATCTACAATAGATGCCCAGTAAAAAAATGCCATGCCTGGGCCCCCCAGAGCCTTGCATGCACACCATTGATAATGTGTGTCTGCAAGGCACTGTCGACTATAAGGGGCATGCATGGAACATTTTTAAAAATACCATAGCTGTCCCCAAGGACCCCAGCCCCTCACACACATATTCTGTCTCTATACCCTCAGCACCTCCCATGCACATGTCATCACATTCACAATTAATGTGATTATGTGTGAGTGTGAGACACTGGTGCACCCGGGAGCAGGCACACCATTTTTTTTACTGGGCATCTATAATAAATCAAGCATGATAAGTGTTATTATGTGAACTCTCGTCCCCTGTACCCTATCTGTGGCTCAAAAAATAAGCCCAACTTTCTATTAGAAGATTATCTTAATTTCAGATGTTTCTGCTAGTTGCATATACATTTAATACCAAATGACTTTCTCAATGTTCAAATCTCAATTATTTCAAAATAATCACTCTTAAGTTTCTTTTTCTTGAGTTGAAATCCTTTATTGCCCAACGCTTTCGAGACTGTCTATCTCTTCTTCAGGAGCTATGTTTTCTACAAATAATGCATTAAAAAATATAAAATTAGAAAATTCTTGTACAGTTTTTAAATAAAATGTCCATATTCCAGAAGTTTAACATTGACTTGTATATCTGTGTATTCATTATTCAAATGGTGAAGATAGATATCTCTTATCAAATCATTCCTTATTCCATCTTTAGTTAAAACTCTATTCATCTGTCATTATGACATGAAATTAACATATAGTGATCTCAACCTTTATGAACTCAGTGGTATAATCATTCAGTCACATACTTGTTATCCAAGAGAATGAGACTAGACATGAATTCTGTACAAAGTATTGTTCAACAGCTATTGGCTATTTCCTGACCTGTCTCTTTAAAATATCCATGTAGGACGTTGTCCCATTCTACCATCTGAGACCAGAGTCATCTGTATCTTGGAAGGGTTTCTTTCTCTACTCTTCTCGTGATTTCTTATGATGCCTAAATGGATAATGTGCCATTAATTACCAACCCTTTATATATAAATAACTGTCAATTATGCATCGGCACTTAACTCATAAGGTTTGTTTGTTCCAGAGTTTATTTAGCAATGGATGGTTGTAGGTGAGTAGTCCTAGTCTCTTGATTTGGTTCCCGAGTCATATAGGGCCCATAGTGCAAACATGTACTCTGCTCCACTCTCGCCCGTTCCAGGTTGAAGTTGGGCTTGGAAAGGAATTGATAAACACTTTATTGGAGTGGCATTTAGGCAAGGAAAAAGGTTTCGCGAATCCCAGTTGCAGTGCATTTTGGGACTCGTGCTATAAGGAGCCCAACCAGCAGAGCTAATAAGTACAGTTCAAGTCGCAGGGTATACATTTGACAGGGGTGCATCACAGCCTGTACCCAGGTAAAGTGCTTGACCATGAGAGGTCACCAGGAAGCAACTATGCTGGTTTCCTGGTTCTCTTTGAATAGTTTACCCAATAACGCGTTGGGATTTATGCTTTCATGCATTGTTTGATTGCATACGACCAGCACTAAGACATGTTCTGCGCCCTTGTCTGACATACTCTGGCCGGCTGACCTCTGTTACTACTTTCTGTACACCCTATGGGTATATCCACTGTTAAGCCTTAGCGGCACTGTAATCACTGTAATTTATGCAGATAAAAACACTGGTAGCATTCTGTCAATGTAATTTATATGTCTGTATATATGCATTATGGTAACTTTGTACAAATTGCGCCCTGATGCCTCCGGGCCTGATGATTTGCGCATTATAAATAAAACAAATACAAATACTTGAGAATGGACAGTATGAGTTCGTACTAAAGCTACAAGAGTTGAGTTACCATACTATTTTCCATACTCTGGATTGTCCTACGTGTCAATGTGGTGACATATCAGCTACCCCTATGGGCACCCCACCTCTTGCATCAAATTAATCATTCTGGTATATTTGGCTATATGGAAGGGCACAGGCTAGTGTTGTGTGTCAAGGAGAAGGAAAGGTATAAGGCCACTGGCTTTTGCCAGCAGTGATCTTTCCACCTGAAGTAGATTGTCACTGTTTCCTAACCGTCTTTATTTATTTATTTTTTATTTAATATACATAAATCCATCATTGACTTTGTATATGGCATATTTATGACAACAATCAATTTGCTAAACGCATAAATCCTAAAATAACTGTACAAAATACAAAATTATTTCATCTTAATAATACATTTTCAATTTTTCAAACATAATTTGCTTAACATAAGTCACTATATCCCTGCTGTTAATTCTTCTAGAATCATCATACAATATCCGTAAAATGTCCTCATATGAAAGATGAGATTGACATCATTGCCTTCCAGTAGCAGGACCCATAGAGAGGACACGTTATCACAATTTATCACATTGCTGTACGATTTCATGTGTTTTAATCTTATAGCGTTCAAGCTGCTGTAGCAGCACATGATATGTTCTGCTTTTTCTATTGTGCTCTCGCGTCACAGGCCACATGATCGCTCTATTCGTGTTATGCCCACTTTTGCTCCCACTATTACGAATACCTGTGTGCTATTATGTTTCAACAAAAGGTAGTTTCTCATAATGGCACTGTTAGGATATGCTTCAATATACTTCGGACCACTTTTTCCCTCTAGCCAGTATTCAATAAAGGGATAACTGTTAACATTAGATGGCAAGCTAACGAGATCATGTTCCTGATTCAGATTGTATATTGTTTTCTTTGTCCATACTTTCAGCTTGGCCTGTGTACTATCTATTTTATCGTGTGCAAATGCTTTTGTCCGGGTGTCATGTTTTGACCGTAGGCTACCAAGCATGCCAAAGTTCTCAGCTCATGTAAAGCCGAGTATGCCACCATTGTATCACCCACGAATATTCCATTATCGACGTGTTGCAATTTCTCATAACCCATGACAAGTTTGTAGTCGATTGCTCCAGTTATTTTCATGATATCAAATTCTAGCAAAATATGTTCAATTGACAGTGATTTAGGCATTCTGAATAACATTCGCAAGAATTGGCCTCAAATTTATTTTACTCTGATCTAAATTTAGTTCCCCACACTTGTGCACAATATATCATGTAAGGGACTATTTCAGATGTATATAGCAGTAGTATGGTTTTAATAGACCATCCCCCTGTTTGCTGATGAAATGACTCAGGGCGTATGCGATTCTCATGCAGTTAGCGTTATTCTTGTCAATTGAAATGACCAAGTCAACGTATTATCAATTAACGCGCCCAAGTTTTTATAGAACTCTATGCATTCAACTGCCTTCGCATTGAGCTTCCATATTGATTTAGTATTTTTATACTCTTTGTTTTTCCTCTAAATGCCAAAATCTTTGTTTTTTCGATGTTGATGCGGAGGCCATTGTCACTGACATACTTGCCTAAGGCATCCAACATAAGTTGCAGCCCTTTTGGGGTGTAATCAAGGAGCAGAAGATTGTCCTGCTAGCCAAGCCATCCTATTTTAAGTGCTCCAGTTTTCACTGTACATGCTTCCACCAGATTTAAAGTCTCAGCTAGATCGGCGAGATATAACTTAAACAGGGTGGAGCAAGTATACAACCCTGTTTAACTCCACGTGTTGTTGAGAAGAAGTCAGATACCCCGTTCACTGTTCAGTCTTACTCTAACCTTCGTATCAGTATGTAGCTGCATGATCATGTTTAACAGGCCATGAGGAATGTTCCATGAGACAACTTTGTTCCATAGTCTATTCCTCATGACCGTGTCAAACGATGCGCTAATTCAATAGTAGTTGTCAAAGTCAGAAAATTGTGTGTGGTGCTGGATTTGGCCAAGAAGCCGGTCTGATTAGGGGGTAATATCCTATTTTCAGTGATCCACTGATTCGATTCATTCAACAATACTCCTGCAAAAAGTTTTGCCGGTATATCCAGCATGGCCAACATGAGGTAGTTAGATGGGATTTTCCAACAACTTTTTTTATAAACTGGGAGAAAAGTACTCTCTTTCCAGGAAGCAGGTAACTCACCATGGGTCCCAATCAATACAAATAAGACATGTAATGCATTGGCCCAAATACTCGGGGGTAACTTCAGGAGACCATTAGATGTACCATCTGGGCCAATTGCCTGAGATGTCAGTACTTTAGCAATTTTCTGTGTGACATTGGTGATTGTTGATTTACAGATCCAGCTCTCATGGATCTGAGGATGTACCTCATCGCTGGGTATCATAGCCCCCACTGTGTTCTTAATCTGGGTACCCCAGCTCTCTTCAGGCACACTATTAATAGGTAGATTTTTCTTAGCGGGCCCCCTCACGATAGACCAAATACCTGTGTTATTATTAGTCTTGGCATGATGAGCTAGGCGCATCCACAACTCACACTTACTCCTTACACAGTGTATTCTCAACCATCCTAAATACTTTGTCTTAAGGTCTTTAATATATTTAGGGATGTTCACAGTTTGCATCTCTCCGACTCTGATACAGTGCCTGGGCGATGCCCTCCCGCAATAGTTTTTTTGCAGCTTGTGTTGTATGGTCCTACTGTCGACTACCATTGTGGTTCATATTCCAACTCTCACAAGGGGACCTAAAGCTACCTTTTTTCTGTGTGACCGCTTTAATGGACACAATCACTTTAGTGAAATCTACCAACATTGCTGCATCATTAGTTTCGCTCTTATCATGCCATCTTTTTGCAAAGCAAGTGAGGGCTTTTTCGGCTACAACTCTAGCCTTCTCTAAATTAACAGGATTCCAGCATATTCGATTTGCACCCGCTATTAAAAATAAGTCGCTGTTCAATTCATTGTAGTTGTCTCTCACGCATGCATTCAGCAACAAGCAGACAGGAAATTGGTCATTTTCTTCTGTCCCAACTCATTAACAAATGCATAATCAAAAGTAGAGGCACTCTTCCCACTAACACGAGTGTGTGCCTTCGCTGCATCTCCCTTACAGTGCCCTTTTAGCATTGTAATGTTAAAGAGATTGAACAGCTCCATCCAACCTCTACACTGCTTGTTTGTATCAGCAGCATTATATGGACCGGACTCACTCTGAACTAGCGGGCAATCAGTCTGTATACTCATTTTTGCGTTACAGTTGCCCAAGACTAAGATAGGCATCTCGATGTTGGACATTTGCAGAATGGTTCTTACTGTCGCAATATTGGATTTGGTGGCCACTGTGTTGGGGGGTTGGGAGTGGTCAGACACATTAATCAAGAGAAGTTTATCATATCCTTGCAAATTACAGCTAAATATTACGGCTTGTATCATAGAAATAGACCATTGGGTATCTACTAGGTGCCATGGATGTCGACGGTGACTAGCAGGCCCCCTCGCGGTCTATCAACGGGGCCCTTGATTGCTAAAGCCTGCAGTGTACTTCAACCCTCTATCTCGCAGGACTCAGTCATCCAGGTCTCCTGCAATGCTACAATACCAAACAAGTCGATGTTTGCCAATTGTCCATCTGCTGCAGATAGATGGGTGAAACCCCTGGTATTCCAGGAACACACTAGACTAGTGTTATCGAGTTATTACCGAAAAGTGAGACTTAATGACATTTGGGAGCCATTGCCAGTACCCAGTGTTGTCACTCGCTTCTTCATGTTGTGACACATTTTCAGCTCTTCTGGGAGGCGCTGTAAAAACTCTCTTGGTAATTAAGGCACTCATAGTCGAGGGGCTATTCCTAGTTCTTGTGATTACTTCAACATTGGAAGCTCTTATACTACATATAGTACAAGTTGAATATTTAGTTTTTCTCATATTTATCTCTTTACAACAGTAGCCTATTTTAAATCGTCCATATTCATATTGTAAGATATATTCCATGATGGAATTGGATTAAGGCCATATTTGCATGTCACATTTATCTTGTCCTCCAGCTGGTTGACTATAACAATGCGAATAAATAAATAATGTCTTCAGTCATTATCACTCGAAGAGGAACAATTTCATGCAGAGTATGCAGCACTGTAGCCCTATTCAACGGCAGATAGCGGTAAATTCCGGACACAGACCGCATCTGCAGCGTCCTTATTGTATCATATTTAATTACCACATTTTGATCTTGGGAACTTTTCTTTACCGTAGCTAAATTGTCTGCCGCCGCGTTTCTGCTCGTGGCACTAGAGCTCAACTGGACGGGTGTCCGTGGGCTGTGTTTCTCCTTAGTTTGCGTGGCATTTTCAATCGACGCAGTAACAATATGTGGGTCCCTGCCAAGTGCAATAGTACCACTGTTCCCTTGGTCTTCTGCCTCCACACACATACACTTGACAGCTTCTAAAACACAATCTCTTACACCTATAGTCGTTTTTTTTTCTTTTTATGAGATTTTGGCCGGTGACCTTGACTACCAGATGATTTGGTACTGTTCTGGTGTCGAGACTCGCCTATGAGGTCACATAGATATTTGCGGATATCGCTGGGCTGAGGCGATTCTTTGGTGTAGTTACTGCCAGGGGAACATCCATCATGATGTATCTCAATCGCTGTATGAGTAGTCGCTGCAGCACGGGATTGCTTAATGCTATGGGGACTGTGGTAAGAGACTACCATTGATCTTTCAGGCCTATCACACTCTGAATCGCGTACAACATTGAGTGAATTTGCATCATTTTGTGCAATGTACCCTTTAACCATTCTCGTTTTTTGTTTCAGCCTTTACATTGCGGCTTGTGATATTAGCTTCTTTTTTATTTTCTGCTTCGTTTTCCCTTTCTTTTTTTGAGTTATATGTTGCGTTTGATCTTTGTTGGTTTCCGCTATATTATAATCATCAGCAATTTCTTCGTCTTTGGTGCTAGGTACAACTTTGCAGACCCTAGTGAATGTGCAGCGTTTTCCTGGTCACCTTGCACTTCTAGTGGAGCTACTAACTCAGGTGAAACTTCAATATTTGCATTTATTTGTCAACCATCACCTCTTCAGTATTCATTTCATGCCACAATCTTTATACACTCTTCTGGTTCGATGTATACTCCTATGCAGTAATACAGACTGGACATCGAGATTTGTTTCCATTCCCCGCATTTTGTAACCAGGTTAGTCCGCAGATTTTCAAATATCTCAAACATAGCAGTGAATGAGATACTCCTCATACTGGCATTCGTTTCATCTTGATTGTCTAGATTTGCCTCATATTTCGTATCTTTTCACAAGAATCTAGTGCCTCATCAGATAGCGCAGGGAACTGATCGCCTGCACCTGCACTAATATGCAGCTGGTCACCAATCTTCCCCCTAATTTCAACCGCTAATGGTGTATTACATTCAGATATTGCGGTGGTCAAAGTTTTAGCTACCATATCCATGCCCACTCTACATCCTGATGGAACTCCAGTATCAACTCCAATCCCATCCACAGTAGGTAACACAGTAGGTAACACAGTAGGTAACATCGGCAGCACCGCTGGAAACACAGCTGCTACCTGGTCTAGCAGCTGGCCTGAGATTTATCTTTCATACATGCACTAGGAGGGCAGTCGTTTTCATTCATTGCCTCCCTGACTAGATTAATGCAAGTAACATTAGTACAGGCAACATGGTAGGGTCCAGGCTTCATTATTTGATCACCATCAGGAAAATTTCCCATTAGCTGGTCTAATGTAACCCCAGTGACGCGAAGGCAAATAACCCTTTCAATCAGTTTTGTTCCAAGGCACGGTAAGAGTGCTTTTAGATGGTTCTATATCTTACAATCGTGGCAAAAATGGCTGTGTATACAAAATATCGCAGAAAAAATGCTGTGGTTTTGCCGCCATAGTCATGTAAAGGATACGGGAACACCCCCGCAACCCCCGGAACCATTATACCATTTAAGGGGAGCGGGAGACACCCCTGCAACCCCAACTCCCCTTAAATGGTATAATGAGGTTCACCTTTTCCGGGTCAAACCACAGCATTTTTGCCACAATTCTTTTACCAGCGCCATTTTTGCCGCGATTTTATTACCTGATACCGTTTAGATCACTTGCAGTCTCTTGTGCCATGATATCTTCATCAATAACATCAATAGCATCTCTATCATTTAACACCTATATAATATCTTTTTTGGGATAATAGTTGGTCATTATCGTCAGTGGAGTAACTTTGTTGAAAAAGTTGGGGGGGACATGACAACTGAAGGAAAGGGGTGGGGTCAAAGGAGGGCAGATGGTGGCTCTGAGGGAACGTTTCGGCCAAATTGTTAAAAAAGATATGGTCGAATGGTAGATTTGACCGAATTCAGTCACCACCATTAGCTCAAAGCCAAAGATACCAAACATAAAGAGCAGTGGCTGCAGGGGTGGCCCCCTCGGCCCATGTTCGGTATTTTTGGCTTCGGCAGTTGCAGGGGTGTCCCCCATTTCCTCAGCATTGGTGGCAGGGTACCCAACAAAAAAAAGAAGAAAAGGGACGCTTCAGCATCAGATCAGACCCGTGTTAAAGGGATGGATCTTACGCTGCAGGTTACAGGAGAGGCAGCGGATGGAGAAAAGTTAAGTGGGGGGTTTTATGGGTGTACTGGTGGTTTGAGGAGACATGGGTTTGGTTTTTTGTACCGAGGTAAAAACGTATTTGCAGCGAAAATGACTACGGTTAATTCTGCTGTGATTTTGCACGTCGGTCAAACAACCTAAATCCCTGAGGGATAATACTAAACTACTACACCACAAGAGTCCATTGCTGACGCTCTGTTATAACTTTCATAAGACTGGTGGCTTATCTTTAAAATTCAATTATGCCCCCAAACATCTTCAGCTGGCCTGCCATGCACCCAGTCACACACATAACATTCATAAACTTAATTACACTAGAACATACAAACAATGCATTATTTATCATTCATTCAGATACAAAAGTCAACACACATATGCTTACACACACTCTGGGCCTCATTACGAGGTGGGCGGTAAGGGCACTGGTGCCGGTAATCCCTTACCGCCCTACTACGAGTTCCCTTTGCGGGTCCTCCCTTAACGCCTGATTTTTCCAGCCGTTAAGGACAGGACCCGCAAAGGGACTCTGGAGCTAATAACGGTACCGCAATTTGCGGTACCGTTATTAGTGCCTTCCCCATTCCCATTGAGCCCTATGGGGGCTCAAATGGGAATGGGGAAGGGCCATGGTGAATGGGGAATTACCGGTCCCGCCAACCTTGGAATGGGCCGGTAATAGCTCCATTCACCAGGGCGGAGTCGGTAAGGTTTTGGAGGCAGCCAACCTCGTAATGAGGCCCCTGACTCACACACAAATGCACCCAGCACCTCCACTGACATACACTGTGTGCACAGAACATTTATATTACCACATGGAAACAGTGGCGCTACGTCCATTGAGCAAACCAAACTTTATCACCCCCTGATACCTGAAATTTTGGGCTATGTTGACTTGACCTAGCTGAACTATAAAGCCATGGCTCAAAGGACCAGATTCACTGCAATGTCAGCATTTTGCCTGATTTTTCCTTCCATGCAAAGGCAGAAACCATTGATTAATGCAGGGCAGTGGGTGACCAAGTATAATTGGTATAGATGTTTAAATGCCATATATCTCCAAACTTGGGTTCTGCACAGCACCTTATATGGCTACGTGCTGATAGATTTTTTCTACAAGATTCTCACTGATTCAATTTAAGGTATGTTTTCCTGTGTGCAAATGGCTCCAAGCAGTGGAGTACCGAGCGGGAGAGTCGCAAGGGGGTGGTTAAGCTGCCCCCCGTAGCTCTTTTAAGAGCCAGACCAGGACATTTGTCATTGGGACACCTCTCCCATTTGGCACCTCAAAGAGGGTGCCCTTCGGCAAAGGTGTCCCGCTGGCAGGACAATGTATGCTGAACAATTCCTGCTCAGCACGCTCATTTTCCTGGCAGCAGGACACCTTACCTGTTCCGAATGGTAGAGGTGTCCCTTTAGAAATGTGAATGGGCGGAAGTGATCAGAAGTTAGAAGGGTGCATAATATTGCATGCTTTATGAAATAATGACTATGGCCCTCATTAGGACCTGGCGCTAAGTGTTTAACGGCGCTGTAAAAGGCTGCGGCGCCGTTAAACACTTAGCGCCTTACTACGAGGTCCCTTTGCGGGACCCGACCTGAACGGCTGGTCTAGACCAGCCGTTAAAGTAGGGACCTCCAAAGGGACCTTGGTGCTAAGTGCGGTACCGCAATTAGCGCATTCCCCAGTCCCACTGAGCCCTATGGGGCAAAAATGGGGATGGGGAAGGGCCAATGTTCAATGGGGAATTACCGCCCCGCCAACCTTGGAATGGGGTGGTAATTCCCCATTGAACATTGGCGGACTCGTTACGGATACCGGCACCAACCATGGTGCTAATAGCGCCATGGTTTAGCACCAGTATCGTAATGAAGGCCCATGGCTTTAAAACCCAAGGAGGATTTGTTAGGCTCACATTAATCTGCATGATGCTATTGTGACTTTGCATGCAGAATGGGGAGAATGAAACTAAAGCCATACTCCCATTGCTCAACATATTTCTATGACAATGTATATAGTGTATGGTTAGTTTACTATGAAAGGCTAGTTTATTATGTAATGTTGTTTGCTTCCAATGCATTGCTATAAAGAATGATATGTTATATGTATTATATAAATAATAAGCACATGAAATGTAAAGCAAAACCTTAATACATTTCTATATCAGGTAAGCCTGGAAAGATGTGCATGGTCGCGTACATTGTCCACATCCCAGTTTCACCATTTAACCAGGTGTGTGATCCTGAGCAAATTATGTAATCACATTGTGCCTTATCTGCAGCTCTCTAAGTGATTCTGATTCACTTCAAAGCTCATGTTAATGTATCATGCTATTATAATTGAAAACCCTAATAACTATAGAGTTGCTCCACATATAACAATAGTGCAATTTAGGTATTTTGCACCACAAAGTTATGCGGTTTATTTATGTCAGCTTATTCTAAAGTCACTTCCATGGTGCCTCCAAGTATCGAAGACTGATGATGTGCCTTGCAATGTCCTTTTCGGTGAAGTCACTTCTGTTGGTGCAATCCATATGCTAATTAGGAAGTTTACATGTGTTTTGCCTCAGAGGGCTTGGACAGAGCTCAGCAACAAACTTACACAAACACAATTAAAAACATATTTCTTTTAAAGTACCTCTGCTCTGCTTTCAAATGCCGCCCAGGTCATGTCTCATGTTACATGGACCTAACCTCTATGCACTTATGCACCTCCAGACAGAAACCAGCAAGCTGAATGAGCTTCCTAGTTTCTGTCTGTGTGTCGCACGAATACAAAGCGGAAAACGATTCTCTGCGCCACGACCCCTGGAAGTGCTGCTGCTAGCATGACAGCACAGGCGCCAGGCCATGCTATGCCCAGTTCAGCACCCTGGCTCCTGACTTTGAGTCAGGCCAGCCAAGATGAGGGACTGAGCCACGCAGGGCATGCCAGCCCTGAATGTGTTGCAGTGTGCTGCCAGGCATCACTGCACAGTGCAAGCCTTGCTGGGCACCCCAGCCAGGCTTGCGCTGTCCAATTACATAATTGATGATTGCAGCCCCCCTGCCCTCCCTCCAAAGTTGGGGGGGACAAAAAGGCATGCCACAGAAGTTGGGGGGACAAACCCCCCCATACCGGCAGGATGTCCAGCCAAACAGTACTTCCAGAGCACTTCTGGATGCGCGCGTGCAGATGCACGTGGTGGCTCCTTTTGTAGCTGTCTTTCCTAGGGTGAGAGGGGCCGTTTTAAGAATAAGTAAAATACTGAAGAATAAGTGAAATACTGAATATACAGTCCGTTTAAAGTCTTTAAAGTCAATAGAATACAATAGAGTTCAGTTTTCTGCGGACCAACAAGCAGGAAGTCAGTTGACACAATGTAGTAAAGGATATTCACCCAAACTTGTATCCGCTCGTACTCTGCTGCACCATGACCGGCAGAACGTCCAGCCAAACAGCACTTCCAGAGCACTACTGGATGCGCGCGACAGCTCATTTTGTAGCTTTCTTTCCTGGGGTGGTAAAGGCCAACCCAAACTTGTATCTGCTCGTACTATGCTGCACCACAACCGGCAGAAATTCCATCCAAACAGCAATTCCAGAGCACTTCTGGATGTGCACAGCAGGTCCTTTTGTAGCTTTCTTTCCTGGGGTGGTAGGGGCCAACCCAAACTTGTATCTGCTCGTACTATGCTGCACCACACCCGGCAGAACGTCCAGCCAAACAGCACTTCCGGAGCACTTCTGGATAACTTTCTAAATGGGGCACTGTTTATGGTCAGGACTGTCAATACCCACCTTATTTACATCCTCCAATCCGTCAAGTCGAATGGTAGAGGACACCGGCGGCTGCCGTCCTTGTCCCTCTATGATTTCTGGCTTCAGTATCACCCTGGGAAAAGTAATGCGGATGCTGATGCTCTGTTTAGGAAGGTACTGTGCAATAATGCTGAATGCCAGCAGCGGTCATGTGCCACCATCCAGGTAGCAAATAGACCACCTGTTTTGCTTCTGAGATTGAATCCGAGATTGCTTTGGTATACCACCTGAAGGGGTACCATATACGTAGCGCAATGTTGCTTGTCTTGGTCCCTTCAACATGACAGATCTATTCCATGGGGAATTCCATGAAGCCAACTACATGATCCCATGAGAAGGTGCTGAAGTTGATCCTACTGAGATTTACTATGCTGTTTACAATGCTTGCCTACTATTAAGGGACTGTAAGCGCTTGGCCCTTCACAACCAGATGTCCGGGACATGCGTGCAACCGTAGATTCTGTCACCCACTTTGGGTTCTGGGAGAAGTATGCACCACTCCAATCACAGTACTATACCTATAGGTGTGCCCCCTATATCCCGGGGTGCACTCTACATTCTGGCAATACTGGTCTGATTACTGTGCCACACTATCGGCTATCTAGAATAGGTGGCGGGGCATTCTCAATTGCTGAGGTGAAGTTGTGGAATGCCTTGCCCCTTGCTCTTAGATGTACTCAGAATCATTTTGAATTCAAGCGTTCCTTGAAGGCACTGCTATTTTAGATGGTAGTGGCTTGGTTTCCAGGTTGGTTCTGATTGTCCTAACACCAAGATTCCCTTGGGTGGATGTGCGCTCTATACGTTTGCATAACATAACATAACAAGATGACATAGGTGTAACTGACGTGACAGCCTTGGCGGGGGCAAATATAGGTGACGGAGACAGCCTCTCTGGATCATGGCTGATAATAAGATAATGTAGTGTTAGTCTTTCCTCCCAGATTGAGTCCTTCAACCACACCCCGCTAGCAAACTAGCCCTACCTGATCATTGTCGGACCGTGACTCAGGAGATGTCTCTTGTTTTGGTAGGGCTGGCATGTTGCTAGCAAAAAAGACAAAATGCTAAGCTTCGTCTAGAGCTTTCTCTCCAGGTGATGAACAATGAGTTCCAGCCTTTTGATGGTCTGAATGAGCACCCATATAAGAATGTCTTATAATATTCCTATTGGTAGCTTACTTGTGAGAATCTTGTGGGATTTTGGGAAAAATTACTTTATAAGAACGTATGTGGCACAGAAATAATTATTGAATTCTTATAAAATTGTCCAAGTTTGAAGTAGGATTTATGTAAGATCCTATACAATTCTGATAAGATCCTTGCTAAACAATCAATAAGAAATTGTTGTCTGGATATTGATGACTCCTTGGCTGATGAGATAGAAGTGTCTTAAGTCAGATACGCCCGATGAGTATCTTACGTGTGATGCCATCACTCAATGACCTTGCTCCTGATTAACTTAAGGCAATTTCCAAAATTAAAGCTTAAGCACAACAGGTGCCCACTGAACTCTTGGTCAAACTATTTACATGACCAAAGAAGTCTGGGGTGGAAGGTTTTGAATTAATCAGAACCACTGGCACTACTCTGGGCAACCTTCCATGCAACTGTTTTTAGCCCGTCTGCGCCATTGCAAAAGGGGTACTGCCATATGCAAATCAGTGAGGTACTGACACCAATGGAAGCAGCCCAGCCCGAACTGCTAGGCCAGGTCCTCTCTGCACAGAAACACAAGCAACCCCAGACATGTTTCAGCCTTGTTGGGCCTCATCAGTGAGGTACAGCTTGGTTCTCTATGGCGCAGCGACTAAGGGACTCACGTCTGGGCATACCCCCTCTCACACAAACAGTAACCAAAAAAGTGATGGGTGGAAGGTGTTTACATGACTCTGAGGCTTGTATCTAATTGCCACAAGCTGTTGTCTCAGCAAATGTTTTTCATTTTTCTGGAAATAAATTTAAATAGAATTAATGAGCAATAGTAAACTCTCTACATGGTATAAGTCCTTTGCCGTTACAGCACCTTCCTGATGGCTCTCCATAAGCATGATGTGCCGAAGGAACTCACAGCTCAGAGCTACTTCCTCAAGGGATGTTGGGATTGAAGAGGGAGTGCCAGGGGATGGGTGTGGCTTAAACAGCAGGGCCAGCTATAGAACAATAGCTGCCACCTACTTTCCTAAGAGGAGAGAGAATGCTGAGGAACATAACTTCAAAGGCTCGCAATCGCCCTCAGAATCTCCTGCAGGCTACTTGCACAAACAATGGTCTTTCTGTCTTGATCTGCAAATAAGGTTAACATTAATGACTGTGTTACTCTATCTGTGCACCCAGTTACGTGGATAACGATATGATATGGCATTTGTAACGCGCCTATACGCAAGTGTTTCAAGGCGCAACCAGGCAAGGGAGGGGGAACAGAGGGAGGTCAGAGACAACGATGTTACTAGGCCAAGTGACATTGAGATCGCGCAAGTGCAGGGGTGGGGTTGTGAGGGGAAAAGTGCCAGGGGAAAGGCGAGGGGGCAGTGCTGTACATGGGATCAAAACAATAACAAGAAGTGCGGCGAGCAGGTGGCAGGTGCAAGGGTAATTGCAGACAGCAGGTGTCCAAAAGTGATGGTGCGGGGGACTACTGGGGGGGACTACTGTAGAGTTACAGATACATACCCAAGTGCAACGGTTGGCGGGAGGCAGTGCGGGTGTGCAACTGTGTGGACAGGGCCATAGCCCAAAATCAGAGTGTAGCCAGGTGACCAGTGCAGTATCAAATTAATAATGCTTGTGCTGTTTCACAATCCCTATTGACCCTGGCATCATTGAGATGGCAGAGCCAGAGATATAGGGATGTTGGTACTCCACGACTGGAAAAGAAAAGCACAAATGGATCCAGCAATTCGCACCCCTCACCAGTCCATGAATACAACTGCACTAAAAATGACTCTGTGGGTCATACCCCTACTATGACTTCTTTGGGAGAACTACTTGACAACACATTAACCTTTGTTTTCCAGTAAGCTGGGTTGACAGTGGCCCCGTGATTTATCTAAAACATATGAAGCAGTTGAAATGCCAGCTTGACCAAGCTTATTAACTATCCCAGACTGCTGTTTATGAAAGTGAGGAAAGAAATAAGAGACACTATACCCAAAAGGTGAAATATCAAGTACTAAAGCCACATTACTGTTTGCCCATTTTCATATTCGGGAAACGAGGTCAGAAGACGCTCTTAGACAAATAGGAGTCAGACCCCTTTGTTGGTAAATACTAAATAGGAACTCTCCCCATGTAGGTTTTCAGATTCCCTGGTATACGCCCTTGCCGGGAATCTTGATACATTTTCAGCTGCCTGGTGTACTCGGCTGCCAGGATGCATTTCACTGTTCTTTGACTATCACAGTTCTTTGGTTATACCACAACAGCATATACTGTAAGGTGCTTGGTATGTCTGTCTATGGTGACATTTAGTCAAACCTCTCCGCACATTGGCATCTCATGCATCTATACTTGATTGGAGTTTGCCTTCAGACATTGCTTTGTCTGCATTCAAACATTCTTCTTATTGGTTGCTAAATTTGTACTTTGCCTTGACTGCATTTAAACAAACTTTGTGTATTTTCTAAATCAGCAATCTCTTACCAATAAACACTTGTTGGCGCACTTGTCAGAACAACACGGGGTCCCCAGCTGCTTTGGGCACACTCACCAGTTCCTTCAAGCATCTCTGATGCTGTTAATGCCTCTGCAGTGTGGTTTCTTCACCCGCTTTCCAGTTTGGAGTGTGCAGACGTTCTTCCAGCATCCTGTGCGGCTCCGCGATCACACACCAGCTTTCCTTATAAACCTGGGCTGGTGAATGCTGTTGCGTCGAGTGGCCCAACCTCCAGGAGCTCCTGCACTGCTCCCAGCATTTCCACTGCCCTTCTTGCTCAAACGCAGCATTCCTCCACCTGTCCCAGTGGTCTTCTCTGTTTTGCCAAATCTATCGGTGTGCCTCACGTTCATGAGCCTCTGCATGGGCGGCAACGTCTCTCCCTGCACTGCTCCCTCTGCTGTCACCATAAATGTTAATGGGCTTCACCCCAGTGAGGCCAGGAAACATCCTATCCCTGGTTTCTCTCTATGTAAGGGGGTTTGCAGTTTCTCTTCGTCTGTGGCATTCTGCTAATGGCCAGGGGTTCCTTTTCTTCCTGAAGAGGGGCGACTGGTCTCCTTGGATTTCCCAGTCTCCCCCAGCTCCCCACAGGCAGCCAGCCTGCAAGGGTTCCCCCTTCCTTCTTTTGGCACAGCAGCTCAAAGTCCTTCTCTCTGCAACACAGGAGATTTGGGGAAGGACTAGACTGCTGACAGTGGGAAGTTATCATCATTACTTCTCTCCTCCTCTTTGTCCCAGCGTTTTGGGGATTGTGTGAATAGTAGTCCCTTTTTGAGAATGTTGTATAAATGTTTGCCATGGGTTTTAAAGTCAAACTATGTTTGGAAGAAGAGTATGAAGAGCGGGAAAAAGCATCTTTCCAAATTTTACAAGGCCGGTTAGTTGAGAGTTGGCCTTTGGGAGGTGACCAATGCTTCCCATTATTCTCTATGTGTTCAAGAGGGAAGTTATCACAATGGACCATTAGATTGTTACAAATAGCCGATTCATCCTGAAAGGGGAAATGGGGATACTGCGTCCCACCCGATGGACTCAGGGTATCTCCCGGAGGTTGTCTCCCCCCATGTGATCCTCCCTCATACAGCCGCCCCCTGTGTCAGGATCAGGTAGCGGCTGCTGTCTCCTGGCCACATGGGAGAAGGTCACCTCAGATAAAACAGGGATGAGTCCATTGGATACATCACAGTAGGCCAGTGAGCGGGCAGTTTGCTTTATTTAGGTGAGAAAGGGCCAGGGCCTGTATGGTGGATATGAAGATGGTGCCTGATAGGAATGGCTTTATGTTCCACAGGAAGTATAGATGGTGTCATGCTGTTGGAGTTGTCTTCGCTGTGTGTGTTCTGAAGGAGAGGTAGCTATCTATGGGAAAAGCCAGTGACTTGGCACAGGAATGGTGCTATGATGTGAATCTTTAAAGTTTCATGGCATATAGGGCTGGGATATGAGGGTGTTTAATGCTTTTGGTGAGGATTAGAATTTCATGTTTTGGATGCAGTTGTGTATTGGTGGATGGCGATGCTCTGGCTGGTGAGGAGGTTTCCCAGCAGTTGGATGTAGAGGGTGCAGTTCATTTGTGAGAGGTGGATCCCTATGGCAATCCGCAGGTGGTAGGTGGAGGTGGTGATCTAAATGTTTCCATCTGGACAAACTGGTGGCAGTGTTTAAGGTAGGAGGTTAACCTTCAGAGGACATTGTACACCACCTTCCTTCACAAGGGGATGATGGTGTACTGTGTCAAAGGATGTGAAAATAATGAGTACCACCAAGAAGCAGGGGTCTCCATCATAGAGCATCCTGAGTGCATCATCAGCCTCGTGAATGGTGGCTATTACTGGGCTGCATCCTAGCCTTATTGATAGGCTGTCTGCCTGAAACAGGGTCTACAGCTCTTTCAAGGATCTTGCTCAGGAAAGAAAGGTGCATGATGGGCCTGTTGTTGTTGAGGTCATCAAGGTCCGTGTGGGAAGATCTGTCTGGTTTAGACGGTGGTGGAGAAGGTGCCATGATTGAGGTATCCTTTCATGGTTGCCAGAAAGGCGTGGAGGGCTTTCATGAGGAGGGTCTTGAAGATGGATGCAGGCAAGATGTCATCAGAGTCAGATACTGCTTTGAGGGATGCTAGGTCCTTTGTTAAGTCTTGCATGGAGGGTTTGTCAAGCGTTGCACATGTTGGTGTTTATTGTGGTGGGGAGAGTGTTGCAGTGTCTGCTTTGGCATTAGCATAAATCTTTTGGCAGATCTTGCTGATCTTTTCCCAAGTACTCCCTATTGAGATGTTTGTCCACAAGTGGAAAAATCATTCATCAACATTATTGAGCAGCGGATGAGCCAGAACCACCGTCACACACATTTATTTTTTATTCAATTGTTTTTTTATAACGCGCATAATACTGTACCTGAGTTCAGCTTCTAAGCGCGGATCCGGGATTCAAACCTCTATTGCTCTGTGTGGTTTTGCTTCCAAGACCAGCGCGTTGCCCCTGTGTTATCCTCCGTTCACAACAGGATATCCGTAAACTAAACTGACGGCAAGATATCCTTACCAGCATAAGGAGTTCCAAAAAGTTACTCCCAAAAGCCAGAGTCTGAGCTCAGAAGATCACAGAAAGAGGCCAGGCCGGGAGCCAGGAGGCTGATTTAAAACAAATAGGGACATCATATGAAGTACTGCTTCGAATTGCACACAGATGGCTTCTTGCTCAATATTACCATTGATTTGCTTATAAAATGCTGTGAATTAAAAGTGGTTTCCAAGACCACAGGTGCAGCCCAAATGTCTGAGCTGTACCTGACTAATGAATGCAGAATTTACAGCTATTTCAATACAGGTCAAATTATAAAGCCTGTGACATATGGGCATTATGGGAGCTGCCTCTCCAGCAAATGAGAAATGCTATAACAGGTCCTACAGAACCAATTTCGGTGCATGTGTGAATGGAACTGCGTAGCCGCCTCCTCTGTGATGTTTGATCATTGTCCAAGTAGCTCTTTGCCAAGGGATTTCGGATTGCCATTGGTAAACAACGTCTTTTGTTACCATTAATGAGGAATTGACGTACCAATCGAACCCACTCAAGTCTCCACCAGGGATTTGCACGAATCCTGAATTGGATGTTCATAGGACTTGTGAATGTGAAATTTAACTGCTACTAAGCAAAGAAAACTTGCATTTTCTCCTTTTTCTCGATTGGAACACGGGCTTCTAGAAGTTCATTTGAATTTGGCTTAATATAGATACTATTATACAGAGAGAGAGGGATTGGAAAACCTGCAGGGTTAAACAACCATATTAGATTCATAATAAGTTTTATAATATGGGTCCAAACTAGCTAAAAATAAAGTGTGTTGACCTCACAATATAAAAGGCAGATGCACAGTATGTGACAGGCCAGCAAGCAGAAAACAATGCCCAGCCCACAAAGACACATGAGAAATAAACATTGGCAAAGCCAATTGATCGCGCTTTGCAATGGTAGAGGGTAACATTTTCTGTAAGCTCCCAAAGGACATAACAGGCTTACTCCTCACAGTGCTCTGACAAATTCACTTCTGCTCTGCAGGAGTAAAAGGATGAGCAGAGGCCGACTCAGCCCCCACACTTCTACAAACTAAGAGCCAACGCAGTCATGAAGGAAACCCGGGCACAGTCAGTCAAGAGATATACCGCCTTTGACTTTTGTGGTAGCGTGGGCCGAGGCAAGGCTATACTCTTAAGAGGGTTCTGAATGTGGTTCAGTAGCAACCCAAACAGCAAAGTATAACAGTCTGAAATACAATAAAGTCCAATCAAAGTTCTGTAAAATGTATACTTTAATGAGACACACCATGTACAATACTAATTACCTAGAAAACACTGTAAAAACCCACCCTTGTAGAAGAAACACAGACAATGCACGGATAGAATAGATGCAGCACTCAGAGAAATGCATTCTAAAGACCTCAATGTTCAAAAGGATCATTCTTCAAGCTGCAAGAAGGGATAAATATGGCCTAGCAAGTCTCTAGGGCCCAAAGATGGACCAGTGGGGCAGCTATCAGTCAATAATACCTTCTGCAAATGTGTTTGGTGTTTGACAGCGTCAGTCTAAGGTTTTTGGCATTGACAGCAGGGTTGGCTTGGGTCGCAGGTGCAACAATTGCAATGGTTACACGGCAAGCTGGCACTGAGGCGGGTCGAATGGAAGGAGAGCTGCAGTGTCAAAGAGTGTACCCAAGTTTTTGCGGATCAGGTGGTTACCAGGTCTGGTTCAGAGGTCGAAGATCGATGGCGGTCAAGCTGGAACCAATATTTGCACGCAAGTCGGTTTGAGGCAAAGGCTTGAAGATCACGGTTCATAGAGCACAAGAGTCGAGTCAGTCGACTCAGAGGAGCGGCGATGAACAAGCTGGCGTTTCGGATGTTGACTCGGTCAAGGGAAGGCAACTCTGGTTTCCAGGTGTGGTGAGTCCCACTTCAGGATCTTGAGGGCCAATGTCAGTCTGTTCTCGGGCTCCCATACATGGGGAGGCTGGCACCTACCTTCAGGCGACCCGCAGCACAGTGAGGGCCTAGGCACAGGGTGGCTGGCAAAGAGGCAGGCTTATGGTCCAGCAGCAGTGTTCACCCCAATGGTCCCTAGGGGTGGTTAGGGAGCAGATTGTGTTTCTGCCTTTGGGACCTCTGCCTTCACCCCACAAATGGAGGACTGCTCTCTGAGCAGGATCAAACGAAAGCTTCAGGATGGCTCAAGTTGATTATAGATGTTTCAAAGAAGTGGTGGGAGACCCCTAACGAAAGCTTCAGGATGGCTCAAGTTGAGTATAGATGTTTCAAAGAAGTGGTGGGAGACCCCTTCTTTTATAGGAAACAGTCCACAGGTGATTGAACTAATGTTCGCGTGCTTTGGGGGTAAAATCCCTGCTCTTGAAATGTGTGGATTTTGCCGTTATCATGTCACACCCAAAGTGCTTTGCTTGAGAGGAAATTGTGGGGACAGCAAAGAGAAAGAGAGGCATAGAGAATCAAGATGGCAGGACCCTCCCAAAACTATACAGACCCCCCTCTGGCTCACCCTAACTCCACCCCTTCCCTCTCAAATAGGATCAAAGGCCTTTAGAAATGCAGCCCCATGGTCTGAGGCCTAGCTCTCTGTGAATGGGTTTCTGTTCCGGGGATAGTGTCCTGTGAAGTGGTTGTCCTTGGGGAAAGGGTGTTACCTACCCTTACAAAGGAACAAAGAACAGCAATCCCCCAAAGCTAGTCCTGTCAGTGGACAGGGGTGGGCCTTGTCTGTGAGGATTCCGATTAATCCTTCCACAGCTGAACTGGGCCCACAGTGCTGACACGTGTGCAAAATCAATTTAATGTGACTGGGATAATTATGAGAGTTGATGGCCACCATACTGTAACTCAGGTATGGCTTATATTTACAATTTTATGTTTCACCAGGACATCTTCAGAGTTATGTTCTTTTTAGAACAGGGTGCATATTTTCTCAATTACTCATATGCAAGTGCTGATTGCTTCCATTTATTCCCCATGAATACAAGTGCGGTGAATATACATTTTCCCAAGATCATAAGGCACTACTTTCTACAGTTAATAACAACACACACTCCCTGACACCTTCTTATTGCATCTCGTATCGCACTATGCTTCAAATGCACTATGCTTCAAATGCACTACCAAATGACATAATTGGCTGTAAAAATCAGATGTGAAATCGAACTCCCATTGTTCTGTCTAATTCAACTATTATTAAAGCTGATTGTTTATAAGGGTTTATGAATGATGATTGTGTTACCTTGCAGTTTGACGTAGACACTACTATGTTCCATGTCTAATTAGTTGAATGTTTGTTATATGCAGGAAAATTATTGTTTTTCTTTACTGGGCACTGTTTTTGCTTTCTGTATGGTATAATTGAAGCACTGCCTGGTTTGAAGGAAATGTTGTGTTTCTCTTGATTTGGTGATCCTGTTGCTCTTCCATGTTTGTAAATGAATGAGTAGAAAATCAAGATGTGTCAACCTGTTTTAATTCCTCCTTGCTTTGTTTGCTCTCTGAATTTTACAGATTGAACAACCAGAAAGAGCCGACTTCCTTGTAAAGCCCTTATGAATTGGAGGGCCATAAACCACTCCATGAAGAGCTGCATCTGTCCACCGTGGGCCATATCCTGTGAACCACTGAGTTACATCATCTTGCAAAAATATTTTGTAAACAAAAATGTACTCGTCTTGTATACTGCAAATTTCATTCATTATGATCTATCATTATATTAAATGCCTTACAGCTCAAAGTTGCAACAAACGAAGCAATAATGTTCTCCTATTAAGTATTCTCCACTTGTGATCATCACTTGGATCAGCTGAAAGCTATCACACACTAGGAAAACACACACTGAATTGTATAGCACTCTGGAGCATCTCATTTGCATGTGGCCTGCTACAAAAAACTAAACAATTAAATAAAAATCACAGAGACACCATCACAGAGCGGACACATAGATGTTACAATACAATTGTCAGGCATGCCTTAACATTCCAATATTGTGCTTGTGAAAACACTGCTTTAGTTAAGATGCAATGGTCCCTTAATGGCACTCTACATCACAGAATGGCTTTTGTGTTAGGAGTTGGGAGCCTTCTTAGTAAATGCTTCAACCACACTGTAATGTCGTTCCACAAGAGTGGAAAAACCTCAGTTGTATCAAGCAGCACAGAAACAAACAAAAATATCAAGAGCAACATCTGTCAATTGTCTCCCCAATTTAAAACAGAGGGGGGTCTGGGAAACTCTCTACCAGCATGAACGCAGCCCATTGACTTGTTCTTGGGTGGATGGCCCCTGGGAGAGTGTCAACCAAGTCTTTATCTCACTGTTCTTTTCACAGAGAAGAAATTTCCCCACATATCAGTCTTTGTCCTGCCCTGGGGCAGTGCAGTACCGAAATGCTAGGCAATTCTCCTCTGAACAAGAGTACCACAGCAACCACATACACGTGTTTCAGCCTAGTTGGAGAATCATCAGTGAGGTGAAGCTGTGCCTAAGAGCAGTGAGCAAGGGGTCCACGTCTGGATTCCCCTGGTAATTTAGGGTGAGACCCAAAGTTACTTGGTATGCAAAACAGAGGGGCGTCTGGGAAACTCTCTACCAGCACGAACGCAGCCCATTGACTTGTTCTTGGGTGGATGGCCCCTGGGAGAGTCTCAACCAAGTCTTTAGCTCACTGTTCTTTTCACAGAGAAGAAATGTCCCCGCATATCAGTCTTTGTCCTGCCCTGGGGCAGTCCAGCACCGAAATGCTAGGCAATTCTCCATAGAACAAGAGTACCACAGCAACCCCATACACGTGTTTCAGCCGAGTTGGGCATCATCAGTGAGGTGAAGCTGTGCCTCTCTAAGAGCAGTGAGCAAGGGGTCCACGCCTGGATTCCCCTGATAACTTACACAGTTGCACCAGTTTCTACAAAATAGCAGACTCTATAAGGAGCTCTTAACGTGATGTACTAAGAATGCATCTGTAGAGGAGCAGCCAAGTGCCCCTGCAGGAAGTCCCGCCTCCTTCACACCTAAATGCTGGAAGCCAGAAATCGTGCCATGCTCGACACCAGCGATTGTGACTACTCCGCAGGGAATCTTCGAGAAAAGGTATACACTAAGAAAACCTTATCTGATGTATCCCCGAAGAGATGACAATCTCATGGAGGAGGTTCCTGAAGGAAAATGAAGAATGAAAGAATGAGAAGTCTGTGATGTCACAAGAGACGAGCGTGACGCACTGAGAAGACTAGCTGAAGAAGAGAATGTATGGACCTTATAGAATCTGATGACGAAGTAAAGAGTCGAGTAAACATTCATATGCAAAATGAAGATTGCACGTGTGAAGAGCACTGCAGAAAATGAAAGCCGTTCAATAACGGTACAGATGCAGTAACGCAAGTAGATTAAGTGATCAAAGAAGCTAGCCATACGTGGTGAATAGACTGCAGGCGAAGCTGCCATTATATAGAAGCTGGACATCAGTGTGACAACTTTAGTAAGCTCAGACCCTTGAAGAGAAAAGCCAAAGATGTGTTGCAGCAAAAAAGCAGCTGGGATCGTGGAAGAACCTAGAAGGGCTGTCTGGCCTGGTGTCAAAGAGCTGGAGCAACCAAGAACTGTTTATCTATTCTTAAAGGCAGTAATTGTGAGACGCTGAATCATCCCTTGCCAAGGTCCAAAGAAAGATCACCATGAGTGCCACATCACGTGAGGCAAGGATAGAAATAGAGTTTTCAGAAGCATGCTCACAATCCCTTATATTCTCAGAAGCAAGGATACTTTGCAAGGCCAAATTCAAAGGTAATCTTTATGGCAGAAGGCATGGATGATGAGAGATGATGGGCTAATTGGGTGGCATGGTAACATCATGTCCACATCCTGGCACACCTGGGGTAAAGCTTAAATACTGCTAGTGAGCCGGATGTTCCAGAAGGGCACAAGCGTGCCAACCAATTGTAGAGGGCATTATAACGAAGGGCCTTATAGTTTGAGAGCCAATGATGTACCGTGTATCTAATAACTGACAGAGATTAATTGCACTAGGGGTGGACATGAGTTGTCCACCTGAGTGTAGAGACCTAATCACAACCCAACCCCTTATAAAAAGTATACTTAGATGATCCTTTTTAGCCAATCACATCCCCCCGCAGGTTCCGCTTATTTTCCACGTATTATGACGTCACGTATGACGAATTGTCACTACATAAGTATGTTTTTTATTAAATGAGTTGAGTGAAATATGCGAGAGAATGCTGTGCGATGTCCGTTGTAACTCCCTGTTTTAGACAATTGATATTAAAACAGTAAAATGGACTTTGCCATCTTCCTGAGTTGGTTTGATTATTTGGTGTAAGAGTTATTCTGCATCCCATCCACGGCATGACACGCTCCCCCACCAGGGCCCTAAATTCATGTGGTAGGATGGTTCTAGACCGATCAATCCGTTAGCTCCAGAATTTCAGACGATCGGACATCCTCTGCCATCTAGCCGGAAGATTACGGGGGAAGATTGCGGGATTTCCTGTGGAGAGCGGCTGAATAGAAATCTTGCAAGAAGAACTGAGACGGTGGGCCGGGTCCCTCTTTGATGAAATCCCTGCCTGGTTCCCATGGGCGCTCTACGGCGAGGAAGGCAAAAGTGATCGGTTGGAGGAGGAGATGATACTGCGGGCCTTGAGTCACTACACGCACAAATGGTGAGTAGATTAAGGGCAATGGCAAATTAATGGGACAGGGTTGTGATACTTTTAAAGTAACTGGAAATATTGTGTGAAGATAGAGGAGCTACAGAAGAAGTCATCTCACACTCCAGTGGGAGTCAATAGGCTATGTGTGAACAGGTTCACATAAGGAGATGAGTTAAACGCTGTGCCAAAGTATTGAATAGAGGCAGTAGAAAATGGTGATCAGTGGGTATTTTTTAGTATATATGTAAAGTCGACTAGTCTGTCTGTGTTTATGTTGAGTTAAGGTGTCAAAGAGCGATGCAAAAAGTTGTGAAAGAATTGAGATAAAGTCAAGGATTTATATTATCTATCTAGGGAAATGGTTGGTACCAATCAATCCAGAGGTAGACAGAGGTAATTGAAAAGTAGAAGTTTGAGCAGCGATAATTGGAGTGCGCTCATATTTGTTGGTTTTAAAGTGTTAAAAAGTAGTGATGGTACTTTACAAAGTCTGGTAAGTATTGACAGTCAAGTGAGTTCAGGTAGTGTCTGTGCTACACTTCCTTGCCACAGGCACATATCAGCACACAGTGTGGCAACTGGTGTTACCGGCATGCCGCTGCTACCATTTCTGGGATGCCGGAATGTGTGTGCACGCTGACTTGGAATCAACTATTGATTCCGGCAGCAGTGCCACACGGACACGATAGCACCGCCATGCCGGTAATTAAAAATGTTAATGAGGCACAAAAAGTTAGAACGGAGGAGAAGGCAGCAGGATCTTGACATTAGCCTCACTCAAAAGAAGCAAGTAAGGCCAAGTCCAGCAATACGATGGGACAGAATAGAAGAGTTCCTTCCATTAAAGGGAGCGACGTCAGGGGCATCTAGAGTAGCACTAGACGAGGAAAACTTTGATATAGTATCGGAGACAGGATCGATAAGGCCTATCAAGAATTAAAAGAAGGTAGCATCTGAAAGCTGAGGGAAGGGGGATGAATCCCTAGTATTTCAATCACGTGGCGAAGGAGAAAATCCGTACAGCCTTGAGCACAGAGCCTTATCCTTAAGCAGACTGAAGTTAGATAAGGTTGAAGGGGACGAGAGTCACACTAGTTGGGGACTAGACATGTCAGACAAGGAAAGAGTATCCTTCATTGGGGAAGAGGGAGGAGGCGCATGTTCCCCCATGGGAAGCCTGGAGACGGAAAAGGAAGTAAGATGGTCAGATCTAGAGTAACCTAGGGATCGGACGCCAGATCCCATAGCACATCCACAACGTCCCAGAGGACGATCGTATAGTGAAAAGGGAGATCGGCGCCATATGAGAGCAGGTTAAGGTTGCTACCAATAAGGAGGCGGACAGGGACAATTGTCCCTGCCATGGACAGGCAGACGATGAGAGCCGACTGCGGATTAGGGTTCATGCAGTTTCCCTTATTGGAAAAAGGGGGAGCAAGACCACAGTATATTCCATGACCACAGATGGAGAAGGATAATTTAGGTGCAAACTTCCGAGTTTGACGTCGTTTGGGGGAAAATGGATTTATGAATTAGAGAAAATAACAGGAGGAAATACAGTGGCCATAGGGAACATTAAGGGTCTCTTAGCAGTCATTCTTGGGGAAAGAACTGATTACATCTGGAGGAGAGCAGGCTATTCAAGTGTGAAAGCACAGAACACAGCGCACAATGGAGCGCCATTTAATAATTGCAGAGCAGATGTTTGGAGCAGTGATACTCTCAGGGTGCAGTATCTTGACACATCAGATATGAGTGCAATTATGACACGTAAGATGAAAGAAGATGAAGACCCTATTACTTACATTCAGGACATTCAAGAGCATTGGCAACTTGAAATGAGGGAGCCAAGGGAATCTACAGAAAGGCCAATTCTCAAGAGGGTGGGCAGCTTATCCTCCACCATATAGCACACAAACTAGGGAAGGGTTTCCCAAGATCAGACAGTGTATCAGACACAATTGCCACGAATGCAACCGACACAGCAACTGGAGCAAGTGCAAATTAATCCAACACAAGGGCAGTCACAACAAGTCCCCATGCAGACACAACAATATGCGAACACAGAACAGCTACTGACACTTAGAATAGGGGGTGTCACTGTGGTGGGATGAAATCCTTCCACGAGTACGAGAGTATGCATGTACCCACAATAGGACATCTCACAGGGCGACTTGATGTGTTCAGTACTATCAATAACACCAGACCCCCAAGAGGAACCATGGGTTGATGTGACAATAGGAAACAAATCTTTTCCTTTTTTGATAGACACTGTCATGATGCCTACCCCCGGGGAACCAGACCAGGTCCAGCCACCCCGGAAGCAGGCATCAAGTTATTTTGAGCAAGCCCAAAAATCCCTGCTAGGGGCTGTTTGGGTGCGGTCCTGGCGCCTATGGCTTCAGGCTCATATGGAGAGTCAGTCCTGGCGCCATAGGCACCAGGCTCATAGAGTAGAACTTACCTGATGCAGACCATGCTGCAAGCTTACCTGATGCAGACCATGCTGCAGAGCTCCAAGCCAAATGAGGCTTGGAAGGGACTATTTTAACTAGGGACTATTTTTTACTCGGGTGGGGCTGGGGAGGAATACTTACCTGTGACTACTTTGGAGGCTATTTAAACCACGCCCAAAGAGCAGCACACGCTTCGCGTTATTCTGCATCCAGCAGCGTAACGCTCACCGTGTCTGCAAGCCTGCATCCAGTCTTCTGCCACGCCTGCCTCGAGTCTGCAGCTCCTAGAAAAAGGGAGGAACAGAAGTAGAAGAGGTTAGAATAAGAGCGAAACCTTCGATCCTTACCTGAATTCCGGATCCACCGCGCCTTAGAGCTGGAAGAAAGAAGTATTTTACGCGCGCCGCCTCGCCTGCTGCAGCGCCACGCTGAACTCACCGGCCTTCGCAGCATCCTCACGATCCATCGCATCCTTCTGCACGTTACCGCCACACTCTGGCACCTAAGGGGAACACAAGAACAGCAAAGGTGAGCCAAGGGAATAAACAGTGGGAACAGTAACTACCCCCATAGACTTACCTGATTACCGGCGGGGTACTATTCCTCTTCACGGGTCGGCGCAGTCTCCATTGCATCCTCGCAGGACCCCGGCCCCTAAGGGGAACAAAAGGACAACAAGGTGAGACAAAGGGACAAACAAGGGGAACTCTTCTCACCACAATAGACTTACCTAATTTTACCGCCAGAGGCATTATTCCCCGAACTTCATATTTTCTCTCCACACCTGAACAAGGGAGCAAGCAACAGGTTACATTCTGGCCTTATTTTATTGAACTGTGTAGGATAAGTCAAATCCTTACCTGAACTTCGTCAGCTACCACGAGGAACTCTTCGCTGGGGTCAAGCTGAAAACTGCAAGGAATCGGACAAGAGTGAAAGTCAGACATGTGAACTCTTACGAACTACATACTTTTCAGAGTCAATATTGTTCTGGAACTCACCAATTCCTTCGAGCCAGTGAAGCAACTGGTTATCAATGCGCCCCTGCGCTCAATGCAGGATGCAGAGCTCATCTTTTCAAACCATCAGGTGAGACTATAAGAGGGGACATCAAAGGTGATCTGTGGGGAGAACAGCGGGGGTGTGGAGATTTACGCTCAACTCCACGGTGGTTAATCCCCTTTCTCCATTTGCAGAAGAATATTCCTACAGGCCAAGCAAACAAAGCTAGGTGGGCCAGTCCAGTCCGTCATCTCGGCCCTACACGTCACATTGGTGGAGACCGCAGCTGTCCAGTTCAGATCGACGCCTCTCTGGGAGCCAGGTGAGCGTAACAGACACTGGGGCTACTTGTTCTTGTATATGAGAGGGAAAATATCCAATGTCAGGAATTGCCATGAATGCTCAAGGGTTCTCTGGACCTACAAGTCGAGTTCCCTTTTACTGATGAATGACCAGTCTCTATAGGAGGTTGTAACATGTCTGTTTCATTTCTGTATTCATGAGAGACACCAGTTAACATTTTGGAAAGAGATTTGATGACAAAACTTAAAATGACAAATTCATTTACTGATGAAGGTATTGTGTGTTCCACTCCCAGAATACACTATTTAAATGTGGGTGAATTTATACTGGTGTTCACAGGACAAGTGGCTGTGCAAAGCGTTCCAGTAGAGCCAGATGTTTTCCTTTAAGGGGTGAGCATTCTACTGACATGGCTACCTGGCTTAGTGGGAAAAACCGTGAGGATACCTGACAAATTCTTGTTCAGACCACAGATACCTATGGACAAAGAGGGGGGACAGACTAGCCCTATAGAATTGGAAGTAGCCATAGTAAGAAGGTAAATGGTGATGCTCGAAGGAACGGATGATGACGGTAGACCATGGAGGACAGTAATGGCTCTTGAAGAAGGGTGCAGGTTGACTGAAATTACTGATGCCGACATGTTTAGAGAAGACCGGATAGATGATGAAGTAGTGTTCTTTATGAGCATTACATACTGGATAAGAATGCAGAAGAGGGAAGTCCCACAGCGAATGGCAATAATGCAGCAGCGGCCAGCATTTTTTGAGGAAAACTTGCAGAAGGTGCCCAGCGTCCTATGGACTACAGGCCCTTATGACGTAGGTTTATTAAAGGGAATAGAGGAAGTCAAAATAAAGCTGAAACCAGGGGCAATTTTACCCCGAGCAAGACAGTATCCCAAGTCTCGAGAGGCTGATGAGGGTATATTCAAGACTTTTTCAGCACTGATGAAACAAGGTATTCTGTGCCATCAGAATCATTGTGCAATACCACGGTGTATCCTATCAAAAAATCAAAGGGAGGGTCATGGAGATTTATACAAGATATGAGACTGATTTACCAGATTGTAGATGCAGAGTTTCCTTTACTTCCTAACCCAGCAACGATACTATGCAGTATCCCAGTGGAAGCATGATATTTCACGGTGATTGATTTGAAAAATGCATTTTGTCTCAATCCCGTTGCACAAAGATTCACAAGACTTGATTTCATTTAAATTCCGCCAAACTCGTCTGAAACATACTAGGCTGCCTCACGGGTACTGTAAGTCTCCATTGATCTTTAATAGAGTCCTACAGATGGACTTATGCAATATTGATTTGATGAGTGCCGTGATACAGTACGTAGATGACATTTTTATTTGTAGCCTCACAGAAGATGAAGGCGGACAGGACTCAATTCAGTTGATGACTATCCTGGCAGACAAGGGATACAAGGTAGATAAGGAGAAGCTAAAGTACTGTCATGAAGAGGTGTTCTACATTGGACAGTTGATCTTACGTGAGGGAAAGAAGGTGACACCTAAATGAGCTCAGGCAATTATGAAAACTGCAAAACCGCACACGGTGAAACAGAAGCAACCATATTTTGGGCTATGTAATTATGTTAGAGCCTGGGTGTTTGACTATAGTACATACACAACAACTCTCCTGCAGGCTTTAAAGAAAGCACAGGTAAACAAGGAAGAAATAGAATTGACTGATGAAATGGAGGAAGGATTTGAGGAGTTGAAGAAAGCAATTTGCCCAGCTCCCGTTTTGGGAATCCCCAATTATGCTGAGGAGTTTTTCTTATTCTTGCACACAAATGGGACAGTCATGACAGCAGTGCTTAAACAGAGTAATACATAGGGGTACAGGCCTCTAGCATATTACAGTGGGATGTTAGACCCATTTATGAAAGGACACTTTCCTTGCAAACAGTCATTGGCAGCCATGTACAATGACATTACAGAGAGCTTCTGCTTATGAAGTATGTATTTCGAATCCAACAATTAAAATTGTCAGATGGAAAATGTGAATTCTGTCACATTTGTAGCTGAGCCAGTAGCAGAAGGCGATCATGTGCATGACTGTGCGAATTATGTTGAGCATGAAAGAAAATACTTTGTCTTGGGGGGAATTCTCTTTATTGAGAAGACAAGTTTATTCAAGTAAAGCACTAGGCCCCACTAAACTACACAACCCAGGTGTCCCATATATTATTTGTTGTCCTTGTCTATATGTACGTGCCCTGATGCGTGCGGGCTCTGGCACGATATAAGTAAATACATAAATTGATGGTTCTTCAGAAATTGATCAAACAAGTGGGGAAAGGCATTCTGGTGCATCTGTACTGAGGCATAGATTCAATGGGGAATTTGATGTTGTAGCAAGTTCAAGGCTACCGTCTCATTTCTCAGCACAAGCAGCAGAATTAGTGGCCCTTATTGTCGTGCTTGAAAACCATGCAGGGCAGGAAGTGACAGTGTACAGTGACTCTGCCTACATGACGTCAACTGTACACGCAGGGCTAGCACGTTGGAAAAGGAGGGGCTACCTCTGCGTGGATGGCACTCCAGTGCAACACGCATCTTTATTGGACAGGCTTATTAAGGCACTACAACTCCCAGTAGCCATAGCAATAGTTAAATGCACAGCGCATACTAAGCGAACAGATTTGATCTCTTTCAGCAATGAAGCTGCAGATGTAGAAGCCAAAAGGGTTGCATAGTCTCCAGATATTACAAGTTTTGATACTCCAAGTTTAAAGGAGAAGGTAGTCACAGTTATGATAATACAAGAAGGGTTTAATCATTTGCCAAAGACCCAACTAATGGAGATTCAAGGAAGTGCACCACGGGAAGTGCAGGAATTATGGAAGTGGAGGGGGTGTTCTTTATCACCCACAGAATCCTTATGGCGACAGGATTGCACTGGAAAGCCAGTAAAGGAAAGCCAGTAATGCCAGTAGCATTACTAAAGATCGCAGTAGAACAGCTGCATTATCATGTGCATGTAACTAGGGAGAGTCTTTCTGCAATGATTGCAGAAGACTGGTTCATTCCGAATTTGTTAGAAAACATTGCATTCTTTATAGTGTCCCTAGAGACATCAATGTGAATTAACCTGAAACACCTGAAAAGGAAAAGGAAATGTAACTAGACATGCCTGAAAAGGAAAAGAAACACAGCCTCCCTGATGATTGATGGAGTCAAGAAAATGTTTGGAGGAGAAGACAATTTGTTGCTATAGCAGGAAAACTTCACTGGGAACCAAAGTGCGCACCATGCCATCATTCTTAACACTATGAGTCCCGGACTCAAGAGGCTGGAGCACCAGGGCCATCATGCCTTGCTATGGAGAGCCATAAACATGGTTTCCCCCTCCCCCTATCAAGGGTAAGATTTGTGCTCTGGAGGGAGTTGTTTCCCAGTCACCTGCAATTAAAAAAAGTGTGAAAATACAAGTACCAGAATCCTTAGAGACATCAATGTGAATTAACCTGAAACACCTGAAAAGGAAATGTAACTAGACACGCCTGAAAAGGAAAAGAAACACAGCCTCCCTGATGATTGATGGAGTCAAGAAAACGTTTGGAGGAGAAGACAATTTGTTGCTATAGCAGGAAAACTTGACTGGGAACCAGAGTGCGCACCTTGCCATCATTCTTAACACTATGTTCAAGGAGTCCCGGGCTCAAGAGGCTGCAGCACCAGGGCCATCATGCCTTACTATGGAGAGCCATAAACATGGTTTCCCCCTCCCCGTATCAAGGGTAAAATTTGTGCTCTGGAGGGAGTTGTTTCCCAGTCACCTGCAATTGAAAAAAGTGTGAAAATACAAGTACCAGAATCCTTAGAGACATCAATGTGAATTAACCTGAAACACCTGAAAAGGAAATGTAACTAGACACGCCTGAAAAGGAAAAGAAACACAGCCTCCCTGATGATTGATGGAGTCAAGAAAACGTTTGGAGGAGAAGACAATTTGTTGCTATAGCAGGAAAACTTGACTTGGAACCAGAGTGCGCACCTTGCCATCATTCTTAACACTATATTCCAGGAGTCCCGGGCTCAAGAGGCTGTAGCACCAGGGCCATCATGCCTTACTATGGAGAGTCATAAACATGGTTTCCCCCTCCCCCTATCAAGGGTAAGATGTGTGCTCTGGCGGGAGTTGTTTCCCAGTCACCTGCAATTGAATAAAGTGTGAAAATACAAGTACCAGAATCCTTAGAGACATCAATGTGAATTAACCTGAAACACCTGAAAAGGAAATGTAACTAGACACGCCTGAAAAGGAAAAGAAACACAGCCTCCCTGATGATTGATGGAGTCAAGAAAACATTTGGAAGAGAAGACAATTTGTTGCTATAGCAGGAAAACTTGACTGGGAACCAGAGTGCGCACCTTGCCATCATTCTTAGCATTCTTTATAGTGAATTGCATTGTGTGTCAGAAATGTACTGCTGGGCATACATTGAGAATGATTAGAGGAGTAATTCCTCGACCAAGTGGTGCTTTTCAGCATTCACATATTGAACTTGTTGATATGCTGCAGGTGTGTAATGGATACCGAGATCTGATAATGGTGGTGTGTACCTTCTCTAGGTGGATCAAAGCAGGTCTGTGTACACACCCTGATGCCACTTGCGCAGCAAAGTATTTAGTATGTGAAGTCTTTCCAAGATGGGCTGTGTGTGTGAAGTGCTGATATCCGATAATGGGCCACATTTTGTTAATGAAGTATTCAAACAGATAGGGCTTCTACTGAATATTAAACACAAGTTTTCTTCTGCTTATCACCTACAAGCAAATGGACTATGTGAGAGACTCAATGGCCACCTTAAAGAAAGGATTGCCAAACTCAAATTGACTTTTAAGAAGGGGTGGCTATATTTCCTGCCCTTAGCTTTATATGCCCTACGGAATCAGCCTGGGTTAGACCACCCACTGACCTTCCATGAACTAGTATAAGTCAGGCGAATGAGAACACTTCTTACACCTCCATTGAAAAATAGAAGTGATACCCACAGTACAGCAAACTGTTAGGTGATGAGTTGAATAAATATTTGACATGTATGACCTCTAGCATCTCTCTCATTTCAGATCAACCAAAGTGTCAGGGCAGTCGCTCTCAGAACACAGATGAAGGCCCTTCAGCAACCGTATCTCCTGAACTATTATCGGCACCTAAGCTATTTGCTGGTGACACTGTTCTGATTAAAAACATGAAGTGGCACGAGCCACGGTTTAATGGCCCCCTTTGCTTAGAAAATATAACGCACTAAGCAGTAAAAGTCCAAGGCAGGCGAGCTTTGCCTCACTTGAACGATGTAAAATTGCATAATGGTGAGACCCCACCTCCCAAAGCTGCCAATCCAGAAGCAAGATAAGAAGAATTTCAGCGTGTGCAGACTCAATCGATGATGAATAAGATGGATGATAAAGCGACCAGTTAATAAATGCAGATTTTGCATATGGACTAGGGTTCAGTCGGATACTCCTTATAGCTGTTATAGCAGGAGTGCAAACTCTTGATGAGAGCCCTAGGAATCTTTAGAAAAATTAACTTTAGAAAAAGTATCACAAATATGCCTGAGCTTGATTTCAAGTTCGAAAATTGTAAACAAGAGCAATATCCAGATTTGTTTCTCACTGAGTATCTGTTTGGTTGAATCTACGGTGCTCACAGATGGAGAAGTGCACAGGCTTGTATTTACTGTTTTTGTATTTATCCTTCAAGCTTATCCTGCTTTTGTCAGAAGAGACGTTGATGTTCGCACTTTTTTACAGGATCCTAAAAATGGCCATGTAATCAGGAGAATGCTCATAGCGATAATAGAAGAGATATTGCAATTACAGGAATAAAAGTGTTTTTTCCTTAAACAATTGTAGTAAAAATGAGGAATGTTGAAGCTAGTACAATTTTAAGGAGTGAGCAAGCCCGGCCAATCCCAGGATGGAGAGAGAGGCAGATGCCCATGGTATTGTGCATAGTATACACCTGTACAATTACACTTTGTATCTTTCTGTTTCTCCTGTTTAACACTCTCTATCACATTGGTCCAAATAAAGCAGATGTCCCTTTGGTTCTCCCCACTATGAAAACCACTTTTGATTCACTTTGTGGTTAGTACACAAAACCTGCATAGGGGAGAATTAGGAAAAGTGCAGAGGAAGGTAGTAAAGGGATAAACACATATCTAGATAATAGAGCACACTTGGGTAATAACATGTGGCACCAGCACATAAAAAAGGTGGGAAAGAATACATCCAATGAGAGTTGCTACGTGTGTTCCCTAATACTTTATGCTTTGGGACCCTCTAGACTATTCAAAGCCACAGAAGTATCAGTGAAAAAAGCACATTGCCTGACATATCTCACACTTTGCCTAACAAGAGGACAGTTCCAAGGCAGAACAGCATCAATAGTGTGGATGAATAAAGCGACAAATCAAAGAGAAGACAATTATGTGCAAGATTTAAAGACAAGAGAGAAGCCAGAAACAAAGCATCGAATAATAAAATATGAACAGCCTGGAATAAATGGAGCAGGAATCAAGATTGAAGAAAAGAAGATTCTGCAATGCAAAGATAAGAATGGGAAGGAGATACGAGAATGATGGAAAAGAGGTCAACTACAAATCAAAAGAAGAGTGCTTAATCGCGAAGGATGGGCCGATGTACTGGTTGTGTGCAAAGCAGCAGATTTAACCGGACAATGGGAAGTAGTTGTGACAAATGCAGAAAAAGAATGCAAAAATCAAATGCCGAAGATTGCAAGATTGTTGATATGGGTCGACGATAAGGGAGGTCCTTTGCTGATAGTACCCGTGAAGAATGCGTCCTTATGTTTCAGAAATAATGGTACGAAGAAAGTTGGAGAGAATCGCCAATGTGGACTAATTTTTGATGTACCAGGCATGAAGGAAGGAACAGCAGTCCCGATGGATCATTATTGGGTTTGTGGGTCCAGAGCCTACATGAAGCTGCCCAAGGACTGGGAAGGGATGTGTTCCTTGGTGCTCATCCATGTTCAGCATTAGTGATTCCTCAGAGTGACCTGAACATTGGAGAATTTCCAAAAGCAGATGCCCATTTAAGAAGGAGAAGATGGCTCAAATTTCTCAATCAAACAAAGAGAGAGAATTATTTCTCTGCAAAATCAATAGAAGTCTTTGATGCTATTACATATGAGCACAGGTTGTTTAGCCAGACTGCTGCAATATTCACGACTATCTTTATGCCTGGGATCCAGACGATGGCGAATGCTAAATGGTTGCAGATTACCAGAGGGAAGCTTCTGCAGACCATCAACACCACTACAAAGGAATTCAATATTATCAAAAGAGAATTGAGGGCCATACGACTGATGACCCTACAGAATAGATATGTCCTTGACATGATCACTGCGATGGAAGGAGGAGTTTGCGCCAAAATTGGGCCATCATGTTGCATGTGCATACCTTTTCATGATGACGAGAATGGGACCTTGACAGAGGCCATAACGTTGCTGACAAACCTGCACAACCAGATGGAAGATAAGACAGAGGACATTGCAGATGACGGTTGATTTGCGTCTATTTTCTCATGGGTTCCACAATGGATGGCGAACATCTTCAAGATTCTTGGAGCAGTATTAGTGATGGTGATGTTTGTATTCTATGTGATTAGGATAATAATTACACAGTGCAAGAAGACAACAAAGAAGGCAGTAGGAATGCAGATCATGATCAATGTGGATTCAGGGTTGAGACCCAAGAAGTTGACAGATGAATATATCAGAAAATATATGGAGGCCAGCATTGTAGCACCTGAGGTAACAAAGTTCCTGCATCCAAGAATCACAAGAAAAAAGAAGGACGATGGGTTTATCGTAATCCTAATGGACAGTGTAGCTACACGACCTGGAGTGTGGATGAACATGTTAAGTTAGCAGGATCCCTGAAGGGAGTAGTAATGATCTGGACCCCGAAGAAGCACTTCTTCAAGAGAAATAATCAATATGTGGAGATTAATGAAGGTCTGGTCGATGAATCAACCAGAGGGGGAGTGTAGAGGAGCAGCCAAGTGCCCCTACAGGAGGTCCCGCCCCCTTCACACCTATATGCTTGAAGCCAGAAATCATGCCATGCTCGACACCAGCGATTGTGACTATTTCGCATAGAATCATTGAGAAAAGGTATTCACTAAGAAACCCTTATCTGATGTATCCCCAAAGAGATGACAGGAGGTCCCTGAAGGAATATGAAGAAAGAAAGAAAGAGAAATTGGTGACATCACAAGAGATGAGCGTGACGCACTGAGAAGACTGGTTGAAGAAGAGAATGTATAGACCTCATAGAATCTGATGACGAAGGAAAGAGTTGAGTAAACTTTCATAGGCAAAATGAAGATTGCACATGTGAAAAGCAGTGCAGAAAATGAAAGCTGTTCAATAACTGTACAAATGCAGTAATGCAAGTAGATTAAGTGATCATACAGGCTAACTATACGTAATGAATAGACTGCAGGCGAAGCCGCCATTACATAGAAGGTGGACAGTGGTGTCACAACTTTAGTAATCTCAGGACCAAGTAGAGAAAAGCTGAAACTGTGTTGCTGCAAAAAAGCAGCTGGGATTGTGGAAGAACCGAGAAGGGATGTCTGGCATGGTGTCAAAGAGCTGGAGCAGCCAATAACTGGTTATCTATTCTTAAAGGCACCAATCGTGAGAAGCTGAATCATCCCTTGTCAAGGTGCAGAGAAAGAACACCATGAGTGCCAAGTTTTATTCATTTAAGATGATTAAATGCTGCAAAATGGGCCGAATTGTGGTCTCTTGTCACGTGAGGCAAGGATAGAAATAGAGTTTTCAGAAGCATGCTCACAATCCCTTATATTCTCAGAAGCAAGGGTACTTTGCAAGGCCAAGTTCAAAGACAATCTTCATGGCAGAAGGCATGGGTGATGAGAGATGATGGGCTAATCAGGTGGTGAGGTAACGTCATGTCCACCTCCTGGCACCTGGGGTAAAGCTTACGTGCCGCTAGTGAGCCAAATGTTCCAGAAGTGCACAAGCATGCCAACCAATTGTAGAGGGCCATATAATAAAGGGCTTAATTGTGTGTGAGCCAATGATGTACTGTGTATCTAATAACTGTCAAAGATGACTTGCACTAGGGGTGGGCATGAGTTGTCCACCTGACTGTAGAGACCCAATCACAACCCGACCCCTTACAGGAGGTATACTTAGATGATCCTTTTTAGCCAACCACAACACCCCGTAGGTTCCGCTTATTTGCCACATAGTATGATGTCACGTATGACAAATGTTCACTATATAAGTATGTTTTTTATGAAATGCGTTGAGTTGAGCGGAATATTCGAGAGAATGCTGTACAACGTCCGCTGATGTCCGTTGTAACTCCCTGTTTTAGACAATTGATATTAAAACAGTAAAATGGACTTTGCCATCTTCCTGAGTTGGTTTGATTATTTGGTGTAAGAGTTATTCTGCATCCCATCCACTGCATGACATGCTACCCACCAGGGCCCTAAATTCACATCGCAAAGCATCCGATTGACAAGAGCGTCCTTCTGCAGGCTGCTGTTAGAGCTCTGGTAGAGAACTAAATCTGTCAATGGCCATAACTAAACGAGAACTCTCCAGTTCTTTGCCATAGAAAAGGATAGTTGACCAACTAGAATAGAAAGGTTCTCAAGCAGAAAGGGGAGAAGCTGCAAAAGAAATCAAGGAAACTGACGGGAGGGTCAGCCTGAAGAAAGCAGACTGAAGCTGAAACACAGAGGCTGCTTTGCGTTCTAGCCTCAAGTGAGTGGTGCAACGATCATTGGCCAGATTGGGCGTTAGCCCCCCACCACCAGCCCCCTGAAATATTGGGTTATGTTGACTTAACCTGGTTGACCTAAAGAGCCGTGGCCAAACAGGTCGGGACAAAGACAATAAACGGTGCCCGTGACCGCAAAGTAAACAAAGGCCGAAGCGTGTCGTTGTTAGCACCTGCATTTCTATACACACATTTTTAGGCAACTGAAATCGTGATGGTGTGTTAGTACGTGCATGTCACGGAAGTGATTGTATTGGTAGGGGGGGCAGGAGAGACCGCTCATTCTCACAGCAGTTATTAAGTGTGTGATTTCAGATGTAGAGGAGAGAGTTAACTGCTTGTAACGTTGAAGCTGCACCAGAATAGTCTCATTAGAATGTGTAAAGAAGTTAGATGCCCCCATGCAAATGTGCCCCTCCCACACATTCTCTGAAGTTAGTCCATCTCCCAACATTTGATAGGTTAGCCACCTACACCTCACCCCAACACCCATGAAGTTTTAGTCTAGGTGCACCTTTGCCTTAAGTTGCACCGAAACCTAAGAGAATTGAGAAACTGGAAGATGAGCAGCAGAGTTTCTAGGCGTTGGAGATTTGCCACGAGTACGCCCAGCCAACAGACATCGCTGTATCTTGTTGCTCTCAACACAAGTGGGCCACACACCCTGAAACTGTCAGCCAATCAGAAAGTCAGACATGATGTCCCATGCAGCCCTCGGTCCGAGGGGCCAGGCGTGATTGTAAGATCTGAGCCTAACATTAAAAGGCTTCACAGAAAGCTTCCCATGTTGGACGAACATTAGTGGTCAAGACCGACAGACGACGTGGAGGGCAGAGAAAGCAATGCAAAGCATTACAGGAAGTGAGTCACACAGCAGAAGGCAAAAAAGAAAGTCCAGTGTCATCATAGAAACCGCAAACCCGCTTCAAACTTGAAGCGGAAGCATACAAACCTTTTAGAGGACAACTGGGATTGGACTGGAATCTATTTCAGAATCTGTGAAAGTTGCACAACGCAAGAGAGAACCGCAAGCACGAGCCCAGGGCCTAGCAAGCCGGCAAGTGTCAGCAGTAGCAGGCAGTTCCATTCACCTGCGCCGAGAGTCGGAGCATCTGGCAAAAAGTTGAAGTCAGATTGAGTCTTAAGATCATTAAAAAAAACTGGGCACCTGCCACTGTGTTCCATGAATTTATTGCTGCTCTGTTGCAGACTTCAGCTGTGGCACGCTTGTTTTCAAATCCTCAGTGGTAGTGTTTAGTATACATGGTACCAACTCTGAATTATTCTCCAAAGCTATCCTCTGGCTGGCTAGGCGTCTTAAACTCAGTGCAGTAAACACAGAGGTTCTCCTCGCCTGTGTGACCCTCCTAAGAGTATTGCCCCTTTAAGAGGTGTCATGACTACACATGCGCCTTAGAAGGGTTGCAGACTCCAACAATGGAACTCCTGTGTCCATCCCTCATCCATGGGCCTGCAGGCCTCACGGTGTGACCACGGTCCTGCGGCCTAGCATGCAGGACCACACTGTGTGATCACGGTCCTGCTGATCTGGGACCCTCAGGCCAGCATGGTGCCCTGGTTCTGTCCGGGCCACTCTACAGTCCAGATGTTGCCGGCCTCCACGGTGCCCAGGCACACCAGACCCCTGTCTGCACGGCCTAGCAGGGTCCTCCATGCAACATTGTAAGTCCGGTTGATCTCGGCAGCCAACAGAGGTGCTGGCCCCCCCCAGCACTAATGGGGCCGGCTTGTTTGAGCACACCATGCCACACACCAACCTGCTTACAATCAATCAGGCAAAATTCCTCCTCCACCTAAAATGTTCGACATAAAAAAAAAAAGAAATGTGGGAATCGGTCAGATTTAAGTTTGAAAGCCCATGTGGACGCTGTCATCCGAGCTGCTCATTTTAAACTCTGCCAGCTCAAGCAGGTTCTTCCCCGATACACCCCATGATTGCCTGTGTGATTGTGGGAGCACTGATGAATTCCGCAATTTTGTTTTGCTAACGACCTGTACACTGGACCCCCATCTTCTGGATTATTCTCTGTAGTGTAGAGGACTGCTTTAATCTTGGCTGTGGGGGCCGTTCCCTAGGCCCCACGGTGCTTCTCTCGCTATGTGGGGCGCTGGCATGGAGCTCCCGGGGCAGACGAGTTTACTCAAGTAAAATAAATAGGTTATTTGGCGCATCTGAAGATTCAAGAACATTTATGTAAACCTTGTATTTGGGAAAGACAATCCACAACGTCCCACCTGAACCTGTATTGTTTACTTGTGTGCTCCCGAGTGACTTTTAAAATCCCACACCTAATAAATGTAAAGATGGCCTCCCTCTGGCTTATTAAATTGATAAAATGTCTGCCTTAATCCCAGACAAGGATCGACTTTCCTCTGACCAGTATCTACGCACTCACTGACTCCACATTTAAGTAGCGGGGGTGGAGGGGTGGCCTAACAGGGATGCCCCCCCACCCCCAAGCTGGAAATTCACTCCCATTGTGTTGTTACCTTTCAAAGGACTGTGAAAACATTCTTGTTTGACAAAAAGCTTCCTCAAGTGCTCGTGCTGTCTCTGCCACTTTATTGTTATGCTTTGCCTTTTGGCCCTATGTTCTTGGGGGGAGGGGGGCACTCCCCTCTTGCCAAGATACAGATTGGTTTGTGGTTCCTTATAAACTAGTGCTCGGAGCGCCAGAGATCTTCTGTCTAGGGCCGAGCCAGGGTCGAGCCAGGGGGTCTGGCCTGGGTCTTAGGGACAAACATGAGCCGAGCCAGGGAAATCGAGCACAAAACGGATGAAGGGGGTGGGATTATAAAAAGGGGGCTGTGACATAGAAAAGGGGCTGTGGCAAGAAATGGGCAAAAATGGGCTGTGCCAAGAAAAGGGGCGAGAAAGCGATCGCAGGAGGGCAAGAAAAGTAAAAATAAATAAAATATAAAGGGTGATGGCGCAGAAAGGAGACTGGGGTCTAGAAAAAGGGCTGGTGGTACTTTGGGGACTAACGCTGGTATTTTGGGGTGGTGCAGGTAAGGAGGGAACGAAAAGATGTCGGGTGCACTCGTGGTGAGGTGTGTGGGTTGATGGTGGCTGTGGCGCTGGCCCTTTAAGGGCGCACACGCGACAGAGTGACGTTCACTCTGTCGCGTGCCAGTATAAATAAACGGGGCGTTCCCGGCGGCCTCAGAGCCACCGGGGAGCCCGCACTACACACACCTGTGTCTGTGTGTGTTGGGAGTGGAGGGGCTCACGGTACCGCGGGTCTAAGAGCCCTCTAACAGTGGTGACAAAGCTGCGGATTCCAACCCGGAACAGGCGGTAACCTCCTGAAGTACGCAAATGAATTTTATGAGGCGCACTCATCAGAGCATGCCGCAGAAAGGCGACGAATGCACGCCGTTCGCGGCCATTTTAGACTAGTAGGCCCTGGGAGGTCACAGCTTGTAAAGGAGCACCAGTGAGCCATCCAGCCTCAATTTTTGGGACATCTTGTGGCGGACAGCCACAGGAAGCAATACCTGCATTTTGGAAGTGATTCTTTTCACAGTTTCACTGTTTTTCGTCGAGTGTTGGGTGTGGAACTAAGGAAGGCCTGCTGTGTGTGTGTCTAACCCTTGGGCCCACCCTGCTCATTTTTTGGGACCTTCACCCTGCCTGGCATCTGCCCTGCCACATCTGTGGATCTGCATCTGCTGTGATACCTGGAGGGATATTGTGACTGTGGGGGTTGCCAGCTGGCCACATCTGGCCTGTCTACTGCATCAGACTACCTGCAAGTGTTGTGGTGAGCTGCAGCGCCATTTTCTTTGTACTTCTGGGATGCCTGTGCGCTTGCCATCATGAGCCAAGGACAAGCTGCAGCTGCTGACCAACAGCAGGCCACCCCTGTAGTGTGCCAACAGCCTCCACCTATACTACAGCCAAGACCTCTACCCAAACCACCTGGTACCCTGCAGCCAATGCCTGAGTTCGGCACACCATTAAGCCTAGGACCAAGGTGGAAAATGTGGATAGACAGGTCAGAAATGTACTTTAGGGCCACCATGGAGACTAGTGATGACAGTAAATTGGCGACCCTTCTGTACTGTGCTGGCCCTGCAGTACATGAGACTTTTCTGTCCCTACAACCAGCAAATGGGACATATGCAGGGGCCAAGGATGCGCTCCACAATCATTTTCTGCTGATGGCGAATGCAGATTATGAACGCTTCCTGGTGGGGCGGCACGCCAAAAGGATGATGAGACTCTAGATGTGTTTTATGGGAGTCTGCGCAGATTGGCAGTACCATGTGCGTGGAATAACCCAGACACCATGAGAAGAAATAAACTCATCCAAGGGTGCGTATCTGGCAAGCTGCGCCGTCAGATCTTGAGGGAGCCGGGCATCACCCTTCCCTGCATCCTAGAACTGGGGAGGTGCCATGAGGTCTCTGAGTTGAGGACGACCAGAATGGAGGCCTGAGTGCGCCCCAGCAAAGGAGAAGACATCTGCGCTGTCGGTAGGTGGCGAGGGTCTAGATGCCTGCCTGGCAACCAGGGTGTAAGGGGACAAGCAGTGAACAATTCATACCTGAAGTGCGGATACGATCTCCCACATCCAGCGGAGTGCCCAGCCATGGGAAGTCCTGCGGCCGCTGCGGAGGGGCTGACCACTATGCCCGGATGTGCAGGGCTGTGACACCAACTGTTGTCCCCAGAAGGCCCGTGAGTGCGAGTCTCTTCCGCCGACAGCGATCATCAAATGTGGCACAAGTGGACCAAGGGAACGATGGCAACTCTCCTGAAGGGGACAAAGAGGAAGAAGAAGAAGAAAACATCTACTTCGTGTCCAGTGTGGGCGTTCTGAAGTCCAACGCCAAGCGTCAGCCCAGGTGCAATGTCCTGGTAAATGGGGATTCTATACCAATGCTAGTGGCCACTGGTGCTTCAGTTATCGTCATGGCCAGGGAACACTACGACACAATGCAATCCCTGCCTAGCCTGTCTGCACCGAAGGCGCAAATCTTCACATTCGGGGGTGAACAACGAATCCCGCTGGACAGTGCTTTTGTGGCGAATGTGAAGTATGGTGAGACTTCTGTCAGGGCCAGGTTCTACGTCACTCCAGTGAGTAACAACCCTCTCCTGTGCTGTGCTGTGGCTGAGGCCCTTTGCATCATAACTTTCGCATACTCAGTATACTTGGACGACATCCAGGTATTATTGAGCAAACACTTGCCTCTGTTTGATGGTATAGGAGAGATGGTGGGTGAACCTGTCCGGCTCCATATTGATGAGTCCATCCAACCGGTTGTGCTCAAACATCGACGGGTGCCCTTCCACCTCAGAGATCTGGTGGATAAAGAACTGGATAACCTTGTTGGGCTGGACATCATCGAAAAGTTGGAGGGCCCTACCCCGTGGGTGTCTCCCATTGTGATTGCCCGCAAGCCCATCAACTAGATGCAGTGAGGATTTGCGTAGACATGCGCCTGCCCAACAAGGCCATCAAGCGAGAGAGACATTTAACCCCCTCCATTGACGACATCATAACGGAGCTGCAGGGTGCGAGGTTCTTTTCCAAGTTGGACCTCAGGGCTGGGTACCATCAGGTGGTCCTACACCCCGAATCACGTTACATCACCACCTTTACCACCCACCGGGGGCTATACAGATATAAGAGACTCAGTTTTGGGGTATCTTCAGCGGCAGAGGTGTTCCAGTACATCATCAGAGGGGCCCTTGTGGACCTAGAAGGAGTACTAAATATCAGTGATGATATTCTAGTGTTCGCAAGGTCAGAGGCTGAACACCTGGCACGCCTAGCAAAGACATTCGAGCACCTGCACTCCTTGGGACTCACTTTGCATAGGGACAAGTGCGAATTTCTCAGAACCACGATTGAGATTTTCGGCTTCGTTTTTAAAGCGGATGGTGTATCTACTGACCCGCGCAAGGTGTGAGACAGGCCACCGGAGAATGTGGCTGAGGTGCGGAGTTTCCTGGGGATGGTCACGTATTGTGGACGTTTAATCCGAAACCTAGCGTCCCGCTCGGAGCCGCTGCGGACACTTACCAGAAAGGATGTCACTTGGCAGTGGGGGCCGCTCGAGCAGGCGGCCTTAGATGACTTCAATGGTGCCCTAGCTGCTGAGGACACCGTGGCGTTTTTTGACCCAGCTTTACAGACTGAGATAATTGTGGATGCTAGCCCCTACGGCCTTGGGGCGGTCCTCACGCAGGTGGGCAGTGATCAAGAAGTCCGCCCGATAGCCTTTGCCAGCAAGTCTCCCTCTGACACCGAGCAGCGCTACTCGCAGATTGAGCGGGAGACGCTGGCCGTACTGTCGGCTGCAGACAATTCCGCTTATAAATTTTGGGGGAGGCCAGTCACAGTGATCACGGACCAGAAGCCCCTACTTTCCATCTTGGCTGGCTCATCGTCCAAACCACTGGTGCGAATAGAGCGATGGATGCTGGCACTCCTCGAGTATGGTGTGTCGTTGGTCTACCGCCCGGGCAGCAACAACGCTGCAGACTATCTCTCCAGACATCCGAGAGGGGTTGCTCAGCCGTCCGCAGACGCAGAGGAAGCTGATGAGCATGTAAGGCTAGTGATTGAGGCAGCCACCCCAAACTCGGTGCAGGTGGAGGAGTTAGAACGGGCATCCCAGAGTGACGAGTGCTTTGGGATCCTGAAGGCGGCCATGGAACAGGGTGCCTGGAAGACAGTGATGGAGTCCCTAAGCAGGAGAACCAATGAAGCAAAGACAGCCCTGGAACAGCTCTGGCGGGTTCGTGAAGAACTGACATTTTCCGACTCCGGGCTATTGCTGCGAGGAGACAGAATTGTGGTCCCCCAGGCCAAAATCCAACAGATCATCACACTGGCTCACCAGGGTCACCAAGGGGCCCCCAAAACAAAGGCTCATCTCCGGCGGAACGTGTGGTTCCCTGAGCTAGAGAGGAGAGTGGACGAGTTTGTAGCCTCCTGTGTGTGGTGCCAGGCTGTCTCGCCGGCACAGCGTGAGCCATCCATCGAGACCATGCCCAGAGGGACGAGGCCGTGGGAGGTGGTCCACGTGGACTTCGGGTCCACAACCAGAGGCACCCACTTCCTGGTGGTGGTGGACGAATGGTCCCGATACCCTGAGGTGGAATTTGTGGAGTCGGTGGTGTTTGAGAGAGTGGTGGTAGCGCTGGAAAAGATCTTTGCCACCGACGGACTGCCGAAGGTGCTGTGCTCTGACAACGGGGCACCATTCCAGGGCGAAATCTTCGCCAACCTCATGAAGGACTATGGCATCCACCAGAGGAAGGAAACTCCGCTGTGGCCTTGGGCGAATGGTGAAGCGGAGCGGATGATGCGCACCCTTAATAAGGTGTTCAGGATCACACAAGGAAAGGGTGAGTGCCTACAAAGGGCACTATATGTGTTCCTGAGGGGGTATAGCGCCACTCCGAACTCATCCACAGGAGTGGCGCCAGCGGAGTCACTTTTCCAGCGCTGCCCAAGGGACATCATACCGGAGGTGGGGAAGCGAGAGCCGGCTGTCCTTGGCAATGATCAGGTGGAAGAGGAGAAAAGGGCAAGGACTGAAATGGAAAACACCAGAAGAGGCCTAAAACATCCAAGTCTTGCCCCGGGTGATGAGGTGCTCGTGAGGAATTGTCACCCGCAAGGCGAGCTGTCCCTCACCTATGAGCCGGGTCCGTTGGACCTGGTGGCAGTCAAGGGATCTATGGTGACTGCGTCCGATGGAACAGCATCTGTCACGAGAAACACCAGTTTCTTTAAGAGGCTGGGTGAGCCAAGGGCAGAGACTATGAGGGACATGGACTTGGAGGAAGCACCGGAAGAAGGAGGGGGACATTCCATCCAGGTCGAGTTCCCGTCCCGTGGTGGGCAAGGAGAAGGAACGCCAGCCAGAGGGACAGGCAGGAGGTACCCCCTGCGGACAGGGTGTGGGAAAACTGCCCGTTTTACAGGCTATGTCACGGACTAAGTGTGGGGTGCTGCGCAATGAAGACTTTAAGCCATTTATGGATGGTACTATCCGGGGTGGGTACCAATAAACGGGGGCATTTGGGTTGCTGCCATTGTGTGCTGTTGTGTTTAGTAGTTAGGCCCTCCTTTTCAGTTTGTTGTTATGGAAAAGGAGGAGTGTGGCGCTGGCCCTTTAAGGGCACGCACGCGATGGAGTGACGTTCACTCCGTTGCGTGCCAGTATAAATAAACGGGGCGTTCCCGGCGGCCTCAGAGCCCGCACTACGCACACCTGTGTCCTGTGTCTGTGTGGGTTGAGAGTGGGGGGGTTCACGGTGCCGCAGGTCTAAGAGCCCGCTAACAGTGGCGCTGGGAAGGGGGAAAATTAAAAGGGAGAGAAAGGGAGATGGTGACACAGGGAAGGAAAGAGGGATTGTGACACTATGGCGTGGAGAGTAGAAGCACTTACCATATGAAGCAACATGCTTCAAAGTTGCCGCCAGTCGCAGCTCTGCTCCGCCCGCGCCACAGCAGGAAATGCCTAGACTCTCTGGCCCACCCCAGCCAATCAATCTGTGGAGGAGAGGGTGAGACAGGAAGCCAGGGAATCCGCGTAAGACTTATCTCCAACAATTTCCATGTCCAACAGCTAGAGGAATCTACTTAAGATTTAAACTAAATCAAATCTCAACATTACAAAGAATAAAAAATTGGACAAACTCAGAGGAAACTGGCCCTAGTGGCACATGTAGATTATGTAAAGAGATAGACTCCTATGAAACATTAAAACATTTAATTATTCATTGTACACACTTTGAACTACAACGAAATGAAATATTTGAAATCAACCATGAGCATGATACTGCCGAAGGCAGAGAATGGCTGTGGATGGCATGCATGTGGGGATTTACAACGAAAGCCATATTGAGAACTACGCGTCTTGTTACTCTAGTGAATGAGAAACTAGAAAAATTTCACCCAATGCAATCAAACAGTGTAGTCACATAACAAAAATTGGTAAATGACAAAGAATTTGTAAATTAGGAAATTCGACAATGGATTCACATGACTGGCAGTATAGACTTTATGTTGCATTGTCTAAACAACCCCAAAAAACTAAGGGTCAGGATCGGGGAATTGCTATTTTTATATTGTGGAAAACATGAGTGTCTCCTTTTTAAGACTGGATATTTAATGAGAATAACTAGAAACTTTTATTTATGGAAAGCCAGGATATGTAAAAATTGTATTCGTTGATGTTATGAAAATTGTATGAAAATTGTGGAATGTAAGAATAATTATGTTGTGAAAGTTTGGTAACCAAACTATAAACAACGGTTTTGAATAAAAAAAAAAATAAAAAAATAAAAAAAAAAAAAGAAGCCAGGGAATCACGCTCCTGTATGTGCTCTCACGTCAGGAATGCACATTTAAAAAATAAAAGAATGTTTTGTGTTTTTCTCAGCTGTCACTGGCAGCAGGTGGAGCTCGTGGCTGGCCAGTGCTTTGGGCAGGCACTGACCCATTGGAGGATTAGGCCATAGCCGCAGGTTTGACCTGGGCTAGGCCGAGCATCACTGGGCTCACCAAGCTCTATTCTAAATGTATACATATATAGAAGCACTTGCCCGTAGTGTCTTGGGTCTCATTGCTCCCAGATGTTATTAAAATGGGCCTAATGGAGAGCTGAGGGTGATAACTACTCCAGGAATTGGGAAGATGAATGTGGGATGTTTATAGTTGCACCTCGCTTATGTTGCATACATTCTCTTTACCGGTTTGATATGATATGATATGGCATTTATAACGCGCCCATACACAAGTGTTTCAAGGCGCAACAAGACAAGGGAGGGGGAACAGGGGGAAAACAGACAACGATCTTACTAGGCTAGGTGAGAATGAGATCGAGCAAGTGCAGGGGAAGAGAGAGGGGGAAAAGTGCAGAGGGGATGGGGCAAGGGGGAAGAGCATTACATGGGATCGGCCGTAAGATAAATAGAATACATAAAGCAATAAGTAAAAGGTGGCAAGTGGAAGGGTAAGTGCAGACATCAGGTATCAAGTGCTGGTAAGGGACTGTGGAGATACAGAAAACAGTCCTCAAGCATGAGGGTTGGCCAGGAGGCAGTGCAGGTGTGCAACTGGCGGGGGAGGGGACCTGGGCCTGAGATCAGAGGGGAGCCAGGTGACCAGTGCAGTATCAGTTACGGCCAAGAGATCAGCAGGGGAGAGGAGGAGAGAACACAGAAGCAAAGAGGAAGGTTTTGAGGTGCTTACGTAACCGGAGATGGTTCTCCTCAAGTTTCAGGGAGGCAGGGAGGCTATTCCAGAGGGAGGCCCCAGCCAAAGAAAGAGATCGACAACCAACTCATTGCTTGGAGAAGCGACTGACCCTGGGGGAGTTGGAGGCGGATGCGCAAAGAGCTTAAGAAGGAAGGTATTTAGGAAGAGACAGTTGAAGGTATTGAGGCCCCAGGCCCCAGAAGGCCTTGTGGACAATGCAGAGGGTTTTGAACTTAATCCTCGCAGCCACTGGGAGCCAGTACAGAGATTTCAGTCCTGGAGAGATAGGATTCCTGTGGTTGAGGCCAAGGATAAGTCTTGCAGTCCTGTTTTGGATGAGTTGCAGAGGGCAGAGAGTAGAAGCAGGCAGATTTAGAAAGAGGCTGTTGCAGTAGTCCAGCCTAGAGGGAACCAGCGCTCTGGAGCCAGTGAGCTTCTGGGGGAAGGAGAGGAAAGGAAAAATAACTCTGAGGAGGTTTAGCTGGTAATGTGACCTCTTAGAGACATCAGAGATGTGAGGAGAGAAGGTGAGTGTGGATTCGGAGATGACCCCAAGGTTTTTAGCCTCACAGGAGGGAGCAGGAAGAGGGACAAGTGAGACCGGCCAGAGAGTGACAGGAAAGGAGGGGGTGGGTGTGCCGATAAGGAGAATCTCTGTCTTACTGGCATTAAGGCAGAGATAATTGGTGGCACACCACTCCTGGATAGCAGACAGACAGTCAGAGATGAGAGAAGGAGAAGAGGTGGCGGAGGGGAGCATGAAAAAGAGTTGAGTGTCATCCGCATAGCACTGAAAGTTGGGGTTGAGAGCGGCAACCTAGTGGGCAAGAAGTGCCAGGTATTGGTTGAACAGCCATTGAGAGGTTAGACCCCTGGGGAACAACACAGGTAGAGATAGAGATAGAGGAGAGGAAGAACCCAAGTTGGACCTGGGAGGCTTGTCATTTTTATCGGCTTAGTGACAGATCATTTATTATGCTACTTTAACCAACTGTGTTTCTATTACTTGTTTTTATGTGTTTTTGATGAAGAATGTTCATTTCTGTATTTTTTACTGACTTTTTTACTGATTTTTTTTCTGCAAAATTCAGGGGGTGTTCCACCGACCTCTCAATTCACCCACCCAACCCCCACCCTCTCCCCATCCAATATTGTGCCACTCGACCTCGCTCCCCCCTGCATTTTGCATACAAAAAGTGCAGTTAGCAAAATCTGCTTTTACATTGTGCTGGATACCATTGCTTAGCATTGGCCTGAAATATGTGTCCTGTCTGGAGTGTTTTTCCTAATCTCACTGTGAAAGGGGCCCCTAGGGGACCCTGACGTCTATGGAAACAAGGCGGGTCACCACACACGATAGAGACGCCAGACACGAGGTTGTATTCCCAAAGCTAGGGTTTTATTGCAAAGCAAAAGTCTCAGTTGGCCAACTCGGTCTCACACCCCGCGACGTGTATCTCTAGACCTCGAGGGACGCAAGAGAGTGAATTACGTACATCAGTTCAGTTACATATATACAAAATGCATATCAAACAATCAGCTATGACATGTATAACACCCCTCTTCATTGGGTTTCTTTGAACTTGGTGTGATGATGGACATCTCCGACCACTATGACACCTTCAAACATCTATTCTAGTAACAATTTGCAATTTGTGAGTGCGTAGGCATCTTTCGGTTATTGAATACAACACAGCGCTTCTGTTCTTGGAAGCGAACTACATACAGGGGGTAGTTGCATTCCGGACCTTGCTATCTATCAGGTGCTATTCGTGTCCTGGGAGCCGACATGCTCTTAGCGGGCTCAGAAAAGGGGGGCCGTTAGAAAAGCATAATTCAAGCCTTTAGCGGTATTATTCTAACATATTCTACCATATAACGAAACTGGCTGGCAGCTGTGAAATGATTAAATGCCCTGCGGCTCTGCTTCAAGGCTACATTAAGGAGGGAGCCGGGCATTGTTCCTGGTGCTGCCTACGTTTGTGTTTCAGCGAAACTCTTGTTATCCTCTCGGCCCTGTGGCCTTGTCCTTTTCATATACAGACAACAATCTTCCACAGTCGAGCAGTGTAAGTGGAAAATATACTGCGAAGCAATAGGAACAGAAAGCAATGAGCAATGGTTAGAAAACAAAATGGCGATTCTTGTTACATCAAAATGGCCGTTCGTTGGAAAACTCGAAAACCTATATTCTGTTGTATCGTGCATGAGACGGTTGGCCCACGGCCACCAAAATGCGTTTGTGGTCTAAATTAGATTTGTAGACTGACAAACCCTCCTTTGGCCGTATGCCAAATGTCTCATCTATTTATTGAAACCTCCTCTAGTGATGATGAATCTGAAGTACTTATGTCTGAGTCTCGCATGCTATCGTGGACATCACTGTCTTCATTAATATCTATTGCCATCAACTCTTTCATTACTCTCATCTCATTTGGGTATGGGCTAGTTCGATCATGAGGTTGTTTTTTCTTTGTTATCATTTTCATGCATCCTTCCGTACATCCCTCAGTTACCTCTGCACAAACTATGGGTAAGCAATGTATACAACAACAACCCGTTAGGAATATTCCGAACACCACTACTAGTATTGAGATCAGCTTCCATCCCCAAGATCGTAGTATTCCCCAAAACCAAGATCCTATTTCCCAGCTCCCTTCTCCCGTGGGGAGTTCAGAGCTTAGAACGTGCATTTTCTTTATTGCTTCAAAGATCGTGGGGGAATAGTCATCGACATAAACGCAACATGCTGATCCCACTATTTTGCAAATTCCCCCACGATCATCCAGGATTACATCGAGAGCCATTCTATTTTGCAGCGTCAATAACCTGATTCCTCTTTCTTCCAACGTCATGTTGAATAATATATCTGTTGTTGTGTTTATTGTATTCTTCAGGATTCTGGACAGTTGCCTTATATTATAGGAGTTCACTATCTGTCCTAAGAATGGAATGAATGATTTCGCTACATCAGTTGATATTAAAACACCTTCGTCAGTCCTTTTGACTCTAGTCTGGATAATTTGGTCATGGCTGCTGTTTCCAAGAGGAATACTCCTGGGAACAGTAGACCTAGGTCACATGTACCTCCCCAGTTTCTGGGCAACCAAGGGTATGCTTTCTCTCCACATATAAAATAAACTGGATCACCTACGTATACTGGTTCTATTTCCCATTTTAGTACCACTGTATTCATACAACCAGTATAAGTTCCGACTGAAAAAGATCCTTTCTTTTTTAGGCAAAAAGGGACAGTTCTTGGGCTATAATTCACCGTGTAAGATGAGGGAATCGCATCTTTGTTCCCTTCTGTTCTTACACGAAAAGTCATTACAGATTTTTTTTCTGGAGGGGACAATCTATCTCGTCTATTTTGTCGTGTTATCTTTCGTGTGCCTTTCCTCCTGGGCTCTGGGGCTATTACTTGTGCTTTATGGAAAATGGAACAACCCACAGGCTTCATTATTATCTCCTCAAACTCATTCATGTTGGTTCTGTCTAATTGACACGTATTACTCTTATTCCATTTCCCATAGAACATTGCACCTAAAGATGCACTACATGCAGAACTTAATGGTAATGGCTGCACATACCACCCTATTCCTTTCCCAGCATGCTGTGGTAAATGGGCACATACCCAGCAGTTTGTTTTCTTCAGGATTGCATGTGCCATGTTCATTATCAGAAGTAAGGTGTTATTCGTAAAACCTTCCCTGTGCTTTTCTTCCATTGGGGGTAGGGTATAAGTGATCACCTGAACCGGGCTTTCAGTAGTGGATATATTATTTATTGGTAAAAACATTTCTAATGGGTGTATTGTTTCTACCCACCATAATATTAGGGCTGTCGATATTGGTGCTACCACGCTCATAAAGCACATTATTATCGTTAGTGTCAGCATACAATTTGTTCTACCATGCGTTTTTCTTAAACGTATAGGACCTCATTACGAGGTATGCCGGTAGCCATGCCGCTATTGGCGGCATGGCTGCCGGCAAAACCGCATCTGTGTCCTCTGAATGAGGACTTACCGGACCATTCCGAGTTCGGATGGCCCGGTAATTCCTCACTCGAGGACACGGACACGGTTCATCCCCATTTCAGCCCCCATAGGGCCCCGGTATGCACGCCTGGTTTTCCCAGGCGTGCTTAATGTGTCCCATGAGGGGACCTCGTAATGTGGCGGAACGGTTTGAACGGCGCCGCAGCCTTTTACGGCGCCGTTTAACCCGTTCCGCCAGGGTCATAATGAGGCCCATAGTCTTTATAACTGACTCATTCTCAGCGGTGGTTGTGCAAGAGGAGGCTGGAACCGGTCTCGGCATGTTTCTCGTCCTTCTTCTTCCTTATCCCAGTTCGTTGTGGATATCTCTCTTCGTCGCGCTTGCTCTGATGTCTATAAATTCAATGGATTTCTCACAATACAGTTTTGCCTGTCCTTTTTTTTTTAGCCTGGATTCGATTATTTGTTTTTAGGCGAGATCACTTGTCCCTTCTTATTCTGCTCAGAGGACCTTTGATCAGTTATCGCCTCAGTATCATGTGCGCCCAGCTTGTCCACTCTGGTTCCGGACACATGTACTGTTAATCAATTATCTCACTTGTCATAGTACCATGTAGGCCCAGCTTGTCCGCTCTGGTTCCGGACACATGTACTTTTATGATCGCACCGAGGAGCCGCGAGTCTTGAATTGTCCGACTTGCACAATTCTCACGCTTCTCTCCTCCACAGCCCTGGTTCCTTCTCCGTCCATGAGCTGAACCAGAGGTTAACATAGACACCAAAAGAAAAAGAATGCAGATCACTTTGTCTTCCGAGGCCGCAGGTTGTATCGCCTTGCTCCTGGTATCGTATGATCCGTGAACAGTGCCGGTGCACTTTCAGATTCAGGCTTGAAGTCAGCCTGTGGCGCTACTGCAGGTGCTGGTGTGCGCCACGCCAATGATGCAGATTCGGTCTTTGGCGTGCTGGCAAGTGCTGGTGGGCGCCAAAGGGGTACACGATTTGGTTTTGCTGGTATCTGCAAGGCAGATTTCACATCGGTCAGCAGTGATGTCGATTCTGCTGGGCAACGTTGGGGCACTCTTTGCCCTTCCCCCTCTTTGGCAATCGTCTCAGGCTTTGTTTCGAGTTTCACTTCTCGTTTTGGCAGATCAGGTGGCTGCACACTGGCAACAGTTTCTTTCTTTCTTTCGTTTCTGGGACCGCTGTCTCTTTCCGGTCATCAGTGTCAGGCAAGACTTTTAGTGCAGTTGGAATCTTTTTGGCATGGGTGGCATGGATCCACGACTTCCTTCCATCCACCCGTATTGCATTCTGCGTCGCCAAAAGTACTTGATGGGGCCCGCACCACCTGGGTGCTAATGATGACTTTCTTTCGAAGTTTTTTAGCAGCACCCAGTCTCCTGGCTCCAGCACGTGCCCCGGACCGGTATACCGCACGGGTAATGCCTCCTGCACCTGCTGATGAATCAAACGCAATTTCTGCATTAAAAGGCCACAATAAGTAGTAAGCACAGGATGTTCTATCTCACTGAGTTGTTTTGGCTGAGGTGCGCACCATACATTTGCCGGCCTCCCCATTATAATCTCGTATGGGGAGAGCCCAGTTTTAGCCTGTACAGACGTACGCATGCATAATAGTGCTATTGGTAATGCATCCACCCAACTCAACTTGCTTCCCGCACAAATCTTGCTAATCTTTGATTTAAGAATCCTGTTGTGCCTCTCCACAAGACCGGCAGAACTCGTATGCCTTGAACTATGGAATCTCTTATCAATCTGGAGACCTGCACATATCTGTAACACCACTGCACCCACAAAATGTGGTCCATTATCGGACCATAGGACACGGGGCAAGCCAAATCTGGAAAAATACTTTAGGCGTAGTCATCGCTGTGCAGTCTTTTAAAGGATATGCCTCCACACACTTACTGAATGCACAGATTACCACCAAGACATATTTTAAGTTTTGGCACCTTTCCATCTCTATGAAATCAAAATGAACTACCTCAAACGGCATGTAGGGCGGGCCAAAACTGCCTGTTGGTGTCACTGTTCCGTTTCCTACATTGTGTTGTAAACATGTGATACAGTTCTGCACCAACCTCTCTGCATTCTTTTTATGTTTACATTCTGCCATACTGTAGAAAGGTGCTGTATCATTTTCTTGGCACAGATGTGCATAGGGCTGTGGGCCATTGTGACCATTGCAGTCACATATGAATTTGGCAACATCCAGTTTCTAGTTCCCTTGTCCACCCATCAACCCTCCAAGTCCAACTCAGCAGATCCCTCTGCCCATCCCTGTATTTCATCGGCCGTAGCCTCGGCCTGCATTTCTTTGACAGTCGCAACTCCATCTTCTATCATACAGGGTACTTCCTCTGTCTGAACCGGCATCATCTTGGTATTCAAATCAGTGGCAGTTTGTTTCGCAATCCTGTCTGCAAATGCGTTTCCCTCTCCTATTTTGCACGTTACTTTTTTATGTGCCTCGCATTTCACTATTGCTAGGCGCTTTGGAAAAGTGAGTGCAGACAGCAATCGTACAATCAAAGGGCCATGTTGAATTCTGGCACCATGTGATGTCAGAAACCCTCTCTCAGCCCAGAGTCGACCAAAGTTATGAAACACTCCAAACATGTACTGACTATCAGTATATATATTCACATTCAAATGTTCTGAAATCTCGCAGGCTCTGGTTACTGCTATTATTTCCGCGGCTTGAATCAACTCTCCCCTTGGTTTCTTCCTCAGTGACCATTAAGCAATCGTGGGGAGGTGATTCATTCTTCCCAATTTCTTTTATGGTTAATGGCATTAATTCTGCAGGATTCAAAGCGCTACACCTCATAATTTGGATATGGGGTGCGAACAAGATAATCTCATATCTTGTCAAACTAGCAGAGGTGAGGTGTTGCGTCTGTGTCCTATTTAATAGAACGTCTATGGCATGTGGCACCATCAGAATTAAAGTGTGCCCCAATACCATCCCTTCCGTTTGTTTCACTGACGCAGCAGCCACCGCGACAGATCGCAAACGTCGTGGTAGTGCGTGCGCTACAGGGTCCAGCGCAGAAGAAAAATAGCCGCACGGCCTATTTCTTCCACCTTGTTCCTGTGTCAAAACCGCCAATACACATCCTTCACTTTCACACACAAATAGTTTAAAAATGTTCTTATAGTTCGGCGTACCCAAAACTGGAGCCGAGCATAATGCAATTTTCAATCCATCAAATGCTCTCTGACATTCCTCATCCCACTGCAAAGGCATAACCGCATCTTTTAAAGTCAAATTCACTAATGGTTTCACAATCAACACAAAATTACCAATCCATTGTCGGCAATATGAAGCCATGCCTATTATGGCTCTCACTCCTTTTTGTGTCTTTGGAATAGGCATACAAGAAATACTTTCTATGAGTTCTGGCGTTAGTCTTCTCCCTCCTTTCGAAAGTAGGTAGCCCAAGTAAACTACCTCCTTTCGATTATAGTGAAATTTCTTCAAACTAGCTTTATGGCCATGAGCCGCTAGGTGTGACAGTAGTAATACAGTGCTTTCTTTGCAAATCTCCTCTGTGTCTGCAGCTAGTAATAAATCGTCTATGTATTGCAAAAGTACACAACCCACGGGTAATTCCAGCATGTCTAATTGTTTCTTTAATGCTCTACTGTAAATACTTGGACTTTCCGTATAACCTTGCGGAATCCGCGTAAATGTAAATGTTCGTCCTCCTAATGTGAAAGCGAAGTATCTACTGTCCTTGTCCACTGGAATACTAAAGAATGCGTACTTCAAATCTATTACACTATAATATTCTGCTGAAACAGGTATCATTGTCAATATTGTAGTGACGTCTGGCACCAGAGGAAATTGCGGATGTACTACCTTATTTAATGCGCACAGATCAATTATGAAACGGTATGGTACCTCATTACCTCCTTTTTTATAAACCGGAAGGATCGGGCTGTTACATGTACTGCCTGTGATTTCCTCTATCACCCCTAATTTCACCAAATCGGTAACAATACTCTTCAATCCTTTCTCACCTTCAACCGAAATTTTGTATTGGGGTATTCGCGGTAGGGTAACACCTTCTTTTAAAATAATCTTTACTGGCTCTATCTTTAAACATCCCACATCGTTGTCATGCATTGCCCACATACAGGTTGGTACTTTACTTAGTTCCCCTGGTAACGCTTCGGACATGAATTCTGACACAGGGGCATCGTGTGGCCATATCGTTAGAAACACTCCGTCTGCCGTGCAATGTATAACAGAACCTAGTTTTTTTAACAAATTTAATCCCAACAAATTTTCTCCACAATTTTCTGTCAGAAGGAAAGGACAATGTTCAGTAAATGGTCCTATGGTAACTGGGACTGGTTTGGACACTGGGTTTATGACTGGTGTACGTGCGAACCCTACGGAAATATTCTTTTGCCCTGACATTGGTATTTTCGGAACCAAGTGATGGTCTATTGAACACTTCTGTGCTCCTGTATCTACAAGAAAGCAGTGATCCTCATTCATTCCCGACTCTCATTTCTACGTAGGGTCCTCTCTGATTCACGGGAATAGACACTGGTTCCGACCCCTGTCCTGGGCTGTCCTATTGGGGAAATAACACATCGTCCGATGTGTAATCATTACTATTACTGTAATACGTGTTTGGCTGTGTATCGAAACCATTTCCACTCTTCCCTCTATTTCCCCCACTCTGATTTCCATACTGTTGATTTTGCTGTCCCTGACTCTGGTTTGGGGCATTTTGGTTTTGGCCTTGGTTTTGATTACCTCCGTTATTATGATGCTGCTGCATACTATTCCTATTTGGTCCATTCGCTCCTGGGTGTCCTCTATGCTGTCTCCTCTGACCAGACCCATTTCTGTTCTGTAGCTGCGGGCATTGCGCTCGCCAATGTCCTTCCTCTTTACAATATGCACACTGATTCGGCCCCACTGTTCCCCCATGCATATTCGAACTACTCCTTACTTGTGCGTTCCCTCACCCTCTATTATGTCCTACTACTTGCTGCATTAATACCTGTGTCTTTAGATTGACCCTATCCCTCTCTTCTTTTTCTTTACCTGCAGTCACACTGTGCTCATAATATTGGGCCATATGCAGTACTTCGCCCAACGTTTTTGCTTGCCATGCACTCTCTGATGTCATTATTAGATCCTGAATTGGAAGTTTTAACCCACTCACATATTTGTCAACAAATAGCCTCTTCCCTGCTTTTGAACCCACATCCTGCCCGCTGAAGTCTGTGAATACTTCTTCAAATCTATTAAAATAATCTGTAGCCAACTCATCTTTGCCTTGTACACATGCAGTCAATTTGTCCCATTGGATTCTTTTCTCTGGAACAATCGTTTTTAACTTCTGTACTATACGTGCTGGTAATGCCGCCAGGTTCGGTCCTGGTGTTCCTCTAACCGCTTTATTTCTATCCTCTATTATCAAGTCCGCCCATGTGGCACCAAAGGCAGTTGTGTCATCTACCTTCATTATTTGTTTCCATATATCTGCTGGCAGGATCACCAGGAATATTAGGTCTATATCACCCATGGTAAGCACGGATGACTGTAGGCAGGACTCTACTTCCTTGTAAAACCCTGCAGGATTCTTTCTTATATCCGGAATCGTCTGCTTTATGTTGTTCACCTCTTGTTTGGAAAAGGGGACATGCACGTATTGGGCGGGGTAATGGGCTGGTGTTACCTGCGCCGCTACATTGTCCGCTGCAGGAACCTCCACTTTGGGCACAAAGGTAGGTGGGACCTCTCTCATAGGAAATGCCCCACTTACCGTCCCTCCCCCTTCTCTTAGATGCAACAATATTCCCAGATCCAATGATAGGGCTGTTTCTCCTGTCCCCCGTTCTAATGCTCTCCTATATACTGCCATTATTTCAGGCGGGCTGGCCTTATCATTTTTTATATCTTTATCTAATAAATGTTCAACCATCGATTGTAGCGCTTTTCTTTTCATAGGCATGGAATATTCATCAAATATCTCATGTATCTCCATTGTGGGAATACTAGGATCTGACATCCATCTAGACGCTTCTCGCATACATACTTTTAACTTGTCGCCCCTTTGTACTGATGACATCGAATGTCGTCGCTGTATATATGGCTCTACAGTTTCCTTTCTATTTCTCCCGATATCTTTACTCCTGTACCCAGGTGCAGTAAACATTTCGGCATAGTCATTATCTAATTCATCTTTAAGCTCAAAAAGTCTATACACATGTTCTCTTACTTCTTCATCCCTCTCCCTACAGCGTGCTAATGCATTCAAATCTAACAATCGCTGCGGTGGTAATTTCCCAATTAGCTGTTTCAATCTCTCCACCAAATATTCACCCATGCATTCCAACACTACCTGTCTTTCGTTGCTTCTACAAAAGTCATATATCGAAGCCAATGTTGCCGTCCCATCATTCCCGTCTATATACATCTCTACCTGTTGCTGCAATTCCACCTTCCTTTCGTGCTGATTGCGCTGCGGGTTACCCTCGTGCACTGCCGTTGGTCAGTCCCGCCTCTTGCCCTTGTGGTTTCAACTTCAACCCCGGGAGGAACGGACGGTACCGAGTCTGTGTCTAAGGCGGGAGGTGCGGATGGGACAATGGGAATAGCGAGTGTCTGTTGTGGGCCTGGTTGGCTAGTGGGAAGTGTTACGTGCGCGGTCTGTGGCTGTGGGAGGGCTTGAGCTACCGGAGGGGGAGCTTGGGCTACGGGCGGGGTCTGGGCAATAGCTACTGACGTATCTGGTCTTACTTCTGATCTTGGGCCTTGTTTTGTATGGGTCAATATATTTTCTATCAATTCATCTGTCATGTGTGTTAAGACGGATTTCTGAACTCTGTCCTGGAGGCGCAGAGGTTCAGAAGGCCAGCCTAGTTTCTTGGAACAGGGTAACCTCTGGACAAGCCAGACCAATCAAGGTAGCGATCGTGGCGGTCAAGACTAGGTCTCAAGAGGGGTGAGGGTGACTGAAAACCCGCAATTAGCACACAAAGCAAGGACACTTACAAATTACTCCAAGCAGGTGTTATATTAAAAATATATACACATTTATTACAAGGCCTTTGTAACATTGACCGTAGCGAGAAATCACAATAAAACTCCAGTAGACCAACACATACCAAACCAATACAATATATATACACAAATACAAACGAGTCTAACGAGTTAGACGCATGAAATGTGTAGACCACCTAGATGGGGAGGAAAACAGGCAGTGCGAATAATAATTAGACCCAGTCCGCCTTCAGAGGCACCTAACTAAAAGGAAGTCCAAGCCCTACGAAGAGTGGAGCCTTGTGCTCAAAAGTACCTGCACACGCTGGTGCCAACGGGCAAAAAGGGGAGTCTTTTCGAGGGAATCAGGCAGTTTAGTTCGGGGAACAAATGAAGATGAACAGAGCTCCGCGACTCAAGCGCAGCCTCCACTGTGGGCAGAAGCAGAGCGCAAGTACGGAAAGGCGTGCTGTTAGACACAGCGGGGAAAAGCTATGGGCTCCTGCAGGAGGGCGACCAGTTCCTAGCGATGCCACTCACCGGTCCCGATGCAAGCAGACCCAGGCTTCTCTGCATCAGTTGCAGTGCTGGCAGGTTCAGATAAGAGCAGGGGACGTCTCGTCGTCGTGTAGATTCCGCAGCAGCAGAAGTTGAGTTGAGGGCGTCCCAAACGCAGTGAACCTGCACAGTTTGTTACCACAGCAGGGCAACGGAGCGGCCGTGTGTATTTCAGCCAAATGTACACTACTCACTTCAGACCTGGGAATGTCAAGTGTACGAATCGTGTGAGAGTGACAAGGACTTGTAATACAACACAACCTGACGGCGGTTACAGAGCAAGGCTCCTGGGTAGGCTGGTCAGTCTGCTGGATGGCCCAGAGATACTTCCGAAAGGCTTACGTGCAGGAGATGTTGAAGATGCCGAGAATAGTTGTTTCCACTATTCCAAGGGTCGAAGTACCAGTACAGGCCTTCTTGTTCGATCAGAGGTAGAAAGGGTTTCACAAAGCGACAGCAGTGCAGAGGAGCAGTCCTTCAGCGGTTCACCAGCGATTCCTCGGTTCAGCCTCGTGGTTGCAGGATACTTGGCTCCTGTATTCCTTTGTTCGTGAGAACTCAGGAGATCGACCTGGTAGTGGCGTTTCCAGCCCCCTCTTATCCACGGTTCCCTTTGCGCCAAAACAGAGGGGACCCAATGGGAGATCCGCTCATAAAACACTCACACCACCTGTGGACCTCATCACGGACCACGGGGGTCCCAGGCATTCACACCACCCAAGACTCTCTGGCGCCCAGTATGTGTATTGGGACCAGACATCCCAGCCCCCATCCTGGAGGCACACACCAGGCCTGTAGAAGCCCGCAAAAGCATCTGTGTTTTGCGGGAAAGTACATGCCCAAATAAGGAAGGCCCCGGGTCGGCTCGACCTGGGGGAGGTGAAGGGGGCAAGACGGTCAGCGGACAGGACAAAGAGCCTCGTGGTCTGGCCATTTTGGGAGCCAGGACACCATTTTGGGCTAAGCGCGAGAAACGCGCTTAAAACGCCAAAAGGAGCTCAAAAACACAAGAAACGATCGCTGCCACCAATCCCGTCCGTGATTCACTCGCACCGTTCATTTACAATCCAAAGAGAGTATTTAGGGCCTGTAGAAGACTAGAGACCCAAGAGAGCACGAACTTAGCTTACAGTGCCCTCTTGTGCCATGTTGCGCGAAAGCTGCAACATGATAAAGAAACTACCGAAAACAACGTTTCCCGGTACTGACTGTCTTAAGGGCATGTCAGTTTCCCCATAAGAATGGAGCGAAAGCCCAGAGGAGTGCGGCAGAAGGCTTCACTTCTCTGGCAAAGTCTAGATCATGGTGAGAACAACAGCAAAAAGTTTAAGGGTTGCCACATGGAAGGAAAATTACCCACAATTAAGAAATCTTTCCTAACACTCGCCCCTCCCAGACTATGGACAGGGGGAACTAATTCACCCCTGGATGAGACTCGTGTTCAGGTCGGTTAAACATTCTGGACAACCCATCAGCATTGCTATGTTGGACACCTGGTCTATGCTCAATAGTGAAGTCGAAGCCTTGTAGACTTATGGACCAACTAAGCAACTTTGGATTCTCTCCCTTCATGTTCATTAGCCACTTTAAGGGCTTATGGTCAGTTTGCACAGTGAAGTGGGTCCCATAGAGGTAGGGCCTCAGCTTCCGTAGGGCCCACACAACAGAGAAACATTCTTTCTCCTCTGTGGACCATCTGAGCTCTCTGTCCTTAAGCTGGCGACTAATAAAACCAATAGGGTGTTCCTTACCCTTCTCATCTACTTGCAATAGTACAGCTCCTATCCCAGTGTCAGAGGCGTCCGTCTGCACAATAAAAGGTCTTTGATAATCAGGGGCCCTGAGGACGGGGGCCTGGCACAAGGAGTCTTTTAAGCCATTGAAGGCCTTCTCACACTCGTCGGTCCAAGTTACCTTCTTGGGTTTCTTCGGAGTGGTGAGGTCAGTCAGAGGGGCAGCTATGGTGCCATAGTCTGCCACGAAGTTGCGGTAATAGCCCGTGACTCCTAAGAAGGCTCTCACTTGTGTCTGTGTAGTGGGGGTAGGGCAGTCTTGTACTGCTTGTACTTTACTGGGAAGAGGCTGTATCCTCCCTCCACCTACTTCATGTCCAAGGTAAACCACTGAGCTTTGTCCAATCTGGCATTTACTAGCCTTTATGGTCAAGTGTGCTTTCTGAAGAGCCTGAAGCACAATCCCGAGGTGTTTCACATGGTCTTCCCAGGTGGCACTGAAAACTGCTATATCGTCCAGATATGCAAGACAGAATTCGTCCAAACCATTAAACACATGATTCACAAGCCTCTGGAAAGTGGCAGGTGCATTTTTCAACCCGAAAGGCATTACCCTGAATTGGTAAAGGCCGTCTGAAGTAGAAAACGCTGTCTTCTCCTTGGCATGTTCTGCTAAAGCTATTTGCCAATAGCCAGCAGTGAGGTCAAACGTGCTGAGGTACTTGGAGGCGCCCAAAGTATCCACCAGCTCATCTGTTCGAGGCAAGGGGTGTGCATCTGTCTTGGTGACAGCATTCAGAGCCCTGTAATCCACGCAGAACCTCAATTCAGAAGTGCCTGCCTTTGGAACCAAAATCACAGGGCTGGACCAAGGACTACTAGATGGTTCAATCACCCCAAGGTCTAACATATTGTTGACCTCGGTCTTAATGTAAAACCGTACTTTGTCCGACATCCTGTTTCCCCTACTTTTGGTAGGTACACTGTCTCCTGTGTCTATGTTATGTTTGCACCAAGGTGTCAAACCAGGCGACTGTGAAAACAGGGGGGAAAACTGCCTAAGCAAGCTTTTCACCTCAGCCTGCTGATTAGAAGTCAGGTGAGGGGCCAATCGGACACCCTCAAAGGAGCTATCTGAAGGACCGCTTTGGAACAGGTCAGGGAGAGGTTCAGACTCCTCTTCCTCAACATCTGAAGCCAGTAGCAGTGCTGCGATTTCGACTCTTGGGACGAAAGCCTTCAGCCTATTTACGTGGAACACTTTCGGAGCCTGTCCAGGCCTTCCAAGGTCCACTAAATAGTTAACCTCACCCAGGGGCTCCACCACTGTGTAAGGGCCTGACCATTTGTCCTGTAAAGCTCGAGGCCTTATGGGATTCATGATCAGGACTTGCTAACCAGGTGTAACGTTGATGAGGGAAGCTTTCTGGTCGTACCAATGTTTCACCAGCGCTTGTCCTGCCTTCAATTTATCACTAGCCAAGCCCATCAGAAGTACCATCCGTTTTCTGAGCCCCAGCACATAATCTACTACGTTGGTAGTAACAGGGGGAGTGGGCATCTCCCATCCCTCTTTGACTATGGCTAAGGGTCCCCATACAGGATGATCGAACAGAAGTTTGAAGGGGCTGAAGCCAACACCCTCCTGTCGTACCTCTCGGTAGGCAAACAGTAAGCATGGTAACAGAAGATCCCATTTTCTTCTCCAAGGTTGTTCCAGAGCCCCAATCATGCTCTTTAACGTTCTGTTGAAACGTTCCACCAGACAATTGGTCTGCGGGTGGTATGCAGAAGAGAACTTGTAGGTGACCCCGCATTCTTTCCACATAGCCTGCATATACTTTGACATAAAGTTGCTGCCTCTGTCAGACACGACTTCTTTAGGGAAGCCAACCCTAGTAAAGATGCCAAGTAACGCTTTTGCAACTGACTTTGGCAGTTTCAGTTTTCAATGGGATGGCCTCAGGATATCTGGTAGCATAGTCGACTAGCACCAAGATAAACCTATTGCCTGAGGATGTTTGTGGGTCAAGGGGACCAACGATGTCGATCCCTACCCTTTCGAATGGTATTCCCACAACTGGGAGTGGTACCAATGGAGCTTGGATTGTTGAGCCACTCTTACCAGATAACTGGCAGGAGGCACAACTCCTGCAGTGACTTTCTACTTGCACCCCCATCTTAGGCCAGTAGAAGTGCATGGATAATCTTTGCTTGGTCCTCTTAATACCAAGGTGACCAGCAAGGGGTACTTCATGCGCCAGCTGCAGGAGGAAGGGTCTTACAGCAAGGGGAACCACCAACCTCCTATGGTCTCCTTCTGTAGACTCTGTGGGCTCACTATACAGGAGTCCACCTTCCCAATAAATCTGATGCGTCCCAGGAGGTTCACCCTCAAGCTGGGAGCAGGCCTGTCTCCTTAGGCCTTCCAGAGATGGGCACTCACGTTGGCCTTTACTGAATTCTTCCCTGTCAGGACCACCTTCTACTAACAAGTCTTTTAGTTCCGGATGGTCGTTGGGGTCAAATACTTCAGGCATCGCCAGCTCCTCGTCAGGCCCGGGCGATTGACCAACTTCCTCCACCGCAGTGGTAGGCGAGTTCGGGGGAATGCTCTCTTTCCCTCATCTTGACTTGCTTACTCCTTTCGCCTTGGGTTTCCCCTCCGGCTGGGGCAGCGTATTGGTCTTGGCCAATGCTGCCCGTGTTTGAGACCGTGTGCAGGGTCTGTCGGCAGTGTCTCCTACGAGCCCTAAAGCCCGGAGATCATTGCCTAACAAGACCTTTCCTGGGACGTTTCTCTGAATGCTCACTGGAATCCTGACTGCTGTACCATTTAAAGTAAGATTTACAGGTATTACTGGGAACATGCAAGGTGGGCCGTCAGCCAACTTAGTGGGCATCACAGTAGCTCTGGCAACTTCCTCTGAGTCTACCAAGGAAGAATCCACTACAGTTCGACTGCACCCACTATCCCTAAGAGCTGGAGTATCCACTCCATTGATCAGCACACTGTCTTTAAAGTAGCGCTTGGTATTATCTGGAATCCTAGCATAAGACTCTGCGACTTTAGGCTCCCAGGAACCCAGGGAAACTAAAACTACCTCAGCTTCTATCCCGCTGGGGAAGGAGTCTGAGGAGAAGGATGCTCCTGTAATCTCTTCTTCCTCATAGGAGGAGAAGGCCAGATTAGCGGAGTGGACCCCCAAAGGTTTAACCTTACACCGGGGATCCCCCTTCACGTGGTCAGCTGCTCCACAAGCAAAACAAGATCCATTGGGTCTGTTTACATAGGGAGGCTTATTGTAACCAGAGTTCTGTTTCGAAGGCTGACCTCCACTACCCTGTGAGTTCTCTTGTGTCTTACCCTTATTTTTCTTTTTGTGGCCCTTTTGAGAAGAAGATTTATCAGATTCTCCACCCTCCTTATCTTTGGACTTTTTCCCTTCCTCCTGCTTACCAGGATGAGTTTTGTCCTTATGGGACACTCGATGTGACACCCATAAATCTGCGGCAATGGGCAGCTTCTTAGGATCTATCTCCTTCGAATCGGCCAAATGCTGCTTAAGCTCCGGGGAATAAGATGCAAAAATATGTTCCAGCATGACAAGACTTATCATGCCTTCAAAGGTAGAAACCTTATAACCTTCGACCCAGCCAGTCAAGTTTTTTAAGGATTTGGTTACATAAAATACCCAAGTACCACCTTCTTTTTTCTTATACTCTGGGAATCGTTTTTAAATATTGGGCAGGAGTCTTTCCAAACTTTAAAATGAGAGTTTGCTTTAACATTGCGAAATCCGCTCGCTCAGCCTTTGACATTTCCATAATGGCACTACAGCCAGAATGGGGCAGTCTGCTGAGTAACCAGGCAATCTTATCAGCATTGTCAACTTGTTGAACTTCACATGCATACTCAAACATATTCAGCCAGTCCATAATGTCATTCTTTTCCTCATACACACTGAGCAGATCTTTTGGAAACCGTGGATGAGAGGAGGCCCCAGACCCATGTCCAGGACCCTTGGATCCATTTGCAACCTGAAGCTTGGCCAGTTCCAACTGGTGATCCCTGTCTTTCTGTTTTTCGGCCTGTTCGAATCTTAGTTTGGTTATGTTGAACTCAAGCTCCTTCTGCCTAAACCGCAGCTCTTGCTTCTTGAATTCAAGCATGGCCTCTCCATCGACACTGGCAGAGGAAACATTAGACATCTCATCCTCCCTTTCCTCGTGGTCGCGGTGGATCAGTGCAGCGGCAGAACCGTCGGTTCTAACAGTGAGAGCAGCCCCAACTCCTTCCGCACTGTCCTCAGAAGTTATAGCGTCAAGCTGCGCTTCTTGCCACGCCATGATTCTTTGGATCATATCCAATTTGGTGCCTTGAGAGGAGACACCTCTCTCCGCACACATCTTTTTCAATGTTTCGGATTTAGAAGCATTTAAAGTTAACAAGGTATTTGTTTCCATACTGTTAGATAGGACTATTGCCTTTTAAAAGTTATACTACGACAATTCACTACGTGTCCTGGTAGGAATAACTTGAAATGCCTTCGCTCGTGCGCAACACTGGATACCTTCAGTCGTATCCCACCGCTGCCACCAATTTCTTAAGACGGATTTCTGAACTCTGACATGGAGGCTCAGAGGTTCAGAAGGCCAGCCTAGTTTCTTGGAACAGGGTAACCTCTGGACAAGCCAGACCAATCAAGGTAGCGATCGTGGCGGTCAAGACTAGGTCTCAAGAGGGGTGAGGGTGACTGAAAGCCCGCAATGAGCACACAAAGCAAGGACACTTACAAATTACTCCAAGCAGGTGTTATATTAAAAATATATACACATTTATTACAAGGCCTTTGTAACGTTGACCGCAGCGAGAAATCACAATAAAACTCCAGTAGACCAACACATACCAAACCAATACAATATATATACACAAATACAAACGAGTCTAACGAGTTAGACGCACGAAATGTGTAGACCACCTAGATGGGGAGGAAAACAGGCAGTGCGAATAATAATTAGACCCAGTCCGCGGCACCTAACTAAAAGGAAGTCCAACCCCTACGAAGAGTGGAGCCTTGTGCTCAAAAGTACCTGCACACGCTGGTGCCAACGGGCAAAAAGGGGAGTCTCTTCGAGGGAATCAGGCAGTTTAGTTCGGTGAACAAATGAAGATGAACAGAGCTCCGCGACTCAAGCGCAGCCTCCACTGTGGGCAGAAGCAGAGCGTGAGTACGGAAAGGCGTGCTGTTCAACACAGCGGGGAAAAGCTATGGGCTCCTGCAGGAGGGCGACCAGTTCCTAGCGATGCTACTCACCGGTCCCCGATGCAAGCAGACCCAGGCTTCTCCGCATCAGTTTCAGTGCTGGCAGGTTCAGATAGGAGCAGGGGACGTCTCGTCGTCGTGTAGATTCCGCAGCAGCAGAAGTTGAGTTGAGGGCGTCCCAAATGCAGTGAACCCGCACAGTTTGTTACCACAGCAGGGCAACGGAGCGGCCGTGTGTATTTCAGCCAAATGTACACTACTCACTTCAGACCTGGGAATGCCAAGTGTACGAATCGTGTGAGAGTGACAAGGACTTGTAATACAACACAACCTGACGGCGGTTACAGAGCAAGGCTCCTGGGTAGGCTGGTCAGTCTGCTGAATGGCCCAGAGACACTTCCAAAGGCTTACGTGCAGGAGATGGTGAAGATGCCGAGAATAGTTGTTCCCACTATTCCAAGGGTCGAAGTACCAGTACAGGCCTTCTCGTTCGATCATAGGTAGAAAGGGTTTCACCAAGCGACAGCAGTGCAGAGGAGTAGTCCTTCAGCGGGTCACCAGCGATTCCTTGGTTTAGCCTCGTGGTTGCAGGATACTTGGCTCCTGTATTCCTTTGTTCGTGAGTACTCAGGAGATCGACCTGGTAGTGGCGTTTCCAGCCCCCTCTTATCCACGGTTCCCTTCGCGCCAAAACAGAGGGGACCCAATGGGAGATTCGCTCATAAAACACTCATACCATCTGTAGACCTCATCACGGACCACGGGGGTCCCAGGCATTCACACCACCCTAGACTCTCTGGTGCCCAGGATGTGTATTGGGACCAGACATCCCAGCCCCCATTCTGGAGGCACACACTAGGCCTGTAGAAGCCCGCGAAAGCATCTGTGTTTCGCAGGAAAGTACATGCCCAAATAAGGAAGGCCCTGGGTCGGCTCGACCTGGGGGAGGTGAAGGGGGCAAGACGGTCAGCGGACAGGACCAAGAGCCTCGTGGTCTGGCCATTTTGGGAGCCAGGCCACCATTTTGGGCTAAGCGCGAGAAACGCGCTTAAAACACCAAAAGGAGCTCAAAAACACAAGAAACGATCGCTGCCACCAATCCCGTCTGTGATTCACTTGCACCGTTCATTTACAATCCAAAGAGAGTATTTAGGGCCTGTAGAAGACTAGAGACCCAAGAGAGCAGTAACTTAGCTTACAGTGCCCTCTTGTGCCATGTTGCCCGAAAGCTGCAACATGATAAAGAAACTACGGAAAACAACATTTCCCGGTACTGACTGTCTTAAGGGCATGTCAGTTTCCCTGTAAGAATGGAGCGAAAGCCCAGAGGAGTGCGGCAGAAGGCTGCACTTCTCTGGCAAAGTCTAGATCATGGTGAGAACAACAGCAAAAAGTTTAGGGGTGCCACATGGAAGGAAAATTACCCACAATTAAGAAATCTTTCCTAACACTGTGTAATTCTCGTTGTGGGTATATCTTTTCTATATTCAACTGGTCACACATGCCTGCCCTTCTTAGACTCTCAGTCCACTCCTCCTCTACTTTTTCTTCCGCTACCTCACCTTTTGATTTATGCCTGCGCGCATGCTTTGCTCTGCTTTTAAATCGGAGCATTGCTTCCTTTCTCCAGTCTTTAATAGTTTCAAATGCTGCAGGACGCGCTTTCTTTCTTATTAACACCCTTTCCAAGTTATCTATCCTCGCCATCTCAAAACTACCATTAATCGGCCACTGATGGTCTTGTTGCTTTCTGGTTTGCCTATGCCAAGTCTCACAGAATATTATCGCACCCACTCCATACTTCACATACATCTCATACGCCGGCGTTCCCCCAGGTGGTACAATTTGGCCATTTTCCAAAGATTGTCTACCACAGCGGGAAAACCCGCTAAGGTGGACAATACCCCAGGCATGTTTCAACCTTCCCCTTGGTTAATCAACCTTACCTAGGGAGTTTGATTTTGCAAAGTCAACTCTCAACCAATATCAGGATGCTTTGAATCGGGGAATGACTCACCTGATAAATCAAGTTGTCTGTATACTGACGCACCAAAGGACGTTGTGTCTGCGTTTCTTGGCTTCCGCCTAGTTTCGGGACCCTCGCCTCCTTGTTTTCTAGCCAGGCACGTCGATCAGGGATCAGATGTGTGCAGATCTGCAAAGGAGTCTCTCATCACTTTTACAGGGCGCCTCGAACACCTCTTGATCCCGGCTCGATCGTCCCGTCCTCGCCGTTCTCTGCCTTTCTCAATTACAATGTTACGTGAAGGAACAAGTGGGGGAGGGTCCCTATTCGTGCACCATCTTGAAAGGGGCCCCTAGGGGGCCCTGACGTCTATGGAAACAAGGCGGGTCACCACACACGATAAAGACGCCAGACACGAGGTTGTATTCCCAAAGCTAGGGTTTTATTGCAAAGCAAAATTCTCAGTTGGCCAACTCAGTCTCACGCCCGCGACGTGTATCTCTAGACCTCGAGGGACGCAAAAGAGTGAATTGCGTACATCAGTTACATATATACAAAATGCATATCCAACAATCAGCTATGACATGTATAACACCCCTCTTCATTGGGTTTCTTTGAACTTGGTGTGATGATGGACATCTCCGACCACTATGACACCTTCAAACATCTATTCTAGTAACAATTTGCAATTTGTGAGTGCGTAGGCATCTTTTGGTTATTGAATAGAACACGGCGTTCTGTTCTTGGAAGCAAACTACATACAGAGGGGAGTTGCATTCTGGACCTTGCTATCTATCAGGTGCTATTCGTGTCCTGGGAGCCGACATGCTCTTAGAGGGCTCAGCAAAGGGGGGCTGTTAGAAAAGCATAATTCAAGCCTTTAGCGGTATTATTCTGACATATTCTACCATATAACGAGACTGGCTGGCAGCTGTGAAATGATTAAATGCTCTGCGGCTCTACTTTAAGGCTACATTAAGGAGGGAGCCGGGCATTCTTCCTGGCGCTGCCTACGTTTGTGTTTCAGCGAAACTCTTGTTATCCTCTCGGCCCTGTGGCCTTGTCCTTTTCATATACAGACAACAATGTTTCACAGTCGAGCAGTGTAAGTGGAAAATATACTGCGAAGCAATAGGAACAGAAAGCAATGAGCAATGGTTAGAAAACAAAATGGCGATTCTTGTTACATCAAAATGGCCGTTCGTTGGAAAACTCGAAAACCTATATTCTGTCGTATCGTGCACGAGACGGTTGGCCCACAGCCACCAAAATGCGTTTGCGGTCTAAATTAGATTTCTAGACTGACAACTGTGAAAGGATTAGGTGAGGGTATGCCCTTCCACTTAATTCATCAGGTCCCCGGGAGGTCGGGTGATATGTCCCAATTTGCAGGTCACCCTTCTGTTAAACCACACTTTGAGTACCGCGCACCTGGGACCCATTTCCTATGGCATCTGGGGATTACAAAGGGAGGTTGCGTCAAAAACAGCCGGAAGTTTTTATTTCAACCACAGGATGGAGACATGCCTTCCCCTATTCAGAGGGGAATTGCTTCCGGAGCACTTTCAGTAGAGATTTCCTGCACATGATTATTAAGGGAAGTTACGTGGTGCTGCCACTGCATGGTCGGCCAGGAAGTATTTCCTGTCCTGTAACGCTCAACCCATGCAACATGCCATGGTACTGCATGGCTAAATGATTCCGTACCACCTGGGCACCACTTACTCAGTCCTCTGTTTCACTTGACAAACAAGTGCATTTTGGAAGCCGTAGTCTTGTCTCGCTTCAGTGGGACCAAGTGGAATAATGCACCTGACAACGAGTGTCTGCTTAGTGAAAGCCTGGGAGGAAAATGTAGTTTCAAAACCAGTGCTTTATGGGGGATCATAAATTGAGGGGGATGGGTGTAATGCGTTGTGATGCAATATTTTGAGGCGGGCCCCAAAATCATCTCCCGAAGCGTCAACTTCAAAGTAGCTAGAGGTGGGGTCGATGTAATTGAAGAAACAACCTAAAAGAGCCCAACAATTGTTGATATGTGCAATAAAAGGGAATTAATTCTAATTTGAATATGATTAAAATATACTAAAATATAATTAACACCCTCGGGGGTCGGGGGGTGCGTCAGCCAATCAGGTTGCTCATAAACCGGGCTGAATCTACTGATGCAAGCCCAGGCTCGGAGCGGTCACTGCACCCGCTGCTGCTGTTTTCCCTCCTCCCCCGCCTACTGAACCCAAATCCAGGCCCTCCACACACACACACCCAAACACTGCAACCCAACCTCCCCCCATTTAAATCTCCTTACCTCTTAAGGGCGTGTTTGCTCGGACCGCACTGCTTCTTGTTGAAGCCATAGAAATGGAAGAGGGGCTCCAAGCGGAGCCCTGCCTTCCATTTCCTTGGCAACCCTGACTCTCCCTGGCCACTGCTGTCACGGAGTTCCCCCCTTCTCACCTGAGACCGATCCTTGCTGGACTCCGTGGGCGGTGTCTTCTTGCGGACAGACCTGGACTTGAATAAGGCTGAGCGAGTCTCTTCCGACTCCAGCGTGCATTTAAGATTCTGGGATGCAGCAATCCGGGGATCCGGGAAACGAAGATGACGTGCTGATGGCGCACGAGTCCAGGAAGCAAGAGGAAAGGGAAAGGGGCAAGGAATGGAAGTAGAAAACCTAGGAACCAGGAAAGCAATACAGCGAACTACGGAGCACACGTCTGATCGCTACTTGGCAATAGCATTGAGACGCGCGGAGCTGCGGGGTGCGGTCTATTAGTAGAATACGTTATGTCCAACGTATAGACCGCCGAAGGCGTGTCACGCTGGACGGCCATGTTGGGAGTGTCAAGGAATGCAAGGCCCGTTGCGATAAGGACCAGGAAGACCAAAAGGGGCGCGTACTGTGGGCCATGACAGCATGCCTCCTCCGAAAACCTGTTCCTCCAGGTTTGCCTGGGTGTATGAGGTGGTATCGTCTGAGCCGTCGAGGGGTATTCAGATTAGAAAGTGGTTCCCAAGTTCTTTCACTGGGGGGATATCCTTTCCATTCAACCAGGTATTGAAGCTGACCCCGTTTATACCTGGAGTCGCATATCCGGGACACTTCATATTCCAGTTGATTGTCCACCACCAGAGGAGTGGGTCTGCAGGATTTCCAGGAGGATTGAATGTAAGGTTTCAAAGGAGGTGTGAAAAACTGGGTGAATCTTTTTCCAGGATTCTGGTAGCTTGAGCCGGTATGAGACTGGGTTTATAATTTCCTTGATGGAAAACGGACCATAATACTGGGGGGCCAATTTGTTTGGCCGTAGATGTCGGGGTAGTAATTTCGAGGACAACCAGACTTGATATCCAACTGAATAAGAAGGCCCGGGTCTTCTTTTGGAATCCGCATATCTCTTGGTCTGTGTTCTTGCCTTCTCTAAGTGCTCTTTGGTCTCCTTATGTATGTTGATGAGTGTTTCAATCCAGGAGTCGACAGTAGGCACCAGTGTGCGTTGTGGAAGAACAGAGGGCAGAACGGATGGATGGAATCCTTGCCTGCCATAAAAGGGACTGGTCTTAACTGCTGAATGATCGGAATTGTTATAGGCAAATTCAGCCACAGGTATCAGGAGCGACCAGTCATCCTGAACCTTAGTGGCAAAACATCGAAGATATTGTTCCAGAGACTGATTAGCATGTTCTGTGGCCCCGTTGGTTTGAGGGTGATAACCTGATGAAAGAGCGCGTTGGATTCCTAATATTTGACAGAGGTGTTTCCAGAATTGTGAGACGTATTGAGGTCCTCGATCGGAAATTATCTTGGAAGGAAATCCATGAAGGCGGAATATGTGCTCCAGGAAGATTCCAGCCAGTTCAGATGAGGATGGTAGCTTACTGAGGGGTGTGAAATGAGCCATACGAGTGAACAAGGCAATGGTGACCATGATGGTGGTGTACCCTCTGGAAGGCGGTAATTCCACAATGAAGTCTGTAGCCATAAATTCCCATGGCCTTGTTGGCAGTGCGGGTTGTAGCAGAAGACCTGCCGGCCTCTTGTTGTCATGTTTATTCTGACTACAGATTGCACAGGCTCGGACGTATAGTTGTACGTCAGTCTTCATTTTAGGCCACCAAAATTGTCTTTGTATGAGGTGGAGGGTGTTGATGATGCCACGATGTCCGGAGTGAAGGGTATCATGACAGAGGTTTATTATTCTTTGTTGTAATTTTTGTGTAGGAATGAGCAGAGCGTTGTCCTTGAACAAATATCCTTCCTTGACTCTCAGGTTCCATTGATTCTTTCTTGAAATATTCTTCCAGAGTTCAGAGGATTGGGTTGTACTCGGATTTCTTCCAGGAGATTGACTGCTTGAGCTACAAAAATCGTGTAGGGAAACATCTTAGGATAGGCCTTATCTTCCGTAGTTTCATAGTCAGGCCGTCGAGATAAGGCGTCAGCAATCAAGTTTTGTGTTCCAGGAACATGAGTGATGTGGAACTGGTACTGGGCAAAGAAGAAGGCCCAACGAGCCTGACGACTGTTCCGACACTCTAATGACTGTAGAATTTGAAGATTTCGGTGGTCTGTGTGGACCTGGACTGGATATCTAGCTCCCAGGAGTAGATGCCACCACTCAGTGAAGGCGTGGCGGATGGCTAAAAGTTCTTTTTCCAGGACGAAGTAGTGTGTCTCACTGGGAGTCAGGGTTCGTGAAAGGTAAGCAATGGGGTGCTCTAGTTTATCCTCAAATTCTTGCTTCAACACCACTCCAATGGCGTAGTTAGAGGCATCTGTTTCCACAAGGAATGGTCGATCAATGTCGGATTGGGCCAGAATGGGGGCTTGAGTAAATCTTGTCTTCAAGAGTTGGAATGCCTTATCTTGCGGAATAGACCAGACAAAGGGGGTGTCTTTCTTCAGGAGAGCAACAATCGGTTGAACAATCTCAGAGAAGGTGGGTATAAACTTCCGGTAGAAATTGGCAAGCCCCAGGAAGGATTGAACTTGTTTCACGGACGTGGGAGCAGGCCAGGATAATATAGCCTTTACCTTTGAAGGGTCCATGCCAATTCCCTCTGGAGTAAGGATAAATCCTAGGTAATGAACAGAAGCAACGTGAAACAGACATTTCTCGGGTTTGGCCAAGAGTTTATGTTCACGGAGACGTTGTAGTACTGCCTTTACATGCTCTTCATACTTTAGAAGGTCCTTGGAGTAGATCAAAATGTTGTCCAGATAGACGATGACGAAGAGGAATAGCATGTCAGAGAACACCCTGTCCATAAAACGTTGAAAGACTGCTGAGGCATTAGCTAATCCAAAGGGCATGACCAGATATTCAAAGTGACCAAAGTGTCATGATGCCCGCTCCCGGGGAGCCGGTTCAAGCTCTGCGTCCCCGAAAGCGGACATCCAGTCCCCAATGAAGGACCCAGCAACCCCATATAGGGGCCCTTTGGACAGTGTCCTGGCGCCTATGGCCCCAGGCTCATAAAAGACATCAGTCCTGGCGCCATAGGCGCCAGGCTCATTATGGGAGCGCTTGGGTGCACTTACCTGATGCAGACCATGCTGCAGGATCCCGGCCTCCTTGAGGCCTGAAAGGAACTACTTTACCTGTGGGACTAATTTACCATCCGGGCGTGGTCGGGGAAGGATACATACCTGATTGGAGGAAGGATACATACCTGGAACTTCTTCCAAGGCTATTTAAACCCCACCCGAACAGCCACACGTGCTTCGCGTTGTTCTGCATCTAGCAGCTGGACGCTCACCATGTCTGCTCCTGCATCCTGACTTCTGCCACGCCTGCCAGCATCCTGGATCACCTGCAAAGGAAGAAAAGAAGAGAACAGAAGAAGGAAAAGTCCTTACCTGCTAAATCCGCATCCTAGAGACATCTCGCCGACAATCCTGAAAAGGACAACTTTCATTTAAAAGCTCATCGCGTCGATCGCTGCAGCGCCGCATTCCACTCACCTTTACAGGGCGCCTCCATGTTCAGCAGCGATCATCCGGATTCGCAGTCACACCCCAGCGCCTATGGAGAAAAAGACCAGAACAAAAGGTGAGAGAGAGAAGGGAATAAGGAAAGCTAAATCTCCATATTAAGACTTACCTGTTGATTCATTCCCTCTTCATTTCGGGTCCACGCCGCATCCTGGCATTTATGGACCCCGGCCCCTAAGGGGAAAAAGAGACATCAGCGTTAATGAGCGAATGAAAAGACATTACCAAAAAAAACGCTCATTAAAGACTTACCTGATTTCTACAAGGATTTCACCTCTCATCTCGGGTCGGTGCCTGTTCCCCGGCATTCCATACCCCGGCCCCTATGGGGAAAAAGACACTAGCATTAGTACATTAATGCATGGACACAAGGGGAACCTCTTATCAAAAAACTTACCTGGAAGCCAAGCAAGTTTGGTTCTCACCAATCCGAAAATCCAGTGAAGTAACTGGATACCAACGCGCCCCTGCATCAGAAGCAGGATGGAGGGCTCGTCCTTCAAGTTTGGTTCTCACCAATCCGAAAATCCAGTGAAGTAACTGGATACCAACGCGTCCCTGCATCAGAAGCAGGATGGAGAGCTCGTCCTTCCAGACCCTAAGGTGAGACGCTACGAGGAAGCACAGAATGGTTTCGAGGAGGGTGAGAGGGGAAAGTGGGAGGCCGATTGCATTACCCCGCAGACAGTTCATCCCCTATTTTCACCTACAGAAGGATACTTCTGCGAGCCAGACAAGCCAGATTTGGGGGCCCGGTCCAGTCCGTCTTCCGAACCCTGCGCATCACCTTAGAAGAGGTCAGCAGCGCGAACCAGGCCAGCGCCTCCGTGGGAGTCAGGTGAGCGTAACAGAACGCGAAGCCTTCCTACAAATTCCCACCCAGGCGCTATGGAAAGTTCTGAGACTGATCAGTTGGCCCAATTACTGGGGGAATTACGGGCCGAAGTACATGCCGCCCGTCAAGAGACTAATGCCCTCAGGAGGGAATTAATAATATCAAAGGAAAGAACTGATGACCTGGCCAGACAGCTTTTGCAAGGTCAAGCTGGGCAAACTCCTCTACACGGTTCCGGAGGGAATCCCGCTCCTGTGGTTTCCAGTAACCCTGTGCAGATTAATCTACCTGAAAACATGCCGCTGGCCCCACCCGAACGCTTTGCTGGGGACCCCAAACGATTCGCCGTATTCATGAATCAGTGTCGTTTGCACTTCCTATGCAGATCTGGGGCCTTCCCTAATGATCAGACCAAGGTAGCCTTTGTATTGTCATATCTCAGCGGCTGCGCTGCCGATTGGTCAGTTCCACTGGTTACTCAAGATGACCCGATTCTCTGTGATTTTCAAAGATTTCAAGCAAGCATGGAAAGGTTATTTGCTCGACACTCTCAGGGGCAGGCTCTGGATGACAAACTTCTATCCCTGCGACAGGGCAATCAGGACCTCCTATCCTATATTGCAACCTTTAATAGACTAATTGTGGAAATGGGATGGCCAGAGGATAAAAGAGTCACGTTGTTTTATCGAGGCCTACATGGAGAACGTAAAGATGTCTTGGCCCAAGTTGTAAATCTGCCCCAAGAATGCACAGAGTATATAGACTTAGTGGTCCAATTGGATCACAGACTTCAAAACAGAAAAGCAGATCGGTCCAGGTTTGAGACCCGGGTGTTGGTCAAGACCCATGCTAATCCCAAGGGAGTTGATGTCTCTGAGCCTATGCAAATTAGAGGGGTTAAAGGACCCTTAACTCAAAAGGAACGTGAAAGGAGGCGGCAGTTAAAATTATGTCTTTATTGTGGGAATTCTGGACACTTTCTACAAGATTGCCCAGCAAAACCGCCCCGAAAGGCCGTAGGAGCCGCTGATAACAACCATGAAGACTCTGTTTCGGGAAACGACTCCGCCCGACAAGTGTAGGGGTCCGCTTGCCGAGCTTGAAAACTAACTCTCAGACCTCGCATTTCATTGTGCGAATGGTTCTCGTAGATCCAGAACAGCCTAAGCGGTTGCATGCAATAAAGGCATACATCGATAGTGAGGCTATTGGAAACTATTTGGATCGTGAATTGGTCTCTAGGATTAACCTCCCTCTCCGTCCTAAAACCAGCAAAGATGTCATCACCACAGTCGATGGAACTGAAATTGCCTCTGGACCGGTAACACATTCCACTACTGAGGTGACTCTTATTGGTCCCGACGGCCATCGGGAGGGTGTTGTGTTTGATGTAATCAAGGCTCCGCAGTTTCAGGTTATTCTTGGAATCCCTTGGTTAGAGACACATAATCCTCGAATTGATTGGCGAGCTAAGAGAATAACCTTCCCGGATTGTACACAAACCTGCTACCCAGAAAACCTGAAGATTAATCTAGCATCTGTAACCTCTGCCTCCATGCAACTACCTCTGGAATACCAAGACTTTCAGGACGTCTTCCAAAAGGAACAGGCCAACACGTTACCTCCTCACAGATCGTACGATTGCCAAATCGATCTGGTGCCCGGTGCACAACCCCCTTGTAGCAGGATTTATACCCTTACCGAACCTGAGAATCTGCATTTGAGACAATATTTGGATCAATACCTAGCTAATGGTTTTATTCGCCCGTCAAAGTCCCCGGCTTCCTCGGCTTTGTTCTTTGTGCCCAAAAAAGAAGGCGACCTTAGAACTTGTATCGATTACCGCGCATTGAACCAGATAACGGTTAAAAACCGTTATCCTCTGCCTCTGATCCCTGAACTCCTTGACCAGGTGAAGGACGCTTGCATATACACCAAGTTAGATCTCCGGGGGGCTTATCATCTGGTACGAGTTAAAGAAGGTGACGAATGGAAAACTGCCTTCCGTACTAAATACGGATTATTCGAGTACCAGGTGATGCCTTTCGGATTGTGTAACGCGCCGGCTGCCTTCCAATACTTCATGAATGATGTCCTTCGGGAACTCATCGATGTTTGTGTTGTCGTATAAATCGATGACATTCTGGTGTACTCCTCTTCGGAATCTGATCACAGAAAACACGTCAGGGCAGTACTTGAAAAACTGCGCCAACACAAACTATTTGCTAAATTGGAGAAATGTGTTTTCCATACCACAGAAGTCGAGTTTCTAGGTTTCATCCTAACACCCAAAGGAGTCCGAATGGACTCAAGAAAAGTGGATGCCATCCTCAAATGGCCATCACCTAGCTCTGTAAAAGGGGTTCAAAGCATGCTCGGCTTTGCCAATTTCTATGGCAGGTTTATCCCGGAATTTTCATGCGTGGTACAACCCATTACTGCACTCTTGAGGAAAAATAAACATTTTGAATGGTCTGAAGAAGCCGAGCAGGCCTTTCAGGATTTAAAAGCTAAGTTTACCTCCTCACCTATATTGAAACACCCGCGTCCAGATCTCCCTTATGTCGTCGAGACTGACGCATCCAGCCTAGCCATGGGAGCTGTCCTGTCCCAAAGAGATCCCGAAACCAACCAACTGCATCCCGTAGCATTTTGGTCCAGAAAATTCTCGGCCCCCCCGGGGTTAATTATGCAATCACGGACAAAGAACTGTTAGCCATTAAGTCCGCTTTTAAAGCCTGGCGGCATTATCTGCTTGGCGCTCGACATACCATCACAGTGATCACTGATCACCGGAATTTACAGTATTTGAAAACCGCCAAGGCTCAGTCATCACGGCAGCGCCGATGGGCTTTGTTTTTTGCTGAATTTGATTTTGTGATTACCTATCGACCTGGCTGCAAGAATGGCAAAGCAGACGCCTTATCCCAAATTGGAATGGGAGAATCTGATACAATCTCAGAACCAGTACCAATAATTCCCGAACAGAGTATTCTAGGCATGACTTTGTTACAGACGCTTGAAGACATTCAAGCCAGAGTGAAACAACTCCTGGACCCTACAACCTTACAGGAATGGATACAAAAGGGATCAGACTTTACCATAGATAATGGTTTACCTTATTTCCAAGGACGCTTATTCCTGCCACATAAGGAATTACACGAACTAGTTATTTCCGGTTATCATGATACATTAATAGAGGGACACCCCGGTATTGCCAAGACAGAGGAAAAGGTGAAACGACAATTTTGGTGGCCCTCTTGCCGAAAAGATGTTAAATCTTTTGTGATGTCCTGTGGTGTTTACACCCAAAATAAAAGTCAAAAGAAAAGACCAGCCGGTCTCCTTCAACCTCTAGACATACCGCCAGCACCCTGGCACACCCTATCAATGGATTTTATTACGGACCTGCCTCCTTGTTCGGGGTACAATACTATTCTGGTAATTGTGGATTTGTTTTCCAAAATGGCCCACTTTATTCCTTTGAAAGGTTTACCTTCAGCTTCTGTCCTAGCCAAAGAATTCCTCAAAAATATTGTTCGGCTACATGGATTCCCATCTATACTAATCTCTGACCGGGTGAAGCCAACTCATTTCCCACTTCTGGCGGAAATGTTGTCAAATGGCGCAGATCGACGTAAGATTATCGACCAATCACCACCCTCAGACCGATGGTCAGACCGAGAGGACAAATCAGACCCTTGAGCAGTACTTACGGTGTATGTTACAGCAATCTGAAAGCAACTGGAAAGACATTCTTTGGATAGCCGAATACGCATATAATAATTCGGTACACTCTGGAACTGGCCACAGTCCTTTTTATACCTTGTTTGGGCATCACCCTCGAACCTCAAACCTTGACTCACCTCAGAACCTTGGAATGCCTGCAGTAGAACATCTGCATTCTACAATTACCCAAGCCTTCAAAGAGGCAACTACGCATTTACGACAAGCCAAGAGAAAATACAAGGAGAATGCTGATCTACATCGGAGTGAAGCACCTCCGTATCAGATTGGGGAACAAGTGTGGTTAGCTACCAGACATTTACCACTCAAAGGGCCTCAAACTTTTAACCCAAAATATCTGGGACCTTATTCTATTACGGCAATAATTAACCCAGTGGCTGTTAAACTTGATTTAACAGCTAGTATGCGAATTCACCCTGTTTTTCATGTGTCACTTCTGAAACCAGTGGTACCCGGAACCCGACTACTCAAACCTCCAGAACCTATTCTAATAGATGGGGAGCCCGAATTCGAAGTGAAGAACATTTTAGACTCAAAAATGTTTAGGTCAAAACTGTTCTACCTAATTGATTGGAAGGGGTACGGACCTCAGGAGAGGTCGTGGGAACCCAGCGACCATGTGCATGCACCTCGATTAGTCAGGAAATTCCACCGACTCTTCCCAGACAAACCAAAACCCCCGGAGGGAACAACCTTGGGAGGGGCCTTGGGGGGGAGTGCTGTCATGATGCCCGCTCCCGGGGAGCCGGTTCAAGCCCTGCGTCCCCGAAAGCGGACATCCAGTCCCCAAGGAAGGACCCAGCAACCCCATATAGGGGCCCTTTGGACAGTGTCCTGGCGCCTATGGCGCCAGGCTCATAAAAGACATCAGTCCTGGCGCCATAGGTGCCAGGCTCATTATGGAAGTGCTTGGGTGCACTTACCTGATGCAGACCATGCTGCAGGATCCCGGCCTCCTTGAGACCTGAAAGGAACTACTTTACCTGTGGGACTAATTTACCATCCGGGCGTGGTCGGGGAAGGATACATACCTGATTGGAGGAAGGATACATACCTGGAACTTCTTCCAAGGCTATTTAAACCCCACCCGAACAGCCACACATGCTTCGCGTTGTTCTGCATCTAGCAGCTGGACGCTCACCGTGTCTGCTCCTGCATCCTGACTTCTGCCACGCCTGCCAGCATCCTGGATCACCTGCAAAGGAAGAAAAGAAGAGAACAGAAAAAGGAAAAGTCCTTACCTGCTAAATCCGCATCCCAGAGACATCTCGTCGACAATACTGAAAAGGACAACTTTTATTTAAAAGCTCATCGCGTCGATCGCTGCAGCGCCGCATTCCACTCACCTTTACAGGGCGCCTCCATGTTCAGCAGCGATCATCCGGATTCGCAGTCACGCCCCAGCGCCTATGGAGAAAAAGACCAGAACAAAAGGTGAGAGAGAGAAGGGAATAAGGAAAGCTAAATCTCCATATTAAGACTTACCTGTTGATTCATTCCCTCTTCATTTCGGGTCCGCGCCGCATCCTGGCATTTCCGTACCCTGGCCCCTAAGGGGAAAAAGAGACATCAGCGTTAATGAGCGAATGAAAAGACATTACCAAAAAAACGCTCATTAAAGACTTACCTGATTTCTACAAGGATTTCACCTCTCATCTCGGGTCGGTGCCTGTTCCCCGGCATTCCATACCCCGGCCCCTATGGGGAAAAAGACACTAGCATTAGTACATTAATGCATGGACACAAGGGGAACCTCTTATCAAAAAACTTACCTGGAAGCCAAGCAAGTTTGGTTCTCACCAATCCAAAAATCCAGTGAAGTAACTGGATACCAACGCGCCCCTGCATCAGAAGCAGGATGGAGGGCTCGTCCTTCAAGTTTGGTTCTCACCAATCCGAAAATCCAGTGAAGTAACTGGATACCAACGCGCCCCTGCATCAGAAGCAGGATGGAGAGCTTGTCCTTCCAGACCCTAAGGTGAGACGCTACGAGGAAGCACAGAAGGGTTTCGAGGAGGGTGAGAGGGGAAAGTGGGAGGCCGATTGCATTACCCCGCAGACAGTTAATCCCCTATTTTCACCTACAGAAGGATACTTCTGCGAGCCAGACAAGCCAGATTTGGGGGCCCGGTCCAGTCCGTCTTCCAAACCCTGCGCATCACCTTAGAAGAGGTCAGCAGCACGAACCAGGCCAGCGCCTCCGTGGGAGTCAGGTGAGCGTAACACAAAGGGTGTTCTGAATGCTGTTTTCCATTCGTCTCCTTCCCGGATACGAATCAAATGATAGGCACCCCAGAGGTCCAGTTTTGTGAAAATCACAGCGCCTCTGATCGCTTCCAGGATATCTGAGATTAAGGGTAAAGGGTACCGGTCCCTGAGGGTGCATTGATTTAATGCACGATAATCGAGGCAGGGTCTAAGTTCCTTAGTGTCCTTCTTAGGAACAAAGAACAATGAAGTTCCGGCTGGAGATTTTGAAGGTCTTATGGTGCCATTCTTAAGGTTGGTATCCAAGTATTCTCGGAGGGTCTTTTTCTCAGGTTCGGAAAGAATGAACATCCTGGCAAAGGGAATTACTGCTGAGGGATCCGTGTCTATGGTGCAGTCTTCAGGTCTGTGAGGGGATAAGGCCTGGACTATGGCAGTTGAGAACACATCAAAAAATCCCTGATAGGCCTTAGGAACCTGCACAATATTGGAAACCATGAGAGGTGCTTGATGGTCTATTGGTGGTTCTTTGGAAGGGGTCAAGGAGGGATCCAGGATTAGACAGTGAGACATACAAAACTCTGAGCCGAGGAATAGTGATCCTGCTGTCCAATTGATATACGGATTGTGTTTCTGTAACCAGGGCATGCCCAGTACCATGGGGTAATGAGCTGACTTAATAATGTTGAATCGAATCCGCTCTTGGTGGTATTTAATTGAAAGCTGGATCTCATTGGTCTGCCGGCTTATGGGCCCCGAAGTGAGGGGTCTTCCATCGATCGCTTCCACCGGCTGCGTGATGCTTCGTGTTTCGTATGGGATGTGGTGACTAAAAACCCAATCTTGATCAATGAATATTCCCATAGCCCCGCAGTCTACCAAGGCCAAAACAGGATAGGTCTTTTTCCCGGAGGTTGATAGGAAGGCCTGTAGTATCACTAGATTGTTTTGTCCAGGAGAGTTCAAGGATGGAATTGTTGTGGAGCAAACATCTCTCTCCCGAAGCCCTGCTCCATCTAGGATCGGGAGTTGGCGTTTCCCGAACGCCGCGGAGGGGCCAGAGGGCATTCTCTAAACAAGTGTTTGTCTGAGGCACAATACATGCACAACCCCGTATTAATCCTTCTCATCCTTTCTTGCGGGGATATGGCCACGTAAGGCTCCTATCTGCATGGGTTCTGGTTCGGTGACTGATCCTGGGTTTGTGTCAGATTTGGAGGTACTCTCAAAGGACACCTTCGGAGGGTTTCCTCTAGATTTTTTCTTCTCTGCCTTCCTTTCCTGGATGCGAAAGTCTATTTGCATGGCAAGGTCCATAAGAGCCTGGAATGAGTTTGGTCGGGCCACTCTGGCTAACTCATCTTTAATCTCCTCACTTAGTCCTCTCCTGAAAAGGGTAAAATTTGCCCCCGGAGACCAATCAGCTTCCTTGACCAATTGCTTGAATCAGGTTACATACGTGAGCACATCCTGGGATCCCTGCTGAAAGTCTAAGAGGCGTTCCTGGGCAATAAAGACCTGCTCTGGGCGATCAAACATGGTCTTTAGGGCCCGTATGAAACCATTGTAGTCATCTAAGAGATCGTCGCCGTAGTTAAGTAGGGGTGTATCCCAGGTTAAAGCATTTCCGGAAAGGTGAGAGATTATGAAACCCACCTTAGCCCTGGGAGTGGAAAAGTAATAGGGCTTAAATATAAAGTGAACCAAATTTGAGTCCAGGAATCTACAAAGGGTTTTTGCCGACCCATCGTATTTGTCAACAATGCTGCCCAGTAACACACTTTCTTTTGCAGCTGAATCAGTGGATAGAACTAATTGCTTGAGAGCAGCGTTTTCCGCCTTTAAATTCTGTACCTCGGTGGTTAATTTTTGCATACCTCGCATCAGTCCTGGACGTCCGCTTCCATGTCGACTTCGAGTGCGGTCGGTAGGCGTCTCAAACTGTCACGGAGTTCCCCCCTTCTCACCTGAGACCGATCCTTGCTGGACTCCGTGGGCGGTGTCTTCTTGCGGACAGACCTGGACTTGAATAAGGCTGAGCGAGTCTCTTCCGACTCCAGCGTGCGTTTAAGATTCCGGGATGCAGCAATCCGGGGATCCGGGAAATGAAGAAGACGTGCTGATGGCGCACGAGTCCAGGAAGCAAGAGGAAAGGGAAAGGGGCAAGGAATGGAAGTAGAAAAGCTAGGAACCAGGAAAGCAATACAGTACATTACGGAGCACACGTCTGATCGCTACTTGGCAATAGCATTGAGACGCGCGGAGCCGCAGGGGTGCGGTCTTTTAGTAGAATACTTTATGTCCAACGTATAGACCGCAGAAGGCGTGTCACGCTGGACGGCCATGTTGGGAGTGTCAAGGAATGCAAGGCCCGTTGCGATAAGGACCAGGAAGACCAAAAGGGGCGCGTCCTGTGGGTCATGACAGCATGCCTCCTCCGAAAACCTGTTCCTCCAGGTTTGCCTGGGTGTATGAGGTGGTATCTTCTGAGCAGTCGAGGGGTATTCAGATTAGAAAGTGGTTCCCAAGTTCTTTCACTGGGGGGATATCCTTTCCATTCAACCAGGTATTGAAGCTGACCCCGTTTATACCTGGAGTCGCATATCCGGGACACTTCATATTCCAGTTGATTGTCCACAACCACAGGAGTGGGTCTGCAGGATTTCCAGGAGGATTGAATGTAAGGTTTCAAAGGAGGTGTGAAAAACTGGGAGAATCTTTTTCCAGGATTCTGGTAGCTTGAGCCGGTATGAGACTGGGTTTATATTTTCCTTGATGGAAAACGGACCATAATACTGGGGGGCCAATTTGTTTGGCCGTAGATGTTGGGGTAGTAATTTTGAGGACAACCAGACTTGATCTCCAACTGAATAAGAAGGCCCGGGTCTTCTTTTGGAATCCGCATATCTCTTGGTCTGTTTTCTGGCCTTCTCTAAGTGCTCTTTGGTCTCCTTATGTATGTTGATGAGTGTTTCAATCCAGGAGTCGACAGTAGGTACCGGTGTGCGTTGTGGAAGAACAGAGGGCAGAACGGATGGATGGAATCCTTGCCTGCAATAAAAGGGACTGGTCTTAACTGCTGAATGATCGGAATTGTTATAGGCAAATTCAGCCACGGGTATCAGGAGCGACCAGTCATCCTGAACCTTAGTGGCAAAACATCGAAGATATTGTTCCAGAGTCTGATTAGCATGTTCTGTGGCCCCGTTGGTTTGAGGGTGATAACCTGATGAAAGAGCGCGTTGGATTCCTAATATTTGACAGAGGTGTTTCCAGAATTGTGAGACGTATTGAGGTCCTCGATCGGAAATTATCTTGGAAGGAAATCCATGAAGGCGGAATATGTGCTCCAGGAAGATTCCAGCCAGTTCAGATGAGGATGGTAGCTTACTGAGGGGTGTGAAATGAGCCATACGAGTGAACAAGGCAACGGTGACCATGATGGTGGTGTACCCTCTGGAAGGCGGTAATTCCACAATGAAGTCTGTAGCCATAAATTCCCATGGCCTTGTTGGCAGTGCGGGTTGTAGCAGAAGACCTGCCGGCCTCTTGTTGTCATGTTTATTCTGACTACAGATTGCACAGGCTCGGACGTATAGTTGTACGTCAGTCTTCATTTTAGGCCACCAAAATTGTCTTTGTATGAGGTGGAGGGTGTTGGTGATGCCACGATGTCCGGAGTGAAGGGTATCATGACAGAGGTTTATTATTCTTTGTTGTAATCTTTGTGTAGGAATGAGCAGAGCGTTGTCCTTGAACAAATATCCTTCCTTGACTCTCAGGTTCCATTGATTCTTCCTTGAAATATTCTTCCAGAGTTCAGAGGATTGGGTTTGTACTCGGATTTCTTCCAGGAGATTGACTGCTTGAGCTACAAAAATCGTGTGGGGAAACATCTTAGGATAGGCCTTATCTTCCGTAGTTTCATAGTCAGGCCGTCGAGTTAAGGCGTCAGCAATCAAGTTTTGTGATCCAGGAACATGAGTGATGTGAAACTGGTACTGGGCAAAGAAGAAGGCCCAACCAGCCTGACGACTGTTCCGACACTCTAATGACTGTAGAATTTGAAGATTTCGGTGGTCTGTGTGGACCTGGACTGGATATCTAGCTCTCAGGAGTAGATGCCGCCACTCAGTGAAGGCTTGGCGGATGGCTAAAAGTTATTTTTCCAGGACGGAGTAGTGTGTCTCACTGGGAGTCAGGGTTCGTGAAAGGTAAGCAATGGGGTGCTCTAGTTTATCCTCAAATTCTTGCTTCAACACCACTCCAATGGCGTAGTTAGAGGCATCCGTTTCCACAAGGAATGGTCGATCAATGTCGGATTGGGCCAGAATGGGGGCTTCAGTAAATCTTGTCTTCAAGAGTTGGAATGCCTTATCTTGCGGAATAAACCAGACAAAGGGGGTGTCTTTCTTCAGGAGAGCAACAATCGGTTAAACAATCTCAGAGAAGGTGGGTATAAACTTCCGGTAGAAATTGGCAAGCCCCAGGAAGGATTGAACTTGTTTCACGGACGTGGGAGCAGGCCAGGATAATATAGCCTTTACCTTTGACGGGTCCATGCCAATTCCCTCTGGAGTAAGGATAAATCCTAGGTAATGAACAGAAGCAACGTGAAACAGACATTTCTCGGGTTTGGCCAAGAGTTTATGTTCACGGAGTCGTTGTAGTACTGCCTTTACATGCTCTTCATACTTTAGAAGGTCCTTGTAGTAGATCAAAATGTTGTCCAGATAGACGATGACGAACAGGAATAGCATGTCAGAGAACACCCTGTCCATAAAACGTTGAAAGACTGCTGAGGCATTAGCTAATCCAAAGGGCATGACCAGATATTCAAAGTGACCAAAGGGTGTTCTGAATGCTGTTTTCCATTTGTCACCTTCCCGGATACGAATCAAATGATAGGCACCCCAGAGGTCCAGTTTCGTGAAAATCACAGCGCCTCTGACCGCTTCCAGGATATCCGAGATTAAGGGTAAAGGGTACCGGTCCCTGAGGGTGCATTGATTTAATCCACGATAATCGAGGCAGGGTCTAAGTTCCGTAGTGTCCTTCTTAGGAACAAAGACCAATGAAGCTCCGGCTGGAGATTTTGAAGGTCTTATGGTGCCATTCTTAAGGTTGGTATCCAAGTATTCTCGGAGGGCCTTTTTCTCAGGTTAGGAAAGGATGAACATCCTGCCAAAGGGAATTACTGCTGAGGGATCCGTGTCTATGGTGCAGTCTTCAGGCCTGTGAGGGGGTAAGGCCTGGACTATGGCAGTTGAGAACACATCAACAAATCCCTGATAGGCCTTAGGAACCTGCACGATATTGGAAACCATGAGAGTTGCTTGATGGTCTATTGGTGGTTCTTTGGAAGGGGTCAAGGAGGGATCCAGGATTAGACAGTGAGACATACAAAACTCTGAGCCGAGGAATAGTGATCCTGCTGTCCAATTGATATACGGATTGTGTTTCTGTAACCAGGGCATGCCCAGTACCATGGGGTAATGAGCTGACTTAATAATGTTGAATCGAATCCGCTCTTGGTGGTGGTTAATTGAAAGCTGGATCTCATTGGTCTGCAGGCTTATGGGCCCCGAAGTGAGGGGTCTTCCATCGATCGCTTCCACCGGCTGCGTGATGCGTCGTGTTTCGTATGGGATGTGGTGACTAAAAACCCAATCTTGATCAATGAATATTCCCATAGCCCCGCAGTCTACCAAGGCCAAAACAGGATAGGTCTTTTTCCCGGAGGTTGATAGGAAGGCCTGTAGTATCACTAGATTGTTTTGTCCAGGAGAGTTCAAGGATGGAATTGATGTGGAGCAAACATCTCTCACCCGAAGCCCTGCTCCATCTAGGATCAGGAGTTGGCATTTCCCGAACGCCGAGGAGGGGCCAGAGGGCATTCTCTAACCAAGTGTTTGTCTGAGGCACAATACATGCACAACCCCGTATTAATCCTTCTCATCCTTTCTTGCGGGGATATGGTCCACGTAAGGCTCCTATCTGCATGGGTTCTGGTTCGGTGACTGATCCTGGGTTTGTGTCAGATTTGGAGGTACTCTCAAAGGACACCTTCGGAGGGTTTCCTCTAGATTTTTTCTTCTCTGCCTTCCTTTCCTGGATGCGAAAGTCTATTTGCATGGCAAGGTCCATAAGAGCCTGGAATGAGTTTGGTCGGGCCACTCTGGCTAACTCATCTTTAATCTCCTCACTTAGTCCTCTCCTGAAAAGGGTAAAACTTGCCTCCGGAGACCAATCAGCTTCCTTGACCAATTGCTTGAATCGGGTTACATACGTGAGCACATCCTGGGATCCCTGCTGAAAGTCTAAGAGGCGTTCCTGGGCAATAAAGACCTGCTCTGGGCGATCAAACATTGTCTTTAGGGCCCGTATGAAACCATTGTAGTCATCTAAGAGAGCGTTGCCGTAGTTAAGTAGGGGTGTATCCCAGGTTAAAGCATTTCCGGAAAGGTGAGAGATTATGAAACCCACCTTAGCCCTGGGAGTGGAAAAGTAATAGGGCTTAAATATAAAGTGAACCAAACTTGAGTCCAGGAATCTACAAAGGGTTTTTGCAGACCCATCGTATTTGTCAACAATGCTGCCCAGTAACACACTTTATTTTGCAGCTGAATCAGGGGATAGAACTAATTGCTTGAGAGCAGCGTTTTCCGCCTTTAAATTCTGTACCTCAGTGGTTAATTTTTGCATACCTCGCATCAGGTCCTGGATGTCCGCTTCCATGCCGACTTCGAGTGCGGTCGGTAGGCATCTCAAACTGTCACGGAGTTCCCCCCTTCTCACCTGAGACCGATCCTTGCTGGACTCCTTGGGCGGTGTCTTCTTGCGGACAGACCTGGACTTGAATAAGGCTGAGCGAGTCTCTTCCGACTCCAGCGTGCGTTTAAGATTCCGGGATGCAGCAATCCGGGAAACGAAGAAGACGTGCTGATGGCGCACGAGTCCAGGAAGCAAGAGGAAAGGGAAAGGGGCAAGGAATGGAAGTAGAAAAGCTAGGAACCAGGAATACTTTATGTCCAACGTATAGACCGCAGAAGGCGTGTCACGCTGGACGGCCATGTCGGGAGTGTCAAGGAATGCAAGGCCCGTTGCGATAAGGACCAGGAAGACCAAAAGGGGCGTGTCCTGTGGGTCATGACAGCATGCCTCCTCCGAAAACCTGTTCCTCCAGGTTTGCCTGGGTGTATGAGGTGGTATCTTCTGAGCAGTCGAGGGGTATTCAGATTAGAAAGTGGTTCCCAAGTTCTTTCACTGGGGGGATATCCTTTCCATTCAACCAGGTATTGAAGCTGACCCCGTTTATACCTGGAAGTCGCATATCCGGGACACTTCATATTCCAGTTGATTGTCCACAACCACAGGAGTGGGTCTGCAGGATTTCCAGGAGGATTGACTGTAAGGTTTCAAAGGAGGTGTGAAAATCTGGGTGAATCTTTTTCCAGGATTCTGGTAGCTTGAGCCGGTATGAGACTGGGTTTATAATTTCCTTGATGGAAAACGGACCATAATACTGGGGGGCCAATTTGTTTGGCCGTAGATGTCGGGGTAGTAATTTCGAGGACAACCAGACTTGATCTCCAACTGAATAAGAAGGCCGGGGTCTTCTTTTGGAATCCGCATATCTCTTGGTCTGTGTTCTGGCCTTCTCTAAGTGCTCTTTGGTCTCCTTATGTATGTTGATGAGTGTTTCAATCCAGGAGTCGACAGTAGGTACCGGTGTGCGTTGTGGAAGAACAGAGGGCAGAACGGATGGATGGAATCCTTGCCTGCAATAAAAGGGACTGGTCTTAACTGCTGAATGATCGGAATTGTTATAGGCAAATTCAGCCACGGGTATCAGGAGCGACCAGTCATCCTGAACCTTAGTGGCAAAACATCGAAGATATTGTTCCAGAGTCTGATTAGCATGTTCTGTGGCCCCGTTGGTTTGAGGGTGATAACCTGATGAAAGAGCGCGTTGGATTCCTAATATTTGACAGAGGTGTTTCCAGAATTGTGAGACGTATTGAGGTCCTCGATCGGAAATTATCTTGGAAGGAAATCCATGAAGGCAGAATATGTGCTCCAGGAAGATTCCAGCCAGTTCAGATGAGGATGGTAGCTTACTGAGGGGTGTGAAATGAGCCATACGAGTGAACAAGGCAATGGTGACCATGATGGTGGTGTACCCTCTGGAAGGCGGTAATTCCACAATGAAGTCTGTAGCCATAAATTCCCATGGCCTTGTTGGCAGTGCGGGTTGTAGCAGAAGACCTGCCGGCCTCTTGTTGTCATGTTTATTCTGACTACAGATTGCACAGGCTCGGACGTATAGTTGTACGTCAGTCTTCATTTTAGGCCACCAAAATTGTCTTTGTATGAGGTGGAGGGTGTTGGTGATGCCACGATGTCCGGAGTGAAGGGTATCATGACAGAGGTTTATTATTCTTTGTTGTAATCTTTGTGTAGGAATGAGCAGAGCGTTGTCCTTGAACAAATATCCTTCCTTGACTCTCAGGTTCCATTGATTCTTCCTTGAAATATTCTTCCAGAGTTCAGAGGATTGGGTTTGTACTCGGATTTTTTCCAGGAGATTGACTGCTTGAGCTACAAAAATCGTGTGGGGAAACATCTTAGGATAGGCCTTATCTTCCGTAGTTTCATAGTCAGGCAGTCGAGTTAAGGCGTCAGCAATCAAGTTTTGTGATCCAGGAACATGAGTGATGTGAAACTGGTACTGGGCAAAGAAGAAGGCCCAACCAGCCTGACGACTGTTCCGACACTCTAATGACTGTAGAATTTGAAGATTTCGGTGGTCTGTGTGGACCTGGACTGGATATCTAGCTCTCAGGAGTAGATGCCGCCACTCAGTGAAGGCTTGGCGGATGGCTAAAAGTTATTTTTCCAGGACGGAGTAGTGTGTCTCACTGGGAGTCAGGGTTCGTGAAAGGTAAGCAATGGGGTGCTCTAGTTTATCCTCAAATTCTTGCTTCAACACCACTCCAATGGCGTAGTTAGAGGCATCCGTTTCCACAAGGAATGGTCGATCAATGTCGGATTGGGCCAGAATGGGGGCTTCAGTAAATCTTGTCTTCAAGAGTTGGAATGCCTTATCTTGCGGAATAAACCAGACAAAGGGGGTGTCTTTCTTCAGGAGAGCAACAATCGGTTGAACAATCTCAGAGAAGGTGGGTATAAACTTCCGGTAGAAATTGGCAAGCCCCAGGAAGGATTGAACTTGTTTCACGGACGTGGGAGCAGGCCAGGATAATATAGCCTTTACCTTTGAAGGGTCCATGCCAATTCCCTCTGGAGTAAGGATAAATCCTAGGTAATGAACAGAAGCAACGTGAAACAGACATTTCTCGGGTTTGGCCAAGAGTTTATGTTCACAGAGTCGTTGTAGTACTGCCTTTACATGCTCTTCATACTTTAGAAGGTCCTTGTAGTAGATCAAAATGTTGTCCAGATAGACGATGACGAACAGGAATAGCATGTCAGAGAACACCCTGTCCATAAAACGTTGAAAGACTGCTGAGGCATTAGCTAATCCAAAGGGCATGACCAGATATTCAAAGTGACCAAAGGGTGTTCTGAATGCTGTTTTCCATTTGTCACCTTCCCGGATACGAATCAAATGATAGGCACCCCAGAGGTCCAGTTTCGTGAAAATCACAGCGCCTCTGACCGCTTCCAGGATATCCGAGATTAAGGGTAAAGGGTACCGGTCCCTGAGGGTGCATTGATTTAATCCACGATAATCGAGGCAGGGTCTAAGTTCCGTAGTGTCCTTCTTAGGAACAAAGACCAATGAAGCTCTGGCTGGAGATTTTGAAGGTCTTATGGTGCCATTCTTAAGGTTGGTATCCAAGTATTCTCGGAGGGCCTTTTTCTCAGGTTCGGAAAGGATGAACATCCTGCCAAAGGGAATTACTGCTGAGGGATCCGTGTCTATGGTGCAGTCTTCAGGCCTGTGAGGGGGTAAGGCCTGGACTATGGCAGTTGAGAACACATCAACAAATCCCTGATAGGCCTTAGGAACCTGCACGATATTGGAAACCATGAGAGTTGCTTGATGGTCTATTGGTGGTTCTTTGGAAGGGGTCAAGGAGGGATCCAGGATTAGACAGTGAGACATACAAAACTCTGAGCCGAGGAATAGTGATCCTGCTGTCCAATTGATATACGGATTGTGTTTCTGTAACCAGGGCATGCCCAGTACCATGGGGTAATGAGCTGACTTAATAATGTTGAATCGAATCCGCTCTTGGTGGTGGTTAATTGAAAGCTGGATCTCATTGGTCTGCAGGCTTATGGGCCCCGAAGTGAGGGGTCTTCCATCGATCGCTTCCACCGGCTGCGTGATGCGTCGTGTTTCGTATGGGATGTGGTGACTAAAAACCCAATCTTGATCAATGAATATTCCCATAGCCCCGCAGTCTACCAAGGCCAAAACAGGATAGGTCTTTTTCCCGGAGGTTGATAGGAAGGCCTGTAGTATCACTAGATTGTTTTGTCCAGGAGAGTTCAAGGATGGAATTGATGTGGAGCAAACATCTCTCACCCGAAGCCCTGCTCCATCTAGGATCGGGAGTTGGCATTTCCCGAACGCCGAGGAGGGGCCAGAGGGCATTCTCTAACCAAGTGTTTGTCTGAGGCACAATACATGCACAACCCCGTATTAATCCTTCTCATCCTTTCTTGCGGGGATATGGTCCACGTAAGGCTCCTATCTGCATGGGTTCTGGTTCGGTGACTGATCCTGGGTTTGTGTCAGATTTGGAGGTACTCTCAAAGGACACCTTCGGAGGGTTTCCTCTAGATTTTTTCTTCTCTGCCTTCCTTTCCTGGATGCGAAAGTCTATTTGCATGGCAAGGTCCATAAGAGCCTGGAATGAGTTTGGTCGGGCCACTCTGGCTAACTCATCTTTAATCTCCTCACTTAGTCCTCTCCTGAAAAGGGTAAAACTTGCCTCCGGAGACCAATCAGCTTCCTTGACCAATTGCTTGAATCGGGTTACATACGTGAGCACATCCTGGGATCCCTGCTGAAAGTATAAGAGGCGTTCCTGGGCAATAAAGGCCTGCTCTGGGCGATCAAACATGGTCTTTAGGGCCCGTATGAAACCATTGTAGTCATCTAAGAGAGCGTTGCCGTAGTTAAGTAGGGGTGTATCCCAGGTTAAAGCATTTCCGGAAAGGTGAGAGATTATGAAACCCACCTTAGCCCTGGGAGTGGAAAAGTAATAGGGCTTAAATATAAAGTGAACCAAACTTGAGTCCAGGAATCTACAAAGGGTTTTTGCAGACCCATCGTATTTGTCAACAATGCTGCCCAGTAACACACTTTATTTTGCAGCTGAATCAGGGGATAGAACTAATTGCTTGAGAGCAGCGTTTTCCGCCTTTAAATTCTGTACCTCGGTGGTTAATTTTTGCATACCTCGCATCAGGTCCTGGATGTCCGCTTCCATGCCGACTTCGAGTGCGGTCGGTAGGCATCTCAAACCGTCACGGAGTTCCCCCCTTCTCACCTGAGACCGATCCTTGCTGGACTCCGTGGGCGGTGTCTTCTTGCGGACAGACCTGGACTTGAATAAGGCTGAGCGAGTCTCTTCCGACTCCAGCGTGCGTTTAAGATTCCGGGATGCAGCAATCTGGGAAACGAAGAAGACGTGCTGATGGCGCACGAGTCCAGGAAGCAAGAGGAAAGGGAAAGGGGCAAGGAATGGAAGTAGAAAAGCTAGGAACCAGGAAAGCAATACAGTACATTACGGAGCACACGTCTGACCACTACTTGGCAATAGCATTGAGACGCGCGGAGCCGCGGGGGTGCAGTCTTTTAGTAGAATACTTTATGTCCAACGTATAGACCGCAGAAGGCGTGTCACGCTGGACGGCCATGTTGGGAGTGTCAAGGAATGCAAGGCCCGTTGCGATAAGGACCAGGAAGACCAAAAGGGGCGTGTCCTGTGGGTCATGACAGCATGCCTCCTCCGAAAACCTGTTCCTCCAGGTTTGCCTGGGTGTATGAGGTGGTATCTTCTGAGCAGTCGAGGGGTATTCAGATTAGAAAGTGGTTCCCAAGTTCTTTCACTGGGGGGATATCCTTTCCATTCAACCAGGTATTGAAGCTGACCCCGTTTATACCTGGAAGTCGCATATCCGGGACACTTCATATTCCAGTTGATTGTCCACAACCACAGGAGTGGGTCTGCAGGATTTCCAGGAGGATTGACTGTAAGGTTTCAAAGGAGGTGTGAAAATCTGGGTGAATCTTTTTCCAGGATTCTGGTAGCTTGAGCCGGTATGAGACTGGGTTTATAATTTCCTTGATGGAAAACGGACCATAATACTGGGGGGCCAATTTGTTTGGCCGTAGATGTCGGGGTAGTAATTTCGAGGACAACCAGACTTGATCTCCAACTGAATAAGAAGGCCCGGGTCTTCTTTTGGAATCCGCATATCTCTTGGTCTGTGTTCTGGCCTTCTCTAAGTGCTCTTTGGTCTCCTTATGTATGTTGATGAGTGTTTCAATCCAGGAGTCGACAGTAGGTACCGGTGTGCGTTGTGGAAGAACAGAGGGCAGAACGGATGGATGGAATCCTTGCCTGCAATAAAAGGGACTGGTCTTAACTGCTGAATGATCAGAATTGTTATAGGCAAATTCAGCCACGGGTATCAGGAGCGACCAGTCATCCTGAACCTTAGTGGCAAAACATCGAAGATATTGTTCCAGAGTCTGATTAGCATGTTCTGTGGCCCCGTTGGTTTGAGGGTGATAACCTGATGAAAGAGCGCGTTGGATTCCTAATATTTGACAGAGGTGTTTCCAGAATTGTGAGACGTATTGAGGTCCTCGATCGGAAATTATCTTGGAAGGAAATCCATGAAGGCGGAATATGTGCTCCAGGAAGATTCCAGCCAGTTCAGATGAGGATGGTAGCTTACTGAGGGGTGTGAAATGAGCCATACGAGTGAACAAGGCAACGGTGACCATGATGGTGGTGTACCCTCTGGAAGGCGGTAATTCCACAATGAAGTCTGTAGCCATAAATTCCCATGGCCTTGTTGGCAGTGCGGGTTGTAGCAGAAGACCTGCCGGCCTCTTGTTGTCATGTTTATTCTGACTACAGATTGCACAGGCTCGGACGTATAGTTGTACGTCAGTCTTCATTTTAGGCCACCAAAATTGTCTTTGTATGAGGTGGAGGGTGTTGGTGATGCCACGATGTCCGGAGTGAAGGGTATCATGACAGAGGTTTATTATTCTTTGTTGTAATCTTTGTGTAGGAATGAGCAGAGCGTTGTCCTTGAACAAATATCCTTCCTTGACTCTCAGGTTCCATTGATTCTTCCTTGAAATATTCTTCCAGAGTTCAGAGGATTGGGTTTGTACTCGGATTTCTTCCAGGAGATTGACTGCTTGAGCTACAAAAATCGTGTGGGGAAACATCTTAGGATAGGCCTTATCTTCCGTAGTTTCATAGTCAGGCCGTCGAGTTAAGGCGTCAGCAATCAAGTTTTGTGATCCAGGAACATGAGTGATGTGAAACTGGTACTGGGCAAAGAAGAAGGCCCAACCAGCCTGACGACTGTTCCGACACTCTAATGACTGTAGAATTTGAAGATTTCGGTGGTCTGTGTGGACCTGGACTGGATATCTAGCTCTCAGGAGTAGATGCCGCCACTCAGTGAAGGCTTGGCGGATGGCTAAAAGTTATTTTTCCAGGACGGAGTAGTGTGTCTCACTGGGAGTCAGGGTTCGTGAAAGGTAAGCAATGGGGTGCTCTAGTTTATCCTCAAATTCTTGCTTCAACACCACTCCAATGGCGTAGTTAGAGGCATCCGTTTCCACAAGGAATGGTCGATCAATGTCGGATTGGGCCAGAATGGGGGCTTCAGTAAATCTTGTCTTCAAGAGTTGGAATGCCTTATCTTGCGGAATAAACCAGACAAAGGGGGTGTCTTTCTTCAGGAGAGCAACAATCGGTTGAACAATCTCAGAGAAGGTGGGTATAAACTTCCGGTAGAAATTGGCAAGCCCCAGGAAGGATTGAACTTGTTTCACGGACGTGGGAGCAGGCCAGGATAATATAGCCTTTACCTTTGAAGGGTCCATGCCAATTCCCTCTGGAGTAAGGATAAATCCTAGGTAATGAACAGAAGCAACGTGAAACAGACATTTCTCGGGTTTGGCCAAGAGTTTATGTTCACGGAGTCGTTGTAGTACTGCCTTTACATGCTCTTCATACTTTAGAAGGTCCTTGTAGTAGATCAAAATGTTGTCCAGATAGACGATGACAAACAGGAATAGCATGTCAGAGAACACCCTGTCCATAAAACGTTGAAAGACTGCTGAGGCATTAGCTAATCCAAAGGGCATGACCAGATATTCAAAGTGACCAAAGGGTGTTCTGAATGCTGTTTTCCATTTGTCACCTTCCCGGATACGAATCAAATGATAGGCACCCCAGAGGTCCAGTTTCGTGAAAATCACAGCGCCTCTGACCGCTTCCAGGATATCCGAGATTAAGGGTAAAGGGTACCGGTCCCTGAGGGTGCATTGATTTAATCCACGATAATCGAGGCAGGGTCTAAGTTCCGTAGTGTCCTTCTTAGGAGCAAAGACCAATGAAGCTCCGGCTGGAGATTTTGAAGGTCTTATGGTGCCATTCTTAAGGTTGGTATCCAAGTATTCTCGGAGGGCCTTTTTCTCAGGTTCGGAAAGGATGAACATCCTGCCAAAGGGAATTACTGCTGAGGGATCCGTGTCTATGGTGCAGTCTTCAGGCCTGTGAGGGGGTAAGGCCTGGACTATGGCAGTTGAGAACACATCAACAAATCCCTGATAGGCCTTAGGAACTTGCACGATATTGGAAACCATGAGAGTTGCTTGATGGTCTATTGGTGGTTCTTTGGAAGGGGTCAAGGAGGGATCCAGGATTAGACAGTGAGACATACAAAACTCTGAGCCGAGGAATAGTGATCCTGCTGTCCAATTGATATACGGATTGTGTTTCTGTAACCAGGGCATGCCCAGTACCATGGGGTAATGAGCTGACTTAATAATGTTGAATCGAATCCGCTCTTGGTGGTGGTTAATTGAAAGCTGGATCTCATTGGTCTGCAGGCTTATGGGCCCCGAAGTGAGGGGTCTTCCATCGATCGCTTCCACCGGCTGCGTGATGCGTCGTGTTTCGTATGGGATGTGGTGACTAAAAACCCAATCTTGATCAATGAATATTCCCATAGCCCCGCAGTCTACCAAGGCCAAAACAGGATAGGTCTTTTTCCCGGAGGTTGATAGGAAGGCCTGTAGTATCACTAGATTGTTTTGTCCAGGAGAGTTCAAGGATGGAATTGATGTGGAGCAAACATCTCTCACCCGAAGCCCTGCTCCATCTAGGATCGGGAGTTGGCATTTCCCGAACGCCGAGGAGGGGCCAGAGGGCATTCTCTAACCAAGTGTTTGTCTGAGGCACAATACATGCACAACCCCGTATTAATCCTTCTCATCCTTTCTTGCGGGGATATGGTCCACGTAAGGCTCCTATCTGCATGGGTTCTGGTTCGGTGACTGATCCTGGGTTTGTGTCAGATTTGGAGGTACTCTCAAAGGACACCTTCGGAGGGTTTCCTCTAGATTTTTTCTTCTCTGCCTTCCTTTCCTGGATGCGAAAGTCTATTTGCATGGCAAGGTCCATAAGAGCCTGGAATGAGTTTGGTCGGGCCACTCTGGCTAACTCATCTTTAATCTCCTCACTTAGTCCTCTCCTGAAAAGGGTAAAACTTGCCTCCGGAGACCAATCAGCTTCCTTGACCAATTGCTTGAATCGGGTTACATACGTGAGCACATCCTGGGATCCCTGCTGAAAGTATAAGAGGCGTTCCTGGGCAATAAAGGCCTGCTCTGGGCGATCAAACATGGTCTTTAGGGCCCGTATGAAACCATTGTAGTCATCTAAGAGAGCGTTGCCGTAGTTAAGTAGGGGTGTATCCCAGGTTAAAGCATTTCCGGAAAGGTGAGAGATTATGAAACCCACCTTAGCCCTGGGAGTGGAAAAGTAATAGGGCTTAAATATAAAGTGAACCAAACTTGAGTCCAGGAATCTACAAAGGGTTTTTGCAGACCCATCGTATTTGTCAACAATGCTGCCCAGTAACACACTTTATTTTGCAGCTGAATCAGGGGATAGAACTAATTGCTTGAGAGCAGCGTTTTCCGCCTTTAAATTCTGTACCTCGGTGGTTAATTTTTGCATACCTCGCATCAGGTCCTGGATGTCCGCTTCCATGCCGACTTCGAGTGCGGTCGGTAGGCATCTCAAACCGTCACGGAGTTCCCCCCTTCTCACCTGAGACCGATCCTTGCTGGACTCCGTGGGCGGTGTCTTCTTGCGGACAGACCTGGACTTGAATAAGGCTGAGCGAGTCTCTTCCGACTCCAGCGTGCGTTTAAGATTCCGGGATGCAGCAATCTGGGAAACGAAGAAGACGTGCTGATGGCGCACGAGTCCAGGAAGCAAGAGGAAAGGGAAAGGGGCAAGGAATGGAAGTAGAAAAGCTAGGAACCAGGAAAGCAATACAGTACATTACGGAGCACACGTCTGACCACTACTTGGCAATAGCATTGAGACGCGCGGAGCCGCGGGGGTGCAGTCTTTTAGTAGAATACTTTATGTCCAACGTATAGACCGCAGAAGGCGTGTCACGCTGGACGGCCATGTTGGGAGTGTCAAGGAATGCAAGGCCCGTTGCGATAAGGACCAGGAAGACCAAAAGGGGCGTGTCCTGTGGGTCATGACAGCATGCCTCCTCCGAAAACCTGTTCCTCCAGGTTTGCCTGGGTGTATGAGGTGGTATCTTCTGAGCAGTCGAGGGGTATTCAGATTAGAAAGTGGTTCCCAAGTTCTTTCACTGGGGGGATATCCTTTCCATTCAACCAGGTATTGAAGCTGACCCCGTTTATACCTGGAAGTCGCATATCCGGGACACTTCATATTCCAGTTGATTGTCCACAACCACAGGAGTGGGTCTGCAGGATTTCCAGGAGGATTGACTGTAAGGTTTCAAAGGAGGTGTGAAAATCTGGGTGAATCTTTTTCCAGGATTCTGGTAGCTTGAGCCGGTATGAGACTGGGTTTATAATTTCCTTGATGGAAAACGGACCATAATACTGGGGGGCCAATTTGTTTGGCCGTAGATGTCGGGGTAGTAATTTCGAGGACAACCAGACTTGATCTCCAACTGAATAAGAAGGCCCGGGTCTTCTTTTGGAATCCGCATATCTCTTGGTCTGTGTTCTGGCCTTCTCTAAGTGCTCTTTGGTCTCCTTATGTATGTTGATGAGTGTTTCAATCCAGGAGTCGACAGTAGGTACCGGTGTGCGTTGTGGAAGAACAGAGGGCAGAACGGATGGATGGAATCCTTGCCTGCAATAAAAGGGACTGGTCTTAACTGCTGAATGATCAGAATTGTTATAGGCAAATTCAGCCACGGGTATCAGGAGCGACCAGTCATCCTGAACCTTAGTGGCAAAACATCGAAGATATTGTTCCAGAGTCTGATTAGCATGTTCTGTGGCCCCGTTGGTTTGAGGGTGATAACCTGATGAAAGAGCGCGTTGGATTCCTAATATTTGACAGAGGTGTTTCCAGAATTGTGAGACGTATTGAGGTCCTCGATCGGAAATTATCTTGGAAGGAAATCCATGAAGGCGGAATATGTGCTCCAGGAAGATTCCAGCCAGTTCAGATGAGGATGGTAGCTTACTGAGGGGTGTGAAATGAGCCATACGAGTGAACAAGGCAACGGTGACCATGATGGTGGTGTACCCTCTGGAAGGCGGTAATTCCACAATGAAGTCTGTAGCCATAAATTCCCATGGCCTTGTTGGCAGTGCGGGTTGTAGCAGAAGACCTGCCGGCCTCTTGTTGTCATGTTTATTCTGACTACAGATTGCACAGGCTCGGACGTATAGTTGTACGTCAGTCTTCATTTTAGGCCACCAAAATTGTCTTTGTATGAGGTGGAGGGTGTTGGTGATGCCACGATGTCCGGAGTGAAGGGTATCATGACAGAGGTTTATTATTCTTTGTTGTAATCTTTGTGTAGGAATGAGCAGAGCGTTGTCCTTGAACAAATATCCTTCCTTGACTCTCAGGTTCCATTGATTCTTCCTTGAAATATTCTTCCAGAGTTCAGAGGATTGGGTTTGTACTCGGATTTCTTCCAGGAGATTGACTGCTTGAGCTACAAAAATCGTGTGGGGAAACATCTTAGGATAGGCCTTATCTTCCGTAGTTTCATAGTCAGGCCGTCGAGTTAAGGCGTCAGCAATCAAGTTTTGTGATCCAGGAACATGAGTGATGTGAAACTGGTACTGGGCAAAGAAGAAGGCCCAACCAGCCTGACGACTGTTCCGACACTCTAATGACTGTAGAATTTGAAGATTTCGGTGGTCTGTGTGGACCTGGACTGGATATCTAGCTCTCAGGAGTAGATGCCGCCACTCAGTGAAGGCTTGGCGGATGGCTAAAAGTTATTTTTCCAGGACGGAGTAGTGTGTCTCACTGGGAGTCAGGGTTCGTGAAAGGTAAGCAATGGGGTGCTCTAGTTTATCCTCAAATTCTTGCTTCAACACCACTCCAATGGCGTAGTTAGAGGCATCCGTTTCCACAAGGAATGGTCGATCAATGTCGGATTGGGCCAGAATGGGGGCTTCAGTAAATCTTGTCTTCAAGAGTTGGAATGCCTTATCTTGCGGAATAAACCAGACAAAGGGGGTGTCTTTCTTCAGGAGAGCAACAATCGGTTGAACAATCTCAGAGAAGGTGGGTATAAACTTCCGGTAGAAATTGGCAAGCCCCAGGAAGGATTGAACTTGTTTCACGGACGTGGGAGCAGGCCAGGATAATATAGCCTTTACCTTTGAAGGGTCCATGCCAATTCCCTCTGGAGTAAGGATAAATCCTAGGTAATGAACAGAAGCAACGTGAAACAGACATTTCTCGGGTTTGGCCAAGAGTTTATGTTCACGGAGTCGTTGTAGTACTGCCTTTACATGCTCTTCATACTTTAGAAGGTCCTTGTAGTAGATCAAAATGTTGTCCAGATAGACGATGACAAACAGGAATAGCATGTCAGAGAACACCCTGTCCATAAAACGTTGAAAGACTGCTGAGGCATTAGCTAATCCAAAGGGCATGACCAGATATTCAAAGTGACCAAAGGGTGTTCTGAATGCTGTTTTCCATTTGTCACCTTCCCGGATACGAATCAAATGATAGGCACCCCAGAGGTCCAGTTTCGTGAAAATCACAGCGCCTCTGACCGCTTCCAGGATATCCGAGATTAAGGGTAAAGGGTACCGGTCCCTGAGGGTGCATTGATTTAATCCACGATAATCGAGGCAGGGTCTAAGTTCCGTAGTGTCCTTCTTAGGAGCAAAGACCAATGAAGCTCCGGCTGGAGATTTTGAAGGTCTTATGGTGCCATTCTTAAGGTTGGTATCCAAGTATTCTCGGAGGGCCTTTTTCTCAGGTTCGGAAAGGATGAACATCCTGCCAAAGGGAATTACTGCTGAGGGATCCGTGTCTATGGTGCAGTCTTCAGGCCTGTGAGGGGGTAAGGCCTGGACTATGGCAGTTGAGAACACATCAACAAATCCCTGATAGGCCTTAGGAACTTGCACGATATTGGAAACCATGAGAGGTGCTTGATGGTCTATTGGTGGTTCTTTGGAAGGGGTGAAGGAGGGATCCAGGATTAGACAGTGAGACATACAAAACTCTGAGCTGGGGAATAGTGATCCTGCTGTCCAATTGATATACGGATTGTGTATCTGTAACCAGGGCATGCCCAGTACCATGGGGTAATGAGCTGACTTAATAATGTTGAATCGAATCCGCTCTTGGTGGTGGTTAATTGAAAGCTGGATCTCATTGGTCTGCAGGCTTATGGGCCCCGAAGTGAGGGGTCTTCCATCAATCACTTCCACCGGCTGCGTGATGCTTCGTGTTTCGTATGGGATGTGGTGACTAAAAACCCAATCTTGATCAATGAATGTTCCCATAGCCCCGCAGTCTACCAAGGCCAAAACAGGATAGGTCTTTTTCCCGGAGGTTGATAGGAAGGCCTGTAGTATCACTAGATTGTTTTGTCCAGGAGAGTTCATGGATGGAATTGATGTGGAGCAAACATCTCTCTCCCGAAGCCCTGCTCCATCTAGGATCGGGAGTTGGCATTTCCCGAACGCCGAGGAGGGGCCAGAGGGCATTCTCTAACCAAGTGGTTGTCTGAGGCACAATACATGCACAACCCCGTATTAATCCTTTTCATCCTTTCTTGCGGGGATATGGTCCACGTAAGGCTCCTATATGCATGGGTTCTGGTTCGGTGACTGATCCTGGGTTTGTGTCAGATTTGGAGGCACTCTCAAAGGACACCTTCGGAGGGTTTCCTCTAGATTTTTTCTTCTCTGCCTTCCTTTCCTGGATGCGAAAGTCTATTTGCATGGCAAGGTCCATAAGAGCCTGGAATGAGTTGGGTCGGGCCACTCTGGCTAACTCATCTTTAATCTCCTCACTTAGTCCTCTCCTGAAAAGGGTAAAACTTGCCTCCGGAGACCAATCAGCTTCCTTGACCAATTGCTTGAATCGGGTTACATACGTGAGCACATCCTGGGATCCCTGCTGAAAGTCTAAGAGGCGTTCCTGGGCACTAAAGACCTGCTCTGGGCGATCAAACATGGTCTTTAGGGCCCGTCTGAAACCATCATAGTCATCTAGGAGAGCGTCGCCGTAGTTAACTAGGGGTGTAGCCCAGGTTAAAGCATTTCCGGAAAGGTTATGTTATGTTATGTTATGTTATTTTGCACTTATATAGCGCCTTATATACCATTGGTATGGTCTGAAGGCGCTGGTAGGTTGAACGCCCTTGGGAACCGAAGTTCAGATCAGTAGAGAGAGAACGGAGAGTCAAAAAGGTGCGTGTGAGCACCAGGTATGTGTGCAGCTCGTGCGGTACTCGTGTAATAGCTGCTTCTTAGCGGTAGATGTGGTGGTTTAGATATCAGGAGAATGTGTTCGTTCTGGCAGGATTTATCCGGAACGGATGTGGCTGCGTTAGGCCTGAGGAAAACGCCTGGCTGGGGGTGTGATACCAGCAGTGTTTACATAGAATGATGTGGAGTAAGCGGCGGATGTTGGTATGAGAACAGTTATACCGAATGGTGTCATAGTATCTCTGTGTTCTAGTTGAGTGGTGATGTAAGGAGAGAGTAAGCGTGGTGGTGTGATATGATGGGTTATATGCTCTTTCAATGAGCACACTTCTAAATGCAACTTTCCCAGAGAGGGTACTGGGCGAACTTCTAAATTCAATTTTTCATAGCAAGGCTACTGGGCGAACTTCTAAATACAATTTTCCACAGAGAGGTTTATTGGGCACACTTCTAAATTCAATTTACCAGAGAGGCTATTGGGCAGAGGGCTATTGGGTACACTTCTAAATGCAATTTTCACAGAGCGTCTACTGGGCATACTTCTAAATTAAATTTTCCAGAGAGGCTATTGGGCACACTTCTAAATTCAATTTTCTAGAGAGGCTATTGGGCACACTTCTAAATGCAGCTTTCCAGAGTGTCTATTGGATACACTTCTATAATCAACTTTCACCAATGCTATTGGGAACACTTCTAAATGCAACTTTCACAGCGTGGCTATTGGGCACACTTCTAAAGCAGCTTTCATAGAGGATATTGGGCTGAGAGATTATGAAACCCACCTTAGCCCTGGGAGTGGAAAAGTAATAGGGTTTAAATATAAAGTGAACCAAACTTGAGTCCAGGAATCCACAAAGGGTTTTTGCAGACCCATCGTATTTGTCAACAATGCTGCCCAGTAACACACTTTCTTTTGCAGCTGAATCAGGGGATAGAACTAATTGCTTGAGAGCAGCGTTTTCCGCCTTTAAATTCTGCACCTCAGTGGTTAATTTTTGCATACCTCGCATCAGGTCCTGGACGTCCGCTTCCATGTCGACTTCGAGTGCGGTCGGTAGGCGTCTCAAACTGTCACGGAGTTCCCCCCTTCTCACCTGAGACCGATCCTTGCTGGACTCCATGGGCGGTGCCTTCTTGCGGACAGACCTGGACTTGAATAAGGCTGAGCGAGTCTCTTCCGACTCCAGCGTGCGTTTAAGATTCTGGGATGCAGCAATCCGGGGATCCGGGAAATGAAGAAGATGTGCTGATGGCGCACGAGTCCAGGAAGCAAGAGGAAAGGGAAAGGGGCAAGGAATGGAAGTAGAAAAGCTAGGAACCAGGAAAGCAATACAGCAAATTACGGAGCACACGTCTGATCGCTACTTGGCAATAGCATTGAGACGCGCGGAGCCGCGGGGGTGCGGTCTATTAGTAGAATACGTTATGTCCAACGTATAGACCACAGAAGGCGTGTCACACTGGACGGCCATGTTGGGAGTGTCAAGGAATGCAAGGCCTGTTGCGTTAAGGACCAGGAAAACCAAAAGGGGCGCGTCCTGTGGGTCATGACAACTGCTGCAAACGAAGCAGAGCAGACATTTTTTTTTCTATTGCTATGAGCACCTCAAGGGTTTCTCTCGGGGTGATAGTAGCAATAATCCCACCTTCTGTGGGCTTCACCGGCCCAGTAACAGCACCGGGTCCCTGGGCCTTTTCTGGTGAGTGAAGCTGGCAGAATGCGAATTTATGGCTTATGTGTGGAAAATATTAACCAAAATAAATGTATTCAAATATAAAATAGAACAATCAGTTCATAATAGGTGCGTTAACCATGCAATCCATTAGATCTTTTGAAAGAAATCCATGAATTTTAATTATATTTATTTAAGAAAATGTGTTAAAAAAAATCAAACAATATATTCTTATAACTTCCCTTTCATGTTTGAAAACAAACTAATAAAGAATTTCTTTAACTGATGATGTGATTCCGAACATGGCAGGAGCACCTGCAGACATGGTTTTCACGGAAGCACCTGCACCGTTAGCAATGGTGCTGGTGCTTCCATGTCCCCATTCCTGTGGAGTGCTATGGGACTACACGCGAATGGGGACTTACAGTTCCCACAGCCTGACACCCCGGCCCGCCAGGACTTGTAATATCTGGGTGGTACCGGGATATCAGGTGGTGGAAACGGGGTTACAAGGTCAGCGGCAACCCACCGGTAACACCGCCAGGTTACAGCCGACCTCGTAATGAGGCCCAATTGTCTTCAGAATTTTGACCCTCCTGTATCTGTATTTAGAAAAACATAACAAGGGTATGTTGCCCATTAATTAATGAACGGGCCTAATATTGTCTCTAACAACAGCATACTTTGGCATATCTACAGAATCCTCCAGTGGCTTACCTGGGGTGAGGTGACTAATCGTGCTGATCAGCATTAGTATCTTAACCCTACCATTGTTATCCCTTATTTCATGTGTTGTAACTTCACTACTGCGGACCTGGTATGCCTTTCTCATAATACAATAGTATACATTGTGCAATCATGCACATAGTTCTCCTTTCATACTGGTTCTGCTATAAATGTTGCTGGATTCACTACTCTGCATCTAATAATTTTGATTACTGGGTTCGAAATAATTACCTCATAAGCTGACGCTCTTTGTGTGGTCAACATGCTTTTAGGTTTCTACAAAATAGCAAATAGGGAATGCTTGACGAATAATGTCATTGAGCACCCCATTGTAATACTTGCAGCTTTTTCAATTGCAAAAGCAGCAGCAGCAAATGCTTGTTCGCAAGGGTAATGCCCTCTCATTACTGGGTCTAACTGTCAAATCTGTTAGTCTATACCCTTCGTCAAGAGCTATTACTGTTCTACATGATCTTCCTTCATCATTTGAATAACCTGTCCTTCCTCGTCATCCATTGGTATCTGTGGCCTAAACAGACATTTGTCAGGTATTCTCAACAATTTACCTATCAATCCAGGAAGCCATGTGAACAAAATATTTATTCCATACAAAAATACTTTTGAGTCTAAAGGGACACCTCATAATGCTTTTTGGCCTGTAAATGCAAATACAAACTCTCTTACATTCATGTAATTATTCCTGGAGTAGAAAATAGTATCCCTTTGTCAGTAAATAATATTGTCATGTTAGGTTTTGTCACTAAGTGAAATCCTAATATGTTAACCGGTGTATGTTGAGAATACAATAATGGCAAAGATACATCATGTTCTCCTATTGAAATGGGCAATTCAAAAAGTAAACTCCTAGCCCCAGAGAATCCCTGCACATTCATGGCAATGTCAGACATTGGGTACTTTCCCTCTCAAACACAGGAACAAGTTGCTCCCATGTCTACAAGAAACAAAAATGTCTTGCCTCCTATCGTTACCCTGACCCTTGGCTCATCTTGGAGGTCTGGTGTCACTGATAGTACTGAACACATCAGGTCACTCTGTGGGCTTTCCTATTGTGGATATACATTCATCACTGCACCCGTACAAGGATTTCCTCCCAGCACTGTCACACTCCCTATACTGAGTGCAGGTGTTTGTGGGACTCCTGTGTTTGCTTTTCATTGTGGCATTGTCGCCTATTGTGTCTGCACTTGTGTTTGCATCGGTTCTTGCTGTGGTTGCCCTTGTGACGACTGTGATTGCAGCGGAATCTTCAGTGTTTGCTGCATTTGCGGCGCATGCGTCTGATACTGCGTGTACTCTTGGGCATAATATTTTGTTGATGCTTTACTATACTGTGGGAAATAGCAAGTTCTGCTGCATGCCCCCTCTACTTCTACGTACGTGGGCCATATGTCCCATTTTCTTACAATTCCAGCATTTCTGCGGTTGTCCCCCATTAAATCCTCCTCCCCATTGAGGGTTTTGAGATTCATCTCCTCATCCTATAGGTCCATTCCCTCTACAACATGGTCAAAAATTGAACCCGCCCTGATCTATTGAGTACACTGCATTGATTGGCTGTGTAGGCTGTAACTCTCGTGTAACCACTCCTTCACTGCTTGCTAACACTGCCCCTGGCAAATCTTGACAATTATTTCTGAACTGACTTTGCTTCCTCAAGCTTTCTATTCTCGCCTTTTTTCTTATCCTACTCTTGTAACAATCGACAATGATCTACGATAGTCAACTGTATTTCTAGACATGGCTTTGCTTCCTTCCCTACTTGTTTCTTCATCTGCCTTTGCACTGGCTCGGGCAGTCCTTGACATAAAATATGATAAAACAATTCTACAATCTTTTCCCATGGTTCCCTGGTCTTGAAATGCGAATGTTCTTGAATCTCCTCAATAGATTCTGGATCAGAACCATGGGCACTGCTACCAAAATGTGCAATAGCACCTGCAGCATTCCAAGTTCTGCATGGGATTACCAAATATATGCTCTTGGGCCCAAATAAATGGAGAGACTCATATATTGTAGCTCACGCACTCTCATCGCGTTATACCTCAATGTACGTCAGCTATGATGTCATCCATCGTGGCAAACAATAAAACCTATCAGGTGGAGAGATTGGTTAAGGGAACATATATATCTATACTTCATATATGTGTAATATCATCATTGGCCGCCCCTTATCTGGTTGGTACGCATTAAACACCCTCTAACTACGTACAATACAGATAATAGCATAATGCTAGAAGCGGATAGGCTTCTGCAACAATGTAAAGTACATTGTTACTTAAACCCTCATTTATTTTCAAATTTGTTTATTGGCATTTATTAATTAACACGCTTGCAGGAAAACATATGCCAAGGTATAAGGATGTTGAAAGTTAATGAGGAAAAAACAACAACAACAAAACAAACCATAAAACATTAATTTTCTCCCAGTGATTCTGCGTGCTGAGTTGGGTCGGTGTCACCAAGTGGGTCAGGAGGGAAGAGTTCCAGGTGGTTTGGAGTGAGGGGGAAGGAGAAGGAGGGAGACATCTTAATAACTGGCGAACTATGGTCTCCGGTCCATTGTGCGGTTGGCTCTTGTTAATTCACGGGGGCTTGTCATCAGAGGGATAAAACAGGGAGTCTGTAAGTTCTCTCCAAGCCTCCAGGGACGAGCTGGATTCATCCGTCGATCTAGTTATGCTTTCCTCCCACGCTGAAGTTTCTGCTCGCACCCAGCGTTTCAACTCGGAGTGCCAGTGTTTCTGTTGGGGCCCTGCTGTCTTCTTCCAGGACATTGCCACAGTCCTTTTTGCCAGTATGCACATGATGTCCATTAGTTTGGTAAAATGCTTGAGTTTGGCCGGCCTGGCATACGTGCCCAGTAGGCATTCCTCCGGGGTCCACTTGTATCTAGTCGCTCCCATGTTGTTGCTTGTCTGCTGAATAGTGGTCCACAGGAGTTGCGCCTTAGTGCATTGCCAGAACACATGGATCAAGTCTGCATTATTCTGTCCGCACCATGTGCAGTTAGAGGGTAATTTGTTGTTCAGTTTTGTTAGCCTGGATGGCGTCAGGTATGTTCGATGTAGGAGGTTAAGTTGGATTTGTCTGAACCTGTGGTTTCTAGAGACCGATTTAGGAAATGACAAGGCCCTTTCCCATTCCTCGTCAGACAATTCTCTGCCTATGTCAGTTTCCCATTTATCTCTCAAATTGGCACTCCGTGGGTTGGGGATGTCGCTCAGTTGGGCGTATATCTGGGACACCGGTTTCCGTCCTTCCCCTAGAGTATAAAGAAGCGTGATTAGGGGGTTCGGTTCCGGTTCCTCCGGCCATGACGACCATTTGAAGCGTGCTGTGGTTCTCAACCTCTGGTACCACAGAAACTGGCCCGTGTGGATTCCATCATTTTCCCGGAGTGTTTCAAAGTCTTTAAAGGCTCCGTCCATAAACAGGTCCCCCCACGAGTATATCCCATTTCTTTCCCAGTGTCTGAGGTGTTGCAGATCAATGGTGGATCCACACAGGTCGGAAATTAGCGGTATGTCTGGGGCATACTGATATTTGGTGCATGTAAGGGTCTCCGTTCTGCGCCAGATTTTTTGTCCCAGTGCGGCTAAGAAGGGGGCATTACGCATCAAGTGGGAGGGGGCCCAGATGAGTTCTTTTAAGTGTAACGGGGAGACCAGGGTCTGTAGTAGGGGGGTCTCAGTTGTGACCTCGTCCGCTAGCCATTTGGTGACGAAACTAAGTTGCGCCGCCAAGTAATACTTTTCAAGGTTTGGGAGTTGGATTCCCCCCTGGGCGTATGGCAGCATTAAGGTGGAGAGTGCTATTTTGCGCCTTCCTGTACCCCACAAAAAGTCCCGGATCATTCTTTCTAACAGGCGGAAAAAGGGCACTTTAATATAAAAATGAATATTCTGAAACCCGTAGAGGAATCTAGGAAGGACGATCATTTTTATTATTGCCGCTCTGCCCATCATGGACAGGGGAAGCTTCGCCCAGAATTGCATGGATTTTTTTAAGGCTGGGACCACAGTCTTCGTGTTATGCTCATGCATTAGTATGGGGGTGTGCAGTATGTGTATCCCTAAATACTTGAATGAGGTCAATTCCCATTGTATTCCTACCTCCGGGAGATCTGTTATGTCTCTCCCCCTTAGGCCTGCTAGGGGGAATAAGCAAGATTTCGCCCTGCTAAACTGAATGCCAGAGTACTTTGCAAAGTTGTCTAGGACATTTAACATCGTGGGTACGTTGTTCAGTGGATCCCTGACATACAGCAGTACGTCATCAGCGTAAAGGGAGATTATATGGTCAACTCCCCCTAGTTGTATCCCAGCATCGAAAAATTGTCTACGGAAGTAAACAGCAATAGGTTCCAGCCCCAATACGTAGAGCATGGGGGAGAGCGGGCATCCCTGCCTGGTGCCCCTGCATATATCCCAGGCCTCTGATATGTGCTTTCCTGTTTTTACTCTGGCTTTAGGTTTGGTATAAAGGATCTTGATCCAGCTGATGAAGCCTGGGCCAAAGCCAAAGTCGACTAGGACCGCCACTAGCCACTCCCAGTATATCGAATCGAACGCCTTGATGGCATCGAGGGACAATAATGCATACGTCTCCGCGCTGGCCTCTGTCTGAGCAATAATCTGTTGTACCCTTCTTAGGTTCATGGAAGTGTTCCGACCTGGTATGAAGCCACATTGATCCTCATGTACCACCTCCCCTATGATTTTGGCCAGTCTGTTTGCTAACACGGTGGTCAATATCTTAACATCATAATTAAGCATGGCTATCGGGCGGTAGGAGTCACATCTGTCAGCCGGCTTGTTGGGTTTGATAATTGGAATCAACAGGGTCTCCCTCATACTATCGGGGAGTATCCCCCTCTCTCGTGCTTCTTGGAAAACCTCGCACAGCAAGGGTGTTAAGGAGGTCTCATAGGCCTTGTAGAATTCTGTGGGCAGTCCGTCGCTCCCCGGGGTTTTACCCGTGGCTAATGACTTGATAGCCTCAGTTATATCTTCTGGTGTGATATCTGCATCTAGTGCTGCTGCCTGTTCCAGGGAGATTTTGGGGAGACCTATTTCCTCCAGGGTGTTTAAAATTTGTTCCCGGGGGACCTGGTCGCTATGAGAATAGAGGAGTTCGTAGAAGCCCCTAAAGGTGTCGTTTATATCTTGCTGGGTCTGTACTATTTCCCCTGCTCCGGTCTGTAGCTTGGTGATAGTGTGTTTGGGGTGTTCCTTCCTGCATAACCAGGCCAGCATTTTACCAGGTCTGTCAGCCTCTCTGTGTGTTCTGTTTGTTTTAGCGGCATAATCAAACTTGGCTAGTCTTTCCCATGCGAGGGCACATTTAGCTCTAAGATCCTTCAGGCTGTCTTCCCTTGGGTGAGTGCTTACTGGAGCGGCTTCTAGCTGCTCAACCTGTTGTTCCCATTGAACCAATTCTCCCCTCAGTTGTCTTCTGATGCCCCCTGCTTTTGTGATGATTTCGCCTCTCGTTACTACTTTGAGAGCATCCCATACCGTACTCAGGCTATCTACGCTACCTTTGTTTCTTTCAACAAAGTTATCTATGAACTCGTGCAGTTCTTCCCTGAACACAGGGTCAGCAAGAGCGTCTATTGGCATCCTCCACATAGGGATAGGGGGCCTAGGACCAGTTTGATTCCATTCTACTAGGAGAGGGGAATGGTCGGAGATGGTTCTACCCAAATAACGCGCTTCCACTGTTTGTGATAGGTGTTCTTTGCCTATGAAGACGTAATCTATCCTCGTGTAAAGGTTGTGCGGGGAGGAGAAGTATGAATACCCCTGGGAGTCAGGATGGCGTTCTCTCCAAATGTCGGCCAGGTTCAACCTATCTGTCAACAAAGACAGGGCCGTGGTTGCCGGTGCGGAGGCTTTCGGGCGGGGCTGGGATCGATCTCGGTTCACATCATGAACACAATTAAAATCTCCCCCCCAGAGAAAAATGCCATGTCTATAGGGTGCGACCTTAGTGTACATGGAGTTTAAGTGTGCTGGGATGTTAGTATTGGGGAGATAAGAGTTCACTATGCATACTTCTTTTTGTTCCAGCCGGCCCCAGAGAATGACAAACCTGCCCTCAGGATCTATGACTGACTCAACTAGGTGAAGTGGGAGCTGGGGGTGGATCCAGGTGTATACCCCCCGTGCATATTTAGAGTATGTAGTGCCCACTCCCTGTCCTCCCCAGTGTTCCCCCAGTTTGGCCAGGGCATCCGCCGTACAGTGTGTCTCCTGTAGCATTGCTATTTGTACTTTTTTCCTGTTCAGGTATGACTTGACTCTGTTCCGGCGTAAGTAGGTTCCCAATCCCCTCACATTCCACGTCATTATCTTTATTGTGACGTTAGATGACATGTCGGGTCACTTCGATTGAGTTCAGTTCGGTCCAGGAACCATCAGTTCCTTCCGAAAAAGGTTCCCGTTCCTCGCCCTCCTCCCACCCGTCCGTCCCTTCTTGCAGCTTCAATCACATTCATGGGAGATTTTGTGATTTGAGTAACTCCCATTTCTTGGAATGGGGAAGATGAACAAACCAAATTAAACAGGAGAACAAAACCTTGAAATGCCCCCAGCAGTTGCTTCAAACTTGCAACGCTCAGGGGTCCCGAGCCTTCCAGGCCACTTTTGGTCTTCCGGGTCGGGAGGCGTGTGGGTAAATTGCCCACACAGTGTCCGGAGGGGTGGGTCATTCTGCAAATGCACGTGTGGTTTCTGGAGTTCCTGCCCGATCTGGCAATCGTTACAGTAGAACTCTGGTGTAACATAGGCGTCTGCTCGTTTAGGCCCACTGGTGGAAGTGCAGGTATATCTTTTAAGTCAGTGTGAGGGCGATCATCTCATTTCCGATCTCGGAGGGTCTTCCTTGTCGTCAGCCAGATTGTTATGTTCTAGCCACATGTTTGCTGCGGCTGGTGTCTCCAGAAATATGGCTCTTCCTTTGTAGAGGATTTTGAGGCGTGATGGGTAAAGCAGCATGTATTTCAGGTTGAGCTTTCTTAATTGTGCTTTAATTGGGATAAAGGAGTTCCTTGCCCGTTGGACAGTGGGGGTGTAGTCCGGGTATATGACTATTGTCGAGTCCTTCCGTTTGATCTCACCTCCTTCTCTGGAGTGTCGCAGTACTATTTCTCGGTCTCGGAAGTTCAGGATTTTAGCTATGATTGGGCGAGGGTGTGATCCCGGAGGTGGACGCTTCTGGAGGGACCTGTGGGCTCTTTCCACAGAGAAGCCCTGCGAGAGTTTCCCTGGGCCAATTTCCTGTAGTAGGAGTGTCTCTACAAATTCAGTCGGGTCTGAGCCTTCCAAGTCTTCGGGAACCCCCAGCAGGCGAATGTTGTTGCGGCGGGCTCGGCCCTCAGCATCCTCCGAGCGCGCTTCGAGTCTCGACACCTTTTGCTCTAGGACCTGGACTTTCGACTTCAGCTCCTGGGTGTCTTCCACATTCTCTTGTAGAGTGTTTTCAGCTGTCGTCACTCTTTCCGTGAGGTTGCGGGCGTCTTGTCGCATAAGCTGCATGTCTGTTCTCATCTCTTCAATTTTCCCTTCTACTGACGTGCGGAGGGCTGCTATAGCCTGCAGGACCTGTGCGTGCTTAAGGTCTTCTCCCTGTTGGGAGGGTTCCGCTACCGTTTCCTGGGCCTGTTGCGGCGGTCTTTGGGGCTTGGTCGTCGTAAAGGAGTCCATCGTGACCAACTTCAGTTTGCCTTTGGGGGGGGACATCACCCTCGTCAGGCCGTAAAGCTTTAGTTCTATTTCTTGCTGTATTAGCTATGGTGGTCTGCGGCCCTTAAATCTTGTCTCAGGATTGAGGGTGTCCAGTAAAGTTTCTCAGATGGGGCCTTCTATCTGGGCTGTTCAAATGGCTATAGGTGCGGATCCCCGTAGTTCAATTGCCCTGATCGCGAATCAAGCGGGTGAGGTACAGTCCAAGACAGGCTTCCAGCTATTTTAATTGGGTTCCGCTTTTCGTGGTGTCCCAACCGCAGGTGTTTTAAGTTCTTGATGCTAGCCCCAATGGGTGGGGGCTCCCGGGTTTATCCGTCAGTTGTTGGCCTTATAGCTGCGCTTATTATGTTGTTTTGCAATGCTCTAGGAGTTCCACCGCCAGGCAATGGGGCCGGGTGTATGGTAAGGCGGGCGCCAGGTTTCGGAAGGATCCCAGGTCGCTGTGATATGTTTCTGGCTGCCTCAGCGACAGGGTTATTGCTAGTCTGACGAGGCACGTTCCCTCCCCCGGGCAGGGCAGGAGTCGTGGGGCTCGGCTGTGAATGCCTCCTCGGTGTCCCTCTCTTATTAATGCATCGCGCTGCAATCCACCACCTTCCCAGTTGTGAGATTATGGTTCGGCTCACCTGTGTGTGGGCGTCGTCGAGACGACCGTCAGCCCTCGAACTTCCTCCGAGTGTCGCGGTCGGTGTTGCAGCAGGGGGGGTCGGTCAGTCTCCCGCCTGTGGGAGCCCGAACGAGGCCAAGGGGAGGACTCCGCGACAGCGGCTCGCAGGAAAGAAAAGTCCCAGGGACGCGATCGGACTCCAGCCTCGACCTTTCTCGGATGTAGCGGGTCCAGGACGCGCGGGCCAAGTCGCTCACCTCGAGTCACTGGCGCATCCCCGCGTCAGCGTGGGTTTGTTCCCGGCTTCTCCTTGTTCGTCCGGGTTGGCTCCGCTCCGCTCTGTCTCCGCCCAACGGAGCTTCCGCTGTACGTCGTCTCCGCCGGCGCCGAAAGGCTCCGGTCACACTCCCTCCTTCAGCGCTTCCACCCTGTGGGCTGCCTCTGGGCGTCAGGGCCAGAGAAGTCGCCCCGTCGCAACGTCGCAGCAAGCTGCGGGGCGTCCGGTCTCAGTTGGCTTCACTCGATCGCGGGCGCCGCCATCTTGTTGGTCCGAGGGGTGCAAGATTAAGCCTCTCGTTTCGATGCTTCCGTCTTCCGATTTTACTCGAAGACTCCTTCAAGCGCCGGCAATCTGTTTGCATTCCAGAAGATATGTTTATATCCCTTCACAGCGTGATTTTCAGCGATATTTATCCGTGTTTCAAGGATCACGGGACGGAGCTCCGAAGGAACCTGTCTTCACGGCATGCGTGCTGGCCACGCCCCCTACTTAAACCCTCATGATTGGTTGGCACTCTTTTCCAACCTTGCACATTCAACTCGTTAGCAGCACGTAAGCAACAAAACCCAGGTGCAGGGGAACAACATCAGCCTTTCTTAGCTAAATAGCCTACCATCTCTCATCAGTTAGGCCATAAATCAAGGCTTGACCTTGTTGGCTGTTCTCTTCTTCAGAACTTTCAACAGAGTGAAGGCACATCGCTATCTTTGTCTGGAGCTTCATGAATAGGCTTTGTTTTCTGGTCTTTCACCACATGTGAAGAGACCATGATTTTGTCCATTCTGTCCTTCTATTTAATGCTAATTAATTCAATTATATTGGGTGCTATTATTCCTCTTGGCCCCTGGAGACTTGTTTGTTCCGTCTTGCATGCGCTTTCTGCATCTTTGATTGGTCAATACTTGGCACTCATAATTATTCACTCCTTTACTTAATCTGAGAGAAATAGGTCTTAGTTACATGGCTTATCCTCTTTGTCTCCTTTCGTTCCTTGCAGTTGCTTCTTGCTGTAGCATCCTTGATCCTAAGCCAAGCAAATACCCTTTGTTCTCACACAAAGCTGTATTCCAGCGCCTTTCGGCTCTGCAGCCTTGGTCTCTCTCCTTGAGATTTCTTGCTTACTATTATACGATGCCAATGTCCATTTTCTTAACGTGGCTGCTTTACTTGTGTTATATTTCCTATTTAAGCAGACTACTACGTTATCTTGCGTTTCTGTGAATATACATCTACTACATCTCTCATCACTTATCTTCTTCATGTATATGGATTTCTTCATAATCACATATATGTTCACTTTGTTGTTTCAGTTACATCCTTCATTCTTTACACATCCTTTCATCAGATTCAGTGCGTCTATGTATCGTCTCTCTTTGTGACATCACTTTTCTTCTGTCCGACTTTACTTAAAGTTCTTCCATGTCCAGTGGTGTCTGCAGACTCATGTCGACCATTACAGTTTGAGGGTACATTCAGTATGGTTGCCTGTGTGCATACTGTCCCTCATACCTTCTATATGATATTGGGATGATACCAGGTGTCATGCACAGTGCTTTCTTGCTGTTCTTTCAGTATGAGGGAGGTGAGGGGGTAGGCTCTATAGATTACGTGTACATCTGCCTCTCTACATTGAGTTAACACAGTGGTGAATGTCTCACTGTGGGTATAGGGCAGGGATGTCATTTGGGGGTCACCAGCTGCAGCCCCTGAGGTCATCCTTGCTACCCCTGTGGTCTCCGTTGCTACCCCTAAAAAGAAATTAAAAAAAAATATATTTTTATTTTTACAAATAGAAGCTCCTTGGCTATGACCAGCTCCATGTGGCTCTTTGTTTCTGGCGTGGCTAGCATTCTTGTTCAGGCCTCTTACAACAACAGAGGGTTCCACAAGTGTAACACTTTGAGCAGTGACCCTAAATCAGAAAGAATATGAATAACAAATAATTTGTCTTTTTGGAATTCTATACAATAAAGGTTTATTTCAGGCACACTTCAGGGAGTGAGTCATTGATTTAGTCTGTTCTTAAACACCTCAAATTCACAAGGCAGACAGAAATGTCGAAAAAGTATTTAGAGTAGAATAAGCATCCTTTTAGGATTATGTATTTTGCTTTTCGCAATTTGCTGTTATAGCATGGTTTTTTCTGCCGTTGTCTCTGTTATGATCATAACAAGACATTCCATCTCGATGTCTTCGGTCACTTGACAAAATCCTTGTGCCTAAAGGCTTGTGTACAGTGTTGAACATTTTTGACCATAGCACATAGAGGGGCCCTTGATTTCATTGTGCCACAATTAATGCTTTGTTGTAATGTGTCTTTCTTTCCTATTTCCATGGCATGCTGTTCAGGAGGTTTGTTTGCACGTATCAGGTAAAGAGTGCCCAGAGGACGGGATGCTGTGTGAGTGTGCTGCATTCACAGTGCTAATCTAAATTATTTTCTTTTCTACGGTGTTATGAAGCCTCCCAATGGTATGTATTTTGCCAACATCTGAAGCCTGAAAAGTAGATCCACGCAGGCTTGACATGTGGCCAACTTTGCACCAGACCTGCAGATGAACTGGCCTGTTGTTAAATATCATTTACTAGTTTAATGGTATCCACTACAGAGTGTAATTTGCTTTCTGACTTTGAGAATATTCAGACATGTAATTGCTAATTTTACTATAGCCGGTAAAATAGCTATAGCCAGTAAGATAGCTCAATGGGTTGAGTGCTCGCTGCTGCAATGTGTCTGTGTGATCTGCAGGTTCGAATCCCATCAAGACCAACTCAACCTTTTATCCTTCTGAGGTCGATAAATGAGTACCAACACAGCTTGGATGACATTGTATGTATATTTGTTTTATATAAAGCGCTTAAGCGCAAGTGCTTTATAATACCACATCATTATCATTTTGCCTTGGTCGTCTGCTTGCATTCACAGTAATTTGGTAATATGGGCCTATACACACTGATATTAACGATACATATGGTGATCCTTTCTTGTATGAAATGTATATCACATTACAGTGATATCGTAACCATATTTTTCATAGTGTACTTCGGAAAAATGCTATGTGATGCCACTTCCTGTTCTATCAAGAGGTGAAAGGTTGTGTTCCATCACTTCCTGTGATGCCATTTCGAGGTGTGGTCAAATTACATCACTTCCTATGAAGTCATCACAGGTCAATGGTCGTGTGATGTCACTTCTGCTACCCCTGGCATTTTGATGAAATGACGTCCTTGGTATAGGGTGGGGGAGCCCTGTGTTTGTCAGGGCCTCATATGCTTTTTTAGTTACAGGGGATAAAGCCCTCCTGTGGTGAGTTGTTTCTTGGTCACTGGAGTTGTCTGAGGTTGGCTGCCTTGGAAGCAGTCGGCGTTGCAGTGGGAAAGGTTGAGTGTCCATGGGCGGAGGTGCAAGAGACATGTCCATGGTGTTTGGGTTCAGCGTGTCTACATTCAGTGGTCGTGAGGGTTCCGAAAGTTGGCTAATTCAAGGCCGTAGATGTTAGCATGGAGGCTGTAGAGTTAGAACAGGTATAATTCTGGGTGTCTATGTTCAGAGGCAGCACAGGCAAAATCAATACAGCTCTAAAGTGGCCATGTTCAAACCAATGCAAACCTAATCAGTATCAAATTAATTTTATGTTATGTTATGTTAAAGGATATTTATACCGTGCACTGTCATCACCGGAGTGGTCTCCTGGTGCTCTGGCGGATCTGAAAGGCAGGGGGGTAGGGTAAGTTAGTAAGACTGTGGCGGGAAAAGTGCAAGAGATCTGTGATGTGCTGTTGGCAGCTTCAGTTCGGTTTACACCTTTCGCTAGCGTAGGTGTGATTTCTTCGGTTGTAGTTGTCGAGTGCTGTTGTGTGGGGATATGTGTGGTTTGTTTCATTGTTGTGTAGTGAAGTGTGTGCAGTTTATTGTGCAATATAGGTATGGCTCTGTTATGTTTAGAATTTGAGAGATATAAGCAGATGGGTGAGATTTTTAGTGGGGTTCGTTAGTGGTGACGTTTCATCATACATCCTCAGCTTTGGCCACTTATGATACAGGTTTCTGTTGGTGTCGTGGGTTGTGGTGTGCTGGGGGGCGTGGGCGATCTCCCACCTATATTCTGTGCAGGTTTGTGGGTTGTCTGCAGAGACATTTAGTTGCAATGCCTCCTCTACCCACCCTCTATCAGTGGTTCAATTTAGGATGCTCCCGTCTCTCTTGTTAGCCTCTGTTTAGGCCCTCCTTAGGGACCCGTTTCCCCCTCCAACTCAGATGTCTCTCCACCTCCCTGCACTTGCCGTGGTATGATTTTTGTCCTCTGTCTTGCGACTTGTGTGTTCATTCCGAGGGGTATGGGTGTTGCTCATTCGTTTTCATCCGGTTCTGAGTTGAACAGCCATGTTTTCTGAATTTTAGTGGTCCTACATGTTTCGTATTTCTCTCGGGAGGGAGTTCCACATTTTTGCAGTTGGGCAGGAGAATGCTGATCCACCATAATTTTTCCTTGAGTACCATTTAGGTTCCAGGCGGATGTCGTTGCTGGATTTTTGTGTTCTGCTCGGCTTGTAAATGAAGATTTTGTTTTGTATGAATTCTGCTCCTTGGCCGTGGATTGCTCTGTGCGTTATGCACATTGTTTTGAATGCGATTCGTTTTTTTGACTGGCAGCCAGTGTAGCATCTTTAGTGCAGGAGTGATGGGGTCTCTTTGTGAAAGTTTGAGAAGGAGTCTGGCCACTACGTTCTGTATATGATACAGTTTATTCAGTAGATAATCCATACAGAGCCCCTCTTCCCTTTCTATGGCAGCTTGCAGAACCCTATGACCATATTACCACAAGCATATTTTTTTCCCTTTCAAACCTATCCTACTTTCGAATAACTTTACCACATAGCCGGTCCTTGGTGGACATTGCCACTTTAACACCATTTTTTGTCCCTCGCGGTCATGGCCAGTAGCCAGATTGTCCATGTCATGACCTTATACCATGGCCCGGACAATCTGGCCACTGCCCATGGCCACAGGCTATACCTCAGTCGCCAAAGGTATATCACTATTTTTTAACCTACATTATGACACTTGTCAAAAAATAAAACCCGGACACGTTTGCAAAACCATGCTTTAATGTCCTTGCCAATGCTCCAAAAGTGTCAAAATGTATGTACATACAATAGTCATATAACTTAGCCCCCACTTGAAAAAATCCATTCAGTCTTTACACAAACATTGAAGGTTGGGTCTATAATCTTTCTCAAAACCTTTGTCCACATTCGTCAATAGACAACAAAGTTATAAGCCATCTAAAAATGTTGAGACCCCCCTCTAATTTCACCCCTTCTGGAGAAAATCCCACCAAACTTTAGAAAATCATGTATATGTCGATCTAAAATCTTTTTGCAAACTTTTGTGTAGATTCCTCAAATGGCACCACGTTTATAAGCCTTTACATTATTTTGGGATCCCCCTCTAATTGTGCTCCCTCTTGACAGAATCCCACTTAACTTTGCAAAACCATTTATATCTAGATCGAAAAGAAATTGCCAAATGTTGTGCAGATTCATCAAATAGCACCACATTTATAAGCCTTTACAATATTTTGCCCCCACCCCTCTAATTTTGCCCCCTCTTGACAGAATCCCACAAAACCTTGCAAAACCATTCAGGATTAGGGCTAGAATAAAATTCCAAAATTACATGCAGTTTCATTGAGTGGCGCAAAAGTTATAAGCAATCCAAAAACTGCTTTTCACCAACCCAGTAATGCAGAAACAGGTACAGATGCCTTAGGACATCTGAAGTGTCCGTGGACACCACAGGACTGTCCCAGGACATCTGGAGTGTTTATGGACATTCAGGGATGAAAACGCCTGTTTTTTGGCTTCTTATAGCCATATCCCATCCCATCCTCATCCCCCCCACCTCCCCAGAGATTGTTTGTTGAGTTTGATAAGTGTGTTTCTTTTTCTTTTTTCACCACAATGTCTGCGGAGAAACCACCACCCCCACCCCCGTGCACGTAATAGTCCACAAATCGAACATGGCGGGCGTTTCAGGGAAACTGACGCATTCGCATTTCACGTTTTTCGGCATCCAATCAGCGTGCGCGGCTGATGTCCGCAGACTTCACATCGCCCGATGGGCCAATGAGATCACTGTCCGCGGACCGAACAGGGAAATCGGTCTGCAGAGCATAGCCAGATATCACTAATTTGTTTTACTTACATTTAGCCCATTTTAAAGAAAACTACTGGACGGATTTACACCAAATTTTCAAAAGCATGCTTTCGGGACCAAGCAGCCGCTCCTGCCACAAATTTGGTGAAGATTCGTCCAGTTTGGGCTGTAGGCGTGAGCAAAGTTTTTTCCCATTATGCCTATGGAAAAAAACACATTTTTCAGACCCCCCTACAACTTCCCCCCCTTGACGAAACCTCACTAAACTTAGAAAGAAAATTCAGAGCGGGCCATAAACTTTTTTTGCAATGTTTGGTGAGGATTCGTCCACGGAGAGCGAAGTTATAAGCCACCCAAAAAGTGGTCTTCCTATGAGTTGAGCACTTAACCATAACTACATGGCCGCTACCGTGGCTATGTAATATATATATATATATCTGGATAAGGATCACAGGACACCGTCTTATCTCAGCTCTCACTTTATTCTTACTGACGCCTCTTCCACCCTGAGGTTCCTCTCCTTCCTCATGCTACAGCGTATCTCCTTAACCCTTTAGGTCTCAGCCACTTTCCCTCACAACACCTCCCCCTCACATATGTCCTTACATCCATGTCACACCTCTTCAATGAGTCAGCATGGCCTTTTAATGATCTTCTCTGGGCCGGCCCTCTGGGTCAGTCTCTCTCATTTACGATGGTGCCGTGACATCTCCCTCGCGCTCTCCTCCTTCTTCCTCTAGCGCCCCTGTATCCTGAACCAGGTCTTCATTCGGCATGAAGTGCTTGAAGAAGGATGCATTCCTGGTGACTGGCCTCTGGGTGTTGGCGGCTGCCACCATGATCCCTTTTACATCGGTCACTCTGAGGTGTGTGCTGCCATATCTCGTGTCTGTCGTCCTCTGTATTCTCTGCTTCTCAAGCACTTCTTCTCCTTCCTCGAATTCTTTGACCCTCACTTTCCGGGCCCAGTCTGTTCTCTCTTTGGTTGCCTCCTTGGTTTTCATGTCTCTCTCTCTCTCTCTCACCTCCCTTGGGTTCGCGCATCTTGGTTTGGTTTACTCTTATTAGGTCTCCGGGTGGTACCCCTGTCACCGAGTGTGGCGTGTTTCTGTAGTGGCGTAGCATGCGGCACAGGGCTTGCTGAGTCGACTTGCCTTCAAAGGTCACCTTCTGGATGGTCCTTTTTATTTAATGACGAACTGCTCTGCCATTCTGTTGGCTTGTTGCCAGAGCGGGGTTATCCTTTGGTGGGTGAAGCCTATGTGCTTTGCGAACCAGTGGAAATCCTGGCCACTGAACGGCGACCCATTGTCCGTCTTGACTGTGGCGGGTATCCCCCACTCGCTGAACACTTCATCTATGACTCCTATGACCTGTGTGAACGCTGTGGATGATGTGTGCTTGACGATGGAGAATCTGGAGAACTCATCTACTATTACCAAAAGATGGTCCCCTGACTTCAGTGGCCCATAGAAGTCCATTGCAACGCCCTGTCATACCTTCTCAGGATGCGTGTTGGTTGCATGGGAGTGGCGGGTCACTTCCCCTTACGCACTGACATGGGAGGCAGCTTCTGGTTACTTCCTCCACCATTGTTTCCATGAGTGGGAACCACTCTGTCTGTCGGAGCAATTTCTTGGTTGCCTCTAATCCCCGGTATCCTTTGTGTGCCAACCTCACCAGGCCCCTCCATAGGGATGATGGGATGACAATGCGGCACCCTCTCAACAGCATCCCTTGTTCTGACACTGCCAGCTCTGTGCTGATCTTTGCCATGTGCTCCATCTCCTGCTTGCTGACTCCTTCTTGATGATGTGCCAGTCTTTTGTAGTCTCTCCACTTGTTTTAGGCTGTGAGATCTTTTGCCCATCTAATGGATGGGTAGGCCTGTGTTGCTCTGGCCAGGCCCTCTATGGTGAGTGTGGGCGCTAAGGCCTATTCTGTGACATAACCTAAGTATTCGGCATCACCATCCCTTGGTTGCTGGTCCTCAGCCATCGGGTGCCTTGCGATATAGTCAGCGGGGTTGCTGTCTCCCCCTGGTCTGTGCGTGATAATGTAATCATATTGTTGGAGGCTAATGCCCTAACTTTCTATTCTTTGCGGCATCTTTGTTCTCGGATTGCCAAAAAAGTGATAAGAGGGCCAGGTGATCTGTTATGAGGGTGAATTCTTTCTGATCATTAAGTGGTGGAAGTATTTACAGGCCCACACCGTTACCAGGCTCCCCTTCTCCACCTGTGAGTATGCGCTCTCTGTCGGGGACAAGGATCTGCTTGTGTATTCCACCACGCAGCTTGCAGGCATACATACATGAGTGCCTGGTCGTTTTTCTGCTGGGTGGTGCCGGACACTAGGATGTCGTTGGAATAGTTGAAAGCTAGCTTGACTGGGAGGATCAGGTGTCTGATGGTCTCCTAGAAGATCTCCGTGGCAGAGGATATTCCAAAGTTCAGCCGCTTATATTGAAATAAGCCATTGTGGATGGCAAAAGTGTTCATTGATCTAGAGTCAGGATGTAGTTCGAGCTGGTGGTACCCCTGGTTGACGTCCAACTTGGAAAACTTTGTGGCACAGTTCAGGCTGACATTCATGTCCTCAATTTTCGGTCCGGGGTGTCTCTCTCTATCTCAATCGCGGTATTTGCCCCTTTCATGCTGACACACTGTTTTCATCTTTGGGCACCACTACCAGGGGTGTGATCCACAGAGTAGGCCCAGTCACGTGTTCTATAATGTCATTATCTAAGAGCTACTGCAATTCTCGTGTCACGGCTTCCTGCAGATGAAAGCCTACCCTTCTTGGGTGTTGTGCAACGGGTTTGATTTTGTCATTAATGTGTAGGCGGATCACTGTGTCTTTCAATCTTCCCAGGCCTTTGAAGGGTTCGGGAAACATGGCCCTTATCATTTCCTTGTTTACTTGGGATCCCTTCATGTGGCATATGGTCTCGCTGCCGCACTGGTCTCCGCTAGATACCACCATGTCACTGTCCTGAAACTTGATGTCTATCAGGCCGAGTGATTTAGCTGTGCGTTCGCTGAGCAGACATTTTGCTCTGACTGGTCTCCTCAGCACATGAACTATGGTGTCAATGGTCCTCCCTTTGAATGAAAATGTCTTTCTATATTGTCCCAGCGAAGGGAGTGGCACGCTGGTCCCCATTGAAAAATTCTTCCTTTCGATGGGATCAAGTCCTGTATGTTTCCTTATAGTAGGAATTCCTGTTCCTCCATAATGTTGACAGTGGCCCCTGTGTCTATCAGGAAGTGATGGGTGACTGCATCCATCTTTACCATCAGTTTGGGTGCTTTGCTGTTATCTTGCCCCACATGTATCTGATTGACAAACTCGTCGGAATATTCTGGGTCCTGTCCATATAAAGATTTGTCCCAGTTTGCATATGGGTCGTCTGGGTAGCCGAAGTGGTCCGCATTATATTCTGACCGTGGCATCAGGTCGTTGCTATGTGTCTCCCCATAGACTAGGCGAAGGGTCCACAACCTTGTGTGCTCAATGAGCATAATTTGCATATCAAATAAAATGGTGAGCAACAGCTATTCTTCGACGGAACAGAACGGCTCTCAGTTAGGGGGAAAGGATTTTAACAAATTAGAAATGTAATACATTTTGGACTACTAATAGAACTTTTTAATTTGCAGCACTTAAGTTATCTAGATCACATGCAATTCTAGTAAAGAACATTTCAAGTCCATTCATTTCATTTGACATTAAGTGGTTGTTAACAGGAAATGTTGAAAAAATGGACTGGTCAGTAGTACATTTTTAGACAGACAGGACCGTCAAGATTTACAAAAATTAAATAAACATTACCAGAGGATTCAGGTTCCCGCGCAAGATATTTTAAAGAAATGTAGTGCAAATGTTTGGACAGTAAAATCGGTCACAAACTGAGCACTGATTTTCAGGTGTACTTTGGGGCTATGCCTGGGGATTATCTGGGGATTTTAGTGGCAAATGGTGCATTCTTAAGCATAAAATACCTCTAATACTGTTCCTCAGTCAATGATTACTGAATTTTGGATTGTTTTTTCTTCAGGAATGTTATGACATTTTGCATTTCTGATTGAACACATAGTGATAATTATCCTCCTAAATGAATGATATGATATGATATGATATGATATGGTATTTATAACGCGCCTATACACAGGTGTTTCAAGGCGCGACGAGGCAGGGAGGGGAGGAACAAGGGGAGACAGACAACGATCCTACTAGGCCAGGTGTCATTCAGATCGCGCAAGTGCAGGGGTGGGGGAGGGGGAAAAGTGCAAGGCGAAGGGGAGGGGGGGAAGTGCCGTACAAGGTAAGTGGCGAAAAGTAATAAATAAATAGGGCCAGCTGGTGGCAAGTGCAAGATAAGTGCAGAACAAGTGCTGGGGAAGGGGGGGGGGCTGTAGGGATACAGAGACAGTCCCGCAGTGCAGAGGGGTTCAAGGGCATCAGTGCAAGTGGAGAGTGGCTGGGCCCAGGACCGAGGCCGTTTAGAGTGGTCCAGTTTCAGGATCAGTGCAGTTTCAGTGAAGAATTAATTTGCTGTTCAGCAGGGGAGAGGGAGAGAGAAAGCAGAAGCAAAGAGGAAGGTTTTGAGGTGCTTCCGGAACCAGAGATGGTTCTCCTCAAGTTTCAGGGAGGCAGGAAGGCTGTTCCAGAGGGAGGCCCCTGCCGCGGAGAGAGATCTACCCCCAGCTCGTTGCTTCGAGAAGCGGCTAACCATGAGGGAGTTGGAGGCGGATGAGCGAAGGGCTCGGGAAGGAAGATATTTGGGAAGAGAGAGTTGAAGGTATTTAGGACCCAGGCCCCAGAAGGCCTTGTGGACAATGCAGAGGGTTTTGAACTTTATCCTCGCAGCCACTGGGAGCCAGTGTAGAGATTTCAGTCCTGGAGAGATACGGTCCCTGGGCTTGAGGCCAAGGACAAGTCTCGCAGTTCTGTTCTGGATGAGTTGCAGAGGGCGGAGAGTGGAGGCAGGCAGATTAAGATAGAGGCTGTTACAGTAGTCCAGCTTCGAGAGAACCAGGGCTCGGGAGACAGTGAGCTTCTGGGGGAAGAAGAGGAAGGGAAGAATACCTCTGAGGAGGTGCAGCTGGTAGTGTGACCTCTTGGCGACGTCAGAAATATGAGGAGAGAAGGAGAGTGTGGAGTCGAAGATGACCCCAAGGTTTTTTGCCCTGCACGTAGGAGCAGGGAGGGGGCCAAGGGAGGCAGGCCAGAGAGCTGCAGGGAAGGAGGGAGTGGGAGTACCGATGAGTAGAATCTCAGTCTTACTGGCATTAAGGCAGAGGTCATTGGCGGCACACCATTCTTGGATAGCAGACAGACAGTCAGAGATGAGGGAAGGAGAGGGGGAGGCTGAGGGTAGCCTGAAAATGAGCTGGGTATCGTCCGCATAGCACTGGAAATTAGGGCAGAGAGCGGCGATGCGGTGGGCAAGGAGTGCCAGATACTGGTTGAACAGCCAGGGAGACAGATTAGATCCCTGGGGGACACCACAGGTGGAGAAAAAGATGTCGGAGAGGAAGGGCCCCAGTTGGACCTGGGAGGGTCGATTTGAAAGGAAAGAGGTCAGCCACGCCAGAGCCTGACCAGTGATACCTAGGTTTTCCCGGAGACGGTTGAGCAGGATGGCATGGTTGACAGTGTCAAAAGCAGAGGAGAGATCGAGCAGAATGAGAACACACGGAGTGTTGGAATCGAGGTTCAAGAGCAGGTCTTCACGGATGTTCAGGAGAGCAGTTTCCGTGCTTCTGGCAGCTCTGAAGCCAGATTGATGGTCATGAAGACTACCAACAGATTCAGCATGGAGGTTAAGCTGGGAGATGGCCAGTTTCTCCAGGAGCTTGCCCAGAAAGGGAGTGATGGAGATAGGGCGATAGTTATCCGGGCAGGAGGGGTCGGAAGAGGGTTTCTTGAGAAGAGGGTGCACAAGGGAGTGCTTGAGGGGGGAAGGGAAGACTCCAGAGGCGAAGGAGTGGTTGCAAAAGTCAGCCAGGGCAGGAGCCAGGGAGTCGATGTGGTCCTTGATAGTTTTGGAGGAACAGGGGTGAACCTGTTTAGACGAGACTTTCATTGATCGGACTTGTCTGGAAACCTCGTCAGCAGAGAAAGGTGGAAAGGCAGAGAAAGAGGGAGGAGGGGTGACCGCAGAAGGGCCAGAGGAAGGGCCGGGTAGGGAGGGAGGGAGGTGAAAGGAGGAGAGCGAGGACAGGATGTCCTGAGTTTTAGAGATGAAGTGAGAGGCCAGTGCAGTGCAGAGGGCCTGGGAGGGGACAGGAGAGGTAGAGACTGCAACAGGGTTGGCCAGCTCCTTGCAGATTTTAAAGAGTTCGGCGGAGTTTGATGCCGCAGAGATGCGGGCTTGGATAAGGGCTCTCTTCTTGGTGAGAACGGAGAGCCGGTACTGCCTTTGGAGCAGGCGGCAGGCCAGTTTGTCAGAGGATGAACATGAAGCACGCCATTTCCTCTCTGCACCCCTGCACTTGCGTTTTAGGGTGACGAGATCTGAGTCATACCAGGAGTTACATTTGGCTTTGGGCTTCAGGCGGATTCTCATGACGGGGGCAAGGATATCAAGAGTAACAGATATAGCAGAGTGGAGCATGGAGAGGGCTGTGTCAGGGTGGGAGTCAGCCGAAGGGGCAGGGGGGGGCGAGAAGGTAGCAGCGAAAGCCTCAACTGACACACGCTTCATGGGTCGGATGACCGAGAAGGTGGGTGGCAGTGAAGAGGGTGGCTTTGCCTGTGGGGTAGGGAGGGTGAGGTGGGAGGATAGGAGAAAGTTATCACTCCAGGAGAGAGGAGTGGAGAGAGGGACGGAAAGGGGGAGGTCAGAGGAGATCAGAGCATCAAGAGTGTGCCCAGCAGAGTGAGTAGGCCCGGATGGGAGAATAGAGAGTGAGAGAGAGTCGCAGAGGTCACGAAAGAGACCAGTGGGGGGACTGGAGGCATCAAGGTGGATGTTAAAGTCGCCAAGAAAGAGGAGTTGAGTGGTTGAGGACAGGAGTGAGGAGGAGAGGTCAGCCCACTCAGAGAGGAAGGAGGAAATTTGACCAGGTGGCCGATAGATAGTAGCCACGGTAAGGGAATGGCTAGGAGAGAGAGAGAGTCGGCAGACAAGACATTCAAAAGAGGAGTAGGTCTGCGTAGGAGTGACAGTGGCAGGAATCCACTCAGGGAAGATAAGGGCAACACCACCCCCTGCACGGTTAGGCCTGGGCATGGAGAGAATCTTGTAACCGTCAGGTAGGAGTGTGTCAAAGCTGGTGGCAGAGCTGGCTGTGAACCATGTCTCAGTGAGACAAAGGACGTCGAGGTCCAGTTCCTCAAGAAGGTGACAGATATTGGAGGAGTGCTTGATGGCAGAGCGAGTGTTTAGTGTGGCAATGTGGAGAAGGCTGCCATCCTTGAAGAACTTCCGGGGAGGGGTACAGATCAGAGGTACGCCCTGCGGAGGTATTGAAGAAGGAGGTGAAAAAGGAGCATGAGAGGGGGCAGGGAGGGGGGGTAGAGGCAAGGTAGCCAAGGATAGAGGAGGGGGGACAGCAGGAGAGGAGAGGAAGTTGATGAGGTGTGGGAAGCGTCTATCGAAGAGGTGAAGGTTGGCCTGAGGGCCTTGGACCAAGACGGTCCCATTAGCGTAGACATTAATGATGGCCTTAGAGGAGCGGAAGGGGGCCAAGAGGACATCCCAACGGGTGCCACCATTAATGGGAGAGGAGGAGAAAGGAGAGAGCACAGAGACCATATGAAGTGTCCATAGGTCAGGCGAAGGCACGAAAAAGAGGATGTCAGTGAGAGTTTCCTTAGAGCAGGCATTAGTGTAGGTGTCAGCGATAGGGAGGCCTGGGTTGGAGACCAGGATGTCCTTTTTAAACTTTTTCCTACCAGATTTAGTGAGGAGAGCAGGATAGTCAATGGAGAAGCAGTTAGAGAAGATAGGCGAGACGGAGAGCACCATGGAGTAGGAGGAAGGGAGGGGGGGGAGACAGACGAAAACGAGAGCACGCAGACAGGAAGTGAGCGGCAAGCACAAGTTAGCACAATTAGAGCAAACAAACAGTAAAGCGTATTAGGTACCGGGCCACCTAAATTAGAGAATCCTGCGAGGGGAGAAAAGCACCCTAGTTTACCACAACTGTGAGTACAGAGAGGCAAGGCCCCATGCGGATGTAACCAGGAGTAGGAGGGGTGGGCCGGGGAACGGAGAACAGGTGGAACTGGCGCCTGGCGTCCCCTGCGGACACCTGCAGACACACAGGGAGCCGCACTGTAGGAGTCGCCCTTGGCCTGGGGCCCTTAGCCGCGGGGGCTGCCGGGCAGAGGGCTGCCCAGGAGGGGGGAGGTTATAGGCAGAGGGAGAGGAAAGGGGGGGGGTGTGGGCGGGCAGGGAGGCGGGGAGGGAGAGGAAGACCAGGAAGTGGGAGGGGGGAGCAGGAGCAGGCCAAACACCGCGCTAGGAGCGCGAACAACAATTAAGCAATTTTTACAAAAAAAAAAAAAAACACTCACGGAGGCCCAGGCAGGGCTTCCCAGGCCTGCTGTTCCCCTCAGGCCACCGGCGACCGCTCTCCACGCTCAGCTGGAGAAAAGAAGCGAGCGGGGGGAACGGCCGTCGAGTAGGCCAGAGGGGAGGCAGGCACACAGCCAATCAGAGGGGGGGGTGGGCGGGCAGGGAGGCGGGGAGGGAGAGGAAGACCAGGAAGTGGGAGGGGGGAGCAGGAGCAGGCCAAACAATGTCCTCGGGTAGACACCACAAAGAAGATGTACGAAAGCCAGACTGGCTGGTTGGCGATGCCTAATCTCGACAAGGAGGCAATGGAAAAAAAATACTAATTCACAAGAAATTAAAAGATATTCTTTTAAAACAGTTAAAGGTCAGAGGCCACAAAGGAAAGTGGCAGTTTGTTTGAGTCTTTGGTTGAAACTATCTGGGGCAGAGCTATTGGCAAATGACGTCCCAGAGTTCAGAGGTCCAAATTATAGAAATCAATGCCCCATGGTTTGATGCAGAATGTAGAATCTCAAAAACAAAATTGAACCATGATTTAATTGAGTGGTGTGTACACGGCTGGCCAGAATTATAGCTTCAAAATGATATTAAAATTGCTAAAAGATTTATTTTAAAAAGAATTTGAGAAACAACAGGATTGTTTTAGAGGGACCCTCTCCGACATCTTTTTCTATACCTGTGGTGTCCCCCAGGGACCTAACCTCTCTCCCTGGCTGTTCAACCAATACCTGGTACTCCTTGCCCACCGCATCGCCGCTCTCTGTCCCAACTTTCAGTGCTATGCGGATGATACCCAGCTCATTTTCAGGCTACCCTCAGCCTCCTCCTCCTCTCCTTCTCTCATCTCTGACTGTCTGTCTGCCATCCAGGAATGGTGTGCTGCCAACAACCTCTGCCTTAATGCCAGTAAGACTGAGATTCTACTCATCGGCACACCCACTCCCTCCTTCCCTACAGCACTCTGGCCGGCCTCTCTTGGCCCTCCTCCCACTCCCACCTGCAAGGCTAAAAACCTCAGGGTCATCTTCGACTCTGCACTTTCCTTCTCCCCTCACATCTCTGACGTCTCAAAAAAGTCACACTAGCAGCTGCACCTCCTCAGAGGTATTCTTCCTTTCCTCTCCTTCCCCCAGAAGCTCTCTGTCTCCAGAGCCCTGGTCCTATCTAAGCTGGACTACGGTAACAGCCTTTATCTAAATCTGCCTGCCTCCACTCTCTGCCCTCTACAATTTATCTAGAACAGGACTGCGAGACTTGTCCTTGGCCTCAAGCCCAGGGATCGTATCTCTCCAGGACTGAAATCTCTGCACTGGCTCCCAGTGGCTACAAGGATTAAGTTCAAAACCCTCTGCATTGTACACAAGGCCTTCTGGGGTCCGGGGCCGCAGTACCTTCAACTCTCTCTCCCTAAATATCTTTCTTCTCGAGCTCTTCGCTCATCTGCCTCCAACTCCCTCAGGGTCAGTCGCTTCTCCAAGCAACGAGTTGGTGGCAGATCACTCTCCTCGGCAGGGGCCTCTCTCTGGAACAGCCTTCCTGCCTCCCTGAAACTTGAGGAGAACCATCTCCAGTTCTGGAAACACCTCAAAACCTTCCTCTTTGCTTCTGCTTTCTCCCCACCCGAATTCCTGACTGAAACTGCACTGGTTACCGGGCCACTTTTTCTGATCTCTGGCCCAGGCCCCGTCAATTGTCCATCTGCACTGCCTCCCTGGCAACCCCTGCACTTGGGGACCGTTTTCTGTATCCCTTCAGTCCCCCTACCAGCACTTATGTCTGCACTTCCTTGCACTTGCCACAAGCCGGCTGTTTTATTTGTCTTATTTATCTTATTTATTCCACTTTCCCATGTACTGTACTTTCCCCTCTCCCTTCCCCCACGCACTTCTCCTTCCCCCCCTCCCATGCACCTGCACGATCTGAATGACACCTGGCCTAGTAGGATCGTTGTCTGTCCTCCCTCTGTTCCCCCCTTGCCACGTCACGCCTTGCAACACTTGTGTATAGGCGCGTTATAAACGCCATATCATATCATATCACATTTTCGAATGACACCAAATTGTTTTATGTTTAATGTCATTGTCGAGACAGGCAGTATGCCATCTCCTTGGACAAGAAGTCCTTGGACCACCAGCCCCCCTACAGTTATAGGCCAATTTCCTTACTGGACACTGCCAGTAAGATATTCTCCAAATGTTTGTTGCTCAGACTGGACTGGAGGAGTGTGCTCAAAGTAACAATATCTTGAAGCCCTCTTAGTACAGTGGACCACTGCTTTAGTCTAAGCAGTGAGGTTAAGGGAGGGAGCTTATTTGTGCCATTTTTCAGATTTGGAGAAAGCATTTGATTTGATTGATAGAAACATCTTGTGGCGTCATTTACATTTTATTGGGGTCCCTGATGGTTTATTACATCTTATCCGACTGTGATACACAGACATCTCAGGGTCTGCCCGATATATACAAGATCAGGGAATTATATATTGTTTTCTCCGACAATAAAGGTAAATAGCAGAGATGTCATTTGGCCCCAGAGTAATATGTTCAGCCTTTGAGTCTAGTACTTCTCTTAGGAAAGTTTAACCACCCTCCCAGAAGGATACTTATTATAGCATGCTTCTTTATGCCAATGACACAGCTATTTTGTACATAACCCTTGAAGGTCTCTAACAGGGCCTGCTATATGCAAATTACTATTTTGGGAACTATAGTTTGAAATTAAATATGATCAAAACAAAAATGATGGTGTTTGGGAAAAGGGTGAAACTGTGTAGCTTTTTTTTAAAAAAAGAATGAGCCTACTCTTCTCAAAAAGTGGTGCTTGGGTCAATCATTTCAAGAAGATAGCTGAAAGGGCATCATTAAGGATTTATGGCTTTTTAAGATTGTATTTCAAGTTTGGGGCATTCAGTTTGGACAAATGCCTGAAGATATATAAGGCAAAGGTCTGTTCGAAGTTTTTTATGGCAGCGAAATCAAGGGTTCGAACCGTCTTGTCCTGGAGGGGTTGCAAAATATATTGTTGTTCCAAATAGGAAGCTTTATATAATTAATTGTAATGATTAGGTTTATATATATAGCTTGTTTGAATAGGTTAAAGCTGCTTTTTATTTTGGGATTGTTCGATGTGAATTTTATGAAATATGATACTTGTTTTTAATTGTTGCTAACTTAATGGAGAAATACGATTAAATAAATATTGATTGATACTGGTTGTTAATGAGAAGTTATTTATATAGCACCTTAATCCAAAGCGCTTTACAGAGAACATATTTACATACAATATCATCCAACCGAAATTGGTACTTATTTATCAACCTCGGAAGGATGAAAGGCTGAGTTGGCCTTGCTGGAATTTGAACTGCGACCTGCACATCACGTTCAGATCGCAGCAGCGAGCGCTCAACCCGCTGGGCTATCTTACCAGCAATGGTGGTAAACCCTACCATCGTTGCATGGTAGGGTTTACAGATGACTTCAGTGGGGCTTTGGAGGTTACCTCCTAAGAATTCTTTTGGCATTCAATGGCAAATAGCGCATTTTAAAGCAGCTTGTGCCTTCTTTTTACATTAGAAAAAAAGTGGTTGGGAATAGAAATAATATTTTTCTGAAGGATTTGGAGCCTCTTTTTTTTGCACAACACGTAGTGGCAAACATTGGTCAAAACACTGAGCATTTGACAACCACTTCATAGAGGTGTGTGTTGATGTTAACTAGGTATTTGGATTAATTAATTGGCTTGCTAATTTAAATTTATTGACAGTAACCTAATTTGATTTGAACACAGAATTTGAGTCTACAGGACACAAACATGGGAACACATGGCTCATTAATACATTTGCCAGCTGGACAAAGTATATTAAGACGACAGGTTTTTATTTTTAACAATGACACTGCTATAATAAGTAAGAACATTTACTGAAAACTAATTTGCATGGTGGAACTCAAATCTTGCATCTACAAAAATAAGCCAACTGCAACCACAGCAGGCTCACTGGCCAACATTCGCGCACAGTCCAGGACTCTGTCCTGGCTATACTGCTACTGAGGTCTCATCCCTTGAGCACCTCCTTCTGGCCTCCACACCATGGCCCAGAGCAACTGGTGAGCAACAATTTAGGGTGCCCTGAGAAACATGTTGCTCCCGAGCTACACGTTGGGGATCACTGGTCTAGGCCTTGTTCCATCGCCCTTACCATTCTCCTTGGCTGTTGTGGGTACAGCTGCGGTTGTCTCCACTGTGGGGTTGTCGGACTTGTCCTGTATGCTTGTCTCCAGTTATTCAGTGCCGCATGAGGCTGTCGGGTTGGCAGGAATGGTCTCCCTTCATGGCAGACAGCTTGGAAGTGGCCTTCTCTTCCTGGAGCACTGTTGGCTCGTCACCGGGCATGGGCCTGCATGAGGTAAAATCTGCCAATATTGCCAGCATAGCCTCTGTGGGCATGGCCCTGGTCTCATCTGTGGATATCCTTCTCTTTGCGGTCCTCTCAGCAAGGTTTGGTGCTCTAGTGTACCCCATCCTGTGTCTCTGAGGCTGGTGAGTGTTGCCACTGCATCATCTCTCTCTGTCTTTTTCTTGGGCATCTCAATGGTGGAAGCTTGGAACTCTACCCTCTAATGTACTCTCGCCATATCGATCACTTCATCAATCGTATGACGTGCACCCTTCAATAACACAAAGCCGGATTGCTTCATCATCCGAACAGGTTGAGAATAGGCAGCGTACACATTTTTGATGAAGCTGCGTAATGAACTCCTCCACCATATCGTGGGACGCCTGTTAGCATTGATTGAACACATACCGTTCATAATCTCTGTTTGGCTGTATCACTAGTTTCTTATGTAGGGCTGTGACAAGAGTGTCGTAGGTGTTCCTGTCTTCTGCTGGGATGGCTTTAATGATGCCAGTGATTTCTGTCCCTGCCAGTTTTGTGAAGATGTCCTTGAGTACCGGCGACTTCTCCTCCCCTGCCACCTTGATGAAACCAACGAAATCTGGGGCCTCTGTCTGACTGTGGTCGGAGGTTGAACGGGCACGGCTTCCTTAGGAATGCAACATTGCTAGTGGTCTGTTGAACTGCCCCCTGATCTCCTGCTGGGTCCAACATGATGTCTGGTGTGTTGGTCACTTGAGCTTGGTGAGCCTTGTGGCGTGCGCTGTTTACCCGGTACATGGCCTTTTCTGCTAGCCCCTCTGTGTGCTGCTAGGGTTGCTGACTGGAATCCCTTGTGGTAGTGCCGGGCCTCAGTGTGTATGAGCGGTCCAGCTATTAGGCCATGCCGTCTTTCTTGTGCCCTACCGATCTATCTGGGCCTTGGGCTAGACACCCTCTTTGTGTTACAGGTGGTTATCAATTTCAATCCTTATCAATTTTAAAAGAAAACATTTTTTTTTTCTTTTGTAAAGATACTCCTCTGTTGGGTGCCCTCTGTGCCCACCCACCCCTCCCCCCCAACCTGTGGTGTGAGTCTGGCGAGCGGGTGCTCACAGGCAGGGCTGAGCCTTTGAGGCCATATAATTGCCTGTGCCTATGAAGCAGCACATCCACTCTCTGGTGGGGGACACGCGGGCTGTATGGGTGGGGCCTCTGCTGTATGACAGGCAGGCCCTGTGGCGTGCACATCACTTGGAGTAAGGATGCGGGTGCGTGCCCAGCAGGGAAACGCAGAGTGCCCGGGAGCACGACACTCCTGTGCAACAAGGATGGGCAGGGAGCCCGTGATGACCTCTGGATGTCAGCGTGTGGGGATGCCGGAGAGTGGGTTTCCAAGTGGCTACAGAAGGTCGGCTGCTCAGCACACCGGCATGAAGGACGATTTTTTTTCTCCGTTAGTTGTTATTCTTTTATATATATATATATATATATATCGATAATAACTGATGAACCCATATGCATGCATACTGTAGGCAGAACCCCGACCCTCACCCGAAATTATTTGTCGCACATTTTGTCAAGAGTTGGCAATAAAAGGCCATAGGATTTTATTGTGCAGATATGGTTATGCAGATACACAAATAATCACATATCATAATATCATACATTTAGGCACCGAGTCCCAATGTTACCCCCTCTGGCCCGTGCCGCCTTCTCATGTCCCACGACGCGTTGTGGACACCGTACAGTGCCCTGTACTTCTTTTCCTTTGTTCTTCTCCCTTATTCGTAGGGTGGGAGGGTTTTGTGGTAAAGAAGCAAAGTGTGGAAGACGCTGAGCGAACAGCGAACCTCCTGTCAGTTTGGTTCCCCGTTCAGGGTCCACAAACAGATTCTGCTTTCTTAGAGCATTCTGCTCTTATTTATAAGACCCAGGGAAGCCCTGGGTCTTTGATGTGTATAGTAGTGGGGGCTGTGTGCCAACCCCCGGCCGGATAGCCGACCTGTCTGGCCCCCTGAGGAGGGGGCAGGTCTTTGAACCTGGGCCCTGCGTGCCTGTTGCTTTTCGGCAGGTGCTTAGCACCTTGTTGTTTGAAGGAAGGGCGAGGCGCATGTTCGCACCTCACCCTTCCTCGGCATTGTGTGACAGAGACAGCGTGTCTCTGTGCTTGTGGGGGAGAGGAGCAGGCATGGGGGCGGGAGCTGCCCCTCTCCTAGCCTGCCGAATGGTAACATCATTTACTCTGCCTCGACTTGGGCGGCCCTGCGTCATTGCCCAGGATCACAGGACCCCGTCTTATCTCAACTCTCATTTTATTCTTACTGACGGCCTCTTCCTCCCTTTCCTCTTAACCCTTAGGGTCTCGGCCACTTTCCCTCACAACAAACAGAGACAGGTTTCATTATCGTTATTTCCCACTTCATGCATGCACACCTGCTTCCCAACATTTGTTTTAGCTAAATGAAATCCTGGGTGTATGAGTGGAAAGGGTTAACATGAAAGGCCTGTGGAAGGAGGCCCAATATCCTACATTAGCATGATATGGTCAGTTACCTGACATTCTGTGGGGTCATTTTATAATCGCACAGAGTGGAAACTGAGGCATAAAAACACGTGCAAAAGGTTTAGGCGCGGCTTAACTCCTCCTTCACCAATTCGGAAGGCTTCTCACCCCCAGATTTCCCTCTTACATAAACACGCTTTTGCAAAAGGAATACAAATTGCATGGAGTGGGACTGCATGGACAGACGTGTTGTCGCATGCGTACCCCTTGGACTTGCGAAAGGAGGCCCTCGATGCCTGGCAAGGTTCGCGAACCGTCCGTGCCCAAGTACATTCTCACAAAGGAGAGAGGGTGACCTGTCAGGCTGAAACTTTTACCAGAGGTTGCTGGCTTTAGAATGGTGTTTGTCTGGGGTATTTATGTATTTTTTGCTTATTGTTCTTGCGGGCACAATGTAACTGCCGCTAACGGGTTGTTTGCCTGCACGCTGTGAGCCTGTGAGTCAGCAAAGAGCTGCGTCCTTCTCCCAGAAACACAAAAACAGTAGAAACATCTAGACAGTCCAATATAACTTCGGGAGTAAAAAGAAAGCCTTTCATTTTGTCTTCAAGTTTTTAAAAAAAAACAGATGTGTTCTTTTAATGAAAAATGTGCCCTCAGCCACCTTCCTCGTGCAGCTCCAAACCACATCAGGCACCGGGCATCTGGGTACACTTCTGCCAAGCAGAACTTCCTAACAAATTACCAAATGTGGGTACGACGTTCATTCATCAACAGTGTTTTTTTAAAATGTTTTTTTGCAGAGATGTGTTTTTGGAGAAAAAAAGTCATTGGAAAATATAGGAGGTTGTGGCTAAGGGTATATGAGTGGTGGGGGGTCGGGAATATTGTAAAATTATTAGGGGATAATGGTTGGGGGATCCCCTAAAAATAAAAATGTTCAATTCGTTTTTTTGAGAAAAAGAAATTTGGCCAACAAAAACCCATAGAAAAAAACACTGTTGATAAATGTGCATAGAGCCCTTATTTGGGCCCTTGAGGAAGCCCTCCTCCCACCCCTACCCAGGGCAATACATATAGAACCACCGCGACCGCGCCCTTCCTGCTCCTTGTCTCCAGCTCTTCATCCAGGGAATTTCCAATGACCATGCTCTGCCTCCCCCTTGATCCAGCCGGCTGTAACGTGCCACATCACCTGCGCAAACAAAAAGGGTTTGCCCTCTTCAAACTGGACATCTGAATATCCACACCAAAGATGCGTGCGTTCAAATGTTCGCCCTCATCCCCCTTTCAATGCACACGCCAAATTCAGAAACGGTGTATGCTTCGAAAATGCACAGAAGCCAGGCACATTGCCCATGCCAGTTTGGATCAGGTACAGGTGAGTAATGCATGGCAGAGTCACTCCTAACCCTATCATGCATTTTTTAATGCAGAAAAGCAGTGGGAGAAACAGCTGCGGATCCACTTTTATTTCTATCCCTCAAACAGAGGTAGGAGTGTTTTTTTTTCTTCTTTTGGTCCCATTGCGCAATACCCTTTCTAGTCTGTCACTGTGAAATGCACTCATGTGTTTTTTGGCAGCCTATTATACATTAGTGTTGGGAGCCTGCTCCTGGCACCAATGTGGGCAAGGGAGCTGCCCCCCCCCGCTCTGCCTTTATAGTCTCTGTTCCAGGCCAGGGGCCCCCCTGTGTTCCCTTGCAGCAGCCTGCTTCAGTCCCAAAGAACATTCCCTGTCTTGAGATGTCAGTGGTTAATGCTCCACCTATTACTAAGAACACTCCTACCGTAAACACTTGTGTACGAGCGCGATACAAATAAAATATCATATCATAACACTCAATAGCCTTACTACACGTGCCCGCCACTCTCGAACCGATCAGACAACTCATTGCACAATCTGTGGCTGACGCCCTTGCAGGAGATTGCGGTCCACTTGTCAAACACCCAAAAGTATCAACTGATGAGAAGGCGGGATATCGAAAGGTTTGCAGAGTTATCTGGCTGATAGATAACTAGAGTCCACGAAAAATGTACAAGAGGGTCTGGACGTCCCTGCAGTAGAAATGCCTTCGACTTCCAAATGGGTCAGACTAAGGCAGTCTCCTTTTCCCTCCATCCTCAGGTCTTCCTATTATGGACCATATTAAATTGGTCCAGACCAGAGAAAGGAAAAAAAAGAGATTGCACCAATGTTTTCCCGGTATGCAGTGATTATATTGAATATAAAACAACGAATGAAAAAAGAACGAATGAAAAAACAACTTATACCAAAATAACTCATTCTGGAAAAACTAAAAATGGGGTTGTGCGAGGGGGATTAGTGGTCTTGGGGGTGGCGGAAAATAATTATTAAAAAAGGGGGTGCTCCCTCCTCCCCCAAAAAACAACGAAAAAGAAATTAGTTATTTTGGAATTAGTTGTTTTTTTTCTTTATTTTTTCATTAGTTATTATTTCATTAGTTATAATTGCATGTAGCCATGTTTCCCCGTTCCAAAGACGCACTCCATCCATCGGGTTGACGAAGACTAGCCTCTGATATTAAAAGTGGGCTCCATCCTCCAGACTATATCAAGAAAAACTGCTGTTGGCCTCAGAAGGTATGCTGCCCTCTGCTGCGACCAGTGGTCGAAGTGTACGAAAAGTAGCAGTGGAACTATGTATCCTGCTGGCCTGCCCACGTGCCCCACAAACACCATCGCCATGTCCCCTTCCATGCGCAATGATAACCCCCAAACGCACCTGCTGTTTAAGGGAATGTTCAGTGCAGTTCACTCAAGAGCAAGTTTCAGTTTCTTCCTACACTTTTATTTTAAAACGAAACCATTCTGGAACGGTTTCTTTTTAAAATAAAAGTATAGGAATGGTAAAAAAATGTTTTTAAAGAAGACAAGCACCGCTCCCAACCACTCCCGCCCACTTCGGCCTCTGGGTGCGACTGATAAATGGGTTAAGTGACCCGGAAAAGTTCCCATTCCTCTTCTGAGGCCCGACCAACCCACTTAAAGCACTGCTACAGGATTGCAATGCTCTGTGGCCTGCACTGCAGGAGGTAGTGGACTATTCATAACTTGAAATAATCATGCTTAAACTGTTTCAGTTTTAGGCTGATGTGACCTTTCACATTCTCAAATCATCTTCTGTTACCTGTTCTTTAAGTATGGGTAGTGGATACAAGTGATGGATGGAGGGTATGGGAGCAGCACAGAAGCCTCTCTGGAAACTCCAATTCTTGGGGAAATTAAATATTTGGAACCAAGTTAGGGGTATGATATGATAGGTTATTTATAACGCTTAATAAGCGCAGACCGGGGGATCAAACCTGTGTTACTCCATGTCCTCTTGCTTCAAAGGCGTGCACGTTGCCCCTTGAGCTATCCTCCCGGCGATAAAAGAAGCAGCAAGGATTTGAAGCTGGTGGTTCAGTTGAGAACCCAGACCTTGCACGACTGCTTGGCGAGTGGCCCATCCTCGTTATTTGACTTCCAGAAGCCCTCTGTTCAATCCTCCAGCATCCCCGCCCTTGTTAAGAGAAGGAGCAGGAGTCACTCCTCCTCAACAGCTAGGCCATCACGTCGCCCGCCGCTCCACCTGACTCACTAGACACTGTCCGCCTCTCTCCTCCCCGCCACCCTGTACAGCTGTAACCCTCTTCTGCGCCCCTCTGTATATCTGTCTACCCCAAGCTGTATATCAGTTCTGTTGTTACCTCTGTAAGGCGCTCCTTTATGTATCTGTACTGTTGTACACCTCTGTAAAATGCTCTGTTATGCATCTGTATTGTTGTATACCTCTGTAAAGCGCTCTGTTATGCATCTGTATTGTTGTATACCTCTGTAAAGCACTCTGTTAAGCACTCTGTTATGCATCTGTATTGTTGTATACCTCTGTAAAGCACTCTGTTAGGCATCTGTATTGTTGTATACCTTTGTAAAGCGCTCTGTTATGCATCTGTATTGTTGTATACCTCTGTAAAGCGCTCTGTTATGCATCTGTATTGTTGTATACTCTGTAAAGCACTCCATTGCTTCTCGAAGCTACGTCTGCGCTCTATAAATACAATAATAATGATAACCACAATAAGGAGTGGCTTCTCACCCCCATGCCTCCTCAACGGACCAGCAGCAATCCTTATTGTCATGTCGATCTAGCTCCTACTAGCCCCCCATCAGACGGTCTGCTAAGAGACAGATTTCTGGCATGATTTTGGGAGGGGGCTCCATTTCGGAATCCTGGGGTCCAGAAAACTGTTACGCAGGGAAGCAGGATCGAATTTGCAAAGTCCTCTTATATGGCCAGCTTTATTCTGTCAGCGATCCCAAGAGATACAACAATAGCAAGGGGGTTTGCTTTTTGGCCCCCTCCTGGGGAGGATGGATAGCTCAGGGGGAGGAAGGATTGCTCAGGGGCAATGTGTTTATCTTGGAAGCAAGTCAACGCGGCGCAACACGGGTCCGAATCCTGATCCCACGCTTAGAAACCACTTGCTGGTATTAAGCATGTTATAAATTAACAATTAAAACAAATGAAAAGGGCCTTCTTCTGAAGAGACCCACCTGCCCATTCCCAGAGAAGGAGGTGTGTAGGGGTTTGCCTCCTTTTAGTACATAAACCTTCAGGGGATTGGTGACCCATCTTGGACCTTGCGAAATTGACTTATTTGCTCAAAGCCTCATGTTTAAGTTGTTCTCTCTATCCGGGGCTGTTTCGCCATTGGGGATCAGGAACCACTTGTCAAACCGGTGGGGGCTAACAGCAATATTTTTAACACTGTCGTTTTTTGCTCATCATCTGTTTTGGTAATGGCGGACAGTCGGAGCATGCCCAACAGTGGGATACAGCAGCCTGAGGCTGGATCGCTTTGCTTACAAGGGGAACGTGCAGCTTCATCTAAATATTCTGGGTCCCCAATGCATGGGCAATGAATTCCTTGCTGTTGCATTGGCCTCAAGAACTTCTGTTCTCCTTCCCTCCATTCCCCCTTATTCTTTCCCAGTCTTCCTTAAAATAAGTAGGGAGGGGTATCTGGTTTTCTTAGAAGTCCGCTGGTGGTGCAGGAAATCCTTTCCCCCCGGTTGATATAGCTGCCTGTGGGTCTTGCCTAATCGGTCTCCTGTGTGATGGCCAATCCTCGCCTGCCAGTCGTTTCTCAAGCATTGTCTAATGGCCTGGCTGCTGAGGGGAATGGTTTAGCACCTAGAAACACTTGTGTACAGGCGCGTAATAAATGACTTATCGTATCATATCAAGAGGCACGGCAGATGATGTTGCATATGCTGTTAAACAATCAAGATTCCAGTCGACCATAAATGTATATGCAACCTATGCAACTGGCGGTGCATAGGTTTTTGGGCATGGTTCCTTGAGAAAGGATGACTCCTGCTGCCCCGTAATCTGTTGAGTATCTTGGAATTCCTGCAGCAGGGCTTAAAGACATCCTTGCAAGCTCAGCTTTCGGGCCATCAAGGACGCATTAGGCAGTGGTAGTGCTGTTGTCTCATCTGAAGCTTCCTTTTCTTCCAGTGCACACTTTGGTTGTTAGATGCCCAATGTGAGCCCTTGGGGGATGTGAAACTAAAAGGTTCTATTACTTATGGTTGCATTACTGATGGTTGTTATGTCTGCCAGACGACAAAGGGCATTCTTTGTTCTGAGCCGTATCTAAATTTCTACCAGAAGGGATGGCACATCTGACTTCTTCCTACTTTGTTTCTCAGGTCATGTTCCTCATAACTTCAGGTCCCTGAATGAGTCTAGTCCCTCTGGCCACCTTCTGGATCTGGGTCATGCAGTTCATCTCAGCTTCAACTCTCTAGCATTGGAGAACATGGGTTTGATGCCCGATGTTCCTCCTACCTTCAGGTCCCTCAATGAGTCTAGTCCCTCTGGCCACCTTCTGGATCTGAGTCATGCAGTTCATCTCAGGGGCAACTCTCTAGCCTTGGGGAACATGGGTTTGATACCCGATGTTCTTCCTACCTTCAGGCCCCTGAATGAGTCTAGTCCCTCTGGCCACCTTCTGGATCTGGGTCATGCAGTTCATCTCAGCTGCAACTCTCTAGCCTTGGGGAACATGGGTTTGATGCCCGATGTTCCTCCTACCTTCAGGCCCCTGAATGAGTCTAGTCCCTCTGGCCACCTTCTAGATCTGGGTCATGCAGTTCATCTCAGCTGCAACTCTCTAGCCTTGGAGAACATGGGTTTGATGCCCGATGTTCCTCCTACCTTCAGGTCCCTGAATAAGTCTAGTCCCTCTGGCCACCTTCTGGATCTGAGTCATGCAGTTCATCTCAGGGGCAACTCTCTAGCCTTGGGGAACATGGGTTTGATACCCGATGTTCCTCCTACCTTCAGGCCCCTGAATGAGTCTAGTTCCTCTGGCCACCTTCTGGATCTGGGTCATGCAGTTCATCTCAGGGGCAACTCTCTAGCCTTGGGGAACATGGGTTTGATACCCGATGTTCCTCCTACCTTCAGGCCCCTGAATGAGTCTAGTCCCTCTGGCCACCTTCTGGATCTGGGTCATGCAGTTCATCTCAGGGGCAACTCTCTAGCCTTGGGGAACATGGGTTTGATACCCGATGTTCCTCCTAACTTCAGGTCCCTGAATGAGTCTAGTCCCTCTGGCCACATTCTGGATCTGGGTCATGCAGTTTGTCTCAGCAGCAACTCCCTTGCTTTGGGTAACACGGGTTTGATACCGGGTCCCAAGTTTACTTAGAGGCTGTGGTCCGGCATGAAGCCCAATGTAAATACCCAATTTAATGTCATGTTCTCTGTCCAACTACTTAGGAGACGGTCACAAAAACAAAATGTCAACCACGGTTACCCTCAATAAATGGATTTGTTAAACCATTTTGATTGCTTACCATTCAAAGGGTTGGCTTTTTGAAAGTGGTGCAAGGGCAGTCTGCCAGGGGGGTGAACCCCTCTTGTCTTGGGCCGAGAAGACGTGGTTGTCAGAGATTAAGGTTTGTCATGCCACCGCATTGCCACCCCCCTCTATGTTGGTAGAACATTGCAGACTCTCGCCTTGGGGGTCTGAAAGAGAGAATCTCGACACGGTTGTGTTGGAATCTGCTTCATAAATGATTGATGTTATATTATTATCCATTATAGGTCTCCTTTTAGCCAATCAGAATGCTCTGAATGTAATCTCTAGTCTCTGGGTTGGACCTCATTCCAAACATTCCGACTTGAGCAGCAGCCTGGGAAACAGCACAGAAACAATGTTCTTCAGCTGTTTAAAGGCAAAGAGGAAGGCATCGTCTCTGCTTCGCAGACCCTCAAACTGACAAACAGCAATGGATCGCAAAATATGCAAACTTGTGTTACTAGTTTTGTGTTCATTAAATCATATCACAGTTCACTTGTGTTTGCTCATGTTTTCCTACAATAAAACCAATGTCCTTTTAAGTTGCAGAATTCCATGTGCTAATAGCCATATAGACCGCAGATGGGACATTATCGCTTGGGACAGTGGCCCTCCCCAGCTTGTGACCTTGGCATCTTCCAGGCAATATCCTCAGGGAGTCTAATAACCCACAATGAGTACCCCTCCCTTGGTCTATAAATTGTAAATAGAAGTGTTTCAGCTTTGACTTATCAGTGTCACTATTGTTGAAATGACACATCCACATATGAGACTGGGAAGAGTGAGGAGAGGGTTCTACCCTATTTACCGATACTCTTCATTACTCTGAGTTCTACTCTTCCTCGTCCCAGTCCTCGCCTTCCCTCCCCCAACACAGCCAGCATTTTGGTGGATTTGTGCTTGGTATGTGAAGGAGGGGCTACACTGGGGCATGGTGCTTCATGTACTCCACAGTGAGACCTTAAGATAGCTGTATTTAAACGTTGTGCTGTGTTGGGTCACCGCACGTAGTGTATCAAGCGATTTGGACTGTGACACGTAAGAACAGGACTCAGAGAAATTAAGATTACTGGTGTGTAATCGGGGAACTCGTTCAGTCAGTCCTTAATTCTGGCCTGACTTGACCATTATCTCCATGCCAAGTGGCTGAAAGTAAAAAAGAAAGTGCCAGCACTCGCCAGTCTACACTGGCATTGCGGGAGCCTCACACTGCGGAGCTTGCGTAGGACTCTTATAATCCTCGCGCTGCAGTGCAAAGCTTCCGTTACAGCGCCCCTAGTGGTCAGAAAAAGAAAATGTATGGAAAATGACAACATCCACTTTCTCTGTATTCTTAGTTGGATTGTTTGGCCTCGCGCTGCGACGTCTCTTAGAATGTTTAGTTAGAAATTAACCTAAGGGTTCTAGTCAGTTACATGAAGGGAATTGTAAGAGACGGTCGCAGTGCGGGGCGCCGGTTGTTATCATAAATAAACATTAATCCTTAAGTACTCACCCCGGCTCGTGTGAATACTTCAATTGGCGACGAGGATACCGGCCCCTGGTGAACCCACACAGCACAGGAGAGCGAGAGCAGCTGGTCCGAGCCCTGGCGCGATACCGCGTAGCTTGACCTTGCACGACTGCTTCGCGAGTGGCCCATCCTCGTTATTTGACTTCCAGATGCCCTCTGTTCAATCCTCCAGCATCCCCGCCCTTGTTAAGAGAAGGAGCAGGAGTCACTCCTCCTCAACAGCTAGGCCATCACGTCGCCCGCCGCTCCACCTGACTCACTAGACACTGTCCGCCTCTCTCCTCCCCGCCACCCTGTACAGCTGTAACCCTCTTCTGCGCCCCTCTGTATATCTGTCTACCCCAAGCTGTATATCAGTTCTGTTGTAAGGCGCTCCTTTATGTATCTGTACCGTTGTACACCTCTGTAAAATGCTCTGTTATGCATCTGTATTGTTGTATACCTCTGTAAAGCGCTCTGTTATGCATCTGTATTGTTGTATACCTCTGTAAAGCACTCTGTTAAGCACTCTGTTATGCATCTGTATTGTTGTATACCTCTGTAAAGCACTCTGTTAGGCATCTGTATTGTTGTATACCTTTGTAAAGCGCTCTGTTATGCATCTGTATTGTTGTATACCTCTGTAAAGCGCTCTGTTATGCATCTGTATTGTTGTATACTCTGTAAAGCACTCCATTGCTTCTCGAAGCTACGTCTGCGCTCTATAAATACAATAATAATGATAATCACAATAAGGAGTGGCTTCTCACCCCCATGCCTCCTCAACGGACCAGCAGCAATCCTTATTGTCATGTCGATCTAGCTCCTACTAGCCCCCCATCAGACGGTCTGCTAAGAGACAGATTTCTGGCATGATTTTGGGAGGGGGCTCCATTTCGGAATCCTTGGGTCCAGAAAACTGTTACGCAGGGAAGCAGGATCGAATTTGCAAAGTCCTCTTATATGGCCAGCTTTATTCTGTCAGCGATCCCAAGAGATACAACAACAGCAAGGGGGTTTGCTTTTTGGCCCCCTCCTGGGGAGGATGGATAGCTCAGAGGGAGGAAGGATTGCTCACGGGCAATGTGTTTATCTTGGAAGCAAGTCAATGCGGCGCAACACAGGTCCGAATCCTGCTCCCACGCTTAGAAACCACTTGCTGGTATTAAGCACGTTATAAATTAACAATTAAAAAATGAAAAGGGCCTTCTTCTGAAGAGACCCACCTGCCCATTCCCAGAGAAGGAGGTGTGTAGGGGTTTGCCTCCTTTTAGTACATAAACCTTCAGGGGATTGGTGACCCATCTTGGACCTTGCGAAATTGACTTATTTGCTCAAAGCCTCATGTTTAAGTTGTTCTCTCTATCCGGGGCTGTTTCGCCATTGGGGATCAGGAACCACTTGTCAAACCGGTGGGGGCTAACAGCAATATTTTTAACACTGTCGTTTTTTGCTCATCATCCGTTTTGGTAATGGCAGACAGTCGGAGCATGCCCAACGGTGGGATACAGCAGCCTGAGGCTGGATCGCTTTGCTTACAAGGGGAACGTGCAGCTTCATCTAAATATTCTGGGTCCCCAATGCATGGGCAATGAATTCCTTGCTGTTGCGTTGGCCTCAAGAACTTCTGTTCTCCTTCCCTCCATTCCCCCCTTATTCTTCCCCAGTCCTCCTTAAAATAAGTAGGGAGGGGTATCTGTTTTTCTTAGCAGTCCCATGGTGGTGCAGGAAATCCTTTCCCCCCGGTTGATATAGCTGCCTGTGGGTCTTGCCTAATTGGTCTCCTGTGTGATGGCCAATCCTCCCCTGCCAGTCTTTTCTCAAGCATTGTCTAATGGCCTGGCTGCTGAGGGGGATGGTGTAGCACCTAGAAACACTTGTGTACAGGCGCGTAATAAATGAATTATCGTATCATATCAAGAGGCATGGCAGATGATGTTGCATATGCTGTTCAACAATCAAGATTCCAGTCGACCATAAATGTATATGCAACCTATGCAACTGGCGTTGCATAGGTTTTTGGGCATGGTTCCTTGAGAAAGGATGACTCCTGCTGCCCCGTAATCTGTTGAGTATCCTGGAATTCCTGCAGCAGGGCTTAAAGACATCCTTGCAAGCTCAGCTTTCGGGCCATCAAGGATGCATTAGGCAGTGGTAGTGCTGTTGTCTCATCTGAAGCTTCCTTTTCTTCCAGTGCACACTTTGGTTGTTAGATGCCCAATTTGAGCCCTTGGGGGATGTGAAACTAAAAGGTGCTATTACTTATGGTTGCATTACTGATGGTTGTTATGTCTGCCAGACGACAAAGGGCATTCTTTGTTCTGAGCCGTATCTAAATTTCTACCAGAAGGGATGGCACATCTGACTTCTTCCTACTTTGTTTCTCAGGTCATGTTCCTCCTAACTTCAGGTCCCTGAATGAGTCTAGTCCCTCTGGCCACCTTCTGGATCTGGGTCATGCAGTTCATCTCAGGGGCAACTCTCGAGCCTTGGAGAACATGGGTTTGATACCCGATGTTCCTCCTACATTCAGGTCCCTCAATGAGTCTAGTCCCTCTGACCACCTTCTGGATCTGGGTCATGCAGTTCATCTCAGGGGCAACTCTCGAGCCTTGGGGAACATGGGTTTGATACCCGATGTTCCTCCTACCTTCAGGTCCCTCAATGAGTCTAGTCCCTCTGGCCACCTTCTGGATCTGAGTCATGCAGTTCATCTCAGGGGCAACTCTCTAGCCTTGGGGAACATGGGTTTGATACCCAATGTTCCTCCTACCTTCCAGTCCCTGAATGAGTCTAGTCGCTCTAGCCACCTTCTCGATCTGGGTCATGCAGTTCATCTTAGCAGCAACTCTCTAGCCTTGGGGAACATGGGTTTGATACCCGATGTTCCTCCTACCTTCAGGTCCCTGAATGAGTCTAGTCCCTCTGGCCACTTTCTGGATCTGGGTCATGCAGCTCATTTCAGCAGCAACTCTCTAGCCTTGGGGAACATGGGTTTGATACCCGATGTTCCTTCTACTTTCAGGTCCCTGAATGAGTGTAGTCCCTCTGGCCACCTTCTCGATCTGGGTCATGCAGTTCATCTCAGGGGCAACTCTCGAGCCTTGGGGAACATGGGTTTGATACCCGATGTACCTCCTACCTTCAGGTCCCTGAATGAGACTAGTCCCTCTGGCCACATTCTGGATCTGGGTCATGCAGTTTGTCTCAGCAGCAACTCCCTTGCTTTGGGTAACACGGGTTTGATACCGGGTCCCAAGTTTACTCAGAGGCTGTGGTCCGGCATGAAGCCCAATGTAAATACCCAATTTAATTTCATGTTCTCTGTCCAACGACTTAGGAGACGGTCACAAAAACAAAATGTCAACCACGGTTACCCTCAATAAATGGATTTGTTAAACCATTTTGATTGCTTACCATTCAAAGGGTTGGCTTTTTGAAAGTGGTGCAAGGGCAGTCTGCCAGGGGGGTGAACCCCTCTTGTCTTGGGCCGAGAAGACGTGGTTGTCAGAGATTAAGGTTTGTCATGCCACCGCATTGCCACCCCCCTCTATGTTGGTAGAACATTGCAGACTCTCGCCTTGGGGGTCTGAAAGAGAGAATTTCGACACGGTTGTGTTGGAATCTGCTTCATAAATGATTGATGTTATATTATTATCCATTATAGGTCTCCTTTTAGCCAATCAGAATGCTCTGAATGTAATCTCTAGTCTCTGGGTTGGACCTCATTCCAAACATTCCGACTTGAGCAGCAGCCTGGGAAACAGCACAGAAACAATGTTCTTCAGCTGTTTAAAGGCAAAGAGGAAGGCATCGTCTCTGCTTCGCAGACCCTCAAACTGACAAACAGCAATGGATTGCAAAATATGCAAACTTGTGTTACTAGTTTCGTGTTCATTAAATCATATCACAGTTCACTTGTGTTTGCTCATGTTTTCCTACAATAAAACCAATGTCCTTTTAAGTTGCAGAATTCCATGTGCTAATAGCCATATAGACCGCAGATGGGACATTATCGCTTGGGACAGTGGCCCTCCCCAGCTTGTGACCTTGGCATCTTCCAGGCAATATCCTCAGGGAGTCTAATAACCCACAATGAGTACCCCTCCCTTGGTCTATAAATTGTAAATAGAAGTGTTTCAGCTTTGACTTATCAGTGTCACTATTGTTGAAATGACACATCCACATATGAGACTGGGAAGAGTGAGGAGAGGGTTCTACCCTATTTACCGATACTCTTCATTACTCTGAGTTCTACTCTTCCTCGTCCCAGTCCTCGCCTTCCCTTCCCCAACACGACCAGCATTTTGGTGGATTTGTGCTTGGTATGTGAAGGAGGGGCTACACTGGGGCATGGCGCTTCATGTACTCCACAGTGAGACCTTAAGATAGCTGTATTTAAACGTTGTGCTGTGTTGGGTCACCGCACGTAGTGTATCAAGCGATTTGGACTGTGACACGTAAGAACAGGACTCAGAGAAATTAAGATTACTGGTGTGTAATCGGGGAACTCGTTCAGTCAGTCCTTAATTCTGGCCTGACTTGACCATTATCGACTACTCCATGCCAAGTGGCTGAAAGTAAAAAAGAAAGTGCCAGCACTCGCCAGTCTACACTGGCATTGCGGGAGCCTCACACTGCGGAGCTTGCGTAGGACTCTTATAATCCTTGCGCTGCAGTGCAAAGATTCCGTTACAGCGCCCCTAGTGGTCAGAAAAAGAAAATGTATGGAAAATGACAACATCCACTTTCTCTGTATTCTTAGTTGGATTGTTTGGCCTCGCGCTGCGACGTCTCTTAGAATGTTTAGTTAGAAATGAACCTAAGGGTTCTAGTCAGTTACATGAAGGGAATTGTAAGAGACAGTCGCAGTGCGGGGCGCCGGTTGTTATCATAAATAAACATTAATCCTTAAGTACTCACCCCGGCTCGTGTGAATACTTTAATTGGCGACGAGGATACCGGCCCCTGGTGAACCCACACAGCACAGGAGAGCGAGAGCAGCTGGTCCGAGCCCTGGCGCGATACCGTGTAGCTTGACCTTGCACGACTGCTTGGCGAGTGGCCCATCCTCGTTATTTGACTTCCAGATGCCCTCTGGTCAATCCTCCAGCATCCCCGCCCTTGTTAAGAGAAGGAGCAGGAGTCACTCCTCCTCAACAGCTAGGCCATCACGTCGCCCGCCGCTCCACCTGACTCACTAGACACTGTCCGCCTCTCTCCTCCCCGCCACCCTGTACAGCTGTAACCCTCTTCTGCGCCCCTCTGTATATCTGTCTACCCCAAGCTGTATATCAGTTCTGTTGTTACCCCTGTAAGGCGCTCCTTTATGTATCTGTACTCTTGTACACCTCTGTAAAATGCTCTGTTATGCATCTGTATTGTTGTATACCTCTGTAAAGCGCTCTGTTATGCATCTGTATTGTTGTATACCTCTGTAAAGCACTCTGTTAAGCACTCTGTTATGCATCTGTATTGTTGTATACCTCTGTAAAGCACTCTGTTAGGCATCTGTATTGTTGTATACCTTTGTAAAGCGCTCTGTTATGCATCTGTATTGTTGTATACCTCTGTAAAGCGCTCTGTTATGCATCTGTATTGTTGTATACTCTGTAAAGCACTCCATTGCTTCTCGAAGCTACGTCTGCGCTCTATAAATACAATAATAATGATAACCACAATAAGGAGTGGCTTCTCACCCCCATGCCTCCTCAACGGACCAGCAGCAATCCTTATTGTCATGTCGATCTAGCTCCTACTAGCCCCCCATCAGACGGTCTGCTAAGAGACAGATTTCTGGCATGATTTTGGGAGGGGGCTCCATTTCGGAATCCTGGGGTCCAGAAAACTGTTACGCAGGGAAGCAGGATCGAATTTGCAAAGTCCTCTTATATGGCCAGCTTTATTCTGTCAGCGATCCCAAGAGATACAACAACAGCAAGGGGGTTTGCTTTTTGGCCCCCTCCTGGGGAGGATGGATAGCTCAGAGGGAGGAAGGATTGCTCACGGGCAATGTGTTTATCTTGGAAGCAAGTCAACGCGGCGCAACACGGGTCCGAATCCTGATCCCACGCTTAGAAACCACTTGCTGGTATTAAGCACGTTATAAATTAACAATTAAAAAATGAAAAGGGCCTTCTTCTGAAGAGACCCACCTGCCCATTCCCAGAGAAGGAGGTGTGTAGGGGTTTGCCTCCTTTTAGTACATAAACCTTCAGGGGATTGGTGACCCATCTTGGACCTTGCGAAATTGACTTATTTGCTCAAAGCCTCATGTTTAAGTTGTTCTCTCTATCCGGGGCTGTTTCGCCATTGGGGATCAGGAACCACTTGTCAAACCGGTGGGGGCTAACAGCAATATTTTTAACACTGTCGTTTTTTGCTCATCATCTGTTTTGGTAATGGCGGACAGTCGGAGCATGCCCAACGGTGGGATACAGCAGCCTGAGGCTGGATCGCTTTGCTTACAAGGGGAACGTGCAGCTTCATCTAAATATTCTGGGTCCCCAATGCATGGGCAATGAATTCCTTGATGTTGCGTTGGCCTCAAGAACTTCTGTTCTCCTTCCCTCCATTCCCCCTTATTCTTTCCCAGTCCTCCTTAAAATAAGTAGGGAGGGGTATCTGTTTTTCTTAGCAGTCCCATGGTGGTGCAGGAAATCCTTTCCCCCCGGTTGATATAGCTGCCTGTGGGTCTTGCCTAATTGGTCTCCTGTGTGATGGCCAATCCTCCCCTGCCAGTCTTTTCTCAAGCATTGTGTAATGGCCTGGCTGCTGAGGGGGATGGTGTAGCACCTAGAAACACTTGTGTACAGGCGCGTAATAAATGAATTATCGTATCATATCAAGAGGCATGGCAGATGATGTTGCATATGCTGTTCAACAATCAAGATTCCGGTCGACCATAAATGCATATGCAACCTATGCAACTGGCGTTGCATAGGTTTTTGGGCATGGTTCCTTGAGAAAGGATGACTCCTGCTGCCCCGTAATCTGTTGAGTATCCGGGAATTCCTGCAGCAGGGCTTAAAGACATCCTTGCAAGCTCAGCTTTCGGGCCATCAAGGACTCATTAGGCAGTGGTAGTGCTGTTGTCTCATCTGAAGCTTCCTTTTCTTCCAGTGCACACTTTGGTTGTTAGATGCCCAATTTGAGCCCTTGGGGGATGTGAAACTAAAAGGTGCTATTACTTATGGTTGCATTACTGATGGTTGTTATGTCTGCCAGACGACAAAGGGCATTCTTTGTTCTGAGCCGTATCTAAATTTCTACCAGAAGGGATGGCACATCTGACTTCTTCCTACTTTGTTTCTCAGGTCATGTTCCTCCTAACTTCAGGTCCCTGAATGAGTCTAGTCCCTCTGGCCACCTTCTGGATCTGGGTCATGCAGTTCATCTCAGGGGCAACTCTCGAGCCTTGGAGAACATGGGTTTGATACCCGATGTTCCTCCTACATTCAGGTCCCTCAATGAGTCTAGTCCCTCTGGCCACCTTCTGGATCTGGGTCATGCAGTTCATCTCAGGGGCAACTCTCGAGCCTTGGGGAACATGGGTTTGATACCCGATGATCCTCCTACCTTCAGGTCCCTCAATGAGTCTAGTCCCTCTGGCCACCTTCTGGATCTGGGTCATGCAGTTCATCTCAGGGGCAACTCTCTAGCATTGGGGAACATGGGTTTGATACCCGATGTTCCTCCTACCTTCATGTCCCTCAATGAGTCTAGTCCCTCTGGCCACCTTCTGGATCTTGGTCATGCAGTTCATCTCAGGGGCAACTCTCGAGCCTTGGGGAACATGGGTTTGATACCCGATGTTCCTCCTCTCTTCCAGTCCCTGAATGAGTCTAGTCGCTCTGGCCAACTTCTGGATCTGGGTCATGCAGTTCATCTCAGGGGCAACTCTCCAGCCTTGGGGAACATGGGTTTCATACCCGATGTTCCTCCTACCTTCAGGCCCCTGAATGAGTCTAGTCCCTATGGCTACCTTCTAGATCTGGGTCATGCAGTTCATCTCAGGGGCAACTCTCTAGCCTTGGGGAACATGGGTTTGATACCCGATGTTCCTCCTACCTTCCAGTCCCTGAATGAGTCTAGTCGCTCTGGCCAACTTCTGGATCTGGGTCATGCAGTTCATCTTAGGGGCAACTCTCGAGCCTTGGGGAACATGGGTTTGATACCCGATGTTCCTCCTACCTTCCAGTCCCTGAATGAGTCTAGTCGCTCTGGCCAACTTCTGGATCTGGGTCATGCAGTTCATCTCAGGGGCAACTCTCCACCCTTGGGGAACATGGGTTTCATACCCAATGTTCCTCCTACCTTCAGGCCCCTGAATGAGTCTAGTCCCTCTGGCCACCTTCTAGATCTGGGTCATGCAGTTCATCTCAGGGGCAACTCTCTAGCCTTGGGGAACATGGGTTTGATACCGGATGTCCTTCCTACCTTCCAGTCCCTGAATGAGTCTAGTCGCTCTGGCCACCTTCTGGATCTGGGTCATGCAGTTCAACTCAGGGGCAACTCTCTAGCCTTGGGGAACATGGGTTTGATACCCGATGTTCCTCCTACCTTCAGGTTCCTGAATGAGTCTAGTCCCTCTGGCCACATTCTGGATCTGGGTCATGCAGTTTGTCTCAGCAGCAACTCCCTTGCTTTGGGGAACACGGGTTTGATACCGGGTCCCAAGTTTACTTAGAGGCTGTGGTCCAGCTTGAAGCCCAATGTAAATACCCAATTTAATTTCATTTTCTCTGTCCAACGACTTAGGAGACGGTCACAAAAACAAAATGTCAACCATGCCGGATGTGTGAGAATGCAAAGTTGTGTTCCTTGGGGCTCATGGAGAGGTCAAGGCAGATTAAGATCCTTAATCGGGTTTTTTGGACTCCAGAGAGAATGGTGAGTAGGGGGATGTTGGAGAGTTCGGATTGTTGGAGGTGTATACATGTGGCAGGTTCATTGGAGCACATGCTATAGGAATGCAGGTTGATGAGGTTGTTCTGGGGTGAAGTTGGTAGGGTGTGTGGTGAAGTGATTGAGGATTTACCTGCTTTGGACTTCAAACTGATGATATTGGGGGATGATGGGTCTCTGGAGGATCTTACTCTGAATCAGAAGAAATGGTTGTTTCGAGGGGCAATGATCGGAAAGACAATTGTTTTGCGAAATTGGAAGTCTGCAATAACTCTGAATATTGAGGAGTGGTTGACTGAAATGCATGAGTTGGCGGCTATGGAAAGTACAATTTACAGAAGAGAAGGGAAATTGAGTTTATTTGAGAAAATCTGGGGTAACTTTCTTCAGCTGTACTAGGCTTGGTGTTATAATGGTGTAAATAGGAGGTGGGGAGGTGACTGGGTGATGTTGATACGTTTATTTGGGGGTTATCTTTGGCATTGTACAAAGTTATTTTGTAATAGTTTTAATAATTTTGGGAAGTTTAATGTTTTATGGAGTGTATTTGGTTATATGTGATTTTATGGTTTCGTTGTAAAATTTAAAATAAAAGTTAAAAAAAAAAAAAACACGATTACCCTCAATAAATGGATTTGTTAAACCATTTTGATTGCTTACCATTCAAAGGTTGGATGTGAAAGTGGTGCAAGGGCAGTCTGCCAGGGGGGTGAACCCCTCTTGGGCCGAGAAGACATGGTTGTCAGAGATTAAGGTTTGTCATGCCACCGCATTGCCACTCCCCTCTATGTTGGTAGAACATTGCAGACTCTGGCCTTGGGGGTCTGAAAGAGAGAATTTCGACACGGTTGTGTTGGAATCTGCTTCATAACTGATTGATGTTATATTATTACCTGTTATAGGCCTCCTTTTAGCCAATCAGAATGCTCTGATTGCAATCTCTAGTCTCTGGGTTGGACCTCATTCCAAACATTCCGTCTTCAGCAGCCTGGTACAAAGCACAGAAGCAATGCTCTTCAGCTGTTTAAAGGCAAAGGGGAAGGCATCGTTACTGCTTCGCAGACCCTCAAACTAACAAACAGCAATGGATCGCAAAATATGCAAACTTGTGTTACTAGTTTCGTGTTCATTAAATCATATCACAGTTCACTTGCGTTTGCTCATGTTTTCCTACAATAAAACCAATGTCCTTTTAAGTTGCAGAACTCCATGTGCTAATAGCCATATAGACCGCAGATGGGACCTTATCGCTTGGGACAGTGGCCCTCCCCAGCTTGTGACCTTGGCATCTTCCAGGCAATATCCTCAGGGAGTCTAATAACCCACAATGAGTACCCCTCCCTTGGTCTATAAATTGTAAATAAACGTGTTTCAGCTTTCACTTATCAGTGTCACTATTGTTGAAATGACACATCCACATATGAGACTGGGAAGAGTGAGGAGAGGGTTCTACCCTATTTACTGATACTCTTCATTACTCTGAGTTCTACTCTTCCTCGTCCCAGTCCTCGCCTTCCCTCCCCCAACACGGCCAGCATTTTGGTGGATTTGTGCTTGGTATGTGAAGGAGGGGCTACACTGGGACATGGCGCTTCATGTACTCCACAGCGAGACCTTAAGATAGCTGTATTTAAACGTTGTGCTGTGTAGGGTCACCGCACGTAGTGTCTCAAGCGATTTGGACTGTGACACGTAAGAACAGGACTCAGAGAAATGAAGATCACTGGTGTGTAATCGGGGAACTCGTTCAGCCAGTCCTTAATTCTGGCCTGACTTGACCATTATCGACTACTCGCGCTGCAGTGCAAAGCTTCCGTTACAGCGCCCCTAGTGGTCAGAAAAAGAAAATGCATAGAAAATGACAACATCCACTTTCTCTGCACCCTTCACCTCTCTTTTTACTCTCATGTCCTCTCCTTTACCATAACAAATTCTGTGAGTTGGTATCCTTTCCCTTCCTCCAAGTCCCCTTCACTCCCTCTTTCACTCACTCTCTCTGTTACCCTTCCCTTTCTTTCTTTCTTTCTTTCTTTCTTTCTTTCTTTCTTTCTTTCTTTCTTTCTTTCTTTCTCTCTTCCTTTCTTTCTTTGCTTGCTTTCCTTCTTTCCTTCTTTCTTTCTTTCTTTCTTTCTTTCTTTCTTTCTTTCTTTCTTTCTTTCTTTCTCCCACTCTTTCTCTGAATTTCTTTCATATGCTCCTTTTGTAGTATTCTTTTTTACTTTCTGTACCTCTTTCTCCCACTGTCTCTAGATTACTGTGTTATCTTTGACCACCTTTCCCGCCAAAGATGTCTCCTCAGTCATGTTGGGTCATTTTCTCTATGTCTTGCATGGATTTTCACTTCTGGCCTCTCCTTCATCCTTCTCCTTTTTTTTCAGGCCCAGAGTCATTTTTACACCTTTTTTCTACGTCTCTCTCTCTTTGATTTTTATTTGTGTGCCTGCCTGACTCTTGATCCCTGTCTCACACCAAAATGTCCTTAGTTTCTCTCTTGAACCCAATCTGTTTTCCCTCATCTCTTACTTTTCCTCACCTGTCTCTTTCCCTCACCTCTCTCTTTCCCTCACCCGTCTCTTTCCCTCACTCTCCTTTTCTCTCTTATTCTTTCCTGTCTCATTTCATCTCAAAGTCCTCCTCTCTCGTGCAGGCTGTCCCTGTGTTACTCGTGCTCTCTGTCTCTCATCTCTTTCTCGCTCTCTTTCACCCCTTCCCGATCTCTCTATCCTTTAACGCTCAATAACCTCTCTCTCATCTTCCTTCGCAAAGCCTCCTCCTTTCACCCTTTTTTGTATGTCCCCCCAGCTGATCCCTCTACCGCTCTCGATTTCCCTCCGCCACACTCACATTCTCAGCCTCACACACACTTTTGGTGTCCTTTTCTATTTGCCACCCGCTAATTGTCCCTCTCGAGTTGTGTCACCCTCACTTTGTGTCACCCTCTGTATTTGTGGCACTCTGTCTTGTCACAATGTCTCCCACTTTCTGTGTGTCCTCGATGTGTGCATCATTTTCTTGCTCTCCAACCCTTCTTGCCCCCCTGCTGTTTATGTTGCCCTTTATTTGTCTCGCTTTCTGTTTGCCTCTCACTCTAGTCGCGTCTATTTGACTCCCTCCTGTTTGCCTTACTCTCTTTTTCTGGTTGTCTTCAGTTGCGCCATTCTCTACTCTATGTGTACCCCTCTCACTTTCTAGGCGTGCCCCTTTCCATTGGTGGCGCGCTCCTTTGTCGCCCTGTTGATGGCACTCTCTATTTCTGTCCCTCTATATTTTCTAGTTGTCTCTCGTTTTCTTGCTTTTTCTCTTGCTTCTCTCCTTCTCTAGCCAATCTCTTCCAGCCTTTCTTTTTCTCACTTGCTTTCTACCCAGTAATGCAATACGGCTGGTGAAAGGTTCTCTTGTGTGCCGAGTCAAGTGAGCAGGTGAGTGAATCAGAAGCGGCCCCATCCCAGTAGGGGGCGATAGAGGTGCGGCCGACCAACCACGGCCCTGCTCCTATCCTTCAGTAGCCGAGAAAGGAAGGAGGTGGCGCTAGAAACGGGTGACAAGGTGGCATGCCAGGAAAAGTTCAACTGGCAGAATGTTACCTGCCAGGCTTTTATGGAAGCCTAGGCAAAAAAGGACGAGCATACTCATCCTTGGCACTTAAGGGGTTAAAAGTCCATGACGGCAGGAGCAAAGACGCTTTTTGGCTTGCCAACAGGTTCCACACCGGCGGTAGGAGTGAGCAGTCGGCTCCCAGTAGTAACGACTAGCAGAAGAGGTTTTTAACATGGAAGTCCTTCGCCAGGAAGTGACATGGAAAGTCACCCGGACATGATAATGATCAGAAGTGCCACGGATATAAATCGCAAGAAATTGCAAAAGGTCACCCGGAAGTAATTATTCAGAGCCCAGAAAATGTAGGGATTGCCTGTGAATTGACTCTTAGAACACATTGTGACCTGTTTTTACTCCACGCTTGTTTGTTGTCATTTTTCAGGCTTTCCCACACAGATGCCCTTCCGAGGGGGCTGCCTTCGCTGTGGGATAAGTACATTCAGAACTTCTTATGTTCTGGGGCCTGGTTAGAGGAGGCGAAGGTTGGGCTTCAAGGAGGCTCGGACTGGCCAATAGGGCAATGGCCGAACCCAAAAAGCAAAATGCTGGTGTGGGGCAGTTCTTTTGGTCAAAGTGGGCCAGTTTGATGAGTTACTTCACCATGCAGGTACTAGTTTTGCCCATTGCTACTAAATAAATATTCTTTAAAATTCACATTTTATCAAAAACCTCCCCCTTGGGTACTACTCAAACAGTCTGTCACAAAAGGAATGAATTGCCCTTTGCAACTGTGGGGCACTTTTTAATTGGTGCCGGAGACAATTGTACGCCCTAGTCCTACCCCGGCTTCAATGGCACACCACACCTGCGTGAGAGAGGAGGCGCGAGCCAGAACAGCTTCCGAGAGTAGTGTACTCCCCTTCAGCTTGGGGAGCTGCCATTATTCAGTAGTAGTACCCGTGCATTTAAAGCACTGCCCCAAACCCCATCAGCTCCACATAGGCACTTGCTGGAAACACATCCCCTCCTCCCCCCGTGTACGTCGTTTGCAAGCACTCACTGCCTTGTCAGTGAAGAGGAAGGCGGCCCCACACATCAAGCAGCCTGTCTGCTCCTTTCCATGCAGTGGCAGTGAAGCGGTCGCGACTCGTGCCTCTGCTGTGACATTGCTGCTCCAGATAACGTCCCCCCTCTACCGTATGCTATAACGCTATTGCAAGCAACTGAGGAGTGCTGTGAGCACATAGAGGAACGAGGCCGAAGGATGAGTTTCTTTATAAGGTCACGGAACTCCGAGGTGACTTGCAATATCCTTTATATGTGTGATAAGGGGTATTTTATTCTGTATAATACATGGCCACACACTGCCATTCCCTTTAATACCAAGTCACTTACTTAGTCGAATGTAAGAGATCGTCCATTGCTGGTGCATACAATGAATGGGAAATACATTTGGATTTAAAAAAAAGCTAATATGCAGCGTCTAATGTGTTGAAGAAAAATAGCTTAAGCTATGTAATAAAATGCATACAACAAACTTTCACTTTGTGCTAAAATAAGCAATAACATGCAGATTCTTGCTCACACGTGTTAAACTGAACAGTGCACACATGAAACATTCGACCATAAGCAGTTCTTTGTCAACTTATGGCTGTAAAGTGTCACAAATAAATACTTTACAAACCAGTTATTTTAAAAGCTTGTCTCAGGTTTAATTAAGTGCTGTAGTGGCATCTGGGATTCTGCTCTCTGCAGGCTCATGCAAGAGGCATTATGATGTCACATAATAACTGATTACAGAGCAGTTGTGACGTCACAACTAGCCTGTAATAAGAACATTATTTCCAGGCTTTCATAGAGGTATTTCAGGCTACAATGTATTTCTAATTAGCCTCCTTTGCCTGTTATAGTACTTTCTTCTGACAAAGCTTTTTTTTATACCCATTTGAGACACATGGGGGCCCCAACGGTGGGGAATTTATAGAAGAAGCATGGAATGAAAGGTTCAAAGGGAAGTAGGGCTTTTAGGAAAAACAGATGCTGGTTGAAGCACTGCTGGAGAGAAGTAAGTGGAGCAGAGTGAGCTAAGACAACTTACATCCTTAAAACAATTAGAGCTAAGCAGGGTTTCATAGCTTGCGCAATAGAAATTAAATAAAATTTTAAAGAAATTTGAGAAAATGTATTGGAGTAGAATTTTAGTACCAACAGCAAGAATCGTGTCTGTAACTATATGAAAATATAAGTCTCTCACAATAGCACATGAGAAGCATCCTGCCCTCACCTGCGAGGTATTACCTCTGTGCATTTTACACCACCTCGAATACAAAGAATGTGTTTGAAAACGTATTATTACAAAAATTATAAAAAGTATACATTTTACTATAAAACCTTTTTCAGTGCTAAAATGAATACAAAAACTCCATAAATGTTTCCTAAATGATGTTTAGCAACAAATCAGTCCTAGAGTTACGTAACTAGTACATCAAGTGATCAAATACATGTGTACGTATAACATAGCTCAATTTCTTTATACAACAAACTGTTTTGATAGAAATTTGGCGGTACTGAAACAATGTTTATCTTTTCAACATGTTTCAACACTTTTGCAGACTCTTCTTCAGGAGAAGGCACCCAGAGTTCCTATATGTATAATAAAAAAAACAGTAACTAACTGCCTTTAACAGTACTTTAACACATGATTTCCTTAAAGTTAAACTACCTCTTAATCTCGACTTTTGACCAAAAATGTTTTTCTCTTGGTGCCACCCTATTATTACAAAGAAACTCAGCATCGTGTATGGGAATATAGGTATTTCTAATTGTTTGTTCACCTACAATGTTTATATGTTTATAACTGAAACCACTCTTACCAAACGTTTCCAGGCAAAACGCCAAAGAATAATTATTTTTCTACTTCCTGGGTCTAGTTATTGAAGGTCAAAGGATTCCTTTGTCACCAGCTGGTTCGCAAATTAGACATCTTATCTTTTGTACCGATGCATTAGGGGTCTCAAGCTACAAAGGTTATATAGTGGTATCAGCGGTTCTATGTGATATTTCTGCATTTTGAAAGCCGAACACACAAAAAACAATTTATTTCAGACAATTCTGTGTGGCCTTCAAAATGCCGAAATATCACACTCTAAAACACCACTAACCTTGGGAAGGCGATCCCACCCCCACTCTCTCCCGCGCTGGTGGGATTTCTTTGAAAATGGTGGGGTTTCAACCCGGAGGGACCCGTTTCATCACCCACCTCCGCTTTCCCAGCTCAACACGTTCTCCCTCATCTTCCAATCACACAGACACTAAAATACATTTACCTGCTCTCCTGTCCCACGCCTTCCCCACCACAAACATTCTCTGTCTTCTCTCACACAAACCCTCACTCACAAACACAAACACACACACACACAAACACACAAAACACATACTCATTACTCCCGGGACTTCTCTTGCCGGCTGCTCCTGTCAGCCCCTGTGCACCCTCGAGTGTGGCAGGGGCATGACAGTATTATTTAGAAAGATCGCTTTGAGCAGTCACAGATCAATCTTTCTAAATCGTTCTTTTATATTTTTGATGAAATAAAAAGACAATTTCACCTAATACCGTATCTTCACCAATCAAACGTATTCTACAACTTCAATACAAGTCTCTAAACATCTTAAAAATAATATTAGAGATCAAACTCACCCTTCAAACTGAACTTCCTTACATTAAGCAAAAGAGCGACTAACCTTTTTACCAGTTTATACAGTTAAGGCCAAATGTTTTCTAGCCCTCCAACCGACGTTGAAACTGGAAATTACGTCATTGTGTAATGCATATGTGACACACAAGTACAGAACTAGCAAGGATAACAACAGAACTTTCTTCCTCATCGAATACATATAACTTACATCGTTATATCCTCATGCCTTCCATCGGCCCACGTTACCACAAAAGGCAAAGGACGTATATCTCTTAGCTGCACCTGTTTTGCATTTGATTGGGATCACTGTTGGTTAGTAGATATTTGGGGGTTTAGAAGATGATTTAGACACTACTCATCCATGTACGCTTGCATCACAGAAGTAATCTTGCCACAGGCGCCCTTCTTCAGTACAGCCTGTTTCTCTAATCATCAGCCTTGCTCACTGCATTGCCAGGAACTAGTGACTATGAGGTCTGCACCTGTGAGGGTTGCTGGGAACTCTACCCTGTAGCCAGGCCAGAGGATCTCCATTACTTATGAATCTGAAGTCCAGTTCTCCCACTGGTCAGGGAACTTTAAGACCCTCCTCTGTCTCTTACTTTGCAGGAGTTACATGGTTGTGTGTTTCCAAACTGTGATTTGTGTTGTGATACGTGTATGCAGCTGTTGTTGCATTGCCTCAAGCCCCATGTATTTGTTTGAGAGCATGTAGGTGTGTGTACTACTGCAGACAGGGTCTTATATTTATTTATTCCTAATACAGCAAGTACGTACTGTTTGAAAGCGCCCACAGGGCAAAGGGAGGGAACAAGGAAGTGATACATATCGAATACACAACAGAGGAGGGGAAAGGGAAAAATGGACGCATCTACTATGCCCCATGAGTATTCAGAACGTGCAAGTGCAGCAAGGAAGAAGGCAGAAGGGGTAGGTGCTGGAGTGTCCATGCTCATGAGTGAGCCACAGATGAAGTGCATGGTGTGGTAAGTGCTACACGGCCAAGAGCCGTGTTGGTTGTAAGTATGAGCCTCCATGGTGTTGGGAGTGCCAAGGCAAGTGCTGAGAGTAGACAGAAGCTTGGCAATTGGGTATTGTCTGTATCAAGTCCTATTCATGTTGGGTCTGGGACTCCTATTAACATGAGAGATTTAAATTGCTGGGCACTATTAGTTCCTGCCTGGATCCTAGAAGAGAGCCGGTTAGCTGAGCATCAGCATCTACTACCAAAAGCCACTCTTGACTTCCATGGTCCACTGTTAGCTGACTCACTACTCACACAACCAACCATCTCCCGGAAGCCTACACATTACATTAACAGAGAAAAAGACGTCTCGCTTGCGCTAGCCCTATCGCACACCTAGCGGCAGCTAACTAGGATCTCGCATCAATAGCTTTATCTAATCAACTGTGAGCTTTATCCCTTCTGCATAAACTACCCCCTCCCCCGCAGGGTTTTGACTACTACCCACCTAGAATCTCTCAAACAAACTTTGGTACCTCCGGCCTGCAAGCATCAATGCTATAATTTGCATTTGCCTTAACTGCTATGCCACAAGCACCCTCACCTCCTGCTTTTCTTGCAAGGCTGCGCAAAACAAGGCTGACAAAATAACAGAGTGCGTTATACAAGAAAACATTACATGTGTAGTCTTTATCTCATGTGGAAGATAAATCTGTGGCACACTGTTTACCAGCTGTATCAGCTGTATCAGTCATGCTTCCCCTGTGTGCCAGCTGAGTGTTTACATGGGCTATGTTCTTACTGCCTACAAGAGTGTCAACCTCTTGGTAGGCTTCCTACAAAAACCAGATTAATACAAGCCGTTCATTTTGTGTTGAGGGTGTTTTTGTGCATGGGGGTTTGTGTGCGCTCCTTCTTTGAACCGTGAGGGTTCCTTGGATGAAGCCCCTTAGTCAGGGATGGCAAGACTCTTCATTCTTGCTTGACTTTCCGTAGGTTGATTTCCTCTCCTCTCATCTGGAGCTCGCCTAGACCTCTGGACCGCACTGACAGTCTCGTTCCTTGTCATTCGACTGATGAAGCAAGTGTCAGTAGCTGCTTTTGCTGCCACTTTCATTTCCCCTTCACACCCCTACTATTGACTCTCCCATCGACTCAGTCCTTGCTAACCCATAACTCTCCATCTCCAACACCCTTGACATCCTTGCGCTTGCCATGAGGATCCACATGAAGCCTGCTTCCAAGGGCAATAGCTGGTATGATTCTGACCGTACCTCACTGAAAAGCAAGTGCAGAGTTGTGGAATGGAAGTGGTTGGCCTCTAGCACATCCTCTGACAAACTGACAAATCGCCTGCTCCAAAGGCAACATAGATTCTCTATCAGCGCCAAGAAGCGGGCCCATATCTAAGCCTGCATCTCTGGGGCCACCAACAACATGGCTGAACTTTTCAAAATCTGTAAAGAACCTGCCAATCCTACTGTAGTCTCCACTTCTTTCCCTTTCCAGGCCCTCTGCACAGGCCATTTCACATTCAAAACTCAGGACATCCTGCACGCACTCTCATTATGCCCTGCCTCCTCCTGCACCTGCTCTCAGGCCTCTTTTGTCCCCTTCCCCCCTACTTTCCAGCTTCTCACGGACAGCACCCGAGGAGGTCACCAAGACAATCTGCTTTATAAAGTCTCCTCCAAACAGGTGCTTCCCTGTTCCTCCAGAACGATCACGGCCAACATCGCCTCGCTCGCTCCCTCCTTGGCTGAGTTCTGCAACCACTTCTTTGCCATGGGCTCCATCCCACTACCCCTCAAACACTCCCTTGTGCACCCACTCCTAAAGAAGACATCTGCTGACCCTTCCTGCCCAGCTAACTACCGTCCTATCTCCACTACCCCTTTCTTGGGCAAACTCTTGGAGAAGTTGGTCATCTCTGAACTAATCCATCACTCTGAATCTGTTGGCTGTCTCCATGACCACCAGTCTGGCTTTAGAGCAGCCAGAGGCACGCAAGCTGCTCTCCTGAACATCCGTGACGACTTGCTCTCAAACTTCAACTCCAACTCTCCTTCAGTTCTCATCCTCCTCGATCTATCCTCTGCCTTCGACACTGCCATTCATACCATTGTCATAAATCAGCTCTGTGATGCCCTTGGCATCACGGACCAGATACTGGGCTGGTTGACCTATTTCTCTCCGCCACCTCACTCTCTACTTGCGGTGTCCCTCAGGGTTCTATTCTCTCGCCGTGGCTTTTCAACATCTACCTTGCCCTTCTTGCCCACTTCATCTCCTCCTTCTCTCCTCACTTCCGGTGTTATGCTGATGACACACAGCTCTCCTTTAACCTTCCCTCCTCTACCTCCCCTCCTTCCTCTCCCATACCTGACTGCCTGACTGCTATTCAGGCATGGTGTGCTACTAATGATCTCTGCCTTAATGCCCGTAAGACCGAGATCCTTCTCATTGGGACTCCTGCCCCATCCTTCCATCCTACTCTCTGGTCACCCTCAGTGGGCCCCCTCCCCTCACCCTTGTGCGAGGCAAAAAACAAGGGTGTCATCTTCGAATCCTCCCTCTCCTTCTCACCTCTTATCGCTGACTTTGCCAAGAAGGCCCACAATCATCTTCACCTACTCAGAGGCATTCTCCCTTTCCTCACCTTCCCCCAGAAACTCAATGTCTATAGAACTCTGGTTCTCTCCAGGCTGGACTATTACAACAGCCTCTTCCTCAATCTGCCTCTTTACTCCCTCCACCTTCTTCAACTAATCCAGACTAGGACTGCAAGACTTACCTTTGGCTTCAAGCACAGGGATCGCATCTCTTCAGCCCTAAAATCTCTTCAATGACTCCCGGTGGCTGCAAGGATCGAACTCAAGACCCTCTGCATCATCCACAGGGCTTTCTGGGGTCTGGGACTTCGTTACATCAAAATTTCGCTCCCTAAATGCCTCCCTGCTAGAGTCCTTCAGTCCTCTATCTCCCACTCTCTGCAGATCAGACGTTTCTCCAAGCAGAGAGTGAGGGTAGATCTCTTTCTTTGGCAGAAGCTTCCCTCTGGAACAGCCTCCCAGCCTCTATCAGACTTGAGCTAGATCTCCCTAAGTTCTGGAAGCTTCTCAAGACCTTCCTTTTCTCATCCTCCTTCCCTTTCCCCCTCCCTTGCTATGGCCCCCTGCCTTTGTGACTGGTTTCCTGGTCCCTTATGAGTCTCACAGGGCCCAACACCCCTATAACCAGCACTTGCTCTTGGGCACCCTTCCCTGACTAGCCTACTGAGTCTGGCCATCCCCCTACTCGCACTAGTTGACACCCACCTCTGTTCCTCTGGCACTTTCCCTCTTGGGTCCCTTTTGCACTTGCCCAGCCCCTGGGGACCCTTTCCCCCTTACACTTCTCCCTCACCCATCCATCCTCCCTGACCTGCTCCCTCCCTCTTTGCTCTTCCGATTCTGCATTTGCACGATCCGAATGTCACAAGGCCTAGTAGGACTGTTATTGTTTTTCTCCTCTGTCCCCCCACCCCTTGCCTTGTGGTGCCTGGAAACGCCTTGGATGTATAGGTGCCATACAAATGCTCAATAAATAAATAATGTACAACGTCTTCTGGTACTACTACACTGTTACGTACTGCCTGGGGTAAAGATGACGTTTCGGATCCGCTGAGCATTCTATACTCTTGCGTCTTCGATGTACACTCATTTTGCCTCCCGTCTAACCATTAATGGCGCACATTGAAATTCCACTTGCGATCCCGCACGCCAGCTGAATAGTACTTACAGACGCATACACTGATTGTCATTTGGAGACTGTCTGAGAGAAGCACTATTGGTTGATATGACAGTGAGCAAACTGACACTCATTTCGATGCCCGATACATGTAACCCACCTTTCAACAGCACCTGACCAAGGACTAATCCCAAAGGTCGCATGGACCGATGCACAGACCGCAACTCACATTACTGCGCTAATATTAAATGATGCCTGCCCAAACGCTGGCTCCCCACAACCCTGTACAGGGCTCCGCTGCTCTGGAGCTAGATCTGTGCTTTAAATAATAAAATAAAATAAACCTGTGGCCAGATGATCTGACATTCGCACTGGTGCTAATCATTTAGGAAAGGCATTTAGCACAGGTTTTGCTGTGTAGGCAATACGAACTACAGTGAACAGGTTTTGTCCAATCCATATTATCTAAAAACGTTTGCACTTTAGGCAAAAATCACTGAGACTGTTTTTTCCCCCCACTATGTTTACTGAATAATATAAAAAGAAGTGTGTTCCTACATTCAGTTTTATCCTGTGCATCAAACATAGTAAATAAATAGCCTGCTTCATTATTGTCTTAGTAAAAACATTTTTAGATAATGTGGATATGGGCTAAAGCTGTATACTCCTTTCTTTATATTACAAGCAGAAGAAATGATGCTGAATTGATGTAATCAATGTTTTTACACAAGGGAAAATTTTGGACAATCTTGTCCCAGATGTAGATAAATCCCGGTACCTGCCCCAACCCCTAATACATGCAGCAGTCTCAGTCTAGCTGTTCCCAAGAGATTTGACTTGGGATCCTCTATGCAGCAGTCTGGCTGTTGACAAGACATTTTACATGGGATCCTCTATGCGGCAGTCTGGCTGTTCACAAGACATTTTACATGGGATCCTCCATGCAGCAGTCTGGCTGTTCCCAAGAGATTGTATGTGGGAACCTCCATGCAACAGTCCGCTGTTCCCAAATGTTTTTATGTGGGGTCCTCCATGCAGCAGTCTGGCTTTTCCCAAGAGATTTTACGTGGGGTCCTCTAAGCAGCAACGTGTCTGTTCCCAAGAGATATGACCCTCCATGTACAGTCCAGCTGTTCCCAAGATATTTTATGTGGAATCCTCTATGCAGCAGCGCGGCTGTTCCCAAGAGATTTTAAGTGGGATCCTCCATGCAGCAGTCCGGCTGTTCCCAAGAGATGTTACGTGGGATTCTCCATGCAGCAGTCCGACAGTTCTCAAGATATTTTATGTGGGATCCTCCATGCAGTAGTTCGGCTGTTCTCAAAAGATTTTATGTGGGGTCAACAATGCAGCAGTCCGGCTGTTCCCAAGAAATTTTACATGGGATCCACCATGCAGCAGTCTGGATGTTCCCAAGAAATGATACATGGGATCCTTCATGCAGCAGTCTGGCTGTTCCCAGGAGATTTTACATGGGATCCTCCATGAAGCAGTCAAGCTGCTCCCAAGATATTTATTGTGGGATCCTCTATCAACAGTCCGGCTGTTCCTAAGAGATTATAAGTGGGATCCTTCATGCAGCAGTCCGGCTGTTCCCAAGAGGTTTTATGTGGGGTCCTCCATGCAGCAGTCCTCCATGCAGCAGTCGGGCTGTTCCCAAGAGATTTTACGTGGGATTCTCCATGCATCAGTCCAGCTGTTCCCAAGAGATTATACATGGGATCCTCCATGCAGCAGTCTGGCTGTTCCACAGAGATTATATGTGGGGTCCTTCGTGCAGAAGTCTGGCGGTTCCCAGGAGATTTTACATTGGATCCTCCATGCAGCAGCCTGGCTGTTCCAAAGAGATTTTACATGGGATCCTCCATGCAGCGGTCTGGCTGTTCTCAAGAGATTTTATCAGGGACCTCCATGCAGCAGTCTGGCTGTTCCCAAGAGAGTGTAAGTGGGATTCCCCATGCAGCAGTCAAGCTGTTCCCAAGGGATTACACATGGGATCCTCCATGCAGCAGTCTGGCTGTTCTCAAGAGATTTTATGTGGGGTCCTCCATGCAGCAGTTCTCCATGCAGCAGTCCGTCTGTTCCCAAGAGATTTTCATGGGATTCTCCATGCAGCAGTCTTGCTGTTCCCAAGAGATTTTAAGTGGGTTCCTCCATGCAGCAGTCTGTCTGTTCCCAAGAGATATGACACGAGATCCTCCATGCAGCAGTCTAGCTGTTCCAGAGAGATTATATGTTGGAACCTTCATGCAGCAGTCTGGCTGTTCCCAGGAGATTTTACATGGGATCCTCCATGCAGCGGTCTGGCTGTTCTCAAGAGATTTTATCAGGGACCTCCATGCAGCAGTCTGGCTGTTCCCAAGAGAGTGTAAGTGGGATTCCCCATGCAGCAGTCAAGCTGTTCCCAAGGGATTACACCTGGAATCCTCCATGCAGCAGTCTGGCTGTTCTCAAGAGATTTTATGTGGGGTCCTCCATGCAGCAGTTCTCCATGCAGCAGTCCGTCTGTTCCCAAGAGATTTTCATGGGATTCTCCATGCAGCAGTCTTGCTGTTCCCAAGAGATTTTAAGTGGGTTCCTCCATGCAGCAGTCTGTCTGTTCCCAAGAGATTTTCATGGGATTCTCCATGCAGCAGTCTTGCTGTTCCCAAGAGATTTTAAGTGGGTTCCTCCATGCAGCAGTCTGTCTGTTCCCAAGAGATTTGACACGAGATCCTCCATGCAGCAGTCTAGCTGTTCCAGAGAGATTATATGTGGGAACCTTCATGCAGCAGTCTGGCTGTTCCCAGGAGATTTTATGTGGGATCCTCCATGCAGCAGTATGATTGTTCTCTCAAGATTTTACGTGGGATCCTCCATGTAGCAGTCTGGCTGTTCCAAAGAGATTTTACATTGGATCCTCCAAGCAGCAGTCTGGCTGTTCCCAAGAGATTTTACATGGGATCCTCCATGGAGCGGTCTGGCTGTTCTCAAGAGATTTTGCAAGGGACCTCCATGCAGCAGTCCAGCTGTTCCGAAGAGATTGTAAGTGGGATCCTTCATGCAGCAGTCTGGCTGTTATCAAGAGATTTTATCTGGGGTCCTCCATGCAGCAGTCCTCCATGCAGCAGTCCGTCGGTTCCCAAGAGATTTTAAGTGGGATTCTCCATGCAGCAGTGCAACAGTTCCCAAGAGATTTTATGTGGCATCCTCTATGCAGCAGTCTGGCTGTTCCCAAGAAATTTTACAATGGATCCTCCATGCAGCAAGTCTGGCTGGTCACAAGAGATTTTACATGACATCCTCCATGCAGCAGTCCGGCTGTGCCACAGAGATTATATGTGGGATCCTTCATGCAGCAGTCTGGCTGTGCCCAGGAGATTTTATATGGGATCCTCCATGCAGCAGTCTGGCTGTTCCCAAGAGATTATACATGGGCTCCTTCATGCAGCAGTATGGCTGTTTCCAGGAGATTTTACGTGGGATCCTCCATGCAGCAGTCCAGCTGCTCCCAAGATATTTTATGTGGGATCCTCCATGCAGCAGTCCGGCTGTTCCCAAGAAATTTTACATTGGATCCTCCATACAGCAGTCTGGCTGTTCCCAAGAGATTTTACATGATATCCTCCATGCAGCAGTCCGGCTGTTCCACAGAGATTATATGTGGGGTCCTTCGTGCAGAAGTCTGGGTGTTCCCAGGAGATTTTACATGGGATTCTCGATGCAGCAGTCTGGCTGTTCCAAAGAGATTTTACATGGGATCCTCCATGCAGCGGTCTGGCTGTTCTCAAGAGATTTTATTAGGGACCTCCATGCAGCAGTCTGGCTGTTCTCAAGAGATTTTATGTGAGGTCCTCCATGCAGCAGTCCTCCATGCAGCTGTCTGTCTGTTCCCAAGAGACTTTCATGGGATTCTCTATGCAGCAGTCTTGCTGTTCCCAAGAGATTTTAAGTGGGGTCCTCCATGCAGCAGTCTGGCTGTTCCCAAGAGATTTTACACGAGATCCTCCATGCAGCAGTCTAGCTGTTCCACAGAGATTATATGTGGGAACCTTCATACAGCAGTCTGGCTGTTCCCAGGAGATTTTACATGGGATCCTCCATGCAGAAGTCCAGCTGTCCCCAAGAGATTTTACGTGGAATCCTCCATGCAGCAGTATGGCTGTTCTCACAAGATTTTACGTGGGATCCTCCATGCAGCAGTCTGGCTGTTCCCAAGAGATTTTACATTGGATCCTCCAAGCAGCAGTCTGGCTGTTCCCAAGAGATTTTACATGGGATCCTCCATGGAGCAGTCTGGCCGTTCTCAAGAGATTCTACAAGGGACCTGCATGCTGCAGTCCAGCTGTTCCCAAGAAATTGTAAGTGGGATCCTCCATGAAGCAGTCCAGCTATTCCCAAGGGATTATACGTGGGATCCTTCATGCAGCAGTCTGGCTGTTCTCAACAGATTTTATGTGGGGTCCTCCATGCAGCAGTCCATCTGTTCCCAAGATATTTTAGGTGGGATTCTCCATGCAGCAGTCCAACAGTTCCCAAGAGATTTTATGTGGCATCCTCCATGCAGCAGTCCAGCTGTTCTCAAGAGATTTTATGTGGGGTCCTCCATGCAGCAGTCTGGCTGTTCCCAGGAGATTTTACGTGAGATCCTCCATACAGCAGTCCAGCTGCCCCCAAAAGATTTTACATGAGATCCTCTATGCAGCAGTCTGGCTGTTCCCAAGGAATTTTACATTGGATCCTCCATGCAGCGTCTGGCTGTTCCCAAGAGATTTTACATGACATCCTCCATGCAGCAGTCCGGCTGTGCCACAGAGATTAAATGTGGGATCCTTCATGCAGCAGTCTGGCTGTGCCCAGGAGATTTTACATGGGATCCTCCATGCAGCAGTCCAGCTGCCCCCAAGAGATTTTACGTGGGATCCTCCATGCAGCAATATGGCTGTTCCCACAGGTTTTTACGTGGGATCCTACATGCAGCAGTCTGGCTGTTCCCAAGAGATTTTACAAGGGACCTCCATGCAGCAGTCCGCTGTTCCCAAGAGATTGTAAGTGGGATCCTCCATGCAGCATTCTGGCTGTCCCCAAGGGATTACACATGGGATCCTCCATGCAGCAGTCTGGCTGTTCTCAAGAGATTTTATGTGGGGTCCTCCATGCAGCAGTCCTCCATGCAGCAGTTTGTCTGTTCCCAAGACATTTTACGTGGGATTCTCCTTGCATCAGTCCAACAGTTCCCAAGAGATTTTATGTGGGATCCTCCATGCAGCAGCCCGGCTGTTCCCAAGAAATTTTACATGGGATAATATACTATGCAAACACCTGAAAAACGCAGCACAATTCTCCCAACAAGCCACCACCTGGGTCACATCCATTCTCGAAGACAGGCTCATGAGAGTCTTCTCCGATAAGGACAGCGCATCCCCAACTCCCATCCAATGCGGAGTCCCACAGGGATCGTGCACCTCTCGCAACCTCTATAACATTTTCACTCTCCCCATCTTCAACAACCTCGATGATCACAACATAGCCTACACCAACTACGCTGATGACACTCAGGTCCTCCACCCCCTCACTGGCTCTTATGATCAGGACGCAGCCACCCTCAACAAGATCTAGGCCATTATCCAGGCATGGATGGCAGTAAATGGACTGTCTCAACAGAGGCAAGACAGAAATACCCATAGTAGGCCCCAAACAAGTCCTCAGCAAACTTGACAGCAAATACGCCTCCTTCAACATAGACAACACAAACATCACTTTTAGCCTAGTGGCTAAAACCATAGGAGTATACCTAGATGCCTCGCTCTCCATGTCCCGCCAAGTCAATGCTATCGCATCCTCCGCAGCCCTAGCGACCAAGGTCATAAATGCTGTCAACCCCTACCTCTTCCCCAAAAACCACCTTGCCATCGCAAGAGCCACAGTAGGAGCTGAGCTTGACTACTGCAACGTCCTATTTCTAGGCACCTCCACCAAAAACCTAAAAAAACTTCAAACCACACAAAACAAAGCTCTGAGGGCAGCCCTCAGCATCATTAAAAAAAAAACACATATCCCAAGCAAGACGAAACGCTCACTGGCTCCCTGTTAGAGAGCATATACTCTTCAAAGCACTCTCCATCACCCATGCCTGCCTCGCGCTAGCAGCACCACCATACCTCTCAGAAACCATCCACAGAGACAGCTCCACCAGACCCAAACGCACCCAACACTGCAGCAACCGACTCTCCGTCCCGACCTTCAAAAGACAAAAAGCTGGCAGATCCAGCTTCACGGTGCTCGCACCCAAGAGCTGGAACGCTCTACCCCCAGCCCTCAGAAAAGAACCCTCCATCACCACCTTCCTTAATGCCCTCAAAACACAACTTTTCCAATAACACTCTAATGAACATATGCCACTAAGGCTCACGGACTTAGAGAATGTCTTAGTTATCAATACTGCATACTATCCTGTACTCTGTATATTAATCCATCTCATGAATACTATGCCTACTAAACCGCTATGCAAACCTATCTCTGTATAGATATGTCTATACCCTGTATAGACATGACCTCGCTAGACCCAAAGATGTACGCCTATGTATAAACAACTATACCCTGTATAGACATGACTGCTCTAGACCCAGAAATGTATCGTCTATGTATAAACAATTGTATCTGCAAGCAAACTTCCTTGTAAGAGAGCCACGATGGCCCAGGGCCGTGGGCGCTTTATAAATCCAAACAAATACATAAAATAAATCCTCCATTCATCAGTCTGGCTGTTCCCAAGAGATTATACAGGGTATCGTTCATGCAGCAGTCTGGCTGTTCCCAGGAGATTTTACGTGGGATCCTCCATGCAGCAGTCCGCCTGTTCCCAAGAGATTATACATGGGATCCTCGATGCAGAAGCCCGGATGTTCTCAAGAGATTTTATGTGGGGTCCTCCATGCAGCAGTCCTCCATGGAGCTGTCTGGCTGTTCCCAAGAGATTATACATGGGATCCTCCATGCGGCAGTCTGCCTGTTCTCAAGAGATTGTATGTGGGGTCCTCGTTGCAGCAGTCCTCCATGCAGCAGCCCAGCTGTTCCCAAGATATTTTATGTGGAATCCTCTATGCGGCAGTCCGGCTGTTCCCAAGAGATTTTAATTGGGATCCTCCATGCAGCAGTCCAGCCGTTCCCAAGAGATTATATATGGAATCCTCCATGCAGCAGTCCGACGGTTCTCAAGAGATTTTATGTGGGGTCCTCCATGCAGCAGTCCTCCATGGAGCAGTCCGGCTGTTCCCAAGAGATTTACGTGGGATTCTCCATGCAGCAGTCCAGCTGTTCCCAAGAGATTATACATGGGATCCTCCATGCGGCAGTCTGCCTGTTCTCAAGAGATTGTATGTGGGGTCCTCCATGCAGCAGTCCTCCATACAGCAGCCCAGCTGTTCCCAAGATATTTTACGTGGAATCCTCTATGCGGCAGTCCGGCTGTTCCCAAGAGATTTTAATTGGGATCCTCCATGCAGCAGTCCAGCCGTTCCCAAGAGATTATATATGGAATCCTCCATGCAGCAGTCCGGCTGTTCTCAAGAGATTTTATGTGGGGTCCTCCATGCAGCAGTCCTCCATGCAGCAGTCTGGCTGTCCCCAAGAGACTTTACATGGTACCTCCATTCAGTAGTCTGGCTGTTCCCAAGAGATTTTACATGAGATCATCCATGCAGCAGTCCAACTGTCCCCAAGAGATTTTATGTGGGATCCTCCATGCAGCAGTCTGGCTGTTCCCAAGAGATTTTACATTGGATTCTCCATGCAGCAGTCCAGCTGTTCGCACAAGATTTTATGTGGGATCCTCCATGCAGCAGTCTGACTGTTTCCAAGAGATTTTACATTGGATCCTCCATGCAGCAGTCTGGCTGTTCCCAAGAGATTTTATGTGGGATCCTCCATGCATCAGTCTGGCTGTTCCCAAGAGATTTTACATTGGATTCTCCATGCAGCAGGGTGTGTCGGGGGGGGGGGGGGCGAAGGGGCGAGCCCCTGTTTCACACCTTGTCAATAGATCTGGCACCCACGAAGTGACCCCATCCCAGCTTCCTGCTGTGGCCACGCCCATCGGTTTCAGGCAAGCAGATTTAAAGGAGAAACAGAACTGGGGTCCTCAACACTGCAATGTTAAAAGCAAGGGCCGCATTTAATACATTGGGCCTCCTTACACAGATGGCAGAGAACCATGGCGCTATTAGCGCCATGGTTCATGCCGGTAAAATACCGGCACCGCCTTGGCGGAAAGGGGAATTACCACCCCATTCCAAGGTTGGCGGGGCGGTAATTCCCCCTTCCACCATTGCCCTTCCCCATTTTTGCCCCTTAGGGCTCAATGGGAATGGGGAAGGCGCTAATTACGGTACCGCAAATTGCGGTACCGTAATTAGCACCCTGGGTCCCTTTGTGGGTTGGTTTTTAACGCCTGCAAAAAGCAGGCGTTAAATCCCCCAACCCACAAAGGGACCTCGTAGTAAGGCGGTAAGGATTTACCGGTACCGGTAAATCCTTACCACCATCCGTGTAATGAGGCCCTTCTATTTTAAAATAACACCTAGTTGGGATTGCATGAAATACATGAACCACATAGAAAGAACTGCATGGGGTACATAAGGTTATTTACTCTATGCAATGATGTCTGTGCACCCCACGCCTTAAATATCCCCTTCAGTCCCAAACTTAAATTAGGTGACATATGAAAAATAGGTATTTAATGTGCCACTTGTGTTTGCCATTGCCACTGAACCTGTAACGAGACTCTAATTACTAGCCTGCCATGTCTTGAGGTTACAGGTCTTTATACCGAAATATTGTATAAACAATGATGGGTAGAAATACAGCCTGTGAGTGTAGCGTAGACTTGTGGCCCAGTTTCTCCATATCGCTGCCGCCACTCAGTTGTGCCCTGTCATGGCTCCTTTGCTGTGCACGTGTAGGTCCCCAGAAGAGCTTGCATGATCACGTCTGCTGTGCAGGGTGGGTGAATAATGCGTCCATTGTGTAAGATTTCAGGTGCCAAGGGGAATTAGAATGAATCTTACCAGCCTCTCACATGCCATCTGCGGGTTGCTTGATCGAGGTTAACATGAATTACTCATACGAATGTGTGATGGCACTGGGTGATTAGAGCAGGCGCGAGGCTGTGCCAGCTGCTTGGCTCTGATGTTTGGTGACATCTCATGTCATGTAAGCAATGTCGTTGGGCTGTCGCAGGAAGGCACGTGAAACAGATGTTCGAGCAAGGCCTCCCACAGCGATCGCGGAGGTGGGCAGATGTGCGACTCTGCGCGGCAAACCTTGGGGGCCAGTGCCGGATTATCCATTAGGCCAAGTAGGCACCAGCCTATGGGCCCCACTCCTTTTAGGGCCCCCGCGACAACGGATCAAAATAAAGCGGTGCAGAAAATGAAAAACGTATTAGGAGATACTTTACAAGGGGGTGCCCCGATATTTCAACAGCCTAGGGGCTTCTACAGTGTTTAATAAAGCACGTGTGGGGCCCCCACAAGAGTGGAAGCCACGTTGCTGAGCGTAATGTGTGCAACTTCAATATTGTATGTATATTTGTTCTATATGAAGCGCCTAAGCGTAAGTGCTTTATGATAACACATCATTATTGTTTGGCCCTGGACGTCTGCTTGCATTCACAGTAATTTGGTAATATGGCCCTATACATGCTGATATTAATGATACATATGGTGAATCATTCTTGTATAAATGCATATCACTTTACGGTGATATTGTAACCATATTTTTCGTAGTATACTTAGAAACAATGCTATGTGATGCCACTTCCTGTTTTGTCAAGAGGTGAAAGGTCGTGTTGCATCACTTCCCATGATGTCACTTTGGGGTGTGGTCACTTTCTGTGGTCATGGGTCATGTGATGTCACTTCCACTACCCCTGGCATTTTGGTGAAATGACGTCCCTACTGCTCGGCCCTTTCATTAGCTCTGTGACATGTTCCCCACATGTCACACACCACGTGTCTGCTGCACGAACCCAGGAGGGGCTTTGGGGATAACAACATCAAGACGTTCCTGAACACTGTGCCAGGGACGAAGAAACAGTACTTAGTTCTATTTACAGAGCCCCAGAATCTGGATGCCAGGTTTCAAGGCTGACAAGATGAACATGTGTGTTCAATCCAGTGTGAAGTTTCCTGTACTAACATGGGCGTTGCTTCAGAGCGCACTCCCTTCCCGTCACAAGACTTGTAAACTAGTCAACCTATAAACCAGTCAGTGACAGGCAAGAAGTGCATCAGAAACCAATGTTTTCCTTGGTCCATGTTGTCCCTTTTCTGTTTCTCTTGTTTCACCATTTTATCACCATTTTATCACTGGAATCTGCCTGCATTTTGTAATTGCGGGAGGTTTTGTTAGGATGGGCAGTCTCCTTAGCCTGGCTGGGACAGGACCTGCTTCACAAAGCCATCCTTCGGGAACCGGTGGAAGAGGGGGGTGGGTGGGTGGGGGGAAGGTTCTCTTTCTCCAAGTAACATAGAAGTAGGTTATGTCTCAGCATCCAGCCTTTGACACACTAGTCTTAAAACTAAGCTTCGAAGTCAGATAATAACGGATGCTACGGGTGCGAATAACTCGTTTACTCTTCTTATCTTCACCAAATCACACAATGCTCCCATTAATTCTACACCACCTGTTTACATGTCCTATTTGGCCGTCAAGGGACCGGTCACACACTCTCCTGAGGGCGTAATTCTTCACCAGGTTTAGCTTGTATCAGTGTTTCTACTGAGTCTCTTCGTCTCATTTTACTGACCTCGCTGCATATCACAAACAACACAGAATTTCTTCTGCTTGAAACATTTTTTTCAAGCGCATTGAAAAACGTACCTTTAGGACTATTTTCTCGAATAATTTCCTGAACTGTACAATGAAAATAGCGTAGCAGCATATTTAGAGATGTTGCTGACAAAAAGCAAAGAGGTTCTTGTGCAATGGTGCACTGTTAGCTTGAAGGCTAACACAGAGTATTCTACCAAAGGCTATTGTAATGTCAACACAACCAACTTCCCAAAAACCTAAATTAGCCTGAAAATGTAACACTATCTAAACGCTGGTTATAATCCCCTGCACGAGCCTTACTCATCAAGGCCGGAGTGGCCACTCTCTGCGCCTGCAATCGCATGCAAGTATTATGCACACGTGCTGGCCCTGTGGCAAATACCAACACCCCCTACTACATACCAGACAGACAACCGGCAATCTTGTGCTTCAATCTTACAGCCCCCAGGCTACCATTTGTCTCCGGCTTGTGGGGTGTTGCTCTCTGATAACCAGATGCTATCAATGTAGCTTCTGGACTCGAAAATCTATGCCATGGCAACAGCACACTTACAGGAGAAGCCATACCTCCATTGGTACGGTAATGGGTGCTTATATAGTGCCTAAACTCTAAGGCATGACAGCGCTTATCCATTCCTTAAGATACTTGGTTAGTTCCAATTTCTGGTGTCAATTGGTTGCATAAATTCACATTCTGTGAAATACTCTCCCAGGGCATGCATGCACCTTAAGGCATGTGGATCGCCACAGCAGCTTTCTCAGTGGCTGACAGGCAATCCGTGCCACATGTTTCGCCATGTGAGCTTCCCAAATGTGATTTGGTCCCTAGACTGTACACACATACCACTAGTAACCACAACGGCAAGGGGGCATTAAAATGCAATATACTCTCACGGTCAAAAAAGGGTACGCGACGCAGACTTCTGCATCCCACATTTCTGTGCATGATTCGTCATGTCTTCACATGATGCCATGATCCTAAGGAACAGTAATCTGCCATGCGTCACACAGACGCAAACCCCTGTGTTGTTCCTGGTAACCCATGGTGGGCTGGATTGAAGACTTGACTTGGGCATTGTGAACACCAGGTTATGAAGTTCAGAGTTTTCGTTGCCACGGCAACTTTTGAACATGTTGTTGAAGATGTGTTCCTTGATTTACCTTTGTTGAAGTTGATTTGCAAGACTTCTTGATCATTTCTAAGAAATGAGTAGGTGGCTCAGCTGGCAGTGCACCACATCAACTCCATTTCAAGCAGGGAGGCTTGGCCAAAAGACAATAGCTGACCCTACCAAAAACTCAAAGTGGCATTGTATAAAAAGAGGCACCTGATGTGGACAAATGTGAAGGGCCATTCCAAGGAAGGAGATCTCCTTCCATGAGAAGCCAACAGAGGGACTACAGATGGAGGTGGCCACTGTCTGAAGAATGGTGGCCATGCTTTGCCTTGAGAGTTGTTTTGACCAAGGTAGGCATCTGCCCTTTGAGGACTCAGAAGGTGGTGTGGCACATGTGACAGACCAAGGTGAACCAGAACGATGGCCGTCCTGACTTCCTGAAAGGTCTGGAGACATCATATGTCGTGAGGGGCAAGTGCTGGAGACATGGGATTCACCTGCAATCTATGTCCGGGCCAAACATTGGTCTGGGGCCGAGAAGGAGGGCATTACAGAAATATTAGAGGTTTTGCAGGTGTTGTAGCCTACTGTACTTTTGGGGGGCTTGACTTGGTGAAGTGGATGCTGGGTGAGCTGCTGCCTTTTGTCACAGTTTATTACATGGCACACACCAGCCAGGTAACCCCTTCCCCTACAGTGAATATGGCGCACAATAAAACGCTTTTTATTTTTAGTATACTACAGATTCTTTTTGAGTAGACCTCCAACCTGTCTCGCACCCAACCCCCACCAGCACCCTGTGTCACAATGGACTAGGAAACAGCTCAGTATGCATTCATAGATATTTTATCAATATATTATTCAATGTAAATGAGGATAATCAAAATACAACAGCCTCCAAAATTGTGGCAACACAAATGCAATATCCTATCTATAGTGATGAGATTGAAATAGGCTGTTACACTTGCTTTTGTTTTAATGACAAAACAGGAAAATAACAATTCCACACAATTCCACACAAAGTGATAGCACCTATAGTTAAGCACCCCCCCCTGCAACGCTCACCCCCCAAACATCAATTTGACTTGATTCCTTTGAATGGAATGCAGTGGCAAGGAGTAGGAATATAGGGGGGAAATCGGTTTGGGAGTGAAGCCCACCACCACAATATGGGAAGCCAGCAAAGAAAGGGAAAGTCCGTTTTTGGAGCAAACTGGAAGAATGGGGTTTTTCTTATTTCTTCCAACTGCTAGGGGACAGAATAGATGAAAATGTGTACTGCTTTCATTTAGGAGACAGACAAAGTTTTTAGAGAATACTAATCGGCACACCAGGGAAACTAGAAATAGAGTAGGAGAATCGGTTTTTGGGAGAAAGCAAATGCAAGGGGAAAATACATTGTCAATTGGAAATTAGTTTACACTGAGGCTATAATGACAGGCAGGCTCTGGGAAGGGGGTTTAGCTCACAGAAATACAATCGGTTTGGGTTCAGGCTGACAGATGCAAAGAGGAATGACACTGGCAAATGAAAATTTGCTTAGCAGGGCATAATTTAAACACAGGGACAAATTCGTTTTTCAGATCACAAAGGGATTGATTCTTTTGCGCAACACTTTAATGACTATAACAATTAGCAAAAACACTGGGAAAAAGATTGTTGGTTTCAAACTCCACCAATCCCGATCCTGTGAAATTCAATGGGGGAATTCATTCATACTAAGGATTTACACAGACAAGTGAGGGGTTTTTAAATGGGGATATGTTAACATACACAGGCAAACAAGAGATTCTTCTATGGGGAGATGACTGAACCACACTGGCAAATTATGTTTTTCAATGGGGAAATATTGGATGCACTGCTACAATATGAAGGGCTTATGCAATTTAGGGCTGTGGTTACTGCTACTTACATAGCAAGCCTTTGTGTAAGGATCAGGAAGGCCAGCTGCATTTCGGGACACTCTGGAAAAATAGGGCAGGGGGTCCTGTCACTCCACTCCCAAAGATGATAAGATTCAGCAGCTTTCTCTCCATCCTCCTTTTCCTGTCTCCCCGTTTTTATTCTGTCTGTCTTGAGACCTATACAGTCCCCCTTATATAGCAGAAATGACATCACTAATTTTACAATCTAGAGCGAGTACCTTGCAATAATCCCTGCCACTATGATTGGACAGTTACCCTCTCTCTCTCCACCCCCAGTCAGGATTGGTTTAGGGGTTGAGAGCACCATCTGTCTTTTTCCATTTGTCACCATCCTTCGTTCTCCTTACAACCTTTTGACAAAAACTAGTTATGTATCACAGCTTCATAATTGTACTAGCAACTGCCATACGAAACATATATTCTGTTTTAGCTGATCATGGGTAATTCGATAAGCCGAATGCCAAATCCGTACGATGTAGCATGGCCATGTGTCACCTTTTTGTCATTTTCATAAAATGTCCAACAGTTATGAATATGTGAGTTATCAAGCATATTCCTAATTTCATTTTCCACCGTTTGATCCACTCTCACAACTGGCCATTACAGTTCCTAGAGTCACAGGTAGATGTATTTTATACCCCTAAAACCACCTGGAAATTGCATGAAAAATAGCATAAAAATCAAATAAATCCTCAGTTTGTTTGCTGCGCAAAATACTGAAAATCAAATAGTTTTTCAAATTAAATGATGAGTGTTTCTGTCAGCAAATGGGATGGCTGCTTCATCCTCAACAGCCATCTGTTCCCCTGGGTCAGCCTGTGACCAGAGATTTGTATGAGTCTCTTTGAATTTAGTGTGTGCTCTTTGAAGTGGGCTCAACAAGGATTCACACTTTTTAGTGATGCTTCAGCCAAGGATGGCCTTCTCTTGAAGTCCCTGCTTTCCTGCCAGCCGGTCTGTAGAATAGTGAATTTTGACGCCTTCAGTAGCATCACATTTTATTACTGGGTTGTTAGCGGGGAGGTGTGACAACCAGCTGGAGTGGGGCTTTTCATTGTGAAGTTTTACACCATGTCAGAACAGGGTTTTCCTGAAGTAAGTGTCTCTTCAACTGTCACTGGCCAGTGTTTAAAAATCCTGTTTCCCATGTCACAGGATTTTTTGATTCCTCCTTCTTTTGTGAATTAAACTGCTGTTCGTCCATGGATAATGACAGGTAGGCCCCTTTCCCCATGGTTCTTTAATGTTTCATAAAAAACGAAACAAAAGAAGCAGCCAAGCCGTTTTTGTTGCAGTGTTTGCAGTGTTTACATTCCTGCCATTCATGTAACAGGGAAAGCAAAAGCCAGGTCGTTTTTGGTTGCAGTGTTTAAATGGCTGCTATTTATTTGAAAGGGACTTTTGTTTGGGGCCTTTGAATGCACACCACACTTTGCTTTTGGCTATATATAAGCAGATAATATGGTGGAGAATAGTGCTCCTAGTCTTTGCAAGGCAAGGAGGTTCTACCTTGGCATGACCTAGAAACGACCTACACATGACCTAGTCATAATCACCATGTTAGAGATTATTCAGCTGACCCATTGAAAGATGAGCACGATGACTGAAATGCTAATATCGTGTACCGGCCATCTTGGACAACAGGTATTACCGGCTTAGCAACCAACAGCAATAGAAGTATTAAAAGTAGTTGAGGCCAACCGAGGACACCTGGCAATGTTCAGATCAGTTAAAAAGAGGTGCATAAGATAGACTTCAAACCTGGTCTGCCTCAGGAACATTAGTTTCATTGGTGGCAAATGCTACCAGATGGTGTGAAGTCAAAGGAGAGGGAACACTTACAGGGAGTTGGGGAAATCTTTGGGCCTTGGATGCCAACAGACAGTGTGATGTGCTACCGGGATGTGGTATATGGGGGAACTCCCAGAGTCCCTCCACTCTGCTCAACCTCTTGTGGCGTCCTGAACTCAACAAAAACAGATCTAGGATTGAAGGTCTGCACCACAATTTTATCTCCATTGTAAATTTAGCCCGGCAGTCAGTAAGCTGCAGTATAACCACGCTGAATGAGCTATGCCCGTTTCCAGTTGTAGCATTAAGGTGGAGAGTATTCCACGACCAGTGGTTACGTGCTGCTGCATAGACGGTGGAAGTCTTACAGAAAGTCTTGCACTGCTAGATGACCCTGCATCCAGCATACACATCCATCCCGATCGCTTGCTTCTGACAAACTCACTGTGAGAGAGAGCAGCAGTCAGACTGCATTGGACAGAGCCACTCCCTGCCAAACCAACTTCCATGGATTCCAAGATGGCGATTGGCATCGGGAGCATGTGAGCACAGTGAGCCCCGTCTCTGACACAATAAAGCTAACAAAGCACAGCACCGGTATCCAAGGTCGGAAACCACAAAATATTGATCTGTGGCATCAGCTGTGATCAAACGAGGCACCCAGAGGCGCATGGGAGCGCGGGCCCGGCAGATATGACCGGGTGAGTGAGTGTCAGGCTGTGCTTGCCATCCAGAGACGCTGTCGTGGCAGACATGCCCGGGGGCATCACCCCCCTGCTGTGAACTGAAGTCGAGTGTGTGGGACGCCCACACCCGGCCTCTGTAATTGTAATTAATAGTGTCTGAGGAACCGTGTGCTTCAACTGCGGCCCCGGAGCATCAGTCCGTACGCCGGGGGGTGTGGACTCACGGAGGCAAGGAGTTTGTCAGCAGGCCCCCCCCCGTCGGGGCTGTGACAGCTGGGCCGGCAGCTCTCTGAGAAACCCCAGTGTGCCTGGATTGTTCTGCCCACCTGCGACAGGCCCAGCTGCATGGAGAGGGTACCAGGGCTGGCACACTCTGACAGTGGGCACCGCAGCCTCACAAGTAACGCCCAGGATAACGGCGTCAGCCCCAGAGTTCAGCGTGGGAAGACTACACTGGTGGGGGGGCCCGAGCAAGCCCAAGGAGTGGCAATGTGGGGTGAAATGAGTCCTGAATGTAAGACATAAGGAGGCCAGAGTCAGTTATGAGGACTCCTCGACTTCTCAGGCCTGTACTGAAATCATGTGGAAATCATGTGGAAATGAGGCCCTGTGCTTTCCAAGCAAAAGGAGTGGAATTAAGCATTAAAACATGGCGATGCATACAAATGTTAATTGCCTTACATAAGGGAAAGACACATGGCAAAAGTTGCCAAATTATGGGAAAACTGAAGTCACCATCTCCGAAACTACAGTCCACAGAACCCTAACTGGGATGTCAGCATTGTGACCTACAGTTATGATATGATATGATATGATATTTTATTTATATCGCCCCCATACACAGGTGTTTAGAGCGCGACCAGGCAAAGGGAGGGGGAGCAGGGGAGAAAACAAAAACAAACAATCTTACTAGGCCCAGTGACATTGAGAACGTGCAAGTGCATGGGAAAGGGAAAGGGGGAAGTGCAACAGAAAAAGGGAGGGGGGGCAAAGAAGTGCAGGCATAGGATAAATAATAAGTTAGTGGATACATAAGTAAATAAATAAGGTGATAATAGCAGTGATTTGTGCAGCCAGTGAATTTTGCAGTGCAGGCCAAGTCAGATAGGGTAACATCTGATAAGTGCAGGAGAGGAGTGGGGGGACCTGTGAGGGTACAGATAACAGGCCCCGGTGGAGGGGTGGCCGGGAGGCAGTGCCAGAGGAAGTCCAGGAGGGCAGGTAACTGAGCCAAGGGGGCCCCGTTGGCAGGTGAGGCAGAGCTGAGAAAAGAAGGCAGATCAACAGGGGAGGAGAGTGGCAAAGGCAGATGCAAAGAGGAAGGTCTTAAGGAGTTTACGGAATCGTAGATGGTTTTCCTCCAGTTTCAGGGTGGCAGGGAGGCCGTTCCAAAGGGAGGCTCCGGCCGAGGACAAAGATCTGCCCCCTGCACGTTTCTTAGAAAAGCGGCTGACCCTGAGGGAGTTTAAAGTAGAGGAGCGAAGGGCTCGAGAAGGGAGGTATTTAAGGAGGGATAGTTGAAGGTATTTAGGACTCAGGCCCCAGAAAGCCTTGTGGACAATGCAAAGGGTTTTAAATGTAATCCTTGCATCCACTGGGAGCCAATGGAGGGTTTCAGTGCTGGAGAGATACGATCTCGGGGCTTGAGGCCAAGGACAAGTCTCGCAGTTCTGTTCTGGATTAGCTGAAGAAGGCGGAGGGTGGAGGCAGGTAGCTTTAGAAAGAGGCTGTTGCAGTAGTCCAGTTTAGAGAGAATCAGAGCTTGGGAGACAGTGAGCTTCTGTGGGCAGGAGAGGAAGGGAAAGGTACCTCTGAGCAGGTGTAGTAAGACGTTAGATTTCTTTGAGACTTCAGAGATGTGTGAGGAGAAGGATATAGTGTGGAATCAAAGATGACCCCAAGGTTCTTCGCAGGTAGGTGCAGGAGGAGGGCCGAGGGAGGCAGGCCAGAGAGTAAGGGGGAAGGAAGGAGAGGGTGTGCCGATAAGGAGGATCTCAGTTTTATTAGCATTTAAACAGAGATCGTTGGTGGCACACCAATTTTGAATGGCGATTAGACAGTCAGAGATGAGGGAGGAAGGGGAGGTGGCAGAGGGAAGCCTGAAAATCAGTTGTGTATCGTCAGCATAGCATTGGAAATTGGAGCAGAAGATGGAGATGCAGTAGGCAACGGTTGCCAAGTATTGGTTGAAAAGCCAGGGTGAGAGATTAGACCCCTGAGGAACACCACAGGTAGAGAGGGAGATAGAGGAGAGGAAGGACCCAAGTTGTACCTGGGAAGGTCGATCAGAGAGAAAGGAGGTAAGCCAAGCCAGAGCCTGATCAGTGATGCCAAGGTTGTCACAGAGACGATTGAGCAGGATGGTGTGGTTGACCGTATCAAAAGTGGAGGAGAGATCAAGTAGGATAAGGACGGAGGGAATGTTAGAGTCAAGGTTGGAGAGCAGATCTTCACGGATGTTCAGGAGAGCAGTTTCCGTACTTCTGGAGGCTCTGAAGCCAGATTGGTGGTCATGGAGTGAGCCGACAGAGTCAGAATGAAGGTTGAAATGAGAGATTGCAAGCTTTTCAAGGAGCTTACCCAGAAAGGGGGTGATGGAAATGGGGCGATAGTTAGCTGGACAGGAGGGATCAGCTGAGGGTTTCTTGAGTAGAGGATGCACAATGGAGTGTTTCAGGGGGGAGGGGAAAGAACCCGAGGCAAAGGAGTGGTTGCAGAAGTCTGCAAGGGCAGGTGCAAGGATGTCAATGTGGTCCTTAATGGTTTTGGAGGAACAGGGATGAACCTGTTTTGATGAAGCTTCCATAGATCGGACTTGTCTGGCAACCTCATCAGGGGAGAAAAGAGGAAAGGCGGAGAAAGAGGGAGGAGGAGAATCTGAGGGAGGATCAGCAGGCAGAGGAGGGAAGGGGAGGGGAGAAGGAGAGGAGGAGAGTGTGCTCAGGATGTCCTTAGTTTTACAGATAAAGTGTGATGCAAGGTCATTGCAAAGGGCCTGAGAGGCGAGAGGAGAGGTGGATACTGCGGCAGGGATGGCCAGCTCCTTGCAGATTTTAAAGAGTTTGGCCGAGTTGTTAGATGCTGCAGAAACACGGGCTTGAATATGAGCTTGCTTCTTGGTTCGTACAGAGAGGCGATATTGCCTTTGGAGAAGGCGACAGGCCAGTTTGTCAGGGGATGAGCAAGATGCCCTCCATTTCCTCTCAGCCGCCCTACACTACGTTTAAGTGAGGATAGGTCAGAGTCAAATCAAGTGTTGCACTTAGCTTTGGGCTTAAGGCGGATCCTCATGACAGGGGCAAGATTATCAAGGGTAGCAGTAATGGAGGAGTAGAGCAGGGAAAGGGCTGAGTCCGGGTGAGTGTCAGCCAGAAGTGGAGGAGTGGGTAAGAAGGAGGCAGCAAAAGCCTCGACTGACACGCGCTTCATGGGTTGGATGTCTGAGAAGGTGGGTGGCAGTCTTGGGGCAGGCCTGGCTGGAGGGGAGGAGATGGGAAGAAAAGAGGATAGAAGGGAGTGATCGCTCCAGGAGAGAGGAGTGATGAGGGAGGTGGACAGGGGGAGGCCAGAGGAGATCAAGACATTAAGTGTATGGCCAGCAGAGTGAGTAGGGCCGGAGGGAAGGATGGAGAGGGAGAGTGAATCGCAGAGGTCGCGAAAGAGTGTAGATGGAGAAAAGGGAGAATCAAGATGGATGTTGAGGTCCCCAAGGAGGACGAGTTGAGAGGAAGAGGCCAAGAGAGCTGAAGTGAGGTCAACCCACTCAGAGAGAAAAGAGGTGACTTGGCCAGGGGGCCGGTAGACAGTAGCAATAGTAAGGGAGTGGCTGGGAGAGAGAGAGAGCCACCAGATGAGGCATTCGAAAGAGGAATAGGTCTGAGTGGAGATGATAGAAGTAGCAATCCACTCAGGGAAAATCAGAGCGACACCCCCTCCGGGCCGGGTAGATGTAGGTGCTGAGAGGATCTTGTAACCGTCAGGGAGGAGAGTGTCAAAACTCTTGACAGAGCTGGTGGTGAACCAAGTCTCGGTAAGACCGAGGACATCAGTTGCAGTGAAGCAGATTGCATTCATGGCAGAAACATTAAAGAAAATGTGTAAATCCTTTTTTCCCTTTCAACTAAAGACAGGCTCATCAAAATGTGTGCGAGATTGGTAAAAAAGGAACTTGGGTTCTGTCATGCTGAGAGACTGAACTGTGTTCAATTACTGCAGAAAATGAAGGCCTTTTCACGGATAAAAGCCACAACAATGTAATTTCAATTGTGCCTTTGAAGTGACACGTTGCAAAACCAGAATTATACCAAAGCTACTAAAAGTGTGATTATGATGTTATTTTATTTGTAACAGTTGAATGCAAGGGAAAACTCTACAGTGACCATTTTGTGTGCTGTGACTGTGCGCTTTCTAAAAAGCTTATTTAAAGGACAAATGGGTTTAAAATGAAGGCAATATTGGCTGAGTAGGGGCAGGCATAATCTTGGTTTGTTTCTCTCTATTCCAAGGGAGGGGAGCTGGGTTAATGAGTAGTTTCACTCCCAGTGTGCAAAATGGGAGACATGCTGTTTATGGTATAACCTTGGCAATATCTGTCGCATAATATTCATGTTAGGATTTCTGAAAAGGTGTCGGACAAGCGCTTCTGGTCAGCTAAAAACGATTTTGGTGACACCAACATACCAAATGTTAGGATGAAAAACTTAATGTGGCCCTCGGTATGAAAGGGAGAACCATACAAATTTGAGAAAACATGTAAAATGTGATCCATATTCCGCCCACCAAGCACCATATTCTCCATTAATATAGTTCGGGTGCAAATGAGAAAAAACTGTATCTTCACACCAGTAGGTCACACAGACACCCGACAAAGCTTAGGTGATTCACCGAAAAATATAGTGTTAAAAATGCCTTCATATGTGACAAAATATGGTGTTATGCTCACCTGGCTCCCACAGGGGCATCGGTCAGACCCGGACTGCTGCGGCCTCGGCCCACGTGATGCGTAGTGCAGCGATGACTGACTGGATCTGCCCTCCTAATCTTGGCTGCTTGGCCCGTAGAAATATTCTCCTACAAGTGGAGAGATGGATTTAGCCACTTGGGGATTCAAGTGATAGCACCCTCACTGTCCTCCCCACTAATCACCTCTGAAGCGCCCTCTCAGCAATCAGGATCTTCTTGCAGCATGGTCTGAATCAGGTAAGTGTGCACCTATGAGCCTGGCGCCTATGGCACCAGGACTGATGTCCCATATGAGCCTGGCGCCATAGGCGCCAGGACTGAACCCAGACAGCCCCTAGCAGGGGTTGCTGGTTTTTCTCGAGGCGACATGATGCCTGCTCCCGGGGCTGATGGACGTGGTCTGGATGCCCGGGGGTATGCATCATGACATATGGAGATTAAGGGCATTTGTTATGCAGTGAGATTTCCATGTGCAAACACCAGACCCAGCCCTTTGTCCAAGTGAGATGATGGCTAGATCTCCTTCTCTGGGTTTCCCAAAACACTCCCACCTTTTCTGGACCTACCAGCCCTCAGATGGGAGTGAACTTTTGAACAGTGCCCTATCCATTCTGCGAGAACTATGACACATGTTGATGTCACTTACCCTATAAATAAGTCACTCTGCCTCAAATCAGGACTCTCCCTAATAGATTCTGAGGTGTGCAGCTGCAAAATCTGGAACCATCCCAGCACAGTGAGGCCTGCATCTTGCAGTGGAGCCAGGAGCTGTAGTAGCTGATGTGGGACCCCTTTGGAGGACAGAGAGAATCCTTGACTGATCCCCTGGCTGTCCCAGCAGTGGTGTTCTGATGCTCACTGAGGCCCCATTCAGCCCTCTCCTGTAAGTATCAATATCCCAGCTATAGATTGCATAAGCCCTATCATTTTCAGCATTGCAATAGAGATTGTCCATTGAAAAATCCCTTTTCTTAATTATCTGTGCATTTAAATCATTTTCCAGTTGAAAAATCTGTTATTTGTCTGTGCCTTGTAGTCATTTTCCGATTGAAGATCAGTTATTTGTCTGTGCCTTATAGTCATTCTCAGAATGAAGAATCCATTATTTGTCTGCCATTGTAGCCATTTTCCTATTGAAGAATCCTTTGTTTGCCTGTGCATTGTAGTCATTTACCCATTGAAGAAAACCCATTTGCCTGTTTAGATCCTTAGTATATTTTTCTCAGTAAATCAATTAATTTCCCCATTTATTTCACAGGATTAGGATAGTTAGAATTTGAAACCAACTATCTCTTCCTAGTGCATTGTGAATTGTTATAAGTTATAAAAGTGCTGCCCAAAAGAAGTAATCCCATTGTGAGCTGAAAACCGAATGTGTCCCTGTGTTTAAATTGTGCCATGCTAGACCAATTTCCACCTGCAACTTTATTTTCCCCTGGCATCTGTCATTCTAACCTAAAATCCAATTTTCCTATTTTAAGCTACCACATTTCCCTTAGCTGCCTGTCCTTGTAAGCATCAGTGAAAACAAATTCCCAGTTGCATTTTTCTTTTCCATTTCCCATGTGTTGAATCTCCTACAAAACAATTTTCTACTCTATTTTTATTTTCCCTGGTGTGCTGACCAGTATTCTCTAAAACCCTACCTGTCTCCCAAGTGTAAGCATTGCGTATTTCCTTCTATTCTGTCCCTAGCAGATGTGTTAAATCATTAAAAACTTATTTTTTTCATTGCGCTATAAAATTTAATTTCCCCATCTTGTGTCTGTGGGCACCACCCCAAAACCAGTTTGTCCCTTGTATTCCTACTCCCTGCCACTGCCTTCCATTCAAAGGAATCAAGTCCAGTTGATACTTGGGCGTTGAGTGTCCAGGGGGAGTGCTTAATCGTCATGCAATCATTTGGGGTGGAATTGTTTTTGGTATTGCTTTGTCATTAAAATGGGGAGTAGTATCACAGTATATTTTATTCTGGTTGATCTCTAGAAGTCTTTGCATTTGTGTTGCCACACCACCGATGGCTGTTGTAATTTGTTTGCTCTGATTTGACATTAAATAATACATTAATAGAATATCTATTGATAACACAACGGCCTGGTTCCTAGTCCATTGTGACATAGGGTGCTGGTGGAAGTTGGGTGCGAGATGGGTTGGAGGCCTACTTAAAAAAAGAATCTATATTGTAGAAATAAAAAGCATTTGTATTGTGCGCCACATTCATTGTAGGGAAAGGCGATCCCTGACTTGCGTGTGCTGTGTAATATACCATGACAGCAAGGACCCCAGGGGATGGGCCAGCAGACCCTACATTACAAAGTGCGAGCAGCCCAGTTCAAGAGTGTTAGCGGCGCAGAGAGATCAAGATGTACAGAACTAAGAGTGCAGGCCACGGCATCTAGCCTGCTGAGGCCTGGTGAGATTTGCCCCTCTATGGGCTCTGAAAGGAGTGGAGCCTTCCAGGCTGCCCCCAACAACCAGGTGCCCCACAATCCCAACTGGCCCTGTATTCTTCAGCCACTTGCTGCACCTCTGCAAGCACTGCCAGTGCAGGGTGAACACTGGACTGAGCAGCCTCACAGTATTGCCCTCAGGGGGACTCCGCAACTTGAAAGACCTCAGTGTGAAAAAGAGGCTCCTCTCCACAGTGTCATCCACCAACCTTTGGTTACAGAAGTAGCCAGCGCCAAAGCCCAATGCTGGGGGGCAGGGGCAGGGCCACACCCAGTAAACGGCACCCACATGAAGGCACTCTTCGACAGTGTTGGGCCAATGATCCTGATGCCCATCCTCAGCAGGCTGCAATCCAAGAGAGCTGGGAAGCATCCTCGAGCAGCAGTACCGCAACCATGGCTATTTCCAAGGAAGACCTGGAGGCTTACTTCAATGACTTCCAGAACAAGCTTACGACATCTTTTCAATCCCAATTTGCGACGTTCACCTCTGAGGTAAAGCAGGCAATTGAGGACTTGAAAAGGGACATTGCATCCCTCGAGGAGCGGGCAGACACCACAGAGAGAGCGCTACAGGAGACCATGGAGGAGCATAGGAAAACGGATGAAACATTAGAAGACCTAGTTAGGATCTCCCACAAATTAGAGCTCCAGTGCGAGGATCTAGAAAACATATCCCAGCGATCCAACCTCCGCATTTAGAGCTTGCCGGAAGAAGTGCGGGTCAAAGTCCTGAAGGAGAGAGTCCAACGAATCTTTGAAGATCTCCTGGGCAACGGAAAGGCGGAAGAGGTGGCTGTCGACAGAGTGAATAGAACTGGTCGCAAAAGACAAGAAGCGGGTGCATGAACCAGAGACACATTGGTGGCACTGGCGAGATACAATCAAAAAGAGCTCATCCTTCGAGCGGCCCGCCAAGCAGAGCCCATCACTTACAACAGAGCGGAAATCCAACTATATCAAGCCTTATCCCAGTCCACCCTACAGAAGCGCAGGGAGATGGGCCCAATGGAGAGAGCCCTTCAGTCTAAGCAAATCAAATACAAGTTGACCTTCCCCATTGGCCTTCTCTTCACCTGGGAGGGGTGCCAGCACAGAATCACAATGAGTGAAGTTTGTGGCTATGAAAAATCGAAATACCAATAATAAATCATAAAAAAAAACTTCTGCCTAAATTCAAGATGGCAGACTAGAAAGGAACGTGAGTAAGCCAATCCTAGAAGGATGAGAGCTACTCCCCAGGAAGCCAATGGGTAGGAGACATACCTGTTAGAGAAAAAGGGAAGCTGGCGTATGACCAGTTCCAACATGAAAAGGAAATGAGGGAGCCAAGAAATCAATCAGGAGGGGCATTGATTAAAAACAGTAATTAAAGGTCATAAATAAAAGCTCAGGAAAATCAATAAATGGTCCAGGGTGGGCTCTGATCTTGGAAGGAGAAGGTGTGCACAGAGAGGCAAAAAGAGAACTTTGAACTCTCTGAGGGTTACAACCCAGCTGCTGGAGATGTCAAAGAAACAAGGAACAAGCAAAGGCACCAGACTACTGGGGACTATACGTTAGGCTTCGGCGGGAGCTAGAGAAATGGGAGTACAAGGGGCTACTAGTTTTCTGAGCTTTTTTTCTCAGACCGTGGCAGGAGCCAGAGTCCAGGAAGACCAGAAAGCAGGACCTAGAGCCTGCTGAAGGCTGCAGATGAGGAGGCTCGGCCCCGTGCCAGTGGTTAATAATATCATGGTCTGACAATGCTCCTGGCAAGGGTGAAGAAATATCCCTGATAAAATAAAGGTAATACACTAGGAAGGGGGAGGAATACTGGCTGGTAAGGTAGCGACTAAGTCAAAGGCGCTAGGAAATACTTGCTGGTAGGAGTGTGTTGATTTCATGCGTCAAGTCGGAAAAGCTGGCCCACGACCAGAAGTTGCAATGATCTGTGCCAAGAGGGATCCTGAAACCAGGTAGACAGTCAAGAAGCGCGCTTTGTCCTGCAAGACCAGGGTTTTTACTCAAGAAGAGAGCTGTTATATTCCTGAGACTGTTTACTAGCAGGGATGTCATTTCACCAAAATGCCAGATGTAGCGGAAGTGACATCACATGACCCTTGACCTATGATGACATCACAGCAAGGAATGTCATTTTACCCCACCCTGAAGTGACATCACGGGAAGCGATGGAACACGACCGCTTTACCCCTTGACAAAACAGGAAGTGGCATCACATAGCATTGTTTCTAAGTGCACTATGAATAATATGGTTACAATATTACTGTAAAGTGATATACATTTCATAGAAGAATGGATCACCATATGTATCAGCAGAAGAAAACATGCTATAACTGCAACTTGTGAAAAGCAAAATACGTAGTCCGAAATGTATGCTTATTCTACTCTAAATGCTTTTTGGAGGGTTTTGTCTGCATTGTGAATTTGAGGTGTTTATGAACAGACTAAATCAGTGACTCACCCCCTGAAGTGTGCCTGAAATAAACCTTTAATGTGTCTAGCAATTATTCTATGGAATTCCAGAAAGACAAATAGCTCAAATAGCCACATGACATTGGCCACAGCCCAGGAGCTTCATTTTGTGAAAAATAAATTATTTTTAAGGGTAGCAAGGGAGACCACAGGGGTAGCAAGGGAGACTCCTAAATGACATCCCTGTTTACTAGATTGCAGAATACTGACAAAGACACCCAGACAGGTCCTTGCGCCCATTCAAAAGAGTTGCCCCCTTTTGAATTATAACGGGAACCTCTAGAACGTTTAGCCAATCAGCACCTTCCATACCCTTTAGGACTTTGGTACTAGAAGGGCCAGCTAGAGGTACTCACCAAACTCCAGGCGCCAATGAGTACTTTGGAACTCTTATCAGATTCATTAAGATATCCTGACTTTTCTTTATCGAATCCCTAGACATTGTTAGACTCACCAAGGCCAGCCAGGCCATCCTGTTTTTAGTTTTATTAGACATTCCCTTTTCCTGAAAGGCATTCAGCTAACCCCCAGCCTACACAGTCTGTCAAATAAAAGTGTGGAATGATATGCATTGTCCCGATCGTTCAGCGCATCCAACGCCATCACGGAGTGCGCAACTGTGGAAGTAGTTGCAAGGAAATCATCAGGTCTGTGGGGGCAGACGTGGTTGTAGGCCCAGAACGACAGCTCACAGCCGTAACCCCAGAAGAAGCCGATTGGTGTAAATACTGCCCAGAGTGATCCTCAAGTACCTGATTCAGTAGGACGGAAATCTAGAAAATAAGGTAAAGTTTGAGGACTGCAATTGTTCATGGTTTACCCCCCTTGTCCCTACCTCCCCCAGTTAGGAAGCTTTTGACAATATATTGTTTATGATGCTGTTCAAAATGTAAAACTTGATAATTAGATGCAGCAGGACAGAGATTAGCAATGGTAGCACGACGCATTGGTGTCCTGTAAACTTGGTGCTTGGGTTTACCCTCAAGTCTGATTTGTTAATGTAAAGAACCACAGGTTTAATGTGAGTGCATGCCAACTTTGGAATTGGTAGGCTCACATAATGTTGCGGCTCCAGAAACTACTGCTATGGATTCAGGTATTAGCATAATTGACCTAAAAACATTTGACCTAAAACATTTGATCACATTTTTGTTGACATTTTTCTTCGGTCAAATTGAATGAAATGTATATATGGGGGTGGGTAAGGGTATAGATTAGGTTGAGGGGAAGTGGGAGGGAGATTGCTGGGGATCTGCCCCCGCATTTTAGACCGAAAAAAGGTCAAATTAGATCAAATGTGATTAGGTCAAATGTTTTAGGTCAAATAGACGCAAACCACTGATTCATTCAAAATACAGGCGTTCAATGGTTAGCCTGAGTGCATGAATGTGCAGGCTCTTAGCTTTGCCGATCTTTACCAAATGTCTATTGCTAACTATGCTATCATGGTTATCCTGCTTGACCAAATAATGAGTGAAATAAGTTTGCAAGTAAGCTACATTTTCCTACCTTTTGCTCTGTACTCAAACTGTTTCTATAGGAATCCGATACACCTAACATTGGCATGGGAGAAACATTGACAAAAAAAACATTCTGATGCAGAGGTGTGCCCAGTGTGCCCAAAGGTATCCACCTTTCCCACCAAAAATAAAATGATGCAGAAACCACATGTGATATTTGACGAGATTCTATCCATAATAAAAGCCGGTGTTCTTTAAAGATATTGGGCCTCATTCTGACCCTGCTGGTCCGGAAACAAGGGTGCCGGTAAGCTTACCGGCACCGTTATTTGCGGACCTGGCATATTACAGGTCTGCCTGCCGGAGCCACCATGCCTGACTTGTCTGACCCTGCCGGGCACAGCGGCCACAATAGGCAGACCCGTCACAGAAGCACCGGCACTGTTAACAACGGTGCCGGTGCTTCTGTGTCCCCACTGCCATAGAGTCCTATGTGACTCTATGGTAATGGGGAACAACATTTTACCGGCACCTGACTTCCCGGGCCGCCGGGGTTGTAATCTCCCGGTGGCACCGGGAAGTCAGGTGCCGGTAAATATTTACAGGTCCGGTGGCTTCCCACCATAGCACCGGCACGGTTACTGCCGGACCCGTAATAAGGCCCATTGTTTAGAAGACACTGAACAACTGTTCTGGAAGTATAAGGCATATTAGTAGCCAGCGAGGGCGCAATCAGAATGAAAGAGCCATTCTGATTGGCCCTCGCCGAGTCATTACCAGGCCGGGAATCCCTCTGTCGGGATTCCACTGCCTTTGTCCTGGGGCATGGCTGCCCCTTAGACAATGTGGATGCTTGAAGCGGGGCCATCCCTGCTCCGAGCCTCCCACCTTCGCCCCTCGCCGGGGACGTAGGTAAGGTTTTTTTTTTTTCCTCGCACCTCCCTGCCCTCCCCACCCCACTTACCTTCTATGCCTTGGTCCCAGGCGGGGAACGATGGCAGCCTCCTGCCATGTGGAGACTCGAAGCCTCCACATGGCTGGAGGCTTCCATCATCCCCCGCCGGGGACCCAGGTACATTTTTTTTTTCCCCTCCTTTCCGCCCTCCCAACCGCACTAACGTTCTCTTTTTTCGGGAGCGGACGCGCTGGAAACGCTTTTGTTTCCAGTGTGTCTGCTCCCGTTGGCCACCATGGAAAGGGAAAACGGACTCTGTTTTCCCTTTCCCGGCAGCCATTTTCTTTGTCTTTTTTCTTTTTTTTTTTTTGTAAACGCTTTAGCGTTTCGGGACTAAAAAAAAAGCTTTAAGTGCCCCGGTCACTCAGTTTTTGCGGGCCGGGTACTAATAGCTATATGCCCCTTGCGGCGGGGGCATTACCTGAGTTGGTAATTGTTAGGAAAGATTTCTCAATTGTGGGTAATTTTCCTTCCATGTGGCAACCCCTAAACTTTTTGCTGTTTTCACCATGATCTAGACTTTGCCAGAGAAGTACAGCCTTCTGCCCCACTCCTCTGGGCTTTCGCTCCATTCTTACGGGGAAACTGACATGCCCTTAAGACAGTCAGTACCGGGAAACACTGTTTTCCGTAGTTTCTTTATCATGTTGCAGCTTTCGTGCAACATGACACAAGAGGGCACTGTAAGCTAAGTTACTGCTCTCTTGGGTCTCTAGTCTTCTACAGGCCCTAGATACTCTGTTTGGATTGTAAATGATCGGTGCAAGTGAATCACGGACGGGAATGGTGGCAGCGATCGTTTCTTGTGTTTTTGAGCTCCTTTTGGCGTTGTAAGCACGTTTCTCGCGCTTAGCCCAAAATGGTGGCCTGGCTCCCAAAATGGCCAGACCACGAGGCTCCTTTGTCCTGTCCGCTGACCGTCTTACCCCCTTCACCTTCCCCAGGTCGAGCCGACCCGGAGCCTTCCTTATTTGGACATGTACTTTCCCGCGAAACACAGATGCTTTCGCGGGCTTCTACAGGCCTTGTGTGTGCCTCCAGGATGTGGGCTGGGATGTCTGGTCCCAATACACATCCTGGGTGCCAGAGAGTCTAGTGTGGTGTGAATGCCTGGGACCACCGTGGTCCGTGATAGGTCCACGTATGGTGTGAGTGTTTGATGAGCGGATCTCCCATTGGGTCCCCTCCGTTTTGGCGTGAAGGGAACCGTGGATGAGAGAGGGCTGGAAATACCACTACCATGTCGATCTCCTGAGTTCTCACAAACAAAGGAATACAGGAGCCAAGTATCCTGCAACCACGAGGCTGAACCGAGGAATCGCTGGTGACCCGCTGAAGGACTGCTCCTCTGCACTGCTGTCGCTTTGTGAAACCCTTTCTACCTCTGATCGAACCAGAAGGCCTGTACTGCTACTTCGACCCTTGGAATAGCAGGGACAGCTATTCTCGGCATCTTCACCATCTCCTGCACGTAAGCCTTCGGAAGTGTCTCTGGGCCATCCAGCAGACTGACCAGCCTACCCAGGAGTCTTGCTCTGTAACCGCCGTCAGGTTGTGTTGTATTTCGAGTCCTTGTCACTCTCACACGATTCGTACACTTGGCATTCCCAGGCCTGAAGTGAGTAGTGTACATTTGGCTGAGATACACACGGCCGCTCTGTTGCCCTGCTGTGGTAAAAAACTGTGCGGGTTCACTGCGTTTGGGACGCCCTCAACTCAACTCTGCTGCTGCAGAATCTACACGACGACGAGACATCCCCTGCTCCCCTGCACCTGCCAGCACTGAAACTGACGCAGAGAAGCCTGGGTCTGCTTGCATCGGGGACCGGTGAGTAGCATAGCTAGGAACTGGTCGCCCTCCTGCAGGAGCCCATAGCTTTTCCCCGCTGTGTCAAACAGCACGCCTTACCGTACTCGCGCTCTGCTTCTGCCCACAGTGGAGGCCGCGCTTGAGTCACGGAGCTCTGTTCATCTTCATTTGTTCACCGAACTGAACTGCCTGATTCCCTCGAAGAGACTCCCCTTTTTGCCCGTTGGCACCAGCGTGTGCAGGTACTTTTGAGCACAAGGCTCCACTCTTTGTAGGGCTTGGACTTCCTTTTAGTAAGGTGCCTCTGAAGGCGGACTGGGTCTAATTAATATTTCGCACTGCCTGTTTTCCTTCCCTTCTAGGTGGACTACACATTTCGTGCGTCTAGCTCTTTAGACTTGTTTGTATTTGTATATATATTGTATTGGTTTGGTATGTGTTGGTTTACTAGAGTTTTATTGTGATTTCTCGCTACGGTCATTGTTGCAAAGGCCTTGGAATAAATGTGTATATATTTTTAATATAACACCTGTTTGGAGTAATTTGTAAGTGTACTTGCTTTGTGTGCTCATTGCGGGCTTTCAGTCACCCTCACCCCTCTTGAGACCTAGTCTTGACCGCCGCGATCGCTACCCTGATTGGTCTGGCTTGTCCAGAGGTTACCCTGTTCCAAGTAATTAGGTTGGCCTTCTGAAACTCTGCGCCTCCAGGACAGAGTTCAGAAATCCGTCTTAACAGTAATGCCCCCGCCGCTCGGGGCATATTGCTTTATTAGAACAATGACTAAATATGTAAATGGTAGGCATGCAAATTGGATATCATTTTTATCCATATTCAGTCTCATTGTCAGTTCTCAACCTGCAAAAAAACAATGGTAAAGCAGATTGAGGGTCATTACCAGTACAACGGTGCGGTAAGGAAAACATTACATTGGGTGTGTATATCACGCTTCATGCGGGAGTCCAGCATCCACTGGCTTCATAGACCACATCAGTATTACAGAGATGCAGATTCCAGAGAAAATCACCCCTTATATTAGTACTCACATTCTGTGGCCTCGCCCCGAGACCTCTGGCATGTGAGGAGGACCCATTGAAGCCCTCCCATTCCAAGGACAGGGACTCGGAGGCCCCCTCCAGGGGGGCAACATCATAGAGCACCCTCCTAATGGCAGTGACCCCTAAACCATTTTCTATGTCAGCAGAATCTGATTCCACTTTGGATTTTTCACCCATGGGAACTTTTATTTCGGACGTTCAGTGTTCCTTAATGAAGGCTTTGAGTTTATGCTTAGGATAAATGTTCGACTGATGAGACCAGAGGGACACCATAGTCTTTCAAAATATTTTGTAAACCAACACCTACTACACTATTCGATTTCAACACTGATTCTGCCAATGTGGCGAATCAATGAAAGTATTTTGGTAGTAGTAGACCTTTCCTCAAACATGTCCCGTTACTTCGCATTGTTTGCTACTCGGTCACAGCTCTGGTCAAGTGGAATAACGTCAGTGTTTATCATTAGTCGGGTAGCGTTGGTCCCCTAGTGCTTCTGAAAGTCTTCACTTAGCTTTGAAACATGAGATCTCACTTTTCTCCGAGTTTTATCTGCAGTCTATTCGCCTCATGGAAATACCAAATACACCTTTGAAGCATTGCTTCTTTTTCAATATTCTTCAAAGTCGATGGAAGGGAGCAATAGAAGCCTCAGCATTGGCACGCTGGAAACAGATAATTGCAAGAGCATTTCCCAGGGTGAGAAAACAAATGTGCTGTCTCTTCCCCACCCCCAGGGTCAGGGCGCCTAGCAGCGGCGCTCTGTTTAAGTGATTAACTACTTGCTCCCTTGCTGGAGCGGGGAGTTAATGCTTTCAATAGGGCGTTGATGCTAGATCAGCATGGGCCAGGCTTTTAATGGCTGCCCCATGCTGGTTTAGCATCGGCGCTCTACTGTAATGAAAAGCGCCCCACTCCTGTGCACGAGAGCAGGGCGCATTTCCTTTCAATAGGGCACCTTTATCCACCATGCCAGCCCGGGGGAGCCCTTGTTAGACTCCCCCGAGCTGGCATGACAGGAGGGCTAATCTGGCACCCCGGGAGACCGCACAGGTTGAACAGGCTTAAAGCCGGCCCTGTGCAAATGGTAACTAAAACAGGAAACTGGCCTTTTCCTGCTATGCACCTTGTCTCTGGAATAAGTTACCAACGTAGATAAGACTGTCCCCTCCATCCTACACATCAGGGGGGACCTAAAGAATCTTCTCGTCAAAATGCTGATTGCATGACTAAATAATAATTCTCCTACTCTCTATTTCTACCCCTCCCCTGTTTCCCCTTCCCATCCCAGCTTCTCTGCTCCTCCTGCTCCCTACTTGTGAACACCAGGGGGCGTCCCCAATAATTCTCCTCCTCTCTCTTCCTCCCCCTCCCCTGCTTCCCCTTCCCATCCCAGCTTCTCTGCTCCTCCTGCTCCCTACTTGTGAACACCAGGGGGCGTCCCCAATAATTCTCCTCCTCTCTCTTCCTCCCCCTCCCCTGCTTCCCCTTCCCATCCCAGCTTCTCTGCTCCTCCTGCTCCCTACTTGTGAACACCAGGGGGCGTCCCCTTTGTAAGGTGCTCTGTTGCTTCCCAGCAAGGATGTCGCTTATAAATCCCACACATACACTCATAAACATAGCCATCCATACCTTTACTTATGGAAGACTTTGCTAATAATAGTGTGACACTTTTTTACTGGAATCGCCACTCGTGTTTACCATTTTTCCCATTTGCTTAACTAATTTTACATCTCCGGCAGCAGAGAATGAGAGCAATGGTTGCCGCGGGTTAAAGGACAAGCTTTGCTGCACTTAGAGGCTCATTACGACCCTGGCAGAATGGGTTTAACTGCGCCAGTAGAGCGGCCGGTGCTGTTAGACCCATTCCACCCTATTACGAGGTCCCCTTGCGGGACCCGCTCTGGACGTCTGGTCAGACCAGACATCCTTAGCGGGTCCCGCGAGGGGGCCAGCATGCTAACAACAGCTCCCCATTCCCATTGAGCCCTATGGGGGCTCAAATGGGAATGAAGATGGTCCGGGTCTGGGTTCCCTGATTGGAGAAATACCGGGCCCTCCAAAGTCGGAATGGCCCGGTATTTCCCCATTCAGGGACCACAGACCTGGACCCGAGTTTGGAGGCAGCCATGCCCTTTATCAAGGGCATAGCTGCCTCCAAATTCGTAATGAGGCCCTTACAGTGGACTAAGGAGGCTCATTACAAGTTGGGCGGTGTGAGTAAAATGCAGTGGTATTACCGTATACCACTGCATTGCCGCACCGCCCAAATATAACTTTCGCTGAAAGTTGGAGGAGTCACCTTCAGCTATGAGCTGGAGGGAAATCTGGCAGAAAGGTTTTGGTGGAATTACTGCAGTGGAACTACTGCCGGGGTAATTCCACCATAAAATCCCCCACGGAATGGCGACTAATACCACCTGCCGCCACTTGTAATCCGGCGATATGTGGCGGTAACACAGTTTGGTGGTATCTCAGCAGATTTACCGCCGAGATACCATCACACCTATTATGAGCCCCAATGACTTTCGCATAAACACATGATTTGAGAGGGTGTGAATCAGTATTAAATCTCTGCATCCAAGGGATCCAAAAGAAACTAAAGATGCATGTTGCGGATCTGTTTCCTAAAGAAAGTAGTGTTTCCCCATGGATGTGTTTTCCATCTTGCACAGCCTGTACATAAGTGCTTCATCCTGTTTCATGTTTCCTTATTAAAAGCCACTCATCCAAGTCTTTGATTCTCTCCCTCCTGTCCCAGTTTAATACTAGACTCTTTGGGTAGATTCACAAAAGGTTAATTGACCTAAGTGACTGGGCTGTGTGAGGGAGTTCCCTGTCTGACTCTTGAGGTGAAGGGTGGGGTGGCCATGGGGCCGTGTGCCCCTGCCTGATAAGCCGTGCTCGCCACGGAAGTTGTTCAGGGAGTATTTCTTTGCTTATCCCACCACACCCCGGCCTTTTTGGGCAGGGGCTTGAAGTGATTGCCCTGTCCCTTTAAGAGACTTTTGTGATAAAGCTATACCTGGTGATAGTGCCCTTCCCCCCGCCCTCCCCGCGCCTGCGAGCATTGATCACAAAGCCATTGCTTGTCCCAAATTGGTGAAACTAGAAAGGCCTGATGACGCATTAGCAAGAGCGCAGGAGTTGGAAATGCAGAGAAGCAGGGCTGTGAGTACGCAAGCCATGATGTGCGGTGATGCCTCTACTCTCCGCTTCCAAGTCGTGAGTAGGCAGGGTGGACTGGCCTAGGTTGGCCTTTGCACCCTCGACCTCTTTTGTGCAGTAAACTTTTTTATTTCCACATTTTCTCACAGATTGGAAATCTGTAATTTTGTCACCATTTTGAAAATGATTTCCAGGGCCTCTTTTGGTTCCCAGTCCACCCCTGTGAGTAGGTCAGACTTGGTTAGACCGAGTGACACTGCGGAGGGCTTAGGTTCGCTGTGCTCTTTTCTTCCCACGCGGGCGCACCAACTACTTAACAAAGATGGTGGCAAGCTGACTTGACGGCTTGGCCAGTCAGAGGCGTAGCCAGGATTGTCTAACAAGTTAGGCCTGAAGCTAATGTAGTTGGGCCCACCGCGGTGACGTTAACATCTGTATATACCCACACAGCGACACATCGTGGGAATTTACAGATTTTGGGTGGGTCTTGCCCGCTCAGGCCCTATCCGGTCTACGCCTCTTGGCCTGCCGTGTCATGGGGAAGGAGCAGAGAGGCCAAGGGATTGGTGGCAGGCCACAGTCCACACATGACAAAGCATTCATGATTCCCTATTTAACCCCTTAAATGCTGAGCTCTATGCAAGTCTACGCAAATAGGACGAGCATATTCGTCCTTAGCACTTCAAGGGTTAAACTGTCACACGCCTGACGTAGGTAAATCAAGGGACATCCATGGAAGCAGTGCTGAGCCCCTGCATAAGGGCCATGGTTTGTCAGTGGGTGGGGGCGTTTGGGAAGAGTGGAAGTATGGTGCAGAAGGCTGGAGATAGGAGGATAGAGGAAAGGAGGTGAAGCTGGAGAAGGAGGCAATAGAGAGAACAGAGAGGTGGCGGTTAATGTGGGGAGAAGAGAAGGAGGGTTTTTTTGTATTCACATATTTAATAAGAATATAAAATAAAATAATACAAACAGATAAGGTAAACATAGCACAGTTCATAGTAAATCACACCAGTTCCAAAAAGCTTCCCCAGATCTCCTCATACAAATGCATCTTCTTTTGCTTACTGTGGAGGCATCATGAAGCAAGACACAGACAACAGATTCTAAGATCAAAACAGAATGATTTCTTTACTCAAATGTCGGGATGGTAGAAGGCCTAACTTGCCCAATGCTAAGGTGGGATTTCCCTACCTGAACAAAACTAAGGAAAGTCTGAGTCAAAGAGTTCAACTCAAAACTCTCTCTGTGTCCAAAACATATCCTTGCCCTCACAACTAAAGCTAAACAATGTGTAGGGATGTCTGTAATACAAATAATGGCGATCAAAGAAAAGTTCGGAGCCTCTTCCAGCTCTTAGCTTCCTTTTCAGCTCCCCTTTCCCGAGTTCAGGAAAGTACCACAAAAAAGTCTCTGGGCTACCATGCTTCAGTTTATAACAGTTCCACATATCATTTGGGTTCCCTTCCCCAAGTTCAAGGCAACATAGTTCCACAAAAAGGGGTCTTGAGGATTCCGTCCTCAAGACAGTATTGAAGTTCATCAAGTCTCGGGATTCCCTTCCCCAAGACTTCGACTTGCCAACCTCTGCTTAGCCTCCATCACTCAGTGTTGAAAACAAGTCTAGTATTACCTTAACTTCCCTTTTGCATAAGCTTAACACTTCATAAAGCTTACTCTTTCTTGGCTTGCTTTAACAAGGTCTCGGCCTCCACAATTGAGGGGTCCCTGGTCTAGGTGCAGTTATCAGACCATACGGTCCACCCATTACAGGTCGCTCAACCAGTAAGCTTAGGCCTTCTGTCCCACACAGGTTCTTCTGCTTTTGCCCCTGTGTGTAACCATGGAATATCTGCATTTCCAAGGGATGGGCTTAGATTTGGCTTCAGCCATGTATGATCCTGCTCTGTGCAAGGCTTCTACTAGTGGTCACGATACCTCTCTTCGCAGCCTTGCCTTTCCGCACATCATTCAGAGGTAGAATCTGAAGTGTGTGAATCCGGGTGCATTGACTGCTGGCTGTCACATGTGAGCCTGCCTTTATAAGGCCTCAGAATTTGGAGAACATAGTTCTAGAAACTGTTGCTCTTGCTGGATCTTTGTCTTTCTGAACCAGGCTTGTCCCTGACCTCCTTTTGCTTGTTGGTTTGTTTGAACTTGTGTGGGCCTGATGAAGAGTGCAGATGCTGTGCACCTTTCTTCCAGCTATAAGGCAACTAGAGGCCTGACCTGGATTGTAACCCCTCTGCTTGTGGGCAGAAGCATGCTCGCAGGCCCCTGTTTCCAGTCTGCAGGCGGATTATAACCCCTCTGCTTGCAGACAGAAGCATGCTTGCAGGTTCTCTGTTTCCAGCTTGCAGTCGGATTGTAACCCCTCTGCTTGCAGACAGAAGCATGCTTGCAGGTCCTCTGTTTCCAGCTTGCAGTCGGATTGTAACCCCTCTGCTTGCAGACAGAGCATACTTGCAGGCCCTCTGTTGCCAGCCTGCAGCCGGATTGGTACCCCTCTGCTTGCAGGCAGAAGCATGCTTGCAGGTCCTCTGTTTCCAACCTGCAGTCGGATTGTAACCCCTTTGCTTGCAGGTAGAAGCATGCTTGCAGGCCCCCTGTTTCCAGCCTACAGCCGGATTGTAATCCCTTTGCTTGCGGGCAGAAGCATGCTCGCAGGCCTCCTGTTTCCAGCATGCAGTCGGATTGTAACCCTTCTGCTTGCAGGCAGAAGCATGCTTGCAGGTCCTCTGTTTCCAACCTGCAGTCAGATTGTAACCTGCAGCCGGATTGTAACCCTTCTGCTTGCAGGCAGAAGCTTGCTTGCAGGACCTCCATTTCCCGCCTACAGCCGGATTGTAACCCCTCTGCTTGCAGGCAGAAGCCTGCTTGCAGGTCCTCTGTTTCCAACCTGCAGTCAGATTGTAACCTGCAGCCGGATTGTAACCCTTCTGCTTGCAGGCAGAAGCTTGCTTGCAGGACCTCCATTTCCCGCCTACAGCCGGATTGTAACCCCTCTGCTTGCAGGCAGAAGCATGCTTGCAGGTCCTCTGTTTCCCGCCTACAGCCGGATTGTAACCCCTCTGCTTGCAAGCAGAAGCAGCATGCTCGCAGGCCCCCTGTTTCCAGGCTGCAGCTGGATTGTACCCCTCTGCTTGCAGGCAGAAGCATGCTTGCAGGCCCCTTGTTTCCAGCCTGCAGCCGGATTGTAACCCATCTGCCTGCAGGCAGAAGCATGCTCGCAGGCCCCCTGTTTCCAAGCTGCAGCCGGATTGTAACCCTTCTGCTTGCAGGCAGAAGGATGCTCGCAGGCCCCCTGTTGCCAGCCTGCAGCCTGATTGGAACCCCTCTGCTTGCAGGCAGAAGCATGCTTGCAGGTCCTCTGTTTCCAACCTGCAGTCGGATTGTAACCCCTTTGCTTGCAGGCAGAAGCATGCTTGCAGGCCCCATGTTTCCAGCCTGCAGCCGGATGGTAACCCCTCTCCTTATAGGCAGAAGCATGCTTGCAAGTCCCCTGTTTTAAGCCTGAATTCGGATTGTAACCCCTTTGCTTGCGGGCAGAAGCATGCTCGCAGGCCTCCTGTTTCCAGCATGCAGGCGGATTGTAACTCTTCTGCTTGCAGGCAGAAGCATGCTTGCAGGTCCTCTGTTTCCCGCCTATAGCCGGATTGTAACCCCTCTGCTTGCAGGCAGAAGCAGCATGCTCGCAGGCCCCCTGTTGCCAGCCTGCAGCCGGATTGGAACCCCTCTGCTTGCAGGCAGAAGCTTGCTTGCAGGAGCTCCGTTTCCAGCCTACAGCCGGATTGTAACCCCTCTGCTTGCAGGCAGAAGCATGCTTGCAGGTCCTCTGTTTCCCGCCTACAGCCGGATTGTAACCCCTCTGCTTGCAAGCAGAAGCAGCATGCTCACAGGCCCCCTGTTTCCAGGCTGCAGCCGGATTGTACCCTTCTGCTTGCAGGCAGAAGCATGCTTGCAGGCCCTTGTTTCCAGCCTGCTGCCGGATTGTAACCCATCTGCCTGCAGGCAGAAGCATGCTCTCAGGCCCCCTGTTTCCAACCTGCAGCCGGATTGTAACCCCTCTGCTTGCAGGCAGAAGCATGCTCGCAGGCCCCCTGTTGCCAGCCTGCAGCCTGATTGGAACCCCTCTGCTTGCAGGCAGAAGCATGCTTGCAGGTCTTCTGTTTCCAACCTGCAGTCGGATTGTAACCCCTTTGCTTGCAGGCAGAAGCATGCTTGCAGGCCCCCTGTTTCCAGCCTGCAGCCGGATTGAAACCCCTCTCCTTATAGGTAGAAGCATGCTTGCAGGTCCCCTGATTAAAGCCTGAATCCGGATTGTAACCCCTTTGCTTGCGGGCAGAAGCATGCTCGCAGGCCTCCTGTTTCCAGCATGCAGGCGGATTGTAACTCTTCTGCTTGCAGGCAGAAGCATGCTTGCAGGTCCTCTGTTTCCAACCTGCAGTCAGATTGTAACCTGCAGCCGGACTGTAACCCTTCTGCTTGTAGGCAGAAGCATGCTTGCAGGTCCTCTGTTTCCCGCCTACAGCCGGATTGAAACCCCTCTGCTTGCAGGCAGAAGCAGCATGCTCGCAGGCCCCCTGTTTCCAGGCTACAGCAGGATTGTAACCGCTCTGCTTGCAGGCAGAAGCATGCTTGCAGGCCCCCTGTTTCCAGCCTGCAGCCGGATTGTAATCCGTCTGCCTGCAGGCAGAAGCATGCTCGCAGGCCCCCTGTTTCCAACCTGCAGCCGGATTGTAACCCCTCTGCTTGCAGGCAGAAGCATGCTCGCAGGCCCCCTGTTTCCAGCCTGTAGCCAGATTGTAACCCCTCTGCTTGCAGGCAGAAGCATGCTTGCATGTCCTCTTTTTCCAGCTTGCAGTCGGATTGTAACCCCTCTGCTTGAGACAGAGCATGCTTGCAAGCCCTCTGTTGCCAGCCTGCAGCCGGATTGGAACCCCTCTGCTTGCAGGCAGAAGCCTGCTTGCAGGTCCTCTGTTTCCAACCTGCAGTCGGATTGTAACCCCTTTGCTTGCAGGCCGAAGCATGCTTGCACGCCCCCTCTTTCCAGCCTGCAGCCGGATTGTAACCCCTCTCCTTATAGGCAGAAGCATGCTTGCAGGTCCCCTGTTTCCAGCCTGTAGCCAGATTGTAACCCCTCTGCTTGCAGGCAGAAGCATGCTTGCATGTCCTCTTTTTCCAGCTTGCAGTCGGATTGTAACCCCTCTGCTTGAGACAGAGCATGCTTGCAAGCCCCCTGTTGCCAGCCTGCAGCCGGATTGGAACCCCTCTGCTTGCAGGCAGAAGCATGCTTGCAGGTCCTCTGTTTCCAACCTGCAGTCGGATTGTAACCCCTTTGCTTGCAGGCAGAAGCATGCTTGCAAGCCCCCTGTTTCCAGCCTGCAGCCGGATTGTAACCCCTCTCCTTATAGGCAGAAGCATGCTTGCAGGTCCCCTGTTTAAAGCCTGCATCCGGATTGTAACCCCTCTGCCTGCAGGCAGAAGCATGCTTGTAGGTCTTCTGTTTCCAACCTGCAGTCGGATTGTAACCCCTTTGCTTGCAGGCAGAAGCATGCTTGCAGGCCCCCTGTTTCCAGCCTGCAGCCGGATTGAAACCCCTCTCCTTATAGGGAGAAGCATGCTTGCAGGTCCCCTGATTAAACCCTGAATCCGGATTGTAACCCCTTTGCTTGCGGGCAGAAGCATGCTCGCAGGCCTCCTGTTTCCAGCATGCAGGCGGATTGTAACTCTTCTGCTTGCAGGCAGAAGCATGCTTGCAGGTCCTCTGTTTCCAACCTGCAGTCAGATTGTAACCTGCAGCCGGATTGTAACCCTTCTGCTTGTAGGCAGAAGCATGCTTGCAGGTCCTCTGTTTCCCGCCTACAGCCGGATTGTAACCCCCCTGCTTGCAGGCAGAAGCAGCATGCTCGCATGCCCCCTGTTTCCAGGCTGCAGCAGGATTGTAACCCCTCTGCTTGCAGGCAGAAGCATGCTTGCAGGCCCCCTGTTTCCAGCCTGCAGCCGGTTTGTAACCCGTCTGCCTGCAGGCAGAAGCATGCTCGCAGGCCCCCTGTTTCCAACCTGCAGCCGGATTGTAACCCCTCTGCTTGCAGGCAGAAGCATGCTCGCAGGCCCCCTGTTTCCAGCCTGTAGCCAGATTGTAACCCCTCTGCTTGCAGGCAGAAGCATGCTTGCATGTCCTCTTTTTCCAGCTTGCAGTCGGATTGTAACCCCTCTGGTTGAGACAGAGCATGCTTGCAAGACCCCTGTTGCCAGCCTGCAGCCGGATTGGAACCCCTCTGCTTGCAGGTCCTCTGTTTCCAACCTGCAGTCGGATTGTAACCCCTTTGCTTGCAGGCAGAAGCATGCTTGCACGCCCCCTGTTTCCAGCCTGCAGCCGCATTGTAACCCCTCTCCTTATAGGCAGAAGCATGCTTGCAGGTCCCCTGTTTCCAGCCTGTAGCCAGATTGTAACCCCTCTGCTTGCAGGCAGAAGCATGCTTGCATGTCCTCTTTTTCCAGCTTGCAGTCGGATTGTAACCCCTCTGCTTGAGACAGAGCATGCTTGCAAGCCCCCTGTTGCCAGCCTGCAGCCGGATTGGAACCCCTCTGCTTGCAGGCAGAAGCATGCTTGCAGGTCCTCTGTTTCCAACCTGCAGTCGGATTGTAACCCCTTTGCTTGCAGGCAGAAGCATGCTTGCACGCCCCCTGTTTCCAGCCTGCAGCCGGATTGTAACCCCTCTCCTTATAGGCAGAAGCATGCTTGCAGGTCCCCTGTTTAAAGCCTGCATCCGGATTGTAACCCCTCTGCCTGCAGGCAGAAGCATGCTTGCAGGTCCACTGTTTCCAGCCTGCATCCGGATTGTAACCCCTCTCCCTGCCTTTTCTGTGGGTTTTCCAGCTTGGAGCATGTTTGCAGGATCCTGCCTGCTTGTCCTTTGACCTCAATGTCAGTGTGAACTTTGCTTATAGGATCGCTGCTCTCTTCTCTATGTTCTCTGATGCCAATCCCTTCCTAATGCCTTTATCTGCTGACTTTTATTTTAGGTCCTAGTATGGTGAAGGGTTCCCAGCTAGCTCTAGAGCGAGAGATAGCTCGGCTGTCTAAACCTGTTTCCTGCTTGTTCACCCTTAGCTCTTTTTCTCTGTAGAGATGCCGGGTCATTGTAAATTAAACAGCTTTAGTAAGATTGCTCTCTCTGCATGTTTCAAGGTAATATTTGCAAGGAACTTGGGGTTGGTCACCCTGAGTTACCTGGGGGAAACCAGACGTGGACTCCCTGCTCACTGTGCTCAGAAAGGCACAGCTTCACTTCACTGACAAGGCCCAACAAGGCTGAAACACGTGTATGGGGTTGCTGTTGGTACTCTTGTTCAGAGAGGAATTGCCACAGCATTTCGGTGCTGGACTGCCCATGTGGGCGGGACAAAGACTGATGTGCAAATGGATATTTCCCATCTGCTAAAGAGACAGTGAGGAAAAAACGATGGCAGCAAATTCTCATCTCAAAGTGGGGAAAAAACCACAGAACAGGTTATCATGCCTTGTTCTTTCTGGAGAGGAGCGCCTGCTACCTTTTTCATAATTCCTCTTTTATCCTGATCTATTGTCCTTTGTCCATGCTCTTTGCTCCAACTTTGTAGCTTGGCCGCTGACCACCCTCTGAGCCCTTGATTTAAACTCACGTCCCCAATAAGTCTTAATGGTTGCATGTGTGTGTCATCGCTTCATTTGCACTATTCACTGCATGTCGCATTCCCTTACAGCCGCATAGTCCAGTCTAGTTATTATCTCTGCCCAGTACACAGGCTTTGTCTAGTCGAGTTCCTCTCAGTCCAGCTCACATCCTTTGCCCGGTCTTGTTACACCATAGTTCCCAATGCCTTATTGTTCTGCCAATAATGACCTTCGTCTGCTATATGCTAAGCCCTCACTCCTCCCAAACCCCTTCTCTTTATGGAGGCCTCTGTGACCAGCTTTCCCCCCAGGGATGTCATTTGGGGGATGCCAGGGGTCGCACCTGCGACCCCTGAGTTCTCCCTTGCTACCCCTATAAAAAAAAAGATTTTAAATTCTTTTTGTTTTACATTGAAGTTCCTGGGCTGTGGTCAGTGCCATTTGGCTCTTTGTTTCTGGGGTGGCTGGCATTTCTGTGAGGCCTCTTAAAAAAACAGGGTGTTCCACACAAGTGTAACACTTTGAGCGGGGACCCTAAATAAGAAAGAATAGGAATAACAAATAATTTGTCTTCTGGCATTCTATACAATGCTAGACTCAATAAAGGGGTGAAAGGTTGTTGTATTGATTCCATGATGTCACTTCGGGGTGGGGTCAAATGACATCACTTCCTGTGATGTCATCGGATGTCAAGGGTCATGTGATGTCACTTCCGATTCCCCTGGCGTTTTGGTGAAATGACGTGCCTGTTTCCCCCAGGGATCCCCAGAGACTGATGGAGCATATAAAATGCATTGCTAGGGAATAGCTTAGCATATTAATGTCTAAGAAGCCTATTGGTGCAGGCAGGCAAATAACTACTAAAGACCCCTTGTCTTTTACAGACAGCTAGAGAGAGAAGTAAGAGTATAGTTATGATGCAATGATTACATTCTGAATGCAAGTCTTATAGGGTTTCACGATGGATAATGGTTCAGTTTGTGATCCTGAGCTATACCTGATGTCAGCTAGCGAAATGATAGAAGACAATAGATTCCTGGGGATGTTATGTGTAGCTTTAAGGGAAAATGGTTATACTTCAGCATTGTTGTAAAGGGACCTATGGTGTCACTTGCTGGCCTTTCTGGAGACTAATCCTGCAGGAGTGCCTTTCCCAATAAATGTTATGTGTTCCCAGAGGTTTTATGGTCTTTTAGATAAGACAGCAATTCCAGAATCACATTTCACGCATACTGTTCCATCAGAAGTTTAAAATGTTCCTTTTCAATCCTTAGTTTTGAGAATGTACTGTGGCTTCCTTTTCCTAATCATTTTACTCTGCAACATCTGACAAAGAAGTCTGCAGGACTTCGAAAAGTGAATGCTTTGTTTCCATCTCTGCACAGTATTTTCAGTTAGTCCAATAAAAGGTATCAAAACCTGCATCTTGTGTGATTTTAAAACTGGACTAACACAACGTTTAATTTTGTCTCTGCCCAATAAATGTACTGAAACATACATAGACCATCCGGAAGTTCCTGTGAAGCCAGATCATTTATTGGGGATCATGTTACAGATCTGGTGGATCAGTAAAAATGGTGATATAAGTGTCAGAACGCTTTTACCACCATGTTTTCTTGATCTGCAGAATTTTCAGCATTTTCCCAGGCAGATGTGGGGAGAATGATGGACTTTACCTGCCTGCCTGCTGTTCACAGACGCCTGACAAATAGGACTGCATTTCCGCTAGCATGTATACAAGCAGAAGGTTTACAAGCAGCAGAAGGGTTACAATCCGGCCCTAATTCAATGGATTCCTATGTAAACCACCTGAAAACATCACCTACTACAAGCCGCCATATTCCAGATGAATCCTTTGCAAATGCCCCGCACACTCTTTAATTGCAGGATGCATTTACACTTTTCCACAGAGTGGAAAATTAAACTGAAAAGGCCATTTTTCCTTTGTTTTATTCATTGAATTTCCACTACATGTTGGAAAAGTGAATAAATGCACGGAGGCTACCTTTTGCACTTAAGTGCAAATGGAAGTGGTCCCCTAGGTTCAAATTAGGTTTCAAATTAAACATTTGTTTTAACACTATATACCTAGAAATTCGTCCCACATAGTTGCATCAGTCACATAGGCGCATGTGTAGCCAAACACAACATTGTAAGTAGAGCCCAATCACTTTCACAGTGGGGAAATAGCCGCCTACTTGTTTATTTATTTATTTTGCAATTGATATAGCGCACCCAACCCGGAGGCATCTAGGCGCTGTGCTTACAGAATTTGGTCATACATAGATGCAAAGTTGCATAGTTACATAATTGGTCATACATAGGTACAGAGTTGCATAGTTCCAAGGTAACACAGGTGTCAGTAAGTCGCGAAAAAGAACAGGAATAGTACAACAGTGGTTACAGGGTAAGATTGTACCGTAGGTAAAGTTAGTTAGAGGTAGGGTGTTGCTTGTGTAGATGGCTGGCAGGTTGCTAGGGGAGGCTTAGTTGCGTGTTTCCTCCGTAAAACGTTGCGTGTTAACCTGCATTAGCCTCCAATCTACCGGTGTTTGCGGTAGCCCTATGCGTGAACTGAGTGAAGAATCTACCTGTGCAAAGAATGTGTTTGAGACTAATACCTCAGTTCACACTAAACAGAATAGTGACTTCCTATATTAGGAATTCAGTTGGTTAGATACATGCAGGCCCGTTTCTTGGCCCAGGCGGGGCGGGCGACGGCCCGGTGCGCCGAGTTAAATAGCTCAGGAGGAGGGCACAGGAAGGGGCTCACCCGGCTGGCTGCTCTCTGTTGACTGGTAAATGACTGCGATGCGTCACATACCCAGTGCCCCTCATTCTTTGTGTTGACAGCCTTTGAAGTGGGACAATTTACAAGTGATGGCTCATTTAACACGCCATTGCTTTTACACAGTATGCTTAACATTTCAGTGTTAAGAACTGAACATGGGGCATTTTTATTCAGAAGCCCAGAACAAGTATCAGTTAGCTGACTAAACCTATGCATTCTGTAAAGAGAATTAACATGCCACATAGAAAAGGTTTTAAATTATTTTCTATATTTTCATGTCTCTTCATCTGACACGCCAACACCTTTTTTTGTATATTACTTTTTAGTTACATATGGCACATCCCTGGGAAGGTTAACTGTCATTTTCTTGCTTAAGTATTCTAGTGGCTGCTTTGGGTCATGGACTAAATTCATCCGCTCAGCATAAAAGGTATTTTTTTTTAATAAGCTAACCACTGCCTAGCATGCACAGCAGATGGCACCTCAATGTGACTTGGCACCTTGATTAGGAAAGCAGGGTTCATTGTGTGTCACAATGCAGACAATAGTCCATGGGAAATCAATGCAGTGATGTGTGCAGAAATGATATGTGAGCTGCACAAGTCATCACCCTGTTGGTTAATGGCATCTATGTGGCATTCCTGTATGTAACAGCACATATGCCTGGAACATTTTGTGTATGTGGCTCTGATGAGTATGCCATACTGTGCCCACACTTAAACACATAAAGCAATCAAACAGGTTGCCTCAAATTGTACATCCACTAGGCCAAATGCCCTTTCTGGACTGCCACACCATGATTTTCACTAGCTGCAGGCCAGCACTAATAAGAGATGCTAATTCCAGCTCTGTTACATAAAGCATGGGCCTGCTCTTTTTTGCAGAAATAACCCTGAGGCCTGCGTAATGGTGATGAGGTAGTGGCTGAGGAACTGCAGACCCTTTACCATGCATTAGAAGCCAGTTTTGTTTAAAATGCTTCATCAGCGTATTATTGGTCAGGCTAAAGTTTGTAGGCAGAGTTGGTAGAGAGTTAACTGCAGTCGGTGCAGTCGCTAGTCTTCTTACTGTTCTGCCGGGCTAACGTGACTGCGTGGTAAAAGGAGGCAGGGGTTCATAAACCCATCCACCAACGTAGCGGAGGGTAGCAGAGTTGGTGGAGAGTTAAATGCAGTCAGTGCAGTCTGGGCTGGCTGGCTGTGGCTAGTAGGAGGTCAGCTAACTAGTCAGCGTTTGTTTTTGGAACGTGCTGACCGACTGCTGCAGGCTCTGTGAGTTAAAACTTTGGATCTTGTAGTACTTGGAGTGTGATCCCATACAAAACTATCGCTTTGCAGGAGTGTGTGCGGAAGTGACACACAAAATATTTTTGGTATCCATAGCCTGCCATAGCCTGCATTGTTTGGCGTTCCTATTGAATATATCACGTAAGTGATTTTAAGCAATTTATTTACTATAAGCTCCTTCTCCTCGTGCCCCTGCTCACTGTGAAGAACTTGCTGTGACTGGTTGTTTATTTATGACAAATGATTTTCACGTTATTACTAGAATCGCGGTACACCGAAAATCAATTTGTGTGTTTGATTAACGTGATAGTGGTTGTTGGGATCAAGTCTCCCTCATTTTGGGGATGTTGGTAACCTTGAGAAGAGCATGGAGGGTGGGGACTGGGTTGATGGTGTCAAGGGCCCTGACATCCCGCATTTGACTCTCAATGAGGGTGCCTCGACTTTGGCAAGTGCAGAAGGTTTTTCTGAAGGTTTTGGTGATAGAATGGAACCACAAGCCCCTACTATCAATAAAGCGTTGTTACGTTCTGAAGTACTGCCGCTAACCTCAATTCTACCTAATACTGTTGATCCAACCCATAGCGTGGAAACCCAGCTTATTATCCAAATGAGCATGATGCAGTAGCAGAGGGAGGGGTTGGCGATGTCATGGTAAAATTAGGTGGAAAATTGGATCAGGCATTTTCCAGGCTGGAAGAAACATCCAGGATATGGTGGAAGGTGAAATGGGACCAGGAATGGATTTGGTTTCTGATGTATCCATGTTAGCCCCAGTTGTCTCGCATGAACTGGGGAAACGTGTGAGATTGTCACTGGATTTTAAATCAAATCAATGGGTACTCTCAAAATCACCTGTCTCTTCCCACGTCTATACAGAAATACTTTTGCATGCATCAACCCGAAAATGGTCAAAAAGGATGTGGTGAAATGCCAGGCTCGCCAAGGTGAAAAGATCCTTATGGTGGACTGACTCAGGGTAGCCAGTCAGTGTTCAAACATAAGGAGGTTGGCCAATCAGATGGCCTAGAAAAATTGGGGGAGGGGAACCTATTCAGCCGATATGTTCTCCGCAAGGGCCGGCGGTGGGGAATTCTTGCAAACGTGGGCCTAATACCACATTAGTGGATGAACTATCATTCCCAGTGTTGTCCTAGCTGTTGTATACAACAGACAGGGGTTATGACTCCTTAACCTTTGAACTTCGGGAGGCAGGTTTTGAAGGACCTTGAAGGGAAGGTTAGCTTCTTGGAGGGGGTTGTTACTGCCTGTTTAGGTCCTCATAACCATAATTTATGTTGCCCAAAATCACAGGTGTTACCAACAAGTTCAGACCCTACAGCTCTGGGCGCAGCTCAAGTCTCTGTGGTGGTGGGGCCCATAATGGATCCAATGAAGGATGGGTGTCCCCCATCAGTTTCTGTTTTGGAAGATGTGGCTCAGACCATCTTAAGTAGTAGAGACATTGAAATGAGCTCAGAGCCTGTTAAGGGGTTGGAATCAAAGAAGTCTAAAAATTCCAAAATGCCAAGTAAAAAGAATAATAGAAGCTCTAAGAAATGTTTAAGAAATTTGAACGTACAACCCCTAAATGTGAGGGATGTCTATGCAGAACCTAATGCGAAGGCTCATGAAACTAAAAATAGAAATACTGGTGGATCGAAAAAGCAGGATCAGGGAAATGATAGGGCAAAATGACCAAAGAATGGAGAAATAGAGGTAAATCAACTAAGGGACCTACCAGGGGATATGAGCAGCCCTGAAAGCGTTGCCTTAGATCTTAGTATTATCTCAGTGTACTCCTGTGACTCCTGTGACGAGTTGATGGAGGAAACAGTCAGGAGGCTATGGCTCAACAGCCAAATGTGTCAAGAGGTCCGAAAATAGGGCTGGGTAAAGGAAAATGCTCTGTTGTAAGAGATTCAATTTTAATACCATTGAAGGGAAATAAAGCAAGTGTGCTATTGCATTATGACGGGCTATCATCAACGGTTTATGAAACAGCCGCATGTTTTCCCGATATTTGCCAAGCTCAAGACTAATACGAACTTGGTAAAGGCCAACAAATAATGATGGAGGAGGCTATCCCCATGCCGCATATTATTGAGGAGGTGGGTACTGAAGCGGCTAAAAACAGGAAACTCCCAGAGCGGCCCCCTGTGAAATTGTCCCCTAAAAGAGGGTTGAAAAAGCTGTTTAGAAGGAACCATCGGGAAAGCCTGAGAGGAATATGAGAAAGCCAATTAATGATTCTAATTGGGTACTTTTGAGCTGTTTGTTTGAAAGTTCAAACAGAATTCCCTTAAACCGAAAATATATTCTCTCCCTTTTCTTCGAGATTCCCATCCTTCACTTGGTTACAATGGAAGATATTGAAATTGTGCAGCTCCTATGCCGAGATTGCTTTGATAGTGTGAAAGTGTATTTACACGCTAGCATAATTAAAAAAGCAATCTCAATGGAGGAGGCTGGGTTTCTTGCATTGGATTTTGAAGTGGTGGTTTGGGGTCAGATAACTGGTATGAATCCAAGTCCTCAAAGAGATACCCAGCCTAGAATGGGTGAATTATGGGGAGAGGACTGGAGGGAGGTGTTAACACCGGCCCAGTATGGGGCTGATCCGTGTGGACAAGGTTCAGTGGTAAGGGAATGGATGCAAGTTAGGCCCTCTGTTCAGGGGGTTGGAGGGGTGAATGTGTTGGGATGAGTGAAGTACAGTGGGAAGGGTTGTATCCTGGAATTCCAGGGGGTTTGCTAGTATCGGAAACAGCCAAGCTTACTTGGTTCAATTTGATATTATTTGTATTCAGGAAACCCTATTGATGGATACACCCTTGATCGATGGATGCTACGTGGAGTTCATTAAGGCTCAACGTGGTCTCAGGGGGCATCCCTTTGGGGGTCTACTGACAGCCATGAAGCGAAATCTAGGTCTTAAGAGCATGGGAGATATGGCATGTTTCCAACCATCCTTGAGTGGCCAGTCAATGGTTGTGATGTATTGGTGAAATGTTTATTGATTAATGTGTTTTTAAATTCGGAGCATTGCCAATTGGTGAAGGCGTTATCTATCATTTTGTTCCTCCTTTTGGGGGAAATCCCAGAAAAAGGGGCTTCAATAAACATCCTTGGGATTTCAATGCGGCATGTTTGTTGGAGGACATATGGTATCAGGCCCCAATTAGAGGAAAAGCCTCTAGTGCAGCTCGTGAAAGGGGTAAGCTGATCAAATGTGAATTATAGGCATGGGATTTGGGAACCCTAAATGGTAACTGCACTGGTGATGTGCCGCCAGCATTTACTTGGTCTAAAGTTTGCACGCATTCAACATTGGACTATGTGTTTGTATCCCCTGATCTGTTTGTCATGGGAATGGGATTGGAGATCATCTTCTCGGATCTGAATGATCATTCTATGGTGGTCTGTGACATTCCACGCATAATCCGGGTGGTGTCTAGGTCCCGGGAATCATTGTTGAGATAGATCCAAGAAGTTGTGCAGTAAAATGGTCTCCTGGTATTGCACATATATCCGAGGAACGCATTGCGGCTCTATTGCGGCTCTATTGAATGATAACTCTCTGTTAACGCCGAGGGGGGAGGTTTGATCAGACAGTTGCTGCAGCGCTGGGTTCACTCCTAACAAAAAGGTATCTGGAACAGGGGGCGGGGGTTAAATGGCTGGGTGGGCATACTGTCATGATTCCTGCCCCTCATGTCCCCAGCTCTCCAAGATGTCAGGCTGGAGCCAGGCCACAATCACCTACATGGCCCTCAAGGGCCTCTCCATCCCTCCAAAGACACTCTTGGAGTCAGACTTGGCGCTTGTGGCACCAGACTCACTCACTCCCATAGGATAACATTGGGGATTGGACTTGTAGTGCATTGATGGGGACAAGATGGATGCCCCCACATATTTCGGTTCCCAGAACTGCATGTGCGGTCTAGTCTTTTGGGTGTGGTTCAGCCCAGAAACACATGGGATACCCAGAGACTATTTAAGCCACACCCAGGCTGAGAAACATGCTTTGTGTTTTCTGCACCTGGAGCGTGACACTCACCGTGTTGGGATCGGTCTCCAGTAGGCCTGCATCTTTCTTCTGTGCTCAGCTCCTGCAAGAAAAAGAACACCGTTAGGAACAGCCTTACCTTGCGGCGCTTCTGCCCATCATTCATCGCTCCTTCTGTTCTGTGGGCATCTTTGGCGGTGTCATTCCCATCCCGGCACGTCGCTTTCTAAGGAAAAGGGAAAAGAACAGAAAAAAGGCTTTAGTAAGCATTCTGCAAATGTTTGCTTATTTTTAAATACTGTACGAGCTTCAAACGCTTACCTGAATCCCAGCCGCTCTGGGGGAACTCTGTCTCCGGAACTTCTCATCCATCTGCAAGAGGGAAAAGACACTCCAGGTTAGCACGGAAACATCTAGAGGCTCTGCATACCGCGCTTACCCACTGCATTTGTTCTTCATAATCGGCATCCACGCTGAAAACGTCACGGCACCTAAAGACACAGAAAAAGAACTCAGTTCAATGCAAATACGAAAGGGGTGCATCGCTCATCGCGCTCTCACTTACCTTCAGCACTACTCATTTCAGCAGCACGCCGCCGTCCCAGGACGCCGGCCATCATCTAAGGAAGGAAAGGAACGAAGTTAGAGAACTGTTCAAAAGACTCATTATACTTACCTGTCGGACTCTTGCCAGTGAAGTAACTAGGCAGCAACGAGTCTGCATCAATTAACACGCCCCTGTGCTGAAAGCAGGATGGAGAGCACACTATCCAAGAAAACAAGGTGAGCTGTGGATCAAAGGGAAGGGTTGGACCCCGGGGAAGAAGGGGTTCAAGCACACAGAGACAACAGGCAGTTAAACTCTACCAATTCTGTGTTTCAGGCCCAGTCTCCAGTCGAATAGCCTCCAGGGAAGGGTTTGAGGTCGTAAGAGGTCAGAACAGGCTGAGGGACGTCCCCGTGGATACCAGGTGAGCGTTACACATACTCACATGTTTTATCCTGAGGTCCATGCTCGTAAAAAAAACAAATGAGGGTCATTATCAAAAACATCAGTTTGGGAAAGCTGGGGACGGTGAATTAATTCTGTTGCAAAGGTGAAAAAGGAATATCAAAACTGGTTGGGGGTTTACATTCCTGATGGGTATCGATGAAGCAGAGAACATGTTGGCTTGTATAAGTGGAAATAATTCTTTGGGGGCTTTTTGGAAAATTATCCAACCCAGAGGTTTAGAAAACTATCTCCAAATACAAGCCATCCCGGAGAAGGTATAGGTACAGCACTTTAAATATCTTTATTTTTTCAGGATGGTTTGTTGGGGAAGCATCTCCATTGATGTATGTACTGGATAGGAGCATTGACATGGGAGGATGAGTATATCCTCATGCTGATTTAGACCAGTAAGAAGTCTAATGCCCAGGCCCAGATGGGCTGTAAAATTTGATGTTAAAATCTAACCCTAGGCTCTGGGCAGCTATATTTTCCAAACAGTTTGGAAACATTTTGGAGCATCAGAGATTTCCTGGCTCATGGGGTGAAGCCCTGATTTTGCTAATCTTCAAAGGAGGAGATTGTGTGTCCCCTTTGCAGTACCGGCCAATATCTTGGCTGAATGCTTCGAACAAAATATTCACCTGGTTACTGCTAAAGGAACTCCAGATATGGGCTGCAGGGTCCGATTCTCTGGATTGGTGTCAGTCAGGTTTTAGGAAAGGAAGAGGGTCATCACTTAATAGCTTTCTGCTGACCCTGTTGGGGAAACAGGCAAAAGAGGGTGGGAGGCCAGTGTTTCTTGCCTTCCAAGACATTTCTAAGGCATTTGATCATGTCAACAGCGTAGCCCTTTGGGAAAAGCTTAATAAGGACGGCTGTCCTCGCCCATTAATGAACATGCTTGAAGCTCTCCATCTTGGGACCAAAATAAAAATAAGATTAGATTCTTTCAGGTTGTCCTCGATCTGGATTGACACCAACCGTGGCTTGCGCCAGGGGTGTGTGCTTGCACCTTTCCTTTTTAATTACTATATAAGTGACATGATGTCGTGTTGGAAAAAGGCAAGGACTAACCCCCGTGTTCTGGGGTCTTTAAAATTACAATATTTGACATGGTTATCCTGGATTGTTCTACAATGGGCTCTTAATAGCATTCTAGCGTTCTTGCGGAATCTTGACCTCTCAATCAATGCAGACAAGTCAAACATTCTGGTATTGAATATAGGGCGTTCAAAATGGAAAAAATGTAGATAGTCCCGGAATGGCCAAAATATTGAAGTAGTTAAACGTTTTAAGTATTTGGGCTCTATGATATATGCCTCTAGGGGGAGGCTGGAACCCCTGAAAGACTTGAAACCAAAATGTGTGGCAGCCGCCTCCCAGCTAAGACAATTTTATTACAAATTTGGGAGATTTTCTGCGCTTCCATTGATAACACTATTTCGTCAAAAAATCCTACCTCGCCTGATCTTTGTTGCAGAAGCACAGGAGCCGGGAATCCCATGGCCAAAATTGGAGGCTATACTGTGGAGTGAGGTTCTTTCACTCCCTAATGCTGTGCCATTGGTTGGAGTACTATATGTACTAGGGCAACTTCCCATCCAGAATTTTCTAGAGTGGGGGCAATTGCAATTGTGTGCAAACATGTTGCCGCCCCTGACGGCATCTTTTGTCTTGCATTTAAATTCCATGTGGGTAAAGGGCTCATCTAGAGTCCTAGATTGGTGGGGGAGCAACTGTAATGAGTTGCTTTTAAAAATTCACGCGTAAATTGAGGAGCTGCTAGGTAATCCAAACGAAATCAAAATGTAGCTGTACAGATACGTATGCAATGAACTAAGGGAGGAGCTACTGGCGTATAACTGTTTTAATGACCACTTTGCTTGGACAATCAGAAATGTTAACGTACTGTCGGCATTCTTAATGAAACATCTGTGTAGGGAGTTCAGATCTTGAGAAAGGCGAAGTACCTCTGCAGAGACCGTTGATGGCATTCCGACGAAGTAGATCTATAAAAGATCAGGTTATGCGGAATGATATTACTAAACAGATCAAACCACAAATGACACTAACAGAGACCTGGGGGATGCGAGCCCCAGAAGGGCATTACCCATGTGGATCGTGTACCTGCTGCCAACAGACAAAAAAACCCATGGAAATCGATCTAGGTCTAAAGAACCCTTGGAAGCAGAAAGTTCTGACTAATTGCAACTCGGTGTTTGTTGTATATGTCATCTGGTGCCCCTGTAATAAGATATATATAGGGAAGACGGAAAGAAAAATTAAAATCCGTATCACAGAGCATAAAAGCTGCATAAGAAATAGAGTCCATTCGGCTCCCCTTGTGGGACATTTCATTGAAATGATACACAAAGTAAAGGAACTAAGATGGTCTGTGGTCTATGTGGTTAGACCGACGAACGATTTGAACCTTGACAGGAGAAAGTTAGCACAGAAAGAAAAAGAATTAATTTTTCTCACAAAAAGTACAGAATTGGGACTGAACGAGAAGAGTGAATAAATAAAATCAACTCTGGCCTGTGCTGTTTTATGTACAACCTCTCTAGGATGACTGTGAAGAAAAAACGACCAAGCGTAAGGTCCAACAGGAAGTAGGAAACAGTCAATGTGGTATAGCCAGTTTTGTAAGGGAACCCTAAAATCCACTCCCATGGGTCCCCCTTTCATATTCAAATGACTCAATCAGGAATATCAGTAGTGGTTGTTTGTCGTGCACATACCCCCGTGAATATCATACGATCACGACTACAATGTGGGGAAATGCTGTGGCGCGGTGTTGGTGACCCGCCAGTCAAATAACAAATGACATTAACCATCGAGTTGAAACGATGTTAAGCGAACGTTAAGAAAAAATGAGCGGCGCAGGATGTTTGGACATTAAAAACTAAACCAACGATACTCACGTAGCGGGAAATATGTGTCAGCCAATGCCGATGGAGTTTCGGCTGCCGACTTCAATAGAAACCATGAGGTTTTCCCGTGCGGTGGGATGATGTAGCGACCACATTTGGCTGGGCTAAGTGGGGGCCGAAGGCAAGATAGGTTATGACATAGTCTTTAAAGAGAAAGAGACCATTAAGGTGCTGTCTCCCGATCACGTGACTAATTGGTCATGTGGGGGGCGAAATCCAATAACAAGCGAGAGAACGTAATGAGAACAGGTAGAAACGGACACCAGGCGGAGATAGGAGTGTGACTTGAGAGAGTGGACAGCCACATGTGAGCAGCGACTGTAACCCCGTACAAGGCAGCAAAGGCAAGCTCGTTAAAGGTAAGAGCATAAAGCCTTTTGGCGATATCCCCACTCTAATTTTAAATGAACAGCGGTACGAAGAAGAATCACGACCGAGTACCTGATGTGCCTCTCTCCATTCTAGAAAACTATATATAGAGAGTCGTCCCATCCCACGTGAGAACATTTAGAAGATTTATCTAAATGAGGAGCGGCACAGGATAAAGTCAACTATTAAATAGAACAGGAATCCACAAAGTAATCACGCTAGGTCAGTATACAGATATGCAGGGTTGTTTTGAGCACAATGAACTGACAAATAGAATAAACATCAAGCCAAGCTACACAAATTGGTTTACCTGTGTTTTTGTCTTAAATAGGAATGCCTCCCAGTGATCGCAGATAGTGGTATCCAGTTGAGAGCCAAGCACACCCCAACATTAGACAGACTTTAACTAGGAAGAGGATTGTAAATCGAGGGGGACCCCCCAAGAAGACACATAAGAAGAAGTCAGCCTGTAGAAGGTAAAGCAAATTCATAGACAGACTTGGACAACTTAACTGTACCGCATGATTGGGTTAATTGATTATAAAGTTGTGAAATACTCAGTGTCGTAGTTAAAGATTAGACCTGAAGTGATAACAGCATGGGTGTGGTCTTGAAGGACCTAGTTGCAGATAGGGGTGGAGGTGTGAAGATATAACAGATGTAAAGAAGGTGATGGTCTAAGTAATGACACCCTTCTGCTGATGATTGACACATAGCAGGTTGTGCATAATATAAATGTCGACCGGGATATTATCTCGAATACTAAATTTCGATTATCCCACACTTGCTTCCCACAGTGTATTCGTTTTTGAAGGTTGGACCCTAAAGAAAAGTGCGATGGGATCTCATTGAAAGCTGACCGCGCAAGAAATTAAGTCTACAAGAAGACTGATACGATTGTGCATTTAATTGAATGTTGTGTAAATTTTACCCCTGAAGAATTTCCTTGTCAATAGTGTGTAAGTGTGTAAGGAATGAAACATGTCGGGTATGGTATGGATGTGGTATGAAAGTAAGCATGATTTTTAGGAAGAATAAGTGAAAGGTTTTTACGGGCTGGGTTGCTTGTCTCGACGATAGGGGTGAGCAACCTGTAGATCCAGGTTAAGAGATGAATTTTTGCTAATTATTAAATGGTCAACTGTTACATGAGATTAAATGTATACAACGATATTGCATGGTAATGGTGCAGATATTGTGATTTGCATACTATCAGAAATACTCCTTTTTTTAAAAAAGATTAAAAAATTGGAACTGTGAAGAAGAAAAGATAAAAGAAAAAAAGTTTTTTACTGTTGAAATTTGAAAAATAAAATACTATTTTTTGATACAATGTGGTGTAGTATGAGAATCTAATGGCTATTAACCTCATACAGTAAGGTTCAACCAAATATGGACTTGGGGAAGCAAGGGACCGAGTGAACATTGTGTATTGTTTAAGAGTTCTGTTTATAGAGGGCTGTTCACTATCGGTCATAGGAAATATTACCTCTAGTCTCTCTTAAGTTTATTGTGAGGGAGTTCAGATCAAACATCTTGAAACTAAAACTAAATCTTCTCCCAACACGGGAGGTCTTTGGCATAAGGGGGAACATACAAAGGGGATCTCGTCTGTGCCGTTATTGTTTAACCGAGAATGATTCTCTAAAACCTCTGTGTATATTATGCCCTGCTTTAGAATCACTTTGGCGGGAGAAAAAAATCATGCCAGATTGGGTTTTGAAGATGATATTTGAATTAGGATTTTAAATACAAATGAAATTTCAAAACTGTCAAGGGGTTTAGATTTTCTGGGAATTGTGTTGGATTTTCCATAATCATATGAATTAAGTTTGTGTAATGAATTATGTATTAACTGTATGTGCAGTGTTTTAATGTGTGAAAAGTATAAATGTGAACTAAAACACACAATACACAAAAAAGAACATGTAAAAAAAATTGTAAGAGGTACAATCCTTTTTGTGTATCCTTTCTGTGCATTGTTTATTGGGTGTCTTTTGTAGGGTGTCCTTTCCTGTCTATAGATATAATTCCCTAAAAATGTTTCTGTTTTGGGGGTTGGGCATGCTCACACTGAGAACCAGCCCTTCTTCATTTAAAATTCTCCAGAAACAAGAAGCAAAAGAGCCTTTGTACCCCATTTGTGTGGCTGATGTTTCTGCAATTTTATACGTGCATCCAAAAACATAAGCTGTTCGAGTAAGCATGTATGGTTCATGGTTACAAACATTTTTATGTTAGGGTGAGTGTTGTGAGCCGTGATGTGAGCACCAAGCCATGCGTCTGTTATGAATTTAGAGAGTCTCACATGCAATCCTTTTATCACAGACTTTTTAAAATCAAATATAGAGATCTCTGATCACTGTTATATTCCTGAAATGCTCTGTGATTTATTGCAAAGAGGACATTGGTGCTATTTGTCCCATTTCACACTCTTATAGAGGCATTTTGAAAGAGTGCAATAAGAGTGCACCAGACTGTCCATCTTGGCATGATAACCTTCTATCAGAAAATAATTAATATGGTTAGTCTAGTATTTCCCCTTGCGAAATACAAGTGAGGTGGTACGAACAGAACACCTGCAGCACAGGGCCAGTGGTCAGTGGGCTCTCAGACCCCGGCCAGCTGATCACACCGAAGTGTGCCAGTATGAACAGTTTGAAACTGCCTTCAGGCAAGGCCCTCCCTAACAGCAGGTGACAGAAAAACCATTTACTTGAGCAGCAACAGCTGTGTTTTAAAGTACTTGAATTACAATGTAATGAAACCAGCGTCCTTTATATAGCTTTTATGTATTGATATTGAGGGGTTTCACCTCACGACACAGAGGTGTAGTTTGGGAGTGATGTGTGCCTTTCGGGGGCGGTGCGTGCATTGTAGTGTTTCGCCCTGGGTACCAAGTGGGATAGAAACTGCCCTGGATACATGCACAGAGGCAGGACAGTCATATCCCCCCTGCCTCTCAGAAAGTGAAAGTCAAGGGGAATCTAATGGGACATCCCAGAACAGTTATAACACTGGTGCTAGTCAACATTGTACTAAGGTGGTTCTATTGCCACGGAAATCCCCTGGGAAACTCTAGTTCAAGAAAAGGCATTCTGTTTAGAAATGAGTAGAACTTGCACATCCAGTACATCACTGAACCCTACATCAGCGGATGTTTGCCTCCACTGGTGTAAATGCTTTGTCATGTCTAGAAGTGGTCAATGAGTCCTTGCGTGTGTATTTATTTATTTATTTTAAAATGTATAAAGCGCACAAAGAGCCCGGGGGCATCATGGCGTGGTTACATACAAGTGACTTAGTTACATAGCGCATTCAAAAGAGTAACATATGCGGATTACATAGAGTTAGGTATTTGAACGAGTGGCATTTTGCACGGTCTAGTGTACATAGCTAAACAGCTGTATGGGTGGTAGCCTTGGTTACATTATAAACATTCTTCCGAAAGTGAACACTGGCCATGATGTCCCTGCTGCAGTGTGTAGCAGTACTCTCACTGGTTCTCTTCATACATCCCCTGGAGTTTTCAGGGACTTTTTTTGTCAAAAGTGTTTTCCTTCAAAAAATCATTGATTTTTTTTATTATTAGGGGGTTCCTCCCCACTCCCCCCTCCCCTATTATGTATTCCCTATACACCACCCCATCCCTTATATGCCCCCCTCATATTTAATGTTTTTTTTTTGGCAAAACATTTTCAGCAAAAAGTGCTGCGGGAAAAAAAGTGCGATGAATGAACGTTGTACCCTGTAACTATACCTGAATTGAAGAATAGTGACTATTAGCCACTTCTCCCACCCACACTGTAGTCCAAAAAGCCAATTAAAACTAAAATTAAGACCCCCAAGTCCAATTATTCTCTATCCAAAAAGCCTTGTTCCAGCATGATCTCTGCCATGACAACATTGATCACTTTGACCCAGGAGGTTGGTGCCACCAATTGTCAGTGAGAGCTCAGCCTGTGAGTAGAAAGGCACTATTCTAGTTTCTGAGCCCATGCGGGCCTCTCTTTCAGACCCTGCTGCCCTCTGTACCGCTCAGACTGTTCCTGATCCAGCCACTAGGAGGACCATTGAGTCTTCTCCGGGAAGAGCCATGTTTTGAGAGATTTGCAAAATTGGAGAATTGTGGGGGCACTTGACACTGGGATTGAGTTTGAGAGGGTGGGTGCATGACAAGAGAAAGATTGTCTGTCCTCTCTTTGTGGATGAGTTTTGATTCAAGCCGGTGGTCAATTAGCTGCATGATGAGCGTGTGCCACCGGATATGTGGAGTGTAGCCACCAGGTACACTGGTGTGCTGCTCATAACTTCTTTGTAGATGATGCATGCAGTCTTGAACAGTGTCCTGGCTTGGAGTGGAAGCCAATGTAGTTTGCAAAGGATGGGGGTAATTCAGTCATATTTCCATCTCCTATGATAAGACATGCTGTAGAGTGGTGGATTGCTTTTAGGCGAGTCAAAGGAGAAGCTGGGAGTCCTGTCACGTATAATTTTCCCCATCAATGTCTGAGACCACAAAGGCATAGACCACGGTCCGGAAGTCCTGTGGCGGGATGAAGGGTTTGATTGATCGGAGGGTAGAGGTTCTCAGTCAGGCTATTTGGACCTTCTTGGCTATGTGTTTCCGGTAGAACAGGCTGCTGTCAATGGTGAAGCCTAAGAATTTAGCTCAGAGAGTTGTGGGTCAACTCCCTCTAGGCGCATATCATTGAGCCATTGTTGGACAAGTTATTTTTGGCAGCTGGACCAATGATGATAAATTCAGTCTTGGATGGGTACTGCACTCCAAGCACACACAGCCATGATAGCTTTATTCAATAAAGCTAGTGTTGCCACTGTAAAACACACTTGATTTGACTTTGCAGAATAATGCCAGTACTATACCAGTAGAAATGCACTCATGTTAACTTTACTAAATAAGACCAGTACCGTCAAATCTATCCCTCTGATGTTCCTCTCTCTCTCTCTCTTTCTTTCTCTCGCTCTCTCGTTCTCTCTTCCTCTCTCTTTCTCCCTCTCTCTCTCTACCTCTCTCTGTCTACTGCTTATCTACACCCTCCAATCATACTCACCACTACTCTCCCTTTGCCACACCCCTACTACTCTCCCCGTACTAATACTCTCCCCTCTCTGCACCACTATAACTATCCCCAAAACACCCACTAAACCCCTCATCATCTCTCACTACGCCCCCTTCTCACCTCTTACTACACCCCTCTTCTCACCCCCTACTCAGTGACGTAGTACCCATCTCACCCGTCCAGTGAGATTTCATATCACAAAACATAAAAGCAGTTAAGACTACTTGTGAACACATTTATAAACAAGGGTTGTACAAAACAGTTTACATCAAAACATAAAATTGTTTATTAGTAGGTGGGGTTAGTAAGTGACTAAGGTCCTTTTGCAGACTGGGTTAACCTTCTAAAGGATTGCAAATCGAAAATAAAATACTAAACGGATCTCAATAGCTTCACTTTTTCACATATGATTCTGTTCTTGTTCAATCACACTGTTTTCATTTACAGAGATCCTCTAATGTGTTCTCCGTTAGGCTTAATATTTCATGCCTATTAGATTGTCGGCATATGTTTCGGCTTTTGTATAATAAATAAGGCACTATCTCTAGAGCCTTTTTTGTTTTTGGAGCCGTCTTCAGGACATAGAGATTTATTTTAGATTTGCGATGAATTCATGGTAACTTCTTCTGAAATGTTGTCTCACACCCACTGTTTTTTCAAAACAATTGGATCTGGGTGTCTTATTCCTCATTCAAGTTTTACATTACTTGATAAGCCAGGAGACATCTTAATTTAGCCTGTAAACACAGGGTTACGTTGTTCTTTTTCTTTATTTTACTTTTCCTGCACCATGTTATTACGCTGGTTGTTGAATATTATTCTAATTTTTCTTTTGATTGGATAGATATTCAATTTATTCGTTTTCGGAGTTGCTCCTGTATTTGTATCCGCTGTTCTCAAAGGCTAACCGAAAGAATTTGGATTTAGGGAGGAGTAATTGACTTCATGGACTACCTGATTTCATACATGCTCTTCCCATTTTGAAGCCAATCCCCCGAAGACAAAAAATAGGGATGCACCCATACACTAATGCAAATTTAGAAGTCCATAAACGGATAGACAAATGCTGAGATTAAAGCCATAACAGGTCTTCTGTGTAAATAGGTGCTTTGGATTGTTTCAGGTCGGCAAACCATTTTTTAGTTGCCTGTGCCTTTTGCAGATATTGCAGAGCAGACTTGTGGGTATCCTGTAGGCAACGAGTGCTGTCTTTTGCTGAAGGTACATGGGTACTGTGGGTGGAAGGCATAGGTAATCAACAAAGGTGGTATCAAAAGGTACATTACAAAGGACTCAAAATTTATTGAAGAATGAATAGTGTTGTTGAATGAAAATTCTGCTATGGGGAACAAAGAGGCCCAGTTGTCACAGGAGGCTGAAGGAACACATCAGAGATATTGTTCGATGGTTTGGTTGGTCCTCTTAGTTAAGGCATTAGTTTCAGGATGGAAACCTGAAGCGAGAGATTGTCTCAACCCTATGGTTTTACAGAATGCAGTCCATAATTTGGAGTTATACTGTGGTCCATGATCAGCGATGATGTTGGATGGTATGCCATGGAGAAGAAAGATATGAGAAATGAAGGTTTCACTCATCCCTTTAGCTGTAGGAAGTCTTTTGAATGGGACAAAATTAGCAAATCTGGCAAACATATAATTTGTTACTATGAGTACTCTGTTACCCATTGAAGGTGCTAGGTCCACGATAACATCTGCGGAAATAGTGTGCCATGGAAATTATGGCAGTTCCGGTTGTGTAAGTTTGCCTTCAGGCTTTCCTGTTGCTTACTTGGACTGTGCACATACAGGACAGGAGGAGACATATCGTGCAACATCTTTCCTTTGCAAGGACCACCAGAAGTATGTCGTAACGAGGTCTTTGATTGTTATATCCCGCGGTGCCCTGTTACAAGTGAATCATGACACATGTTTAGTCCTTCTTTCTATAATTCTCTGGTGGGAAGACAGATTTGGTGTTCAGAAAAGAGCAGGCACATTTTTTCACTGAGACCATATTGAGCAGCTACCTCAGTGGTAGAGATGTGGAGCAAGGCCGTCTTCACCTGTTGAAGAGACAAAACCACAGCAACAATCATGGTCCTCTGGTAGAACATCTTTGTTTTGGTGTCTGTGTTGTCTGCAGAAGAAGTCTGACACAGAGACAATGCATCTGCCCCCACATTCTTCGAGCCCGGAATATGAATGAATACAAGATCATAATGGTGAAAGATGTGAGCCCATCAAGCCTGATGGCTATATCTGCACTGGGATTCCAGCACATACTGAAGAATCAAGTGTCAGTACAAACTAAAGTCGGAAAAGAGGCTCCCATCAGTAAGTGACACAACTCTTGGCATGCCATTTTTATGGCTTGAAGTTCTTTCTCCAGAATAATGATTTTCAGCTGGTTATGAAGTCTTAGAGTAATAGGCCACAGGGTGTTCTTGTTAGTTTTCCTGGGTTTCTTTAAGCACAGCACCTATCGCCTGATCTGAGGCATCGCTTCCAGAATATAGGCCTTACCTGGATCAGCCTGCTGGAGAATGGGGGCATTGGTAAAGAGCAGTTTGTGGTGAAAAAAGGCGGAGTCAACTTCTTTATTCAAAAGAAACTTTGCATTCTTTTTTAACAAGGAGGTGATTGGAAGAATGGAAGAACAGCTTGGGAAAATGCTGGAATTAATTTTCTATAGAAATTCGGCAAGCCCAAGAACCTTTGTATGCCTTTCAAAGAATGAGGAGTTTGCCACTCTAAAACAGCTTCAACTTTTCTGGGATCCATTGAGACCCCATTATCAGAAAGGATATATCCCAAATAGGCAATTTCGGTAACTCCAAACAATAAATGGTCAGGTTGAGCTTTAAGTTGGTTTACTTTTAGGTGCCGTAGAACTTCAGACATGTGCTTGATGGTCTTCTTTCTTTTGCGGAAAAAAATCATCCAAGTGAACTATGACTGTATGAAGTAACAAATCAGAAAACAAATGATCAACAAATCTCTGGAATACAGATGGAGCATTGGTTAAACCAAAGGGCATCACTTGGTATTGGAAATGGCCAAATGGAGTACGAAACATCATTTTACACTCGTCACCCTTCCTGATTCTGATGAGGTGGTAGGCGCGCGAAGATCCGGTTTTGTGAAGATCTTTGCTGTCTTGACTGCCTCCAGAATATCCTGGATCAAAGGAAGAGAGTTCTTGTTCTTTTTTGTTATCTTATTAAGACCAAAATAATCTATACACTGTCTTCATTCTGTAGTGTCCTTTTTGAAATAAAAAACAGGGAAGCCCCTGCGGAGGAACGTGATTCCGTGATCATCCCATTGGTCATGCTTTCTTGCAGATATGACCAGAGTACTTTCTTTTCCAGGGTCAGGATAAACCTCTCGTTAAAAGGGACGTCTGAATTGGGTATAATATCAATCGCACAGTCTACAGGTCTGTGTGGTGGTAAGGACTTGACTGCATTCACAAACACTGAAGAACATTCCTGGTATTCGGTCGGGACCAAACAGTGAACAAGATGAGTAGAATAAGTCCTGAGAGCCGGAAGAGAAAATGTGATGGTAGGGGAATTGGATGATAAACATGTGGTGACACAATGTTCATAACCCATGAACACAGTATGTGGCTTCCAATTGATATAAGGGTTGTGTTCTTCCAACCATGGCATGCCCAAAATGACAGTGGTAATTAGTAGTCTGGATGAGGTTGAAGGTTTTCATTTCTTGATGTTTGTGAATAAGGAATTTTATCGGCACTGTGTTAGGCACTATGGGACCTTCTTCCAAAGGTTGTCCGTCAACTACTTGCACAGACATAGCAATTTGCTTAGTTTGGATGGGAATGTTCCTTTCTTTAGCCCATGTCTGGTCCATAAAGATTCCAGTGGCCCCTGAATCGACCAAAGCAACAGTATCAATGTTTTCCAGTGAAGGTATCTTGATAACGATCCGTAGAACCACGTGTGAGTAGTGGGTGATGACAGTGCAGTGTTGCTTAAGGGATTTTGCTCAGACTCCCGAACTGACATCCCTACTAAGGTTGGGAGCTGGCATTTTCCAAACGCTGAGCTGGAGCCACAGGGTAAAGGCATAGCAGGTGCTTGCAAAACCGTAGTACATGCATAGGCCCTTTACTCTATGATGTGTCCTTTCTTCATCGAATAAAGGGCCCCTTGCAAACCCAATTTGCATGTGTTCTGAGGTCTCAATATTTTTTGTTACCAGTAGCGAAAGGTTTCAAGCTGAGCTCATTTTCTTTTTCTTTTCTGATTTTTGTTCCTGTATCCTGAAGTCTACCTGTACAGTAAGTTTCACGAGTTCTTCAAATGTCTATGGACGGGGAACTCGAGCACTGTCTTCCTTCAGTTTTTCGTAAAGCCCTCTATGGAACAAAGGATAGCAAGCTTCGTCAGGCATTTTTGTAACATCTGGTAACATATGTCAGAGTATCCATAGATCCTTGGACGAAATTCAATAAGGAAACCTAGCTGGTATATGTAAGTTCAGGGAGATCAAACATTCCCCTGAAAGCCGCTATAAATCCTGCATAGTTTTCCAACAGGGGACAACAAGGGGTGTTGCCCAGGTCAGGGCACTGCCAGTTAAATGAGTTATCAAAAAAACGACCTTTGAGCGGTCAGAGTAAACACATTTTGAAGAAATGAAAAGACCACTAAATAGGCATCCAAAAACTGATTGAGCTTCTTAGGGTCTCTTTGGTACTTTTTAACCATAGAGTGACTTTGCAAGGGTACACGGGCCATTTCACGGGCCATAAGGGCCTGACACAGCTGGGTGTTTTCCAGTTTGAGCTGCTGCATTTTGTGCGTAAACACTTGAACCGTGTTCATCAGCTCCTGCAGTTGGTCAATTTGTTCTTTTTCTTCTAGGCGTTACAATCTATCAAGATCACGCCTTACCTTGTTGGCTGAAGGTGATTTCTTGGGTTGATTGGCGTCCTATCCCCTTGTCAGCCGCCGTGACCCAGGTGATAGTACTGGATGCCTGGCTCTGCCCAGAGAATGCAGAACCAAATGGCAGGAGAAAAACAAAATCAAGGGTGAAAAACCTGTAACCAGGAAGTGATGGATGAGTCCTTGGATGGCAATTTTTAGGCAAACAGGAACATCCCAATGTTGAATTAAAGGGAGCAGAACTCCTAGGATCCAGGACCGAAGGAATGGCAACACAAACATAAACTCAAAGAGGAAGGGGAACAGATCTACAAGAAAAAGCAGGCAGAAGGCTTAGCCGGACCGTAAACAAGCATTATGCTACGAAACAATATTGCAACACGAGGAGCCACTGGGCAGAGAAACTTTAATAGTATTTAGACTGGTTCGGGACTTCAGAGTAAGTGATGTCAGGACGCTAACGTGCGTCGTTTGCACAGTAGGTCCGCCATGTTGGAATGGGCAGAGGCAGAAGCCAGTGCCAGTGTCTCCATAGTGACCAGGACGCAGCTCTGGGCTTGTGGCAGTGAGACATGACATCAATAGTGTGAGTTATCTCTGCCTGACTTCAACTCATTAGAAGCAGAAGGACATCTATTTGAAGACAATGGGGATTTCAGGTGCCGGTTGTGATTACGTTCATGTGTATCCAAGTCGACAGCCCACCACCCCCACCTACTCTCTTGAAGATCCGCTAGAGCGCCCGGAGACCATGCAAATGACAGCAGTGTGCAACACAAATCTTAATAACATAACGTACCATGTGTAGCATTAGTGAAGATAAACATTTTAACTTGCATGTAAAATATGGCTTGAAATGGGACATCATGAAATGTGTAATGGAAAACCTGCAATGAATAAGTAGATGAAGTATGTACATAAACGCAAGGGAGTGGGATTATTAAATTATTCCATGTCTCGCAACTCGTCGGAATGCTGTTTTAACAGATGCAGCAACACTCTGAAAGATACTAGACTTAGTTTGATAAAGCAGGGGCAGCAGGGGACGTCCAGTGTGCACAAATCACTCCTGGAACGTCCACCACCCCCCCCCCCCCTCTGCTGACTCCCACGCATCCAGCCTGCACACGCCATGGGGCTTCATTACAAGTTTGGTGGTATTTCGGTGACAAATCTGCCAAAATACTTCCAAAATCGGTTATGGTTACTGTTACTGACTCTTTGGGCCTCATTACACGGATGGTGGAGAACCATGGCGCTATTACCGCCATGGTTCATGCCGGTAAAATACCGGCACCGCCTTGGCGGAAAGGGGAATTACCGCCCCATTCCAAGGTTGGCGGGGCGGTAATTCCCCCTTCCACCATTGCCCTTCCCCATTCCCATTTTTGCCCCATAGGGCATAATGGGAATGGGGAAGGCGCTAATTACGGTACCGCAAATTGCGGTACCGTAATTAGCTCCCTGGGTCCCTTTGCGGGTTGGTTTTAAACGCCTGCAAAAAGCAGGCGTTAAATCCCCCAACCCGCAAAGGGACCTCGTAGTAAGGCGGTAAGGATTTAACGGTACCAGTATTTTACCGGTACCGGTAAATCCTTACCGCCATCCGTGTAATGAGGCCCTTTGTCCCACAGATTTACCGCAGGATTACAAGTGACAGTAAGGCGGTGTAAATCCCCATTCTTGGGAGTCCATATGACTCCATGAAGATTTTGGTGGAATTTCGGGGAACGCTAATTCTGCCAATTTTTGGCGTTAAAGTAGAAGGCGTACCTTCTGCATGTATTGGAGGAGCATTTAAAACGGTAGTCATTTAATTACCACCAGGAAAAGGGACTGTAACAGAATTACCACCACTTTTTTACTGCTCTGCCAAACTTGGAATGTGGCCCATAAAGGAACAAAGGTTGCCCAAATAATTTAATACTATTGGATTAATGGGAAGCATATGTCACTGAGGATCACAATACTCTTCTGGATAGTGTGGCTGAGTGGGGAGAGATCAGAGGTCGCCATTGGTCTGATTCAACCCCTTTTCATGCACAGGTGCCAGCAAATCGATCTAGGGCACATCACCTCTTCTTCCTTCTCTTTGAAATGTGGTGGGCCACAGGTATCAATGTTATCCCTCCTCCTCTTTAACATCTATAGGCTCCCTTTTGGGGAGTTCTGCCGCGATTCTGGACTGCGGTGTCAAATGTATGCAGATGATACCCAGATTCTGCTTGGTCTTCAACATGAGGCTCCGGTTTAGAGCGAGGTGCCGTACGACGTCACGTATGTGGCGAGGGAGTGGATCCAATTACTCACGATTGTGTCTCCGTCCTGAACTAATGACTCGCAGCGCCGAGCGGGAAATGTGGTGTAAATGAGATATGGACACACGATAACGCATAGCAGATGACCGGTCACAACTCATCATACTGAATTTAAACATACATTAAGGCCCATGGGATAAATTGATAAGGTTGTGGTCTATTAAGAAGACACCCACACTTTACCGGTTAATGAAGATAAAGTTTTAGAATCCCGTGTCTTGACATATATGCTGCAATAGAGGTGGTGATTCCCACTACCTCAAGATTGAGTGCTTATTAATCAAAAGCTGTTGGTTCCCTGAAAATGTTCTGGTGGAATATGTATAACTAAATGCAGAATGAAATATTTTGAGCTTAATAGACACTGGGCCTCATTAGGACCCAGGCGTTAAGGGGTTAACTGCGCCGTAAAAGGTGTCGGCGCCGTTAAACTCTTAATGCCTTACTACGAGGTCCCTTTGCGGGACCCGACCTTAACGGCTGGTCTAGACCAGCCGTTAAAGTAGGGGCCCGCAAAGGGACTTCGAGGTAAGTACGGTACCACAATTTGCGGTACCGTACTTACCGCCTTCCCCATTCCCATTATGCCCTATGGGGCAGAAATGGGAATGGGGAAGGGCCATGGTGGCATGGGGAATTACCGCCCCGCCAACCTTGGAATGGGGTGGTAATTCCCCATTCCGCCATGGCAGACTCCGGCATCGACCATGGTGCTAATAGCACCATGGTTTTCCGCCGGAGTCCTAATGAGGGCCACTGTATTGATTAACAGTGTATTGAATGTATTATTAAGTTGTGTTAGAGCCCTCTTTGCAAAAAGGGATTCGCTCAATTGTGCTCATTTATGAGAAGAGAAAGACTTTGCAAGTACTTTCTGCACGTTATCTGCCAACCAACAATGGTTATGTATTTTGCACTTGATGGGTTGTAGTCAACCTGTGGTTGTAATTCTTTGCACATCATGGGCCTCATTACAACCATGGCGGTCCGGGAACTACAGTACCGGTAATCACGCAGGTACCGTAGTTGCCGGACCGCCATACTACGTGTTCTGCTCGCGGGTACCGTTTCACCCGCCAGGTTTTTCCTGGTGGGTGTAACGGCACCCGCGAGCAGAGCATGTCGGATACACCGGCACAACTCTGAATGTGCCGGTGCATCCAACGTCCCCATCCCCATTCAGCCCTATGGGGCAGAATGGGGATCGGGACGCCCTTGATTCCGGCACCCGAAAATGGGCAATTATCGGGTCCACTGAGCTCGGCATGACCCGTTTCTTGCCATTCACAGGTGCTGGAAAAAATGCAACTCCGGCGGCAGCCGTGCCCTTAATAAGGGCACAGCTACTGCCAGAGTTGTAATGAGGCCCTATGTGTTTTAATGTAGTTTGTGAGATTGTGTACTGTATTTTAGAGTGTAATTGTAATCTGAATTATTTTTACAATGTATTTTCATGTGTTTCATTCAATTGTGCACATTGTGTTTAATAAAATGTAAAGACATTTATATTGAAGGTATATGAATGCTTGACAGTTCTATATTTGTTTGTTGAACTGTCTGTTTAATGTCTAGTCCATAAGAAGAAAACACAGGGACTAGAGGGTTCTGTAGTTAACAAATGTATATGGTGTTCTTTTGGGGACAAACCCTTGAGTCGTTAAACTCCCCCAGTCTCTCTTTGTGTTGTTGATTCTGACGACAGTAAGTCCATTAAAGGCTGTTTGAGGCTTGTACAGAGTTGGATCAACACCAACTGGCTCCACTTCAATGGGAGCCAATCTGAGATCCTTCTGCTGGGTGGTGGCTAGGGTGGACCGCTGCTATTAATTTTGCCAATTCAGTGGGTGTGCACCCCTGGCCTTTTCTATTCAGTTCACAATTAAGGGGTGCTTTTTGACACTGAGCTGTCTTTTGAGGATCTCATTCATTCACTTTTCCATTCATCTAAAATGTGTCACCTGTTGAGTGTGAATAACAGGAAATGCCTGTCTGCTGTGATGAGAAATAAACGCAACCCCTTGAAGAGGGGCAAACCTGGGGCAAAGGGGGGGAGGCGGGAGGAGGAAGGAAGAGGAGGGGCAGGGGAAAGAAGAAGGCAATTGATTTAAAGGAATAAAGAGGTTAAGACGCACGCTGAAGAGTCTCCTGCGTCATACGTTGGGGGCAGGGAGGGCAACACCAACTGGCGATGAAGCGCCACAGCCCATGCTGCCTGTCGGCATAGAGCCTGCAGCCGGCGTCGGAGCACAAGGACGGTGTGGACGAGACTGGAAACTGCCGTCCGGCAGTGGGTGACGAGCACGAGAAGAAGACACCGGCAGAGATAGCCGGACCGAATGGGAAGAAGCCGAGCGGATCCAGCCTGCCTGCGGATCCAGCCAGCATGCGAGGAGGGACTCGCCGACCGAAGTGAGTGAGCGTAGGAGGGCTGCCAGGTCACCGGAGCAACAAGCGAGTGAGGAGGCCTACGCGAGCAGAGGGGAGGAAGCACTGCGCCACGGTTGAGGCCGAACACCGGCATGGGCAAGAAGTAGACACCACACAAGATGACAGTGGTAAGGAGGCCTGCTGCAAGGGGATTGTGCAGGGAGAGCGGAGACTGGGAGAAAAGAAACACGCGCCAACTAGGCTGCCTGCTACACATGACACGCACACTAGTGCAGGCCGCGTAGTACACGTGGCCATCACATTAAAAAACAACAGGGAACGGTCCTGATACACACGGCAACCACTAGACAACCAAGGAAGCTACCCCACAAGAGGGATAAACACCACCAGCAGGAAGAGCAATACCACAGAAAGGGGAGATAACAAAACCTGCACCAGGTATACCCAGATAACAGTTGCACGGCACAGCAACACTCCCAATGCAAGCATCATACGAGAGACACCAGAGCATGCGCTCACCATGCAGCATCACAAAAGGGGCTACCAACCCAGGAACACCACAGACTACCACAGAAAAGAAAGAGAAAATAACCACACAATAAGAACAAATTAAAAACAACCAACCCGTCACAGAGAACAGGTCAAACAATTCAATAAGCCCAAACCACAAGGACAGATAACCAAACCCACCAAAATGTCAGAAGGAGCACAAGCAGCCTCTGATGCAGGAGCAGAGGCACAAGTCACCATAGGAGCAACCTTCCTATGGCGCCCCAACCCATTTACACTGCAACCACATCATGACCAAGGTCAGAGGTGGGAAGAATGGATGGAGGAGCTTGAGGACTTTATGAGTGCTATAGGTGACCAAGCCTCACCCAACAAAACAGACATTTTCGCCAATCTAGCCGGAAAAGACATCAAAGGGATCTTGAAGAGAATCCCAAAGCAAGAAAAGACCACCTATCAGTGACTAATCTCTGCCGTCAACAGGAAACTAATAATCCTCCCCAACAGAGTCTACGAGAGGTACACATTCAATCAGTGTACACAGCTACCCCACAAAATAATGGGAGAATTCATACTATGACTTCAAAAAAAGATCACCTACTGCGACTTTGCCAACTTCAATGACGATGAAGCAATTAGACTGCAGATAATCGAGGGCTGCACCTCCTCACAGTTTTGGAAACACCTACTGAAGAAACCCCTTCCACTACAAGAAATAGTTGATCTAGCCAGAATATGCTAAAGGGTGGACGTGCAAGCAGCAGCCATGGAAAACCCAAAGAAAAGTGACACCATTGCAGTACTGGCCATTGGACCCCAAGGGTACACCCGCTACCCAGGACTGCCAGGCTGACAAGAGCCCAAGAGCCCATACCTTCGACCCCAAGGTGAGAAGCAATGCTACAGGTGTGGATTTGAATACGCCCACAGAGGACAGTGCCCGGCACTAGGCCAAATTTGTATGAGTTGTGGCCAAGAAAACCACTTCCAGGCAACGTGCAGAGAAAAGTACCCAATGCTCGCCGCATACAGGGCGACACTGCCACTGGGCCCAACTAGGAGACCAGATCAACTGAGGGGACAGGGTCCTCGACCGCACCATGACCAAGACATCTCAAGAACATTCCAATGTGCTGCCAGGCGCGGTCCGACCAGGATTAATAAGAGCAGTTGAAGACCTCAACATTGATCCGATAACACGATACTCCAATGCATATGACTATGCACCCAACTCACCGATGGACTACAATCCGGAGCAAGGACCCAGCCATGAATAACAATGAATGCATACCCAACGCCATTTTACGTCCACGACCCCTACGAAAAACCCCTGCCAAATGAAAGAGTTCACCAAGCAGAGGATCAATAATACACACTGGGCAGATACCACAAAGAGTATTTCAGACTCACCAGCAACACATCGGATGACAGCATGGCACAAAGTTGGCAGTACAAATTGGAGGCCTAAGCAACCAGTTCATTGTAGACACCGGAGCAATGGTCAAGGTCATGAATGAGGGCACCTATCATGCCATAGCGACTGCCTACCCACTATACCCATCTCTAGCCCACATATTCCAGTGGGGAGCAGCCCACCCGCTTCAATCCAAAGGCCAATTTCGCTGCGACCTGCTTCACATCGCACAAGGATTTATCGTGCCGAGAGCTGGACATTAAAGCACTCCAATCCACCTTCCCAAAACATTATGTAGGGGTGGGCATGTTAAAAGACACTGGGGGTCATTATGACCCTGGTGGTAGGGGGTTAACGGTACCGGGATGCCGGTGCCGCTAATCCCCTACCGCCCTATTACGAGGTCCCTTAGCGAGTCCCACCAGGGCCAGCTGGTTTTACCAGCCGCCCTAGCGGGACCCGTTAAGGGACCATGGAGCTAATAATGGGCCCGCAATTTGCGGTCCCATTATGAGCTCCTTCCCCATTCCCATTGAGCCCTAAAATGGGAATGGGGAATGGTTTTCGAAATGGGGATTTACCGGGTCCGCATAGGTCAGAATGTCCCGGTAAGTCCCCATTCCGACACCACGGACCCTGACCCGAGTTTGGAGGCAGCCATGGTGCTAAAAGCACCATGGCTACCTGCAAACTCGGAATGACCCCCACTGTCATATCCCTCCACATTGACCCAAGAGTTCATCCAGTGCCTCAGAACCCCTGCAGATTGGGCTTCCACCTACAGGCCCAAGTAACGTAACATTTACAAGGATATCATTGAGAATGGCCGCCTGTGCCTCTGTGTGGACATGCGCATTCTGAACACCGCAATCCAGAGAGAGAGACACCCGGGATCCAACATCGAGGACATGCTAGTAAAACTTCACCAGGCCACCCGCTTCTCTAAACTAGACTTAAACCAAGGGTACCACCAGCTGGTGATTGAACCCACCTCCAGACCAATCACCACCTTCACTACACACGAAGGGCTGCTCCGCTACAAGCGGCTCAACTTCAGGATATTCTCCACTGCAGAAATATTTCAAGAGACAATTCGCAGGCTGATATCCACTCTGCTCAACGCCCTCAACTATTCCGATGATATTCTAATTTTTGGAATCACGCAAGAACAACATGACACTGCACTTAAAGCAGTGTGTGACATTCTCCGCAAAGGCAGCATCACCCTCAACGGCCCCAAGTGTGCCATCAACAGACAAAGCCTATGCTTCTTTGGACACATCTTCTCAGACCAGGGTATCACAGCTGACCCCAATAAAATCAGTGCCATTGTAAGCCTAGCAGCCCCGAATGGGGTAGCAGAACTGCGATCATTCCTGGATATGGCCGGTTACTGTACCAGCTACATGCCAAACGACACCACCCTCACGGACTACCTCCGAAGACTCCTCATGAAAGATTCCCCGTTCAAATGGGACCTGTGATGTCAAGTAGCATTCAATATCATCAAGGGGGTACTCGCCAACAACTGACAACCCACAGTTGGAAACGGAACTCACAGTTGATGCCAGCCCTGTTGGCATGGGTGTCATACTCACCCAGATGAGCCCCGACAAACCCCAAAAGCACGACATAGTTGCATATGCTAGCAGAGCCTTGTCACCCACAGAACAAGTGTACTCCCAAGCCGAACGAGAAAAAATGGCAGCACTATAGGCATGTGAAAGGTTTCATAATTTCATTATAGGCAGAGAATTCAGCCTCATCACAGACAACCATGCACTGCTCTCTCTATTCGGCAAACCCAAAACCAAAATGCCACTGCGCATCGAACAATGGGACATCTGATTCCAGGAGTATGACTATCAAATTGTTCATAAACCAGTGGGTGAGTCCAACCCGGCAGATTATCTATCCAGGCATCCAGAAGGACAGGCGGAGGCCTCCATGAGACAAGAAGCAGAAGTGTATGGGCCTCATTACACGGTAGGAGGAAGGGGATTACCGGCACCGGTAAGGGCACCGATGCCGGTAATCCCCTACCACCCGACTACGAGATCCCTCAGCGGGTCCCATCCTTAACGTGTGGTCAGACCACACGTTAAGGAAGGGACCCGCTGAGGGACTTCAGAGCAAATAACGGTACCGCTAATAGCGGTACCGTTATTAGCTCTTTCCCCATTCCCATTGAGCCCTATGGGGGCTCGAATGGGAATGGGGAATGGCAATTGGCATGGGGACTTACCGGGTCTCAAGGGTCTGAATGACCCGGTAAGTCCCCATACAGCCTACCCGGACCCAGAAGGCGGTAGGGGGTAGCCATGGCGCTACCGTGTAATGAGGCCCAATATCTCATACCTGTCACTCAACAACCCCGCGCCATCACGATGGAGACATTCGCCAGCAGAAGCAGAGCCGACCCAACGATATAGGTGGTGAGATCCATCACCAACACAAACAAATGGAAACACTTCAACACAGAACAGTTTGCAAGCGGGGAGGTGTGCAAGAAAGGGCTATACAGAATGGCAAAAGTACAGAACAACCTCGCCACAACTGATCAAGGGATACTGCATTGAGGTAACTGCCTAGAAATTCCCAAAAGCCTGAGAAAAGCACTGGTAACCATAGCCCATGAAGGTCACGAGGGGGTCACAAACACCAAGAAAACATTGAGAAACCAAGTGTGGTTCCCGTACATGGACGCAAAAGTAGAAAACACCCTGACACACTGTATACCCTTCCAAAGGACAGCAGCAAACAGTCCCCCATGTCCACTCCAAATGGTACCACTACTGGATGGACCCTGGCAAAGACTAGCCCTGGACTTCTACGGCCCACTTGAGGAAGGTGGAAACCTCCTTGTAACAATAGATGAATACTCATGATTCCCGCTAATAAAACATGTACAATCCACCTCATTTCACCATGTTGTAGGAGTGGTTGACGAACGATCAGTGAATGGGGGATTCCCAACATCGTGAAGACCGAACAACGGCCCACCATTTCACAGATTTGCCACCCACCTGGGTTTCACCACCACAGAATCCCACCATTGTGGCCAGAAGCTAACGGCATGGTGGAACGAACCATGGCCACCATCAAAAGAACCCGACAGAAGGCCACCACAGATCAAACATCGCTTCCACAGGCAATATTTCAAATGCAGAGGAGCTGCAGAAACACACCACATGAAGAAACAGGACGGACGCCCCTGGAGCTGATGGTAAAATACAAACTGGGACCCCGCCTCCCACAAATGGAGGACTACACACCAGAGCAAGAGTGAAAATTCGAGAAAAGGACGCGGAAAAGAAAAGAAAGGCGAAGGAATGGGTAGACCAAAAGAGGAGAGCGAAAGAACAACAGCTCCCAGTTGGTGAAGTTGTTCTAGTACGGCAAAGACTTCAAAGGAAGACCGGCCCACTGATACTGCTCAGAGCCACTCCTAGTGACTGAGGTGAAGGGCCTGATTGTCACTGAGACTGAAGATGAAGGCGAGGTAACCCAGAATGCCTCCTTCTTCCGCAAACTACACCTGGAAGAGATGGAATCGATGGAGGAGAAAGCGAATGAAGATGAAATACCAGTTGCCGAAGAGGCAAGTGACCACCCAACCACGGAGGAGTCCGGGGAGAGTCGTGGCAAACCTCCCTGATAAGCAAAGGGGAGGTGTTGTGACGTGAAATGAATGCAACCCCTTTAAGAGGGACGGACCTGTAGCAGGGCCGAGAGTAGGGAGGGGCAGAGGAAGGAAGAAGACAGTTGATGTAAAGGAATAAAGAGGTTAAGACGCACACTAAAGAGTCTCCTGTGTCGTATGTTGGGGGCAGGGAGGGCCACAACACTGTCCAAGCTAATAATGTATCTTGGCGATGCTATTGTGCTGCAGTTTATCTTAATGTACCATATAAACTGTACAATGGGCTCCAGGCAGTTCAGAATAGGGATGTTCAGGTGGTTCCTGGTCACTGTCACGTTTCAGAACCAAGGAATAGCTTTGTCTAGCTGCTGTACTTAAGCAATAAATCCCAACCGGTGGTGGCATTACCGGGTCAGGTAATGCACCAGCACCAAGTTAGGGCCTTAATGTTAGCCCTGGGATATTACCAGACCTGGTAAATGCCCCCGCTCAGAGGGATTTCTTGCTATTAGCATTCCGGCATGTTTTACCGGGATGCTAAAAGTTTCTTTTTAAGTTGAGAAATGGCATGTTTGCCTTTTTTCAAAATTAAGAAAAGTACAGAACAGAAATGTGTGTGAAAAAGTCCCATGTCTTGAGTAAGTAATTGAGGCAGTAGTGACCCTGGGAGCTGGGTGCCACCACGAGCTATATGACGTACCCGAGGAGTTCCCCTGTCATCCTGAAACTTCCCTTAAAGCCTGTCACTCAGTAGATAGCACAAAGTCCATGACTGCTCAGAATCTTGGTGACTGTCTAGGTTTGCAGGAGCCACATAGCCCCTAAAAACTGCCTGAGGCACTGTTGTATTGTATACCCGAATAAAGAGACTTCTTAATTAGAGTATAACTCTATTAATAGAACCCCCAGGTGGGTGCGCTATTACATCATAAAATCTCCCCTCCATGGTTTGACAGGGAAAAAAGGCAAAAGGAAAACAGGGAAAACAACTGGTGGAGATACTAAAACGGGAGGGAAAACAGAAAAAAGATGGGGGGGTCACAACGGGGTGGAAATATATCGTAGAAGAACAACGTTTGTTATGACCAAAGTCCTCCACAAGGGTTGAACAAAACCTGGATATTGTGCTATTCCCTAGCACACCCCTTGTTTCCCGGTGAAGTCGGTGAGGGGCTAATTATAAACATAGCCACTCTTGAAATTTGGCGTAATTCTTCTATTCCTTGACACATATTTTGGACTGGAATAAGATCACTACACTTCTCCATTGCAGTATATGTGCACTGTCCTTGATTGCAGGTTCTTTCCTGCCCTTCACCAACATTTGTCAGCTCACTCTGTCTCTTAAGATTTCCAGAAAGCACGACATCATCGCATGACCGTCTTTTTCCATCCTCCAAAATGACTGACTTCTCCAATGCTTTCATCACCCTCTGTGGTTCTCTGAATCTGGATAGATCTTTCAAAATCTTCTTAGGTTCCCTTACACATATCGAATCTCCTTCCTTAAATTCATTCTTCTTCACATGTTTGTTAAGATCATGGTGCTCTTTGTACTTCCTGCTCTCTGTCTCATCACAGCGAATGGCTCTTCTTCCGTTGTAGAATTTGGGGTCATTCTATATGCATTTATGCCTCCTTTAGTGTATCTCTCCATGGTAACGAGTTGACCACAGCCAGTTGTAGTATGCTCTTTACGAATCCATTCATACACTTCACCAACCCATTGGCCATGGGATGGTACAGTGAGGTAACTCTGTGTTCAATTGCTTTTAGAAATGCTTGCATTTCTTCTGGCATAAATTGAGCCCCATTTTCAGATATTATTTCTTGGGGATCTCCTGCCCTACTAAATACATCTGCCAAAAATCTCACAATTATTCCTGTCGTAATTGTGCCTTCCATTATTCCCCATTCAACCCACTTTGAGGTGTACTCCATCAACACTACTATACATACATTTTGGGCATCCAATGTCACAAAAGGCCCTGGGATGTCATAGCCAGTTTTTTCCACACCATGCATGGAACATCAACAGGTTGTAATGATGTAACAATCATTTTCTTGCTCTTGTCACTCACTGCACATGCCTGACAATTCTTTACCAACTTCTCAATCTCCTTGCACATCCATGGCCACCAATAACACTCCCTCACTCTCCTTTTTGTAAGATTCCTTCCAAGATGACCTTCGTGTGTTAGGTCCATAATCCTTTCTCTTAACGCAACAGGTGGAATTAGGCGATCATGTCAGGACTTGATGGTCGTGTAGATGATGATACCTCCGTCCCCAAGTACCACACGAGCAGACAATAATAACACTGCCCGTGCGATCCTTGAGGCCACAGGTGATGAATGCCGTTGGCCGGAACCAGGAACGCCGGAATGATTCCCCCCTGACCACTGCAAGGCAAACACTTACGTTAAACAATGAACACAATCTCAACCAGAGTAAACAATGTACCTACAATGGAGCTTACCCAGTATAGATGGCAGAAAACCCAAAATGAGGTGTAAGGAAATGGGGTCTGAGGCAGCCGGCAGAGGTTGATGATAGAGGGCACTCGGCTGGATGTCGTCACCACCTGATGCAGGATACTTAGAACTATGAGCCAACAAGGCAGGGGAATCCAGAAACAAATCCGAGGAACAGTCTGAGGTCAAAAAGGCGCAATGACTGGTTAAAGCAGAAGGGCAATCCAAAAGGTAGTCCAGGGGAAAAAGGCTGTGGTCGAGTCCAGAGAAGTACAAGATCCAAGCAGCAGTACCAAGGGGAGATCCAGAAGCAGACTCCAAAAGCAGTCCGTGGTCGATATAACAAGAAACAAACAATCCGTAGTACGCCGAACAGTGATGAACAGGATCAGCTGAAAAGCGCTGAATTGCAGTCCGCGTGTTGCTTTTGAATGCAACAGAAACCACATGATCAGGTCATGTGAAAGTGCTCCGGGACACGTGACCGAAGTATTAAGTAGTTCCTTGTTGCGCGACGGACGCTCAGCGTCTTAGTGGTCACGTGAGGCGCTGTGTGGTGCATCCGAGGAATTCCCATGATGTTAGCGCTGCATGCGCTGAAGGAAACCTGTGGCAAGCCTCCATGGCGCTCGCCAGCGCAGATACGGAGAACGTGGTGGATGCAGATGTTTTGGCCCCCGATCATTGCCAACCTCTCGCCGGCAGACCTGCAGGGGTATGCGGGGCCTAACCTGTATGGATGTTTGTTGTGTGTCAGAAGTAGAGGCTGAGGGCGGTACTAACGGGGGCGTGACAGATCACCCCTGAACACAGATACACAGCATCCTCTGCAATCTCATTCCTAATTTGTGTATATTCTTTCAGAGCCTGGTCAAAGTTTTTCCAACCTTCCTGTACCGCATAGTAAACCCTGCTCTGTATCCTCTGCAGTTGCTTTGGCCCACTCTTCTTTCATTATACCTTGTTCAATATGTGCAATAATGCATTCCGTATCCTTCTCATCAACGCAATCTTCTTTCTGTTCTCCATTGTCCCAAGGCAGTCTAGAGAAACAATCCACCACAATACTAGACTTATCAGGCCTTTACACAATCTTTACATTGGAGTGCATCATGTCAAGAATCCATCTGAGAATCCTAGGAGACACTAAATGTGGATTCCTGGAATTCAAGACATGTATCAATGGCTTGTGGTCAATTTTGGGGATTATTGGGAGGCCCTATGTTAGGCTTCTAAAGTGTTCAAGAATCCATCTCACTCCCAGCGCTTCCTTTCTATTGTTGAGTAGTTTAGTTCTGCTTCCTTCAGAACCCATGAAGCAAATGCAATTGGTACTGCACCACTTTCTTGGACTTGTTCCAAAACACCACCCAACCCAATATTGCTGGCATCAACCGATATTATGTTACGGGCTGTACTGTTAAACATTCTTAGTGTTGGTGAATGGTTTATGCTCTTCTTGATAGTTTCCTGGCATGCTTCCGACAACACACAAACCTTGTTGACTTATTCATGAGCTCTCTCATGTGCTGTGTTTTGTCTGTGAAATGTGGTACATATTTTGAATAGTACTCTGCTAGCCCCAGGAAACTGCATAATTGATCTTTATTTGAGGGAGCAGGCATGTTCGATCGTTTCCACCAGATTTCTCTTTTGACTGATCCGTTCAAAATTAATAATATGTCCATATATGTTACTTCTCTCAATTTGGTCTTGGACTTGTCAATCTTAAGGGTGAGGCCTTTCGCCTGTATAACCTGCAGAACTCCTAGCAATTTGGCATTGTGTTCTTCTTCCATCAATGCTGCAATCAGAATATCGTCCTATAAATAATGTATGCCCTCAAGACCCCCGAAAAGCTGTTGCATCAGTCTCTGAAAAACTGCTGCGGTCGATGCCAGGCCGAAAGGCATGCGCCCATACCTGAAAGCTCCCAGTGGAGTAACAAATGATGTTAAATGTCTTGAGTCGTCATCCAGGACCACTTGATGGTATGCCGACAACAGATAGAGGGCCTCATTACGACCCTGGTATTAAGGGTTTAATGGCGCCGTAAAAGGTGTCGGCGCCGTTAAACCCTTAACGCCTGATTACGAGGTCCCTTTGCGGGACCCGACCTTAACGGCTGGTTTTTCCAGCCGTTAAAGTAGGGCCCCGCAAAGGGACCTTGCTGATAAGTACGGTACCGCAATTTGCGGTACCGTACTTAGTGCCTTCCACATTCCCATTGAGCCCTATGGGGAAAAATGGGAATGGGGAAGGGCCATGGCGGCATGGGGAATTACCGCCCCACCAACCTCGGAATGGGGTGGTAATCCCCCATTCCGCCATGGCGGACACCAGCATGGACCATGGTGCTAATATCACCATGGTCCTCCGCCTGGGTCGTAATGAGGCATGGGGAATTACCGCCCCACCAACCTCGGAATGGGGTGGTCCTCCGCCTGGGTCGTAATGAGGCATGGGGAATTACCGCCCCACCAACCTCGGAATGGGGTGGTCCTCCGCCTGGGTCGTAATGAGGCATGGGGAATTACCGCCCCACCAACCTCGGAATGGGGTGGTAATCCCCCATTCCGCCATGGCGGACACCAGCATGGACCATGGTGCTAATAGCACCATGGTCCTCCGCCTGGGTCGTAATGAGGCCCAGAGTGTAGTAAAGTATTTGGCAGGCTTCATGGTTGTAAGGCATCTCTCCAATATTCGGTAGTCGATATCTATCAATCCGAATATTGGCATTGAGATCTCGAAGGTCGACACACATCCTTATAGAATGGTCTGGTTTGCGTACTATTACCATTGGGAATAACCACTCTGAACACTCGATGGGCTCAATAATCTTTTGTTCACATAATTTCATCAACTCCTTTTGTTGGGCATCTCGTGTTCCCAGAGGAATGTTTCTCACTCTGTGTGTGATGGGCTTGGCACCTCTCTTCAGAACAATCCTATGTTTGAAACCCTTGAGCATTTCAATGTTTTCATTGAATACTAAAGGAAATCTTCTTGCCAGGCCTTCATTTGTGTTGTAATCATCGGTTGATACACATAGTACAGGAATCATCTCTCCAAGGTGTATTTTTACCTGGAGTGCTGTTTGTTCCTCCCAACCTGCTACTCACGATCCATTTTCTGCCTCGACAACTTACAGTACATTTCCCTGCCTTCAAAACTTAGATGGACCCACTTATAGCCAATGATGTTGATGGGGCTCCTACCGTACCCAATGGCTCTGATGTTGGTTGTCTTCAATTCTTCATAACGCCCATTTAGCTCTTTGACACATGTTATAAGATCTACTATTGTGTACAGCGAGCCTCTGTCCACCATCTCTTGTATGGGTAACTTATTTATATACATGCATACCCATGGACCTCTCCTTTTTCCTGGAGTGATTGTTAATATTTGTATATCCTCTTGCTCTTCTCTGGAACTCAAAACAGATAACAAACTGCTTGGACCCCCAATTTCTTCCAAAGCACTTATATTAACATTGATGGAACAGTTGTTTTCCTCATATGTTCTACTAATTGAACTTGAGCCTATTTTCCCTCTTCCTCTGCTACTCCTGCATACTTTTTCAAAAGGCGCAATGTTCCCACACCTAAAACATTGAACAGGAAATGCTGGGCATTCTCTGTCACTATTTAGATGTCTGCCCCGACCACATTCGTGGCATCTTCCTTGCATCCTGTTAAATGCTCTCTTTCTCTCCTGGGTTTCATTTTTGCAGTGATCATTGACATCTTCCTTATCAATGCTACTATAGCTTCTTCTCCATCCTCGTCCTTTTCTGCTTGAGCACTTTTGATTTCTGTGGTGTCTTGTTTGTTCTGTGCTGCTCTCATACATCGCTCTCCTAGTTCCATTGTACTGGGAATATTAATTGCCTGCTCTAATGTGGGGTCTTTTGCTGCCATAGTCTTTGTTGTATACGAGGATCCGCAGTGTGAAGAACCAATTGATCCCTTAGATATTCTTCTGCCACACCTGTGAACCTGCACATGGCCATCAACCCTCTTCAAACTACGATGTAGATATCTACTGACTACCCTTTATTTTGCTTTCGGGAGAAGAAATGATACATCTCAAGCACAGCATTTGTTTTGTTCCCAAAGTGTCTGGAGAGTTTGTAAAGAGCAGTTTCATAACGTCTGTCGCTGCTGGTGCTAGTGGAGTCCCCTGACCCCTCCTCAATATTGTTCTGATCAGGTAGAGTACGGAAAATCCTAAGTGCTTCGGCCCTATAACGTTTAAGAAGGTGGCTTCTTTTAAGTCATCATTGCATTTCGCCCCTCCAATTGCTCTCAGATAAACCTGGAATGTGTCCACCCATTGTTCCCAGGGAGTGGTGGGCTACAGGATTTGCCAGGAAGGGGCAAGGAGCTGGAGTGTTTTGCATAGCTCTGTTCACCGTTTACTGTCCTTTCTTTACTAAGCACTTTGGTATTTCTATCCACTGGTGTACCTTGTTTCAGTACACTTGGTGTATTTGTTTTAATACTTACTGTATTATTCTTTGGAGGTGGGGCTTGTTTATTATTTATACTCCATTAGGAACTACTGTTGTCTGCTGAATATTAAGGTGTTTTTAATTCAATTATCTCTGGTAGATAAACAGTGTTGGCAATGTTATTATTCTTGTCTTGATCCTTGCAGCAGCATCGGTGTGACACTCGGAAAGTGATCACTGTGTCCTTATTGTGTTCCCATGCTGAGGCCTTACAAATTGTACACCAGTAAAATGGCCAGCAGGTTTGGGATGTTTCTTAGGGTCCCTTTCTCTAATGTTCTCGGAATTAGTGTTCTGCACGCTCAAGTTTCCAGTCAAAAGATGCTTCATGCTGCATGCTGGGTATTTAGCATTAAATTAGCTGATAATCGTCATTGCGGCCCACCCTTTTTCTGTCCCCGCTGGCCTCGTTTTGTGGAGCACTTCTCTGGGAGGATGGCTTAGCCCGTTGTCGTCGCCTTTAGTATTATTTCTGGGGTTGGGCACCCATTGGGGAACGGATGTCGGTCCGCACTCTTCTGGGGGCTCTCGTTCCTCGTCGCCAATTGTTGTATTGTATGGCCGAATAAAGAGCCTTCTTAATTGGAATATAACTCTATTTATTAAGAGACCTCCCAGGTGGGTGCGCTCCCTGTGATGACAACTTCTCAACAACCCAACATCGTTCTCGAACCACCATGTTCGAGAACGGCATCAGGATTACATCATAACAGGCACAAGAGACGTTTTGAACCATCACCTACTTGGTGACAGCTATCAATGGGATAATGCAGCAGACATCAACAAGGGTATCATCAGCTGTGGTATCTCGCTGCTTACAGACCACCAACATTCAACAGTGGCTCCATATTAGAAGGAACACAGATGACTTAATTCCTTTGTAGGACTGACAGACTCACTCTAAGTGTGCCATCGAAATAGTGAGAACCCTGCACCAGGGGAGCCAACTTTTGGAATTTCCTGAGAGGTGCCACTTGCCAGATTGTTCGGACGTTCCTTTGAAAGGATAGGACATTAAGGCAGATTCAATTTCCGGAGGCGGGGGTGAGCCCCAGAGCACCCGTGCACTCTGCGCCGCTGCCCTGCACCAACCCGTGTAACGTCATGGAGAAGAGCAGTGTCGGCGGCTTTAACCAGACGCAACATGAAGGCTCACCCTGCGGCTCCATGCAATCAAGGACATGGACAAATATCTGAGATTTAAGTTGAATTAAAATCCCCAATCCCTGGGTAGCATGAATCGTGCACCACAGCTGATACAAATCAAGGATTTGCGGACCCGGGAGATGGTACAGCCACAATACAAACTGGTGCAGTAGGTAAGGCAATGTGTGGCTGGCAGAAGAATCACAGGGTTAGTGGTGCTTAGCGATGCAAATGGGCAAACAAAAGGCAGAAGGCAGAGCAAGCTGGAGGCAGCGAGTGAAGCAGGAAGAAGGAGCGGCACAGAGAGCGGAGGAAGAGAGGAAAGGAATGTACAGATAGGAAGCAGTAAAGCTGGGGAGAGAGGAGTATGAACAAGGGAAGGAACACAGCTGGAGGGGGAGGAGTGAGTGAAATGCAAGGGAAAAAGTTGAAGAGAAGAAAGAGCCAAGAAGGTAGAAAACATTTTGAAGGGAGAGCGGATGAAAGAAGTAAGGGGGATGAGACGGGGCGAACATAGAGCGCAGTAGCAGTGAGAGAAGGAAACCATGTGTAACAGAGAGACCTGGAAGGGGAGGCCAGACATGCCCCAAGAGACAATTAGAACAGAGTTAGCGGAAAAGAAGAAGAACCAGAAAAAGGTTTAAAGCCAGAATCACCCAGGGGAGGAGAAGGGGTGCTACGAAGACAGATCAAGGGGGCTGGGCCATCGGAGGTGTTGAGAGGAAGGTGAGGGGGCGTTCGACAAGGGGGTTATCAAAGGCAATAGGGAGAGTCTGCAGAAAGATAACCTAAACCCCCTGAGATATGGCAGAGTTAGTGGTCAGTTCTCTGGGGTGAGTATGTAATGCCCCCTGGAGTCAGAGAAATCTGAATATGACTAACCCAGATCTAAGGCAAGACCTACCAGCCGTCAACTTTTCGTTTTGGTTTAGTCACTTTGAGTGGGAAGAGTATGCCCAGACGTGGATCCTGTGCCTGCTGGGCCTAGAAACCCAAGCTACTCCTCACTGATGATGCTCAATGAGGCGAAACATGTCTGGGGATGCTTGTCGTCTCGTGTAGAAGGGAAGTGATGTAGCAGTTCGGGCTGGACTACTCCTTTTGGGGTGGGACCAAGCCAGATGTGCATATGTCTCGGGAGGATAGCTCAGCGGAAACGTGCTTGCCTTAGAAGCAAGATGAGACAGAGCTACACAGGTTCGATCCCGGGTCTGCGCTTAGAAACCTCTGGGTATTAAGCGCATTATAAATAACCATTATATTATATTATATTATATTATATTATATTATATTATATTATGGTCTTTCACCTTCTGTAATGGCTTGGCAGGCTGAAAACGGATGGTTTGGAGGGTTGCCCAGAGCTGTGCCCATGGTAATGATGCATTCAAAACTGTCCAGCCATCAATCTTTGGTTTTGCTTGTGCCCAACAAGCCAGCAGGTTGGGAGCATCACCTAGGATGAACTCAGCATTCTGACTACAAAAATGACCATGAAATGAGCCAACCTTCCAGGAAGTGCAGAAGACACTTGACGCATCATTGACTCTGATTGACTTTTGTTTGATTGCTAAAAGGCAAAGCCCAAGAAAGTGAATGGTGGACTGACAGACTACATTCCACAAGCAAGATGGAATTTTTAGTTTCCTTGGACATCCTTGTACTCATTTACCCAGACGATTATTAGTCCAGACCTTTTTTATTTCATACAAAGTAAACTGTTCTTGATCCCTGAGTTGTCTGCAGATGACTCAGCCATTCACAGGTGTGAAAAAGCTGAGGTAGAAAATCATCTTGAGCTGAACAATCAGAGAGTCCTAAAACATGAGGGTCCTGGCCAGTGCCAAAGAGACGAGGACACAATAATTATCAATACAAGAAAATTTGACCCAGCAGGGGGACTCAAGCCTTAGGCCAAGTGTATTTGGCACTGGTCCAGGAGGGCTATACCACCAGAAGAAAAAGATATTGAGCAGTGGCCGAATGAGTGATCAGGGTATGACATCCCTGAGAGTCAATCACAGTGAGCAGGGCACCTATCCTTGAGGTTGACTAAGAGTAGGAACTAGGCACTATGTCCCTGGAAGTGATCTGGGTGCTATATCCCTCAGACAGTCAGGCATAATGAAGGTGTGCTGGGCCCTGTATGCCTGTGAGTGGGCAGGACACTATATCTCTGAGACATTCAAGCATAATGAGGTGGACTCTATCTCTTCAGGTGTCCAGCAGGGAGTGCTGGCAACTGTGTGCAGGGGAACTTAAAGAAGAGGATGGATGCTATAACCATGAGACTGTGTTGTGGTTTCAAAATGCGCTGGAGAGCTATAAACCAGAGACAGTGTTTAACTGTCAGGAAGCATTCACGGTGCGTCACTCCTGAGACTGCCACGAAGTGTACATGGTGCTATAATTCTGGAAATAGATTACAAGGTGTAAGCGTGCAGAAGGAGGAGACTGACACACAGGTGGCATGGTGATTGCTATAGACTTTTATTCATCATGAAAATAAAGAGAAAAACTAACTTTCCCTACTTCTATGAGGGGTTTGCCTGTCTCACCTACAACACTAAGGGTTCTATCAGAATGTCAGTTTAAAGCAATAGTCTGCCGTCCTGTGTCAAAATCTGAAATTCTGTCCCTTACACTTATAACTAAGCTAGAAGGTTGTGTCAATGTTCTTGGTCCAGAAGAATGACTCCCATCTCCAGGACTGGGTGGCACACTTCTGGTTGCCAGTTCTTAACCAGAGGGAATGATTCCCTTCCCCTGAATTCAAGGTTCCATACTCAGTTCTCTAAATTGTCAAGCGAATGACTCCTTTGCCTTCGCTGTGGCTTTTCTCCAACCTGGGGGAGTGACTCCCTTCCTCAGGCTTCTTGGCTTTTCCCTGTGCATGTAGCACTACCAGGTGAATGATTCCCTTCTCCTGATATCTTCGTTACACAGTTACTTTACCCGCAGCAATATTCTGGGGGAATGACGTCCTTACCCTGATGGTCCTTGTTTCACTGTTTTCCTTCTTTCTCAACACTTCATATACAAGTATTATCCTTCACCCGGGTTTCCCCATTATAGCCCACTTGGTCTCCTGGCTTGCCCAGTACAGCCACAAGGAAGATGACTTGTATCTTTCTCCTTGTTTGGGTGCGGGTCCCAGACCCATATTTCTCTGTCCTTGTAATTTGTCAGATGTGGTTCACTCTTCTACCAAGTACTGCCATGAGGAAGATAACTTGCCTCAGTGTAACTGTTTGGTTCCCAGACCCTTCTTCTTTGTTTGTTATGGTTTCCACTACCCCAGTTACAAGTTTTGCAGGCCACCTTAGCACCTTTCTGCCGCTCTGTTGAGCCTGTAGCCACCTGCTCGCTACTAAGCCATGCAGGAACTGCCTCTGCCACCTGGTGACTGTCCCTTTGCCCCTTTGTGCTTTCCCGTACTGCCTGTTACCTTGCTTTGGGACTCAGTACCTTGCTGGGGCTTCCTGGGACTGGACTCCACCTCTCTGCTTCACCAGGCTTTCGTGGGCGGGTTCTGTGGTCATCTAGCATGTTCTGTTCTCAGGCTGTTCAGCTTTCCTTTTTCTGAGCAGTTGACGCAGCTCTGCTCGTGCAAAGCCCGTCAGGAAATCTTGCAGGTACCCGCCTGCGGCCTCCATTCTGTGCCAGTTCCCAGACAATATTCAAATCTCACGCGCTGGGGATCCCTTACACCTGATGCCTCCATCGGCTGGATTCAACAAAAGGTCTAGGCCTTTGTCAACCTTTATACTATGTTGCAAGCATACGCTTGGTGAAAGAGTTAAGTTCTTATGTTACTCGGGTGTGATCTTCATTGTTTTCGCGGGGGCAATTTGTCTCAGTCCTAGATCTACTTGGGTCTAGTATGTTCTTTTTCGTCTCAGTACTTCCCAGATAGGCAAGGACTTGGGTCTTTGTGAGGGGCCACAAATGAGAGGCGGACACAACGTTAAAATATTTTCTACAACAGACATCTTTATTAAAGAAAACGGGTTGGTTAAAGGCCTTTCTGTCCCTATCCCAAAGAGTGTTTCCCTTCCTAGAAAACTAAAACAAAAGATCAGTCTGTGTCTCGTCATCAGAATTATGCAAACCGTCCTTGCGTCCAAAACGTTTCTGACCCTCTCACTAAAACAAACAATCAAAGGTGAAAGATAAGTGTCTTTGTTTCGATTTAGCAAAAAGTGTGTAAAAATCAAACTTGAAAATTCAACAAACAATCCTAGAATCCAGCAGGTGGTTTCCTTCCCCTGGGTTGTTTCAGGTAGAATAGCACAAGTGTCATTTTCAACCAATGATTCTTTAAAAGTGGCGTAAATGTCTCTTTCACACAACACTTTCTTCAGGATTGCAAATAATGTCTTTTGAAGAATAAATGTCTCTTCCATACACACTTTCTTAGAACTGAAAAAAAGTGTTTTTGGGAGAATGGCAAAAGTGCCTCTTGTACACAACAACTTTTAAAGGATGGCAAGAATGGCAAACTTGTCTTTTCAAACAATGACTCCTCACGATTAGCAGAAATGTTTCTTTCAGCTGTCATTTTCTTGAGTATGGTTTCCTGGTATACTCCCCTGCCAGGAATCCTTCTGGTTTTGCAGATCCCCTAGTATACTCCCCTGCCAGGTATCTTTCTCCCAAAGACTCACTGCCTTATATGCTTCTTTCTCATATTCAAAATGGATTACCTGGTAAACTCCCTTGCAGGAATCCCCAGCTGGGTGTTGTAGATCCCCTTGTATACTCCCCTACCAGGTATCTTTCTCCCAAAGGCTAACTTCCTGATGTTTGTCTTTCACCAGGACTTTCTACAATGTCCTCTTTCAGTATAACACAGTTTCACCCCTTCACTGTTTAGCTGCTTTGACTTTAGATACTAATTGTTCCAACTTTCCCCATAGTGACATCACGTATATGGAGACTTGTACAAGTTCTGTCTGTTAACTTCTTCACTGGAAGTTATTTGCTTGTGGCAATGCTTGTTCCGATTTTCCCCAAATTGGCATCTCATATACAGAGACTTGTCCATATATTGCCTTCTTCATTAATGCTCAGTTGCTGTTGATAATATTTACTCCAGCTTTCCCCATATTGACTTTTCTTATGTGAGGACTTGTGTAAATCTTGTCTTTCCAATTTGATCAGTACTCAAAACAGGTTTTTAATTGTCCATGTTCTTGTTGGTACGCCCCGGGGTTCTCAACACCTATGGGCAGACTCACCAGTGTTTTATGGTGTTTCCGACTCGTGGCACACTGATGCAGCAACGTTTTCACCCTGAGAAAACTCTCCCTGCTCTGCAGACCCTTGTTCCGTTATCTCGCCGCCTCCGCAGTCACCAGCCAGCTGATCTGCTGTTGTTCCAGGGGATTGCATTCCCAACAGTCTCGCTGCTGTTGCCGGTGGTGCAGCGGTCCTCTCATAGCACCTGCTGTGCTTCTCCTGGTCTCCCGCCTCTCCGGTAAGTCAGGCTCGCAAACAGTTGCTTGAACAAGCCTGTCAGATGCGCTTTAATACGCTCTGTAGTGCCTTGCACTGTTCCTTCGACTCTGTCAGCCTGCTCTACTGACTTTTATTCCCCTGTTCTGTTCTCCCTTCCTCTATGTGGCTCTTCTTCGTCCCAGTTGCTCCTTGTGTCTTCTCTCTGGCTCACCCACCCTTGTTTCTGCTGCAAGTCTCCTGTATTCTGCTTGCTTTCTGCCATGACTCTCTTTTGCTGCCAGTCTCCTGGTTCTTCTCTTGCTGGTCACCTCCTCTCAGTCCGTCTGCCCAGTGACAACAGCTTCAGTTGTGCCACATGCCGCCTTCCTTTCATTCTTCTTCTGGACTCACCATTACAGCAGCAGCTCGGCTCTCCGGTCCAGCTTCCATCACTGTTCCTGCATCACGTAATTCTGGGGAAGCCGTCCAGTGGTGCAGGGAGTCGGCCCCTGAGTCCCTGTTAGTGTTCATCCACTGGAGTACTCCAAAGCCAATTCTCTCTCTGTGAATCTTCAGCATAAATAATTCTGGAAGTCCAAAGAGTACGAAAATCCAGATCCCATCACCCTGCCACTCCAACGGTCTCAGGTATTAAGCAATGCCATGAGAAAGTTCTTGACAATGTCCCAGCAAGTATCACCCCTTTCTTCGTTTAAGAAACATTTACAGAATGATAGATTGTATTTTTGGGGTTTGCGCTTTTGTGTAATAACTGAAATTGAGGTGTTTCAATTATCGGTGATAAGGTTTCAAATGTTATTGAACCCTAAACCAAGTATACCAGTCATCATGCATATCATATACTTTTGCTATTTCACTATACCAAACAATATATAAAAAACATTATTACTACAATTGTATTATACACATTCCAAATTCAAAGTTTTTTGATGTCAATTATACAAATACATTATAGGCGCAAGTTATTTATAATCACAAGTCTATGCATATTTCTAAAATTATGAATTGCAAATCAATAATACACCAAACACATTAAAAAGAAAAGAGTCTTCCAACAAATTGAATATTTGGTCATTTCATAGAAAGGGGATTTTATTTGGATGACCCCCATACTGTATTTTTTTCTCGACACCCTTATAATATTTGATCATTCGTGTTCCTCCCGTACTATAGCCTTCTCTAATTGTAAAAGCACTGACATATTTTTACCAATGCTTCAGTATCAAATCTTCTCTACTCTCATCAAAGGGTGGTCCTTATGAAGGGATCAAGACTGTATCAGATAACCATATTCCAATCTTACATCTCGTCTTCATAATCCATGTATGGTCCGAGGCAACCCAAGTCTTTTAGCAGTATCAGGTCTGACCATGTTCAAAATTAAGGTTAAGATTAGCCGCACTCTCATTTCAAGTCAGTTTACTTCGACCCAAGAACAATTTTTCTTCGATCAGACTATCATTATATTTATTTCTTAATCACAGAGCCAATATTGCAATTACATTATATTGTTTGCTTAATGAAAATGTTGTGATGTTGATACATTTGTCTCTTGGCTCTGTCAAATTTGAGATGCACCTGTAGGGTATGCTGATTAAATGAAAGAGTATTTAATATCTCCTGAGCTTGAAACTATTTCAGTGATTGGAATTTTTGTAGAAATTAGTACCTGTGTGTTTTAGAATCCAAACGGCCTGGTTGGCAGATGGAGGAGTCCCCTCGTTTATAGTTATGATAAGGTCACAGCAGGACATTTTGGGGTTGGAGCTGGTGTGATATCCACTTTGGTTGACTGGGTTCCTGGTGGATGTAGATAGCTATATTGTGGGCTGTTCACTGCGTGCCCAGAGCAAGTCATCTTGTCAGTTACCAGCTGGCTGGTCAAGACTGCTGGAAGTTGCCCCTCATCCTTGCATGCTATTTACACATTTGATATTGTGGATTTATACTTGTCTAAAAGGTTTTAACGTGATGGTGATTATCATGGTCCACACTGCTGTGTTTGCCACAGTTGCATGGCATATCCCAGTGTGATCCGATTTGCAATTCTGCCACTGTGAATATCGCTTTTCTTTGTAATTTTGCCAGACAAGCGTTCTGCTTCTCAGAGTGTCCCAGGCCCATTTTAAACCTTTGCAATTGACACTTTTCAAACCTTTGAATTGTTAACCTATGCCTTTTGAGCTGGCTTACATTTTGTTGACAGAAGGTTTTTTGCCTCAATGGTTTGATATTTAAATTCCTTTGTGATCAAGGAATAGATATTTGAAAGTTCTGGGGAGCATTTTGTAATGGTTTTAGTTGCAAAAGTAAAAATTAGTATGCACAGCTTCATGTACAGTCTCAGTGGGTGAGTCAAGTTTTACAGCCGTAATGGTTCTACAGTGTTTTGTGAATCCCTCAAAATTGAACTTGTGAATCCCTCACAATTGAGTTTGAAGACTTAGGTGCCACAGAAGAATTTTCCTTTGATAACTGTGCATTATTCCATTTGTATGATGCCTGTGTTTTGTTGGTATGGTTTCCATCCACGTGCTCTGCCTGAATTGATTCTACCCCACAAAATAGTGCCTCTTCTAAAATAATTTTGCATGAGTCGTATGGTCCATGTTATGTTCGATCTTAACCGTAAGGAATCTAAGGAGGCTATGAAAGAGGCACCCAATAGTTCCAAAAGGAAAACTCTGGAGAACCCTATAGTTAGTAGGGTTCCTCCATGAGCAAAATGTGTGTATGCATGATTGCTGCCGATGAAACCTTGCCTCAATTTTCAATTCTTTTTTTTTTGGTGGATCTGATTATTAATCATGTGGCTATTTGACGAAAGCCGCCCAGGATTTGGAAGGATCATCCAGTTTTCAATATGTGAAAGCTTGTGAGACGGTTTCCTGTGGTCGGGTTTAGAGACCGCCACTGCATGTTGTAGTATATACCACCAAAGAATGTGGAGGTTTTGGAAATTTCTGATGCACTTTATTTTGATCACGTTGCAGTATTCTGTTGGTTGTAAAGAAGTTCCAGGATATTCAGCTCATGATTAAAGGAAGCTGAAGTCTAGACTCGGTTGGGTTGTCAGAAGCACTGCCTGGCAGCAGCATAACAGGATCCTGACAGCGGCAATCTCAAAAACTATGAACAATTGTCCAGTTTTCTTATTGTGGGCATTGGGCGTAGGGCTGGGCAATACCTCTACTAGTGATCTTCCTGTCACCACTCGTCTGTCTTTGCCAAAGCAATTTGACCATTATGGGACACAGGGAGGACCATAGCCTAACAGCACAAATTCAAAGGGAGAGACCATCCCCACGACAGGCACTGGAAGCGCATCAGGGAACAGGGTGCCCCTGGAAAGCACACAGACACTCAAACACACCATTATGCTCACTCTCTCCTCTGCACCAACAAACAATAGAATGCAGCTTTTCCCCTCGATTCATTTGGCCTAGCTGCCCACATTATCTCATTCACAAACTCCAGTGCCCACATTATCTTATTCACAAACTCCAGTGCCGCCATTATCTCATTCACAAACTCCACCGCTGCCAGAATGCAGACCCAGAGGTCAACGGCCTTGCTGCAGACATTCTACTTATCTCACACAACCACTGCACCACAACTAGCACTGGTATGCAGCTACATACCACTTCATCCAGACTGGCTGCGCACATCCTGCATGCACCCAATACTCTCTCCACAGACTTGGACTGCGGTCCCTGAGGGCGTTCAACCCACAGTGCTTTGGAATCATACCAATGGTAAAAGGCACTACACAAATGCCCAATAACATAGCACAGCATGCAGAATTTGGTGGGCTGTGAAACAGAAACTGGTCACCTTTCTGCAGTGCTCATAGAATTGAAACAGCATCTGTTGATGTGAGGGAAAAGCTTCTGTGCATTCTGGAATGGTGACGGCTGGTGACCCTCATTTTTCTAACCTGGCAGCCATCTTCTTCCTGGTAGGTTATCAAGGTATTCTTGGAAGACAGGAATGTGAGTTAGGCCTATAGAGTCAAAGTAATCCTTTCAGTTAAAGAGGACCAAGAATGTTCTCACTTGTTTGTGCAGTACAAAAGCTCGTCTTTCTCCATGCTCCTGCTCAAATGTCTTTATGGGACTGTTGGCAGGGATAATTAGAGCTTTTTGAGAGGAATGGTATGCGTAAGACAATCACACTAACACTCAACTGGTGGGTCAGGTGGCAAGAGGTGGGCAGAAGTGAAATATGACTGCCTGAAAGATATATCTATTTAGTACACACTAATAATGACTTAAAAACACAAATGTTATGTTATGTTATTTGGCATTTATATAGCGCTCTATATATCATTGCTATGACCTCAAAGCGCTTGTGGGTTGAACGACCTCGGGGACCGTAGTCAAGGTCAATTGAGAGAGTAGGGTATGACAGGGTGCTTGGGTGCACTCAATATGTGAGCAGCTGTTGTGATTGCCTGATGGTTGGTGCAGCCTAACATTAGGTGTGGTGGTAATAAAAATTGTAAACATTGTAAACGTATGATTTTCTATGAATGTATAGATAAAAAGGAAGAGTCATTTACTCTGACATTTCTTATAACACATTCTTGTTTCTAAAAAACACAGCATCTTGGTAATGCAGTCTAAGTATCTAAAATCAAGCACCGTGCACTATGATAAACTGACCATTTAATAATAACATATTAAACACTTAATAAAAACAAAGAAGCATATAACAGATGAAGGAACGCAAACTGATCCTGAACTGACTTAAGGCAGATGTATTTCAAATTAGATACCAAACCCAAAATGGCTTCCTTTGAGTGAGCAGGGAGTTATTGGGGCCCCACACGGAGTGCATCTCAAACGTTTAAGAACATGGGGAGGTGAGTTCAGCGTTACCCTAATCTAAGGGCCAGCCGCGTCCTTCTCTCCAGGCAGGTTTCTCTCTCTGTTTCCCATGTGGTCTCCCCTTTTATGCACCTAGGGCCTGTTAACTGGTTGCAGGTGCAAGTCCTTTAACTCAGTTGCCTGATCATAGTTGAACCTATTAGTGGGGCATGCCTGGCTATTGCAATGGTAGTCTTCCACAGTCCTCTTCCTCATCGCAGTACCAAAGTGGTGTGAATGAATGGAAGTGTACATAACTCCCAGCTGCCTCCTCTTTGTCCCAGTCTTCAATGGAAATGGCTGTGGGACAGTTTATTTGTAAGAAAGAGGTAAAGACTGACAATAACCTATGAAGGCCGGGGGAGGTAGAATTCATTCTGACAAGGGAAAGGTGGATACCATGTCTCACCAAAAGACATCTCTCCCCACTCCACAAGGTCCCTCCACACAGATGATCCTCCCTCGCATATCCACCCCCGGGGTCAGGATCTGAAAACGATGGCCTTTCCCTGGTGACCTGAGAGGAAGATCCAGAGGGAGTAGATGTGAGGATACCCTCACGTTCCTCACATACCCTTTCCCTATGCGGGTTGGACCTGGATGTTTCACATAAAAACGTGCAAGAAAGTTGACATTGCCCTGATCTCGACCCTTTCGGTGTTGCACTGTGAAACAATAGGGCTAAAGGTCCAGGAACCAATGCATAACTCTTGGATTTGACTCTTTTCGTTGACTTATCCACACTTAAGGGGAGTGGCCCGTGATCAGTCTAAACGTGCGGCCTAATAGGTAGCATTTGAGATGGAGTACAGCTTATTTAATTGCCAGTCCCTCAAGCTCGATAACTGAGTAGGTCTTCTCCCTGGGAAAAAGCTTCCTGCTGATGTATAATATTGGGTGCTCTAGTCCATCATCATTTGAGAGAGAACGTCTCCTAATCCCCTTAAGCAAGTGTCCATTTGTAAGATTCATTCCTTGGAGAAATCCGCTACTTTCAAAATGGGGCTCATGCACAGGGTCTGTTTTAAGGTAGTGTAGCAAATCTCATCCTCCACATCCCACCTGATCTTTTGGGGCTCTGCATTTTTCAATTTGTCAGTGAGTCGTGAGGCTTTGCTTGAAAAGTTTGGGATAAATTGGCAGTAGTAGCTGATTAACCTCAAAAAGGCTCTCAGATGTTTCTTGGTTATTGGTGTGGGAGTATCAAGAGCAGCCATAACTTTTTCCTGCTGAGGTTGGACGGTACCATTACCCACAAAATAACCTAGGCATTTGACTGCGGATTGAGCCAGTCTGCATTTTCTGGCATTTACGGTTAAGCCTGCTTTTCTTAATACTCGCATGACTGTGTAAACGTGGTACAAATGATCTTCCCAAGTTTTACTGTGTATAACAGTATCTTCTATGTAGGCTCTGCAAAAGTTCGATTAGGGTTGTAGAATTTTATCCATTAACCTCTGAAATGTTGCCCCATGTAGACTGAATGGTAATACTTTAAATTGAAACAGACCTATCGGAGTAGCAAAGGCAGTTTTCTCTTTGTCTGGCCCATATAGCGGAACCTGCCAATAGCCTTTTGTAAGGTCTATAGTAGAGAGATAGACAGCATTACCCAGCCAGTCAATATGATTGTCAATAGATGGCATTGGGTAAGCGTCTAAGGCAGATATGGCATTTACCTTTCTAAAGTCTATTAAAACCTCAGACTCCCATCAGATTTTGCCACCAACCCGATAGCGGAGGACATGGGGCTAGTAGATGGTTCAATAATATTAGCCTCAAACATCTGCTTGACTTCCTGGATAATGGTTTATTTTCGGGACTCACGTAATTGGTAAGGTTTCAAATGTACCACTTTGCCTTCTGGAGTGCGGATGTGATGATAAATATGTTTCACTCTTCCAGAATCTTCTCTAAATACTTCAGTTAATTGTCTTATGAGATCGTACAGATCTTGCTCTTGGTTGTTATTAAGTTCAGGTGGAATTAGGATGATGTTATCTGAATCCTCTGGTAACAAAGAGGACAACATGGTGGCATTTGACTCTGAAGGATTTTCACTCCACTCATTTGAAAGATTAATGTGGTAGACTTGTGTTTTTAGGTGACGATCAGGTTGGGAAATGTTATAGTTACAAGGTTGCATTTGTTCTAACACCTCATATGGTCCATGGCACTTGGATATTCATTTGTTCTCTCAAGTGGGCAACAATACTAATAGATTTTGGGCCATTGAAAAAGATCTTAAAGAAGCTTTTTCGTCATAAGAGGCTTTCTGACGTTCTTGTGCCTTGGCCTTATGGTTTTGTACCAAGATTGAACTGCTGTTGTGTGTCCTTTAAGCATAGTGGCAGTTTGGGAGAGTGGTATTGGGGCTTCTTCTCTTTTTTCACAGGTTTCCCTCAACATATCTAGGACATCCCAGGGTTCACGTCCACGGACGTCATTTCACCAAAATGCCAGGGGTAGTGGAAGTGACATCACATGACCTTTGCCCTCTGCTGACATCACAGGAAGTGATGCAACACAACACAACCTGTCACCCGTTGACAAAACAGAAAGTGGCATCACATAGCATTGTTCCTAAGTACACTACGAAAATATGGTTACAATATCATTGCAATGTGATACATTTCATTCAAGAATGGATCACCATATATATCGTTAATATCAGTGTGTATAGGCCCATATTACCAAATTACTGTGAATGCAAGCAGACGTCCAATGCCAAATGATAATTACGTGTTATTATATAGCGCTTACGTGCTTTATATGGAACAAACATACATACAATATCACCCAACCTGTGTTGGTAGTCATTTATCAACTACAGAAGGATGAAAGGCTGAGTTGGCCTTGCTGGGATTTCAAACCTGCAACCTGCAGATCCCAAACACATCGCTGCAGCGAGCGCTCAACCCACTGAGCTATTTTACCGGTTATGGCTATTTTACCGGCTATTGTAAAATGAGCAATGACATGTCTGAATGTTCTCAAAGTCAGAAAGCAAATTAAACTCTCTAGTGGATACCATTAAACTGGTGACTGAGATTTAACAGCAGGCCAGTTAATTTGCAGGTCTGGTGCAACGTTGGCCACTTGCCAAGCCTGCCTGGATCTACTTTTCAGGCTTCAGGGGTTGGCCTCACACGGCATCCCGTACTCTGGGCACTCGTTACCTCATACATGCAAACAAGCATGCTGAGCAGCATGCCATGGAGATAGGAAAGATAAACACATTACAACAAGGCTTCCATTGAGGCACAATGAAATCAAGGGCCACTTTATGCGCTATGGTCAAACATTTCTACACTGTACACAAGCTTTTAGACACACAGATTTTATCAAGTGACCAAGGACACTGAGATGGAATATTCCCCCCCCAAAGAGATCAACAAAGTTCAAAACGTCTTGGGGTTCCCTTCCCCAAGATGTCAGCTCTTCCAGCTTCAAAACGTCAATCAGTTCAAATCTCTTAGCTTTCCAAAACAGGTCCAGTTCAACTTCGTAATTATCCAGGCTTTTCAATAGTTCAGAGTGATTGCTCTTTTCCTCATTCACTTCAGCAACGTGTTATAAAATGCAGTTACTTTATCTTGACTGTCCTTGTCTCTTTCCAAGCAGGGGTCACTCGGTCTAGTCACAGTTATCTGACCACAAAGTCCACCCATTACAGGTCACGCAACCGATAACCCTTGGTACATTGTTATGCTTATGTATTCTTCTGGCTTTCTTGCCAACACAGGGTTTTTCCCTCTCTGAACCTGTGTCATTAGTCAACTCTCAATTCCGATTCTCCTTAGCAGTATATTGGCTTTGCCACAGCGTGTATTTCACACAACTCACTCTGTGTGTTCATCACTATCCACCAACTTGCTTTCACATTATTCATAAGTGCTCACCACTTGCTTTTCACTTTGTTCATAAGTGCTCATCCCTTGCTTTTCATATCTTTCCTTTAGTTCGGTATTCAATAATACTTGTTGCACTCTTAGAAGTACTGATAACACTTTGCAGTTGTTCGGCATTCATAAACCGAAATTTCGGTCTCCAAAACCAACTATCACAGTTTCCAGTTCGTTCAGGATTTACATATCACTGCTTCAAGCCCGTAGAGCGCACCGGTATGAGTGTTCCCTTCCTTGCACTCACCGGTATGTGGCCACACCTCTGGGTGTCTTGTTTCTCCTTTCTGGCTTCCTTTTGCTCAGCATGTGCTTTTCGGGAGCTCCAGCGCGCAGCGCTTGCCATCTTCGAACCTCGCTGCAGTGGCCCGCGGCTATCTGGAGACTTCAGTGTTCCACAGCTCCGGCTGTGGACACATGGCAAAGGGGACTGCAGGTGTCTCGAACCTCTTGCTCCCTGCTCCGGCCCCAGCATCTCTTTCACCCTTCTGCTGCACACAGCGTCCTTCCCACCGACCCTTCTCAGCCTGCACCACGTCTGCCAGCCATGTCCTTCTCTCCAGGCCGGTTTCTCTCTCTGTTTCCTGGGCAGTCTCCCATTGTATGCACCTAGGGCCTGTTAACTGGTTATGATATGGCATTTATGATATGCTATGATATGATATGATATGGCATTTATAACGCACTTATACACAAGTGTTTCAAGGCGCAATGAGGCAAGGGAGGGGGAACAGAGGGAAGACAGAGACATAGATCTTACTAGGCCAGGTGATATTGAGATTGCGCAAGTGCAGGGGAGGGGGGAAGGGAATCACTGTGGGGGGAAGAGGGAGGGGGCAGTGCAGTACATAAGATAACCATAAAAAAATAAGATACATCGATAAATCAAATCAATAGAGACAATAAATAAAAGAGCGGCCAGCTGGTAGCAAGTGCAAGGGTAAGGGTAGACATCAAGGGGGGTGTCAAGTACTGGTAGGGGGCTGTAGGGATACAGAAACAGACCCCGAGTGCAAGCGTTGCCACGGGGGCAGTACAGGAGTGCAACTGGCGGGGAGGGGATCTGCACACGAGATCAGTGGGTAGCCAGGTAAACCATTGCAGTTTCAATTTCAACCAGGAGATCAGCATGGGGGCAGAGGAGAGAAAGCAGAAGCAAAGAGGAAGGTCTTGAGGTGCTTCCGGAACTGGAGATGGTTCTCCTCAAGTTTCAGAGAGGCAGAGAGGCTGATCCAGAGGGAAGCCCCAGCGGAAGAAAGAGATCTACCACCAACTTGGTGCTTGGTTGCCGGTGCAAATCCTTTACCTCAGTTCCCTGATCATAGTTGAACCTATTAGCGGGACATGCCTGGCTACTGTAATGGTACTCCTCCACAGTCCTCTTCCTCATCTCAGTACCAAAGTGGTGTGAATGAATGATAGTGTGTATAACTCTCAGTTGCCTCCTCCTTGTCCCAGTCCCAAAGGGAAATGGCTGTGGGACATTTTATGTGTATGAAAGAGGTAAAGACTGACAATAACCTACAAAGGAAGGGGAAGGGTAGAATTCATTTTGACAGGGAAAATGGAGATACTATGTCTCACCCAAAGACATCCTCTCCCTACTCCCCAAGATCTCTCCATCCAGTTAATCCTCCATTGCATATCCACCCCAGGGTCAGGAAACCAAGAGCAATGGCCACCTGAGAGGAATATCCAGGGGGAGTAGATGTGAGGATGCCCTCAGGTTCCTCACACTCCACAGAGGTTCACATTTGTTGCTGTAAAGTCTTTTAAAACACTAGAAGTAAATTTACCATATGGAGTATTTGGGGGGACGAAAAGAAATTGTAGCAATACTGATTATTATCATCAGCAACGTGACAACCATTGATAATACAGAATTTAAAACAAGTACATGAAAAAAGGGACCACATACTTGACACATGTTTGTTTATCACACAATACTATACACAAAGCATTGTGGTCTATAAATGATTGAGCAAACATTGACAAACTCTGATGTTAGACAAAGAATTGCTTGACTTCATAGACACTAAAGCGAAAATTGTTTATAACAAGGCAAAGACAACGGGCAATATGATAGCTCCAAGTTTTTTTAGAGTAGTGGAAAACCTAGATATATGCTTAACATGCAGAAACCTTAAAATATGAAGACTGCATATGAAGACTGCAACTACTGTAAATACACTGAAAATTAAAAGTACTTTAAGGACAGTAAAAATACATGTTTTCAAACTATGGAATGTATTCATTGTAAAAAGTAGTTGTGTGATATATGGAATAACATGTATCTTTGGAAATACATGAATATTTCGAGCCTTGAAAATTGAAGACACTAACACCCTGATTCATGAATTATTTGCGCCGAAAAAAATGGGATTTGTGCACCATTCTGCCTGCAAATCCCTGTTTAACAAATGGGGATTTGCAGGCAGAATGGCGCACAAATCCCGTTTTTTTCGGCGCAAATAATCCATGAATTACCTCTTAAATATCCATTGGCAGTATATTGGAACATGGAACATAAAGAGGCTAGTGAGAAGATTAGATTCTGCGGGGTCCAAAGTATCATGCGCAGCAAAAGAGGAGGTGACTTCGAAAAATAACTCCGACAACATCAGGCGAGACACATTTTTCTCTTCCGGAGTACTTTCAAAGAACTGAACACAGGCCATGATTTACATTCATTTTGGGGGTAAATTGGGGAAATTAAAAGTATTCCAAGTAACAAACAAAAATATTCATGATCAGATAACACCTCTCATATGTGATAATAATACCATCCACTAATGAAATAATTTGTGGATTTCATGGGTACAACTGACACACCTTACTGAACAATAAAATGAATGTAGCTGGGTGGAGAGGAAGAGTGGCACAAGATTCAGATTTAGAATACATGAAGGGGTTAGGGCATATGGTGACAAGTCAAGAATCTTTAAATAATTGATTAAGGAATAATTATTTTTTTTATTGGTATAGCTGACTAAGTCAACTTTTCAATATTTATGTTTTATACAAAATGAAAAAGGAATTCATCATTAACATCATTTAAATAACATTTGTCAAAAAAACAAGATACATCACTTAGATGAAGGAATACCTAGACTAATTTAAAAGCTAATTGCATGGTATGTGGGCATTTTTCAAATGTATACAGCACACTGTTTGAATTTATATGGAATAAATAGTATTGGAAGTGATAAGTAGCTAATGTAGGACAACTGATTGATCTTTTAGAGCCTATGGATATCATTGCATGGTATCAGGGATTGAGGTTTGTGTCCACTACAAGATTGCACTGAAGGAACACGCAATACCACTTAAGAAGACAATTTACATGAAAATAGTCCTCTTTCTATGTCCAATGAGTTGGCCTTCAATACGGGCTTCAAAATGGTGATCACAGATGACAGAACGCCAAATCCACATGTTTATCAGGATACACAGCATACAGTGATGAAAATGTTATCAACATCAGCAAAAAAAGAGGCAGAACTCTAGTAATTGAATTATAATATATTGAAAGTAGATAGTAGGAGTGGATATTGGTCTTATTACATAAATGAAAACGTTTAATTAAACAAATGAAACAGACATTACTTTAATACACAGGAGGAGTATTCCAAGAGGAAAGAATAGGTAAGACTATTTTCATGGAACAATTGGACAAATTTAAAAGCTTATGGAAAGTCATGTTAGGCATTTAGTTCTGTTCTTTTTACATATTGAATTTAGATTGTGACATTCCTTTGCATGTTAGAAATAATGTAATGCATTGAATGGAAGTTGTCAAATGTGTAAATGTCAATAAATACGGCAGGTATGTAGTTTACACTCATATTGTTTAGTAAAGAGAAGGATTTGAATCTAATTTAAATAATGAAACAATCTTAGTAACTTAGTGTGGGTATCTCTATTATGAGTTTTTGAATACTTGAAGTCAAGGACCGTCAGTCATTGTCCTTGGAATCCATAATGGATGTAATACACACAGCTACATATAATGTTCTTGTTATAACTTAAAAGTGATTGAGTTAAGGTTTTTGGAGAAATCTATGGAACTGTTATTTTTTATTATTATTTATTATGTTTTACTTCAATTCAGAACTTTTCATAAAATATATTAACATTAATTCAATACATAATACACAATACATATAAATAATCACAGTTGAATATATACAAATAACACCATTAACTTGGTAGTATAACCCAAAAAATGAGGCAAGACAGTCAGGAAGACAAACAAAAGCAGTGCCAATATCAGCACTCAATTAGTTAAGATCAGCACAATTCGTATGCCATATAGTTTTTTCCCCCAATTACAATGTTGCTTTCAGAGCGTCATGGATTTCATAAAGGTCACCATGTAGCCCTACAAGTTCATGGTGTCCTTGGGGTTTCCTAACAAGATCTCAATTTTTTTCCAAACCTGATAAAGTGCCACGTGTGTGGATGTAGCGGCTGTGTTTAGGCAATAGTTCCATGAATCTGTGGATTTTGTGCTCCCATACACGTTGACTAGCTTTCCGAAGGAGGTCATATACAAAGGGCCCAATTGAGGACCAACAGTGAAGATGTGTCTCGCAGTCTCCAGATTAGTGGGACAAAGGCAGATTCGACAATATCTCTCTTCTACCGCAAGGCCCCAACTAGCCCCCCAGATAGACCGTAGCGGCAGTAGATTACAGCGCATCATGATGCGCATGCGTCGTATTCCTGGATGAGGGCACCTTACACAATACCTCTGGGGCTTTCCAAATGTATGGGTGATGGTGTACACAGCTGAGTAGCCTTTTAGTTTTGCATGTTTTTAGTGTTCTACAGAAGCCGCCACTATGTTGAAATCATTACAGCAATTTAAATCAGGATACCATTCCATTAGGTCAAATTGCTTGTTGTTTCGTTTAGTGTAATAAAAAAAAAAAGTATTTGTTCTCTTCTTGTTTCTCCCTTCTTTCCCTTTACATTGCATGATGGTTTTGATTGGATTAATGGTTAGCCTGGAAGAAGAACAGTATGTATATATATATATATATTACACAGCCACAGTAGTGGCTATGTACTTATGGTTAAGGTGTTGTTTCCATAGGAAGAGCCCTTTTTGGGTGGCTTATAACTTCACTCTCCCTGGACGAATCCTCACCAAACTTTGTAAAAGAAAAAGTATATGGGGTCACTGATTCTTTTTGCAAAGTTTGGTGAGGTTTGGTCCAGGGGGGGGCAAAGTTATAAGGGGGGTCCCAAAACTTCTTTTTTTCCCCATAGACTGAATGGGGAAAAATCTTTGCTCATGCCTACAGCCCAAACCGCTGGACGGATTTTCACCAAATTTGGACCAGGGGCAGCGTCTTGGTCCCGAAAGTGTGCTTTTGCAAATTTGGTGAAAATCCGTCCAGTAGTTTTTTATAGAATGAGCAAAAAATAGGTAAAAAATAATTAGTGATATCTATGTTCGGTCCGCGGACACACTTCCCTGTTCGCTCTGCGGACAGTGTCCTGATTGGCCAACCGGCTTGCGTCATGTCCGTGGACATGCAAGTGTTCGCTGATTGGATGGCGAAGAGCGTGAGGCGCGTCAGATTTTCGGGAACGCCCAACATCTTGAATTCGCGGAGGTCCGCAGACAGCGCGGTGAAACTTAGTGGAGAAATGCTATTTAGTAGAGTGTGTAAGACTGTTTTTGGAGGGTGGGGGAGTAAGTGTCATGATGCCCGCTCCCGGGGAGCCAGTTCAAGCCCTGCGTCCCCGAAAGCGGACATCCAGTCCCCAAGGAAGGACCCAGCAACCCCATATAGGGGCCCTTTGGACAGTATCCTGGCGCCTATGGCGCCAGGCTCATAAAAGACATCAGTCCTGGCGCCATAGGCGCCAGGCTCATTATGGAAGTGCTTGGGTGCACTTACCTGATGCAGACCATGTTGCAGGATCCCGGCCTCCTTGAGGCCTGAAAGGAACTACTTTACCTGTGGGACTAATTTACCATCCGGGCGTGGTCGGGTAAGGATACATACCTGATTGGAGGAAGGATATATACCTGGAACTTCTTCCAAGGCTATTTAAACCCCACCCGAACAGCCACACGTGCTTCGCGTTGTTCTGCATCTAGCAGTTGGACGCTCACTGTGTCTGCTCCTGCATCCTGACTTCTGCCACGCCTGCCAGCATCCTGGATCACCTGCAAAGGAAGAGAAGAAGAGAACAGAAGAAGGAAAAGTCCTTACCTGCTAAATCCGCATCCCGGAGACATCTCGCCAACAATCCTGAAAAGGAAGACTTTTATTTAAAAGCTCATCGCGTCGATTGCTGCAGCGCCGCATTCCACTCACCTTTATAGGGCACCTCCATGTTCAGCAGCGATCATCGTGATTCGCAGTCACGCCCCAGCGCCTAGGGAGAAAAAGACCAGAACAAAAGGTGAGAGAGAGAAGGGAATAAGGAAAGCTAAATCTCCATGTTAAGGCTTACCTGTTGATTCATTCCCTCTTCATTTCGGGTCCGCGCCACATCCTGGCATTTCCGGACCCCGGCCCCTATGGGGAAAAAGAGACATCAGCGTTAATGAGCGAATGAAAAGACATTACCAAAAAACGCTCATTAAAGACTTAGCTGATTTCTACAAGGATTTCACCTCTCATCTCGGGTCGGTGCCTGTTCCCCGGCATTCCGTACCCCGGCCCCTATGGGGAAAAAGACACTAGCATTAGTACATTAATGCATGGACACAAGGGGAATCACTTATCAAAAAACTTACCTGGAAGCCAAGCAAGTTTGGTTCTCACCAATCCGAAAATCCAGTGAAGTAACTGGATACCAACGCGCCCCTGCATCAGAAGCAGGATGGAGAGCTCGTCCTTCCAGACCCTAAGGTGAGACGCTACGAGGAATCACAGAAGGGTTTCGAGGAGGTTGAGAGGGGAAAGTGGGAGGCTGATTGCATTACCCCGCAGACAGTTAATCCCCTATTTTCGCCTACAGAAGGATACTTCTGCGAGCCAGACAAGCCAGATTTGGGGGCCCGGTCCAGTCCGTCTTCCGAACCCTGCGCATCACCTTAGAAGAGGTCACAGCAGCGCAAACCAGGCCAGCGCCTCCGTGGGAGTCAGGTGAGCGTTACAGAACGTGAAGCCTTCCTACAAATTCCCACCCAGGCGCTATGGAAAGTTCTGAGACTGATCAGTTGGCCCAATTACTGGGGGAATTACGGGCCGAAGTACATGCCGCTCGTCAAGAGACTAATGCCCTCAGGAGGGAATTAATAATATCAAAGGAAAGAACTGATGACCCAGCCAGACAGCTTTTGCAAGGTCAAGCTGGGCAAACTCCTCTACCCGGTTCCGGAGGGAACCCCGCTCCTGTGGTTTCCCGTAACCCTGTGCAGATTAATCTACCTGGAAACATGCCACTGGTCCCACCCGAACGCTTTGCTGGGGACCCCAAACGATTCGCCGTATTCATGAATCAGTGTCGTTTGCACTTCCTATGCAGACCTGGGGCCTTCCCTAATGATCAGACCAAGGTAGCCTTTGTATTGTCATATCTCAGTGGCTGCGCTGCCGATTGGTCAGTTCCACTGGTTACTCAAGATGACCCGATTCTCTGTGATTTTCAAAGGTTTCAAGCAAGCATGGAAAGGTTATTTGCTCGACACTCTCAGGGGCAGGATCTAGATGACGAACTTCTATCCCTGCGTCAGGGCAATCAGGACCTCCTATACTATATTGCAACCTTTAATAGACTAATTGTGCAAACGGGGTGGCCAGAGGATAAAAGAGTCACGTTGTTTTATCGAGGCCTAGGCGGAGAACTTAAAGATGTCTTGGCCCAAGTTGTAAATCCGCCCCAAGAATGCACAGAGTATATAGACTTAGTGGTCCAATTGGATCACAGACTTCAAAACAGAAAAGCAGATCGGTCCAGGTTTGAGACTCGGGTGTTGGTCAAGACCTATGCTAATCCCAAGGGAGTTGATGTCTCTGAGCCTATGCAAATTGGAGGGGTTAAAGGACCCTTAACTCAAAAGGAACGTGAAAGGAGGCGGCAGTTAAAATTATGTCTTTATTGTGGGAATTCTGGACACTTTCTATGAGATTGCCCAGCAAAACCGCCCCGAAAGGCGGTAGGAGCCGCTGATAAAAACCATGAAGACTCTGTTTCGGGAAACGACTCCGCCCGACAAGTGTAGGGGTCCGCTTGCCGAGCTTGAAAACTAACTCTCAGACCTCGCATTTCATTGTGCCAATGGTTCTCGTAGATCCAGAACAGCCTAAGCGGTTGCATGCAATAAAGGCATACATCGATAGTGGGGCTATTGGAAACTATGTGGATAGTGAATTGGTCTCTAGGATTAACCTCCCTCTCCGTCCTAAAACCAGCAAAGATGTCATCCCCACAGTCGATGGAACTGAAATTGCCTCTGGACCGGTAACACATTCCACTACTGAGGTGACTCTTATTGGTCCCAACGGCCATCGGGAGGGTGTTGTGTTTGATGTAATCAAGGCTCCACAGTTTCAGGTTATTCTTGGAATCCCTTGGTTAGAGACACATAATCCTCGAATTGATTGGCGAGCTAAGAGAATAACCTTCCCGGATTGTACACAAACCTGCTACCCAGAAAACCTGAAGATTAATCTAGCATCTGTAACCTCTGCCTCCATGCAACTACCTCCGGAATACCAAGACTTTCAGGACGTCTTCCAAAAGGAACAGGCCAACACGTTACCTCCTCACAGATCGTACGATTGCCAAATCGATCTGGTGCCCGGTGCACAACCCCCTTGTAGCAGGATTTATGCCCTTATCGAACTTGAGAATCTGCATTTGAGACAATATTTGGATCAATACCTAGCTAATGGTTTCATTCGCCCGTCAAAGTCCCCGGCATCCTCGGCTTTGTTCTTCGTGCCCAAAAAAGAAGGCGACCTTAGAATGTGTATCGATTACCGCGCATTGAACCAGATAACGGTTAAAAAACGTTATCCTCTGCCTCTGATCCCTGAACTCCTTGACCAGGTGAAGGACGCTTGCATATACACCAAGTTAGATCTCCGGGGGGCTTATCATCTGGTACGAGTTAAAGAAGGCGACGAATGGAAAACTGCCTTCCGTACTAAATACGGATTATTCGAGTACCAGGTGATGCCTTTCGGATTGTGTAACACGCCGGCTGCCTTCCAATACTTCATGAATGATGTCCTTCGGGAACTCATCGATGTTTGTGTTGTCGTATATATCGATGACATTCTGGTGTACTCCTCTTCGGAATCTGATCACAGAAAACACGTCAGTGCAGTACTTGAAAAACTGTGCCAACACAAACTATTTGCTAAATTGGAGAAATGTGTTTTCCATACCACAGAAGTCGAGTTTCTAGGTTTCATCCTGACACCCAAAGGAGTCCGAATGGACTCAAGAAAAGTGGATGCCATCCTCAAATGGCCATCACCTAGCTCTGTAAAAGGAGTGTAAAGCATGCTCGGCTTTGCCAATTTCTATTGCAGGTTTATCCCAGAACTTTCACGCGTGGTACAACCCATTACTGCACTCTTCAGGAAAAATAAACGTTTTGAATGGTCTGAAGAAGCCAAGCAGGCCTTTCAGGATTTAAAAGCTAAGTTTACCTCTGCACCTATATTGAAACACCCGCGTCCAGATCTCCCTTATGTCGTCGAAACTGACGCATCCAGCCTAGCCATGGGAGCTGGCCTGTCCCAAAGAGATCCCGAAACCAACCAACTGCATCCCGTAGCATTTTGGTCCAGAAAATTCTCGGCACCCGAGGTTAATTATGCAATCACGGACAAAGAATTGTTAGCCATTAAGTCCGCTTTTAAAGCCTGGCGGCATTATCTGCTTGGCGCTCGACATACCATCACAGTGATCACTGATCACCGGAATTTACAGTATTTGAAAACCGCCAAGGCTCAGTCATCACGGCAACTCCGATGGGCTTTGTTTTTCGCTGAATTTGATTTCGTGATTACCTATCGACCTGGCTGCAAGAATGGCAAAGCAGACGCCTTATCCCGAATTGGAATGGGACAATCTGATACAAACTCAGAACCAGTACCAATAATTCCCGAACAGAGGATTCTAGGCATGACTTCGTTAAAGAGGCTTGAAGACATTCAAGCCAGAGTGAAACAACTCCTGGACTCTACAACCTTACAGGATTGGATACAAAAGGGATCAGACTTTACCATAGATAATGGTTTACCTTATTTCCAAGGACGCTTATTCCTGCCACATAAGGAATTACACTAACTAGTTATTTCCGGTTATCATGATGCATTAATAGAGGGACACCCCGGTATTGCCAAGACAGAGGAAAAGGTGAAACGACAATTCTGGTGGCCCTCTTGGCTAAAAGATGTTAAATCTTTTGTGATGTCCTGTGTTGTTTGCGCCCAAAATAAAAGTCAAAAGAAAAGACCAGCCGGTCTCCTTCAACCTCTAGGCATACCGCCAGCACCCTGGCACACCCTATCAATGGATTTTATTACGGACCTGCCTCCTTGTTCGGGGTATAATACTATTCTGGTAATTGTGGATTTGTTTTCCAAAATGACCCACTTTATTCCTTTGAAAGGTTTACCTTCAGCTTTTGTCCTAGCCAAAGAATTCCTTGAAAATATTGTTCGGCTACATGGATTCCCATCTATACTAATTTCTGACCGGGGAAGCCAATTCATTTCCCACTTCTGGCGCAAATGTTGTCAAATGGCGCAGATCGACGTAAGATTATCGACCAGTCACCACCCTCAGACCGATGGTCAGACCGAGTGGACAAATCAGACCCTTGTTACAGCAATCTGAAAGCAACTGGAAAGACATTCTTTGGATAGCCGAATACGCATATAATAATTCGGTACACTCTGGAACTGGCCACAGTCCTTTTTATACTTTGTTTGGGCATCACCCTCGAACCTCAAACCTTGACTCACCTCAGAACCTCGGAATGCCTGCAGTAGAACATCTGCATTCTACAAATACCCAAGCCTTCAAAGAGGCAACTACGCTTTTACTACAAGCCAAGAGAAAATACAAGGAGAATGCTGATCTACATCGGAGTGAAGCACCTACGTATCAGCTTGGGGATCAAGTGTGGTTAGCTACCAGACATTTACCACTCAAAGGGCCTCGAACTTTTAACCCAAAATATCTAGGACCTTATTCTATTACGGCAATAATTAACCCAGTGGCTGTTAAACTTGATTTTCCAGCTAGTATGCAAATTCACCCTGTTTTTCATGTGTCACTTCTGAAACCAGTGGTACCCGGAACCCGACTACTCAAACCTCCAGAACCTATTCTAATAGATGGGGAGCCCGAATTCGAAGTGAAGAACATTTTAGACTCAAAAATGTTTATGTCAAAACTGTTCTACCTAATTGATCGGAAGGGGTACGGACCTCAGGAGAGGTCGTGGGAACCCAGCGACCATGTGCATGCACCTCGATTAGTCAGGAAATTCCACCGACTCTTCCCAGACAAACCAAAACCTGCGGAGGGAACAACCTTGGGAGGGGCCTTGGGGGGGAGTGCTGTCATGATGCCCGCTCCCGGGGAGCCGGTTCAAGCCCTGCGTCCCTGAAAGCGGACATCCAGTCCCCAAGGAAGGACCCAGCAACCCCATATAGGGGCCCTTTGGACAGTGTCCTGGCGCCTATGGCGCCAGGCTCATAAAAGACATCAGTCCTGGCGCCATAGGCGCCAGGCTCATTATGGAAGTGCTTGGGTGCACTTACCTGATGCAGACCATGCTGCAGAATCCCGGCCTCCTCGAGGCCTGAAAGGAACTACTTTACCTGTGGGACTAATTTACCATCCGGGCGTGGTCGGGGAAGGATACATACCTGATTGGAGGAAGGATACATACCTGGAACTTCTTCCAAGGCTATTTAAACCCCACCCGAACAGCCACACGTGCTTCGCGTTGTTCTGCATCTAGCAGCTGGATGCTCACCGTGTCTGCTCCTGCATCCTGACTTCTGCCACGCCTGCCAGAATCCTGGATCACCTGCAAAGGAAGAGAAGAAGAGAACAGAAGAAGGAAAAGTCCTTACCTGCTAAATCCGCATCCGGGAGACATCTCGCCAACAATCCTGAAAAGGAAGACTTTTATTTAAAAGCTCATCGCGTCGATCGCTGCAGCGCCGCATTCCACTCACCTTTACAGGGCACCTCCATGTTCAGCAGAGATCATCCGGATTCGCAGTCACGCCCTAGCGCCTAGGGAGAAAAAGACCAGAACAAAAGGTGAGAGAGAGAAGGGAATAAGGAAAGCTAAATCTCCATGTTAAGACTTACCTGTTGATTCATTCCCTCTTCATTTCGGGTCCGCGCCGCATCCTGGCATTTCCGGACCCCGGCCCCTATGGGGAAAAAGAGACATCAGCGTTAATGAGCGAATGAAAAGACATTACCAAAAAACGCTCATTAAAGACTTACCTGATTTCTACAAGGATTTCACCTCTCATCTCGGGTCGGTGCCTGTTCCCCGGCATTCCGTACCCCGGCCCCTATGGGGAAAAAGACACTAGCATTAGTACATTAATGCATGGACACAAGGGGAATCTCTTATCAAAAAACTTACCTGGAAGCCAAGCAAGTTTGGTTCTCACCAATCTGATAATCCAGCGAAGTAACTGGATACGAACGCGCCCCTGCATCAGAAGCAGGATGGAGAGCTCGTCCTTCCAGACCCTAAGGTGAGACGCTACGAGAAATCACAGAAGGGTTTCGAGGAGGGTGAAAGGGGAAAGTGGGAGGCTGATTGCATTACCCCGCAGACTGTTAATCCCCTATTTTCGCCTACAGAAGGATACTTCTGCAAGCCAGACAAGACAGATTTGGGGGCCCGGTCCAGTCCGTCTTCCGAACCCTGCGCATCACCTTAGAAGAGGTCACAGCAGCGCGAACCAGGCCAGCGCCTCTGTGGGAGTCAGGTGAGCGTTACAGTAAGAGATGGGTTAAATGTTGTATTTATTTAGATGGTAGATCTCCTTTTTGTGTTCGATTTGTCCGCGGACAACATGGATGTCCTGAAATGTTCTAAATAAATGAAATGGGGCTGTTCTGAGGACATGTCCGTACGTATGGTTCGTAGGCAAGTGGAAAATGTTCTAAGAACACACGTGGTGTACTGATATGTTCTAAAATAAACGAAATGGGTGTGTCCTGAGGACGGTATGACTGTCCGTACTGTTCGGAAGCAAGTTGAAACTGTTCTTAGAACACATGAAGTGTCCTGGGATGTTCGTCAATAAACAAAATGGGAGTGTTCTGAGGACGCTACATCTGTCCGTATTGTTCGCAAGCAAGCTTAAACTGTCCTAAGAACGCTCGCGGTGTCCTGAAATGTTCGTAAATAAACGAAATGGGAGTGTCCTGAGGACGCTGTCCGTATTGTTCGCCGGCAAGTTGAAATTGTTCTAATAACACAGGATGTGTCCTGGGATGTTCGTAAATAAACAAAATGGGGGTGTCCTGAGGACGGTATGCCTGTCTGTTTTGTTCGCAGGCAAGTTGAAACTGTTCTAAGAAGACCTGCGGTGTCCTGAAATGTTCGTAAATGGACGAAATGGGGGTGTCCTGAGGACGGTATGACTGTCCGTTTCGTTCGCAGGCAAGTTGAAACTGTTCTAAGAATTCATCATGTGTCCTGCAATGTTCGTCAATAAACAAAATGGGGGTGTCCTAAGGACGGTGGATGTTCGTCAATAAACAAAATGGGGTTGTACTGAGGACGGTATGACTGTTCGTACTGTTCGCAAGCAAGCTGAAACTGTTCTAAAACACTTGCGGTGTCCTGAAATGTTTGTAAATAAACAAAATGGGAGTGTCCTGAGGACGCTGTCCGTATTGTTCCCTGGCAAGTTCATATTGTTCTAATAACACATGATGTGTCCTGGGATGTTCGTAAATAAATAAAATGGGGGTGTCCTGAGGACGGTATGCCTGTCCGTTTTGTTCACAGGCAAGTTGAAACTTTTCTAAGAAGACCTGCAGTGTCCTGAAATGTTCGTAAATTGACGAAATGGGGGTGTCCTGAGGACAGTATGTCTGTCCGTTTCGTTCGCAGGCAAGTTGAAACTGTTCTAAGAATTCATCATGTGTCCTGGGATGTTCATCAATAAACAAAATGGTGGTGTCCTGAGGACGGTGGATGTTCGTCAATAAACAAAATGGGGGTGTCCTGAGGACGGTATGACTGTTCGTACTGTTCGCAAGCAAGCTGAAACTGTTCTAAGAACACTTGCGGTCTCCTGAAATATTCGTAAATGAACAAAATGGGACTGTCCTGAGGACGCTGTCCGTATTGTTCGCTGGCAAGTTGAAAGTGTTCTAAGAACACTCATCATGTCTGCGGACATTAAAAGTGCCCATATGGTGTAGTCAAAATGTTTGACTCTATGGGTGTGATATGCTGTGGTGGTTGTGGGCAGGGCGTATAGTTTTGGGTGCATGGACAACACCAAATTTATAAGCACCGAAGTTATAAGTCACTATGGGTGTGATTTGCTGCAATGGTTGTACTTATTATAATATACTTACTGTTTGGTTTAGTAACTGAAGTACATGTATTTCTTGTTCATTTCTGTGATAAAAGAAAAGATCATGTTAGTATTGGTATTTTGTAATGACTTATAACATTGAATAATCAACATTTTTTTTACCCTCATATTTAGTAGATTACAAACCAGTGTACTGTGCAATTTGCTCAGTTTCTGTGTTTGTTGCTAAAATCATTGGGTCTGTGGGAGAAAAAATAATCATGTTAGATTAAAAAAAAACGTTTTTTGTTATGCTACAGTCTATTTGTTTGTTTTCAGTGTTCACTTGTTGTTTCTGGTTAATGCTCTATATATTGGCTTGTTGCAGATTGTTGGAGCAGTTAGATACCTGTTGACATATTCTAACAGTCTATTTTTTGTTATAATGTAGTGGTATTGATTTATCTGTTTGGTTATTGAAAATCATGGGGTAGTTAGATACCAGTTGGCGTATTCTAACTGTTAATTGTTTGATATAATTTAGTGGCATTCATTTATCTGTTTAGTTGTAATAGAATCTTGGGGCAGTTAAATACCAGTTGGTGTATTCTAACTATCTATTTTTTGATATAATTTAGTAGTATTCATTTATCTGTTTAGTTGTTGTAGAATCTTGGGGCAGTTAGATACCTGTTGGCATATTCTAACAGTTTATAGATTTTTAATAGAAGTTTAGTTAAGGTTTAAGTACAGTTTAGTTAATACATTTTGGTTTTAAGAAGATTAAATAAACGTTTGTAAGATTTGCAGGTAATCTCTGCTTTAGAGCAATGGTACTCTCATTACATTCGAACCATCCACATTTTTTTATATATATGCAGTATAGTGACCTGCATTGGTTGTGTCTCCTGTGTGGTAGATTATACCTATTGTTGTGAAGGTTTTCTTACCAAGTGATACTTGACCATGTGTGAATCCAGTCAGCTTGCAGTTGTTTTTGGTACCATCTGCATTGTAATTTAAAAGCATTAGTATTACGTATTTACTATGTGTTTGTATTAGTAAGGTGGAGCGATTATCTGAATTGCAGGTAGTACATAATCTACCATGGTTTGCATTTTGTACAAGTTGCTGAAATGGAATGGATTCACAATTAGGTATTGATACATACACAAAGCGCTCATTGGGGATTTGTTCTTGTGTCACATTGTTGCAGAGAGTGCATGTATGTTTCCACATGTATGAAATCTGTAAGATTTCATTTATAGGTATGTTTCTGTTTTCCAGTACTTGTAGTAAGTACATTAGACATTCTTGTGGATCTTTCTGTGAGTTTATAGTGAATTTCACCATTCCAGCACAGTAGTCCAATTCTTGTCTTATTCCATAAACATATGTGTTATTAGGATTGTTTGTTGCATTTCTATGAAGAACTAACATTTTCAAACACAATTGGTCTGTACTGTATAAGTATATGTTGTCAACAATTGGTGGTAATTGAAACAGAATATTCATTGCTACATTTGTGTAGCAACTTACACCAATTATATTTGAGAGTTTAAATGGACCAGGTAATTCTGTATCTGAGTGATTTTTTTTTTAGTTTGTCTTCCTTCTTTGACGAAGTACCTGGTTTACTTTCCCTAATTGGTTCTTTTTTGCTTGTGGTACTTGATGAAGTATTTGTTTCTTTTACTCTCTTTGGAGGATTTGCAGTGATATCCTGTTGTATTTCTGTTTGATTTAGTTTTCTTTTACAACGTTTTACTTTTTGTGGAACAGGATATGTTTTTAGATGGGGGTGTATAGTGAACGAAGTCTATTGTATTCTAAAATGCAAGAAATATCAGCGTTTACTTTACTTGCATCAAAGTTGATTAGAAATAGACCGTCAAGTGTACGTAAGCGTGATAGTGCTACGTAGCTCATGCCTTCTTTAAAGACTGTGTTACCAATGTCTATTAATGCTTTGTCTACGGTAAGACCTTGTGATTCATGAATGGTGACTGCGTATGCAAGAGTTAGAGAATATTGTTCTCTGCGTACATACATGTCTTTGAAGAGAAGGAATCGAGCTGTTGAGCGTCCTATCCTTTTTACTTCTGAAAGTTTGTCAAAGAGAATATTGACAAACTGAATGTTGTTGTCATGTGGGTATGTTTGAAAGCCAACAACTGTACCCAGTGCTCCATTAACTAGTCCTTGGTCCACATCAAGGTTACGTTTAAACATTACTCTGCAATTTAAGGATAATATTAATATTTTTTCCAACCCAGCTGTGTTGGAGATTGAACTTTCTAAACTATTTAGTCTTGTTGTGGCTTGCTCCCACATGGGTAGTGCCATACCATGTACGTCTAGTTTGTCTGTGGCGCTAATTTCCATTATTGGTTGCATTTCTTTATTTAACATTTTTTCATTGAATTTGAAACAGCTTGCAAGAGTTGGCATTAAGGCCATACAATTGACATTTTTGTGGGCTAATTGTTCCATAACATCTGTAGCACATACATTATCGCCTTAAAGTGCATGAATGTGCCGGGTTTTTAATATTGCTTTTGCTTCTTGAGATAATATACCAACTCTAACACTTTTTAAGATGTTGGCATAAGTAAGATCTGCAGATTGCCGCATATTGTTTGTTAATTCTCTGTATTGGAAATGTTGCCAAAGGTTGACATTTCCAATGCTGCCAACAGTTTTACGGCAGAGTTTGTGTCCTAATGTTTTAAAAATAGGCTCACCTTTCACTGGTGTCAATTGAAGAAGATCTCCGAAAACAATAATGTGTTTTCCTGCAAAGAGCTCTTCATAGTTTGTTTTGAGTACTTCTTGTAGTCTGAGGTGAATCAAAGCCAACATTAGTTTGGAGACGATGCTCACTTCATCTATTAGTAGCATTTTCATTTGTTTTAATACTCTGCGTAGTTCCATTGCAGCTTCTGTAGAAAGTTTGTAATAGTCTGATTTGTTTTGTTGTTCTACTGGCAGTAGTAAACGGTGTAAAGTGACACCGCCTATGTTGTAGGCAGCTAAACCTTTGGAGGCAGTGACAACAGCTGACAGTGTGTTGTTTGTCAATTGTTGAAGGAACTTAATGATGATTTTGATTAAGAATGATTTGCCAGAGCCAGCTTCACCACTGACGTACAGTAGTATAGGTTTGTAATTTTGGCAGGTGCATTCTTTGTTTTCATGTTGTATACCATGTGCAATTTCTTTTGTTACTTCTTGAAAAACGCTACATTGTTCATTGTTTAGTTTTGATTGTAGTATAGTTAAGTCTTCTTTATCTTCATACTGACTCATGGGGCCTCATTACGAGGTATGCCGGTAAGGGAAAAATGATGCTGGTATGTAAATACCGGCATCATTTAACGTTCCGTAGCATTCTGACCCACAAACCCGGTATTAATGGCACCGTTATTTACAGTGCCGTAAATAGCGGCATAGGCGCGTACACGCGCCTCATCGGGCAGGAAATACCGGCATGCCGGTAATAGGTGCCAATTACAACCCACGCAAACATGCAAATACCGGCATCGCGAACCCGGTAATAACGGGCTGCATGATGCCGGCAAAACAGGCATCGTGGACCACCCGCAAACAGCAACCAAGATACAAGGCAGCTGCCACAGGTGCACACAATCCCCACAGGTGGAGTCAAAGGAGGCTGTGCCAGTATGAACTTAGCACACCCACACACCACAACCCCCCCACAGGTGTAGGCAATGTAGAGTGGCCCAGTACAAAAGGAGCACACCTACACACCACACCCCTTCCTACACCAAAATGCTACCACTAGCATTTGCAATCATGGCGCAGGAGGACATGCCTATACTGCTACAACTACAGCAACAACAGCAACAACAACAACTACAGCAGCAAGAACAGGCAGCACAGAGGAGACGCAGGAGGAGAAGGAGGGTGAGACAGGGCCAGCAAATACCACCAGCACAGCCACCGGCGCCTCGTAGGCAGCCACCAATCCCTCGCACCAGACCCAGCCCATTCAACCTAACCCCTGAGCAGATCCACACCCTGTACCGGTTGGACCGTGACACCATCACCACCATAGTGGACATGATACAGAACGACATTTCCAGCCACATACAAATACGCACTGCCATCCCCCCACTACTAAAGGTGGTGTCTGTGCTACACTTCCTGACCACAGGCACCTACCAACACACAGTGGGCCAGCTGCATGGCATTTCACAACCACTATTCTCACGCATGCTGAACCAAGTGCTGGATGCCCTCCTGAAGCACGCAAGCACCCACATATCCCTACCACGGACTGCCCAGGAGATAGCCGAAACCAAAGTAGGCTTCCATGCACTGGCAGGCATGCCCAATTGTGTTGGTGCCATTGACTGCACCCATGTGGAATTGGTAGTCCCCCATGCCATAGAGGCGGTGTACCGCAATCGCAAGCAATACCACTCCATCAATGTGCAAATGGTATGTGACTCCAGCAAGATCATCACCCATTGCTGCGCCCGATTTCCTGGATCCACACATGATGCCATGGTACTGCGCAACTCCACGCTACCCCGTCACATGGAGTGACATGCCGGACCACGTGCCTGGCTGCTCGGTGTGTTGCACAACAGGCCCATGGCCATGCTGTGGGGTACTCATGTGTGCGGATGCAGAAGGCGGGGGCTATTGCACCCGGGTGGGAAAGGGGGGGGGATACTTCACCAGGGTGGGAAAGGGGGGGTTAATAGTACACCTGGGTGGCAATAGCCAGTGAGTGGAGAATGAATGCAGAGCTAAACACTCCTCACTTGACCCAGCCAAACGGTACATGACACGTCACTGGGCCACATCTCACAAATAATGCATATCGATGAGAACAAGTAAGAGGCACAACCAGGCCACCCTGGTGATGGCAAGCAATGCATGAATGAACAGGACGGCAAGTGTGACAATGTGGGCAGTGTGACCATGCATAGTAAATAATGAACAGCATGAATTGGAGTCAAAACATTGTTGCACTACCACAGCATATCTGCCTCAGCATGCATGATTACACCCTGCATCATCTATTGAACGCCATCCAGACTACCACACCTCATGACAGTATAGATTGCACCTAGATAACATTTTCTCATGCTTACAGGGACATGTGCATGGCCACACCAAATAGGTGCCGCCATGACTGTGCTCCCTGAATGTGGCAGTTCAGAGTGACACACACCTATTTGAATCTGCTTGCAGGTGATGTAGGATATCCCTTGAGGCCGTGGCTACTCACCCCTCTGCGTAACCAGCAGAACATACTTGAGGAGGAGTACAATCGTGTGCACACCCGTCCCCTTGTTGTGATTGAGCAGACCTTTGGCCTGTTGAAGGGGCGGTTCCGCTGCCTCAGCAGGTCTGGTGGGGCACTCCTATATAGGCCTGAGAAGGTGGCAAAGATCACCATGGCCTGTGTCATGCTGCACAATATGTGAGTCTGGAGAAATGTACCACTGCCACCTGGCATTGACATGCATGGGCCGGGTGAGGATGATGAGGATGAAGACGGAGGTGAAGTAGCCCACCTGCCAGTACGTGTTGCACGGGATGGCTATGCTGTACGCCAAGCACTAATTCACGAATACTTCTGAAATACAGGGACTATGAAAGACTCGTGTCAGTCAGACACTGGGCCAATGTGGAAATGCACACAGGGAATGTTGGGAGTTGGGCACTGAACACTGTACCACATTAAATGGATGCACACAAAAATAACAGCCATGGATTTTTCTTATCACAACGTGTGTATTATTTACAACAGCAAAAATGTGCCCACTCCCCCCCAACAAACTCCCTGATCCCCCCAACAAACTCCCAGACCCCCCAACAAACTCCCTGACCCCCCCAATAGACTCCACAAGATGCACCCCTTCACCCCCAACCTTGTGTCCCACTACCATTGTCCCCCCACACTACTTCCGGGACTTCTTCCTGTCCAGAGGCGGCATTTCAGTGTGCCTTGCACTCCTACGTGTGTGGCGCACTGGGCTGGTGGGGACAGATGAAGCTGGTGTGGAGGTAGTAGGTGATTCGCTGGCAGGTTCCACACCTACTGCAAGCCGTGGCCTCTGCATATGAAGCAGCATTGAGGTCAGCACCTGTGTCACCGCCCCCAGGCAGTCCCTCATTAGCCGAGCCGATGCATTGACAGCGGCTGTGTTTGCTTCGATGGCCGCTGTGGTCCCTGCAATTGCTGTGGCAATACCCCGCCTGGTTTCCTCCCCATCTGCTATGTACTGGCAGAGTAGGTCTAACATGGCCTCCTGTTGGGCTCCACCATCGACAATCGTGTCTCCAGGGTTCTGGAGGGGGCTGGAGTGGTGGGTTGTGCAGTCACGTTGATGACATTTTCGGGACTGGACTCCTCAGAGGTGGGTAGGTCACAGTCACGGAGGCAGGGATCAACTTCACTGCAGGTGGGTGACTGCAGGTTTTGGGGCGAAGGTGTGGGTACGGGGCGCGGGGTGGCCGGGCATGTCACCTCAGTGTCTGCCTCAGGCTCCACACTGGCATCAAGTTCTTCCCCAGTGGAGGCGGGTTCTGCCAGGGACTCCCCTTGGAGAGGTGTGGGTGTGGCCTGCTTGTCTCCAGCGGAGGTGGTGGTGGTGGTTGCCCTCTTCTTACGGTGTGAGGTGGATGCCCTCGCAGTTGTCTCCTGATTTGCTTCTTCCTCATCAGTGCCTGGGGGGGTAGAAGAGATGCAGGGCATCAGTGATGGTGTGACATGGTAGTGGCGGTGACGTTCATTATTCATTTGATCATGCTTTCATGTCTTACAGGTCTGTCACGCAGGGTATTCAGAGGGGGCATGTAAGCATTCACTGCATGGCAGGTGGCATGCCATTGATTTTGGGTTTGTGTGAAGTATCACATGGGCAAGCTCCAGGTGTGTTGGCTGTGTGTTGGTTAAGTGATGGGCACTCAGCATGCATTTCAGTGTGGCAGCGTTTGGCCCACCATCTGTATTTGGGTATGGTCATGTGGGTGTTGGGAAATGCATTGCCTTGCCTAGACTCTCTACCACTTCACTTGTGCTACTTCATGGTCTCCCGTACAGGGATCTGCAGGGTTATTCTCCTCCTACCGCGGTTGATGCTGCACCCGTCTCCATCTCGCATAATCCCTCGATGGACTCAGGACTGATGAATCTGCTGGCCGTCTCCTCCCAGGGCATCAATTTGGCAGGGGGGTGGGCATCCCCGCCTGTGGCCATGGCCTTCCTCCGATTGGTGGCCATGATATTGCGTACCCTCAACCGGAGGTCATCTCCCCGCTTCCTGCAGTCCCTCACACTGTGAGGGGTGGGACCTACGGCTGATACCTTGCGGGCTACCTCTTGCCAGATTTGCCACTTTTATTGCTGCACCTCACGCTTCTTGTCGTGGGATTGTATTGTCTCTGCATGTGCAGCTAGAGTGTCCACTAATATGGTGAGCTCTGCGTCTGAGTAACGCTGTTTACGCAGCCAGGGGGTGGTCTTCCTGGTAGCCTTTGACATCCTCTACGGGTTTTCACTGTATTCTCCGGGTATCGGCTGGTGGTTATGGAGGATGGCAATGGATTGTGTTTTTAAAGATGGCCGCCAGCCCATTTCCCGTTCCTGCGCGATGACGTAATTTCCGGGTCAGTTTTTTGGCAAACATGGTATTACCATGCCGGTATTACCATGCCGGTATTTAGGGGTTGGTATGAGGCGGTACCGCTTTGGGCGGGTCCCGCGATGCCGGTATAGGGGAGTTGGAGGTCCTTTAGCGGCATGGCGGTATTGCCACTACTGGCATGGGGGGATGCGCGTGCTCGTGCACTCGTAATCACCCGCTATTAGCGGGTTCATACGAGCATGGACCCGCTCATTCCGGCATGCCGGTAATGAACCCGGTTTTACCGGGCAACTCGTAATGAGGCCCATGGTGTTTTCTACTTCTGTCATAGCTAATTCTGCCTCATTTGTTATTAGTGGCTCTCCCAGTGGTCCTTGGCTTCCTGTTGCAGAAGGTTGACTACTGTCAGGAGTGTCCTTATCTAGTTGGGCCTGGAGTTCTTCTTCGTGTTGCTGTTCATTGTGCAACATTGTTTTGTACTGTGTAAAGTTTACATCAGTTATAGTGTTTTCATTTGCTTTGAAAGCGTCTTCATATGAGTCATAGTTATCTAGTATTTCTTCTTCTTTTCTCCATGGTTTAAAGAGTTGTAGCAGGGACATGTAATATAGTTCTTTATGTTGAGGAGTCTTTAATGACAATTTGATATGATTAATTAAATTTCATTTGGTGAGTTTTACTAAGCTGCCTTCACAATTTGTCACTCTATATTTACCTTTTTTTTTCATCGGGTTTTATATTATTATTGTATGTGAAGTTTTGGGCTACGTGGTATAGACACATGTTTTTCAAACGTGTTACTTCTGTTTGGGTAGTATGTGTCTGGTAAATTGTTTTTTAAAATGTCTTGGCTGTTGGGATCATGTTTGGCTATTGTTTCTATATCTTCGTATGATTTTAGAACTCTTTTTCTAGGTTTAGCAGGACCAAGACTTAGCCATACTATATTTTCAGATTTTCCATACAGAGCAGTACCAGTTAAGCAATCTTCTGCTTCATAGGAGCCACATTCTCTATGGGAGAGCATTTTTATGCTCAAGCTGTATAATTTCTGAGACAGTGTTTTGTCTGATGACAGGTCATTCCAGAGGTCTTGGAGCTCTGTTTTTTCTGCTTTTGTTAAGTATGCTGTAACATATCGTGCAACTGCAGTTGAATTGTCTGCAATGAACTGCACATCTATGTTTGCGTTCCATAGGTGGGCAATGATTGCATTGTAATCATTGATATATTTTTCTTCTTCTGTTCTTTTTATGTAATATGTATTTTTAGGCGATTTACCTTTAACACTATGGGCCTCATCACGAGTCTGGTGGTAACCTTTAAATGCAGCAGTAGCGCTATTACCGCTGCATTCAAGGACCCGCCAGATCATGGCTTTGACAGATTTCCCCCAGCTCTGAGCGGGGGGAAATCTGCGGCAAATTTGCTGATTTTCGGTGCGATTACCACCAGCGGGAAATCCACCAGCGGAAATAGCATGAATTTTCCCCATTGGACCCAATGGGGAATGAGGAATTCCCGAATGGGCCCAATGGGGAATGGGCAATAACCCTTCCGCCAAACCCGTGATCCGACGCTAACAGCACCGAGGGGTTTGGAGGTAGGGCTATTAGCACTGGCGTTAATAGCGTCGGCGTTACCGCCCAACTCGTAATGAGGCCCTATGTCTAACTGAAGACATGAAGTTGTTGACTTGACCTGTTTTTGTAACCGGTCTAGGGAAACCAAAGCGGCATTTGGTGTAGTATTCCCCTTTGTTTTTGAATTTGCAACGACAATATTTGCCACATTTGTGTCTTTGAAATTGTAAAATGTGTGCATGAAGATCACTCTTAGTTGCTTCTGATGTTATTTCACGAGTGATATATTTTTCAATAAACTGTAAAACAGTGGCATCACTGTCTTGACCGAATTTAGGAGCATCTTTAATCCATAAAAGCATGTGGATATGTGGTGCCTCTCTGGATTGGTATTCTTTTCTCCAAAAGAAGTGTTGCACTTCTCCGAGAGGAGGAGTAGTTTTATTACAAATAAAGTGTAGCATAGCAATGAAGCGATGGTGAAAATATCTTGAAACATTAACAGGATCTAGAGAACAAAGTTCTCCAGGTGTTAGTATATCTATGTTTGTTTTGTTTTTGTTTGATATGCGTAGGAAATCATGCAAATCTTCCCATGCATATTCTGCACAACTTAATGTAACAAACCAAGTGGGTGGGCCAAGGTTTCTTATCATACAACGTACATCTCCATGATGTCGAAACCAGTACTCTTTAGTACCACGCATATTTTCTAATAGATTTGTAATATTTGATTGTAAAACCTCATCTTTTTGTTGCACTTTTTGTAATAATTGTGTAGCTGACATATTTTGAAAGTGGGATCCTGATTTTAATGTGTGCGCAACTCTGTAACATAAAGTTGCTAGTTCACTTTCAAAGAGTATGTGAATATGTATTCCACATTTTGTCTAAATCTGGGATCTTCAGAATACATCTGTAATGAGCGGTATTCGGATGCTGTTCTTTGAATAGGTATATCATCGTACCTTCCTCCTTTGCCAGTAGGAAAGAGTAGAGGAAAAGCACGTGCTTCTATACTTTTTTCCCGTATGCTGATTGGTGATCCTTTTGTTTGACGCATTTGGTACGTTTCTAGTGCATCTTCTACAGTGTCATTAGAGTGCAATGGGTGAATTGTAAAATGGTCTAAAGTATTGGATATTGTATCAGGATCTAGGAGCTCAAATTGACCAGCTTCTTGTGTCTCTTGAATTATTTCAGTGGTATCCATCAAGTTTTCTTCAATATTAATTTCTTTGTAGTATTCATCATTGTCATTTAGATATTGCAAGCCTTATCTAACTTTATGTAAATCTACCAGCTGTTGCCAAATTGTTTTGTCTTTTGTAGGTACACCATTTACTAAGATAATTAAAGATTGCTCCATTAGACGTTGCACTCCTAGCGTGTGCACATTTTCTTTTAGATCTAATGGTAAATATACTACTTTTCCCCGAATACCTTTCACTAATTCAGAGGGAGGTAATTTAGCTGTTTTTGGTTGAAGGCGTATTATTGCCTGAAAGGGGTGCACTGTTTGAATGATGATGCTCTCATATAAATTGAGTTGTTGTAAGGGTTTTGGTAGTGGAAATAATTCCAGATTATTTGTGATAGCACGTGAAGGAGTTTGGTTGTTGTCAAGTTTTGTAGTGCAGTAACTGCAAAGTATTAAGGGGTCAGTTATTTTGTATTTGTTTTCTGCTATAAGGTAGAGAGCTAATTCAGACCATTTAGAATCTTCAATGTTTTCTATTTTGTATGTTAGGTATACAGCTTTTGTGTTACTTTTATAAAAGGTTATACGGCAACATACACACACATGGTTTGGTACTTCAGCAGATGTACTTTTAAATTTCAGTTTTTCTTTTTTGTATGTGTGTAGTAGAAGGTTGCCATACATAGAATTGTTGCTAATTTGCTTTAAAGCTATTTCATTCTGTAAGTGGCTTTCACTTCCAAAATATTTTTTATGGATATAGTCGATTTCTTCAAGTAGGTCTTTTGCTGTACCATGTAGAAGAATGTTATTTAAATTGGCTAGATCTAAAGCAGGACTTTTAGCATAGTACAGTTTATAGACTAGATTTCTTATAGTTGAATGATGTGTTGATATCATTTTGATATAATGGAAGGTGGTTTTGCAAGTAGGTCCTGAAATGCAGGCCAATGAATGTCCTTGTAGTCCTGTGTACTTGCGCACTGGACAGGTATCCATATTTTGCAGTAATTTAATTTTGATTTTGTTTTTGCCTTTCACATATTGATTGAGGAATTGGCGGTAAGACTTGAAAGATTTTTTGGGAATGTTACACATTGACGTGCATGGCCATTTGTATACTAGACGTTCTGATTCAGTTGAATGGAAACGTAACTCTAAGTTTTCTGGGGATATTTTTGTAAGCAGTATTTCTTGTTCCATTATGGTATTTTTAACTTTTTCATAACCTCGTCCACTGCTATGTATGGCAATTGTATTTGTTTGCTTTTGTTTGTATGCTTCTTCATTAAAGTGTGGTTCTGTGCTCGTAGTGTGACTCCACTCACCTCCACAGATACTTAAGAAGTTATTTCTGTTGACATTTCGTTTATTGAGAAGTCTTTTTTGTAATTTAGTCATTAGTTTTGTTAGTGGTTTCATTTTGTTTAAAACTAAAATAAATAACTTTCTTTTGAGAAGGATTGCACTGTCTATCAGCGCTTCTAAGATTAATTTCCTACGATGGGTTTTAAGAGTTGAGCCTGATTTCTCTCCTGTTTTTATAAGATTTTGAAGGACTCTGTGACGGAACATTTTTGCTAAAATACTTTTTTTGGTATGCTTACTTTGCACTGTATCAAGATTTATAGCAGCAGTTTTATTTGTAGTGGTAGCTGATTTTTTGTTAATTGTAGCTTGTTTTATTTTTCGCTAAATTACTGTATTAGCTGTTTTGTTTTAACGTTTTCTTTTACAAGTTCTGCTACAGATGGACGCTTGTTTTGGACACTTCTATTTTCATTTGCTCTGCTTCTCCGTTGCTTTCTATGGACTTGATTTTTGGTAGGCATTCTTTAGGGTCTGTTGAAAAAAATAAAGAAGGTATGGGTTGGGGTGTTCTTAATGTAGGTGCGCTGTGTGCATGAGTGTCTGAGTAAGATGATAAAGATGTATGTAATGGTGTGTGATTGTGCATTGGCCAACTACAACTAGTTGAGATGGGTATTCTTGAATGTATGTGCTACTAAACTGGGGTTCAGATGACAGTAGAAAGCAAGCTAGTGGTGTGGAGAAGTACAAATAGTAAATCTAATGGTATACAATTAAAACAGTTGTTTGTTCTATAATATCAAAATTGTAGGGGCTGAGTTGGGTCATTTGTGTGTCGAAAAATAGGAAATTGTGCACCATTCTGCCTGTAAATCTCTGTTTAAAATGGGGATTTGTAGACAGAATGGTGCACAATCTCTATTTATTTTTAGGCACAGAAATAGCATGAATTAACCTTACAGTGTGTTTGAATAATAGTACAAAAAATATGGTGGTATTCAACTTACTTTTTTTCTGAAATGAGCAGGTTTCTTCTTAGTTGTTCTTTGTACTTCAAATTCGGCTGCTTCTTTTCAGGAGAATGGTCTTCACTGCAATTGTAAAGGAAACAAATTAGTAATTTTGTTTGTATAAAGCACTGTTTTTAATTTAGACATTGATTTTTTTAATTGACATTGACCCTCAGCGCCTTCCTCAAAACCATGAAAACGATCTTATTCACATAAAATGCATCGCACCAGTTGAACACATATCATATGTTCTTAATGCATAAACTGTATTGTAATGACTAACTGTACCAACCAAAATATCATTTCTATGCCTTGTAGAATTCATAATGTACCACTGAATACCACTATTTCTGTAACTAAGCTCTTGTAAGTAAAAGCGCCTCAATGCCATGGGCTGCTTGCGCACTATATAAATATAAGTAAATAAATAAATTAATTAATACATTTTTATGTTTTTGTACAAGTATTGTTGTTTGATATTTGAACATACTGTGTGTATGCAATTTTGTTTGAGTATGTTAACTCTTCATATTGTACTTTAAATATGTTAGTTCAACATGCTTTGAAAATGTGTGTGTAAAAAGAAATTAAATAGAAGATAGGTTTGGAAGTGACAGTTGATTTTAGGAGATGGAAAAAATGACAGTACATTCATTTTATAGATTATACAAGCTAAAAGTCAGTTAATCTGTTTATATGAATCTATAAGAATTGTACATGTACTATACAGAAAATGTGCATACCTGTAGTTTGTGTTCATGTATATGGATATGCATGCAGCTGCAAGTAGAAATCTTGGAGACTTGTACAGTATTTCTTGTAGAAGGTCCTTTCCAATGATATGACACTTGTACTCAGAGAGATTAACAGTACATTTGAAGTGCTGATCTACAATGATGCAGTTAGATGTAGAGGTCTTGGATGTGATTGGTGTATGGTCATGTGACTGCTTAGCTATATCCAATGAGGGAATGGCACAGAAAGTAAAATGGAAATGGTAGAAAGACTGTCCATGTTACGATATGTACGCAGACATGGCGGTAGTCCGCGGACATTGGGTGCTACATCCGGGGGCTTTGGGTTGGGGAGCCATGCAAATGAGAATGAGCAGAGAAAGGGATTGGTCAGGAAAGTTTAGTGGGTGTGTTGTGCCAGGAGAGAGTTTCTCAGATACTCTTTTTGCTGAGAGAAGAACAGATAACTATGGCTGTGTGTTTCAGAAAACAAATTGTTTGTATTGTGGGAGACTCGTGGATACATTGGTTGAAGGTGCATGCAGAAAGCTGTGGAGTAGCTGTAGATCTTGGATTCCCACATGTGGAAGTGCACTGGCATGGAGTACGTGGAATGAAGTGGTTGGACTTGCTACCTCTCTGTGCTACTTTGGAGACAGAGCAACATCCAGACATGATTGTTATTCATTGTGGAGGGAACAGTTTAGGACATGTGTCTGGGATTTCTTTGCAATTTGCAATGAAAGAAGGACTTGGGAAGGTCATGAACATGTTTCCGAATTCTCAAGTAATTTTTTCACGGATTGCGCAGAGACAAATGTGGCTTTGTTCTTCTTAATTTGGACCACAAATGGAGAAAGCAAGGCGCACTGTCAATAAGGCTGTTTGTGCCTTTCTAAGAGATTTTGGCATGTCCTCTTTTCACAATGAAAATGTTATATTTCGTAGTACATACATTTTTCGCAGAGATGGAGTCCATCTTACTTATGCTGGCAATCAGATTGTTCTGAGAAATGTAGAAAATGCATTGCGACCTTTTTTGGAATTACAGCATCCATTTTGTAGTAGGTGTTGAGCATTTCAAATTTTTCTAACACAAACACCACCAAAAGGCTCTTTTCAGAGCCACCACTTCCTCCCAGATAAAACTGCAATGGTTATGATAGGGTAGCACTCCAAAATTTTAGATGTTCGCAGACTGTCCGCAAACTTCTAAAAAATACACAGGGCCCTGCTTCATTTATTTTCACTTCTATTTTTTAACTGTGAAAGGCGGCTCTGAAAAGAGCCTTTTTTTATTTTTGTTGTTTTATATTTTTTTTGTTTTTTTATACACGACACACTAGGAGAGGAGGCAAAAGGAGGGTAGGGGGGACACCAACCACAGGGATAAGAAAGGGCGAGTGGAGAGAGGAAGATGTAGAGTGGGTTTTTCTTGGGTAGTGAGCAGATCTTCTCGTGCTCTGAGACGATAGCCTCAAAAGCACTACGAAGTCTCTCCCCCCTGCACAATACTGCGTCACAGTACATAGACACAACTGTGACCCTCAAAAGGTAAGGGTCACCAGTATTGCGTATGGCCTGTGAGGCAGCTTGAGGAATACGCTGTCCCACAGGAGTATTCCTTGTGGTGACAGGATCGGAAACGGAGGATGAAGTAGAGGAAGTCAACCTGCTACGCTCCTCGCAAGGTACAACCTTGCGAAAGGCCCCAGTGTGGAATGACCTTAGGTGTCACTTCATGGTAGTTGTCCCAAAGCTGTATGAACCAGGCCTCCCGCGGCTGAGTACCATTTTGCACTCGCTGCAGGTGACTTGGTTCGCATGTGCCTTAGGACCATTACCACGAATGGTAAATAACCGCCACACCCAAGATTCACGCCGAGTGCTGGTAGTAGGGACTTCCACTAGCTCATTCTTGTCATCCTCTTCATCCTCCTGTGCATCCTCACTCCTATTCCCCTCTTCTGTCCCTTGGGGAGGCGGTGGTGGTGGAGGGGGTGGGGGTGGTGCTGAGGCAGATGTAGCACCAGGTGGCATGAGTGGAGCCATGGATGCCATCAGGTTTGAGATGAAAATCTGCAAAGTTGGCAGCAAAATTCGCTGTGTTCTGTAGGATAGCCAGAAACACAATGAGAATGAGCTCTAGGGTGTGGCCTTTTATAGGGGTGCTTGTGCGCGGTTCACGGATATGCGTGCTGTCCGCGGACAGATCGAACAGAAAAAAGGGTTCAAAAAGTCACAAAAAGTGTGTAGAAACTCAGGATTACTATGTGGGGCTTGTTCTATGGTGAGTTTTTATTGAAAATTATTGTAGATTGCTTGAAAATGTAGTTATAAATTGTTCGGGGACACAAACAGTGTTCGCAATCAGAACACACGCTCAGCGTGGGTGCGGTCACATGATAGGTTCGCGAACATGTCCGTGAAGGGAGCAGGTGTCCGCAGGACACCAAATGCACTAAAACTGTTTTGCGCATGCGTGTTTGTGTTCTACGGACACTGTTCGGGTCCTGAAGTGATTAAAAGTGCGTCACAAGTGAAACGAACAGTTACGGACAGGCGTTTGTTCTTAGAACAGTTTCAACTTGTCAGCGAGCAATACGGACAGGCATAGCGTCCTCAGGACACCCCCATTTTGATTATTTACGAACATCCCAGGACACTTGATGTATTCTTAGAACAGTTTCAACCTGCCTACGAACAGTACGGACAGGTATAGTGTCCTTAGGACACCCCCATTTCTTTTATTTACAAACATTTCAGGACACAGCATGTGTTCTTAGAACAGTTTCAACTTGCATGTAAACATTACAGACAGATATAGTGTCCTTAGGACACTCCCATTTTCGTTTCTTTACGGACATTCCGGACACCCGTGCTGTCCGCCGACACCTGAACTGCTTTTTAAAAAAAGAAAAGAAATGAATTAGGACACAATATAATAATTTTACTTTATTTTATATGGATGTAAAATTTATGACAGAGAAGGTGAGGAAGAAACTGAAATAAAAACAGGAGAATTGGGGGTTTCAATAGGATTTTTATGAGGTGAAGAAGGGATGGAAGTCTCATCAAAATGTTTTGGTTCATGGAGAGGGTTTGGGGATAATTGAGTAGGATATGGTGAGGGGGGACAGGTACATGTGGGACAATGGTATTTAGTTGTTTGTTTCAAGTAATCCTCCACAAAGTTTTTTAAATTGTTAAAATTTGCCATGAGTAGGTCAATTTTTTCTCTTCTATGTGCTGAAGAGTCTTATCCAATACTGCTTTTTCTTTAGTATTTTCAATTTTTGTATGGTCTGTACAGATTTTTTTTATATGTTAAATGTATATAAAATAATATGTATTAATTGGTTTATATAGTAAAGTGTCTACCATTAGGTTCACTATCTTCAGACATTTCCTCAAGTGGGAAATGCTCCTCTAGCCACTCCAGAGTACTAGACATTTCTTGGAGCCCTGTTCTTGGAAGCCCGTTCTTGGAAGCCCTGATTCAAAATTCGAGTGCCCAGATTCGCCTCGCCCTAAAGGAGCACTCTTTATGTGCATATCCTGCATCCAGGTACACGAGGTACCAAGCATCTTCCAAAATGGCCACCTGTTTCTGACAGGAGCCTCATCTGCCTAGCCAGGCCCGCCACAACAGCCAATGCCACCTACCGATTATCCTGTGACCGTTCTTAACAGCCATTGGCTGCCAGCAGGCGAAGCCGGCCCACATTCTCTAAGGCACACTTAATCAAGACTACTGCCTGTTATATGCCTGTTCGATGCCGTTCGACTGCCCCTGCCGGACCGGACCACCTGTATGAGGTAACATTAAAAAAAACTTCCATGCCGCCCCTACACCGAGGCACTGCATCTTTGCAAGACACCTCCACCTGCCTATTATTCCTCATTCGGTACTCAGAGCTGTCGGCCTGCATACTCGAGTACAATCTACCACCTCAGAACTACACACCTATGTATTACAATTGATGCTTGTATGCTCCCACTAACCCCAGTCACGAGGTACACGAACCTCCACTTCACCTAATGTCTACCATACACGCTCTGGTCCAACCACCTCCCAATCCGTGTCCCCCTTTATTCTGAAGCACTCTGCAACTTGTTCCCTGTATGTGCATTACCTTAGCTAAAAGTGATCTTGCCCACCATTGACTGTGTACTGTCTTGGCTAAATCGTACCTGCCTACTGCTGATTTCTACACTGTCTCAACCAAAGTGAACCTGCCTACTGTTATTTGTGCACTGCCATAGTTAAAAGCACACCTGTTCACTGCTGATTGTGTATTGCCCTAGCTGAATTCGAACCTGCCTATTGTGGATTTTGTACTGCCATAGTTAAAAGCACACCTGCTCACTGCTGATTGTGTATTGCCCTAGCTAAATGCGAACCTACCTACTGCTGACTTTGCACTGCCCTAGTTAAATTCGAACCTGCCTATTGTGGATTTTGTACTGCCATAGTTAAAAGCACACCTGCTCACTGCTGATTGTGTATTGCCCTAGCTAAATGCGAACCTGCCTGCTGCTGATTTTGCACTCCCCTAGCTAAAATCGAACCTGCCTATTGTTGATTCTGCACTGCCCTAGCATAATCGAATTTGCCTATTGCTGCGTCGCATCTCCTCCCAGGTGCACATCCACCATGCTCTTTAGGGCGCTTCTTATACTGTATCACATTCTGCCCTTTGAAGCAGCAATTATCACCCAGCTACACATACGGCCGACACACCTTCAGCCATCACTCACCTTATCTCTCCCAAGCCTTGTCCCCCCGACCCTATGCATGGCGACCCCCACAATGGACCCTAGGATATCCACTTTAGGCCTCCAGCACACTAACACTGACACTAACCCCTACTTCAACGACTCAGCCCTCTAGCTGGAACACTTCGCCAGTAAACCCACTCCGAATCAACCGTGTTCCTTATCTCTTAGAAACAAAAGATTAGGCAACAGATTCTGCATACGCACCACCCGCAGTAATCTCCCCAAGCAAACACTGCACACACCACCGTGCTCACCCACTGCACCCATCAATAGCAAACCCCCTTCTACAGAGGCGAAATTGCCGGTTATCAAGGGCGCCGTCATCAACGCCAGATCCCTCCCAGCGCACTCTCTAGATATAGCAGACCATATAACATCCTCAGATCTCGACTTCATTGCCATAGCTGAAACTTGGTTCATGCCGCATCCGGTCCTTCCTTATCCCTTGCCCTACCACCTGGCTTCGGCATCATGAGATGTGACCGCACCTCTGCCTCCCAAACCAGAGGTGGTGGCCTAGCCATCATCCACAAAGCCACTCTGGATTTAAGAGTATCTACCAATACTAAACTCGAGTCCGCTGAACTACTATCAGTTAAACTCGCACTAACACCTAATCAAACAGCCACCATCCACCTAATCTACAGGCCCCCAGGCCCGCAGCCTCCTTTGTCTGTGAAATCTCTACCCTCCTCCTTGACAATGCAAAAACTAACTCACAAATTATCATCCTGGGTGACCTCAACCTAGGACTTGGCGACCCCAAAGATCCTATTGCACTAGACTTGGAAAACGCCCTTTCTAACTCTGGCTTCACCTTGCACATCCAAGAGCCCACGCATTCTAAAGGCAGGACCCTTGACTGATTAGCCAGCTCTAACTGCATTATCAATGTCCTGGTCAATACCCTCTGCTTATGGTCAGACCACCACATCATCACTTTCAATATTGAAGCTTCTCCCCGTATCCCGACCCAGATAGCGCCTGCTCTCTCGACCAGAAACAAAAAGTCATAACCAAGGAGAAACTTCTACCTCTGCTACACCCCTCGCTTAAAGCAGCCACTGACTCCTGCAATGACCCCACCACTCTAGCTGACATCTATAACTGCAGTATGCTCACAGCTATAGACTCTATTGCCCCCATCAAACTGAGGAAGGCCAAACTGTGGTTCACACCACAGTTAAGAGTACTCCGCAAAACTAAACGCTGTGCAGAAAATCGTTGGAAAAGTCACCCTTCTGACGCGCACAAAGACGGTTTCTTCTTGGCATCGCTCACCTACAAAGCAGCCATTATAGAGGCGAAAAAAGAGTCCCTCAATAATCGCATCCTGCAAGCTGACTCCAATTCTAAGGAACTCTTTAAGATCCTAAAAGAACTCGAAACACCTGTTACCCCCCCCGACACTTGTATTAAAGATAGCAAATGGTGGGCTAACATTCAGGCAGCGTTACTGAATAAAATCACCACGCTTCAATCTAAAATCATAGCTAAACAAGACAGCCTGAAACTGGACAATCGCCCTCCTACCCCAGCTGAGGCCCTCTCCCCTGACTTGCCCAATCTCAAACGGTTTGCCTTCTCACCACTCATCACTGCGGAGGTGGAAAACATTATCCTGAGGATCAAACCGTCCAACTGCCAGGGTGATCCCTGCCCTGCCCCAATCATTAAGGAATCAGCCCACGATTTGGCCCCATTTATCACATCCTTCATCAATGCTTCCTTTAAAACAGGAACTGTCCCTGACTACCTCAAGGACGCATGGGTGATCCCCCTGCTCAAAAAACCCTCCCTTGACCCCAGCATACCTGCCAACTACCGACCTATTACTACTGTCCCGTTTCTGCTAAAAATCTTAGACCCGCAGCATACCTGCAAATCCAAGAGTACCTGGAAGCCAATAATCTCCTAGGTCTTAGACAATCTGGCTTCTGCCCCAGACACGCAACAGAGACAGCTCTACTAGACTTAAAAACTCAAATTGAAGTTCTAAAGGACAACGGCAAACTGGCCCTGTTAGTTCTACTCGACCTCACTGCAGCATTCGATTTGGTCAATCACCAAATCTTATGCAAGCATCTTCACTCTGCCGCCCATTTCTCTCTGTCAGCTACGGCCTGGATCAAATCATTCTTGAGTAATAGATCTATGCGGGTCTTCTCTCAATCTGCAGCTGCAGATCCCTCCCCTATTCACTGCGGCGTCCCCCAGGGCTCTTGCGTGTCGCCAACACTATATAATGTTTTTACAAAACCGCTCTTTCATGTACTTGACTATCTGGGTGTCTCTTATACGAATTACGCTGACGACACCCAGATACTCATTCCCATCACTGGAGCCCTGAATGACGTCTACCTGGTCATCCAAGCCTGGATGGCAAAACACCAGCTATGCCTCAATGATGACAAGACTGAGCTCCTCATCTTGGGCACTACGCAACGCCTTAGTAAACTTGAGCCATCTTACCAATCGTTTATCATCGATGGCAACACCATCCAAGTTTTGAAAGACACCAAAACCTTAGGCGTCTACCTTGACGCCACCTTATCCCTATCCTGACAAACAAATGCAGTCAGATCTGCTTCAGCATACACCTGCAAACTCATTGCAGCCTGCAGGCCATTTCTTACCACTTCAAACACGGTCACACTGGCCAGAACCCTCATCATGGCCAAAATCGACTATGGTAGCGCCCTCTACCTAGGAACCAGCCAAGAGAATCTGAACAAATTGCAAATCTCCCAGAACAACGCCATTAGAGCGGCTCTACACATCCCACGAAACCACCACATCTCGGAATCCAGATCCAATCTACATTGGCTACCTGTCAAACAGAGAATCTCACTGAAAGCCTTAGGCCTTACCCACAAATGCCTAGCCAACCAAGCTCCCCCATATCTCTGCACCCGGCTATCCCGCCACGCGCCTACCCGCCCTCAAAGAACCACCCACACCCACTGTTTAACCATCCCTAGGTTCAAACTACAAAAAGCGGGTGGATCAAGCTTCCCCGTCCTAGCCTCTAAACTGTGGAATGCCCTCCCCCTCACCATCAGATTAGAAGAATGCTTCAGTGCCTTCAAGCCAAAACGAAAGCCTGGCTCTTCAATCAGCCTTGAAACTCGGATCTCTTATGTACCTGGGAGCCCTGTCTCAGTAAGCGCCTGCTCTAATCTCTGCTCTGTAAATGATGTATATTGCTGTATACTCTGAATACTTTGCACTGTATATGAAGTTTGATTATATGTATGTTCATTATGTAACCATGTCTAAAGTTACGCCCTGATGCCTCCGGGCCTGATGGTGCGCGTTACAAATAAACAAATACAAAATACAATACAAATACAAATTTCTGTGAGAAAAAAAAACATAATATCACTTTTTTTGTATCTAATACAGAAAGTTTACAAATATATGAGTAAAATGCAGTACAATTACTAGCTTCTGGTAAGGTGTGTTCTGACTGGTCTGTAGATCTGCTGTTGCTCTTAGTTGTGGAGTTTCTGTGAAATAATCATGTTCGAAGACTATCTTTCTTCTTTTGGTATATTCCATTTTATAACATATTGTATTTAAATGAATGGTTAGTGTGTTATGTATATGGGTTACAATTCTTATGTATTACTACATATAATGTGTATGTGTGCTGGTTTGTGAATTTGTAAAATGTTCGTATGTTATGATATAACAATTAAACATACCCCCCAGACTTTTTGGGTAGTGGTGCTGTTGTCCGCATATGTCCACAGACATTAAAATAGTTTGCGGACATGAAATTCAGTAGAGGGGGTTCAGTATGTTCTATGTTACTTGTACATAAAGTCAGAGTTATTATTGTTAAGTTGTCACTCAGGCAATTATTTATTTAACATAGCAGGAATATATTTAAAAACATCAAAATTTCATAAAATTCATTCTATTAAATGCATTCAACCACTTTCATACCACATACATCAATCCACTCATACAAACCACCAATGAATACAAAGTAAAAACATATAACAGTTCATCAACAATCCAATTATTATACAAAAGAGTGTTTGTGTGCAAAACAAGGTGCATAGCAACAATAGATTTTGAAAAAGTGGTCAACAGTAGGGGTAGGACAAAGTTTTAAAGGTCTTCAAAGTTGGCCTTATCCACAGTTTTTCTCTACCGGTTTTGACGTATTAACGTTGTTGGGGTTACGTCTTCATCAGGAGCTAACACTTGGGTTTCTATAAACAAAGTAAGCATAAAGCCATACATTCCCAATAAAAATAAATAAAGGAAAAAATGAGAAGAAAAAGAAAAGAAGTGTGGATGTATTATTTAACAATGTTCAGATGTAGAGTAGAGAGATCTACTCTTGTCCTGCTTATGGCCCCAAACCTATATATCTCTGGGGAAAACAAAGGGTATCATGCAGGGAGTGCAACCATGAAGAAATCAGTGTCCCTGGGCAAATCAGAAGTGAAACACAGCTGTATACAGATCCATTATGAGTGAAGTAGATCACCAACCATGCGTGAAGCCCAAATAGTGAAGTCTTTTACAACTCATGAGGCACTTCTTGAGACCCTACAGACTAACCTGGGTACAACTGGAATCAATCCGTTGTATGTGTGGTACTGGAACCACTGTCATGAAGTAGGCAGAGTCCAGATAAGAAATCCTGCGTGATAGATGGGTCAGCTTGGAGCTCCAATCTACAGATTTTAAGCAATACATTATATTGTCAGCTACCATGCCGAATGGGCAAGGTGAACAATACAAGAGAAGCTGTAAGGTTGGGCATAATTAGGGGCAACTAGTTATTATCTTACCCAGAGTGACGGGTAATGAAGGGGTGCAAGTGGAAGTAATTGTGCACCTCAGCAGAATGTTATTGGCAGTGCCTTTGGTCGAGGAAGAATGAACCCTAAATCCTGCACGTCTGAAACATCAAAAAGCATAAAAGAGAAGGACTAATAAGTAATTATATTCCGTCATGGAGGCAATATCAAACAGGAGGGAACCACTAGAAAATATCATGTCAATGACCTATTAGTGAACGGATGGCAATTTCATAGTGCACCGGCCCAAAGATATATATAATATATAATCTGGGTTTTCCCAAGTATTCAGCTGAAAAGAACCCTTAGAATTACTTACCCAGAGCGGACGCTTACATAATGGCAGCCGCTACAAAGATGAAAGCAGAAGTCCGCGGTTGAAATGGAGCACTCGGGATTCCTCCAACTTACTCTGGGGGTAATCGCGCATCTAAACAACGCAGTTGTTAGTGCGTCTAAATACGGTGTAACATTTCACGTGATCCTAATTGCAAAACATGGGTGGAGCTAACTTAAACACTCGCTCACGTGATTGTTTTGGCAAGTGACTAGCACGTTCCCCTACGTTACGGGGATGTGCTCCCAGACGTTTCTGCCGACACTCTAATGCATTTCTATGGAAACAAACGCGAGTAAATGAATATAACAAAGTAGTCGCTGCTCCACTGCCATGCACCATAACCAATGTCGCGCATAGCCTGTTATTCTATCTCAATAAGAGAAGCAAGTAGCTTATGATTTTTAAACACGTCAAAAAAGTATTTCTATAATCCTTTGACGTATTATGATGGGCCCAAACATAAAAATAAATAAATAAATATAAGAATATGCCAGTATGTGCAATGCATTTATTGACACATGCCAAGGGTTATTAATCCTATAAGGAAATTACTAATGCCTTGCAATAATATTATGAACCCTATAATAAGGTTAATAATATATTGCCCTAATGTATGTGGCAGGTGGATGGAATTAAACTGCAAGTTATAGATAGAAAGAGACTATGTTAACTCCTGGCATATATTGAGGATGGGCAACCATAACTAGCGTTGTGCCTGGGGAGAGTTTATGTTAGGACCGTCATGATTAAGCCTGTATGTAACATGACAAGGGTGTCATCGAATGTTGGTTATCACCTAACTATTGGGGTAAATGTAACCGGAAATTACTAGGCCCAGTGTGTAAATTACATGTATCACATGGCCTACAGATCAGTATCTAGAATGAAAATGCACAACAGGAATATATCAATAAAAAGATCAATAAAGAGGTGTTATACCCCTGAGTGCCAGGGTTCCAGAGTAATAAGGCCCTGGGTCAGTGTCTTTAAATTGAAAATCCATAGTTCTTCTTTATACGCTAGGTTTTTTAGAAGCTGTGCAGGATTGGGGCCAGAAACCATATCTACACAGAACCACTCCATTTGTTCCGCTTTATGGCCCAACTCTACATAGTGGATCACCATGGGGGCATTTAAATTACGAGTTTTTATCTTTGAGCGATGCTCATTAATGTGAGTGCTCACTTCCCGAGTAGTTTTTCCTATATACATCTTTTGGCAAGGGCACATAATTGCATAAATTACATTTTTACTTTTACAAGTCGTAAAAGTACGAAGGTCCCAATTTTTGTTTTGCATGAAAAAGGAAGTTGTTTATTTGGAAAATTTACAAGCCACGCAACTGGTACATGGATAATGTCCAATGACAGGATTTTGATTGAGGTCCCGAACTGTAGAAAGCGTGGAGCTACTTCTACTAGCACGAGTAATTTGTTGTTTCAGATTCTTACCCTTTTTAAATGCAAAAATAGGTTTAGACAGAGTGGTTCCTGATGCATTAAGAATGCGCCAGTTCTTAAGTATAATGCCCTTAATGGTTTTGCTGTGTTGACAAAATGTTGACACGCAGACTAGTTCTTCTCTTTTCTCTGTCTTGGTTTTAGGTAACAGTAGTGCCTCTCTATTTGTGTAGCGAGCTCTCTTTCTAGATTGTTTTATAAGCTTTTTTGGATAAGAAAATTCCAAGAGTCTTTTTTCCAATATGAGTGCATGTTTTGTGAAGTTATTAATATCTGTACAGTTGCGGCGCAGCCGCAAGAACATGCCATATGGTAAATTGCGCAGGAGGCTAGCTGGATGTTGACTCTCATATTTTAATGTGGTGTTTCTTTCCGAAGCTTTTCTGTGCAATTCAGTATGAAGGCACCTCTCTTCCGAAAGGATTGATTAGTCCAAGAAAGTAATTCTGGAGGTGGAGTGCTCAAAAGTGAAGTGGATGTCCACATCCACTTCATTCAACCATTCCACAAATAGTAACAATGTTTCCAAGGGTCCATCCCAGATCATAAATATATCGTCGAAATAACGACGATATATCTTGATCTGTGCTCTGTAACGGTTAGAGCAATGCAGGATTTTTTCTTCCTCCAATAAGGCCATAAACATTATGGCCAAATTTGGAGCAAAGGTACAACCCATAGCCGTACCTTTGCTTTTTAGGAAGAAATCTTCCTTAAATTTAAAGAAACTGTTATTCAGAACCAATTGAGCTGCTTTGCACAGGAATTCCGTTGGTACAGTATGTGGAGGCATACACCTCTCTAGAATTGTTCTTAAACTGTGAATAGCTCTATCTTGAGGTATATTGGTGTATAAAGCCTCAATATCCAAGGATACCAGTATTTGTGTGGATGAGACGAAAAGTCTTAATTCGACAAGGTTAATTACATCACGTGAGTCTAATAAGAAGGTAGGAGTTGCCATAGCCAAAGGTTTTATAAAGAAATCAATATATTTGGAAATCGGCTCAAGTACGGAACCACAGCCAGAGACTATGGGCCGACCTGGAGGTTTTCTATATTTTTATGTATTTTTGGCATGAAATAGAAAAGGGGCGTCGTTCCTCTGAAAATGTAATGTATTCAATTTCTTTTGTCGAGAGGAACCCTGCTTGGTTACCTTCATCTGTGAGTGGCAGAATCTTGTCTTTAATCGATTTAGATGGGTCATTAGCAATTCTGGTATAATGGCCTGGGATGGACAAAAGTCTCAAGACTTCTTGGTGATATTTGGAAGCATCCCAGACCACTATCCCCCCACCCTTATCTGCAGCCTTAATCACTATCGAGCGGTCCCTGGCTAGAGTTTGAATCGCCTGGAATTCCTGTAATTTCAAATTGGGTCCTGATTGTGCCCTCGGATATCAAATTGCTTGTTCAATTTCTTTCAAGACTAATTTTTCGAAGATGATAACTTCCGAAGGAAGATCATTGGAATTTGGAGTAAACGTAGACACTCTGGACAACCCAGAAATGTTAGGTTCTCTTGGTATCGTATTATTGAGAAAATAGAAACGTAGTCTCACTTTTCTTAGAAACCCTTTGATTTCAGTTATTATGGACATAGCACTGGGATTTTGAGTTGGGACGAAAGAGGGGCCACGTTTCACAATGGAAGTTTCTGCCAATGTTAAGATACGTGATGAGAGGTTAAAGATGGGTAATGACTGATTAGATATAGTCGGAGATGCAGTCACGCCCTGTAAGCCCGATTGCGAGTCTGGAAATCGCGGTGCATCATGTCCTGTCCTGGGGTATTCTGCAGGGGCATATTGTGGGTCATTCGTCCTAGAGGGGCATTTCTGCGGCCTCTTCGGCCGCCCCTTCCTCGAAAAGGGTTGTCACCCAGGGATTGGTTGTTGGAATCTTCATTACCTGAGTTACTAGACGATGTATTCGAGAATGTAACCCATTTTTTTTTCTGATTATTGGCATTCGAATTTCCCATATTCCAATTAGCATTATTCCTCCAAACAGTTTGGGGATTAAAGTCATCCGCCAAATATGGATAAACCTGTTCTTTTTTAAAGAGAGAAATATCTTTCTTTAATTTCGTAGTCTTTTTTTCAATAGTTAGAGTCTTAAAATCTTGAAAAGATTTTTCGATTTGTTCCAATTTTTGTTTCGCCTCTGTAATTAGAGTATTAGTCAGAAAAGTTTTTTCTTGTTCACCTAGTGCTTCAAGAATTGTGGAACTAACTCTTTGAGCAGTCGTAATAGTTAGAACTAATAAATCACAGCTGCACTTAGTGGCAACCTGACTGAACACCACTTTGTAGTCCTTATCGTCCAAGAAGAGGCATGGGATAATTTTTACTTGTAATCCTTGTGGAATAATGCTGGATCTTAAATATTCTTTTAATATGTGGCCATGCATTTCCGTACGAAACTGTTTCTTTTTAAGTCTCAAGAGTGCTTCACCTGTTGACCCTTGACTTTGTGTTGGTAGCTGTAGATTCTTAAAACATGAAGGGCCTTCAATAAATTCTGAAATTTGAGCTTCCGTGAACGAAATGGTATCTGTTTCCGCCTTGGTCTAAAACCACCAGCCTAAGGTACACCAAAAAGACACCCAAAGTGCAATAAATGAAAAAAAGAATTATAAATAGTGATAATACCCTGAATAGGGTATATACATAGTCAAACAAGTAAAAACCTGCACCGCCAAGGGCTGAATTGAAGTGTATCTGAAAGGCACAGGGAACCCCACTCACTAGAATGGGGTTTTAGCACAATGGTTAATCTCGGAAAGAAAATCCAGAGGATACAATTTGAAAAATATCGTATTAAGGATTTTATTATACCTAATACATATAATCTGGTGTGAGTTTTAATCACAATTTAATCCGCACTCAGGCAATTATTTATTTAACATAGCAGGAATATATTTAAAAACATCAAAATTTCATAAAATTCATACTATTAAATGCATTCAATCACTTTCATACCACATACATCAATCCACTCATGTAGCACAGACATGACAGCAAGTGGTGAGTCAGCTTTTGAGGGTGTGAACAAAGTGTTCCATAGGTCAGTGACAAAACAATGTAGATATACCTATCATGGGACTTACAAAGGGAACTGGTGTTTCACACTAAAGAAGAGTACCATAGAAATATAGAAAATGACATTATTAGGCGGAACTGGGGGGAGTGGTGGGGTCATGTAGGGAGGATGGGGAGAGTGCCGAGAGACCTCCCTCTTTGGTAGTAAGTGAAGTTTAAGCCGAGCTTTGAAGAGATCCACTTTTGAACGTAATTACCCAATCTGATCATTTCAAATCGATTGTATGGTACATCTGGCCCGAATTTCGGCCAGTACCAATTGATCAATTTGAAATTATCAGATTCGGTAATCACTACTAAACATGGGTAGCATGGGTTGCAGGGGTGTCCTCCGCCCCCATGTTTGGTAGTGATGTCCTTTAGGGGTAGCAGGGGTGTCCCCCGCTTCCGGAGGTTTGGAGGCGGGACACAGGGGGGGGGGGAAAGAAGATAAGCGGACCCTGCGCATCGGATCTGACCCACGTAGGAGGGACGGAACTGATGAAGCAGGGTCAGAAGATAAGTGGACGCCAAAAAGGTAAGTAGGGTGTGAGTGGAGGGATGTATTGGGGGCGGTGGGAGGTTTAGGTTTAGCCACATTTGGCCGTGGCAAAATTGTCTTTGCAGCAGAATTGACCACAGTCAATTCTGCCAAGAAGAATTCTGCCACGGCCAAATCGTATACATCCTTTTGAACTAGAGTTGATTTTGATGGGCAGTGGGTGCCAATGGAGAGGGGGAGAGTGGGGAAAGAGCACATGTGAGAGGAGGCTCAGCGGAGCATGGGACAGTGAGTTTGAGTGCAGAGGAGGAGTGGAGGTAATGGGAATGGGAGTAGTCAGGAGGTACAATTTGATAGGAACTGAGGAGTAACAACACTGATAACTTTATAGCACGAGGAAAGGAACTTGAAAATTGAACGGTTGTGTGTGAGAGGCAACCAGCATAGTGTTGGTAGGTAGAAGTGTGGGTGAATCAGGGTAGGGTGTAGAGCGTGCCTGTAGTGAAGTCGAGCACTTTGTTTAGAGGAAGGAAGGAGTCGAGAGGAAGCCAAGGAGTAACTCGAGCAGCAGCCTTGTATGGCCCAGCAATTATGGTCAATGGTGAGGAGTCATGGGAGTTGTCGTAGAAAACATTCACAGAAGGGCAGGTTGCAGACCTCAACTTTTATCGCTATGATGTGTGCTTACTGTACTGTACATTGGGGACACACTTGCATCCCTTGTCTTGGTTCTAAGGGATCTGTTTTGGGATTCCAGAGTTGGGATCTACAGATTGCATAGTTATATACACAGCATTTATGTACTGATCAGGGGAAAGGGCATAGCAGCATATTGTGTCTATCCTTCGATAAACAAAGCTACAGTCATGTCCTATGACCTTCCTGTGTGTGCAAATTGTAAATAGGTTTCTCCAAGTCAAATCTAGTGTTGAATTCAACATTAATAGAATGCAGTTCCTGTGCTTGTCAACAAGAAGGACTGCTGAAGAATTCAGGTACATGCTAGCTGCTTGCTCATACTGCGGGTGCACCTGTCTTTCATTAATGCAATGCAGTGCCTGCTCGCCCTTACATAAGGTGAACACAAAACAGATACTATAAGAAAAGATTGCACTGGCTTCACTTACCCCTGACTAAAAGAAAGAAGGCTTACTACACAGGCATTGCTTGTTTCTTTGCCACCTTTGGCTTTGCCCACCTGTGGGGGGTACACAATTAGTATAATAATGTCTCTGTGGCAAGGTAAGGATCATGGTGTGTTTAAAAGCACAGGTAATATTCCAATGCAGATATCAAAATTAAGATTGGATAAGCAGGAGCTAAAAGCTGCTCCTGTGTATCCGGTTCTAACCATTGACCTGCAGCTAGCTACCACTGGGGAACCGGGAGCTAGTACATAGCGGTCCAGAAATCTAACTTCCACATAAAATGAAACCTATCATTTTGTCCATTATTTATGACACTGGCCCTCATTACGACCCTGGCGGAGAACCATGGTGCAATTTGCACCATGGTCCATGGCGCAAAGCTGCCAACTCCGCCATGGGGGTTGGCGGACTTACCGCCCCATTCCGACCTTGGCGGGGCGGTAAGTCCCCAATCCCCATTTACCCTTCCCCATTCCCATTTTTGCCCCATAGGGTATAATGGGAGTGGGGAAGGCGTTAATTACGCCACCGTAAATTACGGTGGCGTAATTAACAACAAGTCCCGTAGCGCCATGGATTTTTCCGGCTGCAAAAAGCAGCCGTAAAAATCGCCATGGCGCTACGGGAACTCGTAGTCTGGCGGAAAGGTACGCCATGCATTACGCCGGCGTAAACCCCTTTCCGCCAGGGTCGTAATGAGGGCCACTGTATGCTTTAAATGTCATATTGATGTGTCCTGATGTTTATAGATTTCCCCCAACGCGTTAAATTCACATATCTGCGTTTAGTCGCCATTAATTGGCCTGGGGAGCCAAAAGTAGCTGCTGGTAGCTGTTGGTATCGAGCCAATGTGATGAATCTGATGATATAATCACGCCTTTCCCTGAGATTACCTCCCTGTATGTTGCCAGGGGACGGCAGTCGCTACCTGACCCTGACCCTGGGTGTGGCTATATGAGGGAGGAGCACCTGGAGGGAGGTAACTCTCGGGTAGATCAGATGACATCGTTGGAGAAAACCACATGCTCCCCATTCCCTTCCAGGGTTGTTCCCTCAATCCCCCATGCCTTAATGGCATATTGTTGCACGCACTCATACCCCATCTCCTAATAGACCTGTTGTGATTATTACACAAACTCACATTAGGGAGAATATGTTGACAGCTAGAACGAGGAAGAGGCAGGGAGTAGTGAGGATCATTTCCCCGGAGGCTCACTAGCTACGTCCTTCAAGTCCTTCAGAAAGCAACTCCATAATGACTGACACAAGAAAGAACAACAGAATAATGAGGATCATGAAGACAGGGCACCCAACACAGCAATCTTGTTGTTGGCAAATGTGTACGCAAGCTGGGAAGTTCAAATTCAGCCCGGCTGCAGCTGATTATGAGGAGAGAGGAGAGCTGCAGGCACTGAACTGCGTATCGTCAACGCTGACACAACGAGAGTGCCAAGCTTGATGGGGCGCATGCGGATCGAGTATCCCAAAGCAGGGGAGAGCGGAGACAACCGATAAGCCCTGGGATGGAAAAGGGGTTACTGGGTTTGCCTGCGAGTATATTTCTCTCCACAGAAGCAACAGAAACAACTGGTGAACCTAAAAGGAACAAGTCAGTTACCGAGTGGCAAAATAAAGTAAATCACATCTCGAGAATGCAGCGCAAGGGTAACAGTTATCCATGGGTTATTAAGCCCTAAGATGAAAGAAGGAGTGGCCCGTACAGGTAAGTCCTGTTAAACAAGTGTACCAGGTGAAGCTAAGTTTCTACATAACAACGTGTCTGTGTAATAAAGTTCTGGCAGGAAAGTACACCAGGTGATGTTTAGCGTTTGTGTAACAAAGTACTGACAGGAGGGTATAACATGTGAAGTTAAGTATGTGTGTGTAGTACAACAAAGGCAGCAAAGTATACCAGGTGAAGAGTGATGTTTATATAATGAATTCCTGGTAGGAAAGTGCACCAGGTGAAGTAAAAGTTATACATTTGTGTGACAAGGTCTGGCGGGAGAGTATCCCAGATGAGGACCAAATACCTATCGTAAAGAACTTTAAGGAAGGCAATGCCCTTCAATTAAAGAACTATTATGAAATTGTACACAGAGAAATAGAGTCATTACAAAGAGACATATCGTTGGGATTTGCAACATGTAAAATGGGAAGAGAAAGCTTGGGGAAGGGAGCAGGTACCCCAAGAGATGTAAATACAACGAGGAGAGAGAGTAATACTCTTGGAACCTGAATATTCTATTGAGTTAGTGAAACTTGATACAAGGAGTCTGTGGAAGGAAGCTGATCCCTGGAACTGTGAACATCGTTCATTGGAAACCTTATTGTTGGATTGGAACTTTTGTGTTGAACTTGAACATTCAAACACTTGAAAACTCAAGAGTCAATACCCTTACACCTTGGAGTTTATTTAGAGTGTTAGGCCAGAATAGGATTATGGACACTGGAAAGACCTTTTGTTTGGTCATCTTGACACTGAACATATTCATTTGTTTTGCTTGAGGTAGGGAAATTCCTCCTAGATTAGGGATAGTGAGGCATTTTCCAACCCTCATTTTTGTTAATACTACAAACATGTATCATCTGTGTCCCTGTCTCATTCCTGGCTCTTCACACTAACCATGCTCTTCTGGGCTACAAACAGGAACAAAATAGCTCCCAACTCCCCTCAATTGTGTACCTTGCAATGTATCACTGCCCCCCTCCGTATTAGACTAATATCAGACAATGAAAGCAAAAAACATTTAAAAGCCCCTTGACAGGACCCTCAAACTTCCTTGATTGGATAGAGCTTGGAACACCACTTCTGACCTGAAGCACAAATGGGTCTTGATACCCAAACACCCCAAAAAGCACCCTGCCAAACCTGCTAAGGTGGCATGGCATAACAAAGTGCTCGATATTCAACAGAGTAAGTACTGCATTGCATATCTGTTCAACTCTGTTCATTGCTGTATGGTATGTTACTGTGCAGTGTATACCACACACTGCTGATGACAGTAGCATATTCTGTCTGTGTCTGCCTCTCCCTGTTAGGGCCCAAGGCCTGAATTCAGAAATGGTGGCTTGGCACGTCGTGAAGCAATTGAGCCTTTCTGACAATATACCCCTCAAGTGTACAAAAGGACAGATTGAGCTGAGTACTGCCCGAAAATATTTGGTACACCATGGTACCCACACAGCTGGCTGAAAAAGAAAATATCCAAGTATCAACACACAGCTCAAGACAACAAAGTCACATGGCAAGATAAAGAGCTACTACTCACAAGTAAGAATAATGGATTGGGTCGAGGTTTCCAGGCTAGACTGGTGAGTATCCTAGAACAAGAGAGGTAACTATTACTGAGGGTAACAAGGTAGGTAAGAAGAGGAGTCAAACAGTAGTTTGCTTAACAACAGAAGGGTGTTGAATGTTCTGGCGTATTCTGAAGGGATCGCTGGATTGGAGATGTAATCCGTGAAACACAAAGTCTTGTTCCCTATTCCCGCCGGCACGAGGACGCCTAAACAAGTCTTTGGTCCTTGCGCCATTGCGCTAATGTCCCTTTAGTTCTTTAGAGTCTTTATGCAAAAGACGGAGGGAAGATGCGACGAACAAATGATGATTTCCATTGCGGTAGGATCCAGCGGGGGTAAGCAGTCCAGCAGTGCTCTGAAGTGGCAGGAGACAAACAAGATGCAGCTGGTTGGGGCAAGAGCAGTTCCGTAGGCGTTCAGGTTTGGCAACAGGTAAGACAGTAGAGTAGGGCTTAGGCGAGTACAGTCCGTAGGCGTTCCGGTTTGGCAACAGGTAAGACAGTAGAGTAGGGCTTAGGTGAGTGCAGACTGTAGGCTTTCCGGTTTGGCAACAGGTAAGACAGTAGAGGAGGGCTTAGGCGAGTGCAGTCCGCAGGCGTTCCGATTTGGCAACAGGTTTTCAGTTCAGCAGAAACATTAGACGAGGAGAAAGTCAAAATGACGGACCAGGGGATCAAAACCAGACAACGAGGTAACAAGATACGAGGCTATGAAAATACAAATTCAGAAGCAGTGCCATGCAGCATGGGCGGGGCTTAAATCCCGAATCAGCTGATTGCATGCACAACGCACCGCCGTAACCTTGAGTGCATAATTGTATGCAATGGGAGCAAGCATTTCCAGGGCAACTCAAAGCGTTCTCTGAAAGAATGCGTACTTCTGAACGAACGAATGTTCTGATGGCTCGGTTGGAGTCCTGAATCCATAGGCATACCAGGGGATTTATTAGAGGAGCGGGAGTGTTTCCCAATTTGTGTCCCTGATCTAAGACATGATAGAGTGGAATCCAACGGAACCCTGACACTCCTGTTCTCTCTCTCTCTTTCTCTCCCTTCATTTTCTTCTTTAACTTCACACAATGTCGTCTGCTACAGTTTATATGTGATATATCAAAATATTCTGATTGGACTGCACCATGGAGTGGAGGACCAGCCACTCAAACTGTAGAGTGGACCAAAGGTGTGGCTTTCCACCCACTCTTCCTCTGGCAGATGTTCTTGGAGCTGGAGATTCACACAATACTTTTGCAAAATCTTGCCAGCAGAGTGTGAAGCATTAGTGACAATTTCAACAGGCCGGTGGAGGGCAAGGTAGGTGCACCTTCTCACACCTTTGAAACAGAAATTGTAGAAGAGGAGATATGGCAGACATAAAATTCAAAGGCCACTTTTACACAGTATGAGCCACCTGTCTGCCTTTCTGTTCTTCTGAGGACCAACACCCTTGCCTTTGTACAGGCAAGATTCGAAGGTGACCACACCTGCTTTTGTAAGAATAAAATAAACAATTCTTGTGGCTAAGAAGGCAGAACTTGTGCACCCCTTGTGTCCCACCCCGTCAGACCCACCACTCCCTGCTTAGTCCCTGCCAACCTTCCCCTCTTTTCGCACCTGCTGTTCCTGCCCTTGGCTCCTGATACTAGTGTTAGCCGTCAACCATTCCGCGTACCAAACCCACGACTTCTGTCTTTGGTCTCGAAACTAGTGGCAGCCATCATCTTCACCGTGTGTACCTCCACACATAGCTGCCCCCCTGGCCTATGATACTGGTGGCAGCCATCACTCCTCCACCTCTGATGACTTTGACTGTTCTTTCAGCTTCCTCTCCTTTGGTTACACTGGGTAGCCAACTTGTTGATTTTTCTAAACACTTAAACATGCTATTCTGCAGTTCTATTCTTGCTCCCAACAAAGGCTTTGACAACAGTTCCAGTATGACATGTACTTCTTTATTGAATTGTATTTGCTTGGTTACTGGTGCAGTGTTAAAGCTCAGTAGTTTAGTAGCATAACATAATGATATGATCATTCAGATGTGGGCATGTGAGAGTGCATTTCCATATTTGTGACTGCCCCACTGTGCTCCATCCCCTGGGGTGTGCACCTTAATGTGGTTTGCCAACCTTGCACATGTATCTGGGGTGAGGGGCTGCCACCAAAATGTTGAGATGCACTGCAAGAGTTTTGCCTTGTTGGTGGCCTTCTGGACATGCTTGAAACACCCCTTAAGATGTGTCCGGATCAACTCAATTGCATTTGGGTCTGAAGATTCCAGGAGAGTTAGAACCCAAGTGAGCCCCTATCCCTCTATAAAGGGGTTCTGCAGAGGAGTATTTGGGGTCATTGTCCTACATGATGTGTATTGTGATGGCATCCTCTGGGTATTTCTTCCTCGAGTATGGCAGCATCTCCTTCATAATTGGGTATCTCTTTAACGAAGCCTGTGTACTTCTTGGAGAAGTCACCCAAACATGTATTATGATCCGGTGGTTCATTCCGGGCATGCGTGAATAGTGTTCTTTCCTCTTGAATGCCATCGTGTTGAATCTTTCCAGGGCAACCATAGTCTAGACTATGAATACAACATCCTCAAGAACTTCCATTGTTTCCATCTGGACCTTCACAAAGATGACCCGCTTTTTTGTATTCACATCGCGGATCATAGGACAGAGTCTGTGGAGCATAAGCAAGGCATGGTTTGAAAAAAAAGCAATGAAAACTAACTTGGGGTGGGGTGAGGTAGAGTGCTGAGAGTGAGGGGGTGAGCGGCGTCAAGTGGGTGAGATAGAGAGGCTGTGTGGGGTGCGGTAGATTAGGTGAGTGGGATGAGGTGCAGCAGTGTGTGGGTGGAAGTAGAGTGTGGGTTACAGTGGTTGTGGTAGAGTGGGTGAATGGGGTGAGGTAGAGTGCGTAAGTGTGATGTGGTAAAGCGGGTAAGGTAGAGTAGAGGTAGAGTGGGGTGAGGTAGAGTAGAGTAGAGTAAGGTGGAATACTGCACAGTAACTGACCTAGTAGTCCTCCACTTCCAGCCCAGAATCCAGTGAGTACATTAGATGACACCTATCCTGACATTGATCCCGGTATCTTGCAACATGATTGTTTTAGCTGCCAAATAGTCCTCATGTTATGTTGATGCAGTGGTTCATCTATGATCTTGCACAGATCCCAAAAGTGAAGTACAAAAAAAGCAAATTTTATGGACAGTACTGAAGTCTACGTTTTCCATATACTTTCATGGAGAACATCTAAGAAACCTTGTACTGACAAATGCTGTATATATTGAGTTCTATACAGGTAGTCTGTACTTCTTTTACATATACAGCACAGTAGGTATACAACATACTTTGGTCACAGGTCCCTAACAATGACAGACATGTTTTCACCTAACCATGGTTTGTCATACAGGAAATGGAAAACTGTTCCAATATACTAATATTAAAGCTAGACACAACCCCCACCTCTCATAGAATTAAAATGTTATTGCTCTGACCGGGGGAGGAGGAGCTGGGTGGGTGCACATTTTTGATCTACCATATGTAATGTATCCGCAAATGTTTGCACGTTTATCTACAATGTACCTATGAGCTCAGAGTGTGCATTAGCCAATGCCAACACATTCTTTCAGTCCAATACGATAAAAGGCAAACATACATTATATTACACTTTGACCTCTGACTATAGCACAATAACACTGTACATCACATACTCATCTTGATGCTTGATTATCCTCTTCTGTGAGTATGATTTCCCACTGACGTGGTAATAAATGCCAGACTGCATGAGGGAAATCATGGGAGGGCCGAGCCGTTTCTGTATTTTTTAAACTGGATATCCAGCTCCAAAAAGCTCCCTGAGCTTGGCGCTCACCTTTGGGCTGATGTGTTTGTGCTTTGCTGGGATAACATGGTCAGGCATTGCAGTGCAATGTGATGAATCCATTGCCGTCATCACGGATTCTCCAGCGATAACCTCCTCCCATCTAGCCAGGGGACAGCAGCCGCTACCTGATCCTGAATCTGGGGACTGCTATATGAGAGAGGATCACATGGGAGGAGACAACCACTGGGGAGATGTCATGGCTTCATTGGAAAAGGCACGACACCCCCCATTTTCCTGTGAGGAAGACCCAGTGTTACCCAATACCCTAATGGCCTATTGCCATGCATCTGTTTCCCCTTGTAGGGAAACTAAACAAACTTTTTCCCAACAACCTTCAGGCCAAACTCCCATCCATAACCTGAAGAGTGAAAGCTTCAAGAAAACTCTTCAGTTCTACTTTTCCTTCATGGAGAACTGTGCAACAGAAACCACCAATGGACTTCAATTCCCACAACCGCCTAAGTCATCAGTTGAAATTAGTGTACTTCAATTGCCACAACCACCTAAGTACTGAGATGAGGGGGATGAAGGAATTGATACAGAGCAGGCAGGAGTGTTAAGTTCAATGGGTGTGCTAGTTGTTTGGTGAAAGCACCTATGCACTGGACCTTTAAAAATTGGTCACCGAACTATGAGAGAGAGCTCTGAAGAAGACGCGGCATCTCCATTGAGGGCAGACAAAAGCTGAAGGCACGAGCCAGTATGCGGAATCTGGATGCACATGCCAGTGTGGATGAAAGAAGGAGCTCACCAGTAGAGAAGGAAAGTAATGAGGTGAGAGCAGAACGTGCCATGGAGATGCCAGGAACCACGAGAAGATTCCTGGACATCCAGCAGCTGGGAGAAGCAGCGTTGTCCTTACCGGGAGCTGAAGGAAAGCAGGCGTGCAGGAGCGGAGCCGCGAGAGAAGCCAGAGAGATGTCAGAGCCACCCAGAGTGGGAAGCAAGCGGCAAAGGTAGGCCGCATAAGCGCAAGCAAGACTGAAGATGCTTCATAGAGCCTGTGAGTCAGACCGAGCTGAGTGGGGACCCCGGGGCATTTCGGTGACGGCACCAAAGGGAATTTGAACATTGTAAAGTTATGGAAAGTGAAATGATAAGAAGATTGTGAATCGAAAGGGCAGAGTGCTAACCTGAACCCCAATGAAAAATGAATGCATGGAATGCGAATGAAGAGAGCTCGAACATTGTGAAGTTACAGAAAGTGAAATAACAAGAAGACTGTTTGCGAAACGAAAGGGCAGCATGCCAACCTGAACCCCAATAAGAAATGAGTACAAATGTGGGGAAAGCTTAAAAGAACAGTGAAACAAGTAGTGTGCCAAGCTAAGAAAGGTATATGCTACTTGGATATAAAGAGGAACTATAATATAAGCAATGTCCTGGCAAGCATACACCAGGCAGTTCAATGTGCAAGAAAAGAAAGAAGTCCTGGAAGGGAAGTACACTAGGCAGTTGTGAGTACGAGAGAGGTCCGGGCATGGGTGTACATGAGGCAGTTGTGAGTACAAGAGAAGTCCTGGCAGGGGAGTTCACCAGGCAGTTGTGAGTACAAAAGATGATTAGGCAGAAGAGTGCACCAGGCAGTTGAAAGTGCATAAAGAGTCCTGGCAGGGGAGTATACCAGGCAAATTGAAAACCTACAAAAATAAAGACTGTGGGGGTCATTACAACATTGGAGGTAGCCATGCCCCTATTTGCGGCATGGCTAGCCCCATTCCGGGTACCAGGTCCGGGTTCCTGGAATGGGGAAATACTGGGCCATTCTGACCTTGGAAGGCCCGGTATTTCCCCATTCCAGGAACCCATTCCCATTGAGCCCCCATGGGGCTCAATGGGAATGGGGAGTATACTAACAATGGGCCTGTTAATGACAGGCCCATTGTTAGCATGCTGATCTGCTTGTGGGACCCGCTAAGGATGCCTGGTAAAACCAGGCGTCCTTAGCGGGTTCCCGCAAGCAGACTCGTAATGGGGCAGTAAGGGGTTGACAGCTCCGGCACCTTTACCGACGCCGTTAACCCCTTACCACCAAGGTCGTAATGACCTCCTGTGTTTGTTAAGCAAAGAATGAACTTAAGTTAAAGAAGGAGCTTCTGTCAGAAAAGAACTTACAAAGCTGAATGCTTTTTCCCTAACATGATTGTGGGCCAAGAAAGACGCAAGGAACTGTTAGACCAAGAGACATGCGTGATACCAGTGAAGAATCCAGGGGAAGGGAATCACCCTCTGGGACTCAGGTATTTTCCATCGTGGGAACATTTACGTTGGAGCTGTTCTATTTTTATGTAAGAACACTTTTTTTCCAAATACCAGGTTAAAAAAATGTCCTTTTACACTTCATTATTTTGTTTGTAGTGTGAGGCTCAGGATAGAATGTTTGTACCGAAGGACAGCTTTTGATTTCTGACATCCTGATAAAGCCATATCCTTAGTTTATGGATTTAGGTAGGAAACTCCTCAGAGAGGTATTTTCCCAACCTGTTTAGGTTAATGAAAGTCTTTAACCAAAAACATGACAACTTTGTGTCCAGGTTTCATTTCTGACCCCTCACAGAAAGCAGATGTACACAGATGTAGCTGTGAGCGTCAGAAACGTGAGACGGACACACAGGTATAGTTTCCTTTAACAAGTTGACATCTTTATTAAATAAAAAGGGGTGAGATTAACATCTATCTTTCCATAACCTAAAAAGGATGTCCCTGCCTAACAAACTAAAGCTAAAGAAAAATGGCCTAGTGTCCAAAAATGATCTGGACCTCATACTTATATATACAACAAAATAATACAAGGTTTGTTTGGCTTTCTTAAATCCCACAAAATAACATACTATGTCGAACTCAAAATGTATAACCAGTAATCCTTGTGACCAGGGTTGGATTCCCGTCCCCCTAGATCAATTCATGAATATTTAGAACAAAGTTCTGTTTCAAGAAATTTTTGAGTAGTAACAATGTTCCATTCAATGTATCATGCAGCATCTTTTTCATTCAATGTATCCTTTCGCTTGGTAAAGTGATTGTCTCACTTCCAAAGGCTTACACACAATCAAAGCCTTTTCCCCTGGCAAAGTGAAAGTCTCTCTTCCAAAGGTTCTTCACAGATCAAAGCAAATGTTAATGTTTTCAAAACTTCTTTTTTGAAAAACCAAAAGCATTTTCCTTCCAAATACCTCCTGCTTGAGATAACAAGAATCTTCTCCTCCAAACATGAATTCGCAAATTAAAGGTAAGTGTTCTTTTCTCAATGGGACAATCACTTGTAAGCACATTTTCTTAAAACAAAAACACTTTAGTCAGTATGGTTCAACAATCACTTTCTGCAGTACAGCAATTTATCAAGACAAAATGATGGAGTCAACACTTCTTTTCCACAACAACCTTTTACCACAATCACAGTAGTAAAATTGTTTTTTTTCTCTCAATCTTCATCTGCACTGTGGAATATCACAGGGAGCTTCACTGTGACCCCTGCTCTTTAATCTTTAGCTGTGGCCATTGATGAACATCCTGAGGAGTCATCAGATTAATTTTCATTGTCATGCTGATGACGCCTGGGTGTTAATCAAAGCAGGGAATGTTAATGAAACATTCCTCAGGGTCAAACAGTGTCTTAACGAAGTCAGCCTCTGGATGTCGGAAAATCAGTGGCAACTTAATCCAGCCAAGACCGAGGTTGATCTGTTTGGACCGAAACATCTTCTTGCTGCAGGGAAGCATCCCAAAACCCATGCTTTTTGGGGGCTGAACTAAAATATGCATCTGAAATTAAAAATCTTGAGGGTATCTGGCAGGATAACCTTGGCAGTGAAGGCCAGGTCAGTGCCAAGGTTGAGCTAGTGTTTTACTCTCTGCGTCTGTTACAATTTATGCCGCTTATTCCAGGCGATGACCATGCTTTTGCAGCGGGTTCCTTAGTAAATTCACATCTGGACTTCTGAAAACAGCCTTCTTGCTGGAATTCATGTTAAACAATGACAGAGACTGCAAAGGGTACAGCACGCTGCAGTAAATGTGGTCTGTCATTGAGTAGTTCTGCCGATGTCTCAGCTGCCCACCAGACCCCCCGCTGGCTGGCATTGAAATATAGAATTAATTTTTAGGTGCCTGTCTGATCTTCAGGAACTTGAAGGGTTCTGATCCTTTATATTTTGGGGATAGACTTAGTTGGCACCAACCGACTAGAACGTTACGCTGTGGGGACCAATTGCTGCTGAAAATTCCTTGATCCTGGTGTGTTACAAGGGGAGACATATGGTTTGCTATGGTCCTAAACTGTGGAACAGCATCCTTTGAGAAATGAGTGTCTTGGAATCCACCTACCAGTTTCAAAGAGCCCTTAAAACCTTTATTTTCAAATAAATGGCCAATAGAGGGGTTTCCAATATGTTCCCATCTGACCAAATGGCTCATTGCACTGTTTGTTGGTTCTGCTTTGCATCCCTACATGTCATCTGCGCCTCTATACGATTAAGTTCGTCCTTGTGCACAATTATAAATGCCTCAAATTCAAATTCTTCAAATCGCTTCTTCTTCCTGGTCCACTCGCCTGCCAGCACTAACAACAATTGTTCCCTTTCCTGGTTTTCTGCCGGAATAAAACTCCTATTACTACAATGTTCTACTCTGTGGTAATGCTTTTTCCAAACTTTCCACACAAGAACACTAAATGAGTAAATTTGAACCAACAACTGCTTCTCTTGATATTCTTTTAACTTTAATCAAACAGGTTTACATCTTTTCACAATTCATATTCCACAAAAGGATAATTGTTATCTTGCTTGTCTTTTGGCTTTTGGCAAAGCAGGTTACAGTTCCCTCCCCCTTGGTCTCACATTCAGCTCTGCATGCTCTCCGGTGTGAAAGCAACACCGGAGCAGTTCACAGAGTGTCAGGAGCCTCTTTCCCACACGGTGTGGCTTGCTTCTGTCACATTGTCCTGAATTCTGCCACATCTAATACACAGCATTCGTCTGCCACCATAACGCCATCAGCTTCTGCTTCTTCCTGCTGCTGCTGTGATGCATCAGAGACAGTGCTGGTCTCTTTGGAATAGGTGGCGTCAAGTTGCCATGGTTTCTCCAGGTTCTCCCAAGATGGCAGCAGTAGCCGTGGCCGCATTGTATTCATCCTGTTTCCCAGGGCCGAGGCCCCGCTCATTACTTGCTCTCGAAAAACGTTATCTTGGATCCTGGTCGAGGGAGCTTTGCGTCGCTACTCTCCAGTGAGCGGTAAATTAATGCTTGCCCTCTTATCAAAGCTTCTGACCTTACCTTGAATTGTGTTTCTAACATCTGCCTCCCTCTGTAGCGATCTGCTGCTGCGTTTCCAGCTCTCCTTACACGCGCCACGTCAGCCTTCAGTTCCAGCTTCCCCATGCTGATCGGTTGCTTACCAACAGTACAGCACATTTTGATTCTGGTATTTCCTCGCCTTCTTGGTCACCACTCGCACACGCTCTCTCTAATCACTCTTTGCATCTTCAGAGTCTTGTAGCTCCCTCACCTCCGAACACATGCTACACAATCAGCTGTCATTCTGCAAGTTCTATACTAAGGTGGTACGTTCCATTTCAACACTGTGCGCCATTCCGCATACACAAACTCTGTCTTACTAATTCTATGCTGAATTCTTTAGTGCTCCCACTCCTGCTGAATATCCTGTAACCATACAGCCATCAGAAGTGGTTCTACATTGGCGTGGAAGTACAAAGCCTCCATTTCCAGGTTGCTTCTTGTCTTTAACACTGTTAAGCCGCACCAGCCTAGAGTCTCTATTTACCTTACCCTTTTGTCTCTAGGAGTACCCCAGCCTTTACCACCATAACTAAAGACTGGTTGCCTCCAGCACCTGGGGAGTCTGGTTCTGCCCATCTTCCTAGGAAAGATCTGCATCTACAGGGTTTTCTTCCCCAGAGGGTTTCCCTAGGGGGTCTGTGTTTTCCATGTATGTACTAGATCGGAGGGCGCAGAGTCACTGGGGGAGTTCCTCATAGCAGCTATCTTCGCTACTGGACCAGGTCTGTGCGGGGCAAATGATTTGGGATTAAAATCCTTTGATTGATTGTTACAGTTAGCAACGCCAGCTATTTATTTCGCACTGACATGGAGCAGGTACAACCGCTTGTGGCTGCTGTTCAGAACCTTACCCTAGAAGTCCAGGCATTGAAGCAAGAAAATCCTGTACTCTGACAACAGATGGTTCAAGCTTCACAGAGTTCAGATCTCCCACCCGGGCCCTTGCCCGGGGGCAAGTACTATGTAATCTACACAGGCTAAAAGAATTTCTAGAAGCCTGTTCTGTCCAATCTGTATTTAAGTCTTCCTTTTTCCAACGGATTGAGACAAGGTGGGACACATGATCTCCCATCTCTCAGGTTCTGCACTGGCCTTGGCCACTCCCCTGGTAACGACTAATAACCCCATCCTTGATTCTTACCCTGCCTTTGTAAACAGTTTGAAAGGCATGTTCGGTAGACAGGAGATAACTGTAGCCTCCCAAGAGCATCTCCTGGATTTTAAGCAGGGCTCACAGGACCTCCTTATATACATCACCCGCTTTAAACAGATGGCGGCTGATACGGCTCGGCCAGATGACGCTTTAATTATGCTCTTCCAGAGGGTCCTCTCGGAGGAGCTAAACGATGAAGTATCATGGGTCCCAAGATCAGTTTATCTGGCTGAGATGATCTCCCTTGTAATGCAGTTACATTATAGGCTTCAGGAGGGACATACGGAACAACGAAGAGGAGGGTCACTCTGTTCTTACACAGAACCTCCGGCTCACACCCCAAGACCATGGTTCTGGAGGAGCTGATGTAGTTGGGCATGGCTCATAGTCTTTTGACTCCTGAGGAACAGGCACGTCAACGCTCCCTGGGCCTGTGCATGTATTGTGGGTCAAAAGACCATTTAGTGAGGGATTGCCCCATTGCACCACCTAGGAAGTCGGGAAACGCTGGAACCCGATTGTAGGGGGAGCCACAATCCGAGAAAACATCTGTGGTTCCCCTTCTTCAAATGACACTTCATCTGTAGAGAACCGTCCTGATTCACCCATGGTAGTGCTATTAGTAAAATTTATATGGCAAAATGGTGAGGTTGGTAATGTTCCCGCTCTGGTGGATAGTGGGGCTGTGGGTAACTTTGTAGACGGCCCTTGGGCACGAGGGAAGGGGTTGCCTTGAGATTCTAAGGAGGTTTCAGTTCCGGTTGAGAGTGTGGATGGAAGTCCTCTTACTTCAGGCCCCATTGTTGAGCAAACCCTTCCACTTCAGATGATGATCAACTCCCATTTTGAAGAAATCACTTTTGACATCATTCAGGCCGCCCACTATCCGGTTATTCTTGGGCTTCCTTGGCTCAGGTTGCATAACCCTTTCATAAAGTGGACCGCTTGAACGTTTTTCCCTGGTTCTGAACACTACCTTGTCCATTGTCTTTCCTGTGACCCGCTCAGTTGCTCTTCTTCTACTTTCGTGAAAAACAGTACTGTTACTAATCCTACCATTCTCAATCATGTATTAGAGATCCCTGAACCATACCAACATCACTGTGAAGTATTTTCCATGGCACAGTACTCAGAATTACCATCTCACTGCTGAGATGATTGCGTTATCAATTTAACACCAGATCAACCCGTTACCTTTATTCGGATGTATATTTTTTCGGCCACAGGAAAGGAGGTGCTGAAGGATTATTTACAAACCAATCTTCAGAATGACCTGATCGCAGAATCTACATCCCCTGCCAGGGCATCACACTTTTTCATACCGAAGAAAAACACTTCTTTTTCATATCGAAGAAAAACACTTCAGAGCTACGCCCTTGGATACACTTTCGAGGTTTAAACAGAATAACAGTCCCGGATCGGTATCCCATGCCCTTAATACAAGACATACTTGAAGCTGTCGAAAGACCAACTATTTACACTAAACTTGATCTACGAGGAGCGTACCACCTTATCAGAGTCAAATCGTGAGATGAGTGGAAAATGGCCTTTCGCAACCCTTTGGGTGGAATGTAGGGTCATGCCCTTTGGTCTCTCCAACGTCCCAGCCATATTCCAAAGGTTTATGGATCACGTGTTTGCAGATATACTGTTGCACTATGTGATAGTCTACCTAGATGACATTTGAATATTCTCTGCATCTGAGTCCGCCCATGTTCACCATGTGCAGGAAGTACTGCAGCATTTACAACGCGAACACATTGTAAGCTTGAAAAGTGTGAATTTCATCAAAGCCAAGTATCATTTCTGGGATATGTACTTTCTGCACAGTGCATATCCATGGACTCTGGCAAAGTCTCTGCAGTGCTCGAATGGCCATCTCCCACCTCCGTGAAGGACATCCAAAGAATCCTCGGGTTTGAAAACTTTTACAGGAAGTTTATACCGGGGTTCTCTTCGGTTATCAGACCTCTTACCACCCTGCTAAAAAAGGAAACACCTTTCCTTTGGTCCTCAGAAGCTCAAGACACTTTCAAGACACTAAAGGTTTTGTTTACCAAAGCCCCTACACTGCTCACACCTGCTAAACTGCACTTGCCTACAGCCTCTATTTACCTGCACCCTTTTGTCTTTAGGAGTACCTCAGACTTTACCGCCATAACTACAGACTGGTTGTCTCCAGCACCTGGGAAGTCCGGTTCTGCACATCTTCCTAGGAAAGATCTGCATCCACAGGGTTTTCTTCCCCAGAGGGTTTCCCTAGGGGGTCTGTGTTTTCCGTTCCGGTACTAGTTTGGAGGGCGCAGAGTCACTGGGAGAGTTGCTTACAGCAGCTATCTTCGCTTCTGGACCAGGTCAGTGCGGGGAAAATATTTTGAGATTAAAATCTTCTGATTGATTGTTACAGCTGCTGCTACTCACACTGCTTCTTCTCTCGCACCTGAAAGGCCTTCAAGTTTTTAAAGGTCCCGCTCAGGTGTTCTGCATTAAAACAACTAGACCGCTCATACCAATTCTTTAACTCTGAGCCCCTCTTCCTCGTCTCAGTACTAAGAGCATCTTGGAGTCCAAAATGTTCTTGCTTGTTTTATTCTTAGTTAATCCCATCTGATTGGATAATTGAGAGTGTTCTGATTTAGGGGAGGTTATTAAAGGAGTTAATGTTTTTCCTTTTGGTTTAGGACCTTCATATAAGACAGAATCATAACATCTATAAGATGTTATGTTAACTTCCTGATCTCTGAGTGTAACATTTTCATGTTTATAAAAAGGGTATTTATGTTTGGTACTTTGGGTAATTCTGGGAGAGGGAACCACGCAGTAACAACATGCCCTTAGATAGTTAGGCGTTATGGGAATCTCATCTCAGAAGAATAAGTGACACTATTGTAATCTAAAGAAGTGCAGCACACATTTTAATAATGAGGTCTATTTATTGTAATTCATTAACAAAATGAAAAAGATATAAGGTCAATTTCAAAATGGCATCCGCGGTGGTGGTATTCGGACCCTGCAATCACGAGTGCTCAATCAGATGCCTGAATCGATTCCACTTTGCCAATCCAACGCTGTTGAAGTAAGGCCTGCAGAGGCGTGCATGCACAATAACATATCCCCATTTCCCCATATGTCATCATGCATTTGCTTCTGCAAACCCCTGATCAAGGGCAGCACAGCTTTCAACTAGCTCTGCATATTGGGGAGAGTTGAGCGGTGCAGCTACGTACTCGTTAGTGATATCAGCGACAGGGTAAAAAGAAATAAATCAAGCAGCGGTCACTCAACAAGACAATGGGTTTTGCATTGGATCACAGTGTTCATCGCGTTGGCCAATATTACACCTCTTGAGGATAGGTACCATATGCTCATATGGATGGCTCTGCAGACCTCTCAGCTGGAGGTAAAAGGGAATGAGCAGAGTTCATAAAACAGCCCAGGAACGTTCCAGATTACCCAGAGGATATAAAGTCAGTCAAAACCAGACTAAATTACGGATGTAGACAGAGTACAGGGCAAAGCCCAGATGTATTGACATCTGAAATAAAGCAGAGACTGCATACAAGCATCACAATCTTGGAGCTCTCAATTAATTCAATTCAAACAATGGATTAATTACTCAAAAACTCATCATTGCTGACATCACAACATAATCTCTCGGTACACAACCTCTGGGGACTAGGGATAGGTTAAGGGGATTGCCTACAAATAGACTCTATTGGGGTCATTACGACCCAGGCGGTAAGTACAGCAACTTTACCACCATGGTTTACACCATGGTGGATGGCGGATTTACCGCCCCATTCCAAGGTGATTGGGGCGGTAAATCCCCATTTCCCATTTACCCTTCCCCATTCCCATTTTTGCACCATAGGGCATAATGGGAGTGGGGAAGGCGCTAATTACGGCACCGTAAATTACGGTGCCGTAATTAGCACCAAGGCGGTTTAGCGCCATGGATTTTAACGCCTGCTAAAAGCAGCCGTTAACATTGGAATCAGGCGTTAAGGGTTAACAACGGCGTTAACCCTTAACGCCTGAGTTGTAATGAGGCCCTATAAGTGTAAAATATTTCATTGGGTTATGACAATCGATGGCTCCAGCTGGGACCACCACTAAATTGATTGTCTCTACATTGGTTAGCATATCATTGGCTCCGTGGTCTAACACAGGAGAGTCTAATTGGTTGGAGTTCTGCTAACTAACCTTGAATGATTGGCAGGTCATCAAGACATGAGCCAGACAGGAGATGGGGGAGACAGGTGCATGGGCTGCTTTCCATTCACTTAAAAGGAAACCATCCCTTATTCATAGGCCATGAGCACGGTTGATTTATTTGACTTGGCTTTGTACGATGTCTCGTGTCTGGGTGTATGTGTAAGGAGTACAGCAGGTATCCTATCTGTGTTGGTTTCTAATGAATAGAAAGAGTTCACCAATTATAGGTCACGTGTGATGGGACCATGGTTGGAATTATTTTACCCTGAGTTTATAAGGTTTTTAGCTAATATTAATGTGGGTGTTATGGTTGTTTTTACCACTGGGGACAGTATTGAGTTATTCTGCATGTACTTTTCTTGGCTTATAATTTGTGTGCACCTGGCTTACAATGGTTGGTTGTGCTTGTCTCATCTTTAATTAATCTGGGGGTATACTTGTGGGCCCTGGAAAAGGCTATTTCGTGCCTTGGCTGCAACGTTATGACCTTCCCTTGTTTTGTGGTAACCTTGGCTCTGGTTGTCAGTGACTGTCTGAGCTTTGCATGGATCTGTATTTCTCTGATTTCAGCATCTTGAGTTCTCGTAAATCCTTGAGGCCTTTCATTTAATTAGAAGCATGTCGCGGCTTCCATTTTGGAAAAGATGGCTGCCCATTACTGCTGTGTTTCTATGTTAGTGAGCTATATACGCATGTTGTTCATGTTGCATTCAGCTGATACATTGCTTATGTTAGTAATCTTCATGTCTTATGGATGCCATGTTAATATTCTATTCATGTATAAATGGATATATTACCTAGTATACGTGTTCTTCATGTTCAGTGCACACTTGCTACATGTCTAATGCATGCACATGTATTATCACAATGTTAGTTTGGTTTCTCTTGCCATCTTCAGCTTAGAACGGGTCCATCTCCTGCTACATCTGCCTGGGATAAGGGTTGTATGGTTGTCTTAGTGAGCAGCGCTTCTCACCTGTGCAGTAATGGGTTGGGGGAGGGGGAGAAGCTATTGATGACATATGCATTTGCCTCTCAACATTCTCCGCTCTGGTTGAGTCCTGGACCACATTCTCCTTTCTTCTCTCCCCCATATATGGCTCTTTGGGTATTGTGACAAATGTGATGGCATTCGCCAACCCACTCCCTCGGGATCTTATATTCAGGTGGCCAGGGAAGGGCCATTGCTTTTGGATCCCGACCCTGGGGTGGGGGACAAGTGAGGGAGGATCACCTGAGTGGAGCATAAATGGGGACTGGGAGGAGAAAGCCCGAGGACGAGACATGGTATTTTCCCAATCCTAAAAACACCTTACCCTACTCTCCCTCAGCCTTTGCGGAGTGTTTACACACTCACCTCATCTCCCCCTCCCCATTTCCAAAAAATATTGATACAAGGAGGAGCCCAGTAGGATCAAAGAGGATTACCTATAGGAATAACATGGGGAAAGTAAGTAACAAACCTTAGAGAAAACCACTTTCCCACTAATATAGTCAGGCAGAGTGAGGCATGGCTAGATAACCATTCACACCTGACTTCACTTAACTGTGTGTTCAGCTATAAAAGGTGTTGTCAGTCACAGAAACTTAAGCCAGCTGGGGATGCAGTACACTAAAGTGAAGCCCAGAAGCGGAGAGAAGCAGGAGAGACAGGCAGGAGGAAGACGTGTCGCGCATATACAGACCAGGTGTGTGGGCTCCAGCGTGGCGATGGAGCCATACTTTCAAGTAACCAGAGTAGCATTGCCTGCATTCCGCAGGGGAAGACCAGTAAAGTGCTTGTTCCCTTGGGGCCATTGCCAACCCCAAGGGTGGCTGAGAGGCAGGAGGTGAGACCCTGACTTCCATCCCGCACTGCCTGAAAGAGCCGCCTCTCTACATGATGCTGCCCGATGAGTTTCAGGAAAGAATGTGAGAGAAACCCAAGGAGTATGCGTTCAGATGAGAGCGGAAAGGGAGAAAGGCATGAACAAGAAAGCGGCATAGAATCGGAAAGAAAGGAAAGTGTGAGAGTTAAAAGTTAAAGAAAAGTGAAAAGGCTGAAAGTGCTCAAAGAGACAGAAAGCAAAACTAAGACTGCAAGAAAAGAAGATCGGGGTGACAGGCAAATAGAAGTCCAATCGAAAAGGAAGTTGAGAGAAAGTGGAAACGAATCAATAAATAGTCTGTAATAAGAGAGAGGGGCAGGAGAAAGGTAAAAAAGAGTGCCTCGGGCATGCAAAGGAAGGTGCAAGTGTGCACAGAACCAAAAGAAGGTACAAGGGTGCCGGGAAAGGACAGCAAATTCACAAAGATGGTGCAAGGGTGCACGGAAGGAAAAACAGATCAGTTAAGTGCCAGGGGCATGTTAAAGAGGGTGCAAGTGTGCACGTAAAGGAAAGCAGAAGAAAGCCAAGTGCCACAGGCACGTTAAAGAAGGTGCAAGTGTGCACAGAAAGGAAAGCAGAAGAAAAGGGATGCAAAGAGCATTGGAACAAAATAAAGAGGTAATAGAAGAACGAGAGAGCCAAGAGAGGGGCAAGAGGGTCAGAGTGGTCACGCCTCGGAAAAGCAAAAAGCCTGGTGTTTTTAAAAAGCCTCTGATTCTACCCCATGAAAGAATGGTTTATGAATTCAAGACAGAAGTGTAATAAATCATAGGTTGTGTTTGGAAGCTGGAAGAGGCCTAGAGCTTGGGGAATCAAGGAGACCCTGAGAGGCCTATTTAAGAAATCAAAGTACATCCTGATAAGATCTGAGTTTTGTGTTTCAATGTTGGAAGGGGCCTGAGCTTGGGGAAGGAACCCTAAGAGGCCTAACCAAGTCAGAGACTTGTTTTGTTGAAGTGGTAATGTGGAATGAAGCTGAGGGAAGGGAACCCCTGAAAGCTTACAAAATGAACTATATTGTTATTTTTTGATAATGATGTTTTGAAACTTGATGAACCAGAAGCTTGGGGAAGGGAACCCCAAAGAACGTAAAAGCATTTGAATGTAGTTGGAACAACTAAAAGGGACCTGTGGTGAAGGTTATAATAGTAACTCGGTGGAGTGAACTGAGTTGTGTGACATTGACCCAACAACACCCAGTGAAAGAGCACCTGAAACCAATCCTGGATTCCATTTTTGTTGAACCACTATTTTTCTTCTTTTTTAAGAGAATTCCTTTCACATTTTTGTATATAGTGAGGGCAAGCATAGGTTTAGACACAGACAGACCTTTATTTTGGAATCTTGGACAGCGACAGCCAATAGAAAGATCAGTTGAGGGAATTATCCCTTTAGAGTTAGGGCCAGTCAGACATTACATCAACCCAAGAACTTACGTCAATAAAGGTTTCGAACAACCCACTTGACTCTGTGTATCTCTTGATAGCATTATAGTTTGTGGAAACAGAGGATCCCCTTAGAGGCGGTGACAGAGAGTTGATGCTATGACAACAAGAAGCTAGACTAATATGCAAATTACGTTGTCTTTCACTTTGTTTAAATCAGGAGCACAAGCTCAATGTTTTCTTATAAGCACCAAGAATGTTTTTCTGCATGTTGGAATACAAAAGCAAGTTACCTTATGCATAAGATTTTGTTTACTTTGGAATGTGCTCTGAGTACTTATGGTACACACCTTAACCTTCAGTAGCCCATGTACTCCAAACATAGCATTTTGGATAGATTTCTTCTTTTCAATAGATATTATATTTTCTCTTCAAATATTTCACAATGATAAAAATGGAGGAACACTTGTCCGATATATATATGCATATTAGTACTTAAATTCAAATATATATCAAAAATAGTAGTGCTCGTAACTTTACGATAATGAGCCATAATTTGGAGCAACATGGTTATTACACGGAGACAGCTGCGTTTTGGTTATACTACTAAAGGCTCTGCCATTTTTTAGGCACTTCATGTACTACTTCTGCACTAGATGCAGTTGTTTTATAACTCTCACAAATTAATATGAAAGTTGAAAGTATTGAATTGAAAGTACGAGCACACAATGCTTTGTGCAAAGGAATTATAATTTACTTACAGGTGCGCTAATGTGCATACTTGCACTTAAATACACGATTCATGTGGCCACGACCCCATCATAATACCATTATTATGCTGTTAAAACATAGCCCTTCCGGGCAAACCAGTTGGTTACTTAGCAACGGGGGTCACGTGCACGAAGTTACCTGACCGGACACTTCCCATTGCTGAGTTACGCACCTTGGCTGCCGATGCAGCTCCATTGCCCGACGGCGTTCGCCATTGTGCGCGCTACCTTCCAGATACTTGCCGGTAAGTGCATAGTACAGCAAATTCACAAAGATGGTGCAAGGGTGCACGGAAGGAAAAACAGATCAGTTAAGTGCCAGGGGCATGTTAAAGAGGGTGCAAGTGTGCACGTAAAGGAAAGCAGAAGAAAGCCAAGTGCCACAGGCACGTTAAAGAAGGTGCAAGTGTGCACAGAAAGGAAAGCAGAAGAAAAGGGATGCAAAGAGCATTGGAACAAAATAAAGAGGTAATAGAAGAACGAGAGAGCCAAGAGAGGGGCAAGAGGGTCAGAGTGGTCACGCCTCGGAAAAGCAAAAAGCCTGGTGTTTTTAAAAAGCCTCTGATTCTACCCCATGAAAGAATGGTTTATGAATTCAAGACAGAAGTGTAATAAATCATAGGTTGTGTTTGGAAGCTGGAAGAGGCCTAGAGCTTGGGGAATCAAGGAGACCCTGAGAGGCCTATTTAAGAAATCAAAGTACATCCTGATAAGATCTGAGTTTTGTGTTTCAATGTTGGAAGGGGCCTGAGCTTGGGGAAGGAACCCTAAGAGGCCTAACCAAGTCAGAGACTTGTTTTGTTGAAGTGGTAATGTGGAATGAAGCTGAGGGAAGGGAACCCCTGAAAGCTTACAAAATGAACTATATTGTTATTTTTTGATAATGATGTTTTGAAACTTGATGAACCAGAAGCTTGGGGAAGGGAACCCCAAAGAACGTAAAAGCATTTGAATGTAGTTGGAACAACTAAAAGGGACCTGTGGAGAAGGTTATAATAGTAACTCGGTGGAGTGAACTGAGTTGTGTGACATTGACCCAACAACACCCAGTGAAAGAGCACCTGAAACCAATCCTGGATTCCATTTTTGTTGAACCACTATTTTTCTTCTTTTTTAAGAGAATTCCTTTCACATTTTTGTATATAGTGAGGGCAAGCATAGGTTTAGACACAGACAGACCTTTATTTTGGAATCTTGGACAGCGACAGCCAATAGAAAGATCAGTTGAGGGAATTATCCCTTTAGAGTTAGGGCCAGTCAGACATTACATCAACCCAAGAACTTACGTCAATAAAGGTTTCGAACAACCCACTTGACTCTGTGTATCTCTTGATAGCATTATAGTTTGTGGAAACAGAGGATCCCCTTAGAGGCGGTGACAGAGAGTTGATGCTATGACAACAAGAAGCTAGACTAATATGCAAATTACGTTGTCTTTCACTTTGTTTAAATCAGGAGCACAAGCTCAATGTTTTCTTATAAGCACCAAGAATGTTTTTCTGCATGTTGGAATACAAAAGCAAGTTACCTTATGCATAAGATTTTGTTTACTTTGGAATGTGCTCTGAGTACTTATGGTACACACCTTAACCTTCAGTAGCCCATGTACTCCAAGCATAGCATTTTGGATAGATTTCTTCTTTTCAATAGCTATTATATTTTCTCTTCAAATATTTCACAATGATAAAAATGGAGGAACACTTGTCCGATATATATATGCATATTAGTACTTAAATTCAAATATATATCAAAAATAGTAGTGCTCGTAACTTTACGATAATGAGCCATAATTTGGAGCAACATGGTTATTACACGGAGACAGCTGCGTTTTGGTTATACTACTAAAGGCTCTGCCATTTTTTAGGCACTTCATGTACTACTTCTGCACTAGATGCAGTTGTTTTATAACTCTCACAAATTAATATGAAAGTTGAAAGTATTGAATTGAAAGTACGAGCACACAATGCTTTGTGCAAAGGAATTATAATTTACTTACAGGTGCGCTAATGTGCATACTTGCACTTAAATACACGATTCATGTGGCCACGACCCCATCATAATACCATTATTATGCTGTTAAAACATAGCCCTTCCGGGCAAACCAGTTGGTTACTTAGCAACGGGGGTCACGTGCGCGAAGTAACCTGACCGGACACTTCCCATTGCTTAGTTACGCACCTTGGCTGCCGATGCAGCTCCATTGCCCGACGGCGTTCACCATTGTGCGCGCTACCTTCCAGATACTTGCCGGTAAGTGCATAGTATTTGCTTGCATGTATAATGCAATCCTAAGGAAACAAACATGCTTGTCCTTTGAAACACCAGACCTGGGCATTGATTAGGACTCCTGCTGTCATTTTACTAAACCTTTTGCAGATCATGGGCATAAATATTTGTAAGAGGGAAACGTGAGCTCAATCACTGCATCAGTAAAGCGGTCGCCCTTCAACAATAGCTAAACATCGCTCAGGTAAAAGCCCATATTTCTTACTATTATTTAAATATAATTATTGGAATCGTCAATACAAACATATTTGGAACTCATGTGCAAAATGTGTTTTCTCTATTTTTCAGTTGCTTAAAACAAACAGTTAACGCTGATCTGATATTTAAAGAATCACCCATTTGCTCACGCTCAAAATAGACAGCTACGGGATAGATTGTTAACAGCCCCACTCTTGGGTAATTATAATTTGTTTTTACCGCCCTACTTGTACCAAAACCGGCTGAGCTCCCAGGGATAAACTGACATCCTGGAATTGAATTTGTGGGATAATGCTTTACCAACCATGTGTTGTATAAACGTGATTTTTGGGAATTCTAATGTTGTAATTTCACAAGTTTAAGGATCAAGTGGTTAAAAAAGGTCACTCATCTAACAAAGTCCTTTCTGTTCCTCTCTTTGTGTTTGTTTTCCCACCCCCCTCTCCGGTTTTTGTCTCCTCATCCGCTACCTTAGGAAAAAGAATTGACAAAACGTTTGGAAAATAATTGTTATACTAACAATTGTGATATAATTTGCCTTAACACTAATTAGATATACTCCCTGAGGACGACCTGTTTTTGGGTTGAAACACGTGTTGACGTGTCGTTGTGTTCTTCATATCTTCTTACTGGCGTGTCGTTGTGTTCTTCACATCTTCTAACTTGAGATGTGTTGTTGTGCCCATTACATCCTTTAAAATTGAATGTTGAATCTCAACTAAAATCCTTTTGAAATATAATACTAATCTGTATGAACAATAATACAGAAAGTAGTAAATCATAATCTGTATGAATAATAATACAGAGGTACTGATACTTACCTTGACTCAAGTGTTCTTTTCATTATCATTTTGAGCTAAGTGTTCTTTTCATTATCATTTTGGGTTATTAATATTCTATGAATCGCATGAATGGCTAAATGAACATGATAAGCAAGAAGAGCGCAGTCTGTGAGGTCAGTACCTTCCCCCTCTTGATAGCATGCCTGCCTGACATGTGGTGTCAGAAGTGGGATGCAACTCAACAGAAACCTGTTGGGGGACCCTGAAATTTGAGAAATTAAGTGATAGGGCATCCAGCCCCACAGTGGCAACTAACAAGTCTCTTGGGTTTGATCTTTGTAGTAGCCAGACAGATAGAAGTCTTATTTCTACTGATCTTGTGTTCTTATTCCACCCCTCAGAACATACATCAGGTTGGCACCCAATTTTGTACTGGCCAGGAAATATGGCGTTGATGTGCTGGCTGGGGTGATCACCCCTGATTCTAGGGGGGATATAAAGGTACTTCTCCAAAACCATGGGGAGGAACCCTTTTCAAATGAGATGGAAGACCAAATAGCCCCAGGAATACTTGAAAGAGTGATGTTACCTATCCCTAGGGAAGAGACAGAGAAAGATGTTAATGAAAGGGGAACGTTAGGTTTTGTGGCAGCTGATATCCGACCTAGCTCTGCACAAATCTCAGCCATCCAGGAGGAAACCTCTGACATGCTCCCCGCATTAGCCTTTGCTCAGTGGAACAATCCTCTTCTCACTGAAGCCTTTTTACAAGTTGCACCTGAGTGTGAGGGTCGGTAGGGGGAGGACTATTTTTCTTTCTAAAGAAAGGACTCCTGTATAGAGGGGATGTTACTTCTGAAGGAATGCCAAGAATGCAGCTAGTAGTTCCACAAAGTCACAAATAGTGATTGAGATAGCACACTCACATCTCACAGGAGGGCATTTAGGTCACGCTAAGACTCAGGTTCACTTGGCCAACAAGTTTTATTGGCCAGTGATACATGGGGATACAAAACATTTTATGTAAACCTGTGAGTTATATCAATGCACTAGTACTCATTTACCACCACCAGCCCGTAAATCCTTGACCAATCATCGAAGTACCTTTATCGAGGATTGCAATAGACATTATTGGACCCCTTTACAAAATCTAAGCTAGGGTAAAAATATTTGTTTGTGATACTCGATTATGCCACCTGTTACCCAGAGGCATTTCCTTTGCATAATAACAACACCCAGCAGATACTTAAACATTTACTTCCATTCTTTTGTCAAGTGGGTTTCCCTGAGGAAATGCTAACAGACCAGGGAACCACCTTTATGAGTAAGCTCATGGGGTACGTAAAAGAGCTACTCCATATAACCACTTTGAGAACCTCTGTGTACCACCCCCAGACGGATGTATTATTTGAACAGTTTAATAAGACCCTTAAGACCATTTTTTAAAAGCTTGTTGACAAGGACGGTACCAATTGGGATCAAATGAACCTATGGGCTCTATTTGCCATCAGGAATATACCCCAAACCTCCACTGGTTTTTCGCCGTTTTAGTTACCATATGGGCAAGAAGCCAGGGATGTTTTAGATATGCTCTGAGAAACATGGGAGGAAAGGGAGGAGGCGTCAATACCATTGTCTCAGACAGCCTCTCGGTTAAAAGAGCATATTGCAACCGTAAATTCCTTAGTGCAAGATCACCTTGGTAAAGCTTTAAGACAACAAAAAGTGTCATATGACAAACAAGTATCATTCAGGTCTTTTTCCATTGGGCAAAAAGTCATTGTGCTCCTCCCTATCTCAGATAACAAACTAATTTCTAAGGGGCATGGGCCATGTAAGGTATTGGACAAGACAGGACCTTATAATTATAAAATCGCCCAGCCAGACCATCGACAGAAGAAGCACATTTACCATATGTATCTATTAAAGTAGTGGAAGGAGAATAGCTCAGAGTCTAATGCCACAATATTATCTTGTCTAATACCAAAAGAGGTGAGCAATAATTCCCTAATTCCCTCTGTGATCTCTGAAACACAACAGAAAGATCTTCTTGTATTGCTACAGCAATTCCCTGATGTGTTTCGTGACAGGACGGGCAGGGTGAAAGGGATATACCACCACATCTGCACCCTTGCAGGCAAGGTAGTACATCTTAAACCATATCGACTGCCTGAGGCCCGTAGATATATTGTCAGCAAAATAGGTAGAGCAAATGCTCCAGGCCAACATAATCGAGCCATCTGCCAGTCCCTGTTCCTCCCGCATTCTATTAGTGTAAAATCCAGACAAAAGTTGAAGGTTCTGCATAGATTTCCAAAAGGTAAGTAACATCTCAGCCTTCAACAGTTACCCAATGCCTCGTATTAATGACCTTATTGACAAATTGGGCTGTGCAGTCTATTTGTCTACTCTAGACTTAACTAAAGGATACTAGCAAGTTCCCCTACATGGACAAGATAAAGAAAAGACTGCTTTTGCCACACCATAGGGCCTGTATCGATTTAAACCCTTACCCTTTGGGTTGCATGGTGCCACAGCAACGTTCCAAAGGTTGGTGGACACATTTCTCCAACCATACTCAGAATTTTGCAGGGCATACATTGATGGCATCGTAATCTATGGTCCAACTTGGGAAGACCATTTATACGATCTGTATAGTGTGATAAGAGCTTTAACAGCTAACCTAAGGAAATGCAAGTTATCTCTGTCTACTGTGAAATACTTGGGGTTCTTTGTCGGGAATGGTAATGTCCGACCTCAAGAGGAAAAGGTTAGCACAGTCTTAGAATCTCCCACACCCAAAACCAAAAAGGATTTAAGATCTTTCCTAGGGTTAATTGTATACTATCGAAGGTTCATACCTATCTTTTCCACAAAGACAGGCCCATTGACTGACAAACACGCAATGCAGAAACTCAAATGGGATAAGGAAGACGAGCTATGTTATCAGGTCCTCAAACAGACATTATGCCAAAGCCATATCCTTAAGGTAGCAGACTTTTCGGAGGACGTCCTGTTGCAAACAGACCCCTCTTTAACTGAGTTAGGTGCAGTGTTATCCCAAATCCATGATGACAGGCTAGAACATCCCATCTTATACACTAGTGACAAATTGTTCCTCTGGGAAAAGAACTATTCAGTGATTGAACTAGAGACCTTAGCCATCAAACGGGCCGTTACACACCTTAAAAATGACTTATTGGGAAGAAAGTTTAGGTTGATCACTGATCACTCCCCTTGATATGGATAAGTCAAAGGAAAGAGTCCAACCAAGAGTTATGCAGTGGTTCTTGGACTTACAACTGTATTGCTTCGCAGTGGAACATCGAAAGGGCAAATAACAAAGAAATGTAGATTTCCTTTTGTGGTTCCCCTGTGAAGCAATTCAGTCCAAACTGCATAGGGAAAGAGTTTGTGAGAAACCTTACTGTATGTTCCCACCCATTCCCTCTGGATATTCTATTCAGGTGTCCAGAGAAGGGCCATCGCTTTTGGATCCCGGCCCTGGGGGTGGACAAGTGAGGGGGGATCACCTGAGTGGAGGGTCACAGGAGATTGGGAGGAGAATGCCTGAGAGCGACACATGGTATTTTCCAATCCTAAAAACACCTTACCTTATTCTCCCTCAGCCTTTGTGGGGTGTTTACACTCTCACCTCATCTCCCCTCCCCAATTCCAAGAAATACTGAGACGAGGAGGAGGCCACTAGGATCAATGAGGAATAGCCATGGGAATAACATGGGGATTGTAAGGGCAACCGACTTTAGAGAAAACCACTGTCCCACTACTAGAGTCAGGCAGAGTCAGGCATGGATCGGTAACCATTCACACCTGACTCCACTTAAAGGATAGTTCCGGGACTTTTTTTTTATTGTCCCTACGGGTCGGCCATGTGTTTGTAAGCATAAATCGGTAGATCGTAGGAAACTTTCCTATGGACCTTACCCGACTTTTCGCCCATTATCGCACTCGAAATCAGCCTCCATTTTGTGATAATCCTATCATTTCGCCCCATCGACCTGGCTCACCTGCCTTTGCGGCACTAAATCAAATCCCCCGCCCCTGAGCCTGACATCAGCAGACGCGTACTGCCCATTTCAAGCACGTCTCGTGTCAACAATCGCTGCGCCTCAGCTATTGACGTGTTGCCATGGAAATGGCAGGACGCCTCTTTCCCCAATAAGTATAAACAGACCGTTTCACAACACACAGCAGCAGATTTTCGATTCCATTCCTCTCTCTGTGTTACTTTGAGTATTCTGTGACTCGTTTCAGTGCTCTGGTCAGCTACCTTCGCCGCTTGTAGCCCGTGTGAACACCTGTACCATCTCTGTAAATTATTTTACTATCTTTACCGCACAATGGCCACAATAATGCCGTATATGTACGAGCCCGAGTACACCGAGGAGGAACTACTGGAAAGGCAAGCACGCGAAAACGATGGGGATTCGGATGGCAGTTGGGAGGACCAGTCAACGGATGAAGAGCCTGGACCATGTCGCATGGACGGCGTCTCCACCTGGTGCACGTGCAATCGGTGCGAGCTAATGCCAACTGAGGAGGAGAACTGCTGCTGCCGTGAAAATTCCGGGTGCTTGGCCTACATTTCGGAAAGCGAGCAAAGTCTGCAGGAAGGCGAGCAAAGTCCGCAATGCATCACCGAGCTGCCAGAGTTCAGGGAAGCCTGCCTCTCACGGACCGTGTTGAGGATGATGATGGTGCTTATGCACGAACTTCGTGGCACTGTTCGTCCGCGTAATCCGAGTAACGAGTAAGTATACTCTGTTTGTGATGTCAGTGATGCCACTACTATTTCATGGTCGTCTCCCACATATAAAATTACATTTACATATCATTCGAACGCATGTAAATTGGTTCCATATAGTGCATTTTCTAGATATAATTTTTTTCTAAGAAAAATGACATGTGTTACCTGAATCGACATTGATAAGAAAGTTTTGTCAGTTTAATACAGTTTGCATCTTTTTTTTTCACAGGTGGTACAGGCTGGTGGCCTATCGTTGCTTCACTTGGTGGCTTCACGGGAGGCTCGGACACCGCGTTCGGAGAGTAATACCTGCCTGTGCGGTACTTGCCATTAGACAACATTTCCCCAGTGACAGTGGACAATACCGCGGATTTTCCCTCGATGTGCTGCAACCTCAACTTTACAATGTGTAATGTTTATTATTTATGTTTAATTAAAATCTAAAATAAAGCCCAACATATATTTTAACAATGGTTGTTTTGATTTTTTAAATGAATCTAGTGTGTCTCCGTTGAATAGCCTTCCAGTGCCTTGTCTTGTCACACCACATGTCTCCGGCCAGCATCCTCCCTCACGCTGGCCGCACACCTTCAATCCACATAACCGTTGAACCCATATATGCAGCAGTCATACATATATTATTTTGTGGGTTGGCATCAAGCGTTGGCAATAAAAAGCCGTTGGATTTTATTGATACAAAACATGGTTATAGGTAAATAATAAATATGGTTGATCATAATAAATCCTCTTTTTGGGCACCGGGTACAGAGATGACCCCCATATATTCTCCTGGGAGGGTGAGGTATTTATAAACTCACCCCCCTGCCTTCCATGTAGTAGATCCTGCAGCCATCCTCTTACATTCAGTTAGATGGCCTCTCCTTGGTGAGACCCTGCGGCAAACGGGTCTTGTCTGCACGACCACCGCCCCAATCCACCCCCCCGCCCTATCAAAGGCAGTTCGCACCAGGGTACTTGCGCTGCTGGCAAGTGGAGCTGTCAGGGAGCGATAAAGGCCAAGAGGTGCCAAAGACCATGTACACTTCAAAGTGGTCTATAGAGCATGGGTTGTTGTTCCCATGTCTACCTCCAGACCCCGTGTCTCCTGCCAAGCATCCCCCCTCACGCTGGACGCCCCCCTGCAATCCACATAAGTGTGTCTCCATTCACGAGTCTTCCTGTGTCTTGTCTGCACGACCACCGCCCCGATCCACCCCCCGCCCTATCAAAGGCAGTTCGCACCAGGGTACTTGCGCTGCTGGCAAGTGGAGCTGTCAGGGTGCGATAAAGGCCAAGAGGTGCCAAAGACCATGTACACTTCAAAGTGGTCTATAGAGCATGGGTTGTTGTTCCCATGTCTACCTCCAGACCCCGTGTCTCCTGCCAAGCATCCCCCCTCACGCTGGACGCCCCCCTGCAATCCGCATAATGCCACGACATATACACGTCATTCATTCACAAACACACCCCTGTTTCGAATTCTTTATAACCCACTTCATATTTCTAATGAGAACTTCTTTGCGCTTTGCTAGTCAACCCGTGAAGGTGCTGGTTATCTGCTCTTCGTCTCTGTGAACTTCCGTGACCACTTTGAGCAAACTCGTCAGTTTGCAACCTGTGAACTGCTCCCTGTTCTACGACAAGAAACTACTCTGATCCCTGCATCTAACTGTTTGTTCGTCAAGGTAAGTCCATGTACCATAATCATTTTGCGTCCAATTTTTTAATTTATATCTATTTGCTAGTAGTCATCAAATTGCATCCATGTTTTCTTTTCGTTCACGACAGTACATGCAAGGAACTAGTCACATGTTCTGAGTTTAGTCAAATTACTTTTTCTATTTTTTGAAAGTTATTGAAATACTTATCCGCATGTGAATAACGTGTATAGTTCCAAGAACCAAAACGGACCTTGCATTGAACCTTTTATGTGTCATTTAATGTTTTAACACATTGGTATTAATAGAGAATTGTTGATCTTTACTTTTCAGAACTTTCCATAATGCCTGCCTGTTCCATTGGCGGTTGCCCTTCGAAGACCCATAACAAATCTGAAGGTACTATAATGCATGTTTTCCCTAAGACAATAGATCAGATAAGAGAATGGGTCCGATATTGCGGATATCCAGCCTCTGAGCTAGAAAGTAGAGTCCTAGAAGTCTTTGCGGACAAGAGGGGTGATCGATACCGCATCTGCAGCAGGCACTTTAGCCCAGACATGTACTCCACATCATTGCTAATAAAGAAGAAAACACCGCGAGCGAGGCGAAAATTGCTCTCAAACGCTATTCCCACTCTATTCGTCCACATCCCTCCACTGGTGAGTCAAGTTTACGTATTTATCTCTCGGCCTTGCGGTAGTGTGTAGCATTAGCTAACAATAATTTCCCCATTTATGTATCCACTCAATATGAAGGCGGAAGATTCTCCATCCGTGTCGTTATTGCAGTCATCAGCCACTTCAAGCGCCTATCGGGTAATCTTACTTAGCTATTCTGACACTGACTTGTTTTAGGCATGTAAATCAATAGTTTTAATTGATCGTGTAATTATTTTACCTAATGGTACACCACAGTACTCGTCCTCTAGTCTTTGTTTTCAGTTATAATTATTGTTATCCAAAATAATGCAAGTACTGTCTTTCAGGGAGATGCTGAGGAGTCCAACGCATTGACGACAACCGTAGATGTCACTCAGATGCTCGAGGTACGTTTCCGGACAGTTCCATCGATGGAGATCATCAGATCTTGCATTCTTGTAGCGTGATTGTTACACACAATGTTTCTTTCGTTTTTAGCCATTGGTATGTCCTTCTGTCGTCGCCCTCCTATGTGTCTTCTTTTTTCAATATTGTGTTCATTACTAATGAAAGTCCTATGTTTCAGGGAGTCGATGGAGCATTAGTCCAAGAAGAAGGGGGAGCATGCAGTTACGGGTCGGCGCAACAGCTTGCAGAAGTGTGCACCGCAGTTACAGCGTCCCTTGATGTTCTTATGCATTTCGAGGTATGGATACTGACAGATCAATCATGCGAGATCAAATGACGTGATTACATCCGCTATACTTCCTTCTTTATTAACGCAAGTACTATGTTTCAGGGAGCTGACGGAGCTTCTTCAACAAGAACATCACCCCTAGTAGTTGATGCAGATCTCTGGGTGGTGACACTTCCAACGATGGAGCAAATCGAATCATATTTAGATATCCATTATTTATTTTAGACAACTGATCATTTGTGCAGGTCTATTTAGATGAGCCGTTGACGCCTGCAGAAAGTTTATGTTCTTTTAAACAAAATAGAAAACCATACTAATGCAATTACTGTGTTTCAGGGAGTTGCTGAAGCGTCATCTTCAATAATATCATCAATGGAAGTCTATGCGGAGCCCGAGGTATGGATCTTGACAGTTCAATCTAACTAGATCAACAATGCGTGAACTATTGTCGTTTGAATGTTCTACACAATGCGTTCATTCGTGTTTTGCTATTGAGATGTACGTATGGGTATTGGTCCCCAAGTACATTTTGTGTTTTCAATATTATTATACATACTAATGAAAGTTCTATGTTTCAGGGAGTCGATGGAGCCTCAGTGAGTGATGGATGTGCTTATCATGAAAATATAGTCGTTGCAGCGCGAGAGGAAGTGGAGACATGCACACACGAGTCGGAGCAACAGCGTCCAGATGTTGAAGTTCGAGGCAAGAAAGTTTCAAAGAAAAGAAAGCAAAAGAAGGTTAGTGTCCTGTTCACTATATTATGTTGTCTTTCACTGTCAATAGTTCAATACTGTAAATTGTGTTTAAACTGAACATCCCTTTTCTAATCTGTCCTCTAGTTGCGAGTGGGTGTAAGAACTAGATCTACACAGACAGTGAAGCGAACGAGAGATGTTGCTTGTCAAACCTTTTGGCAGGGACTTGAGACTGGAGATGCATCGTGCCAATGGGAAGAATATGAAGTGATTGACAACGGAGCTATACCACCACCAGCCATTGATAGTGAATGTCCTCCTGGTAGTTTGGATGCAGTCGGAGATCAATTCACAGAATCCACACCCGCAAAAAATAAGAGCGCGCGAAAGTTGAAGACATTGTTTTTTTCTCCCATCTCCGGACAAGGAACAGTTGTTGCAGTGGAAGAGAATGACATGGACGACAATGAAACACCATCAATATCACTCAGCATAGCGGAAGACGATATGAGAGATTGTACCTTTCATGCGAGTGACATGTCCTCAACGTTACAGGCCGAACCAGCTGGGATGCAGAGTGACAGTATAAGGAAAGAGGCCAAATTCATTGTATTCGATAGCTGTTTGATGGATATTATTATGATGATGAAATGTGGGCATTGGGTTGGTGGGGAAGTATGTGGGGAGCCATTGATTAATGTGACTCGTGCAATTCGAGGCACTAACCTTAAAATACATGCCACCTGTACACAATATCATCCGTTCGCATGGTCTGCACAACCCATGCTGGGGCAACTGCCAGCAGGCAATCTACTTTGTGCAGCGGCCGCACTTTTTAGTGGTTCAAGTTTTAAAAAGTTACAGTATTTCTTTCAGTTTGTGGGAATCCATTTCATTGCGAAAACTCAGTTCTACAAATACCAAACCGATTATCTATTTCCAGCCATTAGCGAAGCTTGGAGAATGGAAAAAATGTCAATGGAAAGTACATTCGCGGGCAAACGCTTCAGGCTAGCCGGTGATGGACAGTGCGACAGCCCAGGATTTTCAGCCAAGTACTGCACCTACCACTTTCAGGACATGGAAAGTAAGAAAATTGTGAGTTCGGTGGTCGTGCAGGTGTCACAAAGTACATCCTCAGTGGCCATGGAGAAAGTTGGCTTTGTAGCATCATTGCAAGAACTACAATCGCGGGGAATGGTGATCGACCTGATAGCCACGGACAGACACGTTTCAATTGCCAAGACAATGAGAGAAGAGTACAAAAATATAAATCACCAATTTGACGTATGGCATCTTGCAAAAACAATCAATAAAAAATTGTCGGCTGCAGGAAAAAAAAAAGATATGCAAGGTATTTCACAGTGGTCCAAGTCAATCAGCAACCATCTTTGGTGGAGCTCAAAAACATGTGAAGGGTCGTTGGAAATTCTACTGGAAAAATGGCGGTCAGGAATGTTGCACTGTAGCAACGTACATCGATGGTCGACAAATGAACATTTCCACAAATGTGAACATGGCCATTTGTCCACAGAGGAGGCACGGAAGAAGAAGTGGTTGATTCCTTCATCACCCACTCACAAGGCCATTGAAAAGATTGTATTTGATAAAACTATAACAAGAGATTTGAGGGGACTCACGGAATTCTGCCACACAGGAGATTTGGAGGTGTTACACAATATGTGCCTAAAGTACAGGCCCAAAAGATTGCATTTTGGCATGGAAGGCATGATAAATCGGACTCTTCTAGCGGTCTTGGCACATAACCATAATGTTGGCCGTCAACAAAGTAGGACGACCGGAACTTTAGGGACGCTTCGCTACAATAAGGCCTTCACTAAAAGAAGTAAACAATGGGTGATCAAACCAGTGTTTGAGGATATGCAATATGAGTTTATTGAGAGACTTATCGTAGATGTCCTCGATAGGCACATACATGGAGTGGTGAACGAACCTATGCAGGGGACAACTGCATTGCCACCCAACATTGCCTCTGTTCCATGTCCACCTAAAGCAGAGCTCATTGAGAAATACACATCACGGTTTAAATGATTGTAATTTGATTGTCTGTTCTCTCGAGTCTCCTCATGTTGCAGGCCCAAACTAGAAATGTGTGCTCGCTCAAAGTGAAGGTCAGCTGCTTTGATGTTTTGCTCGGGTGGCGGAACGGCCCACGACCCAGTATAAGGTTCTATTGTGATTTGACCTTGACAGGCCGGGACCATCCCGAAAGACTAAGAAAAGATAATGAATAAAATTTCAGAAACGAAACGATGAGCCACGTTCATTAGAAGAAGTAACGTCGGCAAAGAAGGAGTGGTGTTTCGGGTCTGCCCTACACAGAGACACAATGGAAAATGCAAATATAATGTAAGTAACTTTTGATGAGTTTATACCGCAATTTCATTACTATACAGTGGCTTTAAAGACGGGTTCCGTTGTACTTGTTCGTTCTATGTGGCATATTGTTTTCTACCGCGCACTATCTTGAGGAGAAACATCTGCTTTTACTGAAGCACCTCAAAACCTTCCTCTTTGCTTCTGCTTTCTCTCTCCCTCTCCCCTGCTACAACTGGTCCACTGTCTGCGACCTCGGTCCTGGGCCCTTCCACTCTCCACCTGCACTGCCTCCCTGTCAAACCCTGCACTGGGGGACTGTCTCAGTATCCTACAGCCCCCCCTTCCCAGCACTTGTTCTGCACTTACCTTGCACTTGCCACCAGCTGGCCCTATTTATTTATTATTTTATGCTACTTACCTTGTACTCCACTCCCCCCCCCTCCCTGCCTCGCCACGCCTTTAAACACTTGTGTACACCCAGTAGCGCTGTCCTCGCTATGAAATGAATAATTTTAATAAGGATCTGATGGTGAGACTAATTTCATTTTTTATGTTTTTAGGTACATCATTCACTACTGTCTGTGTCACGAGTACCAGACACCGGCGGACGGCTTCTACAGCCGCCAGTTGCTTCTCCGCGTGAACAACGTTACCACCCTGACCATTTTATGGGACGATCGCCAAGTACAAGTATGCCCTTACGCGGTACTAACGGTTAGATGCAACATACCTACCGTTGTGGTGGCCTAGTGCCTCGTTGTTGGAACAGCCATGCGATTATCAGTGCGACCGAAGAGCTTATTTTTATCGTAAACCAACACCCTGTGTACTGCACACGAACATCGCTTCCCTCAAGACGAACTAATTTGGATCGAGAGCAAAGAAAAATGCAAATCGCTGAATATTCTCTAAACATTTGATGTCCAATAAATGTACTTTGCCAAATGTACAATCTTGCCGTTTGCTTTTAAACCACGGTTTCACATTCCGAATTGTGGCGCTGTATTGTGAGATGCTCTAAGACCCTGCGTACAGCAAAGGACCATTGCGTTCCTCAATACGAACTTTTTGGAACATGAGCAAATAAAAATGCAAATCGCTGAATATTCTCTAAACATTTGATGTCAAATAAATGTACTTTACCACATTTACAATCTTGCGGTTTGATTTCAAAGTACAGTTTCATATTCCGAATTGTGGTGCGCTGTATTGTGAGCTGATCTGTGTTGATTTCCGGGGTCTGTGTGGAGTCGCGTAGAAGACGCCTGGGCGCGTTTGCCTACGCAGCACAGTCACGTCACGGATAGAGGCGGGGAATATGAATGTTTTGATGAAGTCTGTTTCAGGGGCGGGGGATTTGATTTAGTGCCGCAAAGGCAGGTGAGCCAGGTCGATGGGGCGAAATGATAGGATTATCACAAAATGGAGGCTGATTTCGAGTGCGATAATGGGCGAAAAGTCGGGTAAGGTCCATAGGAAAGTTTCCTACGATCTACCGATTTATGCTTACAAACACATGGCCGACCCGTAGGGACAATAAAAAAAAAGTCCCGGAACTATCCTTTAACTGTGTGTTCAGCTATAAAAGGTGTGGCCAGTTACAGAAACTTGAGCGAGCTGGGGATGCAGTCCGGTCCAGTGAAATCCAGAAGCAGAGAGAAGCAGGAGCTGCAGGCAGGAGGAAGATGGTGTGCAGACGCTGGCCCGATGTGTGTGTGGGCTGCAACGCGGTGAGGGAGCCGTGCCTCCAGGGAGCCGGAGAAGTGCTGCCTGCATTCCGCATGCGAGGATCAGCAATGTGCTTGTTCCCTTGGGGCCGGTTCCAAGACCAAAGGTGCCTGAGGGGCAGGTGGTAAGACCCTGACCTCCATCCCGCACTGCCTGAAAGAGCCACCTCTCTACGCGACGCTGTCCGGTGAGTTTCAGGAAAGAATGTGTGAGAAACCCTGGGAGGGTGTGTTTAAATGAGAGCGGTGTGGGAGAAAGGCATGAACAAGAAAGCAGCATAGAATCGGAAAGAAAGAAAAGTGTGAAAGTTAAAAGAGACCGAAAACTGAAAAGGCTGAAAGTGCAGCAAGGAGACAGAAAGCAAAAGAAGGATTGCAAGAAAAGCAGATCAGGGCTGTCAGGAAGCGTCAAGTTGTACGCCATGGAACGCTTTCTCCAGTAATGTGGAGACAATGGCAGGTTCCTTGGTGTCTTTACCAGGGACGTTCCCCGTTAAGGACTACATTTCCCAGAAATCCTCTTTACAAACCACATCATCACGCCTCCTGCACAATGCGGAAGCATTAGTTCAAAGCTTCCTTGTTGTTGCTGCGGCGAGACTCCTTTTTTTTTTTCTTTTTTAAATATAACTGTTAATGGGCGGAGTAATGCGAGTATTGCCTTTCTTGGGGGTATCTCGTTCTCCACACATCCGCCAGACAAAAGTCATCTAGCAGTGTTTGTAGTGCTTTTGCCGCTGGGGATGGTCTATCAGTCTTGCCATCCGATCTGTCTATGTTTGGATTCAGTACACAGTTAAAATCACCACCCCAAATCACTGCACTACCCATACATATGCTGAGGTTGGCACTCAGAGTCCTAAAATATGCTGCTGTGTCTCGATTGGGGGCATATGTATTCACAATGCTTATCTCCTTATTCTCCACCAACCCTCTCAGCATGACCATCCTCCCATCTGTCTCCACCACTTCCTGCAATGGCAGGAACGGCACATGCGGCGCTACCCAGATTAGTACTCCCCTGGCATACGCAGAGTATGTCGAACCCACCACCACCCCTTTCCATTTCTTAACAATCAGCTCCATCTTCTCCCGCGGCAAATGCGTTTCCTGCAACAGCGCGATATCTATCCTTTGCCTTCTCAGATATAGCATGACCTTATTCCTTTTCAAGTAGCTGTTAAGTCCCCTGACGTTCCACGTGATTATTTTAAGATCCCCCATAGCTCATTACCATCCTCCTTCTCTACCTCCAACAGGTCCCACCCTCCTGCGCGGCACGGAGTCAACCATCCAATTCTACTATATAGGCTCATGGTCAAACTAAAACTCCCCATAACTATATACACCCCAAACATTCTGCTCACCTCAAACTCCCCGCCTCCCTCCCCACCCCCCACCCATCCCTTCCCCAACAACCCCAACTTCCTCCCCAACAATTGCCCAGCTCCATCCCTGGATCTCAGGCTCCCCTGCATTTTGGAACTTTCTGGCGATAGCCTGTACTCGAAGCTCAGCAGGGTGAGGTAGCCCTATTGGCTAACCTACTACTACTACTACTATTTGGGGGTAGGGTGCCTGCGTTCTGCCGCTCCTACTCGCTGTAATTAACCACATGCTATTATCCAATATGTCTACATACTGAAAGCTCCATATTCTAACCCAATGGCGCTCAATAGAGTCAAGGGGATCCAAGCCTAGCATCCGCACCACCCATCATTCTTTATCTATTGAAAATCCGGCCAGGCTTCCATTAGGGTACCTCCCATCGTGCCTAACTAGGCCGCATTAATCTCCCCAGTCACTTATCTTAATCTTTCTGGGCCTGTGCAGCATCCTGTTCTGGGCAGCCCTGCAAGTCCAGCCATGCGGCAGCCTCCTCTGGGGTGTCAAAAAAAAACATCCGACTCTTATGTAGCACTTCAGTCTCGCGGGGTACAGGAGCATATATTTAATGCCGGCCGCGGGCAGCCGTCTCTTCACCGCCACATAGCTATATCTCTGCCTCTGGACCAGCATTGTGTAATCCGAGTAAGCTGTGATTGTGGCCGAGGCTCTGTCTATCCTGAAATACTCCAAGATTTGTTCACAGTCTCTATAATTCAGAATCTTGGCAATTATTACGCGGGGAGGTACTCCAGGCTTCGGTTTTCTCGTGAGGGCTCTGTGCGCCCGCTTGCCCGTGAATCCCTGCGAGAGTTTGTCGGCTCCTATTTCCTGCAGGATCAAGTTCTCCACGTAGTCGGTGGGGTCTTGGCCTTTTTCTCCCTCCGGCAGGCCGACCACTCGAATGTTGTTCCTTCTAGCTCTCCCTTCAGCCTCCTCTGCATGGTTTTCCAAATTGGCCACTTGCTGTTTCTGTATGTGGACTTCCCTTGCATTGTCAGTGCTGGTGGTTGTGTTGGGTTTGACAGCACTTTCCAGGCTGCTTGTTCTGTCTGCCAGCGCCCTAACATCCTGTTGCAGCAAGTTGACATCTATCCCCACCGCGTCGATCTTAGCTTCCAAGGAGGTCCTTAGGTCCGCCATTGCTATCCCCCAAGAGTCCTTTAGTTCTGTTATGGCTGCCAAGATCTGATGGTTTTCAGGTCCAGTTGGGCTTGCCATGGGCCCACCTGCGCCTACCAGTGCCGATGCAGCTGGAGACTGCTGCGTCTTGGCAAACACATCCATCGTGGGCTGCTTGCACTTACTCTTGATCCCTCTACCCGACATCTTGTGGCTTGGGGCGAGTGTCCCTTGTCACTCCGTACTTGGCCCAGTGAGTCCGCCGCTTGAGTCAGCCGCGTTGCCTGCGGGTTACTCCCAGTTTTCAGTTAATATGTCGGGGTACTTCCGTGCGGTCTGCGCACTAAGTGATCCACTCGCTTGGGTTATGTCCTCCCACGTGTGCGTCAGCGCTTCCGCACCACAGCGCAATTCCGATTCACACGGGCACAGTAACTCCTTCAAATCTGTGCATGCAGGGACGCGACAATGTTACCCCAGCATCTGCTTCAGCCCGGCAGTTTCTTTAGGCTAAGAGCAGTACGGCCACGTCGATGTTGCACGCAGGCAGCGTCTCATTATAGTCAGCCATGCGCCACGATGAGTCCGCTACATGTCGCCCCAGCACCTTTATATTTTAACAGTTAGTATGTGGCAGGATCTGCGCTGTTTCATTTGCCTCGATCTTCCTTCTGCTGGGACACAATTCCAAAGCAGTATCCCCACTTTGTGGCTTCCCTCCGTGGCTTACACATCCAACTTAGCCTTCCTGTCTTGGTACCACAAGGTTCCTTGTTTCTGTCGCCTGCTATGCCCCGTTCTAGATCCCTCTTGGGTTATGTTTGTGTCTTCAGTGCACATGCAGTCTTCACCTGCTTCATTACAATTGCCTCCTTTCCAGCTGTCTTGCCGTGATGAAGGAAGAGTGTGTCAGTGGCATCCTGCCGCTTTTCATTCCCCTTGCGTGCCTCTTCACTGTTATTAGTGGTCGGGGCAACGGGCCGCCGTTCCCCGTTCAGTGGGCTTTCTACGTGCAATGCCTTAAGCAACTGTAGCAGCCCCTCCCCCCTGCATCACACCACAGGGACAAAGGAAATGTGTGCAGCCGCACTGCTCCTTTTATTCACGGCTCAATGCCCAGCTCCACCGACCTCAATTGGACACGGTCTCTTGCTCTTCATATAATCACACGGCAGCTATCCGCCGCCACGGTTTTCAGCCGCGCCTGGTCCTTTCGTTCTTGCCCGCGGCGCAGGCACTGCGCCCGCGTTCGCAGGCAGTCGGGTTCCGCTCACCCGTAGTCACACGCTGCTAGAGGGGGGCCGCGCAGGCTCCAGTCACCGGCCCCCACCTTCTGTGGGCTCAGCTTCCACGGGCACAGCGCCAGCAAATGTACACTTCTGCTACTCGCAAGCGACGCGTCCGCACGCCCAACTGCAGCCCCCTTTTCAGTACGCAGTCCTAGTCCAGGCAACAGCGTGTCACGGTTCACGCCGCACGCTCTTCATCCTCATGAGTCGTGTCCGCGGCCACTCGCCCATTGTTGTCCGCCATTTTGGAAACAAAGTATCAAGATCGCCGAACGTTCCACTCCTCGCTACAATGTTGTCGCTCACGCGAGCAGCTCCATACTTCCAGCAACGGCAGAGACACCATTCGCACGCCTGTGCTTCAGTTATTGAGACGTGATGATCAGTTTCAGCGTGTGTAGAGACGGATCAATGTCGGATCTTGGTGCAGCTCCCTTCAGGCACGTCCTGCTACATGGCCAGTTAGCCACGCCCCCTGGGGCGATGCTCCTTAACCGTCGCATTCGCCCGCCAAGGTTGCTGTGTTCGTGTTTACCTGATTTTTCGACTTCGATATTATCGATTTTCAGGACTCCTGCCTCTTTTTCTTGGACCTGCTTTTGCTTCTTATCCCTTGTTGTGATGCCTGGTTCCCTTCCCCTTTTTGCTGACCTCCCAGAATTCGAACTCTGGCTTCTGCTTATTGGATTGCTTTCTTTCTGTCGTTCCATGTCAGGCGCTTGGTTCCTTATAACCTTCCACGCACACACATCATCCTGCGGAGCTCTAGGCGCTTGCTCTCACAGACAATTCAGAGGCGCCTTGTTCAAGTCAACATTTGGACCCTGAATTAGGGTGTTAGGAGTGTTTCGACACACCCCTCATACAACTCTGGGTGTTCCTTATGTGTGTTACCCTTCACCGTGCTTTATCCTCCAATTCCATTATTCTTCTGGCTAGGATCACCGCACCGCTGTTCCCCGCACTACCTCAACCCTATAATTCACTCACCTGATATCTGCCTTCCTATAACTGCTTATTGGACTTTTTGGTGCAGCTTTTGGGACACTTCAAGTATTGGATTGCATCGTGGTTCGTTTCTACGGATTTGTTTGGATTTTGTGATTTTTTCTTTCAATGGATTTCACTGGAAACTTGCTTCACTGGGACTATTCATGGATTGACATTGACTCTGTTTCTTTTAGTTGCACCCTCGTTCCCCACGGGTCAGGTCATCAACACTTTTCAGCGTCCAAGAAGATTTCTGCACATCATCACGTGCGTCTCCCACACCACTCAAGGCCCCCGCAGCATATGCTTCCCTCACCTCTGACTGTCTGTCCGCTATCCAGGAATGGTGTGCCGCCAATGACCTCTGCCTTAATGCCAGTAAGACTGAGATTCTACTCATCGGCACACCCACTCCCTCCTTCCCTGCAGCCCTCTGGCCAGCCTCTCTTGGCCCTCTTCCTGCTCCTACCTGCAAGGCAAAAAACCTCAGGCTCATCTTCGACTCCACACTCTCCTTCTCTCCTCATATATCTGACGTCTCTAAGAAGTCACACTACCAGCTGCACCTCCTCAGAGGTATTCTTCCCTTCCTCTCCTTCCCCCAGAAGGTCACTGTCTCCCGAGCCCTGGTCCTCTCGAAGCTGGACTACTGTAACAGCCTCTATCTTAATCTGCCTGCCTCCACTCTCCGCCCTCTGCAACTCATCCAGAACAGAACTGCGAGACTTGTCTTTGGCCTCAAGCCCAGGGACCGTATCTCTCCAGGACTGAAATCTCTACACTGGCTCCCATTGGCTGCGAGGATTAAGTTCAAAACCCTCTGCATTGTCCACAAGGCCTTCTGGGGCCTGGGGCCTAAATACCTTCAACTCTCTCTTCCTAAATATCTTCCTTCCCGAGCCCTTTGCTCATCCGTCTCCAACTCCCTCAGGTTCAGCCGCTTCTCGAAGCAACGAGCTGGGGGTAGATCTCTCTCCGCGGCAGGGGCCTCCCTCTGGAACAGCCTTCCTGCCTCCCTGAAACTTGAGTAGAACCATCTCTGGTTCCGGAAGCACCTCAAAACCTTCCTCTTTGCTTCTGCTTTCTCTCTCCCTCTCCCCTGCTAAATTCTTCACTGAAACTGCACTGAATCTGCAACTGGGCCACTCTCACCGACCTCGGTCCTGGGCCCAGCCACTCTCCACTTGCACTGCCTCCCTGGCAACCCCTGCACTGCGGGACTGTCTCTGTATCCCTACAGCCCCCCCTTCCCAGCACTTGTGTGCACTTACCTTGCACTTGCCACCAGCTGGCCCTATTTATTTATTTATTTATTTATTTATTTTTTCGACTTACTTTGTACTGCACTTCCCCCCCTCCCCTTCCCCTTGCACTTTCTCCCTTCCTCCTACCCCTGCACTTGCACGATCTGAATGACACCTGGCCTAGTATGATCGTTGTCTGTCTTCCCCTTGTTCCCCCCTCCCTGCCTCGTCGCGCCTTGAAACACTTGTGTATAGGCGCGTTACAAATGCCATATCATTTCATATCATATCATGTAGGTTTCAGGCCCACCATTACGGAATACAGGTAAGAGTTGGGAAGTGTGTTGTGGAAAGAAGGATATTTACTGTTATTCCATAACTTGACCAGTGTACCTATGTGTTTTTCCCTTCTTTAGCTGTGTTGCTGCCCTGCCTTTTCACCTGAGCCCCTGGTCTAACAGGTTGTTTTTATTCTGCAGACCGCACTCTCTGAGGGAAAGTCTCTCCCTGAAGGAGCCCCCTGATGTTCTTGGACGTCAGGGGATACGTCGCGGGACTTAATTCCCGACAGATTAAGGAGCCAAAACAAAACAAACAAATAAAACCACGTTGTTGTACAATGGAAGCAGGGGCCGATCCGATTACTGCGGTTATGCAGGCCCTCGCCACCCTTCGTACAGATATGGCCGTGGCACATGCATCACTCCATCAATGTATGGATGTGATGTAGAGCTTGGTACACCCACTTCCCACAGATGAGGAGTTTGGGGATGGGGCAGCTGCGGCCCCTCTTTTTCAGCCCCCGGCTCCAAACCCTGCTCAGGCCCCGATTGTTTTACCTGGTTCTTTTCCGTTAGCTCCACCTGAACGGTTCATGGGGGATCCCAAGAATTTCTAGACGTTTGTAAATCAGTGCAAGTTGCACTTTCTTTGCCGTCCTGCAGCATTTCCAGACGCCACCACCAAAGCTGCATTCATGTTGTCTCACCTGGGTGGTACGGCAGCTGCTTGGGCTAATCCGCTTCTGGAAAACAATGATCCACATTGTATAATTTCAATGCCTTAGTGTCCGCCATGACATTGGTCTTTGATGCTCGGTACAAGGCCCAGGCCTCCGATTTAGAACTTTTGGCGCTGACTCAAGGGAAACAATCATTGTTAGCGTATTTGGCCCCTTTCAACCAGCTGGCAGCCGAAACTTCCTGGCCTGAACAGAAGAAGGCTTCAATATTTTATAAGAGTCTTTCAGATTATTTGGAGGACACCTTGGCTACCGTCCCTTTTATACCCTCTGGTTTTTCGGATTTCTTGGAGCTGATTTTACAGCTGGATGCACGCCTTAATCAAAGAAAAGGCAAGCGCCGGGTCCCTGATATGTGCATAAGCAGACCCGAAATATCTTCAAACAATGCTTCTGGCGATCCAGAACCGATGCAAATTGGAGCCATACGTGGTCCGCTTTCTAAGGAAGAGAGATAGAGGTGGATGCAGATTAACCTATGTTTCTATTGTGGTCAAACAGGACATTTCATACGGGTTTGCCCGAAACGCCCAGTAAAACATTTGGGAAACTCCAAGGCCCGTTCCTAGACAGGGCCTCTGGAACAGGTGCATCCAACAAGGGCCCTGAAGTCATCCTGTCTTTCTTCTCATATCCATCTTCCTATGACTTTTGAGTTTTCCGGATCAGATCCGGTCACCATTCCTGTTATGATCAATTCTGGGGCCACTAAATTATATCGATTCTACTCTGGCTAAGAAACTGGGGGTACCAATACAAATGAAAACACGTCCTGACGTTGTCCGAGCAGTGAACGGAACTTGCTTGATGTCAGTTCTAGTCACAGAACAAACAGACCTTATTCGCTTAAGCTCACAGGAAGGGCACACCGAAGAGCTTGTTTTTGACCTCATCATGGCGCCGAATTTGGGGTTATTCTTGGATTACCCTTGCTTCAATTGCACAATCCTTTGATCAATTGGCCGGATAAATCACTATCCTTCTCATCTTCATATTGTCAGAATGCGTGCAGGATAACCGGTACTGGGGCAGTACCCACTACCTGTGTGGCTCTGTTTTCTGGGGTTTCTTCAATAAGCGCCACACAGTATGGGTCTGTTACGGTCTTACCTAGTGACTATCATGATTTGACCAAACACTATCGTAACAATTACCCCCACATCGGGAGTACGATTGTGCCATAGACCTTGTTCCTGGTGCCACGATTCCTCATAGTCGCCTATATTCATTGTCTCATCAGGAGGAGGCGGTCCTAAAGGAATACATTGAGAAGTCTCTCTGTTTGGGGCACATCCGTCCTTCTCGTTCTCCGGCAGCTTCGCCCATCTTTTAGGTACCCAAGAACGGTGGGGAGTTGGGCCCCTGTGTGGACTACAGGGCCCTAAAAAAGATCACCATAAAAAATCAGTACCCGCTACCCTTGATCTCGGAACTGCTTGACCGGCTGTCTTCATCCTCTGTCTTCACCAAGTTGGATCTCTGGGAGCGTAAAATTTGGTATGCATCAAGAAGGGAGATGATTGGAAGACCGCTTTTAAATCTAGATACGGTCTGTACGAGTACTTGGTGATTTCATTTGGGCTTTGCAATACCCCGGCAACCTTCCAACATTTCATCGATGACGTTTTTAGGGATCTCTTGGATTGTTTTGTAGTCATCTATTTATATACTCCAATAACCTGGAAGAACATATACAACAGGTTCGTACCGTATTGTGTAGACTCTGGGAAAATGCCCTCTTTGCCGAATTGGAGAAATGCACCTTCCACGCCTCCACTGTGGAGTTTCTTGGTTTCATTCTGTCTGCCCAGGGTGTTCATATGAGCAATTCTAAGATTCAAGCCGTATTGGATTGGCTGGTGCCTACGTCGGTAAAAACTTTGCAGTCATTTCTTGGGTTTGCAAACTTTTATCAGCACTTCATAGCATCTTTCTCGAATATTGTGAAACCACTCACCCGGCTCACGAGTCCTTCAGTCCCCTTTGTATGGGGAATGGACGCCCAGACAGCTTTTCGGATGCTAAAAAATGCCTTCACTTCAGCACCAGTGCTGCAGCATCCTAATCCTTCCCAACCATATATAGTGGAAGCATATGCCTCAGCGGTAGCTATAGGTGCTATACTGTCACAGCGATGCCCCACAACACAGTGTCTACATCCTGTCGCCTACTTTTCAAGGACCTTGACGCCTGCAGAAAAAAACTATACCATCACTGAGCGGGAACTCCTGGCAATCAAGGCTGCATTCAAAGAATGGCGCCATTATCTCTTGGGGCCGACAATCCTGTCACGGTCTTTACCGATCATCGAAATTTGCAGGCATTGACACGCTCCCAATGTACTAATGCCTGGCAGGTCCGGTGGCATTTATTTTTAGCTATGTTCTATTTCATTGTGACATATCGTTCGGGGCCTCTCCATGGGAAGGCTGACGGCCTATCAAGGTTGGGTGGAGAGGGAAGTTTAAACCCACCTGTACTCTCTCTTATACCAAAGGGTTCGGTTATTTGTGTTTGTACAGTGTCGTCCCCTCTGGTGAACGGGATTCGACAATGGGTGATAGATCATCCTCTGGAAGTCCAACGGGTGCAAGCACAGGTTTACAGGGTTTGCCATATTTGAATGACCAATTGTACATGCCTGATACCAGGTCCCGTGTTCTTGCACTAGAATGGACCCACGAAGCCCGGTTGGCAGGTCACCAAGGTCAACACAAAACATAGGACCTGCTGAAGAGATGGTGCTGGTGGCCATGTATGAGAAAGGACGTTACCGATTATGTCATGAAGTGTGCCGTGTGTGCCCAGTGCAAATACCAGGCCGGTAAACCATTGGGGCTCCTGCAAAAGATGCCCAATCCTCAAAGACCTTGGACCATCCTAACCATGGATTTCGTGGTAGAAATGCCTCCCGTTAGAGGAATGACCACAATATGTGTGGTTGTTGACACCTTCACTAGGATGGCACGATTTATACCATGTCGTGGGGTGCCTACTGCCGTTTCTCTGGCTTATTTGTTCTTTGACAATATTGTTCGGTTCTTTCGATTACCCACGGTTATCATTTCTGATTGGGAGTCCCAATTTACCTCACGTTTCTGGTTGGCACTCACGCAGTCCTTGGGTATTGATGCACAGCTATCCTCTGCATATCATCCACAAACGAATGGGCAAACGGAGCGAACAAACACCACGATGGAGCAGTTTCTACAGTGTCTCTGTTTTCAGTATCAATCAAATTGGTTGGAAATATTGGGGGCTGCTTAATTTGCATATAACAACTCGCTCCATACCTCCGTGGGATGTTCACCTTTCTATGCATTATATGGCCAACACCCACGTACTTTGCCCATCCCTTACTCTGTTTCTCCCGATGTCCGTGCTGCTTGCAGTGTTGCAGAATCCCTCGTCTCAATTCGTACTGAGGTCTTAAGTCACCTACAGGTGGCTCAGGAGAACAATAAGCTGTAAGCAGATAGGCATTGTGCTGCGGTTCCTTCATGGCAACCAGGTGACAAGGTCTGGTTGTCTACCAAGCATCTTCGAATCTCTGGCAAAAAGAAGTTGCACCCGTGATTCATGGGATCATACGATAGTTTTTATTCTGCAGACCGTGCTCTCTGCGGGAAAGTCTCTCCCTGAAGGAGCCCCCTGACGTTCTTGGACGTCAGGGGATACGTTTTAGGACATAATTCCCGACAAGGGCAAAAGGCAAATAGAAGCCTGATCGAAATGGAAGTTGAGAGAAAGTGGAAAAGAAACTGTGAATGGCTTGCAATAAGAGAGGGGCACGAGAAAGGCAAAGAAGAGTGCCTGGGGCACGCAAAGGAAGGTGCAAGTGTGCACGGAACCAAAAGGGGGTACAAAGGTGCACAGAAAGGACAGCAAATTAGTAAAGAAGGTGCAAGGGTGCACAGAAGGAAAAAAAGATCAGCTAAGGGCCACGGGCAAATTAAAAAAGGGTGTAAGTGTACACATAAAGGAAAGTAGAAGAAAGAAAAGGGCCAGGGGCATGTTAAAGAAGGTGCAAGTGTGTACAGAAAAGAAAGCCGAAGAAAAGGAATCAAAGAGCATTTGAACGAAATAAAGAGGTAATAGAAGAACGTGAGTTGCAAGAGTACCCTTTCTGTGCCAATACTGTCATCGGTTTTATTGAGTCTCTCCTGCACGCTTCTTCCACGATGCCACAAACCAAAACGTCATCCATATACTGGATGACTGCACTGTCAAGCTTTACATTCCCAAAGTCCATCTGCAAAACCTGGTTAAAGACTGAGGGCCATTCACAGTACCCCTAGGGTAACCAGGTATGTTTCAATTTAATTCTATAGCAAGCAAACAAGGTCAAATATTGCATCTCTCCATGCAAGGGGATTGAAAAGAAAGCATTCTTTAAATCAATCCCTGTAAAAATGTAGCTTTGGATGGGATGTTACATAATGATGTGGCTGGAATCAGAAACCTATGGGAATTCGGACTCAACAATATTATTCAGAGGGTGTAAGTCCTGGATACATCTCCACAACCTCCCTGTTTCCTTTTTGATCGGGTACACAGCCGTGTTGCATGGGGATTCTGAAGGCACTAGTATCCCTTGTCGCATCAAGGTGCCAATGGTTTCATAGATACCCTCAACAGCTTTCTTTCACATGGGATATTGTCTTACTTGTGGTAAAATAGCTCCCTGCTTCAGTTTTATTTTAACTGCCCCCACCCCTTTTAGCAAACCAACGTATTATGGACTACTGGTCCACAATGTGCTTGGTCCGTTTGCCAAATCTTGCTGGAGAAAGGGTTGTACTTTCTTCACTAGTGACATTCTCTGAGGTATCTCCCTTTTCTCAATTTTTAAATGTTATGTAAGACTTATATTAAACACTATTCGTCATCTGAGTCGTCATCTATAAACAAGCTTTCATCTGTTAAGTCAGTCAACCTATGTCCTTTGTCAAGAGCGATCACTGTTCTCCAGTTTACCCCCTCACCATCAACTCAATGCAAAATGATTCTGTCTTCCCCCACTATTGCTGCTTCTAACTCAACTGTAATTGTCTGCCCTTTCTACATGCCTGTATTACTTCTGGCTGAAACTAAAATTCTGTGGGTAACCGCAATAGTCTGTCCTATATTCTTGGAAGCCATGCCTGCAATGTGTGTACTTCCGGGTTTAGTAGCACTCCTCTTTGTGCTTCCTTGCCATAAAAAGCTGTTATGAATTCTTGTGTATTCACATGATGGATCCTTGGGGTAGAACATACTGTTCACTGGTGCGTAAATGATATTGTCATGTTTAAATTACTCATTAAGTCTCTCCCCAATATGTTAACTGGTGTCTTGCGGGAATATAATATTGGCATAGACATGTCGTGTTCTCCTATGATAATGGGTAATTTGTCAGTAAAAGTAACCATTGTTGTCACCCCAGAAATACCTTTTACATTCATGTCAATGCCTGACCTTGGGACTTCCCTTCATAAACACAGGATCGAGATGCACCTGTATCGACTGGGAAGAAAAATGTTGTGTTACCTATGGTCACTCCGACGCTCGATTCCTCTTGTGGGTCTGGTGTAATTGATAGGATGGAACACATCAAGTATTTCTGTAAGATGTCCTATTGTGGATACATGTCCAGTCCTGTGCCACTCCTCCCTCTACTGTCACAGCCCCTATCCTAGGTGTAGGTGCCTCTGGCAATATGCTTGCGTTCCACAATGGCACTGTTGTGCTGGTGCCTGCATCTGCATTGGTGCTTGGTGTATCTGCATTGGGACTTTCTGTGTGTGCATTAGTACTTGCTGTGTTTTTGATATTGATATTTTATTTCTATCGCGCTCGTAGACAAGTGTTTCAGAGCACAAGAGTTTGGAGTGCCATCCCTTGTTGTGTCTGTTGTATTTGTGGTGCCTGATACTATGTGTGATCTTGGCCATTATTTTCAGGTGGCTCTGCACTATATGGTGTGGGTATGTCATCCCCCCTCTTAAATCTGCTGCTTGCCAGATCTGTTGCCTCCCTCCCCTGCTTCGGCAAGTGAGTGAAATATGCCCCATCTTCCCGTATGTCCAACACTGCTGTGGCAGTACTCTGAATCTAGGTTTTCCCCTATTAAACCCTCCTCTTTGTAGAGCTTGAAATCCAAACCATCTGACGCTGGGTGCAAACCCTCACCCTTGGGGGAATTATACTTTTCTATTCCTGAAAATATTTTGTTTGCTGTTGGTGTACCTGCTGTGTCCCTTGTGCGTCATAGCTTTCTCCCCTGCTTGTTAATACCACCCCTTCCACTGACAACTTTGACCATTTTTTCTGAACTAGTTATGCTTCCTCAATCTACCTATCCTCAACATTCTTTCTGCCTTTCTCTTGTTTTAACTGACAATGGTGAATAATAGTCAACTGAATCTCCATCCACGTCTTTGCTTCCATTCCCACAATCATTCTCAGTTGTGTTTGCACTTCCTCTGGAATTCTCTGACATAAAATGTGATAACAAAATAGTTATGTTTTTTTTCCCATGGTTCTCTAGTTTCTTGCCACCATTTTTATTGAATGTCCTGGATATAAGCAGTCGGGTCATCATCTGCTCTAATTTTGTGAGTCATAATGGCACTCATGTCTGACGAGTCTGGATACTGTATGCTAAGTGCTCTCTATATGTCAGCTCTGCAATTATTTAAAGATACTCCGTTATGGTTAGTATTTAGTGCTGTGACACAGGAATATCGTGTTTGTTTTCAAATGTCATCTGATTGCTCCCCTAATATTGCAGCAAGCAGGCTCTTTATGTTGCATACTGCTAAGGTCATCCCCACTGTCTTTCTCTATAATTCACAGACCCATTTGCCCGCCCCTGATGTGAGTGATGGCAATTTGTAAATTAAATTATTTGTGTCAATCTGTGGCCACGGTGTATACTGTGGCAGTTCTCCCTCTTGCTCCAATAAGGGGAATTGTGTGAATCCCGTTCCCTGTCCAAGTGCAACACCACCCTTTTTCTTGGTCACTGCATCTGTCATACAAACTCTCTTTCATCTGGTTAATTCCTTGGTTTCATGTGTTAATATCCCTGCAAAAATATTGCCATACATAAATATCACCATATTTTTGCGGTGCTATTAAGTCATGGAACCTGCAGGGGACACCCCTGCAACCACTGCATTATTTTTAAAGGAGCGGGGGACACCCCGGCAACCCCTGCTCCCAAAACCCCCCCAAAATTATCCCCCCAAAATATTGCCTATGGCTGTTCCAGACGACCATATATACGGTGATATTTTTGGTGGGGATAATATGTAGTGATACCAATTCCTCATCCTATTCGCATACAATGTTCCCACCTTTAAACTATTTGATCACCCCTTCTGGCGTCTGGGAAATTCAACAGCTCTGGCCTCCTCACTGGTTCTTCCAAATCTAACCATGCTTTTTCCTATCCCCATGCTTGTAGAAGGTGCCCGTGCAGCTTCCACCTCCCCACTTTCTTCCTCTCTCTCTCTTTATATTCTAGAATAGTATCTTCAGTGTCATCACCTTCGTTATCCTCTCTATCTTCAAATTCTAATCTTTCAATTCTTCTCGTTCTATATGCTCCACTCATCACATCCTCCAATACATTCCTTCCTCCCTCTTGTAGAGACCCTCCTCTACTCCCCTTTATACTGTTGCTGCCATCCCTCCTGCACCTGTACAGATTATCAATCCATCCTCCTTCATGCAGACCCTTCCTCCTCTTCATCTGTAAGTGTATGCTTTCTACGAATTTCATTAGCTTTGTTGGGGCATCTCTCTAAGATCCTCTCTCTTTTTCTCTTTTCCTGCTTACTGTCTCTTCCTCTGTCTGGGAGCGTATGCCCCATAATAATATCAGCTTCTTTTTATCAGCTTTCCCTACTTCTTTCTGCAACTCGTTGTCTCTCCCTTTTTCTTTCTTCCTCTTTTTTCCTTTCTCTTTCCCTCTCTTCACGTCTTTGTTTCTTATGTTTAATTTCTTCTTCTTGCATCTTCTCTCTTTTTCTGTCTGCCTCCTCCTTCTTTTCTCTCTCCCTTTATTCTTCATTCTGTCCTTGTCTCTTCCTCCTTTCTTTTCCGCTCTCTTTCTCTCTCCTCCTGTGCCCTTTCCTCTTCTTCCTGTTCCTGTCTTTCTCTAATATCACTTTCTCCTTCTTTAAAATCGTCCATGCCCTTTCCATTTAATTTTAGCATTATCTTTTCTCCTACCCATTTATATGGTACAATTACTGTCTCTTCCCTGTTACCCTGCCTGGTTCTCTCTCTCTGGGCCTCCTCCTCGGCTTTTGTCAGTTTTGCTTGTAAGTCACGGCGCTTGTCTTCCACGTGTGTGGACACTGGTTGTTGTTTACATATTTTTTCCCTACTTGCATCGTCGCTACTGTACGCGGGAGGCGCATATGTGGAATTAGTATACCCCGCCACTGCTTTTAGTGCTCATAATGGGTATAATCCCTGCGCTTCTAAAGAAGGATAAGTGCTCTTAGGTGGAGGAGGAGGATCTGTGTGTGCTATACTCCCTTTGTGATGCTGATTAAGCATCCATTCCTTCGCAGAATGGCTAGTCTATTTTGTAACTGTTTTCCCTTGTATGCAGGATGCACATAGGTTCACATGTGTTGCAGTACTGCCTTTGAGAGAGTGCCTTCTTGTGGCCAGGGCATAAACATTTTGCTCACTGTGTCCTGAACCTACTGTGTGTGGTATTTAAGAATGTTGTCCTCATACCGGGGTAATGCTTTGCACAGGTGAATGATGGGAGTATCCCCATAATGATACGTCACATTATAACTTATCAATATTTACCTATCTTTATTTCGATTCTCACTCACCCTCTTTTACCTCCCTTTCACACCTTTCCCTAATAATACTTCTCTAATTAATATTTCACCGCCTCTCTCTCTCTGAGACCACGCCTCCTGCATTACACAATCCTTCAGAGTGGCACCACAATAATGTCACTCGCGCTCCAAACAGCCCCACATCGCTGCTCCCACACCAGACCACACTCTGTGGTCCACACCACCACTTTACGTCTTCCACAATATACACAAAACCACTTCTTTAAAGCTTGAACTATCTCACAACATAAGGCTGTCACCAGCAATTACTACACAATTAAATACACTACAGCCGTCTTCCCAACTCCTGGTGAGGTATTTGTTTACCCTGTGACGAAGCTTACCACGTGATCTTTCCTGACCCTTTTCAGAAGCTGTCTCTTTACAATTAATCTCTTCATTTCATCACAATCCCCCAATATACGAACAATCTCCTCCCCCCGGTTTGCCAGGCCCATGTCATACTTATATTCATGGATTTGCTAAAGGTCTTTGGCGTTGGGTCTCCCCCATCAGCCTCACGACCCTTCAGGCCCCAAGCGGGGGGCCTGCGGTGGCCAGTCAGGACTTTCTCCAAACGTGGCTCCTGTCGACCTCTCTGTGTTATGCGCGGACCTGTTCTCCACAGGTCACCATTGCAGGCTTCGGGGATGCGGCAGGGAGCTCTCAACACTCCGACGACACCTAGCAAACCGTCACCTCTGCAACCATCTGTTAAGATGGCCCAGGAAAGTCCCAGACTAACCCGAGGATATGGAGTCAGTCAAAACCAGACTAAATAACAAAAGTAGACAGAGTGCAAGGCAAAACACAACTTTATTGACATCTGAAAAAAAGCAGAGACAGCCTACACAGCCTACAAGCATCAAAATACAAAACCTACAGGGACTAGGGATTGGTTAAGGGGACTGGCTACATATAGACTCAATAAGTGTAAAACATGTAATTGGGTTATGACAATCTGATGGATCTACCTGGGACCACCTCTTAATTGATAACAAAATAAAATAATTGTCTATACACCCATTATTGGTTGGCATATTATTTGCTGGGCAGCCTAACACAGGCAAATCGTATTGCTTGGCTTTCTGCTAACCAACCTTGAACAATTGACTGGTCGTCAAGACATGAGCCAGACAGGCGTAGGGGGAGAGATATCCATGGGCTGCTTTCCATTCAATTAAAAAGATACCATCCCTTATTCATAGGCCATGAGCCAGGGTGATTACTTTGCACTTGGCCTTGTACAAAGTCTCGTGTCTGGGTGTAAATGTAGGGAGTACAGCAGGTGTCCTATCTGTGTTGGTTTCTAATGAATAGACAGTGTTCACGAATTATGAGTCTCGTCTGATGGGGCCATGGTTGGAAATATTTTACCCTGCATTTATTAGGATTTTAGCTACTATTAATGTGAGTGTTATGGTTTCTTTTACCACTGGGGACACTATTGAGTTATTCTGCATGGACTTTTCTTAGCTTATAATTTGTGTGCACCTGGCTAACAATGCTTGGTTGTGCTCATCTCAACTTGAATTAATCTGGGAGTATACTTCTGTGTCCTCGGAATTGCTATGTCATGCCTTCTCTGCAACGTTATGACCCTCCCTTGTTTCGTGGTAACCTTGGTTCTGGTTGCCGGCTACTGCGTGAGCTCTGCACAGATCTGTATTTCTGTGATTTCAGCATCTTGAGTTCTTGTGAAGCCTTGAGGCCTTTCGTTTAATTAGATGCACGTTGCGGCTTCCATTTTGGTAAAGATGGCTATCCATTACTGTTGCGCTTCTATGTTAGTGAGCTATATTCGCGTGTCATCCATGTTGCATTCAGTTTATAGATTGCTTATGTTAGTATTCTTCATGTCTTATGGATGTTATGTTCATATTCCTCATGGATAAATCCATTAATTAACTAGTGTACGTGTGCTTCACGTTGAGTGCACATTTGTTTTGTGTCTAATCCATGCCTATGTATTGACACAACGTTAGTTTGGTTACTCTTGCCATCTTCAGCTTAGATCATGTCCATATCCTGGTGTACCTGCCTGGGATAAGGGCGGTATGGTTGTCTTAGTGAATAACGGTTCTCACCTTTGCGGTATGGGGCTGGGGGAGGGGAAGAAGCTCTAGATGATGTATTCCTCGGCCTCTCAAAACTGTGTTACAGCTGATACACAATATTAAAACCTTCACTGCCTCAATGAAAGGATATACTTCCACCCTGTCACATGCAATTAGCAGGAAGGTCTGCATCCCAACCACCCCACCACATGCAATTGAAAACACACACCACTGTCACGCTAGACTCACACAGAGCCCTTAACATGGGAGGCCTCACACTGTCAACACAGTTGTATATATGTGTTGGGAGGGCAACACTGAAAGTCTGGTAGAAGTTAGTGATGCCACTGCAGTGGTAGTGCAGCAGAGCAAGCGCGCAGCAAATATGCAGGCACAAGAGTAGTGCAGCAGCAAAGTATCCTCAATAGTGCAGCAGCAGCAGTACCAGCGTCAATGTAATGCAGTGGTAGTCCAGCAGCAGGTCCGGGGCAGAAACGGTGCAGCATAGGGCAGAAGTGCAACAGCAGCTGCATTCTACAAACCTCAGTGGTGAATAAACAACAGTAGGAAAGAAACAGTGTGCTGGCAGCTGTAGTGTCACTGAATATGATCATAAACAGCAGTGCAGAAGCAATAGTGCAGGAATGCAAGTGCGGCAGTGTAAGGACACAGTAGTGAAGTTGTAGTCGTCTAGAAAGGAGCAGTGGAGCAGCTTTGGTGCAGCAGTAATGGAGCAGTAGCAGCGGAGGAGGAGCAACGCGGCTCTCGTGTTGCCGTGCAGCGGTCCAGCTGCGGGCAGCGCGTGCAGCGGCTCCTCGGCAGCCCCCCTTCCCACCCCCGGAGTTCTCCCCCGTCTCCCGCCAGCAGAAGGAGCCCTGCTCTGTGCTGGGGAGCCGGCGCATGCGCTGCACAGGCTGGAGCTCTTCCTCCCGGCGGCTGCTGCTGCTGTTGCTGTGGGTGCTGCCGGCAGTGTGTGTGTGTTCAGTGCGAGCGAGCGGGCGGCTGCGCTGCCTCTCCCCGGCCGGCTGCGGGTGCTCGGGCTCCTCTCCTGTCGGCCTGGCTCTGTCTCCCCGGCCTGGATCCGCTTCCCCTTTCTGGATGCTTCCAGGGCGCGCGGCTCCTTCCAGGAGCCGAGGAGAAGGAGGAGGAGGAGGAGAAGGCGGCAGGATCCGTGGAGGACCAAGGCGGCTGCACCCGGGTAAAACGCTTTCCCCTCCGCTCCCCCTGCTGGGATCGTTCTGCCCCCAAGGTGGGGGTCCTTGCCCTGCACTCCTCCTCTGCTCTAGCATTGCCGGTGCACCCACCCCCTTCATGTGCACATATACAAAACAAATACCGTTACTGCTGCCCGGGCCCAGGCATGCCCCCACCCCTTATGCCATCACTTCTTTCATTGGGCTGGGGGGGGCTCTTTTTTGATGGTGGGTGCACAGGAGGAAAGAAGGGCTGTGGAGCGAGCTTTAAGGTAAGTGCCACAGACACAGTACCATGCCCACATCAGTGTGCTGGTCTGTAATTTTCTGATCTATACTGTCATGTTCTTATGCATACCATATAGCAACAAGGAGCTGCTGTACTGCGTTGACGGGTACTGCGCCGCCTATGCACGTTGTCTAGCTAGCTCTGTACTGTTCCATAACACACTTAACTGCTCTGCCGAATACCACAGAAAGCGGCATAGAGGCCACATCTCCAATGCCACTCTCTATGTATAGCGAAACGCTGGTGTGCACGATAGCAAGAGCTCGCATAAGAACCGGGCCACTCTGCAAACTGCTGCGCCGCCGACACCGGTGTATACACGCACACACAAACCCTTCTGTCCCATAGTGTGCCATGCTACGTGATGCCCTGTGCCCTCCTCCGATAGCCCGGAAGGCAACGCAGTACTCTTGACTGCTCTGCCCTGTTATGTATGCCCACTTGTTATACGTTAAGGGTGGCGCCATACTGTTCTTCAATGTGCTCCCCCCCGTGCATACCCTTTGCCACTGTCTCGTGATAACAGTGCCATGCTATGTTGTGCTCTTCTGTGCCACTGTATGCCACACTCGAATCTTGCGCGCGCACACACACACATGCACGCACTCCCCTGTCACCCACTGCACCGATGTGTCCACGTGCATTACCACGGCAGCCTGCTTGCTACACCACGGAAGGCGCTTCGGGCTTTCAGGCACATGTCATGTACACCATCTGCCCTGCTGTGAACGCCCGTACACCCCCCACTAACCGTTCTAGGTGTGCACAACGTCACAATTTGTGTGTGCACAAAATGCACTGTGTGTACACTGCTCTTTGCTACGTTCCCTGTGGCGCCAAGAGATATGGTAAACCGTGTGCCGGTAATCGCCACTAGTCTGTAAAATGTGTATGTTGTACGTCAGTAGTGCAACCAGCACACACCTCTATAGGCGCAGGTATAATGTGCTCGTCTGTCACCTGGCGCATGTTGCGGTCATTGGCGCATGGTGCGGTCAGTGATGGCGAATGTTTGGCTGGTCTTTGGGTTGGCCTTAAGTCCTATACTGTTTGGTCATGTGTTGTACTCAACCACTTCATATTTTCTTATGTATGGCTCCTTGCATTGAATAGGGCGCTCCCAGCCCCCTTCAAGGCGCTATGTTGACATGCACTTTTGCTAAGAGGGTGTATTATATGCAACAGGCATTTAGAGCCCTCTGAAATTAGGATCTTCTCTTGAGTAGAGAGCCTCACAAATTCCCCTTTTTGGTGCCCATAATAACTGGAGGTCTCAATATTTGGAGGAAGATCACACGTGTGACGGGCGACACATTGAAGACACGGTTACGTTTCAATGGGCCCTGGGGTTATACTCTTGGCTTACGGAAAACATGTATAGAGTTAACGTGTGACCACCTGGACACACACCGTGCCTCCTAACTTGCAAGTAATCCTGTAACAGGTAGGGGGACCTTTTTCAGCAACGTGGAGACTATTGTAAAAATAGAAAACGCCATGGCAACCGGCGAAGCAATCTTGATCTGGAAGAGGAGGCATTGATGGCAACCGATGGACTAGATTCGAACCATGATGGTGTTAGGGGGTGGGGGCATTAGCATATACAAAGCCCTTTAGTATTACGTGACTTTACAAAACACGTCTTGTGGGTCCTCGGATCATTGCTGAAGCCAAACCAGGGATTTCCCCCTTTACAAAAACTTTACGGAGACGCTGTGGGCGTATGGGAAGTCCAGACCCACTATGACTAACCGTTTCGTTTCTCATTGCGAATGCATTTTTTTGCTGGGGGGTGTGGGGGGGCTGCATGAACCGTCCGGAAATGTATCTACAAGCAAGCCAGAATGCAACAGCACCCTCCCAGTTTTGTTGGGGGGTGGGGAGGGGATCCAACTTTACGGATCCAACTTGAAGGGGGTGCAGATGGAAACCAATGATGTTTGGCGGTCAACCCATCCTTGCGACTGGGCAGTCTTATGTGTTACAAACGAACCCCCCCCCCTTTACCTAGCCCTATACTCGATCATAGGCAGATGTTTCAATGAAGCATGGTGGCTGTATTACTTTGCCCTGAAGATACTAAGTTCAGCCACAACTTGCTATTTTCGGGGCTTTGGGCAGCATTTGCTGTGGGCTCCTCGCTGCACATGCTCCATCTTGTAGAGCGAGTTTCTTCCAGCCAGAAGCCCCCTCTTCTCTGTCTGCTCATTAAACCACTCCAATATACAAGGATGTCGCTTTTATGGATGGATGTCCCAGCAAAGGTTGCAAATGACACATTAATAATTTGTATGATCTAATTTAAGTACCTTGACATAGGGGCAGCCCCATTACAACGTGCCGGCAAGATTCAAAGCATGCGGGTAATGGCATTATTGGGGTCATGCCAGGATTAGTAACCATAAGTATTCGGTTGCGTGTGCCCTCATGCGACGACTAGAAACAGACGCAAGATATGTATTTTCTGCCACAATCGCCGCAATGCTTTCATTACAGGCTGGAATTTAGTCCCCACCGGTGCGCGTACAAGGGATTTATTCCCCACCGGTGCGCGTACAAGGAACTGTGATTGATCACTGAGTGTATGAAGAATAAGTATTCATGGATTGCATTTGGATACACCGAGGGCAGTCGTAAATCGTCTCGGCTAATCAAAACACCACCATTGTCCCTTGCCGTTATTAAATTGTTTTTCAGTTGGGGCCGAAATTAAGAAATTTGATTGACTACGTCTCATTGCGCGTATATTTCACCAGGATTCATAATATGGGTGCGTCACAGCATCGGGGCTTTTCACAGTCATTGACTGATGCTTAGAATCTTCCCCTAAATTGGTGGTTTGCTACTAGCCTCGATGTAGACTTTGTTATCCACACATGCCTCAATCGACACCCGTCCGTTGTAGGGCAACCAATCTCTCTGCTTTGATGCCCGTGGCTTCTAAAGTTTTAAAGTTCAGCAGTGTGTGTGTGTGTGTGCGCCATTTCTGGTGGCATTGATAGCACATGTTTCCTTGATGCTTTTTCGGTCTTCCTCATTGGTTGCATGCTTTGTGTAGAATGTGATTCTCTTATCCGCCACTTTCAAGCTTGGAGGCCTGTTAATCGTGTGCCGTGCTCGTTTATATTTGAATAAATAAAGAAATCTTAAATGAATATTCCTCAAATAAGGCCAGGCAGTTTTACATATGCAATTTCTTCCAATCTGTAGCAAGTTATCACAGTCATTTTTATTTTTTAAGGCAACCTTGATATTTTTTTTTTCTTATCGCATTTTGAACGCATCAATATTTATCGGAATAGCCTGTATACGAAATCTAAAGTGAACAGTAATGCTGTGTGAACAATGCAAAGCATAAATTAGTTTTCAAAAATTGATTAGCGGAGTTTGCTAATTAAAATGTTCTTGATTAGCAAACCACCCCATTTTATAGCAATGTTGTAATGTCACCAGAAAATACTTGTAACCTAGATATAAAATGGGCAACAATGCAGCTGTTTTGTGTACTGCTGAAGTAAGACATTAGTGAGATAAGTCAGGCTTTGCAAATTCTTTAAAATTTTACTTGACCTGCAGGTCGAGTAACCTACTTTACTCACTCGAATTAAGAGAAATGCTTTTGACCCATGGCAATGGATGACAAATTTAAATGCGCTCTCTGTAAACGGTGCATGCCACCACACACCTATGTTTGGCATACTGCTGCCACCCAGAGGCCAGCCATCCACAGAGAAACTTTTATTTGACATTTACTGAAAACAAAGTAAAGCTTAAAAAAAAGTTTCAAACATCCCCTTCAAATGGTACTGGCCCTTCTTAAAATCTACTTGACAATGCGAGTGGGCTGAAATACTTTGCGAGCCCTGGAGGAATGTCTGTAAAAGGTTAGCTGCATGAATGGACACAAATAAATAGATATGATAAAAATGCTCTGAAAACAGTTTGGGCAGCTCTCTCTACTGTAGGTTCTAGTGTATAATGCAATCATAGTCATAGAGAAAAGCGAGCTCTGGAGGCTAACTACAGTATATGGTAGTGCAGTAGATCTATAGATGTACAGACTGGATGCATCGATTGATCACTACTATGCGTAAACATCTAGTTATCTTTGTCTGTTAATTTTGTAGGAGGAAGGAAAGTAAGAGACTAAGCAGAGCGGATGGCCTAGCGGGCAGAGAACTGGGCAAACTAGGTGGGATGTCTCACTTTTAGGGTAGCTGGTATGAAGCAACAGGATGATAAGATAGAATGCCACGGAGTATGGGATCAGCTCGTGGGCTGAGCACCAGTTGCATAGAGGCATGCAGCCAGCCGGTCACAGAATTATGTTTGCTATCAAAAGCATTTGACTGTGTGATCATGTACATTTTCAAGTGCCCACTCAATATGACGCATCTTCCCCAACAAAATGAAATATATTTGACACTGACATTTAGATACACTAACCTATACTTTACGGTAAAGCACAGAGAAAGTGCAGTGTTTTACAGTAGCAATACTGTGATTATGCATTATGTAACAAATTACATTATTACTAATGGAATCGAATGACTCAAAAAAAAAAAATAACGTTAACGCCTACCAGTCTTTGGCAGACAGGATACAGTTGGCTTAATAAAACATTACCCCTGATTACTTCTGGTTTGCAATTATTTGAAAAAGAAAACAAAATCTTGCCCAGTACCCCCACACAAGCGTGTGGCCCATAAGATCAGAGGAGATTACGGCTGCACTCTTTCTCTCTACATTAGCCCCTTTGAACTTGCAGTGAACAGAGTGAAGAGGATGGAGAAAGCCCTGAAGGTAATGCAGGGAAAGCTATGCTTTCGTTGAACAGGGTAACCTAAATGGCTAGCTTTGCTACAGAGGTTCCGATTTTATTAGCAAACCTACAGAATTGCAAAGCAAATTGCTATGCGACATTGCTTATTTTATGCCTTGCTATGTGTGGGTGCCTTTATCAGCTTTTCAGGGCGAAGTTTTTCTTTGGCATAGGTTGTTAGTTTTCCAATCTGTTACTATCATGGATGGAATCGTGTTGCATTTGTTTCTATTAAGAGTGTTGGTAAAATAGAACTATTATCCTTTTAGATATATGTTCACAATGTTATTAAAAATAGTAACAGGTTTTAATGCGTTAAAGTATAATACCGGGCTACAGTGGTCTCTTTTCTATGACACCGTTTCTTTGTGTATTTACCCTTGTTTATACATTTTAATGTAATTTCATATCCTTTTTTTATCGTTTTCAATCAAATGTCAAAAAGATCTTAATGGAAACTAAAAAAGTACTTTTTTAAAGTTTGTAAAGGAATTTGGGCATCTTTTTGACTTTTTTTGTATACTGTGGTTTCATCAAACTATGTGGTGCTAAAATTGATGGATATATCTAGAAGGGCATATGGAGGGGTGGGAAAGGATATGGGAGGGAAGGAGGTGCCCTCCTACTAAATAAATAAATAAATAAAACAACCTCAAAAGTAAATGATCAGGTAGTCATTTCTTTTGATAAAATCGTGTAGAAGCAATTTTTTTTTTTACTCTAAATTGATCCGAGATTGATTCATCTTAAATTCGATTCTGAAAAGCTTCCTGGTCAACCACAACTTCTTTTTGCTGTGCACGTGACTTTGTCAGATTACTTGCTTGCTGCTGTTAGATATATCCAGAGCAAGAGATCTCTGAATCAAGGTATTGGAAACCATTTTCACGCTTCGCTTTGTATGTGGGCAGGACCCGTGTGTAGGCAGGATGAAAACTGAAATGCCGACAATGATGGCCCACCACTACCAACTGGACATGTAGCCCGGGACGGGGGGAAAGGGGAGGTAGCATACAGATGGATCCAAGGACTCTTGATAATGCATGCAGAGGCAAAATAATGTGAACAGTAACCTTTGGTGCATATTACTCAGGGTTTGCAGATACTAATGAGCGAGTTCACGCCCTGATATGCACTGCCACAGTGGTCGCTAGCGGCAATTACTTGCCAATGGAGACCGGAATTTCGCTGCATACTCCAAATAGACCAGAGGTCTGCAACCTGTGACTCTCCAGATGTTTTGGACTATGACTCCCATTAGGGTGCAACATTTTCACTGGTCACTAGCCATTGGCTACTGATAATTGACATAAAGTCTTGGGAGGATAGCTCAGAGGTAACGTCCTCGCCTTGGAAGCAAGACGACACAGAGCAACACAAGTTCGATCCCCGGGTCCGCGCTTAGAAACCTCTGGGTATTAAGTGCTTTATAAATAACCTATCATATCATAAGAAGTGGTGTGTTGTCTGTATAAAATTGAGGTGGCGAGTTACTTTTCATGGCTGCCCTAGTACCTTGCAACGTTGCATTTTGTACCCTGACTCCCATGATCCTTCATTATTGACTGTGCTGGCTAGGAAAGATGGGAGTTGTGGTTCAAAACATCTGCAAATCCACAGGTTCCCTAGCACTCAAGTAGTCTGTAAGACGCGTTGCATTTTGAAGATGCCGATTATCTTCCTGCCACAGCACTGTTCAGTTCATCACTTATCACCATGGTTACGCTGCTTGATGGGCCTATATAAGCCAGGGCTTTCCATTTAGATTGGTGAGCCTTTGTTTTGGGGTTTCGTGGTGCACTAAAATTGACGCTTGTACGGCATGCTGCTGTGGAGTGATGGAAATGAATCCTATCTCTTTAAAACGATCTGTATTGCTTCACGAGAGCCACCACGCGGACTACGATTGATTGCTTCCTGTGTGGGACCAGATAGGGTGTTCTGCCCGCCTCTCACAGGAAGTTGGACGAGAGTCTGATTGGGCGCATCACACAGGAAGTCCTGCTTTTGAACAAGGCTGCTTCTACGCAACAAGCATCTGAAGACTTTCTGAAAAAGCAATGTTCACCCCTTCCTGTGCCCACAAACAGTAAAACAAACACAACTTGAGCAACCTGATAGGAAATTAGAGTCCAATAATAATTCGAGAGTGTGGAATTCAAGTTGTGTTCTGCCACACAGGACATGCGCACATCACTCAAGCTGTGTGTTATGACATGATATGTTATTTTTAACACGCTTAATACCCAGAGGTTTCTAAGAGCGGACTCAGGGATCAAACCTATGTTGCTCCATGTCGTCTTGCTTCCAAGGCGAGCACGTTGCCGCTGAGCTATCCTCCCGAGATAATGATGCCAATGTGCTAAATTGAATTGTATGTACATATTTGAGGTCTTTCATTGAAAGCCAAATGATATGGTCGAATGAGTAGGCGACTTGCATAGCACGACAGTGCTAATAGAATTTGCGCGTACGCGCTCCTAGGTTGAGACGTAGTCCAGCCATGGATTTACAATATGTGTTCACCCTGTTTCTAAGCACGTCAATTGTTGGTAAAGTAAAATGACTTTGGGACTGGGCGATAAAGTGATTTGCCCCGGATCACATGTTTTGTCATGCGGAGAAGCTGGAATTGGGTCTATTGTTCCATGATCCGTGGTTCAGCCACTGAACTGTTGCACCTTTTTACGATTGGTCGTCACCGGGCATGTGGTTATAAATGCTTATTGATGTGCAGTGTGAGACCAACACTGCACGCGAGGTAGAGGAGTAGCCGGGATTGTCTAACAAGTGGGACCTGAAGCTAATGTAGCTGGGCCCGCCGCGGTGACATTAACATCTGTCTATGCCCACACAGGGCTGCTGAGTGGGCATTTACAGAATTTGGTTGGGCCTCGCCCGCTCAGGCCCTACCCTGTCTACACCTCTTGACTGGGCGCGGCGAGGGTGGGGTGCAGGTTCCCTGCAGGACTCGGAGGGAACCAGGTAGCCATTCACAGCAGCAGAAGGGGTGATTCGAGGGAGAGGGAAGGAAGACGGGAAAAGAAGGGTCTTGAGGAGTTTCTGGAACTTAAGGAGGTCCGGCTCGTGCCTGAGAGGGGCAGGGAGACCATTCCAGAGGGAGGCTCCTGCGGAGGAGAGAGATCTACCCCCACTCTCTGCTTAGAGAAGCGTCTCATCTGCAGAGACTTGGAGCTAGAAGACCCAAGGGCTCTAGCAGGGATGTATTTAGGGAGATGGAGTGGGATGTAGCATTCTATTTAAATGATAGAAAAGTGATTGGGGATTTAAAGGAAAGGACTCTTTAACCCTACGTTCAGTGGCGTGTCCACACTCTTTTGACTGGGGTGGCCCAAGTGGGGCACTGATTTATTCAGGGGTGGCATGGAGTACGAATGCACACAGATAATAATCATAGTTCAGGATAATGGGGTGGCACCTGGAGTGGCCAATCGGATTCCAGGGGTAGCACGTGCCACCCCCTGGACATGCCTCTGCTGACAGATCTTGCAGAATAGTTACGTCGCATCCGCGCGGGCCTCCTTGCACTCACAGCGTTCAGATTAGTATGTGCCTGCCTGAAGCATGTCCTGCATGCCGTGCCTTATAGAAACCTGCAAAATCATCACCACACACACTGTGCTTATCACATCTGCTTCTGAGCAGGGGTTTTGAAAACATCTTTTCCCAATTGATAAATCAAATTGTTGTTTTTTTACCACGAATCATTGGTTATGGCTGCTGTACAAATGGGCGGAAGCTGTTGAGCAGGCAGTAATTTAAAATAAAATCTATTTTACTGTGCTGCACAGTTATGGGTTTTCTTAGCCATGTAACAAAAACCACTAGGTTGTACGTGGAGGTATTCCCTGAACTTGCAATGTCATTAATGGCCTAGTCGGGGCTCCTGCATGCAGTAAATCATTGAGGCTACGGGAACGTTGCGGCATGCAATAATTCATTGAGGCTAGAGGAACATTGCTTTATGCGGTAATCCATTGAGGCTAGGAGAACATTGATGCATGCAGTAATTCATTGAGGCTAGGAGAACATTGCTGCATGCGGTAATCCATTGAGGCTAGGGGAACATTGCTGCATGCGGTAATCCATTGAGGCTAGGGGAACATTGCTGCATGCAGTAATTCATTGAGGCTATGGGAACATTGCTGCATGCAGTAATTCGTTGAGGCTAGGGGAACATTGCTGCATGCAGTAATTCATTGAGGCTACAGGAACATTGCGGCATGCAATAATTTATTGAGGCTAGGGGAACGTTGCTGCGTGCAGTAATCCATTGAGGCTAGGAGAACGTTGCTGCATGCAGTAATTCATTGAGGCTAGGGGAACATTGCTGCATGCAGTAATTCATTGAGGCTAGGGGACCATTGCTGCATGCGGTAATTCATTGAGACTAGGGGACCATTGCTGCATGCGGTAATCCATTGAGGCTAGGAGAATATTGCTGCATGCAGTAATTCATTGAGGCTAGGGGAACATTGCTGCATGCTGTAATTCGTTGAGGCTAGGGGACCATTGCTGCATGCTGTAATTCGTTGAGGTTAGGGGACCATTGCTGCATGCGGTAATTCATTGAGACTAGGGGACCATTGCTGCATGCGGTAATCCATTGAGGCTAGGAGAATATTGCTGCATGCAGTAATTCATTGAGGCTAGGGGAACATTGCTGCATGCTGTAATTCGTTGAGGCTAGGGGACCATTGCTGCATGCTGTAATTCGTTGAGGTTAGGGGACCATTGCTGCATGCGGTAATTCGTTGAGGCTAGGGGACAATTGCTGCATGCAGTAATTCGTTGAGGCTAGGGGAACATTGCTGCATGCAGTAATTGGTTGAGGCTAGGAGAACATTGCTGCATGCAGTAATTCATTTTACTTTACTTTATTTCATTTATATAGCGCAACCATAAACCCGGATGTGTGAGGGCGCATACAGTACATACAACATAGAAGTTACAGGTATCGACAGATGTCAGCATGGAAACAAATGAAGGGCACAGCCCCGCATATTAGAACATGCACACGCCAGCAGGAAACTTAAAAGTCACAACTAGGCATGAGTCAGCGCCGCATAAGGAGGAGAACCCAACACCGAGGTACAAGTCAAATTAAAAGATTACACAAAGAGGACCCTCTGGGGAGATATTTACATCTTCTTAGAAAGGCCGATAGGGAGCTGTCACCACCACCCACCAGTACACAGTCACTATTGGGATGTGTACACCAGTCACCCAAGTCCAATCTGCTCAGGATCTTCAAATCCTGCAGTCTGATTACGCCAGGCCCTGTCCTTTGTCGCAACCAATCAAGGACCTTATAGCGCAATGCTTTTCTCTACTCTATAGCTTCAACGTTCGAGATGTTAGTAATCAGATTCCTATAGTCCATGATGAAATCATGAGAGCTGTTTGTGTGTATTTTTGGCATCTGTGATTTACTTAGGCGCAGGCTTCGCAGAGCTACCCTTTTACAGTTGTCATTCGCTTCTATGGGAGGTTTAGCTGATTTGACCTCAGGATGGGTAGCCGATAAAGCAAAGGGTTTTTCATGTCTTGATCCTTTAATTTCGGTACTAAATGTTTTCCCCCTCTTATTAGATACAGGTGTTAACACCTTAGGTACCAGAGACTCCTCAAAAAGATCAGCAGTTTGTGAAGCTTGGTCTCTCAGATCCCCTTTCATACTGAGTTGACAAGAGTTATCCAACTTGGTCAACTGTGGCAAGGCAGCAGGACTGTGATGCTAGGCTGTGATTGAGGCTAGGGGAACATTGCTACATGCAATAATTCATTCAGGCTAGGGGAACATTGCTGCATGCAGTAATTCATTGAGGCTAGGGGAACATTGCTGCATGCAATAATTCATTCAGGCTAGGGGAACATTGCTGCATGCAGTAATTCATTGAGGCTAGGGGAACATTGCTGCATGCAATAATTCATTGAGGCTAGGGAAACATTGCTGCATGCAATAATTCATTGAGGCTAGGGGAACATTGCTGCATGCAATAATTTATTGAGGCTAGGGAAACATTGCTGCATGCAATAATTTATTGAGGCTAGGGGAACATTGCTGCATGCAGTAATTCATTCAGGCTAGGGGAACATTGCTGCATGCAATAATTCTGCCCATCCGCCATAAAGTCCAGTGGGGCTCCAAAATGGGGAATAACTGCAAACTCTGATAATTCAGATAATTCGGTTTCTCACATGCAGTAACAGGAACTCCGTTTGGTGGTATTAATGCCACCAAACTTGTAATGGGGCCTAAAGTGTTGTTTCCAACCCCTGTGTGCGAGTGGGTAACACCACTCATAGTGGGGGTTGAGGGGTGTGTGTTAGGATTGATTTTTCTAAGTAATAGTGCTCAGCAAATACTAATTAAAAATGAGGTGTTGTATGCACTGTTTTTGGTCACCCACTCTAAGAGCAAGCACTAACATATGTGGGTGGCGTTGGAGCTCTCCTTTCAGGTATTCGAAAACACATTCAGCCAAAAATCCTGTTGTGCAAACAGGGCATTAACAATGATAATGGGCCTCCTTACGAGTTAGGCGACTCATTTGCCGCCATCACCAATCTGTCCCTCTGATTTTTAACGCAGGTTCAGTGATCATCTCCATTTTTGGAGTCCAGTCTTCATGTGGGATTGCATCAGAATGACCTGAAGCGGTAATTGCAATGCAGTAAAACCTGCCGATTTCTTTGAGGGTAATGTTAAGGATTTACCTCCGGGAATATGCTGGCGGTAAATCCTCTACGTCACCTTCAGTCTTGGAATTTGACAGTAATTACGTTTGAGAAGGATGTGTGATGGGTGTGGCAGTCGATCTCTTTCTCTCTCGTTCTGTTGTAGGCAAATTATAAACCGAGTGGCACCAAAGTACCAAAAAAGCCCCCATGTCTGTGTTGTCACATTAGCAGCAAAAGTGGTGTGTCCTTATGCATGAGTCATGTTCTGAAGGGCTGTGATCTGTAACTTGCTTGTGGTTGGCTGTTCATAGGACAAATTACCCATTCCGTACAGGTGCTGCACGGTTCGAATTATGGGGTACTGGTAGCTATTTAGCTCCTGCTTGTAGCCTAGAAGAGCCTGGTTCCCTTGACGCCAGCGGGTACCAGGATCTACGTTTGGCTCCCCAGGCCAAGTGATGCCGTGCAAACACACCTATGTAAATTCTACTCTGTGCTTTTTGGACAAGCACAATCTATAAATAAATATTAGGATATGTGTATAGGACATTTTAAAGCTTATAGGGTAATAAATAATGGAGAAAATGATACGTTTGCATGTTGTGTGGAAACTAGGTTTGGGCAATGCTATGAACTAGCTCCTCGCCCCCCGCCTCCCCCTCGTAGCGCCTGGTTAATGTGGGGAAAATGTAGAGAAGCCCCTCAACGCTCGCACCAGAGATAATACAGCCCATTCGACAAAAAGGGCCAGCACACCTCTTACACGGAAAACAAAGCTTTATTTCCAAAAAAGGACAAAGACTTGCCAGCAAACGACTGCTGCCACAGAGCGCTCTACCGAAAACAACATGGACTATGGATTATAAAGGTGAAAAATGTCACCGTTGACGTGCATTGCATATGTTACAGAACCATGTTGCTGGTTGGTGTGAACCTATACGTAGGCGGCCTGCTCCATATGGGATGCCAGATCATTGGTCCCAGCCTCTCCTGTCCATTTTCTTCCACGTGGGGTTCTTCGTTGTGCGTGATCAGGCTCCCAGTTCCTAAATGGCAATTGGAAGCATACAAAAAACATTGCATCCTCGATCTACAGCCTAAGGTGCACCTGGTACTGTAGACATGGGTCCAGAGGGTACTTTCGAGATCACTACAAATTAGAAACCCCAGCTCCATCCCAGATGCGTTGGTGCCGTGCCAATTCTCCCCACCCTGGCTTTTAGGTTTGTTGCTTTTCCCCTCCCGGCACATATCACATGACCTAATGGTGCGGGCATCCTGGCCGGCGCTCTGATCTCCTCTGATCAATTGATGATCTAACTGTTTTATGGCTGGTGGTCTGGGGATGTCGTGGTACCTTGGAATACTGGGTCTTGGGGCTGGGGGCGTCTGAGTGCAATAACTTAGAGTTGGGACTGGGGAAGGTCGGAGGCTTGTGCCCTCCTCCTCGAGGGATAACCTTTCACAGGGAGCTCTCGGCCCTCTCATGGCCTCGCAGGGAACATTCCTTCTGGGATCCGAATGCAGACGGTATGAAACAATGGAAGGTTTATGAATCTCTTGTGGCGTTGGTCGTTCTCACTGTTGCCCATGTTGAGACCCTCTCCCGCATGCACCCGCTTATTTCCACGTTCATGGCCTGGGTCTACTGCCCTGGCTGCAGCGCAGTATTAGACCTCAAATTTAATATGGCTGTTAATTTCTAAGATGGCGTTTCACTCACAGTCCAATCCTATATCCAAGCATGCACTAAGCTGCCCAAAACTGCGGCTTCTAAGAAACCTCCCACCCCCTATTACCTCCCCAGACCCCCACAACATGCTTCTAGGCCTCTGCCTCATCCGAAATCGCTTGGGGGCATAGGACGATCGCCCCCGATTCCCAACAATACCCAGGAGCTACTTTTAACTCCTGCTTATCCAATCTTAATTTCGAACCCTGAGGTGGCTATTCTGTGCAGGTGGCTACGCCTCTGAGCTTGCATGAGGATAAAAGGGCAGGGCTTAAAGAATAATTCTCAACGGGCAACAACCCTACAGATAAGGCGTGTATCAACCACTTTTACTCCCTGAAAATGGGCAGTTGCTCCCAAAAAAAAGAAAATAGGGAGTAAAAATATTCACAACAAAAATAGGAAAGACACATGAGGTGTCTGTCCCTGCTTTCAGCCACACGGCTCCATGATGTTTGGACCAATAGTACATGTTGTGCCACAGGAAGAAACGACTATTACTGTCTCATCTGAAGAGATACACCTGTATCTTTTTAATGCGCTTGGATACCTAGGTGCAAAGAAGTATTTATTACAAAAACATTTCTGTTCTACGGTTTACATTTCTTTACACACTTACAAAATACTCCTGTTAGGAATGGGGTCTACACTTTTACTCCCTAAAAATCATTTTACTCCCAACTTCAAAATCTTATCTGGAGCACTGACGGACAGAGTGAACTAGGGTACCAGCACGGTTTGCTCATGGACGATCAGTGTCCTCTTGAAACGCAGTCTTCAGTTATAGCATGCGTGAGAGGTCCATAACACAACACACATGTCGTAGAATAAAGATTACCCCTGCTAACTGCGCAGGGAGTAGTAATTCTATTAAAGACTAGGAGGCGAGCATTATGCTTCAACGTCATTTATTACTACTCTTCAGCAGTTTCAACACACTATGACCAAAAACAACATTGAAATGTCCCAAGTGACTTTCTCTTTCTTGAACTACAAATCTCATAGACTCTGTAGTCCTTCCTGCTCCAGCTCAGGTATGACAACTTCCTGTCCCTGAGCTCCTCTTCTCTTTTACATGCTCTCAATGTCTTTTAACCATAAACTTTTCGTCCGCCAACAGAGCAAAACTTCATCCACACCAACTGGGTGTGCGGCTGCTCGCCTTCTCCTTATTAGCCACTTCACTCAACTATTCTTCTGCTCTTCCCCTAAGAAAATATAAACAGTATCCGGGTGGTGCCAGGCTTTATCATATCATCACAAAATCTGCACACAGAATATATATGATCAACAAATAACAGTGGGTGGCAACTAATGCTCGCCTCCTATTCTTTAATAGAATTAATACTCCCTGCGCAGTTAGCAGGGGTAATCTTTATTCTATGGCAAGACTGGAGGCGAGCATTATGCTTGTTCAAAGCTGCCCCAATACCGTAGTCGCTATATTCTCAGCCGGCTTAAAGTAAAATTCTCTAAAGGTACGATCATTTTCCCAGTCTGCTGCTGACATAATGTCTTGTATGGGTACTTCTGTCGTATACGCTTTGGATGCCATCGCTCCTCTTACAGAGTGGGCCCCATACTTCTGTAGATCAATTCCTGCTGCTAGCCTTATCTCCCTGACCCATCTTGTGATGGTAGCTGTCTTTATAGCATAAAAAGGCTTCCTACGCGCTATTAGTAATTGCGTCATACTTGCTGCCCTATTCCCAGCTGTTCTAGCCTCATACTCCTTGATGCAGCTTGCTACACACCATTTGGCGTTATTCGGAAAATATGGGTAGTGCACTGTGGAAGTGCCTGTTTTAGTCCTTTGTGCTACTACAAAAGTTACTCCTTCTGGCCCTTATGTTCGCCTATTAATCTCTAATGCTTTGATATCCGATACTCGTTTACACGATATGAGGCACAGCAGCATCGCTAGTTTGCCTGACGACTGCTTAAGAGATAAATATTTGTTTGCTGGCAGCCCTCTAATAGCCGTAGCACAATTGCCACGTCCCATAGGACCTTGTATTTAGGTTCCGGCGGTACCTTAAATCTAGCTCCTCTAATGAGCCTACTAACCACTGGGTGTTCTCCTGCAGGTACTCCTTCAATGGGTAGGTGCCCCGCTGAGATTGCTGATCTGTACACTCCTATGGTGCGGAATGCTTTCCCGTCTTGCAGTAGTTGTGCTAGAAGATTTAGTATAGCTACTACAGGTGCTGAAACAGGATGAATATCTCTCCCTCTGCACCAGCTAGTCCACTTGGCCCAAGCTGCATTGTAGCTCCTCCTAGTCGATGGAGCCCAGGATTCTGCGATGAGTTGCTCAGCTTGCATCGAAATGCCTGGCAGTTCCCATCATCTCCTGATATTCTGCACCCGATGAGCGGGAGTGTCCCTCTCACTCTCAGAGGATGACACTGCCCAGCTGTGTCCGTGAGGAGTCGCTCTCCTTCGGGGAGGACTCTCGGCAGGTCTATCAAGTGTTCCATCAGCGTCTGGAACCATACCTGTGATTTCCACAGGGGTGCTACTAGTACCAGCTCTGCTCCCTCCCTCCGACATTTCGCTAGCACTCTGCTCAGCATCATGAAGGGGGGAATGCGTAATAGAGACCTACTGCCCAGTCCTGCAGAAATGCGTCTGTACCACTTGCGTCTGCATCTAGCCTCCAGCTGAAGTAACTGGTTGTCTGCACGTTGAGGCGCAACGCAAATAGATCTGTGTGAATTGGACCCCACCTTTGATCTATGATCTGGAATACTGCCGGATCCAACCTCCAGTTGCTGGAATCTGTGAGGTATCAGGAATTCCAGTCCGCTACTACGTTCAGGGCGCTGGGCAAGTATTCCGCCGTCACTGATGTTGCTGTCTGACGGCAGTAGTGCCAAAAATCCTTTGCTAGCTCCGCTAGCATTCTGGATCTCGTTCCGCCTAGGTGGTTTATGTAACACACTGCTGAGGTATTGTCCATCTTCAGCAGTACACATGACTTCACTCTGTCCCTTGTGAATGTCTTTATTGCAAAGAAGCCTGCCAGAAGCTCTAGGCAGTTTGTGTAAGCTTAATTATTCTTTGCTCCATTTTCCTCCTGTTTGCAATTCCCCGAACCGTGCTCCCCAGCAGCAGCCTAAACGACTGGCGTCTGACTCTATGATTAGGTCTGGACGGTCTCCGAATATGGTATGCCCATTCCAGGCGTCCATATTCTGCAACCACCATTCCAGCTCTATGATGGCCTCTTGATCCAATGGTATCGACTGATGGTATTTCAGTCCTTGCTGGAGATGCTTTATCTTCAACCTTTGTAAGGCTCGATAGTGTAAGGGATCCGGAAATATGGCTTGTATGGAGGCTGCTAGGAGGCCCACTATCCGCGCTAGGACTCTCAATGAAATCACTTTCTTCGTCGGACACATCCAAATCTCTCTCTTGATATCTCAAATCTTCCTTGCTGGAAGTTCTAACCTGGCTTTCTTCGTGTCTAGCATGAAGCCGAGGAAAACTAGTCTCTGCACTGGCTTGGTATCTGACGTCTCTATGTTCACTAGGAAACCTAGGGACTGCAGTAGATCTAGGACCCACTTCGTCTGGTATTCTAGTGTACTTCGATCTTCTGCTAGGAGCAAGAGGTCGTCTAGATATATTATCAATCTTATGCCTTTTTCTCGGATGGCTGCAGCTACGGGTTTCACCAATTTGGTGAAAGCCCAAGGTGCTGACTTAAGCCCGAAGGGCATCGTCTTGAATTGCTAGAGCTGTCTCTTCCAGCGAAAAGCTAAGAACCTCCTGAACTGCTTCTGCACTGGAATCGTCAGGTAGGCATCCTTCAAGTCCAGCCTGGTCAGCCAGTCTCCCTCTCTCAGGGAATCTCTGAGCTGGTGGATCCCTTCCATCTTGAAATGATGCTAGACTATCCATTCATTTAACTCTGATTTATTACTGGTCGAAAACTCGAGGCCATCTGGCACCTTTCTATGGCTCTTTTCTTCGCTAATAGAGTCAATTCGACATTCAGGGATTCCTGCTGGTATTCGGGTTTGCACCGGTATCTGCATAAATTCTATCTGCAGACCTCTGATGGTTTGCAAAATCCAGGCATCGCTGGAAAGCGTGCGCCAGTTTTCCCGGAACATACTGGTCCTCCCTCCTACAGGTGGGTAGGTTATGACCCTTACCTGGTGTAAATCCTTGTCCCTGCCCGAAACCTCTGCCTCTGCGCCCTCTGGTGTTCCGGCCTCTGGCTGAGAAGAACGCATCCTGCTGCCTGTTCTTCCAGTATTGGGCTCTATGATTGGGGGGGTCTTCTCCCTCCTTATTGGCGACTGGTCGTGCGACCCCTGTAACGGCTGGTCCCGGGAAAAACTCTATGCGGGAAGATCTTTTGGATGGATGCATGGGCTTTCTCCAGCGATGTGTAAGTACTTACGAAGCGGCCCATTTCCTTCCCGAAGGTTTTTCCAAATAAGAGACGCTGAGCTGCTTCTCCAGCTTCATAGGATGCCAGGTCGCTGAGCTTCGAGTCTATTTTTAATAATAGACCTCTCCTTCTCTCCGAAGCTATAGCGCAATTCGCGTTCCCCAAAAAGCAAACTGCTCTTTGCGCCCAACCTGCTAGGGCCTCTGGGTAAACTTCCTCCCCCGTGTCTCTTGCTCTTTCTGCTAAGTCCATGATCTTAGTGAGAGGGCCAGCCAGGTCAAGCACTTTTTCCTGACAATTCTTCCAAGACCTGTCTATCTCTTTACGAGGGTCCTTGCTGGTCTTCGAGACAAAGGTAAGCATTTTGGGGTCTAGTTCGGGGGTCTCTGCCACTTTCCCTGGCAGGTCTGGGCGAGGGCATTCTGCCCGGAGGCACTGTCTAACCTCCTTGTCTAAGGCTTTTCTTAGCCTTGCTGTCATGTATTGCGCCACTCTTGGGGATGGCTGCCAGTCGGAAGATCTCGGATTGCGGATGCTCTCCGGATCAAACATGTCATCTTGCTCCTCCTCAAGGTACTTCTCCTTGCGGGTTCTTTTTCCCCTGCTGGGCTTTACCCATTCTTCTTCGACTGGCTCTTCCGGCTCTTGGGGGGAGAGGTCCCCTTCCGCTGGCTCCTCCTTCCGAGCCTAGGTCTTCTCCTTCATTGTCATCCCCGGGAGTGGGGGGTCATGAGGTCTGGCACTGCCTGACGCTGCAAATGGGCCTTCTTAAGCTTTGCGAAAGCATCGGCGACCTCCGGGGCCTTGTCTTCCGCCCCTTCCATAGGGCCCTGGGGGTCTGCAGAGGCTTTCCTCTTGCGGGCCTGAGTAATCCCCTTAGACCCTGCCCCAGGGGGTTCAATGGGCAAGCTGTTTGTCCTCTTGGTTCTCTCTTTAGGCTGGTGAAGCATCGCCTCTAAGGCCTCCAGTCTTTCCTGTAGGGGTTTGGCCCCTTGCGCCACTGCATCTACTAGGGAATTTCCCAGCACCTCCTTGAAGCTGGCAGCTAAGTGTAACGACTACTCCTCCTCGCTCCATTCGAACTCAGACATGTTCAGAGTGTGCTATGTGCCTTTGATACCTGGTGGAAGGTGTCTTTAGCTGCCCACTTCCTACTAGTTGCCTTCTGAGATAAATCTCCAGTGTTTATTTTTTTTTTTGTGGCTGCGCCAGACTTTATACAGTTCTTTTCTATGCCTGTGGTGGCTTATATGGTTTCTCCTCCCCTCTAATGAGAGACTGCTGGCTCATGTATGCTGAGAGGGCTTGCTTGCCCTGCTCCTCTCAGCTTCCTTCTTTGTGGGGCTTAGTATTTTAGAATTTCTGATAAGAGGGCTTCTTTCTCTGTTGAACGAGCATCATGAGCTCTATATACTTATTAATCCGTTATGCTCTGCGCTCACCTTCTTCGTGCAAGCGTTTCACTCCGGTGTGCTTCGGGTCATGACGCAGTATAAATGCGATGCGGCGTGTGCGCACTGGGGAAGGCTCTACCCCCGCGAGGGTGGGGGCCGTAGCACTACGTGTTCAAAGCCCTCTAGAAGGGCTTACTCTGGGCGTGCTTTGGCGTGCGCCTCTGCCTCCGAAAGGGAGGGAGCCCGCGCTCCTGCGCACCCAACTCCTCCTCCACGAGGGAGGAGGTCCGCTAGGAGGCTTACGCTCCTGCACGCCTCTCCTCGCAAAAAGGGGAGTGGAAGCTCCGCGCCTACAGCAAAACCCCCAGCGTGCCAGGCATACGGCACGGGGTCCAAGCGCTGCCGGAGCTCCCTGTACCTGAAAGGAAATAAAAATCAATGATCGTGAAAACGCCTCGCCGAATCTCTTCTATAGGCCGGAGCCGGCCCTTACAGTCTAAAGTCGTAGAAAGTTGTACAGCTATTCTATCTGTGCTGTATCTACTCTTAACGCGTTGTATGATTCTACGCTTGCTCGCTCTATGCTTTGCATATACTCTCTCTCTAAACCATAAGATGGAGAATAAAAATTCACAGAAAAACTATGAGTCAAAGAAAATGCTCCTTATCTGCTTGAAGAGCAGTAAAATAAGAGGAGGAGGAGCTCCAGGACATGAAGCGGTCATAGCTGAGCTGGAGCAGGAAGGACTACAGAGACTATGGGATCCGTAGTTCAAGAAAGAGAAAGTCACTTGGGACATTTCAATGTTGTTGTTTTTGATCATAGTTTGTTGAAACTGCTGAAGAGTAGTAATAAATGACGTTGAAGCATAATGCTCGCCTCCAGTCTTGCCATAGAATCAGAATTTGTTCATTCAGTATGTTAAGTTTCGTAGTTTTTTATTATTATTTATTTTTTTTGCAGTTCACAGCTAACTCCACAAGCGGCCTCTTGGCACTGATATAGGGAAAATCGGATCAATGAGATCGTGATCCTGTTTCAGGAGGGACAGAGTACAAGGTGAGATCATAATCTATGGGATCTGCAGCCTCCAGCTTGCCAGATGTTTTGCACTACAACTCCCGTTAGTCCTAGCTAGCAGAGTCAATGGTGGGTGATCATGTTAGTTGTAGTCCGAAACATCAGGAGAGTCGCATGAGTCAGACCCTGGATATGGGAACTTAAAGATGATTAGGGATTTATATGCAGAAAGGTTTTTCGTTTTTTCTACAAGTTTGTTTAGGTAGAGATTTCCCTAAAATCTTGAGGAATCCAATTCCACACGGGGGCAGTAAGGAAACCCCAAGAGCTGTCCCTTGATCAGGATCTAGCACTTGGGGCTCCGTCAGTCGTAGTCCAGTGGCGGATCAGAGAGTTCCATGCGGTCGCTTCCGATGGAGTGTGTCATGGATGTAAAATGGGTCCATGCCCACAGTTGGCTCAATGTGCTGTGCTCAAAGATTGGACTTTCACAAGAGCAGACACCAAGGTTTAGGCATAAGGCGTCTGCCATCTGCGGCTCGCCATATGTTTTGGACTGCAAGTTCCATCAGCCCGAGCCAGCACAGTCGATGGTGGGAAATCATGGCCGTCGTATTACGACACAGGTTGCAGACACCTGCTCTGAGGGAAGGATGGAGAGCATGGGTGTTGCTAGGTCTGGAAAAGATCCGGAGCTAGGCCAATGTCGGGACTCGGGGCTAGCTAGCCTTTTGGTTGTAGCCCATGAGCTTCTATCCAGGGCTACAACCAAAAGACCCGGGGCTATAGCCCCCTCGGCTCCCACCTAGCAACGCCTCTGATGGAGAGTACCCCTATTCCTGGATCCAGTGATGGCACGAGCGGCGGCAGCAGTTTGACGCCACTGGCCAGGCTTGGCGGACCTTATTCACGCGGTCCATCCTTGACATGACTAATGCAAGGATCGCAGAGCCTGTTTGCTCCAGCAGCAGTAAATCCTTTCTAAGGGGCCACACACCTGCCTGCACTACAGCAGCAATGTGTGCTACCAGGGATAGTGTACAACCAATGGCTGCCCCCACATTTTTCACCTGCAAAGTTGCAATGGGTCAGCTGCTGAGTCCTGTCGGCCAAAGCATGTCTAATTTAGTATGCATTTCACTAAGAATAGATAGTTATATTAATACCACTTTTTTGCCGCAGTCCTTGCCAGATTTCTTGCTCTCCTAGGTGATGGAGTAATAGTTATCATCAATACCTTGCCCTGGGATCAGAGTCATTGGGAGCTGGCAGTCATGTGGCTCCTGGTTGCAGAGCCCAATACCAAGAGCTGCTTTTGCCTCCCAGACACCTGGCACTCTACAGAGATGCCCACACCTGTGTTGGTCATTTCTAATCCCTATAATTATGCATCTTCATCACATTTCTAATCCTGATTCTAACATCCCTGCTGCATGAAATTATTGAATATGATTGACAGGGCAGCCTATCTGCTTCTTGGAATGTGAAACACTCGTCACCTGCTATTGATTATAGGCATAATGGTGAGCAAATCACCCGTTTGTCCCCCCCCTTGCTATTTCTGTGGATAATGTAAACTAGCATTGGCAAAGCCAACAGTTTGGGCTTTTGTGTAGGAACGGGAAAGGCACTTGCTGTGCACTGCCGTAGTGAACTGGCCATTATTGCGAGTACCTGGGCATCTAATAGCAGTGCCTGGCAAATGCTTAATACTTATGCCCAAGACAAAACTGTTGGCTTTGCCAATGCTTGTGTTTAATAGGTCTTTAGTAGAGACATGCATAGTGCTTATACATCGATTGGCTGAAGGCAGACCTGCTCAAGACATTTTTATTACACCAGTGGTTCATTTGCACCTCCAATTAAGCCATTAACTCTCAGAAGACTGCTTTGAAAAAACACTGGCAGGCAGTGTGCAAAGTTTGATTGTACGGCTTGATTAAAGAGAGCTCAGAGTTCCCAGGAGGAGGTGTTTTGGGTGAGGAGGGGCTATAGGGATTAGCACGACAATGGGCAGGCAAAATAACTGAACAACACCTACACGATGTGTGTCCCTCCTCATATGCCATTTCTCCCTAACTGTACACTAATGCAATAGTTTCAGCTTATAGGGGGGATAAGGACCACCTAATGGCCCAAACTAAAAACTGGGAATGTCCCTTTTGTTTTCATACTCCTACATATGTAGTCCTCTAGAATCCACTTAACTCTTATTATGATGTGTACAGGCGTGTTTTCATTACATAATTGTTTATAGGCGCGACAAGACAAGGAGGGGGAAACATTAGGTAGACAAAACAACGATCTTACTAGGCCTTGTGTCATTCAGATCGAGCAAGTGTGCAGGGGGTGAGGGGGAGTGCCCTCTCTGGCAGTGCAGGTAGCTCGATAAGTGGGGGGAGAAGTGCATGTACTCAGTAAGTGCAGCTGGAGGGTGGCTCATAAGTGCAGAGAGAGAAGGGACTGTAGGGTTGCAGATACAGACCCTTAAGTGCGGGGGGAGCCCAGAGGCAGTGCCAGAGCAACTGGACATGCAGGAGCCTGGCCCGAGTTCAGAGGGTGAGCAGGTGACCAGTGCGCGGAGCAGTCAGGTGCATCAGCAGGGGAGAGGAAGAGAGAAAGCAAAGCAAAAGGGAAGGTCTTGAGTTGCTTCCGGAACCAGAGGTGGTTCTGCTCAAGTTTGAGAGGGGCAGGGAGGCTGTTCTGGAGTTAGTCCCCAGCCGAGGAAAGAGATCTGCCCCCCACTCTCTGCTTGGAAAAGCGACTGACAACAGAGTTGGAGGTGGATGAGGGATGAGCTCAAGAAGGAAGATGATTAGAAAGAGAAAGTTAGAGGTAGTGTGGTCCCAGGCCCCAGAAAGCCTTGTGGATGATGCAGAGGGTGGTCTTGAACTTGGTCCTTGCCGACAGGGGGAGCCAGTGAAGGGATTTCAGAGCTGGGGAGATACGATCCCTGGGCTTGAGGCCAAGGACAAGTCTCACAGTCCTGTTCTCAGAGTGGAGACAGGCATATTTAGAAAGAGGCTGTTGCAGTAGACCAGCCTAGAGAGGACCAGGGCTCGAGAGACGGTGAGCTTCTGGGGTAAGGAGAGAAAAGGCAGAATACCTCTGAGGAGATGCAGCTGATGGTGTGACTTCTTAGAGAGGTCGGAGATGTGAGAGAGAGAGAGAGAGTGAGAGAGAGATATATATATATCTCTAGCTGGTGTCCTGACGAGGAGGATCTTAGTCTTGCTGGCATTAAGGCAGAGATCATTGGTGGCACACCATTCCTGAATTGCGGACAGTCTGGTATGAGCGAAGGAGCAAAGGTGGCTGAGAGGAGCCTGAAGGAGAGCTGGGTGTCCTCCGCATAACACCGAAAGTTAGAGCAGAATGTTGCGATGCTGTAGGCAAGAGGTGCCAGGTAGTGGTTGTGCCACTAACTTTCTTATGCTTGGAGGAAAGTGACTTGGCTTGAATTTGGCCCCCTACTTGAAGCCTCTTTTACAAACGCTTTATCTAGCTAGTGCTAAGGTGCCCTCTCGGGCGTATATTTGCACTAGAGTAGGTCGTCCTTCAGTTGGCTGCGTTCTATATCCGCGTGCTCCTTGTTCTCCAAAAGTAGCTTCTGGAGACTGGGACAGGGCTTCATTGCAGGTGCTTTTATCTCCAGCTTAACCACGTTTTACTTCGATTTCGCTCCCCCGCACCCTGATGAATTGGAGGAATGGAGAGCCGAACTGGCCGAGCTGGGACTCAAGCCTTTGAGTGCGGGTTATGCACTGATTTCTGGCGTGAGCGCATCACTTTCTGATCTTACTTGCTCGTGGTGTGCTGGCCCTAGTTGCGTCTCTTTAGGGAGGTATAATATTGTTTCATCAGCAGTCATTTCTACGACTGTCTTTTTTTAAAACGTGTCCAAAATTACGAAAAAGGTAAGCAAAATTTTTAGGGGGGTAGGGAATAGGTAAAATTAGGTGGAGGAGGGGAGGTTGGCGTGGGTAACCCCCCTCCATACCCAAAAAAAAATAAAACTATTGATGATGAAAGAACATAGAACCCTTTAGGGAGCCACTCGTGTTAATCCATTTTTCACGAGCCAGACTGTGGCTGCTTTACCAGAACTGAAGTTTGCACTATAGACACATTCTGGGAAAGAAACATCCTGGTTCAATGCAGTTATGGTTAACCTTCTGTTTTATAAAAATCATTGCAATTCTGTAAAAATAAAAAGCTGTAGTTCAAGGGATGTCAGGGTTTAGAACTGAGGGGAGCTGGGAGCTATTTAGCTCCTGCTTGCTGCCCAGAAGAGCCTGGCTAGCTTGATACTAACGTCTACGAGGAACTACTTTTGGCTGCCCAATGGGCGAAATGATGTGTTCATGTTTTGTGGAAGTTAGATTTACGGAACGCTATGTAGTAGCTCCTTGTTCCCCAGTGGTAGCTCCTGGTCACAGGCTAATGTTGGACACCCAGGGGCTCGTTTTAGCTCCTCCTTATCCAGTCGTAATATGGATCCATGGATGTTATGGTTGGAACGCAAGATGTGAAATAAAAACACTGAAATTGGGCCTTTGCGTTCAGCTATGCAACCCCTACTATACACTGGCCTCAATGTCACTCGTGACATCATGCCACGACGCCACAACCAGCAGCGATGATGACATCCCCAGTGTGTGCATGCTCTGAGGGAAGGGGGATGGTTGCATTCTCTTTTTCGATCTGCAAATGCCTTGGGGGAGGTGAGGAGGGTGGGACGGAGGTTGTAGAACCACAGCCCATGTACATGCCGAATCCCCAGACTTTGAGGCAGAGGCCAAGACCCCGGTTTCTGTGCAGACATGGGGCAGGGGAGAGACCATTTGCTCTGGGTGGTGGTTGTACATCCATAGACCAAGCCCAACCAGCCCAACCCAAAGAATGTAGCGATGGGAACCAAGAGAAATAGTGACTGAGAAATGGCGGATCTTGTCCTGTCAAAATATTTTTGTCCAGCATTGATCAGTTACATGCCTGTGAAAGGTGGGATAATGATCATTGAAATGTCACATCTGTCACTAATTGCTGCATGGATCTGAAGTGCCTATGCATTTCTGTGACTTTCTAATGGAAGGAAGCAAACTCTTAATCCCGATTCATCTATTTAACAAGGAACGCCACCTTTTGAATAATACAGTGTGGTTCGCTCGCGTTAGAGCGTGCTCACTCGGATTCGGAGAAAGAAGTGATCTGGCTGCACTAACTCGCCAAATCCCCAAAAAATAACTGAACGACGCGTTCTTACTAGTCAGCTAATTTGCAGGATCGTTGATAGAATTCTACTAGATCCAGTTGCTGATGTGTGGGTTTTAGGACATCTCCTGAATTTCTGTGATAGAAGTTCCAGTGGTGATTCTGCTGTATTGCACCACACACCTTAAACATTCTATAGCTTCCATCAGTGCTTTACTTAAGGTGTGTGTTGTGAAGTGGTACATTGAGAGTACGGTATCATTTGTACTGTGATGGAGTTTTTGTACTAGGGAAAAACTTAATTCGTGCTGAGTGTTTGCATTTTAGCCTTGGCGTTCCCAGTGTTTTGTAGACTTTTTATTTTAATTTTATATTTTTTTAACCATTTTTATTATTTTCCGTACCAATGTTAACTTACAGACTGGCATAATCATATACACAACATTGCACATCAAATCTTGTCAGTCTACTCCCAACGTACCTCACCCCCCCCCCCCTTCACAGCCTACATCGTGCCCGATAGCACACCTTCTCTCTCCTTTATTCCTCGTCAACCACCCTGGCCTCAGTATCCTCTTGTACGGGAATCCCCTCTTAAGTGCCCTTTTCAGAGGTGGCCAATTCCGCTACCAATTGTCTCCAAGCGTCTACCCCCCTCCCCCCTTGTTCCGTGTCCTGACTTAGACTTTGACCTTTTTTTTACTCTTAGTAATCCAACACTTCATAAAATGTGTTTGCGTGTAGTCCAAAGTCTCGCAATCCACATTCCACAGCTGTTAGATATAGGCTGGCATGGATCCACCTGAGATATCCCGCTCCTGCTGTGATAAGCTTCCGTTGCCTTATTTTCCAAGACCACCCCCTCCCCCACACCACCAGTGTGAAGTTCCACTAGCTGCTTTAGGTTCTCCAGCTCCAGGCCTCGAGGACCAGGATCCTGACTGGTTTTCAGGATATCTCTCATTAATATTCATGAGGAGAAATGTGCATGCATTTAGAATAATTGGATGCACATTTATCTCATGAATTTTAATGAGGGGTATTCTGAAAACCCAACATGGATCCGGTTCTCGAGTCCTGGGGTTGGACAACCCAGGAGCATGAGCCATTCGCAGCTGAGGGGAGTGCACATCCCACAGCTGCTGTAACCAGCCCGCTGTTGAATCCGGTTTAGTTTGTTTACTTGATGGCTGGGTGCCCTGGTGGAAATTCCACTTTACCATTTCCAAATGGTTTCTCCTGGATCCAGTTGCTCCCTTATGTGTCCTTGCATATTTCTGACCTGCAATCATGACAACACCAGGGGTGATTTTCCTCCCTTCCTCTGCACTCTACCCATACCCTTTCATTACATCTTCAAAAAATGCCCTGTGTCTGCCTCGCCCCTCTTCCACACCCTCCGCTGTGTGACGTTGTCAATTTAAAGGAATTGAAAATAACAGTGGCATCACGAAAAACACGCACTCGTTCTCAAATTGCTATGTCGGTGGATGATATGATATATGATAGGATACGTTATTTATAACGCGCTTAATACCCAGAAGTTTCTAAGCGCGGACCCGGGGATCGAACCTGTGTTGCTCCTTGTCGTCTTGCTTCCATGGCAATCATGTTGCCCCTGAGCTATCCTCCCGAGACAGGGAAGATGGGAAGATAGGTCTTACTCTGGCCTACTAGGCTAACATATATTGATTTAAAATAAACGAATAGAGAACATGAGATGTAAAAAGTGAGTTTCTTGGTACTTGCAGGCAGAAGTGCAGCAGTAGACTTCATAAAAGGGCACTTGTGGGTCACTACAGAATTAAAGATTCCCTGCATGGTATGCTTAAGCATATGTGTATTGTGAGTTTGTTTTATAGTGGCATTTAAGCCTGCATATGTTGGCAGCCGCTCTATGGGGTTATCCCTTACCATGCAGTGATTAAACAGGGCATATGGTGGCATTACTTTAGTGTTCGAGTCCGCACTGTATAGGACGGCTACAACCGAATGGCTTTGCCAATGCTTGTTTTCTCAAATGGAGGCATTATTGTATGCCAATACACCTCACCGATGGAAGATACGATGCTGATCAGTTAATTGCTTAACATGAAGGAATGGAGTCGAACTGCGCTTCATCTTTCAGAACGGAAGAAGGAACAACGGCCATCAAGCGTCAAAGCTTTGTTATATGATATGATATGATAGGTTATTTATAACACGCTTAATACCCAGAGGTTTCTAAGCGGGGACCCGGAGATCGAACCTGTGTTACTCTGTGCCGTCTTGCTTCCAACGCAAGCACGTTGCACCATGAGCTATCCTCCCGAGACTACACACCTGGCCTTGGGGAACCATGGAGCGAGTATACAAAGGCGAAGAATGAAAGGAGGTCCCGATTTTGACAATGTCGGATCCCCCTCAAAGTCCCTGCCAATGTACAATGAGCAGTCTTTTGGAGTGCAGGGAAGGTTCAAGGGGCTGGGGGCAGATCCTCTGGACTGAAGAACCGCAGCAGGGAACAAAAATGATATATTAAAGGTTGGTTTGATTTGGATCTCCCAATCCCTAAAAACCCTTAGGGTTGCTTGGTTACCTGAATGGGTAGACAACCTGCTGTAAGGGGAGACTATACAATGCTGATTCCAGATGGAAGTAAGAAAGGGCGAGGGAAGTGAAAATTTGCACGCACGCAACAATCTTGAAGACGTGGCGTATACAAAAAGAAACCACTAAATACCTAATAAATGGAAGTCCTGATCTGGGTCGGATAATTGCCGAGACAGCTGGCACTGGTCCGTGTAAACGAGGATTCCTCTCATATCCATGGTCATGAAAAAGATCCTTCCAGCTCGCGATGGTCCTCCGCTGCGAGGAGCTCTGAAAGAATGAAGTTGCAAGACGCACGCGGATCAACGCGTAGAGTTTAAATGGCATTGTAGTTCTCCTAGTTCCGGCTCAAGCACCACCTTAGAAGCACCAGAACTAACTGAGGCCGCCATCTCTAAGTGGTCTTTACTTTATGGAAAGGTGCCCATATCTACTTGTCCAATAAGATTGCCAACTCCTTCCGGGTAGTAAATGACTGACAGGGTTTCTCCGTTTGGTGTCATGTGTGTGAAACCTGACATTGAGGCCTTTCTAGAAAGCGTTTTGCTTGTGTAGATGTGAACATTGTCGGTTTGCAGTGAATGATGCCATATTGCTCCGGCTCTCGTTCGCTTTACTCCTCCCGTGATGAATTTGCTTGTATTTTTTTCATTCTTGAAGATATTGAACATCCGCACTTATTGTTTTTGTCGCAATTCTTAACCGAGCAATTGATCATTTGGAATACAAGGACTGGGCACCTCCGCTCTCTATTTTTGCATCAGGGGGATTTTTCTTTCCATGATTTAATGGCAACTTGGTTGCTTCTTAGTTTGAGAAAGGAACCTCATGAGTTTACTAATAGACACCAAAATGGTCCTCGTCATGCCCACTTGGACTCCATTGCATTAAGGTCATGGGTTTGCAACCTGCGGTTCGCCAGATGTTTTAAACTAGGCCTTCTGTAATCCCTTTCCACTGACGATGCTGGTTAGGGCTGAGTGGAGATGTAGTCCAAAACATTCAGAGAGACCAATGTCTCAGACCTGTGCACTAGATCATGCATGACACATAGCTCTCAACCATTTATGTTGCAAAGGCGGGTGAAAACACCCGATTTTATTTTTGGCAGGTGAGAGGCCCATTGAAATGAATGGGCGTGCAGGAGACTTGGCGGGTGAGTCAGCTGTTTACAAGGCGGGTGACACCCGCCAAAAGCGTGTGAGTTGAGAGCTATGATGACATGGCCAGTTATGCCGATTACCAGGCTTGTCCTTTTTCTCTCCTGTGCTGCAGCGGGTGGGTCACCAGAACGCGCGTCTTCAACTTTTGCCTATTTCTCATTCTCGACTACCGCTACACGCTGGCCCCAAGCTGTTTGCCAACTGTTTAACCTCTATTATATTTCAGTGGTCTTTAAACTAGGGGCTGGCCCCTCTAGGGGGGCCCAAAGGATGTCCCGGGGAGGGCAGGGCAGGGCAGAGTTTTTAAAAAAAAGATATTAAGATTACTCTTTTTAATATAAAAAAGGATTATGGTGACTGATTTTAATAGAAAATGTAAGCAGTACAAAATCTGCTTATATTGTAAAGAGCCTGGGGCCCTTGGACATCCTTTGGGACCCCTAGTTGGGGGGGGGGTGGGGGCACAGAAATAATATTTTAACTCAAGAAGGGTATCCGTATAAAAACGTTTGACTACCACTGCTATATTTGCGCTTTGTACTTACAATGCGCATTCACTTCCGGGTGTAGTATTTTCCTGTAGCTTCCCATTGGGTAGACGCATCTCTCATCCTGGCTGCCAGTTGCTTGGTTTGTAAACGTAAACGCGTTGCTTTGAGTTGACCTAACAGCTTTGAGTCTGTCTTCGTTGTCTATGCAAAGTTTTTTTTTTTTCCTGTAAGCTGCTAGAGCATTGTCCTTCGCGGGGAACATAGCCTAAGCTGCGGTTCCTTTGTTGATCTGCATTTGTCCACTTTGTAGTCTGCCCGCTTAATGAACTTCCTGCGATCAGAGCTTCTGACCATGACAAGGAAACTTGATCTTGTTGTTTTGTAAAGACCTGTCTTGTCCCGCCGCTAAAGCAAGGCGTGGCTTGTGAACTCGCCTTTTAGTAGTTCAAGGCGGGTGTACTCAAGAGGCCACGGGATGGATAGACTTGTCAAAGCGGCCCTATGTTACACATTTTGAGCAAGCCCCAAACCCTTTTCCCAGAAGAACACTTGGACCTGCAATAGGTCACCACACAAGAGGCCCCTTTATGCCAGTCCACCCCTGGGACTACCCCACTGCCTTGACCCAATTGCCTGTGAGATTCTGCGGGGGTCTTAGCTGCTTTGAGCCATCCCGTGCCTGGTCTCTTGGCTCTAGCGTCGTCGGTGGGCGTGTCCCTAAAGTCAAGACAGAGACGATGGAGCGTTCCTCTGCGTCTCCTTCTGACAACTCTGTGCGGTGTTGTCCAATGTCGCCCCCTCTCCCCCCACCCCCCCTCATTCCTGATGGCAGGCATGGCACCCCGACACCCTTGTGTTTTTGAATTGCTTTTCATCTCGCACCAGCCCCCCTTCACTACTCCGCCTGCACCCCTCTCTCCCTACCCCCGATTCCCCTTACCTCAGTCTGCTGCCCGGAAACCCTCTGCACCCATCTTTGCCATATGGTTTCAGCCCTCTTGCACCCTCGGGGCTACCCCGCTCCCTCTGTGCTCTTCCCTCTCCTATTCCCATAAGCAGAGGTGGACTGGCCTATAGGGAACTCTGGATATTTCCAGGTAGGCCTCCGCACCCTGGGCAGGGGTGGACTGGCCTACAGGGAACTCTGGAGATTTCCGGTAGGCCTCTGCACCCTAGGCAGGGGTGGACTGGCCTACAGGGAACTCTGGAGATTTCCGGTAGGCCTCTGCACCCTAGGCAGGGGTGGACTGGCCTACAGGGGACTCTGGATATTTCCAGGTAGGCCTCTGCGCCCTGGGCAGGGGTGGACTGGCCTACAGGGAACTCTGGATATTTCCAGGAAGGCCTCCGCACCCTAGGCAGGGGTAGACTGGCCTACAGGGAACTCTGGAGATTTGCCGGTAGGCCTCTGCACCCTAGGCAGGGGTGGACTGGCCTATAGAGAACTCTGGGGATTTCCTGGTAGGCCTCTACACCCTGGGCCTTTGTGGTATTTTCACATTTTCCCATAGGAAAAGAGTTGAGATTGCTGCAAATGTGTAATATGGAGTCATTTTTTAAGAAGATTTCCAGGGGCTCTTTTGGTTCCCAGTCCACCCGGCCCATACGGCGCAAGGGGGGTCCTCTGAAATCCACGCCCTTTCTGGCAGCACAGACCCTCTTGGCCTCTCCATTATCCGCCGCCGACTGCTTTTCCATTTCCCCGCCAGTGCATGTTTCAAAGTTACATGGGTGTAATTTTAGGGGGGGGGGGCAAGGGTGTTTGCCCCCCCACCCATTTTTGTGGCACACCATTTTGTCCCACTCTTTTGGCAGGGGGGGGGGCTTTCATTTAGATGTCATGCCACTCCCGCCCCCCCTCAACATTTTCAGCGAAGTTACTCCACTGCAAAGTTGCACTTTTCGCGCAGGTGCTTTTGTTACGTCCATTTTTGTTTCCGTCAGCAATAATTTGTGTCTCTGGCGTGATGGAGAATATGTGTTATGCCATAGAAGTGGCTGCATGCAATGCAGGCCGGGGGCGGGGCGAATGCAGCAATCCCCTTCCTCTCAGCAAAGAGGACAGCACAGTGTTCCATGTGTATTCACCCCTATTTTTATTTTTTACCTTTATTTTATTTTTATCCCCAAATGTTAAATTTTTCATTGGTTTTTAATTCGGAGAAGTTGCAAATGCAGTGGGAACCCACCTCCACCCCCCACCCCCCACCAAATCCCAAACTCACCCCTAAAAAGCATGATCCCCTTTCCAAACGTGCTATTTCTCTACTTTTGTAAATCATGTGTTGTAGGCGACTTTATCAATGAATATTCCGAACTTTAAAAAGTGCGTGTGGTGAATATTATGCAATGAAATCACTGTGTGGCGTGTGTCCCTCACCACGTCTCCATTTTCTATTTGAATGCGTTTTCTGAGCATCCGGGAGAGACGCTCTTCAGTGAAGGTGTGTCGGTGTGTACAACAGAATGATAGTGGTGGCTGGTAACAGAAATCCTGCATTTAGAGGATTAAATGCAAGGCAACCACACCAGTGATGTGCATTGTACATCTGAGGCCATTGCGTTATCAAGGTATGTTCTGTGCAAGAGACACAGTTCAGGGACCGAAACTGAGATTGGATAAGCATGAGCTAAAAGCAGCTCCTGGCTATCCAGCACTAACCAGTGACCAGGAGCTACCACTGGAGAACCAGGTGTTCGTGCATAGCGCTCTGCACAGTTCAGGGACAGAAACTGAGACTGGATAAGCATGAGCTAGAAGCAGCTCCTGGGTATCCAGCACTAACCAGTGACCAAGAGCTACCACTGGGGAACCAGGTGCTCGTGCATAGCGCTCTGCACAGTCCAGGGACCGAAACTGAGACTGGATAAGCATGAGCTAAAAGCAGCTCCTGGGTATCCAGCACTAACCAGTGACCAGGAGCTACCACTGGAGAACCAGGTGTTCGTGCATAGCGCTCTGCACAGTCCAGGGACCGAAACTGAGACTGGATAAGCATGAGCTAAAAGCAGCTCCTGGGTATCCAGCACTAACCAGTGACCAGGAGCTACCACTGGAGAACCAGGTGTTCGTGCATAGCGCTCTGCACAGTCCAGGGACCGAAACTGAGACTGGATAAGCATGAGCTAAAAGCAGCTCCTGGGTATCCAGCACTAACCAGTGACCAGGAGCTACCACTGGAGAACCAGGTGCTCGTGCATAGCGCTCTGCACAGTTCAGGGACCGAAACTGAGACTGGATAAGCATGAACTAAAAGCAGCTCATGGGTATCCAGCACTATCCAGTGACCAAGAGCTACCACTGGGGAACCAGGTGCTCGTGCATAGCGCTCTGCAGAGTCCAGGGACCGAAACTGAGACTGTGGATAAGCATGAGCTAAAAGCAGCTCCTGGGTATCCAGCACTATCCAGTGACCAGGAGCTACCACTGGAGAACCAGGTGCTCGTGCATATTGCTCTGCAAATCTAACTTGCACATACTGGGTAAACCTATCATGTTGTCCCTTATTTATGAACCATCATGCTTTAAATGTCTTAAATGTGTCCTAAAGTTTATTTATAGTTTGTTCCATATAAACTGAGTGAAATTCACGTAGGTGTGTTTGTTCGGCCGCAGTTGGTCCGTGCAGCCGAAAGTAGCTCCTGGCACCTGTTTGTGCCGAGCTAACTAGGCTGTTCCAGGCTACAAGCAGGGGCTAAATAGCTCCCCGCTCCCCTCAATTCCGAACCCTTTTACGTTTACAGCAGCAGGGAGACCATCGGTTCGGGAAGATGGTGGTCACGCTCTATTTCTAAAATGGCAAAGGGTGGGTAGTATTGGGGTTCCCCCGGCTCTATTGCAGCTGATGCAACTGCTTTGTTAGCAGTATGCTGTTATAGGACCAAAGGCTACCCCTCCCACCCCCTCATATCATCAGGAGAGGGTTCAGCGGGCTGCCAATATTTTATTGACTAAAAGGATACAGGCGATTGGATAACTGTTTTTAAAGTGCTGGAGGCCGTAATTCAGCCGTCAACGTTGTATGGAAATGAAATTTGGGGCCACTGTGACTGCGCGCGCCCGGAGACCTTGCACAACATATTACTGAGAAATGTGATAGGTCTGTCTCCTAGCCATCCAGGAGATGGCGTCTCTCCTAGCCCTGCAGGAGATGGTCTCTCTCAGCCCTCCAGGAGATGGCCTCTCTCCTACCCCTCCAGGAGATGGCCTCTCTCCTACCCCTCCAGGAGATGGCCTCTCTTCAACCCCTCCAGGAGATGGCCTCTCTCTCTCCTAGCCATCCAGGAGATGGCGTCTCTCCTAGCCATCCAGGAGATGGCGTCTCTCCTAGCCATCCAGGAGATGGCGTCTCTCCTAGCCATCCAGGAGATGGCGTCTTTCCTAGCCATCCAGGAGATGGCGTCTTTCCTAGCCATCCAGGAGATGGTGTCTCTCTCAGCCCTCCCGGAGATGGCGTCTCTCCTAGCCCTCCAGGAGATGGCGTCTCTCCTAGCCCTCCAGGAGATGGCGTCTCTCCTATCCCTCCAGGAGATGGCGTCTCTCCTATCCCTCCAGGAGATGGCGTCTCTCCTATCCCTCCAGGAGATGGCGTCTCTCCTATCCCACCTCCAGGAGATGGCGTCCCTCCTAGCCCTCCTCCAGGAGATGGCGGCTCTCCTAGCCCTCCTCCAGGAGATGGCGGCTCTCCTAGCCCTCCTCCAGGAGATGGCGGCTCTCCTAGCCCTCCTCCAGGAGATGGCGGCTCTCCTAGCCCTCCTCCAGGAGATGGCGGCTCTCCTAGCCCTCCTCCAGGAGATGGCGGCTCTCCTAGCCCTCCTCCAGGAGATGGCGGCTCTCCTAGCCCTCCTCCAGGAGATGGCGGCTCTCCTAGCCCTCCTCCAGGAGATGGCGGCTCTCCTAGCCCTCCTCCAGGAGATGGTGTCTCTCCTAGCCCTCCTCCAGGAGATGGTCTCTGTTTGGAATTTTTAAATGGCCGAAATTCAGCCAAATGTCCAATTGGATCTTTTCTCTGTCTTTTTTGGTGATTCCGAGTTTGATGGCAGTGAACTATGTTAGTTGTTCGATTGATTTTTAAATAGTTGCAAGCTGGCAGAGGTGATGGTCAAAAACATTAAGTGAATGTTTTGTTTTAGTGATTAAATGAACCCGAAAGTAACAGAACGACAGCCGGGGTGGGTGGGGGGGGGGGGGGAATAGGAAAGGAAAGCTGTTTTGAATGGTATGGGAGATTAGATGTTTTTTGGGATCGAGCCCAAAAATTAATGTGGACTTCATCTTGGCGGGTGAAGCATTCAGCAACAGGCACCTCTAGTGTAAGTTTCCCGAACAAGTCAATGACATGATGTCCGCGTGGCAAAGCCAAACGAGCCGTTGCCCTCACTGGGGCAGGGTGCCTATCGGGAGAAGAGGACGCAACCTAGGGCAGAGTCTTGAGAATATCCCAGGGCTTGGGGCCAGGATAGCAGCAGGGCCCCGAGTAATGACAAGAGCCTGCCACCTGAACACCCCTTGTCCACTTACTGGGCATTGTGACCGTTTGAACTAGCTGTGGAAATCAGTTGGTCACAAAGTCCAGAGATTTACAAACCTGAGTGTGCTGGACCACAAAGTCCAGCTCCCACTACCCATAACTAACTTTAGAGACGTTTGCGGTGGATATTGAGCTGAGTTATGGCAGGAGAGCATGGGGGGATGCCCTTTTAAAATGGCCGCCCTCCTGAAAACTCTCCAGGTTCTGATGCTTGATGTATGATGCAGTTGTAATTGTCTTCTGGTGTTGCACTCACAAAACTCCCTCCGAATGCCGTTTTCCTGGACACTTTTAATGGAACCGCTGAACAGAAATGCATAAATATATGCAGGAAATATCGGCTGCATGGGTAGGTAGCCAGACACTTAAACATATCTGAAAACAGGGGATTGTTGACACCAAGAGGCATCCTGCCCAATGGGGTCTGCAACCTTTGCCTTTCCAGATGTTTTGGACTACATTCACATCCACCCTAGGCGGCATTGCTAATGGCGAGGGATCATGGGTGTCGTAGTCCAACACACATGGAGAGCCGCTGGCTCTTGGAATAGAAGGTGGTCTATGAAAGAAAGAGATGGTATATAGTACTTTGCACCATTGCAGGGTTTTATCAGCAAAGTTTTGCACTCCAAATGTTTATTATAACTCCCAACAACCATAACTATCACAGATAATGATGAGGGATCATGGGAGTTGTAGTCCAAAATATCTGGAAAGTCACATACTGCAGACCCTGATCTAGAGTGTGCACTGGGCATGCATATCCCCTTGCTTCCTTAGGTCTGTTGCCAAAGCTAGGGGCTTCACTCACCGAGTGAAACCCTGCAACCCCCCGCCCCTCCCGAAACATCTGTGTTTGGCCTGCGGGACACATCTATTAATGACTCGGCCCTTCGTAAGAACGCTATTAATACATTTAGCACCACTGAATTAGGCAATTGACACCTTTTTATCACAGCGCCTAAAAGGGGGAGTAATCCGATATGAAGCGCTATGCAACAAATGTCGTTTGATATACCAAGTGATGTTGCTGGACAACTTAACCCACGGTGAGAGTTCAGGGACGTCATTTGGGGGTCGCCAGAGGTCGCAAGAGCGACCGCTGACGATTGGCCAGCGACCTCTGTCAATCTCTTGCGACCTCTGGCATCCGTCCAATCAGAGGAGGGGGCGTGGCCACATTGCTGGTCCTCCATTTTGCACGTGGTTTCGGTTTGTCTAAGTGCGCGGCGCTCCTGAGCTCAGCTCCTCCTGGCTGTGTCCAAGAAAGGCCCGGTGATGGTGAGGTGAGTACACAGTCTCAGGGTGGAAGTGGCTGTGTAAGTCTGACTGAGAGGAGGGGGGTGGGCGGGTGTGTGCATGGGGGCGGTTGCTGCATCGTGTGTGTGGGGGTGGGCGGGTGTGTGGGCGGTTGCTGCATCATGTGTGTGGTCGGTGGTGTTGCTGTGCCCAGCCCTTGCCTGCTGCCACGGCACCGCCGCAGGCCCAGGCTGAGGTCGGGTGTGTGTGCTTCGCACACCATGTGGTATTCCCATCTAGCTTTAAGGGTTTGGTGCCGTGTGTTGCTGCAAATTGTAGGGAATACCATGACTCTGCTCGTTTACTGTATCGGGGGGCCCGCTAAACGTTATACATCGGAGAGGTTGTGGGGGAATGTTACCACTTTGAAGAATCTAGCAACAACAGATTGTGACTTTATATGAGTGAAGTAATGCAGGCGGATGAATGGGGGAAGTCAGGGTGGGCACACGGTGGGCGAGGACGTTAATTCGAAATTTTATCTAGGGTAGGAGGGTAAAACTGGGGCCTGTGGGGCAAAGGACTTATCATGAGGCGCTCTCCGCAAGTGAGCAATGGTGGGCGTAGAGAGGTACAGAGCGGCAGCAGCACAGAGCAATCTATTATTGTGATATTGGTATTTTCAGGGATCGTTATTGGATGCGGGCCAGGGGCATATCCGGCCCCCTTACACGTGTTCTCATCGTGCGGAATAGTTAAACAGGATGCAAGTACATGTTGTACCAGAGTTTGCTAGCCGTCTTGCTTTGGGCCAGTTCTGTTGTTTGAAAGGGATTGATGGTGGTAACATAGGGAAGGAGGTTTCACAATGTGGGGTGCAGTTCATAATAATTACGCAGCGTTTGCTGGGTGGTAGATGCTTCTTTCTGGAAATATGAGCGTTTTTGGTGTCCATGCGGTGCCTTTTGGAAATGCGAGTTTGGAAGAAAGAAGCCAAAAAACGAGGAAAAAAAAAATTCCGAGGGGGTGGCAGGATAGGATGTCGATTGAGGGAATGTGGGTTGAGGGGAAGGCGGATTGGATATGAGCAGAGATCTTTATCTCTGTTGTCACAGCAATAAAGTAGCTGTGATAGCTCAGTGAGTTAACGCACAGGCGGCAGCCACTTGAACGTTGTGGGGTACACTTCCCTTTCCATGAACGTCGTGCCAGCGAAAAAGCAGGGTTTTGCTCTGCATTAGAGTAAACCGGTTGTGGAATGTGGATATACAAGGGAAGGGGGTGTTTTTAGCTGTTTGGGGCTTGTTAATTTGTAGGGCGTTTCAGTTTTTACCAGGAGCCAGGGACAAAGGGGTTTGGGTCACAGAGTGACCAAGCAAGTTGGGAATGGCGGGAGCCACATCGCCGCAGGGGAGCACCCAGATGAGGTACAGTGTGGGCACTAGAAGTCAGTTACAGTGCAGCAATTGCTATTGCATAAGTTGAATTGAATTGCATTCAGTCATCACATATTTCGGAAAGGGTAATGTCGGTGTGCAAAGTGAAATATAACGAGGGAATATTCATGGGGGAGAGCAAATCAGGTGGGTATGCATGGGAGCTGGAATTGCAGGCAGAGGATGGGGGGAGTGGTTGCGGCCAAGAGTCCAGTGTTGGTTTGGGGCCATTGGGGGTACTGAGTAGGGTGCGGCCTGTGTTTCGTTGTTTGCCATGCAGCCATTGCTCAGGAATTTAGGGGCTCGTGAAATTAACAAAATTGGCACCCGGGCGCTCCGCAGATTTGAATGCTTTGATGAAGGGGGTGAGGCGGTGGTTGAATAAGATTTTGATTTTCATGTGCGGGGGCTGGAAATGGGCTCCGGGATGTTATGACATGATGGTCATGAGGGGGATCCAAGAGAGCACAAGGCGATACTTAACAGGTAGCTGTACAGGCAAGGTAGGCCCCACATTTAGGAACCCTAGATGTAGGAATGCTTCCAACAGTCCTCAGTCCCGCCACTGCACCAGGAAGCAAGGACACCCTGAGACTCACATTGACCTCTCAACACAGCCTATAGGCGTAATCTCACTACCAGGGGTGCTTCCACCAAGTAGTTTAATCCCGTGGGCAGGTGACCGCTAGGAGACGTCTGATGGTGCCGAGGAGGGAAATCCATGCATTGCTTGTGTGGTTGGGGAAACACTTTTGATTGGGAGGAGAATGGGAGGGAGACTATTGCCAGCTCTAAGCTGGTGCTTGGAGTAGCAAATCTCTCGCCAGCCATCATATCCCTCTGTCACTCACGGAATCAAGAAGCCTGTTTTGCCATTCAGTTTAATAAAGGCACGGTGGAGGCGGGGCTGAAACGAGCTACCACCAGCAAAGCTAGTAATATACCACTGATCAGATGCTGCCATGACAGAAGGGTTGGGGGAAGGAGGTGAAGCTAACCTTTATATGCCGGTCTTCAACCCTGAAATTCCTTCAACCAGCCCCTATCACTCTACTTTCTGACAGAGTAAGAGTGGTCTATCCAGCAACTCATGTAAGGGCAGCACCACAAGCCAGTTTAGACAGTTGTTTGTGCTAGTCTCATGATAATTGGGCGGCTTGTACTTTTGACCAACAGTTTTTGAAAATACCCTATTTCACACAACCCTTCCAAAAAGTGCACACAGAAGTACAAACAAATATGAACTACTCTTTTTTTGGTGGTGGGCTTATTTAAGGTTTTGGCTATTAAGTGGCACTTTAGCATCACCTATAAGCCGAAACTATTGGAATAGAGTACAGCTATGGAGAAATGGCATAGGAGGAGGGACACAAATCTTGTAGGTGTTGTTTGGTTATTTACCTACCCATCGACTGTAGATGGCCATGTTAATCCCTATGGCCATTACCAACCTCTTCCTGCCCCGCCCCTCTCATACCCTCCCAATGCACATCCTCCTGGGATCTTAGAGCTCAAGCCTTAACATCAAACTTTGTGCTCAAAGTTCCTGCCAGTGTTTTTTCAAAGCAGTCTTCTGAGAGTTAATGACATAATTAGAGTTGCAGTATTTGCCAATGCATTCATCAAACCCATTTTAAACTTAGCTCTAGGTTCTGGAGGAGATGCAAATCAGAGACGTATGGCTGTTTGGTCCAGAAGTAATGAAGTTCATTAAACAACTGCAAACAGTACAACGCAACACTGAAGGTAACTTGTCGAATCAGAAGAAAATGGGGTAATTGGGTTCATACACTTCCCGTGGCAACATGGACCTTGCCACTGCTACATATGATGATCCATTCTTGTATGAAATGTCACAATAGACTGATATTGTAACCATATTTTTCTTAGTATACTGAGGGATAATGCTTTGAGGCCACTTCCTGTGATGTCACATGGGGGTGTGGTCAAATGACATCACTTCCTGTGATGTCACTCTTGGGGGCGTGACATTGTGATGTCACTTCCGCTACCCCTGGCATTTTGGTGAAATGACGTCCCTGTGAGAGTTGCGCTGCTAAAAACAACACTATTATAACGTGTGCCTCCACTTAAACGAGCAACGCCCATACGTCTGTGGGAGTAAACGTGCCCCGCGTCCATTAAATCCATACGCACATTCTATGCAGTTTCCAGTTATGGAATAATCCATCCGGCCCTGATTAACGCAGACAGTGTCCTCGAGGGGTATTGACAGCTCTGTGATTAGAACGCGCATCCGTGTGCAGGCTTCAGCAGTACCCTTTGACCTTGCCAAGGTGCACTGTCAGGTTTAAGCTAGTCTTTAATTTGAGGGGGCCCCGCAGCACGGCCCTGGAGTCTGCCCGCATCCGTCCTTCAATAGACATACTAGTCTGTGTAACAGGAGGCTTTGCGCTTCCCCGAGTGCTGACTGGGGAAGGGGCGCTGTCTTGCTTACTATCGTATACAGTGGAGAAGCCATCGCGTATGCTGTAGACATTCGGGGTTTCACAGTTTGACACCAACATCCTTCCAACTCTTAGGTGGCGGAACTTTAAATTCTCATGTCATGTGTTTGCTTAGTCGTCGGAGTGGCAACCAGTGTAGAAATAACCTATGAACATTACTAAACTATCCTCCTTGGTAGCATTTTATTCTGGCTCTGTGATTTATTGAAAGGTTTACATTCTGCGTGCGCCTCGGTTGCTCTATTTTAATGGTAAGAGTCCCAGATGTCAGAGGCTTGACATGCATCTTTCTTTTTCTGCGTTTTTGTTGACATTTTCGGTCTATTTTATGTTAAGTAGTTAAGGGTGGCTGTCGCTTGTAACAGTGCATGTGGCATGTGTGACTTTCTGAAATGGCTTGTACTACTTTTAGATTTCCGGTGGAAGAGTTTCTTTAAGCCTTTATAATCCCACCAACGTTTTGCTGACGTTTGCTTTTCTTTAGTCCTGGCACAGGGTTTTTTTAGGCTGCGCTTGATACAAAACCCATGGGCTTTGGCACTGCGTATTTTTTTGGGGGGTTTTCGGTGGCAAGGGCTGCTCTAGCATGGATGTTGCTGCTGATGGATTTATTTATATGCACTTTTACACAGTATAAACAGGGATGTCCTTTCACCAAAATGCCAGGGGCAGCGGAAGTGACATCACACGACCCTTAACCTCTGACATCACAAGAAGTGATGTCATTTGACCCCACCCCTAAGTGATGTCACGGAAGCGATGGAACACGACCTTTCACCCCTTGACAAAACAGGAAGTGGCATCATGTAGCATTGTTCCTACATACACTACGAAAAATATGGTTACGATGGCACTATAATGTGATATACATTTCATACAAATATGGATCACCATATGTATCGTTAAGATCAGTGTGTATAGGCCCTTATTAACAAATTAATGTGAATGCAAGCAGACATCCTGAAAATCTGGTGTTATATAGCACTTATGCCTAAGTGCTTCATATAGAACAAATATGCATACAATGTCACCCAACCTGTGTTGGTACTCCTTTATCGACCTCAGAAGGATGAAAGGCTGAGTTGAGGTGTTTAAGAACAGACTAATCAGTAACTCACCCCCTGAAGTGTGCCTGAAATCCACCTTTAATGAGTCTAGCAATTATTGTATAGAATTCCAGAAAGACAAATGATTTGTAATTCCTTTTCTTTCTTATTTAGGGTCACTGCTGAAAGTGTTGTGGAACTGCGTTTTTTTTTTCCTTTTTTTTTTTTTTTAAGCGGCCTGAACAAGGACAGCCACTTCCGAAGCAAAGAGCCATATGGCACTGGCCACAGGAGCTTGAATAAAAAAAAAAATGCTTCCCCATGGGTAGCAAGAGAGACCTCAGTGGTCACAGTTGCGACCCCTAAATGACTTCCCTGAGTGTAAACCATTCCCCACAGGGCTCGAGGGCGCGCTGTACAAGGATTAAAGCCATACATTGATCTATAAAGGAATCGTGTGGAGCAAAGACTTTAATGGGGACGGCGCACAGCTCGAACAAAAGCAAGAATGGGCTGTAATCCTAATGACGTACTCAGTAAGCCAACAGCAGCAAATAAAGCAGGACGGGTCAAGGCAGAGTTTTAAGACAGGAAGGCGGGTGGTGAGTGAGGGTGAGGTGGCCACCGTCTTGCATTGAAAGTGTAGGAATAGGAGCGTAGAGGGAGGCAGGCGAAGAGGGCATGGGATACATCGATTTCTTTCATAAATAGGTCTGTGCCTTGTTATATTTTTTCTTGGCCATATGATGGCGCTGTTGATCCCTGGGGCCGGAATCCGGTGGGGTTTTCGGGATATCCCTCATTGATATTCATGAGGAAAAATGTGCACACATTTACAATCATTGCATGCAAATGTATTTCATGAATATTGAACATAAATGAGGGGTAGCCTGAAAACCTGGGATGGATCCGGGCCTAGAGTTGGACAGCCCAAAGTGAAATGCCATGTTGGCAACCCCAGGGTCTGATAGGAAAACAGCCCCGGTGGAGCTGGTGGGCCCTTTGTACAGCCCCAGATCCTGTTTTAAGGATTAGTCCCTCTGATTGTAGGATTCACTATGTTTGACCTGACAAAGGGTCATGCTCAGTGGTAGCTAAACCAATGCATGGTGCTCATGAGGGCATAAAACGCCTCGTAAACATACCATAGGTGAGATCATCCACATAATGCTTATGATGGGCCAATACCAGTTGTCGTTTTACCTCCACTATCAGTTTATGCATGGAACATGAACCCCCGCCCCCTTGTCCCCCAGAGGCGCACTCATTCTTTTTCAGCATATGCATGGGTTCAAGGGCAGCATTGGATCATGAGAGAAGGATCACCAGAAGTGTAAACAATTTGAAGTTGCGCTTTTGGCCCAGTATATGACATGGTATTTCTGGGTACTATTGCCTTCCATGCAACCACAAAGTTTGCGATTCAGATTGAATGAGCAGGAGCTAAAACCAGCACCTGGCGCCGGGCATCATCCAGTAGGCAGGAGCTATCGTAGGGGAACCAGGAGCGAGTACACCATGCACCGCAAATCTCACTTCCACGGGAGATGCACACCTTAACTTCTTGCCCATTATTTATGCTCCATTACGTTTATATGTGTACTAGCTGTGTCCTGATTCCTCTTTCTTAATATTCTCAAAAGTTTAAGTGTCTTTGTAAGTTACCAGTTAGCCTGGGGAGCCAAAAGTAGCTCCTGGAAGCTGTAGGCTTCAAGCTAACCAGGCTTCTGCTGGGCTAGAAGCAGAAGCTAAATAGCTCCCAGGATTATCGAACCCTGAACCTGAAAGTGGCAAGTAGTGACTGGAGGTCTGTCGCTGTGTCTCAGTCCACAACAATGGGTAGCTCAGTGCCCACAAGCCCCCCAGCTGGATGAGAATCTAAAGATTCTGATGTGAGGACAGGCTTTATTCTGTGGGTCCTTTGAGCTCAAGCCCCTGAACCAGGCAGCTCTTGAGTTAAAAAAAAAAAAACATTAAAAAAAAACCTTTATTTTAGAGACACCATAAAAGCGTGTAGTAGCAAAACAGAATAATACAAATTTGTGGAACAATTTATGAATCCAGAATACCAAATTCAGAATTGGGGGAGGGAGGGGAACACTCTTGAATAGTGAAAGCAGTCCTGCATGCATGACTGGTGCCGCTGGAGGCTGGGACCCCGCTGGGTTGTTGTAATGCCCCCCTGGAAACTACCCGAGAAACTGCAAGCCTTCTGAACCCTCTCTTCACTTCTTTTTTTAAAACTTTTATTTTTGGACGGCAGAGGTACACAAGGCACACACAAAAGGCAACAAATACATAGCAGTTACATCATAGAGCAGCACACCAAAAAGGATATAGCAATCACAGCATTGACAACTGAACGGTACCTGAAAAGGAGCAAAAAAATTAGGGCCTCACGCAGTGGGATCAGAGCCCGGCGGGGCAGGGGACAGACCAGATGCGGGAGTGCCCTCGCTTTGGATGCTAAGGTAAGCGTTAAATTCAGCCCAAATGCTCCTGGGGCGAGACTGGGCGGGGAGCATAGACAAGTATTCTTCCTCGCAATTTCGTGACCAGGTGAGTAAGCGCAACCATTTCTGAAAGACCGGGGGAGCGGGGCTTTTCCAGCTCTGGAGTATACACTTTTTGGCAATCATACAGCTTATATTTAGGAATTTAGCTAGGCGTCTGGTTTCATCGGTTTTCCAGACCCCGAACAGAACCGACAGGGGGTCAGGATCAACCACAGTTTCAGTTATGTCAGAGAGTGTTTTCAAGATGCATTCCCAAAACCCAGATAGCTCCCTGCAGGTCAAAAACATATGCAGGTGATCAGCGTCCTCAGCTCCACAGCGAGGACACAGGGCCGCCGCGGTGCGGGTGAATGTCGAGGTCCTGTGTGGAGTATAGTAGAGCCTATTGAGAAGTTTGTACTGCATGGCGCGGTGACGGAAATTGAGGGAGACTCTTTTTGTGTGTAGGCACATTGCGCCCCAGGCGCCATCAGATAACTCCAGGCCCAATTCATTCGCCCAATCGTCGCGCGCCCTAAGCACTGGGACTGTGATGGACTCCTGAAGGATCTTATATAGTGAAGAGACAACACCGCGGGCGCCGCCTGAGTTGGCAATGTATGCGATCGCCGGGTTATCCGGGGGCTCATCAGGAAATGAGGGCCATGTAGTACGGAACGCTGCCCGTAGTCTATAGTATTGGAGGGTCTCCAAGGCGGATCTGGTGTGCCCTTGTTTCCATGTTTGGGGGTCAATGAACCTACCTTCTGGGTAGAAGTCGGACAGTGCTTGATACCCCAGAGTTCCCCAGTGTTGGGCTAAGGCATTATCATGTGTGGGTTCCAGGCCAGGCAGGCGCCACACCGGGAGCCATTTATAGTAAGGGAGGGATTCGGCCGTCGGATACAGCAAGCGTTTCCAGGCATAAATGGTCGCACCGACGGGGTCAATAGGGGAGTCTGGTGTATAATGACGATGTAGTATAAGGGACATCATGTTGGTGCCAGCGGCCGTAAGTCGCTCTAACTTGACATGCAGACGCGTTTGGGAGCCCGGGTACCAGTGAGTGCCATGTTGAGCCTGGGCCTCAGTCCAGTAGAGTAGCAGATCCGGGGCAGTGTGCCCCCCTTGTTTATAAGGGAGCGCCATGTCGGTCCACTTCTTACGCACTGCACCGGAGTGCCATAGGAACTGTGCGCATAGTGTATGCAGTTTAGCGAAGTAACCCTTCCCAGGCCATTCGGGAACGTTGCTGAAAGTGTAAAGAAGCTTGGGGAGCAGGATCATTTTAATGAGAGAGAGCCGACCAGCCATGGATAATGGGAGCGAGCGCCATCTTGACATCTTGGCCTCAACCGTTTGTGCCACGGCAGAGTAATTGTCGGCTAGCAAAGTGGATTTAATTAAGGATATCTGCACACCCAGGTATCTGACACCGTTCGGGGACCAACGAAGGGGGTACTCAGTGGTGGGTTGTTGGGTAGATTTAGTGAGCGGGAAGATATCTGACTTTGAATAATTGATCGTGAAGCCAGAGTAGGTGCTGATGCGGGTGATGTCCCTCAGTATGGGGTCAATGTGGGTCGTGGGCTCTCTAATGTATAATAGCACGTCATCCGCATATAAAGATATGATTTCGGGGTCATCCTTCAACCGTATTCCCTTGCGGGCATGACGAGCACGGACATAATCCACCATAGGCTCAATTGCGAGGGCGAAGAGGATCGGGGAGAAGGGGCAGCCCTGCCGGGTACCCCTGAAGAGTATGAAAGGGTCAGATGTCAATGAATTAGCCCTAACCCGAGCCACAGGGGAGGCGTATAGTAGTTTAATGAACCCGATCATGTTTGGGCCAACACCCATTGTCTCCAGCACCAGCCACATGTAGTTCCAAGAGACCATGTCAAAGGCCTTCTGAGCGTCCAGAGTGACCGCCACGGCCTGGGCGTCTTGATCTATACGGGACATAACATTGAACAGTCTCCTTATATTATGGGAGGTGGACCTGCCGGGGACGAAGCCCGCTTGATCCTCATGGACCAGATATGGCATAATGGGGAGAAAGCGGTTAGCTATGATCTTAGCAATGATTTTCGTGTCTAGGTTCATGAGGGAAAGAGGCCTATAGGACCCACACTCGTCGTCCAGCTTGCCAGATTTGAGCAGTACCGTGATGACAGCTTCATGCATGGACGGGGGGGAGGATGGAGAAGCGGAGTGCTTCATCCCAGACCTCGAGTAGTTTGGGAGCCAGTATGGCCACGTGTTCTTGACAAAACTCGGCCGTAAGGCCATCGGGCCCCGGCGCCTTGCCTTTGGGCAGGTTTGAGATGGCCGTCACTATCTCATCCAGTGTTACCGGGGAGTCCAGCTGGTCGCGGGCAGCAGGGGATATTTCGGTGGTAGGGATCTGAGCAAGCAGCTCGCGCATGTGTCGTTCGGAGTGTTCGGGAGGTTGGGAGTAGAGGGACCTGTAGAACTCAGTAAGTACCTCCAAGATCTGTTGGTCAGCCCATTGTACGTTGCCAGATGCATCTTTGATGGAGGTGATCTGAGCTCGGCCAAATTCCCCTCTCACCACATTTGCCAATGTCTTCCCCGGTCTGTCACCCTCGCCATATTTCCTGGCGGCCTGTGGGCGGCTGAAGTACTGGACTTCGTTGGTAGCGAGCGCATTGTACGCCTGCAGTTCCTCGCTAATTTTGACAAGTATGGCGGGATCGACGCCCGTGGAGCATTGCTGCTCCAACTGCTTCAATTTGGCTTCAGAACGACCGAGGCCAGCTCGGATAGCTTTCAGTACCCCAGCCTCTCGTGAGATGGACATCCCCCTGATATACACCTTAAAGGCCTTCGATCTGACCGCAGCTGATGTGTCTTGAAGAGAGTTGTGGTCAAAGAAGGATACAATGTCTGCAAGGATATCGGCCCTAAAAACAATATCCCTGAGGACCTCAGATTTTAATCGCCAGGTGCTGAGTGTCGGGATGGGTATACCCAGCTTCGCAGATAGTGTAATTGGAGCGTGGTCGGACAGAGTGCGGGGGAGGATCCAGGACCCCTCCACCCCGCCCATGGTTTCATTTGACACGAATAACAGGTCTATACGAGACGAGCTGTCGTGCACAGACGAGTAATAAGTATACTCCCGGCACAAGGGGTGTAGTGTCCTCCAGACGTCGCAAACATTGAGCGTCTGCATATGGCCACGTAGTCTGTGTGCGGCGCTGGTTAGGGCTCGAGAGGACGTGCCGGTCCTGTCCAGGACAGTGTCAAGAATGAGGTTCAGGTCCCCCCCCACCCATATCATCTGGATTCCTACATATCCCAACAGTATAGCAATTACTGCATCGAAGACCTCAGGAGAGTCAACGTTGGGGCAGTACGTGTTAACAAGTAGGTATTCTTTATTCACCATCGTGCAGTGCAGTGTAACATAACGACCCTCGGGACATACATAGCTTTTGTGCAGAATGAATTTAATCGATTTGTGGATCATTGTGAGGGCTCCCCTGGATTGGGAGGAGTAGGAAGTAAAGAATCTAGCGGGACCCCACGACGGGGCCATGGTGCCCGGAATGTGGGCATTGGAGTGTGTCTCCTGTAGGAGTAGTACCTTGCAGCCATGCCTATTAGCAAAGGCCATGATCTTACGGGCCTTAGTGTGATTGCTTAATCCGTGGATGTTCCAGGACATTATGACGATAGACATATCAGTGGCAAATAACTAATCTCGGTATACTCGCATCAATGAACATCCCAGATCCAGCAGTAGTGCGCATTCCCGGGGTTAAAGTCGGGAGTGCGCTCATGTTTTGCCAACGTGCGTGCCGTGAGACCTTGCATGCCATTTTTTCCAAACACCCCATTCCCACCCGCCACCCTCACCACTAACCCAAAATCAGCAGTGTGAACATCACCCACCCTCAACTGTGCAGAGCAGGGCCGGCCCCAACGTGGCCCAGACTGCACAAAAGCCCAACAGGGGCTGACCCACAACAACGGCATATCCAAGAACAGTGCAATCGCAGTGTGGTGCGCCGTTGCCGTGCAGAAGCACGCTAGGAACCAGCTGGTTCCGTTAGAAAACGAACATTGTTAGCGGTCATATCGTGAATACCCCAGTCCTACCCAATGGGGCGCAGGGAGCAACACACGTACCACAGGGATCCAGCAACCCAAACCAAGCGAAACAATGAGACAAAACATGTCCCAGTGTTTGTGAATAGGGGGCAAAGGGTTGCAGCCAGAACAAGGGAGCTCTGCATGTCAGAGAACAACAGAAGTGTGGGAGAATAAACTGGACGGGCTGACAGTTGCTCCCCGGCGAGCGGGTATACAGAGCGGAAATTAAACCTGCGTAGGAGAGCATTGTATCCAGGTGAATGCAGAGGTGTGGTCGCCCATGGATGTGAACAAAGAGTGGTAGGACTCGATCTACATATAGGCATAGTATCAAGGCAGCGCAGAGCAAGCATAGGATTCACTCATTATTCATAGAGTCATCAGCAGGAGGGTGGAGAGGAACATGTGCCTCAATGAATTTAACCGCCTCAGATGGCACTGTGAAAAAGTATAGTTTGTTGTTGAACGTGAACTTCAAGCGTGCAGGGAAGAGTATGGCGTAGGGGATGTTCCTCTCCCTAAGGAGTTTCTTCACTCCAAGGAACTGGCGACGTTCCTGCTGAACTCCGGTGGAAAAGTCGGGGAAAATCCTGATCACCTGCGAGTCCATTCGTAACTCGCCCCTTTCCCGTGCGAGGCGGAGAATTTGGTCGCGGTCTTTGAAGCTCAAAACCTTGGCAATGATGGGCCTCAGAAAGTCACCAGGTTTAGGCCGCGGTGACAGTGCCCTAAGGGCCCTCTCAATGGTGAAGAAGGGAGACATGTCTGGATTGCCCAATAGGTCCTTCAAGAGATCCTCGACCGCCAATTCCAGTCGACCCTTCAGCGCATTTTCAGGGACACCAACGATGCGTATGTTGTTTCTACGCGACCTAGATTCGAGGTCATCGCATTTGGCCTTGAGCGCCTTCATATCTGAGACCAGAGTGGACACAGTGCCCTGGAGTGTAGATATATTATCTTCATTGGTTCCAATTCTGTTTTCAGCCTCCGTGATACGAACCCCCTGCTGATCCAGTTTGGCTCTGAGCGATGCTACATTGGCATTAATGTCATCGAGCTTTTCATGGAAGGCTGCAAAGTTTCTAGCCATGGATTCCATTATCGCTGTGAGGTCAGTGGCAGGTGCCTTGGCGCAAGGCGGGTCGTCAGCTGGATCGCTTGATGTGTGGGCCGAGTCGGACCTCGGGGTGGCTTTAGCGAATTTGTCCATGGCCCCGGTTTTATTGGTATTCCTAGATCTGTTAGACATCGTAAATAATGTAGTGGGGGCACTGAGTGGCCAGAGTGGAGACCTGAGTAAGGGCGTTGAGGCAGGAGGCCACACGGTGTGGAGGTGCAGGAGAGGCCCCACCACAAGTCCCGCAGTCAAAGGTCGGTGGGCCAGCCCGCCGATCTGAATCGCCCGGACAAATCCTGGCAGAGGCGGCAGGAGCTGTAGCGTCAGGGAAGTATAAAGTAGCTTCAGGGATAGGGCGACCCAACCGCCCTAAAGGATGAGGACGGTGTCCAGAACAGACCCCGAGTAAGCACCACAGGAAGAACGAACAGCAGGAGCGTGGGCATTAGTGCACAGGCGAATATTGCATGGGGCAGTGAAGGCGATGACCAGTAAAGACGAAAAGCTGTGCCATAGTAGTATTGTTGAGCTGGCAGGTGGTGAGCGTCACAGCAGGGCCCCCCCCGCTCAGGGCGGGCACACTGGATATTTTGCAGGTGTGGGCCACGGCATCAATCTAGGGTCCATTAAGCCTGGAGCAAGGTGGCAGCGGGGCAATCCGGGTCCGCCGGGATGCGGAACAGCAACAGCGCCGCAGGGTATGGGCCCAGAGACCAGTCAACGCGGCACGGGAGCCAGACGGGGCTGCGCAGCGCGGGGGGGAGGCCCAGGCCGGGGATGGCCTGCAGTAGAAGAAACAGGGTCAATGCAGCTCCGGCGCGCAGCAGCCCCAGCAGCCCCTCACCTGAGATACAGCCCACGAGGATCCAGTCAGGGAATGGGCGCAGCTCCTCCGGTTTTCGGGCGCTGCTAGAGGCAGGTCCGGTCTCGGCAGCAGTGCAGGGGGACGAGCCGGAGCGGGAAGATGCAGGCCGCAGCCCAGGCCGCAGATGCCAGGCCAGCGGGAGTCCAGCCCGCGGAGCCTCCAAGGTGGGTCCCAGGCCAAGGCCGCCGAGCGCGGCAGCCAAGCCAAGCGACAGGCGCAGCTCCTCCCAGGAGGGACGCACCGCCCGGGTGCCGAGCGGCGCGGGCGAGGGGCGGACCAGGGCCCCTCCGATATCAGGCTCTCTGGCCGGCAAGACCGGTCACATCAAGGCCAGAGGACCCCGGCAGCAGCACGGGGGAACAGTCCAGGTCGGGCCGGTGCAGGGCGCGGCCCAAGTTGCGGATGCCGGTTCAGCGAAGGGTGCAGCCCAGCCCACGGCACTCCCAGCGCGGACCACAGAGTACCCGCGATACGCGCCACAGTAGGCAGTCCAGTGGAGGGATGCGGCAGGGGAGGCAGTAGTGGGGCGGCGCGAGCCGAGAAAAATGTCACGTTGGGCCGGCGAGCGCCACGGCAGCCTCGAGGATCCTGCTCACGGTGATCTCCGGCTCCCAGGGTCCGAGCCAGGATCACGGCGACACGTAGCCCCAGTTATGGGGAGGACAGGGGATCGACCAGATAGGCGCAAAGATACTTCAGCCCGCAGATGTCCTCGGTTGAAGAGCGGCTGTGCACGGAGCTAAACAGCTAGGCAGCCATCTTGACGGCTGCTCAACAGCGCCCCCCCCCTCTCTTCACTTCTGCTTAGATGGAGCATTAGGGGAGCCCAAGGAACTAGGGTTGGGCTTGCTAGCTTAGTGAAACACCTGGTCTTTCACAGGTGGCGTTTGGAAAGTGCCATTCCGTATCCCGATTAAGAATCCAGAAATAAGGAAGTGAGTTGCATGGTGCAGGAGACAGTGGGCCTCATTACAACATTGCCGGTATCCTGCCGGTAAATCCGCCAGGATACCGGGTAATGGAATTTCTGTTACCGGCACTCGGCCCGGCGTTTTTACCTCTGGATTACAAGTCTTACTGCGAAATGCATGACTTTCCATTGGTATTTAACGTCCTTTGATTTCCAGTTTGGGTAAGTTGTGTGAGGCGAGTACCACGATGCACACTTGGCACCATGTGGTGCTAAACGCATTTTAATGAACATTTGTTTTAAACCAGGAACATTGTATTGTAGTTGTCATTTATATAGCACCTTTAACCATTATTATAGTCTCAATGCTCTGGTGGTGGGAATACCCTTGGGGACAGATCCAGAGTGTTTGAGGTCATGGAGTATGATTAGAATGCGTGTGTACATTTGGCCAATTAAGGCTTAGCTGTGCTGGCCAGGCTCCGGTAAAAAGCAACCGAAGAGGTCAGGCCTGCGGATGAGTGCTGAGAAGAGCCAGCGCTATTGACTCGCTATGTGTTCAGCGTGCCCGAATTTGTCATAGGTCTTTGCTGCATACTGATGTCAGAGCTGTTGAGGCGTAGTATGGTTTAAGTATATGGGAAAAGATGTGACCAGCACAACCAAATTTGTCATATTCGTTGCTGTATTCTGATGTGGGTGGGTAGACCTGCCCGCGGCCAGTGTCCACCCGAGTGGTGCCTTATACTTACCTAGCAGATTCACTGGTGATTTGTGGTATGTGCGCCCAATCGGGTAGCAGCTTCCTCTGTCGGTTCTTGCGACTGCGATAAAACGGTTAGCGACAGCCACAGTCTATGCTTTAACAAATTGCAAATAGAGGAGCACAGGCTATACCTGCAGGCTCGTCTAGGTGGATAGTATGGTGAATCTACCCAGATATTGTGCGCGTACTGAACCATCTCCATTGTTACCTTTACCATGGGCGGCTCACCCTAAAGTTCATCTGTGCGCAATGCCTTTGTGTCCAGCTGCCTTATCTGTATGCACACCTTGACCTCCCCCCTTCTTCGTAAGTTTTTATTAGGGTGTCACACATAACCCACCTATGCTCAATGTGAAGACTCACCCCTTCCTAGAAGGCATACACATCAGTGCATGTGTGTCTGTATGTGGTCCCTGCCTGGTGAGTAACTCACTAATCCGTGCTTTCTTATAAGTTACCTTTGGAGGTTAGGACGAGCGAGCAGGGGAGGCAACCATCTCCCCTCGCCCTTGAGTCTAGGGACCACAACATCATCAGGGTGCGAAATATGCACTCGCCACTAGCCAACCGCGAGTGATGATACACTCTTGGGGAGTACGAAATAGTGTGCTGTGTGTACGTATAGAATTGTGGGGCCAAGTGACTTGTTCTTCCTGGCTAGTAGCTTGCAACTGGACTTGTTGCCCACTGACAACCTTTTTTAGCTTTGGCTATTAGGTGACCGTTCAGCACCACCAAAAGCCAAAACTATTACGTTGAGCCACAGCTAGGGGGGACATGCGATGTGAGGAGGGACACACAGTTTGTGGGTGGTGTTTTGAATTTTGCCCTCCCATTTGACTGCCTGTGGCCATTCCCCCCTGCCCCACTCGGTCTAAAGTGGATCCTTCCCGGATTTCTTTGAGCTAGCTCCCATGGTGGATCCTGAGATCCGGCTCCACATCTGGTGCCGGATCTCGGATCCCGCGGGAGCCGGCCCAATCGCCAGCGGTGCCTAGCTCTATGAAGCTATATGATCAAACCTTGGCATGCCAGTGCTGTGTCTCAACGTTCTTCTGACTAGTTAAAGGCTCAGTTTCAGCTGAAAATGTATTATTGGTGTAATACAAATGTCTTTAAAAGGTTTTCAATCAGGTGATTTATATCCGTTTCTTGAACTGAATTCCTGTTAGAAACAAGCACTGACAAAGACATCAGTTTCAGCGTGTGTATAGGTATTAGACGGGCATTTGCCAGGCACTGCTATCATATGTCCAGGCAGCATTTTGCAGCTGTTGCCGTTTTAAGGCCAGGTAGTCCCATTATGGGTATTTTGAGACATCATTAATGAGAACACGTTGCTACTTTTCTGAACCTCTAAAAAGCCATATTACATGGTTGTATGCACTATACTCTGCTTTTTTTGTACATTTCAGACTTCACAGATTCCCACTTTATGGTGCCATTTCTGCTCTGTAATAGTCGCTGCTAGTGAGCGACTACTTTTATGCAATGCTGAGAGTTCTGCTCTTTCGGAGCTATGCAAGGGCGTTCAGAGCATCCATAGTCAGCCGCTACGAACCTTCATAAATGTTATGTTATTTGAACTTTTAGGGCGCACAATCAACAGCTGTATCTTGGCGCTAAGAGAGAGAAAGAGGACCAACACATTTCTGCCACCGCTTGTTAGATTAAAAGAGTCTTTAGCGACCTTCTAAAGGCCAAGTGATTTGATAAGGCCTTAACCAATAGCAGAATATTGTTCCACATTCGGGCAGCGGACACTGAGTGGCCATGGCCGCAAATGGTCATGGCTGGCACACCCTTGGAGCAGAGAACCAATCGTGGGCTGTGCTTTCGCTGAAACGTAATCCCAGTAAGACTGAATTTCTACTACTGGCCGCCACAACTTTCTTTTCCTACTCTAGTTTGGCTGTCTCCACTTTCTGCCCTCGGTATCTGAATAGACCTGGTGTCCTCTGTACAATCTTTGCGCTCTATGCTAGATTCGAATGTACATTTTAAATGTCCTATCTCTTGCATTGCTAAATCCCATTTCATTCCGCTATCTCTCCTTTGTAGGGCTGGTCGATATGGTCCAAAAGCTATATCTCTATATTTATTTTTTATTACTTGATTCAATTGGTTTACAATTTTTACAAGACCACAACTAACGAGAGACATCCCCCGCTCCGTTCTCGAAATCTAAAAAAAAGTATAAATTATGACTCCATGTTACGTTGACTTCGCATCCTCCACCTTCGCATGCCGCTGTTCTCTTTGAGTGTTGCTGTATTGTTCACCTTTCTTATCGACTTGCTTTTTCTTTTCCTTTTACCTTTGACAGTCTAATATTTTGAAAGAAGAGCGTCACAGGAATCACCAATGCTGTTTTCTCACCGCTCATCAGAAGACTCCACCAGTCCTCTTCTTCCTAGACTTGTAGGTCAGAAAGTAGGTGGCCCAGATAAGTGTCTCTAGGTTTGTTGAGGCCCTAGCAGGACAACAGCAAATGTCTCGCTGTTTCCATCTGATCTGTTTTTTGACAATGTCAGTATTTATTTGAAACGGACTTTCCTCTAATTGCCAAGATCTCGTTGGTCGCCAGTAGGTTCAAACGGGTCCTCAAGAAGGTGTTCTGCAGGACTCTGATTGGAAATTATTTCATATATTCAGGGAACTGGTTCAGCCTTTTTGTGTTTGTCTGAAGGCTGGTTGTTATGGTTGTTATTTTATTTGTATATGCTATTTCAAGTGTCTGTATCCAGTCCCTTTCTTCGATTCTTTTTTTAATTTTAATTATTTAAAATGTAATTTTTATTATTTTTTTTTCCTTGACTTTTGTCAGTTTTTGCCAGAGTTCGTCTTTCGAGCTGCCGATTGCTTCAAGGATGCTTTAGTTTCTGGCTGACCAGTTCTTCATCATGGTGTTTTTTCCCCTCCATGAGTTCATTGTGGATGATGTCGATATTTTTGGGCTATGAATGGTGATATACGATCTATATCTCAATATTGTTTATGTGGGTTAAATGCTCAGTTGTAAGCCGCCAACTACATGTCAGATGTCACAAAAACTTGTATTTATAAGACATTGCTAGAAAAAACAGTGCAAACACAGGGTTGCTCTTCCTGTTTGAGAATACACACACCTGTGTGAATATCAAAATGTAAATAAAAATGTGTAGTATATTTAATAATGTGTGTGTGTGTGTGTATATATATATATATATATATATATATATATCTCTATGTTAACGATATTGTCTCATCCTATATCGATTTTGAAAATATATCGATATATCTCCAAAACTTGATAGATCGCCCAGCCCTACTCCTTGGGAAGCTGCAACGCTTGATCCCACCCCCTGGTTTCTGAACCGCCGTTCAAGCCCTGGTAAGGTCTCGATTGAATGGCGGCTCCTCCGCATTAATGGGCTTTCCCTCATCCCGCCTGGCACCTGCAGGTCTTGGGTGTAAGGAAACCTATCATTCCCGTTGGGCTCTCCCGCCCTTGCCTTCGCACATCTCTTCATGCGTTCAAGACTTGCTGCCTTACCTACGAGGCCGGTTTGGGATCCACAGCTCTACTAGAGCGGCATGTTACAGATCCCTGGCACACTGGCAGTGCCAATTTACTGCGCATTGATGAATCCGCCATGCTTGCTTTCCCGCTCCATTGTTGTTTGTGGCGCCACGGCCTGGGCATTCTCTTCGTATCTCAATCCGTCTCTCTAATTGTCTTATTATGCACAAAGGCTTTAAAAGCTCATTTATTTTCTGTTGCCTGTTAATATTTGGCTAATGTTTTGCTTTCTATTTTAGCATTGTTAGAAGTATTTACCTAAAATGTTTCATGTGTAAAATTCTGTCAGCACTGCCACATTACCTGTCCCGGTTAGGGAGTGTTCATTTATTTATTTTAAACTTTCATATAGTGGGAACCAGGCACGAGTGCATAAGAAACTATTCACCAAAAACTATATATAATCATACAAAATCAACTATTTTAATATGGGAGACTGAGTCAATCTCCTTATGTAAAATCGGCATTTGCATGTGCGTCCAACTTTACATGTGGCAATCTATTTCCTGAGTCACTCAGCGGTTTAGAAAAACATCAGTTATTGCCCCATGGCGTCGTCCGCGCGTGCCGTCGCTGGCAGCCCCATGGCGTCGTCCGCGCGTGCCGTCACTGGCCGCCGTGCTGTTCCATTGACGTGTATGCTCCTGATATGTATTATCCAATGGTCGAAGTGTACGAAAAGAAGTAGTGGAACTGTGTTCCCTGCTGGCCTGCACCCACTCCCCACAAATCCCATCACCACGTCCCCTCCCACACACAACACGCACCCCCAAACACTTGCACCTGCTGTTTAAGGGAACGTTCAATGCAGTGCACTGAAAGTGCAAGTTTCAACTTCTTCCTACACATTTATTTTAAAACAAAACCATTCCGGAACGGTTTCTTTTTAAAATAAAAGTAAAAGGTCATTTTAAAAACAGTAGAGGAGCACCGCTCCCTTCGACCACTGGTATTATCAGATCTTCTTTACCTGAGCAATTTTCCAACTATCTATTTTTCATGGACGTTTTCTCGACAAGTATGTTTCTTGCCAGTCCTCTCGCTCTTGCGCATGTCACCTTCTGTGGCCCTGCCCCCTTAGTCTATGCCGTCTGCCTGGCTAGTACGGGAAACCCCCCTTGAACTTGTCTCCTCATCTCTCTCTGCACACTGTCACACCCCACTACCCCCCAATGCAGATCCTGCCATGAACGTTGCCATTGCGCAGTCGCATGGAACCGCCATGTTCTTCCCTTCTATCGTAGTCCAGTTGCGTGCCACAGTCCAGTACCGCCCCAGGGCTTTCCCCTTTCTGTTCCCTCCCTCCTCTAACCCCCCCATTTCCCAAAGAAACATGCGGCAGACCATGCTGGTCCCTTCTCTGACAGAAATGACACACGCCATGTTCTTATGCGCTGCACGGTTGATTTGTACTGTTGGTTTGGTTTGAACGTACTACATGTTTCTGGAAAACATTAAGTCCGCTTCGTGGGCAGTCAGCGTTCAGTCTAGTTGTTCGGTTTGTCCACATACCGTGGTTTTGCATGTTTGATTCTGTTGTTTTTATACTGTTATTTGTCAGCACCTTGATGCCCTTGGGTTTAGGCGCTTTACAAATGCAAATAAATAAAACATGTATGGTGGCAAGCGTGTAACATTCCAATGAAGGACTGTAAACTGCTCATCTGTGTGACGCACTTGCTCCTCAAGGAAGATACATGGGTGCCTGCACTCCTCAGGGAAGATACATGGGTGCCTGCGCGCCGTTACTTATTCATGGAGCTGGGAGAGCCAGGGAACCCTTGGGTGGGGACCGAGCCAGGTGGCTAGCCTGGCTCCAAGGGCCCAAAGCTGCATGGTGGGCGGTGAAAGGGGGATGGTGCCGTGCAAAGGGGGGGTTTCGGACAGGGGAGGGGATTGCGGTGCTGGAGGTGAGGATAGGGAGACTGCAAGTGTGGGGCAGAGAGCAAGGGGGTTTGGCGCTTGGATGGGGAATGCAGCGCTGGTGTTTTGGGGGCGGCGCGGGGGAAGGAGCAGGGAAAAGACGATGGTTGCGCAGGTATTTTTGGAATTCTGAGCGGAAGGGTGGGGGCTATGGGGACGAGGGGAATGAGCAGTGTAGGTGCAAGGCAGGCCCTTGACTTACCTTTAAAGCCACTGCCAGCCGCTCCACCACTGTCCCGTTCCAGCCAATCAAATGGCTCCGGCGAGACAGGAAGTCTGGTGACCCAGACAGGAAGTCAAGGACTGTCCTCCTGTACATGGTGCCAGAACGTCGGGAGTATGTTTTTTTATTTTTTTATTTAAACAATTTAGTTTTTTTGCCCATTATGGAGAAGCAAGTGGTAGGGCTTGTGGTCGGCCCCTGCTTTCGGCAGGCACTGACCTGCGGAGAGGGTCCTCCCAGAGTCCCTGGCTGGCCCGAGCCTCGCGGGGCTTGCCCAACCCTACCTTTCCACTCTGCACTGCTATGCTGGCAGTGCCACACACAGTAAGGAGTGCCGGCCTGTGTAGCCAAGGCTATTGGCTGCAATGTTCGCCACCACCGTTGTGATGTTATGAGCACACCCATGGGTCAAAACTGCTGGGAGCTATTTAGCTCCTGCTGGTAGCCTACGCCAGCCTGTTTAGCTTGACACCAACAACTACCAGGAGCTCCTTCTGACCGCGCCGGGCAATTGATGCAATACAAATTGGCCTCATTGTGGCATTGGCTGTGTGTTGGGAATGTGTATACAGAATCCTTGGGACCGATCTAGAAGAGATTCGAAGCTCATGGGGGACACAATATTAACAAAGAGTTATAGTTTTCATCTGATAATGAAGTGAGATTTGCGGCGATGCTATGTCGAACCGGCTGGTTACCCGGGGGTAGCTCCCGCTTACTGGGCTATGCCTGGCACCCAGGAGCTGCTTCTAGCTCACTTTATTTCGATCCCAGCCGATGGGCTCCTCGGGAATGGCAAGAGAAGGCTAGCACAGGTGCAGCGTGCCCCTCGCCCCCCCCACCCCCCCAGCTCTGAGTGGCCTTCAAATGCTGCCTTTGCCTGCCAAGTGACCTCTGTGTTCGGATAGCAGCACCTTAGGAGGGACTGGTCGTGCTGGACCACTTGGAAATAAATTGGGCGAAAAAAACGAATAAAAATATATGGGGCTGGGGACGGCTACAGGCATATAAGGGGGGGTAGGAGGGTGGGAGGATGGGGAATAAATAAATGGGGAGGGGAGGGCTTGGGAGTTGGGGGGAGGGTGGGAGAAACCCCAAATACATTTACATTCGTTTTTTCCAGTTAAAATATTTTGGCAAAAAAACGTGTCGAAAAACAAAATGGGGATGAATGAACATATAGCCCACTCTTCAGAGTGATACCAGCGTGGTCTTGCATTATATACTACACTTGTGTATAGGCGCGTTATAAATGGCATATCATATCATATCATATTATATGGGTGGGGTTCATGCACTCTCGGAGGGCGATTTGTGGATTGTAGAGAGGCCGTTTCATGCAGCACTGGCGTTTGTTGTGTGTGGGGAAGTGGTCCGGTCTGGCTCAGCGGGGTAGATGGGAAGGCAATGCACAGCTTTGTGAGGTGGCATCTTCTGTGTGGTCAGTGTGCATGTCATGCATGTTTGGTGGGCGTTTCATGCTTGGTGGGTGGAATTGTCGAGCACTCGAGGTGGTTGGTTTGTCCACAGTTGCCTTTTTGTAGCGCCTTGGGCATGTGTTTTCCACGCACTCTGGTTGGGTATGGGACCTTCTTTCCTGTTGCACCAGATATCTACTTGCTTTGGCCACCTCTGAGCAGTCCAACCTTCTCCCGAAGGAGAACTCTTGAGGTTGCAGCTTCTTGCAGGGCTGGCCTCCCACGTACCCCCAGATAGCAGGAGATCTTGCAGTACCCCGCTGGCTCCATCACACCTGAGACTTGTTCAGGGGTAGACTGAGAACCCAAAGAGGCCCTGGAAATAATTTTCAAAGTGGCCCCATTTTACAGCAAGTCAACCCTTTTCCTGTGGGATAATTTGGAAATGCCACACAAAAGAGGCCCAGGATGCAGAGGCCTACCAGGAAATCTCCAGAGTTCTCAATAAGCCAGTCCACCCCTGTACTTGATCCCGAGTTGCACGAGTCCCACCCCACATCCCTACCGCTGAGTCTGCTTGGGAAGGTTGCTCAAGGATGTTCCTCTGACCCACATTTAATAGCAAGCATTTGAGGTCTACCTTTGGCTGGCAAACACATGATTAAGGAATGCTCCGGGTTACCTCACACGCATAACCTTTTTATAGCCGAGAGAAAGCAGTGCTATGATACAGGCCTTGGAAAATGGATGCCTAATTAAGTGTCGAAGAGGGGATTAAAGAACGCAGTTTACCACCCTTCCTGTCTCATTCGCCTGGGTTTGCATTCTCTGTGCACTTGTGCATTAAGCAGAGGTGTATTTGTTGCGGGCATGACCACAAGAGCTTACATATTCAAAATTCAGTGCACTGAAACCTTTCTTGGGGCTCTAGACGGGCATGGAACCGTGCTTCAGTTTCAGTTGCTGGACTAATTTCATACAACAGGGCTATATTACCCATCATCTCTGGTAAACCAGCGCTGTTGTGTTTCCCTGTTTGGCGTAGGCTTTCTGGGGCCAGGGCCAACAGCTTATCCAACGCTTTCTGTCTAAATACCTTCCTTCTTGAGCCCTTCGCTCAGCTACCTCCAACTCTTTAAGGTTCAGACCCTTCTCCAGGATGAGAGTGGGGTTGGATCTCTCTCCTCTGCAGGTGCCTCCCTCTGGAATCGCCTCCCTGCCCATCTCAAACTTGAGCTGGACCACCTGAATTTCCGGAAGCAGCTCAAAACGTTGCTCTTCTCCTCTGCTTTCTTTCTCTGCCTTCCCTAATGACCTGACCTACCTGTCTGCTGCACGATGGCTGCTGGGCTACGCTCAGAGTCTCACTGGGTACCAGACTTGATCACCCTTGCACTGCCTCCAGGCCTTCACCCACTTGGGGGCTGTAACTGTAACCTCTACAGTCACTTGCCTCCTTGCACTTAGCCAGAGCCGCGCTGCCCTGCGTGCACTTGCTTGGAGCTTACTGCCCCCCCCTTGCACTTCTAATTTTTCACGCTTGTGTGATCTAAATGACACGAGGCCTAGTAAGACAGTTTGTTTTGTCCTCCCTCTGTCTTCCCTTCCTTGTCGCGCCTAGAAACACTTGTGTACAGGCGCGTTATAAATGACTTGTATCATATCGTATGTGTTGAAATGTCCCTGTGGCAGGATGTACGTGGGACGGATCATGCACAGGCTGAAGTACCGAATCATTAAACGTTGCTCAAATGAACGACCTCAGAATTCAAGATCGCGTCGCTCCTCATTTCACGGAGAGTGATCGCGTATGGTTACAAGGATCAGACCATGTCCTCAGAAGGACGGGGATGTTCACCGACGTCGAAGGGAAACATTTGTGATTCGTTTTTGCATACTTTACAGCCCTGTGTCACGAATGAATTTGACTGGAATGTTTGTTTCCCATAACATTTGTTAATTACATATTATAGCCATTTTAAAAATAGGCATACGACAAGGGTGAATTGCAGTTATGTATTCTTTCATACTTATTGACATGGTGGATGTATTTCTTTCCCCACAGGTGATCTGATTAATTGTATATGTTATAACATTTGAGTGCACCGTTTTTTAAGTTTGCTGTTATGTTTGGTGGCTTAGTGGTACATGTTTCTGTTGGAAGCATTTTGGAAATTTACTTTTGTTGATGTTCATTTTATGAAGTTAATCGTCCGATGATTGTTTGATTTCGAGTACTTGGTAGGAGGTTTCTTTCTCGTTCCCGCAGTGGTGTTATTCTACTTAAGCTCTGGGTTATATTTACGCTGATTGTCATCTGCCCACATTGGGAAACATTATAGATTCACATTGGGAACCATTCTCGATTGGATTACCTGGTGATCCAGGTGTTTATTGGTCAGCGTCTGAATGTTTTAAGACCTACTTTTCCAGAGAGCGGCCATTTTGACTCTTAACATTGTAGTAATTAAGCCAGCATCGTCAAGACCTCCAGTTTCGGGAAGTTTGGTACATGATGTTTGCGTTTTCAGCATGTACATAAGGTGAGTAATAATAATTGCCTTTCTGTGTTTTGCGCTCACATGCAACACCCCTTTTGAAATCTATTTAAAGTAAAAAAACATGTTTTCTTGGTTATAGGTGATAGTTTCTAATGCATAGGATCGAATGCCAAAAGGGTCGAATCAAAAGGACCTAAAACCAAAGGGTCGAATTTTAATATTTAAAAAAATGTTTTCGGGGTTCGCCACCAAACCCCCTTTTTTGTGGTAAAACCACTTTTTTTTTAAAAAACGGAAACTAAAAAAAAAATTCGACCCTTTGGTTTTAGGTCAAATTGAGTCGACCCTTTGGCATTCAATCCTTTTGTATTAGGTACTTTAACTGGACACCGTTTTCTTTGTTAATGTTTTTACCAGGACATTTTATAAAGTGCTGTAAGGAACTCATGGTGGCAACAGTAAAGACAGACACAAGTGATCACAGTTCAAGGGTGTTAATTGAACTTTATAATGGGTGAGATAAACGCCTAATCTAAACCTAAATCTAAGATGGAAGCAAGCTGCCACCATCATATCATAATAAGGCAGTGCTAGTGACGCCTTGTCAAATAAAAAGGGCCTATACTAAAAAAACCTATTGCCAATCCTTACTACTAGTTACAAAAAAAGAGCGTGGGATAATGTTCACCAGAAAAGAAAGAAGTGTTCCAAAAATTCTAAGTCAGGATGGTATGGCTGGGTCTCCCTTCCCTGCATTTGAGGGCACGGGTCAAGGCGGGATTCTTGAGCACAGCACACTCCTGGGCCTCGACAGCATGAGGTTCACAGTTCAGTTCCACAATATTAAAACCCCTTCAGAGGCGAAGTCTCTTTCTGCAAAAGTCTCCTGCCTTAGAAGGTTTACGGATTCAAATTAACAAACAAACAAAAGTTCTCTCAGTGATCTTGCACCTTGGGCAATTGTTCTTCGCCTATATTTCACAATGACAAGCAAACAAATGTTCTCTGGGCAATTGCTCTTCGCCCCAGGATCTCCCTCTGCCTGGCTCGGATCCTCCTTACAAAAATGGGCCTCCCTACGTCTGGTTCACTACAGGCCTCTCTGATATCCCTCATAATCTTTAGGAGCCCTTTTGCCCATTTAAACAAATTGCAAAGTGATACCTTCGTTGATGCACTGTTCTCGGGTGTATTATTCTTCACCCCTTTTCGTAGAATGGAAAACAAATAAACAAATGTTCTTTGGGTGATTGCTTTTTGCTCCTGGGATCTCCCCCTGCCGGGCTCGGATCCTTCTTGTACAAATGTGCCTCCCTCCTTCGGGTTTACTATGGCCCTTCTTCAACATAGTTTATGTATTCCTAATACAGTTTGTGTATAGCTCATCAGAAAGCCGGGTTTCCTTCTCTTTAACTTTCTTTTGGCATCCCTCTGTCGGGTTTACAAACGTAGTGGAAAGCAGGGTTCCCTTGCCCTAGCTTTCCTATGGCAACGGGTCGGAGACTTTCGATTGTACAAGGGATTTGACGTGACCCTTGTAGGACCACTCTGACGCCTCACGCTACCCTTTCCTAGAGCATTCTGGTTGCTGCAGTTTCAAAAACAGGTCCCAGTCATAGTCTTTTGAATTAGCACCCACTTGGTGCCAGAACCCTCTACACCTGGACCTCCACTGGGCTTTCTTTAAAGTTCAAACAAACACATACATTCCTTCTTCTTGTGTTCAAAATGTTGCTACTCGCAACCTTGGGTTTAACAGTTTGGTTTGATATCAGCTTCCTCCGACTCACCGGCTGTGCTGAACCCGTTGGCTTCTTTGTTCTCTGGAATCAAGGCTAGTACGGTAGTCAGTTTCCTCCTCGCCTGCGTTATCAATGCGGGAGGCCCCTGTGTACCATTGACATCTGCTGCTCTGCATGCCAGCTGTAACTCCTGATCTTACGATTTCCCTTCTGGAGGTTTCGCGGGTCTGAGTTGAAAAGGGCAAGGGGAATTCCCCCTTTGCCGTCCTTCCAGGTCTTACTGCTTTTCTTCTTCCTTTGTACTGTCGGCCTGGTGTAGCTGTCTCCTCGTGTGTTCGGCCTTGCTCGAAGTGTGCTTTCATGCTCTGCTATTTAACCCTGTGGGGAAGGTAAAGGGCCGTCGGGTGTGTGTAGTTATTGTCAATTGCCTCACCCGAGTGTTGGGACATGTTAGTTAAATGGCTCTGGTGTTAGTCCGTTCTCTGTTACTGTGTAAGAAAGTGTTTGTGTGGGAAAGGGGAAGGGGGGGGGGTGTAGAGATTCTAAATATCCTACATGGTAGGATGGGGAAAAGTTGTTACAGGGAAGGGGACAACATGTCTCAACCCCTCAGTTTCCCACTTCTACTCCCCAAAGACCCCTCGCCCAGGTGATCCTCCCCCACTGGTCCACCCCCAGGAACTGGATCCAATAGCGATGGCCGTGTCCTGGCCACCTGGACGACAGATCTTCGGGGACCAGCGGGTGGATAACTACCTCAGGGAGCCCCGTAATTATGGCTGACGGCACCTTACAGGATTTTCCCCGGATTTCACTGTTTACAGGTATTTTAGGTTACACTTAATTATCTCCATGTACACATGTAACTCTGACTAGGGCTACGTTGGTTAGATCTTTTGAAGAAATTAAATTGGCCAGTATAGCAGTTTGCTTGCTACCTGAGTCAACCAAGGCCCGTACTTGCCTCCCGTTTACCCAGGCTTTTTCGCAAGTAAGCTCGGTAGGAGTCTGACCTAAACAGATGCTAAATGTTTCCAGCTCTTTCTCTGGTTCTTCCCACTCTTTGCCCTTCAAACAACCTATTTCCATAGGTTTTTCTCTTATGTTTTTTTGACAGTATCTAGCCAAGTGTCCTGTTTCTTTGCATGGGAAACAGATTGAAGGAGATGGTTTGCTTCCTTTTATATCCTCCCTTTGACTTTCCTCTTTGGCCTTTGGGTCAGTCTTCTTGATTTCCACTCTCTCTCTCTCGTATCAAGCTTTCTGAGGTGGGGGTCAGTGGATGGGTTTATGATCCTTCCGTTCCCCTCAACGATGGGTCGAGTGAAAGTGATTAGCAGCATCTGAATGGTTCTGTGTAGTTTCAATGGCTACGGCTTGGGTAGGTCGATTTAATTGCAGAACAGCCTTCTGTAAAAAAGGGGGTACGGAATGAGTGAATTGTTCCCGGGTGATCATCCCTATCAGTTCTTCTAAGGATCTATCAGTAATCCACAGGGCCACAGTATTTTTGACACGTTCACCCATTTCTAAGGGGGTTTCCCCCCGGGTTTAGTCTGATGGCCCTTAATTTGTTGCCAATAAAAATTGCAGGCCTGCCCCACTCTTTTTAATAGCCCTTCTTTGATGGATCGAAAGGTGGCTCCACGTGCAAGATTATGTAGCTGATCGGAGGTTTGTAACTCGCCTTTCAGCAAAGGGGCTAAATAACATTTTTAAGGTTCTCTTCCCCACCCTAGTTGGTCAGCTAGGCGTTCAAAGTTTAAGAAAACATTCTTTGCCTTCAAGATCTGGTTGAAGCACCCCCTGTGGTAGTAAGGGTCTTGACTCCACTGGTCCACCTCCAGGAACTGGATCCAATAGCGATGGCCGTGTCCTGGCCACCTGGACGACAGATCTCCGGGGACCTCCGGGTGTGACACCTTTTGGGTTTCTCCCAGTGGTTATATGATCCTGTGAGATGTCATGTTCAGACTGGTTCACCATGACAGATGTACTTTGATGTCGATTAAAGGGTTATTTAAACGTTATCAAATGTTGACATTTTTTGGAGCGTTTCACGATTAGACTTGAGACATTTCCTTGTCGGAGAATCAAGAATACATTCTAATAATTTTGCCTGAATATGGTTTGGCCAACTTTGTCAGAAGGTTGCTGCTTTGAAAGTTGATCAAGGCGTAGAACAGTGCTGTGTACTAGTCCCAGCTCTTTCCATGAACAATGTTCATACGGGCGTATGTTCAAAAGATTGCATGCGATTTGCCTGTCATCACCAGAACCGGGGTACGTTGTATTCAATTGTTACTCAGAACAGAACTGTATGGTTGAAAGACATTCTTAATCACTAACACTGCAAAATCGATAAGTAAGGACTTTTGGAAAAAAACACTGCAGGAGAAACTGTTGTTCTTTCTTCATGGGACAGGACTTTAACTAGTGGATCCTTTGAACTATTTAGGTTAGAAATGTTCTAGTAAAGATTGCTGGGTACCACCGACTGAAAACAGTGAAGCGGTATCGGTTCAGAATGCCGGCTCCATAAATGGGTTTGCTTTGAACCTGACAGGGAAAATACTGAGCATTTCATTGAAATTTACACAACTAGTTACGATTCTGGGGCTATTGGAAGTGTGCCTTCCTAAATACACCTGAGAATACATTTCTGAAACTCTTAATTCATTTCGCCTTTGCACCATCTTGTCACCCCAAGATTTAGGCGCCAAAGATCCAGCGACTAAGCTTCCCGGTCATTGGTTAAAAAAACTGGAACGCGCTACCACCATCGCTAAGACCTGAATAATCGCACTGGACATTCTGCAAGCACCGCCTCAGAGGAACAGCCTGACGCAACTCTGACTTTCACAAAAGGTGCGAACCAGAATGTTGCCCATTGTAGGTGATCCATTTGCCGTGCCTCAAAGGTCTTCTAGATGCGTGTCAAGGCGCCTGTAGACGCAGTGTTGGGTTAGGAAGCGTTTATGCTGCGTCATATCGCCACAGTAGTAAACGGGTGAATTACAAGAGCATGGGAAGGAGGAAGTACCTAGCACACACCAAGGGAGCGGGCGCAGCCTGCCACAAAGGTCTGCTTGCATGGCACCTGCTGGTCTGAGCAGTCAAACGTAGCTCCTGGTAGCTGTTGGGGTCAAGCTAACCAGACTCTGCCAGTCTGCAAGCGGGAGGGAGAGACGTAGCGCCCGCCTTTCACCTGTTCCACGCTCCGATAGTGTATATTGCAAAAGGAGGGAGGCGTGCAATGGTATTGGGGGGAGGCGTGCAATGGTATTGGGGGGGCGTCCAATTGTATGGGGGGGAAGGCGTCCAATGGTACGAGGGGGGAGTCGTGCAATGGTACGGGGGGGAGTCGTGCAATGGTACGGGGGGGAGGCGTGCAATGGTACGGGGGGGAGGCGTGCAATGGTACGGGGGGGAGGCGTGCAATGGTACGGGGGGGAGGCGTGCAATGGTACGGGGGGAGGCGTGCAATGGTACGGGGGGGAGGCGTGCAATGGTACGGGGGGAGGCGTGCAATGGTACGGGGGGGAGGCGTGCAATGGTACGGGGGGAGGCGTGCAATGGTACGGGGGGAAGGCGTGCAATGGTACGGGGGGAAGGCGTGCAATGGTACGGGGGGAAGGCGTGCAATGGTACGGGGGAGGCGTGCAATGGTACGAGGGGGGAGGCGTGCAATGGTACGAGGGGGGAGGCGTGCAATGGTACGAGGGGGGAGGCGTGCAGTGGTACAGAGAATCCTGCAATTGTCTGAATGCAGACTCCGGTCGGACATAAATATGGCTGCCATGGACCTCTGATTTCACATAAAGCGACTCGTATCCGTGCGTTCATAGTACTTATACAGCACATGAATGCAGGGCTTCGAGCATCCCTGTCAGAGCAGATGAATACACCGAACACTCAAAATGTTTTCTCACCACAGAACCAGCAGAATTAAATGTATTTATAAACACATTATTCATAATATGAGCCATCGGCATTAATAATGAATACATAGTTCGTCGTGTATTGCCTGAGAAAGAAGAAGTACTATTTCAGCCCAAACCTTGCAGTGTACTACTGCGCTTGCGAACATGCTCTGTTTGCCACACTGCACTATTCGATGCATGTGATTGTTTAGTAGTCGGTGACACCCTCTTCTGCATTCATGTGAAGAGAAGACAGTGGGTACAGCAGACTAGAAACCCCAGCTTCTTTTTCATGTGCATATGAAAAAAGTGGGGTTTCCCCACATATCCATGCCCAAGTAATCTTGCTCCATCGCGCCATGCAATCGATTGCTTTGACTTTTTAGTTTCAGCTGATATGTGGCGCTTCAGCACCACCTAGAAGCCAAACCACTTTCATAGGAGTGAGATGGGATGTGCGGAGAGACACACAGTTTGTGGCTGTTAGTTACATTTGTACCGACCCATTGACTGCACATGGCCATAATCACTATGGTCATTCCACACCCAAAGCATATCCTCCTGTTATCTCTTTGAACTGCTCTCTTAAGCAACAACACCAATCTTTGTGCATGGACACAAGGCGCTGCATGATTTCTTATAATGTTTTAAACTAGTCTTTTCTATTAGTAATTGAATGGAAATCGAATTACTATTTGCATACAATGTAGTGCCTTTTTATTTTCATGTTTGCACAAACTATGGTCTTCTGAAGGGCCATCATGCACCACAGCGCTTCAAAGCCATAACAATGGCAGTAGGCGCTATACAAATAAAATAACATGTCTGTGCTGAACAGGGCATTGCATTGCTATTCCTAAGCAGTGTTCTAAAAGATAAGAGGCCTCATTACAGGTCGGGCGGTCCGGAAATAACAGTGGCGGTAAACCGGCCGCCACTGTTAATTCTGGACCGCCCGATCCCGACTCCTGCAGGCGGGAAGTGATGTTCCTGCTAGGTCTGACCTGGCGGGTTGATGGTGCCGGTGTTTCCACTTCCCCATTCCCATTGAGTCCTATGGGACTCAATGGGAATGGCGATTAACACCATTCCGCCTCTGTGACTCCCGGGACACCGGGGCTGTAATGCCCTGGTATTTCCAGGAGTCACGGAGGGGGAATGGTAATACGAGTCCGGCGGTAACCAGGCGGTTTTACCGCCGGACTTGTAATGAGGCCCAATGACTTGATTACAGTTGTAAATGCACTACTAGTGCAATGACGATGTCTTAACCAAGTGTATCTTCAGCCACTTGATTTATAAGCAGCATGTGTGTCCTTGCATTTGTTCCTTCTATGGATGCCCTGTTAAAAAGAAACATGAGCAAAGTCAGTAGTTTTGACTAGAGCACAGGTATTAGATAGGCATTTACAAGTCACTTATTATATGTCCAAATGCTTGCACCATTTTCAAGCTGTTGCCATCTTATGGCCAGGTGGTACCATTAGGGCAGTTCCTGACAAATACCTATCTCCTGCCTACATGAAAACCAAAACCTTTGGCTTTGCCACAGTTTGTTTTGCATGTCCCCATGTCACCTACTCTTTCTTGCTGTCTCGAGTCTGCCGATTGTATTAGCCGATAAGATAGCTCAGCAAGTTACCTGTTGCGCAATACGCATTCGTGTTTGAAGCCAGTCAGGATTGACTCGGGCCATCAAATTGAGAACCACAAAATTGGCTAATAACACTATTGTTAAGCGCTTGGATGTGGCAGGAATCCAGCATAAACTGCAAATATTTAAATAGGGTATTATTTTTATGATTATTAGTCCAACTTTTCATCTATTGATACGGTCTATCTCCCAGGATGCACTTCGAGTTCCGTAAACGTGATTACATTTTATAACTATTGCTTGATTATCTAAATAAACTTTATTTTTCACACCGGGGATCGACTTGTTCACATCGGTGTGGCGTGGACATGCATCTGCTGTCCTCTTGGGTGTCTCCTTGTGTATCATACATGTTAAGTTACCCCAAGTACAGCCTTGCATGCTCCCAGATGCATGCTTCGGAATTTTCGAACGCCCGGAATTCGGCCAAATCACCCATTCGGGCTTTTATTCTCGGTCTTATTGGACGTTTCTGGTGCTTCCTAGGTGGAGCTGGTGATTTCTCTGCAAGATCCTGATTTCTCAATATTTGCACCTGGGGAAACAGGGTGGAATTGTTTTGTATTTGTGTATTTAATTTTGATTTATGAAGCGCCTTCGCCAATTAGCTCTAAAAGAAAAGCAAAAACGAGTCCAAACATCATGAAATGGCAAAGCCAATGGGAGTCGGCATAAGAAGTGGTTTTCGGAAGAAGGCGGGGAAGAAAGACGATGAGTCTTAAGGGGCGAGCAAATGTGTGAAGGGAGGGCAGGCACGGATGTCTGGTGGCAGAGCAATGTATTATTTGGTGGCTAATGGGGGGGGAACGAACGAACGAACGAACGAACGAACGAACGAACGAACGAACGCACGCACGCACGCGTGAAGGAGCACAAGGGGTGGTAAGGCGATGACGGTGCTGAGAGCGAAGAGAGCGTGAAGGAGAGTAGAGCGAGATGAGCGAAGCAACATTGGGGGAGCAGCCTAGAGGGGAGCCATGCTCTGATGGCACAATGCAGAGAAAGTGAAGGAGCAGACGAGTCGTAAGGGAGATGGAAAGAAGAGAAGGCGTGATTGAAGAGTGAGCAGAAACTGAAAAGAGAAGACGAATGGCGGGATTGAAGACGGAGCGTAGAGTACGGTGGGAAGAGGGAAGTCCAAAGAGCAGAACAGAACAGAACAGTAGTCCAGTCGTGAAAGAAAAAGTGTTAAGTTTAGCAGCATGAAAAGATAAATAAGGACATTTTTTGTACACTAAAAAGAAGAAGTCTGCGGGCACGGGGAGATGAGATGAGGAGATGAGGCAAAGCTTAAGGATGGGTCCAAGATAACACCCAATCTTAGCTAACACCCACCCGTGTCTTGGTTACTCATTATCAACACCAAGATCATCAAAATACTGGTCTGCCATGGTTAGAACAGAAGGGGGAAAGAGGAGACCCGAGGGAGATGAAGCGGGAGTGGGAGAAACAGGTGGAAAGTAGAGACTCTCCATTTTTGAGGGATTGAGATGAAGGAAGAGGGAGTGCATCTCGCCCTGGACAGCAGAGAGGTAGAAGCACGAAGAGCGTTGGAGAACGCAGAAAAGGAGAGAGAGAGAGAGATTTATGAATCGTCCACATAGAAATGAGGAGAAAGGTTGAACGATTCAATAATAGAAAATAGGGATACAACATAGATAGAAAAAAGTAGGGGGCCCAACACAAAGCCTTGGGGGACACCGTATTGAGGTTGCGGAGAAGTATGGGCAGCCCACAAGACGGCGAAAGAGCGGTTGGAGAGGTGGGAGCGGAACCATTTAATGATAGAATTGGAAAGCCCGAGTGCAGGAAGTGAGAGCAGGGTGGTAGTATGGTCAACCGTGTCAACCGCTGCCGATAGATCGAGGCGGACGAGCCGCGAGGAGAGAATTGGTGACATGGAGAAGAGCCGTTTCAGTGGAGTGGGCAGGGCAGAAACCAGAGTGAGAGGAAGAAGAGGAGAGCGATGTTCAAGATGTGAAGAGATTTGAGAATAAACGACCTGTCCAAGACGTTTCAAAAGAAGCGGGAGACAGGGAAATGGAACAATAGTTTTTCAGAAGACACTTACCGGAGAGGTTGACTTTGCAGGTACCTTTTAGGAAGTGCTGCACATTATATGCTTGTATTTAAAACATCTGTATTCTGTTTAAAATCTGTGGGCGGGTGCCTTAAAATGCAATAGCGAGACAGTGAGTTTGCAGAGTGATGGCAGACTAGCTGAGGTTTCAAGGCCCAATATGCATTGGAACATGGATTCCTTTAATCTCGAAATCTGATGGGCTGAGGTGCAAGATTGTTAACCAAATTAAATAATGTATTATTCTTGATCTGGGAGTACTAGGCCGATTTTGCTGATGTTTAAGTAAGATGGCACAATGTTTTTTTTTCTCCCCAATCCGATTTCTCTTTTCCTGAGTCTCTTGATGTTGATTGTTGCTATGAGGCGATTTTATTTCAATAGTTTTTAGTTTCGGCCTATACGCTGAAACTATTGATTAGATTGCAGATAGGGAGAAATAGAGGAGGGACACACATCTTGATGGCGGTGTTTGGTTATTTGCCCACCCATTCACTGCCCATGACCAATCCCTATGGCCATTACCACGCCCAAAACTCCTCTTCCTGGGAACACTTTGAACTCGCTTTAATCAAGCCTTACCATCAGACTTTGCACTGGAAGTTCCTGCCTTGCCAGTGTTTATTTTTTAATTTTTTTTTTTAAAGCAGTCTTCTGAGAGTTAATGACTTAATTGGGGCTGTAAATGGGCTTTGGCTGTAATAAAACTGGCATAAACAGGTCTGCCGTCAACCGCTCAATGTATAACCACTATACGTGCCCTTCACTGAAATCCTGTTAAAACAATCCTTGACAAAGCCAACAGTCTCCTCACATCACACAACGAACACCCAAAAAATAGATGAAGTAAGAAATTATTTTTAAAAGTGTCCAGATAAACGACTGAGAACAACCTTTCTAAGAGCACGGTTAAACATACTGAAAACCAATGAAATCCTCTTCCGTAGAAAGCAGCCGACCAACAAAAATTGTCGTTACTGTAAGAATTTGGAAACTGAAACATTACATCTACTCCTTCACTGTTCAGGAACTGAAAACCTTCGAAAAACATATAATTCACACAGACTCTTGCACTTGACTGCAAATGAAGAAACTTGGTGGAATAAGCTAATGGAAAGTCTGAAGTTGCAGGAAATCAACTCTTGAGAAAAAACAAATAGAAACCCGCACAACGACTACAAAGGGAAAAAGGAAATATGCCTGAAGATATGGACAGATTTTGTAAAAATTGTAAATACAATTAAACACAAATAAAAAAATAAATAAAAAAAAGCCAATAGTTTTAGCTTGTGTATAAGTATTAGGCATTTGCCGTGCACTGCTATTAGATGCCCAGTCACTCGCACCATTTTGCACCAGCTACCATCAATGACCAGTTAATACCACTACTGCAGTGCCTTTCTCATGTCTACACAAAAGCCCTGACTGCTGGCATTGCCAATGCTTGTTTAGATGGCTTCCTTGCTGCCAAGGTTTCCATAGTACATGTTTTCAATTTCTTGAGCTCCTGACTAGAAAAGCCCCTCTGCAGCTTGACAGTGGCTGACATCCTGCTGCTTGCGCGGGACTTCCGGTTTTATGACTCACCGAGCACTGAATGGAGGTGATGTGACCTGTTGGTGTTAGTTGCTGGCTTTGGAAGCTGGAAACCCGGGTTCTCCAGCATGGGGTCTGGCATGGATTCACATGCTCATGAATATTCCCCGTCGTCAGGCTGGGAATCCTCGGTAAAGAAAAAATCAGTATCAGTTTCGTTTCTGATCTGTCTTTCTTAGTAGTAACCAATCACTTATCTCTGGGTCATACTGCCCCCAGCCAATGACTGCCCTCTCCCTAAGCCCCGCCTCTGGCAGCCATCCTCAGATTTTTACCACACGCTTAAGTGTTGGTAAAAATCTGAGGATGGAAAATCTCGTGTTTAGCTCTCGAGTTTTTTTACAGCGTTTTCATGTTTTTTCAGGAGAATTTCTCTTTTTTCGGTTTAATCGAGCCTCAAGCTCCACCGTTTCTACTTCCGATAACGGGGACCCATTTCGGAATTCTTCTATGCCCCTCCAGGGTGAAGTTTTCGTCGAGTTTACACTTCTTGGAGGATTACGGAAGATCTGCGGCCTACCTCAACAGACATGGCCCAGGACAGAGTGAGCTCGACGCCCGGATCCAAGCTGTTCAGTAACTGCCCTGGATGCGGATTATATAACGTTTTCAAGGAGGACGAGCATTTGCGATGTCTCTACTGCCTCCAATGGGACAAGACGCACGTGGAGAAGGACTGTGCGTTCTGCAAGAACCTTTCGGAACGGACCAAACAAGATCGTCGTTCCCGCCTCGCTGCTTGGCTGGAGAAGGGCACAGCAAGTGAGAAGGCGAAGAAGAAGTCTGAGCGGGCTTCTAAGTCCTTCGGGGGCGCCCCGGCGATGGGGGCCCAACGGAAGGCCAAGCACCGTGAGTCTGCGGGCTCCGGGAGCGCCGAAAGGTCGGGCTCTTCGGTTGCCAAGCAGGGCGCTACTTCCCCGGCACATTTGACCACGAGCCAGCGCTCTGGTTTGGGGAAGAGGAAGTCTGTGAATCCGGGTAGGCCGCTGGAGCGGACCCGGTTGATCTCGAAGGGGGAGCGAGGCGTTGACCCTCCCCCCAAGGCGAAGGCCCAGGACGCAGCTAAGGTGGTGAGGGCCTTAATCCACCCGGCTAAGGCCTCTACCGAAGTGGTCGCTGCGACCCTGGCGGAGCCAGCTGAGACTACGCCAATGGAAACGGCCTCTGGGTCCAGAGTATCCCTGCCGCCGCAGAGGGAATCCTCTTTCCAGTCCATCGCTAAGACCCCCGTGAAGCCCCCGTCTGAAAAAGAGGGGGGGGGGCGGAGGCCGTTACAGACTTGGAATCAGCCTGTGAGGAGGAACTGGTGGAGACCGAGAAGGGCCTCAACAAAAGGTCCATAGGCCTCAACAAGAGGTTCATAAACCTCAACGAGAGGTTCGATCCCAGGGGACGGTCCCTGCTGACCTGATCGAAGATAGCAACGACGACGACGAACAGGGCCCAGTGGAGCGGCCATCCCGTCCGTCGCAGCCATTGCCCGAGCCCCAGGATAGCTCGGCGGCCACTTTCTTGGCAATCCAATCCTTATGTACCGAGATAAGGACGAGATTACCACGCACCCCGACGGAGGAGCCAGAACCAGGCCTGTCTGGAAGCCCTCCGAACAAGCGGAGGAGAGTCCACCCCGCTCCGCCCTTCGTGCCTGCGAGGCCGGTGGACCCCTCATCCCCCTCGCCGGGAGAGGATACGGTGACGGATACGTCGACGGATATGTCGACGTGGACAGACGATGACGGTGGCGATGACACAGCAGACATCCCGTCGTCACCCCCGCCCCCGCGGGCGTACGCAGCCGACGAGGTTGGCTCTTTCCACGCCATGATAACCAGGGCATCCGAGCTCTTCCAGCTCTGCCCTGAAGAACAGAAAAAGGAGAGGTTTCTGTACCAAAGACGAGAGGCTAAGAGGAAGACGGTCCTCGCGGTGCCTTTACTCAACGACATCTGGGACGAGGGGCTTGCTGTGCTCAAGAACCCTGCCACGACACCCGCCAAGAGGGACAGGTATGAGAAGAAGTACCGAGTCCCTGATGCTGCCCCCTTGTGCCTCAGGGCCCAGCCCACGCCAGACTCTGTCGTCTCAGCAGCGGCTAAGAAGAAGGCAGCGGGTGCGCCGGCTTCAACTTCCACTTCCCCGCCGGACAGCAGGGGTAAGAAGTTGGACTCTATGGGACGATGAGTCATCTCGTCGGCGGCGACGACTATTAAGGCAGCCAATGCCTTAGCGATCGTGGCCCGCTACGACAGGGAGCTCTGGTTCAAGATAGCTCCCCTGCTAGATTTCCTGCCTGATGACAAAAGGGCGGAGGCCCTAGAAATTCTGCAGGAGGGCAAGGTGGCGTCGGATCACGCCATTACGGTAGCAACGGACATTGCCGATACCAGATTTCGCCAACTGGGCAATGGAGTTTGCCTCCGACGATGAGGATGGCTCAAGGCGACAGACTTTCGCCAGGACGTCCAGACCAGAGTGTTGGACATGCCGTTCGATGGCAACAACCTCTTTGGTAAGGCGGTGGATGCGTCTCTACAGGCCATCAAGACCGACTCGGAGACGGTCCGGGCCCTTGTGGTGCTTCAGCAGCGACGCCCCTTTCGGAGCCCTGGAGGCAGACAGGGTGCCTCCAAAGGATCCAGCGGTGGCTCCTCCACCTACCGCCAGGCAGCCCGCTCCTCTTCCCAGGAGGCCTACAGAGGTCGCGGCAAGCAAGGGGGTTCCCGCCATCGTCGCCAAGGAGGCCAAGGCGGCAAGGCCGCTTCCAAGCAAGACTGATCCGGCCGGGATGTCGGGCCCCCACTGAAGCACCCCAGTGGGAGGCCGGCTGACGAAGTTCATCAGGGTGTGGGAGTCAATCTCCACCAATCGTTGGGTGTTGGACACCCTGGCCAACGGGCACTCACTGGAATTCCTAAAGAAGTGCCCTCACATACCTCCCGTGGCCAGGAAGGAGAATCACGTCCCTCAAATGCTGTTGGAAGTAAAGGCGATGCTCAAGAAAGGTGCCATCAAGCTCGTCCCCAGGAGGTTTCTGGGCTCTGGAGTATACTCAAGGTACTTCCTCGTCAGAAAGAAGACAGGCGGTTGGCACCCCATCCTAGACCTGCGTCGGTTAAACAAATGCATCAAGGCGCAGAAATTCAGGATGGTCACCCTCCAGCACGTGCTGGGACAGCTGGAGGAAGGCGACTTCCTAGCGTCGTTGGACCTGGAGGATGCTTACTTCCACATCTCCATTCTAAAAAGGCACAGGAAGTTCCTCAGGTTCGTGGTTCAAGGACGCCACTACCAATTCAGAGCCCTACCGTTCGGATTAAAGTCGGCACCCAGGGTTTTCACCAAGTGCCTGGCGGCGCGGCTGCGCCTGCAGGGGATCCACGTCTATCCTTACCTGGACGACTGGCTAATCCGGGCAAGGTCAAGGGAACTCACCGTCGATCATACGGCGAGGACTGTCCGGTTGCTAACGGAGCTGGGGTTCTCCATCAACTACCCCAAACCCCACCTGGTTCCATCGCAAGTAGCACTGTTTTTGGGGGCGAAGCTCGATACAGTGGAGCAATTGGCCTCCCCTTCAGAGGAGAGGACCAAGACCATCCTGGGCAAGGTACGGCGCCTATTAGCCACGGACGTGGCCAGGGTGAGGTCCATCAAGTCCCTTTTCGGGATGATGTCCTCATGCATCTACCTTGTACCCCTTTGCAGACTTCGGATGCGTCCGCTACAGGAGTTCCTCGACGCCCGCTGGTTTCTGGCGAGGGGCTGCTTCGGGGACAGGATCCCCCTCGACGAGGAGTTCCGTTGGGCGATCCTATGGTGGGGCACCCGGGCTCCCCTCACGACAGGCACGGACTTTCAAACCCCGGCGTTTCAGGAGACGGTCACTACGGACGCCTCTCTGGAGGGTTGGGGGGCCCACACCGGAGATCTCCACGCAAGAGGCCTTTGGCTCCCGGAGAAGAGGTCTCTTCACATCAACATCTTGGAGCTCCGTGCTGTGTTCTGGGTGCTCAAGTCGTTCCTCCTGTCCCTCAAGGACAAAGTGGTGAGGGTCTTCACCGACAACACCACCACGATGTTCTACATATGGAAGCAGGGGGGCACCAGATCCCCAGCCCTATCCAAGGAGGCCCAGGATCTGTGGCACTGGCCTGTCGCCCAGGGGATGTTTCTGGTTCCCTTCCGCCTGGCGGGAATAAAAAACACCATTGCCGACTCACTCAGCAGGGAGCTGCGCTCGTGCCACGAGTGGGAACTGCGCCAGGATCAAGTGGATCGACTCTTCCAACGATGGTGACAAACCCCAGATTGACCTGTTCGCGACGGCGACGAACTCCAAGTGCCAGAGGTTTGCCAGCAGGTTCCCACAGCCGAGGAGCATGGGCGATGCTTTCTCGTTCCCTTGGGACAGCCTGTTTCTATACGCATTCCCTCCATTGCCGTTGCTGCTCCGCCTTATCAGCCAGATCAAGAAGTCCATGTGCAGGATGATCCTCGTCGCACCGGCGTGGCCGAGGCAGGTCTGGTTCCTGGACCTTCTGGACTTGTCAACGTCCCCGCCAGTCAGGCTGCCGGCGGACACGGATCTCCTCTCCAGAGAAGGAGGCGCCATTCTACACCACGACCCACAGTCGCTGAACTTGCAGGCCTGCAGCACTAGAGTTTGGAGGGTACGATATCCCGGCTGATTGCAGAGAGGTTATTGCAAAGGCCAGGGCGTCCTCAACTCACAAGTGTTACAGTCATAAATGGAAGAGGTTCTCTGTCTGATGCCGTGCACAGAAGATTAACCCTCTGCGGATTACGGCCCCTCAAGTGCTGCCGTAACTACTGTTGCTGGCCAAAGCTGGACTGGCTCACGCCTCCATAAAAATACATCTGGCTGCCATCTCCCGATATACCAGGACTACGGGACGGGCGTCCTTGTGGTCTCATCGCCTGGTAAAGGAATTTATGAAGGTACTATTCTGATCATTCCCGCCGGTGAAGGCTCCTGCCCCAGGGTGGGAGCTTAATGTGTTGCTGACCAGGCTCATGGGAGTCCCATTCGAGCCTATGCTTTCGGCGCCTTTGAGGTTCCTGTCATGGAAGACAGCGTTCCTTGTGGCCATCACCTCTGCACGATGAGTGGGAGAGATTCAGGCCCTATCTTGAAAGCCTCCATACTTGATTTTTCATGACACGAGGGTGGTGCTGAGGACGCACCCCTCCTTCATGCCCAAGGTGCTGTTGGACTTCCACCTCAACGAGCCCTTAGTGTTACCAGTTTTCTTCCGTCGCCTTCGACGCCGGCCGAGAGGACTTTGCACTCGCTGGATGTAGCTAGAGCGCTGAAGTTCTACGTGGACCGCACAAAGAGTTTTCGGAAGACGTCACAACTATTTGTGAACTTTGGGTCTATGAATCAAGGGAAGGCTCTCTCGAAGACTTCCATCTCCAGATGGCTCTCTGGCTGCATCATGCATTGTCACCGGTTGGCAAACCGACCGCTGTCCGAGAGCCCATTCGACCAGAGCGATCGCTCCTACCACGGCGTTCCTGTCTGGTGTGCCCCTGCTGGACATCTGCAGGGCTGCTACGTGGAGGTCGACGCACACCTTCACAAGATTCTACTGCGTCGATCGGGACTCCAGGGAGGAGTCCAGGGTCGGCCAAGCAGTGCTGCGCAACCTGTTCGCTTAAGGTGAGCCTGGTGAGGAGGTAAGAGATGCTTAATGTTGAGTTGCTGTATTGCTTAATGTTGAGCCTGTTGCCACCTCCCGTGGTTGTGCATGTGTATACTGCTATGTATTCTTTTATTCATGAGCATGTGAATCCATGCCAGACCCCATGCTGGAGAAAGAACAAGTTACTTACCTGTAACCTGTTCTCCAGCATGGGTCTGGCATGGATTCACATGCAACCCCTCCCACCTACCCCTCTGCGGCTCTTCACTTGGTCATACTGCCACTTGGCGTGCTAACAAATCTGAGGATGGCTGCCAGAGGCGGGGCTTAGGGAGATGGCAGTCATTGGCTGTGACCAGTATGACCCAGAGATCAGTGATTGGTTACTACTAAGAAAGACAGATCAGAAACAAAACTGATACTGATTTTTTCTTTACCGAGGATTCCCAGTCTGACGACGGGGAATATTCATGAGCATGTGAATCCATGCCAGACCCATGCTGGAGAACAACAGTTACAGGTAAGTAACTTGTTCCTTCTCCACTTGACCAAAAGGTTGCGATTTCGGGTCAAATCACTTTCGCACCTGGTGCCACAGTTAACATAAATAAAACCATCCATAAAGTCAGCGAGCAGCACTATGAAAATAAATCCATCAAGTTCAAACAAAAAAAAAACCAAAAAAGAATTGGCGGTACCACAATCCAGGTTCGAAAAATGACAGGAGTAAAAATAAATGTACAGATACGAATCTGGATGTTGTGTTCGTTTGTGAAGTGCCTCAAAGTGATTACGCTTGCAAGTCTGTTCGTTAGGAACCTTGACTGTTTACCGGCCTGCTCCTACGCACTTTTTATTGTTGGTGAGTCAGGGTTTCCTGGGGTGGCAATGCACATGCATCATGTGGATCATGCGACAACCAGCAACTTTATGTGCCATTTTTCTTTTATCATGTGCTTCGAGGCAAACTCCTTGAGTCCTTTTAAAGGTAAACACGTTCTAGTGTTGCTGGGGACATACTGTCTCCGCGCTGGCTGATTTGCGTTGTGTGCTCAATGTAGAAAGACACGGAGGAGTGCATGATCTAAGGAATTAGTCCACTGAAACTATTCCTTTCAAGACTTCCTGTCATGTGACAGTGGCCTTCCTGTGAGTAACCCAGTCATTGCCTTAAGCATTTAAAGGACGTAATACTCCTTCTAGCAAGAACTAAACACAGTCGCTAATCCACACCCTGATATTTACAAAGATACGCCTATATGGACTATCGAACAGCCAAGAAATAGAAGTGGGTTTTGGTAAGAAGCCCCGCTCACCCGGACACGGTGACCGCTCATCTTTGTGCTGAGACCCTACTGGCCCTGACGGCCTTGAAAAAGACCCATGTCGGGTAGAACACGTGCCGGCTTTCAGTGTGTAATAAATCGTTGTCATATCTGTGAAACAAGTGGCAAGACTCCTCAGTTATTACATAACAATTCATGTCACATCACAACCCTCAGTATCAGTATTCCAGTGCGCGGGTGGACGGGGGCATCTTGCCAAAACCCACTTCTAAACTCACAGCGACGGAAGAGCCTCTCGCCGGCAGCAGGACACACCGTAATCATCGCGATCAGCGCAGTGATCTATATATTCTAGTGCTCTACTCCCTTTCCCAGTTAAAAAAATAGATGCTTGGGATATCGTGGCGGCATCGCAGCTCCAAATATTGTATGTGCGAGAATTTGATTTATGAAAGTAAGGGTAAGGGGGCTTATTAGTAGCGAAGGACTCGGTAGAGGTTTAGGAAAAATGAGCAAGTTCCTCTGTTTGTGTGACGACTAAATTGGCTGCATAAAAGAGATGCTAAATATAGCATGCAACACCAGAGATAAATCCTAGCTTCTCAAATTGCTGAAAAAATGTAGGTACTGAGGGGGGGTGGACTTATGGAGTTGCAAGGACATCGAGGAAGTAGCTTGGCCGCACTGGTAGAAAGAGCTGTATTCTTCCTGGCCCCAGACAATGATCATGTTGTACTACTCCAAGCCGATCTCCCTCCCCCCAAACCCTCAGTTGCTGCCCAGGATCTCAAGCATTGAATGTAAAGTGGACATAGTCGACCATGACCATGATGCCCGCCCTCGTGGGTGTGTGGGAGAGCTCTGCTGCAACGGAAGGTTCAAAAATAGGCAATCCAGTCAATCAGCTTTTGGCAGCCAATTGGCGAGTGCTGTTGAAACGTTTGCCAACCCAGACGGCCATTACCGGTGAGGAAAGGTTGGGTGTACCTTGGCTACGAGGATCCGGGAGGATGGCTCGCACGCTGAGCAGCACAATTTGGAATCCCGGTCATGGCCGGATTGGCCCTTATGCCTCTTGGCCCGTGGCCCGGCCAAAATCGTCCGAGAGGAGTGGGGCCAGTTTCTTCCTGCGCCGTTTTGGGGGGGGGAGGGAGTTTTTTTCTTTTTCTTCAAATTTCTTTCATTTTTCTCAAAATTGTTGAAGAAAAAAACCCCACCTGTAATGGCATAATTAATCAAAGCAAGGTAACACATGTTACCTTGCTTTGATGATTGTTTTGCATGCATGGTGTGTGCATCATAAATTATGATGCATCATTCACATGAAGATGCAGCATGCAAAGTTGAGTGGCGGGGCCACCGCCGGGCTGGCAGCTATCACTGCGCCGCCACTCCAGGGGGCATGGTGCCCCCTGGAGTGGCTGTGCTGTTGTATTAGTGATAAATATGTATTAGTGATAAATATGTATTGGTGATACTAATGATAAACAACCAATTTTAGAGTAAAATAAGCATCCATTTTGGACTATGTATTTTGCCTTTCGCAAGTTGCAGTAATAGCATGTTTTTTTTTCTGCCCTTGTCTCTGTTACGATCTTCACAAGACATTCGATCTCGGTATCCTCGGTCAGTTTACAAAATCCTTCTGTACAGTATAGAAAAAGTTTGTTTGCATGTATGAGGTAACGAGCGCTCAGAGTATGGGATATCCTGCGAGTGCGCTGCTTTCCCTATCTTGCCATTCTCCGAAGCCTGAAAGTAGATGCATGCAGGCTTGACATGCGGCCAACTTTGCACCAGATCTGCAGATGAACTTAACTGGTCTGCTGTTAAATCTCAGTTACCAGTTTAATGGTATCCACTACAGAATAATTTCTCCTTTTACTATAGCCGATATGATAGCTCAGTGGGTTGAGCGCTTGCTTGTGTGTGTGTGCGCGTGTGCGTGTGTGGGTGTGTGGGTGCGCACGTGTGTGCGAGTGTGCGTGCGTGTGCGTGTGCTCGTGATCGATCTGTAGGTCCGAATCCCAGCAAGGCCATCTCATCCTTTCATCCTTCTTAGGTCGATAAATGAGTACCAACACAGGTTGGGTGATATTGTATACATATTTGTTCTATAAAAAAAGAACTTAAGTGGTATACAATAACTTATTATCATTTGGCCTTGGACGTCTGCATGCATTCACAGTAATTTGACATTATGGATCTATACACACAGATATTAATGATATATATGGTGTTCCATTCTTGTATGAAATGTATATCACATTAGTAAAATCATAACCATATTTTTCGTAGTGTACTTAGGAACAAAGCTATTTGATGCCACTTCCTGTTTTGTCAAGGGGTGAAAGGTTGTGTTTCATTGCTTCCTGGGATGTCACTTTGGGGTGGGGTCAAATGAGATCACTTCTGCTGATGTCAGAGGTCAAGGGTCGTGAGGCGAGGGGTGGGTCACCTTTTTGAGGCGAGGGGTGGGCCACTTTTTTTTTTTGGGTGTCGGGGCCTATTTCTTGTCCCAGTCCGACCCTGATCCCGGTTGCGCACATTTGAGTCTGGACTCTGGGATGAAACGCCCCATTTTTTCACATTTAATAATAATGTGGTTCATGAAAGGCAAATATCAGAAGAACTTGTGTGTTTTGGGCTTTTGAATAAAATATTTGCTCACTCGTGACCCGTAAGTAAACCACCATCATTATGTATGCTGTCTCTGTACTAAAAGCGGGGGCGGGGTATTGGAGCCACGAGGTGTTTATAGTTCATTAAGGGGGATATCCTCCCAGTGCAGTCGAGGGGTGGCGGCTTGGGATTTGATCTATTATTGCTCTTATCTATATAGCGCTTCATGCCACAATCCTGCAGCTTCTAAGCTGTAAACTGAGGATCAAACCCATCTTGCACGGATTCGTCATGTTCCTATGGTGAGCGTGTTGTCCCTGAGCTATCTTCCAGGCTATTTCTACTAGCACTTTTTAGGTTTTAACCATGACTATCTGTGTTTATTTATGGGAAGGAGGGATTTTGGAAATAAGAGGGTTACAGGATATGGTGAGAGCTAGCGCTGGCCATTGGGCCGCATTCTCCGAGATCCAGAAAACAATTTCTGCCGGGTCTCAGAACGATTTGTGCCCATTAAGGTAACTGATCTGCTTTTGCTCCCAAGGCCAGGATTCGAACTCGGATCACCAGGATTAAAGTTGAGTGACTTAACCACAACCCTACAGCAAACTCTGATTAGAACACTTGTGAATACTCCTGTCAGGATTGTTCTCTGCAGAACATATTCAAGAACAGCTTTGTAAAGATATGCACCTTTTCTAAAGTGCTTGCAACAAATACAGGAAACTCCTCCTTTCTTTAATAATGTATTAATCTCCTGGAATGTACATTTTGAACTGTGGGGGCTACTGAGAAAAATCATGCAAGTTCTCTCTTGCCTTAACTGCACCCCGTGCATGCTCCTGACAGCCCCGCGCCCCTTTCCCCTAAGGCTCGTGGGATCCCACAGTTGGTCATTTCCATTTCCAGCACTGGCGTGGGGCAGGGGGTGCGGTGTGGTGTATGTGTTGCACGCAAGTATTTTGTCCAACTATGATCAGCCGTGCATTGAGGTTCTTGTGGCTCTGTCCAAGTTGGATTCTTTTGATGTTCTCCTGACAATCCTACCGACATCCGGCCTCGCCACCACCTCAAAGGCTGTGTATTGATCCCCCGCGTTCCCAGCTTGGACACTATTTCTACTGCTCTTGATCTTCCTGCGCCGGCTGCCCCTGAAGCTCTGATGCTGCTTTGGCACTGCCCGCCTGACTTATCAATAGAGATCTGCCAGGAATCTAGGCCCGTCTACTGCATATTAAACGCCGGCTCTCGCCAGTGCTGGAGTTTGAATGCCGGCACAAATTTGCCAGCTTGCCTACGAATTCAATGCGGTGCAGCAGCAAAAGGCTGTCTCCAAGCATGCAGCATGCTTCCCCGAATTGGTGATGCCAGCGGCATCTTCCCTTCAGCAGTGGACTCCCCCCCCACCCCCCCCCCCCACCACCCATACAATCATTTCTTATTGATTTTCTTATAGGCATCTTTGCAGCTCTGACATAATCCCTACTTCAAATTGAAACAATTTTTTAAAGAATTCAATAAGTATTTGGGTGTCACAGAAGTTCATATTAAGTTCTTATTGCTGTTCCCAAAATCCCACTAGTACCTCACAAGTTCTTATAAGCTATATACAAGAATCGTACAAGTTATTTTTGTATCGGCAAAATCCATTGCTTTACCCTTGGCCGCTGGCTTGAACCGCAGCCCACAGAGGGGTTTCTTTAGGGGAGTGGAGACTTCTAGCCACCCCCTCGCTTGCTTCCCTTCCTCTTGCCGTGACTGGTTGCTGGCCCTGAACTCCCTGTGCCCTCCACTTCCCTTGCTGTCCCCAACCTGCCGTTATCTGTGTACTCTCCACTGACCTCCTTACTCTGCCAATCCTGCTCCCCACTCTGAACCCCTGATTCATCAGTTGAAGCTTCCGGGCCTCAACGTCCGGCGGGCCACTAACGTTTCTTTCTGTGCGGGCCTGCTTCCTTTGCACCGTTCAACGCGCTGGCATTCAGCGGGCAGCCATTCGACGCAAGTGTTTGATGCGTGGCATGCTGTCCTAGTCCGAAAACAAATCATGCTGTTTGGCCAACAAAATCTTAATCTGCTATGGTCCCTGAAACCTTTATAGCAAGGGCAACATACGCCGGAGTGCCAGACTTCGGTAATTGACTCTCAAGCAGCCTTCTTTTGGGCACACCCAAGGGGAGGGAACATGGCACACACTCCCAATGGCACTCTGGTTGGCCCTGCCCCTCGCTATTTTTGGGAAGGACCTCAAACCCTGTTTCTGTAAAGAACTTCTTTATCAATGAGAATTGCCCAGGCTGAGTCGTCTGTATGTATATAGGGTTCCATGTCTTAAAATCATGGCAAAAATGGCTGTGTAACAAAATATTGCGGCAGAAATGGCGTGTTTTGCCACCACAATCATGTAATGGATGCGGGGGACACCACTGCAACCCCTGCTCCCCTTAAATGGTATAATGGGATACACCTTTACGGGGTCAAACTACAGCATTTTTCCTGCGCTTTTATTACCTGATATTGTATATAGGTATACAAAGCGTTTCTTGATATAATACGTTATGTACTACACTTTAGCTACTTCCAGGGTAAAAATGTCAAGTTGCAAACTTGTCGCCAGCCATAAAAAGTCACTTGCCACCTCAATTCTATACATACAGACAGAAGGCCATTTCTGACCAGGAGTCGATTACCCCTAGGCAATGGGTGTTGAAATAACTGAATGGCAGTAAAAAACACATTCTAAACAAAAATAAAATGGCGGATTGGTTTTAGAGTGTAAAATAACCAGTGACGGTTTGCTGGTTGTGCTTGCCCTCTGGTGTTTCTGGTAAAGCGGCAGAGTCGCGTAACTTGATCCTTGAACAGATTTCAGTTTGGAGAACTCGCCATCTACGTGGGTTTTTGGTCTTTCCACGGTCTGTGGGTACAGTGCTTGGTAGTTGCCTGTGACCTCCTTTTGGAAGCCTTGTCTCTGTTGCGGCTTCTACCTTGGGTTCTGTGTACCCGCCTTGCAGAAGAACCGTGCCCTGTTGGCTGGGAAGCCTATGTAGACAACCAAGGGTGTTGCTAGGTCTGGAAAAGATCCGGGGCTACGCTAATGTCGGGACTGTCGGGACTCGGGGCTAGCTAGCCTTTCGGTTGTTGCCCCTGAGCTTCTATCCTGGGCTACAACCAAAAGACCCGGGTCTATAGCCCCCTGAGCCACCCCCCTAGCAACGCCACTGTCCTAAAACGAGCCAGAGGGAGGGCATGGGAGGAAGGGCAGCTGTTTGGTTACTGCTTGTGCATTGGAAGAGCCTGGTTACCACAACCCAAACTACAACCTGGAGCTACTTTTGACTCTAGGCACCTTGGGCCTTATACATGCATATATCCACCACATAACACCGTGTGGACTAATTCTCATGCCATCAAGTTACCGTGCTAGAAACTGCCCTGGCAGAAAATTGCTCTGCATCACGGGCAGGCTTTTATCCCCTAACTTTTCAATCAAAATGTGTGTGCTCCATGACCAATGATGGCGGCCATGCACCCCAACTTCCTGAAGTATGGACCCTCGCATTTAACCTGCCTGGCACTTTTAAACCAGTCTGTCTGGCTACTCCCCCCCCCCCCTCCTCCCTCTTAGCCTCTCACCCTCTTTCTCCCCACAGACCACGGATGCTTCACTCCAGCCAGGGGCACACTACGCCGCTACCCGACCACATCTCGGCACCTACCACACCTATGGTGGTGACGGGCGAATTAGAAACGGTTTTTAATACTACAAATGCACGTGACATTACATCCGTGTGGGCCAATTCGCGATTTCCATAAATACGCCTCGTCATGACACTTTCAAATATGAATTGTATAATGTGTTTACAGAGTCGGGTGTGGGCATTCATTAACACTACGCCATGATTTAATCGCGCGCATAGTACTTCGCATGTTCCCATTCAAGCACTTTGTTTTCGCAGTCTCTAATGTTTAGAACCAGTTTAGGAAGGCTTCCGTTCATGCCTGCCTTCATGCATTCGCAGTGGCCAGGAATGCACTCATTGACGCACGTCAACAACGTAGCTGAACGTGACATTGCCTGTGTCACGTGCTGAGGTGCGCGCCCCTCCTCGTGCTCCGGAGGTAGCTGCGGTTCATTGCGAGATGCTCCTTCGTCCCAGCGGGCAGCTCCTGCCCATCAAGTCTTTTATTTAGTTGCCAGCCACGGGCCCATGTTTGCCAGTGGGCCACGGGCTGAAGCAGGCCCAGTCGCTCCCCATTGGGTGCGCTTACTGAAATGCCTGATGTTGCCAGGGTCGGACTGGGATAAGAAATAGCCCCGACACCCAAGAAAAAAGTGGCCCACCCTCTCCTAACGACCTCTGAGACCCCACCCGAAAGTGACATCCTGGAAGCCATGAAACACGATCTTTCACCCCTTGACAAAACAGGAAGTGGCATCAAATAGCATTGTTCCTAAGTGCACTACGAAAAATATGGTTATGATTTCACTAATGTGATATGCATTTCATACAAGAATGGATCACCATATGTATCATTAAGATCTGTGTGTATAGATCCATATTGTCAAATTACTGTTAATGCAAGCAGATGTCCAAGGCCAAATGATAATGTTATTGTATAGCACTTACGCTCTTTTTTTATTTTTATAGAACAAATATGCATATAATATCACCCAGCCTTAGTTGGTACTCATTTATCGACCTCAGAAGGATGAAAGGCTCAGATGGCCTTGCTGGGATTCGAACCTGCAACCTGTACATCTCGCACACATCGCAGCAGCGAGAGCTCGACCCGCTGAGCTATCAAATCGGCTAAAGTAAAATGAGCACTTATTCTGTAGTGGATACCATTGAACTGGTAACTTATTGAGATTTAACAGCAGAGCAGTTAAGTTCATCTGCAGGTCTGGTGCAAAATTGGCCGCATGCTGCAGCAGCATGTGAATGGTGCATGCGTCATAATTTATGATGCAGACATCATGCATGCAAATCAATCATCAAAGCAAGGTGTGTTACCTTGCTTTGATTAATTATGCCGTTGCCGGTGCTTTGTTAGCTTCAAATATATATTTTCAAACTTGTATTTTTTTATTTTTTTTTAAATCGGCCCAGGTGTGGGCAGAAACCAGCCCCCAGGGACTACACATGATTTCGGCCCAGCCACAGGCCGAGTGGCAGATGGGCCGATCTGACCCTGGATCTTACCACACCGTGCGCACTGTACCATAAAGCTGTGCTGTGCTGTGCTGTGCTGATGCGAAGGGTGGCTTGTGGGTGGCACAATGACTGCGGGAGAGAATTTTATTGGACACTCATATTTTTTGTTAGTCCAGTGAAACGTTTCAAAACTTGGATTATGTGCGATATTAAAAAAAAATATATAACGGATATAAAAAAAAGTTCCTGGCCAGCTCAATTCTATACATACACACGTTCTTACTTCTCACTTGCCAATGGCTAGTGGTGAGTGCAAACGTTGCACTCTGTTTAAATCGTCTTTTGGGTGCACTATTCCAATTGGAACAGGGCTTTGTCCATCATGGCGTTGCCGTGGCAACGTCCTGCCAGAGCTCCCTACTGGACATTTCCCTAGATGTTCTCATGCACCAATGCAAATAAACCCCCCCGGGATGCACTTAGAAATGTGCAGGAATTTCTCTCAAAGGTGAACTGTGCATTTCAGGGTATGCTCGCCAGAAGTGCAACGATGCGCTGACCCGTGCATACAACTAGTTTATTAGAGGCTCCCAGGATGCACTTGGGTCCTAGGAGTTCCATTCACACGGACGGTCCAGCACGCTGCAATAAATGCCAAGGACGAGTATGCTCCTCCTTTTTGCATAGACTTGCATGATAGATGGCAGTTAAGGGGTTAAAAAATGACCCTCCCTATTTAAGGGATAGAAGTGCACGTGGGACAGATTTTCCAAATGGACGGAGGGACATCTTTGTTTTCGGCTTTTGTTGGTCACCCTAACCATGTGTGCTGGTCCCTTTTTGAGGTTTAAAATGCCCAGAATCGCCCCCAGTTTTGCAGAACGGGGTTCATTTAGCATTTCTCCGTGTGACGAGGCTGCACCTTGCCCCTCATTATTTTCGCCAAAACATGTTTTGCGGCGTTTCTATTCCAGGTGTGTTCCTGATGAGAGAAGCAGAAACATTGACTCACACATGTTTTCAAATGTGTAAACAAGCAAACCCAACAAGCTTGAGATTGTCCTTCATGTGCAGTTTGAAAACATGTGTTTGGGAAACCTGTGCCTGCTCTTCCCGGACACATGGCTTTAAGACTATTGGAATTTCGACCTGGTTCGATTTCCGTGCGGGGAAAAGACGTAGGAGGTCCATGTTAATTTAATGGCAGGAGAGAACTCTTCCAGCTCAGTGCAAATGTCCTATTTCTGTGCCAGGTTTTTTTTGCATTCGTTAATTCTTCCGTCACTACTCCTGGACGCAGGTTTTTCCGAACCTATAAAAAGATTGGCTCTTGTTACCTGAGACACCTTGCTTTCCTTTTTCCATCACCATAACTTCTCACAGAGAGGCCTACTTGTCTTCTGAAGTCCATTGTTTTAATTATGGACTTATTTTTGTCTTGTTGAAGACGTTATAGTTGTAGTTTAATGAAAAAGCTGTGGTCGCTTGACTTGACCTTATTTAAACCTACATCTTTTGGGCACCAAGAAATACGCCAGTAACACATCTGCTTCGTCGCGCGTTCTCTTCAGTTCCGTAACCGCGCCCTGAAGTCTCTACATGCGTAGTGGCGCAGTATTGCGTGGCGTCCTCTTGCTTTGGGAAAGCACGCATCAGCCAATGGTAAGGAAATTGAGTTTTTTGCTAACTTGCAGGGAGGGCAAAGTTTGACCTCTAATGTTCACACATATGTACCATAGACCAGGGGTCTGCAACCATCCCTCCATTTGCATTGTTCTCCACCTCCCTCCTTTGTAATCTGTCGTCAGTGGAGCGGGATCGTGGGAGTGGTGGCCCACAACATCTGGATAGCTATAGTTTGCAGACCCCTCCTTACTCCTCACACTTGGGCAAGTCACCTTGGTCGTCAGATGGCCCCAAGACCTGACGGTACAGATCCTGGTCAGGCCCTACTTTGGTTGAAGAAGCCGTGTTTTGGAGGATATCCCAAGGCAGAAGTTCTGAAGCAAGCCTGGTTTTAAGGGAATGTTCTCTCAACCACACCTAGTCCTTTTGCTGTTTAGTCATGTCTTGGATGCAATCCTTGATGGCTTCTGGGAAGCTAGCGCAATGACCAATGGGGGAGTAGATTTCCAGATGTATGCCTGATCATTTGCTAACAGTTTGGGCGTAGTAGTGGGGAGTTAGCCATTTGCACTGAGAAAATCTTGAGGGTGGTGAAGTTTTGCATCTGACCTCGTTTTCTATGTCTGACTGAGACTGGAAGATGAGGAATGGGGGAGGGTGGCGAGGCCATTGGCAGAGTTGCTGACTTTCAATTTAGGGGACCTGGAGTTAAAGTCCCACCGTCCCCACTTAAGTTGCGTGATCCCTGGACCTGTAACTCTCTGCCCTTTATTCCTTTGTCTGTCGAAAGTGGGGATGCTCAGGCAAGCTCAACAGAAGTAATAGGCGTTGTGTTATTGGGCCTTGTCAGTGAATGCTGGATCCAGGAGGAGTTTGATCGCTCCTGTCTTGAGCTGCCCTCATTTGTGTGTCCTTCACAGCAGTAGCACAGGCTCTAGAAATGTAAAGTGATTGGGGGGGGGGGGGACTTTCTCATTGGGCTTCCAATCCTGTACATAGTTGCCAACATGACCCATTCGATTCGGTAGGTGCTTATCCACTGCTGGGTTTTTTCTTTGCATTCTGGGACTTTTATTTCCAATGTTCCTATTGTAAAAATAAACTCGGACTACAAGTCCCCGAATGCAAAGTCAAAACCAGGGCTGGACAAGAGCATACAGATTCGACTGGGTCATGTTGGCAGCTAGGGCTCTGAATGTTGCGCTGCTCTGTTCTGAACTGCCACCTCTCTCTCCTCCTGTGTACACGGCAAGGCAACGCCTTTGTTGGCTGGCCCTGTGTAATATGGGAAGTTCAGTTAACCGGCAACTGCCCTTCCTTGTAATGTTATCATTTCAGATGGAAATGTGCCAGATAAAAAGGCAAAATGGGCAAGGAAACAAACCATTCCAGGCAATCGATAAATAACTCAAAAGTGGCGTGCCAGTAGACAGTGCAGAAGGCCAGGATGCTTCATCTGGAAAGTTATTTTGATCTCTACCACTTTATCTTCCAGAGTGTCTTCTTTGAAGGTCAAATTTGGTTATCTGGCATATTTAGATAACCAGCTCCCCCCAAACCCCTCCCCCTATCCCCGAATTTCCCCATCGGTGCCAGATAACAAAGCTTTCGCTGCAGGGCTTCTTTCAACTTTTCCCAGCATACACAACGGTTATGGTGGTTTAATGACCCCCCCACCCCTCTTGTCCCCCCACTCCCTTGAAACAGTCGATTCCCATGCATGTCGCTTTCCTGAGCAAGTATTCCCCCAGTCAGACATGATGTTACACTGTGGGGCTGGCTAACTGGCGGCTATTCGTGTAATGCCTTATAAGAGTTCTTTCAGTGACTCGGGAAAGGAGAATGGTGCAGTTATGTAAAGAGAGGTCAGACTGAGAAAAAAGAAGTGGATTAGAAGCCTTTTGTTAGAGTTTCGCTTATAGATGTCGCTTTTGTCCCAGTGAGGCCACTGTAGTGGGACATGAGTACACCCCCGCCTTAGTGAAATGCCATCACAACCTCTGTGTGCACGTTTCTGGCATTATTTGCTGAAAGATCAACACTGCACCTGCCTTGGTTGCTATTGGTCCCCTCTGTACCTGCCTTGGTTGCTTTTGGTCCCCTCTGTACCTGCCTTGGTTGCTATTGGTCGCCTCTGTACCTGCCTTGGTTGCTATTGGTGCCGTCGGCCGCCAGTTTAAAGGAGCTCAAATGTCCGTGGCTTGGCTGGCAGGGTGTGCTTAGTTTAATGGTTATTATATATAGTAATGTGGACTTTGTTGCTGTTCTAGAGTCATAGCACGATGCTTATTATGGCACGTGAGGCTGCAATTGACATATGACAGTCAACACCTATTGCCAGTGCTTGTTGACTTGTCTGATTTTGTTTCCTCCTATTTCCCAAATATATGGTGCAATAGTGTTTAAGTGACAGAACAGGGTAGAGGGCCTGCCACTGGCACTTAACAGTGATCTTCCATGGCGGCACCTTTTAGTTGTGCTCATCCCGCTGGTGGGCTTGTTGCAGGTAGTTGGGGTGTACTCTGTTAGACTGTAGAAGAGTTAAATACACTTTACTTTCTCAAAGAGCAAAAACCAAGGGTTTTTGCAATGATAATTTTCAGATTACTTACTGGTAATCTTCATTACTCCTAGTCCTATTTATCCTCGTCACAGTACTGAAGGTGACGCCCCGTATCATTGGTGAGTACTGGGACGGGGAAGAGGGACGTGGAGGTAATGCTCTGATTACTTACCAGTAATCTTCACTACTCCTAGTCCTACTCTTCCTCGTCAGATTACTTGCCAGTAATCATCATTACTCCTAGGCCTCTTCCTCTTCACAGTGCTCATCAATAAGGTGGCTTCATTGGTGAGTATTGGGACGAGGAAGAGGGGCGTGGAGGTAATACCATGTTTAAGCTAATGCGTGTACTCCTGGTCGCTTTCAGGATCACAGAGGCCACCTTGTCACGTACCTATTATTTGAATCTCTAAATTATGTAAAGGAGTCTCATTTGCTTTTACATTTTTGCTCATAGATGCATGTTTCCTGTATGAGAAAAAAAAGCTATTGATGGTATTAGTGTGATATGGACTGGCACTTTTCTTCTGGCATTTGTGTAGGGGTACATGTACAAGAGTAACTGGACCGTTATCAGTCTTATTTAAACCCCTGTCACATTAAGGTGATCTAAAACAGCAATATCTTCCCAGAACAAACTGCTGTCTGAAAGGTAGTGGAAATTGCTGCCATCAAGCAGCCCTTTGTGTATAAAAACATCTTATCCTAGTGTGCAATAAGCCCCATGGTTTCTAAAGCACCTTGACACATGGCCCTTAATTAGAACACGTTGTTAGTAACTGTTTTTTTTTTTTATAGCGAAAAGTTAAATGGTAATAATATAATTATTTTTAACGGGGTGTTTTTTTTGGAACATTATACTATATGCAAGATGTAAATGTACAGGTCTATGCATTGGTGAAGAGGGTTTGCAACATTTGACTACAACTTGCATCAGCCCTAGGCAGCATAGTTGATGGTGAGGGATCATGGGAGTTGTAGTCCACAACTGGCGAGCTGCAGGTTGCACACCCCTGAATTGTGGGGACATATTTGGCGATTTTAAAGGTATTTATAGGCGTGCAGCTGGAGCAGCTGCGGCAGCATGGGCAGGTTTTGCGTTCTGTGGTTCTTCCATTCGATGACTTTAGAGCCATGCAGCCTTTTAACTGTTTGCCTCGGGGAGTGTCGATAGGCCCGGCCTCGGCATGGACATGGCGGATTAGCACTGCTGGAGACTCCTGGAGGCGTGGGCGAGACCCAAAGTCAAACACGTCTCACCTTATCTGGGATGCAACATTGTTAACATTCTTATGGCATATTTTTAAGCTGCTGTGTTTTGCCAGCTAGAAAATGCCACGCACAAAGGCAAAGTCCGGCGATTCCACGAGACCACACGCTCCCGAGTGTAAACCGCAGTGTGCCATGTTGCTAGTATCACGTTACATTTGTAAAGCGCTCACCGGCCACTTACAAAAGTCGCTTTTTTGCGGAGACATTATTACATTGAAAATGCAGGGCACACCCCCGCAACCCTTGTTTTTATTTATTTTTAACAATGGGAGTAAGGGACATCCCTGCATAAGGGAGTGCGTCCGTATATTGGGTACAGGACAGAATTCAAACCATGGCAAACATCGCATGACGTAGCCAATCTTTTTATCAATTTTTTTCATCATAGCTTTTTTTCTTGCCGATTTTTAGTGTCTTACTTTAAAAAAAAAAGTTTATACCATGGTTGGGTAAAGAAATATGGGGTGCAGAGTTGGGAGGAATGGGGGTTATGCGGGGGCGATATCCAGTGATTGCATCGAATACAAACCATTGAATGCCAAAGGATCGAAAAACAATGTATCAGGGAAAAAAAGCATCAAATGCATTTTTTTCATAGGCAGAGGTTTTATTTTAATTATAATGGGTTTTAAGGGGTAAAAAAATGGGAGGTGGGGAGGTGGTTCCCCCCATTATAAAAAAAATGGAGAAAAAAAATGCATTCAATCCTTTTTTCTTCAGTGCTTTTTTTTAGATGCTAAGGCATTCGATGCTTTGGCATTCAATGCTATCACTATAAACCACGGGGGCCATAAAAAGTCCTAGAACCCACAGTAGACTAGAAAACACTTGCCAATCATAACTTGGCACGCAACGTAGTTTAACCACTTCAATGCCATACATGTGACTATCCACGTCCTGAGTGGGCCTGCTCCACTGCCATGCCCTTGGTATTCAATTTCAAAGCTGCCACTGACTTCAAGTGGGTAATCGCACACCCCAGCTAAACAGATTAGCAGAGCATCCTAGCCTAGCTAAAGAGCAGGGGCCCAACAAAACCTCAATTTCGGGGGGGCGGGCGGCTGGATTAACTGGTGTTGCGAGAGGCCACTTCAGAAACTGGGCAGGGTAAACTTAGAGGCTACGCCCCCCTCTGTTCACTCACGAACCCATTCATTGTACACTCGCTTATTCACACGCGCACCCAGTCCCCCATTCATCATGCACTCCTTCACACACCCATTACATAATGCATATGTACACTCCTTGCACACATGCATACATAATGAGCTAACATGCAACAATGCTTCCCTCACCTCTCCTCTCTGCTTAACAAAAGGCAAGTGCGCACATCAGCCCCATCGCCTCGGATAACACGGAGCACATACATTCGATGATGACTTGCATCCCTGGGGAGGGGGCTGGCAGATGTGTGCATTTGATTTTTGTTAGGCAGAGAGGTGAGGACGCCTTTAGGTTTAAAGTTTAGCTGTGTTTGTGCAAATACTTTATTCTGCCCGAACACAGTAAAACGTTAATGCCCTAAGTTTCAGGAAAGGCTTCCCTCGCCTCTCCGCTTAACAAAAACGTAAGTGCGCACATCGGCTCCCACCTGGAGTGCACCTAGGCTAAAATTTCAGGGGGGCTAACCCTTCAAATGTTGGGAGAGGCACTTACTTCAGAGACTGTTGGGGAGGGGCAAACTTCTTTACGTATTCTAATGAGACGCGTTTAGTGCAGAATCAATGTTACACGCAGTTAATTCTCTCCTTCACATCTCAAACCACACAATTAAGGACTGCTGTAAAAATGATCTAGCTCCTGACCACCCCTTAGACCCTCTCTGCCCCCAATTCCAATCACATTCCCTTGGCATGATATGATGGGTTATTTTTCACACGCTTAATACCCAGAGGTTTCTAAGCGCGGACTCGAGGATCGAACCCGTGTTGCTCCTTGTCTTGCTTCCAAGGCGAGCGCGTTGCCCCTGAGCTATCCTTCCATGCAAGTAATAGTCTCACATAACGATTTCAATTGCCTAAAAAAGTATTCAAATGAATGAAGGTGCTAACAATGAAATGCTTTAATTGGAGGGCCTTTGTTAACAGCAAAGCCCAGGCGCCGTTTAATGTCTGTGTCCTGTTCTGTCAGGCCATCAATATAGGCTGAAATTTCAGGGAGTAAAGGGGGGGGGGTCTTCAGCCAATTCAGGTCAATGGTGTTGCGGCACTGCTAAACATTATAATGGAGCCTCATCGCCTAGCCAAGCAGCCTAAAAGAGCATCATAGCCTGACGTAGCTCAGCAGCATAAAAGAGCATCGTAGCCTAACCTAGCCAACAGTTTAACAGCAAATCCAGGACTAGCCAAATTGCATAAAAGAGCATCATAGCCTAGCCCAGACAGCCACTTAACAGAGCATCCTAGCCCAGCTAAACAGATTAGCCGAGCGTCATCACCTAGCTAAGCAGCATAAACGAACATCATAGCCTAACATAGCTCAGCAGTTTAAAAGAGAATCATAGCCTGAGGTAGCTCACTAGCATAAAGGAGCATCATAGCCTAACCTAGCCAACTGCTTAACAACAAATCCAGGACTAGCCAAATGGCATAAAAGAGCATCATAGCCTAGCCCAGATAACCGCTTAACAGAGCATCCCAGCCCAGATAAACAGATTAGCTAAGCATCATCACCTAGCTAAACAGCACAAAAGAGCATCATAGCCTAACGTAGCTAAGCAGCATAAAAGAGCCTCATAGCCTAACCTAGCCAACAGCTTAAAAGCAAATCCAGGCCTAGCCAAATGGCATAAAAGAGCATTATAGCCTATCCCAGACAACCGCTTAACAGAGCATCCTAGCCCAGCTGAACAGATTAGCCGAGCAGCATCGCCTAGCTAAGCAGCATAAAAGAACATCATAGCCTAACGTAGCCAACCACTTTACAGAGAACCATGGCCTAGCCTACCAAAGCAGCTTAACTAACCATCACACAGAGCTCACAAGTTTCCTGAGGCCTTATGTGACCAGGTCATCCTGTCCTGTTATGCCCCCTTGGATTGTGGGATGTGCCGTTTTTTTCTTTCCCATGTGGAATTTAGGAAAACAATTTCCAGAATTCAAAACAAAAACAGGACTGGGTGACCTTCGTGCGCATGACCACAGCAAACCTGCAAGCTCTGCATCATAACCCAGCCTAGCTAGACAGCACAAGAAAGCATCATAGTCGAGCCTAGCTAGACAGCACAAGAAAGCCTCATAGCCGAGCCTAGCTAGACGGCACAAGCAAGCATCATAGCCGAGCCTAGCTGGACCGCACAAGAAAGCATCATAGCACAGCCTAGCTAGACGGCACAAGAAAGCATAATAGGCGAGCCTCGCTAGACAGCACAAGAAAGCCTCATAGCCGAGCCTAGCTAGACGGCACAAGCAAGCATCATAGCCGAGCCTAGCTAGACAGCACAAGAAAGCATCAGTCTAGCTAGACAGCACAAGAAAGCATCATTGCCCAGCCTCGCTAGACAGCACAAGAAAGCATCATTGCCCAGCCTCGCTAGACAGCACAAGAAAGCATCATAGCCGGGCCTAATGTGCCCATGGTTCCGACAGAAATGAACATGTATGCCCTGTAGAATCTTTCACTCTTGGTATGGAGCACAGGAGAAAGCGGACATGCAGTGAAAGACTGCATTTTTCTGTAGGAGGAACCCCATGTAAAGCGGATACGATTACAGCTGTTAGGAGTAAAAGGAACCCCGTATGCGGGTCTCCAAGATTTAAATGGAAGTAACATATTCATTGTGACAATGGCTCGTGCATGTCTCTAGTCCCCATTCAGCAGACCCGAGCCATAGGGATTTTGCGATTGCTACAAAAAACGTGACATGGTCTTCTTTCGAAATCAATCGTTTTTTCAAAAAAAACACCCACCAAAACAGTTTTTATGAACACAAACAGGCATTAAAAAAATGATGGAGAATATGCCTTTAAAAAGAAAAGTCGCACTAAAAGGGAGTACCCGGGAAGAAAGGGAAAGTGGCGCCGTGGGGCAGCGAGGCAGATAAGGGCGGGAAAAGGAGTGGACAGAAGATTGGGAGCGTGGATGGGGATGGAGGGCGAGATAGGCTGGGGCAAAAGATGCAGAAGGAGCACGAAGGAGATTGGGGGGAGGTGACCCTTAGTCAAAGAATACTAAGAATGAAGGATTGCTCTGTGCAAGAGCAACTGGGGGGCCTAAGGTAAGGACTGGGAGTGTGGCAGGGACTGGGGAGTGCAAGAGGAACTGGGGGGCAATAAGGTGAGGGCTGGGAGTATGGCGGGAACTGGTGAGTGCAAGAGAAACTGGGGGGGGGGGGGCATAAGGTAAGGGCTGGGAGTGTGGCAGGGACTGGGGAGTGCAAGAGGAACTGGGGGGGCACAAGGTAAGGGCTGGGAGTGTGGTGGGGACTGGTGAGTGCAATAGGAACTGGAGGACATAAAGGTAATGGCTGGGAGTGTGGCAGGGACTGGTGAGTGCAAGAGGAACTGGGGAGGCATAAGGTAAGGGCTGGGAGTGTGGTGGGGACTGGTGAGTGCAAGAGGAACTGGGGGCATAAGGTAAGGGCTGGGAGTGTGGCAGGGACCGGGAGTGCAAGAGGAACTGGGAGGGGGGGGCATAAGGTAAATTCTGGGAGTGTGGCAGCGACCGGGAGTGCAAGAGGAACTTGGAGGGTGAGGGGGTACATAAGTTAATGGCTGGGAGTGTGACAGGGACTGCTGTGTGCAAGAGGAACTGGGGGGGGACAAGATAATTGCTGGGAGTGTGACAGGGACTGGTGAGTGCAAGAGGAACCGGGGGCATAATGTAATGGCTGGGAGTGTGGCAGTGACTGCTGTGTGCAAGAGGAACTGGGGGACATAAGGTAAGGGCTGGGAGTGTGGCAGGGACCGGGAGTGCAAGAGGAACTGGGAGGTGGGGGCATAAGGTAAAGCTTGGGAGTGTTGCAGCGACTGGGGAGTGCAAGAGGAACTGGGAGGGGGGCATAAGGTAATTCTTGGGAGTGTTGCAGCGACTGGGGAGTGCAAGAGGAACTGGGAGGGGGGCATAAGGTAAAGCTTGGGAGTGTGGCAGCTACTGGTGAGTACAAGAGGAATTGGACGGATATGAGGTAAGTGTTAGGAGACTGGATGGGAGGGAGGGCGTGATAGGCTGGGAGAAAGGATTCAGAAGGATCAAGAAGACGATGGAGGATGGGTGGGGAAGGGAAGCCTGCAGCAAAGAATACTAATAAAAAAGAATGAAGGACCGGGGAGGGACATAAGGTAAGGGTTGGGAGTGTGGCAGGGACTGGTGAGTGCAATAGGAACTGGAGGACATAAAGGTAAGGGTTGGGAGTGTGGCAGGGTCCAGGGAGTGCAAGAGGAACTGGAGCACATGAGGTAAGGGTTGTGAGTGTGGCAGGGATTGAGGAGTGTAAGAGGAACTGGAGGGCGTAGATAAGGGTTGGGAGTGTGGCAGGGGCTGGGGAGTGCAAGCGGAACTGGAGGATATAATGTAAGGGTTGTGAGTGTGGCAGGGATTGAGGAGTATAAGAGGAACTGGAGGGCGTAGATAAGGGTTGGGAGTGTGGCAGGGACTGGGGAGTGCAAGAGGAACTGGAGGACGTAGATAACGGTTGGGAGTGTGGCAGGGACTGGTGCGTGCATGAGGAAGTGGAGGACATAGCGTAAGGGTTGGGAGTGTGGCAGGGGTTGGGGAGTGCATAATGAAGTGGAGGACATAATGTAAGGGTTGGGAGTGTGGCAGGGACTGGGGAGTGCATGAGGAAGCGGAGGACATGATGTAAGGGTTGGGAGTGTGGCAGGGATTGAGGAGTGTAAGAGGAACTGGAGGGCGTAGATAAGGGTTGGGAGTGTGGCAGGGACTGGGGAGTGCAAGCGGAACCGGAGGATATAATGTAAGGGTTGGGAGTATGGCAGGGATTGGGGAGTGCTAGTTTTGGCTTTGCATTGTGACACTGCTAGTTACTGTGACTGGCAGTGTGAGAGGTTTGGGACTAGAAGATATAATGGGGGAATTGATGAGTGTGAGGAGTTTGGGTGACTCGGGCATTGGGCGAGTAGAAAGGCAATACTTGTGCCATCGATCAATAGAGTTAATATAGAACGGGCACGAACTTCAAACCACTAAAGTACTGCAAATGAAACGCTGTTCGGTGAAGCCTGGGTCGTCACGGGCTCTTTATTAAATTGCTATCAGAGGGCAACAGACAAAAGGTACACATAGTGTCAATCTGGCTCTCTTGCAGCCTCCCACGCCCCCCCCCCGCCCCTCCCACCCTTTCTCACTGCCTGGGTGTATCACAGCCCGGCTCCCTCTCACTCTGCAGTCAATACAAACCAGCCTAAAATGGTGAACAGTCTTTATAACGAAAATGTGATGTAGAATGCGCATATAACGAAGAATGTATAACGAGAAACATAACGAAAATGTATGTGGGGGTTCAGTAAAGGGTTAAATCTTGTGGGGAAATGGTTGGGGTGGGAAACGGATGCTTGGGGGGGGGGGGAGACCCCCCAAAAATGAAAAGAGAAGAAAAAAAATGTATTACATTTTCGTTATATGTGCATTCGTTACAAAGACCTGTCACCCCTAAAACATGCTGCAAAAAAACAGTTTTGTGGAAAATGTCAGTTTTTAATGTTGCGAGGCGGTTCCCTGCAGCCTCCGATTACGGACACAGCACTCCAGTGTGTAACCTCTGGAGAGTTTGACCGGTGACGAGCATCTTTAGAGCGCACGCTAGTAACTGAAGGATGGAGTATAGCTGCCCGCAGATGCTTCTATTAATGAACTGGGTAGTCCTTAATTTGCCTGCCTGGCATTAGCAAAATATTAAATTGCCAGGATTCAAAACTGAAATGTTAAAACCACACCCCAAACTCTTCAGCAATTGACTTCGCGCACTGAGCTAACTTAATGACTAGGTGGGGGTTCTCCTTTTCCCATCCTTGCTGCATCTCTTGGAGTTTGCTGATATGATAACCCAATGCTTTATATAACGACCTCAGCCTAATGTATGATGTAATTAACGTAACTAACGTCTGCAACCTATGCAAGCAACGTCTGTAACCTAATACCTATGCAAGCAACTAATGTAAGCACTTTTCTTGAGCAAAAAGTGCCTAGTTGCCTCCGGGCTAGGGGCGCTATACAAACGACTAAATAAATAAATAAATGATGCTTTTCCCGAAAGGAGCAACATGTGGGTTTGAAGGCAGGATGCAGGATAGTGTGATGGTGGGGTTGGTGCCTCTTGAAGCATGTGCGGGCGAGTGGTTGGACACCCCTAAGGCAGAGCATCTGGAACCACATGGTGGTCTTCTGGGAGGAGAGGACCGGGTAGAGCCCCCCACATGAGAGGGAAGGGTCTTTGAGGCCACTCCCTAGAGAAGGGCGTAGCTTCCCGCAATTCACCCAATGGTGACCAGCTTGGAGCGGGGCCAAAGTTAGGCAGTTCCTCCCTCCTCAACACCCACTTAGAAATGATACATGTGCATTGAGAACCAGCCCTGGAAGGTGTTGGGCTGGGGTCTGCGTGGGCCGTGCGCCACTGGGGTGCAGACTTGTCCTGAGCCTTAAGCCGGCAGTCCTGGGGTCTTCGTAGGGGTACTGCTGGGGCATGTGGGATAGCTGCTTCCACCAATTACGTCATGAGGACTCTGGAAAATGCTCATGTGGACAGCTGTTGGCCGATTTAAAGGACAACTTCCTATAGAGAGAAGTGGAGACAAGTGCCCAGAGACCCCTCTGAGTGGTGGCACGCTACATACATGTTATCAATCATTCCATCCATCGAGTGTTTCTCTCTGGAGCAAGATATATTCAACAATTAGAGGCTTGCTAGGGGAAAAGGCCACCTACTGGCAAATAGTGCCCCATGTCACAGATGCCACACACATCACTCCCAGTCTCCGAGGTGGTTAAAGGGTTTTTATAGATGCTTTAATGATTCCTAGGGTCGCCCCACTCTTTCTCTCGTCTGTAGGCACGTCCTCCCTGACCCAGACGTCCTTATCCTCAGGTTCGTGCTAGCGATTGTTTCACCCTCCCTATACTAATCGCTAGATGAGCTCCGATGACAACCTAAAGGTGCTTGACCTCATCTATCTGACTTCCCACAGGGACGTCCTAGCTTTCCCTACCCTAGCCAGATGTTAGTGGCTCAAGGGATTTTTGAGATTGGGTCTTTCGGACACCTTGTATGAGTCGATGTTCCCCTCTCCTCTCCCTTTTGCTTTCCTCTCTAGATTCCTCCGCTACTGCAGTCTCTCTTCTCTTCTTGCCCTCCAATGTGTTTCACACTTGCCACCCTTATATATTGCTCTTCCCTCCTACTTACTTGCACTCCCTCCTCCAAACTACTACTGCTTCCTCCACACTATGCGCGCACACTCCTTTCACTCCGTACTGCTCGCTTCACAATCACTGCTTACACTAATCTTTCCAGCCACATGCCACGCAAACACTTGCACTGCAGTACTATATCACTCCCTAGCCAATGCCTCGCCTGCTCCAGAAATCGACTCCATGCCTTGCCGCTCCTTCCTCCCTCCCTCTGCTGGTCTCTTGATCATCCCATTCATGCGCAATCTCCGCAGAGACATGCGTTGGTTGCTACGCAAATGGAGGCATACCCACTCGCATGAGGACCTGCAACTCTACTTCTCTGATGTTAAACTCTACCAGAACAGTGGCACTCTTCTTGCCCGCCAAATGCTCTCTCATATCTCTTCCTCTGCTTACCCAGTTCTCACCCGACACTCTCCCCTACTCTTCTTCATCTCGAAAGCTTCGCGTCATCTATGACCCTTCTCACACCTTCTCTATGTTCTCCAAGAATGTAACAGCAGCTCGCCACAACCTCCTATATTTTACAAAAATCAGGCACCTCCTTCCTTTCAACATTGCCAAGCATCTCTTAACCACTTTTGTCTTCTCTAAACTGGACTACTGTGCCAACATCCTCTTTGGTCTTCCCAACTATGCTTTCTGTCCTCTCGACAAGATCATTAACTTTGCTACCAGGACTCTTTGAACTCCCTCACTTCACACCTACTTTGTAACGTCACCATGCTGGATGGTTGATGATGCAAAACAGGGCCAGGTTTAAATTTCTTCTCCTGGTTCACACATCTATCCATGGTAAGGCACCACTGTATCTATCCTCCTCTATCCAACTCTACAAGCCTTCTCATAATCTCAGTTCTGCCTCCTCGACTACCCTTGTGGTTCCTCGCCCTCCCTGTGATTCCTCTCGCTTCCGCTCTTTCTCTCGTTGCTCCACTTGCATGGAATTCTCTTTCCCCCAGACATACGAGAAACAGTCCATACAGATTTATTCAAAGACAAACTAAAAGCCTACCTCCTCACCTCTTAACGTACCTCTCATCTGCCTGCTAGCTAACATTTTTCCTTCGCCTCTAACCTGCCTCTGTCTCTCTCTTCCTCTGCCTCCATTTTAGCACTTCACCCATCATGGTCACAACCCGAGCACAGCTGGCCGTACCGCCTACATGCACCTAAAAATGTCCAATGTTCGTTGTCCTAAATCTATCTATGTCCACTTATGTATTGTCGCCGGTGACTGTTCCATTTTCTCCCCTCCACAACCAGGCTAGAATGTCCCTTAAACTCACAGCTCACTGCTTCCCATCAAATCTGATTTCTTATCTATTGTACGTTCTTTTGTGATCAAGAGAGCTTTGTTCCTCCCCTTCCACCTCTGACTTCACTTGAATAACCCACACTTTGTGCTTCCAGCTTGCATCCCTTCGCTCTATCGGGATTGGATTTCTCTCCCTGGACCTATCTTTCCAAACCGGTGTGTGTGTCTGTGTGTGTAAAACAAAACGCCATGGTGTCCAGTCATAGTTTAGAAAAAAAAGGATCGAATGCCCTTTTTTTCAAAACCAACCAAAAGGACAGGAAAAAAAAATGTTTGAATGCTTTTTTATTTATATATTTTTTACTTTAGTGTGCATAATTTTTTTTTTAAAAAGAATACGGGGGTGGGGGGAACCCCCCATTTAAAAAAAATAAATAAAAATAAATAAAAATAAATTAAAAAAAGCATTCAAAACTTTGTTTTTCTGCACTTTTGGTGTCGAAAAAAAGGCATTCGATCCTTTGTATTTCGAACAAGTGACCTACAACCAAACGCCATATGTAGAGGGCTCTAGGCCCCACCTCCTTTTTCTGCATGGTCCTTTGCAAAATGGAGGTGATGGCCCTAGAAGGCAAGGGTTGTTGTTAGTGTTCCGGGCTCCTCAAGGGCGTTTCTCTGGGGCAACAGGGGATATTTTCCACTTTTTGTCCCCAGTGGTCTAGGAGGCTTTTGGGTTGTTGTACAGGCTTGCCCGGATCGCTCAGCAGCTCCGCACGGTTCTTCTGTCGTCCGCGTACAGAGGTGGCTTTCTCCCTGGTGCTGTTACAGCAGTGTGTGATACATGTCTTCATTGATGTCTCATCTGTCTTTCCACCTGGTGGGCCTCGTTCTCTGAGCGGCACAACCGTGTTGCGGTCTGAAGCCGTTCTTTTTTCATGCAATTAGGGATCTGGATTCTCCTACTGATGGTTTTTCTTGCTAGTGTGTTGTCTCCAAAGGCAACAGAAGGACGCTGACAAGTATCTGATATTGGAGGTAAGGCTCGAGACAACAGTGGCCTGCGCAGAAACATGCTGGCACAAGTGTGGGGGGAAGGCAGGAACTCAACTGCCCTCATGACAGGGCTTGCTGTCGATTTCCCCCTGTACCGCCAACCTCCTGTCTAAAAGACCTCTTTCCGTCCTTGACAAAGCCAGGGCATGGGCTTGGTCCAACCAGCCATAACAGAGTGCGGGCCATTTTCTTCTTGTGCTTGCAGGACTGAAGGCTTTGCGTTAGCAGTAATTTGCATATGATAAGTATGCATCTCCCATGGTTGCAGCACTCTGTGGGCCTGCTGAAAATGTAAGAGTGTGGGGCTCAGGAGAAGTCCACATGCCCCTCGTTCTCCATTTATGTGGGTGATGCTGATAATCTGGGCATCCTTTGCCCGTGGTTGGCCACTGCATAGACCTCTCCATATGGGCCTGCTGTGCAATTGCCGCTTTAGGACAAGTCTCTTTTCCTGAATAATTTATAGTTTGTGTACCTTCTCTGATTGAGACTTGCACAACTACTGCCTGTGTCTCGGGAGGATAGCTCAGGGGCAACATGCTCACCTTGGAATCAAGATGACGCGGAACAACACAGGTTCGATCCCCGGGTCCGCGCTTAGAAACCTCTGGGTATTAAGCGCGTTACAAATAACATATCATATCAATCCTGACCTGCTTCAGCGTGGCAACTGGACTTATTCCGGCTATTTGGCATCATAGCAAGTTTACGCCCTAAACATTCTTAAATCAACCAAACCACCTTTGGTTGCTTGGCTTGCGCCCAAGCCTTGTTTATCCTGCAAGCAACCAATGCCTGACAGTGGTACGATGCAGCAATGTAGCCGCGCATACGCCTAACATTAATGTGTGTGTTTTGTACACACCATTACTAAGAAGGCAATTGACACCACTTCCTGCTTTGGATCATAGGAGAAGCTGAGACTTGCTTCCCAGTGAAGGTGGGAGCTGGAACTGGGGCGTATCGAGCTACGAAATCTCACTTAGAAAATATTCCAATGGTAACTTCAAGATAATGAATTGCTGAGATCACCAGGCATATACATTCCATGTTCTATGAATATTTGGGTTGCTAGATGACTCTTCTGTTCCGTTACGGGGCTTTCATTTTTCCATCAATTGCCTGCTGGGAGTTGTAGTGTTGGGTCACTCAAATGGACTGAGGTACAACGAAGATGAACGCAAATCCCTTGCGAAATGCCACTCACCAGAGGATACCATTTCAAAAGAGGGGATATTTTAAGATCTTTGTAAATGAGCGCAGGTTTCGTTAACCTTCGGGGGGTAGGCGTTGGGGGGGGGGGTTAAGTCATTGGCAACCTGGCATTAATGCTTCTACTTAACATGCACACAGGACACCATTGTGTTTATGCTCCAAGTATGAAATGTCACCCGTCCCTGGCTAGAGGCGAGTACACATTTTGAGCCCCGCCTTACTACATGCGAGCAAGTCTGATTGGATCCCCGGGGTCCACGTGGGTTATTCAGACTCGTGATCTCAAGAACTTATTAGAGGGACCATGTCGCAGGGGGTGCTCCGGAATCCCTTGAAGTTGTTGGGGTTTGTTTGTTGTTTTGTTTAATCAGCTACTGCCAAAAACAATATTCATTTACCAAGTAAATTGATGTTCAACTTTGTAAAATTGTGCAAAACCCACCCCCAAATAATAAATATTACCAAATCACAATATGTACAACAAATATCAATGATGTATGATATGGCATTCACAACTCGCCCGTGCACAAGTGTTTCTAGGCGCGACAAGACAAGGAGGGGGAAACAAAGGGAGGACAAAACAACGATCTTACTAGGCCTTGTGTCATTCAGATCGTGCAAGAGCGTGGTGGAGGAGAAGTGCCGGTGGGGTAGGGGGTGGACGGAAAAGTGCTGGACAAAGCGTGCAGCCAACAGGTGGCAAGTGCGAGTACTCATAAGTGCAGCCAACAGGGGCAAATAAGTGTAACAGAGGGGACTGTGGGGTTACAGGTACAGACCACAAGTGCAGGGGAGAGCCGAGGGGCAGTGCGTGATTGCAGCTGGACAGGCAGGGACCTGGGCCCAAGTTCAGAGGGTGACCAGGTGTCCAGTGCGTGATCAGGCAGGTGTGCAATGACCACACATTAATCAGGGGTACACATATCAGGTTGCAAGCTACTTGCCAGCCATAAATGTCCCTTCCCGTCTCAGGTCTGCAGATACACAGTGCACACCATTTGTGAGTGTGAGTGTGAGTGTGTGTGTGTGAGTGAGAGAGTGAGAATATATATGACACTGTTAGGGTGTGCATCGTGACAGATGAAGTTAGCAGAGTGCGGTTTTCATTACTTGCTCAGAAGGGCCTCCTACTTGAATCACTACCACAGACATGTTTCATATTTATAATTCTGTAGTCATTATGATGCTCCCACAATTATTTGTTTTTATGAAAATCACCTGGACTCGGTCACTCCTGCAGGTGCCTCCCAGCAGCACTTGATTTGGTTGCTTGTGGATATCGGGTGCTGAATGATTGACCTGAGCTGGGGTTCCGCCCCTCACACTCCCCCAAAGATCTCTGGCCACCTCCTTGCCCCCCCACAAAGTTTCCCAGAGTAAATCGTGTGTACTTCCAGCACTGATGTTTAGCGATTATATTGCAGGCTTATGTGAAGACATCCTTATATTGATTGCTGTTATGGGAAGCCCTTTTTTTTTTTAACAAAAAACATTTCTTTTTAAATGTTATTTTATTTTATGTTAATTTATACCGTATAGCGCTACCACTCAGATGCGGATATCCAGGCGCTCATAATCTTGAATTCCTTTTTTTTGTGCAGCATGAAAGAGTGGCCCGGTTACTATGAATCACGTATTTTAAGTCCAAACCACAGAGTCTTGCAACATTGAACTCGCCTGATAAATGTTGAGCAACCCCTACTCTGCAGAACCTGCACGGAGACTATAAGACCGAGAAAAGGCAAACAATTGTTAAACTCTGACCTGCTACTCCTGGAAATGTCTTCACAATTTCCTTTGAACTTGAGGCGAGGTGCCTGGTGTTTATCGCAACGCTGATCCCATAAATTCTCTCGCTTTTCAGAGAAATGCATTGTCCATCTGTCCTCGTTTTTTTTTGTTTAACCTCTCCGATTCCCTTACCTTAGCCGTGGCTCTGTGTCCCCTTTGTAGCCCCCATGGTTAGAGGGAGAGTGATTTAGGGGTTACATTGATGACATGGCTGGAAAACCTGGATTCATAGATCCGCATTTTGCCACTTGTTCAACTTACTTTATCTGCAATCGCTGGGGTCTGCAATCTTTGCCTTTGGAGATCTTTAAACTACCACTCCCATCAGGCTTAGCAAGCTTAGGCAATGGCGAGGGGTCACGGGAGACGAAGTCGAAACTTTCTGGAAACCTTCTAGTTTTAGATCCCTATCTTAGGACTTTAAATTATAACCATCGGTGATGAATACCTGTCTAGCAAGCCTTGGCAATGCCAGCAGTTGTGGCGTTTGTGTAGGCATGGTGTCAGCATTTTTGGCTCTGCCATAATACTACCTAGCCAAAAATGGTAAATGTTGCTAGTACCTGATATGATATGATGATAGGTTATTTATAATGCGTTTAATATCCAGAGGTTTCTAAGCGCGGATCCGGGGATCGAACCTGTGTTGCTCCGTGTCGTCTTGCTTCCAAGGCGAGCACGTTGCTGCTGAGCTATCCTCCTGAGAGGCCTAGTCTGGCATTATGGCAGTGGTTGGCAAAAGCCTATCTGGTGCCTATATAAGAGCCAAAACGGTTGGCTTTGTCATTGCTTGTTTTGAACAGAAATTCCTTGTAATCGCGTACTTTTATCAAATAAGTGGCTGAAGGCAGAATTGTGCAAGACCGTTTTATCACACCAGGAGCGTGTTTAGCTGGTTCATAGCTGCAATGAAGCCATGAACTTTCAGAAGGCTGGTCAGAAAGCACAGAACTCGAATCGGAGATCCCGGGAGGGTGTGGGGGAGGATATGGTTTGGGTGGGGAGCGGCGGGTAGATAGTGGGTGAAAACGGCCATAAGGGCTAGCATGGCCATGGGCAGTCAATGTGTGGGTCAGTAACCAAACACTCCCCACAGGCTGTGTCCCTCCTTACATCTCAACTCCCTACTTTCCTCACTTCCCACGACAATAGTTCTGTTTCATAGGCAGCCCTTGCAGGGCCACACAGTAGCAAAACTAAAACCAATGACCTGGCCAGGCTTCAGATAAGAATTTGAGGTAAGAGTAGTTTAGTCCTTAGTTTGAAAGTTGGGTGTAGAGATATTTGTAGCGAGTGCAAATGTAGTTCTCTTTCCTGTCTGGAGAATTATTAGGCAAGTAAAAATATATATATATATATATATATATTTAAGTTTTGATTTTTCTTGTAATCCAAACATTCTTTGTAGCTAGCAGTTCTCATAAATGAGCATTTCTACCATTAAGACCCGCCCCCTCACACACGGGTGCATTTTTGCAGGGCTTCTCTGAACCCATCCCCTCAGCAGAGATAGCTCAGCAGCAACATGCTCGCCTTGGAAGGAAGACCACGCAGAGCAACACAGGTTTGATTCCCGGGTCCGCGCTTAGAAACCTCTTCGGTATTAAGTACGTTATATATAAGCAATTACAATTACGGAGCAGGTGGCTCAAAGAACCAGACATCTGTATACTTAGTCCCGATTGTTCTTTGTTGGAAGTATTGGCCTGCTTTGGAGGAGTAAAAAGGTGCCTAGAACGCATACCTGTAGCCTTGGCCACATTGTAAATGTTCTCCGTAAAGCAGCACAAACAGGCGTAAAAAAACTCAATTTTCAAACTCTGGCCAGACATTAAAAGTGACTGGCCTCCTCAATTCGCCACATGCACAAATAGACCCATTTCCTACTCGACGAGAGTTAATTATATCTCACCAATGGGTAGTGGTCGGTGCACATTTTGAAGCGTGGGCCCAATCGTGCTTCAATATTCAGCCACACTCTTCAAGCTCCTAAAACAAATGCCCTGGTGGACAACCGATGCCTTGTTTGCCACCTAGATCACAATATGATCTTGAACACCGCTCTGCTGGATCACAATATGATCTCGGATACCGCTCTGCTATGTCACCTAGATCACAATATGATCTCGGACAGCGTTCTGCTATATCACAATATGATCTCGGATACCGCGCTGCTATATCACCTAGATCACAATATGATCTCGGACAGCGCTCTGTTATATCACAATATGATCTCGGATACCTCTCTGCTATATCACAATATGATCTCGGATACTGCACTGCTATATCACCTAGATCACAATATGATCTTGGATACCGCTCTGCTATATCACCTAGAGCACAATATGATCTCGGACAGCGTTCTGCTATATCACAATATGATCTCGGATACCGCGCTGCTATATCACCTAGATCACAATATGATCTCGGACAGCGCTCTGCTATATCACAATATGATCTCGGATACCGCTCTGCTATATCACAATATGATCTCGGATACTGCACTGCTACATCACCTAGATCACAATATGATCTTGGATACCGCTCTGCTATATCACAATATGATCTCGGATACCGCTCTGCTAGGTCACAATATGATCTCGGATACTGCACTGCTATATCACCTAGATCACAATATGTTCTTGGATACCGCTCTGCTATATCACCTAGAGCACAATATGATCTTGGATACCGCTCTGCTATATCACCTAGATCACAATATGATCTTGGATGCTGCTCTGCTATATTTGATGTGAGCATTAATTCCATGCATTGCCTCACTCAAGAGGACAGCATGTCATCCCTATTGAGGCATTCTTTACTTTTTTATATCATTGCATCCTTTCATAGAATGGTCTTGTAATTTTGAGGACAGCACTTTTCCTTGCTATACAATATTCCCAAAAGAAACCATGTATGTCAGGGACGTGCATTCTTAAGCTTTGTAGACCTAATCTGAGGGCCGTGCCGGTAGTTATGGGCCCCGAAGACAAAGTTAAAGGCCTGAGTATAGCGAGGGCATTTAACCAGGTTTACGGGACCATAACTCCAGGTTAGGGCCCCAGGGCGAAGACTATAAAGATAATGTGACCCACTCAAATTTGGGGTTGGGGGCGATTAAAAAAAAAATAAAAAAAGGTATCTGCATGGAGTGGTTTTTGGGAACTGGCTAGGTTTCGGCAACTATGTAGAAAGGTGATGTGGAGGGAGAGGACGGGTGGGGCTTAGTAAAAAGTTGGACCGCGTCATGTGCGGTCTGGCAAAGTAACTGAGGCGGCCCGTGGGCGTTAGGGGAAGAAGCTGGGCCACATAAGCCAGGTGTGGCCTGGTGAAGATTGAGGCGTCAGGGGACAGAGCCATCTTTCTCCAACCCCATTAAGGTAAAGAACAGGAGATTGGGGTGGGGGATTTCTGGTGCCTGGCCCGCGTCACTTGGGTACGGCCCGGGCGAGTACCAGAACGGTGTGGTGGCATGGCTGTTGGCGCCGTGCTCCCCTGATGAGAGGGAGCGAAGCAATGAGAAGCCTGCCGACGGCAGTAATTGGAGGAGTGCCACAGCTCACCCTTCTCATTGAGCTATTTGCAGGCCTTTTTGGATTTGCAATTGCCTGCCAGCTCGTATGGCCCAGAAATTGCCCAATGGAGAGTACCACGTCAGTCCCCCAGGCCATAAACTGGTATAGGCCCGGTCTTTATTTGGACCCAGTTGCGAGTACAGTATCTACCACAGAACAGGTCTCCTGAGTGTTGCTACCCTTCACGCTGGTAGAAACCGGCCTTTTTTTCTTTTTTGTTCTGGATCGCAACTTCAGCTGGTGTGGTCTAGTCCTCTTGTCCCCAGTTCATGCAGTGCTCTTGTTAAATTTGTATGAATTCTCCAAATAATTTTCAATCAGACTAGACGTGAACTATTTAGATTTAAGCAACGAGCTGGGTGTAGATCGCTATTTTTTCAGCTGCGCATCCCTCTGGAACAGCCTCCCTTCCTTTCGGAACCTTGAGCAGAACTATCTCTGGTTCCGGAAGCAGCTCAAGACTTTCCTCTTTGCTTCTGCCTTCTCTGTTCCTCTGCCCTGCTGATCTCCTCTCTGATATTGAACTGGCTACCTTCTGTACCACGGGCCCAGGTCCCTTTCTGCCCAAATGCACACCTGCACTGCCTCTCGGCAACCATGCACATGGGGCTTTATCTGCAAACCTACAGACCCCCCTACCTGCACTATTTAACATTTGCTGTCTGCACTTAACCTCTGCACTGCCACCTGCTGGCCGCACTTTGTTTTCCGACGTTTCAATCTTTATGTCCTGCACTTGCTCCCCATCCCTTTCCCCCGGCACTTCTCCCCTTTCCCCTCCCCTGCACTTGCTCGATCTCAGTGTCACTGGGCCTAGTAAGATCGTTGTCTTGTCCCCTCCTTGTTCCCCCTCCCATGCCTCATCAAAACAGCAAAAAAATCTTAAAAAGCATTGGCAAAGCTTACAGTTTGGGCTTTCTTTGTAGGCATGTGCCAGGCACTGCCATTATGGTACCTCCTGCCCATAAGGTGGCAACTGATGGAAAGCAATGTGTTTTAACTGGGCATCTTAGAACAGTGCCTGCCAAATGCCTTTTTAAATACTTGTACCCAAGCCATAGATGTTGGCTTTGACAATGCTTGTTTATAAAAGGACTTAAGTACAAGGAACATATATAAATCGAGTGTCTGAAGGCACACTTGGTTGATAGATTTTTATTAAACCAGTAACACATTTACAGCTACAGTTAAGTCCCTAACTCTTTATTTTATTTTTATTTATTCATTTATCTGTAGGGCGCCGAAAGCCTGCAGGCATCGGGGCGCCAACATAAAGACAGGACGCTAATGACAATACAAAGAGACAGGACACTTGGTCAGTGGAGGAAGACCAAACAGTGCAGTGTTCAGTATATATAACTGTCTTATAGTCCAATTTATTAAACAGGAGTGTTTTCAGCTTTTTTTTTTGCAAAACAAGGTGATTTGTCTCTAATCTTAGTTTTAGGGGCAGGCCATTCCAGTTTGTGGCTGCACGGATCGGAAAGGCTCTGACTAGGCCGTTTGCTTTCTTGTGTGGTTTTACTATGGCGAGTCTGAGTGTTTCTGACCTAAGTGATCGTGCTGGTAAGTATTGGGTGATCTTTGATTTCAGATACGCTGGAGCTTTCCCATGGAGGCACTTGTGAACTAGTGTCATGGATTTGAACAGCACTCGATCTTCAACCAATGTAGCTCTTTCCGAGCTTCGCTGATCTGTTCCGTTCTCCGTTTCTGTTTGATTATTCTGACCGCATTGTTTTGTACTAGCTGATATTTGTTCATACTTTGCTTGTTGGCTCCAAGTAGTAGTGCATTACCATAGTCTAAACGGGACAGTACGATTGCTCTCGCGATAGTAGCGCAGTCTGAAGGGGGCTTGATTGCTCCGAGCAGTCTAAGATAGTATGCACAGGTTTTAATCACATAGGATGCTTGAGCTTCAGATCTTAAGGAGGCCTCTAGTGTCATACCAAGGGTCTTAACCTTGTTCTGTATCTGGGTGTCTTTGATTTTGAAGGAGTTGTATTTCAAAGATAGCTTGCCTCTAGCCTGACTGGAACCAAAGATCATTAGCTCGGTCTTTTTGCTGTTTAGACACATCCTGTTGCGATCCATCCAAGATTCTATGGTGTTATGTAGATCAGTGACTGTCTGGCTGTCTTTTTCGTAATCGCTGCTTAGTTCTACTACTAGCTGTGTATCGTCAGCGTAGTTTGTGAAATAAGTCTTTATCTTATCAAGTACCTCACAAAGAAACCTTAAGTACAGATTAAATGAAAGCAGAGACAAGCTCGCTCCCTGAGGGACCCCACAGAAGGTGTCAGCTTCTTGAGAGATTTTATCTCCCCAGATACCAACCAGTTGATTGCCTATTTAGAGCAGTTGGCTACTTTTTCAAGAGCTTGCTGGAGTAGCTTATGATCTAGGAGATCAAAGGCCGCGCTGAGGGCGAGCAGGATCAGCATGCCTGTCTTTCCTTGGTCAATAATATCCAGCATGTGTGACTGTGAATTCAGCATAGCAGTCTCGGTGCTGCGTGCAGCCCGAAACCCGGATTGTTGAGGATGTAAGATCTTGTTAGACTCTACAAATGATTGCAATTGTGCAGTTGCAACTTTGTCCATTATTTTGAGCGTGAAGTTGCAATTTGTAATGGGTCTGAGGTTGCCAGGGTCTTGCTGCAGACGGCTTAGAAATATCCCTGGGAGGTCAACGTTTGTTGTTACCACTTGATAGAGCTGGCTCTGACACGCCAGGAGAATGTGTGAGCGCGACGTGTGTGGGAGTGGCCATAGTGATTAACATGACCATGGGAAGTCAGTGGGTGGCAAAACAACAACCGGAGGCTTTCTGTGCTTCCTCACGTATCATCTCCTTCCTAGCTATACTCCAATGCAATAGTTTTAGTTAATAGGTGCCGCTAAAGTGCTACTTACTAGCCAAAACTAAATAGAATTCTGACATTGAACTCACAAACCTGCATGAATCCAGAGACGTGTAGGACTTTTACTTGCATGGTGGCGAGTAAAGGAAAAGTGAAGTCGGGCGGAAGCTGCATGTTGCGGTTTCCAGCCACAGAAATGTCATGATGTATTTTCGCTCTCTTTCCACTGGCGTTTCCTGCATAGCACCATTGATGCCTTGTTAGCTGCGCTTGGGCACTTCCGGGTTGGGGGTGGGTGCAAAACGGCAAAACATAAACTTGCTAAGGTGATGTGAGGCACAATCCGAGGAACAATAGTTGCTGGTGGAGTAAATGGATCTTGCATCTAAACAGAAGGCAGAAAACTGTTAAAAAAGGTAAAGTGAGACAGGATTTGGGGAAGATCTTCGGGGGGTCGGGATGGTTAATTAAGCACCTTGCAAACCTACAGTATGGATCTGTGGTGTGCCCTGGTCATCCGCTCATATGAGAAAGCAGCAACCTTCCTTATTTAGCTAAAAATGCTGTGACTGTCCAGCAGGTAGAAGCATTTAGAAATGTCAGGATCTGAGACCCCTCTGGGAACGCGCCCAGAGGCTGTGTGCGCTGCACACTAATTCCCCTGGGCGCCCAAAAGCTAGCCATTGTATGCACGTTGTCCTGGACATGCACAATAGAACATTGCAACACATTGGTGGGTTCTTATGCACAGCTTAACCGGGCCTAATTGTCTTCCATACATCAAAAGCCACGAGATGAGTTGGATTTGGGGGGCTTGGCCCATAGCTACTGTGCATATTATCTTATTTATTTATTATTACATTTGTATTGCGCACCTAACCCTCAGGCATCTGGGCGCATAAGCTTATGAATATGGTTACAAGTAATGCAGGCTTAGGAGAATGGTTACAAGCTTACGGATCGACTGCACTCTGCACAGGGGTGTTGCTAGGTCTGGAAAAGATCCAGGGTTACGCTCATTTTGTGACTGTTGGGACTGGGGGCTAGCTAGCCTTTATGGTTGTAACCCCTGAGCTTCTATCCAGGGCTACAACCAAAATACCGGGGCTATAGCCCCCTCAATCCCCTCCCCCCAGCAATGCCTCTGTCTCTGCACATTATATTGCCTGATGTGGAGAAAAGCTGTAGTCCTACATAATTCTAGATAATCTGGTCCGCCTTTAACCCTATTTTGTCTATGTAGGTATATCATTCATGTAACTGTGTTCTTCTGTTGCATAATTATTATTATTGTGTTTGAACGCGGACCTAGCCTCGAGAAGCAACTGAGCACTTTGCAGAGGTATACAACAATACAGATAAATAACAGAGGCAACAGAACAGATGTACAGAGGACCACAGCTGTACCGGGTGGTGGGGAGGAGAGGGGCGAGCGGCATCTAGCGAGTCAGGTGGCGCGAGGGGGCGACGTGATGGCCTACATGTTGGGGAGATATTAAGATTTTAACTGATCGAATTATTCAATTGAATTGCATGCTTACACGCGTCACAGGTACACGCGTCCACAACATTTCCGGGCCCAAGATAACCTTGATCCACCATTCTAGACCCTACTCCCTAAAAAGGAGAATGGGAGGGGATTACGGATGTACTGAATTGATAATGCTTGGTGCACATCTGTCCGAGTAAAATCGTATTCGTTGGAGAGTCCTCACACAGATGTGGGAATTGGCAAATTGATTCTGGACTCATTGCCCAAGAACAATTACATCCCCCCCAACTCCACAAGTTCATCACCACCACTGCAGTTTGCTCATCTTTTTATCATAGTGCCGCTATCATTGGGAATCCAACTTCAGAGCGCTTGAAGGGGGACCAGATTTTTAAATTAAAAAAGCGGGGCGGGCCACAGATATTGAAGTAGGACTGCATTTTCGACACATAGGACTCCAATGAAACAGTAGTCCTACTACTATGTGGCAGCCTTTTCCACACAAAGTGCGTGTAAGTACGTGTTCATTGAAAGCTCCAAGCTCTCATTGCAGGAGAAGTCATGGAGGAAGGGGGAGGGAATGAAACACGTGTTTCATGCCTTCCCATTCCCGATTTTGACATTTGTTCGCGGGTCACTGGCAAAAACCAGGACAATAGCCAGCCATCCCCAAATTCTGGAACAGGGTTTAAAAATTCAGTCTTGAGATGCAGGGACCAAGGGAAAATACTGGGATGGTCCTGGCAAAACCGGGACGTCTGGCCACTCTAAGCACTTGCCAACAGACATTACATATTACAGTCATTAATATCCACAGCGTGGTACTCAATTTATCGGTCTGGGAGGGTTTGGGGATGAAGGACTGAGTCAACCCGATTGGGGTATTGAACTCGTGGCCACATAACTATCCTGTTACCAAGGTCAGCATGTTGCGCTTCAGCCACGCATCTGCCACCTTCAACCTTCCAATACACCAACACGGCAAATATCTACCCTTGCACTTGTTCGCCTGGACTAATGTTCTAGCCTACTTCTGGGCCTCCCTCTTACTTCTCGACTTTCAAACAATTCCAAATCTCACCACCTGCGCGCTCTTCAATCTTCCCCACTCCTCTCCCTCCGACTCCAGGCTGGATGGATACGGATACCTGTGCAGGGACGATCCCTCTTTAGACTGGTGCTGTTGGTCTTCAAATCTGCATATTGCCCGTGACTATCTTGCTACCACTGTCCTCCTCTGCCCGCACCCCCCTTCCTCGCCCTCTCTTCCCTAGTGCCCCACCCAGTCGTTTAGTTCCCGGCCTCTACTCCCATGAGGCCGTTTTCGTTAATGGGCCCTCCTTGCCAACCTCCAGTGGAGCGCTCCGGGGCAAGTGCTCGCCTTGGAAGCAAGACGACACAGAGCAATACAGGTTCGATCCCCTGGTCCGGCTTAGAAACCTCTGGGTATTAAGTGCGTTATAAATAACCAGTCATATATTATATCATCCCCCATGATCTAAAATAGTACCGCCATCTTGAAATTTGAATGCCCAATGAAACTACAGATTCTCTCCCTTGAAGGGCACGTCTGACCCACGTTGTCCTTATGACGACTCCCGCTAGCTTCACCCCCAGTCTGTAAACAAGCTGTGATTGACTGCATGGAACTATTTGACTATTTGTACCTCCTGTAAATAATATTTGAAGGCTTTAATCGGCCCACATTATTTTTACTCTCCAATGCTGCATGTCCTTGCCTTATGTAGAGCACTCTCGCTGGGGTGTGTGCTGATTTGTGCTTCTGGTTAAAAGGCCACCTATTGTCCTGCAAGAAATACAAAGGAATATAAATAAAATATCTAGTCCTCCATTTTCCCATGGATACCATATGGGTACACCACATAAAAGAGGGGTGTTTGAAATTAATTGGAGGTGTTATACATGCTTGACAAGCTCAGTGTTGCTGCACACTGGTGAGCTTTTGGGAGATGAGTCGCGCCGGTAATTTGATTATGCATGTAATTAAATTCCTAAAAGGCCTACGTGGCCTGGCAAAATTGGACACTTCCTGCAGTGTTTTTTTTGGGGGGGGGGTTGTTGTAAGAACTTTGATTATCTGCAGAGCTTCAGGAACTTACCTTTATTTATTATTATTCACACAGTTTTCTAAGCGCGGACCCGGGATCGAACCTGTGTTGCTTCGTTTCGTCTTGTGTCCAAGGCAAGCACGTTGCCGCTGAACTATCCCCCTGGTTTAGCAGAAGCAGTGAAAGGTAGTTAGTAAGCAGTAGAACCTGCATGGCTAACCTGTGTAGGGCGGCCATCTTGCCCTGTGCAACTGGAACAGCCTACCATTATCCGGTGGTTCGGAATGAGCTCACAACTGGATACCACCACCAGCAGCAGGAGGAGGCCCCATTGGGAGATCTATGTGGCTTTAAATCACTGCAGGAATATTGTTACCAAGCCCTAGGCCAGGGCTCTGCAGGCTGCTGCTCCTAAAATTATGGAACTGTGTGCAAAAACAAGGCTACACCCCTCACAGATTGATGCCAGGTTCCTCAAGTGGCATGGAACACTTTTCAAGCCAAGCCAGTGAGGCTGTGCACTGCCGCAGAGTGGGCGGATGAGGTGGACTAGCTCCCAATCTACAGTGTAGGCAGGAGTGGGATCTCTGGACCAAACACATTGGTGGCATTGAGCCAGCCAGTGGAGTAACTTTGCTGAAAATGTTGGGGGGGACATGACATCTAAATGAAAGCAGCCCCTGCCAAATGAGTGAGACAAAATTATGTGCCACAAAAGTTGGGAGGGACGAACGCCATTGCCCCCCCACCCCCTAAAATTATGCCAATGCATTGAGAAAACTGTCCCAACCTATTAAACGAGTCCCCAGAAGTAAATGCAAATAAGGAGCCGGGGGGGCAGGGGGGGCGGGAAAGGATCATAATACAGGGTTTTCGAAATTGAGGGGAGTTGTGCTTTTCCTGTTGGGAGTCTTGAAGAGCCCGGTTAGCTTGACAGCAGCAGCTACGAGGAGCAACGTTTGGCTCCTCAGGCCAAGTGATGGCGAACAAACAGCCAGCTTTGTGAATTTAACTCTGCATTTGTGAAAACAGATAAATAAACACTGGAACACATTTATACAGCATTTAAAGCACAAGGGCTCACAAGTGGTGGGCACAATGATGGGTTTGCATCTTATGTGGGAGTTAGATTTGCAGAACTCTGTCTACTAGCTCCTCATTCTGCCAGGGTAGCTCCTGGTCGCTGGTTAATGCTGGATACCCAGGAGCTCCTGCTTTTAGCTCCGGTTTATCTAATCTTAATTTCGAGGCCTGATAATACAGCATTAACAGGGTGCAAAATGTGCACTAGTTGTTGACCAGTGATATTTGACTCTTGAGGAAATGGTGTGCTGTTTGTATGTATAGAATTGAAAGGGACTTTTTTATGGCTGGCTAGTAGCGTGGAACTTGAAATCTTGCCCCCTGGCATTAAGCTCTGTGTTCTTGGTTGGTAATGGCCCACTCGCCTGATCCTAGCTAGGCTCGAGCAAAGAAGGGCCTTGACGAGGGCATAGAGCTGTTACCAGAAAGCAGGGCTTAATGCTGTTAGCACCGGCCTGTTTTACAAGGAGCTAAACGTGTTCTAAAGGAAAGGTGTTCCCTTTGGGCTATCACCGTGATGCGCTCATCCACCAATCGGAAAAGCATACAATTTTAAGATGGCTGCCATGGATAATGAGAAGGGCTCAGGAGCGAGTCCTTTCTCAATGTCTGAGGCGGAGGACAAGGAGTGCTGGGGCTGGGTTGTCGGGTTAGCGTGGGTAGAGAGCTGGAGAGATTGGAGAAAGGAATGTGGCGGATATGATATGTCATTTTTAAATCAGCTATACAAATGTGTTTCAAGGCGCAACAAGGAAAGGGAGGGGAAACAGAGGAAGGACAAGAACATCTATCTTACTAGGCATCATGGGCAAACACGCTGGGAACTGCGAGAGGAGCAGTGATTCGCTGTTGTGAAATGCAGTCTTGTAGAGGGGATTCAGCCCTGTGTTCCAAGATGCCGATTGAGTGGCTGGCACACCCACGCCGGGTGCTAATACTATATCCCGCTTGCTGAATCTGGCAAACTGATTTAATGGGTAATGGTGATAGAAATGTACCTGGGACACAGTGAGCGTTTAGCAAGATTGTATCCATTCTTATTGTATTTCTCTGGTTATTTTAATTTATTTTTAAAATGAATGGAATATAATTAATCCCAAATTAATGTTACTTGATGGACTACGTCTGAAGACCGTAGTATGTATTGGTGTTTTGTATCGCTCCACAGTGCGTACATATGCCTGTACCCAGCAACCGGCATGAATACTTCACTGTTTGCTGGATGCCTATTGACCATTCCCTTTTTACAGTTGGCCGCTCTTGCAACCACGGTATAGGGCGGTTGGGGACGGTCAACTCCTGGGTGGCCCAACCGGGCCTGGAAGTGTTAAGAGCTGCTACGCCTGTCCCCACTACGCTCCGCACCTACCCACCAAGGTAAACCCTAGCCCCTCGGCTCCATTTGGTCCTGTAGCTATACTCCTCCCAAGTTCGACATTTCTGAGAGCTATTTAGCTCCTGCTTCTAGCCTAGGAGAGCCTGGGTTAACTTGAAAACAACGGGAGGATATCTCAGGTGCAACATGCTAGCCTTTGAAGCAAGACGATGCAGAGCAATACAGGTTCGATCCCCGGGTCCGGGCTTAGAAACCTCTGGGTATTAAGCGCGTTATAAATAACCAATTAAATGTCTCCCAGGACCTACGTTTGGCTCCCTAGGCCCACTGGTGCCTTAAAAACAGCAATATGCAGAATGCAAATAAGAGGGATTACAACACATCAAGGAAACATTTCAATATCATGGACCATGCACAATGGTCAAAATGGTAGTGTGCGTCTCGTGTGGAAGTTAGTTTGGCAGTGCACGGTGTACTCTCTCCTGGTGCCCCAGCGGCAGCTCCTGCGGTGGGCGATGTCGGACACCTAGGAGCTGGATTTTGCTCCTGCTCATGAAATCTTAATTTCCAATCCTGCCCTTTCCCTACTACCCTACTGAACATGCTCCTCCTACCCATCCTACTCCTCCTTACTGTTCTAACCTCCCCCTAGGGTCTCTGGCTGCCACCAGACCCACCCTACCGCTGCCCTGCCCACCCCACTCTCCTTCAGATCCCAATCTCTTTTCCCCTGCCCTTGTACTCTAAAAGTGCTTTCGTTGTATTGTACCAAATGACTGTATCCGCTTGTTGTACAGCGCGCCATTGCTTCACAGCGAGGTGTGCGCCGTATAAACCGCTGCACCTACTTGTCTCTTTAGAGTGCTGTTGTGTTGAGAAAGCCATTGATGAGGGTGGCACTGGTGCCATCTTGAGATGGGGATCTTCATGGAATTTGCTTGTTAAACTCCATATGACCCTAGTGTGAATCGGCAGAATTGGGGTTATGTGTGCGGATGAACGTACGGGGAGATCCTTCGTTAGTTACGCTTCTGTGGTGGAACCCCTGCAGGTCGCCGAAGTCTGCCTGGCGGGTGAATCAATCTCATCAGCAGAGAATGTATTATTATTTTTTGTTAAACAAATGCCGCTCTACCACACAGCTTTTCCCCCAGAGCAGTTGAGGTACGCAGCCCTGGGTTCCCGGTAATGGCCTGCCAACATCACCGTGACAAGGGCGATTTGCGTGACGGGAAACCTTGAGGCCTGAAATAAACTACAGTTACCGCCCCACTCTCTGACCACATTACATATTTAGAACAATGTATAAAAGGTCCATAATGGCTTGATGGGATGTTATGCTACGTTACTAGGATGTATACAGTGCACCGCTGCCATTTCCAGGGACTCCGGGGAAGGATAGTGTTCATCTTTATGGAGCAACCCAGCATTCCTGCAACAGCATATGCCGGGCCAAAATGCAGACTTTTCTTTTCCAACTCCAATTTCTCAGCATATATATATGGGGAACGGGGTACAGTAAATTCTGTCGCATATATATGCGGTGAAAAGGGGACGAAAAGTCTGCATTTTCAGCCGGTGCAGTAAACTGGGCGCACTAATCGCATAGATTCCATCCCCGCCAAGACCCTTTTAAAATATTTACAAATTAAACTTTCATTTGGAAAACATTCAGCCCTGATTTGAGTTGTGGATTTCAAATGGAAGGTGTGGATGGAGTACTCAAAATCACAGAAAGGGGAGGAGTTGAGATCCCGGTGCTGTTGGATTTCTCCACGGCTGTCGACAGCCTGATGCTCGCTCTTGATTGCATGACTGGAGGACTTTCGCATCAGAGGGACTATGCTGGAATGGATGACGCTAGAATGTTGGACCGCATTTCTCGCTGATAGCCAACCAAGGATAGATACACCTCCTTTCTCTTCTCATCTCCCTGAGGTGAGCTGTGGAGTCCCACAGGGTTCAGCCCTGTCTCCTACACTATTTTAACATTGATCTTGGCCCTCTGGTGCAGTTAATCCACTTCTTTGGTTTTAATTTCTTTAACCACGCCACCGACAGCCAGAATATGTTTGAGAAAACACCTTTCACTGCTAACTCAGCTGTAGATTTAAAGATCTCTTAGCGGCATTGGATAACTGTATGGGTCCTAACTTCTTTGAACGTAATCCTACTATAACAGGGATTCTGGTAGCGAGCACTCCAGAATCCGATCTCAAACTTTTCTGGTCCTCCTCTCTCGGTGCGGCCCTTTACCGCCTACATCAGTGAAGAACTTGGAAGTGATAAACTGGTCCTGTGAGTCTCTCAGGTGGCTAAGACCGGGTCTTCCCTTAAGGAGATCTTTCCCTGTATGGCACAGCCCCATCATGTTACAAAACGTAGCAGCATTTGTACAGTCGTCTTTATATCACGCCAACAAGCTTTATCTCAACCTACTGACACATCTATTCTGCGCCACTCAAATAACCCCCCCTAAATGTGACCACATTTCACCTGTTTTCAGAGCACTGCATTGGCTCCTGGGGGGAAGAGCGTATAGCGTTCAAGACCTTATGTTTAGTCCACCGTGCTTTTTAGAAGGCTGGCTCAAGACGTATTGCTCCGGATGCATACGCTCCCTCAATAATAGTTAACAGAGGAATAGGCCGCGTAGGGCCTGAGCGGGCAAGGCCCACCCAGAATCTGTAAACACCCACCCCGCAGTGTTGTGTGGGCATTTACATATGTTAACGTGACGCGGTGGGCCCAACTACGCTAGCTTCAGTCCCCACTTGTTAGATAATCCTGGCAACGCCTCTGGTTAAGGGTTCCAGGATGAGTCGAATAGGCAGTCGGGTCCTTTTTTTGTCCGGCCTGCTCCTTATGGAACGCATTACCTACCCAGGTCGGAGGCATAGAAGACCACCTTATTTTTCGTAAGTGTTTGGAAAATCCTCTTTTTTGACACTGGTCAGAGGCTAGGAGTGCGAAGAAGCCTTTTATGGTGAGCATAGACTGGGAGGATAGCTCAAGGGCAGGACTGTGCACAGCAGCACGGGTTCGAATCCAGATCCCATGCTTAGAGACTGGTCTCCGCTATAAAGTGCATTGTAAAATGTTAATTAATATGTACTTTATAAATAAAATAGAAGCCAACATAAGACATTTATTTGTTCATGGAAGTTCCCCAATTACACTAAGTTTTTAGCATCTTTCTGGAGTGACTATTGTGTAATGGTGGACCTGCCTGCAGGGCAAACCTTTGACAGCAATTGGTCAACTAAAGTGAGTTTGGGTACAATTCCATTCCACGATAGCCCCTGTGTGTAAAGGTTACAGCTGGCTGCATTTCTTGTACGCAGGCGCAGTATTCCCAGGTTCCAAGGTTGATACTTTTCCAGGCAGCTCGCCCAGGCCAGGGGGCGTGTTCATATTCCTACTGATATCCCAGCGTGGGAAGGAAGGAGGGACGGCGAAGCCCTGTGCACGTTGACCTCTGCTGTCCCAGTGCAGCTGGAGGCGGCGGGGCAGAGATTAACAGCACAGCACAGGCTCCCAGCTGCTGGCAGAATTCTGCACCGTAGGCGTCGCTCGGGACCCGTGTCTTCTGTCTGGCAGGGCACTATTTGAGCTGGATCTGCCGGTGGATTCAGAAAGGGGCAATCGATAGCCCACTATTCTATCGAGTCATCTGTTCTTTGCAGCGCTATGAAGGGGCAATAGCCATGGTAGGAAGCGCTATATAAAGACACATTCTTAATAACACAGTTAAAATAACTCAACGGAAGTTAGCAGTACTGAGAACAGTGGTGAGATAACTTTTACTGAAAGTGACTAAGGTAAAAATTAAGAAGGCAAACAAAACCGGACATATATTTAATTTAAATAAAATCATGAAATGGATCAAAAGAAGAGCACTTGCCGGCTAGAGGGTTGTGATTTAGAGCAGGCGAGGAGGGCAGAGGAGGTTTGGAAGGGCACTTGGTGGTACGATGGGTCCCTAGCCCTCACCCCTCCCCCCGACCGTCTTTGCTTTCACAACTTTAACTTCGAAGTTGGAAATCGAGAGTTAAGCACAGATGGAAGGGCTACGGAGTTGACTCTGGGGGCGTGGGATGCTGGGGGTTTCCCCTCCTATCACTGAATCAAAAAGAAACCAAATACACTTATAACTTGGACAGAATTTCCTTTTTTTTAGCAAAAAAACCTTAAAATATTTTAGCTATTTTGGCTACCTTCATTTAAAATGTCTTACTTTTTACTGTTTACAGTGTACAACTAATTATTTCTACTTTTCTTTTCCGCTGCATAATTGACACTTTATTACAGTGGTTTCTTGTAACAGAGCTGATTTCCAAACCAATTTTTAAAACGAATATTAATGTTCATTTTGGCAATTTGCGTACTGAACTCTGGAAATTGTGTTGTCAATTGGCGCTTTATTTTAATTGGTTATTTATAACGCGCTTCATACCCAGAGCTTTCTAAGCGCGGACCCGGGGATCGAACCTGTGTTGCTCTGCGTCGTCTTGCTTCTAAGGTGAGCGCGGTGCCCCTGAGCTATCCTCCCGAGACTTCAATAATAGGTGTTATTATTGTGTCCCAAACCAGTGGTCTTTGTTTTATTGTTGGTAGAAGGAGAAAAGGCTGAGTTGGGCTTCCCAGATGGTCTGCCCAACCCTGCCAGCATGCCCCCCTCGTATTAGCATATCTTTAATGATATGCATTAGGTGGCAAGGCTGTGTAGGCATTTTAGAATGGTTGCCCTTTTTCTGGCATGGTAAGCATTATCACCAAGATAATGGCTATCGTTGGCTTTTCTGATAACTGTGCTCTTTTAAAGGTACTTATGTGTGTTCGTTTTCATCACCCGCCCCATGGACTCTAAACTTATAATGAGAATTGGCAAATAACTAAGGTTGCCACTTTGCTAAAAAAAAAATGGCATGCCGGTCGCCTGCAGCTCTCTACTGCAGGGCTCAAAATATGCATTCGCCACTAGCCATTGGCTAGTGAAAATTGACTCTTGGTGAGTTAGAACTGCTGGGCTGTGCATAGGGTAGAATGGAGATGGGGATTGACTTTTTGACTGGTTTAGCAGCTTTCAACTTGACCTTTCGTACCCCTGCTGTACTGTGTACGGCATTCATAGAGCTAAGCGTAATCATGAGACTGTGCGAGACATACCAAAGGAATTGTGTAAAATGCGTGTGATGCAGTGGGATTTAAAATTTCTTGTTGTCTTTCATTAGTCCACACCAGCACTGTGCACAATGTATGTGTGTAGATACGTAATACATATGGCACACCTAATACCTCTACCAAGAATTCATTCATTGTCTTTGATTCTTGGGTCTCCTGTCATGCTCTTCCCCTATAGGCTGTTTGACAATGCCATGTTTTTATCACAATTGTGCTAAAGACGTGCTTTTGTACAGCATTCTGTAGGCTGATCTGAATACCAGAATTGGTCATTAAAGCCAAAAGGCGTGGCACAGGCAAGCCCTTCCGCACCTGCCTGCCACCAATTCGGACCCTGGGCCAAGCCTTCTTCATCTCTTTTTGACATCCTGTGGAGATTTTCTTCTGGCTATCTGTTGAATACTGCGTTATCTCAAATTTAATACCGGATAATCTATATCCGATTCCCTTATCTAAATCAAACTTTCTCGGGTCTTTTAATCTAGCAAATGCTGCCAACCCATATCTCATCTAAAAGGCGCGGTGTTCTGTCTGCGGTAAAAAACGAAATAGATTTAGCAGTCTACGGTCTGTTCTTTGATGGGAGACTTGTTATCCTCTTTTTTTTTTTTTCTTTTTCTCGTGGATATCTGGCTCATCGACTATATAACGACATAATCACAGATCTTGTCCCTACAGCCTACAAGATTCTGGATCCCACATGTGCTATGAAAAACTCGGCAGCCATGAGGCCGTTGTACGTAAAGGTAATCTAAGCATACTGCAATTTAAATATCCCCTCCTGCCTTCAACAGAATTTGGATTACTGGATATTCCTACCGATAACTGGAATAGTCTCACCCTGCTGCTAATTTCTTCTAGCCCAGGACCTGAAGCACCATTTGTTCACTCACCCACTGAAGCCGTTAGCCTTTAGACTGGCCCAAGCTGATTAGAGGAGATTTCAGTGTCTGCTGCAAATTCAGACACAATGCTGATAGAAAGGATCTAATTAACTGACTCGTTTAGCGATTTGGGTTTGTTGCCACGTATTGAATTCTGCGCTCTTGTTGCCGGGCACGCACTAGATCAGAACTTTGTTCCTGAGCTTTTGGTGAACATTGATGTGCCTTTTTGGACCCTCTGGTCTGACCATCCTTGTAATATATCTGCAATGGCAAATACAAGCATTGCTTCCAAATTAGCCCCACCACAGTGTAAGAGGATTCAATTCAACGCTACAGCTAAGTCAATGCCTAGTCTGGGATACTAAATGGAAACCCTTATTGATATATCCTTATGTCCAGTTCATGCGTTCTGGATGACTACCCCTATATAACACCCCTCTCTTAGAATCCCCCTGGCCCCCCTCAGCCAAGAAGTAGTTCTGTTTTGCAAGTTAAAAGGTTTATTTGATAATTTAAACAATATATATATATATATATATATATATATCACGCTTTATAATAAATTAATAATTGAATATCACACTGAATCTGAGCAGTAATCAATAATGGATAGTCTGGCACTTGTGAATAGGAACAGAAGAATAAGGTGGTAGAGAATACTTTATATAAGTTCAGATGGATGTAATGTTGAATGAAATGCAATACAGAAAATACTCAATATGATTTCAACAAAACAATGTAATCACTTTTCTCTGGCAATCCCCTCCCCCCTTTATGCAATGCAAGGAAATGGAAGGAAAGCACACAGTTCTCAGAAATGCAATCAACTGTAATTCAGTTCACCCCAGTAAGCTTAGACTACAGAAGTTGGAAACACAGGCCCAAAATGCTTTTATATGTGCTGGCAATGAAGTGAAAAATATGCTAAAATGCTTTTAATTCCCTCTAGAGGTTCAGGGTGAGTGGTATCAAGTTAATATTAGTCCAGGCTCACTCTAGCAATGATTCAGGGATGGTTCTTAAGAGGCAAACTAATTTCTAGCAAGGAAACTAAGGAAGCTTCTGTTTTCACACGTGGAGAAATTTGCAAATCGTGGCAAATTCGCGAGTGCGTTTTTCGCGATTGCGGCAAAACTATAGAGGAAAGTTACTGCAAGTCTCTAGGACAAACGGTCTCGGAGATAGGAGCGATATGGTAAAGGTCGTTTTTCAGATTTGAAATTTTAAAGTTCAAAAAGACAAGTGACAGCTAGCAACTAGAAAATGACAGGTGACAGCTTCACAAATGACAGGTGACAGTTTTACTCAAGTTAAAATAGCTTGCATTAGATTATTTTAGCTAAGAGATTGGTTCTGCACAGTCTGCTAGGTGCTCACAATGTATTTTTGAAATAGAATGGGCCTCGCCACGGATCTGGTCAGGTTTTAGACTGGACTCTGGTCTGGTCTCTGCACTTCACAGTGATCTGGGTCAGCTCTCTGGTTCTGCTAACAGTGGTCTGGGTCAGCTCTGCTCTCTCTCTGGTTTTGGATACTGCTCTGCTTTCTCTGGGTCTTTCTGCACAGCTTTCTCTGGAGATTGATGGATTTGAAGTCTGGATCTCTGAATGTTGTATGGTCCGGCAGAGCGCGTTGCAGCAAATGGAATTCAATGTCCCTATCTGTCCTGTCTGTCTGCTTTTATGTGTTTTGAAAGTGGGTGTGTGAGCAGCATCACTAAGCTCTACCCCTCTCCAATTGTCATTGGCCACTTCATCCTCTTCCCCTTGATTGGGGGAATGAAATGAAGTGTCATCATGATGAGGTCTGTTTATGGTACAGAGAACCCACCCCTGTCAAATTACACACAATCTATATTTTGACCCAAAAGACATATTTGCACAGGTACACATTTGTTTAAAATTACATGCACCCATCACATATCACAGGAGGTATACCCTGTCCAAATCTGCTCTTCCTGGGAGCTTGCATTCAGAAATGGCAACATTTGCACTTTTTAACTGGTTTCGTAATATCGGACATTACCCCAAATTTATACACATGTGCGCAAGGAGTATGGACATTACTTGATGAAGTGTCAGATTTTTTAACATGCATACATTTTAAGTAATACCCTCTTAACTGCTAGCTTGCCCCCAGATCATGCCACCGGTTCTAAAAACCTCTTAAAATGTGGGCAGAAAAATCACAAGAATTATGGTATCATTTAAATAATTATGACAACTCCGTACTATGAGTTATTCATCTTTGTCTAAAACCATATTCTGGCTACAGGGGTGTGTCTTTTCAGGTCACATGGTACAGAAACCAGTCTTTCCACTTTCTTCAAGCTCAGCCTCTGTCTCCAGTTTCTCCCCCTACCAGTTTCTGCCAAGAGGAAGCCATTTTTATTACCCCTGCAATAAACCATCTGCCTGGGCCATGGAAGGCCCATTGTTCAAGAGGAAGCCATTTATGGCCACTTGCATAAACCCTCTGCCTGGGCCCTATGTTTAGCCTCTAGCAGTCCCTTGATAATCCAATCGGAGAAGTGTCAGATCCCTTTTGGTGGGAGCAGCAAAAAGGCAGCTAGGCCTGGGAACACAGCTGTTGTGCAAGTCTCAACTCCTGTCGGGGGTAGCTGGTGGGCAGAATTCAGTTCCTTAAGCCAGGCCACAGCTAATGTCAATTTTAGTTACCCAGTTTTCTGCATTCAAATAAAACTAACCATTTTACATATGCAGCTAGAATGCTGATTCTAAGTTTAAAACTATGACATTTAAACAATTGCAACCTATGTGACACTCAAAAGTAGGTCACTCATTTCTTTTAAACATTTAGATTTTTAGTGTCTTTCAGTCCAAATTTACTTAAACTGCTGAAATCCACAGCTCAGTCAGTCTTGTTACAAACCTTCAAGTCACTTCAGAATATAACTTTACATTGGATCCACCTCTCAGTAAGTCTTTCTTTGGCCTGCTTTGGGTTCATCTATTCAGTTTTACACATATAAAAAAAAATCGGGTGCTGTTTTAAAACGCCGGCTTTCTGATAGTGGTGAGTACTGGTACTGCACCCATTTTTGGGATTTAAGAAAATGAATTCCCCACAATTCTAGGTTGCTTTTGGCAATCAGCATTGCCATTCCCAATGGTTTCAGGCTATTGTGTGGGTAGTCCAATGGTGGTTTTAGGCAGTGCCCTTCTGTGCCCATAACATCGGCAAAATGGGTGGCAGCCTATTCTTCATGCACTTCCCTGGGCATTTTCTGGGAAGCTCTGGCCATCATGATGTTTTCAATGCCAGTACTGCACAGTTTTTGAGGTAGGGCTCGGATGCATGGGTAAGAACATCCCACAACAGGTTTATTGCATGCGTAATTGATAAGTTTTGCCAAGATGCAGGAGAATGCTGATCCATTAAATGAATTGCTTTGGTTCGAGGTGAATGTTGTTACTGGACCTTAGTGTTCGGTTTGCTTTGTAGATGGACATTTTCCCTATATGCATTCTGCGCCTTGCCCACGGGTTGCTCTGTGTGTTATGCAGTGTTTTGAAGATTTTTTTTTTTTGACTGGTACCCAATGGTGCTGGTGTCGTGTGTTCACTCTTAGTGCTGTCGTTTTTTCAATGAGGTAGTCCGGCATTGCAAAATAGATGCTCTTGGAGTAGTCTATTCTTGACATGGCAAGGGAGAGGACTGTGAGTTTTTATGAGGGAAGTTGAAGAAAGGTAGTATCCGCTTGATTGTGTGTAGGTGGAGAAACACTTGTTTACTACTGCATAGACTTGCGGTTCGAGTGTTAAGTAATTGTCCTTTAATATTCTACTTTCTGTTTACCACTTTGGAAGGTTCCGGTCGATTTTCCCATTTCAGTAGGCCATGGAATGTGGCGTTGGTTCGATGGATCTTTGGGCGTGGTCATGATTTCTGTCTTGTTCGGATTGACTTCAAGGTTGTTGATACTCACCCAATGGTTTATTTCTTTGAGACAGGTGATGAGGGCTGGGTCTTGTTCTCCACTAGTGTTGATTTTGTAGATTATTTGAGTGTCTGCGTTTTGATGAGGTTGATAAGAGAGGTCGTGTAGATGCTGACAAGCAGCGGTCAGATTGACGAGCCTTGTGGAACTCTGCAGAGTGTTGTGAGGGGTGCTGAGTTGAAGGGGTTTGGTGATTGTTATTTCTGTTCTTTCTGCTAAGAAAGATTTTAAGCACAGTAATGCTGTGTTGCCGATTCCTATTTCTTCATGTCTTTTAATGAGGTTTACGTGGTGGACTGTGTCGACGGCTGTTATTAGTGACGATGTGATGTTGTAGTCTGCGTTAGTTTTTAGATCATCCCATATAGATAGTAATGCTATTTCCGTTCCTCTCTGGGTATGAAGCTGACTTGTGCCTGGTCTAGTATCCGATTGTTTTCTAAATGTTCCAGGGTTGGTTTGTAAACATAGCTTTCTAGGAGTTTTGCCGAGTACAGGATTTTTGAAATTGGTTGGTAGTTGGTTAGGTCTTGCATGTTGCCAATGGGTCTTTAAGGAGTGGCTTGACGTATGCTGATTTGAATGCTCCTGGCACATTTGCTGTTGCTAGTGAATTGTTGAAGAGGTTGCAGAAATATTCTGCAGGTTTTGGGTAAGGATGGTCTTGTACATGTATGGAGGGCAAAGATCTGCGGGTGTCCCACCTTGTTGCTTTTGTTCACTAGGCTTGTGAAATTTTCTGTCGAAATTGGTGAGCAGTTATTTAGCTTTGTAGTTGGTTTCAGCTTTGGCTGTTGGTATTTCTGGTCATGCTCTTGATGATGTTTTTGATTATGTTTGTGAAGTAGTCTGCAAGGTCATTGCAAAGATTTTATGACAGTGTGGGTGTGTTGTTGCAGGCAGTTGGGTTTCTTAGCTCGTTGATGTTGAACATCTCTGAGTGTTCATTGCGTTTGTTTGTTGTAATACATTTTTTTGCCTTGAGTATTTCAGCTTTGTAGCCGTCTGTCTTTGGTCTGTTTTTTTTTCTTCTGTTGCTTATATTTTTTCCTTCCTTCTTGTTCCGGTTTCCTGTTAGTTTTCTTCAGGGCTTTGAGTGGGTGGGAGGGACGGGGAGTGTGAACCATCTAACCAATGTTTTCTTTAGTGAGAGGTGAATGGTTTTTTGATTGTTTTTCCGGTGTGATGTCATGTTTTGTTTTTGTGATCCATTGTTGGTTTGTCTCAGTTCTTTCTTCGATATTGGATGACAGAGACCGAGAATGATGGTTTTGTGGATTCTAGTCTGGTGGTTAGTTTCGCAATGTTTATGAATTTCTATTTTCTTTTCTTAATTTGAGGAGTTTTTGGGAGGACAGTTAGTATTTGCCTTGGCGGGTGGATCACAAAGGGTATTATGAGGTGGTCGCTCCAGAAGATCTGCATCAGGTGTGCAGTTGAAATCACGTTCCCTTTGCAAAAGATCGCTTCTTAGGGTGTGCCCTGCGGTGTGTTCTCCCATACCCAATTGCTGTAGATTCATAATTTCTAGTTGATTTGTTACTGTTTTAGGCGAACTGGGGTTTTCTGCTTCAAACCATATGTTAAAATCTAGTATGATCAGTTGGTCATATTGTATGGCGATGTCAGTGATGGCGTCCATAAGTATTTCTGTGACAATAGGGTTGTATGTTGGCGTGCTGCAGACATGTAGGAATGAATGGTTGGTTTTGTGGTCTAAGGCAAAGCGCAAAATAAGTGATTCACACTTTGGGATGTTTAGAGGTGGTGCTGTTGTCTTTAGGGGATATAGGTATGCAACAGTGAGACCTCCGCTGTTTTCCTTCGCAGTTGGCTGTGTTTCAATTTTAAGTTGTTGGGTAGGGATTCTTGTACGACTACCTTGAAGTTTTGAGTTAGCCAGGTTTAGGTGAGGAATAGGATGTCTGTTCTTCCATCACTTAGGAGTTTGTATATCTCTGTGGTGTGTTTTGACATTGACCTAGCCTTGACTGGCCTAGCCTTGACAGTCTTTTTGTTGTTTGGGTTTTGCTTGTCCTTTGAAGGTGGCATTAGTAATTTGAGTTGGCACTGATTCGTTTTTTTCCTTTAGATTCTACATTCAGTTTTGTTTCTTCTGTTTCTTCTTTGAGTAGATCTAGAAGGTTGCCTTTTGGGTTGCTGTTTTCTTCGGGGACGTCTGCCTGCTCGTGTTGATGATTTTTGTCACGCAAATTTTTTGTGATGAGTGGTGTTTTGAGTTCATTTCGTTCGGTTGTGCTTCTGTAGATTTCATGCATGTCCGTTGTTTCCAGTACTCTACCTTATGTGTTTCAGGTGTTTGAGCAGTTCGTTGTGCGAGTCGATGCTAAGTTGATAGCACAATAAGTAGAGTGATGTTGGTCTTGTTTTTAGCAAAGGGCCTCACATCTACTGGGAAGTTTTGTGTGCTGTTTATTGATATTTGTTGGCTCTCAGGTGTGGCGGTTTGAGATGGTTGGTCTTTCTATTTTGGCTACTTCTTGTGCGTCTGTCTTTCCTGGTACGATGCATTTTTGCAGTGTGGGCTTGTTGGGTGGAGGCAAGGCTTCTTGTTTGATTCTAGATCTGTTTTTCCAGTTTTTTCTTGGTGTTGTGTCTGCTTGTCAGCAAGGTTTTTTGATTCTCCTTTTTCTCACTGATGTTCAGCTGCACAGATTGTATGGGTGGTGGATTCTTTTCCTTGGTTAATGTTCCTTGGTTTTTGCCGACGCGTGTGACTGCCTGTTCGCAGAGTGAAGATTCTGTTCTGGGGATCTTACCCGGTTACTACTACAGTAACAATAGTCTTTTGGATTTGTCTCATACTACTATGGCCCAGATTTGAAAAAGGCTTCGCATAGCCGAAACATGTTATCGTATATGGGCTTTTTTCACTTTTGAATGTGTGACAATGCAACACAATTAAACAAGCATATATCTGATGGCGCCGAGTTCTGGAATCACTTTTGCTTTATAATGTTCCTTGTTTGTTGCTATTTCAGGGGGCAATATTTGCTTGGGCTGTGTATGTGCCATTCCAGTATGGAGCGGTGGGTGCAGTGTGTAGGACGATGTTAAAGACCTATTCTATTTGCAAAAACTATCTGTGCTTTTCTTGAAGATATTCTCGATTGGTTAAATTCCTCGCTAAATGTAGAGATTGTTCCTTTCGTATGGAAACAAGCTATAATAAAACCATTGGTGAAAGAACAGTTATTGAATCCAGTGGATCCTGCTAATTTCAGACCAATTTCTCAACTGCAGTGTTCAGACGAAGAACTTCAAGGATCAGTCCATCAACAATACTAGTCATTTGTAGAGAATAACAACCTAGACGAGGTTCAATTTGGTTTCAGATCTGGGCACGGTACAGAAGTGATTACCATGCCCATGTTAGCCCCACTTTGAGAAGAGGATGGTGAGGGTGGGGCCAGAGCTCTGATTTTTGTTGCACCTGTTGGCATCCTTTAGGAGTATCCCGCTGAACAGTCTTGAATCTCTAGGCCTCCATGGATTGGCTCCAAACTGGATATGCTTGTTTCTTTCTGACCATTTGTAATCGGTCATTCGGGACAGTTTTCTATCTAATCCAAAAGCTTTGCTATGTGGTTTTCCACAGGGCTCCACGTTGTCACCTTTTATGTTTGAATTTCTCTGGATGTCCCTTGGCTGATATTATCCGCAACAATGGCCCTACTTTTCTAAGTTATGCCGATGACTTTCAAATCCTGGTAAAATTGTCAGGCAACTAGGATTGTACTGATAAATCCCTGAGAGGCTGCCTGTCCTGTTAAATAACTCTCTCAAAAGAAATCCACCCAAAAACTGTGATTTTAGTTCTTGAGCAAATACTTGGAGCTCAATATATTAGCCCGACTGCTTTGGCCCTTGTCGTAATGCAGCTCCCTCAGTAAAAACAAAAACCTGAGAATCATCATTCTTTTAGACCTAAAACTTAATCTTTCTCTTCAGTGTCTATGAAATGCTTCCTTCATCTCGGAATATTGAAACGTCTCCTTCCATTCCTCTTTCTCGCAATGATTTTCTGTAGTAAATGCATTTGTTTCCTCCAGGCAGGACTTTTCCAATATTCGCAAATGGAAATTGTTGTTGGCCTCCTCTCAGCCAATCAGAATGTTTCGAGTGCAGTCAATAACTACTGGTATTGACTGCATTCTGAACATTATCTCTTCAGAAGCACATAGGCAAACAATGTAATTTCCTGGGAAGATTTTGTTTCAACAGGACACATCCACTCTGGCAGGAACTTTTGTTGCTGCAACATGCTATCCAACACAAAAGATAAAGAGAACATTTTGGAAAATGTTTACACTTTCTTATAGAGGAGCCGTTTACTTTTAACGGACACCTAATGCATGCTCAACGTAAACATGTTCACACAAGTTGCAATAAAATGCTTAATTTATGAAGACAACCATGTTATTTAAATACTACAAAATAAAATCACTTTTAATTAACTAATTCAGCTTGTCTGTTTACTAACTTCTGCAGCACCTTCTTTTTTATTTTTTTTCTTCTTCCCATGAAAACTCAAACATGCATTTCTACTACCACCATGTGCTAATAGCCTCATAGCCCTCAGGAGGGGTCATTATTGGTTGGTATAGTGACCTTTCTCCAACGGATAGACCTTGGCTTTGCCTCGGGTCATTACCTCGTGGCACTTAATTATCCTGCAATAACGACTCCTCCCACAATCTATAAGGCTAAAGTACTAATTTGGGCACTCATGTAAAACCTTTATCCAGACTGCAAAGAGTGTAGAATGCAGCTGTAAGACTGCTATTGACACCAGGAAAGCATAATCGTGCCACTCCTTACCTGATAGCCTTGCACTGGCGCCTGGTGAACCAACGTATAATCTTTCATTCTTTGTGTTTGCTCCACAAAGCCCTCTTTCATAATAAGAATCTTCAATTGTTTAACAGGAAAGTCTGGTACCGTCTGCTCCAAGACCATAAATCCTGCTCTATTGGCCACCTGACTGTTCCCGACATAAAAGGGAGAAATTTGGCGGCCGATCTCATTATCCGATTGCTGGTAAGATAGCTACGCAAGTTGAGCACTCTCTGCTGCAATCTGAGTGGGATATGCAGGTCGCAGGTTCGAATCCCGGCAAGACCAACTCAGCCTTTCATACTTCTGAGATAGACTAAATGCGTACCAACTTCGGTTGGGCGATAAATGCATGTAAATAGGTTTTCTGTGCAGCGCTGTGACAAAAGCGCTATATAAATAAAGAAAATCATCATTATTTTGCACAGAATTAAATCTGTTTTCCAGAAAAATCTTAAAACGCATATTTTTAAAGCAGCCTTTTGAATTTTCTGTCTGACTTCTTTCGACATCCGTACTTTCTGTTGTGTGCCATTTAAATAGCGCCGAGCTACATTCAGAGGCTTAGACAGAGTAGGGCCTGAGAGGGCAAGGCCCACCCAAAATCTGTAAATAGTCACTCTGCAGCGCTGTGTGGGCATTTACAGATGTTAATGTCACTGTTGTCATTGGGCCCAGCTTGTTAGACGATCCTTGCTACGCTTCTGGCTATGTTGGTGGTGAATGTTTGTGCTTCATGGCTATAAACCTTAACCTCATTACCTAGAAGTAAGCAGTCAAAAAAGAAAAGCATTAAGTAATTGCAAAAGATTGATAACTTCAGACTGTGTTGCGCACTGTCAGGATAAGAAGATGGGTAGTCTCTTCTGGAAGTTCTGGTCCGAAGAAGGAAGGGACCTGGATGGCCCACTTGCGAGCCCGAAGAAGGAAGGGCCTTTGCGAGCCCGAAGAAGGAAGGCACCTGGATGGCCCACTCGCGAGCCCATAGAAGGAAGGGACCTGGCTGGCCCACTTGTGAGCCCGTAGACCTGGAATGGCCCACTTGTGAGCCCGTAGAAGGAAGGGACCTGGCTGGCCCACTTGCGAGCCCGAAGAAGGAAGGGACCTTTGCAAGCCCGAAGAAGGAAGGCACCTGGCTGGCCCACTTGTGAGCCCGTAGAAGGAAGGGACCTGCTGGCCCACTTGTGAGCCCGTAGAAGGAAGGGACCTGGAATGGCCCACTTGTGAGCCCGTAGAAGGAAGGGACCTGGCTGGCCCACTTGTGAGCCCGTAGGAGGAAGGGACCTGGCTGGCCCACTTGTGAGCCCGTAGAAGGAAGGGACCTGGAATGGCCCACTTGTGAGCCCGTAGAAGGAAGGGACCTGGAATGGCCCACTTGTGAGCCCGTAGAAGGAATGGACCTGGAATGGCCCACTTGTGAGCCTGTAGAAGGAAGGGACCTGGCTGGCCCACTTGTGAGCCCGTAGAAGGAAGGGACCTTTGCGAGCCCGAAGAAGGAAGGGACCTGGATGGCCCGCTTGCGAGCCTGTAGGAGGAAAGGACCTGGAATGGCCCACTTGTGAGCCTGTAGGAGGAAGGGACCTGGAATGGCCCACTTGTGAGCCCATAGAAGGAAGGGACCTGGCTGGCCCACTTGTGAGCCCGTAGAAGGAAGGGACCTGGAATGGCCCACTTGTGAGCCCGTAGAAGGAAGGGACCTGGAATGGCCCACTTGTGAGCTCGTAGAAGGAAGGGACCTGGCTGGCCCACTTGCGAGCCTGTAGAAGGAAGGGACCTGGCTGGCCCACTTGTGAGCCCGTAGAAGGAAGGGACCTTTGCGAGCCCGAAGAAGGAAGGCACCTGGATGGCCCACTTGCGAGCCTGTAGGAGGAAGGGACCTGGAATGGCCCACTTGCGAGCCCATAGAAGGAAGGGACCTGGATGGCCCACTTGCGAGCCCATAGAAGGAAGGGACCTGGATGGGCCACTTGTGAGCCCGTAGAAGGAAGGGACCTGGAATGGCCCACTTGTGAGCTCGTAGAAGGAAGGGACCTGGCTGGCCCACTCGCGAAGGCCTGCAAAACAAAATGGCTACCGCTGAGGTCTGCAACCTTTGGCGCTCTGGGTATTTGCTACTGCAACTGTGAGGGATCATGGAAATGTCTGCAGAACCAAAGGTTGCACACACCTGCCTTACTGGCTGTTGGTTTTCCAGATCACAAGCTGTATTAGGCGATAACATATGGTGATCCCGATTCAATAGATTCCTCTTTATTTAAAAAACAAAAGGATTAAAAAATCACCAGAGCCACCAGCTGTAGATGCACAGGCCGGGATATGGGAGAGCGGCACGTGTCAATCAAGCAGCAACCATTTTTGAAATTGCTTTCTCGACTAGAAAATAAGGAACATTCCCCAAATATCCCGATTAAATTCTTGCTAAACATATCGCAGGAAATTCGAGTGTGCATTGGGGTGTTTTTAAGTCTTCGAGAAGACTTCTAGAGACTGCGTTTGTGGAGGCGGTGCCATGCGGTGTGCATGGCACCAATTCCTAATGCATGCCGTTAAAGGGGCATTATTCGACGTGGAGACCCGCCCCTCTGGCGTAACCTGGCACCATCCCAGATGCATGAAAGTGCGGCTTGGGCGGCGCCAACACCTGTATGCCATTCGCTGATGAAATCAGGCGGCGTTGCTCGAAGCCAGTACTTTGGTGTTTTTATGTATGCAATGTTATATAGCGCAGAAATCTGAGCCTTTTACAGGTACCGAAAAGCATTTCGGACCTCAAGTATTTATAATGTACAGGCATTAACATTAAGGTATTTTGAAAGACACGTTTTTCAGCCTCTGTCGGCTTTTATTCCTCTCCTAGAGCGAATCCTTTGTGCTACTTTGATTTGAGGTTCCAGGGTCTGCACTTTGAGTGCCTATATTGTGGCTGAAACAATATGAGACCTAGTTTGGAAATATTGTAGTTGGTACGTGTATATTTTCATGTATTAGTTTCATACACCTTTTTTCTTAAAATAAGTATGTCCACTCACCCTTGTTACTGTTTTATTGATCTGTGAAATAAAGGTTTTTGTAAACAAATAGTTACTATGTGCACTTTTTCACAGATTTCACTACCGAGAAATATTACAATACACCCTAAAAAGTGAATGAAAAGCAAAACTGTAATATAGATCAAGAAAACAGTAACAAGATGGAGTGGGCATATTTATTTTAAGAAAAAAGGTCCTCTTTCTTCGAATAAGATATGTGTGGTTTTCTTTTTGTGTTAATATTGACATAATGAAACAAATTAGAAAATGGTCCTTTTTTTCTTTTGGTCCAGAATCTCTCCTGAGGAACCACAGGTAAAGTTGTAGGGAAACACGTGTTGGGAGATTATTCACCTAATGATTACATGGAACTGTATATATGTGTATGAAACTAATACATGAAAATATACACTGAAAGTAAGCAAAAAGGACAGTGCAAACATCTAAATGTATGAATTAAATACATGAAGAAACAAAATGCGCACAAAATAAACATATCAAATCATATTGAGAAACTGATTGCATTCTTTTCTGGGGATCGCACGATATGAGCGTACCAACTACAATATTTACACATTAACATCAAGGTAACTTGTTGTCTTTACAATTGACGGGACAAGCGACTATAGGGTAAGTTCCGATTGCTTCTATGTTGTACCTGGGAAGGAGAACGCAATTTGCTGTTAGGATCACAGCTCAGATGTAAGCTATGGATGACGTGTTTCCGCCTGGCTGCATACACGGAGGACAAGCTCGGCGGGCTTCTGGAAAATGGCGGATTGGTCACGAGGTCTGCGTGCTACTGGCTTAAATGGAACTTGCATGATCGATGGCTTTTCCCATTGGCAAGAAAGCCGTGTACGTTTATGCTGTTACATTTTTAATGTTTAATTATGGAAAGGAAATGTGTGGTTTGCGCAAAGGCGATTCCCATTATGGAAGTGTTTGCATGCTGTGTTGTGGTCAGGGCTGGCCTTGGGGCAGGACCACTTGGGGAGCCATTAGCCCCCCCGCACCACACCAGCTCGTGTGGGGGGCACTCTTTCAAAGTCTCCCCTTAGCTGACGTGGTGGGAGAAGACGTGGAAAACGTCCAATTGAAATTAAATGCGCCCGCTCTGATGCTGGCCTCGGGCTTTCCAGCGTGGGAGTGGGTTGCATTTAATAACAATAGAGCGCTGATGTTTTCGCATTGGCGCCCTATTGAAGTGATTACCTCCCCGCTCTGGCGCGGGACGGATTCTCATTAGAAAAGGGCACTGATGCATTAGCATGGGGGCGCCATTCCAGTGATTAACTCCCTGCTCCGGCGTGGGGAGTTATTTCAAAAAAGTGCCCCCCGACCCTAGGTTCTGCAGGCCTACCAACTGCGTCTCCACCCCCTTGATGCTGACACCCCATTTTGCCTCCCTTAAGCCACCACACCTTTACACCAAGGAGCCGCATATGCAGGCTCTAAATGCTCAATCTTTTTTAGGATGGAAAAAACAAAACGTACATGTGCCACAAAGTCCCCTTTCTGTGTTTCTTCTGTGTTGGTGACATAAGCACAGAAAAGGGACTTAAACAGTACAGCACGGTTTCTCATTGGGGGCAGGTACTTTTTTCCCCTTATTATAGTATGATAGAGCCTTTAGCACCCATGTATGCGGCTCGTGGGTACTAATGGACATATTAACCTTGGGCCGGACCTGTCCGTAACAGCGAAGCGGCCTGCGTTAAGGGACCCTTGCTTTGTTCAGACCCTTAACATGGGTGGTCGGCCTGTACCGAGATTAATATTGAATTTTGGAGGTCCAAATGTAAACTATTGAGCCTGGAGGCGAAGCTAACCACTGACTCAACACCCCCTCTTGCGTCCCTTCCAAAATTGCATTATGTTCCGTGTGCCACAGCGGTGATTGAGTAGCATGCAGTCTAACCTGGGAGCTGTCAATCCTGTGGTGTAGGGTAGTACTTGATGGTCAAGCCCTACACAGAAGCACCTCCGCTGAGCCTGGAACCTCATGGTACAATATCCTTGAGGGGAGAATCTGTGTTGCTTTGTCTCGATGCTAGCCTGCAGTCACAGCTCTGGGGATATTTGGCAGAGTTTAGGAACTATGGTAGCCAAGGGAACCGCCGCTAAGAATGCTGGATGCAGTCCTTGCATCAGTCACAGTTAATGGATGTGGGATGTAGGGATGTGTGTGGTGTTGCCAAAGCATCTGGGGAAGGGGGGTGCTGCTGCCACGGCAACAAATAGGTGCTGTGAGTGTTCAGCAACGGCCTTGCATATTCACAGCCACTTGATATTGCTCTATAGGTGGTTGCTTAGCATTTAAGAAACTGGGAAAAATGTCGAATAATGGTACATGGTGTGAAAGCAATTACATGGTTGCTCTCTTTGTGTTCAAAGTCCTTGCCTTCATTCCTTGTCTAAGCTGTCAAATTATATTTTGTACAACTGTTCATGTTTGCTTTTGTTTTTTTTTAAATTGTAGGCCATGTTAGGGCCTTTTAGGTCCTAACGGAAGAGTTTGGGGCTTGCGGTAGACAGCAAGGTAAACCTCTGGGCGAAAATGAGCAGGGATTCTAGCCCCTGACCAGACCAATGCCTGACAAACGCCTGAGCATTGCCTTCTTGCCCTGCCCAAAACTGTCCTTTCTCCGACTGGCAGAATTCCTGGCAGGCCACTGAGCACAGCACCTGCGCACGGTAGAGTGAGCTTGAGGCATCTCTCAGCCTGCCAAGCAAGGCAGGCTGAGAGATGACTGCGGGTGACTGCGGACCCACCTTTCAAGGAGTCCGTTCTCTGAAATTCAAATAAGCACAGCCTCCCATAACCCTAAGCGGTTGCTTAGGGTAATTGGCTGACGTCTGCAGACTGCCCAACCCTTCCCCCCTCATCCGACAACTCCCAGACGCGTATTTTGTTGCACACGGGATTCAATGTATCGATGCGAGAGAGGGAGGGATTTTCAGGTGCATTGTGAGCTGGTGAAAAGCGATCTGTATGCAATAGGCCAGCGGTGGAAGTGCAGGCTTACGGGTTGTTTTGCCTTGACTACATGTTATTCAGTGTGCGTGTCTTCTGCATGTAAAGTATAGCAGTGCCCTCAACTCTAGACAGTTGCTGTAGGGGTTGATAGACTATTTATAATATCCACCCCCCCACCCCCTTGCACTGCAACTCATGGACTAAAGCGGAGTCCCAGGAAAAATCCGGTCCAGCTGTCATAGTCACTGGCATAGCAGCCATCTCTGCACCGGAACACAGTGCTCGTATGATTTTCATAATGTGTGAACTAGTCATCTCCACTAGTAATTGAATCGTCACCAAATTCTATTTCTATTTGTGTGCAACATATGTTCTTTTTATTTCTGTGCTTGCTCAGACGGTGGTCATCCAAAGGCCCTTACACCCCACAGCACTTCAAAGCCATTTCAGTGGCTTTAGGTGCTATACAAATATCAGAACCTTTTTTTAAAAGGGCGCTTTCAGTAAGCTAAACTACTCCCTTTTTAAAAAATGTATTTATTTATTTATTTACAAAGTTGAATGTCCGATTTTCGCCACTGCTAATACTCTGGCTATGTTTGTGCTGGAGTCCACCTGAGGAATGGCACCGAGTGTCTACACTGCAGGACAGTAGATAATGCGACATGTTACGAGCCGCTAAAACCCTGACCATGGAAAGAGCCGTTTGCACTTTTTTTTTCTTCTCACTTTTAGGTGTGTTGACGACTGGGGAAAATAAATAGATTTTTGGGAGGTAGCGCGCCTAGATGCAGGTTGCCTTATTACAAGCGCCTGACGTGCCGGCTGTTAGAAATGACAATTACAATTGTTCCATGTAACTATTGAACAGGGCATCTTTTTTTTATGAGTACCTGGGCATAGTGTTGAAATAACTGCCATTGGAGGACAGAACATATGACGAAGCATGAAACAATGCTACTTTGCAAAAGCCAGTTCTTGTTGATATAGCAATTGTGGCCAAATTTGTGGCGGTTTATGAGCACTGTAGCCAAAGCGCTCAAGTGTCCTGCGGCTATGCGGAAGAAGGGCACCCAGTGCGGCTTTTCCCTTTCATAATCTGGCACCTGTCCATTTTTCTTTCCCACTTGAAATTTACAAAAACTACAAGTCCCAGAATTCCAAGCAAAAACAGGACCGGGTGGCCTTCTCACGCATTGTTCACTTGGGAGCTCTGTGTAACTAATATGGGCCTTACTAAGAGTTTAGCAGTGTGGTTAAAAAAAAAAAAAAAAAAAAAAGAAACGATAGTGTGATTACCGCCACTTTTACCGCACCACCTAATTTCCAGTTTCACATCTGAAACTCCTGGAGACCGCCTGCTTGTGTTTGGACGAAATTTCCTTCATGCAGCAGCACTACCGAATGTGATGCATCATTTAGCATTTCTCCACGGTGTGCATGACTCTTAATCCTGGCACCCTTCGCATTACCACATGCGGTAACTGTAAATCCGTTTAACGGTAATATCGCCGAGCTGTCGATGAGGCCTTGTGTTGGCATTACTCAATCGAATGATTCTGCCACCATCAGCCCTTTGTCCACAGCTTATTGGTCTACGTGCTCACCGCAGGCATGAATGATGGCTGACGGATCTAGTCATTAAAATGAGCATGTGTCCCAGCTCTTACCTTTTAATTAGAGTTCTTAGCCTACGCCCACGGTTTCCTCCATTTAAAAAATAATAACAGTACAGAGGAGTTATTCTTCATTGTGAAGGAACATGAAAAGAAACCACATTGCGTCATTGGTTTCGAGTTCACGTTGCGTGCCTGGCGGTGCTGTAAACGGCAGGTATGTAACCCAATGCCGGCCTGTGCTTTTCCGCACAATGCACAAGTGTGTGATGCTTTCATTCCAAGTTTCGCCTTTCCTTAGCCACTGGCCGCTCTTATGAAGATAGCCATTGGCCGAAGTGGGCAGGGGCGGTGCTCCTCTGCTTCTCTGCTTCTTCTAATTAATTTTTACTGTTCCTTTACTTTTATTTGAAAAAGAAACCGTTGCGGAGTAAAAGTGCGGGAAGGAGTTGAAACTTGTACTGCACCGAACGTTCCCTTAAACAGCAGGGACGTTACTTTGGGGGTTTGGCTTGCGCCTGGCGGGAGGTGTGGCGATGGGGTTTGTGGGGAGCGGGACAGGCCAGCAGGGAGAATAGTTCCACTACTTATTTTCGTACACTTTGACCACTGCAGATAGTTAACGCACAGGGGAGGATTTGCAGGCTGCTAATGCAAACCGAGCAAAAAATGTTGTCAGTTTTTAGGGATTAGGTTTTTGGAAGCGATAGACCTAGGGATCATTTAAAAAGAAATGTTATTTTAGTACGAATTTTTCCTTTTTTTTATTAGCTTAAACTTGATTTGTGGGTCAAGGGTTTGTTTTAAATGACTTGTATCAATGTATTTATGCAATGTGTGTTAAATTGTATTTTTTTGTGTTCATTTTGTGTATATTAAATTTTTGAAAGGTTGATAATTCAGCCAAAACAATAATAAAAAAATAATAAAAAAGAGCACAATGGAAATGGCTATGAGGTGCGGAAAGTGAAGTAAGGCTGTGTAGCTGTTACAGAGCAGGGCCGTAGGAGGTGCTACAACTCGGAGGGGCACAAGGGAAAATAATTGGGACGCTGGGGCTGACATATCGATCCCCGTGCAACCTTATTTGTCAGCGGTCCAAGTGAATCGGCATTCAGGTCCTCAAAAACTGTTATGTGGCAGTATTTATTCAAATAACCACAGGTTTTGTCCAATTATACAAACACTGTTACAATGCACTCAATCCGAGTTTCACATTTTGCAATCTATAAACACAACTTTAAACACAGTTTCCTGTTCAGACCAGTGTTTATTTGGTCATTAGCACCCTGGTGGGCATGTGTGGCGTCCTCCCAGCCAATCACGAAGCTCGGAACAGGGTCTTAACCTCATGGTAAAGCCCCCGTTTTGGGCTTCCTCAGAAGCGGGGGCCCACCTTCTTCCTTGCTGGAACAGCAGCTAAGTGAGCAACATGCCCCCCCCCCACACTCTCTTCCCCAAACCTCAATTTCCACATGTTTCATGCAAGTATTTATTTGTACATTAGCATCCTGGTGGAGTGTGGTTGGCTCCCAGCCAATTAGGTAGCTCGGAACGGGGTGTTTACCTCATGGTACAGCCCCCGTTCTGAGCCTCCTCGGAAGCCGGAGCTCCCCATCTCCCCTTCTGGGAAAGCACTGTGCTCTCCCACGCCCCTTACCCCACCCCCAAATCCCAATTTCCACATCCCAACCCCGACCCCACCCCACTTACCTGTCTCTCCCTTGTCCCTCACTGGCACCAGGAACACTCTGGCTTCCAGGCGCATCCATGATGTGGCAATGGCTGCCATGGAAACCGAGAAGGGACTATGTGTATTTCCCTTCTCCCTAGTCCATTGTTGCCATCTTGGTTTGTAGTTTTCTTCAGGTTGAGAAATGGCAAAAGCCAATTAGCACCCTGGTCAAATATGCCAGGATGCAAATAACAATAAACCCCTCTTGGCGGGTACATTACCAGGTCTGGTAATGTCACAGGGCTAACATTAAGGCCCTCCCTTCTTCTTTCGGGCCAGTAGCTTGGCCTAAGGAGGCTACCTGTCCTGGTAATGCACCTGCCGTTGGTGTTTATTTCTTAAGTCTACGCTTCACAAAAGAACCAACTCCTCACAGCAGGGATATAGTAATCCCATTTTCATCTATGCATAAAATGACCAGCAATGCCAGTGTGACATTGGCTGCCGAGATCTGACATTGTAATTTAAAGGTTCACGTTAGTGGGCAGGCCATGTTCTAAACCCTTCTAGCTGAAAAGATGCCGGCTCCTGCACCCTTTTTCTGTGCCCTTTTCTCAGGTGTTGATTGGCAGGACCGCAGGTGCGTATCCCTTGTAGTTTCAAGAAGTGGTATTCAATGCTGAGCCCGCCTTGAGTAATGTTTGCCCGGCCCCCCCGGATTCTGCATATATTTTCTATTGAAAGCAGTCACTGTACTCTATTTTTTTAATAGCCTCTCGCCCCACCTTGGCCATCCTTCGGGTCCCCCTTTGGGGGCCAGCCCCACAGTTTGAACACCACTGCTTTAACGGCTGCAGGAGCTGAGCTGACTTCCACTTGGTGCCTCATTATAAGTTTGCCGGTATTAGTAATAATAATACCGCCCAACTGGAGAACTATTACTGCATACAGTAACAGTAATATACCAGTTAATTTCGAGTCCCCCCCCCCCCCGACTACCCATTTCGAAGCCCAGTTAGACTCCATTGTGGAAATATGTTCCTACCACATGTGGTAATACCGCATGGGGCAATACCACCATTGCAAGTGGAGATAACCGCTCCACTTCCAAGTAGGCGGTTTTTCACCACATATGGTTTCCCAAACCTGTAATAGTGCAGAGCGGTAAAACGGGCAGCGTTCTGAAATACCGCCTCATAAAACCCTGAGGTCTCATGCAGGCGGTTCTAGCTTCCCTTTCATCGCTGTGTCTCAATGGAACTCCCTACCACCACACCTAAGCAGGACTGAATCTCACACAGCCTTCAGGAAAGCCATCAAAACGCTGTTGTTTGTTTAAAGGGGCCGCCTTCTGTATTTAACTCTGCGCCCATGCACTGTAACCTTGTTGTTGTTCTATGAGTTATGATTTACACAATTTTCCATGTTCCTGCTTTCTGTTCATTGTGCCCAGGTTCTGCTCTCTGTAACCCATGAGCAATCCTGCAGACTGTGTAACTAAGACACCTGCTTGCAACAGTGCTTCGATGCCCTTGGGCTGTAGCGCGCTTTAAAAATACAAAAATAAAAAAATAAATTTGGCATTAACCGCACTGCTCGTAGTGAGGCCCTATTCGCCAGTAACTGGGAGAGCAGGTGGTACGCGAACACTCGAAGTGAGAGGGATATGTACCCCCCCCCATACCAACGACGTTGTTGTGGTTAGAAGAAGGTGCTAACACTGTCATGTTGAAAGGAGGAGCAGGGTGAACACTTGTGAGCTCGGTATGGGTGCACAGACGGTCAGCAAGCCCTCCCCCAGGCACAATTGCTGTTTATTTATATACAGGAGGAAGAAGGCTCTTTTGATCACAAACGATAGTACAGTAGATAAGAAATCAGATTTGACAGGAAGCAGTGAGCTTCTTACAATGGGGTGAGTTTGAGGGACATTCTGACCAGGTTGTGGACATGCATAGATTAAGGACAACTAACATTCAAACATGTTCGAAGTCATTGTCTGCGCTGCGTTCACATCTGTCTCAAGAAGCGACAGTGTCTCGGCAGGGTTTGAAATTGAGGGGAGCTGGGAGCTATTTGGCTCCTGCTTGTAGTCCCGAGATCAGCGCCAGCAGGAGGTGAATGTGGGTTGCCTCACGCAGGTGCAGCATTTTCCACAACAGAGAGTAACTGTGGACGTGCATAACAGTGACCCACAGATGGGAGGGTGAGATTCGACTCTCGAGACAGGGACCACGAGTCCACCACTTGGAGATTGGTGCTCGAATCCAATGAAAAAAACAGGAAAATTGATTTTCCATTCGAAAACAACAGAACGCAATTCCTAGATAGAACAAGGTCTTCCAAGTAAGGAAGCTCGGAGGAACGCCAGCAGCTGCAATAGGAGCACTGCCGAAATCTACCTCATCGAAGACAGCAACGCTAATGCTTCGAACCCAAACACCTCAGCAGCCTTCCCAGCCGTCCTTCAAATTTTGGCCTGTGTTTTCTTCTTTGGCTGAAACAAACTCCACAGAAACACAGATTGACTCATAGAAGTGTGAATCTCTTTTTAACGGAAAGAAGTTGTATTTGGAACATCTGGATGACATGCACTACATACCAAGCTGAATTTATGCTAACATGAATAGTTTTTTTGTATGTAAAAAATATTTGTCCTGATGAGGCGCACCAGATAGAGAAATTTCTTGTCTATTGTGGTGCCCGAAACTCGAGTTGACAACACCATAGTGCCCATTGTTTCGTATTTGGGCCGTCTTGAGTTCTTCAAAAAAATGGCTATTAACATAAGTTCACAAATAGGTTTTTGAACATATGCCTTGATGATTTTTGTGAAAGAAATATTTGTTTAACATGCCTTTGTAAAATACAACAAAATCTTTGCCCTAACAGATGGGTGTTCTATCTTTAGAAAGAGTTATTAGCATTGCGGTGTTTGCACAGTACGTATGGTGGTCTGTATGAATTTGAATGAAAGTGGATGTGAGTAAGAATGGGTGAGATGTGATCACTGGTCTTGGTATGATATGTTTTTTCTAGATGTGAGATATATATTGTCAAAATTGACTTTTAAATACATGAAATGTCAATGTGTTATATGTGGTTTTTCTCTTATAAATGAATGTGTTTTTAAGGAAAATTGAATAATAAATGAACTTTCAACATATACACTGTGAATCGCCTAAAGTTTATGCCCTTGAGTAGGGTTTGTTTTCTGGAAAGGATGTTTTGATAGCGCTTCTTAGATGCGAAATATTTTATGAATGAATGGAGGGGTTGCACATATCCACTGATAATTGCAGGTTTGTACGGATGTAGCCTAGAAGAGCCTGGTTAGCGTGGTAGCAACTACTACCAGGAGCTAATTTTGGCTCCCCAGGCCACCTGATGCAGAACAAACACACCTGTGTGTATTCAACTCTGCGCATTTGGGACAATTTATAGACAAACTATAGGACACATCTATACAGTATTTAAAGCTTAGGGGACAAAAATAATGCACAAATTCGTATGTTTGCATTTTATGTGGAGATTAGATTCTGTAACGCTGTGTACTAACCAGCTCCTCGTTCCCCTGTTGTAGCTCCTACTCACTGGTTAATGATGGAAACCCAGGAGCTGATTTTAGCTCCTGCTTAAGCCAGTCTTTATTTCGAACCCTGCTCTGAGGCGACACATTTTTAAAGAATTTAGTTAGGAAACTTAAAAACAGTCTTCGCGAGGACAAGAAACGCCACCTGGCATGCCAGAGAAGCCCATGAACCCTGGAGTATTATTTATGCTCCTGGAGTTGAATAGAAACACATTTTGAACAGGATTAGAAATGGGCCTGTAATTGCGGACTCTAATGTAGCTAAGGATTTCTTCTTGAGAATCAGTGTTTTCCCCTTAGAAAGTGAAAAAGGACTAAGAATATAGTATGTTCTTTATGTCAATACAAATATGAAGGTCTCAGAGTTGGCGGGAAAATCACCAACAAGGCTTTGCCTTTCTGTAGCGATGGAAGAATGTAAAACGCCTAGCGCCTTAACATGGAGAGGAGTACATCCCGTTTGCAGTTCGCATCAGCAGCAGGACTCGATGCTTATTTAGAATTAGACCTTGGCAAGAAGGAGGTGATTTGACCAAAATCCCAAAACCAAATGTGAAAATGCATTATCCGTGAAAGTGGTGAGCAGCAAAGAAACTACAGTTCAGATATTTACAACTGACAAAGGGCGTGAACAAGTTCTAGATGCAGCGCTGGGCAGGCTCATTAGGACTACGGGTCGTTCAACTTCCACAGCATATTTTTAAGTTTTGGCTATTGGGTGGTGGTTCAGCACAACCTATAAACCAAGACTATTTCATTAGAGTACAGATGAGGAGAAATGGCATATGAGGTATACAAGGCTTGTAGTTGTTGTTTGGTTATTTACCGACATATTGAATGCGCATGGTCATGTTAATCCCTATTGCCATTCCCACCCACTTCCTGCCCCTCCTTGCGCCAAACGCATCCTCCTAACATTGCTTTGAGTTCGGTTTATCAAGCGTTGGAATGAACCTTTGAGCTCGAAGTGCCTGCCAGTGTTTTTCAAAGCAGTCTTCTGTACGCTAATGACGTCATTAGAGCCGTAAAGGATCTACTGGTGTAATAACAAGGCCTTACCATGATCTGCCTTCAGCGACTCGATTTATAAGCACTATGCGCGTCCTTCACTGAAGTCTTGTTAAAAACAAGCATTGACAAAGCCAACAGTTTTGGTTTGTTAATGTTAAAGGATATTTATACCGGGCACTATCACCACCGGAGTGGTCCCCTGGAACTCTGGCGGATTTGAAAAAAAGGTCAGTTGGGGTACATTAGTAGGACAATGTTTGGAGAAAGAGCAAGGGAGCTGTGATGTGCTGTTGGCAGCTTCAGTTCGGTTAACACGTTCGCTGAGCTTTTTGGTATGGTATCCGGTCGGTATCAGTTGTGTGCTGTTGAATAAGGCTATGTGTGGTTTATTTGTTGTTGCAGTGTAGTGAAGTGCCTGCGGTTTGCTGTGGTTTGACAGGTCTGGTTGTGCTTAGTTAGAGTTTGAGAGTGTATAAGTATTAGGTATTTGCCAGACACTGTTAGGTGCTCCCATTGGTGGGTACTGCTGCTGCGCTTGGCAAATGCCTTTACCATGCCGACACAAAATCCCAAAATGTTGGCATTGTCAATTCTTGTTTCATTTATGTTTTTAATTTAGGGTTTAACTGCGTATGCCTCAGTCTGTTGGTCCAGAAGTCGGAATGCTTTAATCCATAGGGGTTGTCCGAGGGCTATTTCAGACATATGATTACCCCAGACATAGGGTGACCAGACGTCCAGGTTTTGCTGGGACAGTCCTGGGAAATCACCCTCCGTCCCGGGGTCCCGGGAGATTTTTCATTTTAGAAACCCCGTCTGGGGTTTGCATGTTTGGGTGACTACGGTAATAAAAATTCTAAATATTTTTCACAACACTCTCTGAATTTTGAAGATGGAGGATTGGCTTGAACCCCTAACCTTTCAGGTACAAGTCACAACACTTACTGAGTGTGCCACAAAGGCTGGCTTTGAAAAGATTGTACAGCAAGCCATGTAATAGCAATTAGAGCAAACACGTGTTTTGATTCAACATGCCAAGATTCACAGAGAAAACTGCATAAATGAGAACAAATTCAGTTTATAGAAAGGAGAAGTGCTGGAAATATGATTGGGTGGTGGTTGTGGGGGTCTGTTGGGGGAGGGGCGGGAATTGGTGGGCTGCGATGGGGTAGTCCCTCTTTTATGTTGTTGGTCGTCCCGGTTTTTCGTTTTGGAAATCTGGTCGCCCTACCCAGACAACCTGTATACACTTCCATTTGAATGAGTTATATGGGCATTGTGGTTAATCAAAATATAAAACGAATGCCTGTTTATATGCACTTATTTTTGCATATCTTATATTACATTATAAATCACCAGGCAGCACAATGCTACGTTTTACAATGCCGCTGCTGTTATTACACTAGTGAGCGAGTGTGTGCGCGTTTGTTGGGGGGAGGGGTTGACTGACTGAGAGGAGCAGGAATTAAGTGTTATCATTAGCAATTGCTCGATTGTTGCACATTCAATGTTACTTTGTCAATACATTAAAATAAGCTCACTCTGAAAAGTCATAAAGAATGCTGCGTTTATTAAGCATGGTAGAATGAAAATCTTTAGAAGGCAACAGAATCAATAAAAGGTCAAGCAGCACCACGTGAACAAAGCCGCGCACGCGCGAGGGAGCACTCATGCCGTCGCCAGGAATGCACTCAAGGGCGTGCGCCAACCAGGCGAAACAATGGCGCCTTTGAAGGCAGGAGCTCGCTCGTGGGCGCCTCGACGACGTTTCTGGAGAGCTGGCGCCAGTTGCTCCTACAGCGAAAATTATCACGAGCCTCCTGCAGAAAAACTTCATGAAGCAAGTGTACAAATACGAAACATTATGAACAAGAAATTGCAATACGGATTAAAATGTTCTCAGGCCCACTGTCATAAAATCCCCCGACTGGTGTCCTAAAAAGAAACACTGCAGGCAACCGGAATATTTATAATATTGGAAACATTAATTTATGGATGTCAGTAATTTGCAGACAATCACAAAAGGTGCTCTCTTTGGAAAGCAGGCGCCGGGATCAGTGCCCAATGTAATTTACCCTGTGATGAATCCGATGGTGTCATCACTCCTTTCATAGAGGCAGCCTCTCCTCCCGTGGTATGGGGACGGCAGCCGTTAACTGATCCTGACCCTGGCACTGACTATGCAAGAGAGGACCACAAGGTGGGAGGTGACCCTCGGTAGGCGGTGGGTATGACATGACATGACATCAAGTGAGGCACAATATCCCCCTTTGCCTTTTGGAGATGTTCACCCATCCCTCATACCCTGATGGCATATTGCCATCATCGCCTTCAACAACTTGACCATTTTCTGACCGTATTCCTCAAAAACAGAAAGCAAATAAAGGAACAAAAACTGTGAGGAGGAGCAATGAGGATTACTGCGAATACCAACTGACGACTGCGGTTTAGTAGCTGGAAGAATGCAACGGGCCCAACATGGTTTAAAACCATGCCTGGAAAAGACGCATGGAGTTTTGCTCCTGGCCCAGCTGGGGTGAGGCAAGCCGGGGAGGTAGATTGGGAGTACAGCGGCTGGCGGCGCAGAAGATTCCCAGCTTCTGATGCGGGTCGGACCCGCCAGAGGAAGCAGAAGGTCTTGCCGGGCTGTGGATGGCCTGGACATGTTGTCCAGCGAAGCTCACTGGCCAAAACAATGCCACAGATGCTAAGAAAAGGAGAGGCTGCCAAGGGGAGCTGGAGGTGTGGTGGAATCAGCCTGACTGGCGTACCAAGTGCTCTACAGATTTGACAAAAAGCCGCAGACCGACACAGGAGATGTGAGGGACACCGAAGCTGACGCTGAGAACCAGTGAGCCTGCTGAGAGGGACATGGACGAAGGGGTGCTTTGGAAGGTGAACCGAATACCGAAGGAAACAGTATGACAACTGGGGGAAGCCTAAACAAGATAATGGGGCCCCTGGGACATTTGATTACAAGGTAAGTCCATGGATAAGGGTCTAAGACTCGTAACCACATAATAAAATATATGTGGGAGCAACACTGTGGTGGTAAAGCTGAAATGCAATAAATATTAAAAGACCTGGCAGGGGAGTATACCCAGCAAAAACAAGTGCGTATAAAGTGAACTACATAACAAAAGTAATGGCAGAAGGTAAAGCCAAGTGGGTGAAGTCAATTAAAGTCAATGTGAAAAGGAACCTGGCAGGAGAGTATACCAGGTGTTGTTGTGGGAGTTAGAGAATCTCAAGGAAGTTTCATGCCCTTTTGGATTTGTGAATTACATTGAATGTGAGAAGGACTTGGTTGGGCAAGGGAGACATTTCCCCTGGAATAAGTTGCAACATCAGGAGGAGTGGAGTTATCCTCTTGAGCTACAAATAACGTGATTATTCTTTTGAACTTTTGTTTTGGTGGAGAGAAACCCAGGGAAGGCAGTCCTTCCCTGTAACTGTGAACATTATTCATTTGGAACCTGTGTTGGATTTACGTCTTTTTGTTTAACTTGTTCATTAGCGCACTTTGCAAGTCAGAGACATTACCCTTAGCACATAAGTTACTTTTAGAATGTGAGGGCTAGGATAGGATGTCAGACACGGGACATTTTTGCTTTGGACGTCTGGTTTGAGGTAGGGAAATACCTCCTAGATTAGGGACAGTGAGGCAATTTTCAACCCCTTTATTATTTAATACAAGTTTAGGGCAAAAAGTAGGAGTCCTCTGTCTGCTTCTCAATCCTGGCTTTTCACAACCCACAACCTCGAACGGCTTGGACTGGGTTTGCACAGTGTTACTGGCCCAGTGTTCTTTAAAATGTACCTGCAGTACTGGCTATCGCCAGCAAAGCTTTCCCCACCCAGGCTTTCACCATAGCTCTCAACCTTTTATTATTTTATTTGGGCGGTGAGAGCCCATTGAAATTAATGGGTGTATAGGGGGCTTGGAGGCAGAGTCAGCAGATTGTAAGGAGGCTGACACCGCCAAAAGCACGTCAGTTGTGAGCTATGCCTTCACTCAATGTTGGCTTTAAACACTGTACGTTATCTCTGAGAGACATCGTTTTAGTGTAAGCTATTAGGTTACTCTTAAACGCTGCCTATAAGGAAAAACTATTGGCATGGGATTTGAAGAGAGGAGAGAGATGGGGTGTGAGGAGGGACACACCGCCTGTGGGTGTTGCTTGGCCTTTTAGCCACCCATTTAACCCCTATGCCATGCTGCTCCCCGTTGCTATTCGCACCCACAATCTGGGCCACCCTTCCCAAAACACAGCCTCCTGGAATCTTTTTTAGCATCTTCTGTGCGTTTAAGGGGTTGTTGACGTTATTTCTAAGTAGCCTTGTGAAAGGTAATGACTTCTTCACAGTAGCTCTAAACCAACGCCTGATGTAATAGAAATGTCTTAAAAAACTGTGCCTTCCGGCGCTTGATATATGAGCAATGCGAGCCCGTACATCGATTTTGTTAAAAACAGGAATTGGAAAAGTTTACGGTTTTGGCACTTGTATGGGCACTACATATGATATGATATGATGATATGGCATTTGTAACGTGCCTATACACAAGTGTTTCAAGGCGCGACGAGGCAGGGAGGGGGGAACAAGGGGAGACAGACAACGATCCTACTAGGCCAGGTGTCATTCAGATCGCGCAAGTGCATGGGTAGGGGGGACGGGAAAAGTGCAAGGGGGAAAGGGAGAGGGGAAAGTGCAGTACAGGGTTAGTAATGAACAAGATAAATAATAAGGGCCAGCTGGTGGCAAGTGCAAGATAAGTGCAGACAAGTGCTGGGAAGGGGGGCAGTAGGGATACAGAGACAGTCCCGCAGTGCAGGGGAGAGTGGCTGGGCCAAGGACCGAGATTGGTGAGTGGCCCAGTTGCTGATTCAGTACAGTTTCAGTGATTTAGCAGGGGAGAGGGAGAGAGAAAGCAGAAGCAAAGAGGAAGGTTTTGAGGTACTTCCGGAACCGGAGATGGTTCTCCTCAAGTTTCAGGAAGGCAGGAAGGCTGTTCCAGAGGGAGGCCCCAGCTGCGGAGAGAGATCTCCCCCCAACTCGTTGCACATAGGCATTTGCCACATAGGCATTTGCCAGTAACTGCCTCAATATGCCCAGGTGTTACCACCATTTGCCAGTTTATGGCCAGATAGTACTATTAGGCCAGTACCCGGAACATGCCTCTCCCATGCTTTCACAAAAGGCAAAGCTTTTGGCCTTATCAATGTTTGTCTTTAATTCTTCATTTGACCAACGTGTTATAAGAAGCTCTAGCGAACATACAGCCTGCTGGTCTTCCTCCATCTGCTCTTCTCGCTCTTTCCGGGGATGGGGGGAAAAGTGAAGTCCGCTTGCGATCAAGACTCCCTCCAGTGTATGTGTGTATGTGTGTGTGTGTGTGTGTGTGTGTGTGTGTGTGTGTGTCTGTGTCATCACCAACCTTCCTTGGAAAGAAGCTGCTGAAACAACTGTTATCCCCCTTCCAGTCCCTGTACTTGCCTGACAAACGTCTGCGTCTCCAACTGTCGCGGTTCATCGTTTCCATGTTCTGAGCTTGCACCTTTGCTTTGTTCTGTTCACTAAGAGGTTCTTCTTGGTTAGCTTGGCACCAATATCTACCAGGAACTTCTTTTGGCTCCTGAGTCCAACCGATGTCGAACAATCTCTCCTATGTACATTTAATTTAGAGCAATCCATAAATAGAGATTAGGGCACATCCGTATAACATTGACATCATAAGGGTTCCCTCACTTCACACCACTTCCTCGTACCGTCACCAGGCTGGATAGCTTGCGATGCAAAACAGGGCGAGATTTAAATTTCCTCTCCTGGCTCACACATCTATGCTCCTCTACCCAACCCTCCAAGAGTTCTCGTAATCTCCGCTCTGCCTCCATGACTACCCTTGTGGCTCCTCGCCCTCCCTGTGCTTCTGCTGTTTCTCTCTTCTTGCTCCACTTGCAGGGAATTCTCTTCCCCCGGACCACCGAGAAACAGTCCACGTGGATTTGTTCAAAACCAAACTAAAAGCCTACCTCCTTGCCCTAGATTTATCCTCTTAATCTACCTCTCTCACCTGCCTGCCTTTCTCCTGCACTTCCTCTGCCTCCACTCTAGTACTTCACCCATCATTATAATCTCCCGAACATAGCCGGCCATACCCCTACCTGCACTTAAAAATGTCCAATGTTCACTGTAAGTCCACCTATGTATCGTCCCCGGTGGCTGTTCCATTTACACCCCCCCACCATTGTAAGAAGCTCACGGCTTCCCCTCAAATCTGATTTCCTATCTATTGTGCGTTGTTTTGCGATCAAAAGAGCAATCTTAATCTGTTCTGCTAAATACCAATGAACCCATCTGCATCACCATTTGCTCCATCTTTAGTGTTGGTTCCGGTTTACTGGGTGTTTGTTTACCTTTCTAACTTTTTACCTCTTGATATGATATGATAGGTAATTTATAACGCGCTTAATACCCAGTGTGGACCCGGGGATCGAGCCTGTGTTGCTCCGTGTCGACTTGCTTCCAAGGTGAGCACGTTGCCCCTGAGCTATCCTCCCGAGTGCTTGAAACAGACGGCATGATGCATGCTCCTGGGCGGAGGTTGCTCGGTGGAAGAGCGTGTCCCCCTTTATGCTGCATTTCTGTCTGCCCATCCGTCTCTCCTTTAATGTTCTTTGGCAGAGGACAGAATTAAGGAGTGTCATCGTCCGGTTTTCACCACGCTCGCCATCATTGGTTCTATGAGATCGCCGGCCGAATGATCCAGATGCATTGCTCGGGGTCTGCTCCCATTCATAGTTCTCCGACTGAAGGCAGTGCATCCTTCTTAGGATGTAGACCTCCGTATTGTGGCAAGACTTCTCTAGAGAATGGGCCAGTGGAGTTCAAGTCAAAATGTATGTGTATAGCGCTACCAACCCAAAGGCATCTAAGCGCTTTACTGATAGAGCCTAAGGAATATGATGTTATGATGTTTTGTAATAGCATTGATGACAAAGATGATGCATTTTCACAAGCACTGTGCTTCTGCTGTAAGCATTGTCCTATCTCTATCCTAAAAAGATCTTACTCCCCCTTCAGTTGCCGCTCCTCGGCTTTAGATCTCTTTAAAGTGCTCAGTATCCACTTTTATGATATCCTAATCGTCTCCCCTAAAAATTGACTGACCAGTATGAAACATTTACCCAGTTCCCTGACCCCTGAAAAAATCTGCTTCATGAAATCCATTCCATTCCTGCCCCTGGCTTCAATGCCGGTTCCCCACAGGCACACAGCACGCCATTTCTTACTTGCCAAGAGTTGATTATTACTCACCAGTGGCAAGAGGCGAGTGCACATTGTGCAGCCTGTTAAAATCCTAGATCCAGGGGCCCGTCAGCCTTTTGCTTGTTGGATGTTTTGGACTACAACTCCCCTCAGACCTAGCCAGCATAGTCAATGGTGAATGATCATGGGAGTCGTAGTCCAAAACACCTGGAGAGCCAACAATTGCAGACCGCTGTCTTAGATCTTCTGTGTGTTTCTTGTTCCACCTCCGGCTAATCACACTGCATAATTGTCGTCTAGCTGGGAAACATTATTCCCTGGCCACTTAAATCATGTTAATTGAAGAAGTGATAGCTGCCCTGGTATAGTGGACATTAGGACCTGAATGGGAAGCAGTGCAGTCCAGTGATGCCATTGACATATGCCGAAAAAGCCTCCATCCTCGTCCATGGAGCCGATTTTTGCGTTCAAGCAGCAGCGTTGGAGGTATAAAATCACTGCCCTCATTCATAAAACCTAAATGCGTGACTGCAAGGTCTGATACTACTTCCAAGATCATACCATAGCCTGCAATGCGAGAATGAACCTTACATTTCCTCGATGACCACTCAGCACAGTTCCAGGGTACTGGGGCTGGCCTTAGTGTGGCATTTGCTTGGGCATAAAGGATTGGTTTCCTTCTCCTATTCATTCCGGTCATATAGCACAGCGAGCTATGCGCTTGCCCCTGATATCTGTGTGCAGCCTGCTGGCAGGTTCGAATCCCAGCAGGGTCAACTCAGCCTTTCGTCCTTCCGAGGTCAATAAAATTAGTACCACTCTGTGGGATAATAATGTCTTTCTGTTATTTGAGCGCTCTGAGTCCTATGTGTGTGTGTAGCGCTATAGAAGAAATACATTATTATTATTATTATTCCTCCCCCAGCCTGAATCATCTGCATTGTTTAACAAGTGTCACTTCATGCCATCATATACCCGAGACTATGCACCTGGCATTGCAGCCACTGAACTCGTTGAGGGTTTCTGTGTATCGCTGCAGCCTGTCCTTCCAGCAGTCTGCAAAAGTCCATTGTACCCAGGGCGTAGGCCCTGTCCCTGCAGGATACTGAGTTCCAATCACTTCTGAACTACAACCTAGGCCGGGTGGTTTAAGAGACTACTTGGCTTGAGACCCTCTCAGGCCCCTTAGAAGTTTTAACATCGGTGGGTTTACAGATACATAGGTTGTGGGAGGACAGACAGGCGACCCCCACCCCACACCTCCAAACAGTAAATGGTGCATGGGTGGTGGGCGGGGGCGGAAAAGTAACCCACGAAATAGTGACCCCAATCCGTATTGGTCATCGCACCGGTGCCGGAAGTTGGTGAACATATCTAGAGGCCCCAACGTAATTGCCTGCAACGTTTGCAGATTGTGCTTGTTTGAAGACTTTTGCGATGAAATGACTGCTGCGCGGCAATACAAAGATGCGTAGCGGTTTCTAAACCCCTGCTCAGCCCCACATTACTACTAAACAAGCAGCGATCGCAGTCGTAAAGGTGAAACAGACGCAACATGAACGGTATATCTCCTTCGCCTCTTTAAGGTAGTGTCCGAGGCTAGGCTATACTCTTCAAGAGGGGTGTGAGCTAGCAAGAAACAATGTCTGCAGTAACAACATAAAAATAAATGTCCAATCAAGGTTCTATAAAAACAAGACTTTAATTAAATTAAAAGGGCATACAAACTGTTAAAAATACTAACCACACATTCCTGTATTAAGATACAGAGAATGCAGATTTTTGGGAGAAAATGGCACTATCCATATTGAAGAATATGGGTCTGCACATAAAGTGGCTTGTAGAAAAGTCAAACAAGTTCAAGAATATGCCTTTAAAGTTTTGATGCGGGGCTTACATGTCACCTGGGCCCATAGAACAAGACCAGGGAGACGGAACGACCAATATTTTCCTTTTCATCCTTTTTCAGGATCGGGACAGTTTCTGGGTTTTCCAGTGAGTCGAATTGGGCTTAAGTTGGCTGGATGGGATTCAACAAAGCGGTGCAGCTCGCCAAGTGTCAATAGCTGAAAGCCGTTTGTGGCAGGTAGACGATGTTTGGGTCAGAGTAGCTAGAAGTCGATTGAAGTTGCTTGAACTAGATGTGTCAAAGGCAGCACCGTTGGGCCTTTCAGGGATCCTGATTTGTTCAAGGGCCCTCAGTGGTCTGAGATTGCAGAAAGAGCCTCAGGCCTGGTCCTTGGGGGGGGGGGGGGGGGTGTGGAGGGGCTTCAGATGTTCCCTCCTTGAACCGTTTTGGGGCAGAGGTGGCACTCTTATTGGAGATATTTGTTTTCACTTCCTGCATTCAAACTTTAGGCAGCCTTTATCATAACTAATATCCAGGGAAATCCTTGACAAACGGGTCCAAAATGGCTTAGCCATTAGGGTGACAAATCCTATACCCACCAAGAATAAGGGCGGAGGGGGGGGCTGTGTTTCTTCTATTCACCTGTAATATCCTTTAGGCATCCATGTCAATCAGGAGGCCTGTACTCAATTTCTTCCATGTATGCCTGATTCCAAGGCAGAAGAGACATTCCGGAATCTGGTTCTATGTGATTTTCGCTCAGTTGTTTTCGGACGGATCCGATTTTGTTGAATTTTATTTTTCTTTTATTCCATTTGGCTGCAAATATATGTGGGGGGAGAACCCCTGCAGGTCCACCCACTCTCTCCCCCCAAACTAATTACCTTTACCCACCCCCTACATATATTTGCGGCCAAATCTGGCTAAAAGAATTTGTGGAATACGACAAATTCTTTTGCAACGAAACCTTCCTACCCATGGAATCCATATGCCGGAAGATCCATGCCTCCCCCTTCTGGAAATCCTGCTCAGGCGCCCAGAAGTAGTGCAATTGGAGGACGTGCGGGTAACATTTGCTGAATGTGGGCCTTGGTACCCCTTGCCTTCACATTTGATTGCTTAAACTCCCCTTGAGTCCTACTTGATCCTTACGCTCACTATTTAAAACAATGAGATCTATTTAGCTGCGCGTAAAATGGGGCCCTTTCTCCAGAACGGTGCATATGCATTGCGCACAGGTGTTGCTGACTTCTTCCAGTTTCATAAATGAACTCGGCCCACCGCAGGGTTTCACACTGTAGCACAGTCTGAGCACTGTACAGCTGGCTAACAAGTAACTGTGAGGGGAAAACAATCTGTCAAGCAAAGAGGATGGGGGCACATGTAGTTCCCCCCAGGCGCCCTGCCTTCCTCACCAATTAGCTTCCTGTTGCCATAGCGAGAGGCACCCGTCGGGAAGGACCAAGGGATCGCAGGCTCGGATTTTCTTTTAAGCCCTTTTTTCGATTCAGTTAAACCCCGGCATTCACTGCCCTCATGATCCATTTTCCAGATACAGTACTTGGTCTCATTGTGCCGTGGCAAAAGACGGAGCAGCATATCTTGCATCCAACAATTTACCGGCATCTAGGTCAGGGTTGGAAATTGAGGGGAGCTGGGAGCTATTTAGCTCCTGCTTGTACCCTAGAAGATCCTGGCTATCTTGTCACCAACAGCTACCAGGGACTATATTTGGATCCCCAGACCAAATGACACCAAACACGCGCCTAAGTGAATTTAGCTCTGTGAATGTGGGACAATCTATAAATAAGCATTAGGACACATCTACACACCATTTAAAGCATAAGGGTTCATGAATAATGGACACAATTATAAGCTTCCATCTTAAGTGGAAGTTAGGTTTGCAGAATGCTATGTACTAGCTCCTTGTTCCCCAGCGGTAGCTCCTGGTCACTGGTTAATGCTGGATACCCAGGAGCTGCTTTTAGCTCCTGCTTATCCAATCTTAATTTTGAACCCTGTAGGTGGAAACTGGATTCATACCTTGGTGCCAATTTTGCTGACAGTGGACCTCATTAGCTAAACTTGAGTTAGCGTTCTCACCACTCGCAATTTGGCGTACACCGCCAGATTAGGAATAGCGGACTCCAATGGGGATTTGGAGGAACAATCATAGATGCTCATTCCTCCCGCAGTAATTTATGCTTTTTTAAAAACATTTTTTTTAGGTAAAGTGGAGATCCCGCTAGGAACATGCTGGAGATGTCCCCCTCCATGGCACCACCAAGCTCATAGATTGGCAGTATCACCAAAAAGTGTGGTACAACCACCTTTTTACCACATCGCCAAACTTGTAATGAGGTCCTATATGTGCACTCAAACCTGTACAATCAGCAAACCCAACTGTATGGGAATCCCTACTGTAGGAGATGAAATGTTTTAAGATGCTGTTCAGACCCCCAACCCACTGCCTCACCTTTCTGCCGTATGCCTTTTGTGCTGCTCTAGCTTTGGCGCAGAGAATGGTGTAAAGGTTGGGACATTGCATGGTCCCACTTGCCCGTTTTGGCTCCGAGGCATTGTTGTAATGCCACCTACGACCTGACTGAAGTTGCTGAGCTGCGTCACAAATGTGGCGGTTTGAGCGGCACAGTGCGCGCTACGGTTTTTTGCAAGAGGGACGCGCAGTGGTGTGGTGTGCCACTCCTGCAGCTGTAGCTAAGGCACATGCTCTGTGTTGCAGGCTTGCTCTGGGGATGTATGTCACTGTGAGTGGAAGGCCTGACTGTGTGAAGGTTCTGACAAAGGCAGTTGGATCTGGGTGCCGGTTAGTGTTGGATGTGACAGTGCCTGTCAGCATAGTAACTGACTTCTTAATACTTACCTGCTACCTTGGAGCATGGAAGATACCTTTCTGAAGAAGGTTGGGTGTTGGCGTCTTCTTTACCCGTGTTGCTACCACACTCTGCTTCTGCTTGCGCATGCCAATAAACCGGGGGTATGCATACTTAACAAGGTTCACGCTGCACGTCAGCTTGTATATTTTGCTAGCGACAAGCGTAAGTGGAAAGCCATATATGGTGACAGCTACCATTGGCACGCGCTAGGCTGCTGCAAGTATGTGACATAGGCATGCAGCACTCCTGTGGCATTCGAACCAGCCTGGGGCATTGTATGTGTCTATTCATGTGTGTGGGGGGATTATTGGGGGGCGGGTTATGCATTATTGATGAGGGTTCTGGAGGAGCACTGGTCTGTGCCATGGGGTGGACCATAAGAGCACCAGGACCCATGCATTTTGTCTATTTTGGAGTGCCACAGGGGCTGGGTAAAAGCACCCTTTTTGCACTGGGCACCTTTTATAAAAAATAAAAATAAAAGCAATAAAAACTGCATGGAGACCCTGTAAGACAATACAATTACAGTTGTCAGAAAATGGTGCTAATAAAGATCTGAAAGGAGGGGAGAGGGAGAGGTTTTCTTTATGGGGGAACTTTCCAATCATAAATAAGGTGTAATTTGTCCCCGCCCCGTGATATCACACGTCAATCTGCTTACTTTAGTTCATTTTTTTTTTTTTAGTGGGCTATCATAGGCCCCCATTCCATATGCACTTTGCCACCGCTTGCAGGGACTATGGGCGCATTCATGTGTGCACAGTTGGATTTGGACTACAGGTTGCGTGCCGACCGGGTTCAGTGGGACAAGGACAGTGGTCCGCGTACAGCCGTGCTGGCTGGTTTGGACTAACACGAGCAAAGCAGCACTCATAAGTGATCAGAGGTCGTCATGGGGATGGAGATCTCGGGCCCCTTGGCCCAGATCGGCGGACAGGATGTTGTCAGATTATGTCACTTCCAGAAATGGAAGTAGAAGTAGGACTGTCCAATGATGAATGGTTCCTTTGTTTGGCGTGCAGCGGGATAAATGTTCCGGAAGGCACATCCCCAGTATGTTTTTTCGATTCTTTTCAAGTCAAGTGACTGACTCCCTATAAAGATAAGGCATCTGGAGGGCTGGGCAGGTACATTTGGTGGGCACTTGTTAGATGCCTCTACCATCACCCAAAATTGATCCACTGGAGGAGGGGGGGTATGCAGGTCAATGAATTATCTTAATCCCTAACTAAAGGTACCCATAGCTGTCCCACTTTGTGGTGGTCTTGAAAAATAGGTGTTCCACACGTTCCAAGGAGGTGGAAGTACGATACACTGTGGTGTCCCACAGGTGTACCTACCCGCTGTTCATATGAGGAGTGCAGGAAAGGGGGTGGTCCTGAACTACTCTTCTCACCATCAGCACCCACATAGCACCTCTGTGTCCTGCAAGTAAGAGTGCAACGCCGCGACAAGAAATTGTGTTGGTACCCGCCAACGTCTCGCAATGATATTCTGACTTGACGGTGCAGATCCCTACACGTTCTCTCCAATATCTATCCTGGGGAAAACCCACCGGGTGTAGGAACACCAACTTCGTTTAAATAAAATCACAGTTCACCTCTGGAGCCATTTGCGAGGAATTCGAATGTTAAAGCCTTCCTTATAATAAAGGATACCTGTGTGGAGGGTGGAGCAGGAGGCTGGCTACCGCGCAGGCTAGGCTGTGTGCTGGATGTAAAAATAATTATTTTTTCAGATGTTCCAAAATCAGCTGTCGGACTGGCACACTAGCCTGACAATTCTGCTGGTTCCTGGATATACGAAGAGACTTTGGCAAAGCCAATATGCGTGACTTTGTGGTATCTAGTGTTTCCATCGGAAAGGTTTCCAACTAAACGTTTTCCATCAAAACCTATCCACCGAAAATATATGCATCTAATGCATATATGTGATGGGTAAAGGGTTAATTTTCGTTGGGGTGGGTTTCTAAGGGTAAAAAACAAGGGGTTAGGGTGGACACCCCAAAAATAAATACAAAAAAAATGTATTCGATGCAAATATTTTCGATGGTTGGGTGTTCGTTGCAAAAACTTTCGTTGGAAAGACCATAACCCTGACTTTGTTAACATGGAGGTTAAGACTTTTTATTCATCCTGTGGAGTTTTGCTAAATAAATTCTTGGCCTCTACAATTGCAAAGCCAGGCCTACTGTCTTTGCTACTGCTTGGTAAAATGGCAGCCATGATGGATTGGGAACATTGTAAACATATATTTTACAAGGTTTCCAATCCATCAGGGACACATTCTTTAACAACGTGAATAGTGTTCGCCATAGGAAATAGTAGTAACAAAAATAACATCTATGTACCTAGCAGCATTGAAACAAAACACCCTCTTACAAGCAACATTCCTCAGCTCGCTCCCCACTTTGAGGAATTCCACTCTATTCTTCTCAATGGTTACCCAATAACAAAGCTTTCTGCAAGATGCACTCATTCTCCATCATGGAGCAGCTGATGGACACCAGTTGCCCTCTAATATGTATATTTAAGAGCTCTGGCAGAGAACTGAAGCTCTCTAGAGAGACCTAAAAACTGGGGATCTGTGACACAAAACCCGATGAGCCTGCGCTTAACTAGAAGCGAGAAATGGTCATGGATATATACCTTTACATCTTTATTATTTGTCTCTCGTTTCATAAACAATTTCATTTTCTTTTCACGACTGAGAGAGGAAAATGAAAAGTATATGAAATCAGAAACCAAGAATTAAAAGAAGAAAACAAATTGGATATCCCTCTCTCATCTAGAAAAGCACGAATCCTCCCTGGTCCAGGCGTCCCTACTCTGCAGGTTGGTATATGCCACATATTGGCCCATGCTGTCTAGCTTCGGACTATACTAGGGGTGAGGACCCAAAGGCAGAACGCCTTATATCAGGGACTTTCCTACGCTATCCAGGGGTAGTAATCTAAACCGTGGTATTGGATTGTGCCTTTCAGATATTTGTTGGAATCGGTCTAGTTCCTTCCACGCCCAAGTACTCCTCTGCCTCCCTGATGTTCCCCTCCCTTTGACGCCACCTGCCTTCTTTTTTCCTGGCGTTCTGCTACATCCCTCTGATGTCTCTCTCCTTCTAGGTCTTTCCTCCACCCTTTGGTGTTACTCTAATTAAGATTCGATGATTAGGAGCTAAAACCAGCTCCTGGTTGTCAGGTATCACCCAGTAGGCAGGAGCTACCACTGGGGAACCAGGAGCGAGAACTCTGCAAATCTAATGTTCACATGAGATGCACACTTGAAATGATTGCCCATTATGTATGATCCATTAGCTCCCGGGGTGGGGCGCAGCCAATCGGGTTCTGTGAATAACGGGCTGAAACCTCTGATCTCAGCCCACGTTTCACAGAACCTGTAGGCTGCTTCCCCTGCACCGCAGCGCCATCTTCCCCGGACCATCCCTTACGCCCCCCCTTTTTTTTTTAACTAGACCAAACCCCCTTTCCCAACCCTACTTAACTGATTGTGCCACCACCAGCCGCCGCAGCAGCTTCCCTGGATCTTGGTTTTCCAGCCGCCTTGGTAATGGAAGAGGGGCTCCGTACCCCCGCCCCTCCCCCGGTGTAGCCTGTGCAACGGGTTACTAACACCACATCATATTACAATGTGTCCGAATTCTTCATGCACATTCTAAAACACTCAAGGTTAATGTCACGTGGGCATTTGTAAGGCACCTACTGTACGGCAATTTCGAACCCTGCACTCCCCTCTCTTCCACACTACTACTAATCTAATCCACTCCACTACTTGTCCCCACCTTCTACTCAAACACCCTTCTTTCACCCACACAAGCACTTCACATGTACTCCCTACAACCCCTCCCCTAAGCACACTCGCCACTCTTTCACGCACATTTCACAATGCAGTACCACTTGCACTAACTAGCTAATGTCCTTTCTTCTGCTGGTCTCTTGGTCTTCACCTCACCCTCCAGTGAACAACCCACCGCTTCCTAGTTCTTGGTCTATTTGATCCCCTTCTTCTGGTTGGTCTGCTGTCCCCGCCTTCCCACCGGGAAGTCATTACATATTAGAAAGCTTTCATATTGTCCCATAAGCCCCTCTCACTTTCTCCATGTGGGTTTTCTGTGGAACCACCATGCCGGTTAGTTTCGTACAATGTACCAGGTTGTGTTTGGGGGCGGGGGGGGGTTCTGACATGGCTACCTTTACAGTAAGTCCTATTTTTATTAGGTGGGGTGTTCTTTTATGTACCTGGTGGTCTAGGGGACCCCTCTGCCTCGTTCATGGAGGGGCTGAGTCTGCTGTACAGCCGCATAGGAGCTCCGGCTTGTTCGGTTGTTTGTTCCCCTTTGGCTTTGCTTGTATGCTATTCGCACAACATTCCGAGTTGGTGCGGAGGAACTCCAGTGCTCTTCTCACCGACTCTCCATCTCCGGCAAGGTGTGCAATTGTGGTGGTGTAGGGCACTGATGAATTTGCAGGTACTCTTTGTCTGTCCTTGCAGCGTTTCTATAAAGAAAAGCAAAACCTTAACCAGCATTTGGGGTCACAGGCATAGGGTGATGCAAATGGGTACTGCCATAATCAAACTGGCAAATGGGGAGGGAACAGGAATTAGGAACCGTCCAAATGCCACTACCCCCCACTGGGCTAGAGCTGGCTCTGGATTCCTCCCTGGTAGCCTCCCACCCCAGGCTGAGAGGGGGGTTCCCATTCCCTCTTGACAAGTTCAGGTTACTGATTTATACCCTATGGAATCAAACCTCATCTTGCATGCAGATCATCCAGCGTGCTCCAGTGCCAACCAGAGAACTGCTACAATATGCAGGCAAAACCAGCAGTGACCTTCGTACTTGGCTCCGCACGAGGAACGTCCCGGTGGACCACATCTTTCAAAGCGAGCGTTTGGATTCTAGAGAGAACACATCTGGATTTATAGTTTATAATCATTGCATCTAGATGGGCTGAACCACAGCGGCGACACCTGCTAAACCAGGGTACATGGGCTGTTCTCAAGATTGCACTCATTCTGCATTCCAAATGGAACCTTTGTGGAATGCAGCACTGTGACATAAGTGAACTGAGCAGTGTTGAGATCTGGTGGGCAGCAATGGAGTCTAGACACAGACCAGCTGTGAGCCACTTGATGTAGAAAACCAGGTACGCTTTATTTACGTGTTTACACCCCATATGTTCCAGTGACTCTTAGGCTATATACATGACAGAGAGACATAGATCAGGCCACCCACCGGCCATCCTTTAACACACCCAGCTGAGGCCCTACTGACACTCTCAGAACACTTAAGCACAGCAACCCTCGCCAACATTCCACTGAGCTGTCAATCACTCCTAGCACCAACATTCTCACAGCACTCAGAGATGGCCAGCAGGTGCAGGACAACATAAACGCATCATAACAAGCCGTCACTGTGAGATACCTCTTATGCTACCCGAAGAAGGTGGAAGCTGACATGTCGTTGGGTAAATAATTTTTTTTAGTCGCCATTGGAATGATCTGTTGGAGCCATTATTCATTACTATTTTGGAGATATACATAAGGCACAGCAAAACGGATAAGACAATGCTCGACTTTATGGACGAGAATAGGTCTGTTAATGAGCATAATGTACTGGACTTTAATCAAAAACTGCTGTTTTACACACACACGCACACCCACCCACATACCCCACCCCCCTACCCCCCAAGAAGAAAATTATGGTGGGTTTAAAAAGATTGGGGGAAAAAAAAAACCTTTCACCTGAAATGTGAAAGTAGGAAAGTTCCTTTGAGCCAAGTCACACTTTCCACACCACCACCTAGTAGCCATCGCTGGAAGTTCCCCTCCAGTTCTGAGCCACAGCATCAAGGCATTGTGGGTATGCAAATTAGCCCACTGCCAGCCTTGCAAAATGTCTGTCTTGGGTTGATTAAGCTATGTATAAAGTGGCACCACCCTCAGACAATTCCCTAGAGAAAAGGTTTGCGTTTGGTCTAATTTGCATACTCAGTGCCTTGCTGTTGTGGCTCAGAACTGGAGGTGAACTTCCAGCGATGGCTACTAGGTGGCGTTGTGTGTGGAATGGGTGAAAACGCTGATTTGTGTTTTTTGTTTGGCTGCTCTGTAACTGAAGGGGGCTTTTTTCAGCCTATGTAAAAGATGCCCATCGCTGCTGCCTTGACACCTCTTGTTTCAGCGGAATCCTGTTTTTGCCGCCTTTGACACATTCTTCACATTTTGTTTGTTACCTTTCTGTGACTGCATGGGCCTTCACCATTTCTGTTTTATATTGTTATTATTGTTAGTGTTTATTGAGCACAGACCTAGCTTCAGGAAGCAACGCTGAGCTGTACGTGTCATAGAGGGAAGTACACGCTGCTAATCATTTATGTTCCTTTTTTTGCTTTGTGTAGGTTATTTACTGGTTTTGCGCACATGTGTGGTGGGGGTGTATTTCACTTGGAGAGCTACTTGTTTATTCATTTGTAGATTTGTCCTTGGTTTGCAGATGGATTTCTAGTACCTTAAGGGCAGCATAACTTGGTGGATGGTACATCTTGTTCTAATTGTTTTAGACTTCTTGTTCTAGTGAGGTTACCTAGGCGAAGATGAATATAACATGCTTACTTTCCAGATTGGCTGGTTGTTGAATTAAGTGTTTCATGTGGTAGGAGCATCAGGTCAGTGTATTTGTCATCATATGTATTGTGGGATATAAAATTCAGTTTGAATATTTCTTGTTTGACAATGATCTACTGTTTACTCATTGATGGGTATATGCTGTAATGTGAATGTGATGTATGACTGGCGCGTGTGGAATGTTGTTCCAGCTTCATGGATCAAAATTTCACACGGGTCAGTTGATTGGAGGCTTCTCCCAGAGGCGGCTGCTTCGGAGGTCCAGAAGAATAAAGCTCATAATACTTACTTACAGTGTGCTTATTTCCCTGGCGACGAGGAGCCTGGACCCCCACATCCACGTGTGCAGGACCCAACGGTTTTCCCCTGAGGAGGTGACCAGGGATCGGTGCTGCCGGTTCAGGGCTGAGGAAATCCCAGCGGCTGGCGTGGCCATCGGGTCGGTGTGCTCTCCGCACGCCTCTGACAGGGCAGATCTGTGAGGAGCCCTTGTCCGGTGTGGAGGGAGTAGAAGTTTGGGCAGTCCGCTATATTCGAGCAGCGGGAAAGGCAGCACAGCGCTGCAGGGACAGCGGCGCGGTGCCAGCTCTGTCCGTTCGCGGCCAGCGTTGCAGCAACCCTAGGAGCCCTGACCTGGGCTGTTGTCTGTGCCATCTGTGACTGTTGGTCCCGGATCCACGGCGGACCGTGCGGCTGAGGAGGGAAGGCAGTCGCGCGTGTCCGTCCGTTATACGCGGTGTTTGAGATTGACACACATGCGTATTGGAGGCACTGTTACACTTCCAGGAAGTGTTTCGTTTTCCTGCGGGTGATTGGCTTTCGGGGGACACGCCCCTGCCTACATGTACTTCCTACGTTACGCCCTCGGTGTGACTGCACTGACTGGCAAGGGGGTGTAGCTGTGCTTCTGGAGGAGCTGTGGAGAGGACCTGCCCTGCGTGTTGCTGTTAGAGTGTTTTAAAATTAGCAACACTCTCACTCTGCAAACGTTCTTACTAAGTGACATTATGTGGGTCCCATGAGGTGAGCTGCACATGCTCGCAATTTGCTGTTGGTATATTTTCAGCATTAGTGGAGTGGCATGCATTGGATTTGCAGCGTGTAACTTAATTCACAGTTCAAAGAGACCAGGCCCATATTTCCCTGCGTATAAGTACTGCTGACTTTGCTGGCATGTTACATTCAGTTGCCAGGCCCCCCGCCTGCATTTCTGCCCGCGCCAGGCGAACCTGTTGCTCCTTGGAACCAATGGGTGGATTCCTTTAAAGTGTACTTGAGGGCAGCTGGTGGCTCCAAGTTTTCAGATGAGAAGGAGGCTGCCCTATTGAACTGTATTGGCACAGAAGGATTGAGAGCCTTTAGACATTTGCCTGGTGAGGATGTGACTGTGCCGGGAGCTGGGGAAGGGGAGGTCATTATAAGTTCATAAGAAAAGGCACTGAAAAAGTTGGAGACTCGCTTTGGAAAGAGGATTAATGTGGTATTGGAGCGATATCAATTCTTTTCCAGGGCACAGGCTTCTGGTGAAAGCATTGATGCTTATGTCACTGCGTTACGGGCATTGATAGCCACGTGTAAATTTCCAGGGAATTTGGATGAACATATCAGAGACCAGATAATGATGAAAACCTGTAACCAGAAAATAAGGGAAAGACTCTGGATTGAAAATGATCTGCCTTTGGATAAGGTCTTGGAGATTGCCAGAGCGATTGAGGCTTCCACGGCGAGTGTGCAGATTATCGAAAAAGATAATTCCAGGGAAGGGGTTCAAGCTGTGTTACCTCGAAATAGTGGTGGTGATGGCATGGAAAATAAAAAGGGGATTGAAAAGATTGGCACTCAAGGTGGGAAAGGGTCTAAGGGGAAGTGTGGTTGGTCAAGCCATTCAACTGATTCTAAGGTTTGCCCTGCTAGTAACATGGAATGTAGGAAGTGTAAGCGCATTGGTCACTTTGCCCGTATGTGTAAATTCAATGGGGTGGCAAGTGTAATTCCGGAGGAGGGTGCTTCTGGTCAGGAGGATATGACTTTTGGTAGTCCCGAGCATGGTGTAATTCTACATGTTGACGGGATGGCTCGCAAGGGTCCCTGGGTCTCAGTGTTAGTAGATGATCGCCCTTTAGAAATGTTGGTTGATTCAGGGTCACCCTATACCTTGGTGTCTCCTGAGGCATATGTGGAGAAATTGGGGAAAGATATAGCTACATTGCAGGGGGCTGATATCAACCCTAGTGCTTATGGTCAAAACCCGATTGAAGTGTTGGGTTATAGCGTGTCAAATTATGAGTTCAAGGGTCGACACACTAGCGGAAAATTGTACGTGGCACACAAAGTTATTAGCATTTTGGGTTGGGAGGAACAAGCGGCTTTGGGCATGGAGATACACCCGGGAAGGGAGGTCCTAGTACTCAGTGTTGCGGAGGTGGGAGAGGTTGGCAGTCAATGGACATCTGAGTCGGTGAAGACCGAGTTTCCGGAGGTGTTTTCGGATGCCTTGGGTAAGCTTAAGGGCTTTTCTCATTGGATTGTGTTGAAAAGGGGTGCCATACCTAAAGTACATAAGGTGAGGGGTGTCCCAGTGATGGCAAGGGAAGGTTTGAAGATTGAATTGAACAAATTAATGGCTGCGGGGGTTATTGAACCCATTGTATCATCGGAGTGGCTGTTTCCGCTGGTATTGGTTAAAAAGGGGGATGGAGGTATCAGGATGTGTGTGGACTTACGTGGTTTGAATTCAAATATCTGGGTGGATCGTTATCCCTTGCCGAAGATAAATGAACTTCTGATGACTCTTGGCAAGGCGACATGTTTCTCCACACTGGATTTGTCAGCGGCATACCACCAGATCGATTTGCATGTTGACTCAAGACATCTTACCTAATTTGTGACGCCGTTTGGGGCTTACCGATTTTGTCGTATGCCCTTTGGTTTGGCGTCAGCGTCAGCTATTTTCCAATGGTTAATGCAGGAAATGTTTGGTGGTTTGTCTGGGGTATGTTATTTTCAGGATGATATCCTTATGTGGGGTGGATGTAGGAGGGAGCATGATGACAGATTGCGGCGTGTGTTGGAAGTGCTGAAGGAGAAAGGCCTAACCATGAAATTGTCTAAATGCAGGATTGGTGTGGATAAAGTAACATATTTAGGTCATACTTTGAGCGCTGATGGTGTCAGTCCTAAGGCAGAGTTGGTTCTAACTATGAAGGATACCCCCATCCCCACCAATAAGGACCAATTGAGAGCATTTTTGGGTCTGGTGGAGTATTATGCAAAATTCATACCCAATGACTCGGACAAGACGGTTGCTATGAGAGCACTCATGAAGAAGTCTGCTAGGTTTGTGTGGTCGGATGAGTGTGATAAAGAGTTTCTGGCTGTGAAAGATGAGGTGGAGCGGGCCCCATGTTTAAGGTCCTTTGATCCCAAGCTCAGAACTACACTCACAATTGATGCCAGTGAGGTAGGTTTGGGCGCAGTTTTGGAACAATGGTGTGGAGCGGAGCACACGCCAGTGGCATTGGCATCAAGGACGTTGAGAGATGCTGAGAGTAGATACTCGGTTATAGAGAGAGAGAGACGTTGGCGGTGGTGTGGGCGTCCAAACATTTTAGGACGTTTCTTTGGGGGCATTCCGTATGTAGTGAGAACTGATCATAAACCCCTAGTGCAGGTGTTTTCCACCCGGGGTGTGGTTGCAGTGACGCCAAGGATTGTGAAGTGGTCTGTGGAATTGCAAGAATATAACTTTGTTGTTCAGTATGTTCCAGGGAAGCAAAACGTAGTTGCTGATTGTTTGTCGCGACTGCCTGTGTGGGAGCAGGTGAGTTCCTGTGATAGTTTTGATAAAGAGGAGGATTTACACGAGTGTCAGATTGCTTGTATTGTCCAAACGGTGGGTAAGGCCGTGTGGGATGTGGAGAGTGAGAAGGATACTCAATTAAAGTGGATAAGAGAGGGTCTCAGCAAAGACTGGGAGTCTGTCAAAGATAGGCCAGAAGGGAAGGGGTATACCCAGGTTATGGGTGAGTTGGCTGAGGGGCCCTTGGGTGTGTCCAGAGGTGTCAGATTGGTACCACCAGTTAGTTCGAGGGGCCAGATTGTGGACTTGGCCCATGCCTGGCATATTGGTTGCTCTTTGATCAAGAGGAGGCTACGGGAGGAGTACTGGTGGCCATCCATGGATCGGGATGTGGAGGCTCGTGTGAAGCATTGTCTCGCGTGTGCCTCTAGTGACAAAAGCAAGGTGATGTGTCCCCAGTCTGTACACCCGGTCCAAGTGCCTAAGGAAGTATGGTCCAAGCTGGCGCTGGACATTATGGGTCTTGCGGATTTAAAGTCTGCATATGCCCTGGCTTCTGGTGGATCATAAAGCTTTGACCCCAATTGCTTATTGTTTATTGGTACTTTGTATGCAACCTACATGAAGTATTCTCGGTCATAGAGTAAGTCGTAGATGAATCGGGAACCACTCCAGACCAGTATTGGTACAGCAGGAATGCTTGTAGGGTAAGTCATAGATGAATCGGGAACCACTCCAGACCAGGATTGGTACAGCAGGAATGCTTGTAGGGTAAGTCATAGATGAATCGGGAACCACTCCAGACCAGGATTGGTACAGCAGGAATGCTTGTAGGGTAAGTCATAGATGAATCTGGAACCACTCCAGACCAGGATTGGTACAGCAGGAATGCTTGTAGGGCAAGTCATAGATGAATCGGGAACCACTCCAGACCAGGATTGGTACAGAAGGAATGCTTGTTTATTATCGCTTAGTTACAGGTATAGCATAGAAGTAGGAGAGTAGTATATAAGCATCCTTCAGATTCCTCGGTCTCTCGTTAAGTGCACCATCGGTCACTCCAGGAACTCCCAGCGCACCAGGTTCCACACACGTCATGTGATTCCATGCAGCCTCCCAGCTCGCAGAACATAACGCACTTCTACAGATCACTGCACTTCCTTGCACTTTATCTGCTTGGCCTCCTAGGCAGCCCCTCTTCTCCCTGTGATGCAGTATTTGTGACAGATGATTTGGGAAGAAAGTAGGTTTTTTGCTGGGGTTTTTATTAGGTGTTAAAAAGCACCTTGCACACGCCCCTGGTCACTAAATTAGAGTGGGAGGTGAAACAAAAGTAAACTACTCCCTGAGAAGGCCGGGTTTCCTCCGGCCAAGGAAGAGCAGTTTAAAACGACATGCTTCGCCTTCAAATGTCTGGATCATGAAACGCCGGCGAAAGTAGCCACTAAAATCCACAACTACTCATTCCCCTGCATTCTTAGAATCTCTACTTCACTGCGTCACGACTCCCTCTATTTTGCTCTTTTAGGCTACTGTTCGAAGGAGGTTGCATTTTTGCAGTCTAAGCCTCTTAACTCTAGACTCCCACTCCTCCTGATACAAGCAGTGCCCCATAACATGGCATTGCTCGGATCACATTTAAAGACCACCTTCTTGCTATATTTTTCATTGAGCAGGGCAGAGAGACCCTGCGGGGCGGTGCCCACTATATAAAGATAATCGCTGACCAATCGCAGAAGTAAAGAAGTCCCTTGTCAAGTTCCCTGAATAGCCTATGCTTTCCACTGTGCCGCTGCTGTGAAGCCTTAAGGCGAGAATCGTCACTCTGCACTCATCCAACCCGAGGTTAGTATGGAGGGTTCGATCCGAGTTCTCTTGCAGCATAGATAGTTACATTTTATGGTCACCATCTTGAATGAGTTTCGGTCCAGATAAGAATATGAAGCAAGCGTACTGTGAGAAACCTGATGGCATTCTCACACTTATTCCGCTTATTGCACTTTGAAACACTTGTGCATAAGCGCGTAGTAAATAATCAATCAATCATTCCCCAGGGATTCTCTCTTCAGGCGGCCAGGGAAAAGCCATCGCTTTTGGATCCTGACCCTGGGGGCGGACAAGCGAGGGAGGATCACCTGAGTGGATGGTCTTGTCGGAGGGGTGGCCGGGTCGGAAATTGGGAGGAGAATGCCAAAGGGCAAGACATGTTATTCCCCCTTTCCCAGTTCCCTCAGCCTTTGTGGTGTTTTCAGTCTCATCCCGTTTCCCCTCCCCATTTCCAACATCTACTGGGACAAGGAAGAGGCAACCAAGAGTTGGAAAGAATACCTCTGTGAAAAGTACTGAGAAGAGGAAGATGGCTGGAGAGGCCTACACTACACCACTAGGCTGTCCCTTTATTAAGATCAGGCAGAGTCAGGCACTTGACAGCTATTCTACACACTTACTCTATTAAACGCCACTTCAGGACTGACCAGGAGAAAGGGTGACCGATGGGTCAGGCATGTCGCAGTAATTGGCCTAAGGAGAGACGGGCAAGGAAAGCCAAGGACCTGCACCTGAAATCCCTTAACAGGGCTCAGGTGTATGAAAGTTGGGGCATTCAGCAGTGCAAGGGGAAGCAGTTGGGAGAGCAGAAGGGAGGCTGCATGGCTGAGTTCAGCAGGGTATCCCTTCTCAGTCCCAAGCCAGTTTTGCCAGTAAAAGCAGAGCAAGCGTGGGTGCTGGATGGACCGTGGCGGCTGAGGAACAGGAGGCTGCAGCTGGAGGAGCCCGAAAGATCCGGAGGAGAACGTGACGCTGAGATGCTGACCCAGTGTGTCCGAGGGGTTTCAGCGTGGTGAGGGAGCCGTGTCTTCAGGGAACCCGATCGGGCAATGCTGTATCCTGTTAGCTGTGTCCAGGCCAATGCTTGTTCCTCTGGGAGGTGTCCAGTTCCCAGGGGTGTTTGAGGGGCAGGTGGTAAAACCCTGACCTTGACGCTAAAGCCTAACGAGTCTGCCCACCACACCGCACTATCCGGTGAATTTCAATGAAAGGGAAGAACTCAGTAGCATGTGGGAGCCTGGAGCGGGAGCTTTGGAAGAGAAAATTGCAAGCAGCATGACAGTGACCGGGCGAAAGAGGAAAAAAAATAAAGGCACGCCACCGGCATGAAAGAATAGAAAAAGGAAACTGCGTGAATTGTAAAGAAAAGGAAGAAACGAGGTGTGAGCGACCCGGAGGGAAAAAAAAAGGGAAAATAAAGTGTGCAAGCGGCACGAGGAGAAAGACAGTAGTGTGCAAGTGGCACAAGGAGAAAAACAGTAGAAGTGTGCAAGTGGCACGGAATGGTAGAAAGTGCCAAAGAAAAATGTGTGCAAATAGCAAGGAAAGGCAGAAGGTGCCAGAAGAAAGCAAGATAAAGAGTTTAAGGAAAGGAGCGGAGCTATGTATCAGTGGGCATGCATGGGGAGGAGTAAAAGCCCCGCGTTCTTGAAAGTCTCTGATATAGCCCCAATGTTAAAAAGAGGAGGTGTACAGCGCCACTTGAGAGAAGGTGGAAAAAGGGGGAGCTACACTGAGAGTGAAGTGTGAGCGAAATCCCCAAAGTGAAAGACAGGCCATTGAAACTCCACAAGAAGGGACTGTGCTTTGAGAGGTGCATCCTGACAAGATGAACTTTTCTGTTTGTGAACTTTGAAGTGAATCTTTTGAGAACTGAGGGGCCTAGGCTTTGGGAAGTGAACCCTGACAGGCCCAAAGGAAACAGAGGAATTGTTGCAACGAGGAAGGGCTAGGCTTGAGGAAGGGAACCCCGAGAGGCCTGTAAGGAACTGTGAGAGGAATTGTTGCAACGAGAAAGGTCTAGGCTTGGGGAAGAGAACCCTGAGAGGCCCAAAGGAAACTGTGAGAGGAATTGTTGCAACGAGAAAGGCCTAGGCTTGGGGAAGGGAACCCCTAGAGTCCTGATTGAACTGTGAATCTTCCTTTGGAAACAGAGGGGCCTCAGCTTGAGGAAGGGAACCCTAAAAGGCCTAGAGACTTTTTGAACTTTAAGAAGCTTGGGGGGGAAAGGAATCCAAGAGACCTTGGTAACTTTTCGGTAAAACTGTAAAATCAAGGAGGCTTACACTTTGGAAAGGAAACCCTGAAAGGCCCAAACGAACTATAAACATTAAGATGCTTGGGGAAGGGAACCCTGGGAGAATTTCTGTGAACTGTTTTGTTTTGAACTAGCAAAGCTGACCCTGATGAGAAGACCACCTGAATCTTGCCTAGTTTTACACTGCCTTTTGAAGCACCATTTTACTTTTAAGAAGACCCAACACCACATTTATTTCAAGAGTGAGGGCAAGCATAGGTTTGACACAGACAGACTTTGTTTTTAGACTTACATAACTAGACTCCCCTTTGAAACATCAGTTGAGGAACTACCCCATTAGAGTTGGGGCCAATTAGGCATTTCACCAACCCTACTAATTTCTTGATAAAGGTTTTTAAACTGTTATCCGAGTCTGTGTCTCTCTTGATACCATGCCTGCCTCATAATACTTTACCCTCTATTTTAGGTAATGACGTGTGAACGTTTTTTAGGGAGTACCAACTTACTAATATCTGACTGATTTATTTTTAAGAAAAAATGTATAATAACTGAAAAATAACTGTTTTGCTTGTAATTCAATCATGATTTGTAGCCATCAACATACTGGTGTGCTATAGCAGAGGTCCTCTGGAAGGTGCTGCTCAGGCCGCTGCTCCAAGCACATCACTTGAGCAGTGCAGGTGGCGTAATGGCTCAGACACATTATATTGTATTGTAATCGTCATTTATATAGCGCCATTTTCCCATTAGTATGGCCTCAATGTGCTTTGTGGTTGGAACACCATTGTGAGACCGAAGGCCAGGTATGGGAAAGTTCTAAGAAGAGGCTTAAGATCAGTGTGTGCATTTGGCCAAGATTAGGACATGAGTGTCTTTTACTTGCGATTTGATTTGTTGGGAGGATTGGCCTGATTATGTGGAGGGTGGAAAATAGGCAGATGCGCTGTTTATCTGGCACTGTAGAGAACGCACGACTCATTGTGTGATGCGTGATGGACAGCATACGATGAGCATGCTGATTTCTATGCTCTATGTTGAGCATCAGTGAAGCTTACACAGGGTGTAGAGAATTAGTGACGATTTGACAGGATGTTGAGCAGTAGCGGGGCTTGCGTGGAATGTTGAGAAGCTGCAGCGAAGCTTATGCAAAATGTTGAAAAGCAGCAGCGGAGCTTGTGCAGAATACTGAGAAGCAGCAGCAGATCTTATGCAGAATGGTGAGCAATAGCAACAGAGCTTGTGTGATATGGAGGGCAGCAGAGCTTTTGCAGGATTTGAGAAGAACAGCAGAGCATGTGCGGCACATCGAGTGGAAACTGAGTTTATGAAGGGTTTCGAGCAGCAGCAGAGCTCATGCAGTGTTTCGAGGTGGTTGAGTGGCATGTTGGGCCAGCAGCAGAGCTTGAGCGGCATGTTGGGCAGCAGCAGAGCCTATGTGGAATGTTGAGCAGCGTAGGTTGAGCGGCGCAGCAGAGCTTGTGCATCATGTTGGGTAGAGCTTGAGCAGCGTGTTGAGCAGCAGAGTTTGAGCAGCATGTTGTGATATATGTTATTTTAAAATACGCTTAATACCCAGAGGTTTCTAAGCGCGGACCCGGGGATTGAACCTGTGTTGCTCCATGTCGTCTTGCTTCCAAGGTGAGAACGTTGGCCCTGAGCTATCCTCCTGAGAGCAGAGTTTGAGTGGCAGGTTTGGTAGCAGAGCTTGAGGGACATGTTGTGCAGCAGTGCTTGAGCAGCGTGTTGTGCAGCAGTGCTTGAGCGACATGTTGAGCAGCAGAGCTTGAGGGACATGTTGAGCAGCAGAGCTTGAGCAGCATATTGAGCAGCGTGTTGTGCAGCATGGCTTGAGCAGCGTGTTGTGCAGCATGGCTCGAGCAGCGTGTTGTGCAGCATAGTTTGAGCAGCGTGTTGTGCTGAAGAGCTTGAGCAGCGTGTTGTGCTGAAGAGCTTGAGCAGCGTGTTGTGCTGAAGAGCTTGAGCAGCGTGTTGTACAGCAGAGCTTGAGCAGCATATTAAGCAGTGTGTTGTGCAGCAGAGCTTGAGCAGCGTGTTGTGCAGCAGGGCTTGAGCAGCGTGTTGTGCAGCAGGGCTTGAGCAGCGTGTTGTGCAGCAGGGCTTGAGCAGCGTGTTGTGCATCAGGGCTTGAGCAGCGTGTTGTGCAGCAGGGCTTGAGCAGCGTGTTGTGCAGCAGGGCTTGAGCAGCGTGTTGTGCAGCAGAGCTTGAGCAGCGTGTTGTGCAGCAGGGCTTGAGCAGCGTGTTGTGCAGCAGGGCTTGAGCAGCGTGTTGTGCATCAGAGCTTGAGCAGCGTGTTGTGCAGCAGGGCTTGAGCAGCGTGTTGTGCAGCAGGGCTTGAGCAGCGTGTTGTGCAGCAGAGCTTGAGCAGCGTGTTGTGCAGCAGAGCTTGAGCAGCGTGTTGTACAGCAGAGCTTGCGCAGCGTGTTGTGCAGCAGAGCTTGCACTGCACGTTTGGCAGCAGAGTTTGAGCGGCACGTTTGGCAGTAGAGTTTGAGCGGCACGTTTGGCAGTAGAGCTTGAGCGGCACGTTTGACAGCAGAGCTTGAGCGGCACATTTGGCAGCAGAGCTTGAGCAGCGTGTTGTGCACTAGAGCTTGAGCAGCATGTTGTGCAGCAGAGCTTGAGCAGCGTGTTGTGCAGCAGAGCTTGAGCAGCGTGTTGTGCAGCAGAGCTTCGTTTGGCAGCAGAGCTTGAGCGGCACATTTGGCAGCAGAGCTTGAGCGGCACATTTGGCAGCAGAGCTTGAGCGGCACGTTTGGCAGCAGAGCTTGAGCAGCGTGTTGAGCAGCAGAGCTTGAGCAGCGTGTTGAGCAGCAGAGCTTGAGGGACATGTTGTGCAGCAGTGCTTGAGGGACATGTTGTGCAGCAGAGCTTGAGGGATATGTTGTGCAGCAGAGCTTGAGTACCGTGTTGTGCAGCAGAGCTTGAGTGGCGTGTTGTGCAGCAGAGCTTGAGTGGCGTGTTGTGCAGCAGAGCTTGAGCAGCGTGTTGTGCAGCAGAGCTTGAGCAGCAGAGTTTGAGCGCATGTTGATCAGGTTTGGAACTTGACTAGGATGTTGGGTGAACATCTTCACTTAAGGAATGTTTCCAAGGATTGCAGGGATCTAGAGATCTCCATCCAGGTGCATCGCCTCAGGCACTTGCTTGAGAGCCTGGAAAACAATTCAGCCGATTCCACCTGCAGCTTGGAATTGGCTTCTAAGATCAATGTTGATTGGTAGAGAGGGTGCCACGCTTGAGGGCTGGTTGTATTGTTGTTCATGTCGGGCGGGTGTTGCCTTTTGCTGTGTGTGGAGTGAAGCCAGGCTGCCACCTGACAAAGACAGATTATTGGAAAACACAATCAGTTCCCACGCAAGAGTCCTTTGGCATTAGACGCCCATAATGGAGGAAGGGGAAGCTCAGGCATCCCCCAGCCACGTCCATTCATGGCCGGCTTTGAACTAAATGCAGAATCCTGAAGAAGCAGAGGCATGCTGCAAAACGCGTGACGGCTTTTGTGGAATTCCACACACCATGCATGGATTGTAATGATCGTATTTGCTTTGTGCTTTGAAAGACTAAAGATTTGACTGAAAAAAATGATTCTCCATGAAAGTGAGTGTGCATTTAATATTGTACATTGTTTTAAAATGTTTGTTGTAATGTGTTTTTTTTAATTTAGCCTGTGAATGCAAGTCTATAAGTCGCAGTGCAAAGTGTGCTGCAATTGAATACAGTCAAAATGATGTATAATTGATGAAATTACATTTTCTTTTACCAAGCATGTTTTAATATTGTGTATGATTGAAAAGTAGGAATAATATTACTTATTTTTTGAAAAGCCAATGTTCGTCAAATGGGAAATAAAATCTTGCACTCTGTAATTGGTGCTGGTGGGGGGGTGAGGAGAAGGTAGATGAACTGCTTTGGGGCCCCCACTTATCACTAGAGGCCCAGCAAGGGCCCAACCAGATCAAGCACTAGTTTATGTGGGAGGCAGTGTGGTACGTCAAGTGTTTCAATGGTATTTAACTGGGGTCCATGCTAGCTCTCAATGCCGTGTAGGGTTCGAATCGCGGCACGGCCAACTCAGCCTTTCATCATTTCGAGGTTGATAAATTAGTACTAATTTCAACTGCGTAATAATAGCAATTGGATGTAAATATGTCCTATATAAAGCGTTATATAAAAAAAACAAATGATTATTATTGACCTCTTTTATAACCCTTGAAATGCTGAGAGTATGCTCATTGGACTATATGCAGGCTATATGAACCACGGTACCCATGGTTTTTAATGCTACATTGCAAGGCTGCCAGCAGCATGGAGACTACATCTAGCCAATTCTCTGTCCGTTCAAGCAGATTTTTGGACTGATAAATTCTTTATACTTGTTATGTTATCTTGCATTTTTATGTTATGTCATTGTCATTTATACTGTGCACTGCTGCCATTTTCATGGTCTCCAGGCGCTCTGGCGGATCTGAAAAGGAAAAGGGGCTTAGTGGGATTGAGAGGGAAAAGCACACAATCTTTGATGTGCTGTTGGTAGCTTCAGTTTGGAAATCCTGGCCACTGTGTGCCTGTTTGTTTTTAGTTGGTAGAGGTTGTGTGGTGTTTGGTGTATATGTGTGAATGGGGTGGTTTGTGTGCAATTGGTTTAGTCTCTCGTTTGGTGTTGTGTAGTGTGTGCAGTTGTGGTTTTAGGTTTTTGCTGTGGTAGAGGTATGGGTGTGTTTTGTTCGGTGTTTGAGGGTGAGTGTGCAGGATATTAGCGCCTCCTGCCACAGGAGACAGCGTCAAAACACTTTGCCTGTCACAGAGGCAAAGGAGGAGTATGTTAGAAGATTGAGTAGTGATGAGCAGGAGCACTTTTATGTGTAGCACACAGGGTTTGAAATTGCTGGGAGCTATTTAGCACCTGCTTCTAGCCCAGGAGAGCCTGCTTAGCTTGAAAGCAACAACTACCAGGAGCTCCTTTTGGCTCCCCATTACGACCTGTGCCTGACAAACACACAGATGTGCCATTAACTTTGAGTGTTTGAGAATATTAATAAAGAAATATTAGGACACAACTTGTACGCGTTTAAACACAATGGATCATCGACAATGGGCAGAAATGTAAAGTATAACCGTAAACTACCACAGAGACGATTCTATTTTGTTCAGTTTTTAAATTGATATAGAACGTAAACTCCAGAGCTCTGGCGGGCCTCGGATGCTTTTAAATTGTCTTTGGTTGTGGCGATGTTTAAATATTTAAATGAGCTCTTTAAAGACGGTTTATATGATTTATTTTCTATGATGAGTATCAATTCGATGAATTATGTTTTTAACATTCATTGATAATGTATTTTATGATTTTATTCATCTTATAATTATAATTGTTCTTTTATAATGCACTTGGTACCGGGGACCAGTTTCTAAGCGCGAGCCCGGGGATTCAAACTAGACACACTCGTTGCCCCTTACCTATCCTCCTGGCTTGCGTTCTCTTTTTAAAGTGATGTTTTAGAAATTGTTGAATGTTGTAATTCTGAATGATGTCAGGTTTGTGAAAGATTTGATATTTCAAATCAACCACAATAAATAAAATTAACAATTAAAAAAAATATCCATAAATGTCTGTTACCCTGGAAGAACAAGGGACTGCGACACAAAGGTGTCGGAGGGAACAGCAGCCCAATGGCGTAGTTGGACCGCAATAGGACTGATGACCCCAAACTATGGGAGAGGGGCCACTGAACTCGTTGGTGACGTTCAGAGTAGATGAATTTCTAAACAGGGCTGGCACGGTCATATTAGATGTGAACGCAGTAGCCCCCATCCCGAGGGTCCAAAAGGAAAGGTGGCGAGCTATGTAAAGAACTGAGTTTCTAAGAAATGATGGATGGTTGAACTAAGGAGATGACTCGACAGTGGAAATCTCAGCTGCAAAATGTATAGAACAGATTAAAGGACCTTACAGTAGGCGTTGCTGATGTCAACCATGCTGCCTTTTCTCTGATCTAGTGAATAAAACAAAGCAATAAAAAAAAGCCCCAATAAAGGAGAACTGGGCCAAGCATTTAAAAGTCTATGGAACAAGGAGTCCACAAAGTACCATATAAAAGTACCTTCAATAATGACCTGCACTGTCCCAAATAATGTTCTGCATATAAGTACCTGGTTGTTCTGTGTGTATATGTAAAATGTATATATATGTGTGTGTGTGTGTGTGTGTGTGTGTGTGTGTATGTGTGTATATATATATATGTATTTAAGAAGAACTCATTTCCCGGTCCGTGATGGAGGCGGGATGAAGTTGACGGAATGCACTCCCAAAAACAAATGGAGGAAGCCCCAATGACTCTCTATACTGAGGCAAAAAAGCACCCAAGTTGGTCCAGACTGACATGCCTTTATTATAAAGTCAGCATGGATAAGAAAAAAGCACAGAACAACGCGTTTCACGGCACACAGACCGCTTGATCACGTAGAAAAGTGTAAACATAGACAAGGTGGCTTTGTATAGGCTAATACATCTCTATCCCCAGTTCTCAGTATGGAATGTCTCCAGAATGATTAAGTGCTCCCTCGATTCCAAAACGGCAGACATCTTGACACTTGCAAAATGCTACGTGATTCCCATAATAAATACTGTCGGACTCATTCTTAACATTATGCATGTTTGCATTGCAGTTACTGTTGCATTAGACTGGTTGCAAAACCAATGTAACCTATTTCATTGTAAAAATGTGAATGCAAGATACAGAACATTTCTGCCATATTCATAAATTACAGAATATATATCAAACATTAAAAATCTGTACTTGTCTTATGTGTGATAATGCTGACATGTATTTTAAAAGAAATGCCCAGAATTGTACGGCAGTGAAACTCTAGAAGCTAATGCTCAAGAATGCTGCTCTTAAGCAATGTGATAAAATACCACTAGCAACGAACAACACGTGAAGCTAAGCAAAAATGACAACAAGTAGAATATAGGAGCCATGGCGGCCGTGGTGGCCCCAAAGTGTATGCTAACTAAGATGTCACTTGCCATTGCCAAATAGTAGTAGACAAGAGGGTAACCAATGGAAAGGCATCTATCGCTGTAGTCAGTAAATAAAGTGCCTTGTGCATAGCTGGATGATGGTATCTACCAGCATGACTGTGCAAATATGCAAAGCAACATTGTCATGGATATAATGCTAAAATTAGTTGTAATAAAGTGCATAGTGCATGTACATAATAAAGTGCATAGTGCATTGTAAACATCTAATTAGCATCTTACAATTGGCCTGTGCAAAATCGCAAAAAGATATATGATGCCAAATGTTTCCATTGTACCCAAATTCTACTTAAAGCAACCTAAACGTAAGGCAGCATAGACAGCAATATTACAGGGTCCCACAAAGTTAAACATGGATATATGCAAAAAAGAGGGGGCCTATAAATATAGTGGAATCTAAAAAGAAAGATAGTTAAGTAGTTTTGGAAAGACAAGGGAGAGAAGAAAAACCCCAAAAGAAAAATAGGGGGAGGGGAAGGGTATTTGCCTAAAAATTATGAGCCTTTATACACTAATCCAAAGAACAGAAAAATTAAATAAATGTTCAAAATGGGACATACTAGCGTATGCCCATATAATAAAAACCTTAGCTTTGTAATTTCCTCTGTTATGTAAACGAGATGACAAAAAGTATGTCATGAACCAATGACATAGTACAGCAACCGAAAGTGTGCATCAAAAAAGGTTGCTCAATACATAAACAGTGCGATGACTATCGTACCCTCCAGTTGCAAGGAACCTCAGAGGTCCAGGACTAAGAGACGCATAGCTCAACCCGAAGGAAACAAATGGGGTAGGGAGGGAGAAAGTGAAAAGAGTAAATTGAATGTACAAACTGCTAAGGTGACCCAACTTCATAGTTTCCAAAACTCTTCAACAAACACTAAAGCCAAAATTGACGTGTCCAGCTAGTTGTCAACTTATGCGTTCATAATGGTACAAAAATAAACATCCTGAAAAATATATACTGCAAAAAATCAATAAAAAAACCAATCAAAAAAGCCATAAATATAGGAGGGACAAGAGAAAATTAGTTTGCTAATCAAGTAATTCTTACGGTAGCGTAAGAAAAATGCATCAGCAAAATAAGATCATGTGAAAAAAGGAAGAACATCTATGAAATTCATAATTAAGTTCCTAAAAAAGTATAAAGTTCTTCATCCAAATTGTGACCTCTTGGTTTTTTGGTTTCTAGGTCCAAAATGCATTTGGTTTCCAATTGTCTAAGTGCCAGTTCTCTATTGCCACCTCTAGGATGTTTGGCTATAGTATGAATGCCAAAGAATGTAAAACCATCCAATTTGCTATTATGTACTTCTTTAAAGTGCACTGCCATGGGGTAAGTAACGTCCACATTCTTGATGGCCCTAATGTGCTGTAACATGCGTAACTTGAGTTTACCTATAGTACTACCAACGTACCACTTGTCACAGGGACACATGAGCACATAGACCACGTACTCTGTGTCGCAGGTGATACGTGTCCTGATGGAAATGTTCTTGGCCAAGATGGGATGTTCATAGTTACGGACATCTGTTGCATACTTGCAGGCCTTGCATTTCCTGCACTTGTAGAAGCCTGCAATAGGTGTATGAAGCCAAGTAGAGCCTGTAGATGGAATAGATGGGCTCATAAAGCTGGAGACAAGGTTATCCTTAAGGGAAACAGAGCGTCGAAATGTAATGTTCATCTTGTCACCCAAGATTGTTCCTAAATGTTCATCCAATTGTAGGATATGCCAGTGTTTACGCATAATCCGTCGTATATATTGGGAATTAGTGCCATAGGTGAGTATAAGTCGAGTGTCACTTGTTTGGTCATTTAAAGGTGACTGCACTGTAGTTGTTAACAGTGAGGAACGGTCTTGGTCCCTAGCTTTATGATAGGCTCTTTCAAGTATGCGTTTGGGATATCCCCGTTGTTTGAATTTAAGAGCCATGTGTGCACATTCTACATCAAACGTCTCCAGTTTTGAACAATTCCTTCTAATGCGAATAAATTCGCCATATGGTATAGACCATTTGAGAGAGGTAGGGTGATTGCTTTTCGCATGTAGCGGTATGTTTGAACTTGTTGGTTTACGATAGAGTTCTGTAGTAAGTTCTTCCTGAGTCACCTTTACAAGAATATCGAGATATACGATAGCAGTCTTGTGGTGGCTTTCCGTAAACTGAAGATTTAGTTCATTAATATTCAACCTTTGGACAAATTCTAACCACTCTGAGCTGGTACCATCCCAAATGATGAATAGATCATCTATGTATCGTAACCAGAGTATTATTTTGGCTGTGTGTACATTGTTCTCTGTACCCCAAACAACAAACTTTTCCCACCATCCCATGAACAAATTGGCATAGGAAGGAGCAAATGTAGTCCCCATGGCTGTTCCTTGAAGTTGCACATAGAATTCACTGTTGAATAAGAAACAGTTGTTTGTCAAGCAGAGATGAATCATATCCAATATCATGCGACTGTGTGACAAAAAATTCATTGACCTAGTATGGAGAAAGTATTCACACGCTCGTAGACCATCTACATGTTTGATGGAGGTATATAGGGATACTACATCTAGAGTAGTGAGAAGATATGTGGGTTCCCAGGTAATGCCATCTATTTTGTTCAGAAAGTCTTTAGTGTCTCTCAAGTACGATGGCAGTGTAGTAACAAAGGACACCAGAGTCTCGTCCACAAATTTGGAGGTGTTCTCGTACAGTGCCCCACAGAGTGTCACAATAGGACGTCCTGGGGGTTTGCTCATGTTCTTGTGTACTTTGGGCAGGAAATAGATTGTAGGCATGACTGGGAATCTTGGATGTAGAAATTTACACATATCGTCCTCCAGTAGCCCCTTCTCCCTATATGTGTTTAACAAATCAAAAAGTTTCGTGGTCATACCTGCAGTGGGATCTTTGTCCAATTTTGCATAGCAGGAACGGTCATTCAATTGTCTTGAGGCCTCCTTGATGTAATCAACACGGTTCATCACTACAATGTTTGTACCCTTATCTGAAGGTTTGATAATACAATCAGATAGGTTACTCAGATCTTTCAAAACATTCTGTTCATGATAAGTAAGGTTTCCTTTGTGGTTCCATTTGGTCTTCCTGATCCTTTTCAGGTCATTTATTACTAGGTCCTGGAATGCCTCAATGTGTCCTCCTGGATTAAACATTGGATTGAATCTAGATTTGCACCTTAATAGACTGGTGACTGGCCAATCTGTATGTATATTCATGGAATCCCAGTCAATGTCACTATTGTCCTCAGATAATATGCAATCAGATCCCAGGCTTATAAGATTGCCAAATGTTGCCATATCCTCAATGGTAACTGGAGTGTACCCTCCTGGTGTTTCTTGAGCTGATTGTTTGGATGGATTCATGGCAAAAAACTTTTTCAGCCGCACTTTGCGCATGTATTTGTCAAAGTCTATGCGCGTCTCGGCATAGTTATAATAGCTTGTGGGGCAAAAGTTGAGGCCTAGTCGTAGTATTTTTTGATGGTCTGTGGAGAGTGTATGCGAGGAGAGGTTAATTATGGACATATCTTGTTGCTCCATATTGGTTTTTATAAGTTCTTGGTTCCAGAGCGGGTCTTCCGTGCTAACTTTGGTTGTGGCGATGTTTAAATATTTAAATGAGCTCTTTAAAGACGGTTTATATGATTTATTTTCTATGATGAGTATCAATTCGATGAATTATGTTTTTAACATTCATTGATAATGTATTTTATGATTTTATTCATCTTATAATTATAATTGTTCTTTTATAATGCACTTGGTACCGGGGACCAGTTTCTAAGCGCGAGCCCGGGGATTCAAACTAGACACACTCGTTGCCCCTTACCTATCCTCCTGGCTTGCGTTCTCTTTTTAAAGTGATGTTTTAGAAATTGTTGAATGTTGTAATTCTGAATGATGTCAGGTTTGTGAAAGATTTGATATTTCAAATCAACCACAATAAATAAAATTAACAATTAAAAAAAATATCCATAAATGTCTGTTACCCTGGAAGAACAAGGGACTGCGACACAAAGGTGTCGGAGGGAACAGCAGCCTAATGGCGTAGTTGGACCGCAATAGGACTGATGACCCCAAACTATGGGAGAGGGGCCACTGAACTCGTTGGTGACGTTCAGAGTAGATGAATTTCTAAACAGGGCTGGCACGGTCATATTAGATGTGAACGCAGTAGCCCCCATCCCGAGGGTCCAAAAGGAAAGGTGGCGAGCTATGTAAAGAACTGAGTTTCTAAGAAATGATGGATGGTTGAACTAAGGAGATGACTGGACAGTGGAAATCTCAGCTGCAAAATGTATAGAACAGATTAAAGGACCTTACAGTAGGCGTTGCTGATGTCAACCATGCTGCCTTTTCTCTGATCTAGTGAATAAAACAAAGCAATAAAAAAAAGCCCCAATAAAGGAGAACTGGGCCAAGCATTTAAAAGTCTATGGAACAAGGAGTCCACAAAGTACCATATAAAAGTACCTTCAATAATGACCTGCACTGTCCCAAATAATGTTCTGCATATAAGTACCTGGTTGTTCTGTGTGTATATGTAAAATGTATATATATGTGTGTGTGTGTGTGTGTGTGTGTGTATGTGTGTGTATATATATATATATATATATATATATATATATATATATATATATATTCCCTGCAGAAAATGATCTGTACTTTCTTTTAGAAATCTCAAAAAGAAAATCGTCCTAGAATCACTTAAAATGCCCCTGTATGAAAGTGCCCGCGTTATCCAGAAGCGCCTGCTATTTTAATACGGGGACCCACACAGGACTCGGCACTGACCCGCAGTACCCTTGTCCCAGCATTGGGGCTCTGTAGACGGGTCTGCCCCCAGGAGTGCATGCTTCCCTTGCACACACATGTCTTTTTTTGGGCGTTTTATACCATGCTGCGGTGCAGCCGACAGACCCCACCGGCTCAGCAGTGGGATCAGCCACGGTTCCCATACAGAACTGCTGGCGCAGGTGCCTCAGCAGGACGGTATTCTCTCTCGCTCTCGCTCTCTCTCTCTCTCTTGCTCTCTCTCTCTCTCTCCCTCCACGCACCACATGGGCACTTTATTCAGAGGGTGGACTCCGTACCCACCAGCTAAAATGAGAAACATTGAATGTCCTCTTTGAATGAAAGCTGAGCTCGGGGGATACTTTACTTCTTAATTTTTCTGTCTTCCTTTCCATCGCACCGTTTCTTTCTAGATTTTTCTTCCTCCGATCTTTCTTCCCTTTTCTTACTCGATTTCTTCCTTTTCTGTCTTTTTTCCTTTCCCATGCCCCTTTTCTCACTCGATGTTTCTTTCTTTTTCTCTGTCTTGCTTTTTCCTCTGCCCTTTGCATACTCAAGCCTTTCTTTCCTTCTTTATTTCGCCCCGTTCTTTACTCTATTTCTTTTTTCCCGCTTGTCTTTTTTTTTCCCTTGCCATCTTTCTGTTTTTGTCTGGCCATCTTCTTTTGCTCTTTAATATTTTCACCATCAGTTCTTTTTCCCTTTTTCTTCCATGTCCTTCCCCATGTAGGCTCTGGCAGGACAATTTCTTTGCAACACTGAAGCGTGAAGGATGAAAACCTTTGAATGAATACCATTTTCTCTCGTGTTATTTAGGACACCGCCTGTATTAGTCTGAAAGTTTAGTGTGATATAGAACAGCTATGTTAGCTGGGCAGACTTCTACCGCTACCACTTTCAGTGTGAATACCAAACATGGCCTGGTAGCTAGAGTCAGCACCCTTTTGTGCAGCATCCCTTCCTTGGCAGCTCCGAGTACCCAAGCAGGTGCCTTGAACCTGCAGATCCATGAGGTTTTGCCGCCTTTTTTGTGTGGAAATGCACTTTTTCCACATTCTTTTTGCCGGTTTTTGTAGTGTCATCACATTAGGTCGATGTGTCCCCATCACGTGACGGAGGACAGTGAGCCATGGGAACAGGAAGGGCGGAATGCGGGAAGGGGAGTTCAGTTCCAGTTGATTGTAAAGGAATATAGAGGTGTTTAAACCTTTCTTTTGTCTCTGCTTTGTGTGTGTGTCGTATGTGCTGGAGGTCGTGTAGATATGTGGCAGGAGTCCAGTCGGGACTGCTACACTGGCGACGAAGCGGTAGGGACTGCACAACAGCCATGTACCCAGCACTCATTGCCGACGTTGGCGAGTACCCTAAAGGCTTGGCGTCCCCGCGGTGCAGCGGATTGATTGCGAGGTAGATCCAGTGCCCGGGCTGGGTGTTACATCTCTCGCCGACGGCCCAATGCTGAGGGAAGGAAAACGCTGGAAAGAGCTCCAGAGGGAAAGCGGAGCGGAAACGTGTGCCGCGTCACATTTCATGTAAACAAAAATCACTGTACACGTAGCGTACGGGTACTGCTTAGCAGGCGGCCCGCAAGTTAGCAACTATTGCCGGTCCGGAAACAATTAATTTGCCGCGCAGAAAACACGTGGGCTCAAAAGGGCGCCAAGAATCAGTCATAAGGATAACAAGGTCCTCCAAATAAGGACAGGGCAACTCAGTCCACAAGCAGAAAAATTAACGCTATGAGTGAGAAATACGCTATGAGAAGCATCTCACAGATCATTATCATATAAAGGTCAGTTTGCAAGGCAGGCCACGCAAACCAGCAAACAGCACAGGGCACGGCACATTCTGGGGACACAAGGCCGCTTTCAAAATGTCTGAGGATGAAACACTAACTGTTCCACTGACCCCAGCTCAAACGCTACCCACTAGAATGCAATACAGTCTTATAACACATTGTAAGGGGTAACCATCTGCACAGGCTGCGCTTGTTACCTGTAGTATGCTCACTAGGTGTGATAAGTTTGAACAGAGTGGATGAGGAGTGTTCACAAAAAAAGACAACTGATTTATGGTGCAATTGATTAGTGAATCAAAGAGCCCAGCTTTAATTCCTCAAGTCAATACTAGGACATTTTGATTTAAAGTGCCCCAAAAACAAATGATACATTCTTGGTGCACATGGGTACGCATTTCGTGTCCAAACCAAAGTACATGCATATAGTGCCAAAAGTAGAGAAAATGCCAAACAAATGTCAAAGAATGCAGAAAATGCCTCAGATGTCAAGAGATACAGAAAATGCCGTCAGGAAATGCGAAAAAATGCCAACACGTGTTTCAACCAATGAGGTCGTCATCAGGGCATGTAGATACATATAGTACATTGGGCTATAGTGCTGATACTAAATCCTGAACTGTGTTCATTTTAGAAACCTGCCAGGGGGGGGGTGGGGGGAAGGGTGTCAAAGCAAGGAGCAATTGGAAATGGGAGAGAAAAGAAGAAAAAAGAAGAAAAACATACTGTTTAAATTACTGCGTGCATAGCATGACTCTGAAGGTAAATATGTAGGCTATAAAAAATAAAGCATACCTTATTGTAATTGTTCTCTGTCAAACTATAGAAAAAATGGAGCAACGGACGGTTCCAAAAGCATGTTACTGGTCAGTTCAGTGTACTGTGAAATTTAAAGCATATAGAGCGTATTTAGTCTATTCAGAAAAGCTTGCTTAAGTAGATAATATAATCACCGATTGTTAGTATCATGTGCAATAAATGAAAGGCAAAGAGTTATTACCTTTACTTCTAGACAGGTCGTGGTATATTGCTCGGCAGAAAAGCCGTTGGTGTGGCAATAATGCAGTAAACAGGTTCGTGTTGGGTGTGCTGATTCCGGATATCTGGCTGTGATCTGTGAAATGAATATAACACCGTGTTTATGTGAGATGGGTTTAAATGCGAGCCGTGTAAGTTGCTAAAAGCGATGGTATATAATTAGCATTTCACGGAATGACCAGCTTTTTTCTGCCTTCCGGCTTGGTTCATGAGTCTTAGCAACCAGGTCAGGTGACTATGTCACCTGACTGACCCTGCAGAGGTTACTATAGTAACCCCTCGTAACTGAGATTGCCTTTAGCACTGGAGAAACTGCCTGCCACTGAGCACGTCTAATTCACAAGCCGGTAAGCATTTATTATCGCTTTTAGCAACTTACACGGCTCGCATTTAAACCCATCTCACATAAACACGGTGTTATATTCATTTCACAGATCACGGCCAGATATCCGGAATCAGCACACCCAACACGAACCTGTTTACTGCATTATTGCCACACCAACGGCTTTTCTGCCGAGCAATATACCACGACCTGTCTAGAAGTAAAGGTAATAACTCTTTGCCTTTCATTTATTGCACATGATACTAACAATCGGTGATTATATTATCTACCTAAGCAAGCTTTTCTGAATAGACTAAATACGCTCTATATGCTTTAAATTTCACAGTACACTGAACTGACCAGTAACATGCTTTTGGAACCGTCCGTTGCTCCATTTTTTCTATAGTTTGACAGAGAACAATTGCAATAAGGTATGCTTTATTTTTTATAGCCTACATATTTACCTTCAGAGTCATGCTATGCACGCAGTAATTTAAACAGTATGTTTTTCTTCTTTTTTCTTCTTTTCTCTCCCATTTCCAATTGCTCCTTGCTCTGGCACCCTTCCCTCCCCCACCCCCCTGGCAGGTTTCTAAAATGAACACAGTTCAGGATTTAGTATCAGCACTATAGCCCAATGTACTATATGTATCTACATGCCCTGATGACGACCTCATTGGTTGAAACACGTGTTGGCATTTTTTCGCATTTCCTGACGGCATTTTCTGTATCTCTTGACATCTGAGGCATTTTCTGCATTCTTTGACATTTGTTTGGCATTTTCTCTACTTTTGGCACTATATGCATGTACTTTGGTTTGGACACGAAATGCGTACCCATGTGCACCAAGAATGTATCATTTGTTTTTGGGGCACTTTAAATCAAAATGTCCTAGTATTGACTTGAGGAATTAAAGCTGGGCTCTTTGATTCACTAATCAATTGCACCATAAATCAGTTGTGTCTTTTTTTGTGAACACTCCTCATCCACTCTGTTCAAACTTATCACACCTAGTGAGCATACTACAGGTAACAAGCGCAGCCTGTGCAGATGGTTACCCCTTACAATTTGTTTTAGTCCAGGTGATAGTGGGAGATCACCTCACCATCCACACGACAGCAGCTTTACCAATATCTGATCTGATCATCCATTTAGACTTCCAGGTGTGCGCACTCCTGAATAGGGCCGTACCCACACAATCCCCCAGTCTTATAACACAACTGCCCACCAGTTTTGATCTCACTGAATCCAGTACATTGGGTCCACGCTGAAAGAGGTGGATGACGGACTTTGAGGTGTGCATAAAGGCGATAGGCCCCCTATATGAGGATAAAAAGCACAGCTTTTTGACACTCTCAATTGGGTCAAATGTCTGAGAAATCATGGACGAGCTTCCTTCAAGTGCCACCGATAACTATGTGAACCTGAAAACGACACTAACAGAATATTTTACCCCAAACACGAATGTGGATTACGAGAGTCACATATTTCGCACCACCAAGCAGACCAAAGGGGAACTCATGGATGCTTTCGTGATGCGTTTGAGGCTCAAGATGAAGTGCTGCAACTTCAACAACTACTCGAATGAGGAAGCCTTACGCTCTCAAATCATAGTGGGTGTGAATGTGCAGATTTCAGAAAAAGACTATTGCTTAAACCTCAATCTGGAAGAAATCTTGCGTCTAGCTCGATCGGATGTAGCACTGGCATCCCAGGTTGAAGGGTTGGGCGAGATAAATATCACCCATGGCAAGAACGAGGTCATTAACAAGCTGGAGACCACAACCAAAGGAAATGGTGAGCAATTTTGTTATCGTTGTGGTTATGAGTTCCCACATGAAGGACAATGTCCAGCCATAGGTCAACAGTGCTCGGCCTGCGGAGGAGAAAATAATTTCAAAGCGGTGCGCCGCATGTACCGCAGCCAAATGAGAGGGGAAGAAATAGCCGGGAAATCATCTCAGGACAATGAAAGGCTGACACTGAGCCCGCCCATAGCAGTAAGCCAGGCAAACGAACCTCCCCAACCCTGGCACAAGGAAGAGAAACCAGAGAAAAGACGAGATCGAACCTCATGGGACTGGAGGGACAGCAAACCACCCTCTTCCAAGTCAAGAAGAAGACCCAGAAGATGCATAAGTTATCTGGTTGAACACTCACAATCCGAGAGTGGATCCAGTGTGTCGTTTGATGAAAACACCCAAAGAAGGGAGAAATCGCGGGAAGAACCGCGAAGGAAAGGATACTTATACGCCCTGGGAAATCCGAAGGTGAAGGAGCACAGTCCGACACTGATCATCCACATAAATAAAACTGCGGCTGAATTCCTAGTGGACACAGGAGCAACCGTGAACGTTATAAGTGAGGAGATATACAACCGCATCCTGCACGCCCTGCACCTACGGCCCGCGGAAGCATTGATTTACCCATACGGATCCAAGACTGTAAAGGCGATTTCATTGCATCGTGAAGCTATAAAGGACAGTCCAAGGAGATCCCCATGCACATGCTGGAAGTGGATGCATTCTGCATTTTGAGCTAAAAGGCAGCAATTGACATGGGCCTAATCCACATCCTATACAGACTCATGGTACACAAATACCTGAACCCCGCTGCGAAAATTGAGCAAGTATTCTGTGCGTTGTTCAAAGGTTTGGGACAGTTAAAGGGACACCAAATTGAACTGCACAGGGACACCAAATTGAACTGCACATTGACACCCAAATTCCTCCCATAGCACAACATTACAGGGGAATTCCAATAAATATACAAAGACAAGTGTAAGAAATTGCTAGAGGCGGACATCATTGAACCAGCGGAAGGACCCACCCTGTGGGTATCTCAGATGGTCCCTGTACCCAAGAAGGACTCTTTGGACATTTGAATATGTGTGGACATGAGGCGGCCTAATGAAGCCATACTCCGAGAGTGCCACCTGGCCCCACACAACGGATACGGTACATCTCCTGAATGGGGCAACAATGTTCTCCAAACTGGACCTCAACAAGGGGTATCATCAACTGGAACTACACAAAGCGTCGCAATACATCACCACTTTTGCCACCCGACCTGGGATTATACAGATACAAACGCCTCAGCTTCGGGGTCTCAAGCAGAGATCCATAATGTCATTAAGCATATACCCAATTGTCTGAACTATAGTGATGGACAGGACCAAGAGCAACACGATAACACGCTCATGAGGGTATCACTGTTTCTTTGCTATTTGGTGACAACGAGCAAACCCCCCATCTGGGGTCTCATTGGCAGGGAGTGGGGCAAGGGAATCGCCTCATCTGGCACACCCTTTTTGGATCTACAGTAAAAGGATATTCCATCTTCTGTCCATTGCAGAGCTTCACCTAAAACGCTACCAACGCGGGCGCACCCCCTGTGCGTAATCAATTGCTGCTCTGTTAAGCACCCCCTATACCTGGGGAGCCAACTCATGAAGGCTGCTGCAGCCCAGATTTTTAGGGCAGTGGCATTGAAACATTGAAAGGGTATTAACGTTGTTAGAGATTGTTTTTTTGTTTTTCCAGGGGCATGCTTAGGTTCCTGGAGAACTCGCGTCTCTGCTCCTTGCATCCATTAATGCAAACATGAGTTTGGGTCAACATCAGCCTGAGAGGTTGGAGTGAGTTTGCTACAGCCTCTAGGCCACAGTTTTTTTTTTTTTTTTTTTTTTAGGTGGGACAGGCTCCTTTCCATTGTATTCCCTCTATTGATCCAAGCAAAACTCCTCTTAAAGATGACCTCCACTTTAATCATCCGAGTATGCTGTTCCATGATACCGGGACGCGATTCCTCCGGTCCCCACACATAGGTCGCCCCACAGGTTTCTCCAGACTTAGATACGTTTGTGTGTAGCATTTAAAGATATCGGACTTCAGAGATGTGCTGTAAGGTGATGCAACTCACAGAAACAATGTTGTATTTGGTCTCGAGAGGAGAGCTCGGGGGCAATGCACTAGTCTTGGAAGAAAGACGATGCGGATCAACACAGGTTCGATACTCGGGTCCGCGCTTAGAAACCTCTGCGTATTGAGCGCGTTATAAATATATAAATAACAAATCACAATTACAACATCATTACAGGTTGAAGTTTTTTTTTAAATGATTTCTTTTAATTAAAAAAGGTTGACGTTGTAACCAAAGACTGCCCAACTTTTCCTGTGCAAAAGTTGACAAAAAGTCAGGATGCTGGCCGCAGTGCAGAGATGAAAGGAGGGCTTTGGGGAAACCTCAATCTCCTACACCATCTGTGGAGTGGAAGTGGTAATCAAAAAAGGAGCAAAGGACCAGCATGTGGTGCTATACCTGGACATGGAAGAACGTTGCATTCGAATTCCATACAGGAGTAAACATTTCAATTTGCAAGCTACTCACCAGGCATAAACATCCCCCCTCCACCTTAGCTACCTAGTTGCACAAAGCACATGATTTCTTACTTGCCAAGAGTCAATTATCACTAGCCAATGGTTTGTGTCAGGTGCATATAATGAGACCTGATTAAGTATGATACTTATGGGCTGTCCATGTTTTTATGCTTTGGTTTGTGTACAGAAGACGCCTGGCCCTTACGCCACACCTCCAACAAGGCTCTAACACGTATGCTCCTGCTCAGTGTACCTAGTCCTGGTGCTGTACCTTTTGAAATTGCTGGGAGCTGCCAGTGTTCCCCCTCTCTTCCGTTTCCCTTTTTCCTTAACTCTCTAGGGGAGTCGGTGGCTAACATGGAGCTGTTGATCGGAGGCCGTGTTCGGTGTGTGTTCAAAATATAATTGCTCAGGGCTTCCCTCTTTGGTGTATGGGTGGTTTCTGGAGGGAAGTGAACTATTTACTGGAGGCAGGTTTACTTTGAGATGATGTCACTGGTTAACAGTACGAATAAAGTAAGGCATTTTTATAGCACACATCTGCAGTCGGTTTGCCCTCGTAGCGCTGTTGCCTTGCATGAGGTGGTGTTGGCTGGATTATGTTTGCACAGAAAAGCTGTCGTGTCTTTTCTCTCTCTCTCTCCATGCTAGCCTACGCCGCTCTTTCAGATCAGCTGGAGCACCCAACAAATGGTAGCAATTGGCAGCACAAATGGCAGCACCATACAATATTCATAAATCACATAACTGACATTTTTCAGTTACTACAATAGGGCAGGTTGGCAGTGTACGAAAAGCAAGGATATTATTAGAATAAGAAAGGCTTAAGTTTACTTTGGAATTTAATGTTAAAATCCTTCATTCTCAAGTCCCAAAGCAAAGTGTAAGACGCCTTTGGACCTCCAAACATGCTGCGTTGCTGAGCGGCCATCTTGGATTGGGTGCTCTAGTAGTACATGGCGGCCTGGTGCCTGTTGTGGTTGCAAGCAGTTTAACCCTCCTTTTCCAATGTAAGACATTTGCAGCCTAGCGGTTGCTCCATTTTTTTGGCATCACAGGAGACCTTTTACCAACAAACGTATCACCACATCCGTGATTCAAACCTCTGAGATTTCCTTTTGTTCATTAACCCGGCCGTACCTTCAATAATGTGTCTAGCTCTTGCTCGGTTTCCGTATCTCGCCATGAGTGACAGGTTTTAACTTATGAAGTACACAGTGGTTCGACTCAGTCCATTAAATATTTAATGTGTCATAAACCCTTTAGTTCTGTATTTAAGACGTTCATTGTGTGCACTGTTGAGCGCCATTTCTTCCATAGTATGAGTGCTGCATTTGCAACATAAGAACATTTCCTATTTCTTGTTCCCTTCCCCAGTTACAGTACCTTAATTAGCAACCTTCAACAGGGTAGGAAATGGGCCTAAACCTGACGGGGCAGCGCTCCTGCAACATTGTTCTGTCTTCAGGCCGAGTTGCTAGTCCAGGAACCCCCCCAGATTTTCTCTGAAGGCAGTTGTCGTAGCATGAGCAGCCTGCTTTGCTTCAGATGACTCGGCACAGGAGACCGAAACAGAACAGGCAAAGCCTCACATACTGTGTTGCAGATGTCCAAACTGGTATATATGTCTTGCAATTTACAGACCTCTTTTTTTTGTTCGCGTGAGTATTGTGACCAATGAAACCAGCAAAGACCAACTGCCATAATTCACTCAAAAAAAGGGCTTCTTCCTGAATCACTATAAAACATGTTTCCAATTTTAACTTGTGGGAATTCTTATGTTCCCATAATGCTCCTTGCTTTTATGCAAATAGCCAGAATTGGGTTCTATGAAGATCTACTGTGTTGCGTGTCCTGGCCTGGGGCTATGCCCCTCGGCCCCGCCCACTCCTCCCCAGACCCCCTCTCTACAATGAGCAGAGGGTTCTCACAGTAAATATTTTTCCATTTCCAGTACTGACCATCAAGCTAATATATTTTTGTGTACTAGGTTTCTTGTGCAATCAAACAGAAGGAAACAAAATTGAAAAATCCACTTTTGCGACCGCTTATGACTCATTATTCACGATTATAGGGATAAAGGGGTCAGGGAAATGTCTTCGAAAAGGAGGAGGAAAAGGACAGACGAGGCAAGAAAAGGGGCAAAAAGTGAAAATGAGTACAGGAGTTTGGGGAGAATCTAGCTAACTAAACATTGAACAAAAAAAACAATTTGACAGAAGAACCAGGACATCCAGAATATGAAGTTTTGACAAGCTGGTCAGAATGTTCAATTGTCGTTTTGATATACAACTGTAGGTTTATTGCAGGGGTCTCTAGATGTTCAGCAGTATCGAACAGAACTAATTGTGAGTTGTAGTCCAAAAGATCTGGAGAGCCTGAGGTTGGAGACCCCTGGTTTATTTTCTAAAATATGTGCTAGTTAATGCATAATTAATTGGTGTGGGATCTCTGCATTTTCATAGGAGTCCGTGTTGTCCTTTCTGTAGTGTCTACAGCAAGTCAGTGATATTTCACCGACTATTCTATAGTCTTTTTGAAAAGTCTGACCGATCTTTTCATACACAGATATCATTGACAGTAAACCTTTCTTTTCCCTGTCCATCAGCGCTGGAATTTTTTTTTTTAGATCAACATTTTTTTTATTGGACTTTTCACATAATAGATTTCCAACCAATATTGATAGTTTGATTTTCAGCAGCATCACATAGTACATAGCAAGTATCATCATTGCATTCTGCATCCATTGGGCCTGTGGTCCTAGCTCCCACCTAGCAGTGCCCGTTCACAATGTATATGCCAGACCGATATGGGAGAGGTTCTGCTTCTTTCTTGACATCTTTTACAAAGGGTATCTAGGACTACGATGGATAACAAACACATTTAAAGATATAGAAACAAATGAGATTGAACAAAACAAACAGACTGAGAGTACATAGGTAATCCCAATTTGGATGACTGCTTACTTCAGTACTCCCTTTTAGATCAATACCTTGATTACCTAGGCAAACATCTTCGGGAGGGGGGATGACTGTCTACTATTTCTCTCAGTCCTATGTCTGATGAGTCATAAGCAGCACTAGTTCATCGTCATAAGATGGCTCCATTCCCTGTAACTTAGCCTTGCTATAATAACCATTTTCCCAATTTACGCCCTTCCTCAGATATGATATTGTAGGTTATTTATAACGTGCTCAATACCCAGAGGTTTCTAAGCGCGGACCCTTGGATCGAACCTGTGTTGCTCCGTGTCGTCTTGCTTCCACGGCGAGCACGCTGCTGCTCAGCTATCCCCCCGAGACAAAGAAGATCAGCGCTTTCCATCGGGCCATTTGTATACACACTTTGTTCTAAATTCTTTCCGTGTGGCCCAGATCTACCAAACCTTGATTTAGATTTATCAACAGATATTTCATACCTTTGTACAGGTACTGGAGGTTGTGACTTGGGACACTAGTGTTTGTGGTATTTTTATTCTGTGGCACCTCTTTGCACTTGTCCCAATTGATCTTATAGCCTGAAAAGGCAGAGAAGGCTTGTACCACTTTTACAAGGGCTGTTATGGAAGAGCAGGGGTTGACCAGGGTTAAAATAATGTCATCCACATATAGCAGAGCTTTCACTTCTAATGGTGTCTGTACTTCTGTTATATCCCAATTTCCCTTGATTGCTGCATTTAAAGGTCCTAATGACATGTAAATGGCAGCAGTGAAAGTGGACAGCCTTGCCTGGTCCCTCTCGTGATTTGAAATGGTTCCTAGATGTGTGTCCCCTGTGTTTACCCTTGCCCTGGATGCACTTGGCTTTTCTTATGTAATCTTCTCCTAGATCAAATCTTTCCAGTGCTCAGAATAAATACTTCCACTCCACCCTATCAAACGCTTTTTCCGCTTCTGGTGATGGCGCTACTCCCAGTTAACCATCTCTTTCTTGCCGCAGTGCATGCAGTAACACTCATATTTTTTCCCCCATGCAACAAATTTGCACTCATATCTTTAATGGCTTCTTTAATCTCCATTAAAAATGGGCCTCCTATCACACGCCTGTTTTTGCTGCTCAGAATGGGAAGGGCCATGGCACTCATGAAATCATCATCACTCCTCTGATCTATGGCTGCCCCTGCTGTATATAGGGTTTCATGAAACTTACAGAAAGCTATACCTATGTCCTCTGGGTCTGTAACATGTTCTGCAGTGTCTAGATTCCTAATCAAAACTATCTCTGCCTGCTCTTCTCTTTGTTTTAATTTAGCCGCAAGCAAGCGTCTTGCCTTTTCACCTTGCTCGTAAGTAGCCGCCTTTAGCCTAATGAGGCCATACTCCGCTTTCTTTGAGAATAAGACCTGTAGGTCCTGATTCACAGAGCGTCTTATGATGGGATTGCCCCATTATAAAATGTGTCTATGAATCAGACCCTTAATTCGTACTTTGCTTTCCGAATTGCCATTACGTTTTCCTGCAATGGCTTTCTATCACAAAGGTGCGATAGCCAGATTAGGTCTTCCTGTCTGTCTCTATCTTCCTTCTCGCACTTCTTTGTATCATGATTCCCTTACGTAAGCCTTCCTTGCTACCCATAAGCTTCGAATGGATTGTGTCCTCCAACGTATTCCTCATCTATGACATGTGATGTCCGCAGCTCAGCTGCGAACATCACATGTCATAGATGAGGAATACGTTGGAGGACACAATGACATGTGATGTCTGCAGCTAAGCTGCAGACATCACATGTCATAGATGAGGAATACGTTGGAGGAACATCCAGTCGAAAGAACGTTGCCAGTTTGGTAAGTAACTTGTTCCTCTCACCTTGTTAACTGAACCCTGATTTAAAGCTAAATTCTCCTTTACCGATCTCTTGAGTGCATGTTTGTCCTGTGGGTGTTTACCCATGCTAGTGTTCATTCTCCACCTTTTCACCCATGGCCTCGCCAATTATGTATCTAGCAATATGCTTGCTGCTTCATGATCTGAGACCCCCGCCCCCTGGCAAGATCTTGCATTGCACCACATAGTTTATTATTCGGTTTGAGAGTAGAAAATCTATGTGAGATCTCGTGCCATGTCAATAAAGGGGTCCAGTGGCAGATTCCAATCTCCTCTTATTAGTATTGGGCTCTTGCCTATCGTCGCTAGAGATCTGTGGAGATTTAACTGGTATGCTTGTTTATCTGCTGTCGGAGCATAAGTCGAACCTATGGTTAGCTTGTCACAGCCTATATGCGGTTTGATCGCAATTAATCTACCCTAGTCACCCTCCTTTATCAACGTAATGCGAACCAGGAGCGATTTGCATATGGCGATTGCAACCCCTTTGCTAGGCTACTATGATACTTTTCCAACCCAGTTGCTATGTAGCTTTTCTGCTTCCGCTTGCCAAGGTGCATTTCTTGCAGAAGCGCTATATCTGCTTTTTTAGCCGCCAGGTATTGGAGGATCTTTTTCTGTTTGATTATAGTGCCTTAACCCATTGACATTCAACGGGAGTAGCCTTAAACACTCACCCCTCATTGTGAATAACATTCCTTCATACCCCTAAGATTGACTTAGGTGTGCTTGATGCTGCCTCTCTTTTCTCCAATGTCATTGCTGGTTTAGCTGTAGGTCTCTGTGAAAACCTTGAACTTAGCTTCTTGTGAACTCAGAACATATAGTAACAAAACCCAGTAATCACTGTCTCTCTCCTTCTTTACTTTTGTGTAAACTGCACCCCCGGGAAGGCCAACACCCGATTGAGGCTCTACTATTCTCACTACGCCTTTCCCCGGTACAGTGACCAGCACATACTGCTGGCCTTTCTCAGCTCCAGACCCCCCCCCCACCTTTTGTCCTCAGTTTAGTATTGCATGTTATCCGTGAGCGAGTCTCTGCTTGGTACCATAGTGTCCATCATCTTTACAAGATTACTCTTCTAATCCCCAGTCCATGGTACACTGGCCACTTACCAATGCTCCTTCTCTTCTATACCCCAGACCATATTGACGTATCCCATGCTCTAATCCATCTTATTTCCAGGTTCAGTTTTTCAATGGGGCTCTTGACTTCTGCCTTTACCTGTCCATGGTCGAACTGTATCTTGTCAGTTGCTTGTCATTAATCCACTTTCAGCGAGGCCCCTTGACTTCTTTCTACTTTTCCATCTTTCCTCTTCCCTTGCTTTCCCTTTTGTTTGAATCCTTCTTTGTCTTTCCTATCCGTGTCTCTCGATTACGAGGTGTGCGTGGCTTGCGCCTCTAAATCTTGTAGGAAATCTCATAGTGATGACGGTTTTGTGAAGATTGTTGTTTTCTGGTCTTTTGTGACCAGCATCTTGGCTGGTTTCAACAGTTCGTATCACAGGTCCCGTTTCCTCATCATCGGTCTCATGTCTGAAAACCTTTGCCTCTTTTCCAACGTCTCTCTGGAGAAGTCTGGTACGATGTATATCTTGTGGCCTTCCCACACTATCGGGCTTTTACCCTTGACACCTCACAAGATCTGACGAACATGCAGATGCCGCTGGAAACGGGCAATCGTAGGCCTTGGTCTTTGCACACTACTTCTGTTTCATGTTCACACTCTGTCTGCTCTTTGTATCTCCAACCCACAGGGGTCAAGTCCTAAAAAAGTAAAGTTGGGGGGAATCATTAACATACCAATTGAATGTGGTGTCACCAGTAATTAACATTTCAAGGTGCTCTCTGAATAAAGTGGGGATTTTCATCCTCCTGGATGTACCCTCGACTTGAGACCTGCCAACCCCCCTACAAATTCTATATGCAAGTTTGCTACAATCCATTTTCCTAGAGAACTATTTGGGTCTTTCCCCTCCACTGCCTCTGGAAATCCAAAGAAACACAGATTTCTTCGCCTGCTTCTGTCTTCCAACTTATGATTGGCCTCTTGTGGCTCATCCACTTGTGCCTATAGAGCAAAGACCTTGTCAGTCACTTCAATTCTCCCCAACCTCTCCTCCTCTTCCTTAGCTTTGTATTTAAACCTTGTCATCTCAGCTTTTCACGTAGAACTTCTCCATGTGTATCTCTTGCTCTCGCATCCATATTTGCTACTACTTCATTTAGCTTGGCAGACTGTTGTAAGATGAGATCCAGTTTCAGCATGTCTTGCAAGGAATGACCTGCCTACAGCTCCTGATTCGCCATTTTGCCAGTGTAATTCTGCGTCCCTCCACCTTTTCCGTTATTGTCTTGGTTTTTTTCCACGCATTTCTCTAACCTTGGTCTTCCCTTTTATATTTTCTTTTCCCCCTGTCTTTAGTGATCGTTATAAAGGTTCCTCTCACCACTCTGTTCCCCTTCAGCTCATACCCTTCTCATTTTTCCCTAATGCCTTGAAGGCTGAATTAAACAGGCATCTCCCTTTTTTTGGGGAGGAGTGTGATGTTGCTGGGTACCTTCTGCCTGGTCTTGTTGCTATTCTTGCATCCCCACTGCTGATGCTACTGTGTTTATCTTGTCACCGTTCCTAATATGATCATCTCTTCTCTCCTACGTACGTTCTCATTCCTTTTCCTCTTTATCTAGGAATTACTTATGAGGTCTTTTCTATCATTGCTTTACTTTGTAATATTCAAGCACTGTTAATATAAGTCATCTGCGGTGCAGAACATGCCCTAAACCTGCACGCTTTTATGCTGACATGCTTTCTGCCTTGGACCTATATCCCTTCAAGATAGCAATTGGTGGCCGTCCTCTCTCTACTCGCATAGCATTCTGTCTTCTGACTCCAGCAGCTCCCCACATCAGCTGCGTTGGCTCACCTCTTCGTTCGCTGCTCGAGCACGTGTCTCGCATATTTATAAAGGCGGTGAGAGGAGTAGGAGGGTCGTACCTAAATGGCCATCTTCGTTGGCAGTTGGCCATGCCCCCTATCAGCGCTGGAATAAAAATATACCATTCCTTAGAAAGAGCTGCATTGATTAACTTTTCTTGCTTTTCCTGAAAGGTTGGGTTGTGCTGATATTCAAATGGGAAACTCCTCATCTATTTATCGCCACAGTCCGTTTAGCTTTTTTCAAAATGCGTATTCTACCTTGTCCAAAGGATTTTAAGCAAGCAATGCTGATCCAGCAGTAATTCTTTTCATCGCTGCAGTCGCAATCCACCGGGAGCCACCAGCAATTTGCTTGCATTTTTTTTCTTTGATGTTTTTTTAAAATTGAAGTTTGCATATTAAAGATACGCGCTCCCTTTGAAACCTGTAATGCTGTAAAAGAGATTTGTCTTTATTTTTTTATTTTATTTATAATCTGGTTCTGCTACTAAGTGGACTGTGTGATCTTCTGAAGGGAGAAATCTTTATATAAAAAGCTGAATGTATGTATGTGTGTATGTTTGTCCGGCTGTACCACACCGTTGAGCCCAAGTCTACCAAATTTTGCATGGATTTCTCTTTTCTCTGAGTCAAGATCGTTGGTGCTCTTTTTGGATGCAAACATCTTATATGCAAAAAAAATAAAAAAACGTTGGGGAAAAAAATGTATACTTTTTTTTTTAAATCACGCCACTCCAAATATGGGAAATTGCAAGGTTACAGTTTACTTAAGTTCATTCACGAGAAGAGAGCACAATCAGTCTTTCTTGGACATTTTCTCAAATGTGCTTAAGCCACTGAGTGACTGAAACGTGCTGCACAAAAAACGAACATCACTTGGAAAAGCTCTGTCTGATTCAAAGCGAAAATCAATATCAAGAGCTTCTGAAACACACCAACAAACAGCAGCAAGACTTGCCGACCAGAGGACAAGAGAAGCTTTCTCCAGTGTAAATGAGATGCCAGAGCAAACTGAAGCAAGACTTGCTGACATGAGGACAAGAGCAACATCTTCACGGGCACATGAGACACCAGAGCAAACTGAAGCAAGACTTGCCGGCAAGAAGACAAGAGCAACATCCCCAGGGCACATGAGACACCAGAGGAAACTAAAACAAGACTTGCTGACAAGAGCAGCATCCTCCAGGTCACATGAGACGCCACTTGATCAGGACACGGGCAACGCCGGGTACCCCAGTTAGTACAAAATAAAGATGACTTGCTTTTAAATGTTGCAATCTAGTTGGCATTCATTTTTGATTACTTGCGTGCCATTCTGATTTTGCTTGGTGTTTGCTCTGTGCCAGCATTCATTTCGTGCATCGGGAAAAATGTAATGTTTGTGGTTTGGGGGGACGGCGATACAAGGGTCTGGGCCTCGTCAGCACAGCTGTATTTGTGAAAAATAATGAATGGGGGGTCCTTACTGACCAGGCCAAGCAAACTGAGAGGTTGACGGATGATTGTTCTGTTAATCCTGAGCTGGTTGTGAACCACGTTTTGCTTACATGTCCCTACGTGTAAAAGATCTGCTGACCACCGCTTGCAATATCTATAAAAGGTTTGCTGAAGTGTATGTTCAATGAGTCTTTGTATAGCAGTGTATGGTTGAGCAAACCTCCCGGTCGGCTGTGATGCAATAAACAATGGACCTTCCTTTGAACCTCGGTCTCATATTTTTTTGTGTTCCTTAAATGATTTTCCTATACACATTTGGTAAGCCACGATAGGAGCCCAGAAGTTCTGCAGCCGTCCGTGAACATCTTTGCCTCCGAGATGCCACCCGCTGGTGCTTTGTCGTTTAAAATAAGGTAAGCCAGACACCGAGCGTTCTGCTTAAAGTCTGGGAAACTCTTGAGTGGTGGGTACCGGGGTGGGAGGGTTTTGGAGGGGGAAGGGTGTGAAGGCATGGGGGGGGAAACCTGGGTTTCGAAGTAGTTGAGAAGATGAATATTTTTAAGGGATCCACCCAGCAGCATTTCAAGGGTGATGACATTGCGATTTGTGTAAGGGATCAGCCAAGCGCCTTTTTGCTTGGGTGAAGTAACTGGTGCCACCAGGCACTTTTTGCTTAGACGACGGGATAGGGATCCGCAGGACATTTCCTGCGAAGTACGGCGGGCACAGAGGTTTAAAATGGTACCATTAGAAGTAATGTGGGAGAGTCACACGACAGAAAAAGATAAATACATACGTACCTTACAAAATGGGTGCGAGTGACTGAAAATTATACTGTGTCCTGGCCAAAGGGGGCAGGGGGTCCATTTGTCCCCAGGTATTGGAGCATACGTATACTATATCGCAGGCTAACTAATGAAAGGAAGATCAGGCGGTATAAAGGTGCGTATTTTAGATTTATGGAGGGAACTTGGAGGTGAGACACAATGTCATGCACAATTATATGAAATGCGTGTCACTGTGAAACCCATTGCTCGGCCTCCATATGAAAGTGGGCACGCTACATCTCTAGGTTCTATGTACCCTGCCACTGAAAAGCTAGCCACGGGATATCAAATGTCTCCACTCCGGGAACCGCAGGGGAAGGAGAAAGAGAAACTGCAACGCCTCAATACTGTGTCATGGATATATGTGTAGAGACTGATACAGATTCGGAGACCGAGGGAAACAGAAAAAAGGCAAAGCTTAATTTTATAGCCAAAGAGAAGGGAAATATGCAGAAGAAAGGCGATTGATTCCTCATTGATGGATTGGAAAGGAGAGAAAGCGGAGGCCAACTTAGAAACATTACACAGAGCAGATAAGGAATGACATAAGATGAAATAGACAGTGAACAGATTACGTGCAGGCTCAGTTTACTTCTTCCAAATAAACCCTGCCTTGAAGGTTGAACAGGGTGGCAGAAGGCGAGTGACCATCGCCTGCGGAGACAAAGAGAGAAATTAGGAATGCAAAAGTGTTTATCAAGTTAGACCAATACACTGTTTGATCAGGATTAGTGGGGCGAACACACAAACTGATTGACCGATGTGAGGTAGTAAGAATAAGCGACAGACGCAAAGGAGGCATTTAGGTTATCAAAGACTTTTATTCACAAAATAAAAGAGTAAATCCTAACTTTCCCTACTTCTTAAAGGGGTTTACCTGCCTCAACAATATGAACTAATGAAATTGTCGGTGTCGGAATGTCCACATTCACTGTCCTGTGTCCAAATCCTAACCTGTCCCTCACAAGTAAACTTAAGAAACAGTGACTGTCGACCTTCACACAACCTGTGATGTTATCCCACCCTTGTTGACTTCCAGACATGAGTGTAGTGGGAATTACGGTGACAAACCCAACAAAAGGAACCCTTGACCCACTCTTGTGCTTACGCAATTGAATCAAATATTGAGGAGGGCACAGCCATTCAAACAGAATTGTCAATACAAAATGTATTCAACAAATTCAAATTGTTTCCGAAGGCCCAAAAACAGCTGACCAAAATATGTAATGCAAACAATTATCATACACTTACATCAAAGATTATAAAATGAACACTTGTTCGGTTAAACACACCACCCACCAAACCCATAATGTTAAACACCCATACACATCCTGACTAAAATCAACCTACACACATTCCAATTATCTTGCAAAATCATTAATTCCATGCGACAGATGCCCGCTGACAACACACTTAGATGTAGCTAAGCCATCATGGTTTAGACATGTCTATATATACATATTGTTTTTTTTTTTTTTTTGGCATTTCAATTTGCAGATAGATATTTGCCAGCATGTGGTGTCATGAAGTGGGACTGTTCGTTCACAGTAGCCAACATTGGCTTCCACTATACAGAGAGGTAGTTGCGAAACCTCTGAGATCCCACATGTGGTGCAGGGTTCTCTCTATTCCTTTCTCTCATTTTTCTCAATTCTTCTAATTATTTCTGACCCTATGATTCTTGCGTGATCAGAATTTGTCTTAACTTCCATGTCACAATTTGGTCTCAGCTATTCGAGTGATATTTCTCCTGGTATTTGGATTTTGAGGGTTACTTTGGTCAGGCGGCTGCCTCTTCTCCATCCCTTGCCTGTTCAGAATCCATTAGGCTATGACCACCCTGACAAGGATGACATTAACCTGTGCTGACCTCTTGTGCACAATTGTGACGTTCACTGTACACGATTAGTTGATTGTTTTCTAGAACACAATTGTGAACAGAACAATAACCACTCCATCAGAAAATTGTTCTGCCCTGAAGAAGGCTGGGCTCTCTGGAAATCTATGTAGCCTAAAGCCAAAACTTGAGTTGGCATTAACCACTTGCACGATTAAATGTTCCAAGTGACGCCAATTAGTGGTTACAGGTTCATTTACTTTGTTTTTTTTTAATTCATTAGTTTTTATGTAGGTTTACAACGTATGTGCTGCCAGAAACGGAATAATGGCACACAGTCCACACTACCACGGCGCTGACGGGCAACAATAACCTGTCATGTTTTTTATGGGATTGATGTGTTTGCATGATAATTGGAGTGTGTGTAGGTTGATAGTAGTCTGAATGTGTATGGATGTTTGACATTATAGTTTTGGTGGGTGGTGGGTTTAAAAGAACAAGTCTTCATTTTATAATCTTTGATGCAAGTGCATGATCATCGTTTACATTACACATTTTGGTCTGCTGTTTTTGGTCCTAAAGACACAATTTGCATTTGTTGAATACATTTTGTATTGACAATTCTTATTGAATGACTGCGTCCACATCAATCTTTTATTCAATTGCGTAAGCACAAGAGTTGGTCCACATCAATCTTTTATTCAATTGTGTAAGCACAAGAGTGGGTTCCTTTTGTTGGGTTTGTCCTGACTGCCGTCCTGCAGCCCGACCGTGTAGACCAAACACAAAAGGTGCAGAAAGTAAATACAAGTTCCACTAGACTGAAGGGGTTGACTCCCTTTCCCCAGAGTCTTTCCAAGGTTATTCACGTTTGTTTCCTTGGGTAGAGCCAGCCTCGTAGGCATGACCACAATGTAAACTAGCCTGGTGTTCTCCCAAGCTGCTATGCTTTCTCTTTCTCCGTTACTGCAGGCCTCAGACCCTGTTCTCAGTACCCCTCATCTTGGCCCACTGCCCTGCCAAGTGGGGTACACTATGCTCTTAATTTCCCAAATCGGTTTCACTTGCACCCACAGCCTTGGTTTATTCTCCTGCCAAAGTCGGTGTCAGTCACATATGCAAACTTCGTCTTCCTCTTTCATTTTGAGCACTTCCCCAAAAACGGTTCCAGACCCTTTTCTCTGGTCTGCTCACAATGTCTTTATCATCTAATCACTCTCGGTTCCACAGCCCTGCTTTACTCTCCTGCCAAGGTCTGTGAACGTTGTTTCCCCAAAGTTTGTGATCCTGCTTACTGTTAGTCTGGATATGCTGTTCTGATACAGATCCCAGACCCCTTTCTCTAGGTTATACACAATGTTCTCTTGCGTTCGCTTCACTGCTGCCCACAGCCCTGGTTTACTCTTGTGCCAAGGTCTGTGTGTATCTTTTCTGTCTGTCAGTCGGGATGTGTCCTTCTGGTGTGGGTCCCAGATGCCCTTTTCTTTGTCACCCTTTCCCAGTGAGTATTTCTCCTTTACTTTGTTTCTTGCCTCGCATGCTCTCTGGGTCTCCGCAACCGCTGCCCTGATACCTGTTGGGAATTGGCTGTCTGTCTCCAACGGTTCACATGTCTCCCAAGGGTTTGCCGGTCATTGGGTAGCAGCAGGACTTTTCCTGGTCACTCATTGGTTTCCACTGCAGTCTGCCAGTGATTTGTAGACAGCGGAGCAGCTCCACTTCCCAGCCGATCGGTTATCTCCTCTCTAGTTCCCTTCCAGCTTTCTGTGCTTTCCGTGGATCGGTTTGACTCCGGGACGCTGCCAGCTTCTCTTCCAGGTGTGTCGGCGCAGATCCTGCCACACTCTCGGTCTGCATTAAGCGGAGAAGGTAGATGCCATTGTTCTGTTCCCTCGCTGTCTTTAAAGGACAGCTGGCTAATCACAATACTGCAAAGGCTAGAGAATATGCCTGCGATCAGGTAGGCGATCCTCATTACTCGTTGCCTCTTCCTCGTGCCAGTGGTTTTTTATCTGAGATGTCTTACCAAAGTACATTGGGATTAGGTATATGGGAATGGAAGGGGCTTTAAGGGAAGGTGGGTGGTTTAAGGGGATACTGCGTTCTCCCAATTTCACCACTGCTCTCAATGCGGTCCAGCCTTCCCAAGATATCTTCTCGCCGAATGGCACCCCCAGGCTGATTCTCAGGTACCGGCCTTACCTCCCTGGTTCCATGGGAATGGGCTTCATCATCTGAAGCAATGACGTGACCCCAGGATTCGTCACACCGCGCTGTGTGTTTAGTTTGCAGCATGGAGTAAGACCATGGGCAGTGTATCAGTGCAGCCTTCACTACATCCTGAGTGAGTTCTTCATGGCCACTTTTGTGTATTACAGGTCTGCACACGGCAGATACATGTTTGCCGTTTCAGACAACGCTTGTGATGAGATTTGTTAATTTATTACAGCATGCTATTTCAGGCACTAATGCAAGCAGTAAATGAAAATAATGAAAGCGTATCCGCCCCCTCTGTTTTGCAGCGTTATTAGACTGTGAATATGGATACATTGGCAATATGTTGGTTTTTAATGTATAAAATAGTTTCATAGGTAAATATTTTTATACTCATTTTAACTACACAGGTTTTATATTGGAGGGAATAGACTAACACTAAATTAATCTGTATGGTAAAATAATCTGTATGGTAAAATATTTTATTTGTAAGGGTCTCACTTTAATTGCCCCTGCCACTATTTAAAGAAACATTACAGCCTTCCTGGTGTTAGTTTTCATATGGAGGTAGTCTTAATGTTTGGACATGCAATGTATTCCAATCTTTTCATAGAAAAGATTATCATTTCCCTTTTTTTTGTTTTATTACGATTGTAGTAATGTTGCAACTTTATATGATCTGATAGGTTATTTATAACGCGCTTAATACCCAGAGTTTTCTAAGCGCGGACCCAGGGATCGAACCTGTGCTGCTCTGTGTCGTCTTGCTTCCTAGGCGAGCACGTTGCCGCTGTGCTAGCATCATGAAACCAGCAGTATGGCAGTAGATGCTTTCTTGAAGTGGCATAAATAGGTAAAACAGTAAAATGTAGTCTTTCTTATTCTGTGTCGCTGGCCAGAGCCCTACCTTAATCGAGCCTACATGCCTTTTTTGTCAGGAGTGGCAGGTAGCTCGAAGAGGGGAATGCCCCCAGACCACGCGTCTCCGGAAATGTTTGAGGCGCGCGCTGTGCCAATGCTATTGACGCCAACCACAGCAGACACAAAGGGAATACAAGCTCTTTGCTTGCCACTCGCTCCCCTGGTGGGCAAACGGAATGTAGCTTAAGTAACGGATGGCACATCATGTTCATGGAGAGATGTCACAGGATGAGCTGTGGGTGCTGACGCAGGCGCTCTGCTCCGCTCTGAACCCGCCAAAAAAGAAGAGCCTGAATGGGCCAAACTCAGCCTTTCATTCTTCCGAGCTCAATAAATGAGCACCACCCACCGTGGGTAATAATGAGCAGCGCTCAGATGCCTGAGGGTTTGAAGCGCTATATAAATGTCAAATTATTATTATTTAAGTGTGTGGAAAGTCCATAACTCACAGCTGTCAATTTTTAGGATGTGGCGCAGTCATCTAGTCTGGAGGTATACATCACCTTTTAGGCTATTTGTGCTGCCTGTGCGATTCTTTCTGTATAGGCGGCGGGGGGGGGGGGGGGCGGAGGGGGTTGCTGCGTGGCCACGGTTCCATGTCATTTCACCAACTTAAACCACTTAGAAGTCATTTCCTTCAATGGCATTACTTAAAATGTTATTCGACGTTCTTTTGGGGGGTCCCCCAACCCATATCCCCCTTCACCTCCACTCACACCCTTACCCCAAACACCTCCCCACACTCCTTTTGCCTCTTACTCCAAAACAAAAATACATGTATAATTTCGAAGTATTTTGAAGTAATAACATCAAAGTAAATGACTTCAAAGTTTTTGTTGGCAAAACCACATGATACCGTGGCCATCTGCTGCTCTGAAGGCACAAGATGATGTTTGCATGAATGATGCATGCTCCTTATGGAGTCCATTGTATTTATACCTTTTTCTAGTCTAAGAAAACTATCAATACAAGTTAGATATGGGAAGTCCGTCGAATCAACGACCCTTTTCCGAGGGACAACATAGTTTGAAGAAAAACGCAAAGCACAGCAGCTCTGTGCTACAATAAGAAAATAGTGAATTTGGCAAACGGCCATGTGCAGTGTTTACTTTTGAAAGGGCTTTCTGTCTGTCTGGCTGGCTGGCTGTCTGGCTGTCTGTCTGGCTGTCTGGCTGTCTGGCTGTCTGGCTGTCTGGCTGTCTGTCTGTCTGTCTGTCTGTCTGTCTGAGACATGAACATTGCTGTTTTATTTCTGCACGCTGTGTACTTCTGAAGGTGCCTAGAAGTCCGAGGGTGCCAGAGAGCAGCCGAAGCAGAACGCCCGCAGGAGCGCAGTGTGTTAGGATGTCTGTTCTATGGCCAACAGTGCAATCGCTTAAAGTGGGTTTTACAGCTCTTAACATATGAATGTTACCGTTGGCCAATGTCTGCGCGCTCCCTCATTCGGAGACGCACCAACAGTTCAATCGCGAATAGTGAAAAGGAGCCGTGCCTCACTTCCGTGACCTTGATATGGTAGGTTATATATAACCTATAATTATTTATAACCTTCCAATGTGAAGGCCGACCAGCGTTTTGATGTTCGCCAATTTTCGTTATTGATTATTTCCCGGGGTTGAGAACATTGGTTGTGAGACAGACATGGCATCAAGAGATGACACAGACAACAGATGTAACGGTTTCAAAATCCTTTATTAAAATGTCAGGATGGGTGTAACGCCTAACTTGCCCTATTGCTGTGGTGGGGATTGTCCTACCTAAAGAAACTAAGGAAAGTCTATGTCCGTAAATCCTACTCAAAAGTCTGTGTCAAAACCTATGCTTGCCCTCACATCTAATACCAAAATATAGTGTAGGGAAACTCTAACTTAAATAGTGTTCAAAATACAGTCTCAAGCGGTCTCTAGCCCACTTCCCCAAGTTTAGGATACAGTTCCAAAACAATGTTCCCTGGAAGCTCAGGATTTCCTTCCCTATGCTTCAAGTACCGTTTCACAAAACAATGTTCCAAAAGAGCTCAGGGTTCCCTTCCCCATGCTTCAAGTACCGTTTCACAAAACAATGTTCCAAAAGAGCTCAGGGTTCCCTTCCCTATGCTTCAAGTACCGTTTCACAAAACAATGTTCCAAAAGAGCTCAGGGTTCCCTTCCCCATGCTTCAAGTACCGTTTCACAAAACAATGTTCCAAAAGAGCTCAGGGTTCCCTTCCCCATGCTTCAAGTACCGTTTCACAAAACAATGTTCCAAAAGAGCTCAAGGTTCCTTTCCCCATGCTTCAAGTACCGTTTCACAAAACAATGTTCCAAAAGAGATCAAGGTTCCTTTTCCCATGCTTCAAGTACTATGGCACAAAACAATGTTCATTTTTATCTTTTTGCGATTCTCCTAACGTTGTTGGGGCTTCCTGCTCTAGGCACGATTAACAGGCCGCACGGCAAATAGGTCGCGCAAATAGTTGCCCTTGCCCAGCTTCCTGCCATTTTGGCTCTTTCACAAAGCCCCACAGATTAAAGGTTTGACCTTTTTACAGTTCCTTAACTTTCTCTTTTCCGTATGACTCTATTGGCTCTCAATTTGCCTGCTTTCATTTCCACTTGTTAGCTTTGCCGGTTCTGAATTTTGCTCACAATTCTCTGGCTGCACTCAGGCTCTCAATTCAACAGCTTTTACTTGTTAGATTTGCCCTTTAGCATTTTGCTTACCCTTCACTGGCTCTCCTCTGGATTCTCATTCACATCTTTGTCTCCTTATCTACTTTTCCATTGTATTCTGAATCTGTGATACTTTCTTAATGTCCTTTGGTTCATCAGAGACTTTTGAACACATACCGCTCTGCCGTGACTACTCTGATACCTTGTTTCTACAAAGTCTGCATTAAACCTTGCACCCATTTCAGTTCATTCTTCTATTTCAATCGAAGGCTTTCGAGAATGTGCTGAATGCATGCGACCACTCCAATAGAATTTAATTCCCTTACTTTCATATGCGCACCGGGTTTCCTTGCATTCCTCTGAAACTCACCGGTCACAGAGTTCCTTTCTTCAGTTTTTTTTGTTCAGCTCCTTTCTGGGACTTGAGGTCAGGGTCTCACCACCGGCCCCCCAGAAGCTCCTGGATGGCTCTTCCATTCAGGGGAAAACACCTCTCTGCTGCAGCGAAGGGACCACCACATTCCACATCTCCCTTCTCCAGCTCCCTGGAGACACGGCACCCTCGCCACGCAATGACACTCTGTTACACTGTGTCGTCCTTCAGCGTCCCGTTCTCCTCCAGCTTCTCAAGGCTCCGCTGGTCCTCCTGCTCCTCTCACCTTAACTGCTCTGCTCTCCTTCTGTCCAACTGCTCTTTGGGCTCCACCCTTTATACACCCGAGCTCCCTTAAGGGGCCCTGGGTGTGCACCACTTGCCTGTCCCCAATTAGGCCAATTTCTGGGATATGCCTGACCTTCAGCCCTGTAACCTTTAGACTCCCTCTTCATCCCAGAACTATAGTGGTGTTTCCTACAGGTAATCTGCATCACTCTTGGAGTTGGCTTCTTCTTCTGAGTACTTGGTCTGACTTCAGGAGGACAAAGTAGGACGAGGACAGCAATATCCTACAAAGGCTGAGGGAGGGTAAGCAAGTCACTGCTAGGAAAGGGGGCATACCGAGTCTCGCCCTCTGGCAACCTCTTCCCAATCCACAAGGACCCTCAGCCCGGGTGGACCTCCCTCGCTAGTCCACTCCCACGGTCGGGATCCAACAGCATTGGTCCGTCCCTGGCCACCTGAACAGAAGATTCCTGGGGAATAGGTGTGAGAGTACCTTCAGGTTTCTCAAATAGTATATTGTGCACTACATTTGAATTGTCAGCTGCTGCAATTAACATTTTTTCACATATAAGCGACGGCATATCTGGGCAACGAGGAACCAGTAAACCGCATGCCACACGTTTAGCTTTGACACAGGATGCAGGCTATGGCTATTGGCCACTTTCTATGTTCCTGTATGCTTTAAAAGTCGTTTGGATGTGTTCAGGTGCTCCTCTCTGCACATTCTCAGGAACGAGTAACAGACGGGTAGGTATGCTGCTATAGTGGTTGAGGAGTTAAAGGTTGCTCCCGGTTTCAGGCGAGCCAGAGTTTAGGCAACTACAGGAGCCAAACAGCTGTCACAGGATTAGATCTGGATGCTTGTTATATTAAACCAATTGAATTGTGATCCTCTTAGAAGAACTTTACTGAACCCTCACAATCCACTCCGTGTTTACCCAGCCCGCATGGCGCGACAGAGGTGTCCCAGAAAAGGTCAGTCTGACTCACTCCTGTGCAGGTCCTGCCCAAAATGGTTTCAATTTGCGCGTTCGCTCCTCTAACGCGCCATGTGGTGGTGTCTGCAGAGTTCAGCAATATTATTTTCAGATGTTTCACTGAATACACATCTCGTAAATGCACTTATGCTCCCTTTCATGCATAGCTGAAAACATTAATTATTTTTGTGACCCTACATACACGTTTATGCCAGTAATACTGAAAATGTTTGTTGAGCCTAAGAATAGGAGACGTTAAATAAATGCTCATATGGTCTGCAAAGGGTCTTCTTGCTTGTAGCAGCAGTGAAGGGCAATGTTGTCATTCGGGCAGAATGTTACTATTTATTCAGATTCTGCTAATGTTGTGACCACAGTACATTCAGTCGTCCAAGGATGGGAAAGGAGAGGTAGGGGTGTCGCGGTATTAGTTTTATGACGGTACGATAACCTTCTTGCCAAATGACGGTATATCATGGTTATCACGTTATAGAAGGTGGAGTTAACTAATCTTAACAAATATTTTCTAAAAGTTCATAAATAGTCAGATTTATCATCACAAACAAAACCAGGCACCCCGGGCCAGAATTGGGCTTTTCAACATACTTTCCACTGAAAGCCACCCCTTGCTTCCACCAAACACAAACACACGTGGAGAGGAGGAGGGCGGGAGCCCTGCTACATTTTAGCTCCCCCACTGGCTACTGGTGAAGATGAACATGTTGCCATCTTGATAACCTGCATGCCACAGATCAATGGAGCTTGATGGTAGTATACGCTTGTGCGCACACACACACGCACTCTTTACGTTACAGCCTTTAGTTTACTTGCGGGCCAAAAGGTGTTCAGTAATCACGGACATGTTACCCTTTGGTATGGCAACAGGGAATACCCACAGAGATGAGTGATTTCGCAGTGTGATTTGATATATGTAAATACAATGATAAACCCAGGGAAATCCCCCATTGTCATATGTTTAGAAAACATTATCCATTATAAATTTATAAACCCCAAAGCCGCCAACCCAAAGTAAACCCTTTTCCTTCTTGGCACTGTATTTATTCTTCCTATTGCTAACATATTGATTTTGTGTCAGGCACGTGTGGTTTATGGAATGGCATTAAAAACTGCTCCAACTGAAACTACTTGGCAGACGGCACATCCAACAGTGCAAGACCAAGACTGCGCAGCACTTGCTTACTGCAGCCTTTCCAAATCAGATTGAAAAGCACACTTCACTGTATAAACGGTATACCGGTATAAACAATGTGACAGTTATTATTGTTCAATGAAGTGGTTCACGGTATCTTTAACGGTATAGCGTTATACCGTTACATCCCTACTCTTCGGTCATGCATGCTAAATTATTTCATCTTCTTATTTGAAACACTTGAGTTACCCTGTGAGGTAGCAGTAGTGAATGTGCAGCACTGACACAGGGAAAGGACCCTGTTTCCATTTAGTAATGCGTTAGCAGAGCAGATCGCCAAAAGGTGCGGTGACCATGAACTTTGTTATACTGTTGCCATTAGAACAGGCGTTACTGGCGAGTACTGATTTTGATGTTGATATACCGTGTACACAGCTCTCTTTAGCAACGCTAACGGAGATGCAGAGCCAGCTTCCACAGCTGGAAAAGGAGTTGTGGGAATGGCGAGGATGTGGGTTGGAATTATATAATGAAATATGGAGACATAAAGTTACAGGCAAAGTAGTGATGCCACAAAGTTTGCTTTTGATTGCTCTTACACAATTTTATCTTCCAGCTCATGAATCTAAAGAAAGTATGTCTGTAGTGTAGGATTATTGATTAGTTTCCAAATATGTCAGAGATGATTCTTATATATATCACCCCCTTGTTCATTGCATTGTTTTCGCTTAGAAAAAAGAAAGGATCCAACCACCATCCCACCCCCCCATGATATAGTCACTGGAAGGCTCCTAGTCATTCCCCCTGGTCACGCAGTGCCATTTTAATTTTGAAACCGAAACTAAAGTACTCGGCAAGGAGATGGCTGGGTATTTGAGGGAGATAACCAAAGCTGTTAAGTTTGTCTCCAAAGCTGTTCCCTATATGTCCAAGGGGAGTCGCAACCAACATGAAATTCTGCAAGTGATCCGGCAGATTTGATCTATACCGAGAACATTGTTAGGGAATGGAAAGAGCCTTGCTTTGAGGGGCCCATTGAGATCTTTTTAAGTACCACAATTGTAAGCCATGGTACCACTATTCGGACTGCTGGTTAGCTGGTCCTCAAAATGCTGCCCTAGCCTCCGAAGTGAAATACATTTCTCCCGAATAACAAATGTTTCATCATATCTGTTTCTATGTTTTTCATTCTGTATAGTTGTGTTCTTATTATGGTATTTGTGTGATGATATCCCTTTGGCCGGGAGTTATGTTAATCTTGTTTTAAGGTCAGCAGTTTCTCCGCATTTAATCCCCAACAAAATGAATATGCATATTCATGTGGAGCATAATTTGTGGTACCGCCATGTGCAGGTGGTAGCCACTCAAAATGTGATTGTTTTATGTTTTATTTTTTCAGCAATCTCACATGCCGCAGGTCAGAACGCATTGCTTATTCCTAATGCGATATTCCCACAGAATCCAAGTGTCTTTTGAATTTAGAACAATATCTTTTAGGTGGATACGTACAACTTTCCAACTTCGAAGTGTTGGGTTTCTTAGTCAGTGTCACTCGATGGAATTTAGGTGGTGTAAAAACTACTGTTCTTATTCATGATGTAAAGGGTCCAAATTTGGAATGTTTTTAATATATCCCTTCCAGACTGTCCGTTCCGACTTTTCCTAGTTGCTAATGCGAGTTTATGGTGGGGACCAGGAGGATGGGTGAAGGTAATGTTTCTGATATTTTGCAGAGGAATTAGTATGTGGGAAAATGGTGTTGATATCTTATACTATTTCTAAAGCTTGTACTATTACTTGGATTACATTTGCTTCCTTGTGTAATTGGATGGCTCCAAATTCACTTCAACACTCTCCCTGAAGCTTGTCACACCCCAGTTGTGTTACTGGGATAATGGAACATTGTTGATGGGAACAAATCTAGGATGTGCAACTATCCTGTATATCGCAGACTTGCAGCTAGCCACTGCAGTCCTCATGGATGTCTTCTGGCTCTGTCGAGGGTTGACATATGATCAGTTGCCTCCTTCCTATGTTCTTTGGTTACATTGGATGCCCCTTGCATCGATGCAAAAGGAGTAATTATTTTACATCTGATGCAGAGATTCCTGATGTCTATCGTGTTTTTTTTTTTAAAAAACAGTCTTTCTTTGCATCCATTTTAGCCCCAAGTGTCCAAATTGTAGTGAATGCAAAATGGCTGCAGAAGATACGCTTTGCATGATGCAGTTCATGAATGCTACAGAAGATGGTTTTATTGCCATAAAAGAACAACTCGGGGGCATTCATCTTACATCTCTTCAAAATCGGTATGCCTTGGATTTACTAACTGCATCCTTAGGAGGCGTTTGTCCAATAATTGGGAGTATTTGCTGCACCTTTATTACCCAAAATGAGGCTGAAAATGGCTCTCTGACTCTGTTCTTCGTAATCTACAGACGCGTCTGTCAGCAGAAGAAGGTATCACTGGAGACTAGTTTACTGGCTGGTCATTGAACTTGCCTGAATGAGCTTTCTCACATCTGAATATACTATTGCCTTTCCTCGTTGGTTTCTTGCTTCTTCATATTATGATAACATGTATTAAGAAATGCTCCACTCCTTTTTTACCCCCACTTCTTTCTTCACCTACATATCCTTGTACTTACGGTGCATGGTCATTAGGTTGTGGTAGAAATCACAAAGAGGAGAATGAAGGCAAAATACAAAACAAAGAGGACCAGCTTTTAAATGTTGCAATGTAGCGGGCAGCTGTTCTTGATTACTTGGGTGCGATTCTGGTTTTGCTCTGTGCTGGCATTCATTCTGTGTACAAAAAGCGGGTTATGTGATGTTTGTGGGTTGTGGGGACGGCGACACAGGATCCGGGCCTTGTCAATACAGCTGCATTTGTGTAAAGTAACTAAGTCATGGAGGGTCCTTCCTGACCAGTCCAAGCAAACAGAGAAGTTGAACGATGATTGTTCTGTTAATCCTGAGCTGGTTGTAAACCAGTGTGAACCACGTTTTGCTTATGTGTGCCTACGTGTGAAAGATCTGCAGACCGACCCCCTTGTAATATGTATAAAAGGTTTGCTGAATCTTTGTTTAGCCATGTGTGTTTAAGCAAACCTTCCGGTCGGCTGTGATGCAATAAACAAGGGACCTTCCTTTGAACCACATTCTGTCTCGTATTATTTGTCTTCTTTAATAGATTCTCCCGAACACTTCCATGCATGCTACCGGTTCAAGGTATGGCAAATCCTGCCATATTAATACTTTTTTGTTAAATCTGGGTGGGTTCCCTCTAAATGTGCTGTCCGGGACCACAACACCATCCTATGTGTGGGAAAACACCCTGCCCTCTTAAGATCCAGCATAAAATATGTGGTCCCGATACCAAATCACAACATACCGAAATAGTTACCATCATTGTAAGAGCTTTGGCCGTTAATTTCAGGACTACACAAAAAAGTGCACTATATGTAAAGACACATATATCCAGACTTGTGCTGACCAGAGGCAATGGAGATCCAGAAGATTGTGCTCGTGTGACCTGCTGGTCACCAGACTTGTGAGTACACTCTGGAGGGACTGATACTGATGCATCTCTTATGCGTTTGATTCTATCTTAGGGCTGGATTTCAAAAGCTTAGGTTTTGAACACTGTTTTTACTGGCTGAACTAGTGGAACATTTAGCTAGGAGACTAAACGACTTGGCAAGAATACATTTGACCTTGGTTGGCCATCACCTTGAGACTTTGGTTTGCAAATTAGCGTGTCCTGTGAGGGACAGAGACTTGTATGGTTAGGATTGCGATTGTTGGTGGAATGACCTTGCCACCCTGATGTGCAGGACGCACCGGACTGACCCTGTTTTACAGAAGAATCCTTTATCAGGTCTAGGTTTTTCTTTGGGGGAGTTCTTCTAGGCCGTGAGCCAATGGAAGACCTAATAGAAACTACCAGAAAGCCACTTGCGATGTACGCTGTATCTTTGCTCAGCATCGCCACAGTTAGGTGCTGAATGAGCACCTTTTTTTTTACCTCTAGTAGGTGAGCAGTGTCCCTTTTGATCTCTTCCTCCAGTTTGTCCATATATTGTAAGATATGCCTATTATGAGCAAGTACTTTCATTAACTTTGAAAGCCAAAGGCGGATTACTGGGTAAGCGGAGTGTGCTGCTGAGTATGACTGCAGACTTTGGTAGACCGGACCCTGGACCTGGACCCTGAGTCTTTCCACTACCTCCATCACTCTACTTGCTAGAACTTCCTGTGCCTGTTACAAATACACTCCAGCCGCAGAGTGTGCTGCTCAGTGTGACTGCAGACTTTGGCAGACCTTGGCGGGACCGCGCGGGATACCGCAGTCGCCGACCCTGATCCTAAACCGATCCGTTTCGTCATGTCTTCAACTTTTCATCAACCGCCTATTGAGGCTCACGAACAATCCGAGCCTGACCCCGTCTGCTTTAAGATGGAGGCTCACCTACACAACACCGCTACCTCGGAACCGGAATTGGGGTCTGAAGCCACCTCTCAAAACTGTATCGGAGGCAGCTCAGGTATGGCACCCCTCCCCTCGCAACATCTTGCTGCAGCCGAAATTTTCCCTTTTTGTTTCTTCCCCTTCTCGAAATTCCATCCTCCCTACCCTTCCAATTCCCTCCACGTCCATTCTCCCCATCCCTGTACCCGTTCCTTGCACCTTCCCCCCACCCTCCTTCCCTTTCCCTGCTGTCTCACCTGACGGCTGCAGCTCCACGCGATCGGAGGAGGAGACGGACAAGCCCTCTCGCCGTGTTCTTCGATCGCTGAGGGAGGTTGCTGCGCGCAGACCCCCCACAAAGAAGCGGGGCGACAAACCAGCGGCTTCAAAGTGTACCACTTCCCTGGGGCCGTTGGACCTGCCAACCCAGCTCGCAGACCCGGCGAGGAAGATGACGAGGACGTTGGTCGCTTCAGTGGCGTACAGAGAAGCACCTTGTGCTGACTCCTCCTCCTGCCCACCCCAACATCTGTATGATCATGCAGGACAGCCCTCATACCAGCCTTTGTTGCCTGGCCCCTCCCCAACGGAGGAGCAGCAGGTTCCTAATACTGCACGAGAGGAGACAGGGACTCGGGCATCCCAGTCTGGACTTGTGAAGTCGACCACGAGTGCTTCCAGTGGTAACAGTGGGGCGCTTTCTTTTTCCCAAGATCGCATGGACCCTTTTGTATGCCCAACTAAAAATCGCCAGGACGAAATTGAAACTGAAATTGAAATTTCGTCACTTAATCAAATTCATAATCACTCTACTCATCTGAATAAAACACTCCTCACAATTGAAGTACACCCCACTCCAATCCGGAAAGACTTGATGAGCCCAAAGGAGGCTCTCTATTCTCCTGACTTGGAAACTAACACCAGTGATTGCACGGCAAACCTGATACCTTCTCCCAACTCGAAACCACTATCACCCGGCTCTATCACCTGCAACAGGGGGGTAGACGCCCAGACAGAGCCCGGAACCTCGGAGGGATCCCCCTTCTGTATGTCAACCGAGGAAACCCCCAAAGTAGCTCAGGAGATGGCCGCCCAAGCTTTCGACCAGGTCAACAGGCAGCGCCTTTGGGGAAAACTAGAAAGCATAGACTGTCCTCGATCAATCTTGGAACCCATAAAAGCCTTACATCGTGGCACCTGCATACGAGTGCACCTTAGTGCCGAAGGCCGACTGTCCAACGAAATACAGACTTCAAGAGGCGTAAAGCAGGGATGTCCCCTTGCACCTGCCTTGTACAACGCTTACATCGCAGATTACGGGAAATCAACGGAACTGGTCAGATGCTTTCCACCTTCGCTAGGAGGTTCCAAGATCGAGCGACTACTCTACGCGGACTATATTATCCTGATGGATCTAACCCCCAGAAGCCTCCAACGCCAACTAGACAATCGAGTACGCTACCTCGCAGAAAACAACTTGAGATTGAATAACGACAAAACCAAAATCCTAATACTGGGAACTGCAGCTAAAAGAAAACAAAAAATCCTTTGGCGCAGCGAAGGGAGGAACCTCGAATCAGTCAGTGCCTTTAAGTACCTGGGCATTATGATCAGCAACGACAAGGAGGAACAGGTTATGCAAGAGTCCCTTTGGTCAAAACTGAAAAACCTCACGGCACAAGCTAAAGCAGTGGAAAGGAAACACAGAAGATTTTCCACCATCCCCATTATAAGATTCTACAAATCCAAGGTCGTTCTCGATCCCGAATTTAATTTGGGCAAAATACAAAAGCTTCTTCTGGCGAGGCGTTCTGGGCCTGGCTACTTCCACACCGATAGCCCTGATAAGAAGAGAACTCTGTCTACCTTCCCTTCTGGCTGTAAAAATGAGAGCCACTCTTCTGTTGTACCGCAAAGTCATAAATGCTCCAAAAAACAAAGTTCTGGACCTTATTCAAAGGGAAATTGAGTGTGGTAACAACACATTGCTCACCAGATGGGAACAATCCAACCTTTCCATCTTGCAAGAACTCAACATCACTACGGAAACACTGATCCAAAACCCCAATCAGGTATCAAAGAAACTCTCTGAAGCTGATTGGATAAACATTTTTGGAAATCGCAGATAGTTATTCACTGACATCGAACTTACCAAGCACCCCAATGAAACTTGATGAGGTGCGTGGTTACCTCCTTAAATTCCCAGACAAGCGGCTAAGCAGAACCTTTTTAAGGTTCAGATTGAACCAACTAAAAACAAACGAAATCTTGGCAATCCGCAATCAATCCAACTCAAACAACTGTCGCTACTGTGGAATACCAAACACCATAGAAACCTCAAAGCATTAGGTCCTTGAATGTATTGGTCTAACTGCGATCAGACACCACTTGCTGGCCGAGCCACTGAATAACTATCGTACTTTAGACTCAGAAAACCTATGGGCTCTGTTGGCCAGCGGCAACAATAAGCGATGTGTCACTGGACTGTCCATGTTTCTGAGGACGCTGAACCTGTGAAACTGGATTCTCTGACGCAAGTCATTTTCTTTCAACTTAGAAAGGACAAACTAGTTACTTTTCTGGTTGGATTTATTTTGTAAAAATTGTAACACAATTAAACCAATACATTTTTTTAAAAAAATGTGTCATTTAGGCAGTCGAGGTGTCATTTTGAAGAGATAGGATAAAGTATTTTATGACCGAAGCAGTCCCTGGCCTCTGCCATATACAGTCGATATTGATTTGTGGGTACGCTTGGTGATGGCGAGATAGATCGAACACGTAACATAGACCAGGAACATGAACAAGGGGACGGGCATAAATGGGATGATCTTGCAGGACCCAGCTTAAAGAACTGGGGGCGGGGCTTAGAGGTTATTTGCACATAGCTGCCCTTTCCACTACCCCCTTACTATGTTCTACCCACACCATTCATGAAAAGCTAAAGCGGGAACTTCCATACAAATATAATAGAAAATGGGACAGTCCCCAATGGGGTTTATGTATGTTGTTTTTTTTTGTATGTGCTTAGAGCTCCCTTGATTCAATTGCATTTTAAACCTTAAAGTAGCTCAAAACATGGGATCAAAAACACAAAACCTATTGAAGACGCTTTTAATTATTTTTGTACTGGAATATCCATTTAGCATTTGCATTTACTACTTCGTAAATGGCGTGCTGCTTTCGGTTTATATTAGTTTTACCTTATGTTTAATCATCTTATAAAAAAATACTTTAAAAAAGAAAACAATTCATTACTTCGGTTGTACGGCAGATTCATATTACGTTGACGAAATTGAAGAGGAAATGCAGTGCTGAGCACTTCCTGTGAGACAGGAAACAGATAGGTGCACCGTACAGTAAGATGTGGAGGACAAGGGGGAAGCCCTTGAAAAACTCCAGTATTCTAGTGGGACTTTGCAGAATTGCTCACAGGTGCCTGAAATGTATCTGCAGCAAACCTCTGACCAGTATTGGGCAACACCAGAAACTTTGCAGATGCGTTGCTGGGGGGGATCGGGTGGGGTGTGGGGGGGGTGGCTGAAGGAGCTATCGCCTTGTCCTCCACATCTTTGTATTATCTTTTGGTTGTAGCCCCAGAAAGAAGCTCAGGGTGTACAACCAAAAAGCTAGCTAGCCCCAAGACTGGACAGTCCCGACATTAAAGTAGCCCCAGATCTTTTCCAGACCTAGCCACACCCCTGCCATAAAAGTAGCAGCTTAGGAGCTGTCTGGGCAGGCCAGGCCCGCTGCTGAGCGGTGAGTCGCTTTAATTTCACTTCACTTTATTTGAATGGACTGTGGTACATCCCTGTGTCTTTGGGTTGGCATTGCTGTCCCCTTTCTTGATTGTTGCTAGCCTCTGGATTTTTGAGTGATTAAAATGTAATCAAGAAATACTGGGAGGGTGTGCTGTGCGCAAGTAGTGGCCTGCCATTTCTTTTCAACCTTCCTGTCCTGAAATTCAGAGGTAATTTGAGTTTTGCTGAAACACCTCAGAACTACTGTATTTTTAAGCATACGTGCTATTGTAGTTGTACCAAGGATGGGCTTGTGCACAGTTTAAAGTGCAGCTAAGTCTTATCATGTGACTCGGGCCTGATTCTTAACTGGTGTTAAGTACCGTAAAGGTTGTTAAAAACGTTGTTAGGACATATTCTGAAGGTGGTGCATTCTTCCGAAGTCTGTAGGAATGCGCCACTTTCGGAATACATGTGGCGGTTGCTAGGATGCGTTGTAAACCAACCTAGCAACTGCCAGATTCGTTACCTGCCTCTTTTGACTGGTATTCTTGTGGCACTCCTCGAGTTTTATTTGTGCACTAAAGTCGCACACATACGCGGTACCATTTTGGTGCCGTCATTGTGCAGTGCCACAAGAAGCCTTGTTGTAGTGCAGGGTGTATATGAACCCTTTCATATACACCAAAGCAAAACTTGTGGTGCATACGAACAATTTCATACACACCAAAGTAAGCAGCTTCAACGTTGCCAGATCCAACATTGAAGCTGCTTACTTTGGTGCATATGAAAGTGTTCATACACACTCGTGGTCTCGGCAGCAGTTTTGTAAAATAACGAATATGTCATTATTTTACAAAAATGCTGTCGAGATTTCAGGCTTGCGCCTGTTGAGCCAAAAACAGGCGCAGTGCTGAAGGCGCACTGTTGTGCACTACGAGGACGCCCAGGCCCACTTGAGAATAGTGGTGAAGCTTGGCAGTCCTGATTTGGCGCAGCGAATCGTGATCTTTAGCACGTTCACTGTGCCAAATTAAGAATCAGGCCCTCCGTCGTGGTGGCAGACGACTTACCCTCTGTTTGCGTCTCCTCAAAAATCAAATCTCGGAAGTGAGAAAGGAGTGCATGCAGCGCAGTCCCGAATCCTCGGAAGAATGGTAAACCTGTGAGCAGATCAACAATTGAACCCGTTTCTTAATCGACATTAGTTTGCGCCACTTACTGTAGCCGCCCCTTTTCCATTGTGTCCGTGCCGTTGGTGCAGTTTGAACATCTCGGTGACCCAGTCATAAACACTTGCACCTCCATTATTGCCAAAGAATTGCTAAAGCATCCTCAGCCTGTTTCCATACTGCCCTCAAGACGGGCCGTGAATACGCAATGAGAAATGACATCGCCCTTGCGTCATCACCCTGTACATTCTGCGTCATCACCCATGTAACGTCGCCATGCCTTTTTGGTGTACATTGATTTGGCGAATGTTTGCTCAATTATGGTAAAATGAGTGTGTGGATGGGGTTATGGGTGTGTGTTCCATTAATGGCAAGTACAGGAGCGTGACTGCCTGTCCATTCAGAGCTGGCATTTGCATCCTATAGGATGTCTGTGCATTGGGACCGGAGCATAAAAGCACAGCCACTTACTATGAGACTGGGTAACGTTCTGCAAGGAAAGGAAACATTAGATGGCCCTTGGGCCCCATTGAAGTGACTGATGTCGCAAGCATTCTATCCTTGCTTTCAAATACAGTGGCTGGTCGAATCGGTACAGACCGGTCAATGTTACGTTTTAATGTTAGGGTGAGCGTTGTGAACAATTAAAGGAGCAGCAAGCACAGTGTGCATTATGTACTTAGCGATTCAAGCATACAAACCTTTTATTCATAGACATATTTGTTAACTATAAAGATGTGTGGTCGGTCTTCGGTTTCCAAAACGCTGCGTGATTTTATGCAAAGCAACCAGGAGCCCTCATTGGTGTTGTTTGTTCCCTTCCTCTTTCTCATAGGGGCATTTCAAAAGAATACAATAGAAGTGTCCTGGACTGCCCATCTTCGAATGAAAACCTATTAGAATTTAAATATTTTATACGGCTATTCCTGGTTTTGATAATGTGCTTTGCGCAGTAAGACGAATGTAACGTTCTGATGACTAACATATCTATTGGAACTGAACGTTGGAAATGAACATTGTAAACATTTCAAAACGCCAGTTTGGTACAAATAAATCTTTCCATTTTTTTTTTTTTTTTTTAATAGCTGGTTTTGCAAAAAGATGCAGCTGCTTCCCTTCACCTGTGAGGTAACTGTTTTTCAGGCCAGGCAGTTGTTGGCAACGGCTTGGTTGGTTTTATCAAACGCGCACCTAACAATGTGGCTCACAGAAGGAGAGCGGATGAGAGTGTGTGTGATACGCTGGGTACTTCGAGTCCATGTGGACGCCATGTTGCTGCTCGGTTTCCTAGTGACCAGCGGGATTTTCAAATATGCCTCGGATTCATTCGGAACTTGGATCAACTGATGTTAGTGGGCCCCAGAGCCGACATTGGGGGGGGGCGAGCCGGGCGACCATCCCCCAGGGCGCCTTTAGCCCCCACCAAGCCAGCTCGGGGGGAGTCTTTCAAGGGCTCCCCCGAGCTGGCATAGTGTCAGAAGGCGTGACAGGCACCTCATTGTCATTGAATGCATCTGCGCCGGCGGGCTCATTCAATGACAATGGGGTGCTGACACGCCCTATTCACATCATTACCTCTTTGCCAAAGCGAGGAGGTAAAAAAAAGAAAGTGGCCCATTCTGGCCCCGCCCCCCTTTCACCCTGCCCCCTGTTAACGAGGTGCTCACGGGGGCGAGGGGAGTGCCATTTCTCCCAGGGCGCTGCTGCCCTTAAGGCCGGCCCTGGTGGGACCGATATTCTAGAACTCTCCTTAACATATTGAAATCGCCAAGGAAAGGATAGGTCCCTTTTGAAAGTGTTTGAAGGCCACTGTCGCACAGACGAAAGTGGTAAATCTTCTTCCAAGAAATCTTAATTGGTGTCCTCAAAAAAAGTAGCTTAGACAATTTTTTATTTACTACGTACATTTTTTGTGATCAGATTTCTATTTTTTATTTGTGCATATATTAGGTGGTGCCAAAACGATTGCATTGGAGTTCAAGTAGGAGGGGGATGACGTGTGAGGAAAAACCCAATTCTTTTGGATATTATTTGGTTATGTACCCCTCCAGTCACTGCCCATGACTCAGCTAATCCTATGGCAATTCTAACCCACTACCCACCCTTCCCCATCCAAAACACAGCCTCCTGGGATCTCTTTGACCTAGCTCTATCAAGCAGTAACATCAAACCCTGGCCTGCCCATGTTATTTCTAAGTAGTCTGTGGAGAGTTGGTGGCTTAATTGCTGTGGTAAATGCGCTACTGGTGTAATTCAAATCTCTTAAACAAGTGTCCCTTAAGCCTCTTGATGTATATTTGTTCCTTGCACTGAAGTCCGATTAAAACGAGCATTGACAAGACCAACCATTTTGATTTGTGAGAGGTACCCTGATAAATATTTTCCAGGTACACTATATACCGAGGTTATCGCACCATTTTCTAGTTGCCAATTCATGGCCAGGTAGTGTCATTATGGCAGTGCCTGGCAAATGCCTAGCCCATGCCTACACAAAAGCTCCATCTGTTGCTTGTTATAACTGGGAATCTAGGGGGCTTGAGGATTTGCTTTCTGTCCCCTGCTCGCCCTTTTTGCATAGACTTGCACAATAGCCTGGCACTTGAGGAGGAAGCTCACCTTGATTAAGCGGGACTTTGGAGGCTGTGAGCAGTAGATCACACAGGAGATTCTTGGGAAAAGAGGACGAGATATGACGCTTAAGTGACGCCTGTATGAGTTCTACAATTCCAAGTCCAAACATGTGCAAGTTTATTTTATTTTGTATTTTTTGGGAAGTGAAAATACTTTGATGCTCAGTTTTTTGTAGGAGGACCTGACTTTCATGGCAATGACCAAGCGGAAGAAGACTTCCAGAGGTCATTTCTATTCTGGTTTTCAGGTCTGAGAAAATGATTAAAGAGCTGGGAATTGGATTAGTAAAAATCCCACTTTGAGCACAGGGGTTGGAAGGAGGGACTGCGGGAGACGATACCTCTGAGGCTCCACAACTGGAAGTCCCATTTTAAACACACTACAGTCCATGAATGGACGTTTCTCTTTTTTTAGACCCTACACGTGTCACGTTCACTAAAGATGCAGCACTAACTTCGCCACCATTGCACATCCTATGCCAAAAAAGAATGCACACATTGTTGTGTGTGTATGCGATTCTTTTTTTTGCCATGAGTGTCACCGTTGGTGTTGCATCTTTAGTGAAGGTGGGTAATTCAGTTAAGCCCAGTCAGAAGTATTGTGTGTGTATCTGGACACACACACAAAACCCCCTCTCCCCCACACACACACCCTTCCATCAACACTGCCTCTCTCACTCATACCCACCCACATTCACACACCCTCACTCATTTTGGCCATTACACAAAATAGGTCAACCCTCCTTAAATATATTTTAGGAATGTTATTTGCGTCAGAACTCTGTACTTTTATCTCCCCTGTGTTTAATAATATGGAAGACTCTATTTTTCGGTTACCGGGGAGCAAAGAATGAACTTGCTAGTAGCCAGCTATGAAATAGTCACTCACCATCTCAATCCTATACATACATACACACAGCACACAATTTCTTACTCGCCAAGTGTCAAATATCGCTAGCTAGCGGCGATTGCACATTTTGCACTCGCAATCGATTTATGACGGAACATCTCGCAAGGACTAGTAAAATCACTCGACTACACCGCTGCAATAACCTATTACAGTCGGGTACTGATTTTACACTGCCAACGACACTAGCCAGCAGCCGCTGAAACAGATTAATTGTTGCAGCCGGTACTCTGCATGGAGAGTGAAGACAATCCCTTGAAAGCTAGGGAGGGGCAAGGGCCATTTGATTTATTTTATTTGTAGCGTGCTGGAACGTTGCCCTTTAGGCATAGAAGCGCGAGGACTAGACAAAACCTGAAAAAACAAGAAGCCGAAAATCAGCAAATGGAATCATCAAGGGTCCAATGGAGGGTTCACTCAAAAAAGGAGTTTCTTGAGTCTGCGTTTAAAGGAGAAGCAACCATCCAGGACCTGTGATAGCTTGGCTGTAGGCACTTCCAGAAGTCCGGTGTTGTTAGACCGTAGTGCTCGTATAGCTGGCAGCCATGAAAGTGGTTTTGTCAGATAGTCGGGGCTTTTCCCGTAGAGGCACGCTTGAGTAATGCAGTGTCCTGAATAGAATCCGCTCTTGAACGGAAAGTCAGTGAAGGGACCTTCTAGCCTCCGAAATATGATCAGTTCTCCAAAGACCTGTGACGGCTCACACAGCATTATTTTGGACCACCTGCAGCCGGTTGATCTCTACCTTGCCCGCACCCTGCAGAAAACTAGCGTAATAGTCCAGGTGTGAGCAGATAATCGCACGTGCCAGTGTGGCGCGATCTGCTGTATCCAGAACGAGTCTAATTTGCACCAGAAACTTGATGTACTAGGAGGACTGTGATACAAGACTGCCGACATGAGCTTTCATAGAGAGGTCTGTGTCCAATACCATACTCAATGTTTGTACTTTGAGTCAGTGCTGCTAGCTGCCAGTCTGCAACTTGAAAAGTGTGGTAGGCAGTGTCCAGTTTGCGTAGCCTTGCAGCAGTGCCCACCATCATAATTTCAGTCTTCCCATCATTAAGCACCAAACCATTACACGTCTTCCAGTGCTGGGGCCTCTCTAGAGAAAAAGGCATAATCTTGCAGTCTGGTAAGAAGCAAGCCAAAAAAAGTGGGGTTCAAATGAAAAGAGGGACAGAAAAGCTAAGAAAAGGAATTAAAAATATAAAGGAATCCGTCATGATGATTTCCATTGATGTTGCACGAAACACTAAGCAAATGTTCTCTTGGTACCTGATAAAAATGCATTAGTAATACAAAACTGAGCGGTACTCCTTTTATCGACCTCAGAGGCATAAAAGGATGAGCCGGCATTGCTGGGAACTGAAACGGTGACTGCTGGTTGTACAAACTTGTTAGAGGCCAAACGAATCGCAGTCTTAATGGTGCCCAGACATAAGACATGTGGGGTGAAAAGGGAGGTTAAAATAGACAATACAGTGAACAAATAGAGACAGCAAGAAAAGAGGGAAATGGAAAGTTAGAGAAAAGAAGAGAGTTTAAAGGGGAAAACAGTTGGTTCACGGAAAGAAAAGCTTAGGGAGAGGGGAAAGGTAAAAAAAAAAGTCGGTGTACTAGAGAACGAGAGTAAAAAGCCTTAACGGGTAAAGAGAGCGGCAGAAAGTGAAAAAGGTGGGAAGAAAATATGGCAATTCAGAACTCTTGTAAAAGCCAACCTCGTCCAAACTGTGACACTAGCCCCTACCATGTCTTACCATGGCAAATGTTCTTTTTTATTAATTTGTGGACTAATTTCTCTATCTGTCTCTTAAATGTTGAGCTTGAGGGCGTGAGTCTGTGCTCTATACGTAATTTTGCATTAAACAAAATAGCACAGATTTTGGGGTAGTGGGCAGACATCTACTTTAATCGACACAAATCCCCTAACTCAATGCTCTACGGATATTGCAAGTCCCAGAGTAGCTCGGTGATCTTTCAAAGGCACTCAGCCCATGCACCTTATTCCTTTGTCAGTGGTCTGCAGCCTGTAGCTCTTTTGAATTGAACTACAACTCAAAATGTCCACTCGGCACTAGCCATTGGCTGGTGATAATTGATTAAGCAATTGTGTGTGTGGAATTGAGGCTGCAAGCCACTTTTTATGTCCAGCTAGTAGCTTGCAGCTTGAAATGTTTACCCCCGATTCCAATGGTCTTTCAACATTGATTGTGCTGGCTGGGGCTGATGGGAATTGTAGTCCAAAACATCTAGAGAGCCAAAGGTTGCAGACCCCCTGCTCTATATGATGTGTGCTCCTCAGTGATATGAGCCGGGAAGTGGGGGGAAAAAGAGGGTAGAGAATTCCTTGTATTCATATAATTGAGTTAGTTCCTAGACATATTGATGCTACTGCTAAGAACATTATCTAAATTTTACATTTCACAATTCAAAGCCAACCTCAAGGATGTTTCTACAACATTCAGAGATCAACCCCTGCATCTCTTTTTCATTTTCAATGTTCGTTTTTAACCTTCCCTATCCCCGCTACCACCCCCAGAATTTGACTTCATGTGTATTATTACAAAATGTTACTGAATGTTGGTTCTCGTTTCCTATCTTTCAGATCCTTGGTCCTGTGTGATTTAGGCTGTTGATCTGCAACGGCGACCCCTTGTTCTCACCGCGATGATCAGCGAGAGCTTGTCCCCGTCCATCGGCTGATCAACCCCATGCAGGTTTGTGATCTCTGCAAAGCATATTGAGCTGGAGGCACCCCATTCGGAAAAGTTCTTTTATTTTGAAGATAATTGAGATTCTTTTGGATCGAATGCCAGTCCATCTTAATGACGGCAAGTGAAAGAAATCGCAAAAACCATCAGCTGTCATGTGCAGTAGGAAAATGTATTCCAAATGTTGTTCTAGAAGCCCACATCTTCCCTCTATCAAGGGGTTTCATTCCAGAGTCTCACCATCAGCAGAACTATGCAAATTCTTACTGCTGAATATCCGCCACTTAGCTTCCGTGAGTATTGTCGTAATGAAGTGCTGTGCCGCTCTAAATGGAACTCTGTCAAAGACCGATTACCCTTAGAGATGTCAACAATATATACCTTTCACCTTCTGAAGGGCTCAGAAAGGCCATGCAGTGTAACGTGGTCTTGCATGCCTTCCTGTGGTGTTGATTGGTGAATGTCAGAAGAGCCAGAGTCTTGAGTGTCGATAAGATTTTATGAGTCTCGGGGTGATACTTGGGAATATGTTCGCCAAAGGGGAGTGCCCAAGATCTGATAGAAGGTACTTTTGGGTCCCGTTAGCCACTAATGTGGGGGAGTGTGATGAGGCTGAAGAGGGAGAAGCTTAGACATGGCTCGAAGAATGTGTTAACAGACGGGCCTATTGTGACGGTGTGTCAGAATTTGTCTGTGTGGTTACATGTCTTTATATTGAGGTAATTTATAACGAATGCCTGTATATCAAATCTTCTATCTTAAACTTTTATGGTGAATGCATTTTTTTGGGGCCCCACCTAAAAAACCCTGTTTACCACCCCTAAAAACCCATCCCGACCGCTTCCCAAAAATACCCTAAATACATTAATTATAAAGGTTTTCAAGATAAAAGATTTGATATATGGGCATTCAATATATAGGATTCAATATAAACACTGTATACCTGTCTGTGTATGTTGTAGCAGGTTTTAAAGCGGGGTAGGTTAATCGAGAAGAAGAGGGCAGAAGCTACATAAGCGTCAAGCAGTGGGGGAAAATAAATGTTGGGGCACCATCCGGGGAAGTGATTAGGATGGTCTCTTAGAGGTTTGTTGTAGTAGTCCTTCAATTCCGATTTGGTTTCGTGTTGTCCAAACCAAGTGGTTCTGTTTCCCAAAAGTCTTTGTCAGTGAGTTGTGTGCGGGCGAATTTCTGGTATTTCATTATAGTTTTAAGGGGGGCTTGGCCTAATGGGTTGAGGTTGACACAAGTAGGTGTATGGATGGTTGAGGTTTTGGTACTGGCCTCCTGCTGGAGGTATTGGAAGACTGGCTTTTAGCTGTTGTCGGAGGTCAGGTGGCCTTCTTCTGTGCAGAGGTGTTTGGACCGGGAGTTCGAGTTTGGTTGTTAGCAGGGAGACGCAAAGTTCTCAACCTGAATCCAGTTGAAGCTTGGCAGGGGTGGACTAGCCTTTAGGGAACTCTGGAGATTTCCCGGTGGGCCTCTGCACCCTGGGCCTCTTTTTTGTGGTATTTCCAAATTTTCTCATAGGAAAAGCATGAAAATGTGTCATATGGGGCCACTTTGAACTTTATTTCCAGGGCATCTTTTGGTCCCCAGTAATTATTTCCAGGGCCTCTTTTAGTTCCCAGTCCAGCCCTGAAGCTTGGCACTGCTAATGTTGCAAAAACTGAAAAATCTAATCTGGAACAATAAATTAATAGAACATTCAAATATTAAATCCCCCAAAAACATATATAATTTAATTTACACTTCATCAGAACAAGAAAAACATCAATGCATAAGACAGCAACAATTGCATTGCTAAAACCTAGAACCTAATCACATACATCAAACCAAATCATACCATATACACAAACATTGCATCGACAACATACTGTGTATGTCGAATAACTCAAACAAGAAAGCAATAGTGTGGGATACACAAACGCAAAAATCCTAAATCAAAGAATTATCGTAAATTAAACAGATCTGTAGCCAATTGGAGACTGAATGAATCAAAATGATGTAATTGTCTTTTGGCTACTTCCAAATATCACCAACCGGTTTTGACATTAGTACATTATTTTTCAATGTCTTCATCAGGGGAATAAAAGCAAACCTACAATACATATTAAAAATACTTAGAATCCAAATTTACCAGCTAATTGTGCCATGTGTTCCAAAGCTAATTTAGTTTGTACCTACAATTCAAATGAGGCCATTTAATTCATTTGGACCTATACTCGACCAACCAAAATTATGGATGCCTGCATAAAAAACAGGGTCACTAACCAGGCGTACACCTTCCATGGAAGCATCTATAGCTCCAAAGGAAAAGATAGAAGATGGACAAAATGTACCTCTCCTCCCAGCACCAATGTGCCCAATATCTACTACATAAACATACATAAAAAGTTAAATGGAGAACTGAGCTCACGGTCATGGCATGCCAATACTCCATGGTGAAAACCTAAGTAGGTAAGTACAAACAACTCTTCTCTGCACATTGTAGTGTTGGGCGATAGTATAGGGCTTATAAGGCCAATCCACACAAGGCTACAGTTGGCACAAAGAGTATGCACACATGCATGGGTGAATATGCAGACACAAGCTGCATGCCTGGGCGTGGTGCATCTGAATGCAAAGACTGCATACACTTTGTGGGTTTCATGTCGTTCTGCCGACAGGAATTCCTTCAAAGTTCTTTGTTGGAATTCCGCCAACAAAACTCATCGAATTTTGGTTTATTTGGGGGTGCCCCTCCCCCATTCCACCTTTGTCAGCACTAGTCCCCCTTCCCCCTTCTCCAAGCCTCTCTCCACCACTTTTACACCTTCACCCCCCTCCCTCCATACATATTTCAATAAGATTTAACGGCAAAATTCTTTTGAAGTAAACTACCTCGAAAGATTTCCTGTCTGCAAGAGGACAGGATGAGCACCTTGTGCCAACTGCAGCCTTTCGTATGTTTGAAAACTTGAGTCCACTTATGTTTGAAAGGCCAACTCGGAAAGTAAAGATTTGAACGCCAATATTAACCTTGAACCAATATCATGAAATGAGATGATCGAAGTTTGCTATACCATGCCTCGCACCAGTGCTCAAGATAAGATTTTGAAGTGGGAGTATTTTACTCCCACTTTTTTAAAGTTCAGAGTAAAATAATTTTTTGGGGAGTAAAAATGTAAGTCCATTCCCCAACTGGAGTATTTTATAAGGAAGTAAAAATGTTTCAACTGGAAAACTGAAATGTTTTTGTAATTATTTCATCGCAGCCAGACATACATGCACATCAAAAGATACATGTTTACTTCTTCCAATCAGGCAGTAAAAATAGCAGTTTCTTCCTGTGGTATATAAGGAAGGCATGGTATCAAAGTAAGACAGACATAAGTGATCACAGTTGAAGGGTGTTTATTAAACTGTAAAAATTGGTGAGGTAAACATCTAATCTAAACCTACATCTAAGATTGGAGCAAGCTACGACCATCAAATAACAACACATTCCTAGTTGAGTCTTGTCAAATAAAAAGGGCTTATACTAAAAACGATGATTGCCAATCCTTACTGCTATGTTACAGAAGAGTGTGGGATAATGTTCACAAGAAAGGAAAGGGAGTGTCACAAAATGATAAATCGGGATGTTATGGCCGGGGGTCTCCCTTGGCCACGTTTGAAGCATGGGACAAGGTGGGACTCTCAGCACAGCACACTTCTGAGCTTCTCCGCCCGAGCTCAGTTCCTTTTCTCAATATCGGGGCCTTCTGTGCCCAAGTCTTTTATGCAAAGTCTCTTGCTTCAGAGGGCCTGATGTATCATAAACAACAAACAAAAGTTCCTTACATAAGTCTTCACGTCGGGCGATTACTCTTCATCCAAGGAGCCCCTTCAGCCGGGCTCCGATCCTTTTCACAACATTGGGCTCCCTCAACGGGCTCTGGCCAACACCTCACTGTGGACATCCCTCAGTTGGGTTCATGTTTGTCATCACAATGTGATTCCCTTTTTCCATTCATCATCGTCTTGCAATATTCAGGAATCTCAGTCTTTTTACACAATTCTCTGGGTTACTTTCTCCCCTTTACTTAGGTCCCCCTCGTCCGGGCTCGGATCTTCCTTCACCTGCCTCCCGAAACGCTTGCCAATTCACACAGAGACTTCCGAAGGGCGGTCACGTCTCGCTGGATCACTCCTTGATTCTATGGCAAGTGTAGGTTTCACATTATCGTAATTTACATGGCGGTCCCCTCAGTGACACAGTGCACTTCACAATGTGTCAGACTTTCGACGGTACAAGGGGTTTTGGCTTGACCCATGTAGGACTACTTTGACATCTGACACCGGCCTCCCTAGGGCCTCTTGGTTCTTGTAGTTTTCTCAATTCATCATACCCTCCTTGTCCAGGAGCTGGGCATTTGTCAGGGTCTTTTGAATGAGCGCCCACATGGCGCCAGACCACTCTAATGTTGATACCTCGTTTGTTCACAAAAGACCTTTGTCTATCATCTTCTTTTCTTGACGCAAAATGTTGTCACTGCAACTTTGAGTTTAACACAGTCCGGCCCACTCTGTGTCTTCTGACTCACCGGCTGTGTTGAACTCTGGCTATCAGTGCGGGAGGGCCCCGTTTACTGTTGACATCTGTCACATCAATCGCCAGCTGCGATTCCTGATCTTATGGTTTTTTTACCAAAGGCTTTTTGGGTCTTGGTTGAAAAGGCAAGGGCAATTCCTTCCTTGTCGTCCTTTCGGTTTCCACCACCTTTCTCCAAGTTTTGAACTGCCGTTCCGGAATACCTGCTTCCTTGTCCGTTCGGCCTTGCTCAAAATGTGCTCTTGTGCTGCGCCTTTTATCCCTGTGGGGAAGGGAAAGGGCCGTCGGGTGTGTGTAGTTATTGGAAATTGCTTGACTCTCCCTGACCCTTGTGTTGCGACATCTCCGGTAAACGGCTCTGGTGTTAGTCTGTTGTCTTTTGCGGTGTGAGAAAGTGTTTGTGTAGGAAAAGGAGGGATAGAGTTTCAAAGTATCCTACGGGCTACAGTGGGGAAAAGGTGTCCTAAGGAAAGGGGTAACGAGCCTCACCCTTCGGTCTCCCACTCCCCGAAGACAACACCCCCACATCATCCAGGTGATCCTCCCGTACTGGTCCACCCCCAGGAACTGGATCCAATAGAGTTGGCCATGTCCTGGCCACCTGGATGACAGATCGCCGGGGACTAGCAAGTGAGACACCTTCAGGTTTCTCGCAGATACTACATGCACTACTGGTCCAAACCTAGCCATGGAGCTGTTTGGGTGAAAGCAGGGGCGCAAAGTCTTGTCTGTTTACTATTTTTTGTTGGGAGCATTAGTACTCCCTAATTATATTTTTTGGGATTATTTCCCTATGTTTAGGGAGTAAATGTGGCTGATCCACCCCTTATCTGTATCTGTAGGGCTGCCTGCCACGCATGTCTCGGAAGGGATAGCTCGGGGGCAGCGTGCTCGTCTTGGAAGCAAGACGACACGGAGCAACACAGGTTCAATCCCCAGGTCCGTGCTTAGAAACCTCTCGCTATGAAGTACGTTATAAATAACCTATTATATCATATCATGTCCTGTGCCAGAGCGCATCAATAATAACCCATTTTCTTTTCCGTACAGTTCCTTGTACATCATTTCTAATGCACTAATTACATCTGCTCCTGTTATGAAGCAGGACACGGTCGTGTGTCCCCCCCACACTCCCTTACTCTACAAATCCTTGATGTTTGGTCTGGTCACCCCTTCCCCACCAATCGACACTGATAAGTCCCACATGGGGGGATATTCGTGTTTGGAGGTTGAACATCTTGGAGAGGTTCTACATTGCTAAATAGAGCGATTGTCTACAATTTGGTCAACTCAATTTCATCGACCTAATTCCGACCGTCAACCTTTTCCGGACCCTTTTGGTTGGTCATTGATGCTAAAAAGTAGCTGTTCCCCTTCCGAATATGCCTTGCCCACCACACACAGGGGTGCCGAGTATCCCATCTGCACTGAAAGTCCCTATACTTCCAATGGGACATCCTAAAATGTTCCCCACTGTCTAGCCCCCCGCCCACGCATCCGGGAAAATCAAAATCCTCCTCCCCATGTCTGGATTCTGCACTGAAACCCTCAGTATAGTAGGGGGTCCTGTGCAGTGAGTAGCAAGGCATGGGCCCAGCACCTCTTCTAGGCCACAATGCTGTTTTTCTTGAAGGAGTGCCACGCATGCATGGATCTTCTGGTTTGTTCACATGCGATCATCATGACGGTAGCTTATATTTGCAGGGCTCCAGGGTTCATCATTGGCGTGTGTGCATGATTGCTAGTCTGGGCACAGGCCTCCTTTTATAAAAGATTCATGTTGTAGTGCGCAATGGCTGCATGCCACACTGACTCCCATGCGATCCGAAGATGCACAGTGTGTGTGTGTGTGTGTGAAGCCGGTGTGTGCATCGTGGCGGCACGCGCAGTGTTATTCAATAAATACATTTCCCCTGGAAAATGGCATGATTTATTTAGCTGCAGTTTATCCAGCACTTTTGCACAGGATCATGGGTAGCTTCTTAATGCAGAGAGATTCCAGACCAGCCGGACAGTCTTTGAGCCTGATGTTTTAGAACGCAGGATGCTTTACCACCAGGCTCAATTCTGAGGTTCAAATCTACCGGCCTTTCTGTGGGGTAACTACCTCGACACAGAAGCATTACTGCGTGCAGTAATGGGCAGCAATCCCCATGAAGTCCTATGGGGAATAAGAGAAGGGTCCACATGATTCTGAATCATGCAGACCCTTCAACTTACCACATGTGGTAATAGTATTCCATCTGGCGGTATTACCACTGGCAATACCGCCAAACTCTTAATCAGGCCTTTTGAGTTGGTCCAAGGGTGCAGCCACTTATCCAGCCTTTGTTTGAATCCTCTGGAGGCAGTGCCATTTACAGGAAAATTTGAGGCACCCATGTGACTGTAACCAGCTGATTTTCTGCTGCGTAAATCCATTTATATTGAAGCAGTTGGGCTTTTAGTGAGTGATCTAAAATGTGCGGGTTCCCTGGAGGAGAGCTCTGTTGAACCCAAGGCATATATATATATATATATATATATATATATATATATATATATATATATATATATATATATATATATATATATATATATATATATATATATATATATATATATATATATATATATATATATATATATATATATATATATATATATATATATATATATATCCACCTGCCAGGAGCAGATATCCCAGCTCGTGAGCAGAGAGGGTAAGATGTGCAAAACAATTATTTGGCAAATCCAGTTTCAGCTCTGTAGGCGCTGGGCCCATTGGTATGGAGAGTGGAAAAGGCTCGTGAATGCACAGCCAGCCCGTTGTACCCTGCTCTTATGTTTCTGACATTGTGATTCGCTGAAAGGTCAAGAGTATGTGCGAGCCCCGCTCAGAGTCGGTTTTCTCCGCTGTCAATTTAATCTACACCGTCCCAGGTGTCGAGTGTTGATGGAAGGGGTTTTTCTTTGTATTTATTCACTGAAAATGAAAAAGGGCTTCGCCAAGAAGCACTCTGCAGGGATCTGCAACTTTTTGGACTGCAACTCCCATCAGTCCTAGCCGGCATAGTGAATGAACGGGGATCATGGGAGTCTCAGTCCAAAACATCTAGGGAGCCACAGGGTGCAGCCCCCTGAAAAGAAGTTTAGTAGTTAATCCATTAATCCGGCTCGTGGTAGGGGGAGGAGCTAGAAGCAGCAAATGGGGACAGCACAAGACTCTTTAAATGCATCTTCAGTCATTATCTACTGATATGCAAATCGAGACTGATGGTGGTTTGGGAGGTTGCTTGACCAATGAATGTTCAGGGTATGAGGGTAAGCAGCAGATGAAGCAGCATGGCCGGTGATGGCGGCGGGCTCCTTCGTGAACAGTTCCCGGTGATAAGGGTCTGCGGCCAGTGCATGGAAGGGGAGTGCAGTGCAGTTGCGTGCTTGAACCCACTGCGCACCAGCATTTACGAGGACCTAGCCATGTGGTAGATCTGGCGGCCACATGGGCGTCGGATGCCGATGCCACTCGATTGGCGGGGTATCTGTGCATTTGATGGCGGTCCTTCTCAAGTGGGTGAGTATCTGAAGCCAAGTGTCCACCTGAACGTCCCCTGGGAATCCCTAGCAATTGCGGTGGGCATCGGGGTGCACGATCGAAATCTCCGGCAGAGGGGGGAGTGTCTGGGCATTTCATGGCGGTCCTTCTCAAGTGGGTGAGTATCTGAAGCCAAGTGTCCACCTGAACGTCCCCTGGGAATCCCTAGCAATGGCGGTGGGCATCGGGGTGCGCGATCGAAATCTCCGGCAGAGGGGGGAGTGTCTGGGCATTTCATGGCGGTCCTTCTCAAGTGGGTGAGTACCTGAAGCCAAGTGTCCACCTGAACGTCCCCTGGGAATCCCTAGCAATGGCGGTGGGCATCGGGGTGCGCGATTGAAATCTCCGGCAGAGGGGGGAGTGTCTGGGCATTTGATGGCAGTCCTTCTCAAGTGGGTGAGTATCTGAAGCCAAGTGTCCACCTGAACGTCCCCTGGGAATCCCTAGCAATGGCGGTGCGTGATGGAAATCTCCGGCAGAGGGGGGGTGGTGTCTGGGCATTTCATGGCGGTCCATTGCACATGGGTGAATCGGGTGTATATGTTGAAATTTGATGGCAGTCCTTGGCAGTTGGGGACGGTGGGGGAATCCCTGGGTTGGGGGGAGTCCCTGGGCATTTAACGATGATGATTCCTGGCAAGGGGGTGAGTCGCTGGCCATTGCTAATGGAGTGGATCTCTGGGCATTGGATGCAAGTGCCTACCCTTGGGGTGGGTAGCTGGTAATTTGAGGACTACCCCTGATAGCCAGTCATGGAAAATGGTGTGTATTTGGGAAAGTGATGGCTGTGCATTCAATGGCAATCCCTCTCAGTGGGCCGCATTACAGGTTGACCTGTCCAGTAAAATTGCCAGTAATTCCGGCACCAGCAATTTTAACGGACCAGCAACATACAATTTTGCCTGTGGGGGCACTGATTTACCGCCAGGGAAAAGGTAAATCAGTCCCATACTAGAAAATAAATGCCAGAATTACTGGCACTGGCAATGGCAGTAATTCCGGCAATCTCCTTCATGGAGTCCTATAGGACTCCATGGAATGGGGATTTACAGCCCTTTACACCGCCTGTAATATCCCAGTAATTCCGGGATATCAGGCGGCGGAAATGGCAGGGGCAGTTTGTCAGTATCCTGCCGGAATTACCGCCGGGATACTGGCAAACTTGTAATAAGGCCCAATGTGTTGAGTACTTGTGCATTTGGTGCAAGTCCCTGGAAACACGGTGGACACATGGTGCCCGTCACTGGTGATCAGACTAGTACCTGGACATTTAGTGGCAACCCTGTCAACACGGAGCGCCTGGTCACTTGATGGCAGTATCTGGTGATTGGGCCAATACCTTGGTATTTGATGGCAACCCCTGCCAATCGGTTAAGTACCTGGTATCTCAGTACTCATTTTATGAAAGTAGGAAGAATAACAGACTGAGCCAGGCAGCCAGCCTCTGAACCTGAAGTTTGGGAGGGGAGAAAATAACTGGTCTTCAAAGCCTTCAAACATTTAGTGTAGATAAGTGATCCGAAAAAAGGGGCATGGTGGAAAAGCAAGAGAGGCCGTGTCTCAATACAGTTCAGACTAAAGTGTATGGGGGAAAGGAATAATTCAGCGGAGGGCAGGTCAAGATTATTCATCCAAAGTGCAAGTCAATCTGGTAAGTGCACGAGGGCCATTCGGTACAAGGTGAAATGGAAAGATGGCTAGCATAATGAAGGACACCGGCCTCCAGAAAGTCTAAAATAAAGGGTTGACACAAGCCAGTAGCTAACTGCAGAGGGGCCATGCCCCATCCCAGTGCAGTGCTATGTCAGATGCAGTTTTAAAGAAGAGTCTTGAACTCTTTCCTGAAGCATGAGTAGTTTTCCTCTATTGGAAGAGAAGGTGGTAGATTTTTCCAGAGGTCAACGTCAGCACTGCCTAAAGCTCTGCCTCCGTCCTTCATCTCATTATATTCTGTGAGAAACCAGAAGGTGTCTCACCCTCTACTCTCTGCCGATCTCCCTCTCAGGTGACCAGGGCACGGCCTTTGCCTTTGGATCCAGACCCTGGGGGTGGGCCAGTGCGGGAGGATCACCTTGGCGAGGGGTCTTTATGGAGTGGGATACCGGATGGTCAGACGCATTATCCCTTCCACTATAACACCTTAACACAATCCTACCAGGTAGGATATGCAGGAACTCCCCCCACACCTCCCTTTCCCTTCCTATCCACTTTTTGCACGGACAGCCTGCTCTGGGAGAAAACAGACTCGCACCCGAGCAGTGTACCCGACATGTCCCGGTACTATGGTCAGGCGTAGTCGGACATTTACTGACAATCACTCACTCCTGACTTCCATTAAACTTCCCCGCACGGGTAAAAGGCCGAGCACAAGAGCATACTCTGAGTGAGGTAAAGCACACGTAGGAACAGCAGTTTGGAGTAAGCAGCTGAACGAAGGGAGAAAGATGGCAAATCAGGAAGAGTTGACAAGGAGGGAACAACCTTTGACCTTTTCGGCAACAAACCATTACTTTCGAGCAACCCTCAAATCGGTAAGCGTAAGGCCAGGAAACCAAACTGACGAATCCCGCATTTTGTGTCGGAGATAGCAGAGGCCCTCCCGAGTAACCTACCAAGACTAGGAGGAGGAGCAGCCGTCGCTGTTGTATCATCTGTGGCTCCAAGAAATTAGAAGCGCCAGAGAGATCAACACAGCCGGTGAGATGGGGAGACGGATACAAGACAGGTCTTTGTTGAAGTCAAGGATGCAAGCGGGAACATTGTATAACGAGCACTGGAACAAACATTGTTAAATGCGTTTGATGAAATATGCGAGTAAAGCTCAACTGCTGGTGAATGTTTGAACTTGAAAACAAAAGATAAGATACCGTTGACAGAGTGGTCCGGCTCTGTGAATGTGCCCAATTGACGGTCTCTGTAAGGTATCCCGCCAAGAGAAACGAAAGTAAAAGATTGATAAGATCATTCTGTGAAGTGAATCGAAGTGGTTCTGCGATGATTTAAGGAAAACCCATTGCACATTCAAAAGTCTTTGATTTTCATATCAAGAGGGTCCGAGCCCGAACGAGGGAAACCAAGTGTGACCATTGTGATAAAATGGAGGTTGCAGCCTGAAGGAGGGAGACCCATCTTGTATACTGGAAGCGAGAACTTGTGCATGTGCAAATCCTGATTGGAATGGAATGAGTTTGTTTGGTACGGCAGTCCCTCTGCAGTAAGGTCCTGTTATTGGAAAAGAGGCTTTGGCAGAAGGCCCTGCTGGCTATGCTTTGAACTGTATCCTCGTGGCAGAGAAGCCAGAAGGTGTGCGAAGCTCGAGCGTGCCGCCTTGCCCTGTGCTGAAAACGTGGGGAAGGGAAGCCAACTGCTCACCCTTCCTGTCCTATTATTACTTGAACACTTTCCTTTTTGCATACACCATTGTCCCACACCCTTTCGTATTTAAAAGTAAGGATTGGCAGTAGGTTTATTAATATAGGCCCTTTTTGTTTTGACAGAGACTCGACTAGGATTGCGTTATTATTATTTGATGGTCCTAGCTTTCTCCCATCCTTAGATGTAGGTTTAGATAGGCGTTCAACCAACCCATTGAAGTTCAATAAACATCTTTGGACTGTGATCAATTGTGGCTGTCTTCACTGTATGATACCATGCCTTCCTTAGTGCTCCGATTGCCAGTGTGTTGGAAGAGTTGGATCTTAAAAGCCTGGAAGCGTAGTAGTTGGCTACTATGCCCTTGATGTTGCAGGGCCATTGCCCCAGCTGGCCCTGTATGTCGGACAAAGAGCTTTGTTGGTGATCCAAGTCCTCACAGGTAGCCAATGGAGGGATGAATGTGCCTGCATGAAATGGTCTCGGAGTCTAAGCCAAAGGATGAGTCTGGCTGCTATGTTTTGGAGAACCTTAGATAAGCCAAGGCATGAACTGTTATAGTTGTCAGTTTTCGAAAGAACAAGGGTCTTGCTCACTACCACCTTATAAGGAAAGTTAGGAAGCGGAAGGATGCGCTTAAACTGCTGGAAGTGGGACTTTCTTCCTCGTTTATTTGGGTAGCCCCTGGATTTCAGGGCTGAAGGAGAGCAAACTATCACTGATAATCCCCAGTTTCCTGGCTGCCAGACCAAGGTAGGAGGAGGGCCAGGAGAGAGGCCGAGAAGGAAGGATGGAGGAACCTATGTAAATGTTTTCCTTTTTTTGGCATCATTTATGCAATCGTCAACACTAGAGAAGCACGCCGAGACCGAGCAAGCGAGGGGACATGTTCCAACTGGAAAGCAATCTGGGTGTCATCACCCTAAATTTTGAAGGTTCAAGCATAGGGGGCAATGAGTTCAGTTAGTGGCTGTAGATACATGTTGAAGGGTGGAGGAGAGCCTTGGAGAACTCTGCAGTTGGAAGCTTTTGTTTTGGCCCCGAGGGGGCTGCTCTGGACCAGACTTGGATCCTTCGCTCTGAGAGGAAAGAGATGATCCAAGAGCCCTGGCATTAGTGCTCAATTATTAATCTATTATTTTTGTATTTAGTTAACAGCCTAACGTTTTACAAATTATAGAACAAATACACCATAAGTGACCATATTTATTTATTTTAATTCTGTTAACGCATCACGCTCCCATAGGAATAAGAGCGCACAAATAAGGCACACACAAGACACAGGAGACATGGAAACATGGACAGAAGGCAGGTTTGCAAAAGACAAAGTATTCACACCAACTATCCCACGATACCTCAGGGCTGTTGTGCGCTATATACATGCTAATAAATATCCCGATCGAGTTCCTACAACATTAAAATAGTTTTAATTGTGCGAGATACTTCAAAGTGGCAAAGGTCAGAGACCTACAAAAGGCACGCAAAATGCACTGCCATCAATTCCCTACATCTATGAAGTCTACACTATGCAGAGCGTGTAGTGGGATTAAAGCAGGACATGTCATTACATAGTTCTCCATTTCTTTTTCCTTTCACCAAACCGACAATTAAACATTTTCTTTGGGAAGGAAATTATGAATAGTTCCATGTTGTCTAGTGGGTAACACATCTTAGTTGGGCTTAATACACACACGTGTGTGTGAGTTGCATCGCACGTTTTTATCCAGTCATCACGGTAGATGGCGCATTGCACGTTTCTATCCAGTTCTTACGGTAGATGGCGCATCGCACGTTTTTATCCAGTTCTTACGGTAGATGGCGCATCGCACGTTTCTATCCAGTTCTTACGGTAGATGGCGCATCGCACGTTTCTATCCAGTCCTTACGATAGATGGCTCATTAGGGCAGCAGGGATTCTGTAGCAAAACTTCACTCGAGTATTAGCGTTTAGCATCTTATTTCGATACCCCTGGCACACATTAGAGATGGAATTCTCACTGGGAGAGATGCTAAGGGGTTCAGGTCTAAAAAATAGAAAATCCTTGGGCGGATCTAAAATGTTACGATAACAAAAGCTTCCAGTTCAATCTGGCCCTCAATGATTTAATGCCAAGCCGAAATCCAATTGGTACATAGTTCGGGAGCTTCAGTAGCATATGTTTTGGGCAGGGAGGGGCAGGAAGTGTGAGAATGGCCATAAGATCAGCATGGCCGTGGGCAGTAAATGGGTGGGCAAATCACCAAACACCACCTACAAGCTTTGCATGCCATTTCTCCCTACCTGTACTCAAATGCAATAGCTTACAGGTGGTGTAAAAGTGCAACTTAATAGGTATCACTACATATTATCCCCACCAAAAATATCGCCGTATATATGGTCGTCTGGAAAGGCCATAGGCAATATTTTTGGGGGGGGATCATTTTTGGGGTTTTTGGGAGCGGTGGTTGCGGGTGTGTCCCCCGCAGGTTCCATGCCTTAATATTGCCACAAACATATGCCAATATTTTTATATGCCAATATTTTTGCTGGGATATATTAAAACATGGAACCACTTAATAGTTGCAACAAAAAAATGGCACTTTCAAGACCTTAGGCTCAAGTGATTAACATGGACGCAATGGAATGGTCCAGGCAGAAGGAATTCGAAATCAGTCTTTTGGGGGTTCTTTTCTTTGATAACTGACATTGTGGATGCTTTTAAAGAAGTGACAGCCCCCACTGCATGGGGGTGGGGGAGGGAAGCCTTTTTCAGGGAGACCGTTTGCCACAAGAGGTAGTGTAAGTGCTTGCTAAGTTGAACACAAAGTCTAAGCTAGTTTGCAGAGGTGGTTTGAGGAACAAGACCTTGCAGAGTAAGGATGCAGTTTCATGGCTGGTGATAGCTGGCTATTGGGCCTCATCAGTGGTTGGGCGGGATACCGCCTAACACTATGAGCGTTACCGCAACTTGGTTTGGCACAATGTTTCCCGGGTCCCGAGTCGCTAATGGCACCAAAAACAGGGGGAAAGAAACGTTTTTACCTCCAGCAAAAAGGTGGAGGTAAAACTCCTACTTTCCGCCCAATTCGTGATTGGCGGAGCAGTAAATGCGATGGGAATAGAGTTATCTGATGGGGCCCATTGACCTCTATATACCCGCACATGCATATATATGATGTGTTTTTGATTGAAATGCTTGACATTGCATTGTCTTACGTTAATGGAGAAGCCAAAGTAGCATTCAGCTTTTCTTGCTTTTACTTGTTCTCATAATAATGAACAGATCAAAATAATTCTGTTTTTTATTTCCTGTTTGGAATTTAGGAAAACTACAAGTCCCAGAATGCCAAGCAAAAAGAAAAAAAAAACTGTATTGGACATAAAATTGGCTCGGGCACCAATGAAAAAAGTGTCCCACAATTGCAAATTACAATGTATTGCTTTTCTGGAAGCATATTTGTTTATAACCGTGGAATTAGAGTAGTGGTTGGGCACTAGAGTTCTAAATCCACTTGCGCAGCACTTTCCGAAATTATACACTGTTTGTTATGAGATTGCGTGCTGCGAAATCACGCACACTCCGACCATTCCTTCAGCACGATTTCACCATCTGATGTAGAATACCACAACACTTTAGCCTTGATAAAGACTTGTAGGGTCGAAACACGTGTCGACTGACAGCCCGAATCACGATTTTAAGCAATCAACAAAATTAAAATAAATATTACTCAAAAATTGGTCTACACAAATAGACACATTACTCTTTATGTGCAACATATCCGGGCCAACCCAAATGATTATAACAATGGTTACAACCAGCAAAATCATGCATCTGATCCACTCTGGCCAAAATAAGTGGCCCACGCCATGGCCCATTGGCTGACAACGATGGGCAAAGCCCTTTTGCCCTATAGGCCTACCTGCCAAACCGAAATCGTATTTCAGAAGCACTATAGCTTCCGCTTATCATTCTAGCTGAGTTGCGGTCGCTTTAAGAAAGCAGCTGCCTTTCCTCGGTAACTTGTCAAGGGGACACGTGCTGCTTTTGCTGTCCTGAGTGCAGAGGTGTTGCTAGGGGTGGGGCTGAGGGGGCTATAGCCCCGGGTCTTTTGGTTGTAGCCCCGGATAGAAGCTCAGTGGTTGCAACCAAAAGACTAGCTAGCCACGACATTAGCTTAGCCCCAGATCTTTTACAAACCTAGCAACACTCCTGCCTGAGTGCTTGAAGGTGCCCAGCTGAGCGATGGCTAGTGGTGGGAGAGGTGACGCCGCAGAGCAGTGCTTCCTGGTGACCTCTCACTTACTCGAACCCAGGGCCTCACTGCAACTACTGTGGAAGAACGGATTCAGATAATCTTTCCAAAAAAGCGTTTTTCATTGAACCCAGAAAACTAGGCAGTCCCACTGCTAAACCATTCCAAGCTGAAAAGGTAACCAGACGCAGGAACAGCGCAAAATATATTGCCACAGCCAATCGAATTCCCAGACCAGGCATAAACATGCAGCAGGATTGTTCTAACTTATCAGGGAACCCTGCTTTGCCCGCTTCATTGGTTAGCCATGCCATCATTGCATAATTACTGCCATTTATGTAATTGCCCGGCATTACATTTACTTCCAAGTTACCAACCTCAATCATGGTATTGTAAGATCCTTTTAAGGTGATCCCAACTTCACTATCAGGGCAAAGTTCTTCAATGCCAAGGTCGATAAATGAGTACCAATTTCGGTTGGGTGATATTGTATGTAAATATGTGCTCTGTAAAGCGCTTTGGATAAAGGCGCTATATAAATAACACATCATTATCATTAAACATTGTCTGTCCTTTTCCATACCATGGACCCTTCAGTTGTGGAATCTTTCCTCCTCAGCTAATACTATGGGCAGGCAATAGCCTGCTCCCCAACCGTGCCCCGTTACAGTGTTTCTCCTACACCTTAACCCCCCCCTCCCAGATCCTATTGTCAGCAGGAGTTGAGCCTGGCCTATGGTTGGAGGGGCGGGCCACTATGGGTACTGCTACTCTGGCGCCCTCCCTGTTGGCTAGGGGAACAACACCTGATTTAACTGGCACAGGTGTTATAGCTCAGTGGCAACGCGCTTGTCTTGGAAGCAAGAGAACGCAGAGCAACACAGGTCCGAAAACCGGGTCCCCGCTACGAAACCTCTTTGATATTAAATGCGTTATAAAAACAATTGTAATCATGCCACTCGGGCACATATGTAAATGTGTCCTCTGCAGAGGTTTAGAGGAGAGGCAGAGGCAGGGGGAAATGAACTCCCCCCACCCCAAGCTAATGCCTGGCTTGATATGCACAGAGGTTATTGCAATTTTGCAAGACTGTGTTTGTGTTTTGGAGTCTTGGGCAGCTCAGCAAATTTCCACTTAAGAACAGCAACTTCATTACAAATACAGGCTCTGAAATTAGAACACACTACTGGAAACCAGGTCACTAAGGCTCTTTCGTCTGTGTGCAGGTTGCAAAGATTCAGTTTGACAACAAGGCGATGAGTGGCGGAATAAGCCAACGGTGGGAAAACGAGGTCCCGCAACTGGCAACACAAGATGGCCGACAGGGAGAGATTGATTCTACAGAAACCGGTTTCAAGAAAAAGACAATTGAGCGCATTTGACAAGATTATACACATGAAAACAGTGAGATAAAACCGGACAATTCCCGTTGTTGATTTTGTCATTTTACTGTGGCAACTGCCATGGTGGAGTTTGACTTTCCTGAGGAGATGGCAGTTTTCTGTTGCATATCAAAGTTATTCAGTGACGTGGCGGCATTTTGGTGGAAGGCTCAAACGAGTTCACATGAGTTTAACTTCAACGTAAGGGACATGAAGCATGCAACTTATCACTCATCACGTGACAAAGCATGTGGCAGTGTTATGCTTCTGCAGCCTCCACATCCGATTGTTTAATGCTGTAATGCAATTTGTCTAGAACACCAGTGCAGGGTGCAACACGCTCAGCCTTGCTCTGCTAAATTCAGTTTTGTTCAATTTGGTGTATTTGCTGTTTTAATAGTATGTTCAGTGCCCTCTATTAGTGTACAGTCCCAGACATGCTCAATGCATTTTGTAGTGCTAGTAAAAAAGCGATGACATTGCAATTGAGTGAGTAGTGAAAAGGAGTGCAATGTCTGACGGACTGCTCTCTGTTCTGCTTTTTGACAATTGATCTGCTGACGCTGTCTACCTCAAAGTGCCCAGGGGACTTGAGAGAGGTCCATGGGAGTTGTTCTGTGGTGGTTGTCTTCCACTGTGAATCCAGAGGACATGAATTCCAATCCCAGCCTATATCTCCTACTTCTAATTGAGATGGCTGGGCCCGCCGGCGGGTGTCGGCGTACTCCTTCATGCAGTTCTTGGCAGCGTCATCTCGCTCTCTGACCTCTGAATGTAACGCCGGCCGTGGACTGATTGCTTCCGCTTGTGGAAGTCGTGTCTGCGTGTTCCGCCCAAACATGAGCTCAGCAGGTGTCTTTCCTGTTGTGCTGTGGGGTGTCCCACGGTAGTCCCTCAACAGTTGATTCAGCACCTGTTCATAGGGCTGCTCCGTTAAACGCGTGACCTGCAAGTCCCGATTGAGGTTGGCCATGAATCGTTCGATTATCCCATTGGCTTGAGGCCATAAAGAAGTGATTTTTCTGTGATGGAAGCCTAGGTACTCCGCAAACTGAGTGAACTGATGTCCACAGAATGAAGCTCCATTGTCGGTCTTGAGCACCTTGGGCACGCCATATGCCGAGAATATGTGGTCCAGTGCCGGAATGACGTGAAGGGCGGCCGTGGAAGAGATCAGCTGCACATCTGGGTATCGCGAATACTTGTCCATCACCGCTAGGACATATTTCCCCCCTTCGATTGGGCCCAAAGAAGTCCGCTGCAACCGCTTCCCATATGTTCTGTGGGTGTTCTGACATGCGCAGGGGTTCGGGATGCCGGTTGGACGTGATGAGACAGCATGCGGGACATGCTCTTAGGGCGGCCTCTACCCGGGCATCCATGTGGGGAAACCAGACCTTTTGGCGGAGCATGCGCTGAGTGGAGACTATACCTCTGTGGGTCTCATGCGCTAGGTTGATGACTTTCGCTCTCATGGCTTCCGGGATCACTAGTTTGCAGTCTTTGAGTAGTAGGCGGTCTTCTGACACTGCCAGTTCCTCTTTCACTAAAAGGAGCCGCTCTACATCTTCCCTTGTTTGGCCTCCCGCTGCTTTTCCCCTTTCTTTGGCTCTTCGCCACTGTCCGGACTCTAGTCCTTCGCAGATAATGTGGCAGGCTGGATCGTTCTCCGTCTCTCTAGCGAGTTCTTCCGTGTTGACACCCTCCGGCGTGGTTTGATGAACCAGGTATCTGAGATATCGGTCAGCTACTGATGGTTCGGGTGTGCTCTCACCCCTTGGTCTCCTCGACAGGAAGTCGGCGGGGTTCTCACCTTTCCCCGGCCTGTGGATGATGTCAAATGCGTAGTCCTGAAGTCGTAGCCCCCAACGGGCGATCCTCGGAGGCATTTTGGCTTGTGGGTTGCCATAAAGAAATAGTAAGGCTTGATGATCCGCGACGACTTGAAATGGTTTCCCATACAGGAACAAATGAAAATGTTTGCACGCCCATACGACGGCCAGCCCCTCCTTCTCTGCCTGAGAGTATGCCTGCTCAGTGTTCGAAAGACTGCGACTGGTGTTAGCCACTATGTGTTTCTGCGACGGTTCACATGGATCAAACTGAGCCAGGATGGCTCCCAAACCAACGGGACTGGCGTCGACCGTCAGTTCTGTCTTCCTATTGGGGTCGTAATATGAATGTTTTCCGCCTTCGCGACCCACTCCCTTATTGTCTTGAAGGCATTTTGACAGTCGCTGGTCCATTCAAATTTTTCGTTCTGGTGGGTCAATTTCCTTAGCGGCTCACTGACCGAGGCAAAGTCCCTAATGTATCTGCTACAGTAGCTGGCTAGGCCTAGAAACGACCGAAGTTCAGACACATTGGTCGGGGCTGCAGTGTCGTTCAGGGCTGATACTTTGTCCGGGTCTGGGGTCATCCCATATTCTGAGAAAACATGGCCTCAAAATGGTAGTGTGTTTTTCCGAAACTCACATTTGTCCCTATTTAGCGTGAGGTTGGCATCATGTATGGCTTTACACACTTTCATGAGGGTCTTGTCCTGTTGTGTTTGTTTACATTGGTTCCGAACACCAAGATGTCGTTGGATTAGTTGAGACAGTTCGGCATGTGTTTTATTATGTTGTGGACCTCTGCTTGAAATTTTTCCGCTGCTGAGGACACCCCGAAACTCAGTCTTTTATACCTGAAGAGGCCAACGTGAGTGACGAAAGTGGTTATGTTGCGGCTCTCGGGATGTAACACCAGCTGGTGGTATCCCTTTTGTAGGTCCAGTTTTGAAAAGACCTTTGCCCCGTTCAGCCGGTGTATCATGTCGGTGATTCGTGGCGCGGGGTTTCTCTCCCTTTTGATGGCTTGGTTTGGGCGCTGCATGTCAACACATAGTCTGATGGCTTCGGATCCTTTCTTCGGGACTGGAACGATTGGGGAAACCCATGTGGTGGGTCCTGTGGCTTTCTCGATGATGTCTTGTTCCAGCAGTTTCTTTAGCTCATCCTCCACCTTCTTTTGAATGTTGACAGGGATTCCGCTGTATGGTTGGGCTACTGGGCATATTGAGTCATCTACGTGTAGTTTGATTTGCCGGTTCCTGAGTTTTCCGATTCCCTTGAATAACTTGGGATATAAGTTGTTTATCATTTCCACAGGATCTATGTACTTGTGGACCATTATGTTGTAGAGTATGTGTATCAGACCCATGTCAGCGGCTGCCTTGAAGCTCAGAACGCAATGCTCTCTGTCTCTGTGGCCAGCACATGTATTGGAACTTTCATTTCTTGTCCCTTATAGCGGCAAAGCTCGTTAAATAGTCCCATGCACTTTTGGCTCCGTAGGCGTAGATGTCGACCGTGGCCGGCTGGAGCTTTGGTTTCGGGGTTAATTCAGAGTATATTTGTTCACTCACCACATTGACGGTGGCGCCGGTGTCTATGAGGAATTCAGTTGGTCTTTCTTGCAATTTAATGATGAGTGTCGGGCTGTGGGCCGTCGCTGTGGGGTTTCCCAGGGGCTAGACCTATGCCTTCTTTTTCTGTCACTCCCTGATGAGCTGGGATCGGACTCAGTAGGGGCTTGCTCTACCAAGTAGCGTACGTGTCATCGAGATCTTCTCTCTGGTCGAGCATGCATTACAAATCTCCTCCTTCTTTGTTGGTCTTCACCAGATTCTTTGTCCCTCTGATCACTCTGGGCTTGATTCTGGGCATTTGAGGTGCTTGGGGTTGGGTTGGTGTTGGACGGTCCCCCATAACGACTCCTCGTGCGAGCGGTGTTGTCTCTGGGCCACTCTGTCCCTTGATCCCTGAATAGCCTACACACTGCCTTGAAGTGACCTTCCTCGCCACAAGACGTGCAGCGTTGTCCGACAGCAGGGCATGTCCCCTCATGTGGGTACTCAAATCCACACTTGTAACAGAAAAGTTCTTCCGCCTTCCTTTCTAGTGGTAGTTTGTTTAAATTTTCTCCAGCAGTAGTGGTCGCAAAGCTTTCCACTGGAGAGTCAATGGCTCTTTCAACCCTGGCCAGCGCCAGGATTTCTTCCAGTGTGTGGGATTTCTGGAGCAGTTTCCTGCGGAAGGCTTGAGACTTGCACCCTGAATTGAGACCTTAGGGCCTCTGTGTTTGAGTAGTTAGCGCAATCACAGTGTTTCAGCTTGGTGGGAAGTCACATCACGTATGCATCCATCGTCTCCCCTTTTGCCTGTTTCGTGCTGTGAAACAAATGTCTTTCGTAATCAACGTTGGTATGCAGTGCAAAATAGGCTGCCAGCGTGTATTTGAGATCTTGTATGGAGTCTATGGAGTCTTGGGGCATCTTGGCTATGATGTCGCGAGTGGCAGAGCCTACAGCCAACTTCAAGAGGCACACTTGCCTTGCGTCTGTGACGGGTCCTGTGGCCCCCATGTAGAGATCAAAGTCCCTAATCCATTTGGTCCATCTGGGACCCATGTTGCTTGTGTCATTCACGTCGAAAGCACCCGGCATCTGGGCTGCTGGAGTGTCTGGCAATTGGTATGGCACGTGATCTGGGGCTGGGGCCATTGGCGCTGGGGGCCCATTCCCTTGGGCTTGTGCTCCTTGGCCATCGTCTTGACCTGACATGGTGGTGGATGTGTGTCCACTTGCTGGGTGGTAACCTCTTGTTGTGGGATGACCGCCTGGTGGGGCACGAGCACCATCCACTTGTCCTCCCTCTTTAGGGCGTTTCACAGCACCACCTGCTGTCCTCTTTTTGTCCTGGGCACCTCTAGGTGCCTTTCCTGGTGGGTCGCTCCCCTCGCCTCATGTGAGCTTGCGGTGCCACGCGGGATCACTCCCTTTAAACGACGTGTCCCTGGTACACACTGATCCCCTTCCATGGGTTAGGAGCAGTGCAGGTGCCCTGCTGCGTGACGGCATGTGCCTCGCGTGTGAGCCGTACCTCGTTATCTCCTTCTGGACGAGGGCGGGGCTATCAGCTCCGGCGCATGTTCACTGCTGCGACCCGGGCTTCTGCTTGGGGAAGCAGGCGAGCTCCGGCTCCTGCCGTGTGCTTCTCTCTCTGCCTGCAGCTGCGTAGGGGATCGGGCGGGGCTCCGGCTTCTCCGCGCGTGTTTCCCTTCATCCTGTTGCTGGCGTTCGCGCCTTCGAGCGCTCCGCACCTGGTCGCAGGTGTGTCGGGCGGACTGTGTCTCTCTCTCTCTCTCTCGCTGGGGGGGGGACACGCCGCTCCTCATCCCACCTTCTTCGCCATTGTGATGTCCCCGCTTGGGGCCAGGTGCGCTACGCAGCAAAGAAATGGACAGACAACGGAGCTCTGCTACACGGGTGCTCTTTATTCACTTACAACTTTTTAACTGCTTACCCCTGCCCTTGCGCGTCACTTCCCATTTCCCCGCTCCCCGTGTCCATCCAGCCCTTGTTGCCCCGGAGACGTCAACGTGACAGCCACTAGATCAAATTGTGTAATTCTGGGCAAATAACTCAAACCCTTGTGCCTTACAAGTCTAAACTGCCCAAACTGATGGAAACAGACCAAACACTCAAGTTTAGCAAAACAAAAATTGGGCTGCACAATTCTGCCTCGTTTTTAAGGCAGACCATGTATGACTGCACAAGATTTTGTTTTGTAAAAGTGCAATATGATAATGTGCTATTATCCAATTGATGAATGAGGATCAGACTCTAATATACAATTGCTTTTTTATATAAGGATGTTACGTTATATTTTAGAATATTTGATCAGAGAAACACAAAAGATACAGATTTAAAAAGATTATAAACTTATGTTATAATAGCAGTATTCTACCATTCCATCATGGAGTTTATTCCTAACCAATATCTAAAAATCAATTGGTGATACATTTCTTTGTGTGTTTCACTCCCTGGGCTTTATCAAGGCTTAAAGCGTCATCTAATTTTGATCATTCAAAAAAACACTGTCAAGTATAGTTTTGCTTAGTTACAATCTTCCTATATCATCCGAACCCTGTTTTGTTCCGAATGAGCCGCGGTATCTCGGCATGTCGGTTTAGGCCTGGTCTCCAGCTGTGCCCCTGTGCCGCGTCTTCTCCCATGCAACAGCTGGTTATCCCATCAAGAACGGTCGCTCCTACACATTAGGAACCCCTGGTGTTTCCTTATCTGCTCCATTCCCTGTGAAGTTCCAGCCCACATTCTCCTCTCCTCCGCCACAGGGTCTCTCTCTGTTGACACTGTCTTACAGTTAGAATGAGCCACCATGTGCTCATGCAGGTGTTTTTCCAGATTCAGATTATTTAGAATAGTCTGGCTTTACCAATGGTTTAGGCTGTGACTCCATAAAACTGATTGGTAGCATCCGTACTGTTATTGCCAGGTGCTAATCATCATACTATATAATAAAAGGCCAGATGTATGTTTGTCCGAAGCTGCCCTGCCCGCTTCGCCAGCTATCATTGCTAGAGGCAGCTGTTGCCTTCAAGTTCATCTTCCAGGTGAACAACGTGTGTTTTTCAACAATGACAACATACAATTGGCTGGCTGCAGAAAAGGCCCAAGACAGGTATACCATTTTAACAGCATAAGTCAGGTTGTATACACTAAGAAAATATATACATTTAAAGAAACATATAAACATATTGATTTGATTAAGCACTATTTCTCTAACAAAATAAATGACTTTTTTCAATATACTTATGATTTAATTATTGTAATTTCTTTGTATGTATCATTATATCAATAATATTCTTCATGTACGTTTTAAACTTTATTTGACTTCAACTTACTTTATTTTATGATCTCATGTCCACTTTGAATCATGCTGCACGTGAATTGTATTACTCTGACATCCCTCAACATTATATATTTGAGTCCAAAACCCGTAAGTGGAATCCAAGACGATGAGGAGCAGATAGAACAATTGGCTGTATGTACGATGTTGAGCATTCAACAGAGTCTGTGAGATTTTGTTTGAGGTTACTACTCTTCCATGTAAAAGGAGCAAGATCATTAACATAAATCACCTTAAAATACCCCACATAATAGAGTTAGACTCTTATAATGTCTTCCTTTATGCACACTAGTCCATGGGTATACAGTATTTTCATTGAAAAACGTTTAATTGATAAAAAAAAAGTTATTGAAAACTTTTCTTATCTAAAAAAATATGTATGTTTGGGTGGGGTAAAGGGTTACATTTTGAAAAAAGGGGTTTGGGGGACCCCCCAATAAAAAGAATTATAATTGGGAATGTTTGGGGTGTTTTTAAAGGGCAGAAAACAGGGGTTTGGGGGGACACCCCCCAATAAAATAAAAAAATTGTAATTATTCATTAGATGAAACATTTTTCAATTGAGCATTTTTCGATAAAACATCTTTGACTGAAACATTTTTCTATGAAAAGACATGGAAGCAGCCCGTATACACAGGCTCTTCCACTAGTATTTAATATTTCACTATTAATATTGTGCCTCCTCAAACAAAATGTTACTAATGCGGGAAGGGAAGAAGTAGTGAATGGCACCAGTACTGCGCTCTCAGCAATATACCCAGTGATTTTTGATTTTTTTTTTCCCCTCTTTAAAATGGATAATCCTCCAGCCTCTGATCTTTCGTAGATTCACATGCTCCACTTATTCCCCGCCGCCAGATTGTGCATCCTCGGTACATATACATTTCACAGCAATCATATAGAAGACTTTTAATCTCTAGTCTATCCACCTTAATTTGGCCTCTTTCCCTTGTGACCAATAATCTCTCAATTGGCCCAAGCCTACCTTGGCACTGCTGTGATTTCCAGGCTTCCAGATTCTCATTATAGATGTCAAGACGTTATTTCGAATGTATTAATAATTTAGGGACGTGTCCTTCAAATAGGATGGTAGTGGCAAAGCCCATTTTATGGAAAGAATAACCAATCTGAGTAAAATCACTTGTCCTTCATTTGGTGTGGACATCCTGTGTTGCGACGAACCTGTACATTTCATGGCTGGCCCGCAAATTCATTGAATCGAACATGCACCTTCTTATGCATGACTGCAAGTTTTTAATGTATGTATTTAATAGTTTTTTTATAACGTGCCTAATACCATACCTGAGTTCGGTTTCTAAGTGCAGATCTGGGTTTCAAACCTCTGTTGCTCTGCGTGGTCTTGCTTCCAAGAGCAACTCGTTGCCCCTGTGCTATCCTGCGTTCTGGTGACTGAGCACATTTCCCAATTCATGTAAAACGTAGAGAAGTAGGAACAAGCATGCGTTTCATGAATATCTACTCCAGATCTAAGAGATTACATTTTCTGTTCAATGACAAAGTAATGAGTGAAAATAAATGTGCGCTTCTCCGATTTAGTAGCGCAAGACTGCATTTCCACCCCGTTGGGATGGCCAGAAGAGTCTATTTACATTGATTTCCCCCAATAACTGTAAAGGGTGCTAACAAGTCCAGCAGCACCTCTTTAAAATACCAAGTGAGGGGGATTTAAAAAAAAAATACAAAATTCATTGTGAAAAGTGTGCACTTCTCAAGAGGAATTTATAACAATCCCAGCTGTTTCTTCACCAAGATAAATTGGAATAAGATTTTTGGAACACACTGTGGGACATTCCAACCACGCGACCAGGCAAACCAACTGTCCTACCTCTCACTTTTCACCAGCGAACAATGGGAGACATTGAACAGTTCACTGGAGAAAAGGAGCCCCACTTGTTGACCTGTCCACCTGTGCTCCTCTCCCAGAATCCTCCAGAAAGAGAGATTCCTTGCTGACACAGTTCATATCGACGTGGGAGCCCCCAAGCCCACCTGGGCTGATTCGCTTAAAGCCCATTTGCACCTCACCTGCTGCTGGCAGGGAACTTGGATATTCATGATATGATATGATATGATATGATATGATAGGTTATTTATAACGCGCTTAATACCCAGAGGTTTCTAAGCGCGGACCCGGGGATCGAACCTGTGGTGGTACGTGTCGTCTTGCTTCCAAGGCAAGCACGTTGCCCCTGGGCTATCCTCCCGAGACAAATCTCGTAGCCTGCGGGTTCTTCTGAAAATTCAGAAGGGTGTAGAAGACGTATAGACATGTTTGACATGCTCCGATCATGAAGGCCATCGTCCATAACACTGTCCTTCATTGAACTTAATATCCCATCCATGGACTGCTTGACCAAGTATTTAAGTTCGAACTTTCTTAATTTCCTCTGGTGCCGCCTCATAATTGTTCTCCGTATCGTCAGGAAATCGGCATACCTTACTTATGTGCCCGCTAGTGTCGGTGGTGAACGCTTTGAGCAAATGTGGCAGATCGTCTGATCGCACAGGTGACCTGCTTGCCTACTTTTGATCAAGATAAATATGGTAGCACATCGCTCATCTCCTTCTCCCACTGCAAGTCCCGAACTCCGATTGCCAACCTGCGTCGCGTACAGGGGTGTTGCTAGGTCTGGAGAATATCCGGGGCTACGCTAATGTCAGGTCTATCGGGCTGAAATCCCGTGGGAGAGGGTGGTGGTGGGGAGTAAAAATGGGAGGTTCTGGGATGAAAACCCCCCAAACCCCACCCGTATATAAAAAAGGGAAAATCGCATTTCTCAAACCTTTACAATGCCGATTTTCCGATCAAAAGAAAATCGCTTAAACCTTTAAAAAAGATAATTTCATATAGGACCATCAATTTGTCTTAAAAATTTAATCCAAAAATCGAAAAATTCGATCTACAAAAATCAGTGTTTTTTTGTATTCGTTTTCTGAGAGGTTTACCGGCTTTATTAGGGTCTTAGTCATAGCACATATTTATACACTCCTGCACTAAGAAGATTACTTGTAACAAATTGCACTTGGATTTTAAATTGCTGCGCTGGAGTCTATCTGCAAAGAGAAAAATAATGGTGGTGGCAGAATTGGTGGGCAAATGTACTTTTATGTCGTTATTTAGTACGGAACGCTGTGAAGGGTTTGAGCGCAAATGACAAAGCGACACTCCGCAATGCAATTTAAGTGTGACATTCAAGAAGTAAAAAGCTTTTAGTGACCATGGTAACTTAGAATGAAGTTTGCGTTATCAGCAGTCCTAGAACAAATAAAGGCATTAAGCTCAGAGTGCCAATGTTGTAACCAAGCAAAGTTACCTGTACATTGGGATTCAACCGTGAGCGCTTGGACTGTGCGCGTTCGCAATACTCAGGCCGTGACACGCTTAAGCGTGCCCCAGTCGTGAGCGTTTTCATTAAGTTTCTGTGAGGAAGCTGCATCGAAAATGGGACCGCATTTTGTTGCGTGATTCAACACTAATTGGCATGAACTTAATTATCTAACTTGATTATATCACTTGTGTTCGGTAAACATGCCCCAGTGATCCAATCACAAGGTAGTTAGCCACTCTGCCCTGAGGATGCCCCAGTGAGGCTGAAACACGTACGTTGAATCCTTTAGATCTGCCTATGTTGGATTGATAAAACTATGCATACATTATCCCTGCCCTACAAGACGATGGCAATTATCTCTTATGAGCAAAAATGCACGCTCTATTTGCATACCATAATTCATTGCTCTGATCTAGGGGTCAGATCCCAGGGAAGGCCTCTCTGTGGTACTCTGGCATGTATTGCTTTTTAACTGAAATGTATTATCGAACTGGGAACATACATTCTTGTGGTCCTGTGTGGAGTCACATGCATGCTAGGATATGTTAGATGATGTACCTGCAGAACCTTGTTAACAATGAGATGCCATTCAGGAGACACTATTCCAGTCCTGGTTTTAATTTTGCATTCTGGGACTGATGGTCCTGGATTTACTAGGTATAAACCCTGCAGTACAAGCCCAGGAATGCAAAGTTAAAACCAGGACTGGACTAGTGTCTCCGGAATGGAATGGGTAATGCTGTCATGTTGTGGTGGCTGCAGCACACAATTTGAATGCCGGCAGGACTGGGAGTCTGTTTTACAGGGAGAGTGCCATTAAACTGGGCATTATTAACCCCTATTCTAACATGGCTCCGAAGCCGTAGGAATCAACATATGACCCATTGCAAAAAAGAACAGCCTTAGGGTCCTGATGAGCAGCGATTCAGGGAAACCTTCCTTTCCAGGATCCCCTGCAAAGCAGAACATCACAAATTGGGAACTTTGCTTTATGCCCGACGTGTTTCCATGTTTCACACGAGGTCGCAGCGTTGTATTCCTTTTTGTATGTTAGCTGCGTGTAATAATTATCCCCCTGTACAAACGTGTCCCTGGGGACCAAGGAAAGGGCGTTCCTGGGTCTCAAAATGGCAGACGATATCACGCCGGGTTGAGAACCCTCCACTGGCCCCCTATGGAAGTCAGAGTGAAGTTTAAACTGCAATGCCCCCTCCGCCAGGCTGCAGGGAGGATAGCTCGGGGCAGTGGAGTAACTTTGCTGAAAATGTTGGGGGGGGGCCATGACATCTGATGAAAAGGTGCCCCAGCCAAATGAATGGGGACAAAATGGTGTGCCGTGAAAGTTGGGGGGGGACAAAAAGTTGGGAGGGGACAAACGCCCCCAAACCCCCCCCTAAAATTACGCCCATGGCTCGGGGGCAACACGTTTGTCTTGGACTCATAGCAACACAGGTTCGTATCCTGGTCTCACTCTTAGAAACTGGTCTCCGGTATTAAGCGTGTTATAAAAAAACAATTATTGTATGAAACAAGGGGCCGAAATCTACGACTTTGGAATCCACAGTTATCCGTGTATGGGTGCACCTTGGGACACTGGGCCGGTCTGAGTGGTGGTATCCAATGCAGCCCGCAGTGAAGGGAGAAGACAGGCTCCATCCTCTGGAGGACTTGCCTGAAAAACTCATTGAGAAACCCCAGCACCACAGGAAGGACTTAAAAACCCACCTTCTTCTCAAGGCCTTCCCAACCTGACTTTGGCCATAAACACAAGTACATGGTACAAGCTCTCCAAGCCTCAGATTCCTAAACTCATTGGAGAAAAGCCTCGGACCAGAACTTTGTAGCCCAGGGCTGCCCCCAAGCGGCCCATGGCACTAGATGCAGCTGTTGGCCTCCCTAAATGTGGCATGCCCTACCCTCTGGCCTCTTCATCATACACCGCTTCTCGCCCCAAGGCGGTTCTGTTCTACATGCAGCGCAGTACATGACGCCCAAACTAAATAAAAAAAAATGGGCCGCAACCAGATTTAGACTAACTTGTTTAGGACACACGAGCACGTCACAGTCCTTTATGGTTGGATGGCTGCAGCGGTGAAATCATTAACAAGTAAGAATATTTATTTCAATGTTTACAGAGCGTTAAGATGGCCTCTTGGCTCGAGACCGAAAGTAGTAGTGCGGGTTAGTAGAGCTGTAGGGAAGAGCAGCCTCTTGGCTTCTTTCCGGAACGCCGTGCACTCTTGGGCCTTGCCGATAGAATCCAGTCTTTTTACTGCTCAATTTGCACAGAGGACTTAATACCACACATTTTTTGTACTACTTTTTGGCCACAAAATGGTGATTTTTTGGTGAGTTCATATTGGATAGGGGGGCGGTGGAAGGTAGCGGGGGGGGGGTCTACAACTCCCCCTCCATTTTGTGGGGAAAACGATCAAAAATGTGTGGTAAATTATCTGTGGTCGATTAAAACACAACTCTTCCTGATTGCTTCCAGCAGATCAGATAAGGGAGAGGCGCCATCTTGAATTCTTGTTGTCCTGCAGGATTTGCGGAAAGGAGGAGGTGCTAATGAAGGAGCACAGAGAGTGAATTAGCGAATGAGGAAAGTGGGAGTGGTTATTGCTGTGCTCCTTGCACGCCAGATCAATGCTATGCTGGGTGACTGATAAGTGGTTTTACGCTGCTATTGATGATGGCAGTTCTTTTGATGCTAATTGGGCAAGGTACCAGAGACGAATTTTCCAGCCTTCCTCAGTCAATCAAGTCCCGAATTGCCAAAATGACGAATCATTCGAGGCACTTGTATTTAACGAAATTCTAGGTTAACCTGTACACCTACGTCTCTCTGGATGTGACTGTGACTCCCATGATCACACACCATTGACTATGCGGTCCAGGGCTGATGGCAGTTCCGAAACATCTGGCGAGTCAAAGATTGCAGACCCCTGCTTCAGCGGGAGCGCGCTTCTAGAACCGGAGATCGCGAAATGAGACTACACGGGAGTCGCTCCAGAGTACCGCAAGGACTTGCTGTCACATGGCACTGAGTCCCGCCAAGAGTCTTTCAGAGACAGCTGGGGAATGCAAATCAAGCGTCGTTCAGGCCGGACAAAGAGAGGCCATTAAAATGGTATGCCATTGTTAGAGCTGTACACCGAGTATGGCCAGGCACCACAATATTTTTACTTCAGATGTTTCGGACTACAACTCCCAACAGTCTTATCCAGCATATTCAAGTATGAGGGCGTGTGGGAAGTGAAGTCTGCTACTTGTTGCTGTCCATATGTTTAAAAGGCCTGGCATATGTTCTGTCATTTATCCAGGGGCGTTGCTAGGGGGGCGCTAAAGGGGCTATAGCCCCTGATCTTTTGGTTGTAGCCCCGGATAGAATCTCAGGAGCTACAGCCAAAAGCCTAGCTAGCCCCCAGTCCCAACAGTTCTGACATCAGCTTAGCACCGGGTCTTTTCCAGACCTAGCAACTCCCCTGCATTTATCCTTGGTGCCAAGGGTAAGCAGACAAAAGGGGGAGGGAGATGGGCCGGCTCTTGGCTCAACTGTCTGTCAATACTAGTTTAGTTACCCCAGATTCATATCTCGTGGGTCCTTCACCGAAGGCAATTGTTCAGCAGAGGTCTGTGCTGGTTCTCAAGAGCTTCACTCAAGGTTTTGATTCCACTTGTCCTTACCAAGCTCATTCTAGACTACTTTTAATTGTAATTTTACATCTCTAATAATAATTTGTTCATTTATATAGTGCTTAAACCTAAGGGCTGTACATAGAACATATTTACATACATTTACTCATCCCAGCAAAAGTTGGTACTCATTTATTGACCTCGGAAGGATGAAAGGCTGAGCTGGCCTTGCCAGGATTCGAACCTGCAGATCACACACAGATCACAGCAGCGAACGCTCAACCCGCTGAGCTATCTTACCGTTATCTCTAACATTATCGCTTGATTTTTGGGATGGGAACAAGCCTTTTTTTAAAACAACTTGATGTTCAACTATGACCTTGTCCATATCACAGGCATCCCTCGTATTGCCGGTAAGATGGCTCAGCAGGTTGAGCGCTCACTGCTGCGATCTGAGCGTAATCTGCAGGTCGCAGGTTCGAATCCTGGCAAAGCCAACTCAGCCTTTCATCCTTCCGAGGTCGATAAATGAGTACCAATTTTTCGGTTGGGTGATATTGTATGTAAATATGTGCTCTGTAAAGCGCTTTGGATAAAGGCGCTATATAATTAAACACATCATCATTATCATTATAATCGACTGCATTGGAGGAGCAGTCTGCAGATCCGCTTCCGCCTTCCAAGGTGTGTCTCCGTTATTTCGCTTGCGATATAGAGGTGGGCTTCATCCCGTTTGAAAGGGGATTCACTGTGCGAGGTGGCGGTGTTGCAGACAAACGTTTTGAAGGACATTATAGCTATTTATTTTACAAGTACTCGGTTTTAGCAAAGTGGGCGATTAAATAGCTTGCCCCAGCAAGCAAAGAAGAATTCTAAGGGCTCTGTGGCTATTGGCTCTCCAGATGTTTTGGAATGCAACTTCATCAGCCCTAGTCAGCGTAGCCACTGGTGAAGGGATCATGGGAGTTGTAGTCCAGCACATCTCGTAGGTTGCAGACCACCATTGCCGGTGATACAGAGGTACATGTTCATCATATCCGTGGATTGGTGTATGGGGACCCCTCTCTGGCAAAGAGTGTCTCTGGGTGTGAGCGATCAGAGGCACACAGTCTGCTTCCTTTTACATGAGACAGTTCAAATGTCGGCCATATTGACTTGATGGGTCTCACCTCTTAACAGGACTGGCACATAGCCAGGATTGTCTAACAAGTGGTGCCTGAAGCTAATGTAGTTGGGTCCACCGCAGTGACATTAATATCTGTACATTTTTTTTAAAATTTTTTATTAAAGCTTTCAGCATACAAAAATACAGGCTTTTGCTTATGTACAAATTTTTCCCCTCCTCCCCATGCACAAGCCAGACCTCTCCCAAGTCTTCTCTCTTTGTTCTTAAGTCGAGGTTTGGCTATTTGTTTTTTTTTTTTAGTTCTCCTTGTTGATAATAATCTTAATTCTCTTCCAATCTCTTTAGCATTGATTCTAGGAAAATACCCAGACCTTTAACAGTTTTTTTACTTGGATCGTCATATAAAGCTGACCACCATAAGTTGGCGTCCAGATCACATGATGGAGGCAATGTTGGTAATAGTAAACAACCCCTTTCGGATCCGAGTTCAGGGCAGAACAACATTAGGTGTTGAGACGATTCTTCTTCTTTTTTGCATAATCTGCATAATTTTTCCTTTACCAGTCCGTATCTGAACAGATTGATCTTTGTTCTTAAAATGTTCAGACGAAAGCGCATTATTAGATCTCTATGATTCCGATTTGCGCTTTTTTCTAGGTATCCAGGCAATGTCAGTGGACATCTAGTCATCTTGTTTGATAAGGTGTGATGGTTCGACGCTACTCTCGCACGCTCTGTTTCTGCCCAATCGATTGAAAATAAAAGTATTTTTATCCTCTTTGGATGTTTCAGAAGGGCTTCCGTCGTGACTTTTAGATTTTGCAGCAGATCGTTACATTTCGCTTTCCATTCATCCAGTGGCCAAAAGGGCATTTTTCCTGCTTCCTTGTTCAGTATTTGGTATTGAGGTGGACAGCTTTCTAAAGATATTTTTCTGTATGTGGTCAGTGTTTTCCAGATGATTCGGGCTTGCATTGAATGCAATCCTAACTCATGTCGTATGATACCTATCGGAACACATATCGGAATGTTCAGCAATTTTCGCCAAAATCTGGCTTCGAGTTTATCCCATGTTTCCCAAGGGATTCTCAGGGCTGTTTCGCCAGCATGTCACAGTGGGGATGACCTTTGCATTGTAGAATTCCACAATCGGGCGCATGGAGAATTTACAGAACTTTCTTTTCAATATTAATGCCTGTGATGTTAATTGGTCCATTTTCCTCTGCAAATGTTCAATCCACGGTTGGTCACTCCAATTGGCACTTACAATTGCTTCCAGTTATTTTGTGTTTTTAACTGTTATCAGGTCATTCTCTATGTGCCATCTAAAAGGTTTTTTACTTGCAGGACCTGCTTTTTTAATTATCATTACCACTGTTTTTTCAGGATTGATTTTTTTGTTCAATTTCTTTTAGATGTATATTCAGAGCTTCTAGTTTTTTTTGTAGACCCATTTCTGTTTTGTCCATCACTATAAGATCGTCAGCATATAAGAGATGACCAATTTTCATTTCTCCTATTTTAGGCGAGCATGCTCTTGGTGGTTCCAAGCAGTCCTTTACTTCTAAAATATAGAAGTTATAGAGTATAGACGCTAGGGGGCAACCCTGTTTTAGCCCATAGGTTGTTGTTATTGCCTGCGTTAAGTTTCCCTTTTGGTCCAATCTGACTCGCATCGATGTATTTGTATGGAGAGATTTAATGGCTTCTATTAGGTCTAATGGACAGCCTTTTTCTTTCAATTTGGACCAGAGAATTTGACGGTCTACTCTGTCAAAGGCTGCCGCCATATCTATTGAGGCGATAAACAATTTTTGATTGTCATGAATGGTCTTTGCTTTTAGCAGGTTGAGGATTAAGAGGTTTAAACTGCAGTCTACATTTTCCACAAAACCCACTTGTCTGTGATCGAAATTACCAGATCTTAGTATCCATCCCATTAATCTTTTCAAGAGAATGCCCGCAAAGAGTTTACCTAAAACATCCAGCAGGGATATGGGAAGATAATTCTCCGGACAAGCTCTGTCTCCTTTTTTATGGATTGGAATAGTAATTGAAGTTGTCCAAGATTCTGGTATGTGACCCATTTTTACTATTCGTGTAAAGAGAACAAAGCACATGTGTGCCCATACCTCTGGAGCTTGCTTTAAGATTTCATTTGTGAGGCCATCCGGCCCTGGTGCTCGCGATCTGCTTGCTTTTTTTATCAGTGCCAAGATTTCACTTGAAGTGAATTCGATATCCCAACCTTTTTTACCTTTGTCATCTTGTAGAATTTTGTCTGTTATGGGCTCTCGATTATATTTTTCTTGAAAATATTGTTCCCACGTTGTTTCATTTATTGGATTGAGTTGTTCCTCACTTTGTTGATTTCCTTTCTGATTTAGCAGTGTCCATAGATATTTTGCATTTTTGTTTCTCATCGCCATTAACATGTATTCAGAGTCTTTTTGAAATAATAGTGCTCTATGGGACTTGGCCCAGTTTCGATAACCTTTTCTCAATTCTTTCTTTTTTGTTTGCATGTCATCATAGGCAATATTCTGTTTTTTTAAGGCTGTTAGGTCTCTCGCCAGCTGTCGTTTTTTTCCCGCTATATCCTCATTGAAACAATGCATCCTGCTTTTTGTGGTTCTTTTATTTGTTTCTGTGGTCACTTTAAAGATTTTAAGACACGATTCGTACTCCATGTCTTTTCCTGTTATAGTAGCCCATTTATTTATTGAATTTGTTAACATGGGAATCATTTGTGTTGTTATCCTCAGTCTGTTTCGCCCCTCATTTACACTGACTCCTGTAGGCCAAGTATTCCTAGGTACCACATCCCTTTTATGCTGTATTGCTGGGTCTGCACATGTGAGGATTAATATTTTGTTGGTAAGATTTTTAAGTTGAGTATTCTGTCAAAAGTTTTCCGGTCAACAAAGAAGTAGTCTAATGTTGCGCTTGAATTATGTGATGACCAAGTCGATTGTCCTTCCAGGTCTCCTTGGACATATCCATTTACTTGCAAGAGATCACGGTTCTCCATTTCCATCTCCCAATCTCTTGCTCTTGATTGTTTTTGTCGATTGTAACTAGACAAATTTGCCTGCGGATTTTTGGTTTTACCACAGGAGATGTTTAGATCGCCACATATTATTAATGACGGATTATCATATTCTGACCTCAATTGGTCTATGTGATTAGTTAGTAATTCCAGGAATACTTGTCCATCTTTTGCTTTTGTGTTCCAATATAGGTTACAAATGATTAGTGTGTTTTTTTCTTTTTGTGTATCACTTCCTTTTGAATCCTGTTGCGTAATTATTATTTGTATCAATGGTGAGGGGTGTATCGTACGAATTACATTTCCGCCATATGTGTTTTTTATGATAGTTAATAGACCTGCGGAGGGTCTACCTTTTTTTCCTTTGAGAGCTTTATTTAAATAACAAGTTGCTCCATGTATGTATGGCTGTTCTTGCAGCCAGCACTCTTGAATACAGCTGATATCTGCATTTAGAATTTCTTTATTTAGCTTTTCAATCAAATGAAAGAAGCCTCTTGTATTCCAGGAAGCAAAACTTGTTGATCCTCGGGGTCCTAGTCCTTCGGTCTAATGATTTTTTTCATTTGTTTTCGTATTCAATGTTTACGCTAGCCAGCCCCAGGATTTTTCAGCATCTATTTTAGTTACAATAGTACGGTCATTATTTGTTTGCTGGATGAGATTCCCTTTCACATTTCCTTTTAATTTTCATACATAAAGCATTTGGGCCCTGTAATACTGTTGGTGAGAAACGTATAGGTCTGTAGTCCACTTCCTCTTCATTTTGGTTTTTGCGGGCATTTTTTTGTTGTTTTCAAAGCTTGTTTTCTTAATTGTGTTCCTGTTTATATGCTTTTCTCTCTGTTGCGGACATTCTGTTTTAACATCAAAGCCCAAAACCCGCAGGTTATCCGCCGCTAACCATATTGCGTTCATAACTGCCTTTGAATTGAAGTGTATGTGAATTCTGTCCAAGTCTTCTTCGTTTGGAAATTCCACAATTCGCATATCTTTTGGTTCAATCACACTCAATGGAGGCACGTTGTGCAAGAGTTTCATTAGGTTTGATCTATTTAGGATCAAACCATCCTGTGCTCTTAGAACTCTCTCCATTCTTAGTTTTAGGGTGTTATTATGATTGCCATAGGGTTCAAGATTATTCTTGTCGCTACTTTGGTCCTTCTTCTCTACATTTTTGTTCCTATTTTTCATTCTCGAGCTCTTGGGGTTTTGGGTGTTCCAGCTTTCTCGTTCTTGTTCTGATTGTTTGATCATATCTTTTAGCACCTGGCCTTGCTTTCTTTCCAAGTCCTTTTTTAGTCCAATCTGCGTTCTTTTTTCTTGCAAAGTTCGAAAGGTCGAAGCTGGTACTTCAAAACATTCCGGAGCATTACTTTCCTGGTGCTCATGCTCTTCACATTCCTCAGCTGACTCTTGCGAGCGATCATCCTCATAAACCGATAAGAGCAACAAAGACTCTTGAACATAGGACTCATTTATGGAGCTTTCTAATGTACTCTCTAATTCCACATCTTTAATGGATTCTCTTGCTTGGTTCTTTACTTGCTCTGCATCGTCCTTTTTTTTTTGTTTTATTATTGGCGGTGCTTGTTGGATAGACTTCGTTATCTCTTTACCTATGGGCTTTAAATTTCTAATGAACTGCTGTGTTCCTTCATTAGTCATGCATTTTTGATTGGGCAAATTTTTAGTTTTTTTGTTCGATTTTTCCATGACATCTTTTAGTCTTTTGATTGATTTTTCCGAGGTTTCATTTAATTTTTCCATCTTATCTATTCTGTTCGATTCTTTAGGGTTTTCAATGCTGAATAATGGATAAGTACCATTAGGCTGGTTTTCGCAGTTGTTATTGTCAATGACCTGTGTCGGTTGCCTATTTATCAGGGACTCTCCCTGTTTTCCCTCTGTTTTTTGGGAGCCAGGTACCAGTGTTCGATTGACCGTAAATTGTCTTTCTTGTGTTTTCGGTTGCAATTTTTTTTTCAACTCAACTATCACATTTACCTTTCTTTGTTCTTCACTTGGCCTTAACTCTCTGTCCATTGTTTCTGTTGCGGTACTTTTGACCTCATATTGAACGTTGTTTTTGTAACTCTCTGTTTTAAGTAAGTTAATAGTGTCCCTGAAACAATGCAAAAACGCACTCTTGTCTTCCCGAGCTTTCTCAATTAGCTCGATTAGCGTCTTTACTATAACGTTTTCTGATGCTTTCTCATGGATCTTTCTTTTTTGTTCATCCTCAAAATGTTTTTCTACACTTGTCAATTTGGACTGGATTTGAGCCAATAAATTCGATTGATCCCTACAATTTTCGTGCAGTGCCTCGTATAACTTCAAATACGGTGCAAGTGCTATAGTCATCATTGATCCTACTGCAGCTTGCATGTTTGCACAGATATCAGTAATTGGCCAAGGATTATGTGAAGGTGCTGTTGCACTTTCAAAATGTTTTTCTTTATTTTCGGCCGAATTTAGACCCGACTCAGTTTGTTCTTCGTCTTGCAACTGCAAGTCCGCAGGTAGGGTGCTGCTTAGATCCTGAGGGACATCTTCCTTTGCTTTTTGAGAATTCAAAGTTAGGTCACCTTGATGTTCTGATGTTGATTTGTCATTTGGGACCTCTTCGATACTTCCATTTCCATTTTTTTTTTTCCGAACTCATGTGTGCACTCGATTTGTTTGCGTCCATTTCTTCAAAGAATTTTTTTACTTGCGGTATCTGAGGAGTGGACATTTTTTTTGGTTCCTTGAAAGACAGCTTTTTAGATTCTTCCGGTTTTTCTGAATGTTTTTATTTTGGTGTGATTTCGATTGTTGCAGGAGCATTTGTCATTCCTATGCTTTCTGTGATCATGGCATCTTTAGGTAGATTGCAGTTACCACTTTTGTCTGGTTCTGGTTGTGCATTGTCAGAGCTTAATTGCTCACATCGGCCGGACGCTAACAGAAGGTCATGGTCTGACATTTCCATTTCGTTTAGTTGTTGATTGGCGTCCATGATCCAAGTTGCCAGGCTCATGTCTTTCTGTAAAGTAGTTACATCTTTCTTTTTAAAGTGCCATCTGATAGTTCTTATCCCTGAAAGGGACTTTGCACGCGGTCTGAATTTCTGAGTAGCAGATGGTTTCAAGAGATCGCCAGCCCCATTTAATAGATTGTTTGTTGTTTTTGTTTTTCCTTCAGTCAAAGATTTTTGTGTGTTACCTTGCAAATGGCCCTTTTCAATGTCACACATTGGCTCTTTGTTAATGGAAGACAAGGTATTTGGTTTACTATCACTGGCTTTCTGTGCATTTTGTTTTGTTGGGGAAGACTTTGTATGTGGTGCTTGTAAACTTTCCATGCCTTTTTAAAATGGCTGCCGCTTCACTACTCTCATAGTGTATACTTGGTATAAATGTTTTTGGGGCTTTATTTTTTTGTTGATTGTTGTGTTGTTTTTTTGTTAAGAAAGAAGCTTCTGTAAATCTCGCTGCTGCTGAGTGGGCATTTACAGGTTTTGGGTAAGCCTTGCCCGCTCAGGCCATACCCTGTCTACGCCTCTGCTGTGTCGGGAACATTTGAGTATGGGTTGAATGTTCCATTGGAAACACCTGTTGACACCTGTTATCGAAGGTGTGCAGAGGTAGGGATGACCCATTCCAAGGAATCCAAGATCATCGCGGACATTTGCCTCCATTTGGGGCAACATTCTGCCATGAAGTCGTGTAAATGGCAGCGGTGCACTACACAAACTACACGTAACATAGCAGAATATAACTGCATATATAATTTCGAAGATTCGTTTTTACATTATGTATATCATAAAAACACCATGCAATTGCAATGGCACTGCTCCCGGGTCAAATCTTCAGGACCACTGCTGCAAAAATAGCCACATTATTCATAGCAAGGGGCCGTTTTACTGGCTCCTGATTGCAATGAGCCTTTTAAAATTGCGGCTTGACCATTGGCCATGCTTCCGTCTCGTCTGCTGCCGCAGATGAATCGGGGGTCCACTGCTTGGGGGGTGCTGAAAGGCGCGCAATCCTGGGACATGCCTGGCCTCCCGTGCTCTTGACCGCACACATCTAGTGAGTGCTGGTTCAGGTACAGTGGTGGCCTCCACGCCAACCTGGTAGTGCCATTTCCCCCATTTACTAACCACACATCGTGCTGGATCAAGTGCGGAGGCGGCCTCCACGCCAAACCTGGTAATGACATTTCCCCCATTTACTAACCACACATCGTGCTGGATCGAGTGCGGAGGCAGCCTCCACGCCAAACCTAGCAGTGCCATTTCCCCCATTTACTAACCACACATCGTGCTGGATCAAGTGCGGAGGCGGCCTCCACGCCAAACCTGGTAGTGCCATTTCCCCCATTTACTAACCACACATCGTGCTGGATCAAGTGCGGAGGCGGCCTCCACGCCAAACCTGGTAGTGCCATTTCCCCCATTTACTAACCACACATCGTGCTGGATCGAGTGCGGTGGCAGCCTCCACGCCAAACCTAGCAGTGCCATTTCCCCATTCCCCGTTTACTGGCCACACATCGTGCTGGATCAAGACAGTGCGGTGACGGCCTCCACGCCGAACCGGTCGTTGCCATTTCCCCTATTTACTTCCACAGGTTCCTTCTGGTACAGGGTGCCTGGGCACAATAAATGAAAATTATAAAGCCCTGTGCAGTCATTGGCAGCATTTAAAATCCTCATGAGGAACTTAAGTGCTGGAGTTCTGCTCCGACTTTGCAATCTGCTGGGCAGCAGCGTCTGTGGCTGTGGTAGCAGGGCCATTTGCGCGCTTTTTACCCCACATTTGTACTCCTCAAAAGAACCCTGTTAGTTTAAAGCATTTTGACAAGTAAAGTGGACCTGCTCTGGAAGTAGATGAGCGGCAAGGCTGGCAAATTAGCAAACTGCGTTGTCATGTGTGATTGGTTTATTTTGCGTATGCCGCTATGCTGCCATAGAATTAGCTCAGAGAAGAGGTGTAATGCCTCAGGACGCAGCGCTGGCCCACGTTCGCAGACGTGAGGCGACAGAGAAAAGTGCGCGCCATTTCAGCACAAACAAGATTGCGAGGGTTCACAGGCGGAAGTGAGGAGCCGTTCCATGCCATTACGGTCAGGTGGAGAAGTAGTTGCAAAGGTTACAGATATAGACAGTGTTGGGACGTTAAAGGAAGGCTGAGCCGAGTCCTGTAGGTGGGCTTCTACTTTACCTTGGGAGTGGTGGCACGAGGCCTCTCTTGATTTCTACTCAGAGACTGCAAAGCACCAACCAGGAGTGGTCTACAGAACTTAGGGTCGCAAATAATGGGGGTTAAGAAATATTGCCCACTTGTTGAGTGTAAGCAGCGCATAAACGCATGATGCATTTTTCTTCAGGGTTGTCTTGGTTGCGAGCTTGTGAGTCGCGACAGGAGTTGGTGTTGTGGCAGTTGAGACTTGTGAGGCAGGTAGAGGATAGAGTGACCATTCCAGACATCGAGGAACAAGATGGCGGTCTTTCCAGGGGAGGGACATGTGTTCTCTTGGACCCAAAGATAAACTAAAGTAGAACACCACATAAGGCGCTGTCCGTCGTGGTTCGGTGGTTCAGTGACCCATCTGGTCGAGCCACGGTTAGACTTGAGTGAGGAGAAAAAGCTACCGTGGAAGGAGTATCTGGGTGGTCCATCCAAATGAGACCCCATGGATCAGTATGTAGTTGGCCGGGCTTTGGAGGGCAGTGATCAGATCAGACCGTTTGTTGAGGAAGAAAGGATTGCCACCTGGAGCTTGATGAGAGGTAACAACGACGAGGTGAACGTTTGCATTGATTAGGAATTGCCAACACGAAGGATCGGGTAGAGCAGGTTTTGATGGGGGTAGGGTTGTTGCTAGGTCTCGAAGATCCAGGGCTACTCTAATGTCGGGACTTTCGGGACTTGGGGCTAGCTAGCCCTTTGGTTGTTGCCCCTGAGCTTCTATCTGGGGCTACAAACAAGAGACCCTGGGCTATATCCCCCGCAGCCCCCCCCTTAGCAACGCCTCTGGATGGGGGTGATGTTGAGATCTGAGGAGAAACCCAGTGCTATCCCCCCACCTTTTTATCCCTGGCGTTCGTAAGGATGTGGCAGTGTTGAGGAAGCAGGGTGACTTTTCAGTGGCAGCCGCAAAGGCTTGGAACTCCCTTCCATTCACCTTGCGTGATGTTGAGGCTCCTTTGCCCTTCCGCCGGGCGCTGAAGACCTTTCTTTTTTAGTTCCCTGTTTGTTGACCTTGCCTCGCTAGCTCCGGCGCCAATATGCCTTCGGGCTTGTGCTGCGCTTTACAAGTGTTTTTAAGCTGAGGGTGGAGGTGGCAGTCATGTTGTCGTCTTTGCACCAAGTTTCCAACCGGACAATGATGTCCATTTCGAGTTGAGAGATGAACTGGGCCACGCCAGTGAGCGGAAGCAGATGCTCCTCTGGTTCCTGCGAGGCGGGCAGAGTTTGGGTGGCTGGCACTGCGATTGCTGGATGAGGGAAGGAATAAGTGACATGGGGGATTTGAGGAATTAGTGTCATGGTTGCTCATGGTGGAGCAGGGGAGATGGGAAGTTCTCAGAAGGTTAGGAAGAAGAGGCAGACACTGATAGTGAGACCAACTTGGCAGATACAAAGCATAGTTGCAGGTCACTTAAAAGAAATGTACCAGGTCGTCGCACTTTGATTAGTAATACATTTGTACATGGGCAAAGCAACACAAACATACAAACATATTGAATATTATTCGCTGTCTAGAAATGTTGATGGCGATGTTGTGGTTTTGCTTAGCAACTTAACCTGTCTTGTGCGACATGCATTGCAATATTCTTTTTGCAAGCCCTTTTTATGCAAGCCTGCAGTAACGTTGCATGCATTACTGGCCCGCGCTATCATTGAGGCGGTAGCCGGTTAATAATGCATAAGCCGCCGCCGCAGCATTAGCCTGTTTCCTGCTGCAGACGGGGGGGGGGGTCTGACTGATCACGTAATTTCATGTGCCCCTTTGCATATCCCTGCATGACAGGGCCCTGGTTCTGGAGGATGTGTCTTTGGGATTCACATACCTGCATGTTTTGACAGAACATGAACTGCTCATCAGAGAGATATGCCATCATGATGGTCTAACTTGATGTCTTTGCTTTCTCTACAGATTACAAACCAGTGAATCAATGAACCTGGGTGAGTTCTCTCTGCATGTTTCTCTCTTCTAAATAGGATTAAAAGTGTGCAGTCTTCATCTGCTTGGCTTTTATTGCAATGCGTGGGTGGGGCCAGAGTGCTGCTCGAGTACCCTCTACGCATCCGCCACGCGTTGTACCGATCCGAATAGAAGTATTGTTTGTGATTTTGGTGGTGTCTTTAGTAGAGTCCTGCCATCATTTGAATCTGTTTAAGACCTGATGATCAGTGGAAACCAATGGCTTTCCCTGAACCAGATTTTCTATTTGAAGCCTGGTGGTGAGATTTTCATATTTAAATTTGGGCCAAGGCGGGCACAGTTCAATGCACCTGGAAGGCGTTTCTTTGCTGTTAGTGACTGAGGGAGGTTTTTGGCGGAGTTTCAAGGAAGGCTACTCATAAGTGCATTACCACAGCCCTGTGCACGGGCTTCTTTTCATTTCTGAATTCTGCACGGTGTCTAATCCCCCTAGGTAAGATTGGGGTTCCATCCGAATACAGCAAATCGTGGGTTTGCGAGCATGCAGACTTGCATAGTTTCTGGTGTGCATCACTTAGACTTGTCACGCATGCTTTTTGATAGACCTTTGGGTGGTCTTTGAAAGTTGAGCATAATGCAGAGTTTGATTTATAAGGAATATGTTGTGGAACACTGGAGTGTGCATAGAAAGGGACTACTCTTGGCCAACAAGATGGCCATCTTAGAGACTGCAATTATCCCACGGGTACTGACATGGATGGGCCAGTTTGGATTGCTGTAGCCTTTCAGCCATTTTATCGTACAAGCTCTTTTTTTCTTCCAATAACACGTTTTGCGGACTCCTCCGCACCGCGTCCAAACCTGCTGCGCGCACTGTAGGAGTACTACCAATGACCTGAACTACCTGTGGCATTTTAAGGTAGGTGTCCCAGCACTGCAGTGACTATTCTGTCAGTTTGTACGACCATCTTAACACTCACTGGTGTGGTGGACCCATCTGCAAATCGGTGTGGGTGGTCTTGCATGCAGCCTGGATCTCTTGCCACAGCTGCCTTTTCATTCTGGTATTGGTGTTGATTGTGGTAACTGCATCTCCCTCCGCCCGTTACCCACTTTGTCAGTATGTTTCCAGGTCAGGTTCTTCTCTGCCTCGTGTTACCGCCTCTTTACCCATTTCTTCTTATATAGTGGCTTTTAGGACTAAATGAATGCATAGATTGGCGACTATACCTTTAACAACCATAATGTGTGTGCAGGGTGATACCAGGAACCCTTCCCACATGAAGAAGGGTACTCTATACTGTATGGGTGACAATTGATCCTGTGTCCATAGGCCAGAGGCAGTGTCGAAAACCCCTCCCCCGGCTACTGCCCGGAGCTGGAGTGCGTTATCGGATTTTTTCTGACATTGTACCTTCACATTTCATCAGTGGTAAAATCTGAATTCAAAACTGTCAATCCTGAAGAAATTCCTACTGTATTTGGCTTTTCACCTTTAGGTTTCTGTTGTCGTGACATTGGTGCAGTTGTGCTATTAGCACTGTTGTGCTTGAATTTCTGCAACAAACTTGATCTTTGTATCAAGGCCACCCGAGGAAGGGTTTAGAGTGGCTTCAGAAATTAGCTGACAACCTATTGGTGGTGACAACATGTTGGGATCACATTTCTTTAAGCGCTGCTTGCTTGCACTGGCTCACAGCATACACACCTCTTGACTTGCCCATGCGAATAGCTCAGCGAATTGAGCAGTCGTCTCAGATACAGGGCCAGCTCGCGCTTAGCAAATTTGAATCCCGACAGTGGCAAGCCATTCATCTTTCTGAGGTTGATAAATTGAGTATCATTAAATTGAGTAATATAACACCTATTATTATTATTATTATTGGTTTTAGAAGTCAGAGCAATCTGTTGTGAAACACCTTTTGTAAAAACATGACATTTTCTTAATTATAATTATTCTACTAGTACTGCTTCAGGACTTTGCCTGGTCCGTCATGCTTTCTACAAGCTTAGACTGCATTTATAAAGGTCTGCAACCTTTGGCTCTCCAGATGTTTTGGCCTACAAATCCGATTAGCCCTAGTCAACATGGTCAATGGTGAACGATCTTGGGTGTCCTAGTCCAAAACATCTGGAGAGCCACAGGTTGCCGACCCCTGCTTTCCTTGTTATCCTTATCCCAGAGGAGTGCCGCTTCCTTTGGATCCTCTTCTACTGGGGGTTGTGGAGGGTCAGAAGAAGGAGGCAGACTAGATGTTTTCATTCAGAGCTTGATTTTATTTAAATGGTATGAAAACTGCCTCGGTTTCCCTACATAACAAAACTAAACTAGGGTGCTTGTCAGTCAGTTGTGAAGTCCAAAGAATAGTCTGTCTTCCGTTCAAATCTTACCTACTCTGACCCTGCCACTAATACAAAACGACTACAGTCCAGAGAATGACACTATTCTCCTCGGGCGGATTTCTCAACAAGTTCAATCAATATAGAATCTTGAGATAGTTCTTGACTATCACTGAATCAGTTCATTTAATTCACTGAAGAGATTTTTAAGATGTATACGATCTGCCCGAGGAACTGTTCATTCACAGGCAGACTTCCTGCATTAAAACTGCTTGGGCCCCCGTTTTGACCGTTCATTGAAAATGGGGGCCCGAGGAATTTTTGTCCCCCACCTCCAGTGTTAAGGATGATGGGGTAGGGGCACACCCCTGCAACACCCTTTTGACCTACTTACCTGAACATGAGTGGGGGATACCCCCGCTCCTCCTGTTCAGGTAAGTAGGTCAAAAGGGAAGAAGTTTAAAAGGTACAACTATAATTTGGTCAAAAAGACCTAACGAACAAATGTGAACAAACAAATTGGTTGTAGTTCCGACTTTTACACTTTTCTTGGTCTCTCTTCTCTTGACTTTTCGAAATTCTCCTTAAAGATATTCCTTTTCCTTGAGGTTCTTCTACTCTGGCTTTATCACATAAACTTGAAAGTCTCTCTCTATCTGACATTCAACTTTTACCTTGAGTATTGAGTTGTATATTGAGTAATCGTATTTTTATCAGAGTTCTCAATCCTCTTATCATTTGGCTTTTCACTGGGACGAGTATGATGAATCCAGTAATGACTTTCACTCTTCTGATTTCTTTGCGTCTTACTGAGTCGAGTATGAGTATAGTATTCGTTATACTCGCTACCTCCCCAGGTCTGCTGCTCTTCCCGTTACCTTTGTTGTGCTGGGGACTTGAGTCACCTGGTCGGTAGTTTGCCTTTTGGACTCTTCTCCGTGGGTCAGGACGGCAATTTCAGTTATCTCTTCCTCTCCCCCCCGACACCCTCTGTGGTGTTGGTTGCTGCTTTGCTGTCAGGAAGTGTTTCCCAGTATTTTCACCTTGCTCATCAGGGCTGGACGTCTCTTCCCAGAGACCTGCTCTCGTTCGCTCAGTGCTCTAGAGTGTTTCGGCTTCCTGGTGTGCCCTGGTTTCCGCCCTGTGTAGGAAACCACACCTTCTTTTCCTCTACTCTAGCTTCGCTGGCACAGCAGTGTTGAGCTTCCTGGGTTTCTCTGTCTCTGTTGTCTCCTCCTTCCATACTTATGACGCCGGAATGGGGCTTACCCTGTGTAACGTTAGTCAGTCTTTTGTGTTGGACTAGTGCTCATTATTGCTCCATTGGTTTTCTTCATCACAGTACCAGACGGGTACTTTTTCCAGGTGAAATATCGCAGTAGCACGTGTATAGTGGTTCGTCCTGTTTTCTTCTAGCAGGCTTCACTAACTTTGGTTGTTGTGAGATTTGGATGCAGAGTTCCTCGTCAGAACTTGAGTCCCCACAGGAGAGGTACCGCCTGCCTCTACCCCTAACCTCCCTAGCCTCATGAGGAAAGGCTACCCGCTGGGGAGAAGTGACAAAATCCCGCGATTAGTCACATGTTGCAAACATATACACACCAGTGGAGTACCCTTCCAATTAAGCTTTTTTCAAATCCGGAACACAATGGTCATAGAAGTGCACTAAAGACCTACCCACAATGATCCCGATCAGTGAGCGCATTGGATGCCTGATCAGGTCTCGAGCCTCAAGACCGATCTGACGGCTATAAGTGCTTAGCAAATTCCCTAAAATGACATTGCAAAAAATGTCTTTGCACACATATGGTTCAAGCAGGTTTGTTGATGTTACGGCCAGAATGTAGGACCAGCGAGGAGTTGCCTCGTATTTCTGGCCTTCCAAGGGGATTGTGTTTGATCCTGGGATGAGATTCCCACAGAATGGTGCTCAGACTTGCAATAGAATCCCAGTTTGGTGGTAAGTGGAAGAGCACACTTGTCAGCCCTTTTCCGATAGCCAACGAGAGAGCCCTTTCTTTTTATGAATGAATCACAACTCCAATCCCTCGCACCTTTACTGCTCATGAGCTAGTCCAGAATAAGTCTTTTCCCCCCCTTTCTATCTAGCACTTGCTGCCACGATACTATGGGCTCACAGCACTATAGACCCCTTGTGTGCATATGTAGTGACATCTAGTGCAGGGTGGGACCGGGAAGCAAAAGATGCCCGGGAAATAACTCTGAAAGCAGTCCCATAGAAGACATTTTCAGCAAGCCCAGCCCTTTTCCCCTTGTGAAAATATGGAAATCAAATAGGTTACCACACAAATGAGGCCCAGGGTGCAGAGGTGTAGCGGGAAATCTCCAGAGTTGCCTATAGGCCAGTCCAGCCTTGAGCTAGTGCACCTTAAGCCGCAGTTACTACATACTTCTATTGACTAGATTGTACTGAAATGTGTACTACTCAATTCTGAAGTATACTTGGTTTAAACCCTCACTCACGTCATGACCTGGGATCTTCTATAACATTCTTTTTTTAAATTTAAAATTATTTTTATTGGCCATTTAGGCAAGAGAGTATCACAGACATAAGCATTTAAAGCGCTGGGGTAAAAAGTTGAAAGTTACTAGCCAGCCATAAAAAAAAATTCACTTGCCACCTCAATTCTATACATGTACACAGCACACCATTTCTTACTCATCAAAGAGTAACACGGGTAGTATAGCTCGGTGGCAACGGACTACGCAGAGCAACATCGGTTCAAATCCTGGGTCCGCAATTAGCAACATCTTTGGTATTAAACGTGTTATAAAAAAACAATAATAAAAGTCTGATATAACTAGCCCTGATAAGCACACACAATTGCCCTGACACGCGGCAGCACTGTGCACTATACATCCCTGTAATAAAACAGAAGTCTCATTACCTTCTTGGTTCCAGCATTATCCCAGAGGCCTGGATGGTCCCAATGCCCCTGCCTCAGCATCATCCTGGGGGACCCTGACCTCTTTGAGCAGCTTAGATCACAATTTTAGAAACATTTGAGAATGCGATCGAGGCAATCGCTGCTACACATCCTAAGAGGCCACGGGATGCCAGTAAACCTATTGAGACATGCCGATCAAACCAGGTGGACAGCAGTTGCAAGTTATTTCTTGTCACCGAACTGTCTGTCCTCCACCTGATGGAGTGAGGTCTATTGCAGGTGTGTGATTGGGTGCCACAGAATTGCCCAACCATGCTGGCTGAGATCGGATGATAGAGAAAGAAAACAGACTTCATTTGCACCTGTAAACGAAAACAGACTTCATTATCACGTGTAAACGACTCAAAAAACGCGAGTACATATGGAAAACTCTAAACAAGTACACAGAAAAGCTATATTTGTACGCACCTGATCTGTTCCTTAAGATTTAGTTCGCTGTTGCAGGCAATGGAGTGAAGCGTGAAACCAAGGTACAGGGAAGTAAGCACAAATAGCATTATGAGATGTCGGCACGGCTCTTGTAATGAGGGAGCGCAACCATAATGAAATTCCTGTCTTGTGGGGTCACTTGAAAGTTGATTGGATTTGCGTAATTTATATGGTGCTATGGAAACGAGTCACATTTAACTGCATCTAGGGGCCAATGGAATAAGCCGTAGCCGAATCTGGCAGAGCACCAGCGAGGAAGAACATGGTTCTTTTGAAAAGATGTGTTTTTAGAGCTTAGCAAAAAAAAGTCTGCGATAATTTCTCTAAGATGAGAAGGGAGGGAAATCCAGAGACACAGGTGCCAACAACTGCAAACTTTTCTTGCCCCTCCAGTCTTCTGCTGGGAAGTGGGCACTGGCAAGAGGGGCGCTTAGGTTGGTGAAGATTTTTCCTTGACAAATAGGAAGGAGCAAGGCCATGTCAACATTTAAAAACCAGGCAAAATATCCTAAAATGGATCCTTTCCTGAAAAGGGAGCAAGTTCAGGGACTTTCTATGAAAAGAGATTGTGGAGAATGTAGATGGGTGGACAAACCCCATTAATCGGAGCAGATTGCTTTGGGTCAAGCTGACCCACAGCGATCCCAGCAAAAAGAGCATTGGCATGGTCTAATTTGGAATTAACAAGGGCTCTTTGTACAGGCAGGTGGTTTGATGAGATGGAAGGGAGAGCCTGACGCAACAGGCGAGGTCTCTGGAAAACTGACTGGACGATTTCTCCCGCCTGCTGTTCACAACCGAAGTTGGATTGTCAGATACAGCCTAGGTTTTTCAGTTCATTATCAAAGGAAAAGGGTAGATCGAAAAGGCAAGGAGATCGATGAGTCTGACTGGGTTAAGTATATGCTTGGGTCCAAATAAAAATAAAAAACTACGTTTTTGAGGTATCTTGTTGAAGTCCATTCATTAATTCAACTTCCAACTTCAATGAAGCAGGAATCGACATTCTTCAGTGGGACTGGAGGTGCGGACATAAATCTGAGTTTCATCCACATATGAACCATATTTGATATTAAACCTGTTGAAAATGGACATGTGGGGTTGAATATAAACATTAAAAAAGGGTGACAGGGAGACCCTCGTGTGACCCCACATGTAATTGGGATAGAGGTAGAAAGGAAATATCCATCTATCTATAGTAGTTTTTATATAGTGCTAAATCGCCCATAGGCCTCAGAGCGCTCACAAAGACAACAAGGAAAAGAGAAACACAAAACAACGCATTTACACTACGCTATGTAATCATCCGAGCTAGTTTTCTCCCTCATCAAACAGGTGCGTCTTAAGTTGTTTCCTAGATACAGTGAGAGATGCACTATTCTTAACCATCTGGGGTAGAAAGTTCCAGATCATAGGACCCCAATAGGCGAAATTTGTGCCGCCAATTTGACGAGGTTGGTGTAAATCTTGTTTACATTAGAGCGAAGTTCTCCTTTAAGAGGTGCCTTCCTTAGTTTGATGGCTAGATAGTTTGGAGCATCGCCAGACGAGCATTTGAAGACCATGATGGTACCCTTAAATTTGATCCTTTGTTGGACAGGGAGCCAATGGAGCTTCCTCCTGGCTGCTGTGACTTTATTATGTCTGCAGAGTTCAGCGACAGCTCTGACTGCTCCGTTCTGTATAGTTTGATACAGCCTTAGATTGATATGGACCCTCCAAAAATGAGCAAAACCAGACCCGGGATTGGTCAGAAAACCCAGCAATGACGGAAACATGGTACAGAAGAATTTTATGGTCAACCATATCCAAATGGTGTGCATAGGGTCAAAAGAGAAAAATGTCCCTCGTCAACTTAACTCAAGATGTCGTCCCATATGGTAACCAGTGCCGTTTCGGTTGCGTGTCTATAATGAAAACCTTATTGTAAAAGGTCCAAGATCCTTGATGCGATTCTACAACTGAAGTGTATCCATCTTCTCCAATGTTTTGGCCAGCCAAGGGAGTCCGGCTATAGTGCGACAGTTGTTTAAAATGCCAGTGTGAAGAGAAGGTTTCTTCGAAAGAGCAGAGTCTGTGAAAACCTCCAGGGCAGGCACAACACAGCCGTGACCCAGAAAGATTCATAAGAGTTGTGGTTTATATGTTTATTTTGGGAATCCCTTAAAGCAATCTATCAAGCACAACATAATTATTAGATTAAGATTAATATCACATAATGTGGTAGTACCAATAATTAATACACATAGTTTATTTAGAAATATTAATCAGTCAATATTTAGATATAAGTGATGGTTCACCACACAATAGTCAATAAACCTAGGCCATTGAACAATTTAATTAAGATATACATGTATCAAAAGAACGTCATTTATAATACGGCAAATCTATGTATTATCCATGGGGAAGATCCAGACTTTGGACATGAAACTGGTAGTAATTAACTCTTGCAATAGCGGAAGGAGACATGCAGACTTTTTAGGGTGGGCATAGTCTCTCGTAACCCCAGCAGTGCTTCCCTAGAGTTCAGCGCCAAGATGCCACTTCAGTCTTATTTGGGCACTATATAAAATTAAGCCCAACCATCGACCAAGACGCACCCTTTACTTATGAGTTCAATAACTGCTACCTTCTGGAACTCTCTCCCTCCGGAACTCTGACAGATTGACTCTCACTCAGCTTTCAGCAAAGCTATCAAAACCAGGCTCTTTGTATGAAATGTTCCTCATGTTCACTTGAAAGCTTCTGTACACATTGTTTGTTTTCCTGTAAGTGTAACTGAACACTCTGCATTAAGTAACCTCCTGGGCCGCATTCTTGTAATACTGAATCAAGCCTCCATACATGTCCCTCGTAGCGCCTCGATGCCTGCGGGCTGTAGTGCGCTTTATTAATTTAAATAAATAAATAAAAATAATACCACAACTTGTATCCTGAGTGAGGGAAAGCACTTTTATTTTGGGCCTGCAATATGTGGGTTGCATCCCTGCCTAAGAAGAGTGGTGCATTGATCTGTTGTGCTTGCTTTCCCACAGTGCCAGTATGGCCAAATTCCCAGTTCGGAGTGTTTTGAGCCAATATTGTATCAAATGTGCACTCTGGGGTTAGTTTAAACGAAATGTGTTGATTTTGGTGTGGCAAAAGCTTAGCACAGTACATGCAGTGTCTGACATAACTGGTAATGCCTTATGCCACGAGGACTGTCTATCAAAGGGTGTTGACACACTTTTTTCAATCAGTGCCATAGAAGCTGCACATTTAACTTCTACCACCTACCTCTCTGATCTCAGATGTACACTTTTTGTCACTGCAGTTGCTGTTCTGTGCCACTCCCCATTTTTAGTTATGGCTGTTAGGTGGTGCTTAAGCAGACACTATTACGTTTGAGTGCAGATGGGGAGGGGTGGGATATATGGGGGGGGGCACATGCAGCATGTAGGCGTTTGGTTATTTACCCATCCAGTAACTGCCCATGTCCATTTCCATCCACTTCCTGCCCCTTCACGCCCAAAATGCTTCCTCTGGGGAGCTCTTTGAGTTCGCTTTATCAAGAGCAACATCAAAAGTTGTGCTCGAAGGGCCTGCCAATGTTATTTCAAAGCAATCTTCTTCCAGTAAATTACATAATTGGAGCTTTGAATGAGCTTCTGGTGTAATAAAACGGTCTTCACCGAGTGTGCCTTCGGCAGGTTGAATTATAAGCAGTATACATGTCCTTCACGGAAGTCCTGTCAGAAGCAAGCATTGACCAAGCCAACAGGTTTGGCTTGTGTATAGGTATTAAATAGGCATTTTCCAGGCACTGTATTGTGGTGTACTCTGTATAGGATATTAGTTCAGCATTGCGATATAAGTAGTCTGTGTTTATGTTGGATCTTGTATTGAGGTTCTATGGAACACTTCTAATGTTCAGGAATGGCTCTTTACGGCCATTCCTGGAGAGGTTAGCTGTTGGGTGCCACCCATTAAACCCGCCTCTGTAATTTGGCGTCCTGGTCCTCTTTTGTGGATCCCAACACATTGCTATTTCACACCCAGCTACTCCCACCATTTTCCAGCTGCTTCCAATAATGGCCAGTTAGTACCGTTACGGCAGAGCTTGTCAAAGGCCAACCAACCCCATGCATACAAAAAAGCCAAAAATGCCTTTTAATAATTAATTTCGCTTTTTTGTCTTTGTGTTGGTTCACTTTAAAAGGTCTGTAGTTAAGGGCTACTCCAGGAAATTTAATTTCATACGATTGCTCTGTTTATGCAAGAAGTTTGGAATTGTGTTGAGAGTAACCACATTGTCGTCAACTGACGGGGCATTGCTAATTGTGTCTAACGTCACTGCATTATCCAACGGTGGTTCCTTAATCTATGTATGTTCACTTATGTATTGTGCCCAGTGACTGTTCCATTTACTCCCCTCCACAACCTGGCCACAATGTCCCTCAAACTCGCCCCATTGTAAGAAGCTCACTGCTTCCTGTCAAATCTGATTTCTTATCTATTGTACGTTCTGTTGTGATCAAAAGAGCATTGTTCCTCCGGTATATATAAATAAATAAACACATAAGGTCTGGCGCCAGAATAACATGGCACAGGTGCTGTTTGCCTTTAAGTTAGCTTTGTGTGTTGAGTGCCTGATGAAGAAATGTGTGTGTATCCTGCACCTCAGAGGTTTGGATTCCATTGGGACGACACAACCCTTTGTCCTTCTGAGATCACCTCAATGAAAGCCTTGATTTTCTCCTGGCAAAGCATCGCTTTGCGTTTTTCATGGCACTTGACTTTTGGTTCCCTTATCTGATCCCATGAGCTCCCCAGCAGAATGACTCTAGTTCTTATGGCCTCGCGAGAGCTGCTTGTCCAAAGAAAGCGGAGGATCCAGCGAAGCAAACTTAACCCACAAAAGAACATGTCATAATGAAAAACAAATAGAGTTTGTATTTTTTTTTATTTCTCCAGTGTTGCTAAGCAACTGCAGTGCTCACAGTTCCATGACAGACATCCGCTCAGATGGGCCATCGACTCTCACGGGTTTAACATCACCCTCCAGAGGGTTAGACAATACCATAGGGGGGCATAATTGATCAGAGAGGTGAGCGTCAGAACAGGTTGGTGTGTGTGCACGCACCTTGTTGTGCCACCAGCTGTAGGTGCTTTGTTTGCACGACTCATAAAGGCATTTGGAGGCATTTGCTTGGGCCTACCTGGGCTCGAGCTGGCGGGTTGTTAAAGGCCATATTTGCCCCCCACAGTGGGGGTAAAAGCCATTCGCACCTCAGGGTTTATTTCCCCTTAGGAGATTGGTTTCGTGCGCACAGCCAGTCTCCCAAGGGGGGAAAAAAAGAAGGAAAAATGGCTGCCACCATAGGGAAAGGCCTCTGGTAGCTGGAAGCAGCTGGCGGAGAATGGTATTCTTGCCCGCTGTTCCAGCCACCTGATTGGCTGTGCATCCTTCACCGGATGCGGGTGAAGAGTAATCCGAATTCATCCCATTTATGAATCTGCCATTGTATGAACTGATAAGAAGCCAGGCCAGGCCGGTTCGCTCTCGGACACTATGGAAAGGCACCCCTTGGCAAAAGCTGCCTTTTCTGGGTGGGAGGGGAATCCCTTAATATCCAGGGCCAGCGCCAGTGCTGTGGTGGATGCCCTGGTCTGACCAGGCCGGGACAAAAATTACTCTGTTAGGTGCCCACGAGACCAATCACATCTCCTCTCTCTGACTTGACTCCATATCTAAAAAGAACATAAACTGTTCACCCTAAGATCCATTTGCTCTTCGGTGGGACCGACGGCAGATTTAAGGATTTAATGGAAGCTGGCTGAGTGAAGCTTGTTGATGGAGCCCCTAAATGGTGAGGCTTCAGTTGGCACATTGTGTCCAGTTCTTTCTTTTGGGGTGGGACCAAGCCTGATTTGCATATGCTCTTTCCCCTTTTGTAATGGCCTGGCAGGCGAAGAACGATGGTCTGTAGGATTGCCCAGAGCAATGCCAGTGGTTAGGATTAATTCTAAATACTCCAGCCATCACCCGGTTGATTTTCTTAGTCACCCTGAGTGGGGCGGGTATGCCCGGATGTGGGTCCTGTGGCCTAGAGACCCAAGTTACTAGTTGCTGATGAGGCCAAACAAGGCTGAAACATGTCTGGGGTTGCTTGTGGTCTCGTGCAGAAGGGATGTGATCAAGCAGCTTGGGCTGGACTGCCCCTTTTGGGGTGGGACCAAGTCTTATTTGCATATGGTCTTTCCCCTTCTGTAATGGCTTGGCAAGCGAGGAACAGTGCTCTGGAGGGTTGCCCAGAGCAATGCCAGAAGGTAAGATTAATTATAAACCTTCCAGCCATCACCTCTTTGTTTTGCTGGGTACAGTTCTTCCTGCAATTAGTCTGAGACAATATGGCTTTGCTTGCAGTCAAGAGCGACCTACCAAGAAGGGATATCGAAGGGATCTGCAACCCTTGGCTCTCCAGATTTTTTTAGACTACAGCTCCCATGAGCCCCAATCATTGATTATGCTAGGTAGGCCTGATGGATGTTGCAGTTCAAAAGCTTTGGAGAACTCTCTGCATGATCTTGAAATCCAATGCAACAAGATGCAGATTGTTAGTCATAGTAGTTTGAAAGAGATGAGGATGAGTGGGAAGCTTGAATGAGAGGGATAGTTCAATATGGCTCAGGTTAGTCCTGTAATACACCTGTTGGGGAAGGTTAGGGCTGCATAACATCAGGTTGTTTCACAGAAAATGTGGCAACTGCATGGAATGGCTTTTTTGCCGTAGAGTTCAGGGTACAACCAGCAGCAACATTCCTGAGGTCTTCAATCTGGTATACAGGAGTTATCGTGGCCGAAAGAACAAAGACAGAGCTGCGGATTACGTATAAGCTCTGTTATTGCTGCAGGTGCATACATTTTCTGAGTAGATGGATGCTGGGCCATTTGTGCCATCAGTGTACACAAAATTTGATTTGATGTGATTTTGATTTTGGATTTGTAAGGCGCCGAAGCCTGCAGTCATCATGGCACCGCAAGCACGCACGCATACACTATGCATTATGTGACTTTTACAGACTGACTAGCTTAAAAAGTGCTTGGATGTGCAAGGGTCGTATTGCAAGTTGTAAAATGCAGAGACACAATATCCAGTAGGCTTGTTCAGAATTGTGTGTGAGACTGGGAGCCCCAAAAGTTATAGGCCAAATGATCCCAGTTACTTTGGCCTTGGAAAGCAAGAGATCGGCCTCCTTTGACTATTGCCTGGTGACTACTTGGTAGTTAGTCCTTTTTCTTGAGTGTAAACACTTTGTGAGGTTATAATGTTTAATTCCAAGTATTGTGTGCTTTTGGTCTGTATGTTATTGTGCGTTTGGGCCAGGAAGCTCACCAAAACCTGGAATGCCACAGGCAGCCTTATCAACTATCGAAAGACCGCTTTTAACTCTGGTTGGTGGCCCCTTAAAGGCAGTGACAGCCGGCCAATATCTGACGATTATCATCTCATTATTCAGGACTAATCGGTTTCTTTTGTACGCTACACAGATAGTTGTTGCTGTTTTTGTTATAAATGCAATTCCTTGACTGTTTAAAGTAATTGTGATCATGAAACCTACCAGACACAGAGTCCCTCCCCTTAAGGGGCTCTACCAAGCACACCCACATCCGGAACTGTTGAGTTGTGTGGTTGGAGCTTAACGGAATGGTGGATCTCTGCGCTAGCATATGCACTTCAATTGACCCATAAATGAATATTTTTCTGCTTGTTATCTTTCCTGCTGCCTGTGTATAAGGTTCCAAAGGACAGAGCTCCTGCAGTCTCAGTTTTGGGAAAATACACTTTTGTGGTTGGGGGGGGGGACTTTTGGAACCCTGTTGTACAGTGGCGCTGGATCCGGTGTTCCCCTATTTCAATTTGGAGTGCTCTAGGTTCATTCATCAAAGTTACTTGACACCATTGTTGGGTTTTGAGAACACAATGTATTTATTGTGCCAGAAGGTCAATTGCACGTTTTGTCAGATAATATTTGTCACTTGTGTGACAAGCATCTTAGTGTACAATTTCATCAGGCTGAGATTTTAAGCTGCTTGCTTGTACTTTCAGTGTCGACACGTGTTTCAACCTTAGGATTTTCTCAAGGCATGAACTTGGTTATTTCTTATCCCGTGTGGGTCTGGGTCAAGTGTGGGTCCTGTATGGATAGTTGGGTAGCATCCGTGCCTGGCTGGGTGGTCGGCGCGCTGCTTGGTCTCGCGGTGATCGTCTGGTAATCGATTACACGGGATAAGATATAACGAAGTTCATGCCTTTTGGAAAATTCTAAGATTGAAACACGTGTTCAGAACTGTCTGATATAAATGAAACTGGATAGCGTCTCTGCCCACCTTGGATTCAGCGATAAATCCCTCTGCTCCGTCAGTGACCTTTCCTTTGAGACCCACGTCATGAGGAACATGCTGTTGGTCCGGTACCAGCTCTTTCTCCTTTGCAAAATCAAGCTCTTGATTCTCGCCATAGACTTACGAACAGTCGTCCAAGCCCTTGACCCTTTGCAGGCATGTAGTTGTCCTGATAGCTTAAGCAACCCAAGTCAGAAATTTGCAAGGCTATGTATAAAATAGCACTGCCTTCTAAGACGAAGACAATTTCCTGGAGAAAATGGCTTGCCTTTGAGCTAACGCATACCCACAATGCTTTGCTGTTGTGGCTCAGAACTGGAGAGAAACTTCCAGCGACGGCTACTAGGTGGCATTGTGGAATGTGTGACTTGGCTCAAATGGACTTTCCTATATATATTAGCTAATATACCTGGCATTGCCTGGCCTTTCATTCCCTTCTAGGTACAGTTAACTGTGCAAAATGTGGTGCAGATTCGTGAAACGGTGGGGAATTGTATTGGGAACATACGCGAACCCACAAACCCACCCACAAATGTTCACTGTTGCTGAAATCAAGGGAAAAGGGGTGGGGTGTCCACATGTCATGTAGCCAGTAATGTCCGGAGGGTCCTAACAGGTGACTGTGCAAAATGTGGTGCAGATTGGTGAAACATTGTGGAATTGTATAGAGAGCATACCCAAAGCCACAAACCCACACACTTTCACTTTTTTATATATATATATAGATAGTATATATCTATCTATATGTATATATTTAACACTGAGACTCTCTGCAGTGCACAGCAACAGATAATTGCTTCATGCCCCTGCCCTCACCATAAAGTGATTGCCAACACCGCTGCGCGGCACCATGCGTTCTATGCAAATCACTTCCGGTCTACCCTTTAGGCATGCAGCAATATTGATGTACACCGCACTCTTGCAATATGTACATTGGGAACAAGAATCAAGATTAGAAATATGCATTTATTGGTTTACATACATGTAAGGGAAAATGTGATCAAACATTATGAAACATTCATTTTCTTGCCAGTGCCTGTATCTCTTCATGTTTTAATAATGAGTTTTCTAACCTGTCAGTGTTTACTCATAGTAATTATTAATGAAGTGTGGGGGTTTAGGGGACACACCAAGCACAATACATGGGGTGATGGTGAAATGCAGGACTTGGAAATTGCTTTTTCCAATCTAGGTTAGCCGGGTGTATTTTAGGTGTTCTATTTCGTAATGCAGTTGTGTACTTTATTACATGACTCCGAAAAGAAACTGCATCCTGTTTCATTACACTCAGCAACCTATTGACTCGCTTTGTGTATATCCTATGAAAATCTGCAGGTTTGTTGCTACACGTTAACATGATCCATTCCAGCCTGGTTTTAACTTTGCATTCTGGGTCTTGTAGTCCTAAAAACTGCAAGTCCCATTATGCAAGGCAGTAGTGTCCCCAGAATGGAATGGATAATGTTGGCCTGTATGTCTCTAATCGATGGTCAAGCTATTCAAGCTTTAGTGTTTGAGGTATTTGGAGTGGACAGTGTTTTCCACGCTCCTTGATAGCATACTCAAACACCTCTTCCATGCCCTCCAGTAAGTGCTACTCAGACTCGCATAGGTCCCCACAGTCCAGCACTGACTGCGCTTCTCAGTCACTCAGGCTCGGACTGGCCTACAGGGCAACACAGCAATTCCAAAGTGCAGGCACAGCACACTATCGTAGATCAGTTTTCTGGCAAAATGGGGCCAGGCAGGTGAGTTACTTCACTGTGCGGCTGCTAGTTTGGACCAGTGTGACTTGACGAATCTTCTTCAAAATGCACGATTTGGAAAAAAACATTTTGACAGAGAAACTCCCATTGGGCGCTACAGTCTGTCACGTGTGGATCAATTTACCAGTTACACTTTTTTCATTGGTACCTGATCCATTTTTATACCCAGTACGACGGTGCAGTCACTGTGGTGCAGGTCAGTGCTGAAGAGAAGCAGGCTGCCATTAGCAAATGTATAAAAGATACTGCCTGTAAGAAACGGACGGTGCAGGGATATTACATAACAAAATTAAAAGATGTGACGCTTGCGGGTACGCGCTTCTCTCCACCTGCACGATAACAGCTCCTTTGGTGGGGAACCCATCTTTAAAACTGAGTGCTCCCCCACAGAGGAATCAAAAACATGGCTAGTAGGAAAGATTTGAGCAATTGAGACTGTGATTTACAGTCGAAGGTTGTGGTCTGCATCATTTGTCAGACCTGGTGTTTTTACTACAACTCCCATCAGCACTAGCCACAATAGTCAAGAATAGAATAGAATAGTTTAAAACATCTGGAGAGCACGTGAGAAACCAAAGGATTGTCTCACCTGCTAGTCCCTGGGGATCTCCCTTTCCGGTGACCAGGGCATGGCCATTGCCTTTGGATCCAGACCCTGGGGGTGGACCAGTGCGGAAGGATCACCTGGTTGAGTGGTCTTCGGGGAGTGGGGGTGAGGCAACCGATGGTGAGGTGCTGTATTCCCCCCCTTCCCATCCTATTTTATAGGATTTTACTATGTCCCAACTCCCCCACCCTTTCTGCACAAACACCGGGCCGAGGAAGAGGGCGACTCACAGTGAAGAGGCTAACTCTTACATATCTCATTGGACATGTCCCGCTAATAGTGTCAGGCACTTAACTTTAATCGCATACATCAGACACCAATTAGCTTTCCCACACAGATAAAAGACGGAACATAGAGACACACTCTGAGCAAGGTGGAACACGAGAAGGAGCAGATCTTCTGGGACGAAGGCAAACCCACCGGAGCAGAACGACCAATCGAGGGACGAGGAGAAGGGTAGGGAAACCCAGGGGAATCCCTGCAGGTGGTTTTTGCCTCAGAAGAGCTGTGAACAATATGCAGAGAAGGCCCAATCCCAGATAAGAAGACTGCATTTTGTTTCAAGGACACCAGCGACCTTCCCGGGTGAAAGACAGAGTTGGGGAGTTGAGGCCAATCCTGTGATATTAACCTAGACTCGTGAATTAAAGCCTCAAAGACAAGAAAGGAATGCACACAGCCGGTGAGTTAGTGAACGACATGAAAGGCCTATATGTGTTAAGGAAAGATTGAAGTTGCAACAGTATTCCTCATGATTTAAGGTTGCACGTGTGCTGATGAGACGTGAAGGAAGGCAGACCTATGGTGAACTTTAAATTGCCACTAACTGTGAAGCCAGTGATGCAAAGTAGCGGAGTGGTCCGGTGACGGGAAATAGCCCACTCGAAAGTCTTGTAGAAATATGTGATATCTTGTTATAAAGCAGCAAAGTGAACAAACTAAGACAAAGATTATATGAACATTTGTGCTTATGATAATGAACTACCAAGACCAAAAGACACTGGGGCAAATAACACAAGAGTGAGAGCTGAAGAGAAAGTCAAAGTGGTAGTGCGGAGATCTATAGTAAAAGCCTTGCACATTCCAAAGCCTTCGACATCAGTGAAAGGTCCGAGCCCAACTGAGGGAGACCGGAAGTGTGATAAGCTTGGGAAAGGGAACCCCTACGAGTGATGTGTTTGCGAGGTCTGAGCCCGGCTGAGGGAGAACTACGTTGAATGAGGTACCTTTCGGTTGAAAGGTCCGAGCCCGACCGAGGTAGACCTGTGTGAACTTCTGGTTAACTGTTAAAGAACTTTTGAAATCTGAAATAAGTGACTTTAATGTGGCAGGCCAAGCGGGCCCCAATCCACATTTTGAACTGCCTTTGTTTTGAGAACCTGAGCCAGAATGTGTCATCCTATTTACAGGGGCCGCCTTACTCCGTGCTGTCCAACGTGGGAAGAAGAGCTGACTCGGCCACATTGATTGATTGTTATAACACTGACTTTCCTTTGGATACATATTCCCCTTTACACACTTTTTGTATAAGCGATCAGGCAGGCGTTAGGTTTTGTTAGTATAAGCCATTTTGATTTGACATAGACTGACTAGGACTGTGTTTTCTTTATTATTTGATGGTAGAGACTACTCCCATCTTAGCTATAGGGTACAGTAGGAGCTTCTCCAAACCCCAAAAGAAGATAAATGTTTTGAAACGTGTAACTCTTGTGTCCGTGTCATACTTGGGATACCATGCCTCCCTTAAACCCATCAGTTGTTGACCCCTGATCGAAGGATGGCTGCATCCTTTATTTTGGCAGAAAACCTTTGTGTCCTGGATTTGCTAAGGCATTGGATTGGTGGACGAGCAAGACAGGGTTTCAATGGGATGCGAGCTGCCATGACCTTTGGAAGTCCAGTCATTGAATCCTCCCTGTAGATCAAGGGTTTGAACTACCAATCCCATCATCCCTGTCCACCATAGTCAATAGTGAGGGGTGATGGGAGTCATAGTCCAAACATCTGGGGAGCCACAGGATCAAGACCCCATGCTGTAGAAACTTGTTTCTGGGGCATACAAATCGTATCATCCTAAGAGGGACCGGTAACGACTTGCTAGGGTTGTCTCCTTCGCTGTCGGATATGTAAGGGTTGTCTCCTTGGCTGTCAGATATCTGAGGGTTATCTCCTTGGCTATTGGATACCTGAGGGTTATCTCCTTGGCTTTTGGATACCTGAGGGCTGTCTCCTTGGCTATTGGATACCTGAGGGTTGTCTCCTTGGCAATAGCTGGTTGCTTTTTCCTTAAAGTTCTCCATGCCCTGTTGAGACCAGAACGTAAATCAAGCCTTGACTCATAACTGTGAAGCAAGTGGGTTTTGCATTTAAAATAGTTTCTCCAGCAGATAATATTTCTCTATGGCAGTGGTCTTGTAACTTTTTCATAGTGAGTTGAGTACAAATATTGTTTCTGGGCCCCCCCACCTAGAGGCTGCCCCCCTAGGAAACCTGATTAAAGCCAAGCTCTACCTGAGATCTATTGAGAATCCTGAATTAATTAAGCCAGGTCTAGATGAGACCCATTGAGAAACCTGAATAAAGAGAAGGTCTTATTAGAGAGACACATGTTTGATTACTCACAGTTGCAGTCTTGTGCAGGTGCTGGCCGTAGCTGACAGGAGAACTTGGAATACGTCCCCCAAAGCGTCCAGAGGCCAGTAACTGGGCTCTGTGCACCCCAGGGGCAGCACCCTTGGGAAACCCTCGTGGGGAAGAAAACCCAATACTACTTAATCCAGAAGATGCTCCAAGTTCCTGTGGAATAGGTGTTGGGGTGCTGCAGTTGGATAGTAGTGAAGGCTGACGCAATTGTAGAAAGATGGTAAGTAGGCTGCGAATTGCAATTGGTGCGGCTGGCTGTTGTAATCACTGCTGGGCCAAGGTTGCCAGAGAGCAGCACGGAGAGTGTCACAAGGTTCCTCAGGAGGCGTAGACTTTTGCTGGTGGGGGTTTTGAAACGAAGGCTCCAAGAAGGCTGAAGAGGATTCCAGGAGGAAGGAAGGTAAATTGGCTGAAAGGCTAAAGCGGGAAAGAACCTCAAAAGTGGAGGAATCCTGCGGTTAGAAAAAGAAAGAAGAAATATGAATTGGAAGGAAGAACTGGTAGAGTGAAACGGAAGGCAGCGTTTAGAGTAAGGATGAGAGAAGAGAAAGTACCGCAAGAAGCGCAGCGCGATGAAGAAAGTTAGAATGAAGGGAGAGAGGGCAATGGAGAGCGAAAAAGAATGACGCTAATGAAGTAGCAGAAATGTCGTAGTGCAGAGGCAAAGAGCTTAGGCACCACGGAGCGATGCAGAAGAGATGCACCTACCCGTTCGTTTTGATGAAAGATATAGAACGGGTAGTGTGCATGTCGCCATCTTGAGAAAGACTAGAGCGTTGCATGGGAATTACTGCGACGGAACCGAGCAGGCGCCATCTTGCATTCGACTGTCTATAGCGAGAATGGTGCTTCCTCCATTTCCTCCATAACTATCCCGAAGGAATCCTAACAGGTCTACCTGAGACCTATTGAGAATCCTGAATTAAACCAAGTCCAGGTGAGACCGGTCGAGCAACCAGAATCAAACTGAAGGTCTTGATGAGACCTGCTGGGAATCTTGAGGCAATCCAAGGGCTGGAAGAGGCCTGCTGGGAATACTAGCGCAGCCCAAGATCCCGGAAGAACCCGATATAACACTGAGAAACTAGAGTACAAAAGAAATCCCTAGCAAAACTATTGTTAGGCGGAGGACGAGCTTGAAGACAAGAAGTCTGTAAGGTTAGGATGGTGGGAGAGGCCTTGAAAAGGCAAAGTGAATGCAGAGTGGCCAAAGTATCAAGATCAAACGCTGAGTAACAGCCACAGGAACCTATCCAGAGGAACACCTTTTTGATTGCATTACAATAGGACATGGCTTTGAAGAAAAGGGTTTACATTGTTTGAATAGTGCAGCTTGGTGCCTACGGGCTCTTTATGTTTATGTGTTGTACTTCGAGTTGGCCACCCTTTTTGGAAAACCTTTACCATGTAGAGTAGTGATTCTCTGGGAAAAGATGAGCACTCTCGAGTAGGGTGCAAATGATAACATGTGGGATCCAAGTACCTAAGGTGCTCGATATAACCTATACAATGTTTACTTTAGAGACATCCCATTTCTTGCAATGCTTCAGAACCTGCAGGCATTTTGTCCAACCCCTACACCAGAGATCATCTTTACTGTGGAGCACTTGGCTTGAATCATCACAAACTGTGTCCCATGTATCATTGCTCTGCTTCCCATGTAGTCCAGGTGCTAAACACTGAATGTACCACCTGCATAATGTGGGGGTTCCGTTTGTATGTCCTCCTACTCCAAGCATGTCAAACCCTGTTGAGATATATATATAAGAGAGAGAGATTGAGATTTTCAGAAGCCCAGCTTTCCCGCAGTAATAAGATAGCATTTTAGCTACCCTCCGCTATTGTGCTCCCCCACCCCCCTCAAATCCAGTGGGCAATCTCCAAATCTCCATCCACCTTGTGTTTATGGGACACCCCCAGAACTTTTCAGTTTTCCTGCCCGCCATTGCCTCCAATGACGCCTGCCCCTCCCATTTCCGGTTGCGATCCCCATCCACAACGCGCTGTCATCAACCGCCATCCTTCCTTTCCATCCGCAACCTCACCCCTGTCCCCCTCCTCGTCTCACCAGTGCCGCCATGCGCTCCTCACATGCGTGGGTGAATATCTCGGGCGCTATAACAGACCAAGGTGCCCATCAGCAAACATTTCCCGGGAAAGAGGGGATAACCGGAAACAAGTAGGTTGAAGCATGTCAAAAAGGTCCTTCCACACATCCAGTGAGCAATTGACACACAAGTCTGTTTCAAAACCTTCTATTACGTAGTGAGGGGAGGTTTGGGATAAACACATACCTAGATGAAGGGGTCTTTTCATAACAAAAAAAGATATTAGTCTCTGGGCGTGGTCTAAACAAATGGTTCTATGTGATATTTCCGCTTTTTGAAGGCTGCATACCAAAAATACCCATTTTTAGTTCGGTTCACTTTGGGCGGCCCTCAAAAGCAGAAATACCATATTCCTGTGGGTGGGGGGGGGTCACCCCCAACCTTCAGGCAAGCTGCCCCCCAACCTTCCTCCGCACGGGAGGGATGTGACCCTCCGAATGCCCCTTGCCTCAGATGCCACCTCCGCACCCAGTTCCCCACCTCCCTCAAGCATTCTCCCTCAATCCCCTACCACATACAAAAACAGACATGCAAATGCGCTGTCACGTTTACCCCCCCTCACCCATCACAAACATTCTCCTCCCCCACCACTCAGACATACGGACGCACACACAAAACCACTCGCCTGCAACTCCTCTTCTGGTCCCGCCGTGCCTGTTAGCACCTGCGCGCACTCAACTGTGGCAGGGGTGCGATAGTTCAATTTAAAAAGGCCGCTCTCTTCGCCTTTGTTAAAAAATAAAAAAATCACTACATATTAAACAAACACCTTTGGGCAGGGGTGAACTATATACTATAGCTGGGGTTCCTGGCCTAATAAGGACACTAGTTTTCCTAAGGTCCTCTAGTTTTTGGGCCAGTATCTGGAATATAGCACCTGGTGCGGCCCATGGCCGCAGTCCACAATAGGAAGGGGTTGTGATGAAGGTCCAAGGGGTCTTGGGTGCCAAATATACCACGACGAGGAGGACTCTACTAGTGGTGTGCGCTCAGGGTTACTCATAATGGTGCACTGGGCTAGCTAAGGAATCACCAGTCATTTCAGGACTCCCTAATCTAATGCACAGTTTCAGGGAAATAGGGAACACTTCGCTTCTTGGTTCACAATTACAATCTTGGGGATATTGTGCCCAGCTCACATTTTTACTTCACAGTCCGAGAGATGGCGTGCCCAGTTCGATTCTTGACTTTGCCATTTAGCGAATATTCCCCCTTCTGGCTCACGGTACAGATGTGGACCTGCATATTGCCGCCCTCTAGTCCCAGGTCCAACCTCCTGGGCTAGGAGCAATAACTTTTGAGACACACCTTCCAAGTACTTGTTGCCCATTTCCTAGAGTTTTTGGCAGGCTGTGCTATTGCAACCCATGGGCCAAGGGTTGCCCACCTGTGTCAAGGTATCCTCTGTTCTCTGTTAACTTGTGATCTTTTTCCAGGGTCTAGTTCTCCCCCTGAGCTAGTCTCTCCTCCAAGGTCTCGTTCTCCCTCTGGTGGCTTTCTTCCAGTGCCTGGATCTCTGCCCGAGTAAGTCTCTCGCTCTCTGTTCTCTCAGTATGCAAGAGATGGAGTGCCTTTCTATCTCTCCATGTAGTAGTTAAGGAGTCCTGTCAATTGTACTCTCCAGACCCTGGCCCCTCTGCGTCTTCTGGTTCTTCTGGCTTTGGCCTTCATTTTGCAATGCATGCCCTGCACTCATGCATTCCCCCAGACTGAGGAAATGGAGTCTCCTTTATACTGCCTGGGCCAGGTGCTCACTCCCTGGGATTTCTCTGCTGTTGGCCGGCAGCCATCATTATGGGAGTGAGGCTTTCTAGGAGTACTCGGGTGGGAGGCCATTTTGAATTTATGCTGTGTGCTTTTGGTGTTGGTTTTCTGAGCAGCCGGTTTACCCCCTCTCCCTTGCTTGCAGCATTCTTTGTAGGTAGCCTGGGGAATTTCACATTTTTCAGGGCTTTTTCTTGGAAATTAGTTTGCGCTTTCATTGAGGTTTGAGGGCCGTGCAGGTCAGTGGCGTCGCTAGGGGCAGGGCCTGGGGGGGCCGGGGCCCCCCCTGTGAAGCCCTGTGCCCCCCTACCTAAGATGAGCAGTGACCATGTTCTCTCCCTACTTTTGTCTGTGCCCCCCTACTTTTGTCTTTGGCCCCCTCTGTGCCCCTCCTAAATTTGATTCCTGGCGACACCACTGGTGCAGGTATATGCAAGCCATGCTGCTGAATGGTGAGTAGATTGGTGATGCAGTTTTCCACTGTGTGGTTCTGTGAGGTACTATTAATGAATAACAGGGTTCAAAATTGAGGAGGGCTGAGAGCGATTTAGCTTCTGCTTGTAGCCCAGAAGTGCTGGTTAGCTTGACCCCGACAGCATCCAGGAGCTACCCTTTGGCCCCCAAGACCAACTAATGCCGAACAAACATACCTATGTGACATTGGGCCTCATTACGACTCCGGCGGTAGCCATGCCGCTATTGGCGGCATGGCTGCTGCCGAAATCGGGCCGGGTTCCCAGAATGGGGAGTTACCGGGCCATTCCGAGTTCGGAGGGCCCGGTAATTCCTCCCGCCAGGAACCCGGGCCCGGACCTTCCCCATTCCCATCTGAGCCCCCATAGGGCTCAATGGGAATGGGAGAGGGTGCAAACAACAGGCCGATGACGAGCGTCCCGTTGTTTGCTCCCTCTTCCCCTCGCGGGACCCGGTAGGACGCCTGGTTTGACCAGGCGTTACTTACCGGGTCCCACGAGGGGAGCATGTAATGAGGCGGAACGGGTTTAACGGGTCTGCCTCTTTTAGCGGAGCCCGTTAACCCGTTCTGCCTCAGTCATAATGAGGCCCATTAACTTTGTGTGTGTGGGACAATCTGTAAATAAGCATTAGAGCACATCTATTTATTTATAAAGTGCGCCTTCACTGGCAAGGGCATTGTGGCGGCGCCGACAGAGTGATAAGGCAGCAAAGAACCAGAAAGAACTAGAACACAAATGTCTTCAGTGTGCGACGAATAAGGAAGTGATCTTCTGACCCTGCTGGCTACACAGGAAGAGAATTCCAGAGTCGGGCTGCCGCCACTGAAAAGGAGCAGCCGCTGGCCCTGGAACGATGAAAGCGGGGGTTCTGAATGCCAAGGGAGGAAGCAGAGTGAAGAAGGCGAGATGGAACATAGGGAGAGAACTTAACTTGTAACTACTCTGGACCAGTACCACAAAAAACCCAGCACACAACACATAAGGCCTTAAAATCCACCCGCTTTGCCACGGGGAGCCAGTGTAATGCAGCAAGAATAGGAGAAGCTGATGCCCGAAATGGAACAACAGAAGCCACTTTAGCTGCCGTGTTCGGTAACACATGCAGGCGGTGTAAAGGTAGAGGGGCTGGGCCAGTTACAGAGAATTATAGTAGTCAAGGGAGCCGGACACCATAGAAGATGAAACCAAAGAGTGGAGATTCACCAGTAAAAAGGGAAGAACTTTGTGCAGCACTTTGAGTTTAAAATAGACTTATTGACAGACCGAACTAACCTGAGTGATTGACGGACCGAACTAACCTAGATACAGAGAGGACCGCTTAATTCACAGGTTTTTAACTACCTGCACAGGTTTAGGCAGAGAGGCAAGTACAGAAGGCCAGAAATCCACGGTCCAAAGGGAGGTGCTTGAGACAGGGCCCACTACTAAGGCCTTAGTCTTGCTGCCATTGAGAAGAAGCCAGTTGTCACTCGTCCAGGTATTGGTTGAGAGAAGAAAGGCCTGGCGACGTGAGGCCGTCGCCTGCTGCCTAAGTTCCAAGCACATTAGAATCTGGGTGTCATCCGCATCGGAATAGCACTTAAACCAGAAAGAGTGAATATGTTTAATCAGAAGCTGAATATAGGTATTAAAGAGAGAGAGAGCTGAACCTTGTGGGACCCCACAAGAAATAGAAACAGGAGGACAGGAGGAGAAAGAAACCAAGAGAGATTGTGAGCGACCAGAATGAAAAGAGCAGAACCAGGCGAGGACTGGGCCGCCATGGCTGCTGAGGACAACCTGTCAATCGGGATGGAGTGATGGGTGGTGTCAAAGGCTGCTGACAGATCTAAGAAGTTCAGCACCTTTACACCACCCTCATCCATCAGGCGGGCCATGTTATCCACAACTGACGCCAACACCGATTCAGTACCCTGCACGGGCTGAACACCAGATTGAACAGGATAGAGGAAACCAGCATTTCAAGGAAAAAACGAAGACGAGGCATCACCAAAGATTCAAGTAACTTCATAGAGAAAGGTAGTAAAGAAATAGGCCGAAGGTTACAGGAAATGGAGGAATCCAGAGAGAGTTTTTTTTCTAGAGGAATTACTGTTGCATGCAGACCTATATGATCTATAAAGCCTAAGCGGTCATAAATAAAGGACAGAAATGGTCTGTTTGCATCTTACACGGACGTTAGATTTGCAGAACGCTCCTGGTTGCCCATTGGTAGCTCCTGCTCATTGGTTCATTTTGAACACAGGAGCTGCTTTTAGCTCCTGCTCGTCCAATCTTAATTTCGATCCCTGATGACTAATGATTTAGTTATTTATACAGCTTTTACACCTATTTACATACATCATCGTCATCCCAACAGAAGTTGGTACTCCTTTATCGACCTCGGAAGGGTGAAAGGCTGAGTTGGCCTTACTGGGAATCAAACCTGTGACCTGCAGATCACACCTAGATCGCAGCAGTGAGTACTCAACCCGCTGAGCTGTCTTACTGGCAGAAAGTGGGGTTTCAGGGTATAGTTTGCTTCACACCTGGCTGATGCTGGGTTTTTCCAACCTCGATCCCTAGACCGAGGGATGGAGTTTCCATTGAAAGCATTGGAGTGGGTCCCTGCTGGATGTTGGACGGGGTACTTCTACAGCCTCATTGTGTCTTCGGAGGTCCTGTTTGTGATTGTCCCTTGAACCCAGAATGAGGGATATTGCTCACTTCCCTACGAGCACAAAAGTCCATGCTCGAGTCTTGATGCCTAATCTATCCTTAGGAAGTGGGACACCAGAGGGAATGTGACAGGAGTGAAATCCACTGTGTTCTTCCTCATGAGAGCACATCTCCTAGCAGGCAAGCATCCCTGGTCCCCAGAGGCCCACGGTGGGCAGGCTAGTGTGACGAGTCGCACAATCCCTTTCTGTATTGAAATCCCTATTATTCAATTTTTGGACCAATCCTTCACTGCCGTCAGGGGGGCGCGTACCCGTAGTCTCGCAAATGACTGTTATGGAAATGGAAACAGGACTACGTCGTCCATGGTGGCCATCCTTTTTTTTCCCCCTTTTTAAAAAAAAAAAAAAAGAATTGAGAAACGGCCACGTCTTTTCTTAACTTAAAAAAATAAACTATTAGTATACAGTAAATAGTGCCAGATACTAATAGCAATATTACCATTGCAGGTGGGCATTACCGGGCCTGGTAATGTCCTGGCATAATGGGTAAAGCCCTTGATTCTACCTGGTCCTGGGCATTAGCTGGCCCGGTAATGCCCACCTCCGAGGGTATTCTTGCTTAATTAGAAGAGTAGGAGCTACATCTGGCTCTTGGGTGTCGGGCATCACCCAGTAGTCAGGAGCTAACTCTTGCAAACCAGAAGGTGATGCACTGTAAAGCTAACTTCCACATAAGAGGCAATCTTTAACTTGGTGTCCATTTTGTATGATCCGTTATGTTTAAATACGTCCCAGATGTGTCCTTATTCTTCAATAACATTTTGAAAGTTAATGTCAAGTCTGCATGTTTGCAAGGCACCGGTTTGGCCTGGGGAGCCAAAGGTAGCTCCTGGTTAATGTTGCTTTCAAGCTAGCCGGGCTCGCCTAGGGTAGAAGCAGGAGCTAAAGGGCTCCCAGAAATTTCAAACCCTGCACTGCATAAGTTTTCCACATTGAGTGCTGCAGTTTACCGTCCTGTCCTCTCAAATAGCAAGAGGAAGCACTGATTTTAGAAGGATGTTGCACTGCTTCCCTCAGCGGTGTCTTGCTGTCCAGCATGACCGTCACATACCCTCCTGGAGCCACCTCTGTCATCGTCTGAAGCGCCAAATGTGGAACATTTAAGTTCCAGTGCGCATATATTTCGTAGCACACTTGTGCATTCCTTGCCCGGTCTTGGTCCTATCCACTGTTAAGAATTAAGTAAAATTACCAAGAAAAGAAAAAATTGCTAAAATATTAGTCCTGGGGCTCAGCCCTGGCAAACACCTGCACAAATTAAGCATTGCATGTAAGGCATTTCTCTACGTCGAGGGTCTGCAAACAGTGGCTCTCCAGATGCTCTGGACTATGTCTCAGATGAGCCTGAACTATTGACTCCATGCTGACTGGGCCTAATGGGAGTTGTAGTTCAAAACATCTGTAGAGCCAAAGATTGTAGAGGAGCCCTGCTCTATATGAAAGTATTGGCTCCACACATTGTATTTGCTAAATGTTGACATCTTCAACACTGTGAAAACTTTTGTTGGTAATTTATTGTAATGTGGGTCGTTTTGTGTCGCAACCTCTGTGCACTGCTTTTCTAACAATGACCTTGTCCTGTCACCCACCTCTCCTACCCACTTTGGTTCACGTTTCTCCTGCCATTTGCCGGCTCCATGTGCATATATACAGTGCAATATGCAGTTATAAACCTCACCACTTTCAAGATCCTCTATGCTCCCACCGCATTTCAGCTCGTATTCCGCTAACGAATTGCGCTGCTAAACTTTGCAGCACAAAATCATCTTTCATTTGCATTGGGTCAAAGTTTTGCATTTGACGAATTCGTATTGTCATCGCTTTTACCCACAGCCAGCAACGACCATCTTTTTTTTACCCCGCGTTAGAGCAAGTATAATAATGTCTGTCTGGAAGTTGCAGTATTGCTTATCTCAAGTGCATTATGGGTAGCCAAAACATGGGGGACGGAAAGACGACCCCTAGTGTGAGACAACTCATTATAGGGCTGGGCGATATATTGAGTTTTGGAGATAAATCGATATATTTTCAAAATCGATATAGGATGAGACAATGTAGTTACAATCGATATATAAACATTTATAAACATTACATATACTACCATTTTTTATTTACATTTTTATATTTACGCAGCTGTGTGTATTCTCAAACGGGAAGAGGAACCCTGTATTTGCACTTTATTTTGATCAATATCTTATAAATAAAGCTGTTTGTGACTTCTCACATGTAGTTACCAGTTTACAACTTAGCATTCAACCCACATAAACCATATTGAAATATATTTATCATATATCACCATTCAGCCCAAAAATATCAGGATATGACGATTGGTCCATATCGCCCAGCACTGCCTCGCCATGGTAACTTTCCAGAAACGTAAAGCGCTTCTAGAGTTCCCAGTCTGGAGCACTCGGATAAGAGACAGTCCAAACAAATAGCTATTTATTTGAAACCTCATCAGACATTTAGCCCAACACACACAGGATGCGACTTCCGTTTTGGTCTTCTCAAGTCCCAAACCATCCGTGAACCCAAGCAGGTGTGGAATACTTGTCACATCGGTGGTACGGTTGGCGTGCTAGATGTTGTGATGTTTGGTTGTGGACCTGTATTTCAACTGATTTTGGTATATTTGGGGATATAAATGGGAAGAAAACGTTTGATTGTATTCTCCCACTTCTGCAGGTTAAGGGAGACCACTTTGCCCAGGGCTTCATTACATTTTCAAGCAACTAAATGATGTGTGACCCTAAAATGTTAGGAACTGGGGCTAAGGATAGCTCAGGGGCAACCTGTTTGTTTTGGAAGCAAGACAACGCGGTGCAACACAGGTTCGAATCCCAATCCCGCGCTTAGAAACCACTCGCTGGTATTGAGCATGCTATAAATGAACAATACAAAAAAAAATGATCATATTAAAAAAAAGGAGGGAGATATTCCTAATTTAAATTTTAGAAAGAAATACATTATTCATTTCACATATTTTTTTTTTTCTTTTCTCCAAGTACACAGGTCAACACAGGAAAAACTCCATTAGAAATAATGTTAATTTACGTCATAAAATCAATTCATATAATGGGAGTTCTAAGAAAAAAATAAAAGTCATATGATTGGGTACCAAATAAGCCACAACACCATTAATTTAAAGGCTTTCGGGGAAGCCACCAATAATTGGGAACTGCTGCAAAATATGTTCTTTACTTTTTTTATGGATACTAAAGCGATGCGTGTGAAGGCACAAAATGTCTTCTCTTGATTTTTCTACGGATACTATTTTACTAATTTATTTAAATGACAGGCTCATCTTTTTGGCAATAACTTATTTAATTACTGAAATGATTTAATTTCTTTAATTTCTTATTTCAAATTGAGTTACTTTAATTACATAACGGGCAACGTTCATGTTTCACGCGCCAAAATATGCAGTGCCAATAGGTCCCTGTGCCATGGTGGCCGCGGCCAACAGCGCAAGCCATTAAGGGATCTGCGTTGCAGAAGCCATGCCTAAAGGGCACGCCAAAGGGACTGCGCCAAAATGTCCTACGTGGTCTCTACGGTTGCTCTGAACCTGGGTTTTCATTCCCTTGTAAACATGGCGGGCCGAGCTCCAGGGCAGCTTCCGGTGGTTATCGAACATACCTATTTTTTTTTCAGGGCTGCTCCCATGTTAGTAGGCAAAATTGAACATTACTCTTGTGGTTTTTAAAGTTTTTTATTTATAATAATGTAACCCCCATCGTGAAACATCAGACAGCAGTTGCGCTGACCGCAATAATGTAAATTGTGCTGGTGTGATTGTTTTGAGAACTTCTTTGTTTCTGTTGGCGCTGGCGGCCATTGTGAATTTCTACTACAGCTCCCTGTAAACGTACTTCAAATTCGCTCTCCATGCACACACTTTACGTTGATGTGTGCTTGAAAATAAGATTTGATGTATTTCGATGTCTTGCATATAGTGCTAAAGGCAGCAAAACAATCAAGGCTGGTATAATAGGCAAGTATGTAATTTCACCAAAATGCCTGGGGTAGCGGAAGTGACATCACATGACCTTTGGCCTCTGGTGACATGACAGGAAGTGATCTCATTTCACCCCCACCCTGAAGTGACCTCACAGGAAGCGATGGAACACGACCTTTCACCCCTTGACAAAACAGGAAGTGGCATCACATAGCATTGTTCCTAGGTACACTATGAAAAATATGGTTACTATATTGTGATGTACATTTCCTACAAGAATGGATCACCGGATGTATCATTAATATCAGTGTGTGTAGGCCCATATTACCAAATTACTCTGAATACAAGCAGACGTCCAATGCCAAATTATAATATAGAACAGATATACATACAATATCACCCAACCTGTGTTAGTACTCATTTATCGACCTCCGATGGATGAAAGGCTGAGTTGAGGAGTCTAAGAACAGTCTAAATCAGTGACTCACCCTCTGAAGTGTGCCTGAAATAAACCTAGTTTAATGAGTCTAGCAATTATTGTATAAAATTGTAGAAAGACAAATGATTTGTTATTCCTATTCTTTCTTACTCAGGGTCACTGCTCAAAGTGTTACACTTGTGGAACCCCCTGTTTTTTTAAGAGCCCTGAACAAGAAAGCCAGCCACTACAGAAACAAAGAGCCACATGGTGCTGGCCCCAGCCCAGGAGCAAACATTTAAAAAGAAAAAAAGGTTATACTTTTTTTTTTTTTTTAGGGGTAGCAAGGGAGGCCTCAACTGCGACCCCTGGCAACCCCCAAATGACATCCATGATAATAGGTTATAACTCAAGACCCACCTCTACAAGGAGTCTTTCCTCCAACACCTAGGCCATCACGTCGCCCCTCGCACCACCTGACTCGTTAGACGCCGCCCGCCCTGCCCCTCTCCTCCCTACCACCCAGTACATCTGTACCCCTCCTTTGTGCCCTGTATCCTACCCGCTGCTGTATATCTGTTCTGTTGTTACCTCTGAAAAGCACTCAGTTATGCATCTGTACTTTTGGGATCTGTGCGAAAAGAACGAAGAAGAAAGGCTGAGTCTCAAAAGCCCTTTTTTTTCCCATTTGTCCACATAAATGTTTGCGGGGGGAGGCCCCCGCATACCTCCCACCTTACCCCTATACATTTTTTATTAACTTTACCTATATATATATATATATAGACAAATGGGGGCAGGCTTGTGGGCTTCGGTCTTTTTGCCCTCTGTCTTTTTGGGTGTTTCCGTACTGTTGTATACCTCTGTAAAGTGCTCTCTTGCTTCTTGAACCTAGGTCCATGCTCAATAAATACCATATCAATAATCAGAATAATAACGTAGCCAGATCTGTGCCTGGTGTGGTTGGTGGAACGCACTGACGAGAAGGTTAACTATACTGCAGTCTGCCTGTGATTGTTCTCAGTCCGCGTAACAATTCGTAGAGGCGCATCTGGTACTTAGACCAGCATTACCATCAAATTCCGGCGACGACAGTCATGCGCAGAGACAACCCGCGTCATCTCGGAGTAACCACAATGCTTGTGTTTCAGTAGCCGGCAGAGCATAACCCTCCGCGTTCAGAAGGTACAGGGTGACGAGGTTCAACACACCGCAGAATTCAAACATTTAAGCAATACATTAACGGCCATACAGATATAGGCTTTCAGAAGCAACAAGATTGGACTTCTCTAAGGCACTACATAATCAAAGTTATGTAACTGGGACTTCTAATAAACTGACGGTTCAGAGACTACTCGCCGCATGGGCCATTTAACAGCAAAATGTTTGCAGTGTTTTTATGGGGGGGGCAAGCTACCCTTCTGCCCCCCCTTGCACCCATTAAAATATCCCCTGCACCACCTCCCTAAATATACTGGAGAATCGTGTGTTGAAATGGCCCTTCGCCAAAAGTGTTTAAATGGTCGCGGACACTTGTGCGGGTTCGAACCCGACTGCCCAAGAAGGAATACAGCGGAATAGTGTGCTAATGTCATTTCGGATGGCATGAAGGTTAGAGTGTGATCTGATCTTAGTAGTTCCTGCAATGTCACCGCCCCCCCCCTCCCGCACCTCCCCCAACCCCTCTGTCCCAACATTAGAATGATTTCCAGGAGATTTGAAAAAGAACGGAATGGATAAGACCCCACCCAGGTCTCGGTTAGTGATGCGATGAAGCCAAGTAGTGCGACGTGGATTCACCCGCTAGCTGGAGCTCCATTGACACCTAGTCGTTGGGAGTGCGCATTCTACATGTTGGGCAGCGTAGGCGGCCCCCATGTTGGCTGCTTAGCTTGGAACACACTTCCATCCCGCAATCTCCAATATGGTAAGATGTTAAACAAAGACCTTCTTGATTGTTTTTTTCTTTGTCTGTGCACAGTGCGGAAATGAATGGACTCCCAGTGGTGACCGATTTGGCTGTTCCGTGTCATTTCAACAAATTAAATTATTTCTTTTTGGGTATCATTTCGAAATGTTACTTTTTCTTTTCGGGTGGTGGAGTCCCTACCCATGCCCTGCTTTTCCCTTCACTACCACCCTACCCTAAGCCCCTCCCCATACACCTTTTTGCTCCTTACCCTACCAATACATATAAAAATTAGAAGTATTTCTATGTAAATTACAACAAAGTAATTTACTTCGTGGAAACAACGAGATCCTGGTGTGGATGGCACTTGGCCTATTCCTGCTGGCCATCCCTACCACTGATGCTCCACAACTTTCTTACAAAATGTCTAAGTGCTCGAGCTCCTTTGAAATTAGAATAAGCCTGGTCTCTTTTCTCCTGACCACTTCACCGGACTAAGGTTTTAACCCAAATAGGAGGTCCTGTCCGGCAGATTCAAAGGGGCAATCACTATCTTTTTCTGTCGGCTACATCCCACGAGGCAAGGTTTGCATCCCGCCAGTGCACGGTGTAGAGCGAGAAGTTGTGACGCGCGTTCCATTGTAGACCTTTGATTGAGATGTCGCTGAGCTCTAGGAAGCCCAGGAGTGGGTAACACGTGCCCTGAAGACTCTGTCAAAGCAGCAACCCCTTCGCTGGCCTTGCTTACCTTTAGCACAACACTTATTGGGGTGTTGGGGGGATATTGTCCCCCAGAATGTACTGTGAAAAAGTACCTACCTTGCTGGGGGCTGGGTAATTGGGTGCGGGAGACCCCGATAGCCATGGAAAGCCAACCGCTCTGCTCCATGAGGGCTATGGGCATGCGGCACTTAATACGAAATAAAATAAGTATCAACCCCCCCATTGACCCCTTCCTCAGGCCACCACCCGTGCCCCCCTGATATCATTCAAGCAAGCATTTGGGCAGTGAAAGGTTTGCCACAATGCGCCGCTTGGCAAATGTTGCTTGCAAGTGTGGCGTATTACCAACGCATACCTAGTAGCAAAGCTGGCCCTAGGATTTGCAGGGCCCCGGTCGGCAAAAGATGTGTGGGGGCCCCCTTATTTGCATCGCAGAAACTGATGTCACAAAATGAGTCATTAATATCCGTGGGATCAACTGACCTTTAGTATTTAACTGTTAATATTATGTATGTGGCAATATCAGGAGTGAGGATTATTTTGGGGTAGCCGACAGAGTGAGCTGAATCATTTGTAGCGATGGGTACCTCAAAAGAAAGTACTGTGACGGGGAACAGCAGGCACGCGTGTGACGAAGCGCACATCGTGGTCCCATTTGTGCATGGCATATTTTGAGTATGGTTGAGGGCATGCAGAGCAAAATCGAGCCTGGTTGGGTGCGGGTGAAAAATAGCAGCACGCCAGGGACTGATTTTTCAGGGTCATTTATGTGGAAACTGGGTTCCTAAAGGGCACGACCGCCTATCGGCGAAAATATCTTAAACCATAACACTGCGTGCGGAATTTCACCAACTTTTTAATAAGCATATTGATTTATTGGCATATGGACCGATGCGTAAAATGACTTTGTAAGACTGATGTACTTTGATTTACTCTAAGAGGGAAAGGACTGGGCCCGCAGACGGTTCAGTAGATTGTGGTGTGATATTTTGACAGTAAAAATAATTTGTAGGCAAGCATTATATTTGCAGAGGTGGAAGCTAACCGAGGCAAATTGAAAAAAACGAGGTTTTATGATGGATTTCAATTTTATTCTCATAGTACAAGCACTAACATTTATAGGCAACATCCATTTTCTTTTATTGACACTTCTTTTTTCTATCTGGATGGCATTTTATTTAGGAAAATGTACTGCTGAAAAACACGTGCACAACTGTGTTGGAAGTGGGGACGCTTCAGTGCCTGCATCACCACAATAAATTCAAAATACGGCGCTGCTTATGCAAAAGCTTGTGCACCTCCAGTGGCCCTTGTGCTGCCTGATGGCACTCGGCGCAGTAAAAACACCTGCTTGCTGTCATTTTCAACAAACAAAGCCAGGACAGAACAATAACTTTCCAAATTAAATGTTACATTTATTGCTCGTGTAAACAATTATGTACTTGATCACATGACGTGTTTCCCCCTAAAACTGGTGCGCAATACAAATAAATAAACAAACAAACAAATCAAATTGATTTATTGCTGGCTTTCCCCATGCAATTTGGAAGTTAATCTCTGTAAATATAAAAACACCTATGATGGGGTGTAAAATATATATATATTTTAATCCTGTTCCATAAAATGTATACAATAGCCTAAAAGAAAAATGAAAAGACACAGAGCCCATGGAATGTTACTGACTAATGCTTGATCCCCATAGTGGCGGGACCCAACTTCGTTTCCCGGTTGGCACCGCTGGGAAGAAGTGTAATGGGGGCGCAGCACTTTTTTTTTGGGGGGCTGTTTTCAGCCTTGAAGAGTGGCATGGCTACAGTTGTGCCTCAGAATTACCCTATGTCCAATCTTCCGACCTTGTGGCCAATATGGTTTAGTCTCATAATGATGCCAAGTATGTGGGCACCTAAATTCGTCCGAAATTAGTATGTTCCGCTCGGGCCGAATACTTTTTTTAATGGCGAGCTCAGAGAAGGATGCTAGTTAGGTTGTTGCCAGTTAGTGTGATCCAGTCTTTGATGTCAAGAAATGTCTTGTTGTTTTTGGGTGCGTCAGTAGGTCGGGTGGAAGGTAGCTGTCGGAGCGTGGGTGAGCAGGAAGTGGAAAGCGGCGCGTTCCATGGATGCAGGTGTGGTGTACCCCTGGCCGGTGCACGTCAATGAGTTCTTGTGGATAATAGTGAGCTTTCCACCAGCCTTCTTAAATTACTTATGTTGTATGCCACATCCGGTTGGGTGATGCCTCCAGAAACACCCTGGATGCCAAGGAGGGAGCCATGTCTGTATGGTAAACATTGCATCTAGATTTTGAGTGGTGATGAGGTCAGCAATGTCTGCTGCATGCAGTGCTACGATGTGAGCGTTGTTGAGCAGGAGGTGGAGTGTGGGTGGTGATGAGGTCAGCAATGTCTGCTGCATGCAGTGCTATGGTGTGAGCGTTGTTGAGCAGGAGGTGGAGTGTGGGTGGTGATGAGGTCAGCAATGTCTGCTGCATGCAGTGCTACGGTGTGAGCGTTGTTGAGCAGGAGGTGGAGTGTGGGTGGTGATGTGAGATGTGGATGAGGTTCTGCAGCTTGGAGGTGCTGTGGCGCAGCCTGTGAACAGGGTGTGTTTGCGAGTGTGGGTGAGTTTGGGATGGGAAGGGGTGAGTGAGGTTTGATACACATGCTGCTGGTTCACCTGGGATATGTGCAGCGGGGTGGCAGGGAGGGGGGAAGAGTCAGGCCCTTTCCACAACCAAACCAGAATTGTCATTTTTTTTGTGTACCCTCCGCTTCGGGCCGGAGATGCCGAGGGATACAGGAGTTAATAAGGCGAAGAAAGGGATGGGGCAGAAAAAAAGCTCCAAAAATGTTGCAGCAATAGCAGGTGGTCGGGGCAGATGTCACATGGCCTGGATTCCCTTGCACCAGCTGATTAACTGCAAAAAAGGTCTGGTAGGCTGCTTAAGAAAGGGGTGGGTAGACAACTGGTGTATACCACCTGGCAGATTTGGTAGTTCCGGTCAGGTGCGTTCTTTAAACTTAAGTGCAGGAGTGCGCAGAGCCTACAATGATTCTTTATGGGAATTCAGGATGAACATACACACCCTTAGCACTGAAGCAGCTTATGTGAAAAGTACATATAGAGAGTAAAAGCATGCATTAGATTTGTGTTCCCACCAATTACAAACAAAATTGCCTCGGGAGGATAGCTCAGGGCCAACGTGCGCGCCGCAGAGCAACACCGGTTCGATCCCTGAGTCCGTGCTTAGAAACCTCTGGGTGTTAACCTATCAATGGTATGTTTACATGCGCTATTGGCGTGGTGTGGTGTGCCATGTCGCTGGCGTTCCTAGTGTGCAGGTCAGTCGGTGTTATGCTGTGGAGGTTGTGCCTTGCTGAAGCCTGATTGGCTCAGAAGGGCATAAGCGATATGGATGGTTGCAGCAATTTATTTTTTGTGGGGTGGGACCTATGTTGGGTGGGAGCCCGGTGCTCTGTGTGGTGCTCAGCGGTGTGTCGTGGACTGCATTGAAGTATATTGTGTTGCTGCTGTTAACGGCATGCAAGAGTTCGATGTAGAGGTGCAGCTCTTGCAGAAAGCTGTAGCTTAGCTGTGTGCTTTTAAGAATGCTAAAATCAGGTGTGACCCATGTCGGAGGATGTTTGGTGTCCTCTACCCCACTGCATAGGGTGGGTCTGCAACTACTACGTACACATGTAGCAGGACCAGGTGTTTATTGCACATGATAATAATAATAATTTAGCATTTATATAGCGCTACGAACCCTCAGGTATCTGAGCGCTGCTTATTATTACCCACGGTGTGTGGTGCTCATTTATTGACCTTGGAAGGACGAAAGGCTGAGTTTGACCCTTGCCGGGATTGGAACCTACATCAGCAGGCTCTGTACAGATGTTAAAGTGAGCGCTCTACTCGCTGTGCTATTGGACTGGTTTATGCCTTTGCAAGGTGCTGGCCCCTTGAGTTACTCTGCAAGTGCTCGAATGAAATGACTGTTATCAAACCGTCCCTATGGCAACGGAATTCGAGAGTTGTGGAAACGGTGAGACACTTGAAGTCTAGTATACGCACTGAAAACCGACACACGTTGGCATCTTTATGATTGTGAACATGTAATGAAAAAGTAACATATAATTTACTTGGGAATATTTGGCTCACACTGGTAAACAGCACCTAGATGCCTCCGGGTTGGGTGCGCTATGTAAATTGCAAAATAAATAAATAAACAAGCCCAAAGACCCCATCATCTGGCAGTGACACCATGGGCACAGTAGTTGGCGCTACTTCGCTTGATGGGGGAGGGGCGTGGGTGTGAAATTTCAAGTTGCAAACTACTAGCCAACCAGTCATTGGCCACCTCAAGTCTACACAAATGGCACGCCATTTCTTACTCGCCAGGCATCCGTTATCAACAGCCGTGGGCCAGTGGCGAGTGCGGCTTTTGAGCCCCGCTTGACCACTGGTTCATTTAGTCGCATGGGAGTGCTGGGCACGGCTCTACCACCCAGGCCTCTGCGCTCCAAGCTTGATAATCCTCACTTCAGGAAAAGGCCTGTGGGTATATAGGACTGTAAATGGCTGGGGATTGGCTGCAGGGATGGGTTTCACTGTGAGATTTTTGATAGGTTTGACCAGAGCTAGGTTTGCCAGTCTTGTCCCTCTGAATGCGGAGGTTGAAATGCCTGGCGCCTCCCTCCTCGCTTCCCTTTCTCGTGCTTCTCTTCTTCCGGCCCTCCTCACCCTGCCTAAAGTGTGTGCTTGAATGCTAGCGATGCAGTGATATGATATGACATTTATAACACGCCTATACACAAGTGTTTCAAGTCGCAATGAGGCAAGGGAGGGGAAACAGAGGGATTACGGAGACAACCGTTTTACTAGGCCAGCTGGTACGGATTAAGTATTATACGCGAGTGTACATACCGTGTAGTATCTTCCTCGTGGTGGTTGTGGTCCTATCTATCCCCAGAGAGCAGGGGTGGACTGGGAACCAAAAGAGGCCCTGGACATAATGTTCAAAATGGCCCCATATTACTCAAGGTCGGCTTTGTACCAATTCTCTAGAGACCGGCAGACCCATCCTGACTGCTGTGAGAAGGCAGCGGGACTCTGCCCCAAGCGGTGGGAGTGCTTCGTCTGTGCAGCGCCAGGAAGCCGCGAGTCTGGGCGGGTTTGGTTAGGACTGTGGCGCGGAGTCCCTGGTGATCACTGCTGACGCAATGCATGCCTGGGAGACGCCCCAGCCCTCGCGACTCCGCAAGAGAACTGGAGCAGGCGACGGCTCTTGGGCTGCTCGTTTCAAAACTATGATGCGGATCACTTCATTGGGCTCGTGAATGCTGTTAATTAATCCATTGATGAATTTAACGTGTCACCAATAGTGCAAAGTGATATGAACTTATATGGATGCTGATATTAACCATGCATAATGTGTTTTACCTGTATGTGCTGCTGTTCCTTTTTTCTTGGTTCGAACCAATTAATGTTGTGTATATGCAAAAGGCTTGTTTTTTTTTTTAGCCATGTGCATTAAAAAATAAAAAAATAAAAATTACTCATTTTCAGCAAACCCAGTCCTTTTCCTATGTAAAAATGTGGAAATAAAATAGGTTACGACACAAAAGAGGCCCCGGGTGCAGAGGCCTACCAGGACATCTCCAGAGTTCCCTATAGGCCAGTCCATGTCTGCCTAGGGTGCAGAGGCCTACAAGGACATCTCCAGATTTCCCTATAGGCTAGTCCAGCCTTGCCAGAGAGCAGAGGAGATGTTCCGTCTATAGGCCATCCCACCCCTGCCAGAGAGCAAGGGAAAGAGATGCTCTGTCTATAGGCCAGTCCAGCCGTGCCAGAGATCAGGGGAAAGATATGCTCTGTCTATAGGGTTCTATGTGTTAATATCCCCGCATAAATATCGCCATACAAAAATAACACCATATTTTTGTGGCAATATTAATGCATGGAACCTGCATGGGACACCCCCGCAACCCCTGCATTATTTTTAAAGGAGCGGGGGACATCCTGACGACCATATACACGGCGATATTTTTGGTGGGGATCATATGTAGTGATACCGACTATAGTCCATCACACCCCTGCCAGAGAGCAGGGGAAAGAGATGCTCTGTCTATAGGCCAGTCCAGCCTTGCAGAGAGCAGGGGGAAGAGATGCTGTGTCTATAGCCCAGTCCAGCCCTGCCAGAGAGCAGGGGAAAGAGACGCTGTGTCTATAGGCCAGTCTGCCAGAAAGCAGGGGAAACAGATGCTCTGTCTCTAGGCCAGTCCAGCCTTGCAGAGAGCAGGGGAAAGAAATGCTGTGTCTATAGGCCAGTCCAGCCTTGCAGAGAGCAGGGGAAAGAGATGCTGTGTCTATAGGCCAGTCTGCCAGAGAGCAGGGGAAAGAAATGCTGTGTCTATAGGCCAGTCCAGCCTTGCAGAGAGCAGGGGAAAGAGATGCTGTGTCTATAGGCCAGTCTGCCAGAGAGCAGGGGAAAGAGATGCTGTGTCTATAGGCCAGTCCAGCCTTGCAGAGAGCAGGGGAAAGAGATGCTGTGTCTATAGGCCAGTCTGCCAGAGAGCAGGGGAAAGAGGTGCTGTGTCTATAGGCCAGTCCAGCCTTGCATAAAGCAGGGGAAACAGATGCTCTGTTCCTGTTAATATTGCGCATCTTCTCTTTCTTTAATCTTCCCAGTCAATCTGACGCTTGCTTCATTGGACTGCCAAAGGGTCAGACTGGCGTTCTCCCGCTGTGTGCACGTGTGCTCCGTGACATTGGAACATCGTGAGAGGGTTATGTGTGATTAAACGTTCCCCGTCCACCCTGTAAATTCTAGTTCTGTGGCACGTTTTTCTTTTATCCTGCTTCAGTTACCTTTCACCTGCTTTTGGGGTGGGCGGGCTGGGCAAGCCCCTGTTCTGCCGGCGCTGTAGAGGGCCGCTTACTTTGCCTTTACTGAGGCGAGAGGAGCGTGTGTGATTTTCTTGAGTTCTGTGCATTTTGCTGTGTGAATGGGTGAATTCCTCGGCGTGCTCTCTATACTCGCAACATATGTAGCTCTGTTGTGCGCGAGGAAAAGAAGACTAACAGCTTATTTTAGCTACGGCCTGCATGTGAGGTGGCCATTTAATCCTTTCGGCCTCCTTCAGGTGTTGGTCTCTCCTTTAATGAATTGACCACTCCTTCAGCATTGTGACTCCTCGGCCCTCTTCCTCGTCCCAGTACCTAAGGAATTATGGTAAAATTAGGTTTTCATCTTTCTACTGGTTGGTTTTTAAATCCCAGTTGGTTCCTTTATAATATCCTTTAAAGGGACATCATAGGAATTAGTCATTAATCCCATTTACACAGAAAAAGGCAATTCTTGTACGCAGGTGTTATCCGCAAATTTCCTTTCACGGTCTCTTTGGGTGGAAGGGAGGTTTTCAGCTCTACTGCTCCCCCGCACTTTAGGAGGGTTTTGATCTTTCTCCAGGTCTATGAGTCTATGATTAGATTTTCCCCTATTTGTAGGAGTATCTTGTGGGACAACAAGATGTTTATCACAACAGGCCATTACATACTTGGGTATTGCTAAGCCATCCTCTCAAGAGGAAGACAAATACTGTGTCTCTCCCCATGGATTCTTCTCACTCCCCTGGGCCTTCTCTCCTCCCAGGTGATCCCACCCCTCCCTCCCCCCTGCAGAACACCACCCCCAAGGTCAGTCTCAGGAAGTGTCTGCCTTTCCCTGGCCACCCGGGAGGAGACTTGAGGCCGGGCTTTAGTGAGGTGTCCGCAGGATTCATCGCACTGAGCTGCATTCCACTGTTACCTCCTCTGGTTGGTATTGAACCACGCCACGGGCATACACTGCCCACCCGCCTGTCCTCAGGCATGTCTAATGTCACCCTGTTCAAGTTCCTTGTCCTATTCTTAAGATGTCTTCCAAATCTTCCACTCAGACTACACAAATGTGGATAACTGATGTAAGGTTACATGCCCTACACATTAATGTGAGCACAGCAGCAACATTACACATGCGACGTGAGAAGGTCATTTAGGGCTACAGCATCCACACCTCACCAGCAATGCACAGCATACTTCACACGTCATCCACATGCATACTTGTCTTCTGGATCATCCCCTTATGTGGAATGTGAGAGTCAGGGGTGCAAGGCTGGCATGACAGGAGTGTCAGAAAAATGGCACACAAAAAATAACCTACAACATCACCCATCACCAATAACATGTGCACATGAACATAGCAAGTGGACTGAGTCCAAGCAGTACGTTGTGGAGCTGTAACCAGTAATAGAAAGCACATGCATAGCTGATCAAGGAGACACACACACACACTCAATCACCCCCTCCCATAATCTAATTCAGGGATGGGGGCAGTCAAGAGGGGAACCCCTGGACAGTATAAAATACTCAGTGCCACCTTTTCTTTACTAACCCAATCTGACGTTTCCCACTCTCGACACACACAATATACTTGTCCTCCCTTGTTTGTTTGTTTGTTACTTGTATTGCGCTCCAGACCCTTAGGTATCAGGGCGCGTTGCACAGTTTCATAGAAACAGTCAGTTTACATCTTAGTTACGCACCAGTAATTACAGTATCATAATGGCATACAATTTACAACTTCATTACACAGCAAAAAGGATCATGTAGATCTATACAGCGTGGCAAAACCCCTAATGTTCCGTTACCCCCGCACAACACCTTCAGCCTTCCTGCCGGCAAGGCAGTGCACCCTGACCGAACTGGAGCCGTCAGTGCTTTAAATTTGCCGGTCCTACCCGTCCATCGGTACCTGCACTTATTAATTTTAAGCATTTGAGTACCTGCACTTCTCAACGCCCGAAAGAGAGTACTAGTACGCAAGTATGTGGCGAGATGAAAATGAAAGCTTTTCACTTTATCGCAACTTAAAGGACTAAGATTCTGCAGCCTACGCTGCGCTGGGGAAAACGGCGCCCTCTCCCTCCTCCGCTCTACACCACCCGCAAAGCCTATGACGTCTCCTTCAGAGCTCATCCTGCCGAACAAAAGGCGAGGCAGACGTGCCGCTCCTGAGCTCTCCGCACACCAGGTGCGGAACACTTTCACTAAGTGGGCTTCACCTTTTATTTGGTGGAGCAGGGATTGATTTGGAAAGCCTGGGAAATTACTTTTTAAAGTTGTTACTTTGTTATTAGCAATGCCTATTCTAATATGTAAATGGTTAAGTAATCGGAGTTGTGATGGAACGTTTTCGACGGAAAACTCGCACACAGCTCCAGTTACCTATCGGATTTCTTATTAGGCAATGAAAGCGAGCAATAATAAAAGCGTTTACAGCTTGGAGATCTGCTAGTTTAATAAGCAAAAAAGAAAGTCTCATTTAATATAGATATTCAAACTTCCTTATCACAATGCATAACAACAAACTGGAAGTTTGTGTGAAAGGATCCCAGATACACTGCTTTACCAAAGTGTGTGATCCTTGGCACATAATTTAATCTCGCTGGGCGTTGCCTGCAAACAGGGTATGCCTGAATGGGACCTGTACCCAAGGTACCGCGCTAGAACGGCCAGAACTGCAAGTGCTCTGCCAGGAATGTCGGGCTCCGTAGCTTGGTGAGTATCTGCACTTTGTTATTTTTCTCCATTGAAAGCACTGTGAGCCACGTGTTTGTCACAGTGACAGGCCATGGCTCTCCCACTGTCACACAGCAGCACCATGCAGAGCAGGAGGCCTGCCATGATGGCGGATTCATTGCTGAACACTGCAATGCCAACTGACACAGCAGAATTGGCCCGATTGAAGATGTGTGGGTGCCCATTTCAACATGATGGTTGAGCCCCCCCCGCCCCTTGCTTACAGTGGAAAGCAGTCCGAGGAACCCATTGGGGGCATACATCATAATGGAGATAAAGATAAGGTTAATAGCCGCCAATTATCACAAGACAGTGAGCCAGCAGGTTGCTGAAACACTGAATGCCTGCTGATTAGCTATGGATCCTTCTTTGTAATTAAGTTGCTGACGTGGAAGAACCAATATTGAAAGTCAACAAGGTGATAACACTTCTGTTTTCCCCAATGGAAGTGACGACCGGACGGGCTCCAGCAAACACAGCTTGGAAGGCGAGCGCTGCAAAGCGCACACTGTAAGACCCAGAACGTAAGGAATATATTGCTGTGTTATTAAACTGCTGACTGGCAACATGGGGGCAGATGCTGGCGGTCCCCCTGAGACTTGAGGGCGCTTTCATTTGAAAAGTTTGAAAGGACCTGACACGGCTGTGTAACAGGAGCAGTGCCTGTAAGTGCAAGTGGCCTGCTGCTGAGGGTGGTGCAGGCGCAAGGTCAAGGCACCCAGATGCTACTGCTTCCCTCTTCTTCGAGGATAACTTGGGAGGCGGAGGAAATGCTTGTTCGCTGCTGTGATGTCACACCAGTGAATTAGGATTTTTTCTTCCACTTGTGGCCTCATTTCAAGCAATGATTAAGTGTTCAATCGGTCCTACTGGGGTAGCGATAACCTACAGCAGGAAATAATCTGAAGTACCTTTAATGTGTGACGTTACCACCTGGTCTGGCCCTCGAACCTTGCAATATTTGCATATATATATATATATATATATATATATATATATATATTTCTGAGGCTTGTGGAATCTGCTTAGATCACATGCTGTGCATAGGCCGACATCTAGTGGAAGCTGCGGAGTATTAGTTTGTTTTTCGAAACTCGAAAATGGGCGTCGACACAGGGCGTGCCAGTAATACTATCCCTAGTGTGACGTCCACTGTACCCAAGATCCCTCACGCGTCTAAGATCCTCAGATTGTTTTTTTCCGCCATACTGGTCGGAAGCATTTTGCGGAGTCCCCTGGCCTTAGCCATACTTTTGCAAAAAATTTAAAATAATCTATTGACATCCTTCCCCACCCCAACGTCGAACTTCGACACTCGACGCCGGCTGGAGAAGAAATCGACCGTCGGCTGCTGCACGACGGATTTGGGCCTCGGAAGGCCGCTGGCCTCGGCCCGGGCCTGGAAGGCCGCTGGCCTCGGCCCGGACCTGGAAGGCCGCTGGCCTCGGCCCTGCAAGTAGGGAGAGTGGGGGGTGGTACATACTCTACACTCTTGGTATATAGGTACACCTTATACATTTCCTACACTTAACAGCCCGCTGCCTCAAGGTGCGTATGGAGGGTACCCCTTTTCAATTCTACCCCAAGTGCAATCGCAAATACCCTTGGGTCGACAGGCACGCCACGTGCAATCTCTGCTTGCCGAGGGACCACCCCAAAGCGAACTGCAGAGCGTGTAGTAGGTTTAAACCTAAGACACTTAAGGACCGTTCGACGAAGCGTTGGGCCCACCACGCCAGGCAGGCGGCCATGTCAGCGGAGGGCACCTTCAGCGATGGCAGCGACGCCGTACTTTCAGACGGCGAGGGCATTACGGCATCGAAAGACAGCCGAGCGCAGGTCCCCGACCTCGGAAGGTCGACCGGCAGGGCGGCTATGGGGAAGACCCCAGGCGACACAAGCGCTTCACATACTACACACACTAAACACACTAAGTCCAACCGAGACTCGACGACATCGAGTTCTCGGAAAGAGGCACAAACAGAACGGTCCGATTCGGTGTCCTCTGGGCGCTCTCGATCAAGATCGCCTCATGACTCCAGGTAATCATCCACTCTTGCCAAGAGTGCCTCGCTCCCTAGGCTAACAGAAGTTCGATCGTCGGGAGACGAAGACGACTTCGACCCCCAGGCTGCGCTCCAGGAGTCGGAGGCCGCAGTTAAAGCCAGCGAGGCCCCACGCTCGAAGGACAGAGACACCACCCCCGATCCTCGACGCCAGGCGTCGAAAAACTCCGGAGCCACTAAAGGACAGGGAAAACATTTTTCCACGCATGGGGAGGGGGAAAAACAGCAGAAGAAACTACCTGTGCATCCTTCCACACCTATGAAACACTCCACTCCCCCTAAACAGACAGACAAAACCAGGTCTGCTGATAGGTCTACAACCAGCAAAGCTACTCAAGATAAATCCCATAGACTTGCTGAGAGAGTCATTCTCAGTTCCAAGAAATGGTCCAATGAAGACATAGATAGGGTTATGTCAAGAATGTCATCTTTGGCTGATTTTTATGATAAAAATCCAGAACATTTCTTCTCGTATGATCCACAAGGGGCCACACCCTCAGGCTCTACTGATCCTATCCCCCCGAGTAAAAAGCCCCGGTTTGAAACTCCGATGAGGTCAGAACCCTTCGAGGTACAACCTTACGCAAGACCATACTCACGGTATCAAGGAGAAGCTTCCTTTGGTGAGGACCAAGAATTTAGTATGATAGAAGAGCAAACCGGGACGGGCTACTATGGGGATGATGAGGACCAGGAAGAGGAAGAGGAGGACCTGGAAACATACAGGGTAGATTCCCCGGTAGAGAACGAAGCCCCGGTTACCGACTCCCCGGTCGATAACCAACCCCTCCTAAATGAGGTTCTTGCTCGTGCAGCAGAACATTTCCACATTGACACCCACGGTGTCCAGGAGGAAAGGGACTTCGCAGAAGAGTTAGTAGGAGAAAGGAGGCCTGTTGCCCAGACCATCCCTATCTTTAAGTCCATTCAGCGGATAATAGACCCGTCCCTGGTGAACCCGAACCTCACCAGAGCAGTCAATCCCAGGGTTGAAAAACTTTTCAGGGCGGCCCAGTCTGACCCTCTCTATATAAGAGGACATCTGAAGCCAGACTCCCTAGTTGTCACCAACACTCGTAAGAGGGCTGGAACACCCTTGTCATCGTCCAAAGCTCCTCCCGACAAGGAGAGCAAAGAACTATACGGTTTCGGCAGGAAAGTAGCCTCAACGTCCGCCTATCAAGCAAGGATTGCTAACTCCACCACCCTGTTGGCCAGCTACAACTGCCATCAGTGGGAAGAAGTCGCGGCACTCATAGCCTCTGCTCCTGAACCTTTAAAGGGCCAGTTAGCTCGGATTTCCGCAGAGGGTAGAGCCGTGTCTGGTTGCATTTTGAAAGCAACCTTCGACGCCGCGGACAACGCAGGCAGATTGATAGTGGAGGGCACTGTTATCAAAAGACATGTGTGGTTACGGCAGTCTGGTTTTAAGGCAGAAACCCAGGCATCATTGTTGGACAAACCGGTGGAAACCGATCTGTTGTTTGGTAAGGCGGTCGAGGATGCACTGAAAAATGCCAAGGACGAATACGAAACACTCAAGTCCCTTGGCCAGTTAACCAATAAACCCCCTAACTAGAGAGGGAATAGTAATGTTCGTCGCTCACGCGGCCAAAATTCCCAGAGAGGATCTAACTATTCCCAGGGGCAGGGTACACAGTGGAACAACAACCAACAGTCTACCCAGGGTTACGGCAGAGGTAATAGGAGAGGTCGTGGTAAAGGCAGAGGCAGCCCCAGCAAGGGAGGCGGCACGCCTCCACCAAAGCAGTGACGCTCAGTTCAGGGTCCTTTCTCACCCAACCCCAGTAGGGGGACGCATTTCCAACTTCACCCAGGCTTGGGAAGGGATCACATCAGACAGATGGGTGCTGTCAACAGTGCCCACAGGATATTGTATAGAGCTACTGCAGCGTCCCCGGAACCATCCTCCAAGACAAAGAGTACACTCTTTAGAACATCAGAAGATTCTCCTCGAGGAAATCGCCATTCTGCTAGAAAAGGACGCGATAGAACTCGTCCCGGGACACCAGGTAAACAAGGGTATTTATTCAACTTACTTCCTTGTGCCAAAGAAAGATTTGACAATGCGCCCAGTATTGGACTTACGGCCTGCCAACAAGTATGTCAAGCCCCAAAAATTTCGTATGACCACGCTACAAGAGGTAATCGCCCTCCTAAAAGAGGGGGATTACATGGCAACCTTGGATATGAAAGATGCTTATTTTCATATTTCCATGTTCCCACCGCACAGAAAGTACTTGCGATTCAAGGTGGACAGTCGACACTACCAATTCAAGGTACTGCCCTTCGGGATAGCTTCAGCACCAAGGGTATTCACCAAGGTACTGGCGGTGGCGGCTGCACACCTACGCAGGGAGGCAATCCCAGTGTAGCCTTATCTGGACGACTGGCTCATAACGGGGGAAACCCCAGGAATTTGCAGGACAAACATTCAAAGGACTATCGACCTCCTCCACGAGTTAGGCTTCTCAATCAACGAGAAAAAGTCAAGCCTGGTGCCAAGCACCTCAAAATAGTTCCTAGGAGCTACCTAGATACCCAAGAGGGGTTGACCTTTCCTTCAGAAGAAAGAATTCGGAATATACTACTGCACATTCCGCATTATCAGTCCGGTCAACAAATAACGGTACGCAAAGCAATGCGTTTACTGGGCATAATGGCGTCATGTATTTACCTGGTCCCCCTCGCGCGCCTGCGCATGCGTCCCATGCAGGAATGGTTGGCGAAACAGTGGTCTCAGGCAAGTGGTCAGTAGGACGATCTAGTGGTCGTTTCGCCAACACTGGTACAAAGCCTTCACTGGTGGACAAGAGAGAATCTCGCACAGGGGAAACCCTTTTACGATCCCGAGGTACAGGCAGTAGTCACTACAGATGCATGTCTGACTGGGTGGGGAGCTCACCATCTCCACCACACAGCTCAGGGTCTCTGGTCTCACTCAGTGGCCAAGAACCACATCAACCTGCTAGAGCTTCTGGCAGTATTCAGAGCACTTCAGGCATTCGAGCCCCACCTACTAAACCTGTCAGTGCAAATCCGGATGGACAGCACAACAGCCATGTTCTACCTGAACAAGCAAGGAGGGACTCGCTCGCCAAATCTGTCCAAGCTTGCCCAGAAAATCTGGATATGGGCACTGAGACGGAACATCTATCTGTCATCACAACATGTTCCAGGGGAACTCAATTCCCTAGCGGATGCTCTGAGCAGAGACTCCCTCCCAGAGGAACACGAATGGGTTCTACACAGAGAGGTCATAGAAGATATCTTCTCTCAGTGGGTTTTTCCCACTATAGACTTATTCGCCACAAGCGAAAACAAACAATGCCCAGGATTTGCATCCAGGTTCCCCCAACCAGACTCCCAGGGGAACGCCCTGTGGATGAACTGGTCAGGGATGTTTGCGTACGCTTTTCCACCAACTCCTCTCATCAGGAAAATGGTGAACAAGATGAACAGAGAGTCGATGACGCTCGTCCTAGTTGCTCCCATGTGGGCAAGACAACCGTGGTTCCCACATCTACGCAGGATGGCTGTGTGCGAGCCCATCAAACTTCCATCCTGGTACAACCTACTGTCCCAGCACCAAGGTCAAACAGTGCACCAGCAACCCAACTCAATGAACCTGGCAGCATGGCTCCTGAGGTCCAAACTCTGACACCTCAATTTGCCACAGAGGTGTATGGACATCCTAAAGGAATCTAGGAAACCAAACACAAGGCACTGTTACTTTGACGAGTGGAAGAGGTTCGTTATCTGGTGCCAGAGTAGACAAATCAACCCGGTTGATTGCACTCCTTCCACTATTGTTACATACATGCTCCACCTGCTGGATGCAGGATTGGTTTTTAACTCACTGAAAGTACACCTGGCAGCCCTGTCGGCTTACACCACTTCCCATAGCAAGGTTTCGTGGTGGAAAGTAACAGTAGTTAAAGCCTTCATGGAAGGAGTAAAGAGACTTCACCCTCCTATTTCAAACCCACCACCAGGGTGGGACCTTAATGTGGTGCTAGCCAAGCTCATGGGCCCCCCTTTCGAACCCATGCATAAAAGCAGTCTCAAACACCTGACTTATAATACGGCCTTCTTAGTAGCTATTACTTCTATAAGAAGGGTCAGTGAAATTCAGGCTCTGTCAGTGCAGGATCCCTTCTTTACTGTCCATAAAGACAAACTGGTTTTACGCACACACCCTAGGTTCTCGCCTAAATTTATATCTAAATTCCATGTAAACCAGTCCATCGAGCTTCCGGCTTTCTTCCAGGACCCTCAAAGCTCGGCTGAGGTGAAACTACACACCCTAGATGTGCGTAGGGCGGTCCTCTACTATGTAAATAAAACCAGACCGCTAAGAAAAACAGATCAACTGTTTGTCTCCGTAGCTACAGGCAGAGAGGGGGATCGCGTCTCTAAAGGCGCCATCTCGAAGTGGATTATTAACTGTATCCAGCTGTGTTACTCACTCTCTGAAAGAACTCTGCCTTTCACGCCAAGAGCCCACTCTACTAGAAGCATTGGTGCCACTCTGGCGTTCATTGCAAATGTACCCCTTGACACCATTTGCAAAGCAGCTACTTGGAGCTCTATTCACACTTTTACTCAGCATTACTGCATTGACACCCATTCCAAGGCAGATACACAAGTGGGACAAGCGGTTCTAAGACACTTATTTGCTCATGACCCTTCTCACATCCCACCTCCTTCTTCAGGTACTGCTTGCTAATCTATGCACAGCATGTGATCTAAGCAGATTCCACAAGCCTCAGAAGGGATACATTACTCACCGTGATCGTATTTCTGATGCTTGTATCTGCTTAGATTCACATGCGACCCACCCTTCCTCCCCTCTGAGAGAAGGCGCATGATTGCTTGTAGTCTTAGCTTTCTGTCTATCTTCTTGGATTACCTGTACTCACGCTACTCCTCATGCTACCTCATGTCAGAAAAAATACAATCTGAGGATCCTAGACGCGTGAGGGATCTTGGGTACAGTGGACGTCACACTAGGGATAGTATTACTGGCACGCCCTGTGTCGACGCCCATTTTCGAGTTTCGAAAAACAAACTGTAATACTCTGCAGCTTCCACTAGATGTCGGCCTATGCACAGCATGTGAATCTAAGCAGATACAAGCATCAGAAATACGATTACGGTGAATAATGTATCCCATATATATATATATATATATATATATGTGTTTTTTTTTATAACGCACTTAATGCTCAAGAGGTTTATTTGCGTGGCCCGGATTTGAACCTGCGTTGCAGTGCGCCATCTTGCTTCCAAGAGAGGGCACTCGTTGCCACTGAGTTATATATACTACCCGTATACAGTATACTACCAGACCGAGCTATTATGACCTGGGACTGAGCGTCTGCGGTGCTACGAAGGGTGAGCAAAGGGTGCGGAAAAGGCTGCTGCAAGCACACGACCCCTGGGTGACTTGCAACAGCGGCCATTTCCATGCTCTCTGTGGAGCCGTGACCGATTACTATCCGGAAGCTACGTGGAGGGGACTGTGCACATCAGCGGGGGACCCTGGGCAAGGCCCAGAATCTCCTGCAACAAGGGTCCTGTTGCAGGTGGGGTGAATGCGGCTTGCACCAGTAAATGTCTCGGGAGGATAGCTTGGGGGCAACGTGCTCGCCTTGGAAGCAAGACGACACAGAGCAACACAGGTTCGATCCCCGGGTCCGCGCTCAGAAACCTCTGGGTATTAGGCGCGTTTTAAATAACCAATCATAAATGAGCCCCACGCTCAGCGAGCTGTGATTGGCTAGCTTCAGACACCCAGGTGCTCATTGGTGGATAGTGGTCGTCGGTACAATCCATTCCCTGCATCTGCTCCTGGTCCGCAGCTTTTGAAGGCTATTGAGAGTGCACTGCGCCCTTTATAGGTTCCAGCGTTTCCCAGCCCTATAGCACGGTTCAGCTAATGGTGTCAATCAGCAATAGGTAGGCTTGCCAATGCCACAAAATAGGGTTCATTTGAGGTGGCATTAAGGATCATGCCCTTTTTGTACAGCTCAAACTGCAAATGTTGTCTCGAAGAGCTTGTATCGCTTTGCCCAACTCAACGTTACTCCTTTTGACTATCTCAGAAAGGATGAAAGGCTGAGCCAGCTTTCGGGGGTTAGAATCGGATGCCTGCGCTGGCTCCCCTCCCTCTAGACAGCAGAGCCACAGCAAAACCAGCCAATCAGAAAATGTCCTTTATCAGCATCGGGAAAGGGAAAACACTGGGCTGGGAGGCGGGCTTGTGGAGTAACGCGAAACCTAAAAGTCCCACTGGAGTCTGTAGTGGCCTGTTTTCCCTGCAGCCTTTGTTAGTATGTATGGAATGTTGGGTGAGTGACGTAGAATGCAGCCTGTGAGAATGTTCATGTATGAGTGAGAGTTCTGAGTGAGTCAGTTGGTGAGATGTACACCTCTTGAGAGGATACCGGTGCATGTTGCCTTAAGCTCAGATGTACTTGACATGATAAACGTAATATGATGTACTAGAACTTTAATAAAGACGCAACTTGTACATCAGAAGATGTCTGAGTCATCATTAGAGCACCCAAGCTTTACAGAGTCCCCAGGGGAACCCTGAATTCATCGGCAGGCGGACGGACAAACCCACGTCTAAAGTGGAGCACCCGCGCCGACCCTAAGCCTGCTTATTTTAGAGCTTAATAAAAAGAGAGTTTTAATCAGACAGCAAACACTCTGAATGCACACGATGCGCCGAAGGAATGCAGGTCGCCAGTTGCCAAAAAGTATTTCAAGGTGATGTGTAACTAGGGTATTGGACGAGCTGCAGGAGGAGCTTTTAATTTCCGGCTCAGTTCCACGGTGTGTGCAGGGTGCATTGCTGGCATGTTCCCCGGCCGATGTGCGCGTAAATCAACGGCCTGCATAGGTGAACGCACAGGTGGCTGTGTGTCCCATAATTGGTGTCGCAGCACTCCAGCAACACCGGGCTGGACCCCGCGAGGTCTGACCGCCGCCATCACCATACATCAGGGGTGCACAACTGATTTGACAGAGGGCCGAAAGTACCTTACACGAGGGCTATAGTGGGCCGAAAAGTAAAAGTGGGCGGGGCGGTAGGCGGGACATGTCGGAAGGCTTTTTCAACCCCCGATTTATGTATGGCATACATGCTCGACTCTCCTGCTGGCACCGTGTACCCAAGTAAGTGTCTCCCCCAACTGCAAGCCTTCCGTAGCTTCAAATCGCTCTGTCTTGCAATGGCACCCCATCTTCTTTCACTCGCAAGCGTTTGGATAGTAATAATACAAATAATATATATTTTTTTATATAGCGCTTTAATCAAAGCACTTTACATAGGACATATTTAAATACAGTACTATTGTTACCCAATCGAAATTGGTAATCATTTATCGACCTCGGAAGGATGAAAGGCTGAGTTGCCGGGATTTGAACCTGCAACCTGTAGATCAAACACAGATCCCAGCAGCGAGTGTTTGACCCGCTGAGCCATTTTACCCCAAGCTGAGACCATCTCAAGACTCCCAGTACTGCGCTCTAAAACAGGCCATCGCGATAAGCGGCCCTTCCTCTGTGCCAATGAACTCGCAAGGAAGTCCGTCAATCCGTGACTTGGCAAGGCCAACTCAACCTTTCATCGATCCTCGGGTCGAACTGTTTGCGCCATGCCTCCGCCTCTCCTGCCCACACCCCAGCTCTGATGCGCTGGCAAAACCCCCATTCAGCAACCCTGGAACCCTGGGGTCCTTTTCAGCCGGCATCTGTTATTCGTCCCACAAGTTCAGTTGTGGTGTGGCCTGGAAGTGCTGGCGCTGGGGATCCGCCAATGCCACCACAAAGCTAAGCGACAAACAAGAGTCCGATTTAACATTTGCCAAGGGAGGGCTACACAAGCCTTGGCATTATCGAACGGGCAAAGCCTTTGCTTGCTGTGTGGTCTGTGTCTCTCTTTGCCCATGTTGTTCTATGTTGTTTAAAGGCGTGAGAAGTTGCATCGTAGTGTAGCCCGATCCACTGCTTGTGGGCCAGCCTAATTTGCATAGTACGCAAACGGTATCATGGGAAGTTAAATTGAAACATGTTGCCCTGTGTAAGGTAGTAGACAGGTGCACTGTGGCGTCCAGTATATGAATTGTCAATATTAACATTTACCTATGTGGCAGTATCAGGAGTGAGGCATGTTTTTGAAGCAGCAGACAGCTGAATACCCTGGACACACTTCTAATTTTGGCAGATACGGCACAGTGTGGTAAAAGCTGCAGGAGCGCTCATTTTGGTTAAGTGGCGAAGGCCGGATTTGAGAGCCGTCTGCCTTTCAGGGACTGGAACACAGCTCTTCCCAGATATAATTGATAGAAATACTGTTTGCAAAAGCTCTTTTGAAACTTTGGTTTAAAAACACTATCTGTGGAAGGCATCGCAAAAGGATGGGGATTGTGTTTTGCTAACTGAAACCACCTGCTGTTTTTACAGAAGTTTCACAATTGCTTTTTTATTTTTATTGTGTGTATATTTGGGCATATTAGTAAAATTAGCAGTATAATTTTATTTCAGATGAGGATTATTTTGACTGTCAAAACTATAATAGCAAATAACTACGCTTATCAAGTGCTGCTCACTACACAATTAGATGGTAGCCTCGTTAATGTACCCCCTGAGCCTTGATTGGAGGCGATCAGCAGGCCAAAATTGTTTGACAGGTGTAGAATAGCAGGGGGTCTTATAGCAAAAAGTTGCAAAGGCAACTGAGCAGGTTGGGAGACAGTTGCTGAGATGGTATACGTTTAGGCTTTGCTCCCGCGCTTCACTCTCTGTGTGAACTTTTGCTATCAAAGTGAAAATCAAAAGCTGGCCCCCAAGAATATACACACAGTAAGTGAACATAACTTAAAGTGAAATTTAGTTCACTTGACCTTCCCCCCTAGAAGAAATTGCACCAGACAAAGAGCACCAGCCTTTCTAAAAAAAGTTATCAACAGAAAAATAACCAGACACAGAAAATGTTTAATTGAATACACTGGACAAGTATAGTTCAGCTTTTTAACCCAGCAATATGTAGTGAAATATTCCCTGGAAAACAAAATCCCAATACGAGCACGTGCCTTGGTGATCACTTTATGCGTCTTGTGGGTAAGTGCACTGGAAACATGACATGCTGGGTGAAATCCTGGTAGTCCGATGTTTGAGCAAGCTTGCCACCCTCAAAAACACCCAAGGGGCTTGCATCTGCCCTCTCAAAAACGTTACGCTGTCCACCCACATCTATCCTTTACTTGTGCCCTGAAAAGCAGCAGATGGTCACAGTCGGGTGAAAATAACTGCACCAGTTTCCTGGATTTCAACCTCTCTTGCCACATCATGGGCAAATATTCAGGACTCACTTGCCCCCTCGTCTCGTCATGCCCCCTCCTCAACTCCACATCCAGCTTTCAACAATACTCTGCTTTATAAAGATGACTTGAATAGTACAGATACCACAGTAAGCTGCCCTTTCACATGTATACATTGTTACAGCAATATGTTAATCAAAAAGTGTGCAATTATAGCATTGTCTGTTCAGAAAAATGCAAGAAAAGATTGGCCTTTGGGTTTTGAAAATGTATTTGCAAGAAGTATAACAACATGTAATGTGTGAAAAGGTTACCCGTTCGTGTTTGTGTTTGACAAATGCAGGGTTCATATATGATGCAATGAAAATATCACATTCTACCAAAATGCATTCTTTAGTGCATTTACTCTGAAAATCTGAACAGAATGTATCTAAATGAAAACTGTTTTATATGCTATATTGTCATTGACCTGGAGGAGAGCGTAGATTTAGTCATCTAACTGGTGCTCTGTCTCTGCATTTCTTAACACAGAAACGTTAGGAACATCTCCTCCAAAACAATGGTCTCTTAAATGAGCCGTCATTTGTAAATGGCCCCCACTTTAATGCGCTGCTTGAAGAAAGAAAGTGATGAGCAGTCATTAAAGGGCCTGAGGCATCTGATGGGCCACTGGGAACTGCTGGGAACGGGTGTCTCTCCAGAGAGTAATAGGAGGATGGGCCGCTGGGAACTGCTGGGAACGGGTGTCTCTCCAGAGAGTCACAGGAGGATGGGTCGCTGGGAACGGGTGTCTCTCCAGAGAGTCAGAGGAGGATGGGCCGCTGGGAACGGGTGTCTCTCCAGAGAGGCAGAGGAGGATGAGCCGCTGGGAACGGGCGTCTCTCCAGAGAGTCACAGAAGGATGGGCCGCTGGGAACGGGCGTCTCTCCAGGGAGGCACAGGAGGATGGGCCGCTGGGAACGGGCGTCTCTCCAGAGAGGCACAGGAGGATGGGCCGCTGGGAACGGGCGTCTCTCCAGAGAGGCAGAGGAGGATGGGCCGCTGGGAACGGGCGTCTCTCCAGAGAGGCACAGGAGGATGGGCCGCTGGGAACGGGCGTCTCTCAAGAGAGGCACAGGAGGATGGGCAGCTGGGAACGGGCGTCTCTCCAGAGAGGCAGAGGAGGATGGGCCGCTGGGAACGGGCATCTCTCCAGAGAGGCAGAGGAGGATGGGCCGCTGGGAACGGGCGTCTCTCCAGAGAGTCACAGGAGGATGGGCCGCTGGGAACGGGCGTCTCTCCAGAGAGGCAGAGGAGGATGGGCCGCTGGGAACGGGCGTCTCTCCAGAGAGGCAGAGGAGGATGGGCCGCTGGGAACGGGCGTCTCTCCAGAGAGTCACAGGAGGATGGGCCGCTGGGAACGGGCGTCTCTCCAGAGAGGCAGAGGAGGATGGGCCGCTGGGAACGGGCGTCTCTCCAGAGAGTCACAGAAGGATGGGTGTCTCTCCAGAGAGTCACAGGAGGATGGGCCGCTGGGAACGGGTGTCTCTCCGGAGAGTCACAGGAGGATGGGCCGCTGGGAACGGGCGTCTCTCCAGAGAGTCACAGAAGGATGGGCCGCTGGGAACGGGCGTCTCTCCAGAGAGGCAGAGGAGGATGGGCCGCTGGGAACGGGCGTCTCTCCAGAGAGGCAGAGGAGGATGGGCCGCTGGGAACGGGTGTCTCTCCAGAGAGTCACAGGAGGATGGGCCGCTGGGAACGGGGGTCTCTCCAGAGAGGCACAGGAGGATGGGCCGCTGGGAACGGGCGTCTCTCCAGAGAGGCACAGGAGGATGGGCCGCTGGGAACAGGCGTCTCTCCAGAGAGGCAGAGGAGGATGGGCCGCTGGGAACGGGTGTCTCTCCAGAGAGTCACAGGAGGATGGGCCGCTGGGAACGGGCGTCTCTCCAGAGAGGCAGAGGAGGATGGGCCGCTGGGAACGGGCGTCTCTCCAGAGAGTCACAGAAGGATGGGTGTCTCTCCAGAGAGTCACAGGAGGATTGGCCGCTGGGAACGGGCGTCTCTCCAGAGAGCCGCAGAGGAGGTTGGGAGGCGACACTGTGGCCTCACGCAAACTTTATACATGGAGCTGCACAGCAGCTGAGACGGACACTGGTGCCTTGGGGGGGCCCCTCTGACCGCGGGGTCCTGGGCCACTACACAGACTGCCCGTGCCTCGGGCCGGCTCTGTGTGCAGTGCCAGTCTATCCTGTGGCTGCTGATTACAGCTGGGGGCTATGCAAAGGGTCCACACCAGGCAAGATGGTTACAATGACCTTTTAAGTTGTTGCGATCAGCGCCCCTTCTAAGCTGAAATTACTACATTGGCGTACAGCTAGGAGAGAGATGGGATCAAAAGAGGGACAAACAGGTTGTCAGCGTTGTTTGGTTATTTACCCACCCATTAACTGCCTAAGGCAAGGCTATGCCCCCATGGCTTTCCCCTCCCACTACTGGCCCCTCCCTACCCAAAACACATCATGGTGGGATTTCCTTGAGATAGCTTTATCAAGAAGTAATGTCAAACGTTGGTCCATCAGTGTTCTTTCTGAACAATTTTCGGAGATTTAAAGGCTTAATTGCAGGTAAATGCTTTACTGTTGCAATAAACACATTCTAACCAAGTGTGCCTTCAGCCAGTTGATTTATAAGCAGCACGCAAGTCCTTTCGCTGAAGCTCTATTAAAACAAGCATTAGCAACCAATGACCTCTGGTGTATTGATATTTGAAAGGTTACCATCACTTCTATAAGATGCCCAGAAACACACTCCATTTTTCAGCTGTTACAATCTTATGGCCAGGTGGTGCCTGGTAAATGCCTATCCCATGCCTACAGAGAAGCCCAAACGATGGACTTTTCCAATGCTTGGTCCTGTTGGCCTTGCCAAGGAGGAAGACCAGGATAGTTCCTTGTCCCTGGAGGGCATACGAGGCCAGGGGTGGGTACCAAGCAACAGGTAATTGAACACGCTTACCAAATTTCCCTTCTATTACTTGAGAAGCCTGTGTGGGTTCCTTTTGTATTTTGTTATTTTAACAAAGGATTACCTGGGTCCTCGCTGCGGGCATGCTCTGGCTTGCCTAACACAGTCGCATCTATGCCTGATTCTCTGCCAAATTGCTGCATTAACTGCAGAGGGCCCAGAACTGTGCGGCTGCGCCTATCTTTGGCAAGGAAAGAACACACCGTACACTATTGGGACTTTGTAGTACTTTCGTGGGCAGCCAACCAAACGACACGTTGAGCCTCATTGTAAGTTGCACAGTGCAGTAAAATGCTAATACCATTCACTACTGCATTACCGCACCGCCCAACTACGAGCTTGGAGGTGAGGTGGTGGAAAAACCGGCTGGAGGTATTTCCGCCACTTTACCGTCCTAATTCGGTCAATTTGGTGGTATTACCGTCGGCAGAATTACCGCCAGCAGTAATACCGCCAAAGTCCCCCATGGAGTCCAATAGACTTCAATTAATGGGGACTAACACCGCCTACCACCCCTTGTAATCCGGCGGTAATACCGCTGGACCAAGTGGTGGTAACTGTAATACAGTTTGGTATCTCGGTGGATTTACCACCGAGATAGGACCAAACTTCCAATGAGGCCGATGGACTTCAAGACTGTGCGTCTGCTCTACAAGGCCATCCGTGACCAGGCAGAACATTTCCTTGCCAAAGTATTGGCACTCTACCAGCCTGGGGTCTGCTTTGCATAGACTGCTGGCTCCACATCAGCCGAAATATGCTGCTTATGGAGATCTAGCTCTCAGACATCACCGTGACTCTGCTGCATCTCCCCCTCAAAGCTTCTCCATGGGGTTCAGACAAGCACCTCCAACTCACAGCCTAATAGCAATGAAAATATTATGTTTTCACATAGCTCCTCCTGCCAGATTCTTGTAATTCCTTGTTTATAAACCTGAGGCAGGGGAGCTGCACTGCCTGATATTGGCCTGCAGCAGTGCTTTAAGTGGGGTAAGTAATTGATGGGCGTGGCTTGTCTGGTGGGCGTGGCCTAAAGAAGAGCATGTAAAAATGAACATGGGGGGGTTGTCTGTCTACATAACTAAGCGCATACTGCAACACTGCTGGTACAACCAAAACGCATGGTCCAGGGCAAAACATTTAATTGCACTGTCTGCTGGTACAACCAAAACGTGTGGTCCTGGGCAAAACATTTAATTGCACTGTCTGCTGGTACAACCAAAACGTGTGGTCCTGGGCAAACCATTTAATTGCACTGTCTTATCTGCAGCACTCAAAGTCCTGGTGTAGTAAATAGTAACAGAGTGCGATATAATGCTACAGTACACAGCAGTGTAGCCCCACAGCGTACGCTTCTTTGAGGCCACTGTCCTTGCTCAGTGAAATAAGAAAACAAATATCCTGCTATTTCAGACCTATGTCCATGTCTGCTGCCTGAGCGAGGCTTTTCTTAACAGCACACTTTGGTGACTTACTTCTAGGAGGTCACAAGTGTCTGAAAAGGCGCCGTGAAATTAAATTATTCACCCAAGCGTCACACAATTTGGTTATGTGCTTCAGTTGGGACCTGTCAGTTACATGTTCCCAAAGGAAATATTTGACTCAATATTTGTACCCGTTACTTGAGATAGTGCAGAGTGCACAGATAATCTGACAATATAAAATCTCTTAATACAAAATAGGAACCCCCCACCAACCCGCCAACCCACTGCATAAAACGTTCTTCAGGGGTTCACCAACACGATTTATTTTAGCGGTCTACCTTGCTAGCATGAGATTGGGGAGGCAACCAGGACAGCACTTGAAAGAACAGTGTGGTCATTTTAGTATAGCGCTAAGAGCCCACCCATTGAATTAGGACTGGAGCTTTTAAAAATAATAACAAGTCCGGCAATCCAGATTTGGCCTTCCATCACCTCTTTCCTTTTGCTGATGACCATTGCTATCCATGCGTTATTTGCATAAGGTAAATGTGCTGTCTGGGGGGTTATGGCCTTTCCCCCCTGAAGTGGAGGCTTTCAGATGCAAATGTCTCACGCATGGGGTTAATGGGTCACACATGAACACCCTTTTGTCTCCACTCCTGTTGTGCCTGTTACAGGGCATGACAAGGGAGTGGAGATAAAGGGGTGCTAATGGTGCGTGTCATGAGCTGTGACGACCTAGTGCCAGCCAGCCACAGCTTCACTTTGAGCAAAGCAGTGACTGTCCTGCACTTCTGTCAGTCACAGCTGCCTGGCTTGTTGGTGGCGTGCTCATCTCTCGTCGCGGCTGCGGCGGGACAATGACCTGCCGTGAAGTGGTGGGACCAGGGGGCCCGGCAGGGCCCCGGCTCAGCATCACTTTTTGGAGAATGCCGGGGCCCAGCGCCGGCAGGCCCCGGCCCACTTAAAGCAGGCTAAATTAGACCCACAGTCTGAACAAGGTTGCTAGGACGATAAACAGAAGTATAAGCCCCCCCCCCCCCCCTCCGGGAGTACCTGGGCAGTGAGCAGTGCTGGGAATGGTCCAGAACATGACGGAGCTGCGCTCCAGGAACAAAATGTCTTGCTGCAGCACCGCTTCGTTCCGCAGACCCAGGGGCCAGCACATGACTCTTCCAGAGCAGACCGCTTTCAGAAGGCTCCAAGCAGCCTGCACAATTAACAGGCTTTCAGAAGACGGGGCACTGCAGGCAGAAATTGCCCCTCGCATCTCTTTATTAGGGTGATTATTGTGACTAATCAAAACAGAAGAGTCCATCATTCACTTAAAAGGCCTTCATACTGAATCACTATAAGACATGATTAACATTTGAAATTGTGGACATTATGATGTTCCATAATGCTCTTTGATTTTATGCAAATCGCTAGGAGTTGGTTCTATGAAGAGATAATGTTGCACTACCTGGCCAGGGGGTCACACCCCTTAGCCCTGCCCCCTCCTTCCCACAGCCCCGCCCCTCAAAAGTGGTGACAGTTACCCCAATAAATAGTTTCCATTTCGAGCACTGGCAGTGAGTGGCGGGGACCCAGGGTACTGCTACTAGTTGTTGTGGTGGGCTGGCAGGTGGGTTGACGGCGCGGTCAGGGCAGCACTGAGGACCACTTTCAGGAACCACGACGCCAGTGACGCCAGCAGACATGGTAGGGCACCAAGAAGGAAAGGTCCGAGTTCAACCAATCACAAACTGAAATGTCACTGCCTCAGGTACAAAAATAGCCTTTTAGACCGAGGGAGGGGCCTTTATCATGGGAGCCCAAGCGATAGTGACCCCTCCTGCGTCTATAAGCCTACTAGCAAATGGTGCTGCTAGCGATACATGTTTGGGAGTTGTGGTGATGAGTTAAAACATGGTAATTTAATAATGAGCAAAGTACACAAAGCGTGTTAGTAAATTAAATGTGGTTTCATTTTGTGATAATTAAGTAATTTCGTTGTCCTTATAAGTTAAGCATTTTAATTGTAAACTTGGTTGAACTGGAACAGTTTTAGCATGCTACGCGAAAGTGAGTTTTCTTTTACACAAGTGAGCGCACTGTGCCATGTTTGAGCTTTCATTTAGTTTGTGTTAAATGAGGCTGGAGCGTCTTTGTTGAAAGAACTTGCTGGCAAATTGCATTGCTGTTCATTGATGGCAGAGAATTGCTTTCTCCTTGTCCCGGTTGCTCCTGAAGTCAGAATGCCTGGAATGCAGTTATGGACTGCATTCTGAACATTCTGATTGGCTGGGAGGAGTTCAGTAATGACCTCCATGTGCTAATAGGTGTTATTACCCAATGCATGTTACTCAATATTGCATATCTTGGAATGATGACAATCCGGTTGGAATTCTAAGTCAGTTTCCTGCAGGGAGAGTGCAGATGCTCGTAGATTTTGTTACTCCTCAGTCTTCCACTTCCCTGTCTCCCCTCTTGTAATTGGTTATTTATAACGCGCTTAATACCCAGAGGTTTCTAAGCGCGGACCCTGGGAATTGAACCTGTGTTGCTGTGCCTCGTCTTGCTTCCAAGGGGAGCGTGTTACCCCTGAGCTATCCTCCAGAAACACCCTCTTTCCTCTTTGCTTCACTAAAACGCACTGAAATAACCTTCCAGCGAAGTTGTCGGCTATAAAACCCTTTGTATAAAATGGAGAAATAAAGTATTAGCATATAAATGGATTTGAGCCTAATGACCTTGTTACGAGCTTGGCATTAGTGGTATTCTGGTGGTTACCGTTGCTGGGTATTTATGGCACCACCAACCTAAATGTTTTATTTTTGAGACTTGTTTAATTCCTGCTTTTCTGTGGCAGTAACTGCCTCCACACAAAAGCGTTACCGCAAGCGGTAGTTGCCACCTTTGGCAAATACCAGACCACATGGTGTCCTAGGGGATTCCAAAATGGAGAATAACTGAGAATCTGAATGACTAGGACTCATGGGGCCTATCTAGGTCTGCGGTATTTACTGCATACTGGAACAGTGAGTTGGGCGGTATTGCCTATGGTAATACCGCTGAACTCCTAATCAGGAAATGGCCCTGGTCTTTGATTCTTGGGCTCGGGGACGTAGCAAAAACCGTATTCTGCAAGTCCATCGATACTGATGCCTTCCCCATAGCCGACACATCACTCCTGCATTTCAAAATTTGATTGACGTCCATGTCGCACAAAACACATTTACCAGCCAGGCTAATTTACCACGATCATGTCACGCAGTAGCCAATAGCAGAAACTCCTTGTGGATCTGTGCTGCTTCAACAAGGTCCAATTAGATCTGTAGGTACTACACATAGGATACTCGGGACATCCGCAAAGGAAGATCTATTACAGACAGGAATTCAAGAGGTTTCATCATCGACAGGAGGACTTTTACCATCTCAAATGTGGAGAAGCCGGTTAGAAGTGAGCCACGAGACGCCCTAAGGGGTAACGTGTTTGTCAGGCTCCACCAGAAAGTAGAGCGCAGGTGCATAAAATCGCATGACCTGAGGGTTTTTCGTAGGGTACGGATCTACTGCGGTAGAGGTATGGTTGTGTTTAGTTCAGAGCAGGGCCGGCCTTAGCCCCTCCCCGCCACGTCCGCCTCTGGGGAGTCTTTCAAGGGCTCCCCTGAGCTGGCGTAGTGGGAGAAGGCGCGGCAGGCGCCCTTTTGCTATTAAATGCGCCCGTGGGTTCATTTAATAACAATATTCCCATGATTTCCTCCTCACTCTGAAGCTGGCGCGAGGCGGTTTGCATTGGAATAGGGTGCTCATTCATTAGTATGAGCGTCTTATTCCAGTGATTAGCGCCCTGCTAGGCGCTGGAGCGTACATCAATGTGGCGCATCCTGCCCCTCCCACACCCCTTGTTGACCATGGGCGCACGGGGAGCCCGCCAATTCGCAAAGGCCGCTGCTGCCGCTAAGGCCGGCCCTGGTTCAGAGTTTCAGGGTGAGTATTCGGAATGGTGAGTTTTTAGTGTGGTTAGCTGGCAGGGATACATTTCTGACCCCTAATGGTTATGACCAGCGCGGCAGCTTGCCTACCAACTGCATGTGGTTCACTCCGGGTGCTGATATTAGATCACTGATTTGATGTGCTGCATTTTCAGTGATGTGCCCATCCCGCTGCAGAGGAGGAGAGGGCGGATTGCTTCATACTCCACTCTCCTTAGCCACTCTCTCTCGTGTGACATGTGTGCAGCATGCTTGCCGCCCATTAGTGTGTCGAAATGTTGACATAGAGGCTGCGCCTCTGCTGCCGCCTTGTAGGAAAGTAATTGCCAATTTAAGGAAAGTGCGTGAGCATTCTTTTTAGGTCAGGCTAGGAGACAGGTTTACTCTCTCCCTCGTTCTAATGCTAACGTAATTAAAGCCCCCCCCCGCACCCCCTCTCAGGGGAAGTGTGGGAAGTCACATGACGGGAAGTCTTGTTAACATTTCACAGAATGGGACGCGGTCTGTGGGACCACTCCTACCAGGTCTGTAGGTACGTCTGCCGACACTAAGCACTTGCTACACATCGTGCAGTCTGTCATGATTGTGCTTGTCAAAACTGGCTTTTTATCTTTGTTAATGCTTGCCTTCCATTGGCATAAAATGGGGGGAGTGGGGAGTGCTGCAGTATTTGTTGGCAACTCTGCGATGAGACCAGCTGCGGGGGAAAGGGCAGCAGCTGGACGCCTGCAAATGTATCACAACACTCTGTATTGTTCTGCCACAAAAGAAGTATCCCCTAAAGCTGAAGGCCAACAACTGTTTGTGTAAATACACACCTGAAGTACATTTTTAAGCTATTGTGTTGCTCACTCCAGGTTGCCGGCTGCACTTAGTTTGGCCTTGTAGCAGCCGTGTTCCCGGGTTCCAGCTGGTCTCTTTCGGCCAGCTGGACTGCATCCTTTGTGAACTGAGCGCTGTGAGGACATGGGGTCGCGCTGAAAGCATGCACTGCGGGATCCTGGTCCACCCATTCGGAAACTTTCTCTGCGTGCTGAGCCAAGTGTGCCTCCCTAAAGAGCTGCAAAGTGAACTTGCACTTACTGTGCCCAGCCAGGTTCCGCTTTCCTTGGAGTCAAGTTTTCCATGTCGACAGCCGCGCGGCGGCGGCGTAATTCCATCCTCTGTCTCCAGGCCTTCAGCAGGGCTGTGTTGGTAACTGCTTGGGCAGCAGCGGGCCATTAGAAGCCTGGCAGGCTGAGAACACTTGCTTGATTTGCTTGTTGCTGAGCGAGAGAACTGTTACACAGCCGCTGTCTGGCAACACATACACATGGCAGTGGTGCACAGCATAAATCCCAGGAGTATAACGTAACCTATTTCAATCTGCTGCCTACATGAGGGGCGTTTATTGGGAGCAAGGACTCAAGGGGGCGACCTTTGACCTTCAGTAATGCCCTTTGTTTTCACTTTATGCATTACCTAACATACCTCCCAAATTGCTAATCCCGATAGTCAAGAATTGAATTGCTCCGGCTGCACCCCCAAAGTTGATAATTTACCATAATATTTGTAATGGTGGTGAACTTAAGAATGGAGTTTAATAGGGACTATATTTCATCTGGCTTTGCCCAATGTATTGCTCGGCGAGCTGTTAAATACCAAAAGCAGTGCCTACAACCTATTCATGATTTTAATTACAGTAAAAGGCTGGATCTCCAATTATGAACTATACATTGTATGTAATACTTCCTATTTTTTTTTTTCTATCCTATTTACATGTTTGGAGATTGTTTGTTTTGTTTCAAAAGCTATACATCACTGGAGTGTGTCCTCGCTTCATAATATGCACCTTAATTAGGATGTCAATTCCTTTGCCCCAGGGGGTTGCAGCCTGCGGCTCTGCATATATTTTGGACTACGATTCCTGTGATCTCTGCCCATTGACTGTTCTGACTAGGGCTGATGGGAGGTGTAGTTCAAAACAACTGTAGAGCCCGAGGTTGCCGACCACTGCTTTAACCTGTGCAGCGGCGGCGCATGCTGTTCAATACACGCCACGCAACTGGATTGGCTGGTGGGATACTGATGGAGCCTGTGAAGGGAGTGGGAGTGGCTCTGAATCGTCTGCCTCCCCAGATATGCGCGTAGTCTGCATGTTTGAAAGCTTATGTTGCATTCAGCGCTATCCAAATGCCACTTTCAAGCACTATAGAGGACACAGGGAAAAGGAAGGAGTTGGGAGGAGATTAAAAGGAGGCGGCACCAAGGGGTAGTAAGAAGGCTGGGCTGCTCAAATGCCACCTCGTTACTCCCCAAAGGAACTTCAAAGCACTCTCTTTCCTAAGAACTCGCGTTGTTTTACAGAATAAACTTGACCATAGATCACTGAAAGGGTTAACTGGCTCTGCTTCCACATGCTTTGTGTTTCTACAGAGGGACTTTGTTTAGTTTATATAATAATTTGCATTTTTATATCGCACTAAAGTCGCCCCAATTCTGAGCCCTGTGAGAGCAGTTATTGATGCGCAGTTTAATAAGAATCACTTTATCAACCTCAAAAGGGTGAAAGGCTGAGTCAGTCAAGCAACCTTCGAAAGGCCCTGCTGTCAGGAGAGGGGGGGCTGGAATTAGGTAGGCTTTTCCCTTCAAGGGTCTGCAGCCGTGGTCTAAGGGGTCTCTGAACGTACAGGTGTTTTCCCATAGCAGGCCTTTCTCTGATTCCCAGGTAGATTTTCTGGAATGCACTCTGTGGTTTGTAGCTCTAAACAGGGTGCATCCTGGGAGATGCAGTCCTGGATATCCTTTTTCTTTGGCGCCTGGCAATTACTAGCTAGTTCTTCTCTCAGGGCCTCCAGGAATTGTTTGTTTTATTTATTTGTACGGCGCACCCAACCAAGAGGTATCTGGACGCCTTTCACACAAAGGTCATAAGTATACTTTCAGCTTAGTTACAGTAGATACAAAAAATACAAAAGAAACAATTAGTTATACAACATAGGTGAGGAAATATATATAAAAGTACAGGTACAGAGGAGAATAAATTGGTAGTCGGGCAGAGGTTACTTGACAGAGTCAGAGAAGTCCGATATCCTCGTATGTACAAGACTGGAGCTAACCATATGTGTCTTTCGTAACCAGCCACTTTATGGCATTGGGCCTAAAAAGGAGGAAAGGTTGGTTGGCTCTCAGTGAGGGAGGTAAGGTGTTCCATGTTTGCGCAGCCATAACAGGCAAGCTACTGTTACAGGATGTTCCACCTAACATCCAGGGTCTGATTTAGAGAGATGGACTGGTAGGTACTTTGGGAAGGATCCTGTGGAGTTAGTCTGTACGCCCCTCCCCCCGGCCTGCCTTCCCTCCTTGTGCAATAATTCGGATAACACTTAGGAAGTTGAACTGGTCTGATGGGCGTGTTTGTCGGGGGTCCTGTCAGTCTGACTCCTAGGCAGACAGTGGGCAGGAAATAAAGTTGGAACTGAGACTTTATCGTACTATTGCCTTAGAAAGATGTCCGACGGTACAGAGTTGTTCGGGTGGTCCAGCATGTTTGGGTTCTGTGTAGATCCCATATTTGCGTTTAGTTTTATCACTGTACAAAGGACCTAAAGGACTCTCAAGAATAAGAGGACTATAATTAGATATCTATTGTGAAATCAACAATATATTCAACAAACAAGAAAAGAGCAACATGATTAGATACCCATTGTGAAGTTAACAATATATCTAACAAACAAGAATTTCTCAGCTCTATTGTGTCTCTGCTCGCTACTTAAAGATCCACCAACTTTTGTAGAACTGTAGGCGCAATTACAAGGCAATATACTCAAACTTTCTCGGGTCCAGCGTGTTTGGGTTCTGTGTAGATCCCATATTTGTGTTTAGTGTTATAAAACCTTGCTAGAAGGCAAGAGAGCGCTGTCCAAGTAGTTTCCTGTTCACAGGAAATGGCGGAACAGGAGGGTGCATGTGACAGTAGCTTGGATATTTCACACTAGGAAGGGGGTATATTCCTAGGAGTCGCACTTCCTACATTTTGTTTATTTTATTTTTCATGTTTTATTATAGGCCCATGGTTTATTGCTAGGCACAAGATGAACAGTCTATCTATCGTTATAGTTCAGGTTAAAGTGAGAGAATTAGAAATCTTTTGCCGAAGAGTTTGCACTTCCTAAATGACCGGCGGGTATACCCGAAAGAGCAAGGTCTTGGCGACCGGGTTGGCCTTCCAATAGGTTGGGGCGTAGCAAGACGAGGCCGCTCTCCTCATCTTCTCTTTGCACGCCAGTGTAGTCTCAGAATCACTGGAAGAGTGCGTGCCACCTGAGGCTGCGGGGCTTGGGGCTGGGTACGCTGGCGCTCGGCAGTAATTGCCTTGTAGGGGATGCCGCCAGTTCTTGCTGAGATGGACAGCGCGGGCAATTCTCTTCTCTTCTTAAAGTCAAGTATAAGAATCACTGATGGGGGCAGAGGTGGTTAATTGGTTAATGTACAAGGGCACATCCGAGTTAGAACCTTTGTTTGAGCCCGATTTGAACATTCCCTGTGATCCTCTTGAGGGTATATTATGTAGTAATGCAGTGTTGCCCCTTTAAAATAAACAGGGAAGCACCCAACAAAAAATATTCATTTTAAAAGTAAAACCATGGGGTGTGTCAATGCTGATTTGCCATTGTTCATCTTCCTCTCTTGCGTTTACATTCATACTTGCAATTCGTGTTAGTGGCTCCCACTTACCAGTGCCACTGTTGCAGCCTGACCTGCTGCCTTCACTGTCAAATTGAAGTTAATGGTGAAATGAATAGCAGTTTGGGGACCTTTTGCCACGTGGAAACACTGGTGTATAGGCGCCATACAAATGGCCAATAAATAAATAAATCGACTTGAGAATTGTTAACGTCATCAAATGTGCCCTTTACCAGTTCATCGCTGCAGTGCCTGACTTTGCGGGAGAGGGAGAGCCACAGGTGGGGTGACAGTTTATGGTGATAAGGGCCTTAAGTGGCCAGGCGGGCTATGGGAGCGGGGGGCAGGGAGGAATAGGGAGTTTATCCCGGAGTAGAATTTGTCAAAGTAGATTAGTTGAATCGTTTTCGTCGGATTTTGCTGCAGATATATGTGAGAGGTGGGTTTAGGAGAATAATGAACTATCCCTGGGAAAGGTACAGAGACGACAATCGTAGAAGCCTGGGGGGCGGGGGGGCATTAGAGAAGTTTCGGGGACCACCGACTAGTGTCCAAGGCTGGCCTTGATCACAATACAATAGCGGTCTGTGTAAGGGTTGTCCATAACTAGGGTTCATTGACTGGAATTTGGGTGACCCTAAAATATCTTTGGACTCTTAAACCAGCTTGTAAGAATAATGATATGTGAGGAGGTGAGGGTGGACGGGGAGGAGCGGGACGCACGGCTGAGGGAGCCCGCTATGCCGCGGGCGTGTGCGACGCTGGGGGCGGCCGCCGGGGAGGTGTCCCTGTTGAAGGGAGAGCCTTGTGGGCGGCCCGCGACAGTGCCGGCGTGGTGGCCGCGGAGCCGCGGGTCCCCGCAGCCACAGCGCCGCGTGTGTCCACGAGGACCTGGTACACTGGCGCTGCGGCTGGGAGACCCGCGAACCCGACAGGACTCGGCGGCCTCCGGCGGCGAGCGGCGGCGAGGCTCGGGAATTGGAGAGCCCGGCGTGTGCCGACAGCTCGGCGTCGGAGGTGCGCCAGACAGATGGACAGGAGCACAACAAGGGGAACAGAGTAGAGCCCCCTCCTTACCTAAAGCAGGGCAGACCCCTAACAGCAACCTGGGGCCTCGAACAGTACGGGCCTCCGGGAGGCATGCCTCAGGGGAGACGCCATGGGGAGGGGGCGGGGCCAAAGGAGAGGGCGTGGCTGACAAAGGGGAGGGGGAGCCGGAACCAGGCAGCCAGAGTAAGGGAGGAGGAGGAGAGGAGGAGGCAGCTCTATTTATAGAGGGTGGGTGCCTAGAGTCCCCACCAATCGGAAAGGGGGGGAGGGCAGTTGTCCCTGATTGGCCCTTTTTCCCTCCAAGCACCAGGTATAAAAGGGACTGGCCTAATGGCATTTTGGTTGCTTTTTGCAGGGAGAAGGAGAGGAGAGTGAGAGCAACTGGTGGGCCTATCCGGGTCCGGGAAAATAGGAGACACTACCCGAGAAGAGGAACTCCTGGTGCCTTTTACTCACAGTGAAGTAACTGTGGGGTCACTCCTGGAGTTCAACTACCGTGGTTAGGACATTACATTTAACCAGGGTGTAATAAAGGTCTACAAAACTCCACATCGGCTACTGTCCTGATTTCTACATATGCGTTGGTATAAAATCACGTCATATATTGACGAATGTTATATGTGACAGGTGTAGAAAAAAGCGATTTACGAACTACCGCGGTGTGGTCACCCACTCCGTTAATTTTGTTTTTTAACCAAGTGAGGGACTGTTTGAAATACCTGGGCAAATGGATAGATTAGGGGAACTAATCGCAGTCCATGCAGTGTTTTTTGACTTCATGGGAAACCGCCTGATTACCTTATTGAAATTTCAGATGCAATGGCACCAATTTGAGTGGCACCAGCTAATCGGGATGATAGGGAAGTTGACTTGCCCTGCTGATATAAGCCTGCTTTCCTTTCCAGCCTCCTGTATCACTTGCCACCATGCTCCATTTTAATTAAGCTTTTGTTGCCCTGCTCCCACTTCTTCCCATGTTTCTGTCCCCTTGCACCTGGTCCCTTTTGTGCCTTCTCCATTCAGCCTGATGGTCATCATCAACACAGTAAAGGGACTTCCACTTTTATCTGTCTGGTGCGGTGGCCATCTTTGTTTTTGTTGTCTTTTTCAAAAGTAATCAGGCTAGTACTGTAAGGTGAGGTTCCGATTTCCTTTAAAAAGGTTTAGTACCCTAAAGGGTTAGCCGGTTTACTACTAGCTTTAATCAATGCTTTGGTTGGTGGGCTTGACCAGTAGTCATGACCAGGGATTGCGGCCCATAACCGGCTTAGCCCACCTTCACACATTGACTAACCCTTCGCTGTAATCAGAAGGGTAATCCAATAATTGTGGCCAAAAAAAAGTTCATGGGCGTTGGACCCGAAAACCACTGAAGCCCAAGGTTTGTGTGTAGACGTTCTCCTGGGAGAGGGTTGACTCCTACAATTATCTAAGGATGACGTTTGTGGCTAATGTATCTTGGGCCCCGGAGGTTGGAAAATTGTAGGGTCATTGAAACAAGCTGCATGGGGAAGTCTCTGGGTATAGTAAGGATTGTGGTACCCAGTCGGTGGGAGAAGTCCTTCAGGCATACTCTTTATGGGAGGGTGGGGCAACACGGGACTACGCAAACGTCTCTGCATTGAGAACGGTAGAAAACCCACCTTGCTGATAGATATAGAACCGGGAGCAGGGGTGTTGCTGGGTCTGGAAAAGAGGCGTGGCTGCGGTAATGTCTGCACTGTCGGGACTCTGGGCTAGCTAGCTTTTTGGCTGCTGCCCCTGAGCTTCTATCCGGGGGTATAGCCCTCTCAGCACCCCCTAGCGACTCCTCTGACTGGGGGTCCAAGACATCGGGCAGATTCACAGACTTTCAGTGCATTGTGTGAATGAGGTTTTCTCTGTTCAAGATGAGAGGAAGTCGGTTGTTACTGTAAGGCAATACACAGGTGTGTTATAGTTACACTGTGTTATTACTTTTAGGATAGTTCGTGTATTACCTGACACATTACTTTAGGCAGAGGTCGAAGTGGGCGGCAGCAGTGCTTCTCTACTTTTTTTAAAATTAAGTTTGACTGTTCCTGTACTTTTATTTTAAAAATAAATCCTTCCAGAATTGTTTTGTTTTCAAATAAAAGTGTAGGAAGAAGTTGAAACTGAACCTTCCCTTAAACAGCAGGCGCATGTGTTTGGGGGTTTGTATTGCACGTGGGAGGGGGCGTGGTGATGCGATTTCTGGGGAGCGGGGAACAGGGAACATAGTTCCACTACTTCTTTTCGTACACTTCGACTGCTGGTTTTAGATGGTGGGTCTGCCAGGTCCTCGGGCGCCATGTCAGAGAAAAACGTTGTTTGCTGTGCAGTTATGGTTGAAGTCCTATTCTTGGAAGCCGTGTCTGTCCCGAGAAACTCGTTTGAGTACATAATTAATCCTTTGCTAGAAAATTAAATGTTGCATAATCTGGGTTGGTGCCCACTCTTTCAGGGCTTCCGAGATCTCGAGCAGACTGGGTCGGACTGGGGCATAAAATATTTCGGGCACCAATGAAAGTGTGGCACAGTTGCAAATGGCAATTCTTTCCTTTTGTGACAGACTGAGTAGAACCCAAGGGGGAGGTTTTTGATCAAATGTGATGCCAACTTTGTATTTTAAAGAATATTTATTCAGTAACACGGGACCAAACTACTAGTCACATGATCAAGTAATTTATCAAACACGCCCAGAAAAGTGGCCGACTTCGACCAATGAAACTGGCCCACGCTAGAATTTTGTGTTTTTGGTTCGGGCATTGCACTTTTGCCCTATTGGCGAGCCCAAGCCTTTTGCCCTATAGGCCAGTCCAAGCCTGCTAGCAGATCCCATGGAACACGCTGATGGCATTTTAGTTTTCTTTGAGTTTCTCCCCAAGCAGGGTCGGACTGGGCCATGAAATTGTCACAGGCACCAATAAAAAAGTGGCCCACTGTCCGTCCTATTCATTCCTTTTGTGACGCTGTTTGAGTAGTACCCAAAGGGGAGTTTTTTGATAAAATGTGATGCGAATCGTGCAATTTAAAGAATATTTATTCAGTAACACTGGCCGAAACTATAGTGAAGTAACTCATCAAACTGGCCCACTTTGACGAAAAAAACTGGCCCAGACCAGCATTTTGTGTTTTTGGTTCGAGCACGGGCATGTTGCCCTATAAGACCAATACGAGCCTGTGTCCAAGTCCCTTTCACTGTTTCCTGTGGTCAGAGTGGGAATTTTACCAATCATATTCTACTTTGTGTTACGTTTTCCTCTCAGACCTGAAAAACTGAAGTCAAGAGAATTCTGCCCGATTTTTTTTTTTATCTAGTAAATCGCCTCTTTTAGTTTTGACTGTTCGATGGAGCTTAAGCGCTACTTATAAGCTAAAACTTTTGCATTGGTGTACAGATAGGTGGAGAGGAACCCACCGCTTATAGGCAATGTTTGGTTATTTACTCGCACAATGACCGCTCAAAGCTATGCTAATCCCTGTGACATTACCTCACAGCACAAAACGCATGCCCCGGGGTCTGTTTGAGAGAGTTCAATCAAGCAGTAGCATCCAACCTTGTGCTGCAGAGGACCTACCCGTGTATTTTCTAAGTGGTCTTCTGAGAGTTAATGGCCTAATTGCAACACTGCATGTGCTACTGGTGTAATAAAAATGTCTTAGCAACGTGTGCATTGAGCCACTTGATTTATAAGCAGAATGTCTACCCCTCGCTCTGTTCCTGAAGTCCCATTAAAAACAAGCACTGCTATGATCTGCCCAGTTACTACCCCCGCCAACAATGTTCCCATCAGTGCCCCGCTACCAGGTGGGTCCAACTACTTAAATCTGCACATGCCCGCTTATGAGCTTAAACTGATGCTTGTAACAACTTTACCTTGTAAATTGCATTTCGTGTTTGCCTAGGACTCTGATTTTTCAAAATAGCATTTTATTGTGTGCCTCCAACCCTGTGATTTTTAATTGCTTTTCTTGATCGCCTAGCTGTGGGTTTTTTTTAAATTGGAATTCTTTGGACACCAAGGATCTTGTGATTTTTTTGTGTTTGTAAGTGTTATTTTTTAATGCCTCAGACCCTGTGCTCTTTTTTTTTTGTTTAAATTGCGTTTCCTGTTCACCTACAGCCGTGTGATTTCATTTATTTTATTTTATTTTATTTTATTTTTAGTCGCTTGGTATGCTGTTGTTTTTCAATTTCATTTTTTGTGATTCGTTAATTTTTTTAAATTGTATTTTTGGTTGCATAAAACTGTGATTTACCAAAACATGATTAAATTGCATTTCTTGGTCCCCTAATAACATTTGGTTACACCCTACACCCTACACCCTCCCCCTTTCTTTCTTAACACGTTCCTGCCAATCCTGACCACCTTAGTTTTCCCTCTCTTTCCCCACAGTCTCCGCTCACCCCCCTTCGCTTTCTTCCACTCCCCCTTCTCTACACTGGTCTCCCTACCCGCATCATAAACTCGCCTCTCAAACTTCATCTACGCTCTCTGCTTCACTTCTACTCTAGCAACTATATCCATTAACTGCACTCAACCTACTTACCTTACATTGGATCACTAGAACACCCAACCCATCTGTAATCTCCTTTCTCACCAAATACTTTGGGTGCCATGACGGCAAACTCTGAGGACTATCACCGAAACCTGGATCCTGCCAATTGCAGGCCACCCCTTCACAACACCCTCCCCTATTCTCTTAAGAAAAGACTGTAGCGTTGGGGCCGTGATTAGTAAGGACACCTCGTTGGCACCCTTTGCCCTCTCTCCTTTCACTTCCACCTCAATTGAGAATATTTCGGTCCAACTCCTTGCTCCCACCCCTCTTAAAATCCTTAATCTCTCACCCACTGGGCACCCTTCTCATCTCTCCTCACCCACCGGGCACTCTTCTCATCTCTCCTCACCCACCGGGCACTCTTCTCATCTCTCCTCACCCACCGGGCACTCTTCTCATCTCTCCTCACCCACCGGGCACCCTTCTCATCTTTCCTCACCCACCGGGCACCCTTCTCATCTTTCCTCACCCACCGGGCACTCTTCTCATCTCTCCTCACCCACCGGGCACTCTTCTCATCTCTCCTCACCCACCGGGCACCCTTCTCATCTCTCCACACCTACCGGGCACTCTTCTCATCTCTCCTCACCCACCGGGCACCCTTCTCATCTCTCCTCACCCACCAGGCACCCTTCTCATCTCTCCTCACCCACCGGGCACCCTCAAACGTCTCTTCTCTGATCCTGGCCTTTTATTCAAAATGCTCCCAGCTGATATGCAAAATGGGAACTAACATGGCCAAATAACCAGTAGGAGAAATATCCATTTGCATATCAGTCTGGTCCCACAAGCAGGGGCAGTCCAGCCCCTAAATGCTTGCCAGTGCTACTCTGAACAAGAGTGCCATCAGCACTTGTGATGAATCCTGTAGAGTCTACCCAGAATTCCAGCCTAAAGTCTCCTCCCATGTGGCCATGGGCAGGCCGACGCTACCTGATCCTAACCCTGGGAGTGGTATCAGGTGGAACGATCACGTGGGAGGAGAAGGTTGTCATGGGACTGTGGTGACTCCGTCAGGAGAGATCCTCTTCTGAAGATGATTTTTATTAATGCCTGAATGTTTAATGGCATGTTGTCACCGTAGGACCTCACCTCCCAGACTTGCCCAAGGTACTAACTGTAAAAAACTTCTTTGTAAACATAAAAATTATATTTGAGTCAAGGAGTTAATGTTACTACCCTTATTAGTACTGATCGCCATGGTGTTCAAGTAGTGAACTTAAAAGAGAACCTTTAATTCCTTTGAATATATGTCACATAAAACCCCTGAACAAAGTGGATTAAAAAGAGACATTGAAGAAACTAGGAACATTATGGACTTCACGTCCCTTAATGCTATTGGTACTGAGACAAGGAAGAGGGACACAGTCACTAGACCATAGTGAGCGGTCTAGTTGTTCTAATGACTCACACCTGAGCAGGCCCTTTAAATATTTAAAGGCCTGTCAGGTTCAGGTCAGTAGTAGTAGTAGAGAGCTGTAACAGCAGGAACAGCGGGAGCCTCAGAAGCAGCTGGAGAAAGCAGAGATCGGCCCGCCACGTATTTGCCGATAGTGGGACACCATACAGAGAGTTTGTCGGAGGTCGTAGTGCCCTGGAGATGCAGAAGACATGCAGTGGGAAGCGGCATTGAGACCAGCTGTCCTGAAGGAGCGACTCACTCTGTGTCCTACATCTCGCTCTGGTGCGAGGACTTCACCAGAGTGCGTGTGGAGCCGTGTGAGCTCCAGTGGGAGACAGCACGGGCAGCAAGAGGCTAACTGTAGTTGTCAAATGCGATGGAAAACCTGACGAGCAGCATAGTGTAACAAGTGGGTCTGGAGGAGACGTCAAGAGAAAACGGAGTTGGCCTGAGCTAGGTAACCCCTGGGGTGCTCCAAAACAGACTTCTTTGCAAGAAAGCACATTCTGAATACTGAACATTTAAAAGAATTGAATGTAATTACCCAAAAGGGAGAGGGTGAACAGAAGGTTATTGTAACCCATGTTTCCCACGCCAAAAGGTGGCAATTGTTAAACAAAGTGAATGCGACTTGCCTGAAAGGAGAGACCCAATAAGAGAACATTGAAACCTGCATTGCCCAAGCCAAAAAAGGGCATCTATACAACAAAGGGGATACCGTTTTCGCAAAGAAAGGTTATTCAAATAAGGAACATTACCTACATTGCCAAACCCAGGAGATATCAAGGCAGATTGAATGTTAGTCATAGGAGTTGTACAATATCATTATAATTGTTTTTTTCTTCACATTTGTTTTACATTGTCAACAGCCGTTATGTGGAAAGAAATTAGAGGCAGAAAGGGAAAAACCCTGGGGGTTTGTAACCTGCATTGCCAATGGCAATTACAATCATGTAAGAATCATTGTCCTTCTGTGCAGCATGTGCATATAAGAGGTTATAAGCCAACTGTCTTAAAAGTCCAAACACTTATTCCAGAAGCTGTTGTTGGTTTAATTGTATCCATTGATGAGTCAAGCGTGGAAAGTTGTGAACAAACCTTACCACTGAGTATGAATAGTAGTAGTAGGAATTTTATCCTGGCAGGCGTGTATACCAGGAAAGGGACAAATAGTGGTTAGTCCTGGCAGGTGAGTGGACCAGGAAGAAGAGAAGTTGAAGTACTTCAATTGTGGTAGACGTTTGTAACTGATTGTGTTGGAAAAGAATTGGCATTTCCACTTCTGTGTTTGATGAACTGTTGTGTAAAAATACTGACTGAAGTAGAACTTAGGAATGATCCATCCTGATCATGGTGTTAGTTGTGAAGAAGCATAATGTGATGAAAAGTGATTGGTCTCTTGAGAAAACTATTTCTTTGCCATTACATTTTCAAATTGATGGATGATGAAACAGACTTTTTGAATTGACAAGTGAAAGCTTTAACAATTGTTCTACAAATTGATGTATGAAGAAAAATACGTTATGAATTGCCAAGTGGAAGTTTTAACAATTGTTCTAAGAGAGAAATATTTTGAACTGGGAAGTCACTTTGCCAGTTGAAGGATATATTGGAGATAAATAACTGCATTCCACCTGGAGTGGAACTGGGCAAAAAGAAATGACTCTCCTGAAATGAACTTTGGTATAAAATATCCTGAATTGATCCAGAGGAAGTGGATCCAACCCTGATCATAATTGTTTCTTTTTTCTTTATTTGAATGTATGTTGAGTTACAAAGTTGAAACTGCCAAATGGTTTCTGTATGATTTTGTTGTATGGAATCGTGTTTGAGCGACAGACATTTTTCGGACCCCAGGTCATTTTCCTTTAGTCTAGGTTTTGTTAGGTTAGAGAAAGATGGGCGTTGATCTCGCCCATTATTATTTAAATAAATTGCGACATGTGAGAAAACTCTACCCGCTTGTCTGTCTCCCATGTCTGACTCCTCACAACCCCCAGACGTGTCTCTTGGGTGTCAAAGAGTGACAAAGTTGAGTTTTTCTAAGCACAGTGAGCCCCGGGACACCCCCGAAGAGCAGTGCCATGGGAAGGAGCTGTAATACCATTGATACTTCCCTATATAAAGAGGAACATGAAAGTAAAAGTTTATATTAGAATTTGCATGAATTACTAGGTGCAAAGAAGTATGGATCTCAAAATGATTGAGTTAAAATAAATGTTAGGCCCCCAAAAAGGGTTTCTTCTCGAATAGGGTTTACATTTGTTTTACTCCGTAAAGAATCATTTTACTCCCAACTTCCCAAAATAGGGAGTAAAATATGCCTCCTTCAAAATCTTATCTGGAGCTCTGCTTAAACCCCAAGTTTTTCAAAACTTGCATTAATGTGGGCGCCCCTGTACTGAGAATGAATACAGCCTAATAACCTGTTATACGATATGATAAGTTATTTATAACGCACTTAATACCCAGAGGTTTCTAAGCACAGACCCCGGGATCAAACCTGTGTTGCTCGTGTAGTCTTGCTTCCAAGGCAAGAATGTTGCCCCTGAGCTATCCTCCAGAGACTGTTCTGTGGGATGATTTTGATTCCCATCACCCTTAACTCTCAGTGGTGGCATCAGTGAAACCTGGATTCCTGTGATACTGGCGGCCTGGCTTCCCTTAGCACTGACTTTGCCACTTTCACTCGCTTCCCTCGACTCTCCAGAAATAGCGGTGGTATCGGTCTTAAAATCAGCAAGGGCATATCATTGCCACACACAGTTTCCCTTCTCCGATGTTACTGCCACCACCTTTGAGCAGATGCGTGTCCAACTTCTCACTCCCACCCTTCTTGCCATCCTCTGTATCTACTGCCCACCGGGCAGACCCAACATCATCTTCCCTGGTCTTGACCTCTTACTTGAAATCCTCTCCCTGCTAATGTTCCTGCTGTCCTAATGAATGAGCCCCCCCAACCTCTCCAGTATGGCTAAAGCCCAACAGCTCCAACTTGACTCCACTCTCTGAAAACTCTCTATCCAACCTACACAAACCTACAACCCATAAACAATGCAACTTTCTCAATCTCTTATTTCTATCTTCCATCCTGATGTTCTGAGCTCCCACAGTTGACCCCTCTACCACTGACCACTGCCAATGACTCCACCAACTCTATTCTACCCCCTCTCTCCCAAACCCCACCCCTCATCCATCACCAAACGTAAATTCAAGCCCTACTCCATGGTCCTCTCCCCTCAACCAAGTCAACATCTTGCTCCAAGGTCTCGCTCCTCCACTTGCTCACTCCATTGAACTCCCCTCTACTGAATTCAACTCTGCACTGTCTTCCCCCCTCAAGTGATCGCTAGCTTACCCGCTCCTTCCCCCCCGGCCACCTCTGCCCTCAAACATCTATTTCCCCAGCCATCCAGCTGCAGAGGGCCACAATGGGCCACTGCTTATGCCTTTGGCACAAAGTCCAATCCCCCACCCCTCTTTGCACTGTCTACACGGACTCTCTACTGATCCGGACCGCTCTCCACACAGCAAAATCCTTCTATTACACTCTGCGTTTCTCCTCTTTGCTTGCACCCTTGCAAACTATCCTTTCCCCTCCAGACTGCTTTGTCCCTCATACATTTGGGACACAGTAACCTATTTGTGCAGGGAGCATTCAGTTACAGTGCAGCTCCATGTCCTCAAAGTATAGGGTTTGCCTTAAATATACTGTGAATCAAAGCACTGCATTTATTAGTGTTTAGGATGAGAATATATTTAAGCAAACAGTAATAATCCGGCGAGGATCGATCCCTGCGCCTTGCTGGCCGCGGCTATCAGGGTGCTCCGCAATGGGACCTACGCTGAACGTACTGCTCTGAAATGGCTGGTGCCGAAAGGGCCACACCAGACTGTCCGTCTTCGCCAAAAACCTAGAACCACTCTGGCTGAGAATTGTATGGGATATGGCACGCTTGCCTAAAATGCATAACTGAAGCACGGCCTGGCCTGGCTGATTTAGCTCTGTCGGATCGCTGGTGTGTGTACGCCGCAGTAGTGGTGTGAATATTGCTAGTCAACGTATCAGAATGTCTCTACCTACGCCCTTCAGCTGTCCGCCCACGTCTTTTCCTTTACCTCGTCATTAGCTGTATTCCCTTCTCTGCTGCTTATTCACACATCCGTTTTTGGCACTGCTCATCACATTCCCCCAGTGCTGTGAAGGGTTCACATCTGGATTGTGTACCCCTCCCTTTTCTGTGGGAATTCTCTCACAGAGGATGAGCCCCTCTTTTACTTGGGGATTCCTTGTAACAAAGCCTTCCCATCTGTCCTGCTCCCGGTGAACGGGATAAGAGGGGTTGACGCATACAACCGACCTCGAAATTAAGGTTGGATAAGCAGGAGCTAAGAGCAGCTCTTGGGTATCCAGCATTAACCAGTGACCAGGAGCTATATCTGGGGAACGAGGAGCTAGTACAGTGTTCCGCAAATCAGACTGCCACATGCGATGGAGACGTATAATTGTGTCCCTTATTCATGACTCCTTATGATTTAAATGTTGTATAGATGTGTCCTATATTTTATTTATAGATTGTCACAAACACAGAGTTAAATTCACATAGTTGTGCTTGTTCGGCATCAGTTGGCCTGGAGAGCCAAACGTAGCTCCTGGTAGCTGTTGGTGTCAAGCTAAATAGCTCCCAGCGCCCCTTAATTTCGAACCCTGTCCAAAGATGAATCAGTGGTGATGATCTTCAGGACGCAGGTTGTTTGTTGTCGGTGACAATGTTGTGGATTTGTGCCGTTCCACTTAGGGAGAAACCGGGTGATTCCGCTCTCCTCTGTTGGCAGAATACACTGTTTCCTGCATTCCAGCACTCTGCTTATCGGAGCAGGTTGTTCCGCTGACGCTCAAAGTTTTGGTCCACCAGACTTCCTTAAATGCTGGGATGTGCAAATAAATTGCATGGATCGAAATCAAGAGTTACAGAGCAGGAGCTACAACTAGCCCCTGGGTATAGGGCATCAGCCAGCGAACAGGAACTATGTCTACAAAACAATGAGTTTAGTTTAGTTTATTATTTGTATAGCGCCGCCTGGCCCTAGGGCATCCAGGCGCTTGCGATGAATACAACAAGAATAATGAGTACAACAAGAATAATGCAGCAGAAATGTACAAATCGATTACATATTTACAAATTTACAGTCTTGGTGCATGCTAGTGCGGTAGGGCTAGGCAGTTTCTTTGGATAGAAGCCAAGTTTTGGTGTTGTGTCTAAATCTGTGAAAGGACGGTTCTGATCTCAGCTCGAGTGGAAGTGAATTCCAAAGTTTGGAGGCAAGCACGGGGAAGCTGGAGCCACCTGCTTTTTGGAGCTTAAATCTTGGGATATTTAAACAGTGTGTTTGAGCTGATCTGGTAGGGCGCGCTGGGGTGTGGTGCTTGAGGTTGTCGGATAGGTATCTGGGTGCTTGGTTAGCTAGGCATTTGTGTGTGAGTGAGATGGTTTTATATTCAATTCTTTGTGGTATGGATAGCCAATGGCAGGTGCGTCTGGCGTCCGAGATGTGTTCATGTTTGGGTATGTTCAGGGCTGCTCGCAAGGCGTTGTTTTGTATGACTTGTAGTTTGTTGATGTTTTTCTGACTGGTTCCCAAGTATAGCGCATTGCAGTAGTCAACTTTGGAAAGGACTAGCGCTCTGGCTAAGGTGATGCAGTTGGATGGTGAGAGGTAAGGTCTGCTGGCATTGATAAGTTTACAAGTGTAAGCAGTGGCTGATGAGATGGAATTGATCTGTCTTGTCAGTGTGAGGGAGGAGTCGAGGTAGATTCCTAGGGTTTTGACGCTGTTAGAGACGATGATGTTATTGCCGTCAATAGTGAATGCTTGATAGAGTTTGTCGAGTTTATTAAGTCTGGGTTGGGAACCTAGGAGAAGAAGCTCGGTCTTGTCGTCATTAAGGCATAGGCCATGCTTGGCCATCCATTCTTGGATAATGGAATAAATGTTGTTGAGAGCAGTGAGGTCGGTGGAGTAGTCGCCTGTTAAAGGGATCAGTATTTGGGTGTCATCTGCGTAGTTGGTGTAGATGACACCCAAACGGTCCAGTATGTCAAAGAGGGGTTTCGTGAATACATTGTATAGAGTGGGGGAGATGCAGGAGCCCTGGGGGACACCGCAAGTGACTGGGGCTGGGATGGCAGAGGCTGTGGGTGCGAAGACTCTCATGGATCTGTTGTTAAGGAAGGAATGGATCCATGCGTTGGCGTTATCTGAAAATTTGGCTGCTGAGGATAGATGTTTGCAGAGGATGTCGTGGTTGACCAGGTCGAAGGCGGCCGATAAGTCAAGGAGGAGAAGGAGGGCTAGTTTACCATTGTCTTTAATGTTGTCCATCTGTGTCTTAAGGTCAATCAGGGCGGTCTCAGTGCCGTGTTTGGGGCGGAATCCTGATTGTCTGAGTCCTAGTAAGTTATTTTTCTTGAGGTGGTTCTGTATCTGGAGATAGGCAGCTCTGTCGAGGATTTTTAGTAGGAAGGGTACAGTCGTTATGGGTCTGTAGTTGGTGGGGACATTAGGGTCAAGGGTGGGCTTCTTAAGTAAAGGAAGAACCCAGAAGTCCTTGAGGTTGTTGGGCACTATGTTGGAGGTGAAAGATGCGTTGATGAGGGAGGTGATGAAGGGAGCAAGTTGTTTGGCAGCATCTTTAATGATAGGGGCTGGGCAAGTGTCGCCTTGGCATTTGGACGGTTTAAGAGAGTAGATTATTTCTTCAACCTCTTTAATGGTTATGGTGGAAAACTCAAAGAGGTTATTGTCATCATTTTGGGGGGTGGTGTGGGTGTGTGTAGAGGGGGTGATGTTATCGGAGAGGGTGAGGCTTTCTTTCTTTGTCAGGATTTTGGCTTGTAGCGTGGCAATTTTGCCTAGGAGTGCTTCCTGGATGTTCGTGCACCAGTGGATGTCTTTGTTGCAAGTGTCTGGAATGGGGGAGGGTGATTCGAGTTCTCTCAGGATATTGAAGAGCTCTTTGGTATTAGATTTGGCGTTGCTGATTCTTTCATTGTACATGTTTTTTTTAGACTGGATGATGGCTGATTTATAGATGTTCGATGCTAGTGCGTAGGATGTCTTATTAATAGTGGATGGTGACTGTTTCCATGCTAATTCAGCTTGTCTTTTGGCTTTGCGGAGTGTTTTTAGTTTGGGGGTGAACCAGGAATTGAGGTGTGCTCGTGGTTTGGCTTTCCGAAGCTTGAGTGGTGCTATGGTGTTTATGGCCTTAAGGATAGTTGTGTTGTATAAATCTACTAATTCAGTAGGGTTGGTCATGGTGGGTGAGAAGTCGATGATGGGTTGGAGTAGCGGGAGGAGTTTCTCTAGTGTGATATTTTTGTTGTTTCTTGTGAGTGTGGGTGGGGCATTGGAGGAGGGCACTGGTGTTTGAGTGCCTTTGTTGATGGTGAAGGTAATAAGGTGGTGATCGGTCCAGGCGCATGGAGTGTTGGAGAGGATGGTAGTGTTGCAATTGAGGTCAGCTATCCAGTCAAGGATGCGGCCTTTGTTGTGTGTGGGTTGTGCGATATGGTGGGTGAGTCCTAATTCTGAAATAGTGTTGGCGATAGTGTGAGCTTTGTCATCTTTCTCATCATTGAGACCTAGATTAAAGTCTCCTAGGATGAGTAGTCGAGAGTTAGGTTTGATATTGTTAGAGAGTAGAAGGGCTATGTCGTCATTAAAGGATAGTATGGGACCTGGCGGTCTGTAGATGAGGTGGATGGTGATAGTGCTTGTGTGCGTTGTGGATAGTTTGAGGGTGAGTAATTCCGCTGATGTCAGTGATTGGTTTTGTATGTGTCTAATGTTGATGGAACTTTTTGCAATAACGGCTACTCCACCACCTTTAGCTGTTTGTCTGTCTGCACGGTAGATGGTATAGTCATTGGGTATAGCAAGTGATAGAGAGGGGCCAGATGCTGGGTGGAGCCAGGTCTCTGTAATAGCTATGAAGTCGAGATCATTGACGGTAACAATGTCGGCAATGTCTAAGGCATGGGCGACTACAGATCTCGCATTGATGAGTGCACCTTTAATGGTTTCGGTGGTGATGCATGATTTTTTGGTGTGGGTGCGGGGGGAGGGTGCGATCAAGCCGTGTGATATCTGGTCTGTCGGAAGTGTAGGGCGTGTGCAGTGAGGGGCAGATTTGGTTAAGGTTATGTTTTGTTTGTTGCCTAGATTGGGGAAGGATGCGGGTGTGTGTGTTCTGGATCTGAGTCGGGTGAATCTCGATAATCCTGAGCAGGGATAGGATCTGCTGGTAGTGAGGTTCGTGATAGTGGGTTGGCCGATGGGAGTAGTTTGTGATGCTTCTTGGGGGCTGGGGGTGTCTGCTATGCGATGAGAGTCAATGGAGGAGGTAGGCTGGAAGGGGTTGATGTTGGGTAGGAAGGGGGTGGGGCAGGGTATGGGATAATGTCTGGGGCAGGCTAGTCTGCTGAGGCCGTTGGGGTGTAAGCGAAAGTGTGACCCTGTACAAGGGGTGTCATGGGGGACCAGGCAGAATGGAAACATAATGAGGAAGGTCCAGGTTATCATGTCTGAGTTTAGAGGGAACTGACGCACAAAATCGTCTGAGAGAAGCTAGTGCGCAATGTTAGTACACAATGGTGCTGCAGTGAGGGTACTAGCGAGTTTAGAGGGAACTGACGCACAAAATCGTCAGAGAGAAGCTAGTGCGCAATGTTAGTACACAATGGTGCTGCAGTGAGGGTACTAGCGCAGAGAATCGGAGAAATGCTAGTGCACAGTGCTGATACCCAGTACTAATACACAGTGTACTCTAGGCGACCATAAGGCATTACACAATGTCACAGTAGTCTCTAAGCGACCATAAGGCACTTACACAATGTCACAGTAGTCTCTAAGCGACCATAAGGCACTACACAATGTCACAGTAGTCTCTAAGCGACCATAAGGCACAACACAAGTGGTCACAGTGGTCTCTACGCGACCATAAGGCACTACACAACGTTACAGTGGTCTCTAAGCGACCATAAGGCACTACACAATGTTACAGTAGTCTCTAAGCGACCATGAGGCACTACGCAATGTCACAGTAGTCTCTAAGCGACCATAAGGCACAACACAAGTGGTCACAGTGGTCTCTACGCGACCATAAGGCACTACACAATGTTACAGTGGTCTCTAAGCGACCATAAGGCACTACACAATGTCACAGTAGTCTCTAAGCGACCATAAGGCACTACACAATGTCACAGTAGTCTCTAAGCGACCATAAGGCACAACACAAGTGGTCACAGTGGTCTCTACGCGACCATAAGGCCCTACACAATGTCACAGTAGTCTCTAGGCGACCATAAGGCACTACACAATGTCACAGTAGTCTCTAAGCGACCATAAGGCACAACACAAGTGGTCACAGTGGTCTCTACGCGACCATAAGGCACTACACAATGTGAGCAGTAGTCTGTGTTATACCGTACTGCGAGAACAGGGTTCAGTGAAGGTTTGAAACAGTTCAGGTTGCTGGCTGGAACAGTTGAAAAAAGGTTGCTGTAAGGGGCGGTATGTTTACCCCAGAGTAGATGGGCAGGGGATCTAGCCCTATGCTCAGTGGTGCATACAGGCTAGAGATAGGCACAGTGCACAGTGCCTTCGAGGTGGGCCGGTTCGGAACCTGCTGGCTTGTGGTTGGCTCCCAATAGAGGAGAGGGGCCAATCACGATGTTTGCAGGGTTGCGGGGCCGGATGGAGGGCTAAAGATGCGGCGGACAGCCATCTTTAAATGGTGTGGACCTCGGGGCTTCGATTGGTGGCTGGATGCACTTTGAGTGCATTAATGGGGCAGATCCTGGCAGGAAGGGCCGCACTGGGCAACGCTGGAGCAGTGCGGATATTACTAAATAATTTGCCGCGTGTTGCCTTCAAGACGCACGCTCGTGCTGTAGCTAGGGACTCGTGACATACCTGGTGTCAGCAGCTCCAGCAATAGATGGAAGGAGCTCCTGCTCATGGTGGCTCTGGATTGGTAAGGGCAGAGTTTCTGGCCCCTGGCTCCTAACAGGCCTTAGAATGGCCTTCGAGCTGGCCGCCGGCGTAATCCGCCTGCCGGCGGTTCCAGCTGATGAAATTGAGGCTCAGCCTCGGTTTCACGCCGCGCTGCGCCCGGCATGGGCGAGTCAGGCGCCGTGTGGGGACAGGGTCAGACAGGCCCTGTCCGAGTTCCCCGCTCGGCGCGTGGTTCCTCTGCTGGGCTGGTGGTGCTGGGGGGGCTCCTGCCCTCGCCCCACGATGAGGAAGGATGGAATGGGGGGTTAGCAGGCACCCAACAGGCCTTAGAATGGCCTTCGAGCTGGCCGCCGGCGTAATCCGCCTGCCGGCGGTTCCAGCTGATGAAATTGAGGCTCAGCCTCGGTTTCACGCCGCGCTGCGCCCGGCATGGGCGAGTCAGGCGCCGTGTGGGGACAGGGTCAGGCAGGCCCTGTCCGAGTTCCCCGCTCGGCGCGTGGTTCCTCTGCTGGGCTGGTGGTGCTGGGGGGGCTCCTGCCCTCGCCCCACGATGAGGAAGGATGGAGTAGTATATGAAGTATGTAACAAACCTACCTGCAACACGTGATTCAAGCAATGGCACTCTCTTTCGCCATCAAGTTTAGTTTAGCGATATACACTACGTTCGGGAGATGACCGGGGTAGTCATAGTCCACTAGCCCGAGCAAGGGAGGCCTGAAAGCAGCAAGGGCTGAGGTTGTTACTGGGCTTTCTGCCCCTGATTGCAGTGTTTATGGCTATTAGCACCCCTGACCATTGCTTGAGTTTTTGGGGGTGGCGGGGAGAATCAGTGCTGCAATACATGCATGTAGAAAAGTGACGTTGTCCTTGTACTTTTTAATTCCTGAGAGGCCGGAACAAAGAAACAAGGACACACAAAGGTATGGTGAGCTGGCAAGTGGGGTTTGGGGGGGTATGAGGGGTGCAAATTCAGGGATTGGGGTGTGTCAACTCAGAGGTTGAGCGGGGACTGTTGTTGTTTGTGGGAGGAGGAAGTGCCAAGAGAAAAAGCAAGTCTGAGAAACAGCAAGACTGAGATCCTTCCCATTGGGACTCCTGCTCCCTCTTTCTTCCCCTCACACTGCCCACCCACAATGGGTTCTCTCCCCCCTCTACTTCATCTGAAGCCAAACACCTTGGAGTCATCTTTGACCCCTCTCTTTCCTTCCTTCCTCACATCCAGGACCCTGCCAAGAAGTCCCACTTTCAACTTAATCTACTCAAAGGAATCCTTCCTTTCCTCACTCTTCCCCAGAAGCTCAATGTCTCCAGAGCGCTGGTTCTCTCTAGGCGTGACTACTGCAACAGCCTCTTCCTTAATCCACCTTCTTCCTCTGTACGTCCTCTACAGCTAAACCAGAATAGGGCTGTGAGACTTATCCTTGGCCTCAAGCTCAGGGACTGCATCTCTCAGCACTAAAAACTCTCCACTGGCTCCCGGTTGCTGCACGGATCAAATTCAAATCCCTTTGCATCATCCACAAGGCAGTCTGGGGCTGGGGCCCGCGCTATCTACAACTGGCTCTCACTAAATACACTCCCGCCAGATCTTAACGATCCTCTGGCACCAACTATCTCTGCCTGTCAAGCGATTCGCTAAACAGCGAGCTGGTGGACGATCTCTCCTCAGCTGGCTCCCTCCTTTGGAACAGCCTCCCCCTTCCTCTTTGTCTTGAGCTGGATCACAAATTCCAGAAGCTCCTCAAGACGTTCCTTTTCACCAGTTCCCCTCCCCGCCCCTCCTTTGCTAAACCGCATAGTTACTGAGATTGTTGACCAGGGCCCTTATGTGTCCACCTGGGTCCTGGCCTCCCCCCCCCCCCCAATCGCCTTCTGCCTCCGCCCACACCCAGCACTTGCCTTAGGCACCCACCGGCCTGTGCTATCACTGGCCTGCACTTACTTATTTATTGCAGTTCACCACCTAAAACCAAGTGATCTCTGCCATTCACTTAACAGTTTGTAACTTACTCCCTAGCACTTAACCCCCTCATCCCTTTCTCTCTGCACTTGCACGCTCTGAATGATCACAAGGCCTAGTAGGACCGCCTTTCTCTTTCATTGTTAAGCTTGCTTTTCATTCCCATGTTCCCTCCATGTTGCCCTGTGGGAGCTTTGAAACACAATTTACTTCATGTATAAGCACCTTAAAAGTGCACAATGAATAAATAAAAAGGAACAAAAAAGGCGGATCTCGGTGAGACGAGCATGAGGCCGAGAGAGAACGAGGGCAATGACTGGCGGATTCTGCCTGCGTTCCTGACCTCTTGATTGGCCACCGACACTGGGGGCTGCATGAAGCCTACGTTCAATATCAGAGTTTGAGGTGTCGCAAGTTCAACAATTGTAGGTCATAATTTCTCACAGTTGACATGTTTAAATCCTAATTAGAAATATGGTGAAGAGGCATATTTATCGGAATCCCAAATAGGCAACATGGGCTTAAATTCACTTGGATGTGTTTTGTTCGGCACTAAAGGTCTTGGGGTGAAAATAAGTTCTACGTAGTGGCCGATGCTAAGCTAACCAAGCTCCTCTTCTAAGCTGCAAGCACGAGCCAACAAGCTCCGACCTCCCTCAATCGCTAAAATTGGGGAGGCATAGGGAAATTACCCTGGCTTCCGCTGATGAGCTCCATCTAGTGGAGCGGAGGGAAATGACTTGCTCCCAAGGTTATCATTTCCTTGTGATGTACATCAGTGCTGTGTTTTCATGAAAATTGATGCATAGCTCCAAACAAAATAGCGAAATCTAGTTGTTCACCTGTAAACAAAGGGTTCAATGACACCATAAATGACCAGAATAATTTGGACCAATTGTCATCACCCAAGAAAGTTGTGATCGTACAAAGGTTTAGTCGGAGGGGTGGGTGCGTATTGTACTGGGGTGTTGCTAGGTTTCTAAAAGATCCGGGGCTATAATACTGTCAGGGCTATCGGGACTCGAGGCTAGCTAGCCTTTGGGTTGTAGTCCCTGAACTTCTATCCGGGTCTACAACCAAAAAGACCCGGGGCTATAGCTCCCCAGCCCACCCACTCCTAGTGATGCCTCTGGTATTGTATCTTTTGTGTGCATGTGAGAGTAGGAAACAGAACCCCCACCCCCTTCCAGCTTATAGCGATTTTGTGATAAAAAAACCTGCAAAAGCGACAGTTTAAAAAAAAAAAAAAAGCAAGGGACCAGGTTCTCAAAACCTTTTTGATACAAGAAATTAAATTCGCAAGCAGAGCTCATCACTTGCGCCAAAAAAGCAACCTGATCCACTGAGGCCATCTGACATTCAGATGGCCTTTTTCACCCCTTTGCGCAAATCGGGGGGCGTTTCTGTGCATTTAAGAGCTCATCCCAAATTTATAAACCAGATGCACTTTTCAATGTGCGGGATTTGTAGGCAACTCTATGCACCTCCTTTGAATAGGTGCACGGTGGGTGCCACTGCATGACAGGGTCTTGCCTGACCCAGTCATGCAGTAAAAAAATAAAAATAATGTAAGTGTGACAGCAGAGGTATGAACCGCTGCGGTCTCATTTGCATTTCTGTTCCTCAAACGGGATAGATTTTCTTTTTTTTTTTTGCGTCGCAATTTAAGTGCCAGGCCCTTAATGGCCTGTCTAAGGGCCTGCCATGGTGAAATGCACTGGGAGCCTGTAGAAAATTGTGGTAAGAATGCTTCCGACACAAATGCTTTCAAGGCGGCTGGCCAGTGCAACATTTGGGCTACAGCACAGCCACGTGGCAATGCGCAGGTAACCTTTGAGAATAAGGTAACCTGCTAATTTCCAAAAATGGGTGATCTAAAAATAGCATATCCTCTGCTCTATTTTTAGATGCCCCATTTTTTGAGGATCTGGGCCAAAATCTACCTTTTTAAAAAATGGTCACAATATGAGAGAGAGGGGGGAGTGATGGGTAAGATGTAGAGTGGTAGGCAAAAAGCCGAGGGAGAGCAGTGGGTCAGAGCGGGAAGTGGTGGGCACGAGAGCAGAGAGGAAGCAGTGGGCCGATGAGCCAGAAATCAGAGTGGGAGCAGTTGGCCGGAAAGAGGCAGTGAGCTACAGATTGGGAGGAAGGATGAGGGAAGAGTATGTTGGAATGGGAGAAAGGATGAAGAAGTGGCACAAACGAATGAAGGGCTGTAGACTGCGAGAGGAATTGGGGAGCATAAGGTGTGAGTTAGGAGTATGATTTGGAGTGTGGCAGGGACTGAGGAGTGCAAATTGTGACTTGGCAGTGTGACGGAGCACGTGAGTATGTCTATGACTGAGAGCGAGAGGTTTGGGAATGGAAGTTGTGATGGGGGAATTGGTGAGACGTGCAAGGTGTGCTTGTGAGAGAGGTGTGTGTGGTTGTTTGGGGGATTGGAGAACATAGAAGGGGAATATGTTCAGCATTACAACTGATAATGATCGTTACTGTTAATAATATAAAATAGTCAGGCGCATTACACCAAAAATGTAGCCAAAGCAAGCACTATTCTGCCTAGCCAGAGACATCTGGGACTCATCCTATTAAATTGGTAGAAAAGGTGCAAATAATGACACCATGGCTCTCTTGTAGCCTTGGGCACTGCCTCTTTTCTGGGGGTATAGTGAGTATTTCGAATGTCATTTTGTCAAAGCCAAAATGCTGATGGAAAAAAATGTCAAATTATTTTGTTTTTTTTTTTATGTTCCACCCACAAACCCCCGTTTTTTTTTTAATTTACACCATTTTTTACTAGCAAAACACAAAAAAAATATAACACAAAATATACATTCGACACTTATTTTTTTCGGCAACATTGTTTTCGACGAAATGGCATTCGAAAAAAAGATTTCGACATATTAACTGGATACCTCTTTTCTGCAATGTGCCAGTCTTACACCCTCCAGTCAATACAAAATGTACTGCAAAAATTCTGCAATAAGTAAAGGTTTGTGCCGCAAAATGTACCATTTGATGCCGCAATATCCTGGAGGGTCTGGGAAGAAGTGTGCACTGCCAGTGTGTGTGGGACACACACCAGATGTGCCGGAGCTAGCTGGGCATCGGCCGCCCTCGGGCAAGCACCGCGCGCACCCCTTCACTCTTGGCGTCCACGTCAAGATAAAAGCATAATTGAATGAGGTCCAGCACACAAACCGCTGTCAAATTCTTGTGTACAAATTCCAGAGTCATTTTTCTGATGGGGTTTAAAAACTTGGATGAGGTTTGTGAAGCAGCAGAGAAGTGGAGCGTCCGCCACCCAGAAGACTGGCACCGAATCTGGAAAGGGACATGCTGGTAACTGTGGGCGCCAATTTGAACACTTTTTGGGGGCGGGGGGTTCTGGGGCAAGGGGAATAGCTCAACACCTCTAAAAAAAAAAAAAAAAAAAAAAAGAGAGATGAGTCCCAGTAAGGTTGTCCCTCACATAATAAAACGCATCTTAAGATATTGCTGATCCTGTGTTTGTCTTAGAAAGCTTGGAATTCCCTCCAGGCTGTTCTGTCTCACTGCCTCTGTTGTTTTTTTTTTCCACTTTTGGAAAAAAAGTTACTTTCTTATCTATCCTTCAGTTGAACTTTATAAAAATGGTTCATATGTTTTTATAAACTGGTGGCTTGTTAATTTTTTTTTTTAAATCCTTTTCTGTGTGGGTTGATCTCTATTTCTCAATTTGTAGTTCCATTCTTTTCAATATCCTGAGGTTTTCATGCTGCCTTGTTTACTCCACCGCTTTACACCGCACAGCTCTTTGGTGAAACGGGGCCTCAGATAAAAACGTTAACATAGTAAAATCGAACATAAACTCTTTTTAAAAACAGTATCCAGAGAGTTAGCCATCATCACACTGTAAGAAATGCTTATCATGCTGTTCTGCTGCTTGTACAGCGCCAACGCAAACTTCAAACACCTCTAGCCACTTGAGGAAGATGCTTGCCATGACAGCACAAGCAGTCATTTCCAGATATGAAATGACATGCCAATACTGAAAGTAACTAATACCAAAGCACTGGCCTTGGAAAAGGTTGAGAATCGGAGCAAAATGTATCGGACATTCTTTTGTTTCCCAAATTATTGTTAAAATGATTTTAATTAAAAGGAGGAAAAAGAAAAGAGTAAAGTCCCTCTCTGCCTCTCTCCCTCCCTCTCTCTCCTTCTCTCCCCCTCTCCTTCACGCTCTTCCTCCCTATCATTCCCTCTCCCGCTCCTTCCCTCCCTCTCTTTCCCTTTGTCCCTCTTTCTCTCTCCTTCCCTCTCTCCCTCTCCTTCCCTCCTTCTTTTCCTTTGTCCCCACCTCCCTCTCCTTCCCTCTGCTTCCCACTCACTCTCTTCCCACTCTCTCCCCTCTTTCGCTCTCTCCCACTCTTGCCTCTCTTCCTCTTCTCCCCTTCTCCTTCCCTCTCTACCGCTCCTTCCCACTCACTCTCTTCTCACTCTCTTGCTCTCTCCTGCTCCCCCCCGCTCTCTCCATCTCCCCCTCTTTCCTTCTCCACCTTTCCCTCTCCTTTTCTCCCTCTCCTACTCTCCCTCCCCTACACGCTTTCCCCCTCCTTCCCTCACTCCCCTTACCTCCCTTCCTCCCCTTCCCTCTCCTTCGCACTCTCCCTCTCTCCCTTCTTCCCTCTCTCCGTCTCCCTCCCTCTCTTCCTCTCCTTCCTGCTCTCCCTCGCTCTTGCTCTCCTTCCCTCTCTGCCTCCCTCTCCTTCCCTCACTCCCCTTATCTCCCTTCCTCTCATCCCTCTCTCCCTCTCCTTCCCTCTCTCTCTCTCCCATCTTGCTCTCCCCTCTCGCTCCTTCCCTCTCCATTTTCTTTCCTCTCCCTCCATCTCCCTCCCTCCCTTTCCTACTCTCCCTCCCTCTCCTACTCTCCCTGCCTACACTTTCCCTCTCCTTCCCTCACTCTTCTTCCCTCTCTCCCTCTCCTAACCTCTCTCGCTCTCCCCCTTCCCTCTCTCCATTGTCTTCCCTTCCTCCATCTCCTTCCCTCTCCTTCCCTCTTTTCCCTCTCCCTCTCCTCCTCCCCTTCCCTCTCCCCCCTCTCCCCTCTTTCCCCTTTCTCCCTCTCTCCCCTTCCCCCTCTCCCTCTCCTTTCCATTATCCCCCCTTCTGTCTCCCCCTCTCCCCTCTCTCTTTGCCCCCTCTCCCTCCTTCTCCCTCCCTATCATTCCCTCTCTCTCCCTTTCCTTCTCTCTCCCTCTCCTTCCCTTTCTCCCGCTCCTTCCCTTTCTCCTTCCCTCCCTCTTTTCCTTTGTCCCTACCTCCCTCTCTTCCTCCCTTCCCTCTCCTTCCCACTCACTCTCTTCCCACTCTCTCCCCTCTTTCGCTCTCCCACTCTTGCCTCTATCCCTCTTCTCCCCTTCTCCTTCCCTCTTTCTCTCACCTCTCTCCCTCCCCTCTCGCTCTCTTCCCTTCCCCTCTCCATTTTCTTCCCTCTCTCCCTCCCTCTCCTTCCCTCTCTCCCTCTCCTTCCCTCACTCCCCTTATCTCCCTTCTTCTCCTTCCCTCTCCCCTCTCTCCCCATTTTCTTCCCTCTCCCTCCCTCTCCTACTCTTCCTCCCCTACACTCTCCCTCCCTCTCCTTCCCTCTCTCCATTTCCCTCTTCCCCCTTTCTCGCTCTCTCCCTCCCCTTCCCACTCCCCCTCTTCCCGCTTTCCCCTCTCTCGCTCTGACCACCCTCTCCCTCCCTCTCTCATTCCCTCCTTTCCCTGTCTGCCTCTCTCCCCCTTATTTGTTCCCTGCCCCTCCCTCTTGCCCTCCGCTCATACCACTTAAGACTAATTTGTTTATATTTAAATGAATTCCGATTAAGGGTACACACCGAGGGACTCGCACACCCCCAGCTGCTTTTCTACCCCTACACAGCCCAGGGGACCTCCGAGGAAGACCGCTGGAGAGGTGGGTTTTCTAAACTTTTCTGAACTGTAGATGGTTATTAAAAAGTTCCTATGGTGCAGTGGTCAAAGTGAACGGGAACGTCCTGGAGTGGTGTTCCACTACTTTCATGTTGTACTGTTAACAGTTCCACTGCTTCTTGCAACCATTTTCACCATTCCGGAACTGTTTTTTGTGAAGTTAAAGCACACTTCTCCACCTGATGGCAGTTACAGCTAAACTGAAATCTGTTTCAACTCAATTGGCTGCCAACCAGCATGGCAGGAAATCTTTAAAAATGGGTTGCCACGTTGCTCCCTTCCTGCCTAGTCTATCCCCCGCTTATGAATTGTTGGTACACCCCTACCAGTGCTATGGTGGCTAAGCATGTGTTCCACACTTGTGTTTGGGCCTCAGTAGATCGGTGCTGGCCCTTAACAGGGAGGGTGCTTAAGCTCCTTTTGGTGGTACATCAATGGCGTAAACAGATGTGGGCCTTTGCAGCAAGCTAACATTCCTGATGTTTCCAAACGGAGACCATCACTGTTGGCTGCACAGCTGGCTTTTCCAGTCTTCCAATTGCATAGCGCTGAAACGAGTTCTGTCTCCTTATAGGAGCTTGCAGTCTCTGTGAGCATTGTGGCATTGTAAGCTAAGACTGCTTGTTACTCACCACTGTGGAAATGCACTATAGCTGAGGAGTTAGGCGAGAAAATTGATGAGGTCTGTTGGTGGCGCTGCTGTGAGAATACCCGATTGGTGAGCCTTGATTGGGGTTTTAGAGCGTCGCAAACAAAGCTACTCTTTAGGTCCCATTGGACGCCAACCAGGTTGTTTAAGAGAGGACTCGTGGACAACAAACTCTGTTGGAAATTCAAGGGTGCTAGATGCTCCCTCAGTCATCTGATGTGGTTTAGTCCCAAAACAAAGACCTTCTGGGAGCGCATCTGTGATAGGTTGGGTTTGGTTTTGAGCTGTACAATTCCCCTCTCTGCCACCTTGTTGATCCTAGGGGACGTGTCATTGATTGATTGATTGATTGATGATCTCTCCTTTGGGCAGGTGACTTGGATACTTTGCGCCTGTATGTTAGCCAAGAGGATGATATTACGATCATGGAAGTCGAACTGCTCCTTTAACATTGATGAATGGGTGGATGAACTTTTGACTGTTTCAATTTATGAGAAGGCAATTTACAAGAATGCAGATGATATTGAGAAATTCTGGAACATTTGGAACTGGTTCCTGGAGGTCTATGGTTGAGTTACATTTCATGTATAGGATATGATGTCTCTATGGTTAAGGAATTTGCTTTGTGTTTAGTTTTCATTGACTTTGCGCTGATAGTTCCTTTAGCCAACCTTTTGCTTTCTGGTTCTTTGTTTTTTTTCTTGCTTTCTGTCTTTCTTACCTTTGCTCTTATATTTCCTTTCTGGTCTATTTCTTTCATTTGCTGTTTTGGTTTTCATATGCGCTGTTCACTTTTTGCTTAGATAGTGTAATTATTTATTTTTTATTTACTTGTTTTGCTCATTTAGGTTTACATTTTTACTCCCTCAAAAATCATTTTACTCCCAAAATCTTATCTGGAGCGCCGGGTGCAATTACACGCCTACTTACCTTACTTTACCTTTGGGAACTGGACTTCATATTTTACTTCCTAAAAAGTCATTTTATTCCCAACTCTAAAAAATATGCAGTAAAATACTCCCACTTGAGAATCTTATCTAGAGCACTGGTTGAGGCAAGTGGGTGTGCACTAGATGCTGAATTCTTCCACCTATCTTTTCAGGGAGGGCTGTGGTTGAAATAACAAATGGCGCCTGGCCTATAGTGGAAGCATCAGCCTTCCTGTCTTTTCGGCGTCTGGCATATTGGCTCGACTGTCCTCGCTCAAGGGCTGGACGTTGTAGAACGTGCTTCTTAAAATGTGCCACAGAGGGCTCAGGGTGACTGTCCACCTGTTTTGTATATCACTCTTCCACCAGGACGCACAGGGCGCTAATCAAGGTGCAGGCACAATAGCTTGAAGTTCTAAAGGTGAAACATCAAATTGTCCCACTCGACATATAATACCAATAAGGCAAGAGAGTCAGACTGGGTACGCGACAGGTCACCATTTGCACTGTGGTGAAATAGAGAAAATAAATTGAAACCAATAGATAAAAACAGTTTATAAGTTATTGGATTTTTTTATAAAGATATTCTTATACAATTATATGTAACCTATACATGTATTTAAATGTAAATGTAAAAAAACACTCTATAAAACGTTTAACATTGGTAATGCCAAGAATTATTAAACACTAAAGATAACATAAAACAAAAGCTCATTACTGTAACCTTAAATCATCCAGTGGTTTGTAGTGTGAATGCGTTGATGTGTGTTTATTTTGTAGCTAGTTTGTACACTGATGTTATAATTTAGTTGGATTGTACTTTACATGTGAATGTTAGTTGTTTAGAATTAAATTTGATATGCTGGAAAGGGCTGTAAGAGTGTATTGTTGTGAGGTTCAAATTTTAGTATATGTGGGTGCATGTTTTTAGGTAATTTAATATATGTTTCATATTACATTTTTAAATTGTAATGTGTGTTTTTAGAATGTAGTGTATGGTTGCATATTTCTTTTGGGTTGTTGGTGGTGTATGTTGTAAAGATATTGACATAAAGATACTATATTTTACTTCTTGTTTGAGAAGGTGATTTATGGTTGTGGTAATATTGGTTTTATTTTAAGTTTAGTGTTTTTTAGTGCATTAAACCTTAATATTGGCATTCCCAACCTTTCCAGCGTTAACTTTTTATAGATCATGTTACCCTCACTTTTTTTAAAAATAAAACGTTTTCTCCCCTATGTGTTCTTTCTTTAATGGGAAGAAGAATTTCACAGGCATGTGTTTTTACTACTAATCTTGGCTGTCTATGGATGTACCAGTCTAGGTTGATTTGGTGTTGATTTTTTTGATAATTAGCACATTACATGGTAATTACAGTGTACTCCTACAAATTATACATGCATCGCCAAACTGGAGTTTTTTATTCCACTATGGCGAGTATCCGCTTTCATTGTGTATTGCTTTTGATTCCATCACTATGCGAACATTTGTTCAAATGAAGGCTTTCCAATTAGTAACAGTTTGTCCTACATGCTACATTATGTAACGGGTACATTTTCAGAGTTTGCAAGTTACACTGATGCATATTACAGTAATTTGTTTAATGTTATAACTGTTGTACAGTTTTAAATACTTTGCAGTTTTGTTGTTAAATTTGTGGAATTGAAAGTGAGTTTAACAGCGCATGGCTTAATTTTAGGTCCACACTTGTATTTTTTTTAATGTTGGTTGCATATTTTAATGGACTTACTCATGTCTATGTTGGTAGACGTCTTTAGGTGGAGGCCAAGTTTTCTGAAATTTGCTGCAGCCTCTTCACGGTCGTGGATCTTTCTGATCTTGGTTTGCAACAGAAAGAATGATTATTTTGGTTTGTGTGCTTGCATAAGCGTTTGTTGTCGGAAGCTTGCCCAATCATGATTGCTTGTTTTCGAAAGGTTGCCATGTGATTGGATGGTTATGGAAGTAAGTGAGAGCGGAATACGGTGATGTGTGGCCTGGGCAATGTTGTGGCTGTGGTGCAGATAGTTTTTTTCTTCCCACGACGTATTCCTCATTACTTTGTGTATCTCTTACCATATCTTGTGCTTGACATTTTTAATCAGTTTGGTCCATGAGACTGTCTTGCTGTGTCTCATTAAGCTGTGTAAATTGTGATGGTGGGTGTTTGTCTACGTTTGTGGTGTGCTGTTACGGAGGATGTTGGCCTCCCCATTTGCATGCTCCGCTGTAATAAGTGTGTGAATGTCTTATCACAGTTCTAAAACAAATGTAGTTGAACCTGTCGATTGATTTTTTCAGTAGTCACGTTTTTTTGCACAAACCTTTTCCATTCGACTGTGAAACTTTAAGACATGTTAAGCATAGGCGTTTTGTCCAATTAAGACGTTAGTGTCCGTGAAAGAGATACTGTTCTTTGGTCGGATTAATTGGTTGGAAATAGTATAACAAAACAGTTTGCTCCATATCGGATGTTGGTAGAGGGATTTGAAATGAGCTGTATTGGTTGTTTTTTTTCTCCAGTTTTATAATGTTTGAAAGTGATTAACTTTATGTGTATGTATTTGTTTTACCTCAGAGTGAAAAGATTTTATATTTTATACCAACTCCCAAATAATAAAAAATAAAATAAAAAATGCACTGGTGTATTCCTCATTTCATTGTCTCTATGACCATAGTGGCCATGACTCAATACGTGATGTGTATGTGTGTATTTGTACCATCAGAGGGTTTTGTGTAAAATGTTTGCATTTCTCCGTACGTGTTTCATTTTAATGTATCGCTCTGAACTTACTGCTCATGCGCGAAGGCCCTATTGACTGACAGGTGGGGCATATCGTGTGTGTGTGGCCGAATGTTTCTCATTCCGTGATATATTTTTCAGTTCATAACGTCCCTCGAAACCTGCTGGGCATATAAGGGGGAATAAATAAATCCACTGGCCCTCCCAGCCAATCGGCAATACCGAACAAACCCATACAACCAACAGTATCTCCACAGTCATCTGAAGCAGGATCGGCCAGTGAAGGGAAACCTGAGATCTCGGGTGCAACAAATGAGACAACCACAGAATCAGTATCGACATATTCTTTTTTTAGAAGAATACCACAAGTTCAGGCAATTGAGAACTTATCCTCCATTGAATCCACCTCAAAACCCGAGGGACGCAACATCACAATTCACCACCGCAAATGGTGGCCAGCAAAGAGGGGCCCCAACAAAAGACAACTTGGTCATCACCCTAACAGATATGGAACTAACCCCAGACTTATTATCAGGCTTAAAGGCCTTTCCTACAGCCCGTCTAACCTTATGGATCATTTTTGAACAAACTTGCATTTATACAAATTCAGTAGAACATTGAAATTAAAAAGACATTTTGCTACCTCGACATATAAAAAACCAATGTAGGAAATTGAAAATCCATCAGCATTAACAATTGCACATTCGGAGGACACTGTACATCTATTAAATATTCAAGAAGTGGAGGAAACCCATACATTACAATCATTTACATCGGAACTCAATTTAAATACAGGACTATCTGATCAAACGAAAAAAAACGACATCTAAATTTCATCCCCAACTATATAAAGGGAATGTAATTGACATCTTTCAAAAAGCTGTCTCTCAAGATTTACGAAAGAAATACTTGGCAGCAAGAACACCAACATCGAATAAACGGAATTTATGCAGAGAGAAAAGCAATCAATAACCTAAGTTCTAATGATATGATATGATAACTGGGAAACAAGCAGACAAAGGAGGCAAAATAGTGCTTCTAAATATGGAGGACTATATTATAATGGAACAATCACATCTAAACAGTGGTCGAAGTGTAGGAAAAGAAGTAGTGGAACTATGTTCTCTGGTAGCCTGCACCAACTCCCCACACACCCCACAACCACACCCTCTCCAACACACAATACAAACCACCCAAACACATGCACCTGCTTTTTAAGGGAGCGTTCAGTGCAGTGCACTGAAAGTGCAAGCTTCAACTTCTTCCTACCTACACTGTTATTTTAAAACTACAACGATCCAGAACTTTTTTTTTTAAATTAACGTATAGGAGCAGTAAAACTTAATTTTAAAAAGTAGAGTAGCACCGCTCCCTCGCGCTCAATTCGACCACTGCATCTAAACAATAACAGAACGCATCACTATCCAGATAGGAATAAAAGCTTATTATATAGCAAATGATTATATGAATGTGAATATTGACAGAAATATAAGCATGTAAACAAACGTCACTTGCAAAAAAAGCTGTATTAAAAGTGAGCATTATTTAAAAGTGCTTTACAAAAAATGGATACCAATAAAAAAACATTGATGGAGCGCACAAGAAAGGATATCTGGACATTGTTTTCATCACAGTAATCAAACGATTTGCCCTGGATCACACACTTTGGTTATGCAATGACGCCAAGATTTTAACACTATCTGCGGCCACTTGACTGCATCCCTTCTGAGCTTTTTGGCTTTCAAGGACTACAATAATGCTGTCTTAAAGAGTTAGCTCTCAAATAGCAGAACATATTCAAACATTTACCCAATAACATTCTTTTCCTTCTACCCTCCCCTCCCTTTGTAAGCTCGATGCTCCTCTTTGCCATCCTCTCATCTTGCCGTGGTTCACCCTTATTTCCTTCCAGCACACTCCGGACTGGATTCCCCAGACGCGGGTCGCACTATACCACAGGTCCAGGCTTGACGCGCTTTGAGACTACTACTGTGGGCATTAAGCACAGTAGAAAAGCATAGTAACATGAGATAAAGTAACCTGTGCATCTTTACAGAAATATGTTTAGCCAAAATGGAAAACTCAAAGTCCCAGAATATGAAATAACGCAAGACTGACACATGTCCTGTTTTACACAAGTGTCATCTCGGAGCTTTAAGACGCACACACTAAAATAAATTGTGGCATAGTGTCACATGGATCGATTTGTTTGTCACAAACGTCAAGAATATTTGACTATTAATATAAATACAAGACCTTTTTACATGCCAAGCTATTAGACATTGTGGATATGAACTAATCTTCAAAAAGAAGCTTTATTGTATTATTTTAATTGTCTTCCAAGCAAAAGCTATGTAGGGTCTTTGAGTTGGAAATGAGCCGTCACAGTGCCTATTGGCTACACATTCTTGATTGGCCAAGCACAGCCAGGTCAATATTATTGTCAGAAGGGTGCAATCGGCCCGACAGATAAGGGTTGTATCGGCCACTTTTACTCCCTAGAAATAGGCAAATGCTCCCAAAAAATAAAAATGGGTAGCAAAAATACTTCCAACAAAAAATAGGACACAGACACGCAGAATCTTGCGCCCCTGCTTTCACCTACAGAGCTCCATGGATATGTTTGGAGCAGTAGTGCACGTAGTACCGCAGGAAGAAACCACTATTGATACTGCATGGCCAGAAGAAGTAAACATGTATCTTTTCATGTGCATGAATAACTAGGTGCAAATAAATAATTATTACGAAAACATATTTTTACTTGCTTATAAAATACTCCTTTTAGGAATTGATTGGGCTTACAGTTTTACTCCCTAAAAAATCATTTACTCCCAACTTTAAAAAACAGGGAGTAAAATACTCCCACTTCCAAATCTTATCTGGAGCACTGGGTGCTATATAAGCCTACTTATCTTACTTTACCTTTTCAGAAGGCCCTCTGGCTAACAAAAGAAATGTGTTACAAAAGTTATTGTGAGCCCTTTGTTAAGGTTTCGGGCTGCGCCGCCCCAGGTGTTGTTGAAAGTGCTGCTTGTGGTGGTACCACTTGGAATTTATTGCTATCATCCTATCCTGATTTTTTTTTAAAGATACTGTATTGTGGCAGTGAGGAGTGGCTACTGCGGCTGGTGCCCGATCATAAGGTACCCGCAGCGGCAAAGAGCACAATGGGAAGAACTAGCACATCCCACTGCCAATGTTCCGTGACATTGAATGCTCTAATTCTTTTAAGAGATGCCTTCACTACACTCCCTACAGCTTGCCTTTCTACTTGAAGTCCCATTTGGGGATGGGTCCCCTAGTCAGACAGGTATGCTATATTAGTTTTTTTTTTTTTTTTTTTTTTACTGTGCCATGCATTCTTATTCAAGATAAAAATGCACAACAGTAAAAAATGGCACATTCCTATATTTTTTTAAAGTAAGGTTTTGTAACACAATGGGCCCAATTCATGGAATTTTTGCCCGGTTCAAAGTGAATTTGGACTGCTGAAAAGTGACTTTGCACACAAACCCTGATTCATGGAACCGTGCAAAGTGTATTTTTGCCGTGTTGCACAGTTCCATGAATCAGGTTTTGTGTCGACAGTGCAGTCAATTTTCAGCAGTGAAAATTGAATCGGGCCCAATATGTTTCAAACTGTGAGACAAGACCTTGCAGGCAGGCAGGAAGGAGGGTGTGCACTGGAGAGGTTTAGCCTGCAGAAGGAGGCTGTGTTAACTCATGGACACAGTGATGATGTTTTGCCTGAGAGCAGTCATTTATAACGCACCTGTACACAAGTGTTTCTAGGCGAATCATATAGCTTTCACCTTGGTGTCTGTCATTGAACTGATTATCAAAAAAAATAAAAATCCTTCTCTTTTCACACACCCACACTTTGTAATGTATCGAGGTATCAGCTCAGATCCCCCCACAATTCTCCAATTTTGCTAATCTCTCAAAAGGTGGCTTTTTCAACAACACCTGACCAAGGACTAATCCCAATGGCTGTACAGACTGACGTACAGAGACTGTAACTGACAGTACAGCGCTACTGTTCAAAGATGCCAGCCCATACCCCGGCTACCCTCACCCTGTACAGCGCTCCACTGCCCTCGAGCTAGGTCATTGCTTTAAACAACAAAGCTAAAATAAATGCAATTAAATATTTAAATGAGCTCCTAAGGCGGGAAAAGTAAATTTTATTTGAACCATAGCAATGTATTTTTCTACCGCTATGTGCCCAAAAAAGGCTCTCTAATGTACTTGCACCGTTCATATTTTACTTGCAGAGTACAGGCCCACAAAATGTACAACAGAACCTCCACCAATTTTCAAATATTTTCCTTTTGCTCCTTGGTGTTTCTGTGGCGCGTGCTGACGTTTTCTGTATCTTGATAAATACAGCAAATGTGCTTGTTCATCGTGAGGAATGCTTCACCTAATCCTTTGTTGGGCTTCTTAATCCGAGAACAAAACCCTGCAAGCATTAGAGGCAGGACGTCAGACATTGGTGGGCAGTTTTTTTTCCGCACCCTTGAACGTCTCCTTGATTGAGTAGCTAACTTAATGTGGCTGCTCTGCCTCACGTTTGCATAGTTTCCAACCTGTTCCCTTGCAATCTCTAGGTGCTTATCCAGTCTGCATTCTGGGGCTTGTAGTTCTGCTTTTCCCACCATAGTACTCGGACTACAAGTCCCAGAATTCAAACGAAAAAACTGGACCGCATAATCGATTGGAATGGGTCATGTTGGCAACTATGCGTTTATATTAGATTTGAAAAACAGAAGTCTTGCTTCTTATCTGTTCTTTTTTTTGACATGGGAGCCATTTATTTAATGACATTTTCAGCACGAAAGTGTTGTCGTCCCATGTTCAGACCTCGAATCGTATGTTATCCGAAGTGCTGTTGTCGTGTACGAGCACCATTGCAATGAAAACGTATGTAAACAAAACGTCTTGTGGCTTGTGTTCAACTGGAATCAAAAACACCTCATTTCCAATATGGCTGACATATTACCCATCTTGCTTCAGTGTCATCACAGTTGTCTGTGTGTTTCAGCATCAGGCAACTTGTTACTGCTTGCTATTATAAAGAGTGTTGCTGAAAATGTCTGGCGAGGGGGGGCTCTGTCCCTTTTTGCCCCACCGAAAAACCCCAGAAAGGGTGACAGGCCCCCTCTGGCGATGGCAACCTCGGAGGCAATGATAATGACATGTCGTATTTTATGCGTTATGCGCCTGCCAATCGTTTGTTGATTCTTTGCTCTGCCTAGTAATTTATTTCTTCCTGTGCCAGATAAAGCAACGGACACCTCTGTGAGCAGTGGAATTGGCGGCCATTTTAACGTCCTAGTGAAATTGCAAGGACTTGCATCACTGCAAGATCCTGTGTTGTTCTATGCAAGCATGGTATTGCAAAACAGACCGTGGCACACCATAGAACCATTATCTGAAACAGAAAACCACCAGTAAATGCACTGTGTATATATATATATTTTGGCAGGAATCCAACTTGTGCTCACATCATGCATACAAATCAGTTTATTCACTTATCAAACAATGACCAAGAGAAGAGACCACACAAATGCAACCGTCTTGTGACTGCTGCGAAACTAGGGTGGGGTGTGAGCTCCCCTGGGGCGGCTAAGTTCTATGTTTGCCAATCTCACCTGCATCCACCTACTCTCCAGATAGGAGGGCATGAGCCAACTCAAGCGTGGTCATGTTCTAAGTCTCAGAAGAAAGAAATGCTTTGTCGTCTCATCCAGAATATAACTCAAGACTTGCAGCTTACACACAAGAGATCTCTACAGCAGGTGCAACAACCAGCAAGTGTTAAATTACAAATGATATTCAAACAAGCTGCTTTATGGGTGTCTTTACTTGGGAATTGTTGACAAAAATAAGGCTTGGTAAGCAGAGACCAATCAGAATGCGATGGATGCAAGGCTTTGAGTTAATCATAACCACTATCACTACTCTTGGTAGCTTTCAATACCACCATTTTCAGGCCGTCTGTGGCATTGCAGAACGGGACCTGCTCAGTGCAAATCAGTCTTTGCAATCCAGTTTGGAAATAGTTGGTCAGTCCCCTTCTGTGACCGCACAGAACAGCTAAGATAGGGTATGAAAGGTTGCCCAAAGCAATGCTGGTGGTTATGGTTAACTTAAAATCTTCCATCCATCATTGTGTTGTTATTTTAAAATGTTTTAAAAAGAGGCCTAGACAGGGTGGTCAAATGCCTGTAATGTCACTCCCCATTATGACACTTCCAACGATATCACTTGATCCGAGGGTTGCGGCATAAGGCCGCCCGCCCCTCCCAACTCAAACTTGCCAGTGAATTTAAGAGTTAAAAGTTGCCATGCCTTGATTGTACATGTATTCAAAACTAGTGGTTTCCTCTCAGGTAGAATGATCCTTATGCAGGTGATACGGTGCAAATATGCCTGCCGCAGGAGTGACCGGACATGAACTAGGCAGCTTGGCTTCAGTATATGTGTGCACTCAGTACCAGTTTATTGAAGCAGGAAGTCATGTGAACATAGTAAAGTACCAAATACTTTGTGACTTCATTCAACCTTTATTTTTTGTTTGGGCTATTAGGTGCCACTTGCGACACCTACAATCCGAAACTATTGCATTAGTGTACACATCGGGAGGAACAGCATATGAGGACGGACACACTGCTTGTAGGTGGTGGTTGGCTATTTGCCCACCCATTGACTGTCCAAGGCCATGCTAATCCCTATGGCCATTCCCACTCAAAACACTGCCTCATGGGAAGTCTTTGAGCTTGCTTTAACCGAGAATTACCATTAAACTTTGCACTCAAAGTGCCTGCCAGTGTTTTTTCAAAGCAGGCTTCTGAGAGTTAATGAGGTCATTGGCATTGTAAACCCACTACTGGTCTAATAAAAATGTCTTACCAGGTCTGCCTTCAGCCACTCGATTTATGAGTATTAGCCATGTCCTTCAATGAAGTCCTGTTAGAAAACTGCACTGACAAAGCCAACAGTTTGGGCTTGTGAATAAGTATTGGGCATTTCCCAGGCACTGCTATTAGATGCCCAGGTACTAGCACCATTTTGCACCTGCTACCATCAATGGCTAGTTAATACCACTTGCCGGTGCCTGCCAAGTGCCCTTTCCATGCCTACACAAAACTGTTGGCATTGCCAATGCTTGTTTTTTCTGTCCACATGGGCATGTGTTATAGCGGAGGACATGGTTCTCACTTTCCCGCGTCTGCGGCAGGCCGCAGACAGATGAGGCGCCACTAGCTCTGATTAAGTGCAAGCCGTCGGGCGACTTTCCGCAGCGCAGTCGTTCAGCGTCTCGGTTGTATCGTTAGAGTTGGCGCGGAGCCACGCTTTTATTTGCTCTCTGTCACAGCTCTGCTCCTGTCAGGCTAATGTAAATTGCAGAGATCCTGGTCGCATCCTCTGTATGTGGGAAGTGGTTGCTAGCTAGATGTTGTTATTGAAGTTGTTATCGAGTACTTTCCGATATGTCGTTTACACTGGCTTGTCTACAACCTGTAGAAAAGCCTGTGTAAACGATAGATTTATTCATTGCATTTGTTATACGCCCAGACCCTGGGGTATCACTACGTGATCAGAAAGTACTCTAGGGCAGGGGTGTACTGGCCTACCGGGAACTCTGGAGATTTCCTGGTAGGCCTCTGCACCCCGGCCCTCTTGTGTGTGGTATTTCCAAATGTTCCCATAGGAAAATAGTTGGGCTTGTTAAAAATGTGTGCTATGGGGCCGCTTTGAAAATTATTTTCAAGGCTTCTTTTTGTTCCCAGTCCACAGGAACCAGGAACAGTGCCATTTGATCCTCAATCGCAGCAATAGACTATTCAGGGCTTGAAATCAAGTGTCCAGAAATAGGCTGGTTCCAGAAGCAATCCCTGGGTACAGGACAGCGGTCTGCAACTACCACGAAAGTGCACCTTTGACTCTGCAGGCTAGGGCTTATAGTAGTTGTAGTCCAAAACATCTGGAGAGCCAAAGATCGCAGACCCTTGGTGTATAGGACATCACCTGGGCAGCAAGAGGTACTCCTGGAGAGTGAGAAACTAGTAGCATATATCATGTGCAGCGAATCCCGGAAGGATAGCTCAGCGGCAACATGCTCCCCTTGGAAGCAAGACCACAAGAAGCAACACAGGTTCGATCCCCGGGGCCGTGCTTAGAAACCTATGGGTATTAAGCACATTATAAAAAACCTATCATATCATAACTTGAGTTTCAAGCACAGTTATTGACTCAGGGAGCCGGTAGCACTACACAAAGCCTGCCCGCCTCTGATGTGGAAGAGCTGCCCCTTGGACAAGGTTTGGGCACTTACGGCTGACTCTTGCCCTCATCCTGCGGTGGTCATAAATGGGTAATAATGCTTGTCATTTTTAAACACCTTTAATCAAGTGTTCTGAAACCAGAGTTTCTGGTAGGCAGCGCTATATAAAACAAATACGTTTTTGAGTACATTCTACACTACACTAAATGTAGTAAATTAACAATGAAGGGAAACCCTTCCAAACTACTCCTTTATGGCTGGTCAGAGCAAAGTGAGTGGGTGTTGGCGCAGCACTGGGTCCGTGATGGACACCAGAGGCATACAGTGCACACAGTGACGTGCTAATCTTATTGCAGCGTTCCACAGGGTTTAACCCCTTAAGTGCCAGGCTATCATGCTAGTCTATGCAAAAAGGACGAGTTTTTTTTTTTTTAAATGTATTTTCAATGCAGAAGCACAAGACAACAAATAATACTAGAACATATGAATAAAATTCATATACAAAGCCTTAGAAACCCACCCACCCCTTGTTCACATCTCACCACCCACAAAATCAAGGTCAATAAATCTCTACAAATTTTCCCCAAATCTTTGTAAACAAACCTTCCTTGCCCTGCTTCCTATATAAACGTTCCTCCATAGCTGCCAAATCGTCCATCTCACTCAGCATCTCACTCAGCCACATTTCCTTATTTATCGGAGCAACAGATTTCCAATTTCGAAGGATCATTTTCTTACCCATTGCAGCCCCTCTAAAGAACCATTTTTTTTGGCATTGAGAGAGATCATCCAAGAGGGAATCATTCCCCAGAATTATTATCTCAAAATGAAAATCAATTGTCACATCAAGTATTTCATCACAAACTTCACCAACATCATTCCAAAACCCTCGGACCTTCACACAATCGCACATCATATGTTCCATTGGACCATCCTCCTGAACACACACCCAGCATTCCGGACCATGCTTCAAACCTCTCCTCCGCAATTTTTCATGGGTCCAATAGACCCTATTTAGGATCTTAATTTGTCTTGTCCGTTCTGTCAAACCCAAGGAACACAATTTGACATTCTCGCACATCCTAGTCCAACTCTCAACAGTAATGTCCGCCCCAAAAGGACGAGTTAAAGAACTTAGTGCAGAATTCCAAAGATAATTACAATTCAAATGTATTGCAATCTGAACGTCACACGCATCAATTGGTACGGCACTGGTTGTCTTGGAGTCCGAAGTAGCTCCTGATGGCAGTTCCTGTCAAGAAACCAAGCTGTGGTAATTGCTGCACGCAGGTAATTCGACCCCTGAATGTTACCTCTGGGTAATTGTTCACTGTATCTACAGGTCATCATTATACACGGCGCTATGCCAGAAAACCAGGAAACTGGTTTGTTTTCTAAACGGCATAACATGGAGCCGCCGTGACCCTGACACAAGATGGCTGCTTCCGTCCACGCTCGTGCCTGATAGGTCCAGGGCTACGGCCCTCATTCCAAGGATGCGGCCATTCTGCAGCTCTCTTCAGAATTGCAGCCAAAGCTCTTTTACCTTTACCGCCGGATTCCGAGGGCAGGTATGGCACTATTAACCCCCATTTGGGAGCCCATAGGAGTCCATGGAGCTATTGGCAGACTTACCGTGGGCGGTAATTTTTCTGTGTGGATATTTATGACGATTTTGCTCCCAGCTCCTTGCTGGACTTAAATCAGCCACTTCAAGGTTAAACTCGGAATAATTCGGTTAATGCCCCCCCTAAAAAAAAAAAAGGCCCAAGCAGGATGACTTGTCATTTTCTGTTACTGCAATGCCACTATGGAATTGATTGACCCCCTCTCCATGTGTTGTGGGGAAAGGCCTACTCGCCCTAACTTGAGCGGGTGCTTTTCTCGCGTAGACGTGTTGGTCTGTCCATTGAGGCCCCCCATCAGTGAAGGGCTTTGATGAGGCAGGTGTGCTGCACCCTTTAACCCCGGGCGTGCGCCTTTCACGCGTGTGCTTCCGCATGCTCCACAGGAGGCAAGCGCAGGTCAGAGTATCTCAGTACATTTAAATACTTGCAAAATGGGATTGCAGGTATTTTGAACACCCCCAGAAAGCTTTCCTGGTAGAGGTTTACGTCAGCGTCTAAGGTTCAGGTATTGGAGCGCCACCTGAAGGGAAGCCATAATTTAAGGTGCCTGCAAAACTTCAAAGATGGTTAGGACAAGAATAAGGGGGAGCAGAAGGGGAGGGGCTGGGGGGAGGGGGCGTGTGTTGACCAGAAAGGATGGTTAGGACAAGTATAAGGGGAGCAGAAGGGGAGGGGCTGGGGGAGGGGGGCGTGTGTTGACCAGAAAAGTCACGGGTGACAGGAAAAGACCCTTGGAGAGAATCTTCTCATTTCAAGTTCCTCTCCCTTGAGGAAGGTGGCCTCGATTTTGTTAACATGATGCCTGTCTCTGAATTCTGTCCCGCAGTGTTGTCGTTTTGCTATCAGTCACCACCTGTCACTCTCTCTCAAATTGATGTTGCAGGTAAATACCCTAAAACTCATTCTAAACTGCCTGAAATGGAAACCTATGCATGTGAGTAGAGCAGGCCATGACATGCTAACCTGTGTGAGTAGAGCAGGGCATAACATGGGAACCTGTGTATGTGAGTAGAGCAGGCCATGTAAAAGAGGAGGCCATGAAATGGAAACCTATGTATTTGAGTAGAACAGGCCATTAAATGGGAAACTGTATGTGTGTAGAGCAGGCCATGAAATGGGAAACTGTGCATGTGTGTAGAGCAGGCCATGAAATGGGAAACTGCATGTGTGTAGAGCAGGCCATGAAATGGGGAAACCGTGTATGTGAGTAGAGCAGGCCATGAAATGAGAAACTGTATGTCAGTAGAGCAGGCCATGAAATGGGAAACTGTGTATGTGTGTAGAGCAGGCCATGAAATGGGAAAATGTATGTGTGTAGAGCAGGCCATGAAATGGGAAAATGTATGTGTGTAGAGCAGGCCATGAAATGGGAAACTGTGTAAGTAGAGCAGGCCATTTCCGTTAAAACGCGCCACACGTCACAGCGCAACAGAGTAGCCATCCCTGAAATCTCCCCTCGAGTTCAGAGCCACTGAGCAATGGCAATTGCTCTGGACAGCTTCCATTCCATCGTTTTTAATTTGGTCTGTACCAACCAAATGCCATCCATATGCAAATCATTTGATACGCTTGCTTTATTCTCCATAGGCGATTAATGTAATTGTCTCCTAGCGCATCACTATTTTATACATAGCTTTATCAGCCGGTCCTCGAGGATGCAACAGCTCACTCCATGCTTCACTCTGATTCTGGGCCATTGTGTTGTCACCTCCAATATTATGGAGCAGAAATGCAAGATTTTCTTTTAATGATTGCATTCCCCTGTTGCATCATCTTGTGGCTCTGATCTGGAAGTGCTGCAGTGGCACGCGTGGCTCGATGACAAAAATGACTACCTCTGCTCACGTTCTGCTGTATAAGGATTTTTCTTTCATTTTTTTCCACGTACTATATGTAAATATGTAAGGAATGTATGGTATCAAACAGTAAGCTATGATATGATAGGTTAATTATAACGCGCTTAATACCCAGAGGTTTTTAAGCGCGGACCCGGGGATCAAACCCATGTTGCTCCATGTCGTCTTGCTTCCAAGGCGAGCACGTTGCCGGTGAGATATCCTCCTGAGACCATACACAGGTAATCACAGTTCAAGAGTGTTTATTGAACTTCAATTGGCAATCCTTACTTCTAAATACAAATAGTGTGGGAAACAATGTTATGCAAAAGAAAAGTGTTCAAGACATTGTGTCGGGATATTCAAGCCGTTGGCTCCGCTTCCCCACGTTTTCCGCACGGGACAAGGCAGCACACTCCAGCTTAGCACAGTCTCTGGATTCTCGCGCACGAGGGTGCAGTTCAAAACGTCAACATCGTGGCCCTGTGTGCCAAAGTCTCTTTGCCATTCAAAGTCTCTTTTTCAGAGGGCCTGATGCAATACGACAAACAACAAAGTTCCTTAGAGTTTCACACGAACAAAATATCTCTGATTTTTTTGTTCACCCCAGATCCCCCCCTCCACCGGGCTCAGACCTACTTCAACGCAAAAACTTCTTGGGTGATTTTCACTTCACCCCAGAACCTCCTCTGTCAGAACCACTGTAACACAAAGCTTTCAATTGATCTCCCTCTGCCAGGCTCTGACCAACGTTATCAACTTCCCCACAAATGTTCTTTACTGTATTAACATCTAAGAATTACGATTGTGCACACAGTTTTGCTTGACCTGTTGCAGGACCACTTCAATTCTCTACAACTCTTTCACTTTTTAGCTGGATACCTTACAGAGACCTTCGATTGAGCCCCCATGTGGTGCTGGACCACTCTGTCAAAGGTATTGTATCCTTGTTTCAAAGTTCAATCACTTATCAGCAGTTCAACTTTACATGCGTCTTTTATCACACGTATTTCAAACAATGTTCATTCCAGTTTTCGCCATATAATGTTACTGCTTGCAACCTGGGCTTCAACACAGACCTGTCTTGTATCGGTCTCCCCAACTTGCCGGCTATGTGGACTTCACTGGCGCGGCTTTGTTCTTGGAGCCAAGGACAGTACCACAGTGGCTGGGAATTCTCCCCTCCTTGATTATTGACACGGAAGGGCCTCAGTTATCCCTGACGCACAATGCAGGATTCTTCAGCCTGTTTTCCTGGTCTTGCGCTTACCAATCTCGAGGGCTCATAAAAGCAACGGTTCCTTGTCGAAAAGTTCAAAGGAACTTCCCTCCTTGTAATCCCCTTCTGTTTCGCCACCTTTCTCCTCTTGTTGAACTGCCATCTTGGAACTGCTGTTTCCTCGTGTGCTTTGCCTCGCTCAGAGTATGCTCTCGTGCTCTGCCTTTTATCCGTGTGGGGAAGCTTAATGGAAGTCAGCTGTGTGAGATGGTCAGTAACTGCCTGACTTTGCCTGACCTCTGTATTGGGACACGTCTGGTATACGGCTCGGGTGTTAGTCCATTTTCTCTGTTTTTGTGTTGTAAAGGGGGCGGCGGAGGGGTTGGAGTTCTTAAATATCCTACTTGGTAAGATGGGGTAAAGGTGTTATAAGGAAGGGGATATCGCGTCTCACCATCCAGTGCCCCACTCCGACTCCCCGAAGACTCCTCACCCAGGTGATGCTCCCGCACTGGACCACCCCCAGGAACTGGATCCAAAAGCGATAGCCGTGTCCTGGCCACCTAGATGACAGATCCCTGGGGATTTATTTAATGGGTATTTCTAATGCGCCTATACACAGGTGTTTCAAGGCGCAACAAGACAGGAGGCAGAGGTGAAAAACAGGGATGCAGAAAAACAAAAAACGGTCCTACTAGCCCTTATGACATTCGGATTGTGCAAGTGCAGTTACAGGACTTGCCCTGGGGGCTAGTGGGTGAGACACCTTCTGGTTTCTCACACATAATATTGATGTATGTGTGTGTATAAGAAGCAACGGAGCGCTGTACAATAGAAGGGTAGAGTAAGGGAGTTGGTGGAAAGGGGTGGGCTATGCTGATGTGTCCCCTGGTTCGCAGCTGGCACGGTCGGTCGTAGTTGAAAAGTAGTCTTCATTGCCTTTCTGAAATGTGCAGTAGGAGAACTCTTGCATTCCTCGTTTTCCAGCCTGGTGGTGTTGAGGCTTCTGGTATTGTGCTGGCCTCTGGAGGTTGCAAGGTTATCAGCCAGGTGGCATGGTGCCTTGGTTGCGATGAGCACCCATTGAAGCTGATTCACAAGTGTAGTGACAGCCAGTGCTGCTCCTTTCATGATCTGGCTGGAGAGAACATGAGAATGAATGAATGAATGAATGAATTAGAATGTATATACATTGGTGAGGGCTGTATTTATCTGCATACTCGTTTGTGTACTTGCATATCTGATGCTAGAACTGGAAAGGACTTTTTTAACAATATTTTTAAACAAATGATGTTACTCCTGTTTTTGAAAGGTCTACGCATTTGTACACTGTTCCGCCTAATCGACTAATAGACATCCAAGACATCTCTTCAGAAAGCAGATTTTGGAAATTACTGGCATCTGTTATTTAAAACGTTAAAAATGGATGCATTTCTGAAATTGTTGTTTTTGCACCGTACAATACAGCGCGCAACATCAACTGTATCAGCAAACTATCAAGTGGCTACACTACACGCCCACACCTGGGTCACCGTGGCATAGACGCTTACAAGGGATATCCCTGAAACATTTGCCTACCCAAAATGTGCAGCTGAGACATCACAGACATCTCCCTTCCCAGTGAGCAATTAAGGGTGCGAACTTCGAAGCTCGGCGTGGAGAACCAGATAACCCAACTATGGCTAGCACACACTGTGGGGCAAATAGGCTTCTGATCAGCACCTGAAGGTGTCTGCCCCTCAACGTTCCGTCCAGTAGACCCAATTGAAAACATGAGTACACTAAACTGCCTGGTTCCTTCAGATTGTTACAGGGCACCAGGCCCTCCCCGACCAGTCCACCTCTGCACTTGGTCTCCCCTGACCCCCCATCCTGCACTTGCCCTTGGGGCTCCCTCCCCCTGCACTAGCCTAGCTGGGCCTTGAGCCCTTCCAGCCCTGTCCCTCCCACTTAGCACGTGGACCTTCTTCCCCTGCACTCTCTGCATTCCCCTGGCACCGTCCACCTGGCCTCCCCTGGCACTCGCTTAACCCACAGGCGCTACCGCCCTGACTGGCATTTCCCCCTCCTGCGCACGTCCTGTAACTGCACTTGCGCAATCCGAATGTCATAAGGGCTAGTAGGACCGTTTTTTTGTTTTTCTTCATCCCTGTTTTTCACCTCTGCCTCCTGTCTTGTTGCGCCTTGAAACACCTGTGTATAGGCGCATTAGAAATACCCATTAAATAAATAAATAAATGCCACAGTCAAAGAAGTGGGAAAATCAGCAGACGCTCGGTGCAGATGTCCTTCAAAACTAGGAAAGAGGCCACTGACTTTCCCAGCCTTCCCTCTACACAAAAACCTAACAATCTGACACAGAAGGGAAACAAAGCCAGGGTGGAGTAATGCGAAGCACTGTACCACGGCTCTTCAACCTTTGGCTCTTCAGATGTTTTGGACTACAATTCCCACTATCTCTTGCCATTGACTATGCTGCTAGGGATGATTTGTAGTCCAAAACATCTGGAGAGCCAAAGGTTGCAAACTCCTGCACTGTGCACGCGGCACACAGCTCCCACTCCCTGCACACGTGGCACACACACCTCCCACGGCAGCGAATCAACGCAGTGAGAAACAGACTTTTGTAGAGTGACCAATGGCAGCCTTCAGAATGGAGTGACCCGCAAACTATCAATATTCGACAGTGGGATCATGGAGACAGATTGAAAAACAAAGAGACACAGGCTGCTGCGGTATTACTGAGCGCATGGGGTCTGCCCCCGGGTGGTAGCGGTGTGCGGTATAAATCAATAAAACATAACAAGCAGAAATGGAACATTAAAAAATGTGAGGAAGATGAGCAGATTCTAAGTGAAAAGGTCCCATGCCGAATTAAATGTTGTAACTGCGACGTCCACAGGGCCCCCGGGTTCATGCACTAATTCCAGATTTAAGCGCATAATGAGATTAGAGAGAATCCCGCGACTCCCGCATGAATACAGAGACTGCATTCAATGCATAATGAGGAAACTACAGCCTCACAAGACCTCTGCACACCTGTAGAAGCTCCAAGGGGGCGGCCTGAGTAGCAGAGCGGTATATTAACAGTCTGAGCACCAAACCAGGCCTTTGATGTAATCATAACCACCGGTAATCGCTCTGGACAGCTGCCAGTCCATCGTTTTTAAGCCGGCCTGTGGCAGCCACATTCCATCCATAAGCAAATTAGTCTGGCTTCTGTACCCAGTGGGAGGAGACCATCCTGAACTGTTAGGCCACACCCCCTCTCTGTAACCAAGTCAAATCGGAGGTATGTTTAGACCTTGTTGGCGCTCATCCACGATCTGCAACTTGTTTCCCTCGGCAGACTGAGTGACTTGCATCCTTCCATGAACCCAATAAAGTAACGGATGGAAAGCTTTGAATTAATCATAAACACTAGTAATTTCCCTGGGGACATTCCATAACATCATGCTTTATCGCCTGCGTGGGCCAAACCGTCAGTGCCATGTGGCTGCATCCCTCAGGGCTACCCTTTAACAGTGCATTAAGTGAGGTAAGACATTGAGGGGGCGGTCCCTCATTTGGGGGTGTGGCTTGCATGATGGGCGTGGTCTAAGACTTGATGGGCATGGCCTAAAGTACATGTATAAAATGGATAGAGGTAGTCTGGCCTACATAACTAAGTGCATATTGCAACACAGTCTGCTTGGTACATTCCTTAAAGTATAACACATCCAAAATATCCCCTTAAAAAAAATATGAAAAACAAGACACAAGACCTCAGCCCTGTGCTCTTGATTTTTTGTTGGTAGACCTCAGCCCTGTGCTCTTGATTTTTCGTTGGTAGACCTCCGCCCAGTGCTCTTGATTTTTCGTTGGTAGACCTCAGCCCTGTGCTCTTGATTTTTCGTTGGTAGACCTCCGCCCCGTGCTCTTGATTTTTCGTTGGTAGACCTCAGCCCTGTGCTCTTGATTTTTCGTTGGTAGACCTCAGCCCTGTGCTCTTGATTTTTCGTTGGTAGCTAAATAAAAACTCTGAGAAATACATGAACAGAGTAGAATAAAACAAAGGCAGACGGTGGGCCACTGGGGGGTAAAGAAACACTTCGGTATTCAAGGGTCTGCATAATCTCCATGTGAACATAATCAATGCATACCCATTCCCGGCCCGAAGCAGCACAGAGCCGCAGGCCCTGCACCCTCCCAAGTGAGGCCAACCGAATGAGGAGCGCTTCTTTCTCCCCCTCCCCCAATATAATACCTACACGATCTTCCTTCTCCCAGGGGGTTAACATCTGGTGTGGTCTTGGCAGGGTGGGGCTACCAGAGCTACGCAAACTGCACAGCTCCTCCCAATTCGAGCCCCCTCCAAAGCATCTGCCTGGTGTGGGGGGGTCAGCAGAAACCTCCGAGGGGAGCCATGACACAGTAAGTATGGTGCTGTTCCCCAACATTCAGGCAGAGACAGAGACATCTGCAGAGAAGCCCCATCCCTGGAGTGTTAAGAATTGAAGGATCAAACACACAGGAGAGGCACAAGAGACACGTATGGGGCAAGATGCGGGGCATCCCACCGCCATGGGAAGAATCTACCCCTTGTGTTTTGGGATTAAGGCCTCACTCTGGTGGTTAGACCAGACCCCGAAACGGATTGGGGCCCAGCTCTGGCATCAGCAGGACTGCATGGAGCGGCCTGTGACAAGCAAAGTGGGCCAGAGTGATAGTCCATGAAAAGGCCCAGGCCAGTGAAGTGAGCGACACTCCGCGCTGGATCATTCTGTGACCGCAAAGTGCTCAAAATACAGCTCTTGCAAAACATTGGTGCACAGTACTGTACACCAAGGGTTTGTAACCGCTGTATTTTTAGTGTTCCATAAAACAGATGCTGTTGTTAGACAGTATTCAAAGAGGGCAGTGCATAGGGTTGGTGATCTAGGTTTTTACTTTCAGTTGCACATTTCTGAGTAAGTGCTTCCGCAGTGCATACGACCAGCGCTAAGCTACAAAGCATGCACTTAATCAGAAATATGCAACTAAAAGAAATTATTGGAACTTACCTGGTTGTGGCTTCTCTCGTCTGTATCCTCTCGTTTCATCGCAGGCAGGTACTCCGATTGGGATCCAGGCGGAGCAGGCCAGGCCAAAATGGCGCCCCTTTTTATCAGGGCTGTCTGCCTGGGCTTCAACCTCCACTTGCGACCCCTCACAAGGCTTACAAACGTGCGAGGGGTCAGCAGAGGAAGCTGCAGGAACTGGCGTTTCCTGCCGCTGCTGCTGTTGGCTGCCACTGCTGTGACTGACAGCAGTGCCAGCTACAGCATCGTGCAAATTGAAACTTCCTCTGGTGACCCACGAGAGGAAGTTGCAGTTTGCGTGGCGCTGTGGTTGGCATTGCTGTGAGTCACAGCAGTGGCAGCCAACAGCATCGCAAGTGTTTTGCATCATGTCGATGGGCAGCGCACGGGATAATGTCCCACTGCAGCGTTGTGGGATCGTGGGCCCTGGCTGAGTCCCATGTTTCAGAAACTGCGAGGACTCGTCCCTGGCTAGCCCCAGCCCACTTAAAGCCCTGCCTTTTATCCGCTGGCATTTGTAATACTGGCAAGAAGCTGCAAATGGTGCTGGCCCTTTGCCCTCTGAAACCTTTGTAAACCCGTGGCCTGGAAGCATATGCCCACGTTTTCATTTATTGTTGCAACTTGTTTTTTGTCTGTTTTTGTAACCACTCAACACAGTCGTAGGTAACAATGTAAGGTCTGTTTTCAATGCTTGGGAATGTCCGACAGACTGGGCTTTCCAATGCTGGAGGTTACCTTTCTTTTGCCTGATATCTGTGAAATTATTCCCTGGACTTGACCTGAATGAAAGTGTTAAAAAGCGAACTGGATGTTAAGATTTGAAGCAGTATTATAATGGCTGCAATAGTATGTGTGGTCCTGATGCTTGGGTAGAAAAGATACTGGAGACCAAGATGCCCTTGTCGCCTCCCAGAAGATTCCCAGGGAGACCTGAATGCCATCAGAATAAATCAGGGTGCTGGACCTGTCCAAGTGCCGGGCCATTGGTGAGGAGCTTATCCTGGAAAGGCAAGGATTGCTGTGCCTTCCAGCAAATCTCTGAAAACCACTGTCGGGTCACATACGTGCCATCCTACGCCGCCAGATATGTTCACAAGTTGTTGTAATTTTGGGCTTTTCTGAAAATGCTCCGAAGTCGGGTTCCCAGGAGATCGTTGAGGGCTGAAGATCCAAGAGGCCACACTGAGGCAAGCTAGGGTTTCCAAGTGCTCATCACAAGGGTCTTCAGCCTGCTGTTCTCCTGATGTTTTGGACTATGAATCCCATGATGCTTTATTATAGACGGGGTTGCCTACAGTTGATAGGATTTGAAGGGAAAAAAACATCTGGAGAGCCAAAAGTGGTTATTGCTTTCATCTCCTACTTTGCACTTAAATGTAGCTTGGTTTGTGTTCCGTCGCGGGCGCTGAATGCACAATCGCGCCCGGGAAACCCAGATGCTGATTGGTCAATCTGTCTTTCCTGGCTGCGAATGGAGCTTCTTCGGTGAGTGCAGTTTTAAGTGAGAAAATCAAAGAATCCTTCACACATTGGCGGCGCCACTATAGGAAAAAGACTTCTGTAATAGTAGTTTTTGAGTAATTGCTTTTACCAGAACATGGTCGCCCTTAGTGAAGACACGTGTTTCGGCACGTACTGTGCCTTTTCCAATCGGGGCTATTGGTAAATATATTAGTACATTTCGGTTCCAATAAATCAGATATAACAGAAAACACATTTCACATGTGAAATTCAATCCATTTGACAATTACAAAACGTAGAGAAAATACATTTGTAAAACACAAACATCTAATTAATTGTTTTCCACAGAGATTGGGAGGTGGAGTGGGGTGGATGTTGGGGAAGTGAAAAAGAGAAAAGAAAGAAAAAGGAAGAGAACAAAGTACCATATGGCTAAGCGTTCGTTTTAGGATCTTTATTAAATATTGTCCCATAGTGTCGCACGACTTGAGGTTAGAATGGGGTCCTTACCAGTATTGGCTTTGCTTTGTGGCTAGCTAGGAACACGTAGATCTCTCATCCCGTCATGGGTTAAATCCCTCCTAGAGAATAATAGAACATGGCTCAGTAATGGTCTATACACAGCAATTCTTTCTCTGCTGCGAACATATACTCAAATTATTGATGTTTTGTATTCAAAAGTGAACATTTTACATTCATGTGCTAAATTCTTCCATTTATCATGGTTGTGGGCAATCTGCAGCACTACATTTGTATTACGAAAGTAAAAAGTAAAAAAGTCATGCCAAGTCCTCAACTGCGCATTCATTGCCGCGCGTGCGTTATTTATATCTTCGCTAATGCTAATTGCAGCGTTATAAAAAATGAGAAGTCATGCCTATTTCATTTGTACATGTGGCACATTTCAGCGTGCGCATTGTGCAATGGTCCGAACCAAACTGGCTGTGCCTCTGCAATGTTGACCATTACCACAGTTTCGCCATTGCCTCCATTTCTCTTACAGATATACTCGTAGGATTGATTTCGTATGTTAATCTATCCCACGTTCTATGTGTTTAGATGTCCGCTCCGCTAGGAACAGGTGAACATATCGAATTCCATTGTCTATGCTTAGGGCTTTGCCAGGGTTTCAAAATGTCTGAATTGGTACGTTATTCCCGTTTACCGAGCATTAAGTTTGGGCTTACCAGTATGTATTTATATATAATGTATCCTGCAAGCTTGAATAATTGGTGTTGGCACATGATTCTTGGCGGTTGCTAGCATTCATAATGCAACTGATACCATCATAAGAGTAGCAAAGATAAAGTGGCAATCAAACTTCTCACTGGCAACTTGGCATGTGAAGGCGTAGTGCACCTCTATTAGACACGACTTTGTGTCTAGGATTCTTTGATTTTCTAGATTACAACCGAGCAAGGGGAAATGCCTCCGTACCTTCACGGGCATGCGACACACTTTAGATTTTGGGCGCAGGGCACCTTAAGTTGATATTCCAAGACCCCATTTCTGGAAACCGTTTTAAATGAACCTTGCGCATATTTGTATCAAGCTGTGGGCTGAAGGATACATTTGCACCTAGCCTGAGCTACAGACTTTTCGCTCTGGTGGAGGACATCCGTTGAGGGCCCACGGTACCCATGATCCTCTGCCATTGACCGCACTGGCTAGGGCTGATGGGATTTGTAGGAAATGCATATCTGGAGAACCAAAGGCTGCAGACTCCTCTTCTCGTAAAGCCCCCTTGAATGCTCCGGCTTACTTAGTGCTGTTTCTGGAGTCCCCCTACACATGCATACTTGATACTGGAGGGAGAAATGGCTGTACTCCCCCACACCTTTTACTACTTTACCACAACCACTCCCCCGACCCCCCCCCCCCCAACTCGCCAATCCCGACACAGAGCTGGTACATTTTAAGAGATTTTTTTATTAGCAAGACTTTTATTTATCATTTAACTAATGTCACAGATACCACAATCAGTCGTGTCCTGAAACAAGCGTTTTCAATTCTTTTTCTTTGTGGGCACTAGTGCCGTCCCTCTCTCATCTCAATTTGACCCTCATCCTTAACTCGGGCATCCGTAACCCTGGGTTACTGCTACCCATTGGGAACCCATATTGTCTAATAGCTGGCTTGTTCTAGAGATGGTGATCTAAATGCCAGCTTTCTAATCTCCCTTGTGGACTTCCTAACTATTCCTACTTTTTCCAAAGGTTAGTGTTCTAATGTGATTTGGGGACAGTGCCTTACAATGGCACTGTTGTATTCAGGGAAGTTCTAATATGCCCACCCTCACTTCTGTCCCACTCTTTCTACTTTCTCTCCTCCTGACTTCTCCCACCGCTTATCTACCACTTCAGTGTTTCACTGCTCCTAGATCTTCCCTCCATCCTCCTTTCTCTTCTACACTACTACTCCCAGCTCCAGACTAGCACTCCCCCATTCACATTACTACTCCCTCCTCCACACCAATGCTTTCTCCTCCACACCACTACTCCCTCCTCCACACTACTACTCCCACCTCCAGACTAGCACTCCCCCATTCACATTACTACTCCCTCCTCCACACTACTACTCCCTCCTCCACACTACTACTCCCAGCTCCAGACTAGCACTCCCCCATTCACATTACTACTCCCTCCTCCACAATACTGCTCCCTCCACCACACTACTACTCCCACCTCCAGACTAGCACTCCCCCATTCACATTACTACTCCCTCCTCCACACTACTACTCCCTCCACCACACTACTACTCCCACCTCCAGACTAGCACTCCCCCATTCACATTACTACTCCCTCCTCCATACTACTACTCCCTCCTCCACACTACTACTCCCTCCACCACACTACTACTCCCACCTCCAGACTAGCACTCCCCCATTCACATTACTACTCCCTCCTCCACACTACTACTCCCTCCACCACACTACTACTCCCTCCACCACACTACTACCCCCAGCTCCAGACTAGCACTCCCCCATTCACATTATTACTCCCTCCACCACACTACTACTCCCTCCACCACACTACTACTCCCAGCTCCAGACTAGCGCTCCCCCATTCACATTACTACTCCCTCCTCCACACTACTACTCCCTCCACCACACTACTACTCCCACCTCCAGACTAGCACTCCCCCATTCACATTACTACTCCCTGCACCACACTACTACTCCCTCCACCACACTACTACCCCCAGCTCCAGACTAGCACTCCCCCATCCACACTACTACTCCCTCCACCACACTACTACTCCCAGCTCCAGACTAGCACTCCCCCATTCACATTACTACTCCCTCCTCCACACTACTACTCCCTCCACCACACTACTACTCCCACCTCCAGACTAGCACTCCCCCATTCACATTACTACTCCCTCCTCCACACTACTACTCCCTCCTCCACACTACTACTCCCTCTACCACACTACTACTCCCACCTCCAGACTAGCACTCCCCCATTCACATTACTACTCCCTCCTCCACACTACTACTCCCTCCACCACACTACTACTCCCAGCTCCAGACTAGCACTCCCCCATTCACATTACTACTCCCTCCTCAACACTAATACTCCCTCTACCACACTACTACCCCCACCTCCAGACTAGCACTCCCCCATTCACATTACTCCTCCCCCCACCACACTACTACTCCCTCCACCACACTACTACCCCCAGCTCCAGACTAGCACTCCCCCATTCACATTACTACTCCCTCCACCACACTACTACTCCCTCCACCACACTACTACTCCCAGCTCCAGACTAGCACTCCCTCATTCACATTACTACTCCCTCCACCACACTACTACTCCCACCTCCAGACTAGCACTCCCCCATTCACATTACTACTCCCTCCTTCACACTACTACTCCCTCCACCACACTACTACTCCCTCTACCACACTACTGCTCCCACCTCCAGACTAGCACTCCCCATTCACATTACTACTCCCTCCACCACAATTCTAAACCTCCACCCACTTATGCACGCACCCTCCTTTCACATAGTAACATTTGATTGACACCCATTCCTTACACTAGCCTTTCTTTACATTCGTCACACAAACACACACACTCACTCTCACACTGCAGTGCCCTTGCACTCGCAAAGCCAACACCTCCCTGTCTCCAATAGATGGCTCCATACTCCGCTGCTCCTTCTTTCCTCCGGCTGGTCTCTTGGTCCACTACCTTCACCTCCTGTGACCTCACCTGAACAACCCCTGCCGGTCCCGGCTGCTTGTAGTCTCAGTGTGCATTAGGGGCCCTGCTCCTTTTTTAAAGTCCCCGGAGGCTTACGGGCCTGCGGCTTGGTTACCGTGCCCCTTCGAATGCTGGGCGGCTTTGCTTCCAGCTGCTCATCTTCCAGGCTTCTCATTCCATGCGTTACCGCTCGATCGCCGGCTTTGGTGGTGAATTGCTGGTAGCCGTGAACAGTGGCTTGTCGTCTCCGTCTGCTTGGGTCCAGCCTTTGTTATGTTATGTTATGTTATGTTACTTTGCATTTATATAGCGCCTTATGTACCATTGGTATAGTCTCAAGGCGCTGGTAGGTTGAACGCCCTCGGGAACCGAAGTTCAAGTCAGTAGAGAGAGTATAAAGGCGTCAAAGATGCGTGTGTGCACCGTATATGTGTGCTGCAGGTGTAGCATTCATGTGGAGGCAGCTTCTTAGCATTAGGTGTGGTGGTTGAGGGTTGAGGCGTATGTGTTCGTTCTGGCCGGATTATCCAGATCGATTGAGGCTGCGTTAGGCCTGAGGAGAACGCCGGCTGGAGGGTGTAACCAGCAGTGTTTAGTTAGAGTGATGTGTAGTATGAGGAAGATGTTGGTATGAGAACAGCTATACCGAATGGTGTCATAGTATCGCTGTGTTCTAGTTGGGTGATGGTGTAAAAGAAGAGAGTAAGCGTGGTGATGTGATATGATGCGTATGAGATTGGATTATATCTACATACTTCCTAATTCGTCGCTCATGCGTTCGTTCGATCATGCATTCAACTGCACTAAGGAATCACCGGCGCGTGTGGGGTGTTGGAAGGATGGTCTCCTATTGGTTTAACTCACTCTGGTTCCGGGTCATTCAGTTCACTCTAAATAAAGAGTCTGGAAAGCATTTGTTCTTTGAGGCGCAGTGTGAGACGGCGGTGTTCTGCACCACATCATTCTGGCACAGGGGGCGGGTAGGAATTGGGTTCCTCACAACTACTGCCTAACAAGGGTGGTCCTGGGAGTCCCTCTGCCAGACATTAGTCCCGGTTACGAGAGACTTACCCAGAGTCTTTAGCTCACTATCTTTCACAGAGGAGAAATATCCAAAACCTATCAGTCTTTGTCCTGCCCTGCACAGTCGAGCACCGAAATGCTAGGCAATTCTCCTCTGAACAAGAGTACCAACAGTAACCTTAGGGTCAAACCTGCCTTTGGATTACTTTGTTGCAGGCCTCCCCCTCTTGACAAGTCCGTGAAACTGGTCTCGTCAGACTAGTAGATGCTTAAAAAAATAGACAGTCTGGCTTTCTTCTCTACCCTTTTCTCGCGATTTAGTTGTATCTTTTTTTATCTGCGTTTTATTTTTTTTTACTTGTCAAAATTGACTTGTCACTGAGTTTGCTGTGACCTGTGAAACATCACGCGCCCCCCCCCCCCGCCCACACTCCCCCATTCTCCCCTTGTGCTGCTCCCCACTGCTTCTCTGCAAACCCATGACTTTGCCTTTGGCTGCAGTGAACCTTAATTGACATCTCGCAGCTTTTTTCTTTTTTCTTTTTTTTAAATTGCTTCTCAATCGTTAGCTTCCCTCTCGGGATTCGACCCTGGGCGCCCGGTCTATTCATAAGTAAGCAAACAGCCTCTGGTGCTGCAACAAATGGCGAAGGCGCAACTGATTACAATGTATTTTTATCCACTGAGTGAGGGGCCAAGATAACACCATTATTTTATCATATTGAACTACTTTCTTCCCCGACCTCAGGACATTTGTGGTAAACAAGGTACCCTCTGTGCCGTTTTAAAAAGCAATGGCTACCTCCTATCACCAGAGCGCAGACCGTGATAAACCGCCAAACTGCCTTTCAGGAAACTTGAAAGCAGCGGGGGCCGCCGCATTAGCCGCAGGACTGTCTCAAGATCAGGGACATGACAGGAGCTGCAGAGGCAGGGAGTATGAGGGGTGGCATGGGAGGAAAGGATTTGGGGGCCGCGGGCACCGGGAGTCCAAGACCGGCACGGCACCGAGGGGCCTGCCACCAGGCCCAGTCAGACAGGAAGGAAGGAGGATTCTAAACACCTACCGGATATTAATGGCCAGGATGTGCTCATAATCCTCATTCTGGATTGGCCGAGCCAATCTAAACCTTCTAAAAAGGCTGCCAATTCTGTTTCTGACTCTGCGATACCATTTTGAGGCTATTGCAGATATTTTGACAAATCTTTTGAAATTGTTGTTGACTGAATAGTTCTGTTGTGCGTGGTTGTAAAATCTCACGAATGCGGTTGGAATTGAACTGTTCATGCATGCTGCATCATTTAATACACATTCATTGTTATTAAGTACTGCTAGTTCTCCAGCATTGGATCGTGCATAGATTTACATGCTGTGAATATTCCCCGTCGGCAGGCTGGGAATCCTCGGTTACCTTTTTGATTACCTTTGCCCTTGGCAAGAAGAAACTACATTTTGCAGCCAAACACCCTTGTTATGGGTGCTTTTGGTCCCCACCAATGGGATCTCGAGTAGCCCTAGACTAGACCCTCCGCTTCCCCTCAGAATCTAACCAATTGTTCATCTGAGGGAGTCCTCTGGTTTTCCACAGTCAAAATCTAGTTTAAAATCTTCAAATATACAAAATGTTTAAAAAAGAAGCCTTTTCTTCTACAACGTCAAGTCTACTACTTCAAGATGTGGAATTTCCAGGGGTTTGAGGGCAAAAGGAGGCCGTTTTCTAAGTCCTGTGCCACTTGTGGCCTGAAAAACATATATGAGGGAGATAAGCACTCCGACTGCATATACTGCCTGTACCCCCACCACGCCATTGAAAGCTGCACTATCTGTCGAGGTCTTCGTTCCAAGACTCTCAAGGATAGAAGCAGAAGGCTGGACTGCTGGTTCAATGGGTGGGAACTACCCAGAGTACTCCTCTGACATCGAATCGACCAAGAGCATGGCCACTCCCGTGGAGAAACGACTGCAGTCGAGGTAAAGAGGCAGTTCAGAAGAAAGGCCAGTAAAGAAGACCAAGCATAGGACAGACCATGGCTTTGAGCCGTCGTCACCCGGAGAAGGCTGTCGTCGCCAGGGCAGAAGTCAAGTAAAGTGAAGTAAGGCCGCAAATCGGTGTAAAAACAAAAGCACAAACAGAAGTTGAGGTCATTGGGAGAGGGTGAAGCCTTGTCAAAGTCACGAAGTCCAGAGGGGAGGCGCAAGGGACACCTGAAACCCCCAGAGCTCGTTGCAGCTGCCAAGGCTGGAGACGTAAGTACCTCGTTGTCGGCCAAGACGAAAACACTTAAGCACATGTCGACGAAAACACGTGTCGTAGCACTGAAGGCGCATAAACACCAATCATGGCCACGGAGAAGGAGCAACAAAAGTCGTCTAAGGTCAGCCCGCCAATGGTGACGAAGCTTCGGGCATCTAGCCCTTCGACGCCGTATAAGACTTCCTCATCAATGACACTCCACAAATCTGCCTCATTCACTCCACTCCAAAAGTTCAGCTTGTCCACAATGCTCCACAAAACTACCTTGTCTACGACTCACCATAAATTGGACTCGTCGACCAAGAACCCCATAGAAAAGAACCTCACAAACATGCCCCTGTCACCCCGGCCTACAGCCTCGGCAACGGGGAAGTGAACGCCCCCAGGCTCCAAGAAACCACAGAAAGACTTGTTGCTGACACCGTCGAAGGTACGAAGGAGAGGCAAAAACGTCCTCGGCAGGTACATCCACATCAACCAGATGAACACACACAACCAAACGCATCATCCAGTTTTCCCCTATCCAGTACTCCTATGTAATACCAAAGGAGATATTACGGTACAAGGTTGACAACGACTTCAAAACACAGCACCAGCAGGCTTAAGGGTCAGACTTGCAACAGTCAGTAATAATACATGAGGAGACTCTGGCTAGGCCACCAATGCCAGGGAGTCATATTCTGGAAAGGCACCTTGCAGGCGGACAGCCACAGGAAGAGGCAGGTCCAGCACCGCCCACAGGGCCCACCCACCTACACATCCAAAAAAGGGAAGTGAGGGCACTATTAACCAACCCACATGCCCTACTTTCGATGCAGGAATTCTCTTCTCTGCAGAAGTCATCCCTCAGCTCGATGCAGCCCTCATGAGTCCAGTAATTCTGGCTTTTCATCCACTTCAACCAGTGGTACCATGGAAATCTCCTACCAGACCAAGGTCTACATCGCAGGGAAGATCAGCAAGGTCATCCAGAGGACACTCGCAATCCAGGTCATTTTCTCCTTCCTCACCAGCATCGCCCGCTCTTCGCCCAATACGCAGGGGCAGAAGTACTTCACAGACACTAACATCCCCCTCACGCAAAAGAAGCCGTACCGTCTCAACACTGGTGCCTTTGTGCCAGAAGAAGGGGAGCTAACAGTTACGGATGCGGACGAACCCAGGGATAACACGTCATCTTCATCCGACTCCAAGGACAGACGATTATTGGGACACAGATTAGCCACAAGAATTTCCCCAGGATGAGGAATCGGCAAAACGTCTCCTGACAACATCATAGGGTTCCACTCTATAGTAATGAAGGTGTGAAAAGAGTTGGGCCTCCTTGCCTTTGAGAATGCAAAGGAATGCTTTTTATATGGGTAAGAGGAGGAAGGCAGTGGTCTCAATTCCGTCCTCGACCACGTCTTACAAGAGGGACTAAAAACAATGAAGAAACTATTCACAACCCCTGCGGTGAAAGGCCGCCTCAATTTTAAAACGAACAACCCACCAGAAAATTCTCCAAAATGTCTTACTTCTCAGACACCTCCTGAGTCGGAGGTCTCTGCTGCAAGCTGCAAAGCAAAATCGGAGAAGCAAAAATGCACAATACCACCGGACAATGAGGCATGAAAACAGGACGCTTTTGGGGAAAAATGTCTTAGGAATTGGAGCTGCAACAGTGAAGGCAGACAATTCCATAGCCATTATAGCCAGATATGATGGTGAGATGTGGCTTAAGCTTGCTCTAATCCTGGCGCATCTCCCAGAGGAGAAGCGTAAGGAAGCAGGGGCAATCCTAAAGGAAGGCGAAGAGTCTGGGGATCAACATGGCGGTGGACCTGGTGGAGGCAGGTTTTAAGCAAGTGGCCAATAGCGTGGTGCTCAGAAGACAGGCTGGCTCTGATGTATGGATTTCCAGCCAGATGTCAACCATGAAGTAGGGATGTAACGGTATACCGTTAAAGATACCGTGAACCACTTAATTGAACAACAATAATAACCGTCACATTGTTTATACCGTTATACCGTTCATACCGTAAAGTGTGCTTTTCAATCTGATTTGGAAAGGCTGCAGTAAGCAAGTGCTGCGCAGTCTTGGTCTTGCACTGTTGGATGTGCCGTCTGCCAAGTAGTTTCAGTTGGAGCAGTTTTTAATGCCATTCCATAAACCACACGTGCCTGACACAAAATCAATATGTTAGCAATAGAAAGAATAGATTCAGTGCCAAGAAGGAAAAGGGTCTACTTTGGGTTGGCGGCTTTGGGGTTTATATATTTATAATGGATAATGTTCTCTAAACATATGGCAATGTGGTATTTCTCAGGTTCTATCATTGAATTTACATATAATAAGTCACACTGCAAAATTCACTCATCTCTGTGGGTATTCCCTGCTGCCATACCAAAGGGTAACACGTCCGTGATTACTGAACACCTTTTGGCCCGCAAGTAAACTAAAGGTAACGTAAAGAGAGTGCGCGCGCACGTGTGTGTGTGTGTTCATCTTCACCAGTAGCCAGTGGGAGAGCATAAAGCCTAAATGACTACTTAAGAAAAGCTATTCAGTTTGTTTTGCCAATTGCAGCAGGGCTCCCCCCTCTCCTCCTCTCCACACGTGTGTTTGGTGGAAGCAAGGCATTTCAGTGGAAAGTATGTTGAAAAGCCCAATTCTGGCCCTGGGTGCCTGGTTTTGTTTGTGGTGATAAATCTGTCAATTTATGACCTTTTAGAAAATATTTGTTAATATTAGTTAACTCCACCTGCTATACCGCGATAACCATGATATACCGTCATTTGGCAAGAAGGTGATCGTACCGTCATAAAACTAATACCGTGACACCCCTACCATGAAGTAGTGGACATGTCCTTCGAGGGGATGAGCTATTTGGACCCAAGATCGACAAAGCCCTAAAGACAATTAAAACGGACACCGACACAGTCAAGTCATTAACATCTCTGCAGAACCGTCATCCCTTTTGTCAGTTTAGAGGGGCAGCCAGCAGAACATCTGCATCCTCATCCAACAAGGGACATCGATACGCTAGGGACTCTATATATCACTCCCAGGGGTACAAGAGAGCTCACCAACGGTACCATAAATCAACACTACAAACAAAATCAGAGTCGCAAGCAGCCCTCTGGATCCCGGAGGGGACGCCAGGGCAAAACCCAAGAGTGACCATCCACCTCTCAGCGCCCTGGGAGAGAGGATCAACAGGTTTGCCTGAAACTGGAAAGAAATAACAAAGGACAGATGGGTGCTGGATGTGGTATTATACAGACACCTGCTAGAGTTCCAACAATCAGCCCCTTTCATACCTCCAAACCACCAACAGCAGGCGCACAAGACCGCACTCCTACAAGAAGTGCAGCTCATGCTGCAAAAAAGGGCCATAGAAAAAGTCCCCTGGGAGAAAAGGGGAAAGGGTGTATATGCCTGGTATATTGTTGTCCGCAAACCGGATGGAAAATGGAGGCCTGTTCTAGACCTAAGGAGGTTAAACAAATATATAAAGCATCAAAGGTTCACTATAATCATGCTACAGCAGGTCATAGAAACAATGCAGCTTTACGACTACCTTGCGTCTCTGGTTCTCCAGGATGCATATTTTCACGTTCCCATCCATCCAAGGCTCCGAAAGTACCTCCGGTTTGTAGTCGGAAAGTTGCATTACCAATTCAAGGTCCTTCTTTTCAGCCTGAAGTCGGCTCCACACACCTTCACGAAGTGCCTCGCACCAGTGGTAGCCAGCTTGAGCAAACAGGGACACTACGTCTATCCTTATGTAGATGATTGGCAGGTGTGCTCCCTATGCAGGAAGGGAACAGTCTTCTATAGCAGCAACAGCAAGTCTATTACAAACATTGGGCTTCGCCATCAGTCACAAAAATCACCGGATCATGGGGGGGACAAAGTGCATATCCCTGTCAAACTGCGCTTGAAACTTCAATGGTCGGTAAGAAATAGCAATGTCTGCAGGGGGAAAACGTTTCAGGATCCAACTCCCGACAAAACACTGATTACGGACGCCTCCCTCCAGGCGCACGTGGATTGGCTACACATCAAGGGGCTATGGACGTCCCAGGAGACATCCCGACATATAAATGCGCTCAAACTCCGAGCAGTTCAGTGGGTACTCAAGTCCTTCGTCCCTATACTAAAGAACCGGACGGTCAAAGTCCTCACAGACAACACCACCACAATGTATTTTCTGCGAAAGCAGGGAGGACCGAGATCCAAGACACTGTCCAAGGAAGCTCAACTGACCTTGTGCTGGGCCATTTCCCACAGGATCAGTATTCGGGCATTTCACCTTCCGGGGATACAGAATCAGAGAGCGGACAGCATGAGCAGGCAAGTGTCCCAAAACCGCAAATGAGAGCTCGACTCCTCAGCACTATTGTCGTTAATCCAATGCTGGGGTCAGCCAACCGTGGATCTGTTCGCCACGATCCATAACGGAAAGTGTGCCAAATACGCCAGAAGGACACCCCCAAAAGGGCTCCATGGGAAATGCAGTAGCTTTTCCATGGGATGGCCTCTTCGCATACGCGTTCCTGCCATTCCCGATCCTGCGCAGGACAATACAGATGAACAAGTGGCACTCCTGCAAAGTGATCATTATTGTGTCAGACTGGTCTTGCCAAACTTGGTACTCTGATGTGGTCCAGCTCTCCAGGGTCAAACACATCTGACTCAGCAGTTGACCAGAAATCATAACACAAGGCAAGAGGGATATTCTGCACCACCACGTTCAATCACTTCGCCTGAATTCTTGTAGTTCGGAAGCTTAAACATGTCACAGAAGCGTAGGCAAGTCCTAGTGGCAGTGAGAGCCCTAGACACCAACAAATCATTCTACCTGAAGTGGAAGCGGTTTTGCATGTGATGCGAAACCCAACGCGAGGAACACTAGGAAAGGCTGAGCCCGGGTGACACCGGAGGAGGTACTGCCATACATGCTGTGCCTGGCCAAACAGGGCCTTGCCCACAATTCGATTAGTGCATTTGGCGCCTTCTCTAGGTACACGAGACGGCAGAAAGGTGTTTCCCTCTACGGACGCAGACTCATAAAGCATTTCCTCAAAGGCCTTTTCAGAGGTTTTCCACCAGTAAAATGTATATCACTGGAATGGAGCCTCAACACTGTACTCTCGGGGCTCATGAGGAAATTGTTTGAACCTGTGGCCTCTACACCACTGAAAGTGGCTTTCCTAGTGGCTATTACGTCAGCTAGGAGAGTATCGGAGCTGTAAGCCCTCGCAATTAACAAAACCCTACTTATGTTTTCGGAAGGACAGGGTACTTCTCATGACGATCCCACGATTAGTTCCCAAAGTCCCCACGGACTTTGCCAAGAATTTCACGATAATCTTGCTGGTTTTCTTAGCAAGCCTGCATCACTGGCAGAGGTGGCATTGCACTTGCTCGACCTCAAGCGAGCATTGAAATACTACATCGACAGGACACAGGCCTTCAGGGAGTCAACACAACTCTTCATAGCATATGGCCCGACGAATAAAGGCATTGCTCTATCCAAGCAAAGCATAGCATGGTGGATCTCGTCGGCCATTCCTCTCTGCCACAGGTCTGCGGGTAAACCATCCAGGCTTCTCCGCATGCACATTCAACAAGCAGCATCAGCGGCATGGTAGTCGGGGGGTGGGGGGGGTCTCCCGATCCGACATCTGCCAAGCAGCTACCTGGTCAGTGCTGCATTACATGCAAATTACATGCATAGGTAATAGGGGCAATGAATGCGTTGGCAATAGGCCATTGATGTGATACATGCATTAGCAATAGGTAATTGGTGCAATACATGCATTAGCAATAGGCAATTGGTGCAGTACATGCATTGGCAATAGGCCATTGATGCGATACATGCATTAGCAATAGGTCATTGGTGCAGTACATGCATTGGCAATAGGTCATTGGTGCAGTACATGCATTGGCAATAGGCCATTGATGTGATGCATGCATTGGCAATAGGCAATTGGTGCAGTACATGCATTGGCAATAGGCCATTGATGCGATACATGCATTAGCAATAGGTCATTGGTGCAGTACATGCATTGGCAATAGGCCATTGATGTGATACATGCATTAGCAATAGGTCATTGGTGCAGTACATGCATTGGCAATAGGTCATTGGTGCAGTACATGCATTGGCAATAGGCCATTGATGTGATGCATGCATTGGCAATAGGCCATTGATGTGATACATGCATTAGCAATAGGTCATTGGTGCAGTACATGCATTAGCATAAGGCCATTGATGCAATGCCTGCATTGTCTCGGGAGGATAGCTCAGCTGCAATGTGCTTGCCTTGGAATCACGAAGACACGGAGCAACACAGGTTCGATCCCGGGGTCCGTGCTTAGAAACCTCCGGGTATTAAGCGCGTTACAAATAACCTATCATATCATATCATTGGGAATAGGACATTGGTGCAATATATGCATTGGAGCCTAGACTTCCCGCATCAGTTGTTGCATTGCCACAGACACCTCCGCCTGTGCGATAATCCCAAGAAGTGCTAAAAGTAAACTTTGAAGGTAAACTCTTGTGCATGCAACGAATGTGGGAAAGAGCTGCTCGTTGCAGATGAGATGCAGAGGGTCTTACTCGTGCAGTTGATACACTGTCTGTCTGGTCAGAAAGAGCATTGGCTACCAACAGCCACCAAATGCAAATATAATATGGCGGGGATTCGCGTCATATGACAAAAGCCCCAAGTAAAAGGGAGACTTGGTAGCATACTCCTGCTGGTCTGCCTGCAGCCATGCACGACTATGAGCACTATTTGTACTGACGTGCATGCAGTCTCTGCTGGCTGCAAAAAGCATGTGACCTAAATAGCGTATGTGTGTATCTTTTGGTTGCCTACAACAAGCACGTGGTGCAGATGTTTGCAGTGCACCTGTGCTGGCTGATGCAATCCTATTATACACACAGCTAGGCGTGTGTGGCTCAAATGAGAGTTTGACAGAAATAGTGAACGACCGGCCGCGGAATATGCACTCGCCACTGGCCATTACCATTTGATAGAGGACCTATTGCAAGTAAGAAATGGTGTGCTGGGTGTATGCGGAGAACTAAGGGGGGTGAATTTTGTATGACTGGCTAGTTAGTAGCTGACAACTTGAAATGTTTACCCCAGATGTAGGGTTTATAGCCTGATGTCTACTCTTAGCGCAATAGTATTCATGGCCATTAAAATCCTGCAAGCAGCGGTTTCCCGGATAATGCTGGTTACTTTCTCATTTGGACTGAATTGCAAAATGACACAGGTGGCAAATAACTCTTGCCGTTCTTCGACGGATTTCCCTGACAGAGCGGAAGACCCGCTCGGTTTCCCTGCTTTGTGCAGGGAAGCCGCCAGCATCTTCGCCCACCTCTGACTTTGATTGGAGCAGAGAGGCTTTGATCCCCACTGGGTCGCACCGCATCTTCAGGATCCATAGGAAATCATTGGGTTCCATGTAATAAGGTCCCCACAAAAATATCTCCTGACAAAAAAAAATCAGTTTTTTGCCGAGACATTATTACATTGAATATGTGGGGGACACCCATGCAATCTCAGATTTTTTTTTTTACACGGGTAGCAGGGGACATCACTGCAACTTGTCCCCATACATAAAGTCACCATATATAATGTCACCAATGGCTTTTCCCGGCGACATTATGTATGGGGACATTATTACCTGATACCAATCAATGTAAGGCCGGCCTCAATACACATACTTTGCAGGTCAACGTTACCTCCTCTTTTCTGCTCGGGTGGAAAATAATTCATGAGACCCTAGACCCGGGATAGCCCAAATTGCTGTCCAGTATTAACACCGCAACTAGAAGAGTTTCAAAATACCAGGGAATGGGCTACGTTACTCAACCTTTCCAGCCCCTTTCCTCCCGGTGCCCAACTTGGACCCCTTTACTTAGAATCTGATTAAGGCTGACTCGAGCATTTTGCAACTTGCAACTGAAGCCAACACGCTTTGCTGCTAGGCAAAGCGTGAAAAATATCATGGACCGTCCATGGTCATCCGTGCATAGTTACGGTGTCGTTTATTTTTACTTTATTGAGCGCTGACCTAGTTCATGAGCAGCCGAGCGCTGTACAGACCGTGGACCTAGTTCATGAGCAGCCGAGCACTGTACAGAGCGCGGACCTAGTTCATGAGCAGCCGAGCGCTGTACAGAGCGCAGACCTAGTTCATGAGCAGCCGAGCGCTGTACAGAGCGCGGACCTAGTTCATGAGCATCCGAGCGCTGTACAGAGCGCGGACCTAGTTCATGAGCAGCCGAGCGCTGTACAGAGCGTGGACCTAGTTCAAGAGCAGCAGAGCGCTGTACAGAGCGCGGACCTAGTTCATGAGCAGCCGAGCGCTGTACAGAGCACGGACCTAGTTCATGAGCAGCCGAGCACTGTAGAAAGCGTGGGTAGCCAGCAGAAGGGCTAGCATCTTATAGCAGTAGCGCGGTACTGTGAGTTGAGGTCTGTGCAGTGATTTGTGCGTCCATTTTTTTGTTAATTGTTCATTTGTAATGCGCCTATACACTTGTTGCTCTCAAGGCGCAACAAGGCAAGAGGGGTGGGGGGTGAGGGAGGAACGAGCCTACTAGGCCTTGTACAATCGGATCGTGCAAGTGCAGGTAACGCACTTTATACTGGTCGATTTTAATCGCGAATCCGGGTTTCAAACCAGTGTTGCTCGGCGTGGTCTTGCTTCCAATACCCCTGCGTTGCCCCTGAGCTATCCTCCCGTCATTGGGATTTATTGGGATTGGTCCTCAATCAAGCAATGTTAAAAATGGTGCACGGGGTGTGTATCGGCAGGAGCCAATTTTGTGTGTGCATGGGTAGGTCGATAATCATTTCCTCAAGAAAGAACATGAGTTGTGCTACTTTTGACTCATAAACTGCAAAAATGCTTCAAGTTGCTGGTTAGTTTCAAGTTGTGTAGGGTGCCCTGGCAATTGGCAGGAAGAGCACCATTCGTGATTCACGGCCAGGAAGAGTACATTGGGGTAAGAGGGGAGTGCTGTACGGTTTAGGCAGTCTCTTGTGCAGTGGTCTTTAAACTGTGGGGCAGGCCCCCATGGGGGGTGTCGCGAAGGGGGTTCAGGTAGGGCCGCGCACGAGTCTTGGTGACCGATTTTATTAGAAAATATAAGCTGAAATGACCTCTAGGGAGACCCAGTAGCAATATTGTTACTCAATGGGGGGCTTGGCAACTACATTTTTACTTGAGGGGGCTCGGCTTAAAAAGGTTTGAATACCACTGCTCTAGTGCGTCTTTTTAAGCGATTGAGGTTGGAGCTATGTGCGGGTTCAAGGCGCAGGGGGCGGAGTGTATTCATCGGAGCCAAGGAAGCCGTCTCAGCCAGAAAGCTGCGAGGGCTGGCACTTTGATAAGCTGAGCTAGGGCGGCCCAGTGCAGCCCAGAAGGCATTGCCAACCCTGCCAGTCCCACGGGCTGAGCTAGGGTGGCCCAGGGCAGCCCAGAAGGCATTGCCAACCATGCCAGTCCCACGGGCTGAGCTAGGGCAGCCCAGGGCAGCCCAGAAGGCATTGCCAACCCTGCCAACCCTGCCAGTCCCACAGGCTGAGCGCACGGGACCTTGGTCGACACGGGCGCTAGTGCAGTTGGAAGCAAGCTTCAGCCCAAACGCATTCAAGTGCTTGAATAAAACATGATGTTTTGGGGTCTATGCGCGACATGCCGCGTGCCTTGTTTTGTAGAAACCTTAGCACTCCTGAGTAGAAAGAGGCGTTCCAAGTGTTTCTTCAATTCATTTATTACCACTTGACAGCGTTTTCCGGTGGTTGTGTGACCTTCTGTCAGGGGCACACTATTGCGTACCTTGTGTGATTTTTGTTTTGTTGACGCGCTTGTAAATAACACTAACTTCGGGAATCCATTCGATTGTTAAATGAAAGCCCAGAATTGGAAAAGTGGGCACCCTGTTGCATGAAGTAATCCAGTCACTATGTAGAAACATCACTCCCACACACACTGCCCCATACACACCACCTCACACACCCGTCCCACCGCGCGCACACACATCCTCAAACCCACGCCACCTCCCTCACACACCACCCCATACACCCTCCCACCCCACGCACCACCACCACACAATTCCCCACCCCACACACATCATCCCACCCTCCCATACCCATCACTACCCCGACACACACCTCTACCCCACACACACATCACCCGACCCACACCCACTACACAAACCACCACTACACACACACACCCTCCTATCCCACACACCACCACCGCACAATTCCCCACCCACACCCATCACCACCACCCCAAACACCCGTCCCACCGCGCGCTCACACATCCTCAAACCCATGCCACCTCCCTCACACCATCCCATACACCCTCCCACCCCATGCACCACCACTGCACAATCCCCGGCCCTACACACACCACCCCACACACCCTCCCACCCCACACACCACAACTGCACAATCCCCCACCCACACCCATCACCACCACCCCACACAACCTCCCACACACACCATTACCCTCCCCACACACACACGTCACCCGACCCACAACCACCACCACTACACACACCCTCCGACCCCACACAACACTCCACATACAATATGCATTCCTTAAGGAACCTCAGCAGTGCTTTCCATTTGGTTGTGGGGCGCTGGTGGCACTCCTGCGCCGGCCTCTCCATTCACCTCTGGTCGACTAGTCACACTCTTTCCCAGGCTTCTCCTCTCAATACTCTTCCGGCTTTTCATTCGGTTGTGGGGTGCTGGTGGCACTCCTGCCCCAGTCTCTCCTCCCACTCCTCTTCTGCCTGTCCCTCTGGTCGAGCTGGACTGGTGGCACTCCTTCCCCGGCCTCTTCTCTCACTTCTCCTGGCTGTCCCTCTGGTCCAGCTGGACTGGTGGCACTCATGGCCAGGCTTCTCCTCTCACTACCCTTCTGGCTTTCCATTTGGTTGTGGGGTGCTGGTGGAACTCCTGCCCCGGGCTCTCCTCTCACTCCTCTTCTGGCTGTCCCTCTGGTCCTGCTTGTCTGGTGGTACTCTTGCCCAGGCTTCTCCTCTCACTACTCTTCTTGCTTTCCATTTGGTTGTGGGGTGCTGGTAGCCACGCGGACGTGGCTGTTCTTCAGAGTACTTTTCTGGGTGGCTCGTCGGTTTTCTTGCGCTGTTCGCAGCCTGACTCGGGCTGCTCTTCTGGCTGTTTCTTGCCATTGATCAGTGGTCTGCGACACTTGGCTCTCCAGATGTTTTGCACTACAACTCCATTAGCCCCTCACCATCATGAATGGTAAGGGATCATGGGAGTCGTAGTGCATCACATCTGGCGAGCCACAGGTTTCAGTCCCAGGCCTTTGATTAAGAGCTGCATCTCTCTACTTCTCCTTCCGGTGATCACCTGGATTCTAGAACTTGGCTTTTCCTCTGGGTTTGGAACTGGACCGTTGCAGGGGGTTCTTTTGCAGTGGCCTTGTCATTCTGCATAGAGCTTATTTACCCCCACACCCCGTCTGTGGGCCAGATGCAGCTCTGCTCCTATTTCCTCCATGTCTCGTGCATCTATAACCGCAGGTATACAGCTTCTGTTGAATTGTCCCGCTCTGGTTCTACAGTTGTGTTTATTCGCCTACTAATCCATCCCCTTTTCTCTTTTCCGCTCGGGTAGGATTTCGGGGGCCTTCCTCCCCACTTCCTTTTCCGTGATGTCCTGTGTGATCCTTCTCGGTTTTGGCGTTGAGGTCTTTTTCCAAAAATCCCCAGACTCCTAACACAGAGTCCTTTTACGAAAGAACGGCCAAACGTTTTAGTCCATTCAGTTTAATGAAATATGGCAGCCCCTCCTCCTCACTGTAAAGCACGTGATCAGCCACTTACCTGCTTGGTGGTTCGTTGGAACTAGTGGTTCCTAATGCGGCACGCCTGGGCACTGCACGGTAAATCCTAATCAGATGAGGATTGTGGCAAGGATTGGACACAAAGTAGCAAGGCGTTTATTGCTTCTGGTGATCATTACTAAGAGTCTTCAAGATCGAACATTGAGGGGAACAATTGTGGCATGCGGGTGAAGACCAGGAAGCAAATAACTTTTGCTGGTTAAAGAAAAAGTATCTTATTCAAATAATTACAAATCAGAATAAGACATACATATAACTAATTCTGGGAGATGGCAGGTTTGCCATCTCTAACCCGAGACTTGAATTCATTCCGCCCCGTGTTCTAAAATTCTAGTGTAATTGTGCTTTGCATCGTAAAGAAGACAACCTTTGGACCCTAATGCAGTGACCGATGTCGCAACCAGTCTTTCCTTGATCCAAAATGGAAGACTGAATGAGTATATATGGTTCATAGTGACAGACACTTCAGTGTTGGGGTGAGTGTTGTGAAAAATAAAATGAGTACCAAACCATGCATTATGGGATGATGGTTCAAATATATCTTTTTATCATAGATCTCTGCATCAAACATAAAGGTCTGTTATATATGTGTATTCCTAGAATGCTCCCAAAATGCTCTTTATTTTTATGCAAAATTTCTCTGAATCTCATTGCGCCCTTCCACTTTATCATAGCAGTATTTCGAAAGAGTGCAACAGAAGTGTACCAGACAACAGAAAATAATGTGTACTGAGCCACACTCTCCAGCTTGAGATGAAGCCTGACTGGGAGGAAAAGAGTCCCAAACCACAAAAAACAAGCAAAAGGTACTGCGGCTTACTCCATGTGATAAAAAAGAGAACTTTCTGCCTAAGACGTGGCTGTCGGCAACGCAACAACTATTGGGGGGACTAGGTCAAGCTAGCGTTCACTATATATATATATATATATATATCAGCTTGGGCACTATGCCGAGTGTCAGGGGTGGACTGCGAACCAAAAGAGGCCCTGGAAATAATTTTCAAAGTGGCCCCATATTACACATTTTCAGCAAGCCAAAGCTTGTTCCTATGGGGCAATTTGGAATTACCACACAAGAGGCCCAGGGTGCAGAGGCCTTGCAGGAAATCTCCGGAGTTCCCTATAGGCCAGTCCACCCCTGCTGAGTGTTGAATATTGCATTTTAGGTGTTATGGTTGAGCACAGAACGTTTAGGCTTGGGCTCATCTGTAACTGGTTTCAAAACAGAATTCTAGCAAAGGGCAGATGAGCCGCTACTTGTATAAAACCACTGGAATATTTCGTCGATTCATGACCGCTAAAGTTCGGGTACCCTTGTGGGTCTCGCAGCCTTTATCCTTCAATTGATGACTAGTCCTTTATCGAAGCCTCTTTTCATTGCTCGGCGGAGTCTGGAATACCCGGACTCCCTTTCATTCCTAGGCTCCAAGCTCAATATTCGGAGCGCCTCGAAGGCGAATGAAGGCACAGACATGTATTTAAAATGCATGGCAGAGCAGCCAAAACATAAATAAGGTTTAAAAGATGCACAACTCCGTTTGTAGTAGAGCCTCGAGTGATTTTTCCTGGTAATTAATCCCAGCGAGGCGAAGTTTGGAATGATATTAAATAATGTTGTATGTTTAATTTTATTGGTTCGGTTTCAGCGGCATCCGCGTCCCATACCTGATGAGGAATCCGTTCAGCTTGGGACCCTGCTTGGAAGTGGGTTAAAAGGGGGGTTGTTATGAGGTGATCATGTATGAAGCCGATTTAGTGATCATGACAAAATTGACGATGATGGAGGAGCAATACGACGAACACGGAAATCAGGTCCACTCTAGTGGGTGGACAGATCAGCACTTTGAATTTCATGGAATAAACTGACAACCAAACACTGTGCACTGTTTAGGTGAAGGTTTCCTAAATGTGCATTTGCAGATGCCATTTTTATGATCACAGGCCATGGAAGTAACACCACTGTATTTATAGCGTTTTATCGGCAAATGCAACTCTCTAGTTCTCCTATATATGTCATTCTCGTAGGATGTCTGTGCGTTGTGAACCGAGCATTTGCTCAGCCAGACCCAGATAAAATTCTGCACAGAGAAAGGAAACCACCATTCCTGATTGCCTTTTAACCCCAGTGAAAGAACTGAAACTACAGCTATTTTAACTTTGCCTCCAAATCTTGAAGCCATCCAAATCCCTATATACTATGCTTCAATTAAACAAACATTTTAATGTTAGGATGAGTGTTGTGAAAAAAAGAATTAATGCCAAGCCCAGTGTGCATTATGTAGTTAGTGATTTTAGCATATAACCCGTTGGTCACAGCCAGATTGTTCATATATAAAGATCTGTGGATATTCTTATATTCCCAAAATGCACTTTGATTTTATGCAAAGCAGGCTGGAACTTAGTGTCATAATTTGTCCCCATTTTCTGCTCTCCTAAAGTTATTTTGAAAGTGTACAATAGGGGTGTAGCACACTGTCCACCTTGGAAGGAGAACCTTCAAACAGAAAATGATTTATGTGGCTATTCTAGGTTTCTGTAATGTGCTTTGCTTAGTAGGGCAAATGTAGCCTTATTAGGACTACAATATGTCAATCTATGCTGGAAGGGATTAATACAAATAAACACTGCACATTTTTTAAAAGAGCCGTTTTATAATGTTAGTATAATTGAATATAAATATATTTTTTAATGGCTGCATGTGAACGTGCAGCTGCCAGCAACGGGTGGGATGGCTCTTGCAAACGCACTCATGATTACGTGACTGTCTGGGTCGGACTGGGACAAGAAATAAGCCTGGTCACCCAAAAAAAAGCCCACCCCTCGCCTCACGACCCTTGACCTCTGACATCACCGGAAGTGATGTCATTTGACCCCCACCCCAACGTGACATCCCGGGAAGCGATGAAACAACCTTTTCACCCCTTGACAAAACAGGAAGTGGCATCAAATAGCATTGTTCTTAAGTATACTATGGTTATGATTTCACTAATGTGATATACATTTCATACAAGAATGGAACACCATATGTATCATTAAAATCTGTGTGTATAGATCCATATTGTCAAATTACTGTGAATGCAGGCAGACGTCCAAGGCCAAATGATAATGTTATTGTATAGCACTTACGATTAAGCTCTTCTTTTTTATAGAACAAATATGCACACAATATCACCCAACCTGTGTTGATACTAATTTATCGACCTAAGAAGGATGAAAGGCTTTTTGAAAGAAAAAAAAAATCCATTTCCATGCATGGCCAGAAACCGGCCCCACTCCCCATGGACGATTTCGGCCGGGCCACGGGCCGAAAGGCCGAGGGGCCAATCCGACCCTGGTGACTGTCACCCGCATAGAAAGAGAGAATGAGGGCGAGAGAGATTGTTAGTGTAATGAAAGATGTTCCTTTTTTTTGTACTGCCTTTTTTTGGAAACAAACTGGCCCGGCTGAATTTTTGGGGAAGGTTTTGTACCATTGGATCAGGGGAGGTAGGGGGCCGTCTCATGTGAGGGTCCCAAAATGTATTGTTTCCCATGAATTATTAGTAAACACATTTTCGGACATGCCTACACATCACATCAAACCTTTGCGAGGAGTAGCCGTCGGTTCCTGAAAGCATACTTTTCTAAATTTAGGGAAAATCTGTCGTGCAGTTTCTTTAAAGTGTCCAAAAGTAGCCAAACATCAATTGGTGAGATCTGGGTACACACAAACAGTTGGCAAACCCATTTATGTTTAATTAAAATTCCAGTACCTTAGTTGTCCTGGTGCCACCAACAATCATTCTTGGGGTAGTAAGGCTGTGAGGAACACACAATGGTACACTGCAAATGCCATATAAACAATTGGCAAAACAATAGGGAGGTGTGATCTTGTGCCCGCTACAAAACTCTTGGAAAACATTCAGTTATGCACAATATTAGTGTGTCATTTTATTATTAATCATATCAGAATGATTCAAAAGAAATTTTATTAAACATGAATCGAAATTTCCAAAATGTAGTAATAGATTTTTTTCGGGTCACCAAGCAAAACACGCCCAATAGTGTGGTGCACCCATCATTCTTAGGAACTATAAGTCATGGACATAACTTGCGGATGAAGATATCTTGAAAACAATAAAGGTAGTATATGATCGAACTTTTGAGTCTAGCCACTGTATTGAATTTAGCAGAATTTTGGGTGTAGCCTCTGTATTGAATGTGCTGATTTTTTTAGTATAGCCACTGTATTGAACGTAGCTGACTTATTTAGCATTAGCGCTGTACTGAATTTAGCAGTTGTGATGCAAATTGTCCACTAACTCTACTAAAAACGCTCCAAAATCCTGCATACTCACCCTCAAACACAGAACAAAACACACTCGTACCTCTACTGCAGGAAATACCTAAAACCACCACAAACTGCACGCAACACCCAACAAGAAACGAAACCAATTACACACAAATCACCTCATACACACTCATACACCAAACACCACAGAACGTCTGCCAACTAAAAACAAACCAGCACACAGTGACCGGTTTTTCCGAACTGAAGCTACCAACGGCGCAAAAGCCCTCTTTCCTTTTCGGATCCGCCAGAGCACCTGGAGACCATGAAAATGGCAGCGGTGCGCGGTATAATTCCCAATAACATAACAAAGGTGTTATTCCAAACAATAGAAGACATTGACCACTATATCTCAAAGTTTCTTGAACACATCAAGAAATTAAAACTTAGTATTATCAACAACAAAAAAACCTCTATAGGAGTACGGAATGGATGCCTTGATAAAGACCTTTTTAGGTTGAAAACCGCATTGGCAGCCGAATATCCTCTGTTTTGAAACTCTTTGCGTGTGTTGACAAGCAAAACATCTATTACTACATTTTGGAAATTACAATTTTGATTGAGTCATTCGGATATGATTCTTAATAAAATAACACTCTAATATTGTGCATTACTGAATGTTTTGCAAGAGTTTTGTAGCAGGCACAAGGCCACGGCCCCTCTTGTTTTGCCATTTATGGTTGAAATGGGTTTGGTTCCACGAATGCACAACCAGCGGACAGGAGTCTAGGTGTGTGGACCTAGAGTGGCAATCTGGTTGGTTTTAGCTTGACAGATGTATTAAGTGCCCTTTTCCAGGTCCTTTCAATTGCATTCTGGGAGATGCAGTGTTGGTTCACTTGAGTTGAAACCACAGGACTAAAGTAACAGCAAAGCACAGGTCTGGACAACATTGTACCGGGTGACATGGATAACCCTGGTACCTTCGGATGGAGGAAATGGGGGGGGGGGGGGTTCTGTGAAGTGCTGTGCCCAGTACATACATTCATGGTCAAGAAGGGAAAACAGGAATGGATCACCGTGAACATAACAACTAGAACTTCGATGACCAAATGACGCCATGCCCCTATGGCCATCCAGTTCCAGTACTGGGCTTTGCTTTCACCTTCGTTTTACTTGAGGCCACTTTATTCAGTTGTACTGAGCTAAACTACAACTCCCAGAATGCGGTTGGTGGAGAAGTTTAAGCTCAGGCATGGCGTCACCTGGAACCTTAACTAGAAGGCATCTCTTCCCTCCTTCGGTGTCCATGTTCATTGCCAGGCGATAGATATTCTTTGTGGGACAGGGCAATGTGTAAGGTTCTGCGCACACAATGAGCTGCTTTGTCCTGGCGCCATATAGGAGAGGCTGTTCAAATTCTTTGGGTTTATGAGTTTTTACCTTCGGAAAGCCAGGCTTGTTTCTGTTGGCACTGGTTGCCGGGGCCACCAGCATTTTGCCTTGCGTGCATGCACACAATTAAAGGCGCCTATTCATTACAGAATTACGGCTTTGTGAAACGGTTTGCCAGAATTCATTAAGTGTGTGTGTTCCCATGCGCACATTAATCCAATTCTTCCCTGCCACACAGATTGATAAGCTGTGATCCCGAGGGTAAACGGCGGCGGGAGGCGTTCTATCTATCACACTGCACACAAGCTGTCTTCACACAAAGCCAAGCAGTAGGGTGGCCATCGTGGTGGGGGCGTGGGGGTAGTTCAAGCATCCATTTTTTGGTTTCCCAGCGCATCTGGACAAAGTACACTTATCTGGTGAGGCCGAGCAAGGCAGAAACATGTCTGGGGTTGCATGTGTGGCTTGGACACGGCCTGTCATTTGAGGAGGCGTGTCTCTCTTGCCGAGAAAGGGCAACACTTAATTGCTTCCGGTTGGCCTCGTTCTGAAACGGCACGGAAGAGCTTAAAATGATGGAATGCAATGACCACCCAGTAGAATTCTCCCAGATGAATCGTAGCTAGGTTGCGCGTTTCCAGCCACCACTTTTTTTTTTCCCGGAAGCAGGAACATGCCACGGAAATAGTGTGGCAAAGCCAGCTTTGGTTTCACCGTGGAGCAAGCTGTGTGACTGCCACGGGTGTCATTGCATGGACGTGCACAGTGGTAGAAGTGCACCAAAAGAAGTAGTGCAACTGTGTCCGGGTGGGGGGCAAAGTAGGCCGGGAGAGAGCAAAGCCCAAACCGTTTTTCAAGGGTTGCAGTCCTGCTGGTTGACAGCCAATTAGGTGGAAACCGGTTTCAGTTTAGCTGTAATGGCTGTCTGATGGTACAGTGGAGAAGTGTGCTTTAACTTTTCAAAGAACCTTCCGGAATGGGGACAATGTTTGCAAAAAGCTTTTCTACTGTAGTAGAACGCTGTTCCTGACCGTTCCCGCTCACTTTGAACACTGAACCTGCAGACTTCCTTGGAAACGTGTAAGCTGCATAAGGACACCTGAGTTTCACGTCGATGAGTAGAGAGGCGCGAAAACAGGCTCCGACCTTCACACAGACGCATTCATGCATTCTCACACGTGCACGCACTCTTGCACACCGAGACGCGCACACACACTCTGTTATGGTGTCGATTCTGCCCTTTGGGGCCTTCCTCTTATGACTCCTAAACCTGGCTCTTCAAGTAACGTGAATATAAACACGATGTCACTGCTTTCCTTAACTTATCACTCAAGATGGCAGGGTGCGCGCATCCGATCCCTGCTGGTATTAGCTGTGGGTGACTTCAAGGCAGTTCAATAGGAGTTAAATACTCTTTAGTATTTCGATCTATTGGTTCAGTGCTCCACTGCTCCAGCATGGCACTCCTATCTGCACCAGTTGCCCTAGAATGTCCACCGAGTCCAATCCTAGAGTGGGCAGTGCGAGAGCCCGAGCCCCAAAAGGGCCACCCTGCGCTGACTGCAGCTACAACCCCTCACTCCCTGTTCCACCGAAGGACATTATATGAGCGGCTATGATGAAAGGACGGTATAATGTTGTTACATCGCCAGGCTTTTTTTTCGCAGAGTTTTTTGCCTTACATTTTTGGCTGAAAAAACTAATCAGAAAATATGGGGGATGGGGGTAAAGAGATATATGGGGTAGCGGGGTGTGTGGAATAGGAACTCGATAATAGGAAAGGGGAGATTTAGGAGGTAACCCCCCCAAATTAAAAACTTGGCAGCAAAACAAATCTACTAAATAAAAACTGTTGATCTAAGAACATAGAACCGAAAAGGACTTCTGCTCTGCAAGAGGGCAAGGACGAGGAGTGGCTAATCGGCCTACACAGCCCCCACTCTTCTCCAAACCAACAGTGACCCCAATGATGAAGGTAAAGCAGGCCCAGCTAAGAGACGTACCTTTGTCGCTTTGTTTGGTAACGTGGCCGAGGGAAGGCTATGCTCGTGAGAGGGGCGAGAATGTGATCCAGCTGCAAACAAAACAGCAACAGTACAAAAGTTCCAAAATAGAAATATATATACTTTAATTATACAACTATTAAAAACACTACAAAATCCCATCCCTGTAACAGAAACTGAAAATGTAGAACGAATATGTGTAGGCACCCTGCATACTCGAGCAATTTGCGGTAACACCACTCAAAGGATATGTTTCTTTTAGAAAAAGGTGTGGAAGGACTTAAGCAGTCACTAGAGCTCCACAAATGGCACAAAAAGGCAGGGGTTTGTAATAGTGCCAGAGTCTAGTTCTTAGGCAACTTGCGGTCCCTGTCTTTAACAGAGCCAAAGCCGGCGGTACTAGCTTTGAAGTATTGGCACCAAAATCTTGGAACTTACTACCGCCCAAACTCAGGAAAGAAACATCACTCCTAGCCTTTAGAAAGGCTCTGAAAACCATACTATTCAAATAACTGTTCCACTGTAACCAAGGAACTTGACTATTGAATAATCTGTATGATCCTGTACTGAGAACTGTACACTGTTTTTGCCTGCACCCAAGTGAATATACTGTAACAGCGCCACAATGCCCTAGCTGCAAATGGAAATAAATAAATAAATAAATAGGCAGTTTGATGGGGTCAAACCAGGCTTGAAGATGCTGTAGATGTGAGTCGAATCCAGTTCAGTTTGAAAGGTACTCTGCATGGTTTGCGAGCGGCATTAAGCAATGGCGATCGATCACCAGGAGCGGTTCGATAATCGAGCATGATTTGAAATGAGGAGTACCAAAAAAGACCTGGCTGCCTTGGGCCTTTGGATGCTGCGAGACCCACTGCAGGGGGCTCTGGGGCTAGGTGAGTCATTTTTAATCTGTACTCTCGCAGCCTAGGGAGGTTTGCTAGCTGATTGTCAGGTTTGTTAATTGGCGAGGTCAGCCTCCATGTGTCCTGGGGATGGGTAGTGAGCAGAGCTTTCCTCTGTCTTGACACACTTGTCTTCACCTCTGGTGCAGTGTCCAGTAGGTCTTTCCCTGGCTCATCACATTCTTTTCGGAGAGCAAGGGAGGGGTCGGTGTTCTACACGCTCTTCGCGCCCTGGCCCAGCGCCTAAGTCCTGACGGTTTGGATATGCTGGTTGGCGGGCGGCTCCCGCAGTATTTTTTTTTTTTCTCTCCCTTCCAGTATGGGTAAGGTGGTGTTCCGACACCTGGGTTCTGGATACAGTTTGGAGGGGTTGTCAGGTGCATTTCGTATCTCCTCCTGTCCAGCATTGCATGGTTCGGACTGTGGTTCCCAGGTCACGGATCAAGAGGTTGGCCATGGGCGACGCTCTGTCAGTTGATGTTGAAGGCGGCCATCATGCCCGTTCCTCTACCTGTTCAGGGTTGGACTTTCTACTCTCGGGTGTTCCTGGTCCCCAAACCTTTGGGTAAGTATCGCCTAATTTTGGACCTCAAAGCCCTGAACTGCTTCGTTCCAGAAGGACCACTTAAAAATGGAAACTTTACAGAACATTCTTCCAATGTTATTCAGGGGGGTTTGGATGACGTCTCTGGATCTCTAGGATGCTTATTGTCATGTGGCTTTCCGTCTCTGGCACATGAAGTTCTTCCGCTTTTGCGGTGGGATCCCGACTTTTTCAGTTCAGAGTGCTCCCTTTCGGGCTGCGATCGGCCCCCAGGGTGTTCACCAAGCTGGCGGCTACCCTGGTGGCGCATTTACATCTGCAGGGCATTCCGATTATTTTTTTTTTTTTCCCTACCTGGACGATTGGAAGCATCCTGTCTTCAGGCTCTCATGGCTCAGCTCCGATTGGTATGCCAGGCGTTGAAGGACTGGGGTTTCCTGGTGTACTGGCAGAAGTCTCACCTGGAGCCTTCCCAGGATCTAGTTTTCATTGGGGCACGGGTTTACACCAGGATGGGAAGGGTGTTCCTGTCCCTAGAGAGGGTCCGTCGCTTGCTGGCTGTTCTGGGCAGGGTTCTTAGGAGGCAGTATGTCACAGCTCGCCTAATGCTGAAATTGCAGGGGCACGTGGCTTCTTGGTGTTTCGAGTTCCCTTGGCTCGTCTTCATCTATGTCCCCTGGTGTCTTATCTTCTCTCCCACTGGCTCCTGACGTCTCAAGCTTTCTAGGCTTTGATTCCGGTGTCACCAGATCTGCGGGTCTGCCGGCTGTAGTGGTTTGGGGTTCCGAATCTTCCGTCTGGGGTGTCCCTGGTCCTTACTCCTGTGACCACTCTTACTACAAACTCCTGCGGAAGGGGTTGGGGGTGCTACTTTAGGGGTCCTCTCTGCTCAGAGATTGTGGGATCCGGAGGAGAGCCGTCGATCATCCCATTGGCGAGAGTTGTGTGCCAGTCCTCCGAGCTCTGGTGTACTTCAAGAGGTTGCTGGTAGGCCGGGCGGTTTTTGTCCGGATGGACAATATGACGGCCTTGGCATATGTCAACCGCCAAGGGGGTTCCGGCCGCTCCTTGAATGCCTTGGCTGCTCAGATAGGTGCCTGGGGGGAATTGCATCTGGTGTCCCTGGTGGCCTCACATATCAGGGGAGTGGTCAATGTTCAGCAAGATCTTCTTGCAGTGGCCTCGGGGTCGCCTTTATGCTTTCCACCTATTCCCCTTCTGCCCCGGGTGGTTCAGCGCATCAGAGTGTCCAGGGTGACTGTATTGTTGTTGGCTTCGTTCTGCCCCCCCGGAGCTGGTTCCCCTCTCTGTTGGAGCTTCAGTCCCAGGAACCTTGGCTGGTTCCGAAGTGGCCATGTTACCTTCAGGGGAATCTGAGGTTGGAAGTCCGCCGGATGCAGTGGGCAGTGTGGCTATTGCGCGGGCTAGGCTGATATCTCAGGGGTTCTCTGGTCCTGTTGTAGAGTCCATAATGAATGCTCTTAGACCCTCCACTCTGAAGGCTTACGGCAGGCATTGGAGCCTTTTCCGGGACTGGTGTGGGCGGTGTGGGATCCCTCCCCTAGGTTCTGGCCTCAACGCTATCCTTCAATTCCTCCAGGAGGGGTTTGACAAGGGCCTGGCGGTTTCCACGCTTCGCTCTCAGTGGGCCTCCATAAAATTCCTTTTGGAGGACTCTGATGGTCACTTGGATGGGCAGGTGTTGGTCGGGAAGTTGCTCCGGGGTTGTTTCTTCTTCCCATCCTTGTACTTATAAAAGGGCTTCCCCCTTGGGTTCTCCCTCTTGTCTTACGGTTCCTTCATGAGCCTCCCTTTGACCTGTTTCCGAGATTGATATAAAACATCGGCCAATAAAGATTGCCTTTCTTATTGCCATCACTTCTGCCAGTAGACTTGGGGAGATTGGGGCTCTGTTATGTCACCCAGCCCCTTTCCTGAGGGTGCCGCCGGTCTCTGTGGTGCTGAGGTGTGCTCCGAAGTTTCTCCCTATGGTTGTTTCTCGGTTTCTCACCTCTCAGGATCTGGTTCTTCCTGCCTTTTTTCAGGATTCACAAACGCCAGTGGAGGTGGCTTGGCATGACATTGATGTTCGGAGGGCGGTGTTGGAGTATTTGGCTAGGACTGGTCCTTTCCACCAATCTGATAGTCTTCTGATTACTTTTGGCCCGGCTGGTGCTGTGCGTGAGGCATCGGTGGTGTCCGTTAGCCGATGGATCCGTGTTGTGGTCTCCATGGCCTATGTGGCTTCTGGTCTGCCTGTGCCTGCGCACATTCAGGGCCGATACACGGGGGGTTTCTCTGCAGGAGATTTGTAGGGCTGCCAACTGGGCTGATCAAAACACTTTCATCAACCACTGTAGGTTGAATGTCTCTCACTCAGGGGTTGGTTCCTTCGGGGTTGGAGTTTGGAGTTCTTAAAAGTGTGTTTTCCTGCACTGTTTTTGGCTCTGTGTCTCATTGGGACCTTTTTCCCTGTTGCTGCTTTGGTATACCTCATGAGGTAAGTACTGGGACGAGGAAGAGTTGACGTGGAGGTAATGCTCTGATTATTTACTGGTAATCTTCATTACTCATAGTCCTACTCTTCTCGTCACAATACTGACAACCCTCCTCGCCCTCCCTGCGAGGAAGGTCCCATGCTCCAGCCTGGTAATATGAAACTGAGTGACATGGCTATGGGGGAGGAGTTATGGGGATAAAAATAAATAAAAGAAGGTACTGTGTCTGAGGCAGGGGCCTCATGAGGTAAGTACTGTTACGAGGAAGAGTAGGACTAGGGGTAATGAAGATTGCTGGTAAGTAATCAGAACATTACTAAATGCGTGTTTGAGCCTTGAGGAGGAAATGTTGGAGCTGGACTAACTGGCTTCTCTGCCTCTTTATGAACTCCCAAAAGACAGTAAGAGGACCCAGCGGAGAAGCTAAAGGATCCGTCAATAGATGACAAACATCCAGGTTTGAGGCCCTCAGGGTCTGAAAGGGGTGGGGATTCCCAAATACTAGACTCCTCTACTTCAGAGGGTCACTCTCTGCCTCAAATCTGGTCCTGCGATGTCTGGTGAGGCTGTACGGTAATATATTATTATTTTCCTTCAATGTCTTCTCGATTCCCTCTTTCTGCTCCCTGTGGCCAGATTAGAATTTTGGCATATCCATTTGCCGTTTGGCTCCAGTTTTGTTCTCACTCTGAACAGAAAGCAGGAGACATTGACCGGTCTTTTTCACCTAACAGTTGACTTCTGTTTTTTTGTCATGGACGCAGTTTACCCCGATCGTGTTAAGCATGGAAATAGTTGGTTCAGCCGGCAGGTCGCAGGTTCGAGTCCCACAGGGCCAACTCAGTTCTGCATCCGTTTTGAGGTGGATGAATTTTGTACCGTTAAAATTGGATAACGAAAATACTTTTTTATTAAAGTTCTTAGCAGTGTGAAGAATGTGGTTCGAAGCACTATATAAACCTCACCCACGCCCCAATACCTTCGCCAAATCACATTGGTGTTCAGGGTTTTTCATATGGGGTCTTACAGGAAAGAAAGTATGTCCTGCACTTTGTGGAAGTGCAGTCCTGATGGCTTCCTATGCATTCAGGGAGCTGCAGTCCTGGATTTATGATGGGAAAATCCTGGACTTCAAGTCCCAGAATGCAAACAAAAAAGAACACTGGGCTACCATCTCCCTAATGACTTAGAGCATGTTGGCATGTATGTGGGGCATGGCAGAGGTTGCTGTGAGATCTGAGCCAGGCTATGTTTTGTGGTTGCCTGCGTGTGCAGTATAGGTTTTTGTTGGGGTGGGGGGTGGTGTTCAGCAAGGCAGAGCCTTTCGCTGGAATGCGGGTTAGTGTAAGTATGGTAAGTGAGCGAGGGCGGGCGGGGCACTTGGGCATAGGTTGCAAGTTTCCCCGTTCTAGTTGCGAGAAAGTCACTGAGTCCTGTTTTTTTTCCCCTTGGAATTATGGAGATGGTTGGGTTTTTTAATTTTAAGTTCCCAGAATTTCAAGAAAAAATGTGGTGCAGGGAAGCTTTCTCCCATCATGGAATGGTGAATATGTGAGCTCTGTGTAGCATTCTGCCGGTCAGAGTGTTGGTGTGCACGTGGTGCTTTCTTTGGAATGTAGAGCGTGAGCCTGGGTGAGTGTTCTGGGTGAGTGTTATACCGAGTAGCAGTTTAAGCTGAGCTGGCTGTGGTGCTGGATGCCAGTGGTTGTAACCTAACTTTGCTAAGTTGTACCTGGCAATAAGGGCACTTACCTTTCTACTAGGTCCTTGCCAGAAGGGAATGACCCAACCACACTCTGCTTGGTGAGTACTTGATGCGTTTTCCTCTACTCTGTGACTACCTCCCTCTGGAGCTCTTCGCTCCTCTACTTCGAACTCCCTCTGGGTGAGTCGTTTTTCAAAGAAAAGAGCTGGGGGTAGATCTGTCTTCATCTGGGGCCTCCCTTTGGAACAGCCTCCCTGCCACCATGAAACTTGAGGAGAACCATCTCCGGTTCCGGAAGCACCTCAAGAACTTCCTCGCTTCTGCCTTTGCCACTCTTCTCCCCTGCTGATCTGTTTTCTCTCTCGGCACTGTGCACCTGGTCACCCTCTGTCCTTCGGGCCCAGGCACCTACTCACCCTGCCACCCTCCTGCACTGCCTCTGGGCCACCCCTTGCACTGGGTTCTGTATCTGTACCCATACAGCCCCCCACCCACTTCTCTTCTGCACTTATCACATATACACGATCTGCTTAACCTAGCACTTGTCACTTACTGGCTGCTCTACCACCATTTATATATTTATTTATTTAATTTTGCTTATTTATTTATTCTGTTGTCTCTGTTCCACACTTTCCACCTTTCCCCCTTTTCCCTTTCCCATGCACTTGCGTGTTCTCAATGTGACTGAGCCTAGTAAGATCGTTGTTTTTGTTCCCCTCTGTTCCCCTCCCTTTGCCTGGTCGCGCTCTGAAACACCTGTGTCCGCCTCAATATAAATAAAATATCATTTCATTAGTCAGGGAAAAGTAGGTGGATGTTGATATTGTGCATTTAAGAAGAAGTTGGTTAAAATAGGGGCTGTGAGTAAGATGCTAGTATAGTCTTGTAGAGTGAGGGAGTGGTCATTATCGTGGGATAATGACTCTGCCCATAAATTATATCGCATGGCAAAGCTGAGGAATAGAAGTTGGTGAAGGGTTCTTCTCCCAAGCTATTATCGTACCCAGAGGTGAAAGTGGCCGGGAACTAAAGGGTACGTCGTTAATTTACGGGGCAACCCATAAGCGTTCCCTTACTTTATGCGACCCAGAATACTGTTCCAGGACAGCAACCTTTATTAAAAAAAAGACTTTGTTTTTTTTTTAAATGTCATTCTGACTGGGGGCACGAACTTGGGCCCTGCTGATATCAAGCCAGTGCAGCATTGCACTGCGCCATCTCGCAGGTGCTGGAAGGGTATTGTTAGTTTCAATAGACTGCTTGGGATATAAAACCCCTTCCCAAGCAGCCCAGCTTGATCGCAATCTGCCTACGAAGGGCTGTAGGCTCAGACTTGTTAGCAGGCAACATGAGGGGTGTGTCTGTGGCTTGGCATGTTCTTTAAGAGGTGTGGACGTAGGGTGGTGAAGGTGAGGCTGCATGAGGGTGCCTGCTGAGTGGGACAATGACACACTAATGGGTGTCATTTAACTGCAAATCCTTTCATTGTGTTTTCTTCAGTCTTACTAGAACTGTTGTAAAATGCAATGTTGCAGAGTGGAGTGCGGGAAAGGAAGGACCCAGGTATGGGGTTTGAAGGGGGTGGTGGTGAGTATGGGGGAGTGGGCTGAAAAGGGGGTGGGCAGAGGAACATAGTTCCACAACTTTTTTTTTTTGTTTACTCTTCGACCACTGATGGTACCTCCCGAGGTCTGCAAGGCTGCTATTAGCAGCAGATAGAGGTGACAGCCACACGTCCTGGGAGGATAGCTCAAAGGCAACATGCGCGAAGAAGCAACACAGGTTCAACACAGGTTCGACCCCGGGTCCGCGCCTGGAAACCTCTGGGTGTTTAAGCACATTATAAATATGCAAATAAGAGAAAAACAATTATGCAACTACAAAACAATCAATTCCTATAACAGCGCCCTGATGCCTGCGGGCTGTGTGAGTGCTTTAAAAATGTAAAATAAAAAAAGATGTTTGGAAGTTTTGGTGGTGAAGTAAAGCACGCCAGTTTCATTGTAACCACAGTAAATGGAAAACTGAGTTAATAAATGAAATGTGTTTTTGTTTTGTAGGCTTTAAATAACAAGGTTGTCTTCATAGGTTGTTTGTTAATTGTTAACTTGCTTGACTGGAACAGGTTAGCACGCGCATGCCTTTGGTGCGGTGTGAAAGTGAAGGGTTTCTCTAGAGGAAAGGGAAACCGTGTTCTCATGTCTTCAGCCTTCTCTTTGGTGTATGAAATCGCCTGTTGCTGTGACAAAAAGTTACATAGAGGAGGTGTCTTGTTGAAATTATTTATTTATTTGTATTTGTATAGCGCACTTACAGCCCAGAGGCATCGAGGCGCCGAAATATTGCCTGGAAATGTGCTTATCTCACGGTCTGCTTTTGACGTCCGAATACAGTCAATGACGGTAGTTATTGACCGCGTTCCAAACATTCCGATTTGCTAAGAGGTCGTCAATGATCTCCATGTGCTCATATCAGGTGACAGTGGCAAATCGTGTATAATGGTGCCAAGGCCGTGGAGAAGCAGCGCACCTAGAAAGACCAAACCTACTTGCCTGCGATGGCACTGAATTAATGCCTTGAATGACAGTCCCTCTAGCAGAAGAGTTGATATTTTGTGTTTTTTGAACGAGTGGCCGGTGTGGACCTGTGCTTGGATGGACAGTAAGAGTGGGGGCGTGGGTGATGAAGGAGGGAGGGAGGGAGGAGTGTGGGCGCACCGCCGGATAGTGCCTTTGCCGAATACACTTGAAGAAGCGCCTAGTTCTCGAAACTTTCGTGCACGTGACCAGGATAGCGCAACGAGAATGCTTCTGCTGCTATGTCAACAAGGGTGAAACACTTAAAATCGAGTGTTTTAACGAGCGGTGCCAGGAACACCCAGACGCACACGCACACACGCGCTTCGGTGTGAATGGCGGGCGCCTGTTTGGTGTTTTCCTTTTATGTTTTGGCGCCACCTGGCGGTGCAGAAAATCCTCCTTGTGGTTCAAGGCTGTGGTGCTGCTCAATTGGTCGAACCCCGCTTATGCTAAATGTGTGGCCCGGTGATGTGATGTGGTGTTACCAATATTGGGCATTTCCGTGACGCGCAAAGAGTTCTTTTCACCCAAATGCACAAACGTATGTGAATTGCGGGCAAGTTTAAAAAAGATCCTTGCTTTATTAATTATTTGACGAAAAGTGGGGATCACATCAAAGATGAGAGGTGTGTATTTGTTCAAAGAAAGCCACAGAATCAAAGTTTTAAAACGTAGAAAAATGCTTATTCCATATGCCATCCATACAATATACGCTATGTTGGTGTTTATCTGTCCATCAGGCTGTCTGTAAAATAATTATTCTTTTATAATGCACTTAATACCAGAGACTAAACTCTAAGGGCATGAGCGGGATTCGAACCTGTGTTGCTCTGCGAAACGCTTTGCCCCTGGGCTATCCTCCCGGGGCTAGATCCCTCCGATTACCTGTCTAGCTATACTCTTTTGATATGTTTTAGCTATTTTATGTACAGTGAACCTAGCTCTTAAGAGGCTGTGCGACGCTTTATAGGGAATATGTTTTGTTCCAAAAGCCTCTTAACGTGGGATAGTGAGACGCCATGGAATATGCTGTTGCGACCACAGGAAACCGCTCCGTTTGTTAGACATTAATGGTGTATATATTTATAGTTCAGGTTCGTTTGTTTTGTTTGTTTATTTTATTTGTATAGCGCTCCAGACCCGGGAGTAAAAGGGCGCTTAGAACAGGTTACAAGGCACAATACATAAAAATTGCAGAAGTACATTAGTAAAGTTGTGTAAAATATATACAGACAGAGGTGGGTAAAACTTGCAGTTAGGCATAGGTGGAGCAGGTACAAGGAGATTTTGTGTTGCCCAGGATCACACTGTTTTTCTTTGTCGAGCCAGGATTGGAACCTGGCCGAAGTAGGCACTTGCCCGCATCTGCTAATTGTCGTGTCTATTTTGCTGGTGAAGCATGTATATTGAATATCTGAGATTTGCCTATTTGGTGCTTTGTATAGTACAAAACATGCAGAGATAACCGCTTTAAAGCGCTATTGTGACGCGCCGAATCGATATGAATGGTTGCTATTGACCTGCAGTAGCTGGCATTGGTAACACACACACACCGCCCTCCCCCCAACCCCCTCAGATCCATTACGATGAATGATTAAACCCGAAGTTGACTTTTCTAGAGTCAATTTTTAGTACCTCCTAATTTTTAAACGCTATTTTTTTTCACCCCGCACCTTCATGTGCAGCCTTTGCACCTGCTGTGTGCCTGGTCACTTTTCTGTAAGTCGATACACTTTTTGGGTGATTACCCCACCTTTTCAATACATTGCACGATAACGAATACAGTAAATTGAGCTTTTAAGCTGTTTTCAAGTAATAGTTTTGGGGAAGATGATGATGAAATAAACTATTATGAGCACTTCTGCTGCGGTGCATGATTTGCAAAGCGTAGAGGTTAGCCCTGTTTAGTGAGGGAGGACGCATAGCTAAGGGCGAGCACGTTCGGCCTGAATTCCCAATACGAAGCGTTGTAGGCTCCTCCCACTTCTGCAGTTCATTCAGTGTTGATAAATCACCTAAGTCTCATTTTAGCTTGGAAACTGTATCGGGACCACATACAGTGCTGGAAAATGAAAAAATGTATTGGGGGAACTGTCCCCTCTTGGAGGGGCGGGGCTGTGGGAAGAAGGGGGCGGGGACAAGGGGCATAGTCCCCTGCCAGGTTGCGCAACACAGTATCTCTTCTTAGAAAGGCATTTTTGAAACCATATCCTTTTTTCCTACCCGACCACCATCCAACACATCCCTAAACATTCGAGGCCTGCAGTAAGGGGCGTTGCTAGGTCTGGAAAGGATCTGCGGCTACGCTAATGTTGGGACTTGGGGCTAGCTAGCCTTTTGACTGTAGCCCCTGAGCTTCTATCCGGGGCTACAATCAAAGGACCCACGGCTATAGCTCCCCACACCCCCTAGCCACGCCTCTGCCTGCAGTTAGATCTGTAGTATCTGGGAGGATAATTCAGGGGCAACATGTTTGTCTTGGAAGCAAGACAACGCATAACAACACATGCTCGCATTTATAAAAGAACAATTATAATTATAATAACCCAGCCTGAAACTATATGGGGGGTTGTATACGAATTGTTCGAGTCACAATTGCTCCAATGACAATTGACCTTTTCACAATTGACCGAATTGTGAAGGTCAATTGTTACATATATGCAGGGGGTTCCCCCCCCAACGCAAATCCCCCCACCAAAACCCCTTATATATTCGGTCAATTGTGAAAAGGTCAATTTGGACCCTTGAAAATTAGGTCAATTGTTCATTCGAACAATTGTGTTTGAACAATTTGGGTAATACCTCTATGGGGAGTACTTTTTGGCAGGAGGAAATCTATACTGTTTTTAACATATGTATGTTCTGGTTGGGGAGTACTGTGCATCTGATTTTGCCAGTGAATTATCGATTGCTGGCCTGCCAACTGAATTTTGGTGGTGAGGCTCCACCAGCTAATACTGGGGTGCTGCCCCGAAGTATTGCGTGAGCGAAACAAGTTGAGGTGCAACCACCTTTCCTGAATCACCAAATTGCTGTATAGTGCACAGCTGTCTTTGGTATGATTTCTCAGCGCTATACCATTGTTTGTTCGCTCAGTGGCTGCAAAGCTAATGTATCCTACACAGAGAAGTGCGGGTGTATTACGACTACCACCACATACTGATGGGCATGTTGCTTGTATAGTGCTTTGTCACAGTAAGGTCACTTCTCGACACTCAAGCTATGGAGCAAGGAAGGGTCCCTTTGAGGATGAAGCCTAACAGTGTAAGCACCAGTGCACCAGAGAGTCTGCACTGCAGGACCCCCTCTTCCCCGGGTGGCAAGCTCTGGGTCTATTTGGGTGTCCCTGAAGACACTCCAATGTAAAGGTGGGGTTCAGTATGTAGGTTCTCTGCTGAGAACAGAGCCCAGCGACTGCTGCTGGATTATATAGCCTCTGTTATAAAAAGGAACGGGGACCACAGCACACCGCGGCTCTCCCGATGTTTTCAACTACGACTCCCATGATTCCTATCCATTGACTAGGCTGGTTAGGTCTGATGGGAGTTGCAGTGCAAAACATCAGAAGAATTTACACAATAGATAAGAAATCAGATTTGACGGGAAACAATGAGCTGCTTCTAATGAGGTGAGTTTGAGTGACACTCTGACCAGGTTGTGAAAAGGAGTAGATGGAACAGTCACTGTGGACAAAACATGGGTGGATATACATGCATTAAGGACAACCCGCATAGGACATTTTAAAGTGCAGGTAGTCGGTACGGCCAGCTGTGTTTGTGGAAGTGACCACGATGGGTGAAGTGCCAGAGTGGAGGCAGAGGAAGTGAGGGACTGAGGCAGGTTGGAGGCGAGTGAAAAATGTTAGCTTGAAAGTAGGCGAGAGGTAGGTTAAGAGGGTAACTCTGAGGCGAGGAGGTAGGCCACAGATTTTCACGCTGCAAGCCCCAGATTCCGAAGGGGACATCACGTGTGAGGGGAAGGAGAAGCTGCGGCAAGTCCAAGGAATGTAGGTCCGCGCCTGCATCCTTAGTCGTGTGCCCGGTGCGTTCCTGAAGCATGATCAGACCTGGGTCGTTCAGGTCTCTGGGGGTTGGACCTTACAGGGACGGTCACTGCAAGTGCAGTTTCCAGCCCCCTCTTTCTTATGGGAGATGAGAATGAAACCGGTCCGAAAATAATGTAGGGTTGACTTTTGGGCCATTCACTGCTTTCAGACGTGCAGACACATAACCACTCGGAGTTAATGTACACATAGGGATTCATTTATTTGCACCAGTTGACCTTTGGAGTCAAAAGTAGTGCCTGGAAACTGTTGGTGTCCAGCTAAACCGGCTCTTCTAGGCTACAAATAATAGCTAAATCGCTCACTGATGCGGGACAATTTAAGACTATGTGATAGGTTCACTCCGAGATAAGATATGTAAAGGTTTCGTGAAGATGAGACGTCAGGCCCACCCTACACCTACTGTGTTGATGACGGCCTCTTCTGGAAGCCATGTACCCTGCTCCACTGCTTCCGGTGTGTATGGGGTAGGGTCTGCGAGTGACGGAGATTGATATATGCCGCCCCCTCCTTTCAGGTGTAATAAAGCATTAGTACTTGTACAAGGAGCAGTTCAACATGTGTGGGTGCTTCGTGTGTATGCAGCTTCTATGCGCTAGGCACTTGAACGGACATCTGCATTAAAGGTCCTCTCTTCATGCACAAAAGGTTTGAGGATCTGGGGTCTATTTCAATAAATTCCACTTCACAGATTAAGAAAAATTATCTGAATTCCACTGTGTAGAACACTGCGATATTAGTTGCACTGTTATGTTATGTTAGTGTAATTTGTAAAGCGCAACGTTCACCCAGAGGTATCTTGGTGCTAAAAATGGTACACAGTGATCCTACTTGCACTGTATGGTACACAGTGATCCTACTTGCACTGTATGGTACACAGTGATCCTACTTGCACTCTATGGTACACGGTGATCCTACTTGCACTTAATGGTACACGGTGGTCCCACTTGCACTGTATGGTACACAGTGATCCTACTTGCACTGTATGGTACACAGTGGTCCTACTTGCACTGTATGGTACACAGTGATCCTACTTGCACTTAATGGTACACGGTGGTCCCACTTGCACTGTATGGTACACAGTGATCCTACTTGCACTGTATGGTACACAGTGGTCCTACTTGCACTGTATGGTACACAGTGATCCTACTTGCACTTAATGGTACACGGTGGTCCTACTTGCACTGTATGGTACACAGTGGTCCTACTTGCACTGTATGGTACACAGTGATCCTACTTGCACTGTATGGTACACGGTGATCCTACTTGCACTGTATGGTACACGGTGGTCCTACTTGCACTGTTTGGTGCACAATGACCCTACTTGCAATTTCGATCTATGGAACAGAGTGATCAGATCACTGTGAACAATTCAGAATTTAAACGAGTGTATGGAACACAGGGATCTGAATTCCAGTGTATGGAACACAGGGATCTGAATTCCAGTGTATGGAACACAGGGATCTGAATTCCAGTGTATGGAACACGGGGATCTGAATTCCAGTGTATGGAACGCAGGGATCTGAATTCCAGTGTATGGAACGCAGGGATCTGAATTCCGGTGTATGGAACGCAGGGATCTGAATTCCGGTGTATGGAACGTAGGGATCTGAATTCCGGTGTATGGAACGCAGGGATCTGAATTCCGGTGTATGGAACGCAGGGATCTGAATTCCGGTGTATGGAACTGGAACGCAGGGATCTGAATTCTGGTGTATGGGACGCAGGGATCTGAATTCCAGTGTATGGGACACGGGGATCTGAATTCCAGTGTATGGGACACAGGTGTCTGAATTCCAGTGTATGGAACACGGATCTGAATTCCAGTGTATGGAACACGGGGATCTGAATTCCAGTGAATGGAACGCAGGGATCTGAATTCCGGTGTATGGAATGCGGGGATCTGAATTCCGGTGTATGGAATGCGGGGATCTGAATTCCGGTGTATGGAACGCAGGGATCTGAATTCCGGTGTATGGAACGCAGGGATCTGAATTCCGGTGTATGGAACGCAGGGATCTGAATTTCCGGTGTATGGAGCGCCGGGATCTGAATTTCCGGTGTAAGGAGCGCAGGGACCTGAATTTCCAGTGTATGGGACGCAGGGATCTGAATTTCCAGTGTATGGAACGCAGGGATCTGAATTCCAGTGTTAGGGACCACCGTGATCTGAATTCCAGTGTAGGGACCATCGTGATCTGAATTCCAGTGTAGGGACCACCGTGATCTGAATTCCAGTGTAGAGCCCACCGTGATCTGAATTCCAGTTGGCACTTCCACACGGGGCCGTCTCTTTTGAATGCTGACCTTGGACTCGTGCTGCACACCTGGGTGTGCATGTGCTGTCGCCTCATTCCACCCAGGAGTGCAGCTGGGTGTGTGCTTGCCGGGGTTCTGAAGGAGAGATTGCCCCTGACTGGTCTTTGCCTGGAGTGGCTGGTGGCACCGCTCGTCTTCCATGCTGTAATGAATAGGCAACTCTTAGCTCACTTGAATGCTGCCTGTTATGTCACGCCCCCTTAAGAGCCCCGGCTGAGTTTGCCAAAGGGCAGGGGCAGTGTATGCACAAGCTGCAGTCACGTAAAGTAATGGTTGCCTCTTTTACTTGCAGCACTGAACCCCTGCAGGCACCCTTTTCACCAGAGATGCAGGGATCATCACCCTCACACCTGGGTTGTGGAGGGGGTGAGGGGGGGTTTGATCCATGAAATGGGCGTCTGACAGGGGTTTGCCGCAGCCCGACACAAAAAAAGCCTTGCCTTTTTATGCAAAGCCTGAGGTTCTCACACGCAACAATTTAAGGCTGTAGACAAAAAAGCCTCGCCTTTTCATCGTGTAGCGACCCCCCCCTGCCAGACACCCCTTTAATTAGAGATGCAGGGATCGGCGCAGTGACACCATGAAAAGGCAAGGCTTTTTTTCTCTCTAAAGCCTGAAGCGCTCACTTGTAAGCAAGAGCTTTAGGCTTTTGAAAAGAGCTCTGGCTTCTAGGCAGGGGCGTTGCTAGGGGGGGGGCTAAAGGGGCTATAGCCCCTGATCTTTTGGTTGTAGCCCCGGATAGAATCTCAGGAGCTACAGCCAAAAGACTAGCTAGCCCCCAGTCCCAACAGTTCCGACATCAGCTTAGCCCCGGGTCTTTTCCAGACCTAGCAACTCCCCTGCTTCTAGGAGCCTGGTGGGCTGGGGTTAGCAGGGGACTTTTGGGCGCCCCGGCAGGGACCTGTCTTGGACACAATTTCTGGAGCCTGCTGGGGCTCTGCCCTGGGCCACTTAAAGCACTGGCGGTCCCTAAAAACTCGATAACGGCCCTCACTTCACCCTGCCCTGTTTACTCGTCGGGTGATCAATTATTGTCCACATAGGTTAATGTCAGTTGCCACCCCAATCTTCTGCGCTGTTCTTGGGGGTCTTTTTGAGGTGCCGAAGAGCTATGTGGGTAACCTGCAAGTTACCGGTTTCAATCCCGCCACTTCCCAATCCTAGTAATCTAAGTAAAGGGGGTTAATGTGTCTGCTGCACAGAACTCTGCAAGATCCAGTGTCAGTAAAATAGCTCAGTAGGTAATGTTCAGCCTGCAGGCCCAAGGTTCTAAAGCAAGTGTAAGGTGTTTCTCCCCTTGATTCTGTATGACGGGGTGAGCAGCAACCTGTATGAGACCTGAGCCGGGATACTTCTTACTGCACGCATGTGCAAATTAAATTCCAAGGGCATGTTGGATGGGCCCTCATGGAAGGCCTATGGCAGGCCTCTGTATATGAAGGCGGCCCTGAAAGAGACTTACCTTGCGCACCTGGTTAAATAAACAGACACAGCCTTATTTCATTTGAATTAGCCGGAACAGCCTTTTATATAACTGACTTGGTAAAATGTATTCTCTGTCTCATCTGAGTAATATTACACCACCGTCCCCCTGATGAGGGGGGGGGGTGGGCGCTCTTAGTTCAAACAAGAAATAAATGCTCAAATGACATTACATTACCTTGGATATCAAATTAATAATTAAATCACATTAATCCTGTACTCTGGGCGGTTGGGTTTAGGGCGTAAGCTCATTCACAGTTGACAAATAATTATATAGCATCCCTCCTATACTCTGGGAGGTTGGGTTTACAGTTAACAAATAATTAAATAGCATTGCTCCTGTTCTATGGGAGGTTGAGTTTACACTTGACAAATAATTAAATAGCATCGCTCCGTTCTATGGGAGGTTGAGTTTACAGTTGACAATTAAATAGCATCGCTCCTGTACTATGGGAGGTTGGGTTTGGGGCATAAGTTCATTCACATTTGACAAATATTCACATAGCATCACTCCTATACTCTGGGAGGTTGGGTTTAGGACGTAAGTTCATTCACATTTGACAAATAAATAATTAAATATCGGGTCTCCTGGTTACCCTTGCTGTCGCCATATAACTTGTAATGTACCCTGTGTCTTGTTAGGAGTGCAGGCCTCCCGTCATATGATGATCACAATAGGCAAGAACGAAAACCCCTTGGAACTACGGGTAGCTGCAGACTACCACATAGGATCACAACACATTGTGCGGGTTTGTGTGTCTGCGTCCAGTCACGGCCACACAGGCCCTTACTTGATCACTGTATTGACAGCGCACCCCCAGTTTCCCAGAGACCGCCTCCTAGCTGCTGAATGCCGGAGTGTGAGGGGGCTAACAAAAACCCAGCACCGGGCTTGCCTTAACCCATAAAACGCAGGGTTACGTCTAAGCACGGCACACGAATGACATGCGGCAAGCCCTCCCTAATCCCTCACTTCGGTATAACCACATGCAGTGTGGAACAGATATGCAGCGAGGCCGCTCAACTTGGGGGTTAATGCGAGGAAAACAAACCACCCCGCTTCCCAGTGGCCGCCTAGCTTTTCCCCTCTTTTGTCGCTCACGGCTCCTGCACAGCCTAGCGTTCCCTTGCCCGAGGAAAGTGGGAGAGATTAGCACCTACAGCGGCCATTGACAACACCAGAACACAGTGCCCACAACCCTCAAGAGAAGAGAGAGCAATTCCAAAGGGGGAGGGGGAATCAGATCCACCCTCTAAACTACCTCAAGTGCTGAACTGAAACAGTCCAGAGATCTGGATGTCTAAATCACCATGTACTATTGTGTGTCTCAGCGCCCTGATGCCTGCAGGCTTACGGCGCTATAGAAGCATATATAGAAATATCGAAATAGAAAGGAGGACAACCCAACGCTGAACTAGAGTGAAGTAGCAGGGCTGCAGCCCTGTGCAGCTATCTGTAAGCTTTGCCTCCTCGTGTGCCCTCAGACCGGCCTTGTACCCAACACAGGCGGCCCGGTTTATAACCACCCCACGTGTGCGTAGTACTACGACACGCGGTATAAATGACCCCTCTCCCACTCTTCCCCACTCCTACCTTGACAGCGGCTAAACTCACTGCGAGGGGGCGGCCTGGTTATGAGGGGGCGGCCTGGTCATGTCCCTCACAGCTGCGCCGGTACTACTAGCCCACTTTTCTCCCTCGGTATTGCACCAGCACACCCTCTCAAACCTTGGTGGGGGAGACGGCACTGACGGCCTGTAGATCGGGCGCCTCGGGGGACGGCCCTACACACTGGAGAGCCTGTTGACCTGCATGTCCCTCCCTGAGAGAGAGGAAGCAAGACACGTTGGCGCCACTCGCAGAGCCTCTTATCCTGATTGGTCCTGCCCAACCGGTGGCTGCACACGGGGGCTTCTGACAGAACATTTCCGGTAGAATCACCTCAGTCGCTAGCCCACTCCCCCTGCTGTTGGAGCATACCATGTCCCCCGGGAAACCCACATGAAGGAAAGATAACAGAAATAAAAACCGGACTGTCAACCAATCCTGAACACACATTGCATTCACCACAATTAAAGCCCCCACCACAATAAAGTGGGGTTTACACTAGCAAGACAGCTCGGCGGAAAGTGCGCCTGCGGTAGAGGTCTGTTAGTAACATCAAAACAAAAGATTCAAATTCTTGCAGGACCAGCTTTCACCATCCTTACGTATCCAAGATGAGGCCCTTTGAATTGGGTCCCAAGAACCGATGTCACCAGATGACTCTTCTCTCCAGTAGTTCGAGGGTTTTACAAAATAATATATCATTATATTTAAAGCAAAATGTCCCAGTCTCTAACATCAGAAACCATCCCTCCCGTCCCGAGACGTGGAGGCGTGCATTTAGATTTTGAAACCCTTCCATCTAATGCATGGCCATTAAAGCAAGCAAGTAAAATGTGCCTTCACATCCCAATGGCGATTGCAGATCTGAACATTGGCACGAACAGGCTCATCTGAGAGAAGTGGCGGGCGCGGGATCCCCCATATGCCTTTCCCATGCCTCAAAACACCCCAAGAGCTACAGCACCCAGAAAAACAGAGAATCATTCCAGACATCAATGAAAAGAAAGTATTCAAATCCCTCTTCCTTCAGTACCATGTCTAGGAAATCTAGAGGTAGCATGACAACGCCTTGTAATCAGTAGCACCTGATCAGTCAATAGGGGGCTATTGGATGCAATGCCTCCTGTTTGTGTTTCAGTGCCTAGATGGTGCCAGAAGGCAAACGATGGGCAGGACCAAAATTAACATTTGAAAGTATGAGTAGATGCATCCCAGTCACTCCCCGCACAGCGATTGCACATATGCACACGTGCATTCCAGTCCCTCCCCGCACAGCGATTGCAAATATGCACACACGCATACCAGGAATTCCCACAACGAATGCACATTTGCACACGCTCATACCACTCACAGCAATTGCATGTATGTAAACGCGCATCCCATTCACTACCCGCACAGCGATTGCACATATGCACACGTGCATACCAGTCCCTCCCCGCACAGTGATTGCATATATGCACACACGCATACCAGGCACTCCCTTCACAGCAAGTGCAAATATCAGGCATTCCCTTAAAGCGATTGCACATATGTACACATGCATACCAGTCCCTCCCCGCACAGCATTTGCATACATGCACACGCGCATACCACTTACTCCCCGCAATGCGATTGCATATATGCACACGTGCTTACCACGCACTCCCTTCACAGCGAGTGCACATATGCACTTGCACATACCAGGCACTCCCTTCAAGCGATTGCATATATGCACATGTGAATACGAGTCCCTCCCTGCAAAGCAATTGCATATATGTACACGTGCATACCACTTACTCCTTGCACTGCGATTGCATATATGCACACCAGTCCCTCCCTGCACTGCGATTGCATATATGCACACGTACATACCAGTTGCTCCCTGCACAGCGATTGCATATATGCACACGCGCATACCACACACTCCCTTCACAGCGAGTGCACATATGCACTTGCACATACCAGGCACTTCCTGTACAGCGATTGCATATATGCACACGTGCATACCAGTCCCTCCCTGCACAGCGATTGCATATATGCACATGCGCATACCACACACACTCCCTTCACAGCGAGTGCACATATGCACTTGCACATACCAGGTACTCCCTTCAAGCGATTGCATATATGCACATGTGAATACGAGTCCCTCCCTGCAAAGCAATTGCATATATGTACACGTGCATACCACTTACTCCCTGCACTGCGATTGCATATATGCACACCAGTCCCTCCCTGCACTGCGATTGCATATATGCACACACGCATACCAGTCCCTCCCTGCACTGCGATTGCATATATGCACACGTACATACCAGTCGCTCCCTGCACAGCGATTGCATATATGCACACGCGCATACCACACACTCCCTTCACAGCGAGTGCACATATGCACTTGCACATACCAGGCACTCCCTTCAAGCGATTGCATATATGCACACGTGCATACCAGTACCAGTCCCTCACTGCACTGCGATTGCATATATGCACACGTGCATACCAGTACCAGTCCCTCCCTGCACAGCGATTGCATATATGCACACGCGCATACCAGTCCCTCCCTGCACAGCGGTTGCATATATGCACACGCGCATACCACACACTCCCTTCACAGCGAGTGCACATATGCACTTGCACATACCAGGCACTCCCTTCAAGCGATTGCATATATGCACACGTGCATACCAGTCCCTCCCTGCACAGCGATTGCATATATGCACACGCGCATACCAGTCCCTCCCTGCACAGCGATTGCATATATGCACACGCGCATACCACGCACTCCCTTCACAGCGAGTGCACATATGCACACGCGCATACCAGTCCCTCCCTGCACAGCGAGTGCACATATGCACACGCGCATACCAATCCCTCCCTGCTCAGCAGTGCACATATGCACACGCGCATACCAGTCCCTCCCTGCACAGCGAGTGCACATATGCACACGCGCATACCAGTCCCTCCCTGCACAGCGAGTGCACATATGCACACGCATACCAGTCCCTCCCTGCACAGCGAGTGCACATATGCACACTCGCATACCAGTCCCTCCCTGCACAGCGAGTGCACATATGCACATGCGCATACCAGTCCCTCCCTGCACAGCGAGTGCACATATGCACACGCGCATACCAGTCCCGAGTGCGTGCATCTACTTCTGGGCTAGTCCTAGTTACTTGGACAAGCGACCGCTATGAACACACACAAATGTAAAGTGCACTGCTGTTAAGCTTTTGAATTCTTGTCGTGCTTTAAACAAACGCGTTCTGTCGACAACAAAAACTGAAAAAAATAGAGAATGGTCTCATATATTTCAAAGTGTGTTTTTTACGTACAAAGAATATGAGTTTGCAATTTTATTTATTGAAAAGGCAACTATTCGGTACTCAGCCGAATACTAAATCTACTATTCAGTGCAACACTGGTTCTGTGCTTTGTTCTCACCATTTTCTTTATAGCGCTGTGAGGCCCATAGGGGCCGGTTTGCGCTGTGAGGCCCATTGGGGCCGGTTTGGGCTGTGAGGCCCTTTGGGGCCAGTTTGGGCTGTGAGGCCCTTTGGGGCCAGTTTGGGCTGTGAGGCCCTTTGGGGCCGGGTTGCGCTGTGAGGCCCTTTGGGGCCGGTTTGTGCTGTGAGGCCCATTGGTGCCGGGTGCGCTGTGAGGCCCATTAGGGCCGGTTTGCGCTGTGAGGCCCATTGGGGCCGGTTTGCGCTGTGAAGCCCATTGGGGCCGGTTTGGGCTGTGAGGCCCTTTGGGGCCGGTTTGGGCTGTGAGGCCCATTGGTGCCGGGTGCGCTGTGAGGCCCATTAGGGCCGGTTTGCGCTGTGAGGCCCATTGGGGCCGGTTTGCGCTGTGAAGCCCATTGGGGCCGGTTTGGGCTGTGAGGCCCTTTGGGGCCAGTTTGGGCTGTGAGGCCCTTCGGGGCCGGGTTGCGCTGTGAGGCCCTTTGGGGCCGGGTTGCGGTGTGAGGCCCTTTGGGGCCGGTTTGTGCTGTGAGGCCCATTGTGGCCGGGTGCGCTGTGAGGCCCATTAGGGCCGGTTTGCGCTGTGAGGCCCATTGGGGCCGGTTTGCGCTGTGATGCCCATTGGGGCCGGTTTGCGCTGTGAGGCCCATTGGGGCCGGTTTGGGCTGTGAGGCCCATTGGGGCCGGTTTGGGCTGTGAGGCCCATTGGGGCCGGTTTGGGCTGTGAGGCCCTTTGGGGCCAGTTTGGGCTGTGAGGCCCTTTGGGGCCGGGTTGCGCTGTGAGGCCCTTTGGGGCCGGGTTGCGCTGTGAGGCCCTTTGGGGCCGGTTTGCGCTGTGAGGCCCATTGGGGCCGGTTTGGGCTGTGAGGCCCTTTGGGGCCAGTTTGGGCTGTGAGGCCCTTTGGGGCCGGGTTGCGCTGTGAGGCCCTTTGGGGCCGGTTTGTGCTGAGAGGCCCATTGTGGCCGGGTGCGCTGTGAGGCCCATTGGGGCCGGTTTGGGCTGTGATGCCCATTGGGGCCGGTTTGCGCTGTGAGGCCCTTTGGGGCCAGTTGGGTTGACTATATTTACGTGCAGTAAATGCATGAATAGTGAATGGATTTACTGGCCTGCATTCTACATAATCTCATGATTGAATATTGGAATTCGGGGGCATATTTGGCTTTGAAAAATGTGGGTGCCAAATTTTAGTAATTGGGTGTTGCAAATCCTCTGCCAAAAAAATAACTGAAGAACTGCCAGTGCCTTCTTCTGTTAGATCTGTGGGGTTTAGGAAAACCTGGGGTTCCCTTGCACCCCAGAATATTCTAATTAGAATTTCTGCCTTCCAATAATTCTGCTGCACCCCTCACATACCCTCAACACATTGAGGCCGAGGCCCCCTGTCTGATATCTGTTTTTACTTCATAACATTCTCAGGAAAAGGGCAGTGTGGTGCCTACAAGCGGTTATTCTTTCAAATAAAAATAAATATATTTGACGCTATATAAGTTGCTCAGAGCAGCCAAACTAGGGCGATGTGCATGCAAAACACACATCAATAACATGTCAAGTATTTAACAAAGCGGAGTGCCTGACACTCTAACATACTATTCTGTTCTCCTTCACTCAACAGATCAGTGTTTGTACGGCGACGCAGAGTGCAGCATCTTCTGCAATAAGTGCAGTATGGAGCGGCGTCCGCTTTCTATGGTGTACGGGAGGTAAAGGTATGTGTATTTTACTACTCATATCTGCGTTGACCATATGTTTCCCGTGTGTAAATGTGCATATTCATCATCGAATGTGGAGGCGCAGTGTTGTTCTTTTTAACACAAAGGCTACCAATATTGCACCCATAACTGTGCCTTGAAGGGTAAGATAAGTCGAGGAGGAGCTCTCTGCCATTAGCAAAGAACATTTTACAGTCACGAATATCAAAGGTGGCAAATTATATACTTCGTACATACTGAGTACATTATTCTATATAATACGAACATTCATACGGGAACCCCTCTTTACTAAGCAGTAAATGTATTGAACTTCGGCAAATGTTGTCAGAGCACACAAGTTGTCCTGTGTCCACACGCAAGAAGGCCATCCATCCATCCATCCACCCACCACTCCCCTTTTGCATTTGTGGATTTGTAGTTTAATTTCCTATTTGAAATTTAGGAAAACTGCAAGTCCCAGAATTCCAAGAAAAGCAGGCCTCGGTGGCCTTCAATATCTTGCAGTACTGCTAATGCATAGATGACCTGCAGGGGTCTGCGGTTCTTCAGATGCTTTGGACTACGACTCCCATGTTCGCTCATCATTGACTATGCTGGCTAGAACTGGTGAGATTTCTAGTCCAAAACATCGGGAGAGTTAAAGGTTGCAGACCCATGCCTTAGAGTTCACGCACTCGAGCACTTTTCTGTAGCGTGGAAGGCATGTCGCCGACGGCAACAGCCATCCTTGTAGAAACAAAAACAAATAGGCTGTAAAATTCCCGGCATCAGAAGTAGGACACACTGGCCATATTGCAGCCCGCCACCTGGTTGGCTCCCGGAACTCCTCGGACATGATGGCATCGGTGCCACCTGCAGGGCAGTGCCACCGGAAGAGGGGATCTGCAGCAAACCTTTGAGGTAAATATGCACTCTAAAATCTCTTGAAATTCTTTTACTTGGCAATAAGTGTGGGTTACAAAGAGAACTGTTTTTTGGGTTAAACATTTGTTTTTGTTTTTTACTCGCAGAAAAATTCCCTGTGTCAGGAATGGGAGTTACTTTTCAGTTCTGATTAAAAAAGGCAGTAAAAATCGTACACAGAGAATCTCCCCTGGAGCCCCGAATGCAGAGGTCCCCTATGAGCGTCACGTTCTTTCAATAGCACTAAACTGACATCGCGTGATGCCCGTAGACCCTTTCGTTGTCTTGAGTGGAGCACGCGCAATCATGCACTTGTGATGTCACAACTAGAGGAATATCAAGTTTTCCTTTATTCCTTATATATAAGGCACCAGTGGTATGGACTTTGAGCTGTATGTAAAGGTATTTGGAGATGCTAGCCAGCAGTTGTGCTGAAGGGGCCTACCCACACGTCTTCTAATGGGGCTGGGTCTCCGTCCTATGCAATCCAGGTGTATATCGTTTCACTCATTTTACTAATCGCCTGTACAGGTAAATAATACCAGAACTTGCAGCTGGGGGATGCAGCAGTATTCTTATTTGGGCTGCCTTTTATGTCTTGCCTTCTTTGCCATCCCTGTGCTGTGAGCTTGGTGCCTTGGAATGCCTCTGGAATGGCTGCCTCTGGAATGTTGAGTTAGTGTTTGTGTTTGAGCGTTCCCTTGGTGTCCGATGAAGGGGAGCTGCTTGACTGAGAGGTTGCCAGTGGTTGTCCCTGTAGGCCACCTACTCAATGCATCTGTCTTATCCCTGAAATCCGGTCTCAATGTGACTTAAGCAAAGAAGCTACTTACCCCAGCAAGGCCTCTGTGTCTTCACTGAAGACCCCATCTTTTCATCTTTCTTCTCTGAATGGCTTCCAAGTGTACCCGTGTCGGGGAGACATGGTTTTGATACCGGAATTAGGAAAACTGCTAGTGTTGCAACTTCGAGGACGCGTGCACTGTCCAATTCCAAAAAGTTGCAGCATGATGACTGTGCAGGGATGGGATTCCCTGGGCTAGGTGGCCACTGTGTGCCCTGTCCTTCGCTCCGGTGCGGGAGTGGGGCAGTGCGTGTCAGGCATTTATGGTGCAATCCCAGTGCCCCGTCCCGATCAATTCCCCCTTACTCAGGGGGATAGAGGTGGGTCACTCTTTGGTATCACAATCACCCTCCTAACATGGGAAATCAATCTGCAGGCTTGAGTGGGATTGCCTTCCCGCCCTCCTAAAAATGGTTTAACCCCATTGGCATTAGTAGGATGACGTTTTTAGACCTTGAACTTCACCCCATTGACGAGCCACCAGCTTGATGGATCAGGAGTGGTTTAAATGCCTGATATTGATGGATTTTAATTTCATTATCTTGAACTTGTTACACTGGTTTTTACTTTTACAGGTAAAGATTTAGTGGAACTAACCTTCTTATAAGCGTTTCATCAACATTGATAAACACATCACATCCCACACAGAAGCAGTTACAAGTGGAAAATGAGGGCATAAACAACAAAAACACACAAGTGAATACAGAAGTATACAACCAGGAACCTAAAACCGGTCCCTGCAAGAACATGTTTTCCTGTACATTATTCCTACTCAAACCTTGCTTGGATGTCTTTGAACTCTTGCTGGGTGTTCTGACTGGTGGATCGCCATGACCTTTCCAATAGTGAAACTATGAATCAATAGATTGTTTGCGTCAATTATCTTTAGCACATGCCCCATATGTCCCACACCAACTTGAAAGTGGTAGTCGTAGTGATGTCAATTGAGGACCCAGCCATGGGGCTGCCCAGCCAATCGGGAAGCTCAGAAGGCGGGGGCTATACCTCATGCTTTTGCCTGTCTTTCCGAGCCTCCGACGTGGTAGGCAGCCATCTTCGCTCCTGGGCAGGAAGGCCTTGCTGCCCTCATCCTTCACCAACTCAACCATCACAGCCTGCTACCCCCAACCCATCCACGGCCCCACTTACTTCCAGTCGCCTTGTCCCTCGTAGATTAGACGAGGAACCACTTGTTGTCTTGCTCCTTACCCTCCGCGGCAATGACCGCCATGGAAAGGGAGAACGGACTAAATCCAGTTTATCTTTTCCCTACATTCACGGTTCTTTTGTTGTTTATTTTGTTGAGAAATTGCAAACTTGCTGTTACCACTTAAACAAAAAAGAAAACCTGGCGAGCATAACAGTGCAATAATAGGAATAAACGCTTTGTGGGAGGGCATTACAGGTTAGGTAATGACCCTGGGCCCACGTTAAGGCCCTTGCTTCCCTCAGGCTAATACCTTAACCTCCAGGCCATTATCTGACTGGTAATGCCCACCTATGTCGGGGCTCAGTGCTTAAATAACTCGCACTTGAGAAAACCAATCTCTGTACTTGATTCCCCTCTCAGGGACGCTCTCTGTCCAAAAATGTGTTTTCCTTGTGAAGGTCCAGAACGTACGCCCCATGATGGCTTCATTTCGAGTTGTGGTTTGATCTAAAGTAGCTGCCCCCTGAGTCACATACGCTGGTCTAGGATAACAAACTGCTGTGCTTTGTAGTGGTACGGCTGCAGCCCGATGCAAGTCTAGTGAGCTGGCTGTGTGGGCCAGGTGGACGAGGTCGTCTGAGGCGGAGCCTGGGGTAGGAGAAGCTGTGGCGTCTTGTCAGCCTGTGACTGTGCTTCGTGGGTGGGGTGTGGCAGGTTCTAGGCAATATACTCATCTCCTCTTGTAAGAGGCATGTTCTTTTAGTGTGCTCCTCAGTGAACAGTCTCTCCCTGCCGTTTGGTGAGGGGTCTGGTCTATGAATCCTTTTTTCAGTTTGTCCCAGAGCCTTGGTTCGCGCTGGAGCGCAGTGTGTCCCTGGCATGCTCTTGGCCACTGTGTTCTCCGTGGATACAGGCTGCTGTCTCCCAACCCGTTCTCTGTAAAGACGGCTCCCATCGAACATGTACATGAAAGAATGACTACTTGGAGACTGGGAAAGCTGCCATCTAGTGGTGAACGTGTGCTTATGCATTCATTACTACTGACATCCTTAGTCTTTTATATATGTATATATATGAATGCATGGATATTGTGTTGAACCCTCAGAGGTTTGAGGTCCACTGCATTGATTTGCCCTCCTAGACAACCTGGTCTCGTATAGGATTCTTTTTAATATCGATACAGTTTCGATATGAAACTGTTTATTGGGCGGCTATGACATCTAAAATGGCTTCGTTTTTTAAACAAAGTTGGAGGAAAAAAAATGCTTTTTGGTCCAACCACAGAGTAAGATTAAATAGGATTTTTTTTCTTGAGCCAAATAAAAGAACATTTGATAAGTCGAATTGGAACCTTAGTTGGCACCGAGCTTGTTGACTTAATGTTCGTGTTTCCATATACTGTGATGGCATTGTTTGCCATACGCTGTTTCTTGTTTGACTTCTTGGTCATGTGTCTTAATCGCTTCAGCAGGAGAGACTAGGGTGTATCTGCCCCGCTGCCTTTCGTCTTTATTCATGGCCTGTATTCTGGAAACGGGGATTAATTGCTTTCTTGGTAATTGAGTTGGCGCTTTGCCATATGGCAATCAATGTATTCCTTTCCCCTCGGCTGACGCCTAGCATGGCGTAGTCCTTCTCATTTAGGGGAGTACGCTGGGCCATGAAAAATGTCTAGTTTTGATATTCTGCTACCACAAACACCATTGTAAAATAAAACGAGCATTGCCAAAGCCAACAGTTATGACTTTTGTGTAGACAAGGGGTAAATGACAAAACACCACCTACATGCTGTGCGTGTCTCTTCACATGTCATCGCCCCACTATCTGTACGCCAGTGCAATAGTTTACGCTTATAGGTCGGCTTCAGCCAAAATTAAAAAACAATTTCTTGTTTCATATTGGTTTCTTTTTTGTTGGGAAACGGTGCTTACAACTTTAGTCAAAAGTGCACTTGCTCGTTGAATGGCTTAGATTTTATGGAGTGCTGGAGCCTGTGTGTCTGTGTCAGTATAGCCTGCCCCTTCCACACACTTGAGACGTAGCACCTTGTTGGTACTATTAGGTTAAGTTGTCAGATACTTTGTGGAGAAGTCTTTGCAATTTAACAATGAGTCGATGTGCAGTGCATGTATCCCCCCCCCCCACCCAGAGCAATCCACGGCCAAGGAGTGGAATTCATACAGAGAAAAAAAGCCAACACGAACACCAAGGCCCGTTGATGACATTCGCCTACTGCCGACACAATACGCAAAAAAGAATCTCGGGGGCTTGCATTCTCCTGCGTGTCCAGTCAAAGGATTGAATGAAAAGGATCGAATGACAAAAGGTTCGAAAAACAAAAAGGTTGAATGCCTTGTTTAAAATGTATTTTTTTTTGTTGGCTTCCGTATAGGTAAAAAGTGGTTTTAACACCAAAAACAGGGGTTTCGGGGGGCAGACCCCCCAAAAAATAAAAAATAAATAAAAATGTGATCCTTTTTTTCGGTCCTTTTGACTCGAACCTTTTGTCATTCGATCCTTTTCATTCGATCCTTTAACTTATAACCATTCTCCTGCATAGCAGTGGAACTCTGGATTTCGCTCCGAATGGAAATACGAATAACAGAAGACCAACTGAAATTCAGGAAACTACTAAGAACTTGGCTCTTCAACTAGCAAAACCGCCAACGCAACACAATAAAATACTGCAAAACCGACCAACCAAAGGGTGAAGAAGAGAGAGGAAAAAAACGATCCACCCAAACTCAATAAAATAAGAGTAACCTCAACAGAGGACCCAACCGCACTGACAAAGACCAAGATGACCCTCCACTAACCCTACTAAAAACCCTACCACCCTACACGCAAGGAACAAGACCAATACCTCACCTCTTAAATAAATATAAACGCAAACTACAAGCACTCTACTGACTCTCCTCAATATTCAAGAGACAAACAAAACTGCGTACACCCACCCACCAAACTTCTCACAAAAGTCAATCATCTTAAAACATAGCACCACAAAGTAACCAATTTTTCAGAACTTTAGCCGCCAACAGCCCATCAATCCGGCTCTCCCCACTTTTCTGGTCACTCCTGTCTAGCTTTCGATCCTGAACTTCCTGCCACAGGATCTCAGCTCTGTCTCTTCCTACCTTGTCTTCTGCAGAATGTTTCAATCTTGGCTTTTTCGCTACCGATGACAACCACTAGCCTGAGCATCCGTCACCTAGCAGGCCAGTGCCAGAAAGCCAAGTTTCTGGCATAAGTGCATGCTTGCGATGCAGTGAATGGAAAAAATAGGATAGCCCCATCCCTGGGTGTACATGTTATGTTGGGTCCCCCACCATCGAGTGTTCCTTGCACATGTGCGTCATCAGTTTGCTGTCTGGGCCCACAGCTGAATGGGTGTTTTCATCCTGTTTGGCCACCTCACGAACACCCTTACGGACAATGAAATTGGTGTCGTCCTCCGTGGAGAGGTAGAGAGGACTGGGCTGGGCGGGACTGCCTTCTCCGTCTGCCTTCTTCGGGCAGTCCTCTGTGTTTGAAATCAAAGGAGAAGGGGTCCACAGATCAAGTAGCCAATGAGAATGCAGAAAAAATGGGCATAGTTCTGCAGGGGATGGGGTAATAGTTCCCAGCATTTGCTGTACTTTGTGGGCACACAATTCTCAGACAACCGTCTCAACACAAAAAATAAAAAAGAAGTGCAACAGACAGGTTGCAAATCAGTGATCATAAAATATCTTGTTTAGGTAGACGGCAATAGTTGGCACCTAACCCATAAACTGCTATGGTCAGTTTCTGGAAGGTGTCTAATGTCTGCCGGCAGGTGGAGTGCCGGGCACCCCGTGAAGGGCTGGCCTGCTTTGTAGGGGGACTAGAGAATGTGGCTGCTTCTGACTGCTGAGGAGCATTTGTGGAAGGGGTTTCGGCTGTTCACGCTTGGTGTTGGGGACCCTGTGGAGCGCTGGCCCACTTTGTAGGGGGACTAGAGAAAATGACTGCTTCTGGTTTCCGAGTTGCTTTCGTGGGAGAGCCTTGTGTGAAAGGGTTTCTGCTGTTGACGCTGGGGAGGAATTGGCCTGGAGCAAGACAGCTGTGTTTTCTGGCAATAACGGTCTTGCCGGAGCGCTGTTCCGTGTAAACACAAGGCCTAACCCCTCCCCCCACGTTGAGGCAGCTCTCTGCTTCCGACTGTCATGAGTCTCCTGATTTCAGGAAACTGCCGTGTCTCGGACACAGGTCAGGTAATTGTCATAAGCGGCAGAGAGCTTCCTCAACTTGGGGAGTAGGGAGGGGGGGTTATGGCACTCGTTGCATATCGCCGCTCAGCTGCATGCATAGTGATACAGTGCCAGACAGTGCTACTATGCCTGCACTGAGCCGCGATATGCAACAACTTCAGACTGCATCTCAGTCGCCCTTTGCTCAACAGCCCAAACTCAAGCAATGAAACCATCCAAAGCTGTACATATGCTTTGCACACATTTTATTGACAGGGTGACTATTCTGATAGAGGAAATGAGTACCATACCAAGTTTGCATTGCATGCTCAGAAGTAATGCACGTTTGAATTACTAGCACAGACAAGTTTGATAAATTGGTGGTCATTCTTATGTTCCCAAAATGCACTTTGTTTAATGCAAAGCAGCCAGCGTACAATATTCAGGGCACGCATATCATCTGATACTTGTCTCCCCCCTCCAGTTCTGGCCTCACCGTTAATGACGATTTGGCACCAGTCCCACCCACACCTCCAAACTGCCCCCCCCCTTTCACCCTGGTGATAGAGGGGAGTTCGCCCAGTACATTCTGTCCATTTCCAGCACTGTGTTGACGTTTGCAGTGTCGGGGGACTCTGTGACGGGCTGGCCCGTTTTGTAGGGGTACTAGAGAATGTTGCGGCTGCGCGCCGCCATGGCGCATTCATGAGAGCGCCTGTTTGCCCGTGTGAATACAGTCCAGGTTTCAGATGCTCTTTGTGCACTGTGCCGGTCTCATGTGCTTGGCATGTGTTTTTGCCTGTTTGACAGCTTGCTTGCCTTGTAAACCCTGACAGCCCCCCCCCCCCCCCCCGCAGAGGAGCATTCACCGGTGTCAAAACATTGCAGCGATACATGCAAAGTGGCTTTCTCAGGCAGGCTGGAGGGTCTGATTAAATGGGAATTCTCAGTGGTACAGGGCTGTGTCACGTGACGGGAAGCTATGCGAAGCAACATTTCACATAGCAGGAAGTCCTTGGGTGTACCGCACCTTCCTTCCTCTCTGAGTGTGTCTGGGCGCCCTACGCCCCTGCTGCTACAAAGTACTGTCACCCCGCGGCCGAAGAAAGCACTTCACACAAATAATACATGCTTTATTGTGTCTACCTTCGCCGCTGACATTTTGCAAATAATGCAGTCTTTACAGTCCGTTTGTGTCTATCTGCAGTAAGAACTTGTCGCAAGTAGTGCAGTTGTCACTCGCGCTTGCAGCTCAACCTCTTGTGCTTGCAGGTGCGAAACATGTGCGTATTGTGCTTACAGGTGCGAAATCTGTCGGTTGCGAATTTTGTTTTGATGTGGAACTAAACTTGGAATAACTCATCTAAAAAAGTGCAATGTGATCCATAGAAGTGGCGTCCATGCATTTGGGGGAAGGGGGGGTTGCGAATAGTCAACTATAGGAATTCTGGAAACCCCTCTTGGCAAGTGCCTCTCCCATGACTACACAAAAGCACAAACTGTTGGCATTGCCAATGCTTGTTCTATTAGTAATTTCTATTTCAGCGTAAACATTTTTTTTAAGTAGTTGTTTTACATTTACCTTTTTAATTTCCCTGAAAAAAACACATTGGTATTTTCCACGTAAGTTTCTGCCATTGTGCACTTCACCGGGCTAAGGAGATCCCTGTGGTATATTGTGACAGTAAGACATACGCCTAGAACTGTCCAGTGACCTACTCTGGCTCTTTTGTTCTTGGAATATTTGTATGGGTCAATGCACGTATGGATCAATGCACTGGTTTCCTATTAAATAGTTCACATGTAAGCTGGTGTGGTTCTTTATTTCACCTTATGGCCTTGCAGTATTTTAACCCCTTAAGTGCCAGGCTATTATGCAAGTCTATGCAAAAAGGACAAGCATACTCGACCTTGGCAGATATAGGAGTAGTTTATATATTCCGGTTATGCTAGCTAATATATATAATATGTATACATGATTTATTATTAAAGTGTGTTACAGTTAATAGAACTTTCCACACTCATGACAATCCATGCAACATATTACATAATATATAGATATAAAAGACATGTATAACCCGGGGGCAAAAATTCAAGTTGCAAGCTAGTAGCCAGCCATAAAAGTCACTTGCCACCTCAATTCTATACATACAGAAGACTTCTTACCAGCCAAGAGTCAAATATCACTATCCAGTTGCTAGTGGCGTCTGCAAATTTTGCACCCTGATGTAACATTTAACTATTGCTCACGTTATATTCCTTCTCAGCAGGATAGCTTAGGGGCAACGCGTTCGTCTTGGAAGCAAGACAATGCGGCCGGAAGCACAGGTTCGATCCCCGGGTCCACGCTTAGAAACCTCTGGGTATTAAGCGTGTTATAAATAACCAATTAAAATTAAAATAAACCATATGCTTGATAACTTTGTCCTATAAATAAAATGCATCACTACAACCTACAAAGTCCAAACTTGCATGCATCTACTTCCTTCAGGGAAAATTGAAGATATTTCAAATTCAAATGGCATAAATGGATCAGGCCTGTAATTATTAGTCGGGTGCGCTTGACAGCATCCCCACTGAATACCTTCATTACCGTTCCTCAGTGATTCTTAGAACACGCGTCCCCTTAATAAGGTAAAGGCAAGACTCTGATCAGCCTTCCCAGTTATTTTGAACATGAGCATTGTCGCGCGCTTCAGCTAAATCATAACTTGGGTTTAGTCGCCCTGTCTCAGAATCTGCGCCCTGAGGCCTGCGGGTGTGATAAGAATTCAAATAAATAAATAAATGGGGCCCCAAGCAAATTCCTAATGGGCTCATCCTCACCCACAAGCTATCAGTGCAAAGTGTGTTGCTATGTGCCGCGACAACATCAGTCAAAAAACTTTGCGGTGATACATTGAGGGATCCACGAAGTCCACTTCAACTGAGTTACACATTCCCTTCGTCACATGAACAAGCATTCCACGCTACCCTGTCAATAATCGTCAAGTTATCAGGAGTAGAGTCCTGGATTCTGATTGGCTGCTGGCGGGTCAGTGCCTGCAATGGAGATGCACTGGTGTGGGTGCCCTCTCTGGACAAAGCCCTCGTGGTTGGGAAGAGACACAGTGGGCCTTCAGCCACAAGGTTTCAGACCCAGTCTCCATTGAACCATCGAGTGAAACCCCCGCGTCTTCCCATTGGCTGGGTCATTATGGCACTGCTAATGCACGTCTGAGGATCGAATGCAAATTCGTCGACTTTCTTTGTGCAGAAGGCATAGAAGAACCAGGGCATACTGGTGCTGAAAGCAACACGAAGAAGCAAGCACATGAGTTGTCGTGCAAAGAAAATCATCACTGAGCAGATGTCGAATGAGCGACTTCATGGATTGTTGGCTGAGTGACAGCCAATCGGAATCTCCGGAATGTGGGCATTAACTGGCGGTTGTGGCTTTCAATTTGAGGGTCCTTTTGGCTGTGACTCAGCCGGTGTCTGCTTCTCCCCCACATGCCCACTATCGAGCTTACATGTTATGCCAGTTCCTTTTCTGCATCCTCCCAACACTCGGTGCGCTCAGGCCTACATCAGCTGTTTTCTTCTTAGCTGCTCTGGTTCACTGCTTCCTGCACTCTGATATGTTTTTTTTGTTGTTGTGTGGAATGGAAAGGGGAAGTGTGTAGCAGCCACTTTCGTTTCCTGGCAGGCAAGTGTGCGTGCTGTCTCTTTGACTCTGGGTGCCATTTTGGTGCAGCTGACGTCTGGTGTTCGCTGCCTGAAAGGGAAAGTCCTTGTCCCAAACTTGCTTCTTGGGTGCAAGCGCACATTGTTTGAAGGTTGATGCTAAGCCTCGGCTTCAAACCAGCCGGGCTCTATTTGGTGCCTTCTTGCAGTCTAGAATAGCCCTATTGGTTTAACATAGCCTACCACCGGAAGCGGTTTTGCCTCCTCGCGGCAAACATTCCATGCAATCATTTCTTTTCTTAAAATGGCCTCCTCATGTTTAAGTTGCCATTCCCAGCTCTGTGAGTAATTTGCTTGTCTATGCAGGGTTGTCCAACTCCAGGCCGGATCCATGTCGGATTTTCAGGATACCCATCATTAATATTCAACACATTTTTTCCTCATGACTATTCATGACGGATATCCTGAAAACCAGTCAGGATTCTGGCCCTTGAAACCTCGAGTTGGAGAACCCTGATCGAATGCATTCCTGTTGCAATATTTACTTTTTAATAATGTATTTGTGATTTATGTTTGGCTTTGCTTGCTTTTTAGGTCTGGCTGAAGTCATCAAGAGCTATTGACCAGTATCAAAATGTCTCTAGCGTACCAAAAAGGAGGTACTTCCCTCCATTAGAAGGTGCACAGTTTTTCAGTGGTTCTTCTGTGTCTCTGTGAAAGATTCCATGTTATGTAATTTGTCATTTGTATAGCGCATTTTCCCATTGGTATGGCCTCAAAGAATTCCATGTGATATTGTCGAATATTGAAGGGCTTGTATAAAATAGACCAATTTATTTTGGCCGATTTGATGCAGCCTTTAATATTCGCCCAAGATCACCTTTCAACCTCCCCCTGGCTCTTCACCTCTTAAATCGGTGGGGGTTTCACCCTCTGAACCGCCCCAATGTCCTCCCCCATATTAGTCCCTAAGCCCTCCCCCCACTAACACATACACCAATATGAATACCCCTTTTACACACACACACACCACACACACCACACACACCCCACACCGCCCCCCCACTTTCGTCTTCCCGTGCTCTTCTCGGCTGTGCTGGTCAGTCCCTGGGCGCACTTATGTTCAACGGGGGCTTGACAGTTATATTTAGAAAGACACTCTTGCAGTCACAGTGCGGTCTTTCTAAATCGGGCTTTTAACATGTCATTTAAAAAAAAAAACGACATTCTCTCTTAGTTCCCCTCAAAGCGTTGTAGGTGAACGCCCTCGGGGGACCGAAGTCCAAGGTATAGGAAATTTGTCAGAGGGGTTTAGAATGCGGGTGTGCACTTTAATCAATATGAAGGTGTAGATAGGGGTGGCCAAGTCTCTTCTAGCGACCCATGTCGGGCTGGCATGTGGATGGGTACTTTGAGGTAGTAGGGAGAATGTGCGAGTACAGGACGCTCATCATGTGTCCAGCTACACAGCTGCATTCGTATGGCAGAGGTGTTGTGTGTGGTGTTTTAAAATAGTGTATGATAGTAGATGCGTGCAGGTGGGTGGCAGTGCCTTCGGCTATCTTCCATCAATATGGAGTGTGATATGTAACCGGGTGCCCTGGCCAGTTCCTTGGTTTCGAGGATGTGGTGCGGATTCTGTCCTGTGTTCTGCCGGAGTTTATTCTCTCCGTCGTTCGGTACAATAAATGAGGGGTTCATTGCTACCGCTGCCTATCTGACAGGTGGTTAGGAAACCCAAAAGTGTGGCATGAGTTTGTCGGGTGCACAGAAGGAAGGGAAGCCAGGCGGTGAGGGCCATGCGGAAGGCAAGATGATTCTCTAAGCAGCGCATGCTAAAGGGAATTGAGTTCCAGATTGTGACATGGTTGGAATCCAACCAGGGGTAAACATTTCAAAGTGAAAGCTACTAGCCAGCTGTGAAAAGTCACTTTCCCCATGCCTTGGATGCCAGGACACTGCATGTACACAGCACACCATTCTTTACTTGCTAAAAGTGAATTAACACTCAGTTTGACCAGTGGCTAACCAGCCCCCACCTCATGCCGTCACTGAGTCAATATTCTGCAGTCATCCAACCTTGTCCCCCGAAGCAGGCTGCATAGTCCACAGCAATGAAGGTCTGAATCGTTGGGCCGATGGGTAGTAATGAGGCGGCAGCAGATTTTGGCTGATGCCTCCATCCTCGCCTTTGAGTTGTGAACAATGGTACATGCAGTTTTGAGGATATTTCATCTGGGGGAGGCAGAGTGAATTATGGAACCTGTAGTCTTGGGGATATGTTGACTGGGTGGGGGATGGTGAATTATGGAACATGTAGTTTTGGGGGTAGTTCTATAGAAAGGGGCAGATTGAATTATGCGATAAGTAGCAATGGGTGTGTTAGAATCTGTGTCTGTGGCCAGGAGAGATGGAAACATTTAGTTGTCCAGGACTTGAAAGTCAAATGAATATCACCCAAGAATACATCTCCGTATCGGGAGGATAGCTCAGGGGCAACGTGCTCACCTTGGAAGCAAGACGGCACGGAGCACCACAGGTTCGACCCCCGGGTCCGCGCTTAGAAACCTCTGGGTATTAAGCGCATTATAAATAACCTATCATATCATCATCAATAATCTGTGCTATTTGGCATACTCAAGTTAAAAACGGACTACATCTACCACAATGCACTGTCCTGGTGTACCGCAAAACATAATATGCATTTTCATCACTAGTACCCCCTACAATGTACCGTGCTGGTCCAATGAAAGATCAGGAACAAGAATATGGACTTTCAGCGTGCACGTGCCCCAATGCCTGAAGCCGCTCTGTTGGTAGCCAAGGAGCAGGAATAGGTGGCCAATCACCCCTGGTGCAGTGACAGGCGATGCTCCACAGCAAAAAGCATCACCTTTGACAATGCACCCACTGGTCCACTGGAAGGCGTGGATGTGAACTTTTCAGCCGCCTTCTGCAGACGTTCTGGGCATGTAAAGTTGTGGGAGGGGCTTGTGGGAGGGGCTCCTGTACTGAGTCTGGCGGAAGGGCTCTTTTGTGGCGGAAACATCCATACTTATTGTTTTGCTTCCATTTCTTCAGCTTCCTTCCACTTGCATTATTTTCTGTTTCCCTCAGGTGCAAACACTTAACTGGCACCTGAAATCAGTGAAAATGTACTCCAACCTCCAAAACCACTGTCCATAAGGCCCCCCTCCCACCCCATACTCGCGAACATTTTATCAAGTTTCAACTCCAGAGCAGTAGGGGCTGAATGCCACAACAACCACACACCCAGAGATGTCTGCAGGGAGCATTAAAGAGGTTTGTTTCTCCCTAAAGCAGGGCTCTGCAGCGTGCTCCTGTCCAAATGGATTGGACTACTACTCCCATGTTCCCTCACCATTGAGCAAGCTTGCTAGGGCCGCTGGGAGTTGCAGTCCAAAACATCCACAGAGCCAAAGGTTGCAGACCAATGCCCTAATGGATTGGTATTGAATGGGTGGAGGAAGGGAGAAAGAGAGGGAAAAGGGCGAGAGGCAAAAGAGAGAATCGAGGGAGGGAGAGTGATGGGGAGAAGTGGGGAGAGAGAGAGATATAGATACATACATGGGATGACCTTTTCACTTAATTCAGAGGGGACTTAAGTCAGATTTGCAGCATGCAATGTTGTCCGTGCCCTGCCATGCTGAGGCAGGCAGCAGTCTGGAACATGTAGTTTTTTCTGGGGCCCGCCATACTATATTATGACGTTCCTCCTGGGACATGTAGTTTTGTCTGGGGCCCGCCATACTATGTGACACGGTTCCTCCTGGGACATGTAGTTTTGCGTGGGGCCCGCTATACTATACGACGCGGTTCCTCCTGGGACATGTAGTTTTGCCTGGGGCCTGCTATACTATACAACTTCCCCCAAAAGCACTATCACGCTGCATTTAATCTACAGACCCCCGGGCCCACCTGGCTCATTTGAGGAAGACATCACCTCACTAGTTGCCGAAAGTTCCAAACCGTCAGCACAAATGATTATACTTGGAGACTTCAATCTTGGGTTTAATGACCCTCTCGACACCCCAGCCATTGCCCTGGCCACGGCAATAGGGGAGCATGACCTAAAACAATTCTGCTCCAAACCCACCCACTTAAAGGGCAGAATCCTTGACTGGATAACCGCCCTCAACTGCAACATTACCGTGAAAGATCCCACACAGCTCATCTGGACCGATCACTACTTCCTCCCATTTGACATTAATACCAGCAATCTAGTGCATAAAAAGCCCATTATTGCACCTGCCTGTTCAACTAGGAAAAAGAGTAACATCACAGCGGAAGCATTAATACCTTTGGTGATCCCTACTCTAAACGCACTTCCAGCTACAACTGACTTGAACCAATTGGTCAACGTCTATAACGACTCCATGGACAAAGCCATCGACATCATTGCCCCACTGAAAATGCGCAAAGGGAAACCTAAAGCGCACATGAATACATGGTACACCCCAGAGCTCAAAACTCTCCGTCAACAAAAATGTAAACTCGAAGCACTATGGAAATCAGTGCCTTCAGTAAATAACAGAACTAATCTCGCTAATATCTCCACTCTCTACAAAAATGAGATTACACGCGCTAAGAAAGAATCTCTCAACACTAGGATCTCCCAGGCAAGCTCCAGCACAAAGGAGCTCTTTAACATCCTAAAGGAATTAGAAAACCCCACTCCTCCCACCGACTCTTGCACTAAGGATAAACCTTGGTGCACAGGGATCCAGAATGCTCTTGCTAACAAAATGTCAGGGCTCCAAACCAAAATTGACAACAAACGACAACAACTCACTCCTGGTCCTACCTCCAGTTCCACCCCTCTTCCACCCACCGCCACTAGCTCATGCTTTACCTTCAAAAAGGTATCCATACCGGAGGTACAGAAAATTATAGCATCTTTGAAACCCTCGAACTGTAAGGGGGATAGTTGCCCCGCACAGATCATAAAAGATGCAGTCAGGGATCTCTCCCCCTTCATTACTAAATTAATAAACCTCTCTTTCTCCAATAACTTGGTCCCCAGCAATCTGAAACAATCCTGGGTCCTACCACTACTAAAAAAAACCCACTCTCGACCCGGACATACCCACGAATTATAGACCCATTACCACCGTCCCATTCTTACTAAAAATTCTTGATAGAGTGGCCTATCTACAAATCCAGGATTACCTTGAGACAAACCATTTACTAGGAACTTTCCAATCTGGCTTTCGACCACAACATGGGACAGAAACGGCCTTGTTGATCTCAAGTGCCAGATAGACGAACTCAAAGATAAATGTAAGGCTGCCATTCTCCTTCTCCTCGACCTCTCCGCTGCCTTTGACCTGGTTGACCACAAAATCCTGTGCAACCACTTGTCATCGGCAGCACACTTCTCCCACTCTGCGGTCGCATGGATTCAATCCTTCCTGGACAACAGGACCATGTGGGTCTTCTCACCCCTAGCAGCGGCTGACCCTATTCCCATTACTTGCGGTGTCCCACAAGGTTCCTGTGTCTCACCTACTTTGTACAATATATTTACAAAGCCCCTATTCGACAAGCTGGACAATCTGGGTGTTACCTACACGAACTACGCAGATGACACCCAGATACTCCTCACCCTATCCGGTAATTACAACGCGGACGCCAAATGGATCAATGAAGTCTTCTCCATCATTCAGGCATGGATGGCCACACATGGCCTTTGCCTAAATGATAATAAGACCGAACTGCTTCTTGTCGGCTCACCCAAGACCATCCGGATACTCTGTCCCAGCTACACCAGCTTTACCATTGACGGCAACACCATACCCATCGCCAAGAGTGTAAAAACCCTCGGTTTCTATTTAGACACGAATACCAACGTAGCCAAACAAATTAATATGACTGCCTCAGCCACTGCCTACACTGGTAAATTAATCATGGCCTGCAGACCATTGATCTCCCCTAACAACTGCCTCACTTTAGCCAGAGCACTCATTCAATCCAAACTGGACTACTGTAATAGCCTCTATGTAGGTGCCAACAAAACAGTAATCAACAAACTGCAAGTTTTACAAAATAACGCACTCCGTGCCGCCCTAAATATTCCTAGAAGAGAACATATTTCCGCTACAAGAATCGTTTGCAATTGGCTCTCCATCCAACAAAAAATAGACCTAAAAACCTTATGCCTCACATACAAAGCTCTTAACCATCTAGCCCCACCCTATCTCACTAACAAATTTACATTAAGACAGAACACCAGAACCACTAGATCCTCTAACACACGACAACTGACGGTGCCCAAATACTCCCTCAAAAGAGCTGGTGGATCCAGCTTCCCAACTCTGGCCTCACAACTTTGGAACACTGTTCCACTGGATATCAAATCCACACCCACCTTCCAACCCTTCAGAACTAAGGTCATCACTTGGTTACTCAACAAATAACCAACCATGTATGTATGCATACCTAATGTACAAATGTTTCTTATTATGTTTTGCCTATTATCATCTATGCACTAACTGCTTGCTTGACAACCTTTACTTTGCCTCATTACTACTGTACTATTGTTCCCTACTGTTGCCTGTAACTTGATGTTCAAAGCGCACATATACCCCTGGGTCAAGAGAGCTATACAAATATATAAACAAACAAACGAGGTTCCTCCTGGGACATGTAGTTTTGCCAGGGGCCCGCCATACTATGTGACACGGTTCCTCCTGGGACATGTAGTTTTGCGTGGGGCCCGCTATACTATATGGTGCGGTTCCTCCTGGGACATGTAGTTTTGCCTGGGGCCTGCTATACTATATGACAAGGTTCCTCCTGGGACATGTGTTTTCGGATGGGTGCTTACCCTGCACTGAGGTGGGCGGCCCTCTCGTTATGCTGGGGCTGCGCCCTGAACGAGTCCATGTGCCTTCTGTGACATGTAGTCCTTTTTGGGAAGAGCTCTGGACTGAAGTAGACGGTGTGTAAGTAGTCTGGGGACTGTAGGCCATAGCTGTAGGGAGGGTGCGTTCTAGTCCACTGTGCGGGTTTCTTCACTGAGCAGGATGATACGTTCTGTGTACAGTCACTGGGAAATGCAGTATCAGTCCAGAAGGTTTATGTAGGAACCTAAACTGAGTGAGGCAAACTGACTCTGGTGAAATTAGTAATATGATAGATATAGTGCATTCTGGGACATGTAGTAAGGTCCCTATATCAAGTACTGAATGAGCAGAGTGCATTCTGGGATATGTAGTAAGGTCCCATCAGGCACTGAATGAGCAGCGTGCATTCTGAGATATGTAGTCAGGTCCCTATATCAAGTACTGAATGAGCAGCGTGCATTCTGGGATATGTAGTAAGGTCCCTATATCAAGTACTGAATGAGCAGCGTGCATTCTGGGATATGTAGTAAGGTCCCTATATCAAGTACTGAATGAGCAGCGTGCATTCTGGGATATGTAGTAAGGTCCCTATATCAAGTACTGAATGAGCAGCGTGCGTTCTGGGATATGTAGTAAGGTCCCTATTTCAAGTACTGAATGAGCAGCGTGCATTCTGGGATATGTAGTAAGGTCCCTATATCAAGTACTGAATTAGCAGCGTGCGTTCTGGGATATGTAGTAAGGTCCCTATATCAAGTACTGAATGAGCAGCGTGCGTTCTGGGGAATTTATTTGTATGTGGTCTGTGTACATTGGAAAACTGCAAGTCATTTGGAATGTGTTTGAGGGACCTAGTGTCAAAATCTGTGTCAAAACCTATACGTGCCCTCACAACGAATCTATACAATGTGTAGGGATGTCGGCAACTGACAAAACAGTGTTCAACACAAAGATCAGAGCTCCGTCCAGCTCACTGATTCCTTTCAGCTCCCTCCCCCAAGCATAAAACAGTTCCAACAAAAGTCTTACGATTGCCGTAGGTTCAGGATGAAAGAGTTTTAACCAAGACTCGGGGTTCCCTTCCCCAAGTTCCAGATAACACAGTTCCAAACACAAAAGTATCTTAAGACTCTGTCCTCAAGTTGATAAGTGGGTCAAGCCTCAGGGTTTCCTTCCCCAAGACATAGCTTCAGTGTCACAATAGTATTTTCAGTCTTCTTAAAGTTATGCGCCACACTTGATTGGTCTTTGTACACAAATATCTTGACTGATCGTTGCAATTCATTCAGCTTTCAAAGTATATTTTATTATTTACAATTTCTCACACTTTGTAGTTCAATATATCTCTTTTCGGTTCATTGTTAAAGTTCACTTCCAAAGTTCCCTTCAGCTTGAAGTTTCAACATATAGTGGTTTCACGTGTCTTGTTAACACCATTTTACTTTAAAATTCAATATACATTGGTTCCACCTAAATTCAAAGTTCTTGGTTTCACTTGAAGGTTCAGCATATATAGATTTTACTTGTATTAAAGTTTAATTCACTTCTGAGTTTGGCACACAGTGGTTTTCATTTGAATGTAAAGCTCCATTCATTTGTAATCCTTATAGGAAACCGTTCTGCTTATTAAGTTTTCATTCAGTTCGGTATTCAATGATCGCAAAGATATATTTGTTAAAGCGTTCATTCAAGTCATCTTGTTGTTTCATAGCTTTGTACATTGATCTTTATAAAGTGCCCAGCGCTCGGAGACTTTCAAATCCGTGCTTTCTTATACATGTGACCACTCCGCTACAAAGTATTCTCAATTATTCACTGGTGATCAAGAATTCAGATCGTAGACCTTCAAAAACGTGTGATCATACACCCAACCACTCCGATGCAAGGTAATCTTCAGCGTAAGTTCAACCACTCGCCTACCGGGTTTTCTCTTTCATAGAAACTCACTGGTTGCGTGCACGGGTCGTCCAGCAGTGCAGATCGCTCGGCCTTTTGCTCTCCGCCTCCGGACTCGACCCACTGCCACTCAGGCACTCCTGGGTCAGCTTCTGTCCCTGGGAGAATGAGCACTGCAAACACCAGAAAAAGGGACAGCCTCTCTGCATGGCTCCCTTTCCAGCGTTCGATCGGTTCCACAGAGCCCCACCTCCCGGTGATTGTATATGATTGCCCTGACTGATAAAGGCTTGCAAAGGCAGGGTGCTACCATTTAAGAACTACCTCCTTCCTGAAATGTAGAAGTGAGAGGGCGACTTTGATGTTGGCGGGAGGAGGTTCCAGAGTCTGTCTGTGTAGACAGAAAAGTCTGTCTTTTGGTTCTTGCCTTCCTACATGCTACATGCCTTTTTTTCAGGCATGCCTTTAAAAATGAGTTCCCCGAAGAGGGTTGGGGTGTGGTGGCCTCCCAGCTAATCAGTAGGCTCAGAGCGGGGGCTTTACCAATGGTGAAAGCCCTGCTCTGAGCCTCCTTCGATCTAGAGGCTGCCATCTTCCCTCACCCGGAATCAGGTAAGAGCGCTCACATCCGCATCCTCTTTCCCACACCCCCCTTTCCTCCTCTTCAATCCCTCCCACCCCTGCCCCACTTACCTTGTGAAGCCTAGTGCTTTTGGGTGCATCTCCAATGCAGCAATGGCTGCCATGGAAGGGGAGAAGTTCCATTTTCCTGGATCCATGGCGGCCATCTTGTTTTGTGGTTTTGTATTTTTTTTTAAGTTGTAAAACTGCATGTTTGCCATTTCTCGACTTAAAAAGAAAACACTATTAGTATCCTGGTACAGCATGCCGAGATACTAAAAGCAATCTAACGCTTGGAGGGGAATGAGCATTATGGCTAAAGCCTTCGCTTCCCTCCGGTTTCTAACTGGCCCCGGGGCATCGCCTCGCCGAGTAATGCCTTCCCCCCGCCCACTCCCTGCTTGGGTTATATTGCTTCATTAAACTATTTTCCATAACTTTACAAAATCTTAAATGTTCCATGGATCGGGCATATGTGATGTGTCTTCATAATTTTGGGCGGGTTTGCACGCTTTTTGTGAAAGTTATATGCAGCTGAAATTGTGCTCATACCAGTAACCGTGTTGGGGCCTTTCATCTTTTTCAGTGGAAAGGGGCCTCAGGGGGACCCCTAGCAACTACCCCTCATTGCCAATCAGCAGTCTTAAAACACAGCATTATACTACTTTCGTTGTGGGGCTTAACATGGGCTTTGCACCGCTCACCTTACAAGCTGCATTCGCTGGAAACCTTCTGGCCCTCCCTTCCTTCGGGGCATACAGAAGTGTTATCACCTTGTTGCCTTTCAACACCAGTTCCCTCACATCAGCCACTTGCTGACAGAGAAGGATGTATAGCATTTCAGTGGCCATTTTGTGTTATAGCTCCGTGTTGGCTGTCTTGTGATAACCGGCGGCTATTAAACCGGGGGTGTATTTCTTTGTTTCCATTATAATATATGCACAGCACTGTTGCCTATGATTGTTTTCAGCTATGAGAAAAGGGCCCACAACCATCCCGTTGAAATGGGCCCGCTGACTTCTTCAGCCGGGCCGGTCTTGTAACTTGCAACATGCGGTCTAGGCATCCTGTGCAGGTAGGGTGACCAGATTTAAAAAGTAAAAAACCGGGACATGGCAACTAACAAAAAAGTAGGACTAACTCTCCAAAGTGGCTGTCAAGGCACTACACTTCAGAAGCGGTTGGAAGAGAAGGGTGTTTAAGTGTTACTGTTCAAAGAAACACATATTCTAATTAATTCATCACAAGCTAACACTATCTTACGTTGTAAATGCAGCATTTCTTCTGAGTGAGATTGTGCATTCCTGCCTGCCAGCTATGAAGACCTACTACCAAAAACCGGGACCACTGCAGTTTCCATGCGAACATAATCTTGAGAAAGGGGCACGGAGCACCAAATACCGGGACTGTCCCGGCAAAGCCGGGAGGTCTGATCACCCTCGTGCATACCTGTGTGCAGTTAGCAGTCGCCCTCCCGTGCACAGCTCAACGTCTCGCTCGGGTTCTGCCCTTAATGTGTGCAGCAGGGCTTGGGCGCCGCGGCGACTCGGAGGCAATATTCCCCTAGGAGTGCCCGCGCCCTGGCGTAATTGCATCAGTAAACAGCGCGCAGCGCACAGTGCAGAGAGCAGCGGCCGCGCCAGGTAAGGCACATCCTGGGCAGAAGGCAATTATTTTTCTCGCCGCGCGCGCCTCGTTTCCACTTTACTGGATAAAATCGGGAGATCCGGGCCGGCTGCGGCGCCTGGGTAAGCGTTTAATCGCCGCGGATGCGTTTTATGGCATTTTAAATTCGCATGTTGTGTGTCCTTGGCGGCGGGGAGATGTGGGGGCGATGGACGCGCCCCGGCTCCTGGGCACAGATGGCCTGCTTGGCTCTGGGCTGGGCAGGGCGAGAGGGCCCGCGCGCTGCCTGTAGCCAATTGTGCAATAGATGGTTGATGTTTAATTGCAGGGAGGTTCTAGTTTTGGGGGAAATAAAGACGGTGCAGATCAAATGATGCAGCTTGGCTTCTTGCCGTATCCTTTGTTTATAAAGTGCAAAATAATATTAAGGACAATTAATGTGTCAAGTTGGAATCTAACCGTAATATAAGGGGGTCCGCATTGCAAATGCATGTGGCAAGGCGAGACAGTGTAAAAAGTAAGCTGGACTTGTGCGTGTAAAGCGTGCTGTGCTTACGCTGAGTACGTATGTGCGTGCGTGCGATGCAAGGCCTTCATTTACTTGCAGGCATATGGCGCGCGGCAGCCCAGAGTATTCGGTTTCATGTGCCTGAAATATGGATGAATAGCCAGCAATGAAGGACACCGACCGCGATGCCATGACGTTTTGCCAATTTGGAATCTGCGCGTGTGTGGTCTATTTCTTGCTTGGTGCTCCATAGTGCTCTGTGTGTGCACGAGGAGTGAGAGCTTCGTGTATTTTCCATGTTCAGAAATTTGGAGGATTTAAAAACAGAAGAGCCAGTTTGTCTTCTTGTACTGTTGGCCGCTTAGCGCTTGCTTTCTGCTGCCTTACGTTCGGCCCCAGGGCTCTGCCACCTGTGGCTCTCCAGATGTTTTGGGCGAGAGCTCTTATGATACCGAACCATTCAGTTTGCTGGGTAAAACTGATTGTTGTAGTCCAAAACATCTGGTGGCCCAAAGGCTGCAGACCCCTATGCTATAGGATCGTGTGCTGAATCTACCAATGCAAACCGGCGTGCCAAGCAGCCTGATCGCTGCGCCCGCTGCCCTGCCACCATACCCCACCCTCCTCTTGGTCACCGTTCCCGTCCCTCCCCACCCCCTTACCCCACTCACCTGCTACAACCTCCTAGGCCGCCATGGAAATGGAAGAGGTGCTCCGCTTGGAGCCCTGTCTTGTAGCTCTGAGGCGGCCATCCTGCTTAAACATTTTGTATGATTGAACGGTACGCCGCAAGGCGTCCTGTTAATTCATACAAAAAATATTGATGTCAGCACCCAAGGTTTCCGGCTTGGAAACTTGGGGTGCTAATAGCAATAACACCCAATCGGGCGGGCTGGATCGGGTTGTAACCGTGCCGCGGCCCATCGTTCGAACCCATGCGCTTTGGCCTGCAGCTTGGACCCCGCGCTGTTACCACCTGATCCGGCCGGCTAGATTCTGTGTTATTGATAAATTAACTACTGAGGCCTGTCTGGAGAGAGCTTTTCCTCTTGATCTAATGCAGGGTCCACAACCTGTGGATCGCCAGATGTTTTAGACTACGACTCCCATGATCCCTCACTTTGGAGTCGACTATGCTGACGAGTGCCGAATGTAGTTGTAGTCCCACACAACTCAAGGCAAAGGCTGCAGATCCTATCGCTGTGTTAACAACTTTTTAGGTCTGGCTGGAGTGAGCTTGCCCTCTCGATGACCTAATGCAACATGCCTTGCGGTGGCTCTCCTGTCACTCAGTAGACGTGTGAAGCACATAGTGCTTCCCTTATTGGTCCATTGGTTTATTGCCTTCTCATTGCAGCCTGGCCATTCCACGTGTATTGTTGGTTTCGTGACCGAAGTGGTATTGTTGCACAGTGTGTTCATGTGCAAGCAAACATAATCTTTTTTTGTCATGTGATGTTGTGTGTGCGCAGCACTGCCTTCTCTAATTTTGTTTGTGCTCCATTGAGCAGTTCAGTGGGAACCAGATCATTCATGAATCAGAGTGAGGTGAGCAGACTGCACTTACAGAGGTGGCACTGCACAACCAGCAGACCGGATGGCACTTGAATAGGGTGACCAGATTTAGAAAATGACAAACCGGGAAGGTTAGAAACATGAAAGTAGGACTAGCAACCTAAGCACATTCCACCTCCCCCCCCACCCCTGTCTCGGTCCCCTTCCATGGCACTCCCTCCCTATGGGATCCTGCATTTAAAGAAATATTTCCAGCACGTCCCATACATATTAACATATGCCACTATAGCGCTTTGAGGAGCTTTTGCTTTGATTGTTGTTACAGGGTTTGCTACACTCCATTTTTTTAACCAGTCTTAGTGGTGCAATCAGTAGACACGTGTGGTTATGGACATAAAGGTTGGAGGTTTGAGGCTACCCTGGGGTTTATAGCAATGGTGGTGCTAGAAACAGTTTGTTATGTAAACAGGTCAGCTCGGAGTGTTGCATTATAGCGGCAACCACCCTCCCTTTCCCAAAACAGGGGCGTGTATGTTAAACTCTCAGGACAGGGGACAGGGGTCCTAGTTACGGTGTCTGGTCACCCTACTAGTATCAGTTACACGCCTCCAGGAGAGCTGGCTGATGCTGGAAAGAAGGATGGCGCGTGTTCTAGCCGAGTCCACAGCGGGATGATGAGGACATTGGCAGGAGGAACCACATTATGCTTGACTGCATGTCCTGTGCTGGTTATCAATGCTGCAAATGCGGGCCTTGCAGCACGTCCCACTGCTCACAGATGGCCGTTTTCTGCTAGGTTTGGCTGCCCCAGATGCGAGCATTGTGTTAGTTTCTATTGTGTCACAGATGTCTGTCTTTTGGCAGTTTGCATTGCACCGTGTGCATGTACTGGCACAGTTTCCATTGCTTTCAAATGCAGGTCTTGCAGCACATACCATTGCCCACAGATTGCGGGTTTCTGCTAGATTTAGCTGCTGCAAATACGAGGATTGTGCCAGTATCTGTTGTAGCCCAGATGCTTGTCTTTTGGCAGTTTGCATTGATTGCCCCATGTACTGGTGCATTTGCCATTGCTCTCAGATGCAGGTCTTGCAGCACTTTCCGTTGCCCACAGATGCAGGTTTTCTGCTAGGTTTAGCTGCTCCAGATGCAAGCATTGTCAGTTTCTATTGTCGCCCAGATGTGTTTGTTTTGGCAGTTTGCATTGCCCTATCTGCATGTACTGGTGCAGTTTCTATTGCTCGCAGATACAGGTCTTGCAGCACGTTCCATTGCCGACAGATGCGAGTTTTTTTTTCCTGCTAGGTTTAGCTGCTCCCCATGCAAGCATTGTGTCCGTTTCTATCGTAGCCCAGATGCCTGCCTTTTTGCAGTTTGCATTGCCCCATCTACTGGTGCAGTTTCCGTTGCTCTCAGATGGCGGTTTTCTGCTAGGTTTTAGCTGCTCCATATGTGAGCATTGCGTCAGTTTTTATTGTCACCCAGGTACGCGTCTTTTTGCAGTCTGCATTGGCATATGTACTGGTGCAGTTTCCATTTCTCTCAAATGCAGGTCTTGCAGCATGTTCCATTGCCCACAGATGGCGGTTTTCTGCTAGGTTTAGCTGCTCCTCATGCAAGCACTGTCCGTTTCTATCGTAGCCCAGATGCCTGCCTTTTTGCAGTTTCCATTGCTCTCAGATGTAGGTCTTGCAGCATGTTCCATTGCCCACAGATGGCGGTTTTTTGCTAGGCTTAGCTGCTCCAGATTCAAGCATCGTGTCAGTTTCTATTATCGCCCAGATGCGTGTCTTTTGGCAGTTTGCATTGCTCCATGTGCAGGCAATGGTGCATTTTCCATTGCTCGTAGGTGCAGGATTTGCAGCACTTTCCACTGCCCACAGATGCAGGTTTTATGCTAGGTTTAGCTGCTCCAGATGCAAGCATTGCGTCCGTTTCTATTGTCACCCAGATGCAGTTTGCATTGCCCCACGTGCATGCAATGGTGCATTTTCCATTGTTCGTAGATGCAGGACATGCAGCACTTTCCACTGCCCACAGATGCAGGCTTTCTGCTAGGTTTAGCTGCCCCAGATGCAAGCATCGTGTCAGTTTCTATTGTCGGCCAGATGCCTGTCTTTTGGCAGTTTGCATTGCTCCATGTGCATGCAATAGTGCATTTTCCGTTGCTCGGAGGTGCAGGACATGCAGCACTTTCCACTGCCCACAGATGCAGGCCTTCTGCTAGGTTTAGCTGCCCCAGATGCAAGCATCGTGTCAGTTTCTATTGTCGGCCAGATGCCTGTCTTTTGGCAGTTTGCATTGCCTGGTGCCGGTGCAGTTTCCATTGCTCTCAGATGCATGGCCTTGCAGCACTTTCCATTGCCCCAGATGCTGATCATGTGGCCGTTTCCATTACCCAAGTTGCAGGTATCGTACCAGTGATTATTTCTCCGAGATGCACCAGAAGTCTTTCCCTCAATGTTGTTTGTGTGCTAACGAGCGTTGTCCACAATACAGCGTTGCTGGCGATTGCTATTCCTGGAGCAATGTTTGCTGCTCTGCTGCAGTTCACGTGCAGGTGATCTTGCAATTGACTTCCCTCAATGAAGATATAGCACTCACATCAGGTGTCTCAAAGATGATCTTGGACCAATGGTCTTTGCCACTGATTAGTTACACCTGCAATTCTCCTTCATCTGTCCAGAGGAGGAATTGGGCCGTAACAAAACGGATCTGCGCTCTGGCAGAAATCATCTTGCCGGAGTGCCGTTCCGTGTGATCCAGCCCCACCCCCCAAGTTGAGGAAGCTCTTGGCACCGAGCTCTGCGAATCTCCTTAACGCTGTACGTTTGAAATCTGCCAGGACACTCAATGCCAGCGCGATATGCAAGATTCAGCAACTGGCTCTGGAAGCCGCCCTAGGACAGCCCACACTCTAGCAATAACATACATGGTCCAAAGCTGTATGAATGTTGCATGCTTTGCACACATTTTACTGTCATGGCGACTGTTCTGACAGGTGAAATGAGCACCATACCAAGTGTGCATTGCATGCTCTGAAGGAATGCACGCTCAAATTACTAGTACAGATTTGTTTTATGAATTGGTGGTCATGTTTATGTTCCCAAAATGCATTTTGTTTTTATGCAAAGCAGCCAGCATCCTTTATTCAAGGCACCCACATCATTCAACACCTAGTTCCGCCCGTCAGCCCTGTCCACACCTCTGACAATCTGTGCCCAACCCCACCTACTACCACCTCCCCTGTGCACAAAGGTTGAGGGGGGGGGGTGATTTTCCCCAGTTAATTTTGTCCATTTCCAGCACGACATCTGTCCTTATTAGACACACGAGCACATTTGTACCGCAGACCCAATCACATTTTTTTCAAACTGGTCCCGGAGAGGCACCACCTCCCTGTTTGTTGGTGGTGGTGGCCTCGAGCAGCACTTCTTCCAGACCCCGGTACATTTGAGGCGCATGATGATAGGAGGGTAGAACTCGACAACCCCTGAATGCACTGTGCACACAGGTTTTCCTCGGCCATGTGAACTGCATATGTGCCTTGCACAGTGCACATTCCTGTACATTATCTCGTGCACAGAAATGTGCACGGCACAAGTGCAGCAACCCTCATCCATGGTGTGTTGCAAGTGAGATATTTGCACAGGTCCATGTGTGTCCCGGCAGCAATCATGTGCTGACTCTATGTGGGCAAGTCGAGCAAGGCTCGGGCTGGCTCGGGCCAGCTCTCTGGCTCAAGGTTTGCGGCAGTGGCCTCGAATACATAACACAGTAGCGAAGGATCAGCTAAATGATGCTCATCCGTTATTTACATAGTGCTTACGACTATGCACTGTACAAAGAAAATATTTGCATACCTTAATCATCTCATCCGACTTTGGTACTCATTGATCGGCCTCCAAAGGATGAACGGCTGACTTGCTCTTGCCGGGATTCAAACCTGCAACCTGCATATGAAACGTAGATTGCAGCGGCGAGCGCTCAACCCGCTGAGCTATCTTAACGGTTATAAAGGAGATAACTTTCCATGTGAGCTGCAAAGAACAACTTGACAGTACATCATTCTTTCTCTAATTCCTACCCCAATGTAGGTGGGCCATGTCCCCCCGCCGCCCCTTCGTTTGTGGTGCAGTATATGTGGAAAACATGATTTGCCTGTTTGGGGGAGAGCATCGTCTCCCCGGTGTACTTTTCTGCAGCCCCCCCCCCCCCCTCATCTCGGAGCTGTGCTTCAGGTATCCTTGCACGGCCTTCTTGAAAACCCCTTTTTCGCATGTCTCACTGCAGTGGGGCGCATATTTAAATGGGCAGACTTTTGGCAGCTGTCGGAGCACTAAGTCCAGACCCATGAATGTGGCATTCCCTGCAACTATGAACCTTGTGTGATTGTATATGATGGCCCATCACAACACAGGATTGGGTTTTTATGCCACATCACATATTTGCGCATCATCCATACTCCCAATCCACATGATCGTGTCAAACGATGTCTACAAGCAGTTATGGTGGAGTTTTTTGTTTAGTTTATTTATTTATAGAGCACACCTAACCCTTAGCTATCTGGGCGTGCCCTTTAAGTCTCATAACGTTCAGCTGCAACATTTAGGGGACAGATTTAGGCTAGCATTACTTTTCATCCTCATACTTGTAGCCTTCCATGCACGATGAGGGAAAACACAGCTGCAATCTTTTTGCGTATATGTTAAAGGTTAAGGGTATTTGTACCGCGCACCGTCACCAACGGAATTGGTCCCCAGGCGCTCTGGCGTATCTGCAAGCGATATAGTGGGATGGGTTAGTAAGATGAAGAGGGAGTAGGATAGTGAGAGGAGTGGTGTTCTGTTGGCAGCTTCAACTCGGTATACACCGGGTGATGAGCTTTGGTGCAGTTATCGGATCGGTGTCAGTCCGCGTGCGCTGTTGTTCCAGCTGATGTGTTGTTGCAGTGTTGTGAAGTGCGTGCGGCTTGGTGTGCGAGAGATGGTTGTGTGAGTTTCTTGGATGAGATAAGTATGCAGAGTTTGAGCTTATATTGGTTAGTGGGTTACCTGGCCTTTAACATGCTAACATTCACAGCTCTGTCCGAAGCAGCACCTGCCGGCCCCCACAATCCCATCCAGATGTGGCGCAGGCCAATGTCCAGAGCTCCATCTAGGTGTGGTCATGCCAACACTCAGTCTTATCCAGATGAGGGGCAGGCCAGTATTTAGAAGTCTGTCTAGGTGTGGGCATGCCAACACTCACACTTCCATCCGGATGCTACGCAGGCTGGTGTTCACAATTGACAAGTGTGGCACATGCTAGCATTCAAGTTTCTTCTAGGGGCGGGCGTGTTATCCTTCAATCAATCTTATCCAGATGCGACGCAGGCCAACGTCCACAATTCTAAGTGTGGCGTATGCTAGCCTTCAGGTTTCGCATAGGTGTGGGCATGCCAACATTCAAGGTCCCATCTAGATGCGATGCAGGCCAATACCCGCAACTCCATCCAAGTATCATGGTTTTAAAAATATTTCACAGGTCATTTTTCAAATCTGGCATGGAGTGGCCAGTGTTAATCCTGCTTCGAGAAGGAGACGCAGAGAGGGGATCGGAACCCCGATTATAAGAGACCATACTGAAAGTCATGGGGAACACAACTTTTTATGCTTCAAGGTTATGATAAGTCATTTATAACGGGTCTGTGCACAAGTGCATGCAATGCATTTGTAACTAATGCTGCTGCACACCTTTGCATGTAACCACAAACTCCGTATGAAGCATATAGAATGGAAGCATAAATCCTAACTGGAAACATATGGACGGTTAAGAACAGTGCAATTCCTATGTGCAGCGGCATTTCATAAAGAGATTACGGGCAGTTTAGGACTCTCGTACAGTAAAACAGTAGGACTGTATATAATGTATTTTCTTGAAAAAGCCCAAAGGGCGAAACCTCGGGCCAAGGAGTTGGCACATTAAGCTGAATTGCCAAAAGTCACTAATTTACTGGCACATTAAGGTTTAAGTTACTTACCTGTAACTATTGTTCTTCATCATGGCTCTGGCATGGATTCACATGATCAGGAATATTCCCCGTCGCCAGGCTGGGAATCCTTGGGAAAAGAAAAGACAGATTCACTTTCAATTTAAAAATGTATTCCTCCTCTAAACCAATCACTGTCCTCTGGGTCACACTGGCTCCATCCAAAGACAGTCCTCTCCCTAACCCTCGCCTCTGGCAGCCATCTTTAGATTTGGTAAGCACGTAAAGTGGCAGGATGGCCAAAAAGAGCCCCAGAGGGGCCGGAGGGAGGGTTCCCATGCTGGAGAACAATAGTTACAGGTAAGTAATTTAAACCTTCTTCAGCATGGTGTCTGGCATGGATTCACATGCTCATGAATAACAAATACACAGCAATACACATTCCACGACCACAGGAGGTGGCAAAGCTCAACAGAAGCAATTAACACTTACCCATGGAATGGAACAGACTCACCTCAAGCAAACAGTTTGCGTAGCACTGCCTGGCCAACTCTCGACTCCTCCCTGGAAACCCTGTCGACGCAGTAGAACCTCATGAAGGTATGCATGGACCTCCACATTGCAGCCCTGCAAATTTTGAGCAGGGGCACACCAGAAAGGAACGCCATCGTCACAGCAATGGCTTTGGTGGAGTGGGCTTCTAGACGGCCTGGCAGAGGCCAATTTACCAGCCGATGACAGTGCATGATGCAGCCGGAGGGCTATCTTGAGATTGAGGCCTTGGACAAGGCCTTCCGATAATTCGTAGGTGCAATGTTCACAAACAATTGAGAAGTCTTTCGAAAACTCTTTCTGCGTGCCACGTAAAACTTCAAGGCCTGAGCAACGTCCAGCGAAATGCATGGTCTTCGCCGGCAGCGATGAAGGGTTCGGAAAGAAAACAGGCAACACCAAAGGTTTGTTGTGGTGCAATTCTGATGAGACCTTTGGCATGAAAGTAGGGTGCGTACGCAGCACGATCCTCGATTTGTGGAAAATCCGATAAGGCTGCTTGCAGTACAGGGCTTGGCTCTCACCCACTCGACTGGCTGAGGTGATGGCCTCAAGGAACGCCGTCTTCAATGAGAGAAACTTGAGTGGGGCCTCAAACATAGGTTGGAAAGGTGCCCCCATGAGTCTTGTCAGGACTACATTGAGTTCCCATGCCGGGGCAGGCGCCTTCACCGGTGGGAAAGATCGAAAAAGCCCCTTGCGAAATCCCTTGACAAGTCTGTGGGACCACAAAAAGATCTTCCTGGGGATTTGGTGTAGTGTGAGATGGCCGCCAGGTGTACCTTGATGGACGCGTGAGCCAGACCAACTTTTGCCATGGAAAGCAAGCATGGAAGAATATGTGGGGCCGTGACCCTCAGAGGGGTAATCTTCTGCGACTGGCACCACGTAGAAAAATGCTTCCACTTATGGCCATAGCACTTTAGTGTTGACGACGCCCTGGCTTTGGCGAGGACCTCACTGCAGTCCGCTGGCAGCTCATAACCTCAAGACTCTAAGGCTGCAGGAGTCATGCCTTTAGGTTCAGTGATCCTGGGTCGTGATGAAGGATTGTGCCTCCCGCTCTGGTGAGCAGATGTGGAAGCAACTTGACTGGAGGCGACACTGGCAGGCTGAGTAGGTATGGATACCAAATCTGCCTCGGCCATGCCGGGGCGATGCGTATCATCTTGCACTGACAGGTCTGAGTGTGTTGATCACACGTAGCAGGAGAGGAAACGGAGGAAAAGTGTACAGAAACAGACCTTCCTCGGGAAGGAGAACGCGTGCCCCATGCTCCTCGTTTGGTGGAATCTTCTGGCAAACATTTGGCATTTTGAGTTTGCCGTCATGGCAAAAAGATCAGAGATCTGCCCCATTTGACGAACAGATGTTCCCATTAATCCTGACGAAGTTCCCAGTCGTGGCAGGACCGCAGTTCCCTGCTGAGGGAGTCGGCGATGTGTTCTGGATGCATGCCAAGTGAAACAGGACGAGAAACATCCCGTGTCCGATTGCCCAATGCCACAAGCACTGAGCTTTCCTGGAGAGCACTGGGGCATCGAGTGCCCCTTTGTTTCCTGATGTAGAACATGGTGGTGGTGGTGTCTGTGAAGATCCTCACCACCTTGCCTCTCAGACAGTAGGAAAGACTTAAGGGCCCAGAACACTGCATAGCTTCAGGATGTTGATGTCAGATCCTTCCCCTCCGGAAGCCACAGACCTCTGGTGTGCAGATGTGCGGTGTGAGCCCCCGAACCTTCCAGAGATGCATCCGTGGTGACTGTCTCCTGGTATGGCGGGTTTTGAAATCCCAACCCCTGCGCGATGTGGGAGCGTAACCCCCCCACCATTTTATGGCCTCCGGTTTTCCTTGTTGAGGGAGTATCTTGTCAGCAAAACTCCCAGACACTTGTATCCAACGTGCACCCAAGAATTCCTGCAGGGTTCGCATTTGCAACCTGCAGAGACAGATGAGGTAGATGCAGGATGACATCATGCCCAGCAACGACTTGATGTCCCGAACCATGGCCGTCTTCACTGATGAGTCGTCGTACCTTTCCTTGAATGGCTGCTAACCTCTCCTCTGAGGGGGATACCAGGCAAGCCACTGTGTTGAGTGTGGTGCTGAGGAACATTGTGTTCTGCGATGGCGTTAAGCAGGATTTCGGATAGTTTACAGAGAACCCCTACTCCGCCAGCAGCTGGACGGTCTCCTTCGTGTGCTCGTTGGCCAGTTCCCAGGAGCGGGCCTGTATCAGCCAAACGTCCAGGTACGGGTATACGTGTATGCCCTGCAGACGCAGGCGGCCGCCACGGGGGCCAGGCATTTTGTGAACACCCTTGGGGCCGACTTTATGCAGAACGGTAGGGCCATGTACTGGCAGGTTTGGCCTTGTACCACAAACCGTAGGAACTTCCGATGTTTCCTGTAGCGGGGGTCATGGAAGTATGCATCCTCTAGGCCCAACAACGTCACAAAATCCTCTTCCTCCAGTTGACCGAGCACGTGTTGCAATGTGACCATCCTGAATTTTTGGGACTTCAGGTACTTGTTTAGACAGCGTCGGTCTAGGATGGGTCTCCAACCCCCTTCTTTCTGACTAGAAAGTATCTGTAATAGACTCCGGAGCCCCAGAGCCATTGGGGAAAGAGCTCTATCGCCCCTTTCCATAACATGGCTCGCACTTCTTCTTGGAGCTGAGGGCTGTGCTGCTCCTGTCGGGAAACCGGCGGAATACAAGGGCATCTGCGTTGGAACTCCAAGGTGTGTCCCTGGGCGAGGGCATCCAGCACCTATCTGTTGGTGGTGATCTTCCACTCGCTGAAGAACCTCATCAGCCAGCCTCCCACTGGGGTGCACAAGCTTGGAGGTGCTGGAGTTTGAGTGGAATTGACACACCTCGTCTGGTCGAGAGCCTCTATGAGGGACATCCGGTGTGGTGATTTGTTGTCTGCCAGGTTGTGTCGTCGGTTCCCGTGGAAGTGTCCGTGTGGGCATCCAAGTCCGCGCGTGGAATCTGGTCCCGACGTGGTGGAGTAGGCTGATGCAGCGGCATCGGGTGACGCCGCTTCTTCTTACATGGAGGCTGGTCAGGGGCCTGCGGTACAACAGGTGGCGGTATTGGAGGCAACCTTTGCTGGATCTCCGTCACTAGAGTGTGGAGAGTTGACAGGATGTCCATGGATATGTCCCTCAGCTGGGGAGGGAATGATGGAGCGCTAGGTCGTGTGCCGCCGTCATCCTCGTGGACTGTATGGATGAATGATTGGTCGTCGTCCGTGGAGTAGATTTCCATTGGCTGATATTTTGGAACATTGGAGGGCTGCTTTGTGCCCTCCTGGCCGCCCCCTTTTTTTTCCTCCTGAGGGCTGAGTACCAGGATGTGAACCAGTGCCTTCTCCTCCAGGGGTGCCTGCAGCCTTCGCTGCAACCTCGGCGGCCGTGTCGGATGGATACTCTTTGTGCTGTAGGGACCACCCTTGTCTGGTCGGTATCGCCTTCCGTAGCTGTCGCCGCAGAGGATGTCGATGAAGCGGTCAACAGGGTCTTCTGCTGTGCCGGGTGAGCCTGCTGTGAGGGCTTCTTCTCTTCCTCCAGCCTCTGTTTCTCTGATTTGTCTCTTAACTTGGCTGGGGTGGAGGACATCCTCTTTGAGCTGGAACCCGATGACAGGCTGGCTGAGGCAGCGGATGGCCGATCGCGGTCTAACCGACATGGGACCAGCATCAGTGCCGATCCCGGTGGAATCTGCCTTGCGGTTCTTAGCTTTGTCTTGGACCCTCACGGATTGGGCGTCCTCAAAGGACTTCGACCTCCTCCCGATGGAACAAAAATAGAATTTTTCCACAAAAAAAGGGAAAAAAATGTACAAAATAGCCCGGAGAGCAACTCGAGGACTGCCAACACTGAAGTGTTCGGTAAAAATCTGAAGATGGATGCCAAAGGCGGGGCCTAGGGAGTCCAAGGGAGAGGACTGCCATTGGATGGGGGGCAGTATGACCCAGAGGACATTGATTGGTTTAGAGGAGAAACACAGTTTTAAAGGGAAACCAAAAGTGAAAGTGAAACTATTTTTCTTTTACCGAGGATTCCCAGCCTGGCGACGGGGAATATGCATGAGAATGTGAATCCATGTCGGAGAAACTGAATTGTCCAAACAGTAAAGTCACTTATTTACTAACCCACCATAATTTCTAAGTCACAAGAATACAGATGACTCATTTTACATATGCGAAAAACCGGTAAAAGATACTTCTTTTGAATATAACTTATGTATTCGAGAATGACCTCACACCTCCTGCACAACCTTAAACCCCATACCAGGTCCTCGCCCTAGGTGACTTCTTGGGTTACGGAGACCCATCCGACAAAGAGGCCACATCCCTCTCCTCCCTCAACTTCTCTCAAATGATCCTCAAACCCACACACCACCTCTGTCTCACCCGGGACTGGTAGCTTTACCATAACTGTCATCTCCTAATCTCCAACACCCCATGTGCCTGGTCAGACAACCATCTTATCCTCACCAGCCAACCTGCCCCCCCACCCTGCATGTCCCCCTTCAGGCCTCACCCACTTACTCCCACTGCACCTGCATCCTCACCAGCGACCACATTCTACCCATCCGCAACCCCCACCCCATCACCACTGCTGGCAACGACATAGACAAACTTGTGACCCTGTACAACACCACCCTCACCTCGGCTGTAGACACCCTTAAAGCAACGCTCCCTCAAGCTCTCCTCTCAACACCTAGTACACCCCTGAGCGCCACACCCTGCGCTCCAAAAGCAGGCCAGCAAGCGTGCCTGACTCACATGACCCTCCATTGAGAACAAGACCAGATTTGCCTCCAGTGCTAAAGCCTATAAGCATCTCATCCACCTTGCCAAAGCATTTGCCTGCTCCTCCAGAATTTCTAAGGCAAAATCAGACTCTTGTGAACTCGCAAGCCCTCTCGGACAAAATCTCCCTCCTTCAAAACAAAATCCAGCACAACTGTGCCTCCCTCAACGTCCCGCCTCATCCCCTTCTCCCCCACCTATGCACCTGCGTAACACCCCCCCTCTTCAAATTCAGCCACGTCACCACCCAAGAGGTTGCATCACTTCTCAACAGCCTCAAGCCCTCCTTATGCAAAGCAGACATTTGCCCCGCTCCCCTCATCAAAGAATGCTCTGAGCCCCTGATCCCTCTTATAACTGCCCTCATCAGTGCATCATTCGACTCCTGCTCCATCCCACCCTCCATCAAAGAAGCCTAGATCACCCCGCTCCTGGAGAAACCCTCCCTAGCCCCTGCCATCCCCACCAACTACATGCCTATTACTTCCATCCCATTCCTCTTGAAAATAATAGACCGCGCCCCCTATATCCAGGTCCAAGATCATCTAGAAAAATGCCACCTCCTCAGCCCCGCAAATCCAGTTTCTGCCCTGGTCACAGCACTGAGGCTGCCCTCCTGGACCTAAACAATCAACTAGATGATGCTCGTGACTCTGGCAACGTCATTTTCCTCGTGCTAATAGACTTATCTGTGGCCTTTGACTTGGCTGACCATACCATACTCTGCAACCACCTATCCACAGCCACCCTTTTCTCCCCTAAAGCCTGCCAACGGATCTCCTCTTTCTTGTTCGACCGCACCTCGTGTGTCTTCACCGGCAACCACTCCTCACGACCATCACCTGTGGGGTCAAGGCTCATGCATTTCCCCCACCCTCTACAACGTCTTTACCAAGACCCTCTATGACCTGCTCGACTCCCGCCAAATCAAATATGCTAACTTTGCTGATGGCACTCAGATCCTCATCCCCCTCCCCGGCATCCATCACCAAGACACCGACAAAATGAACTGCATCTATCAATCCTGGATGGCGACCCATGGGCTTTGTCTGAATGATGATGAAACTGAGCTCCTTCTTTTCGGCAACCCAGCCCACCTAGAACCCGAATACTCTGACTTCACCATTGACAACACCGTTCCGGTCTCCCCAGTAGTCAAAACCTTGGGCGTCCGCTTGGACTCAACTCTCTCATTCACCAAGCATGTGAACTCCATCACCTCCTCATCAGCATATACCGCCAACATCAACAACGGCTGCCGCCCATACCTCTCCACCGACAATTGCATCAACCTCGCCCGAGCCACCCTCTGCTCCAAGTTGGATTGCTGCAACTCCCTTCTCGCTGGCACCTCCAAAGGAAAGCTGCTTAACTACAAACTGTTCAAAACAACGCCCTTCGCTTAAAAATATCATACCAAATCTCTCAAGCCATGAGAGATGCCCACTGGCTGCCAGTGAAGGACGGTATCTCCTTCAAAATTCTTACCCTGACCCACCTCCAGCAGTTATGCGATACAGTGAGGAGTACACGGGTATGAAATGGAGATATGCAAGTATTATGGTGTAATATGTGGACAAGTGCCCAGGTTATGGACAATTTGAAATGTAAAGCACACTTATAGCCCAGGGGCATTGTATGATCTGTGCTGCATGCGTGGTTGCCGTGGCGGTGGCAGCCATCTTCAAAAGCTACTGTCATAAGACCATCATTCCTCCCCATAGAGGTGAGTGTTCTATGCGCTATACAAGAAATATGAAAGTAAAAGTGGGCACTTGGCATCAGGGTAACATTGTTCACATGCACGATTCTGATGGTATGCATTTGCCAAGCATGAGTATTTCAAGCTTGAACATTTTCTTTCTTTCTTCTCCACGAAGTCAAACAATTAAGGCTGTTTAATAAGATAGTGCACAACAGTCCAACAGATTCTTAATCACATGGCTGAACACGTTTGGAGCTTGCTCAGTAATGGACAGCTAATTAGTAAAACTATTGTGCATTTCCAAATGTTGACATGCAAAATACCAACACCGAGAGACATCCCGGAGTTTGAGGTGTGCAATATATAACTGGATGTATTCTTGTTAATACGATCATTACTATAATTAATGTGATTATTGAACAATAATTCTACAGTTTGGCACCGGTCGCTGATCTGATCTTTTTATTCCGGGCACTGGCTATTGACAATAATGACACAAGCAAGTGTAACATGTGCACCAGTTCACACTTTGGTTGCATCTTGTGTGATTGAATGCCATTAAAAATATAACGAAACACTTGCCTTTCTGCTGCATATTGGATCCACATCGTTGTCTTATGGGCCAGCGCTATTTTAAACATGGCTCTATCAGCTCAAGGCTGACCGAAAGCTCCGCCCTTTTCAAAAAGGACATTGATTTCAATTGGAGAAATATGTATTTTATTTGCATACCCATAGTACATTGCTCTGTGACTCTAAACTTGCGATTAACTTCCAATGATGGCTGCTAGGTGGTTTTCCGACATGTGTGGCTCGTGGACGACTTAAGTGGCCTATTCTGCTCTCGTGTTACATTTTAGAAAGTTTTTCTTTCGTTTTTTGAACCCACCATAATATTGATGCTGCTTGAAAATATAGAGAGCCTATCTTATTTTTTCAGTGACAAAGAAATCCTGTCGCAACATTTTTTACAATAAATGTTCTCTCCATACGGTCTTTTCTCAAACCTGTTCGCCTCTTGTTTGATTTGCAATGTTTCCTGCGGTGCAAGCTTTTTCTGAGGGTGTCATTTTTCAAGATTAATTCACTTGTAATATATATACTCTGCTTCTAGTGAAATCCACTTTCCACATCTTTTTCTTTTTTTTAGCCTATCTACATCTCTAATTTGGTCCTTATGTTATCATAAACCTTTTAAAATTCCACACTTGCCTATTCATTCTTGTGCCCTTTTTAGTTTGGCTATTAGGTGGCACAATATACGCCCAAAGTATTGCTTTTAGAGTACAGATAGGGAGAAATAGGATATGAGGAGGGACACACATCTTGATGGTGGTGTTTGGTTATTTGCCCACCCATTCACTGCCGAGGGCCATGCAAATCTCTATGGCCATTCCCACCAAGTTCCTGCCCCTCCACGCCCACAACACCTTTTCATGGGACCTCTTTGAGCTCGCTTTAATTAAGCCTTACCATCAGGCTTGGCACTTTGTGCCTGCTAGTGTTTTCTCAAAGCAGTCTTCTGAGAGTTAATGACTTAATTGGAGTTTTTCAGGCACTTGATTTATAAGCACTATGTGTGCCCTTCACTGAAGTCCTGTTAAAAACAAGCATTGGAAAAGCCAACAGTTGTTGCATGTGTATATTCAAGCATTTGCCAGGCACTGATATTAAATGCTCAGGTACTCAACGCCATTTCTCACTTGCTACCACCAATAGCCAGTTAATACAACTATGGCAGTGACTGGCCAAGTGCGTTTCTTATGCCTGCACAAAAGCCCAAACTGTTGGCATTGCCAATGTTCGTTTACTTTGCACAGAGGACTCTGCAGCTTTGTTTCTTGTGGTTGTTTTTTCTCCTCGCTACGTTTAAACTTGTTTGCTGTTTTCATACATTTCACAGAGCCTGAACTGTGTGACCTTGTGAGAAAGTCACTCGACCATGAAGTCTCTGCCCAAACCTAACACAATGTTTATAACACAAGGACATAGGCTACCCCACCTGTCTGGCACTTGCCGGCAGTGTTTTGCAGCACGAATTGACCGATCATAACAACCAAAATTGCATTTACACTTTTGACAAATTTTATTATCTAGCACATCGTTAAAAAAGCCTGTTCAGGCCGTTGTACATATATAACCATTTTCAACCTCATGCATTATGGGTGTTTGTACACATTTTATCATATTAGGTATTCATATAATAACAAGTTGCAATGGAGTCTTTTGCACAGTGGGGGTTAGTACAGGCTTAGAATGTGGTTATTATAACCAATGCATCTGTCTAGTCGACACTTGTGGTGTTTCTGGCAAGAACTGGTGGTTGGGTGTTCTAGTGCCGTCTTTAGGACTGTGAAAGTGGACTGAATGGTGTCACTAGTGTACTCCGTCGGTGGAACATCTAAAAATAGAAAAATAAAATCAGAACAATGGTGTCTCTCTACAGGATTGGTGATTGCCTGTGGTGTGTGCTGTAAAATATCCTACCTGAGCCAGTGATTTAAGTGTCACAGGTTCTGAGAAGAGATGCAGTGTTCTTCTCAAAAGCTGCCCTCTGTGCCATCAAAAAAGAGTGCCCCATACCCCCTATATATAATAGACAAACCTAACACAAGCAAAAATACAGCTCCTTGCTACTTGATTAAGACTGAATAAAAGCTGCAATTTCCAACATATTTAGAAAACCATTGGCCCTATTTATTGAAACATGTTAAAAGTCAATCATACATTTGACGGCGGCTTAGAACAGACGGACCCAAAGCACTGTTAAGTCTACCCAGGTATACATATTTCAAGGTCCGGCCAGAGGGCTCAGTTGGACGCAAAACCACCATGATGTCAAACCATTGGCAAAACCCGCTAAAACCTGACAGACCATCACATGGTATATTGCCTTCCCAGTGAGCAGAACCGACACTGCTCCATCCTAACGGTGCAGCTACTGGAGGATTAGGATTGTACACCTGGACTCCTGGATACTCTTTCAAACTGTCTGTCAAGAGCATCAGCGCAGGTACAGGATCTGGTGTGCGCCCCGCCCGCAACGAGCTAGTAAAAAGGATTAACTGCCTGTTCCCCTCCACCTGCGTCTCTCGAGGAGGCTTTTCAGATTGTCATAGTTGCCTGTGCTAATCCTTTGGGTAGCGTGAGCCATTGCGTATGAAAAGGGGAAGTCCTGCAAACATATAATTGCACAATTTCCTGTCTAAGCGATTCCATCCGCAGTAGTCAATTTAATAATGCAATGGGAAACCTGTAAAAGGAGAAGAATCGGCCCAAGCAAATGTAGCGAATCCCATTGCTGCACAACTACATTTGCACACCATGAACTCCAGACCTTAGACATGACCTTCCTGATAAATACTCGCTGTTTCCTCAGATCCGGGAGTCCTTAAGAGGGGTTCCCTGAAATGCACACCCATGTTATGCTGCACCTGGGATGGGTTCCAAATGAAACTTGATTATTTGTTTCCTTCTTGCACAATGATCAATTGGTGGCCGACTTCAAGTTTAAAGGTACTAGCCAGGAGTTAGTCATTCGCCCCCTACCCGGTTGCACACCATTTCCTACTCGCTGCACGTGAATTATCACTTGCCGGCAGAGTCCTTGTGGTCCCGGGCTTACTTGCATTAGTCCCAGTCTGCTTTCCATGCAAACTGTTGGAGGAGGAGCCCATTGTTCAAAACGGCTTTCCTCAAGCGGAGCCCGGCAGAGTCCTTGTCCTTGCAGTACAGGCAGAGGAGGGCGGGTGTGATAACACTGTCGTTTTGCTTGTCAGTGTGTATTTTCTGATCACCCGTCCGTCCTGAGGATCGTGGTTTGATGCCCGTACTAACTGTAGTGCAGTGGGCGTAGCTCTGTCGTTGTGAACCTCGTGTGAAGACCAGCTCACATAAGTGCAGGCTCCCTTGGATTGGGGCGCATTTTGCTGTATTCCATCGTCATTTCCTCTGCCTTTGGAGTCGCACAGCAACGTGATATTAACTTATTAACTTAGTTATTGTTATACATACTGATATCTACCTTAAAGCTTATGTAGGAAAAGAAACGAGGATCCAAAGGTAGGAGCCCTCCCGTCCCCTGCACTCTATTATAAATCATCAACTGATGGTTCATCAAGGTCAGATATGTTAGTTATTATTATTCAATGGTATATAGATTATATAAAACACGAGAATAATCATTTACTTGTTTCGTAAGAAAAACCAAAGAGGTTTTAATTTGTAGTCACAATTAGTTCACAATTAGATTTTGAACTGAAAAAGCAAGGATAGCTGTCAACAAAATGATGAGCAATGATAGTCTATGTGTACAATTGAATTTGTTACCCATTGGAAATTTAGAACTACAAGTCCCAGAATTCCAAGCAAAACCCAGACTGAATGACCTTTTCACGCACGGCTAAGCGAAATTTGAGAGCTTTGGATATATGTTCCAGCTGGAAACGAACAGAGAACAGAGGAACCAGTTTCTTGAAGAAACAGAGACGTTCTCTATCTGTTCAAGAGTTTAACCCGCTTGGCTCAAGAAGAAGGGATATTCATCCCGAAACGCGTCAGCCACCATTCAATTGTATACATGGACTATCATTGCTTATCACTTTGTCGTCCAGCACTGACGGGAGGTTAGTCAGCCATTGCCCCCAGTGGGGCCCATAGAGAGACAGTCTGAAGGGGGGATGAGTCAATTGTGGCTTCTACAGAAGTAAAGATTATCTCCTGGAATATTGCTGGCCCCTGTGGTAAACTGCAGCTGGATGAGTACGTGGAATTCTTGCAGTGCCGTGGGATCAACCTACTACAGGAAACCTGGGACCTTGAGATTCCTCTCCTGGGTGGCTATGTCTCCTACGGCATCCCTGCTAAAAGGGAATAGGAGGGGGAAGTGTTACGGGGACCTGGTTGTAATGGTCAAGGCATCGTTAGCCTGCAGGGTGGAGGTGGTCAAGACAAAGTTGGACTATTTACAATTCCTAAAATTTAAACCGCCTGGTACCAAGAGGTTTGATGTTTTAAACGTTTACAATAGCCCGAACAAGGTAGAGGGGGGATAAATGGACAAAAACAATGGAATATTTGGACAAGTGTAGGGTTGGTGCAGGGTGCACGCAGCACAGACTCATTTCGGGGTGTGGGGGGGATTTCAATGTCAAAATGGATTGCAGCCTGACAAAAGATCTTTACGAACATTTGGAGGACCAAATCTTAAAGGTTTTGGATCCTCAAATGGAGGATACCAGAGTTTGCACTAGGGGCCTTCAAGCCTTCAACTCTGTGTTTTAGGTCATAGAACGGGGTATGCGAGCTGTGCATGGGCGTATTAACCCAGATATTCCCGGGAGATGTACATTTAATAACCATTTGGGTACTTCAACCATCGACTACTTTTGTTTATGGTTGGATCTATGGAAACTAATTGTGGTTTTTGAAGTACCGAGAGTGGGGAACAGTGATCATTACCCCTTGGTTCTAACACTTAGAGGCTTGGTGGAGGGAGAGGGGCAAATGTCGGGCTTACCATGTCAAGTGGATAGTGATGCAGTGTCTTGCAGAAGAATCAAATGGGGGGAAATGCATGGCTCTGGCCTGCATCTGAAAATACTGGCCATGCAGAAAAGGTAACTAATGGAAATTCTGGAGTACTCAACTGGTCCCAGGGAAGTGGTGAGTTTCTTCGTGGCTATCCTGGCAGCCCTCACGGGGGGTTTTATGATGGTCCCTAAACGATAGGGGAGTGGTGGGAAGAGGGGTTGGTTTGACCCGGCTTGTAGGATGGCCAAACTAGCACTTTTAGATGCTCTAAAACGTCCAGCAATGGACAGACACAGCATAGTTGAAGCCCGTTCTGACTATCGCAGGGCGATGGAGCCAAGGAAATTGGAGTTGGAAGATAAGGCCTGGGAAGATTTCTTGGTGGCGATTAGGCTGAATGATGCTAGGGGTTTTTGGGAGTTTAAGGGTGGGCCCTTAGACAAGGGAAGTCAGGGCCTGCAGGGTACACATGTGGGGATGGCGGACTGGGTATCTCACTTTGGGACACTTTTTGATGATGGTTGCTCTCGAAAAGAGAAGGTGTCTGGGGGTGTTATTTTATGTTTCACCTTGGAGAGGAGGTGGTGAAAGAAATTGGGGCCCAGTCACGAAACAGAGCTCCTGGTCCGGACGCCATACCGGCAGATATTTTTCAGGATCAAATCGGTTTATGGGCTCCCGTGTTGACCCTGCCTTTTAACGCCTGCATGAGCTCGGAGCACTATCTACCGTCTTGGAGGACTGCGACTATCTTTCCCATCTTTAAAAGGGGAGATGTAACTTTGCCCTCATCCTATTGCCCGATTTCTCTTTTGGGTACCTCTTTTAAAATGTTTGGCCGGCTACTGTGGGGTTATTTAGAGAGCTGGCTTACAGAGCCCGAGATCCTTACAGATATCCAATTTGGTTTCCGACCTTGTTTGAGTACAATGGAGCAATTGCTGAATTTGTACCTATTGGTGTCCAATTTTGTGTTTTGTAGGGGCAAAGTGGTTTATCTCGCTTTCATGGACTTAAGCCCCGCCTTCGACAAGGTTGAACGTCCAAGGTTGTGGGCTGTGCTTGAGACCATGGGCTGCCCTGAGGACATTTTTGCAGTACTGCGAGTGATTCATGCTGACAATAATGCCAGTGTTCGATTTGGACCTGGGGGGGGGGGGTGTACAGAGTGATTTCATATAGGTTTGGGGGTTCGGCAGGGGTGCATGCTAGCCCCCATTCTCTTTACTCTGTACATTAATGGTCTATTGCAAGCTTTGCTGAGTACCAGGGCAGACTTTCTGAAATTGGGGCGTAGGTCCTTTCTGGTCTTAGCATATGCAGACGATAAAGTGCTTATGGCCAGAACCCCCGCAGTGCTTTACAGGAACTGGTGGGTGCATATGCCTCCTTTATGATCAGCCTGGCACTGAAGATTAACACTGTCAAATCGACAGTGATGGGCTGTAGTGGAGGCAGGAAGCTCATTAAGATGCGCCCCATACTGTGCAATGGGGAAGTTATTCCCAGGGTGGCAGAATTTGATTATCTGGGTGTCAGATTTTCCAAGACTTTGACAGGTAGTGCACATGTTAAAAAACAGTCCTTGAAGATGTCAATACTTGGGGGGCCTATCTCGTTTTTTGCAAAATGTAAAGGCCAACATTTGCAATCTGCCCTTACAGTCCCTGCAAGTCAAGGCAGCTACGCAATACAGAGCGGCCCTGTGGGGTTACTGTAAGCCTGGCGATTTGCAGGATAAGGAAAATCGGTTTCTTAAAAACCTATTGGGGCTCCCTGGTTCTTCTTCTTGTGCCTTGGCCGACAGGGAACTGGGGTTGACCTTTTGGGAGGATGAATGGGTAGCTTCCCTGAGCATTTTATGGCTGAGAATATGGGGGAATAAAAATGCCACTCTATGCCATTTCACCATAAGATCTACGCTGAACAGGAAAATGTGGGCTACAATACCTTGGCTGAGGATGGTAAAGGACCTCTTATGCCAGTCCAGTGTTCCCGTTGTGCCACCTCCAGCAGTAATGCCTTTACCGCAGGAAGTAAGATCATTTAAGGAGGCAGTGAACCTGGGGATTGTGGTTCAAAGTGTAACATGGGTGACACAATCGGACAGTGTTCACAAGCTTATAAGTGGGATTTCAATGTTACAGCCGTATCTTGTCTGGGCCAGGAACAAACATCATAGCTGGCTCATTACTTGGGCAAGATTTGACTGTTTACGGCTGAGGGGCAATACGGTGAAGAAATGAATGGGTTATCCAGATGATCCCAGCTGTCCTGTGTGTGGTGCCCTGAATGAAAATCGGAGTCATTTCGTATTGGTTTGCCAAGGTTATGGGGAGATCAGAAAATGGCCGATTCTCCAGATATTAAAACGCACAGATCTGCGTCAATACAGGCCGGCCATGATATTTCTACTGAAGGTGGAGACTGAATTGACGGCATGGGCTCTGTTGTCTTGCTTGAAGGCTGCTATGTACAGAAGAAAGGGTTTTTATGAGATTAGAATGCGGCACATTAAGATTTTAAGATGCGTGGGTTTAACGTTATTACTTTTTAGAACATTTGTGCACGTTTTGGTGAGCAATTCATACACAATGTATTATCTGTTTATGAAATGTTTTGTACGATATGTTTTGCTTGTGTTTAATGGGTGTTTTCTATCCGAATAAACATAACTACAACAACATCACTCGCCACTGGTGAGTGCAGGCTGTGTTGCTTGGATCGAGGAGTGGGCCCCCCGGCATGCGATGCCGCAGACTTTCTGTAGAAACGTACAGAGGCGCGTTAGTCGCTTTTCCTAATTTACAGGCTTTGCAGAAGACATGTTCCCTCATTGCTTTTATTAGAATCCCCTATCGGTTGCACTTGTTTGCATAAGGTCTATCTGTGGGTAATGTATGGATAGCTGGGAGCCTGTCAACTTGTTGCGCTCTTATCATGGTTCGTCAAAGCCGAAGTTATTTGATTAAGTGGTGGCCCTTGATGGAACCTGCTGTGCCCTTGGCTTGGTGTATATATTGTGTAATCACACAATCATGCTCCCATATCACGCCTAATGTTTCTGCAGCCACCTGCAGGTGCCCACGCTCCTTTGGTAGCCTTACTTGATTTTTATTCTCCAGCGGGACTTGCTAACACAGAACCTTGTGCTTTTGCAGATGTGCTTAAGATGGTCCTCACAATTGTTGGGTTATTCCTCTAGCCTTAAATCATATGCATCCCAACCAGCCTATTGTGCATGTCTTTACTGAAGTACCACAATACCTAATTTTGGATTTCATTATCTAATTATTCTTCTTTTCTTTTTTTTGGTGTAGGCTTGGATATGAATTTCATTTTGAAAATGTGCGTGTAAAGTTAGCTGCTTTGCCATATTTTATAACCAATTATAATTATATCAAAATAGTTCATTTTAAATTAACTGTTTCGGAATTAGTTCCTGCTGTGGTATTGGGTGGATTCTTGTGTTCTTAATGAAATGACTTGGGCTTCAACGAACCTAGGGAAAAGACCAGCCAGTCGGCAGACTCCTGGCGATTCAGAAAGCTCAATTATGTATTACCCACAGATAAAACATTATGAAAACAAGTGAAAGTGATATGGGATTCTAAAGAAAGCATTGAGCGTGCATGTCTTTTTGCAAAGCCTGTAAATCGAGCGGCCCATGCTGGGTGTGTTGTCAATATGAGGGGAGCAGAGTTTGCGTATGATGCCAGTTCATGTGTAGTTGCCATCAGGTTCCACTTCACAGGCAACCTGGCTCTCCAGGGAGATCCAGCCTCTAATGCCTAGTCTCTTTCTTACAACCCACAACATCTAATGCTGAAATAAAGATAGTCAGCCACGCTGGGATCAAGAGGGGGTAGAGGGGTAGGATTGCCAGCACATCGCAGGAGAAAAGAAAACAAACAAAATATCAGAAGGTGTTCAAACCCAGCCATGCTCAAGTGTCATGCTCTCAAGAAAGCGGTAACTATTAGAGTCACCCATGACCTAGCAGATCAAGTGTTACCAGTGTTTACAGGGCCCGAAGCAAAAGGAAGCACCCAGGAAAGGAGGGAGATACCAAGAGGCTACCTCAAGGAACCCTGAGGCCTTTGGGTGTGCTGCCGCATTATAAGCAAAAAAGTCAAGTAAAAGTGAGGTTAAAAACTGAAGCACGGGAAAAACCTGCGTAAGCAGCCCAACTATGGAGAAAAATTAACAATTAAGAATTTATAGAAATTATGGAATGAGAGAAACCGCAAGGGCTGTGGATCAAAGACGTTGCCAGATAATGACTTGTCAGAACATCCGGGATAATGCTACCACTCCACCTAATGCTCCTGAAGTAGTGAATCCACTTCCTGGGAATTCCATGCCTCCCTGATGCGTACAGTGGCCATCTTTGAATGGGCGATCCTTACAGCGTCAGACAGCCCCACCTACTTCAGTGACTCAGCCTGTAGTAATCTGCAGACCAGGAGGGATGCGAGAGTCGGTGTATGCGTCTTTTCTGATGGTCTAGTAAAAAACAGATTGATGCTGCCTGACTGTCGCGTAGCTAGCAAACCATGCGTGGGTACATGGCTGACAACTTTTCCAGTTTCCAGCATCTGCCCAATTATATGTTTGATTATCAATTAGATAATATAAAAAATGTCTGCAAGTATTTAAAACCTATTTTTCCACCAATGCATGATGCATGCAGTCTTGTTTTGGTTGGCCCAGTACCTATTTGCTAGATTGTTCATTTTGTTAGCACTACACACTGTCGCAGATGACCTCAAGAATGCACCAACATCCAGTGACAGTTCAAAGGTTTATATTTGTAGGAAAATACTCCAATTGCTGTCCCCCTCTCTCTAGTCTAGGAATGGGCTATCCCTCCATAAGCCCGGTGCCCTTGCACCCCATGCTGGCCTCTAGAGCTCGGTAACCACTACTATCTAACTCAATGTTATGGCCTAGAGGCAAATGCCTCGTCTAGCTAAACTACCTCAGGGAACAACCTTGTGCCTCATCGAGCTAAACTCACTCGGGGAACACCCTTGTGCCTCATCTAGCTAAACTCCTTCAGGGTACAACCTTGTGCTTCATCTTGCTAAATTCCCTCGGGGAACAACCTTGTGGTTCATCTAGCTAAATTCCCTCGGGGAAGACCCTTTGCCTCATCTAGCTAAACTCCCTCAGGGTACAACCTTGTGGTTCATCTAGCTACATTCCCTCGGGGAACAACCTTGTGGTTCATCTAGCTAAATTCCTTTGCGGAACACCCTTGTGCCTCATCTAGCTAAACTCCCTCAGGGAACAACCTTGTGGTTCCAGCTCATGCTTCCTAATGTGATCGAATTCAAGATGTGCTCCTTCCAGAAACTGAAGTCCCTCTCTGCCTTGTCTTTCCATCCCCTGGTGTTCCTATATCTGTGTCACTCTCCCTTCCCCCTCTTCTCCCTCCTACCCCTCACACTATATCTCTCTCTGAGTCTTTCTTCTCTATCCCTCTGATGTCCCTCTTGCTATGATCTATGTACATCTTCATATCTTACTTCCCCTACTCTCTCTCCCCTCTTCGCCACTACTACTCCCCCTCTCCAAACTACTACTACTCCCCACTCTCCTACTACACCCACACCTGCTTACTCACTCTTTCACTCGCCTTCTCACCCACGCCCAACTCTACTCCTAAACAAGCTCATTCAACTCTCAGTACCAATTCGTCTCACCAACACATACCGCCCCTTGCGCTCTGCCTGAATAATCCACCTCCACACTCTTCTGCACCATCCATCCTCCTCCTGATCTTGATCTGTTGTTGCCTCTTCTGACCTCACTCGAACAGCCCACAACTTCCTGCTTACAGAGTCTTTATTTATCCTACCCCCATTCCCTCCATTGAAAGTCCTCCTGTGCTGGTTCTCTCGGCCAAAATCCTACTATTTACCCCGCCTCTCTCCAGGGAGCGTTACAAGCCCTTTCTCGTACGTAGGTCCACCTGGGTTTCAAATATCCGCCCGCTGTGGTGAGTTTGATCGTTCATGTCCCAGGTTGTGTGGGAGTCTCCCAGGCTCGTTGGCCCTTTGGTGTGGCTAGTGAGCTGCTCCGTGGGTCCATTACAGGTGAGCATCCTTATTTGATAAAGCAGTTGGGAGCATGCAGCATGCGCACTGATATCCATTTTGGTCCTTTGGTAATGTGTCGCGCAGCGGCTTTGCTTCATTCGGCTGCCAGTTCAGGTGCATGGTTCCTCTGCAGCTCTCTGGAGTCTCTCTGGCTGTTCTCTAGTCGTCCTTCTGTGGTGCATGCTGGAACATGAAGTTTTCTGCAAGAGGCAGAAAGAAACTGCCAGCATCATGCAAGAAAGGCATGGGGTGACTGAAAGTGGTACTGTGCACCAACATACTGGCACTATAAAAGGGACATGGTCTGGTGCTCTCCCAACTGCCACCTTTCTCCTCTGGGGTAGGTAATGGTACTGGATTCATCCCCAGTAGGTCTCTCACCCAAGATTGACAGGGGTCCCCATCCCCTATTTACAGGACCCGCTTACTGACCCTGTTGCACAACATAATGTTAGGTGTGGCACAGGTGCCCTCGGTTGATATCAGATTTCCGCTTTCGATGGCAGAGGGAAAATTGAGGCTTGTTTCTATCATTCAAAGAAGCCTCCGACATAAGAACTGGTACAAGGTATAATGACTGATTAAAGCAGTATAGAACCGCTCCCCGAGGCATGTAGACCACAAGATTGATTGTCTACAACTTGAGAAGAGGTTTACAAGATGCCTAGATCCCATCTTTGGTTGGATGTGGGAGAGCGTATTCTCTTAATCTGTGGTCCTTGTACTAGCTGTACCGCCAGTAACACTACCCCATTCCATGTCCATTTGCATTGGGCAATGCTTCCGCTCTCTCCCTGTAGGTACACAATATATTTGATGCTGAACACTCCCTCTACCAGCTCATTGAAGATGGTACTTGTATCTAAACTATTACTTATTCACGAAGACCAGAGTCGCCCTACCATGATCATATTGTGATCGTCTCAAGAAACTGGTTCTTAAACCTATTTGTGCATCCAAACAACCCAGAATTGCCTATGATGCGCTCATCTGCCCGCCTGAGCAGGATGGTCTTGCCGTACCTCATCTCGATCTGCATTATTAAAGAACCCAAGCCCATCATGCTATCTGATGGGACTCTGGTAGGCACACGTTTCCCCATGTGCTGGTTGAGAGAGCATTGAGACTACCAGCTGCATTGACACCTGTGCTATGGGGTGCTAGCAGATGTCCTTGTTCTGAAGTCTAGACAGTTCCCACTACATGGTGGGTTTGATGGAGTTTGGCAGAGCATATGGGGGCTCCCTGGTTATACTACCCCCGACCCCAACCACATTCTCCTTGTATGATGCGAATCTCGGGACACTGAGCAATGATGAGAATACATCTGCATTCTGCAGTGAACTTTATATGTGATAGGGTCTGACTGATCAGATCTATGTGATCACTGCGTGTACCGTAATGTCGAATACGAAAAGGGAGGGGTGCAGTGATCACATAGATAACTATTTCCTGCATCCCCCTTACCCGCTATCTCTTTAGGCCTTACTTTCACTGGCGCACTTATCCTTTCTTTCCCCTGTCTTGGGCCCCTACCTGTGACGTCAGTTCCCTATCCCAAAAGAAAAAAAAGGACCCTGCGACGTAAGTTCCAACCCACGTCGCAGGGTCCCTTTTTTTTTTCTTTTTTCCATTTAATCTTTATTGTCCCCTGCCGTCCACGTAATGGAAGAGGGGGACCCCCAAACCCATTATACCATTTATGGGGAACTGGTGCCACCCCCGCTTCCCTTGTTCAGTATAATGGATTTTCAGCATTTTCGCCACTGACGAATGTGCAGTAAACACGCATTTCAAATCGTTTCCCCAATATTTTCAAACAATACCGACTGATCTTGTGCTTCCATTCTATATGTGGCAGTATTTCTCTGTTACGTATTCTATATCCCTATATAAGCTACTATGGGGAACTTGTAGAATGTTATACGTTGTCGTCGTACAATTAATTCTTTCTTGTTTTTGCTCCCATGTTAGAAAATAAGCATTGAAGAAGGTGTTAAACAAGCTACTGCTTCGAACGGACCCGATCCCTTGTGATGGCGCACCTTGACAAATGTAACCTAGTATATTCCTGTCTGTCCTTCAGCATTGGTTGACATCCCAGAGAGTTCAGAATCAAGCTGCCAGATCGGCCTGTAACCTGAAAAAAGTGCCACCGAATTCTTCCACTGGCTTCGAGGAAGAATACAGAAGAATATTCGACTCTGTGACCTTCACAGGGCCTTCTGGAACAGAGGTCCAAAATAGCTAGAAAACTCGACTACCCCTTGTTACATTCCATCCAAAAATCCCGGCTCGTCCATATCCCAGCTCCTCTTCAAAAATGTTTACAACGTAAATAACATGTCGGAAAAGCCTAGGAGTTTGGTGACTTAAGTTTTGGAACAATTTAAGCCCGACTGTGTCACCTTCAGAAAGATGTTGAGGACAAACTTTCTGAAGGAGCATTCAACTTGCAATTGTTTTTAAATTGGGATGAATGCTTAAGGCCAACCAGCTGTACTGTAACCCTATTAATGAAAATTGAGTGACACTCCTCTCTTTTGCTACTCGTTGTAGCCTTCCTTCCCCACTACCTGCACCAAAAAAAATATACTATTCCAACATTTAAAGTTGTATTGGTTCTTGTTTAATAACCATTAATAAACAAAGTTTTATTCAGCCCTCTATGATTACACGTGTTTCGGCAAACACATTGCATTTTTCAAATCAGGACAAGTCGCGATTGCATTCATTAGTCTCAATCTGTGTCTCAATCTCAATCTGTGATGGTGTAATTTATCATCACAGGTTTAATCCATCCAAGAAAGTGTTCGTCCCTTTTCCGTCTGTTTCATGTCCGCGTTCTCGATAATGTGTTTGCCGAAACACGTGTAATCATAGAGGGCTGAATAAAACTACGTTTATTAATGGTTCGCTACCATTAAAGAAGAACCAATACAACCTTAAATGTTGGAATAGTATATTTTTTTTGTGGCGCATATGGACGTGTGAAGTCATCCCAATCTTAATTTTCTTGAACGGAGCGGAGGAACCAGAGTCTCTGTTATATCTTCACATTCATGCGACAATTTTGCAAGACCAAAAACGAAACAAGGGCGCACTGGTCTCAAATTCGGTATCCCGTTAGCAGTTCCTCTTATTTTTCAATTCCTTCTTCTCTAGTTGCTTGTGTTTGACTCTGCACAGTTATGATATGATATGATGGGTTATTTATAACGCGCTTAATACCGAGAGGTTTCTAAGCGCGGACCCGGGGATTGAACCTGTGTTGCTCCATGTCGTCTTGCTTCCAAGGCGAGCTTGTTGCTGCTGAGCTATCCTCCCAGGACTAGTAGCAGCAAGCCGACAGTTGCATCCCTTTTTATAAAACTCCTTAAATAAAGATGCTCTAATGAATCAGTGATGCTTCCTCCCAGAAACCTGACCTGGATCCTTTTCATGTGGCCAGGGAAGACAGATGCTTCCTGATTCTGGCCCTGGGGGTGGTGTACTGAGGGAGGATCACCTGGTCGTGGGGCGACAGGCCAAGAAGACTGGGAATTCCCCCCTGTTTTATTTTCCCCGTAATCCCACACTTTTAATGGCCGTTTGCCAAACAGCAGAACTAAAAAAAAAAAGATCTCATTTTGTTGTGAAGGATGACAAGTCCCATAATCCCACAAGTATTGTGACGAGGACGAGGAGGAGGAGGACTGAAGAGTTGTGCTGTAGCAGTAGTTGGGCAATTAAGTCTAACAGCCCACACCTGAAAAAACCTAGGAGGCATAAAAGGCCCCCTCAGGTGCAGGCCATTAGGAGCTGGAACTGTGACTGGAATGCGTGCAGCAGTAGCAGAGGCAGAAAGAAGGCACTTTGCTGGCAAATCAAGCAGAAATGGTAGAACCTGATGGATGCCAGAACTTGGATGCAGCCGATTTCACCTGCTTGTTTCTGAGAGGGCCCTGTTCCCCAAACTCTGAAGTGCAGAGGCTGCACAGTCGAAGGCATGCAGAAAGGCTGCCTTTCCTCATGTGAGCCTAATTGCAGTGGCTACCGTGGAGGAAACATGTCGGAGACTCAGGTGATGAGCAGTGGTCTCAGAAGTGAGAAGGGCTCCTTAATCAAGTGGCGGGGTTGAAGACCCCTTCAGCGATAAAAGGTCTGAGTCCCAAGTGAGCCAGAAGCAGTAGAGGTTGTGCAACATGCGAAAAGAGGATCACAGAAGCCGGTGAGTCAAACCTGGCCTTCTGAATCCTTGTGTGAGCACTGCCGGCAACAGTATCCAGCTTAATTGTTAACTCGCGTAGAAGCAGAAGCAAGTGGAAGTTGCTTGTTGAAGTTTAAAACAAAGGTACAATGTAAAGTAGCATTTGTGTGTATTCCTTTTGCTTGCATAAAAATAAACGCTGCTGAAATGTGTCTCTCATTAAGCAGAAAGAGTGCTGCGGAAAGCATTGTTGAACACTTAAACATTTTAAAACCTCAGAAGAAGTGGTAGCTTGTGCCTAATTTTGTTTTCCGAGTTGAGAGTGAACTCTACCTATTGAATTCACTTGAACAACTATTGTGCATAAAATAAGTTAAGTCTTTAAACATTGTATTAGCAGTTGGAGAGAGCTCAATCATTGCCTAAGTCAAGAGTGTTCCCATATTAAGATTGAAATTGGTCTTTTTCAAAGCCAGAAACTTGTCTAACAGGTATTTTGAGCCCATAGAAATTTAACGTTGCCTAAGTTACAAGTGATCAAGCATTACCTGAAACCAAGAGAGTGGCACCAATGCTTCTAGGTAATTATGTGGGCTAACAGTTGGCAAAGAGCTGAAGGCAATGTTGGGGAAGGGAAACCTTGCTGCTTATATCAAATATTGAAGTTGTTGTGGACAGACAAGAGAGGCAAAGAGGCTGCCCCTTTTGAAGAGCGATATTCAGAGGAAGGGTGCCTTGCCTATTTGAAGGTGTTGAAGTGCCTTAAAGTGAGTACAGATGAAGTTGAACACTGAGGCAAACAACAGTGTCCTTATGGTAAACTCTAGTAGAAGTGAAGTAGTTCAAATATAAGCAGCAGCACCATGAAGTCATCCTGACAAATATAACTATTGTGAATCCTAATCTGTGAATTAAGAAATAATAACTTAACTAAGATATGTGTTTCACTAACATTTATAGAAGTTGTATTTCTTCTGAACTTGTCAAGTCTTCTTGGAAAACTGGAAGTGGTGGCAAAGCATTGTGGCTGGGGAAACCAAAGCTGCTATTTGAGAAAGTGGAATGTCTTTATTATACCAAGAAGAAGAATGTTGATGTTGTTGAAACTTTGGTTAACAAAACGTTACCTTAGCATTGAACTTTCAAGAACTGAGCTACCTATGTGGATTTCCCTATGTCTTTTGATGAACATTGATGTTGAAATGACCTTGAATCCTTGGGAGCGGAGTCCTCCAGGTTGCTCAAAGGTTATCAAGAAGCTGTGAATATCATTATTGATCTTAATTGAATTGCCATATATTTTCTTTTGCATTTGATATTTAGTGTGAGGGTCAGACATCTTGTATTAGTGTTTCACCTTAGTTTTGTTAGGTAGGGAAATCCTGAATAGAGTGGGGATTGTGAGGAATTTTGATATCATTTTGACCTTATTAAAAGGGCATGTTTTGAACAATCATTCACCAGTTGTCTGCCTCGCATTGCTGACCCCTCACAAAGCCCAACCCTCTTTGACAAAGTCACATGTCGGAGGCTAGGCAATGGGACAGGGGTGATCCTGGAGGCTGGGAAATGCCAACGACTCTGTGATGTCGGGCAGGTAAGTATAATCCAACAGGTCCTCAACCTTCTGTGCAGGACCATTTGCATTAACATGTGATCTCTACGGCTGTCTGGTAAGCACATGGGGGCAGTGATGAAAATGCAGAGAAATTGACATCTCTGAGCTGAAACCAGTTTGCTGGAGAGCCAGACGTTTGTGGCTGCTGTTCGCATGGAAAACCACTGACCCTGCTCGTACCAACATGTAGCCTCTCGCAAATGTCTGAATAAAGTTAGAAATGATGCTCTACAGAGATACAGGGTAAGGGAGACAAAGGCCTTATGGGAGAGTTGCAGGACTATGGGCTGCTGGTGCAATGATTCCAAGATGGCTGAGAAGAGCTATTTGAGCACTGGAGCAGTTCACTAACAGTCACATATTAGCGGGGAAATCAGTTTGCGCAGACCATACCCAATCAGACAATTACCTGGACCAGCCCTAACGCTGCTGACGTATAAAAGGAGAATGCAGCAGATGAGTGGTGGAGTTATGAATTGGTGGTGCAGATTGGGGCAGGCGGCGAGGAGGTGGAAAGGAGGAAGAAGATACACGTGGATGGTCAGAGGAGAAGGGGAGCTGAGGAGTTGAAGGAGGAAGAGAGGAGCATCAAAGGAGGGACATCATTGAGCATGGGCGGGTGGCTAGGAAGCAGAAGGGACCGAAAGACGCTGAAGTAGGTCTAGAGGGGGAGAGAGAGGCAGTGCAGTAGAGCATTGAGAAGGTAGCAGGGATTCTGGAGGAGATGGGGGTAAAGAGTAGAAAGAGAATGGATGAGGAGAGGTGAGGTAGAGAACAGGGTAAAAGGAGGAAAATTAAGAGTGGGGCTGGAGGGAGAAAAGAGGGAGAATAGAGGAGATGACGATGAGGAAAACCCAGAGAGAGAGAGAAGAGGGGGGAAGAAACGAGAGATGCAATCCAGTTTCCAGGACCTCAATCCTAAGAAAAATCCTACTGTGGTGGAGATGCCAAAAATTATAGCCAAAGATCTTGACGGCCCAGTAGGTGAGATTGCCAATTACCACTACACCGGGGAGCCTGATAACACCAGGGTTGCCACGTCTGGGTTTTCCTAAGGGTGCAACCGCAGGGTTACCACATCTGGGTTTTCCTAAGGGTGCCAGGTGAAGGTTCCTGGTAGGGGTTTTCAGGTGGACCAGCTACAGATACAGCAGCGACCAAAAAACAAAAAAAAGACACTGTGAAGGCTAACATAAAAGTTTGGAACACAATACATCTCCCAGTCAGTCAGCGTGGCTTTGCTGCCAAAAAGGGGGTCTTGATCTAATGGAGGCGGTTGGGGGGAGGACCGAGGACTACAGTCCTAAGAGAGTTAACCCCTGTACGCTGATTGTACAACCAGTATCCTCATTTCTTGGGCTCAGCCCAACCTAACCTTTTTTGTGTTTCTTCAATAAAAGCATTAGAAAACCTTGAATTGATCCCAAGTCATCCGTTGATACCCCCTCTGTTTCCCCCCAGCCCGACACCCCTCAGACTGGCCAGGCTCCTCATTAAGCACGGCACTCACTCATGATCCGCTCTTTCAAGTAGACGGCAGCTTTCCCCTAATTTGATCACTTTTTAAACCAGCCCTAAATTCCTCTTAATGTTCGATGGTGATTACCACTGCATTAAGGCCAGAGATAAACCACTTCAGCTCACCGAGATGAATCTTTCCCTGTGTTTCCTCCTGATAGGGCCACTGTTGTAGTTGAGTCCATAACAGCCCCAAGAGAGCTCCGGTAGATGTGTGCTCTATAAATGCCCATCAATCACACATGCGTACGTCGATCCGGGGTAATCCAGTAACCCCTGCTAGTAATGCATTTACCACTCTGAGTAACCTGATGGAGTGGACCTTGCCCCTGGGTAGTTTTTTGGGTACGAAGTCAAAATATAGTTTTCCATTTACCGAAACAAAAATCGATTTAGAAACACTGCTCTGTGATCGCACAAAGTGGTCTTTCTAAATAAACCGGTCAGGCAGCAGGGAGAGAGGAAGTGTGGTTCGGTGGTGAAACACACCTTTTTCCAGCACATACTGCCAGAGAGGGCCAGGGGCAACGTTATGCCATGTTTTTGTTTTTTGCGGTCCGCCTAAAATCGGCTGAAAAAAAATTGGTCTTTTTGTTAGGCGACCTGCAAAAAGCGAAAATATGACATAGAACCGTTTTTTGCCCTTCCATATTGGGCTGTCTTGCACCACTATCGTCAATTGCCAAACGCCAGCGGTGGTGCTCAGATCACTGTATCCGTAATAAGGACCTGAATATCTCCTGCCGGTGTGGGTCCACCAACTGAGTTCTTTGATTAATAGCGACAAAGTGCTTCGTAATACGCGATAGTCCCTCCCTTGATCGGCAGCTAATAAATATTTCCTTCATGTTGTAAGACAATGTTTCCTCAGGGGCGTGGCTACACGCGTACAAGTTCAGCTAACTACATTGTTTCCATGGCCCCTGAGCAATTATTATTATTATTTATTTATTTATTTTCACCCCTTCCTTTATCTCAACACTTTAAAGACGTTCTCTTGCTTGAAAGAAAGTAGTGCTACTGCTTGCACACACATTTATCCTTTATAAAAGAAGGGAATTAAATCCTTCAGACATCAAATCTTTTTTTGAAAATGACTTATTTGAAGATTGCATCCACTCTGCCCTGATCTCAAGGGTACAACAGCATTTAAATATGTGCTATACACATTCTCCTTGGAAAGGATTTTCTTCTTTACATATGCAGATAATTGCTCCCGCCACGCGTGGTATTGCGACGTTGGGCGGCGGCTCAGGAAACATCTGATCTGCACAGCGATTCCCTGCCTCCGAGGGGATTGCAAACTGTACGTTTCCTGTGATACTCTTCTTTAATGATTTTTTCATAAGACTATTCCATTTTAATTAGCAATTTGCTATAGAGAACCACAGAGAACTCCTAGGGTGTGAATTAATAATTTCCACCAGCTTTTTCTTGGAATCAATCTATGCCAAGGCACAAATTAAATACAGCTCTATCACAAGCTTTATGCTCATTCTCAAATCACACATGTATTATGACGTCCACTTAAATTTCAGTGCTTATTTATTCCATTGAGAGCACCATAAGTGTCCAATTCGTATCATCCATCATATCGAACATTAATCCATCCATCCCGCAAACCATCATACCAACCTTCTAGCCATCTATCCATCCTAACAACAATGTATGCATCACCTATCCATCCATCCTACCAACCATCTATCCATCCTACCAACCAACTATCCATCCTACCAACCAACTATCCATCCTACCAACTATCCATCCTACCAACCAACCATCCATCCATCCTACCAACAATCTATCCATCACCTATCCATCCATCCATCCTACCAACCATCTATCCATCCTACCAACCAACTATCCATCCATCCTACCAACCATCTATCCATCCTACCAACCAACTATCCATCCATCCTACCAACCAACTATCCATCCATCCTACCAACCAACTATCCATCCATCCTACCAACCAACCATCCATCTATCCTACCAACAATCTATCCATCACCTATCTATCCTACCAACCATACATCCATCCTACCAACCACTCATCTATCCTGTGTGACGATTCACTAGGTGTCATCACTTCTCCCCAGGAGGGGAGACCTTTCCCAGGAGGCTAGCGAGGTGCAGCCGCTACCCAATATTCTTCCTAAGGGTGGTTTGATGCGAGAGGACCTCATGGGGAGGGACTATCCGCCTGGGGGTAAGAACGACCACCAGGGGGTACCCATCAGCACTGCAGCCCAAGACCTTCGTCTCTCTCCCACAATACCTCTCTGCCTAGTACTTATATGTGCTATTGTAGGTCTGCAAGTGTTGTCTCTGCTGAGACAACAAAGTTGAAAAACTGCATGAGGAGTACCTGGAACACAAGTACTGGAATGAAGAGGATGCACAGAGGCAGGAAGAATGCTCCATGGAACCTGGACCAGCAGTCTAGCCTTCCACGAGGGAAGGGAACTGGCTAGAGCTTAAAAGATAAGGATGGACTTGCAGTGAAGTCAAGCCAGCCCCGGAGGGCTTAGAATTGTGTTGAAATGCACAGTTAAAAGATTGCGTTTTTGTCTGTAGTATTTTCATATATGCAGTAATGGGGTGATACCCCCCAACAATATTAAATTGTGCATCTGAGAACATTTTCGTGTCAGTGGTTATCCCAAATCCACTGTCCCCTAGAAAAGGTTCGAGGACCCCAACGATATCGAACTGTGCATCCGAAGGAAACCCTCCTAGTGTCAGTGGTTATCCCAAAACCACTGACCACAAGAGAAAGTTCGAAGACCCCAATGTTAACGGAAGTGAATTGCGTAGACTGTATCCAAGAGAATCTTCCTCATGTCAGTGATAGCATTGAGACCATTGACCATCAAAGAAGGGTCGAGGACCCGACATTAAGCAACTGACTATAGGAGGAAATCATCCTCAATCCAGTGGGCAAACAAAGCCTGCTGACAGCAACAGAAGTTCCTGGGACCCAAACAAAGTAAGTATAAAAAGGGTCTAGGATCCCGATGAGGAAAGTGCAAAGAACAAGATATGGAGGTTTGCCCATACTTCGGAAGAGTGGCAAACCCTACTAAGTGACTGTGTAATACACCAGTTAAACGGGAAGACGTCAGGGGAAGGTCGCCATTCCCCCGGCCTTGTGAGAGAAAGTGGGAACCAATATCCAATCCAGGGCAAGGGAGTCATTCTCCTGGATCAGTAGCTATTGACTTTGTGTAGAGAAGCTTTTGTGGATCAAGATATCTACATCAGGTGAAGGGAGCCGTTCCCCCTGGCTTTTGAGAACCTTTGTGGATCAAGTGATCGACGTCGGGGGGGGGAAGAAAGTCATTCCCCCTGGCTTGAGAATTTTTGTGAAAAAGAATTGTCGCCCTCTACCAGTAGAAGGGAGTCATTCTCTTGGTGTGAGAACCTTCGTTATTAGATATCCTTAGTTGTAGTGTGTAAGAGATAGAGAGCGATTTTGATAGGGCTAGATAGTTCTTTTTCTTTTCATCTCAGTAAAGATTTGTTGAGAACATGCCACTCCCATGCTAGCCTCTCTCTCCTGTTCCCTTACACCTGCCATCCATCTATTCATCCTAGCAACCATCAATTAATCTATCTTTCCATTCATTTTACCAGTCTTCAATCTATCCTATGAACCGTATTTCCAACCATCTTTCCATCCTGCCTAATATCTATCTATCCATCTATCCAACCATCTACCCTGCCATCGATCCAACCATCAATTCATCCATCCATCCTACCAACAATCTATCCTACCTACCAACCATTTATTTATTTTTATTTATTTATTACATTTGATTATACACCCAAACCCTAGGGTATCACGGCGTCAGTTGCAGTAATTGCAGTAATGCTTTCTGGTTACAGGGCAAAGAGATGTCCGGTAATAACAACAAGGCATGATAGTTACAGAGAAAAGTCGGTTAACAACAGTGTACACTTACATTTAATCAGCAATATATGTAGTTGTAAATGAGGCTTGTGAGATCGACAGGTTAGAATTTATTGAATTGCCAGGTTTTTAGGAGTTTCTTAAACAGAGTGTGAGAGGGCTCGTTGCTTGTGTTGGAGGGGAGTGAGTTCCAGATTCTGAGCGCTGCTACATGGAAGCTGTATCCTCCTGTTTTGAGTTCTTGAAGCGGGGTGGGTGCTGAAATTAGATCTGAGAGATCTGGATGACATTTTTCGAGTGAGGCCATATACCCAACCATCTTGCCATCCTTCCTACCAACCATCTATCATCTTACCAACCATACATCAATCAATCAATATATCCATCCCGCATCTATCTATCTCTCTATCCATCCAACCATCAATCCACCCATTTATCCTACCAATCATCTATCCATCCTCCATAACCACACTATACAAATACAACCATCTCTGTCCGTCATGCCGTCCTTCCAACCCTTTATCTATCAATCACACCATCCACCCAATAATGTATTCTTCCTTCTTTCAATCCATCCTTCATAGCAGTAAAGGAAAGTGAGAAAAACAGGAGTCACCAGTAAACAGAGTCTGAATTGGTGCTTGTTTTCACACACCAGTGCAAGAGGTGGTAGGAACGTATTGCAACGCTGAATAGCCCCTGCCCGGCAGGTTGGTGTAGAATAGGGGGCGGTTAGATTATGAAAGTAATTTTGTTGTGAGCTGGATGATGGGGAAGAATGGACTCCCCGCAGAGAAGTTGGACACACAGAATCACAGGCAGCAGTTTGAACCAGGAATAGGCTGGTGTTGGTGAAACTTTGTAACTGGGAACAGTAGTGATGAACTCGCCTAGAGAAAGGGCAGGATCTCAGCAGACGAGTGCAAAGACTGGAAAGGAGAAGAAGCTGAGAATGGATGGCATAAATGAGGTTGGGTGGGATGGATAATGTATTGCTTATGGAGGTGGAAAGCATACACACATTTCAAAGAGCAAGGAAAGTGCTACGCAATGGAAATAACAAACATGATGAAACCATCCCAAGAGTAACACTAAGTAGGCAGAAGAACTTGTTAACTGCTTTCATCGGACTCCAATAAAATCATGTTTAACTTTAATTTTCTATTCAAAATTACAAAGGGCAACAGAATTAATTTTGTGGTGTTCTGCTCTCCGTAAAGAAACTCTTCTGCAAATCCTGATTGCTCTGTAGCTCGCTGTCCACAAGGATGTCCTGCACTGTTCGTTTTTATGATCCCTTTGCTTCAGATAATGACAAAGGCAAAGTTGAATTCAAACAATTATTGCGACTGATATACTGGCTCGTATGAAGATGCTGTGTGTGATCTGCATAATACAATGAAAATGTAGAGTAAATGTATCTAGTTTTACATTTATTTATAAAGTTTTAAGTGTAACATAGGATATATGGTCATTATTATTTTTTCTTTTATATTTTTTTTATTTGTGTTGAACGATTTAACATTTAAACCTTAACACCAAAAAGAAAAAAAGTATATAAAAAAAAATACAAAATAATATTTCATACAAACATTACATACATATGGTGTCCAGATTTAGAACATAACAAATAGTACTCCAATTTCCATTAATCAATCTAAAATATAATCATTTAAAAAAAAATAACGGGTCAATTTTCATAAGGAATCGATAAAGTGCAATCAGCTTAGACATAGGGCAGTGATCTAAGAAAAATCGTTCCTAAAGAAAATCCCATTGTGATGTATATTCATTATTATTAAGTAACATTTTGAAATACAGTTGTACCCTATCCAATATTATGTCCCTAAAAAAAACATCTATTTGATGGGAACAATAGCAGATGTTTTGGGGAAGTTTTTTTTTATCTTATTGAGATTTATACGGTGCACTGCTTCCATTTTCTTGATCTCCTTGTGCTCAAAGTTTGATGTTTTGCACTGACTACCCACTAAAGGTATCAGTTCCGAAATACTTTCACATAGTCTTTAAAAACTAAAGAAAAAGTTTGATTTCATATTTGAGTTTGTGTCCTGTGCTGAAATACCTACCAATTATAATGAAAGTTGCAAATGCCTGAAAGTTTATTTTCCTAGCTTAGTACTCTGATCAGCTTGAGATAAATATGGCAAAGAGAACTGGGAATTTCTCCCAATAGGAAAGGAATGATAGTTAAGAAATTAAAGTTTAGTAGTTCAAATTGCTTGGGGAATTGACGTTCGTTCCCGCAAGCCTGTTGGTGGGAAATAAACAATGAAGGAACCCATGTTTACTTGAAATTTGGGCTAGGCACGGATCTCCTATCCGCGCTGTATGGTCCAGTGTAAGAATCAACCGTGCTGAATGGCAGTCGGGATAAAAGTACCCCATTGAACGGCAATATGGAAGTATTTTTGTTGCCGATTAAACACTGTTGGTCAGCAACTTTGTTCAGATTATATAGAATTCCCATTAATGTAGAATATATAATCATAATATTGATAATTAAAAAAATCATAAAGAATAAAAAGCATCTACATTTGTGTGTATCTTGGCTGGGGTCCCCAATTCACCTTGGGACATCCTACATTAAGCGGCTGAAAGAGTCCAGAAAGGAGATGGATGACCTTAAAACTCTTCATCCCAACAAGATTTAAGACGCCCTTGACCAACCTTCTGTGTGTGATAGCCAAACTCCTGTGTTATAGCCAAGCTCCTGTGTGATTCGTCAGACTATCTTGTGGCCGGTGACCTAGAGTTAACATGTTTCTTCTGTGAACACCTCTCTCTTCCGCCACCCCTCTGGCATCCTCCTCATCCTCTCTGAATACTCTGCCTTCTCCTTCTTCCTCCTCTGCCCACTCTCGGCCCCCTCTACCACCTCTGCAGAGCGTACCTCATGCCTGTACCCCTCCACGGAAGTCCTTCAAATGTGGCAATATGCTCCATGTCGCTACTCTTCACTCTCGCTCTGCTGTCAAACACTCCTTCGACATCTGCCGACTCCTCAAAAGAACTTGATCTGGATGTCTGTGGTCTCACCGAGACATGGTTCACGCCCAGCTCTGTCATGAGTTTTGACACTCTCCTGCCTGATGGCTACAAGATCCTCTGTGAACCCAGAACCAACTGTCCAGGAGGTAGAGTAGCTTTGATCTTCCTAGAGTGGATACCTTCTTCTGTCATTCCTACGCAGGCCCACTTCTCCTTTGAATGCCTGGTCCTCAAGCTCTCCATCTCTCTTGGCCTCTCTCTTGCTGTGCCACTATCTACAGGCCACCTGGCCAGGTTGCCCTTTTCCTCTCCGAGTGGGCTGACCTCTCCTCCTCTCTCCTTGCCTCTACCTCTCAGCTGCTCCTTGGAGACCCCAATATCGACCTGGATGCTTCTAACCCCTCCTAGGGGCTCTTTCACAGTCTTTGCGACTCTCTCTCTATTCTACCCTCTGGCCTGACACACTCTGCCGGGCACACCTTGGATGTTCTCATCTCTTCAGACATCTCCCTCTCTAACCCTCTCACCGCTGCTCACTCTTGGACTGGCCACTTTCTTCTCTCCTCCCACCTGTCACTCTGTCCCCCAGGTGAAGCTGACCCCAGCACTGCCAGCCACCTTCTCAGTCAGCCGGCCCATGAAGCGTATGTCAGTGGAGGCTTTCTCTGCTACTTTCTCTCCTCCTACGCCTGCAGCTGACTCACACTCTGACACAGCCCTCTCCAACCTGCATCTCTGTATCCCTAACACTCTTGATGTCCTTGCCCCTGTCATGAGGATCGGTTTGAAACCCACATCCAAGTGCAACTCTTGGTACGACTCCGACCTCGCCACCCTTAAATGCAAGTGCAGGGTGGCTGAGAGGACGTGGAGGGAATCGGGCTCATCCTCTGACAAACTGGCCTGCCAACCTGCTCCAAAGGCAATACAGACACTGTTCTGTCCAAGGAGGTAGCTTACATCCAAACCTGTGTCTCTGTGGCCAAACTCTTCAAAATATGCAAGGAGCTGGGCAATCCTGCTGCAGTCTCCACCTCTTCTGTTTCCACCCAGGCCCTTTGAACGGCACTGGGTTCTCACTTCATCACTAAAACTCAGGACATCCTGTGCTTTGTCACCTGTTCCTCTTCCTCTCCCTCTCCCAGCCCCTCTCCTACTGTTTCTCCTCCTCCTTTCTCCTCTTCCCCTGTGTTCTCCCATGATTATGTTTCTAGACAAGTCTGATCTATGAAAGTCTCGTTCAAGCAGGTGCTCCCCTGCTCCTCCAGAACCATCAAAGACCACATCGACAGCCTCGTTCCAGCCTTGGCCAGTTTCTGCAATCACACTTTTGCCACTGGAACTTTCCTGTGCCCCCCCTTAAGCACTCCCTTGTGCACCCCCACCTTAAGCGCTCTGCAGATCCCTCGTCTACGGCAAACTATTGCCCGATCTCTAACACTCCTTTCCTTGGCAAACCCCTGGAAAAGCTGGCCATCTACCAGCTTACACTCCATAATTAATCTGTTGGTTGTCTCCATGACCACCAGTCTGGCTTTAGAGCAGCCAGAAGCATGGAAACTACTCTCCTGAACACCTGTGAAGGCTTGCTCTCTAATTTCGATTCTAACCTTCCTTCTGTCCTCTTCCTCCTTGATCTATCCTCTGCTTTCGACACAGTCAACCATGCCACCCTGATCAATCGTCTCCATGACAACCTGGGCATCACGGGTCAGGCCCTAGCCTGGTTGACCTCCTTCATCTCTGATCGACCCTTCCAGATCCAATTGTGGTCCTTTCTCTCCACCACCTCTCTCTCCACAAGTGGTGTTCCCAGGGTCCTAACCTCTCAACCTTTACTTGGCACCTCTGGCCTACCTCATCTCCACCTTCTCTCCTGACTTTCAGTGTTATGCGGATGACACTCAGCTCTCCTTCAGGCTCCCCTCAGCCTCCTCTCCTCTCTCGCTCATTCCTGATTGTTTATCCACCATTCAGGAATGGTATGCCTCCAACAATAATTGCTTTAATGCCAATAAGACTGGGATGCTTCTCATTTGGACCCCTGCGCCCGCTTTCCCTCTTTCACTCTGGCCGCCCTCCTTGGGCCCTCTACCTGTGGCTTCCTGCGAGGCAAAAAATCTTGGTGTCAGCTTTTACTCCACCCTCCTTCTCTCCTCATAACATGGACCTCTCTAGTAAGTCCCACTACCAGCTGCACCTCCTCAGTTATTCTTCCCTTTCTCACTTTTCCCCAGAAGCTCACGGTCTCCAGAGCCCTGGTTCTCTCTAGGCTGGATTACTGCAACAGCCTCTTTCTAAATATTTCTGCCTCTACTCTTCACAACCAATCCAGAACAGAACTACGAGACTTGTCCTTGGCCTCAAGCCCAGGGATCGTATCTCTCCAGCCCTGAAATCTCTCCACTTGCTCCCAGTGGCTGCAAGGATCAAGTTAAAGACCCTCTGCATTGTCCACAAGGCTTTCTTGGGCCAGGGACCTCACTACCTCCAACTCTCTCTTTCTAAGCACTTTCCTTCTCACGCCCTCTGTTTGTTCACCTCCAACTCTCTGAGGATCAGACGTTTCTCCAGGCAGAGAGTGGCGTAGATCTCTGTCAGCGGCTGAGCCCTCCCTCTGGAACAGCCTCCCTGCTTCTCTCATACTTGAGCAGGACCACCTAAGGTTCCAGAAGCAACTCAAGATCTTCCCTTTTGCTTCTGCGTTCTCTCTCTCTCTCCCCTGCTGGTGTACTTGTCTGCTGCGCTAATGGGTTACCTGGCCAGCCTCTGAACCTTAATGGGTACCAGGCTCCTTCACGACCACTAGCCCCCTGTACTGCCTCCAGGCCTCCCACGCACTCAGGAACTGTATCTGCAACCCTACAGTGCCTTGCCTACCTGCACTTACTTTAGCCAGCCATCCCATAAGCACTTACTTGAGCTTGCATTTTGCACTCTGCCGCCTCCCTCTCCCTGGCACTTCTCTCCTTTCCCCCTCATGCTTGCACGATCTGAATGACACAAGGCCTAGTAAGATCTTTCTTTTTGTCCTCCCTTTCCTTGTTTTTTTTGCGCCTAGAAACACTTGTGTACAGGCGTGTTATAAATGACTTATCATATCATATATAATTTCTCCAGTCTTGCATTTGAGCTTCTTGTCGAGGCTCCATAAGGGTAGGTTTGTCGTCTCTAGGAAGGTTTTCAGAAGATTTAACTGGTAGGTAACGGAGCCTTTCTGAGATGTTAAATCCCCAGAGTGGGTGCGCTACTGCTGCACATTTTGTGGCATCATCGTGGGGCTCACATTATGGAACAGATGAGTTTCAAGGGTGTTCAAGAGCTGGGAAGCCTACAATTCGAGAGCCGCCTGGGATTTTGGTTGGTCTATGAACTTCGGCCACAGTACTGCGTTGTGAGCATAGACTAATTTGGTAATGTTTGGTGCCCGTAGTCATACTTAGAGTGCATGTTAACACTGGGAAACGCTGTTTGTGAATTGCTACCAGTTTCCAGAGGAAGAGGGTGGATCGACTGATATGTTCTCACTTTTCATTTCAGATGTGCGGCGTGGAACAAGCCCCTTGGTTTAATTTTTTGTTTTCCTCTGATCGCTTGCAGGATTTGAAAACGAACTACGCTGTTCCGAATGTATCAAGATTTAACCCCGCCGAGGATTTCTATTGGAGGCTGTTGAGGATGCCGTAGGGAAGCGGCGAACCAGCGACGTTGGCTGTCTGTACGCGGCCCGGGGATTTAAAATGTTTTTTGTTATTTTATGAATGAGCACAGCCTTGGAGTGCATTGAGGTTCCTAAAATGCGGCCATGGACGGGCTCCTGGCGTTGGATCATGCTCGTTCTCTTCGCCTGGGGGACCTTGTTGTTTTATATTGGTGGACATCTGGTGCGCGACGGTGACCACCCGGATCACTCCAGCCGAGAACTCTCCAAGATACTGGCAAAGCTTGAACGTTTAAAACAGCAGAATGAAGACCTAAGGAGCATGGCAGAGTCTCTCAGGTAGGGGCCGAAGCCTTCTTTAATGTCTTTTAATGGCCTTACTCTCTGCAGCGTCTCCAAAGTCCCACGTGATCGTTAACACGCTGCTATTCCCTCCAGGTCAGGGGCACTGTGGCTATCCAAGATGTTTTGAGCTATGACTCCCATGATGCCTCACCATAGATCGTGCTGGCGTAGGGTGATGGGACTTGTATTGCGCAACATGTAGACAGTCGAATGGTTGGAGAGCCTGTGCTAGACTGAGAGAGACACCAGGGTTCTTGATTCTGAAGTGTTGTCATTCAGGCGTGGATATGTCATCTGCATTCTCTCCTGATGTTTGGATTTTCACTTTGTTTCCTTTGTTTGATATTTATTTCTTTGTACAAAACGTTTTCTGGAAACCCTACAGACACATTTCACTTGCACTGCCTGGTTATTTGTACACCACTATTGCATTTTAAGAGCGTGAAAGCTTGGCTCAGTTTGCGATTTTGCTGGTGGTTCTGGCCGCAGTGGACTGCCCTACAGGGAACTCTGGAAAGATAGATGGAAGGTGGCGGGAGGGGGGGGGGCTGGGTGACTGGGAGTGGGTCTCAACACCATGAGCCTCTTTTGTGTGGGTTCCCTGTTGTTTCTCTCCCCTTTCCTCTCTCCCAGTCACCTAGCCCCCTTCCATCTCCCCTCCCTCACCTCCCTTGAAGAAAGGAATTGGTTATAGAACTCGTTTTTCCTCTTTCAAATGTTTTAGGTCTGTGTTTTTAACAACTTTTAAAAATCGATTTGTGTGAACAAATGTACTTTGCGATGCCATTTTCCTAATGTTCTTTGGAGGGGGAGGACATCCTCTACCCCCTTGTAAGGCTTGCTCACACGGTGTGATATAGGGACCACTTTGAAAAAACATTTCGGGGGCCTTTTTTGGTTCCTAGTCCACCCCTGCTCTCCCTCCCACCCCTCCTCATCTCCCAGCTCCCTTTCAAGGATTCTAAATCTTCCAAGTGTGCTTGAAAATAGATTATTTGGACTCGTATTTCCAAATGTTCTGAAGTGCACCCCTCAGCCCTGTTCAGAGGCGCTGGGCTTGCTTGCACAGTCATGCAGGTTCACTTTGAAAGCCATGGCTAGGCCCATGTTAGGTTTCCAGTCCACCCCTGGGTGCCACCATTTTCTTAGCTTGCTGAATCAACAGGCAACATTTTTTTCCAAAGGCAGACCGGCCTGTGCGTAAATGGTGAGCTTTCCCCATAAAAGCTACCTAGTGCTGAGGCATAATTTAGTGCGGTAAATTAGCGGCTGCGAGTTATTTTTTTTTAAAACTTGTGTGCCTCAATTTCATGCGGTAGATGTCACTTACAATTCCGCTAAATCCTCCCCAGTTTTACATCCATGCCAGCATTGTGTACAGGGTGTGGATTACAATGTGTGAACGAATGACTAAGTATATAGACATTTTCCTGAGCTCGGAGAAGTAATAGGCTTAGTGTGCTTTTTAAAAAAAATTTTTTAACAAAAATACTAGGCTGTTACTGGAGAAAAAAGAATGGCGATGCCCTCCGCCGCTCTCCACACTAGATAGCCCCCCCATCCTGGTCCACACACACACAGCTTTAATCACTCTTCATGGTTTGAAATCTCTGCACATAGACTTTGATATACATTTTGTGGTTTTAGGGTCGGGCGTGCCCGGTGATCTTCATGCGATTGTCCACTATGGCATGTGTGTGTCCAGCTGCAATGCCACCCGCCCTCCATCGCTCTGGCCTGCCTGGTGGTCACTTCCCACATTACGTTGATTTGTGGAAAGCTAGTAGGTTGCACAGGTGGGGCAACAGTTTGCTGCATGGTGTAGCTGTGTTGAGAAGTGATTTGCTTTGCTGCTTGGTGTAGCTGTGTTGAGAAGTGATTCGCTTTGCTGCTTGGTGTAGCTGTGTTGAGAAGTGATTCGCTTTGCTGCTTGGTGTAGCTGTGTTGAGAAGTGATTCGCTTTGCTGCTTGGTGTAGCTGTGTTGAGAAATGATTCGCTTTGCTGCATGGTGGGGTTGTGTCTAGAAGTGATTTGCTTTGCTGCTTGGTGTAGCTGTGTTGAGATGTGATTCGCTTTGCTGCTTGGTGTAGCTGTGTTGAGAAATGATTCGCTTTGCTGCATGGTGCAGCTGTGTTGAGAAGTGATTCGCTTTGCTGCTTGGTGTAGCTGTGTTGAGAAATGATTTGCTTTGCTGCTTGGTGCGGTTGTGTCTAGAAGTGATTTGCTTTGCTGCATGGTGTAGCTGTGTTGAGATGTGATTCGCTTTGCTGCTTGGTGTAGCTGTGTTGAGAAATGATTTGCTTTGCTGCTTGGTGTAGCTGTGTTGAGAAGTGATTCGCTTTGCTGCATGGTGCAGCTGTGTTGAGAAGTTATTTGCTTTGCTGCATGGTGCAGCTGTGTTGAGAAGTGATTTGCTGCATGGTGCAGCTGTGTTGAGAATTGATTTGCTGCATGGTGCAGCTGTGTTGAGAAGTGATTTGCTGCATGGTGTAGCTGTGTTGAGAAGTGATTCGTTTTGCTGCATGGTGCAGCTGTTTAGAGAAGTGATTTGCTTTGCTGCTTGGTGTAGCTGTGTTGAGAAGTGATTCGCTTTGCTGCATGGTGTAGCTGTGTTGAGAAGTGATTCGCTTTGCTGCATGGTGTAGCTGTGTTGAGAAGTGATTTGCTTGCTGCATGGTGCAGCTGTGTTGAGAAGTGATTCGCTTTGCTGCATGGTGCAGCTGTGTTGAGAAGTGATTCGCTTTACTGCATGGTGTAGCTGTGTTGAGAAGTGATTTGCTTGCTGCATGGTGCAGCTGTGTTGAGAAGTGATTCGCTTTACTGCATGGTGCAGCTGTGTTGAGAAATGATTTGCTTTGCTGCATAGTGTAGCTGTGTTGAGAAGGGATTTGCTTTGCTGCATGGTGCAGCTGTGTTGAGAAGTGATTTGCTTTGCTGCATAGTGTAGCTGTGTTGAGAAGGGATTTGCTTTGCTGCATGGTGCAGCTGTGTTGAGAAGTGATTTGCTTTGCTGCATGGTGCCACATCAGGTCGTATAAAGGTCTTTGTATCTGAAGGAGTGGACCAGGTGCCGCTATCCGGCACTTCATTAACCAGAACCCCCTACCTGGCACTAGCTCACTGTTCCCTTTTGTGAAAGGCTGCATAGCAACGATTGAACACCAGATCACCGACATTCTCGATGCAGAGTTCGGATAAACCAGCAGCTATCGCCCTTTCCAACACCCACAATACCAACTTCAGTATAGCTGACACGTTTGGTTATATGGCACCTTTTGGATGTTAGTTAGCAACTGTTTAGCATCTACAGGTTCCTGCTGTGTTACTATTGTAATTTTTTTATTTTTTATAATGCGCGCTTTATACCCAGAGGTTTCTGAGCGCGGACCCGGGGATCGAACCTGTGTTGCTCAGTGATCCGAGCAAAGCATGGCATCTCAGAGGATTCAAGATGATTTTGTGGAAGGTCTAGGGTTGTCCAACTCCAGGCCCCGAGAGCCGGATCCATGTCGGGTTTTCAGGATACCCCTCATTAATATTCATGAGAATCATTTGCATACAATGATTCTAAATGTATGCACATTTTTGCTCATGAAAATGAGGGATATGCTGAAAACCCGCCGGGATTCCGTCCCTCGAGACCGGAGTTTGTCAACCATGTGTAACGTATTTCATGTAAACAGCCATACTTGCTTGCACGTTGCTTGCTCCTACAGTCATGATAGTTATCCCGTTGTGTCCCATCGGTGAACGTTAGTCGTGTAATGGTATACTAAAGCCGTTTGGCCAGAATGTGGTTCTGGTCCATTTCCCAGGATCCTTTACTGTTTCAAACTTGTCAGATGTTTTTTTAGCACAACAACTAGGCTGTTATTCACTCCTGGTGCATTTACTTGAAATGCTGCACGTCTTCACTATGCTGCCAATGCCACATGGGTTTGCACCACAGGTCATAGGTGCGCTGCAGGCCTGTCTGGGTGGGGAGAAGGCAGCAGGGAGGTGTGAGGGGGGGTGTGGACAGAAGGTGCGTGAGACGGCTGAAAGGGCAGGACCCGCTAAGGCAAGCAGAGGCCAAAAAAGCTGATGGGTGCAGTCAAGGCAGGGGAGGGTTAACGGGTGCAGTCAAAGAGCTGGCGAAGGGGAAGGGTGACCCTCCTTCCTTGGCACAGCGGGAGAAAGGTTCGGTGGCTGAATGGGAGGGACCCTCTTTCTAAAAGTGGGGCCGGAGTGCTACAAGATCCGCTGCAAAGAGGAGTGGAGCCACGTCAAAGTTTGTCTTGCCAGAGCGAGCTCTGCGGCGTCCCAGGTATGTCCTTAAACCGAGCTCTCACAGCTCTTGCTTAAAAAGACTCTGCACGGTAGACTGAATGCAGAAACAGCCAAAGGTAGCAGGCGCCCCCTCTGTAGAAAGAACACAACATGATGACCTGTTCTGTGGTTTTTTTCCACTTTGAGAGTCTGCAGCCATCACTTTAAGCCCACTGTACTTTTCACCAAGGAGGAATAGCCATTTGCATATCAGTCATTGTCCCGCCCACATGGGCAGTCCAGCACCGAAATGCCAGGCAAACCTCCTTTGCTCGCTGTGTCAGACAGGGCCTCATCAGCTCCACATCACTGATGAGGCCCAAGAAGGCTGAAACACGTGTATGGGGTTGCTGTTGGTACTCTTGTTCAGAAGCGAATTGCCATAGCATTTCGGTGCTGTACTGCCCGTATGGGCGGGACACAATTTCCCTTCTGCGACAGGTACAGTGAGCTAAAGTGTGGCTGCAGATTCTCGAGTGGGTACCTTCCCAAAGAACAGGTTTTTTTAGCCGTGTTCGTTCTCGCAGAGGAGCGCCTATGGACTATTGTTTGCTTTTGCTTTTCAAACGTGTTCTCCTCCCACAACACAGCAGAAGTCTATGTTCATCCAACAAGATCCTGCCAGATTCACCCTCCTTCTACTCTCCTAAAATGGGAGGCAGAGGGTTCGCTGATCGTGGTGCTCTCCTATGGAATTACCTTCCAACTAGACCTGGGGAGAGCCAGGGAATTCATGAGAAGGGCCGAACCAGGCCGAGCCTGGGGGCCTGGCTTGGCTCTTGGGGCCAAATAGCAGAGCCAAGGAAATGGCTGTGCGAAAAGGGAGAGGCGCCTGTGTCAGCGGATTGGAGACAAGAAAAGGCTAAAGGGCTTGGGGACAAGAAAAGGTGTTGGGGCAAGAAAATGGACTAAACAAGACTGGGAGCAAAACGGGACTGGGGCAGCTAAAGGAGATGAGGGTCAAAAAAAGGGGCTAAATGGGACTGGGGGTCAAAAAAGGGCAAAACGACTGTGGGTGAAAAAGGGGCCACACAGGTCTGCAGTTCAAACAAAGGGGCAAACGTGTACTGGAGCAGCTAGGGGGTGAGAGAGAACAAAAGGGCATAAACAGGACTGGAAGGGTCAAAGTAAAGGCAACACTGGGCTGGGGGTAAACAAAAGGAGCAATAACGGGAATTGGTCAGCTAAAGGGGTGGAGGGGCAACACAAGGGGGCTAAATGGATTAATACTTGTTTCGCTGAAGTTAATTAGCCACAATGATTTTGTAACCCCACTTTTGTATGTAAATGACCCCCTGTATAAAACTGGAATTTGCATGCCATTTTTAACCTTCACTGAAATCCTGGATGGGCCTAGTTGGATTCCATGCAAAGCTGCTCGCGAAGGCCCAGTTTTTGGTGTATAATGTAACCAGTTTCTGACCATGTCAAGACTTTACTTTTAGGGACCACGTGTTCCAGGTGTGGTGAATAGAAGTGGCAAAAGCCAGACAGGCCTTCTGTGATTAAAATCCTCTGCCAGTGCATGCCTTGCCCCTTGCGTCCTGTGCGGGAGGGAATCTCCGTTTGCCCCAAGCAAAGTGTTCCACTTGGCCTCAGTTCTGGCCTGGCTATGTCTCGGCAAGATAGCTCAGGGGCAACGTGCTTGGAAGCAAGACGACACGGAGCACCGGGTCCGCACTTAGAAACCTCTGGGAATTAAGCGCGTTATAAATAACCTATCCTATCATTTGCCTTTGTCAGAACGATACAACCAACAGATTAAACTCCCTTCCCGCTTCATCCCCCCACCAGACTCCTTCATGAACAAAGCTCCATAAACAGCTGCACCGAGGAGGCACCGTCTTTTCTCTTCCTGTAAAGTGGTATTGAGACACAATTGGAATTGTGTTGTTTGGGCCCATGTTCGCCCATTTGCATAATTGTTTTGTCTTGAATTTTTCCTTAGTTGCGTATTTATAACGTGCTTAAATACCCAGAGGTTTCTAAGCGCAGACCGGGTATTGCTTCGTGTCGTCTTGCTTCCAAGGCGAACACGTTGCCGCTGAGCTATCCTCCCGGGAGAGTACTTACATGGACTAAATACTGTTAAAACTAGCCAGAAAATGTCTTGCTGCAACCAATGAGTTGTTTTGCCATTTTTGGATTTCTTTGTTTAATGGGCCAGTACCCAGCTTGTCTAGAGTGGTCGGAAGTGGGACCGCGTGCACGATTGTGATAAACACCATTGTGGAAAGAAACACATGTGACCTTTTGGCGCCATTATAAGGAAGTACATTTAAAGTGTTGGTTCTCTCTTCCAAGGTTGAAACGGAGATAGCTTGCTTTGTAAGCCTATCTGTCCCGTTCCAGGCAGGCTTGCAAGCTGGTCTTTCTTTAAGCCTGTCCGGCCAATCACAATAATGGAAAAAACCAAGCAATCCTGCTTGCTTCAGCCGCAGAAGGGGCGGTCCAGCTGAAATGCTAGACCGCCTCCCTTCTGCACGAGGCCACACACATCCACACACACACACGTTTCGGCTTTATTAGGCATCATCAGGGCCCAGCAGGCTGGGGACCCGCGTCTGGGCATACCAGACCCACCGGGCGTAACTAGCAGAAGAGAAGGGTGGTGGCTGGAAGGCTATGAATGAATCCTAACCGGTGACATTTTTCTGGGCAGCCCTCCCTCCAATCCCTACATCTTGAGCCTTCCGTGACATTCCCAGGAGCGAAAGGCCATATGTAAATCAGGCCTGTTGCTACCCTTGAAGGGGCATCCCTTCTGAATTGAATCACAAGCAACACCATACATATGCTGGCCCTTATTGGGTGTCATGTGTGAGGTATTTCTTGATATTTTAGACACACAAAACTCTGGGCCAATGTCTTGGCATACCATGCCACCTAAAGACTTTATGGAACACTAAAGAGTGATGGTTGAAAAGCTTTGAATTAACCATAACCACTGGCATTTTTGTGCGCACAACCTTCCGAATCATACTTTTTCAGTCTGCCAAAAGGGAAAACCACATGCAAATTAGGCCTGGCCCCACCCCATATGGGCTAGTCCAGCAGTAACAGGTAGGTGGCATCCTTCTGCACAAGCAACCTCAGTGGGCAGCAGCAGTGAGGTCTAGGTTGAGTATCCAGTCTCCACAAGCTTGTGGGCGACATGTGGGCACACTCATGCGATCTGTCCCTTCTTTGGTGTGCATCTTGTATTTTCGCCACAGTGTTGCTAAATTGCTCGCCGAGAGGTCACATACCCTCGAGCTAGGCATCGCAAACTCTTGTGTGGCACATGCAAATGGGTGGCAGTGCTTTTGCCCGCTGCAAACTATTTAGTAGGTGGAGAGTGTGGTTTGGCTGAGAAAAGTCTAGGCAAATTGAGTGGTGGTTGGTTGACCGGCGTTTGAGTGCCAGGATGTGCCGTACTCTCTGCGTACTCACCCCTTTCTGATCACATGCATCCGTGGGCGCATTTGAAAGCAGGATTGTGGGGTTGTTGGCTTTGAGTGTGTGGCCTTGACTTGGTTCTGGTGCTATATGGGACTGATTACATGTTGAGCACACTGGACTAGTGACTGTTGCCAGTGCAGAGTGCATGGGCTGTTGTCAGTGCTCCAGATAAGATTTGCAAGTGGGAGTATATTACTCCCTCTTTTTTTTTTTTTTTTTTAAAGTTGGGAGTACAATATTTTTTTAGGGAGTAAAAATGTAAGCCCAATTCCTAATGGGAGGATTATGAAAAAATGTTTAACTGGAAAACGGAAATGTTTTTGTAATAATTATTCCTTTGCACCTAGTTATTCATACACATTAAAACATGCATGTTTACTTCTTCGCATCAGGCAGTGATTATAGTAGTTTCTTCCTGTGGTACTACGTGCACTGCTGGTCCAAACAAATCCATGGAGCTGTGTGGGTGAAAGCTATTTTTTGTTGGGCGTATTTACACTCCCTATTTTTATTTTTGGGGAGTATTTGCCTATTTTTAGGGAGTAAAAGGGGCCGATACACCCCTTATCTGTAGGGCTGGGTGTTGTGCTTTATGCCTGTAGGGCTGGGTGTTGTGCTTTATGCCTGTAGGGATGGGTGTTGTGCTTTATGCCTGTAGGGATGGGTGTTGTGCTTTATGCCTTCATGGAGAAAAGAGTGGATGGCATCCGCATATGCAGGGTGTTCAAAGGACTGTTGCAGGGTTTGGGGTGGAATGGTTTTCGAAGTGGTGGAACATCTTCCTGGTCAATTGTAGGGTGCTCATGCGACTTACAGCTGTTTGGTTTTTGTCCAGTCGATTGGCTTGAACCTCATTGAATGGCTTACGTGTCCTGCCGGACACCCCAACTGGTGCTCGGTTGAGTTCCGGTGATTTTCTTTTGGCTCGGAGTATCACAATTACATTTTTTTTTGTTGTATGCGAAGTAGAGGGTTTCCTATTATCCGGTCTTGTTCGTTTACGAGTTAGTCAATGAAGCTTTTTCAGTTTTCTTTCTTTTGGTTGGAAGCTCCACTGTAACCCTTGATATCCTCAACATACAGGTGAGAGTTGAGTCCATTGGCTGTGATGATTAGGTCAAAGCGGTATAAGCAAGGTGTTGAAGCTAACCGGGTTTACCGTGAGGATTCCTGGGGCTTTGCTGGTGGCAACCAATGAAATGCAGCAACAGTGTGTTTTGTTCTGCGTATAATCTTTTGTAGCCGAGTCAATAAGCCGGCCACTGACCACACACATGTCTACTTGTGATGAGTGATTTGGTGTCATGCCTTTCCTTCAGCAGCCTGAATATTGGCGGTCTTGACATCTGTAACAAACGGGATACCGCGGGGGTACCCCCCCTCCCCATGCTCTTACATTATATCTTCCACTTTTTTCAATTTCGTCACCTTGTTCCCTGAAATAAACCCCTTAATATAACACGATTGTCTTTACACAGATGCCAAGACATGGAGTATTTGCAGCAATGACCAGGCATGTCACCTTTGCCTTTGTCCAGGATGTTTTAGCTGCCATCCGCTAGGTTGCTAAGTCCAGTCTCTGTTCCGTGGGTGGGTTGAGAGTGCATTGGTCAATGTATATTGGCAAATATTCCGCAGGTACCAGGAGCAGGACTGGAGTGTATGGGGTTATTTTTTGATGATAGATTTTAGGTTGTTCATTGATTTGCGGTGTTCTTTCACCGCTTTTGGTAGTTTGAGTTTCATGTTTGTTATGTTGGGTGTGGGGGATTTATAAGGCAAGTGAGTTGTGCGAGGATAATGACAGTCCATGTCGTTGGCATGTGTGATTGTGAGGTGAAATGATTGTTTGGCTGCAGGCTATATTTTGCATAGTGGTTAGCCTTTGGTAACGTTTATAGATGTATGATGAGTTAAACTTGATTTCCTTGGTGATCATGAAGAGTTCCTCTTGGCTTTGGGTATACTTGTGCTCATGAGCGCTAGTTGGGCTCTGATGATTTGGTCCACTTAGGCTCGGACGTCTGCTTTGTAATCATTGCACGGCCCTCTTTTCTCGTCTCGTGAAACTTGCCATGGAGCTTTGTTGGCAGTGTTGCAGGGTGGTGGAGTGGGCGCCCGGACATTTCAGTAGGTGCTGGTTAGATGTTCACTAACTCCTTGGGTTTGTCCGTATTGCAGAGGGCAGCACATATTTTTTCTACGAGGGTGCATTTTTTCATGGTAAAACTAGATTTTGTGGATTGATACCGAATACTGCGCGCTATTCACCAAACCTACTGAGTTTTTCAATTGAAAGAAAGAAAAGAATCCAGCAGCGGGAGTCTCAATAACTGTGAACCCTATACAAAAGGTTCAAAATGCAGTGAAAGTATACTTGAAACTGTTATAAGACTATCTCCGCGCTTGGAACTAGTATTCTCAGTAAGTAGTCACAAAAACAATTGGATCAATCATAAAGTTCGTAAAAATAGTCCACGCATTGAATCTGGAGTGGTATTCCTTGTATTCTGATTGTGCAATAGTTCATAAATATAGCCCATACGTGTTTCGACCAGTGCGGTCGTTATCAAGGCCTCTGCGTATATTTTTCCAGGCACAAGTCTCATAGACCCATCGGTCTGGATTCAAAGCAAAATGTATTCTTAATTTTCAGTAAATTTCCTGGGTTACATTTTTTCATGGCCCGTCTTTCTCAATTGCTTTGTTTATGGTGACGCTCTTTGTTTTCTTTGGGCCATAGAATCTAAAAATATGGGGGTGGTTGGACTTTCTCGGGCAAAGGATTCTGTGCAGGACTTGTGTTCTCGACGATATGCCCTTGTTTGTAGTAATGCCCCCCTCTCCCTCCTTTGCTAAACCCCACAGTCACTAAGATTGGTGACCAAAGGCCCTTATGTGTCTACCCGGGTCCAGGCATCCCACCCCCCACCCCCTTCAGCCTCCTCCCACGCCCAGCACTTACCTTAGGCGCCAACCAGCCTGTGCTATCACTGGCCTGCACTTATTTACTGGCAGTTGTCCACTGCCACCAAGTGATCTCTGCCAGTCACTTAACAGTTTGCAACTTACTCCCTAGCACTTCCCTCCCTGGCACTCATAGCACTTATCCCCTGTCAGCTCTCTCTCTCTGCACTTGCACGCTCTGAATGCTCACAGGGCGTAGTAGGACCGGTTCTCTTTCATTGTTATATTTGCCCTTCACACCGATGTTCCCTCCCTGTTGCCTCGTGGGCATTTTAAAACACAATTTACTTGATGTATAAGCGCCTTACAAATGCACAATAAATAAATAAATAAAACTTAAGATATGCACGTCACTGAGTGATTCCATGCCTTGGTTACGGCTGTAGTATAGCGCTTTATGTGTATATCTATCCATGTGTTTAGGGCACCATGTAGGGTGCTTTAGGTGGAGGGGTTCTTGTCGGGTTGCTTGATCTTGAATGGCAGCATAGTGTTTAGTTCATTGCTCTGTTCACTTGAATGCTGTGGTTGCCAGTTGGTCATGGCATCCTTTAAGTTGATGTAGTCGTGTAACCAGATTTTGATTGAGATACGCTCCAGGCTTAAATAATAATAATAATTTAGCATTTATATAGCGCTACGAATCCTCCGGTATCTGAGCGCTGCTTATAATTGAGTGTGTGGTGCTCATTTATCGACCTCGGAAGGATGAAAGGCTGAGCTTGGCCTTGCCGGGATTCGAACCTGCGTCAGCAGGCTCTGCACAGATGTCAAAGTGAGCGCTCTACTCGCTGTGCTATCGGACTGGTGGTACGTAGGCAAGCGGGTTTATTAGGGTGCAGATGATGCTGTCTTTGTACATCGCAGTATTTCTTCGGTCGGGTCCCCAGGGCTCTGCCTTCCATGAGGATTTTATAGTCATCTGGCGCGACTTTCTGATGGCAGCTGCTGTACGTTTTCTTGCACCATAATTCTGTGTCCGCATGGTTTGGTTGTTGCGTAGTTATGTGGGAGTAGATCCTGCTTGAGGTTGGTGCTGACAGTGCTTGGTGGGATTGCAATCTTTGACCGGACAAGGCACTTGCCACCAGATCCTTATGAATGCTGATCAATTTCAAGTAAACAAGTAGTTGCTCGGGGTGCCACCTTAATTTAAACCAATCTCTGCGAGAAGTGTAGCCACTTTAATTGTATGTATTTTTGGGCATTCGATAAGCAGCCCTGTACATGGGCCCTGGTAAAAATTAACCACACAATATAATTTGTTTTCATTTTTCATATCACACTGATAGATTTATAATAATTCTTCATATATCATGTTATTGTGCATTTGTACAGCTCATTAAATACCATTGGTATGATCTCAAAGCGCTGTGGTTTGAACGCCCTCTGGGACCGTAGTTCAGGTCAATGGAGAGAGTAGGGTAGTAATTGGTGCTTGGGTGCACTTTGTATGTGTGCAGCCAGTGCCGTTTACGTGGTGTGTAGCTGCATTCTAATGCTAGGTGTGGTGCGGTGGTTGTGTGGGATCAGTAGAGTGTGTGCAGCAAGGCCGTTGACCTCGAAGTCTGCATTCTGGCAGTGGCGGAGTTTGTGTATGATATTGTGTGCAGCTAGGCCGATTTGTTTTCGTGGCTTATAGCTGCGTTCTAAAGACACTGGATGTGTTAATGGTGATGTGTAGGTATGTTGGCAGCTAGGCCGAAATTGATCGATGGCTATAGCTGCATTCTATTGTTTGTTTGGTGTAGAGGAGAGAATGAGCATATCGGTATGTGCGAGTGTCTGTGTGGATTGGTGGGAGACCCCCTTTTCCTGATTACCTTCCAGTGCCTGCTGAGCGTATCTATTCTACAGGTTTGGAGCATTGGTTCTTCGAGAGAAATTCTCTGCCTAATGTGGAGTTTATTCTGATTACCAGGCTCGAGGTTGTCTTTCCCTGCTTGGCAGGTCATATGGCTTTAATATACAAGAAAATCGATGATTGACATGTTTTGATGAAGATGTAATCTTCGCTCCAATGATAGTATGTAAGGGGGTTTTCTATAGTGCAAATTTGGATGGCTAGCAGAGGAGCAGCGTTCAAAAGGGGTGCACAGTGTTATGGGGAATGTGAGAGATGCCAGTAATTCAGTTATCCTTAATGGTGTTCTTTGAAAAGTAGCGTTCAGTTCCTTTCTGAAGTGCCAGAGGTAGGCCAGTTGGATCAATGCAGGTGTAGTATATTCCATTGGTCTGTTTTCTCTCTGGGGTTTTCATGGGACAAAACTAGCTGTGAAGCGACCGGGTGCTGTACAACAGGGATCAGGACCCGAGCGTGGACGATGATTCTGAGGTTGGGGCCTGGGAAAAGGGATGTTTTCTATGTAAGACTAATAGTTGGCATCCCCATGTCTGTTCTTCTTGACATGAGCCTTGAAGGAGAGATCACAGTTGTGCGCAGAGAGTCAGGTGGGGCGAACATCTGGTAAGTTTCTCTTTCTCTCAGGTTATGGGGTGGCCTTGGGATCTCTGTTGGACCATCTGAACTCGCTGATGTCTGTGAGGTAGGAGGTGATCCACTTCAGGCCCGTGATGTCAAACTCCATGCAGACGGTGGGGATGTTGATCAGGGCCTTGCGGTCAGTGGTGTTAAAGGAAGCAGAGACATTGAACAGGATCGGGAGGCAGAGGGTCCTCTTATCATGATATGAAGGGCAAAATCATTGTCTTGGATGTTAGCGGTCTTTGTGCTGCATCCGGATTGGAAGCTAGAGTTGGTAATCCTGCCGGTGGCTATGTTTGGTGAACTTCCTGTGAAGTTTGATGGCAATTGATTACTTGATGATCTTTCCCAAGACGTTTGGGGTGTGTGTTGAGGTAGGACATGAGGGTCAAGCATGGGTTTTTTCAGTAGAGGGTGGAATAGCCAATAAAATACTAAACATTCTCATACACCTAAAACAATACTCCACAGTGTTCTTTCGGTGTTGAGAAAAAGTGATGTTTGCTCTCAAATAATTGCCTGTAATATCTGAAGGATCGGGATATGCCCATGGATGGGCGAGTGAGTGAGTGGGTGCGTCAGTGGAGGTGCTTGGGTGGGGAGGTATGTCCGTTGAGCAGTTGTCATGCAGGAATGTGTCTAGAAGGGCAGTGAAGAATCCGGCTAGGTCGGTTCAGGATTGGGGATTCTTTGAATAACTGAGAATTGCAGTGTCCTACCTGTCTGATTAGTCGTTATTGCTAACTCGCTTGATGGCCATAATTGCAAACTCTGTCTGATGGTAATATTGCTATTTCAGTACGTAGCCAACATTGATAACCCACTGTCTGGCCTCAGCATTAATAATCGTAGCCAGTGCTCCAGATTGAAGTGGGAGCATTTTATTGCCTATTTAAGGTTGGGAGTAAAATGATTTTTTAGGGAGTAAAAATGTAATTCCAGTTGCATAGGTAGTATTTTCTAAGTGAGTAAAAATATGTTTAACTGAAAAACAGAAATGTTTTTGTAATAATTATACCTTTGCACCTAGTTATTCATATACATTAAAAGCTACATGTTTAGTTTTTCCCATCAGGCAGTGATAATAGTAGTTTCTTCCTGTGGTACTCTCGTGCACTGCTGGCCCAAACACATCAATGGAGCTCTGTGGGCAAAAGGCTCTGTCTCAACTTCCTGTTTTTTAAGAGTATTTTGTACTACCTATTTGTATTTTTTGGCAGTTTTTGCCTATTTTTAGGGATTAAAAGTGGCGGATACACCCCTTGCCTGTAGGGCTGATCATAGCCAATTGCATCATTATGGAAGCCCTCTTTTATAGTACCGTGTATGAATGCAGCCCATAGTACAGCTGAAGCAGATGGCAGTATGGTCTGACTATCTTGCATCTTCGTCCACAGTACGTAATTCCCGGCGGAAGACCTCTTTCTTTTGCCTGGGATGCAGGGAAATATTTCAGCTGATCAAGGGCGAGAGTGTTGAGGACAGTTTTGTTGGCTGAAGTTCCAACCAAGCGGAGCTTACACAACATTCTGCTCTCCTGATGGTTTCACATGGTTGCACTCAGCTCAGAGTGGATTTGTGTAGGTGGATGGCAGAGATTTACGTAAAAAGCAACCATTTGAACATGCCGAATGTGTCTTTCTGCTGTTGAAGATATGCCTACTCCTACATCGCGTTTATCATTATTGATTATCCTGCTAACTGGTCATTTTTACTGATTTTGTCTGAGGTCACTAATCCTACATAATGCTCAACATTGGTCAGCATTGCTAATCCCTTCCCGATGTCAATGTTGCTAATCATTCTGCCTCATTGTTCTCTTACATGCTGGTCAACATTGCTAATCCCTGCCTGAGGTCAATGTTGCTAATCATTCTGCCTCATTGTTCTCTTGCATGCTGGTCAACATTGCTAATCTCTGCCTGAGGTCAATGTTGCTAATCATTCTGCCTCATTGTTCTCTTGCATGCTGGTCAACATTGCTAATCCCTTCCTGAAGTCAATGTTGGTAATCATTCTACCTCGTTGTTCTCTTGCCTGCTGGTCAACATTGCGGCATGATGGGCATTCTGTCTCGCCCTTTCTGATGCCATTGTTTCATTTTCGTGGGCAGAGATACAGGGTTCGAAACTGAGGGGACCTGCTGTAGCCTAGAAGAGCTTGGTTAGCTTGATACCAATGGCTACTAGAAGCTACCTTTAGCTCCCTCCCGAGGCCAACTGATGCTGAACAAACACTCCTATGTGAATTGAACTCTGTGCGTTTGGGACAATCTGTAAATCTACATATGGGCACATATATACTACATTAAAAGTCTAAGATAGCACAGGGGCAAATCGCAGGTCTTGGAAGCAAGGCAACGGAGAGCAACAGAGGTTTGAATCCCAGATCTGCACTTAGAAACCGAACTCAGGTATGGTATTAGGCCGTTATAAAAAAACAATTAAATAAATAAATGGTCCTAAATAATGCACAAACTGATATGTTTGCATTTTACGTGGAAATTAGATTTCAGGAGTGCTATTTACTAGTTCCTTGTTCCCCAGTGGTAGCTTCTGGTCACTGGTTTATGCTGGATACCCAGGAGCTGCTTTTACCTCTTGCTTATCCAATCGTAATTTCCATCCCTGGAGATTTTATTTTTTTTGCTGTACGCACCTGGGAAAAATGTGCAGAAAAGTTTGTGTTTGGATTTCACGTAAGAAAAAAAGTATTGTTGACGGCCGCCTCCTTAACCTATCTTTATATGGTTATGCTTGCTCAATGACCTCTTTGACCCTTACTCATGCTCCAATCAGAAACTGTTTTACAGTGATCCATATTTTTGTTGTTAAAGTTAAAGGATTTTTGTACCACGCACTATCACCACCGGAGTGGTCCCCTGGCGCTCTTGTGTAAGAGTTGGCCGGGCTACACATCTTTCCCGTTCCTTACATGGACTCTGCAATGCCGCGATCAAACATAATTGATGACACCCACAATGAAAAATAAATGTGACAAACCCAGCCCCGATATTAAGACCATAAACATGAGCGGAGAGGCGCGCACCCACCACCGTTCCATGTCAGGGTGTCATCACTCATTCAGTAGCCGTTGGGGAGCATGAAATTAAATTACAGACCTGAGCAGTGTCATACATCAAGTCGCATTTCCCGGCTTGAGCAGCAGTTGAAATGAATCAAAGAAGAACCTTGCCGCGTAATACAGAATGTCACTTAGCGACTGCTTCCACCGTGTAAGGCACCGCGCATCTCCAATCTACTCACATTCTGAGAACAGAGCCACTCATGCTTTGGGCCCGATTCATGGAATTTTTTGCACGGTTCAAAGTGACTTTGCACTGCTGACACAAACCCTGATTCATGGAACTGTGCAAGTCCGTGCAAAGTCAGTGCACAGTCATTTGTGCAGTACAAAATGACATTGCACAGACTTTGCATTGCAAAAATACACTTTGCACAGTTCCATGAATCGGGTTTGCCTCGGCAGTGCAAAGTCACTTTTCAGCAGTGCAAAGTCACTTTGAACTGTGCAAAAAATTCCATGAATCGGGCCCATTGTAGGGTCCTTGACTTTCCGTTTCATGACGCTGGTGCTCTTGATGGGGTGCTAAGGAGGCTGTTGCACAAGTCCTCTCAATGGAGAGTTCACGACAGCCCTGCACAAAGGAGAGCTGCGAATGTCTAGGCGCGAATAGTGACGCAATTCATCCAATTGGAATCTCTTACTTTGACGTGAACATTGAGTTAGTCACAGAAGGTTTTAGGGATTCAGTCTGATAAGGCGGGGCTTAGGAAATGCGATAAGGTTCCTTTCTCAGGATGCTTGTGGGAGAGAGCCGCGCAACAGCGCCAAACCTCCTCTTGTGGGGAGCTACTGGAGAAGACATTGGCTGATGATGAATGGGAGGGACCTTTCTGCCCTGTAAAGAAGGACTTACTTTAGACAGGCTGAGGCTGGCATTGTTTGTGAAGCAGGCGGAGTATGCTTGTTCTCTCTGCTACAGGATGCAAATGGAGGGATAGCCTGGCCACTGCAACGCGCGCTCTTGCTATGCTTTGGTTTTTGGAAATCCTCCCACTGTATACTACGCCATGGCAGAATCTTGCGGCAGAATCGAGGAGGAGTAGAAGAATGCCAGGTGGCACCGATGATCTGCCTTTTTGATTAAACTCTCTGTGCTTTCAAGCAAATACTCAAAATAAGGTGACAATCCAAATGTGTTCCCTTTTTAGTTTGGGCTTGCGACACCTATAAGCCGAAACTATTGCAGTGGACTACAGATGGGGAGAAATGGCATATGAGGAGAGACACACAGCTTGCAGGTGTTTGGTTATTTGCCCACCCCACCCTATAGATAAGGGATGTATTGGCCACTTTTACTCCCTAAAAATAGGCAAATACTCCCAAATAATAAAAATAGGGAGTAAAAATGCTCCCAACACAAAGTAGGAAAAAGGCAAATAGGAGCGGCCGTCTCCCTGCTTTCATCCACACAGCTCCATTGAGATGTTTAGAGCAGTGGTACGTGTAGTGCCACAGGCAGAAACTCTGCTATTATTACTGCCTGATCTGAACAGACAAGATATCTGAAGTATATCTATTAATGTGCATGTTATGTTATGTTACTTAGCATTTATATAGCGCTTTATATATCATTGGTATGACCTCAAGGCGCTGGTAGGTTGAACGCCCTCGGGAACCATAGTTGAAGTTAGTAGAGAGAGAGAGTGTCGTAGGGTGCGTGGGTGCACGGGATATGTGTGCAGCTGGTGTAGTTGTTGGATAGCAGCTGCTTCCTAGCGATAGGTGTGGTGCTGAGGAAATCAGTTGGATGTGTGCAGTCTGGTGGTGCATGAATAGGTGCAAAGAAATTGGTATCACAACACATTTCAGATTTACAGTTGCAGCATATTTTTTTTCTTGCTTACTAAGTACTCCAATTGGAAATGGGACTTACTTTTTTATTCTGTAAAATATAATTTTACCCCCAGTTTTAAAAAATAGGGTGTATACTTCAAAATCTTACCTGGAACGCTGTGCCCACCCATTGACTGCCCATGGCCATGATGATCCTGTGGCCATCCCCCCCCAGTTACTGCCTCTGTGTTCTCAAAACACCACCTCATGGGAACTCTGAGCTCCCTTTTAATCAAGCGTTACCATCAAACTGTGCACTCGAAGTGCCTGCCAGTGTTTTTTTCAAAGTTTTTTTCATTGGAGTTTTAAATGCACTACTAGTGTAAATAAAAATGTCTTACCAGGTCTGCCTTCAGCCACTCGATTTATAAGCACTCTGAAAACGAGCATTAGCAAAGCCAGCAGTTTTGGCTTGTTTAGAAGTATTGGGCATTTGCCAGGCACTGCTATTAAAAGCCCAGTTACCCACACCATTTTCCACCTGCTACCATCCATGGCCAGTTTATACCACTGCAGCTGTGCTTGACAAGCGCCTTTCCCATGCCGACACAAAAGCCCAAACTGTTGGTATTGCCAGTGCTTGGTTAATATGCTTTTACCAGTCAATGACGAACATCTCTCAAAGATGCCCCACAATCACTCTTGTCTCACCAGGCCTAAACGATGGGCAGAGGTTAAAAAATGGAAACCTGCCATCACAGTAGTGTGTGCCCTGGATTATTTTATGAATTATTTTCTCTGCTGAACATACATGGCTGTTGCCTGATTACTACTTTGCTGGTAGTAATTCTTGGCGTACTCTGAAAGCCTGTGTTGTGTAAATTAGAATGTCTGTAGTGCCCATCTGGCAGTGATGTGGTCTCGTAGCACTGCGGGTTTGTGAAGTTCTGGGTATCGCCTTGGTGCCTGTCCGCAGTGTGTCCTAAATGGGATGTGTTTGATGTTGCCAAAACACAGAGGCGATGGCTGGAAGGTTTAGAATTAATCTTAACCTCAGACATTGCTCTGGGAAACCCTCCAGCCCATTGGTTTTCAGCCAGCCAAGCCATTACGAAAGGGGAAAGACCATATGCAAATCAGGTTTGGTCCCACCCCCAAAAGGGGCAGTCCAGCCCGAACTGCTAGGTCACATCCCTTCTGCATGAGACCCACAAGCATCCCCAGACCTGGTCTGGCCACGTTGGGCATCATCAGCGAGGAGTAGCTTGGCTCACTAGGTCCGGCTGGCATGGGACCCACGCCTGGTGCATGAAGGCCTTATATGGGCTCTAATCGTACTCTTGACGCTCTCTCTGTGCTACGATTAATGCATGTGGCACGTGATGCGCTCATGAAGGTGGAAGAAATACTGAGCTGAGAAAGGGGCATGAATGAATGGTCGACATTAATAATGGACTATGTATCTGCAATTAGTTTGAAAAGAAAAGAAGGACGGCGAGTTTGTTCTGCACGATTCCCCACCAATGTGTGTTTGTGTTTCTTCAGCCTTCTGCGATCAGACAGCGCCTTCACCGGTGGGCGGGTATGATCAATTCACGGATTATTGCATTGTATAGATTTTTGAAGCTAGGGTACCCCGCATGGATGCAAATGAATTAAATTACCTTGGCTACTGGGTCAACGTTTATATTTACAATATTTTCTGTGTTGTCATTGTTTTGAAATTGCAAGCTCCTAAAAATGTATAGTTAAATTAGAACTGCATTGAGCGTTATCTTTCCCTGGTTTGTTCTCGTAAGAAAAAATGAGGTTATGGACATGAGACATAATTTAAAAGGAAGAAAGACGATTTAACAAATATGTAACGGATGCAATTTCTGAATATTTCTGTAATACCATTCAACAATCGATGGCTTGCACAGCTCGTTAAGGTTTCTTACCAACCACTCATGATGCTGATTGGCAGAGCTGTAGCGCTGCTTAAGCAGGTGAATGTTCATAAATTGAGGTAAACTTTGCAAAGATAATGTGACAGCAGTTTTAAAAACGCTGAATGAATCATAACCACTGGCATTGGTCTGGGCAACCGTCCAGACCATTGTTTTTCAGCTTGCTATTCCATTGCAGAGGGGGAAAGACCATATGCATAGACCAGCCCCCATCTATTAGGCCACAGCAGGCAACCAGAAGCGGTCTGGCTTTATTTATTTATTTATTACATTTATATATTGCGCCTAACCCCAGGGCATCTGGGCGCTTGTGCTTAAGAATATGGTTACATCCAGTTACATTTCAGGCTTAGTCCATGTCATTGCGTTTAACTTAAAGTGTTGATGAATGCAAATTCAGTTACATTGTATGTACTACAGTTAGGTTTCACGCAGAGTCCATATCATTGCAATTGTACATAATACTTTCCTAGTTCCCCTGGATGCACCTTGTCTGCGGGGGCTAGGAGGATGTTTAGTGCTCGGAGGTGGACCAGGGGATATAGTTCATGGGACCCTTTTGAAAATCACAACTTCGATTTTCTTGAGGCTAGCTTTGACTTTCCGCGTCGTTGTGTGCTTTGTTTTCTGTGTCCATTATTTATTGCACGCTTGCTGCCAGTAGCCCCAAGCCACCCAAGTATTGATTACGCGCCCTTCCTTGAGAGTTTAGAGGGCGAAACATGCTCGTCTTGAGCAGCCTGGAATCTAGTGGGGGCCCCCGGGAATTGCATGCGTTTCCTTTGTACACATTGAGCTTGTTGTGTTAGGAAAGATACTTTGGTTGTTTAGAAAGTTTACTTTTCTCGCCCTTTAACCTGAATGAGGGCTTTTGCTTGTACTAAGCTCCGCGGCGCAGTCTATGTTGTGAGGTGCCTGCAGTGTCCTGGAGCAGACACCCCCAGTGCTTCCTTGCTTCTTTTTCTGTGATCCCTGTTCATTAAATGGCTGGCTCTGTCTTGTATCCTGGCCATCTCCCACTTCAGCAATAATACAGTGTTCTGAGGGACATACGGAGTGGGTATCGGCTTGCGGGCCATTGGCCACAGCGCAGGAAGGGCCTTGAGTGCGCGCAGTTGGTCATTGCCCCCAGGTAGGTTCTGGAGAACGGGACATTATGGCCATAGCTTTAAGTGAGCTGGGGCTAGCTGAGGCGTATGCCCGACAGTCTCCCAAAAACGGCACCTGAGTTGGGACTCTGCCTTTGCATGGAGTGAAAGGGCTGCCTGCAGGGGCTGGCACAGCAAATGAAGAAACAAGGGGAGTGATGGGTGCATCAAAATGAATGCTAGCAATGTGCCCGTGTCTCCCACTGATAACTCTTGCAAAGACGGGGCAAGAAGTGTCGAGGCCTTTTTCTTTATTCTTTTAAATAAATTAATTATATTCTTGGATTGTGGCTATTGACAAGTTGGGGCGAATGCCAATGTTATTAAAGGTGAGTAAAAAAGAGAAAGCACGGGCTGCAGCAAATGCACGACCGATACATTCGGAATTTAAATCCAAAAATTAATAAATATTGCCAATGTGAAAGCCAGGACTCCAAAGTGCACACCCTCACCCATGTCTGTGGCATGGGTGGGTGGTGCCGGTGAGAGACCCCGGCGTGTGAGAAGGCCCAGCAGAATGTGGGGTCAGGAGCATGGGCATTGGGAGGGGAAGAGGGAGTGGGGGTGAGTGGGGTCCGTGCAGGCCATCAAATAGAACCCTGTGGAACTTTGGACCAGCCAGGAACATGAAACCTGAGCTTGTATCTGCATCTAAAACGTGCGTACCCGCAGTGACTAAAACTGGCAAATACTCCAACCAAAGGGAACCTGGGAGTAGCAGGCAGGTCTGTGCCAGGTGCTCCGAGCGGTGCATTCAGGCCAGTGGCATGGGCAGCCCCTCCCGCAACGAGGACCTCTGCCACGGTGCTGCCTGATGAAAAGGCGGCTTACCATTGATGGGCATTGCTACCTACAAAGAACGTTTACATTACAAGAAAAACGCCCGTGTATTCAAGTTATCCAAACCTCAACAGCGATTTCAGGAGAAGTGAAGCACGTGTGGGTTAATCCTGAAATCATATACATGCAATAAACCAATACACCCACAGGACCATGCACAAACAGTACACACATATGTCTTCAGTCAATGCAATGCCAAAATTAAAAATTCGGATTTAATCTAACATTCAACTTCTATAGCATCCTAAATTTATATCCCAATACTTACGCAATGTCCCTAACACATCAATATGGACTACCATTAAAAATATATATAACACACAGTGCCCTCTATCGCCACACTCATACCCGCCTAAAGTGCACATTTATAAAAACATTCAATAGTAGAAAACATATAGGTTTAATCAACAATTTACACAAGACCTAAGCACCCCTAGACGGTTAATTGTAGGTTTCTTGTGTCAGCACATTGTTTCACGCTTGCCCAACATGTTTCGTTCAACGTGAAACCACAGTCTAGTCACATAGACTTCTTCAGGGGCCTTTTGAACATTGCCCTCTTACATTATACCTCTAGATCGCTTTCCTAGTATGGCCAAAAGGCTGAGAGTATCCACCAGTTAACTCAATGACACCATTAAGGCACATATTCCAATTTCCTGTCACTCTAAGATCGTCAATTCCTCCTATCATCCATGGGGATTCAATTCCTACTCTTGCTCCAATCTGCAATTAATCCATGCAGATTTTCAGAACACATTTTTAGCTTCAACACGTCAAAACAGATAATTTAATTTCGCCTGCTTCCTTTTGCGTATAAAATTACTCTCAGCCTTTCCCTAACTTGTATTTAATCAGTGCATATAATTGGCTGGATGGACCAAAATTCACCGGGTCCTTTATACCCCCAGACAAAACACACCATGTTCAAATGCCACCACCAGCCTACACCCAAAATGGTGTAGTGTGCCACTTACTAATTCATTATAGACCAATGTACTCCTACGTCCCGTCCCCTTAACTCCATCTTGTATGGGCGTCCCTCGCTAAGGACTGGAACCCTTTACCCTTTAAATTTAGTTGGGCGCAGGGGCATGGCCTGGGAGCATGCGATCCCTTGACCCCACCCACCGGTGCCACACCTCAGTCCTCTTTTCTGCGTCGACGGGAGCGGACCGACTTCACTAGCACTTGTGGTTGAGTCACTGTGATACGTAATTCCACATTTTCTTAACATTTTATAGACTTACTAACTTCTCATATTTACAGGACACAGTCCACAGGTGCCTCACCCGTCTCTGGTGCCCGAAGGCCGCGACGGGCTTCAGAAAGTTCCTGTCTTGCGACTGTTCGTTTCTCTCATCGGACCCGCATGCCCTCTGCCTTTGGTGCAGACCACGGATGGGAAGGCTGCCCGCGTGCAACGCGCTTGCTGCCCGGTCCCTGGAGAATTGGCTGACATGGTGGAGGGGGCCGTTTGCCAGGTCTCCACCAGACCACATAAAGGAGTATGTGAGAAGGAAAACCAAGAAGGCAAATATATTACATTTTACGCACCCCGCCAGTGGAAGGTGCCAATCAGGCTCTGTTACCGGCGAGACAGATACCAAGGCTATGGTAACTGCCAGCCTAACGGCTGAGGGATCTAAAAATCCTCCCGGCCCAGTCGCCAAGGAGCCAAGCGGCTTAAACACCAGGATACGCCCCGAAGGGCATTGCTCTGTTACCAGGCCTAGGCCTGAGGGGGCACCTATACTCAGCGCAGACAGCAGAACGGACAACATGGCCGAGGGCCAACAGCCTACCAGGCCCACGCCTGAGGTACAGGGAGGGGCCAAGCCTATGCGTCCAAGCAAACAGGCTGACCCCAGGCCCAGTTCAACAACAGAAGCATGTGGAGCAGGGTCGGACAAAATGGTGGCCCACACTGACAAAACGTTGACCTGGCCAGAAGTGCTGCAATCCAGTGAATCCCAAAGGCGGGAAACCACTGCCAGAGCAGTATGGTCTCTGGTATCTATGCCACGGGTCACATGGTGCACCACCTATCCAACCGCAGTGGGGCAAATGCCCTACACAGAGGCCTTATACTCATGACATGCCCAGCGGGGGTAGACAGCAAGTATACATGACTCCGCCTACACAGGTGCCGGTGCAGGAACACGCTTAACCAGCCTGTGGGGAGCGCTTCTTCTGGGAAGCATTCTTAAAGGTATCCAAGACATGATCCCTCCCATGCTACCCCTGCAGCCAGCGCCAGCACGGCCACCGGCTCCTAGGGAAAGCGCATCGCTCCTTCAACCTACTACACCACCGACCACACCTCACTATTCTTGTCGGTGCACCCTTTGTCATCGGCCATTGTGGCAGCCAAACCCCAGGCATCCTAGGCCAACACAGCCACATCTGCGCTGTTGGCGAAGGAACAGAAGGTCCTAGAGGCCTACGGAAAAAAGGTGTACTCTAACACGTGACTTCACCTCAGGCAGGCCAATGCCGACACCATCTTGGTTGCGGCAAATCAAAGGCTGTGGTGGAAAATCGCGGACTTCCTCCTGGACCTGCCAGCCCACAAGAAAGCCTCATTTAAGGCTGGCTTGGTTGAGTACAAGAGATTGGCACACATCAATACCGCAGGTAGAGCCATATGTGTGGCAACGGACATGAGACGGATTGCTTGGCCCCATCAGATTCAATCCTGATGTCCAGAAAATAATTCTTGATCTTCCATTTGAAGTGCGTGACTTGTTTGCCCCACCACAGACGAGGAGCTGGACAAAAAGAAAAGCAGCTCCCAGACGTCCAAGTCACTGGCAAAGCCAGCAGCCAAAAGCTTTAGGCAGGGGCGAGCTCGAGCAGATAGGGGGTGAACGTTTGGTGGCTTCCAGTACCGCAGAACCAGGAAGCCAGACCGATCTCCCAGTCAGCATTGGTGGAAACAGAAATCATCCCGTAAAGGGTTCTTCCAGTTTCCAGTCCCCCTCCCAAGACCCAGCCTCAGAGCCAAAGAAACAATGATGCCTTGCTTCAGATCCACAGCACCCCAGCGGGGAGGCAGGTTAGCCCTCCACAGTCAGTCCTGGCAGACACTGTTTACGGACCCATGGGTGGTCTAAGTAGTCCCTCAAGGCTTGCGTCTTCCCATTCCGCCCTCCCCCCCCCCAATGTTCTCCCCCCTTTCTTCAGGGCGGGACACCATCATCCTAGCGGAGCTACGCTTGCTTATCGCTAGCGAGGCGGTGGAGGAGGTAGCAATCCTGCAACATGGGTTGGGATTTTACTCCTGCATCTTCACTATTCAAAAGAAGATCCAGGCTGGCCTGCAAGTGGTCCTAGATCTATCCTCCTTAGACATGCACCTGCTCTTGCAGAAGTTCAAAATGGTTACGCCAGCTCTGGTAGCGGAGTCTCTGTGTGGGGGAGGCTAGACGTGCTCCCTGGATCTGAAGGACACATACTTGCACGTCCCAATTTGGCTGCCTCATCGATGTTTCCTCAGATTTCGGGTCATGGGACTGCATTTTCAGTACAAGGTACTACTGTTTGGCCTCAACTCAGCACCAAGGGTTTTCACAAGGCTCATGAACACAGTGGCTGCGCTGCTCAGGTCAGAGGGCCACCATGTATGTCTGTACCTCGACCACTGGGTAGTTGGAGCAGAATCACCAGAGCAGGTCAGGAGCACAACTTGCATGCTCATGAGCACACTATATGACCTGGGGTTCTCGGTCAACCTCCAGACGTCACAATGTCAGCCTACACAAGACCTAAATGTTCTTAGAACTATTGTGGGACACACCAGGGCAGAGGATATTCCCCAATAGGGAAAAAGTAGCATCAATCAAGGCATTGGCAGTGTACTTCCTCAGCAGAGTGGTAACCACGGCCTGGTGCTATCAGCACCTGTTAGGGATAATGGCAGTGTGTCTCCTGGCAGTTCTCACACCAGGCTCAAAATGAGGAGGCTGCTTCTGCATTTTTCAGCCTCATGGAGCCAAGAGACCGGTGCTCAGACGGCAGCAGTTACCATACCGGCACGGCCGCACCAGGATCTTGGATGGTGGTGGCAGGAAGCCAACCTCGTGGCAGGCAGACCGTTCAGACAGCCGGAATATACGATTACAACAGATTCCTCCCTCCAAGGGCGGGGAGCCACCCTGGGCAGCCACGTGGTGCATGATATGTGGTCAAAAGAGGAACAGCAGAATCATCTCAACTGGTTGTAGATAATGGCCATCTGACTCGCACTCAAGGCTATCCTTCCAATGGCCAAAGGCAGTTTGGTCTGTATTCATTACCTCAACAAACGGGGGCACCGGGCCTCCCCTTCTGAGCAGGCTTGCCATCAACATACGGGAGTGGGCCATCGCACAAAACATATAGATCTCAGCAGTCCATCTCCCCGGAGAATCAACCTAGAGGCGGATAGACTCATCAGGCTGAGTTCTGACAATTACGAGTGGCAATTGAGCAAGAAGGTCCTTCTTGAGATTTTTAACAGGTGGGGCACCCTCACATAGACCAGTTCACGATGGAGCACAACTAGACAAGTCAACAGTTTGCGTCCAGGGGCCAAGGCTCAATGGGGGACGCATTGCATATGCAGTGGGAGGGAATATGGGCTTATGCATTCCCTCTGACCCCCCTGCTTCACAAGGTTGTTTGCAAAATTTGAGAAGATGGTCAACTGCGATTCATCTAATGGCGCCGTAGGTGGCCGGCCAGGCCCTGGTTCTCTGACCTACAAATGTCCCATCAGCTTCTGGCTGCCCTCCCTAATGGGACGGGCCCACTCCTGGTGCAGCGGGGGCGGGGAACGGTAGCTCACCCCTCCCCAGAGAGGTTAGCCCTGGCAATCTGGCCCCTGAGCAGATAACTCTGTAGCACCTCAATCTGTCTCAGGCGAATCGCGAAATCATTCAAGGTGCCAGAAGCAATGCTATGTTTAGGCAATAGAAAAGCAAATGGACCATATTCTGCTTCTGGGCCAGAGAGGCAGGAGTGGATCCACTATCATGCACTCTAGACCAGGAGTTATCATTGTCAGTGCACCGAGCTAGGTCAGGGGTCCAGGTAGAAAAATGCCAGACCTACCTGGCAGCCATAGGTGCTTCAGAAACTCAGGCAGGAATTATTTCTCTACTTCCAACTGTAAAGACTGGTAGGGGGTGTCTGTACTTCTGCTCTCTATATGGTAGAGGAGAGGCACAGAAGACCCCAGCCAAGATTCTCTATAAGGTAGCAATGGACGAGCAATCAAGGCCTAGCTTTTCGGGAGGTGATGCAGGCTGGTTCTTAAGTACAGTGTAGTCCCCGAACCCCCACAAAGGAATGTCCACACGCTGTATTACTGAAAACAGTCTTTATATAATTAATATTCAAAGGTATGTACACGATCACAATAACGCACTTTGTACTCGGAAGTCAATAATGATAAATATATACAATTCTAAAGTGGTACCACCAATGTTATCGAATCTCATTAAAGTGCATCAACTGTACGGTTAAAATGTCACACAGATCAATAACGAGGAAACCAGCAATAGAGATAGGAATGAACGCAAGATGGTTGAAACAATAGGCAGAATGCTGACCCCTACCGCTAGGTACAGTTCTGTGTGGAGATCCCCCCCCACCTGGGCAACCTGTAAATAAAGATATATAGCAATAGCCCAGTCCATATATTGTTCAATAGTCTTACTTCCTCCTATTAAGGTTTTACCCCCCCAATGTACCTGGTGGAGTAGAGTTCTCCGAAGATGCGTCGATCGATCCTTCTTGAGTGACTCCCTTTAAAGCAGGAGCCACGGATCGTCGAGAGGCGTCGAGGAACTCAGCGTTTGGTGTCGGGGAAACGTCCGACGGCGAACAGGTTGAACTACGGCCGTGAAGGGGCAGCTGCGTTCCTAGCGGTGCTAGTCAACGACAGAGCGTTGGCGTCCTGCAAGGAAGAGGCGTGCGGGGCACCTCGGTGACGATAGTTCTGGACCGCAAAGAGATGGTGAACAACTGTGGCCCAGCAAGGGCGTCGAGTCGTCGGCGTCTCTGTGGTCCTTAGGTGGCGGGAAACCCACCGGCGGATGCTCCTCGGCGCGTCGACGGTAGGGCCTTCTCCAGCGGGATAAAGCGGGCGATGATGCAGACGAGAGCGTCCGATGATCAAATGAAGTTCTTAGGCAAACGGGAGCACGGCGGCTCCGGTCGGCGACGGCGGTCGTCGACAGTGGCAGACAACAGTCCCGGTGCTTCTCTTTGAGATTGCGCGGCAGTCCCCGTCTCCGGTCGGCAGCCTGTCTAAGGTCTGTCTACCAGGGAGCTTTGCCAAAGATCAGCTGTGCAAGATGGTCCCTCGTAGCTCGGGAAGAGGGCGCCTTACCAGGTCCTATCTGGGTCAGTCCTTGGAGACACAGCAGCTTTCAGATTGTGAAGGAGAGCAACAGCACTTCTTCTCGTCCAGCGGGGCTTCAAGGTCAAGCTTCAGTTACTCCAGTTACTCGTCGTAGTGGACTTCAGCTTCTGAACACGATTCCTAGCAGTGAGAGGTCCCCAGATATACCGTTGATCTCCCATTCATTCCGCTGGGTCACACTCAAGCATCCAATCACGACTAAGGGCATTCATGCAGGCAGGCAGCCAATCAGGCACACGAGGTATTCAGGCCATTCACTTCTCTCCAGACACTCACAAGAAGTTATGTGTATTGGCACAAGTACCGAGCCATTCAACACTCCAAACTGCATTCATACCGGTTTCGGGCAGGGCTGTCTCAGTCATTGTGTCAACCACCAGATACTAGACATCCACAACACAGAATCCGTATTCATCACACACTCTATTCACCCAGGTCCCACCCACAGGAGGTACCCACAACATACATCACCGGGAAGGCTCCAGCTAGTCTGGCCGGGCCTTCACAACAACACCATATATGGCACTTCCATCCAACAGCCAGTCAGGGGGAAGGGACAGAGTCAGGGCTTCCCAGGACTTTGGGAAAACAAGGTATTGGGTAATAGAAAGCAAGAGGCCGCAGGGGCCATTTTGTTTTCCATCCGAAATCAACTGATCCCAATGGCAGGGCCGGGGTATCCCAAAATGGAGGATACTCCGCACACCTGTCAAATTCAGCATGGAGCTGCCACCAGCCCATACCCTGCTCTGTGGGCCACCCACAGGTGCCCAAAAACATACACTAGGGGCACAGGGTTGCACCCCCCCACCCATGGGTGCTATAAGGTTATCCCACGGATCCGTTCACCAAACCAAAAGAGAGAGAGCTGCACCGCCAGGAGTCACACATGGACTCCTGCGCGGAAAACACGACAGAACACACGATAACAAGCAGTAAAGGACAAGGATACGGAGGCCCTGTCCCTCCGATGCATTTCCAGCATCACACCAACCCAGTGGTGAAAAGACATCTGGTGGAATGGACAAGGATGTACCCGCCTGTGAGGCGCCCGCACACAGTCTGGGTCATCAATGTAGTCCTCAGCTCCCTTGCGCATAAACCTTTTGAGCCCAGTGTGGCGATAGATATCAAATTAGTCAATAAAGACAGCGCCCCTGGTGAGCCTCACCTCAGCACGCAGAATTAGCGAGATGCAGGCTCTAGTGGCTGCAGAGCTGTACACTACATTCCAATTGAGACAAGGTGGTGTTCCGCACTCATCCTTCCTTTCTCCCAAAGGTGATCTCCTCGTTCCACCTCAACAAGGAAGTCTTACTTCCGACTTTTGTTCCTAATTCCACAGAAGAGGAGGAAAAAGTGCTTCACTGTCTTGACGTCAGGAGAGCATTGACATTCTACCTGGATAGGACCAAGAATTTCCACAAGCCGGACTCCCGGTTTGTCAGATTTGGCGTGTCAAAAACAGCTGGACAAGCATCCAAGGGTTCAATAGCTAGATGGATGTTCTCGGCCATTTACGAAGCATATAAGGTGCAGCGTGAAGGGTTTCCAAGGTACATACATGCTCATGCCGCCAGGGCCACGGCAACAGCGTTCGCTTTCCGAAGACATGTACCATGGCAAGCAATTAGCAGGGCGCCACAAAGGCCACCCCATCAGCCTTCTGCAAGCATTACTGCCTGGATGCCAGTGTGCAGGCTGGCGCAGTCTTCGGGCAGGCGGTGCTGCGAAATCTGTTTGCCTAGACTTAACAGCTCTCCTCCCCAGGGCTTCAATCAGTTGTAATCGTCCCTACAGGATGGAGGAAAGGGGGTGGGACGTAGGAGTAATCACAAGTTACTCACCAGAGTGACTAATGTACTCCTAGCCCATAGTCCCCTTTCCTCCATACATCGCACCATCCTTCCCCCTAAAAAATAACAGCATCCATAGGTGGTTTTATACAGCCAACATGTCAAAGTGGACTGAGGAGTGGCGCCGGTGGGCGGGGTCAAGGGAGCGCATGCTCCCGGGGCTGTGCCCCTGCGCACAACTAAATTTAAAGGGAAAGACCATTTTTTTCTGGTGAAAAAGGTTTTGTTGCTGCCGCTAGCGACGGACGCCCATACAGGATGGCGTAAAGGGGACTATGGACTAGGAGTACGTTAGTCACTGTGGTGAGTAACTTGTAGTTTTATCATCACATCAAGATTGCCTTAATTCCAGAAAGTATATATATTCAATTTCACACATTTCAGTGGATACTGTTGCCACAGAGCCAACCTGTTCGGAAAAAACCCCACAAAGTTGCTACTTTTCCCTTTGTGTTTGAACAAGTTAGTCTTTAAGATCATTATTTCACATGAACATCCACTTACTTCATCTAGCACGTCCGTTCCATGATGCCAAGCTTATCAACACTCGTGGTTGCAATCGTCAGCCTCAATTATAGGACATTTCACACCTGGAAAACACATGCTCAATTACAAGGCTGCTCCCTCCAAAACAGCTCCAAGCTGCTCTGGAGTCATCTAGAACGGCTTATTGCAGCACTGACTTACAGTAGCCGGACAACCGGTCCTCTCTCCTTCATGTCTGCGTCGCATATTCCTTTTTAAAATTTCTGGACTGTGTTTTGTGAAGCCTGCTCATCAGAAAATATCATGTCCAGCACGCGGTAGGGTTCCTTAATCTAAATGCATGCCTCGTTGCCTAGGTGATGCAACGCCTAACGCTGAAGGCTCATGTCTACTGATACAGCGACCAAAGCACGACAATGCTGGTGTGGATCTACTGTAAGTGGGGTACATACATCGATCCCACTATCTGACCTGCCACATTATCCTGCAATTTTGGACCATTCCACACTTTCATTTAGACCTCTTTCAGAACTAGTAAAAAAGAGGGATTGGGAACCCTATTTCAATAGGCGCCGGACTTCAAGTGTTCATATTGATTTACAGTAATGCGTATAGCATAGTCACGAAAGAAGAAAGTTTCATACTGCTTGTTAAGGAAGGGGCTACCGTGTCTCACCCGTCGGTGTCCCACTTCCACTCCCTGAGGACCCCTCATCCAGGTGATCCTCCTCCACTGGTCCCGCCCCAGGAACTGGATGCAATAGCGATGGCCGTGTCCTGACCACCTGGGGACTAGTAAGTGAGACACCTTCAGGTTTCACATCCCCCCGCCCACAAGGAGAGTGATCTGCTGCTTTGGGCATTCCCCATATTTCCATAAGTGATTGCTGCTTCTCTTTAGGTAAGGATATATCGTTCTTACTTAGAATTTCTTTCAGATTCCTACTCCATTTGAAAGCACGCAAGAGGCGATCCAATTTCTTCTCTTGTGTTTCAAAGCCATTCCAGTTTTTTTTATTTTTTTATTATCTTCTTTATATCATTGGACAGATTTAAAAAAGTGCTGATAAAAAAACCAACGTGTCTCCATAAGAGCTTCCCTGTTATTCAGGGCTCTTTTGTTGGGTACCCGCGTTGCAGGAGTTTCTCTTTCAGAACAGCTTGCTCTTCTTAAAAATGTTTTTTAAAAAGCCTCTTTAGTAGAACTATTTTGCCTCAATCGGAGAAATTGCCCAAATGGCAGGTTACTTCTTTCATGTTTAGGATGAAAACTGCCACAATCTAGCCATGCATTCTTATCTAGGGCTTTCAAAATGAGTTGACTTTGAGCATCCCTGTCTCTGAATCATGGTAAATTGATGCGTCACGGTAGTTCCTGCTCACATTACTGTAATTCACAGTGAATTGGAGGAATCCATCATGTTCATTTACCCACCGTAAAAAAACCCTTCTGCTGTATCTTTATTTCCTCTCCAAATCTTCGTCATTACACCTCTTCAATTCTATAATGTTCTGTAAGTAAGGGTTATCGTCCGAATAAATTTCCTTTTTCTTCCAATTTCTCTCCCTACAGATTTGCCACGCTGGGGGCGACACTCGCCCCCATAGCCGTCCCATGAATCTGCCTGTAGAAATGATCTAGAAATGGGAAATAGTTCTCTTTCAGTGACAGTCAGATTCCACATTAGATAATTGGGTGTTGTGCCGATTTTACCTTTCAGGTAAAGAAGTTCTTCAAACATATCCAGAGGTGCCTCCTGAGGTATGCATCTTAGCATACAGTGAGGTCCCATCTAGACTAATCAACCATTCTCCTTTAAGGTCAAAATAATTTATGGCAAAGAGGTTGATGACTGCTATAGTATCCTTCATTTGACTTGCATAACGTGTTTAGTACACGTGGGCCCGCTGTGAGAGGGTTTCCAGGAGGGTATTGACTCTGGCGACGATTGGTCTTCCAGGAGGGCTGGTCAGGGATTTGGGTACCTTAGGGAGGATATAAAACAACTGGATCCTGGGGTGGTGCGCCTTTATCAGAAATTCCGCCTCTTGCTTGCAAATCCATTTATTCAAGTTCACATCTCTTTTAATTGCCTAAAAATACACTGGTCTGGAATGTGCTTTACAAAATAGGAAGTAAAATGTTCTTACCTATTAGTCCCATCTTATCCACTGGATCTGCCAGGCACTTCGATAAGCCTGTATTGTCACTCAGCCCTGGGCGAAGCGGGCCATTGGCGGGACTTTGCCTATCTCGCTGCTGCATAGCTCACTGACAATTTTAATACGGAGTGAATTATCTGTTTATGATTAGTCTTGCAATCTGTCAGAAGATGTGGGCGTGGCTCTCCAGCTCCACTATGAATGACAAATGGGCCGCAGCAAAGCCAAGTTCTTCTCTCTTTTGAACGCAGAATAAAAAACCTACAACAGACCCCTCACAATTTAGTGATCCCTTACACGCTACACCAACGCGCCTCCAAAGTGCAATCATCTGTGGCACACTGACCAACACACCCTAACAATGCAATGACTGTTGGCATGCAGCAGTCCCCACGACCCGTACGCCCTCGTTATGCAATGGCACTGTACCAGCACACCCTCACAGTGCAATTGCACACTGCACCAACACAGCTTCACAATGCATTGACTTTTGGCATGCTGCACCAACACACCCTCACAGTGCAATGGCTCATGGCATGTTGCACCAACACACCTCACATTGCAATGAATCCTCGCATGCTGCACCAACACACCCTCACAATGCAGTGACTCCTGGCATGCTGCACTAACACACCCTCAAAGTGCAATGAATCATTGCATGCTGCACCAGTACACCCTCACAGTGCAATTATTCCTGGCATGCTGCACCAACACACCCCACATTGCAATTACTCCTGGCATGCTGCACCAACATACCCTCACAATGCAATGACTCCTGGCATGCTGCACCAACACACCCTCACAGTGCAATGACTCCAGGCATGCTGCACCAACACACCCTCACAGTGCAATGAATGCTCTCATGCTGCACCAACATACCCTCACAATGCAATGACTCCTGGCATGCTGCACTAACACACCCTCCAACCGTAATAACACGCTGGAAAACCATGCACAGTTAAATAAAATGAAAAATAAAAAAGTAATGCCGCGCTGCACAAAAACACCCTCACAATACAGCGGCGTATGGCGGGCTGCACAGCAAAATCCTATTGTGTTTTCATAGTTTTGTTTCCCCGCTCCTGGATGCTGTGTGTCCATGTCAGGCTCGCCAAAGAGACTGCCCTCTTCAAGAGGTTCATTCTTTACCTGTGCATGTGAATTGCCCTATTGCTGCAGCAGAAATCTACATTTCTAGTCGGATTTCCCTTGGTATGCATTTGTTTTATTTATACAGCACCTCCTGCCCACTCCCCCTTGTCTAAGCACTGGATCGGGTATCTCACTCACCTTGCATGGCATGTCCTGTTCCCAAGTCGAGTGTGTTACCCCTGGGCTTTTTTCCCCCGCTCATTTTATACACAAAATATGATGATAAAGCACAACCTAAAATGTCCTAACCTGGAGTCCTTATGGTGCTGGAAACCTTATCTGCAGAGATTTACTTCAGAACAATAATGCTATTTTGGCCAATTGTTCTAGTTTTGAAAGAGCTTTTGTTTCATCTGAATGACGCAAACAGGCAGAGTTTTTCTATCTTTGGGGACTGGCTCAGCCAGTCAGGATTTCATGGCACAATAGCCATTGTGGGTGGCCTTTACAGGAGAGCAGGCAGGAAGTGCCCGCTGATTGCTGGAGCAAGAAAACCTGCAGTAAGGGTCTGGGGTTTATTTTATAAGAAGCGGTCAGCTAGCACAGTGAGCTAAGCGCTCGCCCCCGATATTTGTGTGCTGCCTGCTGTGACAGGTTCGTATCCTCGCACAGTCAACTCTGCCTTTCATCCTTCTGAGGTTGATAAAATGAGTACCACTCTGTGGGATAATAATGTCTTCTGTTATTTGAGCGCTCTGCGCCCTATGGGTGTGTAGCGCTGTGTAAGAAAGTTTTGCAGTAATAAAATTGCGGCAAAAAAGTCACCTGTAAAAAAATAAAAAATAAAATGGTGGGAAAAATTCCATGGTTTTACCCGGTAAAGGTGTACCCATTATACCATTTAAGGGGAGTGTGGGTGTCCCCTGCTGCCTTTAAATGGTGTAATGGGTCCGCATGTTGCTCGCATCCATTACATGGATTGCGAGAAAACCACAGCGTTTTTGCCGCCATTTTAACACATTGAACCATAAGAAATACATTATTATTATGAACTCCCCATATGCAAAAGTTATACCACACGAGGGTGCCATGAGGGTGCAAACAGTTTTTATTTGGCATTGAACTAAAAACAGTCATTCATAAGAATCACAAGAGCAGAAGCTTCTACTGCGTTATTGGTGTGTGTGTTCTGCCTTTTCTCTGACTATTCATGAGCTCATCTGCTTCATGGAGAATAAGATTTTGTGTGTTCATTGAAAGCAAACCGTGCCTTCCATTTGCTTTCTTGAAAGCAGAGTCTTCTTTTGGCCACACAATTGCAGCATCACCAGAGAGTAGCCCAATTAGTTAATCTTTTATAATGCACTTAATACCAGACCAGTCTCTAAGCCCGGGGTCAGGATTCGAACCTGTGTTGCTCTGCATTGTCCTACTTCCAAACGTGTTGCCCCTGAGCTTTTTTTTCGTGGCACAATCTCTAAGACTTTTAATTCTTAACTTCCCCTCTTCTGTGTTTCTCTTTGTGGATCCCTGGTGAACCCCTTTCCACGTTTCTTGGTTGGTGGTTTTTGGGTCATCAGCTCCCTATATCCTCAGGTTGTGTCTTCCTGTATCCTTCATTTCCCTGTGTGTCATCGCCTGTTGCTGTTACTCACCCTTTAGTTCTGCATGTCACACCTGACCATTTGCTTGATTGTTCCAGATGTTCTGGGGCCGGCCTTTGGGGTCCCAGCACCCTGGGCGAATTGGCGCACCCTCTTCCCCGCGCGCCCCTGGTCAAAAGGGGGCGGGGCCAGAAAGTGCCCCCCTTTTTATTTCATTTTTTTTTAAACCTTCCCGCTCCGGCGAGGAGGTAATTATTTGAATAGGGTGCATTAGCACCCTGTTGTTAGATGAGTTCTGCCGCCGCAGGCTCATTTAATGATAAGGTTCTAGGTCATTTGGTCGAAAATAAATGGTCGACAGGACAATTGGTCGACACCAAAAGGTCGACAGGTCAACTAGTCGAATTTTTATTTTTGTGTTTTTTCAATTTCTTTTTTTTTTGGGGGGGGGTCTCCCCCAACCCCCTTTTTTTTGCTAAAAACCCCTTTTGTTTCCCTAAATGAAAACCTAAAAAATAGATATATAAATAAAAAAAAAATTCGACCAAATTGTGTCGACCAATTGTCCTGTCGACCATTTGTCTGTCGACCATTTGACCGGACACCAATAATAATCATGCGCCTGACACGCCTTCTGACACTATGCCAGCTCGGGGGAGCCCTTGAAGGACTCCACTGAGCTTGCTTGGTGGGGGGCTGATTGTCATTGAATACGCCCGCCAGCCGTGCCTTCTCCCGCTATGCCAGCTCGGGGGAGCCCTTGAAAGACTTCCCCGAGCTGGCGTGGCGGGGGCTAGTGGTGCCCTGGGGGGCATGGCGCCCCGGGCGGTCGCCCGGCTGGTCCACCGGCTCGCCCCCCTCCACCCCCCAAGGCCGGCCCACAGATGTGCAAGTGTGAATGTCTATGCAGCCCCTGCGTCATGCAATTATTCCCTCCTCCTGTAGGTTTCCAGAATTGTGATTTGCATAAAGGCGAGCCTTCTGTCTGTGCCTGAGTTGTAATTGGTTGCCTGCCGTGCCAGTTTTAATTGAGCAAGCCCCATATTATTCAGGCTCGACGCAACAGTGCTAGTTTCGCCATACTTGTTTATTTTGAAGTGTGTTCCTGTTTTGTGTGGGGTACTTTAATGGTTATGTTAGCTTTTATACTGCACAGATCGCCACCGTAGTGGTCTTATAGTGCCAACGCATTGTCCGTAAGGGCGAACTGTGACCCCCCCCCCACACCCTTTGCGTGTAAACCATACCGTGAGGTGTATGGTGAAAAAGAAACGGGGGGGGGAAAAGGCTAAGGCAAAGTGCGAGATGGAGAGCAACAACAGACAGACATAGGCCGCAAGCAAAAAGTGAAAGACAACATACGATTGAGTGGTAGTGATTGTTGGGCTGCACGTATGTAATGGCGTAGAGTTTATTGCTGTCCGTTGCCATGGCATGAAGTTCATTTGGACATTTGTGGATGCACTTCACAATGCCAGCCAAAACCTTTTCGCCACTTTAGTTTAATTATCCATGCGTTGTTTCTCCATGTGACGTTGTCTGTAGCCTTCATTTGTTTTCCTGCGTGGTCAATTCTGCATTCGAACCGCAGTGGTGCTAAAACCCTGAGAGCGCTTGAACCTGAGAAGGGCAGAAGGCTAGAGAGAACTTGTACCCGAGAGGTACTGAAACCCAAAGAGTGCTGGCACTTCGGAGGTGCTGAAGGCTCGAGACCACTCAAACCTGGGAGATGCCGACACCCAGAGGGAGCCTGAGCCCGAGAGATGCCGACACCCGAGGGAGCTTGAACCTGAGAGATGCCGACATGTCGAGGGAGCTTGAACCTGAGAGATGCTGACACCCAGAGGGAGCTTGAACCTGAGAGATGCTGACACCCTGAGGGAGCCTGAGCCCGAGAGATGCCGACACCCCGAGGGAGCTTGAACCTGAGCGATGCCGGCACGTCGAGGGAGCTTGAACCTGAGAGATGCTGACACCCAGAGGGAGCTTGAACCTGAGAGATGCTAAAACCCATAGGGAGCTTGAGCCCGAGAGATGCTGACACCCTGAGGGAGCTTGAACCCGAGAGATGCTGACACCCTGAGGGAGCTTGAACCTGAGAGATGCTGACACCCTGAGGGAGCTTGAACCCCATACACGTGTTTCAGCCTTGTTGGGCCTCATAAGTGAGGTGGAGCTGTGCCTCTCTGAGCACAGTGAGCAAGGGGTCCACATCTGGGTTCCCTCAGGTAACTTGGGGTGACCAACCTCAAGCTCCTTTTCCATACAAGGCTGAAACACGTGTCTGGGGTTTCCTGTTGGTACTCTTGTTCAAAGGAGGTTTGCCTGGCATTTTGGTGCTGGACTGCCCTTGTGGGCGGGACCAAGACTGATATGCAAATGGGTATTTCCCATCTGTGAAAGGTACAGTGAGTGAAAAGCAATGGCTGCAGACTCTCAAAGTGGAAAAAAAACACAGAACAGGTTATCATGCCGTGTTCTTTCTAGAGAGGGGTGCCTGCTACTTTTTTGGATTAGTGCTATTCATCGTCGCATGCTTTTTGGGAAAGTCAGCCCAAATGCATACGATGAAATCTTTAAAGAGCTGATGGTCATCACGAGAGACTTGGCTGAAGAATAACACAAATCATCTCCTCTGTGCAAATGCCGGCATGGCCTCTCCTCCACCCACATCCTCTTCAATAGTCCTTGGCCATCTTGGCCATGCCAGCTACTCTTCCTATACCCATGTCTTCAAACCCACATCCTCTTCAATAATCCTCGGCCATGCCAGCTACTCTTCTATACCCATGTCTTCAAACCCACATCCTCTTCAATAGTCCTCGGCCATGCCAGCTACTCTTCGATACCCATGTCTTCAAACCCACATCCTCTTCAATAGTCCTCGGCCATGCCAGCTACTCTTAGATACCCATGTCTTCAAACCCACATCCTCTTCAGTAGTCCTCGGCCATGCCAGCTACTCTTCAATACCCATGTCTTCAAACCCACATCCTCTTCAATAGTCCTCAGCCATGCCAGCTACTCCTCGATACCCATGTCTTCAAACCCACATCCTCTTCAATAGTCCTTGGCCATGCCAGCTACTCTTCGATACCCATGTCTTCAAACCCACATCCTCTTCAATAGTCCTCGGCCATGCCTGCTACTCTTCTATACCCATGTCTTCAAACCCACATCCTCTTCAATAGTCCTCTGCCATGCCAGCTACTCTTCTATACCCATGTCTTCAAACCCACATCCTCTTCAATAGTCCTCGGTCATGCCAGCTACTCTTCTATACCCAAGTCTTCAAACCCACATACCCTTCAATTGTCCTCGGCCATGCCAGCTACTCTTCTATACCCATGTCTTCAAATATCCACGTTCATCACATCTTCTGTACCGCCTTTTCTTCACCCCTCTTCATCTGTCCATTTTCCTAGCTTTAGCCCAGGTGCCACCACCCCAGACTTCTTACACCCTCAGCCTTCTAAATAGCCCTATTCTAACCCTCTTTCCACATCATAGTGCCAAGAGGCAAGGACATTGTGTGGTAGGTGCTATGAAAATATATATATACCTTCAATAAGATGCTGGATTTTAAGAACTAGTATTCCGTGGTGGAGGCGCAACTCAAGTTCCCTGATAAGGCATGGGAAGATATGTATGAAAATACTTCGGTGTTGAATTTTAGTGACAAATACATGTTTATCTTCTATCAAGACAAATTGGTACTAACTAGAAGCCTTGATCAAGCGGGAACCAAGTGAATGTCTAAAGAATCCAAAGCTGTGTATTGCTACACAGCAAGCCCAGATGCACTCAAATAGGGAAAAAGATATCCCTCTATTTCTATTTAAATTCATTAAACATTTGGCGCCAAAAGAGGCGTAAATTTTACGATGTGTTAACAACGTGTGAATTTCTCTTATTTACAACAGAAAGGGTCATTTAGAACATTTGGCAGTATTATTCAGGATAAAATATACAATCATAGATGTCAAACCAATAGAACAATTAGCACGAAAACACTAGAGCTGACTTATGGATTTTAATCGAGTCCAACAAGTCGTACATTAGTAAGCAAACAGTAGTACAATCAGTGTTACCTATTTACACATGGAAAGGACACTTGTAGGTGTTCCATATAACAAAGGTGAGAGCAACAAGCGTTAACAAAAAAACGCTTGTAAGGAGCAACACAATTGTAAATCTGTATAATAGTTACAGTGCAAACAAACTCTAGATGTATGGATTTGATCATTCAACAGTTCGTAAAAGAAGTCTCGTATTCAGGTGTGACCCGAATAAGACCGACGCGTTTCGGTTCATGGAACCATCTTCAGGGGATAGACTTCATTTTTATTTTCATAAACATTAGATTCTAGCACAGTCTCTGTGGGGTAGGAAAGAAAGAAGATATTTCAATAGAACTCTCTGATTTAAATGAAATCAATTAACATAGTGAGACGAGTCAGAGTCACTAACCTTGCTGATATAAGGGCCAGGAAACAGACAGGTGATCCAGAAATGTCTCACACACACCCTATAAAGATGGATAGAATTGGATAGTTAGATGCATACATTACAGCAATGATTATTGGATGCATTGTCTCGGGAGGATAGCTCAGGGGCAACGTGCTCGCCTTGGAAACAAGACGACACTGAGCACCACAGGTTTGATCCCCAGGTCCGCGCTTACAAACCTCTGGGTATTAAGCGCGTTATAAATAACACATCATATCATAGAAGGAATGCCTCAAAGCATGGGGGCCCTTATATTGGTTTTAATTTAGTAGCAACGGTTTTTGTCAATGTGAAGTCATTTATAAAATGGTCTTGCTAAAAGCAACAACATTATCTTTGCTTATTGGGTGGAAGTAGGAGGACCAGGTTGTAGAATTGATGCAAGTCTGACTGTATCGCCAGTGCAATCTGAGATGCAGTATAAGCCCCCACGTGTGTAATCATCATGCAGCCATTATGCGAGCGAGAGGAATATGGATTTCTGACAATCCTAACTCAATTGGATGAGACTCAATGTGACTTAAGACATTATAAAGGCATTATCCAGAACCTTTCCATAAGCAGGTTCTAGTATAAAGGCATTTAAAGTGTAATGCTGTTTAAGGGTAGGGTTTAATACACCTTCAGCATGTATATAAATGGGGTCATACAGTGGGGTGGAGAAATGTACTAAGGCTGTATGTTGTCTCGAGTGATCCCTTCTAGAGCGAGGGCGTTTTTATGAAATCGACGTAGTCGCGGGTTCTTGCTGAGCGGCTCCAGAATACCCGTTGGATTCATCGATGTAATGCACTTATTGTAAATTTAATACAATTTTGGGAATGGTGCAATTTGGGTATCTTAAATGCCTTGATCAATACATTAAACTGCGGTAATTTAATAGCATAATGTATGTATCATTCACAGGGTGTCTTGCGCTTGCCAAGCATCAGTCATAGTCAGAGGCCTGGAGGAGACATGGGGGGCCTTCATCTTTGGACAAAGTTCCTCTCTGTGCGACAACCATAAGAGCGAGCACCATTATCAGTTACTATAGCAACCAAGACACGCACATACACACATCAGTGGTAGACCCTGCGCCGTTGCCTGTGCTGCCCCTTTTTTGCTATTACACGTGGTTGTAACAATGCTTAAGCTTTCACTCTTGAACTTTAGCTTGGGGCCCTCAATGTTTCTCATTGAAATGACAATGGCTCATTTTCTTTGCAGCCTTGGGGTGCGCCCAGTAAAGTCTGGAATTTGCTTCTATGTTCTGGGAAACACCGGAAGTAGAGCTTTTAGTTTCGGCCCCACTCCTACTTTCCCAAACCTTCATTGTGCATTTTCCTGAAACGTGATGCTTATCCTCTAAAGAGTTTGTCTTTGCTCAACACTTCCGGATGGTTTCTCCAGCGACACTCTCGGTCTGCCCCATTCTGGCAAATTGCCCTGCTGCTGCAGGTTCTCCATGTCTTTCCTACTGAAATCATCTAAAAAAACAAATCAATTTCTCTTGTTTGACAATGTGAATAACGACTATCCCAGTTCTGTGCTTCCCTGGTGAACGTTTGATTGTGCCTGAGAAAGGGACAGCGTCTCTGTTATTCGTTGGTGATACGGTTCTACATTATTTCGCTATGGTATTTTTCATCGCAGGTTTTTTCATCGCCGTTTTTTTTTTCTTCGAAAAACTCGTTTTTTAAAAAATAATTTTGGGGGGGGGGATTACCCCCCAAGCACTCCCTTTTTTTTTTATTCCCTTGGACCTACAACCATTTATTGAATTTTTTAAACCCCCCCCCAAAAAAAAACGACTTTTTTTTCGAAATAAAAACGGCAATGAAAAAATACCGCAGTGAAATGTGTGTACCGGTGATGCATCCTGATTGGAGTAGTGGAGTGGCAGGCACTGTCAAACACATTGGGCCTCCTTACAACTCTGGTGGTAGCCGTGCCGCCGGAGTTGTGTTTTTTTTCCAGCACCAAGCGATCCGTGAAGCCAGGGGCCGCAAAATGTAACTCCCCAGTCCCATTCGAGTCCCATAGGACTCAATGGGAATCGGGAGGACGGAAGCACTGTGTGCAACAGTGCCGGTGCTTCTGTCAAAGTCTGTGAGCAGCTGCCGTCCGGCCCGCCAGGTCTGACCTGGCGGCTGGGACGGCAGCCGCTCACAGAACTCGGAGTGTGCTGGTCCGGTAACAACGGTGCTGAAACGTTTACTGGCACCGTTGTTACCGGCCCGGCACATTCGTGATGAGGCCATTTGTTTTGTTTTTGCCTTTTATAGAGGGCTACATTTCTCCAATGGTATCTTGGCTCCGAGAAACACTGAACGCATGGCAGGCCTCTGCCCACCCAGCGTACAGATCTGTACCTAGACACAGACTGTGCGCGCCTCTTAAGTTGTGTCGTTATTCTGGTAGAGCGAGGCTTGAAGGATGCCGAGTACTGATGCGCTTTTGAGCAGATGAGTAATCGGTGTTCTGTTCCCACCCCAGACTCTTAATGGGAGTTTCATGTCTGCTGTACTACCTTACGCATCTGCTTTGCTTTTCCAATCTGACTTTTGAATACTAATGAAACTAAGGAACTAAACAGAACGGATCCGGAGGCATATGTTTCATTGTGTATATTTGCATAAACCATTTTGCAAAAAAAACAAAACTCCTGCTCTTGTTCTGGATGACAACATACATTACATGTCTAAACTTGGTACAAGTCTCCCTCTCCCTCTCCCCCTCCCTCTCCCCCCTCCCCCCTCTCTCCCCCCCTCCCTCTCTCTCCCTCTCTCTACACAAGGGGCATGCCAACCATTTGAACTCCCTAAAAACAGCCAAATAATCCCACACAACAAAATCAGGCAGTGTAATACTCCCAATAAAACACCTGGAAGGAATGGATGCCTTTGCCCGCTTCCACCCACACAGCTCCACCGACTGGTATGTTCGGATCAGTGGCACCAGCATAGCAGCGCCACAGGCGGGAGCTCGGATTGTCTTACTGTCTGATCTGAAGAGGATTAAAGCTTAAAGATTTTTTTCTTCCTATTCTTCAATTACTTGGTTCATTCTTTCATAGATACAGTGGCAGGTCGTTTCGAAGACTAGGTACCTGATCCGAAAAAGACCAGTCACCAAAACTCCCAAAATGGAGTCAAGAGCTTGAAAAATGTCAGGGGAGCGGTGTGTGGCAATAGAGTTCAGTGAAGGAGCCACATTTCTATTGTGTGTACATTAGCGAGAACCAGAGGCGTTGCTGGGAGTGGGGGGGGGCTGAGGGGGCTATAGCCCTTGATCTTTTGGTTGTAGCTCCTGATAGAAGTGAAGGGGCTACAGCCAAAAGGCTAGCTAGCCCTGCGTCCTGACATTCGTGTAGCCCCAGATCTTTTCCAGACCTAGCAACACCCCTGGTGAGAACCCGTCACAGGACCCGCCAGGAAGCTGTGAATCTTCCGATGATCCTGGGAGGAGCTGCTAGGAGGAGTGAGTTGCAGGTCAGGTGATCACGAGTGTAGCGGGCTCGGGGAAAGGCCTGGCTAGAGCGTGTGGGGACATTTATAAGACATGGATGTGTTTCTTGTAAATGAATGTGAGGCGCCCGGTTACTATCACACCTCCAACAATCAGGCATGTGATACCAGAGTGCAGAAATGGAAATCCGCTCAGAGGTGAGAAATCAGTCTTATAAGATGTCATGCTTCTGGAAAAATCCCGTTATGACGATTAATAATTGTATCCTTTCCTGGAAATCTTGGCAGGGTCCTAAAACTGAAATACAAACTGATGGCACATGAGACATTGTGCGATCGTCGACTCCAAGAATTGCTCATCACTCTGTTAACTCTATTGAATGCACAAATACATACTCCTCCAGGGCTGTTTGAGCTTTACAAGACTGGCGCCCCCGGCCACTAGTATTACCACACTTCTAGACCACCAGGGACTCAAGTTCCATCTTAAAGAGAGGTGAAATGCCTGGGAGGATGACTTGGAACATGTGATGTCAGCGGCGGGAATCAGATCCGCACTGCGACCCGCCGTCGTACGGTACATCTGAATTTGCATTACACACAGCATACAATGAATGGATATCTATATTGGTCACTGTGGAAGATGGGGCTGTGTACATTTCTGCCTAATATCTGTTGGTCTTGTAAAGAAATCACATACTCTTAGGTCCTGTTGTAAGGTAAAGGATATCGGGAAGAAGTTGTGCGATGTATTGCTCTAATTAGACACTTCCTATCCACGAACACCACTCTCTTGCGTGTTGGGTCTGCTATCGCTGTTTGTTGGCATAAATAGTGATGAATAAAGATTGCTCCATAGGGCACTTTTAGAAGCTAAAATACATATGTTGAAGCATTGGAAAAGCGATGCTAAACCTTCTGATGAGGATTGGTTACTTAATTTGGTAACTCTTGCTGGTATTCTGCAAGGGAAAGAGTTTCCTTCCAGAGAAAAAGCAAAATGAAATACCATGCGGAGAGATGAGCATTTTTAATGAGTTCCTTGGGTGATCGTTCCTGTAACCCCCACCCTTTTTTGAATGATTATATCGGAAGGTAGCCCGATGAAACAAGGTGATTTAGATGCAGGAAAAGATAAGGGGTGTGGGCAGATCATGTGTGTCTTATATTTGCTGTATAACTTGGTTGTACATTTTTGTTGTGTTCATGTTTTGGATGTGTCGGAGTCATCAGCTCTTGAGTCTACCAGGGGGCCTGAAATGGAAAGCACAAGGACTGTGTGCTCTTGAGAAGGACCCTACTCCCATGCTCAACCGAGAGGCTGGGAGCTGAAGTGATGGCCAATCCTCAGAGAGATGAAGGGGTGGTTTTCAGTGTGGTACCTCTCCCTCCAAGGCTCTTTCTTTTTGTTTATCAAACAGAATTTCATGAGAATGGATTACATGATCAATATTCGCAATTTGATATAATGCATGCATTTTATATCAAGTGTGTCTTACAATAAAGTCTCTATGCATATTGTTTCCTCAAATACAACAAAATGTACAGGTTTTAATAGGTATCCTTTCGAAGGAATATACAAACCGAAAAGCGCACTGCACAAATGAGAAAAGAAAGCCAACAGGGCAGACGCCCCTATACCGTTGAGTAGGTCACATGTATTTCTATCGAATTGTTTCCATCGAAGGTAAGTACCATCAAATTCTTTACAACAAAAAAATGTGCATCGAATGCCTTTTTTTTTTTTTGTGGGGTCCCTCTCAACCCCCCATTTTTAACCCTTAAAAACACACCCCAAACACCCTTTACCCCACATAAATATGCAAAAATATGTATTCAATGCGCATTTTTTCGTTGGGAAAAATTCGATGGAAAAACCCTCAATGGAACATTTTTCGATGGAAAGTCTGCATACCCGTCAAGTATACCCCAACATAAGCATCAAGAAGAGCTAACGCTCGAATCTAAAAATCCAGTTCACGGCAGACTGTCTCTCGTCAGTCATCCAAAGTTTACGATGCCAGCGCTCTGTAGTGTGAAGAGCACGCAATACAGCTACTAGTGCCATCCTTGGGCTACGGGAGGCTTCTTCCAGTAGATCTGGTCTTTCTTTCTTCCTCCTTGCGCTCCTCATTTATGTCAGCAGGGCTCTCCTAGACCCTGGCTTTCATCAGGATTCCCAACTGGGCCATCCCATAGACCTTGGGGTTTCAGAATTCCTAGTAGGTCTCTCTCCTGGATCTCAGGTTTTCCTGATTCACAGGAGGCCCTTCTCCCAGAGCATGGGCGTAGATGATTCCCATTAGGTCTCTTCCCAGACCTTAGGATTCTTAGGTTTAATGGGTTCTGACTGGGGTCAGGGGCTTGACCCTGTTGGGGAGGCGGAAAAAGGAAACCTCTTCCAGCCTGTGGTTGGGGGCAAACCAGGATTAATGTGGAGCATGTCCGATGCATGAGGTGGATTGAAGGAGCTGGGGGAGGGCTCCAGTCCCTCATTTTTTTTCCCCCTGAATGTGTTAACTGGTCCAATTTTCGATTGCCCTATGGCATGAACGCTCCATTTTGGTCAAAATTGTCTTGGTTTCTTTTCAGAACTACCTAGACCAGAATGCACTGCCAGACCAAACGACTTTAGTGGGCCACCGAAGAAAACCAACACCTTCCCGGCAGTCTACATAAACCAGCGCCTGTCTGGGGAGAAAGAGGCCGCACTCGTCGCATCTTGGAACCACCTAATGTGCCGCCCCAGAATCACGAGGGAACCAGTACATAGAGTGTTGCATTTGCTGCAGAGCAAAGCGGGTCGGGATCAACCTTTTTTGTGTGCCTTTGCACTGGAGCAACCCACACCTAGGGGTAGAAAGACAATTGGGCTTCAAAGTCAAGTCAGGTGCAGCGCACATCCAGTGGGGGGAGGGGAAAGAAGGGAGAAAACGGGAAGGACCAGGTAAGCCTGTGAAAGCTGCAGAATGGGTGGCGCCTGCAGGTGAGGTCAGGAGGCGTGCAAGTGGCTAGAGAGACCAGAAGGAGGATGGAGCAGAGAGTTGAAAAGTCTGTCGAGTAGCCAGAAAGGAGTGGATGTGAAGTATTATGTATGAGAGAGTGGTACCTGTTGGAAAGAGGCAAGCTGTGACTGAGAGTGCGTGTGGGAGTGAATTGTATGGCGGGGTAGTGTAGGAGTGTAGTAAAGATTTAATGGGAAACTGAGAGATTGAAGAGAGGTAGAGAGTGAAAGAGGAGGGAGAGAGAGTGGGGGCTTGAAGGGAGTAGTGAAAGGTATAGATTCGAGAAGGCAAGTGTTGAGTGGTGAGGTAGTAGGGGGGATTAGGTACTACAGATAGGTGTGAGAGGGGTGTGAGAAACTGGAGGCACAGTGCAGTCAACAGATGGGAGGAGAGAGAGAGATTGCGGTTTAAAGAGGAAGTGAGAGTAGGAGATGAGGAGTAGAGGAAAGGGGCAGAACAGGGGAAAGGCCCTACAATGTCGGAGGTGAGAAGAGAAGGTGGGGAGAGCAGGTGGGGATAAAGATCAGGGAGCAGAGCAAACACGAGACTGTCTGAGGAAATACAGGCACTATCCATCTGGAAACTCCCTCAATTGGAAAGAACTAGACTACGATATACCCTAGGAACTCTGAGTTGGCTAGAAAAGGCATCAGCTTCTAGGCCCTAGGGCGGTAGAGCGGATCGTCTAGATAATAAGGGGTTACCATTCCCTGGAGCTCAAGTTAATCTCGGGGTTTCGGCGAAGCCACGGCTCGAATAGAGGGAGCCCAGGGGAGACTGAGGGACCAGGTTGAAAACCCCTTTAGTCGTACTACCCGTCAATAAATCCTGCCATTGCTTCATAATCCCATTGGTTTTATCATATCAATCCGTATTTGTTGCCTAGCACCTTTTGAAGTCTTAGCTACCCTGGGGACAGCCAGGGTGTTTAGCTTGACTGTTTGATCTTCCGCTTATAAGACTAAATGGAAAGAAGAGGCAGAGGAGGTACTCGTGTGTGTTATTCCACGACAATGCATGTTGGGAAGGTTGCATGGTGCTAGTTTGACCGTACAAAGGTGTTGCAATGGCATGAGGCAAGTAAAATATGGATTTGTGGTTTGCTCTCTGTGAAGCAGCAGTAAAGTAACATGCTAGATTGGTTGATGTGATGTGTGACTGCACCACCCAAAAATATGAGTCCCTTGTGGTCATCTTGGGGTTTGGTGGAGTGGTAGCCTGAGTTTGAAAGCAGTTTTATTACTCCAGTGGGTCAGCACTGTGCTCTGCTTAAGAAGGGTGTAGCTTTTCAATTGACAGACCAATGAGTGATTATGATGGATCGCATACATTTTACTTTTTTTGGCTATGCACATTTATTTGTTCATTCAGACCATAAAGCCTTGAATCAATTGTCTCTGAATATATGGATCAAGGCTATGCCCCCAATCTCCTGCTAGGTTGTGGGTTCTCTGTGCTATCATTTTGAGATGGTGTATTCACAGGAAAGGAAAAAAGCTGCTGTGGACCGATTTTCTTGTTTGCGGTATCTTGCTGAAATGGGCAAGAATGGGAGAGAAATTCCAGAGTTTGTGGTAGCTTCTGTGGGTTGCCAGCCATTTTGGTCAACGCATGGGAAAGTACGAGAGGACCATATGCCTCCTTTAGATATGTTCGAGCCGGGGGTCATGAACCTTTGGCTCACCAGACCTTTTGGACTGCTACTCCCATTAGCATGCGCCCCAGTAGACATTTGTGACCGATCATGGGCGATGTTCTCCAAAACTACTGGAGAGCCACCGTTTTCAGAACTGTTCACTAGAGAATGATTGGAAAAGACTCGGCTAGTGAACGTTTAATTAGCAAGATTGTTTTGGGTTTCATCGGAAGTGATGAATAAATTCAGTATTGTAATGGGAATGTTGGATTGGAACACCAAGTTCGGTCCAACAGAAGGAATAGGAGAACAATCGTCCTTCGTCTGGAGTAGGAGGGGGTGCCATGGGGAGACAGCTTTATCAAAAGAAGTTTACGACAGACATTTGTTGGCTGGGTGTGGACTGTGCAATTGAGAGGATATTAAGTGATTTGTTCTGGTTGCGGGTCTAGCAACAAGTCCCAGATTAAAATTGTTAAGAGTGTTGCAGCGTACTGCTCCTCACAAACATTGGCAATAACTGCTGATGGCCATTGCCTAGGTCCTAGTGAGCAAGTAAAGAGGTGTTGAACATAATGCCACGATTCAAGAATGGATGGTGGGCCATATGATTTTAGGCAAGCGCTATATTTTGTGCAAGACTGGGGACTCTGTGTTACTGGCTCCCAATTAAATTGTTGAAGTTTGTGTAAACATTTCCTGGTGCCGGAGAAGAGTGAAGTGTAGCCATTGTGCAAAGCAGCTCAACATGAGAGGTTATTCTGAAAGCGAGGTCTGTGGGGAAATCGGAGGTTGCCCCGTTGCAAGGACAGAAACCACACAGCTGTCCGAACCCAAGTATGTGGCTCAGGGTTTTTTATTGAATTATATTTTGTGTTTCCGTTATCCGACATGCCTCCTTTCCTATCCCGCAGAGTTAAATGTTGCAAAACCCATTTTATAGATGTATGTTTAGAAATGTGATCATATTGCAAGTTGTCCATTGCGGAATGTTTACCAGTGCTCATTCTTCAACATGCTCCCACCTTTCTTTGCCCTTTATTCCTCCCCTCCCCCACCTCTGTGAGTTTCGTTACTATGTGGGCAGACCCTCCGATATCTCTTTGTGTTCCACAGACCCCAAATTTCTCATCTTCCTTGCCCTTTGCCTGCACTCTCCACGCCATTGCAACTCAAATTGCTATCGGTTTCGTATTTGCTGCCCTCCTTCACTTGTTTGTTTCCCTCCGAGCCACGCTCATCATTGCCCTCTCATGTTCTTCCACTCCTGGTCCTCTGCTCCCGTGCTTCATTCTCTGCTCTTGCTCCTTCAACCCTCTTGTCGCGATCCTACGTCCATTCGTCCTCGCAGGCATTTCCTCTTTGGCTCACACCCACGTCCACCCTCCCCCTGTGGGTAACACCTGTGTGTGCCACAGCATTGTTTTCATTTCTCAATGCATGTTTTTTATGCGCTCTGATACTCTTCAGAAATACTTCTGCGCAGTGATCACCAAGCGGGCCACTTGTTCTTCTGTTTCAGGAGAGATGTTCAATCTTCTCTACCTTTTCTTTTCTAGAGTAGTAGAATGTTTGCTATGGTTCTCCCTGGATTCCAATTGGCTGTCGATCAGTTGGAGAGCTGGGAGGACCCAATAAAGACGAGATTGCCATTCCTAATATTTTTGTACTCCTAAAATTACATCTCTTCTACATTTGTCATATTTTATCCCCAGTATGGACTAAAACCTCTTGAAGGTATGAAACATTCAATGATGCCTGAGGGGCTTGTTATCACGGATACCAAGTATTATTTACATAACATGCCTATTGTCTAGAGCAGGGTTGTCCAACTCCAGGCCTCGAGAGCCGGAAACCTGACTGGTTTTCAGGATATCCCTCATTGATATTCATGAGGAAAACTATGCATGCAAATTTATCTCATGAATATTAACGAGGGGTATCATGAAAATGCGACATGGGTCTGGCCCTCGAGGATTGGAGTTCGACAACCGTGGTCTAGAGCCTTTTCTGATGACGGGAAACGTTTGGCACTTCTACAATTTTGTGTTTGATTTCCTCCCTACGTGAGAAACTGTAAGCCTAGACATGGGTCCTTTGATCGTTGTGCCTTAAGGAGCCAAGCTGCAACTCCTGTGGGACTCCATGGGAATGGGAACATACCGGCCCTCTGCTGCCCGTAATATCCCAGTAATACCGGGATATCGGGCGGGGGAGAAGGTAAGCCGGGGTTGCTGGTATCCCGCCAGAATTACCAGCGGGATACCAGCAACCCTGTAAGGAGCCCTATAATCTCTGCAAAGATTCATTCCATTTTCCATTGGATCCGCCTTCTACCTCCCGTCACTAGTTTTAACAAAGGAAAATAATAAAGTTGTCTTTGTTGCGCTTGTTAACCCACTGGACTCGATGTGGTGCTTGTAGATGTGGCGCCAGAGTCTGTATTTTGTCGGGTTCTGCCTGCTTGACAGCACTACTGGTTGTCAAACAAAAAATCTCAGGACTGCGTGCAGTGTAAAATAAGAACATTACAGCTCATTATCTGTCAGATGGCTCAGCAAGTTAAGCACTCGCCATACACGTGTTTGTGTAGCCTGGCAATGATAAACTCAGATCCTCACATGACCTCCTCTACCTTCATCCTTGAGGGGGTGATAAATTGGAAACCATTAATGTGGGCAATAGTCATTTATAATGCTGGGAAACTTCCAACATTTCTTTATTATTGATTGTGGGATTTAAAAAGACCTAGATCTGATAATGGTTATGTATCATAATTTGTGTTTGTAGCTAGTGTGGACCTGCTAGATTGATTGCAAAGCAACCTGAATGACAATAGGTCTTTTAGAAAATTGCGTTTTCTGCTTGTAGATAAGCTGGGTTTCTGTCCTTCAGGAAATGGATGATCAGAAAGCATGGCCGGCTAGCATCAAATATTTATATTCTGTAGTGCCAGGGGCTCCCCATAAAACTAAGCAAAACAATACAGGAAGGAAAGCAGATTTATAGAGTTGCAACTTCAATAATTTACTATATGGATTCAGAAAGTATATTCCCTAGCTCCCCGTTCATTCTCCCCACCGCTCAACACCAGGCTCAGAAAAGAGAATTGAATATTTTATTATGGGACTGTGGGCTTGGTAAACACAGCACAGCATAAAGAGTTATGTGAATAGGGGTTGGGAAGATTGGGGGAAGGAGGTTGCAGACCCAATCTATGAAAGTGCTAGCTGGCTGGCCCACCAAGGGGCGGTGATGGGGGACTTAATCAGATCTCTTGTGGAGTAGCACCTGGGGCGTATCAAGTGCTGAATGGGATTACCATAGCAACTAATGACGGGCCAAATGACCGGACAGATTCATAGAATATGGCATAGTACCACTTTATTATCTCTTCAATAAAGCAGGGAAATCTGGCAAGCATAACAAATCGCGGCTCACACACTCTCAAATACATTTCCATAACACAAACGCTTTATTCCTCAATATGTGTCAGCTGTGATGTCATCCCACGTGACAAATAGCAAAAACCTATCAGGCGGAGGGATTGGTCAGGGGAACATATATACCTATAGCTTATTTAGGTGTTAGTAACATCATTGGCTGCCCTTTATTGGTAGGCACACCTAGAACAACCTCGAACTACATATACTACAGATAATAGAACAGCAACGTATTGGCTTCTGCTACAATGTATGGTCCACCATTGCATAGGCCATCCTGATTGGTTGGCATCCTCTTCCAACCTTGCACATTCGGCTCGTTGGCAGCAGGTAGGCAAAACGAAACCAAGGTGCGGGGAACTAAGTCAGACAAAAGCCCACTTCACAAGTCGAGAAGAATGAGGACAGAGGTGTGTCAAGTTCCTGGCCTTGCGCGGAGGTAGCACGTACACCTTCCTCCCGTACGGTCTTGGTGCCTGTACAATTACCACCACAGGCCTCCTTAACCCGCCGGGGAAAGAGGGTTAGGGTCCGCTGGATTGGCTGGGTTAGGGAATGGTAGTGGATGGGCTGGGGTTTATGGGAAAGGCTTGTCTTCTGGCTCCCTCCTGGGTGCCTGTAGTCGACAGTCTCCGCCCACACACTCTTGCATGCACTTGGCTTACCACCTAGTACTGGTCCTTGGGTAACATTAATCCTCTAATTGGTTCATTGGAAAAGCATTAACACATACCCTTGAAGTCCCTATTGCATTGAACACTTTAAAGTTTACATCAGTCAAACATGTCATGTGCTCCGAAACCGAATTTAGACATTAGGTCACAGTGGCTGTTTAAGAGGCACAACCAGACATGCAATACAAACAAGATTAGAGGACTTAGCTTCGTATTGTGCTGCAGTAGTGGTAGATTCTGTTACAGGCTTTGGTCCTCTGCTCGTAGTGAAACGATGAATGCCGCTACAAGAAAGCAAAAGCACGTGTGAGTTTGCGTCCCCATACAATGTTCCTGTTACACTTCCTGAGCCCACTACATGCAGATGCTGGCTAATAACAGTGCCGGTGCCCCGACACACACACACACTCTCCACTCGTTGCTGTGGGGGGTTCTATGCCCCAAACCCCCTCCATAGTCGCCACACAACTATGAGCATCTCAGCGCTCCATGCATGCTTGATTGTACTCCTTTTATGTCTGTTCGAATGGCAAGCGTTCGTTCTCAAGTGCCCCGAACACAATCTCCCTTCCCAAGATGACCGCGCTCTAAACTGCGGCTAGGATGTTTAAACAATTTATCTGTTGGGTAGCGCAGGGCCTGCAGGATGAGCAGGCGGGGAATGGCCCCGCGGATCGTAGCCTGCAGGAGCCCTCAGGATACGCGTCTTGTCTCTCCATTGTCCATGAGCACAAGCAGGGATCTTTGGGTGCGATGCGCGCATGCGCCGAAGCATGGGCGTCGTCCTGAGCGTTGCACGCATGCGCGGTTGATTTGGCGGCGTTCTGATGATTCCCAGAGGCTTGTGGCCATGCGAGCCTTCTCGGAAATGTAGTCCCTTGGTCCCTTTTGCCACCCAGAGGGCTCTGTGTCCAAATCTAGCCTTTCGCCTGCACATAATAAAAAGTAAAGTTTTTATAATACAGGCTTCTCTTTCTTTTCTTGTACCCATACATATGTGATACTTTGCTTTTCACTACATGATGCTTAACACTTAAGCCAATGACCTGTGAGCCCCTGACAGAGTGTTCGTGTCAAGATTTGAGAGCAGGTCTTCACAGCTTTTCAGAAGAGCAATTTCCGTGCCTCTGGATGCTCTAAAGCCAGACTGAAGGCCATGGAGGCAACCGGAGGGTGAGCTGAGAGATGGCCAGCTTCTCCAGGAGTTTGCCCAGGAAAGGGGTGAAAGTGATGGGGTGGTAGTTTGCCGCAATGGAGGGGTCGACAGATGGTTTCTTAAGCAGAGGGTGCACAAGGGAGTGCTTAAGAGAAGTTGGGAAAACTCCAGTGGCAAAAGAGAAATTGCAGAGATCAGCCAAGGCTGGAGCGAGAGAGTCAATGTTGTCCTTAATGATTTTGGAAGGGCAGGGCTCCACCTGTTTGGATGAGGCCTTCATAGACCGGACCTGTCTGGCGACCTCATCAGGTGTGATAGGAGTGAGAGAAGTGGAGGGGCGAAGGGAGGCTCCAGAGGTGTCGGTGTATGATGTGGTGTGGAAGTGAGAGAGGAAAGGATGTCTTGGGTTTTTACGGTGAAATGTGAAGCCACACCCGAGCAAAGGCCCTGGGTGGGTTTGACAGAAGAGGAGGCTGCTGCAGGATTGGCCAGTTCCTTCCAGACTTTAAAAAATGTGGCTGTGTTGTTTGATGCCGCGGAAATGCAGGCTTGAATAAAGACTCTTTTCTTGTTTGGATGCAGAGTTGAGATTGCCCTTGAAGGAGGCGGCAGGCCACTTTGTCAGAGGGTCCGCCTGACCATTCCATTTCCGCTCAGCTGCCCTACACTTGCATTTAAGGGCAGCCAGATCAGAGTTGTACCAAGAATTGCACTTCTTGGAAGGCTTCAGTCGGACCCTCATGACAGGGGCAAGAGTATCAAGGGTGTTGGAGATAGATTGAAGTTAGTGAGGGCTGTGTAAGGTTATGAGCCAGCCGCAGGAATAGGAGGTAGAGAGTAGGTGAAGGCAAAGGCAGCCGCTGTCACTCTTTTCCTGGGTCTGGTGACTTTGAATCTGAGTGGCTGTGGCCGGTGTGCCAATACAATAGGAGAGGAGAGCTTCAAGTGTGAAGAGAAAAGAGTGGTCCGTCCAAGAGAGAGGTAGTGAGAGGGATAGAGAGAGGGATGTCGGTAGAGATGAGCACGTCCAAAGTGTGGCCCCCTGTGTGCATGAAGCCGGAAGGTAACATAGAGAGGGAATCGCATAGGTTGCGGAAAGGTCCCGAGGAGTCGGGAGAGTCCAGATGAATGTTGAGGTCACCCAACAGAAGGAGTAGAGAGGAGGAGGAGGAGGAGGAGGAGAGTAGAAAGGAGGCCAGGTCAGCCCATTCTGAGAGGAAGAGAGTGGATTGTCCTGGTGGCCGATAGAAGGTGGCCATAAGGAGAGAAGATTAAGGAGAGTGAGAGCCTGCAGACTAGGCCTTCGAAGGAGGAGTAGGCCTGAGGGGGGATGATGGACACAAGGATCCATTCTGGGAAGATCAACGCCACTCCCCCTCCTGACCCCTTGAGCCTGGGTACAGAGAGGATCTTGTATCCTTCTGGAAGGAGCGTGTCAAAGCTTGTGACAGAGCTGTCATTGAACCATGCCTCCGTGATGACGAGCACATAAAGATCCATGCGTTCAAGGAGGTTGCAGATGTCAGACGAGTGTTTGACAACAGAGCGAGAGTTAAGTGTTGTAATATGGAGCAGCTTGCCATCTTTGAAGGTCTTCTTTGGGGGGATGGGGTGCAGGGGATGGTGTTCCCCTCCCACCCCCCCTCCCCCCGGGGGGTGGCAAGAGAGCCAGAGGGATAGTGGAGGATGGCGGAGGAGCCAGGGCCGACAAGGGAACTGGGACAGTATGGCAAGGGTGCCTGTATAGATGCAGAGGAAGCCACAGCATGCAAGGGAGCCTGTGCAGAAGAGGAGGAAGGCACAGTGGGCAAGGGTGCCTGTGCAGAGGAGGAGGAAGGCACAGTGGGCAAGGGAGCTTGTGCAGAGGAGGAAGGGGGAGGCACAGCAGTAGCAGGAAAGGGAACCTGTTCAGGGGGAAAGGTAAGGTTTGAGGGGCGAGGTAGGAGCCTGTGAAAGAGAAGAAGGTTGTGTTGAGAACCCTGAACCATGATGGTTCCATTCAGATAGACATTAATGATGACCATGGAAATGGCGAAGAGGTCAAGGAGGACCTCCCAGCGGATGCCACCATTAATGGGAGAAGAGGCGATGGGAGAGAGAAAGCTGACCATGTACCGGGTCCATGGGTCGGGTGAGGTAATGACAAAGAGGATGTCTGTTAGAGTGTCTCTGGCGGAAGCCGTGACATAGGTGTCTGCCGTAGGAAGGCATGAGTTGGAGCCCAGTCTGTCCTCCTTAAGTTTCTTCCGACCAGATTTAGTGATAGGAAAGGGATAGGAAATCTACATAGTGACATAGCTAGCTGCAATGGTGGACACTTACAGGCTGATGCACTGAAGCACATGGGGGGGGCAGGAGGTGCAAAGGGGGTCACTCAGGACAAGGTAGGACTTGCAGGATGTTAATACAGGATGTAATAAACATCAAACGCTGTTTGTAAAAAAGGTAGTAAGTACAGTTGTGAACCCAGCAGAAACTGATTTTTTTAAGAATGGTGATAGCAGTTACACAGGCAAGCATTAGATCTGTTTGTTGCACCTTCATGCCTCAATTCTAATGGTTTAGTTTACAAAATAGATTGTATTTTTTCATTGGGGATGAAGAGGTGTGAATTTAAGGTGATGGAATTTTCACTTTAGGTCTTATAATGAATTCGCTTTTTTGTATATTGTGCAACCAACCCATCTGAGTGCTGCTTATTATTACCCACGGTGTGTGGTGCTCATTTATCGACCTTGGAAAGATGAAAGGCTGAGTTTGGCCCCACCGGGATTCGAACCTGCGTCGGCAGGCTCTTCACGTATGTTGAAGCGAGCGCTGTACTCGCTGTGCTATCTGGCCAGCTTACACTTCGGTCCAGCATTAGTGCTTGTGTGGAAAACAAGGACCCTACCTGCGAGGGCAGGGCATTGGCATAGTGCAGTTTCATAGACCAGTCTCTTCATCAGTAACAGCAACAGCAATAAGAAAACGGACCAGTACATACTCGCAAGTCGCAGGGACACTAATCCCCCGCCCACTCCCCCCTGATGACCAAACGGAACTAAGCCTCAGAGCGAAGCAGCCATGTTATGAAATTATGGTGTAAAACGTATCCAGAAAAAACTGTACAACGGGCGCACCAGAAGAATTGTTACTGATGTTGCCTTGAAATGGACCTTATGTGCGAAACATGTGTCGGCACAGTTGATGTAATTGGTATATCCAGCACAGTAGGAAATTCGTTTTTCAGTTCTGCTAACAACTATTACAATTAATTTTACTCTGCGAGTGTTCCCTTGGCCTTGTTATACAGAATATGACTTGATGACATATTAAAGACATGAATGGACCTTAGCCACAATACGTAACTAATCAACTGGTTGGCATAGGCCAGGGCATGCTTTTTTGTTATGCAATGGACTGTTTTGCAGATACAAATATAGACATTTACATTTTGGAGCAGGACTCTAAAGAACCACAGGCTATACCAAATTTCTTAACATAAATTGACTGCCGTCAAAAAGACAGTGACCCTACAATATTTTGAGGAAATTATCAAACTGTCTCAATGAGAATCTAAACGGGGCTACTTGGGAGTGTTGGCTAATGTATTGACTACATGCCGTCCTTGCTAGCCAGTAGCAGCGAAGCACCCACACACTATCGCAATGTAGACCGCCTCTCCTTGTTTTTTCCATTGCGCAAAATTCAATTTTTGTCTGCATCCTGCTGATCCGTGTCTGACATATTAAAAATACAAAAACTTGGCATAAGACCCTCAAACTCGCTCTTCTTGTGGACTGAATGCAGGGAGGGTTCACATTTACATCAAACATATGAGGGGAGAAGTGGGAGGTCTACTTTGAGGCAGCAGGTCCCCTCCCTCTTCCCCAGGGCACAGACTTCAAGCATGGACCCAAAGATAAACTGAATAGAAGGCGGGTGAATGAAGTACACATTGAGGCGAGGATCCTGGCAAGTAGCGTGCCTCGTAAAATGGTCTTTGGTCTCATACTCCAAATTGAACTGTTGCAGAGCTGGTGCGAGATAAAGGCAGAAATAAATATCAATATAATAGCGTTTCGTCCCAAGAGGTAGTTTAGTTAGTATAAGCTAACTGCAGTGGTTTCACATGTGTAAACCAAAATTCATTGTACAATGTGCACTAAATTTTGCACTCGCCACCGGCCACTGGCTTGTGGTAATTGACTCTTGGTGAGTAAGACATGGTGTGGTGTGGATGTATAGAATTGAGGGTGAGTGACATGTCATGGCTGCTAGTAGCTTGCAATTTTACATGTGTGACCCTATTAGTAGCAAAGTAGTTAAACAGATGTGTTTGTAGCTTTTCTACTGGAGGTGTCAGAGACAACAGCAGAACACATGTTTAGAAGAACTCTGAGTCAGGGAGGCTGCGGTATGGCTCGAAATGCCCCATCCATCCTCAATTTCCGCAAAATACTTAAAACGTGGTACTTTCAACAATACCTACTGGAGGAACACAAATCCTGCTCTCCCTCCACCAGTTACTGTACACAATGCCAAGCCCAATCCTGACACAATCCCGTTACAAAGTGCGCTGCTGCTCTTGAGCTAGGTTTGCGCTATAGGCAATAAAATAAAATAAATAATATGGATACATGGGGATAACGCTAGTCCAGGTGTTGCTTGGCTTTGGAGATGGCCACAATGACATGGGCTTTTGGTGGTTTTCTGCCTTTAAATTCTAGGTTAGTGTGTTTCTGCTTAAACCTGATTCTGTTCAGATGTTTTCACCAAGTCTAAGGGCATTCATTGGGCAACAGACGTGAGGAGCCTTGGACTGACTTATTTATTTATTTATTTATTTATATTTATATAGCGCGCAAGAAGCCCAGGGGCATTGAGGCGCTGTTACTTGCAATAACTTAGTTACATGGTACAGGCATGAAAGCGATTGATAACACATTTTGAATACTACAAGATATCATACTGTTGTTACAGATATTGCATTGGGACGTATATTACAACATATATGATAAGTATTCGTGCTGGTGTGTCGGGTCTTATGTGAAGAGGGTAGTTTTCAGAGTTGGAAGGCAGTTTTGTGCAGCTCTTCTGTGCAGTACATGGGGACTAGCCGCCTCACTGCTCTTCCTCTCGCTACAGCCAGTGCTGTGTGGCTCCCCACCCCAACCACATGGGACCCATCAGTTGTAATCAGCATGGTAGTTGTTAATTTGGTGGGTGGTGAGGTAAGGAGAATTGCAGACCTGTGGTCAGAAAAATGGGAGACTGCAGATACTGTGATGGGGTGCAGTCTTCCACCTTCTGAGCTCTGCAGGTGGCCAGTAAATGTTCCTGAGCTTTGCCTGTTTTAAGTTGCTTGCGCTCTGAAACACTTGTGTACGAGCGTGATAGAAATAAAATATCAATTCAATTAAATTCACCCGTTTAATACTTTGGTCCCTTTCCTCGCCTCTCTACCTAAGAATTGGGGCACACCGGCAGAAGATCAGCTTGCTTTAGTTTGAGTAAAAGTAATTAATCTTGCGCGCCAGACTGCGGCGTTGGAAGCTGGCATGTATTTATTGCTCGTGGTGGCTTCTTTTTAGTTTTCGATAGCGATCACTCGATTTCTCCCTTTTATCGCTTGAAGCAAATTGTCCTGATGGAGCAATTACTCAGTGTTCTCCTATTTGGAATACTCTGCAATTTATCTCTGCAAACACACGTTGCAAATATTGATTGAAAGGGCTGTTGGCAGAGAGGCTGGCTTTTGTGATTTCGTAAAAGTAGTTTTTCTCTATCCACGCCTGCTGAACTCTGGCACTTCCTATGACCATGCATATGGCATTAGGCGGGGGTCTGCAACCTGTGGCTCTCCAGATGTTTTGGACTATGACTCTGATGATACAGTCTACTTTCATCCCCATCTTAAAGAAACTTTCAACCCTACCTCTCCCTCTGACTTTCTTCCCATCTCTCTCCTCCCTTTTCTCTGTCACTTAATTGAACGGGTGGTCTATTCTCAAGTATCCTCCTATCTTGACTCCTCCCTGCTTTCTGGCTCCCAATCTGGCTTTCGTCCTCAACATTCCAACTCTCTCGTTTCTGCATGTCACTCTAAGCTCTCCTTCATCCTTATTCTACTCGATCTGAGAGCCGATCATCCCACCCTTCTTTCTACCCTACCTTCGTTTGGGGCTTCTGGCTCCACCCTTCACTGGTTTTCCTCTTACTTTACTGATCGCTCCTTCTCAGTTTCTTGGTCTGCTAGAACGTCTCTCTGCCCTCTCCATCATGGCGTTCCGGAAGGCTCTGTGCTTGGTCCCCTTTTGTCCTCTCTTTTACCACTCTTTCAGCCTCCCTTATTTCCTCGTTCGGCTTATCACCCCACTTCTATGCAGATGATTCCCAAATATTTGCCTCTTTTTCTTCATTTACTGACTCCCTCTATACTAATATTTCTGCCAGACTTTTCGCTGTCCAATCTTGGATGAACAATCATTTTCTTTCTCTACGTTACTTTCGCCCCTTCTTCTACCATTCCCTCTCCTCTACTTCTTCCCCCACTTTCACCCCACCCCATCACTTTCTCTTAACCCTGCTGCTCATAACTTGGAGGTCATTTTCATCCCTCTCGTTCACTTCTCGTATCGCCGCAATTTTCAAGTCATGTCGATTTCAGTGTTTAAAAACCAATTGTCACGGCCCTTCCTGTCATTCCTTGCAACTAAGCTCCTCCCGACCACCTTTGTCTTCTCCAAGCTATACTGATGTTCCTCTCTTCTGATTGGTCTCCCTTCCTACCATCTAGCCACCTTACGTTCTGTCTTTTATTCTGCGTTTCGCGCTCTCTGCCTGCAAACTCCCTGGTTTCCTGTCATCCTCTTTCCGCTCTCTACCCTGGCTCATGTTCGAGCACTGCAGATTGTTCCACTTTCTGACCATCGTTTACAAAAGCACCCATGGCCTTGCTCTGCCCCATCTCTCCTCTCCTCTCTACTTTCATGTTATGTTCCTTGTAGGCCTCTTGGGTCGGCTGATCAGTTCTTACTCTTGTCCTAAGCGCACGTATGGCAGTCCTGTTTTCCGTTCCTTCTCGCTCTGCTGGCACCCAAGTTCTGGAGCACTCTTCCCCCTTGCCGTCAGTTACTCATCTTCACTACTCCTTTTCTGCACTCATTTCGAATAATTTCTCTTTAATTCTGACTCTCAGCTCTGACTCATTTACTCTAATCTTTTCATTTCTCCATGTTCTTTGTAAACACAATATGTGAATTTTGTACCATTTGTTGAACGTGTCCAGTGCAGCACTTTAGCGTAAGAGCTTTATAAATGAACAAAGTACAAATTATCTTGCACCATTGAGTATGCTGGCTAAGGGTGATGGTATTTGTAGTCCAAAACAATTGGAGAGCCAAAGGTTGCAGGTTCCTGGCACAAGGTAACCCGGTGGCATAGGAGATGGGGAAGAGGGCGCCCAATGCAAAGAATATCATCCTTTTGTCATACCCAATCCTACCTCCCTCCAACAATAAGGTTCAAGGTGGTCCCACTGATGGATGATTTCTGCTTGGGTTTTGAGACCGGATACAACATCATTTGCTCAATTGCCAGTGTGTGCCCAGGTTTTTCTTTTGATCAAGAGCTTGCAAGCAATTTTTCTGAGCTATTTTTCTATTTGTTGTGCATCAAAATCTCAGGGGTCAGAAATTGAATTCACGGAGCAGGAGCTGGAAGTAGCTCCTGGGTGTTAGGATTTTCCTCTGATCAGGAGTTACTCATCGTGACCCAGGAGCTATCCAACTTCCAAATGAGATGCAACTTGATCTTTGTGTACAGCTCATGTGTACATGTCTTCTAGCAGTTTACCAAAGCAATGCAAATTCCAGACACAGAGTTCCTATACAGATAGGTATATGTATGTGGCAACGGTTTGCTTGGGGAGCCAAGAGTAGCTCTTGGTAGCCGTTGTCGTCAAGCCAAGAGTAGTTCTTGGAAGCCGTTGTCGTCAAGCTCACCAGGCTCTTCTAGGTCCCATCCAGGAGTGAAATACTCCCGCTGCCAGCAATTCCGAACCCTGGGGGTACTCCATATACCAATTTAGACATGCTCAGGTTTTCAGGTGGTTTTTCCCCTTGCCCCGATATCCCCTCTTGCTCAGACCTTGTCCAAGGAGTGCTGATTGCACAGGAGGGGGATGTGAATATCTCCAAGACAGTGCCAGGCTCTCAATGGTTCTGTGTGTGGTTGTTTGCAGATGTACCTTGGTGATACTAATGTTACTGCTGTTCTTTACAAGTCGTTTCACGCGCTGGTATTGGGATTTATGCCACGCACCGCTCCCATGTGCATGGTCTCAAGGCACTCTGCCAGATCTGGCAGTGAAGGGGGCGGGAGGAGGAGGATTAGCAGGGTGACGAGGAAAATGAAGCTACCTTTGCTCTTGTGCTGATATCACGATCCCCTGAGCCTCCAGAGTACCCACTGGCACTCAAGATCCAAGGAGAGTAGCACTGCCCCCCCCCCAATTATGGGGAGACTTTCCTCCTGCGAGCGCAGCCAGCAAATTCTAATAGACTACAAGGCTAGTGGCTCGGGTGACAAGGCAGCACAAAAATCAGCAGCACTTAAGGAGGAAGCAAACAGGAACACAGTTAATGAATCACACAGAACCAGCAAGTTAGCACCTCCCTTTCCCTTGTTGCCCTTCCTGCCTGGGTTTTGATGTTAAAGGGTGGGGTAACCAAGTGTGTAGCTGCTACTGGTAGAGGAAGTCCATAGGCCAGGAAGATGGCCCATCGTCAGTTGCCAGGGGTCGCCAAAAGTCCCAGGGAACGCACGGGCCTGACCCGAATGGCACGAGGGTGGAGAACTAAGGGATAATCCAGTGTACACCAAATCCAAAAGCAGCACAACTATTCAGGGTGATCCACAATCAATCCAAACAGCAGGCAGGGTCAAATGTAGGGAGCAGCAATTTCGCCAAAAAAAGGTCAACAGTAAGGGGGAATCCGCAGTCTTGCGGGGATTGTAGTTCAGGAAGGGCAACAGACACCAGCGCTGGGACAGAGCAGCCCGCTGCGCGATGCACCAAGGTATGCAGCACCTTCCCCACAGCCCAGGACCGCATCCAGGACCTCTGGAGTTCTGCGCTAGCTGGTAGGACCTGTAGAGAAAATAGGGCAGAAACCCTCTTTTTTTGTTAACACGGGAGTGGTGGGGGACTGACTCCCGAGGATAAGTGAGTAATGGAAAGAAAGGACAGAGTCAAGGCTACCCCTCTCTTTGACGCACAGGAGGTGCAAAACAGACCTACAAAAGGATAGGAATTATTGTGAACTAACCATTTGATCACACAAAGTAGGAGTAATACTGATGAAGGTCTGTTTGTAGGTATCATGTAAACGAGAGTACAAAGGCATTTCTGTCCAGAGGTGGACCCCTTGCATGCCGTGGTGCTAGGATGAATTGGCCGGCAAAGTAATGTGAGTGTAGAGGTGCAGCATTCTATATTATTTGATCTCTGTTGGAAGGGTTATTCTAGCACCTGGAAGTGACCGAGATTCGCAGGTGGTGTCTTATACATAATTGGTGTATGGAAGGGGTGTCCAACTCCAGGCCTCGTGGGCCGCACACGGACGGGTTTTCAGGATATCCCTCATTAATATTCATGAGATGAATTTGCATACATTTGGAAGAATTGTTTGCAAATTTCTCATACATATTAATGAGGGAAATCCTGAATATTTGACACGTTTCCGATCCTCAAGAACTGGCGTTGGTCAACCCTGGTCTACTGTCTGCCAATTCACCATGAGGGATCAGAGTGTGAATTCTGGAATGTGACAATGCTACACGTTCTTCCGGAGAGTTCCACCAGAAGTCTTTCGATATTTTTTGTTTTAAATGATAAAAGAACTGAGTTTAGCTGGTGCTAGAATGCCAACCCTCTTACTACACCACTTTGTTGAAGCAGACTTTCGGGGTCATCACGAGTTGGCTGGTAACCCTTAAATGCAGTGGTAACGCTATTACCGCTGCATTTGAGGGTCTGCCAAATCACGGGTTTGGCAGTGTTTACCCCCAGCTCTGAGCTGGAGGGATATTCGCCATGAATTTGCTGATTTTCAGCACGGTGATACCGCCGACGCTCATCGCGCCGGAAATTCCCCATTGGGTCCAATGGGGAATTCCCGAATGGGCCCAATGGGAATGGGGGAAGGATCGTTTCACCAAACCCGTGCTCCGGAGCTAATAGCACTGGACCGGTTGGCGGTAATGCTATTAGCACGGGCGGTATCCCGGCGGGATACCTCCCAACTCGTGATGAGGCCCTTTGTGTTACCATTTTAGCTAGGTGCTACTAAGTAGATGCGTCATGCTCCTTCCCAGTCCCATGGCACAAACCTGTCTCTCTAAATAGTGTCGAAATAAATATTGGTGCAGTAATATTGTTTCTGCTTTTATCATTTCTGCGCTGCTGCCCTTTCTTTTACATTGTAGATCCTCAGACCGCCACTTTCTCCGTCCTCCACTCCCTCACCCTAATATCTCACGGTTCAGCTCCCCAACACTATTGTGCATGCCTGAAATTATTTTCAACACTGCAAAATGTAGTTCCACTATGTCCTGCCCACAATATTGTGATCTGGCGCCGTCCTATCCTGTCGTGATCAGGTTGTGTACATCAGGGCCTTGGCAATGACTACACAGTTGCTTGGAACTATTTCTCTTGTCCCCCAGTCCTCCTCCCTTCCTGCCTTATCCTTTGAAAATGTGGTACATCATAAATCACTCATTGTAATGAAAATGTAATTGGGGGGGGGGGGGTCTTAAGTTATGGATCTACACATAAGATGGAGCTTTTTTTGCCAGTTTCTGTGGAATAAATTTTTTTGTTATTATTAAGCAATATTGCCCGGATTCCCAGGCAGTACTGCCTGTTATGAGCCTGGAAGGCACCTAAGGAGGCTAAGGGTTCATATCAAGCAGTGTTGCCCCGGTGCGCCGGGCAGTACTGCTGTTAGAACCCAGCCATGGGGCCAGTGCGGAAGGCAGACAGTGAATTTCGTTAAAAAGCATATTAACAACCCACTGCGCTGCCATTGTAACATGACTGCTGAGCACCGGTCGCTCAGCGGCCTGCTCGCAGGAGTCCTTTCTTTGTTGGGGCGCGGGTGAGGCGATGAGGGAGGAGCATTGCAGCGACTGCGCGGTGAAGCTGATTGGGAAGCCTATGCAAGAAATATGGGCTGGGAGAAACGTGGGGGAGCAGAGGATGCGGGTGCGCGCACGGGGGAGAATCAAAGACTACGAGGGAGTAGAGACATCAGCTGCACAATGTTGGCACTAGTATTTCTCAGGGCCATCGGGTTCCATTGCTGCACTGGGGATGGCCAAGGATCCCGATTGGCTCTCAGGATCCTTAGTTCCATCCTGTCTGACAATGTCCCGAATGATCCATTCTGCCTGAATCTATTGGTCGTGTTATTTGGGCTTCTGACCCTTACGTTTGGATGTAAGCTGTAGACGTTCCCATTCTACCCGCAGACCTGGATCACTGGACGAGGAAAGATGCCAAGCCATTCAGGCACCATGGAAGGCATCTTGTTCTCATGACAACTCATGATAACTTCACGTAATATGATTGCACTTGTGAAGTTGGTAGGTCCTGGGTCCCAATTCTTCTCACATTTCGGCATGTGGTGTTCCTCTGACCAATGGCAGGCCGATTAAAAATGTTTTCCAGGCATGCATATGGTGGCCTGGACAATGCTTTCCATGCATGCACACAGTGGCCTGGAACATGCTTTCCAGGCAAACACACGGTGGCATGGAGCCTGCTTTCCAGGCATGCACACGGTGGCATGGAGTATGCTTTCCAGGCATGCACACGGTGTAATGGAACTTGCTTGCTTTCAAGGCATGCACACGGTGGGATGGAACTTGCTTTCTTTCAAGGCATGCACACGGTGGGATGGAACTTGCTTGCTTTCAAGGCATGCACACAGTGGGATGGAACTTGCTTGCTTTCCAGGCATGCACACGGAACATGCTTTCCAGGCATGCACACAGAACATGCTTTCCAGGCATCCACCCGGTGGGATGGAACATGCTTTACAGGCATGCACACGATGGCATAGAAAATGCTTTCCAGTGATGCACATGGTGGGATGGAAAATGCTTTGCAATCATGCATACAGTGGCATGGAAAATGCTTTCCACAAGGTGGGACGTAAAATGCTTTCCAGGCATGCACACAGTGACGTGGAAAATGCTTTCCTGGCATGCACACGGTGGCATGGAACAGGCTTTCCTTGCATGTACACGGTGGCATGGAACGGGCTTTCCTTGCATGCACACGGTGGCATGGAACAGGCTTTCCTTGCGTGCACAGGGTGGCACAGGCTTTCCTTCCGTGCACAGGGTGGCACAGGCTTTTCTTGCATGCTCAAGGTGACATGGAACAGGCTTTCCTTGCATGCACACGGTGGCATGGAACAGGCTTTCCTTGCATGCACACAGTGGCATGGAACAGGCTTTCCTTGCGTGCACATGGTGGCACAGTCTTTTCTTGCATGCACACGGTGGCATGGAACAGGCTTTCCTTGCATGCACACGGTGGCATGGAACAGGCTTTCCTTGCATGCAGATGGTGGCATGGAACAGGCTTTCCTTGCGTGCACATGGTGGCACAGGCTTTCCAGGGGTGCACATGGTGGCATGGAACAGGCTTTCCAGGCATGCACACAGTGGCATGAAAAATGCTTTTCCGGCATGCACACGGTGGCATGGAACAGGCTTTCCTGGCATGCACACAGTGGCATGGAACAGGCTTGTCAGGCGTGCACATGGTGCCATGGAACAGCTTGTCAGCGTTTGTACTTTGGTGATAGTCTCCTGGGTTGAAAAGACCGGACATCACGCGTGTCTGCTGCTTGTTTTTTTCTGCGAATGAAAGAAACCAAGCTGTTGTGCTCATGCCCAGTAAACAAACCTTGAAGTCCCGCTTTGATGAAGCAGCGTCCTCTGTTTTCTCATCTCTTGAAAGAAGCAATTGTTGTAATGGCCGTGTAATACAGGACGGTGCAGTCCCTTCCATAATTCTTTTGTTTGGTACATCTTCAAAGAAAGGATTTTCTTTAAATGGGATGAAAGTTTGAATTGGTATCACACGTGTGTAGCAAGACATTGCAGGCACTTGAAAGCTTATTAATCATTTGCTAACGATCTGAAAGTGCTTCTAGTGCGCCCTTCTAAATGCCACCCGTTTCTTTGGTCGGTAAACATGTGGCCATCAGAACGTGATGTGATGAAGGGTTTGTATTGATATAAGGGTAGCACACGTCATTAAGATATTCCGTAAATATTAGACACCTTTTTGGCCTTTATTTTTTTTCTGCTTTATTTCCTCTTGGTTGTTGGCTGTTTTTCAACAGTCTGACGTTTTTGGGGATTTTCAATTTCCTTTGCCAGTTTAGGATGTCCTTTCCCCCTTCTTTTTGTCCCTGGAATTTTTTCCCGGCATTTTCTTCCTTTTTAGTTTTGGGTATTACGCGCCCCTTTATCGCTAACTAGAAATCCAAACTATTGACATGAGTACAAATGGGGTCGAGAAGGGAAGTAGAAGGGGCGCGCAGCCTGCAGGAAGTAGTGTTAGGGATTTGAACCTACCCGTTGACTGCCTATGGCCATGCCCACCCACTACCTGCCCCTCACCACCCAAAGCTCCTTGGATCTCAATGATCAAGCTCTGAAAGGTAATTGCCTAATTGCAGATTTAAATCAGTTCCTGGTGTAATAGAAATGCTGTAAACAAGCATGCCTTCAAGCAATAGGTGTGCTCTCACATCTGTTCCTTGCACTGTGAGTTCCTCTTAAAAACGAGCATTTAGAAATCCGCCAATTCTGCCCCTTTAACAGGCATTTTATTTTACGAAGAAAGTCACTCCTACTTTCCCCTCAAATTGAGACTTCTGTACAGCCTGAATGTACTGGTGCTAAGCCCCATCTCTCCCTCTGACCCAGTGACGAGCAGCAGGTGTGGACAGCTTGATCCTTGCCTCGGGCATTGGAACATCGCTCGTTGGCTGTAGTGAGTTCTTGCAGCTTGTGTGACATCACAACTTTCTTGTTGTAGAACAATTCTGTACAGATGTTTCTCGTGCTGTATTACCCAGTTCTATACATTCTAAATACTCTTATTGAACCTAAATCCCATCTGGCAGCACCAGATGTTTAAGTGGGATTATTTGCCCCCCTCTTTCTAAAGTTGGGTCTTAATTTGTTTTTCAGTAGTTAAAAAAAAAATATTCTCCCAATGTGGCTATTTTTTAGGTGAATTGAAATATATTTGAACTTCATCACATATACCTTTTCATAATCCTTGCCTCTAAGCACCACATCATTCGTGCAAATTAGAAGATGCATTTTTACTTTAAAGTTGCTCTCTAGATCAGGCAGAAATAGTATTGGAAAGCCTCTGCGTCATTGCTCTGCTGGCTCTACGGAACCAAAAATATTAGTGGATCAGTGTGGGCGGAAGCAGGGGCTTGTTTCTGTGAGTAGCAATGCCGGAAATTCACCTATTTGACCCAATTGCACCCTTGCTGAAAATTCACTTTTAAACATTGTGAAATTGCACGATTTTTGAATCTGTTCCCTGGGAGTTTTTGAGGCTAGCTTTCCCTATCAGTGGCATTTTATCCTGGGAAGGGTACATCAAATGCTCCTTTTGACAGTGCTTGGAAGCAAGGGTCCCATAGTATTAAGTAGAGCTGTAAGGCATGGTTTTATCGCATTGTTGTGCATTTACAGTACCTTATGCATGAACGGCTGACGGCCGGTTGTTTTGCTTTTGAATGTCTTAGGTTTGCTCATTCTCAAATCGGCCTGAAAAGTTGGACATGCAATGACTGTTTCTTGGACTTTTCTGGCAAATGTGCATCACATTTACGTGTGCTTTTACATTATACATGTGTTCTGCATGTAAAGTGCAGCAGAGCCCAGTACTATAGAGAGTTGCACTTGGGGTTGATAGACTGCTTTATACTAGCCACCAGTAGCCCCCACTGTAAGGAATGCATGGTATCAAACAGTAAGAGACACACAAGTGACCACAGTTCAGTGGTGTTTATTGAACTTCAAAAGGGTGTGATAAACGCCTATCTAATCCCAAGTCTAAAGATGGGAGCACGGTACGACCATCAAATAATAACCCAGTCCCTAGCAGTGACTAGAAAATAAAAGGGCCTATACTCATAAATCTATTGCCAATCATTAGTTCTAAATATAAATAGTGTGGGAAACAATGTTATGCAAAAGAAAAGTGTCCAAGACATATGTCCTTCCCTTCCCCACATTTCATCACAGGACAAGGTGGCACACTCGAAGCACAGGCTCTGGCTTCTCTAGCATGAGGGTGCAGTTCAAAACTTCAACATTGTTGCCTTCTGTGGCAAAGCCTCTTTGCCATTCAAAGTCTCTTGATTCAGAGGGCCTGATGAAACACAACAAACATTAAAGTTCTTTTCTCCTTAGAATTTCACATGTACAACTTTTCAGGTGATTTTCTGTTCACCCCGGTCCCCCCTCCGCCGGGCTCGGACCCACTTTATCTACTTCATCAAGATGGAAGACTTTCGACTGTGCGCAGGATTTTGCTTGACCCGTCGCAGGGCCACTTTGATTCACAATTACTCCTTCTCTTCTTGATAGAACCATTTCTTATTTTCACTTTGCTAGTTCTCAGCTGGATACCTTACGGAGACTTTTGACTGAGCACCCACATGGTGCCAGACCACTCTGTCAAAAGTATTGTATCTTGCTTTAAAGGTTCAATCAGTCATCAGCAGTTCAACTTCACTTGCGTCTCTTATCACACGCGTTTTAACAATGTTCATTCCAGCGCTTGCCATACAATGTTGCCGCTTGCACAACCTTGGTTTCAACATAGTCCGGTCTTGTATCGGTCTCCCCAACTCACCGGCTGTGTTGATTTCACTGACGCTGCTTTGTTTTTGGAGCCAAGGACGTTACCACCCTACCTTGATTATTGACGTGGGATGGCCTGGATACCTCCGACACGCAATGCAGGATTCTTCAGCCATGTTTCCTGGTCTTACACTTTCTATTCTTGTCTTGAGGTTTTGGGAAAGTACCAGTTCCTTGTCGAAAAGGTCAAGGAAACTTCCCTCCTTGTGATCCCCTTCTGTTTTACCTTCTTTCTTCTATTGTTAAGCTGCCATCTCAGAACTGCCGATTCCTTGTGTGCTTTGCCTTGCTCAGAGTGTGCTCTCGTGCTCCACGTTTAATCCATGTGGGGAAGCTTCATGGAAGTCGGGTGTGTATGATGGTCAGTAATTGCCTGACCTTGCCTGACCATTGTATTGGGAAACGTCAGGTATACAGCTTGGGTGTTGGTCTGTTTTCCCTCATAGCAGGCTGTCCGTGTGAAAGTGTTTGTGTTGTGAAGGGGGCGTAGAGTTCCTAAATATCCTACCTGGTAGGATGGGGTAAAGGCGTTACAGGGACGGGGATACAGCGTCTCTCCAGTGTCCCACTCCCTGAAGACCCCTCACCTAGGTGATCGTCCCGCACTGGTCTAATCCCAGGAACTGGATCCGAAAGCGATGGCCATGTCCTGGCCACCTGGATGACAGATCCCCAGGGATTAGTGGGATCTTCTGTTTTCTCACAGCGTTTTATTAAAATGAAAAATGCCCCAATATCGTGCTGGCGCCAAGCGGTCCAGCACGAGAGTGGGGCACTTTCGATTCCAATACAGCGCTGCTGCTACACCAGCAGGAGGGCGCTGGTGTAGCTGCAGCCGGAACCAGCAGGGGAGCAGTTTGCTTTCAATAGTCGTTGCTGCTGCTACACTAGAAGAGGGGAAGCCTTGCTGCCTTCCAGATGGTGTGTCAGCAGCTCCAGCAGAACCCCAGATTTGGTGGTGTTCTTCCCTCCTCAGCTGCATTGACAGGGTTTGGAGGCGTCAAATTTAGTTTCGCCCTGGGCGCTGCCAGGTTTAAGGCTGGCCCTGATTGATACAAATGCTGCAAGCACAAATGCCATATTTATTATACAGTTTTACCCTGATTCACACCAGGTTCCCAGTGACTCTCAGTAAGGTTTGCGGCTCTTAATTTTTTGTTTGAAGTGTGTGCCAGTTTCATCTTAAGTACTGTAATGAGAATGGTATCACTTGTAATAGTTTGAACTTTATTGCTTTTCTCCTTTGGTCATACCATGACGTTTGAGGTTGCTCTTGACACAGGACATCTGAATCCTGTAGGCTTTGCCAATGCCGGTTTTCAGATGTGTTAAGGGATCCGTTTTGGTTGCTGTCTCTCTTCATTTACTGAGACTCGGCCGACTTTAGGCATGGGTGACCCTGGCCGAGGGAAACCACACCTCCTCGCTTCTATAACGCAAGGGTATCCACACCTTCTCATACACCCTTACCGGGACGGAGGGAAACCACACCTCCTCGCTTCTATAACGCAAGGGTAGCTTCACCTTCTCACACCCCCTTACCGGGACAGAGGGAACTCACGCCTTGTTTCTTTGAGGGTATCCACAACTTCTTTACTATACACCCTATAATCTATGCAGCGTTGCCCTTCCTCTTATAGAGGGGTACTCGATTCCTTAATATTTCAATATAAACACACTTTATACCACGTGGTCTTCCCCATTTACTTGAAGTATTCTTTCTGACGCAAAATACCTCCTCCCCCACAATAATAAAACCACAACTTTCCGCGCTGCTATGTTTTTTCATGCACCTGCACACCAACGTTCTGTGTTTCTCCGAAGTCCACAATGGCAAACCTCCTCTCTCAATTCCCTGCCTCACCCTGCCACCAGCGGGATCGTGCAGGCCTTTACAGAACTCAGCACCCGCTCGCCTCCTCGTTTTTGCACACAGAAATCGATCTTGACAGGTCAACGCCGCTGGCCTTCCGAGGAGGATAGAGTCCCTTTGTGGTTTCTAAATGTATTAATGCACGCAAAACCAGTCCATTAACAAAAAACGACGACGTGTGCTAAGTGCAACAAAAAACAGCTTTATTCAAAAACACTGTCAGCCGGGAGTCAAGCAAGATAAAAAAACTCAACGAGCCCACATCATGCTGAGGATTTTAAGGGTCGAAACCACAAAATGTGCACAGTTAACAAAAATAATACACCTGACATTTTATAACATAATTGGTAATCATTGGCTAATACATTATCTACAACCCCACCCAGGTTCAACACCTCAAACATGGTTGTCATTACAATAACATCACTACCGTATGATCTGGTTAGTTGGCACACTTCATACTGACAGTGATAGGAATACTATTCTGACATTGGATAGCACCTTTTAGGGTGGCCTCGAATGATACAACCATCCTAGACAGTCCAATTATTATTTAATGTACTGTGGCTGTGAAAAGAGAGATCAAACCCCTGTTTCCACAAACAAAAATATACTCCCATCTAATTTCCCATGCCACGGCCCCATTTGTCTCAGACCGCTTCCCCAACCTCGAATAGTCTAGTTAGTAACTGTTGTTTCTACACTTGCTGCCAACGTGGTCCATTATCTTTTAATTGAGTTAAGGGATGAATAACAGTCTTTATGGGGCTCTGTCTGCCCGGGATATTCTTCTATTTTACTGTATTTAGTACAGGGTGTATGTAGTGGCACTAATTGGTCATAGGGGGCACTGTGTATACAACTTAGTTTAGTGTCTTTGGCAATATTTCGTCTTGGGACACCATGCACCTGGCGATCAAGGCTTCTGTGTGTTTATTCAATTATTGTTTGGACCGGAAATAATTGCTACATATCTGCTCTTGTGTCATGGGAACAATCTCTTCGATGCTCCAAGCACTATCTTGTACTCCCTTCCACTGTAACCTTGGCTCTCTAATATTTTCAGATCAGAACAGTCTTTTCATAAAGTTTAACAAATCTAAGCACTGCAGTGCGGCAACTCTAAAATGACACAGGCAATTTCACACAAGGCCTTTGCTGCAAAATGGCAGAACCTCTGCTCGATGCTACGTTTATCAGGTATACTGTGTATGTATCTCTTAGTAAGCTCAGGTATTTAGCACCCTATATTTCTCAATGATCTTCTTGTGTATGCTTAATCCGAATTCCCTCAGTGTGGCACAACTACCTATAATGTTGCAAACTACTTCTGTTCTACTAGTGTTTATATTCTTAACAGTAACATAATTGGACACTTGTCCCTATTCTACTTGTTTTAGTGTGCTCTTGGAATGTAGGCATATGGAAAACGGTCTGTGATAAAAAAGGTCTAACATTATTCATTTAAGTGAGCTCCCTTATCTTGTATTTACGTTCACGTTTTGGGGGTGTTTGCCCTATTTGCACCATCAGACCAGCATGGGGCAGGGGGATGCCAAACTTATTTTCGCCCCGGGTGCTGCCAGAGCTAAGGCTGGCCCTGCACTGAGGCATGGGGTGCATAACCCCTGATTTGGGGGAATGAGGACAGGAAGGATGCAGCACACCATCCTTCACCCATCAAGGGAGCCAGCAACCCTGCCTTCACAGCAGATATTCAGTCTGACATATGCCCTTCTGCAAGGCAGATTCCTGCCTATAAGCTGGTCTTGGTGATCGCTTTTATATGATGCTGCGGCTCTGCCTTGCGGGCTGGTGGCCGGCAGGCAACGCAGATGTGCTTATTTATTTTATTTAGTGGATATCTGTAAGGCGCCTGTACAACAGATGGTGTTTCAAGGCGCCACATGACAAAATAGGAGGACGGAGAAAGATACAATAATGGTCCTACTAGGCCAGGTGACATTTGGATCGTGCAAGTGCAGAACAATAAGCGTGCGGGGAGGGTGGAGGTGGAAGTCAGCGCAAAAACGAAGTGCTAAGGTGGAAAGGGAAAAGGGTGTAGGGGCAAAGTGCAAGGAGGCCAGAGGGCAAGTGCCAAGGAATGCAGGGAAGGGGATGGGGTGGTCTGGTTGCAGGGGGGGGGGGCTGTAGTACTCTGTTGGAAGACACAAGGAGTTAGCAGGGGAGAGGGAGAGTGATGGAGGGGGAGAAAAGGAGGGTATTGAGGAGCTTCCTGAATTTAAGGAGATCGGCACAAGCCTGAGAGGGGCAGGGAGACCATTCTAGAGGGAAGCTCTTGTGGAGGAGAGCGATCTATCCCCCACCCTTTGCTTAGAGAAGCGTCTGATTCGCAGAGAGTTGGAGCTAGAAGAACGAAGGGCTCTAGCAGGGGGTACTTAGCGAGAGAGAGTTTGATATAGTGGGGTTCCAGGCCTCAGGAAGCCTTGTATATGCTCCAGGGGGTTTTGAACTTGATCCTAGCAGCAACCAGGAGCCAGTTAGGAGAAATTAGGGTTGGATAGGTGCGGCCCTGGGCTTGATGCCAAGAATAAATCTTAGTCCTATTCTGGATCAGTTGAAGAGGACAAAGGGAGGATGAAGCAAGATTGAGTAAGAGGCTAGCCAAGCCTAGAGAGGTCCAGAGCTGTGGAGACATTGAGTTTCTGGGGGAACGTGAGGAAAGTGAGAATGCCTCTGAGGAGCAGCAGCTGATAGTGGGCCTTCTTGGCAAGGTCTGCGATGTGAGGAGAGAAGGGGAGAGAGGAATCAAAGATGACACCAAGGTTTTTTTGCCTCACACGGGGGTGAGGGGAGGGGACTCCTAGAGGGCGGCCAGGGGGACGGAGGAAAGTTGGGAGCTGACGTCCCAATTATAGGATCTCAGTCTTACTAGCATTAAGGCCGAGATCATTGGCAGCGCACCATGACTGATTGGCGATAAAACAGTCAGGGATGAGAGAGGAGGAAGAGGCGGAAAGGGAGGGAAGCTTGAAGGAGAACTGCATGTCATCTGCAGAAGACTGAAAGTGAGGAGAGTAGGAAGAGATCAAGTGGGCCATGGGCGATGTTGAAAAGCCATGGCTAGAAGATGGAGCCTTAATAATTTGCATTTATATAGCTCTACGAACCCTCAGGCATCTGAGCACTGCTTATTACCCACGGTCTGAGGGATGCCACGGGTGGAGAGAGTGATAGGGGAGAGAAAAGGGCCCAGTTGAACCTGGTAAGGTCAGTTGGAGAGGAAGGTGGTCAACCAGTCCAGTGATGCCATGGGTGTCACAGAGCCGATTTGTCAGGGTGGCATGATTGACTGTGTTGAAGGCGGAAGAAAGATGCAGTAGCATAAGAACGGAAGGAGAGTTAGAGTCAAGATTCGAGCTCAAGTCCTCACAGGTGTTCAGAAGAGCAGAAAATAGGCAGAGCTGGAAGGGGCGATGCACTGCGGCTCGTTTCAGATCCTGTTACGGTACTCCCACTGTTCGTAAAGTAGTGAAATGGTATTGACAGGTTGTCTGTTAGCCCTCTGCCACCAAAGCCCGACTCCACCACTGCTCCAGGCCTATTCTTGAGGCCTGAGTAACAGTGATGTGTTGTGTATTACTTGATATTATTGTCAAGTTATAGAATATTTCTATTGTCCACCAAATGTGTCCCATTCTCATACATTGCACATAAATGTGCCCTTGGCCTCTTTATTTTTACTTAAAGCACTCTTACTTTACAGGTATTATACAACTGAATATACATGATTGTTATCACTCAGCCGTGCTTGTACGTTCCAAGGTACTATAGACTGACATCAGTGGAAAATTCCCTGTTACCACAAGATTTATTATTTTCCCCCTTGCCTGATCATCATTCCATTTGATCATGTCTCGAGAGGATAGCTCAGGGGCAACATGCTCACCTAGGAAGCAAGACGACATGGAGCAACACAGGTTCGATCCCCGGGTCTGCGCTTAGAAACCTCTGGGTATTAAGCGAGCTATAAATAACCTACCATATCATGTCATATCCACTGTCTACCATCACCTTCACACCACTACTTGCACAACCACATTCCCTTAACCTACAATAATATCTTTCCAGTTTTAATTCTGTGCATCTGTTTCATATTCCTGCATCACACTACCCACCTATACTTTTTCCTTTCTCCGTCTACGGTCTGGTTACCCAGGGTAGCGGCACAATACGCCAGTATCTCAGACAATGTACCGGCGCCGCAACACCACACCAGCGTTGATCCGTGCTGTCTAAAAGCTTTGTGACATGCTCGCAAACGTCCTATGAAATTGCTACTTCATCACAGAAGCCACAGCACAGGCCTCGGCTTATTTCATTATTTTAATATCATGTAACATTGGCTGTTCAGCATGGACTGTCGAGACTTTCAAGCAGGAAGGGTATTTAAGGAAATAATTGAAATGCGAGATTTCCCCACAGATTCACCGTGCATAATGAAGAAAACGCGGAGTATGACATTTCACTAAAGTGGAGGAGCCCCCTAATTGCTTTGCCGCCTCTTTTCAGCGGCAATGTAAGGCCAGAATTAGAGCACGCGCACGGCGCGCGGAAACAGCACGCGCTCGGCCTTGAAAGGGCTCCAATCAAAGCGCCGTAACGAGTTGTTGCCAGGAAGAACAAAGCCTGTTGTCGTCCGCCTGGGTTTTATGTCCGAGCCTCCGCCTCCATTATTGATGTACAGTTCCGGGCCCGTGGAGGGACATGAAAGCGGGGAGCCATGAAAGGCGGGAAGGCGCTGGGGATAGACTGCACCGGACGCGGACATGCTTCTTCTCAGGTGCCCGCTCGGAAAGCGGCACTTTCTCTTTGTGGTCTTTGACTGAAATAGAAAAGATTGCCGAGGAACGTTCAATACCTTCAGCGCGCCCATTAATCTTGTTTCTATAGCTACGTGGGGGCGGCGCGGGAAATAATTAATGACCCTTTTCATCGGCAAGAGCGTTGCCAATAGGCAATTGCTCCAAATTATTTTTCTTGCTCGAGGCCTGAGCGATAGACTGTTATTGAATGTGCGGCATAGAAATTCCCGGAGAAATGGGTGGGCGCGCTTCTTGCAACCTCTCACGCCTTGGAGTGAATACATGGACAATTGAGATTTTGTTGGGTAATTTGTGGCTCCCATAAAGGGTGGGTTCCCAGTTGCCAATCTTGAGGCCCCCCCATATTTCCATGCATGTGCCGGAGTACTCCCATTCCCCCGTATCGCGCAACTGGAGCATGAAGATTGTGGAACAAATGCCATCATAAATCTTTTATTTCTTGGACACAGTACACATCTGCAAAAAATAATGTTGACAATAGAGGTAAAAATAACATATTTTTTTTATATAGTGCTACGAACCCGCATGTATCTGGGCCTGAGCGCTGCTTATTATTACCCACAGTGTGTGGTTCTTATTTATCGACCTCGGAAGGATGAAAGGCTGAGTTTGGCCGTGCTGGGATTCGAACCTGCGTTGGCAGGCTCTGCACAGATGTGAAAGCGAGCGCTCTACTCGCTGTGCTATCAGACCCGCATTTGCCTGAAAAAACTAAAAAATAGCAAAGAATGGATACAAATGAATTACTGGACATGGACAATATAGTTTAGAGATCTTGAGGTTGACAGGGACTTGGGATAATGGGGTGAGGAGTTTCTCCTCCCCCCCCCCATTTCAAAAGTTCATCTTAATTGATGCAAGTTGGAAAACGCAGGATGCTGAGGCGATCTGATTTACTTTAGTGTTTACCTACATACCTAGTTTTATTTTATTGATGTTTTATAATGCGCTACAGTGCGGCAGGGCCACTTCAAGCGCGCCGGGAGGTGGTGGGGGCGGACACGCAGGTAGGGCAAGGTACAATGCAAAATTACATGGGTCCAGTAGAATACAGGGAGGTCAGTGAGAAGCTGGAGACTGCAGAGTCCCTCTATGGACTTTCTTTGGGCACATGCAGAGGGCCAGCGGGGTGTTAATGAGGCAGTGGGTGTTGTCTTAAAGTTACTTAGGGTCATACTTGAACACTTGGGTACATGGGGAGGGCATTTTCTCTTTTTGGAGTGTGTTAGTTACACAGGCAAGGTCCTCTTAATCCAAAAAGTTGCGCAACATTAGGTGGGTTCTGGCAAAAGAGAAGAAATCATTGCATCTTTGGTGGGGAAAATAGGCCTGATTTAATGCGACTTGTTCAGGCGCGAGAGAAGGTGAGTGTGTAGTTAAAGTGCGTGCAAAAAAGTGTACTATAGGAGTTGACATACATAAACAACTTCAGATGGGTACAGCGTTCGAAATTAAGATTGGATAAGCAGGAGCTAAAAGCAGCTCCTGGGTATCTGGCATTAACCAGTGACAAGGAGCTACCATTGGGGATCGAGGAGCCAGTAAGTACATAACGGTGCCCAAACCTAGCGTCCACATAAGATGCAACCATATAATTTTGTCCATTGATTATTACCCTTTAGCTTTACATTTTTTATAGATGTGTCCTAATGTTTATTTATAAATTGTGCCAAATGCACAGAGTTAAATTCACATAGATGTTCGGCCTAAGTTGCCTGGGGGTGCCAAAAGTAGCTGCTGGCGTCAAGCTAGCCAGGCTCTTCTAGATTTCATGCAGGGTCTAAATAGCTCCTAGCTCCCCTCAACTTCCAAAACCTGGGCTACAGGAGTGAATGATTAGGATCCCAAAGTGATGCCAGCAGGAACAATGGATCCTCAATGGGATTATACAAACAGACTCAGTAACAAAATAAAAGAAAAAAAGGAATACTAAATTTGATATTATGGAAATTGTTGAGATTTTTTTTAAAAAAAAACAGCAAAGCTTTTTTATGCAGCCAGCTGCAGGCCTAGCCAATGCCACATAAACATTATGGTACTATGACTAATGCCCCCCTCTTTAGTCCTATTTTACTCCCCCACATCTGTGGATAACATTACTCCATGCACATTTAGCCTCTCAGATCTTGGGATCTCCCTGCTGGATAACAGATTCTCAAAGCTCTGTGTCAAACACCAAGGAGCAAACCGGCACTGGGAACCAGGTACTTCTAACCTCCACCCGTCTACATCGCAGGTTTGACATCTTCCTGCCAGCTGTTTTGGTTACAACCCCGCCTCTTTTCTTGCAGAGCCACGTGCAGCGAGGCCAACAGAAAATGGCAGACTGGCTACACTAAACCACGTCACTTACACACGCGACTCGTTTTCAAATGTGTGTATTGCTTTTCATTCACGCCATCGTTTTTTTAAAATTCTCTTGTGTGGATTTTGTTAACCCTGCCATTCGCAGTTTGAAGGAGACCACCTTCACTCCCCTGAAGGCCGTCTTCATGCTGCGGCCTGGCTGTCCTCGGAGGGCAAACTAGTTCATCCATATAGCGCCCTCCTACAGCTCACGCTGGAGGCCGGTTTCCTCTTCAAGATTTTCTGTACTCCCCAGAAGGTGCTGGTACCACAAGTCCTATTGCTTTTAAATTCCGGATACCTTGGAATTCATAATCGGTTCCATCTTGTGGTCTCCAGATTCTGTGCAATCTCTACCTTGAATCCTGCTGGACTTTTGGGAAATTGTTGAAAATGTGGCTTTGCGGTTTCATCACACGGTTAGTAGATTTTAGTCTATCCCGCTGGAAAAACACATTTTCTTTGTTTTTTTTTGTTTGTTTTAAAAAAAATATTTTATTAGAGTTTGACAAAAATGACAAAAAAAAGAACAAATGGTACTTTCGATAATAATTAATCAGGAAAAAAACCATACAGGAATCTTGCAGAAAAAAGGTAATATCTAAACTCTCTGGCAAAATATACATGAAGCACCATATTTATAAAAAAATAAGAGGGGGAGAGAGGGAGAGAGAAAAAAGAAAAAAATAATAATGAATGGGGGGGATAGACAAAAACAAGGGGTGAGAGAGAAGCAGATGATAATAGGACAGAAAGAGAAAAGGAAAAAGAACGGGGGATGCTAAAGGATGTCAAACATATTCATTAAAGGCATTCCAAATCGCAAGATACTTGTCCATTCCTTTTTATCCGTTGATAACTAGTTTTCTCTCTACTTGATAAAATGGACTGATCTTGTAGCCAGCTATAAACCGTAGGACGCGCATCACTTTTCCTATGCTTAGAAATCTACTTTTTAGATAACAAAAGGGCTCTGTAAGCCCAGTAAGATTTCTATTTCTATAGCACTTTATGCTGCCTTGCTTATTTGTTTCCCTTGCCCTATTTCTATATGTAGTTTGGACATCAGCTGCGGCATACCATGTCTGAATCTGTGCTTGTGCACTTATTAATGAACATTGATTTTTATTTTTCCTCCTTTTTTAAAAAAATGTTGTTTACTGTGACTGTAGTGATTATTTTAGTATATGTAGAAGTATAATTCTATTTTACCGTGATACTCATGTATATTGTATTTTTATGGTAGCATTAATTGTGTATAAGGTTTCTTTTTAACCAATAAACGCATATAAAAACAATATGTAGTTTGCTGCAGATTCCCAGCTATATTTTAACACTGTTAGTTGACTTCAAAGGGATTTGTTCCTTTGCCAGCTGCAAGTACTGCTGAATTCCTAATGGGCATTGACTGCTTAACGCTAAGCTGCACGCATGTTCATTTACGCACATGTTCTTGATAATTCCATCTTCATTGTAAAACGTTTTGCGTTTCCGTTTATCTTCAAAGCCTTGTGAGAAGCAAAGCCAAAGATAACATTTAAGATGAGTCTATACAAATGTGAAGGTGGTGTAATCTTGTAGACGAGAATTGCTTTCAGGGTATTTGAAAAAGTGTAAATGTACTTTTTCCGAAAAATGAAACCGGCACTGAACCTATTGATAGGGAAATGACAGCCCTTTGGAGTTTCCTGAAAATAATTACAGATGGTTGAATAAAGGGAATTATTCTTGCCATTAAAAAAACCATACGAGTTGTCAAAAAGGTTGACCGCAAGTACTTGAAAATCGTGTCTCTAACTGAGAACAAACAAATTGGCCATTGAAGGGTTGCTGGGTACTGCTTACGGTTGTTGATGATGTGTGATTCCATTGTTACGCCTTGCAAATTGAAAGAAATTTGTGTTAATGGAGAACTGATGTCCGGATCGGGAGGAAGACCAGGAGAAAAGCTGACCAAGCCGATCCACCAGGCCTTCAGTTGAGCGCTAACGGAATGCTTATCCTGGTGATTGGGGACAGAAATCCTGATCCTGTTGCCATGTTGGAATCGGGCTAAGTTTGCCATATCTTTAGTCAAACAAGCGGAGCCACCTGCACGTGTTCCTGCACAAGGTGAGGGCGTATCCCAATGTCTTCGGTTGAGAAGAGAACCCGTTTGGGGTAGCTGCCGTTCACCCTGGAGTTGTAAAGAATCGAGCCAGCCTTGAATTCCAAATAATGCAGATGAAGCGTATATTCTGTTCAGTGTGGATGTCTGTGTGGTAAGAGAGGCATGTTGGTTGTGGGCCTCTGAAGAGGTTATATATGGCTTCCATCCCTCCTCAAACGGGAAGCCACTACCACCGACACCTTTCTGAGTACTTGAGGGTCAAAACATAGGCCAAAGGTGAGAACTCAACATTGGTACTGTACTCCCCTCGCCAGAAGCCGAAGGAATTTTCAGCGAGGTATATGGGATAAAGAGATAGGCGGCCATGATGTCCACAAAACGTGGAGGGAAGTCTTCAGCTGTGCCTGCATCAACATCTTGAGCTTTTCCTGGCAGAGGAATTGGTGAAAACAGGAGCTGTCAAGGATGTCTCAAACCACCGTTGCTTTTCTACTGTCTTGCAAATAACTGGCAGAATAACCTCTATGAGAGCAGAAAGAAGGGTACTTCTTCTTATGTGCATAGGTTTCAGCACATCCACTAATAGTCGTTCTGAGGCACCTTGGGGAGGTTTGGGAGGGGCAGGAGTGGAGATTTGAAGATGTAATTCCACATCCACAATCAACAGAATTCTGCATGATGACTCTCCAGTATTGGCGGCAGAGCCGGATTCCGCCTCCGGCTTGTCCTGGCCAAACCATGCAAGAGCTTCTTGCTAGACTTGTAAATTCTGCATTGCTAAAATGAGGGATACTTCTGTTGTCTTTAGCTAGTTTAGATTCCAGGAGCGATCTTGCTATATCATCAAAGGAATGTGCACAATGATCGGGCTGACTTTCGAAGCCAGGTACGCTACTCCACACCAAACTACGAGCTCCTCCCTACATAACCACTTCCTACCTTCGGGGCCTTAAAAATGATTTCTTTCCTATATGTCAGAACAGCAAGTGTCCCCAGTTTGTGTCACGGGGCAGGGAAGGGGTCCCTTTCTCTCCAGGAGGTCAATTTCTTCTGAGAGGTGATTATCTTTTTCAGTAGACATGTCCCCCACTTCCTAACAACCGCAAGCAGGTTCAAAAAGTATGCACATGTCACATCGGTATAACGGGTGAGAGTGTGCCTTTTTGGCCCATTCGACATTGGTTCTGTGAGTGTGGATGGCTTAGTGTAGTCTTGTTTCCTTTGCTCTTCATAGGAAGAACTACTCAAAAGGGAGTCTATTTCCTCCTCCCACTCTTCCATCACTGAGCTCGGCAGTCTGGAACCAGAGGACCCTTGACCCAAGATAAATTAGGAATTTCTTCAGAAACTCGAATTCCTAAAAGTAACTTGTAAACCATTCACTAACAGTCAGCACTATAGTAAGTGGCTAAGGTTCTTTCCCTTTTCCTCGGATAATGTAAGACCCCCTTCTTCTTCCTAGTTTCCGTTTTGTTTCTAACGCATCTCGCAGAATCAGACGGCCAATCAAGATGCCTCACACATCTTGGTACCTTAACATATAGTGTTAGCTAGTTTGGCTTTCAAACATTCAAGTCCATTTTTTGTTTTCTTTAAAAACTTTGTTTTTTTGTGTGGTCGCTTCCGCCAGCAGGATTAGCAAGCTGCATGTTCTGAACAACATGTTAAGTCTTCCACAAAGACAATATGGCGTTATGAATTCACCCTTCCTTCTTATCAAGAAATGTGGCTTTAAATGTTTTTGAAATCCAACCTCAACTCAATAGAACACTCCTTTTTTTCGATGTTCACAATCCCTTCAGTTGTGACTGCTCAATGTCAAAGGCTCATAGGAAAACTATGAGGCTCTCCATCAATTTTGGTAGCACAAGTTGAGAGTAAAATTATTTTTTAAGGAGTAAAAAAGTCCAATTGCCAATGGTAGTAATTGAGCAAAAATATGTTTTAACTGTAAACCAGAAATATTTTGTAATAAATGTTTCTTTGCACCTGGTTATACTCGTACGTCCCGTCCCATTTCCTCCATCCTTATGGGTGTCGCCCAAAGTGGGGAAGGTACCGGAAACTTTGGCAGTGAAAAATTGAGCTTCCCCTTTAAATTTAGTACAGCGCGTGCAAGTGCGGCCTCGGGAATGCCCCACCGAGGACCTGCCCTCAGGCACCTCACATCGGTCCCTTTTTCCGCACGGATGGTGTCGGACATCGGTTCTCTTCATTATTTTTCAATCTTCTTTAAACTCCATTCATTGCCTCACCTCCCATGGCGCATGTCAGCTACCGGGGTATTCACGAGATGCGCTTCATGCGTCTGTTCGTTCCCAGCCTCTGACCCCCATGCACTCTGTCTTGAGTGCGTGGTGCCCGATCACCGCTGGGACACCTGAGCGGCCTGCAGTGCTCTCGGTCACAGGGCATTGAGGAATCGGATGTCGCGTTGGAGTGAGATCTTCCACACTTCTCCCCCGCCGCACTTAAAGGACTTAGTCTCCAGGACCTCTCTTCAAGACAAGGTAGGCCCTCAGTTCAGCATGGCTCCTCAGAGTGGCGACTTCTACCCGGGGGTTCCCACAGGCAAGGGTTTCTCTGATTCAGGTTCTGGCAGACCCGAGGCCTCTAAGGCTAACGGCTTCCATGCCGATGACCCTGGGGACTCTTCCAGGCACTCGGAGGCAGACCTGAGGCCATCCTTGCTACCGGCTCCCAGGCTGAGGGGCTCAGGGGCCCTACCAGGCTATCCTTGGAAGGGCAATCTTTTTTGTCGTCTTCTTCGACCCCAAAGGGTAAGGGATCGTCAGGTGCCACCTCCAAGAGTCTGTCTTCGGCACGATCCAGCATGACTACCGGTGCAGTTGCCGAGGGCATCCAGCCTACTGGAGCTCGCTCCGAAGTAGTGAGTCAGGGTGTTATGACTACTGGCCAGCCGGGGGCTCAGCGCCTACCAGAGTGATCTCTTGATGCTTCCGCTTCTGGTGCAAGGCCCAAGCTGTATAGTTCCATGTCTGAGGCGTCTCGTGGCTCAGGACCTTCACGCCTTCACATCCAGGGATCAGCACAATGCTTCAAAATGGCAGAGAGGCATGTGGCCAAGCCTGCTAGGCCGGCGGCCATTTTTGCTTTGACTGAGGACCCGCCCGGGCTCTCGCCCATTGAATGGGCTTTGCAGGAAGATCCCAGTCCCCTTCCCTCTGGAAGCCACAGTGTACTGTATGGTACAGGCATCTGGTCACCCCATGGGACATCCACCCACGGCAGCCTTACAGGTACTCAGCGCTTTGACCAGGAGTGGAGACCCAGCGCCTTGGATGGGCAGGCCCTTAGAGATCCGGCGACTAGCAAGGACCGCTTCTTCAGATGCTTCCTTTTCCTCATGCATTCCCCTCGGATGACGGGGCTCCTGAGGGATATAGTGAAGAAGGTGATCTCGCAGGTGGTGCCTCCCAGGCCTCCTCCTCTGGGCCCTCCGGCCTGTTCTTCCAGCACCAACGGATCCAGTTCCGGTCCCTCCCCTGGTTCAGGCCCTACCGGGCATTCAGACCCCTCCTCCACCTCCTCCTGTATCACCAACGCCTTCCCCTCAACAGCCGTTGGACATGTCTTCAGCTCCAGACCTAGTGGGAACCCTGCAGGCACCTGTGTCCCAGGGCGCGGACTCCCCTCGATCTGTAAAAAAGGGTGGGTGGAGACGACGGCGATGAGTATGATGCCCAGGACGATGAACCCTCCGCATCAGTTAAGGCCTTTCATGACCGCCTCCATGGAAAGTTTTCAAATTCCTGCTTAAAATTAATGAAAAATTAAATGGGGCTTTTATTTCATGCTTCATTCCAGTGTCCAGCCTCGAAGTGCGGGGCCGGGTATCGAACCGATGCTGCTCAGTGTTGACTTGCTTCAAAGACCAGCACATTGCTGATGAGATATCCTCCCGGCTTCACACCTTATGATTAGTTTCCAGGTTATGTGTTGAATATCATGTGATGTGGCTCATTGCATATATCTTCAACTTGTATATGAGTGTGTCTTATCAGAGTGACTGGGATATGTGACATCAGAAAGGTTTTTGGTTTCTGGTGTGCCTTCTTTAGTAATTATGATCTCTTTAGGTAAATTTCTACTTATATGTGGAAGCTTGGTTTGGCCATCGATTTTCCTAGTTTTTCTTTTTTTTTACTCCGTCTTGATGTCAGACAAAAGTGTATTAGGGGCTTCATGATGTCAAGTCCAGTGTTTATTTCTGAATGTCCCCCATCCACGCATTATTGGAGTTTTGAAAAAAAAATGACAAAAACCTAATGATTTTTTAATGAAAAAAAATAGTTATGTAAACATGAAGACATGTTAAAGCACAACGAAGTATTCAACATTCTGTCATTTAATAATTATATTTTTTAACTTAATTAGATTCAAGTTATACATTAACTTGAATCAAAATGCAATATTTGAAAAGGGCATGTGATACAATTTCACTACTACTAGTAACAAGTAGAATTGTGCTTATTAATAATTGAAATACCTATTATAAATTGCAAACGTATGAGAACAGCAATTGGGCCCTGTAAAAGATCCCAGCGAGAGTCCCAGCAATGCTGGTAAGAATAGCGGAGAGCTAACCGAGGACGTGCTATAGTGGATTGGTATATTTGTCTTCCCGTTGTACACCACATAGCAGAAACATCTACAAATGTAGAAAATCCTTTCTTTTTATGCGGGAATCCGGAAGAGCTGCACAAATTATCAGTACGCATATATTAGGTTATATAATGTCATGTTTGTTATGTCAATTCACACTCATTTAAAGTTGCTTTGGACCAGGCTGACAAGCGCTTTTGAAGCGGCCAGAAGGTGACATGTCCAAAGAAACCCAAATAAATACTGCACCAAAGCGGCACTCCGATCGTGACAAGGGTCATGTCGCCTAAACTAGACCAAGCTGCTCTCTTCTGTCAGTATAAGGTAAGCACAGCTCATTTTAAGAAGGGTAGAGAAGGTGGAATTATGCAGATTATCTCCCAGAAGAGCCCAGGCTCAGCCCAAGAAGAATCCTGCCGCCCAGACTGCTGTAACTATCCACTTGAAGCTCCTTGCAAACGTCAAGAACTTCCAGGCAAGTCAGCCCAGGGCATTTCTCCCAGAGGGGCCACAGTTCAAAAGCCACCCTCATTTAAGAGGGGCCGTAGTTCCTGCCAGCTTTCCACTCTTTAGAACTTGCTTGTCCATGGCCTCGGCAGTAATGTAGAAGGATTTGTGCTTTCCTGTTTCGTTGGGCAATGTTTGTATACTCCCAGGTTAATGATGACACCCAAGATTTGCAGAAGGCTTCAAATCCTGACCTAAAGACCTGATCACAGCACTGCAGCATCACACGTGAAGGTATAGCCGACTGTCGCTGCATGCAGGAGGACAGACATACGCCCCATTCGTCTCCCTTTCCCTGGGGTGTCCACGTTTGCCTTTCACGGGGTCTGTTTTTGCTTTGGCTACTCTTGGCTTCTAGGTGTGCTAGTACTAGAAATCCCAGAGTGGTTTTTGTGGGACAATCTAAATCTAGAAGTCTCAAATCCATCACACAGCCACACACTACTTTTAATAATTCCTGTATATCTCTCTGAAACGGCCATCATGTGGATATCCCCTTATCCTTCCAACACTTTAGACCTTACCCTCATAGTTTCTGCAATACTTTGATCTACTTTGGCTGGATCAACCTGCACTCTAGCGACTACAAACGCAATCCTTCCTTTAACCTGCCCCGCTGCTTCACCCATTCCCTTTTCCTTTCCTCTGAAAGGGGCACGATATGCCACCCTTCAGGCGAGCATCAATCCTGCCAGACCACTAATGTGGTGACTGGCACAGTATCAAAGTTGTGTAGCATAACATTATGCACTTTACTATTAACATTCTCAATAATGATGTAAATAGGAATGTTTAAAAAAAGTAATGCTAGTTTTCATTAAATACGTATTAGACAACACAAAAGTGTAGAATGCAGGCTCTAATCACCTATAGAAGCCTGCGTTCCTTACTTCTCATCACCAATAGAAGCCTGCATTCCTTACTACTCGCCAGGGTGCTTGGAATGCAGGCTCTAATCACCTATAGAAGCCTGCATTCCTTACTTCTCATCACCAATAGAAGCCTGCATTCCTTACTACTCGCCAGGGTGCTTGGAATGCAGGCTCTAATCACCTATAGAAGCCTGCGTTCCTTACTTCTCATCACCAATAGAAGCCTGCATTCCTTACTACTCGCCAGGGTGCTTGGAATGCAGGCTCTAATCACCTATAGAAGCCTGCATTCCTTACTTCTCATCACCAATAGAAGCCTGCATTCCTTACTTCTCATCACCAATAGAAGCCTGCATTCCTTACTTCTCACCAGGGTGCTTGGAATGCAGACTCTAGTCACCAGCAGAAGCCTGCATTCCTTGCTTCTCGTTAGGGGGCTTGGAATGGAGGCTCTAATCGCCAATAGAACCCTGCATTCCCTGCTTCCCGTCAGGGGGCTTGGAACGGAGTCTGTAAACCGCTGTGAATGCTGCATTCCAAGCTTCCCTTTGTGATGCGTACACATGGGGCAACTGGGCAAGGAGACTTGGACACGCACTATCACAGCTAGCCCTAAAGTGAGGCTTCCAGTGCCCCCCCCCCCCTTAAAAAGCTCTAATAGCATTAACGCCCTTACCATAGAGCTCTCCTTTGTGCTGGGTGTTCTGCAACCTCGTCATTTGACTCAGGACCCTTTATTTGTTGGTCAGTCAGTTATCACACTATAGAGCCCTCATTTGCAGGCGTGTTATGTATCATCATTAATAGTGTTTCTATTATTCTCCGTCGTCTTATTCTTTTATAGTTTTCTTTTGCCTGTCGAATTACAAACAGAATTTATTTTATAAATCAGATTTCACAACAGACCTGTCCATCGACCATAATCTGCTACATGAGCAACATGCCCAGATTTGCTTGAGATTGTCCCATTGCTGTGCCCTTTTCTTTGTTTGATGAGAAAACATTGTTTCAAAAATACTTTTTTTCCCCATTCTGTAATTATAATTACCCATCTAATGGCAAATTTAAAATGTCATTATGGATTCTTCATTCCGGGTATTTCAATGTGGGACAGGTTTGCCTTGTTTGTCTCGATCCCTTGTTGGCACAACTTGGCACTATTCCAATACCAGGGCAGCATTGTCTCATCAGCCCGGAATGTGGCTGCACCGCGTTCAGCCGGGGTGGCAGGGTACAGGTAGCTCATCTCAAAACGGTTGGACACCAGCCAGCGTTGGACCTTTCTTTAAGTGAGTGGGTGGCGGGAACCCTTCTCTTTATCCTTCTTGAAGGCGGTCAGAATGAGGGAATGGTCGGTTCAAAGAGTGGGTTGCGAGCACCAAACTACAAATGAATTCCCTCATTCTTGTTTAAAGCTTCCACCCATCCCCATAAATTATCTGCAACAACACTGTCTCACTGTCGAATTTCTCTATGATAATCCTCATTGGATAAGTATTGAGCGTTTTACAAGAGAGGGGTGAGGTGTACAGAGTTACAGCAAGAGGTGGGAATGGATAATGCAAAGGGAATAATGGCCATTCAGCTGCCAGTGTCCAATGAGGCTTTCTTTAAAGAGGGGAGTTATGTTATGTTACTTGGCAATTATAGAGCGCCTTATATATCATTGGTATGACCTCAAAGCGTTGGGAGGTTGAATGCCCTCGGAACCGTTGTTCAAATCATTAGAGAGGGAGAGTGTCGTAGGGTGCGTGGGTGCACTGGATATGTGTGCAGCTGGGGTAGTCATTGGATGGTAGCTGCTTCCTAGCGATAGGTGTGGTGCTGAGGAAATCAGTTGGATGTGTTCAGTCTGGTGGGTGGACACCCAGACTGGGTTCTGGCTGCGTTAGGCCTGAGGAACGCCTATCTGAACAGCTAGTCTTCATTTCACTTGTAAAAGGCCAGAGAAAGGGACCGGCCTGATGCATGTATGTAGTTTATTCCAAAGCTCTGGTGCACAGCAGGAGAAGGTCTCTCTTCCCGTTTGTCTCCCTTCATGGTTTCTATCCTATTAATTAAATTCCTCTTGGGAGTAAGATAGCCTCCGAAGACAGTGAGGTTTTTTCACGCTTGTATAAATGTCCCTGGGGCTTTGTGACTTATGGGTAAATATCTTGATTCTGTGGGGACTGTGCTATAGATCAATTGAGAACTGTGTATGTCCCTCTGTGCAGTTTGCTTAATGCCTTGGTCTGCAGCCTGCTGCTCTCCTGCTTTTGTGGACTACAACTCCCATTATCCCTCACCATTGATCATATGCTAGCTAGGGCTGAGGGTGCAGTGGTCCAAAACATATGAAGTGCACAACTTGCAGATCCCTGGCAAAATGCAATAGGTGCTGGTTCTCAGTGTTTGTTTTCAGTTGGCACGTCACCGCATGACAGCGTTTTAGGTTTACCACAAACAGCTACTACAGCGGTATGTAAGACCACTCTTGGTGTAAAGTTGTCCTTGTCTTCTCTTAAACCAGAAATAACCTACTGACCTCAGCAAACCGAGGCTGTAATCCATTGTGCCTGTGTTATTGTTTCTTCGTGGATATGCAATGTCAATGCTTGTATCAGCCACGTTTGTGTGCACGTGACGTATGACACTATGATAGATACTAATGCTTCCTTTAATCTTCAACCATAATTACTTTTTGAGTCTCTCTGGACCCTCAAAATGTGCCTGTCCTCCTGTACACACACAAGTGGCCGAAACACACATGTTCTCTGAGTAAGTAGATGCACCAACGTGTCCAGGCAAAACAGGGCTCCAAAAATTCTGGGAGCCATTTAGCTCCCGTTTGTACTCCGGGAGCCTGGCTAACTTGAAGCGACAGCTACCAGGAGCTTCTTTTGGCTCCCCAGGCCAACTGGTGTCTTATAAACATGCCTACGTGACATTAACTGAGTGTTTGAGAATGTTAATAAAGGAGAATTAGGATATATCTAGGGGACATTTAAACATAATGGGTCATACATACTGGACAACAAAAAATGTAAAGCTTGCCTCTCATGTTGAAGTTAAGATTTGCAGTGCGCTGGGTACTCTCTCCTGGTTCCCTAGCGGTAGTGCCTGCCGGGATTGCACAAAAAGATTGTATCTAAAATGCTGAATGCACGTTTAGATGCATTCGGCATAGTAGATGAGATCTAAGCCCATAATACCGAACAGGGGTGCGGGGGTTTGCGTGGGTGTCCCCCACACCTCCAGTTCGGTATTATGAGCTGTGGGGGTGTCCCCTGTATACAATATAGTGTGGGGGAAAATTGCCAAAATCCCTAAAGACTGAATTAGAAAATGCGGGCTAGAGGTCTCCGTGATTTTGTAATTTCGATCGTTTGGGATACGATATTACAACATACATCCGCTCCTGGAGCTGGATTTAGCTCCTGCGTCTCAAATCTCAATTTCGAACCCTGCAAATGCCTTTGTGTATGCAGATTCGCTTTTATGGACCGCCCCACCAGCGGAATTCAGGTAGGGCGAGCGGTGTGAGGCTCTGCCAGGGAACAAGGGGCATCCCTATTTGCGGATTTTCCCCTGCACCCAATATGCTCTGTCGCAAGCCGGCCGCAGGGGAGAGCACAATACTGCCAGGGGTGATGTGTCCAAAATGGAGCCACTCCTGCTTGACACATTTTTTTACATGTTATATTCTCACAAACGAATGCTGGAATGTAAAAATGATATCTGCAGTGGTGTGTTCTTGAAGGCCTGTCACTGCCAATGAGCCCACTGGCGGCAAGCGGGTTGATGGCTGACTCAAGTGCCCCCCGCACCCCCCAAATTGGGTCTACTGCGATTGTCAGGAATGTGCCCAAGACGTGACGTACATAAAGGGGTTCACGAGGCTCCCCTGCACGTGCAGCCAACCTTTCCTTCCCTGCACAAGCCCACTTGGTGAATAGGGGACAAGCGCTGCGATTGTGGGCTCAGTGCCCAAAGGTGTGCAACCCAGTAAAGGAATTGGGCCTGTGTAGGTCTTGGCTACAGTGTTCATTTTTATTAAAATATTGAATGTTCCTCTCTGCGGGACGTCCTTCCCCGGTGAGGCGGAACGACTCTCCTGAGAATGCCTAGGTTGTAACTCTGACCCTACCTTGACAGTAGCTATGCTTTTCCGAAGCACTGGACCAAAGCTGGGCCAAGGGATGTGGCTTGGGCGCCCGTGGGACCATGGCATGCCATTTGACTCTCTCTGACTGCTGACCACAGCCTGGTAACGGGACAAGGAGTCACAGGAAGTGACACGTTCAGCGACCAGCCTGTTCACCTTGAAGCAGTTCAAAGCATGTTCTTAAACTGTTAGTAATTTTTTCGAAAGCATCGATTTATTGGTGACGCTCCCGGCTCGGCCATCAATTTATGACAATGCCTCGGTGGATTAGAGCCGAAGATGACATCAAGGGTCTCATGTCTTGAAGGAGACGCACCCCCGCCCCTCCGCAATCAATTATGCTTTATAATGTTTATTGTATATTATGGCAAGTATAAAATATGTTTTTGCAAAACAGCTGCTCTCAAGGTGAAAAGATCACACAGCAACCGTAAACTCTTACACATTTGGCAGCCGGAGTTCACTAAAGTGAACACGGTGATGATAAAGGTGCACGACTGAGCAAGTAACACCACTGAATTAAATCAGTCCATCTATTTTGTGTTTTATTATGTCATAGTATGTATACAAATATGATTTCTTCTCGTTTTGCTGAGCTCATTACATTCTTTAATTGCATTAATTTGACATTACTTTATGTACATTATTTATTTTTTTGTATTGATTTTTTTCTACAAGTCGCAGTTTGCTTCCTTTAGAGTAGGGGTTTGCAACCTGTGGCCCTCTATATGTTTTGAACTGTGACGCCCATGATCCTTCAAAATGTGCAGTGCTGGCAGGGGGATGATGGGAGTTGTAGTACAAAACATGGCGAGCCTGAGTTTGCAGACCGCTGTTTTGGGAGGACGCTCTAACGACAACAACATCTTGTATCCTGACACCAGAGGATATATATCGTTTTTTAAATCTCCAGACTCCCTATAGGCCAGTCCACCCATTGGTGCAGCCAATCAGCTCACTCATATGTCAGACTGATTCTGTCTATAATGGCGCGTTTTCTTAATTTATTCATGTATATATTTATATAGCGCCGGAGCCCACGGGCATCGGGGGTTAAGCCAAGAAAGTGACTAAGAAGCCAGAAGAGAAAATAAAGGAACAGCGTATTCAAACAGGGCAGTTGTCGATTGCTTCCTGAAGACGGTCGGATTTTTATCTGCACACATTTTTCAGAAAGTTTGTTCCATGCCAAAGCAGCCTGCAACAGGAAGGAACCGCTGCTACCTCTAACCCGCTTGCTCTTGGGACACACCAGTCGCATGGTATAAGCAGACCGAGTAGTTCTAGTCAAGTTTTGTACAGTGATACATTCTTGAATATACTGAGGTGCTTGTCCATAAAGACATTTGTGGACAATAGTGAGCGTTTGAAAGCAAATTCTAGCTTTCACTGGGAGCCAGTGTAACGCCCGCCTGTGAGCCGAAATAGGCTTGTGTCTGGGGGCACTCTTCACAATCCGAAATGCATCACTCTGCTGAATTTGAAGTCTTCCCAAACATCCTTTGCTGGCTCCAACCAGCAAGGCATTAAAATAGTCAATTCTGGGCATAACAATCGCTCGAATCAGCGTAGAGCATTTTGTTTCGGACACATACGGTTTAACCATTCTTTGTAATCTGAGGTGGTATTGGGTTTTACTTAGAACACTATTGCTATAGGCATCCATGTTCAAGGAAGGTTTACAAATTACCCCTGATGTTTTGACCTTGTCAACTACTTTGATATAATGATGCTCAATGTGAAAGCCGATATATTGAGTGTGGAGCTTGGAGTGTGCTTGGGAGGAGCCAAAAATCAAAATCTCTGTCTCATCTCCATTTAGGCACATTCCGTTAGTTGCCATCCAATTTTGTATTGTTCCGTTGAGAATAGGGATTTTCTCTGTGTCTTTTTCATAGTCCCCACTCCGTTCAATTAAAAGCGGAGTGCCATCAGCATAGTTAGTGAACTGTGCTCCCACTTTATCTAAAAGATCACATAACGGGCAACAGTATACATTGAATAAGGATGGGGAAATACAAGCGCCCTGAGGTGCCCCGCATTCAGCCAATTCCGGTCCAGAGCGCACATCTCCGCAAACAATTCTGGACCTCCTGTTACTCTAGAGGGATCTAATCCAACCAACGGCCTCTTCAGAGCAATTTCCTAGACTTTTTAGCCTCCCAAGTAGCTTTGTATGGTCCACAAGATCGAAGGCTGCCAATAGCTCCAACAACACCAGCAGCCCTGATTTGCTTTTATCCATAATTTTAAGCATTTCAGTTTGAAGGTCCAAAAGGGCACTTTCTGTACCATGAAACGATCTAAAACCTGATTGTCTGTGGTGTAAAAGTACAGTGTTTTCCAGGTGGCACTGCAACTGAGGCTGCTAATTTATCCACTATCTTCAACAGAAAAGGGACGTTAGTTATGGGCCTGTAATTGGTTTAAAGTTTGTAATGAAGTCCGGGCTTCTTAATGATTGAAGTAACTGACAAACTTTTTAAAAATATGGCAGGCACTTCATTCTTCATAAATGTAGCACTGGTAAAGCGAACAAGAAAAGGAATAAGTTCACTATTGTCCAGAATGAGTTTGAATGGAAGCGTTTCACCAAAACAAGTGGTTGATCTAATTTTTTTTAAGTGTTTCACAGGTTCAAAGGAATAAACTGGTTCATCCTGTTGGGCTATTGTGTCCGTGTTTGGTCCAAATTCTTCCTAATGTTGTGTGCTATTTTAATTTTCTCAGCAAGGGCCTCTTGGATAGCTTCGCAGTCCACAGGCTGCAGAGTAAAATGATCTAATTTTGCTTTCACCTTCTCCAAGTCCCTAAGAATTTCAAAGATTTTTTTGAGTCATTTTTGCAATTTGATGATCAAAGAAGCTTTTTTTTTAGCCAATATCTCTTTGCGATAAAGATTTTCCAGAGTCTTCCAGATATTTATTCTTCTCTGGTGTCCGCTCTTTCTCCCAAATTCTCTCTGCTCTTCTATTTTCTTGTTTCCGAATGATGAGGGTTGCTGTGAACCATTTCTGGCCATTAGTCTTTTCTCTAAAAGTCTTCAGCTTCAGTGGTGCCACCTGCTCCAGGAGCTTGATAAAGGTTTTCTCATATTCAACTACAAGAGCCTGTGGACTGTCATCTTCTGAGGTATTGTTCGTGATCTCAAACAAGCAATTCAAGTCATTGCTCGTAATGTTTTCATAGTTCCTACTAATCACTTTTTTTTAGAAAATGTTTCCTGTTAGCCTCCAGAATCATCAGGAATGTAAAATGGAAGGTGATAAGGAAGTAGTCAGACCAAATACAAGGCTTAACAAAAGACTTTTAGTAGCAACCCAGTCTAATATATTGCCCATATTGTGAGTAGGTTCCTTATTATGACTATAAAAGACATGATTTTTACAGTGTTGCTAGAGTTCCATAGCCTCTAGGTCCTGGGGGTTCCCAAACCATCTGTTAAAATCTCCCAGAACCATGATGGAGCTGTTGGGTTTATTTAGAGAGGACAAAATGCCTGAGAGATCTTCATAGAAGCCTGCAGTATCTCGCGGCGGGCGGTGTGAGAACAATATTCAGACAATTGTTTGGTGTTTGGGGTGGTTTTTAGCAAAATGATCTCACAGCCACTACATGAAATGGACGACCTAAAAATGTTTCAATTATAATTGCAACCCCACCTCCCTTTCCACATTCTCGACTTTGTCCAAAGAATCTGAAGTCCTCGGGTGTGGCTAAATCAATATTGGGGCCACTCGACGGTCTGAGCCACGTCGCAGTGAGGCACATAATATCGCCATCTTGATCCATAGTGTAATCCCATACCTTCAGAGCATGGTTATCCAGTGACCGAGTGTTCAGCAAAGAGATTTTGATGAAATCACTTTGACTTTCTATACGGGGGGATTCCCTAGAAGAGATTAGAGTCGTGTGTGTCCCTGTAGCAGCCATATCTGACGCATAAGAGATATCGCTAGGTAGGGGAGAAGGTACAAAGGAACTGAAGGCTGTTGCTGGCACCTCTGGCTTAAACTGACACCCTCCTCTTCCTGTCTCGCCGCTCCCCACTCCCTCTCTTCTCCTCTCCCCGCCAGTCTTGCGCACCCCAATTGGAAACACACTTTCCTGAGCTTGGGGCCCAGCGCACTCCTCCCCGTCAAGCTGCCATGTGGAGAAAAGGGTTCTCGCTTTTTGGCACCCATCTTCTGTGCCTTTTGCCAGACTCTGCTTCCCTTTCTTGAAAAGACCCACAGCCTTACGGGTCCTTCCATGAAAGTACCCCCAACCCCCTGGGGTGTTGTTAGTTCTTGAAAAGATCAGGGGCTAAGCTAATGTCGGGACTGGCGGGACTGGGCTAGCTATAGCCTTTTGATTGTAGCCCCTGAGCTTCTATCCGGGGCTACAACCAAGAGATCCAGGGCTATAGCCCCCTCAGTCCCTCCCTAGCAACACCTCTGCCCCCCACAAAAAAAGTATTAGCACCCCGGAAGTGATGTCATAGCAAAGGGGGCTGAACAAGATGGTGTAGGCACTAATGTCTGTTAAGGCCTTCGCTTCCCTCCTACCCATTATTTCGGGGTTACTGTCCCTGTAAGCCCCCTGGGTCTGATATTCGTGCTAAAGTTGTAAAATAATGTGTGTTGTGCATGTTTCACTGCAACCTGTGGAAATAAATATAAAAAGGAAAAATGGGACTGTTCAATTAAAGGTTACAGGACCAGATATAGTGGCAATGAATTAAGAATCTTGGTCAGCAAAATGTAAAAAAATAGGGGAACCACCGTACATTCTGAATAAAAAAGAAAAAAGGTAATGGCTATTAAACTTTCAGAATTCCATTGCGCTCATGTCCTTATGGCCACCTGTTTGAATACAAAGTTTTACAGCAGAGTCCCTTCGTTTAAAGAATGTGTGGTCACCAAATATATCAACATGGCACTGATTTGCCCTTCCAACTAATCAAAATGAGTGGCAGATGGGTAAAATAATAAATGTTGCTCCATTTTACCGATGTTGTGAGCATTTTATGGCACACTGGATGATACCACATGGGAGGCTCCCTCGGATTGGTTTCTTTGCATGGTCTTCAGGGCTGGCAAATTCTACTAGCCCACTCGCATTGGCGAGCAGTTTTTATGATGGGCGACTACCATTTCCTTGGCAAGTATGAGATGTTTGAAACCTTTATTCGCCATTTACTGCAAGCAAGCTTTGTTTACAGTAAATGGCAAATAAAATAATCCTTTTGTATGGCTTGCATTTGGTTCTCAAAATTGCACCAAATATGAAGTGTGCTTATGTTGACATGCTCCATTTTACAGAAAGCACTGGTAAGTATTTTGTCACCCATCACCATGGGGCAAGTGCATTTCTCTTAAGCCGAGTATGTTTACTAAGGAACTCACCGTGCAGGTCTAGTGGGATTTTTAGTAATTTGCAAGGCCTGGTCTTGGACATAATGTACTTCAATATTGCAATACAAATTTGGAAGGTTAGATCTTCGGTTCTACGTTAAAATAACAAAGAAAAAACACTGAGGCCCAAAACAAAAATTTCTTTTGGGTCGAATTCCAGATAAAGTTTTTTTTTTCTTTTTTTTTCTTTAAAAAGAAGGGGGAGACCCCACTCGATCCCCATATAATTTTTACATACCCTTACCCTAACCCATCTATCTATTTTTTTAAAGTACAATATTACTGATTCGTTGTGTTCTGCCTCAGTGTTTTTGTTTTTTTGACTCATTCCCATATGATCAATGTGCAAAAAATGTAAACATTTTAGCCTTAGCCACATTTCTAATAACCCGCCACCCCTGTCCCTCCAACAGCAGTTGGGAGCATCGTTGCTTGGGTGTATGCCACAAACTCCTGTATTGAAGAAGGAAGGCAAGCATTTATTTTTAATTTTAAAATTGACGTGATTATTACCGAAACTGTATTATATCTTTATTTGTTAAGGACATTTTGTATTTGGATGAAACTTTGATCAATTGTGAAAGGTTTATTTGTATTTAAACCATAACACATCAAACAAAGAAAAGAGGTATTCAAGACAATATTCAGATTTGTTTTAATTTGGTTTTTTTAGCTCTCTTCCCTTCCTCCAAGTTGTCCGCAACAAGCGTCCCTATACACAAGACTCCAAAAAAAACAGGTTGTGCAGGCGCTTCCATAAAGCACAGCACTATATCCATCCTCTTTTCTAAAGGAAAGGCACGTTGTTGGCTATTGCTTCCTATGTCCCTGCGGCCCAATACCGTCCTTCATTAGTGCTCATTAGTAAGATTAATTACATCGACTGCCCTGCCTGCATGCTTGCACTTTGAGCTGTGCTTACTGTACAATTGACAAAACGACAATGGGCCTTTGAGGCCTGTGGTGTTCCGCTGGCCATCCTGGGCCCCCAAGGGGGAGGAATCCAGGACCCAGCCAATCAATGTGTTCGATTCTCCCTTCTGGTCAGAATGGACCTTTGCCCGAAGGCCCCTTTTTTTAATTCACTGCGGCTACTGTCATTGCATCAAAGGCTATGGAAATCTACCAGAGGTCGTTATTGTTTATTAGACCCCTAGCGTCCTTTTAGGTTCAAATTACCATATTTTTCATCAGTCTTTAGACATTGTGTAGATGTTGTGCATGAATGATGTATATGACGCGCCGTTCTTCACCTGTGGATCAATGTAATAGAGACTGTACCTCTCTGTGGTTATTCAACTTGATGTATATAACATTAGGGGGATTACAATAGAAATAGCAGCGAAACCTGTTAAACGTTATTCTTTGAACCACTCGGTGGGCTACATTTCAATGGTTAGTATATTTGCAGAAGCTGCACTCATTGGAGTTAATTAGCATGTGTCCAGGTCACTGGTGTGATTTGAGTTGTGTGAAACGAAGATACCGTTGAAGAATGTCAGTTTTTTTTTTCCCCAGCCCCTTTTTTATTAGACATGTGCGGTACCATGTATTATAAAGTATACGGTACTCCCTGCTAGTTACATGATCAGGACATGATGTTAAATGTGCCTTTATGAAGGCCCTTTGGGGTAGTGTTTGAACACCTGGCTGCCTCGTAATGCACCAGCGGGGCACATTTTAGGTAATTTTGACTCAAATTGTTAGTGGTTTGTAAACCTGCAATGCTCCTACCAAACTAAAACCCCAACATGTATGTCCTTAATGATTTGTGGTTGTGCACGCCACAGTGTTCACCATCACAGCCCTCTTTCCGGGAAGGATTGCAGCTTTTTTCGACCCATTTACTACAGTGACTACACATTTGGGCTCCATCATACGCAAGACTTTGCTCGCAGTGTTTTAGTTAGCGCCACGTGGCATTGCTGGAGGGGTCTTGGGTGGGGTGGGCTAGGGGGGGTGAGGCTATAGCCCCGGGTATTTTGGTTATAGCCCCGGATAGACGCTCAGGTGCTACAACCAAAAGGCTAGCTAGCCCCGAGTCCCGACATTAGGGTAGCCCCTGATCTTTTCCAGACCTAGCAACACGACTCCTGGCGAAGCACTGTGACGTATTAACACTGGGATGCTGTTGAATACTGCAGGCTGGAAATACAGATGGGGTGGCACAAAACCTTGTGTGTGAGCGGGCAACAGGAAATTATCAAGTTGTCTTGTGTTTTAGATCCCATGATGGGTATTTTGGCAGAGTAAGGTAATTTTCTGTGGGTGGTTTGCTTTAACAGGTCAGCGCTTTTGATGGACTGTATGATGTAATGTTATGGAACGTGCTCTTGTGTAGCACCACCTCTGCCATTATGATCGGCGAACTGCCACTAAGCCCTGTAAGAAAGAGGGAAGGGGTTCATGGGCTGGAGAGCCAGGAAACGACCCAAGGGGCTGATGGGCGCTCATCGAATGAACCCCGCTCTCTGTGTGCTTTGAGTTACAAAGGCAAGTCCAGGTTTTGTGACCTGCAGAACCCTGCAGAAGACAGCTAATGAAGTGCTTGCCATAGTCTATAGATGAGGTGGCTAGACTGGTCCATGCATGCGTCGTAGCATTGATGCCAGACTCATCAAACTTTGTTGATTTCGGCCTCGTCTGCATGAGAATTGTTGGCCATGGGCTACAGCGGTTTACCACGAGGAACAGTAAACAAAGTATTGACTTTGCTTGAGGTGCCGGAATTGTTTTTCTGTGTCAATTTGCAATATGAACTCCCTGACAAACATAGGGTAGGGTGACCACACGTCTTGATGTTGCCTGGACTGTCCCGGAATTAGGCCATCTGCCCTCCTTTATTTAAAAACGCCTGTCCCTGTTTTTTGGGGAAAGATCCCGACCCAAACCCCCTCTGCCCTACCCCTTCGTTACCCCACTGCTCGTGTGTACTCATGGCAGTCACTTTAAAAATTGAAGTCCCACGTGTATGTCGATGGCCTGTCCCGGTTTTTTATTTTTAAAATCTGCTCATGCAAGGGTTAAAGGCTGACATCAGCTGCCCATCAAGGTGGGGTCAGTGAGCGCCATTGCAGTGGTGGGCTTTAAATGACCCATCGCTGAAAGTTACATTTTGTACATGGTCACCGCTGTTTGGGTCGGGGAATAAAAAAAATGGAAACACTCATGCAGACACGAGTGTTTCTCTGAGGCAGTACAATTATGACAAGCGCCTAAAAAGAACCATGGCGGCGTTGCATAGTTCCCTGCGGCTGGATTCTGGCTGTGTGGCCAGGTACAGGAAACTGAGAAAGGACTGCCGCACTTGCAAGTGAATCTCTGAGTGAGGGATGCGCCTGCAACCGTAGCGTTCCCGCCCAAACCACTCTCGCTTCCTGCACCTGCCTTGCTCTCTGGCAGTGAAACTGGTCCGCACGGCCGGGTTCTCACCAAACCTTTGTGAATCTTTGCACCCGCAGAATGCAGGTGGTTTCTCGGCTTCTATAGAGAAAATGTTGCACTGATTTGGCCAGTGGGATGAACTTTGATATGAGAAAATGGTGGCCCCTATCAATAAACGTTTGAGAGATGAGGCCTATCTCACTGCACGGGAAGGCGTCTATCGGTATTGGTTTGGACCTGGCCTTTTTTTCGTAATAATGAATAGATCAGGAATTTGATGCCCTCCTGTCGTGCGGCTTCTCGTCTGCATTCCAGGTTCTCCCTTGCATTTCCAGTGGGTCAGATTTGTTTATATTTACTAGCTTTTGTAGTCCTCTTTTATTAAGCTGTTCCTACAGTTCTGCTTAGTTGGGGCATGGAACGCCACCAATTCCAAATAGACAATTAAGCCTCCATAAAGAAAATTGTAACAATGAACATAATAGCTGAGCTCAAATTGATACCATGCTACCATAGAAGGAAATTATGAAGAAAACAAAAGATGTTCGCTAACCAGACCTGTAATGTCCTCTTTTTAGGGGCCGTATGGGAAAGGACTACCATCCATCACAAAGAAACGCAACCCATATAAATGGCTTCCTTCCTTTAGGGTATAGAGCTGTCTATGACATCGGCCTGACACATACACAATCCACCCTTTCTAACTTCAGGTAGGCACACAAGGTTTTTCCAAAAATATACATATTTTAATGTCCATCACATTGCATTTAAAACAATCATAAACCCTGTGTTCCTTACAAAAGGGGAATATTATATCTTGTACATATCACCGGGTTGTGGGTATTTGCAAGAGTCGTATATAAGAACACGGCAGAATGTGTTTAAAAGCATACTGATTGCAATGAAATGGTGTATAGTAGAGACAAACACAACACTTGTTTTTACAAATGTATGATCTTTTTATGATTGCTTTAAATGCAATGTGATCGACATTAAAATATGTATATTTATTGAAAAACCTTGTGTGCCTACCTGAAGTTAGAAAGGGTGGATTGGGTATGTGTCAGGCTGATGTCATAGACAGCTCTATACCCTAAAGGAAGGAAGCCGTTTATATGGGTTGCGTTTTTTTGTGAAAACAAAAGATGTACAATGTTTTGCAGACCATGCAACCACAAAATGACCTCAGTTTGACTGCCTAGATGGCTGCAAACTCTCAAAGTGTTTAAAAACCACTGAACAGGTTATCATGCTGTGTCCTTTCGAGAGAGGGCCGCCTGCTACCTTTTTTGTATAGTTTTAATAATGTCTGTTCTACAGTTGGCCCTAAAGACTGACTTTCTTGGCAACCCTGGCCTCGTGGGGTTTTAATTCATACAATATGGGAAATGCCTTAATGTCAGCCTTCCGTTTCAACAAAACACTGTAATCTCGTTTATAAAAAAAAATACACATCAAGTCCACCCCTGACCATATCCCCTTGCCATCCATTTAATGGCGTTAAATTCCTCCTACCCTCTCCGGCCTATTTTCGGTGTCTAAATGTAAAAGACTGGAGCTGGGCATGGAATTCCTAACCACAGCTGTAGCCGGTTACATTTACATCCCAAAAAACCTTGGAAAGGGGAAGTTTAATTTCATGACATCTTTAAAGGAGAGCAATTTACAAAAGTGGGCTCCCAGCATTTGTTGACATATTCTCAACTGATTGAATGTGTAGACAGAAAGGTGACAATAACACGTACATAAGAACCCAAGGCGTTGGTGGGGGTGGGGATATATGTAGCATTCCCACCTGTGGACCGTATTACTGAGGAGATATGTCCTTCTGGACTAGACTATGTATCAAAAACTATATAAACGTATTCATTATGTTGTTGTTCATCGATACATGACATAACATGATAACACGCAAATGTGTGGAGAAAACATAGCAGAACAGTAAAACGAATAAAACAACAAAAAATCACATGTAAAATCAAAAGATTAGATTTTGGTAGACACACTGGATATTTGAATACTAATGTGAAATTTCTATCAGTAAGTTGTTACCTATGCAAGAAGTGATTCCAACCTTGGACCACTGTCGAGTCCAACTGCAGATTATATCATATTGCAGGTCTTTAAAGGAAAGAACAGTGACATTATCTGGGGGAGGGGGGCGTCTTAAAGCCCCGTTTTCAACAGGAAGATTTGCTATTGAATATATTGGGGTTGAAATTCTAAATAAAAAAGTATGTATGCATTTGTTCACTCCCTGATTATATTTTCTTCTCTTCAACTTTAGGATACCAGATGGCCCTGTTGAACAGGGCGCTGTGGCAGGAAGAGTGCGTGCTTTAGAAGAGCAGCTTAAAAAGGCCAAAGAACAGATGGAATATTACAGGCAACATTCAGGAGACGGTGAGTGGATCTCCTTCTCATGGTCACATACCATTCTTTGCTTTACGCAGCTGAAGAACCACCATTGCATGGTTAAAGGTTCTCAACATCTTCTCCCTTCTCAGGTCCTGGGAAAGATCACGAAAGCTTACGAAGAATGATTGAAAATGGAGCCAAGGAACTGTGGTTTTTCGTCCAGAGCGAATTGAAGAAGTTAAAACTCATGGAAGGGAATGAACTCCAAAGACACGTTGATGAGATATTAGGAGACATGGGCCATCAGCAAAGGTACTTTCTTCTGATATATCATTGGCTTGCTTCTTGAACAGTGCTTTGAAATGTGTAATGCATTCAGCTGATAATGATGGTGAACGACTTTACCATTGCTATTTCGATTTCTTCTACCTTGAGCGGTCTGTGTCATTAGTCTTTGGAAGTAAACCCTAAATTCTTAAAAAGCTTGTACCACTTGCATTTTTACCAGACTATTTTGTTCTGTATTTAACTAGTTAATAATTGCATACTCACTGATTATCGTAGCTGTCAGACTCACGATTGATTTGGCAAGCCCCCTGTTCAGGTCTTGTACGATGGTCTTTTTATCCACGGTTTGTTGATCTGTCCCGGATACGGCTTTAGGTCTCGCTAGAAGTGGTATGCGGTTATCGATAACTTACAGCCGATTTGGGTAGGTAAATGCTTCGAAGGAGAAATTGGTCCGTTCGGCCTCTTTGTGAGCCTCTCTGAGTGGCTTATGGCCTTCTGTTGGGGAGCACATGGTCTAGAACGAGGCTGCCTTTGTGGTTCGCACCTGTTCTGAATTGAGTTATGGGACACAGAAGGTGTCTGTTTGCGTTTGGGATGGGTGGTGAATAGAGGTTTATCCACACAGTACTTTTCTCAGTACAGGATGTGCCTTTTGCTGCAATAAGATGCACTGCATCTTGGCGTGCCTCCTCCCACACATTTCTTTCTCTCCTCTCCCATCATGGATCTGCTTGAACGAAAACCAACTGCACCTCTCCACTCTTTCCACGGTGTGTTGCTAGAAGCAAAACCAACTGCACGTGTGAGTGGTTTAGCGATACCAAGCATACCTCTTTACCTGCTGTACTATAGACCAGCCATTGAATGCCATCCCTGGTGCATGGTAACGCAACAGGCTGTGTTGAAACTTAAGTGCACGTGTTCGCTCTTCCCAACCAGACCATTTGTTTGTGGCGGCCAGGTGAGCAGCGGTTATCCACGCTCTTGCAGATGCTGCCAGGAGGGAGTGGGGTGGCAGCAGTCAGGTAATTTATTGCATGCCGGCCGTGGGATCAGGGACGTCATTTCACCAAAATGCCTGGGGTAGTGGAAGTGACATCACATGACCCTTGATGACAACGCAGGAAGTGATGTCATGGAAAGCGATAGAACATGACCTTTCACCTCTTTTAATGAGTCTAGCAATTATTGTATAGAATTCCAGAAAAATAAATTATTTGTTATTCATATTCTTTCTTATTTAGGCTCTCTACTCAAAATGTGGAACCCTCTGTTCAGGGCTCAACATAAATTCCAGCCTCTCGAGCAGAAAATAAGAGCCACATGGCACTGGCAACAGCCCAGGAGCTTCAATGTAAAAACAGTTTTTTTTTTTAATAGAAACAAAAAATCTTGTTTTTAGGGGTTGCAAGGAAGACCACAGGGGTAGCAAGGGAAAACTCAGGGGTCACCCTGGCCACCCCCAAATTACGTCCCTAATAGTGGTTGAACTAGAAAACAAGAATTCTTCCCTGCAAATTCTTCTTTGCAGTGACTGCATGTTGGAGGTGTGGGTGTTTTCGGGTTCATCTTGGCGGTGTGGATAAACACCTTGCAGGGAATCAATGCAGGTCTACTTAGCATGCAACTTAGGCGCCAAGCACCCTTGATGGTTGCTTTGGTGGCGAAGACGAGGAGCGGCCTACGCTACAGCATGGCGTCATTGGCGAGCAGGTGGTGGAGAAAGAAATCCACTCTAGAGCTTGGCGTTCCAGTGAATGCCAAAGACAGTACAGACAGTCCCCCATCTGCCCCATCAGAACCACACACTGAGCAACAGGATGGCGAAAGAAAATCTTGGGCACTCCTCTCCCAAACAGTAATTCAGGAATAGTGAGAAACCAAAGGGTAATTGCCCAGCCTTAATATTGCATTTGTTCTCTCCAACAGTATGGGTGTTTGGCTTTGGGTGGTTAGCCATGGCCAAATGAAATGCACATTAAACACTTTGTAGATCTGTGAAGAGAACTTTCAATTACACATTGGGCCTCATTACGAGTCCAGCGGTAACCCTAGCGGTGGGTTGCCGCCCGAATCGTTATATTTTACCGGCGCCTGACTTCCCGGTGGCACCGGGAGATTACGACTCCGGCAGCCCGGGAAGTCAGGCGCCGGTAAAATGTTAAGTCCCCATTCCCATAGTGTCCCATAGGACTCTATGGGAGTGGGCACTCGGAAGCGCCGGCACCGTTTGTTAATGGTGCCAGCGCTTCAGTGAGGAGTCTGCCTACTGTGGCCATGGCGCCCGGCAGGGTCAGAACTGTCGGGCACGGCGGCCATGGCAGGCAGACAAATAGTTTGTGGGTCCAGAAATTAGGGTGCCGATGAGCTTACCAGCACCCTTGTTTCCGGACCAGCAAACTCATAATGAGGCCCATAGTATTTTTATTAATATTGGATGGAGGGAGAGTACATAATGGGAGTTCCTGTGGCTGCTCCTTTCCCAGGTCTTTGGTCCAGTAATGCTCCAGCAATAATGCATGCCTGAGCACTTCTGAGGCTACGTTGGTGCCAAGAAGCCCATGCACATTGAGGACAGTATGTCTGTGCACACACAAGGGCCATCAATGAATGACACAGCGTCACCTAGTGGTGAAATGACAAAAGTGCTACTTGGGTAGCTGTCTCAGCCAGATCTCAGGGAGACTTTAGTGCTGAAATATTGGCGATGAAACCACAGGAAGAGTGGCATCTTCTAATCTCACCCCACAATCTAGTATATTAAATTGGTCCACCAGTACGGGATGGGGTAGCTGACAGAGTGGGTGCTTTCCGGGAGGAGGGTGGGGGGGCATCATTTTAGAAAATCGTCAACTGACCAGATGGCTCGCTGAGCGATCCTTCCCAAAATAAACATCTAGTTAGTCAGCTAAACTGGGGGTCCCTTGGCCCCCAAACCCATTATCATCGGGCTATTGTAGTACAGATGTTCCCTCCTCCAACGCCCCAGTGACTTACCCTGAGGGCCCTACATCGCTGCTGATTGATCAATGTACATGGCCCTTCTAGTGATCACCCTATGACCCAGCTCGGCCCATCAGCCATGCTACCCATCGCCCTTTATCTGGCTTTCATGGTCCACCCCACCCTCCGGTTTTCAGATCACCCACACACTAAATAAATTAATCTTGCACCACACAGACCCTGAAGTTTCATCTGGGCCACTTCTACGTGGCTGCCCACCACCGGCCATCTCTAGCCGTCCTGCTCTGTCCCTATGACTGGGCTTCAACCTTTGGTGAAGGTTGGCGCCATCTCATCCTTGAACCTGCTTGATGTTGAACGACCCTCACAAGTTTTGACGGGCCCGCTGACCCAGCCTCTTTTCTCCTTGGTGGTAGCCCAGCACGACTGAGAAGCACAATACCTCAAACTGGGCAAGTTCTTGTATATATGCATTTCCATCATCATTGTAGAATAGCTCTTTAACTTGCTCTCACAGTTGGAAAGCTATGGCCGGAAGTAAAAGAAAGACCATTGGCACCCTGGGAGGGCCCGCTGGAAGCTTAGAATGTAGTCTATGATACAAGCCCACGTTCTGGGCAGCCAGGGCCCCCTTCCCTTCCGCGCTGCCCCTTCACTACTTGGCACCTGTGTAGATTCCTACACAGGTGCTAATGGTGTCTCTTTTTTTTTTCATAAAAAAAAGAAACTTACCTTTGTTAAGTAGCCATGTGCCACGCAGTGCTGCTGTCACCCAAGTCCTTTTTCCATGCTGATGTCACAGTCATCAACATGGAAAAGGGACTTCACTGACAGCAGCACTGCACACCGCGGAGCCGCAAATCAAAGGTAAGTTTCCTTTTAAAAAATAAAATAAAAATACCATTAGCACCCGTTTAGGGAACTACGCAGGTGCTAATGGCGATATTAACTGAGGCGGCGGGCTGAGCCTCGGCGGCGGGCCCTTACAGATGGGGTCAGCCCGCCGCCTCAGTTAATATCGGCCCAATCTTGATTAAGAGGCAGAAGGACTGATTTTAAAGAAGGACTTTGGCTTAAAGCGCTATATAAATTTAATTAACATAAACATAAATTAGATGATACTTAACTAACTTAAGCGCTCTATGCATCTTGGAAAAAACACTTGCCTTACTGTCAGTAGAAGCAAGACTCCCACAGAGCAGAGACATACACTTAGCATGATGTACCTATAGTTATATTGCCACAAAGATGACAGAACACATAGAACAATGATCTGCAACCTGTGGCTCTCCAGGCGTTTCAGACTACAGCTCCCATGATACTTCTCATTGACTACGTTGGCTAGGGATGTTGGGAGTTGGTAAATCTGGAGAGCCAAAGGTGGTAGACCCCTGACCTAGAGGAAAGACTCCACTGCATATAAGTTGAAGAATGACGGGTAACCCCTACTGCCTAACAGCTGACTGGCTAGGTGTGATGGCCTAAAGGCAAATGCCTTATCTTGCCGTCTCCCTCTGGGATCTCCTAAGTGGATCCTATCCAGGGGTCCTGCAAGGATCTTGAGAAATGGAACAGGTCACTTCCATTTGCCCAAGGGTCACCTGTCCTCCCCTCTCATGTCCGTGTATTTCTCACCCTGATCTCCTCTCTGTCTCCTTTCCTTTCCTCCTACTCTCCTTCTGCTCTTTCTCCCTTCTTTCCCTCCAATGTTCTCTCTCTTCTCTACTCCTTACTTCCACCCTCTGCTCTATTTGCTACTATTTTCTCTCCCCTCGCTACTCTCAACTCCCGCTACTCTCAATACTCTCCACTATTCTCTTGGCCTACTACTCTCCAATATACTCCTGTCTCACTAGTCTCTGCTACTTTTTCCTCCCACTACTCTCCACTCGCACTACACTCAAATCCCACACTCACCTTCCTTTCACTCTCCCGGACACCTTTCCCAACAGCTCTCACTCACACCCCTACATCATCCCGTAGTCTCACTCATACTCGGACCCAAGTACCACTTTATCTCACCAATCAATACCTTACCTTGCACACGGTTTCCACAATCCTCCTCCATGCTCCGCTGCACGGTCCTTCCTCCACCTTTCTATTAGTCTGCCTTCTCCTCACTTGCCCTCACATAAGCAACCCACACTGCCGTGTCCCTTCTGCCATCTTGTCTCCTCCTCCTCCTCCTCCTCCCCCCTGGATTGGTAGTCCACGTCAGCTGGTTCTCCGGGCCAGTTGTTGTCGTCTTTCCCCCCATGGGCCAGGTTGCAGACATCAGGGCACATATAATGGGCCATAAGACCCACCTCCTTTTCTTACATAGTTCTGATGGCTTTTTGTAATGGTAGCCTGCTACAAAGTCAATCTTGTGTCTGCATTGAATGGAGCACCGGAATTGCACATCTGATTTGCGCAGCATACCGCTGCCGCCTTGCGCGCCACCACCTCTCTCCTGGGTGAGCTGTTGTAGTCGGACCTCTGCTGGAAAGACTTCTTCATTCCTACTGGGAAAGTGAAGAAGCACTGGCCAGCATGTTGCTCGGCAGGTTTGGGCTGATTGACAGTGGTACTGCGTACAGTCTGCCAAGGAAATGTTGAAACGACACAAACCGAGACCCTCCTAACTTCCTTCCCCTACCTCTAGGGGAGGATTGGCTCCGGCAAGTATCCTGGTAGGCCGTCTGCTCCAGGCTGAGGGGGGGTTCCCCACCCCCTCTTCACGGGGTGAGTTCCCGGACCCCCATATAAAAAGACATTAATACATTAAAAGAAAGGACTCCAAACTGTGGGGCTGCCCCCGTAGGGGGGCTGAGGATGCCAGGAGGGGTACAATGCGCTTCAAAAAGGGAGAACAGTGACTTCTTGCAATAGACAGTACAAGCAGATAGGTCAACACAATGGTCTACTCAGAGGGCGGCTCAGCATGAAAAGGTTTGCATAGCACTAATCTCTAGGAACTTAAGATCAGGTGAGATAAGCTAAGCAAATATATCCATTCACGTGTAGATTAGGTAACGTAGCTGCATATGGAGACTAGTTTCCCATCACCTGTAAGAACGGCTGTAGCCACATCACTTCAAATCAAAATGTTCAATGATACTTCAGACAAAATCCTGTACATTCCATTGTTGCAGCTACAATCAATTCACTCTTTGAGGGACTGGCAACATCGGACAATGATCTTCCTGACCTCATCCACCCAGACAAAGTTCAATCAAACAACGCATGAGGAAAACCAGTCACAGGTGGCACAAAAAGCAACCCTGAGATTCTTTTATATTGGCCCAGTATCAAAATGGCAAATATGGAAAAATCCAAACTTTTCCATACCCCAGCTCAACTTTCCATCTGGGAGTTAAACCTTCCCTGACAGTCACACCCATGGTTTTCCCACAGGGCATAGATTTGCAGTCCATGCTGTAGAGGGTGGTCCCACACCCTGGCCATTGACCTGAACCCTATTGGCAAGGTGATGATCGGGGCTTATCAATGTAAGCCACTGACTTTTCATGGTGCCTCCAAGAAAGTTTTGTATTTGGCCTGCATGCACCTCTGCCTTACTACGCGCCGAGTACTGCAAGCTCAGAGAGCCAAAAGCTTGCTGCATGGCTTCTAAGTGCTGCCGTGTGATCCATGATCCACACAAAATGTTCCTCTCAAGAGTTTACAGCACAGCAAATGGAGTCCAATGTTAAAAAGACAAATGCATACGAGGGTTCAACAGGGCTCAACGCAGACACAAACATACAATATTTACTTTCTTCTGCTTACTTAATTAGGTGATCCTTACTTATAAGGATCACCTAATATTCCATTAATTCAGATCACGTTAGTCATCATTTCTATCGTGTACCTATCATGTGCTGCCTGGAGTCTATTAGATTTAAAGCAATCCAATTGCCCTATAGACTACTGAAATTAGTTTTCGTCCTGTTATGTAAAAAGGGTATATATTCCCTTCTCGCCCTAATAGAGGGGCATAGTCTGTACTTCACGAGGAGACACATTTGTGAAAACCATCTATTCGCAGTGGAATAAAATGGCGACCATCCAAATGGAAAATAGCAAGAGGAATAAACTGTATTGGCCAAAAGCTATTTATGAATACATTTCATCATTTTTAATGCAGCATGTTTCAACGAGACTATTCTTTACCTGTCCGCCTTTTCATTTGTTGTGAATCCACGGATTATGAACCGCTTGTTTTCTCAGGGATCAGCGTCCCATCCATTTCCTAAAGCGGAAACAAAAGCATGGAATAAATCAGCGCCTCGAATACCTGTTCATAGTGAGAGCCAAGCACAATATGTTTGACTAGTCCAGCTGGTCTCTCGGTCTTATTAGTACCCGGCGAGGGGTGTGTGGTGGCCTCCCAGACAATGGGGAGGCTCAGAACGCGGGCGTTAACAGACGGTTATCTTGCCGCCCTGAGCCTCCTCAGGGCTGGCAGCCGCCATCTCCCCTCGCTGGGGAATGAGGTAAGTGCTTCTAACCTGGATCCCCCTTCCCCTTATTTCCCTTTCTCCCCCCCACACGTACCCGCTTTCGGGAGCGGACTCGCTGGAAACACTTCTGTCTCCAGCGTGTCTGTTCCTGATTTGCGTAAGGCCGCCATGGAAAGGAAGAAGGGACTACACATAGACCCGTCTCTCCTTTCCATGGCGGCCATTTTTTGTTTCCTTTTTTTTAATGGCCGCCATGGAAAGGGAGAAGGGACTACGTGTAGTAGCCATTTTGTTTGTTTACTTTTTTCATTGTTTTAAAAGGTTGCCAAAACAGTCAGTTTTCACTTCCCCCATTGCCTTTTTTTTGTGCTTTTTTTGTTTTCCTGTTGCGAAATGCCAGAGCGTTTTAATATTGCTGTCTTACGGGCCGGGGTGCTAATAGCAATAAGCACCTCGTTGGGTCGGGGGGGGGGGCATTTTCCACTTTCGGTAATGCCCTGGGGCATGTAACTATGGGCCCTGGGGCATTACCTAAAGTGGTAATACCCCCCTGCTCGGGGCTTATTGCTTAAATATTCCCACTTATTGATCTGCTTAGCTCACTCGCATTCCGTATTAGAAAGTTTACCCATCTGGTTTCAGTCTATGCGTGCCGCAGCTCGACTCACATGTTCACCCCCATGCCTCATATTACGCTTTTCACTACGCGGTGCGCGTGATTACGTGCGTATTGCAATGACGGCATTACGTGTAGCATCTAACGCCGTTGGGCAATATTCATAAATGGATATATATGTTCTTTAGTTCATAACGGAAATTCCATCAAGGTACATTCTCAACATATTATAATGTAATTCTGAGGGATCTTCTATTATTAAAAGGCATGAACAAAGTAGATGCCCTTTTTTGATCCTCAGCTCCCCTGCATGGCAGGCCTTGATCACTTGCATGTACATTATATCTTTACAAGGAGCGTGGCCCGTTTCCTTCACTCAAGTAGGATTATAAAGCATGGGCTGTATGGGGCAAGGACCGGTCGGGGAGGGGGCCGGGGGGCGGTGTTACAAACATGGTCACTAGCAGAAGAAATGGAGGACACTGCAGTTAGACTCAAAGCATGCAGAGCAGAAAGTTAATTGAGGGGGTTTCTAGGGCAGTCCAGTAGCAGGCCTTGCACGCTGCATTCTAAAGATAGTTCTGCACTCAACACCCCAAAGAATGAGCCAACGGGGAGACGTTCTCGCCATTGAATGACTGAACAGTGTTCTAGATCCTTCTCGAAACCCAAGACATTCATGAGCCCTTTTCTTGTGCCCATCATCTCATCTGCCCTCAGAAGTGAAGACACTGCTTTACTTGATCCTAGTTGGCCCTCGTGGCATGATCTGCCCGCTCCATCAGCAGGCCACACAAGATGTACACTTGCCACTCGCGAGTCGTCATTCACTCTTAGCGCGTCAGGAAGTGAGTTCTGTGTGCATGTGGAGAGCTGAGCTGGCATTCGTGCCAGGAGGACGAGTGACTTTCATGCATGGCTAGCAGCTTGCAACTTGACATTTAACCCGTGGCAGTAATCCCCACTTTTATTGCGTGCATTCAGAAGGGGCTGTGCACTGATGGACAGATGCAATGACTTCTCCAATAAGCCAATTACTCTGCCGTTAAGATAGCTCAGCGGGTTGAGCGCTCGCTGCTGCGATCTGAGTGTGATCTGCTGGTCGCAGGTTCGAATCCCGGCAAGGCCAACTCAACGTTTCATCCTGAGTACCAATTTCGGGTTGGTTGATATTGTATGTAAACATATGCTCTGTAAAGCACTTTGGATTAAGGCGCTATATAAATAACACATCATTATCATTACTCTTTCAGTCTTTTTAATGTCTGTGTACACGACAACACAGGCTACAATGAACAAAATGTAATACAATTAGGCACCTTAATGCACCTGTGGAAACCATGTGGTTCTTTGTTTCAATGGCTTGAATTCCTGAAAACTTAGCGTACATTTATGGGGATATTGAACACTTTACTTTTTTTTTTTAAATGCATTTTTTTGTCCGTTGTGGTTTTTTAAAATCTAAAAATGATTACTGATTTGTAATGAAGTCCTTCAGCACTAGACATAGCATTTAACTAATTAATACTTTCATTAAAACGTTAAAAGTCAATACTTTATTCCTGTATTTTATTCAATCACTTCCCCTTAAATTTACTAAAAGAGTGCTCCGGAGCATTGCTAGGATTTTTATGGACTTCCTATGGGGAAAAGGCCAAAAATTCCACGATTTATTTTGGTGCGTAGATGGGGGCTTTGGTTATCCGGTATTGGAGAATTATTGTAGGGGATTTTTTATTGAAGAAGGTGTCTTATTACTTTGAGGAAGGGCGGGGATCAGACCCATATTGGCTTTTAATGGAAAAGGAAATGCTGCATCCCTTTACCCTGGACTGTTTATATTTTCGTATGGGAGGTTGGCAAATTCTGGTACAAAACTGGAGACTCTAGTGATTTCTAAGTCAGTGTTGGTTACTTGGATTCTGGGGTGTGGGCAATCCTTGTATTTGTATGATTCGGCCTCTATTTGGCTGAACCCAGGTTTAGAAATTAATAATAAAATGCTTAATTGGAGGGGTTGGGCTAACAGGGGCATTCTGAAAATAGGGGATGTATGGAGGGGGGATGGTTCTGTTTGAAGAATTAGCTAATCGTTATAGTCTGCATAATAGGGAGGCGGGTAGATATGGGCTTTTGGAGCGGTTGCTGATGGAAAGATTGCAAATGTTGAGCGGACCTTGGAGTGGTAGTCCTCAGATTTGTGAGATTTTTGCTACGTCTCCTAGGACAGTTTCTACATATGTTAGGTTGATGCCTTTGCAGGACTGTATGAGGAATTCCTGGGACCAGTTACGAATGAAATGGGTGTCTGAATTGGAAACTGATCTTTCGGATGGCTTGTGGGATAATAGCTGGAGGGCTTCGGTGAGGGCCAAGGTTGATTTAAATCTGAGGTATATTCACCAACGTCTTTTAGGCCGTATTTATTGGACGCCAGTGTAAATGAAGGAGAGAGGCTTGGCTGATGTAGATCTGTGCTGGGGGTGTGGAGGCTTGAGAGGGACCTATCTACATATGCTCTGGGAGTGTAGTAGAGTGCTGGACTTTTGGAGAGAGGTTTTGGATTGCATTGATATGGTAACTAGTATGACACTGCCTCGTACTTTTCTGTCAGTGATTTTCCTTTCAACTGATAGTCGAAGTGTGCAGATGTGGGATTGTTCGGAATGGATTGAAAGAGCGTTGTTGATGGCCATAAAACAAATAATGAAGGTGTGGAAATCCAGGAAGAAGCCACATTGCGAGAACTGGGTGTCGGATATGCGGACGCTCTCTTGGTATGAGAAGACTCAGGCAATTCGACAACATCGAGAAACTGAGTACGGGGAGAGATGGGGGTCATTCAGTGATTTATTTGATTGAGGTGTAGGCTTTGGTTTATTTTGTGGATATTGAGGTTGGGGGGTTGGTAGGGGTATCAGTTTTGTCCTGTTGTTGATTTTTTTGTGTTTTGTTTTGTCACGTCTTGCCATGAGATAGGTGGGTGGGGATGTTTTCGGATTTCCTTTTGAATAGCTGTTAATTTAGTAGAAATTTGCATTTTGTTGCACTGGTGTATATGGAGTAATCTCTTGCTTGTTCCCATTCTGTTGTTACTAAGTTGTATTATTTTCTGTATAATTATTAAATAAAGTTGGGAAAAAAAATACTTGGCTCTGCTGTTGTCATTTATGTTCCATGAAACGTGAACACACAGCACCTTTACGGGTTCTTCACAAAGTACCGATTCGCAAATACAGGTCACAAAAGTAGAGAAAACAAGCCACATTTTGTGGTGGGGTGATTTCGAAAAAGCATGTGTCTATGCACAAATCAAATTGCATGTGCACTCACCATCTAGTGCAAGTTAAATTGTATGCGTTTCACAAAGGGATAGGTGCTGACATTTCTGATTGCATCCCTCGGTCACACAGGTTTGCTGTTTGCAATCTGCTCCACAGGGGGCCACCTTTCCTTTCATCTTGTCTGACCAGGTAAAACAAATATGTAGGGGGAATAGAATAGAAATGCTCATGCTCAACATAAGCGCGTGCCTTCTGTTTTTGCATTGCTGTCGCTGATTTAGAGGTGAAAATGTGAATCTGTCATTTCAGGTGCCAGTCTTTATGTATTTTTGCATTAGTAGAGCGCTCCAAGCCCGGAGGCATCTGTGCGCTGGTTACATTTAGGACAAAATCACGAACAAACAGCTAGTACACGTGTCTGGTTGCTGATTAGATGAGAGCGCAGTCCAGTTGTATGGGTGTGCGATCCCCTTGCCTGATAAGTTAGGGGTTTTGCATGAATAACCAGGTTTTGAGGCTTTTTTGGAAGGTCCAAAGGGATGATTCCGATCTGAGCGTTAATGGGAGTGCATTATAGTGTTTAGCGGCTACCACAGGAAAGCTGCAGCCTCCTGCCTTAGACTGCCTAAATCTGGGGATTTTGCACTGGTCTGACAATAGACCTAGGGTGCTCAACCCATTGAGCTACGCACTTAGGCCAACGTAGTATGATGTTTCGGGCATGGGCTGTCTCTCTGACCATCCCACACCCCCTTGGCATGAGCACTCTGTACAGTCCTCCAATGCCCCTCCCTCTCTGACATCGGGGAACCAGCGTGCAGATCCTAATGTTCACAGGGTGCGAGGAGCCATCTTCATCTTATCCTTCTTAAGATGTATGCATTGGACCAAATGCGTTGGACGCCATCTCCACACTACGCATCAACCTACCAGAGTGCGCTTCTTAATTGAAATTGTGGTGTTTGGTACTTTCTTTTTACATTTCCCTGTTAATTAATCATACTGTAATTGCTTTCGAAACACTGCTGGGAATTAGCCAATTTCGAAACATTCGGCTTGATGAAATGAGAAGGCTAATTGTGTTGTAGATACGTGTGCGGCTTCTGAGATGTTGCATGTTACGCAGCATCGCACGCGATCATTCATCAGTGAAATGGATACTCTTTCACACTGACTAAACTGTTCTGCTGTTTTCTTTTTTTTTTTTGTATGTCCTGAATTTGGATTTGACCAATAACTCCAAAATGATTATAAAGTATTTGTAAACACCGAGATGGCAAATGACCATCTAATTGAATATGCACTTACGCTGGCGTCCTGGTTTTACTGAAATGTCCACTGCTTATTTATTTATTCACATTTGTAGAGAGCAGAGCAGCCCTTAGGCATCGCGGCGCATGTAGCTCAGCTTAGTTACAGTGACAGCATATATACATTTTGACTTTTTGATAATACATAAAAATTAGAGAGAGGGGAGAAGTAGATGGTGTGATGTGGCAAGTATGGGGTGGGCTTAGCTAAGTGGATAGCAGCTACTCAAGCTGCGGACCGGACCCTACAGCTTACACAGGGTTAGAAGCCACAGCACCTCTCACATAATGTGCTCCCCAAGCACCGTCACATCTAACCTGCCTGGGACAGTACCTCACAAACACTTCTATTTCAAGTTGGCGCAGATACTGGCCCAGATCTCTTCCTAAGAACAATACGCATAATCTTGCCTCTGTCTTTAATAGAATCACGACCCCCTGCACTAGCCGTGTGGGTAATCCTTTATTGTGACAAGTGACCCCCAGCTTCCCATCCTCCACTTTAATTGCTCCCATTCAGGCGCCTAGCCTTCCAATGCAGTACCTCTGAACCCCTGTAACGTGACATGCAAAGCCTGCGTGGTTACAGGAAACTCCAGTTTGGTCTTGCAAAAGATTTCATGATCCCAGAAAAGATGTAATCTGGGAATTGTTTTTTAATTGTAGGAAATGTTAGTCTAGGTCATGGATCTGTAACCTTTGCCTCATTAGATGTTTGGAACTACAACTGCCATCAGCCCTATCCACAATAGTCAATGGTGAGAGGTCATGGAAGTCATAGTTCAAAACATCTGGAGGGTCGCAACTTGCATACCTCTGGTCTAGAAGGTAAAATGTGTGATCTTGCATATTTGGGATTTTGGGGTTTGGGTTGAGAAGTAATTAGTGGTTGGGGGAAGTTGAATGCATTTTTTTATTTTTTAATCAAAGGCTGGACATCTGACTCTTGTCTCAATCACAGTAGCTTCATCTTTGATTGGACCCGTTCTTCTACGTAAAGAGCAGAACGTCTCGAGCAAGAGTAGCCTTGCATTGCAAGCCTGGACAGCCCTTTAAATGTGTTTTTAGGAAGCATTGTGATTGCCTTTGATTAATACGCACAACACCATAGCAATTTGGGTAAATATGTGCAAGTTGCAAGCTACTACCACTCAGTCACTGCACACCTCAATTCTACATATGCACACCATTTCTTACTCGCCAAGAGCCAGTTATAAGTAGCCAATGGCAAGCGGTGAATGCAAATTTTGGTCCTCGTTTTACCCTATGGAATTTACCCCATGACAATCACGAGTGTAGGCCCAAACTGAGGCACTCGCTTTTCATCTCAACAAGTCTGTTCTTTATCGATGTGTACCCTCGGTTGGATGTAGTATGGTCATGTTCAGTTTCCTATGTTGATTCTTTGGCAGGTCGGTAATGACGGATCTGTACTACCTCAGTCAAGCAGATGGAGCCGGTGAATGGCGTGAAAAAGAGGCCAAAGATCTGACGGACCTCGTCCAGAGAAGAATAACATACCTTCAGGTAAGGGAAACAGGAGACGCAAAGCTCAGCTCGAGCCAGACTCAAAAAGAACAAGCCGAGGTCATTGGGAGGCATTGACACTGTGCTTTTATGATGAGCAGCATATTTTCAGATCAACCTATTGATATCTGTTACGCTGTCATTTCACGAACACCCTTTGCATAATATATAATTGGTTATTTATAACGCGCTTAATACCCAGAGGTTTCGAAGCACGGATCCGGGGATTGAACCTGTGTTGTTCCGCGTCGTCTTGCTTCCAAGGCGAGCGCCTTGCCCCCCGAGCTATCCTCCCGATACTGGGATTGGTTTATATAGTTGTGTTCCTGGTGCTCAGCAGAGAGTTCACAGAGGAAACCCTACATCAGAGAGCTGTATTACATGGCAGCTGCTAATCTAGTTGGAAGAAAAATAGGATTTACTAGGAAGTTCACTTTCAATATTTGGTATACATGTTTTCTACAGGTTATTTTGCAACAGATCGAACGCTTGGAATATTCAAGTGCAACTTGCATCCTTTTTTAGGTTTGGCTTCTAGGTGGGCCTTTAGCGTCAATTGTGCCAAAAACTCTTGCCATGGTGTGCAGAGGAGGAGGAGGGGGATAAATTGCCACCCCTCCTCTTCATAATTGCCATTGGTTAATAGTTGTTTGGCTAATTGAATTTGCTGCCTTTGTTGTTCCTTGATTTAAAAAATAGGAGCCATCTGAACCCTTACAAAGGATTATTCCCTTTTGTTAAAGCTTCAAGGCTTTGCCACATTACATTGATTCGTAGCAAGAGGATGAGAAGCAGTTTACTTTGCTGTGTTATTTGACCGCTCCTAAATCTGTCTAAGGCAAGAATACAGGGCCAATTGCTCAGTGCAGTGAAATCGGAAAAAAGCATTTGAATAGCCAGGATATAGCTTTAGAATCAGGGCAACCGAAAAAAAAGTGTCCTTTGTTTTTGTGAATAGGCTTTTTGGAATTTCGAAACTGTGTGCTTTAGTGGCATTTTGTAATTTCGTTTTATTCTTTGAGTCCGTATAGGACTCAAAAAAGATGCATGTTCAACAGTTTAAATGCAGTATTGCCAGTGTTTTCTTAATGAAATAGGCATTATATAGGTGTAGATGTATTCCTGATAAAAGGAACCAGCGCACGGGTTCTAGCAGAAAATTAGTATTGATGGGTACTAGTACGGAGTGGAATTGTGCAGACATAGTAAGCATAAAACTGGAGACTGTGAGGGTTCTGCAGCAGCAGTAGGCAGGAAAATGTGGAGCCAGAAGGGCTAGGAACACTCGTTTTAGGTGTCTCGGTGAACACTTGGCTTTAGCCCCTGCGCAGAGTTTAATTGGCTGGTGGCTATATACTGAATTGATGCATTGAGAAATCGGGGGGGAGGGGCGTTGGAGGGGTTGGGTCTTGAAATTCAGTCGTATTCCGGTGTTGTAGTGATCAAATGCACGACTTTTTGCAGTGTGCTTCCTGAAGCGCGTCAGTGCTTACTCACCGTGTCCTTCTGGCATGCAGTGATTCCCTCGACCACAATTTCAGGTCTTTTGCTTTTGCTCTATGTCGAGTTTTGAGAATAGTCCATTTGAGTCAAGTCCTACATTCCACAACGCCGCCTAGTTGCCATCGCTGGAAGATCTCCTCCATTTCCAAGCCAACGATGGCTACAAGGTGGCACTTGGCTCAAATGGACTATTCATATTTTAGGTGTTTTTTTTAAAGCCTTTTTAAACCCACCATAACTTTCTTGTTTATATAATGTGGGGGTGGTATTGGGGCAGAGTGGAAGCAGACATGGTGGGAACCCCCCCTCATTTTTAAACAAAAAAATCGAAAAAAGTTGACAGTCGAAGAAGAAGACCAAGACCGCAAATTAAATGTGGCCGATGCAATCGCATAGAACGGTCTCTCCCATGTGCTTTGGGCTTCAGGTCTCATAAGTCCTAGCCAACGTAGTCAGTGGTGAAGGATCATGGGCGTTGTAGTCCGAAACATCAGGAAGGCCACATTCTTTGGGCACTTGTCTTAGAGCCACCACCTGCAATACTTGTAGGATATTCCAGCTATAGACTAGCCTTCACGTTGGTCTGGCCTCCATCTTGCGTGCAGGCCTTCCCTGGGGCAGACTCGGCAGCTAGGACTTGATATGAAATATTCACTATATTGTGTCTGTTGTGGCATTCACAGTATGAAGAAGTTACCGAGGAACTCTCCAGTTTTGTTGATTTATAGGCATTCTAGTTTGCAATGACCATTGCATTCTGCAGACGGTCAGATCATTTGTTCAAGTTTGTGTGGAGTTCATTAGGGTGTTGCGTATGTTGCCTCGTTGAGCTGCTGTTGCTTGGAAGCGGCACCGCTCTCCTTCCCTCACCTTTCAGCCGCATGCACGACATTGATGGCTTTGCTTGGGGCACTTTCTTCCGTTGCCATGGAGACTAGAGATATTCTACATCTCAGCCGCTTCTTCAGTCCCATCATCTGCCAATAAAGGGTGCCCTCTAAACACAATCAGTCTTATTAGCTCTGTAGTGAGCACTGGAGATTGCCACAGATAGTAAATGTCGCCTCAACCCCGTAATCTTATGTCATTGGGATACGCTGCATCGTGGGCGATGAGCTGTGGTTGACCACGCTATATGAAAACCTGTCCCGGGCATGATTGTTTCGAGTATTGGCCATCGTCATCGCTCTTCTGTTACCCAATCAGCAAAGGCTTGCTTGATACTCTGTCTACATCTCTACGTGCATTCTTGTGCTGTTCTCGGAAGCCCTTTAATTTCATCCATAGTAGTATTGCAACACACATACTTCTGATCATAAATTCCAGTTAACAACGCCAGTAGCTGTGCTAGAGTAAACACAATCACTGCCATCATCATGTAATTGTTTCTGCTCTCGTATTTTTACTTTAATCAAAGTGATGTTTAACATCTTAGTGTCCACCTGGGAGAACTGCGAGAAGCGCATAATGATACAGTCCAACTGGGGCTCTCGAGATGGTTTGGATTACCCCCCCCCAGAGTACCTCACCCTTGAATATGCTGGCCAGGGCTGATGGAAGGAGTAGTCCAAAAGATCCAGGGCACCAAAGGTCGCAGTTCGCTGGCAAGAGGAGTGGAGCCCACAGAAGGGAAACCTATGCAGAAGGCAACAAGTGCCATTTGGGAAGTAGGACAGTGATGGACAGTAGTGACCGGAAGTGCAGGTCCGCGCAGCAGAAATCCTGCCGGAGAAGATCAGGAAGACATCTTGGAGTCCAGGAGGACCATGAACGCGCAGAGCAGAAGTGAGTGTGCAGTCTTGTTGTGCAGAAGATTCTTTCATGGGTTTAAAACCTTTTACAGACACCAACGGTGATCTGGTGACAAGTAAGACTCTTGTAGTTGGTTATTTATAATGCACTTAATACCCAAAGGTTTCGAAGCGCGGACCCGGGGATCGAACCTGCGTTGCTTCGTGTCGTCTTGCTTCCAAGGCAGGCACGTTGCCCTTGAGCTATCCTCCTGAGACATCAGGCCATCCTGCCGAAGGGTGGCCTGACCTACAACTCCCATGATCCCTCACTTTTAATGTAGGAAGGAAAACCAGCTCACAGATCAGTTTAGGGTAGTAGCAAAGCCAGCAACGGCTTAATTTTCTTTTGTAAGACACGATCCACACATCACATCTTCACAAGATGCGACTGCTTGAAAAACGGACCTTTCCTCCAGACCTCTACGTTTATATGTTAGCTTCGGTGACCAAAACAAAACCTAATCTTCCAGAACTTTAGGTCTCCGGGCTACCTGGTGGGTGGCAATGGGATTTCTCACCCCATTATAGTCCATTTAATCATAACCACTGGTCCGTAGTTGATGCAGATGACCGCTGTGCAGATCACGTGACACGTTCCTCTGAGTGGTCCCACTAGCAAGGTTGACCAACCCTGCCCATTGTAACACGTGCTTGTGCGCGTCTGATGCCTAAAATTAAACATTACAGTGTATGCTGCTCTAAATCGCCTTAGCATAGAACCCAGGCACTTACACGTGCTGGACAGCAGTTTTTAAGTACCAGTCTGGGCAAGTATTAGCAAAGCCAAAACTAAACATCTCATCAAGTTCAAAGGGAAAGCCCTTTGCAATCGCACAGACATGAATGAATTGGAAAACATGCTGCCTCGTCATGATGAAAAGCTATAGCAGCATAAGACGTAAAGGAGAAGGAAGCACGTTCCACCTGACACGGTGCTGGCTGTGGCCGATGGGAGTTGTAGTGCAAAACATTTGGAGCGCCAAAGGTTGCAGACTCGTGTTGTAATGCAAACAATTCATCCCGAGAAGCCCCTTTACCCAGGCTGAATGCTTGCCCTGGAGGAAGGCCCTCCAGTAATGCCCAGGAGGGAGCAGAGACAAGGCAAGGAGGGAAGAGTTCATGTTTTTAAACAAACTGTCCATCCCTAAATGTGCTCCACTTAGAGTAACTTTCCCCTGTCCTGCCAGCCTTTGTACTCATTTGCTTGGCTTCTCTCTGCTGGCAGAGCTGAGCCACAATCCTATTGCCATATCACGTGACCCTTGCAGCCAGGCATGATTGTAGCACTGTGACGCAGAGAAGTGCACATGTGACTATGCGAGCCACATGACTGGAAGACTTGCCAGCATCTTGCTGGATTGTGCAGAGTACAGCATTGTTCATGCCTTAGTAGAATTCCTATGTTTGTAGAAAACATGTAGTCTCCTATTTCAGAGAATGGTATTTAAAATCTATTGTTGTGCCCTATGCATGATTTGCTCTCCCTCTACAGTAGTCCACTCTCATTAGCAACACTTGGCCAGTATAATGGAAGTGCTTATCATTAAATGGATGTCATTGCCCTGTGTATCATGTTAAGCAGTCAGTGACAGATGAATGGGCAGTGTGCTTGCTGTTGCCACTGTAACCTGATTGCGTCATTAATCGTTCCACGGCCCGGGATTGATGGATGCCCACTGCGACAAGCCCTGGCTGCATCGAAGCATTTTTCCATCGAATTCTTTGCAACGAAAAAAAGTCCACTGAATGCATTTTTTCAAATGTATTTATTTTTTATGGCGGGGTCCTCCCAATCCCTCGTTTTGAACCCTTAAAAACACCCCCCAAACAAAATGAACCCTTTACCCTACAAAAATATGCATTCGATGGACTTTTTTCGTTACAAAAAATTTGATGGGAAAAGTTTCGATGGAACTTTTTCCGATGGAAAGACTGCATACCACGTAAGAATTACCGCCAATCTGCATGTTCAATATCTCCACCCACCCCTACCCCTTGCATCTTAGGGTCCTTGCTCATCAGAAACCGGTCTATTGGGCAGACACGTGGAACCGAATTAGGAGTTGACCTGTTACTGAGAACTAAGTAAGCCAGTGTAGTAAATGATGGACATGCTCGAATGGTCGACTATTAAGTCTGGGCGGCGTGTCCCCCTGATCGACTAATGTCTGCTGAGCAGGTAGCCAAGGATGCAAGGTGAGTTACGGCCAGAGTTCCTTGGGGGTGGAGGACACTGGGGTTGGGGGGCGAAGGGGGTGGTCCAGGTTGAGCACTGGTATGGAAGGGGAATAGCAGGGTAGAATTGGGTGCTGAAAGGAAGACTCAGTGGGGAACCCCCTGGCAAGAAGAGAACAGTGTGGGTAGAGGGGCTGGGAGCTGGCCGAGCATAGGGGCAGGGGCTAAGGGAGTTTAGAACTCACACAGTGAGGTGGGGGTGTGAGAAACACTGGGGTCGGGGGCTGATCTGGTCTTGGGGAAAGGTATCTATAAATGGAATCAGGGGGCGTGGAAAGAGGAGTTTGGGGGACCCCCTGGCAAGAGGAGAACAGTGAGGGTACGAGAGAGGTGTTATGGCAGAGGGGGAGAGTTGTTGTGTGGTTTTAGAGCTGTCGAGCAGTTGAACATGTATGTTGACCGTGATGCAACTGATCCTTGAATTTACGAGCAGTTGGTGTCGATAAATGAACCCAAACAACCAGCAGAGGTCAATACTTACTTTCATCCAAGGCAGGTGGTGTCCCATTTCCTAGGCCACGCTGATGTATTACTTGAAATGCCTGCAGCATGGATTCCAATTGAGATTTGATGAGTGGGAGCTTAAAGCAGCTCTCGGGCACCCGGCATCATCTGGTAAGCAAGAGCTACTTCTGGGGAACCAGGAGCTTGTCCATACTGTGCCAACAATCTAGCTTCCACACGAGGTGCACACTTTGCATCCATTGTGTGTGCTGCATTATACATGCTCTCTCATGCTTTGATTAACCCCTTGGATGTGCACCTTGCTCTCCATTATTCAAATTCCCAAACATGCATATATCATCACGCAGGTATGGTTGCATGGAGTCAGTTGGGCTAGTGGTGTAAAGCTGGAGATGCATGGCTTCAGCAGTGTCGAGCCCTCTTGCACAGGGCATTAGGATGCTTCCAGCAGGGTCGAGCCCTCTTGCGCAGGGCATTAGGATGCTTCCAGCAGTGTCGAGCCCTCTTGCGCGGGGGATTAGGATGCTTCCAGCAGTGTCGAGCCCTCTTGCGCGGGGGATTAGGATGCTTCCAGCACTGTCGAACCCTCTTGCTTGAGGCATTAGGATGTGGTGTTCGCGTCCTCGGATCAGTCTGCCTCGTGACTCCCTTTCTCTGAGCAGATCCCCTCCTTTTGGTATTGCCATTGGTATACCAAGAATGCCTTTCTACCGATTTGGCAAACACTTCAATAAGCTACCTGGTTTTTGTTTGGGACATTAGAGCTATTCCCAGGTTCCTTGAATGTTTTCATGTTGTGAAGTTTCTATTTTCCTTGAACCCTTTCGGATCCAGATTGGCGCGTCTGGCAGCATAACAGAAGAGCCTCATATTGTTGAACTTGTCTTAGTGCAAGGTAGAGGCGAGTGTGTGTGTATGTACACAGTGTTATTGTGTCATCCTGCTATGATTGGAACCCAACTGGTGTGTTACATCTGGCACCCTATTTCAAGCATCAGACCAGAGGCGTAGTGGGGCCTGAGGCTAATGTAGTTGGGTCCACCGCAGTGACTTTAACATCTGTAAATGCCCACACGGTGCTGCTGAGAGGGCATTTACACATTTTAGGTGGGCCTTGGATTATACACCTTAGGACATAGAAACTCCTACCGCAGCTGCCATGTGTCGCGGTCACTGAAATAAACAGGTTCAAACATTAAATGTGCTTCTTATACATTAAAAAAATAGTCCATAGGCGCCCCTCTGCAAGAACGAACACGGCCCATTGACCTGTTCTTTTGGAAGGTACCTACTCGAGAGTCCGCAGCCACACTTTAGCTCACTGTACCTTTCACAGATGGGAAATATCCGTTTGCATATCAGTCTTTGTCCCGCCCACATGGGCAGTCCAGCACCGAAATGCCAGGCAATTCTCTTCTGAACAAGAGTACCAACAGCAAACCCTTACACGTGTTTCAGCCTTGTTGGGCCTCATCAGTGAGGTGGACCTGTGCCTCTCTGAGCACAGTGAGCAAGGGGTCCACATCTGGATGACCCTAGGAAACTTAGGGTGACTAAACCGAAGTCCCTTTAGCAATCAAAAAATAGTCCATAGGCGCCCCTCTGCGAGAACAAACATGGCCCATTGACCTGTTCTTTGGGAAGGTACCCACTCAAGAGTCTGCAGCCACACTTTAGCTCTCTGTACCTTTCACAGATTGGCGCCTAGTGTGTCTGCAGACTATTGAGTGGGAACCTTCCCAAACAGGTCATTTAGCCGTGTTCGTTCTCAAAGAGGAGCGCATGTGGACTTTTTTTGCTTGCTTCTTAAACATGACCTTTTGTTAGTAGGTTACACACTTTACTTTTCTATCAGGTTATGTAAGGGGGTGCGGCATCGAAAAAGAGGAATTTTCTAATGCATGTTATGATGACCAATGTAAAGAAGAGGTCATCCACCCACTTTCAGTTCTACTCCTCTTGAACCCCACTTTTAATTCAGCAAAAAGGTGGGAGCATTAAAGTACTTCGATGTTTATTTCTTCTCCATTTGTTGAGGAGACTGAAGCCCTCATTTAGGCGTTGGTGCAAGGGAGGCTTCTGTCTCCTGCCAAACACGCCAGCAAAACACCTGATTCAGTAATACGGAGAGTGCTGCAGCCCAAGGGATACCCACCGCTCTTCCCTGCTGTGCCTGAAAGGATAGTTGCAAGTTATCTGCTCCCACCACTTCAGAGCTGGCAGTTCAGCCCTCGATGCAGCACTGGTCGCAAGATTGTGGTGCAGACAATTGACTCTGTGCCACTGGCCGACTTACGTTGGAATTAGAAGCTGCTCTGCCAAATGTTCTGGTGGCCGAGAGGCAGTGGGGAGACCTGGCTGACGCCCTACTTCTGCCAGATCTCTTGAATCGACACCTTATATTTTATGTTCCTTCATGAACTGTCTACACAGCCAGTTTGCAAAGGTATTCTATCTGACTCAAGATAGTATGGTCGAAAGTGCCAAATGCCGCAGAGGGGTCCAAGAGGATGTTAATGTTAAAGGATATTTGTACTGTGCACTATCACCAACGGAGTGGTCCCCTGGCGCTCTGGCGGTTCTGAAAAAGGGAGGGGGGTGAGTTAGTGGGAATAAGCTGGAAAAATGCAACTGCAAAAGTGCAAGAAATACTACCCCATCCTGGTCTGTAATTCCAGCCATGTTGTCCATTACTGACCCCAACACATCCTCCGTCCCCATCCGGGGGCACAACGCCGATTGACTGGGATGTAGGATTGCAGCTTCCTCAAAGAAGACTTGAAGCTATGGTTTAATACCAGCCTCCATTACCTTCATCACAAATTTGAGGAGGGAAATAGGTCGGAAGTTAGCTGGGAGTGAAGGATCACGATTTGGTTTAGATTTCTCAGTCGATATCACCATTTAGGATGGAAGCCATGTTGACGATGGACTGCCCCTTACATCCCAGGAGAGCATGGTGACAGATTGATTTACTGGTAGAGAATGATAAGAATGTGCAACCCTGCCAACTGTAATTACTTATTACGTCAGAGGGCCTCCCTACGGGCTGGTTGTCTGGCAATTATGCAAGGTAATAGGACATTGTACTGAACACCATTGATCTTGGAGGGGTTGATGTCTGGGGATAAGATCAGAACCTTTACATTCCTGAAGTTCAAATGTAAGCTAATAGATGGGAATGGGGGGAAATATTGTGTTTTGAAGGTCATCATTGAAACTCTCAATGCTTTAATGTATACAGGACTGCTGGGCATGCAAGACATGTAGAAAATACTGTACCTCTGTGTCCAGGGAGGGAATGCTCCCGAAGGTACTGGCTAATGTTAAGGATCTGTCAAGGTTGGGAGAGGAATACAAGTAATCCTGGGAAGCTGATTCCGCAATGGGAGAGAATGAGAATTTCTGGAAGACCAGTTGTGGAAGTATTAAAAAGGGTGGATTTGTACCAAAGATACAAAATGCAGTGTGCGATTATCCACAATTGTTGGGCGCCTGAAAACCTATGCTCTTTCTCTCTTTCCCTCACTCTCTCCCTCTCCCTCCAACTCCCTCTCCTCCTCTCACTCCCTCACTCTTCCCTGCTCTCTGCCCCCAGCTCTCTCCCCCACTTTCTTCCCCACCTCTCCCTCCCCCTCTCCTGCCTCTCTCTCCCACATCTCTCCCTGCCTCTCTCTCCCCCACCTCTCTCCCCGCCTCTGGCTCTCTCCTGCCTCTCACTCTCTCCTGCCTCTCCCCACCTCTCTCTTGCCTCTCTCCCCTGCCTCTTTCTCCCCACTCTCTGTCCCCCACCTCTCTATCCCCACCTCTCTGTCACCCACCTCTGTCCCCACCTTGCTCTCCCCGCCTCTCTCGCTCTCCCCAGCTCTCTCTCTCTCCCCTGCCTCTCTCGGTCTCCCCCGTGTCTCTCTCCTGCCTCTGTCTCCTTGCCTCTCCCTCCTGCCTCACTTCCACCTCTCTCCCCCACCTCTCTCTCCCCGGCCTCTCTCTCTCCCCCACCTCTCTCCTGCTTCTCTCTAGCCAGCCTTTATCTCCCACTATCGTTCCCCCACCTCTGCCCCCTGCCCCCCTCGCTCTCACCCTTCTCTCTCGCTCTTCCCCTTCTCTCCTGCTGTTTCCCACTCCCTCTCACTCTCCTCCGCACACTGCTGTAAGTGATTTCAATCCGGGACACACCCGAGTCAAGCTCAGCATGTAGTGCACAATTGAAACCCTTATTTATTTTTATCTATAAGTTCAATATTCTGAACGATATGCCACTCGTATCACACCCTTCTCCTGAGACCCCCACCCACCCCCCCGGTCACACTGAACCAGGAATCGGGCTAGTTTGCAAAGGGAAATATTTATGTATTTAAAATGTTATCACAATATATTTTAATAGATAAACAACAATCACCAATGGGGTGACAGAACACTGAATAGTATCTTTAATACACTAGGAATCAAGGAATGAGCATAAAACAAATGCAGCACAGAACAGAATACTTTTGTGTTGGTTTGGACAGATGGCACCATGGTTAGGAGTTCCCTCTGCACACCCGTCAACCCCCCAATAGGCAGTGTAAAGAGATGGGAGGAGAGAGCAGGTATTCAGAAATAGCACAAATCATACAGAATATCAGTCCCACCTTCCCCCTTCAAACACGAGACAAAAACGGAATTGACTTTTCAGCTGTCAGAATGGCTTTGTAATTGTCTTTGGAATTGACTGAGCAATTGACTGAGCAAAAACACCAAATGTGGTCAAAAATACTTGCATTGTTATAAATTCCTATGGGAGCCGCTTTGAACAGTTGCACACAATCACAAGTAATGGTTGAGTCAAAAGAAAACAATGGAAAACTCAAAGTCCAAGTCGGAAACAATTTAAAGCTATTTCACACGTGTAAAATTTCTCAGAGTGTAAAATCGTGGCAAACTTTTCCTTACGCAATTTTCGCTATAACAGAATGTTTTGGGTTCTATCGATAGCTAAGGATGTTAAGTACAAGTAGGAGTTGAAATTTCGTTTCTATCATAAAAACTGAGGGAGTTATAGAGGTTTTAGTAAAGGTGGTTTTTGTAAAATAGGCGCAAGATTGGAAAACAGAAATGCACTTTGAAAATGATAGATGGGTTGATTACAATAGATTATGACTATGAAAAAGCGAATGCCACAGATGGATCTTACAGTCACGTGATCAGCGTAACCCGCCTGTTGTGGATACTCTACTTCAGATGAGAAAAGAGTCAGCGCAAAGATAGTTCTAGCAACACTATGGTTCTGAATGACAGATAGGATGGGTTTGAGATTGGGATAAGATGATGCAAATATACTATGGGTCACAGTTCTTCCTATTAATAATCACAGGATAAGTTATTAAATTAGACTGTCAGTTCTGTGAATGGATTGGGTCTGGTCTAGGAAGAACAGCACATCAGGCATAGGATCGGGTCAGCTAGGCCGGTCACCGGATTTGCACAGGATCAGCCCTCCTAATCTGTAGGTATTTGAATCAGCTGGATAGCGGGTTCCTCAGGCAAGCCTAGTGGTAGCAATTTCAGGATACTAGTTCAATAGGCCGTCTCACACCACAGCGCTTCACTGGGTTGCAAGAATAAGTTTAAAGGTTTAGGCCTTGCAGAAAGTCAATAGTTCTCTACTGCTTGCAAGAGTCTTGGCATCTGGATCTGGAAAGATGTTTAAAGCTGGATGTAGAATGCTGGATCAGAGTGCTTTGCCGGAATCAGGAAAGTCAGTGGATTAGTGCGTCCCTATGTGTTGTCAGCTGTCTCTATTTATCCTTTAAAATGACATCACAAAATGGGTGTATGGGCCGGCTTAGCTAAGCTTGCCCCTATGAGCTGGGATTGGATCGAAACTTCATCTCCGCCTTGCATTTGAGTGATTGGATCAATGCCGAATGATGTCACATTTTATGGTTTGCTTTACAATCCTCATAGACCTCCCTTTAGCTACTGGTCTCAAAATCGGATTTTATTCTAAATACACATTTCTACATTGGTCACTTTTACACAAATCACACACAAAGATGCCATATTTTATGTAGCATCTGTTCCTCAAAATCCCGTAACTGTGGGGTCTTGTCTCAACTTTCTACAGAATTTTGTCCTTTTTGCTATGAACACAATTTCCAAACTTTATGCAAATTTCCACAAATGTGTGTGTTTAACATAGGAATGTGTGGGTACATTTTCACAATTCTAGAATTCATACATTTCACATAAAACCACATATATTGCCATTCCTGTCCAGAACATGTTACACGGTTCTGCCGACTCTTAAAACGTGCAGCCACAAATTAGACTAACAGATATGTCCTTGGTATATTTTTCACCATTTTGAATCACAAGTTATGAGTCTTTAAAATTGTTCTTTGTTCATGCTTAACAGCAAATGGTACGCCCCCTTTTTCTCTCCCTGGAGTCTAGGAGCACCTCCCCCCCCCTGTTTGTTCCTTCCAGGAGCCATTTATGACCCTCTCACACCTCCTTTTCCTGGGCTGAAGGGCCTGCTATTGTTCATTCTCTTTCTGTATACAAGAGTCTGGGTTACCCCACGATTAGCACCTCCCCTTGAGTTTCTGCTGAGAGGAAGGCCCTCCTCTTGGTAGAAAACTGCTTGTCCACTTCCAAAGGGTTGCAGCTCAGCCAAGCTAATTTATTCTTAATTAAAACCAGGAAAAACCAGATTTGTTGTATAAAACATAAATACATTACTTTCTCAGCTTTAACTCTGTGGGATAAAAAGCAACTGAGATCTGTATTATTTTTAGCCACAATACTTTTTAGGTTTGCTGATGCAGCAGACTTTTTAGTTTAAATCACTTTAAAGTTTCAACAGTAACTCATCTGACAGCTGTCATTCAAGTAGCCCAGGGTACTGCACCCAGAATCTGACGGGGGCTGTCAGTTTACAGACAATCCGGTTTTTCTGAAGAATGTTTTGCTCTTCACATTAGGACTTTGTATGTTTGCAATGCTTCATAAGATTACATGAATTTTAGCGGCAAGAAAGATTTTGATTGTTGAAGGGTGTTGTGTTATAGGCATTTTTGAGTTTTTAGCAACAAAGCAAATGTCATTTATAGACACATTTTGGAATTTCATTTGCAAAGCGCTGCTTCTCTCTCTGCACTCTCTTTGCTGGTCATGGAGCCCCACTGGCACATTTTCTGCAGTTTCTGCTCTATTCCACCACACATGCACCATGGGTGTCTGGTTGTGCATCCATCTTTTTATGTGCTTGAGAATGCATTTTTTGTAGGTTTTTGGCGCACACAAGGGTTTTGCTATCATTGTTGCAGTTTTCCACCATAACTGGCAGGGTGATGTCGCAAGGCACAGCAAAGTGGGTCAATACATCCCACACTGCCCTGACTCTCCTCTCCCTCTCCGACCTCTCTCCCCCACCCCTCTCTCCCACACTCTCTCCCCTCTCCCTGGCCTCTCTCCCGCCTCACTTCCACCTCTCTCTGCTGCCTCTCCCCCACCTCTCTCTCTCCCCCCACCTTTCTCCCGCCTCTCTCTCCCTGCCACTTTCTCTCTCCACCCCTCTCTCCCAACTCCCTCGCTCCCGCCTCTTTCCCACCTCCCTCTCTCTCCTTTTTGTAAGGAGCAGGGTGCAATGTTGGCACATACGTTCTGGAGATGTAGGGTTTTTGGGCTAAGGTGATTGGGCGAACACAATTGGTGAATGGTATAGACCCACCTTTGGAACCATTGGTCAGAGTGTTTACATACTTCCCAGAATCAGGGATGTAATGGACCCATACAAGAAGAGGTAAAGGGCTTTCACCCGTGTAAAGAAAGAGATGTTGAAGCTTTGGAAGACTGAGGTACTCGAAAATAGGGGGCTGGGTTGAGAATCTGTTGCATCTTTTAAATTGCGAGAACACTGTTTGCAAGAAGGGAAAATGGAATATGGCCATGAGCTCACAAGAGGCAGCTTCAGTGAGCTGCATGGGTGACCTGGGTTATTGGCTCGCACTGACATCTGATATCCCGGCCACCACACCCAGACTGTCTCAGCATGCAAAATATGGTGCTGTTTAGCCTACCCCCTTCTTTTTGCTTTGTTCTCCCTATATGTATGTTGTGTGGTGTCATTTGTTCATGCCTGCCCTCTAGTGTACATGCTCAGACCCTAGCTGTGCATAAAAGCCCCTCACTGGAAAGGTTTGACGGATGTTAAAGGCAGGTGAAACATTCCTCGATCCCTTTTAATTGCTGCTCTTGGCATTTGCTTTGTATGTACCAATAAAATTGAAATGAAAAAGTAGAAAAGTAGGGGGTGCTGTGGAGCAGCTAGCCATGATGGCGGACTTCTCCTGAGCTCCATGTGTGGGGAGACCTGAATGATCATTTGCTTCAGCTGAACACACTGAATTCCTGTTAAGTACACACTGTCCGGTTTCGAAACTCTCTGGGCACCAAGGGTATACTTTTTGACTGGTGCGGTGCCCAAAACGTGGAGTAACACAGAGACATGAGGGCCGGGCCTGCCTACCCAACTGCAAGGAGGAGCGGATAGGCCACGAGAGTCACAGCGGTGCTGGCGTGGCCTGCACAGCTGCCGGGGTGCGCCTGCTGCGCGGGCATGTGAGACTGAACGGATGCCGCTCGCCCATAGAGAGAGCAACTACCACTGCCAGTGCAAAGGCGGAGTATGGTATCCGACTGCAGCGAGAAGGTGCCTGCTGAAGTGTCAGAGGGGAAAGCCTAAGGCGGTGGCACTTTGTGTGGCTGGGAGTATGCGGCGGTGAGCCCTTTCCGGTGCTGTGAGAGGCAGCGTCACCGTAGGGGGATCTGTGAACACGACTGCCGCCTATTGAGCGGACCGGTCGGCCACAGCTGTGCGGCCTTAACACCCGGTGGAGCTAGAGGCGGGGCTCCTAGCGGGGATCCCGCAGTACTTCCGCGAGTGTCCGGACAGCAAGTATAATACACGCAGGCAGTAGAACCAGCAGACACGTGTGCGAATACCTTCATTCACTGCATATAAACCTTCCAAGCACAATCAGCTGACATTGAGGTCAATACAACCTGAGTTGGCCTGGAACACAGCAGAGGCTGTGGTAACTGGCGGGCAATACCTGTCAGCAAGTGTGTGAAGCAGCAGTGTGGTTGACGCAGTGATCCTGCTGACTGATAGGCCTGAGAAGTGAGGCATACTACGAGGCAGAGGTCGCACCCTAGAGCCGGGGAATTCTCGTATTTGCACATTGCTTGCTGGGTTGGACTATGATGAAGGGAGCTGGTGCTAAGATAGGGGGCGCAATGGACCGCTTCACCACCCTGGCTGCGAGACAGCTCTCTGTCCCTGGAGACCAGGCGCTGGCACCCAGAGAGGCGGCACCTCCGCACTGGTGCCCTTGCCCTGCATTGGGTACAGGAGACAGAACAAAATGTTTTCGAGTCAGTAAACCCCAACTAAACGGTATCACTGTGGATGTATCTTCAATAAGGGTACAACTTGAAAGGGAAACACACCATACTACGGAAGCAGAAGGGCGCATTAGCAATACAGAAGATAATGTGGCTGCAGTACAAACCGTGGTGGCTACCCTAACAAGTGTTATGCGACAGGTGAAGGCCAAGTGCGAGGACCTGGAATCCAGGTCCAGCAGAAACAACATGTTCATTATCAGGGTCCCGGAGGATACACTGCATGGCAACATGGAACTGGCTGTGGTGGGCCTGCTGCGGGAGCTGCTGAGTGATCCCGGCAGGTCGCCTCACTTCATAGTGGAGCAAGCACACAGAGGCCTGGCAGCCAAACCTAAGCCAGGGGACTACCCCCGTACCATCGTTGCTCGTATAATGAACTATTGTGACAGGGACCATATATTGCAGGCATCACGGGAGAAGGTCCTCCAGATGGGGTCAAATACCATTCACATTTACCCTGATTACATGGTGGCTGTGCAGCGGGAGAGACGTACGGTCCAAGTGGTCAAAAAGTTGCTGACAGAAAGAAATGTGCAGTACACCATGTTGTTCCCCGCACGACTCAGGATTCAATTTAACAGCAAAAATTACTTCTTCACTGTGCTGGAGGAAGCAACAGCGTTTATCCTGGAACTGACAATTAAAATCTCAAGGAAGGTATAAGTGACGGCATCCACTGCAATTTACTTCTGCTGGGCCTTGGGTAAAGGGCATCAAACCTGATCTGTGGGTTCACATATGCACTATGCACCTAGGCTTAATTTATAGTTCGGGTCCCACCCTGCAAGGTAACAGCAACCCCCATGTAGGTGTGTCTGGGTGGAGATCTGTTGGGGAGGTGGGGTGTGGTAATGACATGACCTATGTTTGGATGGTCCTGTGCAAGGGTTTTGGGATGGGTTGGGGCTGTTGGTTGGGTAGTTATGTAAATACACTTGCTGAAATCACTTTGTATATTGTTTGTAACAATAGAGGCTGCAGTACACAGCAAACTATGGGAATTGCAAAAATGGCAACTAAGAGAGACCAATAGAGTATTTATAGACTTATGTCCCGAACTCCCTTCAAAGCTTTATAGACAATATTCGACAGATCATCTTTCTCTTCTATTTATTCTCCTGACTCTATCCCTATTCCCACACACGGTCCGTGGACCAAATAAGGACCGCATATAAGGTTTTAAGAATCAAATACAGTACAATTTTATTAAAGAAAGAAAATAACACAAAGTATTCTTAAAAGTCAACATATCTAAAAAGAAGAATGTAAAACTTAGTGCACTTGAGTTAAAAAAACACAATAAAAGTTCTAAATCAGTTTTAAATAAAATACTGAAAACAACTTTCATAAACCAGTTTTGGTGTCACCTATACACCCAAAAAAAAGCTCCTCCCTATACAAATCTAAACAAAGCAGTACACAAAAATATAAACCCTGGTGAATAATAACGCTTTTGGTAGGTAGCACCTTCAAGCAACCCCTGTTCTGGGTTTGATAAAGTTGTTTGAATAATCTACTGTCTGTTGATTGTCTACCCCTTACAGTCGCTACTGGGGTGACCGGAACCACTAAATTGGTCAATGTACAGCACCTTATGATTTAAGGTGCGCTTATGCCCGACATGTTTCATTCAAAAAATATATTTAGCCAATTTACTTGAAATTTATCAGGGGATCAAAAGCAAAAATCTGCTATACATACAATAGATAAGCAAATTCAAAGACAACTAAAAGTAACTGTCGAAGAAGGTGGGGTGTGTCTCCATGTGGGGATGCTTCCAATTACCGAAGGCTTGGATGAGAAGCAACCTGTTGCAAAAGGAGAAAGGGAAAACGGGAATAAAGCAGGAGAAGGGGATTGAGAGAGAAAAGAAAAAGGGGACTTGGGTTATAAATATACCTCAAATCGACTTACAAGGCTAAGGCTAACCTATGTAAGACTCACCAATTTCAGTTTCGCCAAAGCAAATACTGTTAAGTGATGTTGAAGGGGGGGAACGTCTCTACTGTGGACGTTTAGTACACGTTCTGCGGATCACGAGAAGAGAACAACATAGCCAGTGTAAGCACATCTTTGCCCATCACAAAACCACAGAGTTATTCTAGGTGAAAGAGGGAAAAATCATTTTTATCATACCCTCATTACCACCCAAAATATTTTTTTTTTGCAAAAATGGAACATGCAGCCGGATTAACTGTGCAGGTGTCTCTGCTATCGTGGACTGTCAGTGGGTTGGGTAACCCTATTAAAAGTCGCAAGGTACTTACGCCAATAACAAGGGGGCTAGGATTCTTTTTCTTCAGGAGACACACCCACGGAAACAGCAAGCAGAGAGTGTTGCAAAAGGGTGGGGTAGCGGGAAATACTACACCTCATATTCATCAAGGTATAGAGTGGTGATATTGATTCATCAAACTCTCCGGTTCAACCTTATTGGGACTGTGATAGATGAAAGGGGGCGCCACGTCTTGATACACAGGACGCTGATTTGGCGGGAAGTACTCTTAATAAACGTATACGGCCCCAATGTGGACAAGCCTAGGTTCTATGAAGGGGTGTTTGGCCTTTGCTTTAACTACCCGATGGTCCTGGTGATATTTGGGGGCCATTTGAACACAACACTCAAGGCCGCTCAGATTATACATGCATATATGGAGTAGTTGGGCCTTATAGATGTGTGGACGGTAATGCATAGAAAGCAGAGGATATACGGTCTACTCGACTGTGCATGATCTGCATTTCAGGATAGATGTCTGGCTGGTGCCTGGGGCCTTATTACCGGTGACTGGAGAGTGTCGTATTCTCCCCTGCACTATCTCTGACCACTCTCCCATACTGTTGATATTGCACCTGGCGATGGAAAGTCGGGGGCGGGCGCCGTGGTGATTCAAGCCTGCAGCGCTGGGGGACCCGTGTTTATCATTAACATACAGGACCACATTGCGCTGTACTTTGAGGCCACCGTGGGTACGGTTGAATTAACAGCCACATTATGGCAGGCGTTTAAGCGTATATACAGGGGGTGATCCTATCCACTGAACTTGGGATCCTGAAAGGCATTCGGGCTGAATTGAGACATCATGAAGCCACACTAGCAGGGCTGCAGCAGGCGTATGCTACATCCCCTACTTCCAAGCTTAGGAATGAAATGAAGACGAGCCTAGATGCGTGTAGAATTGTATCGGACCGGGAGTTGAAATACCTGGATAAACCTGTGATGGCCAGAGGATATGGGGAAGCAGATAGACCAGGCAGATTATTAGCCAATGCAGTGAAGAGAGACAGGGGGAGCAGGTACATCCCATGCATCGTGGGCACAGATGGTAGCCTAGCGCACACGATCAGCGATATAAACGCAGTATTCCACAAATTCTATGCTGATCTATACTCACCCAAGGGCCTGAGGACTGAAACAGAACTAGATGGATATCTGAGTAGAATTCCCACAACACCTTTGCCGGCAGAGACCAGGAAGTCGCTTGAGGCTCCACTGACCCTTGAAGAAATCAAAGCTGCAATTTCGGACCTGCACAGCAGGAAAACACCCTGGTAGGATGGGTTTAGTGCAGAATTATATAAAGAATTTAGGAACGAACTAGTGCCCATACCTACTAGATTTGTGGAATGAAGCATTACAGGGCGGGGTGCTGCCCGAGTCTATGCGTGAAGCAACAATTATACTACTCCTGAAACCAGATAAGGAAGCGGATAGATGCAAGTTGTGGAGGCCCCTATGATAAATACAGATGCGAAAATGTACGCTAAAATAATAGTGAAGCGGCTCTCTCCTTTAACGCCATATATGGTCCACAGAGACCAATCCAGTTTCATACCAGGGCGACATACAGCCTTAAACATACGTAGATTATATAATGTCATGGCACAAACGGCACAAGACGTCCAGGCTGTTCCCATGGTCTTGCCATGCAAAAAGCTTTTGACACAGTTTCTTGGCCCTTTCCATTCCGTGGATTGCAGAATTACGGCTTTGCGCCCAACTTTGTGTCATGGATCCATCTATTGTATCCACAACCGTGCGCTGGGGTAGGCACGAACGGTATCTTCTCCCCTACACTAGCCTTAGCGGGCGGCACAAGGCAAGGTTGCCCCTTATTGCCTTTGCTTTTTGCCTTTGCCTTTGCTTTTTGCCTTTGCTTTTTGCTTTTTGCCTTTGCTTTTTGCCTTTGCCTTTGCCTTTGCTTTTTGCATTGGTAAATTGTTCCTCTTGCTGATCTCATTCGTGAGCGTTTTGGGAGGACAGGCCTGCAACTGGGGGGTGAGGGGGGGGTCCCGAGATAATCTCCCTATATGCTGATGATATATTGCTGTATGTTAGGGACCCACAGCGCCACTTGAACAACATTTTTGAAAGGGTAGTGGAGTTTGCCAGACACTCGGGACTACACCTTAACTCCACCAAATCAGTCGGATGGCACACGCTAAATAGACACCGGAGCCAGGCCTAAATGGGCCCTGTCTGATTATAGGTACCTGGGAGATCAGGGTGGCCTGTATGGATACCTTGACCTTTGACTTAAACTATGGCAGTAACTTAGGTGTGCTCTCGGGGCAAAGTTGCAGAGATGGAGTCGCATCCCGCTTTAATTGGCTGGGAAATTAGCTCTGATAAAAATGGTAGTGTTACCCAAGCTGTTATACTATTTTCACAACATTCCTATGTGGCCGGGACAGGCATTCTTTACTGAGCGGCTGGGTATGTGTTCGGCTTTTGTATGGTCAGAGGGGGCAGTGCTCATGAAATGGGAAAGACTGGCTCAACCGGTTGGGAGGGAGGGTCTGGGTGCTCCAGATTTTGAGTTGTATTTCTTAGTGCGATCAGCCCCAACGATCCTGCTGCTGGCAGGTAATAAATACCATAAGGCACAGGTGTTCTACCCAGAGCAAGTGACACGGCAGGCCTGGAATAGGTTGTATATAAGAACTGATACGCAGACAATTTACGACCGTAACCTGCCACTATGGGGACTGCCATGGGTAGAACCCGCCATGGAGAAACTGCTTGAAAGGGTGTGGAAAAGTGCTGGTATCCAAACGGTTGGGGACTCGTATATGGAGGGCAGATTTGTAGAATGGGAGACCATGCATACACATACAGTGGAATCCCCCTTGCAGAAGCTCGAATATCTATTCAGAGGTACCATCTGAACTGAACTCCCACCCCTGTCTGCGATACATAGTCAGGTTAGGGGGTAGTAAATACACTATCTCAGGCTTGTATAACCTGGCACGGTCACTGACACCTAGCAAGGGTCCTGATGTTAGATCACAGTGGGAAACTAACTTGGGGGCAGCGATCCCGCAAGAGTATTTAAATTCCATTTGATAAAGGGAGTGTCTATGAACACGAGACACCGACACGTACACTTCAAGATTGTCAATAGATTGTACTACACCCCTGCGAGAATCTGTAAGTTTGGCCTCCTAGTTACTGGGGAATGCCAGCTATGCAAAAGTGCAAATGCCAACCTATTACATATGATTTGCGATTGCCGTGGGTTAGCAGTCTATTGGGGGAAAGTCAAGGATACATTGGACGCAATACTGGGGCGACCAATGCACCTCACATGCATGCAATGCATTCTGGGATGCACAGAGAAAATGGATGCTACAAACCGTAGACTGTTTAGACCTGGTACTGGCAAAGAGATCTATTCTGAAATGCTGGACATGGGAGAGTCCCCCTGTGGGGTCGGACTGGTTCCATGATGTGATGTGCGCCAACACGGTGGAGGAACTATACCTACCCCTAGTACCTAGGCCTAGCCACCGAAGAGACATATGGCAAAACTTCTGTCAATACCTGGTGGACACGGCCAATGGGGAGAAGTGATAAATATTCTGTGGCCTGGCTGACAACGCGCCGAGGGGCAGGGTCCGGGGCAGAAACATAAACATATAAAGGCCACCCTCTGCCATGTAATTGTAGTTGCACAATATTGCATTATTGTAGGCTGCTTGGAGCTTTGAACTTACCATTCTGTCGACGCAATGTGTATTCACCTGGTGTATGTATGTTAAATAAAGTGGTTACAAAGAAAAGTAGAATTTCATCTAGAGTATTCTCTTACAAGGTTTCTTTTATTATTATACGAACTTGTATTTCAACATAAGATCCATAAGTTGTATTTCTTTTTTTTTTTTAACTTAACAAATTAAACAATTTAAATAATCATTTATCTCATTACTTTTTGAATTGGTTGTTTAAGAACTTAACTACCCTATCCACTTCCACAGAAAAGACCAGTGATAGATAAGGCTGCTCTGATAAATGATGCTTGGTCGTTCGTAGAATCCATTGCTCCTGATTGGTTCCTGGCTATCGAAGGCTGATCTTGTCTGGAGAGGGCGATCAGAGCCCCTGTGCCGCCGCGGCCATCCTCTCTCCTTTGAAGAATAAAAAAAAATCCAACTCATTCTTCATGTAACCTTTTACTATCAGATGACAGAGCAATGTCTGAAAGCATAAGGTATCAAATTCCTGCATGGGCCTCATTGCGACCACTCATGTAATGAAACCGTCTTTATTACGGAAGTATTAAACAAAAATTATATTCAAAACAGTGTGTGTACTTTGAGTGAAGGAGCTTAACCGCTTCAGGAATGCATAATTATGATACTAATTGATCTGCTAATGGAATTATTTATTCTGTTTTTATCAGCGCTTTGGCGGCCAGTGCATACGCTCTCCGCTATCCTTTTTTATTAAATTCTTTTATTTTTGTAACCCTTTTTACGATTGCACATTCTGTACACAAAAGGCATACATTGGCTGACATTGTCAAATAGAATGTCTGATGTCATGTTATTAATGTCTTTTACTAGGATTGTATAATTCAATTCGTACAAAACCACTTTAGATCGCAGGGAACAGACAAAGTGCGATGGAAAGGGAGGCAAGATGGAAGAGAAATGGGAGAGGAGGTGTCCATATGCATAACACAAAGGCACACCCTTTACACCACAGCGATCCATTGTTTAGAGTTGTTGGAAATTGAGATGAAAATCTAAACGTTGTCATTAATGATAAGTTACGAATGGTTTAAAAAGGAGTTTGCTTTTTACTGCAGTGTATTTTAATAAATGCACGCAGTCCCTGCTCGGATATCTCCTCCCAAGGCAGCTCAAATAATTTCTTGGAAAAAAATCTAAATGTTTAAACTTTTCATGGACCTGACATTACCTTCGGTGTCACTGGTAACCAAGTTTCTCGTACTCGCTTTAAAAAAAAAAATCTCCATAGATTTGACCACTGACATCCATCTTCATATGTTATATTTAAGCTTTATCTGGAGGCACACTTGTTAACTGCAGCGGTTCAGGCACTGGTTCAGCTGAAAAGTTGTAGAGAATGTTTCAGAAGATCTGGAAGTTGGTCACAGTGATGGACACTTTTACATCTTGAATTGCTTTGTTTTCCAAAAGGAGAGAGCTCACTTTTCAGAATCCCAATCTATGCAGCCTTTGGAAAGGCTTTGATCTGCCTTAGGTCATGCGTCCTCGGGTCCATTCCTAATTCAGTGTTTTCAGGATGGATAGCCACACAGAATTAATTGCTTTCAAATAATCGGTGCTTGTCCATAAAATCTGGTGTGGTTGGGTCTCTTGGGAACCAGATTGGACGAGCCCTTAGTTGAAGGTATTAGGCAATTTAAACTTTCTCTCAAGCCTTCTCTAAATCAACATTGTATTTTTTTTTCAATTGAAATGACCACATAGAGAAAAGCTTGTTTTACTTGGCACCAAAACACTATTGACTAAGTTACCTAAAATGCTGCCATCAAGTTCACACAATTGAGGGGTGCGCGAGTCTAGTACTTGTGGGCCGTAAACCGGGCCGGTTTTCCGGACATTCTGAATATTCGTGCATTCAGTGGATCCACATGAGAAACTGTTCTCAAATCGTTTATCCAGAAAAATCGCAAAGACTTGGAAGCTGAAAGGTCATCACTGACCTTAGGAGATGCAGGAAGTTTCTTAAGAATGTTCTTTACCAAATGATGCACCATCATATAAATCGCACCCAATATAAGTAGCACACCAGTCTTAAAAATTCCCGCTATGTGTTCATTTCTTTTTGAAAATGGAATTTTCCTTAGGAAATTGTGCCTTAACATTAATTGGACTTCCTTTCCTCAGATCTGCTTTCTGAATACGTTTGTAAAAATTATATATCCTTTGTTGTTTAATGTGGTGTTAATGTATTTTCTTTTTACTATTGTTTGTGGGTGGATGTCCTAATCCTCAGCAGAGTCATTCATCTGCCTGTTTGCTTATTTTTTTAAATCTTCTACCCTCATCTATTTCCCCTTCTTTTGCTCCATTTCCTGTTTGCTTTCTTTTTACAATCTGCTACCCTCATCTATGTGCCCTTGTTTTGCTCCATTTCCTCTGTTTGCTTTCTTTTTTTTCAATCTGCTACCCTCATCTATCTGCCCTCGTTTTGCCTCTTTTCCTTGGTTTGTTTTCTTTTTTCAATCTGCTGCCCTCATCTGTGTGCCCTTCTTTTGCTCCTTTTCCCGATTGCTTTGTTTTTTCAATCTGCTACCCTCATATGTGTGCCCTTCCTTTGCTCCTTTTCCTGATTGCTTTGTTTTTTCAATCTGCTACCCTTATCTATGTGCCCTTCTTTTGCGCCTTTTCCTCGGTTTGCTGCCTTCAATTTGCTACACTCATCTATATGCCCATGTTCTCCTTTTCCTCTGTTTGCTTTGTTTTTTCAATCTGCTACCCTCATCTGTGTGCCCTTCTTTTCTCTGTTTGCTTTCTTTCTTTAATCTGCTACCCTCATTTATGTGTCCGTTTTCTCTGTTTGCTTTCTATTTTCAATATGTTACCCTCCTCTGTGTGCCCTTCTTTTGCTCCTTTTCCTGTTAGCTTTAATTTTTCAATCTATTACCCTCATTTTTGTTGCCTTCTTTTGCGCTGTTTGGTTAGTTTTTGAATCTGATCCCCTCATCTAGCTGCCCTTGTTTTGCTCCTTTTCCTCGGTTTGCTTTCTTTTTTCAATCTGCTACCTTAATCTATGCGTCAGTTTTCTCCTTTTCCCCGGTTTACTTTATTTTTCAATCTGCTACCCTCATCTGTGTGCCTGTTTGCTCCTTTTCCTCCTTTTCCTCGGTTTGCTTTCTTTTTTCAATCTGCTACCTTCATCTATGTGCCCTTCTTGTTCTCCTTTTCCTTGGTTTGCTCTCTTTTTTCAATCTGCTACCCTCATCTATGTGCCCTTCTTTTGCTCCTTTTTCTCGGTTTACTTTATTATTTCAATCTGCTACCCTCATTTATGTGCCCTTTGTTTGCTACTTTTCCTCTGTTTTCTTTTGTATCTTAGCTTATCTTCCTTTTGGGGTGCTGTACGACCAAATGCGCCACCAATGTGTGGTCACTTTCCCTTTCCCTGTTGGGAGTCATTTTCTTGATTTAAGTGCTGAGGATGAGTATCCTTGTCCTATTTGCATAGACATGCATAATAGCCCAGCAGTTAAGGGGTTAACAGAGTGATGGAACACCATGGATCTAAACATGTTTCCTGTTGGTAATGGTAACAGGATGAGGCCTGTGTCACAAGGGTATTCCAGAAGCCCGAGTTGTGGCTTTAACCTCGATGTTCTTTTAATATTAGAAATGTCATTTTTCAGAAGAAACGTGTTTTTGCAATTTTGGTGGAATTGTTGAATCAACCATTTTTTGCAGTCCGAATCTTTCAGGTGAACACTTTAAATTGTATGCATTCAACATGTCTAAAACTCATTGCTCGGTTTCTTTTTTGCCAATTCTTCTAGTTGGGGCTGCATTTCTCACTTGAAAATTACCTTATGGCGTCATCCCTGTTCCTACAGATATGGTATCGGGAGGAGAGATTGGTCAGCCTTCGACTCTGTATCAAATCATATCACTTCTTTAAATCTATTTTGTATTCTTAGCAGGTCAGATAGCACAGTGAGCTAAGCGCTTGCCCCCGATGCAGCCTGCTGTGGAAGGTTTGAATTGCGGCAGGGTCAACTCAGCCTTTCATCCTTCCGAGGTCGATAACTTGAATACTGCTTTGTGGGATAATAGTGTCTTCTGTTATTTCAGCGCTCCGAGGCCTACGTTGTGTAGCACTATGTAAGAAAAAGTATTCACAAAAGTTATCCATCTTCTCCACCCTCACAAGATTATTGCAATCTATAATGTATAGTCTAAGCTAACAGATCCGGGAGGCACCGGAAAGACGAGAAAAATAACGCTACATACCATGCTTCTAAATACTCAAAACTCATCAATGTAATGATGAGGATCCACGATTTTTTTTACGACAAAGCTGGTCAGGCTTAAACTTTCCATTGGAATCGATTGAGGTAATATTAAGCCTGGGAGCGGGACCACCCTGTCGGTAACGGCCCGTCGGCGAAGTGAAGGGCCTGAGCAAAGCGAGGATCCCTTAATGAGGGCGGCGGTGCCATTACCGACTGGGTCAGCCCGTCGCCGAGGTGAATTTCGCCATTAGCACCCGTGTAATTGTTTTAAAAAAAAACAAAGAAACTTACTTTTGTGGTGCAGCTCGGCTCCGGCAGTGCTGTCCGGAAAGCCCATCTTCCATGGTGATGACTGTGATGTCATCAACATGGACAACAGACTTCCCAAAGAGTGAGCAGCACTGCCCGAGCCAAGCCGCACCACAAAGGTACTTTTTTTTTTTTTTTTAACAAAAGGACACCATTAGCATGTAGGAAACTACACAGGTACTAAATGGTGAAGGGGGAGCAGAGAAGGAAAGGGAAGTGCCCGTGACCAAGGAGAATGCTCGTAACACAGGCTTTCCTTAGTGAATACAGCCCTCGTTCATCGAAAAATATAGGGGGGGTTGGGTAAGGGGATATAAGTGGTGGGAATAAGGTGTAAATAACAGGAGAGGGAGACTTGGGGGCGGGGGGGATGGCGCATGCAAATATTTTTTAAAAAAGTGTTTTTTCAAAAAGAACATTTCAGCACAAAACTCATCTAAAAAATAATTGCCGATGTTACAACATAGAACCGAATTTCCGTCATTACACTGCTCTCGAGTATTATTTTTGCTCTCTTCTGAGAGGTTTTGTTTGTAGTAAAACTTTTCAAACCCTTCCCTGCAAGGCCTGCGGATGAGGAACGAAATGCGGTACCCGTAAGAGATGTACAAGGAAGGAGTCCCAAGACAGCAAACTCTGATGTGCAGGTGTGCACTGGTCAATTTAGAGCCATTAGTCACAACAGCTACATCTAAACCCGGCCGCTTGGTGCTTTGATAAGAACGTAATAGGTTTTCGCTGCTGCTGGCATGACTTGGGCTCCCTGCCATCTGGATTTCTGGGCAGCAAGAAGGCACATCTGATGGTCCCAGCTCTAAAGACCAAGTCTTTGTTTCCATGACTCCTCAAAAAGACAGGCCTTGATGCTGACATTCGGTCCCTCTGAAATCCCCATCTACCGCAATGTCTGGAAGAGCGCAGCTTATTGGACGTCGTTCAGTCTGGGTTCAGAGCGGGACGTTGAATTGGTTCTGCCGATGTTTTTTCTGGCAGAGGATTTGCTGGTGACTGTATAGAAGTGCTGTCATTGTGTCCATTTCACATTGCACCTGTCGGACGCCTGTGAGAAAATGGATCATGGTGGCTTGTTGCCCTGTCCTGAGGCCTGCCCGGGATTGGTAGCCATTTCTTAGTGGATTTCCTGTTTCCTGCAGGGCGGGCCTAGAGATGAGCATGGGTTCCCACAGTGCTTGTCATCGGCATTTGTAATATCATCTGACACATGACGCACCTTTTGCCACAAATAGACCCGTTGCCTTGCCCGGTGACCTCTGGCTGATTTTCATTATCTCATCATCAATATATTCCTAGTGGGAAAATAATTTCACCTACCCCTTCCACCTCCCCTCCATCACCATTCGGGAGCGCATGGTGGAAGGTGCTGTGCTCATAAGCAAGGTTCTGCCCCAGTCGAGTGCATGGTATGATAGGTTATTTATAACGCGCTTAATACTCAGAGGTTTCTAAGCGCAGACTCTGGGATCGAACCTGTGGTGCTCCGTGTCACCTTGCTTCCAAGGCGAGAACATTGCCGCTGAGCTATCCTCCTGAGAATTAGATATGAGAATGTGCATAGCTCTCAACTCGCCCGCATTTGGCGGGTGTCACCCGCCTTGCAAAGGGCTGACTCACCCGCCAAGCCTCCTGCACGCCCATTCATTCCAATGGGCGTCTCACCCGCCAAAAACAAAATCGGGTGATTTCACCCGCCTTTGCCAGACAAATGGTTGAGAGCTATGAATGTGTGAACGCTCCTTTGCGTTTCTACGGGGTTCGAGCCTACAGCATTGAGCTCTGAGGCGGTTTGGCATCTGCCGAACGAGGAGCAGTCATGAGAGCTGAGTTTGAATACAATCTCCACCAATGTCTTTCTAAATTGGCCTTGTTTGTTTTCATTTGATTACAGAACTATAGAATTAAAATAAATACACTTTTTTATTGAAATGTGCAATAACCTTCTTACTCTTATTGGTACAGCGTCCTTTCATCGCGGGATGTTTTTTCGCAGGGTTTTTTACTGCGATTTTTTTTTTTTTTTTTTTCTTTTTTTTTTTGCCGAAAAAAGTCATCAAATTGGGGGGGTGGTTAAAAAAATTACATAAATGGGGTGTGGCTGTACGGGAAAATAAAAAAAATGAAAGGGGATGGGCGTTTAGGGGGGTAACCCCCCCCAAAATAAAAAAATAAATAATTCAATGAGTTATTTTAAAAAAATATCTACGGTAAAAAACCCTGCGAAAAAACATCCCGTGATGAAATGACATGGAACCATCTTATTATATCATAGGTTATACAATATGAAGTTGAAGTCGGTGTCCTTTCAATGTTGGTTTGTTTTTAGCTCACCTCAACTTCTTTATTATTTGCTCACCACAGGGCATTATTCTAAAGAGGTCACATTGGGAGATAGCCCCTTTGTGTATTTGGCTCCCCCAAGCTGCTGGGCAATGAAATGCGAGCTCCCTTGAAGAAAGTGCTTGCTGTCATGTAATAGTTAAGGTGGAGCAAATGTGGTACAGCAGAATAGTGGCGGGGCTTTTAAGCACTGCACAGCCATTGTCCTAGCTGTAGACACATTGTATGCTAATTATGTCCGTCTTCTAACACTGGGGAGTAGTTGGGTGCAAGCAGATGGGGGCGGGGGGTTGGGCTAAAGTGAGGAATGCTTGTGCTATTTTATTCTGCTTATCTGTGTCCTTAATCTGATGCAGCAGGGTCCATGTGCACTCCCCTCGTACTGTTGCATCAAATCGCTGTCATGCATTTGCGCTATAGCAAGTAGACGGTAGAATCTCATGGCTACCAGTCTGTGGTCTTCCTACACACTATGAACATGTGTATATACAGTAACTCAAATCGCACTGCACCGAATGCTCAGATATAGAGAGTTTAACTTCCCTGTGAAGTTCATTGTAGCATCTATACAGTACTCCTTGTTCTGATTCCAGAATGGATACAGCGGATCATGGCGCTGTAGGGGAGTTCCCATGCTTACTGTATTGTGATTGGTGCCTACAGCTCTTCTTTCCGTCTCTGACTTTCTTTCTATCTCATCATCGTCACAAACTCTCTTCTATTCTGCTTCGTCTTGATTCCCCTGCTGCCTGTGACACACTGGCTCCCTCTATTCTACTTTACCCATTTTCTTCCGTTGGTCTATCCGCTCCACTTTATTTTGTGTTTTCCTCTTAGTTACACAATTACGTCTTTACTTTATTCTGTGCTCTTCTCCATCTGAATCCCTTGCCTCTGGGGTCCCTCAAGGTTCTGTTCTTGGCCCACCTCTGCACACAACTCTTTGGCATCTCGAGTTTCCGCCTTTGGTTTTCAGGCACATTGTGTACAGATAACACCACTTCCATGTACTCTTCCTTGCCTTCCTTTTCTAATGAGCTGCCTCTTTATCTTTCATGTAGTCCTTCTGCCATCGAGTCTTAGACGGCCTGTCACTTCCAGGCTAGCCCATCGGCCTCGGGGCGCTAACAAAGCAGAACGGGCAATTATTAGACAAAACAAATGAAGAAAAGCATCTATATATTGCCAAATGCTCAAGAGTTCAAGAGTACAGAATATATGAAAACTACTAATCGATGGAACCAGATTTTACACTCAAGGCCCTAATATTACAAAAACCTGGATCACATATAAAAAAAAGAAAAGGACAATCGGGAAAAACGGAAAAAGGCAAAAAATAATCCGCATCAGGCCACCCAAATAATAATAAACAATCATAAACACCTTAGGGACAATAAACAACAACTAATAGACAGCACAAGCAGAGCATCTATGCATTCTCAAACATCCTCCAACACAATTCAACAGAAATGTTATTCTTCACCATTTATCCACAAATGTCGCCTCCGCCTTGTATATGTTTTGCTCCTCTTACGGTGTCCCCGCCTTCCTTGGGCTGACTTTGCTTGTACTTCTAAGAAGCACATTCGTGTAGTTGCTCGCACTTGTCGCTTTCTTCCGCCTAACCCCAAAGTGTGTCATCTACTCACTTTCTCCGCTGATGAAACCCTACTCCATTCTCATTCGGTCTCATTTACACTTCTGTGGCTCGCTCCATCTTGCTCTTCCCATAAATGCCCTCTGCAGGCTTTTCAGTCTATTCTTTATCCGGCTATTCACATTTGGTGTGATCTTAATTACTGCGCTACTTTTTCTCCCTGCCGGCCTCGACTACGTTGGCTTTCTATTCTTGCTCGTTTTTAATTTCTTTTATTATGTATCATTCGCACCTCGCCTCCACTTAGCTTCAGATCTCGTCACTCTACACGTCCCATTCCAATCTCTTTGTTCTACTTCCCAAATCACTCTTTCTCTTCCGGGTCCTCTTTGTGCTTGGCCTCGTTTTCGTTCTCTTCAGTTACTTGCAGCTAAACTAGAAATGTTGACCTACTGATCTGCTTCTTTCTGCACTTCTTCCACCAGAGGAACATCTGCTCTCATTGCGTTTCCCACCCGATTTTCAGATTGTTCTGCTAACAAGTATTTTGTAAACAACGCACATTGACGCCACTGGAATCTGACAAAAAAGGATAACTGACCAATTTCATACCGAATCAGTGCACAAGGCGTACACTGAGGGAGGTTTAGAACCCTCCTCCAAAATTTGCCTTCAAGTTTCTTGAGAACATATTTTTCCATTACTCTCCAAGTTTCTAGACCATACAAGATTACTGGGACGGTCTTCTGGTTGTAATAGGTAATTATCAGTTTTATTGAAAATTTCCCATATTTGTACAAAATGATTTTCGATTGTGAGATAGCTGTTACTATTCTCTGATTCAAGAGCGGCAATTGTGCTTGCTTAGGTTGCGGAGTACTGATTTGCATCCCAAGTTAAGTATATTGATGGACTATTTCTAAATTAGTCTCTTGGAATGACCATTTAAATTTATTTGACTGTCTTGGTTGGACATTGTAAATCATGATTATTTTTATTGTTATTGTTGATCGTAAGTTGATTATGCGAAATGTAACCTTCTAGGGCATGTAATGCTTTTTGTAGGCCACTCAGAGTTTTTGATATTAAAATCAGATCATCTACGTATACTAGAGCGGGAATCTTCACTAAGCCCAGTGCAGGAGGATCGCATGTCAGATTTTGAAAAATGTCAGGGATCTCATGGATGGAAAAAATTAAACAGAGCGGATGCTAGAATGCATCCCTGTCGCAGCCCCTTCTTAGTAGAAACAGAGGCTGATAGCAAACCTTCCACATTCAGTCAGACTTGGATCGAAGTATCAGAGTGTAATTTGTTGATGATGTCAATAATAGTCGCTGGACATTTGGCTCTTTGCAACTTCTGCAGCAAGATCTCCCGAGAGACTGAATCAAAGGCTGCATGAAAGTCAATGTAGGCGAGGTACAGGGGTTGCTTATTGGTTTGGGCCTAATGCTGGATTGCATATAATGACATCAAATCGACACTAGTGCTCATCCCTCGTACAAAGCCTGTTTGGCATGGGTCTCTCTTGTGATATGTTGTGGACCAAGAGTTGAAGTCGTGCAACACACATCGAGAAAATATTTTCCCAATGACTTCCAGCAGAGATATAGGCCTATAATTCTGCGGCAATGAACAATTTCCTTTTTTGTTTATTGGGATAACCACTTCTTTACGCCATGAATCGGGAATTTCCTTTTTCTTGACAACGTTCAAAAAGATGGTATGTAAGATCCTAGCCCATTCATATGGGTGTGCTTTCAAGATGGCATTGGTGAGACCATCAGGCCCCGGAGCTCGTGAGCTTGAAGACTTGGTGATGAACTCCTCAATAACTTCTATTTCATTTTTTAACTGCCACTTGTCGCAATTAATTACTGGTGGTGTTTGAATTGGCCATTGTGACACATTATATAACTCATGGAAGTATGTGAGCCATTGGTCTTCGGTCAGCCCATTCATTTGAGCCGCAAGTTGCTTTTTTCCTTTGATGTTATTCAAAAGTGACCACATGTCCGCTGAATTTTTCTATGACCATGTTCTCAACATAGTCTCGCCATCTCTCTGGTATTTAATGGCTCTTCTTGCCCGGGTCCAGTTTCAATAGCTGCAATTTATAGATTTCAGAGCCAGCTTTCTGTTCTCCATAGGCAAAAACTTCGGTGCATTTATTTCTCTGCATTTTTGTATCTTTTTTTTCCTTTTGTTCCTGATCGAAACAATGGGTTTTGACTTTATGGTTTTGAAGTTTTGAAGTAAATTCCAATAGTGCAGTTGTCTAAAGCGAATCTTTGAAATATTCTACATTCTGCTTCAGTTTGGTTTCAAAGTGAACTAATTTATCTTCATTCCATCGGAATCTCGTTTTGTTGTTATTGATTTCCAAATTGTGGGTATAGTGATCTCTTTGATGGACTGGACACTGTTTCCCAGGCCATTGTCAAAATATTATGGTTGCTGAAACATTGCTTAATCACTTCAAATTGGGCAATTTTGTTGAATAGAGACCTATCAGAGAATATGTAATCAATAATACTGTCACTGAGGCCTCTTGTCCAAGTTGCCTGCGGGGGTATATCACCCTTGATCGCTCCATTAATTATTTTTTGTTGCCGTTCCTCAATTAGATTCTTCCATTTGGCAATTATTGGTTTCTTCAGTTTGCTTTTATCTAAGCAGTGCATGTTCAGATCACCAGCCACAATGATATTTGTAACCTCATTATCCAAGGCTATTAAATCAAACATTTCGATAATGTTCCTGAAAAAGAGGTTGTCACAAATAGCTGCTGGATTCCGGTAAGTATTAACCAAGGCAATGACCTGCTCTCTAGTTGAGATCTTAACTATTGAATGCATTGGTTAAGAGAAGCCCAAGGTTGCAATATGCACGAGGAACTTGATTTAGATGCCAGCATCAAACCCGAAGTTGGTCTACCATGAGAGGCCCATAATGCTGGAACCAATACGATGTCGTAATCATTCCAGACCGGCGGGTTCCTCAGCCAGATTTCTTGAAACACTAGTATATAAAAATATCTAAGATGTTTTGCGAAGGAGATCATTAGATGTGAATGACCTCTAGTATTCCAACTTGCAAGTTTAATACTAAGTGTTTTTTCACGCCCCTTAGCTTGGATAGTCTTTGGTTATGAGTGATGTACAGCACAGGGTAAACCAGCGGTGGTTTGCTGAAGACCACTAATATATTTATTTATTGCAGTTTTAGTAAACTCCGGGGTCTTAGATGTTCCTTGATCTTGCTTAATGATGAAGCCTAACTCAAACAGCTCCTCCTTCGCTTCCCAGATGGTCCTTGCCACCAATGCTGAGGCAATCCACAATCTCACTGTCTCCGGTTTGGAAAAGGTTTGGAAATTCCACCTGTACCAAATCGACTGTGGACAGGTCAGTAAGCAGGAAAGCGTCTTTGAAAATGTTCAAAATATTTGCTCACCACAATGTGTATTGCTGAAAAGGTGCAGGCCGACACTTTACGATAAAAGTGAACTGATCCTTTTTTGGTCTTAGGTTTGCTTGTTTGTGTCTATTTTGATCAGTGTTCACAACCAGAGGGGCTGATGTTGTAATATGCTGTGAAGTTGTTGTCGCAGTTGTGTAAGAGTCTCTTCATTCTTGAATCGTTGGCGTCCCTACATTCTGTGATAATTGGCATGAACAAGTCATAGTGTGTTTCGGGACCTCTCTTGTATATTCCTCTGGGTGGATATTGGATCTTCCTTTAGTTCCTTCATAATTTTTAGAGGTAGACGGGTTCAGCTGAGAGTTACATGGTGCTTGTGATTCTAAGTAAGCATCAACTGCTTCACAAATCTCTTTCCTGCGTAGAGCTTGATTCAGACTTTCTTGTTCACCCAAAGTCTTTGCTCGGGGTTGATAGATGTGTGTTTTGGATGTTAAAGGTGTAATTGCCACACCGTTATTGCCTTTCAGTGGAGGAGGCTGAATTTTAGATATTTCGTCCACCAGCTCATCTAAAGGTTGATGTGATAGACAGCCTCAAGCTTCATTGTGCTGGACAGCTGAACTCTTGTTGTTCTTTCGCATTAATTTATATTTATTTATGACCGCTGCACTTGCCATTGAAGGTCGAGTCGTCCGTAATCTCTTAATGAATTGTTTAGAGGAAGAGTTAGAGATTATTTCTGAATTCTTAATGTTCTTTTTCTTTTTTTCATTAGAGTCGGACGGACTTTTCTTTTTAGAATACGTCTTCAACGGTTTTTTAGTTACTTTCTTGGATTGGAATATATTGAAAATTTTCTGAGGTGGAGCTTTCAGTCCTATGTCTGCTGAAACTTGACTCGCTCTGGATTCCACATTCTCCCCTAAGGAGCTGGGAGAACAGATCACTTTAGAGAATATTGGAAGAACTGGAGTAGGGGCTACAGAGGTATTTTCCTGAAAATTCAGTAGTCCAGGTACGATGTCATGAGTTAGCAGCTGTTTGCCTCCTTTGCGGAGAGAGTTCTTATGGATTATTTCTTTTTCGATCCATTCAGCAATACGGTTGATTTGGGTCTCTTGATACGAGATCTTTTGATCGAGCGTCTCAAATAGCCGTCCTAAGGTGACAATTCCTGTGTTAATGGCGGCTAGTGTGATTTCAAGAAAGGGTGGTTGAGGTGTCATTCCGGTGCCAGGGGCAGGGGCTTAGGGTGCCGTGGAGTTGGGGCTATAAAGGAAAACAGAGGGACAAGTAGAAATAGACTGCTTCTCACGTAATTTTCTTCATGTAGTCCATTTGAAAAGCTAGCATGGAGAGACAAATCAGAGATGGAAGTTTGGGCCAAATCGATCGGAGAGGCCCCACTGTTCATCATTGGGGTAGAGAAGTTGTTATTCTCCTCTAACTCCGATGAATCGGAAATTGATACATGTGTGATGTTACATGAGCCTCGGTTGGATTTATAGCCTTGAGCTCTTGGCAATGCAAAGTTTTGTCATCAGATTTAGATCCACTATAATTGGAGCAAGGCTCATCCGAAACTCGAGACCTCTTTCGCCCCCCTTCTCTCCCGGCTCCTAGATTTGAGCTACGTAGCACACAGTCATTCCTAATGTCCTTCATAACAACCTCTTTTTTGACTGACGGGGACAAAACAATATGTGTTTGGGCGATTTTCCGTGGTAAGGCGGCACAAGGGCCACTCTCTGCCATTTTAGAGCTAGTTAGCGTGTCTGCCATGTTAGATTTTAAAGTATACATGCTATGAAAGACGCTAACCTGGTGGCTTTGTTTAAACCACTTTAAACACTACTAATAGATTCAGTCAATAAAAAACACTTAGACTTAAAAAACAAAAACAGTAACCAGAGAATTAAAACAAATAACAATTCACAATTGAAACAAAATAAGGTTACTATAAGCACCGTGCCCTTACAACGCCCTCAACACCCGTAGACAGCCCTTGTCAAACAGCGCTTCTCAAAAAGCGCGCGCTCGTAAAACGTGAGATTTCCAGGTTAAATGGATTATGGGATGGTGGGGCGGGATCAACAGTGCACCAAAAACTGTCCTTTCTTTGTTTCTCTTTCTCTTTTCTACGGAAAGAGAAATAATGGTATCAATATAACAGTCACTCAAGCCGGCTGGCACAGTTCATTTCTGCTACAAAGTCCCTACCCTTTAAAGTAACAGGAGCAGAAAGGCACAGAAGAACAGCAATCCTCAGCGCGGGGAGCAGCAGATGCACCCATAGACAGCCCTTGTCAAACAGCGCTTCTCAAAAAGCACGTGCGCATAAAGCGCGAGATTTCCAGGTTAAATGGATTGTGGGATGGAGGGGTGGGATCAACAGTGCACCAAAAACGGTCCTTTCTTTGTTTCTCTTTCTCTTTTCCTTTAACAGGAGTAGAAAGGCACAGGAGAACAGCAATCCTCAGCGCGGGGAGCAGCAGATCCAGCCGTAGACAGCCCTTGTCAAACAGCACATCTCAAAAAGTAGACAGTCGCTTAATAATAAGATGAGGGAGGTTGGCACTTGAATCTCAGTTCTTTGACCTTTGAAGGTCACCGTTGCATATAATAGGGTCTTTGCAGGACTTTGTTCTCATTAAAACGCAATGGCACATTTTGTATCATTTTTATTTAGTATCTTTGAGCTTTCATGTGCTTAATTTCCTAAGTGCCAGGGCATCATTTGTTGAGGCATCAATGCTATCATGACCTTAAGTTGAGCTTCAACATATGTGCCTTGATTGCCCCTAAATCATATTCTTTGTGAATAGTGAAATAGTCTTAGGTGTTCATGTTTTGTTTGCATTGGTGTCAGATTTCCATCTATTTCTGTACATGATGCTGCCTGTTTTCTTTCCGATAAGAGTATGGAAGACCTGCTGAAAGCTTGATGCAGGAAAGCTAGAGCTTTGCAATGGTCTTTTAATTAGACATTCCACATTGCCTCTGAGACATGCAGGTGGCTGCTTTAGTGCTTCTGAAGCATCCAAGTTCATAGGTGCCCAGCAGATAGCAGCACCTTTTAAAACAGACAACCAAAATAACCCAATTCTTCTTCAACTCAGTAACTATTGCAGTCCAGTAACATCCATCCTATGCCCCCTTCCCTTCAAGCAGCCCCACTGATCAGGCGTCTGTCAGCCACTTCTACTCCCTAAAATAGGCAAATATGCCCCAAAAAATAAAATAGGGAGCAAAAGTACTCCAACATAGAGAGGAAATGGACATAGGAGCGTGTCCCACTTCTTTCATCCACGCAGCTCCATGGATACACCTGGACCAGTAGTACACTTATACTACAGGAAGAAACCTCGCTATTATTATTGCCTGATCTGAATGGGTAGACATGTTATTTTAATGGGCCTGAATAACTTGTTGCAAAGACATTTTTATTACAAAACATTTGTTATATAATCAAAACCTTTTTACTCTTTTATTAAATACTCCCATTGGGAATGGGAATCACTTTTTTTACTCCCTAATACATCATTTTGCTTCCAACTTTAAAAATGTTTGCTTCCAACTTTAAAAAATAGGCAGTAAAATACTCCTACTTCAAAATCTTCGAAGAGGCAATTTTCCTCCCCTGAACAATTGAAGCAATGGACACCAGCTGTATGTATTGTCACGTAATGGTCTTTATTGGTGTCTACATGGCGATACCAAAGGGACATTTTAAAGTGAAAAGTTAAAATATTTTGCAAACATTTTGGTTGATAAAATGGTGCACAGTTAAAAATGTATTTCCTACATGGGACTACAAATTCATGTCTACCAGAGTTTCATACATTGACCAATTTCAATCTTAGATTTTATCCAAAAATCATGGGTGTATTGATTGGTATGGAGTCTTGGAAAGCTCTGCATTGCAAGCAAACTATCTCTTTACAGGGGAAGGGCTGGTGGGCATAGAAGGAGGACCTTTAATAGCAGAGGCTAAAGAGCACATTCAAGATCTTGGCTGAAGACGGGATGAGAGGGGGGAGGGCAAGAGTGGGGATGGAGCGGAGGGTGGAGACTGGGTTCATTCACAGATTATTAATGAGAGCGGGCCACGGCAAGAGTAGGAATGGTGGGAACGAAGGTCGGGAGGTCAAGGCTATAAGCCCAAGCCTTCCACATCCTGATGGAAGAAGAAAGTAGTGGGGACAAAAGCGTGGCAGGAGTGGGGACGTAGAGGCAAAGAGTGGAAAGTAGGAAGACATTACCTGCAAGTGCAAGACTATTGCTCAATTGCGTGAGTAGAGCCAGAGGTGACCAGGGAAAAAGTTAAGTGTATTAGAATACACAAAATAACTTTAAAGTAGGTAGTCCGTAGACCTGGACTATGTGGGGAATCCAGTGCCCTTAGGTAAGGGGGGGTCATTGCCTCTTTATTAACATCAGTGGTACTTGCCAATTTTGCTGTCTCTTCAATCATTAGAATTCACCATCTACTGTATCATCCTGTCTCAAATAATCTAAATTGGAGCCACAAGAGTTTAATATCAGATTCATGACATAGGGTTATAGTCCTTCTACGATCATCCTAGAGATTCTTTCTCATGTCTCTATTAGTCGTTTTATTGTCTTACGACCCTGCCCTTTACAAGGTCTATGCTCCCTTTCTAAAATAATATACTCAATAGTTACTTTTTACAACAATTAAAATGCATTACTTGGCAAACGTTAATTTTGATAGGTCCTGAAATGAAAATGCTTGTAATATTTTCTCCCAAGGTGCACTGTCCCTGTGTCCTCCTGTTGTATTCGGTCATTAATTATTTTCCAGAAACTACAGTGAGTTCTATTTCAATACATATAATAATAAAAATATGCCACTCACTACAGTTGAACACCTTGAAAATATGCATCCAGTACTGAAGCTTAATGACGGCATGACTTAGTCTCGGAAGGATAACTCAGGAGCAATGAGCTCGCCGTGGAAGCAAGAGGACGCGGAGCAACATAGGTTTGAACCCCAGGTCCGTGCTTAGAAACCTCTGTGTATTAAGCGTGTTATAAATAATTATTATATATTTATATATTATATTTATAAAAACTCTGACATACGAGAGGGTATGTAATGTATTCCTTAGAGATCTAAAACTGCTTCCATGGTCTCCTAGGCAGATAAAGAACAGCAGGCAAATCTGTAGCAGGCTTCCTCTTGCTACACATCAGTACTGTGGAACAGTATCGCAGCACACATTAGAACAGGACCTTTCCTTTGCACATTGGTATGCAATGTATTGGTAAACCTTGGAGTCATCTTCGAATCCTCTCTCTCCTTCCTTCCTCCCTCACACTCAGGAGGTTGCCAAGAAGTCCCACTTTCAGCTCTTGCTTCTCAGAGAAATTTTCCCTATCCTCACCTTCGTCCGGAGGCTCAATGTTACCTGAGCCCTGGTTCTCTCTAGGATTCACCACTGCAATAGCCTCCTCCTGAATCTACCATTTTCCACTCTGCGACCCCTCCAGCTAATCCAGAATAGGACAGCAAGACTTATACTTGGCCTTAAGCCCAGGGACTGCATCTGTCCTGCCCTAAAGTCTTCACTGGCTCCCGGTTGCTGCACGGATTAAATTCTAATCCCTCTGCATCATCCACAAGACTGTCTGGGCCCAGGGACCACACTATCTTCAACGTTATCTTACTAAATACTCTCCCTCTAGACCACTATGTTCCTCTGGCACCAATTCCTGTGTGTAAAGCATTTTGCTAAACGGAGGGTAGGTGGTTGTCCACTTTCCTCAGCTGGCTCCATCCTATGGAACAGCCTGCCCCTCCCTCTGCTCCTTGAGTAGGACTTTGACAAATTCCGGAAGCTCCTTAAGACTTGCCTCTTTACCTTCCACTCTCCTATGCTAATCCCACAGTTGCTGTGATTGGTGTCCTGTATGCATCCTCGGGGCCCCTGACCTCCCTCACCCAATTGGTCCAGCTCCTGTCTACCCTCAGCACTTGCATTGGCACACCCTCCGCCTCAGAGGTTCGCACTTACACCTAACGTGGGTCTGGCCGTGTAGCACTCAAGAATCATAACGCTTCATCTGTGGCTCACCCACGAGCTCGGACTCCCCAGCACTTACCCCCCCTGCCCTCTTCCTTGCTGCACGTGCACGTTTTGAATACTAACAGGGCATAGTAGGTTTGTCCTTTTTCCTCCCACTGCTCTTAAATATTGTGTTTTGTAATGTGTTTCACTCCCTTGTTCCCTCCCTCCCTTTGCCCTGTGGGCACTTTGAAACAGTATTTTACTTGCTGTATAAGTGCCTAACAAGCAAACAATAAAAGTATGGCACCCTCTTCGTCATACATATTGGGGAAAACACACTTTCCTCATACACAGCGGGACAGCGACCATCCCCATTGCCGTCGGGACATCCCACCTTCCTCGTGCGCGCTGAAACCGTTCCACGTTCCTAATGCATGCCGGAATGTACCACCTTCCTCTTGCGCGGCCCACCTTTCTTGCGTGCGTGGGGGACAGCCCACCTCCTTTATGAACATCATGATGAAACTGAAGACCCTACTCTTTAAAAAAACATCTAGGTAACTGTTTATTGCAAGACCCAGAGCAAGAGGTGACTGCCGCTCCTCCCCCCGTCCTCCCCCAATCCTACTTATATTATTATATCCTCCTCTCAATTGTACAGTGCTCTAGCACTCGGTTAGCATTTCCCTATAGCAAACGTTTACATGCCTAGATTGAGGCAATTGGAGCGTTGATTTGAAAGGCTGATTTGTCTGTGCATTTCTACTCATGCTTTTTTAGGGTATTGTTATTCTGTGCAGGCAGACTCTAATATATAGCGTAACCTTATCAGCCCATGAAGGGCATTTCTTGGACGCATGGCGGAAGTGCTGTACCCCGAAGCTTCACTTCATATTTAAAGATGAGGTGAGCTTATATGGTGAGATGTCAAGGGTGAGCAGGGCTTGGCAAGCTCTTATCTGTTCCACAGAGCAACGCTAAACAGTGAACGTCAATAGAAGTGATTTGCTTGCAGTGAATTGGAGATAAACGGAATAATTGAATGGAGAAATGCCTGCATTATTTGTTTACCAAGATATACATCAAAAGATCAAAAACCAGCTTAATATACAGACTTTGTGAGCGGCAACCTTCGGGGAGCCTCGTTCATAATCGGTCACAGATAAACTGCACCTCTTGCTGGTAGGAAATTAATGTATAGCTTTGTTTTATTATCAGATATTCCGATACGTATCTGCATTGGCGATCCATTTGTGCCAGTGCAGCCGAGGTTTGTCCGGCTCTAAAGCATCTTTTAGAAAGGTATTGCATGTGCCTGCTTACATTTGTTTAGTTTTTTGGCACGTTCATGTGTTGGGATCCTCGTGCTATTGCTCTCGAGCGTTAGTGCTATTTTTTCACGTTTTTTCTCAAAAACTTCGTTTTTTCCGGTCAAAAGAGCCTCAAGCTCCACTGACTCTCCATCCGATCAACGGGGACCCGTGTCGGATTCGTCTGCGCCCCACAAGGGTGAAGATTTCGTCGTGCTACGTTTTGGAGGACTCCAGAAGCTTCTCAGGCCCGGACATGGCCCAGGAGAAGGGAAGCTCGACGCCCGGAAAGCTGTTCAGGGTCTGCCCTGGATGCCAGCTGCAGAACGTCTTTAAGGAGGACGAACACTCCTTTTGTCTCTACTGCCTGCATGAGGACAAGACGCACGTGGAGAAGGACTGTGCGTTTTGCGGCAATATGTCGGAGCGGACCATGAAGGACCGCCATCAACGCCTCGCCAACTGGCTGGAAGGGAAGAGCCCGTCAGGCGAGAAGAAGAGGAAGAAATCCGAGCGGTCTTCTAAGACCTTTGAGGACGCCCCGGCGACGGGGGTCCAACACAAGGCCAAGCACCGCGAGTCCGCTGGCACCGGGAGCGCCGAACGGTCGGGCTCTACGGGCGCCAGGCAGGGCGCACCCTCCCCGGCACCTTCAGCCACGAGCCAACGCTCTGGGTCGGGTAAGAGGAAGGGCGAGCACCCGGCGAAGCTCCTGGAGAGGCCCCGGTCGAGCTCGAAGGCCCCATCGGAGGGGGAGCGAGGCAGTGTCCCCCCCTTCAAGGATAAGGCGGTGAGCGCACCTAAGGTGATGAAGGCCTTAATCCATCCGGCCAAGCCCTCTATCGATACTGTCGCGGCGGCCCTGGCTCAGCCGGTGGAGGCTACACCAGTGGTGGCGACCTCGGGGCTCAGTCTCCCTGCCACCTCGGAGGGAGTCCTCTTTTGTGGCCATCGATAGGACCCCCGTGAAATCCCCGGCGGGGAAGAAAAAGGGGGGGCAGGGCGTCGTCGTAGATTCGGCTTCAACCTCGGAGGAAGAGCTGATCGAGGTCTTAAGCCACGGCCTTGGCATGGATGAAGACCGGCCCGTCGGGATGGATCCCGACGCAGGTGACAACGACATAGTCGAGGGTGCCGACGGGGCCCCTGATCGCCCGTCGGATTCCCCTCTGCCAGCGCCGCAAGACAACTCGGCGGCCATTTTGTTGGCTATACAGTCCTTATGCTCAGAGATAAGGACGAGACTACCGTTGCCGACGGAGGAACCTCTCCCGTCGGGGGATCCGGAACCGGGACCTTCTGGTGTTCCCCCTCCCAAGAAAAGAAGGATTCACCCTCCACCTCCTTTTCAGCCGTCGCGACCCGTCCAGCCCTCCTCCCCGTCCACCCGAGGGGATGATACGGGGACTGACACGGCAGCAACGGGTACGGACGACGAGGTATACGACGAGGATCTACCGTCGTCACCTCCCACCAGGGCTTCTCCGCCCGACGAGATTGGATCGTTCCACTCCATGATCGCCAGGGCATCCGAGCTTTTCCAACTCTGCCCTGAGGAGAAGAAAAAGGAAGGATTCCTTTATCAACGGCGCGAGGCCAAGAGGAAGATGGTCCTCGCGGTGCCTCTACTGGACGACATTTGGGATGAGGGCCTCGCCCTCCTCAAGAACCCTTCCACGACGCCAGCTAGAAGAGACCGGTACGAGAAGAAGTACCGGGTCCCGGACGCGGCCCCCCTGTGCCTCCGGGCGCAGCCTATCCCGGACTCCGTCGTCTCCGCGGCGGCCAGGAAGAAAGCGGGGGGGTGCGGCCTCCACATCGACTTCCCCACCGGACGGCGAGGGAAAGAAATTGGATGCTATGGGACGCAGGGTCATCTCGTCTGCAGCGACGACGATTAAAGCGGCCAACGCCTTGGCTATCGTGGCCCGCTACGACAGGGAGCTATGGTACAAACTGGCTCCCCTCCTGGACTTCCTACCGGACGACAAGAGGGCGGATGCCCTGGAGATCCTACAGGAAGGTGAGGTGGCGTCGGACCACGCCATCACTATTGCGACGGACATCGCCGACACTGGGTTTCGCCAGTTGGGCAACGGCGTGTGCCTAAGGCGGCGTGGATGGCTGAAGGCTACGGACCTCCGTCAAGACGTACAGACCAGAGTCCTGGACATGCCGTTCGATGGGAACAACCTGTTTGGGAAAACGGTGGACGATTCCCTTCAGGCCATTAAAGCGGACACTGAGACGGCCCGGGCCCTTGGGGTTCTACAGCAACGACGGCCGCCCTTTCGAAGCGGCGGAGGCAAGGGCGCCTCCAAAGGTTCTGGCGGCGGTTTCTCCACCTACCGTCAAGCGGCCCGCTCGTCGTCTCAGGAGGCCTACAGAGGACGAGGCAAGTCTGGCGGACCCCGCCGTCGTCGCCAAGGAGGTCAAGGCGGCAAAGCCTCGTCGAAACAGGATTGAACCGGCCGTGGGGTCGGGCCCCCACCGAAGCACCCCGGTGGGAGGCCGGCTGGCGAGCTTCGTCAGCGTGTGGGAGTCCATCTCCACCGACCGTTGGGTGCTGGACGCCTTAGCCCGGGGCCACGCGCTCGAGTTTCAAAGAAGGTGCCCGCGCGTCCCCCCCCGTGGCCAGGAAAGAGCTTCACGTCCCTCAGCTTCTCCAGGAGGTAAAGGCGATGCTCAGGAAGGGCGCCATCGAACTGGTCCCAAAGAGGCTTCGGGGCTCCGGAGTTTACTCGAGATACTTCCTCGTGAAGAAGAAGACGGGAGGATGGCGCCCCATCCTAGACCTGCGACGTCTGAACAAGTTCATCAAGGCGCAGAAGTTCCGGATGGTCACCCTCCAGCACGTCCTGGGTCAGCTGGAGGAAGGAGACTTCCTGTCGTCGTTGGATTTGGAGGATGCCTACTTCCATATTCCCATCCTAAAGGGGCACCGAAAATTCCTCAGGTTTGTGGTCCAAGGGCGTCACTACCAGTTCAAAGCCCTCCCCTTCGGACTACGGTCGGCACCCAGGGTATTTACCAAGTGCCTTGCACCGGTGGCGGCGCAGCTGCGCCGCGAGGGGATCCACGTCTACCCCTACCTGGACGACTGGCTCATCCGAGCCAAGACGAGGGAGCTCGCCGTGGAGCACACGGCAAGGACCGTCCAACTTCTCACGGACCTGGGATTCTCCGTGAACTACGCCAAGTCCCACCTGGTACCCGCGCAAGACGCACTGTTTCTGGGAGCGAAGCTCGACACAGTGTCCCTTCGGGCCTCCCCATCGGAGGAAAGGACCAGGTCCATCCTGGGCAAGGTACAGCAGATGTTGGCTTCCGACGCGGCCAAGGTGAGGTCCATCAAGTCCCTCCTCGGAATGATGTCTTCTTGCATCTACCTTATTCCCATGTGCAGGCTCCGGATGCGTCCGTTACAGGAGTTCCTGGACGCGCGCTGGATCCAAACGACGGGCGGCTTCGAGGAGAGGATCACACTCGACGAGAGTTTCCGCCGAGCGGTCCGGTGGTGGGGCACCCGCGCGCATCTGACGGCGGGCATGGACTTCCAGACCACCAGGAGACAGTGACCACGGATGCCTCCCTGGAAGGGTGGGGAGCGCACACCTAAGGTCTGCACGCGAGAGGCCTTTGGCTCCCGACGGAGAAGTCCCTCCATATCAACGTCCTGGAGCTCCGTGCAGTGTTCTGGGCCCTCAGGTCCTTCCTTCCGTCCCTCAAGGGCAAGGTGGTGAGGATCTTCACCGACAACACCACCACCATGGTTTACATCGGGAAACAGGGCGGAACCAGGTCCCCAGCACTGTCCAAGGAGGCGCAGGACCTGTGGCATTGGGCCGTCGCCCAAAGGATGTTTCTGGTGCCGTTTCATCTGGCAGGGATAAAAAACACCATCGCCGACTCACTCAGCAAGGAGCTGCGCTCGTGCCACGAGTGGGAACTACGGCAGGATCTAGTGGATCGCCTCTTCCGACGGTGGGGCACACCCCAGATCGACCTGTTCGCGACGGCGACGAACTCCAAGTGTCGGAGGTTCGCCAGCAGGTTTCCCCAGGCGAGGAGCATGGGCGATGCTTTCTCGTTCCCCTGGGAGGGCCTGTTCCTCTACGCGTTCCCTCCTTTGCCACTGCTAATCCGGCTCGTCAACCAGCTCAAGAGGTCACGGTGCAGGATGATCCTCGTCGCACCTGCGTGGCCGAGGCAGATATGGTTCCCGGACCTTCTGGACTTATCAGCGTCCCCGCCAATCAAGCTGCCGGTGGACGCGGATCTACTCTCCAGGGAAGGAGGCGCCATCCTCCACCACGACCCGAAATCACTGAACTTGCAGGCCTGGCTCCTGCAGCGCTAGAGTTTGGAGGATACAACATACCGGCCGACTGCAGAGAGGTTCTTGCAAAGGCCAGGGCGTCCTCGACTCTTAAATGCTACGGACACAAATGGAAGAGGTTCTCTGTCTGGTGCCACGCACAGAAGATTAACCCTCTACGGATTACGGCTCCCCAGGTACTGCCGTACCTGCTGACGCTGGCCAAAGCTGGACTGGCACACGCGTCCATCAAGATTCATCTTGCTGCGATCTCCCAATACACCAGAACCACGGGCCGGACGTCCTTGTGGTCTCATCGTCTGTGAAAGAGTTCATGAAGGGACTGTTCAGATCGTTCCCGCCGGTGAAGGCTCCGGCCCCGGCGTGGGAGCTCAACGTGGTGCTGACCAAGCTCATGGGACCTCCGTTCGAGCCTCTGCACTCGGCCCCGTTGAAGTTTCTGTCGTGGAAAACAGCGTTTCTTGTGGCCATCACCTCCGCACGACGGGTGGGAGAGATCCAGGCCCTTTCCTGCAAGGTCCCGTACTTGACTTTTCACGACACAAGGGTAGTGCTCAGGACGCACCCCTCCTTCATGCCCAAGGTACCGTCGGACTTCCATCTCAACAAACCCTTCGTGTTGCTTGTGTTCTTCCCGTCGCCTTCGTCGCCGGCTGAGAGGACTTTGCACTCGCTGGATGTGGCTAGAGCGCTGAAGTTCTACGTGGACCGCACAAAGTGTTTTCGGAAGACGTCACAACTCTTTGTGAATTTTGGACCTGTCAATCAGGGGAAGGCTCTCTCGAAGGCTTCCATTTCCAGATGGCTCTCCGGCTGTATCATGTACTGTCATCGGTTGGCAAACCGACCGCTGCCTGGCCGTCCGAGAGCCCATTCCACCAGAGCGATCGCAGCCACCACGACGTTCCTTTCTGGTGTGCCCCTGCTGGACATATGCAGGGCTGCTACGTGGAGGTCGACGCACACCTTCACGAAATTCTACTGCGTCGATCGGGATTCCAGGGAGGAGTCCAGGGTCGGCCAAGCAGTGCTGCGCAACCTGTTCGCTTGAGGTGAGCCTGGTGAGGAGGTAAGGTGCTTAATGTTGGGTTTGATGTAATGCTTAATGTTGAGCCTTTGCCACCTCCCGTGGTTGTGCATGTGTGTACTGCTATGTATTCTTTATTCATGAGCATGTGAATCCATGCCAGACCCCATGCTGGAGAAGGAACAAGTTACTTACCTGTAACTGTTGTTCTCCAGCATGGGTCTGGCATGGATTCACATGCGAACCCTCCCGCCTACCCCTCTGCGGCTCTTCACTTGGTCATACTGCCACTTCACGTGCTTCCAAATCTGAAGATGGCTGCCAGAGGCGGTGCTTAGGTAGAGGGCAGTCATTGGCTGTGGTCAGTATGACGCAGAGACCAGTGATTGGTTATTACTACGAAAGACAGATCAGAAACGAAACTGATACTGGTTTTTTCTTTACCGAGGATTCCCAGCCTGACAACGGGGAATATTCATGAGCATGTGAATCCATGCCAGACCCATGCTGGAGAACAACAGTTACAGGTAAGTAACTTGTTCCTTATTCTACACCCAGATCGCTTTGTTTGGTCTCTTGTCAATTGAACGCATTGGGAGTTCAAGTCCCCTCCCAATATTATTTCTGCACCTGTATATAATATTCTCATTTTCCCCAATGATGTTGCTACCTCATTCAAGAAAACCCTTAGCTCCGAACATGCGGGATTCCAATAGATGTTATAAAATATCACGTCCAGGGCCCCACTTTATCTCAGGGATGCTTTGCAAATTTGCAGACCCTGACATAATACTAGGGTAATATTTTTAAATTTAGAGAGTATTTGAATGCCAAGAGAAGGCCTCCACTAGGTTGTCCCATGGATTTCTGAGAGGCCTCTTGTCCCACTACATGGTACCCCTCCACTGCAATTTGATTCACCAACCAGGTTTTTTGCAACATGATCACATCTCCCTCCCCAACAGAAGATATTCAATCCCTCACTTTTAAAGATGTTTTTGGCCTAGCCCTGATTTCTGCACAACTTCTGTTAAAATACTCAGAAGCATAGATAATGTATCTTCTTTTTGCGTGCTCTTAGAGACTTCAACTTCATTGCAAGGCCTACAAGCTGGGATGCCCTTGTCCTTTTTGCTCCCCCGTTTTCGGGACCATTTCTGGCCCCCTCCAGAAGCTGTTAATGATCCCTCTGGCTGGTTGCTTTAAACTAATAAATAAAGTTTTCTTAGGTCTGCTGAGGCTCCTTTTATGGCCGCACGGGCCTCTCATGAAGACAACCCAACCTCAACTACATACGGGTGCTCATGGTCGGGAAAACTCACAAACTCGATATCCTGAGTATTCAGTAGGTAGAGACTTGGTATTTTCTTCATCATAGACAAAATCACTCCCCTAATCAAAGATTTTGGCTTGTTTTTGTTTGTGATGAGAGAAAGCCAAATGATTGGCATGGCAAAAGACGTCAACTCTTTCGCTCCCTTTTCGGTTCGATTGTCCAATTCATCCTGGGGTTCCTCCATGCATATATTTGCCTCCACCAAGTTGTCTACTTTAATGGTCTTCCCTAAACCATTGCTGATGAAGCTGATCATTCTACATTTCCCTTCACCCAATCTGGTTTCTTCTCCATTGGCTAAAATGTTTTCCTTTCTCTATGCGCCTTTCAAATATATTGCGGCGATCTTCTGATTAGCTTTCATTTCGCTGGAACTGTCGCCCCTGGAAAGTGATAAGGCCGCTCCTGGCTTTTGCTTAGACCTCTCTTGCCTTTGCAGAGCCATTACCTTAGCCCATAGCACCAAATAATTCTCCGATACAAATGGGCTCTAGGCCATTAGATGTTCTCATTCTTGCCTCTCTGAGGCTTGCCATCCCTTCCATTTGGGAGCCTGTCGATAGCAATGTTGGATTTTTATTTTTATTTTTTGGAGAAGGAACCTTGACCCTCTGACTCTTTTTGCAATTTTCTCCCTGCCCTTTCCCTTCCTTATTCATAGCTTCCTTTCCTGAGTTATTTACAGGAGGGGCTGGCTGCATCACCTCCAGTTCGTCCCCCATTGCCATTGAACTGGCGTTGACAATTTCTTTCAGGAACAAATTTGTTTCAGAGGTTTTGTATCTGGTCTTTTTCTGGTTCTTTGAATTTTTTTTCCCTTTTTTTGGGCTGCAGTTTCTTTCAATCTTCTTTGTCTCCTTGCTTCTCTTTTTCTATCTCTTCTGCCCCCCATGGTGATATTTCTGACTCTGTGCTTCTTTTTCTCCATTTCTTATTTCCTTTCCTTGATTTGATGGAATAGTCTCCACTGGATTTGCCAACTCCTCTTCATCCTGAATTCCTTCACCAACATTTGCCAAACGTCTAAATTCTTCTAGAACTGATTCTGAGAGTGGAGTATCATCCATCTGAGAATTGGGCTCTTCTACAAGCCCAATCCTGTTCTCCTCCGACCATCATTGATTGAAAATATGGAGCTGTCGCAATAAATCCTGCTTTACTGTCCGATCCTGAGCTTCTTCTTTTTCCCGTGCTAACGTTGATTGTTGGATAGCCGATCGGTCTAGACCTTGTTTTGTGATCTCATTCAACTCCTGCAGATTATGCGTAGAAATGGTATTTACTGCATTGCTACACCCCACCACTGCGCGTCCTATGAGGCCAATTAATTTGTCAAACAGAGAACCTGTTTGAGACTGGACCTCTCCCCTCCGTAATTCGAACACTGAAACTAGAGAATTAAGAACATAATTCAAGGAGGTCAGGGTGTTTCCATTTATTTGGCTTTCCGAGGGGCATTTTTGTCCTGGTTGCAAACTCGAACAGTCAGATCCCCCCTGCTGATTGTCCAGCATTCCTTCCCCCTCCAACAAATCGGTACATTCTGACGGAAGCACTGCAACTCCTCCTCATTTGCACTTTTGCTTCTTCTCTTCCCAAAATGGTCATTTATATTCCTTTGAACTTTTGCTGTTCTTACAGTGAATTCGAGGCCTCTTTTCCATATCTCTACTGTTGTGTTTCCTTCTTCCTGTGGCTCCTTATGCCTTATTGATGTTAGCGGGAGTGCCTCAGCATGAACTTTGGCTTGAATGTTTTGTATGCCCAACCTAGGGAACAACTCTGCCCCCTTCATTTGCCCACTTGCACTTTCATTGGTGATTCCTTCCATTCTAGGCGCATCCCATTCAGGGGTTCTCCTATCCTCCTGCAATGGGTTGCTCCTTAGTTTCATTTATGCAAAAGTCCTGCAATTTACCTTGCCATTTGAACTCTTGCTCTTCACTCTTCTTTGAGGTTCCTTGTGTGATGGTCTTTACGGTGCACTCGCTAGAAATATGGACTTAATATTACCCTTAACCTCTCTTTCTGAGCGCTCTTAAGACTCCAACAGATTCTGCTCACCTTTCTTTGAGTGTTGCCACGAGTCTAAGGTAAATAACGGTCTAATGAGAGTTCTATGATTGCATTACTCTCTGTCCGTCTATAATACCACATTCCAGAATGACCGGGATCAAATGAAGATCCTTCCCACAGTCTCCCGGACAATTGCTTCTCAGTAAGTGTATTCCGTTTTGGTGCGCCCAAAAAGGCTTAAACAATGTGTAGTAGCACTCAGGGCCCGGGGCTGTGGCGCGTATGTCACACTCCCAGTGAATGTAAGCCACGAGAAGGTTGGGCTGTGGCCACAAATGGTCACACTCCCAGATGGCAACAATATCCTTACTTAGAAAAGGTGCTCTTATCATATGGCGTTTGCAATGCCCAAAAGACTGGTGACCGCAATTCTATGGCCTGCACTAGTAACTTGCCTGAACAGGTTATTAACAGATTAACAGGTATGGGGCCGTCGCTACTACCCACGGTGGTCCGATCTTGCCACCCAAGAACGAGAGAAAAAAAAACACACACACTGACACCGCTTACCAGGAATAAAAGAGACACTTACACTGCCCGCTACTCTATGCTCTGGGACAGCAGCAGGCAGCAGGTTGAGCGGCTCAGCTATACAGTTTCTCCCCACAAAACTCATAGACCGCAATCGCCACATTTGTCTGGCACTTCCTACTCCTGAGCTACTCCTGTTCCCTGGCAGCTCTGAAAACCGATGAATCCTCTGACAACTTCCTCCTACAAGATTAGAGGAAGGAACCTAGACCAGACACAAAGTCAAGCCGCACTGGGAACTGCTTCTCACACAGCCGCTTCCGACAACATTTTTATTTTTGTCCGCTTTTATACTTTTTAAAGTTCATAAACATCCTAACAATTCACCTGCTTCAATTATTACTGTCTGTAAGTAGTTAAAGGAGGGCATCTTGCTTAATGTAAAGTTATTCAACCTCCCCAAAAATACACCACCTTCTATGATTATAAGTAGGTAATTGCTAAATATTAATATCTCGCCTGTGCCTTCTACCCTTGCCACCACCCCGTATCTCAGCCACGCAGCAATGTTCTTATCCTCTCCTGTGCCTTCTACCCTTGCCACCATCCTGTTTCTCAGCCACAGGGATGTAACGGTATAACGGTATACCGTTAAAGATACCGTGAACCACTGAATTGAACAATAATAACCGTCACATTGTTTATACCGGTATACCGTTTATACCGTTAAGTGTGCTTTTCAATCTGATTTGGAAAGGCTGCAGTAAGCAAGTGCTGCGCAGTCTTGGTCTTGCACTGTTGGATGTGCCGTCTGTCAAGAAGTTACAGTTGGAGCAGTTTTTAATGCCATTCCATAAACCACACGTGCCTGACATAAAATTAATATGTTAGCAATAGGAAGAATAAATACAGTTCCAAGAAGGAAAAGGGTTTACTTTGGGAATGGCTGCTTTGGGGTTTATATATTTATAATGGATAAGGTTTGCTAAACATATGACAATGGGGGATTTCCCTGGTTCCATCATTGAATTTACATATAATAAGTCACACTGCGAAATTCACTCATCTCTGCGGGTATTCCCTGCTGCCATACCAAAGTGTAACATGTCCGTGATTGCTGAACACCTTTTGGCCTGCAAGTAAACTAAAGGCTGTAACGTAAAGAGAGTGTGTGTGTGTATGCGCACAAGCGTATACTACCATCAGCCTCCATTGATCTGTGGCATGCAGATTATCAAGATGGCAACATGTTCATCTTCACCAGTAGCCAGTGGGGGAGCTAAAAGCCTAAATGACCACTTAAGAAAAGCTATTCAGTTTGCTTTGCCAGTCGCAGCAGGGCTCCCTCTCCCCGGCCCCCCTCCTCTCCACACGTGTGTTTGGTGGAAGCAAGGGGGGGGGGGCATTTCAGTGGAAAGTATGTTGAAAAGCCCAATTCTGGCCCTGTGTGCCTGGTTTTGTTTGTGATGATGAATTTGACAATTTATGACCATTTGGAAAATATTTGTTAAGATTAGTTAACTTCACCTGCTATACTGCGATAACCATGATATACCGTCATTTGGCAAGAAGGTTATCGTACCGTCATAAAACTAATACTGTGACACCCCTACGCAGCAATGTTCTTATCCTCTCCTGTGCCTTGCCACCACCCCGTATTTCAGCTACGCAGCCGTGTTCTTATCCTCTCCTGAGCCTTCTACCCTTGCCACCATCCTGTATCTCAGCTATGCAGCAATGTTCTTTTCCTCGACTATATTACCTACCCTTACCACCACCCTGTATCTCAGCCCCGCAGCAATGTTCTTATCTTCGACTATATCACCTACCCTTGCCACCACCCTGTAACACAGCCACGGAGCATTGTTCATATGCTCGCCTGTGCCTTTTACCCTTGCCACCAACCTGTATTTCAGCCACAGAGCAACGTTCTTATCCTCTCCTGTGCCTTCTACCCTTGCCACCACCCTGTATCTCAGCCACGCAGCAATATTCTTATCCTCTCCTGTGCCTTGCCGCCACCCCGTATTTCAGCCACGCAGCAATGTTCTTATCCTCTCCTATGCCTTCTACCCTTGCCACCATCCTTTATCACAGCCACGCAGCAATGTTCTTATCCTCTCCTGTGCCTTGCCACCACCCCGTATTTCAGCCACGGAGCAATGTTCTTATCCTCTCCTGAGCCTTCTACCCTTGCCACCATCCTGTATCTCAGCTACGCAGCAATGTTCTTTTCCTCGACTATATTACCTACCCTTACCACCACCCTGTATCTCCGCCCCACAGAAATGTTCTTATCTTGGACAATATCACCTACCCTTGCAACCACCCTGTATCACAGCCACGGAGCATTGTTCATATGCTCGCCTGTGCCTTCTACCCTTGCCACCATCCTGTATCTCTGCCTCGCAGTAATGTTTCCATCCTCGCCTGTGCTTTCTGTCTGTGCCACCACTCTGTATCTCAGCCCCAATGCAATGTTTTCATCCTTGCCTGTAACTTCTACACTTGACACCACCCTGTAGCTCAGCCATGCAGTAATATTATTATCCTTGCCTATAGCTCCTACCCTTGCCACTACCCTGTATCTCATCCATTTTACAATGTTTGTCTCCTCGCCTGTGCCGTCTACCATTGCCACCACCCCGTATCTCGGCCACGCATCTTTGCTTGTTATTTTGGTGCCACTGTGGGTCATGGTTCTAGGAATTATACTGCAGACAAGCAGGTCCCCAAAATTCTTATTGGCAGAGTTAATTTTCGTGTCAATCAATATTTCAATCTCATGATTTCTTGATCCAAGATTTGGAAGCTGGGAAACTTACTGGGCGTTCTCGAATAATGACCGGGCGGCCATGGCAACAGAGGCATTCTTACATGGTTTCAGAAGTGAATGAATTAGATCACCACGGAATGGGGTCGCCAGTGAAAAAGAGGGAAGAATTCCAACGAGATGGGCGATCATCTTAGAGAGCATCTTCTTTTGGCTACTATATTTTAGCTAAACCCCATTACTTTTGTGGTCAATCCATTCGGTGTTGTAGGGTATAGGGATGCACTGTGTTTGATCTTTGACTCATCAACGGCCCCTGATTTGTGCGTTAGGGGTGATGGGGTAGATTGGCTGTGTCATGTGCTCAGTAGACCATCAAGTCTTCCCCATTGTTACACACAACTTCAAGTTATTTGGAAGAAGTAACTTGTAGCCAAGGACTTGAAGAGCACAGAATGTTAATGTTAAAGGACATTTGTACCATGCACTATCACCACCGGAGTGGTCCCCTGGCGCTCTGGCTGCTCTGAAAAAAAGGGAAGGGGGGCAGAGTTAGTGTGAATGAGCTGGAAAAGTGCAAGAGAGCAGTGATGTGATGTTGGTAGTCTCAACCCGGTTAGCTCCGTTGGCTGGACTTGGGGTGTTTTCCGGTCGATAGCCGTCGTCTACTGTTGTGCGAGTCTATGTGTGGTTTATTTTGTTGTTGCAATGTAGTGAAGTTTGTGCAGACTGTTGTGTTTATAGGCTTGTGACTGTGTTTGGTTAGTGTTTGAGAGGTGTTTGCAGAGGGGTGGAATTGTTAGTGGATTGGGTAATTGGCATAGCTAACATTCACATTTCTATCTAGACGTGGCACATGCCGCCATCCACAGCTCAATCCAGGTGTGGCACCTGCCACAATCCACAATCCCATCTAGATGCGAGTCTGGCCAATGTTCACAATTCCAAACAAGTGTGGCCCATGGCATCATTCACAATATCGACTAAGTGTGAGGAAGAATCAAACTAGGGTAGGTGGGATCCTGCAGTGCCTAGCAAGGGAACGGCTACACCAAAGTGTCATGAGGGGATACCTCTGGAGTGTTATGAACACTCAACTCCAAGACCCGGGCTTCCCTCTCTGTTGCTATCACCAGGATAATTTGCCCAACGATGGCAAACCTCCTAAAAATGATCAGGGATTGGCAACGACTGCAGACTTATCTAGGGTCACCTAATCCTTCTAGGATTACCTAGTCTTTAGGGCATATCCCCCAGTCTCTCGTATGTAGCACCCAGATTGCATCTCGTCTGCATAGTTTCAGGGATATATCATTTTGGTTAATTCTTGTATGCGCAGTTCCAGGGATATAGCGCTCAGCTAGCTTCTTGTCTGCACAATTCCAGGTAGGCAGCATCCATCTCCCTTGTCTTCTCGTACCAGCAAGTATTTCCTCCCCATTGCTCTACGGTATTATCTGTGGCATTCTCCTACGGGCAAGTATTTATCCCCCTTACCTAGAGTAATTGTCAGGCTGCATCATTTGAGCCCACAATCGTTGGATCAGCCTCTTAGGCTAAAGCATTCAGCCTTTTTCAGGTTCTTGGCCTCAGCCAATGTGTCTGACGTGTGGTCTCCGTATCTGGTCTCCACCGATATTATGGCTAGACCCCCCTCCTACCCAGAGGCTCTTGATTATCTCTCCCCCTTTGTGTGTGGTCTCCCCCAGTATCTGGGATGTAGCCCTGAGCAGGCTTTTACACTTCTCTCTGGAACAGGTCTCTGTCTCCCACTGTCTGATTTTGCAGCGGAGTCAATCTCTCTTTGTTCTGTTACTCTGTAGGTAGTACGACGTTGATTAATTGACAGGTTTTATTTTGAGTTTTTTGCCGCTGATTTTTGGCTGAAAAAACGAATCGATGGAATGCCTGGGGCCCGATTTCCCCCCCCCCCCCCCCCCCCGAGTCTTTTTAGCTCTTCTGGTTTTCTCTCTGGCTTTCGTCTCAAAGCTCATGTCTCCACTCCTGTTTCCTGTCTCCCCAGACTGATGAAGCAGATCCTCTTCTGTACTGCGCGGGCCACGGCTCTACTCTCTGATTGGCTGGGGTGGTCAGGTGTTTCCTACAGTGTTGTGATTGTTAGTGAGACTTTGTAGTTCTGAACTACAGGAGGAGGGCTTGAAAAACATTAGAGGCCATATATCATTCATGCCATTTGCTCTGGGAGTTTGGTGAGCAGCCTTTTTTCAGTCTCTTCTTGGTTTGCTGTTCACTTGTCAGTTAAAAGGGGTTACTCTGCAGAATCTTGATTTTCCCCCTCCCCACCCCCTCAGTGGGGTTCCAGGGTCATGAAATTTTGTAGACACAAGCCCTACTGCTGGATGGGGAGAAAGTGGTTTTCCAGTGTGCTTTTCTGTCTTAGTAATGAGGAGTTACTGCTTTGGTGCCAGGGAAGTGTTGGTGGTTTTGGTCTCCTGGCAGCAGGGCTTCTGGTTCCATTTCCATGCTGGACATGGGATTAAGGGGTTTTCCTCCTCCCACCTGACTGCGTCTTGGGGAACAGGGATCTGGGTAAACTCTCAAAGGGACTCCATGAATTACACTCCTCTCCAAATAGTTGGTAGGCTGAACGTCGCTTGTTCTTATCCAGTGATTGCACAATACTTCTAGGAATGTAAAGGGCCTCTGGGAAATCCACTGGATATCGCCTTTGGGAAGCTCCTCCCATGGTTTCTAGGTTTCCCCGGTCCCTAGCTCCCTGGTTCCCTACCACACAACTATTGTAATTTTAATTTTTAATATTTTTGTTGTACTTTGATGTATGGAACAACACCGTCAATTGTCACTTATAAAGAATTCGGTACATAATGTGGTCTGACTAGGTTTCCAGGTTCATCAAATACAATGTATATGAATTGAAAGGGATTCTGGAAATTCTTGTCGCCACTGAAAACAAGCTGAAAGTTCTCACATTGTCTCCCTTTCTTTTCCATAATTAAAGTGCCAAGGGCGAGTATGCTCGTCCTTTTTGCATAGACTTGCAAAATAGCCTGGTAGTTAAGGCGTTATGCGACGAAACGCCAGAATAGATGCAAGTATAAGCGAAATCTCCCCAGCACCTGCACCTTCTCTATGCCTCTTGCTGGGCGGTGAGCCTGGCATGTGCTCAAGCCAGGCATGTGAGTGGCAGGCATCATCATGTACAGCATGTGTGCGAGTGGCAACACACTGCAGTGTGTGCTACGGATTCGGTCCCACGAGTGCCGCAACCTCTGTTTTGATTCATTTGTATACGTTGCTATAGTTGGTGCATAAACTACGTATTCATTTTGCGATAAGAGAGAAGTATTGAGTTCCATCCCTTTGCTATGTGCACCGTTGGTGCTTTTTCACTGCACCCATTTAGCCATTTGCTCTTCTGGGTTTTCAGAATTTCCCCCATCACCTTTTGTTGCTCCCCTGATAATTTTGGAGTTGCCTTCTTTCCTTAACAAGTTTGCTTCAGTAGTTATTTTATTCTTTTTTCACTTTACCAATTGGTTCTCCGGTTCCGTTTCCTTTCATTATTATCATTTCATTAAGTCATTTGTATAGCGCCTTTCACCATGGGTATGGTTCCAAAGTACTGTAGGTTGACTGCCCTTGGAGGGACTGAAGAATGGGAAAGTTAGCCGGTGCTAGTATGCGTGTGTGCATAACGGCCATAAAAGGACACTAGGGCTTGGCCGTGTCCCTACCAGCCAACCATGGATAATTGGTACGTTTGTGGGTGATGAGAGGTACACTAGGGAAATAAGCTGGAGGGTGTGTGTAAGAGGATAGTCAGCTATGTGTGTAGCTACAGTTCTAATTTGTTGTCATGAAAGGTAGCTACATTCTTAAGTGTTGTGCAAAGTGTCATTCGAGTTTTATGTGAAAGCAGATGCATGCAGGGGCGTGGTGGGGGTGTTGCTACGCATTTGGCTAATTCCAAAGTGCAGAGTGCAAGATGAAAAATGCATTGGTTATAATCAAGTGAAAGCCTAAAAATTGTACATTCGGCAAATCCTGAAACATTTGGGTTGATACATTATGGTGGGGGCATGCATCCAGCTATCATTAAGTGGCTACACTGAACACCAGCCGACATTCCAAAGCTACAAAAGGAAGTCATTCTTTACAAAACAAAAACATCATAGTTGTGAATTTTCCATTATAATAGCTTGCAGTGTCATTTATGGTTCAAAATGTTCTTAGTACCTGTAAGCAACAATAGTTCGGCAACGTGCCAAGTATATGCACAAAACAGCACACATCGTTTTTCAATATCATCATGTAAACTCTTGTACACTACATCCAGATGTTTCTTCATTTTATTTGTAACGCGCCCAACAGCCCATGTGCACAGGGCCGCACATAAACGCAAAAGACATGATGATGACTGGACAAACATGTAACAGGAAAACATGCAGCGGAAATCAAAGAAAGCTGAAAGTTTGACTCCAGGTGGTGCATATTTGCATGTGAACACCGAGACTTGACACTAAGAATATCCCTGACATGATAGAGATGGAACCAGTTATTATGTTTGCTGAACCTCACCCTAACGCACAACAGGGATTGTAATTGCTCTAAGCTATTGAGCTCCGGCTTGTAGTTTACAAGTGCCTGGTTGCCTTGACACCAACAGCTGCCAGGATCATCCTTTGACTGCCAGGCCAACTGGTAACACGCAAATATACATATGTCCTAGGTAAAAACCTCATTTCTCCACATGCACACAGCACATCATTTCTTATGCTCCGACAATCAATTATCACTCGCCAGTGGGGAGTGCACATTCTGAAGCCTGCTTATGTAAGATTAACTCAGTGTGTTTGGGCATTCGTGTAACTGTGCTTTAGGAAACCCCCTTTAATGCATGATGGTTCATATGTATGAGCAAAAAGTTATATTATAAATATCATGTGAATTTTAGATTTGTGGCATGCGTTTTTTGTAACCCAGTGGTAGTTCCTTCTCACTGCATGATGCCCACACCTAGCAGCTACTATTTGCTCTTTCTCACCAAAAGTTTAATCCCTTTTGCATTGCTTTTAGGATGGGTATTCTGCTTAGTCTGTTACACGCTCTCTTCCTCTGTGTGCCCCATCTATAGTTATCTATTTATTGGGCATTTATTAGGCGCTTATACAACACATAAATTGCGTTTCAAAGTGCCCACAGAGCCACATGGGATTGAAAACAATGAATACACTGGAAGATAAAGACAAACCTACTGGGCCTTGTGAGCATTTAGAGCGTGCACGTGCAGAGAGAGGGATGAGGGAGAAGAGGGTAAGTGCTTGATTGGCCAAGCTCGTGAGTGAGCAGCAGGTGTAAGTGCCCATAGTATAAAGTGGTAGGGAACTATCATCTGAAAAAAAGACAAATAAATAAATGGGCAAGTGCAGGCCTAAAGTAGCAAAGGCCGTTAAGTGCCAAGGCAAGTGCTGTGTGTAGGCAGAGGCTGAAGGCAATTGGGTGTGAAAAGCCAGGACCCCGAAGGACACATAAGGGCCCTGGTCACCAATCACAGCGACCGTGATATTAGCTGGGGAGGGAAGAAGGCGGGCAGGGTGGTGAAAATGAAAGTCTTGAGGAGCTTCAGGAATTTGGAGGTCTGGCTCAAGAGGAAGGGGGAGGCTGTTCCATAGGTGGGCGCCAGCTGAGGAAAGAGATCGGCCTCCTGCCCTCTGTTTAGCGAAATGCTTGAGAGACAGAGGGCCTCATTACGAGTCCGGCGGTAACCCTGCCGGTGCTACCCACGGGTTGCCGCCGGACTCCTAACATTTTACCAGAACCTACCTTCCCAGTGCCAGCGGGACATTAAAAGTCCTGGTGGATCGGGAAGCTAGGTGCCCTTAAATGTTAATCCCCATTCTCGTGGAGTCCAACTCCATGGGAATGGGTTCACAGAAACACCATCACCGTTGCTAACAGAGCCAGTGTTTCCATGACAGCTCTGTCTACCGTGGCCTCTGCGCCCGGCTGGGTCAGACCTGTCGAGCGGATAGTCTCTGGCAGGCAGACTCGGAGTGTGGCGGTCCGGAAACAAGGGTGTCAGTAGGCTTACCAGCACCCTCATTTCCGGACCGCCGCTATTGTAATGAGGCCCAGAGAGTTGGTACCAGAAGAACATATGAGGTCTAGGGGGAGAGTATTTAGTAAGAGCAAGTTGCAGATAGTGTGGTCCCTGGCCTCAGACAGCCTTGTGCATGATGCAGAGAGATTTGAACTTGATCCTTGCAGCCCCTGGGAGTCAGTGGATAGATTCTAGGGCAGGAGGGATATGCGGTCCCTGGGTTTGAGGCCAAGGATAAGTCTTGCTACCCTATTCTGGATTAGCTGGAGGGCTCGCAGAGAGGAAGAAGGCAGATTCAAAGGAAGGCTATTCCAGTAGTTTAGCCTAGAAAGAACCAAGAGCTCTGGTTAAATTGAGCTTCTGGGATAAAGTGAGAAAAGGGAGTTTTCCTTTGACAATGAAGAGTTGAAAGTTGTGCTTCTTGCCAATGTCCTGAATGTGAGGGAGGAAGGAAAGAGGGGAGTGGAAGAGGACTCCAAGGTTTCTGGCTTCAGATGAAGGAGTAAAGGGAGAGCCGATAGAGGATGGCCAGAGCGAGAGGAAGAAAGAAATAGGGAGGAGGGGACCCAATTAGAAGGATCTCTGTTTTGCTGGCATTTAAAGTACACCAGGACTGGATGGCAGATAGGCAGTCCGGGATGATGGAAGATGCAAGAGTGTCTGCAGGAAGTTTGAGAAAGAGTTGTGTGTCATTTGTGTAACACTGGAAGTTGGGGGAGAAGGAGGAAATGAGGAGTGCCAGCTGAGCAAGGTAAGTGTTAAAGAGCCAGGGGGAGTGATTGAAACACATACCTCGTCTGGACTAGCTTCCCTTCACATTGCTAACACCACACCCTGAATCTGCTTGCTGTGATAAGAGACAAAAGAAATCAGCACTAAATAAATAAATGGCATCTCTTTCAAACTGCTAACATTTTTATCATGCCTTACCTCATGTGCCAATGTGATTCACAGCCTCCTTTTACGGACCTTGCAAGATGGAACTTTCCAGAAACTAGCTTTTCAAATTGAACTTAACATACCATGAGAACTAAAATCAGAAGGCAACCACGAGAGCTTAAATCAGAAGACAGTTTTTTTTCTCTATTAAGCAGCGGATACCCTAGATTTTAAAATGAAAACAATTTGATAATAAATTTGTTGATAAAATATATACTGTACATCTTCATTAATACCGGGTGCATGCCGTACACACAAGCCTGCTATTCACTCAACTAACCCCATTCAAAATAATCTGTGGCCATGTGTGTCTCTCTATGGGAATTGTTTGCCTTTTTTATTTTTTTGTAAAGTTACTATTTCATTACAAAATACAATCTGCATTTAAAATTAGATTTTTTATTTTTGGCAACAATTGCAAATCTGCCCGCCTACTTCACATAGAAAGAAGGAAAATATACTGTTTCACATGAAAGATATCCCTCTCCCTTGCAGGATATTGAGAAGGACAATCTGACGACAGTAACTGTGGGAGAGTTTCTAATCCTACGGTTTATTGTTCCCTTTTTAAGTTTTTTAATGAAACATATTAACTTCAAAAATCATTTGCAAAATATAGCTTTGACTGTCTGCAACATTGCTTTTTAAATTGTCTTTACATTGATTCATATCTTATAACTTTCTGTTGAATTTCTGTGAATTCTAGTGTCGATATTCCTAAAATGTTCATGCAGAATTCTGAAAATTTAGCAAAGGTGTTTTCCATCAATATCCTATGCTTTTAGGTGGAATCAATTAAACTCTGATTAACCTACTTCCCACATCTTTTTAATGCGTTCTCATTGTACTTTCACAGGATGCATTTTAGAAAGATGATTGTGGCATTATTTTTATTTAGTTTGGCCCGGGAAATTGGAAAGCATCTCTTAAAATAAGCTGAGGGCACCGTTTTTTTAGACTGCTCGTTGATTCACGTGTTCTGCAAGTTGAGCGTTGAGCAGCAAATTCCCTGGATAAAATCCCTACCACAAGAAGAGAAGAGATATTGGGCCTCATTACAATCTTGGCGGAATGGATTAACGGGTTCCGTCAATGGATGCGGACCCGTTAAACCCATTCCGCCTGATTACGAGATCCCCTCGCGGGACCCGGTAAGGACGCCTGGTAAAACCAGGCGTCCTTACCGGGTCGCGCGAGGGGAACCATGGAGCTAAGAACGGGCCGGTCGTAATCGGCCCATTGTTAGCTCCCTGCACCCATTCCCTTTGAGCCCTATGGGGGCTCGAATGGGAATGGGGAAGGTCCGAGCCCGGGTTCCCTGAGGGAGGAATTACCGGGCCCTCCAAACTCGGAATGGCTCGGTAATTCCCCATTCAGGGAACCCGGATCCAGTTTTGGAGGCAGCCATGCAGCCAATAGCGGCATGGCTACCGTCGAAGCCGTAATGAGGCCCATTGTGTTAAAATTCAATGCCACTAACTTACCAAAAGCAAGCTGAAAAATGTTGCTTTGCATTTGCACTCTTTGGCAAGCCGAATTGTCCCTTTCTAAACAGTTATAACTACTTATGTCCCAGGAATATTATGAATGAAATCAATGAAGGCTTTGGTGAATTAAAAACAGCCCAGCTTGCCAGATGTATATATTGAACTGTGGACTTAAATCTGTAGGTTTCATACATAAAAAAAATCATATTTCAGATCAATAATGATTTAACCTGTTAAGTAAAGGGTTAATTGCATAGAAAAACACTTCACAGCTTTATAAGGTATCAGTGAGAAATTAGAATGGCAACAACAGGATTGCCTCTTAAATAAGGGCAACCTAGACATTCCATTGTCTAGCTGTTTTGGCACATAGATCAGAATGGCAACATTTGTGTATCATCTGATGGGGATAACTTGTCCAAACAGATTGAATGGAATGGTAAGGTTGTAAGGGATAGTCCCTAATGGCGACAGTATCAACTCGGATATGAGGTTCATGTTCTAGACAAAGCTGCTCCATTTTTCGGGTAATTGTAAAACCCTGAAACTCGTAATTCTAAAACTCTGGAACTTGCTAATATTACCATCAGCAATACCAGTGCTTCTTGGTGCGTATCCTGAATGTATAGGACAGGGGTTTGCAACCTTTGTCTCTCAAGATGTTTTGTGCTACAACTCCCATCAGCCCTCACAAGCATAATAAATAGTGAGGGATCATGGACGCCATAGTCCAAAACATCTGGAGACTGGAGAACTGCAGGTTGCAGAGTCATGGTATAGGAAATTTGATTGTGTAAAAAGTCTGTTTTGTAGTTTTTAGATGGGGAATGAATAAACGTAGTGAGGCGTGACCTCCACTGTTTTTCAAGTGGTGAGAAGAGCTTCAGGAAGGTAGCATTTTGAAAACAAATAGTGGCTCGGAGTCAACTTGGGTAGATCATTTTAGAACTCTACATTCTGCTAAAAGTAAACGGCTAATAGAAGTTGATAAAAGGGTGTTGGTTCAATGGGATGCCCCCCATAGCACAGAAGACATATTGGCACTAATAACAAAAGCAAGCCCGGGGCCAGACGGATTAACCAATGCAATGTAAAGCAAGAACCAGAAGCTTGGACCCATTTTCTACATGTCCCCGGGTTTTGGAGGATAGCAATTATAGTACCGATATTTTGAAGGGGCAATAGGGACGACCGTAAAAACTATTGCCCTTTTAGATGTCATTTGGAAAATCTTGGGTTACTTCTATTCTCAAGCTTCAATGAATGGTCAGCAAGGCAAATCCACCTTGACATCTTCTAAACGGCATTTGTACGGGGCTTAGGAACCAGCCCCAATATATTACCTTGATATCTCTGTTAAAGGGTAGAGCCCTGGGAGGTAAGTCAAGGACTTACGTAGTCTTTGTAGACCTGGTGCAGGCCTTCGGTAACATGTCCGGCAGGATAGCTCAGGGTCAACTTGCTCGCCTTGGAAGCAAGACGACCCGGTGCAACACAGGTTCGGTCCCGGGTCCGTGCTTGGAAACCTCTGGGTATTAAGCACGTTATAAATAACCAATTACAATCAACAGGTCTCGGCTATGCGCCAAACTTGTTAAGTGGAATTTCCTTTCCAACCTTTTGGAGCATCTGAAGACTCTGCACACAGGTACAAGTTTGAGGGTCAGATTGAATGCTGCAGGCTTGTTATTGGAGGAGATGAGCACTTTCAGAGGGCTCAAACTAGGTTGCCCCCTAGCCCCAGCACTTTTTAACCTATGAATTTCAGATTTGGGTGAGAAATTAACACAGGCGAAGTGCTCCCCCCGCCCCAAGATTTGGAGGCAGCCCATTTAGCTGGCTGCTTTATGCTGAGGATGTTGGACCAAATGGGGATTGGGGTTCAGCGCCAGTCAAAAAAGCTAGAAGAATATGTCGATGAAAATGAGCTGCTAAACACTGAGAAAACGAAGAGCAGAGTTCTAGAAAGATCCCATTAAAAAAAAGAGTAAGGTTGCAGTTCTCCTTGCAAGTGTGTATTAACATGAGCAAGATAGAGGTCAATACTGAATAGTTATTAAAAAGAAGGCGAAAATGTTGGCAAATCAGGCAAGGGTGCTTAATAAAATAATTCTGCCATCTCTATTTTACCGGTGGTGGAGATTTACAAGCTAAAGGTTGCAGCTGTTTTGATCCATGTTTCTGAATCCTTCTTTTATTCCACATTCTCTGTGACTTATTGTTGAAGGTATTTTCTGGAAGAGGGTGTTGGGACTGCCTAGAACCACCCCGATCCAAGTGATCAGACGAGAGTTGGGGTTGATCTCGTTAAAAGTAATGGTTGAATGGGATGTGTTCGCTTTATACAGGAAATGTGTTTTGGAAGCACCGTCATCGATCTTTGACTTAATAAAAAAAGAAATGGAAAGGAGTCACAACAGTGGTTTTGGGAAATGGGCATTGCAAAGTGTGCGCGTCAGATGACAATTTGAAAGAAAACCCAAAAGGGGCGAAACTTAATCTTTGGAAATTGGACTGGATATCAACAGCAGAGTAGGCGAACAGATATAAGCTATTCTATCACCTGACACACGAATCCAGGGCGTTTAGTACCATTCCAAATTACTTGATTAAATTCCCCAACAGTTTTTACAGATCTCAGTTCATGACGATTCGTTTGAATCTTTTCCCAACTAAAGAAGTCCTGTCTGTCAGACTCCATACGAGGCAGAGAAATGTGCAATGCAGCTATTGTAAAAAAAGAGAAAATGTGCGCCATATTTTGCTATTTTGCACAGCACAACGTGCTTAAGAACTAGGCACTTTAAGACTTTCCTTGATAATCTAAGCACTGATGATTGGTGGCTTCTTTTATTAAGTGGGGAAAAGATATCGCTGGTTTTAGCAACAGTAAACTTCTTGAACATTGTGTTTGATAGAATAATTTAAAGGGAATTTCTATCTGGAATTGTTTTTTAGATGAGGAATTGAGAGGAATACAAATAGAAGAATGGCTTATAGTAAATAACATTCAAAAAGGTTTATAATGAACCAAAATGCAAAAAGAACAAAAAAACCAATGTATTTGGGTAAAAATGTTCACTTAACAAGCTGCTGGCCAGGCTTCTAGGTCCTTCGCAGTGACATGGGCAGCAGTTTTTCACAGGCACCTAGCCCACCACTTCTTAATCACCAAGAATGAATTATCACTTGTGCATGACTAGCGGCAAGTGCAAATGCTGTGGCAAGAGGTTATTACAGGGTCTTGCAGTGGGTTCAGATGTTGGAGGTATGGGCAAAGCATGGTTTGTGGCATTGCATGGGGAACGTGCTCCTCATTTCGGCCAGTAAAAGTGCAAGAGCAAGCAGTGACAGGAAAGGAGAACGTAGAGTGCGCTTGCAGTCACTAAGTAGACCTGTACTCTCTCTCGCAGGCTTTCCTCCCTCACACTTTGTATTTCATGTACAAAATGGGCTAAGGCAGAGGTCTGGGTCCTTTAACTTTCCAAATGTTTTGGACCTCACCTCCAATCAGTCGTAGCTTAACAGTAAATTGTGAGGGATCAATTCGTAGTCCAAAATATCTTGAGAGCCACAGGTTGCATATCCCGGAACAGAGGCATATGATACGCCACATTGGTTTTAAATGTACCTATGCAGGGCTCCTAAAATCTACTAGCCCGCTCACATTGGCAAGGAGATTTGTTTGGCATGAAGCAGTATAGTGTTTTACACTGTCCATCTTCACATGTATTTATATTGCATTCTTGGATAGCCATGGGCTTCCCTTGGTTCTCGTTACTTTCCTTTCAGTTCGCCTCTAAGTAATGGTATGACGGTACACCGGCAACCCGGTACCCCTTTTACTTTCCCCGGCCTTACCGGTTGCCTTTGTTGTTGTTTCTTCATTGGTTCTGCTGGATTGGCTCGGTGTGCACACTGTTGTCGCTGTACATACTCCTTCGGTGCGCAGTTCCCTTCTCTGTGTTAAACCCCCATTACCTTCTTCTCGCCTTCCCAAGGTCACGTCCGCTTCTCTGCTGTGTGCCACAATGTGGATTTCCTCTGCGTGGTATTCAGCAGCATTCCTGACTTGCAGACAGACCTGTGCCTACATGGAATGGCGCTCCGTCTTGTTCTGGCCCAATTCCTCCCCTCAGAGTACCCACACCCAGGGTGCTATATGCCGAAATATTGTTTTGCAAACTGTTAAGCCGGTCAAGTGGCACAGCGAGTAGAGCGCCCGCTTTGACACCCGTGCAGAGCCTGTTCGAATCCCGGCGGGGCCAAACTCAGCCTTTCATCCTTCCGAGGTCGATAAATGAGCACCACACACCGTGGGTAATAATAAGCAGCGCTCAGATACCTGAGGGTTTGTAGCGCTATATAAAAGCCTAATTATTATTATTAATTATTATTATATGGGACTTCCGGAATGCCTCCCAATTTGAAGATTTGGTATTACATTCTTTTGGCAAAAGGGAGCACCTTTTTAGTATATACACATCCTTAGGGCTCAGAAATCATGAAGGTTTTAGTGGAATTTGAATGTCTGCTTGATCTTGGTTATTGTGAACTAGCAACAGCTGTAGGAGCAATTTACATTGAGGGTGACATTATATCAGTTCTCTCTTGCAATGCTTGGGTGTGCAGCTTTCTCATTCTTTGCTTATCGTATGCTTCGCGAACATGTCTGTGCATCACAAGCCCCCCTGTGACTTACATTAAGTACTTTCTCACAATCAAGCCATCAAATGAAATTACTATCAACAATTTATTTTTAGGTTAACTAGCCAATCATTAATTTTTTTGTTAACCCAACAAACTAGCTGATAGTAAATTAATTTGATGGCTTGATTGGTGAGAAGGTCTCTTCTTCCCTACGTTTAACTGATACTCCAATGATGTAAGGTCCGTTTGTTCTCTTGTGTGTCAGCCATGTTCTTTTTCAAGAGGTTTTTCTTGTGAGCGCTTCAAGTCCAGTAATAATTTAACCCGCTCTGGAGTCGTTCATTCACTTCATTGTACTCGCTGAGCTGACATCAAGCAGACACAAATGTTTTTCTTATTCTGGTCCAAGGTCTTCGATATGAGTTTTGCGGTATTGGAAAAAAAAAAAGCAGTACTTGGAAATGCCACTTGTTTTGCTGCTCTGCCTAATTATGGGTTTCGTTACAGAAATCCCCCCAAAAATTACCTGCATTTGACTGGAGCTAATTACCGTGCGTGGTAAGATTGGTGGTACGACCCATGAAGCATTCCAGCATGCCCATAATACTGCATGTCGCCAATGGAGTTAAATGGGACTCCAAAATGGAGACAGAGGTAAAACCATAGGACTCCAGTCTGGTATATATCCATTACTGCATGTGGCAACAGTCTTCGAGTTTGGCGTTATTCACAACGGTAAGGAGCCTTGCAGCGTTTGAGTGAACGCATGGCGAGTTGTGAGCTTGTCTCTAGAAAAGAGGATTATGTTGGTTTTCGCTGCTTGTTGCTTCCCAGACTGGGGCCATGGGAGAAATGTTAACAGATTTTTACATCCTCAGTAAATCCTTACTGCAGTGCCAGTCACATCGATCAACTGGAGAGGTGCTCCCTGCGGAGATCTGTGTTCAATCTGCAGGTCACGGGTTTTACTTTGTGCAAGACCGAAGAGACATTTATACCCAAAAGGTTAATGCGCTACGAAGCAGTAGTGGCTGGGGTAGTAAGCACTGTAAACACGTTGCTACTATTATCATGGACCTCACTGTTGCAAACATATTGTTAGCATTTTGAAAACCTTTTTCTTTCATTTTGGCTTGGCCCACGTGTCTTATGCCTTCGACAATCTCCGGCATAAGAGATGATATGAACTATTGGATCGGGAGCAGGATTACGAGGCATATAAACCTAGTTGTGTGCAGAAAATGCACATGTAAAACTTTTACGTTGCACTTTTAGTCTTGAACCGTATCTGCTTCCTGTATGTCACTGATGTCACTTCCTGCTTCAACGTTTAAGGCAGTTAAAACAATGGAGGACAGCCTACCTAAGAATAATGTGTAGAAATAAGTTAAGTAGATGGAAATAGGTTTTGATTAGAAAATTCATCAAAACATCAGTCAGTCATTAGTAAGGAACAACATGTTTTGTATTTGAAATAAAAAGGGTAGACTTCATGAAAGACATACACCAAAATACTTAAAATAAGGGGAGACACGTTTTTGACCCCTCTACCTTGTGTATATTACATTGAAGAAGTATTGCATTTTTTTTATAGGATGATCTCTAATAAAGTGCTTTAAAGGCTAGATACCAAAAATAAGTGAAAACTTCAAAAAATACCTTCTGGCATTTAGAGGTTGAAACCCATTTATCTTATGCTTTTGACCTAGTTCTGACCCCACCCTGCTGTCTGTAAAGAGTACTATCAGACCCAGCTAACACTAGACTGTGTATACTGATGACGCTAAAAGAGCAGCCTGTTGAATAAAGTATCTATGTTAATTTCGCCAACCACTGCATCAGCCGCAGCTGCTTCCCAGGGGAATCAACAAGGCAGCTCTCTTGCCAATCCAACGTGTCCGACAAGCTGTTTTCCATAGCTTTGGTTGGAGCAGATTGTTGAGACTATGGGCCTCATTACGAGTCAGCTGGTAACCCACGTGTTACCAGTAGACTCGCTTTGCCGTTACCAGCACCCGATATCCCGGTGTTACAGGGATATTACGGGTGCCGGCAATGGTGGTAAGTTTCCTTTCCATGCAGTCCGATAGGACTCCATGTAATGGGAACTACTGAAGAACCGGCACCGTTATTAACGGTGCCAGTGCTTCAGTGATTACTCTGCCGGTACTCCCGGCAGGTTCGGCCTGCCGGTAGATCACTGCCCCTAACGGCTGACTCGGAGCATGCTGGTCCAGGAATAATTCTGGAGCCAGGAGTAGCAGCCGTTTTCCCAGCATTTTTCCCAGCCCGGCTTACTCCTAATGACCCCCAGTATATCTCTGCCTTATAGGGTGAACCAGGGTTAATTCCCTTGCTCTATGCGGGTTGTCCCTGACATGCTGTTCACAAGGTGGACGTTTATGGGAAGAATGTTATGGGAAGAACAAAGTATGGTCTAATCAGACCGTGCATCTTACAGCGATTTTGAATTCCGCTAAAAAGTTGACAAATCTAGTATTGTACCCATTCGGCATTTGTTATTGTTAGTGTGACCAACACATCCATGTCAATTTCTGATATCCAGGGTCCGCAGCACCAGTGACTCTACGCCACACACATCATGTATAAGAAGCAAGTCCAGTTGTGTGAGTGCTTTTAATCTGGAGGCACAATGATGACATTAGAGATGGAATTGTTCTAGGTTTGATAGCTACCTATTTTAATTGAGTGTGCATTTTGCAAAGTGTACCTGCTTGTGCCTCATTCCCTTTTTCTTGCCCCACAATTTGGAAATCGTAGGTTCAACATCCTGGCACGTCTGCCTAATATGTGTTCTCGCCTTTATCAATCGTATCGAGAAAGCACTCTTTCCGTCCCACTTCCTCTTCCGGTTGTGGAAATGTTTGGAAAGGGATCTATGATGTGTTTTCACTCAGGCCGTTTTCGCCAATGCCCATGTTTCCCGGGCCCAGCTTCGGCGCAGCAGGAAAACATAATTTCTGTTCAGGCCCTCCACCAAAACCCGCAACCTCCATTCTCTCCCCTGCCCCCCTTTTCGTACCCCTATCCCCGTGTTTTGCAGGGGGCTACCACGGTCTCCTTGCATGCTCCTGGTCTGCGGTCTGCACCTCCGCATCGTTACCTCACCCGTACCTGAAACCCCTGACGGCTGCCACTTCCTGGTTCCTCCTGTATTCCCGACAGGTCATTGTCCGGCAAAGGGCCCCTGTGAGGGAGAGGGGTGGGGAGGAGGGGGGGCGGGGTTGTAAAAGGTAAAGGAGGCAGACTGACGGAAAACTGTGCAGTGACGGGAAGTGGTAAAGTGGTGGGCAATTTGATTGGGGGCCCATTTTGGGGAGATAAAGTTGGCATGTGCAAGAGTGTGAAACACATGGCATAGCCCCTTCCACTGACCTTTACACTCTCCCTGACAGTGCCATTGGTTGAGTGTGGTGTGCCCTGATGAAAATTATACTCCTGCTCTAACCACTATATAAGGTTGTCTATATCATGGGCAATTGTGCCAAGTTTGTGTTTTTTTAACCAGATAACATTTTTTAATGAAGCAGTATTGTATTCGTACCTTCACACATTAAACAAAAAGTTCTTAAAAGTTACTAAATCACTATTAATTTTTCACCCAGAACCCCAAGGATTGCAGCAAAGCCAAGAAGCTTGTGTGTAACATCAACAAGGGCTGCGGGTATGGGTGCCAGCTGCATCATGTCGTTTACTGCTTCATGATTGCGTACGGCACCCAACGGACGCTCATCCTGGAGTCCCTGAGCTGGCGGTATGCCACCGATGGCTGGGAGACGGTCTTTAAGCCTGTAAGCGAGACCTGTACGGACAGATCTGGAACCTCTACGGGCCACTGGTCGGGTAAGACATCAAAAGCTTTGTGTACCCAGGTCATGCATTACTGCTTAGTCTTTCATGCTACTGTTGGTACTGCTCTCCATAACCATCATCTAGTTGAGTTCTTCTGGGGTTATACATGTCCAGACCTAATGTGTTACTTACAAAACCAAATTTGGCTAATTAGAACTATTTGACTTGAGATTTGCCCTAGCTACAAAACACGTTTCATCCATTATTTTGTTTGGCAAAAATGTATTGATTCATTTTATAAAACTTAAAAATGATAATGAGACTTCAAATGTGCACAATTAGAAGAGTGGGTATCATACGATTCGATACTCCCGGATATACTGGCAGGTTTCCGTGAAGGCTTCTCCGCTATTGATCAGTTTTTTGATTGAATACGCTATTGGAGAAGTATACTAGAAGGAGGAAGACCTGCCTCTTTACGGCTTTCTTGGACCTATCTAAGGCCTTCGACTATAAGTCGTTCCTGGTTGTGGGCAAAGCTGTGCAGGATCGGGCATACCCCTTGACTCCTCCACAGCTCCGGCAATTAATAAGGCTGCTTTATGAGGTACTCCAGGTGCAGTTAGGTGTGCTAGTAATTATAATTATTCTAGAGATTTTAGAACAAATCTAGGTGTAAAGCAAAGTTGCCCTTTTGCCCCACTTTTATTTTCATTATTTCTTTGTGATTTTAATCCTCATAACACTACTCATGGTTTGATACCTCTCCACACCCCTTTAAATGTTATAAAATTCAGCACACTATTGTGTGCTGAGGACTCTGTTCTTATGGATGTATCACCTGGTGGGCTACAGCAGAGTTTCGAGTACTCCCATAAGTACTTTTCAGAGCATGTCCTCAAATTGAACCGTCCTTCCTTTTTATTTTTCCTTTGTGTTTTGTTCACGTTATCATAGACCTTTCACATGTAATGTTTTATGTAATAGAATTTTAAGTTCATTACAGTATTATAATAAAACTTTTTTAAAAATAGAATTACACTAGGTACACACAGCCTAAATGGAGCCAATTATGGGTGGATTCAGAAATTAACTATACATTAATAGAGAAAGATTTTGGGATGGTAAAAGCATAAAGAAATAAAACTTAGTTATGCATAGAGTATAAATGTACATGCCGAAACAGCATTTTTAATAGGCAATCTACATTCGGAAAAAAAGAGTTGGAATAATGTTCTTTCTACAATGATTGCTTTCATGTCGGAGGTATGAGTCACTGCGTTAGTTTGCTCCTCTGAAGAAAGTTGGATGCTACCAATGACTTACACACGTAAGGTTGTCCTAGCTGAGTGCCTCAATTTTGAAAACCCCACTGTGAATACAAGAACGTTTCCCTTTTTAGTTTTAGCTATTAGGTGGCGCCTTAAGCACCAACTATAAGCCAGAACGTTTGCTGTGGGAACTTACACCTTTAATAAAATAACCACATTCCATCTTTACCTGCAATAAGGCAGCTATAATACATAAAACACTATTCAAATCAAAACCCCATCTCTTCTAATACTCTTAATACTTCTAATGTCACCCGCACTTAGTCAGTTCCAAAACTCCTGAGTTTTAAGCCAATCTACATGATAAACCAACCGATACAAATATTTCAAGTAAATGTCTTGTGTTGCTGGACAATTTATTGTAACATGTTTTAATGTTTGCAGATTTTACAATGATGGTGAAAATAAACAATGTCCATCATTTACCTCGGACCCGAAGTGTTTTTCCAATACCTCCCCTATATGCAAAAGATTTAAGCAATAACAAAGAAATTGATCATGACACAATGCTTTTGGGAATCTCTTCAGGTAATTAGGGACCAAGCCCAATGGCTTATCCAAGGAGCAGAAAGTAGAGGGAAGGCGATAGCTGCACCCTCATCAGCAGTTAATAACGCTTTCTTAACCCCACTTGGATTTTCCTGTAATCCGGATAATTGCCTATCAGTAAACCCCAAATAAGTCACAGCCATTTTCTTTTACCTTTTTTGTAGGGGGTCCAAACCCTTCACCATAGATACCTTCAAGTCTGCATACAAAGATGTATCATTGGGAGTCGTTATCGTCCCACACATTGACGGAACACACCAATCTAACCAGGCCTTAAGTGATGTCACACCTAGCTCAAACCTTAGAGAGGCCATAGGTAAAGATGCTGGGAGGTGTAAGGCCTTCTTCAAATCCTTGCTTCCATGCTCTCCCATAATTCAAAACATTGGCATTCCAGTTCAGCACCATATAAAATAAAAAGGATCACTTTTGCTCTTTATGAAACCTGATTAGTGGCAACCAAATAAATGTCCTCTTTCACAATTTGTATCTCTTTTGCATCAATCATTGTTTACATTTTTCACTTGTTTTGAAAAGCAGGTGGTGATCGATTTGTTTAGGATTAATTTCCAAATCATTATCTTAAGCATACAAAGAAACAGGAGATATAAGGCCCCGGAGATGATGGGAGTGCTGTCAAACATGACGATGGCATCAGCGTATGCCATCCAGCAGAGCCTCTGATCTTCCACACTTGGACTAATAAACCCCAGTTTCTGGATTGTCACCCCTATTTCTGCTAAATACAAGTTGAATAGGCAAGGTGCAAAGATGCACCCCTGCCGTAGACACCTCTGTGTCTTACTTTTAATTGTAAGATTTCCCTGCACATCTATCCTAACCCACACCTTTGTATTCTCATGGATATGTTTAATTATGGAGAGGCGAGAGAGAGGCAATCCTCAAGCCATTCATTTCTGCCATAAACGTTCTCGATTAACCGTGTCATAAGATTTTGAAAAACCTATTAACGCTGTCTACAGATGGCTACTATGGCTATCTCAAGTACTATCTATCAACATTGACAATATAAGACCATCGAGATTGGTAGACATGCCTTTCCTGAATACAATATGTTCTTTTGCCAAAATGTTATTTCCAATCGCCCAAGGTTCTGATAGTCATAATTTTAATGCACCAAAGATCTTACTGTCTGCATCCATATGGGCGATCGGCCTTTAGTTAGCAGGGTCAGAACGATCGCCCTTCTTATATGTAGGAACGATAGTTGAGGTTTCCAGAAAAGAGGCATTTGTCTAGTTGCAGCAATATTTGTAAGCAGCAAAAATAATCATGACCAGAGAGTACCATCAGCCTTAAGCATTTGATTTGTGAGCCCAATCGGGCCCCCGCTGACCTGGAACTCGAAGCCTTATTTGTTACATGACATCATCTTCACTAAAATCCAATCCAAATCGAACAATTCTCAGATCTTTTCTTCACACCACCATATTTTTTATATATGCCCTCAAAGTAACTTACCCATTTAGTGGCACTAACTGAATTACTTTGAAGTTTTATTTGAGATTTAGTTTCATTATTAATCATTGACCAAAACTGTCTATCATTCTTTGAGAGCAGTATATTCAGCCTTAACTCACCATCCTTCTGCACCCTTAAAAATCAGTGAGCTCTCAACCAATTATTATTGTCCCGAATCAAAATATTTTTCCTGACCATATACATTTCTTCTTTTAAGTCTAAATATGTTTCAAGGCCTCTTATGTTCCCATATAATTTAATCAAATACATGTCTGTGCTTTACATTCCTATCCCCGGACCTATTCTTCAGGGTCTCAATACTCCACAGGGAGTCATTAAAATTAGGAACTCCACAAACGTCCATCAGTTGGTTGCCTGGTAAATCGGCAACCACGCTCCCCAATTCAGCCACCAGCTCCATATTTAACAATCTGATTTGTTTGCTCTTAAATTCTCACTTGGAGGGTCACATCCAACTAGACACTGATCTTTTCTATCAACTTTAAAAGAAGATGTTAACATATTGTGGTCACTTATAGGGGCATCCACCACCTCAAATGATTTACAAATTTTCCACACGCATGTTCAGACGACTTATAGTTGAAATGGCCTTCCCCCTCTTCCATGTTTCTCTGGGGGTGGGGGAATATCCCCCGTCACATTACCAAAAATGAACCTTCTTAAAACAAAGATGGTTGTTTTTGGTGAAGGAAAGTCAAATTTTGAATGGACCCTGGCTGACTCATTAATTACGGTGGTGGATGAATACAAGTATTTGAGTTTGATCTTCTCCAGTAGAGCAGGTTGGAAATGTCATTTAAATGTGTTGGATAAGCCTTCGACCATGGGTTTAAGAGGGCTTCTTCAGTTTTATAACCAACTGGGGACGGGGGGAGGGTGGGGGTGTTTGTATAAGTGCCTCCAGGAGATGAAGTCTAAAATGAACAGAGCTATTCTCTACAGCACAGAGGTCCAGGGGGCATGTTCATGTGGGCATCTGGAAAGCCTCCAAAACTCAGTGCTTCTGATGACCACAGGTGACGTGTTGCGACATGAAATGAGGCTTGTTAATATAAACCTCCCAAGCCCAGCCAAGATTTTTGAATTTTTTCTGAACGTGTAGCAAGGCACCCCCTATACATCCAAATATTTCTATTGCAATGGGAGACTCCCTGCATTTCACCAGCAAAGATTGTAAGAGCTGGTATAATAGTGGGATAATTGTAATGAATCGATGGGGATTGGGGGATCGGGGAATGCAGTAGCACTTGCTGATTTATTGCATGTTCAGCGCAAGGTTATTCTTAAGAATGGGCAGCATATATGGAGTTTGGCGCACTACATGACAGAACTATGAAATTATCCTCTTTGCAATATTACACCCACACCACGAAGCGACCCAGGCTAGCCTCCTCCATAGCCAATTTTACATCTGCTGAGTGGTGTAGATATGTATTAATGGCTAGGCTAAAGGTATTACCTCTTAAAGCAAGTGTGCCTTGGCTACGTCTGGGGAAGATTTGCCTGTGTCCTATGGGCTGCCATGAAGATCTGATGCATTTTCTAATGATATGAAACTTCCTGACCTAAGCTAAGACCACACTGGCTTATGCCACACTTCAGCAAGAATAACATAAGGTCATGCACGAACGCGATGGCTCTTGTTTTGCCCAGTAAAGATGCATACTTCTAATTAGATGTAGCTCATTTTATTAAGGATGCTCTAAAAGAAATAATTTGAAAGAGGACTCCCGGTACTTCAATCTCCATATATATTTTTCTCTTTCTTTTTGTATCCCATGTTCTGCATTTTATCTCGTCTGTTAGTTGTACGGGTGTAGAAGTATGAAACGGGCACAGTCCTTACCACCTCCAATTGAGAATAACTACAAGGGTAGTCTTTATTAAAAGAAACAGTGTTCTTGGTGTTCTCAATAAACAGAGAAGTTCCTAGGTTCACTGGTAGTAAAGTGTTGAAAAGATATGTTCAAAATCACAAAGTTCCAAGACTGGGGTGGCGCTCATTTCCCCGTGCCTTATTCTTCTATTAAAATATTGGATCACAGATCGTCAAACAATCTTCTATGCGGGTGCGAGTCCCAGACTTGCAAAGGTGGTTTAGTGCCTTCCTTTGCCAAACTGGGTGATTCTCAACAAAATGTCCCCTTCATAGGGTCCCAGACCCTCTTGACTTTAGATCTTCGTTTCTGATATGGGTGCAGGCCCCAGACTTGCACAGCAGCATTACTCCCCCTTGGCTCGCTCTCCTGCCAAGTGAGTAACTGCCTTTGATTCCCTTTCGGGTCCCAGACCCTCTTCCGTTTCTTCAATTCACTCTTGAGCTTCCCCATAGCTCAAACAACCTTTGGTAAATATGTGTGCCTGTTCTCTTCTTCTTGAGTGAAACAAGCGTTTCCCTAGTCACCATGTTGCTTGCTGAGGCTCTGGCAGCTTCCTGGAGAGAAGCGGGATCTGCAGCGCTTCGGGCAGCATCTTCTCCCAACTGCAGGTCCTGCCTTGCAAGTGGTTCACCCAGAGTCTGGGTAGCCTTGAGGTAATTACCGGCACCAACCCGCTCAGTCCTCAAACTTGGACCTTGGTTGGGCTTTCCACTACCTCGCTCTGTGGCTTCCCGTTCAGCTTCCCTTTGTCGGTCCGGTGCAGGCAACCTGGTGTGCCTTCTCAAAGACCTGTTTTCCCGACACTCCTTCTCGGGAGGCTCGTCTCCCTCGGGTATGTCTCCCAGCTGTTCAACAGGTGAGTTCCTTTTGAACTCCTGCGACGGCCAGCTGCCTCCATCCTGGCAATTGATATGATATGTCATTTATAACACGCCTGTACACAAGTGTTTCTAGGCACGATAAGACAAGTAGAGGGAAACAGAATGAGGACAAACAACAATCTTACTAGGCCTTGTCATTCACATCACGCAAGTGTGGGGTGAGGGGAGTAGTGCCAAGCGAGAGTTGGGGCGGAGGTTGTGGAGGGGGGTGCCGCTGACTCACTAAGTGCTGCCAGAGCGTGGCTCTTAAGTGCAAAGAGAAGGGACTGTAGGGTTACAGATACAGACCTTTAAGTGCTGAGGAAGCCCAGAGGCAGTGCGTGGGTAACTTGACACGCAGGTGTCTGGGCCCGAATTCAGGGGTGGCCTGGTGACCAGTGTGACATCTCAAAATAAACTAGACCGCTCACTATGTTTCCTCAAAGTGATCTTCTTTGTCGTATTACTAGTTTTCCCCTCTGTAGCGAGATACTTGGGATTCTTGGATATTTCAGGTTTGTAAAATGTATCGAGTTGGTAAACCTTACAACAGAGTACATTAGTTATCCCTACAAAGGGGGGGGGGGATTTGGTATTGGAGAAGGGGGTTGGGGTTATCGAGGCAGAAGAATACCGCGCTCCCTGAGAATAATCGTCCCTAATTCCATAGGGGGCTTCCCTCCCCATGTGATCCTCCCGCTGTGCTCCACCCCCAGGGGGACTATTGTACTGTGGACGCACCACCCTGGCCCCATTGGGAAGTTCTACCCCTAGGGATGAAGGGACAACATCTTCAGATTCACCACATAGTGTATAGGTCATTTTAGATATGTTTTATTGTTACTGTATTTATTGCTTATTAATGGATTTCTTTTCCAAATAAACTTGATTCTCTCTCTCAAATTTCCACAACCGAATCCATGGTTATGCTAACTGGAATCCTGCAGAACAGCTCCCACCAATTTACTGTCTGACATATCTGCAGTTTTGCAGGGTTCAGATCCTGATTAGAGGTTCTGGTCTATAAATAAAAAAATATCATGGGTCCATCCCACTTATTAACTCATTAACATGTTCTACTGGCTAATGTGTCGTGTCATATGTAATTTATAAATAAAATACTAAGTGCTTTATTTTCAACCAGTTGACTTGTAAAGATCTCTGGCTCCATCTACGTCCATAAGGTAAGAAGGTGCGGGGAGGGAGAGTAGCATTGCTGCACTCCTCACAACTCCCCGGCCTTGTGCGTCGGTTCCTTCTGCCAGTTTTCCGGGTGCGCTTCCCCCACACAACTTAGGCTTCCTCCTGCCTTGCATGTCCTTCCCCTTCTGCCTGTTCCACGTGCGCTTCCCCATGCAGATTTAGGCCTCTCTAACCCCTGCCTGGCACGCCCTTCCCCTTCTGCCTGTTCCACATGCGCTTCCCCATGCAACTTTAGGCCCAGCTTCCCCTGCCTTTCGCGTCCGTCCCTTCTCCCTTTCCCCATGGGCATTCCCTTTGCAACGTAGGCCCTGCATTCCCCTGCCTAGTGCGTACCTCCCCTCCTGCCTGTTCTACCTATGCTTCCCCATGCAACTTTAGGCCCTGCTTCCCCTGCCTTGCACGTCCGTCCCTCTTCCCTTTCCCTTTGTGTGTTCCCTGGGCAACCTAGGCCCTGCTTTCCCCTGCCTTGTGTGTCCGTCCGTCCCCCACGTGCGTTCCCTTCGTAACTTAGGCCCTGCTAAACCCTGCCTTGCGCATCCGTCCCTTCTCCTTCCCCCACGCGCGTTCCCTTTGTAACTTAGGCCCCTCTTCCCCTTCTTGTGTGACACATGCGTTCCCCTCACAACTTGTCCCTGCTCCCACAGCATTGCGCTTCCTTCTCAGCATTGCTCCCCAAGCAACTTGTCCCCGCACCCCCAGCCTTGCGCATCCTTCTCAACGCTGCGCCCCGTGCAACTTGTCTGTGCTCACCCTGCCTTGTGCATCCATCTCAGTGTTGCTCCCCACGCAACATAGGCACGCTTCCCTCTTCTCCTTCCCTTCAGGCCCCCTCTGAGCCCTGACCAGTGTATTGTTTACCTTCCTGTGTCTCTGCACTTCACGCTCTTTTGTAATGTGACTATTGTACCATCAACCTGTTTCATCTCTCGCATTTCTCCTCTCATTCCCAGGTTCCCAGGATTACTAGTGTTTGCATATATTGCTTTGCGTATATTTGTAGTTTGTTGTTTTGCTCTGCATTTCTCCTCTCACTCCTCTAGGGCCCCCCAACGTTTTAGTGTTCTCTGGTGTACTTAATTCTTGTCCCCTCACGTGTGTGCCCCCTGTGTGTGACCCCTTGTGTGCCTCCCTCCTTGTGTTCCGCTAGTCTGTGACCCCCCTCTTACTCTCCGCCCTGCACCCTCTATGGTGCTCTCTGTCCCCCTTATCTTCTTTAACTGCTGTTATATCCTATCCCTCTCACTAAAATTGGTAGGAAGAAGCTCAAAAGGGACATCCTGGTCTCCAACCCAGGCCTCCCTATCACTGATACCTACACCAGTGCTTCCTCCAGACAGACACTCGCTGACATCCACTTTGGTGTTCCCTCTCCAGGCCTATGGGCCCCCATATGTTCTCTGTTCCCTCTCCTTTTTCCTCCTCTCCCGTTAATTAAATCTGAATGGCACCATCTTTGTCCAGGGCCTTCAGGCCAATCTCCTTTTTGATATACTCTTCCCGCGTCTTATCAACTTCCTTCCTTCTCCTGCTACCCTTTCCAACTCCTTTCTGGCTCCTCCACCACCTTCCTCCTCCGCCCCATCTATGGCACACTCCACTGCTTCTTTCGATGGTCTCCTGCCCACGTTCCTCTGGCACCCTCCTCTGCTTCTCTGGCCGCACTGCCTTCTCCTTCGTCCACCACCTCTCCAGCACCCTCATCTTCCTCTCTGACATCCCTGCCATCTCCTCCTTACTCCTCTGCCCATTCTTGTGCACCTCTAACAATTCCACAGGGTGTTTCTCATGCTTGTACCCTTCACGGAAGTCTTTCAAATGTGGTAATCTGCTCCATATCGCTACTCTTAACTCTCGCTCTGCTGGCAAACACTGCTTGGACATCTACCGACTCCTCAAGGAACTTGATCTGGTTGTACTCGGTCTCACGGAGACTTGGTTCACAGCCAGCTCTCATGAGTTTTGACACTCTCCTCCCTGATGGCTACAAGATCCTCTCCGAACCCAGAACCAACCGTCCTGGAGGTGGAGTAGCCCTGATCTTCCCAGAGTGGATCCCTGCTCCTGTCATTCCTATGCAGGCCTACTACTCCTTTGAATGCCTGGCATTCAGTCTCTCTCTCGCTCTCCCTCTCTGTCTCCCTCTCTTACTGTGGCCACCAACTACAGGCCACCTAGCTAGGTTGCCCTCTTCTTCTCCAAGTGGGCTGACCTCTCAACCTCTCCTCGGAGATCTCAACATCCACTTGGATGCTGCTAGCCCCCCCCCACCCCGGCCCCCCGGGCTCTTTAGCAACCTCTGCGGCTCTCTCTCTCTCTTTTTTCTTCCCCCTGGCCCAACTCACTCTGCAGGGCAAACCCTGGATGTTCTGATCTTGTCAGACCTCCCCCTCTTAGACTGACCACTTTCTTCTCTCCTCTCACTAGTCGCTTTCTCTCCCCGAGTTTAAGCTGACCCCAGCACTGCCACCCACCTTCTCGGTCATCCGGCCCATGAAGCTTGTGTCAGTGGAGGCATTTGTCGCTACTTTCTCTCCTACCCCTACTCCTGCGGCTGACTCACACTCTGACACAGCCCTTACAAACCTCCATCTCTCAATCTCTAACACTGTGGATATCCTTGCCCCTGTCAGGAGGATCTGTTTGAAGCCCTCATCCAAGTGCAACTCTTGGTACAATTCTGACCTCGCCACCCTTAAGCTTAAGTGTAGGGTGGCTGAGAGGAAGTGGAGGGGAATTGGGCTCATCCTTTGACAAACTGGCCTGCCAACCTGCTCCAAAGGCAATATAGACTCTGTCCTGTCTAAGAGGAGAGCCTGCATCCAAGCCTGTGTCTCTGCGGCCTCTAACAACTCGGCCGAACTTTTCAAAATCTGCAAGGAGTTGGCCAATCCTGCTGCAGTCTCCACCTCTCCTGTTCCCTCCAAGGCCCTTTGCACAGCTCTGGCCTCTCATTTCACAGCTAAAACTCAGGACATCCTGTCCACTCGCTCCTCCTCTCTACTCTTCCTCTCCTTCTACCATTCCAGACCGCTCTCTCTGGCCGCCTCTCCTCTTCCTTTCTCCTCCTTCTCCCTGTTTACGCTTGATGATATTTCAAGTCTGATCTATGAAAACCTCGTCAAAGCAGGTGCTCCCTGCTCCTCCGGGACCATTAAGCACCACATCGACACCGTTGCTCCAGCTTTGGCCGATTTCTGCAACCACTCTTTTGCCACTGGAACCTTCCCTTCTGCCCTTAAGCACTCCCTTGTGCACTTCCTCCTTAAGAAGCCCTCTGCCGATCTTTCCTCTCCGGCAAACTACCACCTGATCACCATCACTCCTTTCCTGGGCAAACTCCTGGAAAAGCTGGCCATCTCCCAGCTTAATCTCCATACTGAATCTGTTGGTTGTCTCCATGACCATCAGTCTGCCTTCAGAGCAGCCAAAAGCATGGAAACTGCTCTACTGAACACCCATGAGGACTTGTTCTCTAATCTCGACTCTAACCTTTCTTTTTCCTCATTCTCCTTGATCTATCCTCAGCTTCCAACACGGTCAACCACGTCATCCTGATCAATAGTCTCTGCGACAACCTGGCTCACTGGTCAGGCCCTAGCCTGGTTGACCTCCTTTCTTTCTGGTCGACCCTCCCAGTTTCAACTTAGGACCTTTCTCTCTTCTATTTCTCTCTCTACTTGTGGTGTTCCCCAGGGGTCTAAACTCTCTCCCTGGCTCTGGCACCTCTGGCCCACCTCATCTCTACCTTCTGCTCTAACTTTCAGTGTTATGCGGATGACACTCAGCTCTCCTTCACGCCGCCCTCAGCCTCTTCTGCTCTTTCTCTCATACCTGACTATGTCCGCAATTCAGAAATGGTGTGCCTCCAGTGATCTCTGCCTTAATGCCAGTAAGACTGAGATCCGCCTCATTGGAACACCTGCTCCCGCCTTCGTGCTTTCACTCTGGCCGGCCACCCTCGACCCTTTACCTGCTCCTTGCTGTGAGGCCAAAGAACCTTGGCATCCTCTTCGACTCCACCCTCTACTTCTCTCCTCCTATCTCTAAGAAGCCACACTATCGGCTGCACCTCCTCAGAGGTATTCTGACTTTTCTCACTTCCCCCAGAAGCTGACTGCCTCCAGAGCCCTTGTTCTCTAGACTACTGCAACAGCCTCTTTTTTAAATCTGGCTGCCTCTACTCTTGCCCTTTACAAGTAATCCAGAACAGGACGGCAAGACTTGTCCTTGGCCTCAAGCCCTGGGGTCACATCTCTCCAGCGCTGAAATCTCCACTGGTTCCCTGTGGCTGCAAGGATCAAGTTCAAGACCACCCTCTGCATTATCGACAAGGCTTTCTGGGGTTGGGGACCGCACTACATCCAACTTTCTCTTTCTAAGCATCTGCCTTCTCGAGCCCTCTGCTCATGCACCGCCAACTCTGAGAGTCAGATGCTTCTCCAGGCAGAGAGTGGGTGGTAGATCTTTCTCCTCGGCTGGGGCCTCTCTCTGGAACAGCCGCCCTGCCTTTCTCAAACTTGAGCTGGACCACCTAAGGTTCCGGAAACAACTCAAGGCCTTCCTTTTCGCATCCGCTTTCTCTCCCCCTTGCTGATGCTGCTGTCTGCTGTGAAATCTGGTCACCTGTCCATCCACTGAACCTACGGGACCAGGCTCCTACACAACCAGTTACCCTTGCACTGCCTGTGGGCCTCCCAACCACTTAGGGACTGTATCTGCAACCCTACAGTCCCCTGAATACCTGCACTTATGAGCCACTTCCCTGGAAGCACTTGCGCGTTCCATTGCACTCTCCCCCCCACCCCTCCCTGCCGACACTTCTCCCCCTCCCTAGCACTTGTGCGATCTGAATGACACAAGATCGTCTTCCCTTCCTTGTCTTGGCGCACCTAGAAACACTTGTGTACAGGTGCGTTCTAAATAACTTATAATATATCATTGTTTGGTGTATACAAGGCGTTTCTCTTACAGTTGAAAATAAGCTGGCATCAGATGATTATATGAAGTATAAAAGTGTGATGTTTGGCACAAAGGGAACTCAGCTAAGAGCATTGCCCCACATGTGCTCAGTGTTGGACCCCTCCCAAGCTGGGCTTTTCATGCAACGCAATTAGCTAATCAAATATACATGTGGCATGTCCCTTAAGAGGTCCAGATGTTGAGTAATTGGAAATGACTGGGGTGTTTGAAGCTGCATGAAGCAATAACTGCAAGTAGTAAATCATATCATATTGTCTTTCACTGGATTTCATTCAGCGTTGATGGTACAATTATAAAACCCAGAGGTAATATTTTTTTTATAAGCTCACATTATTTTGAATGCTGTTCATTTCTTTCTTCCATTCAGGGTGAGGAAAATTAAGGTTCAGTTGTACTCTTTTTGCTTAACATGCTACTATAAAATGTATATATTGTCAGGTTACTTCATTTTGTGATTTTATGCACATTTGAAATAATCTATTTAAAATGGAGTTTAATTTTAGGCCTGCTTTTACAAACCTGTCACTTGCCTTCCATGGCCTCCTCCCCAATCTCTTTGACCACTCACCCGCCACAGAGGTGCGCTCCTAGGCAGCCCCTTTTCATTTCGAATACTCTGCATATTGTTCACACAAGCTGTGAGCCAGAAGCCAATACTGAGTTAACTTGCCACAAAGCAGTATCAATTTAGTTCCTGCAAGAAAAAATGGAGACCTTGATGCAATCCTGGATAAAAGTGGACGCTTGCAAAGCTGAAGAGTTTGCGCGTCTTGCTTAGTATTTTAAACACCTTGCATTCAGATCTTGCCACAGCCAAGACTGAGGATGGGCCCGGCGAGTTTAACCAGAGGCCGGCTTGTTTCTCGCGATTTCAGAGGCCAATAAACAAACGAGGCAGACTAGATGGAGGGATCAGGCGCGAAGAAGGCTGAACAAACAATCCAGCAAATGTATTCCACCAAAGGTGCATTTCTTTTTACTAGAAATCATTCAAACGATCAACCTGTGTGTGGCCATGTTCAAGTCTACATTTATGTAAGGTTTACAAGAAAATCCTATGCCTACTGGCATTTTATTACTGGCACACACATTTAAAACGAGTGTATTAAGAAAAAGACCGAGATATAAAGTGGCGCGCCCATCAGAACAGTCTTTTTGCTGGCGGAGGTTTGGTGGAGAGACACAGGTCGAGCAGTGAACGTGGTGAAGGTTTGCAGTGGCGGGTGGTGAAGGTTTGCAGTGGCGGGTGGTGGGTGGTGAAGGTTTGCAGTGGCGGGTGGTGGGTGGTGAAGGTTTGCAGTGGCGGGTGGTGAAGGTTTGCAGTGGCGGGTGGTGAAGGTTTGCAGTGCAGGGGCCTCGATGTTGCCTAGCAACCGAGCGTAGCACAGGAGCCTTAATCAACGCAGCAGGGTGTGCGGGGGCCGCGGCTGCTTCCCAGTGAAACGTTTATTTTTTAAATAATGGGTTCAAATAGTGCAATTTCATGGCATATTTTTCTGAAAACGGAGTAGAACGCGGCGCAACTCACAATCGGTTCTGAAGGGCAACACATGAAAAATCCAGTAGATGGCAAGTGTGCAGCAATACACAGGAGCATTTTACAACACATTTCGATGAAGCCACTACTGCCGCTGTAAAACCCACGTCCGTGATGCCTGCGCCCATAAGATGCCATCATTGCCACTTTAAGTCACGTTCATGACACTTGTGCCCCCAATATATGTCGCCATGCCACTCGAAAAAATGTTGATGTTGGTGCCCCCACTAGATTTATTCATTTATTTATGTTTACATTTATATAGCGCACATGCAGCCCGAGGGCATCGCACTGACACTTTCTATCATGTTCGCGATGCTGGCGCTCTGTGTATGCCATCATTGCCATTTTAAATTACATTCGTGAGACTGCCGATCATAAATCAGATTTCCCCCAGTCACCCACGTCCTTCACCCCGTGCACATACATATACACTCACACACGGTTGCATGCACATACATGCACTTGCAGACTCTTGCACCTCACACACGCACACACCTGCAGCCGCGCTGACAGTTTGGCCCTGTCCCGCTGTTGCTCTTCCTCCGGGATCCTGATGAGCCTCAAACCATGCCACTTGGGCCACTAAGTGTTGGGTGTCAACTTTCAGAGCATGGAGATGTTTCACGTGTCGGGGATCTGAAACAGTGGCGTGTCCAGACTCTTTTGACTGGGGTGGCCCAAGTGGGGCACTGACTTATGCAGCTGTGGCATGAAGTACAAACACACACACACGCACATAATGGTCATAGTTTAGAATAATGGGGTGGCCAATCAGATTCCATGGGTAGAGTGTGCCAACCCAGGCCCCTCCCTGGACACGCCCCTGATCTGGCAAGTGGCTTCCACTTTGGCCACAACTAGTGGATGAAGCACCCATTTTCCCTCTCTTACCTGAAGTGGCCCGGCTAGGCATTGCCCACTGGGTATGCGCCACAGTGCGGGATTCCTGCATGGCCGCACCAGAATGAGCGGGTGAGTGGCAGGTTTCCGCCCATTCTGGACGAGGTGCCCCTTCTGAGCGAGCAAGACGAAGAGGATTTTTAAACATCCATAAGGTGATCCTATTTGGGGGAAAATGCGGTCCATGAATTTATGGATAACCACAAACTGAATATCACCATTATCTTATCAATGAGAAATTGTGAAAACATCCTGATCATTAGGTAGTGTGCGAGTAGGGCCACAGCTGTTGTCCTAACTTTTTATTTGTTCTGAGCTTTTTGCAATCCTCTGAGGCTGGTGTGTTGTTGACAACGAGGACGACGTAGAATAACAGCAGGAGGGAACTGTAGACTTGTGAGAAAATCAGCGAGGGGGCTCAGTAAAACCTGCGTGTCTCGGTCCCGACTCTTCCCGCATTATCCGCTGGCATGGTTTAGCATGCTCTGCTGAGAGCATAGGGCTCTGTCTAGGTAAAGAATCACCCTGGGAAATCCTGAAAGGTTAGTCTTCCATTGAACACTGCCAGTGGCTGAGAAAGAGAGAAGATAAGGCCTTTGAGGGCGAGTGTCAAAGGGAATACCCTAGGATTGCACAGACCCACCTCTGTGTCTGCTTTGGCTGCACATAAACTAAGTGCAGAGTTTGATCACCGAACAAGCAGCATTTGTTGTTGTCGCTCAGAGTGGTGCGCAGAGCATCTGGTCTGTTCCCGCCCTGGTGGATCCGTTTAGCAATTTTGCGACAAATGGTACATTGAGGGTGTTCTATAGGGATGTTCGGAAAACCTTCTCCCAAAGAATTGTTGGACTCTCTGAAGAGTCCTGCAAATTCCAGTGGTTTGGGATGTGACCGAATCTGAAACCTTTAGACAATGATCATGAAGCACAAGTCTTGCTAGCATGGGCGTGACTTCAGGGGGGCGTATGGGGCGGTTCACCCCTTCCAGGTTGACTGAGTTGTTGGCTCCATAAAGTCCAATCGGGTCTGAAGGCGTTCATTGGGATCCAGGCTGTCGTGAGTGGGCTTTCTGTTAGGCTATCAATTGCAGCTTCATTCCTGGAAGCTTTGATTTGCAGTCCTATTGTCAGACCAGGCTGCCCAGCAGGAAGCAATTACTGGCAAATGGTCATGGGGGCAAGTTCATCTTCACTGACGGTGCCCCTTTAATATGCAAAATTCAAATTCTTCAGGAAAAGTGCCAATGTTGGGTTTAGCTGCGATGGACCTTATACATTCTGAAGCCAAGCCCCACCACTTGACGAGTTAATTTGTGAAATAAAAGGTTAATTGGATACTTTAAAAGTTCCTGCATGCTTCTTTGACAAGCAAGAAATTAATTTTTTATGCAAATCTGTCCTTTTTAACCCCAAAAAGCAAAACATGCTGCCTGCCTGTGCTAAATAATGAAAAAAGCAAGAAAACTTAATTAATAATGTAACCAACCCACCGGAGACTATACTGTCATCCCTGGTTCTCCCGGGGTCAAGTGTGAATAGGACATCGAGCTCCCCCTCCTTTCTCACATAGGCTACACGTGCTTCCACATCACACCCCAACCCCTTGGCTGGAACATCTTATCCTGATCGTAAACCCCCTCCTCCTTGCCTCATTTTACCCTCAATGACATGGACAGTGCTTCCTTGCTAGCTTCGTGCTACATGAAACCCGAATACGCCACCTTTGCCAACAGAAATGCCATATTCGGTCACTGTACTGCTGCTCGTATCAGCAGTAAACTTGCCCGATTACGACTGGTGGTAACATGGTGTTAGTCCCATAGCACTCCTTTGGGGACTTGGAGGAATCACCACAGGCTGTAATTCCACCTACGGTAATTCCTCCCTTTTTGTGGTGGAGCTGTTTCCACTACTTTACCTCCAAACTCATATTATGACTGTGTGGTAAAAGTGGCAGTAATTGCATTTCGGGCACTTTTTATTGCACCCCTATACTCATAAAGACTCCACCCACTTCTGCGGTATTACAAACTAAACAGTCTGGAAACCTGGGCTAAAATGCCAGGTTCTCTACTTGACCAAAGCAATGTGATCCTGGCCAAACCGCTTTACATCGCTGTGCCTTAGTTTCCGTATCTGACAACATTGTTTTTGCCTTGAAGTGAGTCTTGTAGGCACGCACTACGGAGACCCGCGCATGCACGTTTTGACAGTCTGCAGTGTTGTCATGTAAATGTATCATTTTGCTCCAAAGGCAGCAGCGCCTTATGTCCCTCCCAGCCACGTCCTCTTTGAGCAATGGTACTTACCTCAAAGGTGAAGGGAAATAAATAATACCGCAGTGCAAGTAGTGTCTGAGACCTGGTCACGGACCATAGGAATTTCATAATCACCAATGTTGAAGAGCCTCGTGAGAGAGAACCAAGGGAAGCACTACGAAATAAAGTACTGGTATAGCTTCGTCTAACAACGGGTCCGGGTGTAGTCAGAAGTTCTGATCTGAAGTAGAGTAAAAATTGATGGCTGGTGTACCCTTGAGAACAGGGACTGTGTTTTGGTGGGGCGTGGAACCAGTAACCTCTCGGGGTTTCTAAGTATTTGTAAATATCTGCCAATGTAAGACTTGTAGTCTGATACTTAATCACTACCAAATGCCTTCTGCTTACAGGGACCCCTCTGATGTTATCTGGTTGCTCAATATATTTTTGTTTGTTCTGTTTATGAAGCCTGTAAGTTTTGTTTTTTGTAACGCTCTAAGGCCTAGGGGCGTGTAGCGCTTTACAAGAATTAAGTAAAAAAAAAATGTTTTTAAAAATGTGGGTGTAGGGCGATTCGGGCAATTGTTAAGCGCAAATGAGAATTTTATGTAGGAGACCTGGAAGAATGTGACTGAGTGAGATATACTGTGCACATTTAAGACATTACAAAAAGAGACATGGCAGGCGCAGAAATATATAGCTATTGTTCTATTAAAAGTACATAATAAATTGCCTTTTACCAACTCGCCATGCTCTGCTTTTTAGTTGGGTACATGGCATAGCTTATTGACTAAGCGTCCCCCTTTGTTTGCAGGTGTGCTTTCTTCTATTGTTAATGCACACCTAATGCATTGCACTGAATGAACTACTCTCATCAGAATGTCGGGGATAAACACTGCTGGGACCTACTTAGCTCCTGCTTGTAGCCTAGAAGAGCTTGGTTAGCTTAACGCCAACGGCGGCAAGGAGCTACTTTCGACTACCCCGGCCAATTGGTGCCGCACAAACCTGAATTCTGTGTGTATGGGAGTGTATGGAAAGGAGCACTAGGGTGCGCTTAGAAGACATCCAAATCAGAATGGGTCCCATAGAATGGACATGCATGTATAGTTCGCATGTCATGTGGCAGTGCGATGTGCAGCACACCATGTACTAGCTCCTTGTTGCCCCAGAGGTAGCTTCTGCTTACTGGAAGATGACTGATAGATGGTTTTAGAGCTTCCTCGTGCGTTTTTATCCTTGCAGTGTGAAGTAGTGAGAACCTCAAAATCGAGGTCCCTTACATCTGAGCTATGGTTGAACTTTCAACGTGTACATGTGAAAAAAGCTTTGCACAAGGCCTGCATGGAATGGTTTGCGATCTTAAGTGTTTGTGTAGCACGTAAGTGGCTTATGTGGGATTAGCACGTCTGGGAGCTTCAGAGCGGCTTATTCTGCCATTGCAGAAAGAGAAGCTCTTACAGGACACTGGAGTCACATTAGGTCCAGCGGGAAGATCGTGTCATGTTTCTTCAGAATATAACCTCGCACAAAATATTCCGGAACCCATCCTAACCAGCTAGGGTGCCTTCTACATTGAGTTCTACCTCAGTCCTTCTCTGTGCCACCCTTGGCGTCCCCCTGCTGGCTTTTCTGCTTCCCGCCCCGTGCATTGCCAGGCGCTCACTGCACTCTCTACTCCCCGGGCCAATCGTTTTGCATTTGGCACAGGTATGCCCCCCTCCATTCTCTTTTATGATGGGGTGTCCTTTCATGCTGGATACCCTCGTTTCCCCAAGCTCTTTCTTAAACCTTGTCACCTGTACCCTTCTTGCTTTTCCCACCCCATCCCCATTAAAATAACCCTGCATGCTACAGTTTCCGCCCCTGAACACATTGTTTTATGGAGTCGGTGCAAAATATTGTGCCAGAACAAAGCGATTGTGAAAAGCTGATCTGGTCCTGAGCGGGGATCGCCGATCCACCAGACAGTACTGTACAATCGGGGTTTCACTATATCCACAATTAATACGTATGTGAAGTATTTGTATACATAATTTGGGGGGGATGAGTTGCATATTATTTTCATTCCGGAAAACCAAACCAACTGTATATATAAAGGAGTGTGGGAGCCCCTCTACTGAGAACGAAAATGGGTCAAATACCCTGTTCTATGGAATTTCCTCCACTCAGGAGGGTCTACAACCACGTTTTAGCTCACTGCCCCCCTCACCAAGGAGAAATATCCATTTGCAAATCAGTATTTGTCCCACCCACAAGGGCAGTCCAACGCCGAAATGCTATGACAATTCCCTTCTGATGATGAGGCCCGACTGGGCCTAAACAGCTGTCTGGGGTTGCTGTTGGCACTCTTGTTCGGAGGAGAATTGCCTAGCATTTCGGTGCTGGACTGCCCTTGTGGGCGGGAGAAAGACTGATATGCAAATGGATATTTCTCCTCTGTGAAAGGTACAGTGGGCACCTTCCCATAGAGCAGATTATTTGGCCATGTTTGTTCTCGGTAGAGGGGCTCCCAGACATTGTTATACAACTGTATATTATGATTTGGCATTAGCTTGTAATGTAGACGGATGAAACTCCCATTTTAGGGAAGTGTCCTGACGCTCCCACAAAGCAATGCTTCTTCAGAGGAGTGCAGCGGTTTTGATGAATCCAGCTGGACTCTCAACATGAGGCAGCAACCATTCCTTGAATGTGCTCTTGTATTATGTGGTTTGAAGGAAATGGTTACAAAAATAAATAAAATTCCTCGCTGGTTCGGGAACCTGCTCCAGACGTTACAGCTTCAGGTTTGCGAGTGCCCCTCTGCATTAGCCTTGTGTGGCGTAGGCGATGCCTCATTGTTTTGCCATTAAATAAATAACCAAAATCAAAACTTGCATGGGTTCAGCGTTGAACGAACTCACATTGGCTCTGTGTTAGAGGGCTTTGGCGATTGACTGGCCCAAGTACTACATTACAAACGTTTAATGCTGTGGGTATCGTTCTGCATACAGATTGGGCAGTGCCAGATGGTAGGTACAGAATTAACTGTGCTGAATGCACGCTTAATGAGGTGTGTAGAGTAAGAATGCATGCCATGCTACTGAAAGCATCAGGAAAGGGTTGAGGCATCCCTGCTCTCTCCCAGCGCAGACATCAGGTCTGTTTGTGTACACAATGTTATGCCAGAGAACTGCAACTGCCTGTACCGAGACTTCACAAAAGCCACACCTAAGCCAATTTAGGTTCTGTTAGCTTAGTCCGCAATCACTTTGCCCCCTTAATTTGGCACATCTGGAAGTTAATTCACTATTGACTCTTTTGGTGAGCTCGCAAAGCCAACTTCAATTTCCTCCACTGTGAGGCTCTCACCATTTTGTCGGTCTCCAGCTAGCAAATAAAGAAGATGCCTCAGGACCAGGTCATTGTTTTCCAGCCCTCTCCAACGAACAGCTCTGTGTAGTGCAAACCAAAAAGAAAGCTTCTCCTAATCCCAAAAGTACATCTTTTAAAAAAGGATGCGATTTCCCTTCTTGGAGGCGGTACACCAAATAGGTCAATGCCGTAGGTGTGATGGGTGAGTTGAAGGCTTCTCGTAGGGCAGTAAGGTATAGCCAGTAAATGCAAGGGAGCCCTTGATGATGCATGCGGTTTGATAGGGAGGGTTGTTTAAACTTATCTAATTGAACATAATGATTCCCATTAGTCAATGTGTAGTTGAACGGCTTTACTCTGAAATACCACCTAATAAATGTTAAACATAACACCAGATGTTGTAATAAAAAACGAAATTAGCTAAAGAAAAGTAGCTGCTATATTTATGGTGCCATATAAAAAGAGATAAACTGTGCGACATGCATCATAGCAAACACATCACCTTATGACAAAGGGAATTAAGTGGGCCAATTGAAACAAATAGGAAGGTCCTAGTCTGAGTGAGTAAGTAAAGGGAACATAGCAGAGTCTCTGTCCAATACAAAGAATGTTGGATCAAACAATGATGCATGTATAGAGTTTACTGGGTATTTAAATTCAAACACATACAAAGAAAGGAAGGTTTTGGGAAAACAGAAAAGGAAGAAGAACTTTTGTCGACAGGAGAAAATCAGATTTGGGTTGTACCTTCGCACACTTAATGTCCTTCGACTGTGCCTCCTCCAGCTCCTGCTCCTTTTCTTAGATAACACCCCTGCAGCCTCGGGGCTTTTGTATTTCGGCCCACCTGCTCCCCCTTATACCCCCCCAATTGCTTACCCTTGCCTCCTCCAAGTCCCTTACTCACCACTTACCTCCCACCACTACTGACCCCCCTTAGTTCAGTAGTACAGCAGTCCTCCTAGGGCCCTTCCAGTCTGTTACCCCCTACAGCCTCCTAGCCTCTTCTCGTTTCCTCAGACCGTCTACTGCCTCGTAGCCTCTTCTCATTCCTCAGGCCGTCTACTGCCTCCTAGCCTCTTCTCATTCCTAAGGCCATCTACTGCCTCCTAGCCTCTTCTCATTCCTCAGACCGTCTACTGCCTCGTAGCCTCTTCTCATTCCTAAGGCCATCTACTGCCTCCTAGCCTCTTCTCATTCCTCAGACCGTCTACTGCCTCCTAGCCTCTTCTCATTTCCTCAGGCCACCCACCACCTCCTGAGACTCTTTGCACAGTGGCCCTCCTGCTTCCACCTCACCCACTTCTACGTCTACCTGCTAGTGCCTATTTGGACCCCTGCTGCTTCGGGGCTCTTATACTTTGGTCCACTTGCTTGCCCTTGTACCCTCCCCAACTGCTTACTCCTGACTCCTCCAAGACCCTTACTCACTGCTCACTGCCCACCACTACTGACCCCCTAGGTCCAGCAGTACAGCAATCTTCCTAGGGCCCTTCCAGTTTGTTGACCACCTACTTGCTCCTAGCCTCTTCTCACTCCTCAGACTGCCTGCCACCTCCAGAGACTCTTTCCACTGTGGCCCTCCACCTCACCCACTTCCACTCCTACGGACTACCTACTTCCGTCTACTGGATTCCTCATCGCCCAACCTGTGGACCCCTTACTACTACGGACCATCTGCTACCACCTACTGGATTCCTTTTCTCTCACGGTCAGCTTGCTACCGCCTGGAACTTCCTGATCTGTGTCTCCTAGTTACTGCCTAACTTCCTTTTTAATTCTATGGCTTGCTGATCACCACCTGGCCCCCCTATCTGCAGACTTCCCTGCCACCTCCTAGATTCCTCACTCCCCATTAGCCACCTGCTACTATTGACCCCCTCCGATCTGTAATCTGCGTACTCCTGCCTGGTTTCTCCTGACTCCTAACCCACCACCTCCAATTTACTTACTTACCCACTTCCCTCCCCTCCCCTCCCTAGACCTCTGATCTGAGGATCACCTACCCTGGCCTGATTGACTTATCTCCCCATTAACACCTCCGCCTCTCTTCCACTCTCCTTTCTTCTTATACCTCCCCCCTTCCTTCCCCTTTGCTCCCTCTTCATCACACCACTCTCTCCTCCCCTCGGTTATGCGTATTACCAGACTCCTCGCCTCCTCACTACTCTTCCCCCTCTTACCCTCCTTTCCCTTACCCCCTCCCTCTCCTACCCTCCATTCCCCTTTTCCTCATGTCCTCACCCTTCCTCAACCCCCTCCCCCACACTTCCGATCCCATACCTACCCTCCCTCTCCGTAACCTTATCTACCCCCCTATTGTTCATCCCTCCATCCTCATCAACATTGCTTTCTGGAACGCCAGATCTCTTTGCAATAAGACCGCAGCCATCTTGGACATGTTCTTTTGTCGTAACCTTCACTTCCTATGTCTAACCGAAATTTGGATCCCCCTTCACAACTCTACGGTCCCTGCTTCCCTCACCACCTCCTCTTCCTTCTCTCGTATCTCTTGCTCCTCTGGTCGCGGCAGTGGCTTTGGCCTCCTCTTCCATCCTCATTACCTTTCCTCTACCTCCTCTCCCCCTCTTCCTACTTTTTCTTCCTTCGAATACCTATTCAAATCCTTTACTTCCCCTCATCCTATTTCCTTTCTAATTACCTACCGTTCTGCTGGCCCCCTCTCCTCCTTCTACAATGACCATGACCACCTCCTCTCACTTCTCTCCCTCTCCTCTCACTGTACTTGGTGACTTTCATCTTCATCTCCCTTCTTCCCCTCAACCCTCCCCTCTTCTCTCAATCCTTGACTCCTATCTCCTTTCTCCTCTCCCACCCACTCTTCAGGCTCCACTCTTGACCTTCTCTTTAACTCAACCTACCCCTCCTCCACCGTCTCTACACTACCCATTTATCTCTGACCATGCTTTACTCTCCTTCTCCCTTACTCCCCTTCCCCATTCATCTACTCCTGTACCCTCCCCTACCTTCTCTAGACGTGACCTTCGTGACTTTAATCCGTCTCTCTGTCAAAACTCTGAAGTATTCCTGGTTGGAGTTCTGCTCCGACAGTTGAACCCGTCGTGTAGACGACAAGTTCTCTCTGCCAATGTACCTCTCAGAGATGTAAGAACAATCGCCTGAGGAGTTAATTGACCCAAAGATGGATGGACGCCACAGGATACCGCTGACCTGCAAAGGAAGGCCAAGGTTCTAGCCAATGAAAGCACGTAAACAAATGACAAGGCAAGATCAAGGAAATAGTACCTTTGGACTAGCAGATAATGTTCAAGTAATAAGATCAGTGTTCCTGATGATAAGCAAACAGGCGTATCCTAAGAAGTGGATACAGTATAATAAGTGGGTTAGTGGACCAAGAAGAGTAACAGTATCATGAACAGTATGAAAGAACAAGACAAACACCTCTTACCATATGTCCAAGAGTGGGGCTCTGCAGTTCGATGTAGGTTTTGAGGGGAATTAAGGATGGGAAGACCTACCCGGTGTTACACAATCCTTGCACCAATGGAGTGAAGAAATGCTCCTCCTAACACCCACCGGCACGAGGACGCCTAGCAGAGTTCCCAAGAAACAGTCCCAGTTCCAGTGAAGCGAAGAAATGCTCCTCCTAACACCCGCTGGCACGAGGACGGCTAATGTATTCCTGAAGGCAGTCCAGGTACACGTGATGGAGAGAGTCTCAATGTAAGGTAGAGCGGAGGCAGTGATCGAATGAGTGGATGAGCACAAGGTTGAACGAACGGGAATAATGGTCGAGGGTTCCGGGTCAGAATCCGTAAAGGCAGAATGAAGTACCGAATCAGCAGACGTAGCAGGTCAAAAAGCGTTCCAAGGTTCGTAAGGTGGTTTTCATGAGCAGACAGACAAGGAGCAAGACAAGGAAATTCCATAGGACGTAGCCGAGTAAATAACCAAGAACACAGTTCCAAACAAAGTTTCAATGGCCATAGAAAACAAATTCAGAAGCAGTGATTCAAGGCTGGGCTGGGCCTAAGTAGGAACCATAGATCATGTGACAGGGTGAATCAAGGCTTAGCGTGCAAAGACACGTGACTGAATGAACGCGGAAGGACCTCGTTTCCATGGTAACCTCCAACGCCGTCTAACTGCTACACAGCAGATGTTCATGGATTTAGAATTACGTTGCACAGTTACCTGAGCGTGTGAACAAGAGGGGGAACTAGGGAGTGGACACCTGACCCGTATAAGAGTTCTGGTTTTCCCCAAGTGTCGGGGCTGAAGCAGCTTCCCGACACACTCTTTATCGACACTTGCTCCTCCTCTCTTCCCCCACTTCCTGATTTCTCTTCTTTCTCGGCCAATGATGCTCTTGCCACTCTCTCCTCTTCTATCTCCTCCACTCTTGATCTGCTTTACCCCCTCTCTTCCTTCCGTCCTACTCACAAACCCTCTCAACCATGACTTTCCCCTCAACTTCTATCCATGCGTCTTCTTCGTCGCCTCGAGCGACTCTGGCTCAAATTCCCCTCACTATCCAGCCAAACCTCCTATTTCTCCTACCATTCTCTTTATGACTCCTGCCTTAGCTTTGCTAAACGTTCCTACTTTTCTAACCTTCTCCACTTTCAAGCCGCTCATCCTCACCGTATCTTTCAAACCCTCTCTCGTCTTCTCTCCCTGCCCACTCCTGACCCCTCCGCCTCATCCTCCCTCTCCCCTTCTGACTTTGTGAACCTCTTCTCCTCTAAGATTTTTTCTCTTCGTCAAAAGATTAACTGCTCTCCCTACTTCCCCTCCCCCTATTACCCTTCAGTTTACATGTCTGACTTCTCGCCTGTCTCCCCTTCTGACATGTCCCTCCTCCTGTCCAAAGCCCACCCTACATCTGCCCCTACTGTCCCTCTCCCCACCCTCCTCATCCTGAAGATCTACCCTCTTGTTATTCCTTACTTAACCTCCTTCTTCAACATCTGTCTCTCCTCAGCTACCTCCCCCTCCGCATTCAAGCATGCCACTATACCTATTCTAAAAAAAACTTCCCCTGATCCCCTTCTTACCTCTAACTTCCATCCAATCTCTCTTCTCCCATTCCTCTCTAAACTACTTAAACGACTAGCCTACTCCCAGCTCTCAACCTTTGTCACTAACCTTTCCCTCCTCGGCCCCCCCCCCACTCAATCCGGCTTCTGACCTAAACACTCACCTGAAACTGCCCTCACTTATATTCTTAACTCCTTCCCCTCCACTCGATACTCTAAACCATGGGTGCACAACATACGGCCCGCGGGCCAGTTGCGGCCCGCCATGCTGTTTTTTCCGGCCCGCGAGGCACAAAGACTTTCCTAATGGAGGGCGGCCCGCAAGCAGCATCGGCTGCCCTCCATTAGGAAAGTCTTTGTTGTCTTCCGGGCCGGACAAAACACTGGCCGTCATTGGCTCAGCACACACGCACCACGTCACTCCTACGAGCCACGTAGTGCGTGTGTGCTGCACCAATGGAGTGCCAGCACTACGGCTGGCGTGGCCAGTAAGGCTTGATGCCGGAAGGCATTTCAGCATTGCTTGCCACGCCAGCCGTAGTACGATTCCACTTACCTCGCCAGCGTTTCAGCTTACCTGCCTTCTAGCATGTCTCCGGTAAGTGGTCTGTGTGTTTGTGTGTCGGGTCTGTTCTGCTGTATGTTTATGTTGTGTATGTTGAGATGGGGGGTAAGCGGGGCGTGTCAGATGTTATGAATGTTTGTTTTTGAATGTTTGTGTTGTGTATGTTGAGATGGAGGGTGGGGGGCGTATCAGATGTTATGAATGTTTGTTTTTGAATGTTTGTATTGTGTATGTTGAGATGCATGTATGGGTGCATGCTTGAGAGTGTGTGTGCTGAGTTGGGGGCGTGGGGGGTTCGGTTCTGTATGGGTTCATGGTGTATGCTTGAGAGTGTGTGCTGAGTTGGGGGGTGGGGGGTTCGGGTCTATATGGGTGCATGTTTGAGAGTGAGCTGATTTGGGGGGTTCAGGTCTGTATGGGTGCATGCTTGAGTGTGTTTGGGGCATAGTGTTTGGTTGGGGGTAAGGGGGCCATGGGGCATAGTGTTTGGTTGGGGGTGAGGGACAGGGGGCATAGTGTTTTCTTGGGGGGTGAAGGACAGGGGGCATAGTGTTTGGTTGGGGGTGGGAGCCATGGGACAGTGTTTGGTTGGGGGTGAGGGGGCCATGGCGCATAGTGTTTGGTTGGGGGTGGGAGCCATGGGGCATAGTGTTTGCTTGGGGGTGAGGGGGCCATGCGGCATAGTGTTTGGTTGGGGTTGAGGGGGCCATGGGGCATAGTGTTTTGGTTGGGGGTGGGGGACAGGGGGCATAGTGTTTGGTTGGGGGGTGAGGGACAGGGGGCATAGTGTTTGGTTGGGGGTGGGAGCCATGGGGCATAGTGTTTGGTTGGGGGTGAGGGAGCCATGGGGCATAGTGTTTGGTTGGGTGTCAGGGGGCCATGGGGCATAGTGTCTGGTTGGGGGTGAGGGACAATGGGCATAGTGTTTGCTTGAGGTGTGGGGGCCATGGGGCATAGTGTTTGCTTGGGGGGTGAGGGACAGGGGGCATAGTGTTTGGTTGGGGGTGGGAGCCATGGGGCATAGTGTTGCACTCCAAGAGTGAACTCAATAATAAAGCTAAACAGGCACAGTTAGGGGATGTACATCCTTTGCTTTTTTGAGGAAACCCGACTCAACGAAGGCCATACTCCTCTTGGGCAACCCAAACAGCAAACTATAGCAGTCCAAAATAACAGAATGTCCAATCAAGGGTCAATAAAATATATATAATTTAATTAAACAGACGATATACAATAACTACATTGAAATAAATAACAATGGAAAATGTGTAGTCCAAAATGTAAGTTTGAAATGCAATAAAAATCGTTACCCCTCAAAAACATATTCTTTTACCATGTATTTAGTACAAATTGGGGGGTTGAAAAAGCCTCCTGACTTGTCCCGCCTACTGCCCCGCTCACTTTTACTTTTCGGCCCACTATAGCCCTCATGTAAGGTACTTTCGGCCCTCTGTCAAAATCAGTTGTGCACCCCTGATCTAAACAATCCTCTGTCCTTGTCCTCCTTAACCTTTCTGCTACCTTCAACACCGTCGATCACACCCTACTTCTCAACACTTTCTTCATTTGGTTTCAAAGGCTCTGTTCTCAACTGGCTCTCCCCTTACTCTCCTCACGCTCGTTTGCTGTCACCTGGGGAGGTCGTACCTCACTCACCCTCCCCTTGGTTTACGGAGTACCCCAAGGTTCGGTTCTCGCCCCTTTCATATTCTCTCTCTACACCTCTCTCATTGCCCCATTATCTCTTCCTTTGGTATTTCTCACCATTTCTATGCCGATGACACCCAACTCTTCCTTTCCTTCTCTTCCTTTTCTCCTGACCTCCACCTTAAACTCTCTTCCTGTCTTACAGCCATTAAAATCTGGATGTCATCACGCTTTCTTACCCACTTCCCCCCTCTAATCTTCCCATCTTTCCCCATGCTTGCAATCTAGGCAGTCACTTTGATTCCTCCCTCTCCTTTTTTCCCACCACATTTCTCTTACCTCTCGCGCCTCTCGCTACCACCTTCTCAACATTTGCAAAGTCCGCTCCTCTCTCACCTTCCATGCCACTAAACTTTAAATCTCCTCCCTTATCTTCTCTCGCCTCTTCTACTGCTCCTCTATACTCTTTGGACTACCTGCATCTCATCTCGCCCCCCTCAAATCCCTCTACCACTCAGCTGTCCGTACCCTCTGCCTCCTTGCCCTCTCATGACTCCATTTCCCCCTCGCTTTCTTACCTTGGTTGGCTTCCCTTCCACTCCCAACTTAAATTTCATTTTTTCTGCCTTGTCTTTAAATCTCTCCATGATCTTGCTCCCCCTTACCTCTCCTCTCTCCTCTCTTTCTACACTCCTTCCCGTTCCCTTCGTTCTGCTGATCTCTTCCTTCTCAATGTTTCCCCTTCCCCATGTGCCTCCTCCTGTTTCCGCTCCTTCAGCTCCTAGCTCCCCTGCACTGGAACTCCCTACCTCTCTCTATCCGGTCCATACCTACCTTTTCCTCCTTCCGTACTTCCCTGAAATCTCTCCTTCTCCACCCCCACATCCTGATACCTTTTCTCATTACTATCTCCTTTCCCCTCACATCTCCCCTAAGCACCTCACCCTAAGCCCTTTTTTTCCCTTACCCTCCTTGCTTCTTCCCTAATGCCCTTTCTTTTCCCTTCTCCTTTCCCATCCTCACCCCCTCCTTCCCTCTTACCCTCACAGATGAAAGCTCTACATACTGTTTTATTGGTTTGATTCATGTTTTGTAAATTGCTTCTACTGTTAAAAAATGTTTTATGTACCTTGTTGTTATAATGCACAGCTCTTTGGATTAAAGCGCTATATAAACACAATACCTTGCTGTAGCTGATGAAAAACCTCCTTAAAAAGGCCTGTTTTCAAATGGGGCTGATTACAGAGACTTTCCAAGACAGAACCAGATTCCCTGAGTCAGATAGTGTGTGCAGGTGGACAGACTGAAAGGACGAGTATCTGGTGGTGATGGCGGGAGCTGGTTGATCTCCATTCTTGTCCTGGGCCTTTTGAAAGACAAAGAAGAAGTGGGTACAATAATCCCACAACATTTAGACACCGATCTCCAGAATGATTTTTTTTTTATTTGAAAAATCTACAGTTTTAACATATGTAAAAACTTTTGTTTCAATTCTACTGACATTGCACCAAACTCCTCCAAAACCAATAGCTCTTCACATCAAGGAAAGGAAGAAGGCAGATGATCAGAAACAAAGATAAGAATACATCATCCAGTTTGTACACAGCATGCAAGAAATGAATTCATTCTCTGTTCATTTTCACCAGAACACAGAATTGCGTCTTGAAATCACGGCTCAAAACGGGCATTTCAGAAGTGCATCTAGATAGTTTACAATTGCACCAACATGTTTTGCATTTGCACCAGATGAAATCTTAAGCCACCAAGTGAACATATCATCATCTAAGGGAGCTAATTGACCCAGGTGTATAGATCGCAAGGCACTAGTTTTCTCGCACTCAATGATTAGGTGTTTCAGCGATTCAACTGCCAATGAACAGAAGCGACATAGATTGTCTTTTACCAGTTTGTCTTTTCGTTGCCAAAGTATTTCCTTAGATTTCAAGATATTCAATCGAAACCTGAGGAATTGCTCGCGATAGTAGCGAGAAGGAGAATGCATTAAATAATGCGACTGAAGATTTAACTTTTTTTGACCAATGTCTAGCCAGTATGTTGAAGATAGATTTTCTCGTTTATCTATGTTGATGATCCAAGCCCAAGACTCAAATTTCTCTTTTGCAACTTGTGGTATCAACCCAGGCTTGTACTCTCAGACGCCACATATCTAATAAGGTAGCATTGGTATCAACATAGAATTTGTTGAATATTTGATAGGCGGGCATTGGATTCTCAACAGACATTTTTCGCAATAATGTGATTGATTTCCTAATCACATGGCTATGCAGTGAGTTCAATGACAGTTCATCACGTAAAGATATAATTGAGACGCATTGTGGTAGATGGAGAACATAGCGCCAAAAACGCCCCTCTAGAGAATTCCATATGCGCTCGCTGATGTTCCAGCTGACCTTAGCACCAAAAGTTAGTATAGGTACTACCTTTTGTAAGTAGAACGTTAAGACCGGGGATAATGAAAATTTGCCATAACTTTTGTTTATTTTTGCCGCTTGAAAGGCAAGACTCATGGTTTTTAATTTCAGGTCTTTCACCCATTGATGTTCACAAATGGAATTGTTAAACTGCACACCCAAGTATCTTATTGAGTCTACAGTGTCAAGGAACTGGCCGTCTACAATCCACCTAAACGCCTTTGCCTTTTTACTTGAAGCAGTGCCGATTGCAACAATTTTTGTTTTTCCAGTGTTAATTGTGAGCTCATTGATCGTTAGGTACTCATATAAAGAGTTGAGCAACCTTTGGAGACCAATTTGAGTTCTATCAATCAGCACCAGATCATCTGCGTAGGCAATGCAACTTACTGGAACTCGGTTAACCTTTGGGGAAAAACAGTGGACATGACCTAGATGATCCGGTAAATCAGCCAGAAATAGTTTGAACAGATCCGCGGCAAGGGGGCACCCCTGCTTTACACCACTTGCGGTTGGAATGGGATCGGACAGGTCTCCATTTCTATTTAGGCGTACCCGGATTGAGGTGTTCGAGTGAAGAGCCATAATTGGATCAAGAATATTTGATGGGCACTTCCACTTTCTTAATTTGTTCCAGAGGAGGCCTCTGTTTTTTACAGTCAAAGGCCTGCTTCATTACAATAAATGCTAGGTAGATGTTATACCTAGCTTTCTGAGCTTCAAATTTCAGGATTGTGAGAATCAAAAGGTTAACATCGACACCCACACCTTTTGTGAAGCCAGATTGCCGTACGTCGGGAATACCAGATGATTGCGCCCATTGAACAAGTTTCAAGCGCAGCTGAGAACCAAAGATCTTCCCGATTGTATCTAGGAGAGCAATCGGTCGGTAATTGACCGGGCAATCCCCGCTACTTTTCTTATGGATGGGGACTATAATGGCTGTTAGCCATGACACCGGAAGACATTTTTGCAGAGCAATGCAGGCAAATAAACGCTCAATAAAGGTGGCCCAGACAGTTAGATTCTCTTTGAGCATCACATTGCTGATCAAGTCAGGGTCAGCAGCGCGGGAATTCTTTAGGCTCTTGATTGACAGTTCAATTTCATCGAGCGAGGTGGCAACAGCCCAAGGACCCTGACTTGCAGCTGAATAACGCACAACATGGTTAGATGAACTGGCAAAAACAACAGAGAAATGTCTGGACCATCTATCGCCAGAGATGATATTTTGAGGTGTAGTTGAACGGTCCATTGTACCCATGTTTAATATCTGCCAAATTTCTCGAGTGTTCTTGGTGATTAAAAGCTTCATCATCAGCTCGGCACGATCTTGTTCGATAATAACTTTGTGAGATTAACCAATTCCTGGCTCTTCTCGTTCTCACTGCATCTGGTACCAGACCCTTTGGTAAACATTTTTTTATTGTGCGTAGGTCTTGACGTAGGGATTTCTTTTCCTAATGGATGACTAGGCTAAACGCATGATTATGATGAGTGTGCGTTAGAGCCCGAACATTGGTGACGATTTGTTGGCTAATTGGTAGTGAGGGGTAACCAACACCATTCAATAGGCCAACAAATCTGTCAGTCGTACAGCTGATCTGCCGGGCATTTATGCGAAGACGATTGCCAGCAGTATTGGTTTCAATTGGAAGATTGTATACTTGACCAGAGGTAGAAGTGTCTAACAGACAGCTAAGTTTCAAGAGCTTATGGTCACTGTTGGTCAAGTGTTGAATTTGCAGGCTTAAAATCTTCGGCTCCAAGGTCCTTGAAACCCAGAAATAGTCAATGATGCTAGGCTGAAGCTCACGGTGCCAGGTTGACTGGGCAGGGATGTCGCCAAGGACAGCACCATTTAACATAACAGTCTCGCGATTTCATTGCGTCGGCCCACATTTGCTCTCTGGCTGGCACATCCCTTGATGGACGCCGCTTATAACAATTGGTTGACTGATCAAATTGAAACCATGAACAGTTGAAGTCCCCACAACAAATAATTGTTAAATTGTTGTATAACAACATAGCATCATCCATTAAATTACATACAGAATTGACAAACACCTTTGCACTGATTTTTGCAGGGTTCCAATAGCTGTTGATAATGAGAAGTTGTTTTTTCATCGCTGGACTAGGAATCTGTGTGTGCATGATGATTCCTTGGACATATGGGTTAGGATTAAAACAGATCGGAGAAGACCAATTTGGAGGGATGCGAGTCATTATCAGTAGCCCAGCGCTAGGTCTTCCTTGGGTATTTTTGACCGCTGGATTTACTGACATGGTGAAACCATCTCTCCAAGGAGGGTCTAGTAACCATGTCTCCTGCAAGCAGATTGCAAAGACTTGATCCAAGGAGTCCTCAAAGTTGTTTAAACAAATGTTTAAATCCTCAGGTGTTCCATGAAAATATAAAGTTTTGCCCTTCCAAGGAACTCAATCATTGCTAGGCCCGTGCATAAGATCTGTTAATTAAATCCCATCGCAATTGAAAGTATTTTGGGGGAACCCAGTTTTTAAAGTAAGTCACGGATGTGGTGGATTGGTTCTGTAAATGAAACTTTGCAGGTGTATATTTAAAATGGATTGGCCTAGAATCCAAAATTTCACTGGGAATATTCCTCACTGACAGTAACATTTTTAGGAATTCATTCCCTTCACTTTCACAGGGGCAGATTATATCTTGGTTTGGGAATGTGTGTACAACTATCTCACAGATTTGCAGGTATTGACTAACTTGTTGACCTTTGAAAACCATAGTTTATGCAAAAGAAAAATCCCGAATAGATCTTTCTAGTCCTTAACGTGGAATAGGAAAGGCGTTCATCCCTTCATTCCCCAAGAACTATCAATTTAAATAAATAACCAGCAATATTTTTGCAAGTAACATTGCACAGAAATAAGTGGGTTCTGTCTTAAGTGCAATCCGAATGTCAATTTCAGTTGTTGGCTCTCATACTTGTGTCCCACAACAAGACTTTTTTCTGACCAAAATAAAACCTGGCTGGTAATAATACTTTTAAGGGAATCCTCACGCACTCCGTCACACCCCGCAGCACCCTCCAGCATACCCCATCCCACCCCCTTTCAATGACACCTGTTTACCCCCAGGACACTGCTGCACGTCTCTGCATTCCACTGGGGGAAGTGCATTGCTGTATTCTGTGTCTGCCTTTTTCCAGTGCTCTTTTGAACAGTGTGTGTTTCCCCAGCAGTCTGCACACTGCCTTTGACTAATTTCCATATCTGAACAAGAAAACCTTATTCATTTCCAAAATCCCTGTCCATGGTGCTGAAGTCAAAAACTGTTTGCTCCGATCACTATATCCCTGCAACACAACTTGTCACTTTTAACAAGAAATATATAGAAATTGTATGAGATATCAGGAAATTATTTGTTTCTTATTAGAGACCATAGGTTCCTAGTACAATTCAATAAATGCATAAGATTCATTTTCCCCATATTTAACTATTTATTCTTTGTTGTGTAATTTCAGACCGTGAATGATTAAGTTTTCAAAGCTATTAGAAGATCCCATTTTTATATCGAATAGAATTTATATAGAACAGTCCTATATTGTGTGGACAAATGTTTTGCGTTCATCGCTTTCTCTGGCCATTCATAATTATAAAGAACATGCACAATTAGGTATACAAAATGTGCATTTATACAAATCAAATAAAAATATAAGATAACAAGAAAAGAAGGGAATTGAAATGCATTGTTGCTATACAGTAGCAGACTATAGCCCTCCATTACTATGTGAATTTATTGATAATTAAATACACAGATACACTGTAGATCACTTTGTTTCCCTTGTTAGTTGTGTATTGGGGATGCTGTTCATGTATGCATATGACTGATCTGGTTGCTGTGCGTCTCAAACATCAGGTGATCATGTCATCAGTCGCTTCGTGGTCTCTCTGTTGGAGTTTATAGTGCATTGACAGTAAGGAAATGAAGGTGGTCATTATCATATAATGCAGGTTTGAGCTGGTTAGCTAAATTGGTTGAGCTGCTTTGTATAGAAAAAGAATCTCAACACTGTTTTGTGACCTTAGTTCCATTTGATGAGGAAGCAACAAACATTAAAAGCAGGATATCGAAGGTAGATTTCCTATAAGTAATGAAGTCCTAATTAATCGGCAATATGTTTAGTTTCTAGTCATGCTGATTAACCTTAGATGCTGTCACTAACATAGAAATAGGTTAATTTTAACTTCTGAAATTGACTGAGAGAGACACCGTAAGGAAGCCATCATTTTTACGGTGCAAAATGTGGAACCTGTAGAGACCCCGAGTGCTGCTAGGGTTGGCGTACTACAATAGACCGAGAAAGGGGACCATAACCAGTTGGTTGTTGGTAAAGTAGCCATTCTAACATGCCAGCAGTAATGGGAACAGCATTATAACATGGCAGCCACTTAAATACCAACTAGTTACCTGTTACGTCTGGTGTCAATTTGATTAGAAAGCAAGCTTTTTGTATGTTAGAGGGCATTGTATACTTTCTAGTACATGGTCACGCCATTATTCGGGTTAATACTTGATAGGTTGCAATCTACCGAGCTTCCAGTTGGTGATCTGTAGTAACTTCTGGTGGGGAATGAACAGTCTAATAGTGTGTTAAAAACATTTATTGTTAACATTTTGACAATATGTATTTAAAGGGCATTTTTTTTAAATGTGGAATACGTTGTAATATTTCTGCTCTACTGTTTTAAACTCAAACAGTGCACTAAGAAAACAAACTAAAATACATGTCTTCTTATATGTACTTAAGTCTTAGCTATGACTTGTCATAGGAAGGTAATTCAGATGGAAGGGATCTTAATGTCAGTCGGATGCTTTTTAGGAGATGCTTAAGTGGGAGTTGGAATTCTGCCCTGTGCTGGTACGTTATTGCCCAATTTGTTCGAATTTAATTGATAGTATGGTAAATTTGTCCGAATTCGGCCAGTACCATTTTATCGATTATATTCAAACAAATTTGGTAATCAATACCGAACATGGGGAGCGGAGGTTGTGGGGGTATCCCACGCTCTCCATGTTTCATAGTGATTGCCTTGGGGCGTAGCAGCAGGGGTGTCGCCTGCTTCCTGAGGACTGGAGGTGGGGGACGGAGAAAAAAAAGAGAAAAGCAGACCTTGCAGCGTCCTATCCGACCCGCGTAAGAGAGACAACTGACGCTGCAGGGTCAGAAGGAAGCAGAAAAGCAAAAGGTAAGTGGGGGTATGTATTGGGGAGTGGGGTTTCAAGGTCTTGCCGGATTTTCCCACAGCAAAATTGTATTCACAGCTAAATTAACCACGGTCAATTACGCCGCAAAGAATTCTACCACAGTCAAATCACGTATATCCGCTGGTACTGTCTTCAGCGTTGTGACTTTACTATCCATCTGTAATACGTTATTACAGGTGAGTAGTGAAGGCATTTTCTCATTGCAATTGAGTAGTGATGCCTCAGCTCCAAATTATGTCAGACATTAATGGAAATATTGTGGCCTTCCATGTATTATAATAATAATATAACTTTTTATATATCCTTTCATGTCGGTGTCTTCTTACTTTTATGCACTATAATAAAATGTGCATTTTACCAATTTGATGGTACTCAGTTTATCAACCATGGGCCGAGTTATTCCTTCCAAAATTCAAACCAGTGGCCTGCAGGCTGAACACGGATGTCTGCACTAATTCTGAACTCGCTGAGCTATCTTGCTGGATATGTAGCAAGAAATCCTTGGCAAAGGTCAGCCCTGGTTGTTTTCAAAGTAAGAACTCCCCTTTTAGCTTTCCTAAGTGACAGTCTTTGCTGAATCGGCCCATATGCCTTTTAGAAAATGTGAATAATGGGAAAAGCAAGCTACTGATCTAATTAACTTTCGGTCTCTGCCAAGCTGAAAATTGGGAAATCGTGCAACATGCCTTACCAAATGTAAATGCGAGCAATCTGTTAATGTTGCATGTAATTATGTGAAAACCTTATTTAGGAAATGTTACAAGTTTTAATTTCTGACAGCTCAGGATAAACCACCTCAAATTGGGAAGAGCCCATGTAGCTGCTGGTCTTTTCCTCTGCATGGCTTTCTTGCCAGGACCCCGGTGTGCAGCGTCTTTTCGGCTTCTAGTGCCTCGAGCTTCAGTACCACCTAAATTGGATTCTCTCATTTTGGGACTCGGTCCTGACGGGACATCAGCGCCAAGGATTGCTCTCACTTGGGGATCAGAGGACCCAAGTTCACTGCCGGCTGATGTTTGAATCCAGATGACTTCTCCAGGAGCTGCACATCAACCGTCACCCCCCACGCCCTTCTTTCCCTTTCTGCAGCCGTGGCCAGGGTGGGCCTTGCCTCTGGTAGTGGCCGAGTAAAAAGGAAATGGGTGCCTCCTCCCCCATCAAGGACTGGGGGGAGCAGGGCTGTTGGCAGTGGCACTCTATTTAAGTGATTAACTCCCTGCTCCTGTGCTGGAGCAAGGAGTTAATCATTTTACTAGGGCGCTGATGCAAAGCCAGCATGGGACAGCCTTTCAAAGGCTGCCCCATGCTGGTTTAGCATCAGCACCCTATTGTACTGTAAAACACCCCACTCCGTGGCCTTGAAAGACTCCCCCGAGCTGGGATGGTGGGAGGATAATGTGGCGCTGCGCTTAAATCCAAGGGACAGTACACCCTGCTTCGAGGCACACTTTGAGAAATCCTCGCTCCATCACCAAAAATTGTGCTCAGCAACTTCTGTATAACATATATATTGCTTTTGTACCATGTAAATCACTCTGCCTTCGGCATAAATCTGGAGTGCTCTGCCCGCCCGCCAGCCTTCCTTTCCTTGCCCTCCTCCTGGCAGATCACTCGCCCATGGCAGCCCTTGGCACCCTTGTTGCCTGGCACAGGCTTCCTTTCCTCCTCACCTGCTGTGGTTCTTCCCTTCTTCCCACTGTCGCTGTATGGTCTCCCTTCGCTGGCACAGCCCCCGCCTCAGATTTCCTTTGAATTCCCGGTCATCCCGCTCCGACATTGTGCTAATGGGTTTAATGTCCACCGTACAGAGCTAACCCGGCCGGCAAGGGCCGTATGATGTCAGCGAAGGCCCTCTATTAGATTGGGCCTATCTCCATGGGCCGCGGTGGCCGTTAATAGCGCAATAAGGGCCTTTCAGACACTAGGCGTTTGTTGCCACAGTGCTAGGTGTTAAAAGTGGGGAAGTCCCAAGCGGAGCATTTCATGCAGCAGAGAGATTAATCCCTGGCTTTCTCCTTGATCCCGGTTGCTGCGTTATGTGAGCGCCCTGAGGCCTATGGGTGTGTGGCGCGTTATAAATGCACGATGACGTGTAGGGTAGGCTTGGTAAATAATGGTGCCCTGCAGCTGCGGTGATTGGGGCAAAATTAGTAACCGAAATTAAATCAATGCAGGGGAGAGAGAGCTACAAGCGTCTACAATGGGCAGAATAATCGGCCCTGGCGTTCTGTACCTGCCATCCATATCCGGGTTCAAGTTTAGTCATATTGTGGGTTTATTTTATTTTGTACTTTATTGTTTTTTTTATAATGAGTTTGGTTTCTAAGCCCGGATTCGGGATTCAAACCTCTGTTGCTCTGCGTGGTCTCGCTTCCAAGAGCAGCACGTTGCCCATGTGCTATCCTCCGTTCACGTTTAATGCAAGACAAATATTGCCAGTGGTCAGAATCTATCTACTTTCGTATTCGGCATCCCTCGCTCCCCCCAATGGGGTAACGTTTGTACCGCAGGCCCAAGACGAAGGTCAACCGTCATGATACCTTCACACAGTGCTGAGAATAGCCAACTTTTCTCATTTGGTAGGGTGACAGGATTTTTTTTTTTTTAAACGGACAAGCTGTAGATATAGAAGTAGGACTACCGTAAATACAAATAAAACAGTAGTCCTACTTCTATGTCGCTGGCGTTTTGTCGAGCGGGTGTGCTCACAGGCACACTGCTCTCATTGGAGGAGAGCTCCGGGAAGGCAGAGGAAAGGGGGGCATGAACAGCATTTCACACCCCCATTCGTGCAGGAAGAGTTGCGCCGGGACTCGATTTTGTGATTTCGTAATCGGGTCCCGGCAAAAACCGGGACAGTAGCCACCCACCTTGCAAACCAGAGTCGGGGTTTGAAAGAATCACGCACACACACGCAGGGTATCAATCAACGTCTCTTTATTAACCGCTCCTAACCGTAACTGGCACCAAGCGCGCCTTTTCCCCAACCGCAACTCCCTCACCCATACGTCATGCAGTCGCACCCCATAGTGGGCAGGGCTTCCATTAAACCTGTGGCGGCAGGCAACACCACCCCCGGACAAAATGTCCAAACGTCCCTTTTAACATTCTTCTACCAGTCTTGTCGGTCTCTTGATAACTCGTTGCGGTCTCTCTTGGCGGACCTCTACTCCACTTTCATTCTGGGCCCCTTCATGTTGATCTGTCCCGCTGGCATCTCCTTTCGGGGGATTCCACATGTCGTCGCGGGGAGCCCTTGGCTCTGCAGTGCTAGGTCTCGGGGGAGACTCGCACTCTTCCCTTTTGATGTAATGTTTGAACTGTTGGCAGTTCCTCATGATGACCTTATCCTGGTCTTGGGCTGTCAACCATTTTTCCTTTCACAGACGTGATTCTCATAGGGCTCGGAGCATACCGAGGGTCTGTCTTGCGTACCATGGGTTGCTGTACCAGCACCTCATCTCCGATCCGAAAATCTTTTGGCGTTGCTTTGCGCCTGGTGTCAGTGTCCTCCCTCGCTATCAATTTCTCTTCAGCATCTCGCTGCAGTATTTCTGTGTCTGGGCCCTCTGTCCCTGAAGGATTTGGCGGAATGTGAGTGTGTACCTCGTATCGGACCATGAGTTCTGCGGGCGTCTTGTTTGTGGTGTCGTATGGCGTATTTCTGTAGTCTGAGGAGCCGGCATAAGGTTTGATGTGGGTTGCTTGCTTCAATTCGTGCTCTCTGGATTGTCTTCTTTATTGACGCCATAAACCGTTCCGCCATCCCATTTGCTTGTGGGTTTCGGGGTGTAATCTTCATGTGTTTGAACCCTATTTGGTTTGCTAGAGCTGCAAATTCATGTCCACAGAACGGGGGCCCATTGTCCGACTTAATCACTCTGGGGATTCCCCATTCGCTAAGGACTTCCTCCAGTACTGCTGCTACTTGTGAAAATGCTGTGGTGGCTACTTTCTTTACTACGGGGAATCGCGAGTGTTCGTCTATCAGAAGTAGGAGGTATTCACCTGACTCGGTGGGTCCGTAAAAGTCTATGGCCACCCTTTCCCATGGATGTTCTGGTATTTGTGTATGTTGCAAAGGAACCGGCAGTTCAGCTGGGGATGTGCACTGACATGCGTGGCAGTTCTTTACCCATTCGTCCACTGCAGTGTCTAGGAATGGGAACCAGACGTGACATCTCGGTTGTTTCTTTGTGTTTTTGGCTCCTCTGTGTCCTTCATGTGCGGTGCGGACAACTTCTTTTCTCAAAGCAGCTGGGATTACAGTGCGGCAACCCCTGAGTAGGATGTTGTGGTCTTTCACCGCTAGTTCACTGTGTACCCTCGCTAGTCTCTCAATTTCTTCTCTGCACACCCCCGGGTGGGCCAACGTTGCTCCTCAGTGGTCTCTCCACTTGTTGGCTAACGTCAGGCTGATGGCAAGTGCGGTAGTGGGGTCTGCGACGGACGCTGCAGCGACTGTGTCCAATGAGAGCACTGGTGGTATGGAGTTTTCCGCTATGTAGTTGACATATGCAACATCTCCTCTCCTTGTTAGTGGGGGCCCCACCGGATGTTGTGACAGGTAGTTGGCGGGGTTTAAGTCGCCCCCAGGTTGATGAATGATATCATCATATTCCTGAAGTTGGATGCCCCACCATTCTATCCTCGGAGGCATCTTGGTGTGGGGGTTGCCGAACCGTGATAATAGCGCTTCATGATCTGTTATCAGGGTAAATCTTTTCCTATTAAAAAGTTGTGGAAATGTTTACATGCCCAGACTACGGCAAGACTTTCTTTTTCTGCCTGAGAGTAGGCCGTTTCCGGGGTGGATAAAGCTCTGCTGGCGTATGCTACCACGTGCCTGGGGTTGACATCTGCTCCGCTTGTCTGTGCTAACATTGCACCCAGGCCAACTGGACCTGCGTCCACAATCACTTCTGTGTGCCAGTCCGGCTTGAAATAGGCTAGGCGGTGTGCCTCGGTGAGGGCTTTCCTGATGTCATTGAATGCGCGTTGGCATCCTGGGGTCCATACAAATATCGCTTCCTTCTATAAGAGTTTCCTGAGCGGTTCAGTGAGCGATGCATAGTGTGGTATATACCTGGCGCAGTAACCGGCCATACCCAGAAAAGAGCAGACATCGGCAGCCTGTTGTGGTTCCTTGAGGTTTGAGATGGTGTCCACTTTCTCAGGGTCAGGCATCATCCCTTCACAGGAGAAAATGTTTCCAAAAAATGTTAGCTTGACCTTGCTGAACCTGCATTTTTCAAAGTTGAGTGTGAGGCCAGCGGCTTGTATTGCTTCACATGTGGCAAACAACGCTGCATCATGGGCTTCTTTTAACGAGCCAAAAATGAGAATGTCATTGCTGTAATTCAACGCTCCTCGTATTGGCCTAATGATTTGCCGCACCGTCTCCTGAAAAATTTCAGCAGCTGAGGAGATGCCAAAATTCAATCTGCAATATCTGAATAGGCCATCATGAGTTGCAAAGGTTGTGATTGCTCTGGAGTCCGAGTGCAATTCCAGTTGGTGGTAGCCTTGTCTTAGATCAAGTTTGGAGAACATGCGTGCATTGTTCAATTGTACAATCATGTCTTCAATGCACGGGCCCTGGTGTCTCTCGCGTTGGATGGCGGTGTTGGCCACCCTCATGTCGACACAGTCGTAACTTGCCCCCTTCTTTGGGCACTATGAAACCCACGGTGTTTGTCCTGTTGCTGGTTCAATAATGCCGTCGGCGGGTAGTTGTTCAAGTTCTCGTGACACTGCCTCTTGAAGGTGAAAACCAACTTTTCTCGGGTGTTGTGGCACCGGTCTCACATTGTGGTCTATGTACAGTTTGATTGGGGGTCCATTTGAGCTTTCCTAGGCCCAAACATATGGTTGGACATTTTTGTTCGACGTCCGACTTCGAGATTAGGTTTTGAGATTGTTCTTGGAGTATTGCCTTGACCTGTTCCTTCGACTCCTGGCAGATTGTTGTGGAGGGGATTGTGTCTCCTGCACCTACGTGGATCTCGATTAGCCCTAGGCGAGAAGTGGTGTGATAGCTGAGCAGGCATCTTCCTTTGGTGAGAGATTTAATTACGTGGATGGTTTTGTCCGGACTTGGCGTCCGTTTAGGAGAAAACGGCACGTGAAATGTCCGATTGTTTTTAGTGGCGTAGCTGCGCCCCACTGAAAAATCCTGCAGTGTGAGGGCTCGAGCACTGGTGGCCGTGGGATTCTCATGTACTCTTGTTCGCCCATGATGTTCACAGTGGTGCCCGAGTCCACCATGAAATGAAAAGGGCAGTTCTCCATTTTGATTATTTTCGGGGCTTCTGTGGCCTCCTCATTGTCAAGCACGAGGTTGACATACTCGTCCTGGTTGTGAGAGTCGTACTGCATATAGTACACGGTTGCTGGTGGATCGTAGTATTGAGTGTCCTCGCCATACCCTTCTGGAGGGTTGTCATATTCATCTGTTGGCTGTTGCGGCCAGTCTGTGTAATCAGATGCCTGAGCGTACTTGTGATCTTGATATTCGTCAACCCCTCTTACATGTCTCCGTTGGTTCTGTTGATAGTATCTTTGCGCCCCATATTGTGGAGGTGTCGTGCGGAAAGGCATCCTGACCGGAGCTTGGGGTGGCATTGTGAGGAAAGGCTTCCCTTCTCTACATACTGATTGGATTGAAAGTGTCCTTCTCTACCACAGTTCGTGCACCTTTGTGACAGTGCTGGGCAGGAACCTGAGTGTGGATAGGCCATGCCGCATCAGTAACATTGCCTCTGTTGATGTGGAATTTATGGTGCTTGTGGCCTGTAGGGATGTGAGCCTCTGTCATTCTGGCGGGGTGATTGGACAGCGGCTATGAGTTCTGTTGTGTCCTGTTTTGGGTTGCTGGTGCCAGTCATGGACGCGGCCTGCGCATCAACTCTTTAAAAAATGCGGGCGAGTTCGCTGAATTCGGGGATGGTGAGCGGTTTCTTTAACAGCTGCTTTTTGAGTGCGGGCGATAGTCAGCCTTCTATGACTCTAAGGCGTATTGCTTCTTCCAGAGAGAATTCATCACATTGGCAGTGCGCTCCCTTCACTCTTAGGCGGGTTATGAATTCATCTACCGTTTCTTGCGGCTTCTGAGAGCACTGGTTGAAAAGGTATCTTTCATAATCACGATTTGTCTCAATTATGAGTAGTTTGTCCAGGGCACTGATCAATTTCGCAAAGTCATTTTGCTGAGCTGCTGGAACTGTCTTGACAATGGTTTTTATTTCCCGCCCACCAGGTTGAGAAAAATGTCTCTAATGTACGGCGAGTCTCCATCCCCTGACCCTCTCACAAAATGTTGGAAGTCTTCCATCCACTCAGTCCACCTCGGCCCTTTGGTGGCTTGTGGTGTTGTGGAGAACGGTGGCGGCCTCCGTAGCTGGATGGACTTGGCCGCACGTGCTGGCTGGGGTGATGTAGGGTTACTCCTCTTGCGGGGCGGTCTGCCTTTAAGGGGCCCTGTTGTGAGTAATATTCCTAGATGTGATGATTCCCTTATGTGAATGGGTCTTCAAAATGATGGCATTGGGTTGTGGCGCCAAGACCACGTGGGCGTGCTGGGCCTAGACTCCCTTGCAGGCCCCAGAGTCTAGGTGTCTTTGAGTGGGGGTGAGGACTTCCACTCACCGATTGTTGCCCTTGGGACTTTGGATGCCAGGTGTCGCACATGTTCTGTGCTCGTGTCACTCTTTCTCCTGTTGCACGGTGATCGTCGTGGGTGTCTGAGGCCGTGCAGCGTGCCACAGCTGGATGGGGGTGTGGGCGTGTTGTCAGTAGCAGAGCCACCCTTCAGGCGTGAAGTAGAGCGATGCTGGGCAGACTGCCCGGTGCGGGGTGCGGTCAGCGGGATCGCTGGCACCCGCGGGAGGAGGCAGAGCTGGGGTGGACTGCCCGATGTCAGCGTTGGGTGCCCAGCGGGACCGCTGGCGCCTGCAGGAGGAGGCGGAGGGAGGCGGATTGCCCAGTGCCGGCTCCGCCCCCAGCGGGATCGCTGGCGCGATGAGGAAGGAGGTGGAAGAGTGGGCCGACTGCCCGCGTGGAGGAGGGCCTGGCTCGTGTGCGGCAGGAACGCCTTAGCCAGTGGGGGGAGGAGGAGGAGGATCAGCGGCGAGGGAGTCTGGCGAATTGCCGGCATAGAGGAATCCGGTGCGTGCTGGGACCGTCCTTGTCGCCATTGTTGCCCGAGAATCGGGCCGTGAAAGAATCACGCACACACACGGAGGGTATCAATCAACATCCCTTTATTAACCACTCGTAACCTAACCAAGCGTGCCTTTTCCCCCAACCGCAACTCCCTCACCCATACGTCATGCAGTCCAGCCCCTTAGTGGGCAGGTCTTCCATTAGCCCTGTGGCGGCGGGCAACAGGAGGGCGATTTTCCCCGGATTGTCCCGGGAAAACCGCAACATCTGGTCATCCTATCATGTGGAGATGATGGAGAGTGCATTTCCCTAAATGCCAAAATGCTGCACAGCCAGAGCTCTTACTTGATTCTCGTGGTGGATCCCGAGGGCGTGTGGGGACGCAGGGCAAGTGGGAGTATGAGTGGAGAAAAGTAGATGTGGGACAGACCGTGTGGGAGTAGACCGCTCCGAACACAGGCCCATTCACTGCTAGGTGAAGCTCGGGTAAGAGCAAGCTGGCTGGTGGGCAAGGGGGTGCCTGCTGGGTGGGTGTCTGTCCCTGTTGCTAAAATGCAACAAAACACAGATAAAATGCAGATTTGTAACGAAGATTTATACTCTATGTCCTGAGCCAGTAATGAACGTTTGAAATCAATAACTGTGTTCGCCATCAGGCTGTAAACGATAAAAAATAAATTCATCGCCCGGGCCCTCTTGGACGCAAACTCTAAAGTCAGCGATGATGGACGGTTTTCTAAATTTCGTACTAAAGGCATTATTCCTTTAGCTGAAAAACTTTTTTCTGTTTACCAATGTCTCTCACGTACAGACTTTCGGAGAGTTGAGTTGGCATGTTTCTGGAATTCAGTGGGAATGGAGGAATTCTAATCAGCCCTCTGACACCCCCTGACACGGATCTTTTAGTTAGCAATAAATTAAGCACATCTGTCATTGTTCTGAGAACCGCGGGGGATCCTGGGACGGGTCCCTTGGCATCACCGCCATGAATTATCATTGTAGTTCTGCCTTTGACGTGATAAGCCCGCAGGTGAATTGCAATCCGTGTCTGTCACCAGAACAATAGTTATTGTGTGCAGTTGCTGGGCGTGCAGTAGGGCCTAGGCGTTTACATCCTTTGGCAGATGTGTGTGAGAAGATGCCCTTTTTTGCATTGTATTGCAAAGTTAATTTATGTACCGCTCGATACTCATCAGTGGGAGTCTGGGCACTTTTACCACAACAGTAAATGACCTGCGCCTTTAATGTTAAAATCTTTTGGCAGGAAAAAAAAAGAAATATTGCTTGAATTAATATTTTGTGACATTTATGCTTAATTAAAATAGTTCTAGGTAGGTATTAACTTACAGAATTCCATTTCTAATGTCCTTATTGTTCCCCCAGATTGGAGACAACCCCTCACAACTGGGGTTCCTTCATATAAATATGGACATGTCGGTCAGTCTTATATGTGCCCAGTTGGTGAGATACTATATTGTGCGCCTTTGTTAGCAGCATGTCAAAAATGTTGCTGCAAATTTACAAATGACAGATTTAGTGCTTTTTGACTGCAAGTACAAATTGCTGTAAGCTCAAATACTGGTCCAGCAAATTGTTGGTTTAGCTGAATATTATTTTGCTACTAATTTTAACCATGCAAGCATAACCTGCAAGTCATTAGTAGAATTCAAGAAACTTTACAGTGCTGTTTTAGGCAGAGTATTTTAAAGTGTAAACCTAGCGTTGGTGAGCAGTGGAGCACTTCAAATCTATATAGCATGTAGCACTTTTGCCTGAATAGCCCATAAAATAGGAAAGGATACATAGAGGACCAGTCCTAACTAAAATTGACTTTACATTTGCAATTCAAGAAAAAGCCTCCAAATTAATGACATTCTGGGTGCACATTAATAGATAATAAATATTGTATTTCTATTTTAGTTTTTTCATAAAAAACATTTTACTGATAAGTGGAAGAAAGGTTGTTATTTGGAGATTAGGGACTTGGATGATGAAATGATGCCGTCGTTGGTGGATAAGGCTTAGAAGTAGGGCGAGTTGATATGGAACATAGGGACATTCAGGGTCTGTTCCTGGAGTGGCAGTGTGATGGCATTGTGACGAATCCCAAGGTGCCACTTCTCCCCGATGGGGAGCCCCTTCCCATGAGGGCAGGGAGGCCGCTACCCGATAGTCCCCCTGGGGGTGGTGCTCAGCGGTAGGATCTCATGGGGAGAGAACATCTCGGGAGAATGCGGTATGCCAACCCTCCACCCACACCATGCACACCTTCCTATCCCATAATACCTAACTCCAAATCCCATACTTCCATCTATGTCTAAGTCTGAAAACATAATAACTACTAAGACGAAGAAGAGCAGGGACTACCTAGGGGAGACCTACTTCACAAGTACTGGGATGAGGAGAAGGTGCGGGAAAAGGAAGAGTAATGGTGAAAACTTGAATGAACTGTCTAGTCTTGTGTCTGCTTACAATAAAGACAAAAGATGGACTTACCATGTTGTCAAGCCCTCCCTGGAGGAACCACGGGCATAGGAGTCTTCCTTCCTGGAGAATAGAAGAGGCTGTTGACCGAGATGCTAACGGGCATGCAAAAGCATACCTACCTGGATCGCCATGGACAGACCAACCGGAAAGAGGGAGAAGCAGAGGTCCAGGCGTTCGGCCATGCAGTTGAGTGAAGATGCGCATTCTGTGAGGAATCTAATGCTGCGGAACCGCCACAGCACAGCGAAGAATGGGAGAAGCCGTGAGAAATCTTAAACAGAGAGCAGAAGAGAGTCCTTCTCCTGGTAAACGGCCAGTTTACCAGGAGAACCGCAACTCCCTCACCCATACGTCATGCAGTCCAGCCCCTTAGTGGGCAGGTCTTCCATTAGCCCTGTGGCGGCGGGCAACAGGAGGGCGATTTTCCCCGGATTGTCCCGGGAAAACCGCAACATCTGGTCATCCTATCATGTGGAGATGATGGAGAGTGCATTTCCCTAAATGCCAAAATGCTGCACAGCCAGAGCTCTTACTTGATTCTCGTGGTGGATCCCGAGGGCGTGTGGGGACGCAGGGCAAGTGGGAGTATGAGTGGAGAAAAGTAGATGTGGGACAGACCGTGTGGGAGTAGACCGCTCCGAACACAGGCCCATTCACTGCTAGGTGAAGCTCGGGTAAGAGCAAGCTGGCTGGTGGGCAAGGGGGTGCCTGCTGGGTGGGTGTCTGTCCCTGTTGCTAAAATGCAACAAAACACAGATAAAATGCAGATTTGTAACGAAGATTTATACTCTATGTCCTGAGCCAGTAATGAACGTTTGAAATCAATAACTGTGTTCGCCATCAGGCTGTAAACGATAAAAAATAAATTCATCGCCCGGGCCCTCTTGGACGCAAACTCTAAAGTCAGCGATGATGGACGGTTTTCTAAATTTCGTACTAAAGGCATTATTCCTTTAGCTGAAAAACTTTTTTCTGTTTACCAATGTCTCTCACGTACAGACTTTCGGAGAGTTGAGTTGGCATGTTTCTGGAATTCAGTGGGAATGGAGGAATTCTAATCAGCCCTCTGACACCCCCTGACACGGATCTTTTAGTTAGCAATAAATTAAGCACATCTGTCATTGTTCTGAGAACCGCGGGGGATCCTGGGACGGGTCCCTTGGCATCACCGCCATGAATTATCATTGTAGTTCTGCCTTTGACGTGATAAGCCCGCAGGTGAATTGCAATCCGTGTCTGTCACCAGAACAATAGTTATTGTGTGCAGTTGCTGGGCGTGCAGTAGGGCCTAGGCGTTTACATCCTTTGGCAGATGTGTGTGAGAAGATGCCCTTTTTTGCATTGTATTGCAAAGTTAATTTATGTACCGCTCGATACTCATCAGTGGGAGTCTGGGCACTTTTACCACAACAGTAAATGACCTGCGCCTTTAATGTTAAAATCTTTTGGCAGGAAAAAAAAAGAAATATTGCTTGAATTAATATTTTGTGACATTTATGCTTAATTAAAATAGTTCTAGGTAGGTATTAACTTACAGAATTCCATTTCTAATGTCCTTATTGTTCCCCCAGATTGGAGACAACCCCTCACAACTGGGGTTCCTTCATATAAATATGGACATGTCGGTCAGTCTTATATGTGCCCAGTTGGTGAGATACTATATTGTGCGCCTTTGTTAGCAGCATGTCAAAAATGTTGCTGCAAATTTACAAATGACAGATTTAGTGCTTTTTGACTGCAAGTACAAATTGCTGTAAGCTCAAATACTGGTCCAGCAAATTGTTGGTTTAGCTGAATATTATTTTGCTACTAATTTTAACCATGCAAGCATAACCTGCAAGTCATTAGTAGAATTCAAGAAACTTTACAGTGCTGTTTTAGGCAGAGTATTTTAAAGTGTAAACCTAGCGTTGGTGAGCAGTGGAGCACTTCAAATCTATATAGCATGTAGCACTTTTGCCTGAATAGCCCATAAAATAGGAAAGGATACATAGAGGACCAGTCCTAACTAAAATTGACTTTACATTTGCAATTCAAGAAAAAGCCTCCAAATTAATGACATTCTGGGTGCACATTAATAGATAATAAATATTGTATTTCTATTTTAGTTTTTTCATAAAAAACATTTTACTGATAAGTGGAAGAAAGGTTGTTATTTGGAGATTAGGGACTTGGATGATGAAATGATGCCGTCGTTGGTGGATAAGGCTTAGAAGTAGGGCGAGTTGATATGGAACATAGGGACATTCAGGGTCTGTTCCTGGAGTGGCAGTGTGATGGCATTGTGACGAATCCCAAGGTGCCACTTCTCCCCGATGGGGAGCCCCTTCCCATGAGGGCAGGGAGGCCGCTACCCGATAGTCCCCCTGGGGGTGGTGCTCAGCGGTAGGATCTCATGGGGAGAGAACATCTCGGGAGAATGCGGTATGCCAACCCTCCACCCACACCATGCACACCTTCCTATCCCATAATACCTAACTCCAAATCCCATACTTCCATCTATGTCTAAGTCTGAAAACATAATAACTACTAAGACGAAGAAGAGCAGGGACTACCTAGGGGAGACCTACTTCACAAGTACTGGGATGAGGAGAAGGTGCGGGAAAAGGAAGAGTAATGGTGAAAACTTGAATGAACTGTCTAGTCTTGTGTCTGCTTACAATAAAGACAAAAGATGGACTTACCATGTTGTCAAGCCCTCCCTGGAGGAACCACGGGCATAGGAGTCTTCCTTCCTGGAGAATAGAAGAGGCTGTTGACCGAGATGCTAACGGGCATGCAAAAGCATACCTACCTGGATCGCCATGGACAGACCAACCGGAAAGAGGGAGAAGCAGAGGTCCAGGCGTTCGGCCATGCAGTTGAGTGAAGATGCGCATTCTGTGAGGAATCTAATGCTGCGGAACCGCCACAGCACAGCGAAGAATGGGAGAAGCCGTGAGAAATCTTAAACAGAGAGCAGAAGAGAGTCCTTCTCCTGGTAAACGGCCAGTGGAAGGGAGTAATTCCCCCTGGTTGTGTTGAACTGTATAATCAAGATACCAGGAGAAGTCTTTCTCCTGGTAACCAAAGCTGAAAAGACATTCTGATACAGAGTGTTAAAGGATGAGCAGTGGGTCTGCCAAAGAAAAGTGCTGGAACTTTGTCTTTTGTGTTGAAGGACAATTTTGACCCGGGGAAGGGGAGCCATTCCCCCAAGAAGAATTAAAAACCTTGAAGTTAACTTGTATCCCCAGTCTGGAAGAAGAGAGTCATTATTCTGGACCAAGAAGGTCTACTTGACCTCTAGTTTAGTTTTAAGTGTAAGGGCCAGAAGTAAGGTCTTTGACACAGGAAGGTGGACTATTGATTTACACAGACATTACACAGACATTCTGACAGCACCCTTGGTGTTTTAGTTGAGGCTGTGAAACCCTTCTTGGAGATGGGGACGGTTGGGTTTTCTCTTTATTTTCTTGACTAATAAGTCTATAGCAATCGCTGTGCCCACCTGTGTGTCAGCCTCCTTCTTCTGCACCCCTTCAGCATGAACAGGGGCAGAGAGTGGTGGATGAAAGGCACCCCTTATATTCAGACACCCTTCGTTCCCTTTTCCGCACCAGAGTCCCTTCCCAACCCTGACCTCTCCTCCCATATCTCCTCTTGTGGATCCTGTCTTAACCAGGCATTTAGCTGGTTAATGTTTACATATTGGACCATGTTGTAACTCTATATAATAGTCCTTTTTATTTATTCTTTAGTGTATTCTTATCAAACTGAAGAAATATTAAATTCAGAAAAACCTTTTATATGCATTATTAAAAAACACTTATTCTAGGTGTAGAATCTCCTTGTTTGATGAAGAGTTTGTAGACACTACTGCAAGAACAAAGTAGATCCTGGTCACACATTGTTTGTTCCTTAAAGCCAATGCTTAGCAGCACTATACTTTGCCAGGCTAACATTCACCTGTTTTAGATTCCGATATCAGATGATGCATAAGAAGGTTTTTGTTTTACAGACCAGTTTGCCAATTCACTCAGATCTGCAAGGTTACTTCCCCTTGAGCCGCTTTACCCGCATATTAGCCGGTCAAGTGGCACAGCGAGTAGAGCGCTCGCTTTGACATCAGTGCAGAGCCTGCGAACGCAGGTTCGAATCCCGGCAGCGCCAAACTCAGCGTTTCATCCTTCCGAGGTCGATAAATGAGCACCACACACCGTGGGTAATAATAAGCAGCGCTCAGATACCTGAGGGTTCGTAGCGCTATATAAATGCCAAATTATTATTATTATTATTATTATTATTATTATATATCACCACGCAAGTCCATTGTTCACGAAAGGGTTCTTGCGAAGTGCGTCTAGAAGTTGTGAGCCGATTCCCAGTCCTTGGCCATGTATTGGGCTGCTCAACCCATGTGAAGGGGATTGTTAAGCCCCCTGTTTCTAAGGGGAGGCTAGTAAGAGCATTTGCAATGACTGGCCTTAGAGCGCGTGACTGGAAGTGCATTATTTTTTGCATTCCCGACTCCATTTGGCAGGAGGGAGCGTAATAAAAAAAGAAGCACTCATGTAAAGCTTAAGTGTTTCCATTTTGTGCCAGTGAATGCTGCAAGTGGTCTGTAAGGACCCCCTGAAGGCATTGCGCCTTCCGCTGTTCCTGTGATGGAGCAGCCCAGACTCTGTTGAAAGTGCGCAGACCAGAGCTCCTTACCATTGTGAATGTGGACGTGCTTTGTGTGGCTGAATCTGCCGCTGGCTAATTCTCAATAATGAATCTACCCTCGGTGGTAGGTCAGAAGGAGGAGACCGACCAATCGATGTCATTTCCAATGAGATTTATTATGAAATAATGAATAAAACACCTAACTTTTCTTAACCTAAGTGTCTCCCTACCTAACCAAACTAAACTAGGGTGTTCGTCGTCGGTAGTTAAGTCTGTAACTAAAAGTCTGTCCTCTATCCCAAAACTAACCTAGCCTGACCCTACCACTTATATCAAATAACAGAAAAGACCAGGAGAATGAATCCATTCTCCTGGGATGTTTTCCTCAGCAGAGCTTTCACAGTTCTCGTTAATAGGAATGCTTCAGATAGTCCCTTGCCACTTCTTGTAACAAGTATTCTAGTTCTTGAAAGGGGCTCCTCCAGGCCCTTATATTTGGGTTCCTTTTCTTCCTCTGAGTTTTCTCTGAAAAAGTCTCTCTGCTTTCTATATTCTTCTCCCTAAACCATACAGGTTAAGTCCTCCCATCCTCTTATCAGTCTCTGTAGGATTCTCACAAGCTTGCCCTTATCTGAGTCAAGGATGGTAAGTCCTGCTGTAATTCTCACTCTTCTTACAAGTTTGCCACTCACTGGGACGAATATGATTAGTCCCACTCTCTTTATAGGTTTGCCACTCACTGGGACGAGTATGATTACTCCACTCTTCATGTTCAGTTTCACAGCATTCATAGATATTGCTCACACCCGTTTTACCGGGTCTCCCGCTCTGCCCTTTTGCCCGGAATGTAATTAGGCCGCGTCACTGGTTCAGCTTTCTTCCATGCTGCGGTTTCACTGCTCTTCGCAATAGCGTTTCTGCTATTTCTGATTTTCTGATTTCTCTTGAGTACTGTTTTTTGTCGATCATATGTCCTGCACTTCTATTCCTTCCCTTCCCCTAGCACTTCTCCCCTTTTCCCCTCCCTGCATTTGCGCAATCTCAATGTCACTGGGCCTAGTAAGATCATTGTCTTCCTCCTTGTTCCCTTCTCATGCCTTGTTGTGCCTTGAAACACTGTGTATAGGCACGCTATAAATAAAATATCATATCATACCTGCTCCGGTCTCTGAAAGTGGTATCAGCTCAGTCAGGGTTCTCCTTTCTCTCTCCTTGTTGGCCACAACCTCTCGTATTTGTTTCCCTGCTGGGATATGCTTCATTTTGCTAGACCTGTCGTGGTCTGCAGTCTTCATACTTTATCCATGGCACGTCGAAGTTGCGTCTGTCAGCTCTGGACACTCCTTCTTTTGGTTGCTTACTTAGTAGTGCTCTGGGCACTGCTTGTCTCATTCAGTTTGCCATCGTGCCACCCGGCATTCTTCCAGAGTCAACGGCTTGCCTCAACCAACCAGTTTGAATCTTCCCGATTTCTCGCTCTGGTTCGCTGGATCCTCCCACTTTGATCATGCAATGCTGGGGCTTTTCCAGCCTCTCACCATACCATTGTCCTCACTGTGTGTTGGACTTGTGTTCTTTATATGGTTTCTTCACCCTATTGTTGAGTCATTCTTCAGTACTCCTGCACTCTTATTTGTCACGGTACCATACTGATTTCTGTTTTCAGTAATTACATTCCAACAGCATATGTATGAAGCGTCTTGTCACTTGATAGACTGTATTGGCTGTTTTAGTATAATACAACAGAAGTCCTTCTTCCCAAGAGGGGAGTCTCTCCCGGTGAGGTCCCGCTTATCGCCACCCCTAGGGGGGATGTTGTGTAGTGGGCATACCTCCCTAGCCTCACAGGAAGGGCATCCCTCTTGCGGAAAGTGACTGAATCCTTCGAATCGTCACACCTCGCGAATGCATTTTGCATGGGTGTAAAGACTGGAGGGGGTATTTCTGCCCTCTATATGGCAGGGTAGAGAGCCAGAACACCCCAGCCAAGGTTCTTTATATGGTAGCTATGGACGAGCAACCAAGGCTTAAGAACCAGCCTGCATCACTTCCTGAGAGGTTAAGTACAGTGAGTCCCCAATCCCCCCACAAAGGAATGCCCACACACTATGTTATGTGCTAACACAGGTGTTTATATAAAAATAAGGTTCAGAGATATATACACAATTCAATAACACACTTTGTACTGTGGTAATACTAAAAAGACAAATCTATACAATTATTTGTGGTACCACACTTAGACTTTGGACTCCTTTAAAATGGAGCAACTGCTGACAGTCATAATAGAGCATACACATCATTCAGTAAGGTGTATCAACATAGACAATAAGGAAGGAAGACAGGTTAAGGTTAAGCAATGGAAGAATGCTTTCTTTGGATGTAGATGCGCAATTCTGAATGAGGATCCTTCGGCCTGGGAAACCTGTAGACGAGAATTAACAAGCTAATTCCATAAATGTTATGTTGTTACTTTGCATTTATATAGCGTCTTATGTACCATTGGTTAGATCTCAAGGCGCTGGTAGGTTGAAAGCCCTCGGGAACCGTAGTTCAAGTCAGTAGAGAGAGAGAGTCATAAGGTGCGTGTGTGCACCGGATATGTGTGCAGCAGGTTTGGCACTCGTATGATAGCTGCTCTTAGCAGTAGGTGTGGTGTTTGGGAGATCAGGAATATGTGTTCGTTCTGGCAGGGTGATACCAGACTGATTCGTTCTGGCAGGGTGATACCAGACTGATTCTGGCTGCGTTAGGCCTGAGGAGAACGCCTAGGCTGACGGGTGTGCAGCCAGCTGTGTTTAGTTAGGATGATGGGAAGTATGTGGCAGGTGTTGGTATGAGAACAGCTATACCGAATGTGTCATAGTATCGCTGTGTTCTAGTTGAGTGGTGGTGTATAGAAGAGAGTAAGTGTGGTGATGTGATATGGTGGTTTTCAGTAGGTGGTTGAGATTGAGCGCCTTCATGCACCAACCGTTCCAAGCACTCCAGCCCTTCCAAGCACTCCAGCCCTTCCAAGCACTCCAGCCCTTCCAAGCACTCCAGCCCTTCCAAGCACTCCAGCCCTTCCAAGCACTCCAGCCCTTCCAAGCACTCCAGCCCTTCCAAGCACTCCAGCCCTTCCAAGCACTCCAGCCCTTCCAAGCACTCCAGCCTTTCCAAGCACTCCAAGCATTCCATGCATCCAAACCAATCTTGCAGAATGTCCATTCCATGCCCTCTGTCTGTTCCATACCATCTGTCCATGCCCTCTATCTGTTCCATTCCATCTTGTGCATGTACTCCCTTAGTTCTATGCCCTCCATCTGTTCACTCAGTTCCATGCATTCCTTCAGATCCATGCATTCCATCCGTTCCACCCGCTTCATCCGTTCCACCCGCTTCATCCGTTCCACCCGCTTCATCCGTTCCACCCGCTTCATCCGTTCCACCCGCTTCATCCGTTTACGCACACTTTATCCGTTTACGCACACTTTATCCGTTTACGCACACTTTATCCGTTTACGCACACTTTATCCGTTTACGCACACTTCATCTGTTCTTTTGGCTTCATCCTTTCCTCACACTTCATCCGTTTCACCCACTTCATCTGTTCTATCGGCTTCATCCTTTCCTCACTCTTCATCCTTTCCTCACACTTCCGCACATTTTTCCTCTCGTCCACTTCGATCCTCTCGTCCACTTCATTTATTTCATCCATTTCCTTAATTTCATCCACTTCACTGCTTTCATCCAGTTTATTCCTTTCAACCACTTCACTACTTTTATCCATTTCACTCGTTCTATTCAGTTTATCAGTTTTAATTTACATTAGGGGTTATTAGTTTTTGATTTCTCGCTCGGCTCATGCTGCTGGGTTGTTATTTATGATAAAGCAGCTTCGGGCTAAGGTCATTGCTTGCCGTTATCGAGTTTGAGTTAAGAGTCGATTTTAGGGGAAGAGCCATGTTTTCAGTAATTTGCAGAAAGACATGAGGTCCTCGGGTGGATGTGCGTTCCACAGAGTGGGGGCCAGGGCTGAGAATGATGGTCCACCTAACCTGACTGAGTTGGTTTTTGGTATGATTAGGAGGCCCGCAGAGCTTGATCTTAGAGTGCGTGGAGGATGGTAAGATTTTAGTTTGTCTTGAAGATATTGAGGTCCGGTTTTATGCATTGCTCAGTGAGAGATGCATAAGGTTTTGAAGGTCACCCTTCAGGCAACCGGAAGCCAGTGCAGAGTTTTGAGGGCTGGGGAGATGTCATCTCTTGGGCCAAGTCCAATAGCAGTTTGGCTGCAGCATTTTGTGCTCTTTCTAGTTTAATCAGTTCGTACGCATGGACCCCGAGGTAGAGGGGTTAGCGTAGTACAATCTTGATATAATAATTGATTGGAAATGCTCAATAAGCCTTGCTTCCTGGTAAAAACATTCAACCACCCCAATGTATCTGAAGTGGAAGGGTTTCTTCAACGGTATCCTTCGAGGATGGACCTCCTTTGAAGAAGGAGCCACTGGGTGTTAAAAATCATTTCCTCGATGGTGGAAGTCCTGGGAAGGTGAGGCGTGCTGTAGACCTCGATGCAAAGTATTTGGTGCCGCAAATAAGACTCTGTGGACTTGAAAGTCCTTCAGCGATGATGGATGCAGGCCCGGCAGCACATGTGGGATGTCAGGGATTGTGGTCGGTGTCCTCCGGCCTGTCTGTGCTGCAGCCACAGCATGTACCTCGGGGTAACTACGGCGTTCGGGACTCAACCACGGGTGGGACCTTGCATCTTCACTCAGTGTCCTCAGGGCATCTTTGTTGGCTTCTAGTGGTGGGAAACCCACTGGCGGACTTTCCTCGGTAGCCAGCGACCTCTACTTTCTCCGGCGGGACAACATTGTCGACAGTGATGGCAAGGGAGCCCTTGTTCAAATGTTCTTAGGCAAGGTCGAGCTTTCTCGGCTGCAGGCGTGAAACAGCACAGCGTCAAGGCATCCCCGCTTCTTGGCGACAGGATTCGACTTGGCTTCCAGAAGGCATGGAAATCTTCCGAACCCTGGTCAAAGCCAATGGACTTCGACGACCCTTAATGTCCAGGCACTCTCTTCAGGATTCTCAACGGACCCCTTCTACGGATGTCAGACTGAAAGATCTGGCTTCTAGAGTGCCTCGTTGAAGAACAGCAATTTTTGCACGATGGTCCCTCGTAGCTCGGGGCGAGGTCTCCTAGCCAGGTCCTCTATTGGATCAGAACTCGACCGCTTTGGGATTACATCGAATGAAATGCAGCAGCAATCTTCTCCTCCAGCAGGGCTTCAAGGATCAGCTTCAAGTTTCAACTTCAGCTTCTGAACAAATTGGTAAGTGAAAGATCCCCAGATATACACATCTGTCCCTCATTCCCTTTGGCTTAGCCAGGCTCATTCAGCAATCACACAGAAGGGCATTCATGCAGGCAGCCAGCCAATCAGGCTCACATGCATTCAGGCCATTCACTTCCACCCATACACCCATAACAAGGAATGTGGATTGGGGCAAGCACCCAGCCTTTCAGCACACCACACTGCATTCATGTTAGTTTCAGGCAGGGCTGTCTCATTCATTGTGTCACACACACAGAAACCAGACACCCATAACTTGGAATGCATATTGTTCACACACTCCATTCACACAAGTTCCACCCCAAAGGTGTACCCACAGCATACAGTCACTAGGAAGACTCCAGCCATTGTGGCCTGGACTTCCCCACCATACCATAACAGCCAGTCAGGGGAATAGAAACCAAGAGACCACAGGGGCCATCTTGCCTTCCATCAGGAATCCACTGATTATTATGGCAGGGCCTGGGTATCCCAAAATGGAGAATACTTAGAGCTTCTATCACATCAGCATGAAGCTGCCACCAGCCCATAACCTGCTCTGTGGGAAACACACAGGTGCTCAAAAACATACAGTAGGGGTACAGGGTTGTACCCCCACCCATTGGTTCCATACGGGTATCCCACATGTCTCTGTTCACCACAACCAAAAAGAGGAAGAGCTGCAAGGTCAGGGACCCCAACTGGACTCCTGTGCAGAATATAACACAGAACACACATAATAAAATAGAGGCCCTGTCCTCCAATGCATTTCCAGCATCACAAAGGGTATGTTTGTTTTTTCTTTTTATCTGCGCATCTGTAGAAATTGTGAGTTTTCTTTCCTTGTTTTTCCACTTGATCCAAGTATTGAATTTTGGTAACATTGAGGCTTTGAGACTCCTAGGATCTGAACTGCTTCCCCAATTCATCCCCTGGTTAGGAATTAGGTACAAAGTTAATTTTATTTTTGGATGCCATCCTTTTAAGCTACCTGAAGCACACAACAAGAACATAGTGTGTTAGAAATCAGGGCTCATTTTCAGAGTCTACTTAAACATCTGCGTTAGAATTGTGAAAAATTATTCAGAAGCCTGCGCCTTCCCAGATTCCACACTCATTTTCCCTCTGCACCACCACAGCCATCCTCAATTTAACACATACTTCCATGCTCCTCACACCCCAATCCATGCCCTCTGCATCCCTCATCCTCACTGTGAGGCACCCACAGCACCATACACGCTCCGTGCATCCTGGCTGAAGCGGTGCAGATCTTAGTGTTTGATGTACGCACCACATCCTCAGGAAGGTTCTATGTTGATTCAGCCCCAGTTTCTTTTTTGGATTAGTGTTTTGCCGACATTTTTTTACTGAAAAAACGAATTGAAAATTGTTTTTTATATTGGGAGGGGGGGTTCCCTCCAAAACCCTCCTCCTATCATATACTCTCTGGTCCACATCCCCCTACCCCTTATCTCCTTAATCACCCGCCCCCATACCCCCTATATTTTTCGATGCATTTTTCGTTGAAACATTTTCAGCAAAGAAATGAACGAAAAATATACTGGCGTTGAAACAACTGTATGCACTCAGTAAAGCTCAGCTGCACTTCAGAGGTTAAAAGAGCGAATATCTCTAAACTCAAAGGAGGTCATGCAGCGGAATAGCAACTTTAACGCTCAGGGCAGGTCTAGTGCATCTTACGCGCACCCTCGCGAATGCTCATCTCTGCTGCTGGTGTGAAAGGGCTTGTTTCTAAAGTTGGAGGAGTGAAAGTACGTGCGGTGTGACAGAAACTGAACATACGGCACCGCAATGGGAAGAGGGCAGTGGAGCTGAGCAGGGAGGTCACGGAAAGAAGAACGCACTCTGTACCTGGTTGCATCCTCTAGGCAGCTGGAGGACACAAGATGCTGCCACAGCATCCATCCCCTGCTGCACACAGCAAGGATCCTGAGGGCAACACCGACACTGCACTGTCAACCCTAACGAATTGGAAACATAAGGAGGGACACAGCAGGAAGCCCAGACCACATTTAGCGATGTGTGGCCCCAGGACTACTGCAGACATCCAAACTCTGTACGCCACCTGCTCCTGACATGTATCGCTGCTAATGCACATTTCTAGCAGAGGAGAGATCGCTTGGATAATGGTTCTTCAGCGGCCGAGGCTGATTGACTCATGACTCAGCTTTCATCAATCCAGGACAGGTATACTGTGACCAGATGTAATTAAAGCAAAGGGAACTTGTTACAGAAAAATCTCATCTTATCAAGGGTACAAAGCAGGGCAATGTAGCCCACCTGAGCCACTGACCGGTGAAAATTGAATCTTGGCGAGCAAGAAAGGGTGTACCCTGTACATCTGGGGAACTGAGGCGGCGAGTGACTTTTTCCATCTGGCTTGCAACTGCAGATTTGTACCCCTTCCTTAAGAGCTTCGCTACTATCCGATCGCAACGTTTTGTACGCCCTCGAATTTCCAATGCCGTCAAAGGCGCATAGTTTGCGGTGTTAATTTTGCAGTGTCCTTCGGTGCTTGGCACGGAAGATATATTGCAAAACATAATGCATTCATTTGATGATTTGGATTCTGAGTAGGGCGCGTCGCCGCTGAATAAGAAACTCATTTTGCGGTGGTGGTTCCGAAGCATAAAACATGCATGAGCGCATGGAATTAAATGCAATAAAACCTGACAAATCAAACCTAAAATCAAGAATGGCATGATTGATCAGACGTTAAATCAATTGAGACAGCACTGATATTAGTAAGAAAAAAATAAAAACTGCTGTGCGCTTCCAGTCTTGGAGTGCGTAGTCCTGAATCTATTCGTATATAGTTAGTGAGATTTTTTTAAAACCCTTTTTCTCCAGTGGTAACATCGATGGATTCCATTTCTTTGAATCTTCTCTAAGTCAGGGTCTTGGACAGTCATGCATTTTGAAATTCTATCCACCATTGACTGGTGATAGAAAGAGAGGGTGTGGGAAACGGTGTCCAGTCAAATGGTCGAAAACAAAGGATCGAATGACCATTTGATCGACAATCAAACGATCGGAAAAATAAAGGTCAATTTTTTTTTATTTATTTATATATATATATATTTTAGTTTGGGTTAGTAAAAAAATGTTTTTAATAAAGAAAAGGGGGGTTAGGGGGGAACCACCCCATTAAAAAAAGAGATTTCTAAGCGTGGACCCGGGGATCGAACCTGTGTTGCTCCGTGTCGTCTTGCTTCCAAGGCGAGCACGTTGCCCCTGAGCTATCCTCCCGAGACCATGATGCATGACCTAATGGCTTCTCATAACAAAGTGAAAAGAAAGACCAGAATCCATTCTCAACCCGAGGTTAGGGACACTTTGGACCATGTTGTTGGGTCAGGTAGGGACACTTGGCAACACTGCACAGTATACGGGCATGCGCATTGTTAGTGCTGCTATGGTTAGCACATGCCTAGTTGTGCTGCAGGGGTTTCTCACCAGAAGCACAAGCCAACCCTACTCAACAAACCTTTCGAGGAAGAGGGTTTCTTTAGAAAGTGGATGCCGCTCTAGAGAAGGCCTAAAAGGAGTTTGAAACTCTAAAGTCACTAGGCCAGCGGTCAGACCTTATCCCATATGCAACTCTAAATGGATTGGCACCTTCCTATACAGTTGAAAAGATCTCTTACTACCGCCCCACCAGATCACTTAGATCTGAGGACAAGAAATGACTTTTGTGTGTTCTTAGCGGCGAAAGACAATTTTCAGTATATGGCCCACGTCTGTGGAATTCACTGCCCATTGAAATTAGAAACAAACCCTCATTAATTCTATTCTGGACAGCTCTTAAAACCCATATGTTGCGGTGACCTAGCCTTGGGGTGTAGCTATGAAATGATTAACACTATAACTGAAGAACTGCGCCTACATATCTCCCTGCCGGAGGTGCGGTATAAATACAACTAAACAATCAAAATGAAAGGAATATACCATGGAGCCATATGCCGAGAAGAACTACAAGTACCACAATGCACCTAGGGCAGATGGGCATGACCCACCCTGGAACAAGAGGAATGGTCTGGTTACCGAAATGAAAATGGATTGGTTTCCCCATTCAGGAACCAAATGGGAGACCAAACACCTACTACGTACTACCCAGGCATGCGACGGGGAGTGGCCGTGGCAGAGCTGGGACCAGCAAGAAGCTACCCAGCTCTAGGGATGACCCAGGAACACGCCTCAAACCCTGCCTGAACAGTGACTTAGATTCCCCAGGAGGGAAACGGAGAACAATGAACCACAGAAGCCGCTTGGACTGAAGAGCAAAGATGGAGAGTGACTAAGGTGTGGGGCTAATGGCCCTAATGAACATTTCCTGGGAAATGCCTGGCCCAAAATGCAAGGAGGTGGGAGGAGTTGGGATTAGAAAGAGATTGGCCCGCGGTATACTGGGATGCCCGTTGAGAGTAGAAGGGGAGGGCATTAAAAAGACAGTAGATTGAATCTGCCATTTGGTGTTTGGGTGAGGTTGGAAGAGATGGAGGAAGACCAAGGGACCGGAGAGGAGGGTTTAGCAGGTGGAGAAGAACTGGGAGTATTTGTAAAGAGGGAAGAGGGAGGTACCAATTTTGTGTGTGAGATTAAAGATAATTTTGCAGGTGCAGCCGGAGAGGTTTGAAAGTTGGAGTGAGACACAAGAGGCAAGTGTGTGGCAGGAGGGTGGAAGAGCGTAGAGGCGGGGGTAGTGTTGGGAGGAGTAAGTACGTGTTTGAGCTAATTTGCATACACACACAAAGCATTGATCAGTAGCTCTAAGCTGAAGATGAAATTCGAAGGGTGACCACTGGGTGACACTGCGTAATGTGTTACTTAACTGAAATGGCTTATTCTACTCTGACATTTCAGGTAGAAGACATTTTTTTATACCCACCATAATATTTATGATGTTTGCTAAACATACTTCAATGTCCAAACCACTATGCCGCACTGGTTATCGCTAAAAAAGGTGAAATGCTTATGTGGTTGTCTGAATCTTTGAGAGCTGTCTGTCTTGAAATGTATACAATGGTGCTGTCCCAAAAGACAGACAATTTTCTGCATCAAAAATCATGCTTTTGAGCTAATTTGCATACCCACAACGCATTGCTCAGTGGTTCTGAACTGGGGGTGACCTTCCAGGAATGGCTACTGGACGGCGCTGTTTGGGCCTTTATGTAGAGTCACAAAATTAAGTAGTAAGTAACTAAAAATCACTTCATAATTTTGCCAATTAATGAGGAATGTGCTAATTTTGTTTAACCAGATTTGATCTAGGCCACTTTTTCCTGACATTTAAAGCCCGGGTGGAGGGGACGTTGCTTTGGTCTTGTGCATAGAGTTGCCATCTACATTGTAAAGTGCCTCATACAAATTCAACCCAATCGCTCACTGCGTGATAGACACAGTCTTAACCACACTGATGTGTTTCATGTGATTGAATTCAGAACTGTTTACACTGTTGGCCTGGGTCTTCAAACCAGCAGTAATAACCTATTTGCTGGGTTCTTAAGTGATTTTCTTTGATGAGATTCATAAGGAAGGAGTTTTTTTTCCTCTGTTTGATGGGATTCAAATGGAAAGAGGCATCGACTCGATCTTCACCGGGCTCTGTCGTGCGGGCACAATGTGATTCGGAAGGAAATGAGGAGCAAAGAGAATTTGCTCCTCAAAATGTGCCAAAGTCTTTTGAGAAAAAGATATTACCAAGCATAGTTAATTCAGAGAATGCAACTTTTGTTTTGAGTTCATATTCCTGGAAAAGTTGAAAGTCTGAAACAGCCATAACCAAAGCATTGAGTCGGCAACAGCAAATAAAGAGGACAAATTGATGATGAAAATGGTGGCGGTTACACTTTGGGATCACTGGGTCCTCTTCGGCTCATTGGTACCATTAGAGATCCATGCAAATCACATGTAAGTCAGTCCAAATCTAATGCAACAAAGAAGCCTTTCCCGCATGAATAGGTCCCCCCCCATATCGGCACGTGGTCGCTAGTACTTGTATTTATAAAATGTTATATAGCGCTTTAATCCAAGGCGCTTTACATGAGCAATAGTTAATACATTATGAGCATTAAATAACAAAACATGAATCGAATAACCGACAACAATATAGAGAACAATTTACATTGAAAAGAATGAGTGAACTTGCGCTTTAAGGTAGTTGTGAGAGGGTACAGAGAGAGGTGATAGGTTGGAGTTTGAACAAGGTACGACTTTAGAGAGGAGCGGAAGGAGGAGTATGTGGTGGGGGAGTGGATAGAGGGAGGTAGACGATTCCAATAAAAAGGAGCAAGAAGTTGGAAGGAACGGAAGCGGGAAGGAGCACAGGGAGCAGGAGGAACAGAGAGTAGGAAATGATCAGCGGAGCGAAGTGGGCGAGAAGGAGAATAGAAAGAGAGGAGGGAGGAAAGGTAAGGTGGAGCAAGACCATAGAGAGATCTAAAGACGAGACAGAGGAAGTTACATTTGAGTTGGGGATGAAAGGCGAGCCAGCCTAATGAGATGAGTGAGGCGGAGATGGAGTTGTGAGGGGAGAGAATGCAGAGAGAACGGATGGCAGAGTGGTAGATGGATTTAAGGGGGGGGTTAGATGTGAGGAAGGGAGACCGAAAAGGAGAGCAGAGCAATAGAAAAGTCTAGAGAAGATGACAGAGGAAATTAGGAGTTTAATAGCATGAAAGGTGAGGAAGCATCGGATTCTGCGGATGTTGTAGAGATGGAAGCGACAGGCACGTGAGGTGAGGGAGATGTGAGAGAAGGAGAGGTTAGAGTCGAAGTGTAGGCCAAGATTGCGTGCATGGGGGGAGATGGCCAGCATGGAAGGTGGCAGAGAGGGGAGATAGTGGGTGTTAGCGGGAAAGAATAAAACTTCGGTTTTGTCAGTGTTTAGGGTAAGAAAATGAGAGGACATACAGGATTTGATAGGAGAGAGGCAGGAGGAGAGTTTGAGATGGATGTCGGGGGTAAAGGAAGAGAAGGAGAGGAATAGCTGAGTATCACCAGCATAGAAGTGGTGAGAGATACCGAAGGAAGAGATAATAGGAGCTAAGAGAGAGGTGTAAAGCGAGACGAGAAATTGACCGAGTACGAATCCTTGTGGGACACCGTAGTTTAGAGAGTAGGTGGGGGAGACGTTACCTCCCCATGAGACTGCAAAGGTGTGATTGGAAAGGTAGGAAGTAAACCAGTTGAGAACGGAGTCTTTGAGGCCAAAGGAAGAGAGAGAGTTAAGAAGTAGACAGTGATCGACAGTATCAAAGGCTGCAGAGAGGTCAAGACGAATGAGAATTGATGAGTGTTTAGAGTAGCGATCAGAAAAAAGGGAGTTCAGAACAGAGGTGAGAGCGGTGTCAGTGGAGTGGTTGGGGCGAAAAACCAGATTGGGTTGTGGGGAGGATAGAGAGGTTGGAGATGAAGGCGGAAAGTTGTGTATAGACAAGGCGTTCAAGGAATTTTGACAGGAAGGGTAGGAGAGAGATGGGTTGAAAGTTGGAAGCCAGATGAGGGGTTGGCAGAGGGCTTCTTTAGGATTGGGATGATGGTAGCATGTTTGAAGGTAGAGAGAAAAGTAGAGGTAGCCAGACAAGTGTTGAAAAAGGAGGAGGTAAGGTAAGGCAAAAGGAGAGGGTACATTTTGGGAATGAGAGGGCTTGGAAGGGGGGGGTCATAGGGAACAGAGGTAGGGTGAGTTTTAGATAGGAGGTGAGAAACGTCATATTGAGTGACAGGGGTGAAGGAGGACAAAGTGGTGGATGGAGTAGTGGGAGAAAGGGAAGGGGGGAGTGTAAGAAGGGGAGCGGAGAATGTCTTGGCGTAGAGTTTGGACCTTAGAATAAAAGAAATTAGCAAGATCGGTGGCTGAGAGAGGAGAGGCAATAGAATGGTCTGCAGATGAGTGCTGGGGTAAAAATTGACATCAAAAATATCCATTGGCCCTTTTGCCTTCACTGTAGTGACAGTATAATATGATTTGGGTTCTTTAGGCTGTAGTCTGGGCCGCTACAGTTGACCATAGGTCATTGGTTATAAAACTCTTCCAAACTGTGTTGGCATCCTTTGGAATGGTCTTCGACCTAAAATGATTGACTGAATTTTTAGTTTTGCTATTAGGTTGCGCCAATGTGCCACCTAAAAGTCAAAACTATTGCATTAGAGTACAGCTAGGGAAAAATGGCATATGAGGAGGGACACAAAGCATGTAGGTGGTGTTTGGTTATTTACCCATCTATTGACTGCCCCTGGCAATGCTGATCCCTATGGTCATTCCCACCCAATTTCTGCCACTCTGCACCCAAAACGCATCCTGGATTCTCTTTGAACTAGCTTTGTCGTGACTTAACATCAAAGGTTCTCAGAGTGCCTGCTACTGTTTTTTCAAAGCAGTCTTCTGAGAGTTAATGACTTAATTTGAGCCGTAAACCCACTGCTGGTGTAATAAAAATATCTTTACCGGGGTCTGCCTTCAGCCACTCGATTTATAAGCACTATGCCTGTCCTTCGCTGTAGTCCTATAAAAGACTGGTATTGGCAAAGCCAACAGTTTTGCCTTGTGTACAAGTATTAGGCATTTGCCGCGTACTACTATTAAATGCCCAGGTGCCCTCTTCTTTTTGCAGCTGCTACCATCGATGGCCAGTTAATACCATTACAGCAATGCCTGTCAAAGGCCTTTTCCATGCCTACATAGAAGCCAAAATGGTTGGCATTGCCAGTCCTTGATTTTATTTGGTTTCCCGAATGCATAACTGTAAATGTGATAACACAATTAAAAGGTGGACGCCCTCTTCATTGAATGAGCTAAATCAATGCTTTATTATGGTTGCACGGTGCAGTCAACATTATGATTACATTGGAATTCAGCAACATCTATCTATCTGGTCATTATATAGCACCTCAAGCCCAAAGGCCTTGGACTGCTGACAAGACTGACGGATAGAAATACGTTTTAAAAAGCTGCTCTGTAAGAACACATTCCTCTTTGCCCTTATCAAAAAGGAAAGTCTTTAAGAGAAGATGGATAGATGGAACATTACTATTGGATTGAAATTCAGCAACATTTGATTATTCAGGGCTTACAAGGTTTGCGTGGATTGGTTTTGCGCTAGCATCTCAAGCCTGTCTACCATTCTTTCCCTGTACCCCTGCTTTACTACAAAAACATACCTTTCCTTTGCAGTTGCAAAATCTGTAGCTGGACTAAGCTGCAGCAGTAGTGAAGGAAAGTGGGGGGGATTGCGTTTGTAACTCACACATTCGGCAAGGCGGCGTAGGTGGACTCAACCGCTGAGTGGTTGAATGCATGCTATAGCCCAATGTGTCTATACATGGCAAACTATTGCAGAGACCTGCAAGCTGCTGCTGCTCGCCAGATGTGTTGGACTATCACTCCCATGAGCCCACACGATTGGCTTTGCAGTCTGGTGGTGAGGATGAGAGTTGTAGTCCAAATCATTTGATATGATTTGATAGGTTATTTATGACGCGCTTAATACCCAGAGGTTTCTAAATGCAGACCCGGGGATCTAACCTGTGTTTTGCTACGTGTCGTCTTGCTTCTAGGGCGAGCATGTTGCCCCTGAGCTATCCTCCCGAGACAGAGATCCAGAAGTTGCAGACCTGTGTTTAGTGCATACATGGCATTAAAGCAATGCTTCAGGTGGTGTTGGGTGCGCAGGCGACAAGGGGGATGTGGGGATTGGGGAAAATAGAGACAGGTGAGAAGAGGGGTATACATAAGATGCAGGACGACAATTGGGGGGGGCCACAGGGAGTTCCTGCCATTCCAGAAAAGGAATACACTCAAATGAATGGCAACGCAGCAACAACATTGCAATGGTCTGCGGTTTTATTTGACATTTGCATTAAACAAAATAAAATGAATGTTTTTGAGAATATTAATAAATTCAATAAACGCAAGGGAGAGAGAGAGAGATTTTTCTCTCTCTCTCTCTCTCTCTCTCCCCCCCCCATACCTTTGGTAAATACACGATCAAGTGTTGCAAGAAAAGTGTGTGGTGTGATCTGTACATTATTTGGAGAAAGATTGTCAATTATCTCAATATTTTTTAAATCACACAAGTGCCTCATATGTGGTGCCGAAAGCAGTGTTTGTTTTTAAATCACACTTCAAGTATAAGGGCTTTTAAAGCAGAGCATGTGCTTTGATTGCTGAAAGCGCTACCCCCTCCTGCCGCCCGTGGGGGTCAGATCTGCTGTAATCGGGACCGCTTTCCCCGCTTGATCCCTCTCTGCTGCCGGGACATTTGCTCATTGCATCACTTAGCGTGCATCGCTAGATTTGCATATAAATGAACCAATTACTTCTGCATTTTGTTGTTTTGTGCTGACCAGCTGTTAGCTTGTATGCATGTTTGCCAGTAGGTATTGACCATTTTGCAGAGAATGAGCTGTTGTTTAATCGATGTTATTGCACAAAGCAGTTGCTCATTAGTGTTTCGGCAGATGTCACATTTGCGTATATTTGCCATAGGCGGGATCCAAAAGATTAGTATTGAATCCGGGTTGGAGCCGTCTTCTCTTTGATGTTGACCTCACCCGTGGCGCTCGTTGTTGGTGTCACCTTGTATGAGCCCATGGGGCCTGTTCCCCACCAATAATTCATGTTGACGTGCTCCAGACCCGGCACAGTATTTGCCAAAGGGCCATTTATTGACTTACTGGTCTCCTCTTCCTTTCGGAGTTTAACTTGCCTTATTGGCATCCGGTTGCTGATTGTTTACAAATCATACATAATGTTCACTCATGCACCCTGTGGATGGTGCCAGAAGTGTGATCCTGCCAGAGGTTGCCCCAATCAGCCCTGTGAGAATTCACAGGATCTTGTCACTTCTTCCCAGTGGGGAGCCCTTACCTTATGAGGCTAGAGAGGTGAGGCTGTTACCCAACATCCCGCTAGGGGGTGATAACATGCGGGAGGACCTCATAGGGAGAGACTGCCCTCATGTGGATAAGGACTCCAATATTGTGAATAACCTCCCTAAACCCTTTCCCTTACAACCCATGACCCTGGTTAAACCATCTAATAACCATCCTGAGAGTACTACTGTGTGCTGGTGTAAGGTTTCTTCTGTATCCCCTACAAGATCTAATTCAGCTGTGACAAAGAAGATGCAGGGAAACATGAAGAATAACCTTAGGATGAATGGCCACACACTGCGACAAGGCAGCTTCAAGGAAGCACACAGAGGACCTTGGAACTGGAAAGAAACGTTGACGTTACACAGGGGTGAGGCCTGCTGTATAAAGTAGAGAATGATGAAGGACTCAGTAACTTGGGGAAGAGGCAGCTGGCCTGCAGCCCACAGCTATGGAAGCTGGCTTCCTGAGACACCAACCTGGAAGATTCAAATTTGGAGAAGACATACTGATAGGCTGTTGGCCTTTGAGATAGAGAACCTCGAGCAGTAGGCGGAGAGGCTTTCTGCGAGTCAGGACTGACTAGACTTCATCATCCACTGTAAGGACATCAGTGATTGCTAGACCTCCGGGAGGTAGAACGAGTGGTCCAGAACCTGCGCCCAGACCGCCGCAAGTAGAACAGTGGCGCGAAGATGCACCAAAACAGAAACCAAGGAAGAAAGAGACGCAGAAGACGTGTGAACAAGAAGCCGACCCAAGACCCCAGGACAACCCAGAGACGGACTCCAACTATATCCAAGTTAACTGGAGTTACAGGAGACCCGGGTGGGGCTGGGAGAATGTTCAAGTCAGAGTGTCAAATGTTACTCAGGAGTGATCTTCCTCGGCACAGTGATACCCAGAGTACCAATAGTAAGTGTTATTGAGGAGTGGTCTCCCTTACCACAGTGATACACAAAAGACCAACAATCCAGTATCCCTTGAAAATAGAAGCTGGCACACTGGTGGTAATAGTCCAGGAGGAAAAGGGTAGGAGACTCACAGGGATAGTCTCCCTAAATACCACGCATACTTTCAAAGTAAAGGATACATCAAGAGTGAACTGCCTCGTCACAGTGGTGACCAGAGATCTTAACATCAAGAGTGCCTCAGGAGAGAACTCCTGCGTCAAAGTAGGAAATCCAACTTGCAGGAAAGAGATAAAAAGGACCAAGAGATAATCTGGAGCAATCGCCCCTGTAGTCAAGATACAAGTAGCCCAAAGAGGGTATCGACAGTAAGAAGAAGAATTGAGAATAGAAGAATCCAGTTTTTCATTAATCCTTCAGAGGAAGTGAAAGGACTTTTAAAATCATGTTCAAGAGAATATCAAGGAACAGTCTTGAAAACTTCCCCAAGTAGACCAGAAGAAGGGAGTCATTCTCCTGGTCCTCATTCTTTTGGGAAAACAGACCCTTTCATAAGAGATTGCTATTGAACCAACCAAGAAGGGTGTCATTCTCCTGGTGCCTTTGTCAAGAAAAACGTGAAACATTGAGTGGTTTAGTTCTTAGTGGCAGGGATAGAGTAGTTGGCCTGGACAGAGGATGGTACTTTTTTTTTGGACAGACATTCTGACAAGCGCCCATGTATTTTCTGTTGATGGAGGACAACCCCTCTACAGATGGGGAAAGACAGGCTTACTTTGAGTTATTAATTAAAGTCTATAGCCAAAATGAGAACACCTTTTCAGCCTCCTTTCTCCATTATGCCACATTTCTTCTCATGTCGGACCAGGCTCTACTCGTCTGCTGCTCTACCAAAAACTCTCACAACTTCCTATGTGTTTAACTTTAAATACTCAATAACCTCTGCTCATGCAGCATTATTTGACCCGGCAATTAAAGATTGCATGGCGCCTATAATAGGCTCCCTTCAATTCCTGACACCCACCAGAATCCACCTCTTTACTTTTGTTGGCCCAATTTATTTTCCTAATCAGATGCATTTTGCTGTGAGTTGGCCCTTAACCCCAAGGAATTATGATGAATTTGGACTGAAATATGTCTCTTCCTCTTAATTACTTGTATAGACCTGTGCCATCCATGAGCCCCTATATATGCTGATTTTAGAGGCACCCTTCAAGTGTCTGTAGTTGTAAGCATAAGAGTAGTTAAAATATGCAAATGTATTAATCATTCATACATTTTAATCTATCATTATATGGATTTGACTTGGTTGCACTGCTGAATTAAAATCTAGTCTTGGTTGTTAAATTGGACAAAGTGTTAAAAATAGAACTGATAATGTATTTCACTAGTTGTCTATATAGCCATTGTGTTTAAGGCAACACACAATCATGTGAAACAGGAATCATTTTAATAGTTGGCTTTCACGACGCAGACATATGCATGAGGTCATACTGCTGGGCCAGGTGAGGCGTTAGGGTCTGTTTGAGGCCTCAGCTATTTGAAGTCGCCATTTCTGGCTGGACATGCATTCATCAATGTCATATCACATTGGTCATCCAGCTAAACTTAAAATAATAGGACCATGGAAATCTTGAATATGGAATATATTTCTTATTTTTCTTGTAGTTTGCATAACGCCTTTGTCCTTCGTATACACAGCAATCTCCATTCTCTTTTAATGACTAAGTTTCAGTAATAATGGTCCTGTTTTACAGAAAGCCCACACTAGCATTCCTGTTCTCAAGACAGCTTTGCATAGTTGTAGAATTTAGGTTTAACCAAACTAAGTTCACCATTTTGAGGTTACATGTAAAAGATAGTGTTCTTTTTGTGATATTTACTGGTAATGGCAATCCAGTAAAATGCAGGCTTATCTACACATTAAACTCATTCTATCAGATGCATTTTACAACACATTCTTTCGATCATCTCCTTGCAGAATACTAAAATATAATTTGTATAAGTCACCATGTTCGTCATGCAACGTGGTTGCATAAATACAGAAACTCTTTTACATAAGATATTTTAGTTTTTCAAATAAACCACTTAATTTGCTATGATTAACATTAAGTTACATGACATTTCAATGCAAAGTCCCTCAAAATGTGTGCTATTTAATTAAAAGCATTACATTACTATCAAATAATTGCTACAGGATAAGGAAAGGAAGATTATGCTGTGAGTGCGGGTAGGGAGGTAGTGGAAACGGACTAGAGTGGTCTGTGAGCACAGCTTATTATGGCATTTGATTGGCATTGGCCAGCTTTGAGACAATTGATAACCAGATCTCGCTAGATCATGTATGTAATGTGAAGGCATCATGATGCAAGACACAGATATTAGACTTAAAGTTCAGAGTAAAACACTTTATTAAATCAAATGTCAGTCTGGTAGAAGGCCTAACTTTTCCCATGCTAAGGTGGGATTTCTTTACCTGAACGAAACTAAGGAACGTTTGAGTAACAACTAAAGCTAACCAATGCATTGGGATGTCAAAACCAAAAGAAATAGTGTTCAACTCAATGTTCTGAGCTTCTTCCAGCTCACAGCTATCTCTCAGCTCCCATTCCCCAAGTATAAGCAAGTTCCCCGAAAAAAAGTCTCAAAATTACCTTCCTCAAGTTCAAGGTGATAAAGTTCAAAAGCAATCCTCGGGTTTCCTTTCCCAAGTTCCAAGCACCACAGTTCACAGAAAACAAAAAAAAGGTCTTGAAGCTTCACTCCCAAGACCACACATGCAGCTCCTCAAGTCTCAGGATTCCCTTCCCCAAGACATTAACTTCATCATCACAATGTCTTTGAGTTTTCAATATTTAGGGCTGACTGGTCTAGGCTCAGTTGGCAGACCAAACTGTCCACCCATTACAGGTTGCGCAACCAGGATCCCTGACACTCGCCCTCTTAGCTTTGATGTGTAGATTTACAGTCTCCTGGCTTTACCTTATCCTCTCTGGTCTGCCATCACTTGTCACTCATCCTTTCTAGTCTTTGGCCTTGTCTCACTGCATTTATTCATAAAAGTTCAGTTTAAGGGTGTTTTAATCACACCCACCTTCTTATGACTCTGTCACACATGTGCCCTTTTCTGTAATTTGTTTTCCCCAGGGCATTTGGGTTATTCACTTTATTTGCTTGGCCCATAAAGGTTTTCATTCCATTCAACACTTAGAATGCTTAATTTGAGGGTGTCATTCACTTCAGTATTCAATAAGCATTCATGGTGCTTAATTATAAAGTTGCATTCTGTGCGGTATTCAATATGCATTGGTTTCGCTGAGTTTGAAAGTTCTATTTGATTCAGTTTTTTTAATAAGTATTGTTTTTTCTTGATTTTAAAGTTCCATTTAATTCGGTATTCAATAAGCATTGTTTTCGCTTGATTTCAAAGATCCATTCAATTCAGTATTATATACACATTCGCAGGAGCGCCCTGGTGTGCTTGCGCCCTCTCTGACACTCATTGGCTTCTGGCGTCTCCTACCAGTGATTCCGTCTGCTTATCCTTCACAGCTGAACCCAGGAAACTCACACGCTGCAGCTCTGCTCGTCTGCCGCGTGCCTCTCCCTGGCCGCCCGCCGGCGAGCAGAATCCTTTGTTCTGGATGCGGATGGCATCTTTGTTTCTTGGTGCTCTCTCGCAGCACCTGCTGCTAATCCTCTATTACAGAGGCTCCCAGACCTGTAACACTTACACGGCCCACTGGCTATGGCCTGTGTAAGTCTTCTGGGTAGTTTGACGGCGTCCTGGCTCCTCAAATAAGGGGGATACCATGTCTCACCTAAGGGTACCCCACTCCCAGGTCCCAAGGACCCTACACCCAGGTGATCCTCCCTCGCTTCTCCACCCCCAGGTTTGGGATTCAAGAGCGATGTGCTTTCCCTGGCCACCTGAGAAGAGAATCCAGGGGGTTTAGGAATGAGAATACCCTTAGGTTTCTCACAGTAAACTCACTTCATTCCTAATCAGCATATTCCAAAGCGGCATGTACTATCTGTTCCTTTCTGTCCCTGTTCCTATCATCTGCACTCTTCCTCAGGCCTTTGCCATGTACCCCGTAATCCTCACCTTTATATCCAACCGTTGGCTGATACCACTCGCTCTTCTGGATTGAACTTCTGTTTTTACTCCGACACCTAAATCCTTCTTTGACAAAAACTGTCAAGCTAATCCACCTCTTGGTTCCCACCCCCGTCTGTGAACCCCTGGCTATGTTGCGGTTTTGTACATTTCGAGCAGATAAACTGCGTTCTAGTGAATGATGGCCCAACCACATTTTGGAAACTAACAGCATGTTGTGCGAACCTTCTAGCGTATTTAATTTCTATAAACTGTTCATCAGACCAAACAACCATATGTTTCTTTCTTTTCTAGTTTTGGCTCGTAGGTGGCACTTAAGCACCATCTACACGCCCAAACTATTACATTGGAGTACAGCTAGGAGGGAGATGGGTTGTGCGGGGAGGGACAAATTGTTGGTGTTTGGTTATTTGCACAAAACATTGACAGCCCAAAGCCAGGTTAGTCCATAATTCCATTGCCACCCACTAACCTACCCAATCCCCCCCCCAAAGCACATTGTCCTGGCACCTCTTTGGGCTAGCTTAATCAAGAAGTAACATCACATTTTGGGGGTTAAGTGAGAATTAATGTCTAAATGTAGATATAAATCAGACAATGTATTTATAGGCCAGATGTGTGTCCTTTTACTGAAGTGCTGTGAAAAAACAAGCATTGGCAAAGTCGACCGTTTTGGCTTGTGTATAAGTATTAGGCATTTGCCAGTCACAGCTATCATATGCCGAGGTGTTCACACCATTTTGCACCTGTTACCTACTTATGGGCAGGTAGAACCATTATATCAGTGCCCGGCAGAAGCCTTTCTCATGCCTTAACAAAGGCCCAAACTGTTGGCTTTGCCAGTGCCTGTTTTAACCAGCAATTGTCATAGTGCACCTCCTGCTGTGCTCAAGGGGACCAAATGTTTTGGTTTTATTTCTGCATTAGCTTTATTAGTCTCGTCGTAGTCCTCCTTATAGGCCTGGTGGGGTTTCTTATTTAATCGTCTTATTCTGTAAGCCTCTTTAAAGATTAATATGGTTACAGTAATGCCACGTTACAAGAGCATGAGCTGTTGAGACTCCAGATTGCAAATGCTATTGCCTGCCCCCGCCGCAAGCGATCGAAGCACAGAAGTGGATGCTGGCGCTCTAACTTTTTACATCGTTGAAATGTGTCCTGGTTCTTTCCCTCTTTGGTTGAAACCATAGCCGGTCCGATAGCACAGCAAGTAGAGTGCTTATTTTGACATTTGTGCAGAGCCTTCAGACGTGGGTTCGAATACTGGCAGGGCCAAACTCAGACTTTCATCCTTCCCAGGAAGATAAATGAGCACCACACACCGTGGGTAATAAGCAGTGCTCAGATACCTGAGGGTTCGTAGCGCTATATAAATGCTAAATTATTATTATTATTATGTCGAGCTCCTGCATCTGAGGTTTGTAGGCCTGATGAAATGATTTGCTCGTCAATGCAGTTAAATCTCCTGTGCCCTACGATCTAAACGGGAAGAGGCACAAGCCAGAAAAGTGGTACTTAACGTGCATCCGCAGCACAATTAACATGTACCTGAATGGTCTGGGTTTTAAAGTGAAAATTATTATGCAGTGAACGAAAAAAATGAAAGTTTTCAGAACGTTCTTTATACAATGTCGGCTTTTTTCCTGTTCAACATGGTCTGAGTTATTCCGTAGCAAAGCGCCTCATGTCATAGCTCTGGTTCTCGGTGCGCTTGCTTTTTTGTGAATCCGTTGTAATATACTGTGGTGGGTCAGAGGGCGTCGGATACATAGTGGACATTTTGAGGTGCTTTTATTTAAATAATAAAGAAAAGACCTACCTTGCCCTAGCCCTACAGGGGAATTCCCTACCTAACTAAATTAAACTAAAGGTGTTTGTTTGTCATCGGGAAGTCAGAAACCAAAACGTCCTCAGTCCAAACCTAAATCTACCTTTGTTTTTTATCTTGAGACGTTTGTTCGCGAGTTCCGTATTCAATACAACTCTTCAATGTGCAAATGTATCTAATTGGAAAAATAACACCTTATGGTGATATCTTCTGATAAGGATTTAGGGTTTTCTTTACGAGCTCATGTAGCTCTTCCCAACTATTCATGGATCTTGCCTTCAAGACCATATGTCCCTTATTGCGGTTCTCCTTGAGAGTGTCAATCAAACATGTTGCTCTCGCTTTGTGTTGTGCACTTGCTTTATCGGCTTTGCGAGTTCCTCCGCCGTGGGGTCTCCGTAATGTGCTCTTTTTCTCCTTGTTTATCTCATTCTGTATTCGTAGCTTACAGTGCGTTCTGTAACTTCTCGTTAAGTGCTCTCCCCACTCTTCAGGACTTATCTCTCTTTGAGTTATCACCTGGGATTCTTTCTCTCTCCCCCAGGATCTCTGTCTCCACTTTCTTACTGCTTCAGTTATTCATATTGTTTACAGTTCTGAACCGTTCCTTCGTTATCTCGTGATTCTGGTTCTCGATTCTTGCCCTTAAGGCCATCACAGTCTGCTTTTTATTACAGGCTCCACGGCACCTCTGTGGTCGCTCCCCGTCATGTCAACGGTTTCCCTGCTGTCCACTTTCCTGGGGATCCGGCGTCTCGGATTGGCATCCTCTGCTTCTCGTTGTGCTGCGGGTTCCATGGCCACACGTGGCTCTGCCTCTCCACAGCGTTGTGACGTAAAGAGGTTTTCCCTGCATACCATTCTCTCTCCTCTGCCCTCCTTGTCCCATTTTCATACAAACTCTTTCTTAAAGGGGTATTCCCTTTTCATGCAGACGACGTGCTTGATTCAACATTGTCTATAGCCAAATAAGTGGAGACAGTGTTTTGGACAAGAAGCAGTCCCATATATGTGGCTAAAGTGTCCTGCTTAGGGCGTTCCCTTTTGGAACGTTCTCCCTTGTCCCGTAAGGGGAGTCACTAAGGTCCAACTTGCCCAGACACCCATATAGGGTCTTGCAGAGCAGGCTCATCTCCCTATCCTCAAATGGGACGGCTCCCCCTTGGTGACAAGGGACGAATACTCCCGATTTGTCAGATGTTCCATCACTAGTAAGTGACACCTGATTTATTTGTGAATGCCATTTTCAGGTGTAAGTCAGATGGGAGGATGTTAGACCAACATCTGGATTCTTTGTGACTCGGCCCCATCGTCTTGTATCCATACTGCTGTGTTTATTTCTCTCCCACTGGGGACCGCTCCATGAACTCTCCTAAAATATCGAGCAATCTAGAATCCTGGTGGCGAAGCTTAAAAATCGGTACGTGCATTACTATTCTGGCAGAAGGTCTAGACTCAACACATTAAAGGTTTGAGGCAGAGCACATTTTGCACAGAAAAGCAAAGGGATTTGTGTATGTGCTTGTGGACAGCTGTACCCTGGCAAGTATCTGCTCTTCCTGATGCTAGAGTACGTGTATGAAAATGTTCTGTTGAATCCGCCTTGTTGGGTGTTGAGCTTTCTATGGACCATTGTCTTTGAAGGTTTCCTCAACACAGCCATGCTCTCATGACTTCTCTGGTCCACGTGTATTGACACAGTTGAGTCACCACAGAGCCTGGATACCTTGTTAATGGCAGTGTTGCACCGTATAAATCCTAGTAGCACCACACAAAACTTGTGAAAAGACTCTACATCTTAGACAGAGGAAGAGTGAGCTTCTTCCCTACCCCAGTTACTTTACTCAGACTTAGCTCACTCAGAACTCTCAAGTTTCCGCCATGCTTGAGAAAGTCATTGAGTCCTGTTTTTATTTCTTGGAATTCTTGATTGTAGACCTAATTTTAACTTGGCAAAAGACAACACCACAATTCCCAGAATTCCAGGGAAAATACATGGTCGGATGTCCTTGTCAAGTATGGCTGGTCACAGGGAACCTTGAGAGCGCTGCTCCTTGCATTCATCGAGTGAGCAAACTGCATGAATATTGGAAAGGGAAATAAGTTGACGCAACTGCAAGCGGAACAGCGGTAATGGAGAACTTACTCTTTTCATGCAAAGATTTAGTCGATGCATTGTGGTCTGGTCTCTACCGTCGGAGCACTTGATGAGGGGAATAATGTGAAATTTGGCTTCGCAGTACACTATAGAGTTTACTATCTGATGGAAAAAATACTTTTCTTGACACCTATTGCCAATCACCTATTGCTGTTATCATTAATACTTTGAAAAGCGGAATGTGAGTCTTTGCGACTATATGACAGGAATGCAGTAGTTGTCGTGATTGGGGACAATGATAGGTGTATGACCCGGTGTCAGAAGGACTCCATTGTTTTTTAAACAGTGTGGCCTTCTGGACTTTGGAATTTAGTCTATTAGTTACTGCTCTGACTAGGGTTGTTTCCGAAGCACAATATTGAACATCTCTGCCTGTCTTCTATCCCCAAACTTCAGAGGTTACTATTTTAGCGATAACCCTCTTGGGACCAAGTTATATGCCCGAGTGGACCCAATCCAAGGGGGAGTTTTAACATGGTTTCCGGCAGGATTATTTGGCAGTAAAGACTGCCGCGGAGGTTACAGCTACTGGCACACCAGCAAATTAGCTGGCATGCTTGGAGCTCTTTATTTCGCCAAGTTTTATAACGGCCGCCATTTCATACATTTTTTTTAAAAACTGCCAAAGACAATGGCTGCCAGTGCCTCAGTCACAAGCGTTCCCCTGGATTTGTCTACACCAGGGGTCTGCAACCTTTCTGTCTCGAGATGTTATGGACTACAAATCCCACCAGTCTTAGCCGGCCTAGTCAATTTTGAGGGATCATGGTAGTCGTAGTCCAAAACATCTTGAGAGCTGCAGGTTGCAGAGCCCTGGACACCACTTCCCATTCATGGCTAATCCGATAGGTGCAAAAGCTTATTTTTTATTGTTTAAAGCCCGGACCTAGCTCGAGAGCAGCGGAGCACTGTACCGGGGTGTGGGTGGCCAGGGTTTAGGCTGGCATCTTTTAACAGTAGCGCTGTACTATGAGTTGCGTTCTGTGCGTCCATTGGGATTAGGTCATGGTCAGGTGCTGTTGAAAAAGCTAAGATAGTATGCTGCTTGCCTTAGATTGTTTTTGTAGTTTCTTTGCTTTCAAAGGCACTTCCAGGGCATCTTTTCTGAGAAATTGTATGTGATTTGATCATAATTCGTTAATAACTAAAATGAAATCTAAAGAGGCTCTCTGGTTTACACACATACTGTTAAGATAAGGTGTAAAGACTTTGGTCATCGGAACAAGTTTGGCAGGCTACCCCTGGTGAAACCACCAAACCTCTCTTCTGTTACCACCATTCATTTTTGTAATGAATCCACCTGATTACGAGTCTCGGGCAGATGGTGGTGTTCCCCTTTATGGAATCCCATCGGACTCCATTGGGGTTTGGGGGTAATACCGCCCGCAGTGAATCCCACGGTTTATTATTTCTCCATTTTCCAGAAGGAAACGTTTCCCACCAAGTGCAGGCAGAATTTCCTTCAAGTTCTCACCATGTTTGTAATTCGGCAGAGTGGTCAAGATGGCGTCTTTTTTGTTGCTGCAATTTCTAACGACTACTACGGTACATGCACTCTGGCCAGTCATGCCGTTATCTTATTTTGTTTCTCACCTCGATAATGTAGCGACCTTTTGGGGGTCTTCTGATCTTCTGCCATTTTGGGGCTTTGACTACACACTGATGGATGGCCGCATCCTACATTCAGATCAATGTCTGCTAAATAGATGAGTGCCGATGCTGCCACTTCACTGTGCGCAGTGTCTAGCTGCCCAAGTGCCTTGCAATGTGCTGTGCTCATTCAAAATAAGAAAATAATATCTATGTTGCATAGAAAACACTCAAACTGCTTCTCCTGATTTGAGGACCCCACTTGTATCCTCAGGTGACTGATTGCTGTTGGCGAGTGTCATTTTTATCTCCCCACAATAGGCTGTTGCCTGACTGCTGTCTTCAGATAATTAAACAGTGCCCAGGAGGTCAGAGGAGGATACTGGCCAGCACTGTGCCAAGAACTTAAGCTGCAGAGATCAGTACGTGCAAGATCTAATTTATTCATCATCACACGTGTGGCGGCGGGGCTCGGGCACAGGCCGTAAGAGGGATTTGAGCAGCTGAAGGAATCACAGCAAGGCACACACCGCAGTGTTAACAGCAGCACAGCAAGTGTCTGTTGACATCAGTCGGGCGACCGGTGCATAGGGCGGCGCTAAAGGAATGGGTGCCGTGGCAGATGATAGCCATGGTTGGCCTCAGAATGCCTCAGTGAACTTCATCTGCCTTGCCTATGAACAAATACACCCAAACAAATTACAGAGGGTACAAAACATGGCAGTCATGAATGCTGAGAAGACATGAACTTATCTCACCTGCCGGCCACGCCTTGCACTGGCTTCATATTAAAAAGAGAATAGCCTTTAAAAGCCAGTGTATTGTGTTTAAAAGTCTAGACTCATCCTCCAATTCCCCCTTGACATCCAAGATCAACTGGCATGCCCCTAGGCGTATTTGGAGATCTGGCAACGAAAAGCTAGTAAGAATCCCTCAATATGCAAAAGAGAATCAAAGCAGACGCTCCTTCTCGGTGCAAGCTGTCGCGCCTCGAAACACTTGCGTATAGGCGCGTTATAAATGCCATATCATATCAAGCGGCTAAATTGTGGAACTATATGCCAATGTCACTTCGTAAAGAGCCAAACCTTATGCCTTTCTGAAAAAAACTTAAAATGTACTCATTTAACCTCCCTTAAAGTTTCTATCTGGCTCCCATCTGGCCTCGGTATCTTCTTATACTTCAATAGTGCCAAAATACCTTGGGTGAACGCTTGCGCTCTATAAAACCTCCCAATACAACACACCAAATTTCTCGCCCAATATGGGAGCAGTACATGGGTGTACCACATCTCATCCTCATGCCAGTGCTCAAATCTAGTAAAGATTGTTATTTTTATTTGATCTCATTTACAATTTATATTTTTTAGTAAAAAGGCGCCATTGTTTAGCTATTACATCTGTTCTCAATATTGGTCAGACAGGACAGAAATTAAATACAACAAATCAGAAATGATCTTCCTTTATCCAACAACTTGCACATGCACCCTTAGATGGGTACTGATTGTAGCAATCACCCCTGCTTCGGGGGGAGGGGGGACATACAGGGCCAGTAACAGCTTGCCAGTCCGAACCTTGGTAGGACCGAGAGAAGCCCACGTTTCCAACCAGCTGAGTGCACTTCTCTGTGTGCAAATGTACCTCCCGCGGCTGAGTGTCTTGTGTTGTACAAATAACTGCCATAAATTATAATGACTAAAGGCCATTTTTGCTTTAGATTGAGTACTTTTCCGAAACACCCTCTTCAGAGCAGCTTGCCATCATCCAACATGTTTCCTTCTCTTTAGCTGTGACATTCTTCAGGGACATCATCGCTTGTAACATCATTGGGCACCGGTGTCTTTCCCTGTTTTGCATAGCGTTACTTTATACATTCACCTCAAGTTTGACTTACGGTCTGAAAATACATAACACATCTTCGATGGGTGGGGTCCTTTTCAACAGCTGTAATATCCTATATACAGGGAACCACAGCACGTTAATTGCCAGATACTAAACTATTCCCCTTTCGCTCTTTTAGATGCCAACGCCATTCTCTAAAGTGATTGGTCCTGAATGGTTTGCAGTCTATGTCCATCCAGCTGTTGGAGAAGGCACATCCTATCTGCTCATGCTAGATATTAGATTTGCTGCTACAAGGATTGAGCCCTTCTCTGTTCTCAAGTGATGTAAACATCACTGCATTTACAAAAAGGGGAACCCGGGTTATCCCAGGGGTGCAATTCGTTGTGTGCCTCCTTTATGGTCTCTTCTTACTCTTTCCTTCTCGATTACCCAGCTGCAGGTAGTTCTGCCTGCACAGAGTGAAAACCTAAGGGGATTTAAAATTACTTGCGCCTCTCTGGATTCGAGTCTCAGCAAATTTGAAAAATATAGATAGAATCTGATAAGACTGAATATGAGGAACTGTCTTCCAGGCACGATTGTCCATGACAATAAGGAGGCTCGTTGCCATTGGCTCCCGCGTCTGTGCGCATGCCCGCTTACTGTCTGGTCCACAAAGAAAATGACCCCTCTTGAGTCCGGATTTTATACAAGTGTATCTTTCAGTCCTACTTTTGTGTTCATACTTTGATTTTACTCTGGTCAATGTACTTTTTGTTGTTTTTGTATTCTCAATGTGGTCATTCTTTAATTTTAGTCTCGAACTAGAAAGCGATTTAAGCCTCAGATCCTGCTTCCTCCTTTCAGACACCCCTCATATACCATCCGGGCAGTGCCACAAGAAGGAGCTATATTACTCCCTGATTTGAAGAGGAGCTTTTAGGTGGCAAGGATTCAGAAACATGAATTATATTAATGTATCAGTTTTATAATAAAGCATATTTTTACTCACTCCAAAACACTAATTTTGGAGCACGTCCCAACTCCAAAAAATCTGCAGTAAAATACTCCCATTTCTAATTCTTATTTGGTGCACTGTTTGGGTCTGTTTGTTTCCCCATTGGGCAGGGGGTTGTACTTTAGATTTAGAAAGGGAGATGAGAAATTAAATTGAAGGTCCCTTAACAATTGCGTTATACCAAACAAAGAAAGCATACTTTCCTGCTTCAGTGGGTGCTGACTGCCACAGGGCGCTGCACACCCCTTGCTGGGTGAACCCTATGAATATGGTCTGGCCAGGGGGCGTGCAGGGTGTGATGCTCATTGGAGGTTCATGTTTTCAGTGCCGCGTGGGCCAGAGTTGGGATTGCTAGCTGCCTGATTGGCCACTAGTGTTTTTTTGAATCACCATCAATATCTGGACCATTTCAGATTTTCTGCAAGTAAAACCAGCGCCCCATTTAGTGCAACCCCTTCCATAGCACCCCAGCGGGATATCCTGCGGCCCGTAGCAGCACAAGAGCGCCCTAAGCTGCGACTCAGTAGAGCTATCCCTGTAACTTTTTGCTTTTGCTCTGTATCATTTCTCAATAGTTCCCTGATGAGTTCTCATCCAGGGACAGGGCGTCGGAGAGGCCAATACCTTTTGTTCTGAAATCTTTCTATGGAAGGCATTTAGTTATCTAAGGATTTTTTTAACGGAAGAATTACTCTAATATTAGTATTCCTGCCATGCTGCAATTCCACCTCACGATCTAGGACGAGAAAGATGCTTTTTAAAATTCGCAATATTTAGTTTTATTTAAAATAACAACGAAATTAAAGGTGTTGATCTAGTGTTTGATGCTGGGTCAGTCATCTCCAATATTTCCAACAAATAGTCAGCTTATCTACAGAAAATAAAATGCGGCCTGCCTGTTGTCTTGGCTATTGTTTTCCTTCCAATTCACGCAAACATCCATACATAGAACAACAAACCTGAATGGCTCACACTTTTATAATAAGGCAAACTAGGCTTCCGCCTATGGCGGGAGATTTTATGGGGCAAAAAGAGTGTTTCATTTGTATGTCGGAAACATTTGTATTCATGGACAAAGGTAGATGGGCCTGGCTACTAAAAATAAATGTTCAGTAAGATAACATTTTCTTTCTGGCTGAACAGACTGTCTTTTGCAGTAGGTGAACTCCCACTTTTCCAAAAACCTTCATGGGACAACATGCACGGCCTCTGTTATTCGGACAGCGCCTGGGGGCTGCTAGCGCTTTCAAAAATGGTTGCCTTTGCAAAAACTCATATTGTCTGCAACCAAGAAAAGTGGAGTCTATATGATTTTCATGATGCATTTTTGATATGTAATAAACATTTTTGATGAACTGCAGATTTGATCTCCCATTGTATAACAGGTCGTATCCCCTTTTTCACAGAATAACTAAAAGGTTTATCACATGCTCTTTTTAATTGTGTCTTTAACTCTTTACAAATGTGGGTGAGTTTACAGAACTCCCATATTGTCTCTGGTTGGGCAAACTGTTAAGGCCGTCCTGGCATAGATGCAATCTCAATTAAGTTTGAGTCACTTTTCACTATGGCCCTTTTATGCCTACCTTTTATAAGTAAGCCATTGATGGTACAAGTAAATTTGAGGAATACAAAACAGGGCCTGTGGAAGCCCTTTTGTGAGCTTCCTCTGCATATTATATAAATTTAGGTGCAGAATAGCCAGGGAGTGAGGTTCGAATAGATAAGTGGGCAAGAGCTTGTCACCATTCCATGGTGCATTGGGCCTCAGCATTTCCTCCTCAGTAGTTACTTTGCAATCGGAGAACACTGTTGTTTGATAGAACATAGTACATGTCTTTCTGCCTTGCCAATCAAGGGAGATTTTCACGAGGGGCAGGCACATCCGCCATTTACTAAAATTGGCTAGTATTGGTTTGCGACTTTGCATCCTTAATCCATACGCTAATTATCCCCTCCTCTCATTTATTGTTTTAGGACTCGTGTGCTGTTTCATATGTAAAATATTGCATGCAGCCGCTCAGCCTCTCTCAGCCCTACACCTAGACATCACGCTCTGTGTGCGGTGCTTTCTGGGCACAGCAGTTTAGGGACCTCTTTATCAGGCCAGCGGATCAGTTTTCCTTTCCGATGATTATTCATTGGAGCACCTTATCGTGTGTGTGGCTCTTTCGGTGAAGGATGATTTGAAAGATGTGTGTATGTCCAGTATCTAGTGCAATGCCTTAGTGTGGCACTTGCTCTCATATGGGGCCACCCATGCTGGGGAGTTGCTAAGGGGGGGGCTGTAGCCCTGGATCTTTTGGCTGTAGCCCCGGATAAAAGCTCAGGAGCTACAACCAAAAGGCTAGCTATCTCCGAGTCCCGACAGTCCCGGCATTAGCCTAGCCCCGGATCTTTTCCAGACCTAGCAACACCCCTGTCCCAGGTGCCATTTCAATTGATTTGTTTGCCTGCAATGCTTGTGTGGGTGACCGCTAAGACTGTCTTTGTGTACACATGTTGGTTTTCATGCAAGCTTAATGTATTGCCAAAATCACAGCGAGCCCACAATTACAGTGAACTTGAGGTGCAAAGAGCAAAAATTAAGTTCATGTTTCCTTAACTCAGTGGTGAGAAAACCTAAAAAGTAATCGGGTTTAAATGTTGCTTCCCTCACAAATTCAATATTTGTGCTTGTATGTCTTTAAGATAAAACAGCCAGTAGAAGGGGTGGGGTCTGTGAAAAGAGTGTGTCAAATATGAACATACACATACACTTGCTTGGGTCTAGGGCAGCATACAACCTAAATAGGTCACTGCTAGACAGAAAATGCATACTCATACTTTACTTTCTAATGGCAAATTGAAATGGACTTTTATCAAAGTTAATTCACACAATCTACATTCTGGACTTGTAGTGGTTTCCAACCCACATCTGCCTCGATATCAAAAGGTGAAGCAGTCCTCAGATTAAGGTTGTAAACAACACAATTCACTTAGTTTTCTCTGAAAACATTAGCAAAAACTGATATCAGAGAACATTATTTGCTCTAACCAATGGTTTCTGATTATTTGGCTAATTCTAATCTAAAATGCTGGATACTGCCTGTGGCAAAACTGTTGTGCATGAATACAAAATTGGGCTTAGGTACAGAAAAGTTGGATATCTTCGTGGTGTTGAATTGGCTGCAGTTTTCCATTGTATTATGTGCTTGGTTCGTGAATTTGGTTTCTTTGTGGAATGCGTAAACAGCAGCTCCTAATGCTTGCAATTCTCAGGGAATCGGGTTCACCCTCACTACCCCCTCCCATTTCAATGCATTACAGAACAGATTTAAATTATGTTATTTACCATGACAGGCACCGATTATAAAGCCTTGTCAGTCGACATTTCAGTGTGGGGTGTCTAAGACCCCCAGAGATCCCAAATTGCTTGAGAAAATCCTTATTGCCGGTAAGCTATTCCATTCCCCTTTTCTATGATATAGCTTGTAGACAGGGTTCCCCCAAAATACTTTTCATTGCTATTTGGGATTTCATTTGTCTAAATATTCTGGGCCCATTGTACTCATTGTTTTGGGTTGTTCTTTCGAAATTCCAGCACAGGTAGGGACATCAACCAGCTCCAGGCACACCCAGAAGAGCAGTTCCGTTTAGTCTGTTCACCCTCTCCAGTAAGGTGATCCTGCCTTGGGAAAGACCTCTGTATTCAATCCCATCTGGAGAAGGCCTTCTTAAGGGAATTTCCCAACAGCTACCCATAGTCCCAATCTCCTCCTGTTGGACGGGCTCTCTTGCTTTTCTGTTTTCCCAAAAAACAGTCTTGTCAAGCTATGTATTTGGGGTCAAGTATATATGCAGCAAAGTCCACTGAAGCAGCATCATTTGCTGTAGCAATTCTAGATTGGACAGTGATTGGGATAGGTTCCCTTCCCTTCCCTTCTCCTATTCAGACCACAAGCCCCTCCTCCTGGCATTCATTGGCCGATTGAGTTCTCTGTTTCATATGGAAATATGCTAGCCTCGAGTGAGCCCTCCCGTCAAGAATGAGGACTCAACATTTCACTGCAATACTTTTTTCTCATTATTCCTTGTTTTTACTTGAACATAAAAATGATATATTCAGATTCACAAGAATATTCTGAATCCCGAAACATCCTTTGTTTTTGTCACTCCATGCATGAGAGTAATTCAAACATGCCAATGTGTTCATAATTCATGCATTTAATATATCCTGTTTTATATGCAGGTGATCCGTTCTTTCCTACTGAAACTAAATCTGTACCTGTTTTTTTTGCTTTTTTAATCGGACCAAGTCCAAAGTTAAAACAAATAATGTATTTCCCCATGTCACTTTAAATGGATTCTAGTCCAGTGCACGTGTTGCTATGCCATTTTGGCGTGAATTACATCTGTGGCTTCCCATAAGGATTGAGTCATTCCTTTCTTTGTGTGTATCTGTTGAGTGTGGGCAGCAGCAGGAAACCTTGGCTTCAGATGCAGCATGTCTTGCGCAAGTAAAGTCCCTTTAATAATCATTCTTTAGCTGTTCCCTATTTTTATTGTCTGCCTGTTTCGTGCGAAGCTCTGCTTGACTGCAAAAGTCTGCAAGTTGTTTCTTAAAAAAGTTAGGGTTTCTGCGCAATGTTTAACAATCCAATCATCCTCGTTTGTCAAATAATGTTCATATGTTCTAGGCTCCGGTTGTTTGTTGAAAATCAGTCCAATAAGGTTTTGCGACTTATCAACCTTAACAGCAGCCTATTAAGATTTTTCAATGAAATTTAAGGTTTTTAAATGAACTAACCTTTTCAATTTTGTGAACTTTGGTACAGCAAGCTTTTTTGTTGGTCTGTTTTTTGCACTGGCCGCTAACAGCAAGTCCTTATGAACAGTTAAATGGGGAAGCAGGGCATAAGTTCCCCCCATAACTCTGCCCACATATCTGCCCTCTTTGAGCCCAGCCAAAAAAACTCAGCAGTGACCAACCACATTGTTTGGTGCACATTTGTACATTGGGTCAAATCTATAGTTTGTAAAGAACGACTTCTTTCAGTAGAAGTGAACATGCACCCTCCACTACAGCTTTCAGAGCAGTGCTGCTCCTTTTTGATTGACTATGAATTTGGTCTCCCTTGATCTCTCGGCATGCCACACTTTCCGAAATCCAAGGACCAATCAATTAAGAATATTCAAGCTGGATTTTAGTATATATTGTTAGAAATGTCAAAGGTTTTCTGGGACGTGTTTTTTTTAATTTTTCCTGTCAATTTTGACATTGTTTTTGATCGGAAAACGAGAATGCAAAAAACACTGAACAGTATGACATCCATTCAGAGATAAATGCGAAGTGTATATTTCTTGTAAATTCATCTCGCAAAAGAGGATCAAAATGAAATTAATTATGCAATAATGCCGCATTCGAAGGACCTTAACTACCAAGGTCTGGGGCGATTCTCCATGATAACGGCCTGCCGGATTTAGCCTTTGTGGAGAGGACTCATGGCTGTTACCACTGATGTCCACACCAGACCAACGTGGGTTAAGGCTTTTAGCATCCCAGGCTGAAATTCGAAGTGCTAATATTTATTTATTTTTTATTTTTTTTTAAATTTAAGTGAAATCGACTTTGTGTGTCACTTCCCATGACTTCCACTTAAGAAAAATAAATACGACTTCTCACATTATTGGACTGCGGCCCAAGCCCAACACGCCACTCACTGGTACCCGGGCTCCCCGGCGCATCCGCATGTTAAATTGGAAAGGATGGCAACCAATGGCACTAATATAATGTCCCTTATACTGCATCAACATTATACACCCGACTCTCCTATTGATCCTGTTGCCACAACTCTTCAAGCCTGGGCGCGCCTACTGTACCCAGCGCCAGAATCCTCCCCATACTATAAGTGGCTCCCAGTGTGGTCTTTCCCTGGTCTGGAGCCCACGCATGACGCTGCTCTGGCCCGACATTGGGGGGCGTTGGGGTACCGGGCGCTCTCAGACTTCTACCCCGAGGGCAGGTTTATTGACCCCCAAACTTGGAAACAAGGGCATACCAGATCCGCACTAGAGACCCTTCAATTTTACCGTCTCCGGGCCGCATTTCGCTCCAGATGGCCATCCTTCCCGGATGAACCCCCTGATAATCCTGCTATTGCATACATTGCTAACTCGGGCGGTGCCCGGGGAGTCATCTCCTCATTGTACAAGATTACGCAGGATTCCACCCCGGTGCGAGCCATTGGGGCAAGAGATGGGTGGGTTGCTGAACTGGGCCTAGAAATACCCGACGAGATATGGGGGAAGATGTGCCAACACACTAAAAAGGTTTCCCTCAATTTCCGCTACCGCGCAATGCAATATAAGCTTCTAAATAGGCTATACTATACTCCGTATAGAACCTCGAGGTTCAACCACAACTCACAACACCCCTGTCCCCGATGTGGGGAGGAAGTAGCTGATCACTTACACATGTTCTGGTCCTGCAACAAATTGTCTGAATTCTGGGAAAGTGTTTTAGAAACGCTCACCACGATCACTGAAGCTGTGGTTGACCCCGATCCTTTAGCAGTCCTGTTTGGGATCTGGAGAACACTGGACACTAGACGTTCGGCTAAATTCCTGAACATAAGCTGCATGGTAGCTAAAAAATGCATACTCCAGAATTGGAGGAGCTCCTCTCCGCCAGCCTATCAGAAATGGCTACGATTGCTTGCCTGGTCGCGAAACTGTGAGGAGGAATACCTAACCATGCTCCCGACCCGGTCCCGTCCCCAAAATATATGGACTGCGTTCAACACGTATCTCAACAACCTAAGTGCAGGTACACCCGGATCCGATTTGTCCCCTGCCCCCCCAGGACCTACCCCCACTCCATGATCCTTTGTATCTTCTTCACCTCTGTAAGGATGTATGGACATTGTTGTGTTTAATGTACTATGATTATTGTACTGCTCCAGTAATTGCCTTTCCCTTTTCATTTTTATGTTTGCTACATACTACTGTTGCCATGATGTATGTGTTTACTGCAAACCTCTGCCACCAAAAATAAAAGTTTAAAAAAAAAAAAAAAAAATAAATACGATTTCCACTGGGGAAATCAAATGGGGGCATTGTCCCTTTTGTGTTGCGATTGCGGTCAGGGGGCAGCGGTAATTAGGTGCTAGAGCAGGAGGCAGAAGCAGCAGTTATCAGAGGTGTAATGGATGGTGGTGATATGGGCGCTGGAGTGGGATGTGGGGGGAAATGGGGGTTGGGGCCAACACCAGTAAAAAAAAAAGAAATGGTAGCTGGGCAATTGGTGAAAGATGTAGCCAGTGAGTAATAGAATGCAGGTTTATGTGGGCACTGCAAGCCTGCGTTCCTAGCCTCCTGGTTGGTAGGCACCCCTCCTCCAGGTGCTAATTTCCACTGAGACATGTACCCACAGATTCGGGTCCAAAACCCAACTGCACATCAGACTGGCTAGAACGGGATCTGATGAGATTAATTCACAGATTTGCGTATCCTACTTTGCAAAGACTAGGCAAAGAGATAGAATAGCGCAGTTACTGATCCTGTTTATCGGGGTGGTCCAGAGCATGACCAACACATCCAAAAAGTAGTTTGTTCGATGAACCTCCTAAGACATCTGAGTGGGAAAGGCTGTCTCACAGGATACGTTGATTCTCACAGGATTTGAACATCCTGGACCGATGAATTTCAAACTAGGAGACACTCCTTGAACGGGGGTAAAGAAGAGATGTCCGCGCGGAGTGAGACTCGCAGTGTATGGTCGATGAGTGTGCACCACGCGCAAGTACTATATAGGAACAGGCCCCAGGCAAAGCTTTAGACAGCCTTTGGGTCTTTTGAGACTGCCATGTGTGAGCACTCTGCTGAAAACGGGTCATGGCCAAAGTCATTGGCTCGCATTTGGTGTAGAGTGTACGACACACGTGCACTGAACTCACACCCCGCCACGCATGGTTAGGAGCCACCTTTGGGGTTCTTTGTGGGGTAAATAGCATCCATCCACACGCACAGTGAATAGGCTTTTTCTTGGAAATGTGCCATTTTGATGGAGTAAATGTTTACAAAACCTATGAAAATCATTAAAGTGTAGATTAATGGAATCGCCCTTTAAAAAAAAATGCATTCCATGAAATTATTTATGTTGAAGGGGCAGGTTGAGATGGAAATACAACCTTATCCACCCCCGTGCACTCTTCATGAATACCTACACCTTTGCAGGTGACGATCTTTAAAATATGGGGCAGTGCAATCTGGAATACTCTGGCAATCACAGGGAGACACATTTCTTCCCCTTTCAATATCTATTCTGGAGTTTGTATCTTGAAAGGCACTTTGCATGCAAGCCTGTCATGTGGTGTCTCACAACACTGTGATTACAAAGCAGCAGACGTGTCATTTCACTGCAGCAATATTGGCCAGCAGGTGAGGGGTCTTCCATGTAGTTATTGGCTGCAGTCGCCTACGCTCCCTTCTCCCCTGGGCCGAGCCTGAACAGTGACAATCTTGGAGACCTCTCCCAGGTGGACAATTGCTTGTTAGTTATCCATGTCCTGCAACCTTTGAGCATTAGAGTTATGTGCCCACGTATGTTTACAAGCAGTTTTTGGAAGCCCTTTTTTTGTATGCTTGTTTTACAAGTAGTTCCCCCTTCCCCCACAGCTCAGCATGCGTAGTGTGGAAATAGCAAGGGCCATGAATGCAGTAGGAGTGCTTCAGAGCAAGTGTCATGATGCAGTAGGAGTGCGGCAATAGAGAGCAAGGTCCATGCTCAGTAGGAGTGCGGCAATAGAGAGCAAGGTCCATGCTCAGTAGGAGTGCAGCACTAGAGAGCAAGGGCCATGATGCAGTAGGAGTGCAGCACTAGAGAGCAAGGGCCATGATGCAGTAGGAGTGCAGCACTAGAGAGCAAGGGCCATGATGCAGTAGGAGTGCAGCACTAGAGAGCAAGGGCCATGATGCAGTAGGAGTGCAGCACTAGAGAGCAAGGGCCATGATGCAGTAGGAGGGTGGTGCTAGAGAGGAAGGGCCATGATGCAGTAGGAGGGTGGTGCTAGAGAGCAAGGGCCATGATGCAGTAGGAGTGCAGCACTAGAGAGCAAGGGCCATGATGCAGTAGGAGTGCAGCACTAGAGAGCAAGGGCCATGATGCAGTAGGAGTGCAGCACTAGAGAGCAAGGGCTATGATGCAGTAGGAGTGCAGCACTAGAGTGGAAGGGCCATGATGCAGTAGGAGGGTGGTGCTAGAGAGTAAGGGCCATGATGCAGTAGGAGGGTGGTGCTAGAGAGTAAGGGCCATGATGCAGTAGGAGGGCGGTGCTAGAGAGTAAGGGCCATGATGCAGTAGGAGGGCGGTGCTAGAGAGTAAGGGCCATGATGCAGTAGGAGGGCGGTGCTAGAGAGTAAGGGCCATGATGCAGTAGGGGGGTGGTGCTAGAGTGGAAGGGCCATGATGCAGTAGGAGTGCAGCACTAGAGAGCAAGGGCCATGATGCAGTAGGAGTGCAGCACTAGAGAGCAAGGGCCATGATGCAGTAGGAGGGTGGTGCTAGAGTGGAAGGGCCATGATGCAGTAGGAGGGTGGTGCTAGAGAGTAAGGGCCATGATGCAGTAGGAGGGTGGTGCTAGAGAGTAAGGGCCATGATGCAGTAGGAGTGCAGCACTAGAGAGCAAGGGCCATGATACAGTAGGAGGGTGGTGCTAGAGAGCAAGGGCCATGATGCAGTAGGAGGGTGGTGCTAGAGTGGATGGGCCATGATGCAGTAGGAGGCTGGTGCTAGAGAGTAAGGGCCATGATGCAGTAGGAGGGCGGTGCTAGAGAGTAAGGGCCATGATGCAGTAGGAGGGCGGTGCTAGAGAGTAAGGGCCATGATGCAGTAGGAGGGTGGTGATGCAGTAGGAGAGCTGTGCTGGAGAGTAAGGGACATGATGCAGTAGGAGGGCGGTGCTAGAGAGTAAGGGCCATGATGCAGTAGGAGGGTGGTGATGCAGTAGGAGAGCTGTGCTGGAGAGTAAGGGCCATGATGCAGTAGGAGGGCGGTGCTAGAGAGTAAGGGCCATGATGCAGTAGGAGGGCGGTGCTAGAGAGTAAGGGCCATGATGCAGTAGGAGGGTGGTGATGCAGTAGGAGAGCTGTGCTGGAGTGTAAGGGCCATGATGCAGTAGGAGGGTGGTGCTAGAGAGTAAGGGCCATGATGCAGTAGGAGGGTGGTGCTAGAGAGTAAGGGCCATGATGCAGTAGGAGGGTGGTGCTAGAGAGGAAGGGCCATGATGCAGTAGTAGGGTGGTGCTAGAGAGGAAGGGCAATGATGCAGTAGGCGGGCGGTGCTAGAGAGTAAGGGCCATGATGCAGTAGGAGGGTGGTGCTAGAGAGTAAGGGCCATGATGCAGTAGGAGGGCGGTGCTAGAGAGTAAGGGCCATGATGCAGTAGGAGGGTGGTGCTAGAGAGTAAGGGCCATGATGCAGTAGGAGGGCGGTGCTAGAGAGTAAGGGCCACGATGCAGTAGGAGGGCGGTGCTAGAGAGTAAGGGCCATGATGCAGTAGGAGGGTGGTGATGCAGTAGGAGAGCTGTGCTGGAGAGTAAGGGCCATGATGCAGTAGGAGGGTGGTGCTAGAGAGGAAGGGCCATGATGCAGTAGGAGGTTGGTGCTAGAGAGGAAGGGCCATGATGCAGTAGGAGGGTGGTGCTAGAGAGTAAGGGCCATGATGCAGTCGGAGGGTGGTGCTAGAGAGTAAGGGCCATGATGCAGTAGGAGGGCGGTGCTAGAGAGGAAGGGCCATGATGCAGTAGGAGGGTGGTGCTAGAGAGTAAGGGCCATGATGCAGTAGGAGGGCGGTGCTAGAGAGTAAGGGCCATGATGCAGTAGGAGGGTGGTGATGCAGTAGGATAGCTGTGCTGGAGAGTAAGGGCCATGATGCAGTAGGAGGGTGGTGCTAGAGAGGAAGGGCCATGATGCAGTAGGAGGGTGGTGCTAGAGAGTAAGGGCCATGATGCAGTAGGAGGGCGGTGCTAGAGAGTAAGGGCCATGATGCAGTAGGAGGGCGGTGCTAGAGAGTAAGGGCCATGATGCAGTAGGAGGGTGGTGATGCAGTAGGAGAGCTGTGCTGGAGAGTAAGGGCCATGATGCAGTAGGAGGGTGGTGCTAAAGAGGAAGGGCCATGATGCAGTAGGAGGTTGGTGCTAGAGAGGAAGGGCCATGATGCAGTAGGAGGGCGGTGCTAGAGAGTAAGGGCCATGATGCAGTAGGAGGGCGGTGCTAGAGAGTAAGGGCCATGATCCAGTAGGAGGGTGGTGCTAGAGAGTAAGGGCCATGATGCAGTAGGAGGGCGGTGCTAGAGAGTAAGGGCCATGATGCAGTAGGAGGGCGGTGCTAGAGAGTAAGGGCCATGATGCAGTAGGAGGGTGGTGATGCAGTAGGAGAGCTGTGCTGGAGAGTAAGGGCCATGATGCAGTAGGAGGGTGGTGCTAGAGAGGAAGGGCCATGATGCAGTAGGAGGGCGGTGCTAGAGAGTAAGGGCCATGATGCAGTAGGAGGGTGGTGATGCAGTAGGAGAACTGTGCTGGAGAGTAAGGGCCATGATGCAGTAGGAGGGTGGTGCTAGAGAGTAAGGGCCATGATGCAGTAGGAGGGCGGTGCTAGAGAGTAAGGGCCATGATGCAGTAGGAGGGTGGTGCTAGAGAGTAAGGGCCATGATGCAGTAGGAGGGTGGTGCTAGAGAGTAAGGGCAATGATGCAGTAGGAGGGCGGTGCTAGAGAGTAAGGGCCATGATGCAGTAGGAGGGTGGTGCTAGCGAGTAAGGGCCATGATGCAGTAGGAGGGCGGTGCTAGAGAGTAAGGGCCATGATGCAGTAGGAGGGTGGTGCTAGAGAGTAAGGGCCATGATGCAGTAGGAGAGCTGTGCTGGAGAGTAAGGGCCATGATGCAGTAGGAGGGTGGTGCTAGAGAGTAAGGGCCATGATGCAGTAGGAGGGTGGTGCTAGAGAGTAAGGGCCATGATGCAGTAGGAGGGTGGTGCTAGAGAGTAAGGGCCATGATGCAGTAGGAGGGCGGTGCTAGAGAGTAAGGGCCATGATGCAGTAGGAGGGCGGTGCTAGAGAGTAAGGGCCATGATGCAGTAGGAGGGCGGTGCTAGAGAGTAAGGGCCTTGATGCAGTAGGAGGGTGGTGATGCAGTAGGAGAGCTGTGCTGGAGAGTTAGGGCCATGATGCAGTAGGAGGGTGGTGCTAGAGAGTAAGGGCCATTATGCAGTAGATGCACCTCTGCTATCCTAAATATCGTGAAAGGCTGAAAGCTCCCCCAGTATTGTCAACCAGTCTATTTTGGGCCATGCTTCCGATAACATTTAGAAGGTATAAAAAAAAATGCCAATGGGCTAGTGACTCTTTTGCCTGGCTTAAAGATAACAGTGCATTTGTGCACTGCTTCTCATTCAGTAAAAGGAGAGAAACAACCAGTGATCTGTAACACCTTCCAAACGTAGGGCAGACGTGCACGCTGCCCACCTACCGTTCCTTAATGAATTTCTGTTTGTCACACGTCTCTCAGTGTCCCAGGAGCAAAGGCTTCCAGGTCACGTTGTTTTACTTTTAGGCATCCTTTTCCTCTTAAGGACCAAAGAATGAGATTATTGTTTATACTGTATGTACTATTTTGGGTCTGGCTACCTCCTCCAACACCTGCCTTGCATTCGTGTTCCAGGTGGTAGTTTAATAAGGAACGACAAACCAATCGTTTTGCTACTCACTGGAGTAGGCATTCCCAATGTAAAATCTATTGGTCAACGTTGGGAAGGCTGGCTGCTCGGGTGGCCACACACAGATCAACTGCGCTATTGCTCCGGAGAATTGCATTTGAAGATGTTACCTAATGCATACAATATGCGCATTATAGAATAGCTACAGTGCATGCGATCTTATCTGGCACTCCATTAACCTGACACTTGATTAATTGCCATTTGCCAATGCTGATAAAAGTATTGTTCGTGTTAATGAAATCGATATAACACTCATTGGAGGCAGTGTTATATTGTTGTAAAGAACTTTCCTGCACTCTGTTCTCTATAATCCGCTTGGCTGCGTGCAGTGCATGGAAGTACAGGTAAAAGATGAACTATCAAGAGAACTGAAGGGGAGGAAGGATAGCTCAGAGGCAATGCATTTGTCTTGGAAGCAAGATGACCAGCGCAACTCAGGTTCGAATCCCGATCCCGGGTTTAGAAACCACTTGCTGGTATTAGTCACTATAAAAGAATAATTATAATTAAATACTTCATTGTGCTGGGGTGGTAACAATCCTGGCACGAAGGTTGGACGACACTCCTGTCCCCTGCACACCTATATACTGGAAACAGTCATTCAGTTAAAGTCCAATAATTTAAATATATCTTTTCTGACAATTTTTCATAATTGTGAAAGAAAATATCATGATTGTGGATTTAACAAAATAAACAAAAATGTAATGATTAGCATTAATCCAAATCAAACATAAATAGGTGGAAGCAGAGCTCAACGCGTTTCGGGTATACAACCTTCTTCAGGAGCATACATTCCATAAATAGGTAGAATATTAAAGAATAACGTAATAATAGGATTCGTACTTATACTTACAATGAATCATGAAGTAGGTGGAATATTAATTCAATTTACCGGATCAGGTAATCATGTGCAATTCCAATTAGGTCATCTTACAGGAAATGTAGACCCACATCCAGCATGCAGTGCATGAACCTTTTCCAAATTACTGCAGCATGGAAATGTGCAGAACTTGTGCTTTGGCCCACAGTTTAGCATTGTAGATGTGTGTTTTGTTTTTCCTAATAGATGAAAGTATAACGCTATCCAAGTGTTGACTGCATTTCCTATTGTACCATGCAATAATGATTTGAATGTCATTTGTTACGCCCTTCTGTGAAGCAACGAAAAATCACCCAGTTATGTTTCTTTTCGCAGGTGAGCTAAACGATAAGGATGTTCAGGTGGTGGAGCTGCCCATCGTGGATAGTCTGCACCCTCGGCCACCTTACCTGCCGCTTGCAGTGCCGGAGGATCTTGCAGAGAGGTTAATACGTGTCCACGGAGACCCTGCAGCATGGTGGGTCTCTCAGTTTGTAAAGTACCTAATTCGTCCCCAGCCCTGGCTAGAGAAGGAAATTGAAGAATCCACAAGAAAACTTGAGTTCAAACATCCGGTTATCGGGTAAGTTTGACATTTACATTTTTACTATGCAATGTGTTTTTAGGGATTTCCACTTCTGCACTGATTGATGTAGAAATTAACAGAATCAACTTGTTGGAATTCACCAAGTAAACTGGTCATATTTCAAAATGTTCATATATTGATAACTCTTTTTCCTAGTTTTGTAAAACTACTTGCAAAGTTCAAGTTACGGCCAGATCAAGCATGATGATCGCGGGAAAGGAAGTATGGAAAGTAGAGAAGTGTGATAGGAGACCTGAGGATTTGGGTGGAGGACCTAATCTTTATCTGCAAAAGGAGGTGCCCTATGAACAAGACCTGTACCATCAGAAACGGGATGATCTTGCGTCTGCCTCTGATGATTTGTAAACTTGAACCCAATAAGTGGGATAAGAAATCAAGGGTGGGCACTTACTAGACACAAAACAATATTTGGAGGGGGAATCTTAAGTGTCTGGCGCGGCTTAAGAATCTCTGGTAGGTAAGGTACCTTAAAAAAGCATGTGGCCCGTGCAACATAGAGAGGCCAAATAGCTTTGGTTGATTTCTTTTATGCATGGCATGAAAGGGAACACATAAAATCAATTGTAAGTCAAGCAATCGGCAAAAAGAATTCCACTATAGAAATCAAATCAAAATCGGTCGTGCAGGTTCTAATCCCTCACTTCTTTAAATGGAAATCCATGATCCTTATTTAGTCATTAGTTGTGTTAAATTATTCTAATGGAAAGACTTCAATATATTATTTAAGCAATATGCCCCGAGCCGCAGGGCCATTACTGAGTCAGGTAATGCCCGAGTGCCTATAGTTAAAGGCCTGAGCAAAGCAAGAGCCTTAACGAAGGCCCCGGGGCATTACTTGACTCAGTAATGGCCCCGCGGCGAGGGGCATATTGCTATTGGTCCCCCGGCCCGGCCACAAGACCGGAGTACTAATAGCAATCTTTTTCTATTCCAAAATGCTGCAGCGTTTCGGAACAGAAAATAAAAGTCAAATAAAATGGCCGCCGGGGAAGGGAAAACTGAGTTTGTTTTCCCTTTCCATGGTGGCCATCGGGGGCGGACGCGCTCTAAAAAAAATTTTTTTAAAAGTAAGTGGGGTTGGGAGGGCAAGGAGGGTATTGTTGGGGGTGTGGGGAAAACACTCATCTGAATCCCCGGCAGGGAGGATGGCAGCCTCCAGCCCTGCGGAGGCTTGGAGCCGGGATTACCCTGTTCCGAGCCTCCTCATTGGCTGAGGGGCTGACACCACCCCCCCCCACACCCTCTTGCCGGGGGCGTGAACGAAGTTGAACTTCGAGGGATTCTCAGAGAGGTATGGTCCAGGCGAGGGCCATTCAGAATGTTTGTTACATTCTGATTGACCCTCGCCGGGTACTAATAACATAACATGATATTTTGCTAATATAACGTTATATTGCAAAAATCAAACAATGTATTTCATATACTATATTTTCCCTTGAGTGAGTTTCAAAACAACACATTTAACTCCAAATGTATGAAACGGATGATGCGATTCTGCACATGGGCCAATGGTGACAATGGTAGCTAAATCCGTTTAGGGAGTCTGGGCAGGGCCCTGGTTCTAGATACAAGTTTTGATATTGCCGGGCTGATCTACAGCTATGCAACACAACAGAGGTGATGGCTAGAATGTTTGGAATTAATCCTAACCTCTGGCATTTCATCAGACGTGGGTCCAGTGCCTGCTGGGCCTAGTGACCCAAGCTACTCCTCACTGATGAGGCCAAAACATTTCTGGGTGTGCTTGTCGTGTCATGCAGAAGGGTTGTGGCCAAGCAGTTTGCGCTGGACTGCCCCTTTTGGGGTGGGGCCAAACCTGATTTGCATATGGTCTTTCACCATGTCTTGTCAGGTGAGGAACGATGGTCTGGCGGGTTCCCCAGAGCAATGCCAAAGGTTAAGATTAATTCTAAACCATCCAGCCATCACCCCTTTTGTTTTGCTACCGTCAATCCGAGTGGGACAGCTATGCCCAGGCGTCGGTCTCGTGCCTGCTGGGCATAGAAACCCAACCTACTCCACATTGATGAGGCTCAACGAAGCTGAAATATGTCTGGGGATGCTTGTGGTCTTGTGCAGAAGTGTTTGTGACCAAGCAGTTTGGGCTGGACTACACCATTTTGGGGCAGGACCAACATCTGATTTGCATATGGTCTTCCCCCTTTGTAATGGCTGGGCAGGTGCAGAAAAATGGTCTGGAGGTTTGCCCAGAACAATGCCAGAGGTTAAGATTTATTCTAAACCTTCCAGCCATCACCCTTTTTTTTTATCTACAGCTAGTCCAGGCCCACTTAAAACCCGAATTAATTGCTCATCCCATACCATTGCCTTGATTGTTGTATTTGTCTCCTCTTGTGTTTATCTCCCTGCACAAGTCCTCAGAGCCCCCTTCAAGCACCTTTTCGGTGTACTGTTCACTCCCTCCCCTTCTAAGCTGTGGCCATTACATTTGTCCCAGGAGGATAGCTCAGTGGCAACGTATTTGCCTTGGAAGCAAGACAACATGAAGCAACACAAGTTCGATTCCCGGGTCCGTGCTAAGAAACCTCTGGGTGGTTATAAATATGCAACTAAGACAACAAAATTACAATTACGCAACTATAAAAAAAAAAACTATAAAACTATTCCTGTAATAGCGCCTCGATGCCCGCGGGCTGTGTGAGCGCTTTAAAAATGCAAATAAATACATAGAAACAGTTAACCTTATAGTCATAGCAATTTCTATGAGTGTTGTTACTCTAATCTGTCACACTTTATATGCGAACTTTCTCATTGTACATTTGTGCATTGTACCTAACTTCTTGCTACCGTTAATTGAATTTTAATCACAATTGTGTTTTTGTTTATTCCATTAAATTTTATAAGCAAATATTCCGCTGTACGTCTGCTCACATATTCTGTTTCAGTGCTAAAAATCATAATAAAAAGTGGGTAAATAGAGTTTAAAATCTAAAATGTTAAGAGGGTTGGATTAGGAGGCGTCGGAGGGATGGAACGATGCGGGAAAGGGTTTACAGCAAGAGAAGCTACACCACGCATTGTTTTCCTAATGCTGCTTTTTGAAAACCTGTTTGGAATACATTTCTTAAGCTTAATATTTACATTGATTGAAATCTTGTGTAATGCATTTAATCTGAGTTCGATAATTACGCACTCATGTGCTATGCGAAGACACACGGAATTTTGTACAAGGGAAATATGTTTTTAAACGGTGGATAAGACCTCCAGTATTCTTGCTGAAATGCACGCGCTGAGATAAGTCAGCGAAAAAAGCAGACGCAGATGTGCACCGCTAAGTTAAATGATGACACCGAAGTGCCTCCTCCGAGACCGCGCCACAGATGGGGCTTCGATAAGGTATAATACATCTAATTGTCATTTTAATAGGTTAGCACATGCCCGTCTAATTGCTGGTAAACAGAATGGACTTTTAATGTATACCTTAAAAGGTATGCAGCGGCAACTGTTTCCCCCTGACAACTCCCAGATGCATGTTCGTGTCTGACGTCACTGGGCACATGAACATATCTCCCATGTATGTGGAGATTGCCTTGACAGGCCCATTCTTAAATTCTCCCATCACACAGTTATAAAATGTGGTCGTATACAGTTACGTAGCAAATTGGTGTATTTCTCCATCCTGGAGTGGTGGCCTCTTTAGGGAATGCACCAGATTTGCGACCAATTGGGTGCAAATTGAGATCGCTGGGTAAAGATGATGTTGAGTTTATTTTTTTTTTTCAGACAGTAGCTAACCCGGAATTACATTTTGGAGACATGATCATGATAAACACACACCTTTTGGTAGGTTTCCTCGGCTTCTTACTCGGGTTCATACACAATGTTTGCACTGGTTGCAGCAACATTGGCACCCGCTGCACATTTAGGAATGAGGGTGCACTAAAACGGGTTGCTCACTATCAAACATAGACTGTTGCATTAGGACTTCTGCAGGCTGTGCGTCCATTGTGTTGGAAAAAGCCTCTGAACATTTGTGGTTCCACACGGCAGCAGCTGCCACCATACCCTGCATGTCATGCGTAGCCACTGATTCGGAAACTCCGTTCAGTATCCAGCATATTGACCCCGACATTGGGGGGGGGGGGCGTTGTCAAAGGGAATACATGCGTAAGTCTGTATGGGGGTACAAAAGTGAAAAAAGAATGGAAAAAGGGGGCAAAGACGTGGTGGCAAAAGAGTGCAGAGGAGGTTTTATGGGAGGAAGAGGGGGGTGAAACTACCCCTTTGTCAAAAAAAAAAGATTCTCTAAAATTAAAAACGCAATGAAGGTCAAATATAGCCTATTTTCAAGGGCAAGACACACCTATCTCTTGCACGTATGCGGGCGTGTATGTTTTTTGGGGGGTTGGGGGGGCGTGATGCTGTTGCTTTGTTCCAAACTCAAGTACAGCTACATGACTTTGCAGATATACTTTGGAGATCACACGTGCACTGAAAAGATCGATGGCGCAGTTCGATTGATGACATGCTTTATCCGACTGACATGTTTGGCCTCTCAGCACCATTCTGGAAATATTTCTGTGCACACTTGCTACAGGGATACGCAGAGAATTTGCTTCAGAGAAGTAGCATACATTCTGAGTTCACTCTTGGGACACATTGCGCCAGTTGGCAGAGTGGGTACTTGTGTGAGCTTCTGCAGTGTTTGCTAGATCGATAGTTCAGTATGCCACCTTGTCGTCTTGGGTGCCCTGCAGTCCCCAATCCATTTTAAGGTACCCAGTTCTTAACTCTTTCTCCCACTCGTGTATTATAGCAAACCGCTGGCTGTTTTGAGTTTAGGAGCTCCTTTCTAGTTACGTGTATATTTCCGGTACCGTTTTATATAATTTCCAAACTACTTAACCAAAACAAATTGTTGTAAAGGGTCCAAATCATAAACTTACCAAGCACAGTAAAACTGAGCAAACTTAGAGTTCCGCGGTATGAGCAAAGGAAGAACTTTCTAGAATGTTCTGGCTCCCAATGTGAGAGACCATAGAACTTCCCGCTCATCAGGAAACTATATAAAAGGCTCTGATTCCAGCAATCGTGAGAATTTAGGCCAAAACAGTGGCTATTCATGAAGGCGAAGACTGATAAGTGCACCAATATAGTAGACCGCACCAGCCCCACAGGTAAGCCGCGTACCGACACCTTTTACTGCCTAAAAAGTGAAATACTGCCAAAAATAAAAAAAACAGGGAGGAAAAATAACCCCAACAGTGTAAAATGGGAAACTACAGTCACTTAGGCAGCTGACCCTGCTTCTACCCACTCCCAGCTACACCGATGTGTTCAGATCACTGGTAGGAGCAGAGCAGTGCCAGAGGAAGGCGCGCTCATATTATTACTGTGTGATCTGAAAAGGAACTTCAAGATTATGTGTGTATAATTTGCATTAATTACTGCAAAGGATTATGGATTTTAGACTGGTGTCTGTGTATTTTTTACTTGTCGAAAATATTCTTTCATTTGAAATGGGGATTGGTTGTATGCCTGCTAAAAAATAATTTTACTCTCAACTTCAAAAAAGAGTGACTAAAATACTCCCAACTTGAAAATCTTATCTGCAGCCCTGATTGCGTCCAAAATGAATTGTCTTTGCTGTTCAATTCAAAGATGTATTGTCCAAGGGCACTCTGTCGCAGTACTAAGACACTACATTGGAACTATACAACCCCTAGCCAATAGATGTTTTTCCCCCTGAGTCCGCTACAATAAAACAGCAATTTGTCTGTGTATAGAAATGGCTCCAAGGTTATATTAAATGCCCCTTAATGTGATTATACTGACCACATTGGCCTTGCTTTGCATCCTGTCTTTTGAAACTGACTGCTTCACAATGTACCCGAATCTGCAGCTGACAAAGGAAATTGCAACATTGTAGTAAAGGTGCTTGCGCATGTATGTTTTCTTTTGTGAAGGTGTGAAATTGAATTATCGAAAGCTTTGCTTCTGTAAACAGTTTTCTTAAAGTCCTTAAGTTTCCGGCTGCGGTTTTGCATTTTCTCTTAGTGTTCATGTCAGGAGGACGGACAAAGTGGGGACCGAGGCTGCTTTCCATCCCATCGAAGAGTACATGGTGCACGTGGAGGAACATTTCCAGCTTCTCGCCCGCCGGATGCAGATCGACAAGCGCCGCGTTTACTTGGCGACGGACGACCCCTCGTTACTTCAGGAAGCAAAATCAAAGTAAGCTTGGACCAGGTTTTGTTGAAGTTAATCTGAATCTGTTTCAGGGTGACCTTCTCTGCTTAATTCTAAGTGTTGACATCTCATAGGTTTTGACTAAAACGCCACTCGCTAGGTAGGGAGTGAGTATCTCCTTTCATTTCCCCGTCGCTTCCCAAAGAACACCCATAACAACTCTGACATATCACTCACCTGACATATCACTCATAAATATAAATATGTATACTGCTAAAACATAGATAATTGCATTAGGCCTGCGTGTTTATCCTATTTATGTATCCCCTCGTTAATGTCGAAGGTCCATGTTGCTTGTTTAATCTACCCCAATATCACCAGGGTAACACACAAACCAATACCCCCATATTGTAAAGGCAGCCTCACGCCGGGATTGCGTCCGTCTTCTGATATTTTATCCTGTCCAAAATGAAATCCTGACTGCCTAAATACATAAATAGAAATTATTAACTGAATTGCCTTCTTAAAATACAGGGTTATATAACAGAGACACACCGAGCCTTGCAGACAGACCAATGGTTTTTATATATAAATATACAAAAGATATGGACTGTTTCTTGTAACAATAATGAGAGGCTGGCACTTTGACTCTAGGCGCCAGCTCCGTAGGGGTTTTGGAAATGGTGCTAGGGCCATCCCTCTCATTGTCATCTCCCTTGGCGATGTCCACCTCTTTGCAGGCTTCCATAACCCCGGTTAGTGCTACTGACCAGTAACCCCCTACTAATCTACGATCTTCTATCTCTAATGATGCATTCTCTAAGGGTAGGCTATCTTGCCTCCCTCCAGGACTTTCTAACTTTCCCTACACTAGCCCTGCTTAGTGTTCTACAGGAGATCGGGAATAATGCCGAGCACATACTCAGTTGAAACCTACAAAGCTCAACCACGCTCACTTTCACCTTGAACTTCTACTCTAGCTCCTTCTGCCCGTCCCATCAACCTTCTGTCCCTCTGATGTTTCCACTCCGCCTTACTCTTGCCTCCACCCATTGATGTTGGCTCTTCTCCTTTTCCTCCTGCTCTTTCAACTCCTCCTCCATCTACTACTCCTCCTCTCACCCTACTACTTCTCACACATGACTACTACTCATCCTCCCACACAACTACTCCTCCCACACGACAGACTCCTCCCACTACCACCACTACTCTCCTCCCTCTATTGCCCTCCTTCCACTACTAGTCCCTTCCTTTCACACCCCTTTCACTACTAGTCCCTTCCTTTCACACCCCTTTCACTACTACTGACTTACTTCCACTCCCTTCTTTTGGCTACTACTCCCTTCTTTACACTACTTCTCCCCTCCCCCACTACTACTCTTATCCTTCCACTCCACTACGCAAACAACCTCCTTTCACCCAATATCTTTCACCTCACATTCACTTCTTAGGCTAACCTCTATTCACCTGCACACCAACACGCGCACACACTCTGCAGTTCTCTGCCCTCACTTACACCAATGCCTCGCCTTTCTCCATTAATCGCCTTATCACTCCGCCGCTTCCACCTTCCTCCTACTAGTCTCTTGGGCTGCCTTCACCTCAATGCTGACATCACCTGGATAACCCACACTTCCTGCTTCCTGTCCCATGAGTGTCTTTTCCTCCCTCATCCCTGATTGGCCAACGTGCCCTAGCCAATCCTGATCTACCGTCCCCTCCTGGGAGGTGTATGTACAAGGGGAAGTTTTTATAAGGGGGCTAAGTCCCACCATGAAGGTGTTGCATTTGAAAAGGAATTAAATTGGGGCTAAGCCCTGCCCACTTTCTCTGTGCAGTTTGTGGAGAATCCGGCAGACCCCTCACCAAAACCCTACCTAGAGTCTCCTCCCAGATGGCCAGGAGAGGGCAGACGCTTTCTGATACCGACACTCGGGGTGGTGTATTGCGGCCTGTGGAGGTGGGGGGAGTATCACAGGGTGAGACATGGTATGATTTTTTGGAAGATAATACAATCCATACCAAGGAAATTATAGCCTCTTGTTATTCAGATGAATGTCAACCTAGGAAAATTGCTAATGTTCCAGAGCCATTCTTTTGTACCCCTGAAGCACCATGTCTTCCCCAATATCAAAGATATTGCAATAGGAAAATTAACCAGGTGACCTTTTCTGTCCCTTTGAGCTTTGAAACCGTTAAAACCTATAATTGTTCTATTAATAAAACGTGGGGAAGAAAAAACATTTTCACATCTTTTGAAGAAATAGAGAAATCTAATTTTTCTAAGCCAAACTACAAGTCCCAGAATTCCTCAGGGACTGTGAAGAAGAGGAGGGCTCAAGAGGCAGACAGGAGTCCAGGTCAGGCAGGCAGCCTACCGACTCTAAACAAGGTCAGGCAATTAAGCCTAAGGGCCTGCATCTGAATCTAATCAGCCCACTTCACGGGCATGAAAGGCTGCCTGACGGTGATGCAGTAGAAAGAAGTTGGGTCAGGAGCTGGAAGGTCAGAAGGTGTAGATGCAGAGAAAGCAGAGCACTTAGCCAGAAGAACACAAGGACGTGTGACCACAACAGGGAAGGCTGAGTAGGTGGGCAAATTCCAATTGCAAACTCTGAGTTGGTCCTGTGCTCACAGACCCTTAAGAGCAGTAGCAGCACTGGAGAGAAAAGAAAGCAGCAGGCAGTCTGCAGTCTTTCCAGGTGTGCCTCATTGCTGTGTGTACCGAGCTGAACTTGCGGTTGTTCCTAAGACACCCTTGTAGCAGAATCCAGCCAAGGGAAACTGGAGCGTGGGAAGCTCTCACTTAATGAGGCTGGATCGCAGACACCCGTGCAGTGGGGGGGTGTGGATCCCTGGAGTCGCAAGAAGAAGCTCTGTACTCCTAAGAAGTTCCTTTCTGGTAACTGTAGCCAGCTTTTAATTGTACTTGCTTCGAGTTATGAGAGAGTGAGAATCAACTGTAGAAGTGGGAAGGTTTTAATGGGAACGTAGCACAAGCTTACCTGAAACTCTTGCGTGTGACGAGAAGCCTTCCTTTCCCGAGAAGCAGAAATACTTTGTTGCCCAGTGGTCGCATGTCTTTGATTAGCATGGAGAACACTGCTGGTAGATGAAACAAAGTGAAACTGACTTTCGTGAAGAGTTGCAGGTATTGTTAAAGATATTGTGAAAGGAACTGCGCGCATGAGACAATGTTTCCCTGTGCCTTGGAGACTGAGTACTGACCAAAAGGTGGGAACGAGTCTTTATACGAAGTGGCAGTTCAACATTGAAACACTATCATGTGCGCCTTATGTTAACAATTACCTTGCAACACATCAAAGTTTGAAGCAGTAGATGAAAGACGTAGAAGTTGAAAATAGAGCAAGCAATGCCCAAGCCCATAAAGAACTCTCTCTGAAAGTCAAATCCCACAAACAAAAGAACGGTATACTGGTGGTGTTGAAGTTGCTGAGTGTTGATACGCAAAAGTCTACATCCAAAGTTGGCAGAGTGGCACAGCCACTTTGGGGTAACCACTGAAGACCAGGTGTACATAAAGCTCAAGAAGGGAGCTGGGTACTTGTTCACCAAATTGAAGCAGAATCTTTGGTAACTGCAAGACCGGCAAAGAGGCTGCCCTTTCTGGAGATCTAGAAAGAAGGGTTTGTTGCCAGCCTCTGAAGGTAGAAAATGTCTTGTCTTGTAGTAATGCTACTTGTCAAGCTGCCATTGATGCCATTGATGAAGCATGTTCAGAAGCAGTAGAAGTTGTAATAGCAGTGACAAGTCTGTGGTTGTCAATATTGCTGAAGTTAACTGTGGGTCCAAGGGAGCTTTTCTCACAGTTACATTCTAGAAGGACCTTGGTTGAGAGAAGAGTAGATCTCAAGCCAGAACATCCTGACAATTGTATAAAAGACACCACAGAATCAAGGAGTGAAGTAGTTGTTGGCAAAGTGGGAGAAGAAACTTTTGCCAAATTCATCTGTTCCTTCTTTCTTAGAAGGAAGTCATGCAAGAAGCTCCATTGGTGCTGTTCATTCTTTGTGGAACTGTAAAGGAGGAGGTATTTCATCACGCAAGAAGGAGACTTTAACCAGTGGATTTTATTTGTGTGAACTTTTTGTTTCCTTGGAACTTCTCACAAGTTTTGTTACTTGGAGAAAACAGACTTTGCACATTCTTGGGGAGCAAAATCTGCCTAGGACGATACGAAGTCATCCAAGACAATAGGGGTTTGGTAACCTTCTATTTATGTTGTATTTGTTATTTGAATATTGATATTGTTTTTTGGGCAGGTTTAGTTTTGTGAATGCTAGGTTGTTTTCCCTTGGATCTTAAAATAGGTAAGGAATCCCCTGGTAGAGTAGATTTAATTGTATTATTTGTACACAATAAAATGGCAAATCCTGAGAAAACTCAATATAGTCGTGGGTCTCACATTGCCGACCCCTCACAAGAGCCACTCCGGTTCCAACATTGCAGGTCTGCCAGCTCAGTCCCAGTCTCAAGCAAGTTTCCATGGTGGTCATTAGTCTCTAGAGGGGGTGGGTCTAGCTCCTCATGTCCCTGGTGGTCTAATATTGAGCACATCTCTGATGGAGCACCTACTTGCATGCCGAAGCGAGCCTCTAATTGGTGCATGCACGTTTGTGTCCTGCAGCATAGCTCTTTCTTTCCAAGGCTCTACCCACTGCTGCAGTGGGACACTAGATACTCAGCGTCTTGGAGAGTTGCTTCCGTTCACGGGTGTCTGTCTCTGTGACTCTCTTTCGTGGACATGGAATGTTGATTCTGTTTCAGCGCTCTGCTGCTCCTCTGCTTCACAGGCCCTACAAAAGATAGAAAGAGACCGGTGACCATCTTGGAACTGGGGCATGGCATGACACACACATGTACTGCACTACATTTCTCTGGCAGAAGGAGAAGCTATAAGATTGGGTCTCTGCCAGTTGCCGTCCCCCTCGGGACCAGGACTCGCTCTTTGTTATGTTATGGCATGCCTCCTGCTCCCCCTCTTGACAAGGCTGCGGTACTAACCTTTTACTTTAGGTATTAATATTTGTTTTTTAAACATTTCCATACTCAAATAATAAAGTAACAGCAAATAAAACAATAAGTGAACCATGAAAGAGTTAAATGGCCCCAAAATATATTACCAAGACAACGCGCCACTAAACTTTGACTGCGGAAGCCTGACCTTGCAAGTCTTTCCAGCATAGTTGTGCATTTTTCATTTTTGTTAGATGACAACCACAAAGCAGCACAGAGGCATGCAGGTAAAAAAATGAAGGGGCGGCTAGTGGCAGGGGCTCCACACTCAAACATAAAGAAGCCAGGAAGTGAGAGCCATGAAAGTTTGTGATATCCATCGAGAGTTGCCTCCAAAAAACCAATCTGAATGGAAGCTAATATGTATTCCATAATATTTTAGCAGTGCATTATATTTTAATAATGCCTGAGGACAACTGGAAACTGCTCTGTATACGTGCAGCCCGATATAAAGAACGTTTTGATTCGTGCAAACAGAAATAATCAGCTCTCTGGAACATGTTCCTCCAGCAAGAAATGTAATTATTTCTATGATTTAGGCCAATGTCCATGAACAGATTCATAAAGTATTGTCCTTGTTCTGTTCTTGTTTGTATGCACAGAGCTATCCTCAAAGTACAGGAAAGGACAGACTACCTGACAGAAAAGCATTCCATTTAGTTGATTTTTTCACTCTGCAGGTTGACCACTGAATTCTGGCCCTTTTTTCAGTTTTGGCTATTAGGTGGCGCAAGCGCCACCTATAAACCAAAACTATTGCATTTGAGTACAGATAGGGACGAATGGCATATGAGGAGAGACACACAGCTTGTCGGTGTTGTTTGGTTAGTTGCCCACCCTTTAACTGCCCATGGCCATGGTAATCCCTACGGCCATTTCCACATTTTCCACAGTGCAAGCTTCTCATACAACAGTGTTATCACAGGGAGTGTTTGTGCAAGCTTTTCTCTGACCAGCGGTAAAACGCAGGTATCGGCAATGCAAGTGTACCCTTATGGAACAAGTACAGGCTGTGACAGTGCATTGATGACTGACGCAACAGGCACAGCAGCACCAGTCCAAACCTACCAGTGAAACACAGTTCACGCTTCCCTCGCGCGCCAGGTCGCGCGCCAGGTGCGGTGCAGGCTGAAGTAGCGTGAACTTAAACTCTCAGAAGAGGGAGAATGTAGGGGGTGGGCGTCCAAGGTTCCCTTAGTTCTGCAAGGCTTGCATCGCACAGTAGGTGCAGTGCAGGCATTGCATACTTTTCTTGGGTCCGGTCTATGTACCTGCATGTGTGTATGAGTCTGCTTTGGCAGTGTAGTAAGTCAAAACGTGTGGGTGATTTATCCCACCCTCGAGTCTCGGCTGGCAGTCCGCCATCTTTGAATTGGCATCGGCGTACGTGCATTGCGGAACATGGATGGAACAATGATTCCTGCCTGCGCATCTGAAGAAACAAGGTCGCAGAAGTGATTTTTTGTTCTCCCCTAAGGAGTGATTGACTAGGTTAACAATTGCTCTTTCCCACGTGGGTCTGTTGGGCTCGAGTTTGCCTTAAAAGGGTTCGTAATTGCAGTGGCTCTTATGTGGTCGTCCCCTGTTCCAGGGCCCTCACATTGATGGGGGACGGGTCGAACCAGGCTGTCCTACGCCTACAACCCAGAATCCCCACATTGTAGAGCCAGCAGTGGAGACCTCCGTCACCCCCTACACACTGTTGTGTTTAAAGAAGGGGAATCGTCAAAGCAATGAGGCGCTTGGTGTAATTATGCTGGGTGGCTCTTTCACTCGTTTGTAACGTTTTGTGTATGTGATTTGGCTGGGCCCTTTAACCCACCTCCTCCACTAGTGGGTAGAACCACTTCCTCCCAAGAGTAGTTGTCACTTGTTGAAGCCTGACCCCTGCAACAGGCTGCCATGTTGGGACCAGGTAGGGCGTCTCATGTCGTCTTTCTGCCTGCCTCGTTTATTGGACACTGGTGCCCCCTTCAATGATTGTGTGCCTTTAACTGAATTCCTTTGATCGTGAGCTCAGTGAGGCTGCAGGTTTCTTGTCTCTGCTGTAGGTTTTACTAAGTAGCTTGGTCCTTACCTGCCTAACCTCTGGGGAAGAGCGTGGAGTCTCCAGGTTTTCCGGCCGTCCCTGCATCTCCACTAGATTTGTGTGCTTTGATCCCTTTCCTGCCATGCAATACCGGCAAGTAATGCTGTGTCCGTTGGCGTTTCCTAACAGCACATCTGATGGGAGTGAATGTATGTGTGCTACCTCTACCCCCCAAATGTGCTCATGTTTGCCTTCAAGGCGAGTTAACTGTAATGAAGGGAAGACATTACGGTCTCCGCTATGGAAAAAGTGTGCTATGCCACATGTGGATTTTTTAAAAAAAAGCTATTCTGGGATGTTTGAGAGATTTCATTATCACGTTGATAATGCACTCAGTTTACATACATGTTCACATTTGAATATATATATATTTCTGAGGCTTGTGGAATCTGCTTAGATCACATGCTGTGCATAGGCCGACATCTAGTGGAAGCTGCGGAGTATTACAGTTTGTTTTTCGAAAGTCGAAAATGGGCGTCGACACAGGCGTGCCAGTAATACTATCCCTAGTGTGACGTCCACTGTACCCAAGATCCCTCACGCGTGTAGGATCCTCAGATTGTTTTTTTCCGCCATACTGGTCGGAAGCATCTTGCGGAGTTCCCTGGCCTTAGCCATACTTTTGCTGTTATTATAATTATAATTCTTATTCATTCCCTTCCCCACCCCAACGTCGACCCTCAACCTCGACGACGGCTGGAGAAGTCATCGACCGTCGACTGCTGCACGACGGATCTGGGCCTCGGAAGGCCGCTGGCCTCGGCCCGGGCCTAGTAGGCCGCTGGCCTCGGCCCTTACAAGTAGGGAGAGTGGGGGGTGGTACATACTCTTCACTCTTGATATATAGTTACATTTTATATATTCCTACACTTAGCAGCCCGCTGCCTTAAGGTGCGTATGGAGGGTACCCCTTTTCAATTCTGCCCCAAGTGCAATCGCAAATACCCTTGGGTCGACAGGCACGCCACGTGCAATCTCTGCTTGCCGAGGGATCACCCCGAAGCGAACTGCAGAGCGTGTAGTAGGTTTAAACCTAAGACACTTAAGGACCGTTCGACAAAGCGTTGGGCCCACCACGCCAGGCAGGAGGCCATGGCAGCGGAGGGCGCCTTCAGCGATGGCAGCGACCCCGTACTTTCGGACGGCGAGGGCATTACGGCGTCGAAAGACAGCCGGCGAGCGCAGGTCCCCGACCTCGGAAGGTCGTCCGGCAGGGCGGCTATGGGGAAGACCCCCGGCGACGCAAGCGCTACACACCTAACACACACTAAACACACTAAGACCAACCGGACCTCGACGACGTCGACTTCCCGGAAAGAGGCACAAAAAGAACGGTCCGACTCGGTGTCCTCTGGGCGCTCTCGATCGAGATCACCTCACGACGCAAGGCAATCATCCACTCTTGCCAAGAGTGCCTCGCTACACACATTAACAGAAGTTCGATCGTCGGGAGACGAAGACGACTTCCACCCCCAGGCCGCGCTCCAAGATACCGAGACCGCGGTTAACACCAGTGAGGCCCCACGCCCGAAGCACACAGATACCTCTCCAGACCCTCGGCGCCCGGCGTCGAAAATCTCTGGGGCCTCCAAGGGACAGGGAAAACATTTTTCCACGCACGGGGAGGGGGGGAAACAGCGGAAAGCACAGCCTTCCACCCCTGTAAAGCCATCCTCTCACCGTAGGCAGACAAGTAAACACAAGTCTACCCTTGAAAAGTCCCATAAATCATCTCCTGCTAAAGTAATACCCTGTTCCAGGGAATGGTCCAGTGAAGACATAGACAGGGTTATGTCTAGGATGTCTTCCTTGGCTGATTTTTATGATAAGAACCCAGAGCACTTTCTTTCATATAACCCTCAAGGGGCCACACCCTCAGGCTCCTCCGATCCTATCCCGCTAAGTAAAAAGCCCCGGGTCGAAAGACCTGAACCCTTCGAGGTTCAGCCTTACTCCACTCCATATTCTACTCCACTCCCCAGTTACCGGGGACAAGTTTTCCCTGAAGAGGACCAGGAGTTTGAAATTATGGAAGAACAAACCGGGACAGATTACTATGCAGAGGATGAGGACCTGGAGGAGGGAGAAGATGAGCAGGAAATTTACAGAGTAGATTCCCCAGTACAAAGCGAAGCCCCAGTTACTGACTCTCCAGTTGATAACCAGCCCCTCCTCAACGAGGTTCTCGCTCGAGCAGCGGAACACTTCCACATCGACACCCACGGTGTACAGGAGGAAAGGGACTTCGCGGAGGAGTTTGTAGGAGAGAGAAGACCGGTCGCTCAGACCATCCCTATCCTCAAATCCATCCAACGAAGAATAGATCCTTCCCTGGTGAATCCTAACCTCACCAGAGCTGTCAACCCCAGAATTGAAAAGATTTTCCGGGCAGCCCAGTCTGACCCTCTGTATATAAGGGGACATCTTAAACCAGATTCCCTAGTGGTGACCAACACTAGAAAAAGGGCTGGCACGCCCTTATCTTCATCAGAAGCTCCTCCCGATAAGGAGAGCAAAAAACTTTACGGGTTTGGCAGAAAGGTAGCCTCAACGTCCGCCTACCAAGCAAGGATTGCGAATTCCACCACCCTGTTGGCTAGTTACAATTGCCATCAATGGGAAGAAGTCGCGGCGCTCATTGCCTCTGCTCCAGAACCGTTAAAGGGCCAGCTGGCTCGGATCTCAGCAGAGGGGAGAGCCGTGTCTGGTTGCATTTTAAAAGCAACTTTCGGCGCCGCTGACAACGCAGGGAGATTGATAGCAGAAGGTACTGTTATCAAGAGACATGCGTGGTTACGACAGTCGGGATTCAAGACAGAAACCCAGGCTTCTTTAATAGACAAGCCAGTGGAACCCGACCTATTGTTTGGGAAAGCGGTCGAAGACGCACTTAAAAATGCCAAAGATGAATATGAGACTCTCAAATCCCTTGGCCAGCTTACCAACAAACCCCCTAACCAGAGGGGGAACAATAATTTTCGTCGCCCACGCGGCCAAAATTCACAAAGAGGCAACTATGCCCAGGGACAAGGTACACAATGGAATAACAACCAGCAGTCTACCCAGAGTTACGGCAGGGGTAACAAGAGAGGTCGTGGAAGAGGCGGAGGCAGCCCCAACAAGGGAGGTGGCACGCCTCCACCAAAACAGTGACGCTCAGTTCAGGGTCCCTTGCCACGCAACCCCAGTAGGGGGGACGCATTTCCACCTTCACCCAGGCTTGGGAAGGGATCACCTCAGACAGATGGGTGCTGTCAACAGTATCCGCAGGATATTGTATAGAACTACTGCAGCGTCCCCGGAATCATCCTCCACGACAAAGAGTGCACTCCCTAGAGCATCAAAAGATCCTTCTCGAGGAGATCGCCATTCTGCTAGAAAAGGACGCGATAGAACTCGTCCCAGGACACCAGGTAAACAAGGGTATCTATTCAACTTACTTCCTTGTGCCAAAGAAAGATTTGACAATGCGCCCAGTATTGGACCTACGGCCTGCCAACAAGTATGTCAAGCCCCAAAAATTCCGTATGACCACGCTACAAGAGGTAATCCCCCTCCTAAAAAAGGGGGATTACATGGCAACCTTGGATATGAAAGATGCTTATTTTCATATTTCCATGCTCCCAGCGCACAGAAAGTACTTGCGCTTCAAGGTGGACAGTCGCCACTACCAATTCAAGGTACTGCCCTTCGGGATAGCTTCAGCACCAAGGGTATTCACCAAGGTACTGGCGGTGGCGGCTGCACACCTACGCAGGGAAGCAATCCCGGTGTACCCTTATCTGGACGACTGGCTCATAACGGGGGAAACCCCAGGAATTTGCAGGTCAAACATTCAAAGGACTATCGACCTCCTCCACGAATTAGGCTTCTCCATCAACGAGAAAAAGTCAAGTCTGGTGCCAAGCACCTCAAAACAGTTTCTAGGAGCTATCCTAGATACTCAGAAAGGATTGACCTTCCCTTCGGAAGAGAGAATTCGGAATATACTTCTGCAAATTCCGCATTATCAGTCAGGTCAACAGATAACAGTACGCAAAGCTATGCGGTTACTGGGCATGATGGCGTCATGCATTTACCTGGTCCCCCACGCGCGTCTGCGCATGCGTCCCATGCAGGAATGGTTGGCGAAACAGTGGTCTCAGGCAAGTGGTCATTGGGACGATCTAGTGGTCGTTTCGCCAACGCTCGTACAGAGCCTACACTGGTGGACAAGAGAGAATCTCGCAAGGGGGAAACCCTTTTACGATCCCGAAGTACAAGCCGTGGTGACTACAGATGCATGCCTGACTGGGTGGGGAGCTCACCATCTCCACCACACAGCTCAGGGTCTCTGGTCTCACTCAGTAGCCAAGAACCACATCAATATGCTAGAGCTTCTGGCAGTATTCCGAGCGCTAAGGGCGTTCGAGCCCCATCTACTGAACTTGTCGGTGCAGATCAGGACGGACAGCACGACAGCCATGTTCTATCTGAACAAGCAAGGGGGGACTCGTTCGTCAAATCTGTCCAAGCTTGCCCAGAAAATATGGATATGGGCACTCAGACGGAACATCTTCCTGTCATCGCAACATGTTCCAGGGGAGCTCAATTCCCTAGCGGATGCTCTAAGCAGAGACTCCCTCCCAGAAGAACACGAATGGGTCCTTCACAGAGACGTAGTAGAAGATCTCTTCTCTCAGTGGGGTTTCCCCACTATAGACCTATTCGCCACAAGCGAAAACAAACAATGCCCAGGATTTGCATCCAGGTTCCCCCAGCCGGACTCCCAAGGGAATGCCCTGTGGATGAACTGGTCAGGGATGTTTGCGTACGCTTTTCCACCAACTCCTCTCATCAGGAAGGTGGTGTACAAGATGAACAAGGAATCGATGACGCTCATCCTAGTTGCTCCCATGTGGGCGAGACAACCATGGTTTCCACACCTACGCAGGATGGCGGTGTGCGAACCCATCAGACTCCCAGCCTGGTACAACCTACTGTCCCAGCAACAGGGTCAAACAGTGCATCAGGAACCCAACTCTATGAACCTAGCAGCATGGCTCCTGAAGTCATAGAGTTTGGACATCTCAAATTACCACAGAGGTGTATGGACATTCTAAAGGAGTCCAGGAAACCAAATACAAGGCACTGTTACTTTGATAAGTGGAAAAGATTCGTTATCTGGTGCCAGAATAAACAAATCAACCCGGTTGATTGCACTCCTTCCAACGTTGTGACATACATGCTCCACCTGCTGGATGCAGGGTTGGTTTTTAACTCGCTGAAAGTACACCTGGCAGCCCTCTCGGCTTACACCACATCCCATAACAAGGTCTCGTGGTGGAAAGTACCAGTGGTTAAAGCCTTCATGGAAGGAGTAAAGAGACTTCACCCTCCTATTTCGAACCCACCGCCTGGATGGGACCTCAACGTGGTGCTAGCTAAGCTCATGGGACCCCCATTCGAACCCATGCATAAAAGTAGTCTCAAACACCTGACTTATAAAACGGCCTTCTTAGTAGCCATTACCTCCATAAGAAGGGTCAGTGAAATTCAGGCTCTGTCAGTGCAGGATCCTTTCTTTACTATCCACAAGGACAAACTGGTTTTACGCACACACCCTAGGTTCTCACCTAAATTCATATCCAAGTTCCATGTAAACCAGTCCATCGAGCTTCCGACTTTCTTCCAGAACCCGCAAAGCTCGGCTGAGGTGAAACTACACACCCTAGATGTGCGTAGGGCGGTCCTATACTATGTTAATAAAACCAGACCGCTAAGGAAAACAGATCAACTGTTTGTCTCTGTAGCTACAGGCAGAGAGGGGGATCGCGTCTCTAAGGGCGCTATCTCGAAGTGGATTATCAACTGTATACAGCTGTGTTACTCTCTTTCTGAAAAGACTCTGCCTTTTACGCCAAGGGCCCACTCTACTAGAGGCATTGGTGCCACTCTGGCTTTCATTGCAAATGTTCCCCTCGACACCATTTGCAAAGCGGCTACTTGGAGCTCTATTCACACTTTTACTCAGCATTACTGCATTGACACTCATTCCAAGACAGATACACAAGTGGGACAAGCGGTTCTAAGACACCTGTTTGCTCATGACCCTTCTCACTTCCCACCTCCTTCTTCTGGTACTGCTCGCTAATCTATGCACAGCATGTGATCTAAGCAGATTCCACAAGCCTCAGAAGGGATACATTACTCACCGTAATCGTATTTCTGATGCTTGTATCTGCTTAGATTCACATGCGACCCACCCTTCCTCCCCTCCGAGAGAAGGCGCATGATTGCTTGTAGTCTTACCTTTCTGTCTATCTGCTTGGATTATCTGTACTCACGCTACTCCTCATGCTTCCTCATGTCAGGAAAAATACAATCTGAGGATCCTACACGCGTGAGGGATCTTGGGTACAGTGGACGTCACACTAGGGATAGTATTACTGGCACGCCTGTGTCGACGCCCATTTTCGACTTTCGAAAAACAAACTGTAATACTCCGCAGCTTCCACTAGATGTCGGCCTATGCACAGCATGTGAATCTAAGCAGATATAAGCTTCAGAAATACGATTACGGTGAGTAATGTATCCCATATAATATGTTTAATATGTTTTGCACGTTTGGTGCTTATTACAATCCTGTTAGTTTATTAAACACATACAACACACTTTAATATATTGCAACATGTGGGCGTGACCTTGTGAACGTGTGGGTGGGGCATTCTAGTGATGGAGATCTCCGGGATTTTCCTTTTGGAATGTAGGCATGTATGGCTCGGTCTGAGATCACTGCCACTTCTTGTCCCTCATGCTTGTGCAGCACTGGGAGTTCTGCTCTGCGTCTGGATCCATGGACCTCGCTCAAGGGTAGACTGTATGTTTCTCACTTTCATCATGGAGGCATGTAAATTTCCCTCAGGGTACTGACTTGTCTATGCAGACCCTGCTGGCCAGCATAGGAGTACTAGGGGAGCTCTGGGAATGCCACCGCCCGATTTACCATCTCCATTGGTTGCATCGGGGAGTGGTTGGCTTCTCCTCAACTCTAGAGTTCTCCAGTCTGCCCTTCTGGTGGGGCCGTGCACATCTTTGACACAGCTCATTGACGCATCACATGACACAGCTTTGACACATCTCATTGTTGGAGAAGTATGTGCATTGATTGAACAGATGGCCCCATGTCACTGCAACACCCAAGTTGTCAATCCTAGACATTTTCCTTTGTGCAGTGCATTGTTTTCATTTGACGCAAACCCGAGTGTTGTCACTTAGAGGAAGCCCAGAAATGAGCACCCATGTTTCCTGCTAAAATGGAGTCACCTGGTCAGACTAGTTGCTCAGAACATCCAGAGGAACATGACAGAGAGAACGCGTAAACACGTAAACAAAAAGACAACGGACAAGAGTATTGTTGTATCTGGCTCTCCTTGCCCTCCTCATCGCCGCTCTCTGCCCCAACTTCCAGTGCTATGCGGACGATACCCAGCTCATTTTCAGACTACCCTCGGCCTCCTCCTCTCCTTCCCTCATCTCTGACTGTCTGTCTGCTATCCAGGAATGGTGTGCCGCCAATGACCTTTGCCTTAATGCCAGTAAGACTGAGATTCTACTTATCGGCACACCCACTCCCTCCTTCCCTGCAGCTCTCTGATCGGCCTCCCTTGGCCCCCTTCCTGCTCCTACCTGCAAGGCAAAAAACCTCGGGGTCATCTTCGACTCCACACTCTCCTTCTCTCCTCATATATCAGACGTCTCTAAGAAGTCACACTGCCAGCTGCACCTCCTCAGAGGTATTCTTCCCTTCCTCTCCTTCCCCCAGAAGCTCACTGTCTCCCGAGCCCTGGTTCTCTCAAAGCTGGACTACTGTAACAGCCTCTATCTTAATCTGCCTGCCTCCACTCTCTGCCCTCTGCAACTCATCCAGAACAGAACTGCGAGACTTGTCCTTGGCCTCAAGCCCAGGGACCGTATCTCTGCAGGACTGAAATCTCTACACTGGCTCCCAGTGGCTGCGAGGATTAAGTTCAAAACCCTCTGCATTGTCCACAAGGCCTTCTGGGGCCTGGGGCCCAAATACCTTCAACTCTCTCTTCCTAAATATCTTCCTTCCCAAGCCCTTCGCTCATCCGTCTCCAACTCCCTCAGGGTCAGCCGCTTCTCGAAGCAACAAGCTGGGGGTAGATCTCTCTCTGCAGCAGGGGCCTCCCTCTGGAACAGCCTTCCTGCCTCCCTGAAACTTGAGGAGAACCACCTCCGGTTCCGGAAGCACCTCAAACCTTCCTCTTTGCTTCTGCTTTCTCTCTCCCGCTCCCCTGCTGAACAGCTTTAATTCTTCACTGAATCTGCTCTGAATCTGCAACTGGGCCACTCTCAGTGACCTCGGTCCAGGGCCCAGCCACTCTCCACTTGCACTGCCTCCCTGGCACCCCCCTGCACTGCGGGACTGTCACTGTATCCTTAAAGCCCCCCCTTCCCAGCACTTGTTCTGCATCTACCTTGCACTTGCCATCAGCTGGCCTTATTTATTATTTTTTACGCTACTTGCCTTGTACTGCACTTCCCCCCTCCCCTTCCCCTTGCACTTTTCCCTTCCCCCCCACCCCTGCACTTGCGCGATCTGAATGACACCTGGCCTAGTAGGATCGTTGTCTGTCTTCCCCTTGTTCCCCCCTCCCCCCCACCTCGTCGCGCCTTGAAACACTTGTGTATAGGCGCGTTACAAATGCCATATCATATCATATCCTCCAGTGAACTCTCTCGGCTTCATCTTTAAGGGGCACCTGATGAACAATGGCCATCCTTTAGAGTGTACTGACCACACCCCTTTAACATAGGGACTGTGTTCAGTGTTTCTCAAGTCTTGTACAGGGGTCCATGTTAGAAATGAAGTGGCCAGATGAACGCCAGCGTATGTTTCAGAGGCTGCACCGCCCGATGTATACGATCTGCCCGCAAATGTTTTGTTTGCGGGCAGAGTGCCCGCAGTAAAACTGCTCAGCGCCCGTTTTGAGCGTTCATTGAAAAAAAGGGGCCCAAGCAGTTTTTTTCCCCCGCCTCCATTGTTAAGGATGCAGGCGACACCCCCCGCAGCCCCTAAGCCTGCAAATACCTGAACATGAGGAGCGGGGGACACCCACGCAATCCCCGCTCCGCGTGTTCAGGAAAGAAGGTCAAAAATGCAGAAGGTAAAAAGGTACATGAATAAGTAGGTCAAAAAGGCCAAATGACCAAAAGAAAACGAACAAATTGGGTAATGCCGCAGCACCTGCAGGAGCATTGTGTATTATAATGATCTTCTCAGCAGCAAACCTGCATCAGAGTAAGAGCTTGAATAAAATACAGGCAAGAAGCACAGTTTGATATTTTTGGGATGTTCATGCCACCGATTAAATGTGTTTGATTCCTAATTCGTGTCCTGCTGGTCATGGCTTTGGGGTGATTTGTGAGCAGTTCTACTGCATAACGCGCCACCTGGCAAATGTGCAGTTTTTTTTGTCTATAGGTTTCAAGGTAAGAATTTATTTTGTGCGCTGCTTGGGGGAGCATCCTTGATTTCATGTCTGACATGCACTGGGATTGGGGCTGTCCTTTCTTTAGGGCACATCACACCTGATAAGCACAGCGTATTTTTCTTTTGTCTAGAGCTAACCTAGCATTTTTTCATATGAGAAAATGTTGTGCTATTTTCACATTTAACAGTCTGTGGTACCTTGTATCCTTGTCCAATGCGTCTTTGCCTTCCAGCGGATTTTGTTATTTCGTCCTGCACTTAGAACTAACTTTTTGTAAGTTACCTCTAACTGGGTGTGGTCTGGTTTTCGATTCTATGTATTGCTTTTTTTCTTCATTTAGTTGGTCATTTTCCACTTCGTTTTTATTTTTTATTACTTTTTAATTAGTCACCAGTTCTCTGTTCAGTTTAATATTTGTTGTCATTTTTATAAATATGCTCCTTTCTACAGTTACATGAACTGCATTACTAAAGCTTAGGGGTTGGGCTGTGGAAAATTATTCAATGATTAAAAATGCACACACACATTTAGCTGTCATTGTTGCTTAAGCAGCCGAGTGCCTTGCTGCTGAACAAGAACTGTTCTTGCTTCCGTTGGACAACTTGCACGGACTGTGTGTCATGCTCTGGGTTGGACTAAAACATGTTGCCTATTCAAAGTTGCGGCACATGAACTGCATTGCAACAGAAGACTGAGAGCAACAGCTCGTTAGTCGGAGAAGGTGGAGTCGAGAGGGCGCCTCAAGCTGCCCAACTGTATGGAGACCTAGCCAGTGCTTAATTTGTGGGGGTGTTTGCTAGGGCTCAGCCCTGGCACTTATTCTTGAGCACTGACACTTATTGTCTCAGATTATGAAGTGGTGATCGTCCGTGCATCCATCAACCACAATGAGCAGGTGCAAGCTGTAGTGTAACCCCAGATATGTTGACACTGTGGGGAACAGCTGTGGGTGGTTGCAGCATTGGTGCCCACCCACCATGTCACTGGAGTGGTAGAGCATATTTGGGCCCTGGCACTTCTTATTTGTTTTACAAATGACGCACAGGGCCTAGCAGAGACTGAAGCACACACTGCAGTGACTTTAGCGAGGGATGCTGGATCTTTGTTCATTTCAGAGACAGAAGCTTAGAGAAATTGCGAGGAGGCACCAGACACACAGCCAATTGCTGTGATGCGGAGCCGTTGGCGGCTTATTTGAAGTGAGCGACACGCTTTTCCACAGAGCAGCATGCCTTGTGACCGAGTACACACGATAAGGTGTGAATCCGACTGAGCATTGTGGAGCGGGTGCATGCAAAGAGGAAGTCAGTGGTCCGCCTTGAGAAGCCGATACCGAGGAAACTGCCAAAGTGTGGAGACGACACCGAAGAGCCGGCGTTCCATAAGCAGAAAGTCTTGCAGTGCATGAGACAGCCAGACATTAATGTACACATGCCAACATATGTGAAGAAATGTCTGTATGACACATCAAGGTCAGTGGAGAGTGAGGAGATGGTGGAACGTGAAGTCCAATTTTTCAACTTCACTAACAAGCCGAAGAGGGTGAAGAAGTGTTGCATTGTGGGGATGATGGCCACATTCACAGTACATATAAGGGGACGGCTAAGTCGAAGAAAGGGAAGTATTGCAGTGTGGGACTTGATGTCCATATCCTTAGTACCTCCAAGAGAGAGGTTGTCTAAGAATGCCACATCGATCAAAAACTGTTGCATTGTATAACTGAGGTCTAGAAACTTTACACCTTTGAATGTAAAGGCGTGCACCCACTCCCAGAAAGTAAGGAGCTGTTCTGTGCAGAGAACTCATATTCAGGAGAAGCCAAACCGAGCAGTGGCCAATTAGTCTAAATTACATGACACAGACCCCCTGGCAACTTTTACAAATAAAACATATGCAACCTTTGTGCCTGGTCTGATGCCATCTCTGTACCAATACTCCAATAAAACCTCTCATTTGCATACATTCAATGCGGTGGAAAAAATAAAATTGATGAGTAAATAGTAGGAACAGTAAGATTAGACATTTTGAATTACATTTTGTTTTTGTGGACCTTTTTATGTAAGACACTTTAGTCCCAGACGAAACATACCCTGACCATGGATTTATCTAGGTGCGTGTTCTGTTGTGTGCCGCATGCCGTCTTGCAGCCGCAGCAGAACGGTGCGTGCTTCCCAAGTGCAGTGCTTGCTTCCCACGGCTGGAAGGAGCAAGGTTTGAAGCTCGTGACCTACTGCTCTGTATGATATACCTCATCTTGCTGGCTTCTTGGCACTACTAGGAGCACATAGGCATTCGAATTTCTGGGAAAATGTTTTGTTAGACTACTGTGGCAAAGCCCCACGCTTGGCGCTGGCACAGTGTGGGCTGCCTGAGGCGCCACCACAAGCTAGTGGATCACACCCTGATCCAGAGATGAGGGGACTGGTCCCCACCGTCCAAACCAGAAGAAAGACTGGTGATTTACCAGCTTGAGCAGCACGGCACCGAGAGAACACAGTCGGCTACCAACACCAGAGCTTTTCTTTCCAGTTGAAGGGACCAGAAGGCTCACAATTAATTATACCCTTTACTTCGCAGTAGAGCCACGAGAAGTGATGTCCATCTTACACGACCTTACCTTTGCAGAAGTCAGACCTGCTTTAAAGAACAGGACCAAGGACTTGCCATCGGATGAAACAGTCAGGGACCAGTTTGCCTTACGGGTCAGGACCACATAGCCCTGTCGGAGAGTAAGGCCCACCTGACTGAAGGAGACCATCTGGACAAGAAGACCTCTCCTTTAGAGGCAATCCAGAAGAGCCCACAAGAGGTAATGGAAACACAACCCTTGAGTATTTCCTCCACCCGGCTAGCGAAAAGCACCATGACCTAGAAACCACACACTGAAGGACGGCAAAGCAGAGGGCAATGACTTGGGTAACCAGGACGATGGGCAAGTGAAAGCAGGCCCCAGGGACCCAGGGTCCCCAAGGGATTCTTCCCCCCCATCAAGGCAGAAAACTAAAGAAATCTGCCCAGTGTGGGGTCTCCCCCCCCCTTATAACGTTTGGAGGGAACCATGCGTAACTGGGGTGCCACTGTGACTTTAACCAACAGTTACTAGGGGTCCTGCATACGGTGGTAATGCAGGTGAGGGAAGCAGGGGAGAGACAGCTGCAGGAACAGAGGGCTTTGAGGGAGGTGGTTGCAGGGCTGAGAGTAGAGTTAGGGGGGGGAGAGGCCAATGGCCAAAGCAGGGCAAGGTGAAGGAAGAGAACCCCCTGTTTTGACCGATACCACCTCTTTACCCTCGGCCCCAGTTGGGTGAGTCCAAGCTATAGGAATTTCCTCATCAGACCACTGTCGGAACAAGACACACCTTTCCCTTCTAAAATCCTTCAAAGGAAAGGGAAGACACAAACCACTCTGTCACCTTTTAAACATGAGGAAACTACAAACGCCACAATGCACTTCTTCTGCACTAAATGCAATTGTTAACACAGAGAAGGATGTGCCGGAAAACACACAGGTAGCTAGCTACATCCACACTATCTGCCTTACTTCTTGGAATCGTTCTAATACAGGCCACCACCACAAGAGTAACATGGCATTTCTGAAATTTGATCATTTGAATGCATTGTCATGGGAGAGTTGTGTTTCTTTACATCGGAGCACAGTAGCTCCGAACCTCTGCCTCACTGAAGCTCAGCCCCAGGACAAAATCAAAGCGTTGTCAAAATAGATCACTACCAGCAGCGGAAGACAGTGGGCACTTTTAATCTGCACAATAAACTGCTGCTCGAGGACACAATTCAGAGCTGAAAATCGATGTTAAAAGGCAGCCTTCAGGCCCAGCACAGTACAGGTTACCCATTGCTCCTGGAAGCTGTGTTCCTGCCTAGCCCTGCCCCACCAACACCTCAGGTGAAATCTAGTAGCCAGGGAGTCTCACAAACTATGCAATTGGAACCAAACTCACCATAACAGGCAACTGGTTGAGAGATGCAGGCAGCTGGAAGGAGGAATGAGGCAGGGCAGCCAAATGTAATCCAACGCCTTGCCAGCTCTCACACCCTGTACTTCATTAGACCCACCCCCAGGGATGGCACAAGAAGGACACAGCCTCAACCAAGCACAGATTAGCTGCCCCCACAAGCTACAGGAACAACCCATTAGCCTGGTAGCCAGCCCAACAGAGGGGCAAGGACAATATACAAAAATAAAGACATACAGCCTCGCTTAGCCAGAGGAGACCCGGGGAAGAGAATGTATCCTGTTTAGAGGGAGCTCTAGAGGAGAAGGATGAGGAGAGACTGAGTGGAGCAAGGAGGAGAAGACTGGAGGAGCACTGTGTGGAGGGAGGGGAGGTGGTGAGACCTTAGTGAGGGAGAAGGTTAATGAGCAGGGCACCATAAACCTGAGTGAACGGGGCACTATATCCCAGAGCGTGTTTGAAGAGGTTGGAAGTTATGGGAGGAGGCTGGTAAACTTAACGAGGAGATTGAGTTAGTACAATAGGATGTTGGTGAAGTTAACAAGGAGGGTGGAAGGTTGGAGGATGAGGTTGGTGAGTTTAAGAGCCGACAGCATTGTTGGTAGAGGATGGCCAAGTTAAGAAAGGGGTTGGTGGATTTGATGTTGGAGGAGGTTGGGGAGCAGCAGGAGGTGAAGTTAGAGGAGGGATTGGAGTTCAGAAGGAGGTGGGGAGGAGTTTGAGGAGGGGTTAAACGAGAGCCGCAAGTGAAGTCAAGGAAGGTGGCAAAGCCAAGGAGAAAAATTACTTAAAAGGTCAGGAGGTAGGGGCATGAGGAAGAGGTGGACTGAGAGGGGATGAATGAGTGAATGGCAAAGAAGGGGGAGAAGGTTCACCCTCAGCACAGGGATGTGTTTAGAGGAGAGGCCAGATGTGAAGGGGCAGGATACCCTTGATGGGGAGGTTCAGGCTTTATGCATGGTTATGAGGAGGGTGAGATTGATTACATTGCTAGTGTAAGGGTACGGAAGGAGAAGACTGTCACACAGGTCATTATTGTGGCTATAAACCTTTATTTAGTGAAAATAAAGGAGGGAAAACCACAGTCACGTTGATTGCCTGCGTTCAACCAAGGCAACGTTTCTGCAGTATTGCATTTTAGATACACCCACTTTTAGCATTTAATAATGTTATTTAATGTTATGTAAACCATCCCTGGAAATGTTTCTGCGCTTTTGAATGTAGTTTTTCTTCGCTGTCATTTGTTCTTCACCACTCCATCTCATTTCCACACACATGCACTCACTATCTCATGTACATATGTACTGTTCTGCTTCCACTTGGAAGCTGGTGTTCACAGTCATGGCCCCTTCTCCTTTCTTGGCAGTAATGGCGGCGCACAGATTTGTTTCCAGAGTACCACGACCGGAGAATAATAAGCTGAACTGTGTTGCGAGGAGCACGGTCCTTGTTAAATTGAATTTTAATAGCAGTTATTATTCAGGGCTATTTGGGCCTAGACCAGGACCATGTTGTGTGTGTATCCCTGGCTGGTGGTTGAAGGTTTTTGTGTGTTGCAGAGGACAGCCGGGAAGGTTATTTATTTTTTTATTATGTGCCCCATTAATTTTTAAGGTGCTGTGCACACTGGGAATTTGGGAGATTACTCCAAATTATGTGTTTCCATTCCTTTCACAGACCAAAACACTGCATAATGCTTTCCATATTTAATGCTGCAATCTAAATCCGTCTAATAAGCAGGGGCGGGAAAGCGGGTCGTAAAGGACGCTCGGAGGACAACGCTCCTTCGGAGGACAACGCGCCCCGATGCATGCACTCCTGTCTATCTTTTTTTGTGAATGTGACATTCCGCCAATGCTTCTTTCTTCCAGGTATCCAAATTATGAATTTATTAGTGACAACTCTATATCGTGGTCGGCGGGACTTCACAACCGATACACTAAAAATTCACTTCGGGGAGTCATCCTTGATATTCACTTTCTGTCTCAAGCGGACTTCTTGGTCTGTACGTTTTCGTCCCAGGTAAGCGTTAACTTCTTCTAATTAGTCTTTCCTTTCCCCCTTCCCCTTTTCTATGTTGGTGATAATTGTGCAGTGTGGGGTGTCTTCTGTAGCCGCCCTCCTTTGGGGAAAATTAATTGAGCTAACATCTTGGAGGCATTGTGCGAGGTCTGCAACCTTTTACTCTACACATGTTTTTGGCTACAACAGTCCTAACCAACATGGTCAATAGTGAGGGATCATGGGAGTTGAAGTCCAAAATATCTGAGGTACCACCGTTGCAGACCTTTGGGCTAGGTGAATGTGCACGAGCTGAAGTATTGGTGTCTACCTATGAGTTTGGTTTTCCAAATGTACATTTTTGAACACTTTGAGATTGGCTTCCGGTATATGCACCAAATATGCAAGTTCCAAAGAGTTCACTCCGGTCCTCAAAGGCCGGAATCCTGACCTGTTTTCAGGATATCCTTCATTAATATTCATGAGAAAACATTTGCATACATTTAGAATCAGTGTATGCAAATTTCTCATGAATGGGGTGTATCCTGAAAACCCAGCATGGATCCGGCGGTCGAGGCCTGGAGTTGGACAATCCTGAAACCGTTTCAGATTCATGGAACTTTTATCATCATCATATGGCTTTTATTCTACTATCTGTCGTTTTGGCAAATACACATACAAATCGCATAAAAATCACAACATTTACATTTGAATTTAAATACTAATGCATATGAAGTTAATACATGGCGTGTAGTTGTTAAAATGGGTACACGACAATTGTAAAGCACTATAAAACTATGTCTTCACTTTATCGCAGCAATGATACTTCATGATATTCAGGACTGTGCTCATTTTTCATTACGAGTCCACAACAATGTGCAAAAACCACAAAAAAAATGGGGCGGGGGGTTCAATTCCCAAATCCATGAGCGACATTAAAGTTAGAGGTTGGGAGCAGTTCCTGGACATGTTAGTTCATTAACAATGCAGCGATCATATTAAGAGATTATACAGATCCTCAGAATTTTTGACTAACCCCATGGGGATGTGCAAAAGAGCAAAACAAAAGTGGATTTGTAGATGTATTCGCAGCATCAATAGAGAAATAAACACATTCCATGGACAGATGAAAGATGCAAGAGACATAACCGGATTGAGCAGATCTATGGGATTGTTGGCCAATCACATAGGAATGTGCAAAAGAGCAATACAAGGCACTTTTATAAATGTATTAGCATCAATAGGGGATAAATACATTGCGTGGGTGTATTAGCCAGATTGCATAATGATCAACATGGTGTGCACGGTGTGCGCCATTGTTATGACAGGAGATTTAGCTCCTAATTCCCCCACTTTTTAACATTCTATCTCGTATGCACCATGCCTGGTGGATATAGTTGGCCACAAAGTATACTATATTTATATCATTACAAGGCCTAAATAGCACTAGTGCTTCGCTTATGCAACGTATATTGTGTGTGTTACAAATTGTCTTGAGATACTTTTTCCTAACCACCAGGTAACCCTGGCAGAACAAGAAGCGGCTTAAGGATTCCCTGGCCGAGCCACACACCAGGCATGATTCACATCCAGCTGTACGCCATTTGCTTGTTCGATATGCCAGGTTCAATTGGCCTAGCCTAAATTTCATGTACAGGTTACGTGCATGGGGAAGGTTTACCACATATAGATATTTATTGAAACCCAGGGATAGCTTGCTAGCCAAATATGCCTCTCCCATTAACAACCCACTGCAAGCATTAACCAATTCTACTTCGGCTGCCTCCTGTGACTCCGTTTCTGCAGTACCTTTTGTGATGCCCAAGGGGTTATGCCAATTTTAGTCTAGAATCAATTTCATCAGATATTTCCTGACGTGGACAAAGATCTCCAACCCTCAAACTCCAGGATACGTGTAACTGCCTCACTGTTCTTTTTAAGTTCGGGGGTCCACACTCTAATCCAGTAGGGGACCGGCCTAAGGGCAACATCACCAGAAATCGGCCTAATTGCCTGGGCACGTGAGTGGTATACCAAGCAAATGTTTGAGGAAGCTTCTTTGAGCAAACTACAATTTTCTGCTGGTTGCGTGTCCCCAGGTCTTCGCGCCATACAGAGCTGCAGATTTTGCCTGGACAGCATACATCATGATGTCTGGTGTAACGACCCCCCATCCATGGGCAAGAAAAAAATCTCCAAATTGTCCCTGTGTATTCTTCTAGCGTAAGGCTAGATTGAACCAGCTGGGAAGTGCAATTGCCTTGATCATTTAATCTTACCTCCAAATAATCATAGGATCTGACCTGTTTTAGGACAATTCCATTGATATTCAGTTTGATTTTAGTAACGTTTTAAATTGAGGCTGAAAGATTAAAGATTTTCTTTTCCCTGTGTTTACCTCAAATTGGAGGTCAGTGCATTTTTCTACAAAGGCTTCAAGTGTGGTGTACAACCCCCTTGCTGACGTTGCTAAAAGAATGGCATTGTCCGCAAAGAGCAGCATTGCGATTGCTTCTTGCCCAAGTTTTGGTTGATTTAGGCATTTCTGTCTGACTTGACGTGTGACTTCGTCAATATAGATTAAAACCAACAGGGGGGGCGAGGACACACCCCTGCCTCACCACTCTAGTCACTATGTTCAGGTCAGTCAATTCACCCCCCAGGTCCCAACGCACAAACCTTTGTTATGGGAGTAGAGTTGGTTGATAATTTGCAGGAGGTTGGCTTCTTGCCAATACAGACCACTGTGTTGCCCGCGACACTCAGTCAAAAGCGGTCTTGAGGTCAATGAACGCAGTGTATAACTTCATGTTTCTCAGTGCCGTAGGTATTTCTGTATGACAAACTGCCGGCGGAACACCTGGTCCATGGTGCTTATTTTTCTCCGAAGGCCTGCTTGTAAATGGTCTACTATTCCTTCCTGGACAACCTATGTCCGGAGATGCTCACATATAAATCTAGTAAAAACTTTCCCCACACTACCCAGTAAAGATTTTGGCCTGAAGTTCCCGGGATCCTCTCTCCCTCCTTTTTTATAATTTGGGATAATAGTGGCATTTTGCCACGATGGAGGCACCTTGTTAAGCCTGAGGGTCGCATTAAACTGTTTCATTAGTGCCGGTGCCCAGACAACCAATTCATCCTTGATTAACTCAATAGGGATGAAATCTGGTCCAGGAGCCTTAACCCCCTGTTCGAGTTCAATGGCATTAATGACTTCCAGTACTTCTACTTGTATCAGGCCTATATTTTGCCCTCTCAACTGGTTCCCACAGTCTTCCTTCGGTGGTAAAATGCCTCAGGGATCTGCTGGCTCTGCCATTCCATAGAGATTCTGGAACTCTTTTGTCCTCTTCTTTAGTAGTTCAAAGCTGTGTATTGGTGGGTGGTGCAGCAGGGCTGCGGAGCGGCCGATTCCATGCAGGGGTGCCCAGCACGGTTAAGGGCACGCAGGATTTTAAGTGGAGGAACCTACAGAATACATGTGTCTGTGGATTTCCCCGATTGCCTTGACTATTGGTCTGCATGAATGAGGAGTGCTGATGGTAGCGGGATGCATGCGTGTCTGCAATGCCTAGTTTACCCCTCTGACCCTGGAGGAGCATGTGAGCCTGCAGGCTATTGAGCCTGGTAGGTGAGCGAGGGAGGACAGGAGGACTGACTGGGGCTCTCTGCAGTGTTTCTCCCATTTCCCAGTGCTGAACCTTATCCCTAGGGCCTCCAGTAGACGTGCAGGGGTGCGCCTTAATGTGGTGCAAGTTGACAGGCATCCTAAAAGTTGCGGTGGCATAGGTGTAACAGACCAGAAGAATAAGGTGAGCCACATTTTGGGTATTCATCAATGACCTCAGTTGTGCCTGGATTACTCCCGCTGGTACCACGGGGCGCAGCTCTTGGAATCTGGAGACATTTATGCAGTTCATTGAGGAGCCGCAGTGCAAGAGCCGCGTTTGTCAGATATTTAGGCCAGTCTTATGACCCTCAACCGGCAGTAAAGTTTTCCCAGAACTGGTCCAACCCCTGCTAACCTGGAGCCACAAACAGCCTGCTGCCACATCCCATTCCCCAGAAACAGAGCTTCTGCTGTATGCGAGTGTGTGGAATGTGCAAAAGATGCAAGCAGTTTGCAGGAATTGGGTGTTTTACTCACTGGCACATAGTTAGTAGAAGCCTACTCCTGCTTATGCACCAAAGCCCCCTCCACACCCAGGCAGAATTCCATACAGGGTCTAACTTCAGGCATAAACCTGCCCCATGCGCCCAGTGACAGAATATCTCCCCAGTGCTGTGTCGTATACTTCCAAAGACTTGTGCCTAAATTGGGGGTTGGGACTGGCAGAACTTCAACGCCCCATGGAAATCCATAGATCCGGAAATGATTCCTTTGTAAACTGTCTGAAAGGGCAGCCACTGTGTTAAAGATCTGGTTGGATTTTGCTTTGTTACAAACTCAGTTTGTAAATGTAGAGCACACCAGAGACTGAAAAGTGATGTTTCCAACATGTGCAAGAAGCTATTGAATTACAATAGAGCCGCTAAACCTCATATGACACACTTTAAACGTTAATCTCTCTAGAAATGCCTATGAGTGCCAATCCCAAGTGCTTTTCCCTATCAACTCCCTTGGTATCCTCTCCGGGGGTGGCTAGGGATGGGTTATTGCTGTTGGGTCCATATGAATGCACCAGAAAGGGAGGAGGAGTCCCAAGGTGAGACATTCCTTAACACCTCCCTACCCGACATTCCCTCTTCTACCAAACACCTTTTTCAATCCTATACTGTTGCCCCCTCCCTAATTCCAACAGGTACCAACAGAAAAGGGAGGCGTAGAACCAGAAAAAGGAGAACACACTTCATCCCATGTTTTACAGCAACAAGATTGTTCCCCTTCTGGTAACAGCATTTTTTATAATTTTCCTGCCACCACTCGGAAACACTACAACTCCCATAATTCCACCGATTGTTTTTTCCCAAAACCACTGGGACAAAGAAGAGGCAAACTGGAGCTTTGAAGATTACTTCTAGGAACCAATATACCATGTATTCCTATGGCCAGTCTCCACCTTGTCCCGTTAACCATATCGGGCAGAGTCAGACAGGGCTGGACAACCACTCCCACCAGACTCTTGTTAATTCTCCCAGCCAGTATAAAAGGTGTAGCACACAGGCACACTTTGAGCGAGCTGGGGATGCTAGAGGAAACAGATCCTTGGAGGAAGGAACTGCAGCTGGAGGAACCCTGGAAGCGCTGGAGGAAGGAGGACTGCCAAAATACTGAGCCTGTGAGGCTACAGTATGACAAGGGAGGTCTGTCTCCAGGGAGCTAAACCAGCGGCAGCTGGGGTTATCTGCCAGTGCCTAAGCCAGAGCTCCTCCCCTGGGTCAGATACTAAAGCCCAGGCCTTTGAGGGGCAGCTGGTGAGACTCTGACCTCAGGAAATCTATTATTTAAAACCTGCAACTCCCAAAACCACCAGAATGCTGTTATTGGGGAGCTGATGAAGTGGGAGCTAAATAAGACCATTGCATTGTGGGACTTGAAGTCCAGCTAAAATTTTATGGTTGAACTTTTTTGTAAAGCGAGAGGGTCTGAGGGAGACCTGTGTGAGAAGCTAAAAGAGGGGTCTGAGCCTGACCGAGGGAGACCCATGAGAAGTTAAGTGAACGAAATATGATGTTAAAGAAGGGAAGTAAGAAATGACTCGGTCCTGGACGAGGGCTAGAGAGAAGAGACAAACCTCTGTTGTGTTTGAAAGATATCAGCCACCGTCCTGGGTGAAGGTCAGAGTTGGGGAGGTGCAGCAGCAGTTGTGGTATCAGCCTTGACTTCGGGATCAAAGCCGCAAAAGAAGAAAACAAACTAACACTGCCGGTGAGTTGATGTAAGCAATGAAAGTCTGGTCGGTGTTAAATGAAACTTGATGGCAACAGTATCCTACGAATGAAGGTTGTGCATGTGCCGATAAGACGCAAGAGAAATCAAAGCATTGTAAAGAACTGTAAATTAAAGATACAAAGTAACAGAGTGGTCCAGCGAAAGAAGATTGCCCAATTGGAAGTCTCTGTGAAATGTCTGATGCCGTAGAAGCGGCGGGAAAAGAAAGAAATTGAGATGCAAGATTTGAACTGTTGTTGGGTTTGATCCCGGCAGAGGGAAACCTGGATGTGAGAGATGTCTTTGAACGGTTAGGTTTGATCCCGGCAGAGGGAAACCTGGGTGTGAGGGATATCTTTGAACTTTGAAATAAGTACTGTTCTCGAAACTACATTTACCAAGAGGCCTTGATGTAGGAGAGAAAACGTGACATTTGAGGAAATAAGGTCAAAGTGGTCATGCCTTGGTAAGAGCAAAAAAAGTGTAGCAAGTCTTAGATAGCGGAACGAAAGTGAAAGGAGGCTTGAGCCCGATGAAGGGAAGCCTATGAGGTTGTGATTGAAACTTAGGGAAGGGAAACTCCACAAATTGTGATTGAAAGTTTTGAGCCGTGTGCAGGGAAATGTGTACTGAATTGTGGTAACCTGAAGGAAACAAACATTTTTTGAACTGTATTACAAGCTAAGAGATGACCTGGGCTGGAGTGAGAGAAAGCTGAGAGGTCCAGTGTGTGTTGCATGGTCCAAGTGTGCCACTTTACCCCGTGCTGCAAAATGTGGGGATTGGAGTTTGCTCAGCTATACTGACATTTCATTTGAACACCGTTTTTGCTTTTTGCATTACACATTCCCTTTACACATTTAGGGGCTGATTCATGGAATTATTTGTGCCGAAAAAGGGGGATTTGTGTGCCATTCTGCCCGCAAATCCCTTTTTAACAAATGGGGATTCGCGGGCAGAATGGCGCACAAATCCCTGTTTTTCGGCGCAAATAATTCCATGAATCAGCCCCTAATTGTATTAGAAAGAGGGCAGGCATTCGGTTTATTAGTATAGGCCATATTATGTTGACTAAGGAATGACTAGGACTGTATTATCTTCTTGTTTGATGGTCGAGAATACTCCCATCTTAGTTTTAGGGCAAGATAGGAGTTTTCCAATCCCTTTTATACAATCAATAAAGGTTTTGAAACGTGCAGCTCTTGTGTCAGTGTCTACTTGTGATACCATGCCTCCCTCACAATGGCTGATCCACCTCCTTGTATTAAGCCAACACACACTGATGCGCTCAGGGTTGGATAGACTTTGGCTGGGCTGATTCACCGCTGAATAATCCGTTCCAGTGAGGTTCTCCATTTCCGGCAGCCTGCTCTGGGACTGCCGGAACTGCCTTACTACCTGCTCTCACTTTGAACGGGATCAATGTTGGGCTCAGTATAACCCAGCCACCCTAGTAGTATGACCCTTTCCATTGACCATCCCAGATATATACCATGCTACCGAAAAGGGGAAAGAATCGCCCCGAAAGAGTACTTCCCCACAGTTAAGCCACTATGCAGATGTGGAGCGGAGGACGACAGAATGTTGTTTGGAGTCTTTATTTGTCTTAGTCCTCGTAAACTCACACCTATGTACCTGAGCGATGTGAGAGTCTGGTTCATGGTTTCCTGCCCCCGCCCATCCTCGAGTGCTCTGTTGTTGGTTCCCAGTCGGACAGTAGATAATGTTGTCCATCTACTGGTCCGCGGACTCATAGATTGCATACACAATTTGAAATGGTGGAGTTTTTGATGTACCATGCAGCGATGGATCTTTCTAACCCTATCCATTTATTGCTACGGATTCCATAGATATATTTCCTCAAGGCTCAGAAAGTTAGGACAACAATATTGAGGTGAAACTGAAAGATTCCTGTACCAAGTAACATTGATTCCAACCATCATAGTGCTTTTTGAAGCTATAGGTAGCTCACTTTCAGTGCTCCCTTCAATGATCTGTGTGCGACTGGTGGGCACCGGTTTGAATGCCAGCTGGGCTGACTCAATCTTTCATTCTTCTGCGGTTGATACCTTAAATACCATTAACGTTGTGTAACGAGATACCCCGTTGTTATAGATGTTAGGTGCACAAGGATTCCGGCATAACCTGCTTTTATCATTTGCACCCCGGAAGGGGGCACTGGCCAATACGGATTCTTGGAACATGGGCTATATTGTATGCCACAAGTCTGCGTTCCAAGTAGCTTAGGTAGTGCGCGCCCCCTTCCACCTCACCTCTTACCACCTGTGTAGTTTCCTACACGGTTGCTAATGATGTCTTTATTTTTTTTATTATAATTAAAAAAAAAACATAGCTTTGCTGCTTGGCACCGTGCCGCACAGTGCTGTCCCCGAAGTCCATTTTCAATGTTGATGTCAGTCATTAACATTGAAAAGGGACTTCGAAGACAGCACTGTGCCGTGCAGCAAAAGTATGTTTCTTTTTTTTTCTTTTCTAAAACGACACCATTAGAACCCGTGTAGGGAACTATATGGTTCCTAATGGTGATATATGCCCCTCGACAGTGGGCTAACCCTGTCGGTAGCTGCACCGCCACCCTCATTAAGGGACCCTTGCTTCGCTTGGCCCCTTAACTTGGGCAGCGGGCGTTTATTGGCGGGGTCAGCCTGCCGCCTTAGGGCCTATCGCCTCATTAGTGCTCCCCCTGCAGGCGAAGTGTAAACATATGTACATCTGAAAACAGGGTCTACTGACAGACACTGGCATTTTTTAGTTGAAAATCAGATTCAAACTTTATTCCCATCCAGCTCAACCACAAATCTGATAATTGAGCCCGGCAAATGATTTCCCAAGGTGGAATAGATTAAACTCCTGCCTAAGTATTTGCCCTCAAACGTGCTGTTCTCCTAGCTTTGTAATGGGAGTATTCGTGCATGGTTTGGCATTTCCTAAACACTCCATCGAGTTCAGCAAAATGAATGGATATTTTTAAGATAAAAACCAATATGCATATATTATCTATAAAGATCCTTATTGCTGCTTTATCTAGGGCATATCCTTCCCTCCATGGTGGATGCAACTGAAAAAATATGCTTGCTACTATACCCCAAAAGCAACATTCACAAGGATGTCCATTCACCCGGCCATATGGAATTCTTCCATCCAATATTCTATGGGTTAGTTGATTGAATACTGGGTAACAGTGAGGTTGAGAACCTTTGCTGTTTCACCGTATTACTAATGCTTTGGTTGGCTTTCCCAGGTGTCTACAACCTTTGGCTCTTCCTATCTTTTCGACTTCAACTCGCGTTAACTCCGACCAGAGCAGCAAAATGGTGCGGGATCATGGGAGTTGTATTCCAGAACACATGGAGAGCCGCAGGTTGATGACTCTAGGCTTAGTTGGAAAATATCTTTTTAATAACAGAGAAACATTAGTTAAGAAGGGTCAATTCCAAACATGAACAACACTTTGCAGTCCTACATGTCCTGTAAACCCCCAACCATGCTACCATGTTCTTTTCTCAATTTGGAGGTGCAGGGGGAGACATGCTACATCATACATGAGGTCGGAGACAGGAAAGAAAGGAAAACATAAATAGGACCACTTCACACCCACATTGCCACCCACCCAAAATAATCCCAAATACCTCCCAATTATCACAACCAAAAGAGGATCCTACATCTTCTCAAATGTATTCTGTGCCCTTTCTCTGTGGAACATCACTGACTCCACAGCCCAATATACAACATGTTTTTAACACACAGTGGGCCTCATTGCAAGGTTGGCAGTGTGGGGAAAAAAGTTACAGTAATTCAGTTACTGCCACTTTTCTTGGCTGGAAGTAAGTAAGGCACCCCACCGGAAATCCTCCATGGAGTCCAATGGGACTCCATGGTATGTGGATTTCCATGCCTTTACTGGAACCTGTAATCTGCCTGCAATTCCTGTAATTCCGGCATATCAAGTGCCGGTAATGGTATTACTGTTTACTGGTATCCTGGTGGTATTACCTCCAGGATACCAGCAAACTTCTAATGAGACCCGATGGGTGTTCTGTCTGAGTTGGCAGTAATGCTATTTTAGTTCTGTGGAAATACCACCAAACTCGGTTACTGTTAATTCAGTTTGGTAACCTTCCCTCCGGATTATGAGTGAATTACCGCCATTTTGTACTGCACTGCCAAATTTGTAATGACTCCCAATATGCGTGGCAGTGGGCATCTCCCATGTACAACTCGTGTAATCATCAGTGGAAACTTTAGAGTGTCCCAGTGCAGATATGCAGAACATTAGTTTACGTTGACATCTATGGTCACAAGGGCAGTTGCTACCGGCAAAGGAGCTGGTTATTTATTTATGGTTTTCCATATATTGTTATAAAATGGGCTCCCCTCTTTTGCTTTACGAAATGTGCAGATTGCAGCTTTGACATTTCCACTGGTTGATCTCGAAGGCATGAAGGAGCTTAAGAGGAGAAGGGCCTGTATCATCAGGTTTCTTTCTTGAGGATCCTGAATTCCTGGGTTCTAATCCTGTCTTGGGCACTTTACTCAGAAATCCTGTGATTCTGGGGAATCAATACAACTTCCTGTACTGCAAATTCCCTGATCACTCCCTTTCTGTAATCCTTTTTCCATCTGAACCCTGGTGCTCAACTGCTCCTTTGACTACTTATACACTACAGCAGGGTTGTGCAACTCCAGGCCTCGGGTGTTGGGGGGAGGGGGGATTTCGGGGTTATTGTCAAGGTTTCAGGTTACCGGTCTCTGTGGGGTCCATGTTGCACGCTGCAAAGGGAGAGAAGCTAACATCATCTGGACTGCTTGTCTTTTGCTGTTTGTCAGGACACTCAAAGTGGTTCCATGTAATAATGTCCCCGCAAAAATGTCACCTGGCAAAAAACTTGGCAAAAAATGGTAGTTTTTTGTAGGGACATTATTCAATGGAAAATGCAGGGGACACCCTCACAATCCCCAAATACTTTTTTTTCCAAGGGGCACGAGGGACACTCCCCACAACCCCTGCTCCCCTTGACCCCATATATACGGTCAACATATATAATGTCGAGAAAACCTTTTCCTGTCAACATTACGTATGGTCACCATATATATGGGGAAATTATGACCTGATAACCCTAAAAGCATTGTTTGTTCCATCCGCTGCACTGGGAGTGCAGTTTTGCATTGTTGTGCCTGCTCCTCCATTCGAAGTAACTCGCGTCCACGTTGCTTAGCAACACCTGAGGCCATACCTCCTGCCTCACTCTCATCCTGACACCCAGCATATCACATCCGGGCTGGGCAAAGCCCAGGCGAAGTCGGGCAAAGACGGCACAGGCTGCCTCCTGCGGCTGTCCGTGGTGAGGACGTGGTGTGTGCAACATCACCTTGCTATGTCATCCTACCGTGGCTTCCATTTCCCAGCACGCCCAGTTGATGCATCTCCTGGCTCACAGACATATACCATCAGCACGCTGGTAACACTATTCATGTACTTTACTGTTTCTATTACAATGCCTCCAGACTACAATCATTCTGTTGCAAGTTCTACCTGCACACTTAACTATAACAATCTCATTTATTCACCGTGTTCTACACGCACTGCAGCCATCGACCTAGGACTTTGGAATGCTAGATCGGTTTGTAACAAATCCACTGCTGTTTTGGACCTATTTCTTAGACTTAAATTACATTTTCTGTGCATTACAGAAACATAGATTCCGCCTCATGGTGCTGCAGTTGCTACTTCATTTTCTGTCATTTCCCTCGTTCCACGATTCGTGCAGTTGGTACTTGTATTCTTTACCTCTCTTCTTTCTCGATTTTTTCTTCTCTTGTTCTACCGTCTTATCCCTCATTTGAATTCATCTACAAAGTCTTCTCTAAACCTTTTCCGATTTCTTTTGTTCTTGTCTATCGTCACCCTGGTTCTATCGGCTCCTTTTGTGAAGATATTGATCATCTTTTCTCTCACATCTTACCTACACCAGTTGTATTGTTAGGGGACTTTAATCTTCACCTATACTCAACGCACTCTACTATTCCATTTCTTTCTGTTCTTCATTCCCATTTCCTTCAGTCTCTTACTACTCCTCCATCTCATATTTCTGGTTCCTCCCTTGACCTGATTTACATCTCGATCTTTTCCGCTTCTCTTGTGTCATCTCTCCCAGTTTACCGCTCTGATAAATATCTCCTCAATCTTCTCTACGTTCTCCCGTTTTGCCCCCTTCACTTACTTTCTCTCGGTGTGATTTATGCAATTTTAACCCTTTACTCTTTAATACTGCTTGTCCTTCTGCCCTTCCCTCCATTTCAGCTCTTACTTCTGATGAGGCTGCATCTTCTATTTCTACATCCCTTTCCACCTCTTTCGACCAGTTCTATCATCTGTCCTCTTTTCGCGCCTACTCGTAAATCTTCCCAACCTTGGCTTTCCCCTCACCTGCGCTTTATGCGCCGCTTTCTTCGTCGTTTTGAAAAACATTGGCTTACGACGAAATCAACGTCTGGTCACTCGTCCTACTTTTCTTATCATGCTCTTTATGATGACTGAAGCGGCTTTATTTCTCAGATCTTTTACACACCCAGTCTAACCATATTAGGCATCTTTTTCAAACCCTTGTTCGGGCTCCTCTCTCCTCCCACTCTAGATCACTCTGCTAACTCTGTCTTATCTGCTTCTGACTTTGCTAAATTATTTTCTTCTAAAGTTCTCTCTCTTCGTAATGATACTGAACCCTCTAACCCACCTAAAGTAGTTACTACTCCTACATCTATTCCTCACACTTCCATTGCTCACTTTACTCGATTTCCAACGCTAATAATTCTCTTTTACTAGCTAAAGCTCACCCTACTACATCCCCTACTGACCCTTTTCCTTTAGCACAAATTCCTAAGGTCTATCCCTTCCTTGTACTCTTGTTTCCTTTTTTACATCTGTCTCTCTACCTCTACTTTTCCTATGTCGTTTAAGCACGCTTCTATCATCTCAATTCTAAAGAAACCCACTGCTGACCCTCTGATTGTTTCAAATTTTCATCCCATTTCCTATCTATCTAAACTATTAGAACGACTTGTCTACTCTCATATTTCCACGTTTGTCTCTAATTCCTCTATTCTTCAATTTCAGTCTGGCTTTCGTCCTCTTCACTCCATAGAAACTGCTCTTCTTTCTGTGCTGAATTATCTTCTCTCTGCTCGATACTCTAAACACTCTTTTCTTATTCTTCTAGATCTATCGGCTGCTTTTGACACTGTTGCTCACTCTTTACTTCTGGCCTCACTTTCGTCTTTCAGTCTTACAGGGTCTGTTCGGTCTTGGTTTCATTCTGATCTATCCAATAGCGCATTCTCAGTCTCTTGGGCGGGCAAGTCCTCTAAATCGTTCCCACTTGCCCATGGGGTGCCTCAAGGGTCTGTATTGGGTCCTTTTCTATTCTCCCGCCATACATATCTTGCTGCTATTATTTCCTATTTTGGGTTATCTCACCAATTTTATGCTGATGATACCCAACAATTTCTTTCTTTTCTTTTTCTCCTGAAATCCATCACACTCTCTTTGCTTGCTTAGTTGCTATTAAATCTTGGGTGTCTACCCACTAACTGGCAATGCTGGGAAGATTCAAGTATTGTTTTTTCCCACTAATATCCTTCCTCCCCATCCTTCACCTCCTTTAATATTCTTTCCTCCATCTAAGCCAGTGGTCTTCAAACATTTTTGGCCTGGGCCCCCCCCAGAGCAAAGTATGGGCAGGCCGGGCCCGCCCAAAAGTGCCAGATGGACAGTATGTAGAAATCACTATGAACTTTTGCGTGCCGTCACAGCACCCTACTCCCAGTACAGACCCTGGGCTCTCCCCACCCTACTCCCACCACTATCCCAGTGCTGGCTGCCATCCTGCTCCCACCACAGTCCCATAACACAAGCATACACTCATCCATACACATTTAAATAAAAAATAAATCGCCATAAACGTACCTCGCTTGGTTGCTAAAATGCCCCGCTCCAAGTTGCTCTGCCCGTATGTGCGAGGAGGCGCAGGAGCACCCCCTCGCACATACATACATGCAGTGCCCCAGCCAGCATTTCCAATGAGCTATGCAAGGCTGGCGAAGCAAATCACCCCCTGCGTTGCATGGCTCAGTGATCATGTGCGGCTGGGGAAATGAACTGTCAAAGGCAAACAGAGTTTCCCCTTTGACAGTTCAGCCAGCCCCGGAGCACTCCCTCAGCTGGAAAAAGCAGCTGAGGGAGTGCTCAGTGTTTCACTGGGCTGGCTCTTCGGCTTCTCCATAATGGGTGAGGTGGCCAGTGGGTGGACGCCCCCTCACCAATTATGGATGAGCCGGAAGGCTTGGACTGGCCTATAGGGCAATAGTACCAAAAATGCAAAATGCTAGTGTAGGCCAGTAAAAATTGGCCACTTTTTTGCCCAGTGTGGGCCAGTTTGAGGAGTTACTTCACTATGCAGCTAGTAGTTTTGACCATTGTTGCTGAATAAATATTCTTTAAATATCACCATTTGTTTACATTTCAACAAAAAAACAACCCCTTGGATACTGTTCAAACAGTCTGTGACTAAACACTGAATATCCATTTGCAACTGCTGGCCATTTTTTCATTGGTGCCCAAGACCGGTTTATGGCCCAGTCTGACCATGTGTGCTGCCCCTTCCCATTTCCTCCAATAAAAAAAAAATATATATATATTTTTATTTTTTACATTTCATGCTGGGCTCTGGCGCCCCCCCTGGGATGCGGCTGTGCGCCCCTGGGGGGCGCGCCTCACAGTTTGAAGACCTCTGATCTAAGCTCTCAATCACACCCACAGCCTGAAATATTGGCCTTCACTTTGACACCCATCTTTCTTTTTCTTACCACATTTCATTAACTTCTCGTTCCTGCCATTTTCCTCTTCTCAACATTCATAAAGCTCGCCCATTTCTCACTTTTTGAATCTAAACTCCTAATTTCCTCTTAAAATTTTCTCCAGACTTCACTACTGTTCAACTGCCCTCTTGAGACTTCCTAGCTCTCGTCTTGCTCGCCTTAAATCCGTATTCAATTCCTCTATTCGTCTTATGTGTCTTCTCTCATTTCAGGATTCTCTCTCTTCTTGCAACACTAGAATGTTTAACCTTTTATTCTTAAATCAAATTTAATTTTCTCTGTCTTGTTTTCAAATGTCTTCATGGTCTGGCTCCTAGTTATCTCACTGTATTGATATCTTTATACATTCCTTCTCGCGCTATTAGTTATTGAAATGATTAAAATGCATTTATAACGCACCTGTACACAAGTGTTTCTAGGCGCGACAAGACAAGGAGGGGGAAACAAAGGCAGGACAAAACAATCTTACCAGGCCTTGTGTCATTCAGATCGCGCAGGGAAGGGGAAGAGGAGAAGTGCAAAAGGAGTGGTGGGGATGGAGAAGTGCAGGTAATCAGAAAGTGCAGCCAACGGGTGGCTCATAAGTGCAGAGAGAGGGGACTCTGTTTACAGCTACAGACCACAAGTGCTGGGGGAGCCAATAGGCAGTGCAGGGTGCAACTGGACAGGCAGGGACCTGGACCCAAATTCATAGGGTGGCCAGGTGACCTTTACAGTTTTTATTGGTAGCCCCCCGTCCTACCTGTGCCCAATCTCGTTTTCGCTGTTTTGAACTTCTTGCCCCTCTTCACTGGAATGCTCTTACTCTTTCGCTCCGTTCTATCTCGGGCTACTCTTTATTCTGCGGTTCCCTGATGTCTTTCTTACTCCAACATCTCGAGTGATTGTTCTCTGAATTGTATTGTTTATTCATTTTTGTTGTACCGTTCCTCAACATCTGTACAGCGCTTTGCTTTAAGGCGCTCAATAAAATACAAATAAATTACAAAATACCCCTCATTAATACTCATGAGATATACATTTGCATACAATGATTCTAAATTTATGCACATTTTCTCTCATGAATATTAATGAGGGTTCGCCTGGAAAGCCGTCAGGATTTCAGCTCTCGAGGCCTGGAGTTGGGCAACCCCGCGATTGCAGTATATGAAAGCCATGACATTAAGCGGTAGGGTTTCCAATCTGACACATGTGGTAAGTTATAGCGTGGTATTGTTGGTCAATAGCAGGTGTGACATCTGTTGTCGACGTTGCTAAGCTGCTGATTACACTAGATGATGGCCTTTTGTCTTAATTTACCTGTGTACTGTTCTTGGGTGGCGATTATCTCCTAGGGGAAAGAAAAAAACAACAAAGGTTCTCCCTGAAGTGCATACGTGCAGTCATGTCAGTTCAGCTGGCACACGGGAGGAAAGAAGGCATCTGGCACAATTGCATGCTTCAAGAAAACATTGCAGATGTAGTCGGAGCCCTCTGAGCTGCAGGTGTGCGCTGATCAGCCAGGGACATGAGGCCAGAGGTGTTGCTAGTGGGGGTATGGGGGGGATGAGGTGGCTATAGCCCAGGGTCTTTTGGGTCTAGCTTCGGATAGAAGCTCAGGGGCTACGAGCAAAAGGCTAGCTAGCCCAGAGTCCTGACATTAGCGTAGCCCCGGATCTTTTCCAGACCTAGCAACACCCCTGCATGAGGCGGCGCAGGAAAATGACCCTAAAATATGGTGGCCATGGAAACGTTTCCACTAATCGCCAAGCAACATCGGTCAAGTGGGAGATTGCCAAACATCTCTTTAAGTGCATCCAGCTCACATGAAGGGGCTCTGTTCAAAGGCGTCCATTTTATCTGAAGCAGCTGCTCGACCGACATAAGTGTTTCTCTGTAGCATAATCGATCGTACGGGCCAGCCATAATGTTGATGCACAGCTAGCTTGACTTGAATTGTATCGTGCTGTTGCATGCGGCTGGAATTTTAGGTTCTGTACAAAGCTCCATCGATGCCGCTTCACTATTAAAAAATAAAAGGATATTGACATTTTTTGCTGCCAGGTAATTTCTGTTGTTCTGTTGTAACAACTGGTTTTACATCATCCTGAAAAATCGAACCTTTCAATGTAAAAAAAGAGCTTGGGGGTTTAAAGGCCTTAGAAAGCCATATTGTGAAAGACCGTCTTTAAAAGGAAAATACAAGTTACACTCTTTTTGATGCATAAAATCCATTTTTCGCGGCACTAAAAATGTGTTGCAAACTACTTTTTCCAAGGAATTCAGTACATATTGTGAGGTTTCTGGGCCCTTGGGCATTGGGGCCAACTTTGCCCCATCTGGATTAAGAAGAGCTTTACATTTTTGCATACATACATAGGCGAGCAAAGGCTTTATACGCTGTGCTCAGACATGCACCACAAATCGACTGGTGTGTTAGGCAGAATTACATGCAGTACCTTTTGGGAACACTACACACAAATAAGGCTACAGGTGTAAGCACAATCTCACCTTTGGTACAATGTGGTAGCAGTGGCTGAGCAGCCAGACTTATCTCAAGCGGGATGTGAGCAGTACAAGATGTTACACAAAGGACTTGCAATCACAGTAGTTCAAACAAACACTTACTCAAGGTTTCTTGGTAAAAGAATATACATTTATTTACACATTTAGTTAGAAAACATTCCACTAGTAATAAGCAGCTCAATATCACACTATATTACTCAACCAATAAGTTTCTGAACAAGTTAGGCTCCCCTGAAGTGGGAGCAAAGTGGAACTTCGGTAACTTTCAAAAGGGGTAGAAAGATAAAGGTTATAAGAATCAAAACACAGTTACTTTCATAGGCAGGGCACATAGTTTCAGTTCCCTACAAGAGGCAGTTCAATAGGCCTGGGCCAAAGTCAATGGTTCAGTGTCTTGGATAGGATAAGACAGTTCTGGTAGTAAACGGTTAAGTCTTTGCCAATGTTCTTGAAAGTAGTTTGCACAAAAAAGAGTTGCAGGTCGGTTTAGGAGCGAACAAGACTCCAAAGTTGGGAATGTTTCACAAACTTTCACCGTGGCAAAGAGGATTTCTCTACCGCATTTGCACAGTACCTTATGGATGAAGAAAAGCTGTAGCTGAGGCAGTTGTTCCTGGCAGTTCCTACACATCTTGCTGTTCCTGAGCCTCAGTCGTGGGGACAAGACGGAGCACGTCGGGAGGTTTCTGCACCGCACAGGGAAGAAGTCATCAGCTGGGCAAAACATTGGTTTAAGGTGTGAGTGCGTGAGTGCCTTAAAGTCCACAATCTGGTATCCTTCTCACGGGCTATCTGGTTTTCAACAGCACTCTGATGAAAATTCGACCAGTATGGAGATGCTTTCCAGGTGGCTTGCGATTTGGTTATTCCCACCAGCTCAAGGGAAGAAGTTGTCCTTGAAGGGTTTCTCTGTCGAGGGAGTTTCAGGCATTTCGGACCTGCAGCAGAGTTTCACCGGGCAAACCAACGGTCCAGGAGTTGCAGCAGTCTTCCTTCAGCTCGTCTTCGGTTCTTTCGTTCCAGTGGTCGACTCTGCCTTCCAAGTCCCAGAGACCTGCTTTTATTCAGTTTTCTCCCATTCATTCCAGCCTAGCTGTCACTCACCCAGCATGGTGGCTGTCCTTGCCGGACAGTCAGCCAGCCAATCCCGCCAGAGTGCATTCAGGTCTCCTAGGAGACTAAGCACAGGGAGTTTCGGGCACCTCCCTCACATCCTGTCCACCCCAGACACTCAGGTGCCAGAGGAGGGCTTCAGCACTGAAGCCCGCCAAAGGCCAATGAACAAAGCGACCAAACCTGGTTTGGCGCGCAGAGACAAACACTAGAAGGACCTTTCCAAAAAGAAATGGCGAAAAAAGAAAACCAGAGTTGTTTTTACAGAGGGGTCTTGGGCACCATATTGAAAAATATGGCTGACCCGATTTTTAGCTACCTGTGTTCGCGGTTGGGAAAAATCATGGTAGTTTGTTCTAAAGCAACTGCCACCAGCCATTTCAAGAGGAAAGGGTAGCATTTGACTGCTACATGAGTGTTTAGACCCAGGGGATGCTAGGCAACCCCTCCAGCACCCGATTGGAACATAGTGTCTGCTGGGTCTATGAATTTAAAGAGACTAGTAAAGTCAATTTAACTTTACATTCACTGGGAGACAGTAGGTGGTCCCAGAGAAGGTATTTAAACCTTGGGAAGTCTAAAAGACATCTCTGTGCCACTGCACTGAGGGTGCTGTGACACACACAAGAAAAAGATGATGGCTATGGAGTTATCTAAAACTCAATATCCAAAGAACACAAAAGTAAAACGCACATCAAAATACATAAGAGTGGGAAAAAGGCTCACACTCTTTCCAGGTGAAAATTAAAATCCCAGAAATCCAGCAATAGTTGCTGGGGGTCTCAAAAGATAAGGGTAATTAGCACATTTATGAGAATTCTCCCTAACATGGTGTTTATAAAGGTAAAATATGCAGAAAGTGCTCAGTATACTACCTTCGACCTCGATATTGCTCGCTTGGGCCATGGGTATGCTGTGTACTCTTCAGAGATGTGAGTCAGCAGCAGAAGCCGCCAAGTATGAATAGTATGCTGAGTATCAAAATGGAAGTGCTCAAACTAGCTAAAGTCACTATCATCCTCCCCTGCAATGCAGAAGCTCACACGAATACAGGCTAAATGTGGACTATCGGCCGACAGATGGACTGAATTGTGCAGCAGGAAAGAGAAAAAGTGGGCAAGAAAATGCAGGAAAAGAGGAAACACTGGACTAAAATATTCACTTTTTGCCAAGTTAGGGCAAGAGCGGCTTAGGCATTTGAAAGTAATGTGAGAAGTCAGGCTGCTTAGGATGCCTTGGAAAGGCCAACTTACCCATAGCTGCCATGTTTCACAGTTCCGTACAGAATCTTTGAGCCAGTCCTGATTTTTTTTGCACTGCATGCAGGGACTTTTACGACCCCTTCCCCGACCACCTGCAATGGTAAAAACAAAACTACGAGTTCCAGCATGCAATTGGAAGCAAAACCCAGGCCTGGCTCTAGGTGTCAGGCACGGAACTGGTAAACCTGGCAGGGAGGCTAACCCACAAGTTCTCTACATGATATTTCTGTACGCAGCAGACGCTAGAGATTCAGTCCAGGCACCTTGATTGGGCAAGCGACGGGTAAAGGCCTTTTCGATGGGAACAGCTCTGAGCAGACCATCTCAGCAGCCTTCCTTTCAGACTCGACAAGCACAGGCGGGCTCAGAAGGCGATCAGGAGCGTGAAGCATCAAGTGGATGGGTCGAGGAGATGGATGCAGCTCGATCTTTTACAGGCTCATATTCGTTATATGAAATGCCGAGGAAGGGCGGTGCCAAAGGTGTAATGCCTATGGACTTGAGCGCTGGGGGATCTATAGAATAGAGCCTACAGAGTTAGAACTCTGTGCAGCACGTCCCAAACAGTAGGGATGATTGATGACTCCAGTTCAGGGACCCAGGCGTCCTGGTCAAAGGCCTGTACAGCACTTCCCACACAGGGGGTGTCCGGGTCAAGGTCTGTAAATCACTTCCCATACAGGGGGATGTTTAAGGAGTTAACTATATACGTTACAGAGCTACGGCTGCGTTTACTCAAACGATGGAGGAAGGTTTGGTAACTTAACTATTAGTACAATTTGAGTTAATTTGTCTAGCCTCAATTTACAGGAGGCTAGACCACTGCCATCGGGTATGAAAAAGCAGTGGCCCATTACTAGACTTGCCCCAGCAATAATATACTTTCCCCAACACTTTCATTAGTACCCCGGCGAGGGACAATCAGATTGTTACATGCAATCTGATTGGCCCTCGCCGGGGCTTTACCCGACCAGGAATCCCTCCTTGAAAGGGATTGAAACGGGGCAAACCCCGCTCCGAGCCTCCGCACGGCTGGAAGCTGCCATCCTCCCCCGCCGGGGATTCAGGTTAAGTGTTTTGCCCCTCTCCCCCCCACCCCACCCTCCAAGCAATCCCCTCCGGCACTTACCTTCTTTTTGGTCCTTTTTTCGGAGGCGAATGAGCTGGGAACACTCCTGTCCCCAGCACATCCGCTCCCGATGGCTGCCATGGAAAGGGAAAATTGACCCCTTCCCGGCGGCCATTTTGTTTGACATTTTTATTTTTCCGTAGCGTTTCATAACACAAAACCAATGCTATTAGTTTCCCGGTCTTGCTGGCCGGGGTACTAATAGCAATAAGCCCCTCGCTGATGGGGCATTACAGAGTCAGGTAATGCCCCGGGACCTTCGTTATTACCTGGCTCGGTAATGCCCCCGCGGCTCGGGCCTTATTGCCTAAGTAGTGACAGTCTTAGAGATTCCAATAGACCCCCCACCTGAAGAAGATCCGTCTCCTGAGTGTCTTTGGGCTCTTAAAGAGGATCAACAAAAAAAAGGGGATTCAAAGTTGTTTGTGTGCATATGTGTACTTTGTGCATCTAAAATGTGGTCAAATTTACCTTTCAGCTGTTCGAATGTCTTTGGACAGTGCACGGCAGAAGTGCACATGTACCCACTATATGGATGGCAGTGGTTTTATCATGCACTCACTGAATCTAAAGTCAGCTCATTATAACCACTGATGCCACCTTTTAGCCACTTTCCACATATGTGGAAAGTGTGCCTTTTCAGCAGATCCCACTTTCCTGCAGAGAAGCCACCTTCACATTGTTTCACAAAAATAAGAGAGTGCACCCTTTCAGATGGCTCTCTTTCTTTCACACTGATGAGAAATTGGTTATATATGCGGGCATTGAGCTGGTGTGCAGGGCGTCTGTACAAAGGAAAAAGTTCCTTTTGTTCGTGCCAGCATTAGTTCATATTCAGGGTATGACCAGAATTGAGAAAAATGAACATAAGGTTACTAAGATAAACCTGTGCTAAAAAACACAAGAAACCTATTCAACTGCCCATTCTACTCAACAGCCTGAAAATCCTTATTGCCGATCAGATTTTCCAAACCAAAGTAGGCAAGACCAAACCAAGCTTCATTTTCTGTTCCGGCCGGCACAGTAGCTTGTCGGGAATATCAATTGCTGAGATTTCCAGAGTTTTCCAAATAGCCACCAGTGGTAACATTGGACTCCTTGGAGTTGACCACAAGCTGCTACAATCACAGTACCATTCTAGTTTGCGCAAATACTACAAATATTACCGTTTCAACTATAAATTCATCCAACTTGGTCCCCACTACCGCACCAGCAGATCTACCCATGGCTATCCAGCGTGAACTGGGGTGTGGCCAGACCAGGCCCATGTGGCTCAAAAGATCCTTCACTTGGGAATATTCGCTGAACTTCCATTTAAGGCCTGGGTGGTTCCATGGGAGCTGCTGCCCCACTCCACCCTTCCTCCACCCTCGATCCTCCCAACATACCCTGATGCAGGCCTCCGAAACCCTCCAAAGTGAACATGCCGATTGGTCAAACTATCCAGAAGGTCGATCTTCGCAGATTCTCCAGTTCCTGCATAATCGCACAAAACAACGACTACTTCTATTTTCATGATCTTTTAAGAGCCACCCGACTTTCTCGCTCATTACACCCACCCGCTCTTCCAGGAATACTTCTACTAGTAGCCTAGAGGTGTGCTGACCGATGCCTTCTAGGAAGATGCTACTTCCAACCACGTCCTCCCTCTCTTCGTGCCAAAGGAGGATAGCTCAGGGGCAATAAATTTGGCTTGGAAGCAAGACAATGCAGAGCAACACAGGTTTGAATCCCATTCCCACGCTTAGAGACGGGCCCCCAGTAAAAAGCGCATTATAAGAGATTCATTCATTTATATTGCTCAAATTGGCATCTGTTTTTTCAGCTCTAACTCTGGTAAGTGCTGAGGTTGAACTGCTGAGCAACCCAAACCCTAGGTTAAAACACCATAGCATGAACTCACAACTAACCGACCCGACTGTAACCCTAGCTGAGACTAACCGTACATTACTCTAACCGTCTTTGCATCTTAAAAAATTCTATGTATGTCAACGTACGGTTAGGAATTGTTTTCCCTTTGCTTCTCATTGGAGTTTTCTGATCGCTAAAATACTTCTTCAAAAGTTCTCAAGATCACCATTGGTCGTGCACTCTCGACCTCTGAACACGAAGCCTGTAGTGACTTCACCAAATCATGGGATGTGTGCTTCTAGACTTGCAGACAGAGCCCAGAGGCTGTGAATAGCGTTGGTGCTGCACTCCTGTCTCAGTCAATGTCCTTTCCTAGCGTTGACTTTTATTTCCACCGTTTCTTGTTCACTGAACTACTCCCTTCAGCACGGCTGCGTGTTTCCTCCGTAGCCGCACCGCTGACTTCCTCCTTTTCAGAATCCAGTGATCGTCCTTGATGAGTTTCTGTGGTTTCAGGAATACTTCACTGAAGGCAATTGCGGGCCTGATGCGGATGCAAGCTGGACGGGCTCCGCCCCAACCCGCCATCACAGCTTGAAGTTGTTTTGGACCGTGCAAGACCCCTGCAATTCAACGAGGTGTTGCACAGGTTCACTCCCCCCACTGTTTTTCTTGGCGCTCCATAGGGCTGCCGTCTTGGACTTCTCTGACGGCCTGGTATGTACATGACAGAAAATCAGTCATTACATTAAACAGCTACTCAATAAAGTCCCACCAACAAAGCCCCCTTGCAACAGACGTTCATATTCTCTCTTTCCTCCGGAATAGGACAAAATTACCGAATAGAAATTACCAACCCCACCAAAAGACCTAAAATACATACCTCCAAAAGTTCAAAACTACCAAATGTTCGAACCTTTTGTGGTATGTATTTTTTGGTGGGGTCAGTAAAAAAAAAAGAAGAAAAATAAAGGCTGCGAGGGCTGTCCCCCGCAACTCCCAGCTCACTATATTATACAGTATAGTGAGCGGGGGTTGTTGGGAACACCCCTGCAGCAAACTCGATTAAGAAAAGGCTGTAGGGGTCTCCCCCGCAACACCCTGCTCAACATAGTATACAGTATAGTGAGCGGGGGTTGCGTGGGACACCCCCGCATCTGCCCGACAAAAAAAAAAAAGAAAAGGACCCTGCAGCGATAGTGAAAGGGAATAGGCGTCTCAGGGTCCAGCGAGACGGAACGCAAGGTAACTAATGGGGTGGGGGTGGTGGTGGGGGAGGGTGTAGGGTAGTGGTTTGACCACATTGGGAATGTTCAGGGGAGAAATGATTGAAGATTATTTCGAGCAAATAATCTTCGGTCATTTCTCCCTCAAACATTTGAGTTGCGGACAAATCACACAGATTCTTTCCTCCCAGGCCTTCCTGAAGCCCTCCACTTCCACCTACCGGATATGAAATGGTGCTTGACGCTTAGGTCCACCGGAGGGCCTATCTTGAATCTTACCATTCACCCTTACCCAAAAAGCATACACCAATAGACATCCCAAAAGAAAGGTACCATGATCTAAACACTTCATCAGTCCTAAAGTAGCCAGTGGGGGCCGGGAGGATAGCCTAAGGGCAATGCAGAGCAACACCGGTTCGAATCCTGGTCCCGCGCATAGAGACTGGTCCTTAGTATTACGTGCGTTATAAAAGATTCATCCTCGCCGCTTTTTTGAAACACCTCCTCACTGCGTGAACTCCAGGAGCTTTCTCCCAATACACCCAACAAAGTGGCAAACATATTGTTTAATCCACCCGCAGATGTGCCCTAGTCTGTCCTATACCTTGCAGCCGTAGATATCAGCTTGCCCACCTTTAAGAGACAACCACATACAGGGGAAAAAAATCCAATCAGTGATTTTTTGATCTGGGTCACCGTGACAACCCGCTACAAAAGCTTGCTGGTAAAAATCAGCCAACAGAATGCCATTAATATGAAGAACCTTCGAGAATAGCAAGCAATGCAAAACAGAAACAAACCATATCCCAAAAAATCTCGTGTATCATTATTTTACTACGGCAAAAAAAGTCATGCAAATTAATATAGTCCACTTCAAGTGAACGTATATTCTTCATTAACCTCTATTCCCCTACAAAAAAACTACTGTCCCCCTGCAGTCCTCGAAAGCTCTTAAGGTCCTTCCCCAATACAGACTACATTAAATTAACACCAATGACCCGGCCTACACAAAATCAACTCCCCACTTTTCCTGCCCCGCAAATTCGCACACCGGTCTGTTGCCAGGACAGCTCTGCAGTAACCCCATTAGTAGCCTCCTGATGTTTGCTGTGCTCAGACATGCTAACACATAAGATAGGTGGCACGTGTAATGGATCAGGAGTAGACATGGAGGAAACACTTCAGGAATTCAACATAGTTGAAAGACTCCGCCTGCTGTGAATAAGCCAACGATGATTTCACTATTGGTGTAGTCCTTGATCTCCATGTAACGGTGTGAACTGAGTTCTCCAGCTGGTACTTTCAGGGGTCGTTCTCCAGAGCCCTGCCTTCTAGCTGAGTCGGGTTTCGGGGTGACAGCCCCGGTGTTCTGCAGTCGGTTCTTTAGCTTATGTTCAATTTGGAGGTCAATACCCTGGAATACTTTGACCTGAAATCAGACTGTTTGAAATGCACGTTCACCTGCACAGTTTCCACACACTTCTGTTGTGTGGAGACTACAATTGTGTACACGCCATAAATGTAAAAAAAACCTTTTCAAATGTTTGGACTTTTCTGTCCTTGGAGTTGTCAAGTCATGTTCATTCTCAGTACTTTGAGGGGTTCTTTTGCTATTTTCTACACTGATGATGATGGTATACAGCGGATGTTCTTGTCATCCGGTATCATGGCTTCTAGATCATGTGCTTTTTGTCCCAATATCGGATTCCGGTCTTTTGCTTACTCTTCCCGCTCTTCCTTCTCGTTGATGCTTTTGTCAATGAATTGATGCTTCTGTTATTGAGGTTGGCCGTGTTATATGCTAAACCACCTGGCCATATACATATATTTAAGCTTTTTTGCTATTGCCATTTCTCCTGTTAGTGGTTTGTGAATCACAACAGTAAACTACAGTATATTCTCCTAATTTACAATTCTTTAACATGTGTTCTCTAGTTCTTCCTCTGAAAGTTCATCCCAGTCCCCATAGACGCGTCGACAATAGATCAATATTGCCAATGACACCAGTTTTATTAGGGGGAAGTATGGTGGGACTTATGGAGGAGAGGTGACTAAGTACTAAGAATATCACTATGGTGAGTAACTTATAATTTCTCTGTTTCTCTGAAATATTTTTAAAACATGCCATTGTGCTCGGGATAGAATATGTCAGTGGAAGTCAGCCTGCTTCAGATTTATTCACATAACATTTATTAACATTACGGAGCCTAAGCACATCGATGCGCGCCTTTTCAGTGTTTAAGAGCAAGGCTGCAGCTGGAGCATGCAGCATCCTTCCGTACTTGGGGGGCGGGGGGGTGAGCCTGTTTAGGACAAGGCGGCACGCTCTAGCTTCGCACACACACTGGCTTCTCTGCCACGAGGACATAGTTCAAAGCAATGGTATCCGGGCCTTCTGCCAAAGTCTCTCTCTCAATAACAGTCTCTTATTGCAGAGGGCCTGCTGCAACAAGCAAGCACCAAAGTTCCTTTGTTATCAGGATTTGCACATTCACAAGTCCACTGTTCACCATGTGCATCCCTCCTTCAGGCTCAGACCCCCTTTTAACACAATGTTCACAATTGGTCTCCCTCGTTCGGGCTCAAACCCCTTTAGCACAATGTTCACAATTGGTCTTCCTCGTTCGGGCTCGCACCATGTAATCTCAATTTCTAAGCTTTCCTCTTTGTATCAAAAATCGAAGACTTTCGATTGTGCGATGGATTTTGCTTAAACCGTTGCAGGACCACTTCAATTCACTTCATTTCTCATTTTCATCTTTTGCTTTTGCTTCTGCCACTTCTTGGCTGGATACCTCGCAGAGACCTTCGATTGAGCACAGTTGTGGCACCGGACCACTCTGGCACTGGTATTGTATCTTTCTATGTTAAAGTTCAAACATCCATCAGCAATTAAGCCTTCCTCGTGTCTTTCATCACACACATTACCAATGTTCGTTCTTGCGCTCTTTATTCAATGTTGCCGGTTGCAACCTTGACTTAAACGGTCTCCCCAACTCACCGGCTGTGTTGGTGTCTCTGGCGCTACTTTGATCCTGTAGCCAAGGACGGTACCAAGGCGGCTCCTGCTCCTCTCCGACTTGGTCAGCCATGCAGGAGGGCCCTGTGTATCTCCGACACACAATGCAGGATTCTTTGGTCTGATTTCCTAGCCTTATGGTTTTTAATCTGAAGGATTCTGGAAAGTAACGGTTTCTCGCCAGAAAGGTCAAGGGTATCTCCCTCCTTGCACACCCTTCTTGGTTTGCCGACTTTCTTCCCTCGTTCAGCTGCTGTCTGGAAAATAACGTTCCTTTGTGTGCTTTGTCTCGCTCAGTTTGCTCTCATCCTCCGCCTGGGGAAGCTTAATGGAAGTCAGGTGCGAGTGGTTAGAATTGATAGTTTCTGAGTGGGGTGCAAACCCAATTGTAGGTGCCTCCGTGTAGGGCACTCAGAATTGAAGAAGAGAGAGGTCCTTGGCAGACATTGTCAGCGGTGTGTGCTCCACACCCTAGTTCCCACTATGTGGTTTCTATAATTTGTAGTTTACGAAAATATTGATAATCATGTGATTTAAAGAATTTGTTTCACTCTTTTATTATTCAAATCGAAGGATGCTTATGTCTGATATTTACTAGAAAGCAGACATACGTGGGCCTATGCATTTCGGACTAAAACTGTCCTTCGTCAGGGCCTGTATTTCTCTTAGTCTGTTAGGAATTATCCAACAACAAATCCATTTCTTTATATCAGCATTATTGGTATGTCAATCAATATGGTTATAACCGTGTGATACACAATACAACAATAAATATATGTTTGTCAATAGCATTCAAATGGTAAAGACATCATGCATATAAGTGCCATGCATTTGCAATCCCATGTGGTGAAAAATAGTAATGATAATGTCGATTGGACATACCGTTCCAGAAGAAATGAAGTCAAACAGAATGTAAAAAACAAGAAAAGGAAAAAGTCAATCTGATGCTTTACATTGACATATGGTCCAATTACATGTTATTGGAGGATTGACTGACCTGTACTTTCAGTGTGCAAATTTTGTGATGGACTACCCATCTATTAAATGAATATGCTCTTGGTTAGCATGTACGCCGTGCGCCAGCTGTGCTTCAGTAAATTAAAGCGTGCACTGTTGCGCGTAGTTCCTCACTAAATGGCTGGTGATCTAGAACAACACATATATATGCCGTTGTAGCTTCAGATCTAGGGTCGAATGGTTACAAGAATGTAGTGTCCGGATAAATTGCAGCAATGCGCTTACCTTGAAATCCAACGCTGATAATACTGTATTGTCGAGCACGGATCGCGTATGTGAAATACTCTTGGATTCGGACCGCTGCTGATCTGCAAAAAATTTACAGATCGCAGTCTCTATTACTACTAGAAGGCTTAGGTGCTCGGTCAATAGTTGGTAAGAACTTCAACTGTTTGAAAATGTCTATAATCGGGGCAGTGTGCTTAACTTGCTGGAGATCAGCACTGTCTCACCAGCGTGGTACGCGGGTCACGTTCTCCATGTAGAAAATGGCTTTGGCAGCAAGCCATTGTCTAGGCAACCATGTATTGTGTGGTTATACAGTTTTTCAGGCGGTCATCTTAAGGGGGTTAAACATCGTGTTGATATCTATTCTGTTTGATCATCAGTGTGTGCATTAAGAATCTTAAAATTACTACTGCTTCATTAACAGTAATGTATACATTAATTATACTAATTACACAGTGTGTAAACGTTCTACTTGTTCGTCGAGGTCGGTGAAACCAAATGTTGAATTCAGGATAATAATGTATGGTTTCAGTCTTACATGCTGATGTACTGTTAAGGAGTAAACATTCAGAGGATACATTCTTAACTGACTCATGTTAATGCATAGTGTCGGTTGACTATGCAAAAGACTTGTGTAAGCAATGCTGCCTCACTACTCTTCCACGCCAACCCGCTCTCGGTGGTAGATTATAAGGCTCTACTTTCTACAGATTTACAACCTCGTTAGGCAGCACTCATATCGTAAAATGGCAAAAATAGTAAAGGGGCATTATATGTGCCAAAATTGTTCTAATGGTTGGTGACATGCTTAACTGACCTTGCCTGACCATAGTAGTGGAACATGTTAGGTGCATTGCTCGGGTGCGAGTCTGGTTTCTCCCAGAGTGTGCTGTCCATGTGAACGTGTTCGTGAAGGGAAAGGGGGGGTGGTGCCCAAATATCCTATCAAGTAGGATGAGGTAAAGGTGTTACAGGGAGGGTGATAGTGTCTCGCCATCAGGTGTCCCACTCCCTGAAGACCCCTCACCCACGTGATCCTCCTGCACTGTTCCATCCACAGGGTCTGGATCCAAAGGTTAAGGCTGTGCCCTGGCCACCTGAGAAAGAGACCCCGGGGACTATCGGGTGAGTCAACTTCTGGTTTCTCACACCTGGAAGGGAATGATGAGATGGGGGAAAGGGGTGTCCCGGAAGGGAATGGTGAGATGGTGGAGAAAGGGTGGCCCAGAAGGGAATGGTGGAGAAGGGTGGCCCAGGGTGGAATGGTGGAGCAGGGTGGCCGGAAGAGAATGGTGAAATGGAGAAGGGTGTCCCAGAAAGGAATGGTGAGATGGTGGAGAAGGGTGGCCTGGAAGGGAATGGTGGGATGGTGGGGAAGGATTTCCCGGAAGGGAAAGGTGGAGAAGGGTGGCCCGGAAGGGAATGGTAAAATGTGAAGGATGACACGGAAGGGAATGGTCAAATGTGAAGGATGACACGGAAGGGAATGGTGAGATGGTGGAGAAGGAAGGCTGGCCCAGAAGCGAATGGTCAGATGGTGGAGAAGGCTGACCCAGAAGGGAATGTTGAGATGGTGAAGGGAATGGTGAGATGGTGGAAAAGGGGGTCCGGGAAGGGAATGGTGGAGAAGGGTGGCCCAGAAGGGAATGATGAGATGGTGGAGAAGGGTGGCCTAGAGGGGAATGGTGAGATGGTGGAGAAGGGTGGCCGGGAAGGGAATGGTGAGATGGTGGAGAAGGCTGGCCCAGAAGGGAATGGTGAGATGGTGGAGAAGGCTGGCCCAGAAGGTAATGGTGAGATAGTGGAGAAAGGTGGCGCCCAGAAGGGAATGGTGAGATGGTGAAGGCTGCCCCAGAAGGGAATGGTGGAGAAGGGTGGCCTAGAGGGGAATGGTTAGATGGTGGAGAAGGCTGGCCGGGAAGGGAATGGTGAGATGGTGGAGAAGGCTGGCCCAGAAGGGAATGGTGAGATGGTGGAGAAAGGCGGCTCAGAAGGGAATGGTGAGATGGTGGAGAAAGGCGGCCCAGAAGGGAATGGTGAGATGGTGAAGGCTGGCCCAGAAGGGAATGGTGAGATGGTTGAGAAGGGTGGCCGGGAAGGGAATGGTGATATGGTGAAGTGTGGCCTGGAAGGGAATGGTGAGATGGTGGAGAAAGGTGGCCCAGAAGGGAATGGTGAGATGGTGAAGACTGGCACAGAAGGGAATGGTGAGATGGTGAAGTGTGGCCCGGAAGGGAATGGTGAGATGGTGGAGAAAGGTGGCCCAGAAGGGAATGGTGAGATGGTGAAGGCTGGCCCAGAAGGGAATGGTGGAGAAGGGTGGCCTAGAGGGGGGTGGTGAGATGGTGGAGAAGGGTGGCTGGGAAGGGAATGGTGAGATGGTGAAGGCTGGCCCAGAAGGGAATGCTGAGATGGTTGAGAAGGGTGGCCCGGAAGGGAATGGTGAGATGGTGAAGGCTGGCCCAGAAGGGAATGGTGAGATAGTGAAGTGTAGCCTGGAAGGGAATGGTGAGATGGTTGAGAAGGGTGGCCCGGAAGGGAATGGTGAGATGGTGGAGAAAGGTGGCCCAGAAGGGAATGGCGAGATGGTGAAGGCTGGCCCAGAAGGAAATGGTGAGATGGTTGAGAAGGGTGGCCCGGAGGGAATGGTGAGATGGTGAAGTGTGGCCTGGAAGGGCCTTCTAGCCAGAAGTGGGAGAATTTACTGAATATGTACGTGGTCCGCATTGTTAGATAAACTACACTTTTGAAATGGGAGTTGGAGTAGCTCTGGTATTTTGAAGACCTTCTCATGAGGTTTGATGACATATGTTAGATTATTATTATAAGTGTTGCAACTGGTATATAGGCAGGGCAGGATACAGGTCTGTAGCCCAGTAGAATGTTGACAGAGGCAATGACGGTCACAAGAGAGGAGTCACCTTTGATCACTGCACAGACATTATTCCTCTGTAAACATTCCCTTGCAACATAGGAGTAGAAACGCGTAGTAGAACTGCCTGCAGCCGAGAGAGAGGGAGAGAACACGGTTGCAGTCCCAAATTTGATTCTGGGAAGGGAGAGGGGTGGACCCCGGCCTGGGGCAAACTAACCCCTACGTGATTCATCCCGCTGAGCCTCTTCCCCTTGTCACCCTCTGTGCCCTAGCGGACAATCGTCCCCATGGATAGAAAGAGATACATCTTTCCAGAGTGCATCCACTGTGTGTGCACAGACCCATATCACAGTCTGCTAAACACAGGTGAGGTGAAGCAGTGAAGCACTGGTACGTGCTCCCACCCTATGGACCTTCACGTACCCCAGGCCTGTTGATTTGGACGGTACAGATCAAACCCTTGGCACCAGGCAAGAAGCGAGAGAAGCAATGCAGCATCAGGAGGCCAACATGACAGTCACCAGATTCCAAGATGGTGATGCAACATTTTATGACCTTCGACTGCGTAACCGCATGCCAATCATTAACAGTAACACCCCTGCACCGTGGATGGAGTGGGACTGAACACCACCAACCAGTCCTTGGGGCCAAACCTTAAACCCTTACAGGTGAACAGATTCAAATGATTAGTGATCATATTATCACGTGACCAGAGTATAAAAAGGGGCCGGACTTCCGGGTTCTTGTGAGTGTTTGTAGAATGACAGAGAGTGAGGCAGCGCGCAGGAGTGTCGGCACCTGGAGCAAGTGAAAGAGAACAGATAGAAGAAGGCATGAAACCATCAAGAGGAAGGAGAAAGCAACGACAGGAAATAGAGAGGCGTAGGAGGAGGGAGAGAAACTAGATGGAGGAGGTAAAGGAAGAGAGGAGAGTGAGCGCTAACGGGAAAGAAAGTGGGGGGCAGTGAGGCCCAGAGAAGCAACCCAGAATTTACCAAGCCAAGAAGGACAAAAGACAGAGATCGGGCTAGGGGGTTCAAGGCAGAGGCAGTTAGGCATAAATTGGAGGGGGGGGGGGGTCATGTTACCTGCGCTGAGACAGTTAAAAGCCCTGTTGACCTGGGGCTTGGAACTGGGTTCACCCAAGCCTAAAGACTTCTCAGCAAGCAAATAGATAAGACAAGAGAGAGAGGCATGCTGGGAGCCATTGCCCCAAACATGATGTGGGGCGGGGGTGTTTGTGGATGGTAGAAAGAATTGCTGACAGAAAGAAAAACGTAAAGGACCAGAGACAGTCGCAGGCTGCCTATGCCCACAGTCCTGTTTCTGGTGGGACCGGCAAACACACCAATGACACTTAGGGAAACGTGGCTGCCAGTCGCGAGCCAACGACTGCAGCCAGGAGCCTCTGTGAGCCCCTTAGACCAGTAGGTGACCCTAAACTCTGAGCTTAAGTGAGGAAGCCCACGAGACAGACCAACCTGTGATGAGCTCCTACAAGATCGAACCAAAAAGGAAAGCGCTATGAGAGATGTCAAGTAGGTCGCCCTGGATCAAGCAGGATGCAAACGTCACCTATTGTCAGTTCAAAATGTTTATAATGCATTGATGGTTCACTATTTTTATTTGGGGACAATGTATAAGTAGAGGCCAATTTATGTATAAAACAGGAAAAATGTCTCCCGCCAGATGCGGTTAGTTAGGCCTTCTGGCACTAGAAGCGAACGTCTCACTCTATAGAGCTCTCTATGGGTTGCTTTATCGACCCTCATCTGGCTTTGCAGTGACCAAAAACCTATTGTAGGCTAGGTGCAGGCCTTCAGGGGTCCTGTCCTTCATGACTGATTCTGACAGGAACCGTTACAAACCGATGGGATCTTTGGTCATGACAAAAGGGAGCGCTAAAAAGAGGGGTCCCTGAATCCTGTTGTGTCCCCCAGATTCCTTTCCCTTTGTCTCTCTGATCTGACCATTTCCCTCCTGTACTGGCCTGCTTTCTCTTTCCACTGTCTGGTCCTGCTTATTGGCAACATGACTGCCAGAACCTGTTAACTGTTCACCCCCTGCCTTCCTCATTCTCTCCTTCACTGCCTCATCCCCCTCGTTTTACCTCCACCTCCTCCATACACTTCTGTGCCGCTGCCAGCCGGGTCTATGCGCACCTTCTCCTGACCCCTTGGTTCCACTTCTGTCTCCAGGTCCCTCTCTTCTATCATCTCCTCTCTACATCTGGGTTGTTTGCTTATCTCCTTCCCCTGGACTTGACATTCTTCTGATTTCACCCCGCTGCCACCACCTTAACCCGTGCAACAATCCTCATTTTTTGATTCCTCTGTTATTACCACCCCCTCCTTCTGCCAACGCTCGCCCTCTGATGTTACCACCTCCTCCTTCACCTTCTTTGCACCCACCACCTCCTTGGGTTCACTCTCGCCTCCTGATGTTGCCACATCCACCTTTACCTCCTTCACTGTTACTACCTCTTTTGGTTTACTGTCCCTTGCTGATATTACCACCTACGCTTGCTCTCCACTGCTGCTACATCTCCAGCCTCCACTTCTTCCAGCACCCTGAAGTCTTCAGATTACCACAAACGCGAGCCTCCTACTCCTGCATCCTACGCTCAGCAACTGGGGCTAGTTAGATTTAAACTGTGTTCCCTCCTCCCCCTGGGTGGTCTTCTCACTGAGGGTCTGCCCCTGTGAGGGCTGGGATTGGCTGTCTTCCAAGTGTACACCCATGGCTTATTTGGGCTCAGGAACTAATCCAAGTCTATCATGTGCACCATTTTGGATTTTCGATTTAATTAATTTGACCCTCAATGAGGATGCCTAGACTGACACGAGGGCTGTGCTGTTTCCAGCTTGTGAAAGTCTGGAAACAGACTGGATAAGCTTTCTATAGTTTATGATCGACTGGCAGCATTGTAGAACCATACGATTCAGGTACTGGGGAATACTCTGATTGTAACTCTGCCTCCCAAGTCGATTCTTCTGCCTTCAGGAAGGCACAGACCTCAAACAGTGAATTCACAGGACTACAGTGTTCTTTGCAGGTCCAGTAGACCTTAAAATATCATTTCTGAATGTGCCGGGTGAACTGGCAACAGTAACCATGTACGCTCCACTTCTGTCAATCACACTGAAGGAGAAACACTTCCATTTCAGTATTGGAGATTTGGATCTGACTAGGGGAAAGTCTTAGATACTCTCACTCTCAAACTAAGACTCATCACCCTTCTTAATGCATTTCTCCCCACCCCCACCCCTTCATCTTCCTCTTCTTCTTTTTGCCCTCAATGTAACTAGTGCCTAGATGCCTGAGGGTTTGTGCGCTGTAATAAGTGCAAAAAGAAATAAATAAATAGATAAATAATTGGGGCGACAGAGGATTTCCATTATCCTGCATACTATTACAAGGGTTTAGGTCTGGGCTGCTCTGCCTTGATGGGCCTCTTAGGTAGGGAGGGACTGAACCCCAACCTGGCCTGTGGTGAGACAATGTGACTGCCCCATGCCTATTGGGCGGGACCAGGGGAACCTCCCCATACATTTCCAGAACCAACATCCACTGGCTCAGGATAGCATCTGGCACCCTACGTCACTGCCTCATTGTTTCCCATAACCCGGCAGGGGCCTTTGTCACAGGGGGGTAATAACGAAAGGATGGGAAAGAAATGCTGTCGATGGGCTGAGGGGCAACAACGAGCCATGAGGATCACCCTCCGCACAGAGACTGTCAAAATCTATACCCAAGGAGCAGATAGTGGCAGTTTAACCTCAGGTCTCTGAAACTGAAGCCTAAAGAACTACAGAAACTTTGTTGTCCCCCAGGGCCTCGGTTAAATTGGAACCAAGAACTAGGAAAATCTCGGCATTCACCTAGCAAAGAACTGGTGCTGCACTTCACGACTGTTGCTGAATTCTTCCACAGTTTAATAACCCTACCAGAGACTGGCACTAATCCACGAGAGCCTGCACTTGTTCATTTCTCTTGCTCTCACATTCTGTTACGGACAAGTATCTAGTATGGTTTGACCGGTGTATCCAAACCCCTATACTCTTTGTTCACAATAAAACTTGCTTTATTGTGGCACTATGTTGCACTCTCTCAGCCCCTTTATAGTCCCACACAGTCTGACAAAACGCAAGGGCTCAATAAGAAACGTATAATAACCCATGATTGAGGTGAAAGGTATGAAGTGTCGGACGTCTATGCTGCTATACCCACGGTTTTAGTGAAATGACCCAACAGTTGCTATTGGTGAAAACGTCTGAATCATGATGGTGGTGTAACGGCTGATTATTGTTCTTTTTGTATTGCATATATGACGGAGAGTTCGAAATGGAGGACCGCTGAGCGCTATTTAGATCCTGGTTATGGCCTTGAACAGCTTGGGTAGGTTGACACCAACGGCTACCAGGATCTACTCTTGTCCCCACAGGCCAATTAATGCTGAACAAACTCACCCATGTGGATTTGACTCTGCATTTCAGACAATCTATAAACAAACATTAGGGCACATCTAGATGACATTTAAAGCATGAGGGGGCCTAAATAATGTATAAAAGGATAGGTTTGCATCTTATGTGGAAGTTAGATATGGAATGCTATGTACTAGCTCCTCGTTGCCCAGTGGTAGCTCCTGGTCACTGGTTAGTGCTGGATACCCAGGAGCTGCTTTTAGCTCCTGCTTATCCCATCTTAATTTCCATCCCTGCGTTAAGAGTGTCATAGTCGCCCAACTATTTGTACGAAGCACAGCCGGGAGTGTTTAGTTTCTCTTTTTAACACCTGGCGGGAAAGTACTGACTCTCAAACGAGCATCACTTATTTATAAATTCCTGTTTAGCATTGTGACCATCTGCAGGTGCCTAAACTGCACAGGCAAAGATGGATCCGCAAAACGCATCCCAGCGCCTGAACTGCCTTGCATAAATTCCCTGCGCTTGTGAACATGTACGTTGCGTCAGACTGTTTGCGAGCGCATGCAAATCATCTGGGGCTGTTGCAAATTAATTTACTCTGGTAAACACGCTAGCTCCTCAGAGGTTCAGGCGACGCATCAGGATCATAAGAGATTACTCGATAATGACTTGTCGGTGTCTGCAGTCAGCCTCACTGCGGCATGTAGAGACGCATATTTGTAATTTGCAGCATCTCTGGACTGAATGTACTTAATAACCACTCATGGGTCCCTTTTGGTGCTTTGCTTGGCAGCGACTTTTCATGAAGCAGTTTGGCCTCGCCATTCTTAATCAGAAGGTGAGCTGGTCCCATTGCCTCCACTGCCCCAGTGTGTGGTTCAGTATTGGCCTCGCCATTCTTAATCAGAAGGTGAGCTGGTCCCATTGCCTCCACTGCCCCAGTGTGTGGTTCAGTATTGGCCTCGCCATTCTTAATCAGAAGGTGAGCTGGTCCCATTGCCTCCACTGCCCCAGTGTGTGGTTCAGTATTGGCCTCGCCATTCTTAATCAGAAGGTGAGCTGGTCCCATTGCCTCCACTGCCCCAGTGTCTGGTTCAGTATTGGCCTCGCCATTCTTAATCAGAAGGTGAGCTGGTCCCATTGCCTCCACTGCCCCAGTGTCTGGTTCAGTATTGGCCTCGCCATTCTTAATCAGAAGGTGAGCTGGTCCCATTGCCTCCACTGCCCCAGTGTGTGGTTCAGTATTGGCCTCGCCATTCTTAATCAGAAGGTGAGCTGGTCCCATTGCCTCCACTGCCCCAGTGTCTGGTTCAGTATTGGCCTCGCCATTCTTAATCAGAAGGTGAGCTGGTCCCATTGCCTCCACTGCCCCAGTGTCTGGTTCAGTATTGGCCTCGCCATTCTTAATCAGAAGGTGAGCTGGTCCCATTGCCTCCACTGCCCCAGTGTCTGGTTCAGTATTGGCCTCGCCATTCTTAATCAGAAGGTGAGCTGGTCCCATTGCCTCCACTGCCCCAGTGTCTGGTTCAGTATTGGCCTCGCCATTCTTAATCAGAAGGTGAGCTGGTCCCATTGCCTCCACTGCCCCAGTGTCTGGTTCAGTATTGGCCTCGCCATTCGTAATCAGAAGGTGAGCTGGTCCCATTGCCTCCACTGCCCCAGTGTCTGGTTCAGTATTGGCCTCGCCATTCTTAATCAGAAGGTGAGCTGGTCCCATTGCCTCCACTGCCCCAGTGTCTGGTTCAGTATTGGCCTCGCCATTCTTAATCAGAAGGTGAGCTTGTCTCATTGCCTCCACTGCCCCAGTGTGTGGTTCAGTATTGGCCTCGCCATTCTTAATCAGAAGGCGATCTGGTCCCATTGCCTCCACTGCCCCAGTGTGTGGTTCAGTATTGGCCTCGCCATTCTTAATCAGAAGGCGAGCTGGTCCCATTGCCTCCACTGCCCCAGTGTGTGGTTCAGTATTGGCCTCGCCATTCTTAATCAGAAGGCGAGCTGGTCCCATTGCCTCCACTGCCCCAGTGTGTGGTTCAGTATTGGCCTCGCCATTCTTAATCAGAAGGCGAGCTGGTCCCATTGCCTCCACTGCCCCAGTGTGTGGTTCAGTATTGGCCTCGCCATTCTTAATCAGAAGGCGAGCTGGTCCCATTGCCTCCACTGCCCCAGTGTGTGGTTCAGTATTGGCCTCGCCATTCTTAATCAGAAGGCGAGCTGGTCCCATTGCCTCCACTGCCCCAGTGTGTGGTTCAGTATTGGCCTCGCCATTCTTAATCAGAAGGCGAGCTGGTCCCATTGCCTCCACTGCCCCAGTGTGTGGTTCAGTATTGGCCTCGCCATTCTTAATCAGAAGGCGAGCTGGTCCCATTGCCTCCACTGCCCCAGTGTGTGGTTCAGTATTGGCCTCGCCATTCTTAATCAGAAGGCGAGCTGGTCCCATTGCCTCCACTGCCCCAGTGTGTGGTTCAGTGTTGGCCTCGCCATTCTTAATCAGAAGGCGAGCTGGTCCCATTGCCTCCACTGCCCCAGTGTGTGGTTCAGTGTTGGCCTCGCCATTCTTAATCAGAAGGCGAGCTGGTCCCATTGCCTCCACTGCCCCAGTGTGTGGTTCAGTGTTGGCCTCGCCATTCTTAATCAGAAGGCGAGCTGGTCCCATTGCCTCCACTGCCCCAGTGTGTGGTTCAGTGTTGGCCTCGCCATTCTTAATCAGAAGGCGAGCTGGTCCCATTGCCTCCACTGCCCCAGTGTGTGGTTCAGTGTTGGCCTCGCCATTCTTAATCAGAAGGCGAGCTGGTCCCATTGCCTCCACTGCCCCAGTGTGTGGTTCAGTGTTGGCCTCGCCATTCTTAATCAGAAGGCGAGCTGGTCCCATTGCCTCCACTGCCCCAGTGTGTGGTTCAGTGTTGGCCTCGCCATTCTTAATCAGAAGGCGAGCTGGTCCCATTGCCTCCACTGCCCCAGTGTGTGGTTCAGTGTTGGCCTCGCCATTCTTAATCAGAAGGCGAGCTGGTCCCATTGCCTCCACTGCCCCAGTGTGTGGTTCAGTATTGGCCTCGCCATTCTTAATCAGAAGGTGAGCTGGTCCCATTGCCTCCACTGCCCCAGTGTGTGGTTCAGTATTGGCCTCGCCATTCTTAATCAGAAGGTGAGCTGGTCCCATTGCCTCCACTGCCCCAGTGTGTGGTTCAGTATTGTCCTCGCCATTCTTAATCAGAAGGTGATCTGGTCCCATTGCCTCCACTGCCCCAGTGTGTGGTTCAGTATTGGCCTCGCCATTCTTAATCAGAAGGCGAGCTGGTCCCATTGCCTCCACTGCCCCAGTGTGTGGTTCAGTATTGGCCTCGCCATTCTTAATCAGAAGGCGAGCTGGTCCCATTGCCTCCACTGCCCCAGTGTGTGGTTCAGTATTGGCCTCGCCATTCTTAATCAGAAGGCGAGCTGGTCCCATTGCCTCCACTGCCCCAGTGTGTGGTTCAGTATTGGCCTCGCCATTCTTAATCAGAAGGCGAGCTGGTCCCATTGCCTCCACTGCCCCAGTGTGTGGTTCAGTATTGGCCTCGCCATTCTTAATCAGAAGGCGAGCTGGTCCCATTGCCTCCACTGCCCCAGTGTGTGGTTCAGTATTGGCCTCGCCATTCTTAATCAGAAGGCGAGCTGGTCCCATTGCCTCCACTGCCCCAGTGTGTGGTTCAGTATTGGCCTCGCCATTCTTAATCAGAAGGCGAGCTGGTCCCATTGCCTCCACTGCCCCAGTGTGTGGTTCAGTATTGGCCTCGCCATTCTTAATCAGAAGGCGAGCTGGTCCCATTGCCTCCACTGCCCCAGTGTGTGGTTCAGTATTGGCCTCGCCATTCTTAATCAGAAGGCGAGCTGGTCCCATTGCCTCCACTGCCCCAGTGTGTGGTTCAGTATTGGCCTCGCCATTCTTAATCAGAAGGCGAGCTGGTCCCATTGCCTCCACTGCCCCAGTGTGTGGTTCAGTATTGGCCTCGCCATTCTTAATCAGAAGGCGAGCTGGTCCCATTGCCTCCACTGCCCCAGTGTGTGGTTCAGTATTGGCCTCGCCATTCTTAATCAGAAGGCGAGCTGGTCCCATTGCCTCCACTGCCCCAGTGTGTGGTTCAGTATTGGCCTCGCCATTCTTAATCAAAAGGTGAGCTTGTCCCATTGCCTCCACTGCCCCAGTGTGTGGTTCAGTATTTTTGTAAAAACCTGATTTTTGAGTAGCCACATAGATCCTATAGACCTATAATTGCTCTAGCTCTGTTCTAGAAACCCTAACCCTGATCCATAAACTCTCACTTTACTCTGGTAAATTGAGCTTTTAATTAAGAGATGACCTATGCTGTGCCACTGCCAGAACTGTGCTCAGTCCTGTTGATCTGCGAAGTTACTCCCTGGTGCATTATAAGGAAATACACCTGGAACCAGGAATCTCCCTAGCATCAAAGCCTTTCTGCATAGTTTGACGCAAGTCACAAGAAAGTCGCTGTAATCCATGTCTGAACGAAAAGGCATGGCAGATGCCGGCCAAATGCCAAAGTATAAGCTGTCAGGGTCTTAGGTGATCAGTGTCTGTATGACTAGCTTTGGCCTAGACTGTTACCAAAATATCTGGACCCTATGGCTCGAAAAGACTTTGCGGCCCTGGGATCTGTCCTCAATGTAAAGGAAAGGTTATATTCCATCTATTTCTCATCCATCCTCGCACCTGGCATCTCAGTTCACTAGAAGCCCAACCTTTATCGCGCCTTATTCTCTTCCAATCATGAACAAGACCATCTTACACTATCCATAAATGCTTTCAGCATCCAATCCTCTTTTCCCCTGACAGACTTGGCACCTTAAGCCATATGCACAGCTAGCCAGTTTGCCCTAGTGTCATCTACATCATCATAAAAGCCACCCTAAGAACTTTGCACAAACTGTGTCTTAGTAATCCTCCTTAATGGGTTCTGCCCCCCCCCCCCCCTGCATACCTCTAATCCAAGAGCAGTCAGCATTCATAATACCTCTCAAATATCATGGGTGTTAAGCAAATTGCAGCCTGGACCTCCAAATTGGTTAATGTGTGTACTATGCAGTGTTAGGTTTTCACATTAAAAGGCACACATCACCCATTAAACATTCAGTGACCCTGCCAAAGAACAGCTCTAGACAGCCGCCATTTGGTTTTGGTGTTATACCCGTCTCCTTGTACTTTCCAACCCATGCAGCGGGACAGCATTGTGAGTGGGAGAGTTCTGGGATAAATCTGACCACTTTTGGTAATTTGATGTTAAGGAAATGTGGAGCAAATGTCAATTTCTTATGAGCTCAGTATGGATAGGTGTATGGCGTCGGTTCCACTCAAGTCTCTGCCTCTCGTATTCATCTCCTCAAGCTTGTTGGTAGAGGGTGGTTTCCCATCCATTTCAGGCTCTGCCCTCCTTGCTGATTTATTGGGACATGTTGATGTCATTTGACCTTTAGTCTATGAAGTGCCTTTGTCTGATTCAGCCTTTAGACCAAACCTTCAAGTACCTAGCCATGATTGCTGACCTCTCTATCACTGAACTAGACCAGCATTGCTGAATTATCAGCATAGGTGAAAGAGTATTTTTAGCCACCAACAGCAAAGCTGGTGAGTCTTCTGTTGTGATCCACACTCTTTTGTTCCCACGGATTTGGAAAACCTCCCAGTCATTAGATTTAATGGGGAAGGGACTGCTCCCACTGAATCCTATTAAGGCGGAAGCCTACTGTCTTGGAAGCTTGGAAGACTGACTTAGGTAAGTAATTGACATGGGCGTGTGACACGTATAAACGTTAATGTTTGCACATGGTTACATTAAGCATGAATAGTAAAAAGACTTCCGTTCACTGCAGTGAATGTGAATAATTTTTTGTGATGTCACTGTCTCAGAATGTGGTGCAATTTGACAAGAGTACGTAAAGCCCAAATACGCCTGGAAAATACCATTTAACACTGAAAAACATGTGAACGTTAGATTTTAGGCACTATTACATTAAGCATAGACATAGTGAAAAGACTCCAATTCACCTTGGTGAAAGGAAGTCTTTCTACTATGTCAATGCTTAATATACCTTGCATATATGAAGATATTGATTCGAGGCCACCACAGGTATGTTCCTATGTGTGCAATTGCTGGCTTGATGGGCTGAAGCCTTCACAGGTGTGTTTTTATAGGGTGTAAATGTTGGCATTTATGGGCAAAGCCACCAGATTTATGTCTTTACAAGGGCAAATACTGCCATTTTGGCGCAAAGCCGTCACTGTTTATTTGTGAATTAAATTAGTCGGTGCAAATGTTTGGTATTGCCACTTTGACTATGCCTGTCGTCCAATCAGTTCAACAAATCATTTTCCATAAAATAGAGACAACTACACTTCAAAATTGCCATTTTCTGATTATGATTCTCCTTGTATTCATATGTATTATGATACAGTGGTATGTGCTTGCATTGACATGCAAATTTAGCCATTTTCTATGATTTTGAATTGATAATGTTGAAACTTTTGTCTTTGCTTAATACTATTTTCCTCTTTTGAAGGTTTGCCGCGTCGCTTACGAAATAATGCAGACACTGCATCCGGATGCTTCAACCAATTTCCACTCTTTGGATGATATTTACTATTTTGGGGGACAGAATGCCCACAACCAGATTGCTATTTATCCCCACCATCCGCGAACTGCTGACGAAATCCCAATGGAGCCCGGGGACATCATCGGAGTGGCTGGAAACCACTGGGATGGCTACTCTAAAGGCATCAACAGGAAATTGGGGCGAACAGGCTTGTACCCATCTTACAAAGTGAAGGAGAAAATCGAGACCGTCAAATACCCAACATACACTGAGGCTGACAAATAAGGAACTAAGGGAAAATTATGAAGGCTGTTGGGCAGTAACTCAGTTCAAGCTGGTTTGAACTAAGCAATGAAGAGACTTAACTGGTTCAATAGACTTTTTGGAATTGTATCGGTTGATCAAAAGTGAAAAGCCATTGCGTTTGAACTGGAGAAAAGAAACAGGGAGAAAACAGAAGGGTTGGTCCTTCGACACCGCCCCCATTGAGAGTACTTTGCTACAGTAGATGCACTCATGCACATTCACACATGCACACACAACATGTGGACAGTTGTTTTGTACTACTTGTCTCTCCTTCAAAGAAATGTTCATTATTGGTTAACTGGACTCCCTGCTCACCTTTTTGCCATTAATTGACGACGCTCAATACATTCGACACTGCCATGTTGTGTAATTTGAGTGACATGATCATATTTTGTATATGTGAAATTTTAAACCCGGTGCCTCTATTTGACCGATTACGGACCTTTTTACCAGAGCCCTGTCTAGCCTTGGCGCTCCTTAAAAGGCATTATTCGGACCACTCAACATGTTCCAGCAGGTAGATCCTAAATTATACAGGCCCCTTCTTCCCCTCGCCTCACCCCGGATTATTTTTAAGTGATTCCGTTGATTAGCTCATGTCATCACTAAATGAAGGATACAACTAGAAATAAACCATTCACTGTCGGTTACCGTAGGAAATCTTTTGTAAAACAATGCCATGAACAGATTCTTTAATACGTGATATTTCTGGACATTGTCTTTGATAACAAAACAATAAATAATAATATAAAAAATTGAATACATTCTTGGCTTTCTATGCCTCCTATTGGATTCCCCCTTTGGGTTCTACAAGGCCTACAATTTCACTGCAACAAGAAACAGCAATCTGTGGGAAAAATCCCAGAATACAGCTGCAATGTAATTTTTTCAGTACAGGTTACGAGGATAAAAATGGTATACAAAATAACAGGTTTAAGAATTGAAGGTGAACGTGTGAAAAAAATGTCAAATGCCCTACTTGATGTTATCTCTTTGTAGACACTTTTTTAGGCAATGATGAAAAGAGGGTACGATGATTGTACATTTTTAAATATAAATGCTTATTTTTTTCTCTTTGCATATGTTCTCTCTTTCTTTAGACAATGGGTGCAGATTTTAACCACCAATAGAAGCCTGCATTCCATGCTTATCCTTTGTTGTTCTCACTGTTTCCACCTATCTAGCCAATCGCAAAGCTTGGAACTGAGGCACCGACCCCATGTACAGGCTAAATTCCAAGCTTCCCTTTGTGGGCAAGGAGACCTAGGCAAGCTCTGTTATTTGCAGTCCCCGGCGAGGCTTCCCTTTTTCCCCTGTACGCGCTTTTAAAGCATTGGAGCGCCTACCAGCGGGCTCGTTTGTGTGATAGAGGACCTTAATCCCCATAAGCACACAGTGGAGCCCCCTCCCCCCCCCCCCGGTGCAGGGTCTTATTCTTTAATGAAAACGCCTTAATCGCCATGGGGATTTTAATTGGGATTTGGAAGGGAGCTTGGGGGGTGCTAAGGAATATTTAAGGAAAATAGCTGACTTGTCTATATCACAAAACAAAGAAGGTGGAAACATGTGGACCTTTAATTGAGATGGAGCGGAACTAACAGTCGATCAAGAAAGAGCAAAGGTTTGCCAGCTATTGCCCCAATTGGTATTTGCATGTGATTGACCATAATTACATGTGACGTCTAACCAGTGCTCCAGATAAGATTTTGAAGTGGGAGTATTTTACTGCCTATTTTTTTAATTTGGAAGTAGAATTATTTTTTAGGGAGTACAATGGAAGTCCATTTTCCAATGGGTGTATTTTTATAAACGAGTGAAAATGTTTTAACTGGAAAACACAAATGTTCTTATAATCATTTTTCCTTTGCAGCTAGTTATTCATACACATTAAAAGATACAGGGTTACTTGTTCTGATCATGCACTATTAATAGTTTCTTCCTGTGGTACAATTTACACTACTGCTCCAAACATATCCATGGAGCTCTGTGGGTGAAAGTAGGGGCACAAGGATCCTACGTGTCCATTTCCTATTTTTTTTTGTTGGGGGTATTTATACTCCCTATTTTTATTTTTTGGCAGTTTTTGACTATTTGTAGGGAGTACAATTGGCCAATACACCCCTTATGTATAGGGCTGTGTCTAAACATAGAGGTTCTGAAACTACATCTCTGGGTGGGAATTAAGTTAACAACTCCGGGTGGGAACGGGGATGCTGAAATATATATTGCACTTTTATTCCAATCTCTAAAACTTCGTAATGAAGATGACCCGAGAGATGCAGTAAAGAAATGATGGTGCTGTTCTGAAATGTTTAGCTTCTTTGTCTTGTTGAACAGTACAGAATGCTTCAGTGTAGCAGCACATTAGGAACCAGAAAATAGCACAATAAATATTAGGCTTGCGCAAAGGACAGAGTGTTAAATTACATGTAACCTAGCCCTACAAACACACACAAGCTTAAGATTCAGACAAACCCCTCATTAGCAAACACTTTCTTCAAAATGTTCTTGAACACATCTTCACTTCTATAAGCAGACTTCCAAATATCCTTAATTCTGCTTCAATCAAACAGTATGATCCCGGGAAATAAGTGAGAGGGGGTTTGATGGGAAGGACATTTTTCCACAAACTTTATTTATTTTTTAATTATTTTGCAATAGCCAAAAATAAAATAAACTTAACACATTTCATAGTATCAAAAAAAAAGTTAATTCACAACATTTTACTACAGAAAAACAAATTAAAAAGTTAAAAATTAGATAAAATGCCAGGTTTACAAATAAACAAAAATACGACAGAGAAAGAAAACCTAAAATCTGTCAAGAAAGAAAACAGAAAAAGAAAGAAACCTAAACCAGGTTAAAAGGACAAAATTAGAATCTCCCAAAATACATCTCAAATACATCGGTTATCCCTCAACCCGGTTAAGTTCCAGTCCTTTAATAACTGAACCACCTCAGTCAACAGGAACACTTTGTTTCCCACCGAAAGTCTTTGCCAAAAACAAAAATGAATCAAGAAAGCATTCATCCTGTAAAAACCTGAAGAGTTTTTCAGCTGTCTGCTTTAAGGTGCCTTTACAGCTAGACAAGAGATGTTGAACTGACTGTAGCTCCTTGTCTGCACACTTGTCACATATATTAGTTGGATATAGTTCCTTATCTCTTGTGTGCAGAATTTCCAAGATTGGTAGAATATTGAGCCTTAATCTTAGAAAATCTGCTTGTGCTCGTGGGTCTGGAAATTTCTTTAAATCCATCGGAAGGTAGGACCTTGGTTTGTCCGTTATGGTACTGGATGCTGATAATTTAGCCTTAATCATTTCAGCAATTGTCCTAATCCATTCTCGGCACTTCATTCTTTCCTTTACTTTTAAAGGGTTTTGCAGTAGAAGGTCAACAGAACTGTCCGAATCGAGCAATATCTCATTACATTTAGAATGCAGCTGATTGAGGAATAGATTGTTCGAGTTAAACATTGAGAATTTAACCTCCTCGTATAAGGATGATTTATGGGGATCCAAAATCATCCTATACAGCAAAACGCATTTCCACCCGATCCCTGACATCAAGGAGCAAAGACCCAATTCAAATCTTATGTATGCTATGGGTTCACAATTGGGTAACATCGGAGTCCTTCTCCAAATGTTTCCTTCTACTCTATCCCAATTTAGAACAAAGGCTTGAGGATTAGATTCCAACTCATAAAGAATGATCAGAATCACCTTTCCAATATAGAATTTAAGCAAGGGGGGGGTACCGAAAACGTACATAATTGTGCGTAAATTATTTTTGTGTGTGAGCCCAAGTTCAGAACTTTTTGATCAATGATTGAGACAAGATGAACTCTAGTTGTAAACCCCTGAATTTGATTACCTAAATATGTCGCTTCTTTCGAGATAGCAATTGAAAGGTCTTCCAGAGGCCAACAATAAGGTTTTCACTTTTTTTAGCAGATGTTTGAGATTTAATAGGATTTATTTTCAAATAGTTTATAAGTGCATATTCCGCTGCCATTAATAAACGCTGGAGTCCGACCTGTGTATAATCTAAAACTACTATGGCTGCATACGCTAGGCAATTTAGCTTTAAGGTACCCATCTTTGGGCTAGCCAGGCCAGAGTCTCTCAACCATTGAAGCAGATCAGAGAGATAAAGAATAAACAAGAAAGGGGCAATCAGACATCCCTGGCAGACTCCTCTATCGATCTTAATGGTTTCAGGCAGGGACCCAGATTTCGGCACTCACTCTCAGAGAAAATCCCTGGTGGAGTTCTATTAAAATTGATAGTAGACTGTCAGGCAAACCCCAATCTTTCAACTTAGTCCACAACCTGTTCCTATTAACTGTGTCGAAAGCCTGGGAGTGATCAACCCATGCTCCAAACAGTGGACCTCCCCCCTAACCAGACTATCAGCAGACAGGCAACTGAGTACCAGAGTGTTCAAAGAAGTAGATGGTCTCCTTCTGAAACCCATCTGCTGTCTGGGAATTATTCCCTTTCCCTCCGCCTAGGTCTCCAAGTCAGCGAAGATTAAACCAGCAAATATTTTGCCATCGGCGTCCAGAAGGGAAATGGGTCTATAATTTGAGGCGGCCATTCGATCCCCTTTTTTATGAATAGGAATTATAATTGATTGCCGCCAAGAATCCAGAATTCTTTTTGAAGATATAAAGTTGTCGGAGAGCAATTTTGAGTCTGGGCCGACAGAGGGGCCATAAATCTTATAAAAGTGTCCTATCCAAGCCTGCTCTGAAATCAAAGAATCTTGTAGCTGTTTACTAGAGGTGTTCATGGATCCAACAATCGACCAGGAATTTCTGAAGTTCCTCTGATATACTGCTTTTGGCATCTCTTCCCCCTCTCTCGGTCTTATCATATATCTGTGGGACCTCATCCAGTTTCTATGCGCAGTCCTTATTGCTCTCATCCCAACTTCATATTGTTTTGAGTCTTTTGAATGAGATTTCAGAAGAGTAGATCTTCCTTTCTTTAACCGATGGATCAAAGAAATGATTATGCTTCCTTGAGTGCTTTGGGGGTCTAGATTTGGGAGGGTTTAAATCCCACAAAGTTTATGAAACCACTAGGTTCACAATTAGTGGATAACCGTATTACAGACAACACGTAACCCGCAGTATCCAAATGTTTCTACAAACACAAACCTACATCGCATGATGCATTTCGGATAATATCCATCCTCAGATGCAAATACATGGCCTGAATTTCCACCTTACAGACCTCATTACAGGTTTTGAGGTATTAGCAGTGAAATTTACTACGAACTGAATTTCAGCTACCACCGGTGGTAACTGAGGAATCTCCACCTGAGTTGTGTTTAGCACCCGTTATGAAGTGCTACAGAGCTTAATTTTTTTATTGTTATCGCTGATTAATCAACTTTACAGTAGTTTTCTTTTTTTATGTTACAAAAGTGATCAAAACTAAAATTCATGTAATCAATTTGACAGTTTAAAAATCACCCTTCATGCACAAACACTTAAAACAAACTCAAACGTAAATTACATGTAAAAGCCTCTGAAGGGTCAAACCAAGTGACACATCTTACAGTACCATTTATCAATTCTGTATCTCGTTATGTTTCTCGTTCGTAAGAAATGTGTGTCAATATCTAATAGTTTAACATTTACAGTATGATCATGCTACATACACTGCTTCCAGAAACTTCATGATTGCAATTGACTTAATTGAGAATGGTGGATTTACCTCCAGAGACAATTCCTTCCCTTTTTTTGGCGTTAACACATCCATGCATATGCTGGAGGTAATCCCTGCCAAGGGCTATTACGCACATAATCGCGAAGTCTGAAAAATTAGTGGATAATTTTGTTACTTTGTATTTTTCTCAATTACCTCCAAACTTGTAATGAGTCCCAATATACCGTCATTGTTTTAATTTCATAACTATAATGTTAATAATACAATGCAGAATTTGAATGACCAACATCATATACAATCATACCCATGAGTACAATCCAAAAAGCTCTTAGATCGGGACCATGTACTGCGGCTCCTTTAACTGCCCAGGATCTTTAATGCTGTATCTGCATGGAATGCCATGCTTTTCCTACTGTTCTGCCGATCACATGATCTTTCCAGGAATTCTGGTGTTTGTAGTCTTACAAATAGCAAAATGGCCATCATACATTCTATCCTTTGTCAAGAAAAATCTTAATGTTTCAATGAAAAGTAATAGAGGGATGCTATTTATTTTACATAGGATGAAATGCACACATGACTATTCATAAACAAATAAGATCATGGTTTAATTTTCTTCCAAGATATACATCCAGCACTTTGGATGGCTAAGAGCCATATGAGACCCCATACCTGGGTGTCTATTAGTAAAAAGACCAGTAGCTGTTATGCAGTATCGTTCCTAATGATTTCAAAAGTGATCCTTGATGTACTCCCTTTATGTGCTAGTTCTGCATCAAATCAGAAGACCCGGACCGCCACCTGAGGACCCTGCAGCAAAAGCTAAGTCACCCTCTCTTAGCAAGACCAAGGGTCTACACAAGCTTCCTGGACCTGGTGAAAGCCTTCCGGGATCTTCTCACTGGCTCCCAGAGAGGGCTATATGACCACATCACATGATAGAAGTGGGGTAATACCATTTTTCCATTGCACAATTAAAATGTTCACTGAATACATACCATTACAAATGTCTACTTATGAAATGCCTTCTCCATGCATTATACTGTCCATGCAGAAAATTGTCCATAACAACCTATTGAAATACCTTACTTCTATTAAAGGCACATAGTTGACTATCATGCTTCTCTTTCTTTTATTCAGAAGCTCAAGCAGCAACATTCATACAAACTTTCACCTTGACTTTCTAAAAAGAGTCCTTGGGCCTTCAGTAGTTCATCAACCCTAAAACACCTGACACCCCTGCTCCAATCAGGCTGTCCATGTCTCTACAGTACACCTCCTCTTCTCTTTCTTCCAGCAATCTCCTTCAGAGCTGTGCAGGACAACAGACCTTCAACCTCCTGTAAAATTTGAAAAAGATAACTTCTAAACTGAACTCCGACTGAATGACATGTTTAACTCCACGGTGCATTGTACGCCTTAACGTCAGTTCCTGTAATAAAATGAACAAATTGGGGATCATAACCTTTCCTTTCAACAGTATCCATGCAATTCAGAACAAAACAACTCAGTCTAATCGAGAATGAACAAAGCAAGATATAATGTATTACTTGTTTGCAAACCGCATAAACGGACAGTACCCCATGAGCCCACTGCCCAAACCACCCAACCCGCCTCCAATTTGCCTTCTCCTTCCATCTCCCCATGGTCTGACCCCTCGTAGTATACATCAATGCTGCTTGACAATAATCCTTCTTGTATAATCCCATAGTCTCTCTTCAGTTTCCGTCCCGTCTTTCATCATCACGTGGTCCTCTATTTCTGGGTCAATAGCTATGGTCTGATGATATCCGGTGTACATCTCCTCAGGAGAGGGGCGTATTGCCTCTACTCTCTGACGCGCTTCCGGACAAGAATAAGGTTCCATTGTCCTAACCGGTATACAACAGCAGAATCAGAAAATGGCAAGGGCTTCTGAAAGCACTGTCTCAGCAGTCCTATTGCACATTTCCTTTTTAGAGCCCTCGTGGCAATTATTGCCTCAAGCGAAAAGATGGGGACTTCCCTATACATTGGCCGCTAGAAAATAAAGAAAAATAGAATAATAACCAACACTTGGAGAATATATATATATATATATATATATGACAGGAGATGGAACCTTTTTCACCAGAAAAAAACATCTTCCCCTTTAAATTTAGAGATGCGCTGGGGTGCGGTCCTGGGAGCATGCCCTGCCTTGACTCCGGCGCCACACTTCAGTCCCCATTGACGCATCGACAATAGATTTAAGATTGCCTAATGACACCAGTATTAGCGGGGAGGAAGGGGGGACGTATGGAGGAAAGGGGACTAAGGACTACATGTCCCAATTTGACAGCCCCGTCGTTCTTTCCTACGGTTCAGGATCCTGGGCTAACATTTCAAATACAAGGTCCTTCCTTTTGGTCTCAACTTGGCCCCCAGGGTTTTTACTAGACTCATGAATACTGTGGCTGCCCTCCTCAGAGCGCAGGGCCTCCATACCTACCCATACCTCGATGACTGGCTCGTCAGGGCTACATCTTCGGAAGCGGTTCACCATTCTTCCCTTGCCCTTATGAACACACTGCACGATCTGGGCTTTTTGCTCAATCAGCTGCAGCCCATTCAGACTCTGACATTCTTGGGCCTCGTTTGGGACACCTGCTCCGAGAAGGTGTTTCCGTCGGAGGACAAGATCTGAGCCATCAAGAGGGCCACCACCCACTTCCTCAGCAGAGAAGTGACCTCGGCCTGGTGGTACCAGCATCTCCTGGGTCTTTTGGCGGCGGTCCTATTAGTCGTCCCACACACGAGACTGAGGATGAGGAGAATCCAGCCGCATTTTGCAGCCTTATTGAACCCGGAGCAGGGCTCTCAATCAGAGATGATCAACGTGCCTCCATCTCTCTGCCTGGACCTCACATGGTGGGCCAGGGACTGCAACCTACAGACGGGGAAGCCCTTCCAGCCTCCCACCCTGCAGGTCACCATCACCACGGACTCCTCGCTCGAGGGCTGGGGAGCCACCCTGGACGATCTCTCGGTCCACAGCACCTGGACTCGACAGGAGCAGGAATACCACATCAGTTGGTTGGAGCTGAACGCCATCTAGCTAGCGCTCAGAGCATTCCTTCCACTTCTCAGGGGCAAGGTTGTCCTCATACAGACAGACAACTCGACCAGCATGCACTATGTCAACAAGCAGGGAGGCACCAGATCCCCTCCACTGTGCAGACTAGCAATGAGCATGTGGGCCCTGGAAAACGACATCTACCTCATGGAAGGCCACCTTCTGGGGGAATCCAACCTGGAGGCGGACAGGTTGAGCAGATTGGGAGCGGACAATTACGAGTGGCAGCTAAACAACCTTGTTATTCAGGAGATCTTTAACAGATGGGGTCTCCCCCAGGTGGACCACTGCCACCTGGCACAACAAGAGGTGCCCTCAGTTCACCTCCTGGCAGGTGCAGGGCCCCAGCTCTCTGGGTGATGCGTTTCGGATTCAGTGGAATGGCATGACAGCGTACGCCTTCCCGCCCACTCCGCTGATTCACAGAGTGATTTGCAAGATCAATGTGTCTCGCCAGCTCAACATCATTCTAATAGCTCCATGGTGGCCGGACAGGCCATGGTTCTCGGAGCTGCTCAGCCTCTCAGAGATTCCACTGATTCACTATCCGAGGGGCCCACACATCATCTGGCGCAGCAGGGGGGCAGGGTCATCCACCCGTGCCACAGAAACTAACCCTCAGAACGTGGTTCCTGAGCAGGTAACGCTAAGGCACCTCAGCCTCTCCCTGGCTAATCTGGAAATCCTACAGGGCGCAAGGAGTAAGGCTACCAGGGCCCAGTATAAAAGTACATGGACTAGGTTCTGCCACTGGGCAGACTCCAAGGAAATCGACCACCTGGCATGTACATTGGACGATGTGCTCTCCTTCCCGGCGCACCTCGCCCACTCTGTCGTGCAGGTGGACACCTGCCGCACTTACCTCGCAGCCATTGGGGCTTACTGGAATTCAGAGGAGGGGGTCTTCTCCTCCTCCAATATGATCGCCAAGAAACATTTGAGGGGGATCGCAAGGCTCTACCCGCCCATAAAGAGGCCACACCCTGTGTGGGACCTGAAAATAGTCTTGGGCGCCCTGGCCCACAAACCTTTTGAGCCTCTGGCGTCCACGGACATCAGGCTAGTCACCATTAAGACAGACTTACTAGTCGGCCTCACCTTGGCTTGCTGAGTCGGCGAAATCCAGGCGCTGGTTGCCTCAGAACCATATAATACGTTTCACAGGGACAAAGTAGTCCTGCAGACACACCCAGCATTTCTGCCTAAGGTGTAGTCTGCTTTCCATTCGAACGAGAAAATAGTCCTTCCTATGTTTTTTGCTGATCCTAAGGATGAGGTACAGAGAGTTCTGCACCTCCTGGATGTCAGGCGTACCCTGAAATTCTAGCTTGACAGGACCAAGGGCTTCCGCAAATCAGATGCCCTGTTTGTCACTTTCGAAGGTGCAAGACTAGGCTATCAGGCCTCCAAGGCCTTCATATCCTGCTGGATGGTCTCAGCCATCAAAGAAGCATACGAGGGCCAGCGCAAGCCACTCCCGGCGAACATGCATGCCCATGCAGTCAGGGCGAAGACAACGGCCATCGCATTCCAGCGCCATGTCCCTTGGCAAATCATAAGCAGGGCGGCCACTTGGGCCACTCCCTCGGCTTTCTGCAAGCATTACTGTTTGGATGCCGGCTCTAGATCTGATGCGGCTTTCGGACAGGCGGTTCTCAGGAACCTGTTTGCTGAAAGGAGGGTCTCCTCTCCACCCTGGGGCTACATTCATTTGTAATCGCCCATGCAATATGGAGGAAAGGGGACGGGACGTAAGAGTGTCCCTTTCCTCCATACGTCCCACCATCCTCCCCCCTAATAATACTGGTGTCATTAGGCAATGTTAAATCTATTGTCGACGCGTCAATGGGGACTGGGGTGTGGCGTCAGAGGGCGGAGTCAGGGCACCGCATGCTCCCAAGGCTGCACCCCTGCGCGCCTCTAAGCAGAGGCTTTACTGCACATGCCCTTAAGCATACAGCAAACAAGGGACTGTTCCCTGAGGGGGACACCTTTCTATCAGGTTGTGTCCCATGGAGATAGCTGAGCGATATGTCTGTTCTATACTCCTCCCACTCCTATGCAAGTGCTGCCAAAACAAGCATGCCAGTCAATGCGGTTGAAACTGGATGGAGCTCCTAGTCCATACACCAGCAAGATCATACTGCCCATGAAACGCATAACATTTTGCAGTGGCAGGGGCCCACTTTTCCCAGATAAGACTGCCTTGGCCGAAGGACATGGGATTCTCCACTGCATTCTGTGAATTCCTCTGTGTTGTTAGTCACAGTCCGGTCTTGAAATTTACTAGCCGACTCGCATTGGCCAGGAGATTTTATGAAGGGTGTGTAACATTTGCATGGTATTGACCTTGCTGACCAGTGTGGGGCTGCTTGAAACTTTTATTTGACATTTACTGCAAACCAACTTTGCCAGTAAATGGAAAATAAGTTTCAGTGTGCATGGCTGGCTTTTGGGTGGCAGAATTGCACCAAATATGAAGTGTGCTTATGGTGACATTCACCATTTTACAGAAAGCACTGGTAAATATTGTGTCTCTCGTCACCATGGGGCAAGTGCATTTCTCTTAGGTGAGTATGTAAAGTAAAAAACTCACCATGCAGGTCTTGTGGGATTTTTAAGAATTTGCAAGGCCTGATTTTCTCCTATGGGACCTGTCAGGAGCTGGTTTGGTGGAAACCACACTTGAGCTGTCTAGAAGGAGACTACAAGCACTAACTCTTCATGGTACTGTTACATCTCCACCAATGTCCGTGATTTGAGAATACATTGGGGAAATGCATAATGCGTCCCCGGAGTCCAAACCTGAAGAAGTGCAGCCCCTGACTCTGCTGTTAGATCCGGCTTCCGGCTGTAGAACCTTGTCAGCTGCATAGTCTGCTATCGTCGATGCGAATATATGTGTGCAACAGACCCGAGCGGCGTTGAGAAGAGCAAACACCTCTTCTTATAAGTTTCAGTCACTTTAGTTTGTGAGTTACCTCCAGTTCCAGATTGCCTCTATATTGGACAAAGCCAGAAGATATTCTGCTGTTAAAGAAATCTTGTCCAGAAAGTAATGCCATACATATTTGCCCAGTTCCACCAGGAGTTTGTACCATGTGCTGCTGAGATGGTTGATCTTCAGTAAGATACTGCACGTGTTTCTGCCTTTGGAAAAGCTGCACATTTTGCAGGATGCTGGCAACAGCTTCAAAAGATGTATATGAAACTCCAACTCTTGTGCAGACCATTTCCCTCCAGAGAACAATGTCCTGCATCTGACTCACCAGCCTTTTCTGCTCGCTTCTGACTCTACTTCTCAATCTGCGGCCAACCAGAATATGGCTGCCATTCCAGGTTTTCATGTGGTCTAACCACCAATGCAGTTCCACTCATATCTCTTCCAATATGGCCACCGATTGGACAAAAGATATACTGTTTCTGCAGATTCTGAATCGTGGAAGAAAGCAGGCTTATCAGGCATGCTAGCTCTCTGAGGGAGAACTGTTACTAAGCAGAGGGCCTATCCCCATTGTGATCGTATGTATCTTCTCTGTTGGGACTTTTACGGTGGCTGCTACCGTGTTCACTGAGAAACACAGAAATGTCATTTGTCGCCCGAGAGGGCTTGAGATCCAGTTTCTCCATATTTATAAGGAACCCTAAACTTTGAAAACGCTCTATCACAGACTTGCCCTGTTGTTTCAACACATGTACCTCTTGAGACATGATGATTATGTCATCCAGGTATATAAGCAAACTGACTCTCTTTTCTCTGAGAGCAGCTACAATGGGTTTCATCAGCTTGGGGAAGTGCCAAGGAGTGGATGAAAGCTCCAAGGGTAGGCATGTAAATTCCCCAAATTGCCCTCTCCACTGGAACTGCAGAAAACACCTGTGCGGCGGAAATATAACTATTTCGGTTCGGAAGCAAGGTGCCTTTGAGCATGTGGTTGCCCTCCATCTTGAAATGCTAATACATAATAAAATTGTTAACCTCCAAGAGGTTGGTAACCGGCTTGCCCTTCGTCTTCCTTTTCACTAAGAATGATTGCTGGGGAAACAGAGGTGGTGCAAATGACCCCGTTTTAAACAAGTTTGGACACCTCCATGTCCATGGGCTTTTGGGCATCTGTCGAGAGCCCCATGGAGGGGATCCCACAGTTGAATTCGGCCAGAGAAGAACTCTAGGGGAAACCATAGGCAGCCCCACCCAACCATCGCCTTATAACACATCCCAGGTGTGTGCAATTACTGTGGTCCTGCCCTCTCTATCGGTGGCACCCACTTTTGGTCTGTGTATGTTTCGTTGCTGGCCTTCTTCATGCTCATTCCTTTTACCAAACGGGCTCTGGAATGGAAGAAGGTGTCGACCTTCTGATCTAGCCAATATTGCACCTTTGTTCGGCCTGTGTGGGACATTCTGTTTTATTATACCTTCTCACGCACTCTATTGTTGCTACAGACTTAGGCATTTCCTTTGTAAACAGGTCCCCGAATAGGAGTCCTTGTCCATCTGGCCCCCGATTGTGAAGAGGATAGTTCTCCAGTCTTGGAATTACTCTTAATAAGGATGCCTCCTCTCCACAGATATAGCGCAATAGTCATCACCTAGGAACCCTATAGTGTGCTCTGCCTGTCGAGCTATAATCTTTGAGTCAACAGGCATTTCCATATGAAGGGCCTTTTGTGGCAGATCTTAAACTTGCCCTAGGGGTCAAGTATGGTCAAGCAACTTATATTTACAAGAGCGCCAAGCACTTCTCAATCTCTTTTTAAGGGTCTTATATGGTGTTGCCGAGGAAAGTTTGCCATCCAACTTGGGAGCTCTGTCCTCCTTATCCAGGGACCGTATGAGCCTCTCCCTAAGGTACTCTGCCGTTCCACGTGACCAAGTCCACAATGATGACCTGGGATGGATCAGGTCTTCTGGGTCAAACAGTGTCTCAGATGTCTCTGGCTCCGCTATTTTGAAGGTAACAGGACAGGCTTGGTCTTCGACTGATCCCTCTTAGGGCATGCCAGACCCCTGCACCAGCGGGTCTAGGGACTTGCCAGAATCTGTCCTGTCACTCGTTACAGACGGGCTGTCATCAATCCTTCCCGAGCTTGCCGCCTCTGTGTGAGAGGATCTTGCACAGGAAGCAGCTCCATTTTGTTGTTCTGCTTCTCTGAGCCTCATAAGTGTGCTTGAAGCATTGGCCTGTTTCCTCTGACCCATCTCCAGTGCTGTAATTGACACTTTGCAGTTCTTGCGGGCTACTTCACCACCACCATCTTGACCATTTTTTTTTATTATTGTTTTCTCAGGCTGCAGTAGTGGTGCAGCCCTCAACGGGGCCTTAATGAATGTCATCAGGCCTGGTCTGGATCATCGCCAACATCTCTCGCACCAATATTTTGATAGTAGTCTAACAAAACCATGAGCCAGGGATATAGCCTGCTGTGCTTGTGCCACTTCCTGAAACCATTTAGGGTCTGAATAATGCCCATGTGCTCATGCCATGCTGCTAGTGTTTAATTTATTTTTTATGTATTTTGTCTTGGAGCTCTTTCATTTTGTGGCAGGCACTGTAGTACTTTAGCGTTCTTGTTCGAGGTTGGCGCTCCCATTAACGGAAGCAGAAGTGGGCTGGGTCTGGGCTCAGAGGTGGAGCCAGGGGGCTGGAGGGCAGAGGGGGCAGCAGCCCTCCTCGTTGCCCCCCTTCTGCCCAGTGCACCCCCCAGCCTCCCGCTAGTGCCCTATTATCCACCCCCGGCACCAAAAGCTGCTTCCGCCACTGGCTGGATTGCTGCACCTGAACTTCAGCTCTAGTCTCCCGCCTGTGTAAAGTAAAATATCATGAAAAGTTTGTACATTGATCAATTTGTTAATCTTGGTTGTGTCTTAATAAGTCAGAAACTCTGACCGTTACCTTAAAGAGATAGTAATCCTACAATACGACAGGTCAAAAAATGCTGTGAAAGTCTGGACCTATTGCCGTGCTGGCCAGATCATCAAATCATTCATGACTATTTGGTACAATATCAAAGACCAAGTCCTAGGATTCTTAACTGTTCATTACTTTGTCTCATCCTATTTCATTGTAAACCTAGTTTTTCTACTACAGCAATGTTTACTTTAGTCAGAGTTGTTAGCTCTCGCCTTCGTGTCTCAGAATGTTATGAACCTGTAATTGACAGCAAGGTTTTTGCATGGGTTCGAAAAATATAATCGAAAGAAAGGAGGCTATGCAACAGGAGACAAAAACAAGAGTATGAAGGAACAAGTGGAGCACCATCTACAAGTAGGGGGTGCCCTGAAGAAATGCTATAACGGGTGGAGGCGGCCGACACACATCCACATCCTATTCCTTTAATTCAGAGGAAAACTATTAACCTTCAAACTTTCAGGTTACCATTTATTGAAGATTTGATATTTGGCTGAAATAATGGAGAATAGAAATCCTTTGTACTATCGGTTTGTGAAAACATCCATACCCTGACATTTTCCAAGAGGAAATGATAGTTCATTCAGCATTGAGGTTCGGGGAAGGAGGCCGGAAGCCATATGCACTCGCTTCGCCTACAGCAACCACCGCGACGTATCGAGAAACACAATATTTTAAGCTCTTTACTTATGCACTGTTTATTTTCAGTTCAATACTTTGACTGGTGGTCCCGATAAAAATTTGAATCAAAGGATTAAACATTGTAGTTTCCCTTGGCATCCCCAGAAAGGATGATAATCAGGGGTAGTCAAGTGTAGTGAGGGGTTCACAAAAAGCAGGATCGACCAGTGGTTTTGATAATGATTTGCGAGAGGTCTAGTGTCCTGTGATGTGTATGATCTATGGAGGATGTTCTCCATTTTACAGGAGTGTAAATGATCAGGAGTGCTGGGACTGCTATGAGATGTGCGCAAGTGGCTAAATTGCGAACCTTGGCACCCGAAGGTCGGGGTTCTAATCCGAGCTTTGGTGCTAGACCAAACCCCAAAAAGGCATGCTGTTCTTGCCAAAATACTTTGTTTCTGTGGCTCAGATTGCAAATGTGTGTGTAATGTCGTGTGAATGTTTAAAAATCAGCTGCACTGCTCTACCTGTGTTACCCCACAAACTTTCTCCCACACTCGGTCTCCATCACATGATGGCTTCTGTGATCAGATGTTTTCTGGCCCCCACACATGTATTCTGTTTGAATGTACATGGTCTCAGTTTGATATGCTATTAGATGTTCTCTGCCGCTGCTCCTTGAAGCCAGCCCCACGCTGCAGGCTGCAGAGAGTGATAGTACGGCGACCAATCACGCCTAAGTACTCTACCTTCAAGAAGAGTATTACTGTGGGTGCCAATTGGAGTAAAGTGAATGGAATGTCCCTGGATTTTCTCTCCCTCAGACTCCAACCCACCCATGGAATGTCAGTACGAAACTCGTTTGAAAAAGCAATTGTTAAAAATGAAGCCTCCTCCAAGATCCACCTGGTAAGGAAATAGGTCACCTCGTACATGACCCTGATAAAGCGGGTATCGGACATTATATCCACAGAGCGCCATTCAGGAACGGATCCATTTGTAGAGTATTTCTGCCTTTCATCTAAAAGCAACACTTCTAATGCATTATAATATAGGGCATCATTACGGGTTTGGCGGACTTATAATATTTTACGGGCACCTGACTTCCCGGTGCCAATTACGAGTCCGGTGGCCCAGGAATTCAGGCGCCAGCAAACTAAGTCCCCATTCCCATAGAGTCCTATGGCACTCTATAAGAGTGGGGACACGGAAACACCGGCACCATTAGCAACATTGCCGGTCCTTCCGTCAAAAGGCTGCCTACCGTGGCCGCAGCATCCGGCATGATCTGTCGAGCACAGCAGCCACGGCAGGCTGACACGTACCCTTGTTTCCAGACTGGGAAGCTTATAACGAAGCCCATAGTTCACTAATCCCCATGCTTATGTGGCTTGTAAATACGTGGCGCATTGGCCGTTCTAAACATGATGAAATCACAACCCCATCCCTCTTTATTAATTCAGATCGGTGAAATACGCCTCTATCTGTGCGCCCTTAGGCCCTCGGGCGCGTTATTAAAATAAATAAATAACTGAACATGTCAAACGTCTCCACTGGTCTAGATGCCTCAAAGTTGAGTTCGCGTGTGCAATCCTCAGTTATGTAACCTATCATTAAAAAGGATGTCGTCGTGCTTCTGGAAAATGGATTATGACTGTAAGAAGTTGTTGATGCTGTTCATCTTTGGATGATGAAATACTTTTGGAATTTTGCCCATACTTTTAATTATCCATGTCATGGCGATAACGGCCCTAGTTAGGGTTGAATTAGACTCCCAATGGGGGGGGCACGTTTTGAGATCTTTATAACTTTGCCGCTGTTAGATTAATCTTCACAAAAGTTGCCAAATATAAAGCCGACATTTCTAGAAGGTTTCGCCAGGGCCTGTATTTGGTTACAGGAGACAGGCAAAGTTATTAGGGAGTACCAAAACGTGTGTTTCACGTGCAATTTCTCACAAGGTGAACTTTGCCTTCACCTATAGGCCTAAACACTCGACAAATGTATGCAAAACGTTCACAAGTATCCCGAAAGGGGACTTTTGTAAATTTAGTCCAAAACCATTTAGCGGTTTCTTTAAATCTGTCCAAAAGGGATCAAACGTCTGTTAGTTCGAACTGGGTTTGCCAGGACTGTGCACCGCTACCTGCTTTGTTCAGGTTGTTGGATGACTTGTGTGCCTGTGTACCAAGCTTCTGTCTGTGTATAAAGTAAAAGGAACTCTCATTGGCTTGACCAAAGACAGCAACTACGATTGGTTGGGAGAGCAATATTGTGGTCCACAGATTATGCCTATGGCCTGCTGGCACTGTGTTGCAAAAATTGTAAAAAGTTTCAAAACATAGCTCTTTCCCACAACCTATTCTAGCCACACGACCTCCCCTGCTATCCTCTGTCTATGCAAATGTTCCTATCCTGTCCCGAAAATTGTGTAACTTTGTAAGGCACCCAGAGATCGTCTGATAGAGCCAGCAATGGACAACAAAAATACCAATATAATAAAAAAGAAAATGCTACCTTTGCCCCAAAACTATTAAAGGTCATTAGGATCACAGTACAGTGAAATATACACCAACGCAGTCAAAAACTCTGCAGTGTCAGCTGGTGGCTTGTTGGCCAGAAATGGCCCAAGTCTGAGGGCCTATCGTGGCCCACAGACTAGTGATGGGGTAGCAACTGGGCCCTCACTATGCCAGACCCAGTGCCCAATATTGGTGCTGGTGTTTCCAAGGAAAAGCATGATCACAGGGTGCACAACCTTTTGAGGATTCTAAATAATAAAGGTGTTGAACATCAGACGAGGAGGTGGGTAACATAAAGGATAAGAGATACAATAGCGGGGTGAGAAATCAGAAGATCCGAGCAGAGGTGAAAGCCAAACGACCAAAAGAAGGGGAAGAGCTAACACCCCAAAGCAGGGTGAGAAACCAGATGACCCTCAGACGGATGAAGGCCAAACAACCCCAAGGAAGAGGTACGAGACACTAATCCACAACCCAAAAGAGGGATAAAGAAGCAGGATACGAAGGTAGCGAGAGAGACGACCCCAAGGTTGATTGAAAGAAACCATACTCGGGTGTGGAGAAATCACCATGTAAGTGGCATCGGGGGATAGCTCAGGGGCAACACGTTTGTCTTGGAAGCAAGACAACACAGCGCAACACAGGGTTGAATCCCGATCCCCACGCTTAGAAAGCAATCTCTGGTATTAAGCGTGTTATAAAAGAACAATTATAATTATAGTCAAAGGCTTTTGTAGAAGGAAAGACTTAAGACATTTGTGTTGGAACTTTGAATTATCCAGCCACGCACAAGGCCTGGAGATTTCCAGAGAGACCTTTTGGTGGAGGTCAGCAGCCAACCACCATTTCAGCGATTTGGGAATGGAACCATTTAGAGACCTGTTCTGGTAAAGCTTGTGTTAGTCATTTTTCATTAGCCGTACGGTCGGCACTTAAGTTAGATTAGGCTTTTGGCACAGAGGACTGTTTTAGGTTTGTAAGACTTAATGACAAGCACCATATATTCGTCCTTCGTTTTTGATGGGGCCAAGATACACTCGAGAGATGGGGGAAGAATAGGTTGTCTTTTTAAGTTAAATAAAATACAAATTTAAACCATGGCCTCTTGTCTGCCCCCTAAGTCTGACTTACCACAGTGGGTAAAATGATAGGATAGCAGGAATTTGCTCACTAGTGATTTGGTACTGGTGGGCAGTAATGAGCTGTCGGGCAAGATTATTCCAAGTTCTGAAGGCTGTCCTAAGGGAGATTAGAAAGGAGAATTGATTTTCCCTGTTAATGTAATATCTATACTTAAATCAACACTGCAGGTAAAACAGCCGAGAGGTGGCTTATAGAAAATGGCAAGAAGACTGTGGGTATAGAGGAGTATCTATCTGAGTGGCATGTATACCCGGTGTATCTTCATTTGCTGGCAGATATTATACATCAAATCCATGTAACTAGGCATTGCTCGGGCCAGATTCCATTAAGATCTAACATAGAAGTATGGTATGGTATAGGCTAGGCCCTATTTCTTCTGGACTCTGTACCTGTGGAGCAGGCTAATACAAACTACATTTTCACTTGATATGCCGCAGCAATAAGAACACATGGAATGAAGTGGCTGGTTCCTCTCTAGAGGGTCACCAATTCGAGTGACTGTAAAGTGGCAGAAGAATATCTGTTGACCAAGACCTCCCAAGAAGCCCAATTTGGTTTATTAACCTTTGTGATCTTAGCTCTAAAAATGAGGACACGGCAATGTGACTAACTTTGAACGTAGAGGTCTGCATTGCTTATTTGAGACAAAAGACTTATTCCCCGCTCTATTTGTTTGTTTTTGTAGGTGGCACTTTCCCCCAAAATAAGAATAAGTGACTGATTTGTGATACTTCCTTTTTGCACTTTGCATTATAGCCTATGTTACTGATGTTATTCTGTATATTTTCCATATTTAGTGCCTTCAAGTGTTTTAATGGGGATCTTAGACCTTATTAAATAAGCCATGATCTGCCCCTGTATTAGGGTACCTAATAGAGAAAAACATAAAGTGTACCAATGAAAATCTCTATTGATGGCATGGACTACATAATGGAAGGTTGTCTAGCCATGATTCCCAGCAAATGAGTATATGCAGACAGTGTAATGCTACCCTGCCTCTATGCGATGTTTCAAAAGATATCCCTGATAGATACAAATGATATTGTTTCGATGATTAGGGATGCTGAGATGAAAAAGGTTTCTAAAGCACTATGCACTTTGTAGTGTTTCTGATTATATTTATTTTGATGCCTACAAATGATTTTAATTTCTCTGATTTTTGGTTTTATTATGTTACTAGGGATTGTGTAATCATGTTTATGTACTTTTATGGCACATACTTCTGAAATAAAGATGGATTAACTAGACGCCTCCTCCAGACCCCCTTCGTTTCCTCCCCATTACCTCTGTCTTCCACCACCCTTTCTCTATATTGGGATCTGACTGTTAGCACCTCATCCTTCTATCCTGTCTCCACCCTGGTTGTTGCCACTTTTTCCTACATCTCTTTGGCTACTGTGAGAATCCTGAAGGTGTCTAACTGACTAGTCCCTGGTGATCTGTCATTCGTGTGGCCAGGACATGGTTATAGCTTTTGGTTCCAGTTCCTGGGGGTGGACCAGTACGAGAGGATCACCTGGGTGAGGGGTCTTCGGGGAGTGGGATACCGGATGGCAAGACACAGTATCCCTTTCACTGTAACACCTTTACCCCATCGTACCAGGTAGGATACTTAGGAACTCGACCCCCCCCCCCCCTTCGCAACACCAACACTTTCTCACAAACAGCTTGTTTGTGTTAAAAAGTTAAATTGAAATTGGTCCGAGCCTGGCAGAGGGAGACTAATTGAACATTGTGTTAAAGAGAATCTGAGCCCGGCTGAGGGGGATCGAATTGAGTACTTGTGAAATCCTAAGAGGAAAATAACTTGTTTGTTTTTAGCATCAGGCCCTCTGAAAGAAGAGACTTTGAAAGGAAGAGAGACTTGGACACTGAAGGCCCTGATGCTAATGATTGAACTGTATCCTCGTCCTTGAGAAGCTAGAGACTGTGCTAAACTCGAGTGTATCGCCTTGTCCCGTACTGAAAACGTGGGGAAGGGAGGCCAATGGCCTGAACATCCTGACATATCATTTTGTGAACACTTCTTTATTCTAGTAGCACTGTTTCACACACTATTTGTATTTAAAGATAAGGATTGGCAATACGTTTATTAGTGTAGGCCCTTTATATTGACAAGACACCACTAGGACTGCGTTATTATTATTTGATGGTTGTAGCTTGCTTCCATCTGTAGATTTGGGATTAGGCGTTTTTCAAATCCTTTTGGAAGTTCAATAAACACCCTTGAACTGTGGTCACTTGTGCCTGTCTTACTGTTGATACCATGCCTTCCTTACACTACCACCACATTCTTCTGCTCATGATCCACTTTTGATGCTGGTACCTCTCCTATGTCCCTCCCACTAGCAACAAGTCCTTCTGCACACTCTCCACCCATATTTGCCACCTCCTCTTGGATCTCTCCTGGTACCACCTGCTCTTGCTCACTCTCTACCTATATTTTTAACACCACGTCCTGCTCTCCAAAATCCACTTCTTCCACCACTCTCTGCCCTCCAGCCTTCTTGAAATGTGAGCCTCCTGCTTGCATTTATACTGGGTACTCTCCCCTAGGTGGACTTTTACCTGAGGGCCAGCACCGGTGAGTGTTAATTGAGGGATGTCAGGAATGTGTTGGTTCCTCCGAGTTGGTAGCACCTGGGCTACTTGAAGTTTAAGGGGTTGGGCAAAACATATATCTGGCCTGCCCGCCATCTTGAATTTCGGATTCATACCTCTGACCCTCTAAGAGGTTCTCTATATGAAAATGAGAGCTATGGTGTTAGCAGCATGAGAGTTACATGTTGGAAATATGCTGGGTAAGTTTTCTAGAGCTTTATATTCATTGGTAGTGTTAGGAAAGAGGGGAGTTTCATACTTTCTACTGGGTATGATTTTGTCACTAGGGAATACTGGTGTTATAATGCTTCTTACTGTGTTAGTTTCTCTGCATTCTGGAAGTGGTGGCAGGAAACAATGCATCATGAGAACCACATTGCTCGTCATGGGTTCTGCAATTTAATAAACCTAACTCCTTTTAAGTGACAGGTGAACTGGTAACAGTAGCACTGTATGTGCCCCCCTTGTAGATTGCATAGGAAGGTTCTCCCTTAAAGGGAAAGTCCTCCTTTTCAGTACAAGAGATGTGGGTATGGGTGGATCAAGCTTTACACTCTCTCAGAATGGGAAGGAAACCTCTAATATTAGTCTGCCAAGTATTACACAGATTTTCCTTGAGGTCCAATCTTCAAAGGCTTGTCTTCCTAGATGTCCCATTGAGGGGGTAACAACTGAACCCAAGAGGCGGATGCAACTATCCTCTGTCATGTACCAGGGACCTGGGAAAAGTGACCGCGGTATCCTTTCCATACCTCTCCCGAGTCCAACATCCACTGGTCCGGGATGGCAACTTGCCTCCTGAGTCGCTGCCCTGGTAATTCCCAGAATCAGGCAGGGCAATTTCTCATTTCAAAACCGGTGACAGTGGCTATAGGCCTTGACAGGGGTTAGTGGATTTGTTTTTAGGGGAGTCCCTGTGAAATAAGGCCCAGCTGAAGTAATTCCTTGGGAATGATACAACACTGGGATCGAGAGGAATGGCTACAACCTGTTTCCGTGCCAATGATTGCCCGTGGTAACCACGAGCAAATAAGCAGCCCCTGGCGCTCAGGAGAAAGCCATTTTATTGTCCTTATTAGCACTATAAGCCAATGTTTTCATGGGTCCAGAAATTCAGAACATGTTTCGGGGAATGAGCCCTTTATCAACTGCTGGGGCTTCACAGAATATAGTGCTCAAAATATATCATGCTTTTGCCAACAGGAAAACTGCAGAGACCTTGAGCCTCATTACAAGTATGGAGGTAGCCATGCCGCTTTTAGCGGCATGGCTACCCCCTTACCGGGTCCGGGTTCCCTGAATGGGGAAATACCGGGCCATTCCGACCTTGGAGGGCCCGGTATTTCCCCATTCAAGGAACCCGGACCCAGTACATCCCCATTCCCATTTGAGCCCCCATAGGGATCAATGGGAATGGGGAGGATGCTAGCAACGGGCCCGTTAATGACGGGCCCGTTGTTAGCATCCTTGTCTGCTCACGGGACCCGCTAAGGGCACCTGGTTTTACCAGACATCCTTAGCGGGTCCCGCAAGCAGACCTCGTAATGAGGCAGTAGGGGGTTAACGGCGCTGGCAGCTCTACCGGTGCTGTTAACCCCCTACCGCTTTCCTCGTAATGAGGCCCCATACCTTTTTACAGTGAGAAAACTGTGCACATGAAGGAATTGTTTAAGAAATATGTGAACTATGAGTGGCATGTGAGAGAGAACTCTGTAATATCAGTAGCCATTAACAGTACTCCCGCCTTCAGCACTTTTGATGTGAGATGTAAGATGGTGTAGACTGTTGATTCTGGGGATGCAGGATTGTTCCAAATGCATCATAATGTGAGCAGATTGAGTATGCTTGTATGCAACATCCTCTCGGATGTGGACAACTCCATAATCAAAATGGAGATGGTTGCAGGGGAGTGTGGTGGGCCTCAAAGCATTTTAGGACGCTACTTCGAAGTCAACCCTTTGTAGGACCACAAGCACCTGGTAAATGTTCCACCCTCAAAGGGTTTGGGTTCAGATTCTCCCTGAATGGCTTGTGGGTGGTTGACTAATGGGACTACAAAGTTAAGGCCAAGTATGTGACTGGTAAAACAAATTATTGTGGCGGATTACCTTTCACCTGTGCCAATTGCCCAGGAGAATGTTGTGAATAAGGTCTCGGAGCATGTTATGATTGCTTCTGTCAGCTCGACCCTTGATGCTAAGTGGCTGCAAGAAGTAGGCAGGATGGGCGAGCTAAAGTGATCTTCGGTGATCTGATGGATAGAAACTGATGAAAGACTGCGCGAGTTTGGCATGGAGGTGGTGGAATTGGCTGGTGAACAAATGAGTATTATCAGAGGTGAGCGTGTGGTGCCATCTTGACGTTTTCTGCACATGAGGGCCATTTAGACAAATGTATGACAAAACACAGGAGTTGCATTGGAGGCCAAGATTGTGTACAAATGTGGAGGGAGTGTTAAGAGTGTGTAGTGTCTGTATACTCATGCAACCACCCATGAACAGTTTTGTGCAGGCTCCCATGCAAGCACATATACAGTGTACACAAATGCACCCATTCACACACAGCCTTTGTAAATGCCTGCCCAACCTTGCCTCCACCAAGCATCACACATTCAGGCACACACAAACATGCACCTATGCAATGTGTAACAGACCCGTAGGATACTGAATAATCAAACTATTCTCGGGGTGTCTTTAGCATGAGATTGTAGTTTAAAGCTTCTCATTTTGTGCACAAATTAAATGAGAAGGTTTGAGAATGGTGGTATGATTTAATTAACAAGGTGTTAGTATTATCATGTATCCAAGGGTTAGTGTGTACTGTGAGAGAAGGGGCCAGTCTCTCTACAATTGGGTAAATGATGTAGGGTCCTCGCTCTTTCTCCCAATGGGGTCCAATAATCACTTCCTTATATCTCTCCCACCGGTGTCTTCCTCCTTCATCCCCAACAGCATTTCCCTTTTGTCTCTCCCCGATGTTACCGTCCTTGTCTCACCAGAAATCTCTCCCTCATATTTCACATCTGTATCTTCTTCCCAACTCGCACCAACAATATCGCTCTCTCCTCCCTCTCCAAGACGTTATCCCCCACTCTTTTCTTCCCAACAATATCCTCTGCTGTCCACCTTTTGATATTCGCTCCCTCCTGCGCAACTGCCCTTTCTTGTTCTTTCCAGGTGGTAACCCGCGTCTCCCTGTCACAGATGGTATACCTCTGTCGCGTCTCCAAACCAATCTACCTCCAACTCCAAACTACCCTCCTTCTCTATCTCTTAATGTTACTCCCTTACTCCCTTCTGCTTAAGTCTTTTCCAGTTCCAACAAACCTTTTTCCTCTAAATAAACTCCACCCCAGGCTTCTCAACATACCACACACCAGTAACATACTTGCATTTTCAACCATGGGTCTCCCTGATTTTCCATTTCTCCACACCTGGGAGGGAGAGTGGGGGGGGGGGGGTTCATCCAGGGTCTGCTGTCCTCGTTGCAGCTTTCCCAGGGACTGACAATCACTTCCTGGCCTAGCAGCCTTTTAAAGGACAGTCCCCACTCTGCTTGTGTGGTGCTTTGGAATATTGGTTAAACCTGGTATCTAAGCGCTACTGGGTCTGCTGATTGGGCCATGTGTTCAGCATCATGTGGTCTGCTACATGCCAGCCCAAAGTTATCTGATGGCCATTGAACATTTTGGAACCCTCTTTAACACTAACCAGGCAGCACTAGTTACCCGCCTACCTGTACTCCTGAGGGTTTTCAGGAATGGCGTTACCTCATTTCCTCTGTGATTTTAATATTGTTAAGCATTCATACCCCTTTGGGGGTTTACAACATTAGCCCCCATTGTTTTGACTTTTTCTTTATGACTAGATCTGAACAGGTCTTCTGATCAAGGAACCCTGTGCATGCCCAAGAACAGGTGTTTTACTCTGCTGGGATTTGGGTGTTTGGGAACCCAAAGGGAGCACCGGGTCCACACAGCGTGATGTTCACAGGCCAATATGACTAATACATTGTCACAACTAAGAGATTTTCTCTGTGACACACGCACTTGCACATGTACCCATACACATGGGGTACATGGGTACCCACAGTGTCTGCCCTTTTCTCACTTTTCCACGCCTCAAAACTGCTTATCTCGTCATTAATCTTTTCTCGACTTTTCTATTGTTCTGTCACCTTCTTTGGTCTTCCTCACTCACGTCTTGCTCCTCTTAAATCTATCACTCGTCAATTTGTTTACTTTGTCTTCTGTCACAAAGTGACTCGATCTCCTCTTCTCTTACCTCACTTGGTTGGTTGTCCTTCTACTCTCAACTTAAATACAATTTTCTTTGCCTAGTGCTTAAATCTCTCTTTCGACTTGCCCCGACTATCTTGCATCTCTCCTTTCATTCTACTCTTCTTCTCGTTCTCTCCGTCCCTTGGATCTTTTTAGACTGACCATTCCCCGTCGCCCCTTGAGCTCAATCCTGCAATCATTCTTTTCAGCTCCTCGCACCTCTTCACTGGAGCCTGATCCCTCTGTCCCTTCACTCTATTACTTCTTACTCCTTTTCCCGTTCTTCCTTAAAAACTAACCTGCTTCAGTTCCCTGATTGATTGTTACCGGCTGTAGCTGAACCATGATCTGCACCACTGTTTTTATGTACCGTTGTTTTCCTATGTAAAGCGCTTTGGATAAAGGCGCTATATAAAGAACATTAGTACCCGGCACACGCGGCGCACCGGGAATCCAACGTGTTGATTGGCTCTTTTCCGAGCCATACCACACGGTATTCCCGTGTATGCCGTGCGTGCCAGGTTCTCTGTTCCCGGTGTGGCAGCCCCTCAGTCAATGAGGAGGCTCGAAATGGGGAAATCCCCACTGCGAGCCTCCCCATGGCTAGAGGCTGCCTTCGTTCCCCAGCCGGGGACTCAGGTAAGACTTTTTTTTTCTTTTTCATCCCTCCTCCCACCTCCCTGCCCTCCCCACCCCACTTACCTTCTTTTCCTTGATCTCCGGCGGAGGACGATGGAAGCCTCAGGCGTGTGGAGACTTGGAGCGGGGCCATCCCCGCTTCGAGCCTCCACACGGCTGGAGGCTTCCATCGTCCCCCGCCGGAGCCGCTGTACTTTTTTAAACACTTTTGTTCCCAGCGCATCTGCTCCCGATGGCCACCATGGAAAGGGAAAGGGAAAATGGGCTACGTTTTCCCTTTCCCGGCGGCCATTTTTTTCACTTTTTTTTTCTTTCTATTTTGAAAGGCGGCAGCATTTCTAAACAGAAAAAAATGCCATTAGTACCCCGGTCTAATGGGCCGGGGTACTAATGGTAATAAGACCCACGGGGCTTCGTTAAGGCCCTCGCTACGCTCGGACCTGGAACTACAGTCCCGGGGGCATTACCTGGGGCGGTACTGGCCCACCACCTCGGGTCTTATTGCCACAATGAAAATACATGCGTAGAGAAAGCAGGGCATTCTGGGCTCTGGCTTGGCTGATGCCCTAATTTCTCTCCTTCCTACCGAGAGAGAAAATCTACCACAGCAGGAAGAAATGAAGAACAGCGAGGAGAGATGGGGAATGGCCGAGGCTCGAAGGCAGGGGGCAGTGTTGCAAGTGCAACACTGGGTACTGCTTGTTTCTCTCCGACACCTCACATCTGTATGTAGTAACATTATTTGTGAAGTGCTGCTCTGGCCAGTGACCATGGGATCATGCACCGTTTGTCGGAGAGGTTGGCAAGGTCAGTTTCCTCTCAAAGCACCCTGGAACGACACAGTATGAGGACCCGCCCCAGTTCACGCAGAGACGGAACGGGTTAGGCCGTGCTGGGTCAGGCTGATGGGCCCTAGGGGTCATTGCCTGTGCTGCAGGAGGTGGGGCAGGTGGCCAAGAGATGTGCTTCTGGCAGAACTTGGGAGCGGGTTGTGCAAGGGAGGGGAGGCGCTGCTAACATGCTATTGATACTGGTGTTGCCGCTTTTTAGACTGCAAGTGTTTCAACAGCGTCTTCTCTTTGCTGAGTTCAGGGAAAGGTCTTTTGTGAGTCCTACCACACAAAGATGGTCACCTCAGGCTTGTGTGAGGGCATTTATCAAATGTGTTGATGTTTTCCCTCAGATTGCTTCACTGTGCAGATCAATGCATCCTGTACATTTCATTGGTTATTATAAATATAGCATGCCTTGCGTGACCAAGAAGCAGTGGCCGTTCAAAAGGGATTAGAGGTCTATGCTTGCTTTCTCCCACGTGGCCTCGCTTGCATCCTGAGAGCAGATGGGCCTCGCTTCCATTCCGAGAGCCGATCGGTGGCATTGGATTGCTGTCTCCTGCTGCCTGGCACATTGTGCATGTGGCCACCAGCATGTCAACTTTAGCGTCAATGTTGATAAACTACACTTCTCATCGTCTGGTCTTCATTTTCATAATGCCGTGATGACCTTTGTATGAGAGTAAGACTAGCTGATCAGTAAATGACTCTGATATGACTATGTGGGGGAATTGCATTAGGTGTCGTTCATTGGATTTAGACAGTTGTCTTTTGTCATGATGCCAGATAGGCATGACCAAAACGTTATGGTACTGTGAGTCTATTTGAGGAGGATATGGTTCCAGCCCTCCAATTCAACTGCTCCCTTGGCAACTTGGATACATTTGCCCTTCTCAGTTTCACTAATTCGGTGCAACATGTGAATTGCTCTGGTGTTTTGAGCTCTACTGTCCTAGACTGTGGCTTCTCTGGGAGTGTTGAGAGGAAATCAGCTGGGTGGCCTACATCAGGTCTAACCTCTAAGGAGAGCATCACACCCTGGCAGTTGGAGTAGTCATTTCAGAATCTTTGGTGGTGGTCTTGTGGCTGACTCTGTCAAATAGGAGGTAAGTGTTTTGGGTTGATGAATCTATGTATAAAATAGCTCTGCCCTATAAGACAATTTCATTTATATTGAACTTAATTTAAGAGACACATTTAAAAGATAATTTTCTGGCGGAAAACTCATGCCGCAAAGTTAATGTGCATTCCCACAATGCATTGCTCAGTGGTTTTGAACCAGAGGTAACATTCTAGGAATGCATACCGGGTTGCCCTGCAGCTCGTGTCACCTCACAGCTGGAATGGCCAATTCAACTCTCACATGTCAGGGTTTTTTCTGCTTTTTTTAAACTCACAATGACATTGATGGTGTTTGCTAAACATACCCCAAAGCCCCAATCACGACGATATCGGGCCATACCACACGGGTGATCCCTAATGAGCGTGAAATGCATATGTGGTTGTCTGCATCCTTGAGAGCCGGACTGGATATCCACAATATTTGGTGATACAGCATAGGTTGTCAGAACATTTAATTGAGGAAGTACACTGGATATGATTCTTTGGATGCATGACGATCTACGAGAATATAACAGGAGGAGACCGGGAACAGCAGTTAGGCAAAATTGAAGCAAAATAAATATTTGGAATTAGGGATGACAAGGGTCGAGCTGAATGTGTTCTTAGACAATTAGGGATACCGAACACATTGATGTAATATTGGACAGCTAAGTATTTGACTTGTTGGTGGATATGGGAGCATGATTGATATGGTCATATGTTAATTTTTTTAAAGGGATGTTGTGACAATTTTCTAATGTTGAGAAATATACAAATGCTATAATTCTTTCAACACCTGAGGAAAATGGAAAGGAGTTTGCAAACAATCTTTGAAAAGTGCAAAGGCTGGGTGGCTCGCTTTAGCCCAAGTAATTTGACAATGTGATTAGCACCAACTAAAGAAAAAAATTATGCAATGGATTTTTGGGCTATACAACGAAGCACAGTGTAATTGATATCACCTGCACTATTAACTGAATGGGCAAACATGGAATTCTGCATCAGAATGTGGTCAATACAACATCTTTTAAATTAAATACGTATTGTCATTACGTATATTGGAAAACAATGTTTAAAGGCATATAGGAATCATAATGAGGAGTGAAAACTTACATGGACTCTGACTTTACGGAAAGAGGAGAAAATGTATAAGACTGATATTGATTGACCACACAATCAGAATGTGCAAATAAATAAAAAGAACTAATCTCAATATAGAAGAAAAGAAACAATAATAACAATAGGGAATACTGCAAGAGAGAGACAATTATGTAGTGTGTGTTGATAAGGGAAACCACACAAACCTGTATTAGAAGCTGACGAAATAAGGACTCTGGTTCCAGAATTAGTCCTTCTTTTATGTTCAGGGGTGTATAAAGAGGGGACCAAGATGGCATCAAGATGCTAGCCTATTCCTGGCAGTTAGCATCGTGAACACGGGAATATCCAAGATTCTATTGAGATACACAGAATATGTCAAGCTCCTTTTTTACACAAAAGTGCATGGCATGTACTCACAAGATGCAGAAAGTTGTGGGGAGTATATGTGCGACTGTTGGTATCATTTGTGCATAAACTTGTGGCAATTTGTTGTGATGCTTTTGGAAATGTTGCATTCATTCTGGTAATCGTAGCCTACCGATTGCTTTGTATAATGTGTGGAAAGTTGTAATTGAAATGTTGGAGAAATTGTAAGGATCAATGAAATAGGAATAGTTGATGAATGAATGTAAATAGATTGTAGAACTATGAAATGTTTTGTTTTTAATGATTTATGAATTATAAAATGAATGTGCATGAGATGTTGTAATGAAATGAATTATGGTGATGTGAAATAGTTCTTAGAACTAATAAGACATATTAAATCAAATCAAATTGAGATATGGAGAAGTGGGAAGAAATATTTGGTTAATAAGGACCTATGCAATTATATTGTGTTAATCACAAATTAATATTTACATTAATTGGAAAAATAAAGAGGTATTTACAATTCAAGAAAACTCTGCTCCTTTTTAGAAAATAAAACCAATACATCGTAAACCGGCCAAAAGGATGATGAATGCCAATTGAAGATGAACATAGTACAAATAATGAATATGAAATCAAAAGACTGAAAATGGGATCTGTCTTAAAGCAAAATTAACTGATCCCATTTGTGGTCTCATTTTACTAACCTGTGTATAACACAGGCTAGTAAAATAGTGTAGTTAATCATCGTTAATGTTATTAGCAATGGATGAGGAGGTGTGGAGGCCTTCCAACCAATCAGGAAGACCAGAGAGGGGACTTTAGCTCATGATAAAGCCCCCGTTCCGAGCGTCCTCTGAATCCGGAGACCGTCATCTTCCCTGCCGGGATTCAGGGAAGTGCGCACCAGTGCTCCCTTTCTGCTACTCCACCCTCCCCAACCTCACCTTCCACATCCACAACCAAACTTCCCTTGCACTCCTTTGTCTCTCGCCAGTGTCAGGCGCACTCAGGGTGGTTCCTGACATATCTCCAAAGCAGCAATGGGCAGCATGGAAAGGGAGAACGGACTATGTGTAGTTCTCTTCTCCCTAATCCATGGCGGATATCTTGGTTTGTACATGTAGTTCCCTTCTCCCTAATCCATGGCGGATATCTTGGTTTATAGGTTTATTTTAAGTTGAGAAACAGCAAGCATGCCATTTGTCAACTAAAAAAATAAAATTGCATCCCGGTATAACATTCTGGGATGCTAATAGCAATAAACCTCTCGCGGGGGGTGGGGAGGGGGGCTCACCAGGTCAGGTAATGCCCCGGGACTATCGTAACTTACACCCCGGGCAGGAGGGGTGGTCTGATACATTGTTGCTCTGGCTGCCCCATTCAGGGCAACTAACTGGTAGAACCTCCAACCACCCTGGAGGGACCTGTGCTGTTGTGAAAAAACCTACACGTGCTTCAGCTGGTTCTGGAGTCATACTGCACTGTGACTCCTCTTACATAATGTGGTGGTAGAGGGACATTACTCAGCCCAGGACTTCAAGGTTTACAAGCTTACAACTTTTCTCACAACCCATAGGAATACCAGAAAAAACATGTCAGGGCTTGTTTTTGCCATATCCTTGCCTTGGGCAAGACTCTCTGGCACACAACTATTACTTGAAGAACGTATTATTTCAAATACAGTGTATACTGAAACAGATGATACTTTTGACATAAATCAGCCTCAGCGTTTGGCACCATGCCTGGCTGCTGCACCTAGCATACCTGCCTAGCCTCTGGCTTTATCCTGGAGACTGCGGGATTTCCGGCCCTTCCAATAACTCTGGCCACACCTCGATGTGATTGGCTACTATCGGTCTGTTTGTAGCCAATCACATCGAGGTATGGCCAGATGAGCGTAAATCTCACTCAGATTGGTGTCTTTAGACATAGATTTTTTTTAAATGTATGTGGCACGGGTGGACAGAGTCTCAGGGGAAAAGGGGTAGCAGCTGCTACCCCTGACCCCCCACCCCATCTGCTACCTCTAGACCTGTCCTTGCTACCTCTGGGCCACTGGACAAAGAAGCAGTGCCAAGAGCAGATATGTGTGTTGCACATGAAAAAGGTGGTTTTAAATGCAGATAAATGTGGCACAGCTTTTTTCACCTGGAATCTCGACCTCATTAGCTGGAGAAATAACAGTGTTGCAGGAAAAACCATGACACTGCCATCACTAACAGGTTGGCAGTAAATAAGGGAAGAATGCCTGAATGGTTCGGTTCAGAGGCTGGGCTGTCTGTGCAGCTTATACCCAGTACTGTAGAAAAAGGAAGGCTATGGGGGTTCGGTCTGAGTCTAGGTAGCTGGGAATGGGTAAGAGCAGCCTGCAGTACTCAGTGACAGAAAAGCATGATCAGTGTTTCTCGTTGTCTGCTTTGCACATCCAGTGAGCCTCTGGCCTGTAATGAGAGGGGTGTGCCCCAGTGGGTTTGCCCATCCATCCTGCCTGGGCACTGTGTGACCTGACCCAGAGCTGCCAGACCTGCATCACAGGCACACTGTAGATAGACGCAAGGTGAGATAATTAATTTACTTGAAGTTGCCCTCTGCCTTTAAAGTAAACCATCTGTTATATATATGTGGAAGGATAGCTCGGGGGCAAACACTTGTTTTGGGAACAAGAGGATGCAGTGCAACATGGCTTCCGTTCCTGTTCCAGTGCTTAGAAGGTGGAGGAGGCTGGCATTAAACAATATCTACAGCGCCAAAGAAAATAATAAAATGGGCCTTTTCTAGGGGTGATGTCATGGTGCTGTTGCTGCTTCGCTTTACATTTTGTCATTAAAAAAAAACCTGCAGTTACTGTGACCCGCAACACATCCTTCCCCTCTCTCTCCAATCTAACAAGAAAAACGGTGGGTTACTTATTAAATAAGCAAAACAGAAAGGTGATGGCTGGAAGGTTTGTTTCAAATCATTCATAACCATTGCCACAGCTCTGCGTCTGAGGTGTGTGCTTGAGGCTCAATGTTCTGGAGGCTGGTACTGGAGACTTAAGATGTTGTGAGAGAGTGTTTTCGACGTAATGTGTTGTAAGAGAGTTGAAATGCATTGACTGCCAGTATAAGATGTTTGAGGAGAGTAATTGAGACTCACACATTTGGGGTGTTAATGGAGGGTACTGGAGACATAAGTTGCTAATTTTCTTGAGGTTGATGGTGTTGGAGAATGCTGGAGACTTTAGTTGCTGGAGAGTGGCACTGTGTAAACATGAAGGTTTTAGACCAAGGCATTGAAGGTGTAAGGTGTTGGATGGCGGGTGCCAGACATTTAAAGCTGTTGGCGGTGGGCCCTTAGTGACTTGCTTGATGGTGAGGTGCCCCTGGTGAAAATGGTGGGGGGATATTTAGGCTCTGAGTGACTAGCGGGAGTGGGTTGTTGTGCAATGGTTCAGAGTACACTATTGACAAGAAAATCCCCCCACGTATTGTCCAAGTGTAAAAGCATCTATCTATCTATCTATCTATCTATCTATCTATCTATCTATCTATCTATCTATCTATCTATCTATCTATCTATCTATCTATCTATGTTCTTGTATTGCACCACTAACCCAGGCCTCAGGGCGCGCACACAGGAGACGGGGAAAAGACAGACAACAAAAACAAAATAAACCAAAAAAGAAAGAATAAGGAAACGGAAAAATCATCCTACAAGCCAACAAAAAGATTTTTTAAAAATCATTAGATGTTACAAAAAAATGGCGATGTAGAGATGAATATCGATGCAAAAAGAGTGAGGGGATTACCCATGACCTATATCAAATAGGAAGGTTTTTAGTTCTTTCTTGAAAACAGTTAATGAACTGCTTCAGCTAGGTGTTTTGGCATTGAGTTCCATAAGGCAGGAGCCTAAAGATTGAAACTAGCTCCTGCAATTCTCCTCAAAATGGACAGGGGTTGGACCAGACAAATATTACAACTAGATCGTAGTAAATGTCCAGCGGGTTTCTTTTTAATCCTAGCAATAAGATATGACGGGGCATCGCCCCACAGACATTTGTACACAATAGACAAGCCCTTATGCTGCAACCTCTGTTGAACAGGCAACCATTGCAGGCTGCACCTAGCCAAAGGAACGTGCATATCATGCTTAAGACCTAGCACAGCTCGCACTGCACTATTCTGGACCACCTGCAGCATTTTAAGGTTAGCCTGGGATGTACCAATTGGGAGACTGTTACAATAGTCTAGCTTGCAGTTCACAATTGCAGCTGCAATCAAGGCAAGATTTTCTTTTCACAGATAGGGCCTTATCTGGCAAAGAAGCTGTATGTAAAAATGGCAGGAGGATTTGAGGTTGTTGGTTTGCCGATTGAAAGACAGTTGAGGGTCGAAGAAGACCCCAAGAGGTTTTACAGTTTTTGATACTTGTATAACATGTTGGCCAATCATAAAATTCTCGTATCTTACATTCAGCTTCTTCAGCCGCAGCTGGGTGCCCAAACCAAGCAGCTCGGTTTTGGCATTATTAACAGCCAGAGAATTCTTAGCCATCCAATTCTGGATTTCTGCATAAGTATGGTTGATACACTCTAAATCTTTGATATTCACCAGTGAGTTTAATGACAATCTGCGTATCATCGGCATAATTGGCAAAATATATGCCTATATCCGACAGGAGGGAACAGAGAAGTCGTGAATAAATGTTAAAAATTAAGGGAGAAAGACACGACCCTTGGGGGACACCACATAGTAATATAGAGACCATAGAAAAGGCTTTGTCCTTAGTTACTCTCATGTTCCGTGGACCCAGAATGGATTTGAACCAGGCTGTTGCTTCTTTGGTGCATTTGCCAACCGAAAATTAATCTGTCTGCCAGGAGTTGATGATCAACAAGGTCAAACGCCGTGGACAGATCCAACAGCAAAGCTGTGTTACCCTCACCTACAATGCCAGAAATATATGATTTCAATTCTAGCAGTGCGGTCTCAGTCCCGTAATTTGGTCTGAAACCATACTGCTGAGCAGCTAATATATCATGTTCTTCAACAAAGGTCTGATATTGGCAATAAGCAATTTTATCCAAGATTTGATGGATAAAAGGAACATTTGTAATTGGACGATAGTTCCCGGTCTCTGTCGGATCTAAATGTTCCTTCTTCAGCAAAGGTGTAACCCATGCGTCCTTTATGTTTTCAGGGACATATGACTCATGGAAGGATCAATTAATGAAAGTAGTCACCCATGGGGCAAGAGTTGAAATGTATTCTTTAAATAGTGTTGCAGGAAATAAATCCCCTTGCAGGAAGTAAGTTTAAGCTTAGAGACTATATCGATAACCTCTTCTATAGAAACTGCATTAAAAGAAAAGACAGGGGAGTCCTTGACACATTCTGTGCTACCTATCGTAGAAGTCATATGGTCAGATAATAATTTGACCAGAACATTAATATTATTTTGGTGGGTGAGAGTTTTGTTAATAAAACTATTATGAATATTTTAACACCACGAACTATCAACATGAGATAAGGAAGCCATAGAACAACCCTTCAGTTCCTGGAGGACAGTAAAAAGCTCCTTGGGCCTGGATTTTGCTTTGGAAATAGGGAATTTAGACATATACCTTTAGTCTGATGAATAAGGGCTTTGTAACGTCTGACAGCAAGCCTATAGGTAGGAAGGTTTGCCTCAGACGGATGCTTCCGCCATGGTCGTTCCATTATCTTGGATGTGAAAGGGGTATAGGATGGATTAATTCCTTTTTTACAGAGGATTTCAGGGGAGCAAGTACATCAAACGCTTCATCGACTGCAGATCTTATGTTGGCTACAAAAGCTCCAAGAGGCATAGGTTCTTCGAGTGATGGTAGCAATAGAAGATCCGCAGCACGAAAAGCATCTTGAGTAATTTTCTGTACGTTCCTAGTCTTGCAGGGTATGGGGAACTGCGTATCGATAGAGATGATATTGTGGTGATCCATCTCAAAGCACACTAGATGATGATCTGACCAGATACATGTATCGACCTGGATACTTGTGATGGGATGTTTTTTGATAGAACCCAATCTAAGATATTACCACCTATGTGAGTAGGAACCTTAATATGCTGCACAAAATGTAAGGATGATAAAGACTCCGCAAGAGAAGTAGAAATTCCATCTGATGGGTCATTGGCCCAAAGGTTAATATCACCCAAGAAAATAGTGGGGAAATGTAATTTACAGGAGTTACCAACAAAAGCCAATAACTGTTCTTCAAAGAGGAGTGTATGAATAGGAGGTCTGCAAAGAAGTAATAGATTAAGAGAAGATACTGGGTCAAGGCTGAGTTTGAGAAAGAGCGCCTCACATTGATTCAGTAGAGGTTTACTTGATTCATGCAGTTTAAAAGTGGATCTGTAGATTAAGGCCACTCCTCCACCCTGTTTTTCCTGCCTATTTGAATAAAATAACAAATATCCAGGCGGGGCAGCCATTTGAAGCGAATTAATAGTAGCATCATAAACCAAGGTTTTGGTCAGGGCACGAATATCCACTTGGGTTTGCACAATAAGGTCAGCCACCTCATGACAGTGCTTGACTAATGAATGTGTGTTCAGTAACATGTACTTCACTTTTTTATCATTAGATATTGTTTTACTCGGTGTTGTTGTAGCCACACAAGGGGCCTGAGATATGGGCTCGGATAGCATGACCTGCTCAATTTGGCCAGGGATAGGATTTACAAATGTGAGTAGAGCAATCATGGGTTTTAAACCAATAAGGGGAGATTCAGTATCATTGTCGTGTGACACAGTTTTTACAAGGTCACACCGAGATATCATAATTTTAAGTGAGGGATGTAAAGTAAATGTGGAATAAAAAGAATTATAGTAAAGGTAGTGGCAGGTACAGGTACTCACCTCCACGAACTGCCACAAACCGCCCCAGACGCGCCGGCGCTAACGCGCCTGACGTGTCTACAACTACGGTAAGAAAACTACAATCCCAAAGGGAATTGTAGTTCTAAAACACTGCATGTCAGCAAACATAGAACACTAGTGTGAAACGGAGAGGCCCCCTGGAGTCGGGGAAACACTCAAACTATGGTATTTCATATTTTTAAAAGTTGGCTCAGTTTAAGAATTAAGTTGTACAGCCTCGGATTGTCTTCTGGTTGGACTTGTGTTGATCAGTTGCTGTTTCTAGTCTGTACCCAGACACTTGTCAGGCACTGGATGTCTGCGCTTTGGGGTTTAGGCCTCTTCGAGATGCCTGTCTGTTTGCAGATTAGCCTGAGTGATGCACAATAGTTCAGAATGTTGTGCTGCTTGCATTAACAGTAATTTGGTAATATGGACCTATACACACTGATATTGATACTACATATGGTGATCCATTTTTTTTTACCTGTTTATTTTAAAACAGGTTGCACAGGTGAAAACAATACAGGCATATATGAAAGATAGAATTACCCCAATTCCAAGTACGTGAGACTGAGCCAGCATGGTCTGGAAACCCTGAAACTCTCCCCTCCCCCCTTCTCCAGCTCAACTATCCTCCTGGCTCGATAAAGCAGGTATCTGTGAGTAGCTTGCTGCCCGAGTGTAGGGCCCATCGGGCCATTTGGTGTTTGTAGGTCATTGCTGGGAAGTTCTGATCATAGTCAAGGATTGGGGCCCAAATGTCTGCAAATCGGTGTAAAAGGCCTGCCTTGGCTGCTGTAACTTTTTCTGCGACCAAAATATCCCAAAGTTTGATCCATCAAAGAGTCATTGAGAGGCCTTCAGCAGTTTTCCAGGTACAGGGTATTGTAATTTTCCTGGCCAGTAGGAGTTGCATAAGGAGTTTGGCTGTTCTCGCGGTTCTTGGGTGAGCCCCTGGTGCTGGGCCGCCTAGCAGGATCGTTTCTGGCTCCCTGGGGATTACCACCTGGGTAATATCCTCTATAGTAGAAATGCACTGGTCCCTGAATGATTTTACGGTTGGGCACGACCAGCACATATGAAAGTATGACCCTGGCTGTCCACCCCAGCACCAGTATTGGGGGTCAAGGGACCGGTTAAAGTGGTGCAAGCGAAGTGGAGGGTAGTACCATCTCAGAAGCAGTTTATGGACATATCCGGTTCATGATACAGAAGGAGGAGGAATGAGTTCTAGACCATATGTCCACCCACGTTTGGTGTTCCAGAGGGTGCCCTAGGTCAATCTGCCATTGTGCCATGTAGGGGGCTCTTGTGGTGGGCATATCCTCCTGTAACAGTTTGTAGAGTGTTGAGATTTCCCTCTGAGGTGGCAGATCCTTCAGGGTAAGCTCAAGAGGGGCCGGGCCCATATTGCTGCCTGCTGAGTTTTGGGGGTGGGAGCACCAGTGTCGAAGCTGCGCATAAGAAAACCTGTCTGTTTCCGCTAGGTGAAAAGCTGCTTTGCATTGTTCAAAGGAACGGGGTTGGTCATTCTCATAGAGTTGTCCCAGGGATTCAAGGCCCCCGCCATCCAATTTTTGAGGTTCAGTGGTTGAAACCCTGCAGAGAAGGACGGGTTATAGAAGATCGGGGAGAAAGGACCTAAGCCTTTATGTTTTAATGCTCAGTCCCATTTTTTAAGGGTGTGTTTAGTGGAGGCCAAGATCCCAGCCCAGGTTCAGGATAGCGAAGACGGGACGTGTGGAAGAAAGTAAAGGGGAAAGGTGAGATGGGGTTGCTCTAGCTCCACCCATTTCGGGTGCCCAGAGGTCCAGAGGTTATGACCCACGCCAGCACATGCACCAGTTGTGACGCTACTTGGTATCTACGCAGGTCGGGGACCCCCAAGCCTCCCAATCTAGAACTGCCCATCATGGCCCTTTGGGAGATCCATGCCTTCACACCTTTCCAGATAAACCAAAGCATTTTTCTCTGCATACGTAGGAAGGGAGGCAGAGGGATCGTGGTTGGGGGGGAGTTGCAGGCATATAGGAATCGTGGAAGGAGGTTCATCTTACAGACGGTGATATGCCCAATGAGCTAGATCTCTTGTGAGGACGATTGTGCAAGATCTCTCTCTAGCTCTTTAAAGAGCAGAGGGAAGTTCAACAGGTATACATCTCTAGGACGGGCTGGGATGTGTACCCCTAGGTAGGGAATAGATTTCTCACTCCATTGGATTGGGCATAGGGGTTCTAAGATCTCCCGTTCCCCTGGGTCCAGGCCCACCCCCAAGGCAGCAGATTTCCCGAAATTGATGCAAAACCTGCCACCCTCCCAAATCTGCTTAACTCTTTAAGGGCTGACGTTAGTGAAGGGCGAATGTTTGTCATGGATAGCCGCAAATCATCAGCATAGAGTGAGATCTTATGCTGGTAGGCGCCAATGTGTAGGCCAATGATGCCTTGGTCCAACCGAATCTGAAGGGCAAAGGGCTCCATTACCAGAGCAAATAGTAGAGGGGACAGGGGACAACCCTGCCTAGTCCCACAGGTTAGGACGATTGGATCGGAAAAATTGGAGTTGACCCAGAGGAGAGTCTTGGGGGATTGACAGCTCGCCAGGACGAGTTTCTGAGAGTTCGGGCCAAAACAAAAAGCTTCTAGAGTAAGTTGTAGGAATGCCCAGTCTACTTTGTCGAAGGCCTTGGAGGCATCCAGAGCCAACAATGCCAATTTATGAGAGTCTTGGGCTATGATGTCCACTAGATTCAGGGCTCTACGTATGTTATCCCCAGTTGAGCTATGCCTTATGAAGCCTGTTTGATCAAGTTCTATTAAGTTGGGTAGGACATTCGCTAAGCGATTTGCTAAGATTTTAGAATAGATGTTGGCATCAATGTTTAGCAAGGAGATGGGCCTATAGGAGCTATTTTCACTGTGGTCTTTGCCAAGTGTAAGCAAAAGGATGGTTATAGATTCTTGCGTTGACAGAGTGACTGACCCCGAGACACCAAATGAATTGAAGAGGGCTGTCAATGGGGCTACTAGTTGGTGGCAAAACACTTTGTAAAATCTTGTTGTGAACCCGTCCGGGCCTGGAGCTCTAGGTTTGAGGGACTTGATGGCTGCCTTGACCTCCTCACCTGTTATTGGGGCATCCAGATCCTCTGTGTCGGGTTCCTTGAGTTGTGGAAGAGCGACATCCTGTAGGTACCTCTGTTGCTCAGTTTTGACTCCGGGCACCGCCAACATTGTCTCAGAAAGATGGGCGGCTGCTAGTCGTAGTTCATCTTGCTCCGCACACTGGATCTTGCCCTGGGAGTCGCGGAGGCCCACTGTAGCGTTCTTCCTCTTCACCTTAGCCAATTCCTCCACCAGGAGTCGATTTGCTTTGTTGTTCCTTGCATAGTAGCCCTGTTTGGATTTAGCCAGTAAGTGCGCTGTGTCCTCTGCAAAATGAGCGTCCAACTTCCTAGGAGCCGTTTGTAGGGTGCGTTGGGTGCTCGGGGACCAGCCTTTGCGTTTATGAAGGGCTTTGGCTTCCTGGACCTCTTCCTCGAGTTCCATACGGGTTTGTCGATTGCGTTTATGGTATGCTGCCCCATGTGCGATTAGTTCCCCCCCCGCACTACTGCTATCATAGCATCCCATGTGTTAGCTGGTGCGGTATCTTCAGTCGGGGTTTCCCGAAAGAAGTTCTTGATCACTGTGGAATCTCTTAATGGCATTTCATTCAAGATGGTGTCATATAGGTTCCAGCAGCGCCGAGAGGGTGGGTCACAGTCATGGGCCCAGAGTATCAGTGTAACCGGAGCATGGTCAGAGAGTACCTTCATTCCTATGGTCACATCGTCAACAAAGGCAAGGATTTGTGGGGAGGCCAGTAAGAGAATGGGGAGGCCAGTAAGAGATGAATTTGGGAGAAGGTCCTATGCACATGTGAGAAGAAAGAGAAGTCCTTTTCGCTGGGGTGAAGCACTCTCCACGTGTTCACTACCCCCAGGGTTCAAACAGTTGAAGGAAGCTTGTGGCAAGCTTAAAGTCTTTGGGGTTTGGGGGGTGCGATCTGTCCCATGTGGGGTCTAGGACCCCATTGAAGTCTCCTCCTATGATGATTTGGCCTTCAACAAAGGGGAGGAGGGCTTCGCCTAGTGCTTCAATAAATGTCTCCTGTCCTTCATTGGGGGCGTAAACCGAGACAAGGGAGTAAAGTTGTCCTAATATAAAGCCTTTGACTGCTGTATAGCGGCCCTATGGGCACAACAGTGTTTCTAGTATCTGTGGTCGCACATTCCTGGCAAAGAAGATGGCTGTGCCCCCTTTTTTGGTTCCAATAGAGGCCAGATATTGGAGCGGGAAATTTCTATTGCGAAGGCGTGTGAAATCTGCAGGCATTAAGTGAGTTTCTTGCAAGAAGACCACCAAGCTTTCCATATCTTGAAGCTATTTCAGTGTTGATTTCCGTTTGGAGGGGGGGTGCAGACCTCTAATATTCAATGAGGCCAACTCCAGTTTTTGGAGTAGTGGGGGGAGTCCCTGGGGCATTAATGTTTCCTGGTTGAGGGGTCCGAGCCAGGTGTGGTTCAGTCGCCATTCAGTGGTTTTGTTATCCTGTTATCAAAGTTTTAACATGAGCTTCCAACATGAAGCCGTAACAGCAAACTTGTGGGAAGCCGAATGATTTCTGTTGGCATGTCCCTTAACCAACTGGGATAACACTGTTTGTGATGCACTCCAAGGGGTTTCAGGTGACATCCATCTTGGAGTCAGGCATAAGCCAGCATCAGGTAAGTAAATCTTGTGTGCTCCCAAGCGTATCGATGATTACTGCTCTGGCCAAGTGAAGACCTCTGGTTTGAAAGAGCCGATTGTCAAGGCAGCGGTCGTCATTTATCCTGTAATCCGTCAGATCTCAGCAGGGGGTCACCTTGCATTCTGCCCTTTCTGGACCTTTGTCCAGGTTGCGCGCTTCGGTTTTGGGGAGAGTTCTTCGGAAACCCCCCCACCACCCATTTTAATCTCTTACCCCACCCCAAATATATTTTAAAAATTCAATATTTTTTCGTTATTATTGTTTAGTTATCAATATTATTCTCTGTTTTCTATTCAGTAAAATGACTGGATATTCATTGGACAATGGAGCTCATGTCCACTCACAACTTTTCTCAGCTGAGCAAGTTTGCTGTCTCTAAAAATACTATTCTCAATTTTCAAATGATCTTTTGTTGTGATGGACACAGATGTTGTGTGCTCCATAGCAGAAGGTGGAGGCCTCTAATGGGTTTGTAATGCAGCTGGTGGGGTCAGCATTGGCTAGCAAGGATTACACTGGCCAAGACAAGCAAACTTTATCTTGCTGACAGTTTAAATCTGTCAGTGGGGGATGTTGGATACTTGCCAAGAATAGCCTTTAGACAGTGTTATCCAAAACGACTCCCGGGAAACCTAGGTTGACCTGGTCTCCACGCTAGTTAAATGGAAAAGGAGTTTTCTGCCTCGCCCAAAGAATGCTGTAGCATCAGGCCTCTAAAGAGCAGCACATTGTGAGGCTGCTCCTTGCACACCCAGAATGCACTGCAGGCCAAATTTACATACAAACTGGACTGTGCAGTGATTTCATCTACATTTTAAATGTATAGCGTTTAGTTGAGTCAAAATGATCACTATGATTTTATATGCATATGTGTGTGTTTGTATATATTGCAAGAAAGGGATAAGGGGATGGACTTTGCAGGGGTAAGATGGGGGAGGGGTTGGTTTGGGCAGGCCAGAGGAAAAGGGGGTATGTGGGGGAAACCCCCATTATAAGAAAGGAGTTCATGTGATATGTAGATTTAAAATTATGAGATTTTTACTCAACCAAACTTTGTACATTTAAAAAGTGGTAGGAGAAACCAGTAGAACCTAATCTATGTAGATCGGAGAAACACTACACCGGTGTACTGGAGGGCAGAGCGACCTCTGAACGGGCCCATGAGATTCAGGGCTCGCCCTCCGGCACCTTAAAGCGAGATAGCTGCACCTTGAGGAGGATGGGGAGCAGGATTCACTTACTCCAACACCAATCAAATAAGGGCAAGTCAATGGTTTGGCAAAGGGAAGTCAGTTTAATGACAAGTACAGAAAACGGGGAAACAAAAGGTAATCATCAGTGATGCGATCGCCTGTCTCGCTTCAACTCCCAAATTCTTCATGCAAACAGTAACTTTTATAGCAAATTCTGGTCATCATTGACGTGTAACACTCATAAGTTTGACATGCAATTCTATTGGATGGAAAAGGTAACTTAAGTATAGGTGCTTTATCTTTATATGGTAACAGAGTGTGAGGATTGGATAACTCTTATTGGGTGGGCATCTAGGTCCGTCCCTTTACATCACTCGTGATAGACGTCACTAAAAGTACGACGTCTTATTGGTTCTACAGCTATAGGACCCTAGATTATTTGGTCCATTGTGATTGGGTAGGTTACACCCCTAGGCATAAATCTCCACTTTTAATTAGCAGCATGCAGAATGGACACCCAGATGCAGAGTGCCCCAAAATTCACCCTGCCTCCCTTCCATCAATCAGTACCTTAGGGCTATGTGTCAATTAGTTGGCTGAGGATGGCCTCGAAACTATAACTCTTATCAGGAAAAGTTATGGCATTCTCGGGTTTTAGGTGACATCAGAGGTTGGTACCTCTTCACCCTTGGCTGGTCACATGTATATTCACTGTGAATCTGCTTCATTCTCCTTCTTTTCATACATTTGATTCTTCCGTAGCCTCCCCACCTGCCTGGGGCCTCCTTATCTCGACCTTCACTGGCTGGCTGCTATGCTCTGAAGTTTCAATTCTCTGAGGTTGCCGCTCTCCTCCCTTCTTGGAGTTGACCTTATTTTATTTTATTTATTTATATTTGTAGAGCGCACTACAGCCCACAGGCATCGCGGCGCTATAGCAGTACTCAAAGAAGGCTCGCTTAAGGGTTACAGTGAAGCCGCCCAGGTAGATAGACTTAGTGACGATACAATGCATGGTATAGGGTTACATACATATTACCTTGAATTCCCAAGCATGAGCTACTTCTCACTGTGTTTCGATTCCGCTCTCCCTTCTGGTTTTAGCTGGAATATGACTTTCGGCCTGTTCTGCCCATAGCAGCCTGGGCTTATTTCTGCTTTACAAAATGCAGTCTCACTTGTATAATGTGCTTTGTTGAGGTAGACATATAGTTGGGACTTGCCGCTCTATTCTTCTACTAAGCATTGCAAGCAGTACCGTTTTCTTAGCTTCTTGTGTTTCAAGCCTATTTACAGGCATTTAGTTAGTCGCATATTTTCATCTCACTTCATAGTTACGTTTCTTTATATTAACATCGTTTCTTCTTGGACGTCCATTACATCGTTATTCCTTGCATTTCGCCCTTGTTTGTCAACTTTCGTTCGTTGTTTATGTTCATTTGTACATCTGTCTGGGCTCTTATGTCATCACCAATTGCCCTCCATTACGACTCTTTGGGTCTCTTCAGGGACAGTTTGTAAGTAGTTTTAATTTCGTGCCAGCTGCTGGTACGGTTGTCTCAGTGGGTACCGAGCTTCCCATGGCTGTCTGGTTATAGGCACTTCGACAGGTATTGCATTTCTGATGGGCACTGGGCAGAGGCCTAGAATTGCTCTCTGTTGGTTCATTTGTTCCTCATACGTCACATACCTTGGTGAGTATGTCCCTGATACCTCAAAAAGGGGGGCTGGGGTGCAGGCCATGTCTGGGACCTCCTCTGCACTCCCCCCTCTGGTCGGTTCATCGACCACTTCTGCTTTATCCTTTGGGTTTGTCTTATTTGGCTCTTCTGCTTCTTGTTCATCGTCTTCTGGGTTTGTACATGGTGGTGTGAACATATGCATCTTTGGAGTCCATATTTTTATCACTCCTTTCAGACTTCCTTCTGTCTTTACATGTTCATCTTTGTTCCAGGTCATGAGCGGACATTGTCCATTTGGGCTGCAATAGATCCACTTTCCTTCGTACCTTCGTCGTTTTCTGGGATACACAAACTTTGTTTCTTCTGGCGCAAATTCGTTAGCCCTCACACAGTCTCTGATTTCTTCATCATTCAGGTCTCTGGGATTCCATCCTGGTTTGACATCGACCATGATCTTCATTCCAATGGCTTTCTTCGCACTTTTCTGGCACTGTGTGATGATTATCTTGATAACACAGAATCCTAGCAGCATTATTATTAGCAGGGCTCCCAAAATTTTGAATATGTCTGCCATCCATTGTGGGACCCATAGAAATAGTGTTCCAAACCAGCTGTCATCATCAACCTCATCAGTTTCATTGATAATATCGTTTTGCAGGTTTGTCAGCATACTTATGGCTTCTGTTAAAGTTCCATTTTCTTCATCATGCAAAGGTATAAACGTGCAACATGATTCTCTAATTTTTGCGCAAACACCTCCATCCATCGAAGTGATCATGTTGAGTACATATCGGTTCTGGAGGGTCATCAATCGGATTGCTCTTAGTTCTTCTTTGATTGCGTTGAATCCTTTTATGGTTGTGTTGATGGTCTGCAATAACTCCCATCTGGTTATCTGCAACCATTTAGTATTTGCTCCAACTTGGATGTGTGGCAAGAGTATTGTTGTGAATACTGATGAGGTGAGGCTAAACAGCCTGTGTTCGTATGGTATTGCATAAAATGCTTCTTCTGATTTGGCAGAAAAGTAATTCTCTATCTTCATTCGGGATACCAGTTCCACAGACCTCCTCTTCCTCATGTGAGCATCTACCTTTGGGAAGCTGTCACTACTCAGGTCACTTTTTGGGATCACTAGTGCAGGAATGTGGATGTTCACTATCGTGCATATGCCTCCCCAGTTTTTCGGCAACCTTATGTATGCTTTGGATCCATTCGCCCAGTAATGATCCATAATTATTGTGGTTCCGTGAGTCATACCTGGAGCTTCAAAGATGCGTCTGCAGTTCTGATTCTCTCCCATCTTCCTCGTGCCATTGTTCCTGAAGCACAATTTTGGGCTTTCCAGTGGCACTATCTGCAGGGGTCCTCCTCTGTCTTCGACCCATGTTAGTAACTTCACCAACTTTGGCCATAGAGGTTTGCACAGGTTTTGTGAGTTTTCTATTGCTTCCTTGCAGGCTCCAAGGACCATCCATGCTCGGCATATCACTACTCCTTTTTCACATCTGTTTGGAGAAAGCACTGTTCCCCAGATCTGCATCTGGCCTCTATTCTTCCAAATTTGGGCTTCTTCTGGGGTTTTTCCTTGGATGTTCAGTCTCGGGTTTATCCCCCATCTTGTTCCTGCTCCTTGCGCTTCTGGCTTTGCATACCAGATCACGTGATTCCTGGTATGGGCTCTGTTTCTTGTCTTAATGTCCTGGACATAGTCATCTTCATCGGGATATGCTATTTCTGTTGCCCATATCAGTGAGGCATCTTTTCCCATGAACTGTACTCTAGTTTTGCACATTGCTGTGTGTGACAAACAGTGTGCTGTCTGGACATCAATTTCTACAGCCACAAAGATTTTGGATTTTCCCATGCTGTATGGCAGAAGTGCACAGACAAAGCATTCTCCTTCTGATTTTCTTCTTCCAACTTCCTTCATGTGTTGGTACCAAATGTTATTTCCTAGATGTGCTGTGCTGTCCAGGTAATCGTTCAGTTCATTGTTATCTTCATGTGAACTTCTCTTGATTCTTGGCGTCTTTCTGTAGTTAGCTATAACTACATCTCTAAATGCGTCTGTGTGACTTTTCCTTGCTGGAGGATTCTCGGCATGCTTGTCGGTGAAGAAGGTTTCGTTGTCTGTATTGCTGTGGTAAGAGGCGGTTTTGCATTTCTCTTCCTCTCCTCTTGTATTCTTTCGTAGAGTGTCTTTACCCACCATCCGTTTGGCATCAGCCCAACGTAAGGTTGTATCGTGGACCCGGTGTTTGTAATTTTTGTTGGAACTGGTATGCTTGTCACTCTAGTCTCTGTAGTTTTATTTTTCAGCTTCTCGTGTAGTTTGTTTGCTTTAGCTATAAACGGGAATAAATGATCTATCAGCATTTGTGTCTTTGCAGTGAATTCTCTCGTAGCCGTTTTTGTCTTCTTGAGGGCTTTTGCTATAACTTCTTTGGTTGGTCTTTCACTTGCTTCTTTACGGTCACCTTTATTATTTTCAGGGACTGGATGTTTGATAGGCAGTCTCGTGCTTTCTGTTGTCCTTGTTCGAGGTTCTGCAGCCATTGACACTTACCCTTGTTCGTGTGCATTCATTGTGTGTGTGCGTGCCGTGTTCAGTGCTGTGTTTTCATTAATTCCGTGCTGACCCTGTCTCCAGCTTTTCTCTTCATTCATTACCTCATGGGTGTATGAATCACTGCTAATTACATTCAATTTTAGTTCGTTCACCTTACCATCAGATTTTCTTGGAACCGGAATGACTATATAGGGTCTGGGTGCTTTCATGGGATTCATACGTACATTATCTGGTGGGTGCACTGAAATTGGAACGCTTCGTGCACCAATAAAAAATGCTGTTCTGATAGTGACAGAAAAACAATAATAATCACTATGCATATACACATAATTGTGCGCTATGACAATTTGCAGCATTTTCTTCCAGGATAGTGGGGGCGCCCCTCTGTTTGTGGGAGAACCAGGTTACTGTCTGGGCCCCCATCTCAATCGTGTCAGTGTTTAATTCTTTTCACTTACTCCATTATTGTTTCTCAGAAAGTTTGTAAAATAAAGTGTCTTGTGCTTCGTAAGGGTCCCCCCTCTTGCGGGTGACGATTGTCTCTGGTTACAGAATGCGTTCCCTTGCTAGACTATGGTAAAAGACTAGACTAACACCTTTGGTGAGTCATGCTCATTATGCATATTCAAAATAGGTCAATTCCCAGTCCACCCCCCGAATTCGCTTCAGTCCTAAGGACATGCTGGATACTGTTCTATGCGAAGAATGGAAAGATGGTAGTCAATCAAAGTCAGAGTCAGAAAATAAAAATAAGAATAAAAATAAGAAAAATAAGACAGTGAAGTTCTCGTCTCGACACTCTCGATCTGTCCCTTGGCAGATGGATGAAGAACTGTGTCTCTGTCTCCTGGATCTGTCCCTCGGCGGAAAGGTGAAGAACTGTGTCTCTGTCTCCTGGATCTGTCCCTCGGCGGAAAGATGAAGAGCTGCCTTGGTTTCGATCTGTCCCTCGAAGGATAGTTTCACTGGAATCGCCTTAGATACAGTTCCACTTGGAGCATTGTTCCATGGAGGAGTGTTACCATGTGTGTGACATTAGCTGGATCTCTGATGAAGGTGATGACGTCAACCTCGGCAGGTCTCACCACCATTTCTGGATAGTCAGTGACTGGATGGAATAGGACATTATGTGCCAGCCTGACGTCCTCGGGTGACAGGGACATTTGTCCTGTTCTGCCGGGTTTCTGGATCACAGGCCTTTCTTTTGACGTGAACAGTATCTACACTTTCCTGCTGCGTGGATTGCGACCAGGTAGTTGAGCTTGATCCACAGCTGGTTCAAATGTTCCGTGTTTGTTGGATTTCTGATGAATGTGAGTGTGTCTGTGGTTGCCCGACGAGTCCTGGGCACTCCTCTATGATACGAAAGAAAAGCGTATACGTGTGTTCATCGATGCTCACCTGTGGTGGAAGCATTTGTGTCCTTAGCACTGTATTCGGGCCACTCGGAGAAGGCCTCCTCGAGGACAGTCAGCAGTTGCAGTATTGATTTCTTGTTAGCAGGATCTTGAACAAAGTCTGTGACACTGGTGACTCTCCCTAAAAGTGATGGATATGTCTCTAGTACTAACTGGAACCAGGATAGCACATCCCTTGTGATATTCCTGCTGGGGGATGTCATAAGTTCTGCAAAACAAAGTCTTGGTGTTGGTTGCTTCAGGTGACTGTTTTAAGCTCTAAATGAAAAGTCCTTGTTTACAGTCTATCAGAGTCTTGTTTTTCAACAATGCTTAAGTGTGGCTTGATTCAAACATTCGTATTATCCGTGCGTTGTGGCTTAGATGCGCAATTCTCTTCTTCAACCTGCAACTATGATGCACAGAGTGTCCTTTATATGTCTTTATTCCCCTTTTGTTCAGCGGAATTGTCCAGTTTTAAGACACAACTTGCAGAGGAGTTCCTTTTCTTGACTTTTGCTGCTCATGCGTCCTTCTTCGTCGTCATGGATCCCGTCTGCACGTGCTGAGGTTCTTCCCTGTTATCTGTGATTTCTTCACGGTGGGGTGCAGCTAGAGGGATCTCACCGATATAGGGTTTAATGTCATTAAGGAAGATCCATGCTCGCCTGCCTTACAATTTAACGGCTGACGGAGCGCAGTCCTCTACGATGAAAGGGCAGTTGAATCTTGGCTCATCCCACCTTTTTCTCGTGTGGTTCTTTACCAACACGGCATCACCAGGGAAGATGATTGGCGCATATAGACCTTGAACTGTGTCTGTTTCAGCACCTCCTGCTGTGTCTTGTGCTGTGCAGCACCCTTTTCGTTGTCGCTGTACTTGGTCTGAAACAATAAGAAGGCTTGATGTCATGCATTTCAGGTATTCCGACAATTCGGTTCCCTGGACCTCTCAGGTTGACTGGGCATCACATCTAGCTCTATTTCGGGGGGTAAGAGGGGTACTCATTCATTTTCCTGTCACTATCTCGTGCGGCGTAAAATGATGGTCGGAGCCTGGTTGGTTCCGAAGAGAATACAATGCCAGTGGAAGGCAGTGCAACCATCCCCTCTATATAGTAAGCTTCAACTTGGCTGTCCTTTCCTTTAACAATCCGTTGAGCCTCTCACAAATACCATTACCTTCCGGATGATATGCTGACGAGAACATGTGCTTTATACCAAGCAGCAAGCTAATCTGCTCAAAGACAGAGTTTACAAAATGAGCCCCAGTGTCTGATCTCATCACCTCACACACCCCCCATCTAGGAAACACTACCCTCACCAGGAATTTGGCAGCACAGGTTGAGTCTGGGTGTGTAGAGGGACCTGCTTCTATCCATCTAGAGAATGGACCACCACTACAATTAAATATCTGTATCCATTACACACTTGAATCATGTCGACATAATCGATATGTAAGTGCTGAAAAGGCCCATTTGGCAGGGGGATGACTCCTATCATTACTTTTAATGTGTGCCCGGTGGTGAATTGCTGGCAGATTATGCAGTTCACCATGAACAATGCCACATGCTCCGCTAAATTCGGTATAAACCAGTCTTCTGCGAGCGTTGCAGCAAGATTTTCTTTTGACATATGAAATGGGTAATGCAGTTGCTCCAATGCTATCTTTAGTAGTGCTACAGGCATTACCAGTTTACTGGTGCTGTCTTTCCGCCACAATCCGTCTGAGGGGTTTAACGAACACCCTCGACGCTTCCACAGGTTCTTTTCGTCCTGTGGTGCCTCCCCTTGAAGTTCGATCAGTTGAGTCTGTCCCATATTACTACAGGCTTCTGGTGTGGCTGGAGCTACCATCATTCGTTCATGGGTACGTACCACTTCTACTTCCATGATCGTTTCAATCTTGGATGCCATACTCTTGGCTTCTGTGTCTGCTGCGTGATTTCTGTGTGACACAAAATCTGTCCTGTGAGTATGGGCTGCGCATTTCACGACTGCTATGCCCACTGGGAGCTGTAGTGCCTTCATCAGCCTGTCCAATAAGGCTGATTGCTGTACTGGCGTGCCGTCCGCTCGGAGGTAGCCCCTCCTTTTCCAGCGCGCTAAACCTGCGTGTACTGTGGATGACACATAGGCAGAGTCACTGTACGCCGTTACTTCCTGGTCTGCGTGATTCACAATGGCGAGTATTAACACCAATATCTCTGCAGCCTGTGCTGGGTAATGAGATGTTATTCGTGCACTGACGAGTATTTGAAATTCTCTGTTTGCTTTGTGTTTTATTACGGCAACGCCTGTATATCTTTGGCCGTCTTCTTGGTCGATTCTCGAAGAACCGTCAATTAAAACGATCTCACCATCTGCCAGCGCATTTTTTTTCACCCTGGGGATTTCGTCATAGAATTCTTCGTACTTTGCCCAGTCATGTATCGGCTCGCCTTCAGTGACTGGCTCAGCTGTGAACGTAGCTGGGTTTACTGTTTTACATCGAACTATTTTGATCGATGGATTAGATTTGATCACTTCATATGCAGAAACTCTCTGAGATGTTAATGTGCCTTTTGGTTTCTCTAAAATGGCGAATAATGAGTGCTCGACGTATAACGTCATGGAGCATCCCATTACAATGATTGTCGCTTTCTCTAAGGTGAATGCTGTGGCAGCTAAGCTTTGTTCACATGGGAACTGGCCTTTCATTACTGGGTCCAGATTCCCACTGTTATACGCCAGGGGCTTGTACCCCAACAAGGTTTTTTGAGCGAGTACAATCGTCAAAACTCTGCCATCTGTGTGCAAGAACAGGTAGAATTCCTCTGCATAATTAGGAATCCCGAGAGCTGGAGCAATGCAAATTGCTCTCTTGAGTTCTGCAAACCCTTTGTCCATTGCCTCAGTCCATTCAATCAGTTCCTTTGTCGCTTGGGCCTTCTTTAGGGTCTGGAGCAAGGGCTTGGTATACAAGCTGTAATCGAAGACCCATGCTCTAACATAGTTGCACAGGCCTAAGAAGCTCTGCATTTGTTTTATTGTGAGTGGCTTAGCCGTGTTCATGATAGCTTCAGCCCTTTCTGGGGTCGCCTTTTCCCTTCATGCGAAAATACCTGGCCTATGTACAGCACCTCTTGTTGACAGTATTGTAGCTTTTCCTTGTCAACCTTATATCCTTTCTCAGCCAGTATAATCAAAAGCTGGATAGAGTCGCGCCTGCATTGCTCTTCAGTGGTGCTGCAGATCAGAATGTCATCCACATACTGCAAAACAACACTGTCTATTGCAATATTGCTTAGGTCCATTTGCAGGACTCTATTGAAGATGGATGGGGATTCACAATACCCCTGTGGCAACCTCGTGCTTTTCAGACGCATTTGTCTGAAAGTAAATGACATTGATCTTGTGAATCATGGTGCAGCGGGATTGAGAAGAAAGCATTTTTCAAGTCAATCACCGTGAAATATTTCGCCTCAGTTGGTATATTACATAGAATTGTAGATGGATTAGGGACTAGAGGGAACTCGGCTTCAACAATATTGTTTAATGCTCTTAAATCTTGGATTAAACGCCAAGATCCTCCCTTTGATTTCTTGACAGGATAAATCACTGTATTACAGGGTGATTCTAATGTCACTAGGATGCCCTGGTCCATCATGGCGGCAATTGTCTTCGAGATCCCTTCATCCGCTTCTCTGGACATGGGATATTGTCGCACCCTCTGTAAAATTGCTCCTGGTTTTAGTTTAATTTTCACTTCCCCCGCCCCTTTCAGAAGGCCCACATCATAGGACCCTGTAGTCCATACTGAGACAGGCACCCGGGCCATATCGTCATCAAAGTATGCGGGGCGGATCAGCGCTAACATCATTCTCTATGTTTGATCATTTTGACCCATAATGTGAGACTTACTTCCACCCTCGTCTCTTCTAAGTCAGGGTGTTCTTCGAACAGATCGTCATCGGTGATGTCAGTCACTCGAAATCCTTCTTCAAAGGCAATAATTGCACACCGTTGTCTGGCCTCATCGTCAAACCCTTCGACCATTGCTACTTTCCCTCGCACTGCTGCAATATGTATCATCAAGGGAAATACTTGTCCCCTTCTTTATACATAGGTATTCGCGGTCTGAATAGAAACTCGTCAGGGGTTCTCACGGTCCTATCTGCAAGACCTGGCAACCCCGCCATAAGCACACATATGCCATATGCGAAGACTTCTGGTTCTAACGGTAGAGCTCTCATGGCTACATGTCCCTAGTAAGCTCTGATCATTTCGCACACGTTAGAATAATGCATTCCTGGAGTGGAGCATATTATGCCCTCCTCCGTGAACGATATTGTCATATTCAATTTTGTCATTAAATCTCGACCCAAAATGTTCACTGGGGTCTGACACGAATACAATAACGGCACATTCATCTCACATTCTCCTACGGAGATGGGGAGTGCGTCTGTAAAGGGAACTCGACTGTGAGCTCCTGTGAAACTCTGAGTGTCTATGGCCTGGCCGGACAAGGAAAACTTGCCTTCTCGTATGCACAAGCGTGTTGCACCTGTGTCAACTAAGAAGGAATATTCTTTCACCCCTATGACGACATTCATCCTTGGTTCCCTGTTAGGGTCTGGTGTCACTAATAGGATAGAGCACATCAGAGTTCCCAGTGAGCTGTCCTAGTTCATATATAAGTTTGGTCCACCGTATATTTGTGAATTTTCTCCATTCCCAGGGTTGCCTTCCCTGCCGGAGTTTGTGCCCTGGGACATTTGCTGTGGTGTCTGTTGGGATTGTCCTAGTGGCAGGTTCCCCATGTTTGAGGGTTGAACCCCTTGTTGCACACCTTGCTGCAATCCTGGTGCTTGCTGCTGTACTATGTGATTTTGTGCACCGCCCTGTTGTGGGATAGCAGGCGGATTCACCGTGCTTGCTCCTATTCTTTAACCATTTTGCCACGTGCCTTGGCTTCTGCACGCGCGTACCACAGTTCCTGTCTTTCCACACAGCCAACATACTGGCGGTGGTCGGGTTATCTGTCCATATGACATATCTGAATTGCCCATCTGTACATTTTGAAATCCTCCTTGGTTACTCTGGAAACCTTCCTGATGACTTTGAAACCCTCCCTGATTACTCTGCCATCCTCTTCCTCTGAATCCCCTTCCCCTGAGGGAAAATCCAGCGTTACCCTGGTTGTTCTGCGGCGGGTTAGTCGCCTGTTGTACGTTCGGTTCAGCTGGGCTTGTCAGCATGGCTCCTTCGAGAGCATACTCTGATCATTTCTTTTGCACCAGCTTCGCTTCCTCACCCTTACGAGTTGCCTCCTTCTTTCGATTCTTTTCTTGCAACAGTCTACAGTAATGTGCAATAGTCAACTGTATTTTCGGCACATGGTTTAGCCTCTACTCCTACCAATTTCTTGAGCTGTTTCTGCACCGGTTCTGGCAATCCTTGGCACAATATATGGTATAATACAGGGATAGATTTCGTCCAAGATTCATGTGTTTCGAGCACCCACGCGTCTTGAAAATTCTGGATATAAAGCAACGGATCTTCTGACTCCTTCATTTTTTGAGTCATTATAGCTCCCATATCTGAAGTGTATGGATACAGCCCTCGTAGCGCTTTCCACACTGCTGCTCTACAATTATTGAATGGTGTTCTGTCATGGGTAGTATTAAGTATGGTTACACCAGGGTACCCTGCCTGTTTCCACACACCGTCTGCTCTCTCGCCAAGTATGGCGATCAGGAGACCCTTAATGTCCCCTATAGCTAACGTGACACCCCCTGTCATTTTTTCTAACTTGTGTATCCACTTCCCTGCTCCCGATGTCAGCATTGGAAGCTTGTTTTTCAGGTTCTCTCGATCCATGTGTGGCCATGGAATATATTGTGGTCTTACTTCCCCCTTTTTCTAGCAGCGGGAATTGGAATGCGCAGTCTTCCTTCTCTTTCCCCATGGCTCTCCTGTCTATCGCCGTGGTAATATTTCCGCATCGCCGTCTACCTGGCAATGTCCTCAACCTGTCCGCATAGGCGGGCACTGGCACCCCCCTCTGACCGTGGGTTGTTCCCACATGTCGGTCAAGCTGCACGGCGGACTCTGATGTCCTGGGTGCAGACTCGCTAGCGTCTGACCATCGATCGTACTCTTTTGTCCCTTGGGAGCCGCTTTTCGCATCGTTTCCCTTCTTCATTTGTCTCGTCCTCTGTTTCTCCTCCGGAGTCAGACATTGATTGTTCCGAATTCACACAACTCCTAGCATCTTCCTTGTTCTTACTAATTTCTAACCTGTCCATGGACAATCTCCCGCTCCCACTACTTCAGGTGACATCCTCTGTATCATATAACTGAGCGCTCTCCAAGCGCTCGTCTTCCCTTTCCCCGTGGGATATCAGCTCCAACCCCATTTCATCATATATTTTATCAATTGTTTCCCCGATGCTTCTGGTGTCGAAGTCATCTTCGATATCCGTCCTACTTGAGCCTGGTACTGAGTCGTACGTAGGAAATAATTCTTCAATATCTTCCCATTATACAACAGGATTAGGTTTTTTAACTTCCCTCTTCAAATATTCGAGATCGCGTGCCCTCTGTCTACACTTAAGTTCCGTATCATCATCAACTTCCTTGTGCTTCCTTGCTCCTTCTCTAGTCTTCTCTTCTCCTTTCATTTCTACGTTTGTTTGCCCTTCTAACTTCCTCATCTTCCCGACTCCTTATTCTCTTGTCACATACTCTTTGCTCTTCTTCTAAACTTCCCTGATTCTGTCTGTATCGGTCATAGGCTGCCTTCTGTTTGCGATCGAGCGGTTTTTCTTGCTCTTCGCGATATAGTAGTTCTCACCTCAGCCTATCTTTCCTTTTTATTCTTTCGTCCCTTATTTTCTTTTCTTTCTCCTTCTCCCTTCTCTGTACCTCATCAGACCTATCTCTCGGTCTCACATCATCACTTCCTTTACCATCAATTTATAACAATATCTGTCCTCCCATCAATTCGTCTTTTGCCAATGCTATCTCATCGGTTCTGTCCTCACTTCCTTTCCGTTTCTTTCCCTCTCTCTCTTTATCGAGAGGTGCACTACTCTGTGCCTGATCCTTCCTTTCCTCATCGCGTCTCTCCTTGTCCCTCGGGACTATGGAGGTAAGATTAATCTCCTGATCCTTTCCCTTAATTTTGTCAATACTATAAGTAGGTGACTCATATGCGAGGTTACTATAACCCGTAGCTGCCTTTAGCTCTCTTAGTGGGTAGCTCTGACTTCTCTGACTTCCCTCGATCTCTGGCTCAAGCGGGGCTGGTGGCGCGGTAGGCATCTCACCCCCCTCTGTGCATACATTTAATATCCAGTCTGCGGGAGGCTCTTCCTCCTTTGGCTGTTCGAACATTTTCCAAAGTTCCAGAACAGCAAGGCGTTTCTCTAGTTTCTTGACGGTATATGTGGCATGCAGATAAGTCGTCATATGCTGCAAGACGGCTTTAGATAGGGACCCGTTCTGTGGCCACGGCATAAACATCTTGTGGGCTGTACGCTTAACCCACTCAGTGCTGTATTTCTTAAGCTTGGGTGCATGTTTAGGCAACTGTTTATGTAAGTGGGCGAGTGGTGTAATATCCTCCATGCTTGAATTCTATTTCCAACAATATTTTCATGCACTTCCAATACTCCCAACAATATGAGCGAGCACCAAATACTGCAAACTCCAATCCAATCTTTTTTCCCCAAAAGGTTCTATCATCAATTTACTCAAGAACATCAATCCATGTGCGATTCCCTCTCAGTTACAGAATCACGTAAAACCCAAAACTTTGTTTCAAACAATCAATGATACACAATTCATTGCATGTGACATACAACAGAACACGTACAATTGACACTTGACAGACCAGACAGACACCAGCTGGACACATATATCTCTGCCTTCTAATCACACCCCGACATGGAGTTTAAATGAACCCCTTTTATGACGTCTTTAATCATCATATTAGCCTCATTTTTCACTATTGTGTGGGACCATGAGTTCATGTTTCTTCTGACCGATATATTAAAGCGCAGGAACAAGGCGAATCCTCTTACTTTTTTTTATCTCAGGTGTCCTTCCTGGTATCCTTTGTTTTTTCTTTTTTTTTTTATTTTTATTTATACGGTTTTTACAAACCTTTAAAAAGGAACATAACCTATTACAAACATCCACCCTCCACAGAATACTTCGTTCAGGATCACCATCCCCATCTACCTTTCCCCCAAATCATCAGCTTTCAGGATGGACAATGGGCCTTTATACATTTCCAAGTCATCAACAACCATGTTCAGCTGCTGTTCAATTATTGCTAAAAGTTGAGTCAGGGGAAATAACAGTTTTCGATCCGTGCCGTTAAACATGTGATCCCACCATTCCTCTGCACACAACGATGGGTGGATGGCACCCCAAGGTCCCAAAAGTACTGTTCTGTTGTCCCGAAAGCTATTACAAAACAACACTAGATGTTTCAGCGTCTCCGGTGCTTTGGTACAAAATCTACATCTAAGGTTTATGTTTTTGTTACATTTCCATTTTTGTAGCCGCTCTTTTGTTTTAAACAAATTTAAACGAAATAACATAAAGCGTCTTCGTGCCATTGGTTCCGCAAACAAATTGATGTACCCTTGAGGCGTAGTAAAGGGGCGGACTTCCATCGGCGCATTTGACATCAGCTTTGCCGTCGCTCTTTCAGTACACGTTTTCTCCCAGTCCAAGCGCCAGATTTTCATTTTAGCGGCAACTGGATTTTCGTGAAGTAAGCTGGGCTTGATGTCGTAATCTAATAATAAGCTTTCACATCTGTGCATCCATAAAGCCACCATATTCTGACCATTCGACGTTGCGCTATGGAAAAGTTCAAATTGCAAGATGTTTTCTTGCACTCGAGTTTTTCGATATAAGGCCAGTAAACTCCACACGATCCTTGCATGCAATGAAATCAGGGATAACTCGTATCTGATACACGAGGTTGAGTTCCCTCTGGGGAGACCCAACACCTTTGACCAAAATTGGTTCTCCAGGGAGGGCCACAATTCATGAGAGCATCCCAGAGCATTTTCCGCTCCATAGATCAGGACCGGCACAACTTTTTGCTGATAGAACATCCGCACCGGTTCCAAGGAGAATTTCCCATATTTCTTTTTCATTAGCAGAGCTTGGTTTGCTAACTGGGTGCACTTCCTTTTCTTTTCGTGTCTGCTACCCACGGGGCATCATTGATGCATGAACTTAGCACCATTCCCAAATATTTAACTTTGTGTGATGTCGTCATCGGGGACCCACTCATGTACCATTTTAGGTTTTTTGCTTTCCTTGAAGTAGCCCCTTTTAGATTTTTGAATATGAATACTTCACATTTCTTTGCGTTAATCAGCAGGTGAGATCCTCTGTTTTTTCTCTCGGGTGCCCCTCCCGGTAACCACTGTTTTCTCTTGGGTGTCCTCCCGGTAACCACTTTTTTCTCTCGGGTGTCTATCCCTGTAACCACTTTTTCTCTCGGGTGTCTATCCCGGTAACCACTTTTTCTCTCGGTGTCTATCCTGGTAACCACTTTTTCTCTCAGGTGTCTATCCCGGTAACCACTTTTTCTCTATTATACTCGAGTCATTATCCCCTTATATATACAGTCTTCTCTACTTCTGACTATTTTTTTTTCTGCCACCCTCTATTACCTTTTCCCTTACTTGTTCTAATGCCTACAAAACCTTTGCCAAAATATTGAGTCTTTTCGTTCACTCACCGCTCGCATGGTTCCTCTCTGGATCTTCGGGATCACCTGCCCCTCCGTTGCTGCCTCTCCGGTCTTTTCGTCCGATCGGCTGCCTGTAGGAATGAGAAGGGTTATGCTCTAAGGCAGGTTCCTTCAGACCCACTGCAGATTTTATGGACTTACACTATCATTGTCCACAGGAAGCTTCTCAGTCTAGTCAGCCGAATGGCGAAGGACTTGTGATATTGCCGAAAACCTAGAGTTACTTCGTGCTGTCGGTCAACATGTGTCTTAGCAATAGTTAATCAATACTCGATGGTCACTAAACGATTCTATGCTACCAAGTGTACTGGAGGGTGGAGCGACCTCTGAACGGGCACATGAGATTCAAGGCTCGCCCTCCGGCACCTTAAAACGAGATAGCTTAACCTTGAGGAGGATGGGGTGCAGGATTCACTTACTCCAACACCAGTCAAATAAGGACAAGTCAATGGTTTGGCAAAGGGAAGTCCGTTTAATTACAAGTACAAAAAACGGGGAAACAAATGGTAATCATCAGTGATGAGATCGCTTGTCTCGTTTCAACTCCCAAATTCTTCATGCAATCGGTAACTTTTATAGCAAATTCTCATCATCATTGACGTGTAACACTCATAAATTTGACATGCAATTCTATTGGTTGGAAAAGGCAACTTAAGTATAGGTTCTATATCTGTATATGGTAAGAGAGTGTGAGGATTGGATAACTCTTATTGGGTGGGCATCTACGTCCATCCCTCTACATCACTCGTGATAGACGTCACTAAAAGTACAACATTTTATTGGTTCTACGGCCATAGGACCCTAGATTATTTGGTCCATTGTGATTGGGTAGGTTACACCCCTAGGCATAAATCTCCACTTTTAATTAGCAGCATGCAGAATGGACACCCAGATGCGGAGTGCCTCAAGATTCACCCTGCCTCCCTTCCATCAATCAGTACCTTAGGGCTATGTGTCAATTAGTTGGCTGAGGATGGCCTCGAAACTGTAACTCTTATCAGGAAAAGTTACGGCATCCTTGGGTTTTGGATGACATTAGAAGTTGGTACCTCTTCGCCCTTTGCTGGTCACGTGTCTGTTCACCGTGAATCTGCTTCATTCTCCTTTTCATACATTTGATCCTTCCATAGCCTCGCCACCTGCCTGGGGCTTCCTTATCTCGACCTTCACTGGCTGTCTGCTATGCTCTCGATTCTCTGAGGTTGCCGCTCTCCTCCCTTCTTGGAGTTGACCTTGAATTCCCAAGCATGAGCTACTTCTCACTGAGTTTCGATTCCGCTCTTCCCTTCTGGTTTTTGCTGGAATATGAATCTCGGCCTGTTCTGCCCCTAGCAGCCTGGGCTTATTTCTGCTTTACAAAATGGAGTCGCACTTGTATAATGTGCTTCGTTGAGGTAGACATATAGTTTGCGCTTGCCGCTCTATTCTTCTACTAAGCATTGCAAGCAGTACCGTTTTCTTAGCTTCTTGCGTTCCAAGCCTATTTACAGGCATTTAGTTAGTCGCGTATTTTCATCTCACTTCATAGTTACGTTTCTTTATATTAACATCGTTTCTTCTTGGACGTCCATTACATCGTTATTCCTTGCATTTCGCCCTTGTGTGTCAACTTTCGTTCGTCGTTTATGTTCATTTGTACATCTGTCTGGGCTCTTATGTTGTCACCAATTGCCCTCCATTACAACTCTTTGAGTCTCTTCGGAGACAGTTTGTAAGTAAATTTCATTTCGTGTCAGCTGCTGGTACGGTTGTCTCAGTGGGTACTGAGCTGCCCATGGCACTTCGACAGGTATTGCATTTCTGATGGGCACTGGGCAGAGGCCTAGAATTGCTCTCTGATGGTTCATTTGTTCCTCATACGTCACATACCTTGGCGAGTATGTCCCTGGTACCTTGAAAAGGGGGGCTGGGGTGCAGGCCATGTCTGGGACCTCCTCTACACCGGACAAAGAGACTATTGATAAAATGCAGCCTCAGGGGGGTATCAGGTAATAGTGTCCCCATACATAATGTCAACAATACATAATGTCTCCGGGAAAAGCTATTGGCAACATTATAAATGGTGACATTATGCATGGGGACAGGTTGCGGGGATGTCCCCTGCTCCCCTTGCAATAATGTGTCTGCAAAAAATGGTGAAATGTTTGTCAGGACATTTTTGCGTGGACATTATTACATGGAACCCTCAGCAGTGGAAATGGGTAGGTTTGGCCCACTCCCCTGTCACAGTGAGCACTGAGGTGAGGACTTCCAGGCTCGCGTTTGTTGAAATAAATAAAAAATAGAAAGCACAGGTGGTCAACACTCCCAGCTTTCAGTGACTGCTTTGCAGAGGGAAAACATATAAAGCAGCAGCTTGGAACGCAGGCTTCTACTATCATTAATGCCTGGATTCCAAGCATCCAGGTTGGATGGCCACCCCAAACCATGCTCCAACGAGGCATGTAAGCAGTGCATCATGCCTCAGAGTGACAGTTCGGGTGAGGCTGGCTAAGGTTAGGATGCACCGGTGGCCTTGCGCCTACTTTCCGAACTATAGCTTACCTGAAGCAAAAAAATCAACTGCTTAACGTTTGTACCTGATCTCCAGAGTTGTTCTCGTGTAGGAGATAAATGATTGCAGCAAGGAACCCAGCAGCAGCCTTCTCTACATCCCATTGCTCACCTACCGCCAAAAGACCCATTGCAAAGCAGCTGGCATTGGCCATAAAGCCTTGCGTGGCCTCGCAGCCACATTTCTGTCACTTGACTCGTGCCCTCAGGAGCCTAAACTCAACCAGCGCCGTTATTGGCTCCGATATTTGAAATTAAGAGTAGAGGAGGAAAAATGTTCTCTTATCGCAGCGGCAAACCATGGGGCAATTTCCTGCCACTTTGTTGCAGGCTCTGAGGCCACTTGTGGCATGCAATGTGTTACAAATGGGACAATAAATGAGTAACACTTTTATAACTGGGGATGAGAAAGGCTGTCAGGTGAATGCCGAGACCCTTCCAAGCATTGCACTCTCCCCCGCGACTATATTCTGAGCAAACATAGGGGGAAATAGGGGCAGACAGTTACATATGGATGAGTGTCCCTTTGTGAATCAGGGATGCACTTTGATGTGCCACTCCCCATTGCCCGCCAATTCTCCCAATTCTCCAGGAAGGCTCAACCGACGCGCACCAGGAAATTGCCTGTGGCATATTCAATTTTAGGGAATCGCCTCACCGACCTCATGCTGGGAATTTGTCCACTTGCGTGTGCAAATAAAATAAAATACTATGCCCGCTTCTTTACTTTCATGCTTGGGTCTGAAAACTTTAGAGTGAGGGAAGGTTGAAGGCGGCCTGTCTCTTGGATGTTGGCATCAAGAGGCACTTATTGGTATGAGCCAAATCCTCTTTCGTATGCACTCGGTTTGTACCGGCATCAAATCATATGTCCAAGCTTGGTCTGTATACTGATCCCTGTTTTCAAACTTTTAATTTGATTTTAATTGATTGTTTTGCTGTTGCCGATTTAATAACACATTGAGTGCCTAATGGTGCTTGAATAGAGATTTCTGGCATGTTGAGTTATTAGACTTTGGCTATGGTTGTGAGATGCAGCCATACATGTCATTTAGTATCACAAGACATTGGATGATTCATTTGGGTACAGTTAATTTTTTTTGCAATCAAAATATATACTTCTGAACTATAGCAATTAGTTAAATTAATGCTACCTGAGGCAATAGTTATACATTCAAATGTTTTGAGGGTGTTGCGAAGTAGAATGAGTAATGTTGTTGAAATCGAATCAGACAAGAGGATCTGAGAGGTATCCCTAGCCTGTCTTACACTTTTCTCAGTGTTATCCCTATCCTGTTATTTTACACCCTTTCTGGTGTTATCAATATCATGTTTTTTGACACCACCTTCTTCAGCATTATCCCTATTTTGTTATTTTACACCTTTTCTGCTGTTATCCTTATCCTGTTTTTAACACACTCTTCACTGGTATCTCTATCCTGTTTTTTACACGTTCCTCAGTCTTATCCCTTTCTTGTTTTTACACCCGTTTCGGTGTTATCCCTATCCTGATTTTACACGTCTTTCTGTGTTATCCCTACCATGTTTATTATACACATTTTCAGTGTTATGCTTATCCTGTTTTAGACGTTTTTTGATGTTATCCTATCCTCTGTTTTTGACATCATTTTCAAGGTTTTCACTATCCTGTTGTTAGACCATTTTGGTGTTATCACTATCCTGTTGAAGAGGGATAGGGAAGCTTACCCCCCTACCCCCTCATACCGAATTCATGACAAGGAAGAAGGCCAGAAAATACTGCAATAACCCATTCTATTTTGGACCAATTCCCAATGGACCTATGATTGAAAAGTACGTCGAGAGGTATCCACTCAGCCAGCCATACCGACCAGAGGTGGTGCAAACCTATCCCTGTGTGGATGAAGAGCCACAGGCCATGATCAGGGGCACCTCTATTGACAGCCTGGAGTAAGCACCAAGGAGCAATGTTGCTGACGGCGTTAGAGACACCACGACATAGCGTTAGATAAGAAGCACACATGCCAGCCGCACTTCGGGACACAAACACACACTTGAATACATGAAGAACACAAGTATACAGTTCTATAGTTAGTGGACAGATACATATGCATACTGTCATTGCTTTTATTATTTTTGCCATTAGCCAAACACAGCAACACAGAAACCGAAAGAGACAAGAGATCCCGAGCCAAGCTTGCAGATGCTTACACACAAATAACCCAATGGAACTGCAGGAGCACCTATGGGACCTGACCGAGCCAAGTGTGACTATCCTATGGAAACGTAGTATAGTATGGACACTGTAGAAACCGCATTATGAGATTTAGGAAAATTACAGCAGGCCTCAGAGCAAGAGAAGAGCTAAGCCGATTCAGCGTGGACAGAGAGCAAGCCGTGTGAAACAGGAATCACAGCCAAGACCAAGAGATACAGATGACATTCCAATCCCCAGACGACAAAGTGACCAGCTGAAGAAAAGACTAATAAATCCTCATGATTCAGAGCTGCACAGCTCAAATTTATGGTCTCTGAACATGTGATGCAGTTGAAGCAGACAATGAAGAGTGATCAGCGGTGGGAAAGGACTACTGGTCCCAGGCCACCAGAGACAGACAGCGACAAGTATGCAACAAATGTTGCACCGATCAGGAGAGCACTCTCATAAGCTAAGGTGGTACACACAAGTTACAATGCAGGCACATAGTCATGCTTGTTACCTTGAAGAGGTACACAGCGAGCTGAGAACCTTTGCGGATGCCAGTTCTGGGGATGTCAGCTCTAGCCAATCACAGTTTAGTACCCTAGAGGTGGGTAGCAACGGGCAAAGACCAATGGTAAATCCACCATTAGTCTTGGGAGGATAGCTTAAGGGCAACATGCTCACCTTGGAAGCAAGACGACACAGAGCAACACAGGTTCGATCCCCGGGTCCGCGCTTGGAAACCTCTAGGTACTAAGCGCATTATTAGTAACCTATCATATCATATATCACCAAACCGCAACAATGTTATAGATAGTGACTTGAGGATGGACCAGGCCAGCCACCTGACATGCGAGGGCCCGTAGCGCATCATCTATATAGTCCACTATAGGTGGTAGAATACTCAATACCCAATCGTTTGGCCCGATAGGTTTTCTGGAGAAGGGCCCATAATGTGATGTCATGCTTACGACATGTGGTAGCAAATCTGGCCTGTGAGCCAAGGAAGAGCGAGATGCACATGGATTTTTCCTGTTCCTGTGCTGATCCCTGTTGGTTTTGCTTGTAATAAACCACAGTTTGAACTTGCAGTTGACTGGGTCCTCTGTGTATCCTGGGGAGAGGGAGTGGGCCCTCCAAGTCCGCAGACTTCCAGTGTCTCTCTAGCATACTTGGAGGTCCTCCCCAACAAGTTGGTAGCAGAGGTGATGGTTGGCTGCGCCTGCCCGGCACAAGGTCATCTCCTTCGCCGCTGAACCTGAGAAGCTGCAGGACCCTCGCATATTTTGAGAAGACTGGAAAACGAGGGCACGGATGACAGAATATATGTAAATTAGTATTGCCGTGGGTTGGGTGTTTTAGCTCGGATCATAGATTACGGTATCCCCGTGAGGGTTTGCCAGGGAGCTGGCCTACATTGCGGAAGGTGAATCGATTGGTTAAATCTCCTGGAGTGAGATGTTTTGCACGCAAGGCGAGACCGTGGGTACATTGCGATCACAAGAGAATATTGGTATACTCTGCTTGTAGGCGGAAAGACAGCTATGGGGTTTTGTGTGGTTTGGGAGTAACGGGCTATTACAGTGTGCATGTGTAATTTGATTTTTCTTTGCAGTACCTAGGTCAATATCTTGGTGACGTCACCCGTAGTTGGGATTTAACCCTGGTAATTTTTGAACATTGTTGGGACTATTTGCATCTGGGATTCAGCCCTGTTATTATTTTATGAACTGTGTTGGGATTCAACCCTGTTATTACTTACATCAGGATCAAATGACTTGGAACCAGAGTGCGCGCCTGACCTTCTTTTTCCAGTTTCAATCACAGTCAACGGGGACAGGGTCAAACAAGTGGGTGTCATGGGAGTTTAGGACACACACAGGGAGAGTAGGAGGGGGCGCGTCAAATGAGCAGACACGACTAGCGAGCGACTTACACGACACCACTACATACATTACTAGGCTCAGAGTCCTCCCAGGACAAAGGAAAGGGGAGAGAGCAATGGCTTATTCAAGGGGACGAATGACAAGGAGGTATGACAACAGCAGGAGAGCGCCCATACTAGAGCCAATAGACGCATGCAAAGGGATCGGGAACGAGAGAGGGGATAACAAGTCAGACTGACCAGAAGAATGCATGAGGAAGAGGAAGCGTTCACACAGATGCCCTTATTAGAGAGAGGAGGGGTCTGACCGCAGTATGTACCATGGAAATACACATACAAGGAGAATGTGAAGTGTAGGTAACCATCGTTGAGTGCAGGGGCTGGGAAGTGGATATATAAGATGGAGAAAATGACAGCGGGGCATAGGTTAGCTGTGGGTGACGTAAATGGACTTTAAGTATCGATCTTAGGAGATGCAGCTGATGACGTATGGAAAAGGGCAGGATTCCCGGGAGTGATGACACAAAACACAGCACATGACGGTTCACCATTTGCAATCTACAGGGCAGCAGTATGGCAAACACTGAGGACACAATACCCAGACACATCAGACATTGGGGTCATTACGTCCCGCAAAATGAGGGAAGATGATGTCCCTGTGCAGTACATTCAGGAGATTCAAGAGCTCTGGCGCCTTGCAACTCGAGAGCCTTGGGACACAACAGTAGCAATATTCGATCACACTCTGGTACAGGGGCTACCAGAGCCTGTTAAGAAGAGCTTAAGAAAATTGGTACGGATGGAAGCAAGAGGAGGAACTGAAATACAACTCATGATAGTTCACCATTGCAGGCTATGACAGAAGAAGATTAAGAAAAAGGAAGAGGACAGGAAGATGGACGAAGGAAAATGAGTGCAGAAAAAACGTTCAAAGTACGTGATGGAAGGGGTGGTCATAACCAGCCCCACCCCACAAGCACAGCAGCCACAACCACAACAGTTTGCATCGCCCATGGGGGAAGGGTTCATGGGGCGAGGTGGATCACAGCAAGGGTTACGAGGATGGGGTGGCCAACAGAGAGGGCATGACTTCGGATCACAGATGCATCACAATCATGGAGGTTTCCCTGGGGGGTTTTGGGGATATGGGCAACAGATGCAGCAGAACCCAGGAGGGCTTTCATGGGGCTTCCTGGGGTAACAGAGGGAGCCACCACAGTACTGGATGTGTGGGCAGTTGGGACACATTTCAAGAGTGTGTAGGAACAGAGGGATGCAGAAGAATTGGGTAGGGTAGGGCCAGCAGCCCTACCAAGGAGACCAGGACGATTACTATGCACAGGATCAGCCAAAGCAAGGACAGATGCAGTGCTCATATCAACAAATGCCACAAGCACAAGTACAAGCCCCACAAATGCAAATACAAGCACCACAAATGCCAGAACTGGTGCCACAATGTTTGCAAGCACCATAGATTCGAGGGAACACACAGCAATTAGCACAGATACATAGCAATGACACACCAGCACACATGGACACAGTGGTGACCGTCCACGTCAGACAATTGGGAGGAGTTCATGTTCATATGGCGGGGAACAACCCCTTTACAGGGAATGGGATGTCTCTGTACCCTCAATAGGACTGCCCACAGATGAACTTGATGTGTCCCATCCTGTCAATCTCACCCAACCCTGCAGTGGAACACCTCATAGGGGTGGCGATAGGTGACACAACATTTTCCTTTCTTGTTGACGCAGGGAATGGGCATTTAAATTGTCTGGCGATGCCATGAACACTCATGGATTCTCTGGGGCTCGGGAAGTGGTTCCTTTTACAGACAATATTTCACTTTCTATAGGAGATCACTATCTATCAATGTCTTTGCTTTACTCTCGACAGACACCCGTAAACATACTGGGACAAGACCATCTCATTCACAGACAAGGGAATAGTGTGCTCCACACCAGGAATACACATGCTCAATGTAATGCAGATTGTTCAAGCTTATTGTGGACGCAAGGAACAGAGTGGGGGCCAGTGGACCCGGAGATGTTCCAGTATGGAAATGACATTGCCATTGCATGGCTTCCAGGAATTGCAGGGAAGATGTGGAAAGTTCCAAACGAGTACCTATTCAGGCCTGAGCTACCAATGGACGAGGAAGAGGGAACCATAGTGCCAATAGAAATAGAGGCACTGGTTGCAAGAGAGGACTGGATTACAGTGCACGGGTTGAATGACATGGGATGGGCATGGAGAGCAGTGATCGCAGTGGCAGAGGGATGCAGGCTGACCACAGTGACAGATGAAGAGCGTTTCAGGGAAGAGAGGCTAGAAATAGAGATGGTGTTCGAAATGAGTGTGATCTATTGGTTACAGATCCACTACAGTGAAGTGCCACAGAGAATGGCAATGGCACTGGAGGCGGCGCCTCCATTCTGGGAGGAGGACATGGCCAAATTGCCCGGCACCCTATTGACCACAAGACCCTATGACGTGGGCCACATGAAGAGCATAGGCGTAGTGAAGATAAAGTGGAAGTCAGGAGCCATTTTACCAAGAGCAAAGCAGTATCCTCTAACCAAGGAAGCAGATGAGGGCATTTATGAGACAATAACAGCCATAATTGAGAGAGGCATTCTTGTACCATCAGAATCCCCATGTAACACTGCAGTGTACCCAGTGTGCAAGGAAAAAGGGGGGGTCATGGCATTTCATACAGGATTTAAGTCCACTTAACCATATTGTAGAAGCATAGTATCCTTTAGTTGCAGACCCAGCAACAATTCTGTGCAGCATTCCGGCAGAAGCTGCCTGCTTCACGGTCATTTGACTTGACCAGCTTTATGTATAGAAACCAGAAGTGGAAACACACTTGTTTACCAAAAGGCTACTGTGAGTCACCATCTATCTTTAACAGAGTGATACAGATGAACTTGAGCAACATACAGATGGAGAGCACAATTTTGCAGTATGTCGATGACATTTTGATCTGCAGCACGACAGAGAACCAATGCAGAAAGGACTCAGTGCACATGTTGACTGTGTTAGCTGACAAGGGATACAATGTGGACAAAGCCAAGTTATTGTACTGTCAGAAGGAAGTGCTATACATTGGACAGACAAAATCCCAAAATGGCCGACAGATCACTCCAGAGAGAGCAGAGACAATATGCAAGACACCTAAGCCCACAACAGTGAGGGAAATGCAACAGTTCTTAGAGTTATGCAACTACTGCAGACCATAGGTTTTTGACTACAGCACATAAACAAGGCCACTACTGGGCGCTCTGAAGGAAGCACAGAAAGGAAACATGACATGGACCTCTGAGATGACTGAGGCATTCGAGTAACTGAAGGAATCAATAAGCACTGCGCCAGTGCTGGGGATCCCAGACTACAAAAAGGAATTATTTCTATTTTCTCACACTGACAGTGTAGTGATGAAGGCAGAAGCCAAATATCACACTGACTAAACAAAGATCATCAGGGTATGAAGTGATACTATCAAATGCAGGACTGAAGATAGTGAGGTGCAGAATTGTCAACCCAGCAACATTCCTGGCAGATGTCTTACAGGTAGGAGACTATGCACACGACTGTACAGCAAACATAGAGATGTTCAGTGACACTCGCAAGGTAGAGTAAGATGCACTTGAGGGGGCAGACATGCTCTAAATTGACGGGTTGTCAACAATTGACCAGACAGATGGGGTCAGGCATACTGGAACTGCAGTAGTAAGACTGAAGGAAGATGGGATGAGTGAAGTGGTAGTCAGTGTGTGCCTACCATCCCATTACTCAGCACAAGCAGCAGAACTAGTGGCCCTAATACTAACACTGGAAAATAGCGTAGAGAAGGAAGTGATGATTTATTCTTACTCCGACTATGTGACGTCAACAGTACACTCTCGACTATCATGATGGCTCAGAAGAGGGCTCAGAAGGGCGGACGGGACTCTAGTACAGCATGCACTTTTACTGGGCAGACTGATTGAAGTAATTGCTTATCCAACACAGGTAGCAATAGTGAAGTGCCAAGCACACACGGAAGGGGAACATCACATCTCAAGGGAGAACAAAGCAGCAGACTTTGAGGCAAAATGCACAGCATATTTTGGGGAGCTATGGGAACTAGGAGGAGCTCCAAATGTGAGGGAGTGCACCAGAAGTATGGTTTGTAAGGAAGGCTACAATGTATTGCCAGAAACGCAGATCATGGGGTTGCAGGGAGCTGCACCCAAGGAAGATAAGGAACTGTGGGTAAGGAGGGCATGCTCAATGTCTCCGACAGATGCCCTATGGAGGCAAGATAACATGGGGAAACTGGTGATGCCACTAGGATTATTGAACCCTGCATTGACAAAATTGCACTATCGAATACACACAGGGAAGGAGGTCATTGCGACACGCATTGGAGACACATGGTTCTGTCCTAATTTGACGGAAGATCTAGCCAAATTTGTGAGCAACTGCTTGACTTGCCAGCAGCTTTCCCCAAGGCGTACCTTGAGGGTAATGGGAGGAGCCATACCAAGACCAGTAGGTTCACTGCAGCATTTACACATGGATTGTGTTGACATGATCCAAGTCTGTCAAGGGTACCGCTACATGATAGAGGTTGTATGCCCATTCTCCAGGTGGATTGAGGCTGGGTCCTGTTCACATGGTGATGCCCTTAGAGCGGCCAAGTTGCTAGTCAGAGATGTGTTCTCAAGATGGGGCGAGTGTGAGGTCCTGCGGTCTGACAATGGGCCTCACTTCGCCAACAAAGTGCTATAATATATCGCAGCATTGTTGGGAATCCAACACAAAATTGCCTGTGCGTACCACCAGCAAGCAAATGGGGTGTGTGAACACCTGAATGGCCTCCTGAAGGAGTGCATAGCCAAGACATAGAAGAGTACCAAAAATAATTGTCTGCACTGTTTACCTCTTGCCTTGTTTGCATTGCGCAAGTAGCCTGGGTCTGCCCATCATTTAATGCCCCATGATGTGGTGACTTGACAGCGCATGCATCTTCCCCTGGCTCCTCCCACAAGAGCACTGAATGATTGTGAGAATAGTGCAGATGTGTTAGGACAAGAGAATGACTATGTTACTTCTTTGGTGGCTGGTGCTTCTTTTATCTCTCGCCAGATGCGACACTGGGGAGGCCCAGAAGACAGCGAAGAGAGAAACTGCGATAGTGAACCACAAAACTCTGATTTCAAAAACCCTGTGAGTGTGGGGGACATAGTTCTCCTCAGGAATTTCGTAAGGCGCTGGAATGCACCCAGGTTCACCGGTCCGCATATCATGGAGAAAGTGGCCGACCATGCTGTGAAACTAGAGGGTAAGGCGGTCTGGAACCACTTGGCAGACGTTAAGCCCTACAAATTAGCGGCCTCACCTGGCAACAAGGTCACCTTGACTGAGAGGGCCAATCTTCAGCACCTAGGAGACCTGCAGGAGCATTCTGAACTTACACAACCGAGAGAAAGGCATCCCATGGTAAGGTGCTCATGAACAGCAAAAGTAGAGACTGGAATACTTGTGGATATATATTAGGGCCCACTTTCTGCTATTTTTCCTTTTCCACACAGAATCTACGTGAAAGCCGATGTAGCTGTTGATTGTTTATAATCCCTAGTAAACATTAACAATGTCCAAAATGCACACAATGGTAATACCATGACATCACCTTGTACATTCGTCAATCATCAGTATATGTCCTCAAAAGATGTTCCAAATCACATATTTTAATATTCAAAAAGAACTCAAAAAACACAAGACCCTGACAAAAAGATCTAAAACACTTAAAAAGCATATGCACATGTTACAATACAATATATACAAAGCAAAAAAAACAATTTTAAACAATTAAAAGACACAGGAAACAAAAGTTGGAACCTGAAAACCGAGAACAGTGCCAAATTAATTGTTATTATTCCACACTTTGCTCGTCATAGCCCGACTTATATAAGTTTCTGTCCTTAGTGTTGTGTGTTAACTGGACATTCCTCAGGGGCAATCATATCTCTTGTGCTCTGAAATGGCAGTCCTTTTCTGTTCAAAATTCTATTCTTAGTTTTCAAAAAAGATATTCCAAAATCTGTGGGTGCAACAAAGACAATATAAACATATCAATATGTGGGCGTCCCAGGTTTGCATTACTACACCTAGCCCTAGCCCTCAATACCAAAAGGGGAAGAAAAAGGTAGGAAAATGTAACTATATCTCTACCTGAAAACTGGCGTCCCAAGAGAATAATTTTCTTAGGCCAAATAAGGTTACAACTCCTTAGTTCTGTAGACACTGGTCGTCTAGTCCAACAACAGACCCCACGGTTAAACTGTACCAAAACAAAATAACGGGGCGAAAAGCCCCCAGAACAGACTGTTAACAAGCATCTACACAGATCTGTTATACAGATACACACAGAATCTCAAAGCAATCTAATGGGACACCCCGTGTCTCCAACACCTCTGGTCCCTCACCTTAATCGAGCCGTAGAGAAACGTGACATTTCCAATGGATAAAGTGTCTGAAAAGGCTTCAAACGTCCTCCAATGGATCAGGTAACAACCTGATGTTTCGCCTACAAAGTAGGTCCTAAACACAGAATAGGCAAGTATCCATTACAACCCAATATAACCAGACAAGGCCTTATTCAAAAAATAGGCTCCAATATGGGGTTATACTCACCTCCCTCAACACGCGCTCATAGCGTGTCTCAGTATCCACTCCCTTCGCTGTGAGGAGCAAGTGACTTCGTTGACTCGCATCGTAGGGAAAAACAAGTTTGAGTGCAGGTACGTCCCGTGAATATGACGTATACTAGTCTCGCGACCGTCGGTTGCCAAGCAACCATACGTATCGCAATCACGTGATATTATCACGTGATGGCTTGTATACAAACAGACAAAGCCTTAATTCGCTGCAGATCAAGGTAATTAAAGCCCCTGCTGTCTGAAAGTAAACGCTTCTCGCACATGAGTCGCTAAGCAGCCACCTCACACCATTTATTTCCGATCACGTGAACCCGTCACGTCTCAAAAAACCGTATCATAGCCATCCCAACCAGGGTAAAGGCTACTCCCTGTATACTCCAGTGTACATGTCCAGCCAAAGGGACCCAACAACTTCACAGCTACTGATCCACATAACTACATATGGATCAGAAACGGGGATTGCAAGATCTCACTAAGGTACGGGCTGCATCCAGGATAACACATGGAAAGTGAGCCTCTTATTCAAACCTGGAGCCAGGACATATGAATAAGCCCCATCCTTGGAATGGACAAAATGGTCATAAATATGAATGCACACAATGCATGTATCAGACAAAAGTCCCAAGAAATGACACACATATTACATTATGCCTGTCCCAAAATCAGGGTCAAAGAAGGCATGGAATATAGCCACCAGGAAAATAGATAGAACCAGGATAGGATTAGGCTAGGGAAATGTTCATCTCACATTATGCCATTCAATACTTTCATTAAGTCCCACCAGATGACTTTTGGTCATAAAAATCAGTTTCTGCTCTAAATTGACCAATTTCCTGTTAATCAAATCTTGACATTTCCCTGTTACTTTCTGCAAAATACACCACTCAAAATCATTTTCTGAGTGACCCAACCTTCTAAAATGGGACACCAAAGGTGCGGTATCAATATTGTTCCTAATGCAGCTCCTGTGTTCAATCATCCGTGTTTTACATTTCCTGTTGGTCTTCCCAATATATATCAAAGAACACGGACACTTAATCATATAAATTACATTGTTGGTATTGCAATTAGTATGTTCTTTTAATACCCATTCATGTTTAAGACCAAAATTGACTTTCAAAACTTTCTTAGTCAAGGGACACATTACACAATTCCAACATGGATAGTGGCCCAACACTTGTGGAAGATTCCAAAGAGTGCCTTGTGTGCGTGGATAGACTGTAGAACGCTGGACATCATTTTTCATTACAAGGTTCCTAATGTTAGTACTTTTCTTAAAGGCCACAGTAGGTGTAGGAAAAGTCATACATTTTTTCCAGTTTTTGCAAATAATACCCTTGATTTTATATGACAGGTTACTGAAAGTGTTAACCAAAACCAAAGGAGGATTAGAAGTGTCTTTGATCTTTTTCTCAAACAGAGAGCCACGATCATTATTAAAGGCTCGTTTTGCTGCTTGTTTCACCACTCTCGGAGGATAACCCCTATTGTTCAATTTCTCAATTAGTACGTTTGCCCCTTCTTCATAGTTCTCTTTGGTACTGCTATTTCTTTTGATACGCAGAAATTGCCCAAAAGGTAAGTTATCGCAGACATGCTTTGCATGGTGACTCTTGTAATGGAGAAGTGCATTTTTATCTGTTAGCTTCACATAGGGTTTGACACATAATTCCAAATTGTTGTGATAAATTGTGAGGTCCAAGTAGTTAACTTCCATAGTACTGAACGTGGCCGTGAATTTTAGGTATCTATTTTGGGTGTTCAACCATGTCATGAATTCTTTAGCCTCCTCTACAGACACTCGAGCAGTGTTGGTGAGATTCAACCTAAATAGGGGCAGTACATCTGGCTTCTCTAGATATGTCCAGCACCTTCAACTGTGTTGTTAGATCTAGGTTGCGGCATAAACCTCTGGACATGTCAACCCCTTTCATGTCTGTGTCAACACTGCACTTACCTCTCCTTACCTTATCAGCAGTGTTCTCCTGTCCACCTGACATGGTCGTTCCACCTGCTCGGATTGGGGGAATGTTAGTAGAAGGTACAGCGATAGTACTAGCAACACTGTATACTCACCAGAATATGAATCCCATTAACCCACTTGGAAATAATAGACACAACATGATAATAATGTTCTTTATCGCTTCCCTCATATCCACATATGCTGCTTGATACTTGCAGCTTGAAGATATAGTTGCCTGCCTGAAATGCATGAAGAATTGCGTTGTTTTGTTAGTATTGTAAATGCTCTTAACCCCCGCAGACCAAGTAATCACTGATGGAAAAGGCAAACACCTCTTCCCACAATTCTCTTACTGTTGGGTCTCTTAGAGTGGCAAGTACTGGGGGATCACTGTGCTCAAGCTGTGGGTATGTCTGGGCCAAGTACTCTATAAATGCAAGATAGTGTACTCTGCGGGATCGGGCTTGGAATCTGTTGGATATCCTTAGATGGTGGACAAATTGGTTGGAGAAAGTATCTGGGTGACGGGAGAGGGCAACATGGATATTAACAAACATCAATTTCTACAGGGGTATTACCCCACACATATCTGGTATTCACCCCTCCTACTAAGTGGGGATATAATCGAATTATTTTACAAACAAAGGAGGAGTCTAATCCCTAGTAAACATTAACAATGTCCAAAATGCACACAATGGTAATACCATGACATCACCTTGTACATTCGTCAATCATCAGTATATGTCCTCAAAAGATGTTCCAAATCACATATTTTAATATTCAAAAAGAACTAAAAAAACACAAGACCCTGACAAAAAGATCTAAAACACTTAAAAAGCATATGCACATGTTACAATATACAATATACAAAGCAAAAAAAACAATTTTAAACAATTAAAAGACACAGGAAACAAAAGTTGGAACCTGAAAACCGAGAACAGTGCCAAATTAATTGTTATTATTCCACACTGTGCTCGTCATAGCCCGACTTATATAAGTTTCTGTCCTTAGTGTTGTGTGTTAACTGGACATTCCTCAGGGTCAATCATATCTCTTGTGCTCTGAAATGGCAGTCCTTTTCCGCTCAAAATTCAATTCTTAGTTTTCAAAAAAGATATTCCAAAATCTGTGGGTGCAACAAAGACAATATAAACATATCAATATGTGGGCGTCACAGGTTTGCATTACTACACCTAGCCCTAGCCATCAATACCAAAAGGGGAAGAAAAAGGTAGGAAAATGTAACTATATCTCTACCTGAAAACTGGCGTCCCAAGAGAATAATTTTCTTAGGCCAAATAAGGTTACAACTCCTTAGTTCTGTAGACAGTGGTCGTCTAGTCCAACAACAGACCCCACGGTTAAACTGTACCAAAACAAAATAACGGGGCGAAAAGCCCCCAGAACAGACTGTTAACAAGCATCTACACAGATCTGTTATACAGATACACACAGAATCTCAATGCAATCTAATGGGACACCCATGTCTCCAACACCTCTGGTCCCTCACCTTAACAGAGCCGTAGAGAAACGTGACATTTCCAATGGATAAAGTGTCTCAAAAGGCTTCAAACGTCCTCCAATGGATCAGGTAACAACCTGATGTTTCGCCTCCAAAGTAGGTCCTAAACACAGAATAGGCAAGTATCCATTACAACCCAATATAACCAGACAAGGCCTTATTCAAAAAATAGGCTCCAATATGGGGTTATACTCACCTCCCTCAACACGCGCTCGTAGCGTGTCTCAGTATCCACTCCCTTCGCTGTGAGGAGCAAGCGACTTCGTTGATTCGCATCGTAGGGAAAAACAAGTTTGAGTGCAGGTACGTCCCGTGAATATGACGTATACTAGTCTCGCGACCGTCGGTTGCCAAGCAACCATACGTATCGCGATCACGTGATATTATCACGTGATGGCTTGTATACAAACAGACAAAGCCTTCATAGGCTGCAGTTCAAGGTAATTAAAGCCCCTGCTGTCTGAAAGTAAACGCTTCGCGCACATGATTCTCTAAGCAACCACCTCACACCATTTATTTCCGATCACGTGAACCCGTCACGTCTCAAAAAACCGTATCATAGCCATCCCAACCAGGGTAAAGGCTACTCCCTGTATACTCCAGTGTACATGTCCAGCCAAAGGGACCCAACAACTTCACAGCTACTGATCCACATAACTACACATGGATCAGAAACGGGGATTGCAAGATCTCACTAAGGTACGGGCTGCATCCAGGATAACACATGGAAAGTGAGCCTCTTGATCAAACCGGGAGCCAGGACATATGAATAAGCCCCATCCTTGGAATGGACAAAATGGTCATAAATATGAGTGCACACAATGCATGTATCAGACAAAAGTCCCAAGAAATGACACACATATTACATTATTTCTGTCCCAAAATCAGGGTCAAAGAGGGCATGGAATATAGCCACCAGGAAAATAGATAGAACCAGATACTTTCATTAAGTCCCACCAGATGACGTTTGGTCATAAAAATCAGTTTCTGCTCTAAATTGACCAATTTCCTGTTAATCAAATCTTGACATTTCCCTGTTACTTTCTGCAAAATACACCACTCAAAATCATTTTCTGAGTGACCCAACCTTCTAAAATGGGACACCAAAGGTGCGGTATCAATATTGTTCCTAATGCAGCTCCTGTGTTCAATCATCTGTGTTTTACATTTCCTGTTGGTCTTCCCAATATATATCAAAGAACACAGACACTTAATCATATAAATTACACTGTTGGTATTGCAATTAGTATGTTCTTTTAATACCCATTCATGTTTAAGACCAAATTGACTTTCAAAACTTTCTTAGTCAAGGGACACATTACACAATTCCCACACGAGTGTCTAATAACATGTGGAACAAACAACATGACAAAAGTAGGTAAGGAAACCACCAGGGAGAGCTGTTATGTTTGCTCCTTAATCCCCTAAGAAATGAGTGCCTCCAGAACCTTTATAGCAACTGAAATACCTGCAGCAAGAGCACAATGCCTAACCTATCTCTCGATCGTACAAACTCGAGGAAGATTTCAGGGTAAGACAGCCACACTAAGATGGATGTCCAAAGCAACATCCCGTCTGAAGAGTATTACATAAAAACATTAGACATGATGAACAATTATTAGCAGCTAGATTGTTCTTGGATAATGGTGAGGGAGACAGGAGGAGAGCCTGGTTGTTGGGAAAGACCACAGATACTGGTGTACGGCCAAGTATACACTAAGGATGGATGGCAAGATGGAGCGGTGGGAAGCAAAGTGCTGACACTAGTGCTGTCACCAGTGAACAAGTTGCATGAAGAAAATGACAAGTGCCTGAAGGAATGGGACGCAAGTGCCAAGTTACTGACAAGGGTGGAAAGTGATGCTGGTCCAATGTCAATAATACCCCTGACGACACCAGTACTGTGCTACCAGAACAATGGCGAAGTTGAAGTTGGCGAGAATGTTGGGTGCAGAAGCATTGCACAACATGCAGCTATGAAAGCAGGAACAGCAGTGCTGATGGATCACTATTGGGCTTGCGGATCGAAACCATACAAGAAGTTGCCCCCTGAGTTTGCTCATTGGTACACATCAACATGCCTTTGTTGGTCGTGAAAGGATGTGAAGCTCGATGAGTTCACAAAAAAGAACAATAACAAAAGAAGGAAGAGGTCGATCGATCTGGCACCAACAGCCAAGGCAGAGAAGGCAGAGAAGCCAGCAGGATTGAGCAGAATAAAGAGAAGAGGAAATTACTTCTCAGGAGCATCAGAAGCAGCACTAGACGAAATTCCTGCAGAGCACAGGCTGCTCAGCAGGATGCAAATGTTCTTTGTATCTATAATACCATTTGTACAGACATACACAAATGCAAAGTGGTTACAAATCACCCACTGGGAGCTATTGTTGATGATCAATTTCACTGTGAACGGGTTCAATGCAATAAAGGAAGAGCTCAGAGCAATAAGGTTGGTGGCGCTCCAGAATAGGTACGTCCTGGATCTACTCACAGCTATGGAAGGAGGAGTTTGCGCAAAGATAGGGAGCTCCTATTGCACATTCCAACCTGCCAATGATGAAGATAACGGAACCCTATCAGATGCGGTGGCACAACTGGCATGGATGCATGCCAAGATGGAAGATAAAGCAATGGGGACAGGAAAGGACTAGAGCTGGATAGCATACATATGGTCATGGATGCCATCATGGCTGTCAGATGAACTAAAGGTGATAAGGGGACCCCTTGTGCTGGCAGCAACATCAATGTGTGGGATACAAATCAGCATGGCAAGGTGCAAGAAAACAGCAGAGGAGGCTGTCGGAATGTAGATACTGATCGATGTGAGCATAGGAGGAGCAAAGGACGAGATGTTTGCAGAAAGGGACAAAATAAGAGAACATATTGCACAACTGTTCCCAAACCGAATCTATGAAGTTGGACAACCCATTCGATGCAAAACACTATGAAGGGAAGTGGGTTTGGTGCAACCGTGAAGAAGTGTGCTGCTACATGAACTGGTAGTTTGATGGCCACACAAACTACTATGGGCACCTCAGGGGAATAACGAAGATATAGCAGCCAAGAGTGAAAGGACTGTCATATAAGGATGTGATCGACAGGTCAACCAGAGGGGGGACTGACGAGGGATGGGGAAGCCTACCACTCCCTCCCCTCCTACCAAATTCATGACAAGGAAGAAGGCCAGGTAACACCGCAATCACCCATTTGATTTTGGACGAATTTCCAACGGACCTATGATTGACAAGTATGTGGAGAGGTATCCACTCAGCCAGCCATAGCGACTAGGGGCGGTGCAAACCTATCCCTGTGTGGATGAAGAGCCACAGGCCATGATCAGGGACACCTCTATTGACAGCCTCGACTAAGCACCAGGAAGCCATGTTGCTGACGTCTTTAGAGACACCACAACATAGCAGCGTTAGACATGAAGCACACGTGCCATCCACACTTCGGTACACAAACACACACTCTAATACATGAAGAACATGAGCGTACAGATCTATAGTTGGACAGATACATATGCATACTGTCACTGCTTTTATTATTTTTGCCATTAGCCAAAAGCTGCAATGTAGAAACCGCAAGAGACAAGAGATCCTGAACAAAGCTTGCAGATGTTTACACGCAAATAACCCAATACAACTGCAGGAGCACCTATGGGATTTGACAGAGCCAAGTGTGACTAACCTATGGAAACATAGTACAGTATGGGCACTGTAGAAACCGCATTATAAGGTTTAGGAAAATTACAGCAGGCCTCGGTCCACAGAGCAAGAAACAAGCTGAGCCTATTCAGACTGCACAGAGAGCAAGACGTGTGAAACAGGACCCGCAGCCAAGGCCAACAGATATGGATGACATTATAATCCTAAAACGACAAAGGGACCAGCTGCAGAAAAGACTAATAAATCCTCATAGTTCAGAGCTGCACAGCTCAAATTTGTGGTCTATGAACACGTGACGCAGCCGAAGCAGACAATGGACACCAATCAGCGGTGGAAAAGGAGCACTGGTCCCAGGGTGCAAGACACAGACAGCGATAAGTATGCAACAATATGCAACAAGTGTTGCCCCGATCAGGAGAGCACTTTCATAAGCTAAGGTGGTACACAAATGTTACAATGCAGACACATAGTCATTCTTGTTACCTTGAAGATGTACATAGTGACCTGAGAACCTTTGCTGATCCCAAGCCTGGGAATGTCAGCACTAGCCAGTAACAGTTTAGTACCCAAGGGGTGGGTAGCAATGGGCAAGAACCAATGTTAACTCCACCACTCTGCAACAATGTTATAGATAGAGACTTGGGGATGGACCAGTCCAGCCACCTGATATGCGATTGCCAGTAGAGTAACATCTATATAGTCCACTATAGGTGGTAGAATAATCAATAGGTTTTCTGGAGAAGGGACCATGGTGTGACGTCATGCTTACGACTTGTGGTAGTAAAACTGGCCTGCGAGCGGAGGAAGAGCGAGATGTGCATGGATTGTTCCTGTTCCTGTGCTGATCCCTGTTTGTTTTGTCTGTAGTAAACCACAGTTTGAACTTGCTGTTGACTGAGTCCTCCGTGTTTCCTGAGGGGAGGGATTTGGACCCTCCAAGTCTGCAGACTTCCAGTGTCCCTCTGGCATAATTGAGGGTCCTCCCCAACACTGTTCTTACCCCTGTTGGTGAGACTTGACAAGATAAAGAAGCTAGATTGACCCGGTATCATTTTCTCTGCTTTTGCACTTTGAGAAGTGGCTGCACTTTAACCACGTTTTCTGCACTTTCTGCTGGTATATCGGTGTGTTAATACTCAGAAGCACCGTTTCCTGCAGCTGTTATGTTATTTTTGTATTATTAATACATGAAGAGAAACTTGTCTTAATTTACGTGATGGAGAGCAGCAACTTAATAGCCACATAGGGGACCAATACGTTGTACTATATGGGTGGCTAGTTGAAGACATTCAATGCTTTTAATTTCTGTATAATACCAACACTAACATATAACCATTATGCACTTATTGTAAAGTTCCTCATTTTAATCCATGGAAGCCTGCAATACTTCTGTACAATCTTGTAAATAAAGTTTACATCACTACTGACCTGTAATAAGAGAATCGCATTACTACTGCTCTGTAATCCGTCATTATGCTTCAGATGGGATGTACCAATGGCTGCTGATTGAGCCAGCACAGCGCATACCCACAGCTGTCACTGCAGCACTTAATTAAAGCCATGGCACATTATTCAAATTCCTTGTTTATAAAATAGTTTTGCAGCCTTTAATTGTCAAGGAACTGTTTATGGCAGTATGTTCATTTTCTGCACCGCTGCAGTTTAACAAGAATCTGCTTATTACTTATTTTAAAGCACACAATCAAAACGTTTTTGGGGCATTTTATTGAACTATTTTTCTGCAATACATTAGAAGCTGCATATTAGTTTTCTTTAAATCCAAACAGATTCTACCTTGATTATATAGATGAGCAAATGGAAGATCTCTTACATTAGATTAAGCAAGAAGCCGGGCATTAAAAGGGATGTCAGTGTGTAGCCATGTAATATAAGGAATAAAATAGCGCCTACTGTACGTAAAAAGGACATTGAGTCACCTCAGAGTTCCAGGACCTTATAAAGGAACTCCGCTTTCGGCCTCGTTCCTCTTCTTGGTCACAGACCTCCTTGGTGACTTGTGATAGCCTTATAATTTACGGTAGGGAATACGCTATCTCATATGTAACGTTCTAGTTGTGTCTTCACAGGTGGCAGACATGTATTGTTGTCTGGGGCTCCCACTAGAAGCCATTGTGCAGAATGCTAAAGCAGAAACTTGGTTGTAAGCGACAAGATCGAGAGCTGTTCGAATTCTGAACGAGATCCTGTGCTTATTTTACACCTGCACGTGGACACGGATCTATACGATTACTCCCACCCCATTACTGCAACACCAAAATGGCATACTTTATTTCTACCACCGTTACCCCACTTATATATATGGCGGGAGACGCCCTGCAGTCCCCCTACTTTCATTATATACCATTACTCCCCCCACCCCCCACACATATATGTTGTGTAAAGCGGGTCAAAATGAAAATAAAAAGTCGCCATTTTTGGAGGTCTCAGTGGTGGGGGCGCAGTAATGGTGTAATTCCCGTGGATACTATGAACATGGTAGTTTCTCCTGATTTTCAGATACTGTTTAACTTAAATCAATGTGTTTATTTTATATCCAATAAAGAATGAAGGGGTGGCTGGATCTCTCTCTGTTAAGATTAATAATGTGTCTGTACTGTATATCCGAAATCTTGACAGCGTACAAAATTATACTGATAACGGGAAAAAAAGGAAACTCCTTTCTGTTGCACAATCACAGCACTCAGCAAAGCAACCAAAATGATTTTAAACAGATGTGATGTCCCAGTGCTAACATTTTTTCCTAATTCAAAATGAATCATAGGCCGTCCACACCTTCTCTTGGACCACGCGGAACCAAGGGAAGCACACGTGCCGTGGTGTCATGTCTTGTTCTGAGGAAGTGTTCACATGAGGCACAGAGCGAGAAGGAACTACGAGAGCTGTTTAGAATATGGCTTTCTTTGTTCACATTGTTTGCAAACTGAGGAAATTTCTCTCGCACACCTACACTGTGCGTGCCTCCTACGTTCCCCCATTGTATGAGGCTCACGTTGGGTTTAGTCGATTAGGTAGAGTTCACGTCGTCGTGTTCGGGACTCATCTCCCCCGGGAGGAACAAAATTCCTTCAGGCCGTCCTTTCTCCTTGATCCGGAGCTCCTCAATGAGACGCCTCTGCCTTCTAATGCATTGAGTAGGTTGAGACGTTGCATCTCTCTGCTCACTTCTATCTCCTGGGCAACTGTCGAGGTGTCAACAGATGACTGCTCCTTGCAATCTCTTCCTTCTCGTCCATGATATTCCTTGAAATGTAAGATGTTATGAGTAATCACCCGATCGGATGCTCTCGCAGTCCCCATTGATCCCTTGATGTGTGATACCATCAGGGGGGGTATGGTCAAATGTAGAACCTGCTTTCCGTTCTTGTCACCAACGGACAAGTACCTGATCCCCAGGGTGCATGTGTGAGCATGCTGCATGCCTCCTCTTATAAGAATATGCCTTCATCTTTTCCTGCTGCCCCCAATCATTCTGGTCTACTTCTTCATGTATCACCTTCTGACTCACAGGTCATTCTTCTCGCAGTGATATGAGGCAGCCACGTTTTTAAGTTTCTTCCATACATCAATTCGGCCGGACACTTGCCCGGGGTGCGCAGCATGGTGCAGGGATTGATTTAACGACATTGATGTCAGTTCATTTTGCTGAATCGCTTTCTTGAGGATACCCCTGAATCGTTTGACCATGCAATTGGCCTGCAGCCATAGGGGAGCTATTTTTCTGTGATGCACACCCATGTATTGCATGAACCTAGGAAACCTATGTCTGCTAAAAAGAGCTCTGTTATCTGTCTTAAATATGAATTCCCCAAGCATAGAAGATGTTATTGAGATTTGGAATGACTCTGCTTGCTGTGGTAGACAACATCTGCACAATTTGGAATCTGGTGTATTCACCCATTATTACCATTAGGTACTTGCCATACTAAAGGAACCACAGAAATCCGCTGCTACTTTACTCCACCCTTGTTCTGGTAACTCTGACATTCTGAGACTTGCGGACGTTCTGTTCTCATGGTACTTTGACACAGGTGACATGCTGGTATGGTACCTACAACGCATGTGTCTAAACGTGTCTAAACCAGGGAACCACACGGCCTCTTCAATCTGCCGCTTAGTTGCAACTATCCTCGATGACCTTCATGACGATTCGCTGTGGAAGTTCTCTTGGGAATACTTCTCGAGAACCTCTCAACACGAGACCTGCCACAGATACAGAGAGTGCATCCCTCACTTGTTAGACCACACACAGGTCCGTTGTCGATATCTGGCTACCATGATCATTTCCCAGGTATACTGGTCCCCACCGCCGGGAACTATTAAGCTCTTGTACTTTGATTAGCGCGTCATCTCGCTCTGTATGTTCAATAATGAGCGATATGGATACAGGTCCCGATGCCACAAGAGAAGTTGATTCGCAAAGTGGATGTCATGAAATCAGCTGGATTGTACTCCTTTCTTAGCCTGTAGATTATGCAGAAGTCATAGCCTGTAGACAATACCACACTTCTCTATTCCCTGTGGCATCTTACAACAGGAATTGCTGTATATATATTCAGGGTCTGGTGATCCGTTACTATCGTAAACTGTTTGCAAAGCAGAAACATTTATAAGTGTTCACAGGCCCATACCACAGTCAGTCCTTCTTTTTCCATTTTTTATCCACTCTCTGCCTCAGACAGACTTTTGCTGGCGTATGCAATCACAACCCTAGGCAATTCACCTCCAGCTTTGTGTTGTGCGAGGATAGCCCCTAGACTGGGCTAACAACCACTATAAGTTCTGGGCAGGGAGCAGGGTCAACATGAGTGCCTGAAATGCTTCCTCGCACCTAGATGAGCAGTGAAATGTTGTACCTTGTTTGGTGAGTTACCTCAAAGGCGTGCTTGTGGTAGCAAAATCGTGGACGGATCTGCTGAAGTTACTGGCCATCCCTGTAAAAGGATGTGCTTTGGAGCCTACCCCCTCCGAAATTAATTCCAGTTTTCCTGGACCTGTCCCCATCCCCTGTTGAGAGGAAATGTGTCTGAAGAACTTCATTTGAGACTTGTGGAATGCACATTTCTCTACATTAAGGGCGAAATCCACTTCTTTAAGTGTGGCACACATTTGTAACAAAGGTTGGTCGTATTGCTTCAAATCGGCCCCAAAAAACAGAATATCAATACTGTAGTTGAAACAATTTCCTATGTGATGTATCACCTCATGAACACTTTCCCGAAAGGTTTTGGCTGTTGATGAGATGCCAAAACTCTTGATGAGTGGAGGAGGATGAGATGTATTTAGAATGCTCGTCCAGTTTGAGCTGGTGGTACTCATTATTAAGTTCAAGCTTGGAGAATTTTCAGGCCCCATTCAGCAAACATTTCACGTCATCCAGATGCATGCTGGGATGTCTTTCTCTGCCAATGGCCTTGCTTGCCTGTCTCATGTCTATGCTGACTCGCGTGTCGCTTGCCAACCCTTTCTTTGGCACAAAAGGCTGGTTTGATGATGTCGCTGGCTAACAATGAAAAACGTTCTTTTTCCACTTGTGGATGCTGGCGATGAATGGGCACTCTTCGAGGTTGCTGTGCTAGTGGTGTCATGGATTCATCAATGCGAAGCGCTACTGGCTTATCTTTAACTCAAACGAAACCTCGAAATAGCAGCAGGACCCTCTGCAGTATCGAACTTGATGACTGCATGGTATGTGTCATGGCGCAATGTTCATGGCTATGGCCGTTGAACATCCCAAGAGATTGATTACCTATGGGTGCTTTATGTTGGAGCACATGCAGTCCGGGGTGTAGTCATTTTTCTTTGTACTGCAGTGTTGTTCGTAACTTCCTGTGATTAAATACTGGGCCCTTGGCAGCCCACTGAAAAACTCTAATCTCAGAGGGTCTCCATGTCGGAGGATGAATAATGTTCTTAAATTCAGAGATAGACATGGCCACTCTAATATGCTGACCTGCAGGATTCATGATCTCATCCTTGTTTCTGTGTTGTCTTGTCCTGAGGAAGTGTTCACAGGAGACACACTGCAAGCAGGATCTTCAGGAGCTCTTTAGTGTATGACTTTCTTTATTCACATTGGGAGAAAACTGAGGACCTTTCTCTCGTGCTGCTACACCGCGCATGCCTCCTACGTTCCCTCGTTGCATGACGTTCACGTTGGGTGCGTCGGATGGGTAGAGTTAACCAGTTCCATACTTGCCAACATTCTGTGACCAAAAAGATGTAGGATTTTTCAGGTTTAAAAAATAATTATTTGCATAACAATGACATCACAGGAAAATACAAAACATACATTGTTGGTACCATTGAAGCTTCTAAAATACACAACCCATGAAACAGCACAGCATGGAAAGATGTTCAAATGTTAAAAATATATAATTCTGAATGGTAAGTTAACACCAAATTCAATTACCTAATTAACAGAAGGTAATCACACAGAGCTGGTGGGCAACATTTGCCACTGATGTGTACCAGCAGCCAGGGCAGTTCATATCTATTCCTGCAGTGCAAGTTGAACACTGAATGACATGGAGACTGATTACCCCCTCAGTCTGATAGGCAGATGCCACTTGCCTTCACTGGTGGTTCACCTAAGGGTTGTTCCGGCAAGAGTGCAGGACAGAGTCACGTAGCTGTCGGGTCAGTGGATTGGTCTGAGCCCAATCAAAGTAATCACCTACCAGCCCACTGTACAGACAGACTAATGTGCTGCATGCTTTGTCCTGCAGCCTGCCTTAGAGTCACATAAATTACCTGCCACTCTAAAAAGCAGTAGGATCTGTCACCCAAATCTGTAGGCAGTAGGGCTGCTTCAAAAGCAGTAGCCTACTGCCTAAATCTGTAGGGTTGGCAGGTATGCAGTTCCTCTGCCATTTGCTCAAACTGGCACCTCTGTCTTACTTCAGTCTGTAGTCACCCAAGAGGAACTAAAGTCTCCTGCCACACTCAACAGTGGCATAATGACTGTGACTGATGCACTGCAGAGCGCAGTGTCTATTTCATGCTGGCCAGCAAAAAAGATGTCTGACTGGGGCAGCACTCTTCGAAACGGGATGCCCTGAGGAATTTGGGGAGGGTGGCATGACAGCCGCTATAATAATTCTGCAGTTGAATCTTAAAGGTATTGTGCCAGGACCCTAGATTTAGTTTTAATAAATGTGAAGGGAAAATGGTGGGTCACCCTGAAGGAAGCGGTGACTGGGTGGCAGAATACCAAATAGCAATGGATGTGCTGTTTAATACCTAATAACATGCCATTGCTACTATGCATATATAATGTTTTTCAAAGGCTTAATTCCAGCTCCACCTGAGGAAGTGGAGGAATTCCAAGAAAGCTTGCAAATATGCAAAATAAATGACTTTGTTAGCCTACCTAAAGTAATAACTAAGGTATCAACTCATTGGGCCTCATTATAAGCATGCCGGTCTGGGATTAACGTGCTGGTAATTCCATTTCCTGGCATGTTTTTGAACTGGCATACAACAAATGTGCGCGTGGGGAGCCCGATTTACCTCCAGCCAAGAGATGGAGGTAAGTCAGGCACCCCACTGGCAAAAGATAGCCAGAGTTACCGGCACCAGTAATACCAGTGCCGGTAATCCCGGCATTCCCCTCATGGAATGGGGAATTACCTACCCTTACTGGCAAGTGTAATCTGCTGGTAATTCTGGCAGACCAGGTCCCAAAAACGGTTGGTCCGTTTGGTTGTATCCCGCCAGATTTACCGGTGGGGTACCGACAAATTTCTATTGAGGCCCATTGTTTTCTTTTGGATCACAATTCTATATATGCATACCTATATATCATATGTCGTGTTTTCGTTGCGCCCATTTCCCCCGTTTCCACTTTAAACGTGTAGTTTTCAACATGGTCGTCTTGGTCGAAATAAAAAAAAAATTGTGTTTGAGGTGGGGGATTGGGGGTGGTGAGTGGCAGGGCGATGTGGTGTAGTGAGTTAAAGGGGGGCTTGGGGGACCCCCCTAGTTTAAAAAAATAAACATTCGGCCAACACGACCGCAGTGAAAACTGCATGGTTAAAGTGCAAACAGGGAAAGTGGCTGTGGAGAAAACACGTGAACCATATATATATATATATATATATATATATATATATATATATATATATATATATATATATATATATATATATATATATATATATATATATATATATACATACATACATATATATATATATATATATATATATATATATATATACATACATATATATATATACATACATATATACATATATACCCCTATACAGAAACAAGGGGAACTCTAAGGCAGTGGGAGGTGCTCCCAAAGAAGCTTGGGGACGGTACAATTTACAACTACTGGGATATAATGGAAAAGAACTAGAACATAGCCCCTGGCAGGGAGCAAAATGGAGCCTGCTCAAAACATTGAGAAAATAACCAATTATATCAAGAAAAGCAAAAACCTCAGAGGGCCGGGGGCTGGGTGGCATTTATAACGCCCTAATGAAATTGAATCCGGTTGAATGGAGTAACATTTAATTTCGTTTCTTTTAGACCATTAGCTTGATAGGTCACTTTAAGAGACTTGGACAAAGAGTATTGTGGTCTCCATATACAAACGAGGCCCTTGCACAGAACCATATCCAGCAAACATTTTCGCCAGAACTTTGCTCGATGCAGGGTTGTTGCTAGGTCTGGAAAAGATCTGGGGCTACGCTAATGCCAGGACTGTCGGAACTCGGGGCTAGTTGGCATTTTCATTGTAACCCCCTGAGCTTCTATCCGGGGCTACAACTAAAAGACCCGTGGCTATAGCCCCCTCAGCCATGCCTCTGGCTCGATGAATTGAACACATGGGCTGATTGCAACCAGATATCACCATTCAATCAAATGGGTTTCTAGAGCGTTGATATTGTCTAAATTAGACTATTGCAACACACTCTACCTAAGCACCACCATTAGAAACTTGAACAGGCTCCAGATCCTTCAAAATAATGCATTAAGATGTGCCCTCAACCTCCCGCGCAAGGCTCACATATCCACGGTTAGCAAAGAAGTGCATTGGCTCCCGATCCGTGACAGAATTAAGCTAAGAATGCTGGTCATCACCCACAAGTGCCTGTCACGCACTGCTCCTCGCAACCTCTAAGACACATTTTCTAGACACTAGTCCAATAGACCCACCAGAACCCCTTACCTTCACCAACTAAAGATCCCCAACTACAACCTAAAAACAGCAGGAGGTTCCAGTTTCCCAGTTCTCGCAGCACAATGCTGGAACGCTCTCCCTCTTGCAATTAGATCGGAAGCCGCGTTCTGGCCATTCAGAGCCATGGTGAAATCATGGCTATTAGCTTAAACATTTAGTCTCTCACCTACACGCTCGGCCTGCCGCCGTTCTCCACCATGTAGTAATGTTTACCCTGCCTATAACCTACTCAGGACCACCCTGTAATCCGGTCCTCACTCTCCACTGTAACTATCTTGTACCATGTGTTCTGTTTATTCTACTCTCTGTATGTAACTACTTAGAGCCTGGACTAATGTATGTGCTCTGATTGTTGTATTATTGTGTTCGTGTAACGATATGTAACTCTGCTGTGCACATGATTATGCGCCCAGCTACCTGAGGGTTTGGACGCGCTTTATAAATAAACAAACTAAACTAAACTAAACTAGAAAAGGCTATTCAACTTTGGACAACATCGTGGCCCTCACCACAGCGATCGAGGTCGCATTGAGTTTCCACAATCAGCCAATGTACGTGTCTTTTGTGGGCGTCAGTGCAGCCTTCTACACCAAGAGCAGAAATGAGTCGGGGGATACCATTTGGCTTACTAAACATCATAAGTGCACTATACGAAACTACCTCGGCAAGAGTCAGAATTGATGGCAAGTGTACAATAACTTCTGCACTCCCGTCCCCACCATTCAGGGGTTCAAACAAGGCTGTATTGTAGCCCCTTTACTATTCATCCTTTCCATGGCGGCTCTAAATCTCCATATGCCAACTACAGCGTCACAACCCCTAAGCTGGGAAACAGGAAAATAAGCTGGCTTGGATACGCAGATGATGTGTTACTTCATTTCACGCCGAACGGATTACAAGCTCTGTTAATGCAACTGTCCTTGCATTGTTGCAAAAACTAAAATTATGACATTTGTACCAGGTAAGAAAAAACTGAATACAAATGGAACTTCGATGGAAGCCATGTTGAATATGTAGCAGAGCAAATTTTTAATAGATGACCAACTCACCTAGGAAGTCCTCTTAGATAGCCTGGAAGTGGAGATTCAACGACGTCCGGGAGTAAAATGCTTCGCGACTACCCACTGCGGCAATGCAATTGCTTCCATGGGAACTATTTTTAATGCCAAGATTGTTACGATAATGATGTCTAGCATTGAAGCCTGGGGTGAAAAGAACGTAGGATTGCTATGCAAAATGCAAGCCCATTGTTTCAAGTCTTTGCTGCAGCAACCAAACAGAACCACACTGAGAAGCGAGTTCTGCATTTGCTCCATACAGTCCCTCAAAATGATCCGGCAGGCTTTGTGTCACCGCAAACTGGTCAATGCCGCACACTGCCATCCGCTGCACTAATAGAAGCCACCCAGATTCTTAACTTTTCAAAGGAATGCACTTGTGCCAACATCATCATGAAAAGGAATCAAGTGGCAACAAAGGCTGGGCATTGAACTGGGCAACATCCCAAGGAACAGTTCTCAAACATGACTGCATTGTTTCTTTAATGAGTCCATGCTGTCGTACAGGTGTGCATTATCATTATAAGTTGCTTTGTTGATGATTATGTTTGTTGGAAAAACAAATAAAAATCTAATATTAAAAACTAAAACTAAAAAAAAAGTTCAATCCCTGAAATTGACATTGAGCAACACTGGATTAATTTTGCAGCTAAATCAGGGATTATGTGATTTCGCGTGAGCCACAGTTACACATTGCAAACTAGCTCATCTCTTTTCCTAATTCGTATCTACGTATGGATTACACACAAAGAAAATGTAATTAAGTCGAAATCAATCGAATCAGAGAGAGGTAATCAGGTTTAAATCGCTAACACATTGATTGATACAGATAGTTTGGGAGATTAACTTCAAAGATTACTGGGGTTCGCTCTGAAAACAACTTTGGCAACAGTCGACATGCGCACACCTCCCCCAAAATCAGGAAGTAGTCAACGCGTAGGGCCGATCTGTGCGTGGAAGTGTAAACAGTGTTCTACTTATCTACTTATCCATTTCTCTGCTATGATATGATAGTTTATTTATATAACGCCCATACACAATGTGTTTCAAAGCGCTTCAAGGGAAGGGAGGGAACAAGGGAAAATACAATGACATTTTTACAGGCCATGAACAGTAAGGATGTGAAATTAACTATCGTACTCGGCCTGACGACATTTCAGATAGTGCAAGAGCTAAGACATAGACAAGGAGGGGAGAGGGAGGGAGAGTGTGAAGGAAATGGAAACAGACAGGTGACTACCGCACTAGGCCTGACGACATTTCAGATAGTGCAAGAGCTAAGACATAGATAAGGAGGGGGGGGGAAGAGTGGGAAGGAAATCGAAACAGACAGGTGACTACCGTACTAGGCCTGATGACATTTCTGGTAGAGCAGGAGAAAACAAGAGGTGAGGGGGAGGGATGCAGAAAGGTAGGGGAGGAACAAAACAAGCGACTATCATACTAGTCCTGATGACATTACAGATAGTGCCGGGGGGACAAGTAAGTGGAGGGGGAGGAGACAGATGAGGATGCTTTCATACTAGGTCCAGGAACAATTCTGATAGAGTAAGTGCATAGAAGAAAGTAAGGGGAGGAGATAGGAAAAGAGAGAAGGGAAAGGAGGAGAGAACAGAGACTTAGCATTCAAAAGAGTGGAGAAGCAAGAGGGGAGAGTGAATACAATTGCAGCCGTCAGTAGTAACACAATGTTGGAAGCCAGGATACAAGATGAAGATGTAAAAGGAATTCATTCTATACAACAAAACTTGCAACGCCCTCAAAATACTACGGTATACAGTCTTTATAATGAAAATGTTATGAAGAATGCACATATATCGAATCTTTTATAACAAAACATATATCCTAGGGGTGGGAAACAGGGGCTTGGGGGGCACCCCCCCACCAAAAAAGAAATTTGTTATATTTTTCGTTATAAAAGTTTTGTTATAAGTGCATTCTTCATAAAATGTTTCATTATAAAGACATGCATCCAATACTACTGGGAACCATCATGTATCCGGCTTGTGTTACTTCCAGGGTGAAATTGAAATCTTCCCCCTACTACCACGACCTGGCCTCAAGATTTTGGACACAAGGTGGCAAGCCTTTCAAATAACTATGAAGCATCAAAGTTGCACCCCAAAGGCATTCAAAATGGGTACCCCTCATCCTCCGGTGCCAGACTCACAAGTACATATCTAGGCTTAGGGTGCAAGAACTGCCTTTCCAATTGTAATCCCTAAGACTTGTCCTGTCCATGAACATAATGGCTCACTGGTACATGATGTAAAGTACCTATGCTGACCCTATTTTCGGGGAGAGGGAAACTGCTCGTGCCCAGACTGGTTAAGGTGCTTATTTTTTTAAACATAGCAACGTTAAGGACATGCCTGGAGATGAAGACCATTATCTTCCACGGCTCACCTCTGTACTAAAGCGCCCCCTTACAGTCGAACACATGCACATGCTTTTCTGACTCAACATTATGGTCCGCAGCAAATGTTTTGTGGTAATTGTGCCTCAGCGGAAATACCATTACCTCCGTGGTGTCTGGTGGAATTACCAACGTAGTACAACCTGCCGGGAGCGAGCACACACCAGTTTCAGATGGTCATTCCTCCAGGAATCGGCTGAATTTCCGTTACTGCTACCTCATTCAGCACTAATTCTGCCGGTGGATTTAGTGCCAACTCCCCATTCAGTGATGGGGTAAAAGTGGTGGTAATTCCATTACCACCACTTTTAACTGTATACCGCCAAACTCCTAATGAGCCCCTATATGATTTCACCTTTTGTCACTGGAAGTCCACCTGCAAAATCATGCAGTGTCTGACATTGCCTCCCACGTGAAGGAAAATAACTCTTCAACACCCACCCTCACCCCGAACCCTAACCCAAAATAACTCTTCAACACCCATCCTCACCCAGAACCCTAGCCCAAAATAACTCTTCAACACCCACCCTCATCCAGAACCCTAACCCAAACTAACTCTTCAACACCCACCCTCACCCAGAACCCTAACCCAAAATAACTCTTCAACACCCACCCTCACCCCGAACCCTAACCCAAACTAACTCTTCAACACCCACCCTCACCCCGAACCCTAACCCAAAATAACTCTTCAACACCCACCCTCACCCCGAACCCTAACCCAAAATAACTCTTCAACACCCACCGTCATCCAGAACCCTAATCCAAACTAACTCTTCAACACCCACCCTCACCCCGAACCCTAACCCAAAATAACTCTTCAACACCCACCCTCACCCCGAACCCTAACCCAAAATAACTCTTCAATACCCACCCTCATCCAGAACCCTAACCCAAACTAACTCTTCAACACCCACCCTCACCCCGAACCCTAACCCAAAATAACTCTTCAACACCCACCCTCACCCCGAACCCTAACCCAAAATAACTCTTCAATACCCACCCTCATCCAGAACCCTAACCCAAACTAACTCTTCAACACCCACCCTCACCCCGAACCCTAACCCAAAATAACTCTTCAACACCCACCCTCACCCCGAACCCTAACCCAAACTAACTTTTCAACACCCACCCTCATCCAGAACCCTAACCCAAAATAACTCTTCAACACCCACCCTCACCCCGAACCCTAACCCAAAATAACTCTTCAACACCCACCCTCATCCAGAACCCTAACCCAAAATAACTCTTCAACACCCACCCTCACCCCGAACCCTAACCCAAAATAACTCTTCAACACCCACCCTCATCCAGAACCCTAACTCCCAGATGTCCACAGCCCATCCCAACATAGAGAACTAAGAATGGATATCTATCTACTGATACTCAATGAGACCATGCACCAAGGATTATCACCATCACCACAATGTATTAGTTTAATCGTGTGTGCCCTTCGGGATGACACATGTTTCGGCATTTTGCCTTTTTCAAATCCGGGCATATTTCATTATTTTCATTTGTTCTTCTATGGTTTCTCTAGTGTTCCCAAAATTGAATGGGTTAGATCCCAGTTTCTCTGCATCATTGTCCACAGCGCGTCGGCTCCGCTATGCGTCCGCGAGCGGCCAGCGCCAAGGAAGAAGACTTATTAACAAACAGAAAAAGGCATTAATAAAGTAGTCGGCGGACAAACCAGTTAGAAAGAAAAGAGCCCTCGGTTTACTCCAGTTTATAAGAATGGACATCTATCTTACCAAGAAACTAGAAAGCTGCTCAACCAGATACCAGGAAGGAAGCTTATGCTGACAGGGAGAAGCTCAGGGAAGGAGACTGAGACTGAGGGATAGGAGGTCTCGGGAGGATATCTCAGGGGCAACGTGCTCGCTTTGGAAGCAAGACGACACAGAGCACCACAAGTTCAATCCCCGGGTCCGCGCTTAGAAACCTCTGGGTATTAAGTGCAATAAATAACCCATTACAATTACAGAAGAGACATGGAGCAAAAAGCAACAATGCAATGAAGCTGCCCAGAAAAGTGGGTAAAGGAAACTGCAGCACCCGGGTCCCACACACACGCAAGGGAAGAGAGTAGTAAGCACAGAGCGAAGGAACTGGGTCATGTTTGTACATCGAGTCTGGTGTCCTAAAGTAAAGAGACTTGAACACTTGAAACATTGGGTACTAAAATTCAAGACAGGTCTAGCAGAAAGTGTGCATGTTGGGACATGTAGTCCATTATTGTCTTAATCTAAAGCAACTTAATAGCTTGAAACAATGGGTGTTTAAGTCTAGGCAAATTCTTACTAACGCCAAGATCCAGAGAACTGATGCATGCTGGGATATGCAGTCCCCTTCCACAAGGTGATAAGACTAGAATTCTTGCAATGCTGGGAGTAAAAATCCAGGTCAAGTGTGACAAACTCTAAAAGTGAGAGAAATCATGCATTTTAGGACATGTAGTCCATTGTCCTAAAGAAAAGAGACATGAACGATTGAAATACTGGGAACTAAAGTCCAGGCCAAATATGATAAATGTTGAGAGCGGGGAATGGAGGAATAATGCGATACAATGGGCCTCATTACGAGGAATGCAGACCCGTAATGAACGATGCCGGTAAGGGACCGGCACCGTTCATTACGGGGCCGCCCCATTGCGAGGTATGCAGCGGGTCCCGCTCAGGAACACCTGGTCAGACCAGTCGTCCTTAGCGGGACCCGCTAGCAGACCAGGATGCTAACAAGCGGCCCGTCATTAACGGGCCCGTTGTTAGCATCCTCCCCATTCCCATTGAGTCCTATGGGGCTCAAATGGGAATGGGGATGTACTGAGTCCTGGGAATGGGAAGGGGAATTACCAGGCCCTTCAAGGTCGGAATGGCCTGGTACTTCCCTATTCCTGGAACCCGGACCCAGTACCCAGTATGGGGGTAGCCATGCCGTTAAGAACGGCATGGCTACCTCCATACTCGTAATGACCCCCAATGTCTATTCTACCTCTAACGAATATTTAAGGCCTGCAAAGTCATGTGGTGAAGGACATTCTAAGCACGGACATTGAAGTGATACAAAGTGCTGCAGGTTGGGAGACAAAGTGCTTTCTATATCTATTGCTCATTGAATGAGCACAATGCGATGGCTGCAGAGAAGCAACGTTCATTCTGTGCCTAACGATCCTTGAAGGAGTACAACACGATGGGCGTCCGCTCTTTCCTGGAGCCAAAATGCTGCAGCTTGGAAAGCAAAATACTCATGAAAGGAACCAAGTGATGCATGATGGGAAATGAAGGCTATTCTAAGCCTAACAATCCTTGAAGGCATTCCAAGTGATGCATGCTGGGAAATGAAGGCTATTCCAAGCCTAACAATCCTTGAAGGCATACTAAGTGATGCATGCTGGGAAATGAAGGCTATTCTAAGCCTAACCATCCTTGAAGGCATACCAAGTGATGCATGCTGGGAAATTAAATCCATTCTAAGCCTGGAAATCCTTGAAGGTGAACCAAGTGATGCATGCTGGGAAACTAAGTCCATTCTAAGATTGGCAATACTGGAAGGCATACCAAGTGATACATGCTGGAAAATTAAGGCTATTCTAAGCCTAACAATCTCTGGAGGAATACCAAGTAATGCATGAGGGGAAATGAAGGCTATTCTAAGCCTAACAATCCTTGAAGGCATACCAAGTGATGAATGATGGTAAATGAAGGCTATTCTAAACCTAGCAATCCTTGGAGGAATATCAAGTGATGCATGATGGGAAATGAAGTCCGTTCTAAGCCTAGTAATTCTGGAAGGAATACCAAGTGATACATGCTGGAAAATGAAGGCTATTCTAAGCCTGGAAATCCTTGGAGGAATACCAAGTGATGCATGATGGGAAATTAAGGCTATTCTAAGCCTGGAAATCATTGAAGGCGAACCAAGTGATACATGCTGGGAAATGAAGGCTATTCTGAGCCTAACAATCCTTGAAGGCATACCAAGTGATGCATCATGGGAAATTAAGGCTATTCTAAGCCTAACAAACCTTGAAGGCATACCAAGTGATGCATGCTGGGAAATTAAGTCCATTCTAAGCCTGGAAATCCTTGAAGGCATACCAAGTGATGCATGCTGGGAAATGAAGGCTATTCTAAGTCTAACAATCCTTGAAGGCATACCAAGTGATGCATGCTGGGAAATGAAGGCTATTCTAAGCCTAACAATCCTTGAAGGCATACCAAGTGATGCATGCTGGGAAATTAAGTCCATTCTAAGCGTGGAAATCCTTGAAGGCATACCAAGTGATGCATGCTGGGAAATGACGGCTATTCTAAGTCTAACAATCTTTGAAGGCATGCCAAGTGATGCATGCTGCGAAATGAAGGCTATTCTAAGCCTAACAATCCTTGAAGGCATTCCAAGTGATGCATGCTGGGAAATGAAGGCTATTCCAAGCCTAACAATCCTTGAAGGCATACCAAGTGATGCATGCTGGGAAATGAAGGCTATTCTAAGTCTAACAATCCTTGAAGGCATACCAAGTGATGCATGCTGGGAAATGAAGGCTATTCTAAGCCTAACAATCCTTGAAGGCATACCAAGTGATGCATGCTGGGAAATTAAATCCATTCCAAGCCTGGAAATCCTTGAAGGTGAACCAAGTGATGCATGCTGGGAAATTAAGTCCATTCTAAGCCTGGAAATCCTTGAAGGTGAACCAAGTGATATATGCTGGGAAATTAAGGATATTCTAAGTCTAACAATGCTTGAAGGCATACCAAGTGATGCATGCTGGGAAATGAAGGCTATTCTAAGTCTAACAATCCTTTAAGGCATACCAAGTGATGCATGCTGGGAAATGAAGGCTATTCTAAGTCTAACAATCCTTGAAGGCATACTGAGTGATGCATGCTGGGAAATTAAGGCTATTCTAAGCCTAACAATCCTTGAAGGCATACCAAGTGATGCATGCTGGGAAATGAAGGCTATTCCAAGCCTAACAATCCTTGAAGGCATACCAAGTGATACGTGCTGGGAAATGAAGGCTATTCTAAGCCTAACAATCCTTGAAGGCATACCAAGTTATGCAGGCTGGGAAATGAAGGCTATTCCAAGCCTAACAATCCTTGAAGGCATACCAAATGATGCATGTTGTGAAACAAAGTCTATTAAATATTATGGTCATTGAAAGAAGTACATTCTGAAGAAGCTACCCAAACACGGGCAATCACCACAAAGGCAAATCCCTGGTGAAAGCAAAGACCTACTTAGGAATGGCTGTGGGAAAAGCTCACCCCAACACTCTGACACTGAATCAACTTTGCGGCTGTAGTCTGAACCGATGAATGGAGGAGAGCTTGTAGCACTGAGTCGGTTTTAGACAGCGCCATAGGAACACAGACACTTTATGAAGAGGCGGCACACGCTATTAACATGTGGGGTGGGATCATCTGTAAATGAACAGTTAGCCATTTCCTCGCCAATCTGCACATACATGGCTGTGTTGGGGAATCTCACAGCAACAATCCTTCAGTGTGACACGCTGTAGAGAAATGCTAAACCAGCATAGGCCACCCTGCTAACAAACACAGCAGCCCCTCCTCTCAGACATATGTGTGATAAGCATAACCTTATTCGGCAAAAAACCATAACAGCATAAATACAATCACATACGTATCTTCATGTTCAAATTCAGCAAATCACAGTTGTCAAAATGGGTAAAAACAGCACTAAATAAAAGCCGTAATCCAGGAGAATGCAGAATTCATCAGTTACAAGACGAAAAGTTTAACCATCCTGTCCCATTGTATAGTCAATATTCAATATTTTGTCCTATGCAGCCATGCTCTGTGTACAAATATTTCGATATAGTAAACCAGATTCAGGTCTGTGAAATTCTTACACAGATTCATTGCCTCAGTAGTTGATCTAACACCCTTCAGGGATAGTACTGGTAGCAAGTAACACTTTCTCAGCCGTAAATATCCTGGGCAAAATAGTAAAAAATGCATGACTGTCTCCTCAGGGTTGCCACAAACTTTACAACCCAACTCCGGTGCGGAGGACCACCCTGCTGTATAACTTTCCGATTTAAGAGTATTGGTGCGTAATTGAATATATAATCATCAAGCGTAAGCAGGGGCTACCCAGTCAAGGTATGGCTCGAAGCCATAGTCCTGGTTCAGCGTTATGTAGGGTGCCCCTGTTCTTAGGGCCTCACATGACATTTTCATCTGAATAAGCATGGCATCATGGCACTTAATCCTCCCCCCAGCCTTGCCCCTGAGGCATAAACTTTCCGGGCTTGTCCAGAGAAGCCCCATACCCAATTTCTCTAAACCACGCTTAACAAATCTCAGCCAGGTCACAGAGCTTGAACCCGCTGTGCCTCTCAAATGTTCTCATTGCTTCATAATATTTAGCGAGTTCAGGAGTACTCCAGGGCCTTGCCCAGTACAACAGTGGCTTTGTGGCTATGACTTCACCAATGGGTTTTAGGGCACACTCCCACCTTAGACTTGCCATAGGGGCTCCCTTAAATTGCATAAGTCGACTCCTAAGGAAGCCATTATCCTCCAGAATCTGCCTGACTGATGAGGCAGTAACCCCAAATTTCAGCTCCATACAAGGCCGTGGCCCTACCCTGCTCTTGATACAGTTTGATAGCTGGGGAAACTGCACCCCTTCCCATTTTGTTATAAAGACAGCGTATTCCCCCACTGCATTTTTCCTGGGTAGCTGCAGCTTTACCAAGATGAGCTGCCCATGTAACATCGTTGGCAAATCTGATGCCCAAATAGTCGTAGTGCTGCACCTGCTCTAGCACATCAGCACCTACAGAGATGGTTAGTTTAATTTTCTTCTGATTCCTTCCACCAAAAACCATCACCTTGGTCTTCTCAAGCTTAAGTGACAGAGACAATTCTTGGCATTTCTCTATAAACATGTTTAGGTTATGTTTTAACCCCCTCAGGGTTGTGGATAAGAGGACTGCATCGTCAGCATAGAAGAGCGTTGGGAATCTGTCACCTCCCAACGTAGGGGGGTCCAGACATGCCACCAGCAGTGCCTCTATGATGAAGTTAATGTATAAACAAAAAAGAATGGGGGCCAGCACACACCCCTGACAAACCCCCTTCTCTACAGCAAAATAATCAGTAATCTCACCGTCCATCCCCCAACTCACAGCTGCACCTGTTGTTGCAATATAAGGCTTGGATGTTTTCTAGAAGAGCCACAAGCATTCCTTATTCTCTCAGTATGTGCCATAGCTTGGTAAGATGTACGCTATATATATATATTGGGGAGTATTGCAAGACTCACCCTTAGAGGGCTCAACTAGCAGGGAAAACCACAACCAGAAGACGGCATTCTGCCACCAGAGCCAATAGCGCAATGAAGCCATCTAAATATCAGAGGACGTGGTCTGTGCTGATAACTTCCCCTCCTCACAGATCACTGTGAGGAAAGATGTTACCTATGGCCACATTTCCAGTTTTGTTACCAGAGTGATAATGTTTGCTCCCGTGATCGACCAAACTGTGATTCTGGGTAGATTCTGTGTGGTTAGCAGGGTTTGCCTGTGACCCTCCACCACATTTACTGTGATGACTGATTCCAAAGAGAATGCTGGCATCAGAAGATTCAGGACAAACTCGGCGCCATCTTGGAAGATAATGTCCCTCACAAACAGTGTAAGATCTGTCTGCAATTTGCTCGAATTTCTTTTTACCACATTTTGCGGCAAAAAATGCAGGGGAGACCCCCCCACACCATCCATCAACCCCCCCCCCCCCACAGATGACCACCTTTCCAAATACATAACCCCAATGTGGTGGGCCGCTTCCCCATGAGCAGACACGGCCTTTGCTTCAGCACTGACTCTAACCGCCAGCCTCGGAGCAGAGCTACGGAACCCTCGAACGCTCGAACAACAACGGGTATTCATTGCATCTCGTGCCAGGCACGAGATACGCATGAAAACATAAGACATGGAACATTAACCTACATTACGCCACCTCACACTCCCCCCCCCACCCCTTATCTCATTAGCATGAACAAAGGAAGATTTGAAAAAAAAACATAAAATTCCCAAACCTATGAACACACGTAATCTTTGAACTTCGCTGGCAAATGTCTGCTCGAGAACCTTAATCCGCCCAACCCCTATACCTCCTCCATATGGGATGCATCTGCTGCAGCTTCAGGAGTTCTAAGCCTCCTTCTGTAGCACCAGATGGTAACACAACTGCGGTTGTTGTCTCTGCATGCATATTTCAGGAAATCCTGTATCCACCCTTCTCACATACTTGACTTTCTGCGGACCGTGACTCCCCCTTTTACACTCCATCCACCACGCTCCTAGAGAATCTTGTACAGGAATCTGTCTCTTGCTCCATGTGGTGCCATCACTCAATTTCACATATCTCTCCCCCACCCCAACTACCACCAAAGACGGGAGAAAAACGGGTTAACCCTCCCTCACCACATCCCCAATCTTAACTTGGGGCTCCTCATTACATTTGTTGTTATGTCTATCAGCCTCCTCTCTCTGCTTCACCCTAGCTGTTTGTACAATCACCTTTAAGTCAGCTTCAGGGTGCAACCCACCCGCTAGCCAAACATACCTCAATACCTCAATGTGCTTCCTGCCTCCACTCCCCCCCCCCAATCATTTTGATTGGTGTACACTCAATGAGACAATTGGGGTATGCCTTTGGGCTGTTATAGCTTTTGTCATCACTAACCTACATTTCGACCAACTCACGAGTGCTAGTTGAATAAATTCCTCAATAAACCTGTTTACACATTCCACAAGAACACTTGCACTGAGATTGTACAAGGCAGTCCTACAATGCTCCATACCCCTTTCTTTCAAGAACTGCACCATTTGATGCAATACAAGTTGGACCCGGTTGTCCGTCATTAAACTCCCCAGGACTCCTTCCCTAATAAAAATCTCTTCCCCAAAAGTCTAATACCACATTCGTGGTCACTGAACTCACTGGGACCACTTATATCCATCTCGAGGTATAGTACACTAAAATCAAAAGGCATTTGGCACTGTCACCAAGAACTTCAAAAGGACCCATTATACCGAGAGCCACCTTGCTCCAAACTCCATCTGGAATCAAAACAGGATATATTGGCTCTGCTCTTGCCACTTGACATTTATCACTGATGGCACAAGGTACACAATCTCTGACTACATTCTCCACGTTACTGTCCTAGCCTTTTTATGTGTATGTGTCCTTCCCAGATGTCCTTCATGGGCCAGCTCAACCAACCAACTCCTCATGCTTATGGGAGGGACTAACCTGTTACCCTGGCAATCCCCCAAGGTCTCTCCACCAGTTAGTACAAAGCTAAATGAACCCGTATGGTCCTTTTAATTAAGGTAACACATCGTATGATGGATCAAAAGGAGAATAACTCTCACACCAAATAAGAAGACGACTCAGGAAGTTGCAAAGTGTCTGTTTTATTCTCAATTGTCTAAAACAGGGAGTACAATGGACATCAACGTTCGTCTCACAGCATGGTCTCAACGGATTTCATAAAATTGATCACTTTTATAGCAAAAACTCGTCATACGTGACATCATACTACGTGGCAAACTACAGAAACCTACATGGGATTGTGATTGGAGTAAGGGGAGTATCTAAATATACTTTCTATAAGGAATTGGATTATAATTATAGTCAAGTGGGCAACTCATGCCATCCCTTCGTGCAAGTCATCTTTGACAGTGATTAGAAACACAATATCTCATTGATTCTCAAACTATAAGGCTCTTCATTATATGGCCTTCTACAATTGGTTGGCACACTTGTGCCTTTCTGGAACATTCGATTCCCCAGCAGCATGTAAGCTGGTACCCTAGGTGCTGGCCTGTGGACTTGACTGTGTCTCCTCATCCAATAAGCCCATCATCTCTCATCATGCATGCCTTCTGCCATTCAGATTGTCTTTGAACTTGGCCTTATCATTGTTTTTTTCTCCTTCGAATATAAGGGAGTCTGAGCACGTTCTTATCAAGGTTCAGGCTTGCATGCCCACATCTATTTCCATCTTGGATTCATGTGATCAGAGACTGCTAATCAGCCCATTTTATAGCATTTAATTGTCCTGAATAAAGAAACTTGGCACTCATGGTGTTCTCTCTTTGCAACTTAAAAAGGAATGCCCCAGCATTCTTATATTCACTGTTCTTCAAAGATTGATAACCAGGTTTGGCTGCTTTAGCCTTTGACACCAGGCCAAGCAGTCTTCCTTTGGTCCATATTCGAGCCTCTGCTTATTTCTTTGCTGTGAAACACACAGAGCTATCAATCCTCCTTTCTCCAGGGGTTAAGCTTACTAAAATTGTGGCATCGAAAGTCCAGATTATATATATATATATATATATATATATATATATATATATATATATATATGTATATATATATATATATATATATATATTCAGTAAAAAAACGTTGATAAAGGGACGTTATGGTTCAAAGTAAAACCGAAAAACCCCTGAAATTCGGCAGTTATAGTAAGATAAGCAACCATAACTCGCGCCGCCACCGTGCACTGCTAAGACTAACACCCAGGACATCAAAGATGACATCACAAATGTCATTGATGACATCACTGATGACATCACATGTGCATTTACAAGGGATTCTTAATGTAATATTGACAAAAAAGTGTCAAGGATCATTGGAATAAATATCATGAGCTAATTAGTGCATTAAGGAATGTGTTGATATACATAGCATTCTATTATGAAGTTCTATCCAGTATACTAAGCTATTCATGCAGAAACATAAGCAGTGTGTGCAGCATACATGATGAAGGTGCAATATTCATAATCTTGCCATGTTGAATACTGAAATGAATACTGCTTTTTTATTGGAGTTTTGCATAATGTGAAACATGTAATAGATAGCTAATAAAACCCAATTACTACATTATTGCATTACTGCACACCAAACACAAACAGACAATAACACATACAAATAGAGCATATACAGGGAAAGTGAAGTAAACAAAAAAACAGCAGTATTACCCGACAATTTTCATAACATAACTGATTATCTTCATGTACAGAAATAATTGCTCCGCTTCAAAGCTACTACTTCCCTATGTATAACTATCACATATTGTGACTAGACCCTAATGAAAGTAGTGTACGTGCAATGTGTACAAATATGAGCATATTCAGGGAAAGTACAGTAATAAAAACAACAGAACTATAACACAGTTTTGATAACCGTACTAATCATCTTCATACATAGAAAGCATTGTTGTCTTCCAAGTCTGTGTTTTCTCCCTTGTATATGGTTCATATGCTTTGAGTGGACCCTAAGTGAATTACTGTAAGAACATATTTGTAGTATAAGTCTACAAACATAGTACTTTGTATTATAGTATAGGGAATTTTTAGTTCCTGATTGTAACTGGCCTAGATATATCAGTAAAGGAAAAAAGAGGGAGCCAGACATGTGACGTCATCAGTTATGTCATCAATGACATTTGTGATGTCATCTTTGATGTCCTGGGTGTTAGTCTTAGCAGTGCACGGTGGCGGCGCGAGTTATGGTTGCTTATCTTACCATAACTGCCGAATTTCAGGGGTTTTTCGGTTTTACTTTGAACCATAATGTCCCTTTAACAATGTTTTTTCACTGAATTGCATAGGTTTTTAGTAGCGCAACTTAACCATAATGTCCCTTTAACAAAGTTTTTTTACTGAATTTCATAGTAGCGCAACTTAACCATAACGTCCCTTTAACAAAGTTTTTTTACTGAATTTCATAGTTTTTTAGTAGCACAACTTAACAATAATAACTTTGACTTATGTACATATAATATGGAACATACTGAACCCTTTCTACTGAATTTGACGGTCCGCAGACAAGTTTGGACAACAGTACCACCACCTAAAAACTCTGGGGAGGTATGTGTAATAGTTACATCATAAAATAGGAACATTTAACACATTCACAAAGCAGCACACATACAAAGTATATGTAGTAATACTTAAAAAATGTTACCCATATATGTAACACACTAACCATTCATGTAAATACAATATGTTTTAAAATGGAATATACCAAAAGAAGATAAAGTGGCTTCCACCATAATTACCTCACAGACGCTCCACAACCAACAGCAAGACCAGACGTATACACTACTGATTACATATCTCACCAGTCATAGTACGTGCACTTCTTTTTACTCATATATTTATAAACTTTCTATATTAGAAAAAAAAAAATACTTTTTTGTTTTCTCACAGAAATGTGTAGTACTCTCGACTGGCTAGAGGAGCATTTCCCACGAGAGGAAATGTTAGAAAATAGTCCACCTAATGGTACACACTTTACTATATAAACCAATTAATAAATATTATTCTGTATACATTTAACATATACATTTTTTTTATTACAGACCATACAAAAATTCCAAGCATCTCACAACAACAATCAGAGGATATCACTCTACAGCAGATTAATCAAAAAATGGACGACCTTATGCAAAATTTTATGGATTTGAAAAACTTTGTGGAAAATTATGTGAAATCCCCAACAGCACACCATTGTCCAACCTGCACTTGTCCCCCCTCACCCTATCCCACGCAGTTAACCCCAAACCCTGTCTATGGACCAAAGCGTTTCGATGAGCTTTCCTTCCCTTCTTCACCTGATCCCAGTTATCTAGAAATCCCTAATTCTCCTGTTTTTGTTTCCGTTTCTGCCCCACCTTCCCAGTCATAATTGTATATATATATGAAATAAAGTTACTTTTCTTATATTGTGTTGTAATTACTTTCAGTTCCTTGTGATAAAACCAATTTAGGTGTCCACGGACACCGCGGTTGTTCGGAAATGTTCATAAAGAAACGAAAATGTGACTGTCCTGAGGACACTACACCTGTCCGTAATGTTCTCATGCAAGTTGAAAATGTTCTAAGAACACTCGTAGTGTCCTGAAATGTTCGTAAATAAACGAAAATGGAGGTGTCCTTAAGAACACTATGCCTATTCGTAGTGTTCGATAGCAAACAGAAACTGTTCTAAGAACACTCGTGGTGTCCTGAATTGTTCGTAAATAAACAAAAATGGAGGTGTGCTTGAAACGCTATGTCTGTACGTATTGTTAGCAAATAAATTAAACTGTGCTAAGAACAAACGGCTGTTTAATTAGTTCAGGACCCGAACACTGTCCGCAGAACATCAACACGCATGCGCAAAACAATGTCTGTACATTGGGTGTCCTGCGGACGACCACTACCTTAGCGAACATGCTCACAAAACAATCATGTGACCGAGCCCACGCTCATCTCGTGCTCTAAATGCGATCACTGTTCGTGTCCCCGACCAGTTTAAAAGTACATTTCCAAGTAATCCACAATATTTCTCATTAAAAAATCAGCATACCACAAATCTCACATACTAATCCTAACTTTCCACATAGTTTTTGTGACTTTTTGAACCTTTTTTGATGTTCGATCTGTCTTGCGGACGGCGCGCATGTCCGCGACCCGCGCACAAGCACCCCGATATAAGACCATGCCCTAGAGCGCATTCTCATTGTGTTTCTGACTATTCCACAGAGCACACTGCATTTTGCTGCATACTTTGCAGATTTTGAGATTTCCATCTCCAAGCCTATGACATCCATGGCTCGACTATTACCACATGGTGCTACATCTGCCTCAGCACCATCCCCACCCCCTCCACCACCACCATTTCCCCAAGGGCCTGAATAGGGGAACAGGAGTGAGGATACAGAGGAGGAAGAAGAGGATGACGAGAATGAGGTAGAGGAAATCCCTACTACCCGCCCTCGGCGTGAATCTTGGGTGTGGCAGTTGTTTACCGTTCATGGAAACGGTCCTAAGTCTAATGCGAACCGTGTCACCTGTAATGAGTGCAAAATGGTACTCAGTCGCAGGAAGCATGGTTCGTATAGCTTTGGGACCACTACCATGAAGCGACACCTGCGCTCATTCCACACTGGGGCCATTGTACCTTGCGAGAAGCGTAGTAGGTTGATTGCCTCTACTTCATCCTCCGTTCCTGATCCTGTCACCACAAGGAACACCTCTGTGGGACAGCGTCTTCCTCAAGCTGCCTCACAGGCCATACAGAAGTCTGATGACCCTACCTTTCGAGGGTCACAGTTGTATGTGTGTACTGTGACACAGTACTCTGCAGGGGGGGAATGACTTCGGAGTGCTTTTGAGACGATTGTCTCAGAGCACCAGAAGACCTGCTCACTACCCAAATAAAACCCACTCTACATCTTCCTCTCTCAGCTCGCCCTTTCTTATCCCTGTGGTTGGTGTCCCCTCCCTTTACCCTCCTTTCCCTCCTCTCCTAGTGTGTCGTGTATAAAAAAGAACAAATAAAATACAAAATAACAAAAATCAAAAAAAAAATAAGGCTCTTTTCAGAGCCGCCTTTCACAGTTAAAAAATAGAAGTGAAGATACATAAAGCATAGCCATTTCCATTTCGTGAAAGTCCGCGGACGGTCCGCGAACAGAAAAACAATTGCATTGCTACCCTATTGAAACCAATGCATTTTTCTCTAACAGGAAGTGGTGGCTCTGAAAAGAGCCTTTGGGAGGTGTTTGAATGTAAAACATTTTAACTACGTAAGACATACTTCAAAATGAATGCTGTATTTCTAAAAAAGGTCGCAATGCATTTTGTACATTTCTCAGAAAAATCTGATTGCCAGCATATGTAAGATGGACTCCATCTTTGCGAAAAATGTATGTACTACGAAACAAAATATTTTCATTGTTAAAAGAGGACATGCCAAAATCTCTTAGGAAGGCACAAACAGCCTTATTAACATTACCCTTGCTTTCTCCATTTGTGGACCACATGAGAAAGAACGAAGCCACACTTGTCTCTGCGCAATCCGTGAAAAAATTATTTTAGAGTTTGGAAACATGTCCATTTTCTTCTGAAGTCCTTCTATCATTGCAAATTGCAAAGAAATTCCAGACACATGTCCTAAACTGTTCCCTCCACAATGAATTACAATTATGTCTGGATGTTCCTCTATCTTCAAAGTTGCACAGAGAGGTAGCAAGTCCAACCACTTCATTCCACGCATTCCATGCCAGTGCACTTCCACATGTGGGAATCCAAGATCTATAGATACTCAACAGCTTTCTGCATGCTCCTTCAACCAATAAATCCACAAGTCTCCCAAAATCCATACAATCTGTGTTTTGAAACACTCAGCCATAGCTATCTGTTCTTCTCTCTGCAAAAACAATATCTGAGAAAACCTCTCCTAGCACAACACACTCACTAAACTTTACTGACCAATCCCTTGCTTCATCCAATCTCATTTCCATACCTCCCCTCCCCAAATTGCCCGGATGTAATACGCGGTGTCCTAGAACTACCGCCATGTCCGCAAACGTATCGTAACATGTACAGCCCTTCTACCATTTCGATTTCACTCTCTGTGCCATTCCCTCATTGGATGTAGCTAAGCAATCACATGACCATCCACCAATCAAATCCAATAACTCTACATGTAACTGCATCATAGAGCAGCACTACAAATGTATGGTTTATCTCTCAGAGTACAAGTCTCATACCATTGACAACCACGATCTACGAGAAATACTATACAAATCTCCAATATTTCTACTTGCAGCTTGGTCCATATACATGAGCAGAAAGTACAGGTATGCATATTTTCTACACAGTACATGAACACATTTTCTAACCGATTTTTACCTTCTATAATCTGAAAAATGAATGGACGATCATTGTTTCATTGTCCTAAAATGACCTGTTACTTACAAACCTTTATATCGTTTAATTTCTTCATACACACACATGCAAATACTATTAAACTAACATTTTTGAAATAATATATCTATACACGACATATAATCACACAAAATAACATACACACTCTATGATCAAATCTCAAACAATAATATTTGTACAAACAAATAATTGGTTTTAATTTTTTTCGTTTATATAAGTACTTACATACATTTATATAGGACAAGAAGACTATGACATTCACTCACTGTTACGTGCAAAAGCAGGCTATGACACATAGCTCTCAACTCAAACGCTTTTGGCGGGTGTCACCCACCTTGTAAAGGACTGACTCACCCGCCAAGCCTCCTGCACGCCCATTCATTCCAATGGGTGTCTCACCCGCCAAAAACAAAATCAGGTGATTTCACCCGCCTTTGAGACATACATGGTTGAGAGCTATGATGACAATGACTCACTATTACGTGGAAAAGCTTAGTTACAAGAATAGTAGTATACGTTGGTAGATTATGAATTCCACAAACCATAGTAAAGATATTTTCTTTCCTACTCTTAGTCATAATATAGTTTTAATGCTTTTCAGGAAGGCGCTGAGCATTTCAATTTAAAAAAATATATGTCTAAAATGAAAACAGTGCTATATAGCAACCAAATTACTAATTTCTTTCTTTTACAATTGCAGTGAAGCCCATTCTCCTGAATAGAAGCAGCCGATTTTGATTTACAAAGAACAACTAAGAAGCAAACTACTCATTTTTGAAAAAAAAGTAAGTAGATTGTTACCATAATATTTGATGTATAACTCACACGCACTGTACAGTGCATTCATGGTATTTCTGTGCCTAAAAATAGAGATTCTGCACCATTCTGACCAAAAATCCCCCCGGTCTTAAACAGTGATCTCCTGTCAGAATGGCCCTCAAATTCCTATTTTTCGGCACACAAATTACCCAACTCAGCCGCTAGAATGTAGATGTTGTAGAACAAACACTGTTTTAATTGTATAGCTTTACCTACATTATTTATTCTTCTCCACACCACCGGCTTACTTTTGTCTGTCATCTGAACCCCAGTTTAGTAACACATTAATTGAAGAATACCCATCCCTGGTAGTTCAACTTCCCAATTCACAATCACACACCATTACATACATCTTTATCATCTTACTCAAACAATCATGCACACAACACACAAGCATTGCAGAAAACCCCAACCCATACCTTCTGTATTTTTTTCAACAGATGCTAAAGAATGCCCACCAAAAAGCAACTCTGTAGAAAGGGACGCAGAAGTAGAGCAAATGAAAAGAAAAGTCTCCAACATAAACACCCATCTATAGCAGAATTTGTAAAAAACGTTGAAACACAACAGCTAATACAGTCATGTTGTGAAACAGAAGAAGTTTCTAGTGCAAAAACGTTGCCTCCTCTATCACAAAGTAAAACGACCCAAAAAACTATTAACAGAAAATCAACTATCACTACAAATAAAACGTCTTCTATAAATCTTGATATAGTACAAAGTAAGCATACCGGGAAAAGTATATTAGCCAAAATGTTCCATCACAAAGTCCTTCAACATCTGATAAAAACAGGAGAGAAACCAGGTTCAACACTTCAAACCTATCGTAGGAAAGTAATCTTAGAAGCGTTGATAGACAGTGCAATTCTTCTCAAAAGAAACGTATTTAGTGTTGTGTTAAACAGAATTAAACCACTAACAAAACTAATAACTAAACTTCAAAAAAGACTTCTCAATAAACGAAATGTGAACAGAAATAACTTCTTAAATATCTGTGGAGGTGAATGGAGTCACACTACAAGCACAGAACCATACTTTAATGAAGAAGTGTACAAACAAAAGCAAACAAATACAATTGCCATACATAGCAGTGGTCGAGGTTATGAAAAAGTTACTAATACCATAATGGAATAAGAAGTACTCCTTACAAAAATATGCCCTGAAAACTTAGCTTTACCCCTCCATTCGACTGAATCAGAACATCTAATTTACACATGGCCATGGACGTCAATGTGTAACATTCCCAAAAAAAATGTTCAAATCTTTACGCCTATTCCTCAATCAATATGTGAAAAGCAAAGACAAAATCAAAATTAAAATACTGCAAAGTATGGATGCTTGTCCAGTACGCAAGCAAACTGGACTGCAAGGACATTCGTTGGCCTGCATATCAGGAGCTACTTGCAAAACAACCTTCCATGATATCAAAAGGATATCAACACATCATGCAAGTAGAAGAAATCTAGTTTATAAACTGTATTATGCAAAAAGTCCTGCTTTAGCACTAGCCAATTTAAATAACATTCTTCTACATGGTACACCAAAAGACATACTAGAAGAAATCGAGTATATACAGAAAAAATATTTTGGAAATGAAACCCACTTACAAGATGAAATAGCTGTCAACCAACTTCGTAACAAATCTGCACATGGCAACCTTTCACTACACACATACAAAAAAGAAATACTAAAATTTCAAAGCACTTCAGCTGAAGTACCAAACCACGTGTGTGTATGTTGCTGCAGAACGTGTTATAAAAGTAACACAAAAACTATAGACCTTTCATACAAAATAGAAGACAATGAAGATTCTAAATGGTTTGAATTAGCTCTCTACCTTATAGCAGAAAACAAATACGAAATAACTGACCCCATAATACTTTGCAGTTACTGCACTACCAAACTTGACAACAACCAAACTCCTTCACGTGCTATCTCAAATAACTTGGAATTACATCCACTACCAAAACTCCTTCAACAACTTAATTTATATGAGAGCATCATAATTCAAACAGTTCATCCATTTCAAGCAATAATACGCCTTCAACCAAAAACTGCAAAATTACCTCCCTCTGAATTAGTGAAAGGTATTCTTGGAAAAGTAGTGTATTTACCATTAGATCTAAAAGAAAATGTGCACACTCTAGGAGTGCAACGTCCAATGCAACAATCTTTAATTATCTTGGTAAATGGAGTACCTACAAAAGCCAAAAAAATTTGGCAACAACTGGTAGATTTACATAAAGTTAGAGAAGCCCTGCAATATCTCAAAGAGAATAATGATTATTACAAAGAAATTAATATCAAAGAAAACTTGAAAGATACAACTGAAATAATTCAAGAGACACAAGAAACTGGTCCATTTGAGCTCCTAGATCCTGCTACAATAGCAAACACTTTAGACTATTATACAATTCACCCATTGCACTCTAATGACACCATAGAAGATGCACTGGAAACGTACCAAATGCATCATACAAAAGGATCACCAATCAGCATATGGGAAAAAAGTATAGAAGCACGTGCTTTTCCTCTACTCTTTCCTACTGGCAAAGGAGGAAGATACGATGATAGACCTGTTCAAATATCGCTCATTACGAATGTATTCTGAAGAATCCCAGATTTCGACAAAATGTGGAATACATATTCCATCTACTCTTTGAAAGTGAACTAGCAACTTTATGTTACGGAGTTGCACACATATTAAAATCAGGCTCACACTTTCAAAATATGACAGCCACACAATTATTACAAAAAGTTCAACAAAAAGATGAGGTTTTACAGACAAATCTTACAAATCTATTAGCAAATATGCGAGGTACTAAAGAGTACTGGTTTCGACGCCATGGAGATGTACGTTGTATGATCAGAAACCTTGGCCCACCCACTTGGTTTGTTACATTAAGTTGCGCAGAATATGCATGGGAAGATTTACATGCTTTCCTACGCATATCAAACGAAAACAAAACAAACATAGATATACTAACACCTGGAGAACTTTGTTCTCAGGATCCTGTTAATGTTTCTAGATATTTTCACCATCACTTCATTGCTATGCTACATTTTATTTGTAATAAAACTGTTCCTCCCCTTGGAGAAGTGCAACACTTCTTTTGGAGAAAAGAATACCAAGCCAGAGGAGCGCCACATGTCCACATGCTTTTATGGATTAAAGATGCTCCTAAATTTGGTCAAGACAGTGATTCCACTGTTTTACAGTTCATTGAAAAATATGTCACTTATGAAATTCCGTCAGAATCCACAAATAGTGATCTTCATGCAAAAATCTTACAATTCCAAAGACACAAATGTGGCAAATATTGTCGTCGCAAATACAAAAACAAAGGGAAATACTACACCAAATGCCGATTTGGTTTCCCTAGACCAGTTACAAATACAGGTCAAGTGAACAACCTCATGTCTTCAGTTAGACATAGTGTTAAAGGTAAGTCACCTAAAAATACATATTGCATAAAAAGAAAAGAAGAAGAAAAATATAATCAATGATTACAATGCAATCATTGCCCACTTGTGGAATGCAAACATAGATGTGCAGTACATTGCAGACAATTCTACTGCAGTTGCAAGATATGTCACAGCATACTTAACCAAATCAGAAAAGACAGAGCTCCAAGACCTCTGGAATGAAATGTCATCAGATAAAACAGTGTCTCAGAAATTATACAGCTTGGGCATAAAAATGCTGTCCCATAGAGAATGTGGATCCTATGAAGCAGCTGATCGATTAACTGGTACTGCATTGTATGGTAAATCTGCAAATATAGTATGGCTAAGTCTTGGTCCAGCTAAATCTAGAAAAAGAGTTCTAAAATCACACAAAGATATAGAAACAATAGCCAAACATGATCCCAACAGCCAAGACATTTTAAAAAACAATTTATTGGACACATACTACCCAAACAGGAGTACCACTTTGGAAACCATGTGTCTATACCACATAGCCCAAAACTGCACATACAAAAATAATATAAAACCTGATGAGCAAAACCGTAAATACAAAGTGACAAACTGTGGTGGCAGCTTAGTAAAACTCACCAAACCAAATTTAATTAATCATATCAAATTGTCATTAAAGACTCCTCAACATAAAGAAATATATTACATGTCCCTGCTACAACTCTTCAAACCATGGAGAAAAGAAGAAGAAATACTAGATACCTATGACTCATATGAAGACGCTTTCAAAGCCAATAAAAGCAGTATAACTGATGTAAACTTTGCACAGTACAAAACAATGTTGCACAATGAACAGCAACAGGAAGAGGAACTCCAGGCCCAACTAGATAAGGACACTCCTGACAGTAGTCAACCTTCTGTTACAGGAAGCCAAGAACCACTGGGAGAACCACTAATACCAAATGAGGCAGAATTAGCTATGATAGAAGTAGAAAACACCATGTGTCACTATGAAGATAAAGAAGACTTAACTACACTACAATCAAAACTAAACAAAGAGCAACATAGCATTTTTCAAGAAATAACAAAAAGAAATTGCACATGGTGTGCAACATGAAAACAAAGAATGCACCTGCCAAAATTACAAACCTATACTATTGTATGTCAGTGGTGAAGCTGGTTCTGGCAAAACATTCCTAATCAAAATCATTAGTAAGTTCCTTCAACAATTGCCAAACAACAAACTGTCAGCTGTTGTCACTGCCCCCACAGGTTTAGCTGCCTACAACATAGGTGGTGTCACTTTACACCGATTACTACTCCTGCCAGTAGAACACCAAAACAAGTTAGATTATTACAAACTTTCTGCAGAAGCTGCAATGGAAGTACGCAGAGTATTGAAACAAATGAAAATGCTACTAATAGATGAAGTGAGCATGGTGTCCAACCTAATGTTGGCTTTGATTCACCTCAGATTACAAGAAGTACTCAAAACAAACTACGAAGAGCTATTTGCAGGAAAACACATCATTGTTTTCGGAGATCTTCTTCAATTGACACCTGTAAAAGGTGAGCCTATTTTTAAAACATTAGGACACAAACTCTGCCGTAAAACTGTGGGCAGCATTGGAAATGTCAACCTTTGGCAACATTTCCAATACAGAGAATTAACAGAAAACATGCGCCAATCTGCAGATCTCACTTATGCCAACATCTTAAAAAGTATCAGAGTTGGTATACTTTCTAGAGAAGCAGAAGCAAAATTGAAAACCCGGCACATTCATGCACTTTATGGTGATAATGCATGTGCTACAGTTGTTATGGAACAATTAGCCCACAAAAATGTCAATTGTATGGCCTTAATGCCAACTCCTGCAAGCTGTTTCAAATTCAATGAAATAATGTTAAGCAAAGAAATGCAACCAATTATGCAAATTAGCACCACAGACAAACTAGATGTACATGGAATGACACTACCAATGTGTGACCAAGCCACAGCAAAAATAAATAGTTTATAAAAATCAATCTCAAACACAGCAGGCTTGGAAAAGATATTAAAATTATCCTTAAATTGCAGAGTAATGCTTAAACGTAACCTTGACGTGGACCAAGGACTAGTTAATGGAGCACTGGGTACAGTTGTTGGCTTTCAAACATACCCATGTGACAACAAAATTCAGTTTGTCAATATTTTATTTGACAAACTTTCAGAAGTAAAAAGAATAGGATGCTCAACAGCTCGATTCCTTCTCTTCAAAGACATGTATGTACGCAGAGAACAATTTTCTCTAATTCTTGCATACGCAGTCACCATTCATAAATCACAAGGTCTTACTCTAGACAAAGCAATGATAGACATTGGTAACACAGTCTTTAAAGAAGGCATGAGCTACGTAGCACTGTCACGCCTACGTACAATTGACGGTCTATTTCTAATAAACTTTGATGCAAGTAAAGTAAACACTGATATTCCTTGCATTTTAGAATACAATAGACTTCGTTCACTATACACCCCCCATCTACAAACATATCCTGTTCCACAAAAAAGAACATTTTCTAAAAGAAAACTAAATCAAACAGAAATGCATCAGGATGTCACTGCAAATCCTCCAAAGAGACTAAAAGAAACTAAAACTTCATCAAGTACCACAAGCAAAAAAGAATCAATTAGGGAAAGTAAACCAGGTACTTCTTTAAAGAAGGAAGACAAACTCCAAAAAAAGCAGTTAGATACAGAACTACCTGGACCATTTAAATTCTCAAATATAGTTGGTGTAAATTGCTACGCAAATGTAGCAATGAATATTCTATTTCAATTACCACCAATTGTTGACAACATTTACTTACACAGTACAGACCCATTGTGTTTGCAAATGTTAGTACTTCACAGAAATGAAGCAAACAATCCTGACAACACGTATAGTGTTTTTGGAATAAGACGACAATAGGACTACTGTGCTGGAATGGTGAAATTCACTATAAACTCACAGGAAGATCCACAAGAATTGCTAATGTACTTAATATTAGTACTGGAAAACAAAAACATACCTATAAATGAAATCTTCCAGATTTCATACATGTGGAAACATACATGCACTCTCTGCAACAATGTGACACAAGAACAAATCCCCAATGAGCGCTTTGTCTATATATCAATACCTAATTGTGAATCCGTTCCATTTCAGCAACTTGTACAAAATGCAAACCACGGTAGATTATGTTCTACCTGCAATTCGGATAATCGCTCCACGTTACTAATACAAACACATAGTAAATACGTAATACTAATGCTTCTACGTTACAATGCAGATGGTACGAAAAACAACTGCAAGCTGACTGGATTCACACATGGTCAAATTTCACTTGGTAGGAAAACCTTCACAACAATAGGTATAATCTACCACGCAGGAGCCACAACCAACTCAGGGCACTGCACTGCATATATAAAAAAAATGTGGATGGTTTGAATGTAATGATAGTACCGTTACTCTAAAGCAGAGATTACCAGCTAATCTTACAAACGCGTATTTAATGTTCTTAAAACCAAAATTTGATAACTGAACTGTACTTAAACCTTAAGTACACTTGTAGTAAAAAAATATAAACTGTCACAATATTTCAAAACCTATCTAACTGCCCAAAGATTCTACAACAACTAATCAGATAAATGAATACCACTCAAATAGAGCAAAAAATAGACAGTTAGAATACGCCAATTGGTATCTAACTGTCCCAAAATTTACAAATATGCAAACAGATAAATCAATACCACGAAATTATATCAAAACATAAACAGTTAGAATACGCCTACTGGTATCTAACTGCGCCAAAATTTTACAATATCCAAACAAATACCTAATATCTTACTGCTCACAAAAACTGGAACAATCCAATGCATAAAGCATTAGGCAGAAAGAACAAGTAAACGCGGAAAACAAACAAATAAATAAACTGTAGCATAACAGAAAAAGGTTTTTTTTTTATCCAACATGGATTTTTTTTTCTCCTACAGACCCAATGATTTTAGCAACAAACACAGAAACTTTGCACATTGCACAGTACTCTGGTTTGTAATCTACTAAATATGAGGGTCAATAAAAAGAAGAAAATGTTGATTGTACAATGTAATAAGTCATTATAAAATACTAATACTAACATGCTATTTTCTTTTATTACAGAAATGAACAAGAAAAACATGAACTCCCATTACTAAACCAAATAGTACGTATAACAAGATAAATACAACCATCGCAGCATATCACACCCATACAAGCTTATAACATTGTTCCTTATAAATTAGTTTTTGACCCAACGTTAAAAGCCACTATGGGTGCGATATGCTGCGGTGGTTGTGGCCAGGGCATACACTCTTGGGTGCATGGCCAAATGGCCATGCACCCAACATTCTATACCCTGGCCACAACCACCGCAGCATATCACACCCATAGATGCAAACATTGCAACCATTGTTATGTCCGCGGACAGGGGGAAGGTCCTAGGACACATTCAACTTGCCAGAGGACAATACAAACAGCGTCCTCAGGACACCCCCATTTTCTTTATGTACGAACATTTCTGGACACTGAGATTGTTCTTAAAACATTTTCACCTTGCCAACGAACAATCCAGACAACGTCTCCAGGACACCCCCTGCAAACATTCCAAGACCCCACCAGTGTTCTTAGAACACTTTCAAGTTGACACCAAATCCATTCTGTTTATTTACGAACATTCCAGAATAGCCGTGTTGTCTGCAGACAAATCAAACACAACTAAAGCATCTAGCACATAAATAAAATACAACTTTGAACCTATCTCATACTCCCCCATCCTCCCCAAAGACTTCTACACACCAAAACACTCTACTAAATACACATTTTGAACAAACTTTCACTGCGCTGTCCGCGGACATCCGCAAATGCAAGATGGCAGGCGCGACAGAAAATCTGACGCGCATCACGCACCACGCCGCCCAATCAGCGAACACGTTGCATGTCTGTGGACATGACGCAAGCCGCTGGGCCAATCGGGGTGCTGTCCGCGGAGCGAACAGGGAAGTTCGTCCGCGAAGCGAACACAGATATCACTAATTTTTTTGCCTTACATTTTGGTCATTTTTAAAAAAACTACTGGACGGATTTACACCAAATTTGCAAAAGCACGCTTTCGGGACCAGGCTGCCGCTCCTGGTGTAAATCCGTCCAGCGGTTTGGGCTGTAGCTGTGCGCAAAGTTTTTTCCCATTCAGTCTATGGTAAAAAAAAAGTTTTGGGACCCCACCTATAATTTTTCCCCCCCTGGACGAATCCTCACCAAACTTTGCAGATAAATTCAGGGTGGGCCATATACTTTTTGTGCAAAGTTTGGTGAGGATTCGTCCAAGGGGAGCGAAGTTATAAGCCGCCCAAAAAGTGCTCTTCCTATGGAAACACCAACTTAACCATAACTACATGGCCGCTACCGCGGCCATGTGATATATATATATATATATATATATATATATATATTGGTGGCACCGCCTGCTGTCTATTCACTATGTATAGGCAGCTTTTATGATTACTTAGTCTACTTGCGTTACAGCATCTGTACAATTATAAAACGACTTACGTTTTCTGCAGTGCAATCTTCATTACGCACATGAAAGGCTTCTCAATTCTTTACTTTGCCATCAGATTCTATAAGGTCTATGTCTTGTATTCTTTGGTCATCGTTCTCAGTGCATCACGCTCATTTCCTGTGACGTCACCAGCCTTTCCTTTTCACATCTTCCCACTTCTTTGGGGCTCTCCCTCAGGAGACTGTCATGGGATACATCACATAGGGTTTTCCCATTGGATAGCTTGTCTCAAAGGCTTTTTGTGGTATAGGTATCATTACTGACATTGCACATGTTGCAATTTCTGGTTTGCAACAAATAGGCAAAACAGGGGCGGGACTTCTTACTGCTCCTCTACATAAAGTATATTTCTTTGCTTCTGGTATGCTTTCAATCTTTGTACACCCTTCTCTCAACACCTTGCAAATCTATATTAATTCCGGATCCTTCTCACTCACTGTCCACTATTTCTCTTTGTCTACAGTCTGTTTGATGCATGCCAAGTGTGTAATCTCTCCCACTTGTGCAGTTTCACCTGAAGACAGTGATAACCTGGCTAAAGAGTCCGCAAAGAGCATTTCTCCGACCACGAACATATTCCACAACAAAATTATTATCTTGAAGGTCAACCATCCATCTAGCAATACAAGGAGACACGGATCCAAGCCCTTTTCTAGTCAAAACGTGAACGTAGGGAAACCCCCACAGCAAAGCACGGAAATGCGTGGATGCTCAACACACAGCTAACACTTGCTTCTCTATTACAGAATATCTCGTTTCTGGATCTCGCAAAATCCTAGAAGCAAAAGCTATAGGCCTATACTCACTTTCCTTCCTGTGAGGGGTCAGAAATGAGATGTGGACACAAGGTTGTATTATTTTCAACATCAGACATTTTTATTAAAATAAAAGGGTTGTGTAGAGGAGGTCCCAAATATAGCCTGCACTCCAGTCACCAATTTTGAAGTACCAGGAACATTCACCCCGAAATATGTGACGTATGATGAGCAGATAAACTAGAAGAGAGCGGCAATAGGGCTATGCCCAGTACCTATCAAAAGAACAATACCTATTGAAGTACTAATAACCAGACAACCATGGACAGTAAGATATCCACTAAGAAAACCCTACCAGCAAATGAAACGGAATGAAGATTGCTTAAGTACAGTACAGGAAGAAACCAAAAAATCCTTAATGGAAGACGAATGGTGACGTCACGAGGGTCTGAACTAACGCACCCATAGAAGATATGATGACTCAAGGATGACATAAAGAGACGAGATGCAATGAATAAAGATATCATGAAACTAAAAGAAAAGAACTTTGATAAAAGGCAAAGGAGCTTAATGTAAGCAGGATGAAGATATTCAACCAGCTAACACATGTACATATGCTTGTAACTGCAAGAAAGCTAAGAAAACAGTGCGGCTTGCTATGCTAAGTAGAAGAATAGAGCGGCAAGTGCCATTGTACACAATCTACCTCAAGATGAAGCATGTTATACAAATGCAAGTCCACTTTGCATGAAAAGCAGAACCAACCCAGGTTATTATAGGCCAAACGCAAGAAGTTTCATATTCTAGTAACACGAGGAAAAAGGATGAATCGAAACTCATCAGAGGCAGCTTGTGCCGGGGAAGCCAAGGTCCTATATCAATAGAAGCTATGGACAGTAGCTACTTTTAATTGAAGCTAAGAACAGAATATCCTACCACTGAAGGATCGAGATAAGAAGAGGAAGGCAGATGGCAGGTGAAACGAAAGTCAAATGCACAAATTGAAAGAAGCGAAGTAAATCCATGGGGTGATAGCACGTGACCAGCCGAGCGAGAAGAGGCACAGTTTCACACCTACGCTTGCCATACGCCCAGACAGAGATATCACAACTTTTTCGAGACAAGAAGATGCAGTTTCGAGGCCAACCACAGTGAACTAATTGACACATAGCCTATAAAGTGATGATTGATTGAAGGCAGGCAGGGTGAATTGGGGGACACCCTCCACCTGGTTTGGTTGACCATTCTGCGTGCTGCTAAGCAAAGTGGAGATTTATGCATGGTGTTGATGCCAACCCAATTACAATGGACCAAATAATCTAGGGTCCTATAGTTAGTAGAACCAATGAGACATCATACTTTTAGTGACGTCTACAGTAGTCATTTTTGAAGGAAGGGTTTAGATGCCCACCTGACAGTGTTTACTCAATCCCCCGCTCTGTTACCATATACAGATATAGCACCTATATTAAAGTTACCTTTTCCTAGCCAATAGAATTGCATGTTAACTTTTGAGTGTTTAACGTCAGATTATGATGCGTTTTTAGCATAAAAATTATGTTTTGTATGAAGTTCGAGGGAGTTTAAGCGAGACAGGCTATCGCATCACTATTGATTTCCATGTTTCTCCGTTTTTTGTACTGGTCATTAAATGGACTCCCCTTTGCCAAAGCATTGTGTTGTCCTTATTGATTGGTGTTGGAGTAAGTAATCCTGCACCCCATCCATCTCAAGGTGCAGCTATCTCGTCTTAAAGTACTTCAGAGCAAACCCCGACTCTATGGGCCGGTCTCTCCAGTACACTTGGTAGCAGAGGATGATTTATCGACTATCGATTATTGATTAAAATAAGACACCTATTGACCGTCGACAGAAAGTAACTCTAGGTCTTCGGCAATATCACGAGTCCTTTGCCATTCGGCTGAGTAGATCGTGAAGCTCCCCGTAGACAATGGTAGCGTAAACTAGAAACTGCAGTCAGGGCCTGAAGGGACCCGTTTTCCCACACTTCCCTTCCCATTCCTATGGGCAGCTGAGCGAGCGAAAAGCTGAAGAAGGCAGTAACAAAGGCGGTGATCCTGAGGGTCTAGAGAGGAACTATGCGAACAGTGATTGAAGAAAAAATGTAGTGCTTTGGCAAACAGTGCATGCCTTAGAACAAGTAAAGGGAAAAGGTAACAGAATTAGGAGGGAAAACAAAATATAGCTAGAAGTAGAGAAGACTGTATGTATATAAAGGGATAATGACTCGAGAATAATTAAATAAATAGAGGTTACCAGGGTAGACACCCGAGAAGGGAGAGGTTACCGGGGCAGACACCCAAGAAGGGAGAGGTTACCGGGGCAGACACCCGAGAAGTGAGAGGATTTGCCTTATTCCTATGCTTTAAATATAGCAGCTAGAAGAAACGTGTACCCAGAGTCCCACATAATGGGGAACGATTAGGCTACGACAACTTTTAAAGACGTCGTGACAGGGGTACGTTTACACTCCATGAAGGGGTAATGATTAGAGGCAGAGATATCTGTGTCCAGATGGTGTCCGTCTAGTCTGTCAAGTGTCTGTCTTAAACGTTTTGTTGTGACATCATATGTAAAATATATATTTTTTAAGAAAACTGATTTAAAATGTTTGCGATTTAATAGCTGAGATAGAATTGCACATGAATTGATGTTTTTTTGAACAAATCGGTAATATAACATTTTTGTGGAAAATTTGGATTGGAGCTTGCAGAGTTTGGTGCTCGCTCATATTGTTAGAAGATGTTTAAACCACACAAAAGCATTGACAAGTGTTATATAAAGGAAAAGGAACAGATTTAAGCATGGAAGACATAACTCCATTAGCACACTTATGCAAGCAATTGCCAAAACACACACCCAAGCTAAAGAAATATAGCACCGAGTGGGTTAAAGGTACTGCCCACAAGATGTTTATGCCGTGGCCACAAAATGGATCTTTATCTAAAGCCATCTTACAACATATGACGACATATTTGCACGCCCCATATACAGGCAAGAAGTTAGAAAAACGCCTTGCTGTTCTCGAGTTGTGGAAAATGTACGAACAGGTAAAGAAGGAAGAGCCGCCAACAGATTGGATACTTAATGCATGCACAGAGGGGTGTGAGACGCCTACCGCGCCACCTGCCCCGCCCATAACAAAAATTGAAGGAAGTAAGGATGACGGATTATACCCATTGAGGGAACTTAAAGCAGCCACGGGGTACAGCAACCCCGATTATGAGTCACCTACACATAGTAGTGACGAAAATCAAGGGAAGGATAAGGACAAGAATATTACCTCTGCAGTCCCAAGGGACAAGGAGAGATGTCATGACGAAAGGAAAGATCAAGCACAGACAAGTGCATCTCTCGACAACGAGAGAGAAGGGAAGAGATGGAAAGGGAGCGAAGACAGAACTGATGAGATAGCATTTGCCAAAGACAAATGGATGGGAAGACACATTTTATTGAAATTCGATGGTAAAGGCATTGATGACGCAAGACAAAAGGAGAGGTTAGATGAGCCACAGAAAAAGAGGAAGGAAAAGGAGTTAAGAGACGAAAGGATAAGACGGAACGACAGACAAAGGCGAGAACAGCTATATCACGAGGTGCAAAAAAAAACAGCTCGATCGCAACCCAAGAGCAGCCTACGATCCAGACAGACAGAAACAGCAAAGGTTAGAAGAAGAGCAAAGGATATGTCAGGAAAGAATAAGGAGACGAAGAGATGAGGAAATACGAAGGGCAGATGAACGTAGAAATGAAAAGAGAAAAGAAGAAGATAGGGTCAAAGAAGAGGCAAGGAAGCGCAAAGAATTTGATGATGATTTCGAACGTAAGCAAAGACAGAGAGCGTGCAATCTTGAATATTTGGAGAGGGAAGTTAAAAAACCTGATCCAGTTGTAGACTGAGAAGACATTGAAGAATTCTTTCCTGCGTACGATTCAGTACCAGGTACGTCTAGGGCAAATATTAAAGATGACTTCGACACCAGAAGCATCGGAGAAACGATCAATAAAATATATGATGGAATGGGGCTAGAACAAATACCCCAAGGAGAGGGGGAGGACGATCGTCTGGAGAGCACTCCGCTGTATGACATTGAGGATGTCTCCCGAAGTAGTGGAAATAGAGACTTATCCCTGGATAGGCTAGAAATAAGTAGGAACAAAGAGGATACTAGAAGTCACACTAGTTGGGGACAGACAATGTCTGACTCCGAAAAGGGAGGAGTGCGAGGAGAAAGAGGAAAAGGGACGAAGCGAGAGACGACTCCCAAGTGAAAAAGGGATACAATGGTCAGACACCAGTGAGTCTGCACCAAGGGCATCAGAGTCAGCCACGCAGTCTGACTGACATGAAGGAGTTTCTCATGGTCAGAGGGGGGTGTCTTCACCACCCTATGTAGACAGACTAAGGACATTGCCAGGTAGACGGCGATGTGGGAATATTACCCCTGCAATAGACAGGAAAACAATGAGAGAAGAAAAAGAGGACTACGCATTCCAATTTCCACTACTAGAGAAGGGGGGGGTAAGACCACAATATATTCCATGGCCACACATGGATCGAGAACATTTGAAAAACAAGCTTCCAATGCTGACATCGGGAGCCGGAAAGTGGATACATGAGTTAGAAAAAATGACAGGAAGAAACACGTTAGCTATAGGGGACATTAAGGGCCTCCTAATCACCATACTTGGTGAGGGAGCAGACAATGTGTGGGCATGAGCAGGCTACCCTGGCATAACCACAATTAATACCGCGCATGACGGAGCGCCATTTAACAATAGTAGAGCTGCAGTATGGAAAGCGCTATGAGTACTTTACTCAGATACTTCCGATATGGGAGCTATAATGACTCGCAAAATGAAGGATTCTGAGGATCCGTTAATTTACATACAGAATTTCCAAGACACGTAGGTGCATGAATCTTGGACGATATCAATACCTGTGTTTTACCAAATATTGTGCCAAGGCTTGCCATAACCAGTGCAGAAACAACTCAAGAAATTGGTAGGAGTTGACTATCGCACATGATTGTAGACTGCTGCAGGATAAGAATTGCAAAAAGGAAGCAACTCAAAAGGGCGAGGAAGCGAAATTGGTACAGAAGAAACTATCAAAGTATGCTCTTGAAGGAGCCATGCTAACTAGCACAGCTGAACAAAACATGCAGCAGGTGGCTAGTCCACAACAGAATAATCAGGGTAACGTAAGGTTTTACCCATGGGGAAGAGGATTTAGAGGAAGAGGATGGCAGAGCAATCAGGGAGGTTTCTAAAATAATCAAGGAGGCTTCCAAAACATGCAAAATGGAAACCCGGATATGTCAAATGAGCAAGTAATCCGACCAACGCCAGTATGTTGGCTATGTGGAATGACAGGGCATTTGGCGCGCACATGCCGAAATCAAGGCATAATACAGAACGGCCAAGGAATGGGAGCAGGCATGGCGAATCCACCTGCAGTTTTACAACAGGGCGTTGCACAGAATCACGCGGTGCAACAACAATCGCCAGGAGCGCAACAAGGAGTGCAACCTCAGAGCATGGGCAGTTTTCCACAAAGACAAACCCAACAGGCACCGTTGCAAGTGTCACAGGTAAAGAGCACAGGGCAGACCCACAACCCTGGAAGGGGAAGTAACAATGGGAATGGGGAAAATCCACAAGTGTGCAGTGGGCCAAACTTGTATATGAACTAGGACAGCTAACTGGGAACCCTGACATGCTCTATCCTATCAGTGACACCAGACCCTCACAGGGAACCTAGGGTGGATTTCGTTATTGGGGTAAAGAATATTCCTTCCTAGTGGACACGGGTGTAACATGCTCGTGCATACGTGAAGGAAAGTTTTCCTTGTCCGGCGAGGCCATAGATATTCAGAGTTTTACAGGAGCTCACAGTCGAGTTCCCTTTACAAACGCACTCCCAGTCTCCATAGGAGAGTGCGAAATGAATGTACCTTTACTGTATTCACGTCAGACTCCAGTAAACATTTTGGGTCAAGACCTAATGACAAAGTTGAACGTGACAATTTCATTCACGGAGGAGGGCATAGTATGCTCCACTCCAGGAGTGCACTACTCAAATGTATGTGTAATGATTAGAGCATACTCAGGACACATAGCCATGAGGGCCATATCATTAGAGCCAGACATTTTCGCATATGACATGCGTGTGCTTATGGTGGGATTGCCAGGCCTTGCAGACAAAATTATGAGAACCCCTGATGAGTTCTTATTCAGACCAAGAATACCGATGCATGAGGAGGAGGGACAAGGGAAATATAATACACACAGCTGCAGTGCAAGGGAAAGTGGTTTTGGTTGACTGTCAAGATAATGAAGGCAGACAATGCTGCACAATTATCACCATCGAAGAAGGATATTGAGTGACTTATGTCACTGATGATGATCTGTTTGAAGAACAAGCAGAAATGGGAAAGACAATAGTAGACGTAAGCCTCACCTTTCTGGTAAAGATGATTAAAAGAGAGGTACCTCAGAAAATGATGTTGGCACTAAAATGTCCTGAATATTTTGATGACGATATAGCTAAAGTGCCTGTCTCAGTATGGACTACCGGACCCTATGACGTGGGTCTCTTGAAGGGGGCTGGAGAAGTAAGGATTAAATTAGAACCAGGAGCAATTCTACCCAAGGCACGACAATATCATATGTCCCGAGAGGCAGATGAAGTGATTTCTAGGGCAATTCTGCCATGATGGACAAGGGCATTTTAGTGATGTCAGAGTCGTCATCCAATACCGCGGTTTATCTGATAAAAAAGTCAAAAGGAGGGTATTGGCGTTTAATTCAGGATTTATGCCCAATAAATGATATTGTTGATGCCGAGTTTCCTTTAGTCCCTAATCCGGCTACAATTCTATGTAATATACCCGTTGAGGCAAAATATTTCACGGTGATTGACTTGAAAAGTGAATTTTTTTCAATCCTGTTGCACAGTGACTCACAAGATAGGATGTCATTCACGTTCAGACAAATGCGTCTGAAAAGCACAAGGCTGACACAGGGATACTGTGAGTCTCCGTCTATCTTCAACAGAGTCCTGCAGATGGATTTGAGCAATATTGCACTAGAAGGTGTTGTCTTACAATATGTGGATGACATCCTAATTTGCAGCACAACAAAAGAGCAATGCAGGCACGATTCTGTTCAACTACTGACTATACTGGCTGAGAAAGGTTATAAGGTTGACAAGGAAAAGTTACAATATTGTCAACAGGAAGTGCTGTACATAGGCCAGCTGATCTCGCATGAAGGCAAGAAAGTGACCCCAGAAAGGGCTGAAGCTATATTGAACATGGCTAAACCACACACGATAAAGCAAATGCAGAGCTTTCTAGGCCTATGAAACTGTGTTAGGGCATGGGTTTTCGATTACACTAAGCCTTTATTTCAGGCCCTAAACAAGGCCCAAGTGACAAAAGAAAAGATTGAATGGTCTGAAGCCACGGAGAAAGAGTTTACTAAACTCAAGAGAGCGATTAGTACGGCTCCAGTTCTCAGAATTCCCAATTAAGCTGAGGAATTTTACCTGTTTTCACACACAGATGGCAGCGTCATGATGGCAGTGCTGACTCAAAGAACCTTCTTGGGGTACAAGCCCCTAGCATACTACAGTGGGAATCTGGACCCAGTAATGAGAGGCCACTTCCCATGCGAACAAAGTTTAGCTGCGGCAGTGTTCGCCATAGAGAAAGCTACAACCATTGTCATGGGATGCTCCTTGACGTTGTACGTCGAGCACTCATTATTTGCCATTCTAGAGGAACCAAAGGGCACATTGACATCTCAGAGAGCTTCTGCTTATGAAGTGATCATATCAAACCCATTGATTAAAATAGTCTGATGTAAGATAGTAAACCCAGCTATGTTCATCGCATAGCCAGTCACTGAGGGAGAGCCGATATATGACTGTGCGAATTATTAAGAATTCTATGATGAAATTCCCAGGGTGAAAGAAAATTCCTTGGCAGGAGGAGAGATTGTCTTTATTGACGGGTCTTCGAGAATTGAACAATGTTATGGGCAAAGATACACAGGCGTTGCTGTGATAACGCAAAAGGAGAGTTTCAAGTGCTTCTTAGTTCACAAATACCATCTCATTACTCAGCACAGGCTGCAGAATTATTGGCGTTGATACTCGCCATTGAGAATCACGCAGGCCAGGAAGTAACGGTGTACAGTGACTCCACCTATGTGACGTCAACAGTGCACGCAGGCTTAGCGCGCGTAAAAAGAAGGGGCTACCTCCAAGCAGACGGAACACCAGTACAGCATGCAGCCTTATTGGACAGGCTGATTAAGGCACTACAGCTCCCAGTGGGCCTAGCAGTCATGAAATGCGCCGCCCACATGAAAGGGACAGATTATATCTCACGCGGGAATCAAGCAGCCGACACGGAAGCCAAACGTATGGCATCCAAAAGTGAGACGGTTATGGCAGTAGGAGCTATCCATACCAATGGTCTAATGATGCTTACACGAACCACACCTGAAGGTTACAACAGTTTGGGGCAAACACAGTTAATGGAACTCCAAGGGGAGGCACCGTCGGAAGAGAAAAACATGTGAAAACGTCGAGGGTGTTCTTTAAACCCCTCTGACAGCTTGTGGCGACAAGACAGCACTGGCAAAGCAGTAATGCCTCTAGCCCTATTAAAAATAGCGCTGGAGCTGTTACATTACCCAGCGCATATGGCAAAAGAGAATCTAGCATCAACGCTTGCGGAAGACTGGTTCATACTGAATTTAGCTGAGCATGTTGCATTCTTTATGGTGAACTGCATAATCTGCCAGCAATTCACCGCTGGGCACACACTAAAGGTTATGAGAGGAGTCATCCCCAGGCCCAATGGGCCTTTTCAGCACTTGCATGTCGATTACGTCAACATGATTCAAGTATGTAACGGGTACAGATACTTAATTGTTATGGTGTGTCCATTCTCTAGCTGGATAGAGGCAGGTCCATGTACACACCCAAACTCTACCTGTGCGGCCAAATTTGTATTGAGGGAGGTGTTCCCCGGGGGGGGTGCGAAGTCATGGGATCAGATAATGGCCCTCATTTTGTTAATGGAGTGTTCGAGCAGATTTATTTATTTATTTATTTATTTTAATTCTTGAAATGCGCCAACATGCCCGTAGGCCTCAGGGCGCACATAAACCTGAACAAAACAAACAGACACACATGGCAAAGAAAGAAGAAGGGTCAAAGAGTTATTCCAGATTGAAGAAGTGAGTTTTTACAGCATGTTTGAATACAGGCAGTCCTGGATCTGCCGCATCTGGGCTGGGAGTTTGTTCCATAGAAGGGGACCTTGAGCGTCAAGAGTGGTACCTCCAAATTTGGCTGTCCTTTATTTTGGATGCTTGAGAATAGTGACAGAGGTTGAAGGAAGGTTCCTCGCGTTGGATTTAATGCTAATGCGGGCTGACAAATAAGTAGGGCTACAGAGGCTGAGGCATTTGTGGGTTGTGGTCATTATCTTGTGCGTTATCCAATGTTTAACGGGAAGCCAGTGAAGTTTTTTCCTAAAAGCGGAGATGTGTGTACGACGGGACTGATTGAAGATATTACGCACAGCATTATTCTGAGCCACTTGTAATGATTGGATGTTGGAGGCTGTGGTGCCCGCTAGGAGGCTGTTGCAATAATCCAATCTTGAATTGATCAATGCAGTAGACAGAAGGGCACAGTTTTCTTCCGAAATGAATGGTCGAATATAGCCTATTCTTTTATTTATAAGACTGCAGCTAGATTTAATTCTGGAGACATGGGACTTCATAGAGAGTTCTTCGTCAAGAACGACGCCCAGGGTCTTGACTTTCTTCTGGACGAGAATGGTATTGTCGGCAATATGGAAACTAGCATAGTTGGAGTCGAGTTTCGCCCGAGTGTTTTTAGATGCCACGATGAGGAGTTCAATTTTTCTGTCATTCAGGGCAAGAGAATTGCAGGCCATCCAGTCTTGTATGGCTTTGTATATTTTATTGATGGTTACTGTATCGCTGCTATAGGAGCCACTCAGCTGTATGACCACCTGAGTATCATCAGCGTAGTTCGTGTATTGCACTCCTGATTTGTTTAAGAGGTCAAGAAGGGGACGGATATAAAGATTGAAAAGCAGAGGCGATAGACAGGAGCCCTGAGGAACTCTGCATGTCTGAGATATTGGAGAAGATTGATTGTCGCCAACACAGACCCTCACCATTCTGGGACCCAAAAAGGAAGCAATCCATCTGGATGAGATTAAGGAGCAGTTGGCGACCTCTCCGAGCCTTGACACCAGTAAGCTGTGATCAACTAGGTTGAAGGCTGCGGAGAGGTCTAATAACATGAGCAAAGCAGCTTGATTATTATCAGCTATGCTAGCTATGGTAGATTTAAGATCTAGCATTGCTGTCTCAGTCCCGTGACGAGCTCTATAGTCCGACTGACGGGTACCCAAGATGTTATATTTTTCGACATGGGCTTGTAACTGTAAATAGGCAAGTTTGTCAATTATCTTGAGAACGTATGGCACGTTGGTAATGGGCCTGTAATTGTGGTTGTTTGCTGGGTCAAGATTTTCCTTTTTCAATAAGGGTGTAATCCACGCTGATTTTAACAATTCCGGTACCAGGCCCTCTTCAAAAGAGAGATTGACCAGTTTGGTATTCCATGGAACCAGAGTTTCTAAGGACTCCTTAAGAGTGCTTGTGGGGCAGTCGTCAGCAGGACAGGATGTGTCTTTAAGGTCCTTTATGATTTTGAGTACTTCATCTTTGGTGTAGTGTGTGAAGGAGAATTGAGGGATATTGTTTTCGCAGGTATTGGGCAGAACGGTGTCTGTGGGGGGTTTGCGGGGATGTTCCATTGCCTAGGGCTTTATTTATTTTTTCTTTGTGAGAATCAATCTTGAGCAGAAAGGCAACGTGTATGCCCTGACACCATTTATTGTCCTTAATGATATTATTAATGGTTGGGGGCTGATTTTGGAACTCCGCTAAGATTTTGAAAAGCTCCCCAGTGTTGGATTGAGCATTCACTATCCTTGCGTTATAATGTGTGGCCTTAGCTTCTGTGATGAGTTTTTTGTAATTGAGGATGGATTTTTTGTAGTTGGTTAGAGTGTTGTCATTGGGGACTTTCCTCCAAACTCTTTCGAGGGCTCTTTTTTCTTGTCTGGCCACAAGAATTTCATTAGTGAACCAGGTGTTCTTTGTGGTTTCGGTCTTTATTGTCTTCATTTTCAGTTGGGCAAGGTCGTTAACTGCTTCTTTGATGTTGGTAGACAGATGATTGATAAGTTTCGAGGAGTCAACCAAGTTGTCAAGGGGTTGAAGTTTAGAAGACAGCAGTGTGGCAAAATTTGGAGCTGTTAGGTTTTTAAGGTTACGAGACATTTTCTGAATGCGTGGGTTGGCATTAAGTTTAGGAGGAGGGGAGGGTAGTGAAATCTTGGCTTAAATAAGAAAGTAGTCAGACCAAATACATGGTGTGGCCGAGATGTCAGAGATATTGGCATTTTGAGACAGGAGCCAGTCTAAGGTATGACCCTTACTTTGCGTGGGGGATTTCATCCACTGGAAATTAGCTTGCGGCTTGGTATAAAGCACAAGTTCTAATTGGGGTATCATCCACAAGGTAATGGGATCTGTGAGAAGCTCAATGGTTTGTTGAAGGAGAGAATAACAAAGTTGAAGCTTACTCTAAAGAGGTGATGGTTGCACTGCCTTCCACTGGCACTGTATGCTCTTCGGAACCAACCTGGCTCCGACCATCATCTTATGCCACACGAGACAACCACAGGAAGAAGAATGTGAACCCCCCTGACACTCCTAGAAAGAGCTAGATTTGATGCCCAGTCAACAGGAGAGGTTTTAGGATCTGAAATGCAAAACTATCTGAACTGTATGACATCTTGCCTTACTGTAATTTCAGACCAGCTGCAGCAACAACGAAAAGGGTGCAGTACAGCACAGAACACAGAAGGAGAAACTGCAAGAGACTCAGTTCAAGGTCTACGTGTTCCACTCGTCTTCCCTGGAGACACCGTCTTGGTGAGAAACCATACAAGAAAAAGGTGGGACGAGCCAAGATTCAACAGTCCTTTTATCATAGAGGACTGCACTCCGTCCGCTGTGAAGCTACAGGGCAGGAGAGCATGGATTTTTCTCGGTGATATCAAACCCTACATCGGAGAAGCCCCCTGCCTGCACCCCAATGAGAGGAATCGACGAGCAACGGGGAAGAACCACAGCACATGCAGACGAGATCCATGACGAGGAAGAAGGATGCATGAACAGCAAAGTAAAGACAAAGAACTTATGCAAAAGTTTGTGGCTTCTTTTTGGACATTCCTCTAAGCAAAAAAGGGGATAAGGACATAAAAACGGACACTCTGTGCATCCTAGTTGCAGGGTGAAGAAGAAAATTGTTGATGTCCTCACATTCATTAGAGATCCAGCTAATATTGCACAAATGGGAACGCTACTGCATGGAATCATGCTTCAAGTGGAACTTTCCAATTATCAGAGAAGTTTCCTGAGGAGACAGTGAAACCTTCTGCCGAGGGACAGATCGAGGAAGAAGAGTTGATATCTTTACTTGTTGTACCGGTTGTTTTTTACTTCCTATTCTTCTCATTCTGATCAGTGTCCAGCATGTCCTCACGACTGAAGCAGATTTGGGGGGTGGACTGGGAGCTCACCTACTTTGAACATGCACAGTAAAGGGACACACTGAAGTATTACTTAATTTGATTTCTTTTCCATAGTCTAGCAAAATAACTGTATCCTTAGATAAAAGACAATTCTCACTTGCAAGAAGGGGAAGGGGAACATCTTTTAAGCACCAGACACTAATAAACTCAGAACTTGGAAGACGATATTAGATAAGGAAATACTAACATCGACATTTGGCGAATGATCGAGATGAAGGTCCAGAGCAGCAACCTGGTCCTCCCACAAGAAGAGAGGCATGCATGCTTCTCTGGAAGGAAAAGCTGCCACCTGACATTCAAGACTATCATGTACCTATATATCATATTGATCATCATTTTATTGTCATTAACAATTAGAACTGCATTCTATATTGGTGAACTAAGCGTTCCAATTTCAGTACACTCACCTGATGATGTATGCATGAAACCCACAAAAGCACCCAGACCTTAGATAGTCATTCCAGTCCCTAGAAGATCTAATGGTGGAGTGAATGAACTTGAAATGGATGTAATTAGCAACGATACACACACACTTGTGGTAACAAGTGAAAAGAAAAGCCAGAGACAGAGTTGGCAAGAGGTGAATGAAGTAAAATCATTGACAACTACATGCACACAAACACTGAATGCACATGAAACAGGCCTAGCATCAGTGACTGCAGAACCACAAACAAAAGCAGCAGAAAGGAAGAGACTGCCTGCTATAAGAAATGTTACAGAAGCTGTCATGAGAAAACGAGAAGAGTTGAAAGAAAAGCCAACAGAAGCAGTCATATTAGAAACTCTTGAGAAAACAAGGGCCAACTCAGACAAACTCTCCGCAAGGACGCAAATGTTAGTAGACTTACTATTTCCGCACATAGCCAGAGTGAGGAAACTGCATGAGGAAATGAAAAACAAAACCATAGCGACCGCATTACCCAGCATATATGTTCCAATACAAGGGACAAACACCAATTCCACAGTGCAGCCATATACCGGACCACTGCCAGGCTGGAGGGTATGGGCACATGCATCCAGCAGGAAAAAAATGCATGGAGAAAAGGAAAGAGCTGCCAGACTCGTGTCCACTTAAATGGCGCAGATGAGACGGCCTGCACCTTGGACCAGGATACCTAAGAACCCTCCAGCAAGAAAATGCCACACAGATGCATTCAGAGATATAGTAATAGCAAACTACATGAAAACCTTAAGAATCAAGAGAAGCATGCATGAAGACAACAATGAACTGAACGATTACCTGGATAGCACAGCACACCTAGGTAACAACATTTGGTACCAGCACATGAAGGAAGTTGGAAGACAAAATTCCGAAGAGGAATGCTTCGTCTGCGCACTCCTACCGTACAGCATGGGGAAATCAAAGATCTTCGTAGCTGTAGAAATTGATGTCCAGACAGCACACTGGCCCTCATTACGACCCTGGCGGAAATCGAAAAACGATGGCGGAAATGCAATACCGCCATCGAATAGCGCTCGGTGCGACTATGACCCGTCACCGCAAAGTACGAAGCCATTAGCGACACCGTAGTGAACGCCAACGCTAACTGCACCAAGCACGCGCGCGCGCGCCATGCCAAACCGCAAACACCACCATGGCGCAAGGGTACGCCAATTCCGACCCTAGCGGACATGTACCTAACGCCATCAGGCATGGCGTAATGTACCATTCTGCCATGGCGAGAAGTACGGCATCGCGAATCAACCGTAAACGGCCCCACTGAGTGCCTGTACACCGCTCCCTGCCCACAAAGTACAACTCCCCGTAGGTGCAATGAAGTCACAATGCAACCATTGAAATGTACAAGTCACCCATGCATGCCAACGAACAAAAGAAACACAAGAGGGGCCAATGGGAGCTGCAGGGCACAGATGGCACGAATACAGAAGCCATCCCAATGGACATGACCACAGTCCCCCACCAAGAAACGCACGCAAACACAGGCACCTGTGACCAGCAATATTCCGAAAATCACTTCATTCCACCAGTCCACCTGGCTGACCGGCATCTGTTACACAAAACCCAATCCCCCGCCCCTGAGCATGACAACATTCAAACTGTCATATAGGCAGCCCCCATCCCTGACCTCACGGGCTTAGTAGGCAAACGCGCCCAGTACAGTACCACGCAACTAAACCCCGAAGCTGGAACCCAATGCAGATCTCCTCACAATACATCGCCCCCCAAATAGGCATATGCCACATCACTTGCAAAGAAAAACGCTACACGGGCCAAATCAGAATAGAAATTTATGCACATCAAAGTCACCAAGCCCATACAGCCATCAGGCCATGAACTCCAAAACACATTTCACCATTGTGGGCTGCATCCGCAAGAAATGACCAGCCACTACTTGTGTGTCGCCCTGTTCCCCCATGGTACACAGAGCCACATTCACGTACGAAAAGGCAACATGGAAGCGCACAGAACCGCAGGGCCGTCCCAATGGGGAGGCACTAGTCCAGCTGAAAGGCCGAAATGTTGCTCCGAGCCACCAGTACTGCGTAAGGGCATGTGGCCCATTGGCGATCGTCCCATAAGATCGTAATGCTGCTCCACTGATTAACACGAAGCAGCAGGTGTCGGGAGTAAAATCCATCTGCAGGAGTGGCATACAGATGGCAGTGGCAAAAGGGGAGGAGATACCTGTCAACCAAAAGAAAAGAAAAAGAACAGAATGGCCATCAGAACCACATTCGAACAACTCACTTCAATGATCACACGAAATCCACAGCCATATGCATGCTAGCCCACTCAAAAGGATCATCACCACCCCAAAACCACTTGCGACTCATAAACATCTATATCGAGGTGCAAACACCATCACAAACGAGTGTACCTGTGCATGCGTCTGTCAAAACAGAATCCATCAGATGGGAATGTTAACGTGCATGGACACAAGTGTCTGAGGGCGCCTCGAGACAGGGAGGGCTCAACAAGGCCAGATAGACGATGGTCCCACTATGGCAGCCCTGCATCACATAGCGTAGGGGAGGCGGATAGATCCCAAGAAGCCCTGTACATGGCAAACTCTGTATCAAATCACCTGCCCATGCATCCATTCATCATTCCCTCATCCCGGGATCAAAACGCCTGAATAATTACTCACATAACATTAGAAACATCCATTGAGTCTGTGCGTTATGCAGCCTGCAAAATCCACAGTGCCCCAGCCCGTAATTCCAGTGTTGGGAAGTAACATGTATTTGGGAACGGCCGGCCTCATCGCCCACGTAGCTATTGCGCATCCCAAACTATTCATATCAATCATTGCTCCCTCGCCATGGGCCCTGTCTCAAGGACATTGAACAATAGAACGTTATATTTGCAGTCAGACCTGTGGGCATCTCCTCGCCGCTAGCTGGAAACCGAAAGCGCCGCCCTTCGAATTCCTCATTTGCAACACCACGTCGGAAAGGCATCTGTGGCCGTTTGAAATCACTAATTATTCCATCGAGTGCGGCTGTGTGTGAAAATGGCAACTGCCTTCACCCACGAATGGGACGCCCCGCCCGTCGTTGCAACTCGGTACAGTGATGCATGAGGGCCCACCGTTACTCGAGTACTACGTTCCACTGACCCTTCACAAGTCTGTTCGCGACTGCACAGATAGTATGGGAAACAATGGGACCACAGCAGAATGAACATATCAATCCAATCTTACACGGCCATCGGGTACAAATACATGATAGCAATAGCAAGATACCATTCCCCGAATTGCAGCGTTGTGCGCGTGACGTGCTCGGCCAAAGGGGAGAGCAGTTTGCACAGGTGGAATGAATCACCACAGGTGGAGGCCATACAGCCTGAAAACACATAAATTGCACAGCCAGTCTCCTCCCACAACCACACCGAAATGCTACCGGCAGGACTCGCGATGTTGGCCCTGGGGGACCTGATAGCACTGCAAGTGCTCCAACTCCAGGAAGAAGACGAACACCAACTACAACCAGCCGCACGGAGGAGACGCAGGAGGAGTAGGAGGCCAAGGCAGGGCCAGCAAGGCCCACCAGCACAGCCACTACCACCACGCAGGCAGCCCGCAATACCACGCCTCCGAGCACATCCGTTCAACCTCACTGATGAGCAGATCCACACCCTCTACCGTCTGGACCGGGACACCATAGCCGCCATTGTGGACATGACACAGGCTGACCTTGTCAGCATGATAGATAGCCCAACCGCCATCCCACCCCTACTGAAGGTGGTGTCTGTACTCCACTTCCTGGCCACAGGCACCTACCAGCACACAGTCGGACAGTTGCATGGCATTTCTCAGCCACTGTTCTCACGGACACTATTGCAAGTGCTCGATGCCCTCCTGCAGCACGCAGACGACTACATCTCCCTACCACGCTCGGAGCAGGAAATTACAAACACGAAAGTGGGATTCCATGCACTTGCCGGCATACCGGGTTGCATTGGTGCCATCGACTGCACCCATGTGGAATTGGTCGTCCCACATGCCATGGAGGCCCAGTACCGCAACCGAAAACAATTTCATTCCCTGAATGTACAAATGGTGTGTGACTCCAACAGGATCATTACACATTGTTGTGCCCGATTCCCTGGATCAACCCATGATTCTATGGTCTTGAGGAACTCTACAATACCACGCTACATGGAGCGACACGCAGGGAACAGATCCTGGCTACTCGGTGAGTCTCATTACATGCATGATGATGTGGGGTATGTGAATTGGCAATGACCTGGCAGGAAGGGGGGGGGGGTGTGCGTACGTATCAATGGCATTCCACATCATACGTTTCTCGTCCACATACAGGTGATGCTGGATATCCACTGAAGAGATGGCTCCTCACACCAGTCCGGAACCCACGGGACCAGCATGAGGAGGACTACAACCATGCCCACTCACGTACCCGTGTAGTCATAGAACAGGCATTCGGCCTACTGAAGGGCCGTTTCCGCTGCCTCAGCAGGTCTGGCGGGGCACTCCTGTGCCGCCATGAGAAGGTTGCAAAGATGGTGATGGCATGTGTCATGCTCCACAACATGTGCGTACGTAGAAATGTGCCCATGCCCCCTGACGCAGAACTGCAAGCACCTGAAGATGGTCATGATGAGGGTGGGGATGTGGCAGCACCTCATGGAGTCTGCGAGGCACCGGAGGCCCGTGACATTCGTCAGCATCTCATTGATGTATGCTTCTAGCACTCACGCCTGGTGGCTGATACATGGACACGGGACTCGTGGCACTGCGTGTGTCTGGGACATGCACAACATGGACTGTACGCCTATGATGGCCTAGTACACAAAGATCAATGTCCACACATCTCATTGGTTGATCGTGCACTTTTTATGGCATATGTGATGTCATGTTGAACACCCTATCGACCCGCCACCCAAGTGAGCCCAACACACCCCCTCCACCCTCCTACCTCCCCCCCGAACACCAGTGTCCAAAGATGCTCATTGTCAGTGGGCTGTCGCTATTGCATGCCCCCTCTGCGGGTATCAGGGGCACCCCTGCCTGTGGAGCGCAGGTTCCTTCCAGATCTACGTTGGGGGCTGCCCTGGACGGAACTTGCAACGGATGATGTGTCTGCCTGCTCACGTCCATGCATGTCCCTAAGGGTTTGCGAGAGCTCAGTGAGCACACGGCGCACTGCGGCAAGTTCGGCACATACGTCCTTGGCCGTCGCATGCAGTTCCCCCCTGAGGCTCTCGGTGCTTCTCTCCATTTGGACTCTCAGGCTCTCGGTGCTACTCTCCATTTGGACTCTCAGGCTCTCGGTGCTACTCTCGATTTGTGCCCTAAGTGTCTCAGTTGATGTTTCTATGTCTGCCTTAGTGCCCCCACATTCATCAGCATGGTCCTTGAGGAGCGTGGCCAGTTGCTGCTGTTGTTCGATCAACTGGTCGAGGGACTGTTGCCTCTGCTGGGCCATGGCCATTTGCGGGGGTGTCACAGAAGGGCTGTTGTCCTCATGTTGCCTTGCCACAGGGCTTGTGGGGGATGGCCAGTCGTCGTCTTGTGGGTGCCCCTGCGTGGTATCCTCATGTTGTACGGGATGGGACAGACAGGGGGATTGGGACAGGTCATGGATGGATCTGACTTCGGCATCCCCGTTTTCTGTGTCCGAGCATGCTGCCATCAATGGGGTGTCACCTATGGTGCTGCTGCCACCAGAGGCAGTGCCTTCTGTGGCATCCATTGGGGGGACCTGTGGTGGTGGTGTTGTGGGCATGCTGGCTGCTGGGGTGCCTGTTGATGTTCCCTCCTCTGTGCTGCCACCTGATTTGTGCTGCTGCCGTGTCTTGATGCGTGCAGCTGAGGTGGAGGGTCTCTGGCCGTTGGTCTTGGCCCTCTTTGCAGGTGTGCTGGTAGGGGTGTCCTGTAGCTCGTCGTTTGGATCGGACCCTGTGGTGGAGTAAAGGAGGGCGAGGGTTATTGATGGGTCTGTGGGAATTGGAATGGCATTGTATCACATGCATTGGGGTGGTACCTGAGGGTGATTTGGGTCGGGGCCTTGGAGGTGCTTTGATTTGTGTGTGGAGTGAGGGTGCAGTTGTCTGGCAGCCTGCAGTTAGGGTGTGCCTGCTGCACGTGTAGTGCGTGTATTAGGGGTTTTTAATTATTTATGTATTTATTGTGGGTTTTAACGTGCGCTTGCAGGCCGATGTGTGTGGACGTTCTCCTGGACATGTGTTTCTGTTGCACTATGTGGACGCATGGTACTTCACATGGATGGACTGTGTGGATTTGGCATTGTTTTATCTGGCCCACCTACCTGAATCTTCGGATGTCTGCACTCCTTTCTCCATCCCTCCGACTCCCTCTATGCTCTCCATTCCGATGGTGGAGGCACAGATTTCTTCCCAGGGGGTCAACTTGATGGGTGATTCAGGACCTCCCCCGGTGGCTGTGGCAATGTTGCGGTTGGCAGAGAGTATGCTGCGGACGCGTATCCGCAGGTCGTCCCATCGCTTGCGGCATTGCTGTGGGGTGCGGGGTGCGGTCCCCACCGCACTTACCCGCTGTGCCACCAGAGCCCATATGGCCTTCTTGTTTGCAAGTGCCGTCCTGGTCATTTGCGTGCAGAAGACGACGGCAGCATTCTCCTGGAGGGTCTCTGTTAGCACGGTGAGTTCCTCACGGGAGAAGTGGACCTGCCGCTTGCGGTCGCACGCTTTCTTCGCTACTTTTCCCATTTTTCTTGGTTTCGCTAGGGTGGTTGACGGGTTGGGGTGTGTTTCAGGGTAGTGATTTTAGTGGTTGTGTGGTTTTAGTGTTTTTATAGGTGTACGCCGGGATGTTTCCCGTTCCGGGCCCATGTTTTAACTTCCGTTTCCGTACATTTCCAGGCACCGTACTTTCCGGTAGGCGCACACTGCGGTGACCGCTAAGAGGGGTGGCGGTATTGCACCTAGGGCGCCGTACGGCGGCGGTGTGGGCCGTTTTGGGGTCATTTCCGCCATCGCGGACTTTGCACTTCCGCCATGCCGTGGTGCTCGTGCCCGATGGGTCGGAATGGGCCGCACTTTGCTCCTTCGTGCAATGGCGGAAACGCTATTTACGCTGTGGCGCTCCGGTCAGTCGCTTTCCGCCAGGGTCGTAATGAGGGCCACTGTCTTTCACATGTAGCCATGTGCAAAACTTGAGGCTAATTTATGGGAAGTGACGCTTCCCTAATATGAGCAACTGAAACAGCCTATCCTGATGAAGATGATTATGTTAAAGACATTAAAACAAGAAACAGAGCTCATACAAGGAATCATGTGATCAGGAACGAGAAGCCTGGAGTTAAAAGAACTGGCATACGATGGGAAGTAAACCCGAGACTGAACGTCCAAGGGAAAACTCCAGCAGAGGCTCAAATTTGGAAAGACAGAGGCAAAATGCAGATTTGGGGAACAGTGCTTTCACCAGACGAATGGGAGAAAGGAGTAGTGATCTGCTAAGCATGGATGGTCCTCGGAGCCTGCAAGGAAGCCATCGAAAACTCACAAAGACTGTGCAAACCACTATGGCCCAAACTTACAAAATTACTAACATGGGTCAAAGACAGAGAAGGACCCCTGCAGATAGTGCCACTAGAAAGTCCGAAATTGTGCTTCAGGAACAATGGCACAAGGAAAATGGGAGAGAATCAAAACTGCGGATGAATTTTTGATGCTCCAGGAATGGATCACAGAACCACAGTAATTATGGATCATTATTGGGCATGTGGACCCAAAGCGTACATCAGACTGCCGAAAAACTGGGGAGGCATATGCACGATTGTGAATGTCCACGTTCCAGCATTAGTAATCCCGAAAAGCGACCTGAACGTTGACAGTTTCCCGAAAGCAGATGCTCACCAGAGGAAGAGGAGATCTGTGGAACTGATAACCCGAATGAAGAGAGAGAGAACTACTTCTCCACTAAATCAGAGGAAGCATTTCATGCAATCCCATATGAACAAAGGCTGTTCAGCCTCACCTCATTAGTGTTCACAATGATTTTCATGCCACAAATCCAAGTTGGAGTAAATACTAAATGGTTGCAGATAACCAGATGGGAGTTACTGCAAAACATCAACACGACAATAGAAGGATTCAATGCAATCAAGGAAGAATTAAGAGCCATCTGACTGACGACTCTCCAGAACAGATATGTACTTGACATGATCACAGCTATGGATGGAGGAGTTTGTGCAAAAATAGGAGAATTATGCTGCACATTATATACCTTCTCATGACGAGGAAAACTGAACTTTAACAGAAGCTATAGGTATGCTGACAAACCTGTAGAACCAGATGATCAATGAAACCGACGAAGTTGATGATGACAGCTGGTTTGGATCACTGTTTTCATAGGTTGCACAATGGATGGCGAATGCATTAAAATTCTTGGGAGCCCTGCTAATAATGATATTACTAGGATTTTGCGTTATCAAGATAATAATCTCGCTATGCCAGAAAACTGCAAAGAAAGCCATAGGGATGAAGATAATGATTGATGTCAACCCAAGATGGAAGCCCAGAGATCTGACTGATGAAGAACTAAGAGACTTCGTGAAGGCCAGCAAGCACGCACCAGAAGATACAAAGTTTTTTTATCCCAGGAAATGCAGAAATTATGTGGGAAGATAGATTTATTGCAGCCCAAATGGACAATGTCAGCTGATGACATGGAACAAAGACGAACATGTTAGGACAGCAGGAAGCATGAGGGGAGTAATAAAAATATGGACTCCAAAGGGACACTTCTTCAAACCATCATGTACAGACCGAGAAGATGAAGAAGGGATGAACCGAGACGGCGAAGTGAATACAGAAGAACCAAGTAAGATGAATCCAAAGGAAGAAGTGGAAGTGGTCGATGAATCGACCAGAGGGGGGGAGTGTAGCGGAGGTCCCAAATACAGCCTGCACTCCAGTCGCTGATTTTGAAGTACCAGGAACATTCACACCGAAATATGTGACGTATGATGAGCAGATAAACTAGCAGAGAGCCGCAGTAGGGCTCTGCCCAGTACCTATCAGAAGAACAATACCTATTGAAGTACCAATAACCAGACAACCATGGACAGTAAGATATCTACTAAGAAAACCCCACCAGCAAATGAAACGGAATGAAGATTGCTTAAGTACAGTACAGTAAGAAACCAAAAAATCCTTAATGGAAGACAAATGGTGACGTCACGAGGGTCTGAACTAACACACCCATAGAAGATATGATGATTCAAGGATGACACAAAGAGACGAGATGCCATGAATAAAGATATCATGAAACTAAAAGAAGAGAACATTGATAAAAGGCAAAGGAGCTTAATGTAAGCAGGTTGAAGATATTCAACCAGCTAACACCAGTACATATGCTTGTAACTGCAAGAAAGCTAAGAAAACAGTGTGGCTTGCTATGCTAAGCAGAAGAATAGAGCAGAAAGCATCATTGCACACAATCTACCTCAAAATGAAGCATGTTATACAAGTGCGAGTCCACTTTGCATGAAAAGCAGAACCAACCCAGGTTATTATAGGCAAAACGCAAGAAGTTTCATATTCTAGTAACACGAGGAAAAAGGCTGAATCGAAACTCGTCAGAGGCAGCTTGTGCCGAGGAAGCCAAGGTCATTTCAATAGAAGCTAGGAACAGTAGCTACTTTTAATTGAAGCTAAGAACAGAATATCCTGCCACTGAAGGATCTAGATAAGAGGAGGAAGGCAGGTGGCAGGTGAAACGAAAGTCAAATGCAGAAATTGGAAGAAACAAGGTAAATCCATGGTGTGATAGTACGTGACCAGCCGAGCGAGAAGAGGCACAGTTTCAGACCCACGCATGGCATCCGCCCAGACAGAGATATCAGAACTTTTTCGAGACAAGAAGATGCAGTTTCAAGGCCAACCACAGTGAACTAATTGACACACAGCCCATAAAGTGATGATTGATTGAAGGAAGGTAGGCTGAGATGGGGGACACCCTGCGCCTGGTTGACCATTCTGCGTGCTGCTAAGCAAAGTGGAGATTTATGCATGGGGTTGATGCCAACCCAATCACAATGGACCACATAATCTAGGGTCCTATAGTTAATAGAACCAATGAGACATTGTACTTTTAGTGACGTCTACAGTAGTAATTTTTGAAGGAAGGACTTAGATGCCCACCTGACAGTGTTTACCCAATCCCCCGCTCCGATTTCATATATAGATATAGCACCTATATTAAAGTTACCTTTTCCTAACCAATAGAATTGCATGTTAACTTTTGAGTGTTTCATGTCAGATTATGATGCCTTTTTAGTATAAAATGTATGTTTTGTATGAAGTTCAAGGGAGTTGAAGCGAGACGGGCTATCGCATCACTATTGATTTCCATGTTTCCCCGTTTTTTGTACTGGTCATTAAACGGACTCCCCTTTGTCAATGCATTGAGTAGTCCTTAATGATTTTTGTTGGAGTAAGTAAACCTGCACCCCCATCCATCACAAGGTGCAGCTATCTCATCCTAAGGTACTGCAGAGCAAACCCTGACTCTATGGGCCGGCCGGGGGTCTCTCCAGTACAGTTGGATAAGGGCCTTTCTGTACCTATCCTGGAGAGAGTTTGCCTACCTAGAAAACTAAAGCTAAAGATCAGTCTGTGTCTCATTGTCAGAATTATATACATTGTCCTTGTGTCCAAAAACATACTACTCTGACCCTCACACTAAAAATGAACACTAAAAGTGCAAGGAAACGTATCTGACCTATTTTTGACAAACAAGTGTTCACAACTAGGGCAAGAAAACATTTCCAACAGAAATATTATTTTCCAAAGAGGAGTTCTTGGATCCAGAGAGTGATTTCCCTTTCCCTGGATTATTTAATTATGATGGGAAAAGTGTATTTTTCAAATAATAGTTTCTTAAGGATGGCAAAAGTATCTCTTTCACATGACAGTTCCATAAGATGGAAAAGGTGTCTCTGTATGCTCTATTACCATATACTTTGAAAAATAGATTAGTTTATTTATACAACTTTTATTGGACCTCCTGGTATACTCTCCCGCCAAGAAATTCCTTTCTTCTAGGTTTTACAGATCACCTGGTAAACTCTCCTGCCAGGTATCTTTCCTCCCAATGTTCACTGCCTCATGTGTTCCTTTTCACCAGGACTTCTTAAATTCACTGTTCTTTAATTCAGCACAGTTGGATTACTTTACTGTGCTCCACTTCGTTGGCTTTAGGGAGACTTCTTTAGCTTTTGCCTTTTTAAATACTCATTAGTACTCATTTGCTTAGGGTAATACTTGCTCCAACTCTCCCCATTCTGACATCTCATGTATGGAGATTTGTCAAAATTCTGTCTTTGTATTTCAGTTGGTCGGTATTCAAATATCCTTAACTGTTCACATGCCCGTCGGTACGCCCTGGGGTCCCCAATGGCTCTAGATGGACTCACAGGTGTACTGAAGCATCCCGCCCCATGGCACCCTGCTGCAGTGAAGCTCCCACTTCAGAACAGGCTTTCTCGCACTGCAGACCACTTTCCAGCTTTCTGGACAGCTTCACATTCACCCACCAGCATGTCCCCCGCTTCCTTGCACAACCGTATTCCCAACAGCTCTGCCACTTCTGCCAGCTCCTTGATAGCCCTCTCCCGGTGCCTGTGGTGCCCCTTCTGGTCTTGTTTCACACTGGTAAGTCAAGCTTGCGAGCAGCAAAGTAGAAGCGTCTGCTTCACCCAGCACGGTCCTTCCCCGCACTGCTGTCTGCCTCAGCTCTGCTTCCATCTCTGGTTGCCCTGATCTGGATGCAGATACAATATTTAAATGTCCCGCTCATTCAGGCCTTGTCTTAGTACCAAAGGTTTTCTGGGAATTGGAGTCTACATTATTTCTATGATTTTCAATGTGATATTGTTTAGAAGTTCTATTCAGAAAACCATTAGAGACAGGAGATGCTAGATGTGTGTTATGAGTGTATGAGGTGTGAAAGATGTTTTGCCCAGAGTGATTTTCAAGAAGGTTTTTTTGGAGTTTATTACAAGAAGGACTTGTATAGTGACAACAAGCCATGAAGAATTTCAGAAAAATAAAGTCTTCTTCTCTTGGAAGGGAAGAATACTGTGTCTCTCCTGACGGAGTTACCACCTTTCCCCAACAGCCGTCTCCTCCCACGTGATCCTCCCTCATAATATCACCCTCAGAGTCAGGATCAGGTAGCAGCTGCCATCCCCTAGCCGCATGGGAGGAGATTTTTGTCAGGGAATCAGTGATGACTCCATAGGATTAATCACATACTTTCACCCTAAAGATCTGGCTTCTCGTTCTAGGGTCATTAGTTTGGTGGAAAACAATAGCCTCCCCCCATTCTCATTAGACAAGTGCCATCTCTGGCCCAATTTAGGAAGGCTCTTAAAACGCTCTTACTCGATGGAGGCAGCAAGTAAGTCACTCCTACTCTGAATACTATTTTGATCATAGCTATACTGTGCCCCGTTGTACTTCTCCTTCCTCTTTGCTTGTTTTATGTTTGTACTGTTTATGTGAGCACTCTGAGGCCTGCGGGTTAGTTGGCACTACACAAAAATACAGTAGAATAGATTAGAATAGAATAGAATAGAATAGAATAGAATAGAAGAGAACATAAGGAAGAGGTTTCATAGTTTGGATTTATAAATCCCAAACAGGGCCTTCCAAAGGAAATCCTTCCTTTTCCCATATATAAAGTGGAAAATATGAAAGGTATGTTTTGTTAGCCTTTTACTGACTCTTTTCAGGATTAGGGAAATGGGCATCAACAGTGATTTGTTTAGGTGGTTCTGAAATAACAGTGTTTTTGCTTAGTTTAATTCCTTTTTGGGCTACTTGGGAGATCCATTGGTCAAAGTGTGGAACATTGCTTCCTAATACTATTTGGGTGGGTAGATTAGAAATTACAGCCAATAGCAAATCTACTCGCTTTCCCAGAATCATAACAATAATCTGAGTTTGAGGATATCCCTCTATATGGCTATGAATATATCCTATGGGCCTCATTACAAGACCGGCAGTAAAAAAATCTTAATTACCGGCATGCAAGTGCTACTGTGTCCGTGTAGCACTGCTGCCAGAATTAACAGTTGATTCTGTGTCAGCGGACACGTGTATTCCGACATGCTGGAAATGGTAGCACCGTCATGCTGGTAACACCATGAACCGGCCCCAAATCCCCCCATACCGGGATCTTCGCTGACTCCGATTCCGGCTTTGCGCACACAGACCTACCGGCACCGCTGTCACTGGTACCGGTATTACAGAGACCGGAAATAATGTGTTCACCGGAACAGGAAATGTACCGGCAGCCTTTAAAAAAACATAATCCATTGCAATCCTCAGTGCACAGGAATCAGAGGCATATCCTGAGCACTGAAAAACATACCCAGACATGTCCTCAAGGCAACCTGCTGCACAGAGGCGCAAGCCACAATTCAGTGAAGCCAAACTGAACATGTTGGCGGACATGCTGGCGGAGCACTCTGTGGAAGTCTTCTGCAATGACCTACGGTGCCAAACCCAATTGAGAAAGAAGGCCATCTTGGAGGAGGTCGCCTCAGAAGTTGTCAGCGGTGGGGACAACCCGCAGAACAGTTAGGGACTGATGCAGGAGGTGGGACGATCTACGTCTCTGGGTGCGGAAACTCCTTGCCGTACAGCGCATCCAGGGCACAGCCACAGGAGGGAGACCATCACCAATAAAACTCCAGGCATGGAAGGAGACGTGCAGCAGCATAATGCACCTGGAGACGACTGAGGGAGTTGGAGATGCGGAGGCTGGAGATGTCATATCCAATGAGGCTGGTGCGCCCCCGTAAGTCCAATGTCATAACTCACACCTTGTAGCCCCAATGCTAATAGGTAGGCAAGCATGTCAAGTAAGTTGTACCCGAGGCCAGTATAGCCCTGATGGCAGTCCACCCAACGTCAACATGGTTGCATACATCCACATCGAACCTGCCTGCCACCCACACTCATCCACCACTCCCACATCACACAGGTCCCCTGTATTGCCCCTACAAGTTGCACCTACAGGCATTCAGACACACATCCCCCTGACACTGCACAACTACTGTAGTCACTGCCATGCTACCACATGCCCAAAGTCATGTCAGTGTCTCGTACCCCCACCACCAGCAGATGACAAGATGCACACATCAATGACACCTGTGGCACACTTGTCCCACCCACTATGTCCCAACCCGCTAAATCAACATCAACGCAGCAACTGCCATAGGCAGCAGACACATGTGTAACACATCCGTGTCACAATCGAACAACCCCATGTCATACAGTCTATGTGGCACACCCATAACACCCAAAATGGAAAACACCAGTAACCCAGGCAAAAGGCACTGAACACACCATGTACGCACACCACACATGCACCCACACAGCACCCCAGCCACATGCATGTGTGCACCATGCCATGGCCATCACCATGTCCATGACAACGCACATACATCGTAAATCACTAGTACTTATGTCTGTCTGATGAATCCACACCCAACACTGATGCCCTGCCTTTCTGACCCACACAGGCCCATTAGCTGGCAATGAGGCCAAACAGCTGACCCAGAAAACCAGGGCACGCAGCCGCCGGCCAACCACCACCTCCACCCAGGATTCCACTGCATCCAGCAGCAGATGGGAGCGGGCAACTATGCCAGCCGCCCAGCCACCACCCGAACAGGAGGCACCTGTTGCCCAGCCACCACCCGAACAGGAGGCACCTGTTGCCTAGCCACAACCCCGACAGGAGGGACCTGTTGCCCAGCCACAGGAGGCACCTGCACCCCTCAGGCAAGGGTGCCTATCCAACGACATTGGGGAAGAGAGTGGGCCATATAATGTATCCAGCGACCACAGCTATGCCGATGCTGAGGGATTCAGTAGTGTGGGCCCAATGAGCCCCCAACCCAGACAACCACAACCCCTACCCAATGTGAGTGATATCGTGGGCCGCCTGTCGAGGATGGAGGCACAACAAGAATCAATGCACACAATGGTGCAACAATACCTGGACAAGGCCCGGCTCATGCGGGAAACACTGCAGGACAACTCCAGGAAGACCGCACGAGATGCTGGGCCGAGCCACACAAGGCATATACCATCTAACACGGCGTGTGAGGGAGGTGAATAGGTGAATGTCAACCATGGTGGAGTCCATCGCTTTGTTGGTGCAGACACTTGCTGACCAATGGCACATGCTCTTGCCACTGATTCCATCCTCAAATAACACTCCCTCAAGTTCCCCACAAAGCAGCCCAAGGCGTAGATTGCAGCGGCTGACACACCCTGCCGAAGGGCGCACCCCGCCGCATGAACGTCGATGTAAATAGGACACAGACTGGGTGTGTTTGGGAGGCATGGTTGGGGAGGGGATGTGTGGATAGTTGGGGAGGGGGTGTGGGAAGGGATAGTTGGGGAGGTGGTGTGGGGAGGGATGTTTTGGAGGGTGTGTGGGGATAGTTGAGGAGGAGGTGTGGCGAGGGATGGTTGGAGAGGGGTTGTGGGGACAGATGGTTGGGGAGGGTGTGTGTGGATAGTTAGGGCAGGAATGTGAGGAGGGATGGTTGGGGGTGTGGGGATAGTTGGTGAGGGTGTGTGCAGAGGGATAGTTGTGTGGTATTGTAGAGCTAGTTAAGGCCTATCACAAATGTAAATAGTCATATTTTTCACAATATATTTGTTGTTTAAAAAGAATCATGACTGGACATTGATCTTTCAGTGCCCAGTGTGCTTGATGTCCAGTGCCCAGTGTGCTTGCTGTCCAGTGCCGTGTGTGTAGCAAGTGCTAAAAAGTAGTGGTGTATAAGCTCTCCACATATGGCACATCCATCATTGCCATCGCGGCGCTGTGCATTATCCTCCTCCTCATCAGTCTTGTCCTCAGCCTCTGGTGGCAGCATGTCCATGTCAGGGGTCAGGGGGACATTGTGCCTGATGTACATTTTGTGCAACATGGCACATGCCAGCACAATTGTGCCCACCTTTTCAGGGCTGTACATGAGGGCTCCCCCCAATCTGCTGAGGCAGCGGAACCTGCCCTTCAACAGGCCAAAGGTCTGCTCAATGGTGCAGCGAGTGCATACATGGGCACGGTTGTACGCCTGTTTGTGCCAGTTGTGGGGTTGCCTGACGGGGTCATTAGCCATGGCATCAGGGGATACCCAGCATCACCTGCACGGGATAAACAGAAAGAGGACATGTCAATTTCCTGGTAATTTCATGTTGGCACAGGCCGTATAGTGTTCATTTGAGGAGACTAACATGCACAGGCAGAAAAGAGTGTAGATAGCATATGTTGTTCTTCGTGTACCAGAAGGGAACTTTGTCAGTATGCCTGTAGGGTGTGTGTTGTGCTGTTGCATTCACATGGACCATTCGCAGACATTAGCTCTAATAATGTCCATGCAACTGACACAAATGGATGTAAAAGTCATTAATGTGTCACAGATGGAAATCAACTATATGTCCATGTAGAACAGTACTTTTAGCATTTAGATGGTATGCATTTAGGATTTGGTGGTATTAACGGTATGCAGTCTTAATTATGGTTGCATTATATAGACATGCCTTTATATCGTAACCCATATGCGGAAAAAACATATTGATGAAATATATGTGTGGGGTGAAGGGTTCAATAATTGCAATGAGGGTGGGGAAGGGTATTTAGGGGTGCAAAATGGTGAATCGGACGCCGCCCCCTTAAATTCATTTATTAGTGGTAGTTCAGTATTTTCTCAAAAATTTTTTTTTTGTCTAAAACTATTCCATTTAAAGGTGTTCCTTATGAAGACATGACACAGGTGCTAACAGTCAGTGTACCTGTCAAATGTGTGTGCATCCATGAATTGTTTTGGGGTGGCAGCTTCTGGATTCCATGGATGAGCATAATGAGTTCTGGTTTTCCTTGACTGTGTTTATGTTTATCATCGTCACTATGATATGGTGCATTCTGGTACATGTGTTTTTTGTTTATTGCAGGGCCGACTAGATGTGGTTATGTATGCACTGTATATTTTACATACATGGAGACACGGCTGTCAAGGCCTTGCGCTCTGGCATGCTGCTACTGTGTTGCACCTTCAGTTACTCCTACACACTTGCACATTTCATGCCCTCACAGCGGTGAGTAGATTCATGCCCCCTTCAATGTGTGAGTTTGATTATTGTGACAATTGTGGGTAGTAATGTTCCTTGCTCCTCTGCCTTTTAATGACCTATCCAGACTTTGTGCACTTAATGCATGCAATGTGCACATCCACTGGTCATGGGGTCATACTGGGCCATATTTGAACACTCCACATGGCCTTGTAGTTAGACTCACCGAGCAGCCAGGTATGCTATGCTGTTTACTGCCACCCCAATTCAACACTCCACATGAGCTTGTAGCTAGACTCACCCAGCAGCCTGGTATGCTATGCTGTTTACTGCCACCCCAATTCAACACTCCACATGGGCTTGTAGCTAGACTCACCGAGCAGCCAGGTATGCTATGCTGTTCACTGCCCCCCCCAATTCAACACTCCACATGACCTTGTAGTTAGACTCACCCATCAGCCAGGTATGCTGTGCTGTTCACTGCCCCCCACCCCCAATTCAACACTCTACATGGCCTTGTAGTTAGACTCACCCAGCAGCCAGGTACGACGTCCAGCATGTCGTGCCATGTACCGGGGCAGCATGGAGTTCCGCAGCACCATGGAATCATGTGTAGAGCCAGGGAATCTTGCAAGCAATGTGTGATGAGGTGGCGGGCATCACACACCATCTGTACATTGAACTTCCTGTTGCGGTACATTACCTCCATAGCATGCCTGACCACCAGCTCGCGATAGGTGCAGTCCACTGAACCAATTGCATTAGGCATGCCTGCAAGTGCATGGAATGCTATTTTGGTGGCATTCACCTCCTCAGTGGTCCGTGGTAAGCTGATATGGTCACGTACGTGGGACAGGAGTGCATCTAGCACCTGGAAGAGTACACAGGAGAAACAGGGTTGGGAGGTACCATACAGCTGCCACACTGTGTGGTGGTATGTGCCAGTGGCAAGAAAGTGTAGCACAGACACTACCTTCAGCAAGGGGGTATGGCTGTCCTGATTTTAATGAGGCTCACCAGGTCATCATATATCAGGTCCACTATGGTGGTGATGGTGTCCCTGTCTAGCCGGTACAGGGTGTAGATCTGAGCAGGCGTGAGGTTGAATGTTGTGGCACTTAGGCGAGGGATTTGTGGATGCCTGCGGGTTACAACCTGCTGCACATTGGGGATTTGCTGGGCCATGATGGCATTTTCCTCTTGTGCCTCTGCTGCATCCTCTGCCTCACTGCCTCTTCAATCAGTAGCTCTGCAGGCATGTCCTCCAGCTCTAGTACTGCTGATTTTGGGCACCTGTGGTATGTTTCTACACACCAGATTCCATCCACTTAACACCTGGTCCGCGATGCCGGTGTTTCCTGCATCATTTTCACGTTGTTACCGCATGTCCATGCCAGTGGTTGCGTGTCCGTGCACCTCGGAATGTGCATTTACTTACACCATGCCGGTATCACATTCACGGCTGATGCGTGTCTCTGCAGATACTGGCAATGGTGTTGCTGGATGCTGTGGGTCATTTGCGATGCCAGTATTACTGGCATCGGACTCAGAGTACGTTGGTCCAGAAAAACGTGCCGGTATGGATATACCGGCACAGCTATTTCCGGACCGGCATACTTGTAATGAGGCCCTATGTCTTTTTGTACACTTGGTCTCCACCCCTGAGGAAGTAAATCAGATCTTATTGCAGATCCCCTACATCTGGTATCTAACTGGGCCCAAATGATTTTTCCTTGTAATACAACTTTTGTAAAGGTTTTTATCCCCCAGTACAAAGTATAGTCTTGGACTTCCCTAGAAGCACTGTTTCCTTGGAATGGAAAGACATAGTGCTCTCACAGGAGATTACAACATCTAATTTCTGTTGCTGCTCTGCTGATAAATTCAAGGTTTTTGTCTTCTGAGATGGGTGTGTACAGCATCAAAATCTCCTGCCAATACATCATCCCAGTACGTAAGACTCATATTATTCCCAAGAGGGGTTGGAGTCTTACTTCGAATATGAAACAGTAACTTTTCTGATTTCAGATTTTCTTCTTCTTTGAGAAAATCCTTCCAAAGATGTTGCCATATTGGGAGATTTAGCCCCCTTCCCCGAGTTTCTTCTCTGGCTGATTTGCAATCTGTTGCTTTTATAAAAGGATAAAAAACATGTCTGAGGTGTTATTTTTCCAATAGTGTCTATGCCTCTCTTGGGGGGATGCTTCCCAAAGGACCTCATATCACAAATGTCCTACTATCTTGCCCAGTCTTAGTCTTTTTGAACAGATCCCAATTCACAGGTAGAGAAAAAAACCTCTTTCAAACAACAGTTCTTTTAGGATGACAAAAGTGTCTGGTATACTTTATTACCATATACTTTGTAAAATAAATGAGTTTCTTTATACAACTTTTACTGGATCTACTTGTATGCTCCCCTGCCAGGCCTATGCTTTCTGAGTCTCACAGATTCCCTGGGTTGACCTTTACATAGTATTCTGCCAAGGCCAGTAGCAATCTCAACAGACATTTGGATGTTGGAGTGGGTGTTTGGGACAAAACCCTTGCTAAACCTTCTCTTGGTATGATTGCTTGACTATCAATAGTGTGCCTCAAATATGTGACGCTTGCCAATTTGATCTGGTGCTTACTCATTTTCACTGTTAACCCCTTTTCTCGTAACACTCTCAAAACTTGGTGCACTATCCGATCATGTTCAATTTCCCCCATACCAGTATATCATCTGGGAAGTAACTTACCCCTGCAAATCTGCAGAACAATTCCTGCATCAAACGTTGACAAATGGCTGCCACCAACTCTAACCCAAAAGGCATTCCATGAAACATGCTCACCCCGAATGGTGTACTACACAATGTTAAATGATAAATTGCTCATTTAGCTCTATCTGGTGATGCACAGATGACAAATCAAATATTGAAAACCATGAAGCTTGCCCCATGGTGGTTAATAGTTCATTTTTTCTTGGCAGGGGTACCTGTTAACCCAAATACTGTTGCTAACATAACGTAAATCCACACATATCCTTAATCCTCCATCCTATTTTTTAGCCAGAGCAACAGGTGATAGACATTCCGATGCTTCAATGCCCACAGAGACTCACTAGGCAATACGTTTATTCAGTTCCCCTCTGAGTGCTTTCCTAGCAAGTAAAGGCACACTCCATACCTTATGTGCCTTAGGTAATGGCCCCTTGTCAATATTATCTTATGTGAAAACCCCTTCAACCTACCTAACGTGTAGCTATGACACAGCTGTATTTGAACTTAAACACAGTAGAGTGATTTCCTTCCCTGGACAGATCTGTATATCCAAATCTGCTTGTTCATCCCAGCCCAAAACACTAGTTCCCCCCTTTCCTTGTATTTGATTTGTGCCTATTCATATCCCAAGACAGTAATTGGGACTTGGTTATAGGCGCTGAGGTTTATATCTGCCAGAAAAAGTGTGCTTACGGATATCCCAAAACAACTTTCATAGTACTCTGGGAAAGTCATGGTGTAGGGGGAACCCAAATCCAACATCATTTCAATATCAACATCATTCACCCACATAGTATCCCATGGCCTATTCTTTTTATGCCCTTGAATCTGAAAAAACACTTTTTCTTCCATATATTTCATGGATGTTTCCCACCTCCTCCACCATTTACACGACCTGTTTGTTTTTTGGGTTTTTTATGTGTTTTTTTTTTCACGACCTGTTTGTACATGGTGGGCCTGTCTCGCCCCCTTTGCTATGTGGTATCGCCCTCTCACTCCACATTGCCTACATTCCACTGCCATGGCAGGGCATTCTCTCGCTCCTGTGCAGAGGACTGCTCCATCCACATTTGTTACACAAGGACTTCCCCATGGCAGATTGACTGATATACATCTCTGGTTTTTCCTATTAGGATATACTCTTCTGCTATCAGTTCTTTCATTAGAGTATACAGAATTTACATCCTCATTCATTGCTACCTGTGTTTGCTTGTAGGCCACCACTTGTAGACCTTTTGTTGATTCTTCTGTGACCCTTGTCAACTCCATCCAATACCTTCTCCAGGGTGAGGTCTCGATCTATCCACAGTCTCTCACATACCTTGGAATTGCAATTCCCATCATGATCAAATCCCGTAGGTATTCATCAATGACCCTGTAAAATTGCAGGTCACTATCAGGGTCCTAAGCACGGTTACTTATGTGTCAATGGATTCATCCAATCTTTGGATCTTTGAAAAGAAGTGCTATATATCTAGTACAATGTTCAGCTTTATTCCAAAAGGTTTGATGAGTTTGGCCAAATCAGGCTCATAACTGCTCACAGCAGCATTGCCCTCTACACCGCCTGCTGGCACCAGGACATCCTATCCAGGTACGTGCCGAAAAATGCATACAGCCTCTGTCCCCAAACAGTTGAGCAAAGCTGCTTCGTTCTGGTCATCAGAATATTGACTTCCATCAGCAGCCCTTAGGAACACTTTAAATGCATCAATCCATAATTCCCAGCTGATAGGCAGGTCCGCTGGACATTTCAAGAAACAGGGAGGCAGTTTTTCATTGGTGGATTGCATTGTGAAGTGACAATGCTTTGAAGTGTCCAATGTTTCTTTTTTCTTTCGATTATTTTTTACCAGCAACTGTCTGAGTTATCAAAATGAAGCAAATCTGGGTGTCGTAACAATGTACATCAGCAGGAGGTACTCGGTGTATACAATGTCAAAAGTAAACTCATCACCGATGCAGTTACCACCAGGTGCTGTCCTCTATAGTTTCCCAGCAGGGAATGTTGCTTGCTCTTTGTCGCACTGCTAGTTGTTGGCCAAGGTCCTTCTGGACCTTCAGTGCTTCCCGGGCCATGCTCTGTGCATGGGTGTGCCCGTTGGATGATGGGCAAAATGCAACAGTTTTGTCGGGCTGCCACAGCGCACCTTCCACAGGCTGGCTGCTTGGTGGCCGTACCCCCAGTGGTAGGGTGACCAGATTGAAAAAGTAAAAAACCGGGTCAGGGAAACTAACAGAAAAGTGGAATTAACTCTTGAAAGTGACTGTCAAGGCACTACACTTCAATAGCGGTTGGAGGAGAAGGGGGTTTAAGTGTTACTGTTCAAATAAACACATATTATAATTAATGCATCACTCATTTATCAAAAACTAATACTATCTTAAGGTGTAAAATGCAGCATTTCTTCTGAGTGAGACTGTGCATTCCTGCCTGCAGCTATGAAGACCTACTACCAAAGATCCGGGACCACTGCAGTTTCCATTGGAAACATAATCTTGACAAAGTGGGACAGAGCTCCAAATTCCGTGACAGTCCCGGCAAAACTGGGACGTCTGGTCACCCATCCACTGGTGATCCTTGCGTAGGGTTCGTCCCTCTGGGTTGTGCCTCGTCACCACAATGTGGTGGGATCATTCCCCATGAACAGACGAAGATTTCAGGAGCGGGGGACAGCTTTATTGGTTGCACCCCACGGCCTCTGCCTTAGCACTGACTTTAACTGCCCGCCTAGGAACAGAAACAGTTGAACAACAACAGGTAAGCATTGCATCTCGTGCCTGGCAAGAGATGCACATAGACACATAACACATGGCGCATTAACCCACACTACGCTACCACACCCAACCCCCCATCTATATTTTGCGGTAAATGGGATTCGAGAAAATTGGACTGCGAGGAAAAAGTGTAATACTCAAACAGTGAGACTAGGTAATCACAAAATTCACAACCAAACAAGGAACCAATGGAAGTGACTACATGTTTCTCCCCCTACCATAAGCAATGAGAGTATCTGTTACATTTACCAAATGCCATCATATTATGTTGGGTTCAAAAAGCAAGAAATAACCCATCTACCTGGAATGTGAGAGCAGAATAGCAATGTTTACCCAATAATACATACACAATACAGCACCACCTAGTAACCAGCACTGGAATTTCAACTTCAGATCAGAACTATACAGGAGCAAGGCATCATGGGTATGCAAATTAGCTGAAAAGCTTGTTTTTTGCTCCATACAGAATATTGTCACTGTCTTACAGGGCAGTACAATTTTGTAGCTAGCTTTCTCAAACCAAAACTGACAGCTCTCAAGGATACAACAATCAACCACATCCGTGTTTCATCCTAACGGGAGATCATTAGTCTGGCACATGTGAACATCCTTGAGATTGGATCATTGGGGCATGTTTACCAAACATGTATCTGTTGCAGTAATCCATGCATATATTTCAGACTGCTGCACACAAGTCATGGAGCAGGACCGATTTTGTGTAACAAATTCAGACGGAAATAAGGACCCCTTTAACCGGTGAAGTGGCCTGGGACGCTGTGCGGAAGCTATTGCACTGTCGCTAACCAACAAGACCCCCACATCTTTGAAGAATGGGCCTTCTGCGTGCTCCTTTTAATTTGCACCTCGTAATATGCATTACGCCCACAGCGAATCTCAGCCCCCATTGCAATTATTGTGCTCCAGAAACATTTTGTACAAAGCATCACCTGGGAGGTACGCGGTTCCCAACTCATTTCAGGGCAGGACATTACATGGCGGCCTCTTAAGCGCAGTGGGAGCAGGGACAGCCTTATTACTGCACTGTGCCGGCTACTGTGTGGGCAGAGAAAATGGCTGCCATGTTTACCATTGCAGCACATTTCATGCTGATGGAGGCTTGGTGGCAGTGCAGGTGCTGTAATGCGCAGAACGCATGAACGTTTGCCGTCGCAAAGGGTTACGACACGCTTTCAGGACTGTGAGATCTGCATGCTAGCGAAAGAGAAGACATGGGTGATTGTGATATGCCTATATATTACTTTCTTTTCTTACTAAGGGCCTCATCACAAGTTGGGCGGTAACGCCGGTGCTATTAGCACTGGCATTAATAGCCCTACCGCCAAACCCCCCGGCGCTAATTGCGCCGGATCAAGGGTTTGGCGGAACGGGTATTGCCCATTCCCCACTGAGCCCATTCGGGAATTCCCCATTCCCCATTGGGCTCAATGGGAAATTTTCGCACTCTTACCGCCAGCGGATTTCCCGCATGGTTAATAGCGCGAAATGCCGGCGGATTTCCTCCCAGCTCAGAGCTGGGGGGAAATCTGCCAAACCCGTGATTTGGCGGACCCTTAAATGCGGTGGTAATAGCGCTACCGCCGCATTTAAGGGTTACCGCCAAATTCGTGATGAGGCCCATATATGGAAGCCACTGCATAACGGTATGCAGTGATTATATCGGATATAAAATAACTAATGAAATTACAACGAACACAAAAACAATGAAAACTAAAACAACTAATTTGGCAAAAAACTAGAAGTGGGGTTGGCATTGGGAATAGTGGTTTTGGGGGTGTGGGAAAGTATTAGGAAAAAAAGGGGGGGTTTGTGAGGGGAACCACCCCAAAACAACGAAAAAGAAATTAGTTATTTTGGTATTAGTTGTTTTGTATTTGTTGAAATTTCACTCGTTGTTTTGGGATTCGATGAAATCACATGTAACCCTGCATAACCTATATAAAGACCTATACGTACTATTACTGTGTAGCATTAGAGCCTGCAAAAGAGGGCTCTATTGTGGCGTTGGTGACCGCTGCCGAGAGTAGTGGTTTTGAGCCAAAGGTAAGGGCCTCTAATGAGGGGTAATGTCACAGGGAGCACAATAGAACTCTAATGGTAGAGGGGTAAAAAGGGCAGACTCACCTGGGGCTTGCTGTGGCAGCGATAAGCCATGTCTCCTTCCCCAGTTATGTCCTGTTATGTTGTACCGTGCACTGCTACCACCCAGTGGCAGTCTCCAGGGGCTCACGTGGCTCTGCAAGAAAGAGGACACGGTTTAGTGATGGTAGAGGGATAGGATAGGTCCAGAACCAGGGGAAACTGGCGTCTCTGTGTGTTGGGATGTAGATTGGTGGATTCCGTGCACGGGCTTGTTGTATCTGTAAGGGTGAGGCCCAATGTCTGTGATGTTTGTTGTATGTGGATGTCTGTTCTGTTGGGTGTGTGTTTTTGTGTTTAAGGTGTAAATTGGCTGGTATTTAAGGTTGTGGTTGAGCGCACTGGCTTGTGTATCCTTAAGGGTGAGGGCCAATGCCTGGGTTGTTTGTTGTATGCGAATGTCTGTTATATTGGGTGTGTGTTTGTTTGTGTTTTATGTGTACATTGACTGTTATTTAAGGTTATGGTTGTGCACACTGGCATGCTGTGTCAGTAGGGGTATGGTCCAGTGCCTGGGATTATTGTTGCATGCAAGTCTTAGTTATGTTGGGTGTGTGTTTGTGTCTAGTTTGGCTAGCCCATGGGTGTGTATCGTACATCATAAAGGGAAGCTTGGACTGCAGCCTCTGCATGCTGTCAGGGCCTCCATTCCAGGTTTGCTGGTTGGTTAGAGCTGAAAGCAGTGAAAGGAACAATGGAAATGCATGGAATTCAGGCTTTCATGGGTGTTTAGGAATCCACACTTCCTGATTGTCTAAAGAAAAGAAAACCTGCTCTAATTCTCCTTTACAGACGTGGACTTGGGACGTATGGGGGATAATGGACCCTGAAGACAGAGCAGCGTGGTGTTTAATGAGCTTTATGGGCTCCTAATGCTCAGTACAACCCAAGGGAGTGCGGGGGGAGGGGAGGAGGTCAGTAAAGCTATTATAACTTGTGTGGCTCTTGATAGTTAAGAGTATATTTAAGTATGTAGAAGATGTTAGTCCATGAATCCCTGTGGGCGGCGGCAGGGAGTTATCTGCGGTTGCGCTCTGCCCATCCCATATCTTTGGAATGTAGCGTTCTGACCAATCTGTGGGCTATACTGGTTCATATAGCCAATAGATTGTCCAATGCGAACGCTTCTTGAAGATTTGCAGGGTTACAACTACAGGCCGAGTCCTGTAATATGAAATTACGTTGTTACTCTTATTGTGTTCCAGCTGTTTCATGGTGTCACAATGGCTGCTGCCAGAGTCCAAACAGCGTGTGAAAGGCACCTCTGTGAGCAGAATTCCAACGACTGCATTAGCGATCACTGCAGTTTTTGGGTCGTGCAGGGCCGGGAACAGTACGCTAACTCGAGCCTAAAGTAGGCCCGAGCAAAGCAAGGCTCTCAACACGAGCTTAGATCCATTACCAGTTCAGCGGGTTAAACACTTGTTGCTGTGATCTGTGTTCAAATCCCAGCACGGCCAACTCAGCCTTTCATCCTTCCGAGGTTGATAAATGAGTACCAATTTCGATTGGGTAGTAATAATAATATATGTAAATATGTCCTATGTAAAGCTCTTTAGATTAAAGCACTATATAAAAAAACAAATTAGTATTATTATTACTAACCCCCAAATGTGGAATTAGTTTCTATTCCCACCTTGAGGCTCCCTCTAGGTTTCAAATGCATTCAAAGCATTTATGTTTGGTGGATGGGCTTTGAACATACTGCACATGGTTAATCTCCCATAAAAAAGAAAAACAAAGATCAGTGCCACATTAGAAATAGAAAAGGGAGTATGTCACTTGTCTCTATGCCATGGTGGCGATGATGGCGAGGGAACATGGGCAGCCGGGATGAAGAGGGCCTGTGGCTGACCATGGGGTGGGCTGGGGGTTGAGGGATCCTGAGGGGCTGAAGGCTGAGTGGGAGGAAGGCGGATATGGAAGAGGGCAGTAAATACATGTCGGCTTCCCGGAGGAGCTCAGGTGGAGGACAACCTGATTGACTGGACCCACACCGCGAGAAACCAGAAAGAATCTATTGAGGTTAACTACTTGACAATGATTGCCTTACTCTTATGCACATGTTTGGGCGCTAAGATATTTGTTTTAGCTACCTAATGACCTCATTAAGACCTTTTGGGAAACATATTTCTTGTCTGACTCATTTGGTCCTTGTTTGCAAAAGAGTAAACAAAATGTGAGAGAATTGAAATGATCTGTTCTCATGTATATGACAAAGAGGTCACTTTCACCATATCTTTGCATTTTCACTTTGAAAAAACTCTGACTCACGGATGGCTATTTTAGCATCCTCCACTTAACAATTTCCTGAGTAAGTATTTTTAAAATTATTTAAATCATTTCTGTGTATCGAGGAATCCTCAGCATTTCTTGCCTTTGTGGCAGTATATGCATTCCCAGCATGCACCATTAAAAATGGCACCTTTGGAGCTCAGGAAAAACATTCATGCCTGCGCGCTGTAACTCAAAGGTAAATCCGGGATGGCCCATTTGACTAACTTCCTCATTTTGTGTTCCTTAGCCCTATTTGAAACCTTCTTCCACTCACCCACAACACCCTCATTTTGTTGTTACCTCTGAAAAGCACTCTGTTATGCATGAGCAGCCAGGGACCACTCAGGTGGTGATATTGCGCGGTATAAACATCCTTTAACGTAACATACCATCTATACTGTAGTACACCTCTGTAAAGTGCTCCGTTGCTTCCCGAAGCTTGGTCCGCGCTCAATGAGTACCATCATAACCCATTGTGTCTTTCCGCTTGTCATGAAGCATTAGTCGTCGTCACACAGCGGGATGGGAGACACCCGTTAAACTGTCTTTGTGTTGTCTGTCTTCCTATTTTCTGAATTACACTTGTACTCTCTCTTTTTCTTATTTTACCTTCACCCTTCCAATTTCTCAGTTCTGATGAAGCCCATGTGTTGGCATGAAACACGCATTGACTGTTGGATTAACATGAACTAACTTCTGGATTATCATAGATTTGTCTGAATAAACACCTTTTGAAAAAAAAAGACTTGCTTGCCAGTGCTACATTGAACATTTGAAAATATCCCCCTCCAAACAAACATACAATTTAAACTCTTAAGGTGCCCCAATTTTACCATAGCTCTACGATGTTGAGTGACTACTTTGTCTATCGTCTCTCCCCCATTGAAATGGGGCTCCTGTAAGCAGCACATGCAGTAAGCAAAACATTGCTACTAAAAAGACTTGCAAAAAAGCACAGGGTATATGGTCTTACGATTCACTGTCCATCCATGATACGATATGATATTTATGACGTCCTTAATACCCAGAGGTTTCTGAGCGCGGACCCGGGGTTCGAACCTGTTGCTCCGTGTCGTCTTGCTTCCATGGCGAGCACGTTGCCGCTGAGCTATCCTCCCGAGACAATACTCTCCAGTGTGTCACCTTTCCGGGAAACGATAGAAGTATTGATATGAAAGGGAAGTCCATAGTACTATGTCTGAATGCCACTTGGACTACTTGGAGTCTCATCAGTGTTTCAGAGGTTAATGTTTAGCAAATATCCCTTGGCCTAGAGAGGATGCATTGGTTTGTGGTACACGCCAGGGCCCTGTCCTTCGAATGTTGCCATGTTCAAATGTGGAACTTCTCACCGAACATGCACCGGAAGCTCATTGCCTCTATAATGATTTCACTGATGTGACAGTAACGTTGAAAACTGTATGTGAAGATATATATATAATAACTATAAGGTAACTCCATCACCCCTCCCCCCCCCCGCCTCCTGCATGCCAAAAGCCTCATCTCCACCTGTCTCCATTTCTGGTGGGCAAGAATGATCATGGAAATTGAATGAGCGATTAGAATGGGTATTCTATGTGAAATGTGACAAAAGTACAACATGACAAAACACCTCCCATGGTTGTGGAAAGAGTACCCGATTTAGCATGGGAAAGGGTAGGTTGGCACGTAGTTGGTCCTTTACGTTCTGGGGCACCTCAAGAATTCTTCATCGTGTTCATCAAACATATGTCCAAAAGGTGGAGGAAAAAAGGGAATCAATAGATTAGTACAGATAAAGCAATTAGGTTCATGGAACGCATTTTCCAGAGGGACGGATAGCTTCTGGGGCTGCTCATGGATAGTGGGTCCACCCGAAATTTGGAAGCTTAGAGCCCTGCAATGGGCACAGTCTCAACAGCAGCACCCTGGTAAAGAATCTGGGTTTGAGACTTGACAGGTCTCTGTCCTCGCATTCCCAAGTTAACTCAATCACCAACTCTTGTTTTCCAATTTTTTCGACGTATTTTGTGTAAACCCCCTCACCTTCCGCCCTCAATGTGCCTATTCTTGGTAGTGACCACCGCGATCTCTTCAATACTGGATTACGGCAATGCCCTCTATTTTAGCTGGTCCATTGACCGTATCAAATGGCTGCAGATATTCCAGAATGCGGTAGACAGACAACTTACCACGCAGCACGTTGCAAAGATCATGGCGATCCCCTCCTTTGACAGCCACACTAGATCTGATTCTAAAAGAGGATCCTGTTTAAGAATCTATGTATCTATGTATCGACCATAGAGCCTGCTATGGATAGAGTGTACCCTTCTTCATGCGTATGCTGCACCACTGCGTCCCATCGCAATTCCTTTGATCTATCACCAGTTTTTGTCTCAATGGGTTGGGGTCACTTTATGCCTGCACAACAACGCTTCCCATTGCAGCCCCACAATCACTTGCCTCCGCGTCTTCTGCCTGCTCTGGTGAAGCCCCTTTAGTCTTCACTGCCCAGGGGATCTTCTGTGGCCCCCTGTTTTCTGTTTTTAAATCACCTAGGTCATGATAACCTTTATTGTGGAAAGGTGAGCCACTGTACAGTGATCCGTTCCCGCCTTATCTTTCACAGATACTGCAAGAAGAGAACATCGGGGGAGGGGTGGGGGGAGATCCTCCACTGTGGAAGCCCACCCTATGGAACCCTCTGCCGATTCATGTTCGATCCATGGTCCATCATCTCTCCTTCGTGAAGACTTTGATTATTCTGATTTGGTTATGCTCCCTGCGTCTCATTTGCTTGGGCATGTGGACAACCTCAATGCCAAAACACCTCTGGGTAGCTGAGGGTTCTAGAAAGCTCCATTCAGATCAAATGAAATCAACAAAAGCTTCATGTATCACCCAGAAACCAATGGCATAGTACAATGGCTTAGCCTTATCATCAAGGAAGACACTCGCAATGAGACAGACATCTTCTCTGCAAAGATGCAACAGTTTATTACGGTTTCTCCTGAGGCTAAATATTTGTTTGAAGAAAGTTATTGCAATTGTGATTGGTTATTTATAACGCGCTTAATATCCAGAGGTTTCTAAACGCGGGACCCGGGATCAAACCTGTGTAGCTCCGCATTGTCTTGTTTCCAAGACGAGCGTTTAGCCCCTGAGCTGTCCTCCCGAGACCGAGTATGTTTCATGAGGGAATTATATTGGCTGCTACTAAGCTAAGCAGGTGCCGTAGCAAATGTGAAATGTGCAGAAGGTTCCCCAGTAGTTGCTGAGGACGGTTCCCAAAGCAACTGCAGAGAACACGTGGCACAGTGCAATTGGAGCATGCCCTTTGAAAAGGAGGAGACTGAAGAGGTAAGTTCTTCTAAACATTCTGCAAGATTTGGAGAAGGCTCCAGGATTCTCTGGAGTTTTTAGGGGGGATGGAAAAGGAGTCACATTGCCCAGATAGTCAGACCTCGGTTCCTTCGTAGCAGGAAGAATTTAACTTAAGTGCTGAGTTGTTTGTTTACTGTTGTGATTGAAAGAGTTTGAGAAGTCAGGTTGTGGTAGTCCTGGTGACACAGCGCACTGAATGTCTTTTGTGGGTATAGGAGTTGGTGGTTGTCTGTTGCGTTAGTGTGTGATGTGTTTGGGATCTTTTGCCTGCATATCTTGCATGTCTGTATGTGTCACTTGAGGGCTTTGATGGTATGGCATTATTTTGTACTATCCTTGTATGTGTCGTCCTAACAGGCGTGTTTCCTATACATATCCATCAGATTGATAGTGGCATTTCCCCGCTATTCACACTGTTATCCAGTTTTTACTTAAAATTTGATTTAAGATCCTCAAAATTACTTCTTTTCACATTCTACATTCTGTTCAATCAGTCCTTTGATTTCACCATGGAAACAGCCTTAGGAATAGAGCCCAAGTGACAGAAGCCTGCCCCTTTTGGTACCCAAGTTTAAATTAGTGGTGAGTTTTAATCTCTTTATTGTCCTATGGCAATTACTAAGTTACTCTTACATTTTTAATTACATAGACTTATTTGATTTACTAAATGAAGGGCAAAATGAATTTGTGGTCCTGAGGAAGGTGGTCTACCAATCGCATGCCGAAACGTACCGAGAAATTGACTCTGTCTGATCATTCACGCTGCTGGGAAACTAAATCTGTAATCAGGATTTGACATGAGTGTTTGCCTTTCAATTATAGTGATAAACTTGTATATCAGACTATAATCTTTCGTTGTGTGACATTATGCTTTGTTGCGGATATATCGTTTAGCCAGTCGTGGATGTCTACAAATACCTTTCTGCTTTCCTCTCTAAAATGTATAATTATATGGTTTTGAGTAAACTGTAGAGGGTGATCGTAAGAAATGATGCTATAACATACTGATTGCCTTTATTCACATATTCATATGTGAGCGTGAAAATGTTTTAAACTACTAATTGGACTTTTGCTCTGACGGGAACCTTCCATTTTTGTTAAACATAATATTCTAGGACACCATTTCCAACTATTACCACTTTTCTGTAATAACCCCCGTCCTCCCACCTGACTTTCAGGATGGTGTAAATTACAGCGCATGGAGATGGCTCGAGTCATGTTAACATAGGTGCATCGAATACTGATTATATGGGCTAGAATTAGATATAAAAAACACTAGGATCTCTGTTGATGCAAAGGAGACCCTATAGCCTGCAGCCTTTGACTCTGTGGATGTCTGGGACTACATCTCCCATCGGTTCAAACCAGCAAATTCAACGGTGAGGGATCATGGGAGTCACAGTCCAAAACTTCAGGAGAGAGGCTGGTTCCAGAGACCTGCAGTCATGCCCCAATGCTGTTTCTACATTTCAGATGTGGAGAATATTCCCCAGCCGCTTCCTATCTATTGCCTGTACAAAGATACAGGGAGTATGCCTGTCCTTCTTTTGTTTCAGCACCAGAGTTGCTCTGAACTGGAACCCTATGGATCCAATTTGAAGTATGCTCTTCCCAAGCATATGCCAGGACAATTAAATGTGACAAATCTCCCTGCCTGACTATGGGGCCTTCTAATGGGGTGACCAAGGGGATCGGCACCTCCCAAAAGATTGCATATGATGGGCATGGTGGTGGTACGTGGCGGATCCCCTGGTCAACCTCACTTAGGTCTGTCCATAGGACAGGGAAAAGTGACAGAAAATGTCTTGATGGCATTTAAATTACCACCAGGAAATACTCTGGCTCAGGGAAAGTCAACAGCCCAGACTCTTCCAGCAGATCTGCATCCCTAGTGCCAATCAAGCACCATTTTCGATGTCGGACCCTTTCAGCGACACAATCTCTTTATGGAATGAGGAGCCGGAGCAGTCCCCAGACAACAATGAGCGTCTGGTGCAAAGAATCTCTATGTTGAAGAAGAGGGAGCCTGGAAAGGGAAAGACGCCTGGAGAGGAGAAGGAATCTTGCAAGTAGACAGAGGTTGGAGGCTTGAGTGGGAGAAGGCAGTTGAAGGACAGTTTAAAGAGGTGTGAGATCAACATCAGAGTGAGGGTGTGAGTAAGAGTTAGATCAACATGAGTAGGAAGTAGAACGAGGAGCTAAGAAGGAGAGGTATCAACAGCAGAAGGAGAAGGGAAGTAGGAATTGAGGAGTGGGTTACTGAACCTCATGGAGTGGTGGGCCAGATATGGTAAAGGAAAAGGTGTAGGAGGTGACGAAACATCTGGAGGTTGGAATCCAGCAGTAGAAGGTCGCAGGAGATGGTAAGGAGGAAGAAGAGATGGTTGAGCACCTGCTGGAGGCTGGTGAATGGAAGGAAGAGGTCACAGGGGAGACTGAGGACATGGGCGAACATCAGAAGAAGCTGGCACGGTGTCAAAAGGAGAAGGCCGCTGGAGATCAGGAAGAGGTTGGAGAAGTTCAGTGGGAGCTCATAGAGAGAGCCTAGGCAGTTTTGTGGATTCTGGTTGGGGCAGAGGATATGGAAAAGACCCTGGCCAAAAAGGGGCAGACCCACAGTGAGTGGCGGGACAAAAGCATGGCACAATCTAGGAGGGCTAGTACCAGCTTAGAGCGGTCCCTAGGAGAGGATACGCTCACAGTCTAGGATATTAGGATGCCTTCCTTGCGACTCTGAGAAAGCTGCATATAGCCCGGGCTCCTCCACACTAACTAATGGCCCTCGGGAAGCCAGCTTGGATAGCACAGAAATAGAAGACAACACGCTATTGACTATGACAGTACTTGCTTCCCCGAAACCGAACCTGGGCCTGAGACAGTAGCAGAACACAAAGACTGCGCAGGACACCCTTAAGCCTGTGAGATTCCCAAAAAGAGGAAAGATGGTGCAGGCAAACCCTAATGCCTGGGGGACTCACAAGAAAGAATCTTTCAAGCCCATGACTGACCAGGAGAGGCGACAAGGGTGCCGGAACCTGCAAGTTGCAGACTGGGAGAAAGAAAAGGGGCGCAGGATCCCTGAAACCTAACCTAAGTTTACCAAGAAGGCCTTATAGTGAGAGTCCTAAGGAAAAACAATAACCCCTATCATTATTTTGGACAGTTGTAAACATTTTGAGACTGGGAGATTTTAAATTACTTGTCTTAAATCTATTTTTCCTTTTGGTTATTTTGCACTTCTGTGCTGAATACCTCAACGTTAAGTTCTGTGAAACTTAGGGCCTCATTAGGACCCTGGCGCTAAGTGTTTAACGGCGCCGTAAAAGGCTGCGGCGCTGTTAAACACTTAGGGCCTCATTACAACCCAGGCGGTAAGTTACCGCCTGGGTCGTACCCTTACCACCATGGTGTAAACTATGTTTACACCATGGTGGATGGCGGATTTACCGCCCCATTCCAAGGTGAGTGGGGCGGTAAATCCCCATTTCCCATTTACCCTTCCCCATTCCCATTTTTGCCCCATAGGGCATAATGGGAGTGGGGAAGGCGCTAATTACGCCACCGTAAATTACGGTGGCGTAATTAGCACCATGGTCCCTTAGCGCAGGCGTTAAACTCACCATGGTGCAAAGGGACCTCAGAATCAGGCGTTAAGGGTCGGCGCCGTTTACGGCGCCGTTAACCCCTTAACACCTGACTCGTAATGAGGCCCTTAGCGCCTTACTACGAGGTCCCTTTGCGGAACCCGACCTGAACGGCTGGTCTAGACAGGCCCTCATTACAACCTTGGCGGAGGACCATGGTGCTATTAGCACCATGGTCCATGCCGCTATGGTTACGATTCCGCCATGGTGGATGGCGGAATTACCGCCCCATTCCAAGGTGAGTGGGGCGGTAATTCCCCATTCACCATTTGCCCTTCCCCATTCCCATTTTTGCCCCCATAGGGCATAATGGGAATGGGGAAGGCGCTAATTACGGCACCGTAATAAGCTCCAAAGTCCCTTTGCGGGTTTGATTTTTAACGCCAGGCGTTAAACACCAACCCGCAAAGGGGCACTTGTAATCAGGCGTTAAGGGTTAACGGCGCCGACGGCGCCGTTAAACCCTTAACGCCTGAGTTGTAATGAGGGCCCAGCCGTTAAAGTAGGGACCCGCAAAGGGACCTTGGTGCTAAATACAGTACCGCAATTTGCGGTACCGTACTGAGCGCCTTCCCCATTCCCATAGATCCCCATGGGGCGAAAATGGGAATGGGGAAGGGCCATGATTCAATGGGGAATTACCACCCCGCCAACCTTGGAATGGGGTGGTAATTCCCCATTGAACCATGGCGGACCCGTTACAACACCGGCACCAACCTTGGTGATAATAGCTCCATGGTTTAGCGCCGGTGTTGTAATGAGGGCCTTAGTCTTGATCTGATTTCTGTACCCATTCACACTTGTGACAATAATGTGTTATTTATATAGCGCTTTTGAAAAAGCACTTCACATAGAACATATTTAAATACAATATTAAGGCTGAGTTAGCCTTGCCGGGATTTGAATGTGCAGCCTGCAGTTCATGCACAGATTGCAGCCGCAAGCGCTCAACCCACCGAGCTATCTTACAGGCTTTACCAGCAATAAAGCAGATATCATTTAAAACAAGCCATAGGTTTGAGCTTGTGAGCAGTGATCAAGTGTATCCAAAGGACAATACAATAGTTTCTCAACCACATCTTACACATACACTGTTGTATTTCTTAAAGAGTTTAACAAGAACTGTGAATGAGGTGCCAGAACTTCCCCTGTGGCGGTGCGGCATAAGACTTGGGGCTGGCACGGTGGGCATCTGATTGTTTAATGCATTCAGGTGGAATCAGTGGGAAGCACACGGGCACCCCCTGGCAAAGAGTGTGAACACAGCATCTAAGCAACAACAACAATCAGTATGCACACCAAATTGGCGACAATGTTAGAGTTAATTAAGGCTTCCGGTTTTATGGTATTTATTTTGTCTGCCATTTCCGTCCGTATTCATCCATATTTATTTTTGGGCCTTTTTTTCTTTATTTCTCCACATTTATTTGTTGTCATATAAAAAGATAATTCACAACAAGTACTTTTCTGCATTTATTCTAGTAAAGCACACATGCAGCCATGTAGGAAAGAAATGCTAGCTCAGTTTCTTCCATAACAACAAACGGTTGCTCCTGTGACTGCTGCTGCCTTACTTAAGATATTTGCTGTCAGCAATTTGAAGAACTTTAGTGCTATTTTTATACAACTTTTACACTCTCCATACTGCCATTCTGCAATGTGATTGGCCGGCGATGTATGAGTGACATCATAGAGAACCAGACAGAAAGACATGTTTTTCAGTTTTTTACATTTTTATAAATAAATACGGACAGAAAGGAGATTGATTTCCATCTGTAACTCTGTGTAAAAATCTGTAAAAACTAGAAGCCTTAATTATAATATAGAATGTACAAAATGGGGGTCGTTTTGTAAAAAATGCTAATTGCATGCTGCCAATGTTAGCACTTATGTACTATTGGGTCCTTTGCATGCAATTTTCCACATATAGGACCTCATCACGAGTTGGGCGGTATCCCGAATGGGATACTACCCAACTTTATTTGCGTTATCACCCACTCATCCGGCGGTATTACAGCCGGATCACGGGTTGGGCGCTAACCGTTACTCCCCATTTCCCATTGGACCCAATGGGAAATTTTCAGTGCAATTACCGCACGATAATACTGCCAGCAGTAATTGGACTGAAAATGGGAATTTTTCTGCCATGTTTACCAACAGTTCTGAGCTGGGGTAAACACGCCAGACTGGAGATTGGGCGGAGTGGTAAATGCAGTGGTAAGACCGCATTTAAGGGCTACTGCCCAACTCATGAGGAGGCCCTTAGAACTAGAATTTACAAAGGATTCCTATGGGATCCACCTGCAAGAAAGCAGTCGGATTGCATAGGAATCCATTTGTTCAACGCTAGCGTGAGGTGGGGACCTTTTACCTTTCCACTTTTGTGTACACAGGTCTACGCTGAGTCATTTTCTGCATTTGCATGGCAGAGTGCAAAAGGGGACTGTAAAAAGGCAGTACACACGCTTGTACACCGACCTTTTGCACTACGTGTGCAAATTAAATAAAAGCCACTGGCCATGTGCGCATGACAAGTGCTGTTTACAATAGATTCCTATGGAGCCTGCCCGCTCTTTGCAGGTGTAAAAAGCTGACAGAATCCATAGGAATCCACAGCATTTGCGTCAGCATGAAAATCCATGCAAGCGCAAATTCTGGAGTACTTGTGTGACAGAGAGGTTTGGGGCGGTGGAATCGAAGGTTATGAGCTACAACTCCACTCAAACAATACACAGATTTTTACGCACTTTTCCTACATTACTACTCCACAATGAAAATGAGCCCCAGAATTAGGAAAGGCATCTGCAATCGTGTGCATTATTCTTTTGCCAAATGTGTAATTGTGCAGCAGGATCTTAGAGCAAGACACGGTAAGGGACACATTTCTTGAAAAACTCTTAGTTTTCAAATGTGGATTTTCTTTGGTTAGCGGATGTGATTTGGCATTTTCAGATATCTAAGGCATTTTGCATCGTTCAGGCGTGATTTGCAGGAACCACCCACGGTAAACTGGGAGTTCATTGTGCCTGGCACTCCCAATGCATGCAGGTTCCTCCGTCTCCCAAGGCGACTATTGCATTGTTTTGTTTCAATTTTTTTCCTTAATTTTGATTTTGACTTTCAATTTCCTACCATCTGTAATTTTATATAGATACATTCCACAATTTCACTTTCGATTTTTTCATTTTAAATTTGTACTGATTTATTTATTTATTTTTGCATTTTTAAAGCGATCACACAGTCCGCGGGCATCGAGGCGCTGTTACAGGAATTGTTTTGTTTTTAGTTGCGTACTTGTTTGTCTTAGTTGCGTATTTATAATGCGCTTAAATACCCAGAGGCATCTAAGCGCGGACCTGGGGATCGAACCTGTGTTGCTTCGTCTTGTCTTGCTTCCAAGGTGAGCAAGTTGCTGCTGAGCTATCCTCCCTGGATCTTCAACCAAATATTAAACATTTTCTGGATCACACAGAAACAGACCGGCACACAGAGCCTGGGTCCTTCTGAAGTGCACGCATCAACACAGCGCAAAGTTATCTTGCATTTTCCATCCCTTCCCACTAACGTAAACCACGCCTATCTCCTTCAGATCAACCACGGTGCCTACTATACCTGCCCAGTCTCCGGGTTTATCCCAGAGACTCCAGGTATTTATGCTCTTCTACCGATCTCCAGGGAAAAGCTTGGAGTCTCTGTGATTTCCGGCCCTTCAACTCCGCCCACACACCTCGATGTGATTGGCTACAAACAGACCGATAGCCAATCACATTGAGGTATGGGCAGATGAGCGTAAATCTCGTACAGTGAGATTTGTTTAAAAAAAATAAAATGTGAGTTGCGCGGTGGCGGAGTCTCGGAAAAGGGTGTGGGGCGCCCGATGACATCATCCTCCAGGTTTTTCTTTAGCAAATGGCGGCAGCCATGCTGGAGACATGCAGATGGCAGCGTGGCGTGGTATACATGATATGTTAAAGGTTCTTATACTGCGGACTGTTGCCACCTGTGTGGTTTCTGGGAACTCTCAGTAGCATAGCACAAGACAGCTTTGTGCTCGAGGGTTCACCACAAGCTGAAGTCTTGCAAATAGCCAATGCCTGATTTCAGCAGACTGGGATTCCATCTTGCCTGGCAGAGCGCATGTGTACGGCTTCTGTGATTTCTTTCCCACCGCCTCTCCCAAGGCAACCGCTGCGTTTTAATCAGCCACCTACAGTCTTACTCCCCTGAGGCACAAGGCGAAGGCCATCAGCTTCTCAGCTGCCAGCTCCTGCTTAGCAGTAAGTGGCCGGCTCCTGAAGTCGGTAAACTGTAAATGTCTGAAGCCCGGTTTGTTGTGATCTCCAGAGAGTGCCCCCCCTCCCCCCCCTCCACCCCCCTTATGACTCTCTGCCAGCCTAGGATGCATCTGAAAAATGGACCTTAATTTCATCAAAGGAGGAATCCCCCGGCGGACTCCTCCATTAAGCGCTCACTGACACGAAGTAGGCGCCTTTCCGCGCGCACAGACACCTGAGGCCGCTTCTTCTCATCTCTTATCACATGTTCAGTGGAGGGGAAACGGGGAATCATTCTTACTAAACGAGTCTTAGTGGTTTCCCAGCTCTGCATCAGAGCATAACACACAAGGCTGGGGTCTGTGCTCGACGAGGAGCCCCCCCCTCTCTGTGAGGCGCTGGGCAGTGGGGAGTGGAGAGTTATGCACTGTTCAATGGCTCTGGCAGAAGATCCTCATGAGAAAGGCTTCAGTCCAGGCAAACCTATTTGGCCAAAATCCAAACCACCCGATTTTTTGCTTATTCGGTCAAGTCAAGCTTTCTAGAACTTCCTTCATGGTTTGGGCGAAGAGAGGCAGGTGAATTTGTATTAACATGTGACACATGTGGTTTGAATTCTTGATCATGCTTGTAAGCAGAGGCAGGAGGTTGGTAGAGCAGTTGAGGGAGCACTTGTCATGGGCTGGGAGGTTAGGAACCCCAGGGAGCATTTCAGACCTAGGGATTATCAAATGATTACAGCCACACTTGACCCTCAAGGCCCACAGAACCCACAATATTCCGCTAAGGTGGGCAACTGTAGGGGAACTTCTGACGGAGTGGGAGGCATTCCGTAAGTGTGTCCGTAGGGTATTGAAGTCCATAAATCCCTGATGGCATGCGGACACTTCTGACTAACAGAAGGTGCAAGCTTCAACAGACCTGACTACATGAGGATGCGATCACATCCAAGGGTGATCCATAAGAAGTCCAGGGATAGTCCACTATCCGATGAAATACCAAAAAACCCCATTCATATACATACATATACATATATATATTACATGGCCACGGCAGTGGCCATGTAGTTATGGTTAAGTTGCTGTTGCCATAAGAAGAGCACTTTCTGGGTGCCTTATAACTTCACTCCCTCTGGACGAATCATTACCAAAGTTTGCAAACAAAGTATATGGGCCACTCTGATTCTTTTTCCAAAGTTTGGTCAGAATTGGTCCAGGGGGGCCAAAGTTATAGGGGGGGTCCCAAAACATAATTTCTTTACATAGACTGAATGGGGGAAAAACTTTGCGCATGGCTACAGGCCAAACCACTGGATGGATTGTCATCATTTTTGTGGCAGGGGCAGGGCTTGTTCCCAAAGGCATGCTTTTGTAAATTTTGTGAGAAATCCTACTGTATTTTCCTTTAAAACGATCCAAAAGTAGCACTCTAAGAATTAGTGATATCTATGTCTGCTCCACGGTCCCACTTCCCTGTTCGCTCAGTGGAGCATATTTATATTGGCTAATCGATGGCATGCCATACGGGAACATGTTGCGCTTTCACCGATTGGTTCTGCCGCGGCATCAAGTGCATAGCGTTCTTTTGCTACAGCTGCCATGGTCATTTAGTTTTTGTGTTGTACGCCGCAATCCCCGGAAACAAACCTTTATGAAACACTGTGTGCAAAGGTAAGCATTACTTATATGTGACAGTAAAAAGTGAAACAGTGCTTTCCTCTTGTTACCATTATCGTATCGTGCAGTGAAATTTGGTAGTCACTGTACGACAAGTCCTTACTGCCTCAATGTAAGAAAAAAAACACCAAAAGTACTGCGGTTACACTGGGGTCCTATATTTTGCAATCTGAGGCAGCCACCTGCACGGTTTCATAAATACAGCGCGTCTGCACGTGGTCGGGTGTAACGGTTCTCATGAGTGACTGCTGCTATGTTGTTGCAAAATGAGAATGTATTTGCGTTCGGAGTGAAGGTCAGTTCATTTCATTTCATATTTTCTGTAGGCGCTCAGTGTGGTCGCACGTGTACCAGACCTCATAAGGGTCAATTGTTTTTCGACCTTGACGTACAGGGAACGAAGACAGAAAGAATGTAGGGAGTCACAGTTTGTGAAACATTCCCTTTGATAAGTTATGCTTCAAATTTTTTTTCCCAGTAATGCATTGCAAACTTTGTGTGTCGTTGGAATTTCAGATTGCACATTACCGCCGTCTGTATGATGTCACTACAATTTCCACTATTACCTATGAAATTTATGTGGCATTGATATTTTTTTACCTACTTTGCCAATAGTACATTGTCACCATTTGTAGGGAGTTAGTACTTTTCCCCATATAACATTATGTGTTTATAGAAATGTTATGTGTTACACCTTACATTTCCATAAAGGCTTCGTATTGATAGATTTTTCTTTTTTTCTCCTCGGTTACTTCCTTCCTCATTGTGAATGTGATGGTTTCCAGCGTCCGAGTGATGGCTTTTTCAATCGTCAAGTGCAGCTATTCATCATCGGTTGTATGTGCGTCATTATTCAATGGGATGACCGCATCGGACCTCTATACCCGTATGCAGTTGTAGCGGTACGAAGCAACATACTCTCCTTTCTGGTGTCATAGTTCGCAGCCATTCACGTCGCCTTGTAAATCCCTGTGACAGCAATACGCCTACTGTGTCAACGACTCTTAATTTCAGTGCCGTGAAACAACGACGTCATCATTGCCACTAACAACTTTCTGATGGACTATTTCACAGCTATTGCCACCGTCTTGTCAATGCATGTGAGAGGAAACCGACCACTGTGTCACTAGTGCATACTGTGTGCGGGCTAAAAACTGTGCCGCCAACTCATGGTTATTGTGTCGGAAAAAATCAACATGACCGTCAACCTTGACCTTTTCATTGTGCTACAGAGACAGTCACTTCCAATTTCTTTGCCAGTGAGGAAAGGGCGATGATTTAGCGCTGTGCATTGTGAAATAAAAGTACCTAACTTATGTTAGTGTGTTTTTTAACCATTTCATGTTTCCCTTCACAATGTGCCATTCTACGTTGCAGGTTGTAGTATGTTCTTTACTAGGTGCCATATGACGGTACATAAGTCTTTATGGAATCATTTCTTTACGCTGCCAAGGTACATTATCCAGAACACTATTGCATACTACTTGCTTTGACAACGTAAGGCTTATTGCCATCTACTATGCTTTTGTGCCGTTGGGTACTTTGTTACCCAGATGCCCAAATTACCAAGAGCAGTGCTGCATGAAGATGCTATGTTGTCATATTTGCTATCTTTCCAAAAGTGGAAAAATGAAGTCAGGTGCAATACAAGTATTTGCTGTACAAAAACGTTTCAAAAAGATTGATTCCGTGTACCTTCTCACTACCTATTTCTTCACCCATTTCACCTTGTGACACTTTCATAAAAATGTGTGCACAGGTCGGTCGTAATGGTGTTGCTTACACTATTTCTACCGTTAGTGCACTTCGCCTCACAGGGTTTGTTGTGATTTTGTCCATACATTAGAAGACTAATTCTTTGACTTCTGTACGCACATTTTTGCCAAACATATTCCCTGTATGTTCCACATATTTATGGAAAGGTCATTGCGCACGAACAAACACCTTTGAGTTTTCCACGTGGTAGTGTTTTCACACTTCATAAGTGTCAGAGGCGTTCCGGTTGAAGATAAAAAATCCTTTCTTTTTGTTACAATGGGTTAGTGTCGTAAAATCTGTATAGCTAATGGCATTCAGCCCCCATTCTTTTAGGGTGCAATGGAGTTTACTAATTGAAAGACCTCGGTATGTACTCTTCCTTCTATTGTAATGCAAACTTCTTTGCCTTCTGTATGCACATTTTTGCCAAACATATTCCCTCTATTTTCCACACATTTACAGAAAGGTCATTGCGCACAAACAAACACCTTTGTGTTTTACATGTGGTAGTGTTTTCATACTTCACAAGTATCGTCATGTACATAAGAAATTAATAGTACGCCTTTTGTCTTTAAATGGTACGCTGAATGTATGCTTGCTGGCCACAATGTCGGGAGATACATACTTCTAGGTACTGGTTGGGAGAAAACATAGCATTGCAGTCGCCTTGTGCACCAGGCACTGGCTTTCTGTTAAAGGTGTTGCTGATAACCACACATTTTAGAACTAATACCTATCTTCTTCGCCCAATACGGTTACATGTTTTCCTTTTTTACTTTCTGGCAGCTATAATGGAAATCTGCAAAAGACTTTCTATGAAAGGGCCGCGTTCCCTTTCCATGGTGACCATCTTGGAAAAGGCTTTCTTTTATTCAAACGGGAACGCCAGAGGCGTTCCCGGCTGAAGATAAAAAAAATCCTTTCTTTTGGTGCTATGGGTTAGTGCCGTAAAATCTGTATCGGTAATGACATTTAGCCCCCATTTTTTTAGGGTGCAATGGGTCTTACTGCTTCAAAGACCTCGGTATGCACTCTTGCTTCTATTGCGGTGCAAACTTGCCCTGTTGAGTTGTGAACGGGAAACGTTTCAATTACGAGTTCGTACAACAATATACAATGTCCTTCCGCACTATCAACAACTCACCCATTCTATAGTGAAGTGTATTTGAGTTTTGTGCCATGTGGCCATGCTCTGCTACAGCATATGCTACTGTGCAATATGTGGAAAGATGGGCACTTCAGTCAAATGTTAGTTTACAGTATGATAATATGTTACTATTGGAATCCTTCTGAATACTCAATGAAAACTTTGATGAACTTATGTTATGATTCACCAACAGTACTGCGAACATATGCAAATAATTCAAAAAACATTTCTTCAAGGGACATTATGGTTACGTTGTCCTGCTAAAAACGTCCGAAATTCACTACAAAAAAATGTTTGTTGAAGGGACGTTATGGGTAAGTTGCCCTAACAAAAACCTGTTCACTTCACTAAAAAAAACTTTCCTCCTCCCAGTGCCAGTTATGGTAACCTGAGCCGCCAACCCTGCCACCGCCCCTGTGCACTGCTAACACTAACACCCAAACCATGAAAGATGTCATCTCAAATGTCAATGATGACATCAATGACGACATCACTTGTTTAGCCCCTTTCTTTTCCTTTCCTGCCATACATATATATGTACAATCAGTAAAAAAATGTCACTAAAAAAATGTTATACTTCATAGTGCAACCAAACACCACTGCACATTCCCCCATTATAGTAAGCTAAGAAACCATAACTCGCGCCATCTACGTGCATTGCTAAGACTAACACCCAGGACATCAAAGATGACATCACAAATATCATTGATATATATATATATATATATATATATATATATTACATGACCACGGTAGTGGCCATGTAGTTATGGTTAAATTGCTGTTTCCATAGGAAGAGCATTTTTTGGGCGGCTTATAACTCCTCTCCCCCTGGACGAATCCTCACAAAACTTTGCAAAAAAGTATATGGGCCACTCTGAATTTTAAGGTTTGGTGAGAATTTGTCCAGGGGGAGCGGAGTTATAGGGGGGGGGGTCCCAAAACGTCCTTTTTTCCCATAGACTGAATGGGGGAAAACTTTGCGCACGGCTACAGGTGAAACCGCTGGAAAGATTTTGACGAAATCTGCGGCAGGTACAGGGGCTTGGTCCAGAAAGCGTGCTTTTGTAAATTTGGTCACCATACGTGCAGTATGTTTCTTTATAATTATGAAAAAGTAGGTCTGAAATAATTAGTGATATCTATGTTCGCTCCGCGGTCACACTTCCCTGTTCGGTCGACGAACAAGAAACCGATTGGCTAAAGGGCTGCCGTCATGACCGCATACACGCGACATCTCTGCCCATTGGCTGCTGCGAGACGTGTTCTGCGTCAGATGGTTTGGATGCGCCTGAAATCTTGGATCTGCGGAAAGCGGAGCAACACCCAGCGTACACATGCTTTTTTCATTAACCTATTTTGTTGTGTCACAGAGCATTGGGAAAGGTTCAGACAGTAAGAAATGGGTGATCTATGCATTTGTTCTTCGGGCGTCATGATGTAATTTCTATGGGCACCTTGTATGTACAGTAAATGGGGGGGTAATAACGATAGCACTTCAGTCCATGTAGTGGGCAGGAAATTTGGAACACTTCAGTCCATGTAGTGGACAGGAAATTTGTAACTGTTGAAAGCACACGGGTATAGGTAGGCAACATTGAAATTGACAACATGCCGTGAATGCATTATTTTTTCCAATGGCTATTATTATATTCATTAGTACGCCGCCATGGGTGGCACATGCTACGGTGGTTGTGGCCAGGGGCTACAGTCTTAAGATATGGCTGATTAATGCACTTGTTCTGGGGGTTGCTCGTCATGATGTAATGTGTATGGACATCTTGTACGCACAGTACACTTATACCTACTTAATGACGTATGTTCTATGTTATGTTATGTTATTTTGCATTTATATAGCGCCTTATATACCATTGGTATGGTCTGAAGGCGCTGGTAGGTTGAACGCCCTTGGGAACTGAAGTTTGGGTCAGTAGAGAGAGTTGAGAGAGTCCAAAGGTGTGTGAGCGCACCAGGTATGTGTGCAGCTGGTGCGGAATTCGTGTAGTAGCTGCTTCATAGCGGTAGGTGTGGGGTTGAGAGATCAGGAGTATGTGTTCGCTCTGGCAGGATTTATCCAGACCGAGTGTGGCCGCTTTAGGCCTGAGGAGAAACGCCTGGCTGTGGGGTGTGTAACCAGCAGTGTTTACATAGAGAAATGGGGAGTGAGCGGGAGATGTTGATATGAGAACAGTTATACCGAATGGTGTCATAGTATCTCTGTGTTCTAGTTGAGTGGTGGTGTAAAGAAGAGAGTAAGTGTGGGGTGTGGTATGATGGGATATATGCTCTTTCGAATGTTCCCAGTATTCCAAGGCGTATTATGTACGTTACGCAATTCTATGCGATCAAGTCCTTTCAGTGCACTTTTATTCGTTTCAGGCATTTGAGATCAGGCGTTTCACTCATCCACTCTGTACGCTCATCCGCTCTGTACGCTCATCCGCTCCATACACTCATCCACTCCACACACGCATCCGCTCCACACACACATCCGCTCCACACACACATCCGCTCCACACACACATCCGCTCCACACGCACACATCTGCTCCACGCACTCAGCCGGTCCACACACACATCCGGTCCACACACTCAGCCGTTCAACACACTCAGCCGCTCAACACACTCAGCCGCTCAACACACTCAGCCGCTCAACACACTCAGCCGCTCAACACATTCAGCGGGTCCGCACACTCAGCGGGTCCACACACTCATCCGGTCCACACACTCATCCGGTCCACACACTCAGCCGCTCCCCACACTCAGCCGCTCCCCACACTCAGCCGCTCCCCACACTCAGCCGCTTCCCACACTCAGCCGCTTCCCACACTCAGCCGCTTCCCACACCCATCCGCTCTCTACACTCATCGGCTTTACACATTCATCCGCTCTGCACACTCATCCACTCTGCAAATTCATCCGCTCTACCTACTCATACGTTCTACACACTCATCCGCTCATCCGGTCTATACATTAATTTGTTCTGTATAGTCATCAGTTCTACGCACGTTCATTGTCATTATCAATCATTATCTCCATTTCCGCAGTATAGATCTCCTTACACTCCCAATGATTTATTCATATTATCTACTTCATTGTTTTGATCTACTTTACTCGTATAGTTCAGTTTGTCTTTCTAGTTTACATTCGAGTTTATTAGCTGTCAATTTCTCGCATCCGGTAGTTGGTTGGGTAGGTGTCATTGTGATGCTGTTAGTTTGGAAACCGGTTGGTTTTAGGGGAAGAGCCAGGTTTTCAGTAGTTTGCAGAAGGACGCTAGATCCTCAGTTAGGCGGATGTGGGGTGGGAGCGAGTTCCACAGGGTTGGGGCCAGGGCTGAGAATGATGATCTGCCTTACATGACTGAGTTTGTCTTAGGAATTACTAGAAGGCCGGCTGTGTTCAATCTTAGGGTGCGAGTGGGATGATAAGGTTTTAGTTTGTCTTGAAGACATTGAGGTCCAGTTTTATGCAGTGCTCGATGGGAGAGGCATAAGGTTTTGAAAGCCACCCTATGGGCTACAGGAAGCCAGTGCAGTGTTTTAAGGGCTGGGGAGATGTGGTCTCTTGGACCGAGCGCAAGTAGCATTTTGGCCGCCGCGTTTTGTGCCCTTTGGAGCTTATTCAGTTGGTAGTCGTGGATTCCAAGGTATAGGGGGTTTGCGTAGTCCAGTCTTGATATAACGATTGATTGGACTGCAGAGAGTCTGTTGGGAAATGAGAGATATGGAAAGAGGCGCCTAAGGGTTTTAAGGTGGTAGTGGCAGGACTTTGAGACATTGCTGACTTGGCGCGAGAGTGTTAGATTAGAGTCAAGGGTGCATCCAAGATTTTTCACTGAGTTGGAGAGGGTCGGTGAGTTGCCCATGGCGGGTGGCCAGGGTAGTGGGTGCGGAAGAAGATCGGAGTTGCCGCAAACCATGATTTCCGTTTTGGAGGGGTTTAACAAGAGGTGGCTTTGGGTCATCCAGAGTTCTATGTCAAGGAGGCAGGATGCCAGGTCCGGTCAGGAGTTGGGTTTCGAGTTCAGGAGTTTAAGAATTAGTTGAGTGTCGTTGGCGTAGTTGTAACACAGGATGTTGTGTGAACGAATTATTGGTGGGAGGGGAGGGTGATCAGGTAGAGATTGAACAGGAGGGCGGATAGGCATGCTCCTTGTGGGACTCCCGTGTCGACCGGTCGGGCTTGGGAGGTATAGGTGGAGAGTATCGTTATTTGGTGCCTATCTTTGAGGAATGAAGCTATCCATTTAAGAGCGGTTCCACTAATTCCTATGGAGTGGAGGCGGTCTAGGAGGATTGAGTGATTGATTGTGTCAAAGGCGGCGGATAGGTCGAGAAGGATTAGTGTGGCGCATCCCGCGGAGTCCGCTGTCATCTTAGGGTCATCCCAGATTGAGGTTAGGGTGGTTTTGGTTCCGTGACGGGCTCTGAAACCTTATTGTGCGGGGTCTAGGAGGTTGTTGGCTTCGACAAAGGCATTTAGTTGGGATTAGGCAGTTCAGTCAATGAGTTTGGCAAGGAACCTGGTGTTTGAGATGGGGCGGTAGCTTTTGGGCTCGAGAGGGTCAAATGAAGGTTTTTTAATTAGAGGTTTGACATGAACTGTTTTGAATGCGTCGGGAAAGATACCGGAGGAAAGGGAGGCATTTATGATTGATCTTGCGTGTTCTCCTGCGCAGGTTGAAGCAAACATTTCTTTCAGGGTTGTGGCTGGGCAAGGGTCTAGCGGAGAGCCAGATGGTTTGCGGGCAGATAGAAGTTTGAGAAATTGTTCTGGTGATATTGGACTAAAGGATTCAAACGTTGGTTGCGTAGTGGTTGCAGCTGGTCGGCAGGTCGGAATGGGGGGAGTATTGTCTGGTCGATGTAGGAGAGCTACTTTGGTGTCTAGAGAATTTGTTCTTTCGAGAGCTGTGGTGTAAAAGTGGAGGGAGAGCGAGTCGCATAGTGATTGTGAGGGGGTTGGGACGGTCATGGTGCAAGCGGGGTTGGTGAATTCAGAGATGATTTTGTGGAGTTCTTTGCTCGTATTTTTGCAATTTAGCATTCGGGAGTTGTAGTGGGCTTTTTTTGCTTTTTGGATTTCAGCCTTGTACTGATAAAGGTGTCGGGCCAAGGTGGCCTGCTCTCCTGAGTTTTGTCTTTCTGCCATTTGCGTTCTAGTTATTTATATAGTTGTTTAGTAGTCTTCAACTCGGGAGTGAACCATTTGGGGGAGAGGACCTGCCGCTTTGAGGGTTTGCAAGGGGGTGTGAGCCGCATCAGAGATGCGTTGAGCCATGAGTCAAAGGCATCAGGGGTTAGTTGTTTACTGTTTTGGCAGGTTGGTGGTGGAAATTTGAGGAGCGCTTCGGTTAGGTCCGGGACGATTATTAGTTTTTTCCAGCATTTACGTAGATTCGGAGGTTCAGATTCAAGTAGGGGAAGGGGGATGGGTGAGCGAATGGTGACGGAGAGAATGAAGAGATCGGACCAGATGATAGGGGTGCGGGGCTTTAGATGAATCCGGGTGTTGGAGCTAAAGATGGCATCAAGAGTGTGTCCTTTATAGTGAGTTGGGCCATTTATGTGGGGTTGTAGGTTAATGGCGTCTAAACCGTCAACTAGAGAGTGTGTCATAGGGTTGGTGGGGATGTCGAGCCATATGTTGAAATCTCCGAGAAGGGTGAGGTTGGGATGGTTTAGTTGGACGGTGGCAATAGAGTCGCAGAGGTTGTTTGCGAATTGTCTATCGTAGCCAGGGGGCCTGTAGATTATTAGGAAGCTGTGTGAGAGTGAGGCTAAGAGGGATTGTTTAACGAAGAGAGATTTGCAGGATGAGGGAGTAGTCTGTGGGGAAGGCTTCATTAGCGATTGGGGCGAAGTCGTCTGTGAACCAGGTTTCGGTGATGAAAACCAGGTCTGGTTTCTCAGAGGCGAGGAGGTCAAAGATGCAGTGTCTATTTTTTGCTACGGATCGGGCATTAAATAGGATGCAGTTCACATCGGCAGGTGAGGTTGGTCTCGGAGCTGGAGCGGAAGGGGGTGGTGGCGGAGAGAGTGGAAGCTGGAGAGGGGGAGCGGTGGGGTGGGTGATGATCGATGGGAATAATGGGCGAGCAGAAGTGTTGGCGGGTTTCGGGTGGGATTGGGTGGCTGCGTGTGTTAGGATGATCCGGTCTGGCTCTGGGAATTTGAAGGTGGGGTATGGGCGGTTAGGAGTTTCAGTTGCAGTTGATGAGAAATCGAAGGAGAGGGGTTTCAGTGAGGGTGAAGCCACGGGGGAAGGAGGTGAGTGCGGGAATGAGTTGGTGGGTCGAGACAGGGGAGGCAAAGAGATCTGAGAGATTGTAGGGGACCAGGTACGTTTCCTCTTTAGTTTCTTTGTTGCGATTGGAGTGAGAGAGAGGGTAAGGGGGTTGGAGGGGGAGAGGGATGCGGCTTCAGTTCTTGCTAGGGCTAGGCGTGCAGTTTTTAGGGAGGGGAAAGGGTGCGGTCGTGGGGGCAGGTGGCCGGGGTTTGAGGACAAGGCGGCGGGTGGATGCATGCAGGGCGGGGGTTGCCAGGTATGATAGTGAGGGGATCAGGCATGGCTAGCGATGGCTGGTCGGTGGTGGGGTTCATGGGAGGAGTCGTCTTGGAGTGGTTGGCTCGCCATCGTGCCCCTCTGGCTTGGTGTTTGGAAAGATGAATGGGAGGGAGTGTGAGGGAGGAGGGAGCGTGGTTTGGGAAGGGGGGATGGGAGGGAAGGCAGGTCGGGAAGTGGGGACGGTCCACGGCAGTCGTTTCCGACAGACATGCTTGGTAGAAGTTTTGGGCGGATTTAGGAGGGCTTTCTAATTGTGGATCTAAGTTCAGGTACACTTCAAAGATCAATTTGCACAAAGATGATATTAGCCTATTGGGTATTATTAGGTACACTTCTAGGTTTAACTGCACTCAGAGGTATTAGGTCAATCTCTAGATTCAATTTTGTATAGAGGGGATATTAGATCATTAGGTACGCTTCTTAACCTCAATGCTGTCGTGTACACTTCTAATTTGAACTAGGCGTAGAGAGAATATTCTGGACACTAGTCAGTTCTAGTACACTTCTAAATGTAATTTATCTCAGAGAGGCTATTGGGCACACTTCTAAATGCAGCTTTTCTCAGAGAGGCTGTTGGGCACACTTCTAAATGCAGCTTTTCCTAGAGAGGCTATTGGGCAAACTTCTAAATGCAACTTTCTCAGAGAGGCTATTGGTCACAACTACTAGATATACACATAAGCTATATACAGATAGACTATTGGGCACTCTTCTAGATGCAACTATCCTCAGAGAGGCTATTGGGCACACTTCCAAATTGGACTTTCTCAAAGAGGCTATTGGGTACACTTCTAAATGTAACTTTTCCCGGAGAGGCTAATGGGCACACTTCTAAATGCAACTTTTCTCAGAGAGGCTATTGGGCACACTTCTAAATGCAGCTTTTCTCAGAGAGGCTATTGGGCACACTTCTAAATGCAACTTTTCTCAGAGAGGCTATTGGGCACACATCTAAATGCAACATTTCTCAGCGAGGCAATTGGGCACAACTACTAAATATATACATAGGCTATTGGGCACACTTTTAAATTGGGATTTCTCAGAGAGGCTATTGGGTACACTGCTAAATGCAACTTTTCTCAGAGAGGCTATTGGGCACTCTTCTAAATGCAACTTTTCTCAGAGAGGCTTTTGGGTACAACTACAAAATATACACATAGGCTATTGGGCACACTTCTAAATGCAAGTTTCCTCAGAGAGGCTACTGGGCACACTTCTAAATGCAACTTTTCTCAGAGAGGCTATTGGGCACAACTACTAAATATATACATAGGCTATTGGGCACACTTCTAAATGCAACTGTTCTCAGAGAGGCTATTGGGCAGACTTCTAAATGCAACTTTTCTCAGAGAAGCTATTGGGCACAACTACTAAATATACACATAGGCTATTGGGCACACTTCTAAATGCAACTTTCTCAGAGAGGCTATTGGGCACACTTCTAAATGCAACTCTCTCAGAGAGGCTATTGGGCACACTTCTAAATGCAACTTTTCTCAGAGAGGCTATTGGGCACAGCTACTAAATATACACATAGGCTATTGGGCACACTTCTAAATGCAACTTTTCTCAGAGAGGCTATTGGGCACAGCTATTAAATATACACATAGGCTATTGGGCACACTTCTAAATGCAACTTTTCTCAGAGGCTATTGGGCACAGCTACTAAATATACACATAAGCTATTGGGCACACTTCTAAATGCAACTTTTCTCAGAGAGGCTATTGGGCACAGCTACTAAATATAAACATAGGCTATTGGGCACACTTCTGAAGGCAACACATGTAGAGGACAGAGTTTCCAAATGCAAATATATTGCAGATATAGTGAATTTACAGTGGTGATGATTTGTTAGATGAGTGGTAGGGTAGTATGGCCTAAAGTAGTTGCTTCTGGCCCCGCCCTTGCCACACTTACTTGTCATTGGCTTCTTGCTTCTCCTGCGGATACGATCAGGAGCCGTCCACTGTATGAGCCATCCTTTGCCTCGGGTCCTTAGCCGCAGGAGCTGCACGGGCAGAGGGCTGCCCTGGGGACGGTCGGTAATGGTCTGGGTTAGATGGTTCGCGGACCAATCAGGGCCGGTTGGCGGGCATAGGGGAGGGCAGATTGCAGGAAGCACGAAGCACGAAGCTGGGGAATGGAGCGGGGACGCGGGCTACAGGGCGCACAGGGAATTTTTTTAACTTTCTGGCCTAATGAATCAAGGAAGGGGAAAGCTTAAGGGCAGTCACCTATTCTTACAAGAGCCGATGGCAAAGGGAGCGGGGGCTCAGATGAGCCGCGATGGATTCAGCTGCAAACGGCGAGGGGACCAATCAGGGCCGGTGGGCGGGCATAGGGGAGGGGAGAATGCAGGAAGCACGAAGCACGAAGCTGGGGAATGGAGCGTGGACGCGGGCTACGGGTCGCAGGGGACATTTTTATCTTTCTGGCCTAATGAATCAAGGAAGGGGAAAGCTTAAGGGCACTCACCTATTCTTACAAGAGCCGATGGCAAAGAGAGCGGGAGCTCAGATGCGGCACGATGGATTCAGCTGCAAACGGCGAGGGGACCAATCAGGGCCGGTGGGCAGGCATAGGGGAGGGGAGAATGAAGGAAGCACGAAGCACGAAGGTGGGGAATGGAGCGGGGACGTGGGCTACAGGGCGCACAGGGAATTTTTTTAACTTTCTGGCCTAATGAATCAAGGAAGGGGAAAGCTTAAGGGCACTCCCCTATACTTACAAGAGCCGATAGCAAAGGGAGCGGGGGCTCAGATGCGGCGCGATGTATTCAGCTACAAACGGCGAGGGGACCAATCAGGGCCGGTGGGCGGGCATAGGGGAGGGGAGAATGCAGGAAGCACGAAGCACGAAGCTGGGGAATTGAGCAGGGACGCAGGCTACAGGGCACACAGGGAATTTTTTTACTTTCTGGCCTAATGAATCAAGGAAGGGGAAAGCTTAAGGGCATCACCTATTCTTACAAGAGCCGATGGCAAAGGGAGCGGGGGCTCAGATGCGGCGCGATGGATTCAGCTGCAAACGGCGAGGAGACCAATCAGGGCCGGTGGGCGGGCATAGGGGAGGGGAGAATGCAGGAAGCACGAAGCACGCAGATGGGGAATGGAGCGGGGATGCAGGCTACAGGGCGCACGGGGAATTTTTTTACTTTCTGGCCTAAAGAATCAAGGAAGTGGAAAGCTTAAGGGCACTCACCTATTCTTACAAGAGCCGATGGCAAAGGGAGCGGGGGCTCAGATGCGGCGCGATGGATTCAGCTGCAAACGGCGAGGGGACCAATCAGGGCCAGTGGGTGAGGGGAGGGGAGAATGCAGGAAGCACGAAGCACGAAGCTGGACAATGGAGCGGGGACGCGTGCTACAGGGCGCACAGGGAATTTTTTAACTTTCTATCCGAATGAATCAAGGAAGGGGAAAGCTTAAGGGCACTCACCTATTCTTACAAGAGCCGATGGCAAAGGGAGCGGGGGCTCAGATGTGGCGCAATGGATTCAGCTGCAAACGGCGAGGGGACCAATCAGGGCCGGTGGGCGGGCATAGGGGAGGGGAGAATGCAGGAAGCACGAAGCATGAAGCTGGGGAATGGAGCGGGGACACGGGCTACAGGGCGCACGGGGAATTTTTTAACTTTCTGGCCTAATGAATCAAGGAAGGGGAAAGCTTTAGGGCACTCACCTATTCTTACAAGAGCCGATGGCAAAGGGAGTGGGGGCTTAGATGCGGCGCGATGGATTCAGCTGCAAACGGCGAGGGGACCAATCAGGGCCGGTGGGCGGGCATAGGGGACGGGAGAATGCAGGAAGCACGAAGCACGAAGCTGGGGAATGGAGTGGGGAAGCGGGCTAGAGGGCACACAGGAAATTTTTTAACTTTCTGTCTAATGAATCAAGGAAGGGGAAAGCTTAAGGGTACTCACCTATTCTTACAAGAGCCAATGGCAAAGGGAGCGGGGGCGCAGATGCGGCGCGATGGATTCAACTGCAAACGGCGAGGGGACCAATCAGGGCCGGTGGGTGGCCATACGGGAGGGGAGAATGCAGGAAGCACGAAGCACGAAGGTGGGGAATGGAGCGGGGACGCGGGCTACAGGGCACACGGGGAATTTTTTAACTTTCTGGCCTAATGAATCAAGGAAGGGGAAAGCTTAAGGGCACTCACCTATTTTTACAAGAGCCGATGGCAAAGGGAGCGGGGGCTCAGATGCAGCGCGTTGGATTCAGCTTCAAACGGCGAGGGGACCAATCAGGGCCGGTGGGCGGGCATAGGGGAGGGGAGAATGCAGGGGGAATGGAGCGGGAACGCGGGCTAGAGGGCGCAAGGGGAATTTTTTAACTTTCTGGCCTAATGAATCAAGGAAGGGGAAAGCTTAAGGGCACTCACCTATTCTTACAAGAGCCGATGGCAAAGGGAGCGGGGTCTCAGATGCGGCGCAATGGATTCAGCTGCAAACGGCGAGGGGACCAATCAGGGCCGGTGGGCGGGCATAGGGGAAGGGAGAATGCAGGAAGCACGAAGCACGAAGCTGGGGAATGGAGCGGGGACGCGGGCTACAGGGCACACAGGGAATTTTTTAACTTTCTGGCCTAATGAATCAAGGAAGGGGAAAGCTTAAGGGCACTCATCTATTCTTACAAGAGCCGATGGCAAAGGGAGCGGGGGCTCAGATGCGGCGCAATGGATTCAGCTGCAAACGGCGAGGGGACCAATCAGGGCCGGTGGGCGGGCATAGGGGCGGGGAGAATGCAGGAAGCATGAAGCTGGGGAATGGAGCGGGGACGCAGGCTACAGGGCGCACAGGGAATTTTTTTACTTTCTGGCCTAATGAATCAAGGAAGGGGAAAGCTTAAGGGCACTCACCTATTCTTACAAGAGCCGATGCAAAGGGAGTGGGGGCTCAGATGCGGCGCGATGGATTCAGCTGCAAACGGCTAGGGGACCAATCAGGGCCAGTGGGCGGGCATAGGGGAGGGGAGAATGCAGGAAGCAGGAAGCACGAATCTGGGGAATGGAGCGGGGACGCGGGCTACAGGGCGCATGGGGAATTTTTTTTACTTTCTGGCCTAATGAATCAAGGAAGGGGAAAGCTTAAGGGCACTCACCTATTCTTACAAGACCCTCATATTTAGTTTACAAGCCTCCTTGTACGCACAGAAAATGAGGGGTCCAATAAGGCCAGTATTTCAGCCCGTGCAGTGCACGGGGGTGTTGCTAGATTTGTAAAGACATGTGTGGTGTTAGGGAAGATTGAAATTGACAACATGCCGTGAATGCATTATTTTTTCAAATGACTATTATTATATTCATTAGTACGCCGCCATGGGTTGCACATGCTACGGTGGTTGTGGCCAGGGCCTAGAGTCTTGGATGCATGGCTGTCGGCCGAAGGCCGATGGCCTTACTTACAAGACTGTAGGCCCTGGCCACAACCACCGCCACATGTGCCACCCATGCACACACCCGTATTGTTTCTCTTTGATTGGCAAGTTGTGGGGAGTGCGTGCAGTCTTGGGTGAATGGCCGAAGGCCATGCATCCAAGAACAAAGTGGTAAGTACTAGACTTGGAAGACAAGGCATACCCATCGCATGTAAGATCTACAGACATACACCTAGGGGGGAAGCCTCTGGGCAGAGGTACTGAAGGATAACACACCTATAGAATAACCCCCACTACCACACATCACCGAGGTGGTTGTGGGGAGACCCTGCACTCTTGGGTGCATGGCTAAAGCCCATGCACGCAAGACTGAAGTCTTAAGCAGTGGAGTTACAAGTCAATATGGGTGTGGTGAATTGTGGTCATTGTGTTGATGCCCTAGTGTCTTCACTTCATGGCTGCAGACGATGGTCCAAAAAGTAAATTTATAAGCAGCTAATTTACAAGGACCATGTTTCACATATGCACGGATGGTTGTGGATAGGAACTGTACTCCTTGAAACTTGGTTGTAAGGCGTAGGTGGTAGGTTACTCACCGAAGAGGAAAGGGCAGCCTACAGGCACTGCAGCATATTAGTACCATAGATCAGACGAGTAGATTCCCATGTGTAGAAAATGCCTGCCAATGTACTTGCTCCTTACTTTGTTCAGAATCCATAAACTTTTTTTAAATTGGTTATCGTACTTGGCGGAAGTATTACTTTTTCCATTTCTGTGATGAAAGAAAAAGGTGTGTTAGTGTTTGCAGTTTTTCCAAATTTAGCACATTGCATAATAGGCAGTTAACTTTTTTTTTGGACCCTCATATTTAGTTTACACACCAGTGTACTGTGCATTGCGCTCAGTTTCTGTGTTTGCTTTTCTAATCCTTGGGTCTAGGGAAAAAAATCCTTGTCGGATTAAAAAAAAACCTTCATTTCTTATGGTACTAAGTACTTCATTTTTTCCTTTCAGTGTTTTCTTCATTTTTCTGATCAATGTTATGTTTGTTGCCTTCCTGCCCATTTTTAACAACAGTTAGATACCTGTAGGCGTATTCTACCTGTGCATTTGTTCCTACAGATTTGTGATACTCATTCATTTGTGTCGTTGTTACATCCTGTTTCCTTCATCTTTCCCATTAATGTTTTCTTTGTTGCCTTCCTGCCGATTTTCAACAACAGTTAGATACCTATAGGCATATTCTACCTGTGCATTTGTTTCCAACGATCTGTGATAATCATTTATTTGTGTCATTCTTCCATCTTGTTGGGTAGTTAGATACCTGTGGGCGTATTCTAACTGTCTGTAGCCTTTGACATACTTTGTTGACAATCTTGAAGTATACATTATTTCGTAAATTTTGGCTTCAAGAACATTAAATACGCATTTTTAGGTTAGCTGGCAACCTCTGCTTTAGAGTAATGGTGCTATCACTACATTCAAACCATCCAGAATTCTTTTTAATGTATGCAGTGTAGTGACCTGCATTGGTTGTAGCTCCTGCATTATAGATTATTCCTACTGTTGTAAAGGTTTTCTTTCCAAGTGACACTGACTGTGTGTGAATCCATTGAGTTTGCAATTGTTTTTGGTGCCATCTGCATTATAACGTAGAAGCATAAGTATTATGTAGGCACTATGTGATTGTATCAGTAAGGTGGAGCGACTGTCTGAATTGCAAATACTACATAATCTGCCATGGTTTGCATTTTGTACCAGTTTCTGAAATGGAATGCTCTCAGTATTTGGTATGGAAACATACACAAATCGCTCATTTGGGATTTCTTCCTGTATCACTTTGCTACAGAGAGTGCATGTATGTTTCCACATGTACGATATTTGGAAGATTTCATTTATAAGTATGCTTTTGTTTTACAATACTAATAGTATGTACATTAGAAATTCTTGTGGATCTTCTTGTGAGTTCATAGTGAATCTCACCATTCCAGCACAGTCGTTCAATTGTTGCCTTACTCCATGAACACTGTCAGGACGATTCATGGAATTAATGTGCGCCGAAAAAACGGCGCACGCGTGCGAAACGTGCGATTCGCAGTGAAATAGCGAAAATCGCAGTGCAAGTGCGATTATTGCACAGAAAACATCGCACATCAATTCATGGAAGTCTGTGCACGCGCAAAATGTGGGATGTGCGCTGAAAAAGTGCGCGGCGCACGCTGGCGCACAGGTCATCGAACGCTGTGCGATAAGGCCACAGCGAATTTGCACATAGCGCGGCGCACATAACAAAAGTAGGCGTAACACAGGGCATCACATGCAGAATGGGGAACAACTCGTGAAAATGTGGGCGTCACGGAGGAAGTACAGGAGGCAAGTGCGCAGAACGCCCACACGCTCGCCTACAACACGTATTCATGGAATCGAATAGGGAAAAACAGCGCACGGCCAAAGACGCGCACAGGCCCATACATGTCCGCCACACGAAAGCAGACGGTAGCGCCCCTGCGCAGGAAAAAAATGTGCGCCAAAGTTCTACACGCGCGAGAAGGCCCACACGCTATCGGGCCTGGGGCAGCGTGTGCGTGTATCTCAGAGGTGCGTGAGAAGTTTCACACGCGATTGGGCCTGGGGGAGCGTGTGCGTGTATTCCAGAGGTGCGCGAGAAGTTTCACACGCGATCGGGCCTGGGGGAGCGTGTGCGTGTATTTCAGAGGTGCGCGAGAAGTTCCACACGCGATCGGGCCTGGGGGAGCGTGTGCGTGTATTTCAGAGGTGTGCGAGAAGTTTCACACGCGATCGGGCCTGGGGGAGCGTGTGCGTGTATTCCAGAGGTGCGTGAGAATTTTCTCACATGCGATTGGCCTGGGCGCGTGTATTTCAGGGGTGCGTGAGAAGTTCCACACGCGATTGGCCTGGGCGCGTGTATTTCAGGGGTGCGCGAGAAGTTCCACACGCGATTGGCCTGGGCGCGTGTGCGTGTATTCCAGAGGTGCGCGAGAAGTTTCACATGCGATCGGGCCTGGGGGAGCGTGTGCGTGTATTTCAGAGGTGCGCGAGAAGTTCCACACGCGATCGGGCCTGGAGGAACGTGTGCGTGTATTTCAGAGGTGCTCGAGAAGTTTCACACGCGATCGGGCCTGGGGGAGCGTGTGCTTGTATTCTAGAGGTGCGCGAGAAGTTTCTCACACGCGATTGGCCTGGGCGCGTGTATTTCAGGGGTGCGCGAGAAGTTCCACACGCGATTGGCCTGGGCGCGTGTGCGTGTATTCCAGAGGTGCGCGAGAAGTTTCACATGCGATCGGGCCTGGGGGAGCGTGTGCGTGTATTTCAGAGGTGCGCGAGAAGTTCCACACGTGATTTGCCTGGGCGCGTGTATTTCAGAGGTGCGCGAGAAGTTCCACATGCGATTGGCCTGGGCGCGTGTATTCCAGAGGTGCGCGAGAAGTTTCACACGCGATTGGCCTGTGCGCGTGTATTTCAGGGGCTCGCGGGTGTTTTCACACGCGATCGGGCCTGGGGAAGCGGGGTACGTGTATTTCAGGGGCTCGTGGGTATTTTTACACGCGATCGGGCCTGGGGGAGCGGGGTACGTGTATTTCAGGGGCTCGCGGGTGTTTTTACACGCGATCGGGCCTGGGGGAGCGGGGTACGTGTATTTCAGGGGCTCGCGGGTGTTTTTACACGCGATCGGGCCTGGGGGAGCGGGGTATGTGTATTTCAGGGGCTTGCGGGTGTTTTTACACACGATCGGGCCTGGGAGAGCGGGGTACATGTAATTTAGGGGCTCGCGGGTGGTTTTACACGCGATCGGGCCTGGGGGAGCGGGGTACGTGTATTTCAGGGGCTCACGGGTGGTTTTACACGCGATCTTACACGCAATCGGGCCTGGGGGAGCAGGGTACCACTCACCGTCTGCCTTGCGTGTAGAAGAACGCGTAGCCAACACCCACCCGCTGTGAGGTAATAGCGTGTGAACCCCAACGCCTGCAAAACACACGCACCGCACCCCACGAAAAGTAACGCCCGTGCGCGATACGTCACAGACACGCATACGCGCTAAGGGCCTTTGGTCCAATGGAATCGCGTATGCGTGCTGACGGGCTTACGCGCTAAGGGCCTTTCCTCGATTCACACGCTGACGTGCAGAATTTTCACGTGCCAAATCACTCCGTATCAAGCTGGCCACGCGTAAGCACACGGAAGACCACGCTCCTGCCCAAAAGGCCAAATTACTGCCCCCCAGAGCCCCGAGCAGCCTCCCACGAGCCATCTGCTGCTGCCTGCCTGCCTGCTGCCACCGTGCCCTGCCATTTGGTGCCTGCACATCAGCCATCTGCAGGGGTCCAGTTGCTGTGTCCACCCCTGCTGGAACAGAACACTCCCGACTGGGATACCATCGCTCCACAGCCCAGCCCCAGGACCCAGTTGCCCACCCACGCCTGCCTCGGGGGTCGCCATGTCGGGGCAAACACCATCCGAGACCACTGGCGACCCCCAGCCAGAGGGGCAGAGGGCCACCAGCTTCAGTCAGAAGGAAGTTGGTGTCCTGGTGGAGCTTGTCCTGGGGCATTATGATGCCCTCTTCGGATCACCACGCACCGACAAGGAAGGACGGGACAGGATCTGGGACGACTTTGTGGTTGCCATCAACGCGGAGGGGGTGGCAACCCGCAACATCAACCAAGTCAAGAAGCGCTGGGAGGACTTCAGGTCCAGGACCCTCATAAAGGCCCGGCGCCTCGTGGAGGGGGGCCGGGGCAGCATGAGTACCATCCAGCTGAGGGTCCTGGAACGCGTACACCCAGCGCTCCATGCCCAGATCCTTGAGAGGCAGACCCGTCTGGAGTCGAGCGGTAAGTGGCCAAGCATTGCTGTGTGAGACAGGGCATGTTGCAGCATACTGGTTGTCTGATACTTGCCTGTATGTGTGACATAGGCCATGTACGCGTGTGTGTGTGCAGGGACATCATGGTCATGCATGTGAGACCAGTAATGTGTGAAGCACACGGTTGGTGTATGTGTTTAAATGTAACATGGGGAGCCCTATGCGGAATGGACACATGAGAGCATGCCAGTCTCTGTTCCTGGACATGGGTGTGGGTGAGGGATGGGTGCTGATGCCATGTACATGTATGGTGTCCATGTCTGTGTTTCTGACCTGCGTGTCTGTGACTTGTGGATGCCATGGATGCATGACACATGTCTGTGACAATGTTCAGATTCACTGATGCAGCCTAGTTATCCTTGCATCCACTGTGTCTGGGGTGTACGAGTCCAGATGGATGAATGTACGTTGAAGTGTGTGCATGTGATAGGCATGACCCATGATGCATGTGAGTTCAAAAACAACATTGTATGCTTCAAGAGTCCCTTGGACATGTTTGCTTATGTCCATAGCATGCGCCATGCCTGTTACTGCATGTGTTTTGCCTGCACTGACCCATGTGTTGTGGAGGGACATGATGGAAGTGATCTTTGACAGTGCCACTCATCTGCTATTGCTTCCTGTCTAGGGGACCATTGTACAGTACCCTGATGCTTGTGTTCTATGTCTCCCTCTACACAGCGCAAAGTGAAGAACGAACGGAGACGGCGCTGTGGAGCTAAGCGGCGGGGATGCCCCCACGGCTGCAGCGGAAGGGGTGGGTGAGCCCCCACAGGGGCTTGCAACGGCGGAAGACGGTGTGGAGCCATCCAGGTTGGTGGTTTCCACAGAGGAGGAGGAGGCCGCTACTGAGCCGCACATGGGGCCTGGTGGGGGCATCCCTGCTGGTGCAAGTGGTGCAGTCCAGGGGCAGGGGCAGGAGGCAGCACAGGTCGCCGTGGAGGTGCCTGTGCATGTCACTGTCCCCGACACTGTGACTGCACCACCATGCACCAGCAGGGATGCCCCATCCCAGGCCCGTCCGCAGGTAGGGGGTATGTCCATGTCATCTGACTCCCCTCCACCTGCGGACGAGGGGACCCCTGGCCGTATGGAGAAGGTCCTGATTGGTGTCGCGTTGCGCACGGCTGTCATTCGTGATGAGGTGCGTGCTTCCCGGGGGGAGCACGCACGTCATCACGCAGAGCACCGTGCCAACGTGGCCCAGTTGGGAGCGGTCATGGTCGGGGGTCTCGTACATGTGTCGGGCACTCTGGCGACCCTCTCCTCCTCTGTGGAGGCTATGCGCCAGTCGTACTCCATGCCGTCTTCCGGCCCAGATGCCACCAGGGCCCCCTGTGGACCTGCCCCGACCAATGCAGCCACCTCGGTGAGGATCCCATCCCTGCCACAGTCGGGAGTCGGAGGTCCAGCAGGGGTGGACACACCAGCAACTGGACCCCAGCAGATGGAGGATGTGACGGCATCATCGGGCAGGGCACGTGCACGAAGGCGTCGGTGGTTTCCATCAGCCTGGATGCCGTTGTGCTGGCACAGGCAGTTGCGTCGGAGGCAGCGGCAGGCTCGACGTGGGAGGCATCATGGCTCGGGGCCATCAACATCAGGGGTGCAGGCATCGGCCGGAGGGCAGGAGAACCCTGGAATGGGAGTGGCTTACGTGTGGGAGCGGTTGGGCCAGCAGATAGGTGCGGAGCGGCAGCGGGCAGAGGAGGAACGGCTCACAATGGTCAGGGTGGAGAACTCCATGCGGACGGCGCTGAGGCGGGCTGAGTGCCTCGAGGGTCTTCGCAGGGAGTTGGAGCTGGACGCTGCATTATCCCTGCGGGACCTCGGGGCCAGGGAACATGCCCGCCTCCAAGCCATTGAACAGGAGTTCGATGATGCCCTGGCCAATGACAACAACCAGTGAGCCGTGGGACTAGCCCGCTGCCCTTGTAAATAGTTATGTAGTTAGTGTTAGGTTTCCTTTGCTTTTTTATTTATTTTGGACCATTTGGACAATGGGCCACATTTTTGTATAAAGTTTTATTTTATTAGGTAGTATTCTTATGTAGGTTTCATTTCTTCAGTTGGGATCATGGACCCTGGTTTGTTTATCTGTATATAGTTGACTGTTGTATTTTTTTATTTTTTTTGGATTTACCCATGGAGCAATGGTTTTCGGTTTTGTTTTTACCTTGGATTTACTTTCTTGAACTGTGACTTTGGACACCTTTCCTTTGGATTATGATTTGTCGTTTTTCATTATTTTACGGACATGCTGCTTTTGGTTTTTGATTCCCATTGTCATTTGTTTATTTTTAATTCCATTTATGCTGTTTTTAATACATTTTTTTCATCAAACTTCAATGTGTAGTATCATCTCATTGGTATCATGCATATCATTATATGGGTTTTGAGATTCACTGACACCCATTGGGTGTATGTGAGGGCCATGTGTTCATTTCCAAACTTGCTATTGGGGTTCTATCATGTCATTGCCATTTCTAAGTGGGTGGATGCAATACTCGAGTGGGTGTTTTGCATTTGGAGGCTGACCATAAGGGCCAGGGATCTAGATTGTGATGACATGTTGGCTGGGGGACATGAGTGGGGGCCTGCTGGCAGGTGCCCCGCAATGCTGGGGGGTGGGGGTGCAGGGGGACATGAGTGGGACATGAGTGGGGGCCTTCTGGCAGGTGCCCCGCAATGCTGGGGGGTGGGGGTGCAGGGGGACATGAGTGGGACATGAGTGGGGGCCTGCTGGCAGGTGCCCCGCAATGCTGGGGGGTGGGGGTGCAGGGGGACATGAGTGGGACATGAGTGGGGGCCTGCTGGCAGGTGCCCCGCAATGCTGGGAGTGGGGGTGCAAGGGAACATGAGTTGGTGATCAGTAGTGCAAGGAGACATGTGCCTTTGCTGGGGGGCATGCCCATGTTGGGTGGGCTGCCTGCGGGACATGACCAGGGATGCAGGGTAGTCCCCTGTGGTGTGGGCTGCCTGCAGGGGCCATGGAGGGTGTACAGGGGACACCTGGGAGGACCCACACTGCCAAATCACATGTAGGACTCCCCGGCACCCTTAAATACACGTACCCTGCTGAAATCGCGTGTGAAAATTCTCGCACACCCCTGAAATACACGTACCCTGCTGAAATCGCGTGTGAAAATTCTTGCGCACCCCTGAAATACACGTACCCTGCTGAAATCGCGTGTGGAACTTCTCGCGCACCTCTGAAATACACGCGCCCAGGCCAATCGCGTGTGGAACTTCTCGCGCACCTCTGGAATACACGCACCCAGGCCAATCGCGTGTGGAACTTCTCGCGCACCTCTGAAATACACGCGCCCAGGCCAATCGCGTGTTGTACTTCTCGCGCACCTCTGGAATGCACGCGCCCAGGCCAATCGCGTGTGGAACTTCTCGCGCACCTCTGAAATACACGCGCCCAGGCCAATCGCGTGTGGTACTTCTCGCGCACCTCTGAAATACACGCACACGCTCCCCCAGGCCCGATCGCCTGTGGAACTTCTCGCGCACCCCTGAAATACATGCGCAAAGGCCAATCGCGTGTGAAACTTCTCGCGCACCTCTGGAATACACGCGCCCAGGCCAATCGCGTGTGGAACTTCTTGCGCACCCCTGAAATACACGCGCACAGGCCAATCACGTGTGAAACTTCTCGCGCACCTCTGGAATACACGCGCCCAGGCCAATCGCGTGTGGAACTTCTCGCGCACCTCTGAAATACACACACCCAGGCCAATCGCGTGTGGAACTTCTCGCGCACCCCTGAAATACACGCACACGCTCCCCCAGGCCCGATCGCGTGTGGAACTTCTCGCGCACCTCTGGAATACACGCGCCCAGGCCAATCGCGTGTGGAACTTCTCGCGCACCCCTGAAATACACGCACACGCTCCCCCAGGCCCGATCCCGTGTGGAACTTCTCGCACACCTCTGGAATACACACGCCCAGGCCAATCGCGTGTGGAACTTCTCACGCACCCCTGAAATACACGCACCCAGCCCGTTCGCGTGTGTAACTTCTCGCGCACCTTTCAAATCAAATACACACACATGCTCCCCCAGGCCAGATCGCGTGTGAGACTTCTCGCGCACGCGTGTTCCCGAAACCCGTAATACACGTTCCCCGCTTTGCGTTTGCTGTTTGCCAGTCCGGTAAACTGGTACAGGGTTGGCGCAGCCCTTTGCGATGGTTTTGCGATCTTGATGGCTTTTCCTTGCGCAAGGGCGTTCTTGGGGGCGTAACTGATGCTGCTGCAGGGTCGCTGCGCCACTCTGCGCCACGTCTGCTTTTGGAGGCGAGAATCCATGAATACGCTGTGCGCGAGAATGGATTTTATCGCACGGAGCTGGCGCAGACAATCGCACGGGCACGCTGTGCGCCAGCCGCGTGCGACACTTTTGTGAGGAATTCCATGAATCGGCCTGTGCATGTGTTGTCAGGATTGCTTGTTGCATTTCTATGCAGCACTAACATTTGCAAACACAATTGGTCTGTACTGTGCAGGTAAATATTGTTAATAATTGGTGGCAATTGAAATACAATATTGATTGCTACATTTTCATAGCAACTTACCCCACTTTCATTTGTAAATTTGAATGGGCCAGCAAGTTCTGTATCTGAGTGCATTTTTTGGTTTTTCTGTTGCTTCTTTGCCGACGTGCCTGGTTTACATTCCCTTATAGGTTCTTCTATGTTTGTGGCAATTGATGAAACTTTAGCTTCTTTTCTTTTCTTTGCGGAATTTGCTGTTGCATTCTGTTGCATTTCTGTTTCATTTAATTTTCTTTTACCACGTTTCACTTTATCTGGAACAGGGTATTGTTTCAGATGAGGAGTGTACAGCGAACGCAATCTATTGTATTCTAGAATGCAAGGAATATCAGCTTTGACTTTACTTGAATCAAAGTTTATTAGCAATAGACCGTCAAGTGTACGTAAGCGTGATAATGCTACGTAGCTCATGCTTTCCTTAAATACTGTGTTTCCTATCTCTATCAATGCTTTCTCTAGGGTAAGACCTTGAGATTTATGAATGGTAACTGCATATGCAAGATTTAGAGAAAATTGCTCTCTACGTACATGCATGTCTTTGAAGAGAAGGAATCGAGCAATTGAGTGCCCTATCCTTTTCACTTCTGAAACTTTATCAAAGCAAATATTTACAAACTGAATGTTGCTATCATGTGGGTATGATTGAAAGCGAACAACTGTGCCCAGTGCTCCATTAACCAGCCCTTGCTCTACATCAAGGTTACATTTAAGCATTACTCTACAATTTAATGATAATTTCAATAATTTTTCCAACCCAGCTGTGTTGGAGATTGAATTTTCTAAACTATTTAGTCTTGTTGTGGCTTGCTCACACATGGGTACTGGCATACCATGTACATCTAGTTTGTGTTTGTATGTGGCGCTAATTTCTATTATTGCTTGCATTTCTTTCTTTAACATTGTTTCATTGAATTTGAAACAGCTTGCAAGAGTTGGCATTAAGGCCATACAATTGACATTTTTGTGCGCTATTTGTTCCATAACATCAGTTTCACATGCATTATCGCCATAACGTGCATGTATATGCCGGCTTTTCAATACAGCTTGTGCTTCTTGCGATAATACACCAACTCTAATACTTTTAAAGATGTAGGCATAAGTGAAATCTGCAGACTGGCGCATGTTCTCAGTTAATTCTCTGTATTGGAAATGTTGCCAAAGGTTAACATTACCTATGCTACCAACAGTTTTCCGGCAAAGTTTGTGGCCTAAGGTTTTAAAAATCGGTTCACCTTTCGCTGGTGCCAATTGTAGAAGATCTCTGAAAACAATAATGTGTTTCCCTGCAAAGAGTTCCTCGTTATTATTTTTAAGTACTTCTTGCAAATTGAGATGAATCAAAGCCAACATTAGGTTGGAGACCATGCTCACTTCATCTATTAGTAGCATTTTCATTTGTTTCAATACTCTACGTAATTCCATTGCAGCTTCTGCAGAAAGTTTGTAGTAGTCTAATTTATTTTGATGCTCTACTGGAAGCAGTAGTAATCGGTGTAAAGTCACACTGCCTATGTTGTAGGCAGCTAACCCTGTGGGGGCTGTTACAACAGCGGATAGTTTGTTGTTTGTCAATTGTTGAAGGAACTTCCTGATGATTTCGATTAAGAATGTTTTCCCTGATCCAGCTTCACCACTGACGTACAGCAGTATAGGTTTGTAATTTTAGCAGGTACATTCTTTATTTTCGTGTTGTACACCATGTACAATTTGTTTTGTTACGTCTTCAAAAATGGTGCGCTCATCGTTGTCAAGTTTTGCTTGTTGTACAGTTAAGTCTTCTGTACCTTCTTGATACTGATACATGGTGTTCTCTACTTCTGCTATAGCTACTTCAGCCTCATTTGCTATTACTGGTTGTCCTAATGGTTCTTAACTTCCTGTTACACAAGGTTGACTACTGTCAGAAGAGTCTTTATCTAGTTGGGCCTGAAGTTCTTCTTCCTGTTGTTGCTCATTGTGTAACATTGCGTTGTACTGCGTAAAGTTCACATCGGTGATAGTGCTTTCATTTGCTTTGAAAGCATCTTCATAGCACTCATAATTATCTAGTATGTCTTCCTCTTTTCTCCATGGTTTCAAAAGTTGTAACAGAGACATGTAATATAGTTCTTTCTGTTGAGGAGTTTTTAATGACAATTTGACATGATTAATTAAGCTTCGTTTGTTAAGTTTCACTAAGCTCCCTTCACAATCGGTCACTCTATATCTACGTTTGATTTCATCGGGTTTTACATTATTTTTGTATGCAAAGTTTTGAGCTATGTGATATAGACACATGCTTTCCAGAGTGGTACTTATGTTCGGATAGTGTGTGTCCAGTAAATTGTTTTTAAGAATGTCTTGGCTGTTGGGATCATTATTGGCAATTGTTTCTATGTCCTCATATAATTTTAGTACTCTTTTTCTAGATTTTGCAGGACGAAGACTGAACCATACTATGTTGTCTGATTTTCCATACAAAGCAGTGCCGGTCAAATGATCTGCTGCTTCATAGGCTCCACATTCTCTATGAGAGAGCATTTTTATGCCTTGGCTGTACAATTTTTGTGATAATGTTTTGTCTGATGCTAGGTCATCCCAGAGGTCTTGAAGCTCTGTTTTTTCTGCTTTTGTTAAGTAGGCTGTAACATATCGTGCAACAGCAGTTGAATTGTCTGCAATGTACTGCACATCTATGTTTGCATTCCATAATAGGGCAATGATTGCATTGTAATCATTGATATTTTAATTCTTCCCTTCTTCTTATGTAATACGTGTTTTTAGGTGATTTACCTATAACCCTATGTCGAACTGAAGACATGAAGTTGTTTACTTCACCTGTTTCTGTAACTGGTCTAGGGAAACCAAAGTGGCATTTGGTGTAGTATTTATCTTTCTTTTTGTATTTGTGGCGACAATATTTGCCACATTTGTGTCTTTGAAATTTTAAAATCTGCCCATGCGGCTCACTATGTGTCTGTTGTGAAGGGATTTCACATGTGACATATTTTTGGATAAACTGCAAAACAGTGCTATCACTGTCGTGCCCAAATTTCGGTGCACCTTTGATCCATAACAGCATGTGAATATGTGGTGCCTCTCTCGCTTGATATTCTTTTCTCCAAAAGAAGTGCTGCACTTCTCACGGTTTTATTGCAAATAAAGTGTAGCATTGCAATGAAACGATGATGGAAATATCTTGAGACACTAACTGGATCTAGAGAGCAAAGTTCTCCAGGTGTTAATATATCTATGTTGTTTTTGTTGCTGTTTGCTATGCATAGGAACTCATGTAAATCTTCCCATGCATATTCTGCACAATTTAGCGTAACAAACCGAGTTGGTGGTCCAAGGTTTCTGATCATGCAATGCACGTCTCTGTGCCGTCTGAACCAGTATTCCTTTGTACCATGCGTGTTTGCAAACAAATTTGTTATACTTGATTGTGACACCTCATCGTTTTCTTGAATTTTTTGTATTAACTGAGTAGCTGACATATTTTGAAAGTGCGTTCCAGATTTAAGAATGTGTGCAACTCCATAACATAGTATTGCTAATTCACTTTCATAGAGTAGGTGTTATATGTATTCAACATTTTGTCTAAATCTGGGATCTTGCGAATACATTCGTAATGAGCGGTATTCTGATGCCCCAATCTGAGTGGGTCTATCATCATATCTTCCACCTTTGCCAGTATGAATTTAGCAGTGGAAAAGCACGTGCCTTTATACTTTTTTCCCCAAATACTCATTGGTGACCCTTTGGTTTGTCGCATTTGGGAAGTTTCTAGTGCATCATCTATGCTTTCATTGGAATGCAATGGATGAATTGTGTAATGGCCTTAAGCTTTCATCAATATTTATTTCCTTATAGTACTCATTATTGTCTTTTATATATTGTAATGCTTGTCTAACTTTGTGTAAGTCCACTAATTGTTGCCACCTTTTTTTGTCCTTTGCTGGTACTCCATTTACCAAGACTATTAAAGAATGCTCTATTGAACGTTCCACTCCTAGAGTGTGTACATTTTCTGTTAGATCTAATGGCAAGTAAACTACTTTGCCACGAATGCCTTTCACCAATTCAGAGGAAGGTAATTTTGCTGTTTATGGATGAAGGCGTATAATTGCTTGAAATGGGTAAACTGTTTGATGAATTATTATGCTCTTATACAAATTGAGCTGTTGCAGGATTTTTGGTAATGGAAACAATTCCAAATTATTTGTAATTGCACGTAAAGGAGTGTGGTTGTTGTCTAATTTTGCAGTACAGTAACGGCAACATATTAGGCGTTCAGTTATTTCATATTTGCTTTCATCTAAAAGGTACAAAGCTAATTCAAACCATTTAGAGTCTTCATTGTTTTCTATTTTGTATGCTATGTCCACATTTTTTGTGTTCCTTTTGTAAAACGTTCTGCGGCAACATACACACACATGGTTTGGTACTTCAGCCGATGACCTTTTAAATGTTAGTATTTCTTTTCTGTATGTATGTAATAGAAGGTTGCTATGTGCAGAATTGTCGCTACTATGCTCTAAAACAGTTGCATTTTCTACGTGGCTCTCACTTCCAAAATACTTTTTCTGAATACGGTCCATTTCTTCTTGTAAGTATTTGGGTGTAGCATGCAGAAGAGTGGTATTTAAATTGCCTAATTCTGAAGCTGGACTTTTTGCACAGTATATTTTATACACTAAGGGGTCGATTCATGGAGCAAACGTGCGCCGAAAATCCCAGCGCAAGCAGGCGCAAGGTAGCGCAAGCGCGAGAAACGCAGTGCACGCGCACGTGTGCGATTCAAGGAAGACGCTGCACGTGTTTCCCACTGTCCGTGCGCCCAATCCTGCCATGGCGCACGCAGGCACACACGTCGTGCGCTACGCGCACAGCAAAAGCGCACATAGCGCGGCGCACACAACCAAAGTGGGCGGAACAGTGGGCGTAACACGCGGAATGGGGAATAACGCGTTAAAAAGAAGGCGTAACTATGGAAGTACTGCAGGGAACTATACGGAACGCCCACACGCATGCCAACAACCCGTATTCATGGATTCGAATACAGGAAACCCGCGCACGGCAAAAGACGCACACAGGCGTCAACGCGTCCGCCACATGAAGGCAGGCGGAAGCGTCCCCGCGCACAGTATAAAAGTGCGCGCAAACAACAAACACCTATATACAGCTACGATGAATGCCCCATTTGTCGCAGCACTGATCGTGGGACACAGCAGGAGGAGGAGAATAGCCAGGGCACGCATGTTCGCACCACGGACAAGCCTTTTTGGGATGCCTGACGACCAGGTCTATGGCAGGTATAGTTTTCCACCCCACATCATCCTAGACCTGGTCAGGGAGTGGGAAGATGACCTTACATCCCCCACCCATTGCTCCCAAGCATTGAGCCCCTTGGAGAAGCTGCTCAATGTCCTGCATTTTTTGGCCACTGGGTCATTTCAGCGGACTACTGCCATAGTGGGGGGGGTCTCACAGTCACGCTGCCTACACCAGGTACTGGCAATCATGACAGCGCGCCCCTCAGTCCGCAGGCACATATACATGCCCAGAACACCCGCAGAAAGGCAGGCCATTGTCCTGGATTTTTTCAGGGTGGCACACTTCCCCAAAGTGCTCGGTGCCATAGATTGCACCCATGTGGCCCTACGTCCACCTAGGGCCACTGAGCACATCTACCGAAATCGCAAGCACTGGCATTCCATCAATGTTCAGGTGGTATGTGATGCAAAGGGAATCATCACCTCTGTCTATGCAAACTACCCTGGCTCCACCCATGACAGTTTCATACACAGAATGTCTGCCCTGAGCCGGGCCCTGGAAGCTGGGCAGCATGGCGACACCTGGCTCCTAGGTGAGTACAAATGCCCTTCCACATGCATGCATGTCACACACACACACACAAATAAACAAACCCCAATAATCACAACCATTTACACCTCCCCAGGGGACAGTGCCTACCCTCTGAGCAACCACATGATGACGCCAATCCGGAACCCCACCACACCACCCCAGGTAAGATACAACCCCGCCCATATTGCAACCAGGGCCATAGTGGAGCGCACATTCGGAGTGCTCAAGTCACGTTTCCGCTCCCTTGACCGCTCTGGCGGGCAGCTACTCTATGCACCACCAGTAGTGTGCAGGATCATTGTGGCAGCATGTGTCCTGCACAATGTTTCAACACAGCAGGGCGTCCCGGTGGACATGGTGGTGCCCCCACATCCCCAACCACAGGCACAGGCACTGCCCATGGGAGGGGACAGGGCACGTGGCGAGGAAGCCTGGACCCAGCTTGTGGCCACATTTTTCACCTAAACTCCCACCCCTGCGGAGTGCACACAGGCCTGGCACATACCAGGTGACAATCGATGATGACAAAGAGATAGTCAACTGTCACAACCCTACCACCCTGAGATAGTTGCCATGGAAGTGCCACATTGTCTGCATCCCTAGCTACTTAAACACAAGCTATCCTGTGTGACCAAAAGGCACACATATGACATGACATGATATGGCCTATACACAAGTATTTCAAGGTGCGATGAGGCAGGGAGGGGGGAACAAGGGAAGACAGACAATGGTACTACTAGGCTAGGTGTCATTTAGATTGTGCAAGTGCAGGGGTAGGGGGAAGGGAAAAGTGCAAGGGGAAGGGGAGGGGGGAGTGCAGTACAGGGTAAGTAGACCAAAAAACAAATACATAGGCCAGCTGGTGGCAACTGCAAAGGTAAGTGCAGACAAGTGCTGGGAAGGGGGGGCTGTAGGGATAGAGAGACAGTCCCGCAGTGCAGGGGTTGCCAGGGAGGCAGTGCAAGTGGAGAGTGGCTGGGCCAGGGACCGAGGTCGGTGAGAGTGGCCCAGTTGCAGATCCAGTGCAGTTCCAGTGAAGAATTTAGCAAGGGAGAGGCAGAGAGAAAGCAGAAGCAAAGAGGAAGGTCTTGAGGTGCTTCCCGAAACGGAGATGGTTCTCCTCAAGTTCCGGTGAGGCAGGAAGGCTGTTCCAGAGGGAGGACCCTGCCGCGGAGAGAGATCTACCCCCAGCTAGTTGCTTTGAGAAGCGGATGACCCTGACATGCAAGGTGTGAATCACACACACCTGCAAAACAGGCCATGGCCATCACTGTTATGTCACTCAAACCCTCCCAAACCACAACATGACATGACATGGCAAGCAATACCCATACACCAACACAGTAACAATAAGGTACACATTGCCATGTCCAAAATGTACAGTGGCATCAGACAATGATGCCTGACCTGGAATCAGATGAAATGACTGACCAACAACCTCCCACCCAAAATAAGTCATTTCCAAATGCATTACAGGAGTTGTAGACGTAACATAACAATGAATGCCTGTCTACATGCACACTGTGCATTGCAAAATCAACACTGCAGCTTCTGTGTGCTGTGTCCTACTCCTGCAACACACTGCTCAGCGCACAGCACAGTGAACAGCCATTGTGTGTGATGCACACCCTGAACATCACATCTAAGCGACAGACCACATCAAAAAGCAAATTAGGCATGTACAGGATACATAATTGGTCACAGAACATGTGCTGCAGGGACACAGTGGGCACCAGAAGGCAAACAGTGTACACGTGGATATGCAAGGGTGGTTGTACATGTAGCGCATCAGAGTGCAAGTGTGTGGGTCAGCAAGGACATGCACTCAACATATGCATGTGCAATCAAGTGACCATCAGTGTTCTCTACACATCACATGTGAACATTCACCATGTGTACACCCCAGCATGTCAAACCACAACTATCCCCTCGCACCTGAAAGGTAAACACAACACATGAACAGGCATTGATCAGCAGAACACAACATGTACATAGGATACCACCATTACAATGTCAGGGTTCCCATCACACTGCAGGGCAAGGCAACTATCAACAACACCCCCCCCCCTCCCTCACAAAAGACCATGACCCACTGAACAACTGCACCTGGTTCATGGAGCCTTCAACCCTCCATTCCACCCGGCCACAGGATCACCTTTCCCCTTCGTCACCATCTCCCACCTTGTGTGTAAAAAGGTGCCTGTACCCTCAGAATCCACACTCATTTCCAAAATCACAAAATCCAAGCCAGAAAAACGAACCAGAACACCCTCCAGTAGATGACTTGACGTAGCAGTACCTCACAAAGGCCAAGTACTACCACAATGATGCAACAACCAAGGTAGCACAGTAAAACAATGTCACAACAGGATGTGAACCATGTGTGGTACATAACATAGAATGATGCACCATGAACGGATGTGTACTGTCACAGGTCCCGTGGACAGGCGCGGGAGTGTCACGAAACAACCACCCCCACCGTGTCCCGGGTGCCTGCAAGGTCAAACTCACACAGGCCCCTGAGACCCTGGTGGAGAAGGAGGGTCAGGGATATGCAGTCGGGACAGGTGTTGGCACACTGGATAACTGGAATGAGTGGCAGGAGAGGGGAGGAGGAATGACACATGAAAGTAGGGAATGCACGAAAATGTACTACCTGCATGAACACATACACAATCCAAACAAACTTGGAAATCATTGTCATGGCCTTCTGTAGTCCAGGCTTAGGAGTGGCACGAACCAACCACCTCCTCTAGTGTTTTGGCGCCTGCAAGTTTGGGGCTTACACAGGCATCCGCAACCCCAGCGGGGAAAGAGGGTTAGGGAACGTTGCTTGGATAGGTACGGGAAGCAGGAACACTGGGTAGAGGGTACAGGGTTCAAAATTGCATAGGATTCCGGGTGATTAGGGGGTTAAAAACATACCAAATTGAATTACACATTCATCCATGCATTAGTGCACCCCCCAGCAAGCCTATGCAGAGCAGTTTGAAAGAAAAACAACAAGACACTTAGCTCTGGTTTTGAGTGCTGGCCTCCTGCCTGCACACTCTCAGGTCCGGTTACAGGAGCACTGCAATGCTGCAAAGAGAGCCACAGTCAACAACCTGTATGTGCCAATTACACAAAAAACACACCACCAAACATGCCCCATAGCAACAAAATACTCTACAAACAGACAATCTGGTGTAGATGCTTCGTACCCATATATAACATTACCCCTGTGATGGGTCATACACAGTCAATGCAGTAAGTCAGCCGCCGGTGGGTGCGTGGCAAATGGAACACCAATGTGTCACAATTCACACAACATGCAATGTTCCCTGGGTTAGCAGACATACCCATATAGCAAGCTATGACTTCAGAGCAAGTTGTGTACCACCATGACCGAAACAAAGTTGGCAGTGCATTTATCAAAATGTACATGGAAATGAAATGCACTGCACCCAAGTATGTCCCTTGCTGTATGTCCCTGTGAGCTGCCCCTTTCCATGTCTCGGAAGGCTACATGGTTGATACAAGTGCCTCAATGGATCTTGGTGTACCGGAGGGTATGTGCCACTGCCCCTGCAGGTGTCCCAGACAACCTTACAATCAACAGCCATCAGTCCACCAACACATCTTAGCTGCATTGTGTGCTTCAACACCAATATTCGTCTAAGCTCACCATCAGTGCTGTGACTAAGCCTGCATGTGCAACTCGTTTTTGCAAGCTTTGCTGTGTTGTGGCCCCCCTGTGCTGCTCACCTTGCCTGGAGTTCCTTGGAACACGTCAGCGGTTCTAGGATGTAGGTCTGCAATCCCTGTGCCTCTGCTTGTGCACACATGTGCATGTGGGCACCAACAAATGTGTCCAGAATTCCGACGTCCAATGGGCCATGTCTGCTGGCAAAGGTGCTCTGGAGGTTCATCCCCCTGCAGAAAGGGCATGAAACACATGATTAATGCTTCAAAGTCATCTGTGTGTGTCTCTTCAGGCATCTCATTACTTGACCATGTCAGAGAGTCACATCAGAAATCACATCATCAGTCCGTCTTTCATATCCAAAGTGTGGAACACTATCTACGGCATGAATTGCAACAAGCACGTGTACAGTAAAGATAAGAAACATACTACACAATGCATAGCCATGAATGTACACATTAATCATGAAACACCCATCTAGCAAAAGCTGAACAGTGGACAATAACACCAACATCATCCCCACTAGGGGTGTAAACACAAGTCACACAGCACCAGGCATGCCACAGATATGACAGTCCAAAGCCCTTGTGTAAAAGGTTGTGACACCGAACCATCCTTGCGAGCCCATGGATAAGGGAGGCAGGAGTGGCATATGTGAGTCAAGGACCCCAAGCAGCAAACACATACACAAGACAAGCCTGAAGGGCCCAGCTGGAACAGACAGTGGATGCCTTCAAAAGCCACAAAGCACCGCACCGTTACATGAAAGCACAATAGACAAGCAATTTTAAACTATATTAACTAATTACACCAACTATGGAAAACCTACATTACCAAATTAAACTTACTATCAAACAGAAACTTAACTAACTAAACTAAAAGAAAAATCAAAAATGGCCACATACGACCCAGGGGGAGGGGAGGCATTCAGGAGGGGGGAGGTACAGGGTGCTGCTCAACATCCACATGCGAAGATGCTGAGCCAAAAAAAAAAAACCTCCATGGGCTCAACGCCTGCACAGCCCGACCTATGTGGGAGATAGATGGTCGTCCGAGTCTGGCTCATCCTGTAAAGGAGGACGTGGCACAGTAGCCTGGCCACGCCTAGCCGCAGCTTGCCCCTCGTTGGCAGCAAGTCTGCTGGACGGGTGAGCCTGGTTCTGTGTGGCGATGTGACGTAGGTCTGCATGCAGAACCTCACGTGACACACGTGCTTCCTCTTGCAAGGTGGCACGTGTAACACGGAGTTCCTCCTGCAAGGCCTGGCTGGACAACCGCTGCACCTCCCGGCAAGCCTGTAGCTCAGCCGAGATGGTACGCTCAAGCTGTGCAAAGCTCTCCTCAGCCCGCTGCCTCTGGGACATCATAAGGACACCCAGAGTGGATTTGAGGGAAGCATACATCCTCCCTCCGGGCATCCATGTGCGCCTCTGCATGAGCAGCAATTGCTTGACGCAGAGACGACATTTCAGCCTGGCGTGCCCTGTCTGAGGCCGCCATGCCCAGCCTGAGCGAGCGGGCCGTGGACCGTGCCGCCTGCTGCTGGAGAATGGGGGAGCACAGATCGGGCCACACGCTCCATGCTCTCAGCGATGTTCTCCATTGCTGCCCCCTGCCGTTCGGAATTGGCAGTCAAGTCTTGCTCTCACTCAGTATACTGCGGTTGCGCGCGGCGACCGCGTTTCCGGGCTTGACCCCTGCGGGACCCAAGGACCGGGGGTCCTCGCTGTGTTGGCACCGCCCGCGGCTGCACGACTACATGCCCCCGTCGACGTGATGTCCCAGGCACATCAGTGACTGGTGTGGAGGGTGACCCTGCATCCCGATCCACCACGGGCGGAGGAACCAAGACTGTCTGATCCCTCAGTGCAGGTGTCACGGACAGAGGAGTGTCCACATCAGAATCACTCACCCCTGACACATGGACTTGATGCTCATCCAACTCAACATGGACGTCAGAGTCGTCATCAAGGCTGGACTCATAGGCAGCCAGAGACAAGATGGACTGTAGCACTTGTGGGTTTTCGTGGCCTACCACCCCACGACCCCCACTAGTGCCGGGTTGATGTAGTGGTAACAACCCTGTGTCTGGCATGACAACACCATCCTCCGCCTCCATTGCGTCATCACCTGAAAAATAGAGAAAAAAAAGGTCACTACACATGTCAGAAGCACACAACACACACCCACACCGACAGCAAACGCATCAGGCAGACATGTGACACACAACATATAACCTGGCATGCATGCTGGGTCAACTTTGAATTGCTTCTGTGATCAGACCTGTTGAAAGGTGGCAGTTTCCATGGAAGTGGGTCTATGCAGTGCAGAAAATGTGTACGCCACTCACTACCTACATGTACAAGGACTCCATGGTGTGTGCCAGGAAATGTGAAGGCAGTGCAATGTCAAATTCAGACATCACGTGCATTGTGCATTCAATGTGTACCATATCTAGAAGCCAAGTACCCCTCCACCCCAGTACCAAAGCTGGGATGCCTAGCATGGTATCAAAAGGCTGACCATACACCTGTGTATTGACAGGCAGTGTTGACTGGCATCAACAGCTTAATGTGATTCAAGTGACAACACTGAAAATGATGCTGGGACAGTAAGCAGGACACATGATGAAAACTCTGGATGCCGCCCATGTGTGAAGAAGACACAACAACAGTTGGACAGAGTCATTGGCCATTGAACAGGCTGAGGCCTGTGAGCCACAAAGATTGTCAGACCCTAAACATGTGTGCAACGCAGGACTGAGCCACAGTTGACATGGGAAGGCTGATGAGATGACAGGCAATGTATTTAACCAAGGACTTGTATTACAGTGATCATCCAGTCAAGGAAACATAGGGGCATGCGTGCAATGCACATGGAGCATGAATGGGCACTCATGTCCCTGCGGGACATCTGACCTATGCACAGTACAAGTGAGATACCCTGCATCAAGTACTAAGGCTGTACCACACGGCATATGTCTGGCAGATTCTACGCTGGAAGTTAGCATCTACACAGGACGCATGAACAAGAAAGTACACATTGGCAGATTGAAGCAGACCAGTGCAAAGGTGGAACTGGGGTGCAGAGTGGCGGAGGAGGGGCAAGGGAGCATGCCTACATGCAGTCCCCGCATGCAGGCAGAGGAGACATGCATCACGGAAGCATTTCATTACTTACACATCAGAACCATGTACACGTCACATGTAGTGGCAATCATGCACAACACATCCCACAAGTGAAACACACACGTCCTAAACAAACACGCATCAACACTCACTGGACTGGGCATCAAAGTCCAGCATCTCTCCCACTCCTTCGACCAATTCAGGTGGTATGAACTCTGCAACGAGTGCCTCATGCAGAGTGAGCACTTCCTCCTCTGGTGCAGGCCCACCGCCAGTCACCAGAGTCAAGTTGTAATTAGAGGCACGCTTAGCCTTAGTGCTGCGTTTGATGTCATTCCAACGCTTTTTGCACTCTTGCGCCATGCGCACCTCATGGCCGAATGAACTGACATGTTCCGCAACATGCTTCCAGTGGGTGTCACGTTGGGCAGCCGTAGTCTGACTATTGGCACCCACTAGCATGTCACAGCTGTGGCCCCGCACGTAGTCCACGAGGAAGTCCAGTTCCTGCTTGCAGAAAGGCTTCTTCCTTGACCTGCAGGAGGTCGTGGCTGTGTGTGGGGTCCCAGCCTGTGCTGCAGGTGCAACCTTCCTCCTCTTAGACTGTGGCGCAGACCCTGGCTGGCTAATGCCGCCCTGACCAGTATGGCCAGTGGGCTCGGTGGATTGAGCCAAGGGAGTGGCAGGTGGAGGGATGACCAAAGGCCTGACTTGTGTCAGTGGCAGCTGGGTGCCCTCTAATGGACCCTGCGCAGCAACATCAGCTGTGGCAGGGTCATTGACCGCAACAGTCCTGGTTGGCAGATTCACAACCGGGGTGTTGTTGGGTGCATCTGCCGCTGCACTTGCCAACACCCGGCTGTTCGGGGCAGCAGATGACATGACTGCCCCAGGGACACGTGTCTTGGTCTGAGCAGCCCGGCCTGCCCCTATGGTTTCCCTCCTGGCCTGTTGGAGATCTACCAAGAGCTCCTCAAGTGCCAACGCAGCCTGCGCTGGCAGACCCTGAGCCTGGGTGGCGGTGTCCACAGCTGCACCTGCAGCTACCACCACCCTTGGGCCCGTGGCAATCGATGGAACAGACTGCCGGGTCACACGGGCGCCAGTGCCAGATGCAGAAGATGCATCCCCCGGAACCACAGGGGGTGGTGGCATGACTGCACCGACACATGGCACAACATTGTGCTCAAGTGGCGCACCCCTGCCTCTTCCTCCTCTGTGGCCGCCCTGGACACCCTGGAGTCCCCCTACTCCCTGGTCACCACGGCCACGTCCCCGACCACGCCCGCCACGAGGAATACGCCCAGCTGAGGCGCCCCTCACCTTTGGTGGCCTCCCAACCATGGCACAGATGTAGTAGTGCCGGCACAGATGGAGTGGTGCCAATGGGAGGTGTACACCACAATTGACCTGGGCAATTGGGGTGAAGGGAGTGGGAAGCAAGATGTTAACAGCCCGCCTGCACCTGCAAGGCTGTATGTGACCCTGGTGATGTAGTGACGGGTCACGCAACGCTCAGGCACACCAAAACTGCAGTAAAACCGTGCACGCAACCCTGCAGCCTACGTGTGTGGATTCAACCTCCCGCAGTACGCGGTGGCACCCAGTAACACGAATAATGCGTATGCATGGGACACGCAGGCTACTATGACATCGAAAATGGGTGTGATACACAGGGGCACTCACAGTGGGAAAAAGAGCGTGTGCGACTCACCGTCTGACTAGCGCGATGCAGAAAAACACGCATAGCCAATACCCCCGCCAAAAGAAGAGATACGTCCTTGATAGCTGTGAAGTTGTGATGGCGCGCGAAACAACAGGAAGCAGCAACACACGTCGGTCTCCACGAAAGGCACGTACAGCCAACTGCTGGGCCCGCTCATCTTTAACCCGTGCTGAAAGAAACGCCCGTGCGCGTCACGTCACTTACGCGCATGGGCCCTTTCCTCGGATTACACGCGGACGTGCAGTTTTTCACACGCGCTGAAATGCCCATGCACGCCCGCGCGCGTCACGTCACAGGGGCGCTTGCGCTTGAGGGGCTTTCTGTCCAATGAAATTGCATATGCGTGCAGACGCGCTTACGCGCTAAGGGCCTTTCCTCGAATTACACGCTGACGTGCAGAATTTTCACGTGCCAAATCACTCTGTATCAAGCTGGCCACGCGTAAGCACACGGAAGACTACTCTCCTGCCCAGAAGGCCAAATTACTGCCCCCCAGAGCCCCGAGCATGCTCCCACCTGCCATCTGCTGCTGCCTGACTGCCTGCTGCCCACGTGCCCTGCCATTTGCTGCCTGAACATCAGCCAGGGGTGCTGTTGCTGTGACCACCCCTGCTGGAACCGAAGACTCCCGACTGGGATTCCATCGCTCCACAGCCCAGCCCCAGGACCTAGTTGCCCACCCACTCCTGCCTCTGGGGTTGTCATGTCGGGCACTGCAACATCTGGCACCACTGACAACCCCCAGCCAGAGAGGCAGAGGGGCACCAGCTTCAGTGCCAGGGAAGTTGGTGTCCTGGTGGAGCAAGTCCTGGGGCAGTATGATGCCCTCTTCGGAAGTTCCCGCGCCGACAAGGAAGGACGGACTCGGATCCGGACGGACATCGTGACTGCCATCAACGCGGAGGGGGTGGCAGTCTGCGACTTCCAACATGTCAAGAAGCGCTGGGAGGACTTCAGGTCCAGGACCCTGAACAAGGCCCAACACCTCTTGAAGGCAGCGGATGCTCAGGGGCACCGGGGCCACTTGTCGGAAGATCAGATGAGGGTCCTGGAACGCATATCCCCAGCGCTCCACGTCCAGGTCCTTGAGAGGCAGACCCGTCTGGAGTCGAGCGGTAAGTGTACATGCATCCTGATTGTGAGCTGTGCGTGTGGTGATGTTTCAGTAGTGTGCAGGTTGCACATCTGTTTGTATGGGGTCGAGTATGCGTGGGGGTGTACAGGGCCGTGAGGCTAACACATGCGAGGGCTGTAATGTGTGAGACATGGATGGTGCTTGTGTGTGTAGGCTTGCATGCCAAATGCAGTTGTGTGGGCACACATGTTTGGATGAATGTGTATGTAAGTAGACATGTTCGTGATGTCACGCATCATATGTTGTTTTCAGCTGCATGTATCAGCACTGTGTACATGTGCATTTGACAAGGGTGCAACAGTGATACAACATGGATGCATGTGACAGCGGGATGTGGAAGCCTGATTGGCAGATGTGACATGGATGCCCATCTGAACAGTGCGACATTTGGCAGAGGTGTACACATGCATGCAAGTGTGGTGGTGTGTGTACATGTGTAGTGCACTTCCTGTGTTGCATGTGATGTCTGGCTCAGCTTTGCCTGCTCATGCTGTTGTATGTGTATGGATGGTGCTGGCAGTTGCGATATGGCTGTGGTATGGCTCATGTGTGCGAGTTGAAATGACATGTGTGTTCGGGATTGTGATGGCATGTCTGAGGTTTGCCAATGCCACTCATGTACAACTGTCATGTGTGTATGTGTCCATTGTACAGTGCCCTGATGCCTGTGTTTTATTCTCCCTGTCTGCAGCGTCAACTGATGAAGAGGGCGGAGAAGGTGCTGTGAAGCAGAGCGGTGGGGATCCCACCGCCAGCCGGAGACGCAAGGCCCGGCTCCCCTCCCAGGTTGTGAGCTCGTCGGGGAGTGAGGAGTCCGGTGCCGCATCCCAGGCCGCAGCTGCCGGGGGGAGGTCCAAGAGGCGGAGGTTGGAGTTGGACTCCTCGGCAGCAGAAGGGGTAGCTGGGACCCCACAGGGCCCAACGGGGGAAGATGGCACAGAGTCATCCAGGTTGGTGGGGGGTTTGGTGGAGGAGGAGGCCGTGCAAGCAACAGAGACGGGGTCTGGACTTGGGGATTCCACTGGTGCTAGTGGTGCAGTGTAGGACCGGGGACAGGAGGCAGCACAGGCCGCCGCGGAGGTGCCTGTGTGCAATCCTGTCCCTGATCCTGTCCCTGCATCATCTTGCACCAGCAGGGATGCCTACGTCCAGACCCGTTTCAGGCAGTGGATGAGCTCATGACAACTGGCCTTCCTCTGCCTGCGGACGTGGCTATCCGGGTCCGGGTTGAGCCTGTCCTGACTGGTGTGGCGTTGCGTCAACGGGCCATGCGAGGTGACCTGCAGTCTTTTCATGAGGAGACTGCACGTCATCTCGAATGGCTCGTTGACCGCGTCGGCCTACTGGGACAGGTCACCCAGGCCGGATTCCTCCGCTTGAGGGGGCTTGCTGCGACCCCCTCCTCAACTGAACCCCCTATGCGCCAGTCGTCCTCCGTGCCATCTTCCCACCCATCAGTCACCTGGGTGCCCTGTGGAGCTGCCTCTGACGGTGCGGCCAGGCTGGTGGAGGAGGCATCCCTGCCACAGTCGGGAGTCAGACGTCCAGCAGGGGTGGCCACATCAACGACTGCACCCCAGCCAGTGGAGGATGTGCAGGCAGCAGGAGGCAGTGCACGGGCAGAGGCACAGCAGCAGCAGCAACGTGGTGGGAGCCATGAAGGCTCGGGGACTTCGACATCAGAGGGGCAGGCATCGGCCGGAGGGCAGGAGGACCCAGGACAGAAAGTGTCTTCCGTGTGGCAGTGGTTGGTCTACGCCATAGATGCGGAGCGGCAGCGGGCGGAAGAGGCACGGCTCACGATGGTCAGGGTGGAGAACTCCATGTGGAGGGCCCTGAGGCGGGCCGAGTGCCTCGAGGCAATCCGCAGGGGGTTGGAGGTGGACACGTCGACGGCCCTGCGGACCCTCGGAGCCATGGAGGAGGACCGCCTCCGGGACATTGAGCAGGAGTTCGATGATGCCCTGGCCTGGACATCCAAAAGTGAACCGTCGGACTAGCCCGCTGCCCTTGTACATAGTTCTGTAGTTAGTGTAAGGTTTCCTTTGGTTTTGCATTTTTTTTGGACCTTTTGGACAATGGGCCACATTTTTGTATATAGTTTTTTTTTATTAGGTAGTGTTATTAGATAGGTTTCATTTCTTCTGTTGCGATCATGGACCCTAGCTTGTTCATCTGTACATAGTTGACTGTTGGATTTTCTTTTTTTTTACAATTTACCCATGGAGCAATGGCTTTCAATTATAATTTTCCATTGGATTTTCTTTTGTGGACTGTGACTTTGGACACAATTCCTTTGGAATAAAAAGAAGCACAGACATGCTTCTTTTTATTTTTTTACATTCCCATTTCTGTTTGTTTATTTTTGATTCAATTCATGTTTCCTTTAATACATATTTTTTGGTCAAACTTCAATGTGTAGTATCATCTCATTGGTTTCATGCATATCATGATATGGGTTTTGAGATTCACTGACACCCATTGGGTGTATGTGAGGGACATGTGTTAGTTTCCAAACTTTTAATTGGGGTTCTATCATGTCATTGCCATTTCTAAGTGGGTGGATGCAATACTCGAGTGGGTGTTTTGCATTTGGAGGCTGACCATAGGGACCAGGGATTTAGATTGTGATGACATGTTGGCTGGGCAACATGAGTTGGGGCCTGGTGGAGGGTGCCCCACAGTGCTGGGGGGTGGGGGTGATGGGAGACATGAGTGGGGGCCTGGTGGAGGGTGCACCACAGTGCTGGGGGGTGGGGGTGCAGGGGAACATGAGTTGGACATGTGTGGGGGCCTGCTGGCAGGTGCCCCACAGTGCTGGGGTGTGGGGGTGCAGGGGAACATGAGTTGGACATGAGTTGGGGCCTGGTGGAGGGTGCACCACAGTGCTGGGGGGTGGGGGTGCAGGGGAACATGAGTTGGACATGAGTGGGGGCCTGCTGGCAGGTGCCCCACAGTGCTGGGGGGTGGGGGTGCAGGGGAACATGAGTTGGGGCCTGGTGGAGGGTGCACCACCGTGCTGGGGGGTGGGGGTGATGGGAGACATGAGTGGGGGCCTGGTGGAGGGTGCACCACAGTGCTGGGGGTGGGGGTGCAGGGGAACATGAGTTGGACATGAGTTGGGGCCTGGTGGAGGGTGCCCCACAGTGCTGGGGGCTCAGGGGAACATGAGTTGGGACCTGGTGGAGGGTACACCACAGTGCTGGGGGGTGGGGGTGATGGGGGACATGAGTGGGGGCCTGGTGGAGGGTGCACCACAGTGCTGGGGGGTGGGGGTGCAGGGAACATGAGTTGGACATGAGTTGGGGCCTGGTGGAGGGTGCCCCACAGTGCTGGGGGGTGGGGGTGCAGGGGAACATGAGTTGGGGCCTGGTGGAGGGTGCACCACAGTGCTGGGGGCTGGTGGTGCAGGGGAACATGAGTTGTACATGAGTTGGGGCCTGGTGGAGGGTGCCCCACAGTGCTGGTGGGTGGGGGTGCAGGGGAACATGAGTCAGGGCCTGGTGGAGGGTGCCCCACAGTGCTGGGGGGTGGGGGTGATGGGAGACATGAGTGGGGGCCTGGTGGAGGGTGCACCACAGTGCTGGGGGGTGGGGGTGCAGGGGGACATGAGTTGGACATGAGTGGGGGCCTGCTGGCAGGTGCCCCACAGTGCTGGGGGGTGGGGGTGCAGGGGAACATGAGTTGGACATGAGTGGGGGCCTGGTGGAGGGTGCACCACAGTGCTGGGGGGTGGGGGTGCAGGGGTACATGAGTTGGACATGAGTGGGGGCCTGCTGGCAGGTGCCCCACAATGCTGGGGTGTGGGGGTACAGGGGAACATGAGTTGGGGCCTGGTGGAGGGTGCACCACAGTGCTGGGGGGGTGATGGGAGACATGAGTGGGGGCCTGGTGGAGGGTGCACCACAGTGCTGGGGGGTGGGGGTGCAGGGGAACATGAGTTGGACATGAGTGGGGGCCTGGTGGAGGGTGCACCACAGTGCTGGGGGGTGGGGGTGCAGGGGAACATGAGTTGGACATGAGTGGGGGCCTGGTGGAGGGTGCACCACAGTGCTGGGGGGTGGGGGTGGGGGGGGAACATGAGTTGGACATGAGTGGGGGCCTGCTGGCAGGTGCCCCACAGTGCTGGGGGGTGGGGGTGCAGGGGAACATGAGTTGGGGCCTGGTGGAGGGTGCACCACAGTGCTGGGGGATGGGGGTGATGGGAAACATGAGTTGGGGCCTGGTGGAGGGTGCACCACACTGCTGGGGTGTGGGGGTGATGGGAGACATGAGTGGGGGCCTGGTGGAGGGTGCACCACAGTGCTGGGGGGTGGGGGTGATAGCAGACATGAGTGGGAGCCTGGTGGAGGGTGCACCACAGTGCTTGCGGGTGTTGGTGCAGGGGAACTTGAGTGGGGTTGCAGGCTAGTCCCCCGTGGTGTGGGCTGCCTGCAGGGGCCGTGGAAGTTGTGGAGCGAACACCTGGGAGGACCCACACGGCCAATTCACGTGTAGTTCTCCACGGAACCCCTGAAATACACATACCCGCTGATATCGCGTGTGAAACCTCCCGCGCACCCCAAGATACACGTACCCAGGACATTCACGTGTGGAACTTCCAGCGCACCCCTGAAATACACATACCCTGCTGATATCGCGTGTGAAACCTCCCGCGCATCCCAAGATACACGTACCCAGGACATTTGCGTGTGGAACTTCCAGCGCACCCCTGGAATACAAGTACCCTGCTGATATTGCGTGTGAAACTTCCCGCGCACCCCAACATACACGTAGCCAGGACATTCGCGTGTGGAACTTCCAGCGCACCCCAGTAACACACGTACCCTGCTGATATCGCGTGTGAAACTTCCCGCGCACCCCAAAATACACGTACCCAGGACATTCGCGTGTGGAACTTCCCGCGCACCCCTGATATACACGTACCCTGCTGAATTCACATGTGAAACTTCCCACGCACCCCTGATGTACACGTACCCTGATGGAATCGCGTGTGGAACTTCCAGTGCACCCCACAAATACACGTACCCAGCTGAAATGACGTAAGGTACTTCCCGCGCACCCCAGTGATACACGTAGCCCGCTTGCCGTGCTGGTACAGGGTTAGCGCAGCCCTTTGCGCTGGATTGGGGATTTTGATGGCTTTTCCCTGCGCAATGGGCGTTCTTGGGGGCGTAACTGGCGCTGCTGCAGGGTCGCTGCGCCACTGTGCGCCACGACTGGTTTTGGTGGCTGGAATCCATGAATACGCTGTGCGCGGAAATGTATTTTGGCGCACGCGGATGGCGCAGGGATTCGCACGCGCACACTGTGCGCCAGCCGCGTGCGCCACTTGTGCGCTGAATTCTATGAATCACCCCCTAAATTTCTTACTTTGGAATAATGTACTGATATTCTTTTGATATCATGGAAGGTACTTTTGCAAATAGGCCCAGAAATGCAGGCTAATGAATGTCCTTTTAGTCCTGTGTCTTTTGCACTGCACAAATATCCATATTTTGCAGCACTTTCATTTTACTTTTGTCTTTACCTTTTACATTTTGATTGAGGAACTGACGTAAAGATTTGAAAGCTTTGTTTGGAATGGCACACATTGATGTGCACGGCCATTTGTATACTTGACGGTGTGGTTCTGCTGAATCGAGAGGTAATTCTGAGTTTTCAGGAGATAGTTTTGTAAGCAGTGTTTCTTGTTCCATGATGGTAGTATTGATTTTCTCATACCCTCGTCCACTGCTATGGATGGCAATTGTGTTTGTTTGATTTGGTTTGTATGCTTCTTCATTAAAATATGGCTCTGTGGTTGTTGTGTGACTCCATTCACCACCACAAACATGCAAAAAATTATTTTTGTTCACATTCCGTTTATTGCTGAGTTTCTTTTGTAGTTTGGTATTTCGTTTTGTTAGTGCTTTCATCCTATTTAACACTAATATGAACAACTTCCTTTTGAGAAGAATTGCACTGTCCATGAGCGCTTGTAGAATTAACTTTCTACGGTACGTTTTAAGGGGTGAGGATGATTTTGGTCCTCTTCTTAGTAGATTCTGAAGTACTCTGTGACAAAAAGTTTTTGATAAAATACTTTTTTTTACTATGGGTTCTTCTAACACTATCAGGATTATTAGGAACATTGTTAGCTGTACTGGCAGCCGTTATTTTGACAACATTTCTGTGTTTTGTGACACTTTTTGATGGAGGAGGTACAGTTTCGGTAGTTGAGACTTCTTTTATTATGTTATCCAACTGCATTAGCTGGTTTGTACCAAGATTCTCTACTAATTCTAAAACAGGTGGATGCTTACATTGAGCACCTTTATTTTTATTTGCTCTAATTCTGCGTTCCTTTCTACAGAATTGCTTTTTGGTAGGCATTCTTTGGTGTCTGTTGAGAAAAAAAAGTATACTTTGGTCTGTTGTCCAATGTATGTGTGCAGTGTGCATGTGTGTATAAGTTTGATGGGGAAGCTCTTTGGCATGGTGTATCAACGTACAGTGAACTGTAACAATTATTTGGTAAGGCTACTTTACTGTTTGTATACTACTACAATGTGCTTCAGATGAGAGTACAAAGTGGCCTACTTGTGACGAGAACCATTATTAATAACCAAAATGCCAAAAACTTGGTACAGTAACTTCCTTTCACAATCTAACCTTCTAAGCATTACCTATGTTATTTCAGTACCAAACACACAGGGATTTGTCAGCCATTCTGCCTGTTATTCTTTGTTCAATAAATGGATATTTGTAGGTAGAATGATTTACAAATCAATGCTTGCTTTGGTGTGCAAAATAAAGAAATAACCCACGCAGCCTCTTTAAGGAGTAGTTACAATATAAAGGTTGTACTGTACTTACTTTTTTGTGCAAGATGACCAGGTTTCTTCGGATATGTCGTCTGCAGTGTAGATGCTGTTGATTCTCAGGAGAGTAGTCTTCACTGCGAATTAAAAAAAATATCAATTACTTTGTGTGTTTGCAGCAGTGATGATACTGCAGACATTACTTGTGCTTCTTTCGTCAGAGGATTGAACTTTCATATTTCAACCCAGTGCGCGTACACATTTCACTTCCCTCTGTGCAGTCTTTGCCTAGTAATTTCAATATGGTAACTGAAAGTCCTTCAAAATAACTAAATCTTTTAAGGGTATGGAAATGCCTTGTTCTTTACAAAGTGTACTATGCATAGGAGAGAAGTTTGTAAGCGATAGGGCAAAGTACTAGATGGGGAAACATTTTGTACTTGTTAATGAAAAGCACAATGTCGAAAAATCGGGAGACCCTCAGAAGGACATGTCAGCACTACAATCGGGAGCGCTTACTATTCTCATATGATCACATTGCAAGTGGCATTACTGTAGTCAGAACAGAGTACAGAACTCCGACATTTTCACATACAAAATTGAAGTCTGCCCTAAATAGGCATGCTTGCAACGTATGTACAGGTTATGCAGAAGACAGTAAGCAGTCATGCGATTTGTGAATGACAAGTCGTCAATCTTGCACTTTAAAGGGGGAGCGTTGTTATGTATTCCCTATGGACATTTAGTGGCATTATTTTGTCTATTTTAAATCATAAGGCTTCCACATGTTCTGTGATTAAAATATACATACCTGTACTCTATACTGATGCATCTGGGCATGTATGGAGCTGTATGTAGAAATTTGCAATCCTTGCACAGTAGCTTGTAAGGTAGGTGCTTTGCAATCGTATGCGATTTCCATTAAGAATCATCGACAGTAATTTTGAAGTGCGCAATGTTGATGACGGAGTTAAAATTAGCGATGTTCCATGTGATTGGTGGATGATTGTGTGACTGCTTAGTTGTGTCCAATGAGGGACTCGCTTTGGTACTGCTGTAGAAAGGGTGGAAGGACTGGGTAAGAGTTATGTGCCGCACGTAGCCAACGCTTGTCTGCTGGTAGGGTGTGTCACATACAGGTTTCTACAGCAAATCCTGCATGTAAAGGCGACTGTAGGCATCAGCCAATCAGATGTTCACATTACTCTTTTGTGTCGAAAGACAGTGCGCACACTGAAGATGGCAGAGGTGGAGAGGGTCAGGGTTTTGATCCTTGGAGACATTTTTGTAGGCTTACAACACTATGCCAAGAATAGGCATGTGGCGCACCATTTCGATGTGCGAAGAGTGGAGGTGGTGTGGAGCGCTGACACTGATGCCAATGCTGCAGCAATTCTGCAAGTTTGTAGAGACATGCGTAGAATGACCACTCCTCATGTGGTAATTTTGCACTACGGTGCTTGCCATTTGGGATACCTGACTTCACGTGCTTCGTTGGCAGATTTGGCACAGTTGGTTGAAGCACTTATGACCATCTTCCCAACAACAAAAGTAATTTTTTCTGCTTTACTCCCGAGAGTACAATGGAAGAAAACTTCTGTTTTCTGTCCAGATCAAAGCATCGGGAGGTGTATCATCAATCGCGGCATGCGTGCAGCCATGCTACGCGTTGGTATGTTTTTTTGTAGCCATGACAACATTGTTCCTAGCAATCCCCTTTACTTTGAAGGAGATGGTGTTGTGCTATCTTCTTTAGGAAATGCAATGTTCTTTTGGAACGCAAGGTTTGCTTTAGAGAAGGTTCTGTAATGTTTTCAATAGTAAAGCAAGGACAAAAAAATACTAAAAAAATACATAAAATACCAGATGTCTGTACGGTATCTGGCCCCAAAAAAGAAAAACGGCTCTTTTCAGAGCCTACCTTAAAGGGGAAAAAGGGGAATAGTACTTTAATGTACCGTCATCACGCTCTGATCCTTTACATGTCCACGAACATGGCGGTAGTTAGCAGCCAGCACATATGACCACCGGGTACTCAAGGGTGGAGCCGCATGTAAATGAGAATGAGCGGAGCTAGGGATTGGTCCATAAAGTTCAGTAGGTGTGTTCTGACCAATGTACTTTGGTAAGACCGTCTTCTCCCTCACAGGAGACCACACAGCCATGGCTTCCATGCTCGAAAACAGATTATCTGGATTTTGGGAGACTCATGGATACATTGGTTGAAGGTGCATGCAGAAAGCTGCAGTTTATCTACTAATCTCGGCTTTCCACATGCGGAAGTGCACTGCCATGGCGTGCGTGGCATGAGATGGCTGGACTTGGTACCTATTTGTGTTACTTTACTGACAGAGTGTCCTCCAGATATACTGATTATTCACTGTGGAGGAAACAGTTTAGGCCATGTGTCTGGAATTTCTTTGCAATTTGCAATGAAGGAAGGACTCGCGAAGCTCATGGACATGTTTCCAAATTGTCAAATACTTTTTTCCCGTATTGCCCAAAGACAAATATGGCTGCGTTCTTCTGCATTTGGTCCACAAATGGAGAAGGTGAGACACAATGTGAATAAGGCTGTGTGTTCATTTTTAAGAGATGTTGGCATGTCCTCTTTCCACAATGAAAACATTTCATTTCACAGCACTTTCATTTTCCGCAGAGATGGAGTCCACCACACATATGCTGGCAATCAGATTTTTCTTCGCAATGTCCAAAATGCATTGCGACCTGTTTTGCAATCACACTAAACTATCTGACAATCCGTTTTCCCCAGTCCACTTTTTTTGACCAACACAACACATCACCGAACGACTCTTTTCAGAGCCGCCACTTACTCCCAACGTACACTTTATTGCGTTTGTTCCGCTTGCACCCTCACTTTTTTCCTCCACGACTGTCCGCAAACTTTTTCAGAACTCCGCAGGGGTCTACGGCCGGCACTTCATAGTTCTATTGTTATACTGAGAAAGGCGGTTCTGAAAAGAGCCTTTTCTGTAATTTTTGTTGTTTTTACTTTCATTGTTTAACAGCACACGACACAGTAGGAGAAGAGGCGAAAGGAGAGTAAAGAAGGGACACTAGCCACGGGGATAAGAAAGGGCAACTGAACACAGAAATATTTAGGGTGAGCTTTATTTAGGTAAGGAGCAGATCTTCTGGTGCTCAGTGACTGCAATCTCAAAAGCACTTCGAAAACTCTCCCCCCTGCAGAGTACTGCGTCACAATTCGCGCACACTACTGTCACCTTTGAAAGGTAAGGGTCAACAGCATTGCAAATGGCTTGTGAGGCAGCTGGAGGAAGGCACTCCCCCACAGGAGTGTCTCTTCTGGTGGGAGGATTGGATACCGAGGATGCTGTGGAGGAACTGAAACGACTACTCGAATGCCCGCAGTGTGGAACGAAGTGAGGTGTCGCTTCATGGTTGTCGTACCAAAACTGTACGCTCCAAATCTCCCGCGACTCAACACCACCTCGCACTGGTTACACTTCACCAGGTTTGCACATGCTTTTGGTACATTCCCATAAACGGAAAACAACCGCCACACCCACGACTCCCGCGGAGTGCTCCTAGTGCGGAGTTCCTCCACTTCATTCTCTTCCTCCTCTTCTTCCTCGATCTCTACATTCTCACCCATATATTCCTCTGCAGGCCCTTGGTGAGGTGGTGGTGGTGGCGGGTTTGGGGGTGGTGCAGAGGCTAATGACCTAACAGCAGCCATACTGATTAGTTTCCTTTTGGTCACTACAGCAGTAAAGGAAACACACCTCAATCTGTTATAGCTAGAAGGAAAATGAAGATGCGCTCGGGGGTGTGGCCTTTGGTAGTGGTTGAGGGGTGTGCCTCGTGACCATCTTCATCCCTACAAAGCCGTACACAAATTTTACACAGCAAGTCGTGAGGTGGCCTATTGCTTGAGATGTGTGAAATTACATTTTTAAACTCTACCATACTTTGCCTTGTGTCTACAATGTCATTTGTATTGTTGCGAAAGCACACCAACCGCGGAAATTAGTCCCCACGCTCAGCGTAGGTGCGGTCACATGCTGATGTCCTCAACACATCCGCCCCAGTAATGAAAGTCTCCTGGATAGCAAATGCAAAGATTGAAACGTGCGCATGCGCACAAGTGTCCTACTAACAGTGTTCGGGTTCTCAAACTACTTCAAAGTGCGACACAAGTGAGATGGACAGTTAGGAACAGGCGCAATGTTTGCAATACTTACATTTCTACTGTGCATGCGCATGCATGCTATGTTCACCGTACGGACAGTTCCTGGGTCCTTAGGACAACTACATTTTGTTTGCCTACGAACTTGCCGGCAACCGTGCCTGTTCTTTGGACGGCACCATTTTGGCTGCGCCCCATACGGACCGCTATACTGTCCTTCACACACTCCCATTTTCCTCATTTACGCCCATTCCAGACATCTGGTGTGTTCTACGAACATGTGCTATCTCGCTTCCAAGCGGTATGCCCAGGTAATATATCCTTTGGACACCCCTTTCTGTTTATGTACGCACAATTTCAACAGATGGTGCAGTCACACATCACATCCGTCTTACTTGACATTACACAGCACCCACATTCCATTCCTTGCGGATAGGTCGAACAGGCGTGTTGTGCGCGAACATTTTACGTCTTTTTAAAAAAAAATTCTACACACAAACTTTTTCTCCACAACTACTGTACAAAAACATTTGAAACACACACACACACACACACATACACACACACAAATGGGGAAGCGGACACTGAAACAAATATGGGGTAATTAGGATTCAACACGGGCTGGTTATGAGGAGAAGATTTGTGAGGGGAAGAAGGGATGGGTATTTCGTCAAAATGTCTATTTTCCTGTTCAAGGTTTGGGGATGGTTCACTAGGGAATGGAGAAGCAGGGAAGGTGCAGGTGGGGCAATGATAACAAACTTTTCCTCTCACACAGTCCTCCACAAACTCCCGTAAACTTTGAAAATTAGCATTCAATATGTCCATTTTCTCCTCTATCCTCTTTATCCTGTCTTCTTCTGTCTCGTTTGTAACCCTTTCGTCTTTTTTTTCCTGGTCTGTTCAAAACAAAAATACATAAGTTCAATATCTTTAAAATACTGGTCACTATTTTGCATATGCAGAGTCTTGAGACATTTCCCCTTAGGAATATTATTTTCCCATGTGATGTCATCAGTGATGTCATCAATGATATTTGTGATGTCATCTTTGATGTCTCGGGTGTTAGTTATAGTTGCTTAGTTTACTATAATGGGGGAATGTGCAGTGGTGTTTGGTTGCACTGTGAAGTATAACATTCCATTAGTGACATTTTTGCTCTGATTGTACATATATATGTATGGCAGGGAAGGAAAAGGAAGGGGCTAAACAAGTGATGTCGTCATTGATGTCAGCATTGACATTTGAGATTACATCTTTCATGGTCTGGGTGTTAGTGGTAGCAGTGCACAGGGGTGGAGGCAGGGTTGGGGGCTTAGTTTACCATAAATGGCAAATTTCAGGGATTTTTCAGTTTTAATTTGAAGCATAAAGGGGAGGTGGAAAGTTTTTTTTTAGTGAAGTGTACAGGTTTTTGTAGTGTATATATATATATATACATATATATATATATATATTACACAGCCACAGTAGTGGCTGTGTAGTTATGGTTAAGTTGCTGTTTCCATAGGAAGAGCACTTTTTGGGTGGCTTATAACTCTGCTCCCCCTGGACGAATCCACACCAAACTTTGGAAAAAAAAGTATATGGCCCACTGTGAATTTTTTTGCAAAGTTTGGTGATGTTTGGTGCAGGGGGGAAAGTGATGGGGGGGTCCCAAAACGTCTTTTTTTCCCATAGACTGAAAGGGTGAAAAACTTTGCGCATGCCTACACCCCAAACCGCTGGACGGATTTTCACCAGATTTGTGGCAGGAGCAGGAGCTTGGTCCCGAAAGCGTGCTTTTGTAAATTTGGTGCCAATCCGTCCAGTAGTTTTCTTTAAAATGACCAGAAAGTGTGTCTCAAAAAATTAGTGATATCTATGTCCGCTCCGCGGACACACTTCCCTGTTCGCTCCGCGGACAAGATACTGATTGGCTAATCCGTAGCGTCATGTCCGCGGACATGTGGCGTCTTCACTGATTGGATGTTGAACGGCGTGAAGTGCGTCAGATTCTTTCGCTGCACTCTCCATCTTTCTTTCCTGTTTTGGTGTACGCGGAGATCGCCGCTAACACATATAAAACAAGACACCATTGCACTTGTTAACCTTATGAAATACTGTTTCTGAAGGTGAGAGTTAATGAGGCTGGGATGTGATGTGGCAGCAGGAAGTCAAAAAGTGGAGTTTATTGTCACCAAAGTCATACGGTAAATTGTAAGTTGCTACTCAATATAGTGTCCACGTACAGGTGAAGATTTACTGCGTCTGTGTTGCAATGTATTTAAAATAATATTGCACTCAGACTGGCGTCCTAGAGTTTGAAATCTGAGGCAGCCACCTACAATGTTTGATGGAAATAGCGGGTCTGCAAGTGTATGGGAGTACCAGTTCTCATGCATGCATTCAGATATGTTGTTGCAAAATCAGAATGTATTTTCATTCTGAGTGAAGGTCACTTGGTTTGCTTTTTTGGTTGCGAGCTCAGTAGGCCCATGCGTCCGACTGAACCCATAAGGGTCAATTGTTTTTTGACCTTGAGCCAGAGGGAAAATGCCGTAAGAATGCAGGGAGTGAAAGTTTGGAAAAAATACCATTTGATAGGGTTATGTATTCAAAACGTTTGTCAGACTCTTGTAATATCAGTTCAAGAAGATTCTTTGGTGCAAGTACATTGCTGTCTGGGTATTAACGAAGACAATGGAGATGGTAAATATTGTGTAAGTTGATTTTTGACGACTCTACACCGGAAGGAGTTTTCATTTTTTATTACCACAATAATAATTTGGCATTGTAACTGAGGTACTATCTTTCTGTATAGTTATCATTTTTTTTTTCTTACTTATGGAGGGTGCAGATTCTCGCCGTTTGTAGACTATCACTAGGTTCACCCATGTTCAATGCTATTATTTCTTTAAAATGTCATGTATGACCACATCAACTTGTGTATCAGTTTACACATTATTTTTGTCTTTTTTGATGTTGTATGATGAAGGTTGGGTATGTATTTTCTGTTACGTTTTCCGAACAGCTACATTCTGCCGTACTGTGATTGCCATGGATTCCAAATGCCAAGTGATGGTTTCTTTGCACGCCAGATGCACATACTCGTAACCGGCTGCCTAACTGTTACGGTTTTGTGGGACGACCGGCCCAGACCCATTTGTCCATACGCTGGTCCACTCCATTAGGAGTAACATAACATAACATGTTTTATGGTGGTGTAGGCTGAAGTTCATGCCGACGTCTTGGAAATCACTGTGCGACCGAAGCGGTCGCTTTATCGAAAGCAAATACTTTGCGTATGCGAGAAGAACAACGTGTGCATCACGATTAACATTTTCGAAGACGACCCAAGAAACAAAGTTACTATTTGATTGAAAATGGGAATAGTCAGATGGTCTCGAACAGTTTATTGTGAAATAAAAGTACTTTACAAAATCTAAAATGTTAATGTTTTCTTTTACAAAGCAGTTTATTATTTCAAAATGTAACGTGCTACGTTGTAGGTCGCTGTGTGTTCATTTTCAGGTTCTGCGTCACGGCATGTAGTTTTGCTTTTTGCAGGCTGCCATGAAAAGTGAAGAGGGGCCATGTATGGAACAACCGCCTTCCCTTTCTATGGTGGCCATCTTGGAAAAGGATTTTGTTTTGTAATGGAAAGCGAAGAGGGGCCATGTATGGAACAACCGCCTTCCCTTTCTATGGTGGCCATCTTGGAAAAGGATTTTGTTTTCTAACCCACGACAAATCCTCTTTTTTAGTAGCACACGTTGCTGCTTTGCAAATCTAGATTTTTAATGGCATTGCTCTCCCATTGTAGGGGTGGAAGGAGGGGTAATGCTCCAGAGATTGCGTTATGCACTCTCGCTTCGATTGGCCTGATAACTTGGCATGCTGGCTCTTTATTCACCGTTCCAGTCCCTGGAACGCAGGACGAACGCTACAATATTTCCATCAGCATAACACAAACTGCAAATGGTAATGTTGAAAAATCTTATTGCGTCTATGTCCTTTACTGAGAAATACAAAGTAGATGGAGTGTATGCGATTTAAAAAAAAAAAAAATGTAAACTGTGAAAGGTGGTTCTTAAAGGAACATTTACTTTGTTTACGGATGGCTTTTTTTTGGAAGGACATCTAAGAAGGAAAGTTGCGGACGGCAATGAGCAAAGAGGCACCAAACAGTCATATGGGGAGGTAGGTGGACGGGGGAACTTTTTGTGCGTGTGTTATTTGTAAGGTAGGGGCAGTGTTTCTCATGCTCCTTCATTACAGCAGTGGTGCTGTTTCTTGGGGAGGAGGGATGGCCGTAGCTCATGCCGTTTTCACATTAATAGTACTTTAGCTAAAAGTATGTACTGTCTACTATGTTGTTAATGGCTGACTTTGAACAGGTGTTGGAGCTGTGTAAGGGAAATGTTGAAGGTGGAAGTTCCTAAATCAGTAGAAAATGTATTTCCACACTGTCCACGAGGCATAGATCTTATTGTTAAGTGTGTATGGATTCTCGGACACGTCACTGTGCTGTGCGCCAGCATATGGTCATGTGGCATTCTCAGCGAGGTGTGCAATGAAGTCAGATGTAAGTTTACATTATGGTTACGTGCCACTACTAGAAACCGATGCACTTTAGTGAAAAAACTTTGTTAAAGGGACGCTATGGTTAGGTTGCCCTACTAAAAACCTGTGAAATTCAGTAAAAAAATCTTTGTTAACAGGACGTCATGGTTAAGTTGCGCTACTAAAAACCTATTAAATTCAATAAAAAAACGTTAACGGGACGTTATGGTTCGAAGTAAAAACGAAAAACCCTTGCAATTCGCCAGTTATGGTAAGCTAAGCAACCATAACTCGCGCCACCACTGTGCACTGCTAACACTAACACCCAGGACATCAAAGATGACATCAGAAATGTAATTGATGACATTACTGATGACATCACATGTACTTTTACTTTGAATGAAAACTCTGTAGAAGGTATTCTTATTATAATGTTGACCAAAAAGTGTCAAGGATCATTGGAATAAATATCAAGTGCTAATTAGTGCATTTAGCAATGCGTTGATATACGTAGCATTCTATTATGAAGTTCTATGCAGTATACTAAGATACTCATGTAGAGACGTAGGCATTGTGGGCAGCATTCATGATGGAGGTGCAATATTCATAAGCTTGCCATGTTGAACAGTGAAATGATAACTGTTTTCTTATTAGAGTTTTGGGTACTGTGAAACATGCGATAAGCAGGTAATAAAAATCACTTACTACATAACTGCATTATTATGGACAAAACACAAAGAGACAAAATTGCATACAAATATGAGTATATACACGGAAATTGAAATAAGGAAAAAAGCAGTAGTAGCAGAAAGTGCTCATAACCTAACTGATTACCTTTATGCAGAGAAATGATTGCTCTGTTTCAAAGGTGCTACTTACCCTATGCATATGTATCACATGATTTGACTGGACCCTGAGGGAATTACTGTAAGAACATACTTGAAGGATAAGTCTACAAATATAGTACCTTTTCTATTTTTAATTCCTGACTGTTACTGAAGAAAACCATGTGGCCTAGATATGTGAGTAAAGGAAAAAAGGGGTAGCCAGACATGTGATGTCATCAATGACATTTCTGATGTCATCTTTGATGTCCTTGGTGTTAGTGTTAGCAGTGCACAGTGGTGGCACGAGTTTTGGTTGCTTAGCTTATCATAACTTGAGAATTTGAAGGGTTTTTCGTTTTTACTTCGAACCATAACGTCCTGTTAACAAAGTTTTTTTAGTGAATTTCATAGGTTTTTAGTAGCGCAACTTAACCATAACGTCCCTTTAACAAAGTTTTTTTTACTGAATATATTACACAGCCACAGTAGTGGCTGTGTAGTTATGGTTAAGTTGCTGTTTCCATAGGAAAAGCACTTTTTGACCGGCTTACAACTCCGCTCCCCCTGGATGAATCCACACCAAACTGCAAAAAAAAGTATATGGCCCTCTGTGAATTTTTGCAAAGTTTGGTGATGTTTGGTCCAGGGGGGTAAAAGTTATAGGGGGGCCCCAAAATGTCTTTTGTTCCCATAGACTGAATGGGGGAAAAACTTTACGCACGCCTACAGCCCAAACTGCGGGACGGATTTTCACCACATTTGCAGCAGGAGCAGCGGCTTGGTCCCGAAAGCCTGCTTTTGTAAATTTGGTGCCAATCCATACAGTAGTTTTCTTTAAAACAAGCAGAAAGTGTGTCTCAAAAAGTTAGTGATATCTATGTCCGCTCTGAGGGCACACTTCCCTGTTCGCTGCGCGGACAAGATACCGATTGGCTAATCTGTAGCATCATGACCGCGGACATGTGGCGCCTTCACTGATTGGATGCTGAACGGCGTGTAGTACGTCAAATTCTTTCGCTACGCCTGCCATCTTTCATTCGTGTCTTGGTGTACGCGGACATCGCCGCTAACAAATACAAAACAACACATAATTGCAATTGTTAACTTTATGAAATACTGTTTCAGAAGGTGAGGATTAATGAGGCTGAGATGGGATGTGTCAGCAGGAAGTCAAAAATTGGGGTTTATTGTCACCAAACTCATACGGTAAATTTGAAGTTGCTGCTCAATATAGTGTCTACTAAGTACAGGCGTAGGATTACTGCATCTGTGTTACAATGTATTTGAAATAATATTGCAAACAGACTGGAGTCCTAGAGTTTGAAATCTGAGGCAGCCACCTGCACTGTTTGATGGAAATAGCAGGTCTGCCAGTGTATGGGAGTACCAGTTCTCATGCATCCATTCAGATATGTTTTTGCAAAATAAGAATGTATTTTCATTCTGAGTGAAGGTCACTTGGTTTGCTTTTTTGGTTGCGAGCTCAGTAGGCCCACGCATGCGACTGAACCCATAAGGGTCAATTGGTTTTTGACCTTGAGCCAGAGGGAAAATTCAGTAAGAATGCAGGGAGAGAAAGTTTGGAAAAAATACCATTTGATAAGGTTATGTATTCAAAACGTTTGTCAGACTCTTGTAATATCAGTTCTAAAAAGATTCTTTGGTGCAAGTACATTGCTGTCTGGGTTTAACGAAGACAATGGAGACGGTAAATATCGTGTAAGTTTATTTTTGACGACCCTACACCGGAACGAGTTTTCATTTTTTATTACCACAATAATAATTTGGCATTGTAACTGAGGTACTATCTTTCTGTATAGTTGTCATTTTTTGTTCTTACTTATGGAGGGTGCAGATTCTCGCAGTTTGTAGACTATCACTAGGTTCACCCATGTTCAATGCTATTATTTCTTTAAAATGTCATGTATGACCACATCGATTTGTGTATCAGTTTCCACGTTATTTATTTATTTTTTAAAATTGTATGATGAAGGTTGGGTATTGATACGTATTTTCTGTTACGTTTTCCGAACAGCTACATTCTGCCGTACTGTGATTGCTATGGATTCCAAATGCCAAGTGATGGTTTCTTTCCACGCCAGATGCACGTACTCGTGACCGGCTGCCTAACCGTTACGGTTTTGGGGGACAACAGGCCCGGACCCATTTGTCCATACGCTGCAGTGGCCATTAGGAGTAACATAACATGTTTTATGGTGGTGTAGGCCAAAGTTCATGCCGACATCTTGGAAATCACTGTGCGACCGAAGCGGCTGTTTTATCGAAAGCAAAAACTTTGCGTATGCTAAAAGAACAACGTGTGCATCACGATTAACATTTTTGAAGACGACCCAAGAAACACAGTTAATATTTGATTGAAAATGGGAATAGTCAGATGGTGTCGAACAGTTTATTGTGAAATAAAAGTAATTTACAAAAGCTAAAAAGTTAATGTTTTCTTTTACAAAGCAATTTATTATTTCAAAATGTAACATGCTACGTTGTACGTCGCTGTGTGTTCATTTTCAGGTTCTGCATCACGGCACATAGTTTTGCTTTTTGCAGGCTGCCATGGAAAGCGAAGAGGGGTCATGTATGGAACAGCAGCCTTCCCTTTCTATGGTGGCCATCTTGGAAAAGGATTTTGTTTTGCAATACGGGACGCCACAGAAGTCTCAATTTATAACGCAAAATCCTATTTTTTAGTAGCACACATTACTGCTTTACAAATCTATATTGTTAATGGCAAATCTTATTGCGTCTATGTCCTTAACTGAGAAATATAAAGTAGATGGAGTGTATGGGATTTTTTTTTTTTTTTTAATATCTTTACACTGTGAAAGGTGGTTCTTACAGGAGCATTTCCTTTGTTAATGGATGGCTTTTTTTTTTTTTTTACAAAACACTAATAAGGAAATTTGCAAACGAAAATGAGGAAAGAGGCACCAAACAGTAATATGGGGGGGTAGGTGGACGTGGGAAAATGTTGTGTATTTGCTATTTGTAAGGTAGAGGCAGTGTTTCTCATGCTCCTTCATTACAGCAGTGTTGCTGTTTTTTGGGGAGGAGGGATGGCCTTAGCTCATGTTGTTTTCAGATAACTAGATCTTTTGCTAAAAGTATATATTGTGTACTACATTGCTAATGGCTGACTACGAATAAGTGTTGGAGCTGTGGAAGGGAAATGTTGAAGGTGGACGTTCCTACATCAATATAAAATGTATTTCCACACTGTCCACGGGGCATACATCTTATTGTTAAGTGTGTACGGATTCTCGGGCACGTCACCGTCCTGTATGCTAGCAAATGGTCATGTGGCATTCTCCCCAAGGTGTGCAATTAAGTCAGAAGTTACTTTACATTATGGATACGTGTCACTACTACAAACCGATGACAAACCAGGGATGGTATGGTTAAGTTGCCCTACTAAAAACCTGTGAAATTCAGTAAAATAAAACTTTGTTAAAGGGACGTTATGGTTATGGTTAAAATTCGCCAGTTATGGTAAGCTAAGCAACCATAACTTGCGCCACCACTGTGCACTGCTAAGACTAACACCCAGGACATCAAAAATGACATCACAAATGTCATTGATGACATCACTGATGACATCATATGTGCATTTAGTTTTCATGCACAGCCTCCACAAGGGATTGTCATTATAATATTGGCATAAAAGTATATGCCAAACAGTCCATTAAGCAATGCATTGATATAAATTCCATTGCATTAATGAGTACTTTTCAGTACATGAACGACCTCATGAAGAAATGTAGGCCTTGTCTGCAGCATGCACCATAGAGGTGCAATATTCCACATCTTCCCATGGTGAATAGTAAAATGATAAATGCTTCCATTACAGAATTTTGCATACTGTGAAACATAAGTACCTACGAATGCTTCCCTTACAGGATAATTGTCCTATTATAGACAAAACATACAGAGACCGCAATGCACACAAATCGAAGCATACACATGGAGCGTAAAGTAAACAAAATAAACTGCAGTATTACCAGAAAGTGTTCATAACCAAACTATTTAACTTCATGCACAGAAAATATTCTTGTGTTTCAGGATTCCTTCTTCTCCTATGTATATGTGTCATATGATGTAACTGTACCCTAAGGATGTGTTGTAAGAAGATATGAGAACGGTAAGGTCTACAAATATAGTACTTTTTATGTTTTTAATTCCTGACTGACAGTGAGGAGAGCCACCTGGCTTAGATATGTCAGTGACCAAAAAAAGTGGGAGCTAGACATGTGATGCCATCAGTGATGTCATCAATGACATTTGTGATGTCATCTTTGATGTCCTGGGTGTTAGTCTTAGCAGTGCACGGTTGTGGCGCAAGTTATGGTTGCTTAGCTTACCATAACTGGTGAATTTCAGGGGTTTTTTGATTTTACTGCGAACCATAACATTCCGTTAACAACGTTTTTTTAGTGAATTTCATAGGTTTTTAGTAGTGCAACTTAACCATAACGCATAACGTCCCTTTAACAAAGTTTTTTTACTGAATATATATATATATATATATATATATATATATATATATATATATATATATATATTCCCCACTTAAGATGACCACTGGTGTGCACATGACAGATTGGATAAATGCCCACACCAAGATGGCCACCGTGCATGCCTGAACAGGAGGACTGGTGGGAATTGTAGTTCTCGGTGCAAGCCCTACCTCCTGTATTTAAACACTCATGAGGACAAGCCCAGCAGAGAACCTAGGGCCGTTCGTCCCCACTGTAGGGAAAGCACGTAGGACCCTGACGGTGATTTGGGGGCATTGACAAGGTGGGGGAAGGCCCTACGAGACCTGCTCCCTGAGTGCTGTGGGCCCAGGATGCCCATTAGAGTGCACAGACTGGGGGCACTGTTAGCAGGTGCTCCCGTAGAGATAATTGGGGAGCTTCTGCGGGAACCCCACCTGCCCCCAGGGTCGGACTGGGACAAGAAATACGACCGGACACCACAAAAAAATTGGCCCACCCCTTGCCTCAAAAAAGTGGCCCAGCCCTCGCCTCACAAAAGTGGCCCACCCCTCGCAAAACGTGGCCCTCAAACCATCACTCGTGAATCGGGTCAATTCACGACTTTACAGAAAATGCTACTTATGGAGGGTTCATGTGTCTGTTACATTACAACACAACTCATAAAATAACATAACTTTGCATGCAAGAATGGATCACCATATGTATCATTAATATCTGTATGTATAGATCCATATTGTCAAATTACTGTGAATGCAAGCAGACGTCCAAGGCCAAATGATAATGTTATTGTACAGCACTTACGTTTAAGCTCTTTTTTATAGAACAAATATGCATACAATATCACCCAACCTGTGTTGCTACTCATTTATCGACCTCAGAAGGATGAAAGGCTGAGATGGCCTTGCTTGGATTCGAACCTGCAGATCATACACACACAATGCAGTGGCGAGCGCTCAACCCACTGAGCTATCATATCAGCTATAGTAAAATTATCAATTATTACGTAGTGGATACCATTAAACTGGTAACTGAGATATTGTTTGGCACGCCCTCTGCCAAACCTTTGTCAAATACCAATGTGTCCCAGCTCCCCCACTCCATCCCAGCTGGAAGGGACAGCATTTCAACAGTTCTGCGCTTACCTTCTGCTCGCACTGCACATGACGCATGCTTATCTGCTTCCGCTTGGTAACGGAGGCACAGCATTATTTGCACCAAGAGTACACATGCACTAAGGATCTGGGCAGGGATTTGAATTAATTGCCACTTGGCTCTAAACCCAGAGACCTAAATTGGCAGCTCTACCCCAGACCCTGGGTATATACCTCCAGCATTGCAGATTTCGTGTCATATTATGGGTCCCAAAAGTTGTCGCTGGCCATATCTTTCACGGTAAATCAGTGAAAGGTGTGATTCTGGTTTATGAACTTCTACTCTACGTGGCTAAAGGCTGTATTCAGGGAATATGGCCTGACAGGAAGTAAACATATGTCAACCATCAAGCCCAAACAAACACTATAGAAATTCTATATGATCTGCAAGGGGACAACGTAATGTGTCCATACGGTGCTGGCTAGTATCTGGGTGGCGCCTCTCTTACCTCAGCTCAGGGCCGGTTGTGTCTCTCTGTCTCTCCGCTGCCAGCAGCAGCAGGCAGGCAGTCTCAGCTTCAGGCGTGCGCCTGTGGTGGTGGAGGTGAGTGGGCTGTGGGGTAGGATGTCGGTGGGTCGCCTCTTTGCCAGCTGGCTGGCCTGGGTGGCTGGTGGCTGGTGGAGTCAGTGCCGCTCTGTGCCCTCCTGGTGTTCTTCAGCATCCCGCTCTTCGGTGGCGCTGCACAGATGGTTGTCCTCACACACCATGGAAGAGACAGGTGTATGACACTACCCGCCCATCCCTTCTTATTTGATGTAAAGTGCTGCGGTGGAGGGAGGGATGGGTGCGTTGGTGGATGGATGAATAGGATGGGTACGAGGGAGGGATGGGAGGTACGTGGATGGATGTATTGGTGGATGAAGGATGGAACTTGAGGCTTGATGGATGGACAGAGGAACGGACAGGACACGTGGATGGATGGATTGGATGATGTATGGACGCATGGATAGATCGAAAGACAGATGGATGAATGGATGGACGAATGGAGAGATAGAAAGATGGATAGGTGGATGAACGGACGGACGATGGATAGATAGAAAGACGGATGGATCCAGGATGAATGGATGGATAGGTGGATGGATAGAAAGATGGATAGGTGAAGGATGGATGGATGGATGGATGGATGGATGGACGGGTAAGTGAATAGATGGATAAATGGATGGATAGGTGGATGGTTGGATGGACAGCTAGGGTATGTGAATGGATGGGATGATGGAGGGATACTTTGGGTACTGTGGTTGGGGGAGTATGGATGTAAATATGATCGGGGTGTGGCAAGAGAAAGAATGGGCAGTTGATTGGACCTGGGCGGGGGTGGATTGATGGATGCTTGGATAAATCGATGGATTGATGGGTGCATGGATGGCAGGATGGGCAACAGGACAGATAGACTGGACACACATCCATTAACCCTATATTGGGAGAGCACGCTTTCATCTTTCAGGCTCAGCCTATCACATACCTGCCAGCACAGAATCCACGAGCACAGAAGGCCTTGCCACATCATTATAAGGGAAGCCTCCTCTTATATATGCCCCTGCTATACCAGTGAAGTGACAGGGGCGCCGCCCATGCCCGTGCCAGCACACCCTGGCCTGGCCGCACGTCCAATCCCGGGGCACCACGGCCTTCCGTGTTGTACCTGTTCAGAGCGTATCTGAATGCACAGTCAATCACTGCTTGAACTACCGTGCTGACAGTAAACACAATATGTGGGAAAAGGGCCAAGGGCGGAGAGCGGAGGCCGGGCCACGGGGAAGTGTTCAGACAAGTGCTTTCCGATCGCCTTGGCATCACTCATGGCATCAGTGCCCCCTCCGTGGCGGGGTCAGAGAGTTAGTGAACGGGTGTGTGAGAGTGGACGGGTGAGGTGCTCTTCACAGTACCACCAGTGCTGCCATGATGTGCTTTCTTACATACATCAGATGTCAGTCAGTGCTGTCATATAACATATAATGCCATCATGTGCCCCAGCCCAGGTAAATACATCGTCAGAAGACACTCCCATCACATGCACGGCTACTCACAGCATTTTCAAGTGAGTGCCATCATATGCCAAGTTTCTCCCGCAAGAAGTCGTATTTTCACATCATACGCCTCAGTGCCCTGACTGTTTACCATGCAGTGCTAGCACACATCAGGAATTGTCAGGCAAAAGCGTAGGTACTCCCATCGTTAGCTAGGACACTCATGATATGGCCAGGTGCTCAGGTCAAAGGGCAAGCATTCCTAGCATATACCATGCATCGCCATCATGCTGGCATGTTCGAGCATGCCATGTCAGATTGTGCCCCATTTGGCAAGTAATATGTGATACACACAGGTGCTTACATCATTCACTCAGCATTTATTTCCACCACGTGCCCAAGTGCACCATTAGACACGGCTTGCCATCATGTTCCCAGCCACTCACACCATATGCCAAAAATGCCTGGACACACACATCACTTACACAGTGTGTGCCATGCTATGCCTTGTGCACATGCCGCATGAAAGGCTCTGCTGTCAAATGCACAGGTATTATCGCCATTCAACATGTTTCTGCCATGTGTCACAAATGGGAGCGCATTGCCAGCAAAATCGTATTTATTTCATTCTATTTCAAATGTTTCATTAGCGCGAACATGGCTCATGAGAACATCACAGCATTTTACAAAACACAAATACAATTTAGTACAACAAAATGACAAAACAGCAAATCCATCAATGCATTTCGTGTGGGAAAAGGGTGGAGAGCGGAGGCCGGGGCCACGGGGAAGTGTTCGGACAAGTGCTTTCCGATCGCCTCGGCATCACATGGATCATGGCATCTGTGCCCCCTCCGTGGCGGGGTTAGAGAGTTAGTGAACGGGTGTGTGAGGTGCCCTTCATGGTACCACAGGTGAGGAAGTGGAACAGATCCCTGTTACGCCTTCATAGAAAATACGTCTCCCGAGTCCCCCGCCACCCCAGTCCCGACCCCCCTCGGCCGTCCCAGGCTCTTGGGTCCTTCCTTACCGGGGTCAGTCTGCTGCTGCTGCTGCTGGGGGCCAGGCCCAGGCTCAGGGCAGGCTGCTGGCGGTGGGTGCCGCGGCCACTACTCTAGTAGTGCTGCTGCCTGCTGGGCTGCAGGGCTGGCAGTGGCTGCCTGCAGACAGTGTCTTCGTGAGTCGACGACGGTCAGTTTTGGGCAATGGCTGGGCACTGGGCTGGCTGCTGGCTGACTCTCTGCTGCCTCCTCGACTCGTGGCCAAAAAATAATGCCAGGGTCAGGACTCAGGAGGAGGAGGCCCACTATATCAGAGAGAGTCATCAGTCATCAGTCACCCACGTGTTCACACTCTCTCCCTCCGGCTCCAAGACTGTGGCGGCACGGAGTCTGTCTCATCGCCGTCCCAGCCCCCACACAGCACAAGTTGCTTTCAACTTTGCAGGGCAACGAATTGATACTTCCTGAAAGTTGAAGGTAACTTGCTTGTGTGAACTTGGGCAGCCCCGCCCCCGGCAGCCAGGCCCCAGCCCTGCAGGCAGAGGAACCGGAGGGAGGGAGCGAGCAGCCCAGCCAACCTCTTGCTGTGTGTGCTGCAGTAGTCTGCAGACCGCCTGCCCCCCCGCCAGTCTTTGTGTATTGAGTTCAACTTCTCAGGGGGGTGGTGGGACGCTTGCACAGTGCCGCCGCGGCCTGGCCCTCTCATATGCATGATGCATCATGCACTATGATTATGATGCATGCATCATTGCAAATCATCAAAGCAAGGTAACAACGTGTTACCTTGCTTTGATGAATATGCTCGCCCTGAGTCGCCTCGCTCCACCCACCTCCAGGTCAGGAGGACCGGCAGCTCCAGAGAGTGAGAGCGTGCATGAGACTGACAGCGTGACAGTTTTCTTTGTTTCCATTCCTTTTCGGGCCCGGCACCCGAAGCGAGCTGGCTGCTCAGTCAGGCTGCGCACTAGTCTGTGATCTAAAGCTTGGGCCGCGCAGAGCCGACGTGAAACACGATTAAAAAAAACACAATTAGAAAAAAAACGGCCCACCTCAGGAAAAAACTGGCCCCCAAGGTCCCAAAGGTCATCGGCCAGTGGCCGATCGACCGATAGGGCCAGTCCAGCCCTGCCTGCCCCTGGCAACAGTAGAAAATGATTTAAAAAGGCCTTAGGTGAGTGAGTGGTAAAAAACTAAACTAGAATTCACTTGACACAGAGGTTGAAAATCAGAATATGATTTAGTTGAGGGAGAAGGAGAAAAGTGAAATAGGATCGATCATCTTTTAGTGACTAACAGAGGAGGCAGGATCCTAATTGATCACCTTAAATGACATAAATGTCTTGAGCTTTCTTGTCAGTGAGTAGGGCGTGAGAAGAACTTCCCAGAATCCTTTGGAGGTCGGCAGCAAATCACATGGAGTGGTTTCAACTGAATGTTCTACCTTTTTGTGGCAAAGGCAAAATATGAGTTGCAAAGTACATGATCACAGAATTGTTAGAAAGGTGGAGATTACATTCAGTGGTGCTTACTTTTTGTGAAAGATGAGACAAAATACTATTTGTGGAGATTTGTGATGAGACAAGATACTGACTCCTTTGAGAATCGGTGGTAGGCAGGAGATTACTTTGTAAGTGAGTGTGCCAACTTTTTGTGATGGACAATTGAAAATACCAATTTGAAAGAAAAATACTTAGAATTGTGTGAAGTAAGGTGATTATATTTAGTGGTGTGCCAGCCTTGTGTTACGCATGAGAGAAAATGTTAGTTGTGGAGATTTGTGATGAGACAAAATACTAGTTCTGAAAAAAAAGCCTGGGAATCATCTGCGGACAGGACATACATTTAGTTGCTGCAACTTAGTGTGCAAAATGTCTGTAATGGACAACACAAAATACTAGTTTAGAAGATTTACAATGACATTTCTTTAATGGACAACACAAAATACTAGTTGAGAAAATGTACAATGAAATAAAATACTAGTTGCGGAGAAACGTTCTTCAAATTGGAACACTCAGTTACACTCAGTATTTGTAATTGAGAGTTGTATCTTTTTGTGATCAGATAAGTGAAAATGGCCAAAACCCTCATGTAGATGTTTGTATTTGTCAGAGAATGTCACTGTTTCCTCTTCTTACTCATAGCATTTGTTTTGGCTGCACTAGAGCTATGAGACACCTGTGAGCCAAAAACGAAAACTGTGCGCAGACTATGCTGAAATTAATGAGTTGCTAAATTACCTACCGCATGATTGTGAGGAATTTGACTCTCCGCACGGTGGGTGTGCACTGGTCTGGGTTTTTTTTTGAAATTTTAAATGAAATTGAAAGATGGTAGATGAACCTCTGGAAAATGTGTGTGGCTAATCCACACACATTTTCCTATGCTCACCGCAAACATAAGCATAGATCTGTGTACTGCAGGTGGACACAGCCTACAGGCATAGCCCCCCTATCAAATTTAGTTGGGATGACAGGAGGAGTATATGATGTATCTCTGAACGGGGGAGACCAAACCTTCCCCCTGCCATGGCCAGCCTGATTAACTGACAAAGGCTCCATGGATCCATCATGTACTTTTGTTGGGCCCTTTAGCTGGTGGCAGCAATTTGCATACCATTCATAGGGTAATTCAACCAGACCCACATGGGGCCTGACTGCATAGGTTAACAAGGGAGACAGGAAACCCCAACAACCTTTCATATGCACTGTGCCAACCTGAAGCCAGCTCCCACCCTCAGTATCGATTGACAGTGAGCTGTCATGTCTGGGACTGCATGTTTACAGTAGTCCACCCCTCAGGGGACCCCATTCATAAGGTACAAGAATGGGATTTGCAGAAGCCCGAGAGTCTGGTCTTGGTGCAGTTTCAAGGGAGACCTGCCAATTTAATAAGGAACCACAGAGAGCTTCATTAACGAGAGAGACCCTCTGACCCACAACAGAGAGGAAGATGGGTGGGAATTAGTATTACATGTTTTCACCCCTTTACCTTTTCTGGTGCAAAGTACTCTGGTTATGACACACACATACAGGAGATTGATGGTGGGGACACAGGATTGGTTCATTAAGGTAGGATTAGCCTATAACAATCCTGTGGTCCATTTGGCTTCAAAAGAGGGATCAGCCCCTCTTTTGGCAGATTACTTCAAGGCTTCACCAGAAGCAGAAGGAAGAACTCATCATTGGACCCTGGCTGAAGGTACAGTCTGCCTTACGTCTTCTGCCAGTGAAGGAGAGGACCTCCAAGAGGGAAGCAAGATCCCTCTCCTAAACATTTCCCAGGGAAAGGGGGAGATAACGAATCAGGAGGACCCTCCAGCAGCTCGAGAGCCAGTCCTCAGCCAGCACACAGCGTGCCCTGCTAGGCTCTGCAGTAGGCTTTCTAGATAGAAAGTGCCAGAGAGTCTCCCACCCAAAAACCAAGGACGGGCAGCTGCCTGCAACACAATCCCCAGTTTTGGGCCGTCCACCTTAAAGGATGACACAAGCCCAGCGAAGAAGCTGGGAGAAGTGCCTCGATGAGCATCTACCGCAGTCTGCCTTAAATGACATTTTTGAGCAAGTCGAGTTCCTCAAGCTGTTACCGACTGGAACGCTGACTGTTGTCAAGCCGCAGTTACTTATAGACATCCAAGCTGTCTCGACCAGTGCTTCAGAATGACTGATCAGCACTGAGACAATGATTCCTGACCTCGAGCTGCTGTGTAGGCAAGTCTGCAGCCATTCATCCTGCTTCACTCGACGAACTGTCTTCCTGCCTAATACCCGAAGCTGACTCACATCTTGACCTCTGTCACAGAAGTCTGCAAAGTGCCCTAAAGCCGACTCAACCCTGTTGAGCACCAAGAACATCTACAGCACAAGGTACATTGTGCTTCTGTCCCCCTGGTCCTTCCCAGGAGGCCCCTAGAGATGGTTTAAGACCCATTTCTCCATTTGTGCTAAAGCCAAGAAATCTTAACAAACTGTTGTGTTTATTAACCATACAGACTACGCTCCTGTCATTATCCAGAGTGCATCACTTTTTCTTCCTTGAAACTGTCCTCTGCATTACTTTACAGGGTGGGTTGTATTTCGTAGTGCTGTTAGATTGTCTGTTGTGATTAATAAAGTAGATATTTTTAATACAACCTTCCCTGGACAGTCCCTTTTATCATTGGGTAATAATTGTATTTTCGCTATGTTACAACTAACCAACGATGCACGCCCCTGTGGAGATAAGCCTGCCGTTCCTTCCACATTACCAAAATTGGACAAGGAGGTTTATAATTTGCTGGTGTTTCCAATCTGTTCAGATCCTTTCTGGTGTACTAGAGGTGTGGGGCTGATTGATGGGTTAGAAGCCGATATTCATCCCTGGACCACTGGTGCCCCGGAAGTTGATGATTCGTCACAATGCTACTCTCTTTGTCATATGAGTGTCTAGTCAGCAAAGTAATTCATCATGGGCGGTGCCCAGACCTTACTCGCCATTGGGTACATGTTGGCAGCAAACAAATCCAAAAATCTATGTCGCTAGCTTGGAGGCCACTTTAAGATAAGGGACCCTAGTTATTTGCACATAGTTCTCAACCCATAGCTCTTTGGCTATATATGCATATTTTCTAACCCTAGGCCTACTGGCACTTTGGAATCCTGGCAGCCTACAAGTTCACCTGGCTCTCAGGAGTTTGCACTTCCCCCTTTATGCCCAAAGCAGGGTCTATAAACATTCCCACGTGTGCGCCTAGAGACCGTCTTTGGTAGGGCATGAGTTACCAACCTTCTGCCAGTTCCCAGAAAGAGTGCTGGTCTTCCTGTGGCTTTGACCTTTGTTTTGATTAGCTACATGGACAGTTGTCACAGCTGTACTTGTAAGGTTAGCAATACTCTTCCTGGAGGGTCTTTGCACTAAAGTTTGTAACAGAACCATTGCCACCTGACCTATTGGTTCTAATGTTATCTTCGCAGGAGAATGAAAGGGTTAGTTGGGCATGATATGCATATGTTTGCAGCAGAGGCTAATGCAGTGAGGCGTATTATCAGCTATACTTGCTATAGAAACTCCCTCATTACGAGTCCGGCGGTAGCCGTGCCAGTAAACACGTGCACCATGTCGTAATGGTGCCGGTGTTTCCGTGCATCTCTGCAGCCTGGTGCCGTTCCACCCGCCAGGCACCCACCCGAAGAACTCGTAGTTTGCCGGTCCGGAAAATGGTGCTGGTGCGGTTTTACCGGCACCGTTAATTCTGGACCGGAAACCATGTAGTGATGTTTGCAATGCTTTCCTTACACAATCATTAAGGTACCTCAGGAGAGAGGCTGGTGCTGTAAACACGAGGCAGTGGAGGGCAACTGCCTTCCAGTTCCTTCCATTGTGCCCTGGTACAGCGTTGGGGGTATGAATGCAGTACACCCACCCCATCAGAGACCTTCGTTCAGTCCAGAACGGCGTGATGATCAATGGCTCTGTTTTTCTCTGCAGACCTCCTGGTACCTTCGTCTCAGTACCCAGAATGCATTGGGGTGGATCATTAAGCTCCTGTCTCCATGCCATTGCAGGAAAACAACTGAAAAGCAAATATATACGAATGTGAAATCCCAAGGCAACATCTGAAGTAACGATAACAAATTCATCGAAGAGAGAACCGTCTGGGTCTGACAGAGCTGTAAATTAGGACAGCTGTCTCCCTGTAACAATTATCAGAAAAACACATTTCATTGCAAATGGAGAACAGCACTGGTTGCTTCTCTTATTTAAGAAATGCCATCCTCTTTTACTGTAGCGTCGGGAGAAGAGTACTCAAGACTTGGGTCACACGGTGACATAAACGTGGGACTATTGCTGCGAGATGGCGGTAAAATAGCTCGGTAGGTTAAGTGCTCTCAGATGCGATCTGTTTGTGATCTGCAGTTCGCAGGTTTGCTTCCCGGCAAGGTGGACTCAGCCTTTCATCCTTCCGAGGTCGATAAAATGAGTGCCTATTTCGGCAGGGTAATAATACTTGTATATATTTAAAGAATGGTCTATTCAAAGCTCTTTGGATAAAGGCACTATATAAAAATAAATGACAAGTTATTACTTACTCAGCAGACAAAAAGCAAAGGGAGTGCTGTGCCAGGTAATAAAAAGTTCAGCCTAAATATTAAGAAAGAATAAGAGATGAAGACATAATGTTAGTCCAATTAGCAGAAAAGTCTTGTTTATCTCACCTTCCCAACGGAGCTTCAGACAGGGCTGAGGTCAAAAGGCCAACAACCCATTAGCAAAAAAAGCTTTGGCAAAGCCATTAGTTTTGACTCCTGTGTAGGTAAGGGATATGCATTTTCCAGGCACTGCCATAATGGTGCTACCTGGAATAAGATTGCAACAGTTGTAAATTGGTGCGAGTACCTGGGCATACGATAGCAGCGACTGCTAAATGCCCAGCTAATACCTGTACACAAGACAAACGTGTTGGCTTTGTCAATGCATTTTTTTAACTGGACTTCAGTGCAAGTAACAGATTTAAATCAAGTGGCTGAAGGCACACTGGGCTAAGGCAGTCTCGGTACACCAGTATCACACTTTACAGCTGCAATTAGGCCATGAACCTTCAGCAGACTGCTTAGAAATAACAATCACAGGCCACGGTTTGATGTTGCTGCTTGATAGAGCTAGATCCAGGAGATCCCAGCTTGATGCGTTTTGGAAGGGAACGGGCAGATAGTTAATGGGAATGACCATAGGGATCAGCATGGCCATGGGCAGTCAATAGATGGTTAAATAACCAAACAACCCCAAAAAGCTGTGTGTCCCTCCTGACATATCATCTCACTGCTAACTGCACACCAATACATTAGATGTTGCTTACATGTGGTGATTAAGCGCACCTATTTGCTAAAACTAATGAAGCAAAGTGAGCAAAAACGTTAAAACATTGTTTTGAATATGTGTCATCCGAAAATAGGTATTTTGCTCATCAAATCACTCATGATGCATGTCACGTGAAAAGAAAAGTAGGGAACTGCCCTTTAAATAGTATTCTGACAAGCAATAACCCATGACAAAGGTTCCTGGACTTTAGTTGAACCCAAACTCCGAAAAACATGACTGCCTGTAAAGGTAATTCTTTGCAGTAGCTCAACTCCCTACTGCACTGACCTGGTAGCCATTTTGGATTTCTTGATTTGCTCAGTAACTTAAGTGCTTGCTTTGGAGATTGGTGTACTGCCAGGTTTGAATCCCTGCAGGGTGGACCAAACACTTGGTCCCTCAGAGGTCCATAAAATGAGTAGTACATCTATTAGTACCCCAGGAAGTGATCTGGCAGTCCCTCATTGGTTGAACTTTGGGCTATATTTCCAGATATGGCCTGCAGTTTCTGCCACATCACAATCCTCAAGGGTTAGCCCAGTCTGCTTCCTCTTTCTCCTCTGGGTGCCATCTTTTCCTGCTCCCCTCTCTGTTCCTTTATCCTCATATCTCCGGGCCCATGCAGGCAACTCCATCGACTCCTTCCCCTTCTTGCCGGATGAGCCAATTCTTACTACGCGTATTGCCGGGTCCATTGTCATGCCGTCAATGCCACTACAAACCCCTCCTCTCTTCCAACTGTTAATAATCCCAGGCCTGCTGCAGCATACACAGCCTGTCCCCATGATACTAAGTAAGAGTGATAGCCCGCACCAGGGGCTACAACAGGCCATCATGGGCCTAACTTAGGTTTGTGGTCATTACAATCCCGTTAGCCCACTGGGGAGGGCTGTAAAGCTTAATTATAACAGCACATAGATGTGGACAGTAGTGCTTATAGAAATGTGGTCTCATTATTATAATCCAGTCTTTTCACCATGCCACAGCCTGAACACATGCTAAAAGAAGGGTGACTCGTGTCATCCTCTTATACCTTTACCAGGGTAAGACCCAGTTCAGCACAACTCTTCACACAGACTGGGATACACCAGCAGTTCATTGCAAAACAACCTCTCATCAAATAATAGTGCATTGTATTTATTTCTCTATTATTACCATTCATTATTTAAACATTCCTCATAAGCAAATATCACAATTTATATTTTGACAGAAATGGCAAAAACACTTGAGTGGCTAGAAGAAAGCTTTCCCAAAGAAGAAATGAGTGATGATGAAATCTCTGATGGTAAACAATACATCTTTCAATATAAACAAATAATGTGATTTATACAGAGCTCATTGAAATAATAATTTCTTCTTTTCTTATAGTACATAGTTTACATGTAGAAACTACACCACAGGTTAATTTTGGAGAATCCCAACAATCAGAAATACAATACCAATCCAAACTGTACAGAATCAAATCATGACCTTGTCTTCAAAATTGGATGAATTTAGCAAGCAATGGGCCTCATTCCGGGTTTGGAGCTAACCATGGAGTAATTAGCTCCATGATTGCCTCCGAAACCGTCCCAAATCCGGCATGGTGAATGGAGTAATTACCGGTCCATTCCAGGGTTGGAGGGACCGGTAATTCCCCATTCACCTTTTGCCCTTCCCCATTCCCATTTCTGCCCCATAGGGCTCATTGGGAATGGGGAAGGAGGTAATTACGGCACCGTAAATTACAGTACCGTAATTACCTCTGAAGTACCTAAAAGCAGGAGGTAAGGAAGAACCCGCAAAGGGACCTCGGAATACGGAGGTAAGGGATTACCGCATCGGCACCCTTACCGGTGCCGGTAATTCTTACCTCCAACCTCGCAATGACCCCCAATGACTTTAAAGAACTTTTAAATTATGTTAAACATCATGTTATTAGAAATGTTGATTATCACTGTCCTATTTGTACCTGTCCCTTTAACCCCAGTAATCACCCCAACCAAATTCACAAAATATAAATGAAAGATGGTTTGATGAAACTTCCCTCCCTCCCTCCTTCCCTCCCACTCTATGGGCCTCATTACGACCCTGGCGCTAATGGGTTAACGGCGCAGTAAAAGGCTGCGGCGCCGTTAACCCATTAGCGCCGGATTACGAGGTCCCTTTGCGGGACCCGACCTTAACGGCTGGTCTACACCAGCGACCATGGTTTTCCGCCTGGGTCGTAATGAGGCCCTATGACTTTATAGAAATTCCAAATTCTCCCATTTTTGCTTCTTATTACGATACCCCATCCCTTTCATAAATATCTTTATTTTTATACTATAAATATCTTTTATTTCTACAATTCTGTAATAAATTCCTTTTTTTGAAAAAAACAATTAATGTTCACCGTACTGAATCCGCACATGTCCGGTCTTGCATGACACACTTTTAATTAGTCCGCGGCCAGCGCACCCTTTTTCAGACATCAATGCTCATGCTCCCAGCGTCTCTAGCTTGATGGGCTCTGCAGACACCCACCTTGGACATTCCCGGATGTCATCATGTGATCACACCAGTGCGGCGTAAGGACGTGTACACGGACAGTGTCTTTGCACCACGGACAGTCTGGAACTGCATTGTTGGCCAATCTAGGATGTTTAAAGTTGTAGTTTTACCCTTCCAGAGCTCTTAGACCTATTCTTAGTTGTTCTGTCAACTTTTACAACTTTCCAATGCCTATTTTCGACCCGATAATCTGCGGACAGTTGCACAGTCCGCAGACGGTTCCTCTGAAATAATCCACCCATTAATTTTAGTCATTCTCAATCTGGCAATCCAGGAGAGAGTACCTATGAGCATCTGCTCATCAGAAACGTGTAACCTGCCTCAATGGTATCTGTCATGGCCATCCCTCCTTCCCAGGGGCTACCATCACAACCACCAGCTGGAGGGCCTGGAGAGGGGAACAGGCATAGTGATGCAGAAGAGGATGACGAGGAACAGGAAGATGAAGTAGACGAAGCTCCTACCTCCAGAACCCGGAGTGAGTCATAGGTGTGGTGGCTTACAACCATTGGGGCTGTACCAAAGGCTCGGGCTGCTCAGGTGAAATGCATTGAGTGCAGGATCGTACTCATTTGAGGACAACCTGGGCAGTACCCTCTTCAGGAACACCTCTGTGCGCCGCCACACTCGCTCCAACCACCCGGGTGCTCTGAGAAAGGCTGTTTCTATCTCAGGGAGAAGTAGGTTATCTTCATCTACCGCATTTACCTCAACCGCTCCTTCCAAAGCACTCCTGTGGGGCAGAGGATCCCACCGGCTCCCTCGCAGGCCATACAGGAGGCTGTCGATCCTTACCTTTCGAGGGTCACAGTTGTCTGTATGTACTGCGACACACCATTCTGCAGGCAGTAGCAGTTTTGGAGTGCTTTCAAAGCTTTTGTAAAGGAGCATGAGAAACACTGCCCCTTCCTTAGATTTAAGGCACGCCCAACATCTTCCCCTGTCCACCTGCCCCTCCCTATTTGTCGTTGTGTCCCTTCCGTCTCTTCCCTTCCTTCCCTCCCTTCCCTCCCTCCCCTTACCTCCTTGCCTCTCCTACAAATTCGTTTTGGAGCTACCTTTCACAGTTAAAAAATCAACTAAAAACAAATCACAGGACCTTTTTACAGCCTGCATAGTCCACGGACACTACGATAGTTCGCGGACATGTGGAAAATTCCAGGCATGGTGGAATAAAAATCAATTATCTTGTTTTTCATTCAAAAATGATGGCGATGGAAACTCTGGCGTCTGTGGTAGTGGTCTTGACTCCAGAGAAGCTAGAAGCCAAGTGGTTCGTCTCAACCAGTGAGTCGATGGGAGAACCGATAAGTACCGGGTCGTGCTTAGTGACAATTGCAGGAGTGGCAAACTTCGAACCAAAGCTAATGAACTTTGAAATGAACTGTAAAAGAAAGCAAAGAGGAGACCAGCTGCCGAGGGAAAGCGGTACCACGTGTGTGCTAATTTGAGAGACTCTGGTCGAGTCCCATATGAGAAAAACTACAAGTACCAGAAGGCTGTAGGAAGGCCCGCAGAATAGGTCAAGGTGGTCATACAGAGGGTCAAGCAAAATCCCTGTACAATCGAAAGACTTTCATCTACGAGCACTGTGAAAGAAAGGGATGTGAATCCCATAGTGCAAGTCAACATTGAGAAACCAAGGGAATTGACTCCTGCTAAAGTCAAGAAGGGTCCATCCTGGATGGGGGAGATCCGGGGTGAAGCTATATTCAGCACTGGCAGTCGAAAGAGGTCTGAGCCCGAAGTAGGGAGATCCAGGGGGGAATCCATAACCTAAGGGCTGGCAGTCGAGAGAGGTCCGAGCCAGAGCGAGGGCGATCCAAGGAGTTAAGCTAGCACCCAAAGTTTAATGAGAAAAAAATACAAGATACAAATAAATACTATTGAGAAGCAGATAAAGCAATTACCCAAGTACTAGCAGTCAAGAGAGGTCCAAGCCCGGCAGAGGGAGATCCAGGGATGAAATCGTCACCTGAGTACTTTCAATCAAGCAAGGTCAGAGCCCGGCCGAGGGAGATCCAAGGGTTGAAGCTTTCATCAAAACATTATGTGCATTGCAATTAAGAGGGGTCAGCCCAGAAGAGGGGGACCCGAGGGTGAAGCCATCACCCTAACGGAATTGTGAAGTATGATACGAAAAGGGTCAGCCCAGAAGAGGGGGACCCAAGGATGAAACCATCACCCATATGGACTTTGGTAACAAACTTTCATTTGTTAAAGGAACTTTTGTTTTTTATTATCTGAACACATCAGGCCCGAAGGCGAGAGACTTTCTAAGGAAATGAGAATTGGCCATTGATGGTCCTGAGAACTGTCATTGGAACTGTCGTCTCGTGCTAGAGAAGCCCAAGACTGTACTGTGTTCCACCAACTCCACCTTACCTCATGCTCAAAAATGGGGAAGGGAGACTCAGTCTATCGCCTCCTGATTTATCATCTGACAACACTTCTTTCTTTTGGGAAACTTAACCCCACACCCTTTGTATTTAGCGTAAGGAATTGGCCATAGGTTTTCTTAGTATAGACCTTTTTATTTGACTTGACAGCCCTAGGACTGCCTCACTTTCATTTGATGGTCGACACCTGTCCCCATTTTAGCGTTAGGTTCAGATTAGGCATTTTTCCAACCCACCTGCAAACTTTACTTGTTTAATAAACACCCTTGAACTGTGATCACTTGTGTGTGTCTTGCTTGTGTCACCATGAGTTTCTCACAATAATGAAGGATCTTATATCTTGAGAAACCAATGGAATACTTTGTAACTGATTTGTCTTAAAATGACTCGTATGAAGAGGTAGGCATACGTTGTCCATCTGATAGCAGAGAGCCAATAACAAACCTAGCTCCGATATGATTGTATATCTGGATGTGTCCCTTAACCAATCCCAACCCTTGATAGGATTTTCACTATTGCCACGTAGTATGACATCACTCTGATACATAAAGAAGTATATAATTGTATTTTTTGTGGAAATCGCTGAGAGACTGAGTGTACGTCCGTTGATGTTCGTTGTAACCTGCCAGTTTTAGATAATTGCTAATAAAACAGCAACTTGCCATCTTCTTGAGTTTGTACGGTTATTTGGACTATTCTGGTGTAATCCCATCCAGCTATAAATGCAAGTTCCAAGGGCCATACGCTCATGTGGTAGCAGTGCGGATGGTTTCAGATCTAAACTAGTTTCACTTCAGAGATTCAGACGATAGGGCATCCTCTGCCATTAGCTCGAACATCGTTGTGTTTCCTGTGGAGAGCAGCCGACAGAAATAAACTTGCAAGAAGAATCGAGATGGTGGGCAGGTCCCTCTTTGAAGAAATCCATGCTCGGTTTCCAAGAGTGCTCCGCGGATGTAAGGGCGAAGTGGTCAGATTGGAGGAGGAGTCAATACCGAAGGCCTCGAGTTGGTTAAAGAGATGTTATTAGACTAAGGGAAATGGCAACATCAAGGGGTGGGATTGTGATATTTTTGGCTAATGGGAAATTTTGTGTGGGAGAACGCCTAGGTAATCCTATTTCAAGGGCGATAGAAGAAGACATCTCAAATTCCAGGTGGAATATTAAGAGAGAGAATATACACAGTCAGGATCATGGAATGTGACATCTTAAACTCTGTACAGGGTAATATAATTGGAGGCGAGGAAAGAATACATCTTACTATAAATGTTATAGGGAACAGGGAAGGTGATCACAAGGGTTATTAATGTGTATTGTGTTATTATTTTGAGTGTTATTTCATCTATGAAGTTCTGAGAGGTGACAAACTGTGAAGGTTGGAAGTGACGTTGTTTTGAGTTAAGTGTATTAATAATAATAATAATAATAATAATAATAATAATTTGGCATTTATATAGCGCTACGAACCCTCAGGTATCTGAGCGCTGCTTATTATTACCCACGGTGTGTGGTGCTCATTTATCGACCTCGGAAGGATGAAACGCTGAGTTTGGCTGCACTGATGTCAAAGCGAGCGCTCTACTCGCTGTGCCACTTGACCGGCTGATATTAAATGATATTAAATGATAGGCGCCAATCAGAAGACATATAGGGCCAGTCTAAAGACAGAAAGGTTGTTGAGACAAAAGAGGATTGAGCAGCGATTGATGATGCTTGCTCATATTTATTGTTTTTAAGACTAAAAGTGTTGAGCAACAAACCTTGAGATAAGTTGAGATGTATTAAATATAAACAAGGTAACGACCTGGTAAGTATTGACAGTTAATTTTGACTTGTCATTATGGAGGACACTCCTCTTATGCACCTTTCAAAACATTACTGCGACTTGCGCCCAAGCTCAAACAGTACAGTGCAGAATGGGTAAAGGGGACAGCTTATAAAATGTTCATGCCATGACTGTTAGGGGGATCATAGTCAAAAGCAGTATTACAACACATGACCACATATGTGCACACTGCTTACACAGGAAAGAAATTAGAGAAGAGATTGATAGTTTTAGAACTTTGGAAAATGTACCAAGAGGAGAAAGAGGATCCATTACTGGAGGAGTGGATGCTTAATTTGAATAAAGGGGACGGCATTGACCCCTCGGCTCCTCTTACTCTGCCCGAGACTAATATCCTAGATGCAGAGGAGATAGGATTTTATCCTTTAAAGGAATTAAAGGCAGTGGCGGGGTATAGTAACCTGATGTATGAACCCCGATTATAGTAGCAATGACAGTCCCGAAGAGAGTAAAAGGAAGGAGGATTCCTGTAAATTCACACAAGATCAAGAGGAAAGCACCAAGAGATTGAATATATCAACAGATATAGACAGAGAAATTAAGAGATGGAAAGGAGAAAAGCAAAGGGCCGATGAGGTGACACTTGTACAGAACGAAAGGATGGGAGCACAGATATTACTCAAGTTAGATGGGAAAAGCATCGAGGAGGTCAGGCAAAAGGAAGACAAAGAAGAGCAAGAAAAGAAGAATAGGGAACAAGAAAAACAGTTGAGGGAGGATGAGCAAGGAAGGAAAAGCAAGGAATAATGGAGAAAGATATATAGAGAAGAACACGAGAAAGACAAAAAGCGGGTGGAGGAACAAAGGAAGTATGACAGTCAGAAGAAAGAAATAGAAGCAAGGGATAGGAGGGAAAGAAAGAGAAAGGAAGAAGAGGCACAACGAGTGAAGGAAAAGAGATTACATGAAAGAAGAGAAGAAGAAGAACGAAGGGAAGAAATAAGAAGGGAAGCACAAAAGCAAGAAAAAGAGAGGGCAATAAGAGACATGAGAGATAGAAGGAAAGTAAGAAGGAATAGAACAGAATAGAAGGCAGCGAGGTATTGACGCCAGTCTCGTTCTCAAAGAACAAATAAGTTTTCCTGATGAGAGAAATGACTCAAGAAATACCTAGGGTAGTACAGAAAGAGGAAAGGTATGTTGCAGAATGTATTGACAAGATATAGGAGCAAATGAGGCAGAACAGCGGGTAAGGGACTCAAGGGAGCAACAGGCGATCCCCGATACCAAAACCATAGGATGAGGAGGAAATTATGTTCATTGATGAATGCAGAGCATTGTCTTTCAGTAGATTACATTTAGATAGAGAAGAGGAGGATGATAGTCACACCAGTTGGGGTGCAGCAATGTCAGACGAAGAAAGGGAGTCAGGTCGTGAAATAGAAGGGGAGGGTACATGCGTCCCCTTGGGAAATCCACGTCTGGATAAGGAGGTAAGATGGTCGGATCTGGAACACCATAAGGAAAGAACACCAGATCCTATATCATATCCCAAACTTCCCCGAAGACGATTGTGCAGTGTAAGAGAAGAATCTCCACCTTATGTGAATAGGTTAAGGTTGTTACCAGCATGAAGACCAATAGGGATGATTACCGCTGCATTGGGTAAACAAATAATATGATCCAATTATGGGTGGGGTTCTCACAGTTCCCCTTGCTAAAGAAGGGGAGGAGCAAGACCGCAATGTATTCCATGGCCTCAGATGGATAAGGATAACTTAAAATCCAAGTTACCTAGTTTGACTCCGGGGGCAGGAAAATTGATCTATGAATTAGAGAAAATTCCAAGGGGAAACACATTAGCCATAGGGGACATAAAAGGTCTATTGACAGCTATTCTTGGAGAGAGTGCTGATGACATTTGTAGACAAGCGGCATATGCGAGTGTGACAGCACAAAATACAGCGCATGGTGGAGCACCATTTAATAATTACAGAGCAGACGTTTGGAGGGCTCTCAGGGTACAGTATCCCAATATGTCAGATATGGGTGCAATTATGACAAGTAACATGAAGGAAGATGAAGACCCTATTGCTTATCTTCAGAGCGAGATGTCAGCTTGAGACGCGTGAACCGTGGGAAAAAACAGTGGCACTATTCTATCGTATTGTGTGTCAGGGATTGCCTGAACCAATACAGAGACAAATGAAAAAACAAGTAAGAATGGAAGTCGAGCTGTGGGGCTGAGATAGAGTTGACTATTGTGCATCATTGCAGATTGTTACAAGAAAAGAACAGAAAGAAAGATGAGAACAGAAAGATTGAAGAAGCAAAGTTAGTTCAGAAAAAATTACCAAGATTTTCTATAGAAGAGGAGGTATTGACCAGTAAAGAAAGAGTAGGAATGCAGGAAATAACGGGTGCATCGCAGGTGAATAGTGTATGCCCAGTGGATCAAAGTGGGTATGGGTATTGGCCACGAGGTAGAGGTGGAGGATTTAGAGGAAGAGGAGGTGGATTCCAGAACACTCATGGTGGATTTCAAAATGCCCAGGGTGGAAGTCAGAATACTCAGGGAGGATATAATGGTGGGTTTGCCTGAGGACAGAAAAAAGATCCAACACTAGGGATCCTCCCGTCCCTCGCACACTATCGAAAATCCACCAAATATGGTGTTAAACAAAAGTTAATAGACATCAATCAATGTAAGGATAAGTGGTTCAAAACAGTTTCAAAGTAACAGCAGAAAAAAGATTTCAGAGAATGTGGATTTCATAAAATACAGTGTTTTTTAATCAAATCAAGAGTAAACATATTTTTCAAAAATCCAAGACACATAATGATATGGCTCTACGCGTTTCGAGGCAACCCCTCTTCTTCAGAAGCCTTGCTTGGACTGATGATGATTTGTAATTCATGTTCCAAAAGTACATTATCAGTGAAAAGGAAAAATAGAAAAACCAAACATTAATAGATATCATCAACTAATGGATAAAGCAGTTATGTCACTTAATTATGTAATTTCTCATACTTCAGTTACTGCTACTATCTATAGCATATGATTTATTATCCATGTTTATGTCCAATACACATACATCACACAATCTTTGAGGTCTATGTCGTTAGAGTTTACCCAGATCCAGGGATGCCTATGTCCATGGGTATCTGCAAAGTCCTGTGCCAAATGGCATTGTAATCAATCAAATCAAATATTTCAAGGCATATGAATAAAGTGGCAGAGTTACCCAGTATCAAGACTAGTTTGGATTCGACTAGCCTCTAATGGAATTTGTAGAGGAGATGAACTCACCTATTAGTGTGTAGGTATCTTGTAAAGAAAAGGAAGCAGCAGGGGAGGCCACCAGTAGTTCAAGTAGAAAGGTAACATACATCTAGACCTATTAAAGAGAGGGACCAGGTTACCAGAGTCAGTAAGCTCATAGCAATGCTTACAGGTTTCTAAATTAGGGTCGGTGTTTGAAGTTGTGCCAATTCAGGTGCACAATGTTAAGCAGTTGGCAATTAAACATAGGTCAAGTCACACTGCCGTTAGCCGTAGAACTATTGTCATATGAGGAGTGGTATTAACAGTTAAACAAAATGCGTATATTATTGCATACCTTAATTGCAATTCCAGTAGCTACATGGATGTAGCAAGTATGCGTAGTATCAATCTCCCATCCTTCCTGCGCCAATTCAACCCAACAATTAGAAGCTGAGTCTCTGCTAATCACTTTAAACGTGAGAAACGTACTTCAACTATTTTTAACATGTTCATATTTTATGTAGTTTCATTCCCTACACTTTAATTACGATTTATCCCCGAGATTTATAATCAATTTTATATATCTTTTGCTTTTTCTACTTTAAAAACAGTTGAAGGACGTTTCTCACGTTTAAAGTGATTAGCAGAGAATCAGCTTCTAATTGTTGGGTTCTCCTGGCGGTGCAGCTCTCTCTCTTTTGGTTTGGTGAACAGACCCATGAGATACCCTTACAGCACTCATGGGTGGGGGGTACAACCCTGTGCCCTAGTGTACCTTTTTGGGTACCTGTGGGTGGCCCGCAGAGCAGGGTATGGGCTGGTGGCAGCTCCATGCTGAATTTGACAGGTGCTCTGAGTATCCTCCATTTTGGGATACCCAGGCCCTGCCATTGGAAACAGTTGATTCCTGATGGAAACCAAGATGGCCTCTGTGGCCTCTTGCTTTCTATTGCCTGTTAACTTGTTTTCCCAAAGTCCTGGGAAGCCCTGACTCTGTCCCTTCCCCCTGACTGGCTGTTGGGTGGAAGTTCCATATATGGTGTTGTTGTGAAGTCTAGTCCAGACTGGCTGGAGCCTTCCCAGTGACTGTATGTTGTGGGTACGCCCTGTGGGTGGGACCTGGGTGAATGGAGTGTGTGACCAATATGCACTTCTTGTTGTGGCTGTCTGGTTTCTGGTATGAGAGACAAAGACTGAGACAGACCTGCCCGAAACTGGCCTGAATGCAGTGTGTAGTGTTGAATGGCTGGGTACTTGTCCCAATCCACATTCCTTGTTGTGAGTGTCTGAGAGGGAGGAGGATGGCCTGAATGCACTGTGTGCATGATTGGCTGACTGACTGCATGAATGCCCTTCTGTATGATTGGCTGCTGCGTGTGACCCAGCAGTGTGGATGAGAGACAGGATAGTATATCTGGGGACCTCTCACCACTGGAAATTGTTCAGAAGCTGTGTCTACACTTGAAGAGTAACTTGAACTGCTGATCCTCGATGCCCAGCTGGAAGAAGAAGACTTGCTGTTGCATTTGTTTTCACCTGATCTGAAAGCTGCCGAATTCATTGAAGACTGATCCAAGAGAGGACCTGGTAAGGCGCCCTCTTCCCGTGCTCCGAGGGACCATCGAGCACCGCTAACCTTCGCCGAAGCTCCCTGGAAGTCAGACCCTCGTAAGGCTGCCGACCCGAGACAGGACTGCCAAGGAGAACGAAGCAAAGCACCCAGACTTTGCCGCTGTTGAAGTCTATTGCCGTCGACCAGGGTTCGCATGTTTGTGTAACCGCTGGAGGCCTGTCGAAGTTGTGTTGCCCAGCCGTGGGGACCACTTGACGCCATGCCACTGACGACCGGAGCCGCCCGCTCCTTTGCCTAAGAACCTTTGAATCGAAGGACTCCCTTGTCCGCAACGTCGACCGTATTGTCCCGCCAGAGAAAGTCGAGGTCGACCAACGTGCTGAGGAGAATCCGCCGGTGGGTTTCCCGCCACCTGAAGGCCACAAAGACTTCGATGACTCGACGCACTTGTTGGGCCACAGTTCTTCTGAAACGCTTTGCGGTCCTGAACAATCAATCGCCGAGGTGCCCCGCACACCTCATCCTCGCAGGACGTCGCTGACGAGCACCGCCTGGATCAACGCCGTGGTCTCGGCACCCTCGAACTTCTCATCGCCGCTGTCGACGACAAGTTCACCATCTTCTACACCTCTCGACGATCCATGGCTCCTGCTTTAAAGGGAGTCACTCAAGAAGGTTCCTTCGACGCTTCTTCGAAGAACTCTACACCACCAGGTACATTGGGGGGGTAAAACCTTATAGGAGGAAATAAGACTAGTGAACAATATATGGACTGGGCTTGTGCTATATATCTTTATTTTACAGGTAAGGCCCAGGTGGGGGGATCTCCACACAGAACTGTGTCTATTGGTAGGGACCAGTATTCTGCCCATTGTTTCAACCCTCTTGCGTTCCTTCCTATCTCTATAGCTGGTTCCCTGGTTATTGATCTGTGTGACATTTTAACCGTACAGTTGATGAACTTTAATGAGATTTGATAACATTGGTGGTACCACTTTAGAATTGTATATATTTATCATTGTTGATTTCTGAGTACAAAGTGAGTTATTGTGATCGTGTACATACCTTTCAATATTAATTATATAAAGACTGTGTTTTCAGTAATACAGTGTGTGGACATTCCTTTGTGGGGGTTCAGTGACTACCCTGTACTTAAGAACCAGCCGCATCACCTCCTGAGAAGCTAGGCCTGATTGCTCGTCCATTGCTACCACAATAGAGAATCTTGGCTGGGGTCCTCTGTGCCTCTCCTCTACCATATAGAGAGCGGAAGTACAGGCACCCCCCACCAGTATCTTTACAGTAAGTAATGATAGCAGTACTCACACAAAGAACAACCCTAGGGTATAAAGCTTCGGAGTACTACAGTGGGATTTTAGATTCAGTTATGAGAGGACATTTTCCATGTGAACAATCTTTGACTGCTGCTGTGTTTGCAATTGAGAAGTTCACAAATATTACCATTGGCTGTGCCATGATGCTATACATGAAGCACTCCTTATTTGCCATTTTAGAGAAACTCAGAAGTACATTGATGTCACAAAGAGCATATGCGTACAAAGTCATGATTTCTAATCCAGTGATAAAAATTGTGAGGTGTAAAATAGTGAACCCAGCCACGTTTGTAGCTGAACCTGTAGAACAGAGCGATCATGTGCACGATGGCTCTAATTATGTTGAATTTTATGATGATATACCCCAGTGTGAAAGAAAATGCTTTAGCAGGAGGGGAGATTCTCTTTATTGATGGTTCTTTGAAAATCGAGCAAACTAGTGGAGAGAGGCATTCAGGATCCGCAGGTGTAAGACACAGATTAAATGGTAAATTTTAGGTAGTGGCAAGTGCAAGATTACTGTTCCATTTTTCAGTGCAGGCTGCACAATTAGCAGCGCTTATTGTTGCGCTCGAGAAACACAAAGATCAGCAAGTGACGGTGTACAGTGACTCCGCCTATGTGACGTCAACCGTACATGTAGGGCTGTCACGCTGAAAAAGGATGGGTTATTTCTGCTGAGACGGCACTCCAGTGCAACACGCATCTTTATTTGACAGGCTTATTAAGGTTCTACAACTCCCAATAGCCATACCGGTCGTAAAATGCACAGCATATACTAAATCAACAGACTTTATTTCTCACGGAAACAAATCCGCAGACTTAGGATCCAAAAAGGTTGCATATTCCTCAGAAGTTTTGAATTTCAAAACTGAAAATGTTAAAGAAGCATTGAATAGAACATGCTGGTACGAGAGGGATTTAATATGCTGTCAATTAGGCAACTACTAGAGATACAGGATAGAGCCCCACAAGAAGAGCAGGAGCTATGGAGACATAGGGGTGTTCCTTATCCACCATGGAAGCACTAGGGAGACAGGAAAGCACTGGAAAGCCAATGATGCCAGCAGCGTTACTAAAAGTGGCACTTGAGCAGCTGCAGTAGCCCGCGCACATAACCCGAGAAAGTCTTGCTGCCAACATTGCAGAAGATTGGTTTGTTCCCAATTTATTGGAACACGTTGCACTGTTCATTGGGAATTGCATCATGTGCCAGAAGTTTACAGCTGGGCATACAGTAAGAACAATCAGAGAAGTAATAACCTGTCAGAATTGCCCGTTTCAGCATTTACCCATCAACCACATCGATATGTTGCAGACATGTAATGGATAGAGGTATCTGTTAGTGGTGGTGTGTCCCTTTTCTCGATGGATCGAGGCAGTTCCTCGTACACATCCTGATGCCACCTGCGCAGCAATGTTTCTAGTGCGCAAAGTATTTACAAGATGGGGTTTGTGCAAAGTAATGAGGTCAGATAATGGGCTACACTTTGTCAATGAGCTGTTTGAACAAATAGGATTTTTATTGAGCATAAAGTATATGTTTCTTCTGCTTATCACCCACAAGCAAACAGAATATGTGAGAGGCTCAACAGCATCCTTAAGGAAAGGATAGCAAAGATCGAAATCAGCCAGGTTCAGATCATCACCTTACACCCCATGAACTAGTACTAGGGTTCCACATGAGGACGTCCCTTACGTCCCCATCTTGTCATCAAGCATCACAAATACTGGAAAACATTGTAGACTCAGCGACAAATCTCATCTCTATCCCTCTTAGATAGGCAGCGTGCCACCTCTACCCTAGGGATAGGCACCCCACACAGGGAAAGGGTGTTCTTCTATAGGGACCGGTAGGTAACACATTCAGTGTATATATAGAGTAACTACGACATGAGTACTGTAAGAACATTAATTTCAAAGGAGATGCCTGCACATGATGTGAAGTGCCTCAGCCATCTAGCGGCATGTATTACCAGAGGACAGTTTCAAGGGAGCTGGGCAACCTAGCAATGGCGATCAAGACAGTTGTTCCCATACCAGGATGATTATAGCAAGAAGACACAAATGGAAAAAGATCCTGGATGGACAGACAAGATGCTCGTGTATCCTTCTGCGGGACAAGACAAAGTGATCATCGAAGAAATGAAGAGGATGAATTGCTCTGAAAAAACTGGAATGCCTGGATGCAGGGAGCGCTCACAACTGTAAATTTATGGACAAGTGATTACAACCAAAGGATGGGAAGATGGGATGACGTCCTGTACAGCTCATCTACCAAGGAAGGAATCAGTGCATGAGGTACAGAAGGTGAATGACGAGAGCCTAAAGTCATGGGCCAAAATCTCTAAACTAGTGACATGGGTGGATGATGAAGTAGGACCACTGGCTGTGGTCCCATTGATTGACGTGGCAATGTTCTTTTGGACCACAGGTAAAGTTCCAGTTGGTGTGAATAAAGGGTGCAAGAACATAATTGATGTCCCAGGAGTGAGGAAAGGGACTGGTAGCCTAATGAATCAATATTGGGCCTGTCGATGCAGAGCATATATGAAGTTGCTGAGGAACTGGGGAGGAGTGTGTTCCATTGTACACATCCATGTTCCAGCCTTGGTGATACCTCAGAGCGACCTGAAGATTGAGGAATTTCCACTAGTGGATGAGCACTTGAGAAAAAGAAGGTCACTTACACTCCAGCGGATGAAAAGAGAGAATTATTTCTCATCGAAATCAATAAATGCTTATGAAGACATTCCGGATGAGCAAAAGTTGTTCAGCAAAACTGCTAAGATAATGACATCTATATTCATGCCTGGACTTAAAACAGTAGTGAATGCCAAATGGCTGCAGATTACCAGGTGGGAGCTGTTGCAAACAATCTACACCACCATAAAAGGATTTAACGCCATAAAAGAAGAATTGAGGACTATATGTTTAATGACCCTCCAGATTCCTTGACATGATTACAGCAATTGAAGGAGGTGTCTGCGCCAAGTCTGGGCCCTCTTGCTGTACATTCACACCATTTCATGATGGTGAGAACGGTACTCTGACGGATGCTATAATCATGTTGGCAGAATTGCACATAAAAATGAAAGAGGAGACAGAGGCTATTGGAGATGATGATTGGTTCTTATACCTGTTTTCATGGATTCCCGACTAGATGGCGAGTATATTCAAATTCCTTGGTGCAATATTGGTGATGATAATGTTCGGATTATGTGTTATAAGGATAATATTTGGACAATGCCAGGAAACAGCAAAGAAATCAGTGGGAATGAGGATCATGATTGTTGTGAAGGGTGAAACAGAAGACAACGCTTAGACTTAAAGTACCATCAGAGACTGCAAAAAAGCAAGTATTGTGGCACCTGAGGGAATGAAGTTCCTGTATCCAAGAGATCCTAAGAATTATGTGGGACTTTGGGTCTTCTGTACCCCAAGTGGAGAATGTAATTACATGACCTGGAGTGTGGACGAATATATCAAAAATGCAATCACCCCCAGGGGGGTGATGAAGATATAGATACCAAAGAAACCACATTTCATCAAGAAAAAATTAAAAGAAGCAGGAAAACTTGAGGAGGTGGTTGAGGACTGAACCAGAGGGGGTAATGTAGAGGAGCAGACATACATATCCAGACGGTATCCATTAAGACGGCCATACCAAATGTACCCTTGAGTTGATGACAGCCTGCAGGAGGAATTGCCTGAAGGAATATGAGAAAGAGCTAAGAAAATGAACTGATGACATCATAAGAAAGTGTGCACAACGTCCTGAGATACTGAATGAAGACGATGTATGGATCCTAGAAGAGAAATGACAAAGTAAACAATCGAGTGAACCTGAAGGTGTAAGAGAAGAAGATTAAACATTAGAAAATGCTGCAGAAATCAGAAGCTTAATGAATATACAGGTGCAGAAATGCAAGATAGATCAAGTCATCATATAGGCTTGCTACAAGTAGTGAATAGATTGCAGGTGAAGCCACCATTGTATAGAAACTGGGCATTGGTATCATGAAATAATAAGCCAGAGAATCATTAAGAAATAATGAAAGGCTGTGTCGCAGTAGAATAGCAGGTTATTGGAGGTGCGTTGGGAGGCTGTCTGGCCTGAAGTCAAAAACTGAGAAGTCAAGGTCAGCTATCTACTCTGAAGAAGAACGTGTGTGCAGAGGATGAATCCTTTCACGTTAAATTACAAGAAAGAACACAAAGGATGCCAAATCTTAATTCATTTAAAGCATTTAAAAGCTTGCAGAATGAACAGAATCGTGGTCTCTTGTCACATGAGTCAAGGATGGAAATAGGGTTTCAACTTGGAGCTCCAGACATGATATCGTGTGGCCTCACTCCTGTGCATTCCCAGGACAAAAATGTTTTGCAAGACCAAACTACAAAGAGAAATTAATGGCAGAAGGCATGGGTGATGAGAGATGCTGTGCTAATTGGGTGGTAGGGCAGCCTCATGCCCTATCTACTTGCACCTGGGCCTTGGCGTACGTGCTGCTAATTGAACCGAATGTTCCAGACATGGCACAAGGCTACCAACCAATTGTATTAGTCCATATAACGAAGGACCCTGTAGCTTGAGAAATCAATGAAACACTATGTAACTGAGTTGTCTTAAAATGAAACAAATGAAGAGGTAGGCATAAATTGTCCACCTGATGTCAGACAGCCAATAACAAACCTAGCTCCTATCTGATTTTATGTCTAGATGTGTCCCTTAACCAATCCCAAACCTTGATAGGTTTTTCACTATTGCCACATAGTATGACATCACTCTAATGCATAAAGAAGTATATAATTGCATTTTTGGTGGAAATCACTGAGAGATTGAGCATACATCCATTGATGTTTGTTGTAACCGCCCTGTTTTAATTAATTGCTAATAAAATAGCAACTTGCCATCTTCTTGAGTTTGTCCCGTTATTTGGACTCAAAAATATTCTCGTGTAATCCCATGCAGCCATAAATGCACTTTCCAATGGCCATAAACTCAGCATAGTCGTGCTAGAGAAGACAGAGAGCGTGCTAAGCATGACTGTGCCACCTTCCCATGCTGAAAATCATTAGGAAGGGAAGCCAATGGCTTGAATATCCTGACATATCATTTCTTGACCACTTTTCTTTTGCATAACATTGTTTCCCACACTATTTGTATTTAGAAGTAAGGATTGGCAATAGGTTTATTAGTATATGCCCTCTTATTTTGACAGACTCGACTAGGACTACGTTATTATTTGATGGTCATAGCTTGCTCCCATCTTTAGATTTAGGTTTAGATAGGTGTTTTTCAAACCCAATATAAGTTCCGTAAACACCCTTGAACTGTGATAACTTGTGTTTGTCTCATTGTTTGATGCCATGCCTTCCTTACATATGGTGTCAGGTGTGGGATATGATTCAATTGACGCAAATTGAGAATCCATGCTGATAATCATTGTACCACCAGAAGGCGAAAATCGAATTGTTGAACTCCTTGATTCTGATTGTGTATCCACGCTTAAAGAGGTTGTGTTTTCCCTGCTTCACGTCCCAACTGGTCAACAAGATTTATTTTTCAAAACTGAGCTTTTATTAGACACCCTTTCACTTTTCCCCTAAAACATCCAAGAGTGGGACCGAATAATCTTAAAAATATGACCCACACACATCTTTATTAGACCTAGCGCTCTGAATCCACCTCTTCCCGAACCTTTTCTTTTTGATTCCAAATCCACTTTGGTCCCGGGTCCATCAGGTTTAGTAATCAACCTATCCAGATCTTCCCCTTCATTGGAGTCAAAACCGGAGGAATCAGATGACTTTGAAACCCTATCAGAGGGAGTCGACACCTGTTTTTTTTATTTATTCAGAAAATACAACAGAAGGAACCCTTACCCCGCCGGAAGTCATGGCCGACATGACAGCCACCATGGCCCAGCTGGCCGCCCATCAGATTCAGGCTGAAGCTCGCCTTCAAGAAAATGTTACAAAATTGGTTGAGTTACAGGCAGGACCCCTGTTAACTCAAGGGATACTACAACAATAGCAAGAGGGCAAAGACCCAGATCATTTCTATTGCATGTCAAGTGATTAGCTGAGCAGTTCGGATGGGAAGAAAATCTAAAAAATAATTATTAAGGGCCTTTGCTGACAGCTACAGACCACATACCAGCGACATGATCTTGCCCAGGAGGCTACCTTTATATCCATTAAAGAGGGGCTTCTAAAAAGGGTAGGGCAAACCTGTAACTTTTATCGGCAAAAATGTATGACCATTAGACTAAACCTATGGAAACACCCCTTGAATAAGGAGAACAAATAAAAAATACAATCGCCCTCTGGGTTAACAACAAAACAATGGAGGAATTGGTAGAAATGATTACTCTAGTGCAATTCACCAATTCTTTACCACCGTTTTTGCAAAAGGCAGTACTACAACTGAATCAATCCACCCTAATCATGGCTATTGAGACTGCCCAAAACCACTGCCCAAAACCACTCGGATGCAGTCAAACACTTCCATTCGGTACATGAAGTGAGGAGCAGAAGGATCACAAGTTTACTCACCACTCCCAACCCGAGGTACTAGATAGAGGGGGAGGATCCTATAAATCCAAGGAATGGATCCCGAAGGAAAGAATGGAAGTTAAAAGAACTAACCCAAGGGGTAGAAGGGAAAAGAAAAGAAAATAACCTAAAGGAATTATGTATGAAAAGTCCATGGTAAATGGAAAACAAGTTAAGGCATTAATCGACTTGGGTAGCAAACAGACCGCTCTAAGGGCCTATTTGGTTACAACAACAGACTTCGAGAATGCAACCCTAGTTAGAGTTACATGTGTACACGGGGATAACGAAATATACCCCAACATACCTGATTATATTAACATCACAGGAGAGTCATATTTGGTATGATCAGCCGTCATTCCTGGGCTCCCTGAAGAAGTCATTGTGGAAAGGGACTTCCCTGCGTTCTCCACTCTCTTGCAGAAACTTCCAATTCCCCATAGGGAATTTATACCCCAAGACCATTGGTACTCCAACTGTTAATCCCAAATGTCTCCCATGTTGGAGTGGATGTAGAGAGAACCCCTTGAGCCTACCACTTTCAAAAGTCCTTCCACGAAATATAGAGAGCACCTTATTCCAGAGTCAACCCCTCAATGCCAGTTTATAGGATGCGTTCAGGAGATAAATGGGAACAACTCACCTCTACCAGAACGGAGGAAAAGAAACCTGTGGACTAAGCGAGAGTCCTTAGATATATTTCCAGCTTGTCCTATCCAGGATCTTCAAGTTGAAGAACCTAGGATAGGACCAAGGATATCCACATTGCATAGGGGAAGGCCATGTGAGAAACCAGAAGTTGTCTCACCCACTAGTCCCCGGGGATCTGTCATCCAGGTGGCCAGGACAGGGCCATCGCTTTTGGATCCAGTTCCTGGGGGTGGACCAGTGCGGGAGGATCATCTGGGTGAGTGGTTTTCAGGGAGTGGGACACTGGATGGTGAGATACTGTATCCCCTTTCCTATAACACCTTTACCCAATCGTAGCAGTTCTGATATTTAGTAACTCTACCCCCCTTTTTACAACACAAACGCTTTCTCACAGACAGCCCGCTATGAGAGAAAACAGACTAACACCCGAGGAGTGTACCTGATGTGTCCCAATACAATGGCCAGGAAAGGTCAGGCAATTACTGACCATCACACACACCTGACTTCCATTAAGCTTCCCCACATGGAAAATAGGTGGAGCACGAGAGCATACTCAGAGTAAGGCAAAGCACACAAGGAAATAGCAGTTTCGAGATGGCAGCTTAATGAGAGAGGAAAGACGGCAAACCAGAAGGGGATCCCAAGGAGGGAAGTTCCCTTGACCTTTTCAACAAGGAACTGTTACTTTCCAGAAACCTCGAGAATAGAAAGCGTAATACTAGGAAACCAGGCTGAAGAATTCTGCATTGTGTGTCGGAGATACCCAGGGTGCTCCTGTGTCAATAATCGGGGTGGGAATAATCACCAGTCGCTGTGGTACCGTTCTTGGCTCCAAGAACAAAGCAGCATCAGTGAAATCAACACAGCCGGTTAGTTGGGGAGACGATACAAGAACAGCCTGTGTTGAAGCCAAGGTGGCAAGCAGCAACATTGTATGGTGAGCGGTGGAATGAACATTGTTACGTTTGTGATAAGACACCCAAGTAAAGTTGAACTGCTGATGAGTGACTGAACTTTAAAGGCAAGATACAATACCTTTGACACGTGGGTGCTCAATCGAAGGTCTCTGTAAGGTATCCAGCTAAGGAGTGGCAAAGTGAACTATGAGAAAAAGGTTATATCAAGAAGAGATCAAGTAATTGTGAATCGAAGCGGTCCTGCGATGGGTCAAGCAAAATCCTGCACACAGTTGAAAGTCTTCGATTTTGATGAAGTAGAGAACATTTGGAAAAGAATGAAATTTGGTCTGAGCCCGGCGGAGGGACACCAATTGAAGGTTTTGTGTAAAAGTGGGTCTAAGCCCGTTGGATGGGCAACCGGGGTGAACAGTAAATCACCCGAGAAGTTGTATATGTGAAATCTTAAGAAGAAAGGAACTTTAATGTTTGTCGTGTTGCATCAGGCCCTCTGAAAAAAGAGACTTTGATTGGCAAAGAGATTTTGGCACAGAAGGCCCTGATGTTGAGGTTGAGGTTTTTGAACTGCATCCTCACGCAAGAGAAGCTAGAGAGTGTGCTGCCTTGTCCTGTGCTGAGAACATGGTGAAGGGAATCCAACGGCTTGACTAACCTGACATATCATTTCTTGAACATTATTCTTTTGAATAGCATTGTTTCCCACACTATTTGTATTTAGAAGTAAGGATTGGCAATAGGTTTATTAGTGTAAGTGCTTTTATTTTGACAGACTCGACTAGGAATGCGTTATTATTATTTGATGGTCGTAGCTTGCTCCCATCTTTAGATTTAGGATTAGATAGGCACTTTTGAAACCCATTTGAAGTTCAATAAATACCCTTGAACTGTGATCACTTGTGTCTGTCTTACTGTTTGATAACATGCCTTCCTTACAGCTGCCAAATGACAAAGTCACACTACGATGGCAAGCAGGGCATCCCTCAGATAACAGTATAACAGGTCATGTATGCAACATTGGCCGAGTTCTACACAGGCACCCATGATCTTGCACAACTGTGACATACATGGGACCACAGTCCAGGAAAGGTAGACATTCTCAACAGCTAAGAATCACACCACATTATCAATCCAGTAACCCATACTAATCTTTGCCATTTGAACAAGGGCCTCCAGTGTTCACAGTAAACTTCATGACATCACACCCTACAACATTTCAGCAAGGGTAGTGAAGCAATGTTTCCTGTCTCCCAACAGGAAACAAGACAGCCAGGATCCCATGGAGGACCCCACCAGAACTGTCCTACCTGCTCCCGGAATTGGCATGAATTGGGACATTCTGTACAGGCCATTGTTGCAGCATCCAGGAAGGAAATTGGGCATGAGGACACCTCGAGGACCTCTCAATCCAAGCGCACTGCTGCAGCCACCTCTGAGGGCACAAGCACACCTACTGCGGTTGTGGCCCCAACTCTTGCCATTACAGAGCTTTCAGGACCCCATCCCAGCCAGCCAGCTTCCACTACTGTTGCCACAGTGTCTGGGGTGCCAATCACCCACCCAACAGAAGACACCAGTGAGGTTGCCGAGCAGTTCACTGCGCAAAACACATCCACCCGACCTGCCAACATAGTAGCACCCGTGGCAGCCAACATTGACGCCACCACTACAGCTGACTCAGTGAGCAAGCTGTCTATGAACTCATGTCTCCTGCCCAGCATCTTGCCATTTCACACCAGCCCTCCCTTCCCATATCAGCACACCATGCCCTGGTGTCAACCAGAGGACACAGAATCCCCTAAAGAGGATGATGAGGTACATGGACAACAGGTCTCTGCCTCAGAGGAAAGCCACCATGAATCACCAAGGCCAGTACCCAACCACACCCTCAACGCCATCTGGGAAAGGCTCTCTCAGATTGAACAGCGCCAGGAGAGAATGGAGATGAATGCCCAGAGACAACTGGGCCACTCCCAGGCAATGCAGGATGTAGTGCAGGGTGCCTCTAGGAGGGCGGCCACTGCCCTGGGCCATCGGTGTTAGAGTGCTGGAGAAGTCACGGCAACCATGACGCTCAAGAGTCAGAGGGTGCGGGAATTGGCCAAGCACATGTCAGCCACAAATTAGAACATCACAGTAGCTATTACCCTCACCCTACAGCACATCCGGGGGGTGAATCGCCCAGCTCTGTGTCAGCCACCCCATCAGAGAGATCTCTGGCAAGCATCCCACCAAGACGCTCACAGCAGCAAATCAGGCGTCCAACCACCCCAACCCAAAAAGGTGGCAATAGGGGGAAATAGCAGGCATGTACATATGACTGGCTACAGTCCACTAGGGTGTGGGGAGGGGATGGTGTTGGGGATGAGGATGTCAGGAGGGGATGGTGTTGAGGATGAGGTTGTGGGGAGAGGATGGTGTTGAAGATGCGGGTGTAGAGAGGGTATGCTTTGGGGATTAATGGGTGGGGAGGGGATGATGTGGGGGATTGAGGGTGTGAGGAGGGGATGGTGTTGGTGATGAGGGTCTGGGGATGGAATTGTGTTGGGGGATGAGGTGTGGGGTGGGGATGGTGTTGGGGATGAGGGCAGGGGAAGGGATGGTATTGGGGATGAGTGTGTGGGGAAGGTTTGGTGTTGGGGATGAGGGTGTGGGAGGGGATGGTGTTAGAGATGAGGGTGTGGGGTGGGGAATGTGTTGGGGATGAGGGTGTGGGGACTTGATGGTGCTGGGGATGAGGGTGGGGGAGGGGGATGAGGGTCATATTGTTCCTGATTAGGTGCATAGTTGTCCTGTAAATCACTGTGACCTACAGCCATTTGATCGAGTGGCCATTTCATTAGAGTGATACCATGTGAATACAGTTGAACTTAAATGTACAGAGACAAGTGTCAACATATGGTTTCAGAAATAGTTGTCAATAATGTCCTGCTGGAAAATGCATCCTTCCCTCAATTCCTCACGTCTGTTTTGAGGTGCACTTTCATTACCTGCATCTTCTTCATCATCATCATCTCAGTCAGGGCGTGCAAAGTCCTTCTCTGTAGGCATGGGTGTATTGCAGCGTATGTACATGCTGTGTGGCATAGCGCAAGTGACAACTGTACCCATTTTTTCAGGAGTGTACATTAGTGCCCCACCTGTCTAGTGGAGGCACCCAAACCTTCACTTGAGTAGTCCACATGTGCTTTCTATGCATGTCTTGGTCCTTATGTGTGCCTCATTGTAGGCTCCCTCCTGCGCTGTACCAGGGTTCCTCACTGGTGCCAACAACCACGGTATCAGTGGATAGCCTGAGTCACCTACAGCAGGTAGGAAGAAGAGTGATTAGCATTCCAATTATATATCAGAATACACAGTGACAAAACTGCCCTCAGTAATGTGGTCTCCCAATTTACCATCTCTAGGACTGTAACTGAATGGGAAATCATCAGCCCCATTGTTACCCGTCCCTAGTATCCCTTCTTTCCTGCCACGCTTAAATCGAATGAACTGCAAGCATTACTGTCACGTCTCCAATTTATCAATGCATTTCTCTCACTAAGGACCCCCACTCCCCATCACTCAAAACAGGCTTAATACATCCACTTCTCGAAATAACGATCTGGAGCAGATGTCCTTTTAAATCACAGCCCAATTGGCAAACTTCCCTTTCTGGGGAAGGTTATTATGAAAACCATGAATAGGAGTTGTTTTACCGCGGAAGAAATATCTACGATGGAAATTACCGCATGAGAAATGTACATTATACATAAATGTTCATACATTTCTCATGCAGACCACCGTAGTAAAACAACCCCAAATCCATACCATCGCTAACCCCCGCCCACATACCCAACACACCCCCCAACACACCCTCACCCGCTACTTACCTTTCATTACGATCGCTATGTCCCTGCAATGCTGGTTCCCTTTCACTTCCGTGACCGTGAACCGGCGCCGGTTCAGCTGCAGGGTTGTCCCCCGCAAACCCCTGCTCACTATACCGTATAGTATAGTGAGCGGGGTGTTGCGGGGGACACCTCTGCACCCTTTTTTCCCTTTTGAGTGGGTCAGCTTCAGGGGTGTCCCTGCAACCCCCGCTCACTATACTATACGGTATAGTGAGCAGGGGTTTGCGGGGAACACCCCCACAGCCTTTGTGTTTCTTTTTTTTACCTACCCCACCAAAAGACCTAATATAAATACCACCGTCGAACATTTGGTAGTTCAAGCGTTTTGTGGTATTTATATTAGGTCTTTTGGTGGGGTAGGTAATTGGGATTCGGTCATTTTGGCCGAATCCGTCCGTGCAGATGCAGCACCAACACAGCAACCCTACAGGTTAATGATGTTGCACTTCATGTATTGAGCAAAGGGGGGATTCCTGTCTCCTTAGACTTCTGCAACTTTCTGTAGCCAATCACATGACCACGCTAGCCTATTAACTGGTTCACTTCCTATCAATCGGACTGACCCCAGCTGTTCCAAATCGGATAATTCAGTTCAGTGCGCCACCAGTTTACATTAAGGGCCCCCAAGGTTCTATATTATCACTAGTCCTCTTTAATCTATTCATTGCTCCTATAGAAAGCATTCTCAATCGTCCTGACACCACAGTCCAACACATCATAGTGCCTCGATGCCTGTGGGCTGTAGTGCGCTCCACAAATCCAAAAATAAAATAAAAAAATACAATGTGGATTACGCACAATTATACCTGACGGTCCATTATCCCTGAGACATCTGATGTCTGATACACTCTGCTTGACGCTTGACGCATACCCGACCCTGGATCTCAAGCACATGATTATAGCCTGACTCGACCATAGCTGAGTTCATTCTCCCTGCAAGCTAATCAAGTAAACACTCATCTAATCCCGGTAACCCAAGGGTGCATGCAGAATTACTTCCTAGTGCCAAACCAATGCAGGTTATCATCCAGTGCATGCTAGCTTTCACACATCAGCAGGGGTGTTGCTAAGTCTGGAAAAGATCCGGGGCTACGCTAATGTCAGGACTGCCTGGACTTGGGGCTAACTAGCCTTTCGGTTGTAGCTCCTGAGCTTCTATCCGGGGCTACACCCAAAGGTCCCGGGCTATAGCCCCCTCAGACATCCCCTTGCAACGCCTCTGCACCTCAGATAAACATGGCCACCAAACAACCTGGTTTCAGTTTACACTTGTACACAAAATCAAAACTTTTCTTCCACCCCATGACTTCATGACCACCATTCAAGATAAGTGCTGTCACACAGGGATGGAGGCATGGCTCTCTCCCTCATGTGTCACCGCCTTAGCACTCACGCCACTTAAAGCAGTGCAACACCTGGCTACTAGTCTAACCACCGGCATCCGGCAATTCAACCGCATTTTTCCCATTCTTCCAAAGCTTCACTGGTTACTGATCCAGGCCTTCATATTTTTTTTAAAAATGCAGATTTATAGTCATGACTATATCAACTCAAGTGCCATCAACTATTTATGGGGACGAGCGCAAATCCAGAAGCCACAACATCAGGAGACTGGGAAATAGCAAATGCCAGAAAGCGAAGATCAGGAGACATGCCTACTCCTCATAGACATCAATCCTGTGGAATAACATCGTTATGTTATGGGACTTATATAGCACCAAATCCCTAAGGCGTCCAGGTGCTAAACTTCCAGGAAACAAGAATGATCAGATACTTTACATGAACAGTGTGGTTTTGAGGGATTTTCTGAAAACCAGATGATCCCACCGTTTATCTGTACAACGTCAACACTATTAATGCTCCGGAAGGCACCGACCGAAGACCCTGGTGTTCAGGAAATTCCTCTGGGAATTAAAGATCTCCAGTCTGCTCCTACACACTAGGAGACAGCACTTGGATGGATTTTCTGGGGGTTTGAAATGTGTTGTACTTAACTAACAATACTAAAAACTCAATACTCTGCATACTCACCCTCATACTCCAAACAGAACATAAACGTACCTCTACCGCACACACTTCACAGCATCCAACATGAAACCAAACACAAGCGCACACAAAGCACCCATGCACAATCATACCCCAACACCACACGACGGCTACCAACCAAAAAACGCAAAGAGGCTCAGTGTCTGGTTTTTCTGAACTGAAGCTGCCAACAGCCCATCAAAGCTCTCTAGCTCTTCTGCCTCTCAATCCCACTAACAAACCCAGCCCCCAAACCTCCTTTCATTGCAGACCCGACAGAGTGCCAAGAGACTTGCGTGGATGCCGTGCGCGGCACTAGACCACATAGCATATCATGTTGCCAATCTAGTAATCCTTGCATTGATCTTTGAGCAGCACTCCACTGCTTTCTAGAACAGATGCACTGTACAAATATCATGCTTAAATACATACAAACACAAATAACAGGAAAACAAGGCTTGCAGAGTTCTTAAGTGCTTGACTGTATTTTGGTTGGATATAAAATGTTATTTAAAAAAATACACCTATTTTGTAAAAATGTGTTATTCTTGTACAGCCATTAATACAAATAATTCTTGACATGTATGAATCTGCGGCTTTGGGAGCGGAAGCAAACTGGTGTGGGACATGCTGTTGGCAATTGCACCATTAGTCACTGTAAGGGCCCAAGTTTGGCCCCCAGATGACTAGTGTTATTTTCCAATTTTTGGAATGGAACAACAGAAGAACAGCGTGTGGAGGGTCTTTCCCACAGCAAATAAATTATGCCAAAGTGTGAGTGTGCAAAGGTGGGACTTGCCGAATCACAGCCTTCTTCCAGGTTATATGATAGATAGGTTATTTATAACTCGGAGGTTTCTAAGCGCGGACCCGGGCATCGAACCGTGTCTTCTTGCTTCCCAGCCATGCACGTTGCCGCTGAGCTATCTGTGCAAGCTATCTTTGCATTCCAGAAGATAGAGAACATGTGAAGGAAGGATGGGAGAGGTTTGAACCCAGCTCTCATAATTGATAGCTTTTAGCACTTACACTCAATGGTCACCTTATTTCATTTTTTTGACTCTGCCCATCTCTTTTGCACATTTCAAGCAAACATAGTGTTTCAATTGTAGTCTGTTTCAGGTCCTAACGGCTTACCTTAAAAAAAAGTCAAACGCTCACACAGATGTTTTTAATCCCGCCCACAACGATGAGCCCTTTCTTTCAAAGTTCCTTATGTTCCATTACACACTATCCTTACCCTGGTTATGACAACCATACACGCATATCAAAGTATAAACACAGCATGGTACATCACTATGCAGCGGGTTACCACTTTAGGGATGGTGTTGAGCGCCTCCATAGGTAATGTGACATGTTGGGTGTGGAGAAAACTTGCACAATGCCGGTGTGATTTCCATTTATCGTCACCCCTGTGGAGAGAGTGTAGGGGGGCAGTTCGTTTTCTTGTATGCCTGTCGACAATGTTAGAAAATGAAATAAATGTGTGGGTGTTGACAGGCTAAAATGAATGGTATTGCGTAGCGGCGAAGAACACATCGGGTGCTTGAAAATATTACAAATGCCAACTGGAAGTCCTATGAATGTATAAGGTAAGGCATTTGTGCAAATCCTGCCATCTTCTGCGGTACAAAGAATTGTGCCTGCTACATTTATAAAGCCAGAACTATTGGGGTTGCCAATGCTTGTTTTATCATGCTGCAGTATCGAGTGTTTAATAAAGAATGTTTTACAGGTTCGAAATATCCCATCATCTTGATGGAGGGCCAAATGATATCATATCCTGTTATATTGCACGAGAGGTTACTTCCGGTACCTCTATGATTTTGGCGAAATTATACCACATAACATCTTTCCGCTAGAAAACATTGCATACAATGATATGATATTGTAAGTCATTTATAACGCGCCTGTACACAAGTGTTTCTAAGCGCCACAAGACAAGGAAGGGGAAGACAAAGGGGAACAAAACAAATGGTCTTGCTAGGCCTCCTGTCATTCAAATCATGCAAGTGCAAGTGGAAGGGAGAGGAGAAGTGCCAGGGGGAGGGAAAAAGAAAGTGCAAAGCAAAGCTCAAGTAAGTGCCTCTGGGGTGGCTTGTTCTAAATCAGTGCAGGAGGCAGGGGACTGTAGGGTTGCAGATAGAGTCCCTAGTGCCTGGTAGGCCCGGAGGCAGTGCAAGGGCTACTGGTCATGAAGGACTCTGGTGCCCATAAAGGTTCAGAGGGTGGTGTGAGAAACCAGAAGGCGTCTCCCGGGGATCTCTCATCCAGGTGGCCAGGACATGGCCATCGTTATTGGATTCAGTTCCTGGGGGTTGACCAGTAAGGCAGGATCCCCTGGATGGGGGTTTCTCAGGGAGTGGAAGTGGGACAGTGACGGGTGAGATGAGGTATCCCCCTTCTTATAACACCTTTTCCCACATCCTACGACGTAGGATACTCAAACACTCTCCCCTTCCTTTTCCGACACGAACATTTTCGCACACCACGAAAGACAACGGACTAACACCACAGCTGTTTACCTGACATGTCCCAATACAAAGGTCAGGCTAAGTTAGGTAATTGACCAGAATCACACACACCTGCCGGCCCTTTCCCTTCTCCACAGGGATAAACGGTGGAGCACGAGAGGACACAACAAGCAAGGCAGACCGCAAGACGAGACAGCTATCCAAGTACAGCAGTTCAAGTGCAGGAGAAAGGCGGCGAGAACCGAAGGGGCGACAAGGAGAGAAGCAACCTTACCCTTTCCCACCCAGACCTGCGAAGCCTCCGCAAAAGGAATTGTAAGACCGCAAACAATAGCTAGCATGTGTTGCAGCAGATATCAATGGTATACAGAGCCCTCTTACAGCCACCGGGAGCCAGTGAAGAGATTTCATGGCTGGAGGGATACGATCCTGGGCTTGAAGCCAAGGACAAGTCTCGCAGACCTGTTCTGGATTAGTTGCAAAGGGCGAAGAGTAGAGGCAGGGAGATTTAGAAAGAGGCTGTTGCAGTAGTCCAGCCTATAGAGAACCTGGGCTCTGGAGACAGTGAGCTTCTGGGGGAAGGTAAGAAAAGGCAGAATACCTCTGAGGAGATTCAGCTGGTAGTGGGACTTCTTAGAGATGTCTGTGATGTGAGGAGAGGGTAGAATTGATGTTGACGCCAAGGTTTTTGCCTCTCAGGAAGATGCAGGTAGAGAGCCCAAGGAGAGCTGCCAGAGTGAAAGAGGGAAAGCGGGAACAGGGGTCCCAATGAGAAGGATCTTGGTCTTACTGCGATTCAGGCAGAGATCGCTAGCAGCACAGCATTCCTGAATCGTGGATAGACACTCAGAAATGAGCGAGAGGGGAGAGGAGGCAGTGGGGAGCCTGAGGGAGAGCAGAGTGTCATCTGAATAACACTAAAGGTTAGGAGAGACGGTAGAGATGAGATGGGCCATAGGTGCCAAGTAAAGGTTGAAGAGCCAGGGTGAGAGACTAGAGCCCTGGGGTACACCACATGAGGAGAGAGAGGTGGGGGAGAGAAAGGACCCCAGTTGTACCTGGGAGAGTCAATCGGAGAGGAAGGAGGTCAACCAGGCTAGGGCCTGATCTGTGATGCCCAGGTTGTCACAGAGAGGATTGATCAGGATGGCATGGTTGACCGTGTCGAAAGCAGAGGAAAGACCAAGGAGGATAAGGACGGAAGGAACGCTAGAGTCAAGATTTGAGAGCAGGTCTTCACAGGAGAGCAGTTTCTGTGCTTCTGGCTGCTCTAAAGCCAGACTGATGGTCATGGAGACAACCAACAGATTCAGTATGGAGAGTAAGCTGGGAGATGGCCAGCTTTTCCAGGAGTTTGCCCAGGAAAAGAGTGATAGAGATGGGTGATAGTTTGCCAGAAAGGAAGGGTCGGCAGAAGGCTTCTTCGGGAGGGCTTGCACGAGGGAGTGCTTTAGGGGCAAGGGGAAAGTTCCAGTGGTAAAGGAGTGATTGCAGAAACCAGAAAAGGCTAGAGCGAGGGTCTCAATGTGGTCCTTGAAGGTTCTAGAGGAGCGGAGGAGCACCTGCTTGGACGATACTTTCATAGATCAGACTTGTCTAGAAACATCATCAGGGGTGAACACAGGGAAAGAGGAGAAAAGAGGAGGAGAGGCAGAGGTGCCCGGGGAGGGGCCGAGAGAGGTCAAGGTAGAGGAAGAGGAGAGAGAGGACAGGATGTCCAGAGTTTTAGTGGTGAAGTGAGAAGCCAGTGCCGTGCAGAGGGCTTGGAAGGGAACAGCAGAGGTGGAGACTGCAGCAGAATTGGACAGCTCCTTGCAGATTTGGAAGAGTTCAGCCGTGTTGTTAGAAGCCGCAGAGATGCAGGCTTGGATGTGGACTCTCTTCTTGGACAGGACAGAGAGTCTGTATTGCCTTTGGAGCAGGTGACAGGCCAGTTTGTCAGAGGATGCGCCTGATGCCCTCCACTTCCTCTCGGCCACCTTGCTCTTTTGTTTAAGGGTGGTGAGGTCGGAGTCATACCAAGAGTTGCACTTGGAGGTGGGCTTCAAATGAATCCTCATGACAGCGGCCAGGACATCAAGAGTGTTATGGTGATGATATGTTAATTAGTATCTCTAAAATTCGTCGCAAATGTGGTACAAGGGAATCTTGCCTTACGGCGTAATGGAACCTTGACAACTCTCCATTACGCTGCAAGGCAAAATTCCCTTGTACCGCAATAGCGAGGAAATATAGAGATACTAATTAACATATCATCACCATGACCTTCAATACTAAGTGATATGTGAAGGAATCAGAGAGCGCAGAAGCGTCAGAAGAAGAGCTTTGGCTCGAAACACATGTCAGGCTGACTTTGAACCAAATAAATAATTTGCGACCTCGCATTTAAAATTTCGAATATATGCGCAGTGTGAATGTATCTGTGCCTGTTTATGTAATGTATTGTGGTGTATTGAGGAGTATACCCGCACCACACATTCACCTGCTACAATTTGTCTATAATTGCATATATGCCCAAAATTTGGCATATTGCTTGACTGTATTAGCGATTGGGTCTCTAGTCTTGTTCTGCTCCAGTTCTGAGATACATCAAGAGTGTTAGTGATAGAGAGATGCCGGTTAGAGAGGGCTGTGTCAGAGTGTGAGTCAGCCGCAGGCATAGGAGGAGGCGAGAAAGTAGCGGCTAAAGCCACCAATGACACACGCTTCATGGGCCGGATGGCCGAGAAAGTGGGAGGCAGTGCTAGGGTTGGCTTCATGTGGGGAACAGAGAGCGTCAGGTTGGAAGAGAGAAGAAAGTGGTCAGTTCAAGAGAGAGGGGTGGTGAGAGGGTTTGAGAGGGTAATGTCAGAAGAGATGAGAACATCCAGGGTGTGCCCAAAGGAGTCTGTTGGGCCAGAAGGTAGAATAGAAAGAGAGAGAGAGTCGCAGAGATTGTGAAAGAGCCCAGAGGAGGGGTAAGAAGCATCCAGATGGATGGTGAGGCGCCCAAGGAGGAGATGTTGAGAGCAAGAGGCAAGGAGAGAGGAGGAGAGGTTGGCCCACTCAGAGAGGAATAGGGCAACATAGCCCAGTGGCCTGTAAAGGGTGGCCACAGTAAGAGAGAGGCCAAGAGAGATAGAAAACCTGCAGACCAGGCATTCAAAGGAGGAATAGGCCTGTGTAGGAATGACAGAAGGAGGGATCCACTCTAGAAAGATTAGAGCTACTTCACCTCCTGGACGGTTGGTTCTGGGTTCAGAGAGGATCTTGTAAACATCAGGGAGGAGAGTGTCAAAACTCGTGAAAGAGCTGCCGGTGAACCATGTCTCAGTGAGACCAAGGACATCCAGATGAAGTTCCTTGAGAAGTCGGCAGATGTTGGAGGAGTGTTTGACGGCAGACCGAGAGTTGAGAGTAGCGACGTGGAGCAGATTGCCACATTTGAAATACTTTCATGCAGGGGTACAGGCAAATGGTACGCCATGCGGATATGGTAGAGGGGCCCGAGAGTGGGTAGAGGAGGAAGAATGTGGCAGAGTTGCCAGAGAAGATGACAGTGCCAGAGAGTTGGCAGAAGAGGGAGGTGGTGGAGGAGCCAGAGCGGTGTAGGTAGGAGTAGCAGAAGGAAGGAAGTTGATTAGATGTGGGAAACACCTATCGAAAGGGAGGAGATTAGGCTGAGGGCCTCGGACCAAGATGGTGCCATTCAAATAGACATAATTGATGGTGTTGGAGGAGTGGAAGGGGCCCAGGAAGACCTCCCACAGAGTGGCACCATTAATGGGAGAGGAGGAAAAAGGGAGAGTACATAGACCATAATGGGGGTTCATAGGCTTGGAGAGGGAATGACAAAGAGGATGTCAGTGAGAGTCTGTCTGGAGGAAGCACTGGTGTATGTATTAGCGATACGGAGGCCTGGGTTGGAGACCACAATGCCCCTTTTGAGCTTCTTCCTACCAGAGGGATAGGGATAGGAGATAGAGTAGCAGTTAGAGAAGATGGGAGAAACAGCGAGCACCATAGAGGGTGCAAAGGATGTCAGAGGGAGGGGCGGGCCTGAGGGAAGAGAGAGAGACGCTCAGCCATGTGGCACACAACTTGGGATGCGCAGTGGGGGGGAGGCCGGGGTCACAACAAAGGAAGACACAGGGGGAGAACAAGTAACACACAACAGTGAATGGCATGCCTTGCGGGGGGATCTAGGGTGGAAGGGATCCTAAAGAGACCCAGTGACAATGCCAATGCATTTCTGCTACAGACAAATCCACCGATAAATTCTTCCAGGACACGAGCAAATTGGGATTCGTCTTTCATTTTTTTCCTCCACAACCCTAACGACGGATAAACACGGTTGAGCACTTGCAGAAAAACCTGACATGCACCCAAAGCAGAAATGATTGTAAAATCAATAGACTCAGAGAACACGGATAAAAAGCTAATTCACATTGTTTTCCCCGCTTTATGATGTTGTCCAGACACTTTCTAAACGAGGCTGGTTTGCAGTAGTTTCTTCAGCGCTGCTGCTTTGCCATGTTATGGTCGGTGATTGATGGCTGGCATTATATATATATATATATATATATTTCCGGCGGTGGATTGCCAAGCAAAGAAAAACTAAAACCACACATTGCATCAAAGTTCGCCAATATAAAAAGAGGCAATCTGCCATGTTGACATCCTAAACTCAAAACGCACAAATTGATTCTAAATAAGAAGCAAGGGCTGTAAAAAATAAATAATAAATAACTACGTTTTTTTGTAGATTTTATTTATATATCAACAAATTGGACATTTCATTCAGTGACCCTGTGTGAAGCTATGGCTTGGTCCAGAATGCAAAGGGTGGCTCCATCTCTATGCATAGGCTGCCTACCTGCCACATTTATTCCATAAAAACATGGCTAATTCTGCTTTCACATCTCAGGTGGCTGGTTTTGTATGCACTATAAATCAATATAACTTTTCTGGTGTGTGTTCACCATGCCCCAAAGATCCAAGCACAAGGTTTCTGACTATACTGGACTGATTATCCCTAATAGGACTGAAACATGTATGCAGTTTTCTGAATCCTTGAGAGCTGTCTGTTTTTGGTTGAAGAATGTTATGCATAAAAAGCACTGTCCTAGAGGCAAAGGGCCTGATTCATGGAATGTTTTGTGTGCTCAAAAGTGACTGCATACTTTTCAGCGCGCAAGACTTCATACACTGATTCATGGATCGGACGTTGTGTGTATTTCCAGGACTTTTCAAAGATCCGTCACGTCTTTACGTGCAGGTCGAGCGCTTTGCGCGACACTCCACACAAAGTGTGGGCCGGATCTACGCAAAGAAATAAATAAGGGGGCGGAACATGCATATTCCCCATTCTTCCGGCAGCAGGAGGAATAACAAGGAATAACAAGTGCGTGTTGAGGGACGGCCACGCAAAGAAATCACACGCCCAGTGAAGTGCAAACCTAGCCAAATTCATGGATTCCAACGTGCAACTTCACTTTGGGAAATGTTTCATGCAAACCTTGTGAACTCAACACCAAATGATATAAGGTGCAAAGTACTACGCACATAAGATCCAACCTGAAAAGCTAACATTTACAGAGCAATTTCGGGGTGACGGCATGTAGTTGAGATGCCGCTTGGAGTTAGGGGTGATTGTAAGCAGATTATACGGGCGCTGGCATGAGTTATGCAAAATGGAACGCAGACCATCCGGGTGCAGTTTTGGGTTACAGGAGCTTGTACACAGTGTTGCTTGAGTACTGCCTTGGTTGCGGGGTGAAGGGGATGAAGTAAGCACAAAGGTTTGTATATGTTGCTGGGTCTGGTTTGTGGGGGGGGGGGCCTGTCGTGGGCATTCCGGCGGCTACTCTCTTTTCTTTGCACCTAGGGTTACTTCCCACGTATATTTCCATGAATACACAGAACGCGCAATGCACTTATGCGTGCAGGTAGGTGCAGAGTTGTTTTACGCGCACCGGTACAAAGGCTTTACATATGAGCTAAATTGCATAGCCACAATGCATAGTTCATCTGGCTCTGACCTGGAGATGCCCTTCCACTGATGGCACCTGAGTGGCACTTCCCTGTGTATGACCCAGCTCAAATGGCTAATTCAAGTCTCAGGTGGAAGGTTTTATTCAATCCTTTTAAACCTAGCTGGTATTTACACTTTTATATATTTTTTTTAACTCTACTCGAATATAATTTACTGCCAGGCTTTAAACAGCGGGATCTGTGTTCTTCTCCAATTCCAAAACCTGCTCTGGATACCTCTTGAAAAAACAAGCATTGGAAAAGCCAGCAGTTTTGCCTGATGTATAGGCATCGTCCAGTTCTAGTCACCAAACGCAATTTAGAACAATGTATGCAGGTGTGGATAACCATGAGCCATCCAATAAAATAAAAGTCAAAGTACCTTAAATAAGGGTAAATTGAATTTGGCATAATGAGCTTCATTTTTTAGGGATTTGTTGAATGTTTGTTATGAAAAGCCCAGATACTTGCACCATTGCCATGTTACATGATTGTGGAAGGTATTCCCAGTTAGCACAGTGGCACCATGTTGCATTTTGCTCAATTAAAGCAGCAATGCCAGGTTCCATTGTGCCCATTTAGCCAAGTAAGTCCATTCACTCTACTGCTTACTGAATACATCAGTGCCATAATCAACTCTATCCAGTTAGCTTAGCACTGCTGGGTTTCACTATGCCCAGCTAAAACAGCAGTAGGCTCAGCTACCACAGTAAAACAAGGTACTATTAGTGCAGAGTGGGAATGGCAGTGAATGAGTTTAAAGGAACTATGATGAAAGATCCTAAACAAGGGACCATTGAAGACCTCAGAGGGCTCAAGGGGAGCCATGGCCACCTTGAAAGTCTCATAACTATTACGACATCAGGCACACCCTCTGACCCATGTGTCACCTTGGTGGTCCACCCTGGGCTATATGAGGAACCTGAGGGTATCCTCCCATCTGCTCCCCCTGGATCTTCCTCTTAGGTGGCCAGGAAAAGGCCATCACTCTCGGATCCTGACCATAGGGGGTGGATATGCGAGGGAGGATCACCTGGGTGGAGGGACCTTGGGGAATGGGGAGAGAGTGTCTTTGGGCGAGATCTGGTATCCACCTTTTCCCTTGTAAGAAAGAATCCTACCCTCCCTCTGCTTTCATAGGTTGTTGTCAACCTTTACCTCTTTGATATACACAAACTGTCCCCCAATCATTTTCCTTTAAGACTGGGATGAGGAGGAGGCAACTAAGCGTTATGCACACTTCCATTCATTCATACCATTTTGGTACTGGGACGAGGAAGAGAACTATGGAGGAATATCATTGGCATGGTCAGGCACATCCCGCTAATAGATTCAACTATAGTCAGGCAAAGGACTTACAACTGCAACCTGTTAAAGACCCAGAGGTGTATAAAATGAAAGACCAGCATGTGAAAAGGAGAATCCCGCCTGGAGGGACGGATGCGGCTGACAGAGCTGGAGCAGGCTGGAGAGGGGTCGGTGAAAATCATGCTGTGTGTTGCAGAAGGGTGAGCAAGACACAGGGGCCTGAGTGGGCCACGAGAGGGTCAAGACACCTGCAATCCCCTGCAGCGTGTGTTCACAGCCGTAGCTGTGGGACACTGAGGGCTCCAGACTGCTACAGGCCGCTGCAGCAAGTTGGAAGGTAGGGAGCGGTGCTCGCCAAAGCTCCCGAATAGCCCTAGCGGAGTGAGGAGAAGCCAAACAGAAGAAAGAAGATGCCTGGAGGAGATGTACACTGGTGAGTGTGAGAAAGGGAACACTCATACTGGGACTCTCCGTGGAGGGAAAAGGGTCATTTGAAAATGCTGAATGAACTGAAACGTATAATAAGTAAGTTTGACGACCGAATTGAAGAATTTTGAATACTGGACAAGCTGCAAAGTACTTTTAAGAATAAAACAAGAATTATTGAATACCTAACTGAAGGAAATATATTAAAAGTATAGGAAAGCAGAGCACTAATTAAGTCAAAGTAATGAGCACTTATGTACCAAGTGAAAGCAAAGTGATGAGCACTTATGAACAGAGTGGAAATCAGCTAATAAACCTTAATGTATGAGGTGGAAGAAAGGTGGTGGAAAAGGGTGAACACCACGGAATGAGTTGTGTGAGATACACATTGTATCAAAGCCAAGAGACTGTCAAAGAGAAAAGGAATTGAATGTTGGTTAATGACATAGGTTCCGAGAGAGAAAACCTGCATTGACAAGAAAGTCCAAAGAGAACACATAAGTATAACAGAGTGCTATGGGTTATCGGTTACGTGACCTGTAATGAGTGAACCATGAGGTTCAAAAACTGCACCTAGACCAAGTGACCCCTAGAGCCAAGGAAAAGCCAAGATACAGACGCTGTATTGTATAACAAGTGATTGAAGAAAAGTACAATCTGTATGAACTATTCCAAAGCCTGGATGGTTACAAAGTTAAACTGCTCGCATCCAATTCCTGTGTTTCCTGTGTTTCTACCCGCGAACTTTTCTTGCCAGAACTACAGCATCCAGAAGGCACTGGTCTGTTTACGCTGGGCGGAGCTATATAACAGAAGTCGCGCGCGCACCGCGCGCGCGCACCGGCGAAGTCCCGGTCTAAGTCCCGCTTTGCCGCTGGAGAACGCTGCTAACGCTGCTCGCATCCAATTCCTGTGTTTCCTGTGTTTCTACCCGCGAACTTTTCTTGCCAGAACTACAGCATCCAGAAGGTGATTGCTGACAGAGACAGACTTACTTACAATCATCAGAGCGGATTTCAGAGCGGACATTGTTGGATATTAATATTATATTTATGTCTCTTGTGTAGGCACTGGTCTGTTTACGCTGGGCGGAGCTATATAACAGAAGTCGCGCGCGCACCGCGCGCGCGCACCGGCGAAGTCCCGGTCTAAGTCCCGCTTTGCCGCTTCGCCGCGGCGACCGCGGCTTGTGGCGAAAGCAATCTACACATCGATAGTGTTTGCATACATTTGGGTATATATTACTCATCCTGCTTGAATTTATTATATTTCTTTTTCTATTTTTTTGTGTATTTTAATCATGAAACGACATACAAACACGCTAAAGTCTGGCATGCCGATAGTAACCATATTACATCGATCTAATGGCGCCAGTTATTCTAAGTCTCCTACCTCCGTCAATACAAAAAGGTCCCGACTTAGCTCCACTCCGCGAACAAGCTTCAGTTGTATGAAACAAGGCAAAACGGACATTCTCCAAAGAATGGATATTCGCCCGTTTTGTAAAGATTCAAGGCAAACTTGCCTTGAAAAATTGCCAACTGAAAAGCTAATAGGGGCAGTTTTGCAACAACCAGTTACAGAGTCTTTAAACCCGGAAAACTGCTCAAACAGTGATCCTACGAGCAGATATACTGGTGGAATAAATGCAATTGACAAAGAAAAATTGGCGGTGCAGGTGGGGGAAAGTCGCATCGGTGAGTCTAACAAATCAATTATAATCACCGAACCTATTGTCAAGTTTGCTAAAGAAAATGTCTCACTCACTGATAGTGCTATACTTACGAATGTAATAACTGGGACGGTAGTTCCTTCTCCTGAAGTGTGTAATGTGTCTGGCATACCTGTAAGTGATACTTCAACTTCGATGCCACCTGTGGATTATGTGTCCCAAGATTTTCCTGTTATTGATTTGGAGATTAATTCCTCTGCTGCACTCTCTCATACAAGTTTGCAAAACTTATCCAAGTCTCCGGCGTTATTTACGAACACGAGCCCCATTGACTCAGATGCAAAACCTTCTTTTATCGCTCCAACTCCCAGAAGGGCAACTGGAAAAGTTTCCTTGGACAGGCGCCTTAATGATTCTCGAACTGTAAATACGAGTATAGCTGTTACATCCATGAACAAAGCTATCTTGGCGTTGGCCAAGCTTTTCGAAGTTCTGGTTGTGAAAGCGGACACACACTCAAATCAGTTTGACCAGATATTTGAGAACCAGCTTGTAATATCTAATAGATTAGAAAATCTGATCAACACAAACGTACTAACAACATCTACACGATCTGTGTTCACACAGACGACACCAGCTGTCGAACCTATTGCTCAAGAGTTTCAACCTATACCGTTTATCCTGGAGCCTATAGTAGACTCCATGGAAATGGAAATCGAGCCAAAAATTAAAACACAGAAGATCCCCACATATGCTTTATTTGACACTAAAAAGGTTGAGAACTTTAGTATCAAAAAACCACCCTTACAAGAACAGACAAAGAAAACAAAAAATATGAAAATGGGGAGTCGTCAACCCTCACAAGTCAAAGCTTTCATTAATAAAGTTTCAGCTACAAACACCCTAACTATAGCGGCATCTAAAGCTATTACAAAAAAATATGCGTTACGAAAACGTATAAAAAAAGTAAACACACAGCCAGAACCTGACTCGTCTAATGTGGCTCCAGCATACAGCCCTCTGAATAATTTGATTAATGCAGCAAGTCAGATCTCATGTAGTAACCCTACTGAATTAAGTGGGAGTTTATTGACCAATGACGCACACGGTAGACGTGATATAATAGCTACTGAACCTACCGGCAAGCCGCTGGCGACTCAGATCGTAGAGGGCGATGACCAGCGTCGCAAAGAAATACGAAAGGCTGTGGACGATTATTTAGCCTCTAAATCAATCCCAAAAAAACTAACTTTCCCGCAGGTAGCCTCAGCTAATGTGCAGTCACTTGCGTTGGACACAGCTCCAACTTCAAAAGAACCAACTTCACTGGACATGGGGGAAGGGCTTTCTACTACTCCCCTCCATCCTACATGGAATGCGAAGTCTACAAAAAGTGTCAGGATAGAGGCTCCGGAGACTAACGTAGCGCTTACTGGTGACATGGAACGCCTTTTACAGACAACCATAACGAAATTCTTGGAGGCCTCTATGGCCTCTCAAACAGCCTCTATTCCAAATAGACATAACGGCGCACCTAAGAAATTGAATGAGCCAGTACCTTTAGCCAAACAAAAACCTACCGTTGCTCGCACTAAACGGCCGGCGATACATTCTCTGACCCTTAGCTGCTTGCCGACGCCAGCTACACAGTATAACTTAAATCGGGCATCAGTCCTGGCAATTTTTCATGATATTCCAGATCTTGAGGATATAGGAACTGTAGACATCGAACTTGTGGAATTCCCAGACGCTTCCAACCAATCCCTAGTAAATCTATGGATTAATTCTAGGGTGGTAGTAAACACAATTTGGGCTTCGAAATCTCAAATCACTGATCTTGGCTTTACACTATCTGCAACCCCAGAGGCAGTGGAGAAGACCTCTACATGCCGTCCGCTACTCCCAATCCAGCAAAAAAATCGATTCCAAGAGCGATCAGAACAGCCTTGCAGCTGTCAATTCCAGTCGAAGCAAGGATAGCATACAACTCTTGAACCACCTAATCTCCATTTTGCTAGTTGGAATTCCAGAGGGCATCGTCATTTAATAAATAACCCCACGCAGCATGAACTGAATTATGATGTCATCCTGCTCCAAGAATCCTGGTTAACCAGTACCCCTTCTTGGGACAATTATGATGTATGCTTAACTCCAGCACTAAAACAGCGTTTGGGACGCCCGACATCGGGTCTACTAACCGCTGTTAAACAGTCCTCTGGACTAAAAATAACATCATGGTTTTGTCCGAATCAGTTTATACAAATGACTAGAGTGTTGGGAGAAGGGTTCACATGTGCGATCATTAACATCTACTGGAATCCTGCGGGAATTTCTGACGATAGTTTATTTGAATCCCTGGCACAAGCTTTTGACTTAATCATGTTGGATGGGCTTGTGGACTTGATCTACATGGCAGGAGACTTAAACTTACATTGTCTAGGCCCATATACTAAGTCGGAACAGAAACGACTTGATATGTGGTCAATGTTTACTAAGGCACGCAATCTTCACATGCTGCATGGAGCCTTTATACATGATATTCCTCCTAGACCTACATGGCAGCGGGCCAATAGCAGTGGGATCATCGACTTCACTTACGTTAATGGGAAGATGTTAGATTTGGTCTTAAATTTCTGTATAATTGAATCCAAAGCAAGCGATTACAACATTCTGCAGACAACCTGCAGGAGTAACAAAATGCCCTTCAAGTCCCAACCACTCTATCTTAAAGGGACACATGAAGTGAACCCGGCTAGAAATCGAGCGAAGTGGTCGGAACATTCACTAAAAACTTTTAGATCAAGCTATTATGCTAATCTAACAAATAATACCATGAGTGAAATTGGGTCTGTTGATGTTTATTACGACCTAATGCAGCTTTCTTCATCATCTTCTATTAAACACAAACAAAAACAAACACCGCACTTACATATTTTTAATCATGAAGTCAAACTTAAAAAGGCCAGTGTTCGGGCTGAGAAAAGAAAGGCCAGAAAACTCCCTTTAGAATTACGTCAGGCTACTATTGTGCGAATACAAACAAATTACAGAAATTGGGCAAGAGACATGAAAGCTAAACTCTATCAGAAAGACGGGGAAGATATGCTAGCCTCCTTAGCATCAAAAAATCTGGCCCGCTCATGGCACATTATAAACCAAATAACATCAGGTCATCAAGTAGCAATCCAAACAAACGATGTCTCAGAGGACTTATGGGTAAGTCATTATTCTGACCAATTTACAAGTGTCCAAGCATTTTCATCCAGTTCAGTAGCAAAATTTGACGCTATATTTAATTTACGTTTCACTAAAGAAGACATAAAACAGCTAATAAATCAGGCCAGTAATTCCAGGGCTCCTGGTCCAGATGGCCTATCTAACAGACACTTAAAACAATTTCCGGATATTTGGGCGGACATTTTATGTCTTATGTTTGAAACAATCAATAAATCTCAAAGAATTCCCTCATCCTGGAGACAGTCGATTCTTATTCCAATATATAAAAAGGGAGATCGCGCATGCCCGGCAAGTTATAGACCTATATCATTATTGGATGTCTCAGGAAAGATTTTTTGTCGACTCATCTTACGAGATTTACAAGAGTGGACCAAGAATCACTGGAGACGAGATCCCCTTCAATCGGGCTTTGTCACTGGTTTAGGAACATGTCCTAATATTATTACTATTAATATGCTGAAAGCCCAATATTCAATTAAGAAACAGACTTTATTTTTTGCATTCATAGACTTCCGGGCTGCGTTCGATTCTATAGATCGAACTCTTCTTTTTAATAAATTGAAAGCGTTCGGCTGCCCCAGTTCTATTTTGGCCCTTATTGTGCAACTACACACTAATACGACGACGCGCGTTCGACTCACACGCGAGGGCCTTTTATCGGCACCTATTCCGACATCTGTCGGACTCAAACAGGGATGTATTTTGGCATCCACATTGTTTAATCTGTTTATATTAGATCTAGGCTTGGCCTTTCTTGGTATTAACGCTGATGCTCCTGAGTTGGGTGGTCGACGCATCCCGTGGATGCTCTATGCAGACGACTTAGTTTTGATCTCACAGACACCAAAAGGTTTGCAGAATTTGCTAACTGCCCTGTCACACTATGCAGTTTCAAACTTTCTCAAAGTGAATATAGCCAAATCTCAGATTATGGTGTGCAAACCCCACGGTAAAGGTAAAACTTACAATGGGCCGTGGTTTTTACAACAACAAATCATGGAAATTAGTTCAAACTACAAATATCTGGGTGTGTTTATTCAAAATACTGCCAGCCATGTTACTGACTCACACATCTTAGACACTAAATTGCTGAGCCTTATATCGCAAGCAAAAATTTTGATATATAAATATGGGAAGTTTACGCTGAAACATATTCTGATGTTTTTTGAACAAAAAGTAGTTCCCATCTTGCTCTATGGTGCAGAGACAAAACTATATTCCGATGACAACTATTGGAATAGACTAGAGGCCACTTTTTGGAAAAAGGTGCTGCGGCTTCCAAATTGTGTACCTCTACCTATACTAAGATTTGAATTGGGTCTGAAATCGCTGCATAGCAGAGTGAAATGGAAAATGTGTGTTTTTTTTCGGAAATGTTTGCTTGGAACTGATAATAACATTTTGAGTACAGTTGCTTGCCATTTAGCAGGTTCCTTTGCCTTTTTTCCCTTGAGATGGCGAAACTTGGTTATAGACACACTAGCTAGAGCTAACATCTCCTTGCAATATCTTATGGACAATCCAACTAGCGCTAAGAAAAAATTCTTTTGTTGGGATTGGATTATAACGCATGAATTATGCGTAAAGTATAAAGACTTTGATCCAAATCTTTTCGGCCCTAAACGTTTAGGACAAGCGGCTGGATACTTGCTTAAATGCCCTTCGGCGAACATCCGTAATAAATTCTTACGTGTCAGATTGAATCTATACCTGACAAGAGAGATAATGGTCAGACGTAAAATTATTCACGTGGATCTTAACTTTTGTCGCTTTTGCAAAAAGCAAGGTGTAAAAGAGTCTCTTCAACATTTAATTGTGTCATGCCCACTGTTGTATGATATCCGCCAGAAATACTGCAAAAAGCTGTTTGAATTGTACATGGAGAAGGATGAGAAAGAGATTTGGAGTATGTTATTTAAGAGTACCAGATTCTCAATTATGAAGGCTATGGTGCACTTTTTTGAAAATGTTCTATTTGATGAGATACAATTATAAGTATCTCGAATAGACCAACTAATAATGTGAATCCTATAAATATAAAACCTAATAGCTACACTTGGACTACTGGTCTTTAAGATGATCTTTTAGTTAGGTCGACTGGTTATAATGATGATTTTAAATCTCCTACACAAACTGTCACGCAATCGTATTATTTGTAGACAGAAAGTTGTAACTCCTCACCTTTGCATTCTTCTGTTTTATCTGTTTTATCATGTTTTATCTTTTGTACGTTTAATATGCCTAAAAGTGGAAAAATTTTGAAAAGTTGATGTAATCAGCTATAACAAAATAAAAAAAGAGAAAAAAAGAAAGCAAGCCAACAGGTTAGTGAACTGATTATAGTTTTGAAGCTGGAAGAGCTTACTTCCTGGGGAAGGGAACCACAAGACTTTGTGAACTGTGTCCATCTCTTCGGGAATGGAACCCCAATGTCTTTTTGGAACTGTGTTGAACTTGGGGAAGGGGTAGCTGGAAGACAAGCCAGGAGCTGGAAGAATCCCATAACTTTATTTGGAACACTATTTCTTTTGTTGCTGATATCCCTACACCTTGTATATCTTTAGTTGTCAGGGAAAGTATAGGTTTTGGACACAGACAGATTTTTTAGTTGAACTTAATGACACAGACTATCCTTGGTTTCTTTAGGTAGGGAAATCCCACCTTAGCATAGGGCAAGTTAGGCATTTCTCCATCCTGACATAAAAGAAAAATAAATAATGTTTTAAGAAAAGTTAATCTGTTGTCTGTGTCTTACTTCATGAGGCCTTCACAACTACCAGAAATGTTCTTTCACTGACCATTTGCTGACTACAATGCCTAGATGCCATCCATGGGCACAGCAGAAGAAGCTCTCCCTAACAGCTATGGGGGGCACCAAAAGGTCTCCTGTCTTTAATTGGGACGCTTCTAGTCTGAATGTACTAAATATGCCATTAAAAGGATGTTAGTCTTAAAGGATGGAGCGTTATGAAGGGCCAACTTCCCAAACCATGCCTTTCACTCCCTTCAACACAATGTCTATCTCTTCTTGCTGAGCCCATGTTTCCTCTGAGACGCCCCTATCGACTGCACATATTTCAGCCAGCAATGCCACAACCTCTCTGCCCTCCTCCAGGTTTTTGATGTCCTGTGGTGGAATACAGCAGAGTCAATCGGCATCAACACTACTCTTTCCAGGGTGATAGGCTAGATCATAGGTGTATTCTTGGAGACAGGACAAGATGGTTGCTCGTCTGAGCAAGCCTTGGTTTGGCAACCAGATGCCAACACCTGCACCAGGGGGAAATGGTCCATCCCGATGGTGAATGCTGCTTCTCATATGTAATGCCTGAAGTTTCCTTTGACCTACACATATGCCAGCGCCTCTTTCTCACTGACAGATAGTTTTCTACAGCGGATCTGAAGGCTCTGAAAGAAAATGCCACAATGCATTCCCATTTTCTGTCCATCTGCAAAAGAACAGCACTCTGTTGCCAGCATTCCGAGAGATGATGAAGATGATGTATGGTATCTCTATGAAAGATGGGTATAGTGCATGAGCATTGGAGATTCTGAAGCTTGAAGCCATCCTGGCAAATCTAATGCCCTTTTTGAGTAAATTATACAAGGATTTAAACATGGATGGGAGTATCCTGAAGAACCTGATATGATGTTTGAACAATCCGAAAAATGAAAACAGCTCACCCTTGTTGGTGGGGGTTGGTACACAACATCTCACCATGATAAGATCATTTTCTGGCCACACCCACACAGCAGATCTGATGTGCGCTAAATATTCGACTTTGTTTCTGAACAGTTTGCACTTATGTTGCCTCAATGTGAAACCCTGGTCTTGCAGAATGCCACGCACAAGCATCAGAGCGCTGCAGTGCTGTTCCATACGGGCAGAGAATAAGAGAAGGTCATCTTGAAAGTACATTACATCTTTCACGCCGCACAAAAAGTAGTCCATGAAACGGTGGAAAGCGGAGGCATCGGAGGCCAACTTTAAAAGGCACCATTGCAAGTTGGCAGGCTCAATGCTATCAAGGCCCTGGAAGAATCAGCAGGCATTGGTAGTAAGTAGAGAGAAGATCCAGGTTGGAAAATATGTAAGGCCTTCAACTCAGTTCATCATTTCGCCATGTTTGTGAGGAGGTGGAAGTCCACCAGGATGTTCTTATTTGAGCTCTGGAGATCTACACATATTCTAAGGCTGTCTTCACCTTTGTCGATGATATCAGTGGGGGTTAGACATTCTAAAGATTTTAAATCGTCAATGACCCCATCCCTCTTCATCTGGTTGTGGAGTTCCGTGAACTGATCATGAAGGTGCAGCGGCACTCCACTCCTGGCTACTGATAGTCTTTCTTGTGTTGTCCTTCCCTTTAAACTGAGGTCTGCCCCAAACCAACCCACGGTGTCAATGTAATGGCCTGAGTTTGAATGTGGGTCGATATCAGACAGACAAATTTCACGTACTCTGTACAAAGCTTTTCCCTTGAAGATTTGGCTTGCAGTGACAGTGTAGGAGGATCTTGGGTCCACCATCACAACCAATCTTGCCATGAATATGATACACATAGATTGTGGGGTCTATGAGCCTTTATCTTTTGGAATATCATCAGAGACAGTGAGATGTTCTTTATGGCTTCCTACAACTTTGCTCGTTTGGAACCTTTCTGCACCTTGCCTCGAGACACTACCAGAGCCATGTTTGATTGTCCACCATTGGATTTACAGATAGAGATGATGTTGTCATGCCCACAAATAGAAGCAAAGGGGATGGCCTTGCCACTGCAAGTATGTCTCTTCTCTATCTCAGGACACTGATTTGACTGTATTCTGATCTGTGTTTGTCACTTCTGTACCGATAATAGGAGGTACGTTACCAATGCTTAGCGTTGTCCCAGACTATGCTCACATCTGCAGCTTCAGGAACACACTGGGATTTGCCTGCTTTCTTCTCCAGAGTGATGGTATTGGACCAGCACGTTAAGCAGGTATTGGACTCCCTTGGCCGGCAAAATGACTTGGCCAGGGCAGGGGTCTAATGAGGACCATGGCTTGACACAAACATGTTATGTTATGTTGATTTATACTGGACACGGTTAACAATCGAGGGCAGTCTCCAGGTACTCACTGGCTCTGCAAGAGAAGAAGGCGGGGTGTGTTGGTGAGAATAGGAAAGGTTCAGAACTAGGAGGAATTGGCATCTATGTGTATTGTCTTGCATGTGAGAGTCAGTTTGAGAGGCCCCACTTGCTGTAACCGTATGGGTAGGACTCAGTGCCTCGTATGTGTGCTAGTGCATGTGTTGGGTGTATGGATCATATGAGGTTAAAGTGGAGTTGCGGCAGAGAAGGAAAAGGAATGTGATCATAGTGTAGGAATTTCAGCTTTCTGTTGTTGGCATAGGAGTAGGTTCCAGAGGTGACGGTAGGAATGCAGTGACATGAGTAGCCAATCAGGATATGCGCAAATCAGCCATTTTAGAGTCAGGCACTTCACGCTTGGGTGATTGCTCTCCTCATGAAGGAAACAGCTACCAGACAAAGAAGTTCCGTGTCAGTGCAGGAATTGAAACCTTACACTACAGGAATTTTTTTGGCCACATGTTACTTTGCCACCTTTCAGAAAAGAACAAAAATGAGACAGTGAAAGAAAAAGACAATCGTCCGGCAAGGCAGCAGAGTTTAACTATATCGCTTTTGAAATGCTGTTTTATTTGTACATAAAAATGCGATGCTTGTTGAAGTCATACGGCACTGGAGTAACTCTGTCTACAATGTTTTAAGTGTCTCCATGCAAAATGTAGGCAACACTTCATAGTATGCAGATGCTTCAGGAGATACTCGTCCTAAATCTCTGGCGCCCAGTTACCCCAGCGTGATGCGCGCGGTACAAATAAAGAAACTAAACTTCAATTGTTATTTTCATTTAGTTGCTTATGGCGATGAGATAGCCCTTGCAGTCTCAAAGCACAGGAGTCAGGGAATAGGGATTGTTTTATTTATTTAATTAATTGTTTTTTTTTTATAACGGGCCTAATACCCTACCTGAGTTCGGTTTCTAAGCTTGGATCTGGGATTCGAACCTCTCGCTCTGCATGGTCTTGCTTGCATGACCAGCGCATTGCCCCTGTGCTATCCTCCGTTCACAGAGCAGATTGGGAAGATATCTGGGGTCAGTGTGTCACGATTAGGTGTGGCAGCTCAGGCTCTTAACAAGTGCCACTCTGGACACCACACCCCCCATTCCCTGGCTACTGCTGTTCAGTCATCAGTAGAATACCTTGAGGAATGGATGAGCAGAGGACTTGGGGCGCGTCATTATTTCCAATGAGTTGGACCTATTTTACATTTTTGAAAGATCTGGTTCACTATGTACATGTGAGACTCCACCTCACTGCACCTACACATCAGTAGCATGGCTTCTGCATGCTCAGTCTCTGCTTTAAGGTATGCCCAAAATAAACAGAATTGTTTCATTGAAATTTGATTTGCTAACTTTTTCAACATATTCCTACATTCTCTGTTATCGCTGCATGTGTCTTGAATTTTTTTAAAGATTTGTATATGGTTTACATACGAAACCTTTACAATCAAATTGCACTAAATGCATCAATAGTAAAAATACAATCATCATCACATATTACATACAAAAAAGAAAAAATGAAAAGGGAATGTATAAAGGTTTTCATAAAATACATTGCAACATAGCCCGGAATTACTTGCCATGAACATTCGTAAAACATATTAAACAAATGTCCCAAAACTGCTAACAGCACAGGGGGTAGGTAATAGGGGGGGGAGAGGTGCACTTTAATTGATAGATTAATAAAAGGGATCCCCATAGATAGGGAGGAATCAGTATACAGGTCTAGGGATTTGATAAAGCCAGCCACTGCCAATCCTGTCTTGAATTTAATTGGTTAAAAAGATTGATCTGCGAGTCTGTCAATGTGTAGATCGTATGGAAAAAGTCTTAATTTAAACAGGGTAATGGAGCGACAGCGCACCCACCCCTGTATCTTCCTTCGTCCCCCAATACTCCAGCGTCATCACCCTTTGCTGTCCGCTCACACCTCCCTTTCACTCCAGCACTGAACCTCCTTTTCTAACTTTTCTAAACTTTCTAACACCCTCCCCAGTCCCCGGTTGTAACGCCTTCACCCGGTCCCTTCTTGTCTTAGCCTAGGAATAACTTGAACCTGCAACCTCTTTCGAACGCCTGACATCATCCACGTTAACACCAACTTTCTCCTTTAGGGGTCCACCAAAAACGCTGCAAGGGCCAGCCACTTGCCAGCTTTATAGACTTTCTGAACACATTGTTAACTTTATAAACATATTTTCAATTTTATTTCAAACTTAGATTGGTCAACACTTTGGACAGCTGTCCACCCTCTACTTCGGAGCGACTTTCTCATTGTTCGTATTTCTTTTAAAATGTGCTAGCAAATTTCAAATGACCAAAAATATTGGTATTGTGCCATAATGACGTGGACGAACATGAGTCCCAAAACACTGAATTTTGTTAATTGAATTTGACCACAGTTCTGCGATAAAAATAGAGGGCGTGTTGGGTTGGTGTATTATTAAAGTGAGGGGGTGTTGCAGAGGCTGCAGGGTTCTCCCCTGTATTTTGTTTTATGAGCTGCGACACAAGTCGAATAAAAAGAATTTTAGTTTAACGTAGATCCAAACTATTTTTTTAAAATTCTTTTTTATTAACATTTTCGCAGCTTTAACACTAGTCACTCAAACAGAACAAAGAGTAAAATCAACAACAACCATAAACAACACAGTGGTCCAGTGGGTTTCTCCCAATCTCCTAGTCTACTCATGCATCTCGAACAGTAAGACAGTACAACATACCAATGAGTCGCGAGGGTGAACCGTGTTGATAGTTATATTTGCCAATGACATCAGGTGCAACTCCTCCGCTGCCCGACTCCATCTTGTTATGCCACATAGAGTTTATGGAGGCCCCGGAGAGAGTTCCGGGCACTCTCGGCTCGTGATTGAGAATGAGCAATTATATAATGTACATACACTCCTCAGATATCCCAGGGATGGGTCAGCCTGCCAAATTCTGTCTCCATTTCGTTACAGTACAGGATATCTGCACGCCACTGTTCCAGCATTGGATCCCTTCCTACACTCTTGGCACCCGCCTCTTGGCCAGAACAAGGAGCAACCCGACCAACCTTCTTACCCTTTTTGGGACCCGCCTGGTGTGACCCAAAAATGCAGGCATCGGATTCGGGTCAATTTTTTCCCCCACAATCGCGCTCAGAGTTTCAAAGAACCTTTCCCAGAAGAAAAGGACTGCTGGGCAGCTCCACGCCAAATGAAGAAAATCAGATAGGGGTGTGCCGCACCTTACATATCTCTCTGAGATGTCTGGAAAGAACCTGTGCAGAAAAGCTGGTGTGTAATAGAATTGATGCAGATATTTAAAATGGATCAGTTTGAATTTGGTATTGAGGCCCACTGTCCTGGTCTCTCCGGAGCAGTGGTTCCATGTCTCGTCTGGTATTACACACCCCAGTGAGCTTTCCCACTTGCTCCGGGAGGAGCTATCTCCCCTTGTCATGGCGGCAATGCACATGCCAAATAACGTAGATACTACCTTATCCTTTTGGACATTCCCAAGCATTTTGTCTAATATCTGAGCTATTTCCGGTTCTTGGGGAAAGGTTGAAAAGGACTGTTTCAGTGAGTTCCTCAGTTGAAAGTATAGGAACACATCCAGGAGCGTGAGAGCACCCCTACTTCTCATCGCCTCCAGTATTAGGAACTGCCCATCCGGGAAGAGGTCCAGAAAGCAGGTTATGTTATCTCGCTGCATGCATGCTACCCAGTGCCTTTCCCTAGTCAGCGGGATCCCCGGTATGTAAGTACCTGGAAGGTTCGGGAAGTAGATAACTTCTCCTTTGGTTCTTTTCTCTATGCAAACACATGCCCTGCAGGTTAACTCTACCATGTTAATTACTTTAGAAGTTCGGTCTGGTGCCGTCAGTATAACTGAAGGCAGAAGGAACAGGGATGCTAGTGCCGTCTCCACTTCTACATGTCTCCTGTCTGTCTGACCCAGTAAATAAGAAACCCTGCTTGAGCTACTTCATAATATGTTTAAAAATTCGGAAGCCCCAGTCCTCCCTCATCTAGCAGTGCCACTAGCCTCTCCCAGGAGATCTAAGCCTGTTTACCCACTCAAATGAATCACAAAATTTTAGATTTTAAATCGTGAAAATACTCCTTTGATAATACCAGGGGCATGTCGATAAAAATACATATGAAGTGAGGCAACAGCACCATTTTAACTAGAGATATCCTCCCATACAGGTTAAGTTGCAAGTCCATCCACCTATCCACCTTTGCTTTTGCATGTCCCAGCACTCGTCGATAATTGTGTTTATATAGTTCCCCAGGGGTTCGGGCTACACTTATCCCCAGATACCGCGTATTTACCCCATGCCATTGGAACCCGAACCAGTCCTTAAAGCGTTCGGTACCATCTGTTAGCAGAAATAGAACTGATTTTGTGGTGTTAATTCTTAACCCAGAGAAGTCTCTGTACAGATTAACATCCGCCATGATCGTGTCTAGATTGTGTTGCGGGTCCGTGACATAGAGCACCATATAGCCGCGTAGAGGGAAACAATTAATTTGTGTTTACACAGCAGCACCCCTCTTTCAAGCTGGCTATGTCTAATAATTTCAGCCAGGGGTTCGATCACTGATGCGAATAGCAGCGGCGGGAGTGGGCACCATTGCCGCGTGCCTCTCTTCAATGTTATAGCGAGTGTGAGTTGACCATTTACTCTAACTCTGTTACTGGGTAGAGTATATAGCAATAAAACTAGGGAAACCGATCCTTCCCCCAACCCGATTCTCCATAATATTGCAAATTGAAAGGGACATTCTACCGAATCAAATTCCTTTGTGGCATCGAGGAGTGCCGCCACTATGGAGTCCTCCTGCTGAACTGCAGACATTAGCCCAAATATCCTGTGTGACCAGAATGAGATGGAACACCCCAGTATGAATCCTGATTGGTCCCCTCTCACTAGCCTTTGCATCGGTGACGCAAGTCTGGACGCCAATATTATGGCCAGAAACGTATTGTCCGGATTGATAAGAGAGATGGGGCGGTAGGATGAGCAGTCATCCGCATCCTTATCCAGCTTCAGCAGGACCACCACCACTGCTTCCCTTATTGAATCAGGCAACCAGCCAAATCTCAACCCTTGGTGATATACCTCTAATAAGTGGGGGGCTAGCTTCTCAGCAAAGTGTTTATAAAACTCTGCTGTTTACCCATCAGGGCCAGGGTGCCTTCCCTGATGGTAAGGATTTAATCACTGACAGGACTTCCCCCAGTGATAGAGGATGGCCCAGGCATTCCCGCTCCTCATCTGTACACCAATATAGCGCCACTTGGTTTAGATAGTTGTTTACCTACTGTTGGGAGACCCGTATCTGAGTGGAGTACAGTTGGCTATAGAATGTGCAGAACTCCTGAACAATATCAGCATCCCCAAATTTCTCATCCCCTTGCCCATTTTTAACTGATGTAGCCCGACCGCTAGATGTTTCTGTTCCTGCGGCTCTTGCTAATAATCTACCAGGGCGCTGTCATTCCAATATTGCTGCACTTTTGCTTTCCCATTCAGAAATGTCACTTCTCTATATGCTAACTCACGAAACACTTGCAGCTGTTCCTTAATCTCAGCTTCTTCCGTAAATGTGGGATTAGGTGCCACAGACAGCAGTTGCTCAATGTGAACCTCGGTTTCCACGATTTGTCTCCAAATTTGCTTTAAAACCCCAGCTTCCTTTGAGATACATTCACCTCTAATGACACATTTAAAGCTCTCCGATAGTGCCGCGTGGGACTCTACTGATCCCTTGTTAAGCACAAAAATGTATCTATTTCCTTGGTTAAATCATCGCGAAACACCCCATCCGACAACCTTGCTCTCTTGAACACCCATGTTGGTCTCCCACCCCCTCGATCTGGGACCTCCTGAGTCAACAGCACTGAGGCGTGATCTGACAGTGTGCATGCTACGGTGGACACGTTGGAGACCCTTACCACAAATGAATCCGAGACCAAGAAAAAGTATAGTCGGGAAGCTGAGTTATGGATCAATGAGTGAAATGTGTACCCTAGTGTCTAGTCCTCCAAATGTCCTTTACCTCCCATGTCCAGCACATACCCTGTATGTTACATGTCGCCTTTGGTGATGAACGGTGGGTTCCGGCTGTCCTATCCCGGTCAGGGTCCATGACTGCATTAAAGTCCCCTGCCCAAATGATCTCCCCCGGTGACATCCTCTCTAGTTGGTGACCAATCCACCCCAGGGTCTCCACGGTATCCTGATTGGGGCCATAATAATTAATTAAGGTGAATAGTCAGCACTGTATGGTCCCGTGCACCAGGAGGGCACCCCCTTCATGGTGTTTGACCAGAGAAGTCAGGAAAAACCCAACTGAGCTATGCAGGAGAATACAAACCCCCCTGGAGTACGAGGAGTAGGAGGCGAAGTAGCAGTGACATCCTCAGTTTTTCCCAAATTTCAATTCCCCCCCCCCTAGGGATTAAGTGAGTCTCCTGGAGGAACGTCACATCCACATGGTGACACTGCATATCAAATAAGACTCTATGGCATTTGGACAGGCAGTTCAGGCCTGACGTTCCACGTCATGCCCCCTAAGTGTTGGGTCCATAAAATCTTTGCAACCTCAGACACTTCCCAAAGTTTAGATCATGATGCTATGCCAATCCATGAATAAATGTAGCAAACTCCCAAATCCACTGTCAACCCCCAACATTAACCAACACATTAGCACCCCTTCCGCCCCACAAACAGCCCCAACCTGCCAGTTACCCCCCACCCCTGTAACAACAACAACCATGTGCTCACCCTTGGGGGCTCCCCACGTTCCAGTCATCCAGGTAACCCGCAGCTGTAGTCGACGCCCTGTCTGCCAATGGCAATTGGATACCTATAGCTCCTTATCGTTCATGGCACATGATCCACTTATTATGGGGCATGCCCCCCGAGTTTGTTATTCCCTCAATGAGGCGGTGCTCTAGGTAAGGTTTCAAGAAATGTGTTTGCCTCTTCCGGAGTATGAAAAAAGAACACCCGTCCATCATGTTCTACTTTAAGTTTGGCTGGGAAGAGCATGGCATATTTCATATTCCTCTCTCTGAGTCTCCACTTAATGTCGATGAACTTTTTCCTGGATGGCTGTACTTTATCCGAGAAGTCTGTAAACAAGCAGACTGGCGAATCTCGATATGTTAGGAGTCCCTTTTCTCTGGCCTTACGCAGCGCTAGGTCTCTATCTCGATAATTGAACAATCGGGCAATCAGCGGATGAGCACCAGGCACTGGTTTCCTGCCACTATGTATACAATGGGCTCTCTCCACAATGAACACCGCAGAGAATTCCTCACCACCCTGGGCCTCTTTCCACATACTCTCCCCATCCCTTACATATTGCGTTTGTCCGCCCCTCAGGTACTCCTACAATTCGCAGCTTATTCCACCGAGATCTACATTCAAGGTCATCTTGCGTATCTAACAGTTCCTTAATTGCCTTCTTAAATATAGGCAGTTCTCTCACAGATGTGTTGGTTACATTCTCAACTGTGGACACTCAGCCCTCCACCTCATCCAGGCGATACCCATGCTTATCCAGGCTGTGAGAAACCTGAAGGTGTCTCAATGGCTAGCCCCTGGGATCTGTCATCCAGGTGGCCAGGACACAGCCATCACTATTGGATCCAGTACCTGGGGGTGGACCAGTGAGGGAGGATCACCTGGATGAGGGCTCCTCGGGGAGTGGAAGTGGGACACCGATGCATGAGACACGGATTCCACAGTCCTTCAACACCTTATCCCCATCCTACCACATAGGACATTCAAAACCACTGTCCCTCCCACTTTCCGACACAAACACTTTTGCACGATACACAAGAGAATGGACTAACACCAGAGCTGCTTACCTGACATGTCTCAATGCAAGGGTCAGGCAAAGTCAGGCAATTGATGAGAATCACACACACCTGACGGCCCGTTCCTTTCCTCACAGGGACAAAAGGTTGTGCAACAGAGTACAGTATGGGCAAGGTGAGCAAGCTGAGAAAGGCGAGTACGGCAGACAGCGCAACGATACGGCTAATCAGGTGTGACAGTTGAAGAGAAGGAGAAAGGTGGCAGGAATCAAGAGAGTGGCAAGGAGAGAAGTGACCTTTCCCTTTTCATCCCAGACTAACTGAACCTGCATGGAAGAGAGCCTAAGACTGCGAACGATAGCACGAGTGTCTGGCAGCAGATGTCAACTACACGGGGCAAGCTTATGCCGATAAGCAGGAGCGAGGGGCACTCCCTCTTCCGTGGTACTGGCCTTGACTCCAGGAAAACCACAAGCCAAAGGGCGAATTGATAAGAACCGGGCAGTGTGGAGTGAGAATCACAAAGTGGTAAGTTTGAGCGAAGTTTAATGAACTGTAAAAGAACTGTAAAAAGGGTTAAGGGGAGACCACCTGCAAAGGGAAACCAGCACCAGGTGGGTGCTAACTCAAGAGACTCTGGTGGATCCCCATCAGAGCAAAACTATGGGTACCAGAAGGCCATAGGGGAGTCGCCAAAAGAGGTTAATGTGGTCATGTAGGAGGTCTAGTAAAATCCCTGTACACTCGAAAGACTTTGATCTACATATTGTGTGAAAGCAAGGGAAGTGAATTCTGCAAATTCCAGTGAATGTGAATTTGGCAAGAGTGAGCCCGACCGAGGGATGCTGAGGAGAGGGGCAAAGTATAAAGTCCTGAGAAACAGTGTGTTGACAGAGGTGGACCCTGCCGAGGGATGTCCTCTATGAACAGTTTTAAAAGACATTGGGAAACCAATGGAAGTAAAACCCACTAGCAAGAAGAGAAGGGTCTAAGCCCAATTTAGGGATATCCGAGTAAACAATTGTGAAGAATCTACTCCCAGAAGAGGGGGACCCAGGGGTGTAGCCCTCGCCCTACGTGAAACTGTGGTTAACAATTGAGAAGGGTCAGCGCACAGAAGAGGGGGACCCAGGGATAAAGCCATCACCCTACGTGAAACTGTGCTAAACAATTGAGAAGGGTCAGCATCCAGAAGAGGGGGACCCAGAGGTTAACCCATCACCCAGCGAATATTGGAAACAAACTTTAATTTGTTAAAGGAACTATTTGTTTTTGTTAGTTGAAGACCTTGTGTCCTCGAAGGCAAGAGACTTTCAAGAAAGCAAAATGTGACCATTGATGGTCCGGATTGCTGCCATTAGAACTGTCGTCTCGTGCTGGATCCCACCTTACACCGTGCTCAAAATGTGGGGAACGGAGACCCAGGCTACTGCATCCTGACATATTATTTGAGAACACTTCTTTCTTTTCTTGAGAACTATCCTACACCCTTTTTTGTATTAGTTGTAAGGTTTGGCAATAGGTTTCTTATTATAGACCCTTTTAATTTCACACAACGCCAATAGGACTGCCTTATTTTTCATTTGGTGGTCCACGCTTTCTCCCGTCTTCGATTTAGGTTTAGAATAGGCATTTTTCCAACTTGCATACAGAATTCATTGTTCAAAAACACCCTTGAACTGTGATCACTTGGGTCTGTCTGACTTGTCACCATGAGTTCCTCACATATGGTGGGTATCAGGTAATAATGTCCATATATATATGGGTCGTTGTATATAATGTCACCGGGAAAAGTTGATGGCGACATTATATTAGTGACCATATATATACAGCGACAAGGGGAGTGGAGATTGCAGTGGTGTCCCCCGCTCCCTTTTTTAAAAAAAAAAAGGTTTTGAGGTTGCAGGGGTGTCCCCTGCATGCTCCATGTAATAATGTCACTGCTAAAAACTGCCATTCTTTTGGCAAATTCTTTGCATGGTGACATTCTTTCATGGACATTATTACATGGAACCATATGGTGTCAGGGTGGGATATGATTCCACTGATAAAAATTGAAACCCATTCTAATAATTGTGGTACCATCGGAAGAGGAATATAAAAGAGTTGATCTCCTAGAGTCGGATTGTATATCCATCTTAAAAGAGGTGTTGTCCTCTCAGTTAAATATTCCCTCTAGCCAACAGATTCTGTTCTTTAAGACTCAAGTCTTACTAGATAACCTCCCACTCCCTCATTATAATATCCAACTGTGGGACCCGATAATTTTTAAAATCCAGCCGGTCCTCTCTTTCAGCAGACCCAGTGCTTTAAATCCTCCTCCATTCAAGCCTTTTTTTCCATGGTATTCAGTCTCAGTCAGCAGCAGGGCCATCAAGGTTAAAAACTATTACCTTCCAGTCCACTCTTTCAAAAGACTCAGAATCAGACGACTCCGAGGATTTTCGTTTTCTGATCCAGACAACACAGGTGGAACCCTTACACCCCCGGAAGAAATGGAAAACCTAGCCAATATTATTGCCCAATTGGCAGCTCATCAGATATAAGCCGAAAACAGACTCCATGAATATCTAACTAGGCTAACTGAATTGCAAGCAAGGCCGTTACTACCACAAGGCATACTTCAACCATATCTGGAAGGTAAAGATCTGGAAAATGTTTTCCTAAACTTCGACCGCCTGGCCAAACAACTTGGGTGGGGAGAGAACCTTAAGAAATGCTATTTGGGACTCTTCTTAAAAGGGGAACTCCAAACCTCTTATCAGCTATTCAACCTTGCACAGGGAGCCTCCTTCCTATCCATCAAGGAAGGCTTGTTGAAAATAGTAGGGCAAACCTGCAATTTTTATCAGCCGAAATTACAAGCCATTATGTTGAACCGGGGAGAAAATCCTTTAGAGATGGGTGAACGGATTAAAAACACAGTTTTTAAACCCTAATAATAAAACCCTAGGACTAATAATGGGACCCGATAATGGGACTAATAATAAAACCCTAGGAGAACTGATTGAAATGGTTACCCTATAGTAATTTACAAACTCATTACCCTCTCTTTTGCAAAAATCCACCCTTCAATTAAATCAACCTACCCTATCCATGGCCATTGAGACTGCGCAAAACCACTTGGATGTGGCTATGTACTTCCACCCAGCCTATCGATGGGAAGATCGAAGAGATCATAAACCCATCCATCCATTGCCCTGCACCCCAGGGAATAGATAAACAAGGGGGTCATATAGAGCCAAGGAAGGGATGCCTTGAGAAAGACTGGAGATCAAGAAGCCTGATTCAAGACTTAAAGATGAGAGTAGAAGGGGGGGGGAAGTAAAATGAAGCACACCATCTCCTCTGGTTTGTTTTTCCTGTAGAGAAATAGGTCATCTAGCTAGACATTGTCCAAAGAACATCAAAGATGAACCTATGGAAATAGGTTGTATGAAGGGTGAAGTGTGGGAGGAAGCCGAGGAAGAGTTAGAAAGCGTTAGCATCTGTTTATGTCAAACCCCTACCGAATTCATATATGAAAAGGCTTGGGTAAACAGGAAACAGTTAAGAGCCCTAATCGACTTGTCTAGTAAGCAAACCGCTATATGTGCCGATTTAGTTACTACAAAAGATCTGGACCACGCAGCCCTGGTCTGAGTAATTTGTGTACATGGAGACAACAAAATATGCCCAAGAATTCCAGTACACATTGAAATCCTGGGTGAATCCTGTAAAGTACCATCAGCCATCATTGCAGGACTCCCAGAATAGGTTATTCTGGGATGGGACTTCCCCCATCTTCTCTTCTCTCTTACAGGAGTCTCCACCTCCCTTTGGCGATTTTTTACCCAGAGATCCTGGCAAGAGACATACAACTCCCAAAACTCACCCGTATGGAACTGGGAAAGCCCAGAACCAAACAAACCCAAAACAACCCTGGAAACCTAGTTCATGGGTTATTGTAAAGAGAGCAATGAAGCCACTCTACCTCTAACTCCTAAAACTGATCAGTGGAATATGCGTGAGTTCATGGACATCTCTCATTCCTGTCCTTTGGTCTTGAATACAAAAGAACTGACCAAGGAACAGGCATATCCACCTCGCATAGGGGAAGGGCATGTGAGAAACCTCTACCGCCATGAAAGGATCTATAGACTTTGATATCTGTAGCAGCAGCAAAGCTACTATCCCTCCAGGGAAAAGAGGTTTGATTCCCACAGACTTAGTCTTGATACCTCCTCCTGGGTGTTATATAAGATTAGCTCCAAAGTCTGCCCTGGCCTGGAAGTTCGGTTTGGGTGTCCTAGCGGGCTCCATGGATCCCAACTACCGGGGAGACATAAAGGTTCTCCTACAGAACCATGGCAAAACTCCACGTGAGGTACACCGTTGGTACAAAATTGCACATGGAATTCTTGAAAGGGCTCTATTTTCCTGTTTTATGGAGAGTGAACCAGATGAAACTGAGGGGGTACCTTAGGATTTGGGGGAGCTGATGAACCATCTACCACTGAAGGAAAGAGGGAAGAAGAACCTACAATCCTTCCTGATCCAGCACTCACAGAGGCTTTCTTAGAGGTGATTCCTTTTTTATTCCTAAGATAAGGATTACTGTACAGAAAGGAAACCTACACAGAAGGCCTAAGTAAAACTCAGTAATCCCAAAACCCATAGGAAGATTGTGCTAGAGATTGCACATTCTCATTTGACAGGGGGCCACTTAAGACAATCTAAGAACCAGGCACACATTAGTGGGAAGTCTTACTAGCCAGGTACCCATGCTGATATAAAGAACTTTATTCTGACATGTGAAATATGTCAGAAAACCAGTATACATATTCCCTTACCTGCCCCTCTGAACCCTTTACCGATAATAGAAATCCCTTTCTCCCGGATTGGGATGGATAACATTGGACCATTGGAAACCTCTAGACTGGGTAACAAGTATAGCCTCGTAATTGTTGATTATGCCACCCAATACCCAGAGGCATTCCTCATGCAGAACAACCAAAGTCAACAGATTTTAAAACATCTAGTGCTATATTTTTCCAGAGTTGGTTTCCCCGAGGAAATTCTAACAGATCAGGGATCCAATTTTGTGAGCAAACTCATGGGTGAAGTCAAAGAACCATCTTAAGAACCACCTTAAGAACCACCTTAAGAACCTCAGTTTACCACCCCCAAATGGATGGATTGGTGATCGCATGATTCCATGGGCCCCATTTGAAGTAAGAAAGACCCCTCATGCGTCCACTGGATTCTCTCCTTTCAAACCACTTTATGGTAGAGAACCAAGAGATGTCCTAGACATGCTCTGGGACACCTAGGAAGAACAAGAAGAGGCACCTATTACCCTCTCAGAAACAGCTACCAGATTGCAAGAGCATATGAAACCTGTTCGAAATCTAGTCTATACCCACATGGAAAAAGCCCAAGCACAACAAAAGTCCACCTACGACAAAAAGCTAAACTTCGTTTCCAATAGTACAAAAAATATGAGTCCTCTTACCTACCGCAGATAAAAAAAAACTTGTCTCAAAATGGCATGGGCCATATGAAATATTAGCACAAACAGGGACCTGTACCTACAAAATAACCCAACCTGCCAGGAAACAAAATACCCACCTCTGCCATGTAAATCTCTTAAAAGAATGGAAAGAAAATCCATCCGCAGCCACTGTCATGATAATGTCTTGTTTGGTACCAGAGGAAATAAGATAAATTTGAATGAATTTCCCAAGAGCTATCTAGTAAACAATAAGAAGACTTAAAAGATTTAGTCACAACATTCCCTGATATATTCTGTGAGAAACCAGGGAGAGTGCAAGGTACTCATAATTATATCAGAACTTCAAAGGGAAAAGTGGTCAATTTGAAACCATGTAGACTCCCGGAAGCCCATAGACAGATAGTGGTTGAGGAAGTGAGCAAAATGTTAAGGGCAAATATTATCGAACCTTCTTCAAGTGCATAGTCCTCCCCTATAGTACTGGTCACAAAACCCGATAATTCCTGGAGGTTTTGCATAGACTTCCGACAGGTCAACGCCATCTCCGTCTTCAATGCCTATCCCATGCCGCGCATTGACGAATTGATTGATAGACTCGGAAATGACACCTTCCAATCAACCCTAGACTTAACCAAGTGGTACTGGCAGGTCCCAGTACATAGACCTGATAAGGAAAAGACAGCTTTATTGATGCCCATGGGACTATTCCAGTTCAAAGTCCTCTCTTTTGGCTTACATGGGGCCCCCGCCACTTTACAACAGCTTATGGACAGGATATTACAGCCCTACTCCAATTTCTGTGGGGCTTATATTGACGACATAGTAACTTATAGTAAGACTTGATAAGACCATCTATTCCATCTCTTTACTATTAGGAAAGCCCTCAGAGAAGCTGGCTGAACTGCCAATCCATCCAAATGTAAGCTGGCTCAATCAGCTTTGAAATACCTTGGCTTCTCTTTTAGGGAAGGGCAGTGTCCATTCTCAACGAGAAAAAGTTCAAGCTGAGGTAGATACCCCCACGCCTAAAACCAAGAGATACCTCACAGCCTTCTTAGGGTTAATCGGTTATTGCTGTAAAATTATCCCCAATTTCTCAGAGAGAACAGCTAGGTTGACAGACAAATTAAAGAACGCTGAACCCCAGAAGATTCATTGGACTGACAAGGACGATGTATGTTACAACAGCTTAAAACAAACCCTATGCCAAAACCGATCCTACAGGTAGTAGATTTTTCTTAAGAGTTTGTGTTACAAACTGACGCCACTCTTACAGGGTTAGGAGCAGTTTTGTCCCAAGTTTGTGATGGATTAGAGCACCCTATCCTATTCACTAGTCAAAAACTCTTCCAACGTGATAATTACTACTCAGTGTTAGAATTAGAGGACCTTGACATTAAATGGGCCATCACCCATTTAAGATACTATCTCTTAGGAAGGACGTTCACACAAGTTACAGATCATTCTGCACTAGTGTGGAGAAGCCAATGAAAGGACTCTAACCCTTGAATCATGCGATGGTTCCTAGACCTGCAACCCTACTGTTTCACTGAGGAGCACCAAAAAGGTAAAGACCAGGGAAACGTGGATTTCCTTTCTAGGTTTGCCTCTGATACAGATGCGGCTACATCCCATAGGGCAAGGGCATGTGAGAAACTAGAAGGTGCCTCACCCACTGGTTCCTGGTATCTGTCATCCAGGTGGCCAGGGCACGGCCATCGCTTTTGGATCCTGGGGGTGGACCACTGCGGGAGGATCACCTGGATGAGAGGTCTTCCGGGAGTGGGAGTGGGACACCGGATGGTGAGACACGGTATCCCCTTCCTTATAACACCTTTACCCCATCCTACTAAGTACAATATTTAGGAACTCCACCTCCGCCCCTTTACAACACAAACACTTTCTCACAGACAGCCCACTCTAAGGGAAAATAGACTAACACCTGAGCCGTACACTTGACGTGTCCAAATACAATAGTCAGGACTTCCATTACACTTCCCCACACAGATAAAAGGCTGAGCACACTCCAAGTGAGGCAAAGCACATGAGGAAACAGCCTTTTCAAGATGGCAGTTTAACAAGAGGAGAAAGATGGCAGATCAGAAGGGGATTGCAAGGAGAGAAGTTCCCTTGACCTTTTCGATAAGGAATCGTTACTCTCATGAGTCCTCGAGATTTGAAAGCATAAGAACAGGAAAATAGGCTGAAGAATCCTGCATTAGTTGAGAGAATTACCGGCCACTGTGGTACTGTCCTTGGCTCCAAGAACAACGCAGGATCACTGAAATCAACACAGCCAGTGAGTTGGGGAGACCGATACAAGACGGGTCTGTGTTGAAGCCTCAGTTGCAAGCAGCAACATTGTATGGCAGACACTGGAACGAACATTGTTTGAAATACATGTGATAAAAGACGCAAGTAAAGTTGAACTGCTGATGAGTGATTGAACTTTGAAACAAAGATACGATACCTATGACAGAGGGGTCTGGCACCACGTGTATGCTCAATCGAAGGTCTCTGTAAGGTATCCGGCTGAAAAGTGAAAGAGTTGTAGAAAATTGTGAATCGAAGTGGTCCTGCGACGGGTCAAGCAAAACCCTGCACTCAATCGAAAGTCTTAGATGTTGATACAGTAAAGAATGTTTGTGGCAAAGTTGGTTCGAGCCCAGATGAGGGAGATCATTTGAAATCTTTGTGTTAAAGTGGGTCTGAGCCCAGCAGAGTGGGATCCGGGGTGAAGCAAAAATCACCTGAGAAGGTTTTGTGTTGAAGTGGGTCTGATCCCAGCAGAGGGGGACCCGGGGTGTACAGAATATCACCTGAGAATTTGTACGTGTGAAACCCTAAGGAGAAAGGAACTTAGTTGTTTGTCGTATGGCATGGAGCCTTCTGAAAAAGAGACTTTGACTGGCAAAGAGACTTTGGCACTGAAGGCTATAATGTTGAAGTTTTGGACTGCACCCTCATGTTAGAGAAGCCAGAGACTGTGCTAAGCTCGAGTGTGCCGCCTTGTCCCGTGCTGAAAACACAGGCAAATGAAGCCAATGGCTTGGATATCTTGACATATCATTTCTTGAACACTTATCTTTTGCATAACATTGTTCCCCACACTATTTGTATTTAGAAGTAAGGGTATAAGCCCTTTTATTTTGAAAAGACACGAGTAGGAATGTGTTATTATTATTTTATGGTCATGGCTTGCTCCCATGTTTAGATTTAGGATTAAATAGGTGTTTTTCAAACCCAATGGAAGTTCAATAAACACCCTTGAACTGTGGTCACTTGTGTCCGTCTTACTGTTTGATACCATGCCTTCCTTACAGCACCCAGAGACCTTCCTCAATGCCGGATGATACTTACCTCGCCCGTGAGGCGCTGTCCTCAACACCTTTCAGTTGTTGTTCCCTTTCCAGGCGTGACAAGGTATCTTGGTCAGCTCTATTCCCCTTCACACTGTATGTGGGTTTTAGTAGCCTGAGGGTGAATTCACTCGCAGGGCCCTGCTGTGTAGCGCAATGGGATAGTCGAGGATGGCGCGCTGCTGGGCGTATAGGTGGCAACTGATGTACACATCTCTGGGTTTTTGTTCATCCTCTGCAGATGGCTCTTTCCACCTGAGGTCTGCTGAGGTGGCCCGCCTGTCCCGCATTCACCAGGCAGGCTGGCAGCGCTCCGCCAGATGTCTCCCCCTCCTCTCCTCTGCACTCCAGGCTACCACAGGGCTGACCCTTTAGTTGAGGCCCTGCTTCCTCTCGGGTGCGCCGCCCACAAAGTGGTTGAATTGCTGGGTGGTCAGTTATGCGGCTTGCGCTGTGGTCCCCCACTCGGGCCAATATACTGTGTCCATCACCCCTTGGCACCGGGGCCCCCCGTTCTAGGTGTCCACCAATGAGCAGGAATCCAGTCAATGTCAGAGCTCCCCACTGTTTAGCAGGTTCAGAACGCCGCCACAGGGGGAGGAGCATCCCCCTGCGACTCGCTGCCCTTCCAGGGAGGACCAGAGTCTGCAGTGCGATGCACTAGATTCCAGGCCCCGTTAGTTGGCAGAGAGGGGATGCATAGCCGCTGCCACTTCACCGCCTCAAGCTGACCGCAGTGATACGGCCCTGCTTCCCGTAGCTAGCGGCCATTCTCATAATTAACAGCGACCAGCAGCCCCACCTCTGTATTAGTCTCCGATTGTAGTCCCATGCCAGGCCACAGCAGTGGATGCAGGGCTTCCAACATGCCCAGGTCTCATCTCGGTCACTGCCGGGCCAGCCTCTGCATCCTCCGCTACAGCCGCACCGGCATCTCACATTGGCCCACTGCGTTGCTTTGTTCTAAATGCCACAGGCGCCAATATCTCTGCAAGAAGAGCATTCCAAACAGTCAAAGTTTCCACAAACATCCGTAAAGACTATTTATGCATATGGAAACCAAATGAGGGTCTCAGCAGTTCGAGTCACGCATGATGTAGACCAGATAGTTTAGAGTTGTCCTGGAGCTCGCGGGCCTGCGGCCATCTTGACACGGCTCTCTAACGCCCCCCCAAAATATTAATACATTTTATGGCACTTACCTCATTCCTTAGGAACAGCTGCGGGTGGTAGTGGGGTTGGTGGTGAGGTAGACACAAAGCCAAAAATGAAAATGTGGACCAAAGGTGATATTTCATAAAACGGTAAGAGTAGATTGTGGTTTACTGGGAAAGAGCACAAAATCAAAAATAGCTAAAAATAACATTGCACAAAAACATTACGAACTAAATTATTTTCGTACCATTATTTTCTCACAATTCCATTTCGATGACGCTGTTTTGACCAAATGTGGGAATGCCACTCACGGAAAGGCTGGCTGATGGAGTGTACACAATCCGGCTCCATACCTAGAAGCATTTCAAGATATTGTCCATTCGCATCCGGGGAAGTGTGCTCAGCCAACAAGGTGGCTGGAACAGCGGGCGAGAATCCACATCCCCCCACCCGCTGACCCAGCCACCCAAGGCCCTTCCTGGGTGTCGCCATTTTGTTTGTTTTGTTAATGTGGGGAGACAAAAGGGTGCCTCTCTCTGTTGTCTGCAGACCCCACCCTCCCCCAATGCCCCCCCCCCCCCCGATCTGCTTTCCCAGCCCTCCTTCCGTCCCCAGTTAACTGCAGGAACTCGCATTCCTCCCGTCTCCCAGTCACCATAGACATGGAAAAGGAACATTCATTTTCTTTTTCCTCAGGAGATCGACTGTGCAAGCAGCGCAAATCTCCTGAGGAAAAATAATGAAAGCCGTTGGGGTGCGAACGAACCCTGGGGTGCGAATGGCTTTAATGTCCTGTTAGGAGGGCAGACATGGCCGGTAACTGCCCACATCCCAAGCTGCCTTAGTTGGGGCTGGCGGACCGTTCCCGGCCATATCCGCCCTCCTGAGTGGGCATGAATGCCCTATTAAGATCTGACTCTGATCTCAAAATGGCTGCCAATGGCCACCCAAAACCTGTAACTGGGACAGCGATAACATTCCTACTGGCAACACAGATGGCAAGGCTCTTATTACACAGCAGATTTGGTCGTGTACACCCCGGGAGTCTTAATGATCTCCCTTGTGTGCCCAGTAGATGTATGTTGTATGTAGAGCTCAGGCGGTCCATGGCATGCTGAATAATGAATGGGGCAGGGCCGACTGGCATTCAGTATTCATGTCTGGAGGATGCCTGGCTAAGCTGTTCATATGCATTATTAATACATGAAACTGTAAATCACCCCCATAAATAATCTGCTCATACAATATTTTCTTAACGTAAATTATTGACTCCTTCCAGTAGCAGCTTTAATTGAAACTGATGGGAGCAATGGAAATTCAATTGCCTAATGTCGGCTGCAATCTGCTGTCTTTTTTTCTAAGCCATGTTTACATTGACCTATTTGAATCATTTGCATAAAGGCAGGTTATAGACCTTGCACACCAGGGCATAACGAATGGGAAAGCAGTGGGAAACGGGAGGTATAGTGAGGCGTAAGGAAGCGGTGGGGGAGGGGAAGTAAATGGATTAGTGGCAAGGAAGATGAGGGGGAGAGTTTTGGAAAAGGGAGGGAGTGGGAAGATGGGAGTCAGGGCAGGAGAAAAGAGAAGAAGATGCAGTGATAAACAAAGAATGAGAGAAAAACAGGGAATGAGACAAAGAGGGGGACATCAGGCTACCCCCCCTACTCCTGCACAAGAAAAGGTGAGAGCCGTGTTCTTAAACAACACCTGATCAAACACTGACATGTGAATTCACATCTCTTTAACCCGCCTCACTGATGATTCTTGCTGTTTTGCCTGTACCGCCTATTGCAAGGGTCTTCAAACGTTGACTCCCCAGATATTGTGAACTACAAATCCCATCAGCCCTAGCTAGCATAGTCAGTAGTCAGGTATCATGGGAGTTGTAGTCCAAAACATCTAGGGAGCCGCCGGTTGCAGGCCCCTGGTATAGGGCTCAGCTGTTTCTGAGATAGGTCTGTGCCATATAAATCCCCATCATCAATACTATTGGACGAGAGAGTGAGGCAAGGAGGCAGAGAGACAGATATAGATTGACTGACCAACTATTTGGCAGAGGTAGGAGTGTAACAAAAATGGAGTGGAACTGTGACCACAGAGGGTTCTTGTGGCAAGGTGTGGGTTTTGGGATTATGTAAGTGGTAGGCCAAGTGGTTGAGATGGGAGAAAAGCAGGAAGTTCTGCAGGATTACACATTTTTTAGATGTTGTGTTATCTTTGGGGAAACCAGATTTCACTTTAGTTGGTGGGTTTCCTGTATTTAAGAACGGCCTGCTTATTGTTTTCATGCTCGGCCAAAGAACGGTTGCGGAACTGTGAAAATGGTTGTAAAAAGTAGTGGAACTCAGTTTCCTTTAGTTCCCCCACTTCGAACTTGGTCAAGAATGTTCAGAATCAGTTGTGACATGAGCAGCATTGAGGGGCAGCTAGGGGGTAACCATTATTACAAGCAACATCTCTGCACTGAAAACCCATTATTTAATCATTCTCAGTAAGGATTAATTTTAAGCATGGTGTCGGCTTTTGGGACCTTACATGGCTGGAAGTGTGTGCCTGTCCTTGTCCAAGATTTATTAGCATGCTACAGCCTCGAATTTTCAATAGAGTGCCGAAACAAAGAGAATGATCTCCCGACGGGGTCAAAGTTCATATGATATGCCTTCATGCAGTGCCATCCGGGCAACACAGGACGTGTTTGGCCACCCTATGATTCTGGTGTTCATTTTATTTATTTAGGCATTTGACAAAGCTCTGCACGTGACTCGTGGCTGCTTCCGCGTGTTCAGAAGACAACACACCGACGGTGCAATTGGCCCTTTCACCCTGAGTGCCCTGTGGTTGGACTTTTGAGCATTATTTAGTAGTTGGTCATGTGAAAAAGTCCAACATTACCTTTGGGGTTGCCTGGTGGAGGGGTGGCTGCAATGGGTGCCTGTGGGACTCTATGGGAATGAGGAACAACATTTTACCGGTGCCTGACTTTTTTCAGGGCTGTCGGGGTGGTAATCTCCTGGTGGCACTGGGAAGTCCGGCGCCGGTAAATATTTACAGTTCTGGCGGCAACCCGCCGGTAGCACCAGTATGGTTACCGCCGGACCCATAATGAGGCCCGTTGTCTTCTATTACCCGATTGTATGTGGTTACCAGATACTTGGTACTGGGGACTCAGAAGCACCGGCACCTTTGTTAACAGTGCCCGTGCTTCCGTGACGGGTCTGCCTACCACGGCCGCTGTGCCCGGCAGGGTCAGAACTGTCAGGCATTGCGGCTCCGGCAGGTAGACCGGTTATATGCCGGTCCGGAAACAACGGTACCGGTAAGCTTACCGGCACCCTTGTTTCTGGACCGGCACGGTCAGCATGAGGCACAAGGTGTTTTTTTCAAAGGCCTGCAGTGTTCACTATTAGTGAGTGCTTCAGGCTTTAGAAAAAAAGGCCCGTGCCTTTAACCGCCTTTAACCGCCTCTCCTTTTCTTTCTTAGTTGTGTTGCCAACATCCCTTTGAACTAAGAGATGCAGGGATCATCACCCTCACAACCCGGGTCAGAGGGTGATGATCGCTGCAAAGGGATGCCTGGCAAAGGTCAGCACCACAGTTAAAGAGCAAAATGAGAGGTGACACTTAACTATACTGCAAGCCCCCTGTTAGGACACGCCTCCTTTAGGCCACACCTCCGGTAAGAGCCCTCCTTCATTTCACATGCCACTTGAAGCAGTGGGGGCCATGTATATGCAGAGCGGTCTTTACTTTGTGGTGACAGGGTACACACAATGAATAAATGGAGCCTTTTCCTTCCTGGTCACCCGTTTCTCCATTATGATGCAGGGACGGAGAAGGCCTCACCATCCCCTTGGCCCCTCCCCAAAGTCCAGCACCCGGTACAGAGCACAAGCACTGGCAGGGCTATGTCTCCCAGCAAACTCAGCATTATTAGGGCAACATCAAAGCGGGGAGCATCAAAATGATGATGCTGCAATAGAGAAAATCATGGAAAAAACGCATTGGGGCTCATTATGAGTTACCCGGTCTGGAATAAATGCCGGGGAAGCACAAGTTCACGGGTGGGGGCCCACATCTACTGGCAGGCCTGACATGCTGGTAGATCTGGCACCTACTGCCAAATAAATGCTGGAATCACTGGCACTGTTACTACCGGTGCCGATAATTCCGGCAATCCCATCCCATGGAGTCCTGTGGGACACTATGGAATGGGCATTTACCGGCGTCTACGCCGCCTGTAATATTCTGTTAATTCCCGGGATATCGGACAGTTGAAACGGTAAGGAAGTTTTGCCGATATCCTGCCGTAAATATTGGCGGGATACCACCAAACTGTAATGGGGGCCATTGTGTCCCAGCTGTGCGCTAAGTCATGCTCAGCGAGGAGACTGGTGTATTGGCATATATATATATATATATATATATATATATATATATATATATATATATATATATATATATATATATATATATATGGGGTGGGTAAGGGTATAGATTAGGTTGAGGGGAAGTGGAGGGAGGGTTGAGGGGGGTCTCCCCCCACATTTTAGACTAAAAAAAGGTCCAATATATTCACTCAACTTTGATTAGGTCCAATGTTTTAAGTCAAATAGACCCAAAACGGTATATATAGTACAATGCTTTTTTCCCTGCTCCTGATTGTGTAGGAAGACAGCATTCTCTTTCTCAGCTACCTCAAGCCTGCACTCGCCCTTGAATAAATATAATGCCAGTGCATCCCCGCTCATCCACCCAGAGTCGTGTTCTACAACAGCACACATCTTTGTGTTTCTTCAAAAAGGTAGGGTTTGGCTTTTGTGGTTAGGTATTTGCATTTTTATTGTTTCTTTTAAAGTCTTTATTTTGATAGACCATTGATTGGAAATTCTTTTTATTTTGGACTATTGTACTTAAGTTGTTTGATTTGCGACTGCTATAACCTCCCATCCCTCCTGAAGTTATAGGCACTCATTAAGAGTTTGCTGGTTTCCCGCTTGTGTTACCTGCGGGATGCCGGCAAGCTGCCCTTAGCGTCTCTGCAGCCCAATATATTGCTAGCGGCGGAGAGCTGGTAAATTCCCATTCCCATGGAGTCTCCAAGGCAAAACCGTAAGGATGTCCACAGTCTGCTTCGGCCTCCACTACCACAAAAAGGGAAAGAGCTATGTGTTTTGGGCTATGCCTGTTTCCCCTTTACGATTGGGATCGTAGTTGGTTTAAAAGTAGTGTTGGGCAGAGCAGGCGCTTTAGCCATTACTCACTCCTCTACTCCTGCAGAGTAGTAGTCATTTAGTCACAGTGTCCTACACAGAAAGCTATTTGAGTGCATTCCCAGCAAATCCATTAGAAGGTGCATCCCTGCAACCTGTGCTCCAGAGAAGAGGAGTTCCCAAGACAAGATTGTAGCCTTTTGCTCCTTATTGTTGAATCTTTATTTGCAAAACAAACACTGAATTTTTATGTTCCGTTAGTTTGTAAATATAGTTCTGAAGTCTCTGAAGTCTTTGGTTCTGTGTTCTCAAAGCAGTCACTGAATAAGTGTTTTCATTCAGTTGGTTTGTAGATACTCTTAGTAGATTTCAATTGGGTCTTTGTCTTCAAGGTTCTGTAGTATTGTTTAGTATCTTTTTGTTCCCAAAAGATGTTCTCTGTTTGTGTCTTTAATTGGCTTTGTTTCAAAGAGATGATCACTGTTTGTGTCTTAAATTGGTTTGGTTGAGTTGGAGGTACCTCGACACGTGTTTCCCCATCTATGTTTGTGGCATTTCTTCAGGAGGTTCCTTTATGTTGTTCTTTTGTAGTTTTGTAGATAAACATTGAATTTCTGCTGCTTATAAGGACATTCTTATGTCTTAATGGGCTGTTCAGCTCGTTGAGAACAGTCGTTACCCTTTGGTGCAGGGGATTCCTGTATGATCATTTTGGTATTTACTTCGTTGGGCATACGTTTTTAATATGCTCTTGCGTTGGTTTAAGATTTGTGGTTGCCTCGGTTTCTAGAAAGAAACCAAACATTAGTTTGAGTTTAATGTTTTTGTGATGATACAAATTGGTATGCTAATGGTTGGGATATTTGCGATACATGTTGACATTTTGCGATCAGATATAACATGCAATATTATTTTCATAAAAACGCTTTCATCAGTATAGGTCTGTTTGGTTGTTTTCACACAATTTAAAGTATAGATTTCGATTTGGTTCTTTTTTCGAATGCAAAATACAGCATTGTGTTGTCTAAATTATGGTAGAATACCTTAGCGCGTGGCCGGTCTGCTGTGAGCCGTTTTCCTCTTTGAGAGTATTTGTATGCCTTTGGTACTGTTACCTTAATAGAGAGAATCATATTTCATTTGCGTGTTGCTATACGAATATACGAATAAAGATTCAACAGTAAGGAGCAAAAGGCTACAATCAAATCGACAATATCGTAAAAAATATAGACTACTAAAGTGATTCAATTTTCTTTCTTTCTTATAAATAAAGGTGCAAATACAAAACATTACAGATTCTCTCTTTTCATCTCAATTCCGTACCCTGGTCAGCCTAAGGGTGTTCTGTAAATTTGAATTTGTTAGCCACCCATAGATAACGTAATTTTTGATATCCATTAATACCTTTCAACACAAATATAAGGGCGAATACATTCCTTAGTTGAGTTCCCAAGACTAGTTTATCAGCAATTATTTCTGGAGCATTTGTACCAATAGTCAGGAATACTCTAAGGTTAGGTGGCTTTGATGACAGTGGGCCTTGTTTTAAATGGGAAGAAGGTGCGTTAAATGAATGTTTAAAAGTGAGGTGTAAAGCTACAACTCTTCCATTTAATGCTATGCAGCATTTTGGAGCAGTGATGTGGTGGCTATATAAACCACACCCTGACTGTAGAACATGCTTTGTGTTACTTTGCAGCTTGCAACGTGACGCTCATCATGAGCTATTCCCTCGAGCCTCGGAGAAGCAGAACCTGCAAGGGGACAAAAGGAACATCAATAGCAGCAGCATCTTACCTGCAGTCTTCATCTTTAAACACTCGCAGCTACTGAGAACAGCTTCCTCGAATCTGCACGTCTCCCGGACAGAACGACCTGAAAGAGGAAGATAGAGGCAACATTAAAGAAAGCTGTACAGACATTTACAAATTACGAACTGCTCAAAAGGCTTACCTGGCTGGTCGCCTCTCGGCTGGCACCACTCCAGACACCACTTAATGCGCCATCATTTACCAGCGGAGCTCAACCAAGCCAGTTCGCCGCGCTGAAGCTCCGCATACCTAAGGGAGAAAAAAAAGAGACATTTTAAACAAAGAAAGGCATGCAGATAGCAACAAAACTAAAGAACAGCAATAAGACCTACCTGAACAATGTCAAACGGGCCGGCGTCAGTGAAGTAACTGGACTGCACTAGCCCATGAAAGACAACGCGCCCCTGCAAAGAAGGCAGGACGGAGAGCACGCCTAATTCTACCACAAGGTGAGGAGAGGGCTCCAGAGGGACTGAAAGCATACGGGGGTGGAGGGAGGATACTTACCCCAGTCGGTCAGTCTTGAACACAGTCCTCCGGTATTTTCAGGCAGAACCTTCCCCGCAGACCACATCAGGGCAAAGCTGAAAAGCATACCAGTGAGTAACCCAGCTGGGTGGCGTCCCTGTGGATACCAGGTGAGCGTAACAAACACCCTCCCCAGGACAAATGGAGGACTCAGTCAACAGCAAGTACAAACTGTTGTTTATTGCAACAACAAAAAACAACAGGGATCAATAAAAGAACACTGGAAGATTCTGGTACAGCTCAATGCCACACGGCGCGCAGGCCGGTTTTGGATCACTCTGGCGTCATCATTTGGTCTCTTCCCATAAAAACCTATCATCATGAGGGATTGGGAATTGAGAGTCTCTACTACCTATACTGGACCCTAGAGGTGTTAGTCTTCTGGTCCTCGCATGTCAGGTGGCTGGCCCGTCCCATTCCCAAGAGGCTGTCTTTTACCTTGTTGCAGAGTAGTGGGCTTACCATTGGTCCTTGCCCCTTGCCATCCGCCCCTGGAATACTAAACTGTGATTGGTTAGAGCTGATCCCTTCAGGCCTGAGACTCGATCGAGTTCTCAGCTCGCTGTGTACCTCTTCAAGGTGATGTGGACGATTATGTGTTTGTATTGTAACTTGTGTGTACCACCTTTGCCTATGAGAATATTCTTCTTATGTTGCAACACTTGTTGCAGTCCGCGTCGGCTCCCCTTTCCCACCCCGGAAGACTGTCCATTGTCTCGTTTGGCTGTACCACGTGATTAAAGACCACAAAATTGAGCTCTGAAGCCCCCAATTATGAGTATGTATTCAGTTTCTCTGCAGCTGGGCCCCTTGTCATCTGGAGATTGGAATGTGTCCTTGTATTTCTGATCTTGGCTGTTGGCCTGTCTTGCACGTCTTGCTTTCTGTGCAGCCTGAGTCAGCTCAGCTCATCTCATGCTCAGTGGCATGCTGTAATTTTCCTAAACCTTATAATGTTTTGATCTTCAACTACCATGATCTCTGATAAGCTGGTTAGGCCTGATGGGAGTTGTAGTTCAAAATATTTCATGAGCCAAAGGTTGCACACTACTGTTGTAACGGAAAGATGATGAGAAAAGTGAGTTAATCCCTAGACCATGAAGCTTTGCCACGTGGTACCTGGGTAACATACTTCTAAACTAAAGCTTGCATATTGATTAGTGAGTTAAGAACCCTTTCCTGAAATTTATGGACAACTAAGTCACAGGTTCGATTTCCAGAAGTGGACTCAGTGGTACATTGATGACCTTTGAGTTGAGTAGCGATCATACCTGGAGCCCGAGTCACAAAGCTTTCACAAATACAAGGGAACACTCATGTAAAATACAATGGGCCTCATTACACGGTAGGCGGAAAAAAATCGGAATTTTACGGCATGGCGCCATTAGCGCGTCCGCCCTCGCAAGAGGCCGCTAATAGTGTCCCATCACAAGTACGCGGACACGGACATAGCGCCATGCCGTAAATGACTGTTCCGCCCTGCCGCTAAATACCCCAAAAAGCCCCTTACCGGCGCCCGCAAAACCGCCGATAGCGCCTCCGCCCTCCCGCTACCCGTAAATAGCGGACACCGCCATTACCGCACACCGTTAAAAAGCGGAACTGGAAATTACGTTGTCGCACAGGAACGGGAAAGAGCACAGCGGCCATCTTCAAAAAACACAATCCATTGCCATCCTCTGCATCCAGGACATATATCCAGGCAACTCCGACCAGGAACCATACCGGGTAGCTCGAGGATGCCGAAGGCGCTTAAAAAAACTGCTGATCGCCAGCGCAAAGAAAAGTTCACTAATGAGGAACTAATGATGCTGACCACCACACTTGCTGCAAATGCAGGAGTAGTATTTGTTAACGATATGCGGCGGGAGGCCCTCCTTAAGAAGAAGGCCATCTGGGCCGAAGTCGAGCTAAAAGTCAGTGCGGTGGGCACCACCACCCGGAGTGTCAGGGAATGCCGCAAAAGGTGGGACGACCTCCGGGTGCGTGTTCGCAACATTTTATCTGTGAACCGCAACATGGCAATGGCCACAGGAGGTGGCGCAGAGTCCCCCTTGAAGATGAAGGAGTGGGAGGAGATATGTGCCTCCACAATAGGAGTCGAGTCGATAGAGGGGGTCGGCGATATGGAGCATGGCGTGGCCGTTTCATCGGATGGAGGTGAGTGTATGCACCCAAAAATGCGCAGTGAAGGGTGAGGGGTCCCACAATCATGTGTCCATATGAATGCCGTGGATCCAGCCACAAACAGACATGCATGCATGCATCATCACATACCCACCAACACAGGGCCAATCATGCATGAGCCAGCCAACATCCCCATTCCATGCCTCCACAATGATGACCCCAAAATGCATCAAACTGCATGACGTATACATCTGCCATAATGCAGGTAGACCCATAGATGATGATTTACCCTTCTTATCACCCCTGCAGGATCACACACGGAAAATGAGGAGCCACGCACGTCAGCACCCACTCCCACACTCACACCCATGAAAAAAGCCAGGAGGGATGCCACCGGGGACCACGCAACATCCTCTAGGGGACCCAAGAGTAGTGACCGCGACAAAGGCAGCAGGAGCAGCAGTGCCACGCAGCCAGAGGCCATGCCTGCCGCTGTTGTGGTAACCACGGGAGTGTGTCTCCCATCAATTGAAGGCAGCATGGAGGGAGTGCACTCTGCTGCCACCAGCTCTACGGGTGAGGCAGCAGCCACTGGGCCACTTTCCGATGCGGAGGAAGCACCGGTGAATGAGGATCTGAGTCAGAGCCCCATCCCCACACGCCACTTACTTGCATCCCCAATGTTTTCACCAGGTCCGTTCAGCCAAGGCGGATCGCCCGCCCACACACATGATGTGTCATGGAGCCCCCTGGAACCTAAGCCTGATGCCAGTGCTATTGATCCAGGCGCATCAGCCATTCCACCGGCAGACAACGAGGAACTTGACCTATCAGCCATCTACCAGATGCAGACCGAAATGGCTGGTCTGGTAGGTCAACATGTGGCAGAGCAGGGCACCTGAGGGAGGACATTGGTGCATTCGCACGGCAGACGAGGGAGGCCATGGAGGCATGCACCAACCGCATATGCAATGAGATGGGGCAACTCAGGCAGGCCATGATCCGCATTGCGGAGGCGATTGAGGGCAGATTTCCACTCCCTACCCAGGAGGAAACAGGCCCAGCGTCCTCTGGGAGTTCGCCGCAGACAAGCCCCCTACGCCGCTCTATGCGCAACCTCAGGCGCACACCATCGCAAACGCCCGAAGAAGGAGCCAACAAATAGGGCCAACAAGGAATATCGGCCACATTTGGGGAAGGACATGTTCACGCCTTGGAACTCACGTGGGAGTGTTGTGGGGGGAGGGGGGGAGGGTGTATTCGGGGGTGTTGTAGGGGGAGGGGGGGGAGGGTGTATTCGGGGGTGTTGTGGGGGGAGGGTGTATTCGGGGGTGTTGTGGGGGGAGGGGGGAGGGTGTTTGCACAGTTGGGGTTATGCACTTTCTGTACACGTTATGTTCAAAATACACTCTTTTGCAGTTGAAAAACAGGCATGGTCTCCATCATTGTGTATGTGTGATTTTCTTTGGGAGAGGGCCCTTTGTGGGCCTCAAGACGGCCACAAGGGCAACAATGCACGTCTCTCCATGCATGATATTCCACCTTTGTTCCTGATGCTATTCCTGATTCCGATGCTGACGCGGATCCTGTCCCGCCATGCCATCGCCTCTTGCATGTCCGGGCTGGGCATTTCGACAATACTCATCCACATCCACATCATGCTCATCTGGTGTTTGCATGGTGCCATGGGCACATTCTATCAGATGCACATTTTGTTGTGCCTTACACATACCATGGTCATCTTCGCCTTGATTCCGGGGGTTTGTTGGCTGCCCTTGTGGCGTTTCTGGGTGATCCGGTGGTGCTTGCTGCGCAGGTCTCGGCCTCCTCCTCCTACTCCTACTCCTACGTCTCTTCGGTGCTGCCTGTTGTTGTTGGTGCTGCACTGCAGTCATGTACGCAGGCCTATGTCATGCTGCTGGTGTTGGGACCATCTTGCTGTGGGAAGGGGGGTGGGAAGGGGTGTGGTGTGCTCTTTAGTGCTGGCTGTCTCCATTGACTCCACCTGTGCTGGTTGTGTCCACCTGGGGCAGATGGGCAGATGGGAACACTGCTCAGGACTCTTAACGTGTGGTTTTCGATGCTGTTATTAGCGCCATGCCGGTACATGCTTTTTGGGTCTTTGGGATGCCGGTATTGCCGTGTACGCATGGGTTGTGATTGCGTGCTATTTGCGCCATGGCACTGTTTACGGTGTGGGGGTCGCGCGCAAGCGGCCACGCCGCTATTGGTGGCGCCGTACTTTACGGGTCCACTAATAGCGGTGGGTCCGGGACGTGATCGGCTTGGGAAAATACCGTTACCGGTATTTCGTTACCGGTAACGGTATTCCCTTACCGCCTACCGTGTAATGAGGCCCAATATCATTAACAAGATACGAGACTAACAAACATCATGGATTATCACGAAAAGAGGTATTTCATGAAACAAGGTGGCGAAAATGCAAATCCATGCGGAAGGGCCCCACTGATGAGCAGGGACGTCAATTCACCAAAATGCCAGGGGTAGCAGAAGGGGAGTCACATACTCGATGACATGACAAGAAGTAATGTCACATGACCTTTGACCCCGATGACATCACAAACGAGAGACAGAAAATGCCAAACCGGTACTAAAACAGACGCAAGACTTTTTTTTAGAAACCAACCACATTTTAAGTAGGGTGCTGCCTTGATATGTCATGAAGTGGGTCATGTTATGACAAGGGCTAGACCCAGTAGAATCAACATAGGGCAGAGGTACTGCAATGCCTATGCCGCTACAGCATCATGTAGCCATTTACCATCATGTTATACCATTTATAGCTGCACATGTCAGGTGCTGCCGTAATACAGTATGTCAAATGCAGCCTCTCTTTGAGGCTAATGCCTTCTTATGTCTGTCTTAGCCTTACAGGACAGCTACAGTCAAAATATATTGGTAACAGCTTTACATATCCAGCTGCTTATATCATATGCCAGGTACATCCTTACATGTCCAGTTACGCCATATTATGAAAGTTAATGCTTCATACACCCTGAATGGTCACCATATGTGATAGCTACCATCCTATATGAAGTGCAGCCTCAAGTGTACCAGTAATGCCAGTCAATCCTTTTTGTATGTATGGTATAAGGTACCTATGTGCAGCCTAACATGTACATAATTCCATCATGTGGCAAGCTCAACCTCAAATGACCATTAACACACCAGCGTGCCTAACCTGTATGGTATCACTGCCAAGAGTCATGTTCAGCCTCAAATGCTCTAGGAAATGACAATGAAGGCCTCATATAAATGGTATTTCACTGAAATGTAATGTGTAATGTGCAACCTCATGCCCAGTTACTGCCGTCCTTTATCAACGAAATGCCTCATGGTATCTTTACCATCATGGGTCTGGGGACTCTGATTAATCAGATGTTTTTACCTATGGCTCCCATGCTCCCTCACAATTGACTATGCTGTATAGGGCTGATGGGAGATGTAGTCCAAAACATCAGGAAAGGCAAAGGTGGCAATTTTTTTTTTTTATTTATTGTGATATAACCTCATTTGGGTTTTTTTCACATTAAAAAAAAACAGTACATATATACACATATATAAAAAAAAAAACATATTCTTAAAATATATCTAGATAACATTCACATATTCTTTTGTCACAATTTTATAAAATTAGTATATTAAAATTCATCACATCTATGACTAGTTACCTATAAAAAAAACAGTTTTCCCCTTATTATAACAATAGATCAACAGTATTCTGACGATATAAAACCTGTCTTTTGCAAGACCCTTAGGATATTTAAGGTCAATTTTGTTTCATGACCCGCAATCATTCTTTCCCAAAAAGCATCGGAGGATAGTCTATCCAATGACCCAACTAAATTCCCTAAGTATTCCACCCTAATTTTCCAGGTGCCTTTACAGAATCTTAGCAGATGTTCTAACGTTTGTTTACTTAGATCTGAGCATTCCGTGCATAGACTACAAGCCCCTTCAGTGACTCCCCATTTAGTTAACACTGATCCGGTTTTAATCAAGTTTAACCGTACCCTCATAAAATTTTGTCTTCCTTTTGGGTTAGGGAACTTCATCAAGTATCTTGGTACTACACCCTGTTTTTTCCCGTACTTAAAAAACCCTTCGCGAACAGAGGTTGATCTCACCATGTCCCCTGTTGTGATCCAGTCTCTCAAGGATAAGGACTTCTTAACTTTCAGTGGGTTTAAACTCAGTGTTAATTTATCTGTTTCACAATAAGTTAGCAGATTTTCTGCTATCTTTTGGAGTTCTGTCAAAGTGAGTGAGGAATTTAGGTTCATATTTTCTTGGAGATTTTCGTATAGTGTGTTAGTCATTGGCGTAATAATAGACCTATACAAGGACAAGAGTTTCCAATCAACTGCGTATTTTAGAGATTTTAATCCAAGTTCGTATCTGAGAGTTGTCGTATGTAGTCCTTTAGGTAATCCCAATACCTGTTTCCAAATGTAACCTTCTATTTTCTGCCAATCTATTGACCACAGTAAAGGTTTAGATTCAATCCCATACAATAGTACTGGGATTACCTTGGCCACATAAAAATTTATGATGGGCATGATTGTAAATTTGCCATAAAGGCTGGCAATCTTCTTCATCTGAGCTATTAGTTGTGTTCCTTTAGCCAGGATTTCACCGTACTGTTTCCCAACTGTGGGGGTCGCATACACTGTGATGCCCAGGTACATTACTTCTTTTACAACCGGTATCTGGTTATTGTCGATTGTCCACCGATATTTTATTTCTTTGCGACCTTTCTGCTCAAAGATTACGATCTTAGATTTGTCAGGGTTAACCACCAGGTCGTTTAATTTCATTGTACTTATCGAGGGCGTTCAACAATCTTTGTAGGCCGATGGGAGACCTATCAAACAGGACTATATCGTCCGCATACATAAGCCATCTAACGGCCAAGGACCCCACCTTAGGGCTTATTAGTGATGAGGATTCTAGGGCGGCTCCAAAATCGCTCAAGTAAAACTTAAAGAGAAAAGGAGCAACCATACAACCCTGTCTAACCCCCTATCTATGTTTATGTGTTCTGACAAATAGCCATCCATATTTAATCTTACCCTTGCTGTGTTTTTTTCGTGAAGTTTTACTAGTATGTTAATTAAAGTTTTGGGTGCCCCTTGTTGTTCCAACTTACTCCATAATTTATCTCGATTTACCATGTCAAATGCGCTTGACAGATCGATAAATGCTCCATAAAGTCTTCCTTTATTATTTTTATCTTTCAGATTTGATAATGAAGCTAATATTATACCATTCAAGGAAGTTGAATGGCCTTTTCTGAATCCAGTCTGCTGTTTAGGGATTATGTTGTTTTGTTTCGCCCATGCTTCAAGTTCTTTTAATATCAGACTAGTGAACAGCTTGCTTTCTACGTCAAGCAGTGTAATTGGCCTGTAGCTAATTGGGTTTTTACGATCCCCCTTCTTGAAGATCGGGATTATAATTGCAGTCTTCCAAGAAGATGGAATTATTCTATTTGCGATTACTTTATTGTACAAGGTATATAAGATTTCGGCCCACAGTGTCTCATTTCCTTTAAGGACTTGATAAGTTAGTCCATTTGGGCCCGCAGATCTCGACGCCGAGGATTTTGTGATCAAGTTTAAAATATCCTCTTTGTCAAAATTTAAACCCCAATTTCCATTGTCACTTCTATATTTTTGTCCTCCCACTGGTTCCTGATATTTTGTACCGAAATAGGTTAACCAACTTGCTTCCGACACATTATTCGTCTGAGCAATGGTTTGATGTGTTTGGGTGGCATTTATTAGTGACCAAAAGTTTCGCGAGGAATTATTTTGTAAAGCACGCAGCATCTCTTCCCCATCTTTCTGCCATAGTTTTCCTCTATGTTGTCTAGTCCAACTCTTCAAATCATTTTTAATTTTTTTCGATGCTATTTCTAGTTCTAGTACATTTTTGGCCTGTTTCTTAGCAAGTCTTAATTGTTTTTGCGTCTCACGTTTTTTTTCCCAAACTGCTTCGTCAAAAAAGTGTTTGTGTACTCGCTGCAAACCCTTTTGGGAACTTGACGGGGGATCGACTGACCATAAAAATTCGTGAAATCGTAATGGGTCACAATGCTGGTGCAAAATATTTAGTTCTCCCGAGTTGGCAAATCCATTCAGGGCTTTATTTAACCGCTCCCCTTCTCTCTTGTATTTTGTCAACCGATTTTTCTGTGCATTAACTTCTACTTTTTGGTCCCAGATTTCTATTTTTTCCTCACTGAACCAATTTAAATGAGCGACTAATCGCTTGTGATCACTTGTTCCACCATCGACCACTGAAAAATGTATACAGGTGTTAAAACATGGTGGCATTAATAAAGTTTTCACAATATTAAGAAAGTGTGTAATATATAATGCATATGTATTTCTTATTCCAATGCATTCATAAACCAGTCTCACTCAGTTTCAGACATGCCAGTATGAAATAACATTCACACATTTTTCAAGGAAGCACAGAGACACTGTTTAAAGCAATACTAATTTAAAACTATGACATTATTCTGAGCCACTGCTTGGATTTATTGATGGTAAAATTTAGGCCCTCATTACAAGGTTGACGGTAAACTCGGCTTACAATTTTCACCACCCAATATCCTATTATTACCGGGATATTACGGGTGGCAGAGGAACGGTAAGTTCCCATTCATATGAAGTCCCTTAGGACTCCGTGGGAAAGGGATCACTGAAGCACCCACATCATTAGTAACGGTGCCAGCGCTTCAGTGATTTTTCTGTCTATAGTGGCCTGAACTACCAGCAGGTCAGGCCTGCTGGTAGTTCACAGCCCCTACCGGCAGACTCGGAGTTACCCGGTCCAGAAAAGGTGCAGGAAACCGTTGTTTCCAGCCTGGGCCACTCACAATGAGGGCCGCCGTGAGCACTTAACCCTCTGAGCTGTTTTACCAGCTTTATTTCCTTAAATGTACATAAGAGAGCATTTAGTAATGCATTGGCTCTGGGGGTTACATTTCCCATTAAAATAGCACTTATAATTCCAGTGCTTAGAAGCAGGAAGAATGTGGCATGGCCCAATATTAAACCTGATAATAGTATTGTTAGATAGGCTTTAAAAGTGACTGGAGGGAACAGAGGAGGGACTTAGTTAGAACTCCTTATAAATGTTTTTTTAATTGCACACATGATTAAATAGCATACAGTGCTGCATTGCAATAGCTCAGCGGGGTAAAAGCTCAACTCTGACATGTGCCAAACTGCACTTTCCAAGCGGGGAGCGCACCCCTGTTATACACGTACCCTGGGAACACCTGGGAACACCTGAGAGGGAACACCTGGGAGTGTGGGTCCTCCCAGGTGTTCCCTCTACACCGTCAACGGCCCCTGCAGGTGGCTCACACCACAGGGGCCTACCCTGCACATGTCCTGCAGGCACCCCATCCACCATGGCCATGCCCCCCAGCCAACCCACATGTCAACTTGCACTACTGCCCACCAACGCATGTCCCCCTGCACCCCCAGCCACCAGGGGCAGCCTCCACCAGGCCCCCACCCATGTCTCCCAGCACCCCCACCCCCAGCAGTGCAGGGGCACCCACCACCAGGCCCCCACCCATGTCTCCCAGCACCCCCACCCCCCAGCAGTGCAGGGGCACCCACCACCAGGCCCCCACCCATGTCTCCCACCACCCCCACCCCCCAGCCACCAGGGGCAGCCTCCACCAGGCCCCCACCATGTCTCCCAGCACCCCCACCCCCCAGCAGTGCAGGGGCACCCACCACCAGGCCCCCACCCATGTCTCCCACCACCCGCACCCCCCAGCCACCAGGGACAGCCTCCACCAGGCCCCCACCCATGTCTCCCAGCACCCCCACCCCCCAGCACTGTGGGGCACCTGCCAGCAGGCCCCCACCCATGTCCAACTCATGTCTCCCACCACCCCCACCCCCCAGCACTGTGGGGCACCTGCCACCAGGCCCCCACCCATGTCCAACTCATGTTCCCCACCACCCCCACCCCCCAGCACTGTGGGGCACCTGCCAGCAGGCCCCCACCCATGTCCAACTCATGTTCCCCACCCCTCAGCACTGTGGGGCACATGCCAGCAGGCCCCCGCCCATGCCCAACTCATGTGCCCCACCCCCCCACCCCCCAGCACTGTGGGGCACCTGCCAGCAGGCCCCCACCCATGTCCAACTCATGTGCCCCACCCCCCCACCCCCCAGCACTGTGGGGCACCTGCCAGCAGGCCCCCACCCATGTCCAACTCATGTCTCCCACCACTCCCACCCCCCAGCACTGTGGGGCACCTGCCAGCAGGCCTCCACCCATGTCCAACTCATGTTCCCCACCCCTCCCCACCCCCCAGCACTGTGGGGCACCTGCCAGCAGGCCCCCACCCATGTCCAACTCATGTTCCCCACCCCCCCCCACCCCCACCCCCCAGCACTGTGGGGCACCTGCCAGCAGGCCCCCACCCATGTCCAACTCATGTCTCCCACCACCCCACCCCCCAGCACTGTGGGGCACCTGCCAGCAGGCCGCCACCAATGTCCCATCCATGCCCCCCTGCACCTGGGTCCCACCAATCCCCAATCATGTCCGTAATGGCCATCCTCCCCTGCCAAAAGGCCCAACCAACTATCACATCCACCCACATATTAAAGGCAATGACATGTTACACACCCAATGTAAATAATGCAAATGAACACATGTCTGTCACACACAATGGCTGCAAGTGAATGTTGAGACACCCAACATGACATGCATGAAAGCAATGAGATGATACGACACATTGAAGGATGACAATAAAAATGTATTTAAAGTCAACTTGAATGGAAATGCAATGAGATAAACCACAAAGCAAAACAACCAAAAGAAGAAGAATGTCCATGAAAAAAATCAAAAACACACAGCACAACCCAAAAAAATGGTGTCCAAAGTCACAGTCAGAAAAGTAATCCAAGTGTAAATGATAAACAAAAACCATTGCTCCATGGCGATGAAAAAAATCCAAAAAATAGACAAATCCATTAAAGAACTATTTACAAGATAATCCCGGGTCCATGAGCCCAACCAAATGAAACCTAACTATGACAACTAACTAAAAACTGAACTACATACAAAAATGTGGCGCATTGTCCAATCGCAACCAAATAAAAAAAATAAATAAAGGAAACCTAACACTAACTATATAACTATATACAAAGGCGGCGGGCAAGTCCAGCGGCTCACTCCGTGGTGTTCCGGGCCATGGCATCATCGAACTCCTGTTCGATGTCCCGGAGGCGGTCCTGTTCCATGGCCCCGAGGGTCCGCAGGGACGACGCCGTCTCCTCCTCCAACCCCCTGCGGATTGCCTCGAGGCACTCGGCCCGCCTCAGGGCCCTCCGCATGGAGTTCCCCGCCCTGACCATTGTGAGCCGCGCCTCTTCCGCCCGCCGCCGCTCCGCACCTATCTGCTGGCCCAACCGCTGGCACACGGAAGACACTTCCCGTCCTGGGTCCTCCTGCCCTCCGGCCGATGCCTGCCCCTCCGATGTTGATGGCCCCGAGCCATGATGCCTCCCACGTTGACTCCGCTGCTGCCTCCGACGCCACTGCCTCTGCCAGCACGACAGCATCCAGGCTGATGGAATCCACCGACGCCGTCGTGCACGTGCCCTGCCTGATGATGCCGGCACATCCTCCATCTGCTGGGGTACAGTTGCTGTGGTGCCCACCCCTGCTGGACCTCTGACTCCCGACTGTGGCAGGGATGGGATCCCCACCGAGCTGGCTGCATTGGTCAGGGCAGGTCCACAGGGGGCCCTGGTGGCATCTGGGCCGGAAGACGGCAAGGAGAACGACTGGCGTATAGTCTCCACAGAGGAGGAGAGGGCCGCCAGATTGGCCGACACATGCAGGAAACCCCCGAACATGGACAATCCCAATTGGGCCACGTCGGCACGGTGCTCTTCGTGATGACGTGCGTGCTCCTCCTGGGAAGCACGCACGGCATCACGAATCACAGCCGTGCGCATCGCGACCCCAATCAGGACCTTCTCCATACGGCCAGGGGTCCCCTCGTCCGCAGGTGGAGGGGAGTCAGATGACATGGACATCCCCTCTACCTGCGGACGGGCCTGGGATGGGGCATCCCTGCTGGTGCATGGTGGTGCACCCACAGGGTCAGGGACAGCGACATGTACAGGCCCCTCCACGGTGACCTGTGCTGCCTCCTGCCCCTGCCCCTGGACTGCACCACTTGCACCAGCAGGGATGCCCCCACCAGGCCCCATGTGCGCCTCAGTGGCGGCCTCCTCCTCCTCTGTGGAAACCACCAACCTGGATGGCTCCTCACCGTCTTCCGCCGTAGCAGGCCCCTGTGGGGGCTCACCTACCCCTTCTGCTGCAGCCGTGGGGGCATCCCCGCCGCCTTGCTCCACAGCGCCGTCTCCGCCCTCTTCTTCACTAGCCGCTGCGTAGAGGGAGACATAGAACACAAGCATCAGGGTACTGTACAATGGTCCCCTAGACAGGAAGCAATAGCAGATGAGTGCCACTGTCAAAGTACACTTCCATCATGTCCCTCCACAACACATGTGTCAGTCCAGGCAAAACACACACAGTGACAGTCATGGTGCATGCCATGGACATTTCCATACATGTCCAATAGACTCTCGAAACATACAATGTAATGGAACTCACATGCATCATGGGTCATGCCTATCACATGCACACACTTCACCTCAGTCACATCCATCTGGCCCCGTACACCCCAATCACAGTGGATACAAGGATGACTAGGCTGCATCAGTGAATCTGTACATTGTCACAGACATGTGTCATGCATCCATGGCATTCACAAGTCACAGACACGCAGGTCAGGCACACAGACATGGATACCATATATGTACCTGGCATCAGCACCCATCCCTCACCCCCACACATGTCCAGGAACAGAGACTGCCACAGACATGCAACAACCGTGCGGTTCACACATTACTGGTCGCACATGCATTACCATGATGTCCCTGCACACATACATGCGTACATGGCCTATGTCACACATACAGGCAAGTATCAGACAACCAGCACACTGCAACATGCCCTGTCTCACACAGCAATGCTTGGCCACTTACCGCTCAACTCCAGACGGGTCTCACTCTCAAGGACCTGGGCGTGGAGCGCTCGGTGTACGCGTTCCAGGACCCTCATCTGGATGGAACTCATGCGGCCCCCCTCCACGAGGCGCCGGGCCTTTATGAGGGTCCTGGACCTCAAGTCCTCCCAGCGCTTCTTGACCTTCTGGATGGTGCGGGTTGCCACCCCCTCCGCGTTGATGGCAACCACACAGTCGGCCCAGATCTTCTCCCGTCCTTCCTTGTTGGCGCGGGACGATCCGAAGAGGGCATCATACTTCCCCAGGACTTGCTCCACCAGGACACCAACTTCGGTGGCAGTGAAGCTGGTGCCCCTCTGCTCCTCTGGCCGGGGGTTGCCACTGGTGCCAGATGTGGATGTGCCCGACATGGCAACCCCAGGGGCAGGAGTGGTTGGGCAACTGGGTCCTGGGGCTGGGCTGTGGAGCGATGTTATCCGAGTCGGGAGTCTTCTGTTCCAGCAGGGGTGGACACAGCAACTGGACCCCTGCAGATGGCTGATGTGCAGGCACCAAATGGCAGGGCACGGTGGCAGCAGGCAGGCAGCAGCAGATGGCACGTGGGAGGCTGCTCGGGGCACTGGGGGGCAGTAATTCGGCCTTCTGGGCAGGAGCGTGGTCTTCCATGTGTTTTCGCGTGGCCAGCTTGATATGGAGTGATTTGGCACGTGAAAATCCTGCACGTCAGCGTGAAAATCGAGGAAAGGCCCTTAGCGCGTAAGCGCGTCAGCACGCGTACGCGATTTCATTGGACCAAAGGCCCTTACAGCATAAGCGCGTCTGTGACGTTTTGCGCACGGGCGTTGCCCTGGCAGGGCTTGGAGACCCCGCGTGCCTTTATACTGTTCTGTATGTGCTTTTCGTGCGGTGCGTGTGTTTTCCATCCGTTGGGGTTCACACGCTATTACTTCACAGCGGGTGTTGGCTACGTGTTCTTCTACACGCAAGGCAGACGGTGAGTGGTACCCCGCTCCCCCAGGCCCGATCGCGTAAAAAACTTCACGCGAACCCCTGAAATACACGTAGCCCGCTCCCCCAGGCCCGATCGCGTGAAAAACTTCACGCGAACCCCTGAAATACACGTAGCCCGCTCCCCCAGGCCCGATCGCGTGAAAAACTTCACGCGAACCCCTGAAATACACGTAGCCCGCTCCCCCAAGCCCGATCGCGTGAAAAAGTTCACGCGAACCCCTGAAATACACGTAGCCCGCTCCCCCAGGCCCGATCGCGTGAAAAACTTCACGCGACCCCCTGATATACACGTAGCCCGCTCCCCCAGGCCCGATCGCATGAAAAAGTTCACGCAAACCCCTGAAATACACGTAGCCCGCTCCCCCAGGCCCGATCGCGTGAAAGAGTTCACGCGCACCCCCGAAATACACGTACCCCGCTCAATCGCGTGTGTTACTTCCCGTGCACCCCCGATATACACGTGCCCCGCTCAATCGCATGTGTAACTTCCCGTGCACCCCTGATATACACGTGCCCCGCTCGCACAGGCCCAATTGCTGTATGTTGCCACTTTTGTAATGCGCAGGGACGCTACCGCCTGCCTTCGTGTGGCGGACGTGTTTCGGCTTGTGCGTGTCTTTGGCTGTGCGTGGCTTTGCCCTATCCGATTCCATGAATACGTGTGGTTCGAGTGCGTGTGGGTGTTCCGTCTGCTTCCCTGCAGTACATCCCCAGTTACGCCCTTATTTTCGCGCGTTGTTCCCCATTCCGCATGTTACGCCCAGTGTCCCGCCCACTTTCTGGTGTATGCGCCGAGGTTGTGCGCTTTCACTGTGCGCGTCGCGCACGCCTTTCGGGATGTTGCAGTGACTTGTGCGCCATGCACGGGTTTGGCGCACATCCCGGGGTGTACACGCGCAGGGACTTCCATGAATCGCACGCGTGCGCGTGCACCTGTTTTTTTCCGCTTGCGCCTGCTTGCGCGAACATTTTCGGCACACGTTTGTTCCATGAATCGGCCCCTTCATGTTCAAGTTTTTCTCAAGATAGATGGCCAGCGTTTTGACTTTGCTCATGACATCTATTTGACAACTATCTATGAGGAATAACTTGTAACTGGGTCCTAACTTCTCTTGTTTATTCTTTGAGCCAATAAGTAAAAGCTCAGTTTTTGAGCTATTAGTGGCTAGACCATGGACTACCATCCAATCCTGGATTTTTTTGTAAACTTCATTAATCCGGCGTTCATCCTCCACGTGGGATGCTGCGATGGGGATGACGCATTGTGTGTTGTCCGCATAATTAGCAAATATGATCCCCTCTTTTTCCAGCATCTGAAAAAAGGGGTTCATGAAAATATTATAAAAGCAGGGCGACACACAAGCTCCTTGAGGGAACCCATACCTAAGCGTAGTCGGTTTGGCTTCCGCACTATCGCTGTCCACTCTGACTTGTCTATCCTCTAAAAAGGAATTAACCTAATTTATCGCCTCTTGAGAAATGTTGGCATTCATCTTTAACCTGGTGGACAAGATGGCATGGTCTACCAGGTCAAAGGCTGCCGACAGATCCAAAATCATTAGGAACGAGATATGTCCTCCATCCATCTTATGAAGGAGATGGGATTTGAGGGCCAACAGGGCCGTCTCAGTGCCATGACTCATACGGAACCCCGACTGGTAATCATGATAGACATGATTCTGCTCCAAGAAGATGGAAATCTGATTATAGGCCACTCTATCCAAGATCTTCAACAGGAAGGCTGTGTTGGTAATAGGCCTATAATTAGAAGCTGTAAGGGGGCAAAGATTAGGCTTTTTCAACAATGGGGTAATCCATGCGTTTTTAATATTATCTGGGACTTTGTTAGCTGCAAGGGACGCATTAACAAACTGTGTCAAAGCTGGAATAAGGACTAGGGAACACTCTTTAATTATTATAGAAGAGCAAGGATCCCCTTGGCAACTGGTGCATTTGAGTTGGGAGATCACTTTGGCCAGTTCTTGATCCGAAATGGGCTGAAAGCTGAACATTGCTGTTCCTCTGATTTCTTGGTTGAGGACTGTAGGTTATCTTCTAACACTTGTTTAGGCAAATTGAGGTTCTTTATCTCAATCACCTCTCTTATTTTCTCAAGTTTATTAGATAAGGCAGATTGTATTTCCACACACCAGGCCTCGTCTTTAGTAATGTTAACTTGAGTGGGGCCGCGAGCATGCGCCTGCTCTTTAAATTTTTTTTAACAATGCCCGACTATCTGATTTGGCTTTTATTATCCTAGTGTTGCTGAATATATGGCTGATTTATAGTCCCTAGACAGTTTCTTGCACACTTCAAGATCTGCAGGATCTTTGGTTTTATGCCAGATATGAAGAAGTTTGGTTTCCTTGGATTTGAGTGCTTGAAGCTCTTCGTTATACCATGAATTGCGTGCCACTAAAGGTATTGTTTTATTTCTGATTGGCGCCAACTTCTCTGTGATTGAGCCAAGAGAGTTCAGAAGTGTAGTTGACATTCCTTCAAGATTATCTATCGTGGTGATCTGGTTATTAAGGGTGGTTGCCCAGTCAACAAGTTGGGTACGGGTTAACTTACTACGATTTCATATCTTAACTGATGTCTTAGGTGGAATAACTCTTTTTTCATAATAATCTGTCTGTATTTGAAAACAAATACAGAAATGATCTGACCATGGGCAGGCATGCACCTCTAGGTAGTTACAGGAATTCCTAGTTGTTGGATTAACAATATGGAGTCTAGGGGTGTAGCTTTGTGTGCTCAAATATGATTAATTGAATAGCCTAATTCTTGTTCTATATTTTAATTGATTTTTAGCCTCCAACACTTTTGATGAAGGTCTACCGACCGAAACGCGTCAAGTAATGAGAACCCTCATACGTTTTTTCTTCAGAGGCTACTGATTATCGCTTGTTAACCACAAAACAATTGTCCATCTGTTTTATCTGTTTGGAGCATCAGTGGTCTCAGAGGTGCCCGCAAGCCTGATCTAGTCATTTGGTTTGAACAACCAACATTCCATGAAAAGCTGTGGGAAATGAACAAACAGAAAAGCAAACAACAGATATCAAGTTGTGTGTTTCCACAAATCTCTTTCCAGTTTGCCCCATAATCAACACCAGATACCTGGAAACCTCATTTTCTTTGCTCTTAACAACAAAAACAAATATTGCTTGTAGCGGCTGGACTGCTTTTGCTTGGGTTAGATTTAGGAGTCATTACAATATGGGCAGATTTTCAGATAGAACTACTGGCAGAGAAAACGACCTACCCTACAAGCAGTATTTCTGAAAATCCACCCAATTAAGGGTTTGTTCCTGGAATACACATGGTGGATTTTTAGTTTTTTCATAATGATGCTGGAAATGGATAATGCAGAGTTACCACTACTGTACATTTTTCTAAAATGCACATAATTGTACATTCTGACTCTTTTAGGCATTACATGATTAAGGTGGTGACTGGGGGGGTATCAGAGACGCTTACCTTCTCACCCTTTTACAATGGCCCAGCTGAAATTGTTAACATTAAGGGGAGGAGGTGGTAGGCTGGAGTTGATATTGCCAAAAGGAGAAGAGTCTAGTTTAGAGGTGGTAACATCAGGTGGTGGAGGTGATGCCAAGCAGGTGGTGGCATTGAGTGAGTATAAGTGTATGGGACCCATGAAAGCCTCCAGAAGAAGGTTACAAGGAACCTGAAAGCCCGCACATCCTAGAGAACTTGGAGGGGTGACAACACCTCTTTCTGAACCATAACAACTGGGAAGAATATTCAAGAGAATTAACATCTTTTTTGGATATGCATTTGCAAGGCACTGGTATCACATGTATAGGTACTTGCACTATTTTCTAGCTGGAGGCGGGGCCATTATTGCAGTGCTTGGCAACTGTGTGACCCATACCCACACAATGGCCAAGTCTGTCTGCCTTGCCAGTGCTTATTTCTGTTAATCTTTTGGATGCATTGTATGCTAAGCTGAAAGGATTGGAGTTATTCATATTCCCGTGCCTTGCTCTGTGTAACCCTCCAGACCACATCTTTCTTTTTTTTATTAACTATTTTAATTGAATTTACAACATGTTAAACCAAAACAAAACAAAACAACCCACCCCCCCTCCTTCCAACCCCCGCATAGGCACTTCTGCTCGGCCCCTGACCCGTTCCTTCCACGGGCCGGTCACCAAGGTTCAACGTAGATCCACAGTTTTAGGCGCTGGGGCCACCACACTACCCTAAAATCGTCCTTGAGAAATGCCAAAGTTTCTCCCCAGTCTTTTGCAAAATGATGCACATTGTTGTTCATAGCGTACGTTGCCCATTTGAGAGCTATCATTTCCCATATCTTCCCTAGCCAGTCCTGCATCATGGGAACTTCCGGGCTTTTCCATCTCTGCGCTATTAATGTCATGGCCACCAGCGTTAGGATCACTCTCGCTTTCTCCCTCGATCTGGGTTCTCCTGCTGCGGTGCTCCCTCTGATTCCTAGCAGTATTTGCTCCGGTGGTCAGCTTTCCCCCGGCCCAAAGGCCTGGTCCTGTGCCCTCTGTATTTCTTGCCAAAAGGCCGCTCTCTTAGGACTCTCCCACCAGATATGCTGTGCTGTGCCCTCCACCCCGCAACCCCTCCAACAGTCCTCTGGGGTCCCCGGGTACATCCTGTGAAGTCGGACTGGTGTATAGTGCCAGCCTAGAAGGATCTTATACCAGGTTTCTTGCAACTTGGATGCCCTGGCTAACTTGGGAATCTTTCTCCATAACCTCTCCCACTCCTCCCTTTCAATCTCCCTTCCTAGGATCCGCTCCCATCTCCGCATGTACGGCCACTGTTGCCTAGCATTTGCTTTGTCCAATATCCTATTGAGGATGGAGATGAGCCCCTGGGACCCGTCGTTAGATAGGAGGAATTTTTCAAACTGTGTTGTTTCACTGGTTGCTGCTTCCCTGTTCTCGGGATTCAGTAGCCAATGCCTTATCTGCGCATATCTGAGCCTTTCCCCCTCCTTCACTGAGAATTCCCTTTTACAGTCCACAAAGGAGAGTATTTCCTCCCCTCGGAACATGTCTCCCAGCTTCCTACACCCCCATCTTGCCACTGCTTAAATGCCCCCCTTTTCTAGTCCCGCAGTGAAGTCCCTGTTGTTGAAAATCGGTGTGAAGGAGGACGGGAAGGTCGTTATCCCCTTGGTTCTCACCAGTTTATCCCAATTGTCTGCCACCAATTTGGTTACAGTACTCTCATATAGATGCTTTGGCCTGTGTTGTTTCGGTAGCCACAGAACATCTGCCAACTTGTGGTGTGCTACCGCTCTATCCATTTTAACCCACTGCTTGTCTTGCATGCTTTCCCCTTCCTGAAGCCATTCTCTGATCACCTGTAACTGCGAGGTCTCATAGTACCGCTGGAAATTCTGTAGTGCCAGATCCCCCTCCCCTTTGGGTGCCAGCATCAAATCCCTACAAACCCTCCCTCTCTTTCCCTCCCCAGACCACAATCCTTCAAACTGCCACGTCATTACAGAAGAGAAAAGACTGCATGCAAATCAGTTTAGTTTAGTTTAGTTTAGTTTAGTTTATTATTTATAATGCGCAGTTATACCCAGGGGTATCAGGGCGCAGCATGTACAAGAATATGCGAAACTTGGTTACAAGGTGTAAAAAGTACAAATTGGCGTAGGGAGAATGTACAGAACAGCAGAGAAAACAATCAATATATACAATATATACACAATAGGAGTGGCAAGCATACAAGTGCGGATCACATGGGGAGTAACCTTGGCATTTAGTTGTCTGGGAGGTCCTTCATTTTCAGCCATGAGATGACCTTAGAGCGGAAGTTCAGGTAGGGCATGTCTGCTCTAAAGTTAGGGGGCAAAGAGTTCCAAAGTTTGGCTGCTTTTACCGGGAAGCTGTTACCTCCTATGGTGGCAAGTTTATAATTTGGGATAGAGAGGCAGTCTTTGTAAGCCGTTCTGAGGGGTCTCGCGGAAATTTGTCTCTGGAACCTGTTGATCAGGTAGATCGGGGCGGCATTGTTAAGGGATTTGTAGGTGAGTGAAGCCGTTTTTAGGAGAATTTTATCTCTGGTGGAGAGCCAATTGTTCTGTTGACTGAGTCCTGATATATGCTCTCTTCTGGGGATACCTAGAGCTGCTCTCAGGGCATTATTCTGGAGAGTTTGTATCTTGCTAGTGGTAGCCATGGAGGATCCCAGGTAAAGGGCATTACAGTAGTCAAGGCGGGATAGTATAAGGGCTCTAGCGATTGTAAGACAGCTGGTATCTGACAGAAATGGTTTAGCTGAGCGGATAAGTTTGCACGTGTATGCAGATGAGGATGCCAGTGAACTCAATTGTCTTTTGAAGGAGAGGGTAGAGTCTAAGTAGAAGCCCAAAGTTTTAACCTCCTGTCCAACTTTAATGTTGTTCCCATCTATCTTGAAAGAGTTGTAGGCCGGGCTGAGTTTCCTTAGACTGTGTGTTGTGCCCATGATGATAAGCTCTGTTTTCTCATCATTCAGGCATAGTCCGTGGGTGGCCATCCATGCCTGGATGATGATGTACACCCTATTTAGCAAGGCCAAATCCTTTCCATAATCTCCAGAAAGCGGAAGGAGGATCTGAGTATCATCTGCATAATTAGTGTAGGTGATACCAAGATGATCCAAATCATCGAAAAGGGGCTTGGTAAATATGTTGTACAGTGTAGGGGAGACGCAGGAGCCTTGTGGTAACCACAGGTGATGGGTATGGGATCTGCTGCAGCTGTAGGCGAGAAGACCCTCATAGTCCTACCGTTAAGGAATGAGGTGATCCAAGAGATGGCCTCGGGCGAGAAGTGTGCTGCTGTGTGGAGATGTGAGCATAGGACAGAATGGTCGACCAGATCGAAAGCAGCAGAAAGGTCAAGGAGGAGGAGCAAGGCAACTTGTCCTTTGTCCCTGAGTGTGTCAATCTGAGCTTTCAAGTCAATGAGTGCAGTCTCAGTCCCGTGTAGTGGGCGGAATCCTGATTGTCTGGATCCTAACAGGTGGTGTTCTTCGAGGTGTCTCTGTATTTGAACGTAGGCGACCTTGTCCAGGATTTTTAGTAAAAAGGGAACAGTTGTTATAGGTCGGTAATTGGTGGGTATGGCTGGGTCAAGAGTGGGTTTTTTCAGTAATGGAAGTACCCAGGATTGTTTTAGATTCGTGGGGATGGAGCCAGTGGTGAAAGAGGCGTTGATCAGTTTCGTAATGAAGGGTGAAAGATCACGAGCAGCGTCTTTGATAAGCTGTGCTGGGCAAAGGTCTCCCTGGCAGTTAGAGGGTTTCAAGGACAGGATAATTTTTTCTATGTCGAGAGTATTGACTTTTGAAAATTTGAAGCGGGTGGGGTCTGTGGTTGCGCACTTGTCTGGTCTCCTAGAGGGGGGCAAGTCTTTTAAGGTCGCTTTTTTGCTAGAGATTTTAGTTTGGAGGGTCTTGATCTTATTGGCCAGGGCATTCTGAATTTCTGAGCACCAGTTTTTATCTTTGGTGCAGGTATCAATGGGTAGTATGGGGGTTTCGACTTCTTTAAGAATGGAAAAGAGTTCTTTCATATTGGACTTGGCAGATGATATGCGAGAGTCAAAGGAAGTTCGTTTGGCTATATAAATTTCTTTTTTGTAGAGTGCAGTTATTTTAGATAGATTGAGTTTGTTAGCAGCTGAAGGACATTTTTTCCAAGTAGTCTCACAGTTTCTCTTTTGTTGCCTCAAATTTTTGAGGAATGGTGTATACCATTTGTTGAGGTGTGATTTCTGTTTGCTGGGTCTGAGTTTGAGAGGGGCGATAAGGTCCAGTGCTGTTGCCATGGCTTTATTATATTCCTCCACTAGGATCTCTGGGTCTGTGTTGTCCGGAAGTGAATCAAGTATGGGGAGAAGGTTCGGGATGAGTCTTCCTGCGGTAATGTTTTTCTTGTTTCTGGTAAGAATAGGTGGGGCTGTTGTGGTAGGAGTAGGTGTAGGTCTATCGGTGGTTAGACAGAACGAGACTAGGTGATGGTCGGACCAGATTAACGGTGAGATATTGGTGATGTTTGCTACACAGTTGTAATCAGCCACCCAATCGAGTATTCTGCCTTTCGAGTGAGTGGGGGCCATGCTTCTTTGCGCGAAGCCTAGTTCAGTAAGGGTGGTGGCAATAGAATTGGATATAGGGTCTGCTGGGTCGTTGTAGCCTAGGTTGAAGTCCCCCAAGGTGAGGACTTGAGATGAGGTTTTAAGATTGCTAGTTAAGATGGCGTTGAGGTCTTCATCGAAGGTACTGATGGGTCCTGGCGGACGGTAAATTAGGTGTATGGTAAGTGTTTGGGTGTTGTTGAGTGGGACTTTGACTGACAGGTTTTCGCAGGATTGGACAGTGTTGAGTGTAGCAAGTCTCATGGGTAGGCTGAGTTTATGTATAATAGCGACACCGCCTCCTCTGGAGTTAGGGCGATCTTGCCTCAGGATGGTGTACTTATCTGGGACTGCTAGCATGATCATGGGGCCTGCTGCAGGATGTAACCAAGTCTCGGTGATAGCCAGGAAGTCTAGGTCGTCTTTGAGGATCAAGTCTGCTATTTCTATAGCATGTGCTACTAAGGATCTAGCATTGATCAAGGCTCCTTTGATTTTAGGGCTGACTGTGTTTGTAGTGGTAGTTGTGTTTTCAGTAGTACTTGTGTGTCGTTTATCTTGGGTAGGTCCAGGTGTACTCTGGCAAGGGTGTATGAGTATGGGGCTGGAAGTGTGGTTGTGATGTAAGTTAGCGGTTTTAATATTGGGGCTGAGTTGGGTCGACTGCTTAGAGGATTTATGTAAGGTAGGCAACGATCGGGCCAGTGGCTCATAAATTTTGGCTAGTCTAGCTCTAAGTGTTAGGTTTCTGTCTATGGTAGTACGGGGGAGACTAGGTAGTAGCAGAAAGTTGGCTGGCTCTGTAAGGGGTGGAGTCTGGTTGGTGAGGCTAGAAGGAGGGGGCAGTGTGGACAGTTGTGGTGCCATCTTACAATAAGTAGCGAGGTTCAGGAGGATGAGGATGGAGGCGTGTAAACTTATGGTAGGTAGACGCATTTTAAGTGGAATTGGAGGTGAAGTCTTGACTGAATAGGTGCTAGAAAGGCAGTGTGTGTAAACCCTTTGAGCTAGGGAGAGAGGCTACACTAGGCAAGTGTGGAGAACTAGCTGGGAAGTGTCACCTAAGTGTGTCAGGGCAGCTAGAAGCACAATGATGTATATAAAGTAGCTAGGGCAGTGTTATGCCTAATGACAACCCTAGGGCCAGGCACAGGTCAGGGCGCAAATCTGGTGAAGTCCTATCTGCAGTAGCACAGAGTGGGCATAGGTCAATTGTGGTCTATTGACGACCATAAGGCACAACACAAATAGGCATAGGTCAATTGTGGTCTATTGGCGACCATAAGGCACAACACAAATAGGCGTAGGTCAATTGTGGTCTATTGGCGACCATAAGGCACAACACAAATAGGCATAGGTCAATTGTGGTCTATTGGCGACCATAAGGCACAACACAAATAGGCGTAGGTCAATTGTGGTCTATTGGCGACCATAAGGCACAACACAAATAGGCATAGGTCAATTGTGGTCTATTGGCGACCATAAGGCACAACACAAATAGGCGTAGGTCAATTGTGGTCTATTGGCGACCATAAGGCGCAACACAAATAGGCGTAGGTCAATTGTGGTCTATTGGCGACCATAAGGCGCAACACAAATAGGCATAGGTCAATTGTGGTCTATTGGCGACCATAAGGCACAACACAAATAGGCGTAGGTCAATTGTGGTCTATTGGCGACCATAAGGCACAACACAAATAGGCGTAGGTCAATTGTGGTCTATTGGCGACCATAAGGCACAACACAAATAGGCGTAGGTCAATTGTGGTCTATTGGCGACCATAAGGCGCAACACAAATAGGCATAGGTCAATTGTGGTCTATTGGCGACCATAAGGCACAACACAAATAGGCGTAGGTCAATTGTGGTCTATTGGCGACCATAAGGCACAACACAAATAGGCATAGGTCAATTGTGGTCTATTGGCGACCATAAGGCACAACACAAATAGGCATAGGTCAATTGTGGTCTATTGGCGACCATAAGGCACAACACAGAATAGGGCGCAGATCGTGTGAAGTCTGATGATAGGTTAGTCTTAGGCAGTAGATCTGCAGGGTCAGGGTAGAAGGTTAGGCAGCCCTGCTATCGAGGTACAGCAGGGGTTGCATAGGGCCTTTGTTGAAGAGTGCCGAATAAGTCTATAGCGTGCAGTTATCAGAGAATCAGCTAGAGGTGCCGGAGAGGGGACCGCGGGCTTACCGTGCTTGTGTGGGTCTGTCCTTGCAGAGTGCGGGTTCGTAGCAAGATATCCTCGGGCGGGTAGGACGAGATGGTAGGCCACGCTTCTAATGTGCTGAAAAGGCCTTTGTATGGCCTTCGGATGCGCCGGCGTCCCCGCCTGCCGGCGGATGTGCGGATTCAAATAATGCCGCGGTTAGCGAGGCTAAGCCTCGTTATGGCGCCGTAATGCGCCCGGCATGCCTAGGTCAGGCACAGTGAGGGACAAGGTCAGGCGAGTCCTGCGCCTTGTGTCTTCGTGGGTCGTAGGCGGCAGTAGTGTATGCGATGTAGCTTCTACGGGGGGGGAGGGCTCCTGCCCTCTACCTTTGCCGTGGGGTGCTAGCGGAGAGGGCCTGGCTATAAGAGCCAGACGATGTGGGGAGCGGGTGCGGAGGGGGCAAGAATCGTGGCTCTGGGCTCGAAAGGCTCCAGACAGGCTCACGACAGGATGCACCGCCTTGTGCAGTGTGCCTTTGGAAGTGGGTCGGCTTGAGCCTGCCGGCTCTCTATTGGCCCAAAAGAAGGGACTGTGGGCCAATAAGGTGCGGATGATAGTCCAGGTGTGTTTTACACACGGGGGTCGGTGTAAAGATGGCGGGCGGCCATTTTGCAGAGGCTAAGGGCCTCGTGTTCACTAATGGTGCTGGCTGCACTCCAGTGCTGTGGGGGCCAGATCGAAGGCAGACAAAGACCCTTTTCGAACGCCACGCAATAAATCAAATTGTGGCAGGGGTCCGTAGATAAAATTGAAAATTTCGAGCTGATAGGCTGCACGGCTATTAATGCAGCAAAGGTGGGGCAGGAGGCCTACCTTGTGGTCGGTGTATGCCTCCAGGCATACCACTGCTCCTGCAGTGGGGGGAGCTCCAGCTCCTCCAGAGGCAATGGAATGAGTGGATCAGGTTTGGTCCGACCGCAAAGATGCACTTCAGCCCATAATGCTGGGTCTCGTCCCTTCTGCGCGAGACCACAAGCAACCCCAGACATGTTTCAGCCTCACTACTGAGGTGTAGCTTGTCTTATGCTGGCACAGGCATACGTAAAATAATATGTCGCAATAGAGTACTGCAGAACGGGCTCAGCTTTGTGTGGATTTTCATGAAAAAATAATATTATCATCATCATCTACCACAAGTTCCAGTGGATGCATTCTTTTTGTATCCGCCGTATCATTAAGGCCCTCGCTTTGTAACCACATTGCACCCATGAGAGTCAAAGAGTGCGAAATGCATCTGTGATTGTTGAACATCTTTGAGAGATGTCTGTCTTTGTTAGTATTGCTGTATTCATGGTAATACAGCCTTTAATCAAATATCTTGGCAGCCACACACCTGTCATTTGGCTTGCCAAAACCAGTATTCTCCCCAAACACAGGGGGTGTTTCTTTACAAATTATTCTGGTGAAGGCCTTGGCACTACAAAGGCCTGTTTGAGCAATTCTCAAGTCCATCATGCAACCAGACACCAACTACATCTTGCGCCATGCACGGCTTGGGCTAGATATTACCATCACAGCAAAGGATTTGTTTTGAACAAAGCTTGGCATTCAGACACTATCTCTCATGCTTTTCTGTAACTAATCACAGAAGAAACGGGTATCCCTGCCACTGCATCAATGTTACCATTTCCCCCATATTGTGCATCTTTGCCCTTATATGTTTGTCTGCTGGCTGAACCCCATTTCACTATCTCCATCCCACGCCCGACCCTCCTCTTTACTATCCACCGACTAAGATCTGGCGACACCTTGGAGGGCTTCCTGCTCATCCTCTGACAAACTGGCCTGCTGCCTGCTCCAAAGACAATACTGTCTCTCTGTCCACTCCAAGAAGAGAGCCCACATTCAAGCCTGCGTCTCTGTGGCATCTAACAGCTCGGCTGAACTCTTTCGAATCTGCAAGGAGCTGGCCAACCCTGCTGCAGTCTCCACCCCTCCTCTCGCCTCCCAGGCTCTTTGCAATGCCCTTTCCTCTCACTTTAATTCCAAAACCCAGGACATCTTGTCCACCCTCTCTCTGACCCCCCCCCCCCCACTCCCCTCTCTGTGTCGGCTTGCTGACCCTCCTCCAGCCACCACCCATCCCTCTTTCTCCTCCTTTCCTCTTTTCTCCCTGGATGAGGTTGCTAGACAACTCCGATCTATGAAAGCCTCATCAAAACAGGCCTATCCCTGTTCCTCTAAAACTATTAAGGACCACATTGATACCCTGGCTCTGGCCCTTGCTGATTTCTGTTACCATTTCTTTGCCTCTGGATCTTTCCCTTCCCTCCCGAAGCACTCCCTTGTACATCCTCTCCTCAAGAAACCCACAGCTGACCCCTCTTGTCTGGCTAACTACCGTCCAATTCCCATTACTCCCTTTTTGGGGAAGCTCCTGGAAAAGCTGGCCATCTCCCAGCTTAACCTTCTTTCTGACTCTGGCTCTCTCCATGACCACCAATCTTGATTCAGAGCTGCCAGAAGCATGCAAACTGCTCTCCTGACCATCTGTGAAGACCTGCTCTCTAACCTTGACTCTTACATTCCCTCCGTCCTCATCCTACTTGATCTCTCCTCTGCTTTCTACATGGTCAACCATACCATCCTGCTCAATCAACTCCGTGACAACCTGGGTATCACCGATCAGGCTGTGGCCTGGCTGTCCTTTTTTCTTTCTAAGCGACCCTCCCAGGTAACACTGGGGTCCTTCCTATCCTCCATCTCCCTCTCTACTTGTGGTGTTCCCCAGGGGTCTAACCTCTCACCCTGGCTTTTCAACCAATACTTGGCAACTCTCGCCTACTGCATTTCCATTTTCTGCTAAAACTTCCAGTGCTATGCTGATGACACCCAACTCATTTTCAGGCTCCCCTCAGACACCTCCTCTCCTTCCCTCATCTCTGACTGCTTAATTGCCATTCAAATTGGTGTGCCACCAACAATCTTTGTCTAAATGCCAACAGGATTGAGAACCTCCTCATTGGCACACCTTCACCATCCTTTCCCCTCACTCTTTGGCCGGCCTCCCTTGGCCCTCCTCCTAACACTACCTGCGAGGCTAAGAAACTCAGGGTCATCTTTGACTCCACACTTTCCTTCTCCGCACACATCTTTGAAGTCTCTAAAAAATCTAACTTCTTACTGCACCTCCTCAGAGGTACTCTGCCTTTCCTCTCCTTACCCCAGAAGCTCACTGTCTCCCAAGCTCTGTTTCTCTCTAGGTTGGACTACTGTAACAGCCTCTTTCTGAATCTACCTGCCTCCACTCTTCACCCTTTACAACTAAACCAGAACAGGACTGCAAGACTTTTCCTTGGCCTCAAGCCCTGGGATCATATCTCTCTAGCTCTGAAATCCCTTCATTGGCTCCCAATGGATGCAAGGATTAAATTTAAAACCCTCTGCATTGTCCACAAGGCTTTCTGGGGACTGGGTCAAAAATACCTTCAACTATCCCTCCGTAAATACCTCCCCTCTCGAGCCCTTCGCTCTTCTTCTTCTCTCAAAGAAACGAGCTGGGGACAGATCTCTGTCTTCAGCTGGGGCCTCCCTTTGGAACAGCCTCCTGATCACCTTGAAACTTGAGGAGAACCATGAACGGTTCTGGAAGCACCTCAAAACCTTCCTCTTCACTTCTGCCTTTGCCCCTCTTCACCCCTGCTGATGTGCTTTTCTCACGCGGCACCATGCACCTGGCCACCTTCTGTCCCTTGGGCCCAGGTACCTGCTCACCCTGCCTCCATCCTGCACTGCCTCCATGCCACCCCTGGCACTGGGATCTGTACCCATACAGCCCCGCACTCTTCTTCCGCATTTATCAGATATACACTATCTGATTATCATGCACTTGCCACTTGCTGGCTGCACTACCTTTTTTCACTGCACTTATTTATTTATTTATTTCACTGACTATTTCTTTCTTTCTCTCCTCTGTTTCACACGTTTCACCTCTCCCCCTTTTCCCTTTTCCATGCACTTGCGCGTTCTCAATGTCACTGGGCCTAGTAAGGGCGTTTCTTTTTTTTTTTCCTCCCCTGTTCCCCCATTTTTGCTCTTTGCTTGGTCGCGCTCTGAAACACTTGTGTATGAGTGCGATATAAATAAAATATCATATCATATCATACCATGTGAGGTCACAATACGCTGCCTCTCGGGCAAGGATCAAGTGCCGTAAGATCACTATTGCGGTGATGGGCGCAATATAAATATTCGCTAAGATAACATAGAATAACATAACACAAGTATCACTGCAGATGGTAACAATAGTACTGCTTGCAAGGCTTGTATTGAAGAAGTATGAGGTTGTGTACAAACCTGCCTAACGTACAGGTTTAGCCTGGAGACTCCATGGTTTTATACTCTTCTACAGGTCTCCGGGAAAGAGCGTGGAGTCTCCGGGTTTGCTGACTGTCCCAGCGTCTACACCCATGCACACCTCAATGTGATTTGCTAAAAGAAGTTTATTAGTTGCCAAGTACATGGAGGAGTGGGTGGAGCCACTGTAATATTACTGTTCTGTGGCATCGACTGGGCATTAGCAGTACACATTCTATGTGATGAGACTGATGGGTATTGAGTAATCACTCGGAACACCACAAGTTTAAAACCGTTCTGCAAATAGGTGCCTGCGCCCTTAAAAGCCACAGATCAGGGGGTGGGGCTAATTTGAAAAAGACAGAATTGTCGTAGAGTTCAAACATTACATTTAGCCAATGCTGGTGGTAGACTAGTACAGCAACACACTTTTTTTGTAAACTAAGGCATTCCTATCAAAGGAAGGGCACAATGTAAAATAGTGCGTTTGGAAAGTATTTTGTCATTGAACCAGGTTAAGCATGTACAATATAAAAACAAATTAATACACATTTTGAAACCCCTCGCATCCGTGTTTTCCCCCAGTCATCATGCTGCACAACTTTCTTTCTTCTTGCATTAGCATGTCGCACTTAGATAGAATTGTGAATGTTGGCATGCCCACACTTAGATAGAATTGTGAATATTAGCATGTCCACACTTAGATAGAATTGTGAATGTTGGAATGTCCACACTTAGATAGAATTGTGAATGATGAATGTCCACACTTAGATAGAATTGTAAATATTAGCATGTGCACACTTAGATAGAATTGTGAACATTAGCCTGTGTCGTATCTAGACAGGATTTTGACTGAAGGATAGCATGCCCGCACCTAGATGAAACTTGAATGTTGGCATGTGCCACACTCAGAGCTGTGAACTCCAGCCTGCGCCGCATCTAGATAGGGCTGTGAATGTTGGCATGCCCACACCTAGATAGAATTCTGAACAGTGGCCTGCGCTGCATCTAAATAGGATTGTGAAGGCCAACAAGTGCCACACTTAGACAATACTGTGAATGTTAGCACGCTAAAGGTCAGGTAACCCACTAACCAATATAACCTCAAACTCTGAATACTTATCTCACTCAAAAACTCACACAACCATCTCTCGCACCACAAGCCGCACGCACTTCACAACACTGCAACAACACATAAGCCGGAGCAACAGCACACGCGGACTGACACCTATCCAATACCTGCACCAAAGCTCAGCATCTGGTGTATACCAAGTTGAAGCTGCCAACAGAACACCACTCCTCTCACTATCCTACTCCCTCTTCACCTTACTAACCCATCCCCCCTTATCGTTTACAGATCCACCAGAGCGCCTGGGGACCAATTCCGTTGGTGACGGTGCGCGGTACAAATAGCTTTAACATTTAACATTTAACATTTGCCGGCAGAGTTTATCCATCAGCAGTGATTATGGGTGCTGAGCGTGTGGGCGGGGTCTTGCGAACGCGTGGGCGGGGTCTTGTGAACGTGTGGGTGTGGCCTCCTAGTTTTTCTTTTTGGAATATAGGCAGGTATGGTTGTGTACCCACATCTTCTCACTACGCGCTGGTTCTGTGGTGAAGCCTTTTAATAAAGAGATGCAGTGCATGGTGTCCAAAAGTACGTCACCTACACACACACATACTTCTATTTTAACAACTGGCTGCGGTGCGGGCACAGTGAAATCTAGGGCATTATAAAATGATTGCCTCCCATTTCCATAGGAAGCCGTCTTTGAGTAATAGCATCGGGGCCAAAGGTAATTGCGGGAGCTCTTTGTCTGATTCTCCACAGCAAGGCGGTGATCTTCAAGCTCCACTTAGGAATTACTGTAATGGCGCTGTCTCCATGGATAACAGTTTATGTGGAGGCAGGCTGCCTAAAGCTGTCATGGGCAGTGGCAATCGGCTGGGTGTAATACATCAGGGAGGCCATAAAGCTGCCAAGCACGTTTCACAGTTGCTCTCAGGGAAGGAGAATGCTCGGATATGAAATTAGTTCATTTAAACCTTTTATTCCTGAACCGTGTTGGGTTTATGCAGCAGCCGGTGAGACATTAGGCCCGGCTCTCCCGCGTGCCACGTGCACTCTTGGAATGCGAATTGATTAATGACACACATGCTGTGACGTAATTATTACATGCGTTTTGCCTAATTTTTCAAGCCCGTCGCCATTTAATGTCAGCGAAACCTCACAACACCGAAGTTGTCAGTCTCATAAACAATGCTTCCTATTTTGGCGGCAGTGACAGCAGCCAGCCCCATTTTTCTCTCTGAAGGTACGCCCAGGTGGCCATATTTGTTAAGGGCAAAAGCCCCACACCATGCCTCTTGTGTCTCCTTTCCCAACACTCCCCACCCCCAGTTATATAAAGTCTATCGTGAAATGGGGCTCCCGCCTCAATATTAGATACATTGGTGTAGCAAAGAGGCTTGTAGTGGTGGCTGCAGTGCAAACATGGCTTGCCCTTCCACAATGAAAGCGCGTAAGTAACATTTTAATAAGAAGGCTTGCACTGGAGCTCATTACAATTCTAAAATTCAGGGATTTTGTTAGTAAGGTCACAAAAGCCAGCCCCTGAAATATTACCAGGCTTAGTAATGTTCTGGTGACTAGTTAGCATAATACTGCTCTTACATCCAGGCATGTAATTAGACTAGGGTGGCCAACTTTTTGAGATACTTTTGCAGGACACTTGCCCTCAAGGCGGTGATGATGTCACAGCATCATTCACGTTTGGCCTGCCCCATTTGTAATTTAAATAATTTGTTAATGGCTCTTAGCACCTGGCTTTATTGCAATGCAAATGGTTTGCCCTTGGGAGGTGATGGTCACATATTTTAACTGGAAACATGACCATCATGACCCCAGGAACAAAGCTTTAGCATTGGAATGAAGACAGACAGGGGACAGAGCGTTAGCAGTAAGACAAAAGGAGCCGGGCCGTAGAGCCACAGAGAGAAAGAAAACTGCAGGCAGCAGCAGGTGGCAGTGCCATGGTGTGTAGATGGCCACTTCCGTTTGCAGAGTGGCTGTGCTGGATGCAGGTTGTCCCGACTTGCTGTCTTTCGAGAGTCTCACTCCAGGGAACAATGCAAGTCGGGACAACCTGCGTCCCGCACAGCCACTCTGCAAACTGCGGGACAGAGTCCCCAAATACGGGACGATCCCGCAAAATACGGGACAGTTAGCCACCCTAAATTAGACTGAAACTTCAGACTAACATATTAAGTAGTGGGGGAGGGGCCACCATCAGAGACTGTTTGGGTTCCGCGCAAACCTACTTGCTTGTGCCCGCCATTCATTTTTTCCCCAAAGAATGTGACAGAAATTGTAGTCCAAATTAATGCCTGCTGTGCTTCCTCTCAGTCCATGGACATATTTACAATAACACAAGTTCTCGCTACTGATGCTGATAATCCCTCTTAAGCCTTGTAGACTGAGGGGCCACCTTTCTGTACCTTAGTTCAATGAAGATCTCAAATCACGCCGGCTTAAACGTAGACAGGATGGAGGAGAACACACTATCAAACTGGCAGAATTTTGCTGCAGCAAACTACTTCCCTCTATCATAAGGCAATTTGTGAAGTCAAATGCAGTTTCTGTGCTAGCAAAGTCCAAATGGCGATTAGACAGACTATTGAGCTGTTTATTCTTGTTCGCTCCCTATCCCCTCCATCTACCGCTCAAGCGCAGATTAATCCTTCACAGTCTTGGTGCGATTCTCCATCCAATTTCTTTAATTCAAAAGATTGTAGATATTCGAGACAAAATCACCTATTCTGGCTTGAAGACAGGCAGGCATGATTCTACCATTTCAGCCGATGGCTCTTGTCATCTCTGGTCTTCCTTTACTGTTTTTTTGCCAGAGGACATAGTGGCAGCCACTAATAAGATGACGTCTGCCTCGCCTCTTGACTCCATCCCTCTGGCTATTTTAAAAGACATCATGCCAGCTATTGTACCATGGGTTGTACAGGCAGCACATCACTCCTATCATGCTGGGACCATCCCTGAGAGTCTTAAACACGCTTTGGTGATTCCCCTCTTTAAAAAACCCTCACTGGGGCCATCTTCTCCCTCAAATGTTCCCCCTATCTCTTTATTGCCCTTCCAGCGCCTAGACCTTGAGATTCTGCACAACCAAGCCAGGGCACAGGGAGTACAGAGGGGGAGGAGAAGGAGGAGGAGTAGGAGGGCGAGGAGAACCATCCAAGCAAGGCAAGCACCCATCCCCAAAGTCAGGCCATAACCCTGGGCCCTCAGCAACACCCAGTTGGTCACCCTGTACTGTGTACCGCCTCAACAGGGAAACCATCACAAGCTGCTGGTCACAATCCAGGAAGACATAGGGAGCAGGATCAATATCCGGACAGCTGTGCCCCCACTGGTGAAGCTGGTGGCAGTCTTGCAGTTCCTAGGGACAGGCACCTTCCAGCACTTTGTGGTCATGATGCACAGCATGGCACAGCCCACAATCTGTGCATTCCTGACTCAGGTGCTGGATGCCATCCTGCGGCATGTAAACCATGATATTTCACTGCCCACCACCCTGGCCCAGGTCAACGACATGAAGGCAAGGTTCTATGCCACCGCACAACTGCCTAAGGTCATTTCAGCCATTGAATGCACCCATGTGGCGTGATTGGCACCCCAACCCCATGAGGCCATATACAGGAACCGGAAGCACTACCACTTCCTCAACATGCAGGTGACCTGCGTCCCTGACCTCATCATCACCCACTGCTGTTCCCGTTATCCAGGTTCCACCCACAACCCCATGGTCCTAAGCAACAGCACACTGCCAGGATACACACAGAGGCACAGAGGACAACATAGATGGCTTGTGGGTGAGTAAAATCTCTGCCACATATGCACGTGAAGAACCAGACCAAAATTGGGGGGGGATGTTGACACTGACAAGAAGCATGGCATGGCAAGTGGATGCTCTAGAAGCACCCGGCCAGCACCTGCACCAATGACACGGTGCATCCAAGGGAGCATGCACACATCAGACACACCTGTCACACACGCTGATGTACACATGCTGCTGCCATTACAACAACACACATGACCACATGTACCACAATGCATCAGGAATGCGGTACAGTGCAGATCAACACAGCAGCCCTCAACAACAGGACCACCAGTGACACAGCCATGTGCCCACGTGCAGCCACCAGGGACACGCCACTGAACACCCACCACATCGCCACAGGGTGTATGTGCAGGCAAAGGTATGCATGTCACCATTCACAAAGGCTGCACAGACATCACACATACACATTGCATGTGTGGGATCTACACATGCATGCACACAGTGACCAGTGCCCTGATACAGTGTGAGAGCATACCCATCTATATGATATGATATGGCATTTATAACGCGCCTATACACAAGTGTTTCAATGCGCGACGAGGCAAGGGAGGGGAACAAGGGGAGCACGGACAATGATCCTACTAGGCCAGGTTTCATTCAGACCTCGCAAGTGCGTAGGAAGGGGGCAGGGACAGTGCAGTACATGGATAACAATAAGTAAGTAGCGGCCAGCATGTGGCAAGTGCATGAGTAAGTGCAGACATCGGTGTCAAGGGCTGGGAGGGGGACTGTAGGAATACAGAGACAGTCCCCAAGTGCAGGGGTTGCCAGGTGGGCAGTCCAGGTGTGAAACACTGGTGGGGCAGTACCCGGTCCCGAGCTCAGAGGGTATCCAGGTAGCCAGTGCAGTTTCAGTTACAGCTGGGAGGTCAGCAGAGGAGGGGAGGAGAAAAAGCAGAAGCAAAGAGAAAGGTTATGACGAGCTTCCGGAACCTGAGATGGTTCTCCTCCAGTTTAAAGGAGGCAGGAAGGCTGTTCCAGATGGAGGCCCCAGCCGAGGAAAGAGATCTCCCACCAACTTGTTGCTTGGAGAAGCGACTGACCCTGAGGGAGTTGGAGGCGGATGAGCGAAGAGCTCGAGAAGGGAGATATTTAGGAAGAGAGAGTTGAAGGTATTTAGGCCCCAGGCCCAAGAAGGCCTTGTGGATGTTGCAGAGGGTTTTGAACTTAATCCTCGCAGCCACTGGGAGCCAGTGCAGAGATTTCAGTCCTGGAGAGATACGATCCCTGGGCTTGAGGCCAAGGACAAGTCTTGCAGTCCTGTTCTGGATAAGTTGCAGAGGTTGGAGAGCAGAAGCAGTCAGATTTAGAAAGAAGCAGTTGCAGTAATCCAGCTTAGAGAGAACCAGAGCTCTGGAGACAGTGAGCTTCTGGGGGAAGGAGAGGAAACGAAGAATACCTCTGAGGAGGTGCAGCTGGTAGTGTGACTTCTTAGAGACGTCAGCGATGTGAGGAGAGAAGGAGAGTGTGGAGTCGAAGATGACACCAAGATTTTTAGCCTTGCAGGTGGTAGCAGGAAGAGGGCTAAGAGAGGCCAGCCAGAGAGCTACACGGAAGGAGGGAGCGGATGTGCCGATGAGGAGAATCTCGGTCTTACTGGCATTAAGGCAGAGGTCATTGGTGGAACACCACTCCAGGATAACAGACAGACAGTCAGAGATGAGGGAAGGAGAGGAGGAGGCCGAGGGTAGCCTGAGGATGAGCTGGGTGTCATCCGCATAACACTGAAAGTTGGGGTAGAGAGCGGCGATGCGGTCGGCAAGGAGTGCCAGGTATTGGTTGAACAGCCAGGGAGAGAGGTTAGACCACTGGGGGACACCACAGGTAGAGAAAACGATAGCAGAGAGGAAGGACCCAAGTTGGACCTGAGAGGGTCAGTCAGAGAGGAAAGAAGTCAGCCAAGCCAGAGCCTGACCAGTGTTACCTAGGTTATCACGGAGACTGTTGAGCAGGATAGCATGGTTGACCGTGTCAAAGGCAGAAGAGAGATCAAGCAAGATGAGTACACAGGGGGTGTTAGAGTCAAGATTGGAGAGTAGGTCTTCACGGATGTTCAGGAGAGCAGTTTCCGTGCTTCTGGCCGCTCTGAAGCCAGACTGATGGTGATGGAGACAACGAACAGATTCAGTGTACCGGGACGTCACACTCACAGACAGGCCAGCTGCCTCTTTATCCTCAGACGCCTCTGGCGTGCTTGTGTGCCTGTGGGTGACATAGGAGACGGTGTCAGGTCTAATTATTCGGACATGACAGCCGTGTAAGATCTCAGATCTCACAACAGAGTGACCGCCCTCCCTTTCTGATTTCTTCACTGTTTGACATTGTGACATTGTTTGAATATTACTACAGATGTTGGAAACCCACTTATGACATTTGTGAGGTGTCATTTCCCCATGTTTTTTGGCATGCATGGCATTTAATACATGGTGATGAGTAGGGCCCTCGGCAATTCGGCTGATGGACATGATTGGTCAGGGGTGTTTGTAAGTGGATACACAATGATGGTGATGGGTGCAGATATGAGGGGTGTCACATAGGGTGCTTGCATTTGGCCTGTGTGTGGGGTTGGCAAGGTGTCGGTGCTGGGAGAGCTGTTGTCTGGCATGCATGCTTCTGATCCCCATGAAACCACGTCACCTCCGCGGGTAACATAATGATTGGGGGGGGTATGGCGAGGTACATGGCACTGGCAGGTCCCTATGGGGCACGACTGTGCTCCCTACATGGGTGTGGGGTGCCTGGCACTTGGATGGGTCCCTTGACTGCCCTCACTACTGCTCTGACTCACAGGGGTGGCCTTGGTGCACTGAAACATGGATGCTCCGGTATGTGGCTGATGTGGCACCCACTCACTGCACCCTGTCGCAATGCGCGGCTCTTGGGTCTGTCCAATGGGGCATCCTGCGCTAGGCTGTCATTGTTGAATGCACATGTGTTGGGGTGGGGGTTGACTGACCTTCTGCCTCCTGGCTGCCGGCACCCGCCTCTGCACCGCCAACTCCCTCGATAGCATCCATGTCCAGCACACAGCTACACTACTCCTCCCATGCGGTTAATACAAGCAGTGCCACAGGTCCTCCGCCAGTGGCCATACTCTCCTGCCGGTACTGGGTCAGGAGTCCCTGAACCCTGATCCGCAGGTCGTTCCAGCATTTGCGACAGTCTTAGCCGTCCCGAGGGCCGCTGGACAACACTGTCACCTTCTCCCTGATCATGTGCCAGATGGCTGTCCGATGCTGTGCAGATGTTTTTCCCTGCCTGGACCCAGAGAGCTCATCGTGGTGTGCTACCACCTCATCAGCGAACACCACTCACTGAATTTGGGTTTGTGGATTCGATCTTGAGCAGCCTTACCCCTGACCCTCTCCTGCAACATTCTGTCTGGTTTGCTGGTCTGGATGGCTACAGGAATGATTTTCAAAATGGCTGTCACAGTGCTTCCCCTTTCGGCAGTGACACATTTGCCTGATAGCACCAGCAACTGGCGGCAGCTCCATTTGCAGCAGGTCTTTCAGCAGTAGCCTGTGTTTCGGCGCTACTATTTCTGCAGGGCTCAAATAGTGCTACCGCCAGAGCCCGATGCGCATGCCCACAATGTTGTGATGCAGCGCTATTTGCATCACGAGTCACGGCCGTAACACTATTTGCGCTCTGCCGAAATAGCGCTCTCTTACCGCCCAAATCCGTATGAGGACCTTTGAGTCTTGCAAAAGATTTTATTTTTGATACCTACACAGTTACATGCACCTATCATGACTTATTTGGTTGTAAGCTGTGTCGGTCGACTATTGTAATTCCCTTTTTTTTTAGGTCAGCCGCAGTGCTTGATATCTCAGCTTCAAATTTGACAGAATACAGCTGCATGTTTGAGTCATACTTCCCTCGGTTCTCATATTTCTCCCGTTCTGCGCAGTTTGCACTGGCTCCCGATAAATAAACAGGTCCAATTTAAATCCCTGCTTATTGTACACAGGGCCTTTTATGGCACTGGTGCTGAAAACATGCAACTTAAATGTCGCACCTATGTTCCCTGACGTTCTCTATTTGATCTCAGGATTTGGATATTATTCAAGTACCGAGGTTACATCTGTTCCACGTTGGTGGCTGAGCTTTCTCAGTTGCAGCCACCAAACTTTGGGATTCGCTCCCTTTGTCTTTGCGTATTACTGAGAATCATTTTATGTTTCGACATTCCTTTAAGACCTTTCTTTTTTTATAATATGTTTTTTTTTCTCTTTAAGCTGTTGTCTCGGTTTGGGTGTTAGCGCCACGATGCCTTATGGTGAATGAGGTGCTTAATAAATAACCTTAAAATAACATAACAATGACCATCATTACGAGGTCGGCGGTAACCTGCCGGTGCGACCGGCGGATTGCCACCAACCTCGTAACACTGCTTCCAGCACCTAGCTTCCCGGTGCCACTGGGACATGACAAGTATAGGTGGTCCGGGAAGACAGGTGCCCGGAAAATGTAAGTCCCCATTCCCATGGAGTACAATTGGACTCCACGGGAATGGGAACTCGGAAGCACTGGCACCGTTGCTGACGGTGCAGGTACTTCCATGGCAACTCTGCCTGCCGGTGCTGCTACGCGCCCCGGCAGGGTCAGACCTGTCATGCGCAGCGGCTCCCACAGGCAGACACGTATTGTGGCAGTCCGGAAACAAGGGTGCCGGTAAGCTTACCGGCACCCATGTTTCTAGACCGCCACACTTGTAATGAGGCCCAATGTATGTGTGCGAACTAGTGTCAAATTGGCAGAAGATTGTGCAGATTCAAGCATATTGGCCCAGTGGCATTGCCAAAAAAGACATGATGGAATTTAAAGACAGCATGCACATTTTTAGGTTGGGAAAGAGCAAGCTTTGCTTTCTTGCAGAGCTCATGAAGATAACATACTAGAGCAGGGGTCTGCACCAGGTGCCCTTCAGACGTTTTGGACTACGACTCCTATAGTCCCTCATTATTGACTATGCTGACAGGGTCTGATGGGAGTTGTATACCAACACATCTGGGGGAGAAAGGTTGCAGGCTCCTGTACAAGCGAGTAGCCTTGGTGGCAGTGAGTTGCTTCGTCGTGTATATCAAAGGCATCCTGGAGAAAGGTCTGTTCACTTAGCAGCCATTTTGCAGGAGCAAGTAGAGCTGCTTAAATTGGCGAGAGATTTGCTGAATATTGCTTTCAAGTGCTTGTTCGCTTTCCATGCGGTTTGGTAGGTTAATGCGTTTTCCTCTTTTGTTTTCATTACATTGGTTATCGTTATTGTTGTTAGTAGCATTATCTATATTGGCCTAGTTTGTGTGGTTAAATAATAGGCTAAGGAGGTCCCCAAATGTTAATGACGCCCATTTTGATTAGGTGTCCCTTTGTCTATTTTTATATTGATGGCCATGATGGATTAGGAGCGACCAATGTCAACCATTATTGGGCTACCAATCCATCACAGTCACCATAATGTCTCCTGCCGGTGGGGCACAAAGCTGCATGGTGGCTGCCTGCATGGATTGTGAGCCCCATTTTAAACGCCTGCACGAAAAATGCAATCTGAGGTCTGGAAGAAACCTCCAACCACAGCACCGGGGCTGCAGCCCATCTCTCATGCCATATGCAGAATCACATCAGTGAATACAATCAACACATTAGTGAGAGGAACTGGAGTATCTATTAAAGGCCATGGGGTGTTTTGCAAATAATCATTTTATTGTTTCTCTGGAATACAAGCAGGCAGAAAGAAATGGCTCTGCGGTGTAGAGCTCACATGGTACTAACTGGAAACGTGGAACTCACTCCCGCTTACACTACGTGCTGACCAAACCTACCTTAGCTTCAGACGTAACATCCAGAAAGGGCTGAGAACCAACGACACTCACCCTGGGACCGAACCCTAAGAACAATGTGCTAATCAAACTACATGCCACAGTATCTATTCTGAAAGACTATTTTGCTGATGCCTATATGTAATTTTCTTGCTGCCTGCTCTCCCTACATTGACTACCTTATAACCTATGTATCCTGTAAATATTGTAACTGTAAATATCAGTACCCTAAGCCTAATGCCTACATGTACTTCCTGCACCCAGTTACCTACGGGTTTGGTGCGTCATACAGATAAAATCAACAAACAGACAAAGAAACAAGCGCTACTTTCCATCACCTGTACATTCATATAGACAACTTGTAATGCTTCTCTGGGTCTAATCATCTCAGGAATTGTCACGAGACAGCTCCGAAATAAAGCGAATCTTAGAGTAAGTGAATGAATATAGGAGAAGAAATGACGAGCAACGTCTACATTCAGATTCAGACATGCTGATTGGCCGCGGCAGGCTGGAGATTGCTTGCTTTGGTACCTGGTTCCATTGCTTGGCATTTCATTGGTTTTTCTGTGTTTCTGGTTGGCAGCATTGCTCCCTGGGATATTGGACCAGCTGCAAAGAACTGCTTGTACCTACCATGCCAACGGTGTAATTACCAGGGAGCACACTATCCCGGCCGCAATTAGGATGGCCCCAATGCTCTTGCAGTTCAGGAAGGACCTCAAAACCTTGGACTTCAGGGAGTAGCTAAGGACACCTGGGATGCTCAGCTCCTCCTCCCAGTAGAAAACCACCGCTGCAGGCCAGAATCTCCCGGACCTGCAACTGGAACTTGTCCCATCTGGTGCCAGCTTAATTTTCTGTTGTATTTTCCAACCAACATTGTACAGTGCTCTATTGCTCCCCAGCTGGGATTGCGCTACATAAGCCAAACACAACAATCCAAACTATAAACTCTGCCTTTCATCCACATGAGTTTGAGAAAATATGTGGCAAGTAAGAATGGAAATCCTCCATCTCTTAGAAACTTTGTAAACTTCTGCTCACACTTGACATACTACTATTGTGTGGTATACGAACACTGTGCTTCCTGCATCCACAATGCTGTTTCTCTGTATATTTGAGGACTGTTTCCCACTATGTGCCACTATTACAGAATATATCCATAGAAAATTTTGGATTCAACAGTGACGAGAACACATCATTAGAACATTAATGACAGGCAGATCTGGGTCCCTGAGAATGGACTTGCCGTCCGAAATGCATCAGCGACAGCATACACATGTAAGCTTATCCACGCCTGCAAACCTTTCCTCTCGACAACCAGCTGCATTACCCTAGTCAGAGCACTAGTTCTTTCCAAACTAGACTATTGTAATGCACTATATCTTGGTTCTAGCAAACGAAACATCAATAAATTACAAATCCTGCAGAACAACGCTCTTAGAACTGTAAGCATCCCGAAAACGCAACATATCTCTGTGGCTAGACGAAACACCAAGTGGCTTGCAGCCAATGATAGAATACAACTTAAATCATTAACTCTTACCCACAAATGCCTTGCCAATTCAGCGCCTAAATATTTGGTGGCTAAATTTGCCAAAAATATATCTACTCGACCAAGCAGGACTATGTACTTACATTCCCTGAAAGTCCCCAGATACAACCTCAAAAAGGCAGAGGGAAGTAGTTTTCCTGTCATGGCAGCACAGTTGTGGAACTCCATGCCAACAGACTTAAGAGCTGACCCATCATTCTTCAGTTTCATTAAAAAACACAAAATGTTGGCTTCTTGCTAGGGATCTATGACCGACTTCTTGTTACACTTTCCTCTCTGCGGACTGTTCAACTGTGTAAATATTGTAACATTGTTGACTCTTACTGATGTGAAAACCTTATCTGCATTCATTGTTATATTACTTGTACTTCCTTGTAACTGAAACAATTTATTGTGTAAAATGTATCTTAAGAAACCTGTCACGTGCCCAGATACCTCAAGGTTAGGTTTGGAGCCCTACATAAATAAATAAACAAACAAACAAACCTAACTTTATGCCTGTGTCATGGGACAGTACCTGAGATAGGGACTAGAGCATCCAGCCTGTAGTGATCCCCTTTGCTCCTTTATCCTTTTTTCTTCTTGGAGTATATTAGGGTGCAGCAAATCATTATACTGCACAACCTATGGACCATTTTTCTGTTAAATGTTAAAGGTATTTGTACCGCACACCGTCACCAATGGAGTTGGTTCCAAGGCGCTCTGGCGGACTTGCAAACGAGAAGGTGGGATGGGTTAGTAGGTGAAGCGGGAGTAGGATAGTGAGAGGAGTGGGGTTCTGTTGGCAGCTTCAACTCGGTATACACCGGGTGCTGAGCTTTGGTGCAAGTATCGGATTGATGTCAGTCCGCGTGTGCTGTTGGTGTGGCTTATGTGTTGTTGCGGTGTTGTGAAGTGCGTGCGGGTTGTTGTGCGAGAGATGGTGTGTGAGATATTTGAGTGAGATAAGTCTGCAGAAATGCTGAGTTTTTTGGTAGTGGGTTATATGAAGTTTAACATGCTAACATTCAGAACTCTGTCAGAGTGTGGCGCTCGCTAATCCTCCCAATCTCATCAGGGTGGGCGAAGGGGTTACGCCTGGCAGGGTTTTAGGTTTGTGTGAGGCGCTCCCTGTGCTGTTCTAATGCGCTCTGTGAGTTTTCTAATTGCTCCTCGCCGTTCTATTCTAGCGAGCTCTGTAGGAGTTCTAATGCTGATGGATTGATTAGTGTGGGTTGGGTGTCTATTCTCCTCCTGGGGTGCTGGAGCTGGTGTTGTGGTCTCCTCTCACAAACTTTCTATCTAAATGTGTCTGCTGGGGTTTTTTGGTTATGGTACGGCCGGGTGTCAGTGGATGAGTCGTTTAAGGGCTTTCGTCTCCGTCCGAGTATGTGATCAGTCTATGGTGACCTCCTTTTCTGGCTATATCCCATAATATCTTATGGTCTGTTGTGGGGTCCGTTCTTTGGGTTCTGTGTATGTCCATTTTGGGGGTGATCAAGGTTGGTGTTATTTTCATCGCTGTTTAATGGGGTGGGCATTCTAGTGCGTCGCTGTTATAGTTATGCTGTGAAGAGCCATGATTTGAGGAGTTTCCTGAATGCTAGGTGGTTTGTTCTGTGGGGACAGCTTCTGTTGTTTTTTGTGTCATGAAAACAAACATATTGCCTTTTTAAGACTTGGAGATACTCTCATCATTACCAATTGCTAAACCTTCTCATAAATACTTTTCAACAAACCAGAATAGAAAGAATATTTATTGTCTCATGTATTACGTGTAAGGTCCTTCCAACATTTACTAGGAAATACTGTGCCTATCACACACGGGTAAGCTTTTTTAAATGAGGGCTAGTGGAAGGTCTGAAGTATCATTTAGCAAAGTGAGCCCGTTCGCAATGAACTCCTTTGTGTGCGAACACTCTACTTCAGAAGGGGTGGGCACCATAATTGTCCTGAGTGCACATTTCGGTGGCATTTGCATTCATTAATTTTAATGTAACTATGCACAACCCTTAAACTTTCCTGAAAACGTCGAAATCCCCCGTAAGCGGAATATATTTGGATCACTGGGTACACAGGTCACCTTCTGGTCGTTGGCTCTTTTATTGGAACACGAAGACCCTGCAAGTCAATGTTAGAAGTGAAGGGGAAAAGTCGGGAGCGCTGTTCCACTACTTTTATTTTTTACTGTTAAGATCACTACTTTTTGCAACCGTTTTCACTATTTCGGAACTGTTCTTTGTAAAGTTAAAGACACTTCTCCACTTTACCACCGGATATCAGTTACTGCTAAGCTGAAATCTGTTTCAACTAAATTGGCTATCAACCAGCATGACTGCAACCCTTGAAAAATGTGTTGCACGTTGCTCCCATCCTTTCTACTCTGTCCCCCACCGGAGTCACAGTTGCACTACTTTTTTGGTACACTTCTATCACTGCTGCAATTTCATCTGCTGGCCAGATCTTGGAATACTGTACATCTTTGCTGTTTACAGAGATTTAGTCAGGTAACATCTAGTGCCTAGGAGTGTTTTAAATCTAAGCTGCATCATACATTATGTTAATACCATTCACTTGTTCAGCCATAGTGTTTGTTTCCACTTCAGAAAGGTAACTTGAGACAGAAATCAGTGCAGTGAAATAGAGTGGAGAGAAGACAGCAGGACAAAAGCAGTACAAAAGGTCATCGATATCTGAAATATTGCTTCATTCTTTAATTTTACAAATATATGCTCTTGGCCCCGTGATCCATAAATGCAAAACTAAGGGGCTAATTTTCTTAAAAGTCTAAATTGCATGGTGTGACAACCTGCATTTTCACTTTCCCATACTTGTGTGCCCTTGCAAGGAATTATGCGTATTTGCATTTGGAGGTGTAAATGAAAAGATGTTATACCAGGCTAAACAAAGGGTAACACTATTTTTGCACTTGGTATTACAACATCAGCCCAGATGGGGCTATGATACTTCTGGGAAGTTGTCTAATACATTATCCTTTTTTCGGCTTGCCCAGAAAAACTACAGACTTGGTATTTGATCTGTCCCCACTTTTTCTGCTGGCATTATGCATACAATATTGCACAATTTGTCATCAAATATTCACAAGATGGTCATGCTGGTGCCAAATGAGAGTTCTCTGCACATCACTTCTCCCAATTTAGTGGTAATGCTGGGGCTCAGACCGCTGCAAGTCCAGGTGATTGGCTGTGGAAGTGCTGTGCTTTGTACTCTGCATACTGAAGGTTCTGTACAGTGGGTTGCCTCAGAACTCACCAATACAAATTACAAAGGAATTCACACCAAGCAAGAAGGAACACAATTTACTCTGGGCCCAGGGGCAAGCAAAATTCACGAATAATGCGGAACAGAACTGCATGAAAGGTGCTATCAAAGGTACACCCCTAAAACAAGAGATTTTATAATCATACCAACAAATTAGTATCAAACCACATTGAAACATTAGGTTAGTCCTCCATGTGAGGCTTATTGGTAGAACTACATCATTCCCCTATAGTGGGGCATACATCATACTGAAATTATTGGGTCCCACACACCTTGCCACACCACTCCCGACCACCTCTGTGATGTCACAGTCCTATCCACAATTCCCACATCATGCCAAAACATTGAGACATTTGAGATGACCAGCAGATCTTTATTTATCTGCCACCGGTCATCTCCATCCGTTTCTCATGGGAATGCAACCGATCATGACACTGGAGGAGTCTTGAACCATTAACAAGTTGCCATTTTAATGTTGCATTTTAGTAACTCTTCAAACCTCTTCCCAGGCTCACATGGGGAACGGGGCAATTTGAAACCACCATGGGACATTTTGAAACAGTCAGTAAACGAGTTTCATAAACTAATACGCCAAATTATAAAATGATTGTGCATTCACTGCCTTTCCACGGCACCCATGAGCTTCTCTTCCTGACCTTGAATGTAACAAAGGCTGTTCATCACATACCGTATGATCCTGGTAACGTGTAGTTTGCAATGTGCTGCCAGCCTCTGCGGCTACTAAGCAAATTAATAAAATGTGAATTTGTTTCTAGTGAAAAGCAAACTCTGATGCCTGCTTGCAGTGCCTCAGTCTAATCTTAAGCCCTGTGTACTTACCTGTAACACAAACTATATCACCTATAAGCTACTTGCTTGAAACATAATTATTTACGGCATTCTCCAGCCTAGTGCATAGAACTGTGTGGCTATCAACAAAGCCCCCTCCCCTTTTAGTGGGCTAATCCTGCAGCTGATACGTTTGTGCCTTTTTACTGCACTGAACTTGCATTTTTACCACAGTTCAATGCTGTATGGCGATGCCGTGCTCTAAACTATATAGCCTGCTGTCTCAATGCTGGATCGAGACACTGCAGTTGGTACTATGTGTGCTCCTCGACTGTTGCAAGATTGTAGAGTTGTGCTCATTTTATCCTTTGGCGATGGCCTAGTTCTGGATGGCGATGTTTTGGTTTACCATGCCTGGTGCCCCTCCCATTCTGGGGGTTGCTAATAGTACTACTATTGTGGTTTGCTTTCCTAGCACACTGTGAAGTGCGAATCCAAGTGTTTTACCCACGGCTGAAAATATTTTCAACCGCGGGCAAATCATTTGCATGAGAAAGGTGCGAACTACCAAAAGTTTGGACCTTTCTCATGCGAACACAAATACATTCTCACACCCACACACACACACAACACACCCATAAAACACCCTCCACCCACACCCTCCGCACCCCCCTACCCACACCCCCAACATAAACAAACCCCATTTACCTTCATCTTCACGCTGGTTCCCTGCAGCACCAGTTCCCTTTCACCTTCGTGATTGTGAACCGGCGCTGCAGGGTCCTTTGCTTTTCTTTTTAATTTTTTTTTTAACAGAAGGCTGCAGGGGTGTTCCCCGCAGCCCCCGCTCACTATACCATAAAGTATAGTGAGTGGGGCGATGCGGAGGAAAGCCCCGCAGCCCCTGTTTTCTTTTTACAATGCTACCACAAAAGGTTCGTACTTTTGGTGTTCGAACCTTCGCTGGTAGCATTTTCAGAACAAATGGTCATTGCGACCATTTGTTTTTGGGAAAATCATCCTAAACCGTAAAGTGCTGCCCATATCCTCACTGGTAGCACTGTCCTTTGAATGGCACTCTGTGTATTCTGCTGCTCATCTGCTCACTTGCATCAATGTGCTTTGACTGCGTGGTGCTCTGTATTCTACTATCCGGAAACTCAGCAGTGGTGCCTGATGCTTGCTTTGCCTGTTACTCTGTCTGTTGTTTCCCTACTGGCTTGTTGTGCTCTGTATTTCTTCCCAATATTGCTGCCCTCGTGCCCTATGGGTTCATACTGGTCAAAGGGGGCCATACTCTAAGATCCAGCTAGTGTGGGCCACACTCTGGGGCCAATGTGGGCATCTTCAATGACATTGGGTACTGTGCAGCAGTTAACCAATGTTCCTGGACAAATGTCTAGAAAATGGGCCCTTTTCCACATAATTCCCTAAACATGTCCACTGGGACTTCTCAACCAGCTTTTTGTGAAAAGTCATGCATTGTTATTTCTGAAAGTGGGCCACCTTTCTTTGGCACCCGGGAGTATATTTTGTCCATGTCTGGAGATGATATTGCAGTGCCTTGCCATGCAAGAGCCTGCACCATACATGCCAACACTATCACTTCCATTCTGGAGAGGCTAGCTTTGTCCTGGTTTTAACAATAGTGGGGTGCGCTCAACTTGCTTGTAGTGTAAGTTGTCCCGTGCTGCAAAAACTACACAGGAGGTACCCCCTAGTTCCTCCAACAGTTGTAAACATGGAAGTGGTAGGTGTGCAGTACGGTGTCCAGTCATAATGTCGAATACAATAATATCGAAAGTCAAAATGTCGAAAAAAAAATGTCGAAAATAAAAATGTCGAATTACAAAAATGTCGAATTTTTTTCGATTTTTTCCGAATTAATGTTTAAATAAATAAATAATTAATTATATTTTATAAAACATATTTTTTTTAAATGGTTAAAGGTATATCCATGGTGAGTGGGGGGGATGGGGAGGAGGGGGGGGGGTGGGGTAGGGGTTTGGGATGGTTTTTTTTAATAATTAATTATTTAATTAATGTTTTATTAAATACTTTTTTAAAAAAATTAAAGGTATATCCATGGGGGGTGTTGGGGGGGATGGGGAGGAGTGGAGGGTTGGGGTAGGGGTTTGGGATGGGGGGTTTGGGGGGGGACCCCCCCAATAAAAAACGTTAGTATATGTGATATTTTACAGTTATTTTAACATTGGTTTTTCGATTTTTTTTCGACATTTTATTTTCGAATTAATGACTTTTTCTATTATATGTATGTGTTTTCGACATTTTTGAATTCGACATTTTTTTTTCGACATTTTTGTAATTCGACATTATTTTTTCGATATTATGACTATAAACCGTGCAGTACTACTGCGCAAGGAACACTACGTTCTAATTTTCAAGTCACAATATCATTCAGTGTTCGAAAAACAGCCATCCAGATTTTTGAATGGAGATTTTTATTGTGTTCGAAGCCGACACGTGTTTCAACCAAAGGGTCATCCTCAAGGCTGTTACAATAGTTAATAAAAAAGTAATGGAAAAGAAAAAACCTCAAAACATAACACAATTACACGTGTGACAAGAAAGAAATCATAAAGCAAACCATAAGTGAAAACCATATAAATGACCAAGAAATGTACATGTTCATTCAATTTCACATTCATATGTAATTAGATATACAATACGGGTATACCTACGCAATTTCAAGTTGATAGTCCAATAGTCAGATGGGTACAGAGAGCAGATGGGGGGAGAAGAAAGGGAGGTAATCTTAGTTTAGGATCATTGCCTACAAAGGTTACTATGATTCTTCAATTTCTAATTTACTTCATCATTCATGCGTATTCCCAAATAGTCTGTGCAAAAACCCACGAGATGCAATTTCTGAAATGAGCTACATTGTGTAAGCCATGCACTGGTGATTCCCAAAGAAACCCTCGAAAGGGTGCCACTCCAAATAGATAAGATTTACCAAGTTGAGAGAGAACTGGTGGAATTAGGAGTCAGCCCATGAGAAGTTAGACAAAAATCCTGGTGTGAGTGGTGTAATGTAGGCACTCACTAAGAAATAATAGGGATACGCCCCCTAACTGCATGGATTTGTACACTTTCAAGATTGCAAATGTGAAACTCCTAGACAAATACCTGCAAAGTAGATAAACTGGGTTGAGAATACCTATTAATATGTAGAAGCTGTTGTGCAGTTATACAAGGTATATATTACAAAAGACATATGTCTTGGACAATGAGGCCCAAAGTGGTATATTGAACATAACTATTAGGTATGCTGGGATAGCCCCATGGAGGCGATGAATTGGTCTCTCAATAGAATTCACTAAGATATTTCAGATGGAGGATCATTATGAGGTGTCAATACCTATGGATGATAGAATAATTGTAGCCATTCAGAATTACCAAGAGGTTCGGATGGAGGTAATATACAAGTTTAGCAATGGAGGCTACACGCTAAATCATACCAAGTAGAATGAAAACAGAGTGTCCATACCTTGAATGTGCGTATATAAGGGATGAAAGCCCTTGGATTGCAGGAGCGAGCTTTTCCCGCCGCTGCAGAATGGTATATTAACTGAAATCAATGCTCGCGCTAAGGGTAGAAAGGCGCGTGACATCACGCGCATGCGCGTGACGACGCACGTTCACAAACCGTGATCGTGACGTCAAGATGTAAACAATAAGGCTAAGCATTCTCAATTGGCCTTCCTCTCTTCTCCTTCCACTCTCCCTCTAAACAAAGTCCTCAACTTCTACCCCAGCTACCCACACTCTCTACAACTTACTGAGATCCTCCATCACTTCTACCTACGAACAACATGCTGGTTTGCTCGCCATGAGCAACGGCTCTCCTTTCAAGTTCCTTCTCCTAGTCTACAAAGCTATCAGCAATCTTGCTCCTCAGCAGCTGTCTGATTGTATCTCAGTTTATGCACCATCTTGTGCCCTCTTATCCTTCTCTGCATTCATCCTTGCGATCCCACATACTCCCTGGCCCTCCTCTCGCTTCCCATCTTTCTCCCTACTGTTCCGCCGCACTGGAACCCGCTAACAATCAAAACCAGCCCAACTGTCGATCTCTTGAAAGCTTGGCTAAAACTTCACTTACTTGCTAAAGATGGAGCTTCCCCTGCCCTCTCCCCACCCCCCCCAACCTGACACCACCACTGCCCCAGTAATGCTTAAAAATGCAATTCTGCATATTTAGCAGTCCTCTTTAGTTTGAAGTATTTGCCCCCTTAAGTTAGTGTTGCCTTTGTAAGTTACTGTAAGAAAGATTGCTTCAGGGCTCTAGCCTGCTCGGAAAACAGGGTTTAATGACTCAACACCAGAGAGGAATTTTAAGGGCCTCATTACGAGTTTGGCAGTACCGTAGAAAAGTCACTGTAATTTCATTACCGCCACTTTTCTGGTGGTAACGGAATTACTGTTACTTTTATCACTGCCACAATTCCATGTATGGAGGTAAAGTGGAGGATTCACCTCCAGAAAATATTCTGGGGGTGAATCCTTGACTCTACCTCCAGAAATCGGTGGATTTACAATGCACAATGAATACCAGCGGATAATGCAGCAAAAGTCCCCATGGAGTCCTAAGGATTGCAAGAATTGGGACTAACACCATCGTCCTACCACTTGTAATGTTGTGGTAACGCCACGAGATGGGATGGGGCTAAGAGTATTAGGTCTTTATTGCAAACGAGCAATTTTAGAGCTGATTTGCGACAGACTCGTAATGAGGATAAGGTGCACTGACAGGACGGGGTAATGAAATCACGATTTGAAGGGTGTGATAGATGTTCCTGTGCACCACCTCCTGTTCTACATTGGGGTATATACATGAGGGGCTGGTAGGTGCACGTGTATAGAAACTAAACAAAGAAAGACAAAAAAACACAAAACATCACCAAATTGTGAGTGAGAAACATTAATTGTTTTGGTAACAGTAGACTTGGCATCATTCAAATTGTTATTGTGCACAATAAAAACACATATACTGGTATTGGTTTATAACTAGCAGAGAGGGTAGGGGAGCAACCAATCAGGTTGCTGGGATCGCAGACTGAATCCCAGCAACGTCATTTCATCAAAATGCCAGGGGTAGCGGAAGAGACATCACACAACCTTGACCTCTGATGACATCACAGGATGTGATGTCATTTGACCCTGCCCTCAAGTGACATCATGGGAAGTGATGGCACATGCCATTTTACCTCTTGACAAAACAGGAAGGGGCATTGCATAGTACTGTTCCTCAGTACACTAAGAAAAATATGGTTACAATATCACTGTAATATAATATACATTTCATACAAAAATAGATCACCATATGTAGCGTTAATATCAGTGTGTATAGCCCATATTACAAGGTTCTCGGCGAATGTAAGTAGACGTCCAACACATAACATCACTCGGGCTGAACTGTAAACAGACAGAGCATCTCGAAGAGGCCTAAACCCCAAAGCGCAGACATCCAGTGCCTGCCAAGTGTCTGGCCACAGACTGAAAACAGCAACTGACCAACATAAATCCAACCAGAAGACAATCAGAGGCTGTACCACTTCACGCTGTCACACTTGGACAATACGCACAGGGATTTTCTTGTCAATAGTGCACTTTGAACCATTGCATAGCAACCCACTCCCACCAGTCACCCAAAGCCTGATTAACCCCCACCCATTTTCACCATAGGCATCCTAGCATCTACTACAAGTCGCTAAGGGCCCTCCCACAACACCTTAAAATGTCTGGCACCCACTACCACCCCCAACAACTTAAAACTCCAATACTTTGCTCCAACACCTTCATGTTTAGACAGTACCACCCTCCAGCAGCTTAAGTCTCCAGTACCCTCCTTCAACACCCCAACAGTGTCTCAATTACCCTCCTCAAACATCTTATATCTGCTTTCACTACATTTCAACTCTCTTACAACACATTACATCTCAAACACTCTCTCCCAACACCTGTAAGTCACTAGTACAATATCTTAAGTCTCCAGTACCAGCCTCCATAACATTGATATTTTTTTCACAATAGTGTGCCTAACAATTTTGTACAGCATTTCTTTCAATTACACTTTAAGTTGACTTCAATTAATGAAAATAAAGTTCATGGAACTCAACATTATCAACCAATTTTACTATTTGTTGGTACATTTATTACCTTTTTCAATTTAAGTGTTTACCTTTATTCTATTGCAGCATTTATCTGCCTTGAGACATGAAGTCTCATTACTTTCACCTTATACATGTAATCTGCAGCTGATTCAGTTTTTTAGAAAAATACAAAATAAAAGATTTTTTGAAAAGACGAGCCTTGATTCAATACAAAATAACATAAAAAAATCAATATGGACAAAGCAGAGGATACAGCCCTCATATATCAGTTTGTGTTGCGATTTCAATAACACCCAAGTGCCAACTTACACATTTTTCATGTAACAGGGTCTAGGTCTCAAAAAATGTATTGATCACATTTCTCCCATGATGAAAAAAGCTTGCATTGGGATCCTGGTGACACCGTCTGCTAGCTTTACGTTTCGGCGGTGTAACAATTTAGCCGCCTTCCTCAGGACCTCATACTCTCACAACATAAGAAATGTGTATAAGCTATTATTTTCTTCTAAAGTTCTGTGTACAGTATTCTCTGGGGTTCCAATCTGCATCCAGATATAAATATTTCAAACTACTTGCCTCGCATCACGCTTGGCATCTCCTTTTTCCATCCTTGATAAATGTATGCTCTCCTTGGTTTGGTTTCTATGTCACTATCATGAACTGTGCAAAGAAACCAACGAGGCAATATGAGCCACTGTGAAAAATACTACCATCAGCCTGCATTCCACTCGAGGTAGAAAAAGCATGTATAAACTGAATTTAGATATACTTTTCGAGTGCGTCGAGGGGATAAATGCTTGAGTCGGCTAATACCCGCATTTCAGGGTAGAAAAAGACTAACACAAAGGGGGTGCTTTGGGTGTTTGAGGGAACCCACACCCTAAGAAAGGTACTCCAACCGTCTATGATTTAAGACATAGGGGGCCCCTAAACATTACCCAACCTCGTAATCTAGCTTCTCAGCTGTCATCAGTCAGTCAGTCTGCTGGTAAACACACCACTGACAGATGCCAAAACTCACCATCATCTACTTTGCAACTAACCCTAAGGTTTTCTCCAGCATAGTTGTCTAACTGCTGACAGACAAGCAAATCAAGAGGGCGAATGGCTTGGGGTTAGCCCAAGCGCAGCCCCCAGTGACCAATGGCTTCTGCAGTAGTGGGTTTACTGGTAGGCTGACTGAATAGCAGTATAACAGAAATGATGTCTGTAAATTGGAGTTCACCTCCCCAGGCAAGGAGAAGGAGACCGATGACTTTCTCAACGGAAAATGCTAGTAGTGGAACATAATTTATGCTCCCCTTACCAGAACAACTGATCACACATGGCTCCAATCCCAAACTCCTCTCTCTCTCCCCTGACGGACGCTCCTGTCTAATCAACGCTCCCGTTCTGTTAAAAAAAAAAACACACACACACATCTGTGATTGGTTCCCTTACATAGCACTTAAAGGTGCGTCCTCCCAAGTTAGACAGTCTTTCCCTGTCCAGCAGTGCCCTCTGAAAGAAGGAATGTATCACTGTAGGTCCAGCATCTGTCCTGTGAAATTAAATGATGTCACTGCTTAACTAGGAAGGCTGAGAAAATTAATAATTTGCTCTGTAGCTTCAGCTCCCAGGGGGAAGTCATACATAGAACATTAGACAATACATATATGCTGCCACTACCCCCAACTTGATGAGGGTTAGATATCATTACCAAAGAAGTCAAATGCCTAATAATCCAAATGCTGTCATTGACATGGTATTTCATATCAATATTATTAATATGGCTAATATTTATATCAATGTTTTGTTCCCTTACAAGAGCTCCCAATTTTTCCTGCTCTGAATATTTCATGATTGAAAACTGATGGAGTGCATCGATCATAATCAAGATAAGAAAATATGCAAATTAATCTTGGTTCCTCTCCAGAATGATACATCCAGTCTCACCTGCGGGGTCACGTCGGGTCAGCACGGAACAACACACAAGTCAACACACATATGGCGGCCTTCCTGTGCATGATCGGTGAGGTTAAGCTGGAGTTCCTAACCACCACAAGTTTAGGATGCCCCCTCTGGCCATATCTGTGCCAAGTATGGCAATTAGCTGAAATGACCAAAGAGTGATAGATGGATAACTTTGAGTCAGTCATAACCACTTGGAAATGTAGCCACAATGACATAAACTCTGAGGATCACACAATGATCTTGCACAGAGAGGCGGAATTAGAACTCAGGTATTGGTTTCCCCAGTTGACAAATTAGCCTCTACATCCTATCACCTCAATAAGGAGCAGACTTGTTTGATGTCTCCCATTCCCAAGTGGTAATCCATTGTACACTCATTATAGATGTATATCAATAAATACAAGTATACATTCAAACTATCAATTTCCTAAAGAATGTTCAAACCTATCTAATTCATAGACAGAGTTTGAGGCACAAAGTTTCCAGAACTATAAATCCACATGAGTTCCAGGCCTAGGTTTCATGTTGGTTTCTTTTATTTTCTACTCCGTAGAGAAAAGAACAGCATCAATTTGTTACAAGGTTAGACGTCAGGTTTTACGATTGCTCCAGTAAGGTCAGGAGAAGACAGCGCCAGGAGGGAAACAGATAGGTCCATTCAGCGTCCGACACTTATGGCCCAAAGTGCAGGAAACCATGGTATTATTTCCTTCCAATTTCAGATTCCAGAGCGCCAGGGTTGTTGAGGAACACAGGTGACTGATCGTTAATGTCCATCAGAGAAAATACACAAAATTTCCAAAAGAAGACTAAAGGGCCACTGAAACGGTTGAATGTTCTGGAATGTTCCTTCCTCTAGTTAAGCTTTTCCTGATAAATTGAGGCCCACAAGCATGTTAAGTTGATGACCCCTTTCTTTTTTTATTCTGCAGAGTTGGAATGGTCTTAGTTATAGGGAGAACCAATGGAAAAAGTGATTAGATCTTGAGGATGTGGAATTTGGCATAGCATAGTCCATGCAGGGAACTGCTTTGATGCTGGGCTGAGGAGGGGTGACCTCCTTCCGACAGGATGTCAGTAGAAACCATTACCACAAACTGGTGGGTGTGAGGTTGTAAGTTAGCAGAATTTTAGTTTTTGGGAAAGATAAAGAATTCTTGTAATTTGCATATCCGTCAGCCATTTTGTCTTCAGATTGAGCTGCCCTCTACCCTACAGGAATTTCATTCCACGTTTTTACCTTTTACTTTCAAGTAAATGAACCATAACGCCAGAGTTACCAACCAGATCACAAGGCAGGTGGACATTGTCGGGCACCCACTGAGAGGACGTCTTGTTTAGTTCGAGGATGTGGCTGACATGCGTAATGTTCATTTCAGTCCAATTCAGGCACTCATTTTCTTAAAGAGAAACTGCAGAGTGAGCTTGTAGGGTACTCTGTCCTGGCCTACCCAGGATGGTCTGCAGTGCTACTGTTCTTCCTTTATGACATCATCAGTCATTGTGATAACTCAGCGGATGTCATGGGCTCTATTCATTGGCTGCTTCCATTGGCTTCTGATCAGACAATTGCAAACTTGACCTACCCATCCTTTGTAATTTATTCTACCAAGATAGCCAGCTTTTCTTTATTCAGAAACATTGAAAGCTGGTCATAATATTCCCATGTTGGGATGGATGCACTTTACCAATCCACCACGCTTTGAAAGCCAGTGAAGTGTTTGGTCAGTGCTTAAGTATTCAGTAAGAACCCATGAAAATTGATGAGAATGGTGCACCGGTCTCTGTTTGCCAAGGCTTGTGAGTCACAATACAGACATAATTAGTTGTCTTTTACTGATTTAGTAAGAAATTTTGCAAGGTTGTGTCACAAAAGCAGTTGGGAAAAATCATAATAAGTGCACTGCATGAAAACTGCGTTCAAGGCAAAAAGAATGTTTAATTTATAATTTTTAATTTTTTTAAATAATTTATGTGCATTTAAAATTGAATTAACAATTTGAATTTTTTAAATGTATTTATTTGCATTTAAAATTAAATTAACAATTTGTTAGCAACAGACAACATTCCAATTTCTGCAGTGTAAACAAAAGAGAGCGAGATAACATTGAAAAGAACAGAAAGAAAGAAAGAAAGAAGGAGAACGAAATATCTAGTTAAAGGACCTTAACACTTCCGATCTCTGGGAGGACTTCGATTAGAAATTTAACCACAGCATTGACATGCTTGGTCTTTTGTCCTACCATCAGAGACCTCCACCAGCTGTTAGAATCAGAGATTGCAAAATCGGAGAATAAAGATCTAAAGTAAAGTGTTTTGATCGAGTGGCTCCCAGGGCCGGGCACCGTGTTATGATTCAACCTTAGAGTCGTTGTTGCAGTGCCGACAATGTTTGACCAATGATAGGCCTCGAATTACTTGAAGCTCGTTCGTTGGATGTAAATTCAAACAGGCTCTCATGAAGTGGTTCCTGACCTTTTTGTCAGGGAACTGTTTCAAGTAATCACATGTTGTGTATAACTTTCAGCCTTCTACACAAAGATGAGCTAATGAGTGGTAATTGCCAGCTGTATCTAACGTGTGAATCCAGTCATAGGGCGTCATTACAAGTTTGCCGGTCCGGGAACTATGGTACCGGTAAGCTTGCTGGTACCGTAGCTCCTGGTCCGGCAAACTACGAGTTCTGTTTGTGGGTGCAATTACGGCCACCAGGTCTGTCCTGGTGACTGTACCGGCACCCGCGAGCAGAGCATGCCGGATGCACCGGCATCATTTTCAATGGGCAATTACCGGCTGGCCCGTAATGACCCGGTAATTGCCCACTCGTGGGTGCTGGAAAAAATTGCAAGTTTGGCGGCAGCCTGCCGGTTCATCACGGATAGGCGCCAGCCTTGCAAAGTTGAGTTAGAACCAGAGAGGATTTCTTTATATATCTCCTTCAAAATCATGGGTCGCGAAGGATAGCAGCATTTTACGAGCAGAGCAAATCTGTTCCAACTGATAGTGCACTTCATGGAATTCAGGCCCCATTCTCTCCGTATGATGGCGATCGTAGTAGACATAGGGACACCCAGGACTTTCCTCCAGAATATCCCCTTGAGACGAGTCCAAAGGGTGTCCGGATGATTGAACATCGTGTCCGACCCGTAGGTTACCGCAGGAACCACATTTGCTTTGTAGTACCTTTCTGCTGGCAGGATGGAAAAGCAACCAAACTTTCTGTTCTGAGCACAGGCCTGACTGGTGAGAGGCTTCATTTTTCCGAAAAGATAAGCTAACATTGGGGCTTCGATTTTAGAGTTGCTCAGCCAGACACCTAGATATTTAAAAGATTGCACCTGCTCGATCCTTTCGCCACCCAGGAACAAAGGGTTATGACTTTTCCCTCGAGGGCAGTTGCCAAAAGACAAGGTTTTAGTTTTTCCCTTGTTGATTTCGAGGTTGTTCTTTTGAATGTACGTTTGAAAAGCATTCAGTCTCTTCTGGAGGCCGACAGGAGTCTGATCAATTAACACAACGTTGTCCGCATATAGAAGACGAGGCAACTGGGCACCACCAACCTTCGGGGGGGAATTATCTGATTGACAAAAAAGCTGCAGACATGTCCTCCATGAAAAAGTTGAAGAGGGCAGGGGTCATGGGGCAACCTTGCTTTACACCTCTAAAAGTTGTTTTTTCATTAGAAAGAAGCCCGGCCTTGTTCAGTCTAACTCTTAAAGAAGTTTCTGAGTGCATAGCTATAATGGGATGGAAAATCGATTTTGGGCAACCTTTTCCTTCGAGCTTTGCCCAGAGTTTGCTTCTATCTATCTGGTCAAATGCTTGAACCAGTTCCTCAAAGACCATGGCCCTCATTCCGAGTTTGGAGGCAGCCATGGCGCTATTAGTGTCATGGCTGCCTCCAAAATCGGTCCGACTCCGGGCTGGTGAAGGGAGTAATTACCGGTCCAGTCCGAAGTCGGCGGGACCGGTAATTCCCCATTCACCAGAGCCATTCCCCATTCCCATTTGAGCCCCCATAGGGCTCAATGGGAAGGGGGAAGGCGGCAATAACGGTACTGCAAATTGCGGTACCGTTATTGACCCCGGTATCCCTTTGCGGGTCCCATCCATAATGCCTGGTAAAGCCAGGCGTTAAGGGAGGACCAGCAAAGGGACCTCGGAATAGGGCACAAAGGGATTACCGGCACCTGTGTCATTACCGGTGCCCGGTATCCCTTTGCGCCCAGGTCGTAATGACCCCCCATGTGTAATTTAGGTTTTTGCTTTCCTGAGTTGCTCTTCAGCAATTGTAGTAGAAAGATGTTTACCGGGGTGCCCAGGCCCTTGATGAAACCTGTCTGGAGTGCATCAAAAGATCTGGACTCCCAGCAGCATGTTTGTAAATGTTCTAAAATAATGCAACTGTAGAGTTTGCCGATAACGTTGAGCAGAGCGATTGGGCGATAATTCTTTGGGTACCCCCAATCGCCCGTTTTGTTTATGGGTACCACTATCGCTCTCCTCAAGGAACTCGGCAGTTGGTGAGTAGTGGTAATTTGATCAAATAGGATGGAGATTAAAGAGGCCCAGACATCGAGGAACTCCTTGAGAATGAAGTTAGAAAGCCCGTCAGGGCCTGGTGCTCTCGAACCGTTCAGTTTTTTAATTCGCCTTGTGATATCGCTCCCGTTAACTGCAGAGACCCATGTTTCAAGATGGTCGAGGGAATTGGTGGTTATGTGAGTATCATGAACCTTCTTGTATAAGCCTCTGAGATGGTTATTCTAGGTTTCCTCGCTGATCGAGTTGGATTGATCAGATTTTGATATGTTTTAACATAGACCAGAATTCTTTGTGTCTTTGCCGGCCAAAGCTCTCAGCATGGCCTCCGAGTCATCCTGGCATCGCTTGTACTTTGAGGAAGAAAGCCTGTTTTTATAGTTAGACTTTACAGACCGGGCTATGCAAAGGTCCTCGAGTGAGCCAGACGTAGTTGCTATTTGTGCTAGCTTTCAAACCTCCTTTCTCCCGGCTACTAATACAGAGTTAAAAGTGTGTTTATGATTGGAGGCCTGGTTGCCCTTCTTGGGGTAATGGTGGAATATTCAACCGAGGATCCAGCTCATTCCAATTCCGATGTCAAGGCTTTTATCCTGTTGGATATTTTGAGCTGTAACCCTCCATTACAAGTGTTGAATGATGTTGCATTCGAACCCAGTTCTGAAAACCAGGGGCCTTCCATTCTAACAACAAGAGGTGGTGATCACTGTTCGTGGTTTTGATGACTTGGAACTTCTTCACAAACTGAAGGAAGTTGTTAGAAACATAGATGTAATCAAGGACTGAGGTTCGTCCCATGTGCTCCCATGTTGGTTGGGAGGGTATATCACCTGTGCAGTTACCACTGAGTAGGTGAAAGTCTCTGGAGTTCATAAGAGGGCTCCATGCGTCTCCTCTGATGTATCGGGGTTCTTCAGAATTCCACACTCTGTCCTTTTTGTCAGGTACAAGATGTTCAAGTCTCCACAGATGATAACATATGTAGACTGTTGATTAATGAAACCGTCATCCAGTATGTCAGTGACTTGGGCTATGAACACTTTGTTGGCAATCAGGGCTGGATTCCAATAAAGGTTGATGATTGTTAGTTTGCTTGGCGGTTCAGATCCCCTCACTGATGCCTCGGTTTCCTATCCAATCACTGATTCTTGTGTCAAGAGGTGCAAAGATGTAGATTTTAAAAGGTTAAGGGGGCTGCCTGACTTGAGGGGTTCAGAAGACCCGCTGAGGGACATCCTGCCGACCCCTTTGATGCTGGATTAACTGATATTTCAAAACCGTCCAAGACCGTTTTTTTCCTTAACCATGTCTCCTGCAGGCAGATCAGGTCAAAAGCCCCCAAGTTGATTTCACTGGGTTTAGTCAGGTGGACAAAACCACGGGTGTTCCATGAAACCAATTTTAGGTTACCCGCTGATGAAATTGGGGTAACTGTAGACAAGTCCTGACTTTGTCCTAAAAGGTTACTGCTGAGTTGCTAGCAGTTATTTTGGGCTCATAATGCGCAAGAAAGCCAGGTCCAGTCTGTTGATACCAGGCTGGGCTTCCTTGGAGTTGGTTTCAAGTCGACGTGTCGGGAAGGAGGATCTGGATGGAATGTGACGTTTATCTTCAGTCCTGGACCAGTCAGGACCCTACCTACATCTAGAGGGTCCTTATAGTTGGATAATGGCGCCCGGCCAGAAGTTGGAGCCTCTATTTGGGTTTGGCCAGCCTTGTTATTGTTTTTCTTCTCTGTTGCAGGTTGGGGGCTCTCTGAAGATACCTTGCCTAAAGGTTTTTCATCGAACCCCATGATTAATAAGCTCTCAGTCGCCTCGAACAACATGTTTTTGACAACAGGCAAACTTATGTGGAGAAACATGGCGTCCAGGCGTCTTTTCTCACAAAATTCGATCAGCGGCAAGTCAGAGGAACGTAGCTGTCTCAAATTAGGAATAGACCGAAAGAGATCAAGGTCTGTTCTGCGGTTAAGGATAGTTAAAAAGTTACAATCCAACAGTCTTTCTAGCTTGAAAGTACGGGATTGGACGTTTATGTGTCCCGGCCTCCCTGAGGTCCGATTGCGATTGCGTCCTCTGGTCTCGTACTGTCTTGTGTCTTCTATCCTTCCTGGATTTTCTACACAGGAGTCACAATCGTTAAAACGCGATGAAGGCACTTAAGGATACTTGTGATCTTTTTGGTTGACGTACTGTTCATTGGCTTTTGCTCGACGTCTCTTCTCCGCCATGGTCAAGAATGGCGGAGAAGCCGGAGGAACTGCCAGTATCTCACCTTGTTCTACAGCACCTTTACATGCAGTGGCTGTGGCTGATACTATCTTCACTGATATGATATGATAGGTTATTTATAATGCGCTTAATACCCAGAGGTTTCTAAGCGTGGACCTGGGGATCGAACCTGTGTTGCTCCGCGTCATCTTGCTTCCAAGGCGAGCATGTTGCCTCTGAGCTATCCTCCCAAGACTTTAACCACTGGAGGCTGGGAAATTAATGATTAGTCCTGTGAATAGTTTGAGAGGTCTAGCAGGGCCGGTCGAAGTTGGGCTGAGAGGCTTTAGCAAAGGTTGTGTCGCTGAGGCAGCGATTCTAGCATCAGAGGGCTGCTTATTCAAACCTTTGAAAGCCAAGTTTCTCGACGTGGTAACTGTTTTCCTCGGTGCTGGTTTCGGGGCTCCCACCGATAGAGTCTGGGCTAATTTTTGTCCTTGTGGTTGGGCAACACTAACAGATTTACTGGTCTTTTTATCCTTCTTGGGTAACCCAGAGGACTTTTGTTGATTGAAGATTGAGAAGGCCAAGTTACTGGGAACACCTTCAGCCTCGTCTGCCACTGATATATTAGGTAATGTCTCGACATTGCAAGTGCATGGGCCATGTATCACGAATTGTCGAGGCGGTTCTTCCCTCTGTAGAGATTTGAGGGCATCCAATCAAACAGGGTGTTCGCCTGTCAGGTCCACAGGGAGAGACACGTTAGTGGTCTAAATGGACTTTGAACTAGTAACATGCTCTTTGCGACGTGATGTACTGTCCAGGTCGAATTGAGAGTGCTTCCCCAACGATCGATCTTCGTGTGCTGTAATGAAACCCTCCAGAAAAATGAGTTTTGAGTGGGTCTTGGACAATAGAGTGGTGTGGTCTTTGAGGGTATCATTTAGTTGTTCATACAACTTAGTAAACAGCGTCAAGGCTATAGTGATCATTGACATTATGGAGAACAGATCGATTTTCTCTCTCTTGTGAGTAGGAGTTGAACGAAATTCAGCATTAGACTTTTCAACTTGATACTCAGAAACAGTGGGGGCAACGGGCGCCGCTGTGTAGGAGGCCGAATTAAGGGCCGCAGGTTCTTCAAAAATTCAGCATTCTTCTCCATGAGACAGTGGTTCCTGGTCCAATTGTGGATTAAATGAAGGTAGATCTTGCCCTGTCTAACATGAACTAGTGACTGGCTGAAGGTCCCCACGAGGTGGGAACAAGTTCTGCCGACCATTCATCCCCACAGCAGTTTACGGAATCTGTGAATTCTCCCTTTCCATCATCGGCCCTGTGGTTGAGGACCCGTTAGAGGGCAAAGGAGTGTTAAGCTGGCTCTTGACCCCCAAGGCATTCGGCATCACGGGAGCCGGAGTCAGTGGCCCGCTCCTGATGTCATCTAAAGTCAAGGCACTGCTCGGTTTATCCAACCTGCATGTCATAAAAGCAGGTGGTAGATGTTTAGACATGATATCAGGTGTGGTGAAATTGAATGGGGTAATGAAGTGGGGGTGTGTAGCAAAGGCACCCTCAGTGTCGTTCGGGTCATTGTTAAACCACCCCCAGGATTCAACACCTTCCAAAAGGTCTGCATCGGATAGATCACCGGAACGAGGTTCGAAGATAGTTGAGGTCCTTTTTTTCCAAAAACATTAAGGGACCTCTTTGATAAGTTTGTGAAATGTGCAAGGCTTCATGGGCAGTCTCACCAGTGGAGTCACCGACTTTTTTTTCTCTTCTTCGCCCGAGCGGTTAGGCAGTGTATTACTTGTGTATGCCTTTACTGTTCTTTATGGAGACTTAGCAACAGAGTCAATGTACACAGGACGTATGCTGTTCAATGGAGGTACACTGGCAGGGACTGTTCTGTCAAGATCGAGTTCCCAGGGGGTTGCTCCTAAATCTGGCTCTACCTCCCGATCTTGATGAAGCGAGACCACGTTCTTGTTGTTGCTAATAAGTTCACTCGTAGAGGGAGCAATTTGTGAATTATCATCTGATTCGTTGTTAGAGCGCTCCCTCGTATGAGATGGAGGAGACAAAAGCGATTGTCCGGCAGATGTTAAATGGGTATGCACTTGAGCCTCAATCAGGACTGGTTGGCCAAATGGGCAACTAGCCAGGTCTGCCTCCTCCATAAGATTGGCAGTGACATCTGCCAAAGGGCCTGCACCCTTGACGGGGGTAACCATATTCAAAAAGTTTGTGATGGGCCTGAATTCAATATCGCCGATACAGAAAGTTTCCCCTGGGATAACGGGAAGTTGTGACGCCAGACAGTGCTGAGAGTCTATGTCCGACAGACGTTCCTGTGCCTGATCAGGCATCTGGATAGACAAGTGTAGTTTAAGCCCTGAGAGAGTCTTGCACACAGATTTGAAAGGAGACGGGTCACAAGTTGTATGAGTAAATGGAAGGGAAGCTTCTGTGTCTGTTAAAGTTATTTGTAAAGGTAAAACAGAAGAAACAGGTGCAGTTTGTTTGTGGGCAGGAAAGACTGGACTCGAAATAGTCCATGCTGCAGGTGAAGAGGATATTGTAACGTTCAAAGTGGTGATCTTAGGTATACTCACCATTTGACCTTTGAATGCGGGGTCCGGTGAGTCCATATGAGGTGGTTGAAGTCGATGTCGAGCAGATGGAAGGCGTCCTTGCTCCACCATGGACCGAATCTTACATCTCCGTAGTAACATGGCCTCATCCATCAGCCACCAGACACAAGACACTCTACCACACTCCGATACGCTTCGCTACTCTGTGTGGTTGTGAGAGCGGGCACGAGTAGGAGGGGGAGTGTCTGGCAATGGACAGAAAGATCAGACTCAGCGAGTCAGCAGGACTCGTGACAGCAGCTAGCTTGTAGCAGAGTCAGAGAGTCAGGAGGACACGTAACAGCAGGTAGCCGGTTTCAGGATCCTCAGAAAAAAAAAAGAGACTCCTCAGGCAACCAGACACTCTACCACATTCCGCTACGCTTTGCTAATCTGTGTGGTTATGAGAGCGAGCGAGAGCAGGAGGGGGAGTGTCTGGCAATGGACAGAAAGTGCAGACTCAGAGTCAGCAGGGCTCGTGACAGCAGGCAGCTTGTAGCAGACTCAGAGAGTCAGTAGGGCACGTAACAGCAGGTAGCCGGTATCAGGATCCGCAGCAAGAACAAGAGAGTCCTCAGGCAACCAGACACTCTACCATATACGTTGAATTTTTGTTTCTGCTTCATGCATCATCGTCATCATGGTCCATGCCAAATATTTGGTTGAAGTGTGGATTGTAGGGCAGCGATCTATTGTCTCCATTGGTCACAAGAAGTCTAAGGAGTTAGGCTACTGAAAGGTGGTTTTCACTTAAGTTTGCAGATCTGCATTTGAAGAATGGTGTCTTCAACAGGAGAGAGATGAAGGGCTTCTGTGGTAGGACCGCAAGTGGTGGAAGTCTAATCTTGGCAGGGAAATCAATGGGGATCCAGTATAAAAAATTGGAAAATGAACATGAAGATGGGACTAAGCATGAGTGTTAAATAGTGAGCCAGAGACAATAAGGTGTTCAACAAAGGTTTTATTATACGGCTCTGTGCAAAAGAAAGTTGGATGAACTTATCCAACTAAGTCTGGCCCTCTCCGTAAAGGCTCTTATAGAGCTTATTCATTAGTTCTGATGCTCATCAGATTTTAATCAAAGTTCTTATCAATTCTTAGTGTATATGTATATTTTCAGAAAAGGTTGACATTCAGGAAAAATTGATTCTGAGAAGATTCTAAATTGCAAATTATAGACCGCTAGGAATCTTAGTGAAGAAGCAGACTTGTTTGGTTTTGTGTGTGGTTGTTTTAATGCCAATGCATTTAGGAGCATTACTCCTTCTTCAGGGCGTTAACCACACTGTTATAATCAACTTATACATCAGTGCGACACAATCAATTTTACAAGAAAATAAATCAAAGTGTACAATCAGGTTACATTAGTGTTACAATGGTCCCATATTTTAGGAATCACAAATTAAATATGGTGCGAGAAAGTTCGATTTGTTGCACAAGTCCATACATATTGAATCCACAATCAGCCCCTTTGGTGACAATTAATCAATGTGTACCAAACAAAATAATTCAAAATAATTCAATTCAATAAATACGTACATACCCATTGATGATAAAATCCAGAAGTCAAAAGAGATGGTTATAGGGGAGTAAACAACAATATGGCATCCTTATTAGATTGGTGTTATTCAAAAGTTATGTAGATGAGCTTTAAGTTCATAGTGCTATGCGTATCTCTTGTTAAATTCAATTACCTTCGGAATTTCTTATGGTGCCTAACACCATTTCAAAGTAGTGAACTCTGTACATTCAGTGGTTCGACTGCGAATAACAAAGATAAAGATCACATGTAGTGGATTGCTGCTAGTCGTTCTGAAAAACACGTGTGAGTTGCCGTGTGCCTTTAAAAATAAAATTCAAGGCTTACCCGTATAGATACTTCCTTGTCTATAAACGCTCTGTTAAAAAATAATAATAAATTGGCTTGGTTATAATGCAAGTATTAAATTAGCCTACCGTGTCTTATTTATAATGAGCGGATCGATAGATCTTACCTTCGTGTTCTGCTAATCTTCCGCGAAGCAACAAACATACCCTTTGCAAACGAGCGTCGCGTAGGAAGCACTCATTGTAACTGTATTCGGGTTCCCATGGAAACCCCGTTCGGCGTACGCAATCGCGTCACACGTGACCAGCTTTGCGACGGCTCGCGTCCCATTTCCCCATGGAAACGGGGAGATGGGATGGTCGGGGTATCCATGTAAATATACAATAATCTAAGTCTAGAAAGCATTAATTTTCAATGCGTTGTGTACGCGCGTTTATCTTAGTTGGCATTGTGTTGTAAAAAGTGGTCTATTCAAAACATGTGATCCTCGTTGGCTATGCGTATCAGGAATGATTGGATCCCAATAGGTAATATGTATATTGAAGTATTTTTACGAAATAATGTTTATAAGATAAAGAAGATAAGGCAATTCTCGGAAAGAATAAAGAAGATCACTATTTGACAGAACGCTCGTTGTCCAATCCATATTTGTAAATGATCAAAAAAAAACCTTAACATAGCCATAAGTGATGACAGTATACAATTAGCTCATCAATGTGTGTTAATGCAGCCATTCTATATCTTAATCATATGTAGTGCCAAGTGCCTTCCGCAGTATGTTTGAATTTCGCTGTTATAGGTACTAAGTTGCTTTAGTGAAAAAAAACAAATTTCCAGTTAGTATGCACATTGTTATCATGTGATCACATGCATGCTTATAAGAAACATGCCCAGTTGATTTCTTCATTCAATCCTTGTGGAGTTAGACACCCAAACCTTTCAATCCAATAACATTCTCTCCTATCAAGTTTATTTTGAATGTTCTCATATGGCACGTTCCTTTGAACTACCTCCAATATCAAAAAACAGATTTGTGTTAAATTATGCCTCTCTTTGAGCCAATGTCTTGCAACCGCAGAGTTCAAATTTTTGTTACGTATGCACGAGCGGTGCTCGTTCCAGCGGAGCTTTGCTTTTCTCTGGGACTGTCCTACATAAAATTGTCCACAAGGACACTTAATGCCGTAGATACTGTTTGTTGTGTCACAAGTGGCAAATGACTTCAACATGATCTTCTTCCCGGTGTGGGGGTGATTTATGGTCGATCCCTTAAGTACATAACTGCAGTTGCTGCAGTGTAGGCATGGGAAAGTTCCAAAGCATTTGGTGTCTGGTTGTTTCTTTGGTTGTCTTGTTTGCACTAGGCTGTCTCGAAAGTTCCTGCTGCGTTGATAAGCAAATGTTGGTGGTTCTTTAAAGAGTTCCTCTGTCCTTTGATCGCAGGATAACACTTGCCAGTGCTTCTTTATAATTGATTTAATGCGACAACTTTGTGTTGAAAATTTAGTAACAAATACCAATGGTGGTTCGGTTTTTACTTTGCTTGTAGCTGTTAATAGTTAATTTCTGCTTTTTTGGTCCACCTTGTGTTTAGCATCTCACCAGTTTCCATGTTACTGTAAGCAAAACCAAAAATTACGGGATGTCCTCTCTTCAAGTAAATGCAGCTTTACAGTTCGTAGCGGCTCGAGCGTGGTCTTTGCAAGGCCGTCTCTTTCAGTAAATGTCCCGCACTTCCTTCTGTGCTTTCACCAGGCCTGCGTCTGTAGGCTTTTCGAGACTCAGGCCACTGGTCCGTCCGGCCCAGAAATCGAAGAAACAGAAAACAAACAGACACCTCCCCGTGTCCGTCCTCACGCTGCGTAAGGCTCTTTTCTCTTCAGGAACTTCCTCCCCTGTGCAGCCGACTTTGACCGCAGGTCTGGTAGGGCGTTCTCCAGCGCTTCATTCTCTTCCCCCTAGTACGCCCACTGGTACTCGGGACTGGTCTCGCTCCACTCCGGGGCAGCTCCGTCAGCCTCCTTCTGCTCCTGCAAGACAAGACCCCTTCTGAGTGGTTTGGTGATGCTTTTAACCCAGGTGACCCTCCTCCCCAGTGATTACTGCCGGGTGTTCCCAGCAACGGTTTCCCCACACCTGATGCTAATTCCCCTCCTCCTTCCCGCTCAGCCCTCGAGGTGTTAGCCTTGGTTTTAGTCACTGACTGTGGGGGTCTGCCTGAATATGAAAGCATGTTTTCCCGTCTTTCTTGCTTACATTCCTTTACCCTATTCTGGCTTTTATACTGATGCCGTATTTGGTGGGGCATTCTGGGATATGTAGTCTGTATGTGTTTTATTTCACTTGCTTCACTCAAGGGTAGCATTATCTGATCCGTTGGCTTACACCCCTCCCTGCTGTTCTGTTCCGTACCCTCCCTTCGCACAGTATCTCGGGCGGCTGTCACTTCTTCACCCTCACATACTCCCCCCAAAGATCCATGCCGTTCGGGCAGGTCCATGGCTCGGGATAAGTAATCAGCCACCAACTTATATTTTCTGGCTTGTGTACTGTTGTGAAGTTGTATGGTTGTAGCGTCAAAAACCATCTTAGGACTTGATGGTTGGAGTCTTTCTGGGTAGCCAACCATTTCAGAGGGGCATGATCCGTAAAGAGAGTAAAACGCTTCCCCAGTAGATAATATCATAGGGACTCCACTGGCCACTTGATTGCTAAGCATTCCTTCTCCAGGGTGGAGTACGGGATCTCATGGGGAAGGAGTTTCCTACTTATGAAGGCGATAGGGCACAGGTTTTCCTCTGTCCCCTGTGATAGGACTGCTCCCAGCCCACATCCCGAGGCGTCTGCCTGTAAGTAGAAGTCTTTGGTAAAGTCTGGACAGTGGAGTACAGGCTGGGTTGAGATCATCCGTACCAATGTTAGAAAAGCCTGCTTTGCTTCTGAGGTGATTTGCAGGGGACAATTTGTTTTCAGTGAGTCCATGAGGGGAGCTGCTATGGACGAAAAATGGGCAGGAATCTTCTATAGTACCCCACGAATCCTAGAAAGGCTTGCATTTCTCTTCTGATTTCTGGCATTCATAGTTTTTGTAGGCCTTGAATTTTGTCCAATAGTGGGGTTATTACACCCCCCCCCCCCATGGCATGACTCAGGTGTTTGGTAGTCTGGGCCGCCAGTTTAGATTATTTTGGGTTAATGTGTAAACCTGCCTCTTTTAATGCCTGTATTACTCAGATTAAATGTGACAAATGTTCGTTCCACGTATTGCTGTAAATTACAATGTCGTCCAAATAAGCAGCCGCGTATTGTTCATGGGGTCGTAATATTTTATCCATTAGGGCTTGAAAGGTGGCTGGGGCTCCATGTAGCCCAAAGGGTAAAACCGTGAATTGAAATAAGCCGTGGGGTGTTGCAAATGCTGTTTTTTCTTGGTCGGCCAGCTCGAGTGGAATCTGCCAATAACCCTTTGTTAAATCCAGGGTGCTCAGGAAGGCGGCAGAACCCAGTCTTTCTATGAGCTCATCTATCCTGGGCATTGGATATGCTTCATATCGGGATATGGTATTCAACTGCCGAAAGTCCATACAGAACCTGTGGTACCATCTGGTTTTGATACTAGGACTACTGGAGAACACCAGGCGCTTTTTGAAGGCACAATGATTCCTAGTGTCAGCATGTTTTCTATCTCCTTAGTGATCTCCCCATATTTCGGAATTCGGTACGGCCTAAGGCGTAATATTTTACCCTCCTCCGTGGGTATGGAATGGGTAGCCAAGTGTGTTCGCCCGGGCAGGCCTGAAAATGTCCCCGCTACCATGTTCAAAGTATCAAACAATTCAGTTCTTTTTGTCTCATTCAAATGTTCCCCTACTTGAACATCCTATAGGCTACTAGGGTTGTTCGGAAACATTTGTTCTGGGACCGACATATCCGGTAGTGCCGAACATAGCACACACTGGGTTCCTTCTTTCCACAGCTTGTGTAGATTGATATGATAGTTCTGATATTTGTTTTTGCGTTCGGGTTGTTTCACCTCTTAGTTCACTGGCCCCAGGATTTTGGTTATCTGATAAGGCCCGTGCCATTGAGCCAGCATTTTGTTTGTGTGGGTCAGCAGTAACACCAGGACTTTATCCCCTATCATAAAGGATCTAGGCCTGCTTCCCTGATCATAGTATTTTTCTTGTTTTTCTTGGGCCCTACCCAGGTTTTCCTGAGCATAGTTTTTCAGTTTTCCCAGTTGCTCCCTCAGGTTACTAACATATTCAGTGAGGGAATTTTCTTCTTGTTGTTCCCAGGTTTCCTTTAGTAATCTCAGCACCGACTTGGGTTGTCTACCGAACAACAACTCAAAAGGTGAGTATCCCGTTGATGATTGCGGGGTATCCCTCAGAACCATTAATACCCATGGCAAAACCCTCTCCCACCCCAATCTAGTGGGGCTGGTGGCCCTCCTTATCATCTGTTTGATTGTTTTATTGTATCGTTCCACCAACCCATCTGTTTGTGGGTGGTACACTGAGATTTTCAAGTGATTTATTCCCAGGGTTTTGCATACCTCCTTCATCACCACCGACATGAAATTGCTCCCTTGGTCGGTTACTATCTCCATCGGTATGCCCACCCGAGCAAAGAAAGGTTACAGGACATTGCATACTTGCCTCGCCGATGTTCCTCTTAAAGAGAAAGCCTCGGGATACCTGGTGGCGTAGTCCACTATTACTAGGAGGAACCGGAATCCTCGACTGGATGGTTCTAGTGGGCCCACAATGTCCATTCCTATCCTCTGGAAGGGCTCCTTGATCAGGGGCATTCATTGAAGTGGTGCCCAGGCTGGTATGTGGTTGCTTGCTTTCTGACAAATTACGCACTCCTGGCAATATCTGGCTATGTCTGCATATATTCCAGGCCAGTAGAAGTTTTGTAACAGCCTTTTCCCCATCATGCTTTCTGCTAAGTGGCCCACTGTTGAGTGATCATGAGCTAGATGAATCAGTGTCTTTCGATACGATTGGGGAACCAACAATTGTTCTTTCTCTGTTATCTGGGCCTCGGGTTACCCTATAATATAGACCCTGATTCTCCTTGAAGTATGGAGTGGTAAGCAGGTTTTCTCTTATTGCTAAGGCTTGCTCTTGTTCCCTTTTTAGGGTTTCGTCCAGACCTGCTTCAGTCCTGAAGGATGGAAGATGGTCCCCCACTCGCCAGTCTATGAGGGCAATATCCACTTCTTTTTTTTTCAGTCAATTTAGTCTTCCTTTTCTGGTTCCTTGAGGCCTTCTCTCTCATGCCCCGTCCTCTGATCTCTGTTTGGAAAAAAGGGGCTTCTTGTAACCATTTATCAAACTCTGAAACATCTGTCCCTATTAGAACGGGAGCGGGTATTGTGGGGATAATGGCCACTTTGACTGGTATCTCTTTACCCTGTAACCCTATCACAACGTCTTTCGTAGGGTACCCTTTTATATCCCCATGTACACATTTAATGTCAACAGTTCTCACCGGTCCTGGGTCTTGCTCACTCACATGCGGTTGTATGGCCGTCTATCCATCATGGCTTGTTGGGGATGTCCATCCACTGTTACCTCAATCACATAAGGCAGTTGCTTACGCTGTCCGTGCTGTTGTAAGGTTCCGATCTCCATGGATTCTGTTTTCTTTCTCTTGGCACAGAACCGGGCAATGTGCCCCCATTCTCTGCATTCAAAACATTGGGGCGCCTGCACTTTAAGTATGCTTGTTCTGTTATTGGGCTTAATCTCTGGTCTGTTCCGCGGCTCCTACATGCCTCCCCTGTGATTACTACGCAAGCAGGGAGTTTCAGTATGATACCTTGCTGGCAGGGCCGTAAAGGTGCGTGGGGTCCCAGCTTTTTGGTAGGCTGTGGCCACATCTATGGCTTCCGACAGTGTCAGGTGATGATGTTGCCTAACCCACCATTGGATGGGTCCTGGTAGGGCCTCAATGAATTGCTCCAGCATTACCTTTTCTTTGATCTGCCCAATCGTGGTGGTATTGGGTTGCAGCCACTTGTCCGCTAAGTCTTGTACGCGATAAAACAGATGCTTTGGGCTTTCGACGGGTTTTAGTCGTGTTTCCCGAAACTGGAGCCTATAGGATTCCTCGTTCATCCCTAGCCTCTCCAGTACTGACTTCTTGATATCTGCATATGGGGTGTCCCCTGTAGGGTTGGCCGCCTGATAGGCTCCTTGCATTACTCCAGTGAGTAGTGGTGCCAAGAAGAATGGCCATCTGTCCTGTGGCCATTGTGCGGCCCGTGCTATTCGTTCGAAATTCACAAAGAAGAAGCTGGGGTCGTCTCCCGCCTGGTATTTTTGTGGCACTGTAGGAGGAATGGCTGGATGAGCCCGATGTGCCGCTACGGATTCCCCAAAAATTCTCAAGGCTTCCCCACCCTGCTCTTGAATAGCTGTTTGCACTTGTAGAACTTGTTGTAGGGCTTGTCTGTCCGCTTGGGCCTGATGGCCTTGCACCTGCACCAGCTGTTGCAACTGCTGTTGCCCTTCAGCCAATGCCTTTAAGACTGCCTTCATTCTGTTGGATAGATGTGTCACTTCAGAATCCCACCGCTGCCTGTTAAGTAGTGAGCCAGAGACAATAAGGTGTTCAACAAAGGTTTCATTATACAGCTCACCAGTTTCCACGTTATTGTAAACAAAACCAAAAATTACGGGACGTCCTCTCCAAGTAAATGCAGCTTTACAGTTTGTAGCAGCTCGAGCGTGATCTTCGCAAGGTCGTCTCTTTAAGTAAATGTCCCGCACTTCCTTCTGTGCTTTCACCAGGCTTGCGTCTGTAGGCTTTTTGAGACTCAGCCCACTGGTCCGTCCGGCGCAGAAATCGAAGAAACATAAAACAAACAGACACCTCCCCGTGACCGTCCGCATGCTGCTTAAGGCTCCTTTCCCTTCAGGCACTTCCTCCACTGTGCAGCCGACTTTGACTGCAGGTCTGGTAGGGCGTTCTCCGGCGGTTCTTTCTCTTCTCCCTAGTACGCCCACTGTTACTTGGGACTGGTCTCACTCCACTCCGGGACAGCTCTGTCAGCCTCCTTCCGCTCCTGCAAGACAAGACCCCCTCTGAGTGGTTTGGTGATGCTTTTAACCCAGGTGCCCCTCCTCCCCAGTGATTACTGCCGGGTGTTCCCAGCAATGGTTTCCCCACACCTGATGCTAATTCCCCTCCTCCTCCCCGCTCAGCCCTCGAGGTCTTAGTCACGGACTGTGGGGGTCTGCCTAAATATGGAAGCGTGTTTTCCCGTCTTCCTTGCTTACATTCCTTTCCCCTATTCTGGCTTTTATCCTGATGCCGTATTTGGTGGGGCATTCTGGGATGTGTAGTCCGTATGTGTTTTATTTCACTTGCTTCACTCAAGGGTAGCATTATTTGATCCGTTGGCTTACACCCCTCCCTGCTGTTCTGTTCCGTAACCCTCCCTTTGCACAGTATCTCGGGTGGCTGCCACTTCTTCACCCTCACAATGAGAAGCATGGGACAAAGGGCACAGATTGAGTTTATCCAGTTCTGTATATTCTCAGATACAGGCCCCAACACATTCCACCTTCTTCCTCACCATTCTGTTACACCTGATCACAGAAACTACATTTCTCCCCATCAAAACTGGCTACAATAAAAAACATCCTAACATATTACCCACCAACACATACATGTGCATGATTGTCAACCATCAACCACTGTGTACATATACAATATTCAGTGAAAAACACTTTGTTAAAGGGACTTTATGGTTAAGTTGCGCTACTAAAAACTTATTAAAATCAGTAAAGAAATCTTTGTTAAAGTGACGTTATGGTTCGAAGTAAAACCGAAAAACCCCTGAAATTCGCAAGTTATGGTAATCTAAGCAACCATAACTCACGCCACCACCGTGCACTGCTAAGACAAGACTAACACCCAGGACATCAAAAAAGAGAAACTGCAGAGTGAGCTTGTAGGGTACTCTGTCCTGGCCTACCCAGGATGGTCTGCAGTGCTACTGTTCTTCCTTTATGACATCATCAGTCATTGTGATAACTCAGCGGATGTCATGGGCTCTATTCATTGGCTGCTTCCATTGGCTTCTGATCAGACAATTGCAAACTTGACCTACCCATCCTTTGTAATTTATTCTACCAAGATAGCCAGCTTTTCTTTATTCAGAAACATTGAAAGCTGGTCATAATATTCCCATGTTGGGATGGATGCACTTTACCAATCCACCACGCTTTGAAAGCCAGTGAAGTGTTTGGTCAGTGCTTAAGTATTCAGTAAGAACCCATGAAAATTGATGAGAATGGTGCACCGGTCTCTGTTTGCCAAGGCTTGTGAGTCACAATACAGACATAATTAGTTGTCTTTTACTGATTTAGTAAGAAATTTTGCAAGGTTGTGTCACAAAAGCAGTTGGGAAAAATCATAATAAGTGCACTGCATGAAAACTGCGTTCAAGGCAAAAAGAATGTTTAATTTATAATTTTTAATTTTTTTAAATAATTTATGTGCATTTAAAATTGAATTAACAATTTGAATTTTTTAAATGTATTTATTTGCATTTAAAATTAAATTAACAATTTGTTAGCAACAGACAACATTCCAATTTCTGCAGTGTAAACAAAAGAGAGCGAGATAACATTGAAAAGAACAGAAAGAAAGAAAGAAAGAAGGAGAACGAAATATCTAGTTAAAGGACCTTAACACTTCCGATCTCTGGGAGGACTTCGATTAGAAATTTAACCACAGCATTGACATGCTTGGTCTTTTGTCCTACCATCAGAGACCTCCACCAGCTGTTAGAATCAGAGATTGCAAAATCGGAGAATAAAGATCTAAAGTAAAGTGTTTTGATCGAGTGGCTCCCAGGGCCGGGCACCGTGTTATGATTCAACCTTAGAGTCGTTGTTGCAGTGCCGACAATGTTTGACCAATGATAGGCCTCGAATTACTTGAAGCTCGTTCGTTGGATGTAAATTCAAACAGGCTCTCATGAAGTGGTTCCTGACCTTTTTGTCAGGGAACTGTTTCAAGTAATCACATGTTGTGTATAACTTTCAGCCTTCTACACAAAGATGAGCTAATGAGTGGTAATTGCCAGCTGTATCTAACGTGTGAATCCAGTCATAGGGCGTCATTACAAGTTTGCCGGTCCGGGAACTATGGTACCGGTAAGCTTGCTGGTACCGTAGCTCCTGGTCCGGCAAACTACGAGTTCTGTTTGTGGGTGCAATTACGGCCACCAGGTCTGTCCTGGTGACTGTACCGGCACCCGCGAGCAGAGCATGCCGGATGCACCGGCATCATTTTCAATGGGCAATTACCGGCTGGCCCGTAATGACCCGGTAATTGCCCACTCGTGGGTGCTGGAAAAAATTGCAAGTTTGGCGGCAGCCTGCCGGTTCATCACGGATAGGCGCCAGCCTTGCAAAGTTGAGTTAGAACCAGAGAGGATTTCTTTATATATCTCCTTCAAAATCATGGGTCGCGAAGGATAGCAGCATTTTACGAGCAGAGCAAATCTGTTCCAACTGATAGTGCACTTCATGGAATTCAGGCCCCATTCTCTCCGTATGATGGCGATCGTAGTAGACATAGGGACACCCAGGACTTTCCTCCAGAATATCCCCTTGAGACGAGTCCAAAGGGTGTCCGGATGATTGAACATCGTGTCCGACCCGTAGGTTACCGCAGGAACCACATTTGCTTTGTAGTACCTTTCTGCTGGCAGGATGGAAAAGCAACCAAACTTTCTGTTCTGAGCACAGGCCTGACTGGTGAGAGGCTTCATTTTTCCGAAAAGATAAGCTAACATTGGGGCTTCGATTTTAGAGTTGCTCAGCCAGACACCTAGATATTTAAAAGATTGCACCTGCTCGATCCTTTCGCCACCCAGGAACAAAGGGTTATGACTTTTCCCTCGAGGGCAGTTGCCAAAAGACAAGGTTTTAGTTTTTCCCTTGTTGATTTCGAGGTTGTTCTTTTGAATGTACGTTTGAAAAGCATTCAGTCTCTTCTGGAGGCCGACAGGAGTCTGATCAATTAACACAACGTTGTCCGCATATAGAAGACGAGGCAACTGGGCACCACCAACCTTCGGGGGGGAATTATCTGATTGACAAAAAAGCTGCAGACATGTCCTCCATGAAAAAGTTGAAGAGGGCAGGGGTCATGGGGCAACCTTGCTTTACACCTCTAAAAGTTGTTTTTTCATTAGAAAGAAGCCCGGCCTTGTTCAGTCTAACTCTTAAAGAAGTTTCTGAGTGCATAGCTATAATGGGATGGAAAATCGATTTTGGGCAACCTTTTCCTTCGAGCTTTGCCCAGAGTTTGCTTCTATCTATCTGGTCAAATGCTTGAACCAGTTCCTCAAAGACCATGGCCCTCATTCCGAGTTTGGAGGCAGCCATGGCGCTATTAGTGTCATGGCTGCCTCCAAAATCGGTCCGACTCCGGGCTGGTGAAGGGAGTAATTACCGGTCCAGTCCGAAGTCGGCGGGACCGGTAATTCCCCATTCACCAGAGCCATTCCCCATTCCCATTTGAGCCCCCATAGGGCTCAATGGGAAGGGGGAAGGCGGCAATAACGGTACTGCAAATTGCGGTACCGTTATTGACCCCGGTATCCCTTTGCGGGTCCCATCCATAATGCCTGGTAAAGCCAGGCGTTAAGGGAGGACCAGCAAAGGGACCTCGGAATAGGGCACAAAGGGATTACCGGCACCTGTGTCATTACCGGTGCCCGGTATCCCTTTGCGCCCAGGTCGTAATGACCCCCCATGTGTAATTTAGGTTTTTGCTTTCCTGAGTTGCTCTTCAGCAATTGTAGTAGAAAGATGTTTACCGGGGTGCCCAGGCCCTTGATGAAACCTGTCTGGAGTGCATCAAAAGATCTGGACTCCCAGCAGCATGTTTGTAAATGTTCTAAAATAATGCAACTGTAGAGTTTGCCGATAACGTTGAGCAGAGCGATTGGGCGATAATTCTTTGGGTACCCCCAATCGCCCGTTTTGTTTATGGGTACCACTATCGCTCTCCTCAAGGAACTCGGCAGTTGGTGAGTAGTGGTAATTTGATCAAATAGGATGGAGATTAAAGAGGCCCAGACATCGAGGAACTCCTTGAGAATGAAGTTAGAAAGCCCGTCAGGGCCTGGTGCTCTCGAACCGTTCAGTTTTTTAATTCGCCTTGTGATATCGCTCCCGTTAACTGCAGAGACCCATGTTTCAAGATGGTCGAGGGAATTGGTGGTTATGTGAGTATCATGAACCTTCTTGTATAAGCCTCTGAGATGGTTATTCTAGGTTTCCTCGCTGATCGAGTTGGATTGATCAGATTTTGATATGTTTTAACATAGACCAGAATTCTTTGTGTCTTTGCCGGCCAAAGCTCTCAGCATGGCCTCCGAGTCATCCTGGCATCGCTTGTACTTTGAGGAAGAAAGCCTGTTTTTATAGTTAGACTTTACAGACCGGGCTATGCAAAGGTCCTCGAGTGAGCCAGACGTAGTTGCTATTTGTGCTAGCTTTCAAACCTCCTTTCTCCCGGCTACTAATACAGAGTTAAAAGTGTGTTTATGATTGGAGGCCTGGTTGCCCTTCTTGGGGTAATGGTGGAATATTCAACCGAGGATCCAGCTCATTCCAATTCCGATGTCAAGGCTTTTATCCTGTTGGATATTTTGAGCTGTAACCCTCCATTACAAGTGTTGAATGATGTTGCATTCGAACCCAGTTCTGAAAACCAGGGGCCTTCCATTCTAACAACAAGAGGTGGTGATCACTGTTCGTGGTTTTGATGACTTGGAACTTCTTCACAAACTGAAGGAAGTTGTTAGAAACATAGATGTAATCAAGGACTGAGGTTCGTCCCATGTGCTCCCATGTTGGTTGGGAGGGTATATCACCTGTGCAGTTACCACTGAGTAGGTGAAAGTCTCTGGAGTTCATAAGAGGGCTCCATGCGTCTCCTCTGATGTATCGGGGTTCTTCAGAATTCCACACTCTGTCCTTTTTGTCAGGTACAAGATGTTCAAGTCTCCACAGATGATAACATATGTAGACTGTTGATTAATGAAACCGTCATCCAGTATGTCAGTGACTTGGGCTATGAACACTTTGTTGGCAATCAGGGCTGGATTCCAATAAAGGTTGATGATTGTTAGTTTGCTTGGCGGTTCAGATCCCCTCACTGATGCCTCGGTTTCCTATCCAATCACTGATTCTTGTGTCAAGAGGTGCAAAGATGTAGATTTTAAAAGGTTAAGGGGGCTGCCTGACTTGAGGGGTTCAGAAGACCCGCTGAGGGACATCCTGCCGACCCCTTTGATGCTGGATTAACTGATATTTCAAAACCGTCCAAGACCGTTTTTTTCCTTAACCATGTCTCCTGCAGGCAGATCAGGTCAAAAGCCCCCAAGTTGATTTCACTGGGTTTAGTCAGGTGGACAAAACCACGGGTGTTCCATGAAACCAATTTTAGGTTACCCGCTGATGAAATTGGGGTAACTGTAGACAAGTCCTGACTTTGTCCTAAAAGGTTACTGCTGAGTTGCTAGCAGTTATTTTGGGCTCATAATGCGCAAGAAAGCCAGGTCCAGTCTGTTGATACCAGGCTGGGCTTCCTTGGAGTTGGTTTCAAGTCGACGTGTCGGGAAGGAGGATCTGGATGGAATGTGACGTTTATCTTCAGTCCTGGACCAGTCAGGACCCTACCTACATCTAGAGGGTCCTTATAGTTGGATAATGGCGCCCGGCCAGAAGTTGGAGCCTCTATTTGGGTTTGGCCAGCCTTGTTATTGTTTTTCTTCTCTGTTGCAGGTTGGGGGCTCTCTGAAGATACCTTGCCTAAAGGTTTTTCATCGAACCCCATGATTAATAAGCTCTCAGTCGCCTCGAACAACATGTTTTTGACAACAGGCAAACTTATGTGGAGAAACATGGCGTCCAGGCGTCTTTTGTCACAAAATTCGATCAGCGGCAAGTCAGAGGAACGTAGCTGTCTCAAATTAGGAATAGACCGAAAGAGATCAAGGTCTGTTCTGCGGTTAAGGATAGTTAAAAAGTTACAATCCAACAGTCTTTCTAGCTTGAAAGTACGGGATTGGACGTTTATGTGTCCCGGCCTCCCTGAGGTCCGATTGCGATTGCGTCCTCTGGTCTCGTACTGTCTTGTGTCTTCTATCCTTCCTGGATTTTCTACACAGGAGTCACAATCGTTAAAACGCGATGAAGGCACTTAAGGATACTTGTGATCTTTTTGGTTGACGTACTGTTCATTGGCTTTTGCTCGACGTCTCTTCTCCGCCATGGTCAAGAATGGCGGAGAAGCCGGAGGAACTGCCAGTATCTCACCTTGTTCTACAGCACCTTTACATGCAGTGGCTGTGGCTGATACTATCTTCACTGATATGATATGATAGGTTATTTATAATGCGCTTAATACCCAGAGGTTTCTAAGCGTGGACCTGGGGATCGAACCTGTGTTGCTCCGCGTCATCTTGCTTCCAAGGCGAGCATGTTGCCTCTGAGCTATCCTCCCAAGACTTTAACCACTGGAGGCTGGGAAATTAATGATTAGTCCTGTGAATAGTTTGAGAGGTCTAGCAGGGCCGGTCGAAGTTGGGCTGAGAGGCTTTAGCAAAGGTTGTGTCGCTGAGGCAGCGATTCTAGCATCAGAGGGCTGCTTATTCAAACCTTTGAAAGCCAAGTTTCTCGACGTGGTAACTGTTTTCCTCGGTGCTGGTTTCGGGGCTCCCACCGATAGAGTCTGGGCTAATTTTTGTCCTTGTGGTTGGGCAACACTAACAGATTTACTGGTCTTTTTATCCTTCTTGGGTAACCCAGAGGACTTTTGTTGATTGAAGATTGAGAAGGCCAAGTTACTGGGAACACCTTCAGCCTCGTCTGCCACTGATATATTAGGTAATGTCTCGACATTGCAAGTGCATGGGCCATGTATCACGAATTGTCGAGGCGGTTCTTCCCTCTGTAGAGATTTGAGGGCATCCAATCAAACAGGGTGTTCGCCTGTCAGGTCCACAGGGAGAGACACGTTAGTGGTCTAAATGGACTTTGAACTAGTAACATGCTCTTTGCGACGTGATGTACTGTCCAGGTCGAATTGAGAGTGCTTCCCCAACGATCGATCTTCGTGTGCTGTAATGAAACCCTCCAGAAAAATGAGTTTTGAGTGGGTCTTGGACAATAGAGTGGTGTGGTCTTTGAGGGTATCATTTAGTTGTTCATACAACTTAGTAAACAGCGTCAAGGCTATAGTGATCATTGACATTATGGAGAACAGATCGATTTTCTCTCTCTTGTGAGTAGGAGTTGAACGAAATTCAGCATTAGACTTTTCAACTTGATACTCAGAAACAGTGGGGGCAACGGGCGCCGCTGTGTAGGAGGCCGAATTAAGGGCCGCAGGTTCTTCAAAAATTCAGCATTCTTCTCCATGAGACAGTGGTTCCTGGTCCAATTGTGGATTAAATGAAGGTAGATCTTGCCCTGTCTAACATGAACTAGTGACTGGCTGAAGGTCCCCACGAGGTGGGAACAAGTTCTGCCGACCATTCATCCCCACAGCAGTTTACGGAATCTGTGAATTCTCCCTTTCCATCATCGGCCCTGTGGTTGAGGACCCGTTAGAGGGCAAAGGAGTGTTAAGCTGGCTCTTGACCCCCAAGGCATTCGGCATCACGGGAGCCGGAGTCAGTGGCCCGCTCCTGATGTCATCTAAAGTCAAGGCACTGCTCGGTTTATCCAACCTGCATGTCATAAAAGCAGGTGGTAGATGTTTAGACATGATATCAGGTGTGGTGAAATTGAATGGGGTAATGAAGTGGGGGTGTGTAGCAAAGGCACCCTCAGTGTCGTTCGGGTCATTGTTAAACCACCCCCAGGATTCAACACCTTCCAAAAGGTCTGCATCGGATAGATCACCGGAACGAGGTTCGAAGATAGTTGAGGTCCTTTTTTTCCAAAAACATTAAGGGACCTCTTTGATAAGTTTGTGAAATGTGCAAGGCTTCATGGGCAGTCTCACCAGTGGAGTCACCGACTTTTTTTTCTCTTCTTCGCCCGAGCGGTTAGGCAGTGTATTACTTGTGTATGCCTTTACTGTTCTTTATGGAGACTTAGCAACAGAGTCAATGTACACAGGACGTATGCTGTTCAATGGAGGTACACTGGCAGGGACTGTTCTGTCAAGATCGAGTTCCCAGGGGGTTGCTCCTAAATCTGGCTCTACCTCCCGATCTTGATGAAGCGAGACCACGTTCTTGTTGTTGCTAATAAGTTCACTCGTAGAGGGAGCAATTTGTGAATTATCATCTGATTCGTTGTTAGAGCGCTCCCTCGTATGAGATGGAGGAGACAAAAGCGATTGTCCGGCAGATGTTAAATGGGTATGCACTTGAGCCTCAATCAGGACTGGTTGGCCAAATGGGCAACTAGCCAGGTCTGCCTCCTCCATAAGATTGGCAGTGACATCTGCCAAAGGGCCTGCACCCTTGACGGGGGTAACCATATTCAAAAAGTTTGTGATGGGCCTGAATTCAATATCGCCGATACAGAAAGTTTCCCCTGGGATAACGGGAAGTTGTGACGCCAGACAGTGCTGAGAGTCTATGTCCGACAGACGTTCCTGTGCCTGATCAGGCATCTGGATAGACAAGTGTAGTTTAAGCCCTGAGAGAGTCTTGCACACAGATTTGAAAGGAGACGGGTCACAAGTTGTATGAGTAAATGGAAGGGAAGCTTCTGTGTCTGTTAAAGTTATTTGTAAAGGTAAAACAGAAGAAACAGGTGCAGTTTGTTTGTGGGCAGGAAAGACTGGACTCGAAATAGTCCATGCTGCAGGTGAAGAGGATGTTGTAACGTTCAAAGTGGTGATCTTAGGTATACTCACCATTTGACCTTTGAATGCGGGGTCCGGTGAGTCCATATGAGGTGGTTGAAGTCGATGTCGAGCAGATGGAAGGCGTCCTTGCTCCACCATGGACCGAATCTTACATCTCCGTAGTAACATGGCCTCATCCATCAGCCACCAGACACAAGACACTCTACCACACTCCGATACGCTTCGCTACTCTGTGTGGTTGTGAGAGCGGGCACGAGTAGGAGGGGGAGTGTCTGGCAATGGACAGAAAGATCAGACTCAGCGAGTCAGCAGGACTCGTGACAGCAGCTAGCTTGTAGCAGAGTCAGAGAGTCAGGAGGACACGTAACAGCAGGTAGCCGGTTTCAGGATCCTCAGCAAAAAAAAAGAGACTCCTCAGGCAACCAGACACTCTACCACATTCCGCTACGCTTTGCTAATCTGTGTGGTTATGAGAGCGAGCGAGAGCAGGAGGGGGAGTGTCTGGCAATGGACAGAAAGTGCAGACTCAGAGTCAGCAGGGCTCGTGACAGCAGGCAGCTTGTAGCAGACTCAGAGAGTCAGTAGGGCACGTAACAGCAGGTAGCCGGTATCAGGATCCGCAGCAAGAACAAGAGAGTCCTCAGGCAACCAGACACTCTACCAGATACGTTGAATTTTTGTTTCTGCTTCATGCATCATCGTCATCATGGTCCATGCCAAATATTTGGTTGAAGTGTGGATTGTAGGGCAGCGATCTATTGTCTCCATTGGTCACAAGAAGTCTAAGGAGTTAGGCTACTGAAAGGTGGTTTTCACTTAAGTTTGCAGATCTGCATTTGAAGAATGGTGTCTTCAACAGGAGAGAGATGAAGGGCTTCTGTGGTAGGACCGCAAGTGGTGGAAGTCTAATCTTGGCAGGGAAATCAATGGGGATCCAGTATAAAAAATTGGAAAATGAACATGAAGATGGGACTAAGCATGAGTGTTAAATAGTGAGCCAGAGACAATAAGGTGTTCAACAAAGGTTTTATTATACGGCTCTGTGCAAAAGAAAGTTGGATGAACTTATCCAACTAAGTCTGGCCCTCTCCGTAAAGGCTCTTATAGAGCTTATTCATTAGTTCTGATGCTCATCAGATTTTAATCAAAGTTCTTATCAATTCTTAGTGTATATGTATATTTTCAGAAAAGGTTGACATTCAGGAAAAATTGATTCTGAGAAGATTCTAAATTGCAAATTATAGACCGCTAGGAATCTTAGTGAAGAAGCAGACTTGTTTGGTTTTGTGTGTGGTTGTTTTAATGCCAATGCATTTAGGAGCATTACTCCTTCTTCAGGGCGTTAACCACACTGTTATAATCAACTTATACATCAGTGCGACACAATCAATTTTACAAGAAAATAAATCAAAGTGTACAATCAGGTTACATTAGTGTTACAATGGTCCCATATTTTAGGAATCACAAATTAAATATGGTGCGAGAAAGTTCGATTTGTTGCACAAGTCCATACATATTGAATCCACAATCAGCCCCTTTGGTGACAATTAATCAATGTGTACCAAACAAAATAATTCAAAATAATTCAATTCAATAAATACGTACATACCCATTGATGATAAAATCCAGAAGTCAAAAGAGATGGTTATAGGGGAGTAAACAACAATATGGCATCCTTATTAGATTGGTGTTATTCAAAAGTTATGTAGATGAGCTTTAAGTTCATAGTGCTATGCGTATCTCTTGTTAAATTCAATTACCTTCGGAATTTCTTATGGTGCCTAACACCATTTCAAAGTAGTGAACTCTGTACATTCAGTGGTTCGACTGCGAATAACAAAGATAAAGATCACATGTAGTGGATTGCTGCTAGTCGTTCTGAAAAACACGTGTGAGTTGCCGTGTGCCTTTAAAAATAAAATTCAAGGCTTACCCGTATAGATACTTCCTTGTCTATAAACGCTCTGTTAAAAAATAATAATAAATTGGCTTGGTTATAATGCAAGTATTAAATTAGCCTACCGTGTCTTATTTATAATGAGCGGATCGATAGATCTTACCTTCGTGTTCTGCTAATCTTCCGCGAAGCAACAAACATACCCTTTGCAAACGAGCGTCGCGTAGGAAGCACTCATTGTAACTGTATTCGGGTTCCCATGGAAACCCCGTTCGGCGTACGCAATCGCGTCACACGTGACCAGCTTTGCGACGGCTCGCGTCCCATTTCCCCATGGAAACGGGGAGATGGGATGGTCGGGGTATCCATGTAAATATACAATAATCTAAGTCTAGAAAGCATTAATTTTCAATGCGTTGTGTACGCGCGTTTATCTTAGTTGGCATTGTGTTGTAAAAAGTGGTCTATTCAAAACATGTGATCCTCGTTGGCTATGCGTATCAGGAATGATTGGATCCCAATAGGTAATATGTATATTGAAGTATTTTTACGAAATAATGTTTATAAGATAAAGAAGATAAGGCAATTCTCGGAAAGAATAAAGAAGATCACTATTTGACAGAACGCTCGTTGTCCAATCCATATTTGTAAATGATCAAAAAAAAACCTTAACATAGCCATAAGTGATGACAGTATACAATTAGCTCATCAATGTGTGTTAATGCAGCCATTCTATATCTTAATCATATGTAGTGCCAAGTGCCTTCCGCAGTATGTTTGAATTTCGCTGTTATAGGTACTAAGTTGCTTTAGTGAAAAAAAACAAATTTCCAGTTAGTATGCACATTGTTATCATGTGATCACATGCATGCTTATAAGAAACATGCCCAGTTGATTTCTTCATTCAATCCTTGTGGAGTTAGACACCCAAACCTTTCAATCCAATAACATTCTCTCCTATCAAGTTTATTTTGAATGTTCTCATATGGCACGTTCCTTTGAACTACCTCCAATATCAAAAAACAGATTTGTGTTAAATTATGCCTCTCTTTGAGCCAATGTCTTGCAACCGCAGAGTTCAAATTTTTGTTACGTATGCACGAGCGGTGCTCGTTCCAGCGGAGCTTTGCTTTTCTCTGGGACTGTCCTACATAAAATTGTCCACAAGGACACTTAATGCCGTAGATACTGTTTGTTGTGTCACAAGTGGCAAATGACTTCAACATGATCTTCTTCCCGGTGTGGGGGTGATTTATGGTCGATCCCTTAAGTACATAACTGCAGTTGCTGCAGTGTAGGCATGGGAAAGTTCCAAAGCATTTGGTGTCTGGTTGTTTCTTTGGTTGTCTTGTTTGCACTAGGCTGTCTCGAAAGTTCCTGCTGCGTTGATAAGCAAATGTTGGTGGTTCTTTAAAGAGTTCCTCTGTCCTTTGATCGCAGGATAACACTTGCCAGTGCTTCTTTATAATTGATTTAATGCGACAACTTTGTGTTGAAAATTTAGTAACAAATACCAATGGTGGTTCGGTTTTTACTTTGCTTGTAGCTGTTAATAGTTAATTTCTGCTTTTTTGGTCCACCTTGTGTTTAGCATCTCACCAGTTTCCATGTTACTGTAAGCAAAACCAAAAATTACGGGATGTCCTCTCTTCAAGTAAATGCAGCTTTACAGTTCGTAGCGGCTCGAGCGTGGTCTTTGCAAGGCCGTCTCTTTCAGTAAATGTCCCGCACTTCCTTCTGTGCTTTCACCAGGCCTGCGTCTGTAGGCTTTTCGAGACTCAGGCCACTGGTCCGTCCGGCCCAGAAATCGAAGAAACAGAAAACAAACAGACACCTCCCCGTGTCCGTCCTCACGCTGCGTAAGGCTCTTTTCTCTTCAGGAACTTCCTCCCCTGTGCAGCCGACTTTGACCGCAGGTCTGGTAGGGCGTTCTCCAGCGCTTCATTCTCTTCCCCCTAGTACGCCCACTGGTACTCGGGACTGGTCTCGCTCCACTCCGGGGCAGCTCCGTCAGCCTCCTTCTGCTCCTGCAAGACAAGACCCCTTCTGAGTGGTTTGGTGATGCTTTTAACCCAGGTGACCCTCCTCCCCAGTGATTACTGCCGGGTGTTCCCAGCAACGGTTTCCCCACACCTGATGCTAATTCCCCTCCTCCTTCCCGCTCAGCCCTCGAGGTGTTAGCCTTGGTTTTAGTCACTGACTGTGGGGGTCTGCCTGAATATGAAAGCATGTTTTCCCGTCTTTCTTGCTTACATTCCTTTACCCTATTCTGGCTTTTATACTGATGCCGTATTTGGTGGGGCATTCTGGGATATGTAGTCTGTATGTGTTTTATTTCACTTGCTTCACTCAAGGGTAGCATTATCTGATCCGTTGGCTTACACCCCTCCCTGCTGTTCTGTTCCGTACCCTCCCTTCGCACAGTATCTCGGGCGGCTGTCACTTCTTCACCCTCACATACTCCCCCCAAAGATCCATGCCGTTCGGGCAGGTCCATGGCTCGGGATAAGTAATCAGCCACCAACTTATATTTTCTGGCTTGTGTACTGTTGTGAAGTTGTATGGTTGTAGCGTCAAAAACCATCTTAGGACTTGATGGTTGGAGTCTTTCTGGGTAGCCAACCATTTCAGAGGGGCATGATCCGTAAAGAGAGTAAAACGCTTCCCCAGTAGATAATATCATAGGGACTCCACTGGCCACTTGATTGCTAAGCATTCCTTCTCCAGGGTGGAGTACGGGATCTCATGGGGAAGGAGTTTCCTACTTATGAAGGCGATAGGGCACAGGTTTTCCTCTGTCCCCTGTGATAGGACTGCTCCCAGCCCACATCCCGAGGCGTCTGCCTGTAAGTAGAAGTCTTTGGTAAAGTCTGGACAGTGGAGTACAGGCTGGGTTGAGATCATCCGTACCAATGTTAGAAAAGCCTGCTTTGCTTCTGAGGTGATTTGCAGGGGACAATTTGTTTTCAGTGAGTCCATGAGGGGAGCTGCTATGGACGAAAAATGGGCAGGAATCTTCTATAGTACCCCACGAATCCTAGAAAGGCTTGCATTTCTCTTCTGATTTCTGGCATTCATAGTTTTTGTAGGCCTTGAATTTTGTCCAATAGTGGGGTTATTACACCCCCCCCCCCCATGGCATGACTCAGGTGTTTGGTAGTCTGGGCCGCCAGTTTAGATTATTTTGGGTTAATGTGTAAACCTGCCTCTTTTAATGCCTGTATTACTCAGATTAAATGTGACAAATGTTCGTTCCACGTATTGCTGTAAATTACAATGTCGTCCAAATAAGCAGCCGCGTATTGTTCATGGGGTCGTAATATTTTATCCATTAGGGCTTGAAAGGTGGCTGGGGCTCCATGTAGCCCAAAGGGTAAAACCGTGAATTGAAATAAGCCGTGGGGTGTTGCAAATGCTGTTTTTTCTTGGTCGGCCAGCTCGAGTGGAATCTGCCAATAACCCTTTGTTAAATCCAGGGTGCTCAGGAAGGCGGCAGAACCCAGTCTTTCTATGAGCTCATCTATCCTGGGCATTGGATATGCTTCATATCGGGATATGGTATTCAACTGCCGAAAGTCCATACAGAACCTGTGGTACCATCTGGTTTTGATACTAGGACTACTGGAGAACACCAGGCGCTTTTTGAAGGCACAATGATTCCTAGTGTCAGCATGTTTTCTATCTCCTTAGTGATCTCCCCATATTTCGGAATTCGGTACGGCCTAAGGCGTAATATTTTACCCTCCTCCGTGGGTATGGAATGGGTAGCCAAGTGTGTTCGCCCGGGCAGGCCTGAAAATGTCCCCGCTACCATGTTCAAAGTATCAAACAATTCAGTTCTTTTTGTCTCATTCAAATGTTCCCCTACTTGAACATCCTATAGGCTACTAGGGTTGTTCGGAAACATTTGTTCTGGGACCGACATATCCGGTAGTGCCGAACATAGCACACACTGGGTTCCTTCTTTCCACAGCTTGTGTAGATTGATATGATAGTTCTGATATTTGTTTTTGCGTTCGGGTTGTTTCACCTCTTAGTTCACTGGCCCCAGGATTTTGGTTATCTGATAAGGCCCGTGCCATTGAGCCAGCATTTTGTTTGTGTGGGTCAGCAGTAACACCAGGACTTTATCCCCTATCATAAAGGATCTAGGCCTGCTTCCCTGATCATAGTATTTTTCTTGTTTTTCTTGGGCCCTACCCAGGTTTTCCTGAGCATAGTTTTTCAGTTTTCCCAGTTGCTCCCTCAGGTTACTAACATATTCAGTGAGGGAATTTTCTTCTTGTTGTTCCCAGGTTTCCTTTAGTAATCTCAGCACCGACTTGGGTTGTCTACCGAACAACAACTCAAAAGGTGAGTATCCCGTTGATGATTGCGGGGTATCCCTCAGAACCATTAATACCCATGGCAAAACCCTCTCCCACCCCAATCTAGTGGGGCTGGTGGCCCTCCTTATCATCTGTTTGATTGTTTTATTGTATCGTTCCACCAACCCATCTGTTTGTGGGTGGTACACTGAGATTTTCAAGTGATTTATTCCCAGGGTTTTGCATACCTCCTTCATCACCACCGACATGAAATTGCTCCCTTGGTCGGTTACTATCTCCATCGGTATGCCCACCCGAGCAAAGAAAGGTTACAGGACATTGCATACTTGCCTCGCCGATGTTCCTCTTAAAGAGAAAGCCTCGGGATACCTGGTGGCGTAGTCCACTATTACTAGGAGGAACCGGAATCCTCGACTGGATGGTTCTAGTGGGCCCACAATGTCCATTCCTATCCTCTGGAAGGGCTCCTTGATCAGGGGCATTCATTGAAGTGGTGCCCAGGCTGGTATGTGGTTGCTTGCTTTCTGACAAATTACGCACTCCTGGCAATATCTGGCTATGTCTGCATATATTCCAGGCCAGTAGAAGTTTTGTAACAGCCTTTTCCCCATCATGCTTTCTGCTAAGTGGCCCACTGTTGAGTGATCATGAGCTAGATGAATCAGTGTCTTTCGATACGATTGGGGAACCAACAATTGTTCTTTCTCTGTTATCTGGGCCTCGGGTTACCCTATAATATAGACCCTGATTCTCCTTGAAGTATGGAGTGGTAAGCAGGTTTTCTCTTATTGCTAAGGCTTGCTCTTGTTCCCTTTTTAGGGTTTCGTCCAGACCTGCTTCAGTCCTGAAGGATGGAAGATGGTCCCCCACTCGCCAGTCTATGAGGGCAATATCCACTTCTTTTTTTTTCAGTCAATTTAGTCTTCCTTTTCTGGTTCCTTGAGGCCTTCTCTCTCATGCCCCGTCCTCTGATCTCTGTTTGGAAAAAAGGGGCTTCTTGTAACCATTTATCAAACTCTGAAACATCTGTCCCTATTAGAACGGGAGCGGGTATTGTGGGGATAATGGCCACTTTGACTGGTATCTCTTTACCCTGTAACCCTATCACAACGTCTTTCGTAGGGTACCCTTTTATATCCCCATGTACACATTTAATGTCAACAGTTCTCACCGGTCCTGGGTCTTGCTCACTCACATGCGGTTGTATGGCCGTCTATCCATCATGGCTTGTTGGGGATGTCCATCCACTGTTACCTCAATCACATAAGGCAGTTGCTTACGCTGTCCGTGCTGTTGTAAGGTTCCGATCTCCATGGATTCTGTTTTCTTTCTCTTGGCACAGAACCGGGCAATGTGCCCCCATTCTCTGCATTCAAAACATTGGGGCGCCTGCACTTTAAGTATGCTTGTTCTGTTATTGGGCTTAATCTCTGGTCTGTTCCGCGGCTCCTACATGCCTCCCCTGTGATTACTACGCAAGCAGGGAGTTTCAGTATGATACCTTGCTGGCAGGGCCGTAAAGGTGCGTGGGGTCCCAGCTTTTTGGTAGGCTGTGGCCACATCTATGGCTTCCGACAGTGTCAGGTGATGATGTTGCCTAACCCACCATTGGATGGGTCCTGGTAGGGCCTCAATGAATTGCTCCAGCATTACCTTTTCTTTGATCTGCCCAATCGTGGTGGTATTGGGTTGCAGCCACTTGTCCGCTAAGTCTTGTACGCGATAAAACAGATGCTTTGGGCTTTCGACGGGTTTTAGTCGTGTTTCCCGAAACTGGAGCCTATAGGATTCCTCGTTCATCCCTAGCCTCTCCAGTACTGACTTCTTGATATCTGCATATGGGGTGTCCCCTGTAGGGTTGGCCGCCTGATAGGCTCCTTGCATTACTCCAGTGAGTAGTGGTGCCAAGAAGAATGGCCATCTGTCCTGTGGCCATTGTGCGGCCCGTGCTATTCGTTCGAAATTCACAAAGAAGAAGCTGGGGTCGTCTCCCGCCTGGTATTTTTGTGGCACTGTAGGAGGAATGGCTGGATGAGCCCGATGTGCCGCTACGGATTCCCCAAAAATTCTCAAGGCTTCCCCACCCTGCTCTTGAATAGCTGTTTGCACTTGTAGAACTTGTTGTAGGGCTTGTCTGTCCGCTTGGGCCTGATGGCCTTGCACCTGCACCAGCTGTTGCAACTGCTGTTGCCCTTCAGCCAATGCCTTTAAGACTGCCTTCATTCTGTTGGATAGATGTGTCACTTCAGAATCCCACCGCTGCCTGTTAAGTAGTGAGCCAGAGACAATAAGGTGTTCAACAAAGGTTTCATTATACAGCTCACCAGTTTCCACGTTATTGTAAACAAAACCAAAAATTACGGGACGTCCTCTCCAAGTAAATGCAGCTTTACAGTTTGTAGCAGCTCGAGCGTGATCTTCGCAAGGTCGTCTCTTTAAGTAAATGTCCCGCACTTCCTTCTGTGCTTTCACCAGGCTTGCGTCTGTAGGCTTTTTGAGACTCAGCCCACTGGTCCGTCCGGCGCAGAAATCGAAGAAACATAAAACAAACAGACACCTCCCCGTGACCGTCCGCATGCTGCTTAAGGCTCCTTTCCCTTCAGGCACTTCCTCCACTGTGCAGCCGACTTTGACTGCAGGTCTGGTAGGGCGTTCTCCGGCGGTTCTTTCTCTTCTCCCTAGTACGCCCACTGTTACTTGGGACTGGTCTCACTCCACTCCGGGACAGCTCTGTCAGCCTCCTTCCGCTCCTGCAAGACAAGACCCCCTCTGAGTGGTTTGGTGATGCTTTTAACCCAGGTGCCCCTCCTCCCCAGTGATTACTGCCGGGTGTTCCCAGCAATGGTTTCCCCACACCTGATGCTAATTCCCCTCCTCCTCCCCGCTCAGCCCTCGAGGTCTTAGTCACGGACTGTGGGGGTCTGCCTAAATATGGAAGCGTGTTTTCCCGTCTTCCTTGCTTACATTCCTTTCCCCTATTCTGGCTTTTATCCTGATGCCGTATTTGGTGGGGCATTCTGGGATGTGTAGTCCGTATGTGTTTTATTTCACTTGCTTCACTCAAGGGTAGCATTATTTGATCCGTTGGCTTACACCCCTCCCTGCTGTTCTGTTCCGTAACCCTCCCTTTGCACAGTATCTCGGGTGGCTGCCACTTCTTCACCCTCACAATGAGAAGCATGGGACAAAGGGCACAGATTGAGTTTATCCAGTTCTGTATATTCTCAGATACAGGCCCCAACACATTCCACCTTCTTCCTCACCATTCTGTTACACCTGATCACAGAAACTACATTTCTCCCCATCAAAACTGGCTACAATAAAAAACATCCTAACATATTACCCACCAACACATACATGTGCATGATTGTCAACCATCAACCACTGTGTACATATACAATATTCAGTGAAAAACACTTTGTTAAAGGGACTTTATGGTTAAGTTGCGCTACTAAAAACTTATTAAAATCAGTAAAGAAATCTTTGTTAAAGTGACGTTATGGTTCGAAGTAAAACCGAAAAACCCCTGAAATTCGCAAGTTATGGTAATCTAAGCAACCATAACTCACGCCACCACCGTGCACTGCTAAGACAAGACTAACACCCAGGACATCAAAGATGACATCAAAAATGTCATTGATGACATCACTGATGACATCATATGTGCATTTACTTTTCATGAAAAGTCTGTACAAGGGATTCTTATTATAATGTTGACAAAAAAGTGTCAAGGATCATTTGAATAAATATCACGAGCTACGTTGTGCATTAAGCAATGCATTTCCAATGCGGTACCATTATTAGCGCCTTCCCCATTCCCATTGAGCCCTATGGGGGCTCAAATGGGAATAGGGAAGGGCCCTGTTGAATGGGGAATTACCGGTCCCGCCACCCTTAGAATGGACCAGTAATTGCTCCATTCACCAGGGCGGAGTCAGTAAGGTTTTGGAGGCAGCCATGGTGCTAATAGCACCATAGTTACCTTCAACCTCGTAATGCGGCCCCATGACTTTCCCAAGTCCTTCTTTCATTGCAAATTGCAAAGAGATTCCAGACACATGTCCTAAACTGTTCCCTCCACAATGAATAATAATAATGTCTGGATGTCGCTGTGTCACCAAAGAAGCACAGTGAGGTAGCAAGTCCACCCACTTCATTCTACGCACCCCATACCAGTGCACTTCCACATGAGAGAATCCAAGATGTGCAGCCACTCCATAGCGATCTGCATGCACCTCCAACCAATTTATCCATGAATCTCCCAAAATCCAAACAATCTGCTTTCTGAAACACACAGCCATAGCTATCTGCTCTTCTCTCAGGAAAAATACCTACTGACAAACTCTCTCCTTACACAACACATCCAGTAAACCTTATTGACCAATCCCTTCTCTGCTCAGTCTCATTTGCATGCCTCACAACTCCAAAATCCCTGTATGTAATACGCGCTGCCCACGAACAACCGCGCTCTCTGCGGACAAATCTAAAGATCTGAGCGTGGGGAATGAGAATTTAAATAGTGTGCCCCATTTCCCCTTTGAGGTTGGCTCTGAAAAGAGCCTTTTTTTTATTTGTTTTGAAGTTGCTTCAGAAACAACTTTTATTTTTTTATTTTTTGTATTTTATTTCTTATTTTCCTCCAAAAATCTTCACATTAGCTTCTCCAAAGCAACCCTTATGTTCCAAAACAGCATGGCATTTCCCATAAAAGATAATGAAATGCCATCTTCTTTAAAATAAACAACATTACCAGAATCAATGTTCTCATTATTACAAAAGAACATACCAGCTCTAACCATGAAAGCAAACATGCCTCGGTTGATTGCACACCTAGCAATATTTTGCTGAGGACAAAAAACACAACTATTGTCCCATACTGCTCTAGGTAATAAAGCAGAAAAAATAACCTTGGCATTTGGAAGGACTTTCATGATTTCCTGAACCAAGTTTTGCAGATCTTGCAACAAAGTAGGGGCACTGACATAGCCCAAAAGCAAAGAACCACAGTGTAGGACAACTACATGTGGACTATGAAACCTAGCCATAGCCTGACAAACTACTAGAATTGCCTGCAAATTCAAATCAGGCACAGTGCTCCACACCACATCCACTCCTTTTGTGTCAAAATGGTTAGCCACATTCCTAGATTTAGCATACTGCTCCAAACCATTCACAAACATATCTCCAACCACCAACACCCTGACTTTCTGCACCTCCACCATCTTCACTACACAAGTCCCTTTCAATACGAAGCAGAACTTCAACACCTGATTGGCTAATCCTCAAAATACACTCCCACTTCATGCTCGGAAACCCCGGATGTGGCATGTCCTGTCTGCGAACAACCGCGCTGTCCACAGAGCGTGTAAGTAGCACTGGGGCAGCCCTTCTACCCTTTCCACTATGCTCTCTGCACCACTTCCTCATTGGCTACTGTTAAGATGTCACACAATCATCCACCAATCACATCCAAGAACTCTACATCTAACTCTGTCATCACAGATCAGCACTTTAGATGTACTATTGATCACTCTCAGTACAATTCGGCTGTGACTGCAAAGGACCTACAGCAACAACTACTATAAAACTCCCCGAGATTTCTACTTGCAGATTCATGCACATCCACATGCATGAACACAGACTACAGGTATGAATATTTCCTACACAGTACATGTACCCCTCTTCTAGTGATACAATACATCCCGAGAGCATAGCTCAGCGGCAACGTGCATGGCTTGAAAGCAAAATGACACGAAGCAACACAAATTCGATCCTCGGGTCGGCGCTTAGAAACCTCTGGATGTTTAAGCACGTTATAAATACGCAACTAAGACAAAATAATTATGCAACTAAAAAACGAACAATTCCTGTATCAGCGCCTCGATGACCGCTGGCTGCGTAAGCACTTTAAAAATGTAAAATTAAATAAATAAAACTATGAACAGAGTAACTGCCACTTACGCTGTATAAACGGTAAAATGAATTTACTGTCATTTCTACCATCTACTATGATGAAGTGTCAATTGCAAACCTTTCAGCTCTCCAAATGTTTGTTTACACACATACCTATCTAAAAAAATATTGTTTCATTTTATAAGATGGGAAAAATAACAGTATAGTTATAAAAAAGACTGTCCAGTGTATTATAAAATTACACGCAGCCAGGATGAGTACATACATCTTCATTCAAGCACACACGCAGACAATATCATTAGAAATGATCAAACAACACCACTGCCTCTACTTTCTGCTTTATTTCACACACCTTCACAAACCCATACATTGAATGCTTTTATGTACAATCTCTGCCATTTACCCTGTAAAAATATCAAAAAATGCATATGATTATTTCTTCTATCTCTTAACATCCATTAACATAACATTAAAAAAACAAGTGTGCTTTATAAGTTTACTATTATACTCATTTCAAAAACATATTCAACTAACACATTCTAAATAAAATATATAGAATGCACATTGGCAAAGCAAAGTGCAAAGCAATGTGTACATTAACAAAAGTGCTATGAACACAGAAATTCACTAACTTCTTTCTTTTATAATTTCAGTGACGACCACTCTCCTGAAAAGCAGCAGCGTCTGAAGTACGAACAAGGACTTAGAAGAAACCTACTCTTTCCATACAAAAAAGTAAGTACAAAACTTACATAATGTTTTAACTGTTACTCAAACACACTAGCATTTAAGTATTGTAGAAGAAACACATGTATTAACCCTTTACCATTGGATGTAGTATTAGTGCTTTCCCTTACCAGTTGCATACTTTATATTGTCAACTGAAGCTCAGTATAGCAACACACAAATACAAGAATAGCCTTCCCAACTTGATGTAGCTACCCATTGCACAATCACATACCTCCACAACCATACTTACCATCATACTCAGACACTCATGCACAAAGCATGCATACACTGCACAACAGCCCAACCCACACTTTCTTTTGTTTCTCCAACAGACCCCAAAGAATGCCTACCAAAAAGCAACTCCATAGAAAGCAACGTAGAAGTAGAGCAAATCAAAATAAAAGTGTCCAAAATGAGCATCCATCTCTAGCAGATTTTGAACAAAAAGTTCAAACAAAACAGCTAATACAGTCATTAAGCGAAACAAAACAAGCTTCCAGTACAGAAACTTTCCCTCCTCTATAAAAATGTAAAACCAAACAGAAAGTGATTAACAAGACTTCAGCTACCACTACTGCTAATGCTGCACCTATAAATCTTGATGTAGTGGCAAGTAAGCATACCAAAAGAAATGTTTTACAAGACATTTTCAGCCACAGAGTCCTTCAGAACCTTTTAAAAACAGGAGAGAAATCATGCACAACCCTTAAAACCTACCGTAGAAAATGAATCCTAGAAGCTCTCGTAGAAAGTGCAATCATTCTCAAAAGGAAGTTATTTATTTTAGTTTTAAACAGGATGAAACCACTAACAAAACTAACTAATACACTATAAAAAAGACTTCTCAATAAACAGAATATCAACAAAAATAGCTTCTTAAACATCTGTGGAGGCGAATGGAGTCACACTACAACCACAGAACCATATTTTAATGAAGAAGCATATAAATAAAAGCAAACAAACCTAATTGCCATACATAGCAGTGGACGAGGGTATGAAAAACTTAATAACACCATTATGGAACAGGAAACTCTGCTAACAAAAATATCCCCAGAAAACTCAGAATCACCTCCCCATTCTACTCAACCAAAACGTCCAGTCTAAAAATGGCAGTGCACAACAATGTGTAACATTGCCAAAAAATCTTTCAAATCTTTACGGCAGTTCCTCAATCAGTATGTAAAAAGCAAAGACAAAATCAAAATGAAACTACTACAAAATATGGATGCATGTCCAGTGCGCAAATACACAGGACAACAAGGACATTCATTAGCCTGCATTTCAGAACCTATTTGCAAAAGCACCTTCCATCATATCAAAATGATATCAACACATCATTAAACTATAAGAAATCTGGTCCAAAAACTCTACTATGCTAAATGTCCTGCTTTAGCACTAGCCAATTTAAATAACAATCTTCTACATGGTACAGCCAAGCAACTACTCGAAGAAATAGAGCATATCCAAAGAAAATATTTTGGAATTGAAAGCCATTTACAAAATGAAATAGATGTACAACAAACTAGCAACTACTGTACAAATAGCAACCTTCTATTAAACACATACAAAAAAGAAATCCTAAAGTACCTCCGCTGAAGTACCAAACCATGTGTGTGTGTGTGTGTGTGTGTGTTGCCGCAGGACTTCTTATAAAAGTACCACAAAAACTATAGACATAACGTACAAAATAGAAGACAATGAAGATTCAAAATGGTTCCAATTAGCTCTCTACCTATAGCAGAAAACAAATACAACATTACTGATCCCTTAATACTTTGCAATTACTGCACTGCAAAACTTGACAAAAACCACACACCTTCACGTGCTATCACAAATAACTTGGATTTATTCCCACTACCAAAACCCCTGCAACAACTACATTTATATGAGAGCATCATAATTTAAACAGTGCACCCATTTCAAGCAATAATACGCCTCCAGCCAAAAACAGCTAAATTACCTCCCTCTGAATTAGTCAAAGGCATTTGTGGCAAAGGAGTTTATTTACCATTAGATCTCAAAGAAAATGTACACACTCTAGGAGTGCAACAGCCAATAGATCAATCTTTAATTGTCTTAGTAAATGGCGTACCTACAAAAGACAAAAGAAAATTGGCAACAACTCATGTGCCCTCATTGCAACACTGGCGCTAAACCATGGCGCTATTAGCACCATGGTTGGTGCCTGTGTTGTAACGAGTCCGCCATGGTGAAATGGGGAAATACCACTCCATTCCAAGGTTGGCGGGTCAGTATTTCCCCATTTCACCATGGCCCTTCCCCATTCCCATTTTTGCCCCATAGGGCTCAATGGGAATGGGGAAGGCGGCAATTACAGTACCGCAAATTGCGGTACCGTAATTGGCTGCGAGGTCCCTTTGCGGGTCCCTACTTTAACGGCTGGTCCAGACCAGCCGTTCAGGTCGGGTCCCGCAAAGGGACTTTGTAGTAAGGCGCTAAGTGGTTAGCGGCGCCGCAGCCTTTTACGGCGCCGTTAACCACTTAGCGCCTGGGTCGTAATGAGGCCCCTGGACTTATATAAAGTTAGACAAGCCCTGCAATATCTAAAAAACAACAATGAATACTACACAGAAGTTAATATTGAAAAAAACCTAAGAGAAACCATTGAAATAATTCAAGAGTTACATGAAACTGGTCAATTTGAACTTCTAAATCCTGATACAGAATCCAATATTTTAGACCATTATACAATTCATCCTTTACACTCTAAAGACGCTATAGATGATGCACTGGAAACATGCCAAATGCGACAAGCCAAAGGATCTCCAATTGTTACGACCCTCGCCCAAAACCCTCTTTGGCAAACCCAATGGCCTGGTGGAGTCAGGACTCGGGCCTCTAGAGCCTGGCATCCTCTACAAAAGCCCTTATGGGGCCAACCCTGGCGCCTATGGTGCCAGGCTCATACACCATGAAGAACAATGCGCTTGGGAACTACTTTATTGTATTGTCAGCCAACATGGAGGCATCCACATAGCTTGGTTATATAGGAACCGAGCTATGCAGTCTTTTGTTTTGGGTGTGGCAGGCCTGGAACTACTTTCCCTGGTACTACTTTAACTGGGCTATATAAACCACACCCTGACTGCAGAACATGCTTCGTGTTACTTTGCAGCTTGCAACGTGACGCTCACCGTGTCCAGCTATTCCCTCGAACCTCGGAGAAGCAGAACCTGCAAGGAGACAAAAGGAACATCATTAGCAGCAGCATCTTACCTGCAGTCTTCATCTTTAAACACTTACAGCTACTGAGAACAGCTTCCTCGAATCTGCACACCTGCCGGACAGAACGACCTGAAAGAGGAAGATAGAGGCAACATTAAAGAAAGTTGTAGAGACATTTACAAATGACTAACTGCTCAAAAGGCTTACCTGGCTGGTCGCCTCTTGGCTGGCACCACTCCGGACATTCCACTCACGCTGAAGAACACCGCGACCTACAAGGAAGGAAACATAGGTTAGCAAAGGCAAGACTTCACAGCGCTGCACATAGTGCTTACTTACCGCATCATAGCGCTCTTAATGTGCCATCATTTACCAGCGGGACTCAACCAAGCCAGTTCGCCGCGCTGAAGCTCCACATACCTAAGGGATAAAAAAAGAGACATTTTAAACAAAGAAAGGCATGCAGTATAGCAACAAAACTAAAGAACAGCAATAAGACCTACCTGAACAATATCAAATGGGCAAGCGTCAGTGAAGTAACTGGACTGCACTCGCCCATGAAAGACAACGTGCCCCTGCAAAAAAGTCAGGACGGAGAGCACGCCTAATTCTACTACAAGGTGAGGAGAGGGACTGAAAGCATACGGGGGTGGAGGGAGAATACTTACCCCAGTCAGTCAGTCTTGAACACAGTCCTCCTGTATTTTCAGGCAGAACCTTCCCCGCAGACCACATCAGGGCAAAGCTGAGAAGCATACCAGCGAGTAACCCGGCTGGGTGGCGTCCCTGTGGATACCAGTTGAGCGTAACGGAACACGAAGCCTACCATAACAAATCCACCTGGGCTCCTTGGAGACATCAGAAATTGACCAATTGGCCCAATTACTAGGAGAGCTTCATGCTAAGGTTCATTCTGCCCGACAAGAGACTAATGCCCTCCGGAGAGACCTAATAGTGACCAAAGAACGCACTGAAGAGATTAGCAGGCAATACTTGCAATCACAGGCAGGACAGATGCCTCTACCTGGAAGCAATCCAACGATGCAAAACCCGCCATACCACCCACTCCGGTACAGATCACGTTACCTGGAACAGTGTCCCTTGCATCACCAGAAAGGTTCTCAGGCGACCTACGGAAGTATGCGGCATTCATCAATCAGTGCCGCCTTTACTTTCTTTGTAGGCCTGGAGCATTTCCAAATGACCAAACTCGGGTAGCTTTTGTCTTATCATACCTGAGTGGTAGTGTAGCAGATTGGTCGGTGCCCTTGGTAACCCATGATGATCCTCTATTACATGACTTTGGGGGGTTCCAGAGAGAAATGGAAAAACATTTTGCTCGCCATACCCAGGAACAAGCAGTAGACAATGAACTCTTGTCCCTCCGACAGGGGAATCAGGACTTGTTAACGTACATTGCAACCTTCAACAGACTGGTTGCCGAAGCTAGGTGGCCAGAAAACAAAAAAACCACGTTATTCCATTGAGGCTTACGAGGTGAATTAAAGGATGTCTTAGCCCAGGTGGTTGATCCACCCAGAGACTGTGCAGAATTCATAAATCTGGTGGTGTAGCTAGACCACCGGTTGCATGACCGAAAGGCAGACCAGTCTAAGACGGACCCTCGGACCGTGTATGTTTGACCAAGGGAAAACACAACCCGTGTACCTTAAAATGCTGTAGAACCCATGCAGATTGGAGGGATACGGCCTCCATTAACAAAACAAGAGCGGGACAAAAGAAGACAACAACAGCTTTGTTTGTACTGTGGGAAACCAGGACATTTCCTGAAAGACTGTCCAGTAAAACCCCCAAGAAGAACAGCCGGGGCCACAGAGAAGGATGAAGCTAAGGAATCAGGAAACTACCAAGCTCGACAAACGTAGAGGTCAGTTTGTCGAGTGAGAAGAAAGAGTTGCTGACCTCACACTTTGCAATACCAGTGATCTTAATTAACCACCAACAGTTGTCAAGAATGCATGCCGTTGAAGCATAAATCGATAGCTGAGCAGTTGGAAATTATATTGATCAAGAACTGGCAGCAGAGATGGGGCTTCCTTTGTGTTCTAAGCCAACTATGGACAAGGTAACCACCATGGATGGGACAGAAATCGCTTCCGGACCAGTAACCAAGTGCACAGCCAGGGTAACCTTGCTGTGCCAGGACGGACATCGGGAGTCTATTTCATTCAACCTCATCAAGGCACCTCAGTTCAGGCTAATACTAGGGATGCCATGGTTGGTTGCTCACAACCCTTTGATAGACTGGCGGGCACGAAAATTAACCTTCCCCGATGACTGCTCCCTGCCTGCTATTACCAAGAGGAGAAACCTGACGTCTGTATCCCCATGACTCCCGGAGCGCAAGTATCAACCCTGGGAGCAACTAATACTTTGCCAAGTGAATACCATGATTTCCAGGATGTTTTCCGAAAGGACCAAGCCAATACATTGCCGCCGCACAGGCCCTATCACTGTCAGATTGACCTTGTTCCTGGTGCACAAATCCCTTGCGGCAGGATCTACGCTCTCACAGAACCAGAAAACCTTCATTTGAAATCCTATTTAGACCAGTACTTTGCAACCTTCGAAGTCCCCCGCAGCCAGTCCTTTGTTCTTCGTACCGAAAAAGAAAGGAGACTTGAGAACCTGTATTGACTACCGCGCATTGAAGCAGATCACCGTGAAGAACCGCTACCCCTTGCCACTTATCCCTGAGATGCTAGACCAAGTTAAAGATGCCCAGATTTATACCAAATTGGACCATCGAGGAGCGTACCACCTGGTCCGAGTCAGAAAAGGAAATTAATGGAAAACCGCCTTCCGTACTAAGTACGGCTTGTTTGAATATCAAGTCATGCCCTTCGGGTTATGCAACGCTCCTGCGGCATTCCAACATTTCATGAGTGACGTCTTAAGGGAGTTAATTGATGTGTGCCCCTTAGTGTACATAGACAACATCTTAGTATACTCAGCCTCGGAACAAGATCATGTCAGGCACATTCGTTCAGTCCTCACCAAGCTCCGTCAACATTGCTTGTTTGCAAAGCTTGAAAAATGCTTTTTTCACGTCACCGAAGTAGAATTGCTTGGTTTTATCCTTACTCCAGAAGGCATCAAAATGGACGTGCACAAGGTAGATGCTGTTCTGCAATGGCCTTCACCGATGTCTCTGAAAGGGGTACAAAGCATGCTGGACTTTGCAAACTTCTACCGCCGGTTCATCCCAGACTTCTCTCAGGTTGTGCACCCAATCACAGTACTATTACGAAAAAACAATAAAACGTTTGCTTGGACCGAAGAAGCAGAGAAGCCTTTCAGGAACTTAAACAAAGGTTTACCCCCGGTCCAATCCTGGGACATCCTTGTCCAGACCTCCCTTATGTCGTTGAAACTGATGCGTCCAGTCTCGCAATGGGGGCTGACCTTTCACAGAGAGACCCAGAAACCGGCCAGCTACATCCTGTGGCCTTCTGTTCAAAAAGTTCTCACCTCCAGAGATTAATTATGCCATCACGGACAGGGAACTCCTGGCTATCAAATCAGCCTTTAAAGCCTGGAGGCACTACCTTCTGGGGGCCAGACACACCATTACAGTCATCACAGACCACCGTAACCTGCAATATCTGAAAACAGCCAAGGCCCAGTCCTCGCGCCAAGGCCCAGTCCTCGCGCCAATTACGGTGGGCCCTTTTCTTCGCCGAATATGATTATGTAATCACATTTCGACCAGGAGTCAGAAACGGAAAGGCAGATGCCTTATCTCGCATGGGCATAGATGAAATAGTATATACAACTCCAGACCCAGTACCTATTATACCTTAAAACAAACTCTTGGGTATCACGACAGCCTTAACACAAGCAGAACTACGAAAAAAAATCCAACGGACAATGGATCCTGATGCCTACCTCGCATGGCAAACTCAAGGACAACAATATACCATCAAGGACCACCTACCCTATTTTGGGGATCGCCTATATGTACCCAAGAAGGAATTATAACAGCATATTATTTCAAACTATCACGATTCACTGATCGAAGGGCATCCTGGGATCGCCAAAACCCTAGCTAAGGTAAAAGAGAACTTTTGGTGGCCTACCTGGCGTAAGGACATCATTCAGTATATTCAGTCCTGCGGTGTCTGCGCACAAAATAAATCACAGAAACAAAAACCAACTGGTCTCCTACAACCATTGGACATTCCTCCAGTTCCATGGAACACTCTTTCCCTTGACTTCATCACTGATCTACCTCCAAGCCAAGGATTGAACACCATCCTTGTAGTTGTGGACTTATTCTCGAAGATGGCCCATTTTATTCCTCTGAAAGGCCTCCCAGACGCAGCCACTTTACCAAAAGTGTTCGAGGAGGGCGTGGTTAAGCTACATGGCTTCCCTTCGGTTCTGGTCTCTGATCGAGGCAGCCAGTTTGTTTCAAACCTCTTGAAAAAATGCTGTGCAATGGTGCAGATGGACGTTCGGCTATCTACCAGTCACCATCCCCAAACGGACGGCCAAACCGAGAGAACCAATCAGACACTCGAGCAATATTTACGGTGTATGCTGTACCACGAACAAAGGAATTGGAAAGACCTACTATGGATAGCCGAATATGCATATAACAATTCTTTGCATTCAAGCACGGGACAAACGCCCTTCTATACCCTTCATGGCAGACATCCACGTACCTCTGAACTAAAGACTCTACACACAACCCTTACTCAGGCTTTCAAAGGGCAAAGGAACACCTTATTCATGCCAAAGAAAAACAAAAGAGATTCGCCGACCAACACTGGAAAAAGGCTCCTGATTATCAAGTAGGAGACAAAGTTTGGTTAGCCGCTAAATTCGTACCCATCAAGGGAACCCGGAACTTTCATCCCAGATTCTTAGGACCCTATACCATCAAGGCAATTATGAACCCAGCAGCCGTGAAACTGGATTTACCACCTAATCTACACATCCACCCGGTATTCCTTGTGTCCCTCCTGAAACCAATGCAGCCCAGCACACGGATTGGGACACCACCTAAGCCCATACTTGTTGACGGAGAACCAGAATTCAAAGTCAAAGATAACTTGGACTCTAAATACTCTAGGACCAAGCTATATTATCTCGACGATTGGAAAGGATTTGGACCACAAGATAGATCCTGGAAGCCCAGTGAGAATATCCACGCACCACGTCTAATCAGGAAACTCGATCGGAACTTCCCATCCAAACCTGGGCCAGACAGAAGGAACACAATGGGAGGGGCTTTAGGGGGGAGTGCTGTCATGACCCTCGCCCAAAACCCCCTCTGGCAAACCCATTGGCCAGGTGGAATCAGGACTCGGGCCTCTAGAGCCTGGCATCCTCTTCAAAAGCCCTCATGGGGCCAGTCCTGGCGCCTATGGCGCCAGGCTCATACACCATGAACAACAATGTGCTTGGGAACTACTTTATTGTATTGTCAGCCAACATGGAGGCATCCACATAGCTGGTTCCCTAAGAACCAAGCCTTGCGGTTTAGTGTTTTGGGTGTGGCAGGCCTGGAACTACTTTCCCTGGCACTACTTTACCTGGGCTATATAAACCACACCCTGACTGCAGAACATGCTTCGTGTTACTTTGCAGCTTGCAACGTGACGCTCACCTTGTCCAGCTATTCCCTCGAACCTCGGAGAAGCAGAACCTGCAAGGAGACAAAAGGAACATCATTAGCAGCAACATCTTACCTGCAGTCTTCATCTTTAAACACTTGCAGCTACTGAGAACAGCTTCCTCGAATCTGCACGCCTCCCGGACAGAACGACCTGAAAGAGGAAGATAGAGGCAACATTAAAGAAAGCTGTAGAGACATTTACAAATTACAAACTGCTCAAAAGGCTTACCTGGCTTGTCGCCTCTTGGCTGGCACCACTCCGGACATTCCACTCGCGCTGAAGAACACCGTGACCTACAAGGAAGGAAAACACAGGTTAGCAAAGGCAAGACTTTGCAGCTCTGCACATAGCGCTTACTTACCGCATCATAGCGCTCTTTATGCGCCATCATTTACCAGCGGGGCTCAACCAAGCCAGTTCGCCGCGCTGAAGCTCTGCATACCTAAGGGAGAAAAAAGAGACATTTTAAACAAAGAAAGGCATGCAGGATAGAAACAAAGCTAAAGAACAGCAATAAGACCTACCTGAACAATATCAAACGGGCCGGCGTCAGTGAAGTAACTGGACCGCACTCACCCATGAAAGACAACGCACCCCTGCAAAGAAGGCAGGATGGAGAGCATGCCTAATTCTACTAGAAGGTGAGGAGAGGGCGCCAGAGGGACTGAAAGCATACAGGGGTGGAGGGAGGATACTTACCCCAGTCGGTCAGTCTTGAACACAGTCCTCCTGTATTTTCAGGGAGAACCTTCCCCGCAGACCACATCAGGACAAAGCTGAGAAGCATACCAGCGAGTAACCCGGCTGGGTGGCGTCCCTGTGGATACCAGGTGAGCATAACACCAATCACCATATGGGAAAAAAGTATAGATGCATGGGCCTTTCCGCTACTCTTTCCTAATGGAAAAGGAGGAAGGTACAATGATAGACCCACTCGGATAACAGCATCAGAATATTGCTCTCTATGAATGTATTCTGATGACCCCAGATTCAGACAAAATGTGGAATACATATTCCACCTTCTCTTTGAAAGTGAACTAGCAACTCTATGCTACGGAGTTGCACACACATTAAAATCAGGTACCCATTTTCAAAATATGTCAAAGTTCAAGAAAAAGATGAGGTTTTACAGTCAAGTATTACAAATCTTTTAGAATACTGGTTCCGACTTCATGGAGATGTACGCTGTATGATAAGAAACCTTGGCCCACCCACTTGGTTTGTTACTTTAAGTTGTGTAGAATATGCATGGGAAGATTTACACGATTTCCTACGCATAGCAAACAAAAATAAAACAAACATAGATATAAAAACACCAGGAGAACTCTGCTCTCTAGATCCTTAAAATGTATCAAGTTCTTTCCATAATAGCTCCATTGCTATGCTACACTTTATTTGTAATAAGACTGTTCCTCCCCTCTGAGAAGTTCAACACTTCTTTTGGAGAAAAGAATACCAAGCCAGAGGAGCACCACACATCCACATGATATTATGGATTAAAGATGCTCCTAAATCTGGTCAGGACAGTGATGCCACTGTTTTGCAGTTCATCCAAAAATATGTCACTTGGGAAATCCCTTCACAAACAACACATAGTGACCTTCATGCACAGATTTTACAATTTTAAAGACACAAATGTGGGAAATATTGCCATTGCAAATATTTTAAAAAAAGGGAAATACTACTCCAAATGCCACTTTGCTTTCCCAACAGGTCAAGTAAACAATTTCATGTCTTCAGTCAGACATATGGCCTCATTACACATTGGGCCTCATTACGACCCAGGCGTTAAGGGTTAACGCCATCGTTAACCCTTAACGCCTATTCTGATTTTAACGGCTGCTCTTAGCAGCCGTTAAAATCCATGCCGCTAGCCTGCCATGATGCTAATTACGCCACCGTAATTTACGGTGGTGTAATTAGCACCTTCCCCACTCCCATTATGCCCTATGGGGCAAAAATGGGAATGGGGAAGGGAAAATGGGAAATGGGGATTTACCGCCCCACTCACCTTGGAATGGGGCGGTAAATCCGCCATCCACCATGGTGTAAACGTAGTAAAGTTGGCGCAATTAGCGCCTGGGTCGTAATGACCCCCATTATGTGGTAAACCATGGTGCTATTAGCACCATGGTTGCCGCCGGTACCATACCGGTACCACCATGGAGAAAAGAGGAATTACCACCCCATTCCAAGGTTGGTGCGGCGGTAATTCCCCCTTTCTCCATGGCCCTTCCCCATTCCCATTTTTGCCCCATAGGCCTCAATGGTAATGGGAAAGGAGCTAATTACGGTACCGCAAATTGCGGTACCGTAATTAGCACCAAGGTCCCTTTGCGGGTCCCAACTTTAACGGCTGGTCTTCACCAGCCGTTAAGGTCGGGTCCCGCAAAGGACCTCGTAGTAAGGTGGTAAGGGTTTACAGGTACCAGTGCCCTTACCGGTACCGGTAAACCCTTACCACCTACCGTGTAATGAGGCCCATAGTGTCAAAGGTAAATCACCTAAGAACACATGTTACATAAAAAGAACAGAAGAATCAAAATACATCAATGATTACAATGCAGTCATTTCCCTCCTATAGAATGCAAACATAGATGTGCAGTACATTGCAGACAATTCCACTATAGTTGCACGATATGTCACAGCCTACTTAGCCAAAGCAGGGGTCATCTTCGACTCCACACTCTCTTTCTCTCCTCACATATCTGACGTCTCTAAGAAGTCACACTACCAGCTACACCTCCTCAGAGGTATCCTTCCTTTTCTCTCCTTCCCCCAGAAGCTCGCTGTCTCCAGAGCCCTGGTTCTTGCAAAGCTGGACTACTGTAACAGCCTCTATCTAAATCTTCCTGCCTCTACTCTACGCCCTTTGCAACTCATCCAGAACAGGACTGCGAGACTTGTCCTTGGCCTCAAGCCCAGGGACCGTGTCTCTCCAGGACTGAAATCACTACACTGGCTCCCAGTGGCTGCGAGGATTAAGGTCAAAACCCTCTGCATTGTCCACGAGGCCTTCTGGGGCCTTGGGCCAAAATACCTTCAACTCTCTATTCCGAAATATCTTCCTTCTCGAGCTCTTCGCTCATCCACCTCCAACTACCTCAGGGTCAGCCGCTTCTCCAAGCAACAAGCTGGGGGTAGATCTCTCTCCGCAGCAGGGGCCTCCCTCTGGAACAGCCTTCCTGCCTCCCTGAAACTTGAGGAGAACCATCTCCGGTTCTGGAAGCACCTCAAAACCTTCCTCTTGCCTCCACTTTCTCTCCCTCTCTCCCCTGCTAAAATCACTGAACCTGCACTGAATCTGCAACTGGGCCACTCACCGATCTCGGTTCTTTTCCCAGCCACTCTTCCCTGCACTTCCTACCTTCACTACGGGACTGTCTCTGTATCCTACAGCCCCTTCTCCCGGCACTTACCTTGCACTTGCCACCAGCTGGCCCTATTATTTATCTTGTATTCTACTAACCATGTACTGCACTTTCCTTGCACTTGCCACCAGCTGGCCCTATTATTTATCTTGTATTCTACTAACAATGTACAGCACTTTTCCCCCTCTCCCTTTCCCCTTGCACTTTTCCCAGTCCCCTCTAACCTTGCACTTGCGCGATCTGAATGACACCTGGCCTAGTAGGATTGTTGTCTGTCTCCCCTTGTTCCCCCCCCTGCCTCGTCGCGCCTTGAAACACTTGTGTATAGGCGCGTTACAAATGCCATATCATATCATATCAGAGAAAACAAAGCTTAAGGACCTCTGGGATGACATATCATCTGACAAAACACTATCAAAGAAATTGTACAGCTTAGGCAAAAAAATGCTTTCTCATAGAGAATGTGGCTGCTATGAAGCTGCAGACCATTTAACGGGTACTGCCTTGTATGGAAAATCTGACAATATAGTATGGCTAAGTCTTGGTCCTGCTAAATCTAGAAAAAGAGTTCTCAAATCATATGAGGACATAGAAACAATAGCCAAAAATGATCCCAACAGCCAAGACATTTTGAAAAACAATTAACTAGACATATAATACCCAAACAGGAGTACCACTTTGGAAACCGTGGGCCTCATTACGACCTCGGCGGTAGCCATGCCGCTATTGGCGGCATGGCTGCCGCTGAAATCGCGTCCGGGTCCTCAGAATGAGGAATTACTGGGCCATTCCGAGTTCGGAAGGCCCGGTAATTTCTCCCTCCAAGGACCCGGTCCTTCCCCATTCCCATTTCAGCCCCCATAGGGCTGAATGGGAATGGGAGAGGGAGCAAACAACGGGCCATTACGAGTTGGCCCGTTGTTTGCTCCCTCTTCCCCTCGCGGGACCCGGTAAGCACGCCTGGTTTGACCAGTACTGCCAGGGTCGTAATGAGGTCCCATGTGTCTCTACCACGTAGCCCAAAACTTCACGTACAAAAATAATGTTAAACCAGATGAAAAGAAAGGTAGATACAGAGTGGTAAATTGTGAAGGCAGCTTAGTGAAACTTACCAAACGCAGCTTAATTAATCATATCGAATTGTCATTAAAAACTCCTCAACATAAAGAACTGTATTACATGTCCCTGCTACAACTTTTTAAACCATGGAGAAAAGAAGAAGAGTTACTGGATACATTGGACTCCTATAAAGACGCTTTCAAAGCAAATGAAAGCACTATAACAGACGTAAACTTTAGACAGTACCAAACAATGTTGCACAATGAACAGCAACACAAAGAAGAACTCCAGGCCCAACTACAAGTGGACACTCCCGACAGTAGTCAACCTTCTGTAACAGGAAGCCAAGAACCACTTGGACAGCCACTAATAGCAAATGAGGCAGAATTAGCCATAACTGAAGTAGAAAAAACCATGTGTCAGTATGAACAAGCTAAACAAGACTTTGCTGTACTGAAATCCCAACTGAACAATGAGCAGCGTAGCATTTTCCAAGAAATGCCAAAACAAATTGAACATGGTGTGGAACATGAAAATAAAAACTGTACCTGCCAAGACTACAAACCTATACTGCTATACGCGAGTGGTGAACCTGGTTCAGGCAAAACATTCTTAATCATCAGCAAGTTCTTTCAACAATTTACAAAATACAAACTGTCAGCTGTTGTAACTGCCCCCACAGGTTTAGCAGCCTACAACATAGACAGTGCCACTTTACACCGATTACTACTCCTTCCATTAGAACACCAAAACAAATTACACTATTACAAACTTTCCACAGAAGCTGCAATGGAACTACGCAGAGTTTTCAAACAACTGAAAATACTGCTAATAGACGAGGTGAGCATGGTCTCCAACCTAATGTTGGCTTTGATTCAACTCAGATTACAAGAGGTCCTCAAAACAGACTACGACCAGCTCTTTGGAGGAAAACACATTATTGTTTTCGGATATCTTCTTCAATTGACACCATTGAAACCTGAACCTATTTTTAAAACCTTAGGACACAAACTGTGCCATAAAACTCTTGGCAGCATAGGAAATGTCAACCTTTGCCAACATGTCCAATACAGAGAATTAACTAAAAACGTGCGCCAGTCTGCAGACCTCACATACGCCAACATTTTAAAAAGTATTAGAGTTGCTGTACTCTCTCAAGAAGCACAATCAATATTAAAAACCAGGCACATCCATACACTCCATGGCCATAACTCATATGCTACTGATGTCATGCAACAATTAGCACACAAAAATGTCAATTGTATGTCCTTGATGCCAACTCTTGCAAGGTGTTCCAAATTCAATGAAACAATGTTGAAAAAAGAAATGCAACCAATAATTGAAATTTGCTCCACAGATAAACTGGACGTACATGGTATGACACTACCCATGTGTCAACAAGCCACAACAAGACTAAATACGCTAGAAAACTCTATCTCCAGCACAGCTGGTTTGGAGAAAATATTAAAATTATCTTTAAACTGTAGAGTAATGCTTAAACGTTACCTTGATGTGGAGCAAGGACTAGTTAATGGAGCACTTGGTACAGTTGTTAGCTTTCAAACATACCCACGTGACAACAATGTTCAATTTGTCAATATTCTCTTTGACAAACTATCAGAAGTTAAAAGGATAGGACGCTCAACAGCCAGCTTCCTTCTTTTCAAACACATGTATGTACGCAGAAAACAATTTTCACTAACTCTAGCATACGCAGTGACCATTCACAAAACACAAGGTCATACCCTAGATAAAGCGTTAATAGATATTGGTAGTACAGTCTTTAAAGAAGGCATGAGCTACGTAGCACTATCACACTTACGTACACTTGACAGGCTATTTCTAATCAACTTTGATGCAAGTAAAGTAAATGCCGATATTCCTTGCATTCTAGAATACAATAGGCTGCATTCACTCCACACCCCCATCTGAAAATCTATCCTGTTCCACAACAAGCAAAACTTTGTAAAAGAAAACTACTTCAAACTGAAACGATACAGGATATCACTACAATTCCTCCAAAGAAAAAAAAAGAAACTAATACTCATCAAGTACCACAATCAAACATGAATCTAGTGGTCAAAGTAATTCAACTACTTCTTCAAAGAAGCAACACACACTCCAAACAAATGACTTCCACACAGAACTATCAGGTCCATTCAAATTTTCAAATATAACTGCTGTAAATTGCTATGCAAGTGTAGCAATACATATTCTATTCCAATTGCCACCAATTATTGAGAACATTTACTTACACAGTACAGACCAATTGTGTTTGCAAATGTTAGTCCTTCATAGAAATGCAACCAACAATCCTGACAACACTTACAGTGTTCATGGAATAAGAAAAGAATTGGACTACTGTGCTGGAATTATCAAATTCACTATAAACTCACAAGAAGATCCACAAGAATTTCTGATGTGCTTACAACAAGTACTGGAAAACAAAAACATACCTATAAATGAAAACTTTAAGATTTCATACATGTGGAAACATACATGCACTCTCTGCAACCATGTGGCACAGGAAGAAGTCCCTAATAAACGCTTTGTGTATGTATCCATACCTAACTGTGAATCCATTCCATTTCAGCAACTTGTACAAAATGCAAACCATGGCAGATTATGTACTACCTGAAATTCAGATAATCGCTCCACCTTACAAATACAGACACATAGTAAATATGTAATAGTAATGCTTTTACGTTACAATGCAGATGGTACCAAAAACAACTGTAAACCTACTGGATTCCCACATGGTCAAGTATCACTTGGTAAGAAAACCTTCACAACAATAGGTATAATCTACCACGCAGGAGCCACAACCAATGCATTTCATTACACTGCATATATAAAAAAGAATTGTGGATGGTTCGAATGTAATGATAGTACCATTACACTATTGCAGAGATTACCAGCAAATCTTGTACATGCTTAATATTCTTAAAACCAAAATTTTATACGTAATCTGTGTATGAACATAAGCAAAACTTCAATTTCAAAACCATGCACAGTTAGAATATGCACACATGCATCTAACTGCCCCAAGATGCTGCAACAAGCAAACAGATAAATAAATACCACTTAAATGTAACAAGAAATAAACAGTTAGAATATGCCAACATGTACCTTACTGACCCAAAAAATCTGCAACTACCGAACAGATAAATGAATAAATGAATAGTATAAAAGTAAAAATAAACAATTAGAATATGCCAACAGGTATCTAATTGCCCCACAAATCTACAACAAGCCAAAGATAGAAGATTAGCAAGAAACAAGAAATAAACAGTAAAACAATGAAAGAAATGTATTGTACCACACCATAGAATTTTTTTTTTTAATCCAGCATGGATTTTTTTCCCACAGACCCAATGATTTAGAAAACAAACACAGAAACTGAGCAAATTGCGCAGTACACTGGTTTGAACTATAGTGCTTGTAAAGTACTAAATATGAGGGTAAAAAAATACAGAAATGTCTATTATGTAATGCAATAACTCATTATGACCTACCTGCTCTAACATATGATCTTTTCTTTTATCACAGAGATCGAAAAAGTATGTCTGGTCCAGTTACCCATGTCATGAAAAAACTGCATACAACCACAAAAACTCAACCAGTAAGTATCCAATAAATAAACTCAGAAACACTGCACTCCTTGTTACAAACTCTACAATCCTAACTGCATAAGCTAGCCAAAACTTCACATACAAACTCTACAAATGAAACAGTACAGAAACTTTTGGGTTGTGGATATTTGATGGGTGTTTGATTCTATGGGTGTGTTATGCTGCGGTGGTTGTGGCCAGGGCCTAGAGTCTTGGGTGCATGGCCTACGGCCGATGGCCTTAGGCCATGCACCCAAGACTCTAGGCCCTGGACACAACCACCACAGCATAACACACCTATAATACCAAACATTTTGACTGTGGTATGTGGGCTGCTAATAGATCATATTAATTATAATCAATGCTGTACTAACAACCCAAAACCAACATCATACTAAAGTAAAATAGCTAGTAGTGCATTAATTCTGTCCGCGGACAGCCGCTATGACCGTGGGTATGGCGAACACATCAAGGGCACCTGCCACCTAAACAAATACAGTATTTGACCCAACTCTTACTCCTTAACCCTCCCCAAGCACTCCTGCGCATGTTACATTTTGGCCATTTAAAAAAAAAACTACTGGACAGATTTACACCTAATAAACAAAAGCAAGCTTTCGGGACTAAGCTGGCACTCCTGCCGCAAATTTGGTGGAAATCCGTCCAGCGGTTTGAGCTGTAGGCATGCGCAAAGTTTTTTCCCATTAGGTCTATTTTGGAACCCCCCTATAACTTTGCACCCCCTGAACCAAACCTCACTAAAATTTGCAAAAAGATTCAGAGTGGGCCATATACTTTTTTTTGCAAAGTTTGGTGAGGATTCGTCCAGGGGAGCGAATTTATAAGCCGCCCAAAAAGTGCTCTTCCTATGGGATTAGCAACTTAACCATAACTACACAGCCACTAGTGTGGCTGTGTAATAATGACATCAGGTTTTTTAATATAGCTCTTGATTGGATTTGATGTGGTTATTCGTATTGCACAAATCCTCAAGGGAACCAACAGAAACTGCATCTAGATGCAGATGTCAAGCAATATAACAAGCGGGCAGGAAATAATTGAGGATAGAGGGCAGATTATAACTTCCTAAACAGAGACAAGGCCTTGATTTTCCAAAGGTCGATAGGTACTGAGTTCCAGACATGAGGGCCACAAATAGAGAAACATCTGTCTCTGTGGTGGACAAAGTGGGAGAACGGGATCTTCAGAAGGTGTTGATCACCAGATCGAAGGAGGCTGGTTGGACGATGGTCGGAGATCTTGGAGACAAGGTAGCTCACGGCCAGGCCTCGAGGGCACTTGAAGATGAGACACATGATCTTAAAAAGTATCCTCTGTTGTAAAGGGAGCCAATGGAGACTTCTGCTAAAGGAGTTATTGAAGTCTTTTTTCAAAGATTGAAGAGATATCTGATGGCTGCATTTTGTGCGACTTGGAGACAATGCAGCTGGCCGGCCGGGATACCCATAAGGAGGGCATTACAGGAGTCCAGTTTTGACTTCACCAATGTTTTGACAACAGCTGGGTGGTCATTTTCTGCTATGAGAGGAAGGATGGGCCGCAGTAGTTTAAATTGATAATAGACTGATTTCACAATTTCACTCGCATGCAGATTGAAGTTCAAATTCGACAGCCAAATGCAGCCGAGGTTTTGAATTTTAGAGGAAAAGATGGTAGGACTTCAAATCGAGCAGGACAGGGGATCCTGGACTGTGAGTCGACCAACAGGAGTTTTGGACCAAACACTATAATCTCAGTCTTCATGATGGATTTGTCCTGCTTCTTAACGTTGTAATAATAACTGTATTTATTACCCAATTTATTCTACTCAATATATCAACTTTTGGAAAGATGCTAAGACTAACCTACCAGAACTCAACCTTTCTGAATTCGGGCCTGCCCCATGTCAAAGGAGAGCGCTTAATCCCTGAGTCGTCCATCAAATCAGAATTCACTATAGAAGCATCAAAAAGACCCACAGTCTCTGCCAGTGGTAGACCCCCTGCAACCTTCAAGTTGTTTTGAACTACAACTTCTATGAGCCCTACACAGCATAATCAATGGAATGGTGAGGCATCGTGGGATTTGTGGGACAAAACATCTGGAGAGCAGAAGGTTGCCTACCACTGGTTTATGCCCTGCATACTGCCACATTGCGTGTGGAGGCAGCCATTTGCTGTGTGCAGCTTCTGACCTGAGAGAGTGGGTTTGAGAATTGACATGTTTAGCTGCTCTAGTTGGTGGAACCAACTACATGAGTGAGGGGCTTAGAGATTTATCAGACAAATCTGTGTGGTATTTAGTGTTGAGTAGACCTGGTAGACGAATGGCCATTCCATTACAGGGGCTGCCAAGGCAAGATCTATATCCAGACTTGGCAGTTCAGGGGCCCGAAACATGTGGCTCAGAATTATGAGACTACAACGCCCATGATCCCTCAGCATTGACTATGATAATAAGGGTTGATGGGAGTGTAGTTCAAATCATCTGGGGAGCCAAAGGTACAGGCCCCTGTAGAGGGTACAATGCCATTTCATCGACAGCTGTTTTTCTGATGGGTGTTTTTATGAAAACACTTTGCCGAAAAAACTCATTGCTATTTTTGGGAGGGGGGAGGCAGATAAATGGTTGTGGGGGGGGGGGTCAGGAACAGTAAAACATAGGTGGGGAGGGGAGATTTTGGGGGTAAATCGCCCAAAAATAAAAATGTCGAATAAAAAAGGCTGCCGATTATATGACATAGAACTCTGTAGGGACCCTGCATCATGAGGGAGTCAAGGGAGGCACCTAGCAAGGGTCAGCATAACAGGATTCAGGTCCCGTGGGAAGGAGACAGACTTGAAGGCATAGAAGTACCTGTGGCTCATCAGTAAACCTGTTGCTGTCCTCTGAAGTCAGGATTTCCACCTCAGCCCAGTTGGGACATCTGGCCGGGAAGGCATCGTGAGTTAGAACTCCTCAAAGCAAGGGATGAAACAATGCCCTAATAAGACTGTTTAACATGTCCCTAGAAAGGGGAATAATGGTTGAGGAGAATGAAAACAGCGTGGCCGCTGGATTTGAAAGGAGGGACAAAGAAGCAACATGTGTCCTAGTAAGGCGGGCTAGATAAGCAACAAGCTTAGAAAGGGCAGTCAGATTCAAAGCGCTCCCTCTAGAAGGTGGCCATTGAAGTTTCAAGAAACCCTCCAAGTGGTGTTGCAACCCGCTGCCGACTTGCAAATGACTGTGCATTTGTGGAACCTTCTTCATTTACATATTGAAAAGCTAATACTACAACATCAGTGATTAGCACCTGAAGGCGTGGCATTGCGAATAGTTTTAACAAGATGGAACCGACTTCTGCCAAGCAGTTTTTTCTGTCTTGGCATTTTGGTCTGAGATAACCTGGGATACACTGTGAGGTGACCGACATTTGCATGATATTTAATTATAAATACTCTTATAAGCCCAAATGTGCGGGCCCCCACCCTCTGGGTAAGCAGACAAACAAGAGTCATCACCTGTAGAAGCTAAAAGGTCAAGGCCAGCGTAAGCAATAGGCAAGGTAGGCATGTGCCCAGGGCGACACTAGTGAGTGGTGACGTGCGGGGAAGTTCGCTGCTGCAACAAAGCAATTCTATGCATCCGCCTATGGTGCCACCAGCATAAGGGTAACAGGGGTTTCCATGTGGGCCTTAGAAACATTGGAATCTGGCCAATTTATAAGGGCAGGGGAGGCAGCGAAGTGGCAGTGTATGTCAAAGGACTCAATGTGAGTGAAAGACATCTCACCGTGTGGGGATGTGGGGCCTTGGACCATCATGCACACCTTTTTTTTGCTTTTTGGCATGTGTTTCTTGCTTCACATATGCAGTGTCACTTGTAGGAGAGAAAATGTCACTGTACATTTCTGGAGTTGTGATTGCGGATGCAAATGTGTCAGGTTCTATATTAAAATAAAGTGTGCTGCACCCGCAGTGTCCCCGTTGCAGATGTGCAATGTCATACTGCCCCCATCCCTGGTATGTTTCTGTTCTTCCCCCGTCATCATGATATGATATGATATGATAGTTTATTTATATAGCGCCTATACACAATGGGCCTCATTACAACTAGTGCGGAATGGGTTTAACGGCGCTGGTAATGGTGCCGGCACCGTTAAACCCACTCCGCACTATTACGAGGTTCCCATCGCGGGACCCGGATCGTACGCCAGGTAAAAACAGGTGTGCTTTCCAGGTCCCGCGAGGGGAAGAAGGAGGTAACAACGGGCAAGTTGTAATCTGCCCATTGTTACCTCACTCCCCATTCCCATTGAGCCCTATGGAGGCTCAAATGGGAATGGGGAATGGTACCTGCAAGGAGGAATGACCGGGTCCTCCAATGTTGGAATGACCCGGTTATTCCTCATTGCAGGTACCCGGTAAATGGGCCCGGTTTGGTGGCAACCATGGTGCTAATAGCTCCATGGCTACCGCCAAACTCGTAATGAGGACAAATGTGTTTCCAAGCGCTTCAAGGCAAGGGAGGGAACAAGGCAAAATACAATGACATTCTTACAGGCCATGAAAAGTAAGGATGTGAAATTAACTATCGTACTCGGCCTGACGACATTTCAGATAGTGCAAGAGCTAAGACATAGATAAGGAGGGGAGAGGGAGAGTGGGAAGGAAATGTAAACAGACAGGCGATTACCCTACTAGGCCTGACGACATTTCAGAGAGTGTTGGAGGGAGGGGGGCACAGTAAGGGGATGGGGGAGCGACAGACGAGGTTGCTATCATACTAGGTCCAAAAAGTGATACTCCTCATTCAGTCCAACATTGCTGTTCATGTAAAGGTACCCTACCCTGGGAACGCTCTCCGCTCTCTGTTCCGGGTCACATTGTAAGTCATTTCTCTTCGAAATTATACCCCCGCCCCCCTTCAATTCAATAAATCCCTCCTGGGGATTTACAGGTCAATTATGTAAAACTGTGTTTCATCATTCTAACCTTGAAGGTATCCTGGCGGTAAACCCACCAGGATACCGGCCAAGGCTATTACTGTTTCTGGCACTCGGTCCAGCGGCACTGTTGCCGGATTACGAGTGCCGGAGTCATGGTGTTAATCGGCATTCATGGAGTCCCATAGGACTCCATGAGGGGATTTGCCGTCATTACTGGCACCAGCAATACCGGTGCCGGTAATGACAGATTCTTTTTACCAGTTAGACCCCTGCCTTACCTCTTGCTTTTAGCTGGAGGCAACTCAGGTGTCACATCGGCAAACCTGTAGTGGGTCGGCCCGGTAAAGTGCTGGTATACATGTATACCAGTACTTAAATACCGGACCAGCCGACACAGAATGTGGCCCATAGACTTACTCTGATTGTCCATGGGTACAAGATGTAGTGGCATAAATGGGACTTGGAGCACACTTTATTGGCCAACCAATGTAACATTTTGTTTTAGGTCTAGGTGTGCCAAATTGTGTGCCTTTGCACAGTGGAGTCAATGTATGTTTGAGGTGCAGCTCTGGGGATCAGGTATGGCCACACACAATGTGAAGTGCTATCTGGGTGGGACACACAGGGCCTCCCCAGCACCCCTCCATGTGTCGGGGGTCATCACTCCTAAAATCAGGGGTTGATGCTGTGGTAGCTTGCACCCAGTGAACAGAGAAGAGTAAGTCCAGCATCCCTCTGCACCCCTTCACAAACCTTCACCTTGATAAGATAGTCCTTCACCCACCCACCTCCTAAAACAAGCCCGATGAAACCCTATGTTTATTGATCAGCAGTAACAGCCCGCAAGAGATTGCAATGCAGTCCTGCTCCTTCATATGTGGGAGCGAAAGTGAGCAGCAGCCTCCCAAGTCCAAAGTGCAGGAAAGTGCATCAGATGCTGACAAAGTGGCAGCATGTACATGCTATACACAGAACTTGAAGATAGGAAATCACAGCATTGAAAACAAGTGACTTACCCATAGGGCGAAAAAGGAATACATAAGTTAGAACTTTACACTTTAGCATTGAGTGCCTTTTAGTGTGTGTGGGCGTGTGCGTGTGCGTGTGCGTATCTTTTGGGTTTGTAATACATGCTCTGCTTCCAGTACCTACTGTCACCAAGAGGGATAAACAAACTGCCGGGAGATAGGAATTTGGAGTTCTCAACACTACACTCTGTGATGAAGTCCCATGCCTTACTCTTGGGGTAGTGGTGGGGGGTGCCATGGGGGCCAGTTGCCACCACTTGCTATATGATGCTGGACCCAGGGGCAGTTTAGGGTGGGTCCCCTGGCCTAGCTTACAATGGCCAGTCATTTGGCAGGTGCTGAACACAGGGAGAAAAAACATGGCCTTTAAAAGTAGCCAGTAGCTAGGATAAATCCCTTCAGTGCCCTTATACCTAAATCAGGGTTGTCGAACTTCTGGCCTCGAGGGCTGGAATCCTGACAGGTTTTCAGGATATCCCTCATTAATATTCATGAGGAAAAATGTGCATACCTTTAGAACCATTGCATGCATATTTATCTCATGAATATTAATTAGGGTTATTCTGAAAACCCAGCATGGATCCGGCCCTCGAGGCCTGAGTTGGACAACCCTGACCTAAACATTGCCCCAAAGTGTGTTAGCGGGAGGCCCATCTACTGAGGGAGGATCTTGGAGGAGGGTCATCACTCTTTACGTCACCCTTAAAACTTAAACAGCAAAGTGATCTACTTTCATTTCGGAAACATCTGAAAACACTAGTGTTTGAATAGAACCCCAGTCTTTCAGTATTTTATTTCTCTTGATGTCCTGTGCCGGCCATTTTGTCTTCTGTCTTGGCGTGCGCCCTGATGCCCGCCGGCTTTTGGCGTGTCATATATAAAACAAATAACCTTAGGTTCTCCAGGGAAGGTGGGAATGCCAGGTCCTGCCCGCAAAGGTGCAGAGATTAGAATCAGAAAAGTCATGTAGTCAAACCTCGGTCTAAGGAACTGTCAGGCTTCTAAACAGTCTAGAGCAATACCTTACCTGACAGTGAAGGCAGAGTACAGCTGAACCAATCCAGCTTCCAGCCCGCATGAAAGTGCATTCGAAAATGGCAGCAGGAAAGCCATGAACAATTAATATATAAACAATGCCGCTTTGAGAAAAATAAACGTGAACACCTACGAGGAGTTTAGCGAGGCTGGTTCGGAGGAGCGGACCACTGGTCATAAGTCCACAAAGCACAGGCCCTGCTCTAGAAATCAAGTAGTTCAGTGGTAACTTTGGGATAGTGTCCAACAAAGTCACTTCAAGTCTCAGGGAGTTAAAGTGTCTGAGCGCACTTCTTTTGCCGTGGCCAGATCTAGTCATCTGTGTCCCGAGTCATAGGTCAGCAACTTCTGGGATGGTAGGTCGCGACCAGGGGTCGTTAGACCACTTTTCTACTCCGTGGTCTGGAATAGATCCTCTTCTTGCCTAAGGGTATCCTGGGCTTGGTTGTTGAACTCTGGGCAACTTAGGTAGAATTCGTCTGAATAGGACCCTCCACAACTGGGTACCAACTCCTGGGTCTCAGGGCCAACTTTATGGCTTATTCATTTTCACTCTAGTCTGACCCCTACCCTGTCTTTCTTGTACTATTGTGGGTAAGGAGCCCTGCTTTCTCTGCCTATTTTAGGGGATATGGCGCCCCAGACTTTTTCAGAAATTGTAAGAGGGAACAGCAACCCTTAGTCGCTCTCTGGCTGGTCCGTGCCAACTGCTGTTGTCAGGTTCTTCATCGATCCTTTACATTACTTAGCCTCTGGAGGAGACCCCTTCCTGGCTACTGGCCCTGCTCCCAGGTGACTTACAATCCTCCTGCTCGTACTCCCCCACCTCCTCTTGTTCTTAGTCCTGATCCCCCTCCCATTCCTGCTTGTCCACCTTCCTCTGCTCCTCTAGCAATCTTTCTACAATGACATTCCAAACTATACCCCAAAAAGCCCAAGTCCACAACTAAATTGGTCAACAATTTCAATACTTTTTTTTATAGATACAACTAAATCTGCCCATCTATCCAGAATTATCTGGACAAAGCCCCATATGCCCTCCAATTTAAACAGCCCTCTTTCATACTAAAAACCAATAGGTCTACTTTTGACTTTTCTCCAGTTTCTTTAGACTTCATATTATCGCTTCTCAAGGCTTTACACCCACAAATTGGTCTTTTGATGACATATCAGCTTGCCTACTTCATAAGCATGGTTCCAATTTAGTGAATGTTAAGTATTTGTCAATTACTTCCATCCTTCAATGGGTAGTTCTTGGGGACCTCACGTCTTCCACCATAACCCCTTTATTAAAGAAGTCCTCACTTGATCCAGGGCTCTTGCTAAACTACCAACTGATAGCGGTTTTACCCTGGTCTGCAAACATTATTGAGAAGTGATTTACCTTTCAACTGCAGAATCATGTCGAGCAACGCCGTTTGTTAGATAATTTTCAATCGGGCTTTGCCCAGCACATGGGACAGAGATAGCCTTACTGACAGTAAGGGATGACATTTTAAGATTCGCGGATGAGGGCACTTGCACACTGAATGTTACGTTGGATCTTTCAACAGCTTTCGGTACCATACATCATGACATCATATTGCGTAGGCTCTCTGAAATAGAAGAGGCTTCACTGCAGGCTTTGGTCTGGTTTTGTTCATTTTTGACAGAGCGTACCCTACTAGTCAACTTTGGTGGCAGTCTCTCTGACCCCTTTCCTGTTTGTTGTGGGGTACCTCAGGGCTCGTCCCTGTCACCATTGCTCTGTAACATTACATCTGGTCGGTGATGTTCATCTTTTCTAATTTTGGTCTGCACTACTATATGTACACCAATGGCACAAATATTTAATTGCATGTCTGTAATGCCAGAGACTAACATATCTTGTATTGTATGAATGAAGTCAAATGATGGATGATCCTCAACAGATCACAACTTAATCCATCAAAAACCGAGATAATCCTATTCGGTCCTAAGCATGTACTTAATGGCCAATCTAAACTGCCTCCACCCCCCCCCTTTTTAGACTGCGAACATTCTTTGCTTCCAAGGTTAAGAATCTTGTCTGCTTTTTTCTCTCAGATCTATGTTGAGAAGCCCAAGTAGGGGAGATAGTTAAGCTATCTTTTTATGGATTTTGCCTTTTTACAATCTGTCTTGATTTATATCTCTCAAATCTAATCATCCAATTGTAGTTGGATCATTGCTCAACTCCAAGCTATACTATGTCAATGTGGTCCTAGAAGGCATTCCACAGTGGCAGCTTCTCATCTTCAGGCTGCACAAAATGTTGTAGTTAGATCAGTGGTCTTCAGACTTTTTAGGGGGGGTTTCAACCCGTGAATTATTTTAAAATAATGGGTTACAATGTTGTATTCTAGAGCATACTTTGAAATACAGCGGGTAAAAAGCCAAACATTTTGCAATTGGCGCTGGGGTGTCCCTGGGGGCAGGCATGATAGATGCCCAGTAAAAAGATACCATCCCTGTCCCCTTGGCCCCACAGTGCCTAAAACAATCAGCATGATTATGTGTGTATGCAAGGCACTGAGGGGGAAAGGGGGAAAGCATGGTATTTTTGACTGGACATCTATGATAGATATGCAGTAAAAGAAAATGCCATCCCTGTCCCCTGGGCTCCACAGTGCCTCTGAAGGAGAGCTGATTTTAAAATGCCTTTGTTGTACAACCCTCCTTCCCCCATCTATGCTCCACTCGCCAAAATCAGCTCAACGGACCAAACCGAACACACCCACACACACATTCACACAGCAATCACTCTAGCATTCACACAAGCACCCATCACCATACACTCACTCATAACACAAGCATACACGCATTCATACACTTATGTAATAAAAAGATAAATGAACATAAACGTACTTTCTTCGGGGGCCTGTGCATGGGTGCTGAAATGCCCCGCTCCAGGCTGTTCTGTCCGTATGTACGGGGAGGCACAGGTGCTCCCTCTTGCACATACAGACATGCAGTGCCCCAACCACCATTTACAATGAACTATGCAAGGCTGGAAGAGAAAAACGTCCCAAGTCTTGCATGGCTCAGTGAGCATGTGTGGTGGGGGAAATGAACTGTCAAAGGGAAACATTGTTTCCCTTTGACAGTTCAGCCAGCCCAGGAGCACTCCCTCAGCTGGAAAAAGCAGCTGAGGGAGTGCTCAGTGTTTCACTGGCCTGACTCCTCGACTCCTCCATAGTGGGTGGGGGGACCACTGGGCCCCTCGCCCATTATGGATGAGCTGCCAGGCTCAGACTGGCCTATAGTGCAATAGGCCAATGCCCGTACCAAAAATACGAAATGCTAGTGCGGGCCAGTCGAAATGGGCCACTTTTTTGGCCAATGTGGGCCAGTTTGATGAGTTACTTTACTATGCAGCTAGTAGCTTTGACCATTGTTGCTGAATACATATTCTTTAAATATCACAATTTGTTTACATTCTAACAAAAAACAACCACTTGGGTACGATTCAAAAAGTCTGTGACTAAAGGAATGAATATCCATTTTCATCTGTGAGCCACTTTTTCATTGGTGCCTGAGACAGTTTTATGATCCAGTCCGACCATATGAGCCACCCCTGCCCATTTCCTCCAATCTAAAAAAGAAAAAAGTGTGTTTTTTTTAAATTTTACATATAATACTGGGCTCTTGAGACCACCCCCACCCCGGCTCTCGGGGCTGCAGCCGCTCCCACCTGTTGGGGCGGGCCCCACAGTTTAAATACCTCTGAGTTAGACTGGCTTCCACCTCTAAGTTGCGTGGATCCTTGCATTGGTTGCTGGTAAAGCAAAGGATAGAATACTGTGCTTAGTTTTTAAATGCCTTCTTGGTTTAGCACCCCATTAGCTCACAAAACTGATTTGTGAATATCAACCGACACATACTCTTCACTCTTCTCAGCAAGATCAATTGATTGTCTCGAGATTGTGTGTTTGCTGGGGAAATATGCGTTTCTCTGTTCTAGGACCCCACTGTTGGAATTCATTTCCCATTAATCTGCTCTTAATTGATACGCTTCTCTCTTTTCATAAGGCCCTTAAGGCGTATCCCTTTAAATAATGTCTTGCGATTGCTTCATATTACATGCTTCTTCCTGGTGCTCTCTGACTGGTGATGAATCATAATTCGTCCTCATTAGCAGCTTAACATTTGATGTCCAAATTATTACTCTGTTATTTTACAGAGATAACCAGTCTCTCAACATGTTTCAGTTCCACAATGTCAAATGTTCAGAACTTTCTTCAGGAGAAAAAAAGTGTGCATCAACTTCCTATTCTGCATCCAGCTTGAGTGAGGATGAAACAAACAATACACGACCTGTCCAGGTATGAAGAAAAGAAAAAAGAGAAAATAGAAACTATAAGCTACGGTTGCATTAGTCAATCTCTTCTGGTTCATTAATGAACTAGGAACCATAACCCTTGGATAAAAGAAGGGAGTGAGAAATCGGCACCAGTAAACCTTGGCAACAGAAAACCATGACAAATTGTAACACGGACCATGTGGTGTACCTTATTCGATGTAAATGTGGTCTGCCATATATAGGAAAAACTACTAGGAAAGTAAAAACCAGAATAATGGAACACAGAAGCTGTTTGAAGAACAAAATGGAAAATGCACTGATGGTTCACCACTTCTCAATGCTAGGCGGATAAACAGGTCTTCTTTCGGGGACTGTGCAAGTATACTGTTCCGAAACTCTGCTTGTCTTGCCCTTTCCCTCCTCCTCCTCCTCACCTGAAGTTATGGAGCTGTCCTTTCTTCGCCTTTCTTTCTTTGGCTTTGGATGTCTCCGGTCGAAGAGGAATGGTCTTCCTTGGTCGGAAGCCACCCTGATGCCCTTTTGTAGTTGGCAAGCAGGAGGGGCTTCCTTCCGAAGAAGTCCGGTTCTCAAGAGGAAAAAAGCCCAATGCAGAAAAAAACCTCTTGATGGTAGCAGATCCGGAAAGGTAGGTACTCGAACTACGGGTCCCAGAATGCAACAGAGGAGGTCGGCGATTCCTACCCGTGTGGGTAATGGTCCGGAAAGCTTCTATAGCAGATGAGAATCACGTGGAACTCCGTGAAAAGTAGGAGCACACCCGGGAGCAGCAGCCGGGGGCAGCCCGATGTAGACACGAGCCGAGGGAAACCCAGAGGAGACCTCGGCTGCAGCGAGAGAAGCGGCGGAGCAGGAAACCCGCCAGGACAGAAGGCAAAAGAACTAGGAGGCAAGGAAAAAAAAGGAGGGAGCCGGGGGGAAAGCAGAGAGGGAGAAACGGGGAAGAGCCCAGAAACGAACGTATAACTCACGGAGAGGAGCACAGTGAGTTTCAACGCACAGAGAGGGGGGAGGGGAGGGGTTAAGAGGGAACCGGGAAAGAAAGACTAGACCCACACCCAAACCAGGAAGAGGAAGGGCAATCATCGGCTATGCCGTAGCCTACGGGGCCAAAGGCGCCAGGTAAAGCGGCGCATGACAGTATGACCCCCCCCGAAGAGATGCCACCCGGTTTCCCCGGGTGGGATCGATGGAATCAGCGCACCAACAAGGGAGCATGGACATGAGATCTCGGCTCCCAGGAATCCTCCGTATGAGGATATCCCTTCCAGTGAACGAGATATTCCAGTCTTCCCTTCCGGTACCTGGAATCCTGTATGGAAGCTACCTCGTATTCCTCTGGGTCGACTCCTAAGGGGGGTCTTATGGTAGGGGAAGACCTCTCAAAGGGATCTGATCGATATTCCTTCAGCAGAGAGGAGTGGAACACCGGATGGATCTGTTTCATGTGATCAGGTAGGAGTAGTTTATAGGCTACTGGGTTGATCCGTTTGGAGATGGTGAATGGGCCCACATAGCGAGGAGAAAGTTTTGATCTTTTCAACCAACAAGGTTAGTATCTTGTAGAGAGCCATACCTTGGTTCCTTCCTGCCAGGAGGGGGACGGCAGTCGATGAGGGTTGGCTTGATCGCAGTAACGTTGGCGGGTGTCTAACAGACTCCTTTTGGCTATCTTGCGGGCTTCCGCGATGTTTGTGAGCAAGTTATCAACCGAAGGAATGGATGTAGCCTGCAGATCGCCCGGTAATATAGCTTGAGGGTGGATTCCGTTGGAACAAAAGAATGGACTGAGAGATGTAGAACTGTGTTTACTATTGTTGTACGAAAACCCTGCCAAGGGAAGTAGTGCCACCCAATTATCTTGCTGATGATTTATAAAACACCGGAGGTATTGCTCCAGTGAGGCGTTCAGTCTCTCGGTCTGTCCGTTGGTTTGTGGGTGGAAACCTGATGATAAAGCTCTTTGTACACCTAACTTGGCACAGAGAGTCTTCCAAAATTGAGAAGTATACTGACTTCCTCGGTCAGATATGATCTTAATTGGAAGACCATGTAGACGGAATATGTCTCGGATAAACACCGGAGCCATCTCGGTAGAAGTAGGCACCCCAGGTAGGGGAGTGAAATGTGCCATCTTGGTAAAAGTGTCAACTGTAACCATAATACATGTGCATCCTTCTGATTGCGGTAGTTCAACTATGAAATCTGTGGTTATGGTACACCAAGGTCTTTCAGGGATAGGGTCGTGATGTAACAAACCCAAGGGCCTTCTGGTATCATATTTTGACATGCAACATGTGGGACAGGTCTGCACATAGCTTTGAGTGTCTCTCTGTAACCCAGGCCACCAAAACTGCCGTTGCAGTAACTCGATGGTATTAGTGACCCCTCTGTGTCCTGCTACCGGACTGTCATGACACCATTCAAGTGCCTGGCGTCTGGTCTCAGGATCAGGCAGAAACAACCTTTGGTTACGAAAGCACAGACCTTCTCTGTGAGCCACATCTAGAGGTAAGGGAGAATAAGAAATCGTGGCCCTTCTCACCTTTTGGAGAAAAGAGGATACCGCATTGATGATCCTTTTTGGATGGAAAATATACTCCGGCCTGCTATAAACAACCCTGCCTGGCATAGGTTGACGTGAAAGGGCATCTGCTAGGACGTTTTTAGTTCCAGGTAGGTACGTTATGCTGAACTCGTACTGGGAAAAAAAAATGTGCCCATCAGGCCTGCCTGGAATTCACACACTCCATTTGTTGCAATACCCTTAAGTTCTTATGGTCCGTTCTTATGATGAAGGGATGAGCCGAGCCTTGGAGTAAGTGACGCTATTCTTCACACGCTGTCTTCATCGCCAATAACTCCTTTTCAAGGACTGAATAATTCGTCTGGCTGGGTGTCAAAGTCTTCGAAAGGTAGGCTATGGGATGTTCTAAACCCTCATGTTCCTGCAAAAGGACTGCCACTAAGGCAGCCGCTGAGGCATCCGTCTCAACGATGAACGGTAGGGTTTGGTCGGGTTGATGTAGAACGGGTGCCGAGCAGAAGGCGATCTTGAGTTGGTTAAAAGCTTGATTGGCCTCCTCAGTCCACTTGAAAGGATGGGTCCCCTTTTTGAGAAGGGCCGTTATGGGTAATACTGTCTTGGAGAATCCAGAGATGAATTTCCGATAAAAGTTGCTCAAACCCAAGAATCTTTGAACATCTTTTACTGAATTTGGTGTTGGCCAATCTAGGATGGCGGTGACCTTTTTGGCATCCATCCGGACTCCTTCTCGGGACAAGAGAAATCCTAAGTAGGGAATAGTGGATACTTGAAAAAGGCATTTGTTAAGGTTTATTAACAGCTTGGGTTCTTGGAGCCTTAGAATGACCTGACGTAGATGAATTTGGTGTTCAGTCTGCGATGTCGAGTAGACAAGGATATCGTCTAAATAAACAATGGTGTTGAGAAAAAGGAGGTCTGAAAAAATACGGTCCATGAACCTTTGAAATGCTGCAGGGGCATTAACCAGGCCAAAAGGCATGACACGATACTCAAAGAGGCCGAACGGGGTCCGGAAAGCCGTCTTCCATTCGTCTCCCGCTCTGACCCTTAAGAGATGGTAGGCTTGTCGGAGATCCAGTTTAGAAAATATCGTTGCCCCCTGTACGGCTTCCAATACATCCTTTATAGGGGCATGGGGTACCGGTCTCGAACAGTGACACTATTGAGACCACGATAGTCTATGCAGGGGCGGAGCTCTTGAGAATCTTTCTTTGGGACGAAGAATAGTGAGGCCCCAGCAGGAGAACGGGAGGGTTGGATCAGACCGTTCTGAAGGTTCTCATCTAGGTACTTCCGCAGCACTTCCTTTTCTTTGAGGGACAAGGAGAACATCCTACCGAATGGTACAATCGCATCCGGAACTAAATCAATAGAGCAATCCTCTGGCCTGTGTGGGGGTAGTGCTTGAGGACCTTCGCAGTCGAACACCCCCTTGAGGACTGTCAAGAAGGCTGGAATAGGAATGATTTCTGCAGCTGTTATAGCCATAGATTCTGCTGGGACCATGTCTATTTTGGCGAAGTTATTCTTCAGGAGGCAAGTTTGATTACAGTAGTCAGAAGAAAAGGCCATCTGGTTCTTCATCCAATCTATGACCGGATTATGTTTCCGGAGCCAAGTTATGCCCAGTATGACTGGAAAATGTGCTGCCTTTATTAGGTCGAATTGGATGGTCTTTTCGTGGTGCGTGACCGACATAGTCAAGGGAACCGTGGAATGAGTTATCAGACCGGAACAAAGTGGCTTGCCATCAACTCCCTCCACCTTCTGATTCTCTTCCTTCTCTTGTGTCTCGATGCCCTTCCGTTTGGCCCAGGATATGTCCATAAAACAGCCAGCGGCCCCGCAGTCCACTAGTGCTAGTACTTCCAGTCTTCCATTCTTGGTTTGAAGCTGGATACCCATTACCATGAGTCGGTTATCATCAGAAGGCAAAGTAGTGGTAATGGCTAAGGTAACGTAGGGACCTCTTGATGTACCTCGGAAATCGGCCCCTTCTAATTCCGAGGTTGGTCGTTTCCCTGGCGCCGTGGGGGTACAAGAGGGCAGTCCCGTAATAAGTGTTTGGCCGAGCCACAATACATACAAAGGCTATGATCCTTTCTTCTCTTTCTTTCCTCCAAACTTAAAGGACCTCTCATGATACCGATCTGCATTGGTTCTTCATGTACCGTGGCAGGTGAAGAAGGTGAGGAGGAACTGGGAATAGGGGAATCCAATCTGACGGAAATGCTGCGGTTCTTGCGCCGCTCAGACCGTCTTTCATTCAAACGGAAGTCAATCTGAAGTACAGTGGAAATCAAGTCGGAAAGAGTTGCTGGTCTAGGTGACCGTGCCAGTTCGTCTTTGAGTTCCTCCCTAAGTCCTCTGCGGAATATGGCATATTGAGCAGTTTCTGGCCATCCAGTCTCCGCTACTACCCGTTTAAAGTGGGATATGTAAGTCAGCAGTTCAGAAGTGCCTTGCCGGATGTCCAACAGCTCTTCACTGGCTACCTGGGCTGATTCCTGTTGTTCAAACGCAGCCTTGAACTGGGCGGTAAAGGCGCCATAATCCTGTAGCAGGGGGCTGCCGCTAGTAACTAAAGGCGCAGCCCAGGCCAACGCATTGCCCGTAAGGTTAGAGATCAGAAACCCTATGCGTGCCTTATCGGAGACAAAGGACTGAAGATGGAAAGTAAAATGTATTATGCAAGCTTCCATGAAGTCTTTGAACTTGCGAGGTGATCCATCGTATTTACCGGAAGTAAGGGGTAGTGGAGGTAATTCGGACCGGAATTTTTCCCGGGCATCAATGGTTTGTCTAAGAGTAGCGTTCTCATTCTTTAGAGTCTCCACTTCTTGGGTCAAAGCCTGTACGGCATTGACAACTTCTTGCAACTGTTCGGCTGTAGCCATCACAATGTTTTTGTTGGGGCGTTGCAATCTCTCAATGCTAGGCGGATAAACAGGTCTGCTTTCGGGGACTGTGCAAGTATACTGTTCCGAAACTCTGCTTGTCTTGCCCTTTCCCTCCTCCTCCTCCTCCTCACCTGAAGTTATGGAGCTGTCCTTTCTTCGCCTTTCTTTCTTTGGCTTTGGATGTCTCTGGTCGAAGAGGAATGGTCTTCCTCGGTCGGAAGCCACCCTGATGCCCTTTTGTAGTTGGCAAGCAGGAGGGGCTTCCTTCCGAAGAAGTCCGGTTCTCAAGAGGAAAAAAGCCCAATGCAGAAAAAAACCTCTTGATGGTAGCAGATCCGGAAAGGTAAGTACTCGAACTACGGGTCCCAGAATGCAACAGAGGAGGTCGGCAATTCCTACCCGTGTGGGTAATGGTCCGGAAAGCTTCTATAGCAGATGAGAATCACGTGGAACTCCGTGAAAAGTAGGAGCACACCCGGGAGCAGCAGCCGGGGGCAGCCCGATGTAGACACGAGCCGAGGGAAACCCAGAGGAGACCTCGGCTGCAGCGAGAGAAGCGGCGGAGCAGGAAACCCGCCAGGACAGAAGGCAAAAGAACTAGGAGGCAAGGAAAAAAAAGGAGGGAGCCGGGGGGAAAGCAGAGAGGGAGAAACGGGGAAGAGCCCAGAAACGAACGTATAACTAACGGAGAGGAGCACAGTGAGTTGCAACGCACAGAGAGGGGGGAGGGGAGGGGTTAAGAGGGAACCGGGAAAGAAAGACTAGACCCACACCCAAACCAGGAAGAGGAAGGGCAATCATCGGCTATGCCGTAGCCTACGGGGCCAAAGTGTCATGACCACTGCTTTCAAGGAGTCAGGACCTACCCAACATCCTTGGAAGCAGGCTCATAACATGTCTTATCGGCACCAACAAGTCCCAATAGGGACCTTTTGGACCTTGTCCTGGCACCGGTGGTGCCAGGCTCATAGTAAGGATCCGTCCCGGCACAGGAAGCGCCGGGCTCATATCAAGTGTAAAGGTGCTTGGGTGAACCTACCTGGAGCAGACCATGCTGCTTACTTACCAGCAAGATGATGCTTTACTCTCTTCTGGCAGGGACTACTTTTCCTTCTGGGTGGGGCAGGCACCACTCCCTGGATCATTGCTGCTGGAACCCTTCTGGAAGCAGGAACTCTTTTACCTGGGCGAGGCTGCTGTGGAAGAAGACACCTAAGCACTCCTATGGGCTATTTAAACCACACCCGATTGGTACCACATGCTTCGCGTTATTCTGCATCTGCAGCAGGACACTCACCGTGTCAGCTCCAGCGAATCTTCAGCTCCGGATCCTGTAATTACGAAAATTACCTGCTGGGAACCAATCTTCAATCTTCAGCGGCTCCTGCAAACCAAAAAAGGCACAGGTTAGACAAAGGCAAAGTTAGCGCTTCAACTCACCCGATCCATCGGCAGCATTCAAGACGTTTTTTCTGCATTTCTCGTCCGGCATCGGGCCTGCAAAGACAAAGAACATTGGTTAGTAACGCTTGGTTACAATACTGCTTACCTGTGTTGCGCTTGCTCCAACCTTGCTCGCACTGCATTCCGGCACCTGTAGAGACAAAAGGGGACATTAAGGTGCATTCTACGGCCCCAAAGCAGCCTTCCTACTTACGTGCCTTCGAATTCATCATCTTCTTGTTACGCTCTCTGCCACGAATCGGGGAGAGCATCTTCTTTGGCATCGACAGCATCTGAAAAGTAAAAGACATAGGGCCTCATTAGGACCCTGGCGGAAAGGGATTTACGCTGGCGTAGAGCATGGCGTACCTTTCCGCCTGACTACGAGTTCCCGTAGCGCCATGGTGATATTTTACGCCTGCTTTTTGCAGGCGGAAAAATCCATGGCGCTACGGGACTTGTTGTTAATTACGCCACCGTAATTTACGGTGGCGTAATTAACGCCTTCCCCACTCCCATTATGCCCTATGGGGCAAGAATGGGAATGGGGAAGGGCAAAATGGGGATTGGGGACTTACCGCCCCGACAAGGTCGGGATGGGGCGGTAAGTCCGCCAACCACCATGGCGGAATTGGCAGTTTAGCGCCATGGACCATGGTGCAAATTGCACCATGGTTCTCCGCCAGGGTCGTAATGAGGGCCATAGACATTAGGGAAAAAGACATTTGAAGAGAGCAAATCTAAAGAGAACTTTAATACTTACAAGTCACGCTCGTGCAGCAAACGGCGGCTTCGCTCTCAACTACCCTCTGCAATCAAGAGGCGGAACTCACATCCAGTGAAGTAACTGGATCCAGCACCCCTGCACAAGACGCAGGATGGAGAGCTCAGCATTCACTTACTTAAGGTGAGCACAACAATCACCCGAGTACCACGGGAAGAGAGGGAGAGAGGGGCTAAGAACTTCTCCCAACCTTCCAGCCACTAATACCTTGATTTTCCACTTGCAGACACCTCACTCTGCAGGTCAAGCTTTCGGTGAGGAAGGGGTCAAATCCGGGAGCCAAACGAATCCTACGCCTAACGTTGAAGACGTTTTCACCGCCCAGTCAAGACCAGCGCCTCCGAGGGAACCAGGTGAGCGTTACAGAACGCGAAGCCTCACCATACATTTCCCGCCCAGGCGCAATGGAGACTTCGGACACAGACCAATTGGCCCAGTTGCTCGGGGAGTTGAGAGCAGAAGTACACGCAGCTCGCCAGGAAACAAATTCCCTAAGGAGAGAGCTAGTGGTTTCTAAGGAGCGAACAGACGACTTGGCTAGACAATTGTTACAAGCCCAAGCGGGACAGACTCCTCTGCCTACCCCTGGTGGAAGCCATGCCCCAACAGCTTCCTCTAATCCGGTGCAAATTAATCTACCAGGAAATGTACCTTTGGCTCCGCCCGAACGCTTTTCAGGTGATCCGAAAAGATTTGCTGTGTTCATCAATCAGTGTCGTTTGCACTTTCTGTGTAGACCTGCCGCTTTTCCAACGGACCAGGCTAAGGTGGCCTTCGTGCTCTCATATCTTAGCGGCAGTGCCGCAGATTGGTCTATTCCTTTAGTGACTCAAGATAACCCTATTCTGTATAATTTCCAGGACTTCCAAGCTAGTATGGAAAGATTGTTCGCAAGACATTCTCAGGGACAGGCCCTGGACAATGAACTTCTTTCACTACGACAGGGCAATCAAGATCTTCTGGCCTACATTGCATCATTTAACAGACTAGTGGTTGAAACCGGGTGGCCTGAGGATAAGAGAATCACCCTTTTCTTTAGAGGCCTTCGTGGAGAACTTAAAGACGTTCTGGCCCAGGTGGTGAACCCTCCACAAGACTGTTCCGAATACATTGATCTGGTGGTGCAACTGGATCATAGAATACAAAATCGAAAAGCCGATCGTTCCAGGTTTGAGAATCGAGTTTTTTCAAGACCACAGAGCTCCGTTAAAGGAAATGATACTGTGGAACCCATGCAGATTGGGGTGGTGAAAGGACCTCTAACCCAAAAGGAAAGAGAAAGGAGAAGACAACTGCAATTGTGCCTCTATTGCGGGAACTCAGGGCACTTCCTCCAAGATTGCCCAGTGAAACCAAAGAAGAAGACAGTAGGAGCTTCCGATAAGGGTGCCAAAAGTTCAGAGTCGGAAAATGACCTCGCCCGACAAGTGTAGAGGTCCGCTTGCCGAGCGTTAAAACCAGTTCTTTGACCTCGCATTTTACCATGCCCATGGTCCTCGTGAGTCCGGAACAACCCAATCGTATGCATGCCATTAAAGCATACATAGATAGTGGTGCAATCGGCAATTACGTGGACTGTGAATTGGCCGCCAGGATGAATCTATCTCTTTGTCCTAAGTCGGTGAAAGACGTTATCACCACCGTGGATGGTACGGAAATAGCTTCCGGACCAGTTACTCACACCACCATGGAAGTGACGTTGGTAAGCCAAGATGGACATCAAGAGAAAATCGTGTTTGACGTGATCAAGGCTCCACAGTTTCAAGTTATCCTGGGAATCCCTTGGCTGGAGAAACACAATCCTCAAATTGATTGGCGAGCAAAGACAATCCGGTTTCCAGAATGCGCATCTACCTGTTATCCGCAGCCCCCCACGAAGCTAGCTGCAACTGCTCCTGAGAGTCCTCACCTGCCTCCTGAATACCGGGAATTTCAGGATGTCTTTCGGAAAGATCAAGCTAATTCGCTGCCTCCTCACAGATCATACGACTGCCAAATAGACTTGGTTCCAGGATCCACTCCTCCATGCAGTCGAATTTATGCCCTCACTGAACCTGAAAATCTTCACCTAAGGCAGTATTTGGACCAATACTTGACTAATGGATTTATCCGTCCCTCGAAGACCCCAGCCTCTTCAGCTTTGTTCTTCGTGCCAAAAAAAGAGGGAGACCTAAGAACATGCATAGATTACCGTGCCCTGAACCAGATTACGATTAAGAACAGATATCCGTTACCATTGATCCCTGAACTTCTTGACCAGGTTAAAAGTGCCTGTATCTACACAAAGCTGGACCTCAGAGGAGCTTACCATTTAGTACGAATAAAAGAGGGCGATGAATGGAAGACGGCCTTTCGTACTAAATATGGACTGTTCGAGTATCAAGTAATGCCCTTTGGGCTTTGCAACGCTCCGGCAGCCTTTCAGTATTTTATGAATGACGTCCTCAGAGAGCTAATTGACGTATGTGTAGTTGTCTATATTGATGACATTCTGGTCTACTCGTCCTCTGAGGCGGAACATCGAAAACATGTCACCGCAGTATTGGAGCGGCTCCGAAAACACAGACTCTTTGCAAAATTGGAAAAATGCGTTTTTCACGTCACGGAGGTCGAATTTTTGGGATTTATTTTGTCACCTAATGGAGTCCACATGGACTCAAGAAAAGTGGACGCTATCGTTAAGTGGCCCTCACCAACGTCAGTGAAAGGAGTTCAAAGCATGTTGGGCTTCGCCAACTTTTATCGAAGATTTATCCCAGAGTTTTCTCGAGTAGTCCAACCTATTACAGCCCTCCTCAGAAAGAATAAACGTTTCAAATGGTCTACAGAGGCTGAACAAGCTTTTCAGGAACTAAAAACAAAATTCACCTCGGCTCCAGTTCTAAAACATCCTCGCCCGGAACTTTCCTATATAGTAGAGACTGATGCTTCCAGTCTCGCAATGGGAGCAGTACTTTCGCAAAGAGACCCGGAAACAAATCAGTTACACCCAGTGGCATTTTGGTCCCGCAAATTTTCAGCTCCTGAAATCAACTATACCATTACAGATAAGGAACTTTTGGCTATCAAGTCCGCCTTTAAAGCTTGGCGGCATTATCTCTTGGGAGCCCGGCACACAGTCACCGTCATTACGGATCATCGTAATTTACAGTACCTTAAATCAGCCAAAGCTCAATCCTCTAGACAGCTTCGCTGGGCATTGTTTTTCGCCGAATTCGACTTTGTGATAACTTACCGACCAGGCAACAAGAATGGAAAAGCAGATGCTCTCTCCCGAATTGGAGTAGATGAACTCACGACCAATCCTGAACCCGTACCCATAATTCCGGAACAGAGAATCCTGGGTTTGATAGATGCACAATCCAGTGAAGACATTGAAGCTAAAGTTAAAGATCTTCTGACTCCAGCAGAAGTGCAAGACTGGCAACTCAAGGGAAATGATTTCACAATGGATAAGAACCTACTATACTTTCGAGGAAGATTATATCTACCATGTACCGATTTACAAAGACAGGTGATCTCTTGTTACCATGACTCCTTAATGGAAGGACATCCCGGCATTACCAAAACGTTGGAAAAGATAAAAAGACATTTCTGGTGGCCGTCTTGGAGAAAGGACATTAAGGATTTCATTAATTCCTGGGGTGTGTGCGCTCAAAGCAAAAGCCAGAAGGAGAAACCAGCAGGCCTCCTACATCCAATAGACATTCCTCCACACCCATGGCATACTCTCTCCATGGACTTCATCACGGATTTACCACCATGCTCCGGATTTAATACAATCTTAGTGATTGTGGACCTATTCTCGAAAATGGCTCATTTCATCCCATTGAAAGGGTTACCTACAGCTCCAATTTTGGCCCGAGAATTCCTCGAAAACATCGTTCGGTTGCACGGCTTTCCTTCAGTTTTAATCTCAGATAGAGGGAGTAAATTTATTTCCCACTTCTGGCGGAGTTGTTGTCGCCTAGCCCAAATTGACGTAAGGCTTTCGACCAGCCACCATCCCCAGACCGACGGGCAGACCGAGAGGACCAACCAAACCTTGGAACAGTATCTACGCTGCATGTTACAACAATCAGAGGGCACTTGGAAAGACATTCTCTGGATTGCGGAGTACGCTTATAATAATTCAGTCCACGCCGGAACTGGAAAAACTCAGTTTTTTCTTTCATATGGAATCCACCCTCGCACCTCAAATCTTGACCCACCTCAGACTCTTGGAACACCCGCTGTAGATCATCTGCGTTCGACAATCACTCAAGCCTTTAAAGAGGCCACATCTCACCTCAAGCAGGCCAAGGAGCAATACAAGAAGTGTGCGGATCTACATCGAAAGGAAGCTCCTCAATATCTTGTGGGAGATCAGGTCTGGCTATCCACCAAACATTTACCCCTAAAAGGACCGCGTACTTTCAATCCACGATACCTGGGGCCTTACCCAATCACTGCCATAATCAATCCAGTGGCGGTTAAATTGGGCCTACCTGCCCATATGAAGATACATCCAGTTTTCCACGTCTCACTACTGAAACCCATGCAACCTGGAACCCGTTTGACAAAATCTCCAGACCCTATTCTTGTGGACGGAGAACTAGAATTCGAAATACAAGACATATTAGACTCCAAGATTTCCAAAACTAAATTATACTATCTGATTGACTGGAAAGGTTATGGCCCCCAGGAACGATCTTGGGAACCGTCGGAACATGTTCATGCACCCTGTCTGGTTAAGAAGTTTCATCGAACTTTTCCTGATAAACCAAAACCCCCGGAGAAGACTAATTTGGGAGGGGCCTTGAGGGGGGGTGCTGTCATGACCACTGCTTTCAAGGAGTCAGGACCTACCCAACATCCTTGGAAGCAGGCTTATAACATGTCTTATCGGCACCAGCAAGTCCCAATAGGGACCTTTTGGACCTTGTCCTGGCACCGGTGGTGCCAGGCTCATATTAAGGATCCGTCCCGGCACAGGAAGCGCCGGGCTCATATCAAGTGTAAAGGTGCTTGGGTGAACCTACCTGGAGCAGACCATGCTGCTTACTTACTAGCAAGATGATGCTTTACTCTCTTCTGGCAGGGACTACTTTTCCTTCTGGGTGGGGCAGGCACCACTCCCTGGATCATTGCTGCTGGAACCCTTCTGGAAGCAGGAACTCTTTTACCTGGGCGAGGCTGCTGTGGAAGAAGACACCTAAGCACTCCTATGGGCTATTTAAACCACACCCGATTGGTACCACATGCTTCGCGTTATTCTGCATCTGCAGCAGGACGCTCACCGTGTCAGCTCCAGCGAATCTTCAGCTCCGGATCCTGTAATTACGAAAATTACCTGCTGGGAACCAATCTTCAATCTTCAGCGGCTCCTGCAAAACAAAAGGCAGAGGTTAGACAAAGGCAAAGTTAGCGCTTCAACTCACCCGATCCATCGGCAGCATCCAAGACGTTTTTTCTGCATTTCTCGTCCGGCATCGGGCCTGCAAAGACAAAGAACATTGGTTAGTAACGCTTGGTTACAATACTGCTTACCTGTGTTGCGCTTGCTCCAACCTTGCTTGCACTGCATTTCGGCACCTGTAGAGACAAAAGGGGACATTAAGGTGCATTCTACGGCCCCAAAGCAGCCTTTCTACTTACGTGCCTTCGAATTCATCATCTTCTTGTTACGCTCTCTGCCACGAATCGGGGAGAGCATCTTCTTTGGCATCGACAGCATCTGAAAAGTAAAAGACATAGACATTAGGGAAAAAGACATTTGAAGAGAGCAAATCTAAAGAGAACTTTAATACTTACAAGTCACGCTCGTGCAGCAAACGGCGGCTTCGCTCTCAACTACCCTCTGCAATCAAGAGGCGGAACTCACATCCAGTGAAGTAACTGGATCCAGCGCCCCTGCACAAGACGCAGGATGGAGAGCTCAGCATTCACTTACTTAAGGTGAGCACAACAATCGCCCGAGTACCACGGGAAGAGAGGGAGAGAGGGGCTAAGAACTTCTCCCAACCTTCCAGGGGCGGATTTAGCGGTCGCTAGGCAGACAAACGGCGAGCGGGCCCCTCCCCCCATTCCCTTCCTTCCCATTTGTTTTCACAGTCAGGCAGAGGCAGCAGCGCTCATGGGGCCCCGCGTGTTCTGTGTGAACACTGACTGAGCAATTAATCCATTAAAGTGGAGGGGCTGCCAAGTTCACTATGCATAGAAGTGCCCTAACTGCTCTTAATGAATGCGGGGGGGGAGGGGGGTGTCTCAAGTGATGCCAAAGAAATGCATAACTAACAGGTTTGCTATGTGCCCTCTTGTGAATAGGCAGTTGGTGGTCTCCCACCATTTACAAGGGCCCATTATCTCCACCTGAGCAGCAGTTGCCTCCCCATAGCCAGGCCTTTCCCCCCCGGTGAGAATTTCTACTCTGGGTGTCAATGGGTGGCGGGGCAAATACACAACCCTTCCATGCCCAGAAGGAACTTTAAACAAAAGGCATCACGTAAGATGATGGCCATTTGCTGTTTTTCCATTTCACCTCCCAGTTTATTCCAAGTAGACCAAACACATCATGGGCTAGACGTGAATAAATTAACACATTCCCGCAATAAAGCCAACATTATAAAAAATTGCTTTTGTTCCTAAAGTTTGCCATTCCGCACTCGTGATCACAATTAACTTCGCCCACCCTAAGATCTGCCTCTATGACCAACCCATCTTGGGCCCTTTATCACGTGCTGCCCACGGGGCCCTTTGCCTTAAATCTGCCACTGCAACCTTCCAGCCACTAATACCTTGATTTTCCACTTGCAGACACCTCACTCTGCAGGTCAAGCTTTCGGTGAGGAAGGGGTCAAATCCGGGAGCCAAACGAATCCTACGCCTAACGTTGAAGACGTTTTCACCGCCCAGTCAAGACCAGCGCCTCTGAGGGAACCAGGTGAGCGTTACACAAAGGCGCCAGGTAAAGCGGCGCATGACACCACTTTAACTCTATGAAACATGGTCACGAGGATTTGAACTGGACAATCCTGCAAACCGTTAAAGGAGGAGCCAACACTACTATTGACCAGACATTGTTCAAATTAGAACAGGAAATGATTTTCAGAATAAGATGTGATCTACAAGGGCTGAATGAGTCTATAGAATGGAACAAGATAAGAGATTGACCCTTATGAGTCAGTGAGGTCCGCTATTTGTATACTCAATAACTTACACACATGTCCACTCTATAGGTATTGGCACTAGTAACCTACATAGTGAACCCACTCACCCACATTTATTGGGGATGAAGAAGAATAAGACAGAACAGTTGTTTGTATCTATAACCCAGAGCCTACTTCTCTATACCTGGTAATGAGGGAGAGAGGCTATGCATACATCCAGTTAGACAGAGGGTGGCGCGCAGGTGGATTGCCCCCGCGTAACAATATAGAGCCATGGGTCCCCGCTTTGTAACAACTTGGGGCGACAATAGATGGGGTGATGTTCCTTTATCCAGTGTCCCATGCCCCCTCATTGATCCAATATGTTGATGTGTAATTTATAATTTTGAAAAACCTGTCTCTAACTCTGTCGAGAATAGCTATCAGCAACATGGACGTGTGTATTGGAACATTAATATACCTACTGTTTTTGGTTGTACACTATGTAATTAGACTTCTGCAACAAAGACTATGGAATTATGAACATGTGAAATTATGTTAAAGCTCAGGAATCTTTGTGATGGGGATGTCCTAGTACATTATTGTAAAGGATTATGTTAAAAACAGACTTGGTTATGAAATACAGTTGAGCATTTAAGAGCAAGATAACAAACTGACATGGAGGCATAATCTCCCTGCAGAGGAAACACTGGATTAATCCAATTGGGTGACTGTCAACAGTGCCATTTTAGTACTTAGAGGAAGATGACACATACTACCAGAGCCCTGAGACGGGCGCGTTACTCCATTCCAACACGGCACCCGTTGAATAGTTTCCTGTGGGAGGCTAGTGTAAGTTCGCTAAACAGCGAGAAAGGACCATGGGTTACCAAGGTTACACGGATGCCGTCATTGAGGCGTTCTGTTTTCTGTGAAATCCATTTTCCATCAGGGACGTGTTTAACATTGGTAACGGGGCGACTAAGGCGGACTAAGGATCAGAGAAGGCTACATCGCGAGCGCACAAGAGGTAAGCGAGAAGTGAGTTTAATTGAATTCCTTCTCCTACCAGTTGAAACATACGTAGCTTTTCGTAATAAACCTCACCGTACAGAGGCTTTCCCGTTTGGTTTTGTATACAGCCGGTGGCTAACAAATACAAGATCATATATGCCCGTACATTTGGAGGCTAGCCCATTTACTACTTTAATACGAACAGACTGTGAACGTTTTCGACCCATTATAATGACAGGATCTTTACAACCTGGGCCTTTATTTTATCCTAGGAAGATCAGCCATTTGTCTGTGACTCCACTAAGAAATCCCGAACGGCGACTACTCTATTTTCTATCTACCGGGCGCTCTCAAGATTCTGTGAAAGGTAATTGCCTTTTGCCCCACAGGGGACACATATATGTATGAAAAGAGTTACTCCTAATTGGTTATTAGCTTATGGAGTGGGTACATTTAATGCAATTGTGGGTGAAGGATAGTAGGAATGTATAGAGAAGTGTAGAAGTCACCACTCCCTTTTTCTTTACCAGCTGGAAAATTATGCGTGCACTGTAGCTGGAGAAGACTGCAGCACTATCTAATATTGCATAGATATATGGCGAATGCAGATTACATTGTGTAACAACTTTGACCTCGGAAGTGAGGCAGCGATCTTTGCAACTCCCCACACAAGCAAGCTCTAGTGATACACATCATAGGTGGGTGATCTTTCACTTGACAGTCTTCACCGGTTGTGTTGGTCTATACACTGGTTGTCACTATGGAGTCACACGCTCATATTGCCTATGGCTAATTAGATTTTTGCTTATTTTGGCAGCCACATAGTGGGATATCCATTGCTCCCTATCGCAATTCAACGGAAGGATTGCACGCCCCTGCAAGAACCACCCAGAGGTTATTCTTTTATCCAAGGGTTATGGTTCCTACTTCATTAATGAACTAGCAGAGATTGACTTAAGCACCAGTAGCTTATAGTTTCTCTTTTCTCTTTTTTCTTTTCTTTATACCTGGACAGGTCGTGTATTGTTTGTTTTATCCTCACTCAAGCTAAATGCAGAATAGGAAGTTGATGCACACTTTTTTTCTCCTGATGAAAGTTCTGTACATTTGACATTGTGGAACTGAAACATGTCGAGAGACTGGTTATCTCTGTAAAATAACAGAGCAATAATTTGGACATCAAATGTTAAGCTGCTAATGAGGACGAATTATGATTCAGCATCTGTTTGCACTTTCTATCCTCCAAATTGAGGTTTAGTCTGTGATTGGCTATGTGTCAAGAATATTTATTCTGATGACATTGGATTTAATACTTGTTTTTATCATGTTTTTTTGAATTATTAAAATACTGTTTGTATTAATATTGGTTCACTGACCTGTTCATTTAGTAAATAGCAGGTGCTTATTTAGTGTCTACTGGGTTTCCTCTTTTATTTATTTACTTGCTCTCTGACTGGTCCTCCATAGTTCTTAGGTCTATTACTAACATCTGCACCAATATTCAGTTTCTGCACAATATATATTAGGAATAAAAAAAACGAATAGAAATAAGTGTATTGGGGTGATAAGTGCTCTTAATGGTTGCCCCATTCATTCCTAAAAATCTCTTCTCCTAATTGACCTTGGCCCTGGTCACCCTCCTGCTCCCCTTGTGTGTAGGCCGTCCCTCTTTTTGTCTCCATTTATTTATTTATTTAATTTATTTCTTAAGCGCTAGAGACAAAGGCCCTGAGGCATAGGAGTCATTTGATGGTAGTTCAGTGATTCTGGACTGGCTCCTGCCGAGTTCGCCATTTTAGGATCAAACGGGTGAATAAAAGCAGTTTCAGATGCTGGAATTCCACGTGCCTGGTTTTGGGAGAATTCAATGTTCTCCTTCTGCTCGTTTGAGGGTATGGGCAACTGTGGTTCACGGTCATGCTCCAAGTGCAAACGCTTAATTCCTTTTGAAGCCATGGGTTTTTCTTGATGATTTGGTACACAATTCATGTTGGGCATTGTCCATCGAGGGCACACATCGCTGGGAGTGCCACTCCGCGCGTGGGTCTGCAGACCCTGGTGGTCTAAGCAGAGTGTGATTCTGTCTTTCACCAGCAGGATGTGTTGGTGCGCGTAAACTTTGTGACCCAACTATGGATAGTTTCTGCGTCTGTCTGAACAAGACACATTGGGAGGACTGGGGTAGCTCACGGCCAATTCGCAATTCATCACCTGCAGGAGTTGCATGATATAGAAGGTGACTGCAACATTGTCCCCAAAGTTCTCTTGTTTCTGTTTTTTTGTGTTGCCCCAGAGTCTTTGTCACAATACATAGAAGCCCGCATTTTCATTTATAGGTGTATTTGATTTATGAATGTGTTGAACTACATTAGTACCCGGCACTGTGCGTCCACGGGAAACACTAAACGTGGATTGGCTCATTTCTGGGCCATACCACAGTGTATTCCCGTGAATGCGCGAACGTCGTTCGCATGCCGGATACAATTTTTCTTGGAAAGGGAGAAGGGTCTACACATAGCCCCTTCTCCCTTTTCCAAGGGGGCATTTTATTTATTTTTATTTTTATTCCATTCATTAGTACAGAGCAACTTGGCCCAAAATGGCACCCTGTTGCTCCGTACTAATGAAGCAGTACGCGCGTTCTAGTGTTCCTAGAACCAACGCGTACTGCGACAAAACCTTTTCAAACGGCAAAAGAAACGCCGCTTGAAAATGTTTCGTCAGCCATCAGTGTTCCAGGGCTGCAAACTTGGGAAAACTAGTACCCCGAGCCTGCAAACCTCGGAATACTAATGGCAATAACGACCTCGCCGGCGGGCCATTACTGCCTTATGTTTATACTCCCATGGCCATCATTGAGGCCCGAGCTAACTTCAGGCCCCGGAGACATTACCATAGGCGGTAATGGCCTGCCGGCTCGGCGGTTATTGCCACATTAATATATCGTTGCCATGTTCACTCATAATTTAGGACCTCATGCGTGGCTCCAAATATGTACATAACTGCCTGCTGTTGTCAATTTCCTTGTTCAGAGAACCCTAAAAGTGTATATATTAAGATATATTAGTATGTTTTAAGTTTTACAGTTATGTGATGTTACTGATATCCATATGTATTGGAAGCACATGTTTGTTATAAGAAACATTTTATAAATAAAAATAAAAAATACAAAAAGTGTGCTGTATCTCAGGCTCCCTTCAACAACATGAGTCAATCAGTTTAGTTAACATAATGTACCAAGTGTTGTTAATGTTTATGCTGGTTTTTCATACCATTCACTGCATTCACGTTATTTGCTTGCACTTTTGCACACAGTTAGACCTGCAGCAGTGCAATGCTCATTGGTCAACCCACGAACAGTGCTCACCCAGTTCTGCATCCTTATGCACTTCTTACTATGCACAGTAATTCTGCTGCCACCGTTTACATACATATAAACAACAAAACATGCAACTAACATTACCATTACATTCATGTAGCGTCATTGGTGTTATTGGCTTCTAGAGAGAGTGAAATAAGCTTCTCTTTAAAAAGCAGCCAGTTTATTTGCAGCTGAGCCCATAGTACCCATTAGTGCAATGTAGTGCTATGTTCCATTAACTGCTGACATAACCATTGATTATGAAATGTTTTCCTATCCAGCCCCACATTTAGTTATGATGGAGTTTGAAATGTGCAGAAATAACTCCTCATGATGCTAATAATTTGTTGCCATTACCATGGCTTAAATGTGTCATTTCAAAGGGGAGTGCGATATCATATGAGTCTGACTCAACTTGACATGCCTCCATGTATGAGGATGGTGTACAGACTGCCAGGACTTTAGTATTAGGTGACTGCGCAAACGCAAGAAACGATTGGACATTCCGAAATTATAGATGTCGTAGACTCACCATTTTCTCCATCTGGCCTCCTTTCCAGCAGTAACCAGGACAGCAGTCCCCACTGCTGATTGCATCACTAGTCATGGACATTTGTAATCTCGGGTGACACAAAATGTTCCTTTTGCCTCAATGCAGGATCCTTGCATCTCGGTGAGACCCCTCCCACACACTTATTTTTCCCTTTTGTTGATACCACTTAAGAGAACTAATTGCACACCTTTGTGCCCTCTCCATGGTGTAACGTTCAATGCACATCGCCCTGTGCTTATCCCTGCTTCTTATTCGTAACTCCCTCGGTATGTAATCTCAGAGTCCTAGTTATATAATATGGCGTTATTAATCCGTTTCACAGGCTGCACCAGGGGGTAACTGCCAACCGCCCGAGTTAAAGGCCAGAGCGAAGTGAGGGTGATTAATAAGGGGTCTGGGATGTTACCCCCGATGTAGCCCATGGAATGGGTTAATAACGCCATTAGCAACCCAGGTTACAAAAGCTATAACTCAGGGTGCTAAAAAAAAGTATTTCCATTCATTGAATGGCACACTGCGCAGGTCCCATTCAATGAATGACAATACTTTACCAAGATGGCTGCCATTGTTGTAGACGACAACGGGAAAGGGTGGGTACCTAGAAGATGGCGCATCAGGGTGGGGAAGGCAGCCAACAGGTTCCATGGAATGCAGGCTGAGTTCAGGAGTATCAGCCCGCGAACCAAGTAACCTAATTGGCTTCCCCTACCCCCACCCCGGGTGCTAATGGGGCATATGTGAGGTCATTGCTGTCACTTCCCCAGGGACAATGAAGAGGGTGGATTTTTGCTGCTGGAATAAACTAATTTACTTAGTATTTGGCTCCACATCTCTGCTTGCCTCTGGTGAAAATCTCTTGCTGCCCCTTTAGTCACCAGTGGCTAAGCCTCCACACCCATATGCCTTGTTGTGCACTGAAGGATGCCTACAGCTCAGCCTCAGCTTTGCTCTGCTTGGTGCGTGACCCCCCGGTCCCCCCAGCCCTCATTTTGTCAGATAGGGTGTGTCTTTCCTTGCCTCTTTTACCATACCAGTCCAAACCTGCTGGGCTTCGGTTCATTTCCATTCGGTATACCTCTCATGCTGATGATGCCGCGCACTGCACCGGTTCACAGCCCACACCTGAACCACCTCCCTCATGATCCCACCAAGCCTCCTCCTCAACCCCATAATCTGACATAATGGATCGGCCCTTACCCTGTGGAAATATGCTGAGAGAAATTACCTTAAAATTAACTTGGAAAAAACTAAGGCCATGAGATTCACCAAACAGAATACCTCTCGTGTCCAGCTGAGAGTGGGCCGTGATATTATCACCTATATTCCTTATTATCGCTATTTAGGGGTCGAATTTGAGAACATCGGGGACTATGGAACCTGTAAACAGTTGCATATTTTAAGAGCGGCACAATTGACCGCCTTGTTCCACAGATTTACAGTAAATCAGGGGGGTTTTACTATTTGGGGCACACGTCGACTCTATGTTCAAGTACTGTCCCCTATGATCATTTATGGTCTAGAAGCTCTCCTTAATACCGACTTGAAATGGCTACAGGTGATAGAAGGAACATTTTGGCGTTCTATCTTGGGTCTACCGCCAGGAATTCCCATGGCAGTAATAAGACTAGAACTGGGATTGATCTTGCTGAAAGGTCAAGTCCTAAAAAAGTGAGCCTTACTATATCTGAGAATGAGTGGTGACTCAAATAATGGGCTGGTATAGGCCGTCTACCAAGAGATCTCTAAGGAGAACCCCACATGTCCTGCGAAAGAGCAAATCTCCAGATTGTTGATGGACGTTGGTTGGCAAACCCGGGTGGGAAGTATTACAGAGGAAGCACAGAGGGCCCTGGGTAATCGTATAGATCTCTGGGATTGGCTAGAGAACTATGCTCATATCCGGGAGCTGAAAAGCTATCAGTTTGTCCAGTATAGACTTTACAACTTTAAAAAACCTCAGAGCTACCTCAATTTGTGCCCTGATGTGAGACTTAGACGGTTCACCTTACTTCTAAGGCTCGAACAACTACCCACATTAACGATCACCAAGAGAAGAGATAGGATCGCTCCTGAACTACGACTTTGCCGTTTATGCAAGGAGAGGAATCAGTACGAGGCGGCCAGACATTTGTTGACTGAATGCCACCAGATGCTAACTGCCATAAACCTTGGCTTGGGCAATTTTGTACATAATCATGGATATATCAAAGAGGAATTATTCTGGCATCATTGCATCAATTCTAACAGCATGAGACTTCTGATGGCATTATATAATATTTGGCTAAAGGTGGAAAAAAGTCTTAATGTAACCATATAGGAGGACATAAAGATAATCTATTGAACATTTACTGTTTAAGCCTATTGGGCTCTGACATTTATCATGGGAATGCATTTAAGCAAAAACTATTATAACAGAAAACTACTATTGCCATGTTAACCACATGCTGGAAGCCCGCCCTGAAGATTAGCTGCCATTATGAGGCATTATATGCTTTTTTTTTTGTTTAAACTGTAACTATTGCTCTCCTAAAGCTATGAGATGAAGACATGATGGCTTGATTGTTTAGGGAATTTGATGATAAATTGCTATGCATTCTTTTTTTTTAATGATAATTTTTACTTTAAATATGTTCTTTTTCTTGTTCCTTTTATGTAAAAGTTATATTAATGTGTAAAGTTTCAACGTAAACCATATCACAATAAAATATTATTATTATTATAATGGCTTTGCAGTCCCCTGCATATCAGGCACAGTCGTATGTCCAGGCTCTTTTGACTAGGGTGGCCCAAGTGGGGCACTGATTTATGTAGGGGTGGCATGAAGTACAAGTGCACGCACCCACACATAATGATCATAGTTTAGGATAATGGGGTGGCACCTCCGGTGACCAATCAGATTCCAGATGTAATACTTGCCACCCCAGGCCACTCCCTGGGCACGCCACTGATCAGGCATCAGGCATTTCACCTAGCCACCACTTCCAGACACAATCTCAGGTGACTGGCCCTGCACACTCCCACCCTGAAGACAGCTACACAGTCAATGGCAGTCCATAACCACACGAGTCACTGAAGTCACTGCCCTGTAAAGTCCTACAAATTAACCTGTCTACATGAATACACGTCAATCAAGTGCTCCCCACTGATGTGACCCCAGCCACACCCTTTGGCTCCTCAGTTCAACAGCAAGCGGTTTATGTTGATGGTGGTGACCGCAACACTGCCAGGCACCATTCTAACAAGGTGCCCCTCATTGCAAGCCAGTCAGGTAACACGACATGAACACCTGCACTGTTCCCAGTGAACACCTGCACTGTTCCCACTCTACCATTTAAAGCCATTTAAAGCAACCGACCTATGTTATGCAGCATAGCAAAGCTACCCAGAACCCCAGAAGTTCCTCACACAGCCAGGAGTTCCCACAATTTCACAGACGAGACCGCAAGCATTATACTGGAAAGTGGCATCGCCGGCCCAGAAAAAGGCTACGTGTGTGAACTGTCAGGGTTCTGAAGGGCAAGCGATGTGTAGAAATCATCCTCTGACAGCTGGTGAAGTTGACCTGACATGTATGCACCGTCAGGGTTCTGAAGGGCAAGAGATATGTGGAAATCACCCTCTGGCAGGTGGTGAAGTTGACATCTTTGAAAACATATATGCACTGTCTTGGTTCTGACATCATTTCGTGCACAGCCAAGTATTACTTGCTCTAGATCAGTGTGACGCTGGACAGTTTCTACATCAGGACACAGCAAAAGGGAGTCCACCAAAGTGTTCATCCCGCTTTCCGCGCATTGCAGTCACAAGTCATTTTGGGGCATTTATGGTGACCAGTGGACAGCATGGCGACTATAGAACAGTGCTGTTTGCTTCCTTTAGGCACTGGACCCTCTTTGGCTACTGGGTGTTACCCAGGATTATGTGCGGCTTTCTAAAGGGGGGATTATGTGCCATTGCCCTGCTTCTTCCTCGTGGCACTGTGGGCATCTTACCTGAAGTGACCACCTATAAATACATGGGACCTCTGCCCCCACCACGCAACCCCGACCACTCTACTTACTGTTCACAAGCCTAGTCCAGGGCATGTGTTGTAATGGATGGGTCACTGTCTGTGTTGTCTCAAGGTTCAGCGTCCCTGCTCTGATATCTCTCTGATATGATATTATAATAGTGCATGGGGTGCCCCGCTGATATGGAATCATGCGCTAACCTCTTGCACAGCACCCGCTACTGCCTCTTACTGAGTGATCAGTACCCCCCCAATGCAAAGGCCAATGGGAACTGGTTATCAAGGGGCCAAGCCTTGATAGCTGTACACACATCCAAACTCAATGCACAAATTACCTACCAGATCAGGCCCAAAAGAAACCCTTGTGATGACTACATTCATTATATAAAATTGTTGATGGCCTGAGGCCCATGATACCAACTTCATGCAGTAAAAGCTCCCAGCACCTTGCGATGCGCCGCCCCGTAGGAAGAGTATCGACTCAGTCGTAGATGCAGCGGAGGGAGAGAAAGGCTGTGATAGGCCTGGAGGGAAGGACACATGAGGAGTGCCCTCACAGAAATTCATCTTGTGGGATGTCCATGAAACGATGCCACGGTATGCCATCATTCAGCCCTGCATGCCTAGGTTATGCCATAACTGCGCTGACATTCGGCCGCTCTCCCGCGTAAAACACTCCATAACGAACTCCATTCTGTGGTCCCAAAACCCTCTTACAGTGCTTCAGACGGTACCCCTACAAAATATCCCCACCAAAAACATGGCCGTTTGTCTCGCCATAGGCGATATTTTTTGGGGGGATAATTTGTGGGAGCGGAGGTTGTGGGGGTGTCCCCCGCACATTTTAAAATAATGCGGGGGTGTCCCCTGCAGGGTCCATGGGTCAATATCGCCGCAAAAATATGGCAATATTTTTGTATCGCAATATTTTTACGGGGACATTAACACATGGAACCCTTCAGACACAGGTGAAAATAAAAAGAAATGCCTGGTGGCCTCGTGATTGGATGCTGGATGACAACTGGGCACCTAATGTCAACATGAGAGAGTCTTGCTCCTATATTTGCTGTGCATCGGTACTAAATCGAGGCCACAATGGTGGTGATATGTACAAATGGCACTCTCAGGTACACTATGCCAGGGTCTCACCTCGTACCACTTGGTTCCACAGCCGTATTCTAAGGTTCTGTGCTCATCTATCTTGATTCCATTGTATTGGACTGATTGGAACTCTTAGGCCCTGAATACACCCCATATGCCATTCATTTACGTCATGTGCTCGGATTAAACTGGCCTATGCCCTGGCTACACCCACATGCCCCGGTTTGAAGTCATATACTCCTGTTATGCCTCATCCTCCCTGATTCTGCCACCAAATGCTTTGGTTTTGTCACCATGTGTCCATTCAATACGCCAACAGGCCCTGTTTCTGCCTCTTATGCCCTGGTTCGGCAAATGCATTATCTGGTTTCCTGTGCCCTGTTTTTGCCTCATATGCCACCTCAAACTGCCTTAAATGTCCTCATCTTGACTTACATAGACTAGTTTCACCAGCATATGCCCTAGTTCTGCTCTCATATGCCACTGTATGCCCCCGTGCCACTGGTTTTAAGTGAAAATGTTGTTTAGAAAAAAAAAACATGAAAAAAGACCGATTTAGAAAGACCGCTCTTTGACTGCACAGAGCGGTCTTTCTAAATCTAGCTGTCACGCTCCTGTCGCACACGAGAGGTGAAGGAGTGTGTGTATATGTGTGTTTGTAGAGGGTATTAATGTGGGGAGCGGACGTGAATCCTCTGATTTCAAAGGTAAGGGGAGGTTAAAAAATTATATTTGGTGAATATTAAAGGCTGCACCAAATCGGGCAAATATAATTTGTCTTTTTTGTGTGCGGCCTTTAATAATCGACAATATCACATAGAACCGTGTCACCACCCTGTGCCCTGGGTGCAGCACCTCGTGGGCCGGGTTCCACCTCATTGGCCCTGTTTCTGCCACCCTATGCCTTCTTTCTGCCTCACATGCCCATGTTCTGCATTACTATGCCATGCAGGTTTCACCCAGATGACTTCCCTTCAGGGGCGGCCTCTTGCTGTGCCAGTACATGCAGCCCGACAAGGTTGACTGGGGTGCAAGACACACACAGGGCTACTAAGGTCAGATCTTCTCTGGCTTTCTACTGCTCACTTATCAGTGAAGGGCTCTCTTAGTAATTTCCCAATTGGGGACCTTGGAGGTGCATGAAGTGTTATGCATGCCATACCCTCTAAGCGCCCCCATAGAGTCAGAGGAAGTAGCAAAGAAGAAGATACTTTTTCTTTTGATTTCCATAAAAGCTTCCTTAACCCACTACTGCCTTCCTCTGCAGATCCCTGGGCCCCAATATAACTATAATGTCTTCTGCTTACTCCCTGTCTGAATGAATTCCTCCTGGTACAGGCATGTACACTTCACACCATCTAGAGCACTGGTGTGTGGCGTCTAAGGTGTGCCGATCCTGGCTGTGCATGTGCAGAGTGTGTCTGGGCACTGGATGTGCAGAGGGTGAAGTAAAGGCTGCCGTGCACTGTTTGAGGTGTGCATAGCAGGGTCGAGATGGTGGAAGTGAATTACAAACTCCTGGGGCAAGTCAGGGCTATAGTTTAGCTATGCCATAGCAATTGCTAACTGCATCATTCAGGATTGGTAACTGTTTGCTAATGTTTACTTGATGACTTGTTAAATTCTCACTACCAGTGTTTTGCTCTGTGACCCGTACAGCGCTCTGCTGCTCTCGAGCTAGGTTTGCGCTATAAACATATACAACACTAATGCAATGGATGCATGTGTAGTTGTCCGTACAATGCACCCCGTTATTAAAGACTTTCATGATTTATAAGTCCTGGAAGAACTTACAACAGAAGACAGTGAGACAAGGAGAAGAAAACATGTCATCCTTTCCATTCGAGTACACTAGATGAAGCTTACCCTGACGCGTCTACATATAGCCGCCGGTCAGATAGCACAGCGAGTAGAGCGCTCGCTTTGACATCCGTGCAGAGCCTGCCGAGGTCGATAAATGAGCATCACACACCGTGGATAATAATAAGCAGCGATCAGATGCCCGAGGGTTCGTAGCGCGATATAAATGCAAATTATTATACATTTCACCATGCCCAATGTTATTCAGGAGATGCTCATGCAGTACTGTTTCTTCCTTTGCTTCGCAGAGCTAATAATCCTGGACGTATAATGGGAAAAAAACCAAACTACAAGTCCCAGAAGCTAACTTGTTTTGCATAGGTGCACAATAAATGCCAATACATAAAGAATAACAAAGTAAAAGTGAACATTGTTTACACAAATGGTATATAGTTAATATTGTAGGCAAAGTAATTCCCTGAGGAAATATTACCTTAGACATATTGCCATATTCTATATGCATTTACACCACACAGTTGAAGCCGAATAAACTAGATGTGCCATGTCCCACAGGCCACAGCGCCACCAGGTAGACATCAATGAAGGTTCAACCCCAGTTCAGTGCCACATGAGCAAAGCATTTTGGGTATGCAAATAAGCCTACGTGAAAGTGTTTTGCTACAAAAAACACCCTTTGGCCTACAGAGCAGTGCTACTCTATACATACATGTGTCAACCACAAACAGACAGTTCTGAAGGCTGAAGACAATTGCATACCAGTTTTATTTTTTGGTCTGGGGCCAAAGTTCCATTCTGATATGGTAAATCGTCACTTTCAGAATCGCCCACTTTACTCATCAGTCTCAAGAATAGTCAAGACAACATGTGCAGAAGCCTTATCTGTTGACCTTTGCCTGTGAAAAGAAAAGGTCATGTTAGGTTATGTGTACATTACTTACATATCCTCATCTTGCCTGGAAGTGCGGTCAATATTTCTTTCTTGGCACCCTACAATTGCATACCAGTGTCACACATGTAAGAAATCATCAGTGTAGCATAGTCTAGCAGCAGGGTTCAAGTCGAGGGTACACGCTGGGGGGGGGGAACAGAGTCCACCCACTTTATTCAGAGGGTGGACTCAGTCCCCCACCCCCAGCTAAAATGAGAAACATTGAATGTTCTTTTTGAATGTATGCATTAAAGCTGACCAAGGGATTGAACCGCATTCATCAGGTTTGAAGGCCGGATGCTTCAGCTCTGCTATATAACCTGATGAAAAATAACAAACAACTAAAGATGAAATGTCCCATTTCGGTACTGCAAGTGCCAGGGAAAAAAATGTGTATTGGTTCTTGTAGTTTAAAACATGCACACCTTTTAACATTTTCAAAAACACTATCAGAAGAAAATATACTCTCTTGGTTTTGTGTGTGTGTTGATTTTATTTATTTATTTGCATTTTTTTTTTACAGCCCTCACACAGCTCGGGGGCATCGACATACTGTTAAAGAATTTTTTGTTGCATATTTATAAAGCACTTAAATACCCAGAGGTTTCTAAGCGCAGACCTGGGGGTTCGAACCTGTGTGGCTTCGTGTTGTCTTGCTTCCAAGGCAAGCACGTTGCCACTGAGCTATCCTCCCGGGACTTATGAAAATCAAATGCCATTCGTCCTGAGCAAATTGGGTGGTTATGCAAAACCAATTTAATGAAATGTCCATATTTCACCTTGAGATGCTAATTTCTGGCGATGTCACATCCCATTGCACTTGTTGATGAGTCCCCCCACTTTCATTTGTAGGACGTGACCCCTGTACAGCAGCCTTGTGATTGGAGAATTGGGTTTGTGTAGCGTAAACCAGCAAAGTTGTGATGGATTTAAAAAGGCTGGGAAAATACCTTTCCACTTGAAATGTGAAAATAGAATAAGCAATTTGATCCAAGTTGCACATGCCACAGCGGCACACAGTAGCCATAAGTACACCTTCAACTCAGAGCCACATGAGCAAAGCATTGTGGGTATGCAAATGTGCCCAAATGCAAGGTGTTAACTCTACAAAAGTGTATTTGACTTGGAGGACATGATACAAACACCCCACGGATCAGCCGTCAATTGCAATACATGAAGCATTTGGTTACTTGGGGATTTTACAGCTGAGACACAGTACTGAATTGTTAACATATTGATCGCAACCAGCCTCTACTTTGAATGTTTCATACTGTATTGAACATAAGTAGGTTGTAAAAGACATTACTCTCCTAATTATAGTGGCTCACTCCAGCAGAGGGAGGAGGCGCGCCTCAAGTTCAGAAGTAAAAGGTATTTGATCTGCGTTCATCATTAAAGGGCCATTAAGAGTACATTTATCACCCCGCATCAAATGTGCATGAAACAGAAAGTCAATTAGTCTGATAATGAACCATAGAAGCGTTCAGAACAGCGCTCTGATCAAGGGCACCAAAGTTTAAATGCCAGCTCCAAGAAGTTTAGCATTAACTCTGAGGCTGTCTTATGAGCTGAAAGAATATAGTTCTTAAAAAAAAAAAAAGCAGAGACCACCATGGACCACGTGATGAAGGGGATGCAGGGGTTTGCGACCTGTGTCTCCCTAGATTTACTGGACTACTATCATTCAAACCATCACCTTTGCTGGCTAGGGTTCAGAGGAGATGTAGTTCAAAACATCTGGCATTCTAAAGGCTGCGGATCCAATTCTCACCAGCAGTAGCCAGCATAGACAATGGTGAGGGATCATGGGAGTTTTAGTCCAAAACATCCTGAGAGCCAGGGGTTGCAGACTCCTGCTGTAGAGGATCAGAAAAGAGGGGGGCAAAGTGCAAGCAAGGCCGGCGTATCTGATCTAGGTGTACGTAAGACAGGTGTACGTGGTCCAGGTGTAAGTAAGTTGGGAGTGAGACGCGTTTTAGTGTGTCGGCTTTAAATCAGCCAGGTGATAGAGGGTTAGGTGTGAGGCATGTGGAAGTGAGCCTAGTGTTTGGTGCTTGGCACATAGCCCAAGCTTGATGCATTTGCCTGGGAACAGGAGGATGCTGTGTGATGTGGGTTCAATACTCTGGCCCTTGCAATGTGGCCCTTAATCCCCCCCCCCAGATCGATATATTGGGTACCATGAGTGGGTAATAATAGTGACACCAGTTACCAAAGTGTTTAGTAACTGGAAGAAACCAGGGTGAAGCGCTCTATAACTCCCCAAATCATTATTAACAGAGAATCATGGTGTGGGTGAGCTATAAATTAATGGGCAAGTGGACAAGGAGGTATTGGGTAATATTATCCCATAAATAATGTCGCCATTCAAATAGTCGCCGGGAAATGGTATAGGCAACATTATTTATGGGAATAATTTATGGGGTAAATGGGAGCAGGGGTGTCCCCCGCAGGCTCCATGTGGTAATACCGCTGCAAAAAACGGCACCATTCTTGTATGGCGAAATCTTTGCAGGGATATTATCACATGGAACCGACAAGGAGTAAGTGATGCAGTTCTAAGACTGGCAAGTGGAAACTGACAAGATGCAAGTGGGAAACGTGTAAGTCGGCCAGGTGCCCCTGAGTCAAGTGTAAGCAGGTCAGGTGTACGTGAGACAGACGGGAGCTTTGCAGTATGCATATGTATCTGTCTTCTAAATATAGAACTGTACGCTCATGTTTTTCATGTATTCGAGTTGTAAGAGATTTCAACCCGGCACTCGACGTAAGTCAATGCCTAGCGTGTGATGCACAGCTGGAACCCTTAATTATTTATTTATGTCTATAAGTTCTTTTATTTCTGAATGATATACCCTTATATCACGCCCCTCTCTTTGAATCCCTCCCGGTCACACTGAACCAGGAAGCAGGCTGTTTTGCAAAGTTAAAATATTTATTTTATGGATTTTCACGATATATATATCACACTATTTTAATGGTTCTACAATGATCACCAATGGGGTGATGTCACAATAAATCTCTTTAATCAAAAGGAGTAATGATAGAAAAATAATGCTGCATAGAATAATACTTTGTGTAGGTTCAATCAAAATGCAATGTGATCACTCTTTCCCGCTGCACACTACTCAATCCCCCCGATATGCAGTATAAAGAGATGGAAGGAGAGAAACAGGTTTCAGGAATACACATTCAACAAATACAGTATCAATTCCAATTCCCCCCCAGCAAACACAGAGATAAACAGGAATGATGGCAACTTGTCAAAATGCTTTTGAATGTGGCTTTGAATGGATGGGAAAAACACTAAAAATGGATTTAATTCACTAAAATGGTTTCAATTCTAGTGGGAGCCACTTTGTATAGTTTCAGATAAACACTAGCAATGATTATTGAGTAATGATCAGGTTGAGAACTGATGCAATGAACAGCTATTTCACACGTGATGGATTTGCGCCAAACAAAACATTGGCGGCAAACTTTTCTGTGTGCAGTAAGCACGATTGCAGAAAAACTATAAGGATGACCTTTTGGATTCTTTGGAAAGCTGAAGATGTTACCTTCAAATAGACACCTAAATTTCGTTTCTAGCATAGACGGTGAAGAAGTTATGAAGGTTTTTGTAGAGGTTGTTTTTTTTTTGTTGTTTTTTTAGAAAGAGTCAAAATTTGTAAAACAAGGTTGCGCTTTTTAAAATTACAAACAAAGTTTCTTATAGTAGGGAGACTATGAAGCCACAAACTACACGACAGCACAGCCACCAGCCCAGCGACGCCTATGGCTGGTTTTTGCCCTCTGAGACGCTTGCCTTTCTTCAGCAAATATATTAGCGCAAGATGATTTTAACACTACTATTACCAAAGGACTATAGGGATGAGAGAAAGATTCAGGTAAGACAAAAGATTTTCTACAATGCAGTTCTGGATATAATAGAATGGGTTTGGATAGAATTACTTATGGAAAATATACTTGCTAGCGACAATCCTATGCTATGGATACTCACTACCAATGTTTGGAATGGACCCGTCAGGGATCTGGTCAGGGAGACTTTCTGGACTGGAATTCTGCTAGCACACCGGACTGGACTCAAGGCGCTCTGGACACTGCATGGCGGGATTGGACTGGATCTGACAGGTTGGTTCTGGTTCGCAGCTATCTGGTCACAGCTCTGCTCTACTGGGTCGGATCTCTGGATTCTGGCAAGAATTCTTAGCAAGAAAGCAGCCCAGCTCAGCCAGGCTGTTCTTTTTTTGTTCCCCTTGGAAGTCTGGGGTAAAATCTGGTTTCAGGATTTATTAAAGGCCAACCTGAGAAGGGTTCAGCTTTGGAACTGGGCCTTTCTGCTTTCAAAGTTCTGGAGTCTGGAATATGGATTTCTCTTGCAAAGTGCTCCGCCAGCAATCAGATGGTGGGTGAATGTGTGTATGTCTCTAGGTCCTAAGCTATCTCTATTTATGTATTTTCTAAATGGCTGGGTATGCTGACTTCTACTAGGCACACCACCTGGTATTCTATTGGTTAGGGTCTTTCCTCTCCCCTGATTTGAGAAGAAAACAGAGTGTCATGATGACGCTTTATTGTATGATCCAGGGAGAACCTCCCCTTTGTTTCTGCACATGAAATCTATTTTTCATACAAGACATATTTACAATTTTACAAACTTGCTAGCAACAGCATATTGATATCACAGATTTGGTGGAGCAAGTATTCATCCGAGCCCCATCTCGGTGAGAGCTTGGGACTAGATTTGGCACTTTTTCGCACTTTTGGTCCAGTACCCAATGTCAGATTTGTCCACGTTTTCACACATATACGCGCATGATATCTGGGCATAATCATGTGAAGTTTCATGTTTCTGGAATCACCACAATTGCTACAAAACCACTAATTCTGTAGTTATGTCCCTGAACATAGAACAGAGTCCTGAGTAGTTTTAAAACGTGACCAGAATGTTCATATTAACAATACAGTCATTTTACACATTTTTACAATTTTGCACAGTCCTCTGTCAGTCCTTTTCAAAAATATACTTTCTTGTGCTTTAAGAATACACATAACTGTCTGTCCCCGCCTCCAAAGTTTTGGTGGGTCAAGAGCAATCCCTGCATCTGTCCTTTGGCAGGAGCTTCTGTTGACAATTGCATCTGCATATCTTTTCAATCAAGGGAGTCTTGTGTCTCTCCCCAGAGCAGCACAGCAAAACCCCCTCCCCTCTTCATTAACACCTGACTGGGAGTTCCTGGGCTTTGATGAGAAGCAGGAGATATGCCTTTTGTTGGAGCAAACTGTGGAATTTGCTTTGAAGCTCTTTGGCTGGCATCAGATTTACTTTAAAGTCAATTTGTTTAAAATTGTCTTTGATGAAATAAACTTACATTTTCAAAATAGGCAAACAAACCTCTAATTCCAGTCTTTTTAAACATAAAGATTAAATAGTTGCAACCAATATTGCTTTTGATAGCAAGTCCCTTAATTTCAACCATGTGATTTTAACTGCACAAGTTAAGCTTTCAATGTAATTAACTGACAGCTGTCACACAGGCAGCCGGCGATACTGCGCCCATAGTCTGACAGATTTTACAGACCAGCACACTTTTTAATGTGGATATTCTTGTGATGGAATCTGATTTTCCTGACATTGTGTGCTTATGTGGATTCTTTGAATAAAGTGACGGGTAACACCCAGCCAGGATGTTGGATATTTTCTGATGCTTGGAATCCATTATTTTGTAATTTCAGCAACCAAGGAAAAATGGATTGCAGAGCACTTCTGGGTTTCCATGCAATGAAGCACTGCCTTTCATGTAGTTTCCATTTTCACTCTGTGGGCAGCCCAATGACAGGTTTTATCTGTGTGGTCTCCTGTTCCCCCACTGACATAGGCAAAATAGATTGGCAGCCAACTTTCTGGTTTCACTGTGCAATTCTCAGAGGTTTAGTCGCATAGGTCTTTTTGCAGCCATTTTGTTGGTTCTGGTGCCACCAGCACACAGTGATGTCACAGGGCAGAGCCTAGTGGGTCAATACATCCCACAGAGTGTGTGTGTCACGAAGTGCGGATGGCACGTGTGCTTCATGTCTCACACTTCTATGTTGTGGTGTCTCTAATGATGTCAGCAACATGGCTTCTTGGTGCTTTAGTCCAGGCTGTCCATACAGCTGTCTCTGACCATGGCCTGCAGCTCTTCATCCACACACGATAGATTTGTACTGTACCAGGTCTGTATGGCTGGCTGAGAGGATACCTCTCAACAGATTTATCGATCATTGGTGCACTTGGGAATCCGTTCAAAATAGAATGGATGATTGCAGTGTTTTCTGGCCTTCCATCTTGTCATGAACTTGATGGAAGGGGAATGGTGGTGGCAAGATCCCGACTACCTCTTCACATGGGACCAGCAATACGTAATGGAAACCGTTTGTGGTCCGCAAGTTGCAATTTGCAGATCTTGTAAAGGAACCCCCAAAATAAGCACACAATGGGGGGTCATTCCGAGGTTGGAGGTAAGGGAAAATCGATGCCGGTAAAGGATTACCAGCATCGCTTACCGCTCGGGTTATTATGACCTGAGACCCCGCTATTAGCAGCACCGTAAACAACGGTGCCTCTATGAGCAGCATGGGTGCGGGCACGCGGCCCATCATACCGGCATGCCGCTAATGGGAGGAAATCACAAGTCAGGCGGACAAGCAAATACCGGCATCATGAAGGCACCAATAGGGGATACCGGCATGCCGGTAATGCCGGCATCTCGAACCAACCGTAAAATGCTATGTGCAGTGTTGCCAACTGCCACAGATGCACACAATCAGCACAGGTGGAGGCAATGGAGTCTGGGCCAGTACAAAAGGAGCACACCCACACACCACACCCCTTCCCACACCAAGATGATTCCAATAGTAGTAGCAATACTGGAGCTGGAGGACATGCTTGCATTGCAACACCAGCAACAACAACAGCAACAGCAGGCACCACAGAGGAGATGCAGGAGGAGAAGGAGGGTGAGACAGGTCCAGCATGCCCCATCAGTGCAGCCAGTGGCACCACGCAGGCAGCCCCCAATCCCTCGCATCAGAGCCAGTCCTTTCAACCTAACCCCGGAGCAGATCCACACCCTGTACCGTCTGGCCCGGGACACCATCACCACCATCTTGGACATGATACACAACAACATTGCCAGCCTCATTAAAATACGCACTGCCATCCCCCTCTACTGAAGGTGGTGTCGGTGCTCCACTTCCTTGCCACAGGCACCTACCAGCACATAGTGGGGCACATGCATGGCATATCACAACCCTTATTTTCTCGCATTCTGAACCAAGTGCTGGATGCCCTCCTCAAGCACACAAGGGACTACATATCCCTACCATGTACTCCCCAGGAGATTCTTGATCCCAAAGTTGGCTTCCATGCACTGGTAGGCATGCCAAATTGTATAGGTGCGCTCGACTGCACCCACGTGGAGTTGGCGGTCCCACATGCCATGGAGGTGGTGTACCCCGACCGCAAGCAATACCACTCTATCAATGTGCAGATGGTATGTGATGCCAGCAAGATCATAACATATTGTTGTGCCCGATATCCCAGATCTACTCATGACTCTATGGTCCGGCGAAACTCCATGCTACCACGCTACATGGAGAGACATGCTGGACGACGTGCCTGGCTGCTTGGTAAGTTGCATGACAGGCATATGGCACTGATTCGGGGGGAGAGATGCACACACCACCATGGTGTCAATGTTGATGTCACAGCATGATGTGCATATCACTAAACACTGTGCCCCAAAGCCTCCCAAACAGAATATGTCATCCAAATCCCATAGGACAGAAGTAAGGTCGACACCTATCACAACATGACAAACAGCAAAACCCCCCCCACATCCCACTAAACGTGCACCACTCATCAGCGGACCTCACCTTCCGTAACACCATCCAGCAACATGCAGTGAATATCCACTATGTTGCTGTCTCCAGCAAATCACCCCACAGGACAAGCATCCATGGGAGTGCATTGAACCAAACCACCAAGGGAATCCATTGTCTGTCACAGGGCCGCCACCACCACCACAGGAATGCAGCATGTCACTATGGCAAAAATCAGTGCTGAATGCCTAACATTGCAGAGCCTACTGCCAACGCTCCAAGTCAGCAATTCCTACAGAAGACAACACATCACAAATTAGACACGAACACAGCTGTATGCATACACGATGCATGTGCAACAAGATGGCAGTGCACACCTTGTATCATCTTGAAGATGCAACCCACACCTTTAGTCCATGGCATAGGACACAATGAGGGCCTAAGAATAGCGTGCATACAACCAGGGACATGTGCATGTGACCAACGATAATCTGCAGGCATGTGTGACTAGTACAGCTGTCCATTATGATTCGACTGACATGTACCTTTTTTTGCCTCCCATGCAGGTGACAGTGGCTATACCCTGAAGTCGTGGCTCCTCACCCCTGTACGAAACCCACAGAACAGGCACAAGGAGGACTACAATCCTTCCCACACCCGTACCCGTGTGGTCATTGAGCAGGCCTTTGGCCTGTTCAAGGTACGATTTCGCTGCCTCAGCCGGGCGGGTGGGGCACTCATATACAGGCATGAGAAGGTGGCCATGATCATCATGGCATGTGTAATGCTGCACAATATGTGTATCTGACGGAACGTGCCCCTGACCCCTGACATTGAACTGCTACCACCTGGTGATGAAGGGGATGAAGAAGATGTGGCTGCACATCATTGCGGCGCCGATGCACAGGAGGGACATGATGTGCGGCAGTCAGTGATAGCCAATATTGGCTGCAGAGAGTGACATGATAGTTTGACAGAGGGCACTGGGTGTGGGAGTACATGTACACTATGCAATGTATATGAATAAATGACACATGCGCAATGATGAATGTACACTCAAGATGTTTTTTTTTCACACAACGGGTGTATTGAAATTTACAATGAAGAAGAAAGTGCACCAACCCCTCAGCACCCTCACCCCCCCTCTGCCTCCCCCCAAAACTCCCCAACACACCCTCACCTCCCTCCCCCCCAAAACTCCCCAATGCATCCTCAACTCCCTCCCCCTCACCCCAACCCCCCCCCCACACATATCCATTGCCATCATCAGGCTTGCCAGTCTACTTCATGCCACTCCCTGCACCTGGTGGCGGCATGTCCGGCGGCGCAGGGTGCAAGCTGACCTGTGCAGTGGGCTGGTCTGGGTTGAGCTGGCGGAGGATGGTGTGGCCGCCTGCTCCATCTGGCGTGCTGTACGTTCAGCCTCCATAGCATCAGCGATGCGGCTGAGGACCTGCCGCAGGGCGGAGACCTCCTCGCACAGTCTACTTGTATTGTCTGCAAAGATTTTGCCCTGGGAGGAGGTGTTATCAGCAATAATCTTGCCCAGAGAGGCGGTGTTTTCACGCCACTCAAGCCTTGATTGGGCATTGTCATCCACAAATTGACGCACAAGGGCAATCAGCTCCTCATGCCGCTTTGGCCCCACCGGTGCACCTGTGGAGGTGGACGGTGCTTGGGTGTCATGTTCGGCTTCAATGGGCTCCACTATAACACTCATGGCCCCTTAATTATACTCCCCCCCCCCAGATTGCTCTGGGGTGGTGGCGTGATTTGGTGGGATGGTGAGGACTTGGTGTGCGGGGTTGTTCAGAGGATTCGTCCTCCAGGTGCACCCACACCTCTTCCTGTGCCTCCTCCTCAGCCAGGGGTGCTGTGGCTGCCGCCTCCCCGACTGAACTGGACTCTGCTGAGTGTGGACCTTCAGCTGTGTCCTGTGGCAGTGTGACAGGGGTTGCGGCTTCCGTCTTGACGGCCCTTGGCGGCACCAGTGCCGTGGCATCTTGAGGTGGTTTCCTTAGTGGTGCATGGCGTGCCTTGTGTTGGGCCTTTGAGGTCGAAGGCCTTTTGGCCTCATCCCAGGCCCTCTTCCGGGGTGTGGCTGGCTGTGGGGGTGAGTCCTGCGCCTAGCTGTCATGGTCTGAGCCTGTGGGGGTTAAAGAGAGGGACGGCATGAGTGATGGTTTGATAGGCATCATGCATACATTTGTATGATTGCTCATCTACACAATAGAGGGTAATAGGCATTTGAGTTTGGATGATCAGGTGGCTTGCTACATGGGTGGGTAATGCAGGCATACGTCAGGGTCACTCATGTTGGGTCAGACGTATGGTATGTGACATACATATTTGTTGGGACCTGCATGCAATGTGACTTATGCCATTTACATCTTTGTGTGGTTTGTGTTAGGTATAGCATTGCCTTGCTGTAGGCAACTGCATGTGTCTGTGCTGCATCCAACAACTTTACTGGGAATGTGTGTGTTTTGGGCCATGGCTTGCCTCTTTGGACAGACATATTGGTGGACTTTCATCAGACTCTACATTACAGTGTTTTCTTAGGACACTCACCTTCATCCGCCAATGTCATGGCGCCACACTCCATGTCTCCAACCCCTTCTATGGCCTCCATGCCGATCAGGCTCGCAGAGATGTCCTCCGACCGGGACAGCTTAATGGGCGAGCTTGCTCCCCCGCCAGTTGACATTGCCTGGCTCCTGTTGGCCGAGAGGATATTGCGGACTCGCAGGCGCAAGTCATCCCACCTCTTCCTGCAGTCCTTTATTGTGCTGGGGGGGGTGTTACTGACTGCGCTTACTTTTTGCACCACCAGTGCCCAGATCTCCTTCTTACGGATTATGGCTTCCCTCTTGAGGCTCTGGGCAAAAACAACATCTGCATTTTCTTCCATGGTCAACTCATCTTCATTAAAGCGCTCCTTGTCCTGGTGGGAGGCGCCCTTCTTCACAGCCTTGAGCATTGTGGTATTGTAGTGATTAGGATTTCACACACAGCAGCATCCTACAGGTCCTGGCTGCTGAGGATGGCAATGGATTGTGTTTTCAAAGATGGCCGCCGTGCTCCTTCCCGTTCCTGTGCGATGACGCTACTTCCGGTTCCGCTTATTTACTGTGACCGTTATTAACGGTCACCGCTATTAGCGGTGGCCGCTAATGCCGCATTGATTCTTGCCGGAAGTGCAAACTGCGCTTCACATGATGCCGCTAAGGGCCTTTTTTGGGCCTGTTACGGCATGGCGCTATTGCCCTTACCGGCATGGCGCAAAGCTTGTGCCCGCAAAGTCGTAATAGCCCTCCATTAGTGGGCTGTTACCTACAAGGACACAGTATTTGCTCCATGCCGGTAATGACAGTTACTTACCTCCAAACTCGGAATGACCCCCAATATCAGCATGACCTTTTGATCTTGGACTTAATGAGGCACAGGGCTGCAATGGCACACACCTAGCAACATGCAAACTTACTAACACCGGCAAGAAACCCACAAGCAACATAAAGTGTTAAATTCGAAGCAGCCCCGAACCCTAAATGATCCAGGTGCCATATATGGCTCTTTGGGAATCAGTGCCAAACCTTTAAAGACCCAGTGGCCATATATGGCTCTTCAGACTCAGCAGGGAACCTTAAAACACTGAGGTGCAATATATGGCTTTTTCGGGCTTGGTGCCGAACCTTAAAGGACACAGGTGCCATGTATGGCTCTTTCGGACTCGGCGTCAAACCTTTAAAGACCCAGGGGCCATATATGTCTCTTTCAGAATCAGCACCAAACCTTTAATGACCCAGGGGCCATATATGGCTCTTTCAGAATCAGTGCCAAACCTTAAAGACCCAGGGGCCATGTATGGCTCTCTTGCCACAACGAACAGTGATCTGAATAACAGACCAGGAAAAAGTACCCCCACATCACTCGAGAGGCCACCATGAACTCTTTGTGAACCACCTAACGAGGAAGTGCAAAAAAGAGCATACCTTCCATGTTTATGTTGACAGGAAATAATAGTGTGCCACATTCTGCTTTAAAAAGAAAGCAATAAAATGTAAAGTAAAACATGTATTCAATCCTTCACACAAACACACCAATGCGTCACCAAGAAAGAGATCTACCACCAACTCGTTGCTTGGAGAAGCGACTGACCCTGAGGGAGTTGGAGGTGGAGGAGCGAAGAGCTTGAGTAGGAAGGTATTTACGAAGACAGAGTTGGAGGTATTGAGGACCCAGGCCCCAGAAGGCCTTGTGGACAATACAGAGGGTCTTGAACTTAATCCTTGCATCCACTGGGAGCCAATGCAGAGATTATAGTGCTGGAGAGATACGATCCCTGGGCTTGAGGCCAAGGGCACATCTCGCAGTCCTGTTCTGGATGAATTCCAGAGGGCGGAGAGTAGAAGCAGGAAGATTTAGAAAGAGGCTGTTGCAGTAGTCCAGCCTAGAGAGAACCAGAGCTCTAGAGAGTGAGCTTCTGAGGGAAGGAGTTGGATCAGAGAGCGGCAATGCAGTGGGTGAGAGGTGCCAGGCATTGGTTGAACAGCCAGGGAGAGAAGTTAGACCCCTAGGGAACACCACAGGTAAAGAGTGAGATAGTGGAAAGAAGGACCCAAGTTGGACCTGGGAGGGTTGATCAGAGAGGAACGAGGTCTGCCAGGCCAGGGTCTGATCGGTGATATCCGGGTTATCATGGTGAGGATTGAGCAGGATGGCATCATCCTAGGAGTCAAAAAATGTGCTCCCAAACCCTGGCAACATGCAACTCAAAACAGAGAACACACGGATGAACCGCACCCAAGAGCATGCACATGATTGTATTTGCACACAATCAGCCAGAAAAAAAACACACACATGCCTCTAGACGTACACAAGAGCCTGCAAATACACACATATCCCTCAAATGCATTCAAAAGGCCAGTAACGAATGTGACCATAAGTACCTATGTGTACATGAATGTTCTGGTTACCACATATATGTGCATCACAATGTGTCAGTAACTCCAATGAATGTGCCAATAAGTGTACACAACCAGGCAATAATAATAAGAGTGCACACCATGTACCAGTAACTGCACCTAAATGTTATGTTATGTTATGTTAGTAGACTTTTATACTGCGCCAAATCACTACTGGAGTACTCTCAGAGCACATAGGCTTGGCATGGCGTGGCGTACTATTGCCCCGCCAGGGGTATCCAGCGCTTAGTCTGCTGGAAGAAAGGCAATGAGCCAGGGGGCAATAAGAGGATGGGAAAGCGGGAAATCGATGCTACCAGCATAGGGAGGAAGGAATGTAGAGGCGGAAGAAGGTTTTGTGATAGCATGGGTGCACGCCCGGCCGGATAGGTGGACCATGGTCCTGCAATGAGGCAGACGTTAATGTGTTCTAACGTGTCGTGATAGCTGGGTTGTGTTTCCAGAGCAGCTTTGGAGAATTGTAAGTTACACAATGTAATGTTAGATGCATGAGGAGCTTCAGAGTGAGCTCAGGCAATCCTGACAGTTGTTGTCCTCAGAAAATGACGCAAAGTGTTTGTAAGTGAAAATGTCTGAAAACTCAGTGTTGCACTAAATGCAATATAGTGCCTATAGGTACATACAACTATGACTGAAGCATCAGGCAATGTGCTTGCAAGTATACAATTGCTTTTTAAAACGAAAACATTAAATGCAACATGCCTGTAAATGCCCCTGAAAATCCATCCAGTTCCTATAGAGACAGTATGATTGTACAGGCAATGGTGCATGTGCAATGACCTATAAAGAAAATAATTCTGAGTAAGGGTCTTCTAGTCTGGCCATTGAGAGCTCCCACCCAGTCCAGCTTTTCAGAATGATCAATCACTATGCAAATATCTTCCATTTAGATTCACTGTACTCAGATGCATTTTGTGCAGATACCATGAAAACATGGAGTGGATTTTGAAAAAACAGAAGCGTTCAATAAACACTCGGCATTGTAACATACATAAACGTATTATTATTTATTGCCGTTTAATTCTCCCATCTGAAGGCTAGAACTGTTCAATGAAGTATATATGCACCATGACTACAAGCACTTTAATCTTAGGATAAGTGTTATGAAAAATAAGACTAGCACTGAGCACAGAGTGCATCGTGCAGCTTGTGAATTAAGCATCCAACCTCTATATCACAGACATATTCGTCAGTTATTAAGATCTGTAGTCATTCTTATGTTTCCAAAATGCTCTTTGATTTTATGCAAAGCAGCCTGGAACCCTCAATGGTATTATGTTATATAGGGGTGTTCAAGGCTGTCCATTTTGTCAAGATAACCTTTTAACAGAAAATTAAAATGGTTATTTTGATAATGTTTTTTGCTCAGTAAAAAAAAAGTTTAATGTTCTTTTTATGACTAAAATATATATTGGTAGTAATCATTGGAAATGAACGTTGTACAATTGCATTGTTAGTACAACTAAATGTCTTTAAAGAAAATTCTCTACCCGCAAATACTCACGATTTTGTCTCTTAAAATGTCCTTTGTTTTTTAAAAAAAAGGCACAGCTAACATTCAAACTCATGATTTATTTCTTTGGTGAGCATCAAGGCAATTTTTGATTTTGCATTCTGGTCCCCGATTTGTTAGTAGTGCTGTTGGTCACATGCATTTCTAAAGAGTGTGCACAAACATTAATAATTAACAAATGTGCAGAATGCCAAGCACAGTGGTAGTCCCTGCAGCCCGGCTCTCTAGTCCCATTGAATCTAACTAAAGAACCCACTCACGCCTTTGGAGCCTATACACATCCCACTCACCTGCCCCCCCAGACTGACAATACACCCTCAGTGTAAAGGGAATGTTTCTGCAGGACACACTCGTTGACAATGTATGTCTCCAAATGCCAGGCACATTCCCACCTCTGGGGATGCCTTTGTTGCTTCTGCTCTCACTCCGTTTTTAACTATTAAAAACACAGTACCCTTTCTCTGCTCCTTTAGGACATCTGTGTTTTTTTCTGGTTGCGCCGCGGTGCGCAACAGCTGTTGGGTCTATAGAAAATGCACCCCTGGAAAAAAAAAAAAAAAGAGAGAGAGAGAGAGAGAGAGAGAGAGAGAGAGAGAGAGAGAGAGAGAGAGAGAGAGAGAGAGAGAGAGAGAGAGAGAGAGAGAGACTAATAAGCTAACAAACAACACAAACTGAGACAAGCCAATAAAGATAATTCAATGAACCATTCAATATTACTTATGAAAATAAATAGAATGCAAGTTTGTGTACAACTAGGTCTCACATTGTCAAAATTACTTTCTTTATTCCACCAGTGTCCTGTCGATACTTTGCAGAAACTCAATAAGGAGCCTAAAGACCATGGACACTTCTATTCTGGGTAAAGTTTGTTACAGTGTTCGGTGAAAAAATGTTTTCATGACAATTAAATTGACCCCAGAGAACTGCACAGGTATCCTAGTGTAAGAGCCTCCCGGCACGTCAAAGCTATTTGCATAATGCCTTCTCATTGGCCCACCAGATAATGAAATCAGAACATGGTCCTGTGTTCCTTTGGGGAAAGATAGTGGGTGTTGGTTTCTTTTGTACTCCAAACCTTAGGTTTGCAAATACAGACTGTCACCAATCGTTAGAACTGAGGTTGGCTATCAGCAGTAAAGCTTTACGGCCCTTAAAAGAAACGAAAACATCATTTATTCTGTTGGCGAAGTGCTGGAATCATTTCTCTGGGCCCTCTATTCAGGTGTTCAGGGTATGAAACATACCCTAATCTAGGAATACAGGGTCTCCCTCAAGTTTTTTGTTGCTGACCTCATACTTGTGCCCAAACAGTCAGTGCCAGCTCATGAGACGGGCGGTGGGATGACAGAGTACGGTCTCAGAGAAAATTACATAGAATAGTGGAAGCGCCTTCCCATGGAGCCGTTATAAAAATATACTATTAGTCCACATGCTGTAGAAACAGGATAAGGGGAATACAGAGATGGTACTAGATTCTCATGGATGGCTTTGAGTGCCTTTTGTACATTAGCCAAATGGTTGTATTTCTCTGTCGGGCCAGCACGGGTGACCCCTTTACTCCACGGCCTGCACAGGGACCCACGCATACAAGGATTCCAAATGGCTTAAGGTCAGTGATGACCCACTTCGTCCAAGACCCGCATAGCGACAGTAGCATAAGTGCTTGGAGTTGGCCACTCAGCTGGACCAAGGCAATAGAGTTCTCTCTAGGGCATCTCCCTGGTCAAATTGAGGAAGGCGGATATTTGCCAATACTGGTAGACATTTGCCATTATGAATTGTCTTTAAAGGATGCATCTGGCAAAACTGCCCCAGGATTCCTCTCTGTGGGACTTCTTCATTTTCCGGGGCTCATCCACGGGATTGACGATTCACACGGTTTGACCACGTAAGGGGGCGGACCCACGGATTATGAGCACACTGCGGGGGCTCTCAGCTACAAACAACAGGGTTGCGTTGATTCAAATATTTGCCGGCCAACAAATCTATGGGTGCCACCACATTCAAGCCATCCCTGGGATCTTCCAGGGAATCCATTTAGATGTGGATTCCGGCAAGGAATCCAGACAACATTAAGTCATCCAGCCAGATCTGGCCATGGCTCTGCACTTCACAGTCTCTGAGGCAGGCATATTACATGACCATAAATGGTAACATATGATTCCGGATCACTCTTGCAGGATACGGATTTAGGCTGTTGAGATTGGTACTGGATTCACACAAGGGATCCCGACAGGAAGAACGTGGGATACAGGATGCTGGCACTCACTGGAACCAATCACAGAAACGGATGCCAGCAACTAGTGGCGCAGACATCTGGGCAAAGAGAAATGGGCAGTGTACCTTTTGAGAATTGGAAAGGTTTAAGATCTCACAGGGGCACATTGTGGAAATCATCCCTGTGACAGGGGAGGCAGAGGGGGTGAGGACATGGCCGGTAGCGGCCCGCCAACCCAAGTCTAGGCAGGTCAGAGTGAAGCAAGTGCCTTGGCAAGGGCTGAGCGCTGTTACTCGCAATGTTGGCCCCCGATAAGGGGGTGATAGCCATTCGTACCCCAGAGTTCATCTGGGGTGCAAATGTTTTTTTGTTATTTTTTTTTTTACAGGAGAGGGTTTTCGCGTATTGTGTGAGCCAAATTGACCAGGAGGAAAAAAAAGATGGCTGACACCATGGGAAAAGGGACTTCCTCCCTTTTGCATTTCCATGGTGGCAGCCACGGGCTGGCGTCATGCGGGGACCGGAGCACAAAACTCCAGGTAAGTGGGGAGAGAGGGAGGGGGTGGGAAATGGAGCGGGTTCTCTTTGGGGTGGGGAGGAGGGTGGGAATGCGGGGAACGGAACAGGGAGAGGCTCCCCATCTCCTCCCCACAATCAAGATGGCACCACCCTAGGAAGGGCCTCAGGTGGATGGAAACAGCCGGTGGTACACAGTGGGTTCTCACCGCTGTTCCAGCCACCTGATTGGTTGATCGTCCTTCCCCGGGTGTGAATCAGAGTTGTGTCCCCGATTTAACCTCAAATAAGCACTCAAATGGAATGATTTGTGTACCAAGCAGGAAAACTATTAAAACTAGAGGGTCTTGCACCAGGCGCAGCTTAGACATCACTGTCTCAAAAGAACTAATTTGCAGAAAGACAATAAATCCATGATGACACCATGTCCTATCAATAATCAGGTTTCTTTCCAACGAACATAGATACAGCATATTCCAGGCCCCATGCATTCCGCATCAGCAATCCAGGCACGCGCAGACAGTTCACAGCAGAACCCAACACCTTCCCTAGAGTCCATATATCTTTTCCAAATTTGTATGGGTACAGTGTCCCTGTAGAAAAGAAGGAGTGGCACTTTTAGACTTTATTCGGGGCCCATTCCTGCAGCCGAAGGTTTACTCCCATGCAAATCTTTATACGCAGCATGAACAACCTATACCTTGGATTTTCATCTGTGAGTAACAGGCTCCCCCTTTTCATCAGACTGCACATGCTTGCATTGGGTGTCCTGACACCCGTTGCAATGAGTGAAACCTCACCACGGAATGCAGAAGAAGCAAGCACAGAGAACGGGAGAATGAGGACATATTCTTTTTATTGGTTTTTGGGTACGTACATTTTTCTTTTAGAATGAAGAATTTTGAAATTGAAGGCTTATTCGCACCCTGGGAAGGGCCAATGGCCAATCAGGTGGCTGGAACAGCGGGAGAGAATACACATTCGCTCGTGCCTACCAAGGCCATGTCTGCACCTGGCATGAAATCCATAATAAATGGATGGAGCAGAAGTGGAAACAAAGGAGTGAGAGGCAGATTGAGGAGGATACAAGATCATAGGGTGCAACGAAGAAAGCAGCAACAGATTCAGCCGGGAACGTTGAGGGGGCGAGTCCATGTCAAGACATGGAATGCTTCACAAATGTGTTACAACGTGGCAGCTCCTTTCTGCCTGCTTCCTCATAGAACCACTGTCAGTCTTCCCCTCTTTCTCCATTTAGTTGGAAATGATGGTGTGATGGGCAAAAGATTGTGCCTTCAGAGCATCACGGACTGAACTGCTCCCAGCTTTCCCCAGTAGACCACCACCCCTGCAATTCAGCAAATGTATGCCAGCATGTCACAAATGGTGGTCATGCTGGCTGCTCCCGCCTATTGGCACATCCAACCTTCCACTAAAGGGACATGGGGAGCCAACCATGGGTATATAATAAGTAAGGAAAACAGACCTAATTATTTCTTGAAAAATTCTGACGGTGTCGTACAATAACTAATTGATAAATCCGACCATATCGAATACAAAAAATACATATTTTATTTTGAAAAAATACAAATTGATATAAAAAGGCTGTGTTTACATACACAAATCTCACAACCCTAAAACCAGGTTATAATAAACTATCACACAACACATATAAATGTAAAATACAAAAAACATTTAACATGTAGAATAATTACAAATTGTGTTTGTTGTGTTCTCATGTATAAACCAACATGTTTCTGTCCAATGATTCATTGATGTCTGACATTCATCAGGGGTAGCTTGTCTCAAAACATAGTAAGCAACTGTCCACTTTAGTCCTGGTAGGGATAGATCTTGAATAGATCTCAATACAAATCTATAAGAAACACATAACAAACATAGTAAAAAACGTGCGCATCTCCATCTTGACCAACTCATCTAGCGCTAAATGCAATACGTCAATATTTATAAAGGCATCTTAGTTAATAAAGCGCCTTGACATTGTTCCCAATCGGGGACTTATTAGTACCCAAAATCTGCTAAAGAATACCTTGTACTCCCAGTGTTGCAAGATTCAATTGCTGGAAAATGCCAACTAAAACCACCGGTGTTCAGCAGAACAACCGTATACCCTTTTGATGGGTATCAGATGGACACACTGTATAGAAAATAAACACAGACAACAAACACCATGTCACATATCCAAGTTTCATTATATGAAACCACACTTGTCTCCCAATTCCAAACTACCACTGTACACATACCTCTTTGAAACCACTTTGGAGCCGAGGGTAAGAATTGCACTGTTTTCCTTCTTGCCCACTCAATCTACAAAAAAAAAGTAGATAGCACTGTGAACTAAAAAAGGTATAAATATATACCTGTACCGTATCTCAAAAACGAGTATTCCAGCAACAAATTAGCGTTACAAATGTGACACCAAGACACAACTGCTGGATGACTAAAGCCTCGTCATAACTAGTGTTGTCCTTGTACATGACATCTAATTCACCTACATAGATAGACTTAAACCTCCTTTGTTAGGTTGTCAAGGGAATCAAAAATGGATCACTGTATCTCCCAAAAACCTCCTCCCACAGTATGGCTGATTAACCAAACACGCACGCTCACCAGCAAAATATATACAGAGTACAGTGCCTGCGAGTAGCATCCTGCAGCTGGCAACCACCGGACCGGCGAGGAAATGCTGCGGTCCGCATTAAGAAGGACTCTATGGTTCAAAGAAATGAAAAACGGACTACCAGCCATACTCGTATCGATGGTGTCGTTCGGTACTGAATTCTATAAACAAAAGCACAGGACTACCGTCATGAATGGTAGACAATCTAAGTCAACATCGGATGCGTGCATTCTGGAAATGCACTGTGCAGTGTAGCTTCACGTGTTTTAATACATTTATCGAAGACCAATATATGGTTTTTATGGCTGATTAATCAGACACACATGCTTGCCAGTAACAAATATAGAAAACCATGCCATTGGGTGAAATCCCATTACTTATAACACTGCGAGAAAACGCTGCAGTCCGCATTTAAGGAGCATTCTATGGTACCCAGAAATAGAAAATGGGCTAACAACCATACTCGTATCGGAGTTGTTGTTGGGTCCCAAAGTCTATGAATAAAGAAACAGGAGTAATGCCATGGACGGTAAATGATCTAAGGCATCATCGAGTGCGTCCCTTCCAGAAAAGGTATCTCCAGGGCAATGCGCTATGCAGTGTAGTTTTACATATCTTAATACATATATCAAAAATCAATTGACCAACTACACATAGAAGTATGAAGAAAAACACAAGAGCAAAACCTCCCCCATGTATCTCAAACAACAATGGTCACTACGGTCAGAGCACAATCGAACCATACTCAAAAAAATGTGTTCTTTTTCAAGGTGCACACCACATCACGTGCTTTATGCCATACATGATTTTTTTGTATGAATATAGAAGAAAAACCATCCAACAATGTATACATTCGATATAATTAATTCCTTTCTGTTACTGTCCAAGGCACAGCTTACAACATTGTGCTGACATAGTTACTATTCATTAATCATCACATCAAGACCCCAAAAAAGTGATCTAAATCATTCTCAACTGTTGATGATGCATAGACAGTTCAATAATAGACAGACCAAAGAGCAAAATGTCCTCACATGGCTCAAATGATTGCTGCAAAAGGAAACACATACAAGGCCAAAGAGTTACATACCCTGATCAACTCGGAACCCCATAAATGTGGAAGCAAAAAGTATATATTAATGCCTTCCAACATTGTGCCACTCTACATCCTCATTTAAACCAATTATGTGGCTACAGGTTTTATAAATCAATTTTTGCTCAAGGTAACCAGTTTTTGATCTGTAATTTCTTTGTTGGTTCTATGCACCTCTTTTAAGATCACCCATCTTAGGTCCTCATGACCCTTCTCAATAAAGTGTCTTACCATTGGTGCTTGTACAACCTTGGCCTTGATGCAACTCTTATGCTCAATCATAAGAGTCTTACCTTTACGGTTTGTCTTGCCTATATAATGTAAACCACAAGGACATGTGATCATGTACACCATGTTCGTATTGTTACAATTGCAAAACTCTGTAATGGTCCATCTGGAGGCTAGTCCAATATCTATCTCCTTCACTGTTGATATAAATTGGCACATGACACAGCATCCACATGGATTATTACCAACAATCATAGGGAGACCCCATAAAGTGGTTTGTTTAGCAAGAATTTGCTTTCTCTCTCTTATGTCATTCCTGATGAGAATATTTCTTAAGTTCTGGCTTCTCCTGAATGCTACAAGAGGGATAAAATTTACTTTGCTGTATGCTTTCTTCCAGTTCTTATAGAACACATTCTTGATCTTATATGAAAGGTCAGAGAAAGTGTTCACAAAGATTAGAATATTGTGTCTCTTATTCTCTTTTTGGCACTTGATCCAGCAGTTCCTCACAGTTATTATATGCCTGTTTGGCTGACTGTTTTACTAGTTTCTCAGGATATCCACTTGTCACCAGTTTGTTGTGGAGGACATTAGCACTATCCACAAAATGCCCCTTAAGGCTGCTATTACGTTTCAGTCTTAAAAACTGGCCGAAAGGTAAGTTGCATTTAATGTGTTGAACATGATGGCTCGAAAAATGTAGCAGTGCATTACGGTCTGTAATTTTACTGTAGGGTTTGACTCGTAGTACCCCCACTTGATGAAAAGTGGTGATATCAAGGAAATTGATTTCAAGTCTTTGACTTCTTGGGTGAACTTCAAAAATCTATTGTGTTGGTTGAGCCAAATCACAAATTCATCCGCCATTTGTTTATCACCTTCCCATATAATAAAGATGTCATCAATATATCGCGACCACTGTCGCACCTTATTTTTATATGGGTTAGTATCAGCATAGATGGTCACCTTTTCAAACATTTCAAAATGGAAGTTTGTCGAATTCGGGGCCATGGCGGCTCCCATGGCAGTCCCTTCAACTTGTTGGTAAAAATCCCCATCAAACTGAAAATAATTCATGGTGAGTGCATATCTAGTGCACCACAGTATGAAGCTATTACTCACTGGATGATTGTCTGTACGGCCCAAAAGTACTTCCTCAACTACCTCTAAGGTAGTATTTTGTGGGATAACATTATATAGAGACTGAGGGGGTAATTCATAGAATTTAGCGCACAAGTGGCGCACATGGCTGGCACACAGTGTGCGCGTGCGAATCTCTACGCCAGCCGCGTGCGCTAAAATCCATTTCCGCGCACAGCGTATTCATGGATTTTAGCTACCAAAACCAGACGTGGCGCACAGTGGCGCAGCGACCCTGCAGCAGCGCCAGTTACGCCCCCAAGAACGCCCCTCGCGCAGGGAAAAGCCATCAAAATCCCCAATCCAGTGCAAAGGGCTGCGCTAACCCTGTACCAGTATACATGGCCGCCACACAGCACAGGGGGACCGTGTATTACTGGGGTGCCCGGGAAGTTTCACACGCGATTGGCCCTGTGTGAGTGGAGTACGTGTATTACTGGGGTTCGCGGGAAGTTTCACACGCGATTGGCCCTGTGCGCGTGGGGTATGTGTATTACTAGGGTTCGCGGGAAGTTTCACACGTGATAGGCCCTGTGTGAGTGGGGTACGTGTATTACTGGGATTCGCGGGAAGTTTCACACGCGAAAGAGCCTGTGCGAGTGGGGTACATGTATTACTGGGGTTCACTGGAAGTTTCACACGCGATTGGCCCTGTGCGAGTGGGGTACGTGTATTACTGGGTTTGTGGGAAGTTTCACACGCGATTGGCCCTGTATGAGTGGGGTACGTGTATTACTGGGGTTCGTGGGAAGTTTCACACGCGATAGGCCCTGTGCGAGTGGGGTACGTGTATTACTGGGGTTCATGGGAAGTTTCACACGCGATTGGCCCTGTGCGAGTGGGGTACGTGTATTACTGGGATTCGCGGGAAGTTTCACACGCGATTGGCCCTGTGCGAGTGTGGTACGTTTATTACTGGGGTTCGCGGGAAGTTTCACACGCGATTGGCCCTGTGCGAGTGGGGTACGTGTATTACTGGGGTTCGTGGGAAGTTTCACACGCGATAGGCCCTGTGCGAGTGGGGTACGTGTATTACTGGGGTTCGCGGGAAGTTTCACACGCGTTTGGGCCTGTGTGAGTGGGGTACGTGTATTACTGGGGTTCGCGGGAAGTTTCACACGTGATAGGCCCTGTGCGAGTGGGGTACGTGCATTACTGGTGTTCGCGGGACGTTTCACATGCGATAGGCCCTGTGCGACTGGGGTACGTGTATTTCTGGGGTTCGCGGGAAGTTTCACACGCGAAAGGGCCTGTGCGAGTGGGGTACGTGTATTACTGGGATTCGCAGTAAGTTTCACACGCGATAGGCCCTGTGTGAGTGGGGTACATGTATTACTGGGGTTCGCGGGAAGATTCACACGCGAAATGGCCTGTGCGAGTGGGGTACGTGTATTACTGGGGTTCGCGGGAAGTTTCACACGCGATTGGCCCTGTGAGAGTGGGGTACGTGTATTACTGGGGTTCGCGGGAAGTTTCACACGCGATTGGCCCTGTGCTAGTGGGGTACGTGTATTACTGGGATTCGCTGGAAGTTTCACACGCGATTGGCCCTTTGCGAGTGGGGTACGTGTATTACTGGGGTTCGCAGGAAGTTTCACACGCGAAAGGGCCTGTGCGAGTGGGGTACGAGTATTACTGGGATTCGCGGGAAGGTTCACACGCGAAAGGGCCTGTGCGAGTGGGGTACGTGTATTACTGGGGTTCGCGGGAAGTTTCACATGCGATTGGCCCTGTGCGAGTGGGGTACGTGCATTACTGGGGTTCATGGGAAGTTTCATACGCGAAAGGGCCTGTGCGAGTGGGGTACGTGTATTACTGGAGTTCGCGGGAAGTTTCACATGCGATAGGCCCTGTGTGAGTGGAGTACGTGTATTACTGGGGTTCGCGGGAAATTTCACACGTGATTGGCCCTGTGCGTGTGGGGTACGTGTATTACTAGGGTTCGCAGGAGGTTTCACACGCGATAGGCCCTGTGTGAGTGGGGTACGTGTATTACTGGGATTCGCGGGAAGTTTCACATGCGAAAGGGCCTGTGCGAGTGGGGTACGTGTAGTACTGGGGTTCACTGGAAGTTTCACACGCGATAGGCCCTGTGCGAGTGGGGTACGTGTATTACTGGGATTCGCGGGAAGTTTCACACGCGAAAGGGCCTCTGCGAGTGGGTTACGTGTATTACTGGGGTTCGCGGGAAGTTTCACACGCGATTGGCCCTGTGCGAGTGGGGTACGTTTATTACTGAGGTTCGCGGGAAGTTTCACACGCGATTGGCCCTGTGCGAGTGGGGTACGTGTATTACTAGGGTTCGCGGGAAGTTTCACACGCGATAGGCCCTGTGCGAGTGGGGTACGTTTATTACTGGGGTTTGCGGGAAGTTTCACACGCGATTGGCCCTGTGCGAGTGGGGTACGTGTATTACTGGGGTTCGCAGGAAGTTTCACACGCGAAAGGGCCTGTGCGAGTGGGGTACGAGTATTACTGGGATTCGCGTGAAGTTTGACACGCGAAAGGGCCTGTGCGAGTGAGGTACGTGTATTACTGGGGTTCGCGGGAAGTTTCACTTGCGATTGGCCCTGTGAGAGTGGGGTACGTGCATTACTGGGGTTCGTGGGAAGTTTCACACGCGAAAGGGCCTGTGCGAGTTGGGTACGTGTATTACTAGGGTTCGCGGGAAGTTTCACTTGCGATTGGCCCTGTGAGAGTGGGGTACGTGCATTACTGGGGTTAGTGGGAAGTTTCACACGCGATTGGCCCTGTGCGCGTGGGGTACGTGTATTACTAGGGTTCGCGGGAAGTTTCACACGCGATAGGCCCTGTGTGAGTGGGGTACGTGTATTACTGGGATTCGCAGGAAGTTTCACTCGCGATTGGCCCTGTGCGAGTGGGGTACGTGTATTACTGGGGTTCGCGGGAAGTTTCACAAGTGATTGGCCCTGTACGAGTGGGGTACGTGTATTACTGGGGTTCGCGGGAAGTTTCACACGCGATAGGCCCTGTGCGAGTGGGGTACGTGTATTACTGGGATTCGCGGGAAGTTTCACACGCGAAAGGGCCTGTGCGAGTGAGGTACGTGTATTACTGGGGTTCGCGGGAAGTTTCACATGCGATTGGCCCTGTGAGAGTGGGGTACGTGCATTACTGGGGTTCGTGGGAAGTTTCACACGCGAAAGGGCCTGTGCGAGTGGGGTACGTGTATTACTGGAGTTCGCGGGAAGTTTCACATGTGATAGGTCCTGTGCGAGTGGAGTACGTGTATTACTGGGGTTCGTGGGAAGTTTCACATGCGATTGGCCCTGTGCGCGTGGGGTACGTGTATTACTAGGGTTCGCGGGAAGTTTCACACGCGATAGGCCCTGTGTGAGTGGGGTACGTGTATTACTGGGATTCGCAGGAAGTTTCACTCGCGATTGGCCCTGTGCGAGTGGGGTACGTGTATTACTGGGGTTCGCGGGAAGTTTCAAACGCGAAAGGGCCTGTGCGAGTGGGGTACGTGTATTACTGGGGTTCGCGGGAAGTTTCACACGCGATTGGCCCTGTGCGAGTGGGGTACGTGTATTACTGGGTTTGTGGGAAGTTTCACACGCGATTGGCCCTGTATGAGTGGGGTACGTGTATTACTGGGGTTCGTGGGAAGGTTCACACGCGATAGGCCCTGTGCGAGTGGGGTACGTGTATTACTGGGGTTCGTGGGAAGTTTCACACGCGATTGGCCCTGTGCGAGTGGGGTACGTGTATTACTGGGATTCGCGGGAAGTTTCACACGCGATTGGCCCTGTGCGAGTGTGGTACGTTTATTACTGGGGTTCGCGGGAAGTTTCACACGCGATTGGCCCTGTGCGAGTGGGGTACGTGTATTACTGGGGTTCGTGGGAAGTTTCACACGCGATAGGCCCTGTGCGAGTGGGGTACGTGTATTACTGGGGTTCGCGGGAAGTTTCACACGCGTTTGGGCCTGTGTGAGTGGGGTACGTGTATTACTGGGGTGCGCGGGAAGTTTCACACGTGATAGGCCCTGTGCGAGTGGGGTACGTGCATTACTGGTGTTCGCGGGACGTTTCACATGCGATAGGCCCTGTGCGACTGGGGTACGTGTATTTCTGGGGTTCGCGGGAAGTTTCACACGCGAAAGGGCCTGTGCGAGTGGGGTACGTGTATTACTGGGATTCGCAGTAAGTTTCACACGCGATAGGCCCTGTGTGAGTGGGGTACATGTATTACTGGGGTTCGCGGGAAGATTCACACGCGAAATGGCCTGTGCGAGTGGGGTACGTGTATTACTGGGGTTCGCGGGAAGTTTCACACGCGATTGGCCCTGTGAGAGTGGGGTACGTGTATTACTGGGGTTCGCGGGAAGTTTCACACGCGATTGGCCCTGTGCTAGTGGGGTACGTGTATTACTGGGATTCGCTGGAAGTTTCACACGCGATTGGCCCTTTGCGAGTGGGGTACGTGTATTACTGGGGTTCGCAGGAAGTTTCACACGCGAAAGGGCCTGTGCGAGTGGGGTACGAGTATTACTGGGATTCGCGGGAAGGTTCACACGCGAAAGGGCCTGTGCGAGTGGGGTACGTGTATTACTGGGGTTCGCGGGAAGTTTCACATGCGATTGGCCCTGTGCGAGTGGGGTACGTGCATTACTGGGGTTCATGGGAAGTTTCATACGCGAAAGGGCCTGTGCGAGTGGGGTACGTGTATTACTGGAGTTCGCGGGAAGTTTCACATGCGATAGGCCCTGTGTGAGTGGAGTACGTGTATTACTGGGGTTCGCGGGAAATTTCACACGTGATTGGCCCTGTGCGTGTGGGGTGCGTGTATTACTAGGGTTCGCAGGAGGTTTCACACGCGATAGGCCCTGTGTGAGTGGGGTACGTGTATTACTGGGATTCGCGGGAAGTTTCACATGCGAAAGGGCCTGTGCGAGTGGGGTACGTGTAGTACTGGGGTTCACTGGAAGTTTCACACGCGATAGGCCCTGTGCGAGTGGGGTACGTGTATTACTGGGATTCGCGGGAAGTTTCACACGCGAAAGGGCCTCTGCGAGTGGGTTACGTGTATTACTGGGGTTCGCGGGAAGTTTCACACGCGATTGGCCCTGTGCGAGTGGGGTACGTTTATTACTGAGGTTCGCGGGAAGTTTCACACGCGATTGGCCCTGTGCGAGTGGGGTACGTGTATTACTAGGGTTCGCGGGAAGTTTCACACGCGATAGGCCCTGTGCGAGTGGGGTACGTTTATTACTGGGGTTTGCGGGAAGTTTCACACGCGATTGGCCCTGTGCGAGTGGGGTACGTGTATTACTGGGGTTCGCAGGAAGTTTCACACGCGAAAGGGCCTGTGCGAGTGGGGTACGAGTATTACTGGGATTCGCGTGAAGTTTGACACGCGAAAGGGCCTGTGCGAGTGAGGTACGTGTATTACTGGGGTTCGCGGGAAGTTTCACTTGCGATTGGCCCTGTGAGAGTGGGGTACGTGCATTACTGGGGTTCGTGGGAAGTTTCACACGCGAAAGGGCCTGTGCGAGTTGGGTACGTGTATTACTGGAGTTCGTGGGAAGTTTCACATGTGATAGGCCCTGTGCGAGTGGAGTACGTGTATTACTGGGGTTCGCGGGAATTTTCACATGCGATTGGCCGTGTGAGAGTGGGGTACGTGCATTACTGGGGTTAGTGGGAAGTTTCACACGCGATTGGCCCTGTGCGCGTGGGGTACGTGTATTACTAGGGTTCGCGGGAAGTTTCACACGCGATAGGCCCTGTGTGAGTGGGGTACGTGTATTACTGGGATTCGCAGGAAGTTTCACTCGCGATTGGCCCTGTGCGAGTGGGGTACGTGTATTACTGGGGTTCGCGGGAAGTTTCACAAGTGATTGGCCCTGTACGAGTGGGGTACGTGTATTACTGGGGTTCGCGGGAAGTTTCACACGCGATAGGCCCTGTGCGAGTGGGGTACGTGTATTACTGGGATTCGCGGGAAGTTTCACACGCGAAAGGGCCTGTGCGAGTGAGGTACGTGTATTACTGGGGTTCGCGGGAAGTTTCACATGCGATTGGCCCTGTGAGAGTGGGGTACGTGCATTACTGGGGTTCGTGGGAAGTTTCACACGCGAAAGGGCCTGTGCGAGTGGGGTACGTGTATTACTGGAGTTCGCGGGAAGTTTCACATGTGATAGGTCCTGTGCGAGTGGAGTACGTGTATTACTGGGGTTCGTGGGAAGTTTCACATGCGATTGGCCGTGTGAGAGTGGGGTACGTGCATTACTGGGGCTAGTGGGAAGTTTCACAAGCGATTGGCCCTGTGCGCGTGGGGTACGTGTATTACTAGGGTTCGCGGGAAGTTTCACACGCGATAGGCCCTGTGTGAGTGGGGTACGTGTATTACTGGGATTCGCAGGAAGTTTCACTCGCGATTGGCCCTGTGCGAGTGGGGTACGTGTATTACTGGGGTTCGCGGGAAGTTTCAAACGCGAAAGGGCCTGTGCGAGTGGGGTACGTGTATTACTGGGGTTCGCGGGAAGTTTCACACGCGATAGGCCCTGTGCGAGTTTGGTACGTGCATTACTGGGGTTCGCGGGAAGTATCACACGCGAAAGGGCCTGTGCGAGTGTGGTATGTGTATTACTGGGATTCGCAGGAAGTTTCACACGCGATAGGCCCTGTGCGAGTGGGGTACATGTATTACTGGGGTTCGCGGGAAGTTTCACACGCGAAATGGCCTGTGCAAGTGGGGTACGTGTATTACTGGGGTTCGCGGGAAGTGTCACACGCGAAATGGCCTGTGCAAGTGGGGTACGTGTATTACTGGGGTTCACGGGAAGTTTCACATGCGATTGGCCCTGTGCGAGTGGGGTACGTGTATTACTGGGGTTCGTGGGAAGTTTCACACGCGATTGGCCCTGTGCGAGTGGGGTACGTGTATTACTGGGGTTCCTGGGAAGTTTCACACGCGATTGGCCCTGTGCGAGTGGGGTACGTGTATTACTGGGATTTGCTGGAAGTTTCACACGCGATTGGCCCTGTGCGAGTGGGGTACGTGTATTACTGGGGTTTGCGGGAAGTTTCACACGCGAAAGGGCCTGTGCGAGTGGGGTACGAGTATTACTTGGATTCACGGGAAGTTTCAAACGCGAAAGGGCCTGTGCGAGTGGGGTACGAGTATTACTTGGATTCACGGGAAGTTTCAAACGCGAAAGGGCCTGTGCGAGTGGGGTACGTGTATTACTGGGGTTCGCGGGAAGTTTCACACGCGATAGGCCCTGTGCGAGTTTGGTACGTGCATTACTGGGGTTCGCGGGAAGTATCACACGCGAAAGGGCCTGTGCGAGTGTGGTATGTGTATTACTGGGATTCGCAGGAAGTTTCACACGCGATAGGCCCTGTGCGAGTGGGGTACATGTATTACTGGGGTTCGCGGGAAGTTTCACACGCGAAATGGCCTGTGCAAGTGGGGTACGTGTATTACTGGGGTTCGCGGGAAGTGTCACACGCGAAATGGCCTGTGCAAGTGGGGTACGTGTATTACTGGGGTTCACGGGAAGTTTCACACGCGATTGGCCCTGTGCGAGTGGGGTACGTGTATTACTGGGGTTCGTGGGAAGTTTCACACGCGATTGGCCCTGTGCGAGTGGGGTACGTGTATTACTGGGGTTCCTGGGAAGTTTCACACGCGATTGGCCCTGTGCGAGTGGGGTACGTGTATTACTGGGATTTGCTGGAAGTTTCACACGCGATTGGCCCTGTGCGAGTGGGGTACGTGTATTACTGGGGTTTGCGGGAAGTTTCACACGCGAAAGGGCCTGTGCGAGTGGGGTACGAGTATTACTTGGATTCACGGGAAGTTTCACACGCGAAAGGGCCTGTGCGAGTGGGGTACGTGTATTACTGCGGTTAGCGGGAAGTTTCACATGTGATTGGCCCTGTGCGAGTGGGTTACGTGCATTACTGGGGTTCGCTGGAAGTTTCACACGCGATTGGCCCTGTGCGAGTGGGGTACGTGTATTACTGGGGTTCGCGGGAAGTTTCACACGCGATTGGCCCTGTGCGAGTGGGGTAAGTGTATTACTGGGGTTCGCGGGAAGTTTCACACGCGAAAGGGCCTGTGCGAGTGGGGTACGTGTATTACTGGGGTTCGCGGGAAGTTTCACATGCGATTGGCCCTGTGCAAGTGGGGTACGTGCATTACTGGGGTTCGCGGGAAGTTTCACACGCGATTGGCCCTGTGCGAGTGGGGTACGTTTATTACTGGGGTTCGCGGGAAGTTTCACACGCGATTGGCCCTGTGCGAGTGGGGTACGTGTATTACTGGGGTTTGCGGGAAGTTTCACACGCGATAGGCCCTGTGCGAGAGGGGTACGTGTATTACTGGGGTTCGCGGGAAGTTTCACACACGATAGGCCCTGTGCGAGTTTTGTACGTGCATTACTGGGGTTCGCGGGAAGTTTCACATGCGATAGGCCCTGTGCGAGTGGGGTATGTGTATTACTGGGGTTTGCGGGAAGTTTCACACGCGATTGGGCCTGTGCGAGTGGGGTACGTGTATTACTGGGGTTCGCAGGAAGTTTCACACGTGATAGGCCCTGTGCGAGTGGGGTACGTGCATTACTGGGATTCGCGGGAAGTTTCACACGCGAAAGGGCCTGTGGGAGTGGGGTACGTGTAGTACTGGGGTTCACTGGAAGTTTCACACGCGATAGGCCCTATGCGAGTGGGGTACGTGTATTACTGGGATTCACGGGAAGTTTCACACGCGAAAGGGCTTGTGCGAGTGGGTTACGTGTATTACTGGGGTTCGTGGGAAGTTTCACACGCGATTGGCCCTGTGCGAGTGGGGTACGTGTATTACTGGGGTTCGCAGGAAGTTTCACACGCGAAAGGGCCTGTGCGAGTGGGGTACGAGTATTACTGGGATTCGCGTGAAGTTTGACACGCGAAAGGGCCTGTGCGAGTGAGGTACGTGTATTACTGGGGTTCGCGGGAAGTTTCACTTGCGATTGGCCCTGTGAGAGTGGGGTACGTGCATTACTGGGGTTCGTGGGAAGTTTCACACGCGAAAGGGCCTGTGCGAGTGGGGTACGTGTATTACTGGGGTTCGCGGGAAGTTTCACACGCGTTTGGGCCTGTGTGAGTGGGGTACGTGTATTACTGGGGTTCGCGGGAAGTTTCACACGTGATAGGCCCTGTGCGAGTGGGGTACGTGCATTACTGGTGTTCGCGGGACGTTTCACATGCGATAGGCCCTGTGCGACTGGGGTACGTGTATTTCTGGGGTTCGCGGGAAGTTTCACACGCGAAAGGGCCTGTGCGAGTGGGGTACGTGTATTACTGGGATTCGCAGTAAGTTTCACACGCGATAGGCCCTGTGTGAGTGGGGTACATGTATTACTGGGGTTCGCGGGAAGATTCACACGCGAAATGGCCTGTGCGAGTGGGGTACGTGTATTACTGGGGTTCGCGGGAAGTTTCACACGCGATTGGCCCTGTGAGAGTGGGGTACGTGTATTACTGGGGTTCGCGGGAAGTTTCACACGCGATTGGCCCTGTGCTAGTGGGGTACGTGTATTACTGGGATTCGCTGGAAGTTTCACACGCGATTGGCCCTTTGCGAGTGGGGTACGTGTATTACTGGGGTTCGCAGGAAGTTTCACACGCGAAAGGGCCTGTGCGAGTGGGGTACGAGTATTACTGGGATTCGCGGGAAGGTTCACACGCGAAAGGGCCTGTGCGAGTGGGGTACGTGTATTACTGGGGTTCGCGGGAAGTTTCACATGCGATTGGCCCTGTGCGAGTGGGGTACGTGCATTACTGGGGTTCATGGGAAGTTTCATACGCGAAAGGGCCTGTGCGAGTGGGGTACGTGTATTACTGGAGTTCGCGGGAAGTTTCACATGCGATAGGCCCTGTGTGAGTGGAGTACGTGTATTACTGGGGTTCGCGGGAAATTTCACACGTGATTGGCCCTGTGCGTGTGGGGTACGTGTATTACTAGGGTTCGCAGGAGGTTTCACACGCGATAGGCCCTGTGTGAGTGGGGTACGTGTATTACTGGGATTCGCGGGAAGTTTCACATGCGAAAGGGCCTGTGCGAGTGGGGTACGTGTAGTACTGGGGTTCACTGGAAGTTTCACACGCGATAGGCCCTGTGCGAGTGGGGTACGTGTATTACTGGGATTCGCGGGAAGTTTCACACGCGAAAGGGCCTCTGCGAGTGGGTTACGTGTATTACTGGGGTTCGCGGGAAGTTTCACACGCGATTGGCCCTGTGCGAGTGGGGTACGTTTATTACTGAGGTTCGCGGGAAGTTTCACACGCGATTGGCCCTGTGCGAGTGGGGTACGTGTATTACTAGGGTTCGCGGGAAGTTTCACACGCGATAGGCCCTGTGCGAGTGGGGTACGTTTATTACTGGGGTTTGCGGGAAGTTTCACACGCGATTGGCCCTGTGCGAGTGGGGTACGTGTATTACTGGGGTTCGCAGGAAGTTTCACACGCGAAAGGGCCTGTGCGAGTGGGGTACGAGTATTACTGGGATTCGCGTGAAGTTTGACACGCGAAAGGGCCTGTGCGAGTGAGGTACGTGTATTACTGGGGTTCGCGGGAAGTTTCACTTGCGATTGGCCCTGTGAGAGTGGGGTACGTGCATTACTGGGGTTCGTGGGAAGTTTCACACGCGAAAGGGCCTGTGCGAGTTGGGTACGTGTATTACTGGAGTTCGTGGGAAGTTTCACATGTGATAGGCCCTGTGCGAGTGGAGTACGTGTATTACTGGGGTTCGCGGGAATTTTCACATGCGATTGGCCGTGTGAGAGTGGGGTACGTGCATTACTGGGGTTAGTGGGAAGTTTCACACGCGATTGGCCCTGTGCGCGTGGGGTACGTGTATTACTAGGGTTCGCGGGAAGTTTCACACGCGATAGGCCCTGTGTGAGTGGGGTACGTGTATTACTGGGATTCGCAGGAAGTTTCACTCGCGATTGGCCCTGTGCGAGTGGGGTACGTGTATTACTGGGGTTCGCGGGAAGTTTCACAAGTGATTGGCCCTGTACGAGTGGGGTACGTGTATTACTGGGGTTCGCGGGAAGTTTCACACGCGATAGGCCCTGTGCGAGTGGGGTACGTGTATTACTGGGATTCGCGGGAAGTTTCACACGCGAAAGGGCCTGTGCGAGTGAGGTACGTGTATTACTGGGGTTCGCGGGAAGTTTCACATGCGATTGGCCCTGTGAGAGTGGGGTACGTGCATTACTGGGGTTCGTGGGAAGTTTCACACGCGAAAGGGCCTGTGCGAGTGGGGTACGTGTATTACTGGAGTTCGCGGGAAGTTTCACATGTGATAGGTCCTGTGCGAGTGGAGTACGTGTATTACTGGGGTTCGTGGGAAGTTTCACATGCGATTGGCCGTGTGAGAGTGGGGTACGTGCATTACTGGGGCTAGTGGGAAGTTTCACAAGCGATTGGCCCTGTGCGCGTGGGGTACGTGTATTACTAGGGTTCGCGGGAAGTTTCACACGCGATAGGCCCTGTGTGAGTGGGGTACGTGTATTACTGGGATTCGCAGGAAGTTTCACTCGCGATTGGCCCTGTGCGAGTGGGGTACGTGTATTACTGGGGTTCGCGGGAAGTTTCAAACGCGAAAGGGCCTGTGCGAGTGGGGTACGTGTATTACTGGGGTTCGCGGGAAGTTTCACACGCGATAGGCCCTGTGCGAGTTTGGTACGTGCATTACTGGGGTTCGCGGGAAGTATCACACGCGAAAGGGCCTGTGCGAGTGTGGTATGTGTATTACTGGGATTCGCAGGAAGTTTCACACGCGATAGGCCCTGTGCGAGTGGGGTACATGTATTACTGGGGTTCGCGGGAAGTTTCACACGCGAAATGGCCTGTGCAAGTGGGGTACGTGTATTACTGGGGTTCGCGGGAAGTGTCACACGCGAAATGGCCTGTGCAAGTGGGGTACGTGTATTACTGGGGTTCACGGGAAGTTTCACACGCGATTGGCCCTGTGCGAGTGGGGTACGTGTATTACTGGGGTTCGTGGGAAGTTTCACACGCGATTGGCCCTGTGCGAGTGGGGTACGTGTATTACTGGGGTTCCTGGGAAGTTTCACACGCGATTGGCCCTGTGCGAGTGGGGTACGTGTATTACTGGGATTTGCTGGAAGTTTCACACGCGATTGGCCCTGTGCGAGTGGGGTACGTGTATTACTGGGGTTTGCGGGAAGTTTCACACGCGAAAGGGCCTGTGCGAGTGGGGTACGAGTATTACTTGGATTCACGGGAAGTTTCACACGCGAAAGGGCCTGTGCGAGTGGGGTACGTGTATTACTGCGGTTAGCGGGAAGTTTCACATGTGATTGGCCCTGTGCGAGTGGGTTACGTGCATTACTGGGGTTCGCTGGAAGTTTCACACGCGATTGGCCCTGTGCGAGTGGGGTACGTGTATTACTGGGGTTCGCGGGAAGTTTCACACGCGATTGGCCCTGTGCGAGTGGGGTAAGTGTATTACTGGGGTTCGCGGGAAGTTTCACACGCGAAAGGGCCTGTGCGAGTGGGGTACGTGTATTACTGGGGTTCGCGGGAAGTTTCACATGCGATTGGCCCTGTGCAAGTGGGGTACGTGCATTACTGGGGTTCGCGGGAAGTTTCACACGCGATTGGCCCTGTGCGAGTGGGGTACGTTTATTACTGGGGTTCGCGGGAAGTTTCACACGCGATTGGCCCTGTGCGAGTGGGGTACGTGTATTACTGGGGTTTGCGGGAAGTTTCACACGCGATAGGCCCTGTGCGAGAGGGGTACGTGTATTACTGGGGTTCGCGGGAAGTTTCACACACGATAGGCCCTGTGCGAGTTTTGTACGTGCATTACTGGGGTTCGCGGGAAGTTTCACATGCGATAGGCCCTGTGCGAGTGGGGTATGTGTATTACTGGGGTTTGCGGGAAGTTTCACACGCGATTGGGCCTGTGCGAGTGGGGTACGTGTATTACTGGGGTTCGCAGGAAGTTTCACACGTGATAGGCCCTGTGCGAGTGGGGTACGTGCATTACTGGGATTCGCGGGAAGTTTCACACGCGAAAGGGCCTGTGGGAGTGGGGTACGTGTAGTACTGGGGTTCACTGGAAGTTTCACACGCGATAGGCCCTATGCGAGTGGGGTACGTGTATTACTGGGATTCACGGGAAGTTTCACACGCGAAAGGGCTTGTGCGAGTGGGTTACGTGTATTACTGGGGTTCGTGGGAAGTTTCACACGCGATTGGCCCTGTGCGAGTGGGGTACGTGTATTACTGGGGTTCGCAGGAAGTTTCACACGCGAAAGGGCCTGTGCGAGTGGGGTACGAGTATTACTGGGATTCGCGTGAAGTTTGACACGCGAAAGGGCCTGTGCGAGTGAGGTACGTGTATTACTGGGGTTCGCGGGAAGTTTCACTTGCGATTGGCCCTGTGAGAGTGGGGTACGTGCATTACTGGGGTTCGTGGGAAGTTTCACACGCGAAAGGGCCTGTGCGAGTGGGGTACGTGTATTACTGGAGTTCGTGGGAAGTTTCACATGTGATAGGCCCTGTGCGAGTGGAGTATGTGTATTACTGGGGTTCGCGGGAAGTTTCACATGCGATTGGCCGTGTGAGAGTGGGGTACGTGCATTACTGGGGTTAGTGGGAAGTTTCACACGCGATTGGCCCTGTGCGCGTGGGGTACGTGTATTACTAGGGTTCGTGGGAAGTTTCACACGCGATAGGCCCTGTGTGAGTGGGGTACGTGTATTACTGGGATTCGCAGGAAGTTTCACTCGCGATTGGCCCTGTGCGAGTGGGGTACGTGTATTACTGGGGTTCGCGGGAAGTTTCACAAGTGATTGGCCCTGTACGAGTGGGGTACGTGTATTACTGGGGTTCGCGGGAAGTTTCACACGCGATAGGCCCTGTGCGAGTGGGGTACGTGTATTACTGGGATTCGCGGGAAGTTTCACACGCGAAAGGGCCTGTGCGAGTGAGGTACGTGTATTACTGAGGTTCGCGGGAAGTTTCACATGCGATTGGCCCTGTGAGAGTGGGGTAAGTGCATTACTGGGGTTCGTGGGAAGTTTCACACGCGAAAGGGCCTGTGCGAGTGGGGTACGTGTATTACTGGAGTTCGCGGGAAGTTTCACATGTGATAGGTCCTGTGCGAGTGGAGTATGTGTATTACTGGGGTTCGTGGGAAGTTTCACATGCGATTGGCCGTGTGAGAGTGGGGTACGTGCATTACTGGGGCTAGTGGGAAGTTTCACAAGCGATTGGCCCTGTGCGCGTGGGGTACGTGTATTACTAGGGTTCGCGGGAAGTTTCACACGCGATAGGCCCTGTGTGAGTGGGGTACGTGTATTACTGGGATTCGCAGGAAGTTTCACTCGCGATTGGCCCTGTGCGAGTGGGGTACGTGTATTACTGGGGTTCGCGGGAAGTTTCACAAGTGATTGGCCCTGTACGAGTGGGGTACATGTATTACTGGGGTTCGCGGGAAGTTTCAAACGCGAAAGGGCCTGTGCGAGTGGGGTACGTGTATTACTGGGGTTCGCGGGAAGTTTCACACGCGATAGGCCCTGTGCGAGTTTGGTACGTGCATTACTGGGGTTCGCGGGAAGTATCACACGCGAAAGGGCCTGTGCGAGTGTGGTATGTGTATTACTGGGATTCGCAGGAAGTTTCACACGCGATAGGCCCTGTGCGAGTGGGGTACATGTATTACTGGGGTTCGCGGGAAGTTTCACACGCGAAATGGCCTGTGCAAGTGGGGTACGTGTATTACTGGGGTTCGCGGGAAGTGTCACACGCGAAATGGCCTGTGCAAGTGGGGTACGTGTATTACTGGGGTTCACGGGAAGTTTCACACGCGATTGGCCCTGTGCGAGTGGGGTACGTGTATTACTGGGGTTCGTGGGAAGTTTCACACGCGATTGGCCCTGTGCGAGTGGGGTACGTGTATTACTGGGGTTCCTGGGAAGTTTCACACGCGATTGGCCCTGTGCGAGTGGGGTACGTGTATTACTGGGATTTGCTGGAAGTTTCACACGCGATTGGCCCTGTGCGAGTGGGGTACGTGTATTACTGGGGTTTGCGGGAAGTTTCACACGCGAAAGGGCCTGTGCGAGTGGGGTACGAGTATTACTTGGATTCACGGGAAGTTTCACACGCGAAAGGGCCTGTGCGAGTGGGGTACGTGTATTACTGCGGTTAGCGGGAAGTTTCACATGTGATTGGCCCTGTGCGAGTGGGTTACGTGCATTACTGGGGTTCGCTGGAAGTTTCACACGCGATTGGCCCTGTGCGAGTGGGGTACGTGTATTACTGGGGTTCGCGGGAAGTTTCACACGCGATTGGCCCTGTGCGAGTGGGGTAAGGGTATTACTGGGGTTCGCGGGAAGTTTCACACGCGAAAGGGCCTGTGCGAGTGGGGTACGTGTATTACTGGGGTTCGCGGGAAGTTTCACATGCGATTGGCCCTGTGCAAGTGGGGTACGTGCATTACTGGGGTTCGCGGGAAGTTTCACACGCGATTGGCCCTGTGCGAGTGGGGTACGTTTATTACTGGGGTTCGCGGGAAGTTTCACACGCGATTGGCCCTGTGCGAGTGGGGTACGTGTATTACTGGGGTTTGCGGGAAGTTTCACACGCGATAGGCCCTGTGCGAGAGGGGTACGTGTATTACTGGGGTTCGCGGGAAGTTTCACACACGATAGGCCCTGTGCGAGTTTTGTACGTGCATTACTGGGGTTCGCGAGAAGTTTCACATGCGATAGGCCCTGTGCGAGTGGGGTATGTGTATTACTGGGGTTTGCGGGAAGTTTCACACGCGATTGGGCCTGTGCGAGTGGGGTACGTGTATTACTGGGGTTCGCAGGAAGTTTCACACGTGATAGGCCCTGTGCGAGTGGGGTACGTGCATTACTGGGATTCGCGGGAAGTTTCACACGCGAAAGGGCCTGTGGGAGTGGGGTACGTGTAGTACTGGGGTTCACTGGAAGTTTCACACGCGATAGGCCCTATGCGAGTGGGGTACGTGTATTACTGGGATTCACGGGAAGTTTCACACGCGAAAGGGCTTGTGCGAGTGGGTTACGTGTATTACTGGGGTTCGCGGGAAGTTTCACACGCGATTGGCCCTATGCGAGTGGGGTACGTGTATTACTGGGATTCACGGGAAGTTTCACACGCGATTGGCCCTGTGCGAGTGGGGTACGTTTATTACTGGGGTTCGCGGGAAGTTTCACACGCGATTGGCCCTGTGCGAGTGGGGTACGTGTATTACTAGGGTTCGCGGGAAGTTTCACACGCGATAGGCCCTGTGCGAGTGGGGTACGTTTATTACTGGGGTTCGCGGGAAGTTTCACACGCGATTGGCCCTGTGCGAGTGGGGTACGTGTATTACTGGGGTTCGCGGGAAGTTTCACACGCGAAAGGGCCTGTGTGAGTGGGGTACGAGTATTACTGGGGTTCGCGGGAAGTTTCACATGCGATTGGCCCTGTGAGAGTGGGGTACGTGCATTACTGGGGTTCGTGGGAAGTTTCACACGCGAAAGGGCCGGTGCGAGTGGGGTACGTGTATTACTGGAGTTCGCGGGAAGTTTCACATGTGATAGGCCCTGTGCGAGTGGAGTACGTGTATTACTGGGGTTCGCGGGAAATTTCACATGCGATTGGCCCTGTGAGAGTGGGGTACGTGCATTACTGGGGTTAGTGGGAAGTTTCACACGCGATTGGCCCTGTGCGCGTGGGGTACGTGTATTACTAGGGTTCGCGGGAAGTTTCACACGCGATAGGCCCTGTGTGAGTGGGGTACGTGCATTACTGGGATTCGCAGGAAGTTTCACTCGCGATTGGCCCTGTGCGAGTGGGGTACGTGTATTACTGGGGTTCGTGGGAAGTTTCACAAGCGATTGGCCCTGTACGAGTGGGGTACGTGTATTACTGGGGTTCGCGGGAAGTTTCACACGCGATAGGCCCTGTGCGAGTGGGGTACGTGTATTACTGGGATTCGCGGGAAGTTTCAAACGCGAAAGGGCCTGTGCGAGTGGGTTACGTGTATTACTGGGCTTCGCGGGAAGTTTCACACGCGATTGGCCCTGTGCGAGTGGGGTACGTTTATTACTGGGGTTCGCGGGAAGTTTCACACGCGAAAGGGCCTGTGTGAGTGGGGTACGAGTATTACTGGGATTCACGGGAAGTTTCACACGCGAAAGGGCTTGTGCGAGTGGGTTACGTGTATTACTGGGGTTCGCGGGAAGTTTCACACGCGATTGGCCCTATGCGAGTGGGGTACGTGTATTACTGGGATTCACGGGAAGTTTCACACGCGATTGGCCCTGTGCGAGTGGGGTACGTTTATTACTGGGGTTCGCGGGAAGTTTCACACGCGATTGGCCCTGTGCGAGTGGGGTACGTGTATTACTAGGGTTCGCGGGAAGTTTCACACGCGATAGGCCCTGTGCGAGTGGGGTACGTTTATTACTGGGGTTCGCGGGAAGTTTCACACGCGATTGGCCCTGTGCGAGTGGGGTACGTGTATTACTGGGGTTCGCGGGAAGTTTCACACGCGAAAGGGCCTGTGTGAGTGGGGTACGAGTATTACTGGGGTTCGCGGGAAGTTTCACATGCGATTGGCCCTGTGAGAGTGGGGTACGTGCATTACTGGGGTTCGTGGGAAGTTTCACACGCGAAAGGGCCGGTGCGAGTGGGGTACGTGTATTACTGGAGTTCGCGGGAAGTTTCACATGTGATAGGCCCTGTGCGAGTGGAGTACGTGTATTACTGGGGTTCGCGGGAAATTTCACATGCGATTGGCCCTGTGAGAGTGGGGTACGTGCATTACTGGGGTTAGTGGGAAGTTTCACACGCGATTGGCCCTGTGCGCGTGGGGTACGTGTATTACTAGGGTTCGCGGGAAGTTTCACACGCGATAGGCCCTGTGTGAGTGGGGTACGTGCATTACTGGGATTCGCAGGAAGTTTCACTCGCGATTGGCCCTGTGCGAGTGGGGTACGTGTATTACTGGGGTTCGTGGGAAGTTTCACAAGCGATTGGCCCTGTACGAGTGGGGTACGTGTATTACTGGGGTTCGCGGGAAGTTTCACACGCGATAGGCCCTGTGCGAGTGGGGTACGTGTATTACTGGGATTCGCGGGAAGTTTCAAACGCGAAAGGGCCTGTGCGAGTGGGTTACGTGTATTACTGGGCTTCGCGGGAAGTTTCACACGCGATTGGCCCTGTGCGAGTGGGGTACGTTTATTACTGGGGTTCGCGGGAAGTTTCACACGCGAAAGGGCCTGTGTGAGTGGGGTACGAGTATTACTGGGATTCGCGTGAAGTTTCACACGCGAAAGGGCCTGTGCGAGTGAGGTACGTGTATTACTGGGGTTCGCGGGAAGTTTCACATGCGATTGGCCCTGTGAGAGTGGGGTACGTGCATTACTGGGGTTCGTGGGAAGTTTCACACGCGAAAGGGCCTGTGCGAGTGGGGTACGTGTATTACTGGAGTTCGCGGGAAGTTTCACATGTGATAGGCCCTGTGCGAGTGGAGTACGTGTATTACTGGGGTTCGCTGGAAATTTCACATGCGATTGGCCCTGTGAGAGTGGGGTACGTGCATTACTGGGGTTAGTGGGAAGTTTCACACGCGATTGGCCCTGTGCGCGTGGGGTACGTGTATTACTAGGGTTTGTGGGAAGTTTCACACGCGATAGGCCCTGTGTGAGTGGGGTACGTGCATTACTGGGATTCGCAGGAAGTTTCACTCGCGATTGGCCCTGTGCGAGTGGGGTACGTGTATTACTGGGGTTCGTGGGAAGTTTCACAAGCGATTGGCCCTGTACGAGTGGGGTACGTGTATTACTGGGGTTCGCGGGAAGTTTCACACGCGATAGGCCCTGTGCGAGTGGGGTACGTGTATTACTGGGATTCGCGGGAAGTTTCAAACGCGAAAGGGCCTGTGCGAGTGGGTTACGTGTATTACTGGGCTTCGCGGGAAGTTTCACACGCGATTGGCCCTGTGCGAGTGGGGTACGTTTATTACTGGGGTTCGTGGGAAGTTTCACACGCGATTGGCCCTGTGCGAGTAGGGTACGTGTATTACTGGGGTTCGCGGGAAGTTTCACACGCGATAGGCCCTGTGCGAGAGGGGTACGTGTATTACTGGGGTTCACGGGAAGTTTCACACGCGATAGGCCCTGTGCGAGTTTGGTACGTGCATTACTGGGGTTCGCGGGAAGTTTCACACGCGAAAGGGCCTGTGCGAGTGTGGTATGTGTATTACTGGGATTCGCAGGAAGTTTCACACGCGATAGGCCCTGTGCGAGTGGGGTACATGTATTACTGGGGTTCGCGGGAAGTTTCACACGCGAAATGGCCTGTGCGAGTGGGGTACGTGTATTACTGGGGTTCGCGGGAAGTTTCACACGCGAAATGGCCTGTGCGAGTGGGGTACTTGTATTACTGGGGTTCACGGGAAGTTTCACACGCGATTGGCCCTGTGCGAGTGGGGTACGTGTATTACTGGGATTCATGGGAAGTTTCACACGCGATTGGCCCTGTGCGAGTGGGGTACGTGTATTACTGGGGTTCGTGGGAAGTTTCACACGCGATTGGCCCTGTGCGAGTGGGGTACGTGTATTACTGGGATTTGCTGGAAGTTTCACACGCGATTGGCCCTGTGCGAGTGGGGTACGTGTATTACTGGGGTTCGCGGGAAGTTTCACACGCCAAAGGGCCTGTGCGAGTGGGGTACGAGTATTACTTGGATTCACGGGAAGTTTCACACGCGATTGGCCCTGTGCGAGTGGGGTACGTGTATTACTGGGGTTCGCGGGAAGTTTCACATGTGATTGGCCCTGTGCGAGTGGGGTACATGCATTACTGGGGTTCGCGGGAAGTTTCACACGCGATTGGCCCTGTGCGAGTGCGGTACGTGTATTACTGGGGTTCGCGGGAAGTTTCACACGCGATTGGCCCTGTGCGAGTGGGGTAAGTGTATTACTGGGGTTCGCGGGAATTTTCACACGCGAAAGGGCCTGTGCGAGTGGGGTACGAGTATTACTTGGATTTGCGGGAAGTTTCACACGCGAAAGGGCCTGTGCGAGTGGGGTACGTGTATTACTGGGGTTCGCAGGAAGTTTCACATGCGATTGGCCCTGTGCAAGTGGGGTACGTGCATTACTGGGGTTCGCGGGAAGTTTCACACGCGATTGGCCCTGTGCGAGTGGGGTACGTTTATTACTGGGGTTCGCGGGAAGTTTCACACGCGATTGGCCCTGTGCAAGTGGGGTACGTGTATTACTGGGGTTTGCGGGAAGTTTCACATGCGATAGGCCCTGTGCGAGAGGGGTATGTGTATTACTGGGGTTCGCGGGAAGTTTCACACGCGATAGGCCCTGTGCGAGTTTGGTACGTGCATTACTGGGGTTCGCGGGAAGTTTCACATGCGATAGGCCCTGTGCGAGTGGGGTACGTGTATTACTGGGGTTTGCAGGAAGTTTCACACGCGATTGGGCCTGTGCGAGTGGGGTACGTGTATTACTGGGGTTCGCGGGAAGTTTCACACGTGATAGGCCCTGTGCGAGTGGGGTACGTGCATTATTGGGGTTCGCGGGAAGTTTCACATGCGATATTCCCTGTGCGAGTGGGGTATGTGTATTATTGGGGTTTGCAGGAAGTTTCACACGCGAAAGGGCCTGTGCGAGTGTGGTATGTGTATTACTGGGATTCGCAGGAAGTTTCACACGCGATAGGCCCTGTGCGAGTGGGGTACATGTATTACTGGGGTACGCGGGAAGTTTCACACGCGAAATGGCCTGTGCGAGTGGGGTACGTGTATTACTGGGGTTCACGGGAAGTTTCACACGTGATTGGCCCTGTGCGAGTGGGGTAAGTGTATTACTGGGGTTCGCGGGAATTTTCACACGCGAAAGGGCCTGTGCGAGTGGGGTACGAGTATTACTTGGATTTGCGGGAAGTTTCACACGCGAAAGGGCCTGTGCGAGTGGGGTACGTGTATTACTGGGGTTCGCAGGAAGTTTCACATGCGATTGGCCCTGTGCAAGTGGGGTACGTGCATTACTGGGGTTCGCGGGAAGTTTCACACGCGATTGGCCCTGTGCGAGTGGGGTACGTTTATTACTGGGGTTCGCGGGAAGTTTCACACGCGATTGGCCCTGTGCAAGTGGGGTACGTGTATTACTGGGGTTTGCGGGAAGTTTCACATGCGATAGGCCCTGTGCGAGAGGGGTATGTGTATTACTGGGGTTCGCGGGAAGTTTCACACGCGATAGGCCCTGTGCGAGTTTGGTACGTGCATTACTGGGGTTCGCGGGAAGTTTCACATGCGATAGGCCCTGTGCGAGTGGGGTACGTGTATTACTGGGGTTTGCAGGAAGTTTCACACGCGATTGGGCCTGTGCGAGTGGGGTACGTGTATTACTGGGGTTCGCGGGAAGTTTCACACGTGATAGGCCCTGTGCGAGTGGGGTACGTGCATTATTGGGGTTCGCGGGAAGTTTCACATGCGATATTCCCTGTGCGAGTGGGGTATGTGTATTATTGGGGTTTGCAGGAAGTTTCACACGCGAAAGGGCCTGTGCGAGTGTGGTATGTGTATTACTGGGATTCGCAGGAAGTTTCACACGCGATAGGCCCTGTGCGAGTGGGGTACATGTATTACTGGGGTACGCGGGAAGTTTCACACGCGAAATGGCCTGTGCGAGTGGGGTACGTGTATTACTGGGGTTCACGGGAAGTTTCACACGTGATTGGCCCTGTGCGAATGGGGTACGTGTATTACTGGGGTTCGTGGGAAGTTTCACACGCGATTGGCCCTGTGCGAGTGGGGTACGTGTATTACTGGGATTTGCTTGAAGTTTCACACGCGATTGGCCCTGTGCGAGTGGGGTACGTGTATTACTGGGGTTCGCGGGAAGTTTCACACGTGAAAGGGCCTGTGCGAGTGGGGTACGAGTATTACTTGGATTCACGGGAAGTTTCACACGCGAAAAGGCCTGTGCGAGTGGGGTACGTGTATTACTGGGGTTCGCGGGAAGTTTCACATGTGATTGGCCCTGTGCGAGTGGGGTACGTGCATTACTGGGGTTCGCGGGAAGTTTCACACGCGATTGGCCCTGTGCGAGTGGGGTACGTGTATTACTGGGGTTCGCGGGAAGTTTCACACGCGATTGGCCCTGTGCGAGTGGGGTAAGTGTATTACTGGGGTTCGCGGGAAGTTTCACACGCGAAAGGGCCTGTGCGAGTGGGGTACGAGTATTACTTGGATTCGCGGGAAGTTTCACACGCGAAAGGGCCTGTGCGAGTGGGGTACGTGTATTACTGGGGTTCGCGGGAAGTTTCACATGCGATTGGCCCTGTGCAAGTGGGGTACGTGCATTACTGGGGTTCGCGGGAAGTGTCACACGTGATTGGCCCTGTGCGAGTGGGGTACGTGTATTACTGGGGTTCGCAGGAAGTTTCACACGCGATTGGGCCTGTGCGAGTGGGGTACGTGTATTACTGGGGTTCGCGGGAAGTTTCACACGTGATAGGCCATGTGCGAGAGGGGTACGTGTATTACTGGGGTTCGCGGGAAGTTTCACACGCGATAGGCCCTGTGCGAGTTTGGTACGTGCATTACTGGGGTTCGCGGGAAGTTTCACATGCGATAGGCCCTGTGCGAGTGGGGTACGTGTATTACTGGGGTTCACGGGAAGTTTCACACGTGATAGGCCCTGTGCGAGTGGGGTACGTGCATTACTGGGGTTCGCGGGAAGTTTCACATGCGATAGGCCCTGTGCGAGTGGGGTATGTGTATTACTGGAGTTTGCAGGAAGTTTCACACGCAAAAGGGCCTGTGCGAGTGGGGTACGTGTATTACTGGGATTCGCAGTAAGTTTCACACGCGATAGGCTCTGTGCGAGTGGGGTACATGTATTACTGGGGTTCGCGGGAAGTTTCACACGCGAAATGGCCTGTGCGAGTGGGGTACGTGTATTACTGGGGTTCACGGGAAGTTTCACACGCGATTGGCCCTGTGTGAGTGGGGTACGTGTATTACTGGGATTCGCTGGAAGTTTCGCACGCGATTGGCCCTGTGCGAGTGGGGTACGTGTATTACTGGGGTTCGCGGGAAGTTTCACACGCGAAAGGGCCTGTGCGAGTGGGGTACGAGTATTACTTGGATTTGCGGGAAGTTTCACACGCGAAAGGCCCTGTGCGAGTGGGGTACGTCCATTACTGGGGTTCGCAGGAAGTTTCACACGCGATTGGCCCTGTGCGAGTGGGGTACGTGTATTACTGGGGTTCGCGGGAAGTTTCACACGCGATTGGCCCTGTGCGAGTGGAGTACGTGTATTACTGGGATTCGTGGGAAGTTTCACACGCGATTGGCCCTGTGCGAGTGGGGTAAGTGTATTACTGGGGTTCACGGGAATTTTCACACGCGAAAGGGCCTGTGCGAGTGGGGTACGAGTATTACTTGGATTTGCGGGAAGTTTCACACGCGAAAGGGCCTGTGCGAGTGGGGTACGTGTATTACTGGGGTTCGCAGGAAGTTTCACATGCGATTGGCCCTGTGCAAGTGGGGTACGTGCATTACTGGGGTTCGCGGGAAGTTTCACACGCGATTGGCCCTGTGCGAGTGGGGTACGTTTATTACTGGGGTTCGCGGGAAGTTTCACACGCGATTGGCCCTGTGCGAGTGGGGTACATGTATTACTGGGGTACGCGGGAAGTTTCACACGCGAAATGGCCTGTGCGAGTGGGGTACGTGTATTACTGGGGTTCACGGGAAGTTTCACACGTGATTGGCCCTGTGCGAGTGGGGTAAGTGTATTACTGGGGTTCGCGGGAATTTTCACACGCGAAAGGGCCTGTGCGAGTGGGGTACGAGTATTACTTGGATTTGCGGGAAGTTTCACACGCGAAAGGGCCTGTGCGAGTGGGGTACGTGTATTACTGGGGTTCGCAGGAAGTTTCACATGCGATTGGCCCTGTGCAAGTGGGGTACGTGCATTACTGGGGTTCGCGGGAAGTTTCACACGCGATTGGCCCTGTGCGAGTGGGGTACGTTTATTACTGGGGTTCGCGGGAAGTTTCACACGCGATTGGCCCTGTGCAAGTGGGGTACGTGTATTACTGGGGTTTGCGGGAAGTTTCACATGCGATAGGCCCTGTGCGAGAGGGGTATGTGTATTACTGGGGTTCGCGGGAAGTTTCACACGCGATAGGCCCTGTGCGAGTTTGGTACGTGCATTACTGGGGTTCGCGGGAAGTTTCACATGCGATAGGCCCTGTGCGAGTGGGGTACGTGTATTACTGGGGTTTGCAGGAAGTTTCACACGCGATTGGGCCTGTGCGAGTGGGGTACGTGTATTACTGGGGTTCGCGGGAAGTTTCACACGTGATAGGCCCTGTGCGAGTGGGGTACGTGCATTATTGGGGTTCGCGGGAAGTTTCACATGCGATATTCCCTGTGCGAGTGGGGTATGTGTATTATTGGGGTTTGCAGGAAGTTTCACACGCGAAAGGGCCTGTGCGAGTGTGGTATGTGTATTACTGGGATTCGCAGGAAGTTTCACACGCGATAGGCCCTGTGCGAGTGGGGTACATGTATTACTGGGGTACGCGGGAAGTTTCACACGCGAAATGGCCTGTGCGAGTGGGGTACGTGTATTACTGGGGTTCACGGGAAGTTTCACACGTGATTGGCCCTGTGCGAATGGGGTACGTGTATTACTGGGGTTCGTGGGAAGTTTCACACGCGATTGGCCCTGTGCGAGTGGGGTACGTGTATTACTGGGATTTGCTTGAAGTTTCACACGCGATTGGCCCTGTGCGAGTGGGGTACGTGTATTACTGGGGTTCGCGGGAAGTTTCACACGTGAAAGGGCCTGTGCGAGTGGGGTACGAGTATTACTTGGATTCACGGGAAGTTTCACACGCGAAAAGGCCTGTGCGAGTGGGGTACGTGTATTACTGGGGTTCGCGGGAAGTTTCACATGTGATTGGCCCTGTGCGAGTGGGGTACGTGCATTACTGGGGTTCGCGGGAAGTTTCACACGCGATTGGCCCTGTGCGAGTGGGGTACGTGTATTACTGGGGTTCGCGGGAAGTTTCACACGCGATTGGCCCTGTGCGAGTGGGGTAAGTGTATTACTGGGGTTCGCGGGAAGTTTCACACGCGAAAGGGCCTGTGCGAGTGGGGTACGAGTATTACTTGGATTCGCGGGAAGTTTCACACGCGAAAGGGCCTGTGCGAGTGGGGTACGTGTATTACTGGGGTTCGCGGGAAGTTTCACATGCGATTGGCCCTGTGCAAGTGGGGTACGTGCATTACTGGGGTTCGCGGGAAGTGTCACACGTGATTGGCCCTGTGCGAGTGGGGTACGTGTATTACTGGGGTTCGCAGGAAGTTTCACACGCGATTGGGCCTGTGCGAGTGGGGTACGTGTATTACTGGGGTTCGCGGGAAGTTTCACACGTGATAGGCCATGTGCGAGAGGGGTACGTGTATTACTGGGGTTCGCGGGAAGTTTCACACGCGATAGGCCCTGTGCGAGTTTGGTACGTGCATTACTGGGGTTCGCGGGAAGTTTCACATGCGATAGGCCCTGTGCGAGTGGGGTACGTGTATTACTGGGGTTCACGGGAAGTTTCACACGTGATAGGCCCTGTGCGAGTGGGGTACGTGCATTACTGGGGTTCGCGGGAAGTTTCACATGCGATAGGCCCTGTGCGAGTGGGGTATGTGTATTACTGGAGTTTGCAGGAAGTTTCACACGCAAAAGGGCCTGTGCGAGTGGGGTACGTGTATTACTGGGATTCGCAGTAAGTTTCACACGCGATAGGCTCTGTGCGAGTGGGGTACATGTATTACTGGGGTTCGCGGGAAGTTTCACACGCGAAATGGCCTGTGCGAGTGGGGTACGTGTATTACTGGGGTTCACGGGAAGTTTCACACGCGATTGGCCCTGTGTGAGTGGGGTACGTGTATTACTGGGATTCGCTGGAAGTTTCGCACGCGATTGGCCCTGTGCGAGTGGGGTACGTGTATTACTGGGGTTCGCGGGAAGTTTCACACGCGAAAGGGCCTGTGCGAGTGGGGTACGAGTATTACTTGGATTTGCGGGAAGTTTCACACGCGAAAGGCCCTGTGCGAGTGGGGTACGTCCATTACTGGGGTTCGCAGGAAGTTTCACACGCGATTGGCCCTGTGCGAGTGGGGTACGTGTATTACTGGGGTTCGCGGGAAGTTTCACACGCGATTGGCCCTGTGCGAGTGGAGTACGTGTATTACTGGGATTCGTGGGAAGTTTCACACGCGATTGGCCCTGTGCGAGTGGGGTAAGTGTATTACTGGGGTTCACGGGAATTTTCACACGCGAAAGGGCCTGTGCGAGTGGGGTACGAGTATTACTTGGATTTGCGGGAAGTTTCACACGCGAAAGGGCCTGTGCGAGTGGGGTACGTGTATTACTGGGGTTCGCGGGAAGTTTCACACGCGATTGGCCCTGTGCGAGTGGGGTACGTTTATTACTGAGGTTCGCGGGAAGTTTCACACGCGATTGGCCCTGTGCGAGTGGGGTACGTGTATTACTAGGGTTCGCGGGAAGTTTCACACGCGATAGGCCCTGTGCGAGTGGGGTACGTTTATTACTGGGGTTTGCGGGAAGTTTCACACGCGATTGGCCCTGTGCGAGTGGGGTACGTGTATTACTGGGGTTCGCAGGAAGTTTCACACGCGAAAGGGCCTGTGCGAGTGGGGTACGAGTATTACTGGGATTCGCGTGAAGTTTGACACGCGAAAGGGCCTGTGCGAGTGAGGTACGTGTATTACTGGGGTTCGCGGGAAGTTTCACATGCGATTGGCCCTGTGAGAGTGGGGTACGTGCATTACTGGGGTTCGTGGGAAGTTTCACACGCGAAAGGGCCTGTGCGAGTGGGGTACGTGTATTACTGGAGTTCGTGGGAAGTTTCACATGTGATAGGCCCTGTGCGAGTGGAGTACGTGTATTACTGGGGTTCGCGGGAAGTTTCACATGCGATTGGCCGTGTGAGAGTGGGGTACGTGCATTACTGGGGTTAGTGGGAAGTTTCACACGCGATTGGCCCTGTGCGCGTGGGGTACGTGTATTACTAGGGTTCGCGGGAAGTTTCACACGCGATAGGCCCTGTGTGAGTGGGGTACGTGTATTACTGGGATTCGCAGGAAGTTTCACTCGCGATTGGCCCTGTGCGAGTGGGGTACGTGTATTACTGGGGTTCGCGGGAAGTTTCACAAGTGATTGGCCCTGTACGAGTGGGGTACGTGTATTACTGGGGTTCGCGGGAAGTTTCACACGCGATAGGCCCTGTGCGAGTGGGGTACGTGTATTACTGGGATTCGCGGGAAGTTTCACACGCGAAAGGGCCTGTGCGAGTGAGGTACGTGTATTACTGGGGTTCGCGGGAAGTTTCACATGCGATTGGCCCTGTGAGAGTGGGGTACGTGCATTACTGGGGTTCGTGGGAAGTTTCACACGCGAAAGGGCCTGTGCGAGTGGGGTACGTGTATTACTGGAGTTCGCGGGAAGTTTCACATGTGATAGGCCCTGTGCGAGTGGAGTACGTGTATTACTGGGGTTCGTGGGAAGTTTCACATGCGATTGGCCGTGTGAGAGTGGGGTACGTGCATTACTGGGGCTAGTGGGAAGTTTCACACGCGATTGGCCCTGTGCGCGTGGGGTACGTGTATTACTAGGGTTCGCGGGAAGTTTCACACGCGATAGGCCCTGTGTGAGTGGGGTACGTGTATTACTGGGATTCGCAGGAAGTTTCACTCGCGATTGGCCCTGTGCGAGTGGGGTACGTGTATTACTGGGGTTCGCGGGAAGTTTCACACGCGATAGGCCCTGTGCGAGTGGGGTACGTGTATTACTTGGATACGCGGGAAGTTTCAAACGCGAAAGGGCCTGTGCGAGTGGGGTACGTGTATTACTGGGGTTCGCGGGAAGTTTCACACGCGATAGGCCCTGTGCGAGTTTGGTACGTGCATTACTGGGGTTTGCGGGAAGTTTCACACGCGAAAGGGCCTGTGCGAGTGTGGTATGTGTATTACTGGGATTCGCAGGAAGTTTCACACGCGATAGGCCCTGTGCGAGTGGGGTACATGTATTACTGGGGTTCGCGGGAAGTTTCACACGCGAAATGGCCTGTGCGAGTGGGGTACGTGTATTACTGGGGTTCGCGGGAAGTGTCACACGCGAAATGGCCTGTGCAAGTGGGGTACGTGTATTAGTGGGGTTCACGGGAAGTTTCACACGCGATTGGCCCTGTGCGAGTGGGGTACGTGTATTACTGGGGTTCGTGGGAAGTTTCACACGCGATTGGCCCTGTGCGAGTGGGGTACATGTATTACTGGGGTTCCTGGGAAGTTTCACACGCGATTGGCCCTGTGCGAGTGGGGTACGTGTATTACTGGGATTTGCTGGAAGTTTCACACGCGATTGGCCCTGTGCGAGTGGGGTACGTGTATTACTGGGGTTTGCGGGAAGTTTCACACGCGAAAGGGCCTGTGCGAGTGGGGTACGAGTATTACTTGGATTCACGGGAAGTTTCACACGCGAAAGGGCCTGTGCGAGTGGGGTACGTGTATTACTGGGGTTAGCGGGAAGTTTCACATGTGATTGGCCCTGTGCGAGTGGGTTACGTGCATTACTGGGGTTCGCTGGAAGTTTCACACGCGATTGGCCCTGTGCGAGTGGGGTACGTGTATTACTGGGGTTCGCGGGAAGTTTCACACGCGATTGGCCCTGTGCGAGTGGGGTAAGTGTTTTACTGGGGTTCGCGGGAAGTTTCACACGCGAAAGGGCCTGTGGGAGTGGGGTACGAGTATTACTTGGATTTGCGGGAAGTTTCACACGCGAAAGGGCCTGTGCGAGTGGGGTACGTGTATTACTGGGGTTCGCGGGAAGTTTCACATGCGATTGGCCCTGTGCAAGTGGGGTACGTGCATTACTGGGGTTCGCGGGAAGTTTCACACGCGATTGGCCCTGTGCGAGTGGGGTACGTTTATTACTGGGGTTCGCGGGAAGTTTCACACGCGATTGGCCCTGTGCGAGTGGGGTACGTGTATTACTGGGGTTTGCGGGAAGTTTCACACGCGATAGGCCCTGTGCGAGAGGGGTACGTGTATTACTGGGGTTCGCGGGAAGTTTCACACGCGATAGGCCCTGTGCGAGTTTTGTACGTGCATTACTGGGGTTCGCGGGAAGTTTCACATGCGATAGGCCCTGTGCGAGTGGGGTATGTGTATTACTGGGGTTTGCGGGAAGTTTCACATGCGATTGGGCCTGTGCGAGTGGGGTACGTGTATTACTGGGGTTCGCGGGAAGTTTCACACGTGATAGGCCCTGTGCGAGTGGGGTACGTGCATTACTGGGATTCGCGGGAAGTTTCACACGCGAAAGGGCCTGTGCGAGTGGGGTACGTGTAGTACTGGGGTTCACTGGAAGTTTCACACGCGATAGGCCCTGTGCGAGTGGGGTGCGTGTTTTACTGGGATTCACGGGAAGTTTCACACGCGAAAGGGCTTGTGCGAGTGGGTTACGTGTATTACTGGGGTTCGCGGGAAGTTTCACACGCGATTGGCCCTGTGCGAGTGGGGTACGTTTATTACTGGGGTTCGCGGGAAGTTTCACACGCGATTGGCCCTGTGCGAGTGGGGTACATGTATTACTAGGGTTCGCGGGAAGTTTCACACGCGATAGGCCCTGTGCGAGTGGGGTACGTTTATTACTGGGGTTCGCGGGAAGTTTCACACGCGATTGGCCCTGTGCGAGTGGGGTACGTGTATTACTGGGGTTCGCGGGAAGTTTCACACGCGAAAGGGCCTGTGCGAGTGAGGTACGTGTATTACTGGGGTTCGCGGGAAGTTTCACATGCGATTGGCCCTGTGAGAGTGGGGTACGTGCATTACTGGGGTTCGTGGGAAGTTTCACACGCGAAAGGGCCGGTGCGAGTGGGGTACGTGTATTACTGGAGTTCGCAGGAAGTTTCACATGTGATAGGCCCTGTGCGAGTGGAGTACGTGTATTACTGGGATTCGCGGGAAGTTTCAAACGCGAAAGGGCCTGTGCGAGTGGGTTACGTGTATTACTGGGCTTCGCGGGAAGTTTCACACGCGATTGGCCCTGTGCGAGTGGGGTACGTTTATTACTGGGGTTCGCGGGAAGTTTCACACGCGAAAGGGCCTGTGTGAGTGGGGTACGAGTATTACTGGGATTCGCGTGAAGTTTCACACGTGAAAGGGCCTGTGCGAGTGAGGTACGTGTATTACTGGGGTTCGCGGGAAGTTTCACATGCGATTGGCCCTGTGAGAGTGGGGTACGTGCATTACTGGGGTTCGTGGGAAGTTTCACACGCGAAAGGGCCTGTGCGAGTGGGGTACGTGTATTACTGGAGTTCGCGGGAAGTTTCACATGTGATAGGCCCTGTGCGAGTGGAGTACGTGTATTACTGGGGTTCGCGGGAAATTTCACATGCGATTGGCCCTGTGTGAGTGGGGTACGTGCATTACTGGGATTCGCAGGAAGTTTCACTCGTGATTGGCCCTGTGCGCGTGGGGTACGTGTATTACTAGGGTTCGCGGGAAGTTTCACACGCGATAGGCCCTGTGTGAGTGGGGTACGTGCATTACTGGGATTCGCAGGAAGTTTCACTCGCGATTGGCCCTGTGCGAGTGGGGTACGTGTATTACTGGGGTTCGTGGGAAGTTTCACAAGCGATTGGCCCTGTACGAGTGGGGTACGTTTATTACTGGGGTTCGCGGGAAGTTTCACACGCGAAAGGGCCTGTGTGAGTGGGGTACGAGTATTACTGGGATTCGCGTGAAGTTTCACACGTGAAAGGGCCTGTGCGAGTGAGGTACGTGTATTACTGGGGTTCGCGGGAAGTTTCACATGCGATTGGCCCTGTGAGAGTGGGGTACGTGCATTACTGGGGTTCGTGGGAAGTTTCACACGCGAAAGGGCCTGTGCGAGTGGGGTACGTGTATTACTGGAGTTCGCGGGAAGTTTCACATGTGATAGGCCCTGTGCGAGTGGAGTACGTGTATTACTGGGGTTCGCGGGAAATTTCACATGCGATTGGCCCTGTGAGAGTGGGGTACGTGCATTACTGGGGTTAGTGGGAAGTTTCACACGCGATTGGCCCTGTGCGCGTGGGGTACGTGTATTACTAGGGTTCGCGGGAAGTTTCACACGCGATAGGCCCTGTGTGAGTGGGGTATGTGCATTACTGGGATTCGCAGGAAGTTTCACTCGCGATTGGCCCTGTGCGAGTGGGGTACGTGTATTACTGGGGTTCGTGGGAAGTTTCACAAGCGATTGGCCCTGTACGAGTGGGGTACGTGTATTACTGGGGTTCGCGGGAAGTTTCACACGCGATAGGCCCTGTGCGAGTGGGGTACATGTATTACTGGGATTCGCGGGAAGTTTCAAACGCGAAAGGGCCTGTGCGAGTGGGTTACGTGTATTACTGGGCTTTGCGGGAAGTTTCACACGCGATAGGCCCTGTGCGAGTGTGGTATGTGCATTACTGGGATTCGCAGGAAGTTTCACACGCGATAGGCCCTGTGCGAGTGGGGTACATGTATTACTGGGGTTCGCGCGAAGTTTCACACGTGAAATGGCCTGTGCGAGTGGGGTACGTGTATTACTGGGGTTCGCGGGAAGTTTCACACGCGAAATGGCCTGTGCGAGTGGGGTACTTGTATTACTGGGGTTCACGGGAAGTTTCACACGCGATTGGCCCTGTGCGAGTGGGGTACGTGTATTACTGGGATTCGTGGGAAGTTTCACACGCGATTGGCCCTGTGCGAGTGGGGTACGTGTATTACTGGGGTTCGTGGGAAGTTTCACACGCGATTGGCCCTGTGCGAGTGGGGTACGTGTATTACTGGGGTTCGCAGGAAGTTTCACATGCGATTGGCCCTGTGCAAGTGGGGTACGTGCATTACTGGGGTTCGCGGGAAGTTTCACACGCGATTGGCCCTGTGCGAGTGGGGTACGAGTATTACTTGGATTCACGGGAAGTTTCACACGCGATTGTCCCTGTGCGAGTGGGGTACGTGTATTACTGGGGTTTGCGGGAAGTTTCACATGCGATAGGCCCTGTGCGAGAGGGGTATGTGTATTACTGGGGTTCGCGGGAAGTTTCACACGCGATAGGCCCTGTGCGAGTTTGGTACGTGCATTACTGGGGTTCGCGGGAATTTCACATGCGATAGGCCCTTTGCAAGTGGGGTACGTGTATTACTGGGGTTTGCAGGAAGTTTCACACGCGATTGGGCCTGTGCGAGTGGGGTACGTGTATTACTGGGGTTCGCGGGAAGTTTCACACGTGATAGGCCCTGTGCGAGTGGGGTACGTGCATTCCTGGGGTTCGCGGGAAGTTTCACATGCGATATTCCCTGTGCGAGTGGGGTATGTGTATTACTGGGGTTTGCAGGAAGTTTCACACGCGAAAGGGCCTGTGCGAGTGTGGTATGTGTATTACTGGGATTCGCAGGAAGTTTCACACACGATAGGCCCTGTGCGAGTGGGGTACATGTATTACTGGGGTACGCGGGAAGTTTCACACGCGAAATGGCCTGTGCGAGTGGGGTACGTGTATTACTGGGGTTCACGGGAAGTTTCACACGTGATTGGCCCTGTGCGAGTGGGGTACGTGTATTACTGGGGTTCGTGGGAAGTTTCACACGCGATTGGCCCTGTGCGAGTGGGGTACGTGTATTACTGGGATTTGCTTGAAGTTTCACACGCGATTGGCCCTGTGCGAGTGGGGTACGTGTATTACTGGGGTTCGCGGGAAGTTTCACACGTGAAAGGGCCTGTGCGAGTGGGGTACGAGTATTACTTGGATTCACGGGAAGTTTCACACGCGAAAAGGCCTGTGCGAGTGGGGTACGTGTATTACTGGGGTTTGCGGGAAGTTTCACATGTGATTGGCCCTGTGCGAGTGGGGTACGTGCATTACTGGGGTTAGCGGGAAGTTTCACACGCGATTGGCCCTGTGCGAGTGGGGTACGTGTATTACTGGGGTTCACGGGAAGTTTCACACGCGATTGGCCCTGTGCGAGTGGGGTAAGTGTATTACTGGGGTTCGCGGGAAGTTTCACACGCGAAAGGGCCTGTGCGAGTGGGGTACGAGTATTACTTGGATTCGCGGGAAGTTTCACACGCGAAAGGGCCTGTGCGAGTGGGGTACGTGTATTACTGGGGTTCGCGGGAAGTTTCACATGCGATTGGCCCTGTGCAAGTGGGGTACGTGCATTACTGGGGTTCGCGGGAAGTGTCACACGCGATTGGCCCTGTGCGAGTGGGGTACGTGTATTACTGGGGTTCGCAGGAAGTTTCACACGCGATTGGGCCTGTGCGAGTGGGGTATGTGTATTACTGGGGTTCGCGGGAAGTTTCACACGTGATAGGCCATGTGCGAGAGGGGTACGTGTATTACTGGGGTTCGCGGGAAGTTTCACATGCGATAGGCCCTGTGCGAGTGGGGTACGTGTATTACTGGGGTTCGCGGGAAGTTTCACACGTGATAGGCCCTGTGCGAGTGGGGTACGTGCATTACTGGGGTTCGCGGGAAGTTTCACATGCGATAGGCCCTGTGCGAGTGGGGTATGTGTATTACTGGAGTTTGCAGGAAGTTTCACACACAAAAGGGCCTGTGCGAGTGGGGTACGTGTATTACTGGGATTCGCAGTAAGTTTCACACGCGATAGGCTCTGTGCGAGTGGGGTACATGTATTACTGGGGTTCGCGGGAAGTTTCACACGCGAAATGGCCTGTGCGAGTGGGGTACGTGTATTACTGGGGTTCGCGGGAAGTTTCACACGTGAAAGGGCCTGTGCGAGTGGGGTACGAGTATTACTTGGATTCACGGGAAGTTTCACACGCGAAAAGGCCTGTGCGAGTGGGGTACGTGTATTACTGGGGTTTGCGGGAAGTTTCACATGTGATTGGCCCTGTGCGAGTGGGGTACGTGCATTACTGGGGTTAGCGGGAAGTTTCACACGCGATTGGCCCTGTGCGAGTGGGGTACGTGTATTACTGGGGTTCGCGGGAAGTTTCACACGCGATTGGCCCTGTGCGAGTGGGGTAAGTGTATTACTGGGGTTCGCGGGAAGTTTCACACGCGAAAGGGCCTGTGCGAGTGGGGTACGAGTATTACTTGGATTCGCGGGAAGTTTCACACGCGAAAGGGCCTGTGCGAGTGGGGTACGTGTATTACTGGGGTTCGCGGGAAGTTTCACATGCGATTGGCCCTGTGCAAGTGGGGTACGTGCATTACTGGGGTTCGCGGGAAGTGTCACACGCGATTGGCCCTGTGCGAGTGGGGTACGTGTATTACTGGGGTTCGCAGGAAGTTTCACACGTGATAGGCCCTGTGCGAGTGGGGTACGTGCATTACTGGGGTTCGCGGGAAGTTTCACATGCGATAGGCCCTGTGCGAGTGGGGTATGTGTATTACTGGAGTTTGCAGGAAGTTTCACACACAAAAGGGCCTGTGCGAGTGGGGTACGTGTATTACTGGGATTCGCAGTAAGTTTCACACGCGATAGGCTCTGTGCGAGTGGGGTACATGTATTACTGGGGTTCGCGGGAAGTTTCACACGCGAAATGGCCTGTGCGAGTGGGGTACGTGTATTACTGGGGTTCGCGGGAAGTTTCACACGTGATAGGCCATGTGCGAGAGGGGTACGTGTATTACTGGGGTTCGCGGGAAGTTTCACATGCGATAGGCCCTGTGCGAGTGGGGTACGTGTATTACTGGGGTTCGCGGGAAGTTTCACACGTGATAGGCCCTGTGCGAGTGGGGTACGTGCATTACTGGGGTTCGCGGGAAGTTTCACATGCGATAGGCCCTGTGCGAGTGGGGTATGTGTATTACTGGAGTTTGCAGGAAGTTTCACACACAAAAGGGCCTGTGCGAGTGGGGTACGTGTATTACTGGGATTCGCAGTAAGTTTCACACGCGATAGGCTCTGTGCGAGTGGGGTACATGTATTACTGGGGTTCGCGGGAAGTTTCACACGCGAAATGGCCTGTGCGAGTGGGGTACGTGTATTACTGGGGTTCACGGGAAGTTTCACAGGCGATTGGCCCTGTGTGAGTGGGGTACGTGTATTACTGGGATTCGCTGGAAGTTTCACACGCGATTGGCCCTGTGCGAGTGGGGTACGTGTATTACTGGGGTTCGCGGGAAGTTTCACACGCGAAAGGGCCTGTGCGAGTGGGGTACGAGTATTACTTGGATTTGCGGGAAGTTTCACACGCGAAAGGGCCTGTGCGAGTGGGGTACGTGTATTACTGGGGTTCGCGGGAAGTTTCACATGCGATTGGCCCTGTGCGAGTGGGGTACGTCCATTACTGGGGTTCGCAGGAAGTTTCACACGCGATTGGCCCTGTGCGAGTGGGGTACGTGTATTACTGGGGTTCGCGGGAAGTTTCACACGCGATTGGCCCTGTGCGAGTGGAGTACGTGTATTACTGGGATTCGTGGGAAGTTTCACACGCGATTGGCCCTGTGCGAGTGGGGTAAGTGTATTACTGGGGTTCACAGGAATTTTCACACGCGAAAGGGCCTGTGCGAGTGGGGTACGAGTATTACTTGGATTTGCGGGAAGTTTCACACGCGAAAGGGCCTGTGCGAGTGGGGTACGTGTATTACTGGGGTTCGCGGGAAGTTTCACATGCGATTGGCCCTGTGCAAGTGGGGTACGTGCATTACTGGGGTTCGCGGGAAGTTTCACACGCGATTGGCCCTGTGCGAGTGGGGTACGTTTATTACTGGGGTTCGCGGGAAGTTTCACACGCGATTGGCCCTGTGCGAGTGGGGTACGTGTATTACTGGGGTTTGCGGGAAGTTTCACATGCGATAGGCCCTGTGCGAGAGGGGTACGTGTATTACTGGGGTTCGCGGGAAGTTTCACACGCGATAGGCCCTGTGCGAGTTTGGTACGTGCATTACTGGGGTTCGCGGGAAGTTTCACATGCGATAGGCCCTGTGCGAGTGGGGCACGTGTATTACTGGGGTTTGCAGGAAGTTTCACACGCGATTGGGCCTGTGCGAGTGGGGTACGTGTATTACTGGGGTTCGCGGGAAGTTTCACACGTGATAGGCCCTGTGCGAGTGGGGTACGTGCATTACTGGGGTTCGCGGGAAGTTTCACATGCGATATTCCCTGTGCGAGTGGGGTATGTGTATTACTGGGGTTCGCAGGAAATTTCACACGCGAAAGGGCCTGTGCGAGTGTGGTATGTGTATTACTGGGATTCGCAGGAAGTTTCACACGCGATAGGCCCTGTGCGAGTGGGGTACATGTATTACTGGGGTACGCGGGAAGTTTCACACGCGAAATGGCCTGTGCGAGTGGGGTACGTGTATTACTGGGGTTCGTGGGAAGTTTCACACGCGATAGGCCCTGTGCGAGTTTGGTACATGCATTACTGGGGTTCGCGGGAAGTTTCACATGCGATAGGCCCTGTGCGAGTGGGGTACGTGTATTACTGGGGTTTGCAGGAAGTTTCACACGCGATTGGGCCTGTGCGAGTGGGGTACGTGTATTACTGGGGTTCGCGGGAAGTTTCACACGTGATAGGCCCTGTGCGAGTGGGGTACGTGCATTACTGGGGTTCGCGGGAAGTTTCACATGCGATATTCCCTGTGCGAGTGGGGTATGTGTATTACTGGGGTTCGCAGGAAGTTTCACACGCGAAAGGGCCTGTGCGAGTGTGGTATGTGTATTACTGGGATTCGCAGGAAGTTTCACACGCGATAGGCCCTGTGCGAGTGGGGTACATGTATTACTGGGGTACGCGGGAAGTTTCACAGGCGAAATGGCCTGTGCGAGTGGGGTACGTGTATTACTGGGGTTCACGGGAAGTTTCACACGTGATTGGCCCTGTGCGAGTGGGGTACGTGTATTACTGGGGTTCGTGGGAAGTTTCACACGCGATTGGCCCTGTGCGAGTGGGGTACGTGTATTACTGGGATTTGCTTGAAGTTTCACACGCGATTGGCCCTGTGCGAGTGGGGTACGTGTATTACTGGGGTTCGCGGGAAGTTTCACACGTGAAAGGGCCTGTGCGAGTGGGGTACGAGTATTACTTGGATTCACGGGAAGTTTCACACGCGAAAAGGCCTGTGCGAGTGGGGTACGTGTATTACTGGGGTTCGCGGGAAGTTTCACATGTGATTGGCCCTGTGCGAGTGGGGTACGTGCATTACTGGGGTTCGTGGGAAGTTTCACGCGCGATTGGCCCTGTGCGAGTGGGGTACGTGTATTACTGGGGTTCGCGGGAAGTTTCACACGCGATTGGCCCTGTGCGAGTGGGGTAAGTGTATTACTGGGGTTCGCGGGAGGTTTCACACGCGAAAGGGTCTGTGCGAGTGGGGTACGAGTATTACTTGGATTCGCGGGAAGTTTCACACGCGAAAGGGCCTGTGCGAGTGGGGTACGTGTATTACTGGGGTTCGCGGGAAGTTTCACATGCGATTGGCCCTGTGCAAGTGGGGTACGTGCATTACTGGGGTTCGCGGGAAGTGTCACACGCGATTGGCCCTGTGCGAGTGGGGTACGTGTATTACTGGGGTTCGCAGGAAGTTTCACACGCGATTGGCCCTGTGCGAGTGGGGTACGTGTATTACTGGGGTTCGCGGGAAGTTTCACAAGCGATTGGCCCTGTGCGAGTGGGGTAAGTGTATTACTGGGGTTCGCGGGAAGTTTCACACGCGAAAGGGCCTGTGCGAGTGGGGTACGAGTATTACTTGGATTCGCGGGAAGTTTCACACGCGAAAGGGCCTGTGCGAGTGGGGTACGTGTATTACTGGGGTTCGCGGGAAGTTTCACATGCGATTGGCCCTGTGCAAGTGGGGTACGTGCATTACTGGGGTTCGCGGGAAGTGTCACACGCGATTGGCCCTGTGCGAGCGGGGTACGTGTATTACTGGGGTTCGCAGGAAGTTTCACACGCGATTGGGCCTGTGCGAGTGGGGTACGTGTATTACTGGGGTCGCGGGAAGTTTCACACGTGATAGGCCATGTGCGAGAGGGGTACGTGTATTACTGGGGTTCGCGGGAAGTTTCACATGCGATAGGCCCTGTGCGAGTGGGGTACGTGTATTACTGGGGTTCGCGGGAAGTTTCACACGTGATAGGCCCTGTGCGAGTGGGGTACGTGCATTACTGGGGTTCGCGGGAAGTTTCACACGTGATAGGCCCTGTGCGAGTGGGGTACGTGCATTACTGGGGTTCGCGGGAAGTTTCACATGCGATAGGCCCTGTGCGAGTGGGGTACGTGTATTACTGGGGTTCGCGGGAAGTTTCACACATGATAGGCCCTGTGCGAGTGGGGTACGTGCATTACTGGGGTTCGCGGGAAGTTTCACATGCGATAGGCCCTGTGCGAGTGGGGTATGTGTATTACTGGAGTTTGCAGGAAGTTTCACACGCAAAAGGGCCTGTGCGAGTGGGGTACGTGTATTACTGGGATTCGCAGTAAGTTTCACACGCGATAGGCTCTGTGCGAGTGGGGTACATGTATTACTGGGGTTCGCGGGAAGTTTCACACGCGAAATGGCCTGTGCGAGTGGGGTACGTGTATTACTGGGGTTCACGGGAAGTTTCACACGCGATTGGCCCTGTGTGAGTGGGGTACGTGTATTACTGGGATTCGCTGGAAGTTTCACACGCGATTGGCCCTGTGCGAGTGGGGTACGTGTATTACTGGGGTTCGCGGGAAGTTTCACACGCGAAAGGGCCTGTGCGAGGGGGGTACGAGTATTACTTGGATTTGCGGGAAGTTTCACACGCGAAAGGGCCTGTGCGAGTGGGGTACGTGTATTACTGGGGTTTGCGGGAAGTTTCACACGCGATTGGCCCTGTGCGAGTGGAGTACGTGTATTACTGGGATTCGTGGGAAGTTTCACTTGCGATAGGCCCTGTGCGAGTGGGGTACGTGTATTACTGGGGTTCACGGGAAGTTTCACACGCGATTGGGCCTGTGCGAGTGGGGTACGTGTATTACTGGGGTTCGCAGGAAGTTTCACACGTGATAGGCCCTGTGCGAGTGGGGTACGTGCATTACTGGGGTTCGCGGGAAGTTTCACATGCGATAGCCCTGTGTGAGTGGGGTACATGTATTACTGGGGTTCGCAGGAAGTTTCACACGCGATTGGCCCTGTGCGAGTGGGGTACGTGTATTACTGGGATTCGCGGGAAGTTTCACACGTGATAGGCCATGTGCGAGAGGGGTACGTGTATTACTGGGGTTCGCGGGAAGTTTCACATGCGATAGGCCCTGTGCGAGTGGGGTACGTGTATTACTGGGGTTCGCGGGAAGTTTCACACGTGATAGGCCCTGTGCGAGTGGGGTACGTGCATTACTGGGGTTCGCGGGAAGTTTCACACGTGATAGGCCCTGTGCGAGTGGGGTACGTGCATTACTGGGGTTCGCGGGAAGTTTCACATGCGATAGGCCCTGTGCGAGTGGGGTACGTGTATTACTGGGGTTCGCGGGAAGTTTCACACATGATAGGCCCTGTGCGAGTGGGGTACGTGCATTACTGGGGTTCGCGGGAAGTTTCACATGCGATAGGCCCTGTGCGAGTGGGGTATGTGTATTACTGGAGTTTGCAGGAAGTTTCACACGCAAAAGGGCCTGTGCGAGTGGGGTACGTGTATTACTGGGATTCGCAGTAAGTTTCACACGCGATAGGCTCTGTGCGAGTGGGGTACATGTATTACTGGGGTTCGCGGGAAGTTTCACACGCGAAATGGCCTGTGCGAGTGGGGTACGTGTATTACTGGGGTTCACGGGAAGTTTCACACGCGATTGGCCCTGTGTGAGTGGGGTACGTGTATTACTGGGATTCGCTGGAAGTTTCACACGCGATTGGCCCTGTGCGAGTGGGGTACGTGTATTACTGGGGTTCGCGGGAAGTTTCACACGCGAAAGGGCCTGTGCGAGGGGGGTACGAGTATTACTTGGATTTGCGGGAAGTTTCACACGCGAAAGGGCCTGTGCGAGTGGGGTACGTGTATTACTGGGGTTTGCGGGAAGTTTCACACGCGATTGGCCCTGTGCGAGTGGAGTACGTGTATTACTGGGATTCGTGGGAAGTTTCACACGTGATTGGGCCTGTGCGAGAGGGGTATGTGTATTACTGGGGTTCGCGGGAAGTTTCACATGCGATAGGCCCTGTGCGAGTGGGGTACGTGCATTACTGGGGTTTGCGGGAAGTTTCACTTGCGATAGGCCCTGTGCGAGTGGGGTACGTGTATTACTGGGGTTCACGGGAAGTTTCACACGCGATTGGGCCTGTGCGAGTGGGGTACGTGTATTACTGGGGTTCGCAGGAAGTTTCACACGTGATAGGCCCTGTGCGAGTGGGGTACGTGCATTACTGGGGTTCGCGGGAAGTTTCACATGCGATAGCCCTGTGTGAGTGGGGTACATGTATTACTGGGGTTCGCAGGAAGTTTCACACGCGATTGGCCCTGTGCGAGTGGGGTACGTGTATTACTGGGATTCGCGGGAAGTTTCACACGCGATTGGGCCTGTGTGAGAGGGGTACGTGTATTACTGGGGTTCGCGGGAAGTTTCACACGCGATAGGCCCTGTGCGAGTGGGGTGCGTGCATTACTGGGGTTCGCGGGAAGTTCCACTTGCGATAGGCCCTGTGCGAGTGGGGTACGTGTATTACTGGGGTTCGCGGGAAGTTTCACACGCGATTGGGCCTGTGCGAGTGGGGTACGTGCATTACTGGGTTTCGCGGGAAGTTTCACACGTGATAGGCCCTGTGCGAGTGGGGTACGTGCATTACTGGGGTTCGCGGGAAGTTTCACATGGGATAGGCCCTGTGCGAGTGGGGTACGTGTATTACTGGGGTTCGCAGGAAGTTTCACACGCGAAAGGGCCTGTGCGAGTGGGGTACGTGTATTGCTGGGGTTCACAGGAAGTTTCACACGCGAAATGGCGTGTGCGAGTGGGGTACGTGTATTACTGGGGTTCGCGGGAAGTTTCACACACGATTGGCCCTGTGCGAGTTGGGTACGTGTATTACTGGGGTTCGCGGGAAGTTTCACACGCGATTGGCCCTGTGCGAGTGGGGTACGTGTATTACTGGGATTCGCTGGAAGTTTCACACGCGATTGGCCCTGTGCGAGTGGGGTACGTGTATTACTGGGGTTCGCGGGAAGTTTCACACGCGAAACGGCCGGTGCGAGTGGGGTACGAGTATTACTGGGATTCACGGGAAGTTTCACACGCGAAAGGGCCTGTGCGAGTGGGGTACGTGTATTACTGGGGTTCGCGGGAAGTTTCACACGCGATTGGCCCTGTGCGAGTGGGGTACGTGTATTACTGGGGTTCGCGGGAATTTTCAAATGCGATTGGCCCTGTACGAGTGGGGTACGTGTATGACTGGGGTTCGCGGGAAGTTTCACACGCGATAGGCCCTGTGTGAGTGGGGTACGTGTATTACTCGGGTTTGTGGGAAGTTTCACACGCGATAGGCCCTGTGCGAGTGGGGTACGTGCATTACTGGGGTTTGCGGGAAGTTTCACTTGCGATAGGCCCTGTGCGAGTGGGGTACGTGTATTACTGGGGTTCACGGGAAGTTTCACACGCGATTGGGCCTGTGCGAGTGGGGTACGTGTATGACTGGGGTTCGCAGGAAGTTTCACACGTGATAGGCCCTGTGCGAGTGGGGTACGTGCATTACTGGGGTTCGCGGGAAGTTTCACATGCGATAGCCCTGTGTGAGTGGGGTACATGTATTACTGGGGATCGCAGGAAGTTTCACACGCGATTGGCCCTGTGCGAGTGGGGTACGTGTATTACTAGGATTCGCGGGAAGTTTCACACGCGATTGGGCCTGTGTGAGAGGGGTACGTGTATTAGTGGGGTTCGCGGGAAGTTTCACACGCGATTGGCCCTGTGCGAGTGGGGTACGTGTATTACTGGGGTTCGCGGGAAGTTTCACATGCGATTGGCCCTGTACGAGTGGGGTACGTGTATGACTGGGGTTCGCGGGAAGTTTTACACGCGATAGGCCCTGTGTGAGTGGGGTACGTGTATTACTGGGGTTCGTGGGAAGTTTCACACGCGATAGGCCCTGTGCGAGTGGGGTACGTGCATTACTGGGGTTTGCGGGAAGTTTCACTTGCGATAGGCCCTGTGCGAGTGGGGTACGTGTATTACTGGGGTTCACGGGAAGTTTCACACGCGATTGGGCCTGTGCGAGTGGGGTACGTGTATGACTGGGGTTCGCAGGAAGTTTCACACGTGATAGGCCCTGTGCGAGTGGGGTACGTGCATTACTGGGGTTCGCGGGAAGTTTCACATGCGATAGCCCTGTGTGAGTGGGGTACATGTATTACTGGGGATCGCAGGAAGTTTCACACGCGATTGGGCCTGTGTGAGAGGGGTACGTGTATTACTGGGGTTCGCGGGAAGTTTCACACGCGATAGGCCCTGTGCGAGTGGGGTGCGTGCATTACTGGGGTTCGCGGGAAGTTCCACTTGCGATAGGCCCTGTTCGAGTGGGGTACGTGTATTACTGGGGTTCGCGGGAAGTTTCACACGCGATTGGGCCTGTGCGAGTGGGGTACGTGCATTACTGGGTTTCGCGGGAAGTTTCACACGTGATAGGCCCTGTGCGAGTGGGGTACGTGCATTACTGGGGTTCGCGGGAAGTTTCACATGCGATATGCCCTGTGCGAGTGGGGTACGTGTATTACTGGGGTTCGCAGGAAGTTTCACACGCGAAAGGGCCTGTGCGAGTGGGGTACGTGTATTGCTGGGGTTCACAGGAAGTTTCACACGCGAAATGGCGTGTGCGAGTGGGGTACGTGTATTACTGGGGTTTGCGGGAAGTTTCACACACGATTGGCCCTGTGCGAGTTGGGTACGTGTATTACTGGGGTTCGCGGGAAGTTTCACACGCGATTGGCCCTGTGCGAGTGGGGTACGTGTATTACTGGGATTCGCTGGAAGTTTCACACGCGATTGGCCCTGTGCGAGTGGGGTACGTGTATTACTGGGGTTCGCGGGAAGTTTCACACGCGAAACGGCCGGTGCGAGTGGGGTACGAGTATTACGGGATTCACGGGAAGTTTCACACGCGAAAGGGCCTGTGCGAGTGGGGTACGTGTATTACTGGGGTTCGCGGGAAGTTTCACATGCGATTGGCCCTGTGCGAGTGGGGTACGTGCATTACTGGGGTTCGTGGGAAGTTTCACATGCGAAAGGGCCGTGCGAGTGGGGTACGTGTATTACTGGAGTTCGCGGGAAGTTTCACACGCGATTGGCCCTGTGTGAGTGGGGTACGTGTATTACTGGGATTCGCGCGAAGTTTCACACGCGAAAGGGCCTGTGCGAGTGGGGTACGTGTAGTACTGGGGTTCACTGGAAGTTTCACACGCGATTGGCCCTGTGCGAGTGGGGTACGTGTATTACTGGGGTTCGCGGGAAGTTTCACATGCGATTGGCCCTGTACGAGTGGGGTACGTGTATGACTGGGGTTCGCGGGAAGTTTCACACGCGATAGGCCCTGTGTGAGTGGGGTACGTGTATTACTGGGGTTCGTGGGAAGTTTCACACGCGATAGGCCCTGTGCGAGTGGGGTACGTGTATTACTGGGATTCGCGGGAAGTTTCACACGCGAAAGGGCCTGTGCGAGTGGGTTACGTGTATTACTGGGGTTCGCGGGAAGTTTCACACGCGATTGGCCCTGTGCGAGTGGGGTACGTTTATTACTGGGGTTCGCGGGAAGTTTCACACGCGATTGGCCCTGTGCGAGTGAGGTACGTGTATTACTGGGGTTCGTGGGAAGTTTCACACGCGATAGTCCCTGTGCGAGTGGGGTACGTGTATTACTGGGATTCACGGGAAGTTTCACACGCGATTGGCCCTGTGCGAGTGGGGTACGTGTATTACTGGGATTCGCAGGAAGTTTCACACGCGATTGGGCCTGTGCGAGAGGGGTACGTGTATTACTGGGGTTCGCGGGAAGTTTCAAACGGGATAGGTCCTGCGCGAGTGGGGTACGTGCATTACTGGGGTTTGCGGGAAGTTTCACATGCGATAGGCCCTGTGCGAGTGGGGTACGTGTATTACTGGGGTTCGCGGGAAGTTTCACACGCGATAGGCCCTGTGCGAGTTTGGTATGTGCATTACTGGGGTTCGCGGGAAGTTTCACATGCGATAGGCCCTGTGCGAGTGGGGTACGTGTATTACTGGGGTTCGCGGGAAGTTTCACACGTGATAGGCCCTGTGCGAGTGGGGTACGTGCATTACTGGGGTTCGCGGGAAGTTTCACATGCGATAGGCCCTGTGTGAGTGGGGTACATGTATTACTGGGATTCGCAGTAAGTTTCACACGCGATAGGCTCTGTGCGAGTGGGGTACATGTATTACTGGGGTTTGCGGGAAGTTTCACACGCGAAATGGCCTGTGCGAGTGGGGTACGTGTATTACTGGTGTTCACGGGAAGTTTCACACGTGATAGGCCCTGTGCGAGTGGGGTACGTGCATTACTGGGGTTCACGGGAAGTTTCACATGCGATAGCCCTGTGTGAGTGGGGTACATGTATTACTGGTGTTCGCAGGAAGTTTCACACGCGATTGGCCCTGTGCGAGTGGGGTACGTGTATTACTGGGATTCGCGGGAAGTTTCACACGCGATTGGGCCTGTGCGAGAGGGGTACGTGTATTACTGGGGTTCGCGGGAAGTTTCACACGCGATAGGCCCTGTGCGAGTGGGGTGCGTGCATTACTGGGGTTCGCGGGAAGTTCCACTTGCGATAGGCCCTGTGCGAGTGGGGTACGTGTATTACTGGGGTTCGCGGGAAGTTTCACACGCGATTGGGCCTGTGCGAGTGGGGTACGTGCATTACTGGGGTTCGCGGGAAGTTTCACACGTGATAGGCCCTGTGCGAGTGGGGTACGTGCATTACTGAGGTTCGCGGGAAGTTTCACATGCGATAGGCCCTGTGCGAGTGGGGTATGTGTATTACTGGGGTTCGCAGGAAGTTTCACACGCGAAAGGGCCTGTGCGAGTGGGGTACGTGTATTGCTGGGGTTCACAGGAAGTTTCACACGCGAAATGGCGTGTGAGAGTGGGGTACGTGTATTACTGGGGTTCGCGGGAAGTTTCACACACGATTGGCCCTGTGCGAGTTGGGTACGTGTATTACTGGGGTTTGCGGGAAGTTTCACACGCGATTGGCCCTGTGCGAGTGGGGTACGTGTATTACTGGGATTCGCTGGAAGTTTCACACGCGATTGGCCCTGTGCGAGTGGGGTACGTGTATTACTGGGGTTCGCGGGAAGTTTCACACGCGAAACGGCCGGTGCGAGTGGGGTACGAGTATTACTGGGATTCACGGGAAGTTTCACACGCGAAAGGGCCTGTGCGAGTGGGGTACGTGTATTACTGGGGTTCGCGGGAAGTTTCACATGCGATTGGCCCTGTGCGAGTGGGGTACGTGCATTACTGGGGTTCACTGGAAGTTTCACACACGATTGGCCCTGTGCGAGTGGGGTACGTGTATTACTGGGGTTCGCGGGAAGTTTCACACGCGATAGGCCCTGTGTGAGTGGGGTACGTGTATTACTGGGATTCGTGGGAAGTTTCACACGCGATAGGCCCTGTGCGAGAGGGGTACATGTATTACTGGGATTCGCGGGAAGTTTCACACGCGAAAGGGCCTGTGCGAGTGGGGTACGTGCATTACTGGGGTTCGCGGGAAGTTTCACACGCGATTGGCCCTGTGCGAGTGGGGTACGTTTATTACTGGGGTTCGCGGGAAGTTTCACACGCGATTGGCCCTGTGCGAGTGAGGTACGTGTATTACTGGGGTTTGTGGGAAGTTTCACACGCGATAGTCCCTGTGCGAGTGGGGTATGTGTATTACTGGGATTCGCAGGAAGTTTCACACGCGATTGGGCCTGTGCGAGAGGGGTACGTGTATTACTGGGGTTCGCGGGAAGTTTCAAACGGGATAGGCCCTGCGCAAGTGGGGTACGTGCATTACTGGGGTTTGCGGGAAGTTTCACATGCGATAGGCCCTGTGCGAGTGGGGTACGTGTATTACTGGGGTTCGCGGGAAGTTTCACACGCGATAGGCCCTGTGCGAGTTTGGTACGTGCGTTACTGGGGTTCGCGGGAAGTTTCACATGCGATAGGCCCTGTGCGAGTGGGGTACGTGTATTACTGGGGTTCATGGGAAGTTTCACACGTGATAGGCCCTGTGCGAGTGGGGTACGTGCATTACTGGGGTTCGCGGGAAGTTTCACATGCGATAGGCCCTGTGTGAGTGGGGTATGTGTATTACTGGAGTTTGCAGGAAGTTTCACACGCAAAAGGGCCTGTGCGAGTGGGGTACGTGTATTACTGGGAGTCGCAGTAAGTTTCACACGCGATAGGCTCTGTGCGAGTGGGGTACATGTATTACTGGGGTTCGCGGGAAGTTTCACACGCAAAATGGCCTGTGCGAGTGGGGTACGTGTATTACTGGGGTTCACGGGAAGTTTCACACGCGATTGGCCCTGTGTGAGTGGGGTACGTGTATTACTGGGGTTCGCGGGAAGTTTCACACGCGATTGGCCCTGTGCGAGTGGGGTACGTGTATTACTGGGATTCGCTGAAAGTTTCACACGCGATTGGCCCTGTGCGAGTGGGGTACGTGTATTACTGGGGTTCGCGGGAAGTTTCACACGCGAAAGGTCCTGTGCGAGTGGGGTACGTGTATTACTGGGGTTCGCGGGAAGTTTCACATGCGATTGGCCCTGTGCGAGTGGGGTACGTGCATTACTGGGGTTCGCGGGAAGTTTTACACGCGATTGGCCCTGTGCGAGTGGGGTACGTGTATTACTGGGGTTCGCGGGAAGTTTCACATGCGATAGGCCCTGTGCGAGTGGGGTACGTGTATTACTGGGGTTCATGGGAAGTTTCACACGTGATAGGCCCTGTGCGAGTGGGGTACGTGCATTACTGGGGTTCGCGGGAAGTTTCACATGCGATAGGCCCTGTGTGAGTGGGGTATGTGTATTACTGGAGTTTGCAGGAAGTTTCACACGCAAAAGGGCCTGTGCGAGTGGGGTACGTGTATTACTGGGAGTCGCAGTAAGTTTCACACGCGATAGGCTCTGTGCGAGTGGGGTACATGTATTACTGGGGTTCGCGGGAAGTTTCACACGCAAAATGGCCTGTGCGAGTGGGGTACGTGTATTACTGGGGTTCACGGGAAGTTTCACACGCGATTGGCCCTGTGTGAGTGGGGTACGTGTATTACTGGGGTTCGCGGGAAGTTTCACACGCGATTGGCCCTGTGCGAGTGGGGTACGTGTATTACTGGGATTCGCTGAAAGTTTCACACGCGATTGGCCCTGTGCGAGTGGGGTACGTGTATTACTGGGGTTCGCGGGAAGTTTCACACGCGAAAGGTCCTGTGCGAGTGGGGTACGTGTATTACTGGGGTTCGCGGGAAGTTTCACATGCGATTGGCCCTGTGCGAGTGGGGTACGTGCATTACTGGGGTTCGCGGGAAGTTTCACACGCGATTGGCCCTGTGCGAGAGGGGTACGTGTATTACTGGGGTTCGCGGGAAGTTTCACATGCGATAGGCCCTGTGCGAGTGGGGTACGTGCATTACTGGGGTTTGCGGGAAGTTTCACTTGCGATAGGCCCTGTGCGAGTGGGGTACGTGTATTACTGGGGTTCACGGGAAGTTTCACACGCGATTGGGCCTGTGCGAGTGGGGTACGTGTATTACTGGGGTTCGCAGGAAGTTTCACACGTGATAGGCCCTGTGCGAGTGGGGTACGTGCATTACTGGGGTTCGCGGGAAGTTTCACATGCGATAGCCCTGTGTGAGTGGGGTACATGTATTACTGGGGTTCGCAGGAAGTTTCACACGCGATTGGCCCTGTGCGAGTGGGGTACGTGTATTACTGGGATTCACGGGAAGTTTCACACGCGATTGGGCCTGTGTGAGAGGGGTACGTGTATTACTGGGGTTCGCGGGAAGTTTCACACGCGATAGGCCCTGTGCGAGTGGGGTGCGTGCATTACTGGGGTTCGCGGGAAGTTCCACTTGCGATAGGCCCTGTGCGAGTGGGGTACGTGTATTACTGGGGTTCGCGGGAAGTTTCACACGCGATTGGGCCTGTGCGAGTGGGGTACGTGCATTACTGGGTTTCGCGGGAAGTTTCACACGTGATAGGCCCTGTGCGAGTGGGGTACGTGCATTACTGGGGTTCGCGGGAAGTTTCACATGGGATAGGCCCTGTGCGAGTGGGGTACGTGTATTACTGGGGTTCGCAGGAAGTTTCACACGCGAAAGGGCCTGTGCGAGTGGGGTACGTGTATTGTTGGGGTTCACAGGAAGTTTCACACGCGAAATGGCGTGTGCGAGTGGGGTACGTGTATTACTGGGGTTCGTGGGAAGTTTCACACACGATTGGCCCTGTGCGAGTTGGGTACGTGTATTACTGGGGTTCGCGGGAAGTTTCACACGCGATTGGCCCTGTGCGAGTGGGGTACGTGTATTACTGGGATTCGCTGGAAGTTTCACACGCGATTGGCCCTGTGCGAGTGGGGTACGTGTATTACTGGGGTTCGCGGGAAGTTTCACACGCGAAACGGCCGGTGCAAGTGGGGTACGAGTATTACTGGGATTCACGGGAAGTTTCACACGCGAAAGGGCCTGTGCGAGTGGGGTACGTGTATTACTGGGGTTCGCGGGAAGTTTCACACGTGATTGGCCCTGTGCGAGTGTTGTACGTGTATTACTGGGGTTCGCGGGAAGTTTCACATGCGATTGGCCCTGTACGAGTGGGGTACGTGTATGACTGGGGTTCGCGGGAAGTTTCACATGCGATAGGCCCTGTGTGAGTGGGGTACGTGTATTACTGGGGTTCGTGGGAAGTTTCACACGCGATAGGCCCTGTGCGAGTGGGGTACGTGCATTACTGGGGTTTGCGGGAAGTTTCACTTGCGATAGGCCCTGTGCGAGTGGGGTACGTGTATTACTGGGGTTCACGGGAAGTTTCACACGCGATTGGGCCTGTGCGAGTGGGGTACGTGTATGACTGGGGTTCGCAGGAAGTTTCACACGTGATAGGCCCTGTGCGAGTGGGGTACGTGCATTACTGGGGTTCGCGGGAAGTTTCACATGCGATAGCCCTGTGTGAGTGGGGTACATGTATTACTGGGGATCGCAGGAAGTTTCACACGCGATTGGCCCTGTGCGAGTGGGGTACGTGTATTACTAGGATTTGCGGGAAGTTTCACACGCGATTGGGCCTGTGTGAGAGGGGTACGTGTATTACTGGGGTTCGCGGGAAGTTTCACACGCGATTGGCCCTGTGCGAGTGGGGTACGTGTATTACTGGGGTTCGCGGGAAGTTTCACATGCGATTGGCCCTGTACGAGTGGGGTACGTGTATGACTGGGGTTCGCGGGAAGTTTTACACGCGATAGGCCCTGTGTGAGTGGGGTACGTGTATTACTGGGGTTCGTGGGAAGTTTCACACGCGATAGGCCCTGTGCGAGTGGGGTACGTGCATTACTGGGGTTTGCGGGAAGTTTCACTTGCGATAGGCCCTGTGCGAGTGGGGTACGTGTATTACTGGGGTTCACGGGAAGTTTCACACGCGATTGGGCCTGTGCGAGTGGGGTACGTGTATGACTGGGGTTCGCAGGAAGTTTCACACGTGATAGGCCCTGTGCGAGTGGGGTACGTGCATTACTGGGGTTCGCGGGAAGTTTCACATGCGATAGCCCTGTGTGAGTGGGGTACATGTATTACTGGGGATCGCAGGAAGTTTCACACGCGATTGGCCCTGTGCGAGTGGGGTACGTGTATTACTAGGATTCGCGGGAAGTTTCACACGCGATTGGGCCTGTGTGAGAGGGGTACGTGTATTACTGGGGTTCGCGGGAAGTTTCACACGCGATAGGCCCTGTGCGAGTGGGGTGCGTGCATTACTGGGGTTCGCGGGAAGTTCCACTTGCGATAGGCCCTTTTCGAGTGGGGTACGTGTATTACTGGGGTTCGCGGGAAGTTTCACACGCGATTGGGCCTGTGCGAGTGGGGTACGTGCATTACTGGGTTTCGCGGGAAGTTTCACACGTGATAGGCCCTGTGCGAGTGGGGTACGTGCATTACTGGGGTTCGCGGGAAGTTTCACATGCGATAGGCCCTGTGCGAGTGGGGTACGTGTATTACTGGGGTTCGCAGGAAGTTTCACACGCGAAAGGGCCTGTGCGAGTGGGGTACGTGTATTGCTGGGGTTCACAGGAAGTTTCACACGCGAAATGGCGTGTGCGAGTGGGGTACGTGTATTACTGGGGTTCGCGGGAAGTTTCACACACGATTGGCCCTGTGCGAGTTGGGTACGTGTATTACTGGGGTTTGTGGGAAGTTTCACACGCGATTGGCCCTGTGCGAGTGGGGTACGTGTATTACTGGGATTCGCTGGAAGTTTCACACGCGATTGGCCCTGTGCGAGTGGGGTACGTGTATTACTGGGGTTCGCGGGAAGTTTCACACGCGAAACGGCCGGTGCGAGTGGGGTACGAGTATTACGGGATTCACGGGAAGTTTCACACGCGAAAGGGCCTGTGCGAGTGGGGTACGTGTATTACTGGGGTTCGCGGGAAGTTTCACATGCGATTGGCCCTGTGCGAGTGGGGTACGTGCATTACTGGGGTTCGTGGGAAGTTTCACATGCGAAAGGGCCGTGCGAGTGGGGTACGTGTATTACTGGAGTTCGCGGGAAGTTTCACACGCGATTGGCCCTGTGTGAGTGGGGTACGTGTATTACTGGGATTCGCGCGAAGTTTCACACGCGAAAGGGCCTGTGCGAGTGGGGTACGTGTAGTACTGGGGTTCACTGGAAGTTTCACACGCGATTGGCCCTGTGCGAGTGGGGTACGTGTATTACTGGGGTTCGCGGGAAGTTTCACATGCGATTGGCCCTGTACGAGTGGGGTACTTGTATGACTGGGGTTCGTGGGAAGTTTCACACGCGATAGGCCCTGTGTGAGTGGGGTACGTGTATTACTGGGGTTCGTGGGAAGTTTCACACGCGATAGGCCCTGTGCGAGTGGGGTACGTGTATTACTGGGATTCGCGGGAAGTTTCACACGCGAAAGGGCCTGTGCAAGTGGGGTACGTGCATTACTGGGGTTCGCGGGAAGTGTCACACGCGATTGGCCCTGTGCGAGTGGGGTACGTGTATTACTGGGGTTCGCAGGAAGTTTCACACACGATTGGCCCTGTGCGAGTTGGGTACGTGTATTACTGGGGTTCGTGGGAAGTTTCACACGCGATTGGCCCTGTGCGAGTGGGGTACGTGTATTACTGGGATTCGCTGGAAGTTTCACACGCGATTGGCCCTGTGCGAGTGGGGTACGTGTATTACTGGGGTTCGCAGGAAGTTTCACACGCGAAAGGGCCTGTGCGAGTGGGGTACGTGTATTGCTGGGGTTCACAGGAAGTTTCACACGCGAAATGGCGTGTGCGAGTGGGGTACGTGTATTACTGGGGTTCGCGGGAAGTTTCACACACGATTGGCCCTGTGCGAGTTGGGTACGTGTATTACTGGGGTTCGTGGGAAGTTTCACACGCGATTGGCCCTGTGCGAGTGGGGTACGTGTATTACTGGGATTCGCTGGAAGTTTCACACGCGATTGGCCCTGTGCGAGTGGGGTACGTGTATTACTGGGGTTCGCGGGAAGTTTCACACGCGAAACGGCCGGTGCGAGTGGGGTACGAGTATTACGGGATTCACGGGAAGTTTCACACGCGAAAGGGCCTGTGCGAGTGGGGTACGTGTATTACTGGGGTTCGCGGGAAGTTTCACATGCGATTGGCCCTGTGCGAGTGGGGTACGTGCATTACTGGGGTTCGTGGGAAGTTTCACATGCGAAAGGGCCGTGCGAGTGGGGTACGTGTATTACTGGAGTTCGCGGGAAGTTTCACACGCGATTGGCCCTGTGTGAGTGGGGTACGTGTATTACTGGGATTCGCGCGAAGTTTCACACGCGAAAGGGCCTGTGCGAGTGGGGTACGTGTAGTACTGGGGTTCACTGGAAGTTTCACACGCGATTGGCCCTGTGCGAGTGGGGTACGTGTATTACTGGGGTTCGCGGGAAGTTTCACATGCGATTGGCCCTGTACGAGTGGGGTACTTGTATGACTGGGGTTCGTGGGAAGTTTCACACGCGATAGGCCCTGTGTGAGTGGGGTACGTGTATTACTGGGGTTCGTGGGAAGTTTCACACGCGATAGGCCCTGTGCGAGTGGGGTACGTGTATTACTGGGATTCGCGGGAAGTTTCACACGCGAAAGGGCCTGTGCAAGTGGGGTACGTGCATTACTGGGGTTCGCGGGAAGTGTCACACGCGATTGGCCCTGTGCGAGTGGGGTACGTGTATTACTGGGGTTCGCAGGAAGTTTCACACGCGATTGGGCCTGTGCGAGTGGGGTATGTGTATTACTGGGGTTCGCGGGAAGTTTCACACGTGATAGGCCATGTGCGAGAGGGGTACGTGTATTACTGGGGTTCGCGGGAAGTTTCACATGCGATAGGCCCTGTGCGAGTGGGGTACGTGTATTACTGGGGTTCGCGGGAAGTTTCACACGTGATAGGCCCTGTGCGAGTGGGGTACGTGCATTACTGGGGTTCGCGGGAAGTTTCACATGCGATAGGCCCTGTGCGAGTGGGGTATGTGTATTACTGGAGTTTGCAGGAAGTTTCACACACAAAAGGGCCTGTGCGAGTGGGGTACGTTTATTACTGGGGTTCGCGGGAAGTTTCACACGCGATTGGCCCTGTGCGAGTGAGGTACGTGTATTACTGGGGTTCGTGGGAAGTTTCACACGCGATAGTCCCTGTGCGAGTGGGGTACGTGTATTACTGGGATTCACGGGAAGTTTCACACGCGATTGGCCCTGTGCGAGTGGGGTACGTGTATTACTGGGATTCGCAGGAAGTTTCACACGCGATTGGGCCTGTGCGAGAGGGGTACGTGTATTACTGGGGTTCGCGGGAAGTTTCAAACGGGATAGGTCCTGCGCGAGTGGGGTACGTGCATTACTGGGGTTTGCGGGAAGTTTCACATGCGATAGGCCCTGTGCGAGTGGGGTACGTGTATTACTGGGGTTCGTGGGAAGTTTCACACGCGATAGGCCCTGTGCGAGTTTGGTATGTGCATTACTGGGGTTCGCGGGAAGTTTCACATGCGATAGGCCCTGTGCGAGTGGGGTACGTGTATTACTGGGGTTCGCGGGAAGTTTCACACGTGATAGGCCCTGTGCGAGTGGGGTACGTGCATTACTGGGGTTCGCGGGAAGTTTCACATGCGATAGGCCCTGTGTGAGTGGGGTACGTGTATTACTGGGATTCGCAGTAAGTTTCACACGCGATAGGCTCTGTGCGAGTGGGGTACATGTATTACTGGGGTTCGCGGGAAGTTTCACACGCGAAATGGCCTGTGCGAGTGGGGTACGTGTATTACTGGTGTTCACGGGAAGTTTCACACGCGAATGGCCCTGTGTGAGTGGGGTACGTGTATTACTGGGGTTCGCGGGAAGTTTCACACGTGATAGGCCCTGTGCGAGTGGGGTACGTGCATTACTGGGGTTCGCGGGAAGTTTCACATGCGATAGCCCTGTGTGAGTGGGGTACATGTATTACTGGGGTTCGCAGGAAGTTTCACACGCGATTGGCCCTGTGCGAGTGGGGTACGTGTATTACTGGGATTCGCGGGAAGTTTCACACGCGATTGGGCCTGTGCGAGAGGGGTACGTGTATTACTGGGGTTCGCGGGAAGTTTCACACGCGATAGGCCCTGTGCGAGTGGGGTGCGTGCATTACTGGGGTTCGCGGGAAGTTCCACTTGCGACAGGCCCTGTGCGAGTGGGGTACGTGTATTACTGGGGTTCGCGGGAAGTTTCACACGCGATTGGGCCTGTGCGAGTGGGGTACGTGCATTACTGGGGTTCGCGGGAAGTTTCACACGTGATAGGCCCTGTGCGAGTGGGGTACGTGCATTACTGAGGTTCGCGGGAAGTTTCACATGCGATAGGCCCTGTGCGAGTGGGGTACGTGTATTACTGGGGTTCGCAGGAAGTTTCACACGCGAAAGGGCCTGTGCGAGTGGGGTACGTGTATTGCTGGGGTTCACAGGAAGTTTCACACGCGAAATGGCGTGTGCGAGTGGGGTACGTGTATTACTGGGGTTCGCGGGAAGTTTCACACACGATTGGCCCTGTGCGAGTTGGGTACGTGTATTACTGGGGTTCGCGGGAAGTTTCACACGCGATTGGGCCTGTGCGAGTGGGGTACGTGCATTACTGGGGTTCGCGGGAAGTTTCACACGTGATAGGCCCTGTGCGAGTGGGGTACGTGCATTACTGAGGTTCGCGGGAAGTTTCACATGCGATAGGCCCTGTGCGAGTGGGGTACGTGTATTACTGGGGTTCGCAGGAAGTTTCACACGCGAAAGGGCCTGTGCGAGTGGGGTACGTGTATTGCTGGGGTTCACAGGAAGTTTCACACGCGAAATGGCGTGTGCGAGTGGGGTACGTGTATTACTGGGGTTCGCGGGAAGTTTCACACACGATTGGCCCTGTGCGAGTTGGGTACGTGTATTACTGGGGTTCGCGGGAAGTTTCACACGCGATTGGGCCTGTGCGAGTGGGGTACGTGCATTACTGGGGTTCGCGGGAAGTTTCACATGCGATAGGCCCTGTGCGAGTGGGGTACGTGTATTACTGGGGTTCGCGGGAAGTTTCACACGTGATAGGCCCTGTGCGAGTGGGGTACGTGCATTACTGGGGTTCGCGGGAAGTTTCACATGCGATAGGCCCTGTGTGAGTGGGGTACATGTATTACTGGGATTCGCAGTAAGTTTCACACGCGATAGGCTCTGTGCGAGTGGGGTACATGTATTACTGGGGTTTGCGGGAAGTTTCACACGCGAAATGGCCTGTGCGAGTGGGGTACGTGTATTACTGGTGTTCACGGGAAGTTTCACACGTGATAGGCCCTGTGCGAGTGGGGTACGTGCATTACTGGGGTTCACGGGAAGTTTCACATGCGATAGCCCTGTGTGAGTGGGGTACATGTATTACTGGTGTTCGCAGGAAGTTTCACACGCGATTGGCCCTGTGCGAGTGGGGTACGTGTATTACTGGGATTCGCGGGAAGTTTCACACGCGATTGGGCCTGTGCGAGAGGGGTACGTGTATTACTGGGGTTCGCGGGAAGTTTCACACGCGATAGGCCCTGTGCGAGTGGGGTGCGTGCATTACTGGGGTTCGCGGGAAGTTCCACTTGCGATAGGCCCTGTGCGAGTGGGGTACGTGTATTACTGGGGTTCGCGGGAAGTTTCACACGCGATTGGGCCTGTGCGAGTGGGGTACGTGCATTACTGGGGTTTGCGGGAAGTTTCACACGTGATAGGCCCTGTGCGAGTGGGGTACGTGCATTACTGAGGTTCGCGGGAAGTTTCACATGCGATAGGCCCTGTGCGAGTGGGGTATGTGTATTACTGGGGTTCGCAGGAAGTTTCACACGCGAAAGGGCCTGTGCGAGTGGGGTACGTGTATTGCTGGGGTTCACAGGAAGTTTCACACGCGAAATGGCGTGTGAGAGTGGGGTACGTGTATTACTGGGGTTCGCGGGAAGTTTCACACACGATTGGCCCTGTGCGAGTTGGGTACGTGTATTACTGGGGTTTGCGGGAAGTTTCACACGCGATTGGCCCTGTGCGAGTGGGGTACGTGTATTACTGGGATTCGCTGGAAGTTTCACACGCGATTGGCCCTGTGCGAGTGGGGTACGTGTATTACTGGGGTTCGCGGGAAGTTTCACACGCGAAACGGCCGGTGCGAGTGGGGTACGAGTATTACTGGGATTCACGGGAAGTTTCACACGCGAAAGGGCCTGTGCGAGTGGGGTACGTGTATTACTGGGGTTCGCGGGAAGTTTCACATGCGATTGGCCCTGTGCGAGTGGGGTACGTGCATTACTGGGGTTCACTGGAAGTTTCACACACGATTGGCCCTGTGCGAGTGGGGTACGTGTATTACTGGGGTTCGCGGGAAGTTTCACACGCGATAGGCCCTGTGTGAGTGGGGTACGTGTATTACTGGGATTCGTGGGAAGTTTCACACGCGATAGGCCCTGTGCGAGAGGGGTACATGTATTACTGGGATTCGCGGGAAGTTTCACACGCGAAAGGGCCTGTGCGAGTGGGGTACGTGCATTACTGGGGTTCGCGGGAAGTTTCACACGCGATTGGCCCTGTGCGAGTGGGGTACGTTTATTACTGGGGTTCGCGGGAAGTTTCACACGCGATTGGCCCTGTGCGAGTGAGGTACGTGTATTACTGGGGTTTGTGGGAAGTTTCACACGCGATAGTCCCTGTGCGAGTGGGGTATGTGTATTACTGGGATTCGCAGGAAGTTTCACACGCGATTGGGCCTGTGCGAGAGGGGTACGTGTATTACTGGGGTTCGCGGGAAGTTTAAAACGGGATAGGCCCTGCGCAAGTGGGGTACGTGCATTACTGGGGTTTGCGGGAAGTTTCACATGCGATAGGCCCTGTGCGAGTGGGGTACGTGTATTACTGGGGTTCGCGGGAAGTTTCACACGCGATAGGCCCTGTGCGAGTTTGGTACGTGCGTTACTGGGGTTCGCGGGAAGTTTCACATGCGATAGGCCCTGTGCGAGTGGGGTACGTGTATTACTGGGGTTCATGGGAAGTTTCACACGTGATAGGCCCTGTGCGAGTGGGGTACGTGCATTACTGGGGTTCGCGGGAAGTTTCACATGCGATAGGCCCTGTGTGAGTGGGGTATGTGTATTACTGGAGTTTGCAGGAAGTTTCACACGCAAAAGGGCCTGTGCGAGTGGGGTACGTGTATTACTGGGAGTCGCAGTAAGTTTCACACGCGATAGGCTCTGTGCGAGTGGGGTACATGTATTACTGGGGTTCGCGGGAAGTTTCACACGCAAAATGGCCTGTGCGAGTGGGGTACGTGTATTACTGGGGTTCACGGGAAGTTTCACACGCGATTGGCCCTGTGTGAGTGGGGTACGTGTATTACTGGGGTTCGCGGGAAGTTTCACACGCGATTGGCCCTGTGCGAGTGGGGTACGTGTATTACTGGGATTCGCTGAAAGTTTCACACGCGATTGGCCCTGTGCGAGTGGGGTACGTGTATTACTGGGGTTCGCGGGAAGTTTCACACGCGAAAGGTCCTGTGCGAGTGGGGTACGTGTATTACTGGGGTTCGCGGGAAGTTTCACATGCGATTGGCCCTGTGCGAGTGGGGTACGTGCATTACTGGGGTTCGCGGGAAGTTTTACACGCGATTGGCCCTGTGCGAGTGGGGTACGTGTATTACTGGGGTTCGCGGGAAGTTTCACATGCGATAGGCCCTGTGCGAGTGGGGTACGTGTATTACTGGGGTTCATGGGAAGTTTCACACGTGATAGGCCCTGTGCGAGTGGGGTACGTGCATTACTGGGGTTCGCGGGAAGTTTCACATGCGATAGGCCCTGTGTGAGTGGGGTATGTGTATTACTGGAGTTTGCAGGAAGTTTCACACGCAAAAGGGCCTGTGCGAGTGGGGTACGTGTATTACTGGGAGTCGCAGTAAGTTTCACACGCGATAGGCTCTGTGCGAGTGGGGTACATGTATTACTGGGGTTCGCGGGAAGTTTCACACGCAAAATGGCCTGTGCGAGTGGGGTACGTGTATTACTGGGGTTCACGGGAAGTTTCACACGCGATTGGCCCTGTGTGAGTGGGGTACGTGTATTACTGGGGTTCGCGGGAAGTTTCACACGCGATTGGCCCTGTGCGAGTGGGGTACGTGTATTACTGGGATTCGCTGAAAGTTTCACACGCGATTGGCCCTGTGCGAGTGGGGTACGTGTATTACTGGGGTTCGCGGGAAGTTTCACACGCGAAAGGTCCTGTGCGAGTGGGGTACGTGTATTACTGGGGTTCGCGGGAAGTTTCACATGCGATTGGCCCTGTGCGAGTGGGGTACGTGCATTACTGGGGTTCGCGGGAAGTTTCACACGCGATTGGCCCTGTGCGAGTGGGGTACGTGTATTACTGGGGTTCGCGGGAAGTTTCACACGCGATTGGCCCTGTGCGAGAGGGGTACGTGTATTACTGGGGTTCGCGGGAAGTTTCACATGCGATAGGCCCTGTGCGAGTGGGGTACGTGCATTACTGGGGTTTGCGGGAAGTTTCACTTGCGATAGGCCCTGTGCGAGTGGGGTACGTGTATTACTGGGGTTCACGGGAAGTTTCACACGCGATTGGGCCTGTGCGAGTGGGGTACGTGTATTACTGGGGTTCGCAGGAAGTTTCACACGTGATAGGCCCTGTGCGAGTGGGGTACGTGCATTACTGGGGTTCGCGGGAAGTTTCACATGCGATAGCCCTGTGTGAGTGGGGTACATGTATTACTGGGGTTCGCAGGAAGTTTCACACGCGATTGGCCCTGTGCGAGTGGGGTACGTGTATTACTGGGATTCACGGGAAGTTTCACACGCGATTGGGCCTGTGTGAGAGGGGTACGTGTATTACTGGGGTTCGCGGGAAGTTTCACACGCGATAGGCCCTGTGCGAGTGGGGTGCGTGCATTACTGGGGTTCGCGGGAAGTTCCACTTGCGATAGGCCCTGTGCGAGTGGGGTACGTGTATTACTGGGGTTCGCGGGAAGTTTCACACGCGATTGGGCCTGTGCGAGTGGGGTACGTGCATTACTGGGTTTCGCGGGAAGTTTCACACGTGATAGGCCCTGTGCGAGTGGGGTACGTGCATTACTGGGGTTCGCGGGAAGTTTCACATGGGATAGGCCCTGTGCGAGTGGGGTACGTGTATTACTGGGGTTCGCAGGAAGTTTCACACGCGAAAGGGCCTGTGCGAGTGGGGTACGTGTATTGTTGGGGTTCACAGGAAGTTTCACACGCGAAATGGCGTGTGCGAGTGGGGTACGTGTATTACTGGGGTTCGTGGGAAGTTTCACACACGATTGGCCCTGTGCGAGTTGGGTACGTGTATTACTGGGGTTCGCGGGAAGTTTCACACGCGATTGGCCCTGTGCGAGTGGGGTACGTGTATTACTGGGATTCGCTGGAAGTTTCACACGCGATTGGCCCTGTGCGAGTGGGGTACGTGTATTACTGGGGTTCGCGGGAAGTTTCACACGCGAAACGGCCGGTGCAAGTGGGGTACGAGTATTACTGGGATTCACGGGAAGTTTCACACGCGAAAGGGCCTGTGCGAGTGGGGTACGTGTATTACTGGGGTTCGCGGGAAGTTTCACACGTGATTGGCCCTGTGCGAGTGTTGTACGTGTATTACTGGGGTTCGCGGGAAGTTTCACATGCGATTGGCCCTGTACGAGTGGGGTACGTGTATGACTGGGGTTCGCGGGAAGTTTCACATGCGATAGGCCCTGTGTGAGTGGGGTACGTGTATTACTGGGGTTCGTGGGAAGTTTCACACGCGATAGGCCCTGTGCGAGTGGGGTACGTGCATTACTGGGGTTTGCGGGAAGTTTCACTTGCGATAGGCCCTGTGCGAGTGGGGTACGTGTATTACTGGGGTTCACGGGAAGTTTCACACGCGATTGGGCCTGTGCGAGTGGGGTACGTGTATGACTGGGGTTCGCAGGAAGTTTCACACGTGATAGGCCCTGTGCGAGTGGGGTACGTGCATTACTGGGGTTCGCGGGAAGTTTCACATGCGATAGCCCTGTGTGAGTGGGGTACATGTATTACTGGGGATCGCAGGAAGTTTCACACGCGATTGGCCCTGTGCGAGTGGGGTACGTGTATTACTAGGATTTGCGGGAAGTTTCACACGCGATTGGGCCTGTGTGAGAGGGGTACGTGTATTACTGGGGTTCGCGGGAAGTTTCACACGCGATTGGCCCTGTGCGAGTGGGGTACGTGTATTACTGGGGTTCGCGGGAAGTTTCACATGCGATTGGCCCTGTACGAGTGGGGTACGTGTATGACTGGGGTTCGCGGGAAGTTTTACACGCGATAGGCCCTGTGTGAGTGGGGTACGTGTATTACTGGGGTTCGTGGGAAGTTTCACACGCGATAGGCCCTGTGCGAGTGGGGTACGTGCATTACTGGGGTTTGCGGGAAGTTTCACTTGCGATAGGCCCTGTGCGAGTGGGGTACGTGTATTACTGGGGTTCACGGGAAGTTTCACACGCGATTGGGCCTGTGCGAGTGGGGTACGTGTATGACTGGGGTTCGCAGGAAGTTTCACACGTGATAGGCCCTGTGCGAGTGGGGTACGTGCATTACTGGGGTTCGCGGGAAGTTTCACATGCGATAGCCCTGTGTGAGTGGGGTACATGTATTACTGGGGATCGCAGGAAGTTTCACACGCGATTGGCCCTGTGCGAGTAGGGTACGTGTATTACTAGGATTCGCGGGAAGTTTCACACGCGATTGGGCCTGTGTGAGAGGGGTACGTGTATTACTGGGGTTCGCGGGAAGTTTCACACGCGATAGGCCCTGTGCGAGTGGGGTGCGTGCATTACTGGGGTTCGCGGGAAGTTCCACTTGCGATAGGCCCTTTTCGAGTGGGGTACGTGTATTACTGGGGTTCGCGGGAAGTTTCACACGCGATTGGGCCTGTGCGAGTGGGGTACGTGCATTACTGGGTTTCGCGGGAAGTTTCACACGTGATAGGCCCTGTGCGAGTGGGGTACGTGCATTACTGGGGTTCGCGGGAAGTTTCACATGCGATAGGCCCTGTGCGAGTGGGGTACGTGTATTACTGGGGTTCGCAGGAAGTTTCACACGCGAAAGGGCCTGTGCGAGTGGGGTACGTGTATTGCTGGGGTTCACAGGAAGTTTCACACGCGAAATGGCGTGTGCGAGTGGGGTACGTGTATTACTGGGGTTCGCGGGAAGTTTCACACACGATTGGCCCTGTGCGAGTTGGGTACGTGTATTACTGGGGTTTGTGGGAAGTTTCACACGCGATTGGCCCTGTGCGAGTGGGGTACGTGTATTACTGGGATTCGCTGGAAGTTTCACACGCGATTGGCCCTGTGCGAGTGGGGTACGTGTATTACTGGGGTTCGCGGGAAGTTTCACACGCGAAACGGCCGGTGCGAGTGGGGTACGAGTATTACGGGATTCACGGGAAGTTTCACACGCGAAAGGGCCTGTGCGAGTGGGGTACGTGTATTACTGGGGTTCGCGGGAAGTTTCACATGCGATTGGCCCTGTGCGAGTGGGGTACGTGCATTACTGGGGTTCGTGGGAAGTTTCACATGCGAAAGGGCCGTGCGAGTGGGGTACGTGTATTACTGGAGTTCGCGGGAAGTTTCACACGCGATTGGCCCTGTGTGAGTGGGGTACGTGTATTACTGGGATTCGCGCGAAGTTTCACACGCGAAAGGGCCTGTGCGAGTGGGGTACGTGTAGTACTGGGGTTCACTGGAAGTTTCACACGCGATTGGCCCTGTGCGAGTGGGGTACGTGTATTACTGGGGTTCGCGGGAAGTTTCACATGCGATTGGCCCTGTACGAGTGGGGTACTTGTATGACTGGGGTTCGTGGGAAGTTTCACACGCGATAGGCCCTGTGTGAGTGGGGTACGTGTATTACTGGGGTTCGTGGGAAGTTTCACACGCGATAGGCCCTGTGCGAGTGGGGTACGTGTATTACTGGGATTCGCGGGAAGTTTCACACGCGAAAGGGCCTGTGCAAGTGGGGTACGTGCATTACTGGGGTTCGCGGGAAGTGTCACACGCGATTGGCCCTGTGCGAGTGGGGTACGTGTATTACTGGGGTTCGCAGGAAGTTTCACACACGATTGGCCCTGTGCGAGTTGGGTACGTGTATTACTGGGGTTCGTGGGAAGTTTCACACGCGATTGGCCCTGTGCGAGTGGGGTACGTGTATTACTGGGATTCGCTGGAAGTTTCACACGCGATTGGCCCTGTGCGAGTGGGGTACGTGTATTACTGGGGTTCGCAGGAAGTTTCACACGCGAAAGGGCCTGTGCGAGTGGGGTACGTGTATTGCTGGGGTTCACAGGAAGTTTCACACGCGAAATGGCGTGTGCGAGTGGGGTACGTGTATTACTGGGGTTCGCGGGAAGTTTCACACACGATTGGCCCTGTGCGAGTTGGGTACGTGTATTACTGGGGTTCGTGGGAAGTTTCACACGCGATTGGCCCTGTGCGAGTGGGGTACGTGTATTACTGGGATTCGCTGGAAGTTTCACACGCGATTGGCCCTGTGCGAGTGGGGTACGTGTATTACTGGGGTTCGCGGGAAGTTTCACACGCGAAACGGCCGGTGCGAGTGGGGTACGAGTATTACGGGATTCACGGGAAGTTTCACACGCGAAAGGGCCTGTGCGAGTGGGGTACGTGTATTACTGGGGTTCGCGGGAAGTTTCACATGCGATTGGCCCTGTGCGAGTGGGGTACGTGCATTACTGGGGTTCGTGGGAAGTTTCACATGCGAAAGGGCCGTGCGAGTGGGGTACGTGTATTACTGGAGTTCGCGGGAAGTTTCACACGCGATTGGCCCTGTGTGAGTGGGGTACGTGTATTACTGGGATTCGCGCGAAGTTTCACACGCGAAAGGGCCTGTGCGAGTGGGGTACGTGTAGTACTGGGGTTCACTGGAAGTTTCACACGCGATTGGCCCTGTGCGAGTGGGGTACGTGTATTACTGGGGTTCGCGGGAAGTTTCACATGCGATTGGCCCTGTACGAGTGGGGTACTTGTATGACTGGGGTTCGTGGGAAGTTTCACACGCGATAGGCCCTGTGTGAGTGGGGTACGTGTATTACTGGGGTTCGTGGGAAGTTTCACACGCGATAGGCCCTGTGCGAGTGGGGTACGTGTATTACTGGGATTCGCGGGAAGTTTCACACGCGAAAGGGCCTGTGCAAGTGGGGTACGTGCATTACTGGGGTTCGCGGGAAGTGTCACACGCGATTGGCCCTGTGCGAGTGGGGTACGTGTATTACTGGGGTTCGCAGGAAGTTTCACACGCGATTGGGCCTGTGCGAGTGGGGTATGTGTATTACTGGGGTTCGCGGGAAGTTTCACACGTGATAGGCCATGTGCGAGAGGGGTACGTGTATTACTGGGGTTCGCGGGAAGTTTCACATGCGATAGGCCCTGTGCGAGTGGGGTACGTGTATTACTGGGGTTCGCGGGAAGTTTCACACGTGATAGGCCCTGTGCGAGTGGGGTACGTGCATTACTGGGGTTCGCGGGAAGTTTCACATGCGATAGGCCCTGTGCGAGTGGGGTATGTGTATTACTGGAGTTTGCAGGAAGTTTCACACACAAAAGGGCCTGTGCGAGTGGGGTACGTTTATTACTGGGGTTCGCGGGAAGTTTCACACGCGATTGGCCCTGTGCGAGTGAGGTACGTGTATTACTGGGGTTCGTGGGAAGTTTCACACGCGATAGTCCCTGTGCGAGTGGGGTACGTGTATTACTGGGATTCACGGGAAGTTTCACACGCGATTGGCCCTGTGCGAGTGGGGTACGTGTATTACTGGGATTCGCAGGAAGTTTCACACGCGATTGGGCCTGTGCGAGAGGGGTACGTGTATTACTGGGGTTCGCGGGAAGTTTCAAACGGGATAGGTCCTGCGCGAGTGGGGTACGTGCATTACTGGGGTTTGCGGGAAGTTTCACATGCGATAGGCCCTGTGCGAGTGGGGTACGTGTATTACTGGGGTTCGTGGGAAGTTTCACACGCGATAGGCCCTGTGCGAGTTTGGTATGTGCATTACTGGGGTTCGCGGGAAGTTTCACATGCGATAGGCCCTGTGCGAGTGGGGTACGTGTATTACTGGGGTTCGCGGGAAGTTTCACACGTGATAGGCCCTGTGCGAGTGGGGTACGTGCATTACTGGGGTTCGCGGGAAGTTTCACATGCGATAGGCCCTGTGTGAGTGGGGTACGTGTATTACTGGGATTCGCAGTAAGTTTCACACGCGATAGGCTCTGTGCGAGTGGGGTACATGTATTACTGGGGTTCGCGGGAAGTTTCACACGCGAAATGGCCTGTGCGAGTGGGGTACGTGTATTACTGGTGTTCACGGGAAGTTTCACACGCGAATGGCCCTGTGTGAGTGGGGTACGTGTATTACTGGGGTTCGCGGGAAGTTTCACACGTGATAGGCCCTGTGCGAGTGGGGTACGTGCATTACTGGGGTTCGCGGGAAGTTTCACATGCGATAGCCCTGTGTGAGTGGGGTACATGTATTACTGGGGTTCGCAGGAAGTTTCACACGCGATTGGCCCTGTGCGAGTGGGGTACGTGTATTACTGGGATTCGCGGGAAGTTTCACACGCGATTGGGCCTGTGCGAGAGGGGTACGTGTATTACTGGGGTTCGCGGGAAGTTTCACACGCGATAGGCCCTGTGCGAGTGGGGTGCGTGCATTACTGGGGTTCGCGGGAAGTTCCACTTGCGACAGGCCCTGTGCGAGTGGGGTACGTGTATTACTGGGGTTCGCGGGAAGTTTCACACGCGATTGGGCCTGTGCGAGTGGGGTACGTGCATTACTGGGGTTCGCGGGAAGTTTCACACGTGATAGGCCCTGTGCGAGTGGGGTACGTGCATTACTGAGGTTCGCGGGAAGTTTCACATGCGATAGGCCCTGTGCGAGTGGGGTACGTGTATTACTGGGGTTCGCAGGAAGTTTCACACGCGAAAGGGCCTGTGCGAGTGGGGTACGTGTATTGCTGGGGTTCACAGGAAGTTTCACACGCGAAATGGCGTGTGCGAGTGGGGTACGTGTATTACTGGGGTTCGCGGGAAGTTTCACACACGATTGGCCCTGTGCGAGTTGGGTACGTGTATTACTGGGGTTCGCGGGAAGTTTCACACGCGATTGGGCCTGTGCGAGTGGGGTACGTGCATTACTGGGGTTCGCGGGAAGTTTCACACGTGATAGGCCCTGTGCGAGTGGGGTACGTGCATTACTGAGGTTCGCGGGAAGTTTCACATGCGATAGGCCCTGTGCGAGTGGGGTACGTGTATTACTGGGGTTCGCAGGAAGTTTCACACGCGAAAGGGCCTGTGCGAGTGGGGTACGTGTATTGCTGGGGTTCACAGGAAGTTTCACACGCGAAATGGCGTGTGCGAGTGGGGTACGTGTATTACTGGGGTTCGCGGGAAGTTTCACACACGATTGGCCCTGTGCGAGTTGGGTACGTGTATTACTGGGGTTCGCGGGAAGTTTCACACGCGATTGGGCCTGTGCGAGTGGGGTACGTGCATTACTGGGGTTCGCGGGAAGTTTCACACGTGATAGGCCCTGTGCGAGTGGGGTACGTGCATTACTGAGGTTCGCGGGACGTTTCACATGCGATAGGCCCTGTGCGAGTGGGGTACGTGTATTACTGGGGTTCGCAGGAAGTTTCACACGCGAAAGGGCCTGTGCGAGTGGGGTACGTGTATTGCTGGGGTTCACAGGAAGTTTCACACGCGAAATGGCGTGTGCGAGTGGGGTACGTGTATTACTGGGGTTCGCGGGAAGTTTCACACACGATTGGCCCTGTGCGAGTTGGGTACGTGTATTACTGGGGTTCGCGGGAAGTTTCACACGCGATTGGCCCTGTGCGAGTGGGGTACGTGTATTACTGGGATTCGCTGGAAGTTTCACACGCGATTGGCCCTGTGCGAGTGGGGTACGTGTATTACTGGGGTTCGCGGGAAGTTTCACACGCGAAACGGCCGGTGCGAGTGGGGTACGAGTATTACTGGGATTCACGGGAAGTTTCACACGCGAAAGGGCCTGTGCGAGTGGGGTACGTGTATTACTGGGGTTCGCGGGAAGTTTCACATGCGATTGGCCCTGTGCGAGTGGGGTACGTGCATTACTGGGGTTCGTGGGAAGTTTCACATGCGAAAGGGCCGTGCGAGTGGGGTACGTGTATTACTGGAGTTCGCGGGAAGTTTCACACGCGATTGGCCCTGTGTGAGTGGGGTACGTGTATTACTGGGATTCGCGCGAAGTTTCACACGCGAAAGGGCCTGTGCGAGTGGGGTACGTGTAGTACTGGGGTTCACTGGAAGTTTCACATGCGATTGGCCCTGTGCGAGTGGGGTACGTGTATTACTGGGGTTCGCGGGAAGTTTCACACGCGATAGGCCCTGTGTGAGTGGGGTACGTGTATTACTGGGGTTCGTGGGAAGTTTCACACGCGATAGGCCCTGTGCGAGTGGGGTACGTGTATTACTGGGATTCGCGGGAAGTTTCACACGCGAAAGGGCCTGTGCGAGTGGGTTACGTGTATTACTGGGGTTCGCGGGAAGTTTCACACGCGATTGGCCCTGTGCGAGTGGGGTACGTTTATTACTGGGGTTCGCGGGAAGTTTCACACGCGATTGGCCCTGTGCGAGTGAGGTACGTGTATTACTGGGGTTTGTGGGAAGTTTCACACGCGATAGTCCCTGTGCGAGTGGGGTATGTGTATTACTGGGATTCGCAGGAAGTTTCACACGCGATTGGGCCTGTGCGAGAGGGGTACGTGTATTACTGGGGTTCGCGGGAAGTTTCAAACGGGATAGGCCCTGCGCAAGTGGGGTACGTGCATTACTGGGGTTTGCGGGAAGTTTCACATGCGATAGGCCCTGTGCGAGTGGGGTACGTGTATTACTGGGGTTCGCGGGAAGTTTCACACGCGATAGGCCCTGTGCGAGTGGGGTACGTGTATTACTGGTGTTCACGGGAAGTTTCACACGCGAATGGCCCTGTGTGAGTGGGGTACGTGTATTACTGGGGTTCACGGGAAGTTTCACACGTGATAGGCCCTGTGCGAGTGGGGTACGTGCATTACTGGGGTTCACGGGAAGTTTCACATGCGATAGGCCCTGTGTGAGTGGGGTATGTGTATTACTGGAGTTTGCAGGAAGTTTCACACGCAAAAGGGCCTGTGCGAGTGGGGTACGTGTATTACTGGGAGTCGCAGTAAGTTTCACACGCGATAGGCTCTGTGCGAGTGGGGTACATGTATTACTGGGGTTCGCGGGAAGTTTCACACGCAAAATGGCCTGTGCGAGTGGGGTACGTGTATTACTGGGGTTCACGGGAAGTTTCACACGCGATTGGCCCTGTGTGAGTGGGGTACGTGTATTACTGGGGTTCGCTGGAAGTTTCACACGCGATTGGCCCTGTGCGAGTGGGGTACGTGTATTACTGGGATTCGCTGAAAGTTTCACACGCGATTGGCCCTGTGCGAGTGGGGTACGTGTATTACTGGGGTTCGCGGGAAGTTTCACACACGAAAGGTCCTGTGCGAGTGGGGTACGTGTATTACTGGGGTTCGCGGGAAGTTTCACATGCGATTGGCCCTGTGCGAGTGGGGTACGTGCATTACTGGGGTTCGCAGGAAGTTTCACACGCGATTGGCCCTGTGCGAGTGGGGTACGTGTATTACTGTGGTTCGCAGGAAGTTTCACACGCGATTGGCCCTGTGCGAGAGGGGTACGTGTATTACTGGGGTTTGCGGGAAGTTTCACATGCGATAACCCTGTGTGAGTGGGGTACATGTATTACTGGGGTTCGCAGGAAGTTTCACACGCGATTGGCCCTGTGCGAGTGGGGTACGTGTATTACTGGGATTCGCGGGAAGTTTCACACACGATTGGGCCTGTGCGAGAGGGGTACGTGTATTACTGGGGTTCGCGGGAAGTTTCACACGCGATAGGCCCTGTGCGAGTGGGGTGCGTGCATTACTGGGGTTCACGGGAAGTTTCACACGCGATTGGGCCTGTGCGAGTGGGGTACGTGCATTACTGGGGTTCGCGGGAAGTTTCACACGCGATAGGCTCTGTGCGAGTGGGGTACATGTATTACTGGGGTTCGCGGGAAGTTTCACACGCGAAATGGCCTGTGCGAGTGGGGTACGTGTATTACTGGGGTTCACGGGAAGTTTCACACGCGAATGGCCCTGTGTGAGTGGGGTACGTGTATTACTGGGGTTCGCGGGAAGTTTCACACGTGATAGGCCCTGTGCGAGTGGGGTACGTGCATTACTGGGGTTCGCGGGAAGTTTCACATGCGATAGCCCTGTGTGAGTGGGGTACATGTATTACTGGGGTTCGCAGGAAGTTTCACACGCGATTGGCCCTGTGCGAGTGGGGTACGTGTATTACTGGGATTCGCGGGAAGTTTCACACGCGATTGGGCCTGTGCGAGAGGGGTACGTGTATTACTGGGGTTCGCGGGAAGTTTCACACGCGATAGGCCCTGTGCGAGTGGGGTGCGTGCATTTCTGGGGTTCGCGGGAAGTTCCACTTGCGATAGGCCCTGTGCGAGAGGGGTACGTGTATTACTGGGGTTCGCGGGAAGTTTCACATGCGATAGGCCCTGTGCGAGTGGGGTACGTGCATTACTGGGGTTTGCGGGAAGTTTCACTTGCGATAGGCCCTGTGCGAGTGGGGTACGTGTATTACTGGGGTTCACGGGAAGTTTCACACGCGATTGGGCCTGTGCGAGTGGGGTACGTGTATTACTGGGGTTCGCAGGAAGTTTCACACGTGATAGGCCCTGTGCGAGTGGGGTACGTGCATTACTGGGGTTCGCGGGAAGTTTCACATGCGATAGCCCTGTGTGAGTGGGGTACATGTATTACTGGGGTTCGCAGGAAGTTTCACACGCGATTGGCCCTGTGCGAGTGGGGTACGTGTATTACTGGGATTCACGGGAAGTTTCACACGCGATTGGGCCTGTGTGAGAGGGGTACGTGTATTACTGGGGTTCGCGGGAAGTTTCACACGCGATAGGCCCTGTGCGAGTGGGGTGCGTGCATTACTGGGGTTCGCGGGAAGTTCCACTTGCGATAGGCCCTGTGCGAGTGGGGTACGTGTATTACTGGGGTTCGCGGGAAGTTTCACACGCGATTGGGCCTGTGCGAGTGGGGTACGTGCATTACTGGGTTTCGCGGGAAGTTTCACACGTGATAGGCCCTGTGCGAGTGGGGTACGTGCATTACTGGGGTTCGCGGGAAGTTTCACATGGGATAGGCCCTGTGCGAGTGGGGTACGTGTATTACTGGGGTTCGCAGGAAGTTTCACACGCGAAAGGGCCTGTGCGAGTGGGGTACGTGTATTGTTGGGGTTCACAGGAAGTTTCACACGCGAAATGGCGTGTGCGAGTGGGGTACGTGTATTACTGGGGTTCGTGGGAAGTTTCACACACGATTGGCCCTGTGCGAGTTGGGTACGTGTATTACTGGGGTTCGCGGGAAGTTTCACACGCGATTGGCCCTGTGCGAGTGGGGTACGTGTATTACTGGGATTCGCTGGAAGTTTCACACGCGATTGGCCCTGTGCGAGTGGGGTACGTGTATTACTGGGGTTCGCGGGAAGTTTCACACGCGAAACGGCCGGTGCGAGTGGGGTACGAGTATTACTGGGATTCACGGGAAGTTTCACACGCGAAAGGGCCTGTGCGAGTGGGGTACGTGTATTACTGGGGTTCGCGGGAAGTTTCACACGCGATTGGCCCTGTGCGAGTGTTGTACGTGTATTACTGGGGTTCGCGGGAAGTTTCACATGCGATTGGCCCTGTACGAGTGGGGTACGTGTATGACTGGGGTTCGCGGGAAGTTTCACACGCGATAGGCCCTGTGTGAGTGGGGTACGTGTATTACTGGGGTTCGTGGGAAGTTTCACACGCGATAGGCCCTGTGCGAGTGGGGTACGTGCATTACTGGGGTTTGCGGGAAGTTTCACTTGCGATAGGCCCTGTGCGAGTGGGGTACGTGTATTACTGGGGTTCACGGGAAGTTTCACACGCGATTGGGCCTGTGCGAGTGGGGTACGTGTATGACTGGGGTTCGCAGGAAGTTTCACACGTGATAGGCCCTGTGCGAGTGGGGTACGTGCATTACTGGGGTTCGCGGGAAGTTTCACATGCGATAGCCCTGTGTGAGTGGGGTACATGTATTACTGGGGATCGCAGGAAGTTTCACACGCGATTGGCCCTGTGCGAGTGGGGTACGTGTATTACTAGGATTTGCGGGAAGTTTCACACGCGATTGGGCCTGTGTGAGAGGGGTACGTGTATTACTGGGGTTCGCGGGAAGTTTCACACGCGATTGGCCCTGTGCGAGTGGGGTACGTGTATTACTGGGGTTCGCGGGAAGTTTCACATGCGATTGGCCCTGTACGAGTGGGGTACGTGTATGACTGGGGTTCGCGGGAAGTTTTACACGCGATAGGCCCTGTGTGAGTGGGGTACGTGTATTACTGGGGTTCGTGGGAAGTTTCACACGCGATAGGCCCTGTGCGAGTGGGGTACGTGCATTACTGGGGTTTGCGGGAAGTTTCACTTGCGATAGGCCCTGTGCGAGTGGGGTACGTGTATTACTGGGGTTCACGGGAAGTTTCACACGCGATTGGGCCTGTGCGAGTGGGGTACGTGTATGACTGGGGTTCGCAGGAAGTTTCACACGTGATAGGCCCTGTGCGAGTGGGGTACGTGCATTACTGGGGTTCGCGGGAAGTTTCACATGCGATAGCCCTGTGTGAGTGGGGTACATGTATTACTGGGGATCGCAGGAAGTTTCACACGCGATTGGCCCTGTGCGAGTGGGGTACGTGTATTACTAGGATTCGCGGGAAGTTTCACACGCGATTGGGCCTGTGTGAGAGGGGTACGTGTATTACTGGGGTTCGCGGGAAGTTTCACACGCGATAGGCCCTGTGCGAGTGGGGTGCGTGCATTACTGGGGTTCGCGGGAAGTTCCACTTGCGATAGGCCCTTTTCGAGTGGGGTACGTGTATTACTGGGGTTCGCGGGAAGTTTCACACGCGATTGGGCCTGTGCGAGTGGGGTACGTGCATTACTGGGTTTCGCGGGAAGTTTCACACGTGATAGGCCCTGTGCGAGTGGGGTACGTGCATTACTGGGGTTCGCGGGAAGTTTCACATGCGATAGGCCCTGTGCGAGTGGGGTACGTGTATTACTGGGGTTCGCAGGAAGTTTCACACGCGAAAGGGCCTGTGCGAGTGGGGTACGTGTATTGCTGGGGTTCACAGGAAGTTTCACACGCGAAATGGCGTGTGCGAGTGGGGTACGTGTATTACTGGGGTTCGCGGGAAGTTTCACACACGATTGGCCCTGTGCGAGTTGGGTACGTGTATTACTGGGGTTCGTGGGAAGTTTCACACGCGATTGGCCCTGTGCGAGTGGGGTACGTGTATTACTGGGATTCGCTGGAAGTTTCACACGCGATTGGCCCTGTGCGAGTGGGGTACGTGTATTACTGGGGTTCGCGGTAAGTTTCACACGCGAAACGGCCGGTGCGAGTGGGGTACGAGTATTACGGGATTCACGGGAAGTTTCACACGCGAAAGGGCCTGTGCGAGTGGGGTACGTGTATTACTGGGGTTCGCGGGAAGTTTCACATGCGATTGGCCCTGTGCGAGTGGGGTACGTGCATTACTGGGGTTCGTGGGAAGTTTCACATGCGAAAGGGCCGTGCGAGTGGGGTACGTGTATTACTGGAGTTCGCGGGAAGTTTCACACGCGATTGGCCCTGTGTGAGTGGGGTACGTGTATTACTGGGATTCGCGCGAAGTTTCACACGCGAAAGGGCCTGTGCGAGTGGGGTACGTGTAGTACTGGGGTTCACTGGAAGTTTCACACGCGATTGGCCCTGTGCGAGTGGGGTACGTGTATTACTGGGGTTCGCGGGAAGTTTCACATGCGATTGGCCCTGTACGAGTGGGGTACTTGTATGACTGGGGTTCGTGGGAAGTTTCACACGCGATAGGCCCTGTGTGAGTGGGGTACGTGTATTACTGGGGTTCGTGGGAAGTTTCACACGCGATAGGCCCTGTGCGAGTGGGGTACGTGTATTACTGGGATTCGCGGGAAGTTTCACACGCGAAAGGGCCTGTGCAAGTGGGGTACGTGCATTACTGGGGTTCGCGGGAAGTGTCACACGCGATTGGCCCTGTGCGAGTGGGGTACGTGTATTACTGGGGTTCGCAGGAAGTTTCACACACGATTGGCCCTGTGCGAGTTGGGTACGTGTATTACTGGGGTTCGTGGGAAGTTTCACACGCGATTGGCCCTGTGCGAGTGGGGTACGTGTATTACTGGGATTCGCTGGAAGTTTCACACGCGATTGGCCCTGTGCGAGTGGGGTACGTGTATTACTGGGGTTCGCAGGAAGTTTCACACGCGAAAGGGCCTGTGCGAGTGGGGTACGTGTATTGCTGGGGTTCACAGGAAGTTTCACACGCGAAATGGCGTGTGCGAGTGGGGTACGTGTATTACTGGGGTTCGCGGGAAGTTTCACACACGATTGGCCCTGTGCGAGTTGGGTACGTGTATTACTGGGGTTCGTGGGAAGTTTCACACGCGATTGGCCCTGTGCGAGTGGGGTACGTGTATTACTGGGATTCGCTGGAAGTTTCACACGCGATTGGCCCTGTGCGAGTGGGGTACGTGTATTACTGGGGTTCGCGGGAAGTTTCACACGCGAAACGGCCGGTGCGAGTGGGGTAAGAGTATTACGGGATTCACGGGAAGTTTCACACGCGAAAGGGCCTGTGCGAGTGGGGTACGTGTATTACTGGGGTTCGCGGGAAGTTTCACATGCGATTGGCCCTGTGCGAGTGGGGTACGTGCATTACTGGGGTTCGTGGGAAGTTTCACATGCGAAAGGGCCGTGCGAGTGGGGTACGTGTATTACTGGAGTTCGCGGGAAGTTTCACACGCGATTGGCCCTGTGTGAGTGGGGTACGTGTATTACTGGGATTCGCGCGAAGTTTCACACGCGAAAGGGCCTGTGCGAGTGGGGTACGTGTAGTACTGGGGTTCACTGGAAGTTTCACACGCGATTGGCCCTGTGCGAGTGGGGTACGTGTATTACTGGGGTTCGCGGGAAGTTTCACATGCGATTGGCCCTGTACGAGTGGGGTACTTGTATGACTGGGGTTCGTGGGAAGTTTCACACGCGATAGGCCCTGTGTGAGTGGGGTACGTGTATTACTGGGGTTCGTGGGAAGTTTCACACGCGATAGGCCCTGTGCGAGTGGGGTACGTGTATTACTGGGATTCGCGGGAAGTTTCACACGCGAAAGGGCCTGTGCAAGTGGGGTACGTGCATTACTGGGGTTCGCGGGAAGTGTCACACGCGATTGGCCCTGTGCGAGTGGGGTACGTGTATTACTGGGGTTCGCAGGAAGTTTCACACGCGATTGGGCCTGTGCGAGTGGGGTATGTGTATTACTGGGGTTCGCGGGAAGTTTCACACGTGATAGGCCATGTGCGAGAGGGGTACGTGTATTACTGGGGTTCGCGGGAAGTTTCACATGCGATAGGCCCTGTGCGAGTGGGGTACGTGTATTACTGGGGTTCGCGGGAAGTTTCACACGTGATAGGCCCTGTGCGAGTGGGGTACGTGCATTACTGGGGTTCGCGGGAAGTTTCACATGCGATAGGCCCTGTGCGAGTGGGGTATGTGTATTACTGGAGTTTGCAGGAAGTTTCACACACAAAAGGGCCTGTGCGAGTGGGGTACGTTTATTACTGGGGTTCGCGGGAAGTTTCACACGCGATTGGCCCTGTGCGAGTGAGGTACGTGTATTACTGGGGTTCGTGGGAAGTTTCACACGCGATAGTCCCTGTGCGAGTGGGGTACGTGTATTACTGGGATTCACGGGAAGTTTCACACGCGATTGGCCCTGTGCGAGTGGGGTACGTGTATTACTGGGATTCGCAGGAAGTTTCACACGCGATTGGGCCTGTGCGAGAGGGGTACGTGTATTACTGGGGTTCGCGGGAAGTTTCAAACGGGATAGGTCCTGCGCGAGTGGGGTACGTGCATTACTGGGGTTTGCGGGAAGTTTCACATGCGATAGGCCCTGTGCGAGTGGGGTACGTGTATTACTGGGGTTCGTGGGAAGTTTCACACGCGATAGGCCCTGTGCGAGTTTGGTATGTGCATTACTGGGGTTCGCGGGAAGTTTCACATGCGATAGGCCCTGTGCGAGTGGGGTACGTGTATTACTGGGGTTCGCGGGAAGTTTCACACGTGATAGGCCCTGTGCGAGTGGGGTACGTGCATTACTGGGGTTCGCGGGAAGTTTCACATGCGATAGGACCTGTGTGAGTGGGGTACGTGTATTACTGGGATTCGCAGTAAGTTTCACACGCGATAGGCTCTGTGCGAGTGGGGTACATGTATTACTGGGGTTCGCGGGAAGTTTCACACGCGAAATGGCCTGTGCGAGTGGGGTACGTGTATTACTGGTGTTCACGGGAAGTTTCACACGCGAATGGCCCTGTGTGAGTGGGGTACGTGTATTACTGGGGTTCGCGGGAAGTTTCACACGTGATAGGCCCTGTGCGAGTGGGGTACGTGCATTACTGGGGTTCGCGGGAAGTTTCACATGCGATAGCCCTGTGTGAGTGGGGTACATGTATTACTGGGGTTCGCAGGAAGTTTCACACGCGATTGGCCCTGTGCGAGTGGGGTACGTGTATTACTGGGATTCGCGGGAAGTTTCACACGCGATTGGGCCTGTGCGAGAGGGGTACGTGTATTACTGGGGTTCGCGGGAAGTTTCACACGTGATAGGCCCTGTGCGAGTGGGGTGCGTGCATTACTGGGGTTCGCGGGAAGTTCCACTTGCGACAGGCCCTGTGCGAGTGGGGTACGTGTATTACTGGGGTTCGCGGGAAGTTTCACACGCGATTGGGCCTGTGCGAGTGGGGTACGTGCATTACTGGGGTTCGCGGGAAGTTTCACACGTGATAGGCCCTGTGCGAGTGGGGTACGTGCATTACTGAGGTTCGCGGGAAGTTTCACATGCGATAGGCCCTGTGCGAGTGGGGTACGTGTATTACTGGGGTTCGCAGGAAGTTTCACACGCGAAAGGGCCTGTGCAAGTGGGGTACGTGTATTGCTGGGGTTCACAGGAAGTTTCACACGCGAAATGGCGTGTGCGAGTGGGGTACGTGTATTACTGGGGTTCGCGGGAAGTTTCACACACGATTGGCCCTGTGCGAGTTGGGTACGTGTATTACTGGGGTTCGCGGGAAGTTTCACACGCGATTGGGCCTGTGCGAGTGGGGTACGTGCATTACTGGGGTTCGCGGGAAGTTTCACACGTGATAGGCCCTGTGCGAGTGGGGTACGTGCATTACTGAGGTTCGCGGGAAGTTTCACATGCGATAGGCCCTGTGCGAGTGGGGTACGTGTATTACTGGGGTTCGCAGGAAGTTTCACACGCGAAAGGGCCTGTGCGAGTGGGGTACGTGTATTGCTGGGGTTCACAGGAAGTTTCACACGCGAAATGGCGTGTGCGAGTGGGGTACGTGTATTACTGGGGTTCGCGGGAAGTTTCACACACGATTGGCCCTGTGCGAGTTGGGTACGTGTATTACTGGGGTTCGCGGGAAGTTTCACACGCGATTGGGCCTGTGCGAGTGGGGTACGTGCATTACTGGGGTTCGCGGGAAGTTTCACACGTGATAGGCCCTGTGCGAGTGGGGTACGTGCATTACTGAGGTTCGCGGGACGTTTCACATGCGATAGGCCCTGTGCGAGTGGGGTACGTGTATTACTGGGGTTCGCAGGAAGTTTCACACGCGAAAGGGCCTGTGCGAGTGGGGTACGTGTATTGCTGGGGTTCACAGGAAGTTTCACACGCGAAATGGCGTGTGCGAGTGGGGTACGTGTATTACTGGGGTTCGCGGGAAGTTTCACACACGATTGGCCCTGTGCGAGTTGGGTACGTGTATTACTGGGGTTCGCGGGAAGTTTCACACGCGATTGGCCCTGTGCGAGTGGGGTACGTGTATTACTGGGATTCGCTGGAAGTTTCACACGCGATTGGCCCTGTGCGAGTGGGGTACGTGTATTACTGGGGTTCGCGGGAAGTTTCACACGCGAAACGGCCGGTGCGAGTGGGGTACGAGTATTACTGGGATTCACGGGAAGTTTCACACGCGAAAGGGCCTGTGCGAGTGGGGTACGTGTATTACTGGGGTTCGCGGGAAGTTTCACATGCGATTGGCCCTGTGCGAGTGGGGTACGTGCATTACTGGGGTTCGTGGGAAGTTTCACATGCGAAAGGGCCGTGCGAGTGGGGTACGTGTATTACTGGAGTTCGCGGGAAGTTTCACACGCGATTGGCCCTGTGTGAGTGGGGTACGTGTATTACTGGGATTCGCGCGAAGTTTCACACGCGAAAGGGCCTGTGCGAGTGGGGTACGTGTAGTACTGGGGTTCACTGGAAGTTTCACATGCGATTGGCCCTGTGCGAGTGGGGTACGTGTATTACTGGGGTTCGCGGGAAGTTTCACACGCGATAGGCCCTGTGTGAGTGGGGTACGTGTATTACTGGGGTTCGTGGGAAGTTTCACACGCGATAGGCCCTGTGCGAGTGGGGTACGTGTATTACTGGGATTCGCGGGAAGTTTCACACGCGAAAGGGCCTGTGCGAGTGGGTTACGTGTATTACTGGGGTTCGCGGGAAGTTTCACACGCGATTGGCCCTGTGCGAGTGGGGTACGTTTATTACTGGGGTTCGCGGGAAGTTTCACACGCGATTGGCCCTGTGCGAGTGAGGTACGTGTATTACTGGGGTTTGTGGGAAGTTTCACACGCGATAGTCCCTGTGCGAGTGGGGTATGTGTATTACTGGGATTCGCAGGAAGTTTCACACGCGATTGGGCCTGTGCGAGAGGGGTACGTGTATTACTGGGGTTCGCGGGAAGTTTCAAACGGGATAGGCCCTGCGCAAGTGGGGTACGTGCATTACTGGGGTTTGCGGGAAGTTTCACATGCGATAGGCCCTGTGCGAGTGGGGTACGTGTATTACTGGGGTTCGCGGGAAGTTTCACACGCGATAGGCCCTGTGCGAGTGGGGTACGTGTATTACTGGTGTTCACGGGAAGTTTCACACGCGAATGGCCCTGTGTGAGTGGGGTACGTGTATTACTGGGGTTCACGGGAAGTTTCACACGTGATAGGCCCTGTGCGAGTGGGGTACGTGCATTACTGGGGTTCACGGGAAGTTTCACATGCGATAGGCCCTGTGTGAGTGGGGTATGTGTATTACTGGAGTTTGCAGGAAGTTTCACACGCAAAAGGGCCTGTGCGAGTGGGGTACGTGTATTACTGGGAGTCGCAGTAAGTTTCACACGCGATAGGCTCTGTGCGAGTGGGGTACATGTATTACTGGGGTTCGCGGGAAGTTTCACACGCAAAATGGCCTGTGCGAGTGGGGTACGTGTATTACTGGGGTTCACGGGAAGTTTCACACGCGATTGGCCCTGTGTGAGTGGGGTACGTGTATTACTGGGGTTCGCGGGAAGTTTCACACGCGATTGGCCCTGTGCGAGTGGGGTACGTGTATTACTGGGATTCGCTGAAAGTTTCACACGCGATTGGCCCTGTGCGAGTGGGGTACGTGTATTACTGGGGTTCGCGGGAAGTTTCACACACGAAAGGTCCTGTGCGAGTGGGGTACGTGTATTACTGGGGTTCGCGGGAAGTTTCACATGCGATTGGCCCTGTGCGAGTGGGGTACGTGCATTACTGGGGTTCGCAGGAAGTTTCACACGCGATTGGCCCTGTGCGAGTGGGGTACGTGTATTACTGGGGTTCGCGGGAAGTTTCACACGCGATTGGCCCTGTGCGAGAGGGGTACGTGTATTACTGGGGTTTGCGGGAAGTTTCACATGCGATAACCCTGTGTGAGTGGGGTACATGTATTACTGGGGTTCGCAGGAAGTTTCACACGCGATTGGCCCTGTGCGAGTGGGGTACGTGTATTACTGGGATTCGCGGGAAGTTTCACACACGATTGGGCCTGTGCGAGAGGGGTACGTGTATTACTGGGGTTCGCGGGAAGTTTCACACGCGATAGGCCCTGTGCGAGTGGGGTGCGTGCATTACTGGGGTTCACGGGAAGTTTCACACGCGATTGGGCCTGTGCGAGTGGGGTACGTGCATTACTGGGGTTCGCGGGAAGTTTCACACGCGATAGGCTCTGTGCGAGTGGGGTACATGTATTACTGGGGTTCGCGGGAAGTTTCACACGCGAAATGGCCTGTGCGAGTGGGGTACGTGTATTACTGGGGTTCACGGGAAGTTTCACACGCGAATGGCCCTGTGTGAGTGGGGTACGTGTATTACTGGGGTTCGCGGGAAGTTTCACACGTGATAGGCCCTGTGCGAGTGGGGTACGTGCATTACTGGGGTTCGCGGGAAGTTTCACATGCGATAGCCCTGTGTGAGTGGGGTACATGTATTACTGGGGTTCGCAGGAAGTTTCACACGCGATTGGCCCTGTGCGAGTGGGGTACGTGTATTACTGGGATTCGCGGGAAGTTTCACACGCGATTGGGCCTGTGCGAGAGGGGTACGTGTATTACTGGGGTTCGCGGGAAGTTTCACACGCGATAGGCCCTGTGCGAGTGGGGTGCGTGCATTTCTGGGGTTCGCGGGAAGTTCCACTTGCGATAGGCCCTGTGCGAGTGGGGTACGTGTATTACTGGGGTTCGCGGGAAGTTTCACATGCGATTGGGCCTGTGCGAGTGGGGTACGTGCATTACTGAGGTTTGCGGGAAGTTTCACATGCGATAGGCCATGTGCGAGTGGGGTACGTGTATTACTGGGGTTCGCAGGAAGTTTCACACGCGAAAGGGCCTGTGCGAGTGGGGTACGTGTATTGCTGGGGTTCACAGGAAGTTTCACACGCGAAATGGCGTGTGCGAGTGGGGTACGTGTATTACTGGGGTTCGCGGGAAGTTTCACACACGATTGGCCCTGTGCGAGTTGGGTACGTGTATTACTGGGGTTTGCGGGAAGTTTTACACGCGATTGGCCCTGTGCGAGTGGGGTACGTGTATTACTGGGATTCGCTGGAAGTTTCACACGCGATTGGCCCTGTGCGAGTGGGGTACGTGTATTACTGGGGTTCGCGGGAAGTTTCACACGCGAAACGGCCGGTGCGAGTGGGGTACGAGTATTACTGGGATTCACGGGAAGTTTCACACGCGAAAGGGCCTGTGCGAGTGGGGTACGTGTATTACTGGGGTTCGCGGGAAGTTTCACATGCGATTGGCCCTGTGCGAGTTTGGTACGTGCATTACTGGGGTTCGTGGGAAGTTTCACATGCGAAAGGGCCGTGCGAGTGGGGTACGTGTATTACTGGAGTTCGGGGGAAGTTTCACACGCGATTGGCCCTGTGTGAGTGGGGTACGTGTATTACTGGGATTCGCGCGAAGTTTCACACGCGAAAGGGCCTGTGCGAGTGGGGTACGTGTAGTACTGGGGTTCACTGGAAGTTTCACACGCGATTGGCCCTGTGCGAGTGGGGTACGTGTATTACTGGGGTTCGCGGGAAGTTTCACATGCGATTGGCCCTGTATGAGTGGGGTACGTGTATGACTGGGGTTCGCGGGAAGTTTCACACGCGATAGGCCCTGTGTGAGTGGGGTACGTGTATTACTGGGGTTCGTGGGAAGTTTCACATGCGATAGGCCCTGTGCGAGTGGGGTACGTGTATAACTGGGATTCGCGGGAAGTTTCACACGCGATTGGGCCTGTGCGAGAGGGGTACGTGTATTACTGGGGTTCGCGGGAAGTTTCACACGCGATAGGCCCTGTGCGAGTGGGGTGCGTGCATTACTGGGGTTCGCGGGAAGTTCCACTTGCGATAGGCCCTGTGCGAGTGGGGTACGTGTATTACTGGGGTTCGCGGGAAGTTTCACACGCGATTGGGCCTGTGCGAGTGGGGTGCATGTATTACTGGGGTTAGCGGGAAGTTTCACACGCAAAATGGCCTGTGCGAGTGGGGTACGTGTATTACTGGGGTTCACGGGAAGTTTCACACGCGATTGGCCCTGTGTGAGTGGGGTACGTGTATTACTGGGGTTCGCGGGAAGTTTCACACGCGATTGGCCCTGTGCGAGTGGGGTACGTGTATTACTGGGATTCGCTGGAAGTTTCACACGCGATTGGCCCTGTGCGAGTGGGGTACGTGTATTACTGGGGTTCGCGGGAAGTTTCACACGCGAAAGGTCCTGTGCGAGTGGGGTACGTGTATTACTGGGGTTCGCGGGAAGTTTCACATGCGATTGGCCCTGTGCGAGTGGGGTACGTGCATTACTGGGGTTCGCGGGAAGTTTCACACGCGATTGGCCCTGTGCGAGTGGGGTACGTGTATTACTGGGGTTCGCGGGAAGTTTCACACGCGATTGGCCCTGTGCGAGAGGGGTACGTGTATTACTGGGGTTCGCGGGAAGTTTCACACGCGATTGGCCCTGTGCGAGTGGGGTACGTGTATTACTGGGATTCGCTGGAAGTTTCACACGCGATTGGCCCTGTGCGAGTGGGGTACGTGTATTACTGGGGTTCGCGGGAAGTTTCACACGCGAAACGGCCGGTGCGAGTGGGGTACGAGTATTACTGGGATTCACGGGAAGTTTCACACGCGAAAGGGCCTGTGCGAGCGGGGTACGTGTATTACTGGGGTTCGCGGGAAGTTTCACATGCGATTGGCCCTGTGCGAGTGGGGTGCGTGCATTTCTGGGGTTCGCGGGAAGTTCCACTTGCGATAGGCCCTGTGCGAGTGGGGTACGTGTATTACTGGGGTTCGCGGGAAGTTTCACATGCGATTGGGCCTGTGCGAGTGGGGTACGTGCATTACTGAGGTTTGCGGGAAGTTTCACATGCGATAGGCCATGTGCGAGTGGGGTACGTGTATTACTGGGGTTCGCAGGAAGTTTCACACGCGAAAGGGCCTGTGCGAGTGGGGTACGTGTATTGCTGGGGTTCACAGGAAGTTTCACACGCGAAATGGCGTGTGCGAGTGGGGTACGTGTATTACTGGGGTTCGCGGGAAGTTTCACACACGATTGGCCCTGTGCGAGTTGGGTACGTGTATTACTGGGGTTCGCGGGAAGTTTCACACGCGATTGGCCCTGTGCGAGTGGGGTACGTGTATTACTGGGATTCGCTGGAAGTTTCACACGCGATTGGCCCTGTGCGAGTGGGGTACGTGTATTACTGGGGTTCGCGGGAAGTTTCACACGCGAAACGGCCGGTGCGAGTGGGGTACGAGTATTACTGGGATTCACGGGAAGTTTCACACGCGAAAGGGCCTGTGCGAGTGGGGTACGTGTATTACTGGGGTTCGCGGGAAGTTTCACATGCGATTGGCCCTGTGCGAGTTTGGTACGTGCATTACTGGGGTTCGTGGGAAGTTTCACATGCGAAAGGGCCGTGCGAGTGGGGTACGTGTATTACTGGAGTTCGGGGGAAGTTTCACACGCGATTGGCCCTGTGTGAGTGGGGTACGTGTATTACTGGGATTCGCGCGAAGTTTCACACGCGAAAGGGCCTGTGCGAGTGGGGTACGTGTAGTACTGGGGTTCACTGGAAGTTTCACACGCGATTGGCCCTGTGCGAGTGGGGTACGTGTATTACTGGGGTTCGCGGGAAGTTTCACATGCGATTGGCCCTGTATGAGTGGGGTACGTGTATGACTGGGGTTCGCGGGAAGTTTCACACGCGATAGGCCCTGTGTGAGTGGGGTACGTGTATTACTGGGGTTCGTGGGAAGTTTCACATGCGATAGGCCCTGTGCGAGTGGGGTACGTGTATAACTGGGATTCGCGGGAAGTTTCACACGCGATTGGGCCTGTGCGAGAGGGGTACGTGTATTACTGGGGTTCGCGGGAAGTTTCACACGCGATAGGCCCTGTGCGAGTGGGGTGCGTGCATTACTGGGGTTCGCGGGAAGTTCCACTTGCGATAGGCCCTGTGCGAGTGGGGTACGTGTATTACTGGGGTTCGCGGGAAGTTTCACACGCGATTGGGCCTGTGCGAGTGGGGTGCATGTATTACTGGGGTTCGCGGGAAGTTTCACACGCAAAATGGCCTGTGCGAGTGGGGTACGTGTATTACTGGGGTTCGCGGGAAGTTTCACACGCGATTGGCCCTGTGCGAGTGGGGTACGTGTATTACTGGGATTCGCTGGAAGTTTCACACGCGATTGGCCCTGTGTGAGTGGGGTACGTGTATTACTGGGGTTCGCGGGAAGTTTCACACGCGAAAGGTCCTGTGCGAGTGGGGTACGTGTATTACTGGGGTTCGCGGGAAGTTTCACATGCGATTGGCCCTGTGCGAGTGGGGTACGTGCATTACTGGGGTTCGCGGGAAGTTTCACACGCGATTGGCCCTGTGCGAGTGGGGTACGTGTATTACTGGGGTTCGCGGGAAGTTTCACACGCGATTGGCCCTGTGCGAGTGGGGTACGTGTATTACTGGGGTTCGCGGGAAGTTTCACACGCGATAGCCCTGTGTGAGTGGGGTACATGTATTACTGGGGTTCGCAGGAAGTTTCACACGCGATTGGCCCTGTGCGAGTGGGGTACGTGTATTACTGGGATTCGCGGGAAGTTTCACACGCGATTGGGCCTGTGCGAGAGGGGTACGTGTATTACTGGGGTTCGCGGGAAGTTTCACACGCGATAGGCCCTGTGCGAGTGGGGTGCGTGCATTACTGGGGTTCGCGGGAAGTTTCACACGCGATAGGCCCTGTGCGAGTGGGGTGCGTGCATTACTGGGGTTCGCGGGAAGTTTCACACGCGATTGGGCCTGTGCGAGTGGGGTACGTGCATTACTGGGGTTCGCGGGAAGTTTCACACGCGATAGGCTCTGTGCGAGTGGGGTACATGTATTACTGGGGTTCGCGGGAAGTTTCACACGCGAAATGGCCTGTGCGAGTGGGGTACGTGTATTACTGGGGTTCACGGGAAGTTTCACACGCGAATGGCCCTGTGTGAGTGGGGTACATGTATTACTGGGGTTCGCGGGAAGTTTCACACGTGATAGGCCCTGTGCGAGTGGGGTACGTGCATTACTGGGGTTCGCGGGAAGTTTCACATGCGATAGCCCTGTGTGAGTGGGGTACATGTATTACTGGGGTTCGCAGGAAGTTTCACACGCGATTGGCCCTGTGCGAGTATTACTGGGATTCGCGGGAAGTTTCACACGCGATTGGGCCTGTGCGAGAGGGGTACGTGTATTACTGGGGTTCGTGGGAAGTTTCACACGCGATAGGCCCTGTGCGAGTGGGGTGCGTGCATTTCTGGGGTTCGCGGGAAGTTCCACTTGCGATAGGCCCTGTGCGAGTGGGGTACGTGTATTACTGGGGTTCGCGGGAAGTTTCACACGCGATTGGGCCTGTGCGAGTGGGGTACGTGCATTACTGAGGTTTGCGGGAAGTTTCACATGCGATAGGCCCTGTGCGAGTGGGGTACGTGTATTACTGGGGTTCGCAGGAAGTTTCACACGCGAAAGGGCCTGTGCGAGTGGGGTACGTGTATTGCTGGGGTTCACAGGAAGTTTCACACGCGAAATGGCGTGTGCGAGTGGGGTACGTGTATTACTGGGGTTCGCGGGAAGTTTCACACACGATTGGCCCTGTGCGAGTTGGGTACGTGTATTACTGGGGTTCGCGGGAAGTTTCACACGCGATTGGCCCTGTGCGAGTGGGGTACGTGTATTACTGGGATTCGCTGGAAGTTTCACACGCGATTGGCCCTGTGCGAGTGGGGTACGTGTATTACTGGGATTCGCTGGAAGTTTCACACGCGATTGGCCCTGTGCGAGTGGGGTACGTGTATTACTGGGGTTCGCGGGAAGTTTCACACGCGAAACGGCCGGTGCGAGTGGGGTACGAGTATTACTGGGATTCACGGGAAGTTTCACACGCGAAAGGGCCTGTGCGAGTGGGGTACGTGTATTACTGGGGTTCGCGGGAAGTTTCACATGCGATTGGCCCTGTGCGAGTTTGGTACGTGCATTACTGGGGTTCGTGGGAAGTTTCACATGCGAAAGGGCCGTGCGAGTGGGGTACGTGTATTACTGGAGTTCGGGGGAAGTTTCACACGCGATTGGCCCTGTGTGAGTGGGGTACGTGTATTACTGGGATTCGCGCGAAGTTTCACACGCGAAAGGGCCTGTGCGAGTGGGGTACGTGTAGTACTGGGGTTCACTGGAAGTTTCACACGCGATTGGCCCTGTGCGAGTGGGGTACGTGTATTACTGGGGTTCGCGGGAAGTTTCACATGCGATTGGCCCTGTATGAGTGGGGTACGTGTATGACTGGGGTTCGCGGGAAGTTTCACACGCGATAGGCCCTGTGTGAGTGGGGTACGTGTATTACTGGGGTTCGTGGGAAGTTTCACATGCGATAGGCCCTGTGCGAGTGGGGTACGTGTATAACTGGGATTCGCGGGAAGTTTCACACGCGATTGGGCCTGTGCGAGAGGGGTACGTGTATTACTGGGGTTCGCGGGAAGTTTCACACGCGATAGGCCCTGTGCGAGTGGGGTGCGTGCATTACTGGGGTTCGCGGGAAGTTCCACTTGCGATAGGCCCTGTGCGAGTGCGGTACGTGTATTACTGGGGTTCGCGGGAAGTTTCACACGCGATTGGGCCTGTGCGAGTGGGGTGCATGTATTACTGGGGTTCGCGGGAAGTTTCACACGCAAAATGGCCTGTGCGAGTGGGGTACGTGTATTACTGGGGTTCGCGGGAAGTTTCACACGCGATTGGCCCTGTGCGAGTGGGGTACGTGTATTACTGGGATTCGCTGGAAGTTTCACACGCGATTGGCCCTGTGCGAGTGGGGTACGTGTATTACTGGGGTTCGCGGGAAGTTTCACACGCGAAAGGTCCTGTGCGAGTGGGGTACGTGTATTACTGGGGTTCGCGGGAAGTTTCACATGCGATTGGCCCTGTGCGAGTGGGGTACGTGCATTACTGGGGTTCGCGGGAAGTTTCACACGCGATTGGCCCTGTGCGAGTGGGGTACGTGTATTACTGGGGTTCGCGGGAAGTTTCACACGCGATTGGCCCTGTGCGAGAGGGGTACGTGTATTACTGGGGTTTGCGGGAAGTTTCACATGCGATAGCCCTGTGTGAGTGGGGTACATGTATTACTGGGGTTCGCAGGAAGTTTCACACGCGATTGGCCCTGTGCGAGTGGGGTACGTGTATTACTGGGATTCGCGGGAAGTTTCACACGCGATTGGGCCTGTGCGAGAGGGGTACGTGTATTACTGGGGTTCGCGGGAAGTTTCACACGCGATAGGCCCTGTGCGAGTGGGGTGCGTGCATTACTGGGGTTCGCGGGAAGTTTCACACGCGATTGGGCCTGTGCGAGTGGGGTACGTGCATTACTGGGGTTCGCGGGAAGTTTCACACGCGATAGGCTCTGTGCGAGTGGGGTACATGTATTACTGGGGTTCGCGGGAAGTTTCACACGCGAAATGGCCTGTGCGAGTGGGGTACGTGTATTACTGGGGTTCACGGGAAGTTTCACACGCGAATGGCCCTGTGTGAGTGGGGTACATGTATTACTGGGGTTCGCGGGAAGTTTCACACGTGATAGGCCCTGTGCGAGTGGGGTACGTGCATTACTGGGGTTCGCGGGAAGTTTCACATGCGATAGCCCTGTGTGAGTGGGGTACATGTATTACTGGGGTTCGCAGGAAGTTTCACACGCGATTGGCCCTGTGCGAGTATTACTGGGATTCGCGGGAAGTTTCACACGCGATTGGGCCTGTGCGAGAGGGGTACGTGTATTACTGGGGTTCGCGGGAAGTTTCACACGCGATTGGGCCTGTGCGAGTGGGGTACGTGCATTACTGAGGTTTGCGGGAAGTTTCACATGCGATAGGCCCTGTGCGAGTGGGGTACGTGTATTACTGGGGTTCGCAGGAAGTTTCACACGCGAAAGGGCCTGTGCGAGTGGGGTACGTGTATTGCTGGGGTTCACAGGAAGTTTCACACGCGAAATGGCGTGTGCGAGTGGGGTACGTGTATTACTGGGGTTCGCGGGAAGTTTCACACACGATTGGCCCTGTGCGAGTTGGGTACGTGTATTACTGGGGTTCGCGGGAAGTTTCACACGCGATTGGCCCTGTGCGAGTGGGGTACGTGTATTACTGGGATTCGCTGGAAGTTTCACACGTGATTGGCCCTGTGCGAGTGGGGTACGTGTATTACTGGGGTTCGCGGGAAGTTTCACACGCGAAACGGCCGGTGCGAGTGTGGTACGAGTATTACTGGGATTCACGGGAAGTTTCACACGCGAAAGGGCCTGTGCGAGTGGGGTACGTGTATTACTGGGGTTCGCGGGAAGTTTCACATGCGATTGGCCCTGTGCGAGTGGGGTACGTGCATTACTGGGGTTCGTGGGAAGTTTCACATGCGAAAGGGCCATGCGAGTGGGGTACGTGTATTACTGGAGTTCGCGGGAAGTTTCACACGCGATTGGCCCTGTGTGAGTGGGGTACGTGTATTACTGGGATTCGCGCGAAGTTTCACACGCGAAAGGGCCTGTGCGAGTGGGGTACGTGTAGTACTGGGGTTCACTGGAAGTTTCACACGCGATTGGCCCTGTGCGAGTGGGGTACATGTATTACTGGGGTTCGCGGGAAGTTTCACATGCGATTGGCCCTGTACGAGTGGGGTACGTGTATGACTGGGGTTCGCGGGAAGTTTCACACGTGATAGGCCCTGTGTGAGTGGGGTACGTGTATTACTGGGGTTCGTGGGAAGTTTCACATGCGATAGGCCCTGTGCGAGTGGGGTACGTGTATTACTGGGATTCGCGGGAAGTTTCACACGCGATTGGGCCTGTGCGAGAGGGGTACGTGTATTACTGGGGTTCGCGGGAAGTTTCACACGCGATAGGCCCTGTGCGAGTGGGGTGCGTGCATTACTGGGGTTCGCGGGAAGTTCCACTTGCGATAGGCCCTGTGCGAGTGGGGTACGTGTATTACTGGGGTTCGCGGGAAGTTTCACACGCGATTGGGCCTGTGCGAGTGGGGTACGTGCATTACTGGGGTTTGCGGGAAGTTTCACACGTGATAGGGCCTGTGCGAGTGGGGTACGTGTAGTACTGGGGTTCACTGGAAGTTTCACATGCAATTGGCCCTGTGCGAGTGGGGTACGTGTATTACTGGGGTTCGCGGGAAGTTTCACATGCGATTGGCCCTGTACGAGTGGGGTACGTGTATGACTGGGGTTCGCGGGAAGTTTCACACGCGATAGGCCCTGTGTGAGTGGGGTACGTGTATTACTGGGGTTCGTGGGAAGTTTCACACGCGATAGGCCCTGTGCGAGTGGGGTACGTGTATTACTGGGATTCGCGGGAAGTTTCACACGCGAAAGGGCCTGTGCGAGTGGGTTACGTGTATTACTGGGGTTCGCGGGAAGTTTCACATGCGATAGCCCTGTGTGAGTGGGGTACATGTATTACTGGGGTTCGCAGGAAGTTTCACACGCGAAAGGGCCTGTGCGAGTGGGGTACGTGTATTGCTGGGGTTCACAGGAAGTTTCACACGCGAAATGGCGTGTGCGAGTGGGGTACGTGTATTACTGGGGTTCGCGGGAAGTTTCACACACGATTGGCCCTGTGCGAGTTGGGTACATGTATTACTGGGGTTCGCGGGAAGTTTCACACGCGATTGGCCCTGTGCGAGTGGGGTACGTGTATTACTGGGATTCGCTGGAAGTTTCACACGCGAGTGGGGTACGTGTATTACTGGGGTTCGCGGGAAGTTTCACACGCGAAACGGCCGGTGCGAGTGGGGTACGAGTATTACTGGGATTCACGGGAAGTTTCACACGCGAAAGGGCCTGTGCGAGTGGGATACGTGTATTACTGGGGTTCGCGGGAAGTTTCACATGCGATTGGCCCTGTGCGAGTGGGGTACGTGCATTACTGGGGTTCGTGGGAAGTTTCACATGCGAAAGGGCCGTGCGAGTGGGGTACGTGTATTACTGGAGTTCGCGGGAAGTTTCACACGCGATTGGCCCTGTGTGAGTGGGGTACGTGTATTACTGGGATTCGTGCGAAGTTTCACACGCGAAAGGGCCTGTGCGAGTGGGGTACGTGTAGTACTGGGGTTCACTGGAAGTTTCACACGCGATTGGCCCTGTGCGAGTGGGGTACGTGTATTACTGGGGTTCGCGGGAAGTTTCACATGCGATTGGCCCTGTACGAGTGGGGTACGTGTATGACTGGGGTTCGCGGGAAGTTTCACACGCGATAGGCCCTGTGTGAGTGGGGTACGTGTATTACTGGGGTTCGTGGGAAGTTTCACATGCGATAGGCCCTGTGCGAGTGGGGTACGTGTATTACTGGGATTCGCGGGAAGTTTCACACGCGATTGGGCCTGTGCGAAAGGGGTACGTGTATTACTGGGGTTCGCGGGAAGTTTCACACGCGATAGGCCCTGTGCGAGTGGGGTGCGTGCATTACTGGGGTTCGCGGGAAGTTCCACTTGCGATAGGCCCTGTGCGAGTGGGGTACGTGTATTACTGGGGTTCGCGGGAAGTTTCACACGCGATTGGGCCTGTGCGAGTGGGGTACGTGCCTTACTGGGGTTCGCGGGAAGTTTCACACGTGATAGGCCCTGTGCGAGTGGGGTACGTGCATTACTGAGGTTCGCGGGAAGTTTCACATGCGATAGGCCCTGTGCGAGTGGGGTACGTGTATTACTGGGATTCGCGGGAAGTTTCACACGCGATTGGGCCTGTGCGAGAGGGGTACGTGTATTACTGGGGTTCGCGGGAAGTTTCACACGTGATAGGCCCTGTGCGAGTGGGGTACGTGCATTACTGAGGTTCGCGGGAAGTTTCACATGCGATAGGCCCTGTGCGAGTGGGGTATGTGTATTACTGGGGTTCGCAGGAAGTTTCACACGCGAAAGGGCCTGTGCGAGTGGGGTACGTGTATTGCTGGGGTTCGCGGGAAGTTCCACTTGCGATAGGCCCTGTGCGAGTGGGGTACGTGTATTACTGGGGTTCGCAGGAAGTTTCACACGCGATTGGGCCTGTGCGAGTGGGGTACGTGCATTACTGTGGTTTGCGGGAAGTTTCACACGTGATAGGCCCTGTGCGAGTGGGGTACGTGCATTACTGGGGTTCGCGGGAAGTTTCACATGCGATTGGCCCTGTGCGAGTTTGGTACGTGCATTACTGGGGTTCGTGGGAAGTTTCACATGCGAAAGGGCCGTGCGAGTGGGGTACGTGTATTACTGGAGTTCGGGGGAAGTTTCACACGCGATTGGCCCTGTGTGAGTGGGGTACGTGTATTACTGGGATTCGCGCGAAGTTTCACACGCGAAAGGGCCTGTGCGAGTGGGGTACGTGTAGTACTGGGGTTCACTGGAAGTTTCACACGCGATTGGCCCTGTGCGAGTGGGGTACGTGTATTACTGGGGTTCGCGGGAAGTTTCACATGCGATTGGCCCTGTATGAGTGGGGTACGTGTATGACTGGGGTTCGCGGGAAGTTTCACACGCGATAGGCCCTGTGTGAGTGGGGTACGTGTATTACTGGGGTTCGTGGGAAGTTTCACATGCGATAGGCCCTGTGCGAGTGGGGTACGTGTATAACTGGGATTCGCGGGAAGTTTCACACGCGATTGGGCCTGTGCGAGAGGGGTACGTGTATTACTGGGGTTCGCGGGAAGTTTCACACGCGATAGGCCCTGTGCGAGTGGGGTGCGTGCATTACTGGGGTTCGCGGGAAGTTCCACTTGCGATAGGCCCTGTGCGAGTGGGGTACGTGTATTACTGGGGTTCACGGGAAGTTTCACACGCGATTGGGCCTGTGCGAGTGGGGTGCATGTATTACTGGGGTTCGCGGGAAGTTTCACACGCAAAATGGCCTGTGCGAGTGGGGTACGTGTATTACTGGGGTTCGCGGGAAGTTTCACACGCGATTGGCCCTGTGCGAGTGGGGTACGTGTATTACTGGGATTCGCTGGAAGTTTCACACGCGATTGGCCCTGTGCGAGTGGGGTACGTGTATTACTGGGGTTCGCGGGAAGTTTCACACGCGAAAGGTCCTGTGCGAGTGGGGTACGTGTATTACTGGGGTTCGCGGGAAGTTTCACATGCGATTGGCCCTGTGCGAGTGGGGTACGTGCATTACTGGGGTTCGCGGGAAGTTTCACACGCGATTGGCCCTGTGCGAGTGGGGTACGTGTATTACTGGGGTTCGCGGGAAGTTTCACACGCGATTGGCCCTGTGCGAGAGGGGTACGTGTATTACTGGGGTTTGCGGGAAGTTTCACATGCGATAGCCCTGTGTGAGTGGGGTACATGTATTACTGGGGTTCGCAGGAAGTTTCACACGCGATTGGCCCTGTGCGAGTGGGGTACGTGTATTACTGGGATTCGCGGGAAGTTTCACACGCGATTGGGCCTGTGCGAGAGGGGTACGTGTATTACTGGGGTTCGCGGGAAGTTTCACACGCGATAGGCCCTGTGCGAGTGGGGTGCGTGCATTACTGGGGTTCGCGGGAAGTTTCACACGCGATTGGGCCTGTGCGAGTGGGGTACGTGCATTACTGGGGTTCGCGGGAAGTTTCACACGCGATAGGCTCTGTGCGAGTGGGGTACATGTATTACTGGGGTTCGCGGGAAGTTTCACACGCGAAATGGCCTGTGCGAGTGGGGTACGTGTATTACTGGGGTTCACGGGAAGTTTCACACGCGAATGGCCCTGTGTGAGTGGGGTACATGTATTACTGGGGTTCGCGGGAAGTTTCACACGTGATAGGCCCTGTGCGAGTGGGGTACGTGCATTACTGGGGTTCGCGGGAAGTTTCACATGCGATAGCCCTGTGTGAGTGGGGTACATGTATTACTGGGGTTCGCAGGAAGTTTCACACGCGATTGGCCCTGTGCGAGTATTACTGGGATTCGCGGGAAGTTTCACACGCGATTGGGCCTGTGCGAGAGGGGTACGTGTATTACTGGGGTTCGCGGGAAGTTTCACACGCGATAGGCCCTGTGCGAGTGGGGTGCGTGCATTTCTGGGGTTCGCGGGAAGTTCCACTTGCGATAGGCCCTGTGCGAGTGGGGTACGTGTATTACTGGGGTTCGCGGGAAGTTTCACACGCGATTGGGCCTGTGCGAGTGGGGTACGTGCATTACTGAGGTTTGCGGGAAGTTTCACATGCGATAGGCCCTGTGCGAGTGGGGTACGTGTATTACTGGGGTTCGCAGGAAGTTTCACACGCGAAAGGGCCTGTGCGAGTGGGGTACGTGTATTGCTGGGGTTCACAGGAAGTTTCACACGCGAAATGGCGTGTGCGAGTGGGGTACGTGTATTACTGGGGTTCGCGGGAAGTTTCACACACGATTGGCCCTGTGCGAGTTGGGTACGTGTATTACTGGGGTTCGCGGGAAGTTTCACACGCGATTGGCCCTGTGCGAGTGGGGTACGTGTATTACTGGGATTCGCTGGAAGTTTCACACGTGATTGGCCCTGTGCGAGTGGGGTACGTGTATTACTGGGGTTCGCGGGAAGTTTCACACGCGAAACGGCCGGTGCGAGTGTGGTACGAGTATTACTGGGATTCACGGGAAGTTTCACACGCGAAAGGGCCTGTGCGAGTGGGGTACGTGTATTACTGGGGTTCGCGGGAAGTTTCACATGCGATTGGCCCTGTGCGAGTGGGGTACGTGCATTACTGGGGTTCGTGGGAAGTTTCACATGCGAAAGGGCCATGCGAGTGGGGTACGTGTATTACTGGAGTTCGCGGGAAGTTTCACACGCGATTGGCCCTGTGTGAGTGGGGTACGTGTATTACTGGGATTCGCGCGAAGTTTCACACGCGAAAGGGCCTGTGCGAGTGGGGTACGTGTAGTACTGGGGTTCACTGGAAGTTTCACACGCGATTGGCCCTGTGCGAGTGGGGTACATGTATTACTGGGGTTCGCGGGAAGTTTCACATGCGATTGGCCCTGTACGAGTGGGGTACGTGTATGACTGGGGTTCGCGGGAAGTTTCACACGTGATAGGCCCTGTGTGAGTGGGGTACGTGTATTACTGGGGTTCGTGGGAAGTTTCACATGCGATAGGCCCTGTGCGAGTGGGGTACGTGTATTACTGGGATTCGCGGGAAGTTTCACACGCGATTGGGCCTGTGCGAGAGGGGTACGTGTATTACTGGGGTTCGCGGGAAGTTTCACACACGATTGGCCCTGTGCGAGTTGGGTACGTGTATTACTGGGGTTCGCGGGAAGTTTCACACGCGATTGGCCCTGTGCGAGTGGGGTACGTGTATTACTGGGATTCGCTGGAAGTTTCACACGTGATTGGCCCTGTGCGAGTGGGGTACGTGTATTACTGGGGTTCGCGGGAAGTTTCACACGCGAAACGGCCGGTGCGAGTGTGGTACGAGTATTACTGGGATTCACGGGAAGTTTCACACGCGAAAGGGCCTGTGCGAGTGGGGTACGTGTATTACTGGGGTTCGCGGGAAGTTTCACATGCGATTGGCCCTGTGCGAGTGGGGTACGTGCATTACTGGGGTTCGTGGGAAGTTTCACATGCGAAAGGGCCATGCGAGTGGGGTACGTGTATTACTGGAGTTCGCGGGAAGTTTCACACGCGATTGGCCCTGTGTGAGTGGGGTACGTGTATTACTGGGATTCGCGCGAAGTTTCACACGCGAAAGGGCCTGTGCGAGTGGGGTACGTGTAGTACTGGGGTTCACTGGAAGTTTCACACGCGATTGGCCCTGTGCGAGTGGGGTACATGTATTACTGGGGTTCGCGGGAAGTTTCACATGCGATTGGCCCTGTACGAGTGGGGTACGTGTATGACTGGGGTTCGCGGGAAGTTTCACACGTGATAGGCCCTGTGTGAGTGGGGTACGTGTATTACTGGGGTTCGTGGGAAGTTTCACATGCGATAGGCCCTGTGCGAGTGGGGTACGTGTATTACTGGGATTCGCGGGAAGTTTCACACGCGATTGGGCCTGTGCGAGAGGGGTACGTGTATTACTGGGGTTCGCGGGAAGTTTCACACGCGATAGGCCCTGTGCGAGTGGGGTGCGTGCATTACTGGGGTTCGCGGGAAGTTCCACTTGCGATAGGCCCTGTGCGAGTGGGGTACGTGTATTACTGGGGTTCGCGGGAAGTTTCACACGCGATTGGGCCTGTGCGAGTGGGGTACGTGCATTACTGGGGTTTGCGGGAAGTTTCACACGTGATAGGGCCTGTGCGAGTGGGGTACGTGTAGTACTGGGGTTCACTGGAAGTTTCACATGCAATTGGCCCTGTGCGAGTGGGGTACGTGTATTACTGGGGTTCGCGGGAAGTTTCACATGCGATTGGCCCTGTACGAGTGGGGTACGTGTATGACTGGGGTTCGCGGGAAGTTTCACACGCGATAGGCCCTGTGTGAGTGGGGTACGTGTATTACTGGGGTTCGTGGGAAGTTTCACACGCGATAGGCCCTGTGCGAGTGGGGTACGTGTATTACTGGGATTCGCGGGAAGTTTCACACGCGAAAGGGCCTGTGCGAGTGGGTTACGTGTATTACTGGGGTTCGCGGGAAGTTTCACATGCGATAGCCCTGTGTGAGTGGGGTACATGTATTACTGGGGTTCGCAGGAAGTTTCACACGCGAAAGGGCCTGTGCGAGTGGGGTACGTGTATTGCTGGGGTTCACAGGAAGTTTCACACGCGAAATGGCGTGTGCGAGTGGGGTACGTGTATTACTGGGGTTCGCGGGAAGTTTCACACACGATTGGCCCTGTGCGAGTTGGGTACATGTATTACTGGGGTTCGCGGGAAGTTTCACACGCGATTGGCCCTGTGCGAGTGGGGTACGTGTATTACTGGGATTCGCTGGAAGTTTCACACGCGAGTGGGGTACGTGTATTACTGGGGTTCGCGGGAAGTTTCACACGCGAAACGGCCGGTGCGAGTGGGGTACGAGTATTACTGGGATTCACGGGAAGTTTCACACGCGAAAGGGCCTGTGCGAGTGGGATACGTGTATTACTGGGGTTCGCGGGAAGTTTCACATGCGATTGGCCCTGTGCGAGTGGGGTACGTGCATTACTGGGGTTCGTGGGAAGTTTCACATGCGAAAGGGCCGTGCGAGTGGGGTACGTGTATTACTGGAGTTCGCGGGAAGTTTCACACGCGATTGGCCCTGTGTGAGTGGGGTACGTGTATTACTGGGATTCGTGCGAAGTTTCACACGCGAAAGGGCCTGTGCGAGTGGGGTACGTGTAGTACTGGGGTTCACTGGAAGTTTCACACGCGATTGGCCCTGTGCGAGTGGGGTACGTGTATTACTGGGGTTCGCGGGAAGTTTCACATGCGATTGGCCCTGTACGAGTGGGGTACGTGTATGACTGGGGTTCGCGGGAAGTTTCACACGCGATAGGCCCTGTGTGAGTGGGGTACGTGTATTACTGGGGTTCGTGGGAAGTTTCACATGCGATAGGCCCTGTGCGAGTGGGGTACGTGTATTACTGGGATTCGCGGGAAGTTTCACACGCGATTGGGCCTGTGCGAAAGGGGTACGTGTATTACTGGGGTTCGCGGGAAGTTTCACACGCGATAGGCCCTGTGCGAGTGGGGTGCGTGCATTACTGGGGTTCGCGGGAAGTTCCACTTGCGATAGGCCCTGTGCGAGTGGGGTACGTGTATTACTGGGGTTCGCGGGAAGTTTCACACGCGATTGGGCCTGTGCGAGTGGGGTACGTGCCTTACTGGGGTTCGCGGGAAGTTTCACACGTGATAGGCCCTGTGCGAGTGGGGTACGTGCATTACTGAGGTTCGCGGGAAGTTTCACATGCGATAGGCCCTGTGCGAGTGGGGTACGTGTATTACTGGGATTCGCGGGAAGTTTCACACGCGATTGGGCCTGTGCGAGAGGGGTACGTGTATTACTGGGGTTCGCGGGAAGTTTCACACGTGATAGGCCCTGTGCGAGTGGGGTACGTGCATTACTGAGGTTCGCGGGAAGTTTCACATGCGATAGGCCCTGTGCGAGTGGGGTATGTGTATTACTGGGGTTCGCAGGAAGTTTCACACGCGAAAGGGCCTGTGCGAGTGGGGTACGTGTATTGCTGGGGTTCGCGGGAAGTTCCACTTGCGATAGGCCCTGTGCGAGTGGGGTACGTGTATTACTGGGGTTCGCAGGAAGTTTCACACGCGATTGGGCCTGTGCGAGTGGGGTACGTGCATTACTGTGGTTTGCGGGAAGTTTCACACGTGATAGGCCCTGTGCGAGTGGGGTACGTGCATTACTGAGGTTCGCGGGAAGTTTCACATGCGATAGGCCCTGTGCGAGTGGGGTATGTGTATTTGTCACGCCCTCTCACACGGCCTTCCCCTCTTCTCATCTCTCCTCCTCAGGCGCCTCTCGCCGTAGTAATTCCCGTTCACACCACCAGCAGGGAAAACACGGCAGGCGGAATACCATGTTGGGCGGATCTGCCTCGTTTCGCCCTTTTCCGCGTTGGCGTCTGCCATGGCGCCTCTTGCACAGCCGGCAACGTCAGAATACCAGGAAGTGCCGGCAGCTCCAATCCCTGGCCACATTGCGCTCCATGCAACGTACGCGAGCAACCACGTGATACGTCACGTGATACCGCTCGCCCCTTCAAAAGAGGCCGGCAAACAAGACTCTTTGCTTCACAGCTACTTCAACATCTACGGAGGACTGTCACGCATTACCCTTGCTCTTGTTTGCTTCGACCTTGGAACTCTTTTCGGATTTGCTACTGGATTACCCTTGGATTTTGGCGTGCTCTCTGATTTTCTGGACATCTGACCCCCTGTTATACTCTGGACTTGCTCTTGGATTGCCCTTCTGTTTTGCAACCTTCGGATTGCTTCAAGCCTTGCTACAGATCTTGCCTTACTCCACGAGGTACTGGGAAGGAGTGCCTATTACACCATTCCGGCTTGCCGTGGATTTCCCTGCGTAGGTTCTCTACCTACATTCCATCTCTATTAGGTAAGCTGGTGTCACTGCATATTGTTTAACTCTTCCTATCAATTGCCCATTGCCATTATAGAGTATTTTCCTGATTATAACCTTTTGCCTTATAGCGATCAGGGGTCCTTCCGGCGTTCTCAAATACCAGGCCGACGACAACACTCCTTCCTGTGGCCTCAAAGATTGCTCGGGCAGTGTTTATATTCTGCTCGAGCGGTACTTGGGGACGGAGGCATTTCATAACTGCACGACCATCAAGTCGGACCCATCAAGTCAGAACAGACTGTGAAGCCTTATGGTCGTCTAGTTATGGATGTTTCAGCCGGGGACCCTGTGACTGCTTTAATGCAAGCAGTGACATCGCTTAGGACAGACATGGCAGTTGCTACCACTGCCCTCCGCACTGATTTAGCCTCTGCCACCACTGCACTGAACCATCGTCTTGATGCCATGCAAAGCACCCGACATCCCTTACCTGCTGACGCTGAGTTCGGCGATGCTGCCTCATCTCATAACGCCCCCATCACTCCACTTACTTTGCCAGTCCCGTCTGTGGTGGTTCAGACTCCATTTCCTCTAGCAGCCCCTGAGAGGTACCATGGAGATCCTTTGAAATACCGGACTTTCATAAATCAGTGCAAACTACATTTCTTATGCCGACCTCAAGCTTTCTCTGACCCAGTCTCTAAAGCGGCTTTTCTACTCTCCCATTTGTCGGGTGTAGCAGCCACATGGGCCAATCCGTTTTTGGAGAGTAATCATCCCGCTCTGTACGATTTCGATATATTGACTCAAGAAATGGCTAAGGTTTTTGACACTAGACATAAAGCCCAATCCAGAGACATGGAGCTCTTAGATCTCACTCAAGGTCGATCTACTCTCATTGAGTATATTACCAAGTTTAATCAACTCGCCACCGAGACTTCATGGCCAGAGAATAAGAAGGCAGTGATCTATTATCGGGGTCTGTGTGGTTCCATGAAGGATGCTTTGTCTGTGGTGCCCTCCCTTCCCTCGCTTTATCTTGATCTGGTAGATTTAACCTTGCAAATCGACGCCAGACGGGCAGAACGTAAGGGGGAAGCAGGGATATCCCAGAGCTCGCCTTCAACTTCATCTAGCACCTTACCTGAACCCATGCAGATCGGCGGGGTACGCAGTCCTATCACACATGCCGAACGGGAGCGCAGGAGGGCAGACAACGCTTGCTACTACTGCGGACTCAATGGGCACTTTGTAAAGGAGTGTCCCCGTCGACCAAGAAACAAAGCTCCAGGTTTTCCGAAGACTCGCCCTTGAGATCAGGGGTTGGGGCGAGTCCTATACCTAATACCCCTGACCTTGCTTTTGGTCCCGTTCGACCTGTGGTGGTGCAAGCTTCCTTAAACCTAGCTGCAGGAGTTTCCCATGCAATACAAATAGTGATCGACTCTGGTGCTACTGGTTGCTTTATAGACATAGCGCTAGCCAATGCTCTAAACTTACCTCTGGTCCAAAAGAAACACCCCGAACCAGTTCATGCAGTAGATGGGACGTCATTGACCTCTGGACCGATCTTACACCAGACAGCCCCTTTGGAACTAGTCATACAGGAGGTCCACAGAGAGACCATGTCGTTTGACCTCATAGCTACGCCTCAGTTTGGTGTTATCCTGGGCATTCCTTGGCTAAAGAGGCATAATCCTTTGATTAACTGGGGTACAGGTCAGGTACTCTTTGAATCCGAAACATGTCAATACTACTGCCTGCTTGAGGCACCTCAGGTTTCCAGTCCCGCAGACATCCTAGGGATAGTCACTTCATTAGGCATAGAAGACAGGTCCGATTCCTCAGACTCACATATGATAGGGGCGGTCACAAATTACATCCCTCCTGAGTACAATGAATTCCGGGCAGTGTTTGACAAAGGCTCTGCAGAAGGCCTTCCTCCACATCGATCATACGACTGCCCCATTGATTTAATCCCAGACGTCTCTATCCCAAAGGGGCGGATATACTCCTTAACCCAAACAGAGGAGCGAGTCCTTCAGGATTACATACAGCAGGCTCTGCGTCTAGGTCATATTCGCCCATCAACCTCTCCAGCTGCAAGCCCCATCTTCTTTGTGCCAAAGAAGGAAGGGGATCTCCGTCCCTGCATTGATTACAGGCGTTTGAACGCCATCACAGTAAAAAACCGCTATCCTATTCCCCTTATTACCCCGTTGTTGGACAAACTTACTCATGCCACAATTTACACCAAATTGGATCTACGGGGTGCATACAACCTCATACGCATACGAGAGGGAGACGAATGGAAGACGGCTTTCTGCTCACGACAAGGGTTGTTTGAGTATACAGTTATGCCATTTGGTCTCTGTAATGCTCCTGCTACGTTCCAGCGCTTCATGGATGACATATTTGGCGATATCCTGAACACATACGTAGTAGTGTATTTAGATGACATATTGGTCTTCTCTTCCTCTCTCGATGAACACATCAAACATGTCAAGGAAGTGTTGTTACGGCTGCAAGCCAATGCACTATTTGCTAAACCTGAAAAGTGTATTTTCCATACCAGCCAGGTTGAGTTCTTGGGGTTCCATATCTCTCCGGGAGGCCTCTCCATGAATCAGTCCAAAGTTCGGGCAATAAACGATTGGCCAATTCCGACCACACTCAAGCAATTACAATCGTTTTTGGGTTTTGCCAACTTTTACCGACGATTCATAGCTGGGTTTTCTTCTATTGTAGCACCACTCACTGCGCTCACGAGTCCTTCAGTCCCCTATGTCTGGTCCGAAAATCAACAAAATGCTTTCGATTCTCTGAAAACCATGTTCACTACTGCTCCGGTGTTACAACACCCTGACCCTGAACTCCCGTTTGTCCTTGAGGCAGACGCATCCTCTTATGCACTTGGGGCTTTACTGTCCCAGCCATGCCCTGCCACTGGTCGGCTACATCCGGTGGCTTTTCACTCTCGCAAGTTCACAGCAAGTGAATTACACTACACAGTCACAGAAAAAGAACTATTGGCCATCAAGGACGCCTTACAGACCTGGAGACATCACCTTCTTGGAGCAAAACACCAGACGGTGGTGTTCTCAGACCATAAGAATCTCCAAGACCTTGCCTCCTTGAAATGTACCAATAGTCGACAAGTACGTTGGCACCTTTTCTTTGCCGCGTTCGACTTCGTGGTCAAACATAGGCCTGGTGTAGGGCATGGGAAAGCAGACGCCCTGTCTCGTTCTCCTGGGGGGGAAGTTCTACCATCCTTCCCTGAGACCTTGTTGAGCGAGTCTCACGTAGTTTGTGTCTGCACACCATCACCTTCATTACAGTCCGCCATACGACAATGGGTCTCCCGATATCCACAGTCACTAACAGAATGGGATCCCGTTATGCAGGATGGGCTGCCCTTTGTACATGGGAAGCTCTTTCTTCCCACGAGTGAAACCAGGAATTTGGCGTTGGAATGGTCTCATGATGCGGCCATTAATGGTCACCCCGGGCAGCATCGTACCCTGGAATTACTCAAACGATGGTGTTGGTGGCCGGCTATGAAACGAGACGTACAGAATTATGTCAATACCTGTCCAGTCTGTGCTCAGGGCAAGTCACGTAGGGGCCGGCCTTTGGGTCTTCTTCTTCCTCTCCCGGTTCTCCACGCCCCTGGCACACGGTCTCAATGGACTTGATTACTGATTTGCCATGCACACAGGGTTTCGATACTATATGGGTTGTTGTTGACTCCTATACCAAAATGGCTCGTTTTGTACCATGTAAGGGAATACCCTCAGCCCCGGTTTTGGCCAGGCACTTCTTTAAGTCTGTCTTCTGTCTCTTTGGCCTGCCTCATGTTTTGGTGTCCGATCGAGGCACACAGTTCACCTCTCGTTTCTGGCGGGCCCTCACCTCTCTGTTGGGAATTGATGCTCATTATTCCTCTGCTTACCATCCAGAGAGTGACGGGCAGACTGAGAGGGTTAACCAGTCATTGGAGCAATACCTACATTGCCTAACGTTGCAATATCAGGACTCTTGGCTTAATTTATTGCATCTTGCCGAATTTGCTTATAACAACTCTTTGCATTCTGCTACTGGTTTTTCACCATTCTTCGCTCTCTATGGCCAACATCCTAGTACTCTTCCTCTGCCAGATTACTCCTCTTCTGATACCCCCGCTGCCTCGGCCTGCGCTAGGGATTTAGTGTCAATACATGCCCAGACTTTGATCCATTTGCGTGAGGCCCAATCTTCCATGAAATCCACAGCTGACAGCAAGAGGGCGGAGGCTCCTGCATACAAGGTGGGGGACAGGGTTTGGCTTTCCGCTCGTCATTTACACATCCCTGGGTGTCGCAAACTACTCCCTCGCTTTGTGGGTCCTTACAAGGTGGCCAAGGTTCTGAATCCGGTGGCTATGCGTCTGGCGGTACCTCCTGCTTGGCGAATCCACCCGGTTTTCCATGTCTCCCTGCTCAAACCCTGCCCTGGTCCTACCCGATTAGCTGCCCCTCCTGCTCCGGTCTCTGTCTCTTCTCCTGATGTTTTTGAGGTCCAGGGAATACTGGGTTCCCGTATACACAGGGGTGGGCTGCAGTATCTGGTGGATTGGCGGGGTTATGGCCCTGAAGACCGCTCCTGGGTTGCTGCTCGAGATGTTCACGCTTCTCGCCTGGTGGCCAAGTATCATCGGGAACATCCTTCCGGCCCACGCGGTCGTGGGCCTTTGAGGGGGGGCTCTGTCACGCCCTCTCACACGGCCTTCCCCTCTTCTCATCTCTCCTCCTCAGGCGCCTCTCGCCGTAGTAATTCCCGTTCACACCACCAGCAGGGAAAACACGGCAGGCGGAATACCATGTTGGGCGGATCTGCCTCGTTTCGCCCTTTTCCGCGTTGGCGTCTGCCATGGTGCCTCTTGCACAGCCGGCAACGTCAGAATACCAGGAAGTGCCGGCAGCTCCAATCCCTGGCCACGTTGCGCTCCATGCAACGTACGCGAGCAACCACGTGATACGTCACGTGATACCGCTCGCCCCTTCAAAAGAGGCCGGCAAACAAGACTCTTTGCTTCACAGCTACTTCAACATCTACGGAGGACTGTCACGCATTACCCTTGCTCTTGTTTGCTTCGACCTTGGAACTCTTTTCGGATTTGCTACTGGATTACCCTTGGATTTTGGCGTGCTCTCTGATTTTCTGGACATCTGACCCCCTGTTATACTCTGGACTTGCTCTTGGATTGCCCTTCTGTTTTGCAACCTTCGGATTGCTTCAAGCCTTGCTACAGATCTTGCCTTACTCCACGAGGTACTGGGAAGGAGTGCCTATTACACCATTCCGGCTTGCCGTGGATTTCCCTGCGTAGGTTCTCTACCTACATTCCATCTCTATTAGGTAAGCTGGTGTCACTGCATATTGTTTAACTCTTCCTATCAATTGCCCATTGCCATTATAGAGTATTTTCCTGATTATAACCTTTTGCCTTATAGCGATCAGGGGTCCTTCCGGCGTTCTCAAATACCAGGCCGACGACAACACTCCTTCCTGTGGCCTCAAAGATTGCTCGGGCAGTGTTTATATTCTGCTCGAGCGGTACTTGGGGACGGAGGCATTTCATAACTGCACGACCATCAAGTCGGACCCATCAAGTCAGAACAGTATTACTGGGGTTCGCAGGAAGTTTCACACGCGAAAGGGCCTGTGCGAGTGGGGTACGTGTATTGCTGGGGTTCACAGGAAGTTTCACACGCGAAATGGCGTGTGCGAGTGGGGTACGTGTATTACTGGGGTTCGCGGGAAGTTTCACACACGATTGGCCCTGTGCGAGTTGGGTACGTGTATTACTGGGGTTCGCGGGAAGTTTCACACGCGATTGGCCCTGTGCGAGTGGGGTACGTGTATTACTGGGATTCGCTGGAAGTTTCACACGCGATTGGCCCTGTGCGAGTGGGGTACGTGTATTACTGGGGTTCGCGGGAAGTTTCACACGCGAAACGGCCGGTGCGAGTGGGGTACGAGTATTACTGGGATTCACGGGAAGTTTCACACGCGAAAGGGCCTGTGCGAGTGGGGTACGTGTATTACTGGGGTTCGCGGGAAGTTTCACATGCGATTGGCCCTGTGTGAGTGGGGTACGTGTATTACTGGGATTTGCGTGAAGTTTCACACGTGAAAGGGCCTGTGCGAGTGGGGTACGTGTAGTACTGGGGTTCACTGGAAGTTTCACACGCGATTGGCCCTGTGCGAGTGGGGTACGTGTATTACTGGGGTTCGCGGGAAGTTTCACATGCGATTGGCCCTGTACGAGTGGGGTACGTGTATGACTGGGGTTCGCGGGAAGTTTCACACGCGATAGGCCCTGTGTGAGTGGGGTACGTGTATTACTGGGGTTCGTGGGAAGTTTCACACGCGATAGGCCCTGTGCGAGTGGGGTACGTGTATTACTGGGGTTCGCGGGAAGTTTCACACGCGAAAGGGCCTGTGCGAGTGGGTTACGTGTATTACTGGGGTTCGCGGGAAGTTTCACACGCGATTGGCCCTGTGCGAGTGGGGTACGTTTATTACTGGGGTTCGCGGGAAGTTTCACACGCGATTGGCCCTGTGCGAGTGAGGTACGTGTATTACTGGGGTTCGTGGGAAGTTTCACACGCGATAGTCCCTGTGTGAGTGGGGTACGTGTATTACTGGGATTCACGGGAAGTTTCACACGCGATTGGCCCTGTGCGAGTGGGGTACGTGTATTACTGGGATTCGCAGGAAGTTTCACACGCGATTGGGCCTGTGCGAGAGGGGTACGTGTATTACTGGGGTTCGCGGGAAGTTTCAAACGGGATAGGCCCTGCGCAAGTGGGGTACGTGCATTACTGGGGTTTGCGGGAAGTTTCACACGCGATAGGCCCTGTGCGAGTTTGGTACGTGCATTACTGGGGTTCGCGGGAAGTTTCACATGCGATAGTCCCTGTGCGAGTGGGGTACGTGTATTACTGGGATTCACGGGAAGTTTCACACGCGATTGGCCCTGTGCGAGTGCGGTACGTGTATTACTGGGATTCGCAGGAAGTTTCACACGCGATTGGGCCTGTGCGGGAGGGGTACGTGTATTACTGGGGTTCGCAGGAAGTTTCAAACGGGATAGGCCCTGCGCAAGTGGGGTACGTGTATTACTGGGGTTCGCGGGAAGTTTCACACGCGATAGGCCCTGTGCGAGTGGGGTACGTGTATTACTGGGGTTCGCGGGAAGTTTCACATGCGATTGGCCCTGTGCGAGTGGGGTACGTGCATTACTGGGGTTCGTGGGAAGTTTCACACGCGATTGGCCCTGTGCGAGTGGGGTACGTGTATTACTGGGGTTCGCGGGAAGTTTCACATGTGATTGGCCCTGTACGAGTGGGGTACGTGTATGACTGGGGTTCGCGGGAAGTTTCACACGCGATAGGCCCTGTGTGAGTGGGGTACGTGTATTACTGGGGTTCGTGGGAAGTTTCACACGCGATAGGCCCTGTGCGAGTGGGGTACGTGTATTACTGGGATTCGCGGGAAGTTTCACACGCGAAAGGGCCTGTGCGAGTGGGTTACGTGTATTACTGGGGTTCGCGGGAAGTTTCACACGCGATTGGACCTGTGCGAGTGGGGTACGTTTATTACTGGGGTACGCAGGAAGTTTCACATGCGATTGGCCCTGTGCGAGTGAGGTATGTGTATTACTGGGGTTCGTGAGAAGTTTCACACGCGATAGTCCCTGTGCGAGTGGGGTACGTGTATTACTGGGATTCACGGGAAGTTTCACAAGCGATTGGCCCTGTGCGAGTGGGGTACGTGTATTACTGGGATTCGCAGGAAGTTTCACACACGATTGGGCCTGTGCGAGTGGGGTACGTGTATTACTGGGATTCACGGGAAGTTTCACAAGCGATTGGCCCTGTGCGAGTGGGGTACGTGTATTACTGGGATTCGCAGGAAGTTTCACACGCGAAATGGCCTGTGCGAGTGGGGTACGTGTATTACTGGGGTTCACGGGAAGTTTCACACGCGATTGGCCCTGTGTGAGTGGGGTACGTGTATTACTGGGGTTCGCGGGAAGTTTCACACGCGATTGGCCCTGTGCGAGTGGGGTACGTGTATTACTGGGATTCGCTGGAAGTTTCACATGCGATTGGCCCTGTGCGAGTGGGGTACGTGTATTACTGGGGTACGGGGGAAGTTTCACACGCGAAAGGGCCTGTGCGAGTGGGGTACGAGTATTACTTGGATTTGCGGGAAGTTTCACACGCGAAAGGGCCTGTGCGAGTGGGGTACGTGTATTACTGGGGTTCGCGGGAAGTTTCACATGCAATTGGCCCTGTGCGAGTGGGGTACGTGCATTACTGGGGTTTGCGGGAAGTTTCACACGCGATTGGCCCTGTGCGAGTGGGGTACGTGTATTACTGGGGTTCGCGGGAAGTTTCACACGCGATTGGCCCTGTGCGAGTGGAGTACGTGTATTACTGGGATTCGTGGGAAGTTTCACACGCGATTGGGCCTGTGCGAGAGGGGTAAGTGTATTACTGGGGTTCGCGGGAAGTTTCACATGCGATAGGCCCTGTGCGAGTGGGGTACGTGCATTACTGGGGTTTGCGGGAAGTTTCACTTGCGATAGGCACTGTGTGAGTGGGGTACGTGTATTACTGGGGTTCACGGGAAGTTTCACACGCGATTTGGGCCTGTGCGAGTGGGGTACGTGTATTACTGGGTTTCGCAGGAAGTTTCACACGTGATAGGCCCTGTGCGAGTGGGGTACGTGCATTACTGGGGTTCGCGGGAAGTTTCACATGCGATAGCCCTGTGTGAGTGGGGTACATGTATTACTGGGGTTCGCAGGAAGTTTCACACGCGATTGGCCCTGTGCGAGTGTGGTACGTGTATTACTGGGATTCGCGGGAAGTTTCACACGCGATTGGGCCTGTGCGAGAGGGGTACGTGTATTACTGGGGTTCGCGGGAAGTTTCACACGTGATAGGCCCTGTGCGAGTGGGGTACGTGCATTACTGGGGTTCGTGGGAAGTTCCACTTGCGATAGGCCCTGTGTGAGTGGGGTACGTGTATTACTGGGGTTCGCAGGAAGTTTCACACGCGAAAGGGCCTGTGCGAGTGGGGTACGTGTATTGCTGGGGTTCACAGGAAGTTTCACACGCGAAAGGGCCTGTGCGAGTGGGGTACGTGTATTACTGGGATTCGCAGGAAGTTTCACACGCGATAGGCCCTGTGCGAGCGGGGTACATGTATTACTGGGGTTCGCGGGAAGTTTAACATGCGAAATGGCGTGTGCGAGTGGGGTACGTGTATTACTGGGGTTCGCGGGAAGTTTCACACGCGATTGGCCCTGTGCGAGTGGGGTACGTGTATTACTGGGGTTCGCGGGAAGTTTCACACGCGATTGGCCCTGTGCGAGTGGGGTACGTGTATTACTGGGATTCGCTGGAAGTTTCACACGCGATTGGCCCTGTGCGAGTGGGGTACGTGTATTACTGGGGTTCGCGGGAAGTTTCACACGCGAAACGGCCTGTGCGAGTGGGGTACGAGTATTACTGGGATTCACGGGAAGTTTCACACGCGAAAGGGCCTGTGCGAGTGGGGTACGTGTATTATTGGGGTTCGCGGGAAGTTTCACATGCGATTGGCCCTGTGTGAGTGGGGTACGTGCATTACTGGGGTTCGTGGGAAGTTTCAAATGCGAAAGGGCCGTGCGAGTGGGGTACGTGTATTACTGGAGTTCGCGGGAAGTTTCACACGCGAAAGGGCCTATGCGAGTGGGGTACGTGTAGTACTGGGGTTCACTGGAAGTTTCACACGCGATTGGCCCTGTGTGAGTGGGGTACGTGTATTACTGGGATTCGCGCGAAGTTTCACACGCGAAAGGGCCTATGCGAGTGGGGTACGTGTAGTACTGGGGTTCACTGGAAGTTTCACACGCGATTGGCCCTGTGCGAGTGGGGTACGTGTATTACTGGGGTTCGCGGGATGTTTCACATGCGATTGGCCCTGTACGAGTGGGGTACGTGTATGACTGGGGTTCGCAGGAAGTTTCACACGCGATAGGCCCTGTGTGAGTGGGGTACGTGTATTACTGGGGTTCGTGGGAAATTTCACACGCGATAGGCCCTGTGCGAGTGGGGTACATGTATTACTGGGATTCGCGGGAAGTTTCACACGCGAAAGGGCCTGTGCGAGTGGGTTACGTGTATTACTGGGGTTCGCGGGAAGTTTCACACGCGATTGGCCCATTGCGAGTGGGGTACGTTTATTACTGGGGTTCGCGGGAAGTTTCACATGCGATTGGCCCTGTGCGAGTGAGGTACGTGTATTACTGGGGTTCGTGGGAAGTTTCACACGCGATAGTCCCTGTGCGAGTGGGTTACGTGTATTACTGGGATTCACGGGAAGTTTCACACACGATTGGTCCTGTGCGAGTGGGGTACGTGTATTACTGGGATTCGCAGGAAGTTTCACACGCGATTGGGCCTGTGCGAGAGGGGTACGTGTATTACTGGGGTTCACGGGAAGTTTCAAACGGGATAGGCCCTGCGCGAGTGCGGTACGTGCATTACTGGGGTTTGCGGCAAGTTTCACATGCGATAGGCCCTGTGCGAGTGGGGTACGTGTATTACTGGGGTTCACGGGAAGTTTCACACGCGATTGGGCCTGTGCGAGTGGGGTACGTGTATTACTGGGGTTCGCGGGAAGTTTCACACGTGATAGGCCCTGTTGCGAGTGGGGTACGTGCATTACTGGGGTTCGCGGGAAGGTTCACATGCGATAGGCCCTGTGCGAGTGGGATACGTGTATTACTGGGGTTCGCAGGAAGTTTCACACGCGAAAGGGCCTGTGCGAGTGGGGTACGTGTATTACTGGGATTCGCAGGAAGTTTCACACGCGATAGGCCCTGTGCGAGTGGGGTACATGTATTATTGGGGTTCGCAGGAAGTTTCACACGCGAAATGGCCTGTGCGAGTGGGGTACGTGTATTACTGGGATTCGCTGGAAGTTTCACACGCGATTGGCCCTGTGCGAGTGGGGTACGTGTATTACTGGGGTTCGCGGGAAGTTTCACACGCGAAATGCCCTGTGTGAGTGGGTTACGTGCATTACTGGGGTTCGCTGGAAGTTTCACACACGAAAGGGCCTGTGCGAGTGGGGTACGTGTATTACTGGGGTTCACAGGAAGTTTCACATGCGATTGGGCCTGTGCGAGTGGGCTACGTGCATTACTGGGGTTCGCGGGAAGTTTCACATGCGATAGGCCCTGTGCGAGTGGGGTACGTGTATTACTGGGGTTCGCGGGAAGTTTCACACGCGATTGGGCCTGTGCGAGTGGGGTACGTGTATTACTGGGGTTCGCAGGAAGTTTCAAACGTGATAGGCCCTGTGCGAGTGGGGTACGTGCATTACTGGGGTTCGCAGGAAGTTTCACATGCAATAGGCCCTGTGCGAGTGGGGTACGTGTATTACTGGGGTTCGCAGGAAGTTTCACACGCGAAAGGGCCTGTGCGAGTGGGGTACGTGTATTACTGGGATTCGCAGGAATTTTCACACGCGATAGGCCCTGTGCGAGTGGGGTACATGTATTACTGGGGTTCGCGGGAAGTTTCACACACGAAATGGCCTGTGCGAGTGGGGTACGTGTATTACTGGGGTTTGCGGGAAGTTTCACGCGCGATTGGCCCTGTGCGAGTGGGGTACATGTATTACTGGGGTTCGCGGGAAGTTTCACACGCGATTGGCCCTGTGCGAGTGGGGTACGTGTATTACTGGGATTCGCTGGAAGTTTCACACGCGATTGGCCCTGTGCGTGTGGGGTATGTGTATTGCTGGGGTTCGCGGGAAGTTTCACACGCGAAAGGGCCTGTGCGAGTGGGGTACGAGTATTACTGGGATTCGCGGGAAGTTTCACACGCGAAAGGGCCTGTGCGAGTGGGGTACGTGTATTACAGGGGTTCGCGGGAAGTTTCACATGCGATTGGCCCTGTGCGAGTGGGGTATGTGCATTACTGGGGTTCGTGGGAAGTTTCACATGCGATTGGCCCTGTGCGAGTGGGGTATGTGCATTACTGGGGTTCGCGGGAAGTTTCACATGTGATAAGCCCTGTGCGAGTGGAGTACGTGTATTACTGGGGTTCGCGGGAAGTTTCACACGCGATTGGCCCTGTGCGCGTGGGGTACGTGTATTACTAGGGTTCGCGGGAAGTTTCACACGCGATAGGCCCTGTGCGAGTGGGGTATGTGTATTACTGGGATTCGCGGGATGTTTCACACGCGAAAGGGCCTGTGCGAGTGGGGTACGTGTAGTACTGTGGTTCACTGGAAGTTTCACACGCGATTGGCCCTGTGCGAGTGGGGTACGTGTATTACTGGGGTTCGCAGGAAGTTTCACACGCGATTGGCCCTGTACGAGTGGGGTACGTGTATTACTGGGGTTCGCGGGAAGTTTCACACGCGATAGGCCCTGTGCGAGTGGGGTACGTGTATTACTGGGGTTCGTGGGAAGTTTCACACGCGATAGGCCCTGTGCGAGCGGGGTACGTGTATTACTGGGGTTCGCAGGAAGTTTCACACGTGATAGGCCCTGTGCGAGTGGGGTACGTGCATTACTGGGGTTCGCGGGAAGTTTCACTTGCGATAGGCCCTGTGCGAGTGGGGTACGTGTATTACTGGGGTTCGCAGGAAGTTTCACACGCGAAAGGGCCTGTGCGAGTGGGGTACGTTTATTACTGGGATTCGCAGGAAGTTTCACACGCGATAGGCCCTGTGCGAGTGGGGTAAATGTATTACTGGGGTTCGCGGAAAGTTTCACACGTGAAATGGCCTGTGCGAGTGGGGTACGTGTATTACTGGGATTCGCTAGAAGTTTCACACGCGATTGGCCCTGTGCGAGTGGGGTACGTGTATTACTGGGGTTCGCGGGAAGTTTCACATGCGAAAGGGCCTGTGCGAGTGGGGTACAAGTATTACTTGGATTCGCGGGAAGTTTCACACGCGAAAGGGCCTGTGCGAGTGGGGTACGTGTATTACTAGGGTTCGCGGGAAGTTTCACACGCGATAGGCCCTGTGCGAGTGGGGTATGTGTATTACTGGGATTCGCGGGATGTTTCACACGCGAAAGGGCCTGTGCGAGTGGGGTATGTGTATTACTGGGGTTCGCGGGAAGTTTCACATGCGAAAGGGCCTGTGCGAGTGGGGTACAAGTATTACTTGGATTCGCGGGAAGTTTCACACGCGATTGGCCCTGTGCGCGTGGGGTATGTGTATTACTAGGGTTCGCGGGAAGTTTCACACGCGATAGGCCCTGTGCGAGTGGGGTATGTGTATTACTGGGATTCGCGGGATGTTTCACACGCGAAAGGGCCTGTGCGAGTGGGGTACGTGTAGTACTGTGGTTCACTGGAAGTTTCACACGCGATTGGCCCTGTGCGAGTGGGGTACGTGTATTACTGGGGTTCGCAGGAAGTTTCACACGCGATTGGCCCTGTACGAGTGGGGTACGTGTATTACTGGGGTTCGCGGGAAGTTTCACACGCGATAGGCCCTGTGCGAGTGGGGTACGTGTATTACTGGGGTTCGTGGGAAGTTTCACACGCGATAGGCCCTGTGCGAGCGGGGTACGTGTATTACTGGGGTTCGCGGGAAGTTTCACATGCGATTGGCCCTGTGTGAGTGGGTTACGTGCATTACTGGGGTTCGCTGGAAGTTTCACACGCGATTGGCCCTGTGCGAGTGGGGTACGTGTATTACTGGGGTTCGCGGGAAGTTTCACACGCGAAAGGGCCTGTGCGAGTGGGGTACGAGTATTACTTGGATTCGCAGGAAGTTTCACACACGAAAGGGCCTGTGCGAGTGGGGTACGTGTATTACTGGGGTTCACAGGAAGTTTCACATGCGATTGGGCCTGTGCGAGTGGGCTACGTGCATTACTGGGGTTCGCGGGAAGTTTCACATGCGATAGGCCCTGTGCGAGTGGGGTACGTGTATTACTGGGGTTCGCGGGAAGTTTCACACGCGATTGGGCCTGTGCGAGTGGGGTACGTGTATTACTGGGGTTCGCAGGAAGTTTCAAACGTGATAGGCCCTGTGCGAGTGGGGTACGTGCATTACTGGGGTTCGCAGGAAGTTTCACATGCAATAGGCCCTGTGCGAGTGGGGTACGTGTATTACTGGGGTTCGCAGGAAGTTTCACACGCGAAAGGGCCTGTGCGAGTGGGGTACGTGTATTACTGGGATTCGCAGGAATTTTCACACGCGATAGGCCCTGTGCGAGTGGGGTACATGTATTACTGGGGTTCGCGGGAAGTTTCACACACGAAATGGCCTGTGCGAGTGGGGTACGTGTATTACTGGGGTTTGCGGGAAGTTTCACGCGCGATTGGCCCTGTGCGAGTGGGGTACATGTATTACTGGGGTTCGCGGGAAGTTTCACACGCGATTGGCCCTGTGCGAGTGGGGTACGTGTATTACTGGGATTCGCTGGAAGTTTCACACGCGATTGGCCCTGTGCGTGTGGGGTATGTGTATTGCTGGGGTTCGCGGGAAGTTTCACACGCGAAAGGGCCTGTGCGAGTGGGGTACGAGTATTACTGGGATTCGCGGGAAGTTTCACACGCGAAAGGGCCTGTGCGAGTGGGGTACGTGTATTACAGGGGTTCGCGGGAAGTTTCACATGCGATTGGCCCTGTGCGAGTGGGGTATGTGCATTACTGGGGTTCGTGGGAAGTTTCACATGCGATTGGCCCTGTGCGAGTGGGGTATGTGCATTACTGGGGTTCGCGGGAAGTTTCACATGTGATAAGCCCTGTGCGAGTGGAGTACGTGTATTACTGGGGTTCGCGGGAAGTTTCACACGCGATTGGCCCTGTGCGCGTGGGGTACGTGTATTACTAGGGTTCGCGGGAAGTTTCACACGCGATAGGCCCTGTGCGAGTGGGGTATGTGTATTACTGGGATTCGCGGGATGTTTCACACGCGAAAGGGCCTGTGCGAGTGGGGTACGTGTAGTACTGTGGTTCACTGGAAGTTTCACACGCGATTGGCCCTGTGCGAGTGGGGTACGTGTATTACTGGGGTTCGCAGGAAGTTTCACACGCGATTGGCCCTGTACGAGTGGGGTACGTGTATTACTGGGGTTCGCGGGAAGTTTCACACGCGATAGGCCCTGTGCGAGTGGGGTACGTGTATTACTGGGGTTCGTGGGAAGTTTCACACGCGATAGGCCCTGTGCGAGCGGGGTACGTGTATTACTGGGGTTCGCAGGAAGTTTCACACGTGATAGGCCCTGTGCGAGTGGGGTACGTGCATTACTGGGGTTCGCGGGAAGTTTCACTTGCGATAGGCCCTGTGCGAGTGGGGTACGTGTATTACTGGGGTTCGCAGGAAGTTTCACACGCGAAAGGGCCTGTGCGAGTGGGGTACGTTTATTACTGGGATTCGCAGGAAGTTTCACACGCGATAGGCCCTGTGCGAGTGGGGTAAATGTATTACTGGGGTTCGCGGAAAGTTTCACACGTGAAATGGCCTGTGCGAGTGGGGTACGTGTATTACTGGGATTCGCTAGAAGTTTCACACGCGATTGGCCCTGTGCGAGTGGGGTACGTGTATTACTGGGGTTCGCGGGAAGTTTCACATGCGAAAGGGCCTGTGCGAGTGGGGTACAAGTATTACTTGGATTCGCGGGAAGTTTCACACGCGAAAGGGCCTGTGCGAGTGGGGTACGTGTATTACTAGGGTTCGCGGGAAGTTTCACACGCGATAGGCCCTGTGCGAGTGGGGTATGTGTATTACTGGGATTCGCGGGATGTTTCACACGCGAAAGGGCCTGTGCGAGTGGGGTATGTGTATTACTGGGGTTCGCGGGAAGTTTCACATGCGAAAGGGCCTGTGCGAGTGGGGTACAAGTATTACTTGGATTCGCGGGAAGTTTCACACGCGATTGGCCCTGTGCGCGTGGGGTATGTGTATTACTAGGGTTCGCGGGAAGTTTCACACGCGATAGGCCCTGTGCGAGTGGGGTATGTGTATTACTGGGATTCGCGGGATGTTTCACACGCGAAAGGGCCTGTGCGAGTGGGGTACGTGTAGTACTGTGGTTCACTGGAAGTTTCACACGCGATTGGCCCTGTGCGAGTGGGGTACGTGTATTACTGGGGTTCGCAGGAAGTTTCACACGCGATTGGCCCTGTACGAGTGGGGTACGTGTATTACTGGGGTTCGCGGGAAGTTTCACACGCGATAGGCCCTGTGCGAGTGGGGTACGTGTATTACTGGGGTTCGTGGGAAGTTTCACACGCGATAGGCCCTGTGCGAGCGGGGTACGTGTATTACTGGGGTTCGCAGGAAGTTTCACACGTGATAGGCCCTGTGCGAGTGGGGTACGTGCATTACTGGGGTTCGCGGGAAGTTTCACTTGCGATAGGCCCTGTGCGAGTGGGGTACGTGTATTACTGGGGTTCGCAGGAAGTTTCACACGCGAAAGGGCCTGTGCGAGTGGGGTACGTTTATTACTGGGATTCGCAGGAAGTTTCACACGCGATAGGCCCTGTGCGAGTGGGGTAAATGTATTACTGGGGTTCGCGGAAAGTTTCACACGTGAAATGGCCTGTGCGAGTGGGGTACGTGTATTACTGGGATTCGCTAGAAGTTTCACACGCGATTGGCCCTGTGCGAGTGGGGTACGTGTATTACTGGGGTTCGCGGGAAGTTTCACATGCGAAAGGGCCTGTGCGAGTGGGGTACAAGTATTACTTGGATTTGCGGGAAGTTTCACACGCGAAAGGGCCTGTGCGAGTGGGGTACGTGCATTACTGGGGTTCGCAGGAAGTTTCACACGCGATTGGCCCTGTGCGAGTCGGGTACGTGTATTACTGGGGTTCGCGGGAAGTTTCACACGCGATTGGCCCTGTGCGAGTGGGGTAGGTGTATTACTGGGATTCACGGGAAGTTTCACACGCGATTGGGCCTGTGCGAGAGGGGTACGTGTATTACTGGGGTTCGCGGGAAGTTTCACACGCAATAGGCCCTGTGCGAGTGGGGTACGTGCATTACTGGGGTTCGCGGGAAGTTTCACATGTGATAGGCCCTGTGCGAGTGGGGTACGTGTATTTCTGGGGTTCACGGAAAGTTTCACACGTGATAGGCCCTGTGCGAGTGGGGTACGTGCATTACTGGGGTTCGCGGGAAGTTTCACATGCGATAGGCCCTGTGCGAGTGGGGTACGTGTATTACTGGGGTTCGCAGGAAGTTTCACACGCGAAAGGGCCTGTGCAAGTGGGGTACGTGTATTACTGGGATTCGCAGGAAGTTTCACACGCGATAGGCCCTGTGCGAGTGGGGTACATGTATTACTGGGGTTCGCGGGAAGTTTCACTCGCGAAATGGCCTGTGCGAGTGGGGTACGTGTATTACTGGGGTTCGCGGGAAGTTTCACACGCGATTGGCCCTGTGCGAGTGGGGTACGTGTATTACTGGGGTTCGCGGGAAGTTTCACACGCGATTGGCCCTGTGCGAGTGGGGTACGTGTATTACTGGGATTCGGTAGAAGTTTCACATGCGATTGGCCCTGTGCGAGTGGGGTACGTGTATTACTGGGGTTCGCAGGAAGTTTCACACGCGAAAGGGCCTGTGCGAGTGGGGTACGAGTATTACTTGGATTCGCGGGAAGTTTCACACGCGAAAGGGCCTGTGCGAGTGGGGTACGTGTATTACTGGGGTTCGCGGGAAGTTTCACATGCGATTGGCCCTGTGCGAGTGGGGTACGTGCATTACTGGGGTTCGCAGGAAGTTTCACACGCGATTGGGCCTGTGCGAGAGGGGTACATGTATTACTGGGGTTCGCGGAAAGTTTCTCATGCGATAGGCCCTGTGCGAGTGCGGTACGTGTATTACTGGGGTTCGCGGGAAGTTTCACACGCGATTGGGCCTCTGCGAGTGGGGTACGTGTATTACTGGGGTTCGCGGGAAGTTTCACACGTGATAGGCCCTGTGCGAGTGGGGTACGTGCATTAATGGGATTCGCGGGAAGTTTCACATGTGATAGGCCCTGTGCGAGTGGGGTACGTGTATTACTGGGGTTCGCAGGAAGTTTCACACGCGAAAGGGCCTGTGCGAGTGGGGTACGTGTATTACTTGGATTCGCAGGAAGTTTCACACGCGATAGGCCCTGTGCGAGTGGGGTACATGTATTACTGGGGTTCGCAGGAAGTTTCACATGTGAAATGGCCTGTGCGAGTGGGGTACGTGTATTACTGGGGTTCGCGGGAAGTTTCACACGCGATTGGCCCTGTGCGAGTGGGGTACGTGTATTACTAGGGTTCGCGGGAAGTTTCACACGCGAAAGGGCCTGTGCGAGTGGGGTACGAGTATTACTGGGATTCGCGGGATGTTTCACACGCGAAAGGGCCTGTGCGAGTGGTGTACGTGTATTACTGGGGTTCGCGGGAAGTTTCACATGCGATTGGCCCTGTGCGAGTGGGGTACGTGCATTACTGGGGTTCGCGGGAAGTTTCACACGCGATTGGCCCTGTGCGAGTGGAGTACGTGTATTACTGGGGTTCGCGGGAAGTTTCACATGCGATTGGCCCTGTGCGAGTGGGGTACGTGCATTACTGGGGTTCGCGGGAAGTTTCACACGCGATTGGCCCTGTGCGAGTGGAGTACGTGTATTACTGGGGTTCGCGGGAAGTTTCACACGCGATTTCGCTGTCAGAGCGGGTATGTTTATCTAGTGGGTGCACGGGGAGTCCCACACGTGAATTGGCAGTGTGGGTCCTCCCAGGTGTGCCCTCCACCCCATCCATGGCCCTTGCAGGCAACCCACAACACAGGGGACTACCCTGCACCCCTGGGCATGCCCCCCAGCCAGCACACATGTCACCTTCCACTAGTGATCACCAACTCATGTCCCCCTGAACCCCCACCCTCCAGCAGTGAGGGGCACCTGCCAGCAGGCCCCCACTCATGTCCCACTCATGTCCCCCTGCACCCCCACCCCCCAGCAGTGAGGGGCACCTGCCAGCAGGCCCCCACTCATGTCCCTCTGCATCCCCACCCCCCAGCAGTGAGGGGGACCTGCCAGCAGGCCCCCACTCATGTCCCACTCATGTCCCCCTGCACCCCCACTCCCCCAGCAGTGAGGGGCACCTGCCAGCAGGCCCCCACTCATGCCCCCCTACACAAAATAAAGAAGCACAGTCATGGGCCACTTCTACACCAAAAAACCACATCATGCCACCCCATTCTTGAGACGCAATGATTTCCCAATCCACCCCACACTGACATGACTATCTCAAGACACAAACCAAAAGTCAACTATGTACATCAACACATGTCCGTTACACAGATACACTGGTTGGCATTGATTGTGTAAACACACATTTTCACATGCATCAACCCAATGAGCGAATCCCACACATGGAAATAAAATATGAATATGTATTATGTACAAAAATAAATAAATAAAATGAAATCATACAAAAATAGCAAACATGAAATGAAAAGCATGTGCAAAAGATGAGTGAATGATAATTATAACCAATCTAAAAAAATTTGAAAGAAAAACAGTCCAAACTCTCCCTCCACCAACGCAAATCCAAAGGAAAGGGAAAAAAAAAATCCATTGCTTCATGTTCATAATGAAAAAAAAAATTCTAATTAATCCATGATCAAACTATTCACAATCCATTGTCCAAAAGAAAAATCCATGAATCCATGTGCAAAATCCAAAAAATAAATCAAATCAATCCATTGTCCAACTATGTAAAGGGTCCATGAGCCCAACCAAACACATGAAACCTACCTAAGAAACTACATAAAAATAAAACTATATACAAATGTGTGTGGCATCGTCCATTGACCACAAATAAATTGAAATGGAAAAGGAAACCTAACTCTAAAAACTATTTACAATGGCAGCGGTCTAGTCCGACGGCTCACTTCCTGATTTCCCGGGCCAGGGCATCATCGAACTCCTGCTCGATGTCCCGGAGGCGGTCCTCTTCCGTGGCCCCGAGGGTTCGCAGGGACGATGACATGTGGACCTCCAGGACCCTGCGAATTGCCTCCAGGCACTCAGCCCGCCTCAGAGCCCTACGCAAGGAGTTCTCCGCCCTGACCATTGTGAGCCATGTCTCTTCTGCCCGCTGCCGCTCCGCATCTATAGCATGGCCTAACCGCTGCCACACGGAAGACACTTCCAGTCCTGGGTCCTCCTGCCCTCTGGCTGATGCCTGCCCATCCGATGTTGAAGGCCCCGAGCCATCATGGCTCCCACCTTGTTGCTGCTGCTGCTGTGCCTCTGCCTGTGCCCTGGCTCTTGCTGCCTGCACATCCTCCTCCGGCTGGGGTGCAGTTGTTGAGGTGGCCACCCCTGCTGGACGTCCGACTCCCGACTGTGGCAGGGATGTGTCCTCCACCAGCCTGGCCGCAGGGTCAGAGGCAGCTCCACAGGGTACCCAGGTGATATATGGGTGGTAAGATGGCATGTAGGACGACTGGTGCATATGGGGTTCAGGTGAGGAGGGGGTCGGAACAAGGTCCAGCAAACGGAGGAATCCAGCCCTGGTGACCCATCCCAGTAGGTCAACGCGGTCAATGAGGCATTCGAGATGACGTGCAGTGTCCTCACGAAAACACTGCAGGTCACCTCGCATGCCCCGTTGACGCAACGCCATCCCACTTAGGACAGGCTCAACCCGGTCCCGGATAGCCACGTCCGCAGGGAGAGGAAGGCCAGTTGTTGTAAGCGGATCCCCTCCCTGAAAACGGGTCTGGACTTAGGCATCCCTGCTGGTGCAGGATGATGCAGTCACAGGATCGGGGACAGAATTACACACAGGCACCTCCGCGGTGGCCTGTGCTGCTTCCTGTTCCTGCCCCTGCACTGCACCACTAGCACCAGTGGAATCCCCACCTCCAGACCCCGTGTCTGTCCCTTGCACGGCCTCCTCTCCACCAAACCCCCCACCAACCTGGATGACTCTGTGCCATCTTCCTCTGTCGGACCCTGTGGGGTCTTAGCTGCCCCTTCTGCTGCCGAGGAGTCCAACTCTGACCTCCGCCTCTTGGACCTACCCTCGGCAGCTGCGGCATGGGACGCAGCACCAGACTCCTCACTCCCTGATGAGATGACAACCTGGGAGGGGAGCCGGGCCTTGCGTCTCCGGCTGGTGGTGCGATCCCCGATGCTGTGCTCCACAGCACCCTCTCCGCCCTCTTCATCAGTTGACGCTGCAGACAGGGAGAGATAGGACACAGGCATCAGGGCAATGTACAATGGACTGATACACACATGACAGTTGCACATGAGTGGCAGTGTCAAACTTCAGACATGGCATCACAATCCCCAACACACATGTCATTTCAACTCACACACATGAGCAATTCCACAGCCATATCACAACAGGCAGCACCATCCATACACATACAACAGCATGAGCATCCAAAGGTGAGCCAGACATCACATTAAACACAGGGAGTGCAGTAGACATGCACACACGCCACCACACTTACATGCATGTCTACATCTCCTCCAACTGTTGCAGTGATGAGATCGCCATACATGTCAGATCTGCCATTCAGCCTTCTACATATCAGTGTCACATGCATTCATGTTGCATCACAGTTTCACACTTGTCAAATACACACACATGCACATGTACACAGTGCAGATACATGCATTAGGAACCACCATCCATGCCACAACCATGCCAAAGTACATACACAGAAATTCAAACATGTGTGCTCCCACACCTGGATTTGTCCAGCATGCTTACCAACACATACACCATCAACGTGTCTCACACCTGAGAGGACACACATGCGGCAGCCTCACGCCCATGTTCATACACATCCCTACATGGCCCTACAAAAACACATGTGCAACCTGCACACTACTGGCACACCACGACACGCACAGCGTCCAATCACCCTGCATGTACACTTACCCCTCGACTCCACACCGGTCTGCCTCTCAAGGATCTGGACGTGGAGCGCTGGGCATATGCGTTCCAGGACCCTCATTTGGTGGTCCGACAGCTGGCCCTGGTGCCCCTCGGCATCCGCTGCCTTCGCGAGGCACCGGGCCTTGTTGAGGGTCCTAGACCTGAAGTCCTCCCAGCGCTTCTTGACATGATGTTAGTCGCGGACTGCCACCCCTCCGCGTTGATGGCAGTCACAATGTCCATCCAGATCCTGGTCCGTCCTTCATTGTCGGCACGCAAACCTCCAAAGAGGGCATCATACTGCCCCAGGACTTGCTCCACCAGGACACCAACTTCCCTGGCACTGAAGCTGGTGGCCCTCTGCCTCTTTGGCTGGGGGTTGCCAGTGCTGCCAGATGGTGTTGTGCTGGACATGGCAACCCCAGAGGCAGGAGTGGGTGGGCAACTGGGTCCTGGGGCTGGGCTGTGGAGCGATGGAATCCCAGTCGGGAGTCTTCGGTTCCAGCAGGGGTGGTCACAGCAACTGCACCCCTGGCTGACGTGCAAGCAGCAAATGGCAGGGCATGTGGGCAGCAGGCAGTCAGGCAGCAGCAGATTGCAGGTGGGAGCGTGCTCGGGGCTCTGGGGGCAGTAATTCGGCCTTCTTGGCAGGAGCGTGGTCTTCATTGTGTTTTAGCGTGGCCAGCTAGCTTGATACGGAGTGATTTGGCACGTGAAAAAATTGCACGTCAGCGTGTAATTGGAGGAAAGGCCCTCAGCGCATAAGCACGTCAGCACACGTACGTGTTTTCATTGGACCAAAGGCCCTTAGCGCGTAAGCGCTTCTCTAACGTTACGCGCGCGGGCGTTTCCATCATGACTTGGGCCTAGTGGTTCAGCGCGCGTGAAAAAACTGCACGTCCGCGTGTGAATGCGTGTAATCCGAGGAAAAGGGCCTACACGCGTAAGTGACGTGACGCGCGCGGGCGTTTCCCTCAGCACGGGTTAAAGGTGAGCGGGGCCAGCAGTTCGCTGTACGTGCCTTTCGTGGAGACCGACGTGTGTAGCTGCTTCGTGTTGTTTCGCGCGCCATCACATCTTCACAGCGATCGAGGACGTATCTCTTCTTTTGGCGGGGTATTGGCTACGCGTGTTTTTCATTATCACGCTAGTCAGACGCTGAGTCGCGCACTCTATTTTTCTCACTGCGGGTGCCCCTGTGTATCGCACCCGTTTTCGAGGTCATAGTAACCTGCGTGTCCCACACGTATGCGTTTTTCGTGTTACTGGGTGCCACCGCGTACTGCGGGAGGTTGATTCCACGCACGTAGGCTGCAGGGTTGCTTGCACGGTTTTACTGCAGTTTTGGGGTGCCTGAGCGTAGCGTGACCCGTCACTACATCGCCGGGGTCACATACAGCCTTGCAGGTGCAGGGGGGCTGTTAACATCTTGCATCCCACCCCCTTCACCCCAATTGCCCAGGTCAATTGTGGTGTACACCTCCCATTGGCACTACTCCATCTGTGCCAGCACTACTCCATCTGTGCCATGGTTGGGAGGCCACCAAAGGTGAGGGGCGCCTCAGCTGGGCGTACTCCTCGGGGTGGGCGTGGTCAGGGACGTGGCCGGGGTGACCAGGGAGTCGGGGGACTCCAGGGTGTCCAGGGTGGCCACACAGGGAGAAGAGGCAGGGGTGCGCCACTTGAGCACAATGTTGTGCCATGTGTCGGTGCAGTCATGCCACCACCCCCTGTGGTTCCGGGAGATGCACCTCCTGCATCTGGCACTGGCACCCGTGTGACCCGGCAATCCGTTTCATCGACTGCCACGGGCCCAAGGGTAGTGGTAGCTGCAGGTGCAGCTGTGGACACCACTACCCAGGCTCAGGGTCTGCCAGCGCAGGTTGCGTTGGCGATTGAAGAGCCCTTGGAAGATTTCCAACAGGACCGGAGGGGAACCGTAGGGGCACGCAGGGCTGCCCTGACCAAGACACGTGTCCCTGGGGCAGTAATGTCATCTGCTGCCCCGAACAGCCGGGCTTTGGCAAGTGTAGGGGCAGATGCAGCCAACAACACCTAGGTTGTGAGTCTGCCAACCAGGACAGTTGCGGTCAATGACCCTGCCACAGCGGATGTTGATGCGTACGGTCCATTAGAGGGCACCCAGCTGCCACTAAAACAAATCAGCCCTTTGGTCGTCCCACCACCTGCCACTCTCTTGGCTCAATCCATCAGTCCCACTGGCCATACTGATCAGGGCGGCATCAGCCAGCCAGGGTCTGCGCCACAATCCAAGAGGAGGAAGGTTGCACCTGCAGCACAGGCTGGGACCCCACACACAGCCACGACCTCCTGCACGTCAAGGAAGAAGCCTTTCTGTAACCAGGAACTGGACTTCCTCGTGGGCTACGTGCAGAAACACAGCCGTGACATGCTAGTGGGTGCTAATTGTCAGACTACGGCTGCCCACCATGATACCCACTGGAAGCAAGTTGCGGAACATGTGAGTGCATTCGGCCATGAGGTGCGCATGGCGCATGATTGCAAAAAGCGTTGGAATGACCTCAAATGCAGCGCTAAGGCTAAGCGTGCCTCAAATTACAACTTGACTCTGGTGACTGGCGGTGGGCCTGCACCGGAGGAGGAAGACCTCACTCCGCATGAGTCACTCGTTGCGGAGTTCATACCATCTGAATCGGTCGAAGGAGTGGGAGAGATGCTGGACTTTGATGCCCAGTCCGGTGAGTGTTGATGCGTGTTTGAGGAGGACGTGTGTGTTTTACTTGTGTGATGTGTTGTGCATGACTGCCACTACATGTCACGTGTACATGGTTATGATGTGTGAGTAATGCAATGCTTCCCTGATGCATGTCTACTCTGCTGGATGGTGGACATGTGGAGCAGACGGGGACTGTCCACATCACCACTTTTGCACCGTAGTCACATCCTGGTTACCAGTATGCCCCTTCCGTCCATGTTCCAGCTCACTGGCACTTCTGCATGTAGCGTGGGGTGAATTTCCTCTCAGCCCAGGAACTATGCATAGCATGACTGACGTGCATGTGTCCTCTGCCTGCAAGGGGGTAGCCAATGTAGGCATGCTCCGTTGCCCCTCAACCCCCTGCTCTGCACCCCAATTCCATCTTAGCACTGGTCTGCTACAATATTGCCATTGGTTACTTCCCTGGTCATGCCTCCTGTGTACATTCTAACATCCAGCGGCCAATCTGCCAGACATATCCATTGTGATACATCCTTAGTACTTGATGCAGGGTGTCTCACTTGGACTGTGCAGAGGTCAGATGCCCCGCAGGGACATGAGTGCCCATTCATGCTCCATGTGCATTCCACGCATGCCCATATGTGTCCATGACTGGATGATCACTGTTACACAAGTCCATGATGACCCAAATTGCATGGCATTTCATCTGCCTTCCCATGTCAACTGTGGCTCAGTACTGCGTTGCACACATGTTTAGGGTCTGACAATCTGTGAGGGTCACAGGCCTCAGCTTGTTTAATGGCCAATGACTCTGTCCAACTGGTTTAGTGTCTTCTTCACACATGGGTGGACTCCAGAGGTTTCATCATGTGTCCTGATTACTGTCCCATCATCATTTGCGGTGTTGTCACTTGACTCACATGAAGCTGTTGATGCTAGTGAACACTGTCTGGCAAAACACAGGTCTATGATCAGCCTTTTGATACTATGCTAGACATCCCTGCTTTTGCACTTGGGTGGAGGGGTGCTTTGCTTGTAGATATGCTACCCATTGAATGCACATTGCACGTGATGCCTGAAGTTGACCTTGCACTGCCTTCACATTTTCTGACACACACCATGGAGTCCTTGTACATGTAGGTAGTGATTAACATACATATTTGCTGCACTGTATAGACCCACTTCAATGCAGACTGCCACCTTTCAACAGGTCTGATCACAGAAGCAATTCCAAGTTGACCCAGCATGCATGCCAGGTTCTATTTTGTGTGTCACATGTCTGCCTGATGTGTTTGTTGTCGGTGTGTGTGTGTGTTGTGTGCTTCTATCATGTGTAGTGAACTTTTTTCTCTCTATTTTTCAGATGATGACACAATGGAGCCGGAGGATGGTGTTGTCATGCCAGGCACAGGGTTGTTATCACTACATCAACCCAGCACAAGTGGGAGTAGTGGGGTGGTAGGCCACGAAAACCCCCAAGTGCTACAGTCCATCTTGTCTCTGGCTGCCTATGAGCCCAGCCCTGAAGAACACTCTGACGACCATGTCGAGTTGGATGAGCATCAGGTCCATATGTCAGTGGTGGAGTGATTCTGATGTGGACACTCCTCTGTCTGCGACACCTGCACTGAGGGGTCAGACAGTCTTGGAACCTCCGCCCGTGGTGGTCACCCTCCACACCAGTCACTGATGTGTCTGGGGCATCACATCGACGGGGGCATGTAGTCGTGCAGCCGTGGGCGGTGCCAACACAACGAGGACACACAGTCCTTGGGTCCCACAGGGGTCAAGCCCAGCAACGCGGTTGCCACGCGCAACCACAGTATACTGAGTGGGAGCAAGACATGACTGCCAATTCTGAATGGCAGGGGGCAGCAATGGAGAACATCGCTGAGAGCATGGAGGCCCAATCTGTGCTCCCTCCAGCTAGGCAGGTGCTTCTCCAGCAGCAGGCGGCACAGTCCACGGCCCGCTCGCTCAGGCTGGGCATGGCGGCCTCAGACAGGGCACGCCAGGCTGAAATGTCATCTCTGCATCAAGCAATTGCTGCTCACGCAGAGGCACACATGAAGGCTCTGAGGGAGGAGCATGCTTCCCTCATATCCACTCTGTGCGTCTTTCTGATGTCCCAGAGGGAGCGGGTAGAGGAGAGGTTTGCACAGCTTGAGCGTACCATCTCGGCTGAGCTTTATGCTTCCCGGGAGGTGCATCGGTTGTCCAGCCAGGCCTTGCAGGACGAACTCCGTGTTACACGTGCTACCTTGCAAGAGGAAGCACGTGTATCATGGGAGGTTCTGCATGCAGACCTACATGTCATCGCCACACAGAACCAGGCTCACCCGTCTGGCAGACCTGCTGCCGTCGAGGGACAAGCTGCGGCTAGGCATGGTCATGCTCCTGTGCCACGTCCTCCTTTTCAGGAAGAGCCAGTCTCGGACGACAATCTATCTCCCACATAGGTCAGGCTGAGCAGGCGTTGAGCCCATGGAGGTATTTTTTTTCCACAGCATCATCGCATGTGGGTGTTGAGCAGCACCCTGTACCTCCCCCTCCTGGGTGCCTCCCCCCCGGGTCGTATGTGGCCATTTTTGATTTTTCTTTTAGGTTAGTTAGTTAAGTTTATGTTTGATAGTTAGTTTAAATAGGTAGGTTTTTCATAGTTAGTGTAATTAGTTAATATAGTTTAAAATTGCTAGTCTATTGTGCTTTCATGTGACGGTGTGGTGCTTTGTGGCTTTTGAAAGCATCACTGTCTGTTCCAGCTGGGCCCTTCAAGCTTGTCTTGTGTATGTGTTTGCTGCTTGGGGTCCTTGACTCACATATGCCACTCCTGCTTCCCTTATCCATGGGCTCGCAAGGATGGTTCGGTGTAACAGCCTATTACACAAGGGCAGTGGACTGTCATATCTGTGGCATGTCTGCTTCTGTGGAACTTGTGTTAACACCCCTAGTGGGGAGGATTGGGGTGTAATTGACCACTGTTCTTCTTTTGCTAGATGGGGTGTTTAATGATTCATGTGTACATTCATTGCTATGCATTGTGTAGTATGTTTCTTATCTTTAATGAACATGTGCTTGTTGAAAATCATACCGTAGATAGTGTGTTCCACAATGTTGCTGTGAAAGATGGACTGATGGTGTGATTTCTGATGTACATCTCTGACATGGTCCACTCATGTAATGCCTGAAGAGACACACACAGATGAATATTAAGCATTAATCATGTGTTTCATGGACTTTCTGCAAGGGGATGAGCCTCAAGACCACCTTTGCCAGCAGACATGGGCCATTGGACGTCTGGAATCTGGACCCATTTGGTGGTGCCGGCATGCGCATGTGTGCGCAAGCAGAGGCACAGGGATTGCGATCATACATCCAATAAACGATTACGTATTTCAAGGGACTCCAGGCAAGGTGAGCAGCACAGGGGGGTCACAACACAGCAAACCTTCCACCTGGCCAGTTGAACATGCATGCTTAGTAGCAGCACTGACGGTGAGCTTGGACAAATATTGGTGTTGAAGCGCACAATACAGCTCAGATGTGTTGGTGGACTGATGGCTAGTTGATGGGAAAGTTGTCTGGGGCACCTGCATGGGCAGGATTGGCTGTTTGTAGAGTATGTTGTTACTTTGGGGCATATTGGTGTGTTTGTGTGTTTTGGGCACGCACAGATTATTACTGTGGCTCTCTTTGCAGCATTGAACTGCTCCTGTTACCGGACCGGAGAGTGCGCAGGCAGGAGGCCAGCACTCACCCGAGAGATAAGTTTCTCTTTGACTTCCATTTGAATAATTTGCTGCTATGTGCATGTGAACAAGTTTGGTCTATTTGTGTATGTGTTAATGTGTGTACTACATTTTGGTGCATTCCCTACTTTCCCGTGTCAATCCTACTCCCCTCTCCTGCCCCTCATTCCGGTTATCCAGTATGCCAATGCCTGTGCCGACTGCATATCCCTGACCCTCCTTCCCCACCAGTGTCTCAGAGGCCTGTGTGAGTTAGACCTTACAGGCACCCAGACCACGGTGGAGGTGGTTGCTTTGTGCCACTCCTGCGCCTGTACACGGGAGCTGTGACAGTAGACATCCGTTCATGTTGCATCATTCTATGTTATGTACCACACATGGTTCAGATCCTGTTGTGACATTGTTTTACTGTGCTACCTTGGTTGTTAACATCATTGTGGTATTACTTGGCCTTTGTGGCATACTGCTACTTGATGTCATCTACTGGAGGCTGTTCTGGTTTGTTTTACTGCCTGCAGGGTATTTGCTTGGCTTCTGTGTTGTCCTGCTTTGAGTTCTCTTGGATTTTGAGCTTTTGCAAATGTAGGTGGACTCTGAGAGTGCTGGCAACTTTTTACACACAAGGTGGGAGATGGTGACAAAGGGGAAGGGTGATCCTGCGGCCAGGTGGAATTCAAGGATGTCGGATGAATAACCCAGATGCAGTTGTTCAGTGGGTCTTGGTGATTTGTGAGGGAGGGGGGTGTTTTGTTGTTGATAGTTGCCTTGTCCTGCAGTGTGATGGGCACCCTGAAATTGTAATTGTGCTTTACTATGTACATGATGTATTCTGCTCATCAATGCCTGTTAATGTGTTGTGTTTACCTTTCAGGTGTGAGGGGATAGTTGTGGTTTGACATGCTGGGGTATACACATGGTGAATGTTCACATGTGATGTGTAGAGGACAGTGATGGTCACTTGATTTCACATACATATGTTGAGTGCATGTCCCTACTGACCCACACACTCGCACTATGATCCACTACATGTACAACCACCCTTACATGTCCACGTGTACACTCTGTTTGCCTTCTGGTGCCCACTGTGTCCCTGCAGCAAATGTTCTATGACCATTTGTGGATCCTGTACATGCCTAATTTTGTTATTTTATGTAGTTTGTCGCTTAGATGTGATGATCAGGGTGTGCATCACACACAATGGCTGTTCACTGTGCTGTGCGCTGAGCAGTGTGTTGCAGGAGGTGGACATGGCACACAGTAGCTGCAGTGTTGATTATGCAATGCACATTGTGCATGTGGACAGGCATTCATTATTATGTTTCAAATACGACTTTTGGAATGTATTTGGGTATGACTTATTTTGGGTGGGAGGTTGTTGGTCAGTCATTTCATCTGATTCCATGTCAGGCATCATTGTCTGATGCCCATTTACATTTTTCACATTGCAATGTGTACCTTATTGGTACTGTGTTGGTGTATGGCTATTGCTTGCCATGTCATGTTGTGGTTTGGGAGGGTTTGAGTGACATACCAGTGATAGTCATGGCCTGTTTAGCAGGTCTGTGTGATTCACACCTTGCATGTGTGCCTTTTGGTCACACAGGATTGCTTGTGTTTAAGTAGCTAGGGATGCACACAATGTGGCAATTCCATGGCAACAATCTCAGGGTGGTAAGGTTGTGACAGTTGACTGTCTCTTTGTCATCATCGATTGTCACCTGGTATGTGCCAGGCCTGTGTGCACTCTGCAGGGTTGGGAGTTTAGGTGAAAAATCTGGCCACAAGCTGGGACCGGGCTTCCTCACCACGTGCCCTATCCCTTCCTATGGGCAGCACCTGTGCCTGTGGTTGGGGATGTGGGGGCACCACCATGTCCACCGGTACGCCCTGCCGTGTTGCAACATTGTGCAGGACACATGCTGCCACAATGATCCTGCACACTAATGGGGGTGCATAGAGTAGCTGCCCGCCAGAGCGGTCAAGGGAGCGGAAGCGTGACTTGAGCACTCCGAATGTGCGCTCCACTATGGCCCTGGTTGCAATATGGGCCGCGTTGTATCTTACCTGGGGTGGTGTGGTGGGGTTCCGGATTGGCGTCATCATGTGGTTGCTCAGAGGGTAGGCACTGTCCCCTGGAGAGGTGATAATGGTTGTGATCATTGGGGTTTGTGTATTTGTGTGTGTGTGTGTGACATGCATGCATGTGCACGGGCACTTGTACTCACCTAGTAGCCATGTGTCGCCATGCTGCCCAGCTTCCAGGGCCCGGCTCAGGGCAGACATTCTGTATATGAAATTTTCATGGGTAGAGCCAGGGTAGTTTGCATAGACAGAGGTGATGATTCCCTTTGCATCGCATACCACCTGTACGTTGATGGAATGCCAGTGCTTGCGGTTTTGGTAGATGTGCTCAGTGGCCCTAGGTGGACGTAGGCCCACATGGGTGCAATCTATGGCACCGAGCACTTTGGGGAAGTGTGCCACCCTGTAAAAGTCCTGGACAATGGCCTGCCTTTCTGCGGGTGTTCTGGGCATGTATATGTGCCTGCAGACTGAGGGGCACGCTGTCATGATTGCCAATACCTGGTGTAGGCAGTGTGACTGCGTGGCCTGTGAGACCCCACCCACTATGGCAGTAGTCTGCTAAAAAAAGACCCAGTGGCCAAAAAATGCAGGACATTGAGCACCTTCTCCAAGGGGCTCAATGCTTGGGAGCAGAGGGTGGGGGATGTTAGGTCATCTTCCCACTCCCTGACCAGGTCTAGGATGATATGGGGTGGAAACCTATACCTGCCATAGACCTGGTCGTTAGGCATCCCAAAAAGGCTTGTCCGTGGTGAAAAAAAGCGTGCCCTGGCTATTCTCCTTCTCCTGCGGTGTCCCACGATCAGTGCTGCGACCAATGGGGCATTCATCGTAGCTGTATATACGTGTTTGTTGTTTGCGTGCACTTTTATGCTGTGCGTGGGGACGCTTCCGCCTGCCTTCGTGTGGCGGATGCGTTGACGCCTGTGTGCGTCTTTTGCTGTGCGTGGGTTTCCCATATTCGAATCCATGAATACGGGTTGTTCGCGTGCGTGTGGGCGTTCCATGTAGTTCCCTGCAGTACTTCCCCAGTTATGCCTTCTTTTTCACGCGTTGTTCCCCATTCCGCGTGTTACGGCCACTGTTCCGCCCACTTTTGTTGTGTGCGCTGCGCTATGTGCGCTTTTGCTGTGTGCGAAGCGCACGCCGTTTGATGACGTGTGTGCCCGCGTGCGCCATGCACGGATTTGGGGCACAACCAGTGGAAAAGTAGCACAGCGCCTTCCTTGAATCACACGCGTGCACGTGCGCTTGCTTTCTCACGCTTGCGCCTCCTTGCGCCTGCTTGCGCTGGGATTTTCGGCGCACGTTTGTTCCATGAATCGGCCCCCCAATGTCTAGACAAATAAGAAGGTGAATGCCTGGGGTAAACATGACCCCTTTGATTTTTTTAATGGCGTCAGTAGTGTCCTTCAAATAACTTTTCATCAGTCAAACAAAGGGTCTCAAATAGACATCGGCAAATTTGGATAAAGGCTCTAGAATAGAATTCACCCCAGATACTTTGGGTCAGCCAGGAGGATTGGTTTGATTTTTATGCAGTTTAGGCAGAATATAAAAGACAGGTACTCTGTCGTTCTTTCTTTTTAAATATTCTGCTTCATGTTTTCAATCATATTGTTTTCCAAAGCTGAAGTGACCTTGTCATTGATTGTTTTCATCACTTCCTTAGTGGGGTCTTTGAGTAAAACTCGATAGCTGTTCTTATCTTGAAGTAGACTATTACACTCTCTTACATAGTTGGACCTGATAAGTAATACAATCGCTCCACCCTTCTCCGCTTGACGGACTATGATCTGGTTATTCCTAGCTAGTTTCTCGATACGAGATGTTTGTTCTTTGCTAAAATTGGAGTTGACTCCTCTATCTATGTTTTCCAATTTAGAGATTTCTTTCAGAACTTTTTTCAAACACATTGGACTCATGCAAAAAACTATGTACTCGGGCACAAAAAGTGGAGGGATTAACAAGTCCACTATAGTTAATACTATCAGGGCTTTCTTGACCGTCAAAAAATTATTTAAGATGTAATTTAATCATAAATTGTAGGAACTCCATCCTAAATTCAAAGGAATCATGATGTTTAATATTCACCTAGTTTAAACCTTTGTTGAGGGTAAGTTATTCTGCAGTACTCAGAGTGTTATTAGACAAATTCACAACCACTGTTTCTGAGTTTTGCTTCGAGTCCTTATTTAATCGTAATTCCAATCGTTTCTTCGTGGGCCTTGATCTAAAAAGGCCTGCCCTGTCTGCAGCAATTTTGTCCTTGGTACCCTCTACCTCTAGTAGCGCCCTGGTCATTGCCCTCATTAGTGTTGGTACCATTGTTCCCGTGCTCATTAGAACTATAGGATGTGTCTCAAAACCGAACCTGGTATGAAATCCATAATTAATGGATGGAGCAGGAGTGGTAACAAGAGGATGCACAGGGAGTGAGAGGCAGGGAGATTAAGGAGGATACGAGATCAGAGGGTGCAACGAAGAGAGCAGCATCAGATTCAGCTGGGAAAGTTGAGGGGGCGAGTCCATGTCAAAACATGCAATGCTTCACAAATGTATTACAATGTGGCAGCTCCTTTCTGCCTGTTTCCTCATAGAACCACTGTCAGTCTTCTCCCTCTTTCTCCATTTAGTTGGAAATGATGGTGTGATGGGCAAAAGATTGTGCCCTCAGAGCATCACAGACTGAACTGTCCTCCAGCTTTCCCCAGTAGACCACCACCCCTGCAATTCAGAAAATGTATGCCTGCATGTCACAAATGGTGATCACGCTGGCTGCTCCCGCCTATTGGCACATCCAACCTTCCACTAAAGGGACATGGGGAGCCATCAAGGGTACATTGGTCTGATAGCCGCGGCCAGTGCCACTGGCTGTGGATGAGTATTTCATGCTGCCTTGCTCTACATTACGGTAGGGAATGACCGTCATCTCCAGACATGCTGGTAGATGCTTCCTCTGTACCCCCTGGAAGAGGCATAGTGCCCAGCTCTTTATCTGGCATATAGTGCCAAGATAACCTTTCTTGGATGCAGTGGCCAACTCATTTCTCATAGCTGCAAGAATATAGTGCTGGGCTAAACTCTCAGGGATATTATGCCAAGCTCACGTCACTTCACTCGCAAGGATATAGTCCCAAGCTCATTCTTCATGAGTATAGAACCTAAGACTCCTCTGGGGAAGTAGTGCTCAGCTCACACTACATCCAGTGACAGGGCATCCTCTTTGCTGTGCCGCAGACTCAGGGGAATTGTGCCCAACATGCTCATCCCAGTTGCAGAGTTTCTCACACTCTGTCAGGGTCATCCACTGGGGATCGGTTCTTGTATTCATCTCTCTTCTAGGAGTCTCAGGCGCTGAGGGTCCTTTGCCACTGCAGCCTACCAATGCCTCTTGGGAATCTCTGGGTCTCTATAATCTATAAGCCTCTCAGTTCTCCTGAGCTTTCCAGCTCTCAAAAGCCTCTTAGGTCTCACAGACAGAAGGCTTTGTAGATCCTGACTGAAGACACCTTTTGACCATGTGCTTTTAGTGTTTCTTTGGCTGGCAATTTATTTTACTCCCTCCCTGGTTTGCACTGGTGTTTCAGGGTAAAGAAAGGGGGAGGGGTCAATGCTGTATGATGTTCGATTTATTATGCCTCTTTTCTATCTTTTCTCCTGCAAAAGGACTTTGTTTGGATTTCCCAGCTGTGTTAGAGGAATGTGTAAGTGTGCGCGTGTGTGTGTTTGTGCATGTGTGTGTGCATGTTGTTATTTGATGAGGAAGTGTTGAATCTCAAATCCGGTTTCCCTGCTAACTGAGTGGGGGAGAGTTGGCTCTCCCAGGGTCTGACTGGGCTTTCAGGTGCCTTCCCTCTTGTCCCAGGGAAGATAGCCCAATTGAAATGGAAAAGCAAATTTCATGCTGAGAGGTTGCAGGGATGGGATTCTGTTGTGAATTGACCTGAAGAGCGATGGGGAAGACTGCAACCACCCCCTCATACTAAATTCATGACAAGGAAGACGGCCAGAAAACACTGCAAACACCCAATCTATTTTGGACGAATTCCAAACGGACACATGATTGACAAGTATGTTGAGACTTATCCCCTCAGCCAGCCATAACGACCAAGGGACATAAAGATCTATCCATGCGTGGAGGAAGAGCCACAGGCCATGATCAGAGACACCTGTATGGACAGCTTGGACTAAAACACCAAGAAGCCATGTTGCTGATGTCGTTAGAGACACCACGACATAGCAGCGTTAGACATGAAGCACATGTGCCATCCGCACTTCGGGAGACAAACACACACTGGAATACATGAAGGACATGAGCGCACGGTTCAATAGTTAGAGAACAGATACATATACATACTGTCATTGCTTTTATTATTTTGATATTAGCCAAACGCAGCAACGCAGAAACTGCAAGGCGCAAGAGATCTTGAGTAGAGCTTGCAGATGCTTACACTCAAATAACCCTATGGAACTGCAGGGGCACCTATGGTACCTGACAGAGCCAAGTGTGACTAACCTACAGAAATGTAGCATACATGAAAATTACAGCAGGCCTTTGGCCTCTGAGCAAGAGATGGACTGAGCCAATTCAGGCTGGACAGAGAGCAAGACGTGTGAGACAGGACCCGCAGCCAAGGTCAAGAGATACGGATGACATTCCAATCCCCAGACGACAAACGGACCAGCTGCAGAAAATACAAATAAGTCCTCATAATTCAGAGCTGTACAGCTCAAATTCGTGGTCTCTGAACATGTGATGCGGCCGAAGCAGACAATGGACAACGAACGGCGGTGGGAAAGGAGGGCCGGTCCCAGGCTGCCAGACACAGACCGCATCAAGTATGCAACAATATATAACAAGTGTTGCGCCGGTCAGGAGAGCACTGTCATAAGCAAAGGTGGTGCACACAAGTTACAATACAGACACATGATCGTTCTCATCAACTTGAAGAGCTACACAGTGAGCTGAGAATCCTTGCAGATCCCAGGCCTGGCGACGTCAGCTCTAGCCAATCACAGTTTACTACTCTAGGGATGGTTAGCAACGGGCAAGGACCAATGGTAAGTCCACCACACTGAAACAATGTTATAGTTAGTGACTTGGGATTGGAACAGGCCAGCCACCTGACATGTGAGGGCTAGTAGAATAACATCTATAATGTCCTATATAGGTGATAGAATGCTCAATACCCAATCACTTGGCCCGATAGGGTTTCTGGAGAGTGGCCCAAGTTGTGACGAAATGCTGACGTCATTTGGAAGTAAAACCAGCCTGCGAGTCCAAGGAAGAGCGAGATGTGCTTGAATATTTTCGGTTCCTGTGCTGATCCCTGTTGGTCTTGCCTGTAGTAAACCGCAGTTTGAGCTTGCTGTTGACTGAGTCCTCCGTGTATCCTGGGGGAAGGATTTTGACCCTCCAAGTCTGCGGACTTCCAGTGTCCCTCTGGCATACCTTGGGGGCCGTCCCCAACAGACTGGATCTTAGGGGGTTTGACTCACCTCCCTATGGAGTAGGAGCGGAGAGCCAATTAAAAGGGAAAAGCATTTGCAAATCCCCATCTTTAGTAACCTGGTGGTCTCACTCCGGCAATTGGAAAGAGGACTCTGGAATGGGCTCTGGGCCCTGACCGCATCACAACCCCCATTCCTTGTAATGACACTGTGCAAGTTATTTGCACTACAATCCACACTCATAATTGCCTGTGATAAGGCATCTCACATGTGCAGTATGCCTTGACCTCTCCATTTTGTCTGTACTTGTGTTAAATGTGTGATTCTTGGGTGTCTTTGAGGTGGTTGGCAATGTTGGCTGGTTCTGTTTGTGCAAGTGGGCCCCCCTCTGTGCTGCAACCATTCAAGCATATATGGCCTTTGGCTGGTGCCTGTATGCCTTAAGTTTCTGCCTGGGGCTGGTTTGCGAAGGACGCGTGTCCTGATCCTGCTGTGGAGCTCATTCCAATGTTTTCTGATGTACCCTCAACCCCTGGCCTCATTGGCCACAGAATTCACACCGTACACTACAGTGATCCACATTTATTTGAGTCACTTATCGTGTTCAGTGGACATAAGACTTAAAAGAGAGTGTCATTTTGAAAATCCCCTCTACCATCATCATTTAATGGGGTTCATTAAAAGTATGGGGGAGCGAGAAAAAGAAATTGGTGGAACAAAATTGCTGCCACTTTTCCTGCCCCGTCAACTACGTGCATGGCCCTATTTACCTCTAGCATCATGCCGAAAATTGCCAAAAATCGGCAAAATCAGTGGAATTATTGCAGCAGTAATTCTGCCAGTGGTAGTTCTGTCAAAAAGGCACCACAGAATCCAATGGACTCTCAAAAAATGAGGATTAACTTCGCCACTGCCACTTGTAATCTGGCGGTAAAAACCACCGGACCAAGTGGTGGTAACAGTAATTCCATTTGGTGGTATTCCAGCAGATTTACCACCACAATTCCACCCAACTCGTATTGTCTGTTGATATGTGCAAATCCTAGATATCCATAGGGAATTGTTTGTGTATAACAAGAGACGATAGCAATCAAACTAAATGGGTAGTATGCAATGATGTTCCTGAACTCCGCTCTGCCAACTCCCATAATTCCCTGGAGATTCATAATTTATTTAATAGGTTACCAGTCTACACCAGGCACATGTGGAATACAGATATTGCAATTTAACTTATCATTCTAGCATGCGCAAATGATGTTGAGATATATTTCCTGTAGAAGCTGGGAGACAGCCTGGAACTGAAGTCAGGCTCTTCAAGGAGGTATTTCATAAAATTGCCCTATATACATTTTTCGTTTACCAAACAACTTCTCCTCAAGCTTAATATTAAATAATACTGGCCACGTATATAGCACATCACCACAAACTGAATTGTCCCTTCTCAGCCATATGGTATTTATTTATTTGGTTATATACAGAGAGGAGCAATGCTGTTTGGATCACAAAAGAACATACAGTAGCAGTGAGCTACTTACAAAGGGCTGAGTTCAAGTGATATTCTGACTTGGTTGTGGAGGGGTAAATGGAACAGTCACCTGAGACAATACATAATTGGACATACATAAAGGACAATCAACAGTAGACATCTTTAAGTGCAGGTTGGCGGTACGGCCAGCTGTATTAGGGATGTGACCATGATGGGTGAAGTGCTAGAGTGGAGGCAGAGAATATGAGTCACAGAGGCATGTTGTAGGCGTGAGGCGTGGGAAAAATGTTAGCTGGACGGTAGATGAGAGATAGGTCACACGGGTAACTTGGAGGAGAGGAGGTAGGATTTTTAAAGGATTTTGAACAAATCAGTGTGGACTGTTTTTCAAATCTCTGGAGTAAGAGAATTCCATGCAAGTGGAGCAAGAAGAGAGAAAGAGTGGCAGCGAGAGGAATCACAGGGAGGGCGAGGAACCACAAGGGTAGACGAGGAGGCAGAGCAGAGATTACGTGAAGTAGGTGGGGGTTTATCCAGCTCAATGGCGCCCATTTTGCAGACCTCAGAATGATGTTGAGTGCGGGTGATTTTAACCAGTGACTTGCAGGTTGCAAATTGATCTATTTGGTCCCTACAGGTTGTGTGAAACCTTGAGAAATGTTCACTGTGGACTCCTTAATGGATGGAACTAAGCTTGCTGTATATTCAAGGCTTACCAGAAATATAATTTATATTTCTAGAGCCCCTGCAAATGATACCACGGTTAAAAAAATATGGAGCAATCCACTTAAATTAAATTGACTACACTTATGTCTGGTAGGGCCTCCAAATTGAGGGCACTTATTCCATTAGATGACAGAGATGAAAGAAACTTCCAGAAAAACACATCAAACCTTTATTAGAAAGCTGGTTTTCCTTTTATTTCTAATTACCCTGGCTGTTCACTGCACGCCAATCAGCTGCAATCATTCTCTGATGAAAGTAACCTCTGAAATCAGACTGTGTGTTATTTCTTGCATCATTACCTGCAGGATCTTGATGGTTTGCGGGTCCTCGGTGCTTCTGGCCCCCTGAAGCTCATCATCCTTCATATGTCAAAAGCATGCCCCTAACCCGTGGCAGGCATCAACAGCTGCTGCCATGCCATGATCAGTGGAAAGCTTTGTCTAGTGTCTTGTTGATAGGAGAGTGAGAGTATTTTACTCCCTATTTTAGGAAGTTGGCAATAAACATATTTTTGTAGAGAGTAAAAATGTAGTTTACATTCCTGACTGGCATGCTTTTAAGCTAGTAAAAATATATTTCAATTTGAAAAAAAGCTATTTTCTTGTAATCCAAATACTCTTTGTAGCTGCTAGCAATTACAAAAAGGAAAAGAAGCATTGTTATGATGTCCCCTGCAGTTCCCTACCAGCTCTTGACACCTGATGTCTGCACTTACCCTTGCACTTGCCACCAGCTGGCTGCACTTTTTACTTATTGCTTTTATTTATTCTATTTATTTTTCTACTGTCGATCGCATGTACTGTACTGCCACCTAACCCCCCCACATTTCCCCTCCCCTGCACTTGCGCGATCTCTGTCACCTGGCCTAGTAAGATCGTTGTCTGTATTCCCTCTGTTCCCCCTCCCTTGCCTCGTCGCGCCTTGAAACACTTGTGTATAGGCACGATATAAATGCCATATGCTATCATATCTTATCATTTATGCCAGTGGTGAGCAAGCCCTCGTCAGCATATTCAGGGGATGAGGAATCGTAGGAATTGTGGGGTAAAGCCATCTTTACACTGGGGGGCGCAGTAGAGGTCCTTTTTGTGGGGGATGTTACTCATGCCTCGTATCACTACACATTAGGCCTCAGGATGCGACTCATGCCACTTATCACTACACATTAGGCCTCATGGCGAGTTTGGAAGTAATTCAGTGATAAATCTGACAATTTACTGGCAAAATCATTTACCGTTTACAGCTACTTGGTAACATGGCATTGCCACGGGATTATGAGTGTTGCAAGGGCAGTGTGAATGCCCTTTGTTGGAGTCCGTAGGACTCTACTTTTCGGTGGATTTGCTGTGAACGGTAATGCTGTAGAGTAAATCCACTGATTATTGGCCATGAAGTGGAGGATTTATCTCCTGCATCATACTGGAGGTACATCCTCCACTTCAGGGCCATACTCGGAATTAGAAGGTGTGGCAAAAGTGGTGGTAATTCCATTACTGCCAAAAAAGCGTTGTTAACAGAAAGTGGTGGTAATTCCATTACTGCCAAAAAAGCGTTGTTAACAGAAATAATGGCACTTTTTTTTTACACCGGCAAACTCCAAAGGAGGCCCTTGATCTTACTAGCATGAGACGTATCTTTCCCGTTTCAATTCTCGACTGCACGGAGAAGCAGCATCCATTCTGAAGGTCTCTGCTCTCAGGGAGCGCACCAGGATTTCCTTCCAGAAAGCCATGCGATGCCTCTTGCTTGACGCTCCACAGACTGGCTATAGATCGGCAGGCACTGGGTGCTGATTGTGCTTCATTTATTTAGGTTTCAGAGGTGTACAGGGATGTCCTGGATTTTTTGCTGGTCTCCCATTGGGGGTTTGCGGAGTGTTCGGACATAGGGTCACATAGTGATATCTGGCAGGGGAGCGGACTTTTCATTTTCTCGGGGAGGGGAGGCGGTGGCTGAAATTTCAGGACGTCCAATGATAAGTATAGGATCATCAGTGCAGATGGCCTTTCTTGGGAGGGGGGCCTGTGCCCCGGACCACCCGCGTACTCGGTGCCGCTGACATCTAGGAAAATGAAAAGTGTCACAGAGCCAGTCGTTATCACGCCATTTTCGGCTTAAAGTTATCAGTTCTTCTATTTTACAATAAATATGTTGGACTGATGCCAGGAGTGTGTGTTTTGGAGAGTATTGTTGTTCGCAGAGAAAACCATTACGTGACTAGGCTTTGCTGTTTTCTGCGCAGCGCGTGTTGTTCCCAGAGCAGATGATGCCCTCATGCTGGTAGCTGGTTTAGTTTCCAAGCAACCGACCGCTATCACTTACATTGTTGCAGATTTGTCAAAATGTGTTGCCTTCTTAGAGACAATTAGCAGAGTGTATATTTGTGTTTGAAATTGACATAATTTTTTAAGAAGCCATCCCTTTGCAAACCACGTTTTATATTTTATACATTACAGGAGACCTTTCGTTGACCTCCAAAGTTGAAACATTCTCAACTTTGTCTCCTGTAATGCTATAGTATGGTAGCACACTAATACTAGGAGCTGTCTAGTTAACCCCTAACAGGTTTTCGAGCCCCCAACCCCTGATAATTTATGAAGTGGCAGAAAGATATTGAAATCCAGTACTTTCCTACAAAGGATGATGGTTTGTATATCCCCACATTGGTGTGAGAAATGAGTTCCAGAGAGCTGCTGACTCTACAGAGAAGACCTTGCCTTCTCAAGTGGCCTTCCAAGCAACATCCAGCAGAGGAGCCATGTGTGATATTACAGGCGTCATTATGGATATGGCAGGTACGGTATAAAGGGACAGTAACTAATATACAACTATTTCTACCATACCACTGTGCTCTGGCTTTAGTGGAAAAATGGCAGTAAACAGTTTGGCACTTGGAAACAGGTTTGGAGAATTGAGGAAATTGAGGAAATGTCACTGGATTTAGAGCCAGCGTTAATTCCTCTAAACTCCAACGATGTCCAATGCGACTCCATGATGGGGAGTAACACTTTTCTCTGCCTTTCGTAGTAGGACATGTTTACAGCCTAAATGAATGGTGGTATAAGGAAATGAGTTTGCCAAATTAGCAGGCTAACACTGACACACCCGTAATGAGTCCCTATGTCTTTCTTTTACATACTACAGCAACTGAGCGTTATTGGACTCACAATTTATCACAAACATTACAGTTTGGTTGGATATCATGTTGATAGAACCTGTAAGCCAAGGTAAGGGCCTTTAATTTTGGCGGTCAGAATATGGACCCTTTAACTCTATGGAAGATGACACGACTTTGCACCAATCAGTAATTTCGAATGCAGGCCTTCCCTTGCGTTTCTCCCAACCGGGGACCGTGTGTCACACGCTGCATCCCTTCCTGGCGTGTGTGGCCAAGGTTCCGACTGAATGCAGGAAAGCGCTACACGTACACTGCAGCGCACGTTCGTGCTGTCTAGTCTTTCTGCTGGGTTCCGCGGCTCCTATTTAGCCCCGCCTCCTCTGCAGCGTCTCACGTTGCAACCTCGCAGTCAGCCGCTCTTCGCTGCCGCCCGTTGCGAAACGCTCTGTTTTCTTTCCTCTTCCCGCCGCTTCGGCTTGCTCTCTTTGCTTGGTTTCAAAGCTGCTTCTGCCTTTCGCCTGTCCCCGGCTTCTATTGCTTTTGCTCCGTCGTGTCCTTCCATGGCTTCCCGCTCTGTCTCTCTCTATCCCTCTCTTGGCCAGCTTCACTGTTCCTCTCTGTTACGCTGGCGGCTCACTTTCCCATAACGCTGCTCCTCGTCTTTAGCGCTTACACCTTCCTGCGCCATCAGCAGGGTTTTTTTCTGCCACACACAGCTTTTTCCCCTAACTGTCCCTCCTGGGAACGGGGTCTCAGCGGGGTGCTTTTACTTGGCCTCCACTGTGGCTTCCTCTCGTGGGAGACACGGACATCCAATAAAAAAGGAAAAAGACTACAGAACCCGGAGATCCATCAGCCCAGAACACAGTGATCACTACCACACAGGTGAGGAGGAAGAGAGGAGTATTTTGAGTTCTACAGACAACGTAAACACAAAATCTGACAGTTTGCAATGCCCAGTACCTACAATGGGTACACCTGAGCAAGTACAGGAACTGGTGGCCGCAGTCCAGAGTCTGTCATTAGAAATGCAAAACATGAAGGCGGAGAATGCCCTGTTGAAACAGATGGTATCAGCCCGGGAACCACCGTCCACAGACTTACCCCCCATGGCTCTTTCTTCGGACAAGTTTGAAGGCTTGCCTAAAAAACGGAGGAAATTTCTGGATGCTTGCAAAGTATACTTCACCTTTAGGGCCCGCACTTACGCCTCTGACCATGCCAAGGTTGGCTTCATGATTTCAAACATGTCAGGAAACGCATTAGCTTGGGCTACCCCCCTGGTAACCAGCGCTGACCCTGTGCTACAGGACTATGAGGCCTTCCTGAGCCTTCTCAAAAGTACCTTTGAGAGACCCAAAATTGCTATGACAGCAGGGGAAGACCTGCTAGATGTTCGACAGGGACAGTCTGACGTACTTTCCTATATCTCAACATTCAAAAGACTGGCCTTAGAAACAGGTTGGTCAGAACAGTCACAGATCATCTTATTCCGACGTGGCCTTAGAGAAGATCTAAAAGACGAATTGGCCCGCTCTCCTCGTCCAGAATCACTAGCTGATTTAATGACAGCTGCTCTTCAGATCGAATTCAGAATGTCAGAAAGGAGACAACAGAAAAGGCGGAGCCGGTCCTTCTTCCCTACCAGCCCCTCTCCTCCACCTGCTGCGCCTAAACGAGCAGAAGAACCGATGCAAATAGGTGCTACACGCCGTTCCCTTACTCCCGAGGAGAAGAAGAGAAGGAGGGAGCAGGGGCTATGTGCCTATTGTGGATCAGACCAGCACTCCGTAAGGAATTGCCCAGAATTATCCAGTAAGCAGTCGGAAAACAAAGGCCCTCGGTCCTAGGGGATCGAGATGTCAAGGGGTGATGTATAGTCCCTATGTATCCATGTCAATTGGCTCAGCTAATTCTACCGAAGACTCTCGCCTCATGGTGATTTCAGTACAAATCACCATAGGGGAGAACCAGATTGAGGCATTGGCTCTCCTCGACTGTGGGGCAGCCAGAATCTTTGCAGACACCCTATGGGTTAATCAGATGGGTGCCAAGCGCATTGACCGTCAGGAAGGACAGAAAGTGGAGGGCGTGGATGGCAAACCTTTGAGCTCCGGATTAATTACCCAATCTACGGAACCACTGTTACTTTCCATCCACCAACACACCGAAAACATAATGTTTGACATCATCCGAGCTGCCCATTTCCCTCTTATCTTGGGAATTACTTGGCTCCGTCAACACAACCCCCACATTGACTGAGCTTCCAATCACCTAGACTTCAGTTCTACCTACTGCCAAAGACATTGTTTGCAGGGTGTTCACTACCAGACAGTGGAAATGTCGTCTAGTATACCTAACACCACTGTAGGGATTCACTCGATCTTGCAGATTCTTGAGGATTTTGATGCAGTTTTCGCCGACTCTTCCCCCTTGGAATTGCCTCCCCATAGGCCAAAGGACTGTCCTATAGACCTGACTCCCAACGCTTTGGTATCCTTTGGCAGAATGTTTGCATTGTCCTGTAAAGAGAAAGAGGTACTACGGAAATATTTGGACGACAATCTATGCAACGGTCTCATCCGGCCATCCAAATCGCCTGCAGGAGCTCCGCTGTTTTTCATCCCCAAGAGAGAGTCCACAGATCTACGACCCTGCATAGACTATAGAGGTCTAAATAAAGTAACCAGGAAGGACCGTTACCCTATGCCTTTGATACCCGATATACTGGCAGCCGTCCAAGGCGCCTCGGTTTTCTCTAAACTGGATTTGCGGAATGCCTACCATCTGCTCAGAATCAGGAGGGGAGATGAATGGAAGACTGCGTTTAGAACGCCTTTCGGCCTCTTCGAATACCGTGTGATGCCATTTGGACTCGTTAACGCACCAGCTGTGTTCCAAAGATTTATAGATGGCATTTTCTCAGACCTTTTCTTCATCTCTGTCGTCATATATCTCAACGACATCTTGGTGTTCTCCAACAACATGCTTGATCATACCAAATACCTCACTGAAGTACTAACCAGACTCAAGAGTAACCATCTTTTGGCCAAGAGGGAGAAGTGTCTCTTTGGTGTCTCTTCTGTCCCCTATTTGGGATTCATTCTTTATCCCCAAGGGGTACAGATGGATAGGAGCAAGGTGGAGGCTATTCTTCAATGGCCGGCTCCTACATCAGTAAAAGAAGTACAGACATTTCTAGGTCTAGCAAATTTTTACCGGCGCTTTATCGCCAGATTCTCAGACATTGTTCTGCCCATTAGCAGTTTGCTAAAATCCTCTCTGCCATTTAACTGGAATCCACGGGCAGAAGATAGTTTCCGCCGTCTTAAAGAACAGTTCTGTCATGCACCCATTCTACGACAGCCCGACCAAACTAAACAGTTTATACTGGAGACAGATGCTTCATCCGCTGCCATTGGGGCAATTCTTCTTCATGAATATCAAGGCATAGAACATCCGGTGGCCTATCTATCTAAGACACTCACTGAGAGCCAGCGCAACTACTCTGTCATAGAAAGAGAACTCCTGGCTATGAAGAAAGCGCGTGAAGAGTGGAGACACCTGCTTCAGGGAAAAAGCCACCCTTTCATCAAAAGGACTGATCATAAAAATCTACAGGTGTTACAATCTATGGATTGTATTAACTCCAGACAGGCCCGTTGGGCACATTTCTTTTCTCAATACGATTTCCTGATAACTTACATACCAGGTAGTCAAAATACTTTGGCTGACACCCTCTCCAGAAAGACCTATGGCTCCAGGCTACCTACGACTACTCCCGAAAGAATGTTTCCAAGGAACAAGGTCATTGGTTCCCTTTCCTCTTTCCTACAGCAAATCAAAGATGCTACGGTTAGTCACCAAGAACCCAATGGTCTAACCAAGACGGACGGATTGATGTTTAAAGGGCATCAACTTTGGGTGCCTTCTAAGAAACTACAAGACAAAGTCCTGCCATGGTGTCATGATCACGAGACAGCAGGTCACAGAGGACTGACTGGTACGTTAGAACTAGTCCAAAGGACATTCTATTGGCCCCATCTTTCTAAGGATGTCAAACACTATGTACAAACCTGTGCTGTTTGCAAGCAAAGTAAATATAATACTCAAAAACCGACGGGCTTCTTGCAACAAGATGACATTCCCACTCATCTATGGAGTCATGTTACAACAGACTTTATTGTGGACCTACCAGTCTCACAAGGCTGCTCCTGCATCCTTGTAACTATTGACTCTTTTACCAAGCTGGCTCATTTTTCTCCGCTACCTGGATTGCCCACAGCTGAAGCAATGGCTCAGGTTTTCATCAAAGACATTTTCTGACTTCATGGCCTCCCAGACAAGATTCTGTCGGACCGTGGGAGTCAGTTTGTGTCCCGGTTCTGGAAATCTCTGTGCCAGAACCTTGGCATTGAGAGGGCCCTGTCATCGGGGTATCATCCCCAAACCAATGGGCAAACAGAGAGATTAAACTCTACCCTAGAACAATATCTGCGGGTTTATGTCAATGCTGAACAAGACAATTGGGTCTCGCTGTTACCCACAGCAGAGTTTGCATATAATAATTCCAGACATTCTGCCATCAAGATGTCACCTTTTTTCTGTTCCTATGGGTATCACCCTCTGTCTATACTCCCCCGCTCTCCGGTTCACTCCTCCCTGTCACTCGTGGAGGACGTGTTGTTCTGGCTAAAGGAAGCTCAAAAAACAGCTAAAATAAGCTTATCGGAGAGCCTTTGAGGGTACAAGCTACAAGCTGATAGGCACCGCCAGGATGTTCCTGGTTGAAAAGTGGGCTCCAAAGTGTGACCTTCCACCAAATTCCTCCCACGCTGGTCTCGTCCCTCCAAATTGTCTCCCTGTTTTATTGGCCCTTTCTCCATCGCAGTCAAAATAAACCCTGTGACATTTCGCCTTAACTTGCCTCCCTCCTTAAAGCGGGTTCACCCCGTTTTTCATGCCTCATTACTGAGGAGTGTGGATCAGTCACGGATTACTCGATCTACCTCCATCCTTGCATTTGTGACTGATGATGACGAATATGAGATCTCATGTATTTGCGATTCCAGATACCGCAGGGGTCGCCTAGAATACCTGGTCCATTAGAAGGGATACTCCAGTGCTGAGGATTCCTGGGAGCCTTGTTCTCATATCCATGCCCCCATTCTTCTTAGGAGATTTTATAGAGCGCATCCAGGAAAACCCAGGGGTTCTCAGCCTGGGGGGGGGCATACTGTCACACGCCACGTCCCTTCCTGGCGTGTGTGGCCAAGGTTCTGACTGAATCCAGAAAAGCGCTACATGTACACAGCAGTGCACGTTCGCGCTGTCTAGTCTTTCTGCTGGGTTCCGTGGCTCCTATTTAGCCCCGCCTCCTCTGCAGCGTCTCGCATTGCAACCTCGCAGTCAGGCGCTCTTCGCTGCCGCCCGTTGCAAAACGCTCTGTTTTCTTTCCTCTTCCCGCCGCTTCGGCTTGCTCTCTTCGCTTGGTTTCCCAGCTGCTTCTGCCTTTCACCTGTCCTCGGCTTCTATTTCTTCTGCTCTGCCGTGTCCTTCCACGGCTTCCTGCTCTGTCTCTCTCTCTCCCTCTCTTGGCCAGCTTCACTGTTCTTCTCTGTTACGCTGCCGGCTCACTTTCCCATTACGCTGCTCCTCGTCTTTAGCACTTACACCTTCCTGCGGAGCCCAGTTTCCAGGAGGACTCCGGTGCCATCAGCAGGGGTTTTTTCTGCCACACACAGCTTTTTCCCCCTAATTGTCCCTCCCGGGAACGGGGTCTCATCAGGGTGCTTTTACTTGGCCTCCACTGTGGCTTCCTTTCGTGGGAGACACGGACGTCCAATAAAAAAGGAAAATGACTACAGAACTCGGAGATCCATCAGCCCAGAATACAGCAATCACTACCACACAGGTGAGGAGGAGGGGGAGGAAGAGAGGAGTATTTTGAGTTCTACGGACAACGTAAACACAAAGTCTGACACCGTGTTCTTTAGAAGTGCTTCTTTTCATGTTGTGTTCTTGTTCTGCCTCACTTCACATTTCATACAGTTATTCACAGATGTTCAAGTGGGATCATTTTCGCTCTTTCTTCCTGTAGCTACACCCGGAAGGTCAGCAGATCGATGTTCCTTGATTATTTACATGCAGATTAATCTGTAGGATTCCAGATCAGTTTACCTTTCTTCATGCATTCATGTCTAAAGGATCAAGAGGATCAATGTATCTTTTTTTCTACACCCGAATGATCAAGCAGATCAGTTTACCTTGATTTACTTTCCTACAGTTATACCCGGAGGATCAAGCAGATCCGTTTGTAATCATGTTTTCCTGCAGTTAAACCTGGGGGATCAAGGGGATCAGTTTACCTTTTGTTCATGCAGTTATGTCCAGAGTATCAAGCAGATCATTTACCTTTATTATTTTTTATAATTATAACCGGAGGATCAAGCGGACCAGTTTATATTTTTTCATGCAGTCATGCCCAGATGAGCAAGAGGATTGTTTACTTTTATTTTTCTCAATCAATCATACCTTCGGAATCCAGCAGATCAGTTTTCTTTTCCCTTTACTTGTAGTTATAACCAGAGGCCCAAGTAGATCTGCTTATCTTTTTTTCATGCACTTATATCCTGTTAGTCAAGTGGATCACTTTACTTTTATTTTATTCAAACATTTGTTCCTGAAGGATCAAGCAGATTTGTTGACCTTTATTTCCTTAGGAGTAGTCATAACCATACGATCAAGCAGATCAGTTTATGATACCTGGAGTTACACCTGGAGTGGATCAATTTATGGAGTGGATCAGTTTATCTTTATTGTTTCATGCAGTTATACCTGGAGTGGATCCATTCATGGAGTGGATCAGCTTATCTTTATTGTTTCATGCAGTTATACCTGGAGTGGATCAATTTCTGGAGTGGATCAGTTTATCTTTATTGTTTCATGCAGTTATACCTGCAGTGGATCAATTTCTGGAGTGGATCAGTTTATCTTTATTGTTTCATGCAGTTATACCTGGAGTGGATCAATTTATGGAGTGGATCAGTTTATCTTTATTGTTTCATGCAGTTATACCTGCAGTGGATCAATTTCTGGAGTGGATCAGTTTATCTTTACTGTTTCATGCAGTTATACCTGGAGTGGATGCATTCCTGGAGTGGATCAGCTTATCTTTATTGTTTCATGCAGTTATACCTGGAGTGGATCAATTCCTGGAGTGGATCAGCTTATCTTTATTGTTTCATGCAGTTATACCTGGAGTGGATCCATTTCTGGAGTGGATCAGCTTATCTTTATTGTTTCATGCAGTTATACCTGGAGTGGATCCATTTCTGGAGTGGATCAGTTTATCTTTATTGTTTCATGCAGTTATACCTGGAGTGGATCAATTTATGGAGTGGATCAGTTTATCTTTATTGTTTCATGCAGTTATACCTGCAGTGGATCAATTTCTGGAGTGGATCAGTTTATCTTTATTGTTTCATGCAGTTATACCTGGAGTGGATGCATTCCTGGAGTGGATCAGCTTATCTTTATTGTTTCATGCAGTTATACCTGGAGTGGATCAATTCCTGGAGTGGATCAGCTTATCTTTATTGTTTCATGCAGTTATACCTGGAGTGGATCAATTCCTGGAGTGGATCAGCTTATCTTTATTGTTTCATGCAGTTATACCTGGAGTGGATCCATTTCTGGAGTGGATCAGCTTATCTTTATTGTTTCATGCAGTTATACCTGGAGTGGATCCATTTCTGGAGTGGATCAGCTTATCTTTATTGTTTCATGCAGTTATACCTGGAGTGGATCAATTTATGGAGTGGATCAGCTTATCTTTATTGTTTCATGCAGTTATACCTGGGTCGGATCAGTTTATCTTAATTTTTCAAGTCCAGTTATACCCACAGGATCTAACAGATGATTTCTGTTTCTTTTCTTTGTTGTGATCTGAAACTTGGGCTTTCTTCAGGTTTGACCAGGATTAACACGATTATTTGCCTTCCTGCTCTTTCCTCTACCCACTCATACTGCTCTCCGCCACCCATGTCTCGTTATAGAGCTCCGCAAACACAAACTGGGTCCTCTTATTAGCTGTTTTAAGAAATATTTCTCTCCGTGGGACATCTTCTATCACTACACCTCTTTCACAGGGAGGAACTGAGCATTACATTTTTTTTTAAATGTGTTTTCAAGTTTCTGCGTTTACCTATATTGGTGCCATTGAGTAATTGTTTTGTAAGGTGAATTTACACCCCCAACATTTGGTGATTGACAAAGAATGGGCACATGGTATGTTTGTGTGCATTTATATAGCGCTTTATATACCACTGGTATGATCTCAAAAGGGTGTGGGTTGAACACCCTTGGGGTCTGCAGTCCAGGTCAGTAGAGAGAGTAGGGTAGTAAATAGTGCTTGGGTTCACTCAGTATGTGTGCAGCCAGTGCAGTTTACATGGTGTGTAGCTGCATTCTAATGCTAGGCATGGTGCAGTGGTTGTGTGGGATCAGTAGAAAGTGTGCAGCATGGCGGTGACCTCGCAGTCTTCATTCTGGCGGTTCTGGAGCTTGTGTTGGAGATTATGTGCGCAGTTAGGCCATTTTTTCATCAGGTACAGCTGCGTTCTAAAGACTATTGAGGCGTTTGTTGTGGTTATTGATCGAGGGGTATAGCTGTATTCTATTGTTTGTTGGTGTCGAGGAGAGAGTGAGCATATTGTTTGTCGGTGTGTGTGAGTGTATGTGTGCTTTGGTGGATGACTCCAATTCCTGATTACCTTCCAGTCCCTGCTGATCTGACTGTATTTATTCTAGAATTTCAGAGCATCGGTTCTCCGAGAGAAGTTCACTATCCAGTGTGGAGTTTGTTCTGATTACTTTTTAAAATATTTTCATTTAAAATGATATAGTTTTTAACAAAACTTTTCATGTATACATTTATCATAAATATTCAAAATCATAAGTGTAAAGAATTCATATAAAAGGCACCAGGAAGGAGAAAGTTGCGAAAAAGTAATTTCTAACACGGGATTGTCTCACAAACCATTACATAATTTTGCTTTTTATCTGATTTGATCCCATCGTAACTACAGAACCTAAGTTACTCATGATATGATATGATATGACATTTATAACGCGTCTATACACAAGTGTTTCAAGGGAACTATGTGATTCCAGAACTGGATAATAACTGTTGTTAGGCTTCTGCTATGTCCTGATAGTATGAGATTCCATCTATCGTTGGAAGACAACCCAGAAACGTTCCTAGAGATCATTCCTCTGAACAGAGCTCTTTTGTCTGCAAGCGCAGGGCAGATCATCAAGACATGAAAAAGAGTCTCAAGGGATTGTTTATCTTCACAAAATCGGCATAAAGCTTCCGCCTTTGTGATCTGTCTATTTTTTGCCAAGAGTTACGTGTTGGTAATTGGTTCAAGCGTAATCTGGTAAATTGGTCTCTAATAGACTGGTCCGGGAATTGTTTCAAGTATGATGGTAACTCATTAAGGGCACAGATGTCTAACGTTGTTCCGATTACCAGGCTAGAGGTTGTCTTTGCCTGCTAGGGAGTGTCATCAGTGTTGAGTTTGCCTATTCTCAATCTTTATTCGGTTAAGTGAATTGCAGGCCTATGGTCATCCCTGTGTCTTGTAGAGTCTGCCAATTATTGGATGATACCTTCTTGTGTGCGGTTACATCCAGTTCTGTTCTATCATACTTATGAGTGCTAACTAGATTCGATGACTGGTTTTCAGTGGACCCAAGGTCTAGCATCAGCACCTATGGCAATTCCAATCTCGTTAAGAAAGCAGTTGCTTATAGAATGACACCTTCTCAGTGTGCATTTACTTCAGCTATGTTCTATCGGACACAGAAGTACCTCCTAGGCATGAAGAATGGTATTCAGGGATCCGAGGTCCAGCAACAGATCAGGCTGTGATATTAGTGGTGTGTCTGATTGGCATTGTTGAATGCAGCTGAGGTTAAAGTGTTCCTGAGCTGGTGTGCGGTTAGAGAATTGATGACAGGTGACATCACCTCGAAGCACTTGCAGGAACTTGCCTTGCCAGATGCAGAGTGTATTCCCTTGAGGTGGAACAGAGTCAGTACATTACAGATGCTGGGTTATAAGTGCTATGGGCCCATTTTTTGGGTCCCAGGTAATTGTTGATAGAGAGTGGGTGTGTATTCATATCATAGTTTATGGTTTGAATTGTGGAATTACACTGTATCACCAACAGGGAAAATATGAATGTATTCATTGCACTTGTGATGCTCAATGTACACAACAAACGTGCTCATTTAGCATTGACCAGAGGCGGCATAGAGGAGAGGAAGCGGAGAATGGTGGAGAGATGATATGGTGAAAATATGAAGCTATTGGTGCCCTTGTAATAAGTTAATTTGTTCTAAATATCCAAGGTGGGGCTAGTCTGGGATATTGAACTCTGGTCCTTACAACAACCACAACATAAAGTCCTGATAGCCATTGACTATGCAAATATTTCCATTTTTTAACACTGTTATCCCTGTATTCAAATGTATTTTGTGTTGATGTCCTGAAAATACGAAGTGTATTCAGTTCTCATGAATTGGACATAGAGATCGCCGGCCTGAGCAGAGAGAGTCAGGTTTGTGAGGGTCATAGTAACTTCAGGGTACATATCCTGTCCTGGTTCATTCTTGGGTCATGAAGCAATTCACATAGGGGAACAAAAGCACACACACATATGGCAATGCATTGAATGAAGTATACATGCCATCCTGGAATTTCTGTGAGCAACATCTGCTTTACTTTATGCATCTTACTAACTCCTGAACTTAAAATGCAGGCGGCTGACCCTAGGCTATTCTGAATCACCATACTCCTGGTCATACATTTTTGTATATTTTTTTTCTTTCTATAAAATCACGAGCAATCATGCAATCTCGAGCGACATCGCCGGCCATACTGGTGTTGCAGATATTTAACCCGTCCACCACAGAATCACATTGCTTTTAACACAATTAATCCTACTGAGACTATTTCTATGCTGGGACTTCTGAGAACTCTTCAGAACAATAAAAGCCAATATACAGTACAGATTGGTAGGGGGCGGACCCTGAGTTTTGAACTCCTGCAACGGTTAGATTCAACTCCCATGTACCTGGAACAAGGACAAAGTGAATTGTGGGTAGAGGAGCACACCACTTATAATGCGTTAGTTCACCAATAGTTAGCTCTAAAGTGTTAACTTAACAATGACAACAGTGCTTCAATATCTACTTAAGGTGCACCCAGATAGTAAAGTGCTACCTTTACTGCAAAAATTATGAGACCTGGGAAGATTCACTGCACTAACACGGTGAATAAACTGGGGCACAGCAAATGGCAAAAGAATTGCACTCATTCGTTTCATGGAGATATGGTTAAATTCATGTGCTAGAGCAAGTATAGGTGCTATGTTGCACTAACCGTAGTGCTGGACTTGGAGTACAGTCCGGATATTTCTAATCTTCAAGATTATGTTGTCACTGCAAAATATATACATGCATATCAGTATCAAATGAAGATGGTAGTGTGTGTGTGTGGCGTAGGGGGACCAGTCGCCAAAAAATAGCGCTGGGTCCCCCTATCGCCGCACTGGAATCAGTTTATCTTACTGCTCATTAAGGGTAACAAATAATATGCTTACCTTCACCCAGTAGTTGTGGTTACACTATCTGGGTCAGTTGTGGATCACAAGTAGGTTCCCGTCTTCCTGGAGGATTATAAGGACAATGTCCTGCAAAATGTGCAACAAGTGTGTTTAGTGGGTGATAGAGTTACTTCAATATGTACAGTCTGCGGTGACACTGCCTACCTGTGTGTAGGACAGCTCTCCACACTCGTTTTATGCAGTCTTTTTTTTACTTCATAGCTGGATCTACTCGCCGGTAGGTGTGGGTCTTGCTGAATCCCTGTAGGTGTTCATAATGCAGAATGTCAAGCCTTGTATCTCACTCAGTATATTTAAATACGCTAAAACTAAATAGCGTGTGAAGAGGATTTACCTAAATTTCATTGCCATGTCGCGGCGGGGCTGTGTGTACGCTAAGTTCCTATACCCCTCTCTGTCGTCTCGGGTTCGGTTGCTACGCAACCGTGGGACTATTGTACATGAGTTGTCCTTCTACAATGTTTACGGCATCTCGAATGCGGGCGCCATCTTGGAATAGCACAAAGGCTATGAAGTGTATTCATTAGTCCATGTGGACAACCTCTTTAAATGTGGACTGGAGCTTCAAGCACCCATCGATGTTTATACAATACTTCTGTCAACATTAGGTAACCATCAAGCAAAATACTACAATGTGTACATTAATTTGTATAACTACAATCTTACAGCCAATCATATAGATAGACACAAGGATATACATTACGAGTATTGTGTGCTAGAATACAGTTATTCTCTCAATACGTGCTGATAACAACATAACCTGTCCTAGCGGTTATGATGTTAGACAAAATATCTATGTCCTTTGTGCCAAACATTAATCATATGCATGGAAAACAGTGATAAATGTCGTGAATTGTCCCATCACAAAGTGTTCAATAAACATATGCTTCCAAATCAATTTGAATTAACAGAAGCTGGCTCAATAATCCCCTACTCCTGCACAGATTCAGATCCCTATAGAAAGCAATTCAAGTCCCAGTCTATATTCATTCCACGGGGATACATATGGCCTCATTCCGAGGTTTGCGGTAAGTATGGGTTTTTACCGGCATGGCGGAAAGACCGAGTCCGGTCTGGTACAACGCCGCAATTTGCAGGCCATTCCGACTTCGCGGGCACGAGCTTTCCGCCATGCCGGTAAATCCCCTAGCGGCATACCGCTAAAGGGCCCGTAAAACCCCTTAGCGGCATGAAGCGAGACGGTCGTTACAACACCGCCACCGAAGCTCTGCTATCCGTTATTAGCGGTGACCGTAATTTACGGACACCGTAAATTACGGTCACCGCTAATTAACGGATACGGAAATTACATCATCGCACAGGAACGGGAAGGAGTGCGGCGGCCATCTTTAAAAACACAATCCATTGCCATCCCCTTGATACAGAACCCGGAGGAAGATTCTGAACCTGAGACTTCCCAGCATTCACCTATATCATGCCGAAAGCACTCAAAAAAGGAGCCGCACGCCTCCGCAAGGAGCGCTTTACACAGGACGAGCTACAGGTCCTGGTAGACACCCTGCATGCCAATGCAGAAGTGGTGTTCAGCACTGATATGCGCAAGGCCACCATAGCAAGAAAAAAACAAATATGGGACCTGGTTGCCCAGAGGGTGAGCGCTGTCGGCAACACCCCCCGCACAACAAGGGACTGCCGCAAAAGGTGGGACGACCTCCGTCTCAGGGTGCGGGCCATCCTATCGGCCAAAAGGACCCAGGCCCTGGAGACAGGAGGAGGCCCAGCATCTCCAATCAAGATGATGCCCTGGGAGCAGACTTGTGCCGACATGATGGGCCCTGAATCCATCGAGGGGGTCGGCGAGATGGAGTGCGGTGCCCCGTCATCCGCAGATGGAGGTGAGTGTCATGAGTGAAGACAGTAAATGCATTCCCAATTCAAGCCACCGCCAAGGGATGGGCAAGCAGTCATGTCACATATGCCCCCCCCCCAATCATGCCGTAACAAGTGAGACCCAGGCTGATGCCACTTGCAAGGCTACAACCCATACTGCCCATAGCACACAAAGAGGCAGTCACTGTGAGTCAGCACAGTACTCTGCCAGCTTGATTGACCCAGACACCTGCATGCATTTACCATCCTAGCCCAGATCAATGTCCCACTCACCACCCAAATGTCACCCAAACGCTGCAACACCATTCTCATACCATAGCCTTGAAGCGATGCTGACCCCCAAATCATAGCTAATGCCATCTCTCTCTTCCACCCCACAGGCAGCGGACATGAAACTGAGGGCCATGAAGCCACCCAGCCCTCCACCTCCAGGGGCACAGGCAGGGGACAGCGGAAGCCTGTAGGAAGGAGGAGGCCACAGGCAACACCATCTGCACCAGCAACCCCCATGGAGGCTGCACAACCACCACCCACACCCCTACCCATGCCTGCACTGGGAACGGACACATACCCCACAGTCCACTCGGAGGAATCCAGTGTGGCAGGGGAGCACGCTGCCATGTGCCTCATCGACGAGCCGGAGAGCCCTACATCGGTTCACCTATCTGACGTGGGGGAGACATGTGACACAGCGTACAGGCCGGAAACACCATCTCACACACAAGTCGCACTCAGCGACTCTGGGGAGAGTGACACCCCAATCCTTACAGGCCAAGGAGCACCACCTGCCTGTCCTGTATCCTCCTCCCCTGCCGAAAGCCCACAGAGCCCTGCACGGTCAACACCACGGCTGGCTACCACATCTGCCACACCATCCACGGATGGAGTGCACGGGCAGCGCATCACAGCCCTGCTGGAGGACTTCCTACGGGACAACCGTCAATCACATTCACAATGCCACAATGACCTGCAGGCCCTGGGTGAGGTAATCACTTCAAACACCAACCGCCTCTGTGAGGTGCTGGGCCGGATTGCTGATGCCCTGGAGGCAGCACACCCAAGACCACAGCCCCAGTGGGAGTACCCACCATCACAAAGTTCATCCACACAGACCAGCCCTGTCCGCCGGTCAATGCGGACACTCCGCCGCCAGAACATGAATCCCCCTGGCTCCGGAAGTGGCCAATGAACATCCTGGCACACACATTTGGGAGGGGGTGGGGGGTGAGGGTGTGTCATTGGGAGTTGGGGGGAGGGGGAGGGGGGTGAGGGTGGTGGTTTTGTTGTACACGTTCAAACTTAAACTTTTTAATACACTGGTTGTTCATTCACTAAAACAGAGTGGACATTGATCATTTTGCTTGTGTATTTTAATGTCGCACAGTACATGGTGTACATGTATCCCCACACCCCGTGCCCAATGTCCTCTCATCCTGAAACCCTCAGCTGACTTGTGAGTCAGAAATATTGTCCAATCAATGCTTGACGCACAGAACGTCCCTCCTGTGCATCGGGACCCGGCTGCTGTCCTGCCATTCCTACCTCCTCCCCCTCATCGTCATCTGGTGGTGGCATTTCCACATCAGGGGGCAGTGGCACGTTCCGACGGATGCACATGTTGTGTAGCATTACACATGCCATGGTGATCTTGGACACCTTCTCGTGGCTGTAGATGAGTGCCCCACCTGAACGGCTGAGGCTACGAAATCGTGCCTTCAAGAGCCCGAAGGTCTGCTCTATCACCACGCGTGTACGGGTATGGGATCTGTTGTAGTCCTCCTCGTGCCTGTTCTGTGGGTTGCGGACGGGGGTCATGAGCCACGGCTTCAGAGGGTAGCCAGCATCACCTGCATGGAAGTGGAAATGAGGTAATCGTGTGTGCCCTCATGGTGGAAAATTGTACTGGTCATGCATGGCCACAGATGATTACTGGGATGAGCATGCATCCCCCCCTTCCCGGCCAGGTAGAGTATGAACCCCCCCCCTTCCCAGGCAGGTGGAGTATGAACCCCCACCCCCCTTCCCAGAACTACTCACAGCCCCAAAGCAACGCCATGGCCCATTCAGATGACTCACCAAGCAGCCAGGCACGACGTCCGGCATGTCGCTCCATGTAGCGTGGTAGTGTTGAGTTCCGCAGAACCAAGGAGTCATGAGTTGATCCGGGGTATCGGGCATTGCAATGTGTGATGGATTTACTGGCATTACACACCATCTGGACATTGATGGAGTGGTATTGCTTGCGGTTGCGATACGGCACCTCCATGGCATGCGGGACCACCAATTCAACGTGGGTGCAGTCGAGGGCACCTATGCAATTTGGCATGCCTGCCAGTGCATGGAAGGCAGCTTTGGTGTCGTAGATCTCCTGGGGAGTCTGGGGTAGGGATATGTATTCCCTTGTGTGGGTGAGGAGGGCATCCAACACTTCTTTGAGTATCCGTGAAAATATGGGCTGAGAAATGCCATGCATTTGCCCCACTGTATGCTGGTAGGTGCCTGTGGCAAGGAAGTGGAGAACAGACACTACCTTCAGTAGAGGGGGGATGGCAGTGCGTATTTCTATGCGGCTCACGATATCATCATGTATCATGTCCACTATGCTGGTAATGGTGTCCCAGTCAAGCCGGTACAGGGTGTGGATCTGCTCTGGTGTGAGGTTGAAGGGGGTGGCTCTGATTCGGGGGATTGGGGGCTGCCGGCGCGGTAATGGTGGCTGCACCGGTAGGGCATGCTGGCCCTGTCTCACCCTCCTTCTCCTCCTGTGTATCCTCTGTGGTGGTGGCTGTGGTTGTTGTTGTTGCTGTTGTAGTTGTTCTTGCCTTGCAAGCAGGGCCGCCAGCTCCAGGAATGCTGCTACAATCGGTATCATTCTGGTGTGGGAGGGGGTGTGGTGTGTGGGTGTGCTCCTTTTGTGCTGTGCCAGACTCCATTGCCTCCACCTGTGCTGATTGAGTGCACCTGTTCCTCTTGGAAACACTGCTCAGGGTCCTTTACACCTTCTCAGCGATGCCGGTATTTACTCCATGGCGGTAAGGTACTTTGCGGTCTTGTGGAGGCCGTTTTTTCCATGTCCGCTTTACTTGGGATCAGCTCCGGTTTACGCCATGCCGCTAATTACGGCATGGCGTGTCGTGCGCGTGCCACTAAACTGCTATTTACGGCATCGTACTTTACGACGCCGTAAATAACGGTGTGGTGGGTCAGAATGGGCCGTAAAGGGAAACGATGCCGGTATTCCTTTACCGGCATCATTTTTCCCTTACCACCCAACTCGGAATGAGGCCCATAGTGTCCAATTATTCAATCCAAAATATCTCTCTTTGTTGCAACAATTTCATAAAATCCCCCTCTCCCCCCCTTTCTGGGAAGTTTCACTGATTCAAGAATGACAAATTTGATTTGTGCTATTGTGTGTCTCTCTGAGATAAAATGTTGCACAACAGGTGATTTGGTCGAGAGATTCCTTATGTTGGATTTATGCTCCCCCATCTTATTTCGGCTTTCCTGCTTGTAAGTCCCACATAATACATGCTACACGGGCATTTTATGCCATATATCACATTCTTTGTGTCACATGTAGATGTGTGCATTAGTGTGATTTCTCGTCTATTATATGGATGGCAAATTGAATCACCTCTCAATAAATTGTTGCAACAATTACAGTTATTGCAAGGAATCGTGCTTTTGTACTGTTGTTTCAATTTGGTTTTTTGGGTAAAATCTGATTTGATCAGATGATCTCTTAAGGACCTGCTTTTCAGGGGTGTGTTACGCTCACCTGGTATAGACAGGGACACCACCCAGCCAGGTTACTCACTGGTATGCTTCTCAGCTTTGCCCTGATGTGGTCTGCGGGGAAGGTTCTGCCTGAAATTACAGGAGGACGGTGTTCAAGACTGACTGACTGGGGTAAGTATCCTCCCTCCACCCCTGTATGATTTCAGTCCCTCTGGCGCCCTCTCCTCACCTTGTGGTAGAATTAGGTGTTGTCTTTCATGGGCGAGTACGGTCCAGTTACTTCACTGACGCCGGCCCGTTTGATATTATTCAGGTAGGTCTTATTGCTGTTCTTTAGTTTTGTTGCTATCCTGCATGCCTTATTTTGTTTAAAATGTCTCTTTTTTCTCCCTTAGGTATGCAGAGCTTCAGAGCGGCGAACTGGCTTAGTTGAGCCCCGCTGGTAAATGATGGCGCATTAAGAGCGCTATGATGCGGTAAGTAAGCGCTATGTGCAGCGCTGCAAAGTCTTGCCTTTGCTAACCTGTGTTTTCCTTCCTTGTAGGTCACAGTGTTCTTCAGCGCGAGTGGAATGTCCAGAGTGGTGCCAGCCGAGAGGTGACCAGCCAGGTAAGCCTTTTGAGCAGTTCATAATTTGTAAATGTCTCTACTGCTTTCTTTAATGTTGCCTCTATCTTCCTCTTTCAGGTCGTTCTGTCCGCGAGGCGTGCAGATTCGAGGAAGCTGTTCTCAGTAGCTGCGTGTGTTTAAAGATAAAGACTGCAGGTAAGATGCTGCTGCTAATGATGTTCCTTTTGTCTCCTTGCAGGTTCTGCTTCTCTGAGGTTCGAGGGAATAGCTGGACACGGTGAGCGTCACGTTGCAAGCTGCAAAGTAACACGAAGCGTGTTGTCTTGCTCGGGTGTGGTTTAAATAGCCCCAACAAAATAGTCCAGGTAAAGTAGTCCCTAGCTACCACACCTAAAACACTAGACCGCATAGCTTGGTTCTTAGGGAACCAGCTATGTGGATGCTTCCATGGTGGCTGACAATACAATAAAGTAGTTCCCAAGCACATTGTTTTTCATTGTGTATGAGCCTGGCGCCATAAGCGCCAGGACTGGCCCCATGAGGGCTTTTGTAGAGGATGCCAGGCTCTAGAGACCCTAGTCCTGACTCCACCTGGCCAATGGGTTTGCCAGAGGGGGTTTTGGGCGAGGGTCGTGACAGCACTCCCCCCTAAGGCCCCTCCCATGGTGTTCCTTCTGTCCGGCCCAGGTTTGGCTGGGAAGTTCCGATGGAATTTCCTGATTAGACGTGGTGTGTGGATATTCTCACTGGGCTCCCAGGATCTATCTTGTGGTCCAAATCCTTTCCAATCGACGAGATAATATAGCTTGGTCCTAGAGTATTTAGAGTCCAAGATATCTTTGACTTCGAATTCTGTTTCTCCGTCAACAAGTATGGCCTTAGGTGGTGTCCCAATCCGTGTGCCGGGTTGCATTGGTTTCAGAAGGGACACATGAAATACCGGGTGGATGTGTAGATTAGGTGGTAAATCCAATTTCACGGCTGCTGGGTTGATAATTGCCTTAATGGTATAGGGTCCTAAGAATCTGGGATGAAAGGTCCGGGTTCCCTTGATGGGTATGAATTTAGCGGCTAACCAAACTTTGTCTCCTACTTGATAATCAGGGGCCTTTTTCCGGTGTTGGTCCGCAAATCCCTTTTGTTTTTCTTTGGCATGAATAAGGTGATCCTTTGCCCTTTTGAAAGCCTGAGTAATGGTTGTGTGTAGAGTCTTTACCGCTAGCATTTCCAGGCTGGCTGGAAGGTCTAGTTCAGAGGTACGTGGATATCTGCTATAAAGGGTATAGAAGGGCGTTTGTCCAGTGCTTGAATGCAAAGAATTGTTATATGCATATTTGGCTATCCATAGTAGGTCTTTCCAATTCCTTTGTTCGTGGTGCAGCATGCACCGTAAATATTGCTCGAGTGTCTGATTGGTTCTCTCTGTTTGGCCGTCCGTTTGGGGATGGTGACTGGTAGATAGCCGAATGTCGATCTGTACCATTGCACAAAATATTTTCCAGAAGTTTGAAACAAACTGGCTGCCCCGATCAGGGACCAGAACCGAAGGGAAGCCATGTAGCTTAACCATGCCCTCCAGGAACACTTTTTCTAAAGTGGCTGCGTCTGGGAGGCCTTTGAGAGGAATAAAATGGGCCATCTTCGAGAATAAGTCCACAACTGCAAGGATGGTGTTGAACTCTTGGCTTGGAGGTAGATCAGTGATGAAGTCAACTGAAAGAGTGTGCCATGGAACTGGAGGAATGTCCTATGGTTGTAGGAGACCAGATGGTTTTTGTTTCTGTGATTTATTTTGTGCACAGACACCGCAGGACTGAAAATACTGAGTGATGTCCTTACGCCAGGTAGGCCACCAAAAGTTCTCTTTCACCTTAGCTAGGGTTTTGGTGATCCCAGGATACCCTTCGATCAGTGAATCGTGATAGTTTGAAATAATATGCTGTGTAATTCCTTCTTGGGTACATATAGGTGATCCCTAAAAAAGGGTAGATGGTCCTTGATGGTATATTGTTCTCCTTGAGTTTGCCATGCGAGGTAGGCATCAGGATTCATTGTCCGTTGGATTTCTTTTCGTAGTTCTGCTTGTGTTAAGGCTGTTGTGATACCCAAGAGTTTGTCTTCAGGTATAATAGGTACTGGGTCTGGAGTTGTATATACTATTTCATCCATGCCCATGCGAGATAAGGCATCCGCCTTTCCGTTTCTGACTACTGGTCAAAATGTGATTACATAATCATATTCAGCGAAGAAAAGGGCCCACCGTAATTGGCGCGAGGACTGGGCCTTGGCTGTTTTGAGATATTGCAGGTTTCGGTGGTCTGTGATGACTGTAATGGTGTGTCTGGCCCCCAGAACGTAGTGCCTCCAGGCTTTAAAGGCGGATTTGATAGCCAGGAGTTCCTTGTCCGTGATGGCATAATTAATCTCTGGAGGTGAGAACTTTTTCGACCAGAAGGCCACAGAATGTAGCTGGCAGGTTTCCGGGTTTCTCTGTGAAAGGACACCCCTCATTGCGAGACTGGACACATCAGTTTCAACGACATAAGGGAGGTCTGGACAAGGATGTAGCAGGATTGGAGTGGAGGTAAACCTTTGTTTAAGTTCCTGAAAGGCTTCTTCTGCTTCTTCGGTGCAAGCAAACTTTTTATTGTATTTTCGTAATAGTACTGGGATTGGGTGCACAACCTGAGAGAAGTCTGGGATGAACCGGCGGTAGCAGTTCGCAAAGCCCAGCATGCTTTGTACCCCTTTCAGAGACGTCGGTGAAGGCCATTTCAGAATGGCATCTACCTTGTGCATGTCCATTCTGATGCCTCCTGGAGTAAGGATAAAACCAAGAAATTCTACTTCGGTGACGTGAAAAAAACATTTTTCAAGCTTTGCAAACAAGCGATGTTGACGGAGCTTGGTGAGGACTGAAAGAACGTGCCTGACATGATCTTGTTCCGAGGCTAAGTATACGAAGATGTCGTCTATGTACACTAAGGCGCACACATCAATTAACTCCCTTAGGACGTCATTCATGAAATACTGGAATGCCGCAGGAGCGTTGCATAACCCGAAGGGCATGACTTGATATTCAAACAAGCCGTACTTAGGACTGGCCCCATGAGGGCTTTTGAAGAGGATGACAGGCTGTAGAGGCCCGAGTCCTGACTCCACCTGGCCAATGGGTTTGCCAGAGGGGGTTTTGGGCGAGGTTTGTGACAGGGTGTTGGCACTGCTCAGAGAACTATCAAAGCAATGCAAAGTCTAATAAAGTAGTGTTAAATAGACCAAGCAAGCAGCAATCTTAAGTTATAAGAGAACTAAGAGAAACGTGTAATTATCAAATAAAGACCCAAAGCCTTGAGACAATACATCGCCATCAGGGGAGCTACTTACCCGAAGACACTATCCATGACGTTTTCACTATTCTTGCAGTCCTTATTAGTTAGAGGAGAAGTGAGCAGTAGTAAAAGATATTTATTTCGGATAATGATATCCTTCAAAGATCATTCAATCACGTATATTTACAAAAAATGTATATTTAAGTAACAATGTTGTGCAAGGTAATTACAAACTAATCACATTTATTAAACAATATCCACATTTCCCAAGTACAGAACTGCATAAAATCTGGCTTTTCCGGTCACTAGCCATTAAGTGCTTATATATTCAATGAGCACAACAACAATCATGATAAAACATTACCAATTGTAAAGTGCTTGTGCATTCTATAAGCACTATAAAAGATTCATTGTAAAGGTTTATCAAAGCAAGCATTGGCCATCGATTTCCATACTATATTCCCTACTACATGTAATTGAGACCTTATAGTCAGCAGTCATAAAGTGCTTATAGATTCAGTATGCGCACAGGTAGTTGTTATAAAACATTACCAGTCGTAAAGTGCTTGTGCATTATATAAGCAATATAAAAGATTCACTGTAAAGCTTTACCAAAGCAAGCATTGGCCATCTATTTCCATATTATTTCTCATACTACATGTAATTGAGACCTTATAGTCACCAGTCAGACAATGCTTATAGATTCAATATATGTACAGGTAGTTGTTATAAATCATTACCAATCATAAAGTGCTGTCCATTCAAAGTGCTACAAGATTCACGCTAGGACATTGCCAGGGAAGATATTGTGTTCCCTTATTCTCTAGGCTCTTCTTATATACAGAGACACTGACCTAACCATTATTGGGGTTGCTATACTCGACAAGAAAAACAACACTGGTCGATACTGCGCCAATCTATTTCCTTTCATTAAGGGTACCAATAGCTCTTTCCCTGGTTGAGCATAACCAGGGAAGAAAAAAAAGAAATTAGCTAGACCTTCTGGATCTGCGTTGTTACAGGGACCCTATCAAATTTGCTGCTGGTCCTTGTCAAATAATCTTTGATTTCATCACTATTTATTTATTTATTTATTAATTTTTTATTTGTACTGCGCTGAGGGCTATAATCATGAAGCGTCTATTTGCCAGTTTTGCAATTTCCAGGGACTCTATAACCTCTTGCCTAACCCTTTAGCCTGTTGTTAAGTTCACGGCCCTCTTTACAATTCAATAATGTTGGGTTCTTTCACTTTCTCTCTCCCACACCCTGTTTCACCATCAGATCTACCAGGATGAGTTGAGTCAGTGCTGCATTTGGATTAATCCAAACTCTAATCTACATGAGGGTGGGTTCTAAAGACATTTCATCCACAATACAACTTAATCCAATGTCATTGTGTGTAGCAAAATTTGGGGCTGAGGAAACCAAAAGTGATTAGTGTGGGCTCAGGTTTGATAAGTGTAGGTTTAGGTTTCATTAGTGTCGGCTTAGGTTTGATTAGTGTAGGCATAGGTTTGATTAGTGTAGGCTTAGTCTTGATTAGTGTAGGCTAAGGTTTGATTAGTGTAGGCTTAGTCTTGATTAGTGTAGGCATAGGTTTGATTAGTGTGGGCTTAGGTTTGATTAGTGTAGGCTTAGGTTTGATTAGTGTAGGCTAAGGTTTTATTAGCATAGTCTTAGCCTTGATTAGTGTAGGCTTAGGTTTGATTAGTTTAGGTTTAGGCTTGATTAGTGTTGGCTTAGGTTTGATTAGTGTAGGCTTAGGCTTGATTAGTGTAGGCTTAGGCTTGATTAGTGTAGGCTTAGGTTTGATTAGTGTAGGTTTAGGTCAGAGGTAGGGTCAGGAGCCGTTTCAGTATGTATGGAGCAAGGCTTTCTAGGGTTAAGACACTGCAATAAGATGCTGCAATGTTCAGAATAAGGAGACGCTCTGGCATATTGTAAACACTTTTCAGAAGTAACAAGAAAGAGACCTGGGCTAATAAACCTCATTAAAGAAGCAATTGCCCATCCAAAGTCAGCGTATGTCAGAATCAAACAAACCACTCAATTCTGGCGTTCATGCCCTCAACATAACGTTCTGACCAACAGAGGGGTTGCACAGGGGTGCGAGAGTTTCCGCATTTGAAGTCTGTGCAATACATCCTATTCGCTAATGGCATGCTATTTTTGTGTGTCCTTAGTTTTTCTGCCCCGGTGGGCCATGTGTTACAGTATCCACTGCCCACCCTGCCCCACCAGAGTTATAGGGTCATTTCTGTACCCAAATGGATTGATAAGAGTTTCAGCACTCAGAAGAATCTCTTTGGCATGCTGCTTCCGCTTTCACTCTGAGAAGATGACAGAGATTTCCAGAGCTTCTCAGTGAGGACAGAGAAGGCCTGGCTGCCAGGACGAGCTATGCAGTGGCGTAACACAAAATGTGGGGGTCCTCCTGCGAGCCATGCTGAGGCCCCCCCAACTCAGCCACACTCTGGGCTGGCCTAGATTGTCACGCTTGCGCAATAAGCACAAACGTGCTGCTGAAGGGGTATGCCACACACTGCACTAGGAGAAAGATATAAATATGTATTTTAATGCAATATACAGCACACTTTCTGAGAATGAATGTGCTATAAAGCCACAGTGTTTGCAATTGTTTTGTAGGTTAACACCAATCCAATACATGCAAGTCACCAACAGTGCACAGAAACATTAATGCGTTGCTATTAAAAATGCCATGCCACAATGAAACCATGTCCAACTGGCTGCACAATGTAGACCAGTGTAGACACGTAATAACATTACAGTAAAGCATGCCAGGCCACATTTAGACATACCTAGACTGGTTGCACCTAAATGCCAGTCGAAGCAGTAACACTGCTCAAGAAGAGAGCACACATTAAAGCCTGCGTCTCCGTGGCCTCTAACAACACGACCAAACTCTTTCAAATCTACAAGGAACTGGTCAATCCTGCTGCAGTCTCTACCTCTCCTGTTCCCTCGCTCTGTACAGCCCTCTGTACAGCTCTGGCCTCTCACTTCTCTGCTAAATCTCAGGACATCCTGTCCTCTATCTCCTCTTCCTCCCCCTCTTCCTCTCTCGGCCCCCTTTGGCCATCTCTACCTCTCCTTTTTCCTCTTTCTATGTGACAACAACTGACAAGGTTTCTAGACAAGTCCGATCTATGAAATTGTTATCCAAACAGGTGCCCCCCTGCTCCGCCAGAACCATCAAGGGCCATATTGACACCCTCGCTCCAGCCTTGGCCGATTTCTGTAATCACTCTTTCGCCACTGGAACGTTCCCCTCTCCCCTTCAGCACTCCCTTGTGAACCCACTCCTCAAGAAGCCGTCTGCTGATCCTACCTGCCCGGTAAACTATCGCCCAATCTCCATCACCCCTTTCCTGGGCAAACTCTTGGAAAAGCTTGCCATCTCCCATCATATTCTCCACACTGAATCTGTTGGTTGTCTCCATGACCATCAGTCTGGCTTCAGAGCTGCAAGAGGCATGGAAACTGCTTTCCTGAACACCCGTGAAGATTTGCTCTCTAACCTCGATTCCAGCATTCCTTCTGTCCTCATGCTTCTTCTTTCCTCTGCTTTCGACATGGTCAACCTCGCCATCCTGATCAAACGACTCTGTGAGAACCTGGGCATCACGGATCAGGCCCTGGAATGACCAACCTCCTTCCTCTTGGACCGCCCCTCCCCTCACAGGTCCATCTTGGTCCCATTCTCTCTGCCATCTCTCAATACCTGTGACGTTCCCCAGGGATCCATCCTCTCATCCTGGAACCTCTACTTGGCCTCTTTGGCCCACCTGATATCTCCCTTCTCCTCTAACTTTCAGTGGTATGCAGATGACTCAGCCTTCCTTCAGGCTCCCCTCAGCCTCCACTCTTCACTCACTCATTCCTGACTGTCTATCCATGATTCAGGATTGGTGCGCCTCCAACGATCTCTGCCTTAATGCCAGTAAGACAAAGATCCTTCTCATTGGGACCCATACCCCTGCTTTCCCTCTCTCACTCTGGCTGCCCGACTTGGGCCCTCTTCCTTCACCTTCCTGCGAGGCAAAAAACCTTGGTGTCATCTTCAACGCCACTCTCTCTTTCTCTCCTCACATCTATGATGTTGCCAAGAAGTCCCACTACCAGCTGCTCCTCAAAGGGACTCTTCCCTTTCTCACTTTCCACCAGAAGCTCAATGTCTCCAGAGCTCTGGTGCTCTCTAGGCTGGACTACTGCAACAGCCACTTTCTCAATCTGCCTTCCTCTACTATCTGTCATCTGCAACTAATACAGAACAGGACTGTGAGACTTATCCTTGGCCTCAAGACCAGGGATTGTATCTCTCCAGCCCTGAAATCTTTCCACTGGCTCCCAATGGCTGCAAAGATCAAGGTCAAGACCCTTTGCATTGTCCACAAGGCCTTCTGGGGTCGGGGCCCACACTACATCTATCGCTCTCTTCCAAAATACCTTCTTTCTCTAGCCCTTCGCTCAGCTACCTCAAACTCTCTAAGGCTTACACGCTTCTCCAGGCAGAGAGTGGGGGGGGGGGGTAGATCTCTCTCCTCTGCTGGTGCCTCCCTCTGGAATGGCCTCCCTGCCCCTCTCAAACTTGAAGCGGACCTCCTGAAGTTTCGGAAGCAGCTCACAACTTTCCTCTTCTCTGCTTTTTCTCTATCTCTTTCCCCTGCTGACATATCTGTCTGCTGTAACGACTAGTTGCTTGGCTACCCTCAGAGTCTCTCTGAGTCCAGGCTCTTTCTTGATCCGTCTCCCTTGCACTGCCTCCGGGCCTACCATGCACTTAGGAGCTGTAACTGTAACCCTGCAGTCCCTTGTTCTCCTTGCACTACCCACAGCCGCGCTGCCCTGGCTGCACTTACTCAGAGCTTTGCTGTCCTGTTTTCCCCTTCCTTCTCCCATGCACGCCCCCCTCCCTTTCCCTTTGCACTTCTTGTTCTTGCAATGACACAAGGTCTAGTGAGATTGTTTGTCTTGTCCTCCCTCGATCTTCCCTCCCTTGTCTCTTCGCATTTTATGTAGAAACACTTGTGTACAGGCGTGTTATAAATGACTTGTATCATATCATATCTTTTTATCACAGATGCCCAGAAAAATATACAATGCCGCAGTAAGAAATGGCTAGACTGACAGTGCACAAATGCCAATCTAGCCAGGTATTTACACTTAGCACAACTCCTTTATCAGAAATGCCCAGTTAAAAAAAAGTCATACCAAACTGAGGAATGACTAGACTGGCTGCACCAAAATACCTCTCTACCCACTAATACCACATATCATGCTTGCTTAGCCTGGACATGAACGACCATTATGATTTATCACACCCCCCCCACACATCCCCTCTCCCTCCCAACCACTACCCCAACCTCCAAAATCATCTCCTTGGCCCAGAATTACCTCCACGTCCCTCTTCCTTCTCCCAGAGCTTCTATATGAAGCTCCTTGCCGCATAGGTAAGTACTGGGATGAGGAAGAGTGGGACTGGGAGTAATGAAGATTACAGGTAGCTAAATCAGGCATTACCTCCATGTACCTCTACCTCATCCCAGTACTTGTGTATGAGGCAGAGTGCCTCACACACAAATACGGCCTCATACATAAGTACTGTCACGAGGAAGAATAGGGCTTGGAGTAATGAAGGCATTAAACACAAGTAGTGGCGCAACACCATTGAGTTGACCGGGCTTCAGCACCCCCCCCCCCTGAAATGTTGGGCTATGTTGACTCGACCTGGCTGACCTTTAGAGCAGTTGTCGGACAGAACAGGACACAGATGTTAAACAGCACCTGGGTTTTGCTGTTAACAAGGGCCACCAATTACCAAAGTAAAGCATTTCACTGTTAGTACCTGCATTCAAACGCCACATTGTTTAGGCAATTGAAATCGTGTTGTGGGTTTAGTACTTGCATGCTAGGGGAGCGATTGGAAGAGTAGAGAGGGAACAGGAGACTTAAAGGAGAGAGTTAACTGCTTGTAACATTGAAGCTGCACTAGAATAGTCTCATTAATATGCGTAGAAAAGTTAGATACCCCACACAAATAAACTTGCCCCTCTCCACTGCCTGTGAAGTTAGCGCCTCTCCCAACATTTGAAGGGTTAGCCCCCCGAAATGTAGGTTTTGATGTGCCCCTGTACACAAGCACACACACCATTCACCATATACACACCTAGCCATCCATACATTTAAGTGTGCACCCTTTCACCATACAGGCACACTCAGGTAGCCACCCGTACATTTAAGTGTGCACCTTTTCACCCTACACCCACTCAGGCAGCCACCTATACATTTAAGTGTGCACCCTTTCACCATACTGGCACTCCAAGGCAGTCACCCATACATTTAAGTGTTGACCCTTTCACCGTACACGCACACCCAGCCACCCATACATGTGTGTGCACCCGTTCACCATACACACACAGGCAGCCTCCTATACATTTAAGCAGGGGTGTTGCTAGGTCTGGAAAAGATCAGGGGCTAAGCTAATTTCAGGACTGGCAGGATTCGGGGCTAGCTATAGCCTTTTGGTTGTAGCCCCTGATCTTCTATCCGGGGCTACAACCAAAAGGCCCCGGGCTTTAGCCCCATCTGCCCCCCCTAGCAACGCCTCTGCATTTAAGTTTGCACCCTTTCACCATACACACGCACACATCATGGGGCTGAGGGGAGCCCTATTACTTCAAAAAGAAATTGGGGCTCATTACGGGTCCAGGGGTAACCGTGTTGGTGCTACCGGCGGGTTGCCGCCAGACCTGTAAAAAATTACCGCCGCCTGACTTCCTGGTGCCACCGGCCTATTCCAAGTCCGGCGGCGTGAAGTCAGGCGCTGGTAATTTCGTTAATCCCCATTCCTGTGGCGTCCCATAGGACGCCACGGGAATGGGGACACGGATGCACCGGCACCATTGTTAAATGTGCCGGTGCTTCTGTGACGGGTCTGCCTACCATGGCCGCTGTGCCCGTAAGGGTCAGACCTGTCGGCATGGCAGCCACAGCAGGCAGACCTGCAATATGCCGGTCTGTTTCCTTTTTGAAGTCACTCTAACTTCATTAAGAAATTATTTCAGTTAAGGACCGAATCATAATGGAAATAATGTATTTATGAAGGCAGATTGACTTCAAAAATAAACTATTTCTTTTTGAAGTCATAGGGACCCTCCCCCGACCCCATGACACGGAGGCCTCCAGCTTAGGGTCTTCCATGTCATGGGGTTGGGGGAGCCCCCAGACTTCAAAAAGAAAGTTTCTTTTTGTAGTCACTCTGCCTTCATAAGGAAATTATTTCTGTTGCAGAAATTTCATTATGAATGCAGAGTGAATTGAAAAATAAACTTTTTTATTTTTTGAGAAAAAAAATAATATTTTTTTAAAGTGGGGCCGGGGACCCCTGTTACGACAGTGGAGCTATGCAGGGTCAGGTTATAGACTGGCCGCTGGCAAAGCAGGAGTGAAGAACCTCTTTTTGATATGAAAGTCTTCAATCAATTCTTTTGGGCATATTTGTGGGCATTCATTCTATGTATAGCACATCCTAAATCACCCCACCTGTGCACCAAGCATTGACTAATTACTCCTCTTGGCACCACATTTTTCAGGTTGGTTTACTCGTTCCCATGCCTCACTTGTGGCACCTCTAATGGTTCTGAAATGGCCACCTCTACTTTAAACTGAGGGGAAATGCTGACGCCAGCCGCTGCCGAGCCACCCTCTGCCTGTACCCTTAGGTAAGGTTATCAAATGACTATGGGCCTTATTACACGGTATGCGGTAAGGGTTTACCGGTACCGGTAAGGGCACCGGTACCGGTAAACCCTTACTGCCTTACTACGAGGTCCCTTTGCCGGACCCAACCTCAACGGCTGGTTTTACCAGCCGTTAAGGAACGGGCCCGCAAAGGGACCTTGGTGCTAATTACGGTACCATAATTTGCGGTACCGTAATTACCTCCTTCCCCATTCCCATTGAGCCCTATGGGGGCAAAAATGGGGATGGGGAAGTGCCTTGGTGAATGGGGAAGTACTGGCCCCGCTCATCTTGGAGTAGGCCGGTAATTCCGCCATCCACCAAGGCGGACATGGTAAAATACTGGCGGCAACCATGGCGCTAATAGCGCCATGGTTACCGCATCCCGTGTAATGAGGCCCTATATGTCATCAGGGACACCAATGCCCATTCTCATTTCGCCATCAATTGCATTCTCGGAGTTATAGTCTTTGGTCATTTCAATTGAATAAAATGGACTTAAGTAAAAGAAAAGTGCAGGGCTAGAATAAGGTTGTCCCTGTGCCGGTGACTTCATCAAATCATTTGTATCGAAGTAGATTTCGCTGAATTCTTTTTTTTTAATGGTTGATTTTGCCAAAAATATGTGCGGGGATACCCCCCGCAACCTCCCTACATTATTATCATATATTTACGGCAATAAACATTGTAAAAAATTCCACGAAATCTGCTTCAATGAATTCTGCTGTGACCAAAACTGCTGTTACTCCTAGTGACATGGACTGTTCAGGCCCAGAATACTGAGGTCAGCTGCGGTGGTCCAGTGGTGTAGTGTTTTTGTGTCCACCAGGATATTGATATTAATATTGATATTTTATTTCTATCGCGCTCATATACAAGTGTTTCAGAGCACGACAAGGCAAGGGAAGGGGAACAGGGGAGAACAAAAACAACGATCTTACTAGGCCCAGGGACATTGAGACCGCGCAAGTGCAGGGTAGAGGGGGAGGGGTAGAAGTGCATGGAAGGGGGAACAAAAAGGAGAGTGCGGAGCGAGGAGGAAAAAACATAAATAATAATAAATTAATAAATAAAAAGGCAACAAACAATGGGAGTGCAGCCAGCAAGTGCCAAGTGCTGGGTTTAAGGCAGCAGGCCAGGTAGGTCTTATACGTGCAGGAATAAAAGGGGAGGGCTGTATCCGTACAGATAAAGACCCCAGTGCAAGGGGTGGCCCGGAGGCAGTGCGTGAGGGTGGCAAGATGAGCAGTAGACTAGAGGGTAGAAGCGATCAGTGAGTGTGACCAGGTTCTGGGCCGCAACGCTACAACTCCTTGGTGGCACAGCAAGCATTTTTGAGGTACATTCTGATTAAATTCCTGCATAGGGAATTCCTATAAGCTAATGCAGTTGCTTGCTGCTTCCATCATGGGAATCATACAAGCTGTCAAACGTGCCACGAACCCAACATCTGGCGGCATACACTGGGAACAGACTTCCACTGTGATAAGGAGTTGACATTGTTATGTGACCAGCAAAGAACGGCGCAGTCTGCAGACTGGCTAACATTCATTAGTGATACTTAAGGACCACACAAATTAAATATATAAAAGGCCTACAAGCGAGTCGTGCAGATGGCGAGGCGCGGCGGCCCACATCGCCGAGGTTAACGTTCACGTCGTACGTCCCAGGGGGAGCTCACGTGACATTCAAGGTTGGCCGCAACAGCTTGGGATTTTTGACACTTTTCTATTCTTAAACTGGCGCTGATATGCAAATGAGCTCATCAGACCAGATTTTGTTGTTTGACGAACAAAATGTGGTAACTTTTTTTCTGAATCGCTTTTAAAGAGTTGAACATGTTGTACTCAGATGTAAAGATACTGGAAAACAAAGTTTGTGTCTGAGTGAGGGTAAGCATGGCTTAGAGAGACATATTCCGAACCCTGGTATGTACGGCTTATTTCCAATAATAATTTGCATTTTTATAGCGCTACGAACCCTCAGGGATCTCAGCGCTGCTTATTATTATCCATGGTGTGTGGTGCTCATTTATCGACCACGGAAGGATAAAGGCTGAGTTTGGCCTTGCTGGGATTTGACCCTGCGTCGGCAGGCTCTGAACAGATGTCAAAGCAAGTTTTCTACTTTCAGTGCTATCTGACTGGCCATCTGCATTTGATTTTTGCCCTCAGATTCCACCATTATCAGACTAATTACCAACTGGGTTGTCTAAGGCGGCTTGACATGTCGATACCCAGTGGGGCTCATTACAAGTTTGGTGGTGTGCGAAAAAAGTGGCGATAATGTGGCCAGAACAGAATTATTGGCACTTTTCTTATTGCCACTTTTCTGTACAGCTAAATTCTGAGATTGTGGTGAAGGGTTGGTGAAACTTCTAGAACACTGATGGAGGTCTTTCCTCTATTTCATCACCAAAAAGTGTCAGTCAGATCAGTTTTTTCAGATTACAAAAGGATCTGTAAACAACATCATAAAACAGCATCATAAATACATTGATCTGGTATACCTGGAACTGGTAAACCAGCAAGGATAACAAACATTGTGGAAATAGTGTGGGTGGAATTACTGCATGCGATAATACATCCAAATTCCCTATGGAGTCCTATGGACTCCGAAAATGGGGATTAACTCCCCCATTATCCCATCCATAATCTGGCATTAAATCCGCCAGGCCGTGCGGCAGTAACAGTAAACCAGTTTGGCAGTATTTCTGCTGGAAATTATGTCATCCTCATAATGTGGTTGAGGGGCCGATTCTGATCTCATGATGAGAAGAGTGTGAAAAAAATCACTTTCTCCCCTCCAGTTTCCAGCACCACCATTCTGAAGTGGGTGGAAGGGTAGATGTCGTGCTTTGCAGCAGCAACAGATGCTAAATTCTCTCGTTGTGTCGGAAACATTTGCTCCTGTGGCATTGCGAGCATTTCTTAAAAGACTGCCACTTTTCTAATTTAAGAAAGTTTTCTTAAGCTTTCAGTAAAGTAGAAAAGTGGTGCAGCAGTCTAGGAAGTGCTATATTTATAAAGACAAAAAGTGTGCAGTAGATTTTAACGTCATGTCACAGGTGCCGTATTTTAACTCCTTGTTTGATGTGTTAAACCTGTGCTGTTGGGAGGAGAATCCCTTCCATGTGGCTGCCCTGTATTCCTGATGGTTGCGAGGGCTGTTGTCTAGCCATAAATCAGGCACATGCAAAAGCAAAGGCTGTCTTGTTCCTGCAACACATTCTTTCATTATCTAGGTATGGTGTTTGTAGGGAAATTGTTCCTTCTTCATGGAAGAACACTTTCCTAAGTTTGCACATATGTCAGAATCATCAGTCCCTTAGGGTGTTGTAAACCTTGAAAAAAGATCCTCAAAGCAATATTCATTAATGTATGTAACACCTGTTCTAAATTTGCTGAGAATATTTTGAGGGTGGCGAAAAAAGTTAAGGTTAGTTGTATAAACATAGTATGTCCAGTTTGTGTTTGCAGTTTTTTTAATGTTTAAATCATATATGTCGGATGGGGGCAACATGGATGGTAGACTTTCCTCTAATATTTATGCTGCAACAGTTTCTAAGAAGAAAATCAATGTAGTCACTTGACAAAATGGTGGACCTGCCCTTAGTACTAGCGAAGGGGTGAATAGCTATGGCACGGTGTAGCTCAAAGCGGTCTAGAATAATAGATTGGTTTAGAGATATGATCGAATGGGTGAAGTCTGAACTTGCAACTCTGATCAGAATAGAAGGGATGGATGTGGAGGTGACGACAGCGAACAGGACAGAGTGGGCGCCACTCCTGAGTGGCTTATTCTACCCTTCAGATGACAGACCTCCAGGGGGCAATAGCTTTGGATGGACATGGAATTAGAACTATTGAGATCCGATACCAGGGAAGGGGTACGGAGAAGCGCTTACAAATATGGCACGGGACAATCATATGTACAGTACGCAGACTACAGCTGTTGGTGGAGAAGGAGAGGAGATGGGAACAGTAGATGCAGTTTAATTGGATGTTTTCTTCGAATTGATACTTTTTAAACTGAAGGATGCAACCTGCTTGTTGTACTTCACATGATGCTAAAACAAATAAAGAGGTTTTAACATTTTTCTATGTTTAAATTATTTTCACCTCTTTTAAAAGCGGCCAAAGATAACACTTTAGTGAGCTTGCTTAATCTGGAATCATGTTTCATTTTCAATTAAGCATAAGCCAGTGAACCCGGGAACACCTGTACATTGGCTAAATAAATTCAAGATCTCAGGAGTTGATAGGTCATTTGCAGCATGCCGACCTGCCATTGGTAGGATCTTGTAGTGCGTCAGGCTCTCAGGGTTTGCCTGCTTGTTCTCTTCTGAGTTTGTAAATGGCCTTGAGGAAGACACTGCAGAATGGAAAACATTTGACACATTTTCATTTTTTAAAACTGCCCTTTGACATACCACTGCTGACACATACTCACCACATTTGCCCATATTAGCCATTCTTACAATGGCATGTGGTCTGCGCTGCAGTCCAGGCCTTCTTGCTAAATGCACAGTGCAATGAAAACACTTTCATGTTTAGTGAAATGCAAGCCGTGAGATTACCTTTCGCATGTTGTAATAAAGTACAGTACAGTTTTTTCCAATAGCCCGGGTTGCGTGCCATCGGCCTTGGACCAGGGACATTGCACTTTTATTCTGTAAACAATTCTGTTGACTGCTGCTGTAGGCTTTTTCTAGGATGGAGCCAATGTTCTCACAAAATACAAAACATAGATAATGGCAAACATTGAGAACTACAAAATGCAGTCCTTTCTGTAGTTTTATTGTGCAGTTTTAAACAGGATTCTGTAGTTCACTGACACATTTCTTTGGAACCATTTCTAGGGCTGAATGACATGTCCTCGGCCAATATTTACGCAAGAAAGATGCTGTCAGCAAAAACATATTTCTTGGCACAATTCCTAGTAGCTGATGATGCTTGTGTCCTCGATATTTTGTTTAGAAAAATGTTTTGTGCTGGACAAAGTTTGGGGATTGTAGGCATGCAATGGGGACAGCCCGAAGAGTATATAACGCAGTAAGATCAGCCCCTGCACACAGCTGGTTGGGGTGGCAGAGCTGGCAGGAAGACAGAGCAAAAGCATCCAACTGTTTGGAGAGGGAGCACAGAGGTTTCCAGTTAGGAGGGGTCAATGCCCGCTTTTTTCTTTTACTGGATCTGAATACCTTCCAGGTGGCTAATGGCTGTTTTGAAGCATTTAGAGTCCGTAAAGGACTCTACCTATTGATTCTTGAGCAGAATATGGATTCTGTTTGAGCTGCTTGGGGAACAGTTCTATTTTACCCGCAAGGAAAATCAGCTCACCACCTAAAGAGCAAACATCCTATTCTGGATTGGCTAGATGCTGGCACCACTGCAACCAATGGACATTTAATACCTTTGTGATGCTTTTTATGTTATTTTTGATACTTTTTTAATGAAAAGATCATGCTGTATTGATAGGTTGCTTTTTGTGGAATTTGTCAATTTATTTGTTTTTCTTGCATTGTGGATAATCCCAGGCATCCAGTCTTCTCCAGACCTCTTCACCTCCCCACTATCTACAGTTAGTGAGTATGAGGAGGCACTTTACCCTTCACTTGATATCACATTGAGAAAGGTATTTAGTTATCTCATAGAAGCAGATGCTTCTATGAGATTGCCTATCATGACCTGGTGAGGCAGGTGCTGGATTACTTAGCATGATTTGCGAGATTGCCTATCATGACCTGGTGAGGCAGGTAGGCATTTTTAAGGTGACTCTGATTTCATAGAGAAGGTTGATCTGTCTTACAAGTTTCCTTGAACAATGCCAGTTGGTTGGTTGGTTGTTTATTCATAGGGCGCCAGAAAACCCTTGGGTAGCTGGGCGCACAGAGTAACAAGAATACTTAGAACTTGGTTACAGGTTACAGTGTTATCACATGTTGGTATTATATGTTATACACAGTAATTACATTATATACAATCTTTACTTTACATATATGTACATAACATAAACGGGAGATGCATTATGTACGTTTTACATGATAGAGTGGAGAGGTGCGTATGGTATCAGTACACAATACACAAGGTCTCAAGTTTCAAAGGTCATTGCGACAGAGCCAGGTGCGGGTATTGTCAGTCTAGAAAAATGGATACCTCTAATTTGTGACCGCAAACGTATTTTGGTGGCCGTGGGCCAACCGTTTCATGCACGATATGACAGAATATAGGTTTTCGAGTTTGCCAATGAACGGCCATTTTGATGTAACAAAAATCGCCATTTTGTTTTCTTACCATTGCTCATTGCTTTCTGTTCCTATTGCTTCGCAGTATATTTTCTGCTTACACTGCTCGACTGTAAAACATTGTTGTCTGCACGTAAAAAGGACCAGGCCGCAGGGACGTGAGGATAACAAGAGTTTGTTGAAACACAACGTAGGCAGCGCCAGGAAGAATGCCCGGCTCCCTCCCGAATGTAGCCTTGAAGCAGAGCTGCAGGGCATTTAATCATTTTGCAGCTGCCAGCCAGTCTCGTTATATGGTAGAATATGTTAGAATAATACAGCTAAAGGCTTGAATTATGCTTTTCTTACGGCCCCCCTTTACTGAGCCCCGTTAGAGCGTGTCTGCTCCCAGGACACGAATAGCACCTCATAGATAGCAAGGTCTGGAATGCAACTCTCCCCCCGTATGTAGCTCGCTTCCAAGAACAGAAGCGCTGTGTTCTGTTCAACAACTGAAAGATGCCTCCGCACTCACAAATTGCAAATTGTTACTAGAATACATGTTTGAAGGTGTCATAGTTGTCGGAGATGTCCATCATCACACCAAGTTCAAAGAAACCCAATAAAGGGGGCTGTTAAACATGTCACAGCTGATTGTTTGATATGCATTTTGTATACATGTAACTGATGTACGTAATTCACTCTCTTGCGTCCCTCGAGGTCTAGAGATACACGTCACGGGGCGTGAGACCGAGTCGGCCAACTGAGACTTTTGCTTTGCAATAAACCCTAGCTTTGGGAATACAACCTTGTGTCTGGCGTATCTATCGTGTGTGGTAACTCGCCTTGTTTCCATAGCCGTTAGGGACCCCCAGGGGCCCCTTTCAAGATGGCGCCCGAATAGGGACCCTCCCCCACTTGTTCCATCGCATAACGTTGTAATTGAGTAAGGCGGAGAACGGCGAGGACGGGACAATCGAGCCGGGATCAAGAGGTGTTCGGGGCGCCCTGTAGAAGTGATGAGAGACTCCTTTGCAGATCTGCACACATCTGATCCCTGATCGATGTGCCTGGCTAGAGAACAAGGAGGCGAGGGTCCCGAAATGAGGCGGAAGCCAAGAAACGCAGACACAACGTCATTTGGTGCATCAGTATACAGACGACTTGATCTATCAGGTGAGTCATTCCCCGATTCAAAGTAATCCTGATATTGGTTGAGAGTTGACTTTGCAAAATCAAACGCCCTAGGTAAGGTTGATTAACCAGGGGGAAGCTTGAAACATACCTGGGGTATTGTCCACCCTAGCAGGTTTTTTCCGCTGTGGTAGACAATTTTTGGAAGATGGCCAAATTGTACCACCTGGGGGAACGCCAGCGTATGAGATGTATGTGAAGTATGAGTGGGTGCGATAATATTCTGTGAGACTTGGCATAGGCAAACCAGAAAGCAACAAGACCATCAGTGGCCGATTAATGGTAGTTTTGAGATAGCGAGAATAGATAACTTGGAAAGGGTGTTGATAAAGAAAGCGCATCCTGCATCATTTGAGACTATTAAAGACTGGAGAAGGGAAGCAATGCTCCGATTTAAAAGCAGCGCGAAGCATGCGCGCAGGCATAAACCGAAAGGTGAAGTAGCGGAAGAGAAAGAAGAGGAGGAGTGGACTGAGAGTCTAAGAAGGGCAGGTAGGCGTGACCAGTTGAATATAGAAAAAATATATCCACAACGAGAATTACACATAGCAGATGAATTGATAGAAAACATATTGACCCATACAAAACAAGGCCCAAGATCAGAAGTGAAGCCAGACACGTCAGTAGCTATTGCCCAAACCCCGCCCGTAGCCCAAGCTCTCCCTGCGGTAGCTCAAGCCCTCCCACAACCACAGACCGCGCATGTAGCACTTCCTATTAGCCAACCTGGCCCACAACAGACACTCCCTGTTCCCATTGTCCCATCCGCACCTCCCACCTCAGACACAGACTCGGTACCGTCCGTTCCTCCCGGGGTTGAAGTTGAAACTGCGGGAGCAAGAGGCGGGACTGACCAACAGGGATGCACGAGGGTAACTCGCAGCGCGATCAGCAAAGAAAGGAAGGTGGAATTGCAGCAACAGGCAGAGATGTATATAGATGGGAATGATGGGACAACAACATTGGCTTCGATATGACTTCCGAAGAAGCAACGAAAGACAGGTAGTGTTGGAATGCATGGGTGAATATTTGGTGGAGAAATGGAAACAGTTAATTGGGAAATTACCACTGCAGCGATTGTTAGATTTGAATGCATTAGCATGATGTAGGGAGAGGGATGAAGAAGTGAGAGAACATGTATATGGACTTTTTGAATTTAAAGATGAATCAGATAATGATGATGCCGAAATGTTTACTACATCTGGGTACAGGAGTACGGATATCGGGAGACATAGGAAGGAAACTGTAGAGCCGTATATGCAACAACGACATCTAATGTCGTCAGTGAAGAGGGGCGACAAGTTAAAAGTATGTATACGAGAAGCGTTTAGATGGATGTCGGATCCCAGTATCCCCACAATGGTGATACATGAGATATTTGATGAATATTCCATGCCCATGAAAAGAAAAGCACTGCAGTCGATGGCTGAACATCTATTAGACAAAGATATAAAAACGATAAGGCCAGCCCACCTGAAATAATGGCAGTATATAGAAGAGCACTAGAGCGAGGGACAGGAGAAACAGCCCTATCGCTGGATCTGAGAATATTGTTGGACCTGAGAGAAGGAGGAGGGACAGTAAGTGGGGCATTTCCAATGAGAGAGGTCCCACCTACCTTTGTGCCCAAAGTAGAGGTTCCCGCAGCGGGCAATATAGCGGTGCATGTAACACCAGCCCATTATACCGCCCAATATGTGCATGTCCCCTTTTCCAGACAGGAGGTGAACAACATAAAGCAGACAATTCCTATTATAAGAAAGCATCCTGCAGGGTTTTACAAGGAAGTAGAGTCCTGCCTGCAATCATCCGTGCTTACCATGGGTGATATAGACCTAATATTCCCGGTGATTCTGCCAGCAGACATATGGAAACAAATAAGGAAGGTAGATGATGCAACGGCATTTGGCGCCACATGGGCGGACTTGATAATAGAAGACAGGAATAAAGCGGTTGGAGGAACACCGGGACCGAACCTGGTAGCATAACCAGCACGTACAGTGCAGAAATGAAAAGGAATTGTCCCAGAGAAAAAAATTCAATGGGACAAATTGACTGCATGTGTACAGGGCAAGGATGAGTTAGCTACAGATTATTTCAACAGATTTGAAGAAGTATTCACAGACTTCAGTGGGCAGGATGTGGGCTCGGAAGCGGGAAAAAGGTTATTTGTTGACAAATATGTGAGGGGGTTAAAACATCCAATCCAGGATCTAATAATGATATCAGAGAGTGCATGGCAAGCAATAACGCTGGGCGAGGTATTACACATGGCCCAATATTATGAGCACAGAGTGACTGCAGCGAAAGAGAAAGAGGAGAAGGATAGGGTAAATTTGAAAACACGGGTACTACTGCAGCAAGTAGTGGGACACAATAGAGGGAGAGGGAATGCTCAAGGAAGGAGTAATTTGAATATGCATGGGGGTACAGTGGGACCAAATCAGTGAGCGTATTGTAAGGAGGAAGGACATTGGCGAGCGCAATGTCCGCATCTACAGAATCATTTTGAAAGAAGAATTTCGGCTGAAGGTGAGAAAGGATTGAAGAGTATTGTTACAGATTTGGTGAAATTAGGGGTAATCGAGGAAATTACAGGTAGTACATGCAACAGCCCGATTCTTCCAGTTTATAAAAAAGGAGGCAATGAAGTACCATACCGTTTTATGATTGATTTGCGCGCATTAAACAAGGTAGTAGATCCACAACTTCCTTTAGTGCCAGATGTCACAACAATATTGACAATGATACCTGTTTCAGCGGAATATTTTAGTGTAGTGGATTTGAAAAACGCGTTCTTCAGCATTCCAGTGGACAAGGACAGCAGATATTTGTTCGCGTTCACATTAGGAGGACGATCATTTACATTCACGTGGATTCCGCAAGGTTACACGGAAAGTCCAAGTATTTACAGTAGAGCATTAAAAGAGCAGCTAGACATGCTAGAATTACCAGTGGGTTGTGTACTCTTGCAATACATAGACGATCTATTGTTAGCTGCAGACACAGAGGAGATTTGTAAAGAAAACACTGTATTACTACTGTCACACCTAGCGGCACATGGCCATAAAGCTAGTTAGAAGAAATTTCAATATAATCGAAAGGAGGTGGCCTATTTAGGCTACCTACTTTTGAAAGAAGGGAGAAGGCTAACGCCAGAACGCATAGAAAGTATTTCTTGTATGCCTATTCCAAAGACACAAAAAGGAGTCAGAGCCATAATAGGCATGGCTTCATATTGCCGACAATGGATTGGTAATTTTGCGTTAATTGTGAAACCAATGGTGAATTTGACTAAAAAAGATGCGGTTATGCCGTTACAGTGGGATGTGGAATGTCAGAAAGCTCTTGATGAATTGAAAACTGCATTATGCTCAGCTCCAGTTTTGGGTATGCCGAATTATGAGAAGGTTTTTAGACTGTTTGTGTGTGAAAGTGAAGGATGTGCATTGGCGGTTTTGACACAGGAACAAGGTGGAAGAAATAGGCCATGTGGCTATTTTTCTTCTGAGCTGGACCCTGTAGCGCGCGCACTACCACAATGGTTGCGATCTGTCGCGGCGGCTGCTGCATTAGTGAAACAAACGGAAGGGTTGGTATTGGGGCACACTTTAATTCTGATGGTGCCACATGCCATAGACGTTCTATTAAATAGGACACAGACGCAACACCTCACCTCTGCTAGTTTGACAAGATATGAGATTATCTTGTTCGCGCCCCATATCCAAATTATGAGGTGTAGCACTTTGAATCCTGCAGAATTAATGCCACTACCCATAAAAGAAATTGGGGAGGATGAATCAACCCCCACGATTGCTTAATGGTCACTGAGGAAGAAACCAAGGGGTGAGTTGATTTAAGTGATACCCCACAGAAAGAGCCAGATGGAGAGTTATTTTGTGACGGCTTATGTTTTAAATTACCAGATGGCACGACAACTGCTGCATATGCTATCACTACCCTAGATAGCGTTGTCGAAAGCAGAAGAATTCCCTACAATTAGGCACAAGCCACAGAGATAATAGCATTAACCAGAGCCTGCGAGATTTCTGAAAATTTGAATGTGAATATATTTACTGATAGCCAGTATGCTTTTGGGGTGGTTCATAACTTTGGTCGACTCTGGGGTGAGAGAGGGTTTTTGACATCACATGGCACCAGAATTCAACATAGCCCTTTGATTATACGATTGCTGTCTGCACTCACGCTTCCAAAGCGCCTAGCAATAGTGAAATGCGAGGCACACAAAAGATAACATGCAAAGTAGGAGAGGGAAACGCGTTTGCAGACAGAATTGCGAAACAAACTGCCACTGATTTAAATACCAAAATGATGACAGTTCAGACTGAGGAAGTACCCTGTATGATAGAAAATGGAGTTGCCACTGTCAAAAAAATGCAGGCCGAAGCTACAGCCGATGAAATACAAGGGTGGGCAGAGGGCTCTGCTGAGTTAGATCTGGAAGGTTGTTGGGTGGACAAGGAAACTAGAAACTGGATGTTGCCAAATTCGTATGTGACTGCAATGGTCACAATGGCCCACAGCCCTACTCACATCTGTGCGAAAAAGATAATACAGCACCTTTCTACAGTATGGCAGAATGTAAACATAAAATAGAATGCAGAGAGGTTGGTGCAGAACTGTATCACGTGTTTGCAACACAATGTAGGAAAGGGAACAGTGACTCCAGTAGGCAGTTTTGGCCTGCCCTCTATGCCATTTGAGGTGATCCATTTTGATTTCATAGAGATGGAGAGATGCCAACACTTAAAATACGTCTTAGTGGTGATCTGAGCATTCAGTAAGTGGGTGAAGGCATATACCTTGAAGGTCTGCACAGCAATGAGCACGTCAAAAGTAATGCTTAAGGAATACTTTTCCAGATTTGGCTTGCCCCGTGTCCTATGGTCCGATAATGGACCACATTTTGTAGGGGCAGTGGTGTTACAGATATGTGCGGGTCTTCAGATTGATAAGAGATTCCATAGTTCAAGGCATCCGAGTTCTGCCGGTCTTGTGGAGAGGCACAACGGGATTCTTAAATCAAAGATTAGCAAGATTTGTGCGGGGAGCAAGTTGAGTTGGGTGGATGCATTACCAATAGCACTATTATGCATGCGTACGTCTGTACAGGCTAAAACTGGGCTCTCCCCGTACGAGATCGTAATGGGGAGGCCGGCAAATGTATGGTGCGCACCACAGCCAAAACGACTTAGTGAGGTAGAACATCATGTGCTTAGTACTTATTGTCGCCTTTTAATGCAGAAATTGCGTTTGATTCATCAGCAGGTGCAGGAGGCATTACCTGTGAGATACACCGGTCTGGGGCACGCGCTGGAGCCAGGAGACTGGGTGCTGCTAAAGAATTTTGAAAGAAAGTCATCGTTAGCACCCAGGTGGCGCGGGCCCTATCAAGTACTCTTGGCAACGCAGACAGCAATACGGGTGGATGGAAGGAAGTTGTGGATCCATGCCACCCATGCCAAAAAGATTCCAACTTCACTGAAAGACTTGCCTGACCCAGATGACCGGAAAGAGACAGCGGTCCCAGGAACAGAAGAAACTATTGCCAGTAAGCAGCCACCAAATCTGCCAAAACGAGAAGTGAAACTCAAAACAAAGCCTGAGACGATTGCCAAAGAGGGGAAGGGCAAAAAGTGCCCCAACGTTGCCCAGCAGAATCGACATCACTGCTGGCCGACAAAAAATCTGCCTTGCAAATACCAGCAGAAACAAATCGTGTACCCCTTTGGCGCCCACCAGCACTTGCCAGCACGCCAAAGAATGGATCTGCATCATTGGTGCGGCGCACACCAGCCCCTGCAGTAGCGCCACAGGCTGACTTTGAGCCTGAATCTGGAAGTGCACCAGCACTGTTCACGGATCACACGATACCAGGAGTGAGGCGATACAACTTGCGGCCTCGAAGTGATCCGCAGTTCTTTTTTGGTGTTTATGTCAACCTCTGGTTCAGCTCATGGACGGAGAAGGAACTAGAGGTGCAGAGGAGAGAAGCGTGAGAATTGCGCAAGTCGGACAATACAAGACTCGCAGCTCCTCGGTGTGATCATAAAAAGTACATGTGTCAGGAACCAGAGCGGACAAGCTGGGCGCACATGGTACTAAGGCAATAAGATAACTGATCAATGGTCCTCTGAGCAGTATGAGAAAGGAGAAGAGATCTTGCCTAAAAACGAATAAACAAATCCAGGCTATTAAGGACTGGCAGAACTGAACTGTGACAATTTCGTTGAACTTATTGACATCAGAGCAAGCGCGACGAAGAGAGATATCCACGACGAACTGTGATAAGGAAGAAGAAGGACGATGAGAAATATGCCGGGACCGGCTCCAGCCTCCTCCTGCACCACCACTGCTGAGAATGAGTCAATTATAAAGACTGTAAGTTTAAGAAAAATGCATGGTAAAACGAATTGTATGCTGGCACTGACAATAATAATGTGCTTTATGAGCGTACTTACACCAATATCGACAGCCCTAATATTATGGTATGTGGAAGCGATACACCCATTGGTAATATATCCACTACTGAAAGCCCGGTTCAGGTGATTACTTATACCCTTCCCCCAATGGAAGAAAGATACAGGGAAGGGTTTGGGAATAATAGGTTGTTATTAATCATGAACATGACACATGCAATTCTGAAGAAAACAAATTGCTGGGTATGTGCCCATTTACTACAGCATGCTGGGAAAGGAATAGGGTGGTATGTACAGCCATTACCATTAAGTTCTGCATGTAGTGCATCTTTAGGTGCAGTGTTTTATGGGAAATGGAATGAGAGTAGTACGGGTCAATTAGACAGAACCAACATGAATGAGTTTGAGGAGATAATAAGGAAGCCTGTGGGTTGTTCCATTTTCCATAAAGCACAAGTAATGGCCCCAGAGTCCACGAGGAAAAGTACACGAAAGATAACACGACAAAATAGACGAGATAGATTGTCCCCGCCAGAAAAGACATCTGTAATGACGTTTCGTGTAAGAACAGAAGGGGACAAAGATGCAATCCCCCCATTTTACACAGTAAATTATAGCCCAAGAACTGTCCCTTTTTGTCTAAAAAAGAAAGGCTCTTTTTCAGTCGGAACATATACTGGATGCTTGAATACAGTGGTATTAAAATGGGAAATAGAACGAGTATATGTAGGTGATCCAGTTTATTTTATATGTGGAGAGAAAGCATATCCTTGGTTGCCCAGAAACTGGGGAGGTACATGTGACCTAGGTCTACTGTTCCCAGGAGTATTCCTCTTAGAAACAGCAGACATGGCCAGACTATCCAGAACTAGAGTCAAAAGGACTGACAAGAGTGTTTTGATAGCAACTGATGTAGCAAAATCATTCATTCCATTCTTAGGGCAGATAGTGAACTCCTATAATATAAGGCAGCTGTCCGGAATACTAAAAAAATACCATAAACACAACAACAGATATACTATTTAACATGATGTTCGAAGAAAGAGGAATCAGGTTAATGACGCTGCAAAATAGAATGGCTCTCGATGTAATCCTGGTTGATCGTGGGGGAATTTGCAAAATAGTGGGATCAGCGTGTTGAGTTTATGTCGATGACTATTCCCCTACGATCTTTGAAGCGATAAAGAAAATGCATGTCCTAAGCTCTGAACTGCCTACTGAAGAAGGAGGCTGGGGAATAGGATATTGGTTTTGGGGAATACTACGTTCTTGGGGATGGAAGTTGATTTCAATATTAGTAGTGGTGTTTGGAATATTCCTAACGTGCTGTTGTTGCATACATTGCCTACCAATAGTTTGCGCTGAGGTAACTGAGGGATGTACGGAAGGATGTATGCATATGATGACAAAGGAAAAACAACCTCATGGTCGAGCTGACCAAGACCCAAATGAGATGAAAACAGTAAAAGAGTTAATGGCAATAGGTATTGATGAAGACGATGATGTTTACGATAGCATGCAAAATTCAGACACAAGTACTTCAGACTCATCATCACTAGAGGAGGTTTCAATAAATAGATGAGACGTTTGGCATACGGCCAAAGGAGGGTTTGTCAGTCTAGAAAAATGGATACCTCTACTTTGTGACCGCAAATGTATTTTGGTGGCCGTGGGCCAACCGTCTCATGCACGATATGACAGAATATAGGTTTTCGAGTTTGCCAATGAACGGCCATTTTGATGCAACAAGAATTGCCATTTTGTTTTCTAACCATTGCACATTGCTTTCTGTTCCTATTGCTTCGCAGTATATTTTCTGCTTACACTGCTCGACTGTAAAACATTGTTGTCTGCACGTAAAAAGAACAAGGCCGCAGGGCCATGAGGATAACAAGAGTTTGTTGAAACACAACGTAGGCAGCGCCAGGAAGAATGCCCGGCTCCTTCCCGAATGTAGCCTTGAAGCAGAGCTGCAGGGCATTTAATCATTTCGCAGCTGCCAGCCAGTCTCGTTATATGGTAGAATATGTCAGAATAATACAGCTAAAGGCTTGAATTATGCTTTTCTTACGGCCCCCCTTTTCTGAGCCCCCTTAGAGCGTGTCGGCTCCCAGGACACAAATAGCACCTCATAGATAGCAAGGTCCGGAATGCAACTCTCCCCCCGTATGTAGCTCGCTTCCAAGAACAGAAGCGCTGTGTTCTGTTCAACAACTGAAAGATGCCTCCGCACTAACAAATTGCAAATTGTTACTAGAATACATGTTTGAAGTTGTCATAGTTGTCGGAGATGTCCATCATCGCACCAAGTTCAAAGAAACCCAATAAAGGGGGGTGTTAAACATGTCACAGCTGATTGTTTGATATGCATTTTGTATATATGTAACTGATGTACGTAATTCACTCTCTTGCGTCCCTCGAGGTCTAGAGATACATGTCGCGGGCGTGAGACCGAATTGGCCAATTGAGACTTTTGCTTTGCAATGAACCCTAGCTTTGGGAATACAACCTTGTGTCTGGCGTATCTATTGTGTGTGGTGACTCGCCTTGTTTCCATAGATGTTAGGGACCCCTAGGGGCCCCTTTCAGTGTGGTGCCTGAAGCTGTTGTAGGACTGATCGCGTCTTAGTTCAACTGGTAGGGCATTCCAGTACTGAGCTGCTTGCACGGGGAAGCTATTGCCTCCTGTTCTGGTTGGTCGTGAAGAGGTTTTTCTTATTATTCTGTCCCTGAGGTATGGGGCGGCAGCATTATTCAGGCATTTGAATGTTAGTGTGACAATTTTGAAGGTGATCCTATCGCTGATTTTTAGCCAATTGTAGTTTCTGCGCGCATTTGAAATGTTCTCTCTTACTGGGAGGTTCAAGGCCGTTCTGAGCGCGTTGTTTTGCAGAGTTTGGAGTTTATTGATGATGTATTTGTTAGCTCCTGCATAAAGTGCATTGCAGTAATCCAGTTTTGAGAGGATCAGTGCATTGGCTAGGATAATGCAGCTAGCTGGTGAGAGGAAGGGTCTGCATGCTTTAATGAGTTTGCCAGTGTAGGCAGTGGATGAGGCCAGGGAGTTCACTTGTTTCTTTAAGGACAAGGTGGAGTCCAAGTAGAAACCAAGGGTCTTCAGCTCTTTGGCGACGGTGATTATGTTGCCGTCGATATTGAAGGAACTATAGTTGGAATCAAGTTTTTTTAAGTTGTTAGGTGAGCCTAGAATGATGATCTCTGTTTTTTCGTCATTCAGGCAGCGGCCATGGGTTGCCATCCTTGCCTGAATGAGGGTGTACATTTTATTTACTAAAGCTGTATCCATAGCGAAATTGCCCGAAAGGGGGATAAGGATCTGGGTGTCGTGTGCATAATTTGTGTAGGTGACACCCAGTCTGTCCAATTTGTCGAATAGAGGTTTAGTAAAGATATTGTACATCATCGGCGAGACACAGGAGCCCTGTGGGACTCCACATGTTGTCTGGATAGGGTCTGCAGAGTCTAAGGTGGAGAAGACTTGCATACTTCTATTGTCGAGAAAGGATTGAACCCAGGCTATAGCTTCACTTGAGAAGTGGGTGGCTGACGCTAGGTGTTTGCAAAGTACTGTGTGATCCACTAGGTCAAAGGCCGCCGACAGGTCAAGCAGGAGTAGCATAGCTGCGTTTCCTTTGTCGTTAAGTTCGTCAATTTGGGCTTTGAGATCTATAAGTGCGGTCTCAGTGCTGTGCTGAGGTCTGAAGCCAGATTGACGAGTGCCAAGGAGTTGGTTAGTCTCCAGGTATTTTGGAATTTGGAGATAGGCCACTCTGTCGATTATCTTCAGGAGGAAGGGGACCGTGGTGATGGGCCTATAGTTAGTGGGGACGGAGGGGTCCAGGGTTTGTTTTTTTAGCAGCGGGAGAACCCAGGAATCTTTGATTCCGTCACTCTGGTAGTACCCTTATCAGCTACCGGAGTGACCGAATCACCAGCATATTTCAACTCCGCGGGCACGCGCTTCCTGCAATCACAGAAACAGAAAGTTGGTCGGCTAACATTTCGGAAAAATCAATCCATTAAAAATCAGGCATTTCCTGTTGGCATCCATTCACGGAAATGCCGCCAGGATATTCAGAGGATTGAAAAGTAGGCTGCCTAAAGTTCGGCTCCGGACGCCTTGCTTCTTGGAGGCAGAACTGACTGCACTCACTGACCATATTGTGGCGAATGCCGAGACATTGTTTGGCCGGGACAACCGCTGCACCAGCTAATGCTGCAAATTGGCCATATGGGTGGAGATGGCCAGGAAAGTGACAGCAGTGGGGTCCGTCCCCGAACCTTGAAGGACTGCCGCAAAGGTGGGACGACCTGTGGCTGCGGGTGCCAAACCTACTGGCCGCCCACCGCCATGAGTCCATGGCCACAGGAGGCGGGACAGTCTCCCCCATCAGGCACATGCCATGGGAAGAGCAATGTAGATCAATAATGGACTTGGAGGGGATTGAGGGTGTTGGATGTGCCAAGACCAGGGTAGGGACCCAAGAGGACGGTGGTGAGTACAACAAGCAACACCAGAGTGACCATCATCACACAATTGTGAAGACAAAACAGATCAGTGTAATCTGCCCAAGGAAAGTGAAAGTAAGTGTGAGGTTAACATCAAAAGTCACAGTGCACACATAGATGACAGGGGTCGGGGTCAAAGTAAGCCATCCAATAGCATCGTACACATCAAGCATCCATGCACAAGGGCACTTTTCATGTGCACAAAGGCATGACTGTGAAAATAGGATATCCCCAATGCACACACAACAAGCCACCATGCCACGAGTCCTACCAAAATAGACACACACAACACATGCATGCATGCATGCATGTATCAGTGCACAATTCTCCCCCAGACATCTTGACCAGGCCAGGGAACATGCAATGTTGTACTATTGTAATGCAATGCACTGATGTCGCACACAGGCAACTAACCGCTTTGTCATCTCACGCCAACAGGCACATCAACTGACAGCGACAGCGCCGATCCATCCTCAGGTAATGCGAGATCTGGTCAGGCTGCCCCATGGCCCACACCCCACCACATCTTTGGCTACGCCTGCACCACAGACCCAGGATACAGGCCAGGGCCCAGAGCCTCCACAACACAGGCCTAGCCAGCAGACCAAGACCTACAGTCCCCACCAAAGGCCCAACTAGCAGGCCAAGACCTTCAGCATCCACCAAAGGCCCAACCAGCAGGCCAAGACCTTCAGCATCCACCATAGGCCCAGTCAGCAGGCCAAGACCAACAGCTCCCACCACAGGCCCAGGCAGTGGCACAACCTAGGCACCTATGTAAAGCTCCCATCATCCATCAGCCCCCTGCCTACCACAGCATCACCTCCGATAAGGCTGAGGCAGCAGATGGAGGGCAGGATACTGATGCCACACCAGAGTGTTCCATCTATCCCTTCCCCACCTTCAGTTCTTCAACCCTCCACAGCCCGCCCTGACCACCAATGCCAACCATCCGTGAGATGGACCAACACATCCATCAGATGGAAGCCTGTCACAATGAGATGGTGGAAATACAATGGCACCTGACAGAAGCCCGGCTGATACAAGAGTCAAAACAGGTGACCGGCCGGCACTGTGCCCGTTCCCTGGGCCGCACTACATCAGCCCTCTTTCTCCTGGCACAGAGGGCACGTGAGGGCAAAGAGGGGGTGTCTGCTCTTACTGAGTCTGTGGCTATTTCCCTACAGGCAAACCAGGATCGTATGGGGGCTCAGACCCCCCTCCCTCCAGTACCAACACCCCTGTGAGCTTGGTACAGAGCAGCTCTAGGCGCCGCTCACAGAGAATATCGGGCATACCTGCCCATGCCAAGGGTTGTGACATGAAAAGGCACAGGGAGTGAGACTCTGGACTTGCATATGGGACACCCTGTTGTTGGGGTGTGTGGGGAGGGAGTGGTGGGTGTGTGAGGAGGGGGTGGTGTGTGTGTGTGTGTTTAGGAGGTGTCACAGTAGCTGGCAACCGTACTCCATTGAAGTGTTGTCCATCTCCCACCCTATCCCACTGACTTAAACCCCTGTGCTTGTCTGATAGCAGTCACAATTGTGCACTGGGCATTCACACAAGTGGCAATGGTGCACTGCATGGGGCACTTTGGTGTTTGCATTGAATGTTTAAATACATGACAGTGGTGCTGCCTGTGTCTGAGGGTTCTGCAGTCAGCGCATGCATACATGCACCTCGCAGGGACATGACCTCATTGGCTTGGGTGGGACAGTGCACTGCAGTGTAGAGGAGGAGCCAAGTACCCCCACCTCAACTGTCCTGCCCCTATTGCCTGTATGTTGGAAACCAGAGTATGTGACATACACAGAGCAGTTGAAACGACAAAGGACAAAGGGAATCCTAGAGGCAATATTCCCATTGAGGAAACCATATCTGCACACAAGGAGTTGTGGTTGTTTAAATGAGATTCCTGAAGAAGCAGAGCAAATGATGGGTCAAGATGAATGGTGACGCCACACAGAGCTGAGATGACCTACCTAGAAGAGATGCAGAGACTAGAGAATGCAGATATTCCATAAGGCATCAAGAACATATCAAGGATAAGTGACATCCTGGGATCAAGGTCAAGAAGCTTATGCCACAGAAACAGATGAAGACATTAAGTCATTTTACACGTGTACAGATGCAAAAGAAACGCAAGCAGACAAAGTGATCTTGAGGCTAGTTTTTTAGTGAATAGATTGCGGCAAGCGCCAATATATATATATATATATATGTTTCCACTACGCATTATAGCAGTGCTGGATAGTAGCAAGAAGGCCTCATTTCTAGTATGTTGCAATTAAAAAGCAAATTGAATTACAAAGTGAATCTCGGTAGACAAGGTTGGATGAGCCAAAGAAGCCAAGGTCTTATCAAACTGGAGTAGACTGACATTTGATACAAATCGTGTGAAAGAACAGAATTCCTGTTCAGAAGGCATGAACAAAACAAGGAAGACATCAGAGGTCTATTAAAAATAGTATTAAATGCACTAGAAGCTCGATTCCATGGTCTCTAATCACATGGAAGCATGAAGTTGGAAGAACGAGATGGTCACACCTACACATGAGGGCAGAGCGTGCTTTCACTCCCTGAATTTCTCAGAGCTAAGAACACTCTCAAGGCCAAGCTTCAAAGCCTAATTGACAGTAGACCACTGAGGTGATGATGGATTGATATGCTAATTTGCGGGAAGCAATGGTTAAGACGAGCTCACCAGCACCTGGATGGCCAGCCCACATTCTGCTAGACGTAGATGGAAAAGTACTGACGGAGGTAAGAGTGCCAACCATTTGTAGAGGACTGCATATTTAGGGGTCCTATAGTTGTGTAAACCAATGGGACGTCATGTATTTTGTGATGTTCATAGTGGTAATTTTTTTGGGGAGGGCTTATTGCCCCACCTGATGTTAAGTAACCAATCACATATTTGCACTTTTTTAGACTAGTATGGATCGTATTCTTAGATGTTCACTCAGAGACAATCACCTATACTCGTAGGTTTTTGCAGTTTGCCACATAGGATGACTTTGGTAGTGACGCAGCTCAACGTCATTTATGATGAGTCTTGTGTATAAATTCTCAGTGTTTTCTGAAATGCATTGAGTCAGAGGATCGAGCAAATTCGTTGATGTTCGTTATGCTCCCTGTTTTAGATAATTGATGTTAAAACAGTCTTCCTTTTGCCAACTACCTGAGTCGTTTTGATTATTGGTGTATGAATAAAAATCTGCATCCGTGTCCATCACCAGGGTAATTGCTACTCATCTTAAAGGGCTGGGCTATCCAGTTCAGCAGGAATTGATTTGGTGGCGTGGCATTGTTGCATTCTGGTACCTGTAGTGTGTTGCCTGTTTTCATCCTCAGGGTTCATGTATGTACTTGCCACTGACTAACTATAACAAAATGAGAAAAAGATTACCCCTCTCTATGCTGATAGAGGTCGGGCTTGGTGATGTTCTATACTATAGCAGGGATCGTGTTTGTCTCATTAGATCAGCACACGGTTTTTACACAATTTGGTTTGTGCTGCTACACGAATTTGAACACGCTATTCTTTAACCATATATCTTTTAACCACTCTTATATTTACTTAAAGTACACATTTTATTAAATATAAAAAAAATCATATATGCATAAAAGCAATACACAATATTTTAAACACATTCCTAAAAAATACAGCTTCATCTGTGCAGGGGTTAGTTGTAGTAAATAAGACAAACTACGTCCAAATTGTAGATGTTTAGCGAAAGACTTCAGTTGTTCTTTAGTCTTTTATCAGTTGTCGACATGTTTCGGCACTTGGGTAAAATTGGGCACTATCTCTTGTGCCTGTTGAACCATTAGTTTCACGGCCTTCTTCAGGACAGATACATTTCTTCAGTATAGTATTTATACTTTTGTATACCCCATTACAAATTTGCAAATATCTAAAAAAGAGAAATTTAAAAACATATTACATAAGATAGTGGTTCTGAATGGCCTCGAAGTACCTAATAAATTAACAAATGTTGCATAGGCACATCTATCATTTAAATTACAAGTTCATTGTTCAACAGTGTTTGGAAAATGTGCTTATTTCGAACAGAATTTACGTTACATACACCACAAAAGGAACATCACCAAGTCATCACTTACATCCAGTATAGGCATGAGTAGAATTCTGGCTCAATTGTAGCCAGTAGCGTTTCTAATTTCAATAGAATTCTAACTCAATAGTAGCCAGTAGAATTTCTAATTTTGATTGGATATAGGTTATTCCACCCACGATTTGATTTCTTTTATCGACATCCCTATATATATATTAGGAACCTGGAAACAACATAGAGAAGGACATATTTATAGCTGTATAACCATTAGTCTCTACTATATTATAATCACTATTTTATACAGGGTCCAGTCTACTTAAATGGGCGTGTTATTAATTCAATATTATCCCACAGTCTCAAGTTCTATTTTCTCATTTGTCTTAATGTCTAGGATGATCACACAAAACGTACCATTATTCAGAAAGGCACGTGTTCATCCTAGACAAAGATTTTTCCTGAGGATCCTTCACCTAGGATAGCGAGGATCCTTTGGCGCCGAAATCTCGCAGCGTGTGTGCGTTAAATAAGCACTCCGTGCCTGCAAAGTCAACAAAGGAAGATGCACTTTACTGTTGACCAAAAACTCTTTGCATATAGGTCGAGTAACAGGCATACAAACGGAGCCACATACCCGTGGTATCCGATGCGGCACAAGAACCACCGAGTCCGACTAGCAGACCGTGTGGTCGTCTGTGCCGATGGATTTTGCATCTTTGCTCAAGGCAGACTAACTTTGAAACGACCGCTAACCGCTCGTTACAGCGATGCGGACAAAGAATGCAAGCACAAGAAAGAAACCACTGTCTATAGGGAGCACGGGTAGAGACTCAGGTAACTTACCTTCCTGTTCTCGTCGCGCACTGGCGTAGCTCGTCAGATGCCGCGATATGGGTGTCTCCGAAAGGAAGATCTGCTGCATCTATTTGTGCTGCACGTACTAACCTGCTGTTGTCACATGATGTCTCTACTTTAGACATTATTTTTAAAGGAGCGCAGTCCCTCAAAATAGGGTATGGGGGATGGAACATGGTTCAAAAATCTCTGTAGATGTAAAGAAACAGAGTGATGGGCACATGGCTCAGAACCATCCCATGTATATATGCCTACGGAACTAACTATGCACTTCCACGGTCTATTTACCCAGCTGGTCCTCTCATATGCGATTTTTACACATAAATAGCATAAAATAGGGGAAACTTCAGAGTGTCATTCGTTGATCCCCCGTTATAAAAAATATTGGGAGATTACATTTTTTGAGGTAACTTGCCACTGACTGACATGACAACAGTCTGGTGATGCACCTGTTTTATTTGGACTGACTATTGGGCATGCGTTGGTTGTTTCCGTTGATGCATGGCAGTTGTGGGATATGCATTTCTGTCATGCCCCCCCTCAGGCCTGTGACCATGCAGAAATGTGTGTGTACTTGTCCAGGTACTCACCCAACATACAGGTCCTTTGTCTGCTGTGCCGCACCATATATCCTGGCAGCGTGCTGTTCCACAGAACCATGGAGTCATGGGTTGACCCTGGGAACCGGGCACAGCAGTGTGTGAAGGGGAGGTTGGCGTCACAGGTCATCTGTATGTTGAGGGAATGGTACTGCTTCCAGTTCCTGTACAACTCTTCTGAGGAGTGTGAGGGCACCAGCTTGACATGTGTGCAGTCCAATGCACCAAGCATGTTTGGCAACTACATACCTGGTTTTACCCTTATTAGGGATCATCAGCACAGTATAGTCCTGACACCATAACTTTCTTGGTGTTGTGAAAACATGGCCAAATGCTGAAACCACAAGCCTTGCAAAATGTCTTTCTTGTGTTGATTAAGCTATGTATAAAGTAGTTTTTTGGAAGAGTGGAGTTTGTGGCGGGACTCCCTCTCTCCTGCGCACCCTTTATTTGGTTGTTAGTTGAATTAGACCTGCAGCCAGAGTCATAGTTTGTCAAGGAACCAACTCCGAGGTTCCTACTGTCTAGAAAGATTGTGGGGGGAGTGACAAACTTTTGGACTGGAAAGGCGCTGGTTGGATTTGATAGTCCAGTATTTGTTTGTAGGTAGTTTGCACAAGAAAATAGATGGTCCAGGTTGTTGGTGTGTTAAACATGAGATTTATAGGTTTATTCCTTGTTATAATCAGCACCAATGAAAGACATCATTGGATGTAAATGTAATATTCATAACATGATGATATGTTACACAGCCGACGCGCGTTTCAACCTAAGTCTTTTTCAAGGCTGTGTTTTTGGTGAGGTGGTGATACGGTATACCCAGTGTAGTGACATTCCAAGCCAATTAGTATTAAGGATATTTCATTCACATCCATTATGCATACATAATTTAGGCAGTATCATGAAACATAGACAAGCCAATTGTGATTAGAGCAAAACAGTACAGTGTGACACCCAGGAGAGGTGATTTACCATGTTGAGTGATTGCAGGTGATAGTGACAGTAAAAAATATAGTTAGTTGGACAGGGCAAATTCACAGTTTTTAGAAAATCAAGTGCAAATTCACAGTTTTAGTTTAGCAGAACGAAGAGAGACCAGTGTACCCAGGGAGAAAAGAACACAACAGAGGATAATAGGTTAGGTTTGGGTAAGTAAGGAGCTGGGTAGAATTCCCACATAGTTTCATAGAATTGGAAGAGTTAGAATCTTACCCAATTGGGTTTGGTGGTTGAGTTTCCAGGTGGAATGGGCTGGTCCTCCCAAGTGTGGGTGCCAGAGGGCTGAATAGCCGTACTGAAAAGGAAAAATAGTTGGAGTAAGTGATAGTCACCTGGAGTCTTAGAAAAGTGGGCATTGCTGTAGTAGTGGCGTGTTGTCCGAGCATGGTGGTATTGGGATGAAAAGGCCTGTTGTGTGTTGGAGGGTTACCAAGTCTGATAGTGTGATTAGACTTTTAATTGTTTGCGAGTGCGCGGTTAATAAGGAGGGAGCTTTAGTTACAGAGATATTTATCGTATTATGTGCACAGTATGTTGGTAAAACGTGCTTATTATAAGGCGCATTAAGTAAAGGGTCTAAGTGATTCTAGGGCTGTGAGCGACTCCTCAATGTTAGTGTCAGCCTACATAATATAAGTACTCGGATTAATGCTGCAGTCAAGCAGCAATTGGTGAGCAGTACTGAATGTACAGTGAGGGCTAGTGTTTGGACAGAAGGCAAAAATAAAGGGAGATTGGCCCCGGAGGCGTCCAAAGTGGCGCAGTGATTGTCACGTGTTGGCGCTTACCTTGGCCGGGTTGAGCAATGCTGGTGTGTGGAGTCGTGAGTCAGCCAACATTGGAGTTGCACTCCTTCCTGAAATTATGGAAGCAGCGCTGTGGTTGGTGCCATCAACAAGCAATCTGATTCGCTTGTTGCAAGGCGCCCACGGATTGGCTGCAGGGTTCATGTATGTCATGGGGCTTGGAATAGCTTGTTCAATATAATTGTTACGAGTTTTAAAGGGTTCTAAGTCTGATAGTATGACTAGGATTCCAACTGTTTGCGAGTGTCCGGTTAGTGTGAAGGGAGCTTTTAGTTAAAAAAGGGGGGGGGGTGGGGGGAAAACGAAAGACGATGTGCTTGATCGGAGTGTTTGTCGTATTGTCTGCACGTTGTGTTCATAATATGTGTTGTTGTTTGGCGCATTGGGTTTGGGAGGGCTGTTAGTGACTCCTCAATGTTGGTGTCACCAACCTAATAAAAATGGTTGGCTTAACGTTGCAGCCTGGCAGCAGCCTTTGGACAATGATGCATGTGCAATGGGGGCTCACAGTTTAACAAATTGGTGAAAATAAGGTGAAACGGTCCCGGAAGCGTCCATAGTGGCGCGGCGATTGTCCCGTGTTAGCGCTTACCTTGGCCGGGTTCGGCAATGCTGTTGTGTGGAGTCGTGGATCGGCTATCATGGTGTAGCACTTCTTCCTGAAGTTTATGGGAACAGCGCTGTGGTTGGTGCCAAAAACAAGCGATCTGATTCGCTTGTTGCAAGGCGCCCACGGATTGGCTCTTGGGCTTGTGGATGTCATGAGGCTTGGAATAGCCTGTTCTGTAGAGTTATTGTGGGCGATGTTGGGTCTTATACCCTGGTTAGTACTGCGATTCGTGGCTGCGCGAGTGCATGGTGTGATAATTCTGTTCAGGTTGTGTCATAATGGGGATTAGTCCAGTTGAGAAGGGACTATAAAGTTATGGGGACTGCGTCAGCCCATGATGGGCGATGGGTGGGAATGAATGTGGGTGCATTTGGGCAAGCGTGTCAGACTATAGTTGGCATAGGGCCCACTGGCGTGCAGTTGGTTGGTAAGACGGCTATAATATAATTTAGTTGTAGTGGCGAATTTACACATAGAACAGGATCCACATTTGTAGAATCCTACTGGTTTATTACTGGTGAGCCAGTTGGTGTCAGTTTTGGCAATGGGTGACATAAATGACGGACTGAGAATGTTTTTTAGTGTTCTGGCTTTAGTATAGGTTAAAATTGGTTTATCTGGGATCCATGCCCTAATGTCTTCATCAATTGTTAGGATATGCCAATGCTTCTTAAGGATTCTCTGTACTAGATGGCTGTCACTGCAGAATTGCGTGATGTACCGTATTTGACTGTCTTTAGTTTCTTCTTTGTTGGTGCGTCCTCTGATTAATTTGCTTAATGACCTCCTTGGCACTTCTGGAACCCAAACTACCACATTCGGTACCCCTTCGTCATCATGAGGGCACCAACCCCCTTGAATAACCTTGAATTCCCCTTTTCACCCCATGTTTTTACTCTCGGACACAATAGTAAACTCTCGTGCCCCCCCTTCATTAATTGCCCCCAACCAGACCTTCACTCATTATTATAGCCGTCTTACCAACCAACTGCACGCCAGTGGGCCCTATGCCAACTATAGTCTGACACGCTTGCCCAAATGCACCCACATTCATTCCCACCCATCGCCCATCATGGGCTGACGCAGTCCCCATAACTTTATAGTCCCTTCTCAACTGGACTAATCCCCATTATGACACAACCTGAACAGAATTATCACACCATGCACTCGCGCAGCCACGAATCGCAGTACTAACCAGGGTATAAGACCCAACATCGCCCACAATAACTCTACAGAACAGGCTATTCCAAGCCTCATGACATCCACAAGCCCAAGAGCCAATCCGTGGGCGCCTTGCAACAAGCGAATCAGATCGCTTGTTTTTGGCACCAACCACAGCGCTGTTCCCATAAACTTCAGGAAGAAGTGCTACACCATGATAGCCGATCCACGACTCCACACAACAGCATTGCCGAACCCGGCCAAGGTAAGCGCTAACACGGGACAATCGCCGCGCCACTATGGACGCTTCCGGGACCGTTTCACCTTATTTTCACCAATTTGTTAAACTGTGAGCCCCCATTGCACATGCATCATTGTCCAAAGGCTGCTGCCAGGCTGCAACGTTAAGCCAACCATTTTTATTAGGTTGGTGACACCAACATTGAGGAGTCACTAACAGCCCTCCCAAACCCAATGCGCCAAACAACAACACATATTATGAACACAACGTGCAGACAATACGACAAACACTCCGATCAAGCACATCGTCTTTCGTTTTCCCCCCACCCCCCCCCCCTTTTTTAACTAAAAGCTCCCTTCACACTAACCGGACACTCGCAAACAGTTGGAATCCTAGTCATACTATCAGACTTAGAACCCTTTAAAACTCGTAACAATTATATTGAACAAGCTATTCCAAGCCCCATGACATACATGAACCCTGCAGCCAATCCGTGGGCGCCTTGCAACAAGCGAATCAGATTGCTTGTTGATGGCACCAACCACAGCGCTGCTTCCATAATTTCAGGAAGGAGTGCAACTCCAATGTTGGCTGACTCACGACTCCACACACCAGCATTGCTCAACCCGGCCAAGGTAAGCGCCAACACGTGACAATCACTGCGCCACTTTGGACGCCTCCGGGGCCAATCTCCCTTTATTTTTGCCTTCTGTCCAAACACTAGCCCTCACTGTACATTCAGTACTGCTCACCAATTGCTGCTTGACTGCAGCATTAATCCGAGTACTTATATTATGTAGGCTGACACTAACATTGAGGAGTCGCTCACAGCCCTAGAATCACTTAGACCCTTTACTTAATGCGCCTTATAATAAGCACGTTTTACCAACATACTGTGCACATAATACGATAAATATCTCTGTAACTAAAGCTCCCTCCTTATTAACCGCGCACTCGCAAACAATTAAAAGTCTAATCACACTATCAGACTTGGTAACCCTCCAACACACAACAGGCCTTTTCATCCCAATACCACCATGCTCGGACAACACGCCACTACTACAGCAATGCCCACTTTTCTAAGACTCCAGGTGACTATCACTTACTCCAACTATTTTTCCTTTTCAGTACGGCTATTCAGCCCTCTGGCACCCACACTTGGGAGGACCAGCCCATTCCACCTGGAAACTCAACCACCAAACCCAATTGGGTAAGATTCTAACTCTTCCAATTCTATGAAACTATGTGGGAATTCTACCCAGCTCCTTACTTACCCAAACCTAACCTATTATCCTCTGTTGTGTTCTTTTCTCCCTGGGTACACTGGTCTCTCTTCGTTCTGCTAAACTAAAACTGTGAATTTGCACTTGATTTTCTAAAAACTGTGAATTTGCCCTGTCCAACTAACTATATTTTTTACTGTCACTATCACCTGCAATCACTCAACATGGTAAATCACCTCTCCTGGGTGTCACACTGTACTGTTTTGCTCTAATCACAATTGGCTTGTCTATGTTTCATGATACTGCCTAAATTATGTATGCATAATGGATGTGAATGAAATATCCTTAATACTAATTGGCTTGGAATGTCACTACACTGGGTATACCGTATCACCACCTCACCAAAAACACAGCCTTGAAAAAGACTTAGGTTGAAACGCGCGTCGGCTGTGTAACATATCATCATGTTATGAATATTACATTTACATCCAATGATGTCTTTCATTGGTGCTGATTATAACAAGGAATAAACCTATAAATCTCATGTTTAACACACCAACAACCTGGACCATCTATTTTCTTGTGCAAACTACCTACAAACAAATACTGGACTATCAAATCCAACCAGCGCCTTTCCAGTCCAAAAGTTTGTCACTCCCCCCACAATATGTATAAAGTAGCACTGCCCTCGTGGACGAAGGGCCTCATCACGAGTTGGTGGTAGCCCTTAAATGCGGTGGTAATGCTATTAACGCAGCATTTAGGGGTTGGCCCTATCAAGAGTCTGGCAGAAAATGAGAGTTTTTCATCCAGCATTTTGCTGGAGGTAAAAATCCCCATGTTCGGACTGTTTTCAGTGCTATTAGAGCAGCGATATTTGCGTTGGCGCAGTAGCGCCACCCCAACCACATTGGGTGCAATGGACCCAATGGGGAATGGGGTCTTACCAACCCACTGCAACTCGGGATCCAGTGCAAATTGCGCGGGACCAAGTTGCAGTAACGCAAATAGCGTTGGGCAGTATCCTGCCGCAATTAGCACCGGGATACCGCCCTACTCGTGAGGAGACCCAAAGACAATTTCCTGGAGAAAGGGTTTGCATTTGGGCTAATTTGCATAACCACAATGCCTTGCTGTTGTGGCTCAGAACTGGAGGTGAACTTTCCAGCGATGGCTACTATGGGCACTGTGGAGTGTGTGACTTCACTCAAATGGATTTTCCTACTTTCACATTTCAGGTGAAAGGGTTTTGTTCAAACCTTTATAAACCCACCCTAACTTTCTTGGTGTTGTGCATATACATACATATATATTCATGGAAAAACTTTGGTTGTGGGACGTTAAGGTGAGCAATACATTGTAATAGAACCTTTGAAATTCAAGGAAAAACGTAGTTGTAGGGACGTTAAGGTAAGAACTTAATGCAACACAACCCCTGATATTCAGCTAAAGCCACCTTGACTTTGCACGCCCTGTGTGCACCCTATGACCACAATGGTGATATCACAGATGACATCACCTATGACATACACACTAGTCCCATACTATTTACAGATTACTTTTACTTTGTACAATATGTGTTTGATTTCAAAACAAAAGATACACAGAAAGAAATATACATCTATGTACAAGATTTCAAGAAACTTTCTTTTCCATACATATGTATATTTAGACATATGTATATTTAGAGTAATAATCCCCTTTTTCAATAACCATGTATGGAAATCCTTCAAATATATCCTAATACTTAGTTGTTCTCTGTTTTAAAGGACTTCTCAAGTCATTTAGAAAATGATACATGTACACATTTTTCATACAATAAAAAATGGAGTACTTACATATGTTTATTTTAAAAGGTTATAAATAATTAGGATTCAACATGTGTCGCTTTCTATTTATTTCACCTTTTTGTTTTGTAAATCTCTATACAGATTATATTATAGAGAACATGTCCTAGATATATTTTGCACAAACAGGAACATTCTAAGCAGTGTACTATTTATAATTCAGATATCGTCTTTTACCAACGTACTACAAATGAAAGCTTAACAAGCAGTGATGTAATGCATGTGTTGCTGTACTCATTGGTATGAACTAGTCTAAAATGCTAATATCACATTTGTAGAAACGTAAGGGTGGTCTAAATATGGGCAAATACATAGAGTGATCTTATGCCTGATGACATTATTTAAATAATCATTGATGTCATTTATGATGCTATTAGCAATGTCACCAGTGGTGTCATCAGTGATGCCATCCGGGCTGCCATCAGTGCTGTCACAGATGATGTCATTAGTGATGTCACCGGTGATGTCATTGGTGATGTCATCTGTGATATAATCATCGTGGTCATAGGCTGCGCAACAGGGGGCGTGAAGTTAAGGTGGCTTTAGCTGAATTTCAGGGGTTTTGTTGCGTTAAGTTCTCACCTTAATGTCCCTGCAACTAAAGATTGTTCCTTGAATTTCAAGGGTTTTGTTATGCCATCATTTTTAGAACACTACCAGACCACTAGCCATGGCTCAGTAAGTGAATATATATCTTAACGTGAACTATACAAATGTAGATCAATTGGCCTTCCCCTTAGAAGAAAGTGTGCAAGACAAAATAGCATTGGTCCTTTAAAAAAAGTAATTTCCTCTAACACTTACCCCAAACTCTACACTTCCCCCCTACTTAACAGACTACGTAATGGTAATTACATATATACATATAACTACACATACATATGTACAATAGCATACACCATATATACTACATATAAACTTTATGTCACAATGGGGTGACTGCAGCAGTCAGTCACCCCATTTACAGTACCTTCCATGGGTCTGTCCTTGGTGGCACTGGCACATTTCTGGATGGCCGCAAAGCTGATGAGCGAGCTGGCTGTTGTAGTGCTACATTGTAGGGCTGGTTTCAAGCTGGCTGGTTCTGCTTGAGGTCTGGTGGCAATGATGTCTGGGACATGTCCCCTGATATGCCTGGGGACTGGCCCCAGTGCTCATTCTTCTGGGTGGCCCAATCCGCCAAATGGGGCAATCCACGATCATAGTGTCCCTGTGCTCTTTCTTGCTTCTGGGAAGCCCCCTGCGCGATTGGGGATCCGCCCATGATTACTGGCGCCAGCCTGGGCGCCACTCTTCACTAAGGTGCCCCATGTCCTCCGTGGGGTGCGGCACACTCCGTTACTGCCTCCAGCTTGGTGCTGATGCTCTTCCTCCATGATGGAGTCCACCCAACTCTTCACTTCGTGCCCCAGTGACTCCAGAGAGGGCGGTCCTTGCCCAAAGGGCATACCGGTGAGGTTCAGGCGTGAAGGCCTCTGCACTCATTGCATCTTCACCCAGGCTGCCTCACCAAAAGTGGCCCAGGGATTCAGTCTTCTATGCCCAACCTGACTGGCTCAGGCCAGACATCTCACTTTGCAGGCCACGACATTTGAGTCCACGCTGCCCTTCTCACCCGGCCCAGTTTTCAGCAGCCATCACCTGCACCTTCCAGCTCGACCAGCCAGTCTCCTTAGGCCATGTTTTATTTTAACTGGGCTGAATCGGGTATGGAGCCCAGGGCTTATACTCTACACCGGGCAGCTCCAGGCAGATGTGGCCTGGCTCTCTGGATCACTCAGCCCGAGGGGATGCTCTGCTCTACAACCCCCCAATGAACCTTCCCACAGTGCCCTTTTGCCTTTTTCCTGGCTCTGCCTGTTATCCTAACGATTGTTTCCCAACTTTCTTTGTTGCCTCCTGTACTTGAGGGCCACCCAACTGACCTGGACAGGGAAGACCTGTCCATTGTCTTCCAAGGTTCTATGGCGCCCCCTTCAGATAAATTGGTGATTACTGCATCTGGTGATCAAGTTAATTAAACCATGTAGTACAATAAACACATCTACACTTTAAACAAATATTGTACAAAACCCATAATGTGTCAGTGCATTTATTCCCCCTTTTCCCTAGCTGGGGTAAGCATGTAACCCCACCCAGTCGGACCCCAATTGGGCCAGAGGTTACATAGGTATATTTGCGAATAAATAATGTGCCCCAGAAAAGACCCACATGTAATAAACAAAAAAACATCCATGGGAAACAACTATGTCAAATTGTTAAAACCAAGTATGTCAAAAGCGCCATGCCAATACTCGAATATCATTGCAGACAAGTTGGCTATTTTACAGAATTTTTGCAGTGAATATTAGGGCCTCATTCCAAGTGTGGCGGTTTAGAAATAAGGGTGCCAGTCGCACTGTTCCGGTACCCTTTCCCGCATTGGCACACATCCAACTTTGCCAGCCGGGGCCGTTGCGCCTGGGAGGTATGCCCTGCCGGACACAACGGCCCCTGTAGGTGGAGTTATCATGGAAGCACGCACGAGCATCGTTAACAACGGTGCCAGTGCTTCTGTGCCCTCATTCCCATGGAGTCCTATGGTACTCCATGGGAATGGGGACTTACACTTTCTGCCGCCTGATATCCTGGGCCCCTGGGACTTGTAATGCCCCGGTGGCACCAGGATATCAGGTGGCAGAAACGTTACGAGTACAGCGGCAACCTGCCGGTAGCACCGGCGGATTACCTCCGAATTCCTAATAAGGCCCATATATCTCCAAGTGAAGAATTACAGGTATTAAGTGAGAACTTGATAATGTCATCCGACCAGGTGTCTAAGGATTTGAGTATAGATATATCCATGAACGAGGCTCAACCCACTGGAGCGCCATTGCCCTCCACCAATGACATCTGACTTCACATGGATTTACAGAGGCTTGGAAATCCACATATTCTGCGAACCTGTAGGGTGCCAGGCCATAGGTATGCACTCTTGCCCTATGCAACTCAACACTATGGGCCTCATTAGGAGTATGGCGGTAAGGCAACAACGGTGCCGGTATCGCTACCGGCACCATTGCTACCGTACCGCCATACTAGGACTTATGCTTGCGGGTGCCCTTGCAGCCACCTGGCCGTACTGGCACCCGCGAGCAAAACATGATGGTAGCAACGGTACCGTTATGAATGGTACCGCTGCTACCATCCTCCCCATTCCCATTGAGCCCTATGGAGGCTCAAATGGGAATGGGGATGTACCGGCTCTGGCACCCGCGCAAGGGGAATTACCGGGACCGCCGAGGTCAGAATGGCCCGGTGTTTCCCCTTTCGCGGGTGCCCGAGCCGGATGCGAGTTTGGGGGTAGCCTTGCTGGTAAAACCGGCAAGGCTACCTCCAACCTCGTAATGAGGCCCTATCTCTCCATAGTGCCCGCATGCACCAACCATCTCACCCACCACCGCTCTGTAATGGCTTTATAAAGAGCACCTGTCAACCACGGCAAGCCGGATCGGATAAGAATCAGAAGCTACAGTCTCAATCGTAAGACTGTGAAGAGATCAACTAAATATGAACAAATTGGAAAATCTAAACTTCACAGAATATTAGGATGAAGGCATAAAATTTGCAGGAACAAAACCTGGTTCATTCTTATAAGTCATCCTAATAACAATACAGAAGAACAAACCATGAACAATTCCTCTTGTCTTCTAGCAGTGAAGGCGTGTATCATTAACAAGTTGTATTGAAGAAACATTTTTTGAATTTTTGACACTCTCCTGATGAACCATTAACACCGGGGAAACACGCGTCGCGGGAAAGAGGGAAATTTGCGAGAAGGAAATTCGCAACAAATAAATACTTTGTTTATTTATCAAATTGATCAAATGCATGTCTCTTTTTTTTTGCTCAACAAAGGTGTGCTAGAACTAAGTGACTAGTATTTCCTAATTTTCAATATTTTGATACATTCAGCAGTCTGAGCGTCATATTCTATTGCGGCACCAATCACAAAATTGAACAATCAATAATCTTTCCAAAACCCAGTTCGCCATCAACTGTATTATAGACTGCAAATGTAATAATTCTTCTGGCTTTATAAAGTGTACAGCATTCGCTGTACAAGATTCTATCTTGCTATGAGCAGGATCAGAGCTGGGCCCAAACCAACTATCTTCAAAGGACACAAACAATTCTGCTAGTGGCCATTTTGGCCTATTTTCTCTATGAGCGACCTGGACGGACATCTCCACGGTTACCATTATTACGGCTTTTTAGTTTTCTATGGCGAGGCAGTGCAATGGCTTGCTTTGAAATTATGTGGGTGTGTGATGGGACCTAATATAGCAAATTAACAACATTTCCAGTAGGCTGAGCATTTCGCGCTTTCAACCGTCTATTAGTGGACCTGCTTGTAGTCAAAAAGATACACGGAGCAAAGATACGGAAATAGAGAGAGTGCACCCGCTCCACGACCCAGGGCGCGTATCGCAGGCAACAGAAGACAGGAATATAACTTAGGGAACAAACCAGGATCCGAAACCACAAGGACATTGAAATTGCCTGCAAGATGCGACTTCGTAGATGGGCCGTTCCCTCAATGCCGCTGTGCGGAGGATATAGTGGTCTCTTACATGCCACGGCCCAATTAGACACTCACGCATTTGCAGTCCCCCATTTCCAAAGATTCTAGCATATAGAATAGAAACAGCCAACTGCAGGGACAGGGACGTCATTTCACCAAAATGCCAGGGGTAGCCGAAGTGACATCACATGACCCTTGGCCCCGATGACATCACACGAAGTGATGTAATTTGACCCAACCTCAAGGTGACATCACAGGAAGCGGAGGAACACAACCGTTCGCCCCTTGACAAAACAGGAAGGGGCATCAGATGGCATTGTTTATAAGTACACAACGTAAAATATGGTTACGATATCACTATAATTCGATATACATTTCATACAAAAATGAATCACCATAAGTATTGTTAATATAGCCCATGCTACCAAATTACTGTGAATGAAAGCACACATCCAAGGCCAAATGATAATGATGTGTTATTTATAAAGCACTTGCGCTTAAGCGCTTTATTACACATACAATGGGACTCATTACATGTGTGCCGGTTCGGAAACAACGGTGCCAGTAAGCCTATCAGCATCATTGTTTCTGGAACAGCACACTACGGGTTTGACTGCCGGAGCCACTGTGCCCGACAGGGCAGGCCCTGCCGGACACATCGGCCACAGTAAGCAAGCCGTTAATAACGGTGCCGGTGCTTCCGTGTTCCCCGTTCCCATTGAGTCCTATGGACTCATTGGGAATGGGGAATTACAATTTACCAGCGCCTGACTTTCCAGAACGCCAGGGTTGTAATCCCCCAGTGTTACCGGCAAGCCAGGCGCCGGTAAATCTTACAAGTTTGGGGCAACCTGTGTTGCTACTCATTTATCAACCTCAGAAGGATGAAAGGCTGAGTTGAGGTGTTTAACAGACTAAGGACCTCATCACGAGTCTGGCGGTAACCCTTAAATGCGGCGGTAGCGCTATTACCGCCACATTTAAGGGGCCGCCAGATCATGGCTTTGGCTGATTTCGAAATCCGTGGCAAAATTGCCGATTTTCGGCGCGATTACCACCGGCGGTAATAGCGCAAATTTTCCCCATTGGGCCCAATGGGGAATGAGGAATTCCCGAATGGGCCCAATGGGAAATGGGCAATAACCCTTCCGCCAAACCCGTGATCCGGCGCTAATAGCACCGGGGGTTTGGCGGTAGGGCTATTAGCACCGGCGCTAATAGCGCCGGCATTACCGCCCAACTCGTGATGAGGCCCTAAATCGGGGACTCACCCCGCAAGTGTGCCTGAAATAAATGTTTAATGAGTCTAACTTACTATTGTATAGAATTCCAGAAAGACAAATGATTTGTTTTTCCTATTCTTTCTTATTTAGGGTCACTGCTCAAAGTTTTACACTAGTGCAACCCCCTGTTTTTTTTTTTAAGAGGCCTGAACAAGAAAGCCAGCCACTCCAGAAAAAAAGAGCCACATTGCATAAAAATAAAAAAGAATCTTTTTTTTTTTGGGCCTGCAAGGGAGACCACAGGGTTAGCAAAGGAGAACTCGGGGATCGCAGTTGCGACCCCTGGAGATTGCCAAATGACGTCCCTGTGAGGTAACTAACCTCTCTGTTGAAGAAAGGTATAACTTCAGTAGTTTTAACAATCAGATAAAAAAGAGGAAGATGCGGATGTGGTTTGGAGGAGGCCATTTGAAGAAGCCAAGAAATCAGGTTCCTTGGTACCGCAATAGAAGGCAAAAAGACTAGCCAATAAGATACATCCTGGTGCACAATCACCCCAGACTGGCCGAAAAGGGAAAAAGGGAGCAGGTGTGTAGGTATGTATGTATATTTTGGGATTTATTTAGCTGAACATGGATGGGAAGCACCAGAGCACTGCACACCGGGGAAGTACAGAAAAAGGGTACAATCATACAGACATACATAGGGCCTCCTTACGGGTTTGGTGGTATTCTGGCAGTAAATCCACTGGAATACCGCTACATGGCATGAATTACCGTTGCGGCCACTTGGTCCCGTGGGTTTACCATGGCATTACAAGTGGTGGTAAAGGGATGTTAGTCCTCAATTATTTAGTTTGGGGATTTTAGGGCTCATCAGGAGTTGGGCGGAATCCCAGGGGTAATTCTGCCATAACACTGCTCCAATGCAATTACTGTTACCGCCACTTAGTCTGGCGATATTACCGCTGGATCACACGTGGCGGTGTAAGTCCCCATTTATTTTAGTCACAGTACTCAATGGAGCATTTCGGGTGCAATTACTGCAGGGGTAATTGTGCCGCGATAAGTGCGCCGAAAATGGGAAGGAAGTCAGCAGATTTATCTGCAACTGAGGGCTGTGGATAAATTACCTATTACCGCCACATTTTTTCCACACCGCCCAACTTATAGTGAGGCCCTTTGGGCTGCATTGCCACCGATTTGAAGGAAAATTGGAGGATTCACCTCAAGCTGGAGGTAAAGCCTCCACTTTTCCTCCAAAAATCTGCAGAATGACCACACGCTAATTCCGCCGCTGGTAATTCCTCCAAACTTGTAATTTAGCTGTGTGGGAAAAGTGGCATTAACGGAATTACCGCCATTTTTTATTCCGGCACGACCAACCTAATGAGGCCTGTAGACTATTAAGGGTACACTTGGAAAGATATGAATTACTGTTGTGGTAATTATGCCTAAATTCTCTATGGAGTCGTATGGACTCCAATTAAATGGGGACTAAAGGCACCCCCATTACTTCTAAACTGGTCGATAATACCGCCGGACTGTATTTGTTTACAATGACATTATTATGCACATTTGCAGTATTATATTTTTCTCACAGTATTAATTTGTGTTCATAAACAATGAACAACTTTTGTCCAGGTGTGGGCTACATTACATTGAGGCCTTTAATGAAGGATGCATTTTGCATTGCATTACATTTTCCTTACATATTGTATGCATTTTAAAAAATTTTCATAATCATACTTTTTGAATTCTTGTTTATTTTTAAGACGTTTTATACAATTTTTCCATTCAATTTTTGTTTTCTTCTTCCCTTTGCAATATGTTGCTAAGCACACACAAAATAGTCCTGAATATGTATTGGTTTTATCACATCACTAACCAGAACCATGACAGTGCATGATTTCATTGTGAATGTTAGTGTTAGCTTCACACAGCATTTGTTTTGTTAGTGTTGGCTGACTCTTGGGGAGGATTGGTAAGGTAGATGTCTCCTTTTGGAAACAGTTTTGAGATGGGTTTGTGATTTTTATTGTCGTGACACGATTTTATGGGGTCAAATAAGTCTACATTGGAAGGACGTTTTAGGATAGTCGGTTATTAGGATCCTAAGTCATGATATTGGTTTTTCCCTTTTTGCCTTTTTTAGTATCATTACTATCGTTGCAGTGGAATGATCAGTAAGCTTTTTGATGATGTTTTTATTAACTGGAATCAATGTTGCTATTTTTTTTACTTTAAGGCAGGTGAATTTACCATTTATATCTCAGCTCTGTTTCTTTAATTATTTTTTACAACTCACAGTAAATCAATATTATTTTGGTGAGAACATACTGACATCATGCTACTCTGTCAACAGGCCTTTTCCAGTTTGCGGTCCTGTTTTTATACAAAGTCCCTCTGTTTTATGGTGAGTATTTTTTTCTCTGTTGGCAGAAGCCAGTGAGTGTTCGGGAAATGCCTGACCATTGAGTGTGTTTGGAGATCATCCATAAAGACGGTGGTCCGTCTTCTCGATTTCGGAAGGAGAACCCTGCTTGGCAGAGTGGTTGCTTGTCCATTCACAGGACCAGTGTCTTATTGAATTTTGGGATCCTTGTGTGGCGGGGAGATATTTTTAGTATGTGAAATGTTTAATTTTATACAAGTCTTTAAGTGAATTATTTTGCTTATGTTTTTAAGGCATTTCATATAAGGCCATTCCCCGAAACATGTTATGCCTGGACATTTGAGATATAAGTTGTTATGATTCATAGAATGAGCCATAAGCACGCTTGAAACTTTATAACCTGAAGAATTGTGTTTATTAAAACATTGCACTGGAGGACGTGGAAGACGTGTCCTTATGGAGTGGACTACACGCACAGGGATGTCAGTTAATGTTCCCTCCACACCGAACTGAATTGCTCCTACTACGAGTATTTTGCCCACCGCCAATTAATACACCAAGGGCCTCATTACCAGTTTGGAGGCAGCCATGGCCTTACTAAGCATGGCTGCCTCCAAACTCGGGTCTGGGTCCGGGTTCCCTGAATGGGGAATTACCGGGCCATTCCAACCTTGGAGGGCCCAGTATTTCCCCATTCAGGGAACCCGGACCTGGACCATCCCCATTCCCATTCGAGCCCCCATAGGGCTCAATGGGAATGGGGATGATGCTAACAACGTGCCTGTTAGTAACGGGCCCGTTGTTAGCACGCTGGTCCCCTGACGGGACCGCAAAGGACGTCTGGTCTGACGGGTGGCCGTGTTGTTGCGTGCCCAGTACCCACCTGTCCCTAGCTCTGGTTGTGTAGGCACAGCAGTTTGCAGGATCATCTGCCATGGCAGATCATTGAGGAGTGTGAAAGTTGCCAAGGTGAGCAGGAGGCATGAATTGTCAGTGATTCTGCAGAGGGCTGATTGGCCCCGGATGTCCACTTGGCAGACTGTGGATATGTAGCCACCCCCCCAGCCCCGGGTGTGGTTGCATTTGTATGATTGCTGGAGTCCTTTCATGCAATGTAGAACTGTGCCAACAGGCTCTAATTGCCATGGCTTTTCATGCTAATTTGCATATTTGCAGGGTGCTTGGGTACTCGCCCCAGTGGCATTATTTCTTCTATTGTTATGGTTGATATTTCCATATTTTTCGTTATGTTAGCAAACACAATATGCATTAACATGTATTGGATTGGACACATGGTTTCCATCACTATGATGAGTTTCCACAACTGCGTCCAATTGTAAAAAGTGTCCCCTTGCCATAATACATTTTCAGAAGTATACCTATAAAAACATTCTTCGACTGCAATACAGATTTTGCGGCTTATGTACCAAGAAAGTAGGGCTTGCACTACAAAACCCTGCAGAACACAGTCTGATGAAGGTATAAAGGGCCTAATTCACATAAGTGTTTTATAATGACAAAAACTCATTGGGAAACATTCTGTGAATCAGGGTGAAAATCTTAGAGTGTGCCGGCCACACCACCAACTCTAGGATAATCACCTTGGTAACGAGATGTGCATTCCAACCCATGCCTTTATGGCCTATCAAGATGATCCAAAGTTTGCAATGTCTTCACACAGGCCGGTGCACGGAAGCATCTTGACACCTGTTCTCTGTGCAATCAAACTCTGTGTGGGGAGAGTCTAGGCGCCACTTGTGCGCAGAGTGAAATGATGCCACACTGCGCACAGGACTGTGATGAAACCTGACGACCTCATCTGCATCCCTTAAAGCAGTAACCAGTCGCCAGACCCTGGTGGACCCCCAGAATCTATGATGCAGTATCATTGATCTAGTGACTCACTTCAGTGGTTGCGGACTGCGATGTTATGAGATGCCATTCACTTTGTGATACTATTGTTCTGTTCTTAAGTCCTTCTCCTGCTATAAATTGTCATTGTAATTGGTTATTTATAACGCGTTAAGTACCCAGAGGTTTCTAAGGGTTCTAGGTCATTTGGTCGAAAATAAATGGTCGACAGGACAAATGGTCGACACCAAAAGGTCGACAGGTCAAATGGTCGAATTTTTTTTGTGCTTTTTCACATTTTCTTTTTTGGGGGGGGGGTCCCCCCAACCCCCTTTTTTGTGCTAAAAACCCTTTTTTCCCCTAAACGAAAACCTAAAAAATATATATATATAAATAAAAAAAAAATTCGACCATTTGTCTGTCGACCATTTGACTGGACACCGTTTCTAAGCACAGACCCAGGGATCGAACCTGTGTTTCCCCGCATGTCTTGCTTCCTAGGCAAGCATGTTGCCCCTGAACTATCTTCCCGAGACAACAAACCCAAGTAACGCACACAGAGCCACTTTCTAAGAGGGAAGGCTGCACCACTAGCAGGTTTCTGGGTTCTTCCTGCAAAACAAGAACTGCAAAACTGAGCATTATGCAGGCCCTCCAGTCTTTTCTGCATGCTAGTCGGTCACATATGAGCTTTAGCACCCACCAAAATTCAACCAGCATTCGAGCACATGTGTTCTTTTAGGTGACCTGTCTATCAAGCAGGTTCACACAAACTGAGCCAGTCATATTACTCAGGCAACATGACCTGCGTTTATATTTCAATGAGTTTCAACTGCAATCATTTGCTGTGGTTCATTTTCATGTCCTGCGGCATTAACTGCTTTCTTGCACATTTGCCTAAAATCGCAAACAGCGGAAGAGTTGCTTCAGAAAACACATCATCAGCCCCGGGCCAACAATGAAAAATGAAAAATTCACAAAACTAAGTAAGGATGAAGTGTATGCAGTCTTACTACACTAACAGGCCGATTCATGGAATTAATGTGCGCCGAAAATTCCGGCGCAGAGGTGCCAAAACGTGGTTTTCGCAGTAAAAGTGCGAAATTCGCAGTGCAACTGCGAAAATCGCAGGGAAACCGGCGCACATCGATTCATGGAAGTCCATGCGCCAGAAAAATGTTGGATGTGCACTGAAAAAGAGCGCGGCGCACGCCATCGCACAGGTCATCCAACGGCGTGCGCCATGGCCGCTGCGAAATCGCACATAGCGCGGCGCACATCACAAAAGTAGGCGGAACACGGGGCGTAACACTCGGAATGGGGAACAACGCGTGAAAATATGGGCGTCACGGGGGAAGTACAGGAGGCAATTGCGCGGAACGCCCACACGCTCGCCTACAACTCGTATTCATCGAATCGAATAGGGCAAACCAGTGCACGGTGAAAGACGCGCACAGGGCCAAACAAGTACGCCACAAGAAAGCAGGTGGTAGCGTCCCTGCGCCTGAAATAAATGTGCGCCAAAATGTGCGCTAACAAAAAGCACCCATATACAGCTATGATGAATGGTCCATACAGTGGCCCTCTAGGACAAATGAGGTGCAAAGGGGTACCAACAAACACGGACACCCGCTGTGTGAATAATAGCATGTGCGTGTATTACAGGGTTGGCGGGAAGTTCCACACGTGATTGGCCTGGGCACGTGTATCCCGGGGTGCGTGTGAAGTTTCCCACGCGAATTAGCAGGGTACGTGTATTTCGGTGTGCGCGTGAAGTTCCACACGCAATTTCAGCAGAGTACGGTACTCCGGGTGCGCGGCAAATTCCACACGCGAATCCAGCAGTCTACGTGTATTTCGGGGGTGCCGGGGAGTCCCACACGTGAATTGGCCATGTGGGTCCTCCCAGCTGTTCCCTCTACACCCTCCACGGCCCCTGCAGGCAGCCCACACCACAGGGGACTACCCTGCACATGTCCCGCAGGCAGCCCATCCACCATGGCCATGCCCCGCAGCCAACCCACATGTCACCTTGCACTACTGCCCATCAACGCATGTTTGCCAGCACCCCCACCCCCCAGCATCCAGGGGCACCCTCCACCAGGCCCCCACTCATGTCCAACTCATGCTCCCTGAACCCCCACCCCCCAGCAGTGCAGGGCACCCTCCACCAGGCCCCACTCATGTCCAACTCATGTCCCCCTGCACCCGCACCCCCCAGCAGTGCAGGCACCTTCCACCAGGCCCCCACTCCTGTCTCCCTGCACCCCCACCCCCCACCAGTCAGGGGCACCTGCCAGCAGGCCCCCACTCCTGTCTCCCTGCACCCCCAGCCCCCACCAGTCAGGGGCACCTGCCAGGGGCACCTGCCAGCAGGCCCCCACTCCTGTCTCCCTGCACCCCCACCCCCCAGCAGTCGGGGGCACCTGCCAGCAGGCCCACACTCCTGTCTCCCTGCACCCCCACGCCCCACCAGTCAGGGGCACCTGCCAGCAGGCCCCCACTCCGGTCTCCGTGCACCCCCACCCCCCAGCAGTGCAGGGCACCCTCCACCAGGCCCCCACTCCTGTCTCCCTGCACCCCCACCCCCCATCAGTCAGGGGAACCTGCCAGCAGGCCCCCACTCCTGTCTCCCTGCACCCCCACCCCCCACCCCCCACCAGTCAGGGGCACCTGCCAGCAGGCCCCCACTCCTGTCTCCCTGCACCCCCATCCCCCACCAGTCAGGGGCACCTGCCAGCAGGCCCCCACTCCTGTCTCCCTGCACCCCCAACCCCCAGCAGTGCAGGGCACCCTCCACCAGGCCCCCACTCCTGTCTCCCTGCACCCCCACCCCCCACCAGTCAGGGGCACCCTCCACCAGGCCCCCACTCCTGTCTCCCTGCACCCCCACCCCCCACCAGTCAGGGGCACCTGCCAGCAGACCCGCACTCCTGTCTCCCTGCACCCCCACCCCCCAGCAGTGCAGGGCACCCTCCACCAGGCCCCCACTCCTGTCTCCCTGCACCCCCACCCCCCACCAGTCAGGGGCACCTGCCAGCAGGCCCCCACTCCTGTCTCCCTGCACCCCCACCCCCCACCAGTCAGGGGCACCTGCCAGCAGGCCCCCACTCCTGTCTCCCAGCACCCCCACCCCCCAGCCGTGCGATTTGCCTGGGTACGTGTACTCCAGGGGTGCGCGGGTAGTCTCACACGTGATACCATCAGGGTACATGTATTATGGGTCCGCGTGAACTTCCACACGTGATACCAGCAGGCTACGTGTTTTACGGGGTTCGCGGGAAGTTCCACACGCGATTGCCCTGGGTACGTGTATTTCGGGGTGCGCGTGAAGCTTCACACGCGAATTTGCAGGGTACGTGTATTTCGTTGTGCGTGTGAAGTTCCACACACGACTGGGCCTGTGAGAGTGGGGTACGTGTATTCCAGGGGTGGGCGGGAATATTTACTCGCGACTGGGCCTGGGAGAGCGTGTTACGTGTATTCCTGGGGTGGGCGGGAAGATTTACACGGTCGCCTACAACGCGCCAAAAAATAAATGGTCCAATCCTGAAACACGTATGCCAGCATGAAGCAGGGGCACGTCCTGCGCAGCATAAAAGAGTGCGCAAACAACAAACAAGCTCAGACGCCAGGATGAATATACTGCTCCTAGCAGCAGTGGCCGTGGGATACCGCAGGAGGAGGAGAAGGATAGTCAGGGCCAGAATCTTCACACCCAGAACCAGCCTATTTGGTATGCCTGATGACCAGGTGTATGGGAGGTACAGGTTTCCACCACACATAATACTCGACCTGGTCAGTGAGTGGGAGGATGACCTCACATCACCCACCCTGTGCTCCCAAGCATTCAGCCCCCTGGAGAAGGTCCTCAATGTACTGCACTTCTTGGCTACCAGATCATTTCAGCAGACAAGTGCCATAGTGGGGGGGTGTCACAGGCCACGCAGTCACGGTGCCTACACCAGGTGTTGGCCATCATCACTGCACGCCCATCAGTCCACAGGCACATATACCTGCCCAGAACACCTGCAGAAAAGCTGGCTGTCAGCCAGGATTTCAACAGGGTGGCACAATTCCCCAAAGTGCTAGGTGCCATTGATTGCACCCATGTGGCTCTACGTCCCCCCAGGGCATCTGAGCACATCTATAGAAACCGCAAGCACTGGCATTCCATCAACGTCCAGGTAGTATGTGATGCCAAGGGACTCATCACCTCAGTATATGCCAATTATCCAGGGTCCACCCACGACAGCTTCATTTACAGGATGTCAACCCTAAACCGGGACATGGAAGCTGGGCGGCATGGCGATGCATGGCTGCTTGGTGAGTAGAAATGCCACAGCACACGCATGCATGACAGATACAGAGTAAGGCCAATACCCCACTAATGATCCCCATCACCACCTCCCCAGGGGACAGTGCCTACCCTCTGAGCACACACATGATGACGCCAATTTGGAACCCCATCACGCCTCCCGGGGTAAGATACAACACAGAAAGAGAAAAGAAAAAAGAGAAAAAATAAAGACACATACAATTTGGTGTTTTTTCGTAAAAGAAGAATTTTTGTTTATTTGTTAAATTTGTGGAAAAAGTTTGGCTGTGAATCAGCATACAAGTGTGCATCTGTAATGTCTTCCATTGTAGACGGTTGACCTTCTCTTTTGGCTCATTTTCATTGGTCTGGTAGCACAGACTCCATACAGATTGCACCTAAATAATCTGAAGTATTAGAATGTCATTAACTCATGAGTGCACCTCCTCACCCAAACTCTCTCGATAAGATACAACACAGCCCATATTGCAACACGGGGCATAGTGGAGCACACATTCGGAGTGCTCAAGTCACGCTTTCGCTCCCTTGACCGTTATGGTGGGAAGCTGTTATACGCTCCCCCAGTAGTGTGCAGGATCATAGTGGCAGCATGTGTCCTGCACAATGTTGCAACACGCCGGGGCCTGGCTGTGGACATGGTGGTTCCCCCACATCCCCAACCACATGCACGCCCGCTGCGCATGGGAGGGGAAAGGGCACGGGGTGAGGCAGCCCGTACGCAGCTGGTGGCTAATTACTTCACATAGAAAGCACACCCCTGTGGAGTGCACACAGCCCTGGCACATACCATCTGACAATCAATGATGACTCAATCTGACAATTCTGATGAATTAAGGGACAATCAACTGTCAGAACCATAGCAGCCTGAGATTGTTCACCTGGAAGTGTCACAATGTGTGCATCCCTACCTACACAAACACCACCAATGCAGAGTCATCAAAAGACACACTTCCATGCAGCAAAAATGAATACCCACTTGCAAAATACAACATGAGAACTGTGCCATGTCACCCAACCCCTCCCCGGCACGGCGACACAACACACCATGGCATGCCATGCAATGTGAGAGCAAACAAATTAATCCCCACAACATGACCCAAGTGTCACCAACTACAGTGTCCCTAATGGAAACTGGCCACACATGAAATGCTCACAGTAATGCAGGACCAACAACACACATTACCAAATACTTACCAATAATACCAATCACCTACACAACCTCCAACCTACCATAAACATGACAGTACGGACTTAAAAAATTGGTAGCCTCACTACCTGATAATGCCAGCACTTCGAACACTTCCAACTATACAGTGTTAGCGCCACGCAAAAGTGTAGGTGAACTGCTTACAACATGGACTCCAGTTCCAAAGTAGATCGCCTTGTGAAGACATGAGAAATGGACCTGCAAATTAGGAGGATGAGATGGATGCAGAGGCACATATCAATACACCATGCAGTGTACAATACAACAACAATATGCACTAGGAATGTATACACAGTATTGACTACAGACTGCCCACAGATCAAATGGGAGTCCAACGTCACTGTGTAAGTCAATGTCACTTGGGCACATCCTTTGCAAGCCCATGGAAACGGGAAGCAGGAGGGGTGTGTGTCACACAAACCCAAGCATCTGACCCAAATTCAGGACAAGCCTGCATGTGCCCAGCCACAATACAGTATATGCCCACGGGAGCCACACAAGGCAACACACTGTCCAAAAAATCAAGAATCAAAAATCCAAAAAAAAAAAAGAAAAAAAACTTTAAATCAAAAATGGCCATGAATGGGCCCGGGGGGGTGGGGGAGGCCACCCTGGAGGTCCGAGGACAGGGTGCACACCAAAACCCACCTGTGTGGATCTTGCGATTAAAAAACACCTCCATGGGCTCATGGGCTCATGGCCTGCACGGCTACCCTATTGTTGGAGAATCGCTGCTGTCGCTCTCCTCACCCTCTGCAGCTGCATCAGGAGGTGGTGGCACTATGGGAGGCAGCCCACGCAAAGCCCTAGTCTGGTCCTCCATGGCAGCAAGCATGCGGGTGTGGAAGGTCTGGTTCTGGAGGATAATTGTGCGGAGGTCCCCATGCAACAACTCACGGGATGCCCGGACCTCCTCCCTAGTTGCCTGCATCTCAGCTGAGAGCGTACGTGTGAGCTGCTCCAGCTGCTGTTCTGTCCTCGTGTTAGCTGAAGCCTCAAGCTCAACCAGAGTTGCCCTGAGCTGACGGAGTTCCACCCACAGGGCTTCCCTGTGGCCCTGGGACTCAATAGAAATGGCTTCCCGCAGAGTCTCCAGTGCCGCCCACCTGTCCCTGTTGGACGCCAACATGTCCTCCCTGTGTGACTGGCTAATGGAGTCTGTTGCCTGCTGTAGTTGTTCAATTAGCCTTTCTTGGGGGACAATGGAAGTGGCCACCCTATCCATGGCCTGAGCCATCATCTCAGTTGATGCTGCCTGTTGGTTTGCCATACCGTATATGGATTGCTCCCATGCGGTATTGCCAGGTGGCATACGGCCACCTCGTCGGCGGGCACCACACCTGTCTGGGACAAGGCGAACTGCGCCTTGCTGTGCCAGCACTGCCTGAGGCTGCAGGACTGCATTCCACCTCTGATCTGCTGGCCCAGGAACAGGATCAGATGTAGCGGAGTGTGACCCTGCATCCGTAACCACCAAAGGCGGACCTACCAACACTGACATCCCCATTGAGGGTTCTACCCCTGGTGCAGGTGGGTTGGACAGTACAGAATCCCTCCCAGAAACACTTACCTGCGACGGCACATAGGTCTCATCATCCGAATCTACACCTGAATAGAGCTCGGGGGAGGTGCACCCAGAGACACCCCTTGAGATGACGTTCAGCAGCAAGTGTGGGTTCTCACCAACCACCACACCACGTCCCTCACTGGTGCCCGGTCGGGCCTGAGACCCCTCCTGGGTCTGCACCATCTCCACAACCCCAGTAGTATCAAGTGCGTCATCCCCTGCAAAGACATGAAAGAAAAGAAATGGGAACAGGCATTAGCACCATGGAACACAATTCGGGCTGAGAAGCAACAGAAACAGTACTTCATTGACACATGTCCCACATGACTATAACCCTGCCATGCATGCACTGTCACTGCGTATGAAGGGGAGGCAAATGGCACACATTGATGACACCAAGATGGAAGACCAACAAATTTGCTGCATTCTGCCTAGCAGTGCCATCCCACATTGGCCTGTGATTGGCATGTCCAATACACATACATGACACATGCCATCACACAGATGGCATGTACCCTAGCCATGTCACACATGTGACAATAGGACTGAGAAATGCCTAGTGAAAGTGGTGGAATGCAGACAATCAGCCTGAATGGACACAGAATAACATGCAACTATGTTGTGGCAAGATGACACTTCAAGGGCAACTGGCGTGAGGTTGGGCTGAATGTCTACTGTTGCCAGAATGTATTGGATGAAGTACATGGGTGACCCAAACCACTCAGGCACACACCCCCTCACCTGGCACTCAATCAGAAGCCCTCACACACACACCATGCACATGGATGACACACACATGCATGTGCACTCACCGGACAATGCCTCGTAATCTGGCAGGTCTCCCACGCCTTGGATCTGTTCCTCCGTGACGTAGGTACCAGCAACATACTCATGTGGAGTGAGTTCTATGTCCTCTGCCGGAGACCCACCTCCAGTCACTAGAGTTGCGGCATGACTTGAGGCCAGCTTTTTCTTTGCCCTGCGCTTAAGGTCATTCCAGCGCTTGTAACAATCATTAGCTGTGCGCCTCACGAATCCAAGGGCACTTATGATGTCCGCAATGGTCTGCCAGTGTGCCTGACGTTGTGCAGGTGTGGTCTTGCATCCTGCAGTAATCACCATTTCGCTGTCATGTGCGGACACATACTCCACAAGTGCATTAAGTTCGGCCTGATTGAAGCTGGGCTTCCTTGGTGGGCCGGACTGTGTAGCTGTGTCTGGGGCATCAGCCTGTACTGGACGAGCACTCTTCCTCTTCCGCTTGGTAGGTGGTGGTGATACTGAGTGCCCTATGCCGCTCTGGACACTAGGGGCAGGAGCCCCGGTGGACTGTGGACTAGGGGTGTGGGAATGAACACTTACCATGGGACTTGGTGCAGGCATTAGCGGAAGTGTGATGTAGTCAGGGGGAACGTCAGCAGGATGGACTAGGACCGACACTGTCCTGGCTGGGAGACTCAGAGCTGGGGTGGATGGGGCCGCAGCTGCCCCTGCAGCTTCCCCACCCTGCCTACTCAGGCGGGCAGATGACATAGCTGCCCCTGATCCACGTGGGCTGGTGACACCAACGTGCACCGACACACGTGGCCTAGACCTGCGGACCTGGAAGTCATCCATGGAGTCACCCTGTGCCAGGTCTGGTGCCACAATGGACTGGCCCAACAAGGGCTGAGCAGGGATGGTGTCAGCCACGTTACCCTCAACTAGGGGGGGGGCATGGGTGTCCCTGACTGGTCACCCACACATGGGGGGCTAGGGGCACCCTGCAAGTCCTGGCCACGTCCCCTACCATATCCACCACGGCCACCTCTTGTGGCTCCCCCACCTTTGCCACCCTTACCACGTGCTCACCTCACAACCATGGCACTGATGTTGTTGTGCGTATGGGAGTTGCAGTAAACTATTGTCCTGGCCAATTGGGGGTCAAAGGGGTAGGGTACTAGATGGAATTCCTACCCTAGTGCTCTAGCAAGGCTGTATGTGACCCCTGGGAGTAGATGACGGGTCACGCAACGCACAGGCACCCCGAAAAAGGGAGATAATGTGCACGCAACCCCTCCTAGACCACGTGCATGGAAAAAAAAACCTGCACTACGCTGTGGCACCCAGAAACACAAAAATGAACGTATGCGTGTCACACGCAGCCTAGACTGACCTCTGAAGGGGTAGGCAACACACGGGGCAAGCACAGATGTCAAATACATGCGCGACTCACCGTCTGCCAGGAAATATCGCGTGAAAAATACGTGCGTGTGCGCGTTGGCAACACCCCCGCCAAAAGAAGAATTGTACGCTGTCTGAGGAGACAGGATAACAGGAGAAGTGAACGCTGTTTGAGGAAACAGGCCCAGGAAAAAGACAAGAAGAGAAAAAGCTGTCGGAGGTAACAGGGAGTACGAACTTGGAACGCTGTGAAGAAAAATCGCGTGTGAACCGACAAGAAGTACAGATTTCACCCACTCGCTCTCCACGAAAAGCACGTACAAGGAAATGGCGTTCTACACGTACATTTTAAAGATGCCCACACGTCCAGCGTCACTTCCGCGTGTACGCGCTAAGGCCCCATCCTCCAATCACACGAGCTGACACTCTGACGTGCAGTCATTGGACATGTAACATGCACCCGTGTACAGGGAAAGGCCCGCGCAGGCACGTCACAGACGCGCACACGCCCTGGTGGCCTTTGGGCCAATGAATTTGCATACGTGTGCTGACGCGCCTACGCGCTAAGGCCCTTTCCTCGAATTACACGCAGATGTCCTGGAATTTCACGTGCCAAATCACTCCGTATCAAGCTGGCCACGCGTAAGCACACGGAAGACCACGCTCCTGCCCAGAAGGCTGAATTACTGCCCCCCAGAGCCCTGAGCACGCTCCCACCTGCCATCTGCTGATGCCTGATTGCCTGCTGCCCACGTACCCTGCCATTTGCTGCCTGCACATCAGCCAGGGATGCTGTTGCTGTGACCACCCCTGCTGGAACCGAAGACTCCCGACTGGGATTCCATCGCTCCACAGCCCAGCCCCAGGACCCAGTTGCCCACCCACTCCTGCCTCTGGGGTTGTCATGTCGGGCACTGCAACATCTGGCACCACTGACAATCCCCGGCCAGAGAGGCAGGGGGGCACCAGCTTCACTGCCACCGAAGTTGGTGTCCTGGTGGAGCAAGTCCTGGGGCAGTATGATGCCCTCTTCGGAAGTTTGCGTGCCGACAAGGAAGGACGGACTCGGATCTGGACGGACATCGTGACTGCCATCAACGCGGAGGGGGTGGCAGTCCGCGACTTTCAACATGTCAAGAAGCGCTGGGAGGACTTCAGGTCCAGGACCCTCAACAAGGCCTGGCGCCTCTTGAAGGCAGCGGATGCTAAGGGGCGCCGGGGCCACTTGTCGGACGATCAGATGAGGGTCCTGGAACGCATATCCCCAGCGCTCCACGTCCAGGTCCTTGAGAGGCAGACCCGTCTGGAGTCGAGCGGTAAGTGTACATGCATCTTGATTGTAAGCTGTGCGTGTGGTGATGTGCCAGTAGTGTGCAGGTTGCACATGTGTTTGTATGGGGCCAAGTATGGGTGGGGGTGTACAGGGCTGTGAGGCTAACACATGCAAGGGCTGTCACGTGTGAGACACGGATGGTGCTTGTGTGTGTAGGCTTGCATGCCAAATGCAGTTGTGTGGGCACACATGTTTGGATGAATGTGTATGTAAGTAGGCATGTTCGTGATGTCACACATGGATGTTGTTTTCAGCTGCATGCATCAGCACTGTGTGCATGTGCATGTGTGTGTATTTGACAAGGGTGCAACAGTGATGCAACATGGATGCATGTGACAGCGGGATGTGGTAGCCTGATTGGCAGATGTGACATGGATGCCGATCTGAACACTGCGATAGTTGGCAGAGGTGTACACATACATGCAAGTGTGGTGGTGTGTGTACATGTGTAGTGCACTCCCGGTGTTGCATGTGATGTCTGGCTCACCTCTGCCTGCTCATGCTGTTGTATGTGTATGGATGGTGCTGGCAGTTGCGATATGGCTATGGTATGGCTCATGTGTGCAAGTTGAAATGACATGTGTGTTGGCGATTGTGATGCCATGTCTGAGGTTTGCCAATGCCACTCATATACAACTGTCATGTGTGTATGTGTCCATTGTACAGTGCTCTGATGCCTGTGTTTTATTTCTCCCTGTCTGCAGTGTCAACTGATGAAGAGGGCGGAGAAGGTGCTGTGGAGCACAGCGGCGGGGATCGCACCGCCAGCCGGAGACGCAAGGCCCGGCTCCCCTCCCAGGTTGTGATCTCGTCGGGGAGTGAGGAGTCCGGTGCCGCGTCCCAGGCTGCAGCTGCCGGGTGGAGGTCCAAGAGGCAGAGGTCGGAGTTGGACTCCTCGGCAGCAGAAGGGGCAGCTGGGACCCCACAGGGCCCATCGGGGGAAGATGGCACGGAGTCATCCAGGTTGGTGGGGGGTTTGGTGGAGGAGGAGGCCGTGTAAGCAACAGAGACGGGGTCTGGAGGTGGGGATTCCACTGGTGCTAGTGGTGCAGTGCAGGACCAGGGACAGGAGGCAGCACAGGCCACCGCGGAGGTGCCTGTGTGCAATCCTGTCCCTGATCCTGTCACTGCATCATCTTGCACCAGCAGGGATGCCTACGTCCAGACCCGTTTTCAGGCAGGGGATGAGCTCACAATAACTGGCTTTCCTCTGCCTGTGGACGTGGCTATCCGGGTCCGGGTTGAGCCTGTCCTGACTAGTGTGGCGTTGCGTCAACGGGCCATGCGAGGTGACCTGCAGTCTTTTCATGAGGCGACTGCACGTCATCTCAAATGGCTCGTTGACCGCGTCGGTCTACTGGGACAGGTCACCCAGGCTGGATTCCTCCGTTTGATGGGGCTTGCTCAGACCCCCTCCTCAACTGAACCCCCTATGCGCCAGTCGTCCTCCGTGCCATCTTCCCACCCATTAGTCACCTGGGTGCCCTGTGGAGCTGCCTCTGACGGTGCGGCCAGGCTGGTGGAGGAGGCATCCCTGCTACAGTCGGGAGTCGGACGTCCAGCAGGGGTTGCCACATCAACGACTGCACCCCAGTTGGTGGTGGATGTGCAGGCAGCAGGAGCCAGGGCACGGGCACAGGCAGAGTAGCAGCAGCAACGAGGTGGGAGCCATGATGGTTCGGGGCCTTCGACATCGGAGGGGCAGGCATCGGCCGGAGGGCAGGAGGACCCAGGACGGGAAGTGTCTTCCGTGTGGCAGCGGTTGGGCCACGCCATAAATGCGGAGCGGCAGCGGGCGGAAGAGGCACGGCTCACGATGGTCAGGGCGGAGAACTCCATGCGGAGGGCCCTGAGGCGGGCCGAGCGCCTCGAGACAATCCGCAGGGAGTTGGAGGTGAACATGTCGACGGCCCTGCGGACCCTCGGGGCCATGGAGGAGGACTGCCTCCAGGACTTTGAGCAGGAGTTCGATGATGCCCTGGCCCGGAACATCCCGAAGTGAGCCGTCGGACTGGCCCGCTGCCCTTGTAAATAGTTCTGTAGTTAGTGTTAGGTTTCCTTTGGTTTTGCATTTTTTTTGGACCTTTTGGACAATGGGCCACATTTTTGTATATAGTTTTTTTTATTAGGTAGTGTTATTAGATAGTTTTAATTTCTTCTGTTGGAATCATGGACCCTGGATTGTTTATCTGTATATAGTTGACTGTTGGATTTTCTATTTTTTTTTAATGATTTACCCATGGAGCAATGGTTTTCGATTTTAATTTTCCACTGGATTTACTTTTGTGAACTGTGACTTTGGACACCTTTCCTTTGGATTATGATTTGTGGTTTTACATTATTTTACGGACATGCTGCTTTCTTTTTTTTAATTCCCATTTTCGTTTGTTTATTTTTGATTCAATTTATGTTGCTTTTAATACATATTTTTTCTTCAAACTTCAATGTGTAGTATCATCTCATTGGTTTCATGCATATCATGATATGGGTTTTGACATTCACTGACACCCATTGTGTGTATGTGAGGGACATGTCTTCATTTACAAACTTGCCATTGGGGTTGTATCATGTAATTGCCATTTCTAAGTGGGTGGATGCAATACTCGGGTGGGTGTTTGGCATTTGGAGGCTGCCCATAAGGCCCAGGGATCTATATTGTGATGACAAATGTAGGGGAGGAATGGCCACGAGGCCCTCCTCACCTACAGCTCCCTCCCCAGGTGAGGACCATGGCTCGGTGGGAGCACCCTCATGCCACCCGGGCCCAGGTGGAGGGGGGTTCACCCGCCGACGACATTGCCCACACGCACCCTGTCTTTGCATTTACCGAAACTTAAGTTAGGCCTAGACGCCATCGTGCACAGCAAACATGGTGTGAGTTCAGCACACTGTAACGAGGCCCCCACCTTTGGAGGGCCTTTCATGCATCTCTGCCGCCTCAGCAGCCCTGGCAGATCCGCTGCGAGCGCGTTCCCATGAGAAAGTCGGAGATGAGCTAAACCCGAGATGCCAATACGGCAACATTATATTAGTAACAATGTGATATTGCACCCCGTATGACCCGGACCGCAAGGCCGGGGCAACGGGGAAAAAAGCTGAAGCATCACTATCTGAAGAAGGTAGAAAATAGTTCAAGTATTGGTATTAATGAACTACCTCTGTTTAAAATGTGAACGAACCATAAAAATGTAACGTTATATGATATCCCTCCAGGTCTGGACTAGTGCTGCTATAACCACGGAGAAAGATGTTGACCAAACGTGTAACCTCTATTTGTAAAAGTGTTTTTCAATAGTATGTAGAAACTTGAACTCATATATGTTTTGAATCACCCAGAGCGGCGAGCATCAATCTCTGTAGGCCATAACCTAGATATCCCTCGTATAACGTCTAATGTACATACAATACGCACACAATGTAGTGAACATAATGTTAGGTAATGAAAAGGTACTGGAACCGACTGTATTAAAGAAATGTGTAACGAAAATGAAATATATATATATATATATGTGTGTCTGAATAACGTTAAAATAAGGCAGAACAGTATAAAACTTCTGCATTCACTGATCAGCAACGCACGAGGAAAATACCTTTTGTGAGTATATGCAAGGTCATTCCCTCTCCCACCCCACCAAGCCTGCCAGATAAAAAAGCTAAGACTTGTGCTGCGCTCCCTCACCTCCCCCAACCAAGCTGGCGTTACTTCAGAGAGTCAGAGGCCCCGGCGCCGCAACCAAGGCCACAGCCCGCCACCTGTGTTATTTACAGCACGGTAATAAACCCACGGATGAACCCACTGATCTACCAGCACCCTCTCATAAATCCCCACGACCCCCCCCCAAGAATCCTGACCCCGTGTAAGGACGACCCCCATCATTGGGACAAGACACAGAGACCCATCTATATAATAACTTCTAACGCAGCAGACAGACATGTATCACTCGGCCCAGGTCCCAGAGCCCCGTCCCGTGACCTAAAATACCGGTCAATAAGACACAGGTAAATCTCACCCCAACCAACAACCACCAGACCTCTCACGAGGTGCATTCCTCATGTGTTGTGTTTATTTTATAAGATAAGCTGGTGAAGCGATTTATTAGTGAACGTAAATGTCATTTTCTGAATAACTGTAGTGTGCATGGCCTAGGGCAAATGAGACAGGAAAGGTATTCGTTATTGTCACAGGCTGCCCCAGCACATCAACACCGCATGGATGACCTCAAGCCGGCCTGCCAGGCCCAACCCAACCCACGAGGCTGACCAGTGACGTCGTCCCGCCAAGACCAACCCCGCGCCAGCAACACCTATAGTTAGTCGACACCACCCAATCCCAATTGACTTGTGCCCCCTATAGTGTTTAGGTGTTGATGACGTTTTTTGTATTAGAAATACGCCTGTCTTTGCTATTGTCAGGCAGAGCGCTCTCGTAGGTTGCAGAGTTCTTTGCATGCCTTATCCTTGGATAAACTCCCACTTACGCTCACCCGCACTCTGTCTTGGTCTTATTCCCACTACGGGAGAGTCCCTTATTGTCTCTCATTGCGGGGAGGATCGTGCTGAATTGGGGGCGCTTCCTTTCAGTGGTGACCCCGATAGCGTGATATCTCCAAACTATTTTTCCTAACTCCTTCTTAAACGACCCCCTTGTGGCACGAGAATCTCCGGTCGAGAAGGGATACGCACGGTGAGCCGTCTCCGGGAGGCCGCCCGCCAACGGCGACCGGCACAATAAGAAGTGCGCACTCAATGAGAAAGGGTACGGGATCCCGATTGGAAAAAAATCCCCTTTGAGTGCCGCTCGCCGGAGCCAGGGGCTGACCGTTGAGTTACCGGTGACGCCGCCTGGACGGACCCAGTTTCGGAGAGTATCGGTTCAAGACGGGCACGTGAGTACCGAGTGCGAGTGATCGTCAAGGGGAAAAGAAAGGGAATTGGGAATAACAGAACGGGGACAGGTAGAGGAGAAGAATATCGGGGGTCTACTACAGACGGGTCTTGAAATTTTCTTTATTCTTTCTTTTGCATATGGCCATTAGGAGTAAGAAATAAGTGACGTGGTAGAAGTGACGGAAACCTAGCTCCGAGAGGGGGTGGAAGGCGGCGCCGCATAGTGCTATCTAGACTAGTACTGGGAATATATGAAGAAGTGAGAAATAAGTTATTGGTGTCTAGCAAAAGGAGACACCGGGAATATTTTTTAGTGATTGTGCTCTCTCTCTCTATTTCTTCTTTTTCCATTTCCACGGGGTAGGGGGCGAAAATGAGAAGGGTATAAAGAAGTTAGAACATCTTAAAAAGCGGGGACTCAGTAGTGGCACGTACAGACGTGAACACAGTAACCTTAGCAGGAAAACAGGGACAGCTGGTTAGGGAGGAAAGGGAGGAGAAAGACAAAGAGTGTGAGTGGAAAGCATTGTGAAGGGTGCGCGCACCGTACGAGTGTGAGAGACGAACGGGTGGCCGCGAGGTGGTGTCAGAGAGTGTGGCCATAACCAGTACTTGATCAATTACAAGTGAGATCACATAAGAGTGCCTGGGAATGGGAAGGAGATGAGATATGGTGAGTGAGAAGAGATTTGTGCAGTGAATAACGGTGGGTGATAATTTTAAGAGGTCCGCTCTTGTCTGTGCCATAAAGGAATACATACGCATATTTACAGCTAATAAAAGGTAACGAAAGCGAACGTGGTAGCGCTAGCGATTTAAAGGATGGGGGCTGAAACTCCCTTGTCACACATTTGCAAGAGCTTGCCGGGATATGCTGAACGCATAAATAAATATCATGATCAATGGTTAACAGAATTGAAAGGGGAGGGGTTGCCCCAGATTTGGCCAGAAGGAGGGTCTTTTGACAAAAGCGTTCTTGATATGGTATGTACATGTATTCGCCTTAAGTATAAGGGAAAACAATGGCAGAACAGGAAGGAGATATTAGATCTTTGGAGATTGTTTGAGGAAGTACCCCCACCCAAAGCTCCAGCTCCAAATATTGATTTACCCTCCACCACAGACAATCCACTAATGATCCCGCGAGAGGAAAAGGAACAGTTAAGTACAGAACAGCCTGCGGAAGTGGTTATGTTGTACCCAATATTACCTAAACCAGCCCCTGCAGCAGGATATAGCGACCCGATTTATGTGCCTCCCCCTTCAACCAGCACGCCACAAAGACCAACTGCACCCCCACCATACGAAAACACCAGAGAGCGCACCCAGGGAGGCACACAGAGAGTGGACATAGAGAAGTTAACGAGTGACTTAGAGTCGAGGCTTACAGTGGCACGAGATGAGCTCTCAAGAATAAAAGACATATGTGAACGCACAGCGTGCGCCCCCACACAATCTGGACGCACGTCTAGAGCGTCGAGCGAAAGTAGACAAATTGAGGAAGGATGGAAAAAGGGGGAAATACTGTTCAGAATTGAGGAAGAACCGACCAGGATAATAGAAGTAGGGACAGCAGAAGGAAGCATTGGTGATGTCTCGCGAGAGAGAGGGATCAGAGAGGATTTGTTATGTGATGTCAGAGGAGGGGGGGATGAGAGTGATAGATTGAGCATGGCAGTAGGAGGAGAAGGCGAGGAGCTAGATGGGGCATGTTCACTGGGGACTATAGAGGATGAATGGATAGGACGACTAAGAAATAGGGTGGGGAAGATGGCGTCATTAGAGTCAGCAGTGACTAAGGAAAAGGAAGCTGCAACGGCAAAAGGGAAATTACAACTACCATTACTCCACAGGGGAGGTGGGAGGCCGAACTATATACCGTGGGCTCAGATGGACAAGGCTAACTTAATGAAATTACTACCACAGCTGTCAGGAGGGGCAAGCAAGTGGATATATGCATTTGAGAAACATACCGCGGGTATACCGCTGGCAGTAGGCGATGTGAAAAGCCTACTAGTGTCCGCAGTAGGGGATCAGGCAGACAGAGTGTGGGCTAAAGCGGGTTTTCCAGCTGTAACTTTGGAGTGTGATCGCCATGATGGGGCTTCTTTTAACACCGTGCGAGCAAGGGTGTGGGACGCACTGCGGGAAACCTTCCCAGATACCCCTGATCTGCAGTCAGTAATGCAATGTACCATGAATGATGGGGAGGACGCTATGGATTACATTCTCCGGGTGCAGGAGATGTGGAGAGCGGAAACGGGTACGCCCTGGCACCAATCCACGTCTCTATTTTACTTCATCATTAAAAGAGGGCTCCCAAAGGAAGTGCAAAAGGCACTAGATAAAATAGCAGGTGTTGAGGCAAAAGGCTGGCCGGAGATCCAAAGCATAATAGTACACCATTGTAAACGGATCAAAGAAAGAGAGAGGGAAGTAGCACAGAAAAGGTTGGCGGACGAGGCGAAGTTGGTGCAATCAAAATTGGTGAAGGTCGCAGCAGCGGTAGCGGGACTCCCACTCATACGGGAGGGAGAGGAAGGAGAGGAGGGGCAAATAGCAATACAAGGAAGAATAGCAGCGAATTGGGCAGGACAAGGGCAACGACAGTGGACAGAGCAGGAGCAGAACGGAGGTCCAACGTGGCAAGAGTGGGCCCCAAGAGGAGGAAGAGGTGGGTACAGGGGGCGAAGAGGAGGACAAGGGTATGGAGGAATGGGAGGAAATGGGTGGCAGGGTCCCAGAGGTCCACAGGGGAGCTGTTGGAATTGTGGGAGATGGGGGCATTACTCAAGGGAATGTAGGAGCAGACAAAACAACGGTTTCCAAGAGATAGAACAGTACGGACACCCCCATCCAGGAAGCCCCTACGGCCTCCCCATGGGACAATACCAGCAACCAGACAATGTAGTACAAAGGAGTAACGCACAACTACACGGACATCAATACCGAACACAAACCAGCCCACAGAATAATGACAATGTGCACTACACGCCTGGTAATACTTTCGCCACAGGAGCTAATGGGGCACCAGCCCCCGCACCTTACAGTGGAGTGTCAGTAGTTTCGGGGAATATTTTCGATCAAGGGGGGGCAATGAGACACCCCGCATAGGACAGCCCACAGAGAGCACTTGCGTGTCCAGTACTGTCTACGACCCACAATGCATCAGAGGAACCATTGATAGGAGCGCAGATAGGAGACAAGCAATTCATATTCATGGTGGATTCGGGAGCGGAGAAATCATGCATTAGAGAGGGCCGGTTCCCGTTATCTAATAGAACGTTAGAGACGCAGGGGTTCTCTGGGGCTGTAATTGAAGTTCCTTACACAGAGGTATTGGATGTGACAGTGGGGGGTAAAACAGTGAAAGCACCCTTACTGTACTATGAAAACTCTCCCATCAACTTACTGGGGAGAGATCTCTTGAGCAAACTAAACATGACCATATCATTCACAGGGAGCGGCATCGTATGTTCAACGCCAGGCATATGCCCCCTCCGTATATTAGCAGTAATACACGGCCACACAATAATAAAAGAGATCAGAGGGGTACCAAGAAATGAGGAGATGTTTGTTGAAGGCATGAGAACATTGGCTCTCATAGTACCAGAACTAAAAAGGGTGGAGTGGAGAATACCAGCAGAATTCCTTTTTCGTCCCATAGCAAGCCCTGACACTGCTCTTGGGGAAGTACTATCATTGGATTTGCATGCAATACATGTATCAGCAAACAGAATATGCGTGATTGGTATTGACATGGAAGGGTGTGAGTGGCGGACAGTATTGTGTACAAATGCAAATATCCCCCTGAGAGAGCTCTCGGACGAGGAGCTATTTTCTGACACTGAGGGAGATGGTGAAGTAGTGATGGAACTGGCAATGCCCTGCGACATCGTAGTTACAGCCAGACAAACTAAAGTTGAACTAATGGCGGTAGTAGGAGCACCGCATACATTTTTTGATGAAGACATGAGTTCAGTACCCGCTAACTTATGGACTAATGGCCCCCACGATGTAGGGTTGCTACATGAAGTTCAGCCTGTGGTGATAAAAGTAAAACAAGGAGCAATACTACCCCGGGTGAAACAATATCCACTGTCGCGAGAAGCAGAAGAAGGGATCAGAGAGACAATAGAAGCACTGCTAGCACAGGGTATAATAGTGCCCTCAAACTCCCCATGCAACACATGCATTTACCCAATCAAAAAAGCGAAGGGGGGTTCATGGAGGATGATACAAGATTTACGCCCATTGAACGATGTGGTAATGAAGGAGTTCCCTTTAGTCCCGAACCCGGCGACAATACTGTGCAACATTCCAAAAATAGCATCACACTTCACAGTAATTGACTTAAAAAATGCATTCTTTTCGATTCCCTTGGCAGAAGAGAGCAGGTACTTGACAGCATTTACATTGGGAGGAAGGAGGTTCGAACACTGCAGACTACCACAAGGATATTGCGAGAGCCCAAGCATATTTAACAGGGTACTACATGAAGATCTGGGGAATTTGTCTGTAGAAAGCACAGTGATTCAGTACGTTGATGATTTATTGGTTTGTGCACAGGCTGAGGAAGAATGCAGACAGGACTCGATAACACTCTTGACATTATTGGCAAATAAGGGGTACAAGGTGGACAAGGGGAAGTTACAATACTGTCTGACGGAGGTCCTATACTTGGGTCAGTTGATATCAAAGGATGGCAAGCGAATTATACCAGACAGGGCACAGGCGATTAGAACAATTGGGGAGCCCAAAACAGTAAAAGAGATGCAGAAATTTCTGGGTATGTGCAACTATTGCCGAGCATGGATATTGGACTATGCGGCGTACACAAGGCCCCTGCTACAGGCACTGAAAGAAGCACAACAAGAACACAAACACATAGAATGGACAGAGGTGATGAACACAGCATTTAACTCACTAAAAGAGCTGATATCAAGCGCTCCAGTACTAGCAAACCCAGATTATGGGCGCGAATTCTTCTTATTTTCACACTGCAAAGGAACATTGATGACAGCAGTACTGACACAGAAAACATCCTTAGGGCACAAACCACTAGCTTACTACAGCGGCACCCTAGACGCAGTAATGCAAGGTCATTTCGCCTGCGAGCAATCCCTAGCTGCAGCCGCGTTCGCAATTGAAAAAAGTGCCACGATAGTAATGGGCTGCCCGGTGACACTGTTTGTGGAACACTCACTTTTTGCAATATTAGAGCGAACAAAGAGCACATTGACAACACAACGCGCCACAGCATATGAGATAATACTGTCCAGCGCTAACATCCATATAGTAAGATGTAAAACAGTGAACCCAGCCACATTCATCACAGAGGCATGCACCATAGAGGACATGCAAAACCACAACTGCGCCACGTACACAGGTGACGAAAGTAAGGATACAGTGATTTTTGAAAATGCCCTGACCGAGGGTGAGGTGTATTTTGTGGACGGGTCAGCATCAATCGACATGGAGACAGGAGAAAAGCATGTGGGTATGGCAGTGGTACGATTAGAGGAAGATGAATATGAGATACTAGTACAACACCGCCTCCCATCACACTATTCAGCGCAAGCAGCAGAACTAATAGCGCTAATAGAAGCATTGCATGCCGCCAAGGGGTGCGCAGTGACCATATATACAGACTCAGCATACATGACAACAACAGTTCACGGCGGGTTGGCCCGGTGGGGGCGGAGAGGGTTTCGGCGAGCAGACGGAACGCCAGTCCAGCATGCAGAATTATTGAAAGAACTGATTGAGGCCCTGCAAGACCCCACGGCAGTGGCCATCGTAAAATGTCAAGCTCATACCGCAAATACAGATTTTATATCTTTGGGGAACGCGGCAGCAGACGCCGCTGCCAAAGCAGCTTCATATCTACAAAAAGGTGAAATAGGAGAGTACATGTTGCACCACACAGCAAGCCAAGAAGTCCCCACAGGATACAACATGATGTCCACACAGGAGATAATAGAGCTGCAAGAGGGAGCTAGTGCAGAGGAAAAATTGCTGTGGACTAAGAGAGGATGCAGCAAATCACCGACTGATTTATTGTGGCGACAAGAGAGTTCAGGAAAAGTGGTAATGCCAATCACGCTGTTAGAAATAGCATTTCAACAACTACACTTTCCTGCACACAACACAAAGAAACACATAATGGCAGAGATACAAGAAGATTGGTTTACACCTTGCCTCCAGGAACACGTCACAAGGTTAGCTCTAGAATGCACGACATGTCAAATTTACAACTCAGGTATGACATTGCGTACACTAAGGGGTACGATACCAAAACCAAGTGGCCCATTCAGAGAGCTCCACATTGATTATGTAGACATGGGAGAAAGGTGTAACGGGGCTCGATACATGATTGTGGTTGTATGTCCATTTTCGAGGTGGGTGGAGGCAGGCCCTTGTGCCCGCCCTGACGCGAAGGGCGCCGCGAAGTTCCTAGTGCGGGAAGTGTTTCCGCGCTGGGGAATTTGCGACGTTATTCGCTCAGATAACGGGACGCATTTTGTTAATGAACTGTTTAAAGAAGTGACTACATTATTGGGAATAAAGCACAAATTATGTTCGATTTATCATCCTCAAAGTAATGGCGTCGTAGAAAAGATAAACGGCCTGTTAAAAAGCAGATTATCAAAACTTTGTTTTTCCCTTAAAAAGACTTGGATGTACTGCCTGCCTTTGGCCTTGTTTGAACTACGAAACCAGCCAAGTAAGGATCACCATTTGTCCCCGCACGAGATCGTCACGGGAAGAAGAATGCACACAGCGCATTCGCCTCTCCGTGAGCGTTCTGATGCACACAGAAGCGCAGCTATATTGGGGGAGGAGTTCACAGAATACCTGCGAAAATTGACACGGGCAGCGCGCGTAATTTCAAAGCAACTAGCCCCCCCCTCGACAAGAGAGGAGGGGAACGCGACTGAACCAAACGGTTTGCCTGAAAAACCACTACAGCTAATGCCTGGTGACCTTATATATGTTAGAAGTTTTGTGCGGAGGTGGAACGCACCACGCTTCCATGGCCCCTATGAGGTAGTGTTTTGCACGCCTACAGCAGTAAAGGTTAAGGGCCTGCGATATTGGGTGCATTTGACAGATGTACGTAAAGCTTACAGCACTGCGGAGAGTGAGGTGCAGGATGAGGCACAGGCAACAGCGGACGATGAAGTTGTGCGGAATGAATGATTGGAATTTTGTGTGCTTCATGAGATGAACAGTGAACACAATTAGCGCGCAACAAATGTCCTGGACTAAAACATGTACACATGTATATGTAAATTTTCTTTTTACAATTTTTGAAAGTTTTGCGTGGGGTTCTTTTTTCCCTTCCTGTACTCTTTAAGATGTTTTTTATTATTGTTGTTTTTAAAAATGTCATGTTTTTTATTATTTATATATATATATAGTAAGGTACGAATAATATTGACTGAAAGCTACCTTGTCTGTCAACAAACCCCCTTCCTCACCCAACCCTATATTTTATCACCGAAACGTTACAATGTGGAAATGCTTACATGTTTGTATTTAATGAACTTTTGTGTCTCAAACAGGATTTATCATGGCATCGAATGGGCAGCCTGCAACTAATAGATATGTTAGATTTAGAGAAATGTTAGTGGCTAGATTAACATATTCATTTGAATGTGGTTTATCAATGTGTGCTATCGTGTTCTTCATCTCAATGTTTTGTCTGGTGTTACACTGGATTATAGCGTTCATCTCTACCGAGATGAACGAGGGGGGAGGGGGGAACAACACCACCCTTGCTCCTGGAACGAAAACAATTCCGACTGTAGGTATCAAAGAAGGTGATTTCTTGATCTGGGATGGATCACACTTTGTGTGGGGATACTATACTACACCACCCACTGCTGTCCTCTCACAATGGAGAACCAAAAATGTAGATAATGACACAATGTCCCAACCTGGAACATACAACAACCACACGATCCCTCCCGCCCCAATTTCAAACAACGATCTCTTGTTTATTAATGAGGATGGAAAAGTGATTATGATGACAGAACACAAGTCCCTATATGAAGAATTAGAAAAGGGGGGTGGGAGGGAGGAAGGGGGGCCTGGTTCTTCACCTCCTATAACGAGAAGGTACAGAAGAAGGGAGAAAAGTAGGCGGAGAAGAGAGACTGGTGGAAAAGGGTATGATGAGTATTATGGGCTAGGGTTAGACAAAATGGAAGACCCACGACACCCTCACCAAGCAAATAAATGGTATGCAGATATGAGCACAACAGCTAAACAAACAACCAATGAGAGCTGTTATGTCTGCTCACTTATCCCCCATGCATCAGGCACACCTAAAGTATTGTTGCCACGAGAATTGCCCATTGTGGATGCCCAATGTCTCCTTCATCTCACGCTGTGTAGAATAAAGAACACTTTCCAAGCACACGATGTCTCTTTCAGAATGGTACAGAACAACAAAACGTGCTATTCGCAAGCGTCTGGAGTGATCTGCCTTAAAGAACCTTTCTTTGCAATACAAGGGACACTGTTTTCCGAAAGCAAATGGAAAGACGAAGAAGTGCTGTGCAAGGCAGAAGCACTGAAGGGTGTTCAACCGGAAAAGTTGCGGTGGATGGAAAGAACGTGCTTGCCAATATGGAAAGAACACATCCCTAAATTAACATGGGTAACAGCGATGGAAAAACCCTTTAAGCTACAAAGTGAAATACAAAACAAACTATGTTTCAAGGGAGAAGGAAAAATGGCAATAGGAACGAACAAGAACTGTAACAAAACTCTCACCATCCCAGATATGAAAAAAGGAACAGCAGCACTAATGGACACCTACTGGGTATGCGGGAACAAGGCGTACCTGCACCTTCCCCAATCATGGAGTGGTAGCTGCTCAATGGCCACTTTGCATTCAACACTAATGGTGATTCCCGAAAGCCATATTGACAGAAGTAACACGATGAACGAAGGCTTGAACCAGAATGCAGCGTCTCCAACTACACAAGCGCACCTTTATGTCCTGTCCTCCGGAGGGAAAGGAGAAGAGCTCTCAAGGAACAAGCGAGCCTCGAACTACATATCACAAGCATCATCTGATTTATTGGCACAGATCCCAGACAAGTATCGCCTGTTCAGCTCCGTGGAAACATTCTTTGCTTCACTAGTATCAAGTGTCCAAGCAAGAGCAAATGCAAAATGGCTCCAGATCACACGGTGGGAACTGATCCAGTTGGCCAATGACACTGAAGAAGGGTTTAACATAATAAAGGTGGAACTACGAGCTCTGCGATTAATGACCATGCAAAACAGGTATGTTCTAGACCTGTTAACAGCAATCGATGGAGGTGTTTGCCGAAAAATAGGAAGTGCATGCTGCACGTTCGTACCTTCCGAAGACGCAGAAAATGGGTCCCTGTCCCACGTTATTGAAGCAGTACATAACCTGGGCGAGAAGATGAAAATGGAAGGTGGAGCTGAGGATAGCTCGTGGTTCGACAATATCTTCTCTTGGGTTCCCTCATGGCTTGGAGTGACAATGAAGTTCCTGATACCAATAGTGGTGATCATCCTTGTGATGTTCTGCCTGTGCCAGGTGGGCCTCCGATGTTGTGCTAATGCAGTCCCTAACGGTGCAATGATGATGGTGACAATGGGCAACTCCGGTGGTACAATTAAAGCAACACAAGAAGTACATGTGCAGACAGGAACAGACAACACCCCCAGGTACCAGTTAGTGCCTATGTGCCGTGACAAGTACATAGTAGATAAGCTATGGCACACCACGATTAAAGAACCACGAGACGTAGAACTGGAATGGTATGAGGAGGTCTGGGTAGATCTGGAAGAGACCGGCGACTGTATATATTTGACATGTACACCAGACGAGTATGCTAGGAGAGGTGAGAGCTTAAGGGGGGTGTGCAGAGCATGGATGCCTATAAAAGGAACCCCTGCATGGGATGGTGCAGTGTTAGAAGAACAAGAATGTAGAAGATTAGAAGAGCTAAAGAAATTCGTTACTTTAAGTAACGAAAGGGGGGAAATGTAGGGGAGGAATGGCCACGAGGCCCTCCTCACCTACAGCTCCCTCCCCAGGTGAGGACCATGGCTCGGTGGGAGCACCCTCATGCCACCCGGGCCCAGGTGGAGGGGGGTTCACCCGCCGACGACATTGCCCACACGCACCCTGTCTTTGCATTTACCGAAACTTAAGTTAGGCCTAGACGCCATCGTGCACAGCAAACATGGTGTGAGTTCAGCACACTGTAACGAGGCCCCCACCTTTGGAGGGCCTTTCATGCATCTCTGCCGCCTCAGCAGCCCTGGCAGATCCGCTGCGAGCGCGTTCCCATGAGAAAGTCGGAGATGAGCTAAACCCGAGATGCCAATACGGCAACATTATATTAGTAACAATGTGATATTGCACCCCGTATGACCCGGACCGCAAGGCCGGGGCAACGGGGAAAAAAGCTGAAGCATCACTATCTGAAGAAGGTAGAAAATAGTTCAAGTATTGGTATTAATGAACTACCTCTGTTTAAAATGTGAACGAACCATAAAAATGTAACGTTATATGATATCCCTCCAGGTCTGGACTAGTGCTGCTATAACCACGGAGAAAGATGTTGACCAAACGTGTAACCTCTATTTGTAAAAGTGTTTTTCAATAGTATGTAGAAACTTGAACTCATATATGTTTTGAATCACCCAGAGCGGCGAGCATCAATCTCTGTAGGCCATAACCTAGATATCCCTCGTATAACGTCTAATGTACATACAATACGCACACAATGTAGTGAACATAATGTTAGGTAATGAAAAGGTACTGGAACCGACTGTATTAAAGAAATGTGTAACGAAAATGAAATATATATATATATATATGTGTGTCTGAATAACGTTAAAATAAGGCAGAACAGTATAAAACTTCTGCATTCACTGATCAGCAACGCACGAGGAAAATACCTTTTGTGAGTATATGCAAGGTCATTCCCTCTCCCACCCCACCAAGCCTGCCAGATAAAAAAGCTAAGACTTGTGCTGCGCTCCCTCACCTCCCCCAACCAAGCTGGCGTTACTTCAGAGAGTCAGAGGCCCCGGCGCCGCAACCAAGGCCACAGCCCGCCACCTGTGTTATTTACAGCACGGTAATAAACCCACGGATGAACCCACTGATCTACCAGCACCCTCTCATAAATCCCCACGACCCCCCCCCAAGAATCCTGACCCCGTGTAAGGACGACCCCCATCATTGGGACAAGACACAGAGACCCATCTATATAATAACTTCTAACGCAGCAGACAGACATGTATCACTCGGCCCAGGTCCCAGAGCCCCGTCCCGTGACCTAAAATACCGGTCAATAAGACACAGGTAAATCTCACCCCAACCAACAACCACCAGACCTCTCACGAGGTGCATTCCTCATGTGTTGTGTTTATTTTATAAGATAAGCTGGTGAAGCGATTTATTAGTGAACGTAAATGTCATTTTCTGAATAACTGTAGTGTGCATGGCCTAGGGCAAATGAGACAGGAAAGGTATTCGTTATTGTCACAGGCTGCCCCAGCACATCAACACCGCATGGATGACCTCAAGCCGGCCTGCCAGGCCCAACCCAACCCACGAGGCTGACCAGTGACGTCGTCCCGCCAAGACCAACCCCGCGCCAGCAACACCTATAGTTAGTCGACACCACCCAATCCCAATTGACTTGTGCCCCCTATAGTGTTTAGGTGTTGATGACGTTTTTTGTATTAGAAATACGCCTGTCTTTGCTATTGTCAGGCAGAGCGCTCTCGTAGGTTGCAGAGTTCTTTGCATGCCTTATCCTTGGATAAACTCCCACTTACGCTCACCCGCACTCTGTCTTGGTCTTATTCCCACTACGGGAGAGTCCCTTATTGTCTCTCATTGCGGGGAGGATCGTGCTGAATTGGGGGCGCTTCCTTTCACATGTTGGCTGGGGGACATGTGTGGGGGCCTGCTGGCAGGTGGCCCTGACTGGTGGGGGGTGGGGGTGCAGGGGGACATGAGTGGGGGCCTGGTGGGGGGTGGGGGTGCAGGGGGACATGAGTGGGACATGAGTGGGGGCCTGATGGAGGGTGGCCCACAGTGCTGGGGGGTGGGGGTGCAGGGGGACATGAGTTGGACATGAGTGGGGGCCTGGAAGAGGGTGCCCTGCACTGCTGGGGGGTGGGGTGCTGGGAGACATGTGTGGGGGCCTGGTGGAGGGTGCCCCTGGATGCTGGGGGGTGGGGGTGCTGGGAGACATGTGTGGGGGCATGGTGGAGGGTGCCCTGCACTGCTGGGGGGTGGGGGTGCTGGGAGACATGAGTGTGGGCCTGGTGGAGGGTGCCCCTGGATGCTGGGGGGTGGGGGTGCTGGGAGACATGTGTGGGGGCCTGGTGGAGGGTGCCCCTGGATGCTGGGGGGTGGGGGTGCTGGGAGACATGTGTGGGCGCATGGTGGAGGGTGCCCTGCACTGCTGGGGGGTGGGGTGCTGGGAGACATGAGTGTGGGCCTGGTGGAGGGTGCCCCACAGTGCTGGGGGGTGGGGGTGCTGGGAGACATGCGTTGTTGATCAGTAGTGCAAGGTGACATGTGGCTTAGCTGGGGGGGCATGCCCATGGTGGATGGGCTGCCTGCGGGACATGAGCAGGGGTGCAGGGTAGTCCCCTGTGGTGTGGGCTGCCTGTAGGGGCCGTGGAGGTTGTAGAGCGAACACCTGGGAGGACCCACACGGCCAATTCACGTGTAGTTCTCCCCGGAACCCCTGAAATACATGCACCCTGCTGAAATCGCATGTGAGACTTCCCGCGCAACCCGATATACACGTACCCAGGACATTCGCGTGTGGATCTTCCCGCGCACCCCTGAAATACACGTTCCCTGCTGAATTCGCTTGTGAAACTTCCCGCGCACCCCGAAATACACGTACCCAGGACATTCACGTGTGGAACTTCCCGCGTACTCCTGAAATACACGTACCCTGCTGAATTTGCTTGTGAAACTTCCCACGCACCCAAAATACACATACCCAGGACATTCGTGTGTGGAACTTCCCGCGCACCCCTGAAATACACGTGCCCTGATGGAATCGTGTGTGAAACTTCCCATACACCCCTGAAATACACGTACCCTGCTGAATTCATGTGTGAAACTTCCCGCACACCCCAAGAATACACGTACCCAGGAGAATCGCGTGTGGAACTTCCCGCGCACCCCTGAAATACACGTACCCTGCTGAATTTGCGTGTGAAACTTCCCGCACACCCCAGGAATACATGTACAAAGGACATTCGCATGTGGAACTTCCCGCACACCCCAGGAATACACGTACCCAGGACAATCGCATGTGGAACTTCCCGCACACCCCTGAAATACACGTACCCTGCTGAATTTGCGTGTGAAACTTCCCGCGCACCCCGAAATACACGTACCCTGTTGGAATTGCGTGTGAAACTTCCCGTGCACCCCTGAAATACACGTACCCTGCTGAATTCGCGTGTGAAACTTCCCGCACACCCCAGGAATACACGTACCCAGGACAATCGCGTGTGGAGCTTCCTGCGCACCCCTGAAATACACATACCCTGCTGAATTCGCGTGTGAAACTTCCCGCACACCCCAGGAATACACATACCCAGGACAATCGCATGTGGAACTTCCCGCGCACCCCTGAAATACACGTAGCCTGATGGAATCGCGTGTGAAACTTCCCCCGCACCCCTGAAATACACGTACCCTGCTGAATTTGCGTGTGAAACTTCCCGCACACCCCAGGAATACACGTACCCAGGACAATCGCGTGTGGAACTTCCCGCGCACCCCTGAAATACACGTACCCTGCTGAATTCGCGTGTGAAACTTCCCGCACACCCCAGGAATACACGTACCCCGGAAAATCGCGTGTGGAACTTCTCGCGCACCCCTGAAATACACGTAGCCTGATGGAATCGCGTGTGAAACTTCCCGCGCACCCCTGAAATACACGTTCCCCGCTTGGCGTTTGCTGTTTGACAGCCCTGTGAACTGGTCCAGGGTTAGCGCAGACATTTGCGATGAATTGGGGATTTTGATGGCTTTTCCTTGCGCAAGGGCGTTCTTGGGGGCGTAACTGGCGCTGCTGCAGGGTCGCTGCGCCACTCTACGCCACGGCTGGTTTTGGAGGCTAAAATCCATGAATACGCTGTGCGATGAAATGGATTTTATCGCATGCGGTTGGCGCAGTGTATCGCACGGGGACACTGTGCGCCAGCCGCGTGCGCCACTTTTGTGCGAAATTCTATGAATTACCCTGTAAGTGTTGTGTAATATGGTATGATGTTCATTCATCGACAGTGTTTTATCGATGGGTATTTTGTTGAAGTAAATTTTTATGAAAAAACAAAACTAAAAATATATGGGGTTGACGGTAAGGATATATAAAGGGTGGGGGATCGAAAATAGTGTAAACTTAATAGGGGAAGGGAGTTGGGGGACCGCCTTAAAACATATTTCAATGAGTTTTTTTTCAAAAACAGTAATTTTGGGAAAACACGCATCAAAAACCACTGTCGATGAATGAACATAGAACTGTGTAATATCACCTCTTGTCCTCTTCCAAGAGTTGCATTTTTGGACTCTTGTTTATTCAGCCCTTTTGATATCAGAGTTGGGTTCCGTGACGGCTTCATGCATTGCATATGTCTCCACCACATGCAATACAGCATGTGCTTACTTCCATCCATGCCAGACAAATGCGGCAAGGGGCCCATTCCTGACTGGCAGTATTGTGCATGTTGTGGAGGAAAACTGTAAATGTAAGAGTGGGTGAAATACAATTCATTGGGCATAATTATAAGTTTTCTGGTCCCGAAACAACAGTACACGTAAGCTTGTCCGGTACCGTTGTTTCCGGACCGGCAAACTACGAGTTCTGCTCGCAGACTTTGACGGATGCACCAGCATCATTGGGACTCAAATGGGAATGAATGGAGAGTAATATTTTCCGGCGCCCGGGAACGGAAAATTCATGACTCTGGTGGCAGCCGTGATGATATTTACCGGCATGGCTACCGCCAAAGTCGTAATGACCCCGATTGTATGCCTGTCTCCAGGGAATATTATGACAGTGTTGCACGTTGCAAGCTCACAACCGTTTGCTATCACTGCCCGATAATTTGATTCAGTGAAATGTGGTCTATTAAATCGACTTTGGAGTGGTTCATTTAACTGGATCTACTGCTTAACTCCTTTTGGAACTTTGTTTACTCTCCTTTCAACTATGCAGACAGTGGTACTGTTTCCAGTGTTGTGCATGGTTGCAATGTGTCCTGTAACCTACATGCTATGAAAGAAGGAAGCTTCCACAAATGTTTTCTCTTGCACAGGTGAAGAATCAGTCCTGCAATATTGGTGGCCTATCGCTGCGGGTCCAAGGGCAGTCACTAAGCCATGTCGGACCTTTCCCACTCTCTTCCCCAATGCGCAGCTACCCACAAAAGTGTAGAATATTGCCAGATAATGTGGGCGCCCATAGAATCATCTGCTGCCATGGGGTTCAGCTCCCCCTGACTGAGGGTCACTTGGCAATGAAGGCAGTACCCGCCTGCATGATGTTCCAGTTGGTCCTTCCATGACTGTCCAATTAGAGCCTCACCCACAAGGCTACCACATCCGCAACAACAAGCTCACAGGCACCCTCCCCCTGCACTGGGTCTGCGCTCCATTGAGCCCTCCCAGCCCGGCCCTCACACTTAACACGCAGAACTTCTTTCCCCTGCACTCTCTGCATTCTCCTGGCAATTGTCCTCCTGTCCTCCCCTTGGCACTCTAACCTATGGGCCCTTCCGTCCTGACTGGCACTTTCCCCCCTCCACTCTCCCCCACACTTCTTGTTAATGTGCTTGTACGATCCGAATGACACAAGGCCTAGTAGGACCATTTTGTTTTTCTTCGTCCCTGTTCCCCCTCCCCTTTTGTTTTGTTGTGCCTCGAAACACCTGGGTGTACAGGCGCATTATAGATATCCAATACATTAATTAATTAATTAAATAAATAAATCCTAATTGCCCTCCCTTCATGTGCTTTTTTCTCTGAGAAATGTTCATATAAATAATTATATCTGGAAAAAAGGTGCTTTTAAAATTATTAACTATTTTTTGGGAATGGTTTGCATGTGCTTTTATGGACTAGTTTATGATGTTGTAAATAAACAAAAGACGGATCTATCACAGACCTTGCCTCACAGGGGTTGCAGGTGGCATGCAACCCTCTAAGAACGATGGTCTGGAGGGCTGCCCAGAGCAATGGCAGAGGTTAAGATTTATTCTATACCTTCCAGCCATCACCTCTTTTGCTTTGCTGTAGTCACCCCAAGCGGGACGCATATGCCCTGACAGGGGTCCCGTGGCTGCTAGGCCTAGAGACCCAAACTACTCCTCACTGATGAAGCCCAACAAGGCTGTAACTTGTCTGGGGATGCTTGTGGTCTCGTGCAGAAGGGATGCGACCAAGCAGTTTGGGCTGGACTGCCCCTTTTGGGGTGGGAACGAGCCTTATTTGCATATGGTCCTTTCCGTTTCTGTAATGGCCTAACAGGCGAAGGACGATGGCCTTCAGGGTTGCCCAGAGCAATGCTAGCAGTTAAGATTTATTCTACACCTTCCAGCCATCACCGCTTTTGTTTTGCTGCAAGCTCTACCTGCTTGCCTTGAAGCCCCTGTGGTTTAATCCCATGTTGGTGAAGGCAGCTGTCGGTGCCATGTAGGGCGGATAATAGGGCGCCAGTGGGAGGCAGGAGAGGGGGGCACAGGGGGCACCAAAGGGGAGCAAGTAGGGGCAGCTGCACCCCCTCTAGCCGTGCGAGTGGTTTGAGTGGGCCTGCTGATGTCGAGCTTTAACTCTGGTCTCCCAAGTGCCACAGAACTCCTCACTTCTGTGTCACTATGCTATAAAGACATATTAAAACATGGGATTCGGTCAGAAGAAACATTTACTTGGCTTTCAAAAACGTTTAATGTTGTGTCTTTTAGGTTAGTTTTTCTTTGAAAAAGTTCCCTATTGAATGGCTGTGATGCCTAATTTGCTGCATCCCTATTGGGCATTACCATCAATCTCATTTTTTACCAGCACTCGGTCCTGTAAATTTACTGCAGGACTACACGAAGGGTAACAGTAGTTTGACCCACCCCACCTCATTTTTAGGGTCTATAGGACCCCAGGGTGATTTTAGATGATTTACCACATGCGGTAATTCTGCTGTGGTAAATCCTCCATTTCTTTGGATGCAAAGTGGAACAAGTTACCACAGCAATTTGATGGAGGTAAAGCCTTCATTTCACCTCCAAAAATCAGAATTTGGCGATGCCATAAAACACGGCAATTTAGTTAACTGCAAAAATGTGGCAGCTCCATGTTTACTGCCATAGCTACCCTGCAGCGGCAAATTCATATCGAGGCCATTCATGAATTGGGGCATTAGAAATGGGGAAAGGGGCGTGTAGAGTTCACAGACAAAACCCACACAGAGCCCTCCACCGCTCTCCGTAGCAACCTTGATTTGCTGATCTACTTTCGTTTTCCTCATCCCGAATCCTCATTACACCTAAATAGCTCCTGTTCCCGATTCCACTTGCGCATTAGAGGAACACATTGCCTTCCATCTCTTTTAATCATGGACGGTGTTATATAATTAATGGTCCTACCTCTATTTCTGATGAACACTAATCTTGCGCGGATCCCTTGCGCGTCAATATGCAGACCTGCGCCGCTGCACCTATTGATTAGATCAGCGGCGTGGAAGATGCGGATCACAGCATAGCCCTCTTCCATTTGCATCGATTAATCTATTATGTTTATCTTGAAAGGAAGCTCCTGTTATATTTCATTAGTGGCCATGTTGCTCAGCGACTCCCGCCGAAGCGCCTGCGTATGCGACATCCAAAAATCATTAACAGGGCGCCCAAGGGATAGCTGGTGGTGGCGAAGAGCAAAAGTCACATGTATTGCCTGGATACTTTAAACTGGACGGACAGGGCATGGGGCAGCAGGATTTGTTTGGCTACAGATTTGAAATGACAGTTACAGCAGTTGACTTTTCAGAAAAGATCCAGTTCTCCGCTAGATTTGCACCCTTCCACGCCACGCCGAACGTGAGACTGGCCGATCTGCTCCCCTGTCCCCTCCCTTGACTTGTTAGAAGATCCATTGCTGCCAAGTTGCCACCCTCCTTCTGTTCCGCTGGGTTCCATGTGATAATATCCCTGCAGAAATGTTGCCATACAAGAATGTCGCTGTTTTTTTGTGGCTATATTACCATATGGAACCTGCGGGGGAGACCCCCGCAAACCCCATATTTTTTTATGGGATTGGGGGTCACCCCCGCAACCCCTACTCCCATTTACCCCAAATATTGTCCCCATAAATAATGTGCCCTATGCTGTTGCCCGGCGACTATATGTATGGTGACATTATTTATTGGATATTACCTGATACCTCCCGCTGTTAGCTCCCCGCTCCCTTGTACTAATCCTTTGCAATCTGTTTCCCCTGCCGTATCCGTGCCGCTATGGCTTCTAAAGCTCTCTCTTGCTTTCCAAAAAACTTGGTCTGCGCTCAATAAATATCCGAATAATAATATTGCAAAATGCATGCACATTGTTGTCCTGTCCCACCTTCCTCTCCCAGGAAATAGAATTTAAATCACTCCTCTTTTGAGCCACTAATCAATACTGTGCTTGAGCCGCACCGGGTGGTAATGACCCACGGCCCATTTTAACAGGGGCTACAGATCGTTACCACTCAGTGCATGCAGAGGCAACAGGCATTATTCCCATTATCCACTGGGAAAAAGGTCTGAGTACTGGGGGCCTCTTTTTTTTTTTAAAGTAACAGCTACTGAATTGAGTGCAAGTCGCGTCTTCTGTCAAAAGAATACTATCATCATTGGCACTAGGAAAATGAAGCTTGCAGAGTCTGTTTACCATTTCCATTGATAATGAGCAGTGGAGCGGTGAGAGAGAGAGAGTGGGAGTCATACTGAAGAGAGGCCAGACAGTGCTTCCATTTGAAAGGGTCGTGGGAAGGTTGTGGGCAGAGGCGTTGCTGGGGGGGCTGAGGGGGCTTTATCCCCGGGTCTTTTGGTTGTACTCCCAGATAGAAGCTCAGGGGATACAAGCAAAAGGCTCTAGCTAGCCCCGAATCCTGCCAGTTCCGATATTAGCTCAGCCCCTGATCTTTTCCACACCTAGCAACCCCCCTGGTTGCGGAGCGGTTGAGTGGTGCAGAAAGATGGGGACAGGGTGTCCGTGGGGCAGTCAGTGTCTGGGAGCAGAGAGCGAGAGGCAACAAAAATATCACTGAGTGTGGGGAGGCATCCGTATGGTCAGGTGATCTGCTGGCCCCTCTCTCTGTCAGTGCTTTGTGATCATTAGTGTCCATTTAGGCTGTGGGCTCAGTTCCATGGACAGACAATAGAGCAGTGGCGGTTGGTTAATATTTTAATTGGGTGCATGTACATTTTTTCCCCTGAATATGTGGAGCACCCACATTAATGGTGGTACCCGGTGGGAGGCTGTCCTGGCCTCTTTCGACTCCTCTAAGCTCCTCATCAATGTTTACCTGAATGGTACCGTCTTGGTACGAGGCCCTCAGTCCAATCTTCTCCTCTTTGATAGACGCTTCCCACTCCTCATCAATTTCCTTTCTTCTCCTGCTGTTCCCTCACTTCCTTCCATGGCTTCTTTGCCGCCCCCTGCTGTCTCCTCTTTGGCTACCTTGCCCTCTCCTCCTTCCTCTTCTGCCCCCCCCCTCTGGCTCCTTCTACACCTCCATAGGGCATACCTCTGGTTTGTACCCCTCCCCAAAAGTCTTTAAAGGACAGCAACCTTCTCCATATTGCCACTCTTAACTCTCGCGCAGCTGTCAAACACTCCTCTGACATATGCCGCCTCCTGGAATTACTTGACCTTGATGTCCTCGGTCTGACTGAGACATGGTTCATGGCCAGCTCTGTCACAAGCTTTGACACTCTTCTCCCTGACGGCTACAATGTCCTCTCCGCGCCCAGGTCCAACCGCTCCAGATGTGATGTAGCCCTGGATTCCTGCCTCTGTCATTCCTACGCAGGCCTACTCATCTTTCTAATGCCTTGTCTGCAGGCTCTCTCTCTCCTAGCAATTACCTTACTGTGGCTACCATCTATCGGCCACCTGGTCAGATTTCCTCCTTCCTCTGTGAGTCGGCGGATCACTCCTCTTCCCTGCTGGTCTAGACCACTCAACTCCTCCTTCTTGGAGACTTTAACATCCACCTGGATGCTTCCTGTCCTTCCTCTGGTCCCTTTCGCAACCTCTGCGACTCTCTCTCACTCTCTATCCTCCCCTCTGGCCCGACTCACTGTGCGGGGCACACTCGGTATGTTCGTTATTACCCAAATTGTTCGTTTACAATTGTTCCAATGAACAATTGACTGAATTTAAAGGGTCACAATTGACCTTTTCACAATTGACCGTATATATATATATATATATATATCGCTTTGGTAATATATATATATATGTATGGGTTTTGGGCGGGTTTGGGTTGGGTGGGGAGTTGCGGGGGGGGTTTCCCCCCGCATATATGTTACAATTGACCTTCACAATTCGCTCAATTGTGAAAAGGTCAATTGTCATTCGAACAGTTGTAATATGAACAATTCGTATCTGATCTCAACAGACCTTCCCTTTTCTATCTCTCTCACCACTCCTATCTCCTGGAGTGATCACTTTCTCCTTTCCTCCCAGCTCACCCTCTCCACCCCACAGGTCAAGCCAACTCCAGCACTCCCGCCTACCTTCTCGGTTATCTGACCCATGAAGCGTGTGTTAGCTGAGGCTTTCGCTGCCACTTTCTTACCCCTTCCTCCCCCTTTGACTGACTCACACCCTGACACAGCCCTCTCCATGCTCCACTCTGCTATCTCTGATACTCTTGATTTTCTTGCCCCTGTTATGAGGATCTGCTTGAAGCCCAAAGCCAAATACAACTCCTGGTACTACTCAGACCTCCCCACCCTTAAACAGAAGTGCAGGGTGGCTGAGAGGAACTGGCGTGCTTCCGGTACATCCTCTGACAAACTGGCCTGCCGCCTGCTCCAAAGGCAATACCGGCTCTCTGTCCGCACCAAGAAGAGAGCCCACATCCAAGCCCGGTCTCTGAGGCATCTAACAATTTGGCCAAACTCTTTAAAATCTGCAAGGAACTGGCCAATCCTGCTGCAGTCCCTACCTCTCCTGTCCCCTCTGCATGGCCCTGGCTTCTCATTTCATCTCTAAAACTCAAGACATCCTGTCCTCTCTCTCTTCCTCTCACCCTGTCCCCTCAACTCCCTGCTCTTTCTCTGGCCCTTCTTAAGTCACCACTCTTCCCTCCTTCTCTTCCATTCCTCTGTTCTCCCCAGACAAGGTTTCTAGACAAGTCAGATCTATGAAAGCGTTGTCAAAACAGGTTTGCCCCTGTTCCTCCAAAACCATCAAGGTCCACATTGACACCTTGGCCCCTGCTCTGGCTGACTTCTGCAACCACTTCTTCGCCACTGGGGTCTTCCCTTCCTCCCTGAGGCACTCCCTTGTGCACCCTCTTCTTAAGAAACCCTCTGCTGACCAATCCTGCTCAGCTAAATATCACCCAATCTCCATCACTCCTTTCCTGGGCAAACTCCTGGAAAAGCTGGCAATCTCCCAGTTTAATCTTCACACTGAATCTGTTGGTTGTCTCCAAGACCATCAGTCTGACTTCAGAGCCACCAGAAGCACGGAAACTGCTCTCCTGAACATCCGTGAAGACCTGCTCTCCAACCGTGATTCCAACACCCACTGTGTCCTCATCTTACTTCATCTCTCTTCTGCCTTTGACACGGTCAATCATGCCATCCTGCTCAATCTTCTCTGTGATAACCTGGGTATCACCGATCAGGCCTTGGCTTGGTTGACCTCTTTCCTCTCCGATCGACCCTCCCAGGTCCAACTTGGGTCCTTCCTTTCTCTATCTCACTCTCTACCTGTGGTGTTCCCCAGGGGTCTAACCTCACTGCATGGCTGTTCAACCAATACCTGGCACTTCTAGCCCACCGCATTGCCGCCCTCTGCCCCAACTTTCAGTGCTATGCGGATGACACTCAACTCATTTTCAGCCTCCCCTCTGCTACTTCTTCTCCATCTCTCATATCTGACTGTTTGTCTGCTACCAGGAGTGGTGTGTCGCCAATGATCTCTGCCTTAATGCCAGTAAGACTGAGATTCTCCTCATCGGCACACCTGCGTCCTCCTTTCCTGTCGCTCTCTGGCCAGCCTCTCTTGGCCCTCTTCCTGCTCCCACCTGTGAGGCTAAAAACCTCGGGGTCACCTTTGACTCCACACTCTCCTTCTCTCCTCACATCTCTGATGTCTCTAGGAAATTACACTACCAGCTGCACCTCCTCAGAGGTATTCTTCCTTTCCTCTCCTTCCCCCAGAAGCTCACTGTCTCCAGAGCTCTGGTTCTCTCTAGGCTCGACTACTGTAACAGCCTCTTTTTAAATCTGCCTGCCTCTACTCTCCGCCCTCTGCAACTCATCCAGAACAGGACTGCGAGACTTGTCCTTGGCCTCAAGCCCAGGGATCGTATCTCTCCAGGGCTGAAATCTCTGCATTGGCTCCCAGTGGGTGCGAGGATTAAGTTCAAGACCCTATGCATTGTCCACATGGCCTACTGGGGCCTTGGGCCTCAATACCTTTACCTCTCTCTTCCTAAATATTTTCCTTTTCGAGCTCTTCGCTCATCCGCCTCCAACTCCCTCAGGGTCAGTCGCTTCTCCAAGCAACGAGTTGGTGGTAGATCTCTGTCTTCGGCCAGAGCCTCCCTCTGGAACAGCCTCCCTGCCCCCCTGAAACTCGAGGAGAACCATCTCCAGTTCCAGAAGCACCCCAACACCTTCCTCTTTGCTTCTGCTTTCTCTCCTCCTCTCCCCTGCTGAACTCCTGGCTGGAACTGAAACTGCACTGGTTGCCTGGTCACCTTCTGATCTCGAGCCTAGGTCCCCTCCACTGCCAGTTGCACACCTGCACTGCCTCCTTGGCAACCCCTGCACTTGTGGACTGTTTCTGTATCTTTACAGTCACTACCTGCACTTGACACCTGATGTCTGCACTCACCCTTGCACTTGCCACCAGCTGGCCGCACCGTTTACTTATGGCTTCTATTTATTCTATATTTTCTACTGTTGATCTCATGTACTGCACTGACCCCTCCACCTTCCCCCTGCACTCTTCCACTTTCCCCTTTTACCGCACTTGTGCAATCTCAATGTCACCTGGCCTAGTAAGATCGTTGTCTCTGTCTTTCCTCTGTTCCCCCACCCTTGCCTCGTCGCGCCTCGAAACACTTGTGTATAGACGCGTTATAAATGCCATATCATATCATATATCATATCATATCATATCATATATCATATCATATCATATCATGCCGCCTTCACCCTTGAAACCAAGTAAAAATACCTTGGCACAGTAAAGAAACATTTCCTACTAAACCTCACAATGTGGGACAGTGCCACATAGTAACATTCATCATGCCGCCTTCGATATTGAAGTCCAGCAAAAAATGCTACATCACAGTAAAGAAACATGTCCAGACTGGGCCCACCAATGTGGTCTGTAGTACTGGCACGCTGAGTTTATTGTGAGGTTGAGTTGAAGCACAGCACATCATACCAGCCTGGGTTGCCCCTGGTGTCTCTTTGCCTAGGATGAGTGATGTATCCAAAGCACTGAGGACGTGAGCGAGGTACTTGTAAGAGAATTTACAATGCTTTTCCTGTATTTTTATCCCTAGCTTTAGCTTGCTTGGAACTTGGTTTAGCTAAAATATCCTTAGAATTCATGGAATTCTTACAGTGTTTAACCCTTTGATGGGGGTTAGTATATACAACACCACCTGTCTTCTGGCTCGCCAATCCTGACAGCAATACTATGACTATACTTTCTTCTGTGCCGCCATGTTGATTAGTTGTAGTTGGTTTTAACCTTTTAGAAATAAATAGGAGACGAGTAGAATATGCTGGTCCCAATTTTTTGTTGGGAACAGCATATTGTTTGACTATACTATTTGTAATGTTCATATATTATTGCAACAATAGAATAATTATACATACATGCTAAACAAAAGAGTGAGAACATACTTTATGTGTTTCTGTTTATGGTTTCAAAAGACACTATATTACAAATGTAAATACTTATTGATTTAGTGGGGAAAAAACTGCGTTTGGAAAGTTTTGCTAACAACTAATGTGTATCAGTTACACCAGTCAAACAGAATGTTTTGTCGATACTCTAGAGGTTGACCCAAGACAATACGTGCTATTCAATTGTAAGTCTGACCAGTGCTCAGGGGTGGAGTTCTCCCTTGCACGAAGCACAGAGATTCAACTTTCTCCAGAGCCTTGCATCAGGGTTCGCATTATTTTTCTGCCGCAAAACCTGCCAACGGTGGGCATTTAGACTACTTTTCGGGTAAAGGTTAGGCTCTGGCATGAAGGACATGATGGAAATCATGACAGTTGGCATCCATTACTTTTAAGGGCTCTGGGTCGCCATGACAACTGGTGCCCTTCCGTTTAATAGCTGCTCTAGGTCTCCTTGACATTTGGCACCAATTAAGTTTGATAGTAGCTCTAGTTAGCCATAACAGATCACACCCATTACCTAGAATAATGATATATACAACTTAAAATCTAGAACCTGTAATTAAAAGATAGTTTTCTTTCCTTCCCAAAAACATTTTTGGGGGTTTGTTATTAAATCTCTGCCTATTTAGTTAATGAAGAAGGGCTGTTATGATTGGTCAGCTTGACAAATAAAAAATAGACATAAATATAGTAGACAGATATTAAAACTTCGATAAGCTAACACAACATATTCATTTTCCAAAACATGAAGAATGGCATCAAACAGTACATAAGTGATTGATGGATGGAGGTGTCAAAAATTGTTAAACTAATTTTACTCTACCTGTGGCACAATCAGGAGGTCGGCCTAGGGATACCCTCTTTACATTCATAAAAACATTGCCTGAAAATGTGGGAGGTTTATTTGTAACCATTTGCATAAGGAAGGGCATAGACTAAATTGCATGTGCAACTTTTAGGTATTCTGAATTAGCCTTACAACACTTAGACCATCAACACTGGTTTGACCGCAAATCAATATACTCCCAAATACTGCTAGACCTAGGGCCTTCATATCACAAGGCTTAGTACTGCAACACCTCATCACTTTTTACCTGAATAGAAGACACTTTAACACAGAGAATGTGCTGTGTAGATAGCAACACTAGGATCTGCACCAGGTCTTGCTGTATCAAATGAGGAGGGGGGGGGGCTTTCATTCTATACCCTCAAAGGTTATGTAGGTTCATGCCTCAAAGCAAGAGAAGATTTGTAATTGTAACTGGTTATTTATAACGCGCTTAATACCCAGAGGTTTCTAAGCGCGGACCCGGGGATCGAACATGTGTTGCACTGCGTCATCTTGCTTCCAAAGCGAGCGCATTGCCCCTGAACTATCCTCCCAAGACAAAGGTGGTATTCCATTACATGGAGTCAACTTGAGGAATCATTTCCTCTACCCACTCCGCAACAGAGACATAGATCACTAACCATGATTAAGTCAACAAGATGCAGTCCACCAATGCAAAACTACGATAACTGGGTTTCCATTTTTATTTGGGTATATTTTGAGTTCATAGGCACTCTATCGTTTACACCATTAACGCATATCCAGGGAGAAATAATAAAAAATCCATGGTGCCACTGCAGAAATCAGCTTAGTATTAGCCATAGCTACAGGAACTATCCCGTGGGAGATGGAAAAATAATGCCATTCCCCAAAAAGAACCCACTAGACTGGATAGTGCAGTGTTATTGGCTTTTCATATATCAGCCAGATACATATCGTCCGGTAGAGATCACTTTGGTAGATACCCAGGAGATGGATCTAGGAAAGAACTAAAAGAGAAAGGGCAGGAAAAAGAGGAGGTATCCTATGGGTAATTCGACAGTGGCACAACAGAACTACATTCTGAAATCAATGGAAAAGGGGTGTAATGCAGGCATACTGTGAGGGGCCAGTAATGGAAGGCAGACTACTGTATGATGAGTTATCAAAACATGCCATTTTATTCTCAAAAGAAAATATAGTAGAATGCCTCACTGTCCCTACTCTGCTGAGGATTTCCCTGCCTAACCAAAGCTGAAGAAAAACTCTCTAGCACAGGATATCTGGCCCTCACAATAAGCAACACACAAATAAAGGAAATACGTGGCAATACAACATAATATGAACAACATTCACAGTTTCTTCATAACCTTCTAATGTCCTGGGTGAATTCCCTTCCCTGGAATTCAAGGTCCATTTTGCTAATGTTCCACCAAAGAAAGACATGTCTCGAGTCAATTCATGATGTTTCAAAGACAAAGTAGAGAGTTTTTAACCAAAGTTCCAATGATAGCACATTGTTTCTCCTTGGTAAAATATCCACTTTCTCCAAATAGCATCAATGATAATCCCACACACAATGCTTTGTCACCGCTTCAAGAAGACATGCCACAGTTCAAAAGAAATGCAATATCTACAACAGTTAGAGGGCTACCGTTTTTGGTTAACAGTATTTCAGTAGGTATAGGTTTATAATTCACAATGATATATTTGTCAGGATGACTTCACATTGCTGCTGTTTCCACTTCAACAACTTCACTTATACTTCTGCGAGACTTGCCCTTGGCCTCAAGCCCTAGAATCGTATCTCTCCAGCCCTGAAATCTCTCCACGGACTCTCACTGGCTCCAAGATTAAATTCAAGACCCTTTGCATTGTCCACAAGGCTTTCTGAGGATCCCCTCCGTAAATACCTTCCCTCCCGAGCTTTTCGCTCCTCCACCTCTAACTCCCTCAGGGTAAATCCATTTTCAAAGAAACACACTGGGGGAAGATCTCTGTCTTCGGCTAGAGCCTCCCTCTGGAACAGCCTCCCTGCCACTCTAAAACTTGAGGAGAAGCATCTCCGGTTTCTGAAGCACCTCAAGACCTTCCTCTTTGCTTCTGCTTCGCTCCTCCTCTCCCCTGCTGATCTGTTCTGTCTCGGCATCGTGCACCTGGTTACCCTCTGACTTTCGGCCCAGGTACCTGCTCACCCTGCCACCCACCCGCACTGCCTCCTGGCAATCCCTTGCACTGGGGTCTTATCTGTAACCCTACAGCCCCCCTTTTTTCTGCACTTACCAGACACACCCTGTCTGTTGCCTTAAACCTAGCACTTGCTACCTGCTGGCTGCACTACCACTGTTTGTTGCTATTTATTTATTATTTATTTTTATTCCTTTGCTCAGCACTTTTCCACTTCCCCATCCATCCCATGCACTTTCCCCTTTCCCTCTCTCATGCACTTGCATGTTCTCAATGTCACTGGGCCTAGTAAGATCATTTTTTTTGTTCTCCCATGTTCCCCTCCCTTGCCTCATTGCACTCTGAAACACTTGTGTACGAGCGCGATAAAAATAAAATATCAATATCAATACATAATTCACCATGAGAACAGTCACATTTGTCTCACAGTATTTAACTTTGTTTAGGCTACTACAATGTTGCATCTACTGACAACCAGATATACCACCACAGCATCAGTACTTTGGACTACTACCACAGCTTTAGTGATTTGTACTTCTAGACAGGCTTCAACAAGATACACTTCAACACCGTCGAGCAGACAAGGCACTCTTCCTCTGAATATCTCTCTTCAAAAGGGGCAGCCTCTTTGCCTTTCTTGTCTGTCTGCCACAATAACAACCTGGGTTTGCCTCTAAGACTCACTTCTCTCTGTCTTCCACAGTCTCTGGCACTACAGGCTGTGCCAGTCTACAAGCAGACAGTTTCCCTTCCCCAACTTCACCTGCATCTTTCTGCCAGATATCAGCCCAAGTAATTACCCAGAAGCCTTGGTGCCACTCTCATAGCTTCAGGTAATTCTTGCACACATGTATCTTAGGCCAGCTGAACTGTTATTAGATTCACAGTAACAGTTAGATTGTTTTCAACTCTGAGAAAGGGTGATTTCACTTTTAATATGGGGAGACTCTTGGCTTGGATTGCTTGTTCTCTTCTTCAATAGTAGATACACTGTTAAACCTCTTATATATGAAAGGTATGCTGCATTAAAGTAAAGTATAGAGTTCAGTCTTCCTTTAGGAATCACAATTAGGCACACGCAACCACTTCTTAATGTAGTTTTCACAAGTTAAAGGTTTCAACAATGGTTTTATCAAGGTTAGGTTTTTAGTAATGTTCCTTGCAACATTCACTCTTCTCAATTAGTAATATGCGACCACTCCACAGGGTCTCATTACCAGTCCGGCGGTAACCCTGCAGTGGGTTGCCACCAGACTTGTAAACTTTTACCAGTGCCTGACTTCCCAGTGCCACCGGGAGATTACAAGTACGGCGGCCCGGGAATAAGGCGCCAGTAAAATGTAAATCCCTATGCCCAGAGAGTCCCATTGGACTGTATGGGAGTGGGGACTGAGAAGTACCGGCACCGTTGTTAATAGTGCTGGCACTTCCGTGATGACTATGCCTTCCATGGCCACTATGCCCGGCAGGGCCAGATCGGTTGGGCGCAGAGGCAACGGCAGGCGCACACGTAGTTTGCTAGGTTCGAGGCATGTATCAGCTGATTACAGTGTTTTTTTAACACACCGCTTATAGTATGAATAAATTGCCCGAAGTGACAAAAAATCTTTTTCAAAGAGACGTGATCCAATTACGCACTGCTCCCTGGTAATTCTGAATGTAATCGCATGCTGAGCCATGCCATATTATACTGTTATGTGTCATGCCATTTTATACTCCTCAGGGTGCCACCTCCAGTAGCCTGCGCATTACGCACTGCCCCTTGATAATTTAGAATGTAATCGCAGGTCATATTATACAGTTATGTGTCATGTGAAAGGTCAGCCATACTGTACCCCTTAAATACATTGGGGTACCCATTCATCACGCTCACACCAGAGTAAATGCACCCCTCTAGAGAATAAAGGCCATGAGTCTATCTTGCAAAAGATAACAAACTTTGTCTTTACAAAGATGAGGAATGGGGGGAATGGCAGAGGACTCTGCCATTCCGACAAGCATTCTGTCTTCCATGGCTGGCTCCTGCAGACTAAATGGCAAGCAAGCCCCTTTATATACTCTTTAACTTGGTCACTGGATACCGGCAGAGCTCACCCAAAACTGTTCTTCTTGCCATACAAGGGATGCTGTAGTCTACAGTGTTGCATGGCCAAGTTTACATTTAGACCAATCCTGCTTAACATACTGCTGCCTCTGCAGGAATACATTATAGCTCTTGCTTAGCATCCTTTTCTATGTTATAAACTTTCATACATGAACACATCTTCCTGCCATTCTCTCAACACTTCACTCAATAAAATTATATTTTATCTGGTCCAGTAATTCTCATAAAAAAACTTATTTTTACATATTGTTGCATTGTGTCCTATTATTAGTCTCCATGTGCATTTGATGAATAGAAACAGCTGCTCATCCACTTTGTGGGCTCTGCGAGAGCTAGCCTCGGTGACACAATGCCTGTAGTCTACTTTTAGTACAGGCTGAATTCCTTCTGGCAGAGAGCCTGCTTTGAGATAAGCTAAATACAATGTAACAGTTTTACAAATATATTCAGCTTAATAATTATTTGCACCTTATATTTCAATCCTAACTATCTTTATTTAGTGACCCCCCTGGACTCTTGTAATGTTTAGAAAACAGTTAACAGAAGTCTTGCCTAATTCTAAAGCGCTTGGGAAGTTTGGGAATGAAGGAAAGCACTAGGCTCTTCCCCAACATTTCCCCCTTTTGTTACTTCTACAGTAACAAACTCATCCCAACCCCACATATCTACAATCCCAGAAATATTTGTTTGAGTTTTGCTGTTTATTGTATGGCAAAGTGTTTTAGATCCCCCAATTGATACCATCATCTTTGCACTATTAGGCACTATAGGAACGCATCATCGCAGACCCCATTGGCACGTGCAGAAGAGAACCAAGAAGAACACGATCACAGGAACCAGTATTTTTACTGCCGCCTCCAGCCATGACGAGACCCAATTAAAGACAAGCGATAGCCAATCTATGTTCTGAACCCCACCTTCTTTCTTCATTTAAACACCTAGATTGTGCACCGCCTTGATGTCGTGGGATAGTGACCCATTCTCAGCATCCCCCGGTGGTATAAAAGTGCAGCAGCTGCTTGTACCCGAGGAGCCAAACAAGATGAAATAAAAAGTCTCTGCTGAGTTATAAAGTCAATACTTGTCAGGTATTCCACTGAGCACTGCGGAACAGTCTTTTGGGACAGTTTGAGCTCTTCTTACTTCCCCGGCATTGAAATTGTCCTTTTTCTGGCAGCATACCAAATTTGTGTGTGATCTGCAAGATTCTTTCTGCTTCTTTAGGTGCTAGAGTGGCTGTTGGCACCTCGACAGGCATTTCTTCTCCCTTCAGGTGTTCTTCGAGGATTACTAGTAGCACTGAGTGCAGGGTTGCCAGTGAACACTTGCCCCTCCAAGATGGCAGGAGTTGCATTTAGGCTTGTCGGCCACAAACCCAGTAGTAATCCATCACCGCTGCTGTACCTTGCGACATACCAGGGATCACAAGAGTGTGGTTGCACTGTGTGTTTGCGTCACCAGAAACTGTTCCTTCATTGCTAAAACACAGCTCAGAGTTTTTGGCTCTATCTATTCGCACTGGCTTCTTCATTGTTGTAATCCGTGTCAGCCTTGTGATTTGTTGGGACCATATTTGCACACACATAGCCTCTATTTGGGATATTGCTTCTCGGCTGTACTCGATCAGCCCATCTGCCAGGCACATCACTGTGGTGCCCTGCCATTGTTCATTGTTCATTGTTATTTGAGTAACCTCCCAAGGAGAAATTTGGTCCTTGTAGACACTGGCAGTATTGTGTGTTGCCATTGCATAAAGCTGGGTCTAGAACAATGCTCCTCAACTGCACACTATGTGCCTGGAATGTGCCCTTTATCCCCTATAGTGCAAGATGTCCCGGGAATTGTGCCTTTGTAATTGGGAATGGATGTGGAACTAAAACCTTAGGAGCCCATGATGTGTGCGGGATAAGTGCACACACATAAAATCTTTGACTGATTTCCTTCCTGCAATGCACTTATCAGAGTACCAGCTATTCAAAGTTTCTAAATGCTGGACGTCAGAAATAGTATCAAAGCCCAACCCCTTATATAAATCATACGTCATTCATACTTCCCATTTCATTCGTCTAAGAAAACTTGTAGGGGTGGCTGGCAAAAAGTGAGACATTTTGTATTTCCTGTTTTATAGACATATTAACTACATAATTTCTAAAACAAATGTAATGTATTTTAACTTTATCCCTACATAACAGAGAGGTTGGTCAGCCATCTTTGCTTATTCCTGCAGAGGAGAAAAAAGGTTTTCAAGAAAGATAGAGAAAGAGAAAAAGAAAGAGAGAGAAAGAGAGAGAAGGAAAGAGAGAGAGAGAAAGAGAGCGAGAGGGAAAGAGAAAGAGAAGGAGTGGGAGAGAGAGGGAGAGGGAGAGACAGAGGGACAAAGATAGAGGGAGAGAGAGACAGGGAGAGAGAGAGGGAGAGAGAGAGTAAGGGAGGGAGAGGGAGGGAGAGAGAGGTACCCTTTTTCCACCAGGGCCGACCGGGTTTTGGACCTTCCAAAAAAACATTTGAAAAATCAAATAAAAATTGATAAAAGAAAAAACAAGAAAAAATGAAAAAAGAAAGAAAAAAGAAAAAAAGAAGGTGTGTGCCACTGCACATCACCCTGGCATGGATCCTCAAAAAAAGTCTCTTCTTTGGCTATGCCCTTACTAAACTTTGCTTTGTCCCAGGTGCTCTTAGGACATCCGAGAGATGCACCCAATATCTAACTCCTTCATACAGACAGCGAGAGGAGCACAGCACACCACCTCATATGGACCTTTAAACCTGGGGCTGATCAGTTCCCCAGATAATAATGGTCCAGTTGTAATATGGGCAATGCTGTGTATGGAACTATGGTCTTGCTTTCTACAGGGGTGGTCACTATTTCTCCCCTGCTTTACCGCACGCCACTACTGCCCCTGTGTGCTTCCGTTCCGTCCCCTGGTCAATTCCTTATGACCCATCAACATACAATATGTCCCCTTCTGTCAATCCATGAGCCGTTCATCAGAGAGGGAAAATAAATAAAACTCCTGTATAGAATCCGGAGTTGCTAAAACAGGGGCCGTGCAAATAGCGTAACTCCTCATATTGTATAGTCATTTTGACAGTCCATTCAAATGTACTTTTAAGTTCTCTGCCCTTCCCTGAGACTTTGTGTGGCCTTGTGTAGACTGCATAGTCTAGGATCCATGCCCTACAATAATGATCCATGCCCTATTATTATAATTCAATAAGCCCAAAAAACTGCTACATTTCCTTCACAGTACTGAGCCTAGGGGCGGTGTGTACTGCCGCCGCCCTATCTGTTAATTTTTTTCCCCATTACAAAAATGAGTTGTCCCAAGTAGAGTCCCTCCTGTTGGCTGTATTATAGCTTCTTTTTATCTGCCTTGTACACTTGGTAAGCCATCAATTGCAATAATGCAACAGAACCCCTTCTGCACTGATGTTTAGTTTCACTACATCCCACCCAATCATCCACATACTGGATGATTTGTGCTAAGCACCTTCCTTCAATGTAATCTGTACCTGGGTTACATCTCTCAGTAACCCATCATCATGTGGATTAACAGTCCATAATTATGCTGGCACATATGGCATGTCCTCAAAAAATAAAACGACTGGGTCACCACTGCCATCAGGGGGCACTGTACCTCCCAATACTGCACAATGATATCACAGGGGATGCAGATTCCCAAAAGAATCTCCCCATTTTGCTTACTGTCCTCAAATAACTCCTCATCAGTCATTTTCCTTAATTTTGCTGTTGGGTCTATACATAATAGTGTGCAGCACTCACACCCGTCCTGGTCTGTTCCAAGTAGGACTGCTCTTTTGTCTGACACTCCTAGTCCTTATACATCTAATGACAAAATTGGCCCTGCCACCATCTCGGGTCGCACCATGGGTTGGAAAATAACATCTGTAGGTACTTACCAACACTTTGTCACAATTAGAGGCACTGCATTTACTAATACCTTTAAATCCATAGAAACAATATATCTGGGACCACAGGAGCCCCATGTATACTGACTCCTTTGCTATTGCATTGATTATTACCATTGCTTGAGTTACAGACATCCATGGAGTGAAACACACTACCCCTTGATCTGTGAATGATATAGTTATAGTTATTCTACTGAGCAGATCCCTACCCAACGAGTTCACAGGGGAACTATCTGAATATAACAAGGGGGCTCATACTACCTCCCCTCCCCCTTTTCTATCCAGCTCCTCAGTGTGTGGAACTGTAGAAATAGCCCCAGAGAATCCCTGCATGTAAAGAGTTTTACCTGATAATGGAAAGTTCCCCTCCATGATGCATGATTTGGTTGCACCTGAATCTACCATAAATATAAATTTCCTGTTTCCTCCTCCACCAAGGGCTCCTCTTCAGGGTGTGCAGTTATCAATATGATTGGACATGCAAGTGCTTCCTGTGGGCTGTCCTAATCAGAATATGTATTCGTCCTTGGGAATTAAAAAGGGCTGCCCCTGTCATTGTAACTCCTTGGAATGGGGTGCCTGTTCCCCCTGTCATTCTGTTAAACTATGTTCCCTCAACCTGCTGTAGTTGTTTCCCTTAGCTGTCAGCCCCATAGGTGAACTGATTTTGACCCCCTCACCCTAATTTCTGTTTCTTCTTCATTGAGGCCTTTGGAATCCCTGCCCTGGAGGTGATGGAGGCCGTTGGAATCCCTGCCCTGGAGGTGATGGCCCATAATTAAATCTCATCCCAGGCCTGTTCCTGCACTCCCTTGCGAAAGTCCCCCATTTCCCACAATACCAGCACTGTGATGTACCCAATGCTCCTCCCCGCGGCCCTATCCCCCAAAGCCTCCTGCTCTTGCTCGTCGAAATCCTCCTTTTCCCCATGGTGCTCCTTCACACTGCCACTGTGGGCTGGGGTACTGTCCCTTCCACTCCTTCCTTCCACTGTCCCGGTCCGCCTTCACCCAACAGTTCCACAATGGTGGCATTCCCTATTTGTTGAGTGTCTCCTGTCCTTTCCCCCTGAGTCGGTGCCTTCACTGGTGCTTGAAAAACAACCGTATTTAGTTTCTTTTCCACTAGTTTTGCCTTGTCCGGTTGCCGCTTCGGGACTGTCTCCCTGTCCTGCTCCTTGGTTCCCTTACAATTGTGGACTATTATACTTTGTATCTCTGCCCACCCTTTGGCTTCAATTCCCACAATTTTATCTAGTGCCACCTGGACCTCTTTTGGTAGTCCCCTCTTTACAATAAAATAGAACAATGGTACTGTTTTAACTCCCCACATTTCCTGTAACTTAAGTATAAACCTAACTGGGTCCTCATCATCACCAATTGTGCACTGCATTAAAGAATGTAAGTCAGGGGTATCTGGGTACATCCTTTGTAGGGCAGCCCATACCCTTGCCCTCACCTCATCAAAGGCTGCTCCATCATGTTCATTATCTCCAACACTTACCCCACCTCTTGCCCATATGTCCACAGCCTGGTCCCCCGCTTTAGTGAGCAGTAAACTCTTAAAGTCTCCTACTGCTAAGGCTATCCCTGCTGTTTGTTTTTCAAATTCATAGATCTATTTACTGGCTCCGTCTATACGCTGGGGGAGAGCTTTAGTCAAATACTTTTTGTCCATTTGAGGCCATGGCAAATATTGCGTTATCCCTACTCCTTTATGTATTAGAGGCATCTGCACATCTGTTTTGTTTTCTACCCCTTTAGTATTCTTCTGATCTTGAACTACGATGATTAAATCTGGTCTATTTCTTGGTCTGTCCCTCCTCACTGCCTCTTGTGGTAGGGATGGGTTTCCCCTTGGTCTCCTTCTTGCACTGCCTCTTCATTATTTCTACCACCTTGATCTTCCCCTTCATTAGCCCTTGCTTGCTCTACTTCTTGTCCCAGGATGGTCCATACCCTCTGCCCATCATCTTTTTCAACACAAACATTTATTATTGCCCCAGGGTTGAATCTAAACAAAAAATCTCCTGATTTCAAATCCCCTATTTTCTGTACCGGTACACTTATTTCTGGTGATACTTCTTCAGGTTCTTGTAACCTGACCAACCTTTCCTGCAATACTCTTAACTCGCTGTCTCTGTCTACTTGTGGACCCTCTAGGTACACCAAGGCTACAGGCATGTTAGAGCTTGTGGATGGGTTATATGGAGGTGCAAAAGATCTTGATTCCCCCCGCAACCCCTAGTTGCTAATCCTGATAATCCTGTTGACACTCTCTCTACCTCTTTAGGCTTATAGACTGGGTGTTTGTACCCTACTGCAGGTTGTAGGCGTTACAGGGTATAGCCCCTTACATTGGATCTCTTTTTCACCTCCCTGATCCTCCATATACTCAACTAATTGATAGAGATCTAGTCTCTTCTCTTTTTTGGGACTTGTTCCCTTCATATTTTGCTGCTGCAAAGATGGACATTTTTTCCAGCATGTTTTTATCATGGGAGCCCTGCTCTGGCCAGGGGCAGGACGTCCCCCTTCCTTTGTTTCTACTATCAATTGTTTATTTATTCTGTCACAACACAGTGGCAGAACCCTATGCATGTGTATTATTGGAGTTTCTTCCTCCCTAATGTTGCGTGCATCCCTAATGCTTCACTTAAACCTTATTGCTATGCTGCACATGCTTCAAAAATACAGATCAACCCACTTTTCCCATCCCCCTTACTTTTTCTCACTTTGATTTCACCCATACACACTCTGCGACTCATCCACCTTCCTTCCTTTTTTACCACAAAAGACAGCAAGAGAAAATATACAAAAAATGATTGACTACCATCCAGGCCCATTCCTTATAGCGAGCCACTACTGTTGTAATACCACTTATTGCTTTTATCGTCATAAGAAGAATAATGTGTGGTACTACCTTCTCAACCTGTTATAGCTGAGGATCCCTTACCTCCCAGTCCTTATAAGCTGGGGATCCCTTTAATCTCAGTCTTTTATATTCTGAGGTTCCCTTTCCATTATAAAAAGTAGAACAACAGAAATACGTGACAATTTCAATACATAACCCACATCTTATCCAATCTACTCCTTTACACGTCACCTGAAATCCAATCCAATCTATCCTATCCAATCTTATTCCTTATCACCAAAAGTCCTATTTTATACTACATTACCAATACTACACCACCAAAAGTCCTATTCCATCTAATCCATTGACCTTGTACAACCATCCACATCACCATAATATCTTTCACATCACCAAATATTTTGTTCACATCACCATAACATACATACACATCACCACATCACCATATCATACATTCATGTTCCTGTTTTGTTATCACTTGCAAGAGTATACTCACGGGGGCGTTGTTCACTCGAGTTTCCTCTGTTCCGAAGTCCCATGCTGGCCTCCTTCCCAACACATGCCGCTTTATACTCTTGAGTTTGCCACCTCATGTTGCCTGCGCATTACGCACTGCCCCCTGGTAATTTGAAGGTTACGTCATGTTGAGCCCTGCCCATTATTAAGCCCCTAAACCAGCCCTAATTCTGGCGTACGCCTTAGTAACAGCGCCTTAGTAACGGCACCTGGCCGGTATATTCCCGCCCCAGACAGATTTACCTCCAGTCTCATAATGGCACCTATGCTTCTTATGCTTTCTAATGCATGGGACATCGCACCAACAACATTCCTCCCTAGTGCGCTGACCACCCACAACAGCACCCTGCCCTCAACCATTGCACATCTGACCTTATTCATACCCAAAATCCCCTGCTCCCTAAAGTACAGGAACAAACACTTAGCAACTCTCATACCCCACCACCACCCTAGGGCACAGCCTCAGTACTGCATCACTGACCGGCCAATGACAAGACTAGTGCCACTCATAAGAAAACCTTGCTCAACCGAAATACGAAACATACGCTTAGCCTCCCGCCTCACCCTAGTCCAACACCACATATTTACCTCCACTCCTTCCATCAAGAGAAGGAATGAATGCCTGAAGATCAAAACCACAACCCCTACTATACCTATAGGGAAACCTACCCGGCAGAGAATATCACCTCCAACTAATGGACCGGATCACACAAAGACCCCTAGATCTCTAGTCACTAACACCATGAAACCCAAAATGTCGACAGGCCACCTACCTGCCAAATATCCGACTTTGATTAAAAAATCTCCTCCCAAGGACAAATCCAGAAAGTCCACCGCCCCAGCCATCTCGACACCTAAGACTACACAGCTGAAAGGATTCCTTATCAATGCCAAATTCCTCCCAGCCCATGCTCTTGACATTGTGGACACTATATCCACTAACAACCTTGACTTCCTAGCAATTACGAAAACTTGGCTTCACCCAGCAGCTGGCCCTGCCCTCTCCCTTGCTATCACAGAGGGATGTACCATTCTCAGGAAAGATAGGGAGTCCTTTAAAGGAGGTGGAGTAACCCTCATCACCAAAAACAACCTCCCATTTAGAACTATACCTAACACTGAGATCCACTCGAACTAATGTTGCTCAAGATATCACCTTTGCCCAATTCCACTCTCACCATACACATCATATACCGCCAGGACCTCTGCAAACGTTTGAGTAGGACATCGCACTCCTCTCTACAAATATCAAGCCATCGTCAAAAATTATCATTATGGGAGATTTCAATCTCTGGCTTAACGACCCTGCAGACGCCCAGGCGCTTGAAATTGCTAGCACGTTGGAAGCACAAGTCTTTCACCAGCGAATAGCCAACCCAGCACATGAAAAAGGTTGCACCCTCGATTAGCTGGCAGACCGTATCTGCATTACGAACATCACAGCCAACATTCCGTGCCCTTGGTCAGACCACAATCTCATACTATTTGCCATCAGCGACACTTCACACCGGAACAGTCCTACTGAACACACTAGACAACTCTCTCCAGAAATCCTCGCAACCTCATCCAGGATAACATACTCCCCCTCATCTCATCTATAACTACAGACCCACCCACCTAGCTCAACCTCATGGATATGGTGATGCTATCAACCAGACCATCCTTGATGCTATCAACAAAATTGCCCCATTGAGCATCAGCAAACTTGACTGCCTGACTACTGAATATAAACTAGCCACCCTCCAAGCAAAAGGAAATTCCTACAACCAAATAATTGTGCAAGCTAAATCCGGAACCAGAGAACTCTTTTCGATTCTACACGAGCTGGAATCCCCTGCCCCTCCTCCAGAACACTGTAACAAAGACGCACAATGGTGCAATAACATTCAAAAGGCTCGCCTTGGCAAAACTTTCATACTCCAAGACAAAATTAACACCAAAAAATCCAAGCAAGCGCTGCCTATCTGCACCTTTGATATGCAATCTACACCGCCCACATCTCTGCCCAGATTCGAATTTACCCCTGTAACCATCACAGATACCATCAATACTATCCACGGCCTAAAACCTTCCAAATGTCAAGGTGACATCTGCCCAGCCCCTCTTATAAAAGAGCATGCCGAAGAACTAGCCCCCTTCATCACGACTTTGATCAGTATCTCGTTCTCCTCGAGCGACATACCAGAAAGTTTAAAGAAGCTTGGATTCTCCCTCTCCTCAAAAAACCCACACTTATTTATTTAGCATTTTTAAAGTGCTCAAACAGCCCGGGGGCATCGAGGCGCTGTTACAGGAATTGTTTCCTTTTTTTTTTGCGTAATTGCTTTGTTTTTGTCTTAGTTGCATATTTATAATGCGCTTAAATTCCCAGAGGTTTCTAAGCGCGGAGCCGGGGATCGAACCTGTGTTGCTTCGTGTCGTCTTGCTTCGAAGGCGCACACGTTGCCGCTGAGCTATCCTCTGCAGATGCTAGACCCAAATATCTCAACGAACTACCGCTCAATCACCACCATACCCTTCCTTCTGAAAATACTGGATAGGATAGTTTACATGCAAATACAAACATTCCTGGAAACACATAACCTCCTTGGCCTTAGACAATTGGGTTTCTGCCCCGGCCATGGTACTGAAACTGCCCTTTTGGACCTAAAAATCCAATTGGATGAGATAAAAGACAAAGGCATTATGGCTGCACTCCTTCTACTGGATCTCTCAGCAGCCTTCGAGCTGTTTAACCATAAGATACTGTGCAGACACCAGCTGCAGAGACCCAATTATCTGACAACACCATAAAATGGATTGAATCCTTCTTATCCAACCGCACCATGAGGGTATTCTCCACCACGGTGGCTGCTCCCCCTGGCCCAGTCACCTGTGGAGTCCCCCAAGACATTTTTACCCATTCTTGCAACATAGTTTTCTTGTCCATGGTTACATCATTAAGAGATACTATGAAATATTTTTGTCAGGTGGCCTTTCAACTATCCTTGTGACACACTGAGTTTATCATGTTATTGAGTTTTGGCACAGTGCATAATACCAGCCTGTGGGGCCCCCTGTGATTATTTGGCCAGGATAAGTGGATCCATCAAAACACAAAGGACAGAAGAGAAGAATCATTGCAGGGGGGTTCTAACATTCTTTACCTGTGTTTGTATCCATGGCTTTAGATTGATTGTGTTTTTTTTTAGGTAAAATGCCTTTAGAAGCCATGGACGTTTGACAGACTTTTTTTTAACCCTTCTATTTAATGAGTTTTACAGGGGTTGGTATGCATAACCTAACCTGTTCCTTGTCGACCCAATCCTGACTATGCTACTGTAAATGTAATTGTAGGTTTTACTGTGCCACAATGGCTACACACACATTGCTGAATGGTTGTAGGTTGCTTTAACATTTTATAAGAGAATAGGAGAAAAACATGATTGTAGGACTCTATTCCACTGCTTTATTGCTAAAATGGAACACTGCATATTGTTAGACTTTACTATTGTTTAATGCCCATATATCATCTCTACAATAGAATATGTACATGAATATATATACATACGTGTTACATAAAAGAGTACAATCATTCTTAATGTTTTTCTATTTACGCATACAAAAGACAATATATTGGAAGTGTAAATATTTGTTGGTTTAGTGATAAAAAACTATGTAGGGAAGATATCAATCACAATTATTGCCTATCATAGACACAAGGGCAATTAGAATTGGTTTCTAGATACTCTAGACATAGAACCACAAAAGCCTTTGCAGTTTGTTTATTTATTTATTTATTTATTTTTGCATTTGTTACAGCGCACAACACCCTTGAATATCTAGGCGCTAGTTATATTAGGGTACAAAGTTACATGTTACATTAGGAAAAATAGGTACAAAGGTACAAAGTTACATCTTACATTAGGAATAGAGAGGAGGAAGGGGGTGGGGAGAAATAGTAGGGTGTGCAATAGTTTAGTAGTAAACCTGCTAGGTGCTCAGGTGTAGTGGTTACTGGTGCACTAAGCAAAGACAGCCAACCTTTCCTAGTCATGTGCATTGGATACAGTACTATTACCTGCTGTAAAACCTGCCACAGCACCAGGTAGAGATGTATCCCACTTTGGAATGGACGGTAGGCTCTGGCACGTGGCCTATGATGAGAATCATGACAGGTGCTCACACCCTGAACTGAACAATTGCAGCAGCCAACTTGACATGCAACTGTGTGCACAACAAGAAAAGGTTCTGGAGGCACCACAAGCAGGAAGATGGGTGATGTGTGCTGATGCTGACTCCTTCACAAGAGGTGGCATGGAAATTAATGGGGGTAGTGGGCAGTACTTTCATTCCTCTGAACATTTGTGTGGCACAGAACGTCACTAGTGTAATCATGAAGATCATGCTGTAAAAATGAAGCTTAGCCCGCTGGCAGAAAAGGGAAACAAATGATTCTACCTTGTGCCGTGTGCAGCTCTTTGATTTGTTCAGTTATTGTTTAATCTGCCCCTTGAAGGGGGTTCCTGGTGTGTAACTGGTGGTGATGAGTGAACCCGTGGAAGGGTACAGTGACACTGCTACACCTGTAAGTGTGGACAATTGCGGGGGACAACTTGTGTAAACAAAAAAAGGGGATGGGTTACACCTCTCAAAAAATTGACCTGTGGGTAAAATACCCATAAAGTGGGAGTGCCTACACCTGCAGTGAATTGGTGGAGCAAATTCCAGGATCCACCTGAGGATAAAGGAAGATGAAAGACATCCATAAAAGATGCGCTAGACCTATAAACCACTAGATTCAACAACAGTCTTTGTTCTATGCCATTAGCACCTGGGTGGGGGGAGCTAGCCAATCAGGTGACTGGGAACGCCGGCTTGAACTGCCAGTGTAAGGCCTCATTCGAAGCCGCCTGACGGACGGCTCCCCCTGCCGCCATCTCCCCCCATTCCCTTTTTTTATTTTTAATCCCTCCTCCCCTAACTTACCTTATTGCGGCTGCAGCGGAACTTGGCGCCGCAGCTGCACCTTCCTCTCTGCGCAGAATAGCCACCATGGAAAGGGAGGAGGGGATCCATACGGAGCCCCACCTCCCTTACCATGGCAGCCATGTTGGAAAAGGATTTTCCCTTGTACAATTGGACACCACACGCATCCCATCGTAGGAAGGAAAATCCTTTTTTTTTTAGCACCCCGGGTTGCCGCTTTGGTAACCTGGGGTGCAAATGGCCTTAACACCTGATCCGGCCTGCCGTATCCGGTGTTAACGCCACATTAAAGAGACAAGGGAACTCATGCAGGACTTTTTTCTCTTCTCTGACATTGATGTGCTGATGGAAAAGCACAGGGCAGGGGCTCATGAGACAAGGGAGAGGTTTTGTTCTGGGGTCCCCCGCTTTGCAGAAACTAGCACAGGGACTTTTTTCTCAATGGCAACATTTGCATAGCATACGAATGCAAAACCGCTGGAAGAACAACTTTTCCTCTCTCAGTGCTCAAAGTCCATGTGCAACAGGCAGGCTGGCCTCGTGGCATACTGGGGCCAAGAGGCTAACACTAGAAACTTGTTATTTGAAATCCCTTGTTCTGACCAGTGTATGAAGACATCTCGGTTTAACTCTCCGGTGCGGACGGTGACGGTAGAAGGGCCCGTAACTCAGAACCAGAGACTTCTTTGAATGTTGGAGGCCTGCACTTTTTCCATTCAGGGCTGGTTGGGAGCCCAGGCCAGTCAATGGGTATTGGCACTCTCTGTGGATTGGCCGCTTGGAGCTTCTGCGAAATGCCTCAGAGCCTCCCAACTCTGTGAGGGGTAAAAAAGGATGTCAGGTTAGGTCAGGCTCACGTTTCTAACAAAAGGCCCATCTGAGTAGTAGTCTGCCTCGACCCAGGGTCCCTTACAGTCCCACAGGTGTCCTGCTGGCTTCTCCATGTAAAGATAAGAGGCTCAACCAATATGCCCTATCACCTGCCGGGGTTACCAGTCATTATCACGAGTTCCACCTCAAGATGTAACAGTGTCCCCTACTTGGACCCTACCGAAGGAGGCCATTTCATGGGAAATGGCCAATCAGGTAAGTGTTAATGGGCCTCATCACGAGTTTCGTGGTAGCCCTTAAATGTGGAGGTAACGGTATTACCACCGGATTTAAGGGCTTGCCCTATGACAAGTTGGGGGTTAAATGGGTTGTTTTAACTCTAGATATTTTCTGGAGGTAAAAATCCCATTTAGTGCCCAGTTTTTGGTGTAATTTACGCCGGCTGTATTAGCACGCGGTATTTGCTACGAAAATTCACCCATTGGGTCCAATGGCGAATGGGAATTTACTGTTAACGCCCATCCGTGATCCGGCGGTAATACTGCCGTACCGGTGGTCGCTAACGCTATTACCGTTGGGCGGTTTTACAGCTGGGATACCGCCTAACTCGTGATGAGGCCCTTGTTTTGAAATGCAGTCTATTCAATAAAACAGGTAGGTATTGAAGGTAAGGATTATTGACATAAATATTTTTCATCCATGTTTTACTTTTACATAAAAAAATATGTCAGTCACGCTGACTAAATATACTTTTACATACTGCATGTACATTAAAAAAACACACTTGCTACATTACTGATTTCCATACTAAGTAAAGCATGATGGTTTTTCCTATTCATATGTCTTTCTGTTTCTTTAACTTAAGTTTGGAAACAAGTGGGGAATTTCATTATTTCAATACTGCGACCCATATATACATATATGGTAATAACAAGTGATGAGTAGGTACACCTTGGAGTATTTACCTACAGCAAACAGACTAACCTGCAAATTCTCACTCCGGTCAGCTTACCTCCAAATGTCACTCTCATAATACTCTGCACATGCATGTCATCACACAGATGTCACAGACTCATACATCCATATCTGGGTACAAATTATAGCACAGGTGTGAAAGGCTACAACCTGTTCTGAGAAAATACTCTAGATTCAGATGACCTGGCCTTCCAGGAACACATAGCCAAGAAGGCCCAAGCAGCTTGGCTCCAAATCTCTACCCTTTGCAAAATCAAACCCTTCATCCCGCCACAGAGATTCCGGGCCATAGTGCAGGCCCTTGTGGTCTCAAGCATCGATGGGGGGAATGCCCTCCTGACGAGGCTCACAGCTGCTCATTTGGCTCCCCTAAATCAGTCCACCACGCTGCTTCACCACTTATTATGGTGCATGGAATCTGCACCGAATCACTCCCCTCCTATGCGAACTACATTGGCTTCCCCGCCAGGCCAGCAAACTGTTCAAGACTGCATGAATCATCTACAAAGCAGTCATGCGTAGCACACCAGTGTACCTGGCGGCTAAGCTCCACATATCTGTTGGCACACGCTCCTCGCACAGCAAATCGGCCAACACGTTGAATCACAACTCGTCTGCAGAGGACCCACAAACAATACTTCTCTTGTCACGCACCCGCCCTCTGGATCTCGATCCAGGTGCCAGCTAGGAATGCCCCCACAATTCTCCAATTTCGCAGATCTCTAAAAACATGTTTTTTTCAACAATACCAGGCCAAGGGCTGATCCTAATGAACGCACATGCCGAAACCCACAGACCCAACTCACAGTACTACGCTACTGTTATAAGATGGCAGCCCAAATGCTGGCTACGCACACTCTGTAAAAGCTCCACCGCACTTGAGCTAGGTCCACTTTTTAAACAATAAAATAAAATATGAATCAAATGAACTGTAAAGCCGCCAATCGACTGTACTGCAGGTGACATACTATAACACCATCAATGTACTGTAACGCAGGCACCGTCTTGCAAGACGGGCAGCAGACTAAAAGGCAGGCGGCGTTCCAAAATGCCTTTTTTTACATGATCGCACTATTCCTCTTAGCATTCTCAGAGTGTAAATGACATTATTCAGCTTGTCACAATCTTCATCCTGAAGGCCACAGTTTGTCAAAACAAACCAAAAGGTGTTTGGCATCTCAGCCGACGAGAAGTTACATGCAAACACACAATGCCGCGCGGCGACTAGCGAGCCTGAGTCTATTATTGTTTTCTACCATGCATGAAATGAGATAGGGAAGGAAGGAATTCAACAATTCAGAAATAAACAGTGAGGTGCATCTAGCAATTGAAACAGTCTTACACTGATGCGCATTCTCTGATTTTTCATATTAATTGATTTTTTTGATCCGCCACAGCGGTGCTACTTTTTTATGACTGAGGAGACACCGGGGAAAGAAGGACGCGTGCAATCCAAACAAGACATGGAGCGAGTTAATGTAATTTATGCTTTGTTTGTTTTATTGATGGCAAGTCAGCGGTACCACAATGGTTGGAGCCTAGCTTGAGGTGCTTTAATCTATCCAGCACTGAATGGAGACTAAGGACAGGCGGAAATTATTGTACAAAGAGCTGCAGTGGTCGAAGGCTCCCTTGTTCTTTGCGGGCAGAGGGCAAGAGCCTGCAACCTCTTGCTCTCCAGATGTTTTGGACTATGACTCCCATGATCCCTCACCAGTGCCTAAGCTAGCTAGGGATAATGGGGGCTGTAGGTCTTGTGGTAGAGAGCCAAAGGTTGCAGACCCTGGCATAGGAGGACTGTTCAAGGCTCTCAAAACCATATCAGGGTGGACAAGGTGAAGGCATCTATCATCTTATTGCCATTCCCTAATGTGGTGTCTATGGGACTCTTTTTAACCTGGGAGACGACTGCTTTAAGTGGGATTAGAGAACAGGGCGGGTCTGAGATGTGTCTAATGTGGTCTAAGAATCACAAGTATTTAAGGAACCTTTAAAAGACGCGTGGCCCGGTTCTGCCATCAGGGAGTGCAGATATGAAGTAGCACATCTGCGTCACTCCCCTTCAGTCAGGCGTTTATGGTAGAAGAGCCCCCCAAGTAGCCCCCAACGTGCTGTAACTGTGGCCCCCCGGCGAACCGGCATCGAGAACGTGGTGTGGGAAAAAGAACGGACCTGGAGGTCCATGGATTCCCAGGGTAATTTCATTGGAAATCGGTGCAGGCTACCTTGACGCCCTCGATCCGACCTGTAGCTCCATGCGGGTCCAAAGCGAGATGGCAGTCTGGTGGTGGGCAGCATGTTTTCTGGTGTGTCACCCCTCTGCCAAGAGGATCAGCCTCAGCCCGCAAGCCCCCCCACTCAAGGGGAGTGAAACCTCAAACCGGCGGAGGGAGGGCCCCCAGCAATCTCTACCAGAGACTCTGCGAGGCTCTGGGATACTCTCCCCCCATTCTCATCGGGGAAGCAGACACTGGTAAGGCGACAAGGTGATTGGCGTGGAGGGGGGACCCTCAACAACTATGGCTCCAATACAAGCACCGATGTGGAGGGGTGCTTTTCCCCAAGCCACAAGCAGGAACCCTCCATCTGAAGGAAGCACTGGGGCACGGAGTGTGGCTCCCGACCCCCCGGGCCTGAGAGTCCCACGTCCACTGTGCCCCAGGTGAGCCCCTGGAGGGGAGGGTCCCTCTGACTCCTTCAGTCCAAGAGAGAGGGCCCGGGAAGCGGTTGCAGGGGGAGAGCAGATGGCCAGCTGAATCTTTAGGCCCCCGCTGCCGCCAGTCCTGAGAGGATAGACCTGGGGGGCAGGGCTTCCCCCATTAGGCATCCAGGCCGAATTCATACTGAACAGGCATTCAGGGGGCCTGTGGTGCCCCACATCCCAGAGCTTGAATAGGCAGTCAAAGCAGAAATACCCACCCAGGGCACCTCACCACCCCAACACACAATGCTTTGCCAAGACTTCTAGGACGCAGCTGTACCCAACTAGCACGCCTGACCCCTACAACTCCGGGTGGTCACAACGTCCACAATAAGAGCCCTAGAAAATCGAAGAGACCTAGGCTTATCAGCCATCTGTGTGGCCTGCACACCCTATTTCCCTGTTGGCTTCCTACCCCTTGACTTACCGTTCAGAAGCAGATTTCCCGCAGTACCCCTCGGATAGCAGCTATGTGTGACGGGCCGGAATCACCAGCACAGTAGCCCAATTGCGCCAATGTAGCTAAGGAGCTCACTCACTTACAAGCCCATGAATTGGTCGGCACCACTCCAGAAGTTTAAATTCACCCCGGCTCCCAGGCCTGCACCAGAAGAGGTGTCCACAACTGAGCCTGACATGGCAGATGACGTGACATCAATGAGGGACATGGCAGCAATTCTGGAGGAGCTCAAGAGTTTCCGATCCAACATCAGCTGCCAGATAGACGGTATGGACAAGAAAGTGGATGACATGGATGATGGACTCCAGGGGCTTGAGGCCAATCAATCCTCAGTAGACATCCTCGAAACTCAAATCGAACATGAAGAACTCTGAGCTAGAGGGAAGTGAAGAAGAGTGTGCCCTAAAAATGGATGACTTAGAGAATTCGGAGCGCTGTAACAACCTTCAATTTTTCAGATTTCCCGAAAAGGAGGGGGAGCCCCAAAAGGACATCATCACAGCAATTCACAAAGTCATCAGAAAACTCTTTAACGAGGACAACACCACAGACACCACTATCAACAGAGCCCGCACAGCAGGTGTTGGAGTCCGGGGCCCACACTATGTACTGGCAAGATTTCACTACTACGCAGAGAAAGCAAAAATCCTAGACAAAGCCTGGAAGGTGGGCACGATAGAGTGGGGAATGATCTGGATAGCCATCTACCAGGAACAATCTACATTCACCCTCTCAAGACGAAGACTCTGTGCCCCGCTCATGAAATGGCTCACCACAAAGGGTGCTCGATATAGATGGGGTTTTCCCTTCTCCCTGAACTTTGAATACGAAGCGTATAAGTAAAACCTAGTGACAGAGAAGGACATGAGCAGAGTATCCCGAGAACTGATGGGGGAATCATCACAGAATTCTGTGTCTGCCATCGGGGAGGGGACTGACAGGAAAACCTCTAAGAATGAGGTACTTAAATACAGACGACGCATTAGAGGATTCTGCAAATACAAGCAATTAAATCCCCCTTCCCTCGTGCAGACATGAGGAAGGATCCAAGGGAACTCATTTCAGTGTAACAATGGCTTATCCCCTTTGCTTGCTCTGTCAAGGTCATCATGGCCCACAGTGGTTCATGCTGTATTCTGTGATTGGCCCTGGCAGAGCCTGCGGTTAATGTTAGAATGTTCAATTTGGTTTCTCCTTTTAGCCAAGGGGCAGGGCACCCTGTTACAGGGGGATACGTTGATGAGAAGTAACCAAAATGTCATATGCATATTTTGGGGGTACAACTTTGAGTTTGTGTAAAGGGATATTCGTCAGAATGGGGGGCTCGATGGAGGGGGGATTTTGATGAAACGATGCCTGGAGATGTAGGGTAGGTTGGTGGTCTGGCCCGATGGTGGAGTATACATAATCTAAGTTCTAGACATGATCTGAAGAGGGCTAAGGGGGAGTTGAAGTTCAAGTTTGTTTGTTTTTTTGGTTTGGGGGATCAACAAATAAGGCATCTGATACAGCACTTTACTCAGTGATGATTAAAAAGCACAACACACCAGGACCTGAGACACTCAGCTTTTTCGGGAGGGACACTAATAGCACAGGAAACCCATTGATAATGCAGGAGTGGTCTAATCATTGACCTGAACACAACCCTAGTTCTAGGTTACCTAAACGTTTGACGACTAAACTCCACACTTAAAAGGTCCCTAACGGTTTGTGAATTCAATCGCTTAAAATTGGACCTCATGTTCTTAGAAGAGACCCACTGGCAGAGGGGCAGGGAACCGTACATGAAAGTGAGATCCATAGAAAATGGTCTACCATGCCTCCAGTATATTCAAAAACAGTGGTGGGGTGATCCTAATAGCCAAGAAGGTGGGCTTTAGTGTGGAAGCATCCCTGAGAGACCCGGAGGGATGCTTCATAGTGCTCAAAGGGCCGATTAAGGGACAAAAAGTGACACTGGGATTGGTGTACTTCCCAAACGAGGGACAAGTGCAATTTTGGGATAGGGTGAGAGGAAAGATCCATACATTTGTAGATGGACTTCTGGTCATTGGAGGGGACTTCAACATGGTCCTAGACCCAACAACCGATAGGAAGGGAGCTCATCCCACCACAATGTCCAGAGCCCAGATGACAAGGTCCCAGTGCTTTCTCCAAATTAAAACTGAGCTGGGGGTGGCAGACGTGCTGATACGAACGGGGAAGGCAGGCCTGCAATGTACATACTTCTCTAAGGTCCACAACAACTATTCCAGGATAGATTACAACCTCCTAGAATTCACCCTGACAAACAGGGTAACGAAATCTACCACAGAGCCTATCCCGTGGTCAGGCCATGACCTGCTTAGAGTGATTTTAGGAGACTGGTGTGAAGAAAAAAGGATGGGTCGATGGATTTGTAACAATCTACTTCTGAAAGACGAGGAATTGGCTCAGGGACTCCTGAAATCGATCAAGGGATTCTTCCAATTTAATGACAATGGAGAAGTAGAGGTAGGGGGGTGGCAAGAAGAGAGAAAGAGACAGGGCAGAGTTAGACCTACGGAAGAAGATATAGGCTTTGAAACCCATGTGTACCCTGAAATCCCAGGTCTGCCCTGATAATCTTGCAAAAGTGCAAAAATATAAAGCACAACTGAGAGCAATATTGGTGCTCCAAATGGAGAAAAAGCTGGTATTCCTCAAGCAAAAATACTTAGAGAAAGGGGAGAGTTCAGACAAGATTCAGGCCTGGATATTGAGGGAGCAAAGAAACGCCAGGAGAGTGAGGTCAGTACAGCGGCCTGGGGCCGATAGAGTCTACCGGGACGGAAGCATAGCAGAAGAATTTCAAGGGTATCATGAACACCTCTACACAAGCAAATTTAGGGGAGATGGTTCAAGATTGACAAATACCTGAATTACCTACCCATGCCCGGGATATCTCCAGCCAGTGAGGCTGAATTAGATGACCCTATTTCGGAAAAGGAGATAATGAGGGGAAAATGAAAGGGGGAACGGATCCAGGTGACAATGATTTCACTTTGCGCTTCTTCAAAGTGTACCGCTCTATCCTTGCCCCATTCATGGCCAATATGTTCAACCATGTGTTAGAAACGGGAATCCTACCCGACACCCTAGTGGGGGTCTAATAGTAGTGATCCCAAAAGAAGGAAGGGACCCGACAAAATGTGAATCATGCCACCCAATTTCCTTATTAAACACAGATGTGAAAATCTTTGCAAAATTGCTGGGAAAAAGGCTAGAAAAACGAATGCCAACATTAGTCCACAGCGACCAAATGGGATTCCTCCCCAGGCGTCCGAGCACTGACAAAATTAGAAAAACAATTGACCTAATGCACAAGCTTGATGGATACCTCATTTCCATCGACTCTGAAAAAGCCTTTAACCTGATAGAATGGCCCTACATGGGGAAGGTATTGCATAAAATGGGCTTAGGTCCCAATGTTCGGCAATGGGTCTCAGCACTCAATATAAATCCGATGGCCAAAGTACTAGTGAACAGTGTAGCCTCATCTCCCTTCCATTTAACAAGAGGGACTGGACAGGGCTGCCCCATCTCCCCCCTCCTGTATGCACTCACCATGGAACCCCTGGCTATAGCAGTTAGAGAAAACCCAGACATTACAGGAATTAGATGAAGCAAAGTTAATTTTAAATTGTCCCTTTTTGCAGATGACGTCCTATGTTAGCTGTCCCACGCTCACTTACAAGATTACAAGATCAGATAGCCTCCTTCGGCCGCTTCTCAGGCCTTAAAATAAATGAATCCAAATCCAATGTTCTACCATTGCAACCAGAAACCCACCCACAAAGGACATAGGCCAACGGGTAGGGATGCGAATCGCACTGAAGGAGGTTTCCTACTGAGTATTAGGTTGCCCAGACACCTGAGTTAGTTGGTGGAACTCAACCTCACTCCTGCTATTCACAAACTTAGATCTGACGACACCAGCTGGGACCCTTTGACCCTTCCATTGTACGGGAGGATGACATTTATCAAAATGCCTGTCCTCACGCGCTTATTAAACTTGTTCATCACCATCCCATCACCCCTCCCAGACACCTTCTTTAAAAAAAATGTATTCCATGTTATCCAAATTAATCTGGTGGGGAAAAGACCCAAAGTCAAAGGAAACACACTAACTTTACCCAGGGACTTCAGAGGGTTTGGACTCCCAGATTTATTTTTGTATTATTAGGCAGCCCAACTACGGGTCCTATTGGACTTAACTAGAGGAGTCCTACACCCACCCTAAGAAAGTTGGAGACCACTTATGGTCCCCAACCAACACGATCCCGCAAAGGTTCAGGAACCACCCATCACTGGGTGCGCTTTGGACCCTGTGGAAAAAGAACTGCCCCAATGATCTGTTCCCCACCTGGCCATCCCCTCTGAGCTTGATGTGGAACATACCAATAGACTCGGGCAGGAAGGGATTTAAAAACACACAATTATGGTCTGATCGAGGTCTGGAGAGGGAGGGGCAACTCTTTATGGAAGGACAATTCAAGGACTATGAGACGGTGAAAGACATGTTGTGGGTGATGTGCTCACTATATTTGATTACTGGCGGTTAAATGCTATATGTGTAGATCCCAAAGTGTTCCCCAATCTCTCACACTCTCTGACTGGCTTAGATCAAATTGTCATTGATGCTTCTTCCAGAAAGGGGATTGTTTCTAAGATGTACAGGGCAATGGTCACAGCGGATACCTCATGGAGGCAGAACTTTAAGCACTGTTGGTCCACACAAACTAGAACGGATATATCCGAGGACACCTGGGGAAAAGTCTTTCAGATCATGTTCCATGGAAACCTTTTCACCTCTACAATGGAGCACAATTTTAAAATCCTGCAATGCTGCCCAGAAACCCTCGAAAATGTTTTCCGGCGTGTCACCCCTCTGCCCAGGGGATTGTGGCCGACAGGGCACATCATATCACATATGGTGGACTTGCCCAAAGATCCAGGTGTACTGGGCTGAGGTCCTAAACTGATGAAGGAGATTGTGGGGATATCTTTGAACCTTGAATCAATGCAGATGCTGTTGGGGATTCCAGGGGATGAGAGAGAGGAATCGCGTCTCCCGAGAATGTGGGAGGCCATGTTCAGAGCTGGGAGGGTGGCTATTGCACAGATATGGAAAAGTCAATCCTCCCCTCAAAAGCGGATTGGATGAATACACTGTGGGACATCTTCATACTAGAGAAGCTCACGGCAATAGTTGCGGTGGTTTGGAAGCTTTTCAAAGAAACTGGGGATTGTTCCTGTTGAAATGTGGCAATGAGAAACCCTCCTCTTGATCTATACAAAGGCGACGCCCGGCACCCACGGTAATACAGAGTGGGGGCCTAGCTGACCTCCATGCCGTTATGATGTTGCCTTCTGGCGCAGTTCCTGGCCCTGAAGTGGGGGGTACCTTGGGGATTTTTCCCTTTCCCTTTTTTCTCTTTTTCTCGTTGCCTTGTTACTCCGCGTTATGCAGTCCAGAATGTGTCAATATCAGAACCTGATTTTGTGAGCATTCCAAGCTAAAAGTCCTGTATCATGGTGTAGTGCAAGTTTATATGAAAGGGTGGCGGGGCGAGGTCGAGTAATTAAAACATAGGATTCAGTAAGATCTGATTGGTTTTATTGTTCATGTTTTCCCATGTCTAGAAAATGCTAATACATTTTTTTTTTTTAAATGACGCGTTGGCCATGAAACTGATGGAGCGGCTCAACAGATGCAGACGAGTTTTTCCACCTGCCATTAAAAAGGGGTTAAAATCAAATTTTTTAAAATAAGTTAAATATAATGAAATTAATCAGCAGTAACACCATTGAATACTATAAAGTATTGCAATAAAAAAACAGCATCAAAGAAAACTATATCATTCCAGGTGACAATTCCACAGTTCTTCCAAAGGAAATCCATGATGAAAATCTATTGATTTGTTTTATTAAATCATTCTGAGAGGACTTTAATATACACTGTTGCAAAAATCAAACACTGTTTTCTCTATATTACAGTTTCCCTTGGAGGAAACAAATCAGCTGACTCCAAATGACTGTAACTGATGATGTGATTCTAAACATGGGAGAGAGGGACATCTACTGGGGAAGAGCAGTATTGCCACTCATCATCTTTTCTTGAGTTTTAGGTTTTGGAATCAAGTCCATGAGCCATGGCTCAAGAGTAGTTTTTGGACCTGGCCCACTTAAAGCCCTATAGGAGACCATGTTTTGGAGAGCTGAGCGGCCAACCAAAAGAAGCCAAGGGAAATGCTTTCAAACCAGCCTCATTTTTCACAACGAAGGATAGGGGTGGGCTGAGGGCGGAGGTCACCTGACCCCTGGGGCCGTTTTCGATCTCAATGCACCCTGACAAGTAGTGAAATGCCCCTTGGCTCCCTTTGCCCTCTGAGGACCCAAAACTTATCAACGCCACTGCTCAGTGAGGGATGTGCGGGAACGGGCCCTTCAACCAAGGAAATTAATAAAGAATTGATCAACACAATGGGCCTCATTACAAGTTTGGTGGTAGCCTTGCTGGTAATACCGCCACGCTGCCGCTGAACTTGCAAATTTTACAGGCGCCTGGGAATGGCCAATTACCAGGTCATTACCAGTATTTGCCCATTCCCGGGTGCTGGTAAAAAATGCTCCACATATAGGGCTCAAATGGGAATGGCGAGGCCGGATGCACCGGCACCATTCAGAATGGTGCCGGTGCATCCAACATGCTCTGCTCACGGTTGCCGGTCCGCCCGCCAGGTCCGACCTGGCGGGCGAAAAGGCACCCGCGAGCAGAACTCATCGTTTGCTGGTCCGGCAACTACAGTAGCGGCAAGCTTACCGGTACCGTAGTTACCGGACTGGCAAACTTGTAATGAGGCCCAATGCATTTTACAATGTTTACAAATCTGCTGACTAAACAGTCACATGTTTTAGGGCACAGTTTATGATCTCAGAACAAATCATGATCGAAAAGTGATAATGGGGGAAGCACAGAGTAAAACACAATATTCTAATAGTATTCATTAGCACCCTGACAGGGTAGGCAGCCAATCAGATTGCTCAGAATGCGTGCTGTTTTGTTAGGTACAGGGCTGCGTCCTGAGCAAGTGCAAGTGCTCAGGAGCTGCATTCACTGCTACCCTGTTTTTATAATAAGAAGAGAAAATGTACCTTTTCTCCTGTCCTTCTTTTCTGGCCCTCCTTTGGAGTGCGTATCCCTTTCCACTCTTTACTATTTCAGTGCCATGACAGGATAAAAAGTTAATTCAGTGGAGTAGGGTGTCAGAAAAGATGGAATGCAAAAGAAAAGGTACATTTCTATTTCAAAAATGGTATTAGCACCCAAGGGTTGCGAGCATTATCCGTGGGTGATAATTAAGCAATTCTTGCCAGTCCATCTCTGCACGTAATGACATCATCAAGAGCTCATTAAACACCCTTGCTTCTCTCAGTCCTTCATTAGAGAAGTGTTAATGCTGGGCTGGATAGCCCACCGTTCCAGGTATTATCTCCTAATTATTGCCCCCTCTGCCTCGCTGGGAGATCACTATATAAAGTAAGCTTCTGGCATCTTTCACTCGCTTTTCAGAAACTATAGTCTGGGTTAAGAGACCCCCTCCAGCACTACTTGAAATGACATCAGGCCTAGTACGATAGTTGCTTGTCTGTCTCATCTCCTACCCCACTCCCATCTTGTTTGTTTCCTCCCCCTCCAGCACTACTTGAAATGACATCAGGCCTAGTACGATAGTCGCTTGTTTTGTTTCTTTCCTCCTCCGCCCGCACCCACGCCCCGCACCTCATGTCAATCTCCGGCACAACCAGAAATGTCACCAGGCCTAGTATGATAGTTGCTTGTCTGTCTCATCTCCTACCCCCCTCCCATCTTGTTTGTTTCCTCCCCCTCCAGCACTACCTGAAATGTCACTAGGCCTAGTATGATAGTCGCTTGTTGTGTTTCTTTCCTCCTCCCCCCGCACCCACGCCCCGCACCTCTTGTCAATCTCCGGCACAAACAGAAATGTCACCAGGCCTAGTACGATAGTTGCTTGTCTGTCTCATCTCCTACCCCCCTCCCATCTTGTTTGTTTCCTCCCCCTCCAGCACTACCTGAAATGTCACCAGGCCTAGTACGATAGTCGCTTGTTTTGTTTCTTTCCTCCTCCCCCCGCACCCACGCCCCGCACCTCTTGTCAATCTCCGGCACAACCAGAAATGTCACCAAGCCTAGTACGATAGTTGCTTGTCTGTCTCATCTCCTACCCCCTCCCATCTTGTTTGTTTCCTCCCCCTCCAGCACTACCTGAAATGTCACCATGCCTAGTACGATAGTCACTTGTTTTGTTTCTCTCCTCCTCCCCCCGCACCCACGCCCCGCACCTCTTGTCAATCTCCGGCACAACCAGAAATGTCACCAGGCCTAGTACGATAGTTGATTGTCTGTCTCATCTCCTATCCCCCTCCCATCATGTTTGTTTCCTCCCCCTCCAGCACTACCTGAAATGTCACCAGGCCTAGTACGATAGTCACTTGTTTTGTTTCTTTCCTCCTCCCCCCGCACCCACGCCCCGCACCTCTTGTCAATCTCCAGCACAACCAGAAATGTCACCAGGCCTAGTACGATAGTTGCTTGTCTGTCTCATCTCCTACCCCCCTCCCATCTTGTTTGTTTCCTCCCCCTCCAGCACTACCTGAAATGTCGACAGGCCTAGTACAATAGTCGCTTGTTTTGTTCCTCCCTCCTCCCCACCCCGCCCACACCTCTTAACTCTCTGGCTCTACCAGAAATGTCGCCAGGCCTAGGACGATAGTTGCCTGTCTGTCTCGTCTCCTACCCCCCGCCCTTCTCTCTGTCATAGCTCTTGCACTATTTGAAATGTCGTCAGGCCGAGTACAATAGTAATTTTTCACATTCTGAATGTCTCAAGGCCTTGTAAGAATGTCATTGTATTTTCCATTGGTCCCTCCCTTGCCTTGAAGCGCTTTGAAACACATAGGTGCCATACAAATAAACAATCAATCAATATGAAACGGTAAGTATTTCCCATATGGGATTGACACCGCCCAGTGCCCTGCCTATGGGATTGACACCTGCCAGTGCCCTGCCCCAAAGCACCTGAAAGACTCAAGTGATTAGAGGGGACAAGCTATGCCATTAAGATGGAGCCAATTGAGGGGGAGGAAGCAGGAAGTGCAGGGATGAAAGGGGGTAGAATCCATTTACCAAGTGGCAGGAAGGAGCTCAGGAAAGCGGGCCGAGAAAGAGGATCGAGGCTGAAGTGGGGGAAAGTGAGGGAGGAGCTCAGAGAAGAAGAATGATGAAGTTAGGGATTGGTGAGATACAAAGAGAAGGAGGGAGCCACAAAATGGAGAGGGGCTGGGGAGCAAAGAAGAGAGCTCCAAACTATAGAGGGCAGAAGAACTTAGAAGACAGAAGGGCAACTGCAGCGAAGAGCCGTGAGAAATTGAGAGGATAAGTAGGGTGCAGCGGATGAGGGTGAAAGATGCCCCCAAGTTGAGAGGGAGAGGTAGAGAGCCAAAGAAGGGGGTGTGAAGGTGCAAAGAAGATTGATACGGAATAGAAAAGGAGGAGGAGAAGGACACTGGGAGTTCAGGGATTGAGGGTGGAGGTGGAGGGGAACAGCAATGGATTGCAAGAGTGAGGAGGGCTTTCAGGCTTCAGGGAGTTGGTATGTGACTCAAAGTCAGGCAAGCCAATTGCCTCCAGAATTATCTTCATATATTATGGCCCATTTGGCCCATTATGTGACAACTCTAAATCTCCCTGAGATTGAATAGAAAGAGATAGTTTCCCTTGAAAATATTTGGTACGACGTTGTTACATCGCCAGGCTTTTTTTGCTTAGGATTTTGCTGATAAAATTGGGTTGAAAAATATGGGGTGGGGGCAAGGGACATAGGGTTAGGGGTGTGGGGAATAGAGACTAGATAATAGGAATGTCGGTGAGTTTGTTCGGCCAAAATGTTTCGGCAAAAAACCTGGTGAAAAAAATCCTAGCGATCTAACAACATAGAAGTAAATATTTAAAGGTGCAGAACTCCTAAGCGGTCATTTTCATTTGAAGAGAAAATTGCACAGAGGGGATTGCTTATGCTTGCATGCAAAATATCCCCTCCATGCAATCTTACTCATTTCCCGTAGGCTGTGGTAAAAAAAAAGGTGTTAAAACGAGTGAAATCGTCTAAATGCCTTTCTTTTCCTTTTCACTGTCTGTTGGAAAAAATGTAAATGGCACCCTCAATTAACGACTGCGGGAGGATTTACAATGGATTCCTATGGAAAAAGGTCCACTTTCAGTACAGATACGTTTAGGTTCCTATGGTCAACTTACACAGAAAATCCAAACTGTGTGAGTTGTCCAACAGGGCTGCCTGCTCGCCCCAGTTCTTTTCTACCTATTTATAAACAATATGCGAAAATTTGAAGAAGAAGCTGCAAGAGGCATCCCTAACAATCGAAGGGAGGCCTGTGCTTATGCTCCTAGACGCAGATGACTCAGTTCATCTTGTGCAGGAACCTAACGCCCTTAGAGCTCAATTACATCCTGTATCGTCGCCCTGACTATCTAATTCTGAACAAATAAAAGTGCAAAGAAGTGGTCCTCAACAATTGAATAGGGGCAGATGAAAGCCAAGCTTCAAGCTAAATGCGGAAACCATAGACGTGGTTGACAGCTTCTCATATTTGGGCATATTATCACTCGAAATCTCTCTTGGAAAGCCCAAATTGGCTCAGTTTATAGAAAATCATCCATTGCAGACCGAGCCATCATGAACTTGGTGCGCTAACACAGGGATCATGTTGCTGCTGAAATAGAGGTGGTCTACTGTGGGATGTTCAGAGGCATTACTACCTCCGGTGCGGAGCTATGACCTCTTGACAAATCTGCTAGTCAAGTAGTCGGTATCTGTGAATGGAATTTTTGGAAGAAACTTCTGTATGTGCCACAAAGCTTTGTACCGGCTGTTTTGTATGCAGATGATGGTTTTAAGAAACAGGAGAGAAGGATAATGGACAGGCCACCTATATATATGCCGTTAAGACTGCAGTCTCTCATGCAAAAGAGCTGGTAGACTTGGCGTGGCACAAACACTTTTCTCAATCCTCCAGTTCCCTGTAGAGGAAAACATTGTTAGAGGATCTCACCAAATTGGGTTTGAGCTAAATTTTGGACCTGATCATCACCTAATGAACCGTAACAGGCCCCTATTGCAAAATTTTAAAGAAGCCCAAAGGGTAAGAATAAGGAGCGCGAGGGAAGAGGAGCTGGCAAGCTCGGTCCACATACGTTGGACTGAGATATCCATGGTAGGTGGAGAGCATCAATCATGCCCGACAACGCTTGCCAATATGCATATCAGACGCCTCTTCGCTATCGCTCAAGCTGACATTCTACCTCATATACCTCTAGCCTCTATCATTAACAAATGCGAGCCAGGCTAAATCAGCTTCATAATAGGGAAGTCTTAACCATCAGACAACTGGCACCATCTAGCATCTGCCGCCTCTGTAACAACCACGATCAACCGGAAACAATAAGGCACCTACTCACGACCTGCCCACAACTGGCTAAGGAAAGAGAAGCCTACATCTCACCACTTATATTCGACTCACTGGTCATAGACGAAGCAACGATTTGGTGTCGGCTAATATCTTGAGAATCTTCAAGATGGACCATGGCAGCCGCGAAACTTTTAGATGGAGCACTAAAGGAAATTAATATCCCGGCAGTAGTATCAGACCTCACATAACCTACGAACCGCCAAATCAATCTGCTACTCCGCGTCTTCTCTTCACTTAAGTGGTGAGGTGACTAACAAGAAAACCAACATTTCTAATAAAAAACGAGAAAAACAAGAAACTTGTAAAACCTCTTAAAAAATGGTTATAAAGCAAGAATAAAAAAAGAGAATAAAAAAGAAATTAACAAATGCAAGGGTCTGTCGCGTCCACATCGTAAAATGTGTATGGCAGAGAGAGAAGACCCGCCTCAATGTCTTCTCGTATGCCCCACTTATGATCTCTTTAGGGCACAACGTAGAGAAGAAAGGATTCCTGGATACACCTAATGCTTCTTAGTCATTCCTTTTGGGGTTCTTTGATACCACATCAACTGCACGTTTTATTTATGGGGCTTGGCGTCATGGGGCAAAGACGTTTAGTAGCCCCTGAGTTCAGAGCCTTTGAGATATAGACATTTTTGGGTCTGCGAGCGAGGAAGTTAAACTGAGTCTTACGCCAGCCCTTCCTGGCTCTACCCACATATTAAGAGCAATTGTTGGGCTTTGTTTTAGTTGTAAGAGTGTCTAACCTATTTGGATGTAATTATACACTTTACTAAGGACTTTTAGGTGGAAGGTTTACATCACGTTCTTATTCAACAGCTTTCAGACTGCTGTGGTGCTTTTACTGTATTATTTTTAAGATATCAAGTTATTTTATCCTTTCTATTTTTTATGCTGTCATGAAAGGCAGAAAGAGACGATAGTGTAATAACAATCGAAAATCTGCTTTTACCTGGTTTAAAAAGTAGGTGGATTCCAATGGCGTGAGGCACACCCGCGGGTGCATATTGCATAGAGGTAGTTCGTCCATAGCTCCCACTCTGCCTTAAAAAAACAAAAAAAAGTGTTTCTTTATACATTTCTTCTGCTCTGGGGCACTCCCAAAATGCTCCACCACCCTTAGTCATCAATAGTTCTGTAGCCCCCAAAGAATTCAGGAGTTAAAACTAGAACGAGGATCCAGCAGACTCAGGGCAAGGTATTTAGGTAGGATGGGCTAATAAAGAGTGTTATGTTAAATTGTAGAAGTGTGGTATTTTAGTCTAGTAATTCTAACTTTGTCTGGGGACGTGCCGGTGGCCAATATTGGCAGGTGACATATTCGACGAATGAAATGAGTTTTTTTTGTCTTTTTATAACTTCACGTTTGCGGCCAAAGGGAGTGCGGGGTTCATTTTCAGCGGTGGGTAATACTGCACATGGGCAGGGGCTCAGAACTTTCCCCCCATACCTCCTTCAGCCAACTTCAAGGGCATGGACAACTTCAGACCCTGGAACCTTAAAAGGACCCTTTTCATTATGCAGTTAATTTGGTCATTTTTCCCCGTAACGAAAGGTTTGCTGAAATAGATTTGATCAATGGAGAATTGGTGGAGTTAATGTTGCTGCATTTTACCACAAATGTATGTGGGGGGTGGGTTAGGGGAATAATAAAGGTATGGGGTGATTGGGGTGGCTGCGGGGGTCTCCCCCGCATTCATCTGAGCTAATATGTCCTTAAAGAAAAATACTATTTGACCAATTCTCCCTCGATGAAATAAATGCAGAGAAATCACACGGAACCAAACCAATCTATTCAACAAAAACACTCTGTCTTGTGCAGATGTCCTTACACACCAAGACAAGAGCAGCACAATCCCAACTCCCCAATACTGAACCACATTGTGCACAAAATACACATTTAAAGCTCAGACCCGTGGAGAGTCAAAATGAACTTGCATCCTTAGTCAGTGTTCACCCTCATTAAGTAGCAACACCAAACAAGAAAAGTTCTGAACACGTGATAACTACTTGTCGTGAACACAAAAACTGCAACACAGACCCCAACCTTCTGTGAGTGGCACTGTACAACATGAACTAAACTAAAGTAAAAACTGAGTGCGATTATTCTGGTTGCTACTCCCTCTCCAGCACCAGGGCACTTTCAAGCAGTTAAAATCACTCCCATCGCCAGCAGCTTCCCAGGAAAAATCCTTGACCCCCTTACGGCCTATCCTGGCATATTATCGGAACAGATGATCTGAAACAGTTAGTTACGTTTCGCAGAACCAAGACTTCATCTCTCAGAATGCATCGAGCAGTTAAATTACAGCCCAAGCTTGGACATATGTTACCATGGAGTCACCTGATGACCCTATGCCTGGATTGTTCACAAGTCATAAATAGAGCCTTCTATGCAGAAACGCTGCTTCCAATATGATGGTTGAGACTGAAAATTAGAGAAGGCAGAAATACCCTTTATTTGTAAAATTCACTCTGCCAGGTTACAGTCGTGGTAAATTTGATACCGGTGGTAAAAAGCCCTTGGGTAAGGTAAACATGCAAAAAAGGTAAAGGTGATTTCCAGTATTGCCCCACGTACATGTTCCTATTGCCTACTGCAATATAGCCCCATAGCCTAGAGCTAGGGGCTATACCAGCTGCTAAAGAATCACGTGATGCAACAGCAGTTAACAAGGAAAAGGGACTTTTAACAAGTAAGTCTATTCTGCAATTTTGTGCTGTACGCCTATTGGCAACTGGTTAGAACCATCTCAGTAGTTACATTTTCTGACTTGTCCGAAAAGGTTTACCCTCTGAACATAAAGCAAACAAAGACATACATGTTGCCCAGCCAGACAACATGGCATTGACATGACCCCCAACGCTCCCACATTGAAGGAGACAAGTCCTCTTTCCACTTCCAGCAGGGAGGTTTCTGGAGGAGAGCAAGAGAGGAAAGCGAAGAGCTGCAGAAGGAAGCCCTTCAGCAAAGCAGCCATTAGGCGCACTCCCTCAAGCAGCCAAAGCTGAGGATTAGCCATGAATTATAGAGGAGGAAACAGGACTGGGGCAGTCCAGGAGCTCCAGCTGCAAAGCCCTAGCGGCTTGAGGGAGGAGCCAAGAAAAAGGCAGGAGGTGCGCTGAGCCTCCCATGTTGTTCACAGCTGAGGACCATATGTTGCGTGCTTTCTGGACCACCTAACTTTTTGCACGCGCCACTTGGGCGCTAATGCTTGTCTTGCTCTTGCTAGAGTAAGCATTCTCTCTAAAGCGATCGACTGCTCCTGGGAGCTTCGTCTGTACCATACCAAAACCCCCTGTCCACCAGAATGTCTTGGCCTTGACAGTGCAGACCTTTGTAAATCTTTTCTGCATCACAGTGAGCAGGTGTAACATGGCCTCCACAGTGAGGGAGCTGTCCCTAGCGTGCATTGGTAGCCTCTATTATTGATTTTCCTCATTTGAGTTCAGGATTTTATTTACTTGTTATTGGCAGGAAATACAACTTTTTATTTCTTCTACGAACAGGCTTGGAGCTTGTTTTCCTGACCTTTTCGTTTTTGGTCCGTGTAACATGTCGAAGCAATGTCAGGTTTAGCTTACGGCCATGCGCGCCATTTCGGCATGTAAAAAAAAATCGACCTTATTTCTGAAACGCTTTGAAATATGCACTCTGAGGCAATAGCACTTTTAATATAACTAAATAGATGACAGTACCTGCCATGTTTGATGTTTGTACTTACCACTTTATTTTATCTGGTGACTAGGTACGGATTGGGGTTGTTTCCCTGTAACGGTAAAGTTTGCTGCCGAAAAGACCATAGCTAACTTGAACGTTACGGTCAAACAACCCATACATTAGGAATACAATCCCCCCCCCCACTTAGCTATTTGCAGCACACCTCTGTGGGTGCTGCTGCCGACTCCCCTGACTCCTTGCGACACTGGTTCTCTGCACCTACGTGCTTGGGAACCAGCGCCGCAGGGTCCTTTCCTTTTTTTTTCTTTTTTAATCTTTATTATTGGGACGCGAGGGACACCCCCGCAACCGCCATTCCCATTATAGCGAACAAGGGGAGCGGGGGACACCCCCGCAACCTCCTTTCCCCTTGTTTGCTATAATGGGTTCCAATGGCATATTTGATCTAATTTTTGGTTGTATGAATTTTTCGTACAGCCTAAATTCGGTCAAATATGGCATTCAGTTTTTTAAGTTCGGTCTTTTGGGGTATTTCGACTCAGCACACCGCCCATACATCTCGACTTTATTTTGGGCCCAATTTATCTTCGATGCACAACGTACACAGCCTTTCGAGACACTCTTTATTACTTCACCTGTCGGGGTCTCCACGCCATTTATCTGGGTTGGCTGCAGCCTCATTTTCATGCACTGGCTCTGGCCACAGGCATGCTGCGAGTGGGAGGAGAGTGTGACGTCAGTGGCGCCCCCAGACATTTTTCATAGGTGTGGCCTGATGAGGTCACTGGGGTGGCACACCAAAACAAACACATAACCGGCAGGCGGGCCGGTGTTGGGGGCAGCATTTTTATAAGGGTGACGGTCGCCCCCCCTTAGCCAACCCTTGGTGGTGCCTCTGTGTGACGTACATATCCTTTCAAGCACATCTGTCCAGCAGTGGTAGATGCAGGATTTAAAGGCCTCTTGGTGCTCCTGTGACAGATTGGGGACCAGGGTTAAAACTTGGCGTGTGTCTCATTAGCTTGAGATTTAATATTTATTTTGTTTTTAATTTATCTCTTGCTTTTACTTCGTTATTATTTATTGTTTCTATGCATCCTTTGATGATTTTGGCGCATATTGTTATTAATGTTTTTTTGTAGGAGTGTACCAATCTTCAGCTTCGAGTAAGTATTCGGCATAAGTCCGGCTGAAAAAAAAGGCTACTTGCTTCGGCAGAATAATTCCCTTCTATACGGCTCCTGCCTAATACGCAGTCTTTTAATTTGAATGCAATGTAATAACTAAAAGAGGCAAATATGGATTGCAGATTGGAAAAGAGAAGGGAAGTAAACATTGCCTGCCAGCATTCCTGATTTAATACCAGACTAAGGTGAATATGTTTGTGTTTTGGAGAGAAGTTCTGGTGAGTATGACATCAAAGTACTGTGCTACTGTTAAAAGATGCCAGCCTAATGCCGGCTACTGACACTCTGTAGAGCACTCTGTAGAGCGCTCTGCTGCACTTGAGCTAGGTCAACGCTTTAAAAAATAAAAATAAAAATAAATATGAGTGAGAGGTGAGCATGGTTTGCTCCTATGGGGCATTCCTATGGAGACACTTTAAGAATTCACAACAGGTAGTGGAGACCAGAAGGGCTGAGCTAGTCAGTTGTGTTTCACTCAGAGTGCCAAGCACCTGCCTAAGATATGATTGGTTATGATATTATATTGGTTATTTAGAACGGTTATTTATACCAGAGGTTTCTAAACGCGGACCCGGGCATAAAACCTGTGTTACTCTGTGTCGTCTGGCTTCCAAGGCGAGCATGTTGACCCTGAGCTACCCCCCCCCCCCCCAAAAAGATGTCTCTCAGAGGAGTTCATGTTGTGAAATCTTTCCAGTTCCCCGATTGGCTAGTCTGCAGGGAGTGAGGGGGCATACGGAGATAGGTGGGAGAAATCTGCTTGTATAGGGCATAGAGCTAGCTCTATGGCCCGCTGGTGAAATTTGTTGGGGGGGGTGGATGTTTGGAAACCGGAGGGATTTATAATTGGGGGGCTGCCTCAATGTCAATAGGGATGGGGCGAGCCAGTAACATGCCAGTCAGCGCCATCCTGTTTTGGCTTCCTATAAGATCTTGCTTATTGGGGAACCTCTCAAATAACATTACAGGCCAGTCCACACCAAGAGGAAGGGTGTGAGCCAAGAGAGCCCTTTTCTGTGTGGAGAGAGTGTGAAAGGGAGAGTGATAGAGAGCACTGTTTCCGACTGGCGTTGCAGTGGAGAGTGTTGAAGAGTGGGAGATATAGAAAAAGCTGTAGAGCCTTGCTTGGCGGCTACTCTGGTGGGAAGCAGGTGGGGTATTTTGTATTTGTATTTATTTGTATTGCGCACCTTGCCCAAGGGCTTGCGGGTGCATGTTTTAGGTTACAGGGAAATTACATAGGTTACAGGGACATGCATTGAGATTTGGTGGAAGTGAGTGGCTGCTCAACAGGCCAGGGCCGCCTTAGAGCCTGTAGGTTGTGGGCAGATGTTGTCACAGTGTAGGCTTTCCTATGTGTGCTTAACTCTGCCCCAGCTCTTTCAGCCTCTCTGGGAGAGTCACCACCCTCGTTTGGCCCATGATGGAGGGTCGAAAGGTGGGTGGAGTCCCACGCTCCCTGTTCTGTGATAGCGACAGAAAACATTTATACATTTCTATGTGAGCTGCAAGGAAGGATCACAATAGTAACTCCACATTGCAATATCCCTTTTGTTCATTGCAGCCCAGCACTTTTGCATGTGTGAAGCCTGCCACTTTGAGTAGCGCTAGTTTTGCATATGGAACATCCTTCCATACATTCGGTTGCTGCTTTTTTGGGAATCTGCCCTTTTCTACCTTGAATGTTTTAAATATGGATAATATGATGATTGATATGAACAGAAATCAATGAAACATGGGAACAGATTTAAAGGAGACATTTAATTTTCTTCTCAAAGGGTGATTAAAAGGTTTACTTTTTTTTAAAGTTTGGAGCATGATTTATAAACTTTTAATATGCTTGACAACATATTCAGTAGTGCGCTGAATCCTGAATATATTATTTGGTACATCACTAGCTTATTAACAGAGTTTGAAGTTGCTACAGTACCTGTGGGTCATGAGCTGACCTTTCCGAACAATGCTTTGTGGGAGTTGTGGTTTGTTTCCCTACATCACATGGGAACTACAGCACAGTACATTGAATAGATTTGTCTCATGCACCGGAGCAGTTAGTCTGGGGGAACCCATTTTCCAGCGCTTTATGCTATGGTGCATCGCACACATTCCCTTGACGCCAACACATTCAGCATAGCTCCAGTGGCGTCGCCAGGAATCAAATTTAGGAGGGACACAGAGGGGGCCAAAGACAAAAGTAGGGGGGGCACAGACAAATGTAAGGGGAGAACATGGTCACTGCTCGTCTTAGGCGGGGGGGTACAAGGGGGGGCACATGGTTTCACAGGGGGGGCCCTGCCCCCCCAGCCCTCCCCTAGTGACGCCATTGTATAGCTCCTGTGCATTATTACTTGATTACTGCACGGCCAAGGAGTAGGCACACACCGTGTTTCTATTTTTCTCTTGGACCCCCACCCCACAGTTTATCTCTCTCGTGTCTTACCTCTGACTGCTCGAGTGGCAAGGATAGGGAGGATAGCTCAGGGGCAACGTGCTCACATTGAAATCGAGACAACACGGAGCAACACAGGTTCAATCCCCTGGTCTGCGCTTAGAATCCTCTGGGTATTAAACACGTTATAAATAACCAATTACAAATGTAATTCTAATGTCTCTGTTTTTTCTATGACTCTCCCCTTGCATTATAGTCCAGCCACCAAGAACTGGGCCCATTGTAACCAAGGGACAGCTGGCTAACCCCACCCTGTAATTGTAACTCTCGCTGTAGTTTTAACCATGTTTTGTTTGTCATCATTATCCTTATCTCTGTAGCGCCACAATGCCTAAGGGCCGTTTTAATGCGCTTTACAGATGCAAATAAATAAATAAATAAATAAATAAATACATTCATTACCAAGCGGCGCATTGACACTAGACTGTAATCCAGCCCCCGGGCATCGACCCCAGTAATGGCATATCGATGGGTCTCTGTTTAGTGGATGATTGTGGCACTTACATCACAGCCCCTTTCCCCGCTGCGCTGCCGCTGGCTGCTATAATGCACCTCAGATCAGCACCTCTACTTTGTTACTATTGGCTCCACTCCTGCCCCCGAAGACCTTGCAGTTGCCAAGGGTTACCAATCAACTCCCTGATGCAAGTGTCACAGCTAGCAATGGGGTTAGAGATGGGGGTGGGTGGGCTCTTTGCTGCCCAAAAATAGCCGGGACCTTAGACACTGTTCATCGGTTTAGTGAATAACAGCATTATTTTCTGACCCTGTAGCCCTGGGAACAGTGAAGGGCAGCCCAAGAGAGTGCTTGCCTTTGGTCTCTCAAGCCAAGAGGAAGATGTTACTCATTCTTGTTTATTTTTTATTTTATTTGACTATTTATAGCGCGCCTGTGGCCCATGGGCAAAGGGGCGCACAGAAAAAGACAGACAACTCGGAACATCAAACAAAAGAATACACATGATTTTATTTTAATATTTATAAACCGCCTGCGGGCAAAGAGGCGTACGTGTCTATAATACAGAGAACACCACAGTGCAATACCTCCCCTTCCAACAGATAGCCACTGGCAGATAAGGACTGGTTCAGCCCCTGGGTGAAATGAGCCAAATATTAGTCCTTTTGTAATAAACGAAAACGTCATTGGATGTCAAGGTGTTGCCAAACTTGTGTTATTGGACTGGGATGAACCACAACGTGTTTAGTGTCTTTATACCACAGTGAGACTCTGGTCTAGAGTTCTAATTTTGTGTGTTTTGATTATTTTTCAGACATCTGTGTTTTTCTAGACTCAGGGCCTCATCACAAGTGGGCGGTATCCCGGCAGTATTACTGCCGGGATACCGCCCGGGCAAATAGCGTTACCGCAACCCGGTCTGACGCTATTAGTGCTGGATCAAGGGTTGGGCGGTAATGGCTATTCCCCATTGGACCCAATGGGGCATTTCTGGCACAATTAGCGCACACTAATTGCGCCCAAAATTGGGCGTTAAGCTAGGGGAAAATGCTGTCAGTCTCGTGATTGGGCCGACCCTTAAATTCAGCGGTAATAGCGTTACCGCCACATTTAAGGGTTACCGCCCTACTCGTGATGAGGCCCTGAGAATGTAGTCTATGTGCCGCCTTTACTAAGCGTGTGTCTCTATCCTTTATTAACCCGATTTAGATTGCCCCAGTTCGTTAGTTCCTTTTTCATTTTAATACATTTATTTTACTGTTCTTACTTCCAAGGCTAGGATTGTCCCCTTTCTGTCCCTGGGGGAGCGCTACAGGCCCTGCCTCTACTTAATACGGTCACAGGGTGTCCGTGCGGTGGGGATGCGCGCAGTGGACACACCAGCGGCAGGCTACGAGGAAGCCCTTCCACGGCAAGACCGCTGGAAACTAGGGCACCCCCCCAGGAGGCCTCCTGGCCTATTCAGTCTGTCATGGATTTGCTTGTGATTGGCATCAAATCTCTTGTCCCATTAGATTTGGTACCCCGTAACATTATTAGAGAATGTGCAGTTGCAGCTAGCCATTGGCCATGGATAACTGACTCTTGGCAAATAAGAAATGGTGTCCCTCTGCACATTTAAAAATAATGCAGGGGTTGCGGGGGGTGTCCCCCGCAGGGTCTATGGCTCAATATCGCCACAAAAATATGGTGATATTTTTGTAACGCAATTTTTTTGCGGGGATATTAACACATGGAACCATCTGAACATGGCCTGTGCGCCGCTTACGACCTAGATAACAACGCAGGCATCAGGGTTTGTTGTGTGCTTGTGTGCATATGTACGCGGATAGGGGTGTCGGGTGAGGGGCAGTGGGAGGGGTGTTTAGTAGGGACATGGTGGGACCCCCACAAAGAGAAAAAAGAGGAAGTTTGAAATGAGGTTGACCACATTGATTCAACGAATCTGCAGACTAATCTATGCAGCAATGCTGAATCAACTTAAATGGATTCCTGCCTTTAGGCCTGGATCCGCTGTGGCTCCATGCACAGTGAGGCTCCACTTAAATGGATTCCTGCCTTTAGGTCTGGATCCGCTGTGGCTCCATGCACAGTGCGGCTCCACTTAAATGGATTCCTGTCTTTAGCTCTGGATCCGCTGTGGCTCCATGCACAGTGCGGCTCCAGCCCTAACATACTCTCATTCTGGCCCAAGCTCCAGCTCTTCTAATTAGCACAACCTTCATCATGATGATAGTTTCACCGAATTTTAAACATGCGATTGTGAGACATCCCCAGAAAAAGCCTGCACGTTATCCAAATGATCCAGGCAATTGGCAATCCGGTTCCCTAAGCCCATTTGCAGGTAAATTTGCAGCTAAGGTAGTAGCCCAGTACCTGCAGGTTTTTTTTTATAGAAACCACACATTTTCTAGATGCCCAACAGGAGGATTTTCGCTGTTCTACAGGCAGAGGATTGGCCATTCTCTCAGTCCTAGGCAGTGTAGCAGCCCTACTACTACTCGATCTGTCGGCTGCGTTCGACACTGTTATTGGACAACAATCTATTGTAGCCACACTCGAGCATAATATCATTGTACAAATTCCCAGGAATAATGGAGTACTAAGATTATAGTCTGATGAATTGCTCACCGCATAAATGTGGCAATTCCGCATTCTGGCCGGAACAGCTCTGCCCTTATTTCTTATGCGATTGAGAAATTGAATGGTATGTACTTGCGTAATAATCAATCTATAATGTTTTTCTTTGAATTCAATCCATTAAAGTACAAAATACATTTATCTTTTATCTTTTATCTTTCGCCTTATCTCCCAAATCATCTTTAATTGATTTTTCCTTGTTTTCCCTTTTATTGTTTACTGTGTACTGTTTTTTGTCTCCTGTCGACTGTTTTATCATGTCTGAATTGTACTGATGTATTACAAATTGAAAGGTTGTTTAATTTCAACCAATTCAATAAAAAAATAAAAAAATAAAAAAATAAACAGTACAATTACAAATAAAAAATACAAAACTCTAAAAACCATTGTTGTTTTGCTACGTTTTTCCCAGGAAATGATGTAATAGATCATTGCACAAAATCACTAAAATCTTAAAATAAGTATGCATTGCCACAGATGTTTTACTTACGTAATAATAGCAGCTTTTAGTAAACAGCTTCATATACTCAGGTTATTAAATCTAGCATCCGCTGCCGCGCCCCAGATTGGAGAAGAGAAATACCAACCCTCGCTCACCAGAATTCTGCGTCATGGTGAAAGCATTTTAGTGGAACGAATCCGTCTCTATGAGCTCATATGCATTCCACTCAGAAACACAATGAGAAGACAAAAGTCTTTCAACTTGGAATTGCATTTGCTCTGACATGCGCCATGAGAGTAGAAACACATTAATTTCTGCAAAAATCGCCTTCCCACTCCCGCTTGAAGTCCATCGCAAGCCCAGATCAAAGCCCCAGGGCATGGTGGCATTCATTTTAAAATGTAGGAAAAATTAAATATAGCAGGACACAGCTGTAATTTCATTGGCAGTTATGCTTCATTAAAACAAAAATAATTGTCTGCTAACCATAAAATGTCAGGCAGTCGCACGCTTTGAAGTGCTCTGCTGAAAACAGCTTGTTAAAGAATTAATAACTTCAGTTCTGGCGCCTTACGATCTTGTCTATATGTCATCGCGAGACAAAGAGGCAATTCACACAGAATCATGTTTTTTGTATAAGTTACACCAGGGACGTCATTTCAGCAAAATTCCAGGGGTAGCGGAAGTGACATCCCTTGACCTCTGATGACTTTACAGGAAGTGATGTCATTTGACCCCACCCCAAAATGACATCACAGGAAGCGGTGGAACACGATCTTTGACCCCTTGACAAAACAGGAAGTGGCATCACATAACATTGTTCCTAAGTACACTACGAAAAATATAGCTAAGATATCACTGTAATGTGATATACATTTCATGCAAGAAAGGATCACCATATGTATCACTAATATCAGGGTGTATAGGCCCATATTACCAAATTACTGCGAATCCAAGCAGACGTCCCAGACAAAATGATAATAATGTGTTACATTATATTGCACTCACACGCTTTATAAAGAACAAACAAACATACAATATCAACCAACCTGTGTTGGTACACATTTATCAACCTCAGAAGGATGAAAGGCTGAGTTAGGTTTGCCGGGATCACACACACATTGCAGCAGCAAATGCTCAACCCACTGAGCTATCTTACCGGCTACAGCAAGCTTACCGGCTATAGTAAAATGAGCAATTACATGTCTGAATTTTCTCAAAGTCAGAAAGCAAATTAGACTCTCTAGTGGATATCATTAAACTGGTAACTGAGATGTAAGGGCAGTGCCAGTTCATCTGCAGGTCTAGTGCAAAGGTGGCCACATGGCAAGCCTGCGTGGATCTACTTTTCAGGCTTCAGAGGTTGGCAAAATACATGCCATTGGGGGGTAGAGAAGTGCAGAGAAAGCAGCCCACTCACACGGCATCCCGTACTCCGGGCACTCGTTACCTCATACATGCAAACATCCTGAACAGCATGCCAGGGAGATGGGAAAGATAGACATTACAACAAAGCATTACATGTAGCAAAATTAAATCAAAGGCCCCTTTTAGGCACAAGGATTTTGTCAAGTGACCGAGGACAGCGAGATGGAATGTCTTGTGATGATCGTAACAGACAACGGCAGAAAGAAGCATGCTACCACTGCAACTTGCGAAAAGCAACATACATAGGGCCTCATTACACGGTTGGCGGGGGACCAAGGTGCTATTAGCACCTTGGTCCATGCCGGTAAAATACCGGCACCACCTTGGTGGAAAGGGGAATTACCACCCTATTCCAAGGTTGGCGGGGCGGTAATTCCCCTTTCCCCCATTGCCCTTCCCCATTCCCATTTTTGCCCATAGGGCTCAATGGGAATGGGGAAGGCGCTAATTACGGTGCCGCACATTGCAGTACCGTAATTAGCTCCCTGGTCCCTTTGCGGGTTGGTTTTTAACGCCTGCAAAAAGCAGGCGTTAAAGTCTCCAACCTGCAAAGGGACCTCCTAGTAAGGCGGTAAGGGTTTACCGGTACCGGTAAAATACCGGTACCGGTAAACCCTTACCACCTACCGTGTAATGAGGCCCATAGTCTGAAATTGATGCTTATTCTACTATAAATGCTTTTTGGGCGTTTTTTGGCTGCATTGTGAATTTGAGGTGTTTAAGAACAGACTAGATCAGTGATTCACCCCTGAAGTGTGCTTGAAATAAAACTTTAATGAGTCTAGCCATTATTGTGTAGAATTCCAGAAGGACAAATTACTGCTCAAAGCCTTACACTTGTGGAACTCCCTGATTTTTTCAAGCGGCCTGAACAAGAAAGCCAGTCACTCCAGAAACAAAGAGCCACATGACGCTGGCCACAGCCCAGGAACTGAAAGCTTCAATAAAAAAAAAAAAAATGTTTGTTTTAGGGGTTGCAAGGTTTTGCAAGGGATACCTGAGGGGTCGCAGGTGCGACTCCTGGTCAACCCCCAAATGACGTCGCTGAGTTACCCTAAGTTTAGGTTACACCTACTTCTGGGTATAACCTACAACTGAAATCACTTACTACTGTCGGAAGATGTGTATAAGGTACGCAAGAATTTTAATGTATTGTACCAGTTGTACCAGTTGGTTTTCTTACATGATGTTACTTGATCTGTTGTAGATTAATTTTCTAAATTGTTTTCTCTATTTCCAAAACCACTCTCCATCACAAAACCCTTCTTCACAATTGTGAAGTTTGGTGCATGCACGTAAGGATTACATTTTGTGCGTGTGTACCTCATCTCTGTTTCGACACGCCCTTTGACGGACCCACAACTCTTACACATTGCACTCAGAACAGACATTTTTGGTTGTTGTGGAGTAAGTTACACAAATGTGTAAGTTAATCAAGTGTGCATAACATACTTTAAAAAATACTCTTTTCTTCTGATATCCAAACCAGATGTCGAGTCACACTCTTTGAAGTGTTTTCCAGAGATAATCAGAGTCCGAAAAGTGGATAAACTTCCTTTAATATAGCATCACAAGAAATAGCCTAAAAGTCATCAGCATATGGCGTTCCCACAAAATGTGTCCCGAAATTTCGGCAGCATAACGCGTTTCGCGACTGCCTCATTGCTTGTTCACATCTATTTGTCCAAACAGGTGTGCACGTTTAAAATATCAGATGACGAACATGGTAAACACTAAAGATGGACTAGTGCTGCATATCAAAACTGTTGGCCATATTGAGTAGGTATGCCTACAATCGCATTAATACCTAAAACAATCTGTACGTGTCACAGGCCGAATGCTCTTTTTTAACAGCATTATCATTGTTAAAACAATTTTATTGAATGCAACAATTTATCTCATAAAGTGCTTTGTGCTTCGCTGTATGTATACAATGACAGCATAAAGTGCATAGTGTGTAGCATCAATTATTTTCACAATAAAGTACTAAGTGCATTTTATCTTAGCTAACCGCAAAATATTATCTCAATTGGACATCATTATGTTTAATCGCGGCCATAACAACAATAGGAGAATCGCAATGTACACCCCATTGAGTTTCAACATAATTTCTAATATTTGCTTCCCCGTTCAATTCCAAATGAAGTGACGGGCTGTGATGGAAAACACAATGCCTCTGCATCGTCCACAAGGCCTTCTGGGGCCTGGGGCCTAAATACCTTCAACTCTCTCTCCCTAAATATCTTCCTTCTTGAGCTCTTCACTCATCCGCCTCCAACTCCCTCAGGGTCAGTCGCTTCTGCAAGCAACAAGTCAGTGGTAGATCTCTTTCTTCAGCTGGTGCCTCCCACTGGAACAGCCTCCCTGCCTCCCTTAAACTTGAGGAGAACCATCTCCGGTTCCGGAAGCACCTCAAAACCTTTCTCTTTGCTTCTGCTTTTTCTCCTCCTCTCCTGCTGACCTCCTGGCTGTAACCAGAACTGCACTGGCTACCTGGACACCCTCTGATCTCGGGCCCAGGTCCATCCCCTGCCAGCGTCACACACCTGCACTGCCCATCTGGCAACCCCTGCACTTAGGGACTGTTTCTGTATCCCTACAATCCCCTTCCAATCCTTTGACACCTGATGTCTGCACTTACCCATGTGCTTACCCTTGCACTTGCCACTTGCTGGCCGTTACTTTACTTATTGTTATTATCTATTCCCATGTACTGCACTGTCGCTGCCACCTTCCAACGTACTTGTGCGATCTGAATTCACCTGGCCTAGTAGGATCGCTGTCCATCCTCCCTTTGATCCCCACCCTTGCTGCGTTGCGCCTTGAAACACTTGTGTATAGGTGCTTTATAAATGCCATATCATATCATCAACAGAATATTTTCTTGAAACCGTTCAGTGTTATGGTTTCTATGAAATCGTGTGCCAGCTATCGATGTCCCAATAAGTGATGCAGTTATAAAGTGCTACGTGCTGTGCACAAGTCTCAATCAAAAAGTATATGAATGGGAGCACCACAGCAGGGCAAGATTTAACACACGCCCATAGAAAAGTCTTCAATGCTTTTCTCATTCACTTACAGGACATTTTGTGAATTTGAGGTATCTCACTCCTTGCTACTTTTTGCATGAGTAAGTCACATTTCTTTGTGAACCAGCCTTCACAAGCTGATCTGAATGGTAAATGGCACAATTTAGCATTTTTTTTTGGGCAGATTTCTGAACTGTTGCTTTAAATTCCAAAATTAGGTTCATAGCCACATTGTTGAACGTTTTGACTGAAATGCGTGTCCCGTTATGAAAATGTGTACATAGCAGAGTCACTTATGATTAAATAAATAACACGCTCTGTCACCAGGGGTAATACAGTTTTGTCCATCTCTTTATGCCAAGCTGTCAAGCATTCAACGCAGGCACCTCTGGTTGGCCTCGTATTAATTGCTACATGGCCATTTACATTTCAATTATTGTACAACTCTTGACTTCTGAAAAATACATTGATGCCAGTGTGACTCTTTCCTTCAATGTAAGACACAACTACATTTCCTGTGACAAAAAAAGCTGCATTTAGGTGCATCGGACCAAATTCAAAAATAGCATTCCTCTTCTTGCATATGCCCAGGAACAGATGAATGCGCCCGCATTGAGTGGGTCCACTGATTCACAAAAGCGAATCTGCATGGGCACGACTGTGTAGGCATGCAGATCCACTGCTGCAGAGAAGTGGGCCCACAGCATGAGGGTCAGGAGCGCGCAGGGGCGGGGCTGCCAAAGATGAAAGTGCATGCCTGATTCTGAGGGAGTCTTGCCTCAATTGTCAGACGCCAGCAGGAGGGGTGTGCCCAATGCATCGGGGGCCTTTGTGGAAGGCATGACTTTGTATGATGGTTTTTGAAAGCTGCTGCTAAGCCTGAAGAGTGTGACTAACACTGTAGAGCTAGCTGGATTCAAAAGTGGGTAACACGTGACGACCACGATTTGCTAAATCGCTGTTCGTAAATACAGAGTGACTCCCTGTAATGTATAGTATGTTATGTTATGTTGATCTATACCGTGCACCACTGCTGCTCGCATGGTCTCCAGGTGCTGTGGCCGGTCTGAAAGGGAAAATGGGGGTGGGTTGCTTAGGGGAGAAGAGGAAAAAGACAAAAGATGTTGTTCTTAGCTGTTGGTGTGTGTAGAACCAGGAGTAACTTACGTCTGTGCAGCTGTGTTTTCTGGTGGATTTTGTTGCATATACCAGAGGTGTATTGTTTCCAGGTGGGATGCCTCTGGTACTTGGCAAACACTGCACCACGTATGTCAGTGGTGCCAGTGCATTAGTGTCACTGGCGTGAGTGATACTTCAACTTGTGATGCTGCAGTCCTTGTCAATCACACATTTCCAATTGCATACTCTTCCAAAATACGAGACACCTTGTCTTAGTGAGGGACCTCTAAGTGATTTATTTCTCCTTTTTCCATCACTGATGGCCTCAAGAGAAAGCAGCAGCACCTCACAGAGGCTTCGCTAGTGAGGACCCAGGAGGTGCAGGGGGACTATAGCCCAGGGTCTTTTAGTTGTAGCCCTGGATAGAAGCTCAGGGGCTACAACCAAAACGCTATCTAGCCCAGAGTCCCGACAGTTCTGACATTAGCGTAGTCCTGGATCTTTTCCAGACCTAGCAACACCCTTGACCGTGCCACTTTCTCCACTGTGTGTCGCTTGATGGAAACCGCACTGCCCATGCACAAGCTTGCGATTGAGCCCATGGTGACATATGGTGACATGCCATGCTGTCCTTAAGGCAATGCATGCTTATACACCATTGCAACCTTGCTTAGCTGTTTCAGCGGACGTTTCTAAAAAGGGAACAGTCTGCTAGTTGAGTTTGCATATCGCCTACAAACCTTTTGTTTTTGTAATGGCCTGCCACTACAAACATTTGTGACTCCCTGGTGTGGATTGAAGCAAAATACAAATAATTAAATATACATGTTATTTATTTATTTATAGATGCATTTAACCGCATGGTTTGGTTGCAGAGGGGGAACTGTCTGTGTGCTTGGGTGCCCTAGACAGTCTGTCCCAAGAGATATTGCAGCTCGGTACCCCTTGACAACCAATTCCTTATTCATCACTCTCTACAATCATCGAGGCACTTTTTAATTATGAAAATATTTTTAAAAAATACTACTTTATTGAAATGTTTAGGCTGAATTTTATTTTATTTCATTTTAGCTATAAAGGACTACATTCCCCATAATCCAATGACCAACTATTAAACAAATTGGTTTATATTCATTGCATCGAATGCAATAGCATGAAAATGCCATACCAGAGGAAAAAAAGCATCGAAAAAAAAGCAACTAATGCATTTCTTTTTCATTTTTTTTAATGGGGGGTACCCCCATTTTAACATTTAAAACCCATTTTAATTAAACTAAATCCTTTACCTTTAAAAAAAAAAACATTCAATGCTTTTTTCAATGCTTGTTTTTCTCTGTTATGGCATTTGGTGCTATTGCATTCGATGCAATGACCAGATACCAAACAAATTTGATTAGCAAGAGTCCAACACTCCCTTTAGAAAAAAATATATCTTGTACTTTTCTCTGTTGCCTTCGTGTCACCACAAACATTTTCTTTTTTTTAAAAAAATGTTTCCTAACACATTTCGTTTCCTGTATTTTGGGGGTGGGGGAGTCAGAAATGAGAGGCAGACACAAAGTTGTAATGTTTTCAACATTAGACTTGTTTTGTTTAAACAAAAGGGTTTGGATAAAGGGCCTTCTGTCACTATCCTAAAGCGAGCTTCCCTGCATAAGAAATCAAAGCTAAAGATCAGTCTGTGTCTTGTCATCAGAATTAGGCAAACTGTCCTTGTGTCCAAAACATATCTGACCCTCAGACTAAAAATGAATAGTAAAAAGTGCAAGCTAAATGTCTCTGCTTAAGATTCAGCAGAAAATATGCAAAAAAAACCAAAGTACATAAATGCAACAAATCAATCCGTGTTTTCCAGGGGATGATTCACTTCCCTTGAACTGTCACAGGTAGAATATTAAAAGTGTTCTGTTCAAATAACGTATTGTTAATATTAGTAGAAATGTCTCTTTCACATAACACTTTCTTAAGGATGATGAAAAGTGTCTTTTCCAAGTAATGGTGTTTGCAAGGAAGGCAAACATGTCTTTTCTGCACAGCAACTTAAGTAATGGTGTTTTAACACTTTTTTAAGGATGATGAGAACAATGGCTCTTGTACACAACACTTTCTTGAGAATTATTAAAAGTGTCTTTCACAAGCAATGGTGTCTTAAAGGATGGCAAACATGTTTCTGCTACAAAACAACTTCTTAAAGATGGTCTCCCGATATACCCTCCCGCCAGCAACCTGCTCACAATGTCTTTTCCTTTCACATACTCTAGATGAATTACCTGGTTTACTCCCTGCCAGGATCCCCCTCTGGGCTTTGTAGATCGCCTGGTATGCTCTCCTGCCAGGTATCTTTCCCTCAAAAGCTCCCTGCATGATGCACTTCTTTCACCAGGTCTTCTTATAGCCTTCTTTTTATCTTTCATTTCTCTTTCTCTTTAAGTGTAGCACAGTTGTACTGCTTCACTGTTTATACTTTATTGGTTTCAGTTTTTACTTGTTCCAACTTCACCCGTATTGACATTTCATGTATGGAGATTTGTTTAAGTGTTGTTTGTTAACTGTTATTAGTGTTCATTGGCTTGTAGCAATACTTGTTCCAATCTTCCCCATATTGACATCTCATATATGGAGACTTGTGTAAACTCTGTCTTTCAACTTCTACATTACTTGGTTGATATTCAAAGCAAGTATCCAATGATCATTGAACAGATCTTGCCTTTCAAAATCTTCATTAGTTTTCAATTCCTTATGAAAACATTTACTCCAGTTTTCCCCATGTCGACATCTCACTTATGGAGCCTTGTGTAAACTCTATCTTTCAACTTCTATATTACTTGGTTGATATTCAAAACAAGTATTCAATGATCTGTGTGCATGTCCTCATGCTGCAGGGTTCCCAATGCTTCTGGGCACACGCACTGGGGGCTGCTGGTGTTTCCGACTTGTGACGTATGACTGCAGTGAAGTCCCTGCTTCAGGAAAGTGTTTTCTGCTCTGCCGACCCCCTTGCGGTTCTCCCGCCAGCTTCTCCCTCACCCACCGGTTGAACTGCTGCTCTTCACTGCGACCGCATCCCCGACAGCCTCCCTGCTGCTGCCGGATCCCCAGTGGTCCTCCTGCAGTACTTGACGTGCTTCTCCCAGTCTCTCGCCTTGCTGGTAGGAAGCACATGCCTCCTTCATCACGGTCTGCTTTAGGGTGTCTGCTTTTGGTTCTGCTTCGCTAGCTCTGCACCGCTCTTCTCCACCTTCACTGTTTACTTGAAGAGGCACACCATTTTTAAATATCGTGCACAACTGATTTCCATCACAAGAACAAGTCTGCACATTTAGCTTGATGTTTCTTTTAATCCACATGAACTCCTTGAACTGGGAGTTAGAGTCCACAGGATTATTGTGATCATTAAAGTTGCATTGCTTTGGATTTTTGTTTAAAGCAAAGCATCAGAAACAGGAGGTGTTATTCATGTGTTATGTACAGGTGAAGTATGAATGGTATCCTGTCTAGGGTGTTTGGCAAGAAGTGGTTTTAGGGTTTTACTACTAGAAGGATTTGCATAAAGACAGCATGCTATCAGGATATCAGGTATTATAGGGTCTTCTTCACCTGGAAGGGAAGAATACTGCAGTCCTCCTGATGGGGTCACCACATCGCCCCATCAGCCATCTCCTCCCATGTGATCCCCCCTCATAATACCACCCCAGGCTCAGGATAAGCTAGCGGATGCTGTCCCCTGCTCACTTGGGAGGAGATCTTAGGCTGGGCATCAGTGATGAGTGTACAGGATTCATCCCAATTTGTAGACACCTTTCTGTGTGAACCTGAGAAGTCTTTCAGCCCTGTGCTAAGTCACCTTCCCTCCAGTTTCGAGAACCCTTTCCCATCGTTTGACTTTTCAGAGAACTCCTTAGTTTGTCTTTGTCTCTCGTTTTGTGTTTTGCACATTGACGGACACCTTAGGTACATTAGGCAGATTTGTGATTTTCACTTTTAGACCTTAGCAACCATGTCCTTATTTCGGTGGGGTGACGGGGCCTAAACTGAGGATCTGGATTATTCCTCAACCCATGTGTCAGAGGTTGAGGAGCAGTGGGAAACCTTGGAGGAGGATATGCTGAGGATGAATTGGAGAGTGAGGAAGGGAAGACAATGCTTGATGAGAGGAGAACAGTGGTTGTGGAGAGGGAGATGGTGGTTGAGAACGGTATTGCTAGAATTTCAGAGCGGGGTATTGTATCTGCAGAGTCAGAAGGTCAACGAGTACCTTGTTTTTGGAGATGGCAGGTAAGACAAGCTACTGCAGTAACAGCAGGGTGAGGTAGTGATTGAGGTGCACTGGGAAGAAGTGTAGAGAAGAGAGAAGGGCATGGCGATGCTGCAGGAGAATGAAGAGAACCAAGCAGAAGAGCCATAGATGACCCCCAGAAAGCGTCTGAGGATGTAGAGACTGGGGCCTTGAAACACTTGTGTATAGGCACGTTATAAATGCCATATCATATCATGTTACTGTAACATTGACTGACTATTCAGAGAGAGAAAGGTGGGGTCAGGATTTCTATAAGAGGTTGAAGTCAGTTCAGAAGACATCCCCAGAAGTTATGACAGCCCATTGTCACTGTCAGGCGAGGCAAATAGTACCATATATAAACTCTGCCAGAGGACAATTCATCAGAGTAACCCACGTACGAGTGCCTTGGGCACCACCTCGTTCCGCAAACATTTCAGACAGTAGCACAATGATGTGTTCAAAGAGCACAGTAGGCATCCACGTCCTAGCAGAGACACTTCATCACCAAAACACTGCATCTCCTTTTGGTGGTGGTAGAGTTCAGGGCGTGGTTCCATTAGTGCAGAGCAGGTGCAAAATAGCAATGATGAAGGCAGGCACATACTGCATGCATTGCATGACCTCTGCTAGTTGGTGTGAGCTCGATGAAGAGCAAGTGATGGATGTCATGGAGAAGCACATGCATCTCCACCTCCCCACCCTTTATTAGAAGACTGGACAAGAGGGTAGTCAAAATGAGAATATGGTGCACTGGGAGAGTGCAGAAAAAAAGGCATTAGTGGCTCGGCTGATTGGTAGAGCCAAACGAATTGAGCCTGAGTCTCTAGATGGTGAATGTAGTACCAGGATCCAGAGAGTGGCTCCACTAGTGGAGTCAGATAAATTCAGGATAATGAGAAAACTGAAGATTTAATTTTGCAATGCACTGAAGCACACTTGAGAGAATCGAAGTCTACACAACCTTTCATCGTGATGCTCCATTTGCGTGACTTTAGCTGACCTGCACAAAATTCTTCATCACTTGATGAATCTGTTGTGTTGGGTTCTCATCACTCTGGCCTTCTCCTCCACCTGGTGAATGCACGTTGGGTTCTCATCGCTGTGGCCTTCTCCTTCACCTAGTGAATGCATGTAGGGCACACAGTTCTTTAGCCATCTACTACGTGTAATAACTTCATACAGGGCTCTCAGTGCTTTGGCCTTCTCCATATACTGAATGCAGATGGGGTTCTCAATGGTATGGCCGTCTCTTCTGCCTACTAAATGCATGTGGGTTTCTTAACGCTTTGGCCTTCTCCAGGACCTAGAAAATGCACATGGGGTTCTTAGTCCTCTGGCCTTCCCCTAAAGAATGCTTGTGGGTTGTACTGCCCCTCTACCCACAAGCCACACCCCACCCAATGACGAATCAGGCCCACTTCAATCCCTATAAAAAAAATCCAACATACCTTGATAACTCTACATATGCCCTTTTATTGATTTAAGATTAATCTAACCTAGCTATTCTTCAAATTGCTTCTCTAACAAACCTCAGTCTCTCCTACCTCTTCAAATTCCAACCATCCAATGTTCTGAGTTTCTACTCGCTTGTCTGTATATAGTCGGAAGGTCAAACGTCTTATCCCGATCCTTGGGAAAACCCTGTAAAGTTTGACCGCATCAAACCGCAAGGAAATTCTACGGGGGCAAGTCTTGCTCAAACCATCCTGTCTATGCTTATTTTTCAGGCCAAATGAATGTAACAGCTCAATGATTTGACAAACTCAAAATTGCCCGATATTCAAGTGGTTCAGTCTTGTTGCATCACTTTGAGCCAGACTATTCTTCACTTGTAAGAACATATGTTATGTTTTGTAATACAATTCTGTTGTACAAAGCGCATTACAAATGCTCAATCAAAATCAAACAGTGTTATTAGGCCTTATGTAGCGCTACTTCTGCCGTTTGCACGGTCTCTGCACTATTATGACAGACATGAATGTCTCGGATAAAATCAAGAGCTCCTTATTCGAGTTTCAAAACAACCTGTGACTAAACTGTGTTTAAATTTAGCTGCATTTTGAAGAATAGCCACTGTGCGGAATTTAGGTGCTTTTTTGAGAATAACCACTATATTGAATTTAGGTGCATATTTGAGTATAGCCACTTTATTGAATATAGGTGCATACTTGAGTATAGCCATTGTATTGAATTGAGGTACATGTTTCAGTATAGCCACTGTGTTGAATTTAGGTGCTTTTCTGAGTATAGCCACTATACACTACATTCCGCCGACTAACCCCACTAAAAACGTTCTACTACTCTGCATACCCACCCTCCATAACTGAACAAACCAGACGCATACCTCTGCTGCAAAAACACCAAAAACCACAGACACTCTACTGACATTCCACAACACCCAACAAGCCATTAAGCCAAATGCACATACACCACCATATTCAACCTGCGCCAAACACCACACAACGTTAACCAACTAAAAACAAGTCACCACACAGTGACCGGTCTCCAAACTGAAGCTACCAACAGCACATCACAGCTCTCTTACGCTTTCCCTCTCAATCCCACTAACCAACCCCCGCAACCCGATTCCTTTACCGATCTGCCAGAGCGCCTGGAGACCATGAAAATAACACTTGTGCACGGTATATAAATCCCGATAACATAACATATATTGACAATGTGATTTTAAATGTGATAACATTGCAATGGTTTGGTGGAATATATAGTAAGATCAGTAGTTGAGCCTCCCAAATATATGAATGGTTACGTGATTGTTGTAATCAGATGGCTTTGCACGGTCCCTTGCAGGAGGCAGGAACTCCAATGGGGCTCAATTAAAAGAAATGGTTTAGCAATACCCTCTCTTTCATGGTGGGCCCAACAATATTTACATTTATCAGGTATTAGACATAGGACATTCACACTATGATACAAGTTCAATTTCATTATCTACATCATAAGAAGTATATAGTGCTTTAGATGTCTACTGCATTAATAAAAGTGTGTTATGATATGATATGGCATTTATAACGCACCTATACACAAGTGTTTCAAGGCGCGACGAGGCAAGGGAGGGGGAACAGAGGGTAGACAGAGACACCGATCTTACTAGGCCGGTGACAATGAGATTGCGCAAGTGCAGGGGAGGGGGGAAGGGAAAAAGCTGAGGGAAAGGGGAGGGAGCAGGGCAAAACATAGGATAACAGTAAAATAAATAAAAAAGAATACATACAAAAATATATAAATAAATACTAAAAATAAGAAGTGCAGCCAAGCGGTAGCAAGTGCAGGGGTAAGTGCAGACAACAGGTGCCAAGTGCTGGTAAAGGGCTGGAGGGGTACAGAAACAGCCCCTGAGTGCAAGGAGTTGCTAGGGAGGCAGTGCATGGATGCAATTGGCGGGGGAGGGGACCTGGGCCCGAGATCAGAGGGTGGCCAGGTGACCAGTGCAGTTTCAGTTTCGGCCAGGAGTTCAGCAGGGGAGAGGAGATCTTTGGTTCTTGATCATTGTACATGTGGGATTTCTTTAATCTTCTCAGGGTACTAATGAAATGCAGCGGCCGATGTTGCGCCAAAATGTCATGCTCTGTCAAGATGAGCGCTCGATGTCCTCATATTAAAAAAGGTTTCTTTGATCAAACTAATAATTGTGTTCAGAAAAGCGATCGAGTATCAACAATTTTGGCAAGTGAAAAGGCTCAGGTTTATCAAATGTAAAAGTTTCAATGTAGAGCAGGGCCACATATGCTTCAATTATTTTGCGACATATTTTAGCAGTATTCTAGTGTTTTAGAAAAAAATGGCCAGAAAATGCATTGTTTCATTATATTTCTTATAACGTGGCTTGGAGGAGTGGTCCGCTAAATGTCTCTTGAGATGGCTGAAAAATATTGCTAATGCTGCTGTTTTCATCTGGGTGTGGCCCCATGCTTCCCATATGGCTGGACCCGGCTCTCCTTCCACATAGGACATATTCCTGATGACTGATGCACTTCACAGAGGTCTCTAAGGGGAATACGCTGCTGTGTGCGGAGAACATCCCTTCCAATTCTCAATCAAAGGCCATACTGCTGACACATCAAAGTGATCTATCGCCTTGCAACCTGCATTACTTGCCATCAACATTTGTAATCTCAGCCGACACTCCACGTGCCATTTGCCACAAAAAAAAACTATCTTCCACCCCGGCGAGCCACAATCCAGGTCTTTATTTCTATTACTCCCCCCTCAATGGTACATCTTACTAAAAAACGAAGTCAATTTCTCCCTCTCTTCCTCACCTTTTGTTTTTCTCCGGCTCTGCCAGAAATGTGGTCAGGCCTAGTACGGTAGTCGCCTGTCTGTTTCCATTTCCTTCCCACTCTCCCCCTCCCTTCCTTAGCTATGTCTTAGCTCGTGCACTATCTGAAATGTTGTCAGGCCGAGTACGATAGTCAATTACACATTCTTATTGTTCCTGGCCTGTAAGAATGCCATTGTATTTTCCCTTGTTCCCTCCCTTGCCTTGAAGCGCTTTGAAACACATTGTTTATAGGCGCTATATAAATAAACTATCATATCATATCACTCTCTCCTCAGTATAGCGCTGGAGTCACACCTCACTGCCCAGGTGCAAAGTTTAGCCAAACCTAGCATATTACAGGATCTAGGGTGATGCAGTATGGGCACTGAATGCTCTCCTTGCCACATAGTCCCATGCTGTCCTGAGTCTAACCTCTTACATGCTTGCATGAGTTTCATAACGAGAGCATTGGTGATCCAGAGTAGAGGACACTCATCTTTCACCCTCCCGCTAGTGCTCGGCTTCATTTAGTTCAATGGCCTGAGAACATCTAAAATGGAAAGACACTGCTTGATTCAAATTCATAGTACTTTGTTAACGAAGAATGGCGAGTACAAAATTATGCAAAATATCAAATAATGGGTCTGTTATAGCGAAATGCTGAGATGTAGCATTCACGGCAGCTGGGTTTGAACGTTCCTGCCAGCGCTTAACTTTTTGTGTTTTTAATTTTCTTTTATTCAAAGTGAAAAGAAATAAATTGCAAGTGACCTCTATTGCTGCAAACTTGGTGTCAAAATGTAAGGACCGTTGCATTCCAAATGAATGAAGTAAGGGTTCAGCAGTGGCCTGGAATATTAGCACCCATTTGGCAAAGGTCAAGTTTGAAAATGGTTGGCATGGCACTGCTGACCACTTCATGAATGGGCTTCATTTTGAGTCTGGCGGTAAGCCTGCCGGTGATACCGGCACTTGCCCGGCGCCTGACTTCCCAGTAACACTGGGTATTACAACCCCGGTGGCCGGGAAGTCAAGCACCGGTAATTTTGTAAGTCCCCATTCCCATGTAGTCCCGTAGGTCTCCATGGGAATGGGGACCATGGTGCTGATGCTTCCGTGAAACTCTGCAGGTGGGTGCCGTCCCGTCCGGCAGGTGTGGCCCAGAGTTGTAGCTTGCTGGTCTGGAAAAAACAGTGCTGGGAGGATTACCGCCACCGTTGTTTCCGAAACGGCAGAATCGTGATGAGGCTTGTTGCTGTGGAAAAAAAAACCTCCCTCTGGCTGGAATGGCTAGTCCACAAACTATTCTACTGCCTCATGCAACTCTATTATGCAGCTCTGAGTACAGCCATCAGGCAGGACAGGTGGTTGTTGAAGAAGGCACAGTTATATTAAATAGCATTGACAAGGGATATAATCCTCTAGAAAATCTGAAAATGACCACAAGCGTGGATGGGAAAATGGTAACCAGAGATGTTTTTCACATGATGATGCTCATTGTGTGTTGAAATGGCTTCTGAACTCGCTTCCTGCCAAAACTTCCTCACGATCATGAAACTGCTCTGTCGTAACTTGGAACACTCGAGTCCACAGTCATCTATTGAATATGGCTGGCTGCCTTGCCATACTGCTAGACAATTATATTATTTTATAACAGGGAAGATGGTTAATACTAAAGCTTTATATTGATGGTTATCAAATTTGTCGATTTCCTGCAAATAAGGGTGAGATTGGAAGACCGTACGCGGCATGATCACATGAGAAAAGTGTACTTTGACTGCCAACAGAATAAAAGGGCCACATAACGAAGAACTTATTTTGGCTGTTGAAATTAAGTTTAGGGATGTAGGCCACAGTCCAAAAATATTGATGCTAAATATTTATGACCCCATTGGTGGTGTCCTCACAGAAGATCTGTTCGATAGTATTTCAGAATTGCTGATTGATTGGATTGAGGGAGATATCGTTTTGCCGTGAGGTGATCTCAATGCCCATTGTTTGTGTGGTGAAGAGTTAGAGAAAACTGAAAAAGGTAAGAGTAAAAGTTTTATGCTTAGGAATGTTGCAAATAGGGAAGGAAGAAAGTGGATGACCTTCTTGAATGAGTGGTTCCAGGTTATGCTAAATGGTCGCACTAAGGGTGACTGTCCTGGTAACTTCAGTTGGGCTTCTGGAACCAAAAAGGCCACTTTGGACAATTTTGTTCTTAGTAAGGATCTAGTGCCCTATGTGAACAAACCGGTTGACCAAAACAATCATTTAAGCGACCACGCAACAATAACTATTCATTTTTCCCCTCGTTTTCGCGAGCATGCATCCATTAAGATAGGTGTCTTTGATGTTAATTTTGGAGGTAATCGTTTTAGCTGGTTGAGTAAGACTGTGGATAAAGCTAGAGAGCTCACAGGCAACCTTGTGCAGGGTTGGTTTCTGCAGTTTCAGCAACTAACTGCAACTGAAATAGAAGACTTGCTGACAAGCATGACCGCTGATATTGTCGTGCATCAAGGTAACTATATGGTTTGGGATTGGCAAAAAGCTACAAAAACATTGGACAGGGAAATTAGGGACACTAAAATCCGCTGTGCTAGGAAAATATCTTTTGTCCCTTTAACTTAAGTAATAATCACTAAGAAAATAAAAAACAGATGTAGTAATTGGGTGCAATGGTGGAGCGTCTCTTGCAGAAATGCGCAATGGCCGAAGATGATCATTGTGCTGAGAAGTAGGGATACGAGAGGAATCTGGAAGCTCTTAGGGACAGCAAAGGGAAGCAAAAGCAGCTTGGTGACTAATCCCATCAATGAGTCACAATGGTGGGAATATATAGGGAAGGATTTTCAGTGCAGTGACACTCAAGTCTTAAATAAGGTTAATGCGGCCATTATATTAAGTCTGAATTGCCAACTGATATGGATAATATATTAGCTCAAAAGAAAAGGCTTAAAGGATCTAAAGCCCCCGGCCCAGTGGTCTAGAAAATGTGGTCCTTAAAATTGATCCAGAGACTTGGGCCAGAATACTTGAAATCTTGTTTAGGAAACTTTGGACTGAGGGAAACAAACTTAAACCACAGAGGAAATCAATATTAGTCCACATTTATAAAAAAAAAGGACTACGAATTATGCCCTCGAATTACAGACTACTATCTATGCTAGACATCACGGGCAAGGTCGCTGCACCATTTTTGCTGCATGAACTGCATAAATGGTCTGAGTCTGCGCAACTACTGGACAAGTTTCAGACAGGCTTTAGTGTCGGTTCTGTGACCTCTCATAATTTGAGATTAGTAGATTTATTGATTGAGAAGGCTACGAGAAAGCATTCTGCATTATTGTATGCTCTTATCGTGGACTTCCGAGCAGCTTTCGATTCTGTAGACAGAGATAGACTGTGGCGAAAGCTTGAGTCGTACAGCCGCCTGGGAATTAATTTGCATCTATTGAAACTGTTCCCTGATGAAATCAGTGTGCAGGTCAGGCTGGATAGCAGGAGAGTCATTACGGCCCCCATCTCTAAAAGCAAGGGGGTTAAACAAGGATGTGTTTTGGATCGCCTGCTCTTTAACTTGTATCTGGCCGATCTGCTTCCTCGTTTGGGACTGGTTTTGAACTGCCCACCAAGGATAGCCTTATAGCATATTGTCTGGCTCTCCTATGCAGATGATTTAGTATTATTTGACCACACTGTTTCTGGATTAGTAAGAACTACCAGAGAATTGTGGAGTTATGCTGGTGAAAATCATTTAATGATCAATATGGACCAGACCAATATCATGCAATTTTCTGGTACAAATTTAAATAGACCAGAGTTAGTCTTGTCAGAAGGAACTCTTGACTATATGGATTCTTATAAACAACTGGGTATTGAGATGATCACTAGTGAAGGCTATGATGATTGTATTGCTTGCAAATGCAGGAAGGCTGGCCAGCTTACTTTGCTTGTTGCTAAATTCTCAAAGCAATTGGCAGGCTTCAGCTTGGAGGGAATTAAGCGCCCATATTTATTTATTTATTTATTTATTACATTTGTATAGCGCACAAACAGCCCAAGGGCATCGAGGCGCTGTTACTTGCAGGGAACTTAGTTACAAAGGTGGTACAGTTGTGAAATGCATTTGCAAGTTCGTACATCGATACATTGGAGTGCAAGGATACTTGGTGGGAATACAGCTAAAAAATGCATTAGGGGTTAGTCATATATATAAAAATAAATGTCTGCAGGTGTGTTATATGGTATTGAGGCCCTGACTGTGAGGGATTTAAATTGGCTCCATGTCCTAGAGCGTAGGTTTTGTAAAGAAATGTAAAGAACTCCCAATTTTGTGATCCCATGGTCATTTTGAGACTAGAACATTTCTTTAGATGAAATAGCTCTGAAAAATCAGTTTTTTTTTTTATTAAAGCAGTGGCTAATCCTAGGTGTTCTCTCTTATCTTTAATTGAGGAGACTATGAAGCAGCAGGTGCGCGTTGGCTATACTGACACTATTACTAAGTTCTTTAATTTGATTGATTGGCATCCCGATTGGGAGTGTGATTTTTACGTATTGAAACAATCTTTTATGACAGAAGTTGAGAAATGGGATTGGAATCGCAACTATGAACATCTGACTGAACTGAAAAACTATTCTGAATTCGCAAATATTATGTATTAGGCCAAAATTGCACAAACATATTTATTGCTCTGTCCGTTCGAAGGTTTTTGTTGTTATTGTGTACCGATCGCCTTCCTGTATTAGCAGCATGTGGATCAATGTTGGAAGTGCCTGTGGCTAAAGGATTCTGCTGAATATGCAAAGATGAAGCCGGCATTAAAACTGTTAAACATGTTATGACAGAATGTAAGGTATTAAGGTCCATTTACATGTGCTTATTAGGTGTTTTTGTACATGATTATGAAGCTATAAAAGACGTAGGGCCTCAATACATGTGTGCCGGTCGGGAAACAACAGTGCCAGTGCTTCCGTGGTCCCCATTCCGATACAGTCCTATAGGACTCTATGGGAATGGGGACTTACAATTTTTCCGGCACCTGACTTTCCGTGCCGCCTGGGTTGTAATGCCCCGGTGTTACCAGGAGGTCAGGCGACAGAAAATCATTTCAGGCCCGGTGGCAACCCGTCGGTATCACCGGCATGGTTACCGCCAGACCTTTAATGAGGCCCATAGACTTTGGTATTATTGTCTTAACTCTAATAACAAGGCTTTGCGCTTAGCACTTTATAGGGTTTGGCAGCAAGTAGCAAAAACATTTTGATGTAAAAATTCAATCTGCTCCTCAATTACATTTTGTTTTTGATGTATAATTGATGTAATGTGACAGGTGTTTTAATGTTTTGATAAGTGTTGAACTGTTTTAACATGTATTCTATGTAATAATATGTCAGTCTGCGAAAAGTTTATGAACTAAAAATCCCATTAGTATAAATAAATAACAATAATGTAATACATTGAAAAGCAATTGCTTTCAATGTATTGAAGACTTCTCACATGAATGATGTAGTCCATTACCACCCCTCCTCAGACCTTTCACTGGAAGCCAAGTGCTAGCAAAGGAGGTGACCTCCCCCACACCTGCAGCCATATTGTGCGTAAATCAATCTTTTTATTCTTCAAAATGGGAATTCCAATTTTGAAGCACAATTAATTCCACCCGAATCGTGAGGAACCCCCTTGATGACAAAAACCTGCAGCCTAGACCTGACTTACCTGTCTGCAGTACACGGCAAGGCTAATAATGTCATTCTCCAGCACAACGTGGCAGTGGGAGCAAATGCACTCACTGGGCCAACATCATTCCTTACAAACCACTAGTTGATATGATATGATAGGTTCTTTATAACGCGCTTAATACCCAGAGGTTTCTAAGCGCAGACCCGGTAATCGAACCTGTGTTGCTCCATGTCGACTTGCTTCCAAGGCGAGCACGTTGCCTCTGAGCTATCCTTCCGAGACAAATGTTCCAAATGAAGATCAATCATGTAATCTCTAGACCCCAAACCATAACGTGCTGCATACCACAGCATCAGACAATGCCACGGGTGCATTTTCAATGCATATATGACACCTCCAGCGAATCACCTGAGATATTTCACTGCAGTGGCCATTTCAATGCATTCTTTGATGCATTTGTTTATGGGGCGTGACCCCCATACCAGCCTTCAATGCCACAATGTTCCTACCACCCCATCTACCTGAAAAATCAATAAAATATATATCCGTACCCTACCACCCTAAACATTGCCACAAAAAATACAGTGGAACGTCCATTCAGATGTGGTGAAACGGCCGGGGCAATGTGGATGGGTACCGATTCATCGCTCACACTCAGGTACAAACCATCATGAGAACATCTTGTTATGCTTGATCAAGATCCGTGGTTGGAGGGCAGACAATAAGGGCTGCCCCAAATGATTCAAAACCAGGAATCCTGTTATCTTTGGTGCGACAAGCACAAGCAACATTCCTCCCCAGAAGCCTCCATGCCTGAAAAGCTCACCAACACCAGGCTTCAAAGCTAAGAGCTTGGAGCTCAGCTTCATTTCCTCCCTTAACCTAAGCACCCATCTTCAACTGCACCTCCTCCAGCGAACCATGTCACCCCTTGAGTTTAGGGACAAGGTAGACAAGATCAGAGCTTTGATCTTGTCATATTTGTCACACTACTGCAATGGCCTATGCCCAGGTCTAACTAAGAAACTGATCAACTGCTGCACCGACTACTACTGTGTTTAGAAGGTCAAGACCACATCACATGGGCATTGAAAGGCCCCTGTTGACGTCAATGGAAAAGTAATTTATTTCATACTACTCTACGTCACCCATACGGTCTCTTGTCTACAGGCACCAAAATCCTAAGGAACCAGACCTTTGTGCAACTCCAGGCTTCGAGGACCGGATCCATGCTGGGTTTTCAAGATGCCCCTCATTAATATTCATGAGATACATTTACATAAAATGATTCTAAATGTATGCATATTTTCCCTCATGAATATTGTTAAGGGATATGCTGAAAACCCAGCAGGATTCCGCCCCTCGAAGCCCGGAGTTGGACATCCTCTGATGTCTGAACCTCAAAAATGTGCCCCTCAAAAAACAAGAGAACGTTGTTTGGATGGAAGCATCTGACAACCATCTTGCACCTTCAGGTACCCCAAAATAAACATTGGCCATTAAGGATGTCAGCCCTTTAGGGATTGATCTCTGGAAGCAGTCATTTATTTTAACTGTAATGACCCCTAGTTCTCATGCGTCAAAATCGGCTTTCTGAGCCTGCAATGTGTCCTAGAGTCCAGCCTTGAACTTTGTGCCCTATTTGCCGTGCATGTTTCTTGCAGTCCCTATCCCCATTCGCTAGCCACTCCCCCCGCCCCCCGCCCCCTACGTATTACCCTGCCCTATCCACTCCCCATCCAGGACACTCAGATGTATGTACCAGCGGCGTGTGGCGTGTTATGGTACACCAAGAAACAAAACACAATACATGGGCTCCTCTAGCGTTACAACACACACCCACATTGCCCTTTCCAATACCTCACATCACTTTTGTAACCTTTTTAAATTGCAGGTAGCAGGAAACATTTGTGTGGTACACTCGAGTTTCTGATTTGCTGTTTCTCCTTAGGGAAATAGATGCCCCAGCAGGTGCATGGGCACAACTGGGATTATAGAATGTGCCTATGGGAGGTGGGCCAAGCTCCTCCCACATCTACATTCCACTGCAGTAACTGTATTTGATGAGCAACATTTTAAGCTGGCAAATCTGTGGCCCTACCAAGAAGAAAATGAAACAGAAACAAGCAGCATCACTTTCATCGACCTACACATGGAGACCTATGGTCCACCAGAAGCCAAACCATGTGCAGACTTGCCCTCCACCACTGCAGGAAGGAAAGAACCAGAAGGCAGGCCTTCTCTGTCGATGCCCCAAGACTCCGGAGCCTCCTCCCTGTCACCAACAGAATTGCATCCTCGCTTCTATATTCCAGGAAGGTGCTCAAGGCCATCTGCTTCAAACAGCCGTTCCCCCTTAGCACCAATGTCCACTGTTACTTCCACTGGCCACCTAACATCAGACTAGGCAACCTGCTCCCTGCTGTTTCATCCCCAGGATCCCTTGCTGCCTAAGTACCTACCCGCCCCCTCCACCCCCCGTTGTTAGCGTCCCGCGCCATGGGGTTGGTCTTTGGAGACCTGCTTCCCTCACCCTCTACTACCCCCTATACATTTGGAGCCTCCATTGCTTCCAGAAGGTAGGTCAGCACTCAATAAATACCCTGATAATAAAAACGAAATAAGCACATGGGAATGATAAAATAGGTTATTTATAACGCGCTTAATGCCCAGAGGTTTCTAAGCGCAGAACCAGGGATCGAACCTGCATTGCTTCATGGCGTCTTACTTCCAAAGTGAGCACGTTGCCCTTGAGCTATCCTCCTGAGAGGATAGCTCGGACAGGAATAGGAATAAAGGCAAGCAAAGCTAGCAGAGAAAGGGGGAAAGGAGAACCATAGACTGAAAATGGAGGGTACTGGTGGGCCCCTTCGTCTCGGGAGGATAACTCAGGGGCAACGTGCTCGCCTTGGAAGCAAGACGACACGAAGCAACACAGGTTCGATCCCCAGGTCCGTACCTCTGGGTATTAAGCGCGTTATAAATAACCTATCATGTCATATCATATCATGTAATCAGGATAAAAGACAGGGGAAAGGAAAGCTATTGCAAGCGAGAGGGCAATGGTATTTAAAGGACTGCAAGCTGGTAAATACATAGGCAATGCAGACGAAAGAGTTAGTAGAAGCAATGGCAAGAAAACAAGAAAGGTGAGGGGAAAACATTTAAAAAAACACATCAAAGAATTGGACAGAAATTCAGGGAGACATGTTCAGTATCGACACAAAGCCAATGAAAAAAGAGAAAATCGGTCGATAAAATTCGAGAGGCAAAAATCGGTGAATGGGACTTTCAGGGAGTGCAGGAGCGCCTGCATCACTTCTAATGGAGAGCTGGATCCAGGGAAAAGGAATGCTTGTGCTCAGGAAAAAAATAAAAACAACTGGAAAATGAATTCCACACCCCACTGGAGGGAAAAGGCTGCTGGGAAACGAAAGTTATTAAGAAAGAAAGCAAAAGCGTGCTAATATGGTACAGTGCCTGTAATTCCTCACAACATACACAAGGGCGCTGACAGCAATTGATTGCATGTGGAGCCGCTCGTTAATCAATGTAGCCCAGCGTGCTTAAATGATGGGGAAAACGCAGGAATAGAAATAACTCAAAATAATGTTATTTATTTGTTTTCGCATGTCAGCGATTTTTCATTCCTGATGGCTTTGGTTCACTTTGCATAAAATACTTCGAAAGTCCCAATGTCCGGGAAGGCATGTGTTCTGTTGTTATCTCTGTAAAGCGCTCTGTTGCTTCTCGGAGCTAGGTCCGGGCTCAATAAATACAATAATAATAATAATAGTAATAATAATAATAATAATAATAATATTCTCACTGTGTGAGTAGGGCCGCTGCAGAGAAATGAGGGGGTCTGCATGGCATGGGTTCCAATACCAGTGAGTTGGCTCCCTCTTGCCATCGTCCCCAGGTTGATTTAAAAGTATTCCTGCGCCCCGCCCCCGCATGCCAGCACTCTGTGAGTTAATTTACTGTGACCTAGCAACATGTGGTGGGGAGCTGGGGGGACCAGAGCCAGGAAATGTAAGACGTTGGAGGATCATGGTGTGCCGGGAGCTGGCGAAGGACAGGTCAACCTTAAGCATTGATTCAGGAGGGATGGGCTCCCCATTAAAAGCTGTTGGGAGAGGGGGTTCATAGGACTAGAGTGGCCCAGGCCACAGAGGGGGGATTGGCGTAAAATATGCGCTTGATAGGACCTGAGGCGGGTGGGTTCTCTCGGACTCATCCTAGATCTGATGAAAAGGGGAAACGCTGATGTGGGGAAAAGTAAACGTACAACTTGGTCATCGTCTTTTCGTCATGTTTGTAGACTTCACGCAAGCGTTTGACCGCATTGAGAGACATCGCCTTTGAAGGAAATTAAAAGACTGGAACTGTCCAGAAGACATCTTAGCTCCTATTCATGCCCTTCCCCACAAACCTCGGTGAGGGTGCATCTAAGTCATGAAGGAGACTTATCGGCTGAAATCCCGACTACACGGGGAGTTAAACAGGGATGCCCTTTGGCTTCAGCTCTATTCCTAGCCTACATAGGAGACCTCCAAGAAAGCACAAACATGACTCGCGCCTTCCTGCCAAAGATTGGAAACGCAAAAATTGGATGACTTCTCTATGCCGACGACCTTGCATTATTCGACCAGACACCGATAGGATTGCAACGGCAACTTAACGGACTACACTACACTACACAAGTGATAACGTTATTGAAATTAACCAAGAAAAAACTAAAGTCTTGATCCTGCAAAAAAACAAAAAGAAAACCAAAGACCCAAAATGGCACCTCAGACATTCAAAAATTGAGATTGTCCAAAATTTCAAGTATCTGAGGGTACAACTTGACAATTCGAAAAACGAAGTCACTATGCAAGCAGTACTTCATGAAAAGATCAAAAAAACTAGCTGCCCAGGCAAAGGCAATTGATAGAAAATTCGGGAAATTTTCACTAATACCGATAATCCATTTTTAAAAAATGAAGGTGGTGCCTGCTGTAACTTATGGCACTGAGGCCATGCCAACCATCCCAAAGAACATCTGGCCCAAAATCGAAGCCTCACTCTGGAGATCGGTGCTCAAGCTACCAAACTCAACCTCGGGAGCTGAGTCTTCAGTCCATGGAGTGCATGGTGAGCTTTAATGCTCTACGGAAGTGCAGAATGGTCGATGGCAATGAATTCTTCAAAATGATTAAGCGCGAGATGGACGCAGGCAAATCTGAGATGTTAACAAACTGGAAAAATGGAAAATACACTTCTACTTGACACCATTGCCTCAGACGAAGACAAACTCATTCACAATCCATGCAGAATCCTACGTAAAATCAAGGAAGCAGACTGGGCAAAGACGACCGAAATAGCTGCCAAACAAAAACTTACCTCATACCTACCTGTCAACACAAAAAAATTGAACAAATTGCAAAACTTTGTAAAGAAATTTCCAAACAAACGTTAACGCAATCTGATACTAATGGCACATTTAAATCTGCTAGAAACTAATGAAATTCTGCACATCAGAGCTTTAGCACAAACATCCAGTTGCTGTTTTTGCCACAACATCTCGCCTCCACCACAAGAAACAATCCGTCACCTCTTCATGGTCTGCTCCAAAACTCGCAAAATAAGACAACGCTACATATCTCATCTGGCAAGACCAGACTTATTGCTGGAAGAAGAAACATGGTGGTGCAGGCTTATAGGAGGCGACAGAACTAGCTGGCAAATTGCCACAGCAAAAATGGTGGAACACATTGTGAACAATCTGCTGAAGGAAAATCAGCGACTCGACGTACACGGTGTTGTAACAACAAATAAACAATAAGCTCAAAGGAAATGTTCAAAGCGAGTCAGCTTAGACACATATGAATGGACACCAGTATTGTAAAAATCTTATTTTGATTAAACAATAATAAACATTTTTTTTAAAAAAAAAGTAAACTCATAAGGGATGATTCAAAGTTTTTCAGTCTCAAATACATTTGCAGGCATGAAAATGTGCAATATGCGTCTACCGCAAATTGAGCCAGATGCAAGGAAACAGTCAAATGGTGTAAGAGGATTCAATTCAGCACTACAGCCAAGTCTACGCCTAGTCTAGAATACTGAATGAAAACCCTTATTGATATATCTTTATGTCCAGTTCATGCGTTCTGGATGACTACCCCTATATAACACCCCTCTCTCAGAATCCTCCTGACCCCACTGAGCCAAGAAGTAGTTCTGTTTTGCAAGTTAAAAGGTTTAATTGATAGCTTAAACAATAGATATATATATCACACTTTAGAATAAATTAATAATTGAATAGCACACTTAATCTGATATGATAAAGATTAACAACAGAGAATCTGGCACTAGCACACTTCTTGATAATCACTAAGGAGTTGACATAAAATGGATAAGATAGCAACAATACTTTTATGGTTTCAAATGGATGCAATGTGGAATGAAATGCAGTAAAGAAAATAACTTGATAGGATTTCAACAAAAACAATGTAATCACTTTCTTGGACAATTCACCCCCCCCCCCTTTTATGCAATGCAAGGAAATGGAAGGAAGGCACACAGTTCTCAGAAATGCAATTAAATGTGATTCAGTTCACCCAGCAACTTAGACTACAGACGTTGAAAACACAGGCAAAATGCTTTGATATGTGCTGGCAATGGAGTGAAAATATGTTAAAATGCTTTTAATTCCCTCTAGGAGTTCAGGGTGAGTGGTATCTAGTTAATATTAGTCCAGGCTCACTTTAGCAAGGATCTAGGGTGTAACTAGCAGGTTAAACGAATTTTTGGCAACTGAAAGGCAAGCAGCAGCAGATTTTTACACGTGAAGAAATTTGCAAATCGCGGTAAAATGTCAAATCGCGGCTAAATTTGCGAATGCGCCGAGCGCGATTACAGAGGAACTACAAGGACTATCACTATCGTTTTGGAGTCCTAGGAAAGCCTAGGATCTCAGCTTCCAGATGAAAGTTACTGCAAGTCTCTAGCACAAACGGTCACGGAGATATGAGCGATTAAATAAAGGTCGTTTTTCAGATTTGAAATTTTAAAGTTCAAAAAGACAAGTGCAGCTTGCAACTAGAAAATGACAAGTGACAGCTTTGCAAATGACAGGTGACAGTTAGGAGGCAGTTCTACTTAGATTAAAATAGCTTGGATTATATTATGTTAACTAAGAGATTGGTTCTGCACAGTCTTGCTAGGTACTCACACTATATTCTTGAATTAGAATGGACCTCGCCACGGATCTGGTCAGGTTTTAAACTGGACTCTGGTCTCTGCACTTCACAGTGATCTGGGTCTGCTCTCTCTCTGGATTCTGAAGATTGAGGGATTTAAAGTCTGGATCTTTCTGCACAGCTTTCTCTAGAGATTGATGGAGGTAAAGTATGGATTTTCCAGCAGAGCGTCCCGCAGCAAATGGATTTGAAGGTCCCTATCTGTCCTGTCTCTCTGCTTTTATGTGTTTTCAAAATGGGTGTGTGTGCAGCATCACTAGACCCTACCCCTCTCCACTTGTCATTGGCCAAGCTTTCATTTCTTCCCTGATTGGGGGAGCTAAGTTGTGTCAGAGTGATGTCATTTTACAGCCTGCAGAAAGTCCACTCCTCCTGTCAACTTGCACACAAATCTAGATTTGAACCAAATACATATTTGCAGAGGTACATATTGTTTTAAAATTACACGCACCCATCATGCATTATAGGAGGTATACCCTGTCCAAATCTGCTCTTCCTGGGGGCTTGCATTCAGAAATGGCAATATTTTGCACTTTTTAACTAGTTTGCGATACCGGACATTACCCCAAATTTACACACATGTGCGCAAGGAGTATGGACATTAGTTGATGAAGTGTCAGATTTTTCACATGCACACATTTTGAGTAATATCCTCTTTTCCGCTAAAACTCCCCTGAACATACCACCGGTTCTAAAAACCTCTTAAAATGTGGGCAGAAAAATCACAAGAATTATGGTGTCATTTAAATAATTTTCACAAGTCCGTACTATGAGTTATTCATCTTTTTAGAGTTATGTTCTGGCCCCAAAGGGGTGTGGTTTTCCCCAGCACAAGGTTGAATTTCTGGTTTTTCCAGTTCTGCCAAGCCAGCTTGCTCTCACAGGCAGTGCCCCTCCCCCTTACTTCCAGGAGGAAGCTACTTTTACGACATCTGCAATAAACCATCTGCCTGAGTCAGGAGAGGGCTTTGTTCAGAGCTCCTGTATTCTGTGGGGGCTCCCCTTAATTCAATTATCAGAGAGATGGCATATCCTTAGTGTGGCCAGCAAAAGGCAGATAGGCCTGGGAACACAGCTGTGACTCAAGTTTCACTCCTGATGGGGGTAGTTGCCAGGCAGAATTCAGTTCCTTAAGCCAGGTTTCAGATAAAATGTCACTTTTTGTTACCCAGTTTAAGTCAAGACAATGTTTACATATGCAGCTAGAATGCTGATTCTAAGTTTAAAACTATGACATTTAAACAATTGCAACCTATGTGACACTCAAAGTAGGTCACTCATTTCTTTTAAACATTTAAATTTTTAGTGTCTTTCAGTCCAAATTTACTTAAACTGCTGAAATCCACAGCTCAGCCAGTCTTGTTATAAACCTTCAAGTCACTTCAGAATATAACTTTACATTGGATCCACCTCTCAGTAAGTCTTTCTTTGGCATGTTTTGGGTTCATTTATTCAGTTTTCTACAAAAAAGTAAAATCTGGTGTTGTTTTAAAACGCCGGCTTTTGGATAGTGGTGAGTACTGGTACTGCACCCCTTTTTGGGATTTAAGAAAATGAATTCCCAACAGTTATGGGTTTGCTTTTGGCAATCAGCATTGCCACTCCCAATGGTTTCAGACTACTGTGTGGGTAGTCCAATGGTGGTTTTAGGCAGTGTCCTTCTGTGCCCATAACATCGGCAAAAATGGTTGGCCGCCTATTCTTCATGCACTTCCCTGGGCATTTTCTGGGAAGCTCTGGCCATCATGATGTTTTCATGTCAGTACTGCACAGTTTTGAGGTAGGGCTCGGATGCATGGGTAAATACATCCCACAATGGCATTGTGCCTGCCAGTGTGGAAAAGAAAATACTTGTGTCTAAAGGGACCAGAGGGTGATGTTTCTCCAGACTCGCCCATTTTACTTCACAAATCTAATCTCCACCCTTTGAAATCACCATCTACCATTAAAGCTACACTCACACCTCCCAAGCCAAACTCCATTGCCATCTCGTACTCAGCTAATGACTTTGCTCACAAAGTGGTCTCTAAAATCTCTAAAATTGGTGACACTCCCACAGAGCTCCCTCCACCCCCTCCTCGGTCTGGTCACCAGCTCTCCTCCCTACACCTTCTACTCTCAGCTACTTCTCTCCTACTTCTCCTACTCTATTATCGCCCATCCTTTGCAGCACCAATCAATTTTGAGCTCCTATAGACATCTATTCTCTTCTATCTATAGATTTCTTTTATTGCGCAACTAGCCCAAAGGCCTTGGGCACTCACAAGACACAACATAAAACAAAAAGAGAAACCGATACAAGTTATTTTGATAAGATATCATTCAGCCTATCCTTTATCAAACAAGTATGTTTTTAAACATTTCTTGAATTGTGCTGTTGAGGTACTTCTTCTAAGTTCATATGGGAGAGAATTCCAGCGAGCAGGAGCCCAAGCAAATGGTCAAACATCTAGGGGCCGATATATGGAAATATTTGCATGTAAATCAGGGATTTGCAGGACATTCTGCGTGCGAAACCCCGTTTGTCGATTCATGGAATCGACTGTTCAGCACTTTTTTGTAACTTGCGAGGACTTCACGCATGATGGGCACGACTCTGCGAGTGGTCGAGTGCCTTGCAGGAGACACCACACATTGCATGGGCGAGGCCTGCGCAGAGGGCGGAGTAGGGTGGTGGAACTCAGAAAATGAGTAAAAGCAAGGCAAAAATTGGGCATTATGAGGGATGGGCCGCAGGCAGTCCATAGCACACCCACAAATACGCACTACAAAGCATATTCATGGATGTGACCGTGTAACCTCTCACCTGCGAAATGCCCACGCAAATCCCTCCATTTCTCCTCCACCTGAAGGCAGGCGTAAGAATACTTGCGCATAGGAATCGCAGTGCGGAGGTGGGTTTGCATGTCAGATTTAGGGGTGCGTGTACGCATCCAGGGATTCGATCGGACTTAGGGGTGCACATAAGCAGTATAGTGTGGTGCAGGAATGGTGTACGGGGGTTTGCACACAGATTTTGTGAGTTTTACCTGAGTTATAATGCATCATACAAATGTTGTCGGGTTGCCTATAACAGTTACGGGGCAGCCCGTGCAGTGTCCCTGAGATGCAGGCCTTCTTGCGGGGGACCCAATGCAATGTTTGATGGGTTCATTTATTTGCACCCAGGGGAGCACGCAAAGGTAGCTGTTCCGGATGTTTTTGCTTTGTGCAGGGGGCGTGTCTAGGCATTCCAGCCGTGACTTGTGTATCCGGTTACTCTGCGCAGGAAATTCCATGAATATGTGGTGCACACATTTTTCATTCTGTGTGCAGGCTTGCGCCATGACATTCTCGGTGCGTGGCCTTCAAGAAACAAATGTACAATTTTCCATGAATCGTGCCCCTCGTCTCAATCACCTGCCCTTATTCTTCTGAACTCTTTAACTTCCCTCTTCTCGCTGGACTCTTCCCTGCATCTTTTAAATCTATAACTGTCCAACCCCTTTTGAAGAAACACTCTGCTAACCCAAACATCCTGCAACCTATCTCCAAAGGCCCATCCTTCTTCATTTTTCAAAAGTCCTGGAGCGGGAGTTCGTCAATAAGTTTTTAATCAAATCACTAACACTCCACCAAGATTTCACTCACATATGTCTCCTACTTTCTCTCTAATGCTCACAACTCCAAACTTCCTTCCATACTCATCCTTTTGATTCTCTCTTCCACTTTCAACACTGTTGACCACTCCTCTCTTCTACTCACCCTTGTACCTTTGGTTTTGTAAATATGCTCTCGCTTGAATTGACTCCTACTTTGAAAGTCACTCCTTTACAATTTCCTGGAGCTCACAAACCTCTTAACCTACCCCTATCCATGTCAGCATCCCGCAAGAATCAGTTCTTGGACCTCTGCTCTTCACCCTCTATGCCTCTACCCTGGAAAGACTTACCTCGCCCAGTGGCTTTCACCACAACCTGAATGCTGATGACATTCAAATCTCTTTCTCCTCTCCTTCCTTCACCCCAGCCATCTTGGGACAGATTACCAATGGTGTGACTGAAATCTGCCACTGGATGGCTCTCTGCTGCCTCATGCTAAACTCTTCAAAAATTGAAAGACAACTTTCTCCCAGTTTCCAACATCACCCTTACCTTTACTTTATGTATCTCCTTCCTGCCTGACCATCTTACTTTCAACCTTTGATAATGACCTCCGACTGCATCCATTCATGACAACCACTGTTTCTGCTGCTCGTATTAACCTTCTCAACATTCAGAAAATTCATCAATTTCTTACTCGCTACTCTATGAAAGATCTAATCTTCACCCTCATGCTCAGCAAACTCGACTACTGCTACTGGGCCGTCGTCTCGCCTCCATTTAAACAAAGCCTTCCACTTTGCTAGCTACACTCTCCAAAACCTACCTAGATCCTCTCCCAATTCTACCTATCAACTCCATGCTGGTTGGCTCACAAATGCTCTCTTTTTAAGGTAATTCCATCCTCAATACCTATCTGACTGTATCTCTGTTTACTCATCATTTCACACACCCCCAACCTTACCGTACCATGCCCCCCTGTACCTCTCTCTCTCCCTATTCGATACTCTCTATTGGAACCTTATACCCATCACAATCAAGGTCTGCCAGAATGTGGAGCTCTTCAAAGCTTGGCTTATTGGCTTAAACTTCACCCCCTGCCCTCTCCCCAATCCTCACTCTAGTGCCACTTAATAGTGTAATAATATAATTCTGTATAATGCAAACACAATACAAATGTGTGCAGATGTGAACAGTGCAAGGGTGCTTGATTTTGGCCTGTGGTTGCATGTGCACGATGAGGGTGCATGTGCAGTTCATCGGTGCCTGTGCAGGGTGTGAGTGCATATGTAATGTGATGGCACATGGGCACTGTTTGGGTTTGTATGTAGAGTGTGGTTTCACGCACAGTGTATGGAGGCATGCACAGTATGTGGGGGCATGCACAGTGTGCGGTGTATGTGGAGTTTACGGGTATACGCATGGTGTAAGGGTGTTTGTGCGTTGTGTTGGTATTTGTGTGGCGAATTGGTGCATGTGTTGTGTGTGAATGTACGCAAAGCATGTCGTGTGTGCATGGCATGAAGGTGTCCCATCTTCATGTGTTCATCATACAACAGAACTTATTTCTAAAGGCGGTGTTCAACACATTACACTTTCAAAAGGTACTTTAGCAGCCGAATGGCCCCATTACATTGGTTACTCCTTGAGCCAGGACTAGGTTAATAGCCAAGTGTGCATTGCATGTCTGAACTTGTAGGCCCTTTCTCTCAAACGGAAAGCAAAACTACAAGTTTAAGAATGCAAACTGATACTGACTAAAAAACGAGAACTAAGGGCCCGATTCATGGAATTCTTCGCACAGCGCAAGGTCAGTGCAAAGTCATTTTGTACTGCAAAAATAACTTTGAACTGACTTTGTACTGACTTTGCACTGCAAAAATACACTTTGCACAGTTCCATGAATTAGGGTTTGTGCCGGCAGTGCAAAGTCACTTTTCAGCAGTGCAAAAGATTCCATGAATCGGGCCCTAAAGGCCTAATTCACAGACGCGTTGCATGAGGGTGCAATCCCATAGGAAAACGCTCTGTGAATCAGGAGTGTCTAACGCATGGTATAGGGCCCCGTGATGGCTACGGTATGTGGTTTTGATTTGCTTAGAGAGATGGTGGTTCTGGGAAACGGTGGGTACAAATTGTATATGATAAAGCCCCCCGTAAACATGATGTTGCCCTAGAGAAGAGGTGTGACCCAGTGCTTACATTGTCAGGTGTGGATATTGGAGACCCAGACTTTAATCCCACCATGCACCTCACCTCATGATTTGACCTCTAGGGGTACTCGCATCTATAATCCGCAATAAAAGGGCACATTTATTTAGAAATGGGAGAAAAAGTGCTTCTATAAATGGCGGAACATTTACTCCACTGTAAACCTGCTACTTGTAATTGGTTACACATGATTTCAATGACCACTGAGTGCAAATTTACTCTGTGGTAGTTACATTGTGGAATTTTTATTTCTAACCATATCCAAAAACCACTCTTCCACCCACCCCTCACCTTCCCTTACCACTCAACATATCCCCTTCCCATCCCCATTGGGGTGAGAGGATAACCCTGGGGTGACACACTTCTCATGGAAACAAGACTATGCAGAGCAGCACGAGTTCGATACCCAGTCCCGCGCTTAGAGGATGGACTCCAGCATGAAGAAGAAAGAAAGAAAGAAAGAAAGAAAGAAAGAAAGAAAGAAAGAAAGAAAGAAAGAAAGAAAGAAAGAAAGAAAGAAAGAAAGAAAGAAAGAAAGAAAGAAAGAAAGAAAGAGGAAGAAAGAGGAGAGCTGAAGTGGCTTGCATGAGTTGGAGAGAGGCAGATAATGAGATTGAGAGAGTGCAGAGAAAAGGAGAGAGGGGGGAAAGGGGCCAGAGAAATAAGGAAAGGGGGGGGGAGAAAGAGAGAGCAATAGAGAGAAAAACGCAGGAAAAGGGAAAGGTTACAGAGCAGGGATGGGATGATAGAACAAGTGCACATGACAGAAGAGTAAGGAATAGAAAGAGGGAGGGCATAGAGGAAGAAAGAATGCATTTCAGAGAGGATTGGATAGTGCGGATGACACAGCTGTGACTGTATAAAAGTGTGCGAGGGAGACAGAGTAGAGGGAGAGATGCTTTTGTGGAAAGATAATCAATAGACAAATATGGAGAGAGATTGAGAAAAAGAGAGGATGATGTTGGTATAGATGAGTGTGGTACCAGCGAGTGAGATAGAGCGAGAACTAAGTACAAATAAAATGCACGGTAATCTGCATGCTTGCCTATGTAGGGAATGGCAATTATAAATGTCCTTGAGACGTATCCCCGCAGTGATCTAAGTGAGGGGGAACGGTCGGGAGCGGTGTTCCACAACTTTTATTTTTTTCCATCTACCCTTTCTCTACTTTTTCCAACCATATTCACCATTCTACATGGAGGATTTGTCCCTTCATGTCTCTGTACAATGTGTAAAGTTGTAATAGGCGCCTTCGTTACTAGTGACTTAAGGACTGATTCACAGGAGCGTTTTATAAGGGCACAATCCCATGGGAAAGCGCTCTGTGAATCAGGCCCTTACACTATTGCAATGGTCGGGCTGCAACATCTTGGTGGTAATTCATAGAATTTAGCGCAGAAGCAGCGCACGTGGGCAGCGCAGAGAGGGAGCGTGCCCAGCATGCGCTAGCTGCGTGCACCATAACCCATTTACACGCACAGCGTATTCATGGATACTTACATCCATAACCAGCTGTGGCGCAGAGTGGTGCAGCGACCCTGCAGCAGCGGCAGTTATGTCCCCAACACCGCCCCGTGCGCCAAAAAAACAAACGCACAAATCCCCTACATGGTGCAAAGGCCAGTGGACCAGCATGCAGCCCCCAACCACGAAAACGCGCTAAAGACTCCACTCAGCCTTCACGTGCCAGAAAAATCACGTGTAAATTTCCCTGCGCACCCCTCGGAATACGCGTACCCCGCTTGTGCCAGGCCAATCGCGTGTAAAACTCCCTGCGCACCCCTCGGAATACGCATACCCCGCTCGCGCCAGTGAAATCGCATGTAAAACTCCCCACGCACCCCTTGGAATATGCATACCCCACTCGCGCCAGGCCAATCGCGTGCAAAACTCCCCGCACACCCCTCAGAATATGCGTACCCCGCTTGTGCCAGTGAAATCGCGTGTAAACCTCTGCATGCACCCCTCGGAATATGCGTACCCCACTCGCGCCAGGCCAATCACGTGTAAAACTCCCCGCAGACCCATCGGAATACGCGTACCCCGCTCGCGCCAGGCCAATCGCGTGTAAAACTCCCCGCGCACCCCTCGGAATACGCGTCCCCCACTCGCGCCAGGCCAATCACTTGTAAAACTCCCCGCGCACCCCTTGGAATACACATACCCCACTCACGCCAGTGAAATCGCGTGTAAAACTCCCACGCACCCCTCGGAATACGCGCACCCTGCTCATGCCAGGCCAATCACGTGTAAAACTTCCTGCGCACCCCTGGGAATATGCGTACCCCACTCACGCCAGGCCAATCGTGTGTAAAACTCCCTGCCCACCCCTCGGAATACGCATACCCCGCTCGCGCCAGTGAAATCGCGTGTAAAACTCCCACGCACCCCTCGGAATATGTTTACCCCGCTCGTGCCAGGCCAATCGCGTGTAAAATTCCCCACGCACCCCTCGGAATATGTGTACCCCGCTCGCGCCAGGCCAATCACATGTAAAACTCCCTGCGCACCCCTTGGAATACGCATACCCCGCTCGCGCCAGCAAAATCGCCTGTAAAACTCCCCTCGAACCCCTCGCAATACGCGTGCCCCGCTCGCGCCAGGTAAATTGTGTGGAAAAAGTCCCCCCTGTGGTGTGGGATGCCTGTGGGGCATGGGGAGGGTGGATGGGCTTCCTGAGGGCATGGGGAGGGTGGATGGTCCGCCTGCAGGGCATGGTGAGGGTGGATGGGCTGCCTGCGAGTCATGGGGAGGGTCGATGGGCTGCATGTGGGCCATGCCCAGGGTTGTAGGTGGCTCCCCTCTGGTGTGGACTGCCTGCAGGGGGCGCATGTGGCTCCTCACCACAAAGGTGCACGAATATGGGGTATGCGAGTGCGCTTTACATGCCAATTGGCAGTGCGGGCCCTCCCGGGTTTGCCCTCGCCCCCTCCCCATGCCCCACATGCAGCCCACACCACAGCGGACCACCCTACACCCCTGGGCATGCCTCCTCAGCCAGGCCATCACTCCTGGGCATGCCCTGCAGGCAGCCCACATGGCACCATGCACATGTGAGCCCCAACACATGTCCCCACCCAAAGTGACGGGCACCTGCCAGCAGGCCTCAACTCATTTCCCCCACGCCCAGATAATGGCACCTGCTAGCAGGCCCCGACTCATGTCCCCCACCCCAGCCCCAGTGACGGCAACCTGCCAGCAGGCCCCAACTCATGTCCCCCACCCCACCCTCAGTGACGGCAACCTGCCAGCAGGCCCCGACTCATGTCCCCCATCCCCAGTGATGGCAACCTGCCAGCAGGCCTCGACTCAAGTTCCAAAAAAAGCAAAGCATTGCTCCATGGGGCAAAAAATAAAGTAAATCCAGGTCCATAACTATATACAAATGAATATACAAGGGTCCATGAGCCCAACAATCCAGAGGAAACCTAACCAAAAACTTACCTAATAAATAACTATTTACAAAAAGGCAGGGCATAGTCCATGCGCCCAAAAGAAAAAGAAAAAAGAAAGGAAACCTACACCTACATAACTATTTACACGGCTCATTTAGGGATGTTCCAGGCCAGGGTATCATCGAACTCCACGTCGATGTTCCAGAGGCGGGCCTGTTCCCTGGCCTCGAGGTCTCGCAGGGATGCAGCCATGGAATCCCTCAACTCCTTGCAAGTTTTCTTGAGGCCCTCTGCCCGCCTCAAAACCCGGTGCATGGAGTTCTCCACCCTAACCATCCTGAACCGTGCTCTCTCCGCCCTCCGCCTGCCGCCTCTCCGCATCTATTTGCTGGCCCAAACGCTGCAACACGGAAGACACTCCCAGTCCAGGGTCCCCCTGCCCCTCGGCCGATGCCTGCCCCCGGGGTGTTGATGGCCTCGAGCCATGATGCCTCCTATGCTGAGCCTGCTGCTGCCTCCGACGCAACTGCCTCTGCCACCACGGCGGCCTCCGGGCCAATGAAATCCCCCAGCGCTGTCGTGCACGTGCCCTGTCTGATGATGCCGGCACATCCTCCATCTGCTGGGCTCCAGTTGGTAGGGAGGCCACCGCTGCTTTACCTCAGACTCCTGACTGTGGCAGGGATGGAATCACCACCAGGCTGGCTACGTTGGTTGGTGCAGGTCCACAGGGGGCCCTGGTGGCATCTGGGCCGGAAGACGGCACAGAGAATGACTGGCGTATAGTGTGCACAGAGGAGGAGAGTGCTGCAAAACAGAGCGACACATAGAGGAAACCCCCAACCACAAGCCCTCTCAACTGGGCCACGTTGGCACACGTCTCTTCGTGATGACGTGCGTGGTCCCTCCAGGAAGAACGCACGTCATCATGAATTACACATGTGCGCAATGTGACACCAATGAGGACGGACTCGATCCTGTCACGGGTCCTCACGTCCGCAGGTAGAGGAGTGCCAGATGACGTGGACCTCCCCCCTACCTGCGGACGGGCCTGGGACGGGGCATCCCTGCTGGTGCATGGGGATGCAGTCACAGTGTCAGGGACAGTGACATGCACAGGCCCTTCCGTGGCGACCTGTGCTGCCTCCTGCCCCTGCCCCTGGACTGCACCACTTGCACCAGTAGTACCAACCCCCCCCAGGCCCCATTTGCAGCTTGGATGTGGCCTCCTCCTCCTCTGTACACACCACCAACCTGGATGTCTCTGCACCGTCTTCCGCCGTTGCCGGCCCCTGTGGGGGCTCACCCACCCTTCCGCTGCAACCGTAGTGGCAGACGCGGCACCAGTCCCCATTGAACACAAGCATCAGGGTACTGTACAATAGTCCCCTAGACACAAAGCAATAGCACATGAGTGGCACTGTCTAACATCCCTTCCATCATGTCGCTCCACAACACATGGGTCAGTGCAGGCAAAACACATGGGTCAGTGCAGGCAAAACACATGCAGGAACAGGCATGGCACATGCAACAAACATTTGCATCAATGTCCAACATCCAATGGTGGCCTGAAACTCACTTGCATCATAGGACATGCTGATCACATGCACACACATCACCGGAGGGTCATGCATCTGGCCCTGTATACCCCCACACATTGGATACAAGGATGACTATGCTGTATCAGTGAATCAACACATCGTCACGGACATGTGTCATGCATCCATGGCGTTGACCAGTCACTCACACACTACTCAGACACACGGACATGTACACCATGCATGTCCATGACAGCAGCACCCATCTCTCACACCCCAAACATGTCCAAGTGCAGACACATGCGTGCATACATGTGTGCATTCCGCATGCTGCTCCGCATGATGCATTGTAACACATACACCATCCATGTGGGTCACGCCTGACTGGACTCACATGCAGCACCATCATGTCCCTGTACACACACATCCATACATGACCCATGTCACACATATAGCCAAGTAGCTAACTACCAGCACACTGCAACATGCACTGTTCAAAGCGGGACTGCATGGGCACTTACCGCTCGACTCCAGATGGGCCTGCATCCTGAGGATCTGGTGATGAAGCACTGGGTGAATGCGCTCTAGGACCCTCATCTGCTGGGTGGTAAGGTGGACCCGGCGCCCCACTGCATCTGCTGCGTCCAAGAGGTGCCAGGCCTTCTTGAGGGTCCTGGACTTGTAGTCCTCCCAGCGCTTCTGGACGTGTTTGATGTCACGGGGTGCCACCCCCTCCACGTTGATGGCACCCACTATGTCCTCTCAGAACCTTTTTCTGTCCTTCCTTGTCGACAGGCGATGGTGTGAAGAGGGCATCATAATGCCCCAGGACTTGCTCTACCAGGATGCCAACTTCATTAGCACTGAAGCTGGCAGCCCTCAGCCTCCCTGCTGGGGGGTTGCCACTGGTGCCGGATGGTGTTGTGTCGGACATGGCAACCCCCGAGGCAAGTGTGGGTGGGCAACTGGGTTCTGGCGCTGTGCTGTGGAGCAATGGGATACCAGTCGGGAGTCTTCTGTTCCAGCAGGGGTGGTCACAGAAACTTGGCCCCTGCAGATGGCTGATGTGCAGGCACCAAATGGCAGGTCAATGTTGGCAGTAGGCAGGCAGGCAGGCAGCAGCAGATGGCTTGTAGGAGGCTCCCCGGGGATCTGGGGGCAGGAAAATGGCCTTCTGGGCAGGAGCATGGTCTTCCGTGTGTCGTTGCGTGGCCAGCTTGATGCAAAGTGATTTGGCACGTGAAAAAACAGCACATCCGCGTGTAATTCGAGGAAAGGGCCTTAGCGTGTAAGCGCGTAACTGACGTAATGCGCACAGGCGATTCCTTCTGCATGTGTTAATGGACCACGCAGGTCTGCAGCGCGCTGTACGTGCTTTCAGTGGAGACCGACACGTGTGTTTTCTCCTACTTTGGGGTTCACACGCGATTACGTCACAGCGGTTACAGTGCTGACGTGTATTTCTTTTCCACGCAGACGGTGAGTTGCGCATGCTATTGCACGCTATTTTTCCCATTGTGGGTGCCCCTGTTTGTCGTGTACCCCATTTATTAAGGTCATAGTAGCCCGCGTGTTAATCGCGTATGCTTTTTTGTGTTCCTGGGTGCCACAACATATTGCGTGAGTTTTTTTTACACGCACATGGGCTATAGGGGTTGCGTATACATTTTTCTTGTATTTTTGGGGTGCCTGAGCATTGCGTGAATGTCATTTATCCCCAGGGTCCACAGGCAGCCTTGCAAAAGTACAGGGGTGCGTCTACCATCACGTACCTTGCCCCCTTCACCCCAATTGACCAGGACAACTATTCAGTGCAGCTCCCATTGGCATTAGTACATCTGTGCCATGGTTGTCAGGCCACCAAAGGTTATGGGGGGAACAGCTGGGTGTCCATCCAGTGTTGGGAGTGGTCGGGCATGGGGCCGGGCTGACCAGGGAGTACATGGAGTCCAGGGTGGCTGTAGAGCGGGAAGAGGCAGGCGTGCACTACAGGGGGAGGATGTCCAGCCACATGCTCGAGGTGATGCTGCTGTTTCATTCGAGCCCGGCCCCCTTGCGACCCAACAGTAAGTAACATGTGCTGACACGGGCCCACCAGTAGAGGTAGCTGCAGGTGTAGCTGTGGCGACCACCACACAGCCCGCCACCTGCCAGGGTTACTCTTAATTGGCGGTACGGCATGGACGGTGCCAGTGACATACTGGCACTGTATATGGCATACCGCCATACTCATAATGACCCCCTTTGTATGTGTGGGAGATTTTTGGCAAGTGAGTTCATCAGGTCCATGTCTGGTGTGAATGTCTCATGCCTGTTTACATTTCTCACGTTGCACTTAATGACGATTGTGTCATGTGTTGTGCATTTGGTTGGCTGTTCAGCTGTTGCATGCCATGGCATGGCATGGAGGACAAGGGTCATGCGTGTTGGGAGGGTTTGGGTGACATACCAGTGATTTACATGGCCTGTTTTGACGGGGGGTTGTGGGATATGCACCTTGCATGCATTCCTTTTGGTTATGTTTAAGTAGCTAGGGATGCACACAATGTAGCACTTCTGTGAAAACATTCTCAGGGTGTTAAGGTTGTGACAGTTGACTGTCTCTTTGTCATCATCGATTGTCACCTGGTATGTGGCAGGCCTGTGTGCAGTCCGCAGGGGTGGGAGTTTAGGTGTAAAATGTGGCCACAAGCTGGGTTCGGGCTGCCTCGCCACGTACCCTTTCCCCTCCCATGAGCGGCGCCTGTGCATGTGGTTAGGGATGTGGGGGCACCACCATGTCCACCAGTACGCCCGCCGTTTTGCGTCGTTGTGAAGGGCACATGCTGCCACAATGATACTGCACACTACTGGGGGTGCATATAGTAGCTGGCCACCAGAGCGGTCAAGGGAGCGTAGGCGTGACTTCAGCACTCTGAATGTGCGCTCCAATATGGCCCTGGTTGCAATATGGGCTGCGTTGTATCTTACCTGGGGGGGTGTGGTGGGGTTCCGTATTGGCGTCATCATGTGGGTGCTCAGAGGCTAGGCACTGTCCGCTGGGGAGGTGATCATGGTTGTCATTAGTTGGGTTTGTGTATTTGTCTGTGTGTGACATTCATGCATGTGCACAGGCATTTGTACTAACCTATGAGCCATGTGTCGCCATGCTTCCCAGCTTTCAGGGCCCGGATCAGGGCGGACATCCTGTATATGAAACTGTCATGGGTGGACCCTGGATACTTTGCATGGACAGAGGTGATGATTCCCTTGGCATCGCATGCAAACTGCACGTTCATGGAATGCCAGTGCTTGCGGTTGCGGTAGATGTTTTTAGTGGCCCTAGGTGGACGTAGGCCCACATGGGTGCAATCTATGGCATCAAGCACTTTGGGGAAGTGTACCACCCTGTAGAAGTCCACGACCATGGCCTGCCTTTCTACGGGTGTTCTGGGCATGTTTATGGCCTGCGGAGTGAGGGGCGTGCAGTGATGAATGCCAACACCTGGTGTAGGCAACGTGACTGCGTGAGCACTGAGACGACCCCCACTATGGCAGTTGTCCACTGAAATGACCCAGTGGCCAAAAAATGCAGTACATTGAGCACCTTCTCCAAGGGGCTCAATGCTTGGGAGCACAGGGTGGGTGATGTGAGTTCATTCTCCCACTCAGTCACCAGGTCTAGGATGATATGAGGTGGATACCTATACCTGCCATAGACCTGGTCAGCAGGCATTCCAAAAAGGCTGGTCCTGGTCTAATAAATGTGGGGCCTGGCTATTCTCCTCCTCCTGCGGTGTCCCACAATCACTGCTGCGAGGAATGGGACATTCATCGTAGCTGTATATGCTTGTTTGTTGTTTGAGCGCACTTTTATGCTGTGTGGGGGCGCTTCCGACTGCTTTCGTGTGGCGGACGTATTTGTGCATGTTCATGTGTTTTGACTTGTGCGGATTTTCCCTATTTGATTCCATGAATACGTGTTGTTTACTAGCGTGTGGGGTTGCATGTGTTTCCCAGCGGTACTTCCCCAGTTACGCCCTCATTTTCACACGTTGTTCCCCATTCCGCATGTGCCACCCCTTTTTTGGTGTGTGCGCTACACGCTGTGCGCTTTCGCTGTGCGTGTCGCGCAAGGCACTCGGGATGTCGCAGTGACGTGTGCGCCCATGTGCGCCACACGCGGATTTGGCACACATCCTGGGAAAAACATGTGCAGGGCCTTCCATGAATCATACGTGTGCGATTCGCACGTGTGCACTAGCTTTTTCTCGCTTGTGCCAGCTTGCGCCACTAATATCGGCGCACATTTATTGCATGAATTACCCCCTTAGTCACATGCTGCACTATGCTTCCGCCCACCCACTCCGCTGCTGAGACCATCCCACTACCTTGTTCGGTACACGTCTACCACTGCACCCCTGCAGAGGACTCAGACATTATGGGGGACCAGCAAGATGCTCACAAGACCCCTTTCCGAGCAAGCTCCCTGGCCTGCGGGAATCAGGGCAGTCACACATGGAGCAGTGGCTGCAGAGTGATGCGATGTGTGTCAGCGGCATTGCCTTTAAAATATAATGCTTAACGGAAATGAATCCCATGATTGCAAGCGTATGTGGAATCCATGTTGATAATATGACAAGAAGCAGAGAAACATGTGGTGCACATGTGAAGATAATACTGTGGATTCACGTGTGTTTATCATGCAACTCACAGGTTCAAAGGCAGGCAGGGCCATCTCTGCCTTTGACCATCTGAGGTAGCCAAAATGTGTAACATGAATTCTAGGTAATCTAAAAGAATGCTTTCATTCCATCATTTTATGCGTCTTCTAGCTCGATCCTGTCTATTGGCTCTTTCCCTTTCAGATGTAACACTTTTAATATAGATCACCAGTAAATTACATTACAAGGCCTTGGTTATTAGAACTCATGTTATGTTAACGAATTGTAATCTAACATACTAAGCAAGAGAGTCTAGGGCAAGAAAGGTTACATGAGTATCCCTGGTATTTTAACTTCTCTGAACACATAAACTCATAAGCCAAGAGACAAGAAATCTTCTACTGTTGTTAGCATTCCATGCTTTTATTCACTTAGTCGAAATATCAAAAATATTCAATGTCATAAATCTTTTTTTTTTAACTCTTCTATGTAGGTGTACTTTAGTTTAAATACAGCTATGTTGCATCTTATCTGGATCAACTAAAAACATGTACAAACAGTATATTCTGCAGATGATTCAGAAATGTTGATATTGGTTCATAGGTCGGCTTTGTGTCATTCTTTCATTCATACCCATTCATACTTAAAGTGCAGAAGTGCTCATTACTCAACGTCAATGGCATGTGTAATAACACCTTCCTGTGGCATTATTACAAAATATAGCCTGCCCAACATGTTTCGTTCCTTCTTGCCTTTCAACTTAATCTATGGAACTTCTTCAGGTGCTAATTTGTCTGTAAACATCTGGGTGCTTACTAATTATATAAATCTACACATTCTTTACTGTGCATTTACAAAAAGGGTCTACAATTCCACTGCTATTCTTGTTAAAGGTCCAACTTGTTTGGCATTTTTTGCATGTGCTCTTGAGCGTTCTTGTCTTTTCCCACTTTATTACTTAGGATCTTTCAATTTATCTATCTGTAATCAAACAACACACATATATTGTGTTAAAAAATGTTCCACAGATATGACAATGAATATTTTGCATATTTGTCTCGCAATGCTATATCATTTTCAGCATGCTACCAAATCACTATTGACTTCTTTGTTAATAAGGGCAATATCTACAGTGTTAGGGTTCCATCATGTTTCTGTACTATTCATGGCCTGACCAACCTCTTTGGTCAATCTCTTAGTTGTCAATTCTCATTTCTGTTCATTTTACATGCGGCTGTGGTCCCTCTTCATCTGTTCTGTCTAATGGGAAATCTGGCATTAGCATACGTAAGAAAGGACATTCGTCTTATGTGCAGTTTCTTTACTTTTATCCGTGATCATTCTCTCGGGATTCTTATGATCTCGTTGTTTATGGCATTCTCAGAGCTGCAAAAGTATAGCAGCAGCATTTTAGTATTATGGGTGATACCATTCTCTGCAATTGTTATGATATACTGGGTTGCGAACATTTGGCACTTCATTAGCTCTTGAATTGACATGTCGCTTACGTGATTGTTGTGTTAGCGTCTGCCGTCTCTATTCCTTTAAATGCGTCTTGTCCGGTTGTCGTCTGACTTTCCTGACTTTCCCGGTTTTCCTCCGAGCTGTTCCTATAGAGACATACCCGCTATATTTGTCCATGTTCAAACCAGAGTTAATTTTACGAGCAACAATTAAATTTTGCATCGTTTCGCTCTTACCTGTTCAGTACGTGTAAGCGTTTTCTGTTGTGGCTCTTCAATCTTAACTAACTCGCTGTTCATCTCGAGTTACTAAGTAGATTACCAAGTTCCCTTGTTCTGACGTTACGTAAACGGCAGGAAGGGCCTCTGGTCACGGCATAATTCGCATGACCTGCTGGTATTTGTCATTTTTTGTGTTCTTGTTGTTATTTCCTACATTTCTGGACTTTATTCCTTGGTTTACAAGAGGTGTAATATGCCTTATGGGTTATTTGCTATGCGTTCAGCTAGTGAGCTCTCTTGTTGTTTGTAGACCAGCTTTAAAATTTGATTTCTGTGGTTGCCTGTACTGAAACTGTGTTGGTTCTTCGCTTGGCTACACATCCTTGTGGATAGTACGTTGTGATGGTGCCTGTGCTGTAATCTCTCTGTGCAATGGATTTAAATAGCTGCAGCTTCATGTGCTGGGAGAATGTATTGCTGCTAGTGTCAAGTGACTTGCATTCTGTGTCCTTTTCAGTGAACTTGACTCACTCATAGCCACTCAATGTTTTAATTTAGTCCTTTCAGGTGGCTTTTGGTGAGGAAATTAAGTTCTTGTTCTTTTCAAAAAGATTTATTTTTGTCTATTGTCACATATTTCCCTGTCAGTAGTTTGTAGATCACTGTCTGCTGTATGATTTCTCTCGGTGAAATGTTTCACCAATGGAGCGTTGTCGACTTTGTTTCTTCTACAGCTCTTGTGTTCAGTAATTCTCGTCAAGACCATTCTTTACATTTTTCCAATATAGAGTAACTTACATGGGCACCATATTGCATATACCACCATCTTGGTGTTGCAGTTGGTTAAGGAGTTCAATCGCCATGGTGATGTCAGACCTAGACCACATTCCACACTTCTTTTTGTAGATGTGCAGCATCTGCAGTTTCCAGGTGGTGTGTGGCCTTTGGCTTTGTCCAATCCCCATATTTCAGCTAGATTTTTCTCTTTTTGGATTGGTAGTCTAATGACACAAGGGCACTGGGTGCACATCCCAACCTGCCACCCCACATGCAGGTAGACATGCAACTCCCAGGATGGAAATTAGCCAGTGCCTTCTTCCACCCCATTAACTTAACATTGGAATTTCCTCCTCAAATGCTATCCAGCCGACCCCCTGCATACACCATAACAAAGACCCGCCAGGATATCCCTACGTAATCAATTGGTAAGCGCGCCCATACCTACCTAGCAAAATGCAAATAACCACAATATACAACCTACCAAACACTCATGGTCTGCTTTACCATCCTTTCCTTCCCCTTTCTTTTCCCAACACGGTAATTGTGCAATGTATCAATCTGACTTTGCAAAACATGTACTTACCCAAATGACTCTCAAACCTATCGTGATATTTTACACGGCAACGAATAAACATGCAAACAACTCTGTCTATCCAAAATATATGTCACTCGAATGGAACAATGATGAAATTAGCAAACACTTAACCATAATTCATTGTAAAGTTGGGTTAAGTGAAGCAGTTTGGCAAGTTGCTATTATCACTGCCTCCTTTGAATACTTTCTGGATACTTTTGGATTTTGTGTGCGGTTTTCACTTCATTTGGATGCTCTTGTACCTTTAACTGTCCACAAATGCTGCAGAAACCAAGCCCCTCCCACGCTGCGAGCGCGGCTTCCCGCACCTTCAAAAACCAGAAACCCCGCGAAGCAGAGCAAAGTGGGGTTAAGTGAAGCAGTTAGGCAGGTTGCTATTATCACTGCCTCCTTTGAATACTCTCTGGATACTTTTGGATTTTGTGTGCGGGTTTCTCTTCATTTGGATGACCTTGTATCTTTAACTGTCCACAAACGCTGCGGAAGCCAAGCCCCTCCCACGCTGCGAGCATGACTTCCCGTGCCTTCAAAAACTAGAAACCCTGTGAAGCGGAGCGAAGTGGGATTAAGTGAAGCAGTTTGGCAGTTCGGCTGCGGCAGCGGTATACAATCTTCTTTACTGCACCTTATTTTCGATTATGACAAACGAATTAACAGACTTGCCATCATCTGCCTTGACCCCTGCCGAACTGCCATTATGCCCTGCAAACAATCTACAAACTGCTGAAAATTGAGTACGATCATTTAATGTGCAAAGTATAAATTGTAACAGAATCTTCATGGGGAAACTGCGGGGTTCGCCCTTCGATCTCCACAGAGTTCCTTCAGTTTAGTGTGGACTGCTGGGTTCATTGTGCACTGGTGTGAATCAACTTATTGAATACAAAGTGCAAATCACTGACATTATGAAAACATGTCAAACGAAAGACCTCAGTATAGAAATAACGGCTGATAAGAATCCCAGTGGATGCATAGTCCCTTTAACTTTGACTCAGCCACCAAAAACAAGCTTGTATCTCTTTGAGGAAGAAGCGTTACTGAGTATAGACAACATGTCTAAAGGGAATTCAAAGCATAACCAACAAACTGATTCTCAACCGGCCACATTGAAAACACCTACACTACGTGAAACAGATGTACCAGAAATGGGAAAATCACTTGCAACAAATATGCAAGATGACTGTGGGAATATCCTAGAAATAGATCCTGTGGATTATGTCTTTATTCCATCAGTAGATTTGTACCATGATAACACCATAAATAAGGAGAACTATCAGAAAAGGCGAAATGACGACATAGCTGAAAATGCTCCCATCCTAGAGGCAGCAAAGATTGAGTTGGCCAGAAGTACAGAGGACCTGACACAGTCCAATGTTACTGAAGGTGAAGTTCAAAATATTTATTCCATCTATAAAGACAAAGAAAAAGAACTCCCACTTTTGAATGAAAAGAAAAAGAAAATAGCCATGAAAGCATCCGATAAAGGAACTAGCAAAGAGATAAAGAAATCAAAGAACCAATCAATAAATAAAAAAAAAACACAAAGGAACCGGCTCACAAGCATTTCTAAGGAATGTACATACCCCCCCAAACTAGGTTTGGAACAAACTGCAAAAGAAATCAAGATACAGACTCACATTAAATATGAATGAAACTATTAAAAAAGGTGAGAAATTAAGTATGTTTCCGAAACATTCTTTTATGGAAGAGGATCCTGATGAGAATGTGAATCAATCTTCTACATTAAGTGATTTAGTAGAAATTATAGACCAGGAAAAAGATGACTTAAACTGAAACAATTTATCAAAAACTGAATAGGCCGAAATTGAAAATCTGGCAGTAGAAATTACTGATCACTCTAAAACTAAGGTTGATAAAGAAGCTAAAACCATAACTCACCTTGCGAGAAAAGAACCAAAGAATCTCATTGAATTTAAGACTTTAGAACGAAAAAGAGAGAATCTAGATAACCTAAATCAAGAACTATATAAGGATAAAAGAAACCGAAAGGATTCAAACTCAAGACCTTATAAGACTCCCCACATTAAAGAATCCTCTCTGCCTAGATTTGACAAATGGAGACCTAGGAGTAGAAGCGCAAGGAGAATGAATAGAGAGGAAATAAATGCTACAAGTTCAAGGAATAATAAAGTACTTTACACCAAGGAGCCTAATTCCTCTCTATTTAATAAACAAAGACCTAAGAGCTGAAGTCCTAGGATAGATAATGAGAGAGGACAAAAAATGCTACCTTTACACTGCAACTGAATAGACTGAATACAGATCAAAATGCTCCTATCTTAAACCGACTAACAATAAGAAAATTATTCCAACAAATCCCTGAACTAAGAAATTTGGCCACAGACGATCTTAAGATCGTTGCATTTCCCTATGAAAAATCTACAGATATTGTCATATTACATATGATCTCGTGGAAAGCTAAATTTAAGATTCTGGAGCAAAAAACATACTTAAACAAACTCAGATTTAATATTCAAGACTATCATCCAGATCCAAAACAAAGATCAATAAGGATCGAGAGCCCAAAGAAGATCCAAGAAAGATTTTTAGAAAGAACAGCCGCCTTAAAAAGCAAACAATCGGTATATGCACAACAGAATTAGAAATCTTATGACAAATACACCAAAGAACTGCCTACAAGAAGTCAGCACAATCGAAATAAGTTTGAGGATCTTCGTAAAATCTTGTTTACAGTAAAAAATACAAAAAACTGTTAAGCATCCATGAGCAACGACAACAGAAGATCATGGAACTGGGCGGCATAAGCTCTAGCAAAGCGTTATGAACAATAGAATACTAATTTGGACACATCTTCAGAGGTACTCATTGCAAGCTGGAACACAAGAGGATTTAGGAACCTATTCAGTGAAAAGAACCAAAGCCTCATAAAATACGAAATAATCAGCTTGTAAGAGACTTGGCTCTGCAATACCTCTGCATGTGACAGCTATGAACCATTCTTGAACCAGGCAGGGAAAGGTATATTCGGATGACCCTTTTCGGGCTTACTCACCTTGGTGAAAATAGAGTCTAGCTATCAAGTAATCTCTCATCTCTGTCCTACCCAATACATACAGATCCTGATCTTACATTCGAACATTAAGAAGCTAGTTGAAAAAATTATTCTTAATGAACTTCTACAGAAAACCGAACCTATCGCAAAAGATGGATCTACTAAATAGTCTTAGCAAAGAGCTTAGTAAGCTCAAACTTAAATGGCCTAAAGCAATGATAATATTATGTGGAGATTTTAACCTGCATCTATTAGATCAAAATGGATACCCAAAAATCAAAGATACCCTTGATATCTAAGCAAAGCACTGGTATAATGAGGCAAACCTACATGACTTGTACATGCTAAATGGTCAATCTACAGGAGATACTCCGGGGTCATGCACCTGGTGTGATGGCATACAAAGATACTGCCTTGATTATGTCTTCGTTTCTAATGCTTTGAAGAGCCGAGTTACATTTTTAATAGTGGAAAACCAATGCTCAAGTGACCATGACCTACTTGGTATAACACTGATGACTGACTGTATAAAACCCAAAAGAGAATGTATGAGTCCGGTTAATATTACTTGGTCTAAGAACCGGCTGAAAATGAACACAGATGACATCATGATGATTGACAATGTATTAAAACAAGCTTTAAACAAGAATCCAAATCAGGTCGATTATACATGGATATTAAAAGACTTTATGAAACCATGTTAATCGAGAGGAACAAAAGGAATAATATGTAGTGACTCCTTGGTCATTAAACAGAAAAAGGAAACGCAGGTTGAAATTCGAAAACTAATTAAAGACCTGACAATTGGCGAGAACTAAGACGCCTTAGGAGACAGATATATAAAATTGGCTAATCGCCACTCGAGCACAAAGACTACAAATAGAATCTGAAGGAATGCTAAAGGCAATTAGAGAAAATAGTACCAGAGACATATGGACCCTGTTAAACAACAGAGGTACTTTTAAATCAGGCCTCATGATAAGACTCATACGCAAACAAAGATGGTGTGAACATTTTACCAATCTGTTCACAACAAAAGATGATTCACTAACTATGAAACAGAAAATTAACATCCAAGAACGGGAATTACTACCAGAAGCAAGAATTAGTCAAGCTACCAAACTACCAACTGCTTGGATAAGTATTGAGCAAGAAGACATCAGGCTAAGAATAAATCAACTAAGCCCATCTAGGGCAACAGGACCTGATGGGGTTTCAAACTTTCTCCTTAGAAAAGACCCTGAAATATGGAGTAAGTTGATATTGCGAATCTTTCAACAAGTGCTAACCACTAAATGCATACCAGATTCTTGGTGCGACACTCTGATAGTGCCAATACACAAAAAAGGAGATTGAGTGGACCCCAATAACTACCGTCTTATTGCGCTTCTTGACTCAATGGGAAAAATCTTCGCCACAATTCTATTGCAAGACTTAACAGCTTGGGCAACTAGCGCACATATCCTGGATGACCATCAAACAGACTTTATCAAGGGGATAGGAACTTCCCTTAACAACTTCTTATTGGGAATCCTGAAAATCAAGGCACTAGAAAGTAACTCCAGAATATACACAGCTTTCCTTGATCTTGAAAAAGCTTTTGACTGCGAGAATCGTGATAAGCTATGGAAGAAGCTTAAGAACTGGAATTGCCGGTGTGATTTAATCGAGGCCATGCAAGCCATCTATTCCAATACCTCGGTCCGAATACGATTGACCAATATGGGAGTAATGTTAATAAAATTCCAACTTATCATGGACTGAAACAGGGCTGTGCATTAGCTGCATTTCTATTTAGCCTGTATATCTCTGATTTGGGAAACTCACAAAGCTTAATGCATGCATTTCCTCCGAGAGTAAACGGTAAATTAATTCCTTGGATTCTTTACGCAGACGATATTGTCTTTATCGATCCAACACCAATAGGTCTGCAGCGACAAATTCGGTGCTTCTATGAATATCTTTCTGTAAATTAAATGAAAATCAATGTCACCAAGTTAAAGATCTTACAGATAATTCCTGCAAGATTACCAAATTTGAGAAACCAAAATTGGTGGATCAATAACGAAAAGCTAGAAATTGCTAATATAATGGTCTACTTAGGAGTAAACAGTAATACAAATATCAACAATGTTGGTCACTATCAATCCCTTAGAGGCAAAACTAAGAATTTGGCAGCAAAAGGAAGGCAAATCCACCAGCAATATGGTCATTTCTCTGTGATTCCATTATTAACCTTCTATCGACAAAAAGTAACTGCCCTACTTATGGGGGAGAAAGTATGGTTTGTTTGCCATGGACTATTTGGTCACTGCTAGAAGGACTGTTTTGGAAAAACTGTTTAAACCTTCCCAAATGCTTGAAAATAGCAGTCATCCGTGAAGAACTAAAGCTCCAGTCATTAGAAAGCATGGTACTATGGAAGTCCATTGCTTTATATAGAAAATCACTACTTCAAGGAAAAAACTCCCCGCTAGGTATCTTTCAAGACAAACAAGGGAAAGACAAAACAACTCAAAACTGGTATTCAAAAATCTCAGAAATAATGTATGATCAGAACTTAAGTAAGGAAGTGCTGATTAATAATCCTATGACGATAAAAAGGAAAATAATGGATAATGACTGGATTAGGACAGTAGATGAAAGAAACTGTGATTGTCTAAGACCAGTAAAATAATTAGAGAAAAGGGGCCTTAATAACATTCCTATTTACTTGAAAAAAGTCCCCTCGCCCTATTATCGAGAGTTGCTGATTTGTGTGAGACTGAATATCTTGCCAACTAATGAAATTGCATTAGAGAGAAAGATGATAACTCAGGAGAATTCAAGATGTCGCTTCTGTGGAAATGCTGAATCGGCTGAATCTCTATCCCACTGGGTGATGAAGTGCCCTATATTAAGACAGCTACGAACTAAGCATCTGCAAAAAGCCCAGCAATTGTACTGTGTTGATTTAGATCAAAACTGGTGGGACAGAGTTTTAACGGATGAATGTATAACTGTTTGCATAGCAATTTTGAGAAAAATTGATTTGAGAAAATTAATTTAGCTGAACGAAAGACTGGATATGAGGATGAGAACAGATGAACTTGGTTTATATTAAATTATATTGCGTTGAAAGGAACTAAGAATCTGCCAGTAAAAGATAGGAGGAATGAAGAAAATATGTAAATGGTTAATTTTAAATCTGTTAAACTTTTCTGTGATAAAGTTTACTTATTTTTCTATTTTTTCAAACCAATAAACATGAAAAAAACAAATTTGAACATTGCATATACTGTGCATTTGCCACGTAACCAATGCTAACACATTTCTACTGGTCCCGCCACCTGTATTCCAACATGAACATTAATGTCACTATATGTCACTATCACCCTATCACCCTGCACCACAATACCCACCGCTCCTAAATGCACAGCCTTGAGAAAAAGCATTGGTTGAAACATGTGTCGGCAGTAACAAATCCTTAGCATGTAGCGCCATGACTTGCATTTTGACCAAAGCACGCATTAGGATGTATGTCACATCAGTGAAAATCAATGCCAAAGCACCAACACAGACTCCTTGCCTAGCGCAGAGATCCGAAGGTCCTACAAGCTCCAACACCATATACATACATTTGACACTTTTCAAAAAATAAAACACAGGACAAATTTGCAAAAGCATGCTTTCCAGTCCTTGCTGAAGCTCCTTGCGCAGGTTTTCAGCAAATCTATCCAGGACTTTGGGCTGTAGCCACGGGCAGGATTTATTTTCCCATTGAAGCTTATCCCGATTTAGAAAAATGTTGGGACTCCCTATATGTTTTTGCCATCTTCCCAAAATCCCTTCAAACTTTGCAAAATGTCAATATAGCACGTACTTTCAAAGTTCACCCTTTGCCTACTAGTCACCTAAACACAGACAAGGCATGCACCATCTCATACGTTTGCATTTTCAGTTTTCTTGTTTGTTGCACTCACTTATTGACTTGCATCACATTCTGCTTGGTGGAAAAAAATGATTGTGCGTTGCCTGACAGAAAGGAAAAGCACACAGACAAAGGTTTTGGGTTTGCTAATTCTTGTTTTCCATTCCAATGCTGTGAGCAATTTGCTCTCTCCGCAGAAAATGGCAGATTTACCACTTCTCCAAGCTTTTAAATGGCCCACGAAAGACACAACATCTAATCAGAAATCCCCACTGCTCATGCGTTGCACAATGCGCATGCGATTTCTGATTAGATTATGTAATTTGTAATCTGTAGTTTGCCACTTATTGGTTTGAGGCTTTCGCTTGTGTAGCACCACCTCTTAGTATTGAATTTTGCAGATATATTTGTTTCAAAGAGGTGCAGACAGGGTAGGGCCTGAGTGGGACAGGCCCACCTAAAATGTGCAGCGCTGTGTGGGCATTTACAGATGTTAATGTCACTGCGGTGGACCCAACTACATTAGCCTCAGGCCCCACTTGTTAGACAATCCTGGTTACGCCTCTGTAATCTGCATCGCTCTCTAAAAGCCTGAGTTTCTCTCCCAAGCCTTCATAGGTTCTAGGATAAATCCGACAACCCACTAATTTAATCGTGCAAATATGCTTCTATCTCCAGTAACATTCTTCATGGCAGAAAAAAAGCAAAATAAGTCCCAAGTGCATTTTCTCTTTCTGTCCCCACTCTGTGCTTGTTTCATTTGATTTTATTCCAAAACGTCAGTTTTCTTTCAATGCCAAGCATACATCGCAATCATTTTTCTATGGAACGGAATTTGATGCAATTGAATTGATGAGTGAAAAAAAAAGAAAACTGAACATACAAATTCGCTCTTGAAATGTGACTTAACAATCTTGAGCCTTTCTTTTCAAAACACACCCATGGCCAGCCTGAGGCTTGAACCCCAGCAGTTCCCTTACTGAAATGCAGCTCATTCCAGCGCTTCACAATCTGTTATGTCATTGCTTTACGTGCTATTGTTCGATCATTCGGGCCAAATCCAAACTGTATCTTGGTTAAGTCCGCACTGCATCCAGGTGGACTCCAAGCTATGTCATGGTGAAGTCCACTCTGCATGCAGGCTAAGAACACACTGCTTTGGGTTAAACCCAAACTCCATCTAGGTTGACTCCATGCTATATCATGGTGAAGTTCACTCTGTATGCGGGGTCAACACACACTGCACTGGGATTAAGTCCAAACTCTATCTAGGTTGGCTCCATGCTATAGCACGGTGAAGTCCACTAAGCATGCAGGGTAAACACACACTGCATTGAGATTAAGTCCAAACTCCATCCAGATTGAAGGCAAGCTACATCATGATGAACTCCACTCTGCATGCGGGCTCAACACACAGTGCATTGAGATTAAGTCCAAACTCCATCTAAATTGACTTCAAGCTACATCATGATGAAGTAAATCCACCTTGCTTGCGGGCTGGCTAAAAACACATTGGATTGGGATTAAGTCCAAACTACATCCAGATTGACTGCAAGCTACATCATGGTGAAGTCCCCTCTTCATGCCGGCTCAACACACACTCCACTGGGCTAAAGTTCAAACTCTATCTAGGTTGACTCCAAGCTACATCATGGTGAAGTCCACTCTGCATGCGGGCTCAACACACAATGCATTGGGATTAAGACCAAACTCCATCTAAATTGACTTCAAGCTACATCATGGTGAAGTAAGTCCACCTTGCATGTGGGCTGGCTAAAACACACAGTTCATTGGCATTAAGTCCAAACTCCATCTAAATTGACTTCAAGCTACATCATGGTGAAGTAAGTCCACTCTGCATGCGGGGTGGCTAAACACACGCTGAACTGGGATTAAGTCCAAACTCCATCCAGGTTGACTCCAAGCTACATCATGGTAAACTCTACTCTGCATGCGGGTTAAACACACACTGCATTAGCATTCAACCAAACCTCCATCTAGGTTCACTACAACTACATCATGGTGAAGGCCACTCTGCATGCAGACTAAACACACAATGCATTGGGATTAAGTCCAAACTCCATCTAGTTTGAATTCAAGCTACACCATGGTTAAGTCCACTCTGCATATGGGATAAACACACTCTGCATTGAGATTAAGTCCAAACTCCATCCAGGTATTGGGAGGCCAGTTCACGCATTAAGTGCTGAACTCTGGCTCTGGGTCAGCCTGAACATCACAAGTTAAAATCTTAGTAGGACTGACCCAGACCCTAATCCTTTGGGTGTTGATCATTATGAAATAAAAACTGCTCCAAATAAAGCACTTACAAGAGGGTGGAATCATGGCATGAAGCAGTATATAAATGTCAGACACTATTATCATTGATAAGTCCAAACCACCTTATGGTTTAAGACTAATTGTATTTGTTTTAAACGCAAACATCAACAGAATGAAATCCAAACTGCAACCAAGGTCAATTACAAACTCAATAGGGTTGAGACAAAACTACCTCTGGTTTAAGACTGAAATAGAACTAGCTTCTGTCCTACAGCACATGAAATAATCTTACCACAAAGGGGCCTCTTCATGCCTCTCTCTGATGGCAGCATGGCTTTCAAGGGGCGGCGCATGCTGTTCTGAAATCTGAAATATATCTAACACAGAACACATACGCAAGTCTACCTGGCATTCATTGACCTTTCTTACGCTTTTGATACCATCGACCGCGTGATACTATGGGAAAAGCTACAAGCTTGGGGTTGCCCTGCTGATTTGATGGCTGCAATTCGAGAGTTACACACAGAAACTTCCAACAGAGTATGGCTAGACCAGACTGGCATATTGTCCGTTGAGATCAAAACATGTAAAGGAGTGAAACAAGGCTGCCCCTTAGCCGCCGCGATTTTTAGTCTTTTTATAACAGACATTGGAGCCGCTATAGACGCTGTGAAATCGTTCCCACCCAAGTTACACAAATCACATCTCAGTTGGTTCCTACATGCAGACGACTTGATCTTGTTGGATGTTACGCCAATCGGTCTGCAGAGGAAGCTCAGGAATATGTGAACTGTAACCAGTTGAAGATCAACACAAAAAAATGTGAGATCCTTTTACTTAAAAATTTGAAATCAGCAAGAGCTAACAACTCTAAAAAAATACCTGTGACTTGGCACATGAACCACTGAGCATATTAAGTAGTGTAAAATACTTGGGAATGACGATATGCGCAAGCATATACAATGGCCCAATGGATCCTAGAGATCAAGAGGAAATGTAAACAACTCGCAAGCCAAGCGTGTGTGTTGAATGAGAAATTTTGCAAGTTTTCGTTAAAACCAGTGTTATCTTTCTACCAACAAAAAGTAATCCCAGTTTTAACTTATGGAGCCGAAAACGCGCTAGGATGTCCATACGACTTATGGTCTACTCTTGAAAATATCTACTGTGGTTGATGCACCGCTTGAAGCAAGGGGCTTTAATAACCTCCAACGTTATATTGCACTGTTTCCTGATTTGAACGTGAGGAGACTTTTTATGCTCTTTCGCTTGTATGCCTTTAAAACCAAAGAGCGTCTCGGTGCATGGGTAGGGAATGCAGATAAAGATGTAACTTGTAGATTCTGTAAAAGTGAAAGGGAGTCCCTTAAACACCTGCAGGCCGATTCATGGAATTAATGTGCGCCGGAAATTCTGGCGCAAGCGTGCGAAAACGTGCGAATCGCAGTGAAAGAGCGAAAATCGCAGTTCATGTGCGAAACTCGCAGGGAAACCAGCGCACATCGATTCATGGAAGTCCGTGCGCGAGTAAAATGTGGGATGTGCGCTGAAAAAGTGCGCGGCGCACGCCAGCGCACAGGTCATCTAACGGCGTGCGCTAAGGCCACAGCGAAATCGCACATAGCGCGGCGCACATAACAAAAGTAGGCGGAACACGGGGCGTTACACGCAGAATGGGGAACAACTCGTGAAAATGTGGGCGTCACGGGGAAGTACAGGAGGCAAGTGCGCGGAATGCCCACACGCTCGCCTACAACACGTATTCATGGAATCGAATAGGGCAAACCAGCGCACGGGCAAAGACGCGCACAGGGCCATACACATCCGCCACACGAAAGCAGGCGGTAGCGTCCCTGCGCAGGAAAAAAATGTGCGCCAAAATGTGCGCTAACAAAAACCACGTATATACAGCTATGATGAATGTCCCATACTGTGGCCCTCTAGGACAAATGACGTGCAAAGGGGTACGCGACAAACACGGACACCCGCTGTGTCAAAAATAGCGTGTGCGTGTATACCTGGCGTGCAGGCGGGAAGTATTATACACGATCGGGCCTGGGGGAGCGGGTACGTGTATTTCAGGGGTGCGCGAGAAGTTTTCCACGCGATTGGCCTGGGTACGTGTATTTCAGGGGTGTGCAGGTGTTTTCACACGCGATCTGGCCTGGGGGAGCGGATACGTGTATTTCAGGGGTGCACGAGAAATTTTACACGCGATTGGCCTGGGTACGTGTATTTCAGGGGTGCGCGGGTGTTTACACACGCGATCAGGCCTGGATGAGCGGGTACGTGTATTTCAGGGGTGCGTGAGAAGTTTTACACGCGATTGGCCTGGGTACGTGTATTTCAGGGGTGCGCGGGTGTTTACACACGCGATCGGGCCTGGGGGAGCGGGTACGTGTATTTCAGGGGTGCGCGAGAAGTTTTACACGCGATTGGCCTGGGTACGTGTATTTCAGGGGTGTGCGGGTGTTTTCACACGCGATCGGGCCTGGGGGAGCGGGTACGTGTATTTCAGGGGTGCGCGAGAAGTTTTACATGCGATTGGCCTGGGTACGTGTATTTCAGGGGTGTGCGGGTGTTTTCACACGCGATCGGGCCTGGGGGAGCGGGTACGTGTATTTCAGGGGTGCGCGAGAAGTTTTACACGCGATCGGCCTGGGTACGTGTATTTCAAGGGTGCGCGGGTGTATTCACACGCGATCGGGCCTGGGGGAGCGGGTACGTGTATTCCAGGGGTGCAACTGCACGTCCCAGTGTCACCTCGTGTAATTGGAGGATTGGGCCTCAGTGCGTATACGGGAAGTGACGTTGGGCGTTTGGTCCGGTTTAAAAGGTACGTGTAGGACGTCATTTCCTTGTACGTGCTTTTCGTGGAGAGCGAGTGGGTGAATACTGTACTTCTTGTCGGTTCACACGCGAATTACTTCACAGCGTTTCTAGTTCGTACTCCCTGTTACCTCTGTCAGTTTTTTCCTGATTTTCTCTTGGACTCGTTTCCTCAAACAGCGTTCACTTCTTCTTTTGTCCTGTCTCCTCAGACAGCGTACAATTCTTCTTTTGGCGGGGGTGTTGCCAACGCGCACACGTGCGTATTTTTCACGCTCTTTTCCCAGGCAGACGGTGAGTCGCGCACGTATTTACCAACTGTGCTTGCCCCGTGTGTCACGTACCCCTTCAGAGGTCATTGTAGGCTGTGTGTGACACGCGTACGTTCATTATTGTGTTTCTGGGTGCCACAGCGTAGTGCGGGTTCATTTTTCCACGCACGTGGTCTACGAGGGGTCGCGTGCATGTCATTTTCTGTTTTTGGGGTGCCTGTGCGTTGCGTGACCCGTCATCTTTCCCCAGGGGTTCCATACAGCCTTGCTAGAGCACTAGGGTACGAATTCCATCTAGTACCCTACCCCTTCGACCCCCAATTGCCCAGGACAATAGTTTACTGCAACTCCCATACGCACAACAACATCAGTGCCATGGCTGGGAGGCGAGCAAGCGGTAAGGGTGGCAAAGGTGGGCGAGCCTCAAGAGGTGGGCGTGGTGGGCATGGTAGGGGATGTGGCCGGGATTTGCAGGCTACCCCTAGCCCCCCACGTGTGGAGGACCAGTCAGGGACACCCATGCCCCCCCCATGGTTGAGGGAAACGTGGCTGACACCATCTCTGCTCAGCCCTTGAGCCCTTGTCGGCTGAGCAGAGATGGCTGACTTCCAGGTCGCCAAGTCTAGGCCACGGGTGGCGATGCAAATCAGTGTCACCGGGTCACGTGGATCAGGGCCAGCCATGTCATCTGCTGCCCCGATTAGGCGGGGTGGGGAGGCTGCAGGGGCAGCTGCAGCTCTGTCCACCCCAGCTCTAACTCTCCCAGCCAGGACAGTGTTGGTCCCGATCCATCAGACTGAGGTTCCCCCTGCCAACATCACACTTCAGCTAATGCCTGCCGAAAGTCATATGGTCAGTGTGCCATCGCACACTACTACTACACAGTCCACCAGTGCTCCTGCCCCTTGTGGCCAGAGAGGCGTAGGCCACTCAGGATCCCCACCACCTTCAAAAAGAAAGAGGAAGAGTGCTTGTCCAGTACAGGGTGATGCCCCAGACACGGCTACACAGTCCAGCACGCCAAGGAATCCTAGCTTCAATGATGCCGAACTGGATGCACTTGTGCAGTATGTGTCCGCACATGACGGCGAAATGTTGATCACTTCAGGGTGTAAGATCACACCTGCTCGACGTCAGGCACACTGGCAGTCCATCGCGGACAGCATAAGTGTCCTTGGGTTTGTGAGGCGCACAGCTGGTGAGTGCTACAAGCGCTGGAACGACCTTAAGTGCAGGGCAAAGAAAAAGCTGGCCTCAAGTCATGCCGCAACTCTGGTGACTGGAGGTGGGTCTCCACAAGAGGACATTGAACTCACTCTACATGAGCATGTTGCTGGGACCTACGTCACAGAGGAGCAGATCCAAGGTGTGGGAGAGCTTCCAGATTACGAGGCATTGTCCGGTGAGTGCACATGCATGTGTGTGTGATCCATGTGTATGTTGTTTGTGGGAGGGGTTCTGGTTGTGTGCCAGGTGAGGGTCTGTGTGCCAGAGTGTTTCGGGTCACCCATGTGCTTCATCCAATACATTCTGCGCACCTGGATTTGGGTATTAGAGTATCCCTTCTGCCCACAGTAGACATTTTGCACTACATCACGCCAGTTGCCCTTGAAGTGGCATCTTGCAACAACATTGTTCCGTATTTTGCTGTGTTCATTCAGGCTGATTGTTTGAATTCCCCCACTTTTACTACGCATTTCTCTGCCCTATTGTCACATACATGACATTCCTATGGTACATGCCATTTGTGTGATGGCATGTGTCATGTATGTGGATTGGACATGCCACTCACAGGCCAATGTGTGTTGGCACTGCTAGCCAGCATGCAGCTAATGTGTTGCTCTTCCATCTTGGTGTCATCAGTGTCTGACATTTTCCTCCCCTTCCAACTCAGTGACAGTGCATGCATGGGAGGGTTATAGTCATGTGGGACATGTGTCAATCAAGTACTGCTTCTGTAGCTTTTCTGGCCTAATTGTGTGCCATGGTGCTAATGCCCGTTTCCATTTTTTGTCTTTCATGTTTTTCCAGAGGATGATGCACTTGATGCTGTCGAGGGTGAGGAGATGGTGCAGACCCAGGAGGGATCTCAAGCACGACCGGGCACCAGTGGGGGACGTGGTTTGGTGGTGGGGGAGAACCCTCTCTTGCTGCAGGCCATAGTGTCCAGGGGTGTCTCTGGCTGCACCTCCCCAGACCTCTTTTCAGGTGTTGATTCGGATGAGACCTATGTGGATTCGCAGGTATGTGTTCATGGAAGGGATACTGTTCTGTCCGACCCACCTGCACCAGGGGTAGAGCCCACTATGGGGATGTCAGTGTTGGTAGGTGTGCCTTTGGTGGTTACGGATGCAGGGCCACACTCCGCAACATCTCATCCTGTTCCTGTGCCAGCAGATCAGAGGGGGAATGCAGTCCTGCAGCCTCAGGCAGTGCCGACACAGCAAGGCGCAGTTCGCCTTGCCCCAGACAGGTGTGGTGCCCGCCAACGCGGTGGCCGTCAGCCACCAGGCAATACCGCATGGGAGCAATCCATATACGGTATGGCAACCCAACAGGCAGCATCATCTGAGATGATGGCTCAAGCCATGGAGATGGTGGCCACTTCCATTGTCCCCCCAGAAAGGCAGATGGTGCAACTATAGCAGGCAACAGACTCCATTTGCCAATCACTCAGGGAGGACATGTTGGCATCCAACAGGGACAGAAGGGCGACACTGGACAATCTGAGGGAATCCATTTCTTTAGAGGCCCAGGGCCAGAGGGAAGCCCTGAGGGGAGAAGTCCGGCACCTCCGGCAGACTCTTGTGGACCTTGAGGCTTCCACTGTCACAAGGACGGAACAGCTGCTGGAGCGCGTCACCCGTACGCTCTCAGCAGAGATGCAGGCAACTCGGGCAGAGGTCCGGGCATCACGTCGGGTGGTGCATGGGGATCTCCGCACCATATACCTCCAGAACGAGACCTTCCACACCCGCATGCTTGATGCCATGGAGGACCAAACTAGGGCTCTGCGTGGGCTGCCTCCCATAGCACCACCACCTCCTGTGGCAGCAGCAGCAGAGGTTGAGGAGAGCGAATCCAGCGATGAATCTCCCACGATGTCGTAGCCGTGCAGGCCATGAGCCCATGGAGGTGTTTTTTTTTTGCAACATCCACACAGGTGGCTGTTGGTGAGCACCCTGTCCTCGGACCTCCTGGGTGGCCTCCCCCACGCCCCCTGGCCCACACATGGCCATTTTTGATTTTTGATTTTTTGTTGCAGTGTGTTGCCTTGTGTGGCTCCCGTGGGCATCCACTGTATTCCGGCTGGGCACATGCAGGCTTGTCCTGAGTTTGGGTTAGATGCTTGGGTTCGTGAGACACACACCCCTCCTGCTTCCCATTTCCATGGGCTTGCAAAGGGTATGCCCAAGTGACAGTGACTTACACAGTGACGTTGGACTCCCACGACATGTGTGGGCAGTCTGTAGTCAATGCTGTGTATACATTCCTAGTGCATATTGTTGTTGTATTGTGCACTGCATGGTGTATTGATGTGTGCTTGTGCATCCATGTCTCCCTCCTAATTTGCAGGTTCATTCCTCATGTCTTCACAAGGCCGTCCACTTTGGAGATGGAGTTCATGTTGTGAGCAGTGGACTTCCAGATGTGCGTGGCAACAACACTGTACAGTTGGAGGATGTGGATGTGCTGGCATTCTGATGTTGTAAGACTACGTATCCTTTACCTTAGTACTGTCATGTTTATGCTATGTGGATTGTATTGTGGTAAGTATTTGGTCATGTGTCTTGTTATTTCTACATTTATGTGGGCATATTGTGTGTGGCCAGTTTCCATTAGGGACACTGTACTTTGCGACACTTGTGTCATGTTTGGGGGATGACTTTGTTTGCTCTCACATGGCATGTCATGCCATGGTGTGTTGGGTGGTGGTGCTGGGGAGGGGTTGGGTGACATGGCACTGCTGTCATGTTGTATCTTGCAAGGGGGTAATGATTTTAGCAGCATAAAAGTGTGTCTTTTGATGACACAGCATTGGTGGTGTTTGTGTAGGAAGGGAAGCACACAATGGAACACTTCCAGATGTACAATCTCAGGCTGGTATGGTTGTGACAGTTGACTGTCCATTGAGGCATCATCATTGTCAGATTGTTTCATCATTGATTGTCAGCTGGTATGTGCCAGGGCTGTGTGCACTCCACAAGGGTGTGATTTTATGTGAAGTAATTAGCCACCAGCTGCGTACGGGCTGCCTCACCCCATGCCCTTTCCCCTCCCATGCGCAGCGGGCATGCATGTGGTTGGGTATGTGGGGGCACCACCATGTCCACGGCCAGACCCCGGTGTGTTGCAACGTTGTGCAGGACACATGCTGCCACTATGATCCTGCACACTACTGGGGGAGCGTATAACAGCTGCCAGCCAGAACGGTCAAGGGAGCGAAAGCGTGACTTGAGCACTCCGAATGTGCGCCCCACGATGCCCCGGGTTGCAATGTGGGCTGTGTTGTATCTTACCTGGGGTGGCGTGGTGGGGTTCCGAATTGGCGTCATCATGTGGGTGCTGAGAGGGTAGGCACTGTCCCCTGGGGAGGTGGTGATGGGTATCATTAGTGGGGTTGTGACATTACTCAGTATCTGACATGCATGCATGCGCAGTGGCATTTATACTCACCGAGCAGCCATGTATCGCCATGCCGCCCAGCTTCGATGTCCCGGTTTAGTGTAGACATTCTGTAAATGAAACTGTCGTGGGTGGAGCCTGGATAGTTGGCGTATACTGAGGTGATGATTCCCTTGGCATCACATACTACCTGGACGTTGATGGAATGCCAGTGCTTGTGGTTTCTATAGATGTGCTCAGTTGCCCTGGGGGGACGTAGAGCCACATGGGTGCAATCAATGGCACCTAGCACTTTGGGGAATTGTGCCAACCCGTAGAAATCCTGGGAGACAGCCTGCCTTTCTGCAGGTGTTCTGGGCAGGTATATGTGCCTGCGGACTGATGGGCGTGCAGTGATGATGGCCAAGACCTGGTGTAGGCAGCGTGACTGCGTGGCCTGTGACACCCCCCACACTATGGCACTTGTCCGCTGAAATGATCCAGTGGCCAAGAAGTGCAGTACATTAAGGACCTTCTCCAGGGGGCTGAGTGCTTGGGAGCACAGGGTGGTTGATGTGAGGTCATCCTCCCACTCACTGACCAGGTCGAGTATTATGTGAGGTGGAAACATGTACCTCCCATACACATGGTCATCAGGCATCCCAAAAAGGCTTGTTCTGGGTGTAAAAATTCTGGCCCTGACTATCCTCCTCCTCCTCCTGCGGTATCCCACGGCCACTGCTGCTAGGAACGGTATATTCATCCTGGCGTCTGAGCTTGTTTGTTGTTTGCGCATACTTTTATGCTGTGCGGGTCGACATACGCCTGCTTCCTGCTGGCGTACGTGTTTCCGGATTGGCCACGTTCGATTCCATGAATACGTGTTGTAGGCGAACGTGTAATACTTCCCGCGCACCCCTGAAATACACGTACCCAGCCCGATCGCGTGTAAAACTTCCCACGCACCCCTGAAATACACGCACCCAGGCCAATCGCGTGTAAAGCTTCTCACGCACCCCTGAAATACACGTACCCAGCCCAATCGCGTGTGAAACTTCGCGCGCACCCCTGAAATACACGTACCCAGACCAATCGCGTGTGAAACTTCGCGCGCACCCCTGAAATACACGCACCCAGGCCAATCGCGTGTAAAACTTCTCGCGCACCCCTGAAATACACGTACCCAGCCCAATCGCGTGTGGAACTTCGCGCGCACCCCTGAAATACACGTACCCAGCCCAATCACGTGTGAAACTTCGCGCGCACCCCTAAAAATACACGCACCCAGACCAATCGCGTGTAAGATCTTTCGCGCACCCCTGAAATACACGCACACGCTCCCCCAGGCCCGATCGCGTGTGAAACTTCTCGCGCACCCCTGAAATACACGTACCCAGCCCAATCGCGTGTGAAACTTCTCGCGCACCCCTGAAATATACGCACCCAGGCCAATCGCGTGTAACACTTCTCTCGCACCCCTGAAATACACGCACACGCTCTCCCAGGCACGATCGCGTGTAAAACTTCCTGCGCACCCCTGAAATACACGCACCCAGGCCAATCGCGTGTAAAACTTCCCGCGCACCCATGAAATACACTTACCCAGCCCAATCGTGTGTAAAACTTCTCGCGCACCCCTGAAATACACGTACCCGCTCCCCCAGGCCCGATCGCGTGTGTAAACACACGCGTACCCCTAGAATACACGTACCCAGCCCAATCGCGTGTTACCGCGAAACCCGTAATACACGTTCCCCGCTTGGCGTTTGCTGTTTGGCAGTCCGGTAAACCGGTCCAGGGTTGGCGCAGCCCTTTGCGCTGGTTTTGGGATTTTGATGGCTTTTCCTTGCGCGAGGGCGTTCTTGGGGGCGTAACTGGCGCTGCTGCAGGCTCGCTGCGCCACGCTGCGCCGCGGATGGTTTTGGATGCGAGAATCCATGAATACGCTGTGCGCGGAAATCGATTTTATCGCACGCGGCTGGCGCAGACATTCGCACGGGCATGCTGTGCGCCAGCTGCGTGCGACACTTTTGTGCGAAATTCCATGAATTACCCTGCTGGTGTTGTTTTGTGGTGAACTTCGATCTGTGAGAACAATTCACTTGGGCCCTTGGTTAATAAAACACCCTTCTCTGTGTGCTGACGATTGGTGGCAGAAATTGTACAATGGCACGGACATGAAATTGTTAATTCCTCTAACGCCTTTGCTAGTGGAAATAGAAAGTCGGTTGCAGTTGGAACCATCGTAGACAGCATACATTGAGTTGGGGAAGAGATGGACTGAACGAAGAGGGAGGGGTGGGCTCAGCTGAAATTTTGCTGAAAGACGTGTTGTGGTGTTCTGTTTTGTTTTGTGTTATTTTAAAAGTTTTTGTGTAAACCAATAAAATAAAATTTAAATATATATATATATATATATATATATATATATATATATATATATATATATATATATATATATATATATATATATATATATCTAAGAAGAAAGGATTATATTGCCAACATATGCCGAAGGCTTATGTCTCCAAGCATTCCATATCAAGGCTTTTTATCCAGGATAACGCAGAGCATGGGAATATGTCCCATTCTTAAACCCTTCTGACGGTCCCAATGCTTATGGGGTTGATGGAATTTGTTGGATATTTGATCATTTATCAAATATATTTTGCCTATACACTAATTTGCCACAATGCTAATGGAACATCCCTAGGCAATCGACTACAGTTTCTATTTATAAAAAACACACAAGTGTCTAAGGAGGAAAGCAGTTTCACTGGGAATCCTTCGTATGCAGCATTATCTGGGGAAAATTTTCTAGGTTTAAGCTTTCCCAATTCTCGTTTCAACAATCAGAGTGTTGCAGAAAGTAGCATCATATCTTCTCTGGGATGTCAAACAAAGCAAACTCACTAGGATTAAACAGTTAGACGCCCTCTGTGGGATATTTCAATCACCCAATCGCTCACATTCTGGCATCTTTCACTGTCTTCCACACTTCTTTCTTTAATTAGTAACAGACAATGTTCCTAGATTCCTTGCTATTTTCATCTTGCCTTCTTTGGGAAACCCACTTATCGGGGCAGGGTGTGAGGGATTGTCATCTGACAATTGTGTAAAAGCCTGTTTTTGTAAATGATTTCATAATAATAAAATGATGTGGGTAATCCATCTGTGAAACTGTGGTGTGCTAAATGGAACCCCCTTCCTGTGCCAAAGGGAAACTTTGTGCCAAAGGGAAAAGCTTTAATGAGGCATAGTGTACACCTGTGCCCTGCTCCTTCAGTATCTTCATCTGCAGCCCCTGCTTTCTGATGGCATTGAGCAGGTTCAGAGCTCACAAGTGCTGAGGTTGAATGTAAGTCTACACTTCTGTTCCTAAAACACCATAATAATGATGAACTACCCACCTGCTGGCAGGATAGCTGATGAAAATAAGCCATACCTATTTTGGTATGGTGGTTGGTAGTTCCCATAATGATTAGAGGTGCATCCGATTTGTAGCAGATTTGCATCAACAGGTATGGGAGGGTATGTGGATTTCAGGGACCTGCCTGTCTGCATACAAGTGAATGGCCAAAAGGCTGGTTGCATGCCTCTGTTGACTCTCTGGGAGGAAAGGTAACTCCTCCCTTGCCAGGTCTGGATTCTCCCAGCTGGGGATGCCATGCGGACCTGACTTCAAATAGCCAATTCCATAACAAAGGCCTGTCACACACTAGAGGGATGTATACCAAAGAGCCTTTGAAGCTGCAGGCTGGGGAAGCATTGGAATCAGTATAAGGAGCACAAATGGGTACGGGAAGGATTACTCCATCTTACTCTTCTGTGAGAGTTTGTCTCCTTCCTGTCCCCTCCACTTCCTGTGGATCAAGGCCCTCTGGGTATGACTAATGAAGGCAAGGATCACTTGTCACAAGGGAAGTGACTGAGACCCTTATAGCAGGCTTGCTTTTATTCAATGTATTCAATCCCCCATTGCCTGTTCCCTATAAAAGAGGTATCAAAAGGGCATCAGAAAGAATTAATTTGTACCTCTTTTGGGAGAGTTGATCCTCCCAATGCTTGACGTGAAGAAGGCATGCTCCAAGGCACAGGCATGGGCTGCTCCCAACAGTGGTAAGACAGACATAGGAGACTGACAAGAAGACATGATTCAACAAGTTTTAGTAAAGGACACAAGAGCTCAACTATCCCTGTAGCTATGATGATGGGAAGAAAGAAACAAACTGGTGCTCATCAGGATGCCTCACAAAAATTCTGTCCTCCATCCAAACATATTCTATCCTGTGCTCGATCCATACGACTAATAATCTAAACAACATTATCTTAGCCTAAGTATGTTTGCTTCTCTCCTACTTGTCTTGTGTTGGCTGGCTTCTGACCCCCACCCATTTGTGTCTTTGGTTTTCTCGTATTCTCTCTCTCTCTCTCTCTCTCTCTCTCTCTCTCTCTCTCTCTCTCTCTCTCTCTCTCTCTCTCTCTCTCTTTCTCTCTCTCTCTCGCTCTCTCTCTCTCCCTCTCTCAGGCTACATCCTGCTGTTATAGTTCAAAGTTGGGTCCTTTAAGTCTTGCTCCCTTCTTAGAGAAGGTTACTAATGACCACCATGCAAGCGTTCTTATCAATTCAAAAGGTTCATCTCCACATTGGAGTAGCTGGTTCTCTAAACCTTTTCCTTGTTTGCAATAACAATATTGCTTCGTTCTGACTGTTCTGATTTTATATTCTGTCTCTTGTTCACTCCTAATGGGTCTTTCAACCTCCTCTGGCTTTCCAACATGCGCTCCCTGGCCCTTTAGGTCATCTGGATATGGTATGGCTTCACCTCCTCATGTGGTATTCTGTGGCTCAGCCCCTGATGGGCTATATCACCTCTCAGGTCATCTGGTTATCATCTGACTTTAACCCCCTCTTGAGGTATTTTCAGAGTCAGCCCCTTGTAGGTTATCGAACCTCTCAGGTCATTGGGTTCTCATGATGCTTTCACACCCTCGTGGGTTATTTTCTGAGTCAGCCCCTAGAGGGCTGTCTGGCTTCTCAGGCCATCTGATTCTTGTGTATCATTCACCCCCGTGTAGGGTATTCTCAGGGTTATCCCCTCATGGGCTGTCTTGCCTCTCAGGCTGTCAGTTTCTCTGGTTCTATTCACTGTCTCATGGAGTGTTCTTAGGGTCAGCCCCTCGCACTCTATCTGGCCACTCAGGCTGTTGGATTCTCTGGTTGCATTCAGCTCCTCGAGGGGTATTCTTAGGGTCAGCCCCTGGTGGGATGCCTCGGTGTCCCACTGCCTTCCTCCTGCATCTTCTGATCTACAGCGTATCTGTTCTGCTGCGGCAGTGCTCGTTGAGGAAGACCCTTATTCCTGTCACTGTGGAACCGTGACCCTGACCTTTTCATGGTCAGGTCTCCTCTTTCATTTCCTCCTGCCTGCGACTGATAGGACTTCGCATCTGGAGGGTTGGATGACGGTATGTTGGTCTGGTGGCAACTCATTTCTCCGTTGGTTTGGTGGCTCAGGGTTCTTCCAGCTCTCCACCTTCCTCATCTTGGCAACATTCCGCAGTCTCTGGGTTTCCTCCGCTGACCATGTTCATGCCGTCAAGCTCCTCCTCGAAGGGAGATATCCCCTCCTCTGCACTCCAGTCCAGGCTTTTGTGTTTCGCCCTCAGGCTGGCCTTCTGCATGGGTCTCAGGTCTTTTAAATGCCTTCCTGGAGAGAGGAGACCCCATTGGTGCCATTCTTCAGCGATGGGCCTTAATAGAACTGGGTCAGAAATCAAGCCAGTCACCTTTAAAGGGCCCTGCACTTAGGGTACTGCTCACTTTCCATATATCCAACAAATGCTTGGGATTCTGAGTTAAAGAGAGGTATAGTAACTTTTGTTGGGATTCCTTGTCCCCTAAAGGGGAGTAAACCCCAGTGAGATCCTCTGTGGGTGTTAAGCGGAGCTGGATCACCTCCCTAGTCCTAACAGGGGTGGTGCCCCCTTGGGAAGAAGGGACACATTCTGTGCAGTCATCACACTGCCCACTCCCAGTGAACATTTGGGGTGACAGTTGTTGAGGAACAATGCCTACCACTCTGCTACCATATCTCCCTAGGCTGGGATAGCAGAGACTGAAAAGGACTCACCTCGTCCTGGCGTCCCCTGCACTGGGTCTAACAGCATCCTGCGAGCCAGAACAGCAACACAATCTGATTTGGCCATTTTATCTGATTCACACCAGATTCAATCCACGTTCAATACCTTTTGAACCAGTGGGACCCGCTGGTGCTGCCTTTGTCACTCACTCATAGTTTTTACGACTGCTGTTTTCATCATCAAACCAGTTTCATGGTGAATCGTCCAGCAGAACTTCATCACTCGACCCGCTTGAATGCCAGCGCACTGTAAAGATGATGTGCACCGAACCAAGCATCGAACCACAAAGGAATTCACATCACATCTTAATTTAAAAACACTGGATCATTGTGTCACTGATTTGTTTCAAACCATTTCTGATCGTCAAACCGCTCCTGCTAATCCATTCCACCTGCATCGTTTGATGCTGCCCTCGAACCACACAGAGCACCTGCTTGAATCCGACTCTATGCTGACTCACTTCCAACTCGCCATCAGGGATCAACGCAACTCGACAACTTAAAACTTTGTTCCACCCTCAAGCACAGCAGTCCAAAGCCTGACTTCACACAGTTAAATCCCCTAACATTGGGATCATGTTCTTTCAAGTGACCCTGTCCACCTGGTTCACCTTTTGGGGCTCTAGAGACTGGTGAAGTCCCTTTTGGTCTACAACAAAATTGTGGCTGGAGGGTAGTTTAACAACCCAAATGAGCAGCCCCTTCACAGGTTCCTAACCTTACCCAAACAACAAAGCTACTGAGTCAAATCATTTCTGAAGAGTGAGGGCCACACCTTCAATAAAAATAATGTTTATTCCACTCAACAATTCTAAAAACGATAACACATTATTAGTATACAAATTATATCTTATTTGATTTATTTTCTCAAAAATTAAACAAACAGGAGAGCGGCCACAGCAATACAAAAGGATAGAATTAGTAAAGTGCATCGCACTACACAGTACATTATGGTCAGCTACACATCACTATTCATTCATTCAAAAAACTCAATGTTACCCTCTCATACAATTCACACTCCATACACCCAACATGTTTCATTCCTTTCTCTATTACTAAAAGGAATCTACAAGAATGTCTTCAGGGGCTTGCTGTCTCCTGCTTTCCTTGTAAACAATGTCTGGATATTATTTCTTAATCCAAACGCACCCAAAATATATTCCACTCAATAAATTTGGGTGTGATCAATCCTGACAGACCCAATTTTCTCTTCTCAGTTGAATCACTATTCTGGAATGCATCAGTTGTGGTTCTGTGCTTGTCGCGATCATCTGTCCTTCTTTGCTACAGTATGCTGGTAAATTCGACCCGGTCCAATCTTAAATCAAGTGTGGACGCTCATTCTTCCATCGCTAGTGGTGCATTCTCGTACTTGAATGTGGAGCGAGATCTCATTTCTGTACCCGGTATAGAATTGAGGATAATGTTGTCACTTGTGTTAAATGATCTGGTCACTCAGCCATGATGTTCGACAAATTATTGTATTTCTCCTTTGATTCTGACAGCGTGGTTTCAGCTGGTCCATCCTCCTCTGTTCCCAGAATCTCTTTTAGGTCTCTTTTGCCCCAATTATCACCAATACATATCCTTTGAACAACATTGTGGTTTTTCTTGCCTGTTTCCTCCCTGACAAAGTATCCAGAGTGCTTATATATTCCTCTTCTGCATCTTCTTCTTTTACAGGGGTGGGTTCTTGATAGTGTTTCTAAAAGTTAGTTGTTTGATTGATTTGTTCAGTTAAAATATATAGTTTTGGCCATTCTTTTATTTTGGAGCTGCTCTACTATTGTTGTTTTGGTTGCTACTGCCATTACATTCACACCCCTTTTAAGAGAATAGCCTTGCCTTGAAAAATGTTATGACACAAGGTGAAGGAAGTATTTTGATTGGCTGTGCCTGTTTTACTTTTATGATTAGGATCATTGTTGGTTTGTACAAGTGTGAGGGCTGAGTAGGCGGTTTAGACACTACTTATTTGTGTACTCCTGCAAAGCAGGCGTCATTTGATGACACTTAGTTGCACTGTCTCCCAGCACCTAGGCAGCAGGAGGCTGGGATATTTCCTTTTGCCACCAGCCTCATAGATTCCACCATGGGCTAAGTCAATGATAGGGTGGCACTGGCTTATTTCTCTCCTTAACCATTTTCCCACCTGTCTGTCTTTTCATCACAGCCATGTGTCCTCAATAATAAGGACCTTCTAATTTCCCCTTTATTTCTCCTCTTGCTAATCTCTCCATCACCTGACTGCCAAGCCACCTCCTAGAATATTTTCCACATGTTTGGTCTGCTTCCCCTTCCCCACTCTTGTTCACCAGATGTTCAACATAACTGTGGCACCTTCTCTCTCTGTCTAAGCCTAACAAGGTCGTACCTACTTTACTTTAGATTATTTATAAGGCGCTGCCAAAGTGGCCCGGAGGCATATGGGCACCGAAGGAGCTGGACACTTGGCACCTTATCTAAACAATGGTGCAGACTAACCCTAACCCAGGGATTTAACTGAACAGGTGTGTTTTAAGCTGTTTCCTAAAACACTCCAGAGACAGGCAACTTCTTAATTCAACAGGCAGGGCATTCCACTTGAAAGGGGCAGTCACCCAGAAGGCACCTTTTTTAACTAATTCAAGTGTGGCTTTCGGTATTTGCAACAATTTTAGGCTGCTTGAGTGCAGCGTGCATGGTTCTGGTTTGTTTTGGAGTCTGCAGGCTATGTATGTGGGAAAAAGCCCTGTCAAGGCTTTATAGGTAATTGCCAATAACCTGAAGTCCATCCTGGCTGCAATGGGCAGCCAATGCAGTCTTCCATGCACCTCCGATACATGCTCACCCTTCCGCATCCCCATAATCGCTGTAATAGTGCTGTTTTGCACTACTTGGAGTTTAGCTAGTTCTCCTTTACCAATACTCACTAGTAGCAAACTGCAGTAATCTATTTTTTATGTTATGTTATGTTATTTGGCATTTATATAGCGCTCTATATATCAATGGTATGACCTCAAAGCGCTTGTGGGTTGAACGCCCTCGGGGACCGAAGTCCAGGTTAGTTGAGAGAGTAGGGTGCCATAGGACACTTGGGTGCACCTATTATGTGTGCAGCTAATGCGATTGTTTGATGGAAGCTGCATCCTAGCATTGGGTGTAATGGTATCAAGATCAGTTGAATGTCTGCAGTCTGGAGGGTGGACTCTGAGACTGGGTTCTGGCTGCGTTAGGCCTGTGTAGGACGCTTATGTGTGCAGTTAAGCTGATTTTTCGTTGGTTTAGCTGCATTTTAGCAGGGTGTTGAGGTGTTCATGGAGAATTGTTGGTATGTGAGCAGCTAGGCGGAAATTGATCGAGGGGGTAGCTGCGCTCTATTGTTTGTTAATGTAGAGTAGAGAGGGAGAATAGTGATAGGAGAGGTGAGTTTCTGGGGTGGATGATTTATTCTTACGAGCATGCTGTTCCAGATTTTATTTACACGTATTGCGATTGCTGAGCTCAGAGTGTCCTTATTAGTGACATAATAGTTGCTTCCGTTGGTGTCATTGCTCAGTATTTCCTTGAGCGTTTGTTTGCAGTTTGCAGGCTCTGAGCAGCCTTAGAAGGTCTTATCAGCATTATGGAAAGAGGCAGGTTTTTAGTGCTCTGCAGAAGGCCATGAAGTCATGGGTGTGTCGAATGTGTGAGGGGAGGGAGTTCCATAGAGTTAGAGCCAAAGTTGAGAAGGTGGATCCTCCAATCCATCCAGGAATTGGAGGTTGGAATCACTAGAAAGAGGACAGTGCCTGATCTTAGGGTGCGAGATGGGAGGTAGGGTTTTTAGCTGAGATAATGGCCGGGAAAACAATTTTGCAGCCCTTTTGAGAAATAAATGGGCGAATATGCGAAAGTACTCTTATGTAATTTGCTGACACCGAAACAAAGTTATTGACCTGTGCTGAGTGTCTGATCAAATACAACACCCATTATTTCCATTTTTCCTTTAGTGAGAATTTTGTGCTTAGCAATGTAGAATGTATCATATTCTGCATTAAGCTTAAGTAATCTGGTCCTAGAACCTACAATCATGAGTTCTGTTTTTTCGTGGTTCAAGGCCAACCCACGCATATCTATCCACTCTTGTATCAGTTTGTATGTTTCTGTCACCATTATGGAGTCTTTCCCATACTTGCCTGTCAAAGGGATAAGACATTGAGAATCATTGGCATAGTTTGAGAAACGGACCCCTTTTTGCACTAAAAGCTGAAAAAGTGGAGCTGTGAAAATGTTATACAGCACCGGGAATAAAGATGCCACCTGTGGTACGCCATAGCACAGCTGGGGTCGAATCAGCTTCCGCTTGCCTACTGCATACCCGGATGGTTCTGATACTTAGAAAAGACTGCATCCATCCCTGTGCCTGATCTCTGAAGTTGGCCACCTCCCGTAATCTGGTCAAAAGCAGAGGTGGTCCACTAAATCAAATGCCGATGATAGATCCAGTGACATGAGTAGCATGGTTTCCCCTTCATTGATATTAGACATCATATTGGACTTCAGTTCCAGCAAAGCCGATTCTGTGCTCAAGCCTGGTCTAAAGCCCGACTGACCTCCATTCAAAAGTAAAGTAAAGTAAAATAAAGTAAAGTAAAAAACATATTAAAAATACAATATTGCACTTGTCAAACAAATGAAACAATCTCTGGAAAGGTGAGGGGTGATGAAGATGGGATGGGATAAAACCAGAAAAAGCCCAAAATGCGTGTTTTAACTTCTCTGATGTCTGCAAACATTTCAGATGTTCAGGGACATTGCTGTGATGTTTGCGAGCTTGGCAAAAGTTCGAGCACATCATGCATATTTCTGCATTACAGGGTCGGTGAAAAGCAGTTTCTGGATGGCTTATAACTTTGGCGCCATTCAATGAAACTGCATGATATGTTACAATATACTTTTAGACCCAACTTCGGCATCTTTTTCAAGGTTTGGTGCTGTTTTGCCAAGAGGGGTCAACATTAGAGGGGAGGTTCCAAAATGTTTGAGCTGCTTATAAATTCGGTGCCGTTTGATGAACCTGTGTACATGTTTTCAAGAAAATGTAAGACTGGGCTTTGAATGTTTTTTCAAAGTTTGGTGGGATTTTGTCAAGAGGGGGCAAACCTAGAGGGGGTCACAACATTTTTAGATGCCTTATAGCTTTGGTACCGTTTGACGAAGCTCCACAACCATTTGCAAAAAGATTATAGACCCAACTTTAAATGTTTGTGCAATGACTGAATGGATTTTGTCAAGTGGGCGAAATGTTGTATGCCTATTTTTGTACTTACATTTTGACACTTCTCATCAAATAAAACACAGATGGATTTGCAGCAAACTAGTGCGAGGAGCAGTGGCAAGGACCCGGAAGCATGGTTTCACAAATATGTCTGTGATTTATTTTTTGAAAAGGTCATAATGTAGATACCGAAAATAGTGATATAACTTTGGTGACTGAGGTATAGCCAGTTGGCTATGGCTAGTGGTAAGATTGTCCGGGGCACCATGCCACTGGCCATGGGCACCAGGGACCGGCAATGTGGTAACGTTTTTCAAAATCGTGATTGCCTTAAATGGGAATAGAAATCTGCCCACTGGCTATGGCCACCAGGGACCAGAAATTGGGTTAAAGTGGGCATGGCCACCAGCGACCAGCTATGAGGTAACGTTTTTCAAAATCGTGATTGCCTTAAATGGGAATAAAAATCTGCCCACTGGCTATGGCCACCAGGGACCAGAAATTGGGTTAAAGTGGGCATGGCTACCAAGGACCGGCTATGTGGTAAATTGTTTCTAAATCGGGATATCTTTGAAAGGGAAAGAAATTCTGCTCATAGCTACAGGCCGGAGTGCTGGACGGGACTGCAGCAAACATGCACAAGGAACATCAGCAAGTACCTGAAAGCATGCTTCTACATATCTGTCCTGTATTTCATTTTTTGCAAAGTGTCAAAATGTATCTACAAAAAATAGTGATATGATATTGGTGCCTGGGCAGTGGGCCTGGTCCTCGGCAAGAACAACTGTCTACTCCGATTTGCTTATTGGGTGGGGCATGCCCCATCGACTGTGGAGACTGGCCATGCCTGCAAGCCATGAGCCCTGGCCATTCGTCACATTAAAGGGGTATAGTGGGCACTGGACCAGGATGCAGTGAATAACTTTGGTGCATTGGTGGAGCTAGGATCATGGTCGAACCTCATATCCTAGGCAATTCAGCCATGACTTTCATCCCCAGCATGCGCTGCTGAAAATGAGACATGAAAATGAGACACATCAGTATGCGCTGAAAGAAATATGTTTGTCAAAGGAGGTTTATAGTTTTTTCATGTGTGTTAAAGAGGAATTATTAATAACTTAAATACAATGCTGTAACACATTTTCACTTCTAAAAACTTTGAAATTCACTGAAAAAATCTTTGATAAAGGCACGTTATGTTTAAGTTGCAGTTATAAAAACCTATGAAATTCATTGAAAAAACTTTGTTAAAGGGATGTTTTGCTTGCAAGGTAAAATCGAAAAACCAAAGCAATTCGCAAGTTATGGTAAGCTATGCAACCATAACGCGTGCCACCACCATGCACTGCTAAGACTAATGCCCCTAGGACATCAAAACTGACATCACAAACAGCATCAATTTGGATGTGTCAGTTCATATTTGATCACATTTCCTGTGGAAACGGTGTCCATTCTTCCTTGAAGCAGACTAACATATGTTTCAATTAATGAGCATAAGAGTTTATTTAAGTAGTAGGAGAATAGAGGCTAGACCGACACACAGACCGTGACTCACAGTGCTGCGCTACTGTAAAAAGATGCCAAGCTATTTTCCAGCTGCCCACAGCCTGTACAGTGCTGCGCTGCTTTCAAACTAGGTCAGCGCTTTAAACCATAAATGAAAAATAAAAGAAAGTTCTACAGTTTAGTACACACACTTAAACCTCTGACCGCACAGATGAGGTGGGAGCCTCAAAGGTCGAAGTTTTGGCATTGACCCTGCTCCTCAAGGCATTCATCTACCAACTTTGAATCTCATCCGAGCGCAAACTTCTGGGTCCTTTTCTCTATAGCCTCCTCTAACGTACTAAAGGTGGGTTTCCTGCGTTGATCCGGGGACTCTATCATTTTTAGCTACTTGCTTTTTCAGTGCCTCCTCACTCTGTTAGCTCATGTACAGGAGCAGCAGGAGTGGACTGCCGTGTCTGATCCACAGGGCACACACAAGGACGCAATACTCACGAGACTGCAGGGGTGTTGCTAGGACTGGAAAAGATCTGGGGCTACACTAATGGCAGACTGTCGGGACTCAGGGCTAGCTAGCCTTTTGGTTGTAGCCCCTAAGATTCTATCTGGGTCTACAACCAAAAGACCCAGGGCTATGGCCCCCTAAACCCACCCCTAGCAACGCCTCTGCGAGACAGTATCCAATATGGGCCTGGTAGAATCAGGATAGGAAATGGCTCTGAATCAAGACCCAGTCCAGCCCTGACAAGTGTACCACACAAGACAATATGCAGGGATGAAACAAAGGAATAAGGGCTATGAACCATATTTGGATGTTATGAAACCTAGGCTATTGCGCTCGTTATATGTTAAATTTAGGTTCAGCATTCTGCCAGTAGCAGCAATATGGAAAAAGTGGAATGCTGCCAAATCAAGTAAAGGCCCACATCGTGGGGAAAGGATAGACTCATTGGAGCATTTTCTTTTGCCGAGCCCCTTGTACCTTTCTTATAGAAAAACTAGTGTAGAATCCCGTGGACATGGCCAAAGTGCAGGTTTACATTAACACAGTAGGACCACTATGTATCCTAAGTCAACAGCTCCCGCTAGCATTTACAACAGGCGAAGCTATGCAAATTGGCATCGTCTGTATCTATTCTAAGGCAACAGCGCCCACTAGCAGTGGCAACAGGCGAAGCTGTTGCAAATTGGCGTCTCTATCTATCCTAAGGCAACACCGCCCTATAGCGGTGACAACAGGCGAAGCTATTTCAAATAAGCGTTGTCTCTATCTATCCTAAGGCAACAGCGCCCTCTAGCAGTGACAACAGGCAAAGCTATGCACATTGGTACTGTCTGTATCTATCCTAAGGCAACAGCACCCGCTAACGGGGACAACAGGTGAAGCTATTGTGAATTGGCATTGTCTCTATCTATCCTAAGGCAACAGCGTCCTCTAGCAGTGACAACAGGCGAAGCTATTGTGAATTGGCATTGTCTCTATCTATCCTAAGGCAACAGCACCCTCTAGCGGTGACAACAGGCGAAGCTATTGTGAATTGGCATTGTCTCTATCTATCCTAAGGCAACAGCACCCTCTAGCGGTGGCAACAGGTGAAGCTATTGTGAATTGGCATTGTCTCTATCTATCCAAAGGCAACAGCGCCCTCTAGTGGTGACAACAGGCGAATCCATGCAAATTAGCACTGTCTCTATCCTAAGGCAACGGCTCCCCCTAGCGATGACAACAGGCAAACATACATCTGGCCTTTTAATATATTGTTAGATTAGATGTCCCAGAGGCCAAGATTGATTCTATTTGGCATTAGTTCAAAAGCTGAAGCAATGCCAGTCTGCAGAAGGTCTGATAATGCTCCCAATGTATTTGTAGTAGCTAATTAGAGTCACTGAGCTTGATTGAAAAGGACTGCACTAGTGAAGGTTCTGCCTTTAGGGATCTTTTTATTAAATTGTATTTGATGCTATTTGAATGTGCCTTTTGGCAAACATGTCATGTAAAAGGGTATTTTAAGTCGGGCTTATAATGTGCATGTACTTTATTTGCTCTGAATATTGGTGCTTTTTAGGTGTATTGTTAAATGCGTTTGTTCTAATATTTGTAACAAATTGAATTATTTTTCATATTGTGTTGTATATTTCACTAACTGAGGTACCCAGCGTACCTGTCTCCTAATTGAGTGGTGTCTCGTGTGCCCTGAAGGGATTTGCTCATGTCCTCTTGTCGGCAAGTCTTGCTTCAGTTTGCTCTGGTGTCTCATGTGCCCTTGAGGAAGTTGCTCTTGTCCTCTGTTCGGCAAGTCTTGCAGCTGTTTGTTGGTGTGTTTCAGAAACGCTTGATATTGATTTTCGCTTTGCATCAGATGGAGCTTTTCCAAGTGATGTTCATTTTTTGTGTGTCATGTTTCACTCACTCAATGGCTTCAGCACATTTTAGAAAATGTCTAAGAAAGATTGATTGATTGTGATCTCTTCTTGTGAACAAGCTTAAGTAAACTGTAACCTTGTCATTTCACATATTTGGAGTGGCATATCATTTCTTTTTAATTCCCTTTAAAAATGTTTTAATAAACACTTTAGAACTGTATACAGTAGTAATATATTTCAAAGGAATAACCAACACATCAAACATTTTGCTTCAGACACTTTTCCCAATGTTGCCTCCTTCTAGTACCTACTGTGGTGAATCGAGGTGAGCATCAGTAAATGAGGGTGTCTAGGGAGTGAATCTTTTGCATCCAAACATAGACTACAATCTTGCCCCAGACAAATAAAGGATCCATGCAAGATTTGGTAGCAGTGGGTTCAACGGTGTGGATTTGTATAGCTGGACAAACATACACACACACATACATACATTCTGCTTTTATATAAAGATTGTACTTGGCTTTTATGGCGCACAGCCGAAAGGAAGCATTTTTGACTGACTGACAGAGGAAAGCGGTAGAGACTGAATGTCTGAGAGTGGAGCAGCTAACCTCGGACTGAAGAACCTACTTACAAGTGAGAACAAGACACAAGCAGAAACCTTTGCAGCTAATCTCTAAAAAAACAATGGGAAAGGGTTTAAGGCACATAGCAGGGCAATGAGCTGACTGCCAAGCATCAGAAAGTGAAGATGCAAAAGATTATGCAAACCTGGGGTGGGGCGGGATTCATCATAAAATCCCCTTCTGTTATGACTCAGGAGACAAAAGAACAAGAGGACAGAACACTGATCAGAGAAATTTCCATTAGTTATGCAAAAAGATTCCCATCTGTCAATCTTTACTGTTACACAGTCACCCTAAATGACACAGATATGCTCAGACATGGTCCCCAAGCTCACTGTGCCAAGGGCCAAAAGCTACATGATAAATGACTTTACCAATGATTTTGTAACATGTATGGGCTTTCTTGTGATCTTGTTCTGAAGAGAATTTACCAATCAGTTTTCGGGATCAGACTCATACTGATTTCGTATATTTGTTCTGCTACTTTAATTCCACACTGGTTTAAAAAAAACAATGGGCCTCATTAGGAGTGTCTCCTAGGACCCCCCCTTGTTATTAGCATATTTCAAGTAACTTTGGGTTTCACCCTAAATTACTAGGGGAATCCAGACGTGGACCCCTTGCTCACTATTCTTAGATAGGCACAGCTACACCCTACTGATGAGGTTCAACCAGACCGAAATACGTGTCTGGGGTTGCTGTTCGTACTCTTGTTCAGAGGAGAATTGCCTAGCATTTCGGTGCTGGACTGCCCCAGGGCAGGACAAAGACTGATATGTTTGGGATATTTCTCCTCTGTGAAAGATAGTGAGCTAAAGACTGTGGGTAAGGCTCTTGTAACCAGGACTCATGTCTGGCAGAGACTCTCCCAGGACCCCCCTTGTTATTTGCTCATTAGGAGTTTGGCGGCCACGAAATGAACGGTGCCGGTAAGGGACCGGCACTGGTCATTCCGGGCCACCACATTACAAGTTCTGCAGCGGGTCCCGCTCTGGGTGCCTGGCCAGACCAGACGTGCAGAGCGGGACCCGCTTGCAGACCAGGATGCTAACAACGGACCCGTAATTAACGGGTCCGTTGTTAGCATCGTCCCCATTCCCATTGAGCCCAATGGGGGCTCAAATGGAAATGGGGATGTACTGGGTCCTGTGAAAGGGAATTACCGGCCCCTCCAAGGTCGGAATGGCCCGTTAGATCCCCTTTTGTGGGACCCGAATCCGAGTTTGGAGGTAGCCATGCCAGTAATGACGGCATGGCTACCTCCAAACTCGTAATGAGGCCCAATGACATGGAAGGCAGCCCAGAGTAAATGCCAGTGGTTATGATTAATTTGCACCCGCAGAAGGGTGCTCAGCCAATCACGTGACTGGAACAGCAGGTGAGAATACACAATCCCCGCCCGCTGTTCCAGCCACCCGAGGCCCTACCGAGGGTGGTGCTTTTTTCTTTTTTTTCTAACGTGGGGAGGCAACAGGGAGGCTCTCCCTGTTGCCTCCCCACATTACAACCACCCAATTCCCCTTTACAGGCTCGACCGGAGCCTTGCGCTCCGGTCCCCGATGCTCCCTCTGTCTGGCCTCTACCATTAAAATAGAAAAGGGACCAAGTCCTTTTTCTGATGACGGTGGCCATTTTGGAACATTTTTTCCATGTTCTCCATCATTTAAAAAGGGACCTAGTCCCTTTTCTATTTTGATGGCGTCAGCCATTTTTTTGACATTTCTTTTACTCCGACAGGAGATGTGTTTGCGCTGAGCTCATCCCCGGTCTGACAAAAAAAAGAAAGAAAACTATCCGCACCTGGGGAAATTCCGGGGTGCAAATAGCTTTCCCGCCTCGGCTGGTGGGTGGACATGGGCTTCAATGGCCCGCAGCCTGAGCTGAGACATCACTTCGCTCGGACCTACCAAAGCTCTGGCTGACGGGCCATACATGGTTTGGATTGCAGAGACATCAGGAAAGTTTGGGGACTGAAGTCAAGGAGCACCAGCAGAGGAACTAGAGACCTGGACCTAGAGCACTTTAGATAAGAAGCAGGAACTCTGGAGGAGGCAGAGGGTTCAAGACTTTGGGAGGGGATAAGCCGCTTGAGTCTGTGGCTTAAGAGCCCTCGAGAACAGAGGCAAGACCACTGGAGACTTGTAGGTCATGTCTACTTGAGACTAGGGATCGAAACCACTGGAACTATGGGCAAGATTACTGAAGACTGCTGGAAGGATTCTGGAGACTGAGGCAGCAACATGAGGGATTGAGGCAGCAGCATTAGGAATTGAGACTGACAAGAAAGTAACTAGAGACATGGACCAGAACCAAGCATACCGGAGAGATTGATATCGGAACGCTCTAGGCTGCACAGGTGTACAGAATACTGAAAGCTGCAACAGGGGCTCTAGAGACCGGAAGCTAAGCCCAGGAGACTGACAGCGGCAAAGCTTAGTAGGCAATATAGAGGTCATCATGAAACACAGGCAACACAGGGACAAGGAGCCCTTAAAACAAAGTGCTTAAACACCTTGCTGCTCAGTGAAACGTTCTGCGCATAAAAAGGGTGAGTGATAGAACCTGGTTCTGCAGTTGATAATGATCTCTCTTATCCTTCTCTGAGCCTTGCAGAGTGAAAGTGAAACTGACGTTTGACTTCTAGGGATTGAATTTCTCAGACTACAATTTATAGTTAGCCAGATTTGCAGAACCAGCATAGAGTGCATTGTGGGACCTGTAGTCCATGTAGTGCAGTAGGGAGTTGCCAAACTCTTTGGCAGGGAATGTAAAGACATCTATAGGTAAACGGGCACTTCTAACCGCCCAACAAGTTCCAGGAAGGGTGATCCTAATAGTCAAGTGGTAAGGTTGCGACTGCCTGGTTTTATTAATGACTAGATACACCAGCTTGCGGCCCAACCTTCTCGCATATTCTCATGTGAACCAACACTAGTCATGGTTATTCTCTGACTGTATGTAACGCTATGAACGTACCTGCTGTAATGCATTCCTGCACCAAGTGAGCTTAGTGTAACAGCACCACGATGCCCCCAGGCTGATGTGCGCTATATACATCTAAATAAATAAATAAATGTGAGAGAGCAGCTGTACAAACCAGGGATGATTGCCAAATTGACTTGTCTTTGCTGGCAATAGCCGCAACCAGAAAATTCGGTATCCAGTGAAAAAGTTGCTGCAAAAAAAGTTGCGCCCAAAATAAGTCTTTTTTGTGTGCATTTTGTACTGCATTGATATGCTATGGAAGCATTGTGTATAGTGGAAGTTCACCGCACTAGCCTATTGGTAGCATCAAATAGGTGTATCCTAGGAATACATGGGTGTCGGTCAAGCAGTCATGCTATGCTTGGCCTTATTAGGGAAGCAGTGTTCTATTTTAATGGCGGAGGCCAGAAAGCAGGAGCATCAGAGACTGGAGAGCAAGGCTCTGGCCCCGCAGGTAGGTTGGGGCGGGGGGAAGGGAAATTGAGTTTTTCTAATGCATTGGGCCTCATTATAAATTTGCCGGTCCGGTAACAATGGTACCAGTAAGCTTTCCAGTACCGTTGTTACCGGACCGGCAAACTATGAGTTCTGCTCGAGGTGCCTTCCCGCCCACCAGGTTTGACCTGGCGGGCGTACCGGCACCCGCGAGCAGACACTGCCGGTAGCACTGGCATCATTCTGAATGGTACCGGTGCTACCGCCTCCCCATTCCCATTGAGCCCTATGGGGCTCAAATGGGAATGGGGAGTAAAAGTTTCCGACCCCTGGCAATGGGGAAATACAGGGTCCACCAGGGTTGTAATGGCCCTGTATTTTCTCATTACCAGGGGCTGGAAAATGTCGCAAGTTTTACTGGCAAGGCTAACCGTCAAACTTGTAGTGAGGCCCATTTGGAGTTTTCTTTTCACCACACCTGCCATCAGAACATTCATTGTTTGCAGAGGCCCATGGCTTTTCCCTGAGGAAGTTTGTCTATGTGCCTGCTGCTTGCCCATGTCTTTGGCTGCCAGTCAACCATTGCCATGGTGCTTCTTGGGGACAACCCATTGCATTGATACGTCTTTGAGAACCGGATGCCTTGGAATATGTCATTTGATATGGAGGCATCATTACAGAACCAAGGGTTTCTTTTTTTCGGATCCAGATGTTTGCATCTGCTGAAAATCGCACAACAGGTTTTCTGTAGCCGCACGGAATATAAATGCAAGCTTCAAACTTATGATGGATGATACTTTTTCGCGGACACAAAAAAAAAAACCCATCTCCATAACTTCACATATATATTGATGAGCACCTGGAGTGGAAGCAGTGCTTTGATGAATTGCATGGCACTCTTCTGTCTGCGAAGGTCACTCTTTGAGAAATTCCTGCAAGTCTAGTTTTAGGTCAAAACATCCGTCGCCATTTTTTTTTAAAGTCCTGGATGCCTGAGGTTTTTACAGAATCTGATGAGGATGCAGGGATTCCAGAGTCGGGAGAGATTCTCTAGAAAAGTCATGCCGATATGAAAAAACTACCTCATTCCGAGTGTGGCAGTAATTCAGTGGTAAATCTGCTAAATTACTGCCAGCATTGGTTACCATTACCGGCACTCAGTCCTGTGCACTTACCATGGAAGTCCGAGTGTTGGTATGGTGGTTAGTCCCCATTTTTGCAGTGCATAGGACACCATGGGGAGTTCGGTGGGTGTACTGTGAGTGGTAATTCTGGTGTGGTAAATCTGCTGATTTCTGGCACTAAAGTGGAGGATTTACCTCCGGCAGAGGCGCTTTTATGGGAGGGCAGAAGGGGCACTTGCCCAGGGCCCCCACCTTGGAGGGGGCCCACACGGCTAGCTGATATGAAGAAGTAAGATTGCATTATTCACCAGTCTTAAATAGCACGTCAGGATATTTGATGGGCTGCTGCTGGGGCTCTAAACCCAGCGCCTTTCTGTTTTGGCAAGTGCATTCTGCCTTGATCAATGCATCATGTATTGCTTTCTGTGTTCACTGTGGTATAAATCGTTTGTGTGTTCCTTATGGCACAACTCTGTAGCATTATTTCCTTCCTGTGGGAATTATGTTGATCATGTGCAATAGGCAATGCTGAAATGCATATTGATAAAATGAGTGCCACAATGATTCATAAGTGAGCTCAATGTGTGAAGCACCCATTGCAGAGATTTGTGTTCATATGCAAAATTAGAATATCCCATTTCAGCAAGACTGGCTAAGCCTTTCCTATGTCTGAAGTGTATAAACCTGCCTGCATACACACTTGCTTTTGCAGAACAACATCTGCTATTATCAGCAATATACCTTCACCAGATAGGGGTTGCTATAAAAACTAAAATATCCGAATGGCGAAGGTCTAGAAATTGGTTTGTTCAGATGGGGTGTTGTAAAACCTAGGCAATCGCCTCCAACAATGGCAAGAACTGTTAGTCCAAGAGGTGAATAAGTATCCAAATTCAAGACTATGGAAGGACAGCGTTCATGTTTGTATCCTGGATTTGCCAGCAGACGATACAGTGATCCTGGTCAAATCATCAAATATATCTTACATTACTGTGCTGTCTTCTGTGAGATTTGCCTTCAGGCATGCTGCTGGTATCGTTTAGCCCATTACTTGATCTTCCTTCTTATGTAGGCCATTTGGAAGGGTTGGTAGACAGAAGAGAGCGGACTATGTGTTGCAGGCCTCAGGCAAGCATATTTTAAGATCTACTTGTTTGACACAAAAAACAGTTTGCTTTTTGGTAAGTCAAAAGTTTTTATGCACGTTTATAAATGAAAATGTCACAAGCCATTGTTTTGGGAAGTATTTAAAGCTTGAAAATCACAAAAGACAAACCCAGATTATATTTGTTAAATTACATTGATTGGTATGCTGGTTCTTATATACTTCCGTTGATGATGGAGAGAATGAAGCTGGAATCATTCACATTTTGCATAACACCCTTCTATAACATCTTGTTTAGAAATTGTCATGTTTGCTAATGAGATTTATGTACTTTCCAAGTCTGTTATTTTAAATAAAATTAGATTGTTTTAGTTCATGGTAACTGGAAAAGAAAGTGTTCAAATGCAGAAATTGCAGAGTTGGCACAAATCCCTGCTTCACCCCTTCATCCCTTAACCAATGTGTGATCCCAGGCATCTCATTTAATCTTGTATTGCCTAACCTCTTAATATTGCCAGTCCCTAAATCTTTCAAAATGGTCAGCCCTTCCAAGTGATTTCCTTCTCATGCTATGATCTTCATAAAAGCCTTATTCATGGCTTCACTGTTTTAATAGTGAGCATATTTATATCACACACCACTGACATGTGTTCCTTTGATATCTAATGGCAACACTATTTGAAAACCATATCCCACTTCTAATCTCAGTCTGTCTGGATAAAGACACCTTCCTGGTAGCTTCTAATCTGCCTCCACTATCCATGCTTTGGTATGTGTAGCATTCTCCTTCCTTCCAATTGGTCGTTTCTATCCATGCATGAGCACCTTTGCATTCTGTGAGGCAGCTAATGTGAGATCTCTGTCTATCATGGGTTACATGTACCTTTTACATATGGTCCTGCATTAATACTACATCTACCTTCCTGGATGTTATTGATCAAAAGTATCCTGTATGTACTAGAATAGTAACCCCTTTGTAGACTGCTAATATTGGTCTTCAAATGCTAGTTGTGTATCATTCTGATTAGAGCAAGAATGAAGAGGGCAAGTGGACTTAAAGGGAGTGAACGTGCTTATTATACTGCAAGACAGCATATCAACATATAGGTTGTGAGCGGGTCGGTGGGGGCTGAGGGGCGCGACCAGTATTCTTGATCCCTTAATTCCTTTGGTTTGATGTGGGGTGGGAAAGCTGTCCATGCCCAGGGCCCCAAAAGTGCTTAAGATGGCCCTGACCTCTGGAGGTAAATCCTCAACTTCAAGGCAAAACTCGTAGTGTGGCTGTGCGGTAAATACGGCAGTAATTCCATTAGCACAAACAGTGGTGATAATGGAACTGACGCCACTTTTTTACTGCACCACCAAACTTGTATTTGTATTTTATTAATGTATGAAGAAAGAGCTGCACAAACAAGTTCAACCAATGGTACAAAGCCCAAGTATTATAAAGCAAGAAAAACAAGGAGAAGAGACAGAGTCAGGATTGAGTGTCATAGTTAAGGAGAAATGATTTGAGGTGAGTACGGAAAAGTTGTAGAGCTGGTGGGGATCTAACATCGAGGAGGAGAGAGTTCCAAAGCTTGGGTGGCAGCAGAGAGAAGGATCGGAAATGGGAGGGAGCACACGGGGGCTTTGGGCTGGAGAGTAAGAAGTGATTAGCAGACCGCAGAGGCCTTGGTGGTACATAGAATGAAAACAGACAAAGAGGATGAAGAGGAGCAAGACAATGCGTGCTTTTGTAAAGGATCGTAAGAAAGTGGAACAGTATGCAATTGCCAAACATAAGCCAGATTAGAGAGCGGACAGAGGATGAGAGCGAAGACCGGAGAGGGCAGACAGAGAGTGCGAATAGCAGAGCTAAAGGTAGACTGCAAAGGGGCAAGGCGGTAGGAAGGGAGTCATGTAAGAAGAGAAGAACAGTAGTCAAGCCGAGAGAAGATAAGAGTAGTTAAGAGAAGCTTGGTTGCATGGCTGAGAGAAGATAAGAGTAGTTAAGAGAAGCTTGCTTGCATTGCCCACGGAAGCAATACTAATCGATTGAATTGCTTTATTTTATGAATACACCATCTTTGACACATGATCACTTGCATGATTCAGAGCAGAACAAGAATGACGAGGTATGCAGCGTTCTATAGGTTCCTAATAACCAACATTAGGAGCACAGGATCGGTGTAGGCCAATCTGATTGTAAGGAACACAGTCGACGGCCACATTCCATCTTAAAGGCCAGTTCCTCCATCCACACACCTCTATTTCCTTCCCATGCTCCTAGCCACCAGGGGTACTCTCACCCACTACCTCAGAGTCCCCCCACCATCCTCAAACCCACTTACCCCCTCACAGCAGCAGGCACTGAGGCCACACCACTGTTTTTACCAACTGTTATTGGAATGCATGAGGAACATTTGCTGGAGCCTCGCAAGCCATTTCTAGGGTGGCCACCTTATTAGAATATGTTTTGTGTGAAAATACTGGTTTCACACTTATTCAAACAAAATATCCCTTAGCACTTCACAGATGTTCTGCCTGACAAACTAATAGTAATAACGGTAAGTTGTGTGGGCGGTACCTTGTAGAAATCACCCAGTACCACACACCTAATCGGCCTCATCAGTGAGGTGAAGCTGCGCCTCTCTAAGTACAGTGAGCATGGTTCCATGGGCCTCATTACAAGTTTGGCGGTCCGGAAACAAGGGTTCCGGTAGCAATGTACCAGCACCGTTTCTGGACTGCCAAACTAAGAATCTGAGTTTGTGGGATTCTCTGCCTTCCCGTTGTGGTCTCTCGCTGCTTCTCCAGGGTCTGCAGTAGCTCTGCAGCATTCCCCTGATCCCGGGTTGCACCTCTGCAGCTGACTGCATGTACCAGCTTCTTCGATCGGCTGGTTGCCCGGTGTGTCCTATCCTTCTCTAGTACATCCACAGTAGACCTTTCAGGGATACTGTTACTCACGGTTGTGTTGGCCAGGCCGGGGCGTTGCTCCCACCTCAAATCAACAGACAAGAGGGAGCGAAATTGAATAGTTCAGCCCAAGCTGGGGTGATCCCACTAGGGGTTTCCCAGAACCAGACCTCCTCAACTTGAGGAGCTCTTTTAGGCAATACGCCCCTCTGTTTTAAGAAACCCAGACAGAGGAGTTGATTCCTCAAAAGGACAGGGATGTCCACACCGCAGAACCAATGCTGTAAGAAAAAATGTGAGATATTAGATATCAGGATGATATAACCTCTTCAATAGGATGCCCTAAAAGAGTGGCTCTACCTGGTAGGGTTGGACAGAACAACAGTAGGGTAGTGCCTTTTTAGAAGAGCTGCAACTAAAAGAGAAAGGGAGATGGGTAAAGTCATCTATCTAATAAGTCAGAAAGATAGTAACCAACACTGAATCAGCTTACCCAAGGTAGAAGAGTAAAAGGAAGGGTTAGTAAGGGTACTACTTCCCGGACGGCACGAGGGACGCCAACTAGAGTCGGGGTGGTGCACGAATCAGGGTAGCGTCCAGGAGTGCACGTTGGTTCCAAGAGTGTCTTTATAAAACAGCACAATCCAAATAAAGTATAGTTCCAAAGATGTAGGTATCCAAAAAGAGCTGGAGCAGGGTTGGGTCGTATAGTTACCACAGAAGAGGATGTCCAGGCAGGAGAGAGGAATTGGTTAGAGCGGAAGACAGTAGTTAGATGGAAGGAGAGTTGTGTACTGATCTAGATGTAGCGAAGTGGAATGGTTTCCCAGGTAGCAAGAACTTGTCTCCAAGAGCGGAGTAGGGAGCCAACCGCCAGAGGGAACAGGAGGAAACAAGATCAGAGCGTCCCGAGAGACGCAGGTAATTGAAAAGTGAGCAAAAGCTCGAATGCGTCAAAGACACAAGTCCGGTTCGCCATAACACAGAAGGAGCAGGGTGTAGCAAGTCGAGTAGGCAAGCAAAGTCCAAAATACAATAAATCAGTCCAAAACGAAGCAGGATAGAAGAACGCTAATTAGAAGCGGCGTCTTCCGGGAAGCGAACGCTTATGTATATTTGTTAAGGGGCGGAGTCTGCCTCGCTGCATCCCGATCAGCTGACTGGGCATGTGATCCGTTCGAATCCTGGCCCAGGAAACGCGAAGTCTCCGCGGCAACTGCCAACGCTGCAGGAATGAAGCGGCAAGTCGCCCATGCCTGCGGGGAGGAGACAGAGACGTAACAGATACTTCTGCCTGCAGGTATGCATCCCGGTCGGCCCTCTCCTGGCTCCTCTGTTCCATCCAGCTTTCAATGTCCCGGTTCCTCCAGAGCGGGTCTGACAACATTGGTTGTACCTCTTCCCTTTTATTGGAAGGTTGTTTCATACCTCTTCTGATGCAGCTAGGATGCTTGCTTTGGTTCTGCTGGCTGGGCCATCTGCATGGCTTAGCACCTCTTTAGGATACTTTTCCTCTGTGGAGCCTACACTCTTCCACATCCCAGTACTTCCTATACTGACAGATTGCCAAAAACATATAGGACTATTAGGGACAGTGTTGGTGTGATGGGGGTAGGAAGGTGTGTCACGGAAAGGTGGGTTTTGGGGATACCATGTTCTCCCCAGGTCGTCACTAGTTCCCTAGGGGATCCATCCCCATGAGATCCACCACTGTGAACCACCCCCAGGGGGACTATCGGGTAGCAACCTTACCTCCCTGGCCTCATGGAAAGGGGCTCCCCCCTGGGCGAGAAGTGATGACATCTGGGGATTCGTCACAGTGAGAATAAATATACCACACAAGGGGCAACATTACAAGTTTGGTGGTATCTTGGCAGTAAATCCACAGAGATACCGCCAAATGGATTTACTATTGCCACCACTTGGTCTCATGGAATTTATTGGAGTCAATAGGACTTCATGGGGATTTTGGCGGAATTACCACCAGTGATAATTCCACCATTGATAATTCCTTCGATTTGGCAGTTTGTTGAAGGTAAAGTGGAGGAATTACCTCCAAAATTCTGCTGGAGGTTTTTTCTCCACCTTACCTCCAAACCCATAGTACGGCGGTGTGGTAATACGGTGGTACTGCACTGTCTTGTGGTAATTGTTTGGAACATATATATTCACCAACAAAAACATTGTTAAAGGGACGTTATGGTTAAGTTGCACTAGCAAAAACCTATGAAATTCAATGGAAAAAATGTTGTTACAGGGACTCACATCATATGTATATGTATTATATGATGTGAGTGAACTCTGAGGAAAGTAGTGCAAGAACAGATGAGAAGGGTGCTGCACACAAATATGGAACCTTTCAATTTGTTACTTCCTGACTGATAGTGAAGAAAAGCACCTGGCCTACTTATGCTAGTGAAACCAAAGGGGCAGCCACTCATGTGATGTCATCAGTGATGTCATCAATCAGATTTGTGATGGCATCTTTGATGTCATGGGTGTTAGTCCTTGCAGTGCACACTGGTGGTGCGACTAATGGTTGCTTCGCTTACCATAGCTGGCGAATTTCTTTTTTTTCCCGGTTTTACCTGTAACCATAACGTCCCTTTAACAATGTTTTTCCATTGAATTTCATAGGTTTTTGCTAGTGCAACTTAACCATAATGTCCCTTTAACAATGTTAGTGAATTTCATAGGTTTTTAGTAGGGCACTGTAACCAGAACGTTGTTTTGGCATAGTGTTTTCTGTAAAGAAGATAGCTGTTTGTTACTGCAACGGAACCGTTATGTCCCATTAACAACGGTTTGTTACTGATTCCTTAACTGCCCTCATGATAAACATGTGGAAAGGCCAAATTGTGTGGTGTATGTATCCATTTGCGCTACCCCTTCCTTTTCCGAATAGGGTTGCTGTATTTTAGCAATTACAGATGTACATGGTAAAAGTTGGTGAGTGTTTCAGTAGTTTCTCTTTTTGTATTAACATTGCATAGTGAATCTGTGCTGCACAGTACTGGCTGAGAAGACTACAAAATGAGCAATATGGATGTTTCCTAGGGAGACTGCACCTGGTCAGCGTATGTGCAAGCACTTGGCTACACCTCATGCTCACTGCACTACTATATATACCTGTTACCTTCTGGTACACTCACATCACTATCTTTAACACTTTGGGTTCTAGTTACCTTGCCCAACCTCAACCCGCACAACAGAACCTGGACTGTATAGGCATCTTACACGTACCTCTATCATCCTCCATACTTAAACTGACTCTAAACATGCCTATTCTCCCATCTATAATCAATATGTCAGACTCTAATCCCTACCCGAACTCGCCAGCCCTCTGGTTACAACACTTTGCCGCTATACCAACACCAAACCAACCTTGTGTAACACCCCTTAGAAACCTAAGACTTGGCTTTAGATTCTGCCCCAAAGAGCGTCACTCACATGTATGCACCATTACCAACCACAAGTTCATCCCTACCAGTATCAACACTGCGCCCCATGCACAAAACATAACCCCTATCAATCATGACAGCAGCACCACGACTCACAGAAATGTACCTATCAAAGCCGCACTTATTAATGCTAAATCACTCCCAGCTCATGCCCTTGATATCGCCGATTTCATCATATCAGAAGATCTGGACCTTCTGGCCATTACGGAAACTTGGCTCCATGCTGCATCTGGCCCAGCACTTTCCCTGGCTTTCTCAGACAATTATACCATCATCAGATGTGTCAGAAATAATAATCAATCTAAAGGTGGAGGTATCGCCTATATTTTCAAAAGCGCCCTTGGACTTAGACCCACCCAATATTTGCAAATCTCCTCTGCGGAATTGCTTACAGTCAAATTAGCGATCTCACCTAATCACACAGCCACAATACACCTCATCTATAGGCCTCCAGGACCCATTTCAACCTTCACTGAGGATCTACCTACAATTCTTGATGCTAATAAAATCCCAACTCAATTATATTATTTGGGGACTTTAACCTTGGTCTCCAGGATCCAAATGATACTGTCGCCTGTGATTTAGCCAGCTCCCTAACAGATCTTGGATTCACCCATCACATCCTGGAACCTACCCACATAAAATGTAGAACCCTTGACTGTTTAACCGATTTGAATTGCACAATTGACCTCCTGGCTGTAACACCATGCCTATGGTCTGACCACCACAAAATTATATTTGCTATCAAAGCATCGCCCACGGCAGGCGCCAAAATCAACATAGCTCCTGCTATCCCCACTCATAACAAAAAGGACATTACTAAAGAGAATCTACTCCCCTTAATCTCCCCTATGCTCAATAAGTCTCCATCACTTGACTCTGACCCTACAGTCCTTGTCGACATATATATAACCGTACCATCTTAAAAGCATTGAACACCATTGCACCATTAAAATTGCGCAAACCCAAGCCACGCCCCCACCTTAACTCATGGTTTACACCACAGTTGAGAGACCTCCGTAAAGCCAAAAGAAATGTTGACGCTCACTGGAAAAGCAGCCCATCTGTCTCTAATAAAATGTCACTAATTTCTGCTTCAACCATCTACAAAGACGCTATACTCCTTGCCAAAAAAGATGTCTACAGTAATCGAATCCTGTTGGCCGAATCCAACATGAAAGAACTCTTTAAGATTCTCAAAGAACTTGAGTCACCCATAGCCCCACTAGACCAATGCATCACTGACTCATCCTGGTGTTCCAACATTCAGAAAGCCCTCCTTGACAAAGTGGCATCCCTACAAACAAAAATTAACTTTAAAAAATGTAGTGTCACCCTTGACCCAGTATTTAATTTTGCCTCCAACACCAACTCAACTCATCCACCAAAACCCTTCAGCTTCTCGCCCCTCTCTATCTGGGAAGTAGAGAACATCATCAAAAAACTCAAACCTCCTAATTGTCAAGGTGACTCCTGTCCAGCACCTATCATAAAAGATTCTGCGCATGAACTTGCCACATTCATCACCACCTTCATTAACGGCCCCTTCAAATCGGCGATTGTACAGGATAACCTTAAGGATGCTTGGGTGATACCTTTAATCAAAAAACCCTCCTTGGACCATAGTAATCCGGCCAACTATAGACACATAACTACGGTACCCTTAGTCCTACAAATTCTGGATAGGGCAGCCTATCTTCAAATTCAGGCTTGCCTTGAATCTAACAATCTTCTCTGCCTCAGGCAATCGGGATTCTGCCCTAGACACGGTACCGAAACTGCCCTTATTGACCTTATAACACAAATTGAAGACTTAAAAGATAAAGTCAAATTAGCGCTACTCCTACTGCTTGACCTATCGGCAGCTTTCGATTTGGTCAACCACCAAATTTTGTGCCAACACCTCAAAACAGCTGCCCACTTCTCGGATGAAGCCACTTCCTGGATTACTTCTTTCCTTGCTAACAGAACTATGTGGGTCTTCTCACTGTCCGCATCAGCCGAACCTTCACCAGTTTTATGTGGAGTTCCTCAAGGCTCCTGTGTTTCCCCAAGACTCTACAATGTATTTACTAAGCCACTTTTTGATATTCTCGACCATCTGGGTGTCTCATACACTAATTATGCTGATGGCACCCAGATACTTAGCCCCATTACTGGCGACCATGCAGTCGACTCTAAAGCACTAAATGATGTCTATTTGATCATCCAGGCCTGGATGGCTCATCATGGGCTGTGCCTAAATGATAAGAAAACCGAGTTACTCATCCTAGGCTCCCACACTAGACTTAATAAACTGAATCCCACTTTCAAATCCTTCACCATTGACGTAAACATTATCAACGTCTCAAAGGATACTAAAACGCGTGGTATATACCTCGACTCCACTCTGTCACTCACACAACAAATTAATGCTGTTGTCTCAGCTTCGGCTTACACCTGCAAGCTGATAACGGCATGCAGACCCTTCCTAACATCTGCCAACTGCATTATCCTTGCCAGAACTTTGGTCATGGTGAAAATTAACTATTGTAATGCCTTATATTTTGGAACTAGCCAAAAGAACATTAATAAGCTTCAAGTCACTCAGAATAACGCCATAAGGGCAGCCCTCAACATACCTAGGAAATTGAGAATATCCGACACACGACGTAGTCTACACTAGCTCCCCATAGCCTCTAGAATTTCTCTGAAGACTCTTACACTTTCTCATAACTCCAGAACTAACCAGGCACCCATCTACCTTGCCAACTGCTTCACTACCTACACACCAAACAGACCGTTAAGATCTGCGAATGACCACTTATTGGTTATACCGAGATTCAAGCTACAGAAAGCAGGGGGCTCCAGCTTCCCTGTCCTTGCTGCTAAACTGTGGAACACATTGCCAGCCACATTGAGAGCTGAACCTTCTTACTTGGCTTTTAAGAATAAGGTCAAATTATGGCTCACTGAGCAGGACTGCACCACCTCCAATATGTAACCTACCACACCTTTGTTTCATACATCTTCTGTATATATTTCCACTAATTCTGTCTCACTGCCTTGCTGTATATATGTGTAATTGCTATTCTCACTACTGTTGCTGTTTTATCCTGCCAATGCTGTGTTACTGTATTTACCCCCCTTGTTACCCTCCCCAAAGTAATGCGCCCAGATGCCCCCGTGCCAGGTGCACAATACAAATAAACAAAATACAAAATACAAAATACTGCAAGTATCCGTAGTACTCCATTAGTGTCCGCATGGCCGCATCTTCTAATGCACTTTAAGTAGTTGTGGAAGCGCACGTGTATCCGTTCCACACCTATACCCATGCATAGGTCATCCACTGTGTGCTGGTAACACCGTCTCTGTCGCCAGCCCTACGGATTCATACAGTAGGCTACAACATCTCAAGTACTCTTGCCGACTACGCGGGTGGCTCTGCAAACCTACCAATGTGTGGATAAAGCACGCCTGACTGTATGACGTTCACTGGTAAACAAAGAACAGCAACCTGCAGTGTAACATGGGAGTGGTAAATGTCGCATTAATTTGATTGATGTGCTGCTTGCCTTTCCATGACCCGTGAAACAGACACATCGTGTCTGCACTGAGCAGTGGGACGGAAAGTGTGAACAGGTCGCCTGTGGGTCGTACAGTTAAATAAAATATGTAACTGCAGGTGGGACAATTTTTAGTCAGTCTGCAAAATGTCAAATTTGGTGCAGATTGCTCACGCACATACTAGTGCATGTAAAGGCAAGTAAGCAAACAGTGCCATATGCAGAGAACAAACAATGTTAGTGGTGCTTAGAAAACTACTGTACCTGCATGGGTCACACAGAATAAATGCCTTCCTCCTCCACATAATGAAGCTTTGTTTTTCGTGTTGTTGTAAATATTCTTGTATTCCAGAATGTATGCACCTAAGAGTAATGGCGTAGCATGAAGTGTTTGTACTGCATGTGACAACAACTAAAATGAAAGCACAAGGGACCAGTGGGCAGTGTATCGCTCTTCCAGTTATTACGTAGGATAAATACATGTACAGCATTTGCCACATCTGCTGCGGGCAACAAAAGGGGCACTTCTGTAGGGCAGCAGAGCTCGAAAACAACCTCACAGACCATATGGCGCACTACAGACCCTTACCCGGCAAAGGGCATTGTATTGTGCATGTACTGCAATGCGCTACTCTACAGAGGGAAGGTACTTGGAAGTCCATGGAAAGGATCCTCCGGGAGCATGACAATTACTGGTGCTATGTAGATGAGGGCCCCCCAATAATTCCATCTCTGGGCACATCCCCTATGGTGTCCATGCAGGTGCTGCCTCTTCGCTACCGGGCCTTTCCTGCTGTTCCTTCTGTGGGGTGTGTCAGAAGACCATACGAAATGTAAATTAACAGGGAAAGGAAAAAAGGGAAATAAAGTAAGCACCTTTTCGAGATGAGCAATGGAATTGGCAATGAAGGGATGCAGGGCGGGAGGCATGGCACTGTGGAAAACACTGTAGTTCAATCGTTTGGAATGGGGCTTGCTGTGGAAAGAGGTTTCTTTAGCTGTTGGAGAGCGTTTTGAACACTGTCAGTGCGCAACACTTACTACAAACATGTTTCACTACTTTCAAGAAGAGCACCAAGGCAATTTGGATTGAGTGTGCAGAAATCGGGATCGCATGCATAGTAAGATGAACCTTATAGCTGGGGAAAAGTGTTTGTGCTGTGAAACGTCATAATCCCATGTGTAAAATACGCCATTTTCACATGTCATACAAAGACACAAATACACTTCTTCGCAATGCACCGCGCTTTCTCCATTTGCGAACCCAATAGAAAACGATGGAGCCACATCGATGTCTGCATAATACTATAGAAAGTTGTGCAAGAGATCGGAAACAAATGCATGACCTGGGCAAGTGCCTCCTTTATCGCAAAAGGCACTGAAACTAGTATAACATGCTGTGTAATTTTCCCTCCACAATCAACAATAATATCGGCATGATTGCGTGTCACCAAAGTGTCACACAAACCAATATCAGTCACTTTATTGTAGACACTCCATAGCACTAAACATCCACATGATAGATTCCAAAATGAGCAGCCACTGCACAGTGTTTTCCATTCACTTTCAGTTACTGTATTTTGAAGTCCCCTAAAACCTGCACGCTGTGGCTCGTGAAACACACAGCCATAACTGCACCCTCTGCATGTTACTGTGTACACATACTAGTGTACACATACACTGTGTACCACACTCTGTGCGTACACACCACACCCAGAAAATGTATTGACCAATCCTGTAGGCTTGGCAAGCCCATTTCTATGGGCGTCATCGGCAAAAGGGGCGTATCTAACACGTGCCACCCTGCAAGTATCGCAATATTTCCAGACTTTTCGTGCTGGGCGAGAGCGGGAGTGGGGGAATAACTTTCAACCATGGTAGGGGACGTCGTTAGTTGTGGCGGCTCTTACAAGAACCTTTGTTATTTTTGTTTTATTTTTATAAAGGTGCTTCCATACAAACAGCTTTTTTGTGTTTTTTATAAATAGGTTTGTGTTTGCAATGTCAGCTCACATTTTTTCAATAGGGTCTTCACTGCAGCCTGTAGATTTTGAAAGAAAATGTCATTGCCAATGGTCGACAAAGACATGCCATTTCCTTTGAAAAGGTGTATATAGCTAGAACAAATTTCATTCTCACAGGAGAACATCCCAGCAGCACTCAAGAAGTCACATATGCTTCTGTTATGAGAACCCTTCCGACCTCTGGCTGGCGACAGGAATCATTGGAATAGTTCCACACTATTCTCGGGGGTATACATGAGAAAAGCACCTTGGCAGTGGGAAAAATGTGCTGCACTGCTTTCATCATCTTCTTCAGTTGCCGGTACACACCGGAACAAGGCATGGAACCCAAAAAGAAGGCTCCAAAGTTCACAACCACAACAGGTACAGGTCCAGCAGTGGCCATGCGTTGATATTCTACAAGCACTCCGCCGAAACAGCACGCTTCTACACAGCGCCACAAATTCTCCACTCCCTCCAAATCGAAATTGTCAAAAAAGCCTTCTTGGATGGCATACAAGGCCAGATCTTTACAAAGACATCACCCACAGGGAAAACTGTGTGCCCTGGCATGTCCGCCAGTCGCACTACACAAAGTAATGGAACAAATAATTGCTGCCCTTTCCTGTGACGTACACCCTATTCACCTGATTGGCCAAAAGCCATAGTCCCATTGTGAGAAGCGCAGAATGTGGCACGTGCTTTTCTCCAAGTACCACGAGGGCCACGCCCCAGTAAAGCAGGAGAAGTCCTTCTTCCTATTGGCGCGCTTTCCTGTGACGCACACCCTGAGCAGCACCTCATAGGACAATCGCTACAGTCCCATTTCCATATGCCAGCATGGTAAGAAGTGCCAAATGTGGCACGTGCGGGTGCCCACGTACGTCGAGGGCCAGGCCTGAGTGAAGCAGGAGTCCCTCTTCCTATGCCCGCACTCCCTAAGCATCTGATTGGACAATCCCCACAGTTCCTTTTCCATGGCCGCCACCCTCAAAATCCCTGGATGTGGCTTTCGTGCTGCCTGCAGGCGTGGGGGATTAACTTGCAACCAGGGTGGAGGGAGTTTGTGGTAAAAGAGCCTTTTTTTTAATTTTTAGATGCTTCTACAGAAATGCATTTTTTTCGGTTTTTATTAGCGTTTGTGTTTTCTTGTGCTCACATTAGTACAGTAAACTCTTCACTGCATCCTGTAGATGGGCAAACAAAACTGCATTGCCAATGGGTGACAAAAAAATGCCATTTTCTTGGAAAAACTCTGCTTTTGCACAACTAATGAGGTCATTGTTGCAGAAGAACGTGCGGCTCGGAACAACATCCATGAGCAGTGGCCCATACTCTTTGTGGTATTATGGTTGAGAAAAGCACCTTGGCGGTGGGAAAAAGCGTCCTCACGACATCCAGCAATCTGCTCAGTCTATGGAACAAATCTAAGCAAACTCAGTAACCCATATGCATACTGCCATCATGGATGATGATAACATCTACTGCTGCAAAAATGGCGAGGTCTTTGCAAAGTGTATGCATATTGGTGAAATTGCACTCATACACAGTGTTCGAGAATGCGTCCACTCCTTCCAAACCAAAATTGCTGTCAAGTGTCTTTGCAGGGCATAGTTGTGCAGATCTATGACAAAGGGATCACCTACAGTCAACACAATGTGTTTCGCCATGTCAGCCACCCTTAGTACGCAGAGTATAATGTACAACAGTTTCACCTCCCCTTCCTGTTAACCACACCCACACTACCTGATTGGCTAATCCCCACACTGCCATGGCAATTGGGCAAGGTGGTGTAAAGAATATATATTTGCACGTGCGTCTCCCAAAGTAGCACAAGGGCCGCTCCCCTGTAAAGCTCGAGCATTCCTTCTTCCCTTTGCACTATCTTCTCTGCAGCTCTACCTCATTGGGTCACGTGTAAATAGCCACACACGCATCCACCAATCGTATCTAAACTGCCATCATCCAACACTGTCACTCCTGTACAATACTTGAAATGTACCGTTACACATTTACAGTACAAATGTCGTGCCATTCCAAAGCACGTCCACTATAAAGTTCAATGAAAGTATGCATGATTTCTCCATCCACATACATCCACATAGCTACCCAGGATGTGGCACGTGTAATCCTGAAAGTACTGCGTAATCCACTACCTTTTTGTGATAGTGAGGTGGGGGGTGGGGGGTTAGCGGGGTAAACATTATGAAACTGGTTAGGGGATTCAGTCTTCCATCGTAGATGTATAAAGGTTTTTTTTTATTTTTTACGTGCATGTGAGCAGCTTTTTTTTTGCTTTCTTCTCTTTATATGCGTTTCTGTTTGCCTCCCCTCACATTTTTACCACCTTCTGGTCAATGCTTATTGCACAGTGTTAAAGAAAACGGCATTGCCAATGGTGCTCAAATAAATGCCATTTCTACGGAATCACTGCATATTTTGCAACCTCATGATCTCATAGTGGGTGGAGAACATGCCAAGAGTCTGCATAAATTCTTGCATAATTCTGTTTATAGCACATCTTCCGATCTCTGACTGGGGACAAATTACACAGTCATGGACCTGTACTCCTCTTGGTGTTATGCATGAGAAACCTTTGGCCATGCACACAACAGTGCAGCCCTTTCCACACCCTCCACAACACTATAAATCCAAGCAAGTGACCGTGTGGGCACCTAACATTATGCACAAGCGTAACATACATAGCAGCACTTCTACCCAACTCCCCCACACCTTAAAACACCCATTCACGAAAATGTGTCACACTTAGCAGAATTCCCCAAACATACCGCAGCCTGCACCACCCCTACGCACTTCCATTCACAAAGTATTGTGTCACTGGCAACCTATGCACAACAGCTTCACAACATTGGGCCTACTTCAATAAATCTGTGCACAGCAGAGTAACAAACCACATTTAATCTGCACTTCAACCATACCCTCTTCCATACTCACATTACGTACACACTGCACCCTGTGGCAACACTACACAACTTCTCACTGCACCATCTCCTGCCACACACCACATACTGTAGCATGTTGCAACTATCACCACAACCAAGGAATGCACAAGACACACTTTTTAACTCACTTGTGGTGCTGTAGCATGTCGACAATTTGCTCCACACTCATTCTTCAAAGATCGCTACCCTGTGCCTCATGCACTGTCAAACCTGCATTGCTGCAGTCGGTGTGCTCCTTGCACCCATTCCATGCACCGTAATGCAACCATGCATGTCAGCATGTCACCAACTCCCACTATGCACATACACACCACTGGCACCAGCACTCCTAACCAACCTCCACACTGCAATGGATATGCACAGCGTTACATGCAACAGCTACCATATTGTATAAACATTGCACTGTCTCCGGCACCCCTATGCCCTTTCATTCACATATTATTGTCTTACCCACTTCCCCTCAGAAAATATTGTGTCACTGGCAACTTAACCACAAAATGTTTACAACATTGCCCATACTGCAAGCATTGTGCACGCAGCACACTATTCAAGCCCATATAAGCTGCCCTTCAATGATACCCTCTACCATACTGACAGTAAGCAAACACTGCACCCAGTGCCCAGACACCCACAGCAACGTAATGCCACCATGCATGTCACCGAGTCACCAACTACGACAATCCACATACACAACACTGCCACCATCACTCCTACCCAACATGCGCTCCGCCATGGAGCTATGCAGCAACAAATTGCAAAAGTTAACATAATGTACAAACAAAACACTTTCTCCTGCACCCCTGTGCAGTTTCATTCACATACTATGGGCATACCCACTTCCATACACAAAGTACTGAGTCACTGCCAACCTACCCACATTCTGTTCTCAATACTGGCCCTACTGCAACCAATCTGCACACACCACACTATGCAAGCACCACTCTCTACCGGATGCAGAGTCAAACATGCGTACCCTCTGGTGGGTATGTTGAAGCCCTACGCTTTTGAGTGCATGCAATACAGTCTTCGGCCATGCACCCAATACTCTAATTCTTCCACAGACCCACCGTAACTTCATTCACCCATGCATGCCACCATGTGCCCAACGACCGCATTCCATCCGCAGCGCACAACCACCCAGACTCTCACCCAACCTATGTCATGTGCAATTCAATCCCCTTCTGCAATTGACCTGCCACCACTCACCATGAAAAGAGGTCGCCGCAAACATGTTCCGGCAGAAGCTATGGGGCCGTTACAACAGCTGTCTCCAATCACCACACAAAGTACTCACCTGTCTAGGTGCCTGAAAATTGGCGCAATACGCGTGAATACTGCAGGCACTCCTCTGTCTTCTTCCACCTATGTACATATGTCACATGAACCACTTCTCACTCCCCCACCCGTTCCCTCCCTTATTTCCCTCAACACATTGCGTACGGTACATTTTCTAGACCCTTCTGCCCCCGCACTGTCCTCCGATACGCCATGGCGGCTTTCCCAAAAAATGTTGACGCACAGCACACTTCCCTCCAGCCACCCACCGGCCACATCCAAACTTCTCTGACAGCACGCCATACTGCGAGCCAATGACACTTCTGTCCGCGAAGCGAACAGGGAAATAGGTCCACGGAGCGGACCCAGATATCACTAATTTATTGGGACATGCATTTCAGTTCTTTGCAACAAAAGTACTGGTCAGATTTCCACCAAACACACAAAAGCATGCTTTCTGACCCAAGCCCCTGCCGCAAATTTGGTGAAAATCCATCCAGCCATTCGGCCTGTAGCCGTGCGCAAATGTTTTCCCCATTCAGTCTATGGGGAAAAAAAATGTGGCACACCCCCTATATCTTTGCTCCCCCCCCCCTGCATGATACCTCACCAAACTTTGCAAAAAAATTCTGAGTGGGCCATATACTTATTTTTTGCAGTTTGGTGAAGTTATAAACCGCCAAAAAAGTGCTCTTCCTATGAGTTTAGCAACTTAACCATAACTACACGCCCGCTACAGCAGGCTGTGTAATATTTATTAAATATATATATATATATATATATATATATATATATCTTTACTCAGCCCTAGTACACCAACAGTGTTCTAGAAGTTTTAAATAAAAAGGGATCACACACTATAACACACTATAACTATCCCTAAGCAGATGCATTTAAAAAATCTTAAAAGGGTACTTTAAAAAAGTATAAAAAGCTCTTACTAAGTGCACTTTATATCACGAAAATGATATATGGAATCCCTACTTGAGAATTAGCCTGGCCAAAGCTGTCTCAAGGTCCATTGTACTACAGACTGTCTTGTGAGGTGCTCCTGGGTCCCTGGATGTTGCAGGCAGAGCAGCAGCAATAAGGAAGTGGCTAAAAGGTATTTTAGATGGGCTGTGTATGCCAGAGGCAGGCTGGCACATTAGCAGCACTGTGGTGACCCCCAGGCCCAGTCATTTAACCCGTGCCACATCTCATAGATTCGGATGGGGCTGCTCCATGCCAGCTGGTGGGCCCAGCAACAGTCACTTAGTGCTCCCCTCCCTCTCAAGCAAATCGCTGCACCTTAGGAGCAGGCAGCCGGGAGGTGGCGGTGAAGGTAGGCACAATCCGTCCTCATGGGGCATGCCACACAACTGAGCCGGGCTAACTAACTAACTAAATACATTTTTGTATAGCGCAACACTAACACAAGGGTCTCAAGGGCTGTGGCGGTGATGCCCATTGCAGCGCCCCTCCTGGACACGGGGCACCACTTGAAGGGAAGTACAGGCCTGCAGCAGTGAATGAAAGCGCGGCACCTCTCCTGGCAACGGGGCAACATGTACTGAAGATCCCAGCCGGATCAAGCAGGTACCGTGGTTTCAATGGCGCGGAGCTTAGCACCAGTTTGGCCCTCTTAGGTGAGGGTCGACTCGCTACAACTTTTGCACTCAAAATTCTGTTTTTCCTTTGTTTGAAGGGTTCCCTGCATGGCTCATGCACTGGGAAATCCTTTACTCATGTTATTATTTCTCCCCAGATCCCAGGCCGGGGTTACACTTCTCTAGTTGGCTATCAATGGAATAGAGTTTTCAAATTTAGAGCGAAAAGGCATGTTTCAAAATTGAATACAAATGGGTAAGGGAAGAAAAGTTGCATGTGGTCGGGTCCTAAGACCGAAGAAGCCGGCAGATTCCTTGACAATGGTGAGCTGAGATGCTCTTTGCATTGAGGTGTTTTGAAGTTCCTTCCGATTAATTCGAAGGAACTCTTGGCTTCGCTCCTCGACTCATTCTGCCTTAATGACGAGATTCTTTAAGTGGACCAAGACGAACATTATTTTTGTGACCAACCGGTAGGTTTTCCCTCTGCCCACCATGCAGTGTCATTCTTTCCTAGCACAATCCTTACTTCCCCTCTGGTCCAAACATAGTCTGTACTGCACTTCTTCTTCCATTAAACCCAGCAGTGCCCAATGCCGGGCCGCTCCGATTATTGTCATGGACTCTATTCTGCAGAGATTGGATGTTCATGTCTACATGATCCGTAGCATAGATCGTAAGGCAATCCCTCTGCATTCCACACACCCATCATTATTATTATTATTATTATTATTATTATTATTATTATTGTTATGGTATTTATTGAGTGTGGACCTAGCTTCGAGAAGCAACGGAGCGATTTACAGAGGTATACAACATTACAGATGCATAACCGAGCGCTTTTCAGAGGTTACAACAGAGCAGATATACAGCGGGTGGTAGGATACAAAATGCAACACCCATAGTTGTGTTACATTATTTCATCTGTGTAACTAGTATGTGAACGAACACCATCAAGTTGATGTTGCCTCCAAGGGGCAATTGCAAGTCTTCAGCATCCAGTTGTTCTTAATTTGACCAATTTTCTACATGTGTTTTGCAATGAAAAGGAATGGTTCTATTCACTCACCGCTATTATTTTCTGAAACCCCTTTAGAAACATAATTCTGCCCATCGAGAAAGTAGGATACGTGTGTGCACAAAGAGAATGGGGCAACAGAGAGAAAATATCAAATTTTTTAAGGTGATTGATGAAATTGCCTCGACCGTCTGATAGTCGCTGTGTTGTGTGCAGGAAAGGATTTTGTTAGATTTTGCACATAATAATACATGCAGGCTATTGTGTTCCACGTGGAAGACCACAGTACAAATTTAACCATCCGGACTGCCTTATTCTGATTGTAAACTTTGACTTGGAAAGTGTGATTTTCCTAAACGTTTCTGCACTGGTGGTCTTTGGGCATGCCATGGCAGAAGTCATGTCTATCTGATCAAAGAAAGATGCCTATTTCCTGCCAGGGGCAACTATCTTTATCGAAATGGAACATCTAATTATCTTTGTTGGGTTTGTCTAGTGCAGGGGTCTCCTAGATTTATTTTCGACAGGACCAGTGTTTCTGCATACCCAACAAATCAATAAAAGGTCTAGGAGCACCTCTACCGAGAACGAACATGGTCAAATAACCTGTTCTCTGGGAAGAACCCCACTCACTGAACCTTTCCCAGAGGAGAAATATTAATTTGCATATTGGTCTGGACCCATCCACTTGGGCAATTCAGCAATTAATTGCTAGGCAATCCGCCTTTGAAAAAGAGTACCAACAGCGAACCCAGACACATGTTTCGGCCTGGTCGGGCCTCATCACTGAGGTGAATCTCTGCTTCTCTAAGCCCAGTGAGCAAAGGGTGCACGTCTGGATTACCCAGGGTAATTAACCTCAAGTTCTTAAAAACTCAAAAAAAGATGAACAAGACTATGGCCCTCATTACGACCCTTGCGGAAATTGACTGACCGGACCGCAACAGCGTAAATAGCGTTTCCGCCATTGCACGAAGGAGCAAAGTGCGGCTAATTACGACCCATCGGGCACGAGCATTACGCCATGGCGGAATCCGAAAGGCTGCGATGGCGGAAATGACCCCAAAACGGCCCTTACCGCCGCCGTACGCTGCACCAGGTGCAATACCGCCACCCATCTTAGCGGTCACCGTAATGAGCGGGCACCGTAATGAGCGGGCACCGCAAATTACGGGCACCGTAAATATACGGAAACGGAAGTAAAAGCATGTGGCCGGAACGGGAAACAGCACGCCGCACAACTATAAAATCCGAATCCCAACACAACCATTAAAAATCCGACCCTGACACACATCCCAACCCGTTAGCAACCCCAGTTAAAAAAATAAATATGGGAAAGGTAGCCAAGAAAGCGTGTGATCGCAAGCGGCAGGTCCACTTCTCCCGAGAGGAACTGACCGTGCTGACCGAGACCCTGCAGGAAAATGCCGCCGTCGTCTTCTCCAGTCAAATGACCAGGACGGCCCTTGCCAACAAGAAGGCCATATGGGCCCTTGTGGCACAGCGCGTAAGTGCGGTGGGGACAACACCCCGCACGCCACAGCAATGTCGCAAGCGGTGGGACGACCTGCGGATCCGCGTACGCAGCATACTTTCTGCGAACAGGAACATCGCCACAGCTACCGGGGGGGGATCAGAGTCGCCCATCAAGTTGACCCCCTGGGAGGAGATCTGCGCCTCCACCATAGGAATGGAGAGCATAGAGGGAGTCGGAGGGATGGAGAAAGGAGTGCCGACATCCGGAGAATCAGGTAGGTTTGCCAAGAGAAACAATGCGAAATCCACAAACCACGAACATGTGCAGTACCATGTGACCCCATAGTGCAATACATACTTTGCCCTGACAGCGCCCTCTAAAAGTCAGAATGAATAAACAAATTAATCAAGATGCCATAAACAACCCCTACATGTGCAGCATGCACCCCCTAACTGCAGGCAGCCAAATGAATGCATCCTCAATCCACACGAAAATGAGACCACCTCCAAGGCCCAGTCCCATATCAGCCTCATGTACCACCCCAATGCATTTGATACGTTGCCATTCCAAATCCGACAGACCCATAACTAACGCTCGCCCCTCTTTACTCCACCACAGGGTCCGATACCAACGACGAGCTGCAGGACACCCCTACCAGCACGCCTGCAAAGAGGGCCAGGACCAACGTCCCAAGAGCCTCCACCTCAGGTGCAAGGATCAAGACACGGCAGCAGCAGGAATCAAGTGCCAGCACACTGGAGGGGACTGCAACAGGCACCCCAGCAGCCAGCAAGTCCACAACCCCAGCACCACAGGTCCCCCCAAAGAACGTATCTGATGGCACTGCCTCTGGTGGTAGCAGCACCATAGGTGACACAGCTGTCATGCCAGCATGCTCCGACACGGAAAACAGTGCTGGCGACGTAGGTACCATCCATGACCTTTCCCAATCCCCCTGCATGTTCCATCCCCTACACCATGACGAAACCACGCAGGGGCACCCTGAAGACGACGACTGGCCAACCCCCACAAGTCCTGTGCCAAGGCAACATGTGTTGAGCAGCCCCCCTGTCACACCACCGCAAATGTCCATGGCCCAGCAGAGGCAACAGTCCCTCGACCTGCTGATCGAGCAACAGCAGGAAGCGTCCACGCTACTCAAGGACCATGCAAATGAATGCGGGGGTTCCAGGGCAGCCATGGAAACATCCACCGAGACACTCAGGGCACAAATAGAGAAAAGTAGTGAGAGCCTCAGGGGAGAAATGGAGAGAAGCACCGAGAGCCTGAGAGCACAAATGGAGAGAAGCACCGAGAGCCTGAGAGCACAAATGGAGAAAAGCACCGAGAGCCTGAGGGGGGAACTGCATGCGACGTCCAAAGACGTTTGTGCTGAACTTGCTGCTGTGCGCCGTGTGCTCTCGGAGCTCTCACAAACCCTCAGAGACATGCATGGACGCGAGCAGGCAGAGACGTCATCCGTGGCAAGTTCCGTCCAGGGCAGCCCCCAACGCAGATCTGGCAGGAACCTGCGCTCCACGGGCAGGGGTGCCCCTGATACCCGTAGAGGGGGCTTGCAATAGCGTCTACCCACGGGCAGCATGCATATCTGGACACTGGTGTTGGGGGGGGAGGAAGTAGGGTGGAGGGGGTGTGTTGGGCTTCACTGGGTGGCGGGTCCATAGGGTGTATGAATCAAATCACATTAACAATACAGCACTTCATTATCATCCAATGACATGTGTGGACATTGATATTTGCGTACGAGGCCTTCATAGGCGTACAGTCCACTATGTGCCTGTACTACACACACACAGTGCCACAGGTCCCCTTTCCGTGTAATAGGCACCATGCGTGGTTGCTAGAAGCATGCATCTATGATGCTCTGTCGGATTGCACGTGCATCCTGTGCCTCATGGACTCCCTGGGGTGCCTCCACATCCCCACCCTCATCATCATCATCTTCAGGTGCATGCAGTACAGCGTCAGGGGGCATGGGCACATTCCTACGTATGCACATGTTGTGCAGCATGACACATGCCATGACCATCTTAGAAACCCTCTCATGGCTGTACATGAGTGCCCCGCCAGACCTGCTGAGGCTGCGGAAACGAGCCTTCAGTAGGCCGAATGCCTGTTCAATGACCACACGGCTACGTGAGTGGGCATGGTTGTAGTCCTCCTCATGCTGGTTCTGTGGGTTCCGGATTGGTGTAAGGAGCCATCTCTTCAGTGGATACCCGGCATCACCTGTATGGGACGAATAAAGGGTGTCAGTGGAATGATAGTGCTAAGTAGCCCCCCCCCCCTCCTGCAAGGTCATTGACGCATCAAATGGGCCACGATGTCATGCATGGAATGAGACTCACCGAGTAGCCAGGATCTGTGCCCTGCGTGTCGCTCCATGTAGCGTGGTATTCTTGTGTTCCTCAGGACCATAGAATCATGGGTAGATCCTGGAAATCTGGCACAACAATGCGTAAAGATCTTGTTGGAGTCACACACCATTTGCACATTGATTGAATGAAATTGTTTCCGGTTGCGGTACTGGACCTCCATGGCATGTGGGACAACCAATTCAACATGGGTGCAGTCGATGGCACCAATGCAACCCGGGATGCCGCCAAGTGCATGGAATCCCACCTTTGCGTTGGTAATCTCCTGGTACGTGCGTGGTAGTGTGATGTGGTCGTCGGCGTGCTTCAGGAGGGCATCGTGCACTTGGGAGAGTGTCCGTGAGAACAGTGGCTGTGAAATGCCATGCAACTGTCCCACTGTGTGCTGGTAGGTGCCTGTGGCCAGGAAGTGGAGTACAGACACCACCTTCAGTAGGGGTGGGATGGCGGTTGGGCTATCTATCATGCTCACGAGGTCAGCATGTGTCATGTCCACAATGGCGATTATGGTGTCCCGGTCCAAACGGTAGAGGGTGTGGATCTGCTCAGCAGTGAGGTTGAACGGATCAGCTCGGAGGCGTGGGATTGCGGGCCGCCTGCGTGGTGGTAGTGGCAGTGCTTGTGGGCCTTGCTGACCCTGCCTTGCCCTCCTCCTCCTCCTTCTCCTCCGTCTCCCCTGTGCGCCCGGTTGTTGTACCTGTTGTTGTTCGTCGTCTTCTTGTAGTTGTAGCACTTGCAGTGCTATCTGGTGCCCCAGGCCCAACATCGCTAGTCCTGCCGGTAGCATTTTGGAGTGGGAGTGGTTGTGGGAGGGGTTTGGGTCTGCTATATATGTGCTGTCGGCCTGTATGGCCTCCACCTGTGCTGATTGAATGAATCTGTGGCAGATGCAATCCCTTCTGGCCGAGCACGTCCCGCACGTAAGGCTGCATTTGGCCGCATGGCATCTTGGGATTGGAATCATGTATCAAATCCCGATGGCAGTGTGATGTACTTTGACTGATTTTCATGCTATGCTCCCATTGTTACACATGCTATGATTGCAGCCGCTTACATACCTGTGAAGAGTCAGTGGTATGTAGGGCTCGATCGATGGACGACCCTCATGCAGCACAGTATCGTACTTCACCGACGGGCGTGGCGTCCCATTTGTGATTGCAGCCAGTTAGCATTATGACACACAGCCGCACTACATTGATGTAATTGTGAATGCAAGCGTTCACAGAAGCCTTTTCGACGTAATGTTGCAAGTGAGGAATTCGAAGGCCAGGATTTTTGGTTGCGAAGTAGCGGTGAGGAGACGCCCACAGGTCTGCCTGGAAATGTAACGTTCTATTGTTGAATGTCCTTGGGACAGGGCCCATAACGAGCAAGCAATGAATGACATGAATTGAATGGGATGCGCAATAGCGTAGTGGACGATAAGGCAGGACGTTCCCAAGTCCATCTAGCTTCACGACACTACAGATCCGGCCAGGAGCACAGTGGTTTTTGCAGACTGCATTACGCACAGACGCGATGGAAGTTTCACATATTATGTGAGTGAATGTTCATGCGTTTTCATTGCGGGATGAGGGAATGATGAATGGATGCATGGACAGATGATTCCATTTAGGGTCTGCCATGTACATGTGTTTTTTGATTCAATCCCCTTCCCCTGCGCTATGTGATGCAAGGCTGCCATAGTGGGACTTACGTCTATCTGCCCTTGTCGGATCCTCCCTGTCTCGACGCGCCTTCATACACTTGTGTCTAGGCACGTTACTAATCCCATGTCATGGGTTCTATCTTGACGGACGCATGCACAGTAACCGACGTTGCCAATGGTGTATTAACCTCGATTGGTTTCGTTATGTATCGATACTGATTTAGGGGTGTGTATATTCCTTTGGAGTGGGCTAGCATGCATATGGGTGTGGATTTGGTGTGTTGAATGAAGATAGTGATGCATCATGTGTCATGTAGTGCAATCGGTTAATTTGTGTTTCATTTTGGTGACAGGTATCTCCTGCCCTATTGCAGATGCCATCTGTACGCCACTCCTCCAGATGGTTTTTACTCTCGACACCTGCAGCTTCGGGTGAATCAGTGGAGCAGCATTACGATCTTATGGGACGATCGCCAATGGGCCACATGCCCTTACGCTGTTCTGGTGGCTAGGTGCAACATTTCGGCCTTTCAGCTGGACTAGTGCCTGCCTCATGGGACGGACCTGCGGTTCTTGCCGCTTCCATGTTGCCTTTTGGAACGTTGATGTTGGCCCTGTGTGCCATGATGGTACAGGGCGTCACACAAGTGGAAGCTGGTCAATTATTGCAGATGCAGCCCTCGGTGATGATGGATGTTTTGGTGTTATTTTACAAATTGCTGTGAGGCCTTTGTCATTTGGATGTGCATTTAAATTGTATTCCGATATTTGGCGTGTTGCGTTATTCTTTGCAGGTGATGTGGCGATTTTCGATTTGTGGCGGTATGTATTGCGAGATGATCTGCATTGTGTTCCGCCTTCTGAGTTGAGTTGTGTGGTACAGTACTGGCCGCTTTTGCCTACGTAGCACAGTGTGGTCACGGATAGGGGCTGCCATTGTGACTGTTTACATGATGTGCTGTTCAGGGGCGGGGGATTGGCTTTTGGCCGACTGGTGCCTGTCAGCCAGGTCGATTGATGGTATGATGGGATGTTCAGAATGTGGCTGGTCACAGGTGCCTGTGTTTGCGTGCGTTTGTTGGAGGGGGACTGGGGTCATGTCCATTGGAATAGCTTCTGTATTCATGCCATCTGTGCCCTGCAGCTCCCATCGGCCCCTCTTGGGATGTGCCTGGCTGCTCAGTCACTCTGCCAACTTGTGTGGTACATGCTTCTGCTGATGGTTGGTTTGTTTACTGGCAAGAGTACAGGTCTGGTGCAATCCCCCTCAGGATGCTGTTTTGGATGTTGCCTTGCGCTGGTGGCAAGCGATGGGGGACTACTGTTGTTTTGTGTCATGTGTTCTTGATTTCCATTTTGATGTCTTGTACCTTCACATGCCTGTGCTGCATCAGTACGGCTATGGTGAAATGCCGTACATGGATGCCCACTCACGGGGCGCTTCGAACACCTGCATGCATTTCTACGTTGGCATGCATGGGTGAATTGTAGATTTCACTGGTTGCATGGTGTGAGTACATTGCGCCTGCCAGGAGTTGTGCAATGTGGCCAGGGAGTGGAGTACAGGCACTCAGTGGGCCATTTACGGTTGGTTCACGATGCCGTATTTCTCGCCATGGCGGAATGGTCCATTCCGCCATGCCTGATGGCGTTAGGTACATGTCCGCTAGGGTCGGAATTGGCGTACCGTTGCACCATGGTGGTGTTTGCGGTTTGGCATGGTGCGCGCGCGCGTGCTTAGTGCAGTTAGCGTTGGCGTTCACTACGGTGTCGCTAATGGCTTCGTACTTTGCGGTGACGGGTCATAGTCGCACCGAGCGCTTTTCGATGGCGGTATTGCATTTCCGCCATCGTTTTCCCCTTTCCGCCAGGGTCGTAATGAGGGCCTATGGCCCTCATTAGGACCCTGGCGTTAAGGGGTTAACGGCGCCGTAAAAGGTGTCGGCGCCGTTAAACCCTTAACGCCTGATTACGAGGTCCCTTTGCGGCTCCCGACCTTAACGGCTGGTTTGGACCAGCCGTTAAAGTAGGGAACCGCAAAGGGACTTTAGAGGTAATTACGGTACCGCAATTTGCGGTACAGTAATTACCGCCTTCCCCAGTCCCATTGAGCCCTATGGGGCAAAAATGGGAATGGGGAAGGGCCAATGGTAAATGGGGAATTACCGCCCCGCCAACCTTGCAATGGGGCGGTATTTCCCCATTTACCATTGGCGGACTAGTTACAATACCGGCAGCAACCATGGTGCTAATAGCGCCATTGGTTACCGCCGGTGTTGCAATGAGGGCCCATAACCAATCCTGATTAGACTCACTGGGCCCCGAGTCTCAAACCTTGGTGTGCATCTCATCACTTGTGCCATAAAATAGAACCGGCACATTTTCAAAGGGCAGCTGAGTGAGCGCATCTCGGATGCACTCATTCAGATGGCATTTTCATTCCTTTGTGCATATGAGGGAGTGTTTCTGCCCATTTAAAACCACACCCTGAATTCACAAAAGGAATGCACTGTTAAATTAGCAGATGTGGGGTTCATCCCCCTGTGCGTGTGGGAGCAGGGGGAGGTGCAAATCATGACAGGGATGCTTTCTTTTTTTGAGCGTTACACCAAGACGGGTCCTTAAAGGGCCCATCTAGATGAAATACGCTCTCAGCAATCACGTGATTTCTGAGAGCCTGTCATACATTTTTGCTGCACACTGCTGTCGGTAATGTATGCAAGTGGGCTGAACAGCGCATCTTTGCATGACTCTTGAGTCCCTCCGGAAATGCGCAGGCCACCTTTGCGAATCAGGTGCCAGGCGCATTTCAGCAATGAGCGCAAATGAAAAAAGCTCATCGTCTGAACCTCCATAATATTGAAATGTGCATGTGTGGCTGATCTGAAAACAATCTGAGGATTGGACATTCCAGATCTGGTCCAATGGCCTGCAGCTTTGCCTTTTCAGGCTGATTCGGGCAATAGATCGCTGAAGGTAACCAGCAAAAGTCTTCAGGGAAAGTACACGGGTGCGAAATGGTGAAAGGGGATCAGTGAGAATGCTCGGAATGCGGGCTTTCCTTAGTGAATACAGCCGCCGTTCTGAGAGACCTTTTGGGTGTTTGGCGCCCTCTATGGTGCTACTGGTATATTGCGGCTGTGGACAATGATAGTGACTCCCTCTATAATGGTGCTTAGCATTTGAAATAGGCGCGTATGAGTGAACTGTGAGACCATGCATAGGGGGTGATGATACGTCTAATGTATTGGTGGCGTAGCTGTGCTCTCGGTAGACGCTAAACGGGCAAAAGGATGCTAAGAAACTTTAAGATGGATGAGTGCATAGGTCAGGCTGGCCCATGTGAAATGGCATCTTGAAGAATGGGGGGTGCACTCCTCCATTAGTTGAAACTCTTTTTCAGGGGTTTGTGAATCAATGTACTGGTGCTGAAACATTGTTTTGAGGAATGGATCAAATGTGTAAGATAAATTGTTTTTTTTTTTTAGTTGGAGTGCTGGCCCATATGTGTTCTAATGGGCAATTTAAAGATTTAGCAGCCTTTAATAAGGGAAGTGTCTGATAGGTAAGACGTATGCCTCTCGTTTCCTAAGATGCCGCTTCATGAATTAGTAAAATCTGATGATGACAAAGGAGTATTCCTTTTTTCAATAGAAGAGAACGTTCATGATTACAACTGGGTGCGCGCGCGCACACACGCGCGCGCGTGCCCGCGTGCGCGCATGCACATACACACACACTCTGAATGCAATTACAATCAGAAGGTCACAAGCTCTGCCTTGGCCTCGGGCTAAAGATCCAGCATGACCACCTTCCGGATGCACAGATGAAGACTAAATGCATGTGTGTGCTTGTGTGTGTGCTTGTATTCAGTTATTTGTGCATGTTATAGATGTTGCACCTATTTTGATGCTGAGGCATTTCTTTTACTAAAATGACCAGGCAATCTAAGCTTCATTTGGAGGTTGGATATCTTGTCGCATGTGGGGCAGTACATATTATACTTACTCGCATAATAAGGGTGAGCTTACAGGTAGGCTGCAATGTAACCCTGCTATTGCTCCATTGTAGGGTTCACAACGCCATCATGATGACGCATGGGCAGAGCAGCAGAGATCAGGGCAGCATTCTTTGACAGTGTGAACATAGACCAAACACTGTTGCCTCCCTGCCCCTGTATCATAGTCTTGTTTCATCAAACTAGGTTCTGGCTAGATCAGGGGTCTGCATCCATTAGCTCTCCAGATTATTTGGACTACAACTCCCATTAGCCCTAGTCAGCATAGTCAATGGTGGGGGATCATGGGAGATGTAGTCCACAACATCTGGAGAACCACATGTTGCAGACCCCTCGGCTAGACCCTTGTCTATGGAGCCCCATCAAGGTGCCAATGACATTGGAAATTGATTCACCAAAGCAGACCACCACAAGACGTCTGGAGACCACAATGGAAGTTATTTGCTGTTCTTGTGTCCATAGATTTCCCACTCTTATTTTACTCCTCGTGCCTCCACATTGTGTAAAAGCACCTTTAATATTAGCAGTGGTGGGAGCAATTCAACAGAGGGCAGGAGGTCACTTGGTGATGCTGAGGAGAAGATGTGGTCAGATGGAAGAAGGCTTATATTGCACTGATTAACAGAGTCCATGTCAACCTTAGTTGTGCCTGTGTAATGAGGATGTCATTGTGGTACAGTCAGTGGAATAAGTGTACCAAAAAGGTACTGGAAATGGGACCATGGCCGTGGACAGAGTAGGGGGGAAGCGTGGTTGAACACTTGTATCAAAGGGTTGTGGCCAGGGCAGGTTGACAGTCCAGTGGCTTGAACGGGCAAAAGAAAGATACCACAATATATTGTTTCTCTTTAGTTTCTCACAGTCAGATGGAACATTTATAGCTCGTCTTTTTTTTATTTTTTTATTTTATTGTAATTGGTTTGGTCAAACCTTTACAAATCTTGCAGGGAATAAAAATACATATGCTTTTCCAGAATATTTACATAAAATAACATATGATCGCAAGGTCAGACATCGTAAATTATCATAAAGGACACACACACAAAAAAGGAGCATGAAACAGGAAAGAGAGATAAGTCAACCTAACTAGAAAAAAGAGAAAAAGTCTGGACATTCCTATCTACATCCTAAAAATGGTTCACTGTAGATATATAGACATAATAAACTTAATACTAAACTTAATTTAAAAGAAAGAAAAGGATAGGAGACCATAATAGCAACACTACCTTGTAACAAGGAAAAAAGGGCACTTCCGTCTGGGGTGAGTCCCACTTGGGTTATCTAAGGTAATCAAGTTTAAGTCCCTTAAGGAAACCAGAGAGTGCCAGATCTTCTCGCGAGTTTTGAACATTTAGACAGCATTTCCAAACCAAGTCAGTGGAGTAAAAAAGGTAAGAGTCCTTCAGTGATCCCAAGAAAGAATTCCTCAGGTCACTCAACTGTACACAGTTCAGGATAAGGTGTTTGGCAAATTCGGGTTCTGTACGGCAAAATCCGCATAAGCTTTCCTCCATGGTTATTTGGTTTCTTCTAAGAAGAATGTCATTGGTGGGGAGACTATTCCAGCGTAGCCTCAACAGCAAACCACAATGGTATCAATTTGGGAAAAGAATTAGAATTTTGGAGAGGGATCCTCTTTTCTTGTGCTCATGTGATAGTTGACTCATTGATTAATTTGAGTGGAAGGTTTCTAACGTGGAGATCCAATCTTTATCTAGCAACCTTTTTTTAATTAACATTGGGTTGCTAATTAGTGTTTCCAAATTTGAGTCCATATTTTGAAGGATCTTCTCACAATTGTTACCAAATTTTAGTAAGAATCCAGAGGAATTTATACTATTCCCTACCAACTCATATAAAGTTTTTACGGTAGGGACCTTGATTTTGGCGTATAAAGTAAGTGTGCGCGAGCCCATAGTGAGGTGTACCCCAGCTCATACATAATAGCAGTTAGGGGCACCGAGTTGGGGATGCTGAGGATCTGTCTCCAGATTCCACCTTCTATTTTCTTCAACTTGTGCTTTATTACATCAGAACACAATTCCAAACGGTTTACCAGTTTAGGGACTATCTTCCCTTCAAAGAACATGAGCGCAGGTTTTATAGAGAATCTCCCGTACGATCGATTTTCAGTATCTGATTTCCCCAAAGTTTAGCTTTGTGTGCTAGAATCTCCAACTGACCTCTGTCCCCCCTATATGTGCCAACATAGTAGCCCAGATAGGTCACACTAGGGGAGATGTCCACCCTACACCCCTCCAGGTTCCAAGTAGGGCGCAAGTTCTTAAGTTCTAGCTTTGCAAATGTAAGGATTTTAGTCTTGTTCGTATTAATAACAAGGCCATTATCCTTAGCATATATTGCAACAGTAACAAGGAGACGTTGCAGACCCATCCTGGTAGAGTCAAGCAGCAGGAAGTTGTCTGCATAGGCCAACCATATGATTTTACTTAGGCCCATTCTTGGGGCTAACATCCCCTCTTTAATCAGGCACTCTGCCACGTCAGACAGGTACTGGTTAAAAATCCAGGGTGCCAGTACACAGCCTTGTCTTACCCCACAATGCGTTTGTATTCTAGCTGTCATGTCACTCTTCTGGTTAAGTCGGACCCGTATGCCAGCATTATTATAAACACCTTCAACAAGACTTAAGAGACTCCTTTGGTAGACCCCACAGAGCTAGTTCATGCCACAGTTTGTTGCGGTCAATGCAGTCAAAAGCTGCAAAGAGGTCGACCAATGCCATAAAAGTACAGCCTTTGAATGCATTTTACGGCAATACCATTGATGTTTGTAGAATGGCCCTTATGGAAACCGGTCTGAAAAATGCTAATTGGATGAAATTGTTTTTCCCAATCTTCAAGATGTTATAGCAATAAAGCAGAGAAGATTTTGCAGTCTGCGTCAATCAAGGAAATAGGCCGATAGTTCTTTGGATCTGACCTACTACCACACTTAAAGATTGGGATAACATGGGCTGTGCTCCATGATGGGGGGCAAGTCCCAGTCATTAGGATGTCCTTAAATTCATAGAAGGGGAGATTAGCCCAAAGGTTATGGTCTGACTTAAATGTATTATTAGTAAGACCGTTAGGTACTGGGGCACGCAACCTTTTACACTTCGAGATCAACTCTATAAGTGAATTGATTTCTAAGATAGGCTCCCATTTGTCCCTAAAACAGTTAGCCGCGCTATCTTCTCAGTCACCCCACCTGTATATCAGCTTAGCCCCAAATCTATTGCCATAGAACTCTGGCCATTCTTGTTCAGAGATCGAGCTCAATTGTGAGATGGCATGATTGCTATCTTGGCCATTCGCAATTGTCCAAAATGCACCACATTCTTCCTGATTAATATGTCCATCGTAGGTTAAGCATCTCGTTGTAGGAGACAGTGTTTTATGGTTTTGCAAAAAAAGTTATATTTTTGCTTGATCAATCTGATACTGTTGATCTGTAGGACCTCATCGGGTTTTAAGATCTTAAATATCCAAATCTCCTTTCTTATAAGGGTTTTAGCCAGGGCCAATTCCTGATTATGGCAGTGGGTATGCCGTGGGTTAGGTACTGTTCTATGTGGTCATAGGCCTATATCACTAATCGCAGCATTGATCAGGGACATAATCCCCAGAGCATTAAAGGTGTTAAGCTTCCATTCCAGGGTGGATTGATTAAGCAGGGCCCTCAGATGTTGGTTTAAAGCCTCAATATTTGTGGGAGTCCATCTGACAGTATTTCCGGACATATTATCTGCCACCTGTAGATCTGGTATATGTTTCCTATTGGTTACGGTCAGATCAAAATGTGCAGTAAGAATGGCATGATAGAGACTTTAAAGGAGGTACATCTATTCCTTAAGAAGTCATCAAGAAAAATGTAATCCAACATGGAGGAGCTCTCTCCACGCCACCAGGTATGCCAGGTTTCCCCAGTTTGTTGTTTACCGAAGCCCACCAAGGGTAGGAGGCCCACATTCCCCAGCCCCACATACCAAGATGTACCCATTTGTTTTTTCGAGATGTACCCCTTAATGCCATATCTATTTTGCAGATTTCCCATGGAGAGTATTCAAACTCACAATCAGCATTCAGATCTCCAGCTACCAAAATTCGACGATTCTCATTTTCAAGGGCCCATTTGGCTATTACACAGCATACAGTTGGTACAAAAACTTCCACCAGTGACATTCCACTATGCCAGTAAATGTTTATAATTAATAACCTCAAAGCACCGCTACCAGTTATAAGGTGAACCCCCAAAGTCCCAAAAGGAAGACCCAACAAAATAGTTCCACTAAAGCCTAGGCAATTACCCACAGCTGTCAGGAGACCCCCTGCTGGCCTACCCCCAAACTCTAGTTGGCCACTTGGTCATAGATCCGATATCCATCCAAGGTGGGGGTTGAGGTCATCCAGGTCTCCTGAAGGCAGACAAAATTGGCCTTTCTCAGATCCAAAAGGCAGGCAGGGTTACCCATTAGATGTTGGGTTCCTCTAGTGTTCCAGGACTTGAGTCAAAGATCTATATTGCGCGAGTCTCCTGCGGGTCAAAAGGCATGCTTACGGGACAGGTTTCTGCCACAGGGTCGAGATAATTGCACCCCAATCAATGTCTGTTCCCTGTATCTTTTCTAGTTTAGCTTGCTCTACCAACCTTTCGTTGCCCAGCAAAAGGCCAGGAGGGATATTTCCCATTGATTGGTTGCCTTGGAGCTCTGAATTAACCAGCTCCATGGACGTTCTGGATTCAACTTCGAAGCCCAAATTCCGCAATGCCCCTCTTTGGATAAGGATAATTTCCTTAACCAAGGGGGAATCGATGAATAAGAGGCTTACATCTCGGTGTTCTCTATCCGGAAAGGTAACCCTGGTAATATCCCTGAAGGTAATCAAAGCAAGAGCTGGGATCTCTGCAAAAATGGTCAGGATATTTGATCTATTTAGGAATATCGGTTCCGCCAATCCCAGCAAACTCTTTATTCTAATTAGGGCCAATGGTTTACTTGGCATATTCATATACAGCGAGGTACCTTGTGGAGCTCTCAAATTATTTTTATCAGGAGCTCCTTGCCCCCCACGTTGTACACTGTTTATACCTTTCTGAGTGTTCATATTGAAAGGTTTATGGAGCCGTTCTACCATGGCTGGAGGAATATTCTCCTCCCGAAATTTACCCCACCCAACTCCACTTTCAAGAGAGGGATTCACCACTTCAGGGAATAAAGGTTTAGTGGCAGAGGATGAGCATTCCTGAACAGGTCCCCAAATAGAGGGAGGTATTGACATACCACATGTCTTCTTATATGCTGCCTGTTGGTTATTTCTAGGCCCCAACAGACCCACAGCAGGATGTGGATATAGTTCTTTTTGTTGTTCCAAAGTCACAACCTTTTTGGTTTTCCCTGGGCCACAACCCCATTCAGCTCTCAAGTGTTCAATTGATGCGTGCCAAATGGATTGCTAGTTAAAAAGGGGCTTAGTATAAGAGCCCTTGCATACCCCCAAATCTCTCTCACTGCCCCGCACCTGAGAGCCATTTACATCCGGGGAATTATTTATAGATATCCTGTCACTTTGCACAGTTGAGTCAACCAGCTTAGTTTTCAGAGACATCTCAGGCATAATTGGCCCAGTTTCCAGGATTGACACTAAATTAGGCCTGAACAAGGTATTATGCGATGTTTTGGTGCATATACCATGAGATCCTTTCATTGGGGGTTTCTACTTGCTTAGTCTAATTTTTGTTGGGGAATACCTTTGGGGGGGGAATGTTCCACAGACTTATCACCCTCCTCAATCAGGCAGCCATCAGACAAAACATTATCAGCTCTGGCCTAAGCATGGGGGTTATTCAATACACTATGATCAGGCTTTGAAGTAAGGGTATCATTCTTAATTAAGTTCACTTCACATGCAAGACCCTCTCTGTTTTGCTGAATGACCATGGTTCCACCTGCAGCCAGTCCAATTGAGTCTGCACTGTCCTAGATTTCAATTATCTCTGGTGGAGTATCAATAACTAGAGGGTTTGTTACAGGTATTTGCCCCTTGGGATGCCCTAATTGCGCCCCAAAAGTATCGGTCTAAGGCTGAGGTCAGAGCCAATGCAGTCCAGTTTGCAGTTCAACTCAGCCAATAGTTCTGTACCAAAACAGTCAATGTTACTATTTACCTCTGCCACGAGACTCTGTGAGTTCTTCAATTTAGCCGATATATTGTGATATAGTTCCACAAATGAGCTAAGAACCACATTCAAGGCTGACACAGTAGGGTGAGTTAGTCTGATTCTTTCATCAAGCTCCTTCTAAGTATGGTGCATTCTTGGGGAGCCCCCCTATTCCTGGAGGTCTTCAAGCCAATTATTCACCCCACAAGACTCATCACACTGAGTTTTTGCCCCATCTATGGCGTCTATTATGTTCGTTAGTGCTGTTGGTGAACCTTGAATTGAGGCATTGCACGCCTGTTGTACCACACTTTCCAAATTTTCATCAATATTAGGGAATTCCATGGCATTGTCAGCACATTCGATAATACTAATGTCAGTAATGTCATTCTGTCTTCCAAAGAAGTCCTGGGTCATCATTGCAGAGTGGTCCAACATGGCATCCTCTCTAAAAACTTTAGGCAATTTAACTTCAGTGCTGGTAAAGGTGGCTTTAAGATATAGTGATCCATATATCTTTGCCCCATAATGGGCTTGATAGGTCTTTGACTCTTTGGGGTATTAGGAAGGACTCTTCTTAGTAGAATTGCAGGATTTTTAGATATAAGCAGACCTTCAGAGGCATGGACAATTACCTTATGGATGAGTGCCGGATTAAATTGATTTGCATGCTTGAGAGTTAGTTGCTGGACCTGTTGGCCACTTGCCAGTAGACCACATTTCTCCCCCTCCAAGGTTTTCCCCATTAAGTCAGTGGAAATAGGGGATAACAAACACAGTGAGGTAGAAATCATTGGCTGGACATGCGAGGAGGCAACCGACTTCTTCCAATCAGTAGTCATCTCCTTATTTCCCAGGGGATCCACTAATGTGAAGCCTGGTTGCTTGTTTGCCCCCATTTAGCTCCTCAGCCCAGCACGCATGATTGACACAGCAGACCTGATGTGTACTCAATATACTCAGATCAAAGGGAACCAGAAAGGTGCCCCACAGTCTCTGAGTTAAGGAATGATGAGGTCGTCAAAATTGGGCTAATTCCCAGATCAAAGTACCCACCAGCTGGTGCGAGCCCCGCAGTCTCCTGTGAAGTATGCCTGCAGTGTGCTAGAAGCCTTGTCCGTCCACGATATAGCAATAATAACCATGGGAAGGGATCAATAAGTTAGCTTCTGTATCTCCTTGGAACCCCTCACCGGAATTCAAGTTGTTATACACCCCAAACTCAATATTAGAGTCCATTTAGTAGGCCACCAAACGGTGTATCCAACTGGCAGTATGGGACGGGGTCACTCCCAAACGCCCTTGTCTCCTCAAAAACGGGCTGCTCTAGCTCGTATTTTTGAAATGAGTCTCTACTCGCTGATCTTAACTTAACTGGAAGCCTCTCATAATTAGAAGATGGCAATTAATTCCAAATCCTGTGCCCAAGGCTAGAAGTCTTTGATCTCCTCTGGTCTGACAGAGTCCTTGGGGCAAACAGTCTGTGATTCTCCATTGATCAAATGTTCCAACCTGTTATACCGTACGGAGGTCAGGATCAGCCCCAAAGATGCATTGGAAGATGATGTCAATACTTTTAAGCTGAATTCTCTACTCCACTAGAGGACACAGCAGGTTTCTGCAGGCGGCTTGTACGCCATCACTTTTCCAATGCTTAGAAACCAATTAGTCCTGAGTCACCTCAAGTCCACTGAAACGTTTATTTGAAGAACCGTCTCAGAGTGCATTCAATAGTCCAAGTGACTAGTCACTAAAGCTCCTACTACAACTGCACAGTTGTCCCCAGGCCTGAAGGGACAAATCCCACATAAACACCTGATATAAAATAGCATCACATGCAAATGGCCTGGGCCTTTATCAACAATAGGGTCTAAGCATTCCACCAAACATAATTTGACGTGATTTTCAAAAATCAGAGGGAGATTGTTTTTTTGGGGAGAAATGAATTCTTATTTCTTCCAGGAACTCCTCCACTACCGCCCCGCCGACCCGCCTTTGGCTAAGCTGAAGCCAACTCGATAGAGTCCAACCAGGCCGAGATAACTTCAAGGCTTTGTGACTGTACATTCAAAGGGATTTCCGTTTAGCTGTAATTGCTATAGGGTGATAAAATAAACAAGTTATGCTTTAAATTATAAAAGAACAGTTCCATCATAGTGATTACAAGAAGTAGTGGAACTTTTAGCAGTATAAAATCAAAGTAGTGGAACTCAGAACCCGATAGTTCCCATTCACTTTGACCTCTAGGTAGAGGACTAGCTGAGAAAAGCAAGCACTAACTTTTACCACACCACTCTACTCATTATAAATCTACCCTGAATGTACAGACTCACAATAGCATTGCTGCAAACCATGAATTACATACAACTATAGGGAATCACAAAGAGGTATTCCTAAACATGTCTAAATGATACTGGGTGAAAGAACATTCAAAGGTCACATCACATTGCCCCAGGCACTGGGGTAATTGTGATGCAGCACCAATGCGCCACCGCACCATGTGCTGGATACTAGTGACTGTTTGATACGGCACAGATATGCTAAAGCGCCATATGCTCTGCACGGTGGTGATTCAGTGATATAGCACAGCGAGCGTATGGAGTGAAAATTCAGTTTTTAAATAAAGGAGAAAAAAAAGCTTGATTTAGAAAGTTTGCTCAGGGACTGCTCGGATCGGTCATTCTTAATCAAACTGTCACGCCCCTGCCGCACACGAGTACGCGCAAGGGTTGACAGGGGCGGGCAGACAGGGAAGTTACTGGAGCAACATAAGTGTGTTTTCGGTGTTGTTCGTGTGTGACTGTATGGGAGGAAATCCAGCGGGTGGGGGCCTGAACACCTTCGGGTGTTGGATTAAAAATGTCATATTTCATCATTTTAAAGGCCACCCAAAAACAGTATTTTTTGTGTTCGGCCTTTAAAATGCAGAAATATCCCATAGAACCACAGCACAGATCAGCCGAAGCTCCATGCCTTCCACAGTGGTGTATTTATTTGTGCTTGCATTTATTTATTTACAGCGCATATAACGGAAATCATCATCCTGGGACCCAAGGAAATTCTCGCCAAACTAAATATAAAATTCACCCATTTCACCATCGACCACACAAATATACCAGTCTCTACTTTAGTAAAGACCCTCGGAGTCTACTTAAACTTTACACTTTCCATGACTAAACAGATCAGTGCCATCTCCTCTGCTTCCGCCCACACCACGAAACTTATAACTGCAATAAATCAATTTCTAACCACTCAAAACTGCCTCTCCACACCCAGAGCCACAATAGGAGCAAGATTAGACTACTGTAATGCCCTCCTGGTAGGCACCTCCACAAAATCATCAACAGGCTCCAAATAACACAAAACAACGCACTGCGTGCAGCCCTACACATTCGCAAAGGTGACCACATATCCCAGGCCAGACGCCAAGCCCACTGGCTCCCGGTCAAGGAAAGGATCAACTTTAAAATTCTCACCCTCATGCACAAATGTATCAATCTCTCAGCCCTGTCCTACCTCTCAGAAACCATACTCAGAAACAACTCCACACGCTCCACAAGAAGCCACTACGCCAACCAACTCTGTGTACCCTCCATAAAAAGAGCTAATGCAGGAGACATTAGCTTCCACCACATAGCACCCAAGCTCTGCAATGCCCTCCCCAATGCTCTCTGAGCTGAAGCCTCTCTACTGGCCTTCTGCAAATCCCTCAAAACCACACTATTTGTATAATCCTTCACTAATCCATCTCAACTCAGCCCCTCACAAATGAACATCCTCCACACCTGCAAGATATTTGCTATTTATGTGTACTTTGTAAACTTAAGTTAAACCTCTACTGCATCATATCCTATTTTTCTATACTCTGCATCTGCATCCCTACTATGTAACTTCAAACTGAACCGTAAAACGCAAATATCAACGTAACTTCTAAGATTCCTTTGTAACCAGACACGCTTATATGTAACAGCACCAGAATGCCCTTGGGCTGAGGCACGCTTTAAACATATGAAAAAATAAATAAAAACCCCGTAGGTTTCTAGGTGCTAGATTCATTGTGGAAGGGTAGGTTATAACCCATATGTTTCTAGGTGCTAGATTCATTGTGGAAGGGTAGGTTATTTCTAACATGTTGTTTTTTTTTTTGTTTTTTTTTCCCAACCACGGGTCCAGGATTCGAGCCTGCGTTTGCTCAGCCTGGTGTTGCTTCCAAGACCCACGCGTTGTCACAGAGCTATCCTCCCGTCCCATGTGATACAGTTTAGATATGCCACAGTGTTCGTGCCTAGAAACACTTGTGTATAGGTGCGTTAGAAATGCCATATCATATCATACCCTGAACAGTGAGTGGAAAAGCACAGAACTGTCACAGTGATATGCCCCGCACACTGGTGAATGGTTGATACAGCAAATAAATGCAACAGCGCCATGCTTTAAGATGTAACAGTGCACACCAAAAACAGGACTGCAGGGGCTTGCACTTGGTCTGTGTATGTTTTTAGCCGACAGCTGGTTTCCTACAAACTCCTGCATCTTGGCGCTTCTCTGATTCCAATACTGCATTATTCTGCTCCTCCAAAGTCTGTTCCCTCTTTCCTGACGGCTTTAATGCTGGAAGGTGACGCAACAGGAACACGACACCTGGGAGCCACCGTTGCCAGCTGCAGACATGGGCTGCCTGTAACCCATCACTAATTCATAACCGAGCAGGTGTCTGGAAGAAGTGGACACAGGCCTTCTGGGAGAACATTATCTGCGAAAGCCATGTTGCCCGAGTTCAGGTCTATGATCCAATCGAAATGCCTGTCAATTTCATGCAACCCGCAGGGGGTGCCAGGAATCCCTCACGACACCAGGGTGAGGGTCATAATTGTTATTATCATTAATTGGTTATTTATAACGCGCTTAATACCCAGAGGTTTCTAAGCGCGGACCTGGGATCGAACCTGTGTTGCTCTGCATCTGTTTACAAGAATCCCACATTCTGGCAGCACAAATGTTAGAAGGTGACCAATGCTTGGGAAAAGCCACAGTAAGAAAATAATCAAAATGACCATTTCGTGCGTCTTCTTCAAAGCTTCCACTACTCGTTTGATCTCAGGTATCCGGTGTTTATTCAGCCTTTAACCTCTTAAGTGCCAAGGACGAGTATGATCCTCCGTTTTGCATAGACTTGCATAATAGCCTGGCACTTATGCCTAAGGCGTTCAAGCACGTGGTCAGCTGGTCACTGTGCTTCCAGTTAAACCCCAGGGGATTTCAGCTGTATAGCAAGCGTGCCCTGGCAGCCTGGAGCATTGGAGACCACGCCAGATGCTCTCTGGTGAGGTAGGGGCCCGCCGCTCAGTGATCCTGAGTGAGAAGGTGCGGGCCCCTGAGGAAGGTGAAGGACGCCCAGCACAGAACAGAGCCCGAAACCAATGGCTCTAGTGCTGTCAGAGCTTGTTTAGGGGTAAACAGAGGAAGCCTCCCCCGAGGCTTGCTGTATCAGAGCTTGTCCATATCTCCTTGCCTGGTTCCCAGCGTGTACACGTCGCAAAAGGAAGCTTAGAAGGCAGACTCTGCAGGAGCACAGATCCTCCATTCCGAGCTTGTTGATTGGCTGCAATGCCGGAAGCTTTGATAAGAAAAAGGAGAAACCTAAAATGCAGGCTTCCATTGTGGTTAGAGCCAGAAGTCCACATATCCTGGTTGTTAAAAAGGAAGAAAACATCCTCAACAGTTTTAGTGCCTACTACCAAAGGGATTACTTCTTGTTTAAGAGGAAGCTAAAATTCAAAATACTCCAATAGAACACACTTCTTGACTGATTGATTGACGCTTATTGTAATTCAGTAGCTCAAGCAACAGATTTGCAATCAGGAAGATGGACGTGTCCTATTTCCTATCCACCATAACCAGCATAGTCAAAGATGAGGGATCATTGGAGTAGAGGTCCAGAGGATCTCTAGCGCCGCATCTTGAAGACCCGTAGTTGTGGGGAAATATGCAAGGTCTGCAATACATTTACCCCAACATTTCTACTCTTTTTGAGGGTTGGAAAAGAACTCCTTTTCCATATTAAAAAGATACCCATTTTCTCTTGTTTGTTGATTTGTATGTGTGAGTGCACAGCAGAAGATGCTACCATTGAAGCCCAAATCGTTCTGCATCATCGTGTCTGCACAGGCCAGTTGCTGCTCACCTGTGAAGCATGCACCACAATATTCCTTTTTGTTTGTTATTGCACCTGGCAGAGGCTGCTTACCTGTGAGCCACACACCACCCTGTTCTATTGTGTGTAGGAGTCTGCTTGCCTGTGAGGCTCACACCACACTATTCAATTATTTGCGGAATTTTGTGTAGGGCTGCACAAAACACAGGTTGCATCCCTGGGAGGCACGTACCACCATATTCCACTGTGTCTGGGGCTGCACAGGGCACAGCTTGCATCCCAGGGAGGCACAAACCACCTTATTCCACTGTGTCTGCGGCTACACAGAGCACAGGTGGCATCCCTGGGAGGCACATGTCACCATATTCCACTGTGTCTGGGGCTGCACAGGGCACAGCTTGCATTCCTGCGAGGCACAAACCACCTTATTCCACTGTTTCTGGGGCTGCACAGAGCACAGTTTGCATCCCTGGGAGGCACATGCTACCATATTCCACTGTTTTTGGGGCTGCACAGAGCACAGTGTGCATCCCTGGGAGGCACATGCTACCCTATTCCACTGTTTCTGGGGCTGCACAGAGCACAGTTTGCATCCCTGGGAGGCACATGCTACCATATTCCACTGTTTTTGGGGCTGCACAGAGCACAGTTTGCATCCCTGGGAGGCACATGCTACCCTATTCCACTGTTTCTGGGGCTGCACAGAGCACAGTTTGCATCCCTGGGAGGCACATGCTACCCTATTCCACTGTTTTTGGGGCTGCACCGAGCAGAGGTTGCATCCCTGGGAGGCACATGCTACCCTATTCCACTGTTTCTGGGGCTGCACAGAGCACAGTGTGCATCCCTGGGAGCCACGTGTTACTCTATTCCACTGTGTGTGGGGTTGCACAGAGCACAGGTTGCATTCTGGGAGGAACATACCACCCTATTCCACTATGTCTGGGGCTCCACAAAGCAGAGGTTGCACCCTTGTGAGGCGCATAATGCCCTATTGTGTGTGGGGCTGCACAGAACGCAGGTTGCATTTGTGTGGAACTGCACGGTCAAGGGACTTTGCTGTGAATTACATATCTTCACGCCCTCTGTATTTAAGACTGCACAGAGCAGAGGCTGATGTTTTGGAAGGTACACATCTTCCTCCCCCAATTTGTATGCTATTGCACCAAGAAGAAGCTGCTTTCCAATAGGACAAATAATATATATTTTCTATTTATTATAAGGATATTGCTTTTACTTGGAAGACAATTGAACAAAATCAGCGCAGAAAACCAAGCTTTTCCGTGGTTGGGTGCTTTAGAGTGGTAGAGCGGAAGGAGGTATGAGGAGTTCTGGCATCATGACAAGGGGGGCAGGTCATGGGTACATTGGTAAACGGAATTGGGACAATACAGACCAGCACATACATTTCTAAGAACTATTTACAGTTATGTGCAATATTTGCAGTATGGCCACTCACCTCCTATGCCTCAGCGATGACAAAACAGAACTCCTCCTTGTGGGCAACCCAACCCGCCTTGCAAAACGGGAACCGGCCTACCAATAATTCAACATCGACACACCATCCACATCTCTCCTGCTGTCAAGACTCTTGGCTTTTACCTATATGCCACTTTGAGCATGCCACGCTATGTCATGCCATTGCTTCTGCAGCCGCGTATGCCACAAAACTCATGAATTCCATCAGACCCTTCTTACCCACTGACAACTGCTTCAACATCGCTCGCGCCACCATCGGCTCTAAGCTGGACTATTGCAACGTGTTCCTCTGCGGCACCTCTGAGAGAAACCTAGCCAAACTGCAAACTATTCAGAACAGTGCTCTCCGTGCCACCCTCTGCCTCACCAAGCATGACCACATATCGGCAGCCCGGAAAGAGCCCCACTGGCTTCCTATCAAAGAACGAATAAAGTTCGAAGTCCTTACCATCGCACATCGCTGCTTTTAAAACTCTGCCCATAGCTACCTGACCCAGAGACTTTCTGTTCCTGCTGCCACCAGACCACCGCGCACCGCTTACTGCAACCGTCTGACTATTCCCGGGATCAAGGGTTCCAAAGCGGGAGTCTCCAGCTTTCACGTATCTGCCGCCACACCCTGAAACTCACTTCCTCCTGCCCTGAGGGCAGAGGCGTCTTACCATGTGTTCCGGAAACAACTAAAAACTCACTTGTTTAATTAACATTCCTTACAGTTCGTTACCTGCCTGTAACTAGCGCCTAGATGCCGTAGGGTTTTCTGTGCTCCTATAAATGCAAACTAAACAAATAAATACATTATTATTATTATTAGGGCATTTATTGAGTGCGGACCTAGCTTCGGGAAGCAACGGAACACTTTACAATCATAGGGGGAAGAACACAGTGAGGGAAGCAGAGAAAAAAGGTGCGGGGAGTTAACAGGGCAGAGTGGGCAATTGGTAGCATGGGTAAGACAGTGGAGTGCAGATCTCGAGTCTCAGGTAGGGTGGTGAGTGCAGGGTATGTGGACCTAGGTGTTAAGGAAAGGCCATTCCTTGAAGAGTAGTGATATGGCAGGGAGCAATACAGTGGTGTGATGTCACATGACAGCACAGCTGTCCCTCCTGGGGATATGATATGATATGATATTTTATTTATATCGTGCTCGTACACAGGTGTTTCAGAGCGCGACCAGGCAAAGGGAGAGGAACAGGGGAGGAAACTTAAACAACGATCTTACTAGGCCCAGTGACATTGAGAACGCACAAGTGCATGGGGAAGGGAAAAGGGAAAGTGCATGGGAGGGGGGAGAAATTGTAAAGTGCAGAGCATAGGAGGGAACAAGATAAATAATAAGTAAATAAATACATAAATAAGGTGATTAAAAACAGTGGTAGTGCAGCCTGTGAGTGCCAAAGTGAAGGTTAGTCAGATAGGGTGTATCTGATAAGTGAAGAAGAAGAGTGGGGGGATTGTATGGGTACAGATACAGGCCCCAGTGCAAGGGCTGGCCAGGAGGCAGTGCAGGAGGGTGGCAGGGTGAGCAGGTACCTGGGCCCGAAGGACAGAGGGTGGCCAGGTGCAAAAGTGCTGAGAGAGAAAGCAGATCAGCAGGGGAGAAGAAGGGCAAATGCAGAGGCAAAGAGGAAGGTCGTGAGGAGCTTCTGGAACTGTAGATGGTTCTCCTCAAGTTTCAAGGTGGCAGGGAGGCAGTTCCAAAGGGAAGCCCCAGCCGAGGACAGAGATCTACCCCCAGCTCATTTCTTTGAAAAACGACTGACCCTGAGGGAGTTAGAGGTAGAGGAGCGAAGGGCTCGAGAGGGGAGGTATTTACGGAGGGATAGTTGAAGGTATTTTGGACCCAGGCCCCAGAAAGCCACCATATTGAATCCTTGAACTGTGGCAATACTTTTGATTTCTAGGGGCAGTGAGTTCTTAGTAACCAAACACAAATCTCCTGTACTCATAGGGTGCTGGACTATGGTACAGGTGAAGTATGGGTAGATAATTAAAATACAGGATCTTCCTGTTATTGTTAAGGTATGTTGAAAACTAGAGTGCACACTTGGGTATAGTAGATTAATAGGCGGGAGGTCCAGTGCAAGGAGGCTTATAGTGAAAAGCAAAAGACGTGAGAGGTGGCACATGTTGGACTTGGGGCTGTTAGGGGGAGATGGAGTTATACAGATGGGGACAGTAAAATATGCATAGAATTATGGACTGGGAGTAGAAATGTGAAAAGGCATGATTGCTCATGGACAACCATCCCGCATAGAGGAAAAGGGAAGAGTTGAAGATGATCAAGGGAGGCTGGTTGCAGAGGGTGTGAGTAGTAAACTTCAGTACTTTATTTTAGGGGAGGGATATGCCCAGGAGGAAGCTAGCACACTAGTCAAGTTCACTGATAATCATGGGAGAATGTTTTTGTAGAGTCATGACTGGGGTAGGAATGGATTCTCTGCATGCTCAGGAATCAGAAGGTTAAACCTAGCCACTCTGGCAGAAACAGAGATGAAGTGCTGGAGCTTGTGGCGGCAGTCGAAAGCAAACCTCCAGGTTGCTAGCCTTTGGTAATCATTAAGGAGATCCAGGGAAAAGGATAAAGGGGAAATGGGAGGGTGGCAGGTAGGTAGATTTCTCCAGTTTTAGATGAGTCGATTGTGATACATCGAAGGGTCTTCCAGTTGTGTAGGTTTCGATGTCATTGCAAAATAGGTGGTAGGAGAAGGAGATGGAGGAGATATGTTTGCACAGTCAGGAGATATATAGGGTGAAAAGGAGCAGACCAAGACCTTGGGCGTGGAGGTGCCAGTATCTAATGAGAGGGAGATAGATTGGTCCGAGTGCTCGGAGACAATGCAGGTAAGTGCAATGTCTCGGATGCCTATACTGGAGATGGTGGGAATACCGAGGAGCTGTTTACAGCATAATAAGGCAGCAAATAGATCAGTGAGGATGCAAAGAAAGTAACATCTTGATAAGTAGGTTGTGAGGAAGCAGGAGACGTGCATCACTGATGTCTCCGTGGAGCTCAAGCCGTGAAATTCTGATTGGAGTGGATCACAGTATCACAAAAGCCACAAATCTCTATTGATATGATATGATAGGTTATTTATAACGCGCTTAATACCCAGAGGTTTCTAAGCACGGAACCGGGGATTGAACCTGTGTTGCTCCGTGTCGTCTTCGAGCACCTTGCCCAGCTATCCGCACGAGACAAGATTCAGTTGAGCACAACCTGTTCTGGGATTGTTTTTTATTGTGGGCGAGGGGAGAAAGGCGGATAGGTGACATGGTTGTTGGGTCAGCAAAAGGCTTGTGTTAGGATAGGTCACACAGTGGAAACTCTGTGGCAGTCAGGAAAACTGAGTTTCCATAGATGTTGAAGAGAGGGACGTTGTAAGAGTAGCTGACGGGTGCAAGGGCATTATCATCTGCGGTGCAAATGGGTCCAGCGGAGCAAACGATTGCTTGGTGCCCAGAACATAAGCGCCAGCTCCGTAGTTGGTGTTGGGGACAGTCACTTGGGGAATGATGTAGAGGTAGAAAGCGGTGCACTGATGCAAGAGGGAGCAGGGAGAGATGAGAGGGCAGTGAAGGTTTTTTTCTTGTGTTTTGTGGCAGATGTCTTGAGAACTGTCAGACATTATAGATATTGATGTGTAGGGGATTTGTGATTTTCCTCCTGGCCCAGGCTTGCTGTCATTTTGAAGTCTTTCTGTGCAGAAGATATGCTTGTATTGTCTCCTTGGGGATGTATACATACCAGCGGAATATCGTATCCAGTGAAAAACTCGCTGCAATAATCCAGCGGGCAATTAAATCCATATATATGTGTGAGGTGGGTTGGGGTAATACTTTATAGTAAGAGGGAGTATGGGAGGTTTGCGGGGTGTCCCCCCGATATAAATGCATTCAAAAGGGCATTTTAAAAGGCGACTTTTTCTACCGAAGGATTATTTCAGGTGAGATTTTCGCCTAGAACCCTGAATATAAGGTTGTCTAATCGTACATATGTAATTTTGTATACGTGACATGGATCAAGAATATTAACGTTCCCAAATCCTAGTGTGTAAAGTAGCCTCATACACTGTGTCCTACAATGCAGTCATTTCATAAATGGGACTATTATAGGCACAATGAATTTTCAAGCAATTTAGACTAAATCACTATCACACACTGATCTGTCACACAATATCCTACAGTTTATAATTGCAAATTATTGTCAATACTTAATTGATATTAATCCCTTAGGAGGATATCATTTGCACCAAAACATCTCAATCCACAATCAGTACCTGTCTAATCATGATTTCACTCAAGTAAGCTTAGTAAGCACTGTGCATACATATTTGTGTTCAATAATAAATCTTTTCATTAGTTTAGAGGAAGCGTGATTGTCTGGGAAGCAAGACAACGCAGGCAACACAGGTTCGAATCCTGATCCCGCACTTACAAAAACCACTCATTGGAATTAAGCGCATTATCAAAGAACAATTATAATTATTAAAATGTGTGTTTCGTAGTTCTCTCATTTGATTAACCTGTAGGCTAGCGGTTTGGGATATTTATGGTCCATGAGGAGCCTTGTTCTATTGTCGATGGTGTCTTGCATGACAGGCTCTGAGGATAATGACCTCATGTTTAATGTGGGCAGGGCGAAGTCTAAGTATCTTCCAACTGTGTGAGAAATCCTCTACTGAGAAAGTAAACATGCCAAATAGCTTTTTGTATCCGGCCATGTTTTGGCTTCACCTGCCTTCCCGGAGGAGAATATCAACTTATTACAGTTTGATTTCACTGAAATGGGCATCTCAGCCGGAGAAGCCAGGCAACACTCCTCAACAGCACCCGACAGACACATGCTGCTGCCTCCGTGGGTATAATCAGTGAGGTGCCGGTAAGATTCAGCTGCCTCTCTCGGCACTTTAAGCAAAGTCCTTGCCTAAATTCTTCTCCTGACTTAGGTTCCAACCCTAATGGATTCCAAATTAGCCAACGCTGGGATGAGCCGTTCCTGAGGGTGAACAGAAGCCAAAGAAAGTATTTTAGATCAGGGGTCTGTAATATGTTCCTCTCCAGATGTTTTAAATTATGACTCAACCCGGCCAGCCCACCTAATTCCTTATCTTGGCCAAATGCACAATCTGTCTGACAATTTTCCCACACCTTGGACTTCGGTCCCCTGAGGGCGTTCCCACCACGTTGAGACCATACTAATGGGATAAAGGTGCTATATAAATGACAAACTGCTGCTTCTACTACTCTGTTGATCCTTGCTTGCATATTCTGGCTAGGGCGGATGGGAGTTGTAATTCAAAACATCTGGAGAGTCAAAGGTCGCAGACCCCTGTTCTAGATCTTTGTATGATACTAGTTTTACAACTTTAAGCAACACCGAGTGTTCACTGGCGCGTGCATTCCGAGGAAACGAAGGGAGGGCAGAGGTGGCAAAAGACAATGACCATTCCATGACAAGAGTGTTTTTTGTTTCTTACAAACTGGTCCTGACTGGTGGTTTGGCCAGTTTTACGCAGGTGTGGGAGAAATTCTGCAAGTGGTATAAACATGGTTTGTGGCTTTGCCTTCAAGTTTTGCATGACTACAGTGCAGCACTGACTTTCTTTTTCCATCACTTATGCAGAGGATGAGAATTCCTTTATCGAGGCATATATGTCACCCAAGATAAATTGGCGCCATCCTTTCCCAGTGCAAACAGAGAAACAGAGGCCGGTGTGCCCAAGCACTTCTAACCTATCAAATTATCAAAAAGGGGGTCATGTTTCACCGCCTTCAAAATGGAGAGCTACAACTGGTTGAGGATCAGTCAGCTCCCCAGGGATTGGTCTGTGAACCTCCAGGAAGCTTAATTCACCCATACAGCATCAGGGAATTTTACAGTTGCTAGAGTGGGCAGAGTCTGTCTGCTTGCCTGCATCCCTTGTCGCCACTACTTAGCTTCTTGGTGGTTCACAGTGAGATACAGGCTGAGCTTCACCTCAATAAGGACACCAACCAAGCCAGACATGTATGTCTCTGGCTGCTGATGGCAATCATGCTTGGAGGAGAATTGCCCAGCATTTTGCTACATGACTGTCCGTGTGACCACACTTGTCTGCACTTCCCTGATAATTCCTACACACAATGCATCTCTAGGACAGAGAGAGAGAGGGAGAGAGAGAGAGAAAGAGAGATACATAGAGAGAGGGGGAGAGACAGGGATAAAGAGGAAGAGAGAGAGAGGGAGAGAAAGAGAGAGAGAAAGAGAGAGAGAGCAGGAGAGAGAGAGAGACATAGAGAGAGAGGGAGAGACAGGGACAAAGCAGAAGAGAGAGAGAGAGAGGGAGAGAGAGAGAGAGAGAGAGAAGCAGAGAGGCAGGGGAAAAGGAAGACAGAGACAAAGAGGAAGGCCCAGAGAGAGTGTCACCGAGAGAGGGAGAGAGAGGGAGGGAGAGAGGGAGAGAGAGAGAGGCAGAGAGAAAGAGGGAGGTAGAGAGAGAGAAATAGAGAAAGTGAGAGGCACAGGCAGAGAGGGGGACAGAGACAAAGAGGAAGGCTCAGAGGAAGAGAAACAGAGAGTGTGAGAGAGAGTGAGAGAAAGAAAGAGAGAGGGAGAGAGGGAGGCAGAGAGAAAGAGGGGGAAAAGGAGAGAGACATAGAGAAAGAGAGAGGGAGAGAGGGAGGCAGAAACAAAGAGGAAGGCCTAGAGAGCGAGAGAGAGGTAGGCAGAGAGAAGGAGGGAGGCCGTGAGAGAGAGATGGAGAAATGGAGAGGATGGGGGGAGAGGGAGACAGAGACAAAGAGGAAGGGCCAGAGAAAGAGATACAGAGAGTGTGAGAGAGAGTGAGAGAAAGAAAGAGAGAGGGAGAGAGGGAGGCAGAGAGAAAGAGGGGTAAAAGGAGAGAGACATAGAGAAAGAGGGAGAGAGGGAGGCAGAAACAAAGAGGAAGGCCTAGAGAGCCAGAGAGAGGTAGGCAGAGAGAAGGAGGGAGGCAGTGAGAGAGAGATGGAGAAATGGAGAGGATGGGGGGAGAGGGAGACAGAGACAAAGAGGAAGGGCCAGAGAAAGAGATACAGAGAGTGTGAGAGAGAGTGAGAGAAAGAAAGAGAGAGGGAGAGAGGGAGGCAGAGAGAAAGAGGGGTAAAAGGAGAGAGACATAGAGAAAGAGAGAGGGAGAGAGGGAGGCAGAAACAAAGAGGAAGGCCTAGAGAGCGAGAGAGAGGTAGGCAGAGAGAAGGAGGGAGGCAGTGAGAGAGAGATGGAGAAATGGAGAGGATGGGGGGAGAGGGAGACAGAGACAAAGAGGAAGGGCCAGAGAGAACGAGATACGGAGAGAGAGAGAGAGAGAGAGAGAGAGAGAGAGAGATTTGAGGGGTAAAGGGACAGAGGGAGAGGGCTGTGAGAGAGAGTGGGCAGAGGGAGTGAGTGTGAGGGGGCAGAGGGATGGTGCAGGGAAAGGAGCAGAAGGAGGGAGAGGGGAAGAATGATGGAGTTTGAGGGGCAGAGTGAGTGAGCAATAGGGGCAGAAGGGCAAAGGGGCAGCAGGAAGACGAGGGACCGAGGGAGGGGGCAGCACTCAGAATCAATGAAAGATTCTACAGGGGGCAGTTGGAGGAGTCTGGGGGGATTAGGAGAAGTGGGGGATGCGGGAAGGCTGGAAGGTAGCCAACGGAGATTAAAGCAAGGAAGCCTAGGAACTCCTGCTTTCCTGGGGCTCTTCAAAACGCCCTGCAATGTTGCTTTGATGTGGCACATTCACCCTTCCTGCAGCTATCCGCAGCCCCCACACCGTCTCCAGCTTTTCCATTACCCCACACCACACCTGCCACAACACAACGCACTTCCCACACACAGCCACATCCAGGCGCACAGTGCAGACATTCCAGCTACCACATAATGCACACACTCAAATACCACTGCATGGACAATGCATTTTCCTAAAAAGGCATTTCTCTCCAGATCCATGTAACCACCGGCAGAGGAAAACCTATTACAGCTGCAGACAGCATAAAAAACAACAAGGTGTTTTCAGCATTAATGGCAGCAGCAATCAGCCTAAAGTGCAGAGTTCACAAAACATATGTTATGTTCTCTGCTGTAATCATTCCCTGAATACGTCTCAGCATAATTTGTGGACAATCATTAGGTCTTTACCCAACAGTCCCACGTTGTGCTTTATAGCAGGCCGAGGGGGATATATAGGCTGGCATCGGAGTCACTTATCCTTCACTTTGGATAAGCACAAATCAAGGTAATGCTAACTCTCACGGTTCCTGAGAGCTGGATCAGCCACAGGGCATTTACAGGTCCAATCAATATGCAGAGTCTGGAGAAAGGGCCCTACTCACATGATTAACCTCCCTCTGAAGATCCAATCACCGGCCTTCAGAATCAACCCAGCGGTAGTTTCAGTGCCTTTGTGTGCGCGACCGAACAAAACAGCTGCGCGCAGCCTTCATTCGCTCGTGCCGTTAAGGTATTTTGGAATCCCGAAGGAAGGTGGGAATGGGGAGGTTCGCGGAATATGTCTACAGCCCCGTTGGATTTTCACAAAATGGCCACCCCAATTATAGGTTTCAGTCTCCAACCATTGTAGGTGCAGAGACATTGGGATCAAGTGTAATATACATCGTTAGTCCATGGTTCTGCAACCCTTGGCTCTCCAGATGTTTTGGAGTACAACTCACATCAGTTCTAGTCAGTGAAGTCAATGGTGAAAGATGGGAGTCGTAGGCCCAAGGATCTAGAGAGCAACAGGATTTAGACCTCTGCCTTGGTGGAACACACTAGTGAAGGTGTCTGCAACCTTTGGTTCTTCAGATGTTTTGTACTACACCTCCATCATCCCTTTCCAGCATAGTTAATGAGGAGGGATCGTGGAAGTTGTTTTCCAAAACATCTGGAACGCCAAAGGATGCAGATCCCTGTGCCAATAAAATCATTGAGAAAAGCAACTGTAAGCAGCCGTATCAATGATTTACCAGATTTTATAATCTCGATTAATGAAAAAAGTCTAAAAGGACATAATAATTCAATTATGCTTATCACACCCTTACCTGTAAAATATTTTTGTTGAAAATACAAATACATATATCGAAGATCCAGAGAAAGGAGTTAAGCAACACAGTAAAATACAAATGTGCAGTGCAGGTTATGCTTATTATGTTGAAAGGAGCAAATATAAATCAGGGCTTGCGTATCGCACACGTATTTTAAACAGACCATGGACCTCTTTACGACTGTGCTGGTTCTGGAAACACCGGTGCCGGTAAGCCTACCAGCACTGGTGTTTCCAGACCGGCACAGTACGATTCTGCGGGCGGGTGCCATCCTGCCCGCCAGGGTCAGACCTGGCAGGCGGAACGGCAGCTGCCCGCAGAGTTTTACAGAAGCACCGGCACCGTTATTAACGGTGCCGGAACTTCTGTGTTCCCCATTCCCATTCAGTCCTGTTGCACTCAATGGACTCAACGGGAATTGGGAATTACAAAATTACCGGCGCCTGACTTCCCAGCCACCGGACTCGGAATAGCTCAGCAGTTTTACCAGCACGGTTACCGCTAGACCCGTAATGAGGCCCTATGTCTATGGTGCAAGGCTGCAGGCCCTCAATCCGAGTTTGGCAGTAAAAATGGCAGCCATTCCACCCGGTGGAATTACTTTTACCGCTGATGGTCTCGCCTGGTGGAATTACTGCCAAAATCCACTATGGAGTGGTAATTCTGACAATATTTGTTGGAATGACCATTGCTGCTAAAACGTTTGGGGGAATTGCTGAGCAGTTATTCGGCTAAATATATTAGTGAAAATAGCATTTGTAGAAATAGCATCATGATTGACACAGGAAGCTGCACGGCAGCCATCTTTGAAAACTCAATCCATTAAATATCAACCATTTGCAGCAGCCATCCGAGGGTGACACACTGTGCAGCATGTCTGTGGAAAAGGGAAAGAGCAAAGTCCTAGAAATGCACCTCCGAGGCAGAGTTGATGGTACTCACAGAGGAGGTAGTTGCTCACTCTGAGGAACTGTATGGTAGCAAGAGTAAGAGGTGCACACACCAGAGGACGGCAGCATCTGGAGTACAGCGCAGGGCACGGTGGTGGCACTAGGGACCGTTCCTAGAGACTATTGTTGGCATAAAAAAAGGCGGAACAATTTGAAGGCCAGAGTGTGGTCACTGTTAGAACAACACCACCGGGAGACAGCCGCTACAGGTGGAGGCACTGTTGACGCCCCAAAGCCCACCCCTTTGGAGAAGCTAGGCTGAGTACCCCAAAAGGAAATACACCGAACACGGGTTACAAACGAACATACAAAGATCTTTCATTTATACTGAACAGTTACAGAGAACAAAAGGTAACAGATAGCTCCCTCAGTACAACACAACGAACTCCAGCGTGGTTCAGTGTGCTTAGTGAGAGACGCTGTACATTAGAATTCATTGCTCTTTTATACCATTTGCGAACATGATGTCCAACCCTACTTCGGGTTAATATTCCTCTAATACATTACTAATCTAGGGTTCATGCCGAGTTCATACCACTATATGCATAGGGGTTGCCTTTAATACATTCGCCGACAAGTCTACATGGTAACAGTGTATTTTAGGATTTCTCATGAAGGTCTTCTCAAACATTAATACAATGTAGTTAAACAAGTGTTCTTAGTTCAGTATTTGGATACATTGTTCTTAACATATGCTCGCAGATTAGTTTCATTGGCACCAGTAATCCTTTACACACAGGTCACGAAGGACAAGGTCTTGGTTCATGACCCCAACAAGTGGCCTCCAGGTAAGTTACATATTAGTTACACAAAGAAGTTAAGACGGCCATGTTGTATTTCGGAATGGCATCGTCCACCATTTTAACTCACAGGGTGACTTTACAGAGAGAACCTAAAATGGCGGATTGACCTAAAATGGCGGCTTACATTGATTCTAAGGTCAGGACCTTGCAACACAGATTTCTTCGCAAGTGGCTTATAAGCAGCTTGGCGTAGGCCAATATACACATATTTGTCGCAAATAGGAGGTACAATATAATTTCCCGTTTGACAAACCCTCCTTTTGGCCTATGCCAAGTGCTAAACTACTTTGGATCTCCTTGCAAATAACTCCGTGCATCATCGTCCATACACCCTGAATCGCTGTCAGAAATATCTATTGCCATCAGGTCATTCGCTAAAATTTCCTTTAACACGTATTCCCTGGAGGTTTTATCCGGGGCATACACTTTATGTCCTATCGTACCTATCGCTTGTGCACAACATCCCCCTAGCATCGAACATATACTAGGTAGACACTGGATACAACAACAAAGGAACAACAGAATTCCCAAAATGATCAGGAAGACCGAAAGTACCTTCCAACCCTAAGATCGCAAGAAATCCCAGAACCAAGCGCTAAGATCCCAGTTTCCCTCGGGAACATGCACTTCTGAACTAACGACGTGCAGATTCTGTATTGCCTTGAAGATAGTTGGGAGGAATCTGGCACGAAAACACAGCAAGCGGATCCCACTAATTTACACACACCACCACGTTCAGCCAGAATGACATCTAATGCCATCCGGTTCTGAAGCGCTACTAGTCTTATCGCTTCTGTTCTAGTGTCATATTATAGAGTATTTTATTTTTATTTTTATTTTTTACATTTAAATAGCGCACAGGAAGCCCAGGGGCATTGTGGCGCTGTTACTTGCAGCAAACTTAGTTACAATATGCATAAGTTACAACATTTGAGCGCAGAGATGTAGTACATGTTATACATAAGACAAACATAGTCAACATATCCATGGACGTCATGACAGGGTGTGGTGATCAGGCGAATAAGGTGGTTTTCAAGGTTTTGCAGAAGGCGGTGAGTGAGGGTTCAGCTCGCAGGGCAGTGGGGAGGGCATTCCAGTGCAGGGCAGCTAGGTAGGGGAAGCTGGCACCACCTGCTCTTGCTCTTTTTACCATGGGTACGGTGAGAAGGTTGGCATAGGGGGTCCTAGTTGGTCTTGAGTATGAGGTAAGGTGGGTATTTTGTGATAGGTAAGCTGGTGCGGCGAGGGGAATTCATTTGTGGGTGAGGGTCAGGGCTTTGAAGATAATCCTCTGTTTTATGGGGAGACAGTGGGAAGCTCTTCTGGCAGTGAAGATGTGATCTCTTTTTGAAATGCCTTGTGCTGCACGTAGGGCATTGTTTTGAATAACTTGCAGTTTCTCAAGATTTTTTGTGGAGGTCCCTAGGAAGAGAACGTTACAGTAGTCCAACCGTGATCCAGTGATAGCTCTGGCTATATTAGTGCAGGTGTCGGTGGAGAGGTAGGGTCTGACTGCGTTGAGGAGTTTGGCATGGTAGGCATCTGAGGAGGCAATGGCATTCACTTATCTGGTCATGGACAGACCTGAATCCAGGTAGACGCCTAGGGTATTCCGTGGTCCGGTTGATGGTTCTCTCCAGTACTCTCGCTAGTCTTCTGATATATTCGGAATTCGCTATCTGCCCCCAAATGGTACAAATGATTTTGCTACATCTCCCAAGACCTGTGCTGGAGTGTCACCATTCTCGTCCCGCCGTGGATGAGCCTTTGAAACCTCTACTGTACTGGCTATAAATACCCCAGGTAACAGGATCCCTAAATAACAGGTTCCCTGCCAATCCCTGGGCAACCATGGAAATGCTACATTACCGCAAACAAAGTAGACAGGTTCGCCGACATACAAAGGTCTGTCTTCCCCAGTCAAATTTGCAACGTTGGCACAACCTCTAAAATCTCCCATTGACTGAGTACCATTCCTCTGTATGCAGAAAGAAACTGAATCGGGGCTATGGTTAACAGTGTAAGAAGGAGGCATGGCATCCTTATGCCTATCAGAGCCATCTTAAAGGAAATCAAAGATTGGAAAGGACGAGACAGTCTATCAGAAGGCCTAATAGAAGCAACGTTGAGCTTACTCCTATTTGCGAAAAGTGAGCGTCCCAGGGGAGTCAGAACACGTTTCTCAAAGCTATTAAATTAGTGCCATCAAAGTTCCCCAAGATGCTATCGTTCCAACGGCAAAGAACAGTGCTCTAAGAGAAGCATAACAAGCAGTTGTCAAAGGTAAAGGATGAATATACCAACCTAGCCCCTTATTCCTGTGTTGCGGTAAATATGAGCAGACCCAACAGTTGGATTTATTAAAAATGGCATGCGTGGCATTCATGATAAGTAACAGAGTATTATTGTGGTACCTTTGTCTATGCTGGGAGTCCCTTGGTGACAGAGTATGCAAATGTACAAAGGGAGTAGGAACAGTAGGTACATTTTCAGTCGGTAACAAGGACTCTAAAGGATGAGTTCCTCGAGGTACCATAAGCCTAAAACAGTGACTATTATAAAACCAAATATTATTATAAAAACACAGCAATACGTTTTCGGGGCCCAAATACTTTGTCCATTATCCCGGCTGGTCACACAATCATTTACAAGTCCCATACGAGCGGTAGCGGTGGCAGGCATTGTAGTCTTCAAACGAAACCCCCAATGTTCGTTGCTGGCGACCTCCCGGCCGTGCGACTTCTTAGTCCTTCCACAACCCTAGCCAACAGAATCCCCTTTCTCAAATTTGGGCAAAAACAAGCCCTCGATGATCCTTTCCTTCTCCGAATGCACAGCCGAACCGTGCCGTAAGTCTATCAATGCACAGCAAAACCGTGCCGTAAGTCTATTTTCTTGGACGCAGATTGTACCTTGCTTTTCCAGGTACTGATTGATCCAGAAACAATGTGTCGTCACTTCCCGTTGGGAGCAACATATCGAGAGCAAGTGAAGATGCCGAATTTGAAACGACAGTTTCCGGAAGCAAAACTTTTGGAGAGTGTTGAGACAAAATGGCAGGTTTCTCAAGCCTCACGGGCTCAGAAAGATTCTCCGAGACACTCTCACCACTATCTACTGCTTTGGGATCGTTGGTTGCAGCGTTAGCGAGGGGTTCTGTTTCTTCTGTATCGTGTGGCACTGGGTGAGGAAGTTTCTTGACGTGCAACGCGTGGTGGATCCAGTTCTTTCTGCCAGAGACCCGCACCGCTGTCTGTGTGACCAACAGGACCTGGAATGGGCCCCGCCAGCGGGGTGCAAGGCAGGAAGAACGCTCAAATGCCTTGATGAGCATCCAGTTCCCAGGCCGTATGCTGTGGCCCGGGCCCTCGTATCGCACAGGCAAAGCCTCTCGCACCTGGTGATAAATCAAATACAGGTTTTTAGTCAACTGGCTGCAATAATATGAAAGTAATACATTTTCAAAATTTCCCAAAGATCTACATTTATGAAGGTTCCAGATATTGGCAGGTCTCCCCATTACCACCTCAAATGGAGAGAGCCCAGTCTTAGTTTGAGGGGTTGTACGCATGGCTAATAACACGATCGGTAAGGCGTCCGGCCATTTTAATTTAGTGCCGGCACACGTCTTAAAGAGCTTGTTCTTGATGATACCATTGTGTCTTTCTACTAGTCCGGCGCTCTGAGCATGTCTGGCCGAATGAAACCGTTTGTCGATCTGTAATGCTGCACATATCTGCAGAATTACAGCAACAACAAAATGTGGACCATTGTCCGACCAGATGACTCTTGGTAGCCCGAACCGCGGGAAGTATTCTTTTAACATGGTTTTCACAGTAGTCATGACTGTAGCATCTTTGACAGGGAAAGCCTCAACCCATTTACTAAAATCACAGATGACCACTAATACATACTTTATATTGTTGCACCGTTCCATTTCAATAAAGTCGAAATGGATGACTTCGAAGGGGACAGAGGGTGGCCCAAAACTTCCCCTTGGAGTTGCTGTCCCCTTTCCCACATTGTGTTGTAGGCAAATCATGCAGTCCTGAACATAGCGCTGGGCAATTTTCAAAATGTTGTCATTTGCCCAAACTTCCTCTAACATTTTTGTGACTTTCTGGGCACATATATGCGTAGGACCATGGGCCATGATGACCATCATCATTACATAAGCGTCAGGGAGAAGCCATTTCCCTTCAACTATGTCCACCCAACACCCATCATCATCGAGTTTCCCCAAGCCTTCAGCCCACCTCTTGGATTCCTCTAATGTGGCATCGGCTTGGATATCCCGTACAGACCCAACACCCTTGTCCATTGCATAGGCATTTACAGTCTCCCTTGAAACATACATCTCCGTAAAGAGATCGGTAGCAGTTTGTCTAGCTATCTGATCAGTGAAAGCATTCCCTTTTCCTATGTCATCTGTAATCTTTCGATGTGCTGCACATTTTATGACAGCTAACTGAATAGGGAGCGCAGGCGCTGAGAGTAGTTGTACTATTAGGGAGCCATGCTGGATTTTTGTGCCATGTGAAGTTAAGAACCCTCTCTCTGACCAAAGCCTCCCAAAGTTGTGAACCATCCCAAAGGCATACTGACTATCAGTATATATATTTACTGTAGGCCCTTCAGAAAGTTCACAAGCTCGGGTCAAAGCTATAATCTCTGCGGCCTGCACGGAGTTATGCATGATTCTCTTGGTTTCCACGATCGTGCTCAATGTGGTGATTGCATAAGCAGCTGTGGATGTACCATCCGGGAGTTTGAAGCAGGAGCCATCACAAAACAGCTCTCCTTGCGGATTATTCAAAGGAGTGTCTTTTAAATCAATTCTACCCTTTGTCTCTTGTTCAGTATTATACAGACAGTCATGTGACTCTTCATCGCCGCAAGCAGTACCTTGCGGGAAAGGTAGGAGTTCAGCTGGATTAAGAACACAACACCTCCTAATTTGGACGTGAGGAGTAAACAAGATCAATTCATATCTCGTCAACCGTGCGGAAGTCATGTGTTGCGTTTAGGTTCGGTTCAGTAGAACATCTACAGAGTGAGGCACCATCAGGGTTAGATCATGGCCTAGGACCATTCCCTCACTCTGTTTTACAGACGCAGCAGCAGCAGCAACAGCTCGCAAACATCTTGTCAAAGCGCATTCTACAGGATCAAGGGCGGAAGAAAAGTAACCGCATGGCCTATTCTTCCCTCCATGTTCCTGCGTTAATACAGCCAAAGCACATCCATCACATTCATGCACAAACAACACAAAGGCCTTTTCATAGTTTGGTGTGCCCAAAACTGGTGCCGAGCATAATGCAGTCTTGAGCAAGTCAAACGATTGCTGGTGCTCCGTGTTCCACGGCAATGGCGAAGAAATGCCCTTCTTTGTCAAAGCCAACATCGGTTTGATCACTAGTGAGAAATTTGGGATCCACAACCTACAGTAAGAAGCCATACCTATCAAGGCTCTAACTTCCTTCTGTGTATTTGGGACAGACATGCCAGAAATGTGTTTTATTCTTTCAGGTGTCAATCTTCTTCCTTCCTTTGACAGGAGATAGCCTAAATAGGTGACCTCCTGGCAACAATATTGAAACTTTTTAAGCGAAGATTTGTGACCATGTTTAGCTAGATTTATAAGCAGCAACAAAGTGCCCTCCTTACAGGCACTCTCAGAGTCAGCAGCTAAAAGCAGGTCATCAACATACTGGAGCAGTGTACAAGTAGAGGGCAATTCAAGGGTATCAAGCTGTTCTTTCAAAGCCCTACTGTAGATGCTAGGACTCTCTGTGTACCCTTGAGGTGCACAAGTAAATGTGAACGAGCGTCCCCCTAAGGTGAACGCGAACAAGTATCTACTATCCTTGTGTATAGGGATACTAAAGAAAGCATTCTTCAGGTCCACAACACTAAAGTAAGTAGTTGTAGCTGGAATCATGGTCAATATTTTCGTCACATCAGGCACATTTGGAAATTGCGGAGCTACGACTTTATTAATGGCACATAAATCAATTATGAAACGGAATGGAATTGCATTATCGCCTTTCTTGTACACGGGTAAAATCGGACTATTGCACAAACTTCCTCAATCACCCCGCGATGCACAAAAACGGAAACAATGCATTTCAAAGCTTGCTCGCCCTCAACTGAAATCTTATACTGGGGAATGCGTGGCAGCTCAATTCCATGTTTCAAGACTATCTTAACAGGCTCAATCTGTAAAACACTGACATCATTGTCGTCAACAGCCCATAAGCACTCTGGTACATCACTGAATTCTGGCGGCAAATGTCTGGTTAAGAATTGAGAGACAGAAAGTTGCTGTGATGAAATCGTCAAGCGCACTCCATCGGAAGAACAATACATTATTGCATTTAATTCTTTCAATAGATTCAACCCCAGCAAATTCTCTCCACAATTTGAAGTCAAAAGGAATGGACAGTGGTCCGTAAAGGGACCCAAAGAAATAGGTACCGGTGAAGAAACTAGACAAACAACTGGTGTGCCAGAAAACCCTACAGAAACATTGGTTTGCCCCGACAGTGGAATGTTTGGAACCCGTGAATAATCAATGGAACACTTCTGTGCTCCAGTATCTATCAAAAACTGATGTTTCCTATTTCCCACCACCATTTCAACATAGGGACCTTTCTGATTGATGGGAATAGGTGTAGGTTCCAAACCCTGCTTTGGGCAATCCTAACAAAACAGAATATCATCAAAAGGAAGCTCTTCAGATAGATATGCAGCAGAAGGATGATCAAATATGTTCCTAGTATTCACACTCGGAGTGTGATTATCCTGTGATAAAGGTTGCTGAGGATCCTGTGCAAACTAACCTCTACCAGGGCCCCCTACACCCGGGCGACCTCTGGATCGTCTACCCATATTCCGAAATGTATTATTCAACCTCTGTGGAAGGACGGGGCATTGTGCACGCCAATGACCCTCTTGTCGACAATAGGCACACTGGTTAATGTTCACAGGACCCAAGGGCACATTCCCTTGTGGAACATACTGACCTCTAATCTGCGAACTACCCCCTCTGAGGCCTCTAACAATTTGCTGTAATAATACTTTGGTCTTTAAATCACCTTTTCGTTTTTCAACTCTATCTTTTTCATTGTTGACATGATTCCCGTAGTACTGAGCCATATGCAGTACTTCTTATTGAGACTTTGCCTGCCAAGCGCTCTCAGAAGACATAATTTGTGACTGGATGTCAGGCAGCAATCCACGCACAACTTTGTCCACAAATAATCTTTTCCCAGACTCTGTGCCTAAGTCTTGTCTGCTGAAATCCGAGAATACCTGTTCAAACTGATTAAAGAACTCGGTAGCACCCTCAGACTTCTCTTGGACACAGGCTGTAAGCTTGTCCCAAATAATTCTTTTCTCGGGAATTATTGTTTTCAATTTTGCGATGATTCTATCAGGCAAAGTTAGTATCACCTGGGGCGGTCTTTCACCAGCTGGCCTTTCTCCATCGAATCTAGTTATGTTCGCCCATGTATCACCCAACCCTGGTACGTCGTCTATAGTCCTAACTTGTTTCCACAAATCTACAGGCAGGAGTACAGGAAATAACAAATCAATATCGCCTAGGGTGAACACTGAGGACTGCAAGATGGAGTCTATTTCTTTACAGAATCCTGTCGGATTTTTCCTAATGTCAGGAATAGATTGTCTAATAGTATTCACTTCCTGTCTTGAGAACGGGACATGAACAAACTGCGATACATAATGTGCAGGAATGTCCACTGCGACAATACCCGCCGCAGCATCGGCCGCAATCTCAACCTTCGGGACAAATGTCGGAGGAACATCTCTCATAGGCGACTGAGAAGTAGGCAACTCCGAACGCTTACTAAGCAACAGAGCTAAGTCGAGCGCTAAAGCAGTCGAAGAAGTGTCAAGTGAAAAAGCTCTCTTATAAATACTCAATAACTCTGTGGGACAACTAATCTTTCTCTTTGCACAATCATCCTGTAGGTACTCTATCATTACCTGTATCACTTTCCCTGCATTTCTGGCGTATACTGACTGTATGTGTCATATACCTCAACTGGAATTATCGACATATCTGAAATGCATCTAAGCGCGTCTTTCGTACAAATTCATGCTTCCTCAGATATCAATTTTCGACAAGGAAGGAACCGTTTCTGTACATACATACTTTCCCCCTCGTCATCCTCATTCTGTAACCTTTCCAACTCCTTTCTATACTCAAATAACCTCTCGACATGCTCATTTACTTTCTCCACAGTGTCTCTTGAAAACGCTAAAGTGTTTAGATCCCTTAACCCTTGCGGGAGATCTGTATTATTTAATTTGCCCCACATTACACATAAATGAATCCCTAAAACTGCAATAAAAACATTTTTCTCAGGAAAATTATCCATATTAAAAAGTGTGGCAAAAACATTAGCTTGATCATCTCTCTCCATACAATGCTTAGCCCATGGAATCAAATCCCATTTCTTCTCTGGCGGTACAGTATTGCGGGTGACAACCCTTGACCCCGCACCCTGATCGGCTACAAGCGGCACAAGACCACTTGGAAGAGGGGGAGCAGGCAAATTCAATGGAGGTACTATTACTGGTGCAATAGGAAGGGGTGGAGGAATGGGTGGAGGAACAGTAACTGGAGGAAGAGGAACATTAGGAGGAGCAGGAACAACAGGAAGAGGCAAAGCAGTAGGAAGAGGAACATACGGAGGTCGTTCATTTAACAATTTGTCGATGACTTCATCTGAAACATGAAGGTCTTTAAGAAGGATACATTTTCTGAATTCCAAGTGAGAAAGCCCTATCCATATTCCTAGTCGACTCAGAATGTTTATCTTGGTCATACAATAATGCTTTTTCGGCGTTCTTTTTATGACGGCGCGCATGTTTTTCTCTACTCTTAAGTTGCTGCAACGCTTCTTTTTTCCAATTCTGCAAAGCATCGAATGCTGCAGGTCTAGCCTTTTTCTTTAATAGAATTGACTCTAAATATTCAATACGAGGGATTTCAAAACTACCATTGGTTTGCCACTGAAGTTCGGAGGCATGTCTGGTTTGTCTGTGCCAAATATCATTAAACACTATACTTCCAATGCCATGCTTACAGTACTTAGTACACACCGGCGACCCCTTCTGTGGTGCTGGACGGCTAAATTCCAAAGATTGTCTATTGCTGCGGATTAACGCCCTGGAGCAGGTAGACAATTTCACAGGCATATCAAATTATTGGTGTTATCTGGTCAATAATTGTGTCTGCAGATACAATACGCCAAAATCAAATTATCAGTATATTTAAGAATCGGGTCACGACTCACCAGATCAATCCTAAGGAGGTCCGATCAGATTACAAAGAATCTTACCTAACTAATCTTACCTCGTGTTTGGTGATTTCAGCAAATCTACCCGCCCTGATAAGTGGACCCTCATCAAGATGCCGTCTCGGACCACAAGCTAATCATCCAGGGATCGGGTCGTGCAGAGCTACTGAGGTGTCGCGTCTCGTTCAGAAGGGGCCCCTTATTTTGTCACACCATCCGATTCTGGTCCGATAGCGTGTGTCAACCTTTGACAATCCGGCATCAATCTTGAGGGCCCCCATTCGGGACCAACTGTGAAAGCAAAATTAAAATATTGAGGCTGAGTACCCCAAAAGGAAATACACCGAACACGGGTTACAAAGGAACATACAAAGATCTTTAATTTATACTGAACAGTTACAGAGAAAAAAAGGTAACAGATAGCTATCGGCCCTCAGTACAACACAACAAACTCTAGCGTGGTTCAGTGTGCTTAGTGAGAGACGCTGTACATTAGAATTCATTGCTCTTTTATACCATTTGCGAACATGATGTCCAACCCTACTTCGGGTTAATATTCCTCTAGTACATTACTGATCTAGGGTTCATGCCGAGTTCATACCACTATATGCATAGGGGTTGCCTTTAATACATTTGCCGACAAGTCTACATGGTAACAGTGTATTTTAGGATTTCTCATAAAGGTCTTCTCAAACATTAATACAATGTAATTAAACAAGTGTTCTTAGTTCAGTGTTTGGATACATTGTTCTTAACATATGCTCGCGGATTAGTTTCATTGGCATGAGTAATCCTTTACACACAGGTCAACAAGGACAAGGTCTCAGTTCACGACCCCAACAAGTGGGTGGCAGGCAAGTTACATATTAGTTACACACAGAGGTCAAGACGGCCATGTTGTGTTTCGGAATGGCATCGTCCACCATTTTAACTCACAAGGTGACTTTACAGAGAGAACCTAAAATGGCGGATTGACCTAAAATGGCGGCTTACATTGATTCTAAGGTCAGGACCTCGCAAAAAATTGATTTCTTCACAAGTTGCTTATAAGCAGCTTGGCGTAGGCCAATATACATATATTCGTCGCAAATAGGAGGTACGATATAATTTCCCGTTTGACCATCCTCCATACGGAAGGCCTGGGTGCAGCAGACCATGGTGAGTAAAAGATCAACCTACTGATAAACATGTAACCCAACCACCATGGTATCACACATACTGTGGCCACCATAGCACATTCACAATGTGCGCCATCAATCCTGTAGCACCAGCAATCACTGCTGGACACAGGCCATGACCAAATACATTGTTGACATGTTGTTGTCAAATGGCAGCCTATGTCCCAAATCAGCAATTGCACAAGTCCACCTGTACATGACATGCAAAATGTAAACACCACGGAATACCATAGCAGCAGGGCAAATGATCATGTAGGGCAGGATGCCACTGTCAGACAGCCCATGTGCAACAGCAACACACAGTACCAAATGAGCGACCTGCAGCATCTGACAATGAGGCAAAATGCATCAAATAGACAGCACAGTAACATAAAAGTTAATTGGCAGCATCTCACATCTCTCGCACCAGGCACTCAAGGCAGCCAAGCAGGAGAAGACGGGCCATGCACATTTGCAAGTCACACCTGAAATGATGCAGGGCTGGGATCTGCTCCTTGGAGGACACCATCAATGTCATCTAGAGCCATGCACTCACCGTCGGCCGCCACGGTACCATCCACCGAGCCCGTGACACAAACCCGCCGTCACCAACATCGCCCTAGTGTGCCCTAGACACTATTGGCACACATCTCAACACCACTGCAACAGCCACATAACCCGTACTGGCCAGAAAGTGGTTGTTTCCATTGCCATCACTGCAACCACCACAGTGGTGCAGCTTGCACCTGGCACGGCCAACACCACAGGTACTGCTGTCACTGAGATCGGGGGACTCAACCAGCCAGACTCCTCTGCCATTCCCCTCCGGTCTCCTTTCCTCAACACACCTTCTTCCGTATCAGGTAGTCATGCACTGCTGTGGCACCCTGAGGAGTCTGGCAGTGGCAATGATGCGGGTGGCACACCTATGCATGTTGCCCGGCTATCAGGGAGGGAGCAGATCCCCAGCACACCAGTACATCTTCCTCATACTTCAGGTCACCCTGAACATGATCTGGGAGAGGCTAAATACAATGGAGCACGAGTGCATGGAGAGCATTGCCGATTAGCAACTGGTTCATTCACAGGCCATGAGGGGTGCCATCCAGGGTGCATCGAGATAGGTAGCTAGCTCATTGGAGGAGCAGAGCAAGCACAGCTGTGAAGGCACAGAGTGAAGGCACAGCTGCTCTCACCGTGGCTGGACAGTGGGTGCATGAGCTGGCTGAGTTCATTTGAGTGAGTAACGAGACTTTGCTGAGGACCATCACCCTCACACTGTAGCACACAGCGGGGATAGTGGCAGCTCCATTTCAGCCAGGCTGATGTCCCACTCCCCACTGCCTGCTGTCTGACATAGCAAGCGCAAGCACTTGTGACAATGGACATGTGATTCTGTTTGTGGATAAGGGAGGTGGGAGGGCATTGGCATTGGGAGGGCATAGGTGTTGGTGATGTCGTGCACATGTGTTTAATACATCACTTTGCACTACACCCAGTAGATCCACTGAACATTTCATTACAGTGATACATGTGACTACAGTGGCAGTTCAATGTACAGTGACATATGAGCTTTCAGAAATATTTGTCTACAATGTCCTGCCAGACAATTATAATTGGTTATTTATAACGTGCTTAATACCCAGAGGTTTTTAAGCGTGGAACCGGGGATCGAAACTGTGTTGCTCCACGTTGTCGTGCTTCCAAGGCGAGCGCATTGCCCCTGAGCTATCCTCCCGGCCCACAATGCACCCCTCTTTTAATTACTCACATCTGTTGTGTGGTGCCCTGTCATCATCTGCATCTTTTTCATCTTCCGAGTCATGGAGCTCAATGTCCTTATCTGGAGGCATGGGTTATTCCACTGTGTGCACATGTTGTGTAGCATAGTGCAAGCGATGACAAACTTACCCACATTTGCAGGAGTGTATTAGTATCCCATCTTTCCGGTGGAGGCACCTGAACCTTCCCTTTAGCAGTCCAAATGTGCGCAAGACCCACGGTAGCGGCGGCTATGCCGGGTCATCTATAATAGATAGGAAGGAGAGTGTTCAACATTACTGTATCGCTTCTGAATGCTCATTTCAATCACTATTGTCCTGGTGGCCTTTGTGTGTTCATATGTGTGTAGTGCAGACACCCTGTACTGCACGGGGTGAAGGGGTTGTAGTGGCTGTGAGTGGCCACAGGGAGTAGACTGCAGTATGTTCTCAGGTGTCTCTGTGGCCAGCGTTAGTTGGATTATGGGCCATGGGCTATTTGGTGCTAAATGTTATATGGATTTTGGGACTTGTAGTTTCCTCAAATATGATCTCATGCCTGTCTCCATGTGTACCACTGTTCTATATCATCATCAGATTTCATACTTACCCTAGAGCCAGCTTTTCTGTTCTAGGTGTGTGTCCATATTTGCAGGGAGGGCGCTGTTCCTCAGGACCATAGCATCATGTGTGGAACCTGGGAATTGTGTGCAGCAGTGACTGATGATGAGAATTGCATCACAGGCCATTTGGACGTTCATGATTCTTGTATGCAGCCTCCACTGCCTGGGGGGGCACCAATGCCACATGTGTGCAGTTGAGGGAAATGGGCAATGGCATAGAATCGGATTCGCTGCTGTGACTAATTCACCACTTTTTGGTGGAATTTCCACTATCAAAAATTCTGCCAGGGCTAATTCCACCAGCGGAATTAGCCCAGAATTTCTGTTAGCTTCGCTGGAGTGGTAAAAGTGGCAGAAACGGATTTACCCTTACTTTTACCACTTAGTGCTGAATTATGTACTGGAGTGACACGCGGGCCTCTAGCCCTCCACTGCAGAGTTTGCAAGTTGCAGGATGGGTCAAAAAGGACATATCATGAGAGGATGTAAGGGGAGACAGACCAAGCTGGCTCTGCTATTCCCATGAATTCTCTACGAGCCAAATAAGAGCCAAGCTGGCAAAATATGCCATAGCTGCTGTGCTTCTGCCCCTCGCCACAACACATGACCTATACCTGGCACCCTGCCGACACAGCCCTCACAACAGAAAACCAACATCTTGCATCCTGCCTCCCCATCTCCCCCACCTGGCATCCTGCATCGCCCATTTATTGACCTTTAAGATATGCTTGAACGGTGTATGTTACACTGGGAACAGCTAGTTCAACATAAAACCTATGGCTATCGACCACACACATTTCAATGGATGCTCATAATATTAATTACCATGCACATCTGTAAAAAAGTATATTTCATTATTTAATATGATGTGTCAATTTTGTGATTGTGTACAGAAGGTTATTGTATAACTAATTTATATGCAATACATGTAATACATTTAAAAAAAAATAATACTTTACTGTGAGGCGTCAGCGTAATCTTTTGAAACTGCACCATGCTGGGAAGGAACATTGTCAAGCGATGAGGAGTCACTGACCAGGAGTGCGCAGAAATGTATTTTGCATGTTGCCACATGTTTGAAATTCACATTTGCAGTAGGTTTTAAGAAAACATACTGAATGTTCTCAAAGTGTATGGGCCTCATTATAAATTTGCTTGTATCTCAGCGGTAAATCTGCCCAGATACCACCAAACTGAATTATTCTTACCGCCACTTGGCCCAGTGGTATTACCGCCAGTTTTCAAGTGGTGGTATGCAGTGTTAGTCCCCATTAATTGGAGTCCTTAGAATTCCAGGGGATTTTGGCAGAATTACTGCTGGCGGTAATTCTCCTGGCGGTAATTCTGCCGAAACTGCAGTCTTTGGCAGAAAGGTGGCAAATTGACTTCGAGCTCTTAGCTGGAGATGAATCCTCCACCTCTCCGCCAAACTCTTAATACAGTAGTGCAGTAATGCAGCAGTAACAGAATGGTAATTCCATACCACCGGTTTTTACCACCATCTTACTCGCGATGAGGCACATACGAGTGGTCTAATTATACAAATGATATCTGCAATGCTACTAGGAGGATTAATACCATGCTTTGAGATATTCAGCAAGATGGCTTCGTCAGAGGTTGGCCATCATGTTCCAAAACAGGCAGGAAGGCACTGGTGGGAATGGCCTGTAATTAGAAAGACAGTAAGAGTTTGCAATATTTCAGGCTTCCTTTTAGAATGTTTGGTGAACTTCTGAAATGCATGTGCAACATTCAACAAATACTTGAACATTTTGCATGCAAGTATGGCGTTGATGCTTTGCATACCTACACAACATTCTAAAAGTGCACCCAAAACCTGTGGAACATGCACCACATGTTTTAAGCCTGCTTAACACTTTGACAATTCCAACTATAGTTATTCCTGTGTGAATTCATATATGGAAGTTGAAATAATGAACTATTCTGAGAAAATGTCTGTTTATTGAAATTTCAGGATTGCACACTGGGCCTGTCTGTTATGCCACCACAAAAGTGTCAAGCATTATGAATGTAAAACTATGTGGCTAAGCATTGAACATCATTTAAATGGTTCCATGTAATAATTTCTCTGCAAAAATGTCAATTGGCAAAAAGTCACCAAAAAATGTTTCCAGCGACGTTAGGTATGGCGAACATATATGGGGATAATATTACCGGATACTATCTAAATTAGTCACAATAATGAAGTATCTTTGACTTAGCTGCACTTGCCAAATTAACCAAAATCCGCTGAAGTGCAAAACAATTAGAACATGGTTTACACCGAATTTCCCTACATGCTTTTATGCTCAGAGGATTTTGAAATGGTTTATGGTCTTTCCATCGGAAATTTTCCATCGAGGGTGTTTTGCATCAAATTTGTTTCTATTTTTTTTGGGGGGGTCCTCCCTCCCGGGGTCCTCCCTCCCAACCTCGCTCCCAACCTCCCTTTATGAACCCTTAAAACCCCACCCCAAACAAAATTAACCCTTTAACCCACAAAAATATGCATTTTTTCCATTGGAAAGAAATTCAATGCAAAAGCCCTCGATGGAACATTTTCTGATGCAAAGACTGCATACCTTTGAAATTGAGTCATCTACTATCTGAAATACAAAATAGCTATCTGAGCATAAACATATAGCGCAGAATATTCAATTATTTCCCATTTCCTTCACATGGAGAAAGACACTTATGGAAAATTTAATAGGAACCTTCTAGCAATTTCTGTCATCGTGGTATCAGATCCTGTGATGTGCTGAATGCACACAGTGAGGATTGGGTGGTAAGGTCGAAGTAATATCGCCTTAAAATCACCAGGGTTGTTTTTTTTCCTGGGGTATTGTCCTTTGAATTACATGGAAGGGATTTAAAAAAAAAAAAGCATTATGGTTTCAGGTGTTGTAAAAAATATTGGTCAGGAAATGTTAGAGACAAAACCGGGCATTCAGAAAGAAAACAATCCTGAAAATGGTGTCAGAAGTGAGATATGCTGCAAAGGCTTAATTATAGGAATTGGTAAAAAGGGATAACAGCTTCTGAAGGATTGCCATCTGGCAAAGGTATAAAAGCATTGGCTTTAAAAAAAAATCTAAACATTAAATGATGCAGCTAGTTCTATCTCAGAGAGGATGGTCTGACCAGCCTCCAGCTCCACAAAACGCCATCACAAAAACATAGTACACAAAAGTGGCCAGCTGCATCACTATGATGATCCGCAGCCCTTGCTCGCCCATGGCACGTAGCAGGTTCAGGGCACACATGCCCGCCTGACAGCTGCATTGACAGCCAAGGTCACAACAGTGCAGGGGCTGCATTTATGACATGCACCCCTCTTCCAAAACCCCATAGTTGTGAGATTTCTGCCCTGGTGATATGCTACACTTTAGTTATAAGCCTTACCCTAGTTAGGGTACGGTAGATGGTATTTCTCATAATTATTGCAGGGGCGTGGCCAACGCTGATGGCGTAAAGACGTGACTGTGTGGAGCTCCCGTCCCGATCCTGGCCTAGATCCTTTATTCGACCCTTATTCCTGGCCCGATTGTGTGCCAAAACTTATACCCAAGTGGGGGAAGTGATTCTGACCCCGTTCGGCGCTGGAACGAGAAGAATCGGAACCAGCGTCCCCGAAAACGCAACCTCGGAACTGACGCCCCCGAGCGAAACAAGATGGCGGACGACAGCGAGGCCTGACGGAGGGGCGGACCGAGCGGGCTGCGAGGCGAAGGGAAGAGGTTCCATCGGGCTTCGCCTCCCCTGTCCCTACGCAAGTGGCGGAAAGACCCCAGCAAAGTCATCGTCCGAAAGACCGGACACCCTCGCTTTTCCCTGCTCCTCGGGACTCGTCCTGCCGCTGGATGCCACCGAGCACACGAGGAGACCACCACACTGCCAAGGGGAGCGGACGGAGTCACATCCATCGCCCCGGGACCACTGCGGAGGGGACACGAGATGTGCATAGCCCACTGACGCGATCTGCTGACCGCGAGGAGCTCTGTGCGAAGGAGCGGCGGAGACCTAAACAGGCCCCCAGCTGCCGCGGGGCCCTCCTCCTCTCTCCCCGAACGGACGGCCCGAGGACGGAGGAGTGAACAGTTTACCCACCAACGCACCGGTAAGCTTGCAGACCCTATCCTAGCGCTTGGGAGCCGGAACTCGCCTGTACCATAGACGACGGGGCCCAGCGAGGCCACGGCCCGGAGTGTCGGGAAATCGCTGAGCGCCCTGTCGCACTGCCGGGGGAACACCCTGCATCGTGTCGCCAAGGAACACCGCTGCTCTTCACTGAAATACGCCGTCCTGTGGGGCCGACGGAGGGCTCATCCCTGTTGCCACACTACCAGGTGGGACAAATGTCTACTTCGCGCAACAAGAACAGGGGTGCCACAATCATGGACTCATTCTCAGGGGCTAAACCCAAACAGCCCAACCAACATGAGATCCCCACGCAGACTGAAACCCCAACAACTGCTACCGACCCCAGCAACGCCCAAGTGCTCCAAGCTATCGCAGCACTCCAAACGTGCATGGAGACTAGGATAGACGAACTCAAGGTGGACATGCAGCTAATCCGCCAAGACGCCCGCAACATGGCAGAAAGAATAAACAAAGTGGAAATAAACCTCCGGGACACCACGGACACTGCCAAGGACTTAAAGCAGAAAGTCATCACACTTGAGAGGCAAGTGGCTCATCTTGAAGCGAGATCCGAAGAAGCAGAGGGTAGAGCCCGCCGCAATAACATCAGAGTCCTGGGCGTTCCGGAGGGGATGGAAGGCGCTGACCCCACAGAATTTATCGAGTCCCTACTAATGCAGGAAGTCGGAGCTGGCAAACTCACACAGGGCTTCTCCATCGAGAGAGCCCACCGCGCCCTACAAAAGCGGCCCCCTCCGGGATCACACCCTCGCCCAATGATTGCCAAGGTCTTGAACTTTCGTGACAGGGAAACAATCCTCAAATTCTCGAGGGATGGAGGTGACATCAGACGCGATGGCTCCAAGATTGTAATCTATCCCGATTATACCCCGCAAGTCCAGCGAGCCAGGAACTCGTTCATACCTATCAAAGCCCAACTGCGGAAGTTCGACCTTAAATACATGCTACTGTACCCCTCGCGCCTCAAGATTCTACACAAAGGTAAAGCCGTCTACATGGAGACCCCGGCGGCAGCCACTATGTGGATGGAACATAATAACCTGGCCGAGGGAGAGGACCACGTTTCGACACCCAACGGCTAAACCCAAACAGATCCGATACAACAATGATTGATTAGTTCTCTCAAGGACGGGAGTTCCGCGGACCACCCCACAGACATCGGCGCAACCCACCCCACCCCAAGCATGGCTGGCCCAAGGCCAACACCACAACCGCACCACATGACCTGGACAGGCCGATGGGTAGCGGATGCCCCCGAGCGTTGTCCTCCCAGAACAGCTGCTGGGAGCAACACACAGTTAACTTTTTTGTTCAATCCACCTGTTCGAGTGGAAGTTAAATTCGTTTATAAGTCTCCGATTAACACGTCAACGCAACAATCAAGGCCAACAGGAAGAAAGCAGAGCATAGACCCTGGGGGCGACCACTCGGCACACAGAGCTGGCTCAAGGAGGGTGGAGCCAGCGCCCTGGCCACATTGCCATCATCATGCCCACACGCCTTAAAATCGCCACCTGGAATGTGAGGGGCTTAGGTACCTACTTACGCCGGAACAGAATAAAATCCTATCTACACAGAAAGAAGATAGGGTTGGTCCTATTACAAGAAACACATCTAACCAAGGAAGCCATGGCAGCACTCCAATCATACTGGGGTGGACAAGGGTTTGGGTCCACATACTCCAAATTCGCCAGAGGGGTGTTCACCTGGATCAGCCCTCACATCCCCTTCCAGCTCACCAAAATCGAACAGGATCCCGATGGAAGGTATGTCATAATTCTGGGCCACATTGAACAAACAGAGATCTGCATAGTCAACTCATACCTCCCCAACAACAACATCCCTGCGCACCTCACCAAGTTAAGCACAAAGATTGCGCCCTACAGAGATGCATTCCTTATCTGGGGAGGCGACTTTAACTGCATCAGTGACCCTGCACTCGACAGGTCGACCCCCCCCTTGGCTGGCCCATCAACTGCCACCACCGCCCTGAACACCATGCTGAACCGCCTAGACCTGGTCGACATCTGGCGGGAACAGCACCCCAAGGATCGTGGCTATTCCTTCCACTCCTCACCGCATAATCTTTACACCAGAATCGACTACCTCTTCATTGGCAGAGAGAGCTTCCCCCAGATCGACTCTTCCAACTACCTGGGCCGCACCATCTCTGACCACTCTCCCCTTGTAATTGAATGGAACATCACTGGACCCAGATCCCCCATACCCACATGGAGGATGCCCACTGAGGCACTTAAAGACCCCGAGTTCAGGGAAAGCCTTAGAGAAACCATAGAGAACTACATCAATGAGAATAAAGGCAGTGTAGCCCACCTAAGCACGGTCTGGGATGCTCTCAAAGTGGTTGTAAGGGGAGAGGTCATAGCAAAGGCCGGAGGCATGAGGAAACGCCTAAGAACTGAACTCGAATCACTAGAAGCTGAAATAGAACAGCTAGAATCCAACACCCTGGACCTCCAACCACAGGAAGTCAAGCTGGCCAGCTCTAGGGCCGCCTGCAAGGAAGCCTGGGACAGATTGGCCAAATTTGATTATATCACCAGAACCAACAGAACGCACGCCCATGCCGACAAACCTGGCAGACTACTCGCCTGGCTGTGTAAGAAAGAACACCCTAAGTTCCCGACCACTGCCCTAAGAGATGCCGATGGCACGCTACAAAGGTCCCAACAGGGAATTAACGACACCCTTAGGCTGTTCTACACCCAGCTGTACTCCCACGCTGAAGAGGTACCCCCCGAGGACATCTCAAACACCCTGGACGAAATTGGCTTGCCCCTTCTCCCCCTGCCACACAGGGAGGCTCTAGATGCTGACATCGACATAGAGGACATAAAAGACGCCATTAAGTCACTGGCCACCTGCAGGGCACCGGGCAGTGACGGGCTGCCCGCTGAATTTTACAAAGCCTATGAGCCGGAACTGTCCACGCTGCTACACGAGGTATTCCAAGAAGCCTACGAGTCGGGCACCCTGCCCGAGAGCATGCGAGAGACTTTATTGGTTCCGCTCCTCAAGCCTGGTAAGCCTGCGGATGACTGTGACTCCTATCGCCCTCTCGCTATGCTCAATTACGATGTTAAAATTCTCACAACCATATTGGCCAAGCGGCTGTCCAGGGTGATCGGAGAAGTGGTGCACCCCGACCAGAGTGGCTTTGTGCCGGGCCGCAACACCACTGCCAACCTACGCAGATTACAACACATATTGTCACATCCCTCTCACACTGGGCAAGCCCACACATTACTTTCTTTAGACGCCATCAAGGCATTCGATTCAATTTTCTGGGAATGGCTGATTGCGGTACTCAGGGAGTTTGGCTTCGGAGAACGATTCATTCGCTGGATCATAATTCTCTACACCAAGCCGCGAGCACGGGTGAAGACTGGTCGACTCATATCCACGGCATGGGATATACAAAGGGGCACACGGCAGGGCTGTCCGCTCTCCCCCATGCTATACATAATAGGGCTTGAACCCATTGCCATTTTTTTCAGGAAACAATTCTTTGATGCTGGTATCAGGATTGATGGGGTGGACCATATAATTTCCCTGTACGCGGATGATGTTCTCCTCTACGTGAGGGATCCGCAGCTGAATGTCCCAACTATGCTGGAGGTCCTTGACAACTTTGCCAAGGTGTCAGGCATACACTTTAGCAAACGCAAGTCCTGTCTGTTTCCGCTGGGCGCCCTCAGGGACACACATGTTGATGACCTCCCCTCACTGGGTATAGGATGGTGCCCCACTACGTTCCGCTATCTAGGCATTAATATTTACCACACGCCTGAACTCATGCACGCCAACAACACGGTAGCGGCACTTCCCCCCTTGCGCAAGTCAATCGGGTTTTGGGCTCGCCTCCCCCTATCCATGATGGGCAGGGCTTCCATCATTAAGATGATCGTCCTCCCCAGATTTCTCTATGGCTTCCAAAACATTTCGTATTACATTAGGGCTCCCTTCTTCCGTCTCTTAGGGAAGATACTTACAGACTTCCTGTGGGGAACTAGTAGGCACAAATTTGCATTATCCACCCTGACCCTCCCTTACGAGCAGGGAGGCATCCGGCTCCCTGATCTGGAGCGTTACTATCTGGCTGCTCAACTAAGCTTTGTGGCTAAATGGCTAGCCGATGATGTTACCCCTGAAACACTGCTCTTACAGCACTCGACGGCCCCAATCCGATTAAATGAACTCATTTGGGCCCCTCAACATCTTGTGGGGGGGATACCCTTCTTAGCTACCCTGGGTCGTCAGGTATGGCAAAGGGTTAAAAGTCTTCTCCGCCTACAGCACAGTTACAATCCAGACACACCGCTCTTAGCTGACCTATGCCAGAACTCAGTAGACCTTGCCTCTATTCGACACTGGGAAAGGCTGGGAGTATACACGTGGGGGGACCTATACAGTGAGGGCACTTTCCGGGACTTCTCCTCCTTGCAGCTCGATGATGGCGTCCCAGCCGGTCAATTCCTTTGGTACGTAAGGATCCGCAATTTGGCTAGAACTAAATGGGACACGTGGCCTGAGGAGCCCGAATCCGACACCTTCATAACGCACCTATACAGCCTGGGAGACGGGTGGAGGCCTGTGTCCCGCATATATAGCCACCTAATTGACAGGCCTAACCCCCGCAGCAAGGACCTCAAAACCAGGTGGGAGAGTGATTTGGGCCACGAACTGTCCGAAGCTGAATGGAATAGAGCATTAGCGTTCCCCAATGCGGTATCCAGAAACTCTAGATTTAAATTAATTCAACTCAACATGCTATATCGATCATACTTGACACCGCTTAGAATAGCCAAAATATATAACCTACCCCAGCATAACTGCCCATGGTGTGGTAGAGATGAAGCCAATCTATTACACATGTTCTGGGGATGTGTCCAGGTCCGGAGACTCTGGGCGAGAGTTGAACTCCTCTGCAGCGAGGCAGGCATGACCAGATATGAATGGACTCCGTCAGAGTGCCTCCTCGGAACGTACCCCAGACTGGCCAAGTTCAAACACTCAGTCAGACTAATGGATCTGGTATGCATTCTGGTCAAAAGGACCATTGCCATGGCTTGGAAGCGACCCAGAGGCCCACAATACCAGGCATGGCACAACGAACTTGAGCGCTGGATAGGGGCGGAAACTTCAGCTTGGGAGAATGGTCTTACCACTTCCCCCGAAGACACGAGCTTGGGACTTGCTGCCTGGAAAACACTCACCTGGGCCCTACTTAACCCCCCCAATGACGATAAACCCCCCTGAACAATCAGCCCCCTGTTGACTCACAATACCTGAAACGGAACACTGGCACAGTATCCAACCTGTGCTCTCCTGCGGCCAGACCCCCCCCTTTTTGTTGCTTACATCATTGACATTATGGAGACTCGTTAATGTTGTTATTGTTTTGTTATTTCTGTTTAATTGTTTCTTCACAAAAGATCTATTTTGATGTATTCCAAATTACTACCACTGTGATTGTTTGGATCAGTGACGCAACTGTTTTATAACATAAACCCCAATAAAGAAACTCGAAAATAAATAATTATTGCAGCCAAATTAATTGATATCACACACATGACAGCACTGTAAGCCAGCATCGCTCTGGAACGGTTATGTGTAATCCCCACAGTGTGGCTGCACTTGCTGCTTCCAACAGGACTGTAGCCTTAGGGGTTGCCTCTCTTTTTTTTGTGAGGGCAGGTAATACCCTCCCTAAAGAGACAGCTACTCCACAGAAAGCAGTCCTGGGAACAGGAATCAAAGGGCACACCCTGACAAAAGGAGAAGCCTCACACCAGGGTGCGGTAGACAGAGGGCGCTCCTTACAGCTGGAGGAAGGTACCAGCACCTTGTTTCTCTTTGTCTCTTTTTTCCAGCAACCCCACTTTCTGTAGCGCAGTGCACTTTGTGGGTGATGTCAGGAGGAAATGTCCATCTGATACAAGAACAGAGTTTCGGCCCCGAAATCAGGCTAGCTTTAGTCCAATCGCCTGTGGGCTTTTGCCTTTAAAAGGAGGGACTCTCCCACTCCTTCTCAGATTCACTTTGGAACAAACACGTGAGAAAGAATTCATTGGGCCTCTCAGGAGAGAAATGTCTTTGCAGAGCCCTTCAACAGTGAGGTCAAGACTGAGTGTCCAAGGCAAAGGTGAGTTCTGTTCCCTACACATTCCCAGGGCACATTGCTGCTGGAACAAGACCTACCTCTCTGCCAGCCCCACTGCCGCCCAGGACCTTATCATGGTTAAGGACTCCTGACTGTGATGACCAGTCCCCCTTCCTGGGAGAATGAGAGCAAGGACTGACATCGTCCCTGAGACCCTAGAATGGGACACACAGCATCCTGAGACCCAAGACTGCCATGAACCCCGATGTTCAATGCATCAAATAGGTCAAGCTTCTTTCGAACTAGGTTCACCATATCTCAGACTCCAGGACCTGGCGGGGCTGCCTTTTGCACTCGATCGGACCAACGAACCACTGTGCTTGCAATTTCTATTTCGGGCCTCACGGCATAGCTGAAGTTTCTAGGGTCTATTTTTGACAAGAGCGGTTCTGGATTGTGAACTGGAAACTGGACGAGCTGCACTGCCAGTGCATCTTGGCAACAGCCCACTGACCATCCACTGCAACATCACGGGATCGTATCCTCCTCAGCAGCAATATGGTTTGTGGAATCAGGTGACCCACCTCTTACCTCAGTATTGGAACGTTTGGAAGGCATTGAGAATAGCAATACTTTGCTTCCCAGCCATTGCTGCACGCCTCTGGAAAAATGTACCTCTGCAGTTACGCTCCGAAACCTCTTACTAGCCGTTCAGAAACAACTGCCTTTTTGATCTGACTTGCTGCTGCCTCCAGACGACTGTTGACACTGCACCTGTCTTGATGACTCTGTACCGACACTGTACTCTGTAGCCTACCCTACCCTCTTCCCTTTTCCTTACCCGTCCTTCATCAATTTAAGCGCCCCGATGCCTATGGGTTTGGCACGTTCTACACATTCAAAAATAAACAAATAGATAACGCTTGTGTTGGATTCCGGTTAAAGATTACATCGGTTTTTTTAACCAATAAAACAAAAATAAATAAATACATAAGGCTTGATAGAGCATAGCTCAAAAAAGATCCCAGGAGGATGTGTTTTGGGTGGGGAGGGGCAGGAAGTGGGTGAGAGGCCATAGGGATTAGCATCGCCGTGGGCAGTCAATGGGTGGGTAAATAGCCAAACAACACCTAAAAACTTTGTGTCCCTCCTCATAGGCCATTTCTCCCTAGCCGTTCTCTAATGCAGTAGTTCCGGCTTATAGGTGGCGCAAGCACCACCTAATAGACACAACTAATTATTTGTTTTCAATGTCATTTTGCATGAGCGGCGTACATCGTCTTGTGACCGTTACCAAGATTGGGAACATCATTTGCTGTTCACAGCCAACTTCAACCCCCTTCTTCTCAAGACAGGGTGGGGTGCATTTGGTTCTGTAGTTGCACCCAGCAGATAGTGCATGCTGTCTCTGCTTTGGTCCCACACGTGGCTTCCCTCTGCCACTGGTGAGCAGTTCATTTAAACAGCATTTTTCCATGGTTGCCTGGAATCTGGCTTTTTATTGTATTTAATATGCATATAACAATTATAGTTTTACATATACATCACTTAAATTCCCAAGGTATTCACAAGAAAATTCTTAAAAGATATCATCTTCAAACGCAAGTTAAAACATCACTATTAAAAAATCAACACACCATTTGATAATTCTTTTAAAATCTCTAAAATCATCAAAAGATTAAATTCATATAGTTTCCAGCAATAAGTCTCACCCAGATTTCAGACATATTGCACTTATACATATTATTATTGTACTTCATTAAGTATTTCCTACGTATTTCATCAAGGCTATCACATTCACATATTATATGATATGCTGTTTCCAGCGTGTTTACCCCGCATAGTCTACAGTATCTAACATCTTTATGGATTCCATTTTTTGCACCTAAAATTACAAGTATGTTACAGATATTGAATTTAAACATCAAATACCAACAAATCGTTATACACTCTGGGTACGCATACTGATAACTTGGTTTACCTTTCCCGGTAGTTAATTCATTAAGGAATAAACCACTGTTTACTTTTTCCCCCAAGTTTACTACCATCTGTTCATAATCTGTTTCACAGATTAACTTTTTTAATTTCTGCTTAGTCTGTGCAATTGAGAACAGCAACCAGCTGGCACTATCATTTTTTGTCCACTTATCATAAACCTCTCTCCATCTATTTATGGTAACAAAATTTGTTTTGGTTAGTGAACGACCGTATTGTTCCATAACCTTTACCACAAAGGTGCCATTAGCAAGTCTACTCAATTTCACATATAGCATGGCCACCATCGATTCAATACGACTATTCACACTTATCAATCCACATTCAAGCAGTATGTATTCATTTGAAAGATTTTTTGGCATTCTCATCAATATCTTCAGCACTTTGGCTTCAAATGCTTTCAACTCTTTCTTGAATAGACTCCCCCAAGTTTCTGCACCATATAACAAGCAAGATACAATTTTAGCGGAATATAATTTCACCACAGTGTTCACAGAAAAGTTTCCTTGGCTACCAATGAATTTGCTTAGCACCATGGTGGCTATCATACATTTACGCTTTGTTTCACACCAATGTTTTTTCCAGTGAAGCTTATTATCTCTAACTACTCCCAGATATTTATATTCATTCACAACTTCAAGCTGTCTCGTCTCTATCACCGATTTTGTCGTTTGGTTTCTAATCAGATTTTTGGAATCAAACTTCATTACTTTGGTTTTCTCTATGTTGACCACCAAATCGTTAATTGGTGTAAATTTTACCATTTCCTCTGATTTTACTTGAAGACCCTTTGGCGTATAATCAATCAAAACAAGGTCATCAGCCTATCCTAACCAACCAAGTTGTACTGTTCCTATCTTAATATGAAATATCTGACTGTTACTAACCTCTCTTGGAAAGTCTGCCAAATACAGGTTGAATAAAATGGCCGCTAATGTACAGCCTTGCTTAACTCCGCGTACAGTGGGTATTGCTTCTGATAATCTCCCTTCTATATCAAGACGAACTCGAACCGTCATATCTGTGTAAAGCAATTGTATCATATACAATAGTCCGGACGGTATTCCCCAATGTTTTGGCTTGGCCCATAGTTTACTTCGCGTAATAGTATCAAATGCCGCTGAAAAGTCTATGAACCCGACATATACAGACAGCCCACGAACCTTACGCAGATATTCTATGGCAGTTACTAAATTTACTATACTATATTATGAGATGTTGATGATCCCACTCCGAAGCCAGATTGGTTGTCTGGCAGAACTCGACATTTAGGAATCCATTGATTTAGATCATTTAGCAGAATTTTTGCATAGCCAACATCCTATAGTTAGCAGGGTCTTTACGTGGACCTTTCTTGTATATAGGCAAAATGATACTTTTCTTCCATGTCTCTGGCAACTTCTCTTGTCTTCCAATCCACTGAAATATAATAAGTAATACCCTGGCCCATAATTCTGGGGCCTGCTGCAGCAGGGCATTACAAGTACTACCTGGTCCTTCTGCTCTTGACTTGGGCAATTTTCTTATTATATTTACTAATGAAATAAGTCAGTGTACTTTTCCACATCATAGCAACATTCACATTGTCATTTTCTTCACTTGTCAGCGTTCCCAAAGTGCTTTTAACATAGGTGACCCATCCACTTTCTGAAACACAGTTAATTGGAAGGGCAATTTCTTTTTTACAATTTATAATGTTCCACATTGCTTTACTATTTCTATTTTTTTAAGCTTGTGCCAATGCCAACCAAATTTCTTCATGTCTCTTTTTCAGGTTGTTTTTTAACCAGTATTTATGCTGCCTTTTGAGTACATATATCTTGTTTGTTGCATTTATGGCCTTTTCCTTTATACATTTTTGAATATTATCTCTATGCCTTTTCTTTTCCTTTTGTATCTCGTTATCAAATCTCTTACAATGTACCAAGTTCCATTTTTCTCCAATAGTTCTACAGGTTCTTTTTTTCATTACAGAAGTTTTTATGTTTCAGTCACAAATTCAAAGTCACTAAGCATTTCATTCATGTTATCAAGTGGGCTGTTTTCAAATTTGTCAATAACATTTTCCAATAGATGTACAGCTATCGCATTCCCTTTCTCTATGTTTCTAGGGTTCCATTTTATACGATTTCAAGCATCGTTTACCTCTATATCTCCATTCTTTTGGCATTCATTAGTGTCTACATGTTTGTCTATAAGACAGAGATATAGAAGCAAGTGATTGCTTTCTTCCCTACACCCAACTGCCATATCACATACCAACATTCTTGCTCTTTTATTCACAATCATATAATCAATAGTACTCATACTATTATTCGTGTAGGTTGTTGTTCAGCATCTCCGAGAGTATTACCATTCAAAATGGATAACTGAAATGTATTAAATAGGGAGATCCATTCCTTATCTTCCTTCTTAGGACAATCCAAATTGAATGGTTCAGAATTAGGTTCTACATTAATGTATTCTGACTCAAACTTAAGCTTTGTATTTAGGTCTCCAACTATAATAACTGGCAGTTTGTTTCCAAATTCTACCAGTATTTTAGTTAGTGTTAATATATTCTCCCTGTTATGTTTTCCACCGGGTGGGTTATATACATTTACAAAGATGAATTTGTCTATAGTTGGCACAGTACATGACACAATGACTACTAATATCATCTTCTTTATGTTTAATCCCGCTCCAAGGCTGTTTAATGGAGATCATTAATCCTCCCTTCGGCCGTCCTCTAATACCTTGGATTGCATAACTAACATGGTTACTGCGACCACCAATTTTGCATTCATTTACGAGCCACGTTTCCTGGAGGGCCACTATTCTAAATCTGGCAATATTCGCAAGCAATCCATCTTCACTTGTATAGTGAGTATTTCCTCAGGTATTCCAGGATACTACTACCTCTAAATCATCAGGAACAGTTTTCAAAGTGGGGTTTAAATGCTATAGGGAGCCATTGCCAATAGCCATCAGGGATTTCTATATCAGTCGGTCTATTTGGTTTCACTTTCACAGCATTCTTTTGATTTAATTTATTCACCCATTGTTCATTGTTCACTTTGTCTCCCTTATTTTCATCAGGTTTGGATCTTTCCACTTCATATTTTTCTCTTGGAATAAGTTGTTCATTACATGTATAGCCAATTCTCTCCAAAACCTTTTTTTGGCTTAGTATAAACTCGTGTATTGTCTTCTCGTAGCACCATACATTGGTGATAATCCTTGTAGGGCTAACCACTTGGTCTACTATTTTCAGTTCATCAGAGACAATGATCGGCAAGGGAATAATTGCTGCACATAATTTGAGAATGTGTTGTCTATTAAGCACCAACATTTCACTAGTAGCCATCTTTTCAATTTGTAGGGCCAATATCATATTATTAATTTCCCCTACAAACTTTTAATTAGGTATAGTACCCACTTTTATACCTTTTTCTGCATCTTGTAAACTATTCTTTGTCTTCTCCTACCCCTCCGACCTTTGGTATTTTTCGTGTTACCTTCACTTTCCCTATCTTCGCTAATTCCTGCTTTATTTTCATAGAGTTTATGTACATCACTCAGTATGTCTCAGCACACATCAAATTAGTCATTTTTTTCTTTTTAGGGCGTAAGGTCTTCTTGGGTGGGCCCTGGCAGTCTATGCTTGGTTTATCTAAATGTGACTCTGAAGATTTCATGAAAAAGTCTCTAATATCAGTATCAGTATCATTAACCTTCTTTTGTCTCTTAGGCTGCATCCTATTGCTATCATTTAGCCGAGGCTCATGTATCACAGCCTTATGATCACCCACATAATTCGGCTCTTTATATATATCGATCGCCCTTTCGGTTCTGCAGAATTTCTCATCCCATTAGTTGATTTTTCATCTGTTTTTCTAGGTTCAATGAAATCATCTACTTCAATTATGCATCCATTATTGTCATGATCTCTGCTTCCAAAAGGTCAGGGTTTTCCCAACTCCCTTGGAAGCAGATCCATAACCCAGGTTCCGAGTGCCAACCAGTCCCAATTGGGACCTTTTGGACCCAGTCCTGGCGCCAGTGGCACCAGGCTCATAAATATGCCCAGTCCCAGCGCTGGAAGCGCCGGGCTCATAATGCTTGGGTGGACTTACCTGCAGCAGACCATGCTGCTTACTTGCCTGCCAGTTGAGTCTCTGATCCTCTTCTGTTTGGAACTACTTTTCTTGTTGGGTGGGGCAGGAGCCACTCCCTAGATTCAGAACACTGGAACTCTTCTGGAAAGCAGGAACTCTTTTCTTACCTAGGCGTGGCTGTGGAAGGAGACATCTAAGCACTACAGGAGGCTATTTAAACCACACCCGATGGATGAATCTTGCTTTGCGTTATTCTGCATCCTCAGCAGCAGAACGCTCATCGTGTCTTCTGCATCTGATCCTGGGCCTAAGGAAAAAGGCTTACCATTCTGAATCCAGTCTTCAGCAACACCTATAAAGACAAGAAAGAACAGGTTAGCATTACGGTCTTCAGTGACAGCTCTTCACTTACCTGGTCCATCGGCTGTCACCAACGCCTCGCGCTGCATTCCGGCATCTGAAAGACAAAGGCTTACCTTCTCTTCGTGCGCTCCGGAAGTCTTCACACTGCATTCCGGCATCTGAAAGACAAAAGCTTACCAACTCTTCGCACGCTCCGGAGGCCTTCGGCGCTGCATCCCGCATCTGAAAGACAAAACAAGGTGCGTTTAAAGACATTGGGGAACTTTAATACTCACGTGCCATTACTCCTTTCCACATCTAACCCAGTGGGTATTCCGGCACCCTGCAGCCGCCCCGAACTTGTACCTGCAAAATAAAAAGACAGTTAGAGCGCATCGTGAAGCAGGCAACAAGCACTTACTTACGTGCTTCCAGGCGCTTCTATTCATCACACGGGCTCCATCTTCAACTCACTTCAGCCCGCCATCCGCCATCGCCGGAACCCTGCAGAACAAGAGACATCATTACTAAAGACTTTAAAGACATTAGAATTACTCGAAACTTACCGCTCGTGCAGTAAACGACGGACAGCAGTCCTCTGAAGTCAAGAGGCCTGCTCCCCTTATCCAGTGAAGAAACTGGTTACAGCACCCTGCCTCTAGGCAGATGGAGAGCACGGCGTTCCCTTACCTAAGGTGAGAGCGTTAACCTTTGGGGTTCTACAGGAGAAGAGAAAGGGAAGAAGAGAGAGACATTCAATAACCCAGTTCATTAATCCCACATTTTCTATCTGCAGACATCTTACCCTTCGAGCCAGACATACAGTGCACAGAGGTCCAGCCCAAAGAGCCAGCCGTGTGTTACACATCACCTTTGAAGATACGGTATACGCCCAGTCAAGACCGGCGCCTCTACGGGAATCAGGTGAGCGTTACAGAACGCAAAGCCTACCACAAAACTCCCGTCCAGGCGCTATGGAAACCTCGGATACCGACCAGCTAGCCCAGTTACTTGGGGAACCAAGGGCAGAAGTGCATGCAGCCCGTCAGGAAAGAACGCTCTAAGAAGGGAACTGATTATTTCCAAGGAGCGAACAGATGATCTCGCTAGACAATTGCTACAGTCACAAGCCGGACAGACCCCGTTACCCGCATCTGGGGGAAATCTTCCTTCTACATCCTCTATGAATCCAGTGCAGATCAACCTACCTGGGAATGTACCTCTGGCTCCGCCCGAACGATTTTCTGGTGACCCAAAGAGGTTTGCAGTATTTATCAATCAGTGCCGGTTGCATTTCTTATGCCGGCCAGCAGCCTTTCCAACTGATCAAGCTAAAGTAGCTTTCGTGCTTTCGTACCTTAGTGGCAATGCGGCAGACTGGTCGATCCCTCTAGTAAATCAAGATGATCCGGTCCTCCATGATTTTCAAGCTTTTCAGCTCAGTATGGAAAAACTGTTCGCAAGACATTCACAGGGGCAGGCCTTGGACAATGAGCTTCTTTCGTTGCGACAAGGTAATCAAGACCTTTTGGCTTATATTGCGTCTTTCAACAGACTGATAGTGGAAACTCACTGGCCTGAGGACAAAAGGATTACGCTGTTTTATAGAGGTCTACGCGGAGAGCTCAAAGATGTGTTAGCCCAAGTAGTGAATCCCCCACAAGATTGTTCGGACTATATAGACTTAGTCGTTCAAATAGATCACAGACTGCAGAACAGGAAGGCCGATCGTTCCAAGTTTGATGCTCGAGTATTTTCCAAACCGCCAACTCCTTCCAAAGGAGTAGACTCCGGGGAACCCATGCAAATAGGGGGTCTGAAAGGTCCTCTAACACAAAAGGAGCGGGAAAGGAGAAAACAGTTGCAATTATGGCTCTATTGCGGAAACTCAGGGCACTTTCTTCGAGACTGTCCGGTGAAACCTGCCAAGAAGGCAGTAGGAGCTGCCGTTACCAAAGTTACAAACTCTGAGCAGGGAAACAACCTCGCCCGACAAGAATAGAGGTCCTCTTGCCGAGCGTGAAAACCAGTTCCGTGACCTCGCATTTCGTGATACCTATGGTCCTCATTAGCCCTGATAATCCGGATCGATTACATGCAATTGAAGCTTACGTCGACAGCGGTGCCATCAGCAATTATGTGCATCATGAAATGGTTTTGAGGATGAATCTAACTCTTTGTCCCAAGGATGTAAAGGACGTCATTACTACGGTGGATGGCACGGAGATAGCCTCCGGGCCAGTAACGCATACCACTCAAGAAGTGACGCTAGTAAGTCAAGATGGACACCATGAGAAGATTGTGTTCGATGTGATCAAGGCCCCTCAGTTTCAGATTATTCTAGGAATACCTTGGTTAGAGAAACACAATCCTCTGATCGATTGGCGAGCAAGAACGGTCCAGTTTCCAGAATGTGTCTCTACTTGTCACCCTCCACCTGGTGTTGCACTGGCAGCAATTTCTTCAGAGACTCCCCAGTTACCTCCCGAATACCTAGAATACCAAGATGTTTTCCGGAAGGATCAGGCTAACTCTCTACCTCCTCATAGGTCTTATGACTGCCAGATCGACCTGATACCTGGATCTACTCCTCCTTGTAGTAGAATTTATGCCCTCACCGAGCCTGAGAACCTTCACCTTCGACAATACCTGGATCAATACCTGGCAAATGGGTTTATTCGTCCTTCCAAGTCCCCTGCTTCTTCAGCTTTGTTCTTCGTTCCAAAAAAGGAAGGAGACCTTAGAACTTGTATAGATTATCGCTCCCTGAACCAGATCACCGTTAAGAATAGATATCCGTTACCTTTGATCCCTGAACTCCTGGACCAAGTCAGAAAAGCATGCATATATACAAAGCTGGATCTTAGAGGAGCTTACCACTTGGTACGAGTAAAAGAGGGCGATGAATGGAAGACGGCCTTCCGCACCAAGTATGGGCTATTTGAATATCAGGTCATGCCCTTCGGACTTTGTAATGCCCCGGCCGCCTTTCAATATTTTATGAACGATGTCCTCAGAGAGCTCATAGATGTGTGTGTTGTTGTTTACATTGACGACATCCTCGTTTATTCTTCATCGGAATCTGAACATCGGAAACACGTGAAAATGGTCCTCGAAAGATTGCGTCAACACAAACTTTTCGCTAAGTTGGAAAAATGTGTTTTCAACGTGACTGAAGTTGAATTCTTGGGATTCATATTATCACCTGGCGGAGTGCGTATGGATTCAAAGAAGGTAGATGCAGTTCTCAAATGGCCATCACCATCCTCCGTAAAAGGTGTGCAAAGCATGTTAGGCTTCGCTAACTTTTACCGCAGGTTTATCCCCGAATTCTCTCGAATAGTCCAGCCCATCACTGCCTTGTTAAAGAAAAACAAACGTTTTGAATGGTCTACCGAGGCGGAACAAGCTTTCCAGGATTTGAAGACTAAATTTATCTCTGCACCAATCTTAAAACACCCTCGCCCCGAACTCCCCTACATCGTGGAAACTGATGCTTCAAGCCTTGCCATGGGGGCAGTTCTATCACAAAAGGACCCGGTAACCAATCAGTTGCATCCCGTGGCATTTTGGTTCCGCAAATTCTCGCCTCCTGAAATCAATTACACGATTACTGACAAGGAACTTCTGGCTATCAAGTCTGCCTTTAAGGCTTGGCGGCATTATCTGCTGGGGGCCCGACACACCGTTACTGTGATTACGGATCACCGAAACCTGCAATATTTGAAAACCGCAAAAGCCCAATCCTCTAGACAACTCCGTTGGGCATTATTCTTTGCCGAGTTTGACTTCATAATTACCTATCGACCTGGTACAAAAAACGGTAAAGCTGATGCCCTTTCTCGGATGGGAGTGGAAGAACACTTGATCAACCCTAAACCTGTACCAATCATTCCCGAACAAGGAATTCTGGGTGTAATCGCCACAGAATCCATAGAGGAAGTTAAGGATAAAGCCAGGCAACTTGTAACTCCAGCAGACATACAGAATTGGCATCTGCAGGGAAAGGACTTTGCAGTAAAGGACAACTTATTGTATTTCCAAGAACGATTATACCTACCCAGCACAGATTTACAGAAAAAAGTAATCTCTTGTTATCACGATTCTTTAATGGAAGGACATCCCGGTATGGCCAAGACCTCAGAAAAGATCAAGCGCTACTTCTGGTGGCCGTCTTGGAAAAAAGATATCAGAGACTTTATAATGTCTTGTGGAGTATGCGCCCAAAACAAGAGTCAAAAGGAAAGACCAGCAGGCCTCTTACGCCCTATTGACATCCCACCTCGCCCTTGGCATACGCTTTCTATGGACTTCATCACCGATCTACCTCCATGCTCCGGATACAATACGATTCTAGTAATCGTGGACTTATTCTCCAAGATGGCGCATTTCATTCCGCTCAAAGGCTTGCCAACAGCAGCAACTCTGGCCCGAGAATTTCTCGAAAACATCGTCCGACTGCACGGGTTTCCTTCGGTTCTAATTTCGTATCGAGGTAGTCAATTTATTTCTCATTTTTGGCGAAGTTGCTGTCGGTCGGCTCAAATTGATGTGAGACTATCGACCAGTCACCACCCTCAGACCGACGGACAAACCGAGAGGACCAATCAAACTCTGGAACAGTATTTACGCTGCATGCTGCAACAAACTGAAAAGACTTGGAAAGACATCCTTTGGATAGCCGAATATGCCTACAATAACTCTGTCCATTCGGGAACTGGGAAAACCCCGTTTTTTCTTTTGTACGGCAGTCACCCTCGAACCTCGGAGTTGGATCCCCTCCAAGATCTTGAAACACCAGCAGTAGACTACCTGCATTCTACAATCACCCAAGCCTTTAACGAAGCTGTTTCTCACCTTCAAAGGGCTAAAGAACAATACAAGAAAGGAGCAGATCAACATCGGAAGGAAGCCCCTCAATATCAAGTAGGGGATCAAGTCTGGTTATCCACCAAATATCTACCTCTAAAAGGGCCACGCACATTCAACCCAAGATACCTTGGTCCCTATTCCATCACTACCATAGTAAACCCAGTAGCGGTCAAGTTGGACTTGCCCCCGCACATGAAGATACATCCGGTCTTCCACGTCTCTCTATTAAAACCCGTGCAACCTCAAACCCGATTAACCAAATCTCCAAAACCTATCCTAGTTGATGGAGAACTCGAGTTTGAAGTCAAAAGCATTCTGGACTCCAAGATCTCCAAATCCAAACTATTCTACCTAATTGACTGGAAAGGCTATGGCCCCCAAGAGAGATCCTGGGAACCTGCTGAATATGTCCACGCTCCTCGCCTAATCAAAAGATTTCACCGAACATTTCCTGACAAGCCAAAACCCCCGGAGAAGCCCGGTTTGGGAGGGGCCTTGAGGGGGGGGTACTGTCATGATCTCTGCTTCCAAAAGGTCAGGGTTTTCCCAACTCCCTTGGAAGCAGATCCATAACCCAGGTTCCGAGTGCCAACCAGTCCCAATTGGGACCTTTTGGACCCAGTCCTGGCGCCAGTGGCACCAGGCTCATAAATATGCCCAGTCCCAGCGCTGGAAGCGCCGGGCTCATAATGCTTGGGTGGACTTACCTGCAGCAGACCATGCTGCTTACTTGCCTGCCAGTTGAGTCTCTGATCCTCTTCTGTTTGGAACTACTTTTCTTGTTGGGTGGGGCAGGAGCCACTCCCTAGATTCAGAACACTGGAACTCTTCTGGAAAGCAGGATCTCTTTTCTTACCTAGGCGTGGTTGTGGAAGGAGACACAGGAGGCTATTTAAACCACACCCGATGGATGAATCTTGCTTTGCGTTATTCTGCATCCTCAGCAGCAGAACGCTCATCGTGTCTTCTGCATCTGATCCTGGGCCTAAGGAAAAAGGCTTACCATTCTGAATCCAGTCTTCAGCAACACCTATAAAGACAAGAAAGAACAGGTTAGCATTACGGTCTTCAGTGACAGCTCTTCACTTACCTGGTCCATCATCGGCTGTCACCAACGCCTCGCGCTGCATTCCGGCATCTGAAAGACAAAGGCTTACCTACTCTTCGTGCGCTCCGGAAGTCTTCACACTGCATTCCGGCATCTGCAAGACAAAAGCTTACCAACTCTTTGCACGCTCCGGAGGCCTTCGGCGCTGCATCCCGCATCTGAAAGACAAAACAAGGTGCGTTTAAAGACATTGGGGAACTTTAATACTCACATGCCATTACTCCTTTCCACATCTAACCCAGTGGGTATTCCGGCACCCTGCAGCCGCCCCGAACTTGTACCTGCAAAATAAAAAGACAGTTAGAGCGCATCGTGAAGCAGGCAACAAGCGCTTACTTACGTGCTTCTAGGCACTTCTATTCATCACACGGGCTCCATCTTCAACTCACTTCAGCCCGCCATCCGCCATCGCCGGAACCCTGCAAAACAAGAGACATCATTACTAAAGACTTTAAAGACATTAGAATTACTCGAAACTTACCGTTCGTGCAGTAAACGACGGACAGCAGTCCTCTGAAGTCAAGAGGCCTGCTCCCCTTATCCAGTGAAGAAACTGGTTACAGCACCCTGCCTCGAGGCAGATGGAGAGCACGGCGTTCCCTTACCTAAGGTGAGAGCGTTAACCTTTCGGGTTCTACAGGAGAAGAGAAAGGGAAGAAGAGAGAGACATTCAATAACCCAGTTCATTAATCCCACATTTTCTATCTGCAGACATCTTACCCTTCGAGCCAGACATACAGTGCACAGAGGTCCAGCCCAAAGAGCCAGCCGTGTGTTACACATCACCTTTGAAGATACGGTATACGCCCAGTCAAGACCGGCGCCTCTACGGGAATCAGGTGAGCGTTACAATTATTGATAGTTTTTATCTTTTTTGAACTATACATCGCTGCTTGTCCATATTTGATTTTTTTCCTAGTTTTTAACTTTCTTATATGCCTTTTATGGTTTAAATTTTCCATTTTCTCTTTATCACACATACCCTTCATTTTAGACGGTATATATTCCGACACTGAATATTCATTCTTTCTTTCGCCACACTTACTCCATCTTTCCTGGCCATTTATTTTTTCGCAGTCGCATGCATGTTCATACTCTGTTTCTATATTGGTGTTCACACTTTTGTCACACATGTTTTTCTTATTTCTTTTACTAATGTCGCATGATAGCAGCGAGTGTATCGCTAGCTTATCTTCTATGTACAAACATTTTTCTATGATTGTGGTTAAGGCATTTTCTAATGCTTGAAATAGCTCCTCCGTATTCAAACTCTCAAAACTTGTTTCATCTAGTGATTCTATTTTTATGACCAGGGACTTCTCTACAATCGGTCTATCAGAGATCTGATTATCAATTGCTAATCGGGCTCGTCTTATAACTATTAGCCCAGAATTTGCATCAATCTCAAACCTTTCCCCTGTATTTAGCAATTCACCTTTTTCACCCACATGTTCTTCCACATATGATACAGTCCCCACACCAGTTGTAAGACATAAACGAGTGTTGTCATCATATGTTACAATACTGTCTTCGCATGGGCCTAATCCTGTTGGTTTTACCATCTGTGACAACAGTTTACTACCAATACATGGAAATGCGACTGCTAATTCATCCATGATTTCCAATGCAGAGCATTCAATCTCTTTGGGGGTCATAGTTAGCTCAATCTTTAAAATCTTTTTAGTTTCTGAACGCTCTATTTTGTTAACAAAATGTCGTCATTTTAGCCAGTATACTTTCTGTTAATAGGCCTGGTTGTGATATAATCTTTCTTTTGCACGCACGATTGGGCTTACCTGCTTGTTTACTAACATCTTGCTTAAGATCGCCCATTTTCCTTTGGGTGTTATTTACAGAGCGCAGTTACATTAACTCGATAGGAAAGTCACTACCCACGTGTTCCATTTATCTATCAGCACTCATACACTTTCTATTATACAATACTCAAACTATTACACATATACTAAAATACAACAGATACTTTCAAGATCAGCTTATTACAAATTAAAATCAAGTGACCTCCCCAACTGCAGGGCACCGCAAACAGCAAACAGCATACTTTCGTGCACTTACTGGTGCGTGCGCGTGGTGCGCTGCATGCTGGGTATTTCACCCGGCCCAGGGGAAGTAGAGGGGAGGGGCCGCCTGATGCGAGCCAATCCTTTGTTCTAAAAAAGATAGACAGAAAAAGCTACCATTCATTTTATGCGTGCATACTAACGTTACAAGAGGCGTATCCAATCTGTCTAATAGGTCATAAGTACAATCAGAAGGCATATCCGATCGTGATATCGGAACTATTTTAACTAGCAGAACAAATCCATAATTACATGAAGGTCAGGCAATGTCTGGGTGTATCCGCTAGAGACTTCCTCCTTCTACGCACGGCTCGCAGGCAAGATTCTTCCTTCTTGCAGTAGCCCCGGCATTTACAATCCAGAATCCAGTCAAGGGGGTAAGACAGCAAACAGCACACTTTTGTGCACTTACTGGTGCGCGTGTGTGATGTGCTGCATGCTGGGTATTTCACCCGGCTCAGGGGAAGTAGAGGGGAGGGGCTGCCTGATGCGAGCCAATCCTTTGTTATGAAGGTCAGGCAATATCCGGGTGTATCAGCTAGAGACTTCCTCCTTCTACGCACGGCTTGCAGGCAAGATTCTTCCTTCTTGCAGTAGTGCCGGCAGTTACAATCCAGAATCCAGTCAAGGGGGTAAGACAGCAAACAGCACACTTTCATGCACTTACGGGCTTTTGATGCAGAGAGAGAAGGGGGAAGAAAGGTGCACTTTTATGAAAGACAGCATAACTGCAACCACTTTTAATGCTGCGGCTTGCTCCCGATGGGCCCCCCTACTTAACGTTAAAGGGCACTTGTACCGCGTACTATCACCACCGGAGTGGTCCCCTGGCGTTCTGGTGGAGCGTGGGGGGTTAGTAGGGTATAGCGGGAATAGGTAAAGTGAGAGTTGTTATGCAAAAAAAAAAACAGAAGCCCCCAAAACGCCCATTACCTTTCACACATCCATAAAATGTCACATACATCAGGTATATTTTGTTATTAGAAATATATTTTTAGCAGAATCCCACTAGCTTAGCCCAATCAGGCTAATTTGCATGGTGCATGGAGTCCCCCTGAAATATTTATGATTTCAGACTCTTCCTTCCAAGAGATGGAAGAGGGAGACCATTTGTATTGTAAAGGCCAGATGCCGCCCTGCAAATCAACGCTAAGTCTTTTCAATAATTTAGCACCGAGCCATGAATCCAGAACGGGTTTCTCCTAATTACTGGAACAGAATTGGATTGGAAGCGTCAAATCAAGGACACGTCAGTTAGCTGCGTGCCGCCATCCAATGAAACCTGGGTAAGATCATCGTCAATTAGATGGAAACTAGAAAAAGCCTTGCCCACTAGTTCCTGTTGATCTGTTATGGGAGTTTACAAAAATTAATTAAATTGGGTATTTATTTCGCGCTTCGCGCCAGACTCCAGCCTTCAAGCGTGGGACCGGATACCTGTGTTTCTTCGCATTGTCTTGTTCTAAAGATGAGCGTGAGGCCCCTGAGCTATCCTCCCAGCCCTAGTAAAATCGCTTCTGCAGATTAACCATTGTAAGGCCCTGGTATATGACTGGAGGCGCCGCAGGGCCAGTCTGAAGATGTGTCCCGGATTTCAGGGTGCCCCTTTCAGCATGATTTTTAGGGGTGCTTTTGCCTACATCTGGGAAAGAGAGTCTAAGGCACCCGTACGATGCTTACAATATAATTAAAATGGACACATAAAGGAATGCAGCAAGGGGGTTAATAGCTGCGTGTGATCACGTGACAGGCACCCAACAGGGAGCAGAAACACTGCTTAGGCCCCCCCTAAGGGTCGGGGCCAATTTCAACAGAAATAGGTGAAAGGGCCTGACACCATCTCTGATGGGTCATGCATCCGTAGCCAAGGGGGTATTTTCAATAATCAAATCAGGGAGGTGTAGACCCTTGTTTGTTTTTTATTTTTCCTTTTCTCATTTTTAGGTCTGGCTGTTCGGTGCCAGTTAAGAGCCACATGTAAGGCAAAACTATTGCATCGGAGTGCAGCAAGTTGGGAGATGAGATGGAAAGTGGCACACACATATGCAGGTGTTTGGTTATTTAACCACCCAGTTTCTAAACATGGCCATTCACACCCACTACCTGAACGCCCCCACTGCCCCCTCCGAACCCCCAAAAAAAACAACGCACACCCTCCTGGTATCTCTTTGAGCTAGCTCTATACATTAGCAACATCAAAGTTTGTGCTGTAAATGGCCTTCCAGTATTGTTTGTAAGCTCTGACATAATAAACATGTCTTAAACAAAGGTGCCTTCAACCACGTGATTTATAAGCAATGTGTGCCTCCTCTGACCTGATTCTTACACTCAAGTCCTGTGTAGAGGCATAAGACAGGCATTTGCAAGGCACAGGTACCATATGCCCAGACGCGCACTCATTTTTCAGGTGTTGCCATCTTATGGACAGGTAGTGCCATTATGGCAGTGCCGAGCAAATGCCTAGCCCATGTCTACACAAAAGGCAAAACTGTTGTCTTTGCCAATGCTTGCTATTATTTGTGGGGTGGATACTTCAAGGGTAGAGAGAGACAGTAGTTGAACAAGATATACTCTGGATGAATACATAAACTGTAGGGGAAAGAGACACTTTATATGAAACGAAAAACAGAGACGGGGGGGTAGAGAGAGAGAGAGAGAGAGAGAGAGAGAGAGAGAGAGAGAGAGAGAGAGAGAGAGAGAGAGAGAGAGAGAGAGAGAGAGAGAGAGAGAGAGAGAGAGAGAGAGATATGTTAGAGTACAGAGAAAGAATAGGTTGCACACTGCTAAGGAGAAAACTGCAGGGTAAGACCGAAACTGAGAGGCTGTCAGAGAATTGAAAGACTGCAGATAAAAGAGAATGCAGGAAAAAGTCTAAACATATGGGGAGAGCACCCCACGCCTCACACAATCTGCAGGGGGTTACAGAAATACTGCAGAGGTGAGGCACACTGCACATTAAGGAGACTGGAGGAGAGACTCGAGAACATTGGTGGGGCACAGATGGGAAAGTGAATGACTGCAGATGGAAGTGAGAGATTGCAATGACAACCAGCATCTTCAAGTGGGCATAGATGGGGTGAGGGGGAGTGGGGACAGACACTTTAGGAGGAAGACACATAAGTCATGGGGATGAAGCAGGATCAGTCTGTATTTTAAGGGAACTATGAGTTAATGGACTTTTCCAACTCCTTGTTTTTTTAGTCAAATGTCATGAACAAGCGATGGGTGCTCTCAAAGAATGAGACCAAAGTATGGGTGCGAGTGCCATTACTGGGAGTGTACTGGAACAATGCATTTTGATGGACTAGGTCGGAGACAAGCATGTGTATTTCACAAGGCTCAAATGGCTCACTTAGCACATGTGTGTACAGCCTTTTTCAGAAGAGAAGAGGAAAGGTACTTTGTGGGAAAGCATCTAGAATAGAGGTTACTGAGCCTCAATATCTTTAGAAAATTGATATAATATGATAAGTCATTTATAATGCGCCTGTACACAAGTGTTTGGATGCCACTGTTTGGACGGAGTTTCCCTAGAAGGCTAAGTTTGTATCACACTTTACAATTGGTCTCATAGCCACAAATAAGTACCGATAGTACATTCATGGGATTCAAGTGTTTCGAGTCAGAAAATAACTTCTGTGCAGTTAATTACTTATTATATTAGCTGGTCAAGGTGCCAGTTTGTGTGAAATAGCCACATATGATGAATCATTCCTCTTTTTAATGTTGTAGATTTTAAAATTAGAGGAGGCTTCACCATGAAAATACTTAGGGACTCTTTACGATTTGGGCTGTATTCTGGCAGTAAATATGCCGGAATACCGCCCAACTGAATTACCATTACCGCCAATTGGTCTGGCGGAATTACCTCCAGAGAACAAGTGGGGGTGGTGGAGTAAATAAGACAATATGGGAGTTTTTATTGCCAACATTACTGTAATGGTAATTCTGCTGCTGTAATTTCACCGATTTTGCAAGTTTTGGCAGAGAGTTGGAGGATTTACCTCCAGCATGATCCTGGAGGTAAATCCTCCACTAGAGGGCAATAATCGTAGTAGGGCGGAGTGGGAATATTGGCTGTAATTCTGTTACCACCAATCTTTTCCTGCTCTGCCATATGAGGCCTTAAGTGCATAACTAAGAACAACAACCTGGAGAATGTTCCATGCTGACTATGTAAACAGAAACATGTTGATACAGAATTAATAGCGTAGAGACATCCTGTCATCTGTTGAATGATTACATGTTTTGTAATGGGATTGCACTAAGGAAAGACGGACTATAAATGCACATTATACATTTGAGAATTTCCATACTGTGTTCTAAATAACACAACAAGGTATGACTGAAGTGATACATATACATCTCTATATATTATATGAGCAAAGTTATGGTGGGTTTCTAAAGGCTTGACAAAAACACCTTCCACCTGACATGCACAAGTAGAATAGGCCATTTCAGCTAGGTCACACATGCCACAGTGCCACCCATTAGCCATCGACTGAACATCACCTACAGTCACAGAGTTCTACGATAGCACTAGAGGGCCAACATTCCACCAGAAATTGTGTCAGCACTGGATGCCATGCTGGAATTCTTCACTTTCCTATGCAAACAGCAGCATGTTGTATCCAAAATCGCCATCCTTTGTGACACAAAGTATGGCGGAGGGGAGGGAACTGACACAAATTCATTTAATTTCACATGTCAGGTGTGCACATTATAGTGTTTTCAAATCCGTACGTGTTTTTTCTACTGAGGAATTCAGAATTTCAAAATTTGCTGTGTTTTCAAACTAATGTACACTGAATTGTTTCTCAGAAATACTTAAATTCATGCTCCCCCCACCCCTCACCCATGTCAACCTCTCACCCAGTGGTGCCAAGTCTGGGAAATTGCCTCGAGGAAAGTGTTTTATATTGCACTTATTACAGGTCCAGGTAAGGAGAAAAAGCTTGTGATTGTCAAACATTTCTGACCTATGTGCTGTCACATTACAGCAGCTGTCTAACAAATGTGGTTTTGCCCACGATGATTGCCAACAAAAGAAGAATAAATGCCTGGCCCATGTGCGGTCTACTCATTCAACCCCTACTAACGTCTGTCCTTTTCGGATGCCAAGGCAAAAGTACCACTTGTATTTTGTTTATGCTTCAACGTCTCCCTCTAGCAGAAGTCCACTCCTCTGCCTAGCATTGTGAGTTTACCAGCTAATTCTAAGCAATATGGGCGGAGTCACTGTGGGGTGGGAAGCACCAGAGGTCACGGGGCCAGCAAGAGTTGTGGGGGCTGCAGTGCAATGCACTCACATGCATGACACATTATTTTCGGAAGTGTTTGTCCAGTCCTTTTTTTAGTTTTTCGTCTCAGGCTTCTATTCCTGGATTTTCCATTATAAACCTTGCCCTACAAGTTTCAGAATGCACAGAAAAAATAAGAAATGGCGTTCTACCCCAGGGCCTAGTGGTCCGGAACGAGCCGAGATTATTCCTGGACAACAAAGATTTCATCATTAGGTGGAGTTATATTGCCAACAAATGTGGACGAGATTGGCTAATTCTCATAATTGATACCGCTAAGGAGATGTCAGTTAAACAACTTGAAGAGTTAGCGAAACTAGAAGAAGCTATTAAAAAACTTGTCCCCTTGGAGGTATATACTAAAAGGTTGGACAAAATCATCAGGGAAATGAATGATTTTAAGGAATCCACCCTACGTGATTGCATTAGACGGTTAAAGACCGACATTACTGATTTTACTAATGAAAATGCGTTCCGGTATACCCAGGAAGGGTACGTACCTGACCAACATTATGATGGGGCATCAAGATCACAGCAGAAAAAGAATGTGAGATTTACCAACACCTCATATAGCTCACACAGCTCTGACGAAGACACGTCTGTCCCCGGACCAGGTGGAAGACAACAGAGATGCGGTCATGGACGCGGATGTGGGAATTCAAATAGACGTAGGCCCCAGAATTCCCGTTCTTTCCCAAGAGGTAGGGCACCTTCTGCTTGTTTTTTAGATCAGGACCTACAGAATTGGGATTACGAACCCCAGTGACCAGGAGCAGCAGAGCCTATTAATTAATTTGTCTTCCTATAGGCCCTCAGAAGTTGAGATGACAGTCTTGGAAAAAGGGTTCGGTTTTATCCCGACTATTGCCTATGATTGATTTGTTTCGAGGGTCGAAATAGAAGAACTATTCAGAAAAATACATCTAAAACAGTTTTTTCATGACAATCCCTTCGAGGATGAAGAAAGGAATAGCGGCCTTCACAATCGATCATCTTTCTGTCCTCCTTCCACTAGCCACAGCCCAGAATCCATAGTGTTTGAGCGAAGGGTGCTGGCAGACCTGGAAGAATTGGAACACACTCATTCCGCATATGCCTTTTAAAATTGTTCAGCTGCACAGAGGAAAGCTTTCGAATCACTGAAAAATAACAGAACAATAGTAATTTGAAGTGCTGATAAAGGTGGCGCTATTGTTCTTCTGAACCGGGAAGATTACGTGAGAGAATGTCTTCGACAACTCTCAGACACGACGGGACGTTTGATGAGCTTAATTTCCCATAAAGTTGAGAAAGCGAAAGACAGACACTGGGTAACTCGGAAGGAAGCTGAGTATCTAGTGAAAAAGGATCCTAGTGTTCCCCTGTTCTATATTTTGCCCAAAGTCCATAAGACACTATCGAACGCTCCGGGGAGACCGATAGTGTCGGGTACTAATTCAGTGTTGGAACCACTAGCCAAATTTGCTGACTCCTTTTTAAAAGGGTTTGTAAGTAAAATGACTTTGTATGTTTAAGATTCTATGGCAGTGATTAATCTGAGTGAGAATTTTCATTTCAATCTTGGTGAGGACATCCTAGTCAGCTTGGATATTGTTTCACTATACACTAAAATTCCACAGACTGCCACACTTTAAGTTATCGAGGAGTTGCTATTGACCAAACAAAGCTCTGGCATGACACCCAACTCTTTCATCTTGTGGTGTACGGAGCTCTCTCTTACTGAGAATTATTTTCAGTTTGATGGTCGTTTTTACTAACAAGTCCATGGCACTGCCATGGGGTCGGCTGTGGCACCTTCACTGGCTAATCTGTATGTGGATTATGTAGAACATATGAGTGTTTACAGTGAGAATAATATGTTCAGAGAGCATATCTCGCTGTGGCAGAGGTACATCGACGATGTGCTTCTTATATGGCATGGTGATGAAACAACTTCGCAAGCCTTTTTTCAGTGGTTGAACGGGATTAATCCCTTTCTGAAATTCACTATGAACTACCACAAGGATCAGATAGATTTTTTGGACTTGGCCATTTTTTTCCAATCCATCTACTAATCTATTGGGATTAAAACCATTCCACAAGATTACTGACCGTAACTCCTTTCTCAGATATCCAGCTTCCATCCCAAGGCCTAGAGGTACAATCTACCGTTTGGCCAATTTCTGCGGATTAAATGAAATAGTAGTGAGAAGGACATGTTTGAGTCTGAAGCATCCACAATGAGTCACAATTTGACCCAACAAGGCTATCCTAAGAAGATTATTAAAAGATCTTTTAAGAGAGCTTCTAATAACCATCGCAAAGCGCTGTTGGAATACAGACCCAAACCCAATTCACCTAGATCCGACTCATTAGTTTTCATCAGTACGTTCAACCACCTATCTAACCATGTGGTGAAGATCGTAAAGAAACATTGGCTATTTTGGCTCAAGCAAGGATACCTGTCGAAAGCCCACGTTGTACTTTTAAACGTGGATGTAATGTCAAAGAATTGATCAGTAGGAATGATATTAGTAACAAGGTAGATACGCAGGCCACTATAACCCAACAGTGGGGGTTGCCTAAACTGAGAGGACATGCCCCGTGTGGTGCTTGCGTATGTTGTCCGCTGACCACACATACTACCGAGGTAGACATTGGTTTATCTAGACGATGGGAACAAAGAGGGTTCTCTAATTACAACTCCATTTTTGTTGTATATGCTATCTGGTGCCCCTGCCAGAAGATATACATCGGGAAAACAGAACGAAAAATCAAAACCCATATTAATGAACACAGAAGTTGCATTAGACTGAAGAACTTAACGGCCCCCATGGTGGGGCACTTTATGATGCATGACCATGGTTGTGATGACCTGAGATGGACAGTGCGGAAACGGATCTTGGTTACCAACAACACCTCTGTGGATAAACAGACTCTTTCCAGGGAGGAGACCAAACTTATTTTTTTTAGCAGGAGCCACCTGGTGGGTTTAAATGAGTCAATAGATTGGAATTTGTAATCATAACATGTCCCATTATAATAATAGTCTAACTCCATGGAATATAACTCTGTCTGAGAAGGCTTGGTTTTTACTTCAACTTTTGTTGAATGGCTGATATAAATCTTTATAATAGGTTTTTATATTAATTGTCATTTTGATAGACTGAAATAACTGTTGGTTATTCCAGGATTCACTTTAAATAGAGTTGCGATCTTGAGAACCGGGCTTGATCACAGTAACCCGTTATGACACACTAAATGAGGTTGTGCCTTTAAAAACTGAGCACGTTCAAGTCTACGTAACGTGAAGATCACGTGACAGGACGAGAGCTCATATTACCTGGTGTTCCGGGGCTCGTACGTTGCTTCAACGGCTAGCAGAATTACTGCCGCACGGTTCGTGGCACTTTCTCTGGAATAAGAGGTAAGCAGCGTTTCCCGACTGTGTAGGTTAGGGAGAGTTGTAGTGATTAGTACATGTCTTTCATGTACTTACGGATAGGGCAGTTGGTAATGTTACGAGTGCTCTCGTTTACTGAAAAGGGCCCCGTGATGCTAACAGTCCATGCCCATATGTTACCGACTTTATGCTGGAGGGTGCTGATTTGGCTTTTTTTGGTGTCTTCACGCTATATTTTTTAGGAATTGGAAGCGCCATGAGTTCAAGTGGAAAGCAGTGATTTGTTCCACGATCCGTGCCGTGAGAAGAGACTAAGCCAAAGGCAGTCTCCATAGACGCATTATCGCGGATGGGGCAGATTTTTCTAGTGAAGGTAAGCCATGTTGATGTATGTCTAGTCACATCCTGCTCCCATTTATACATTGAGTGTACACTTGTTATTCATGTACACAATGTGCAAATTTCAACTAAAAGCCAACTGAATGATTAGGGGGTGACATTTGAGTCATTTCTCCTAAATTTCCCTTATACTCGCTTTTATTTCTGTGTGAGCTTAGGTTTGTGAGGACCTGCCTTTGTGAATTATCGGGTTCCACATTGTTGCATCTGCCCTGAAGATTGCGGGTCATGATTATGCAAGTGGTAACTCTGCACCATCATTCTTGATGAGATGATTGTACCAAGTGAAGACTAGAACAAGAGACAAGTTGTGAGTGTCTTTTGGACATTTATATATTGTTTACATGTTTGATATGCCACCCGGTGGGGGCTAGTTACTTCTCTACCCCGTGCCGATGTTTCACACGGTGTCGGTGATGGTGGTGTTTTTTTAACACACTAATTAATGTGGTGTACCAATCATGATTCCTTTGGTGGTTTGCATGACCCCTGTGATGGGGAAGGAAGTAAATGGGTATTAATGACCCTTACTCTGCACTCCGTGCATTTATGGTGCGGTGGTAGCAATGATCAATCGAGAGATTTGTGTATTTAGTTCGATTGATTGTGTTTCTATGTTTTCACTTATAGGTGAGTTGTTGGTGTAGTCTACATGTTCCTAATTCCACTGACGTTCCTTTGACAACGCTGGACTTTTGTGCCTTTGAAGAATTTCTGTTGAATAACTGTTGTACAGAAAGAAACATGTCGGGTTTTGGAATGTGCTGTCATTAGTAACAGCACTGATATAATTGATATTGAGCCTTTTTTTGATGTACTAGACCGTATAACTGACAGCGGCTCAGTTGTCAAAATCTTACCGTGCATATTTGTAATGAACATGAGGTTGTATCGTTGTATTTTAGGATGTTGTTTTACAGTGATGATTTAGATGTGGTTTATAGACATAATTTCGAAATCAAAAATTTCGAAAGTCAAAAAGTCGAAAAAAAAATGTCGAAAAAAATAATGTCGAATTTATTTTTTATGACGTTTTTTTTTCGAAATGGGGGGGTTCCCCTCCAACCCCCGTTTTTTCTTTTTTTTTTGTTTTTACCTATTTTTTTTATATAAACTAGAGCCCAAAAAAAAATATCAAAAAAAAAATAATTCGACATTTTTTTTTCGACATTTTTGATTCGACATTTTTGACATTCGAAATTTTGTATTCGATATTATGACTGGACACCTTTAGATGTTATTTGTGAATGAAATGACGAATTATCTGAGTATGAATGAGGTATGTTTGGCGTATGGTTTGTTGTGGTTTTAGATGAGAATGATGTATTTTACCAGGTGAACTATTGATTTTTCAGACTGGTAAATGATTGCACTGATTTTGATACTTGTGATGTCTTTTTAAAAATAACGAGATCAGTCTTTTATAATGGTTTTTCTACATATTAATAAAAATGTCGAATGATTAGAGGGTGTCTATTGATTTGAATTGAATGCTTTTCATCTCATTGTCTTAAGACACATTTTTTTCATAGTTTTTCTTTCACGATTGTTTCGAGTTATGATGAAATGTCGACTGTCTATATGAGTTAACTACGCCGGAGCTCACCACATAGAAACACAAGTACCATGATAGTCCCATGATCTTTGATGTCAATATAAATATATCGCTTCTATCCAGGCCAGATCATAGTACCAAGATAATTCTGGTATCCCCTGCCTCTTCTGTTTTTTGCTGGACAAATAAACACCCAGTAGGAATGGGGCATGTTGGTAATGCAACTCTGAAACAGAGCTCTCAATTTTCCAAAGTCCATGCATGAGGAAGTCATCCAGTCCTGTGTTTCCTTGAATTCAGGGATTTTTAATGTTGTCTTTCACGTTAAATTTAGGGTTACATATCCCAGTAGTCCAAGAAAAAACAGGACTAGATAACTTTGCATGGAATTGGGAATCTTGAGAGCTGTGCAAAAACACATTTAACAAAATCTTTGTATTTTCAATTTTGCTGACTTTTGGAAGCATGAAGTTACAAAGAGGAAGACTTACATCGGAAAGATAGAACCCTAGCGCATAGCTAGATTGTAGAGGCGTGGGAAAGGTAATATTGGATTCATTTGATATGATATGATATGATAGTTTATTTGTATAGCGCCTATACACGTGGGTCAAAGCACTGGAGTCTTTCATTGTATTTTATTATTGCCTTTTAAAATTACATTAAGCCGTCACTGATTCTGAAAGTGCTATTGAAGCACTATTTTTTTCAAGCATTTATGCGTTGAAAAAAACACTCATTTTGGAGTCACCTGGAGCGTAAATGGAGGCACTAACACAGGCATAACACAGTTAAGCCTGTTTTAGAGCCTCCATTTTTGTGCTCCTGGGGATTTGCATTGTTTTTGAAGGCAGAGGGCGGCGGTGGAATGGGAGGTACGTTTCTGCCTCCCATTTGCCCTCGACAACAACTTGGTTGTACGCCAGCATGAGATTTTCATACTGGTGTAAAACCAATGATTTCCCATGGAAGCCGTCTGCTTTATGCACCAGCTAAAGACAGGCGGATTCCACAGCAAATTAATTTTAAATGCCGCCTGCCATGCGTAATAATATATTTGCACTGCGGAGTGCAAAAGAGAAGTGTAAAGAGGCTCTTGTCGTCTCTTTACACTTCTCATTTGCACGCTGCAGTGCAAAAAATGTAAATTGCCCTGAGGGTACCTGTTTGCACATAAGTCAAACATTAGCAGTCCCCTCCAGCAACATAGGGTTTAAGAAAGGGAGCTCCTATGTAGGTAAAGCACACATGTTGCCCTTTTTCTGCAACCTACTCCATAGGAGAGGCTGGGAATTCTACAGTTCCTTATGAATTTTATTTTTATTTATTTGTTTGCATTTTTAAAGCGCTCACACAGCCCCGGGGGATCGAGCCGCTGTTACAGAATTTTTTGTTGTTGTCTTAGTTGCATATTTATAACACGCTTAAATACCCAGAGGTTCCTAAGCGCGGACCCGGGGATAGATCCTGTGTTGCTTCGTGTCGTCTTTCTTCCAAGGGGAGCACTTTGCCACTGAGCTATCCTCCCGAGACTGAATGAATGAATACTTCATTGACTTGGATTTCTCCATTAGCAAATACAATAATTACAATAATTGATCAAATCAAGAACATGATGCTTTAGACAAAATGATTCAAAAACATCATCCATTAAACAATCTTTAAATCAACTAAACCCTCCCCCAACAATCTGAGCACAGCCCACCCGCCCCCCACCCATATAACCCTGTCAAAACAAAAAGAAACGGGTTTAACTAAGTTATCACATGTTTTTCGTGGAAAAGCAAGGCCGCTCTCACATAGTTACACAGTTTAAAAATAAAATCCACGTCAGAACAATTCATAATAAAGTGCAGAGCCGCCTCACAGTCCTGAATGTTATTCTAAGTAAAAAAGAGCCTTAGCAGATCCCTCAGCAGGTCCAAATACCATTTGCAGATCAACAAATCGTGGCACAGGTCCTCAGACGCAGCCAGACCACAAAGACACAGTTTCAACCGGTCTCCCTTTCCCCGGTTAGCCTTCAGGGGGAGCACGTTTAAACGAATCATCAACATAAGTCATTGACAGTCAGGTGATGGGATTTTACCCACGCATCTGTGCTACCTCTCAGTGAGGCAAACATATTCAGTGAATCCAACGAGCAAGCTGCTCTCCAGTCCTCCTCGCGCTCCTCACAGAATGCTCCCCTTGTAAACACAAATTTTAAAGCTGACAAACTTGAATGATTCAGTGCAACCACAACCTCAACCCCACAGTTCCTCAATATTTTATAACCTTCATAAAAACCACCTGTAGTCAGGGCAAGGGGGTGATCTGACTAATTATTCTATAGTATATTGTTCAAGTTCTTGGGGTCTGCCTGGAAGATTTTCAGAAAAAAAGTTACCAGCCCTAATCCTGACCCAGTGAGAGACCAGTTAACCTGTTTAAGATCTCATTCTCGATTACCTCCAGCTTGTCACACTTCAAGTACCCCCAAAGTTCACTGCCATACAATAAAGCACTGCCTACCTTGCTTTTGTACACCTCTAAGTACTTATTGAACGTATGCCAACAAACCTGTGGTAACATCTAATCAAGCCACCCTGCCTAATCCAGTTTTCTCCCTGACCATATCCAGATGTTTCATCTCTTAAACCGTAATCGTATAGTGCCTCCTTAGTATGACTATTGGCCTAAACCCATTCGTGTTATACGGAAAACCGCATTGCAAAGTTCTGATTTTGGGTTAACTTTACCGTCATTTTAAGAATCTTCCGCCATTTTGATTTCAACTCATGGTTCTGTGTCCTAAAATGGTGGACTGTGTTTCCAACTTGCAGCCAAGCCGATTGGCCTTTGAGTTTCTGTCAATGTTTAGGCTGACCGGGAGCAGACTGTGCTTCATATGAACTGCCATTCAAGTGTTGTCTGCACTCACAAGCCTCATCCTCGAATACACAAAGAGACAATGGAAAACAAACAAAGGCTGTGTGTTCTGGCTGAACTGCATTGTAGAAACTCTTGGAATAAGGCTTACCGGGGATTTGAGAACTAACAGAACCATTGTAAATTCATGGACATGTAAACTCTTATAATCCTTGTATAGTATTGTAACACCTGTCATGTGAACTAGGCACAAACTCTAGCCAGTGAATCATTAGTATGGAGAGAGGCTGGACAATATTGCAAAAACGGTATAAATATGTCTGTATTTAGATGTCCAGCACTCTCACTCCTCACTGTGTTTGCTGGTACACACTGCAAAGTGTTGGGAGCCAGATAGCTATCTGTTTTGCTTTGTAAACTGTACAGTAATAAAAGATACTTGTATCTTTTCAGCCCGTGATTGGTGTATTTCATTCGTGGTACTCAGCCTCGATATTTCTTTGGTCTTTCACATCCATGAACCACTTCTTTGGAAGACCACACCCAGATAGCAGAAAGAATCCCAAATATTTTGTGGCATAATCGAGGCTATGTTGCAGCCCCCAGATGCACTGCTAACAGGGGGCACACTTTAGACCGCTCCTTTTCTACCAGCTTGGCATCCATGGCTGCCTCACTTTGAGCTGTCATTCTTTATTGGAACAGTGTTGGGCAAGGGTAGCCTCTAAGGGGGCATAGCGAGACATCCTCTGCACAGCGGAGACAGAGAGCTTAGGTGACCATAGAGAAAAGAGTGGCTGCTCAGAGTTCGAACAAAGCATTCTCCTGAATTTGTTTCAAGTAATCATTACTATCTATATATATAAAAAAGTGAAAATGTGTGGGTTTGTGAGTTTGTGGTTTCATGTATGTTCCCGGGCTACATGAAATGTGGACACCCCACCCCTTTCCCTGTATTTCAGCAAAAGTGAACATTTGTGGGTGGGTTTGTGGCTTCACGTATGTTCCATATACAATTCCACACCATTTCACCAAACTGCACCAGATTTTGCAGAGTCACCTGACAGAACCCTTTGGACATTACTGGCTACATGGTATCTGGAAACCCCACCCCTTTCCGTGGATTTCAGCAAACGTGCAAATTTGGATATGGGTTTCTGACTTTGCATAAATTCCCTATACAATTCCACACCTTTTCACCAATATGCACCCTATTTTGCACAGTTACTTGTTAGGACCCTCTGGGCATTACTGGCTACATGACATCTGGAAATCCCACCCCTTTCCCTGGATTTTAGCAAAAGTACAAATGTGGGTGTGGGTTTGTGGCTTTGTGTATGTTGCCTTTACAATTCCACACTGTATCACCAATCTGCACCAGATGTTGCACGGTCACCTGTTAGGACCCAGCAGACATTACTGGCTACATGACATCTGGAAACCCCACCCCTTTCCCTGGATTTCAGCAAAAGTGAACATTTGGGAGTGGGTTTGTGGGTTTGTGGCTTCACGTATGTTCCCTATATAATTCCACACCGTTTCACCAATCTGCACCAAAGTTTGCACAGTCACTTGTTAGGACCCTCCGGACATTGCTGGCTACATGACATATGGATACCCCACCCCTTTCACTGGAGTTCAGCAAAAGTCCACATTTCTTTGTGGGTTTTTTGGCGTGGCAAACTGTTGTTCATTATAAAATTCATCACCGTTTCACCAACCTGCACTAGATTTTGCACAGTTACCTGTACCTATGAGGGAATGAAAGGCCTGGCAACACCGGCTATATCAGCTGGTTCTTCATACATGTTAGTTTATCCCTCCTGAAAACACCCCATCCCTATGCAAGTCAAAGGGCAATTTTAAATTATCCTCCCTCTTGCCTATCATTCTCCCACATGGATTACCCCAAGTATGAGAAATGTGAAGTGCTAACAAGCACACATGCTCAATTTCATTCAGGAGATGGTCACCCAGAAAAGTAGTTTTCTTTGCATTCTGGGACTTGTATGGTAGACGAGAATTCATAATGGGAACAACTGCAAGTCCCAGAATTCAAAATAACACAATTCATGCCCAACATGCTCCATTCCGCTCTGAGCAAGTAGCCCGGTCTTGGTTCAACTTTGAATTCTGGAACTTGTTGTCCTAGGTTCAAAATGGGGAGATCAGAATTGCAATTCCCAGAATGCAAAGTTAAATCCAAGACTGGACTACCAGTTTCCGAATAGAATATTGATGAATTTGTACACCTTAATAAAATGTTGTTATGAAAAAAAAGAATGGGACATTTTGGCATTTATGCAACTGGACTTGAAATGGCAGTAGGCATGAAGATTAAACAAAGAATGAAAGAGGAATGGATCCTGGCGGATAGGAAAGTAAACGTGGATGTTGGAGTACAGTAGGACATCTTTGAAAGCATTATTTCATTGTGATTTATATTTGTATGTGGACATTACTGACTGAAAGAACATACTTGAACTCTGTTTAGAAACAGGGTTTTATTTATAGATTAACACAAATCTGTAAATGCAAAGAACCGATTTTGCACATTTTTTGCAGCCTGGTCCATAAGAAATGCTGGGGATTAACCCTGATTCTATTACATCAGCAGGGCGTCCATGGCTGCCTCACTTTATGCTATCAACTGTCATACAATGTTAGAACTTTTGCTGAAATCCGAGGAAAGGGGTGGGATTTACAGATGTCATGTAGCCCAAAATGTCTGGAGGGTCCTAACAGCTGCGCAGAATTTGCTGCAGATCGGTGAAACAGTGTAGAATTGTAAAGGGAACATACGCAAAGCCGCAAACCTACATGTGCACTTTTGCTGATATCCAGGGAAAGGGGTGGGGTTTCCAGATGGCATGTAGCCGGTAATGTCTGGAGAGTCCTAACAGGTGTCTGTGCAAAATTTGGTGCAGATTGGTGAACCAGTGTGGAATTGTACAGGGAACATACGTGAAACCACAAACCCACACATTTTCACTTGTATATGTATATAGATGAAGCTGTAAATTAAAAAAATAATTTTGTCCATTTTTTATAGCCTCCTCCATAGAAAATGCTGGGGATTCTACTACTTCTGTTCCACCAGCATGTTGTCCACGGCTGCCTCAGTTTGAGGTTTCAATAGACATAGAATGTTGGTCCTCCAGTTCCTTAATAGAACTCTGTGCCTACTGTTCAGAGCCACCTGAGCTATGCATTGTAGATATCAAAATAAGCTCAATTAGCACCCACAGCTGGGGAACAACCAATCAGGTTGCTCGGATCATAGGCAGAATCTAACGATCCAAGCCTGTGTTCTGAGCAACCTGACAACTGCTTCCCCTGACCCGACCTCTTCTTCACCCACCCGCCTTTCCCTTCCCTTCTTATATTTAATCCCGGCACCCCCAATTACCGGATTACTATGGCACCGCTGCTGCTGCCTCCTCCCGTTGTCCCCACTGGCTGCCATGGAAATAGAAGAGGGTCTCTGTTTGGAGCACTCTCGTCCTGAGTCATTGCAGCCATCTTTATTGTGTCTCGTTCATTCAAACAAATTCTTTGCTATAAGCACCCCCCAGGTTACTGGATTTGCAACCTGGGGTGCTAATTGCATTAATCATCCGTTCTACTGGCTGGAACAAGTGCTAATGGCCTGGGGCACGAGTAAAGGCCCCAGCATCTCTCAGGGATGCAGACAACTACACACATATCCTTACTTGAGGGGTCATCAAAGACATTTGGATTCATGGTATATCTTAGAGTACTGGAATATCTTAAAAGAGAAAATATACTGTCTGAATCACAGCTGGACTTTAGATAGGGATTATGCAGTGGTGCCTTGTTTGTATGAGTGAGGAGCACCACCCCCACGCTCTCGAAAAAGGTAGCACAGTCCATTATTTGCAGGGGGCCTGTGCTGTCTACCTCTGAGTAGTGGTGCGTCCGCACCCTATGTTTTTTATATTTGAATGTGGAGCTATTTGGGCCCCTGCAAAATGTGTATTCTGCAATAAAAAGAGGCCGGTGGGGTGTAGGAGTTCTGGTCCCACCGCCTCATTTTTACGCTGCTACCACAGACAGCTCAAACTGACAGGTGAGCAGTCCTGTCCTCTTGTGTCAGTCAGCACACTCTGCATGTGGTAGGACGAGTCCTCTCTTCTTCTGTCAGTCAATGCACTCTGCATGGGGAGAGCCTTCCGATCTGGACTTGTGGTATCAGCGTGCAGAAGGTGCAAGCAGGAAGTAAGTGAACATTTTTATGTGTATGTTTTGCAATGTGTTTGTATGTGTGCATGCGAGTGGGGTTGTCTGAGTATACATCTGTTAATGTGTTCGCGCGTGAATGTGAGTATGTTTGTTTTGATGTATGCATGAAAGGAGGTGTAACAGTGCTGTGTGAATGTGGGGATGAATCAGAGAGTGTATTTTGTGTTAATGTATGAATGCTTGGGTACATGGGATCGTATATGCCTTATGAATGACAGCATGTGTGCTTTGAGTGTGTGTACCTTTGCTGCATGTATGGAGGAAGAGCTGGTGTGATCCTCTTATTTTTTTAAAATTATTTATTTTCAAGAATACTACAACATAGAAATAATATGTACACAAAATTACATCATAAAGTAATGACAACAAAGCAAACAAAACTATATATTGCTGAAAAAACCCCTCCCACCCAGGAGTCACAAAACAATCAATGAACTGGTCTAATATAATAGCAGAAATATACCCCAAATCTTGTTAAATAATGTAGTTTTCTTCTCTCTCTGATATAACATTCTCTCCATATCGGCTAGAGAATGCATTTCTGAAATCCATTCCTCAATAGTAATAGGGTTAGACGTTTTCCAATGTCTCAGAATTAGTTTCTTCCCCACCATTGCCCCACGAAAGATCCATTTCTTCTGGGAAGTAGTCAGGTCGTCCAATAAATCCCCACAGCCTAGTACAATTGTCTTAAAATCCATATGAACCGTCTCCTCCAAAGTCCTCTTATTTTAAGGGTCGGCAACCAGCCTCATGACATTTATACTGGGCGTCAAGTGTAAAGCAAAGATGATGTAATTAAATAGTGAAATTTTTTGGTGCAACCAGTCCAGCTATACTTTCTTACTGGGGCCAGGCATTTATACTTGGCATCAAGGGTAAAGCAAATATGATTAGTGCTGATACATAGCTAGACTGTCATACTATGATGCAGCCACTCTAGCTATACTTTCGTAATGTGGCCTGGCAGTTATACTGGGCCTCACATGTAAAGCAAAAATGATGAGTGCAACTACGTAGTTAGGGTGGCATACTTTGGTGTAGCCAGTATTTCCATACTTGTGTTTATATTGGGCATCAAAGGTAAAGCAAAACTGATGTGTGCTATTACATAGCCACACAGGTTTTCATAGGTGCAGCCATTCAAGATATGCTTTCTTACTGTGGCATGATATATTTACTGGGCATCAATGGTAACGCAAGAATTATGAGTGTCATTATATACCTACACAGGCCTATTTCGATGCAGCTAATCTACTTTGCTTTCTTATTGTGGCGTGACAATTCTTACTGGTCAGAAGGGTAAAGCTAGCATAATGAATGGTAATCTGTTGCTAGATTTGCCTTTTGTTGTTGCAGATGGATTGGACCTTCTTTCTGACTGTAGCATGGCATTTTTTAATGGGCCTTAATGCTAAAGCAAACATGTTGATTTTTACTACCTAGCTAGACTGGCCTACTTTGGTCAGCCTTTTTATGTATGTTTTCTTATTGCGGCATGGAATTATTTACTGGTATAAAGGGTAACACCAGCATGGTAATATTATTACATTGCTAGTCTTGCCTTCATTGGTGCAGTCAGTTTGGATATACTTTCTTGCTCTGGCATGGCATTTTTATTGGGCATCAAAGGTAAAGCAAACAAGTGTTAATACAGGGCTAAACTATCCTCCATTTAATGACACCAGTGGGGATATAATTTCTTACTATGGCATGGCATTGTTTACTGGCAAGTGTGGCAGGGCTGCCCACCATAAACAACCATGCTGACTCTGGTAGTAAGTCCAAGGGTGTGTATTTGGACTTTACAAATAGTGTGGGTCAAGGGTTTTCAGGTAGTTCTCAGGGCTGAGCGGGTTCTTGGGAGATTGATGCCAGGGTCGTCCCCCCCTCTCTGAATCACCTACCCCAGCGGTTATCCTCCACCAAAACCCATGCATCTTAAACTGTTGTTAGTATTATCGATTGATGATACCTGTTGTCTTTGCTCTTTCTGGGGATAAGTATGACGTCCCTAAAATGTGGGCGAACTATCTCCCATGGGGTCATCTAGCTTTCCCTGACCTATCCCACTTAGTAATTTTAGGGAGTTAGGGATGGTGCCTTCTTTCACCCTGAGTCACTTTTACTTCCCTCACACCCACTCGTTCTTGACCCTTCACTTATATTAGTCTCTACATATGTTCTCCTCCCACCGTACTACTGTCCCTCCTATCTCTCACTCCACCTTTCCACCTCCACCCTTTGGTCTTACTTCTCCTCTCACTCTATCACTTCTTACTGTCACTGCCTCCTGCTAACTCTGTTGTTACTTTCTTTCCACTCTATTTCCTTGCCTCTTACTACTCTTTTGTTATTTTCTCCCTCTACTCTTAACACTTGCTACTCATATTCTCTCACTCCCTATCCCTCCTACTACTCTTCCTCTACTACTGTTCTTACTCGGTTACTAACACTATCCCTTTATTTCCTTTACTCCTCCTCCCTTCTACTACTGTCAATCTATTTTCATTACTACTCACTAGTACACACTATTGCCCACTACTACTAACTACCAATCTACTGCCTGTTTCTTTCACTCACTACTTTCACTACTCCTACTACCTCTACTCCCAACCACTAGCACCTCTTCCACTACTACCACCACCACTGCACTACTCCTACTCTATCTCTACTCCTCAAACGCCCCACCCTCATACTTAGAAACTCCACAAACCACCTCCTTGTAATAGCCTCTGCAACCTTTAATTTTCGCCTCCTCTGGTCTCTCGGGTGTCCTCCTCCACCTCCTGTCCTAACCCATCTAACTCACACTGAATAATTCAAATGCACCTACTTAAATACCCCACACCCTCCCAGGATTGGCCACTTAGCTTAATCAATAGCTTACCTGGCTCAATATTATGTGTCATGGGCAGTGCTTGGGAGGCTTCAATAGGATTTGTAAGCCTCACCCCTTTTCAGCATGGACCCTGATGGGGTCCAGGGACGTTGGATGTGAAAGACCTCCATGGAGTCTTCTAGTATGATAGAATCCCTAGTGGTTTAGAGGGGTAAAGGCCGTCGTGATTTAGTGGAGGCTTTCCGCGCGTGGGCTCCAGCTGACACTGTCAGGTGGAGCTACGCTCCTTTGATGGCCGTACTGTGGGTGTTGTGGCACTGTATCCCATTGCTGTGTCCTCTAGCGTTGGGTGGCCGGTGTTGTGCTGCTCTCTTTGCCCTGTGGCAGGATACACTCTGCTTCTCGTGGCGCTCTGTGGCTCCAATGCTGGTGGTGGATGTGGGGCTGCGGGTCTCCCTAGGTCCTGTTGCGGCCTGGAGGCTGTCATATGTGCAGGTAAGGTGAGGCGGGAGGGGGCCTGCCCGCACTCGGGCCCCGTGGTCGGGTTGGGGTTCACTCCCTACCCCTGACATGGCCACAACGCTGGCCCTGTCACACAAACCAAAAGGAGTTATTTCTTGTTTGGTAATGATGGCATATATTGGTGCATTCTTCGTGGGCATGTATGGGCACAGCCAGCATGAAAATGTTTTATAATGGCATATATTGTGATCAAAGGCACAATTTAAATGTGTTGGAAAAGTCTCCTGTGCATTGTTGGTGACTTGCATCTACTGGATTTTTTTATGTGCTACCATAATGTATTGAAAATTCTGTCTGTGCATTTTCACCCAATTTTTCACAGAAAGTGTGCTAGAAAATGCACCATTTGCACGCATTTTTTAAAAGAAAATGTAATGGGTGAACGCACTCAAACCCCCTTTGGTTGAGTCGGGCTTCCTTGCTGTGATTAGTCACTCCCACATATTCGAGGCAAACATTTGCAGCCCTCCAATTAAATAATTAAGCACCCGCCACTGGGGATTAGGTGTGACTAACTAAGCTATAAACCTTCATTTCGTCATTTCAGAATATGTACGTTTCGAGGCTCACCCGTTTACTTGGACTTCTTTGACTTGTGCACAGCATTGGCTTGGCCCAAGGACAGCAATTGTGGACTTTCTTAAATGAGAAAGGCATGTGGTGGGGCCTTCTTGGTCTACTTAAAGCTACTCATAAGAACATAGAAGTGGTGGGCCCCGGCAGGCTCCGAAATTTCGTTTTGAGGCGGGGCCCTGCCGGGGCCCACTAATCTTCAATGGCAGCCGCGGCCCCTACAAAAAAAGGTTTTTTTTTCTACAGCCAGAAGCTCTCGCTCGTGTGCGAGAGCTTCCGGCTTCAGAAAAAAATGTCGTTCAGCGATAATGGTGCCACCGCACCTACGAGGCATCCCTTTAATCAAGTGATGCACGGGGGCCTGCGTCACCATTATGGAGACAACGTGACGCTGGAAGCAGAGGCCTTGCTTTCTAAATACTGAAGCTCCCACGGATTCGCGGGAGTTTCAGTCTTTAGGAAAAAGGCCTCAGCTTCCAGTGGCCTCACCCTTTCAGCCTTAATGGTGACGCTGGCCCTCGCCAGCTGGCGAGGGGCAGCACCACCATTAAGGCTGAATAGGCGAGGCGCTATCCCCTGCCAGGCAGGCCTATAGAAAATAAATACAGAGATCAGCACCCTCTCCTCCATGCAGAGAGGGTCCTGATCTCTACAAAAGGCTGCCTGGCAGGGGTGCCAGTAGCCCATTGAGCCGAGTAGCCCATTGAGCCGAGGCTCCTCAGGGGGGCGTGGCCTAACGGGTCAGCAGGACCCCCGCCGTTAGGCCACGCCCCCTTGATGAGCCCCGGCTCATTTTGCAGTGCCACTCAAGGCACTGGTGCTAGGTGCACAGTTCCCGTCTCGTTTAAGAGAAGGGATAGGCAGGGATGTGTCCTTGCCTCCCCCTATTTATCTTGTACTGCAATGCCTTACATGTTATGTTAATAGGCATTTGTATAGCGCCTTCCACCATAGGCATTTAGAAATACTCTCAGCAGGGGGGCCCATGTATGGCCCTGGTAAATTGACAATACTAGCAAATGCTGGCAATGTTGTTCTGTTTGCTAAAACCACTAAAGAACTGCGGGTTCTAATTGACAGCTGTTCTGCTTTCATGGGGGACCCGTTACCCAAAATGAATGTTGGTCTATCTGTGGTTCCCCAAATTGGAAGCTTGCAAAAAGTAAAGTGAAAACTCCCCAGATTTTTTGTGGATAGTAAACTCTAGCAAATGTGGTAGCTTGGGTGTTTGTTTTACCTCAGAGTTTAACGGGAAATGATGCATTGTGAGAGAGGGTGACAAAATGGTCCCAGTGGTAACTGGTTTATGTCAAATAATGAAGCACTTGCCTGTAGGGCAAAGGTACAGACCCTGGAAGACCTTGGGGCAGACATATGGGGATATGAGGATCTGGCTGCTTACACTAGTATTGCTAACCATTTCTGCAGTAAATGACTGGCCCCACCAAAGCCTCCACCACTTCATGCAATGCACGAACAGGGATTACACACATCTCCAATCTGGTGGGAATAATATCAACTGTATCTTGGAGAACCCACGTGGCGGCACTAGCAGGCCACTCTGGCTAGATTGCTGCTGTAGCGTGTGAGGGGTTTGGCTCCATCATATAGAATTCTGTAGCACAGATGAATAAAAACATATTTGTCTACTATGAGCTGTGTGGGCTGTTTCCTCTGTCCAGAAACCATACCAGCAGATGCTAAATATGTAGCAAGTAATCTGTTATGACAGGAGAAAGAGTCGCTCAGAGAAAATGCAGAACTGTTAAAAAGTAAGAATCAGGCTCATGCTGCTGTAAGTACCGGCGACGGAATTCAGCCACGCCTTTTAAGGCGAGTTAAGTTTAGTCCACGTTTTCTTATGGCAGGAGCGAGATTCAACCTTATTCAAATGGAAGCAGTAACTGATATTTTTAAGGGAAAAGGATGTGGACTCTTGTCATTGCTCCCCATCTCCCCCCTCACGCCCCCAACAGATTAAATCCCTATTGCTCTATTTTTTGTCCTAAATATAGGAAAATTAGATCTATTACAATTACTAAATTCAACAGGTCTGAGGCAATGAAGATGCACATTGCTGTTTCCATTGATGGCCAAAGAATAAAGTAACATGGTCCCTGTACGTTCTTTTTTAAAGTAATCACTATGAATATAAGGCACAGAGAAATTAAATGTCTTAGTTTAGCTTGAAGGCTACAGAAATCAATTATTTTGCATATGATTGTATTGATTTATGTGCTGTAAGTTGCAATCATGGATTTCAAATGTTTTATTGGCTTGCAATTTTATGGGTTTTACGCAACTGTATTTTTTGACACTCCATTCGTTCTATTTCTTTATATATTTGTACAGTGTTGTATTTTTCCTGTGACTTTCATGGATACAATATTATCCGAATAAACATATTTATTCATTTATTTTTGCATTATTTACAGCGCAGATAATCCGTAGGTATCTAGGCGCTAGTTTAATTGTGGAAGGGTAGGTTATTTATAACGCACTTTTTTTCCCCCCAAGCGCGAGTCCCGGATTCAAGCCTGTGTTTGCTCAGTGTGGTCATGCTTCCAAGACCCGCGCTTTGCCACACAGCTATCCTCCCGATGGATTGCTTGATAATCAAGCTTAAATAAAGATATATTTGTTAGCGACTCAGAATAAAGTGTTTCGTAACAGAGGAGTAACGTTAAGAATTATTAATGCCAGTTTGATCCAGATGTTGACAACCCTGGAACACTGGTTTTCCTCCCATTAAGGTATAGGATCCACTGCAGCCTTATCTAGGGGGATACTTGGCTTACAAGGCAAATCAATTCACCCCAAAACAAAGGAGGAGATGTCCAAATGCAGCTCCTGGCCATTTTTCCTGCTTACCATCCTGCTCTTGAGCATCAAGGGGTTGTGAGGCTGTGACTCATCATAAGACATTGGGCATAGGAACAAATTACTTGTTTTGATAGAGTGCTTGCTACCACAGGTTTTTCTGCTCAAATTAGTTGTAAATAACAGGTGCTATTATCACTTAATGTAATGATGTACATACAGTTCATTGACCTTGGCTGACATGGCCGAGCCAGTATATGACTGTCTGTCCTGCACAGTCTACATGGATCACTGAGAAGCCATTTCAACTGATTTCGATTTTATGTATGTGTCTTGCTCGCGAGGAACAACACACATTGTTGGTTCCAGAGAGTTGCATTATTAGATAATCGACTTTGGATATTTTTGCATTGACAACATTTGGACAACTTGCCCACTTGCAGTCACTGCTCAGAGAATCACCTTTTGCAAATCATCATCGGGGCTGGGGTGGGGGGATGGGTCTTCTGGAGATATTCTTTTATGATTTTGAGGTCTCATTGGACTGTGCCTGTGTCTCTGTGATGCCAGTCTAACTCGTCGAGGCCCCCTATGCAGGTGGGAGTTTTCTGAATATGACAGTCTTCTGGTTATTGTGCAATGGGCGGGGGTAAGGACCTGGGTGATGGTTGCCTGTGGCTAGGGCTAGCTTTTGACTCTCCTGCCTAGAGGAGCTTTCGGTATCAGTAAATGTTTGTTAGATGACAGTTGTGCTTTAGCTGGCCAGGTTGGGAGATGGGAGGTGTAGGATTGTAAGCACAATCCTTAGCAGCTTCAGCCACCTTTGTCTTTGAGGTTAAGCAGAATTTTGAATAGTATATCATATGCTATGTAATATTTTATATTGTTAAATGCACCCAAGATGCCTCTCCGAGAAAACAATGACTTTTACGAACGGATAAAATGGCATGAAGAACCTCATCTTTGTAATGGGCAACACCTCAAGCCGACCCACATGCTCATAAGGTAGTCAACATCCTGGTATGCAGTGCACTCCATGCAGGAAGCTGTGTACAACGCAGGAGGGAGCCAATAACAGCTGCTGTCACATGAGGAAAGACATTGGACAGCATCAACAGTCAGCGATGGCAGCCTCTCCGGATCTTGCTCCGACTCTCTTCTCTCAGTCTCTCACACCAACACAAACACCACAATTGGTGCCTGACTCTCAATCCCAACACACTCTCTCCAATCACGCTACCAAACCTCCTTCATCTCCTCCAACCTCACCCGAACATCTTTTACTGAGGACTGATTCTCCTGGGTTTAAATATACCTCCACTCTGTCCCAAAACTCCCTTGACCCTCCTTTGGGTACTTGGTTCAGCTGTTTCCCTGGGCCAATCTCTATGTTGTTCCCCTGCTCCCTTCTGCTTCTATTGTGGACTGGAATTTCTCCTCAGAGACTTCAGAAGGGTCTTTCAGCCTCCATTTCCTAGCAACCGGCCATGCGGTCTCTAGCATTGCCTGTCCTCTGTTTTCTCCCTATCTTCGACAAGTCACTGTCCGCAATGGTTTTTGAGAGACTAGCATGGTCTCCGCTAGTGTTGTACATGTCCCTGCTGATTCCACCTCTGCTGCTTCACTGCTCCCCTGTCACCCGCTAGCGTATTCTCTAGTAGGTCTCAGTCTCTGGTCGATCTTCATTAGCGCAACCGCTTCTTTCCTTTTGGTATGTGTCGGCTCTCGGCTGTTGGACCCCGGTGTATTGTGGTGCTCATAGCCTTCCTGTTTACCTCTGAAAGGTGTGGCTTCTCGGCATCTTTTAGCCATTCCAGCGGCGTTAGAAGTGTGGTGCATGCTGGTAGCTGTAGTCTCTCACGTCGGAATATCAGGCCGTTCTAATCGCCATGCCTCCGCAGAGCCATCTGAAAAGATAAGAAAGAGAGACCTGGCCAGCATGGAGGCTGATCTGCACCAGGATAAGGGAAGCAGTACCAATGCACATACAGGAATCTGTGCATTCTGGGGAGCTAGGAACTGGCGTCCATCGCAACTCCCTCCCACCCCTTCTGCGTTAAATGTGGCTCTTGCACTGCGCTGGTAGTCCTCCCACCTCAGGTTGAGAGGGGCCCCTTTGGCCCCCATGACAGGGTGATATCCATGACCATGCCACATGAAGGCAGTAGGATTTCATAGGATATATTAGTTTTGCACCAGCATGAGAATGTCATGCTGGCATAAAGTCATGTGATTTCTCAAGGCGGAGACGGTGTGCATGGTGGCAACGGCACATGTGTTGCGCCTTGAAACACCATTTGATGTATAGGCGCATTATAACTGCACAATAAATAAATAATAAATAACTGCCTCCACTCCAAGTCCAAACGACATGAAAATACCCAGAGCACACACAAAGGGTGTTGGGACAGGTAAAACACAAAAACACCTGTCTTTTGCACCATTTGTTTGCTCAAGCGACTTAAAAAAAGGAGATAAAGGGCCTCATTGCGAGAATGGAGGTAGCCATGGAGCTATTAGCTCCATGGCTGCCTCCGTTCCGGGCTCCATTAACGGGTTCCTGCAATGGAGACTTACCGGGTTACTCCGACATAGGAAGATCTGGTAATTGCTCCTTGCAGGAACCCATCCCCATTCCCATTTGAGCCCCCATAGGGCTCAATGGGAATGGGGAGGGAGGTAATAACGGGCAGATTACATCTGGCCGGTTATTGCCTCCCTCTTCCCCTCGCGGGACCCGGAAAGCACACCTGGTTTTACCAGTCGTGCGATCCGGGTCCCGCGATGGGAAGCTCGTAATCGGCGCTCTTGGAATGAAGGGCACCGGTCCCGTACCAGCCCCCTTCATTCCGGGAGCGCCAGCCTTATCATGAGGCCCAAAATGTCACTTGGCAGTGGCACACTGATCAACAAGACACATTTCCAGTGCTATGTGGATGATACCCAGCTCATTTTCAGGCTCCCCTCAGCCTCCTCCTCTCCTTCCCTCATCTCTGACTGTTTTTCTCCTATCCAGGAGTGGTGTGCCGCCAATGACCTCTGCCTTAATGCCAGTAAGACCGAGATTCCACTCATCGGCACACCCACTCCCTCCTTCCCTGCAGCTCTCTGGCAGGCCTCTCTTGGCCCTCTTCCTGCTCCCACCTGCAAGGCTAAAAACCTCTGGGTCATCTTCAATTCCACTCTCTCCTTCTCTCCTCACATCTCTGACGTCTCTAAGAAGTCACACTACCAGTTGCACCTCCTCAGAGGTATTCTTCCTTTCCTCTCCTTCACCCAGAAGCTCACTGTCTCCTGAGCCCTGGTTCTCTCTAGGCTGGACTATTGTAACAGCCTCTATCTTAATCTGCCTGTCTCTACTCTCCGCCCTGTTCAACTTATCCAGAACAGGACTGCGAGACTTATCCTTGGCCTCAAGCCCAGGGATCGTATCGCTCAAGGACTGAAATCCCTACACTGGCTCCCAGTGGCTGCGAAGATTAAGTTCAAAACCCTCTGCATTGTCCACAAGGCTTTCTGGGGCCTGGGGCCGCATTACCTTCAACTCTCTCTTCCAAAATATCTTCCTTCTCGAGCTCTTCGCTCATCTGCCTCCAACTCCCTCAGGGTCAGCCGCTTCTCCAAACAACGAGTTGGTGGTAGATCCCTCTCTTCAGCAGGGGCCTCCCTCTGGAACAGCTTTCCTGCCTCTCTGAAACTTGAGGAGAACCATCTCCGGTTCCGGAAGCACCTCAAAACCCTCCACTTTGCCTCCGCTTTCTCTCCCTCTATCCCCTGCTGAATTCCTGGCTGAAACTGCACTGGTTTACCTGGCCACCCCTTTCTGTTTTGGGCTCAGGCCCTGCCAGCTGCACACCTGCACTGCCTCCCTGGCAACCCCATGGACTCTTTTCTGCATCCCTACAGTCCCCCTACCAGCACTTATGTATGCACTTACCCCGCACTTGCCACCAGCTGGCCGTTTTATTATCTATTTATTCTACTATCCTTGTACTGCACTTTCCCCTCTGCCCTCCCCCACGCACTTTCCCTCTCCCTCCTTCCCTGCACTTGCACGATTTGAATGACACCTGGCCTAGTAGGATCGTTGTCTGTCCCCCCTTCTTCCCCCTCCCTTGCCTCGTCGCGCCTTGAAACACTTGTGTATAGGCGCGTTATAAATGTCATATCATATCATATCATGCCTCTCCTCCTTCTGTTTTATATACACCTGACCTCTAATAATGCTATTCTCTCTCATTAATTTCATTACATAGACATAACACACAATGTCCGGCTGACAATCCACTTGTTGTTTTTGGGGTGAAGTCTAACTATTGGTTATTTGGGACCCGTTATTAGTGGCTAGTTTAACTTTTTTTGATTTAACCACCATTTGCATTTTGTAACAATTCAGGAGGTGTTGCCATCTTGGTTCTTGTTTGCGAGGGCTTTAAAGCACAAAATGGGTCAGCAGTAATTTGCTGTAACAAAATGAAATGGGCTCCGGAGGTGTTAATAGACATGCAGAAAGCTAGAAAATGGAGACGAGGCTCCTTGTGTGTCTGCAGATTGGGCAGGAACACTGCCTCGGTGCAGAGGCGTTTATTAATGGGTAATTTAGCAGTGCTTTCCAGCCACGATTAGTCTCTCAGGCAGCTGAAATTGTTTGTGCTTAGGATTTGAAGGACAGAAATATACAGTTTTGCTTCAAGACACATCCTCTTGTAATAGTTTGTGTAGCTAAATCAATAGAAATAGCTATGGGGAGGCACAAGCGTGTTCTTTAGGTTGTTGGAATTTTATTGTGTTTGGGCAGCGGAGTTCCGATTAAAATAAGCCATGGCAAACCCAATAAATCCAGATCCTCAAATATAGATTTTCTTTGTCCTTGCAGTGAAAGGTAAGTTTTAGAAAAAGAACAGAAACTATAAAATTGACAATATTCTGCAGCACAAACGTGAACAACACATCAGTATACGAAGCATGGATGCAAAACATGCTTTAAAAGCATTGGGCCTCATTACGACTCGGGCGGTAAGGGATTACCGGTACCAGTAAGGGCACTGGTGCCGGTAATCCTTTACCGCCCTATTCCGAGGTCCCTTTGCGGGACTTTGGAGGTAAAAACGGTACCACAATTTGCGGTACCTTTATTACCGCCTTCCCCATTCCCATTGAGTCCTATGGGGGCAAAAATGGGAATGGGGAAGGGCCATGGTGAATGGGGAATTACCGCCCTGCCAACCTTGGAATGGGGCGGTAATTGCTCCATTCACCATGGCGGAATCGGTAAGGTTCCGGCGGCAACCATGGCGCTAATAGCGCCAAGGCTACCGCCTGGGTCGTAATGAGGCCCATTGTCCACAATTCTCTCCCTAACTTAGATCCAGTTACTCCTACAAAATGGATGCCACTAAAACTGAGCTTTCGGAAGGGCGCACTAGTGATGCATCATGGAGCAATTGACTGGCACCATGGGCCCTCTAATAGGTATTAGGTACTTATTAGGTATATAGGTACCATGAGCTCTGTCACAGAGCAAACACTTTCTCAGGCAGATCTAAAAAGTGGAATGGGTTAATCCGTCTGTGTAACCTCAGACCTTTGGCCACAGGTGTGGTACCGATGGTGAGATGTGGAAGGGGGTAGGGAGGTTGTCGAAATGTAAATTGGATTTGAGGTCAAAAGTATTCTGGGGTGTCAACATTTAAATAGAGTTATAATCCTAGGGAAGTGCTTAACAGGCGTGATGCCCTATGCCCTGAAACCTTAATAAACGTATTTCAGAAACTGCATGCTGAGGACCAGAATTTCAAAAAATTCTTTGAAATTTGATGAGTAGAGCCGGTCAAGCGAGTTCTTAGCATTTCACTAAAAAACAATTGTTTCCTATATGTTGTCTATGTTGTTGAAATACTTAAGCCTTGTACTTTCTTATTTATTATGCTGTTAGCTATAAACGCTATTTAGTGCTCTTTTTTTTATATTAATATTAAGAAACTACTTTTACCTGCAGTCGTCTAGGAAGAGCATCCTTAATTTGATACTTAGCACACTTACTTCCAGGCTGCACTTAGCACACGTACTTCCGGACTGTAGAAACTCAAAAGGTTTCTTCCATCAAATATAAACTGAAAAGAAGCAAACAATAAATGTATTCATTTAGGCTTCTAATTGGTCTCAGGGTATAGAGTCCTAGAAATAGAGAAGGGACTATTTCTCAATAGAACCTCAAGAAATGGAGGACTAAAGAAATACTTGGCCCGATTGAGCCAAAACATCGGCATAGTATGCAACGTATCCTCATTGTGTCTATTTATGAAAAAAGGAGTTTTTCCCTTTGGGAATATTAGCTAGTTCTTCATCATTAGTACACCACTTTAGGTAATCTTGTGGTATCTTGTTTAGTCCGTTCTTAGTCCTTTTTCTATTTCTAGGACATTATTTCCAGCCCTAATCGGGCTGAGTATTTCTTTAGTCCTCCATTCCTTGAGGTTCTATTGAGAAATAGTCCCTTCTCTATTCCTAGGACTCTATTCTCAGCTCCTACTGGGCTGAGTATTTCTGTTGAGAAATAGTCCTCTTTCTAATTCTAGCACTTTATTCCCAGCTCTAAAGAGCTGCCGCGGGATTCGGCGACCCGGATATGGCAACACTTATTAAGTAGGAAGGAAGAGAGCCCAGCGTTCAGCTCGCTGCAGCCTATTCCATTATGCAGTGACCTCCGCGAGTCCCGATGGGTTGGAACGCACGGTTCTCGCTTTTCCTGAGTGGCACGACGCTGAGGCATATGAAGAGCCAGTGTTCTGAAGCTACAGCAAGGTAAATGACCTTAGGACAACATTCTTTGGGCCTAACCCTGAGACCAATTAGAAGCCTACATGAATACATTTATTTTTGGCTTCTTTTCAGTTTATATTTGATGGAAGAAACCTTTTGAGTTTCTACAATCCAGAAGTACGTGTGCTATGTGCAGCCCGGAAGTATGTGTGCTAAGTATCAAATTAAGGATGCACTTCCTAGACGACTGAAGGTAAAAGTAGTTTCTTAATATTAATATAAAAATAGCACTAAATAGCGTTTATAGCTAACGGCATATTAAATAACAAAGTTGTTGAACCTTGGCTATGTTCAACAACATAGCCAACATATAGGAAACAATTGTTTTTAGTAGCTATTCATCAAATTTCAAATAATTTTTAAAACTTTTTTTCGGATGTTTATAGGAATTGAAATTAGCTGGCAAATACTACACTGAAGTTGAAAACATGAAGTAGTAATTGAAACTAGCGGGAAGCTGAAAAGCCACAGTGGAGAGCCACTTGAATGGTTTTTCTTGCAAAGAAAGAAAAGGAACTTTGGAGAAAGTGATTTTGAGCGTACATATGTTACTGTCATTCTTCAAAAAAACTTCAGAATAATTTCAAATTAATTGGGTACTTTATTACTTAATAAAATGGAGTGAAACCACTGGGGGGAAAAGTATCCCTTTGTGGTCAATGGAACTACGTTAGGAGTTTACATAGGGAGGTTTTCTGTCTCAGACTGAAGGCCTTTAGGGACTGATTGGCCCATTTCCAAAGCAGTAATTTGTTTACTTTGCATATAGGGAGAACGGTTGACCCCTACCTTATCGAGTTTGAGTTTATCTAAAATTGGGTTTTTGCGCCCCGTTTATGAAATAGTTGATGCATATTGAGGAATGAGATTGTGTTTTTTTTTAATGTTTTTGTCTATGTTTTTAAGCATCTTTTAAGTGTTTTAAACATGGTGTTGTTGTTGTTTTATGTATTGTAGCATTGATAAAGCCTTTGAATAAGCTACTGGGTGGAAAGTCTATGTCAAATCGGTAACAAATTGCACTAACCTGGGCAGACTGCGACCCGGAATGGAGACAACTGGCGGGTGTCGTGGAAATGGATGAATCCCCCGTGGGAGTCCTGCTTCCCAGATCCCTGAATGATAAACCAGTTAGGAGGAGAGCAGGATCCCCAGGGAAACCCTCCTGAGGGAAAAAACCCTGAGCCGCTGCAACTCTTCGGAACGGGAGGTGGAAGTCTGGACGGATCCTCTATGCGCACTGGACAACGAAGAGGGTCGGAGACCTTTCCAGGGAAACAAGATAGAACAGGTAAGTTCCAGGAAGACAGGTAGCGAGATATAAGTGAGAGTGTGAAGAGTGAAACCACGTACAAGGGATTAAGGAGGATGTCCTCGAGACTGCTCTCGGAAGTGTCCGAAGGCTTGAGAAGCTGGTCCTGTTCCGGGGATGTGGTGGCGCTAGCGAACAGAGAATAGAAAGTAAGCTTTAGAATGCCGGGGAGAGAAATCTACTGAAGGGAGATGAGTCTGATTGTACTGACTAACACGGGCGGCCAACCCGCCAGAAAGCCCACAAATCCCACCAAATACGGCCAGCAGCTGAGTCTAAGCAAGGGAATAGAAATCAGAACAGAAGTAAGGAATAAGGAGAAACTCTGGGTCAGTAGAGGAAAGGAGTGTGAGTCCTAGAAGCAAACTTACGGAGCGTCCACAAAGGCAGTAGCGACGCGTATACAGGCAGCACTTCCTTCCTTATCAGGAGTCACGTGACCCGGCGCGAGTGCGTCAGATGTACGTGAAACAACTAGACCGTTGTTGTCTCTAGGAAAAGTCGCCGTTATGGGAGCCTGCATTATCACGTTATGCGCCGTTCTCCCTATTCTACGGCTTTGCCACCATGACCAACGTTGATAATGTGTAACAGTCTACTAATCCTGAAGAAGACGTTGACCAATGGTTATGAAAGTGTTGACCAATTGAGGTCAAGCCGAAACTATACAAAAGGAAGTCCACTCATGAGAAGAATATTGTTAGAACAATCTTGGACACTTGTAGTTGATGTATAATGGTGGATGTATAAAGTAGGAACCTGACTACCATAAATGTACCTTTTCTCACTAAATTGGATTTGGCCGAGAAAATAAATCGTTGTGCTGTGTGTTTGTATATATATATTTATGTGAGAGGTGTTTACATAAAAATGCAGTTTGCACAAAAAACTTTTTTCAAAAATATAATTGTTGAAAATGAATTGGTGTTTTGATCATTTTATGTGGAAAGAATTTGTATGTTTAGAAATAATGTATTTACATGTTTTATGAAATTTCAATAGAATAAAATATTTTTTTAACACGAACAAAGTCTCTGGTCCTCAGCATGCAGTTTCTGAAATACATTTATTAAGGTTTCAGGGTATAGGGCATCACGCCTGTTTAGCATATATTGATTTCACCCCAGATGCCCACATAGGGGTTCCCCACCTTAGTTTTTGATAATCTTAGCGAAGGACTTGGGGAAATGGGCAGGTGTTAAGGAGAGTGGACAAAACATATTGCAACATGTTTATTGAAATCTTACAGATGTATTTTTGGTGCAAGGCAAGTAAAGTGGGGGTTGTCCCTATCATTTAAGGGAGAGTAGTATGGTTTTGGTGGTAAACCACATGCCGTCATGCTAGTGGTTTGTTTAATTGATTTTCGCTGCTAGTTTATTCAACATGTGTTACTACTAAATACTGCATGCAGTACCTGGCAAATAGCCTTCTCTGCATGTCCATCCCTGTTTGGAATACTGATAATACATTAGGTGATGTAGAGGACAGCTCTGAACAGTGTCTTTTCATTTTTTATCTAACTTCCTCGTCACAGTCCTCATCAAAACAGTTCTTGCCACGCTTAAAGCAGATGTACCCTCCATGCAGTGCTTTCTTACATTTTTGGGATTTGATAGGCTATTGCATTGTTACTGACGAAAGGGTGTTCCTGTAGGGAGCACAGGGGGGAGAGCCATGTTTGACAGCTACTAGAAGGTGGAAATCTTATGCTGTGAATCCCTGCCTTGAGCCTTGGTGAGGCCTCTGGCTAGAGGTAGAAGGAGACAATACTTGAAGTGAGGGAGACCTAATAGGGCTGGCGGTGTGCACACATCAAATGATCACGTGTAACCTGAATCTGTATAATCGTTCTGGCCGATTTGTTTGCGGCAAACTCACTGAAAATCAGTTCATGCGTCACATGATACATCCGGTTTGATGCCGCGAACAAATCAGATGGAAACGCAAAGTGACAAAAGATGGATGCAGAAGATAAGGGGGGGGTGAGGGGCTAGATGTGTGTGTTGGTGTATGTATGTGTGGGTATGTACGTACGTACGTACGTACGTACGTACGTACGTACGTACGTACGTACGTGCGTACCTACATATGCGTGAGCCTGATTGGGGGAAGGAGGGTGGGTAGGAGGGACAACAGGATGGAGAGTGGGCTGGGTGTCCCCCCTGCAGAACACAGGGTAGGTAGGTGGCTAAGGAGGGCAGGGGAGATTATGGAGGTTGCAGGGGTGTCCCCCGCATAGGAGGGTGATGGGGTGGTGGTGCACAAGTGAAATGATGTTTCCCTGCAGCGCCACAATCTGTCTCAGTGAACCGGGATTCGATCAAATTGGTATTATGCGAAACATCATAGAACCTGTATAATAGATACAATGGTAGGGAGATTATGGAAATGGCTTGTTTATATGGCATTCAATAAATACCCTAATATAGTCAGGGAATAGTCTACAAAAGACCAAAAAGCCATACCATGAGTTCTGAAAGGGGCTTCTAACGGAGAGTGCGTGTACTGGCAATCACTTATGCATTTATTTTCATTTGTGCATGTGCCTGTCTCTAGTGCCTCTACCTGTGGTACCCCAGAAAACCCTGAGAGACTTGGAAAGGTTTAGCTGATGCACTTTGACAGACATGAGAACAGTAGCACTTGATAAGCATGCCAATGCTACAATAAAGGGGCAATAAATCTCACATGTGGAAATTACCCTTGGTCAGCATAGCAGCACTTATTGTGAAAATGTTTAGCATTGTAGGAATGGGACTCCAAAATCCAATGTGAAAACCCCCAGCTCCAATGAAGTGTAAATGCACTTTGTCAGAAAGTGTATTACCTGCTGTTGGCCAGAACGGTTAGTCAGCTTTGTAAAACTGAAAACTAACAACTCCTTGCCATGGTCAACAAAGATAAATCTTTTAGACGCACTGAAAAAACGGACGTAATTACACATATTTTGTTACAAAGTCACCCCACAATCCTTATTGGCTAACCCTGTACAAAGGAATCTAATCAAGAGAGGGTCCCAGGAATGCCCCTCCTCACCCCCATGAACATGACAGGCCAAAGAGCCAGGAACGCTCGAAGTCACTTGTCCTTTTTCAGACAAACCCCAAGTGCACCCCTGGCTGGTACGTGTGCAGAAAGGTATCCCTCAGACAGCCATTCCAACCATATCCAGTGCAGATCCTTACAAATTCATAGAACCCGATGGAGATAGAGGATCCAAACACTATAATGAACTGCTTTGGTTAAGCGCCAAGAAGCCACTGTGCTAACGTCACTAGTGACACCATGACGTAGCAGCATTAGTCATGAAGCAAACTCGCAGCTCTGCGCCGTATTACACAAAAGCACATTTGCATACACGAAGAACATGCTTACACAGTTCTATAGATAGAGGACGGATACATACACATATTATCAAAGATTTTATTATTTTTCCCATTAGCCAAATGCAGTAACAAAACACAACGCAACAAAAGATCCTGAGCAAGCTTGCAGGTGCTTATGGCACTTAGCTCTATGGAACTACAGGAGTATATATGGAGACTGGTAGGACCACATATGACTAGCATATAGGTAAAATAGCACAGTTAGAGTATGTTGAAATCTCAGTATAAGTCTAAGGAAAATTACAGAAGGCCTCAAGCCACAGAACACGAGACAACAGGAGCAGACTCAGGCTGCAGAAAGTGGCACCGAGCTCGCAGCCAAGGTCAGAGATAAACAGTCACATTCCAAGCTCCAGACGACAAGGGACCAGCTGCTGAAAAATGGAATAAATCCAAATAAATGCAAACCAGAGAGCTCAATTTTGTGGTCCACAGCCATGTTATGCAGCCAAACTAGACAATGGGCATTCACCCGTGGTGGAAAGACAAGCCATTCTCAGCAATCCAGACAAGTAGTGAAACAAGTGTTGCAATGTGGAAATGCACTCTCACAGGCAAAAGGTGGTCTACTACCAGATACAATATAGACACATAGTAATTTCACATCACCTCGAAGAGGTTCACAGAGGGCTGAGAACCGATCTGGGTCCCAGGCCTGGGGAGAGCAGATCCAGCCAATCACGGGACAGAAACCCAGAACTGGATGCAAATGGCAAGGGCCAATGATAAGTCTACGACTCTGCAACAATGTAATAGATACTTTGTTGGGACGGGGCAGGTCAGCCACCTGACATGCAAGGACCAGTAGAATAACCTCTATAGGGGATAGCTATATGTGTTACTACTCTCAGCACCCAATCAGTAGTGGGGAAAGGTTTTTGGGTAAGGTCCCAAGTGATGATGACATGTAGCATCAAAACTGGGAAACGCACCATGGAAAATTGAGATATCCTGGAGAATCATGATTGTCTTCTATGATCCCTGTTTTTTTGTTGTTGTAATAAACCACAAATCTATCTTGCTCTTGGCTAAGTCCTCCGTTCATTCTGGGGAAAGGGTTATTGGGCCCTTGGGAGTTGGACAAAACGCCAGACGGCCTCTGGCATACCTGATATTTATCCCCAAACGTGTACTTTGGGGTGTGCGGGAAGTTCCACACGCGATTGGCCTGGGTACGTGTACTTCGGGATGCGCGTGAAGTTCCACACGCGATTGTCCTGGGTACGTGTACTTCGGGTGCGCGGGAAGTTCTGCACGCGATTGGCCTGGGTACGTGTATTCCGAGGTGCGCGGGAAGATTCACACGCGATTTCAGCAGGGTACGTGTATTTCGGTGGTGCCGGGGAATGCTACACGTGATTTGGCCGTGTGGGTCCTCCCAGGTGTTCCCTCTACACCCTCCACGGCCCCTGCAGGCAGCCCACACCACAGGGGACTACCCTGCACCCCTGCTCATGTCCCAAAGGCAACCCATCCACCATGGCCATGCCCACCAGCCAACCCACATGTCACCTTGCACTACTGATCACCAACACATGTCTCCCAGCACCCCCACCCCCCAGCATCCAGGGGCACCCTCCACCAGGCCCCCACTCATGTCTCCCAGCACCCCCACCCCCCAGCAATGCAGGGGCACCCTCCACCAGGCCCCCACTCATGTCTCCCACCACCCCCACCCCCCAGCCACCAGGGGCACCCTCCACCAGGCCCCCACTCATGTCTCCCACCACCCCCACCCCCCAGCCACCAGGGGCACACTCCATCAGGCCCCCACTCATGTCTCCCACCACCCCCAGCCCCAGCCACCAGGGGCACCCTCTACCAGGCCCCCACTCATGTCTCCCTGCACCCCCACCCCCAGCCACCAGGGGCACCCTCCACCAGGCCCTCACTCATGTCTACCATCACCCCCACCCCCCAGCCACCAGGGGCACCCTCCACCAGGCCCCCACTCATGTCCAACTCATGTCTCCCACCACCCCCACCCCCCAGCCACCAGGGGCACCCTCCACCAGGCCCCCACTCATGTCTACCAACACCCCCACCCCCCAGCCACCAGGGGCACCCTCCATCAGGCCCCCACTCATGTCCAACTCATGTCTCCCACCACCCCCACCCCCAGCCACCAGGGGCACCCTCCACCAGGCCCCCACTCATGTCTACCATCACCCCCACCCCCCAGCCACCAGGGGCACCCTCCACCAGGCCCCCACTCATGTCCAACTCATGTCTCCCACCACCGCCACCCCCAGCCACCAGGGGCACCCTCCACCAGGCCCCCACTCATGTCTCCCACCACCCCCACCCCCCAGCAGTGCAGGGGCACCCTACACCAGGCCCCCACTCATGTCTCCCACCACCCCCACCCCCCAGCCACCAGGGGCAGCCTCCACCAGGCCCCCACTCATGTCTCCCACCACCCCTACCCCCCAGCAGTGCAGGGGCACCCTCCACCAGGCCCCCACTCATGTCTCCCTGCACCCCCACCCCCAGCCACCAGGGGCAACCTCCACCAGGCCCCCACTCATGTCTACCATCACCCCCACCCCCCAGCCACCAGGGGAACCCTCCACCAGGCCCCCACTCATGTCCAACTCATGTCTCCCACCACCCCCACCCTAAAGCCACCAGGGGCACCCTCCACCAGGCCCCCACTCATGTCTCCCACCACCCCCACACCCCAGCAGTGCAGGGGCACCCTCCACCAGGCCCCCACTCATGTCTCCCACCACCCCCACCCCGCAGCAGTGCAGGGGCACCCTCCACCAGGCCCCCACTCATGTCTCCCACCACCACCACTCCCCAGCCACCAGGGGCACCCTCCACCAGGCCCCCACTCATGTCTCCCACCACCCCCACCCCCCAGCCACCAGGGGCACCCTCCACCAGGCACCCACTCATGTCTCCCACCACCCCCACCCCCCAGCCACCAGGGGCACCCTCCACCAGGCCCCCACTCATGTCTCCCTGCACCCCCACCCCCCAGCCACCAGAGGCACCCTCCACCAGGCCCCCACTCATGTCTACCATCAACCCCACCCCCCAGCCACCAGGGGCACCCTCCACCAGGCCCCACACATGTCCAACTCATGTCTCCCACCACCCCCACCCCCCAGCCACCAGGGGCAGCCTCCACCAGGCCCCCACTCATGTCTCCCACCACCCCACCCCCAGCAGTGCTGGGGCACCCTCCACCAGGCCCCCACTCATGTCTACCATCACCCCCATCCCCCAGCAGTGCAGGGGCACCCTCCACCAGGCCCCCACTCATGTCTCCCACCACCCCCACCCCCCAGCCACCAGGGGCACCCTTCACCAGGCCCCCACTCATGTCTCCCACCACCACCACCCCCCAGCCACCAGGGGCACCCTCCAACAGGCCCCCACTCATGTCTCCCATCACCCCCACCCCCCAGCAGTGCAGGGGCAGCCTCCACCAGGCCCCCACTCATGTCTACCACCACCCCCACCCCCCAGCCACCAGGGGCACCCTCCACCAGGCCCCCACTCATGTCTCCCACCACCCCCACCCCCCAGCAGTGCAGGGGCAGCCTCCACCAGGCCCCCACTCATGTCTCCCACCACCCCACCCCCCAGCAGTGCAGGGGCACCCTCCACCAGGCCCCCACTCATGTCTACCATCACCCCACACCCCAGCTGTGCAGGGGCACCCTCCACCAGGCCCCCACTCATGTCTACCATCACCCCCACCCCCCAGCCACCAGGGGCACCCTCCACCAGGCCCCCACTCATGTCCAACTCATGTCGACCACCACCCCCACCCCCCAGCCACCAGGGGCACCCTCCACCAGGCCCCCACTCATGTCTCCCACCACCCCCACCCCCAGCTACAAGGGGCACCCTCCACCAGACCCCCACTCATGTCTTCCTTCCCCCCCACCCCCCAGCCACCAGGGGCACCCTCCACCAGGCCCCCACTCATGTCTCCCATCACCCCCACCCCCCAGCAGTGCAGGGGCACCCTCCACCAAGCCCCCACTCATGTCTACCATCACCCCCACCCTCCAGCAGTGCAGGGGCAGCCTCCACCAGGCCCCCACTCATGTCTACCACCACCCCCACCCCCCAGCCACCAGGGGCACCCTCCACCAGGCCCCCACTCATGTCTCCCACCACCCCCACCCACCAGCAGTGCAGGGGCAGCCTCCACCAGGCCCCCACTCATGTCTCCCACCACCCCACCCCCCAGCAGTGCAGGGGCACCCTCCACCAGGCCCCCACTCATGTCTACCATCACCGCCACCCCCCAGCAGTGCAGAGGCACCCTCCACCAGGCCCCCACTCATGTCTACCATCACCCCCACCCCCAGCCACCAGGGGCACCCTCCACCAGGCCCCCACTCATGTCCAACTCATGTCTCCCACCACCCCCAACCCCCAGCCACCAGGGGCACCCTCCACCAGGCCCCCACTCATGTCTCCCACCACCCCCACCCCCCAGCCACCAGGGGCACCCTCCACCAGGCCCCCACTCATGTCTCCCACCACCCCCACCCCCAGCCACCAGGGGCACCCTCCACCAGGCCCCCACTCATGTCTCCCTGCACCCCCACCCCCCAGCCACTAGGGGCACCCTCCACCAGGCGCCCACTCATGTCTCCCACCACCCCCACCCCCCAGCCACCAGGGGCATCCTCCACCAGGCCCCCACTCATGTCTCCCATCACCCCCACCCCCCAGCCACCAGGGGCACCCTTCACCAGGCCCCCACTCATGTCTCCCTGCACCCCCACCCCCCAGCCACCAGGGGCACCCTCCACCAGGCCCCCACTCATGTCTACCATCACCCCCACCCCCCAGCCACCAGGGGCACCCTCCACCAGGCCCCCACTCATGTCCAACTCATGTCTCCCACCACCCCCACCCCCCAGCCACCAGGGGCACCCTCCACCAGGCCTCCACTCATGTCTACCATCATCCCCACCCCCCAGCCACCAGGGGCACCCTCCACCAGGCCCCCACTCATGTCCAACTCATGTCTCCCACCACCCCCACCCCCCAGCCACCAGGGGCATCCTCCACCAGGCCCCCACTCATGTCTCCCACCACCCCCACCCCCCAGCAGTGCAGGGGCACCCTCCACCAGGCCCCTACTCATGTCTCCCACCACCCCCACCCCCCAGCAGTGCAGGGGCACCCTCCACCAGGCCCCCACTCATGTCTCCCACCACACCCACCCCCCAGCCGTGCGATTTGCCTGGGTACGTGTGTTCCTGGGTGCGCGGGAAGTTCCACACGCGATTAGCCTGGGTACGTGTGTTTCGGGGTGCGCGGGAAGTCCCACACGCGATTGGCCTGGGTACGTGTACTTCGGGGTGCGCGGGAAGTTCCACACGCGATTGGCCTGGGTAGGTGTACTTCGGGGTGCGAGGGAAGTTCCACATGCGATTGGCCTGGGTAAGTGAACTTCGGGGTGCGAGGGAAGTCCCACACGCGATTGGCCTGGGTACGTGTATTTCGGGGTGCGCGTGAACTTCCACACATGACTGGGCCTGTGAGAGTGGGGTACGTGTATTCCAGGGGTGGGTGGGAATATTTACTCGCGACTGGGCCTGGGAGAGCGTGCTACGTGTATTCCTGGGGTGGGCGGGAAGATTCACACGTTCGCCTATGACGCGGCGAAACATAATTGGTCCAATCCTGAAACACGTACGCCAGCATGAAGCAGGCGTACGTCGACCCGCGCAGCATAAAAGTGTGCGCAAACAACAAACAAGCTCAGACGCCAGGATGAATATACCGTTTCTAGCAGCAGTGGCCGTGGGTTACCAAAGGAGGAGGAGGAGGATAGTGAGGGCCCGAATTTTCACTCCCAGAACCAGCCTTTTTGGGATGCCTGATGACCAGGTGTATGGGAGGTACAGGTTTCCACCACACATAATACTGGACCTGGTCAGTGAGTGGGAGGATGACCTCACATCACCCACCCTGTGCTCCCAAGCACTCAGCCCCCTGGAGAAGGTCCTCAATGTACTGCACTTCTTGGCCACAGGATCATTTCAGCGGACAAGTGCCATAGTGGGTGGGGTGTCACAGGCCACGCAGTCACGCTGCCTACACCAGGTCTTGAACATCATCACTGCACGCCCATCAGTCCGTAGGCACATATACCTGCCCAGGACACCTGCAGAAAGGCAGGCTGCCACCCTCGATTTCTACAGTGTGGCACAATTCCCAAAAGTGCTAGGTGCCATTGACTGCACCCATGTGGCACTACGTCCCCCCAGGGCATCTGAGCACATCTATAGGAACCGCAAGCACTGGCATTCCATCAACGTGCAGGTAGTATGTAATGCCAAGGGAATCATCACCTCAGTATATGCCAACTATCCAGGGTCCACCCACGACAGCTTCATTTACCGAATGTCTACCCTAAGCCGGGACATAGAAGCTGGGCGGCATGGCGATACATGGCTGCTTGGTGAGTATGAATGCCACTGCACATGCATGCATGTCAGATGCAGAGTTATGTCACTACCCCACTAATGATACCCATCACCTCCTCACCAGGGGACAGTGCCTACCCTCTGAGCACCCACATGATGACGCCAATTCGTACCCCATCACGCCTCCATAGGTAAGATACAACACAGCCCATATTGCTACCCGGGGCATAGTGGAGCGCACATTCGGAGTGCTCAAGCCACGCTTTCGCTCCCTTGACCGTTCTGGCGGGCAGCTGTTATATGCGCCCCCAGTAGTGTGCAGGATCATAGTGGCAGCATGTGTCCTGCACAATGTTGCAACACGCCGGGGCCTGGCTGTGGACATGGTGGTGCCCCCACATCCCCAACCACATGCACGCCTGCTGCGCATGGGAGGGGAGAGGGCACGGGGTGAGGCAGCCCGTACGCAGCTGGTGGGTAATTACTTCACATAGAAATCACACCCCTGTGGAGTGCACACAGCCCTGGCACATACCATCTGATAAGCAATGATGACTCGACCTGACAATTATGACGAACATAGGGACAGTCAACTGTCAGAACCATAGCAGCCTGAGATTGTTCATGTGGAAATGTCATAATGTGGGCATCCCTACCTACACAAACACCACCAATGCAGTGTCATCAAAAGACACACTTCCATGCAGCAGAAATGAATACCCACTTGCAAAATACTACATGAAAACAGTGCCATGTCACCCAACCCCTCCCCGGCACGGCCACACAACACACCATGGCATGTCATGCAATGTGAGAGGAAACAAATTAATCCCCACAACATGCCCCAAGTGTCACCAGCTACAGTGTCCCTAATGGAAACATGGCCACACATGAAATGCTCACAGTAATGCAGGACCTACAACACACATTACCAAATACTTACCAAGAATACCAATCACCTACACAACCTCCAACCTACCTTAAACATGACATTACAGACTTGAAAATCTGCTAGCCTCAGTACCTGATGATGCCAGCACTCCGAACACTTCCAAGTATACAGTGTTAGTGCCACGCAAGAGTGTAGGTGCACTGCTTACAACATGGACTCCAGTTCCAAGGTGGACCGCCTTGTGAAGACATGAGAAATGGACCTGCAAATTAGGAGGATGAGATGGATGCAGAGGCACATATCAATACACCATGCAGTGTACAATACAACAACAATATGCACTATGAATGTATACACAGTATTGACTACAGACTGCCCACACATCGAATGGGAGTCCAATGTCACCATGTACGTCAATGTCACTTGGGCACACCCTTTGCAAGCCCATGGAAACGGGAAGCAGGAGGGGTGTGTGTCACAAAAACCCAAGCATCTGAACCAAATTCATGACAAGCCTGCATTTGCCCAGCCACAATGCAGATAATGCCCACGGGAGCCACACAAGGCAACACACTGTCCCAAAAAAAACAAAAAAGGGCCATTAATGGGCCCGGATGGGGGGGGGGGTGGGGGAGGCCACCCAGGAGGTCCAAGGACAGGGTGCACACCAAAACCCACCTGTGTGGATCTTGCAAAAAAAAAAAACACCTCCATGGGCTCATGGCCTACACGGCTACCCTATTGTGGGAGAATCACTGCTGTCGCTCTCCTCACCCTCTGCAGCTGCATCAGGAGGTGGTGGCACTATGGGAGGCAGTCCACGCAAAGCCCTAGTCTTTTCCTCCATGGCTGCAAGCATGCGGGTGTGGTAGGTCTCGTTCTGGAGGATAATTGTGCGGAGGTCCCCATGTAACAACTCACGGGATGCCCGGACCTCCGCCCTAGTTGCCTGCATCTCAGCTGAGAGCGTACGTGTGAGACGCTCCAGCTGCTGTTCTGTCCTTCTGTTTGTTGAAGCCTCAAGCTCAACAAGAGTCGTCCTGAGGTGAAGGAGTTCCACCCTCAGGGCTTCCCTGTGGCCCTGGGACTCTATGGAAATGGCTTCCTGCAGAGTCGCCAGTGCCACCCGCCTGTCCCTGTCAGACGCCAACATGTCCTCCCTGTGTGACTGGCAGATGGAGTCTGTTGCCTGCTGTAGTCGCTCCATCAGCCTTTCGGGGGGGACAATGGAAGTGGCCACCCTATCCATGGCCTGAGCCATCATCTCTGATGATGCTGCCTGTTGGGTTGCCATACCGTATATGGATTGCTCCCATGCGGTATTGCCAGGTGGCTGACGGCCACCATGTCGGCGGGCACCACACCTGTCTGGGGCAAGGCAAACTGCGCCTTGCTGTGCCGGCACTGCCTGAGGCTGCAGGACTGCATTCCCCCTCTGATCTGCTGGCCCAGGAACAGGATCAGATGTCGCGGAGTGTGATCCTGCATCCGTAACCACCAAAGGCGTACCTGCCAACACTGACATCCCCATTGAGGGTTCTAATCCTGGTGCAGGCGGGTCGGACAGAACAGAATCCCTCCCAGGAACACTCACCTGCGACGGCACATAGGTCTCATCATCCGAATCGACACCTGAATACAGCTCGGGGGAGGTGCAGCCAGAGACACCCCTTGAGAGCACGACCTGCAGCAGTTGTGGGTTCTCACCCACCACCACACCACGTCCCTCACTGGTGGTCGGTCGGCCCTCAGACCCCTCCTGGGTCTGCACCATCTCCACAACCCCAGCAGTATCAAGTGCGTCATCCCCTGCAAAGACATAAAAGAAAACAAATGGAAACAGGCATTAGCACTATGGCACACAATTAGGGCTGAGAGGCTACAGAAACAGTACTTGATTGACACATGTCCCACATGACTAAAACCCTCCCATGCATGCGCCGTCACTGTGTGTGAAGGGTAGGCAGATGGCACACATTGATGACACCAAGATGGAAGATGAACACATTTGCTGCATGCTGCCTAGCAGTGGCATCACACATTGGCCAGTGATTGGCATGTCAAATACACATGCCATCACACAGATGGCATGTACCCTTACCATGAAGTGAAGAGGCATAGGAGGTCACCAATTGTTCATTCAGTCCAGTTTGCTCATGAAATTGATTTTTTAATTGAAATGGTTCAAATGTTTAACCTGGAGCTGCCAGTCCAAAATGGTCCTATAGCAGAGGGACATGTCTAAACAAATCATGTCCAGGAAACAAAGCTAGTCCACTGTACCATTGCCATGTCAGACATGTGACAATAGGACTGAGAAATACTGAGTAAAAGTGGTGGTATGCAAACAATCTGCCTGAATAAACAGAGTTAAATAAGCAACAATGTTGTGGCAAGATGACACTCCAAGGGCAACTGGCGTGGTGTTGGGCTGGATGTCTAATGTTGGCAGAAGGGATGCTGCTATACCCAAATGCTGGTGCGCAGAATGTATAGGATGAGGCACATGGGTGACCCAGACCACTCAGGCACACACAACCTCACCTGGCACCCAAACAGAAGCCCTCCCACACACACCATGCACATGGATGACACACACATGCATGTGCATTCACCGGACAATGCCTCGTAATCTGCCAGTTCTCCCACGCCTTGGATCTGTTCCTCTGTGACGTAGGTCCCAGCAACCTGCTCATGTGGAGTGAGTTCTATGTTCTCTGCTGGAGACCCACCTCCTGTCACTAGAGTTGCGGCATGACTTGAGGCCAGCTTATTCTTTGCCCTGCGCTTCAGGTCATTCCAGCGCTTGTAGCATTCAGTAGCTGTGCGCCTCACGATTCCAAGGGCACTTATGATGTCCGCAATGGTCTGCCAGTGTGCCTGACGTTGTGCAGGTGTGGTCATGGATCCTGCAACAATCACCATTTTGCGGTCATGTGCGGACACATACTCTACAAGTGCATTCAGTTCGGCATTATTGAAGCTGGGCTTCCTTGATGGTCCGGACTGTGTAGCCGTGTCTGGGGCATGAGCCTCTACAGGACGAGCACTCTTCCACTTCCGCTTGGAAGGTGGTGGGGATCCTGAGTGTCCTACGCCGCTCTGGACACTAGGGGCAGGAGCCCCGGTGGACTCTGTACTAGGAGTGTGGGATTGCACACTCAGCATGGGAGTTGGTGCAGGCATTAGCTCAAGTGTGATGGTGTCAGGGGGAATGTCAGCATGATGGACTTGGACCGACACTGTCCTGGCTGGGTGTGTGAGAGGTGGGGTGGATGGAGCAGCAGCTGCCCCTGCAGCCTCCCCAGCCTGCCTACGCGGGGCAGCAGATGACCTAGCTGCCCCTGATCCACGTGGCCTGATGACACCAACGTTCACCGGCGCACGTGGCCTAGACCTGCTGACCTGGAAGTCAGCCATGTAGTCACCCTGTGCCAGGTCTGGTTCCACAGTGGGCTGGTCCAACAAGGGCTGAGCATGGATGGTGTCAGCCACGTTAACCTCAACCAGGGGGGGGGCATGGGTGTCCCTGACTGCTCCTCCACACATGGGGGGCTAGGAGCACCCTGCAAGTCACGGCCACGTCCCCTACCGGATCCACCACGGCCACCACTTGGGGCTCGGCCACCTTTGCCACCCTTACGGTTTGTTCGCCTCCCAGCCATGGCACTGATGTTATTGTGCGTATGGGAGTCGATGTGAACTATTGTCCTGGGCAATTGGGGGTCAAAGGGGTTGGGTACCAGATGGTAATCGTACCCTAGTGCTCTAGCAAGGCTGTATGTCACCCCTGGGGAAAGATGACGGGTCACGCAATGCACAGGCACCCCAAAAAAGGGAAGTAAGGTGCACGCAACCCCTCCTAGACCATGTGCGTGGAAAAATAAACCTGCACTACGCTGTGGCACCCAGAAACACAAGAATGAACGTATGCGTGTCACACGCAGCCTAGAATGACCTCTGAAGGGGTACGCGACACACGGGGCAAGCACAGATGTTAAATACGTGCGCGACTCACCGTCTGCCAGGAACAAAAGCGTGAAAAATATGCGCGTGTGCGCGTTGGCAACACCCCCGCCAAAAGAAGAATTGTACGCTGTCTGAGGAGACAGGACAACAGTAGATGGGAACGCTGTTTGAGGAAACAGGCCCAGGAAAAAGAGGAAAAGAGAAAAAGCTGTCAGAGGTAACTGAGAGTAGGAACTGGAAACGCCGTGAAGTAAATCGCGTGTGAACCGATAAGAAGTACAGATTTCACCCACTCGCTCTCCACGAAAAGCACGTACAAGGAAATGGCGTTCTACACATACCTTTTATACACACTTCAAAGACGCGCATATGCGATGAGGCCATTTCCACCAATGACACGCTTTGACACTCGGACGTGTATCTTTTTTTTTTACACGCGCCATTCTCTACGGCCATGCACGTGACATCACAGCTGCGCATGGGGGCCTTTGGGCCAATAAAATTGCGTCTGCGTGCAGACGCGCTTACGCGCTAAGGGCCTTTCCTCGAATTACATGCAGACGTGCAGGACTTTTCACGTGCCAAATCACTCCGTATCAAGCTGGCCACGCGTAAGCACACGGAAGACCACGCTCCTGCCCAGAAAGCCGATTTACTGCCCCTCAGAGCCCCGAGCACGCTCCCACCTGCCATCTGCTGCTGCCTGACTGCCTGCTGCCCACGTGCCCTGCCATTTGCTGCCTGCACAGTGGTGCTGTTGCTGTGACCACCCCTGCTGCAACCGAAGACTCCCGACTGGGATTCCATCGCTCCACAGCCCAGCCCCAGGACCCAGTTGCCCACTCACTCCTGCCTCTGGGGTTGTCATGTCGGGCACTGCAACATCTGGCATCACTGACAATCCCCGGCCAGAGAGGCAGAGGGGCACCAGCTTCAGTGCCAGGGAAGTTGGTGTCCTGGTGGAGCAAGTCCTGGGGCAGTATGATGCCCTCTACGGAAGGTTGCGTGCCGACAAGGAAGGACGGACTCGGATCTGGACGGACATTGTGACTGATATCAACGCGGAGGGGGTGGCAATCCGCGACTTCCAACATGTCAAGAAGCGCTTGGAGGATTTCAGGTCCAGGACCCTGAACATGGCCCGGGGCCACTTGTCGGAAGATCAGATGAGGGTCCTGGAACGCATATCCCCAGCGCTCCACGTCCAGGTCCCTGAGAGGCAGACCCGCCTGGAGTCGAGCGGTAAGTGTACATGCATCCTGATTGTAAGATGTGCATGTGGTGATGTGCCAGTAGTGTGCCGGTTGCACATCTGTTTGTATGGGGCCGAGTATGGGTGGGGGTGTACAGGACCGTGAGGCTAACACATGCGAGCGCTGTCATGTGTGAGACATGGATGGTGCTTGTGTGTGTAGGCCTGCATGCCAAATGCAGTTGTGTGGGCACACATGTTTGGATGAATTTGTATGTAAGTAGGCATGTTCGTGATGTCACACATGTATGTTGTTTTCAGCTGCATGTATCAGCACTGTGTACATGTGCATGTGTGTGTATTTGACAAGGGTGCAACGATGATGCAACATGGATGCATGTGACAGCGGGATGTGGAAGCCTGATTGGCAGATGTGACATGGATGCCCATCGGAACACTGCGACAGTTGGCTGAGGTGTACACATGCATGTAAGTGTGGTGATGTGCGTGCATGTGTAGTGCACTCCCTGTGTTGCATGTGATGTCTGGCTCACCTTTGCCTGCTCATGCTGTTGTATGTGTATGGATGCTGCTAGCAGTTGCGATGTGGCTGTGGTATGGCTCATGTGTGCATGTAGAAATGACATGTGTGTTGCCAATTGTGATGCCATGTCTGAGGTTTGCCAATGGCACTCATGTGCAACTGTCATGAGTGTATGTGTCCATTGTACAGTGCCCTGATGCCTGTGTTTTATTTCTCCCTGTCTGCAGCGTCAACTGATGAAGAGGGCGGATAAGGTGCTGTGGAGCACAGCGGCGGGGATCGCACCGCCAGCCGGAGACGCAAGGCCCGGCTCCCCTCCCAGGTTGTGATCTCGTCGGAGAGTGAGGAGTCCGGTGCCGCGTCCCAGGCCGCAGCTGCCGGGGGGAGGTCCAAGAGGCGGAGGTCAGGGTTGGACTCCTCGGCAGCAGAAGGGTCAGCTGGGACCCCACAGGGCCCAACGGGGGAAGATGGCACGAAGTCCTCCAGGTTGGTGGGGGGTTTGGTGGAGGAGGAGGCCGTGCAAGCAACAGAGATGGGGTCTGGAGGTGGGGATTCCACTGGTGCTAGTGGTGCAGTGCAGGACCAGGGACAGGAGGCAGCACAGGTCGCCGCGGAGGTGCCTGTGTGCAATCCTGTCCCTGATCCTGCCACTGCATCATCTTGCACCAGCAGGGATGCCTACGTCCAGACCCATTTTCAGGCAGGGGATGAGCTCACGACAACTGGCCTTCCTCTGCCTGCGGATGTGGCTATCCGGGTCCGGGTTGAGCCTGTACTGACTGGTGTGGCGTTGCGTCAACGGGCCATGCGAGGTGACCTGCAGTCTTTTCATGAGGAGACTGCACGTCATCTCGAATGGCTCGTTGACCCCGTCAGCCTACTGGGACAGGTCACCCAGGCCGGATTCCTCCGTTTGATGGGGCTTGCTCCGACCCCCTCCTCAACTGAACCCCCTATGCGCCAGTCGTCCTCCGTGCCATCTTCCCACCCATCAGTCACCTGGGTGCCCTGTGGAGCTGCCTCTGACGGTGCGGCCAGGCTGGTGGAGGAAGCATCCCTGCCACAGTCGGGAGTCGGACGTCCAGCAGGGGTGGCAACATCAACGACTGCACCCCAGCCAGCGGAGGATGTGCAGGCAGCAGGAGGCAGTGCACGGGCAGAGGCGCAGCAGCAGCAGCAACGTGGTGGGAGCCATGATGGCTCGGGGCCTTCGACATCGGAGGGGCTGGCATCGGCCGGAGGGCAGGAGGACCCAGGACGGGAAGTGTCTTCCGTGTGGCAGCGGTTGGGCCACGCCATAGATGCAGAGCGGCAGCGGGCGGAAGAGGCACGGCTCACGATGGTCAGGGCGGAGAACTCCATGCGGAGGGCCCTGAGGCGGGCCGAGTGCCTCGAGGCAATCCGCAGGGATTTTGGGGGGAACATGTGGACAGCCCTGCGGACCCTCGGGGCCATGGAGGAGGAGCGCCTACGGGACATTGAGCAGGAGTTCGATGATGCCCTGGCCCGGAACATCCCGAAGTGAGCCGTCGGACTAGCCCGCTGCCCTTGTAAATAGTTCTGTAGTTAGTGTTAGGTTTCCTTTGGTTTAGCATTTTTTTTTGACCTTTTGGACAATGGGCCACATTTTTGTATATAGTTTTTTTTTTAGGTAGTGTTATTAGATAGGTTTCATTTCTTCGGTTGGGATCATGGACCCTGGATTGTTTATCTGTATATAGTTGACTTTTGGATTTTCATTTTTTTTAATGATTTTCCCATGGAGCAATGGTTTTCGATTTTAATTTTCCATTGGATTTACTTTTGTGGACTGTGACTTTGGACACCTTTCGTTTGCATTATGATTTGTGGTTTTGCTTTATTTCACATACCTGCTGTTTTTTATTTTTAAATTTCCATTATTGTTTGTTTATTTTTGATTCAATTTATGTTGCGTTTAATACATATTTTTTCTACAAACTTCAACATATTTTTTCTACAAACTTCAATGTGTAGTATCATCTCATTGGTTTCATGCATATCATGATATGGGTTTTGACATTCACTGACACCCATTGGGTGTATGTGAGGGACATGTGTTCATTTCCAAACTGGGGTTTTATCATGTTTTTACCATTTCTAAGTGGGTGGATGCAATACTCAGGTGGGTGTTTGGCATTTGGAGGCTGACCATAAGGGCCAGGGATCTAGATTGTGGTGACATGTTGGCTGGGGGACATGAGTGGGGGCCTGGTGGAGGGTGCCCCTGCACTGCTGGGGGGTGCGGGTGGTGGGAGACATGAGTGGGGGCCTGGTGGAGGCTGCCCCTGCACTGCTGGGGGGTGGGGGTGCAGGGAGACATGAGTTGGACATGAGTGGGGGCCTGGTGGAGGCTGCCCCTGGTGGCTGGGGGGTGGGGGTGATGGGAGACATGAGTGGGGGGGGCCTGGTGGAGGGTGTCCCTGAGGGTGTCCCTGATGGCTGAGGGGTGGGGGTGGGGGTAGACATGAGTGGGGGCCTGGTGGAGGCTGCCCCTGGTGGCTGGGGGGTGGGGGTGGTGGTAGACATGAGTTGGACATGAGTGGGGGCCTGGTGGAGGGTGCCCCTGCACTGCTGGGGGGTGGGGGTGATGGGTGACATGAGTGGGGGCCTGGCGGAGGGTGCCCCTGGTGGCTGGGGGGTGGGGGTGGTGGGAGACATGAGTGGGGGCCTGGTGGAGGGTGCCCCTGCACTGCTGGGGGGTGGGGGTGATGGGAGACATGAGTGGGGGCCTGGTGGAGGGTGCCCCTGGTGGCTGGGGGGTGGGGGTGGTGGTAGACATGAGTGGGGGCCTGGTGGAGGGCGCCCCTGGTGGCTGGGGGGTGGGGGTGGTGGTAGGCATGAGTTGGACATGAGTGGGGGCCTGGTGGAGGGTGCCCTTGCACTGCTGGGGGGTGGGGGTGCAGGAAGACATGAGTTGGACATGAGTGGGGGCCTGGTGGAGGCTGCCCCTGGTGGCTGGGGGTTGGGGGTGGTGGGAGACATGAGTGGGGGCCTGGTGAAGGCTGCCCCTGCACTGCTGGGGGGTGGGGTGGTGGTAGACATGAGTGGGGGCCTGGTGGAGGCTGCCCCTCCACTGCTGGGGGGTGGGGGTGATGGTAGACATGAGTGGGGGCCTGGTGGAGGCTGGCCCTGGTGGCTGGGGGTGCAGGGGGACATGCGTTGGTGGGCAGTAGTGCAAAGTGACATGTGGGTTGGCTGAGGGGCATGGCCATGGTGGATGGGGTGCCTGCGGGACATGTGCAGGGTAGGCCCCTGTGGTGTGGGCCACCTGCAGGGGCCGTGGAGGGTGTAGAGGGAACACCTGGGAGGACCCACACATGCAATTCACGTGTGATACTTCCTGCGCACCCCTGAAATACACGTACCCTGCTGCTTTTGCGTGTGATACTTCCCGCGCACCCCTGGAATGCACGTACCCTGATGGAATCGCGTGTGTTACTTCCCACGCACCCCTGATGTACACGTACCCAGGACAATCGTGTGTGGAACTTTCCGCGAACCACTGAAATACACGTTCCCCGCTTGGCGTTTGCTGTTTGCCAGCCCTGTGAACTGGTCCAGGGTTAGCGCAGCCCTGGGGGATGATTTGGGGATTTTGAAGGCTTTTCCTTGCGCGAGGGCGTTCTTGGGGGCGTAACTGGTGCTGCTGCAGGGTCGCTGCGCCACTCTGCGCCACGGCTGGTTTCGGAGGCTAAAATCCATGAATACGCTGTGCGATGAAAAGGATTTTTTCGCACGCGGCTGGCGCAGTGTATCGCACGGAGACACTGTGCGCCAGCCGCGTGTGCCATTTTTGTGCGAATTTCTATAATTACCCTGAAAATCGGCATAATCCTTAAATAGTGTCAATTCCTTTAAAAAGTCCAGGGATTCTGATCGATCAAGCACAATTACATGTATTTTAATACTAGACAGGACCAAGGACCCCTCCCATGCAATTTCGTCCAAGTAAAACTTGCATTCATCAACAAACAAGGATAGAGCTCTATTCGTCCTTTGAACTGTTAAGTATCTCAATCGAATGAATAACTCGTAAGTATCACTGTTTACATTGTTTTTATATAAACATAGTTTAAACCACTTCTGATAAAACCACCATGATTTGTGGCCAAATTCTAGCTGATTTGCTTTAAAAGGGATATACAGAGTAAGATTCAACATTCTTCTCCACAGAATTCCTTCTGTAACGCTTAACCAATTCTTAGGGCCTCATTACGAGTTTGGAGGTAGCCATGGTGCTATTAGCGCCATGGCTGCCTCCAAACCAGGCTCCTTTTCCGGGTTCCTTCAATGAGGAATAACCGGGTCATTCCAACATTCGAGGACCCGGTTATTCCTCCTTGAAGGAACCATTCCCCATTCCCATTTGAGCCCCCATAGGGATCAATGGGAATGGGGAGGGAGGTAACAATGGGCACATTACGAATGGCCGGTTATTACCTCCCTCTTCCCCTCGCGGGACCCGGAAAAGATGTCTGGTTTTACCAGACGTCTGGTCCGGGTCCAGCAAAGGGAACCTCGTAATCGGCGCTCACGTAATGAAGGGTGCCGGTACCGTACCGGCACCCTTCATTATGTTAGCGCCAGGGTCGTAATGAGGCCCTTAATCTTTGGTGAGAATAATTCACTACCATACAAAATGGAAGGGGTAACCTTAAGCATAAAATAATTGAATAACTGGTACCAAAGCATAAAAACACATTTGCCTCTCAATTGCTCTCATCTGGACACTAAAAGATTCTATTTTGGATGTGAGTCTGATTTGTAATAAGGTCAAGTACTTTTTAGATGAAAAAGGGAGACCTAAAAATATTATAGCAGGTGGGCGAGCTACTTTGACATCGTTGATAAACCAGCTAAACTTCTTCACAGAGGGGAGTGGGTTATACATCAGGATACTGGATGTGTTGGGGTTAAGACACATATCATTGTCAGCCAAAAACTGAGCTGTTATTGACAGCCTACGCTGAAGAGCTATGCGAGTTACATACATAAGAATTAGGTCATCAGCATAGGCTAGCCAACCAATCTCTAAAATACTAATTCTGGGAGGATAAAGAACTGATTGATCGAAAAAGCAGGACACGTCTGAAATCTACAGATTAAACAACACAGGGGCAAAACACAGCCCTATCGTTAAGCCCAAGCCCACCGGCACTCTACACGAAAGCAAGCCTTCTGAGTTTAGACAGACCTTCAGGCTATTGTCTGTGTGAAATAAAATCAACATAGACAATAGGCCAGGTGGTATGCCCCAAATATTCAGTTTGAACAACCGAATATGTCTGCTTACCCTAAAAAAGATGGATGTTAAATCCAGGCTGGCAACATAGACACAAAACAACTTGTCCAGGTCCCCATAGCCCTGGAATAGTGCAATTATCCAACCTTTGGTTATGGTACCCACTCCCTTGCAAAACCCATTTTAAAACATATGAACACTTTTAGTTTCCTCACCCCATTTGACCAATTCCTTCACCACAAAATTCCCCAATATTTTAGATAAGGAATCCAACAGGGGAATGGGTCTGTAATTTGCAGGAGAGGTTTGGTTCCCTTTCTTGTAGATAGTGACCACCATGGCTTCTAACCAGGACAATGGAAGAAGCATCCTCTGGGATACCTGATGAAACAAACACCAGAGAAGAAGGGCCCTTATCTCTGGATTACTTCGTAAAATATAATTCGACACGCTGGGCCTCATTACGAGGTTGGAGGTAGCCTTGTGGGTAAAACCGGCAAGGCTACCCCCAAACTCGCATCCGGGTCCGGCATCCACGAATAGGCAATTACCAGGCTATTCCGGCCACTTGACCCGGTTATTGCCCTTTCACAGGCATCGGAACCGGTACATCCCCATTCCCATTTGAGCCCTATAGGGCTCAATGGGAAGGGGGACGTCGGATGCACTGGCACTGTATACAATGGTGCCGGTGCATCCGACTTGCTGTGCTTGTGTGTCCCTGTCAGCCTGCCATGTCAGACCTGGCGGGCTGACAGGCCCCTGCGAGCACAGCTCGTAGTATGTCGGTACGGTAGCAACGACGCTGTAGCACTACCGGCGCCATTGTTAATGTACTGCGATACTTATAATAAGGCCCGCTGTCTGTGCCAGAGGCTTTGGACGGGTTTAAATGGGCAATAAATGTCTTTAACTTATCAAGGTGAAAGTTAATGATCCAGCTTTCCCTAACATTCAACTGCAAGTTAAGTTGATCTATCTGAGACAACCAACATTATTGTGTATAACATTCTACCCAGTCAGATTCCAGAACACCATTAGACTGAACTCTCCCTTGATGGGATCCCATGTTATTAGGTTGCCGCCACAAACCTCAGACATCTCAGGTAAGCAATTTTACTAGAATAAGTTGATTCTGAAGTAGGTATTTTTGGATTTTATAAGCTTTCAACCAGTTAAAACGCTGTCATTTGATTTAACACAATGAAAAGAAAGCAGCTTATCCTGAGCCTGTGATTTTAGAGCTCTTAAGTTTCGATCTAATAGTGCCTTTCTATGTCTGATTTGTAAATAAAATTCAATTAGATGCGGTGAATGAGTTCACCTATAGCCTCTGGAGCTGGTGGTTGAGATAGTTTTCCAGGCTGACAAAGTTTTAATAAACTGTTCGGGAGAACCGTAAAAGCATCTTTCATCCTCTGACCATCTGTTTCAGTCTCCAAAGGCTTTATTTTAAAAATTGCAAACAGACTTACCACAGAGTCTGACTGAATTCCCCTTAATATTGGTAACAAAATTAGAAAACTCAGGGTCCATATGAGCCTGAGGAACCAAAACTTTAGCTGTAGTGATTAAACATGCATGATCACTAACATTGTTCGAATCAATAACAAACGAACTAAGCCTGTCCCACTGATTTCTAGAAGTATACACAAAATCAATTGCAGAAGAGGAGAAAGCACCAGTCCAAATATAACCCTTATTTGTATCCCGCTCCACGTTCCCATTAAGTCGAAATAGGCCCCATTTCTGAATGTAAAGGGCCCACACCAAATCCAGCAAAGAGGTAATTTCCCTGATCTTTGCTTTGTCTCCCATGGTATTACGTCTCTGGGCAAGGTACAACTTATTGATATAATCCTCATCTAATCAATAACAATTAAAGTTCCCTGCACAGAATAGCAAAGGAGCAGAAAAAGAGGCAGACCCCAACACCAAAAAATGTAATCTAGATCCAAACAAATGGTATTGTCCGATGTAGCTGAAGGGGTTACAGTGTACATTGATCACAATTATATCCTGCAGAACTGTTTGCATTAACAACTGTGTTTTAACTGCCAAGACAGCCTCAAAATGAGTGACAATTACCTCAGCTCCTTAGCAAACACCATTTTCTAGAGCAGTTAATAAACCTGCCTACGGGAGCCCTTTGGGTCCTTTTTCCGCTGGTTTCATAAAGACGTTATAACCATCTATAACTGGGCCTCCATTAACCAGGTTTTATTGTACCAAGATAAACACATGTGACTTGATCCTTTGCAGCATTGGGTCATTAAAAGAACTCATAGAACGCAGAGAGTTCCAACTTAAAAAAGACAAGTCTTGAGATGCGTCAAAATTAAAAACCTGGCCTAGGGCCAGTGAAATAAGGCAAGGCCCCGACAACCAGTCCCAGTTTCCAAACATGTCATTAGACTGTGGGGTTAACAAGACCTGCCTCGCACCACGAGAACCTAGTATACAGCACACATACCCCCCATCCGTAACTTTAGAAGACATATTCAACCTTACACCCTGCGCTACATCATTACAAACCAAAGGAACAATTGCCACGTAATAGCCTCTAATACAAACTTCTTCCTGAGCACTCAACAATAGGTTACTGTTAGGTAAGAATTGGTGCAGTCACACTGTGTGAGACTACGCAAGACGTATCTGCTAGGTATTGGGTAACCCACCTTTTGGTGTAGGTCTCTACTACAGAAGTTGGTAGTGTGACTGAGCAGCCTGGCCTATCTCAAGAGGGGTAAATGTGAGCTGTAGAGCAGTACAAATGAAATCTGTAAATACAAGTAGCCAAGTAACACTTATATTCAAGGTCTCAGTTATAAATAGTTATTTATTTAACATCAGTTTTAAATAAGCATTCTTTAAAAAAGGCAAAGGGTTGTAACAATACGATACGAATAAACTTTGAAATTACGTTTTAGAATCAATAAAACCAGTGAATAATCTTTGGTTGTGTCCAATACATTACTCCTACACCCTGGGGTGACTTCAATCACAAGGATAGTATTTGCATTTATATATCAGACCAATATACTTTGTAGATTCTGTGTTGCAGAAAGTTAAGAGAAGTAAAAAGGTTACAACAGTTTCTCAGAACATATGAGGATAACTGAATTCTCCAATGAAGTCTAGATAAGCCTTTCCCAGCAGTAACAGTGTTTAACAAGCCACAACCTATGGAGGGATAAGCAATACCAAAGTCAATGGATTTCGAAGAGTGCCTTTAGGGAGCCAGGACAGTCAAAGTCTTTTGGAAACAGTCTCTAGTTCTGATGCACTTCTTGGATAAATGTCTTGCACAAAGTTAGAGAGTTCAGGAAAATCACTTGTAGGGACACATGCTGTTAAGCCTGTGCAAGGGGAGTTGAAATCAACTCAGAAAGTAAGCAGGTGCAAGTCTGAAGTGAGACAGCATGACTTAAGGCAAGAAGGTAAGTACCCACAAGCCTGAAAAAGTACCTTTGGTTAGAAGAAAGGGGTCCAGCTGGATTCTGTCTTGCTACAGCCAAGCAGGCCGTGGTTCATGAGCCTCACTTGTGGGGACAAGAGGGAGGACCTCTGGAGGGCTCCTGTGGCAGTTCTCGGGAAGGTCGCCGGCAGCTACGGGTTTTCTTCGGTTCAGCGGCACTTTGCGGTTTCAGCGCTTCGCAAACAGCAATGATGCAGAACGATGGACACTGGTTGGACTTTCCTTGCTCCCTCGGTCCTGCGCTTTGGTAAGGGGACTCTGGAACAGGATTTCCTGCTTCTGGAGGGTCCTTAGGAGACTCCTGGAGCTTTTGGCTAGATTCTTTCCACGGCAGACGTTGCACTCGACTTTGGACACTCGACCCCTGCCATTGGGATTCTGCAGCAACGGAGAGTCACAGCAAGTCGGGGATTGCGCCAAAGTGGAGTTCGTCTCAGGGTTAGTTGGTCCCACTAACCCAAGGAACAAGCCATCCATCTGGCTTCTCTGTCGAGATGAAAAAGAAGGTCAGCACAGCAGCAGGGCTTCACCGGGCGATTGAAGGTCGAGGAGGTTGCAGCAGGCTTCTCTTCACGGTTTCTTCTTCGGATGTTTCTTCCAGTGGTCGACTCTGCCTGTAGTGCCAAGAACCTCACCTTTTAAGCAAGATTTCCCATTCATGCACATCCTAGGCTGTCAATCACACAGCAGGGTGGATGTCCTTTCAGGACAGCCAGCCGGCCAATCAGGTCTGGTTTCGATCAGGCACACCTAGAGACAAAGGACAGGGGAGTTTCAGGACCCTCCCTCAAATCTTGTCCTTCCAGACACACTGGAGCCAAGGGTGGGCTTCAGGGCTGAAGCGGGCCAAAGGCAAGACAAACAAAGGGCTAAAATCTGTCTCAATACACAGATTAAAAGCCAGGAAAGACCTCACAAACAGAAAATGGCAAAACAAGAGGACAGGGGCCATTTTGAAATGGTCATCCTTCGGTGCTGTACTGCAGCTGAGGGTTCAGCCTGCGATAGAAAAGCACAATGGTAGGAAACATTAAACCACTGCCACCAGCCATTTAAAGGAGTGAGGGCAACAAAGAATGTTACATGAGAAAGTAGGACAAGGGGCTACTAAGTAACCCCCCCCAGCACTCTACATAAGGTGGTGTGTGCTGGACCTACAAAGAGAAAAGGTAAGTCAATTTCACGTTACTCTTCTTGGGAACTGTAGTTCACCCAAAAAAAGGTATTTAAACCTAATGAGAAATCCAAAGGATTTCAGTGCAGAGACACTGCACTGAAGGTGCTGTGTGTCACCACACAAAACGTAGATGCCTATGGAGTTTGTCAGACACCAAAAACAGTGTAAACACAAAATCCAAATCAGGGAAAAACACAGGAGAGAGTGAGAAAAAGGTGCCACTCACTGAGGAGTTAATATTTAAAAGTCCTAAATCCAGCAAACGAGCTGGGGGTCTCTAAGGTGGGAGAAATTAAGAACTGAAATGAAAATTCTCCCTAACAGTTACTAATAGCAGCAGAGTAAGTATGAACTGTGCAAGAATTAAAAATCTCAAGTTTATCACGCACAGCCCATTTTCATGTCAGTGGACGACAGGTTCCTTAAAAGGGAGACTTCTTGAAATAAGGGTAGCGTCCTACATCTCTTCATTGGATAATCCACTTTGTCCCTAAAACTAGCTGAAATCTTTACTGCTTGAGGCATAGGTCTTCTGGGGTCATTGGGACCAAAACATGCCTTTTCTCCCCAAGCGAGACGGCAGCAACTCCCCGCTCAGACCCAGACACACTGTGTAACACTGGACCGCGAAGAGTACTCTTGTTTACTATCTCCACAAAAGAACGCTGAACCTCATCCACTCAACATGTCAATGGGCACGAGTTCAAAAATGTGGATCTTCCCTCACCTCTTTTATTCAAGGTCGAAGGGCAAGTAACCAGTGCACTATTCACATCGGGTCGCTTAACCACCGCTGATAAAATACAAAGATGAGGGTTTACCTCTTTGAAACCTAGGCTTTGAACAAAAGTCAGAAATAGAATATTAGGATTCAAGGTGACCAGTCTCAAAGCCAAGGAAGAACCGGTGAGTGGACCTCAGCCACTGCTGAAACAGTATTCCCCGAAAATATAGAGAAAACAAATGCTGAATGCGCATTTGCTGCACATTCAGCACGGCCAACAACAACGAATCCCAAAATGCTGAACAAGGGGAGCAGGGGTTGTGAGGGTGTCCCCAGCTTCCATTTCATGGAATACAAGGGACAATTAAAAAAGAAAAAAAGGGGACCCTGCGGCGGAAGTTCCGACCCATAATCGGGAGAAGGAACTGACATTGTAGGGAAAGGGCCGCAGGGCTAACATGCGTAGATAGGCATAAAAGGGTGGGGGTTGAGGAAAAGCAGGAAGTCAGCATTTTGGGAATGCAAGGCTTTCAGCTGCACAGTAATCAGCTGCGTTGTTGTCGGCTACGTTATTTTAATGTAGATCTGCGGAAACGGCCCTCGGCCATAGGAGCACACACAAGTCTTTGTTCTTCATTTACTGGGGGTTGCATTACTGAAGTGCACACCCAAGGAGATCGATCAATTGACTTGTTAGTTAGTCCAGTTGTATCCAAAAATCCCTCATCCGATTTATCAGTCGAAGTTATAGTCCAGTTGTATCGAAAAAGCCCTTATCCGACTTATCAGTCGAAGTTTTCTGGGCCTCTACAGGCCTTGAAGCTGCTCTTTCCTGCTCCACCAAGAAAAAACCGCTTATAGTCTTGTGTTTTTTTCTTAAAGTTTTTCTCTTTCTAGCCATTCAAGGAGGTTTTTCTACTGAGATGTTATGGTCAAGATGCTTACCGGCCGGGAAGATGGAACAAAGTGGAGCACTGTCAGTTTGTAACACTTCTGCTGCTTTAATATAATCAATAGGACTAGCTTCTCTCTCAACATTCACCTGAGAGTCCAGGATAACAATAGGAAGAGGAGACTCAAGAGCAGTCCTCAATGTAGATACTGAAAGGACCAGTGTGGAGGTCCCCCTCTGAACAGAAGTAGTCTCACCTGTTCTTGGGGAAACTAGATGAACCCAGTTAAGAACCAATAAATCTGACCTAGGTTGACTTTCGGATGACTGGGCTCTCGGATCTTGTTTTCTTAGGATATTCCTAAGACATTTCTGCGAGCCCGAGGTTTTGACTTTAGCACAATCTTTCATATTTGAATTACCGGAAACCTCAGAAAATGAGTTTTGTATGGCAGGAGAATGCCCAAACCCACTACCTTCACAGGTTGAGCCATTCACTGGTATAACAGTCTCCAAGACTTTCTTGAAGTCAACTTGCACCTGCATAATCGTAGACACAGATTTTTTTTATGTCAAACAGCCAGACAAAATCCTCCTAAAGAGGCTGAGTCTGCAGTGTGGCTCTCAGAAAACGACTGATGCAAACTGCTTCTAAAAGCTTAGGGTTCAGCGTGAGAGTGACCCGGGCTATGGGGCAAATTCCCTAGAAAAGAAATATTCAGATCCTCATTGGAACTGGTAAAAGACAAGGCGAAGCACTCAAATTCGTACAAAGCAGCTGTAATTCAACACTCCTTTATGAGACTGTTAAGCCCGGACTTGAACCAATATCCATATCGACTTGAGCAGTAAATTCAATGTTCAGAGACATACCTGCCAGCAGAGAGTCTCAAGGAGACTTCAGGTCACATGCCATTAGAGGAGGGCAGTCCTTCAAACTATTACATGCCTCCTCAGCTTTTGGGATCGGGGTAACATAGTGATTTTGGGCCCCATCACGAGTCTGGCGGTAACCCTTAAATGCGGCGGTAGCGCTATTACCACCACATTTAAGGGTCCGCCAGATCATGGCTTTGGCGGATTTCCCCCAGCTCTGAGCTGGGGGGGAAATCCATGGCAAAATTGGCGATTTTCGGCGCAGTGGGAAATCCGCCGGCGGTAATAGCGCACATTTTCCCCATTGGGCCCAATGGGGAATGAGGGATTCCCGAATGGGCCCAATGGGGAATGGGCAATAACCCTTCCGCCAAACCTGTGATCCGGCGCTAATAGCACCGGGGGGTTTGGCGGTAGGGCTATTAGCGCCGGCACTAATAGCGCCGGCGTTACCGCCCAACTCGTGATGAGGCCCTTTATCAGTTAGCACTGCTTTGCTGTAAAGATGAGGCTTAATTGCAAAAGAGGAAGTGATTTTGTCATCACACTGCTGAGGCACAGAATTTGCCTCATCATTCAATGTTTTGGTTACCTCCACATCCAGAGGAGTGTTCACAACACTTCTGAAGTGATAATGGTTCTTCCTTTTAGGGGGCATGTTAAAAGAAATAGAAAAGTAGAGACAGATGGGTAATCAGAAGGAAGAGTCTACGGAGTGAAAACCTTCCAAGAAGACAAAACAAAGGGCTTTGACGCGCACAGTGTGCTCTGATAAGAGGTTGTTATGCCGGTATAGGTATTATCCAAAATTATTGCTGATCGTTAAAACAGAGAAAACCTTACCCGGCTCCTCAAGGAAAGCGTCTAGGACAGGTTGGTTCACCAGGCTGACCAAGCCTGAATGCAGCCCGACTGCACTTATCTCATTGCACATTTGCACTGGCGCTTCGTGCCCGGTGAACATTTTAAATGTCACAGCCCAATCCAAATTATAGGTCTAAGCGAAGATGCCCCAGCACATCCACCATCCACTGTAAAACTGCAGTCCGACGGCACTTATCTTGCCGCACTTTCACACCAGCACTTTGCACCGGCAAGCTTTTTCAATGTCACAGCAGACTCCAAATTAAAGGGCTAAGTGTAGAGACTCTAGCACATCCACCATCCACTGTGAAACTGAAGCCAGACTGCACTTGCCACACCACACATTGTCTAATCCCATTGGATACATTTACTAAACACATCCCCTTTCCACGTAGACCCATCCTAACCGGTTATGACATCCTAAAATAAAATTGGTTTATCATCTTAAAACAATTCAACAGTTAACTTGCCCAATTTGTTAGCGGAACTTTAACCCAGTACGTGATGTGCAGGGCTTTTCATAAATACTTCAAAAAACAAGAGGAGGGAGAGAAACAATAATCATTCCTTTGAACCAGCAGTAAATTTCTTATCGCCCCAAACGCACCGGTGTCTCATATTATTTATTTTTACATTCCTACACTTCACCTTAGTTGCAACTACCATTTCAGACCATGTAGCCTCCAGCACACATCTTCCCGAGAGTCCATAAACACTGCACAAGCTCTGCCCTTAAAGCAAACCTTGCATGTGTTTTATTAGGTAAACCCCGATTCAACCCACCATATAACAACAAGCCTACGCGCTCTCAGGAAAGAATCTGGCCATGAAACCCAAACCGATGGCCTTTCATTCCGCTCTCGCCTTCAGCCCTTCATGATGCTATCACCACCTGCCCAAATGCAGTTTGCTACATACCCCCTGCCATGACCTCGGTCATCCAGCTCTTCAAGCCAGGCGAAAACCATTCCTGCAACCCAAAGACTCTGCGGCTCAAGCAAACCCCAACTAAGCGAAAACCACAGTCTGAGATAACGCCATGTACCCAAAATGATACCCATGTTCCCCAATGTCCTGAAATGTCTCTGCAATTTAAACCATTGTCGAATCCCCACATGCACACTGTTCAAGATGCATTTCCCGCTGGTGAGTTTCTCTCTATCTTGCGTGAAGCTCCCCATTACAAGTTTCTAAGCGCTACAATTTGTGCATCACGCAATAACATTGTATCCATCCTACTGCTAATTATGTTGCTACATATTGCACATCTAAAATGTATCCAAAACTACACACTAAGTAACACGTATTCCAATTAATTTAACTACACAAAAACACATATTTAGTTGCGACATCGCATCTAATCCGGCTGCATCATGGCCTAGTACAACTTGCATAACGTAAACCTCTTTCCCGCATTGGGACCATCGAACGTCCACCCCAACAGCATGTGTGGATTTCTATGTACCTATGTACTAGAGAACTAAACAGTGAAACATGGTTCACATAGGAGTTCAACAATGCACTTCAAATGCACGATGCATTTACTAGCTCTCAAATGGAACATGCACATACTCCCTTTCAAACAACTCGGCATAATCTGGAAAGGTAATTTTCATAAGGGTTCTTGAAATACTTTGGTAAAGGAAATGCTTGGGACTGAATGCTAATAAATAAATTGTTCTAACTTCTGGGAAAAAATAGGCTCCTGGCATCCACTGATTGTGAGAACCATTGAGATACCATGAGGGATTGATGACCTGATGAACGCTGTGTAACAGGACACTTGGTCCTTGCCCCTACCACCCATCGGACCCACCTCAGGCCATGACGGGGCTCAATGTTCCATCTCTTACCACCTTCAGTTCTCAGGATGGCCGCACTGCAGGTGTCCTGCAACTCAGTATGTTTTTTGAAGTTGAATCCTTCAACAGACCAGGGAGGTCCACACTTGCCACGGTCCCTGGGAGTTCCATCCCAGCACGACACTGGCAAGCACGGCTGGAGAAATGATCTGAGGCCGAAAACTGGAGAGTGATCCTTTATAGTGGAATCCGTTGGTGTCCAGTCAACTCGTCGAAAAAAAACTGGTCGACTGCAATTTGGTCGACGCAATTTGGTCGAAAACCATTTCGTCGAAAATTTTTTTTTATTTATATATTTATTTTTTGGGTTTTCGTTTTGTTAAAAAATGGGTTTTTAGAGAAAAAAAGGGGGTTGGGGGGGACCCCCCCAAAAAAAAAAAAAAAAAAGGGTTAAAATAGAAAAAAAAAAATTTCGACGAAATGGTTTTCGACCAATTTGATTCGACCATTTGTCTGGTCGACCAATTTTTTTCGACGAATTGACTGGCAACCGAATCCGTTCTTTCCTGGATTAAAGAAACACTTGTTAGTACACCTAGGCTCATCTCAGTGGGAGACTGGGCCAATATGGCCGCTCTCTGGCAGACTCTCCTAAGAAGACCCACACCGGACCATTAACAGGCCACCCAAACTTTAGTGTTCTTTATTTGGGAAACCAGCTACGGTCGCCCTTGTTGGAGCAATCCTATAAAGCTGTTGCATATTTATACCATTATTGACGTTTCATTATCATTAGCAGAGTAATGAACACATAATACTGTTAGACATTTCTCCATATACACAATATATATACACTTATGACAGTATGTACTAGGGCATGACTATATCAACAACACAGATGAAACTGTATGCATGAAGCAGATGTTTAAAGTGCACATTTCTCCTGAATAAAGATATCTTCCAAGGGTAAATACTCTCCACCTATTTTTGATCAATGCCTCACTCCTCACTTGGGTTGTCAGATAACGTGCGTTCAAGTCAGAATTGGGAACTTCTCTGCTACTCGTGCTTCATTCAGTTTCTAAAAGAAATGTACTTGCTGCTGGGCAGGACCTCATACTGCCAGCAGAGTGTAAGCAGCCAGTGTCTGTGTCAAAAACCATACTTGAGCAGCTCATGAGGGTCTGCAACCTGTGGCTCTCCAGATGTTTGGGACTACAACTCCCACAATCCCTAACCATTTACTCTTCTGTCTGCAACTGATGGGAGTTGTAGTCCAAAACATCTGGTGAGAGAACGGTTGCAAACCTCTGAATTAGGTGTCAAGTGTGTAAAGTGGAGGCAATTGCTGGTGCTAGAATCCCAGAGCTATATACCCACATTGAGGGACTAAATTATGCCTGCAAAGGAAACAGATGTTCCAGGCCGGATATATCTTTCTCTTCTTCCTCTCCACCCTAAAGCGGCACCAAAATGCATCTGAAAGGTGCCAGAGATATTATGCTGATACAGCAAAACCAGAGCTGAGCTGAAGGTAATCATGCAGAAGGTTCTTTCCTCTGTGCTGTGTGACAGGATAAGGAATCTGACTCTGTTAAGCGGGGATCGGGATCCCTCGCAACTTGGGGCAGGGGCCTACCAGGGTGTTTGCCAGAGCCAGTCCTGACCCAAAGGCGGGTAGAGGGAGTTTGGAGCGACTCAGTCTATTTCTGCTCTACATGTGCCTGGTTACATTTGAGGAGTATCACTTATTATCGCCCCATATCAACCTTAACATAGTTTTTTCTCCCTTCTGTTTCAGATCTACACATCCCAGAAATCCTTGCAACAGAGGGAGAAGTCTACAACTCACTGGTGAGATACGGGCGATGAACACAGAGCCTGAAAAACACTGCCCACTGCAGAGTGGATTTAAGGACGCTTTTGCTATACAGGAAACACACTTGTTTTCCTTTTTCTGGCAGTTTTCCTTATTGATTTGACAATAGTCCAAGCAACAGAGAACTAGATACATCAGGAAACAAACTTTGAAACAGACGATTATTATACCGGACCACAACCACAAGACGCCGGCAGACCTGCATTGGAAAATGGCACTTGGTATGAAGGGTGCTTTATGGTTTCTCATCTCTGTAACCCAGTCCCTGGGCAGATATTGGCCTGAGGACCAGCTGTGGGTGAGATCCAAATGGAAAGGGAAGGAGGGGGATACAAAGTGATGGGAAAAACAAGGAAGTGTGGGTTGTTCTGGTGAGATCAAGGGAGGAGGAGGTGGACTGAGCGGCCAGGTGGAGGTAGGATGGTGGAGCAGGGATTTACAGAGACTGGGCCTCATTACGACCCTGGCGTTGGACCATGGTGCTAATAGCACCATGGTCCATGCCGGTAACTTACCGACTCCGCCATGGCGGAATGGGGAATTACCGCCCCATTCCGAGGTTGGCGGGGCGGTAATTCCCCATGCCGCCATGGCCCTTCCCCATTCCCATTTTTGCCCCATAGGGCTCAATGGGAATGGGGAAGGCGCTAAGTAAGGTGCCGCAAATTGCGGCACCGTACTTAGCACCAAGGTCCCTTTGCAGGTTGGTTTTTAACGCCTGCAAAAAGCAGGCATTAAAGTCTCCAACCCGCAAAGGGACCTCGTAATCAGGCGCTAAGGGATTACCGGTACGGGTACCCTTACCGGTACCGGTAATCCCTTAGCGCCAGGGTCGTAATGAGGCCCACTGTGTGAAAAGTGATGTATTGGTTGGTGAGAGAGAGTGGTACTTAGGTGTGACAGTGGATGTAAGGTGAGTGAATGAGACTAAGACTAAGTGCAAGTGCAGGGGAGTCTGAGAGGCTGAGTGAGAGGAGTGCTTGGAAAAGTGGAAGTGGGGTGACAGTGAGAGGAGAGGTAGAGAGCGGTGACATGGAGAGTAGTGTCGAGCAGTGGGAGTGGAGAGTATGGGGAGAGTCTTGGAGAGCAGTGGGATTGGAAAGTAGTGGATAACTGTGACAGTGGAGAGGAGTGAAGAGTAGTAGAGGATAGTAGATGTGGAGAGAAGAGAGTAGCGGAGAGGGTAGTGGAGAGTAGAGGGAATGCAGGAGTGGACATGAGGTGGAGTAACATTGGACGGACAGCACGAGAGAGGGAGGGAGAAGAATAGAGAAAAAGGAAGAGGCAGGAGTAGAGGAGAAGAAAGAGAAGGAAGGACAGAACATCAGGCAAAAGAGTATGAAAGGGCGAGAGGGAGAAGATGAAGCTGGAACTGAGAAGTTAGAAGGCACCAGTTCCTGAAATTATTCTTATTGTGGGATAACAGGTCAGGTCAGCCTGAAGACCCCAGAGGGAGTCAGATAGACCAGGCAGTTGCCTTTAGGGCCTCACACTTAGCCAGCCAGATCATAGGTAGTAGGGGTTACCACTCTCTAGTTACCATCTTGGGGATCAGGGAAGCTTGGGCGAGAGTGGAATGAGACGTGTGGGGGACTAGAGAGAGAGCAATGGCTTTTAGTTGGACCCCACTGAAATTCATAATAAAAACCTTTGAACCACATCTGGGAGTTTGAGTTTTCTTGAGGCCATCTGTGTCAGCTCACACAGCAAAATCAAGCCAGACACTCCCGGGTCCTATAATCTTGGTTCCCCAGATGTAGAATATTCACTGGAAATGTAGTCACAAGTTGCAGATGCAAAAGGTTGTCATATAAGCGAGGAAAGGCTGTCAGGATTCGTGAAGCATGTAAAGGTAGCATCACATTTCCCAGAGAGGTGGTGGTATCAGTGAGCAAGAAGGAAGATGCATTGATTGGATATAATCAACCATCCTTTTTAAAGTTATCAATATTAAAAAGCATTCAGAAGGTCTGCAGCTGGGTAGGGAAGGATTCGGAGAAGATCACTTCCTTGAAGTGTATGTCAATTACATTCCCAGTCTCGGTGGGGGGAGGGATAGCTCAGGGGCAGCGTGCTAGCCTTGGAAGCAAGATGACACGGGTCAATCCCCGGATCCGCGCTTAAAAACCTCTGGGTATTAAGTGCTTTATAAATAACCTATCATATCATATCAGTACAGCGAGTAAACAATCCTTCTAGATTCTATGCTCTGGAAAATTGCAGGTAAAGTGTCAATGGGATCCCAGGAAATGGCCTTCGGTGACAGACGGGAGGATAAGGCAGTGGGAAAGCATAATGCTGGATCTTACCGATCATTGAGAGCCAGATCCAGTCTCTAAGAGGTTTTATTGTCCTTGTAGATTCTATGCTTTTGAATCTGGCTGGAGAAATATCCACGGCAACTGATGCTACCCTCCCTACCCCACAGGCAAAGCCACCCTCATCATTGCCACCCACCTTCTCAGTCATCCGACCCATGAAGCGCGTGTCAGTTGCGGCTTTCGCTGCCACCTTCTCGCCCCCCACGTTCCCCTTCGGCTGACTCCCACCCTGACACAGCCCTCTCCTTGCTCCACTCTGCTATATCTGATACTCTTGATATCCTTGCCCCTGTCATGAAAATCCGCCTGAAGCCCAAAGCCAAATGTAACTCCTGGTATGATTCAGATCTCGTCACCCTAAAACGCAAGTGCAGGGTGGCAGAGAGGAAATGGCGTGCTTCATGTTCATCCTCTGACAAACTGGCCTGCCGCCTGCTCCAAAGGCAATACCGTCTCTCTGTTCTCACCAAGAAGAGAGCCCTTATCCAAGCCTGCATCTCTGCGGCATCTAACAACTCGGCTGAACTCTTTAAAATCTGCAAGGAGCTTGCCAACCTTGCTGCAGTCTCTACCTCTCCTGTCCCCTCCCAGGCCCTCTGCACTGCACTGGCCTCCCACTTCATCTCTAAAACTCAGGACATCCTGTCCTCACTCTCCTCCTATCACCTCTCCCCCTCTCTTCCCTGCTCTTCCTCTGGCCCTTCTGCAGCCACCCCTCCTCCCTCCTTCTCTGCCTTTCCCCTTTTTTCTGCTGACGAGGTTTCCAGACAAGTCCGATCTATGAAAGTCTCGTCTAAACAGATTCACCCCTGTTCCTCCAAAACTATCAAGGACCACATTGACTCCCTGGCTCCTGCCCTGGCTGACTTTTGCAACCACTCCTTTGCCTCTGGAGTCTTCCCATCCCCCCTCAAGCACTCCCTTGTGCACCCTCTCCTTAAGAAACCCTCTGCCGACCCCTCCTGTCCGGCTAACTATCGCTCAATCTCCATCACTCCCTTCCTGGGCAAGCTCCTGGAGAAACTGGCCATCTCCCATCTTAACCTCCATGCTGAAGCTGTTGATAGTCTCCATGACCATCAATCTGGCTTCAGAGCGGCCAGAAGCACGGAAACTGCTCTCCTGAACATCCGTGAGGACCTGCTCTTGAACCTCGACTCCAACACTCCGTGTGTTCTCATTCTGCTTGATCTCTCTTCTGCCTTTGACACTGTCAACCATGCCATCCTGCTCAACCGTCTCCGTGATAACCTGGGTATCACTGGTCAGGCTCTGGCGTGGCTGACCTCTTTCCTTTCCAATCGACCCTCCCAGGTCCAACTTGGGTCCTTCCTCTCTGACATCTTTTTCTCCACCTGTGGCGTTCCCCAGGGATCTAATCTCTCTCCCTGGCTGTTCAACCAGTATCTGGCACTCGTTGCCCACCGCATCGCCGCCCTCTGCCCCAACTTTCAGTGCTATGCGGACGATACCCAGCTCATTTTCAGGCTATCCTCGGCCTCCTCCTTTCCCTCCCTCATCTCTGACTGTCTGTCTGCTATCCAGGAATGGTGTGCTGCCAATGACCTCTGCCTTAATGCTAGTAAGACTGAGATCCTACTCATCGGCACACCCACTCCCTCCTTCCCTGCAGCTCTCTGGCCGGCCTCTCTTGGCCCTCTTCCTGCTCCTACCTGCAAGGCAAAAAACCTCGGGGTCCTCTTCGACTCCACACTCTCCTTCTCTCCTCATATATCTGACGTCTCTAAGAAGTCACATTACCAGCTGCACCTCCTCAGAGGTATTCTTCCCTTCCTCTCCTTCCCCCAGAAGCTCACTGTCTCCCAAGCCCTGGTTCTCTCGAAGCTGGACTACTGTAACATCCTCTATCTTAATCTGCCTGCCTCCACTCTCCGCCCTCTGCAACTCATCCAGAACAGAACTGCGAGACTTGTCCTTGGCCTCAAGCCCAGGGACCGTATCTCTCCAGGACTGAAATCTCTACACTGGCTCCAAGTGGCTGCGAGGATTAAGTTCAAAACCCTCTGCATTGTCCACAAGGCCTTCTGGGGCCTGGGGCCTAAATACCTTAAACTCTCTCTTCCTAAATATCTTCCTTCCCGAGCCCTACGCTCATCCGTCTCCAACTCCCTCAGGGTCAGCCGCTTCTCGAAGCAACGAGCTGGGGGTATATCTCTCTCCGCGGCAGCGGCCTCCCTCTGGAACAGCCTTCCTGCCTCCCTGAAACTTGAGGAGAACCATCTCCGGTTCCGGAAGCACCTCAAAACCTTCCTCTTCACTTCTGCTTTCTCTCTCCCTCTCCCCTGCTAAATTCTTCACCAATACTGCACTGATTCTGCAATCTGGGCCACTCCCACCGACCTCGGTCCTGGGCCCAGTCACTCTTCACTTGCACTGCCTCTCTGGCAACCCCTGCACTGCGGGACTGTCTCTGTATCACTACAGCCCCCCCACCCCCCAGCACTTGTCTGCACTTACCTTGCACTTGCCACCAGCTGGCCCTATTTATTTATTATTTTATTTCTATTCTACTTATTTGTACTGCACCCCCACGCCCCCTCCCCCTTGCACTTTTTCCCTTCCCCCTACCCCGGCACTTGCGCGGTCTGAATGACACCTGGCCTAGTAGGATCGTTGTCTGTCTTCCCCTTGTTCCCCCCTCCCTGCATCGTCGCGCCTTGAAACACTTGTGTATAGGCGCGTTACAAATGCCATATCATATCATATCATATCATATGACAACCAGACCTTTCCTTGAATAGAGCGGGAGATGCTGCATCCAAGAAAACATACAGCATTTCTCACATGAGCTGAGATATGTGTTTAAGTGTTCAGCTTGTCAGAATCATTGCTTAAAGAGTTTCAAGAGGCCTGAGTTACGATGCCTGAGATATCCCACTGCTGGGGATTCCTTACTAATCTGGTACATGAAGTGCATCCGGATGCCATTTCTTCAAGGCCACAGCATTGTGAGGATGATCAAATGGCAAAGAGTCTGGAAAAACCCTTGAAACTAAAAAAACTAAAAACAGTCTCCAAATCCACCAAGAAATCCCATGGCAAACAATCAGGCTGCCACCCCAACAGTAGGACAAACACCCTGTATGCATATTGGATAAGAACTCCTCAAAGCAGCTGACATCCCAAAGCCATGTGCCTCACCTCATTGTACTCCCTTTTTTAGCAGCCTGTGTTCACCTAGACTATTCTCATCGTCCAAGTACAAAATTCCACAGGGATAGAAGGAACAGCCATCCCATACTTCCAAAGGTTTAAGTAGGTCCGTTCGGTTACATGTGATTTTAACGAATCTCAAAACAACGAATTAATTTTTAACGAACCAAAAATATCTAAAAATAAATAACAATTTTTCTCTTTGTTTTTGGGGGGTCCCCCAAACCCCTTATTTTTGTATTCATACTTTTGCCCCACCCCCGAAACCATTATTCCCATTCCTAACTATATATATAGTTTTAAAAAATGTTTTTTTTTATAGATGGTTTGAGTTTGTTTAAAAATTCCATTCGTTGTTTTGGATTCTTTTCATTATTGTGTACCTCATGGCTCTGCTCTTGAAATATGGCTCTTCAAAGCATGCACCTGCCCACAAGGAGATAATTCACCCATCCCTTCCAAATGTATAAAGGTGATGTCCCAATGCTATTCCAGCTATGGGATATTAAATACCCAACAATAGCATTATCTCTGATCGCGATCTATCTGAAAACCTCGAAAAAATAATTCCAAGGACGAAAATTTCAGATTCCTTTGTTTTTAATGCATTTTGGGGTCATATATATGCAGGGGAAACACACTGCAGCCCCTCATACATCCCCACATGTATTGTTACCCTTAGCCTCCTGCCCCCCAACCCAAACCTCCCACATATGTACATGCAGCAAAATTCAGCCTTCGCCATTCGGCATTTTTGTCCTCTGAATTTTTACCTCTGTTATTTTGGTGCCACTACTACACAAACACACAAACCCCCTCCCTAAATGTCTTAAATAAAGAAAAGAATGAGCTACTTCTCCTTGGTAAACTCATTCCTCGCTTGCTACCTTTTAAGGGGCCCATTGCCCTAGGCATAGCACCGCCACCTCTAAAATAAAAACATTTTATTTGACACCATTATCAACTTCATGCCCCAACTAACTGTGGTCACAGGAAAGGGGGACCTCAAACTTAACTCCACCGCCAAACTTATACCCCACTTGCTAAACATACCCTCAATACTGCTTCTGGACATTAGCCACAATAAACAACTCATTCAGCCCCTAGTTTTGTCCAGTCTAGATTACTTGAATGCCATCTACCCAGACCATCATAAGGGATGTATCTAAAAACTTTGGCTGGTCATGAACAAAGCAGGCAAGCTGGTCCATACCCTCCAACCATGGGACTGTTTCTCCCCCATCCTTCCATATTGGAAATGGCTCCCAGTTGAATAACAAGTTACAGAGAAATTGATCTCTTTAATAGAAAGAGAAACATGTTGGAATCTCTGCTTGTGTTACCTCAATGAGAACCTCTAGCAGTTCATTACAAACAGGACACTCAGCCTCACTTGGAAGCAGACACAAAGCATTCAATCTAAATCAAACATAACTGAACAAAAACTTGTAACTTGTATCTGCACAAAGTTTGAAACTATGGAACAAGCACACCACAGGCTCAAAGCAATGAAAGTCAGTGACAAATTGAAGACGTTGCTGGGGGGGGCTATAGCCCCGGGTCTTTTGGTTGTAGCCCCGGATAGAAGCTCAAGGGCTACAACCAAAAGGCTAGCTAGCCCCGAGTCCTGACAATCCCGACATAAGTGTAGCCCCAGATCTTTTCCAGACCTACAAACACCCCTGCCTGAAAAGGTTTATCCATTAAGGTAACCAAGGCTCCCCCACATCACCTAATGTGTAGCTTCCCTATTCATGTCATGCACGTATGCAAGCACTATTTACTAAGAGCAGCATGACTATTAGCTATCCTATACTTATGAAAGCCACGTTCTTTACTAGGATTTTACACACTCCACCGAAAAGGACCTGCAACATTCCCTGGCCCGTTGGCCGAGACGTTTAGCGATACCCAAAGTTTCCTGGGTGAGCTTGGGAGGTGCGATACAGCACATCACTCGGCTTTCCATGACCTCGTCTTCACCTCCAGCACCCCAAGAAAGCGTTGCACCTTTTTTTTCTTTTTCCAGCACAAGAGCGCTGGAAATAGAGAATTATTTTAACATGCACCAATGCCATGCAGAGATTTTGCAAGGCGCACGTCGGACAGTGGGGCATGTTGTAGGGTGCTGTGGGACATGTTATGTTAACTTACATTAAAGGATATTTATACCACACACTATCACCTCTGGCGCTCTGGCAGATCTGAGAAGGGAAGAGGGTGGGATGTATTAGTAAGGTTGAGCGGGAAAAAGAGCAAGAGAGCTGTGATGTGCTGTTGGCAATCTCAGTTCAGTTAACACTGTTCGCTGAGCCTGGGTGGGCTTTTCGGTTGGTAGCCGTTGTGTGCTGTTGTGCAACGCTATGTGTTATGTTTTGTTGTTGTGATGTAGTGAAGTGCATGCAGTTTGTAGTGCTTTAGAGGTGTGGTTGTGTTTGTCTAGAGTGTTAGGGTTGTATGCAGAGGGGAGAGATTGTTTAGTGGGATTGGTTAGTGGCATCACTATTTAGAGGTGATGCATGCTAATCTCCACAATCCTGTCTAGATGTGGCGCAATGCTAATCTTTACAATTCTTTCCATATGTGATTGAAGCTGACATTCACAATTTGGTCTACATGTGATCTTTACAATTCAATTTGGATGTGACGGAAGCTAGTATTACAAGTATGTCTAGATGTGATGCAATGCTAATCTTTACAATTCTGTCTAGATGTGACGCAAGCTAATCTTTACAATTCTATCAAGATGTGACGCATTGCTAATCTTCACAATTCTGGCTGGCTGTGATGTGAGCTAGTTTTACAATTCTGTCTAGACATGAAGCAATGCCAGTCTTCACACATTCTGTTTAAACGTGATTCAAACTAATCTTCACAATTCTGTCTTGATATGATGCAAGCTAGTATTACAATTCCGTCTAAATATGACGCAATGCTAATCTTCCCAATTCTGTCTAGATGTGACGCAAGCTAATCTTTCCAGCTCTGCCTGGATGTGACACAATGCTAATCTTCAAAGATATGTTTAGATGTGACCAAATGCTAATCTTCACAATTCTGTCTAGATGTGAGGCGAGCTAATTTTTACAGTTCTGTCTAGATGTGACACAATGCTAATCTTCACAATTCTGTCTAGATGTGAGGCGAGCTAATCTTTACAGTTCGTCTTGATGTGATGCAATGCTAATCTTCACAATTCTGTCTAAATGTGACGCAATTCTGTCTAGATGTGACACAATGCTAGTCTTCACAATTCTGTTTGGATGTTAAGCGAGCTATTATGACAATTCTCTCTAGATGTGACGAGGCTAATCATCACAATTCTGTCTGGGTATGAAGCACGCTATTATTACAGTTCTGCCTAGATATGACGCAATGCTTATCTTCACAATTCTGTCTAGATGTTCTACAAGCTGACATTCCCAAGTCTGTCTAGATGTGATGAAAGCTAATCTTTAAAATCATGTCTAGTTGTGGTGCAAGATGACATTCACAATTCCGTCTTGATGTGACGTAAGCTGACATTCATAATTCTATCTAGGTATGATTCAAGCTAGTATTACAGCTCTGTCTGCATATAATGCAAGCTAATCTTCAAAATTCTGTCTGGATGTGAAGCAAGCTGGTATTACAGTTCTGTCTAGATATGATGCTAGTTAATCTTCACAATTCTGCCTAGAAATGCCGCACGCTAGTATTTTGGTTCTTTCTAGATATGATGCAAGCTGAACTTCACAATTCGGTCTAGCTATAACGCAAACTAGTATTACAGTTCTGTCTGGATATGATGTAATGCTAATCTTCACTATTCTCTCTAATTGTTATGCTGTCTCATATCTGCAATTTTATTTGGATCAGCTAGCACAGAGTATAGTCTACCGAGTTATGAGATATTGCTCACTAATAGTTATCTTGATATGAGAGATATAGCATAATCAGTCTATCTGGCACAAACAAGTTAAATGAGAAATGCTGCTGTCTGGCTCAATCAGGCTAAATGTGAAATGCTGCAATCTAGCGCAACCAGGCTCAATGCGTAATGCTGCCATCTGGCACAATCCGACTATCTGGTACAATCAGGCAAAATGTGAAATGCTGCTATCTGGCACAATCAGGCTAGCTGGCACAATCTGGCTAAATGCAAAATGGTGCTATCTTGCACAATCAGGCTGTCTGGTACAGCCAGGTTATCTGGTACAATCAGGCAAATATTATGTTACATTATGTTATGTTAAAGGATATCTATACCACACACTATGAATGCCTGAGTGGTCCCCTGGCACTCTGGTGGATCTGAAAGTTAAGAGGGTAGGATCAGTTAGTGGGTGTAGCAGGATAAAGGTAGAGCGAGATTAGATGTGTTCTGTTGACAGCTTCAGTTTGGTTAGTGCCGTTCACTGAGCATGGGTGCGGTTTCCAGATCCATGGGCTCCCATGCACTGTTGTGCGATACTATGGGCCTCATCACGGGTTTGGCGGTAACCCTTAAATCCGGTGGTAGCGCTATTACCGCTGGATTTAAGGGTCCGCCAAATCAGGGCTTCGGTGGATTTCTCCCCAGCTCTCAGCTGAGCGGGAAATCCGCCGGTGGGATGAGCGCAAAAATTCCCCATTGAGCTCAATGGGGAATGGGGCATTCCCGAATGGGCTCAGTGGGGAATGGGGACTTCCATCACCGCCAAACCCGTGATCCAGCGCTAATAGCGCCCGGGGGTTTGGCGGTAGCGCAGAAAGTGCCAGCGCTATTAGCGCCGGCATTACCGCCCAACTCGTGATGAGGCCCTATGTGTGGTTTATTTTGTTGTTGCAGTGCAGTGAAGTGCTTGCAGCTTGGGGTACAGGAGAGATGGTTGTGTTTGTTTAGTGTTTGAGAGGCGTGTGCCAACTGTTGAGGTTTTAGAGGTTGGGTTAGTGGGGTTATCTCATTCTTTCGGCCAGCTGTCTTGTGTTTCTTTCTATGGTCTTGCTGTCTGTTGGAGCATTCCCCTGCGTTTCATTCGCTCGGTTCGACGCAAGGCAGCGGATGATATCTGAGGCTGTCTAGTGCTCCGTGGGAGGAACAGGACGTGAGGGCTTCCCCCACGCAGGTTTGAGATTGCTACGGTTATCAGTAGTTTTTTGGTCCTGAGAGTGCTCTGTCTAGCTCTGTCTCCCTTTGTTCCTAGGGGGTGGTCCCCTCCCTATGAGTTCTAGGCGCTCCCTTTCCTGTCGTGTGTTAGTGTTTATCCTTCTTCGTCTCTATCGGTGGTCCTGTCCCTTGAATTTAGCCTGGTGAGGAGGCTTAGCTTTGGAGGTTCCAGATTCATTTTGGTTCTGTGGCAAAGAGCCAGGTTTTGAGTAGATTCCTGAATTTTAGGTGGTCCTTTGTATTTTGGATGTCTTTCAGGAGGGTGTTCCAGGTCTTTGCTGCCAGGTGAGAGAAGGAGGATCCCCTAGCTTTTTCTTTGTGTAAGGTTTTTGTTCAAAGCAGATATCGTTGCATGAAATTGTTATTTCCTTTTGTAGGAAGTCTGCTTCTTGGCCCTGAATTGCTCTGTTCGTTATGCACATTATTTTGAACTTGATTCAATGTTTGACTGAAAGCCAGTGTAACATTTTTAGTGCTGGGGTGATGTGGTCTCTTTGTGATATTTTGAGGAGGAGTCTGGCCGCTGCATTTTGGATACATTGCAGTTTCTTCAGTAGGTGTTCTGGCATTCCGAGGTAGAGGCTGTTGGCGTAGTCAATTATTGACATGATGAGGGCGATGATTGTCAATGTCTTATGGGAGAAGGACAGGAATGGTAAGATTCTTTTTGCCAAGTGCAGGAGAAAAAAACATTTCTTGATTATTGCATTTACTTGTGGTTCTAATGTAAGAAAATTGCCCATTAGGATTCCCAGATTTTTGACAATTTCAAATGGTTTGGGTGTTGTTCCTAGTTCAGTGGGCCATGGGACATAAGTGTTATTTTTCATGTTTTTGGATAAAATCATGATTTCTGTCTTGGCTGGGTTGCGTTTCAGGCTGTTTGTGTTCACCAGTAGAGTTCTTTGAGACATTCTCCCAGCGTTGTGTTCTCTTCTTGTGTATCTTCGATTTTATAGATGATTTGTGTGTCGGCTACGTAGTTGTAGCATGTAAGGTTGTGTTTTCTAGAATAAGAGCAGAGTTTGTGCCAGAGTCTGCATTTGTCTTTAGGCCATCCCAGAACGGTAGGAGTGCCGTCTCTGTTCCCTCGTGGGTCAAAAGCCGACTTGCGCCTGGTCAAGCTGCTGTTTATTTTTTACGTGTTCTTGTGTTAGTTTGTAGACATAGGTTACTAGTTGTTTTTCTGGGTAGGGAATGTTTGAAATCGTTTTGTAGTTGGAGAGGTCTTCCATGTCTCCTCTCGTGGCCTTGTGTAGTGGTTTGATGTGCACTGATTTGAATAATCACAGTACTTTCCATGTTATGAGTGATAGTCTTAAAAGGTTTCTGTAGTGTTCCAGGGGTGCACCATGTGTGAGGATGGATTTGTAAATGTCTGGGGGGTAGGGGTCCATGGGGGAACCTGCTTTATTGCTATGTCTTACCTGCTTGACAAATGTCTCTACTGGTATTTGTGGGAAGCGTTGGAGTATACTGTGCTTCCTTTTTTGGAGGGATTGGTTGTGTGTTTGGATTGACTGGTCTGCTTTGTATAATTTGATGAATGTCCCTGATTTTTTTATTAAATGGTCTGCTAGGTCGCCGCATAGTTAATGGGAAGGGACCAGTGTTTTTTTGCATCTTGGTGGGTTTCTCATTTCATTTATGATGTTGAACAGTTTTTTTTGGGTGTTGGGGGCTTGGGATATTCTGCTGTTGTGGTGTTTCTTTTTGGCTTCTTGAATTTCTTTTTTGTAAGATCCGATCTGTCGTTGAAATTGTGCTCTCTTTGTTTGGTCATATGCTTTCCTCCATTCCAGTTCAAGTTTTTTGTTGCTCTTTTTCATGGTGTTGAGCATTGGTGCAAACCATTTTGCCATTGCTCGCTTTCGTGACGGGGTGAAAGGTTTTTCAGGGGAGTTGCTGTCAATTGTTTCAGCGATCTATTCATGAAGTGGCTCTATTTTTCCGACGAGGTCAGCTTATTCCAGGTTCATGGTAGTTGGTTTTGTGAGTTCAAGTTGTACTATTAAGTTGCTCGCTTTGACGGCTTTGCAGTTTCTTTTTGTGATAGTTGGGAGTTTATCAGGCTTCTTGGGTGCTTTAGTTGGTAGCATGATCACAAACGGGATGATGAGGTGGTCGCTCCAGAGTATCTGTATTGGCGGTGCAGTGGCGATAAGATGTTTGTTGGTGAAGATTTCCTCAAGTGTGTGTCTCGATCTGTGTGTTGGTCCTTTAACCAATTGTTGTAGTTTCATGGCTTTTAGTTGTTTGATTAGCGATTTTTGTGAATTTGCATTTTCTTCTTCAAACCAGATGTTGAAGTCCCCGAGGATTATCAGATGTTCATGTTGGATGGCTATGTTGGTGACGGCTTCATCAATGTTGTCGGTGAAAGTTGGGTCATATGTCGGTGGTCTGTAAATCAGTATGAATTTTATGTTTGTTTTTGGGTTTACTTACAGGTGAAATACCATGGATTCACAGTTTTTGATGTTTATTGGTTTGTCTGTTTATATTTCCAGGTGTACCTTGAAAGCTACTGCTAGACCTCCTCCTTCATTTTATTCATTTCTGTTTAACTGTGTGCACTTGAAGCTGTCGGGTAGGCAGCTGTGGAGTGTGATTTTGTAGCTGTCATCCAAACATGTTTCTGTGATGAACAGGACGTCGATACCATTGTCGTAGAGCAGGTTGTATATCTCTGTGGCATGTTTCGACATTGACCTTGTGTTGATTAAGTTGCAGTGGATTTATGTGGCTTTGTTTGGTTTGTCTTTTAATATCGGTTTTGTCTTGTGGTTGTTGCATTGGTTTGCTCCCATCTTGCTCTCAGTGTTTGATGGTGATTGAGTTGCGTCTGTGTCATCATTGAGTAGGTCTTCTAGGCTAAGTATTGGGTTCTTGTTTTTTTCAGCTTCCTCTTCTATATTTTGTTGTAGTTGAAGGAGCTGTCCTCATGTTTTTGTGAAAAATGGGGTGAGGGAGTCGATTTTGTTCATATTCCTTCTGGGTGTTTCTGTTCTATTTCTGCGCGGGTCCGTTTTTTTGTTGGTCCGTCTCACTATGTTGGTGGAATTTACTTGTTCTGGTGAGTCGTTAGTCGCAAGATATGGTGTTAGGTAGAGAGATTTTTCTCTTCTTTTGGCATTTGTTCTGTTGTCAACTGTGTTTTTGGGGGTGTGTTCCGTGGGTGATTATTTGGTTAATTCCTACACCTGGTTGTCTTTCGGATCTGTGTGAAATTACGGAATGGAAAAGTCCCAAAAGTCTGTTTTGTTTTCTTCTATTTGTTCGCATATATATATATGTGGGGGGAGACACACCTCAGCCTCGCACCTTACCCCTATACATTTTTTATTAAAGGGATGGTCTAGTAAAAAAATGTATTTAAAAAATAGATAGGCCACATAAAAAAAAATACTAGCATTCTCCGTTTTAAAACTTCCTATGTAAAATTTTGAGCTATTCAAGCTCAAAATTCGAAAAAGCAAGCACAGGGGCGCAGCCATTTTGTGAAATGGAGGCCCTCCTGTGCTGGCTTTTGCTTTTGCGGCACTAATGAAGGAAAAGCCAGCCAGCTGTAGTAAACAAAGGCTACCGCTGGGTGGCTTTCCCTTCATTAGTGCTGTAGGCGGAGGACGGGGACCGGAGACCAGAGCAGGAAAGCTGCAGCTGAATCTCGGTAAGTGCTATTTATTTTTTTTACAAAAAATAAGCACTAGCTGCGATTTTTTTTCTACGTTTTCCGGGCTGGAGGAGCCCGGAAAACTTAGAAATAAAACCGCAGCTTTAAAAACGTATTTATGTTTGCGGTCGCTTTTGAAGGGGAGCACCGGAGACCCAAAGTGAAAGCCACAGCAGGCAGAAACACACGCGGTTATGTTTACATGCCGGGTAGTGTTTCTACCTGCAGCTGATTTCCCATTTGGGGAAATTTCCCGTGGGGAGCCCGAGAGACCCAAATGGGAAATGCTAAATGCTGCGTTGTCTGCCTAAATCTGCTTTCCCATTTGGGGCTCTCGGGCTCCCCGTGGGGAGCCCGAGAGCCCCAAATGTGAAAGCAGATTCAGGTAGAAACAACGCGGTTGTTTTCCGCAATGCCGCGTTGTTTCTGCCTGAATCTGCTTTTCCATTTGGGGCTCTCGGGCTCCCCACGGGGATTCAGGCAGAAACAACGCGGTTGTTTTCCGCAATGCCGCGTTGTTTCTGCCTGAATCTGCTTTTCCATTTGGGGCTCTCTGGCCCCCCGTGGGGAGCCCGAGAGCCCCAAATGGTAAAGCAGATTCAGGCAGACACAACGCAGTTGTGTTGGAAAACGCTGCGGTTTTTCTTTCCAAGTTTCTCAGGCTCCTCCGGAGGAGCCTGAGAAACTTGGAAAGAAAAACCGCAGCGTTTTCCAACACAATAATGTTGTATTTATGTTTGCGGTCGCTTCAAAAGCGACCGCAAACATAAATACGTTTTTAAAGCTGCGGTTTTATTTCTAAGTTTTCCGGGCTCCTCCAGCCCGGAAAACTTAGAAAAAAAAACGCAGCTAGTGCTTATTTTTTGTAAAAAAAATAAATAGCACTTACCGAGATTCAGCTGCAGCTTTCCTGCTCTGGTCTCCGGTCCCCGTCCTCCGCCTACAGCACTAATGAAGGGAAAGCCACCCAGCGGTAGCCTTTGTTTACTACAGCTGGCTGGCTTTTCCTTCATTAGTGCTGCAAAAGCAAAAGCCAGCACAGGAGGGCCTCCATTTCACAAAATGGCTGCGCCCCTGTGCTTGCTTTTTCGAATTTTGAGCTTGAATAGCTCAAAATTTTACATAGGAAGTTTTAAAACGGAGAATGCTAGTATTTTTTTTTTTATGTGGCCTATCTATTTTTTAAATAAAAATTTTTACTAGACCATCCCTTTAACTTTACCCCCACCACATATATGTATAGAGAATTTAATGGACTTTTTAAACTGCTGCAAATGAAAAATAAAGGTTGTTTTATAACATACAACCGGCGTTGCAGTGTTTGCTGTTGGCTGTCCGTGATTACTACTTGCCATTTGGAACACTTTTGTATGTGGAGTGCTGCTCGCCTGAACAGTGTCTTCTGATGTCGTTCTCATTTGAAATATTTTTACGCTGACCACGTTGCAGCGCGGAGCAGCACCAACGCTTTAATGTTGGACACAACGGGCTTGGAAGCACTTCGGATGTGGTGTTTCTTTGCTTCCAAAGCAGCTGGGAACTCGTCAAAAGGATTGCGTATAACGTTCCATTTCAGTAGCAGTTGGAGGAGGAACGCCGGATGCAGCACAAACTGACAGTGTCGGAGGGTGCAGAAAGTAAAGGCTGCTTCGGTAAATACCCCTAACGACTTGCTAATTTACTGAAACACAATGCTTGGTGAATGTTTAAATTGCGAGTTCCCCCACAAAATGAAGCATGTCGCAGTACAGTGGCTTTAAAGTACTAACCAGCGACCACAGTCCAATTTGGATACTAACTGTGTTCCGAAAATCAACATTAAGAAATAAATATCTAAATCAACAAAACTTTTTTCACGAACGCCAATGACAAAATAGAGTGGATTTCCAACTCCACCTATTATGGCTTCCGAGGCCAGCAGAGAGGCAGCAAGGAAGGAACAGGCAACTTCTCTGTTTAATGAAACTTTGCCAACAATTAAAGAAAAGGATTTACCCAGAACAGACAAAATGAAGGACAATAATGAAATAACATTGCTAAAAGACCTAGAAAAGGTGCGGAAAAAAGAGATCAGTAAATGGTGAGAGGAGCACTCCTTGCAGAATTATTTAGATGTGGGCAGAATACCACTTGGGCTACGAATTCTTACCATACCATCATTTGAGGAGCAGGATCCCATAATGCTGCAAGAATGGGGCAACGCAACCAACCATTGCTCAAAACAATTCTTACAGTTGCTGGTGAAGTATGCAGGCAACGATCGTACCAAAATTCTGCAACAAATTGTGGATATGGAGGAAAAATTGAAAACTATAAAAGAAACAGAAGAAGGAAAAAAGCTTCAAGCAAGTATTGAGATAGGATAAGTCTTATGAGGAAGAAATTAAATTGAGGAAGCAACAGAAGTTTCTAAGAGACAAAGGCGACTACGAACAAGGCCGAGTTTATACCGTTGCGCACAGATTTGACCAAATACGACAAAAAGCAAAGGAAACATCATTGGCTCCTACGGCTCAAAATGCAAATCCTCAAGAATCAACAGCCCCTACCTCGGAGTCGGATGTGACTGAAAGCGAAGAAGAAGAGCCTATTACACGTCTCAATTCTTTAGAGGAAATGAGACTGTTGTGCAGGATGGGCGGACAAAAAACAAAAAAGCCAGAGGAGGTGCCTCAAACACAAAAGGACAAGGACGAGGTGGAAGAAAATAACGAGGAGGGGGCAGAGGGGCAACAAATTCAGACAGCTCTCTGCCATTAAGATCGCTGCGCTCTGGGAAATAACTAATCATGTTAGAGAAGCCACCAACAAACAGCAGATTATTAATCTATCCGATCATGTTCTCACTACAGAAGAGAAACACATTTTGAAACTGGGACTCAATTTCTGTCCACTTGCCAGTTTTAACTATGTGGAAACCAGGATAGATTTGGACAGATTCATTCGCAAGCTGCGACTCAAGACGTTTTTTGCCACTTCTACATATAAAAAGAAGCCGAAAGACACTTTAGAGGGAAGGACAGAAATCACCATTGCAGAAATGGACACCTTGATAACTCTTGATGACCTAGAACAGGAGAGTCACACAGAAAGTAATGAGTTTGGTACCAACTTGGAAAGATTGGGGATTTGCACAGATTGGCCGTCGACTAGCAAGCTAAAATGCAAATCAAAATGTAATCCATTAAGTGCCCAGAACATTCACATCGAAGCCTTCGCCAATTTAGTCATTGATGACTTGAAAGAAGAGAGAAGAAAAACATATAGACAACCCCAGAGCAACCTGTCGAAAAAACAAAAGAAAGTGTTAACAGATATTGCGAAGCTGGATAAATACATAATAAAACCAGCTGATAAGTGTTGTAATATAGTCATCATGAAAAAAAGTGACTATATTGCTGAAGCTTATAAACAATTGAATGATGTGAACTGTTATGAACGATTAAAGACCAATCCCATTAAGATATTGGAAAATGATGTATGGACTTTCCTAACTAAATGGCAAAAGGCAGACATTCTTGAGGAGGAAATGGTGAAATTCTTATTTTCCAAGAACTCAATAACTCCCACTATCTACTTCCTCCCAAAGGTCCATAAGAATCCTCTCAAGCCACCTGGCAGACCTATTGTGACACTGTGCGGGTCACTTTTGGAAAACATGTCTCAGTTTATAGACGAGGTTCTTTGCACTTTCGTAACTACACTACCATCATATGTTAGGGACACAACGGATTTCCTACTGAAAATTGACGAACTTCCTTGGGAACCCACCTACTTACTGGCAACCATGGACGTTGTGTCCCTCTACACGTCTATTAAACATAATGATGGGATCTTCGCCTGCCAAAATTTCCTCAATACAAGATCATTGAATCATTTACAACATTCTCAGATGATCTTAGAGATGATCAATATATGCTTGAATAACAATGTCTTCATATTTAGTAATGAAATTTTCCGCCAAACCCAAGGAACTGCGATGGGCACGACTTTCACACCATCATATGCAAACTTAATGATGGGACACTGGGAGAAAACAACAGTATGGGCAGAAGTTAATGAAAAGTACAATGAAAGAATTGTGTTGTGGCTCCGTTACATTGACGATTTATTTGTAATCTGGGACGGCTCCGCTGAGTTGTGGTGTGAATTTGTAAAACTACTCAACACCAACAATGTGAATCTCAAGTTCACGAAACACCACAGCCGCCAATCTATCGTATTCTTGGATGTAGAAGTCAAGATAGAGGTGCAAAAACTTGAGTCCTGCCTTTACAGAAAAATCACAGGTGCCAACATCCCGTTACACTCAAACAGCGCCCATCCCAATGTCGGAATCAAAATAATATTATACCTCCAATCGCATTGTTTTAATGTATGTTGGCCTACGCCAAGTTGTCTAAAAAACATCGAGTAAATAGATTCCGCGGCAAGGTCTTGACCTTAATGTACTATGTAAATCGCCATCTTGGATGTAGCCGCCATTTTAGGTTCTCTTGCAATGTGGAAGTCACCCTTAACATCAAAATGGAGGCAGAATGACATTTCGAGTGGGATTCTGGCCGTTGTGACCTCCGCATACATGAATGAATAATATGCCTGCAGGCCACTTGTTGGGGTCGCGAACTGAGACCTTGTCCTGTCCCTGACCTATGTGTAAATGAACAACTGTATCAGCGAAACTGATTGAAATGCATACATTATGAGATCGACCTGGCGACAAACCCTAGGCCTGGTCCTAAGAATGGTTAACCCGCAAGGGGGTTGGCCAGAGCTGGATAAAAAAGTATAAAAGCATAAGCATCCCAATGTATGGTCTCTCACACTAACGCAGTGAACTACCGTTGAAAGTTCGTTCTGTTATTCTGAGAGCCGAATAGCTATCCGTTTGTCAATTGACTTTTTGGTAATTATTGTAGCTTTTGAATAAAGCACTTTGTATGTCCTTTGTAACCTGTGTTGGTGTGTTTCCTTTGGGCTTCCCGGCCTCATATCAATTTCTTTGTTTCCACAGTTGGCGCCCGAATAGGGACCCTCAAGATTGATGCCGGATCATTGAAGGTTGACGCAGACTATCGAACCGGGATCGGACGGTGTGATTCTGCGGGCCCGACCGATCGAGACGCGATACCTCGGCAGCGCTGCACGATCCGATCCTTGGACGATAGTCGTGTGGTCTGACACGGCATCTTGACGAGGGTCAATTTTTGAGGCGGGCAGATTTGCCGAAACCACCAAACACAAGGTAAAATTTGTTAGGTAAGTTCTTTGATAAACCGTACGGTCCTCCTTAGGTTTGGTCAGGTACAGTCGTGACCCGGCTCTTAATTTAACCCTGACAATTTGAATTTGGCGTATTGTATCTGCAGACACAATTATTGACCAGGTAACACCAATTTTTTGTGAAATTCCTGGGAAATTGTCTAGCTGCTTTAGGGCTCTGTTCCGCAGCGATCTACAATCCTTGGAATTTAGCCGCCCGGCACCACAGGAGGGGTCGCCGGCGTGTACTATGTACTGTAAGTATGGCATTGGAAGTATAGCATTTAATGATATTTGGCACAGACAGACCAGACATGCCTCCGAATTTCAGTGGCCAATCAACGGTAATTTTGAGATCCCCCGTATTGAATACTTAGAATCGATCTTGTTAAAGAAAAAGGCCAGACCAGCAGCCTTTGATGTGTTACAGAATTGGAAGAAAGATGCATTACAGCAGCTTAAAAGTAGGGTTAAGCATGCACGACGTCATAAAACAAACGCCGAAAAAGCATTATTGTATGATAAAGAAAAGCGTTCAGAATCAGTTAAAAATATGGATAGAGCCTTTTCACTCGGGATCCAGAAAATGTACCCCTCTAAAGATTTCCATGTTTCTGAGGAATTTATTGAGAAATTATTAAATGAACGCAGGCCTGATGCCTCAGCGCCACCTCCGTATGCTCCTATTTTGGGTGCTCTGCCCATTCCTGTTGTCGATCCTGTTGTTATTCCTGTTCCCCCTGTACAGCCTATTGTTCCTAGTCCTTTGGTTGTTGTTCCTCCGCCTATCGCGCCGCCCCTTCCCTCTGCACCGATAGCTGCACCTTTATTAAATTTACCTATACCTCCGCTCCCGAGTGGCCCCGTATTGACTGAAGTCGATCCAGGTGCAGGATCAAAGATTGTGACTCGTAGTACTGTTTCTGCAGATAAGAAACAGGAATTGTTTGCATGGGCTAAGCATTGCATGGAGAAGGGTGATCAAGTCAATGTTTTTTCCACATTATCTAATTTGAATAGTTTTCCCGAGAAAAATGTTTTTATCGAAGGTCTGGGGACTCATTTGTGTGTGATGTGGGGTAGATTACAAAATTCAGATCTTCCACAAGGGGTGAGAGATCTGAATGCTTTGGCACTTTCGAGGGACACAGACCAGAAAGTATATGGACATGTTGAAAAATTGTTTGAGTTTAGGAAAGACTTTGAAAAGTCGCGAGATGAGGACGACGAAGATGATAGAATATATGTACAGACATGATTCCTTCCGTGCCGTAGATCGGCACCTGAGGAAGTACGAATTTGTACTAAAGATGCGGTTCGATGGATCTCGGATTCATCGATACCGCCAGATGAAGTGTATGACACGTATAGTCAGTATACAGTAGAAATGCAAAGAAAGGTAATTCAGGTGATGGTACAGCATCTGCAAGAGGAATGTGTAAGGAAGAGGGTTAGTTGCCCCATAGAATTATTGGGGATTTGTAAAAGGGCTTTTTCGTCCGATACTTCTACAGCTGCCTTAGCGCTCGTCCTGGCTCTCTTGCTTAGTAAGCGGCCGGAGGTACCTATATCTCAGTTGCCTATGAGAGAGGTTCCTCCGACCTTTGTCCCAAAAGTTGAGATCCCCGCCAACGCTGGGACTGGTGCCCCCGCTGTGGATATCCCTGCACATCATGTATCGCAATTTGTTCACGTCCCGTTTTCACGACAGGAAGTGAACACAATTAGACAATCAGTTCCCGATATTAGGAAAGACCCGACGGGGTTTTAAAAAGAAATAGAGTCCGTTTTACAGTCCTCTGTGTTCACCTTGAGTGACATTAACTTGTTATTCCCTGTACTCCTACCCGTAGATGTATGGAAACAGGTTCGGACAATAGACGATGTGCCGGGGTTGGGAGATACGTGGGCTAATATGATTAGAATTGATGGAGAAAGACCAGCTGGTGAGAAACCACCACAGGTAAGACTTACTTTGCCTGATAGAATTGTTGCTAAACTAATAACTATAATTCCAGAGAAAAGGATTATTTGGGACAAGCTTACGGCCTGTGTCCAAGGGAAAACTGAAGGCGCCACCAAATTTTTTAATAGATTCGAGTAGGTATTTTCTGACTTCAGTGGACAGGATTTAGGTACAGAGTCGGGGAAGAGGTTGTTCGTGGACAAATTTGTACGTGGATTGTTACCTGACATCCAGTCACAGATTATGTCCTCTGAGAGCGCTTGGCAGGCAAAATCTCAATCTGAGGTTTTGCACATGGCTCAGTATTATGAGAACCGTGTTAATAATGAGAAGGAAAAAATTGAAAAGAGAAAGGGAGATTTGAAAACCAAAGTATTATTACAGGAAATTGTTAGAAACCCCAGAGGAGGCACGACACAGACTAGAGGTCAGTACGGCCCAAAAGGAAATGCTCCTTTGAGTCCTGTGAATATTAATCAATGTGCTTATTGCCGGCAGGAAGGTCATTGGCGAGCACAGTGCCCTGTCCTTCGCCAGAGGACAAACAGTGCGTTTGGGGGTATGGGTAGACGATCCAGGGGCCGCCCCGGAGCAGGGGGCCCTGACAGAGGTCAGCTTTTACAAGATCCTCAGCAACCTTTTTCACTGGAAAATCAGACCTCGAGTACGGACTCGAGAAACATATTTGATCACCCTTCTGCTGCCTACCTTTCTGAAGAGCTTCCTTCTGACGAGGCTCTGTTCCATTAGGATTGCCCGAAGCAGGGTTTGGAACCTTCGCCTATTCCCGTTAATCAGATAGGCCCCGACGTTGAATTATTAGTAGGGAATAGGAAACACCAGTTTTTGATTGACACCGGAGCACAGAAGTGCTCCATTGATCATTCTCGGGTTCCAAACATCCCACTGCCAGGGCAAACAAACGTTTCTGTAGGATTTTCCGGTATACCAACTGTCTGTCCGGTTTCTGCGCCGGTATCCATTTCTTTGGGTCCCTTTACGGACCATTGTCCTTTTCTTCTCACTTCAAACTGTGGAGAGAATTTGCTGGGGTTGAATTTGTTAAAGAAATTGAACACAGTAATTCATTGTTCTTCGGATGGAGTACGGCTGACGGTTTCACCCCAGCAACTTCCTAATTCTCAGTTCTTGATTCGACCTTTACCTCCCGAGTTTAGCATTGTCCCGGAATGTTTGTGGGCGGTGGACGACAATGATGTCGGAGTGTTACAGATTGAGCCTGTTAAAATAGTTCTGAAACATGGAGTGAAACTGCCACGCATCCCGCAGTATAAAATATCAGTAGAAGGCGAACGTGCTTTGAAATGCATTGTCTCCGACTTTGTGCACCATGGGGTGATCGAGGAGATTACAGGTAGTTTATGTAACAGTCCGATCTTGCCTGTATATATGAAAGGCGACATTGCAATTCCATACCGGTTCATAATCGATCTTCGTGCTATTAACAGAGTGGTCGCCGCACAATTTCCTATTGTGCCCGATGTGACGACGATATTGACAATGATCCCTGCTACGGCTACGCACTTTAGCGTTGTGGATCTAAAAAACGCCTTCTTTAGTATTCCTATACATAAAGAAAGCAGATATCTGTTTGCGTTCACCTTGGGGGGACGCTCATTTACATTTACAAAGGCACCCCAAGGGTATACTGAAAGTCCCAGCATTTATAGTAGAGCTTTGAAAGAGCAGCTCGACACCCTTGAATTGCCACCTACTTGCATGCTGCTTCAATATGTTGACCATTTGCTTTTGGCTGCAGACTCTGAGAGTGCCTGAAAAGAAGGCACTGTACTGTTGCTTGTTCATCTAGCTAAAAATGGTCACAAAGCTTCACTTAAAAAATGTCAATATTGTTGTCAGGAGGTTTCCTATTTAGGCTACCTCCTGTCAAAGGAGGGGAGAAGATTGACACCTGAAAGAATAAAACACATTTCTGGCATGTCTGTTCCAAATACACAGAAGGAAGTCAGAGCCCTGATAGGTATGGCTTCTTACTGTAGGTTGTGGATCCCGAACTTCTCACTAGTGATAAAACCGATGTTGGCTCTGACGATGAAGGGCATTTCTCTGCCACTGCCATGGGAATCGGAACATCAATGATCATTTGAGCTTCTCAAAACCGCGCTATGTTCGGCACCGGTTCTGGGTACTCCAAATTATGACAAGGCCTTTGTGTTGTTTGTGCATGAATGTGATGGATGTGCTTTGGCTGTGTTAACACAGGAACACGGAGGGAAGAATAGGCCGTGCGGCTACTACTCCTCCGCCCTTGATCCTGTCGCATGCGCTTTGCCAAGATGTTTGCGCGCTGTCGCTGCTGCTGCCGCGTCTGTAAAACAGAGTGAGGGAATGGTCCTAGGCCATGATTTGATTTTGATGGTACCACACTCTGTTGATATTCTATTGAACAAAACCCAAACGCAACACCTCACCTCTGCGCGGTTAACAAGGTATGAACTAATTCTGTTTGCCCCTCATATCCAAATTAAGAGGTGTTGTGTTCTTAATCCGGCTGAACTCTTACCTTTCCCGCAAAACACTGTTTGCGGTGACGAAGAATTACATGACTGCCTGTACACCACTGAACAAGAAACGAAGGACAGGATAGATCTCATAGATACTCCTTTGGATAATGCAGAAGGGGAGCTGTTTTGTGATGGCTCCTACTTCAAACTTTCGGATGGTACATCTACACCTGCTTATGCAGTTACTACATTGAGCAAAATTGTCGAAACTAAGAGAATTTCGCATAACTCCGCGCAGGCCGCAGAGATTATAGCGTTGACCCGAGCTTGTGAACTTTCCCAAGGGCGTAGAGTGAATATATATACTGATAGTCAGTACGCATTTGGGGTGGCTCACAACTTTGGAAAGCTCTGGTTGGAAAGAGGGTTCCTGACCTCACATGGGACCAAGATCCAGCATGGCCCCTTGATAGTGCAATTACTCTCGGCGCTCTCACTCCCTAGACAGTTAGCGATCATGAAATGTGCAGCACATCGGAAAGTCATAGATGATGTGGGCAAAGGGAACGCTTTTGCGGATTGGATAGCCAGACAAACGGCCACAGACCTTAGCACGGACATGTATGCCTCTAGAGAAATGAGAGATGCTTGCATAATGGATGAAGGTATTGGGTCTGTGCGAGATATTCAAACTGATGCCACGATAGAGGAATCAAAAAGGTGGGATGAAGGAATGGGGAAACTGGATGACGAAGGGTGTTGGGTGGATACATCCGAAGGGAAATGGTTGCTCCCTGATTCATATGTATTGGCAATGGTTACGATGGCACACGGTCCTACGCATGTGTGTGCCCAGCAGATCACGAAAATGCTAGAACAAGTTTGGGTAAATGACAAGATTCTGGAGACTGCAAAGAGGCACGTCCAGAACTGTATGATCTGCTTACAGCACAATGTGGGGAAGGGGACAGCGACCCCAAGGGGAAGCTTTGGGCCTCCCTTCTGTCCCCTTCGAGGTCATTCACTTTGACTTTATTGAGATGGAACGATGTAATAATCTAAAATATGTTCTTGTAATTATTTGTGCCTTCAGTAAGTGGGTCGAGGCTTTCCCCGTCAAAGATGCTACCGCCATGGCTACTGCAAAGATTATGGTAAAAGAATTATTTCCTCGATTTGGGCTCCCGAGGATAATCTGGTCGGATAATGGCCCTCACTTTATCGCAGCAGTAATTTTGCAAATATGCACAGCCCTATGTATTGAGAAACGATTTCATTCAGCTAGACATCCTCAAAGCGCTGGGTTGGTGGAAAGACACAATGGTATTTTAAAGAATAAACTTGAAAAAACATGTGCTGATACCAAACTAAAATGGCCAGATGCCTTACCTATTGTGTTATTAGCTATGCGTACCACACCTCAGACTAGAACTGGGCTTTCTCCATTTGAAGTAGTGATGGGGAGACCTGCTAACATTTGGGGTCTCCCGAAACCTAAAACCCTGAGAGAGGTGGAAAATGTATTGCTTTTAGACTACTATAACCGGTTAACAAAAAACCTGTATTTCATTTATCACCAGGTTTACTCAGCTTTACCTATACGGTTCACAGGCCCAGGACACGATATACAGCCTGGAAGTTGGGTCCTAGTGAAGGCCTACGAGAGGTCTTCCTGTCTCGCGCCTCGCTGGCGGGGACCCCATCAGGTGTTATTGGTCACCAGGACAGCAGTGCGGGTGGCTGGAAAGAAGAACTGGATTCACGCGACGCACGTCAAGAAACTTCCTCACCCGACGCCACATGTTACAGAAGAAGCAGAACCCCTCGCTGACGCTACAGTCTCTGATCTTGGAGTAGCAAACAGCGCTGTGAGTGCGTCGGAGAAGTTCTCTGAGCCTGAGGAGCTTGGGGAACAGTCCATTTCGTCTCCGCACTCTCTTGAAAAATCACTTCCGGAAAACACTGTTTCGAGCTCTGCGACTTCCGTCGCCTCCGACATGTCGCTTCCCTCAGGAAGTGACGACACTTTACTTCCGGACCAGACAATTTTGGGTACCACCAGGTACAACCTTCGACCAAGGAAATAGAACTATGCACGAGTTTTGCGTGCATTCGAAAAAAGGAAGTGATCGGAAATTCTCTTGTTAAGAGAAAGTTTTGTTGAACAAAAGGGATTCTGCTGGCTAGGGTTGGGAAGGACTAAGAAATCGCGCGACCGTAGCGTCGCCAGCAACGAACATTGGGGTCGTCGATTGAGGAACTACGATGCCTGCCATCTCCGCTGCTGCCCCCCGCTGTGGACTTGTGAATAAGGGGTGACCGAATTGGACAATGAACAATGTGCCTGGGCCCCGAAAACGTTCTGTTGTGTGTTGATAATGATAATTGTTATTTTTGCAACTGCTGCTGTAGGACTTTGGTATTTTGAAGAAATCTATCCTCTGAAACCTTTATTACCGACCGAGATTGTACCAACTGTTTTGACTCCCTCTGTACACCTTCACACTCTGTCCCCTAGAGACTCCCAACATAGACAAAAGTATCATAATAACACTCTGATGATAGTAATGAATGCTACTCATGCCATTTTTAATAAGAGTAATTGTTGGATTTGTACTCATTTACCGCAACATGGGAACAAGGAACTGGGATGGTATATACATCCTCTACCTTTAACGACTGCTTGCTATGCCTCTATTAGAGCACTATTCTTTGGCCGATGGAATGATAGCATCTCAGGGAACTTTGATGGAACTAATTTGAATGATTTCGAGAAGCGCGAATTGACTCCCCTGGGATGCTCGCTTTTCGCAAATAGAAGTAAACCTAACGTCGCTTCTATTAGGCTGTCTGACAAACTATCTCTTCCTTTTCAAACGCTGATTTCCTTTAAAATGGCTCTGATAGGCAATAAGGATGCTGTACCTCCTTCTTATTCTATAAATCATAGTCCTAACTCGGTTCCCTTCTGTGTACAGAGAAATGGCACTAGGCCAATGGGAGATTTTGAAGCTTGTAAAAACGTTGTAAATTTGACTGGGGAAAACAGGCCTCTGTATGTAGGGGGGCCTGTTTATTTTGTTTGTGGTAGTTTAGCATTTCCCTGGTTGCCCAAGGATTGGCAGGGAACCTGTTATTTCGGAATATTGTTACCCGGGGTATTTATAGCAAGTACATTAGAGATTTCTAAGGCTCGCCCACGGCGAGACGACAACGGAGATACCCCTGGGCAAGTATTGGGGGACATAGCGAAATCAGTTGTGCCCTTTTGGGGACAAATAACAAACTCAGAGAACATTAGGGGACTAGCAAGGGTACTGGAGAGAACGATCAACCGGACCACGGACATACTCTACAATATGACCTTAGAGCAAAAGGCAATAAGATTGGTAGCACTTCAAAATCGGATGGCATTAGATGTCATTCTGGCAGAACGAGGTGGAGTATGCAAATTAGTGGGGTCCGCTTGTTGTGTTTTCGTACCAGACTCCTTGCCAACAATTTTTAAAGCAATACAGAACTTGCATACTCTCAGTTCTGAAGTACATATCCCTGTAGGAGACTGGAACCTTAGTACTTGGTTCTGGGATTCTTTGCGATCTTGGGGTTGGAAGGTGCTTTCCATTATTCTGGTTATTTTGGGGATCCTGTTATTCCTTTGTTGCTCTTTTCAATGCCTCCCAAGTATGTGTGGAATGTTAGGGGGGTGTTGTGCCCAAGCAGTGAGCACAATAGGGCATAAAATATATGCCCCAGATACAGCATCTAAAGAATTCATGTTACAAGAGGTTTTTATGAACAACCTTATGGCTATAGACATTACAGACAATGATGCGGAATCTATGGATGATAGCACATGGAAATATTTTCAAAAGTATTAGGACTGATGTTTAGCACTTGGCATAGGCCAAAAGGTGGGTCTGTCAGAATCGAAATAATATTATACCTCCAATCGCATTGTTTTAATGTATGTTGGCCTACGCCAAGTTGTCTAAAAAACATCGAGTAAATAGATTCTGCGGCAAGGTCTTGACCTTAATGTACTATGTAAATCGCCATCTTTGATTTAGCCGCCATTTTAGGTTCTCTTGCCATGTGGAAGTCACCCTGAACATCAAAATGGAGGCCGAATGACATTTCGAGTGGGATTCTGGCCGTTGTGACCTCCGCATACATGAATGAATAATATGCCTGCAGGCCACTTGTTGGGGTCGCGAAATGAGACCTTGTCCTGTCCCTGACCTATGCGTAAACGAACAACTGTATCAGCGAAACTGATCGAAATGCATACATTATGGGATCGACCTGGCGACGAACCCTAGGCCTGGTCCTAAGAATGCTTAACCCGCGAGGGGGTTGGCCAGAGCTGGATAAAAAAGTATAAAAGCATAAGCATCCCAATGTACGGTCTCTCATACTAACGCAGTGAACTACCGTTAAAAGTTTGTTCTGTTATTCTGAGAGCCGAATAGCTATCCGTTTGTCAATTGACTTTCTGGTAATTATTGTAGCTTTTGAATAAAGCACTTTGTATGTCCTTTGTAACCTGTGATGGTGTGTTTCCTTTGGGCTTCCCGGCCTCATATCAATTTCTTTGTTTCCACACCAAGACTCTTCTATGGAGTATTCCATATGGAGAGTTTATCCACATCAGACGCAACTGCCGCAAAATTGTGGATTTTGACTTAGCCAGTAAAGTAACGGCTCAAAACTTCCAACAACAGCAGTACCCAAAAAAGATCATTGAAAGGGCATATCTAAATGTCTGAGAAATGAATAGACACAAAATGTTAATAACATTTGGAAGCCACTCACGCATCATCAAACGGATAATTAATAAGTAGTGGAAAGTGCTGAAAGCAGATAAAGACATGGGTGGTATGCCACACAATTATCCCGATATTACCTTTCGTAAAAGCGACTCCATAAAAGACTTATTGGTGAAAAGCTACATGGCCGTGGAAAGGAATGATATGAATATCAATTGGCTTTCCACAACAGGAGTTGGGTTCTTGAAATGTACCAGGTGTAAGATTCGCAAATACGCAAGGAATTGCAAAAGCTATGAGCATCAAATTTTGAAACATCTGGTCCATATCAACAGCAAAATTACATGTGAATCTGAACTGGTGGTGTATGTCTTGATGTACCCATGTCTCAAATGGTATGTGGGAAGTACTAGATGCAAGCTCAAAGTACGTATCTTGCAACACGTTAGAGCTATTATTAACAAGGACTGCTCTTAACCCATGGCTAAACATTTTTCTGAAATGCATAATGCTGACCCAGCCTATCTTACGTTTTTTGGCATACATAAGGTCATTCCAGGTCCCAGGGGAGGTGATAATGAGAGAACACTCCAACAAGAAGAGACTAAATTCATTTTAGACTTTGAGAGTAAGACCCCGGTGGGACACAACATTTATGAGGAGCTTTACACCTTTTTGGGGACATAAGGACCACACTTAATATGATACAGTACCGCAATTAGCTCATCAATTTTAATGACCCTACATTGTAACCTTATATGTTTGACTTTTTGAGCAAAGTTTTCTTTCTTTCCTTTTTTACTTATCACTTTTTATCTTTCGCTTTTTATGGTGATTTACAATTTAACTCAAATATTGAATTGATTTGGCAAATCAGTGTACACAGGGAGACATTTAAATTGATGACAACACGATTTTAGCATGTTATCTGAGTAGTGGTATCTTCTATACATCTTTAAGATATCTGATGTTTTTACAATAGTGCGATTAGAAATTCATTTTAGTGTTAGGACTTTGTCATTCTTTGTCATATATATGCACTCGGCACTTTAGTACATATTTCTCCTTCATACCCATTTTGATACTACTATGCCTAAAATAGAAAATATAGGAATACATTATTGCAAACTTATTATTTGAGGTAGATCTTAAGTATGTGATTCTGCAAGAAATCTGGTTCTCCGTGTTGTACTATGCAAAAAAAATGTAATGTATCAAACCAGTTTAGAGAACGTCAGTAGTTTGCACTATGCACTTTATACTATGACAACATTGTTCTTTTTAAGGTTAAACTATCCCTATCATAGGAATGCACTTTTTGCACATAAAAATATCAATGTATTTTGAAATATCCCTGAATACATTAGATATGCACTATGCACTTTATATTTTTACAACACTGCTTACTAACTGAGATACTAATTCGAAACACAAACATCTCCATTGTTATGGTGATACATGTATATAATGACGACCTTGGTCTGCAAACATCTTTTGCAGATTTTAATGCATTACATTATTTCTGTTATGGCTAAGGGTAGAGATCGTTCCATGCCTATGCACTTGGCAAACATTCTTTCTTAAAAAGAATTAATGATGATGAATGCATTCATTATAAGTGACTTGGTGAACATATTCTTGGTCTCTAAATTGGAGTAATATGTCAAACTCTTTTTTTAAAAAATATGTCCATAACACTATGCTAACAACATTGTACTAAGCACGACTAGGTACCGCCTTTTTGATCACGGACCGAGTCATATGTAATTGTTTCGTTAAAAAACAATAACTTTTAAAGGCTACAAATTGTGTTTGCATTGCTCCGGTTTAAAAGCCAGGTTTTGTCTGTGTAATACAAACTAAACAGGTTAAATTGGGAGTTACTCCACGTTATTAGTAATGGAAACTAGTAGCACAAGCCAAAATAGCTAACAGCCATCATGTTGATTCTGTAAGTCACCTTTTCTATGTTTTTCACTGAGGTGTGTGTTTTTCATAAAAACGAACTTCCTGTGGGTGATGAGTGACTGTGAACAAGCCACTGGGTAGTGGCAAAACGCATCAGGCTGCCGTCTGGCAGGAAACTTCTCACTGGTAGAATTTAATGGACTTTTTAAACTGCTGTAAATGAAAAATAAAGGTTGTTTTATAACATACAACTGGCGTTGCAGTGTTTGCTGTTGGCTGTCCGTGATTACTATTTGCCATTTGGAACACTTTTGTATGTGGAGTGCTGCCCGCCTGATCAGTGTCTTCTGATGCCGTTCTCATTTGAAATATATATTTATATATATTTATATATATGAACAAATAGGGGGCTTTTCACTTTTTGCCCTCAGCCATTTTGTCCTATTCCTGTCTTTCGCATGGTCCCGTTCATTTTCGTGGCATGTTGCGTTCTTTTGTGGTAGGTTGTTTTAGGTGTTTTTTTTGTGTTTGGGTTGTCGGTGTTGTTATCTTTTGGGTTTCGTTGGTTTGTACTTTTGTTTGCGTTTAGCTTTCTTTTTTGGTTTCAGGGGCTGTAGCCCACATGCAATGCTTTCCTGGTTAGATTGTGACGGTACTTGGCTTCCTTACATTTGCAATTGTAGGTGTAATGCTTTAGCGTTGGGTGCTCTTATGGCTTGGTATGTTGGGTGGTTGTGGGGGAGGGTGGAAGGCTGTTGGGGGAGTAGCCTGTGGGTCCTTGCCTTACCGTTCGATTTAATAGGGGGGGAGCAGGGGAGGTCCGAGAAGGTCCAAGGCTTTATGAGATTCAAGGCTCATTGTTGGGGTTTCTGGTTATCTCTATAAGTGTTTGTCTAGTTTTAGATATGCAGTCAATGAAAAAGACTCCCCTTTTTTTCTTTTTCTGGACAGTAGGGAGAAGGCCAGAGTTTCAAAGCACAGTAGTTATAGAGATGGTGACACTCCAAGATCCGAGTTTTCTCTGTAGTTGAACTATGGCTATCAGGCACAGCCGGGCTACCCAGTACAGGTCAGGCTAAATGGCAATTGCGGCTCTTTAGGTCAGTCAGGCTAACTTTGAGGTAGGCTCTCTGGCACAATCAGGCTGAATGTGAGATGAGGCTGTCCATCACAATTAGGCTATCTGGCAGAAATCTGGCTGGTTAAGGAATGCTGCTATCTTGCACAATCAGGCTAAATGTGAAATGCTGCTATCTGGCACAATGAGGTTTTCTGTCACAATTAGGCTATCTGGTACAATCAAGCTATCTGGCAAAATTGGGTTACCTGGCACAATTAGGCTATCTGGCACAATTAGGCTATGTGGCACAATCAGGCTATCTGGCCCAATCAGGCTAGCTGGCACAATTAGGTCACCTGGCACAATCAGGCTACTTGTGGAATGCTGCTATCTGGCACAAACAGGCTACCTGGTACAATTGGGCTATCTGGCACAATTAGGCTTTCTGGCACAATTAGGCTTTCTCACACAATTGGGCTTTTTGGTCCAATTAGGTTACCTGGCATAATCAGGCTAAATGTGGAATGCTGCTATTTGGCACAATCAGGCTAAATGTGGAATGTTGCTATCTGGCACAAGCAGGCTGTCTGGCACAGTCAGGCTATCTGGCACAACAAGATTATCTGGCACAATTGGGCTCTCTGGCACAATCAAGCTATCTGGCACAATTAGGCTATCTGGCACAATTAGGCTATATGGCACAGTTAGGCTACTTGGCACACTCAGGCTAAACGTGGAGTCCTGCTATCTGGCACAAGCAGGATATCTGGCACAATCAGGTTATATGGTACAATCAGGTTATCGGGCACAATTAGGCTATCTGATAAAATTAGGTTACCTGGCACAATCAGGCTGAATGTGAAATGCTATCTGGAACAATCAGGCTATCTGGCACAATCAGGCTATCTGGCACAACTAGGCTATCTACTACAATTAGGTTACCTAACACAATCAGTCTAAATGTGAAATGCTGCTATCTGGCACAATCAGGCTACCTGGCACAATCAGGCTATCTGGTACAATGAGGCTATCTGGTGCAATTAGGTTTACTGGCACAATCAGGCTAAATGTGAAATGGTGCTATCTGGCACAATCAGGTTATCTGGCACAATCAGGCTAAATGTGAAATGCTGCTATCTGGCACAATCAGGCTATCTGGCACAATTAGGCTATCTGGCACAATCAGGCTATCTGGTACAATTAGGCTATCGGGTACAATCAGGATATCTGGTACAATTATGTTATCTTGCACAATCCGGCTTAATGTGTAATGCTGCTATCTGGCACAATTAGGCTATCTGACACAATCAGGCTAAATGTGGAATGTTACTATCTGGCACAAATGGCTATCTTGGACAATCAGGCTATCAGGCACAATTAGGTTACCTGGCACAATCTGGCTAAATGTGAAATGCTGCTATTTGGCACAATCAGGCTAAATGTGGAATGTTGCTATCTGGCACAAGCAGGCTGTCTGGCACAGTCAGGCTATCTGGCACAATTAGGCTTTCTGGCACAATTAGGCTTTCTGGCACAATCAGGCTATCACGCACAATTAGGTTACTTGGCACAATCAGGCTAAATGTGAAATGCTGCTATTTGGCACACAAAGGCTATTTGGCACAGACAGGCTATCTGGCACAAATAGGCTTTCTGCAACGATTAGGCTTTCTGGCACAATCAGGCTATCTGGCACATTCCGGCTAAATGTAAAATGCTGCTATCTTGCACAATCAGGCTATCTGGCACAATTAGGTTATCTGGCACAATTAGGCTATCTGGCACAATCAGGCTATCTGGAACAATCAGGCTATCTGGCACAAATAGGTTATCTGGCACAATTAGGCTATCTGGCACAATCAGGCTATCTGGAACAATCAGGCTATCTGGTACCATTAGGTTAAGTGTGAATGTGATAAGGAGCGTTTGGGTTGGCCAGTTTAGTGGGGGCAGTAATGGCTGCACCACCCAGCCCGCAACCGCACTTACTCAGTCATTGCCTGCTGGGTGGAAGTAGCGTGCTCTCACTCTCATGGCCCTAATCCTCTACCTCTGGGGTCCTCAAACCTATCGGGATGAATCTACATATTAGTTCTCAAGGTTCTTTGGACTCAAACCACCCATAGTTCGTTCTAGTTGATCTGGTCGAACCTTTTTCATTTTACTACATTTTGTTGATTTTTTTTTTATAGGAATATTGTGCCACAAGCATATGCAGGGGGAGACCCCTCGCAGCCCCTCCTCCCAACCCTCATATCATAAGTATTCTCATAAACCCACTGCTCACATATATTTGGGGCAAAATCTGACAAAACCCCCAAACATTCAATGAAATCTACTTTGAGGAATTCTACTGCAGCAAAAACTCCTTATACCCATAATTCAGGTGGTTTGAGTTATGCCCCAATTAGTACCCAGAGAGGGGGGTGTGGTGGCCTCCCAGCCAATGGGGAGGCTCAGAACGTGGGCGTTACCTGACGATAATCCTGCCGGCCTGAGCCTCCTTCTCTCTGGCCTGCAACTATGGGCCCCGGGGCATTACTTGAAGTGGTAATACCCTCCTGCTCAGGGCGTATTACTTAAGTAGTTTGCTCTGCTCTGTTCTACACCTCTGTGGTTACTGAAATTCTTTCTGTTTCATTCATGTTCAGATACCACTTCTAGCTCCATCTCACTAATATCTTCTTCCTATCCTTCTCCTTAGTCCTTCACCTATCCCACACTTCTTCCTCATTCTGTTGGTCGCTAGGAAGTGACTCTTTTTACATGTGGCCTTGTACAAATCCAGTATTAAATAAAAACAATGTCAAAGTGTCACTACATTTGACACCAATCAGAAAAATATTCTATCACATTGGTCTTTTGCTGACAAAAATTATTTCAAAGAAACTGGAAACAATTGTCAAAAGCCACCTGATCACAGAAACTGTGCTTATCTGTTTCAAGGGGCGTCATCACCGAATAAGGATAAGGGCCTCGTTACAGGTGTGGTGGAAATGATCAAAACAAGTTGTGCCTGAAGTACCTCCTATTTTTAAAATACCATCCAAATGCATGCTGGCAATGATTGGGCTGTTTACGGCATGGGGTGAATATGGGCTATTTATTTATCCTGTGCAGTACTTTCTTTGTACCCCATGTCGTAAATATTCCATGACATCCAAATCTCTAATTAGGTGATTTTAAAAATAGGAGTTATTTAAAATACTACTTGTTTTTACTAATAGAACTTTGCCTGTAACAAAGCCCAATCAGAGTGCTGAGGCGGTTCCAGTGCTAAAAATAACCTGCAAAAATATTGCCATACAAGAATGGCACTGTATTTTTGCAGCAATATTAACCCATTGAACCTGTGGGGGACATCCCGCAACCTCCATATTTTTTTAAAGGGAGTGCGGGACACCCCCGGCACCCCCACTCCCATTTACCCTAAAAAATGTCCCCACTAATAATATTTCATATGGCTGTTCCCGACGACCATATATATGGCGATATTATTGGTGGGATAATATTATCTGATATCGATTTAACAGAGGGGAAAGTAATATTAGTAAAATACTGGCAAGAATTGGCATATATTCTGAATCCATTATTCTGCCTCAAACAAAGGCCAGACTAGAAAAAAAATGTAAAAAGCCTTCGATCGTAACGACAGCACAAGTCTGTGGTTTACAAAAGCTGTAGAAAAAATACAACAAAAAAGCAGAAAGATGATGGACATGTTGTCACTCAGCAGAGGCTGGAGATCAATGGCAAATACAAGAAAGTAGTACTTAAAAGTCATGTGTGAGGACAACAGAGGTTATCTGCACGGATTCTGCGGAAAAAATGTAAGAATGATGAATGCCAAAGGGCTACTGTATTTAGCAGATCCGAAAAACAGTGGGCATGGAGGCATTGCGTCAAAAAAAAGAATCAGAAAAAAACGAGGTCGAAAACATAGCATTCATTTGACCGAATTTGTACGGGATTTTCGTACTTTAAAAAACAAATAGATAGTGTGTTGCGTAAGGGTAGAAAAAATGGCAGATGGAGGTAGTGAGGGCGAGCTCTGCCTGCATTAAAGAAGAAAGGGAAAATAATTCAACCAAAAATAATTTGTTGTTTTTAGCCTTGATTTGTTTTCTTTGCTATTTTAACGTAGATCTGGCATGGAAGCATTGTTCTCCCTGTCATTTGAAAAAGATTTTAGGGCACAGAAATTCTTTATAAGAAATAATTTCTTCTTCTACTAACCAATTATTCTGAACTGTTCTGACAAAACTATACGATTGCAGCAAATTAGAGCAGGTTAACAATGTTTCTTCCAGGAATCGTACAAAAATGTTGACATGGGAATTGCGACAGCTGAAAATGCTGACATTTGTTTTTTTTAACCCCCCCCTTACACCACATATATATGTGGGGGGTTTAGAGTATAATATTAATAGTCCCCCCCGCATATATATGTGGTGTAAATGGTTAAAAAAAAAAATCAGAATTTTCGGCCGTCACAATAATCTCATATATCCTTTCTTCCACTTGCTTGGGCTAAGGTGGCCAACTTAATGAAATGGTTTTGCAAGACACAGCAGCGCATGCGAAGCTAGCTGTCTGTCATGCTAGGGGGTCCCAGAAGGTGTCATTCACACCCATCCCCCACGCCATCAACTTTTTTTGTCAAATTAGTGGCAGATGGGATACACAGCACAAAAAAAGAATACAACTGTAGAACCATTATACATACGGGACACTGACCTGTTTTATTTAATTATTTATTTATTTGTATTTGTAAAGCGCACCGCAGCCCACGGGCAACAAGGCGCTGTTGCAAGATAATGTCTTAGTTACAGGAATAAATGGACATGCTCATGGGTTACAAGGATCATGCTTTATGCAAAGTTTTACACACAAACAGAAGCAGGTTTCAAATTACATGAGTGCTGGTTTACCAAAGGGGCAATGAGCACAGTTGGCCGAGGGGCTGGGTTATACAGACAGCCATGTTTTAATGGCTTTCCTGAAAGCCGTGTGTGAATAAATTCTTCTTAGGTGGGTTGGTATGGCGTTCCATTGTGAAGGAGCGATAAACGGGAAGCTTGAACCTCCTGTGCATACTCTCAAGGTTTTAGGAACAGGCAGCTCTTGTAGGTCTAGCTGAATGGAATTGAACCAATCTCTGGGAGAGATACCTCGGAGCTGTGTTGTTGAGACACTTGTGAGTGAGGGCAAGGGTTTTTTTGAAGGTTATGCGCTCCTTAATGGGGTGCCAATGGACTAGTCTTCTGTTAGAGTTGTGCCCAGACCCTGTGGGGCAAGAGAAATGCAAACCACCTAATATGCCCACACATTGACAACATCAACACCACAGAAAAGGGCATTACAAGGAGCTTCACCTGCCTTTGATGCTTAGAGGCACCACAGGAAGTGACATTGCCACGAGAAAGCCGAGAGACAAATAACTTTGCGGAATGACCTAAATGAATGGTCACTATTATCATATATGGAGCAACTGTATAGTTAAATAAACCATGAGCGAGGCATTTTTTCAATGGCATATATAATAACACAAGGTGTAAACTGAATAACTTATAGGGACTCCAGATGAGACACAGTGAGATTAAATGATTTGCCCAGGAATGCATACTTTGATTAGGTGATTTAACCAGCACCTGTGGGTGATTTTAGCTCTTGACCACATATCTTCCCAGGGTTGGTTGACATAAGTACTCGTTATGGTTTTTGGTTTGGGTTTCATGTGCCTAAATAATATTTTGTTTATAGCAATGCCTTGAAGCAAGCACACATTGGGGCTCATTTCGGAGTTTGGTGGTATCTCAGCAGTAAATCTGCCGATTGTCAACTGAACTGTAATACTATTACCGCTACTTGGTCCAGCAGTATTGCTGCTGGGTTGAAAGTGGTGGTGGTGGTGTTACTCCCTGTTTAATTGGACTCCAACTGAGATGTTGGCAGAATTGGTGCAGCAGTAATTCTGCAAAAAATTGGCAGAAAGGTTGCACATTTACCCCGACCTCTGTCAAATTACCATCAAACTCAAAGTTGGGTGGTGCGGTAATATATTACTGGCACATTTGACTGCACCGCCCAATTTATAATGAGGCACATTACATAATAAAATAACCTCACACTATATACATTTTCAAATAACCTTGTTGAGCAAACACAGCATACAACTAAAAAGAAAGTAATGGGTGGAAGGTTTTAGATTAATCATTTGGCACAAACCTGGTCAACACAAAAGTAGAGCTGCAAAAACTAACAAGAAAACTTAAACTGAAAGTGTTCTTTGCTGAGATGGAGAATGAGAACAGAAGAGGAGAAACCCAATCTGAATTAGTCGAATTTAAACCTAAAAGCTCTTTTGTCACTCCTATCGCCGTACCCTCAATTGACATTTTTGAGAAGATGGTCCTGACAGACCTCAAGAAGATACACTTTGGTACACCCACAAAAAAGAACTTAAGCAGAGATGAGATGTCCATCATCCAAGGACTGTACACAGATGAGAACATTACAATAAGGCCAGCGGACAAAGGAGGTGCCTTAGTAATCCAAAGACTACAGACAACGGAAGTCTATAAAAATTAATGTTGAAGGCAACTAAATGATCAAACCATCTGCGCCAAGATAGATCACGACCCTACTAATAATATCAAGGCCAATTTAGAACTGGTACTCACAAGAGCTGAACAACTGGGAATGATCACACATAAAACCAAACAATACCTACAAAATCCCCGACCATAAACTCCACACTTTTATGTACTGCCAAAAATACAGAAGGATCTAATCAACACACCGGTAAGACCCGTAGTGGCAGCGACGGGAGGAATACTACAGCCTTTAGGCACCTACATTGACTACTTTCTGCAGCCAATCATACAAAAAAACAACATATGTGCAGGACAGTACCCATTTTCTGAACATCCTGGAAAAAATCAAACTTGAAGAAGGTGACATACTGTTTACCATAGACGTAAACAGCCTGTACACGAGTATACCTTATGACCTTGGACGATGAGCAGTGGAGTGGCTTCTGCTACAAAAAGGCAATATAGGAGCAATTAAGGAATACATACTCACTCTACTTAATTTCATCTCCACAAATTCATATTTTACATATGATAAGGAACATGCGGTACCTGATAAGGAGTATCAGGTACTGCAATGGGGGCCACCATGGCACCCCCATATGCCAACGCGTTTATGTATCGATTTGAGACTGAACACATTCTTATACTGTTTACCATAGACGTAAACAGCCTGTACACGAGTATACCTTATGACCTTGGACGATCAGCAGTGGAGTGGCTTCTGCTACAAAAAGGCAATATAGGAGCAATTAAGGAATACATACTCACTCTACTTAATTTCATCTCCACAAATTCATATTTTACATATGATAAGGAACATGCGGTACCTGATAAGGAGTATCAGGTACCGCAATGGGGGCCACCATGGCACCCCCATATGACAACGCGTTTATGTATCGATTTGAGACTGAACACATTCTTGAAAAAATCAAATGGAAAGCCAAATTGAAGATATGGTTACATTATATAGATGGCGTGTTTGGAATATGGCAAGACACCAGACAATCTTTAAATGAATTTCTTATATACATCAATAGAATCGATGCACACATTCAATTTACTGCAGAAATCAGCAACCCTAGCATACATTACCTGGATGTCAAAGTGAATGTTAACCAAAAATGCATTACCACCTCATTATATACAAAACCGTCAGACAGGAACAATTTATTACATCGTGTGAGCTTTCATCCTCAGAACACATTGCGCAAACTACCATATGGCGAAATGTTACATCAAAAAAGAATTATCAGTGACCAGGAAGAACTAGACCAAGAATTGAGCAAATTACAAAGGAAACTATATGCTTGTGGATATGGCAATGAGGAATTGGATCTAGCATCAGAAAAAGTTACTAATAAGACCCAAGCAAATACACTAGAACAAAAAACCAAGAGGGAAACACCGATGATTGTACATGTCTCTAAATTTCCTACCCAAAGTTTGCAGATTAAGAGGTGCATCAACAAACACTGGCCCATCCTATCCAATGACGAAAGAACCAAACAACTGTTACAGACAACACCAGTTTTTGCTTATCAACGTACAAGCAACCTAAGAGATCTCCTAGTTAATACTAGAGACAGCATACATACACCTCAGAAACACAAACAACAGGGTACATACCCATGTTTAAACTGCAGTAACTGTAACAATGTAATCAAGGGAAACGTGGTATTACACCCACACATCGGCGAAAAAATCCAACTTAGGTGTTTCGGAACATGCAACACAGAGAACAGCATCTACTGTATACAGTGCCCATGTGCCCTATGCTATGTAGGCAAAACCGGACGAAAATTCCAAACTTGCATGAACAAATACAAATCTTGTATACGGAACAAAGACCTGAATTCTGCAATAGCCAGACACTTTAACCAGAAGAACCACAATGTGGCACAATTAAGATTCCAAATATTCGAGACAATGGACAACTCACAGCCAGGCATATACCCCAAAAAGAGAAGACAACAAAGAGAAGATTACTGGATTGATTGTCTGGACTCACTATTGCCCAGAGGAATGAACAAAGAGTTTGATCTAAACTGTTTTTTATAATTTGCCCTGTTATGAAATGCTCTTTATCAATTGTTCAATAACCACTGTCTTATTTTTATTTTTATTTTTAATTTTTCTTAATCACTTGTGTATTCATTTTTACTTCGGTATCAAAATGTTGCTTTCATGCTATTAGAGAGTTTGCCGATAATAACTGAATCATGTTCAAATTAAGCAACATTAGGTGGTAATCATCACACATGTTCACCATACCATGAAGTTAGGAGCGAAGTCCTACTACCACTGTAGCATTCACGCATCACGTGGTCACTTTATGCCCTGCGCGGCTATGCGTATACACAACAACTGACTTCCACTTATGATCTTATGAGCTCCTTTATCCACTTGACACAAGATAGCCTTTAACCCAGCGCCACTTAATACGACCATCTCCATCATCATATTATTTGCGGTCTCCTACGGCCCAGAGATTATCAGTACATGCAGCATAACTTTGCTCATCCACTTCCACTGTGCAAACATACATTTAGCCTTAATATTAAACAATTAATAGAAGAGTCGCACTTAGACACAGGGACCAATACTCTTTCCAAGATGGCCGACAGCTTTTGTGACTGACGGCCATGTCGTTAGAGTAGGTTACCATGACAACAAACAGCCTAATGTTTACTAATGCAGTAAACATTACTCTAGAAGGCAGCGAGTGAATGATCAGATGCGCCAGCTGCATGCAAAGGTAAGACACGCAACCTCAAACCATTTAAACTAAATAATTAAGGACCGAGCTACGTGTACATGATGCCTTTACTATAATTACAGGACTCGAGACGTACGCCTTGATCCACACAGCGCCATTGACACTGTACACTCATAAGGCGAATGCAGACATTCGCATTCGCTTCCCATACGCTGGGCTTTCCAGGTCAGAATTTGTTTTCCATGCACTAATCCACCACTTATCTATGCAAATGTATGTTTACAGTGTGACAGACAGACTAACAATGAGGGTGTAGGATCAACCATGCATGATTACAACACCAGACACACGGCGGTTAAATGTACCGTTTAGATAGAACTGAACCTACACATTAACATGATAACATGATAAGGTGATGGGAATAGAATACAGCATGATACCATAGATAACTGGAAATATGATGCAAGCTGTGGGTACTATGCTTATGATTTTGCTTGTGTTTTGTTTTGTCTTATCTCTATGTTCTACCTTTGTGTATGTGGGTACCCTGTCAATAATCTCAATGTTTGAAATGCATATGCATATAATGATACGTTGTTGGAATCTATATGAAGTGTAATATGGTTTGGATATAGATTGGATAAGGCCCTGATGAAGGATTACAGTATCCGAAATGCATTGGCCATTGATTGATGTTTGCTTGTAAAAGGAACTAGCAAATTATTTTTCCTTTTTCTGATTTGAAAAATTCTACTCTGAAATACTTGATTAAAATCAGAGCATTTCCAGAAAAGACAAGACTTAAGTATTTATTACAAATATATTCAAAGCTGTTCATGAATCCCAACGGGAAATAAGGGTGTGCGGCACGCACTGAAGGCTATTTTGCCTAGGTTTCTCTCTCTCTTGTCCATAATTGTGTGCCTCAACACGGTGGCACACTTTAGTGGTCTGCACCCCGGAAGTTAACAAATTGGTGACTAAACAACATTTTTACAAGAATAAACAATCTCAACCAAGCGGTGCCCGCTCATCCTCTAGTTTACTCTTTAGATTAATCAGAACCACTGGCATTGCTGTGGGGAACCTTCCACACAACCGTTTTTTAGCCCGTCTGCGCCATTGCAAAAGGGGCCCAACCATATGCAAATCAGTCAGGTACTACCACCAATGGGAGCAGCCCTGCACAAACTACTCGGCCAGGTCCCCACGGCACGGAAACTCAGTATGACTTTATCTTTCTTTTCCCCACAGAAAGGCACTGTAGCAATGTGCAAAGTGATGCAAGCGTAAAGAAACCTCCCATATGTTTTAAAACTGCAGTCAGTGGGGGTCATTACGACCCAGGCGCTAAGTGGTTAACGGCGCCGTAAAAGGCTGCAGCGCCGTTAACCACTTAGCGCTTTACTACAAGGTCCCTTTGCGGGACCCGACCTGAATGGCTGGTCTGGACCAGCCGTTAAAGTAGGGACCCGCAAAGGGACCTTCGAGGTAATTACGGTACCACAATTTGCGGTACCGTAATTATCGCCTTCCCCAGTCCCATTGAGCCCTAGGGGCCAAAAATGTGAATGGGGAAGGGCCAATGTTCAATGGGGAATTACCGCCCCCCCAACCTTGGAATGGGGTGGTGATTCCCCATTGAACATTGGCGGACTCGTTACAACACCGGCAGCAACCATGGTGCTAATAGTGCCATGGGTTACCGCTAGTGTTGTAATGAGGGCCAGTATGTCCAACATCCTGTAGCACTTGGCACCCTTCCCATTTCTCATCATCCACTCTTTGCACTTCTTAAGGCCCAGAGTCTCTGCCAATAGACCCCTGCCCGCTGCGTCTGAAGCCATCCATTCCTTACTGCTCCTATGATAATGCTCTGTTGACCCAGAGCAGCGTGCTGAAAGGTTTTACAGACTCACGTGAGAGGTGTTCTGCTGCAGGTGGGAAGCTTAAATAATGACGCCTGAAGCAAAGTCAGGACCTTTCGCCGTCCCACGATAGGAGTGTGCAGGACGTGGGACACATCCCATATATTCAGGACAGTCCCGCAAAATACGGGACTGTTGGCCACCTTAGCTTGTCCGCAAGTGGACAAAGCACACGTTCTGTCGTGCATTCTGTGTTTGAGTTGAAACACAAACGTAATTCTGGCCAAGGGTTTGCGCTGGTACTTTCCCATTTGGGAGCCAGCCTAACCACAGAATGCAGGCACAGGTCTGCCGCCGATCAAAGCACATCACAATGTACACACAGGTGCAGTTGTTGGTACCCCCACCTTTAATAGATTCAAACCTTTCTTGCAGGCTTTGATCTCCTGCATCCGCTTCTTCAGGCATTTACTTCCTGTTTTTACTACGTCTCCATTTTCACATCATCAAGCTTGGGATTCGAGTTAGAGTTAGAGATAGGTTAGATTTAAAGGTAGAGGTAGGGAAAGGGTTGGTGATAGGGGTTGGGGGAAGAACATGCGTTCGATAAGAAGAAGCATTACGGGGTGTATCCCTCTGTAATGAGCACGTGCATTTTTTTGGAAGGTCAGGGGAGATAGGGCTAGGATCAGGTTTAGGATAAAACAGTGCTTTAAATCAGCTGGTCCTACTCTGAGCACCTGCACTTCTCAAGGCTAAAAAGACAGCACCGGTTCTGAACTGCGTGGCGAGTTGAAAAGGAAAGCATTCCAGTTTCCTGGAACACAATAAAGGACTAAACTCCTGCAGCCTTCGCTGTTGAAGGCTGGGCTTTCTCCCTCCTCCTCTCTCCACCACCCGCGGTGTCCATAATGTCTCCTTCAGGGCCCACCCTGCAGAACAACAGGAGAGGCAGACATTCAGCTCCTGAGCTGCCAGCTCACACCAAGCTTGGAACACCAATTCACTAATTGGGCATTCGTTGCCTCTTACACATGGGGTCCTTTGAGAGTTATCCATAGGGAGCACAGATTGATTTGGAAAGCCTGAGCAATTACTTTTTTTAACACTTTTCTTCGTAATTAGCAGTGCCTTTTCTATAATATCTAAATGTTTATGTAAGTGGAACTGTGATAAACTTTTCAGACTGAAAACCCACACACACCCAGTTGCCTACCAAATTCCTTATAAATAATTAGACAATGAAAGCGAGCAATAATAAAAGTCTCCCTTTAAAGCTTTGTTGAAGTCTATGAAGTCTGCTAGTATGACTCGCAAAATAAAAGTCTTCTTTTATTTGGCAATTCTAATTTTCTTAATGCAATGCATAACAACGGACCGAACGTTTGTGTTTCAGAATCCTAGATTCACAGCTAAAAGTGTCAGATGCATGCCAAATAATTTAATTTCACTGTGCATTTAGTGCCTGCAAAAATGGGGGTTCTCAAAGCCTGCCATCTTTTGTACATCACAATATTGGTGCCAAAACAGGATACGATTTGATGAGCGTCTCTGAGAGATGCTTATATTGGACTAACAGAATCAAATGTAAAGTTAATGGGCCTCACTATGAGTCCAGCGGAGACCCTGCAGGTGCTACCGACGGGTTGCCGCCGGACTCGTAATATTTTACTCGTGCCTGACTTCCCGGTGCCGGAATGAGATGGGTAAGAGCCCATTGATCATCCAAGAAATTTCTGGATGTACAACAGTCTATCAAAGAGGGTATGTTTTCCAGAAGTAGGTTGGGGAGATGTAATGCCACTCGAATCACCACCGTGGAAGTTTCCTATGTATGGCTTCCACCCACTTGGGAACTTTTCTCTCTTTCCCATGTCAAAGTTCCCTCGATGACCAGGAGGTCACGTTTCTCTGACGCCATGGGGGGCCAGTGGGCATTCGCGAACCATATGGTCCTTGGATCCACAGTACATACATAATCCTAATGTCCGATGGCGATCGCTCTAAGGTGGTAAGAGGACCACGGGCGGCCCCGATCCGCATGGGTCCGTTGGCCGTGGGTGTTCTCGAGCTGAGTTGGGGGTTTATGAAAAAGCTTGCGGGTTCCTGTTCTATCTACTTTTGGCTAATCTTTCCTGCATCACCAGTGGGATCATGTCAGCGACTCTGGCCATCTCATCCTTGAGGTCTTCATGGAGACCTTGTCAAAAAATGGTCAACAGAGCATCGTCGGGCCAAGCCCTACCCATAGCCAATTGTTTAAACTGGTTTATGTAAGTAACTAGATCCAGGGATCCTTGGTAAAAGTCGAGCAGTTGTTCTTGAGTGGATACTGCTCTCTCCTGCCTGCCAAACTTTACTCAGAGGCTATCGAGAAACCCTGCATAGGAATCCATCAAGGGTTTGTTGGATGTGACTAACAGGGTTGCCTAAACTAGGCTACCTCCTGCCGGGTTCGATATCACAAAGCCGACTTTGGCTCTATCTATAAGAAATAAGGCTTCTTTAACCCCTTAAGTGCCAAGGACGAGGTATCTCGTCCTTGGCTTTTGAGAGGTAATCCCAATGATGAGATACCTCGCCCTTGGCACTTAAGGGGTTAAACATGAATTGTACTGTACAAGCATCTAGAAACGTTTTGAGTTTCTTCGAATGGTATTTGCCTCCTTGCAAAGGTCAGGGAGGTGATTTGTCATAAGGTGACATGTTCACCCTTTATGGTTTGCATTTCCGCAGTCAGTGTTTGTACAGCATTAGCCAGGTGCTGTAGTTGATCCATTGCTTTTTAGGCATTGCTATCTGTCACATTTTGAATAGGAAACACACCGGCCTGCAGATGTCTTTGGGTTTGTGAAGAGTTAGGATAATCCATGATTCTGTCAGACCCCTGAATGAAGACAGGGGGTCTTGCAGAATTGGGGAAAAACCCTTAAGGAGGGAAACAACCCAGTAGATAGTCCAATCTTCTATCTGTGGGACAGTGTTGGGTTCCAGGCAAGATGGGAAGAGAGGATCCTGTGGTATCTGAGTATTTTGCAATATAGGTGAGGAGGAGGGTAATCCAGAGGGTATCCTGTTGGAGGCAGGACTAAGGAAGTGGAATAACCAGAGATGGTTGTTTGCAGGGAGTCCAAGAGGGGAAGCAGAGTGCTAGGTATGAAAGAACAAAAGAGATTGCGGCTGACAGAATGCAAGGAACACGAATAAAGTGAGTCTGCAGTTGTGGTGAGAAGTGGGATGGCTGGGTCTGTAATTGATGTGAAGAGCGCTAACGGAAGAACTGCAGGTTTCGTGAGGAGCACGTAATGTTGAAGTTGCGGTCTTGCTGAGGGGCACGCGGTATACAAAGAATTGTATGCCCAAAGCGCCGTAGTCCAGGAAAGCCTTGCTGCCGGTGGGCAGAGAGAGATGAGGCAGTAACTGCCAGGCAAAGGCTGCACGTGGGAGTTGCCACAGTGATAACGAAAGCAGAGCGCTCAGGAAATGAGAATCCAGGAAGGCACTGAAATGGGGGGAGAATTCTAAGGTCAGGCGGCGAAGGAAAAAGGGGAAAGCGCAAGGTGCGAGAGAGACAGGGAGCTGAGGAAAGTCGAATAGAGCTAGGAGGGACAGGGGGAAAGGCAAGGAGTTACCCGGATTGGGTTTGTAGCTGAAAGCTGGCCGCAGGATTCTGAAGAAAGCCGGGCAGGAAGCACGGTTGCTCGAAACAAAGGCCACAAGGAAGTAGCAACATAGCGGGCAGCTGATTTCACCATGTTTAAGTAGGGAAGTTTGTTTGTAGCTCTAGACTGCATTCCTCATTCCTGACTGTGTTCAAGTTGGTGGCCATCTTGGGTGTGTTCTTTTGGCATAGATGGATGGGTTTTAGCCTCTATTTGTTCCATATTTTCCAGGAATTGGGACGATTCTTGACATTCCCTTCCCGCACTGTGCTCTCCCTGCTTCACCTTTTTTCTGCTTTTTTCTCCTGTTTGCATCCTTCTTCTGCCTTTACTTTTTCTATGGCCTTTGCTGTACCTGGCTTTCTTGTGCAACCTCTCTACTGACCTTTTGCCCTCTTTTTTCTGCTCGTTTTCTGCTGTTTGCATCCATCTTCTGCCTTTCCTTTTCCTACAGCCTCTGGCGTACCTCGCTTCAAACACCAATTTTTTCTTGCTGTTTCAAGGTATGCGTCTGCTTTCGGATCTGCCTGTCCCCTGGGCTTGATTTCTTTTGTGTCATTTATTTTCCAACTTCTCTGTGCTATGTGTTTTACCCCATAGTCTTGCAGCTTTCCGCTTCCTTCTCCTGCCAACTGACCCGTCTCTCACCCCGCCCTCTGCCCTGAATTGGTGAAGAGATCAACTTAGCTAAATTACACAGGGCAGCCTCTGCCGGGGCAGCCTGTTGTCTAAGGGCCTCAAGGCAAAGAGCAGCTCCTGAAGTAGCAGCTCCAGACCATGTTTGCCCATGTTCGCCTGGGACAACTGCTGCCGTCAACCTGCAGCAACTGATAAGGTAATAGCTGTCTGGGTGGGGAATACAGCAATGACTGTATTCTGGAATGCCCTACCGCTCCTCTCACCTTCAAACATAGATTACCAAGATCTGCTAGCTAGTAAGTAATAGTCCTTTCACTGCTGCAAGTTAACTGTTAAGTAACATTTTATTAACTTTTGGGTCTCCATTTTAGGTGTTTTAGAAATTCTAGGTGTTAACACATTTATTGTTGTGCCCCTATTTTATTTCTTTCACCCTATATCCAGGTATCCCACATCTAGGTGTTACTGCATTTACTGTTGTGCCCCCGTTTTAGGCATTTCTCCCTCTATACAGGTATCCCAAATCTAGGTGTTAGTGCATTTACTGTTGTGCCCCATTTTTGTCGTTTCTTCCTCTAACCAGGTATCCTAAATCTAGGTGTTACTGCAATTACTGTTAGACACCCTTTTTAGGCATTCTCTTTCTAACCATGGTGTCTCATATCTAAGTGTTATTGAATTTGCTTTTATGACCTTTTTTTAGGTGTTCTCCTTCTAATCATGGTGTTTTGAATCTAGGTGTCACTGCATTTACTACTGTGCCCCCATTTTAGGCGTTTCTCCCTCTGTCCAGGTGTCCCAGGTCTGGGTGTTGCTGCATTTGCTGCTGTATCCCCAATTTGGGTGTTTCTCCCACTTTTCATGGTGTCTTGAATCTAGGTGTTACCTCCTAAACCTCAGACGACCGTACATCACTCTCCCATCACACAGGGGCCTCTCCCACTGCTCAGGGTCTCAATATAGGGAGATCTCAGCTGGCGAGACCAGCCAATTGTGGGGGACATAGGAAAACAGCATTGAAGATGAACTCCATCCGAGTTTCAGGTATGTGTAACTTGCACCACATTTGTGGAAACAGGCCACAGGCATGGCCACCCATCCATGCACTATAGAATGCAGCTATGACTATGCAATTTCGGTCTAGCAGCTCGCATAGCCGTCTACACTGAAACTCCTGACGTACCTGAACACCTTTGCCTTTAGTATATAGCGACAACCTACGAAATACATTTGGTCTAGCTGGGCACACATCGAGTCTCTGGCACTAGCACTCCATCCTAAACCACCAACTGCACCCACCCACGTGGATGAACTCCGGGCTGCTCACTGGAGCCTAACCAGTCCACCTAAGTCCTAACCTAGCAAAATGCACACATGCATCTTAAAATGTACTTTTAGAATCTCCCACACATGGACTTTGGTCCTTGAGGGCGTTCGAACCACAAAACGCATTCAGTCCATACAGATGGGGATAGGGTGCTATATAAATGACGAATACAATACAATACAAATACTTAATATAAAACCATTATACTGAGATTTTGATTGGAATCACTGATATGAGTCAGCACAGATGCTCCAAAAGACCAGGCTCAGACGTAAAAGGTTAACGAGAGTGTGAGAACATGACTGAAGTGGGAGTGGGGGGAGAGACACATAGCAATGGACACAAATAGAGAATTATTTACGAAGAGCGAGAGACACAAATAAAGTTAGACAAATGGAGAACTGGGAAAATGGAATGAGGGCCAATTTGAGATGAGCTGAAATGGGTCAGTGAGCCCCGGCCAGGCTCCTGCGTAAGAGCTACTTGTAGACCCTTCCAGGTTGAGCCCTGACCTACTTAAAGCCTAGAACAGTGAGTACTTGCACTTCTTTTTTTTTCCATTTGAAGCACTGGGATAATATTTCTTGTCAGGGTTAAGGGTAGAGGTAAGGAAAGGGTTTGGAGTGTGGGTGTAGCAGGGAAGGGTAGGGTTAAGAGCAAGCCTAATGGCAAGTGATATGGTAAAGTTAGATGTAAGGTTATGGTTGGAGGTAGGGATGGGGTAGGGCAAGAATATGAGTTAGAAAAGAAGGGGGGTTTACAGCTGCCCCCCCCACCCCCCTGTAATGCAGAAGTGAATTTCAGAAGATGTGAAAGACAGAAGTAGTAAAGGTAAGAAGAATGAGAACAAAATTGATGGAGGCAAAGTCTGCCATAATTGTGGGGGAGCCACACCGCAGCTTTAATTCCTCTGCCCGCTATTGGCTTTCTTCATGAATGAAACTATATTTGGTGCCCGGTACGACGTTCTTTCATTGGCATTTTTTTTTTGTTGCTGTGTTTGTTGCTGCAGATTTTTGGCTGGAAAAAAAGAATCGAAAAATATGGGGGTGGGAAGTAGTTAAAGGGATATAAGGGACATGGGGAAGTGGGGAACAGGTAGAAAAAAACTGGAAACTGAGGGTTTGTGGATCCCCCCCTCAAACTAAAAAAAAAGAATATTTAGCTGCGTTTTTCTGACCAAAAATCAGTGGGAAAAAAAGTGAAAAAAACCCTGGTGATGGAATAACATAGAACGTGTTGGACACAGCAGCAAAAGGCCATATAGGGCCTCATTACAAGTTTGGCACTATTTTGCTGGTAAATCTGCAGGAATACTGCCAAACAGAATTACTGTTACCGCCACTTGGTCCGGTGAGATTACCACCGGATTACAAGTGGTGGTATGGCGGTGTTAGTCCCCATTTATAGAATCCATTGGATTCCAGGGGGATTTTGGTGGATTTACCAATGGCGGTAATTTCGACATCAGTAATTCCACCGACTTTGGCATTTTTTGGCAGTAAGGCAGCGGAATAACCACTAGGTTTTTCCTCTGCGTCACCACCAAAGATGTAGTACGTCGGTGCGGTAATGCAGTGGTAATGCACTGCAAACTGAGTTATCACTGCATTACCACATTTTATCCCACATCACCGTAGTTGTGATGAGGCCCATATCCTTTGAGTTGTCCATTAACATGGTTTGACTTTCAGACAGCGCATACTCGTCTTCACCATTCCTGATGACGCCTATCCGAAACCTCACCACTCAATCGGCGGTCAGCTACAATACAGCACACATTGTGAGCAGAGGCATCATCAAACACACATTTGGAGTCCTGAAATCACGCTTCCGCTGCCTTGACCATTCAGGTGGAGTACTGTTGTATGTACTGTTTTGTGCACCAGCCGTGACATGTAAGATCATATTGGCATGTTGCATCTTGCATAATATAGCCACACGTCGTGGAATACCAATAGAGGTGCATGAGGGGTTGCAGCCACAGGCAGGACCCATAACAATAGCAGGCCAAAGGGTCAGGGAACAGCAAATACGGAGCCAGCTCATCCAGACATACTTCACATGAAAACCACACAGTGTGACAGCCACACCATAGTTACATCCCAGAATGCCTCCGATGTTGACAAATGTCATGTGCTTTTGGGCCATAGGCCGCTACCTGAAAATTTCAGTCCAGGGTGGACATATGGTGTGTGCCTCACACTCGTTAAAACAACACAATCCCACTACTACAACCTCAGTGCAAAAAATGCCAAAAAGGCCAGTGTCACTAGTTTGACACATAGCAATACCAAAGCAATGCACACAATCACAAATAACAGACAACAGGGCCACTCGACAACAGACAACAACCAATAAAGCAACATGAACATGTGACATCCAACAAAGTTAAACCAAGGCCATTGCAGGACATCACATACCTATGCAGTACCATTGCCCATTGACGATGCATGAAGCAGCAACACGTACATAGAAAATGACTGACTGACATCCCGTCAATGAGCATGTACCATTGAAAACAAAACACAAGGTGACCTGCGCCCCTGTCCGCAGCTCCACAGGCCTGTGTGTGCTTGCTTGTGCCAGTGCAGTGGGTGAACCACCAGCATGGAAGCTGCACCGGAACTACAATGCGTGTGCAGTGGCTGACTTTTTGGGGGCAGACCAGCACCACATCACACTGACTGAGCAGCTGCCATATTGGCAGGTTCAAGAGACTGCAGGTGATCCTATTGCATACCCGAGGGGCAGGCCTTATGGTTCCCAATCACCTGTAACAGGGTTCTGGGGTGGGGTTCTGTGCAATATCCTAGCATGTGTGTGTGAAGCATGTCCAGGGAGCAGAACCACAGCAGACAAACAGCATGGTATGGCCAAGTGACACAGCACACATGGTGGACGTTGCCCTACACCCATCCAAAAACATAACCAAAACTCACAAATATAGATAATGGAGAAATACCCAAAGCACATCTCAGGTGAATTATTCCATCCGGTGTGAGCTGAAACTGAGGTGCGTAGGATCCACAAGCATGATGGATTTGTACCCAACACCAAACATGGCAGGACACGGCATGCAAGGAACACAGGACATGACATGAAAAGAACCATGCACCAAACAAGCATGCCAGTGAATGGTCCAGCAGCAGAGACACATGCACAGAAGGACCGCCAGCGCACAGAGCCTGATCAGCATTCATCGGACACCAACACAACTGCAATCAGCACGGAAAGATCACCAAACATGCAGCTTCCAACTGTGACAAACCAACACATATAACTACTATGACACAATCATGCACCACCCTACCACTGGGACATCAGGACAGTACTGCACTGCAAAACCAAACATACATGCAAAGCATTTGCGTGTCCTACCTTACATCGGGTCCATGCTGTTGTGCTGTGCATCCCCACCACCTCCACCAATCACTGTGCCTCGCCATTTGCAAAAAGGAGGGTCAGAGTCAAGGAGAGGGAATGGGGAAAAAGACAAATGGAGAGTGTCCTGTTAGCATTCACAGGGTGACTGTAATCTGACACAACAAAGTGACCTGAAAAGGCGACAGATACATGAGCATCACGGAGCACCTACACAGGCACACACAGAACACATGTAAACTACTACCTGGATCAACATAGAATTCCTACCTGAATGTGCCATTTAGTTCCATGGGAAATCAGCATGTCAGTTGATGTCAAGAGATTTTTATGTGGTGTAAATGCATTTTTTAGAAAAATGTTTTTTGGTACTTGTGCTGTTTAGCAAATGAATTAAAATATGATATTTTAAATGGTGGATACATGTCATTTATTAGACTTGACATAGCCTATATTTGTTTGAATAAGCTGTGTGACCAGGTTCCAGTGTGCTGAGGGCAACATGTTGTATTAAAGTATTAAAGAAATATGTATATGTCCCTTCTTTTGATTAAACAGTTGACGTCACTGAACATTATATCCAGAACATGACTCAGTCATCACAACTCCAAAAGTACCGCCCTGAGCGAAACAACTCCACATGGCACCAGATGGCAATGTTCATCACAAAACAAAAAATAGAAGACCACCTTGTTGTGGCCGAGAAATATGAGCCGAAAAAAAGTGCATGCATCATGGTCCACATAGTCATTGGGCGTGTTGAGTAAGTGGTGTGGTGAGGTGAGAATCAAAACAAAAAAGCAGTGCAGGTTCAAACGTAGCATAACTTGACATAATCTAAACTAGGAGCCATCATGTGGTTCCCCATGTGAAAGGGGTTCCTGCCCACGCAAGGCCAGCACCTGGTCCTCCTCTGCAGCTGCCACACGTGACACTGATGCATGCAACAGGCCGCCAAGTGTTACAAGGTCTTGATGTGTCTCTTTGCGTGTCTCACTCAAGTCAGACCTCATATCTGCTCGCGAAGCATCCATCGAATGTTGATGATTTCCCTCAGGGATGACAACTCAAGACATAGGGCCTCATCATAGGTTTGCCGGTCCAGAAACAAGGGTGGCGGGGTAAGCTCACCCGCACCCTTCTTTCCAGACCGGTAAACTGCAAGTCTGCCTGCCGGAGCCACGGTGCCCGATAGGTCTGACCCTGCCGGGTACACTTTCGGCCAATGCTGGTGCTTGATTATGCAAATCACCTTCTGGTACGATGTAATTGCATTGCGCAACCCAAGCGCACGCGCAGAATTTTTTGCGGTACTTTTGCGCTTCTTTCTATGAATCAGGTCCAAAATTTGTTTGCTCCATTTTGTATAATCAAAGCAGTTGCTCGCTTTTAGCACCAGTGTAAATCTGTGAAAATCTGGCCCCAGGTTGCAGAAAAAGTTCTCTTCTTTCTTTCTGAAATCAACTGTTCCCAGCCAGGTATCTTCATGCACAACTGCGAGGAAAACAAATTGTCCTCTTTTGTTGGTTTCTAATGCGCGGCCATTTGGACGGACCTGCAGGGAGATTTGTGCAGCCACTGTTTATGCCGCACACACAATGGGCCACCGTGTTGGCGAAATTACTGCGCCATTCATGTTAATCATTCCGCGCCTGCAGGGGGTTTCTCCGCGCTGCACGTGCCCCGTGCGTACACGCAATGAAAGAAAATAATTCCAGGCACTTTGGCGACGGCGATGCGGTAAGATGGCTGCTGAGCCTAATCACACACCCAGGGACCCTAACTAGACAATTAATTTTCCCGGCATACACGGCTCCTTATGAGCGAGGTTGACCAAGGTGGCCGCACGTTTCGAATTAGCCAAGTGCAATTTGTTTTTCTCAGCAGTGCGCATTTCTTTCCCTGGCTCCTTGCGTGCCTGCAATCGCAACCCTGCCGAAGCGCAGGTGGGGGTGGCAGGCATTTAAACCACCTCTTGATTTGATTAAAATGCTAATTCATCCTGAATCCATCTGACAGAAGACTAAAAGGTTTCAAAATAACTCTTACTCAAAATGTGTAGTAGGGTCCGATATGAGCCCAAGGATTCTAGAGTTTCACCCAACTACCTGTGTGTGCTAGGAAATAAACATTTGCCAATGTCAGTTCTCAGCCCTCTCCAGTGACACCTCGCTCCCCAGTCCTTACCCATCCCACCCGATCCCAGGTTGCCTTGGTGTCCATTTTCGGACCCCACACATTCATCTACCAGAGCACCAACATCTATTTATTTATTTATTTATTTATTTATTCATAAATGTGGGCATGCATTTGGCTACAATTTTGCCTGCTTGCTTTCAGCCTCTTTCCTTCTTTATTTTTTGGAAGGTCCTCCTGAGCACCACGTACTGAGCTCTCAACCCCACATCAAGCCCGGTTTCTGTGCCCCCTGCTCTGCTCACAGTTGTTGCACCATGCCCCCATTTTTTGTTCAGACTGACACTCACAACGCGCCCTCGAACCTGTAGCCCTAACACACTTTATCCATTTTACTTGCCGCTCTCTGCCACATTTTTGTGATGCGAGAGCTGCAGATTTATGTGTGGCCTGAACTCCCGCAAAGTGTGCTTTTTTTGTGTCATTGTTCACGGCGTGCATTGTTCTGTGCACAAACTACACTATGAGCGAGGCTCTCGCAGGGACACACGGGCAGTGGTAGAAGTGTACCAAAAAAGTAGTGGAACTGTGAGTCCGGCGAGGGACAGAGTATGAAGGAAGCAGCAACGTGCAACACATTTTTCAAGGGTTGCAGTCATGCTGGTTGACAGCCAATTGAGATGAAACCAATTTCACTTCAGCTGTGACTGATATCCGGTGGTAAAGTGGAGAAGTGTGCTTTAACTTCCCAAAGAACAGTTCCGGAATGGTGAAAATGGTTGCAAAAAGTAGTGGAGCTGTTAACAGTAAAAAACAAAAGTAGTCGAACACCGAAAATGGTTGCAAAAAGTAGTGGAGCTGTTAACAGTAAAAAACAAAAGTAGTCGAACACCGCTCCAGACCGTTCCGCTCACTTCGACCACTGCACGCGGCTGGACGGAATCCCCCACTTTTTTCAGAGAGCACCGTTATATGCTCCTTTCTGATGACACCACATTCAATTGGTATGCTAATGAGTCCCCCCATTTTTTGGGGGGACTTGAACCCTGCTTATGGCCATCTTTTCACCTAAGAGGTCCTCCCTGATACTTCTGAATTAGTTTTTATCAGCATAACATTTATTTGTTACTAAGAGTGTTAAGTCAAACACAAACAGAAGTGTTGAGTTTGGGTTGGCAATTTTGTCCTCAGGCGCCTTTTTTCGATTATGTTGGTACTCAAGAAGATTCATAGAATTTTTGCTGCAAATTAAAGTTAAGTTTACATTTTTTTTTTGAAGGATGATGTAACATGCCCTTAGTACCAACACAATCGAAAGGCCGATACTCCAAAAATGAAATTCCAACAATGATGGCTTTGGAAACTTTAGGCTGGGTCCTCCCTCTGGAACAGCCTCCCTGCTTCCCTGAAACTTGAGGAGAATCATCTCCGGTTCCGATAGCACCTCAAAACCTTTCTCTTTGCTTCTGCTTTCTCTCCTTCTCTCCCATGCTGACTTCCTGGCTGATACCGAAACTGCACTGGTTACCAGGCCACCCACTGATCCCGGGCCCAGGCCCCCTCCCCGGCAGTTGCTTACCTGCACTGCCTTCCTGGCAACCCTCACACTTGGGGACTGTTTCTGTTCCCCTACAGTCCCCCTACCAGCACTTGACGCCCAATGTCTGCACTTACCCTTGCACTTGCCACCTGCTGGCCGTACTTCACCTACTGTTATTTATTCTATTATCCCATGTACCGCACACACCCCTGCCACATATCCCCCCACCCCCTTCCCATGCACTTGCGTGATCTGAATGACACCTGACCTAGTAGGATCATTGTCTGTTTTCCGTCTGTTCCCCCTCCCTTGCCTCGTCACACCTTGAAACACTTGTGTATAGGCGCGTTACAAATGCCATATCATATCATTCAGAACCCCTTGTTGTTTTGACTGTTGTATTTTCAGCTCTGTGAAATAAAAATTCAGTCTGGAAAAAGACACGTCAGAATCCTTAGAGATTCTATATAACTTATCATTGAACAGTAACCTGAAAAACAAGTCGAAGTATTTTCCATCTGTGGGTTAGTTCAGACACAGCACAAGATTTGAAAAATAGCTCACTCAGGATTGAAAAAAGCCCCACAATTACAATAGGTGAGTTAAGTCTAATTTAGGAATTCTTCAGAAAAGAGCTTTGGTGCGATGGCATTTGATAACGGTATGCTCATCAGAGAGACTGGCAAGGTGAGTGGTGTGGTTATTCTTGATAATGCGATATATGAAACAGAGGTTGCTAGGCAATCAGTTGCTATGAGACACTACATCAGAACTCAATACAAACCTTGTTGAGTATGCTTAAAAATCAACTATTACAGGGACTGTCTAGTCAAGCACTCTCCTTAAGCACTCTCTTGTGTACCCCCTCCTAAAAAAGCCATCTGCTGACCCTTCTTGCCAGGCTAAGTATCGCTCTATCTCAATCACCCCTTTTTTGAGCAAACTCATGGAGAAGCTGGTCATCCCACAACTGACCCTCCACACCGATATGGCTGGATGCCTCCATGACACACCACAACCCATACCATGACCCATCCACACTATTGCCTTAAGCGACGAGGCAAGCCGGAGGCGGAAGCCGGCCCACCACACCTAAGGCCCACTTAGGCAAAGGCCCCTTCCTGTCTGCCCCTGTCCGCACCTGCGGCACAGCGCTGGACTCTGCTCCGCAACTGCCCTGCCCACACCAGCACCACCCTCAGTGTAGCCGTCCTCATCGGCGTCATCCCGCAGCATAGTTGCAGAACTGAAATGATGAGCTATACATGAGGTAATCCATTCTTATTGCTCAGATTGATAACGCTCCGAAAGGCTTTGTCATAACGCACAGCGCATCATATGCTCACCTCCTGCACAGCCGCGAAGATATCCATCTACTTGTAACCTGCTGCACATAAGCCAGTAACCCTTGGGCAAAACCGTCCGTAATTGCGTGAGACCCGTATACAACTGTGCTCACCACAGATACCTCCGTACTCCTTACTCCTACCATGTACGTGACACTCTGATTGCTGAACATAGCACCTTTGATTTGCCTACAACACAACCCGCCGCCTGCCCGTGCACGTTGCACGCGAGAGCTGAGGCTATGTATTTAAGCACAGGTCACTGCACTATTAACGTCCGCACAGGTAGCACTATCCTTACTACTTGTATAATGTAGCTTGCCTGTCCTGTGTAAGGTTGCCTTATGCAACAGGTACTCCCCCTTCCACACACTCCAAAGCCACTGCTGAGCCCAATCGTCAAACTTGCCTATTTTTGTGCAATCCTAGCCAATTTGAATCTGCCTATTGCTATGAACACTTTTCCTATTGGTAGCTGACTATTTGTGCAATCCTAGCCAATTTGAATTTGCCTATTGCTATGAATACTTTTCCTATTGGTAGCTGACTATTTGTGCAATCCTAGCCAATTTGAATCTGCCTATTGCTATGAACACTTTTCCTATTGGTAGCTGACTATTTGTGCAATCCTAGCCAATCTGAATCTGCCAATTGATGAATACTTGTTTACTTGAATTTGCCTATTTTGAGTAATCTTAGCCATACCGACTAGATCCCCACATCACATTGTGCAACACTATTATTAATTATTAATTATGAATTGCACCTGGTTTACTTGCCGTCTTACCCATTACCTGATGTCATCACCCTCAAGCCTGTCCACCTGCACTCGCCTCACCTTTATTTACTGTATACCCTTCTGGCCTTGATCACACTACAACCTGTCCCCACTATGGCCTCTCACATTAAACCAGCTACCACAACCACTGCAACACTGCCCTACTCACTTCCATCCTGCAACACGATATCGCACAACCCATACCTAAATGAGCCAGCCCTGTGCTACAACACTTCACCACCAAACCCATCCCTAACCAACCATGCCATACGCGCATTAGGAATGCCAGGCTTTGCTCACGCATCCATTACCCCTCAAACACATATTTTACACCACGGAACTGCATCACGTCTCAAGGCTACACATCATCCTTGCCCGACAGCGCTAGGTCCAAATTCACCACCAACGAACCTTCACCACTATGCCTACTTAATTGCCTATCCCCAAGCCGACTGAGTATACCCTGTCCTACTCCAGTCCGGAACCAAAGATTAGCAACCAGATGTCACCACTAGTCCTACCACCTGAACACAGACATTAGGGTAAATTCTGCCAACTTAACCCATACCCTAGATGCCCCACTATCGGTAGAGGCCTCCCCAGCCAACATCCCCAATTCCCAAGCTAAACTCTAAGGGGCGCTCATTAACTCCCGCTCTGTCCCAGCTCATTCGCTAGACATCGCTGACTTCATTGTGACTGAAAACCTTGATTTTTTGGCAATCACAGAAACCTGGTTACATGCGGCATCTGGCCCTGCCCTGACCCTCGCCATTCCCGATAGCTATTCTATCATCAGGTGCGATAGGGACACCAATCAAACTAAGGGGGGTGGATTAGCATTTATATTCAAGAGCTCTCTTAACCTAAGAATGGCTTACAATCATCAGCTGCCCTTAGCTGAACTACTCCCGATTAAACTCCCAATCTCACCTAATCATACCGCCTCAGTGCACCTCATCTATCGGCCACCTGGTCCCACTTCCACATCGTAGAAGACATCTCTTCCATCCTAGCATCTAGCACTAAGCCTAAATTCCAAATTATCTTACTTGGAGACCTTAACCTAGGCTATCTGGACACGAACAACACTAAAGCCTGTGACCTTGCCAACGTTCTATCCGACTTTGGCCTAACCCAGCATGTCAATGTACACACCCATATCAAGGGTCGCACATTGGACTGGGTTTCAGACATGAATTGCGCACTAAAACTAATTTCAGTGTCACCATGTGCATGGTCTGACCATCACAAAATAACATTCTCCATCAATTCTTGCACATCCACGCACAAACCTTGTACCGCGCCACCCACACTCACTCGTAACAAGAAGGATATCACAACTGAGAAACTACTTCCACTCATCCTCCCACTATTAAATTTGGTCTCCACAACTTGTGCTGACCCTACCGTCTTGGTGGACACCTACAATCGAGCTATGTCAAAAGCATTGGACTCCATTGCCCCTCTTAAACAGTGCAAAGAAAAACCACGCAACCACCTTAATTCTTGGTTCACCCCACACCTACGAGAACTTCAGAAAGATAAACGTAAAGCTGAGTCCCTCTGGAGAAACTCACCTACGCCAGTAAATAAAATCAACCTTCTAGCCATCAACCTCTCGTACAAAGATGCCATACTAGCGGCAAAAAAAGAAGTCTATAATAACAGGATCATACAAGCTCAATCAATACTAAGGGACTCTTTAAAAATCTCAAAGAATTAGAGTCCCCAGTTGCCCCCCTTGACACATGCACCCCTGACACCGAATGGTGCGCCAACATTCAAAAAGCATTACTTAACAAAATCACTACACTCCAAGCTAAAATCAACACTAAAAAAAACATCTCATTGACTCAGCAGGTAACTCCCAACCTTCCAACTTCTCATCCCCCAATCACTCCTTCAAACCTTTCAGCTTCTCACCTCTTACCATTAGGGAAGTGGAAAATATCATCAAGAAGTTAAAACCATCCAATTGTCAAGGCGATGCCTGCCCAGCACCAATCGTAAAGGAAGCAGCGCCTGAGCTTGCCCCCTTTATCACCTCCTTCATCAACTCCTCCTTTAAATCTGGCATAGTACCAGATAACCTTAAGGATTCATGGGTAATCCCCTTAATCAAAAAACCGAACTTAGACCCTAGTAACCCCACCAACTATAGGCCCATCACCACGGTACTGTACCTTCTCAAAATCCTGGACCGTGCTGCATATCTCCAAATTCAAGACTATCTCGACAAGAACAACTTATTAGGACTTAGGCAATCTGGTTTCCAGCCGAGACACGGCAGAGAGACAGCTCTAATAGATCTAAAAACGCAAATTGAGGATTTTAAAGACAAGGGCAAACAAGCGCTCGTACTCCTCCTAGATTTATCTGCCACTTTTGATCTGGTGGACCACCAAATCCTCTGCCAGCATCTCAAAACGGCCGCCCACTTCTCTGATGCAGCCACCTCCTGGATCAGCTCATTCCTTGCCAACAGATCCATGAGAGTCTTCTCATCTCTTGCCGCTGCTGACCCAGCATTTGTCCCTTGCGGAGTCCCACAAGGCTCGTGTGTATCACCCACGCTCTATAACGTCTTTACGAAACCACTCTTTGATATTCTTGACCATCTGCGTGTCACCTACACAAATTATGCGGATGACACCCAGATACTCATCCCTATCACTGGTGACTATGTAACTGACGTCAAAGCTCTCAATGCAATTTACACCGTCATCCAGGCGTGGATGGCCCACCACGGTCTCTGCCTAAACGATGAGAAAACTGAGCTACTCATCCTAGGCTCTCAGTCCAAACTTTCAAAACTTGACAGCAAATATGATGCATTCAACATTGATGGTAACATCATTAAGGTCACCAATGTCACTAAAACTCTCGGAATCTACCTAGACTCCACCCTCTCTCTCACCAGACAAACAATTCAGTAGTTTCAGCATCTGCATACAGGTGCAAACTAATCACTGCTTGCCGTCCCTTCTTAACTATGGATAACTGCCTGATCCTGGCCAGAACCCTCATCTTATCCAAAATTGACTACTGCAATGCCCTTTACCTTGGTACGAGTCAAAGAAACATTGACAAATTCAGGTAACCCACAATAACGCCATTAGGGCTGCTCTTAACATACCTAGGCGCGCCCACATCTCATCCACTAGACGCAACTTACGATGGCTCCCCATATCACGGCGGATCGCCTTCAAAACACTTGTTTTAAGCCACAAAGCACAGAACAACGCAGCACCAGCCTACTTGTCAGAGCGCTTCACACAACACACAGCCCACAGACCTCTAAGATCTGCACATGCACATACACTCATCATTCCTAGCTTCAAACTTCAGACTGCCAGAGGCTCGAGCTTCCCAGTCCTGGCAGCGAAGCTTTGGAACTCACTACCCAATGATCTCAGGAATGTCCCCTCCCTCCAATCCTTTAAATACAGAGCAAAACAATGGCTCTATGAGCAAGACGAAGCTTCGGCCACCCTTAGGTAAACACCTATCGCATGATTTGCAACCTCGATTACCTCTGTATATACTGAGACGACTAACTACCTTTGTATATATTTGTATATGTCCTTATTCTATGTATGTATATATATTATGTAATTTGTAACTGCCTTCTGTAACCCTCTGTAACCTTTCCAAACATGCGCCCTGATGCCCGTGGCAGGCTGCGCATTATAAATAAATAAATACAAATACAAATGACCACCAGTCCGGTTTCAGATCTTCCAAAGGAACGGAAACTGCTCTCCTTAACACCGGGGATGACTAAGGGCCTCATTACACGGATGGCGGTAAGGATTTACCGGTACCGGTAAAATACCGGTACCGGTAAAATACCGGTACCGGTAAATCCTTACCGCCTTACTACGAGGTCCCTTTGCGGGTTGGGGGATTTAACGCCTGCTTTTTGCAGGCGTTAAAATCCAACCCGCTAAGGGACCTCGGAGCTAATTACGGCACCGCAAAATTGCGGTGCCGTAATTAGCGCCTTCCCCATTCCCATAGAGCCCTATGGGGCAGAAATGGGGATGGGGAAGGGCAATGGCGGAAAGGGGATTTACCGCCCCTCCAACCTTGGAATGGGGCGGTAAATCCCCTTTCCGCCAAGGCGGTGCCGGTATTTTACCGGCATGAGCCATGGCGGTAATAGCGCCATGGCTCACCGCCTACCGGGTAATGAGGCCCTTACTTTCTAATCTGGACTCAGATACTCCCTCTGTTCTGATCCTCCTCAATCTTTCTTCTGCCTTTGACACAGTCAGCAACTCTATCCTCATAATCCATCTCAATGTCACCCTTAGCATCACCTCTTTCATTTCAAATAGACCCTCCTGAGTGCAAATGGGTCCTTTTCTCTCCTCCACCTCACTCTCTACCTGTGCCATCCCTCAGGGTTCTATCCTATCACCATGGCTCTTCAACATTTACCCGGCACATGACACACAGCTCTCCTTCAAGTTGCCATCCTCTACCTCCTCCCACTCCTCCCTCATACCTAATTGCCTGACTACTATTCAGGCATGGTGCTCTGCCAACAATCTCTGCTTCAATGCCAGTAAGACAGAGATCCTTCTAATTTCAACACCTGCTCCTTGCTCCACCCCCCACTGTCTGGCCAGCCTCAGCCACACGTGATACAAAAAACCTTGGGGCCATCTTTGACTCCCCTCTCTCTTTCTCTCCTCACATCACAGACCTTGCCAAGAAGCCCAACTTTCAGCTCCACCTCCTCAGGGGCATTGTACTTTTCCTCACCTCCCCTCAGAAGCTCAACATCTCCAGAGCTCTGGTTCACTCTAGACCGGACTACTGCAACAGCCCCTTACTCAATCTGCCTCTCTCCTCCCTCCACCCTCTTCAACTAATCCAGAATAGCCTTGGCCTCAAACCCTGGAACCACATCTCTCCAACCATAAAATCTCTCGATTGGCTCACAGTGAAAGCAAGGATCAAATTCAAGACCTTTTGCATCATCCACAAGTCTATCTTGGCCCTGGGACCTCTTTACATCCAGCTTTCCTTCCCTAAATACCTCCCGGCCAGAGTTCTTCGGTCTTCTGGCTCCAACTCTCTGCAGGTCAAACGCTTCTCCAAGCAGAGAGTCAGAGGTAGACCCCTTTCCTCGGCTGGCTCTTTCCTCTGGAATGCCCCTCCTCCTCAGACATGAGCCAGATCTTCTTAAATTCGGAAAACTTCTCAAGAGTTTAATTTTCTCCTCTTCCTTCTCTCTCCCCTCCCTTGCTAACTCTCCATCTTCTGCTGTGACTGGGGCCTGGTCCCTTCTCAGTCATACATGGACCAGACCCCTCTAGCAGTCCCCCGAGCATCCTTTGCCAGTACTTGCTCTTGGACTCCCTTCCCCGAACTAGCCCAACTTGGTCCTCCCTGTCCATCGCACTGATCTTCCCTCCTCCCCTTCCCCTAGCACTTGCCACTGTGGCCCATCCAGCACTTGGCCTCCCCAACCCTTGCGGGTTCCCCACTCCTTCACTTCTCCCTCTACCCCTTTCACTGCACTTACCACCTTCTCATGCACTTGCACGGTAGGATTGTCACAAGGTCAATATAACAGTTTTTTTATTTCCATGTCCCCCGCACTCCCACCCCCATTTTGTCTTGTGGCGCCTGGAAACACATGTGTATAGGCGCCACACAAACGTCTGATAAATAAAATAAATAAGTAATTAAAACGGATGAATGTGAGGAATTCGACCATCTGCATGGTGGGAGTGGGCTCGCCTAGGCTTTTTTTAAATTTCTACTTAAATGGAGCGATGGTAGACCGACCTCAGGAAAATGTGGGGGGCTAATCCACACACGTTTTCCTATGCTCACACCACAAAAGACGCATAGACTTGTGTACTCCGGGCTGGACACAGTCTGCCCCTGTCATATTTAGATGGAATGTGACAGCAGAGGAGTACCCAATGTTGTCGCAGGAAGGAAGAGACCAAACTTCCCCCTGCCATGGTCAGCCTAATTAACTGACAAATGCTCCAATGAACCACCCTGCTCTTTTGTTAGACCCTGTGGGAGTGATTATCATACCAACAGGGGGTACTTCAAACAGGCCCACATGCAGCCTGGCTGCAGAGGATAACAAAGGAAGCAGGAAAACAAGCAACCTTTCATATGTAACTGTGTCAACCTGAAGCCAGCTCTCTCCTCTCAGTATTGATGTTAGTGAACTGTCATATCTGGGGCTGTTGTTACAGTAGGCCACCCCTCAAGGGGGATCCCATTAATAAGGTACAAGAATGTGGGTTGCAAGAGCCAGAGAGTCTGGTCTCTCAGCAGCTTAAAGAGAGGCCTGTCGCTTTAACCACACAGGCAGGACCATTAACCAGAGAGACTCTTTGAACACAACCGACAGGAAGATGGGTGGAAGTTAGTAGCACAAGGGAGTAAGCCCAGAGCTCTTTCTGTTGAGAGAAGGGTTCCGCCATATTAGTTCTGGGGCACACCTTGTTGCTGTTTTCACCCTTTTACCTTTCCTGTTGCAAAGCACTCTGGTTATGATCTCACACATACACAGGATTGTTGGAAGGGACACCAGGATTTGTTCACTAAGTTAGGCTTAGTCTAAACAAATCACTGTGACACACTTGTCTTTAAAAGAGTGCTGGGCCCCTCTTTTGGGAGAACATCCAAACGAAGAACTCAACTTTGGACCCTGGCTGAAGGTACAGTAATCCTTACATCTTCCGCCAGAGTATGAAGGCAGGATATCCAAAGAGGGAAGCAAGATCTCTCCCCTAAACTCCTCTGAGGGAACAGAGGAAGAAACAGAACTCAGCGGACCCTCCAGCAACTACAGAACAGGTACCGAGCCAGCACACAGCATGCTCTGCTAGGCTTTGCAGCAAGGTTCCTGGATAGGGAGTGCCAGAAGGTTTATGAATCTAAAACCAAAGACCAGGCAGCTGCTTGTGAGACACTCCCAAGCTTTTGCTGAGCGCCTTAAAGGATGACAAAAGCCCATTGTAGAAGCTGGGAGAAGTGCCTCAATGAGCATCTACCGCCTTAAAGGACATTTTCAAGCCAGTCAAGTTCCTCGATGCACAATCGACTGCAACGCTGACCGTTGTAAAGCTGCAGTCACTTAAAGACATCCAAGAAATCTCGATCAGTGCTTCAGAACCACCGATCAGCACTGAGACAATTCCTGCCCGTGAGCTGCCGTGTAGGCCAGCCTGCAGACATTCATCTAGCTTCACTTGCTGAACCGTCTTGCCGCCTGATATCCGCAGCTGACTCCCATTTCACACTCTGTCACAGAAGCTTGCAAAGTGCCCTCAAGCCGACTCGACCCTATCAAGCGCCAAGAACGCCAATAGTAAAAGGTACATTTTCATTCTATGTCCCCTGGTACTTCATGGAAAGCCCCTACAGACATTTTAAGACCCTTTTCCACCTTTGTACTAATGCCAAGAAACGTTAACAAACTGTTGTGGTTATTAACCATATTGACTGCCCTCCTGTCAGTATTCACAGTGCATCCCTTTTCCTTCTTTGAAACTGTCTGTCCTCTGCATGCCTTTACAGAGTGGGATGTATTTTGTAGTGTTGTTAGATTTTGTGATAATAATAAAGTAGATATTTGTATACAACCTTGACTGGACACTCCTTTTATCATTGGTTAATAATTGTAGTTTCACTGTGTTGCAACTAACCAACGAGCCACATACTTTAGAAGAGATAAGCCTGCTATTGCGCCCACGTTACCAACATTGGAGAAGGAGGTTTATAATTGTAATGACATGCTTGTTTATTCCAATCTGTTCGGATCCCTTCTGGTGTACTGGAGGTGTGGGGCTGATTGATGGTTTAGAAACCGATATTCACTCCTGGACCACTGGTACTCGGCAATTTGATTTGTCACAATGAATTTGATGATTTATGGAATCTCTGTCCTACAACCTCTTCCGTGAGCCTCCTTACAAATGTTCATAAGGTTCTATTCCCTCCCCCGATAAACCAATTATTTCATCTATTGGAACACAGTGTGTGAAAGCTTCAGAACATGCAGATGTCTATTTGGCACCTTGTAAGGTGGAACTTCCCTCATATTTCAGGAACACCAACAGTGTTGTAGACATCTTGAAAGAATTTTAAATGAATGATGAATGGCTCCTTGTTGCATCAGATGTGTTTTTGCCCTATACATGTATTAACCATTCCTTAGGCATAAAAGGTATGAGATATTATTTAAACAACATATAGTCCTCATATTATGAGCAGGTTAATTGTATCACAGTATTAGTTGATGACATCCTTAGGAATGATATCTTTTTGTATCAGGGGTTGTGTTGCCAACAACTTAGAAGAACCAAAATGAAGGTATGCTTTTGCCTATATGTGTTAATCTGACTATGGGGTGGTTTGAATCGGACGTAACGAAGGATCTTTATCTTCCAAGTATGGTCAGGGACATCTGAAGAACATATGTCTAGGCTGAATGACAATAATGGTAATATCAAATTCACAACAGTATTCTCCAACAGCTCCATTTCATTTTTAGATCTTAACATTGTGGTGATACCTGGAGCTAAATTCTTCAAACCCACATTGAAGTGGGAAAATGGAACACAAGGCTCCCACCAATCCCCTCACGCCCCTGGCCTATAGGATCACGGCCCAAGCACCCGCCACGAGAGGAGTTTGCCCATCTACCAGACGATCAAATACCCTGGTACAAGAACATACGGATGTGCCCACCAGCCTGTCCTGCCCATGCCAACACCTGCGGCATGGATGAAATCGACTGAACCATGCAGCAGTAAATGAACACATCGCTAGAGATGCCATGACGACTTATCCACAGGTCAGCACACCCGTGAAAACATGCACACTGGACACTCCCACACCAATCCACACGAAGAACATATTCAGTGCTACGACGTAGGTGACCGGCACACTCACTGACGCGCACCTTTATTATTTTTCACATAGACTTTTCAAAATGCTGAAACGCAAGACGCATAATGAACTCATCTATAACGCTTGCTTACGCTTCTCCTAAACCCATGCATTGCAATTAAGAAATATAACAAAGACACGATACTGGGGATCAAACAATATGATACCATAACCTAAAGCGCGGTGTGTCAAACGTCTCCACCTATGCACCAGGCCCAAGTAGGCCGCAAGCAAGAGCTTCCATGAACATTGAATGAGCAAGAGTACAGTTGCTGACCCTGCAGAATAAGCCCGGCGATGACTGACAGTCAAGGGCACAATGTTGCAATCTCGTATGCCGCAAGCCGACGCCAAGGTCACACCTGCAATTAAAACCAGACACGCAGTGGAAAATACAATATTAATTGTGCAGAATTCTGCCTCGACCACGGTCCCACCTCACGTGACCAAGCCTAATCTGACAGGGTGCCAGGCCCAGGAGGAGGGAGGCACCGAAACCCCCATTTCAAGACACCGGCAGATACAATGAAGTGATCCAATGGACATCTGCGGCGGTGGGAGTAGTCGGCCTTCATGCATACCAATAAATCTTCACGTTGTCTGCACATAATCATAGTGAAACATTGTTGCAAATGACAGGTGCACTGCGAGCTGGGAACAACGATGGTCCCAGACTGGGGGGCTTGTGCGTGGACCAATCAAAACATGAGGCTCTTATCACTTACTCCATTAGCATTGACCAATCCCCAGGGATCCTCATGTAACAATTTTCGTGTATCAATTTGAAGGGACAACCCAATTATACCACCTGACTAACCCTTAACCACTAACAATGCTCTCTATACGTATGGTATACTAACCCTACCACTCGAGGAACCAATCCAGAGTGGCGATAGGTTTTTTGCTAACTTTCCCAGGTGACGCAAGTAGCGCGTCATATTAAGGTAAAAAGGGCCTGCGAGCCCCACAATTGAGAGGGAGTGTCAGGACGGACGCGTACGCTCCTTGACCCATCCCTGCCGTTTGTTTAATAAACAGCAGAGTCACCTTGCTTCTTGCGTGTGTCTCATACTCATTTTTTGGGATATACGGGAGGAGTTGGGGCCTCCCTGCCCGGAGGTCCGTGGACGGCCCAGCCGACCCCGGCAGAATTTCCCCCCGACAAGTTGGAGGCACTGCTGAGATCTGTTTGAGGTCTGCTTTTATTTTATTTTTCCGAGTACTCCCGTTGCGGGGAGGCCCGGCGGCGCGGCCCCCTCTGCCGCTGCCCCCTTTTGAGGACTACAGGACCATCGCGGAACTGCGAGAAGACCGGACAGCGCAATCCGGATATTGGCCTTCGGGAGCCGGTTGAGAAGTAGCCCGCCCGCGGTTGGTGAGTGTCGGGACGTGGTCCAGACGAGGGGAGGTGGTGAGCCGCTTGGAGGCGTGCACGCAGCCGAGTAGCCCCGCATCAAGAGAACTTGGTGAGTATGCCACGCACAACAAGCAATGTGAAATTGTGAGGGAGGGGGGAGGAATTGAATACGGGAGGCGGGAGGTGTTACACAGGTGCGCGGCGAAGGTTTTGATAACTTAGTGTTGACGGTGCAATGAATGGTAACTGGACACGTGCGAGAGCAGTCCACTATGTTACGGAAGAGAAGGGGGCAGAGCACGAAAACATCACGTGCAGCCGCTCGTAGACACTGATTGGCCTAGGTCGCGACCGCGTGTAAGGGTGTGTGTGAGTGCGGTTTCCTACGATTTGGTGATTATTGATCAATGAGTAGATGAGGATCCCTATTGGTCGAGCAGGAAACTCGATAGATAGATGACTTTTCCCTGTAGGCGGTAGCTAGCTGGTTGCCTAATACGGAAGATAATTGGCTGGTTAAGCCCTCCTGTCGAGGGGCGTATCACACGCGAGGCGACGCAGCGTGCGCAGTCCGATTATATTGTTGATTACCTTGTTCCAGGCGTGACAGGAAGACAGCTGTGAGGTTAACGGGAGTAGATTGCAAGCATACTTTGAACTTTTAAAAAACATATGAAGAACTTACCGGTAGTTTGAGGAGATCGGTGACGTCACCAGTAGGGCTTTTTTATATAGGATATTCTCGAACACAAGGCATCTTTTATGAGAGCACGCACGGAGAACGCCGGCACGGCAAGCGAAGAAAGGGGAGGAGGAGTAAGAGAAAGCGGGACGGCTCTATAAGAACGTCACAAAGGGCACGGAGCCGCAGGGGGCTGTGTGCGCTTCGGCCGCAGGGGGCCGTACAGGTGTTCGGTAAAGGAAGAAAAGAAAGAAAAGAATATACAAATGCCAATGTTATATTTTACTAATTTTTCTTAGCGGACTATCGCAAGTCCCCAAATTTACGGGGCCAGGTAAAGATCTAAGGCTGTATAGTGTAAACTGTTAGTAAAACAACCGCTACCAAATACGGGAAGGACAACAAGTAAAGCACTACTATGTCATACGGGGCAGGATCGGGAGCGTGGGGGAACAACCTCACTACCCCGCTACAGCACATATGTAAAACACTCTTACCCCACAGAGAAAAACTGATCAAGTATAGCATAGAATGGACACAGGGGACGGACAACAAAATGACGACACCATGGCCGCCTAATGATCCATATACCCAACATTCGCTATTAAACCATCTGCATAACACATACCAGGGGAAGAAGTTAATGCACCACGTGGAGGTGTTTTACTTATGGAGGATGTTCCAAGGGTCCTGACCAGGACCAAACAGAATGTTTATTATGGGGGAATCAACGGAAGAAGAGAAGATTAAGGAGGAAAGAGAGAATGGGGAAAAAGAGAGTGAAAGCACACGGAACACGCGGAACGGAGAAGAGGGAGGAGAAAAGAGTAACAACATAAAAGAAGAGGAAGTAAAAAGGGAACAGAGTGACGATATACCGCTAGCGAAGGTAGTGAAAAAGGAGGGAGGAGGGTTATATCCTCTAACAGAACTACGAGACATGGTCCAATTAAAGGCGGCTGAGGGGTACTCGAACCCGGCATACAGCCCGCCACCATATACAGTAACAGGTAGCCACACCGGAAGGGAGCAGTGTAGCACGACGGGACCAGCTCACATAAAAATGCCCGCAGGGGAAGGGGCATTGGCGAAGAACAGATCGCAGGGATAGGACAGGATGAGTGGGTAGCTGCAAAGGTATTATTAAAATTACGAGGTTCATTAACAGAAGAAGAAGAGAAGGTAGCAATGAAAATGGACGAGGAATGGAAAGGGGAAGAGGGGAAAAGAAAGGAGGAGTTGTTACGATAGAAGGAAGAGATTTTGGAAGAACGATTAGCAGAATTAAGGGGTGAGCAGAACACACTGATCAGGCAGCTTGAGAGAGAGGAAAGGGAGAGAGCACGGGAAAGGAAAGAAAGCAAGAATGAATTGGACAAAATGAGGGAACAAACTGAGGAGAAAAGGAGAGAAGCATTAAGGGTGAAGGCAGTTGCTGAAAGGGAATCAAGAGCAGCACTGCGTGAGAAGAAAAGGGAGGAAGAAGAGAAAGAAAAGGAAATGGAAATATGTAGAAGGAGATTATTATTAGAAAACAAAAGGAAATATGAAGAAGGGAGGATGATAGAGGGTATATTAGAGAAGGAAAGAGCGAGATGGGAAAGGAAGAAAGAAGAAGAAAGGTTAATGAACAGAATGAGTATTGAAGTAATGGAGGAATTGAAAAAGAAAAGAGAAGAAATTGATAGAGAAATAGCGGAGGAAAATGAAGGAAAGAGAGAAGAAAGGAGAGGGGGGATTGAAGGAAGGAGATATGTATACAGAGACACAGGAGCAACAACAACATCAGCACGAAGGGGGGAATTGGAAAGGATGACAGGGGAGGAACGGACCTAATAGACTTGGAATCAGTAACGATTATGGGAAAAAAGACAGACTGGGGGCTGGAATTAATGGAGGATTTTTGCAGTGAAGAAGGAGAAGGAATAGAGAAGGAAGGGAGAGAGAGTGAAAGGGAAAGCCTAGATAAATTATACATCACTCGGACTAATAGAGGATCACCATGGATCTGCAGGAGAAAGGAAGAACTAGAGGGAAGTGAGGAGGAAGAGCAGGGAATAGCGGAAAGGCACACACGTACAGCCACACCGTCACCATCCCTTCCCACATGCTCCAATACCTTACACTCATTACGTGCAACACGCCCATCTAAACCCGCTCTCTTCCCACACGAACTGACACCCTACGCAGGTAGGCTTAGAGACCTCCCTGGACGCAGGCAGGGAGAATGAATGCACACGCCCACAGTAAATGATAAAAGAAAGGGAAGAGAGGGAGGAGAAACAGCCACGAGCAGAAGAAATATGGACCCCATTGACGTTGTAGAAGACAGGTCGGATGAGGAGGGGTGTACGGATCCGATTGTGTGGGACCCTAAGGGCCTACCGGGACACAACCTAATGCCACTTCTGGAGAGGGGAGGGGTTAGACCACAATACATCCCCTGGAAGCACGCAGACAAGGAAAATATAAAGTGCAGGCTCCCATCATTAAGCGGAGGTGCTGGAAAATGGATATATGAAATGGAAAAACACACTGCAGGACAGAAACTGGCAGTGGGGGATGTAAAGGACCTTTTAATATCAATACTAGGGGATGCAGCAGACGACATTTGGAAGAGAGCAGGCTTCCCCGGGGTCACAATAACAAACACCTCGCACGATGGGGCACCATTCGCAAACTGCAGATATGCATTATGGCAGGCACTGAGGGTGCAGTACCCGGACACGTCAGACATAGGAGCAATTACCTCACGCAAGATGCATGAGAACGAAGATCCTGTTGATTATATCCAGGAAATTCAAGAGAAGTGGCGCATGAAAACTAGAGAACAATGGAACAAGACAATGCCGGTCAAGTGGCACAGCGAGTAGAGCGCTCGCTTTGACATCGGTGCAGAGTCTGCTAACGCAGGTTCGAATCCCGGCGGGGCCAAACTCAGCCTTTCATCCTTCCGAGGTCGATAAATGAGCAACACACACCGTGGGTAATAATAAGCAGCGCTCAGATACCTGAGGGTTCGTAGCGCTATATAAATGCCAAATTATTATTATTATCATTAGTATTAATATTCTATCATATACTAGTACAAGGGCTCCCAGAAGCAGTTCATAAACAATTGAAGAAAGTGGTGGGGATGGAGGCAAAAGCCTGGCCAGAAATACAACTGACAATAGTACATCATTGTAGGACATGGCAAGAGAAAATGAAACAGAAGGAAGAGGATAGAAAAACGGAAGAGGCTAAATTAGTACAGAAAAAACTTACTAAATACACGATGGAAGGTGCACTAATAACTACACCTGCAACATTGACTCAAAGCCCCACGCAAGTAGTGGCTGCGCAAGATCCCTCCCAAATACAACCATCACAGACTGTAACACAACAGCTCCCGCCACCCCAACCATACACGGCCAACATGGGAGGAGGATACTCAACGCCAGGGGGGGGGGTTTATAATTACAACAGGGGAAGGGGAGGAATGTTGAGGGGGAGAGGGTACGGATATAACACTCAACAGCAGGGGGGAGGACTTAGAAATTTCTACCCCACGGGACAACCAGCATACCAGGACAACCCAGGAAGCTTTCCATGGCAGAACAGGGAACCACCGGTGTGTTGGATTTGTGGATTGGTAGGGCACATGTCACGCACGTGTAGAGTAAGACCAGGCACACCATCATGGAGTGAACAGGGACAACAAGGGCCCGCACAGGACCAGCAGAACACTTGGCAACAACAGAACTTGCAACAAGGAATTGGGCAGCAACAACTAGTAACACAACAACCCCAAGTACAGCAAGTACAGCAACCTGCCCAAACCCAAGACCATAACATAACATCTACCAATACACAACTACAGCAAACACAACTGGGAAGGGTGACGGTCCTGGGACACAACCCTTACACAGGAAGTGGCCAATCATTGTACCCTCAATAGGACAGCCCACAGACGGCCTTGGTGTGTCCCATCCTGTCGGTAACGCCTAATAGTGCGGAGGAACCACGCATAGAGGTAACGATAGGTGACAAAAAATTATCACTTCTTGTTGACACCGGGGCAACCCGGTCATGCATAAAGGAAGGTAAATTTAAAATGTCAGGTGAAGCCATGAACACCCAAGGATTTTCTGGGGCTAGGGGGTTGGTTCCCTTTACTGATAACGTTCCCTTATCAATAGGAGATTATGCCATGTCAGTGTCACTTTTGTATTATAGGGCCTCACCAGTAAATATACTGGGGAGAGACATAATGAGTAGGTTGAATATGAAGATCTCCTTTACGGAGGACGGCATAGTTTGCTCCACTCCAGGAATTAACATGCTCACTGCACGACAAATTATGCAAGCATACTGCAGACAGACAGTGATTAGGGCTGAGCCAGTAGATGGTGAACTGTTCCAGTACGGGACGGACATGGCATTTGCATGGATGCCTGGAATAGAAGGAAAGATCTGGAGAAGGCCAGCAGCCTATTTTTTTAGACCAGAAACACCAGCCAATGAACCAGAAGGAAAGGTGATTTCAGTGGACATAGAGAGCATTATAGCAACTGCTGATTACATTGCAGTACATGCCCAAGACAGAGAAGGTAGAGCATGGAGGGCAGTGATAGCACTAGCAGAGGGATGTAGACTCGCCCAGGTGTCAGACGAAGAGTTCTTCTCCGAAGGAAAGGAAGAAGGTGAAATGGTGTTTATGATGAGTGTAGAAATATGGCTAAGAGTGTCATACAAACAAGTGGCACAGAAAATTGCAATGGCACTTGAAGCGCCCACATCCACCCCAGTTCCCTTCTTTGAGGAGGATATGGCAAAGGTACCAACATCATTATGGACTACTAGTCCCTATGACGTGGGGTGCATAAAAAGTATAGGGGGGGTAAGAATAAAATTGAAAAAAGGTGCAATACTCTCCAGAGTGAAGCAGTGCCCACTATCAAAAGAGGCAGATGAGGGCATATATGAAACAATAACGCCCTTATAAATAATGGCATACAGGTACCATCAGAATCACCATGTAACACAGCCGTATACCCAGTGCGCAAGGCTAGAGGGGGGTCTTGGCGCTTCATACAGGACCTCCGGCCCTTGAACAATATAGTAGAAGCAGAATATCCAATAGCAGCAAACCCGGCCACAATATTGTGCGGTATTCCAGCAGAAGCATCACGATTTACAGTGATAGACCTCAAAAATGCCTTTTTCTCAATACCCCTGCACCCAGACTCACAAGATTTGACAAGCTTCACATACAGAAACACAAAGTGGAAACACACCAGATTGCCACAAGGGTACTGCGAGTCACCCTCAATATTCAACAGAGTAATACAGATGGACTTGGGCAACATTGAAGTGGAAAGCACAGTTTTGCAGTATGTTGATGACATAACAATTTGCAGCCCAAACGAAAGAACATGCTGAGAGGACTCATTGAAGTTGTTGACAATATTGGCTGAAAAGGGTTACAAGGTAAACAAGGAAAAGTTACAGTACTGTCAGGAACAGGTACTTTACATTGGTCAGCTCATATCCCAACACGGAAGAAAGATCGCACCACAACGAGCACAGGCCATTTCAAAAACGCCACTGCCCCGAACAGTGCGGGAACTACAACAGTTCCTGGGACTCTGCAACTACTGTAGAGCCTGGGTGTTTGATTACAGTTCATACATAGGTCCCCTACTTGAAGGGTTAAAAGAAGCTAACAAAGGGTAGAAAAAGTTGGGGTGGACAATGGAAATGAAAGAGGCTTTTGATGAACTGAAAGATGCAATATCAACTGCTCCGGTACTGGCAACCCCAGATTATGAACGACAATTTTTTATATTTTCACATTGCGACTCAGCAGTAATGAAAGCAGTGTTGGCTCAAAAAACAAGCATGGGCTACAAACCAGTAGCATTCTACAGCGGCCACCTGGACCCTGTGATGTTAGGACATTTCCCTTGCGAACAAGGTCTCGCCGCAGCTGCCTTTGCGGTAGAGAAAGCATCAGCAATTACCATGGGGTGCCCAACCACACTATTTGTAGAACATGCACTATTTGCAATATTGAACAAACCTAAGTCCACACTGACCACTCAGAGGGCGTCAGGTTATGAGATCATCTTATCTAGGCCGGAACTATCAATTGTTAGATGCAGCACGGTTAACCCTGCAAGGTTCATGGCAGAAGTAATTGAGGAAGGGGACTATGCACACGATTGTACGCAGACTACTGAAATGTACGCATGTACTAGGAAAGTTGAAGAGAATGCACTAGATGGAGGTGAGCTCTAGTTCATTGATGGGTCATCTACAATTGACCAAATTGATGGGATAAGGAGAACTGGAGCAGCAGTGGTAAAAATGACGGAGGTACAGGTGTGTGTGGCGATGAAAGGTGTACAATTACCACAGCATTACTCTGCTCAAGCAGCTGAATTAGCTGCACTGATCTTGGCGTTACAGGAAAGCTTTGACAAACGAGTGACCATATATTCTGACAGCGCATATGTCACGTCTACTGTCCACTCAGGATTGTCCAAATGGAGGAGAAGAGGGTTTAGGAGAGCTGACGGCACCCCAGTGCAACATGCTCTCTTGTTGGCTGAACTAATTGAAGTAATAAATAACCCCCAAGAATTAGCATTGGTCAAATGCACCGCACACACTAATGGAGAAGATAATATCTCAAAAGGAAAGGCAGCAGCAGACGCACATGCGAAGTATGCTGCATATTTTGGTGAGATATGGAACCCCCCAGAGTCAGAGAGAGGGAGAGGGAGGGGGATAGGTAAAGAGATGTTAATAAGAGAAGGGTACACCCATCTCCCAGCCACACAGATAATGGAGATACAAGCAGCTGTACCAATGGCAGAGAAAGAAATATGGGTTAAAAGAGGATGTACAATGTCACCAAATGACGCACTATGGCGCCAGGGCAACACTGGAAAGATGGTAATGCCATTGGCACTATTGAACACCGCCCTGAACCAATTACACCACCCAGCCCATACAGGCAAGGAGGTCATTGCAGCACGAATTAGGGAAGACTGGTTCTGCCCCGAGCTAAATTCCCATGTGACAAATTTTGTAAGCAACTGCCTCACATGTCAACAATTCACGGCCGGTCACACGCTGAAGGTGATAAAAGGTACTATACCCCGGCCAGAGGGACCCTTCCTACACATCCATATTGACTATGTTGATATGATCAACGTATGTCAAGGAAATAGGTATATGATTGTAGTAGTATGTCCGTTCTCCAGGTGGATTGAAGTAGGACCCTGCTCACACCCAGATGCATTCAGAGCAGCTAAATTTCTAGTGAGGGAGGTCTTCCCCAGGTGGGGAGTGTGCAGGGTATTGCGGTCAGACAATGGCCCACACTTCGCCGATGAAATGTTCCAACACATCACATCCTTACTGAGCATCAAACATAAATTTGCATGTGCATATCACCCACAGGCCAATGGTATATGCGAACGCCTGAATGGCCTACTAAAAGAGGCAATTGCAAAAATACAGCAAACAACAAAGAAGAGTTGGTTGTATTGCCTCCCACTAGCCCTATTTGAGTTGAGGAATAGGCCAGGCTCCGACCACCACCTCACTCCTCACGAGGTGGTGACCAGTCGTCAAATGCGCCTCCCCCTAACGCCAAAATCAAGAGCATTCACCGACTATGAAAGTACTGCAACTGTTCTCGGTGATGAAATGTACCAATATGTGTCTTCTTTGATTACTAGTGTATTGTTTGTGTCTCAACAGCTCGAGCACACGCGGGGCGGGTCTAAGAGTGAGCAACAAGAAGACACGGACAAAGAATTGGGAAAAGAAAAGCTGTGCAAAATTGCTAAAGGGGACCACGTGCTACTCCGCAATTTCAACAGAAAGTGGAACAGCCCACGTTTCACTGGCCCCCATCTGGTAGAGGAAGTATCAACGAGAGCAGTAAAGCTACAGGACAAACGTGCTTGGAATCACCTACACGACGTAAAGATCTGCAAACTCCAGACCCGCTCTAGCGTCACCAACAGGGCCATTGGGAGAACAGCAACGACATTTCCAACGGAGGAAGAGACTTCTACCACAGCCAATGACCTAAGTGTCCCCCTACCACACCACCCCCCAGATTCCCCAGAGACAACTACTGAAATAGAGAAGGGCAATCCCCATACCGCCCACCCCATGGTCACACGATCAAAGAGTAAAGTGACCCCCACCAGTTGAGCCCAAAATCCTCTGCCTATCGATGTCCTACCTAATGCAGTAACCATCGGACTAAAGGACACTATCTTGCACATTTACACATGTAAACACTTGAATGTTCTCCTTTTTCTTTTCTCGCACATGCAGGTATCGCATATTATTGTACTGTTTAAGAAAACGGATAACTAACGAAGTTCACTGCCCAGGAGTAGATGCTACCCTCAGACGATAATTACCCTGAAGAGCTATTACACCAATTTGTCTATCACATAAAAAGGCCAAAGTACCTGAAAAGAAGGAGGGTACGTGTCTACTACACAGCATTTCTCCTCCTGGCCATAGAACAATCCATGCCCCACCTCCACCCATACTTGCCTGTCCTAAGAGATAGATCGCTTAGATTGGCGTGGGAACAGCTCTTCGCTTGGGCACTGAACGACTTCTTGATAGGGAGAGCTTGAAACCAACAACTAACACTAATAACAAGCATATTGAGTATTTTCAGGCGGGCAACTTTAACGTCGCAAGAATTAGCTGTTGGACTGCAGCAAGGTAAGAGCAAAATGCCGGTGAGACTAGCATCTGTAATAAAAATGATAGGGATTTTGATGATCACCGGGTTCTTGGCTGCCTCTGTATGGCAGAACAGTTATGCTATCAATATTTTGGCTGTTCCCAAACCTAATATACCCCCACCCCCGGCTGCAACAGGTGTTACGTCAGGTGGTACTAGCAAAATTCCACACAAGGGAAATAGAGTTAAACGCATCACATACTCAGACAATAAAGGTATCGACAACTACATACAAGATTCAGCACACGTCTCGAACAACATGTGGTACAAACACATGACTCAAATAGGCAAGCAGACAACAGAAGATAGCTGCTACGTCTGCTCGTTGATCCCATACGCCATGAGCGCCTCCCGAACTTTCGTTGCCACAGAAATAGATGAAAAGACAGCACGATGTATAATATACTTGGCACTGTTCCAAACGAAAGGGAGATTTCAAGGGAGCACGGTGCACCTGGTATGGAAGACGCGAGACACATATCCATACGAAAACAACTTCCTCAAGACTTATTTGAGTTACCACAAGACCAGTTTACATGCTGAAGCATTCAGATACACAACAAGCGGCCCTGAAAAAGGAGAGACAAAGAAAGTAACACTACAATACCTACCGTGTGATTGGTACGCCACTGAAGTTCCTGGTAAACAAGGATGTTGGGAAAGGCCGCTGATAACAATAATAGGGAGGGTGTACCTGGATAACAAATGGGACATAGGAGTGGTTGGCAGCAACATGGTAACGAGAGAGGATACTGCAACTATTGCTGAACACAACAACAGATGCTGGACGATTTGGACCAAGTACGTACCCATGCTAACATGGATAGAGAAGGATGAAGACCCAATAACAATACTGCCGCTATCTGCACCTAAAGTATGCTATCAACATAGAGGAGAAGTGAACGTGGGGTACAACACCAACAGTGCAAGCGTGACGGAGTTACCTGAGGGGGGAGCGGGAACAGCGGTATTAATGGACCATTACTGGGCCTGCGGAGACAAAGCATACCACACACTGCCCCCTCTGTGGAATGGTATATGCACGATGGCACACGCTAATGTACCATCACTAGTGGTACCCCAGAAACATGTGAACATGGCAAGCTTCCCTAAAATGGATGAAGGAAACAAGAGGGATAAGAGATCCGTACAATCCCAGAAGGGGCCAGAGGACCAAAACAACGGCGACGACACTGTCCTGAATAGAAAGAAAAGACAAGGAGAACCTCTGACAGGAAATTACCCATGGGGAAGGTCGGAAACAGCACTCACGTCAATCCCACCAGAACACAGACTATTCAGCAGAGCAGCGATGTTTTTCTCCTCAATAATACATCCAGGACTACAGGCCTACGCAAACGCAAAATGGCTCCAGATAACTCGGTGGGAATTAATGATGACAATTAATTCCACAGTAAATGGATTTAACGCAATAAAAGAGGAGCTGCGAGCGGTGAGGATGGTAGCACTACAGAACAGATATGTACTGGACCTCCTCACAGCAATGGAAGGAGGAGTTTGCGCAAAGATAGGACAATCATGCTGCACATTCATTCCTGCTAACGATGCTGACAATGGTACACTGACAGTAGCAGTATCACAATTGGCCCAGATGCACTCCAAAATGGTGGATGAAAGTAAAGGTGTGAAAAAGGATGACAGCTGGTTTTCGCTATTATGGTCATGGATGCCATCGTGGCTGTCGGACGGACTGAAGATTATAGTTGGATGTACTATTTTAGCTGGAGCTGCACTGATCATAATAAGATTTTGGAAGGCCCGGAAGGCACGCACCACAGACGAAATGATCGAAATGGTTGGTATGCACCCCTTGATGCCGGCAGATGGCGGCCAACACACAGGTACAATAATAAAAGAGAGGGAGAAATTGCGCAACCAGATCATCACCAACCACCTGGACCCACCGTCTGTGAAACTTGAAAACCCAAGAAACCCAAGGAGCTACGTAGGGAAATGGATATACTGCACACCTGGAGGAACCTGTTTATACATGTATTGGTCATTTGAAGACCATGTCAACCACTATGGACATTTGGGAGGAGTAACTAAAATATGGAGAGTGAGAGGAGATAATGAAAAGGATATGTTTGTGGTCGACAAGTCGACCAGAGGGGGGACTGAAGTGGGAAAATGGAACACAAGGCTCCCACCAATCCCCTCACGCCCCTGGCCTAGAGGATCACGGCCCAAGCACCCGCCACGAGTGGAGTTTGCCCATCTACCAGACGATCAAATACCCTGGTACAAGAACATACGGATGTGCCCACCAGCCTGTCCTGCCCATGCCAACACCTGCGGCATGGATGAAATCGACTGAACCATGCAGCAGTAAATGAACACATCGATAGAGATGCCATGAGGACTTAGCCACAGGTCAGCACACCCGTGAAAACATGCACACTGGACACTCCCACACCAATCCACACGAAGAACATATTCAGTGCTACGACGTAGGTGACGGGCACACTCACTGACGCGCACCTTTATTATTTTTCACATCGACTTTTAAAAATGCTGAAATGCAAGACGCATAATGAACTCATCTATAACGCTTGCTTACGCTTCTCCTAAACCCATGCGTTGCAATTAAGAAATATAACGAAGACACGATACTGGGGATCAAACAATATGATACCATAACCTAAAGCGCTGTGTGTCAAACGTCTCCACCTATGCACCAGGCCCAAGTAGGCCGCAAGCAAGAGCTTCCATGAACATTGAATGAGCAAGAGTACAGTTGCTGACCCTGCAGAATAAGCCCGGCGATGACTGACAGTCAAGGGCACAATGTTGCAATCTCGTATGCCGCAAGCCGACGCCAAGGTCACACCTGCAATTAAAACCAGACACGCAGTGGAAAATACAATATTAATTGTGCAGAATTCTGCCTCGACCACGGTCCCACCTCACGTGACCAAGCCTAATCTAACAGGGTGCCAGGCCCAGGAGGAGGGAGGCACCGAAACCCACCATTTCAAGACACCGGCACATACAATGAAGTGATCCAATGGACATCTGCGGTGGTGGGAGTAGTCGGCCTTCAGGCATACCAATAAATCTTCACGTTGTCTGCACATAATCATAGTGAAACATTGTTGCAAATGACAGGTGCACCGCGAGCTGGGAACAACGATGGTCCCAGACTGGAGGGCTCGTGCGTGGACCAATCAAAACATGAGGCTCTTATCACTTACGCCATTAGCATTGACCAATCCCCAGGGATCCTCATGTAACAATTTTCGTGTATCAATTTGAAGGGACAACCCAATTATACCACCTGACTAACCCTTAACCACTAACAATGCTCTCTATACATATGCTATACTAACCCTACCACTCGAGGAACCAATCCAGAGTGGCGATAGGTTTTTTGCTAACTTTCCCAGGTGACGCAAGTAGCGCGTCATACTAAGGTAAAAAGGGCCTGCGAGCCCCACAATTGAGAGAGAGTGTCAGGACGGACGCGTACGCTCCTTGACCCATCCCTGCCGTTTGTTTAATAAACAGCAGAGTCACCTTGCTTCTTGCGTGTGTCTCATACTCATTTTTTGGGATATACGGGAGGAGTTGGGGCCTCCCTGCCCGGAGGTCCGCGGACGGCCCAGCCGACCCCGGCAGAATTTCCCCCCGACAACATGATGCAAAGCAGCTTTGCATGCATCAATTGCACTTCCCAATCTGACCATCCACCATTCTTTTTGGTGAGCAGAAATTGTTCAGATGAACAGGTGTTTAAGAAAATGGATAATGGTATAACCAGGAATTTTAAGGCTAAAGGCTATGAAGATCAGCCTGCTACAATGGCATATGACAAATGGATAGAGCTCTATTACTGCAGGATAGACCAGAACAAAAGCAGATAATCTTGAGGCTATGAATCAGCCACATATACGGTTTATCAGAGGCATTGCTGGGGATATGGATAGTTTGACCTAAAAACTATGACCTACTGCTCATTTGACCTAATTGTTGTTACCTCATTTGTTTGATTTACGGCAGAGTGAGACCCCTGCAACCCTCTAATGTGGGAGGACCCACCAGACTTCCTCCACCTCATTTTATTCCCTTACACCACCCCACAACTATTTTTTAAATAAAGTGTACCATTTGACCTACCGAATTAGGTCAAAAAAGATTCGGTCAAATGAGAGCAGGTCAAATTGGCATTAGGCCAAATTGGACAATAACGTTGCTGGGGGGGGCTGAGGGGACTATAGCCCCAGGGCATTTGGTTGTGGCCCCGGATAGAAGCTCAGGGGCTATAACCAAAAGGCTAGCTAGCCCAGAGTCCCGCCAGTGCCGACATTAGCGTAGCCCCGGATCTTCTCCAGACTTTGCAACAGCCCTGTGGTTTATCTTTTAATATTCACCTGTCCAGAGAACATTATATAATAGCTTATGAAAGCATTGGCATCTCGTGCTGAAAGATCCAGGTTTGGTATGTAATACATCACCCCTCTGTACATTTCGTAGACAACCTAATTTGAAAAATCACTTATTTTCAATTCATCATCGTTCCAATATAGTTATTAATAACAATGCTCCACTGGAGAACCTGTCACAAGATTTATTTTGGTGTGGAAGGTGTAATGTATGTGAATTTTCTCCCCATATTAAATATGATTTTATGGACAAGCCTGGGAGTAGGAAATATATATTAAAACAGTCAGGGCCTGATTCATGGAACATTTAGCGCAGTGCAAAATCACTTTGCACTGGTTAAAAGTGAGTTTGCACTGCCAACAAACACCCTGATTCACAGACCGGTATAAAGTGTATTTTGCACTGTAAAGTGACTTTGCACCACAATTGCACCAGTGCAAAGTCAGTTTGCACTGCATAAATACACGTTGCACTGCTTTGTGAACGAGGGTGTTTGCTGGCAGTGCAAAGCCACTTTACACCAGTGCAAAGTCACTTTGAACTGCACTAAAAGTTCCATGAATCAGGGCCCTTAATCTCTTGCATTACATCTAGTCTTGGACTGACTCTCCATTCGCTCCAAGAAAAGGGCCCACAACCAGGCTCACATCTCTTGTGCATCCAACAACAGGGCTCAACCCTTTAAAATGTGCAAGGAACTAGCTAATCCTTCCTCAGTCTCCACCTCACCTCTTCCCTCACAGGCCATCTGCAATGCACTGGCCACACACCTCACTGCAAAACCTCAGGACATCCTGAGCACCCTTGCTTCCATTTCCCCCTCCCCTTGCCCCACCTTACTGCCACCTACAGCTCCCCATCTCCCCTCTGCCTTTCTCTCCTCCTTCGCTCCTATCACATCTGACAAGTAATTCGCTCTATGAAGGTCTCCTACAAACAGGTCTCCCCCTGTTCTTCCAGAATTATTAAGGACAATATTGGCTCTCTTGCCCCTGCACTTGCTGATTTCTGCAATCACGCTTTTGCTACTGACCTTCCCCTCCTCCCTCAAGCACTCTCTTGTGTGCCCCCTTCTGAAAAACCCTCTGCAGACCTGTCTTGTCCGGCTAATTACCGCCCCATCTCTATCACCCCCTTCTTTGGGAAATTCTTGGAGAAGCTGTTCTTCCTGCAACTGACCCAGCATACTGAGCTTGTTGGTTGCCCACACAACCATTAAGCTGGATTCGAGCATCCAGAGGCAGGGAAACTGCTCTTCTGAACACCCGTGAAGAACTGCTTGCACCTCTTGATTCTAACTCTTCTGATTTTCTCTTTCTACTTGATCTCTCCTCTGTATTTGACACGGTCAGCCACTCCATCCTCATAAAACGGCTCCACAATACCCTAGGTATCTCGGAGTGGGCACTGGACTGGCTGACCTCCTTCCTCAATGACCATCCCTCCCAGGTTATCCTGGGCTGTTTCTCCTCTCCCGCCTCTATCTCTACCTGTGGCATCCCCAGGGCTCCAACCTTTCTCCCAGGCTCTTTAACATCTACTTTGCTGCGCTGGCACATCTTATTTCAACCTACTCCCCTCACTTCCAGTGTTAGGCAGATGACACACAACTCTTCTTCAAACTTCCCTCTGATCCTCTCCATGCTTCCTCCATCATTCCTGACTGCCTATCTACCATCGAGTCCTGGGGTGCCTGAAATGATCTCTGCCTCAATGCCAACGAGACTGAGATCCTTCCCATTGGGACTCCTTCTCCCTCTTTCTTCCCCTCAATCTGGCCACCCTCTCTGGGTTCTGTCCCTTCTCCTTCATCTGAAACCAAAAACCTTGGAGTCATCTTCGACTTCTTTCTTTTCTTCCTCCCTCACATCAAGGCCCTTGCCAAGAAGGCCCACTTTCAATGTCACCTCCTCAAAGGAATCCTTCCTTTCCTCACCTTTTCCAGAAGCTCAATGTCTCCAGATCGCTGGTACTCTGTGGGCTTCACTAACAGCCTCTTCCTTAATCTACCCTCTTCCTCTCTATGTCCCCTCCAGCTAATCCCAAATAGGACTGGAAGACTTATCCTTAGCCTCAAGCCCAGGGACTGCATCTCTCCAGCCCTAAAAACTCTCCACTGGCTCCCGGTTGCTGCAAGGATCAAATTCAAATCCCTCTGCATCATCCATAAGGCTGTCTGGGCAGGGACCACGCTATCTACAACTGGCTTTCACTAAATACACTCCCTCCTGATCTTTACGTTCCTCCGGCACCAACTATCTGCATGTCAAGCGATTCCCTAAACAGCGAGCTGGTGGCCAATCTCTTTCCTCAGCTGCCTCCCTCGTATGGAAAAGCATCCCCCTCCCTCTTTGTCTTGAGCCGATCTCCTCAAATTCTGGAAGCTCCTCAAGACTTTCCTTTTTACCCCTCAACCCTATCCTCCTTTTCTAAGACCTCACAGGCACTGAGATTGGTCATCAGGGCCCTTATGTGTCCACCTTGGCCCTGGCCTCCCATCGCCAATCGTCTTCAGCTTACGCCCACTCCCAGCACTTACCTCACCGCCCATTAGCCTGTGATATCACAGGCCTGCACATATTTATTGTCAGTTGACCACGCTTATCAAGTGATCTCTGCCAGTCACTTAACAGTTGCTTGCAACTTACTCCCTAGCACTTCCCTCTGTGTTACTCCTAGCACTTACCCCCATCCCTCTCTCTCCTTCTCTCTCTCTCTGCACTTGCACGTTCTGAGTGATCACAAGGCCTAGTTGGACCGCCTCTCTCTTTCATTGTTATATTTGACTCTCATTCCCATGTTTCCTCCCTATTGCCCTGTGGGCGCTTTGAAACACAATTTACTTGATGTATAAGCACCTTACACAAGCACAATAAATAAATAAATAAATAAATACATAAATACATAAATAAAGTTATATATATATGATTACCGTCCATGTTATAAACAATACATAGAATCGATGATACACACTATGAAAAAACATATCCAGGAGAGTGTTAGGACAGCGAGAAACCACAATACTGCATACTGCTATGAATCCTATGGATGCCTCACTAACTCCCTGCCTAAAGTCTACTCCCAGGTGGCCAGGGGAAGGAAGACGCTTCCTGATTGTGACCTTAGGGGTTGTGTTCTGTGGGAGGATCACCTGGCAGGAGAAAGGGCCCAGCGAGTGAGAAGAATCCATGGGATGAGACGGGTATTCATCATCTTTTATAGCGAATGATCCAGCCATGCCGAAGTCTCTAATGGTTTGTTGTAACAAACATCTGATTGGCCCATGAAATATCCATACAAATAAGGGTAAACCCCCTCATACATTCCTAGACTGGGAAAGAAATTGAAATCCTTCTAAAGTTCGGGAAACCTATACAACTAAGAACCTCCCTTACACCCAAGGAGGCAGTGAAAAGAAAGTTAGGAATGATAATAGTGTAAAAGAATGATCTTTCTCTGTACAATCAGGGTTAATGGCTCATTCTTACAAAGTTCATTTAAAGAATGTTACCAGGAACCAATTGTGGTTTGAAAGTAAAACAACAGGAGTAAGAAAACCTAATTTTCCTTTAGGGACTTCAAGTCCGATAATTCCCTAAGTACTGGGGTGAGGAAGAGGGCTGAAGAGGCACAATGTGGCTTTATTGGTCAGAACATTAGTATAGATGACCTACACCTGAGGGAGACTGAGTCCTTTAAAAGGCCCCCTCAGGTGCAGGCCATAGAAAGGAGCTGATTCTGCTGGTGAAGAGCAGGTGAAGTCAGAAGCAGAAAGCACGTGGTTCGAGTTGGCAGCCCAAACAGAAGCTGGAGAAAGGAGAGGACGCCAGGACCATTGCAGTGAAGATTCCAACTGCTGGTCCTGAAAGGGTCCATTTCCCCAGAAACGTGAAGTGCACAGGATGCACAGCGGAAAGCGTGTAGAAGGAAGGCTTTCCGACTTGTCACCTGTTCTGCAGAGGCTGCGCAGTGAGAAGCATGCAGGAGGCTGTTACAGGAGGCTGGTGTGAACCTGTAAGCCTTGAGGCCATCACTGGTGGCTGAGGTGTGCAGTCATAATATCGAAAAATAAGTCGAAAGTCATAATCTCAAGAAAAAGAAACGCCGAAAAAAAAAATTGAATAATTTATTTTTTTATTTACATTTATTTTTTGGCTCTAGCATGTAAAAAAAAAGGTAAAAACAAAAAAAAGGGGGGGTTGGGGGTAACCCCCCCATTTCGAATATAAAACGTCATACTTTTTTTTTTCGAGATTTTGACTTTCGATTTTTTGGTTTTCTATGTTCTGACTATAAACCGGTGGCTGACATGCACCAGGAAGCCTCCGAAGCAAGTGGCGCTCAAATTGGAAGTTGCGTGAAACAAGACAGGCTTACCGCAGATGTTTGCTGCATCGTGAAGAGCCAGAGCAGCAGAAGTCCTGTGGACCGCGAGGGGAGCAGAGGTGCACGTTGAGAACAGCGAGTGAACCCAGTGTGCTCTGTACCTGTTCGCAGGCGGGAAGTAGGCAGTTCCATGTGCTACTATCCCTGCAAAAACACTGCCATACAAAAATATCGCCATATTTTTGCGGTGATATTAAGCCATGGAACCTGCGGGGGCACCCCTGCAACCCCCATATTTTTTAAAAGGGAGCAGGGACACCCCCACAACCCGGTCCTATTTACCCCATAAATTATCCCCACCAATAATATCACCTATGGCCTTATCCCACGACCATATATATGGTGATATTAATGGTGGGGATGATATTACCTGACACCAAGCAGGCATGTGAGTGAGAGACACTCGCGTAGTAGTAGATCAAGTGCAGAGCTGCACTTGGCGTGTGAATAAATGAACTCACAAGCTAATTTTGAGTACCAAACATTATTTAAACAACAGAAACAGTACTTGCAGAAGAGTAAAAGCGGTTCCGACGCCATTGGTGCATATTTAGCTCGGGAAAAGCAGTCAAGACTTCATGTACAAAAGCCAAATGGCTGTAATCATGAAAGTGGGAGTTTTGGGAAAACTCAACCAACTGTGGGGGCAACGTTATTAAGAGTTGGTGTCAATAAGCATTGCCCAAGCCAAGAGAGGCTGGAAATAAGACAAACTCAATCTGGCCAATATTACAAACAGCAGGAGGGGGCTGATATAACGGATGTAAACTCTGAAACTGAGTGCCCATATTGTATACAACATCTGGTACATGTTTGGAGACCCACTGTTTGTCAAAACTAGGGGAGAGGTCAAAGGAGATCCTAATCCCTGTTAGTCTTTGGTTGTTTGTGACATGGAGAGATAAGAGAGCGTGAAAGGCTACCCTTCTGGGGGCAAGTGTCCAGAAGGAAAGGAACATAATTTACAGAAAAGTGTTGAAGAATATCCATGTGAAGCTTCTTTTCCCTAAAAAGGTGTTGAGGGTCTTAAAGCTGTCAGTTGTGAAATGCTGTGGAGCTGTTATCATCACTTGTCAGTTGACATTTAAATATCCAAAGTACTGTTGTTGGGAAAAGCTGCTCAGGCAGGGGAGTATACCCGAATGGAAACCCTTATGTGATAATAGACCTGAAAAGGAAGCAGGACAAGTGAACGTTGGAGAAGGACTACAAGGTGGTCTTAAAAAGAGACATTGTGATAATAGGCCTGGCAAGCAAGCAGGCCAAGTGAAAGTTGGAGAAGGGCTAAAAGGTGGTCCTAAACAGAGACATTGTGATAATAGGCCTGGCAAGGAAACAGGCCAAGTGAAAGTTGGAGAAGGGCTACAAGGTGGTCCTAAACAGAGGTATTGTGATAATAGGCCTGGCAAGGAAACAGGCCAAGTGAAAGTTGTACATAGGCTACAAGGTGGTCCTAACAGAGACATTGTGATGATAGGTCTGGCAAGGAATCAGACCAAGAGAAAGTTGGACAAGGGCTACAAGGTGGTCATAACAGAGACATTGTGATAATAGGCCTGGCAAGGAAGCAGGCCAAGTGAAAGTTGGAGAAGGGCTACAATATGGTCCTAAACAGAGATATTGTGATAATAGGCCTGGCAAGGAAACAGGCCAAGTGAAAGTTGGAAAAGGGCTACAAGGTGGTCCTAACAGAGACATTGTGATAATAGGCCTGGCAAGGAAGCAGGCCAAGTGAAAGTAGGAGAAGGGTTAAGAAGTGGTCCTAACAGAGACATTGTGATAATAGGCCTGGCAGTGAAGCAGGCCAAGTGAAAGTAGGAGAAGGGTTAAGAAGTGGTCCTAACAGAGACATTGTGATAATGGGTCTGGCAAGGAAGCAGGCTAAGTGAAAGTAGGAGAATGGGTACAAGGTGTTCCTAACAGCGACATTGTTTGTTTGAGTAGCACTGGAGGAAGAGCCAAGCAAGGCTGTCGTGGATAAGTTATATTTTCTGGAATTGTTGAAGTAGCCAATCATCCAGACCAATATAAACATTGATGCTATTGAGAAACTGAAACCTGTTCAGAGCAGAGGAAGAATCTTATCATTTGTGTGTTGGAACTTTCTATTGACAAATTGAATTTACATCAGAATATATTGGAAAATCAGGATTTCCTTGTGTTCTCTTTTTGAAATGTGAACTAAAATCACTTATAAAACCTGGGGAAGGGGAATTTGCCCAGTTTCTGAAAAGTGGCTTTGGTTACTTTATGAACTCATTCATTATTGCTTTGAACTGCCGTGTATTTCCTTGTTTATTTGTTATGTTAAGGCCACTTATAGAGTGCAACATTCACCAACGAGGGCATCAAGGCGCTAGGCAGAAAAATGTGGAAACAGGACAGCCAGAGGCAAAGAACACAGCATTATTGACCGGAGAAAAGCATAGTCTTGAGTTGACGGCGGAAAGAGAGGTGATCCTGAGTCTGACGCAGGGGAAGAGGAAGTGAGTTCCACAGTAGAGCTGCGCAGACGGAGAAGGAGCGACCACCAAAGCGGGCACGTTGGATGCGGGGGACAGGGATAGCAAGAGAAAGAGCAGATCGAAGAGAATGGGGGGAACGTAGTTGGTGAATTTCGCCTGCAAAGAAACCGGACCGCTTTTATAGAACACGCAATGAACTATACACAGGGACTTGAAACTTACCCTACTAGCAATCGGCAGCCAGTGCAGTGCTTTAAGGACAGTAGAGGCAGAGGAAAACCGAGGAGCCCCCAGGTCCAGACGAGCGGCCGAATTCTGGGGGACCTGAAGTCAATGGAGTAGAAACTTTGTTGCATGTTTAAGTGTGAGGGACAGATATCCTTGGTTAGTGTTTCCTTTATTTTAGGCAGGGAAATCCTCGTCGGGTAGGGATAGTGAGGCATTCATCCAACCTAATATTCTAATAAAATGGCATTTGTTGAGAAAACTTAACAACGTGGTCGTCCTCACATTTCTAACCCCTCCTAGTACCCAGCGGCTTCCACTTTTTTAGTAATGCCTAAGGAGGTCTCTAACTGGGTTTACATTTTATGGGATTGAGAATATTGTCCTGTCAGATGGAGGGATGTAGAATTGCAACTTAAGCAACAAGAAAGAAGCTGGTTTTCAGATGAATCCCCAAACCTCCAGAAGCCCTCAACTCACATAAATAGATGGCCTCTTTTCAAAAGATGGCGATGTGTCACAGAATGTGACTGGCGCTGTGACTTAGGCCTTCAAGGATATTTCATTTTTTAAATAATTATTTATTGGTCTTTCGCTACCATTTATAGGACATTTCTGTATAACATAATGCTTAGACCATGGGTAGTGCTGTAGAATCCAGCAAACCAATCACCTAGTAATCCAATAAGCAACCCCAGGCTGCAAAGTTGATGAAATAATTCATTTCCATACAGCTGTGCAGAAATGGACAGAGAAACGGGCATATACTTGTCCAAAAATTGTAACAACCGCACACACAAACCTCAGGGAATTTATAGGGTTCTACACAATGAGAGCCCCGTCCTGACAGCAACATACATTTAGTTCATTGCATAAAACAATGAACCTCCTAACAGGGCATCCTGTGACATTGGGCATGGCTTTAGGGCGACCTGGGTGACTTGTAGAGTTTTACATGGCCTAATCACGTGGCACAGAGCACAGATCTCAGCTGAACTTTCCATTACATGTAATAAGACCTGATCCAATGTCTACATTGGTAAAGCACGCTTTCATTGGTGACATATAATGCTTACCTTTGCATACCTGTGCTCCGGGTCAAGCCTTATTTACGCCAGGCTTGCACGGCCTTATGCGTTTCTGCATACATGCTAGCTGCTCATTCTTTCCACAATGCCACCTCCCCAAACATGGCTGTGGTTACTGCATCATCCCCTCATCCATGGCTGCGGTGTTGCCATGGATGTCTGGGGTCTCTTACAAATAAAATACTGTCAGCTTGGACCGTGCACCCAATGTTGTAATGAAGCCTGCGGCCATTTCCTGCATCACAAAGAAAGTAGTATTTTTACCATCGCCTTGACGTATATGACAAAAGGAGCACAGAAACGGGATGAGGAATAGAGGGTTGATAGATTAAAAAGGAATTCCTGAAGGAGATGGTCAAAAGTCCAGGAATAAGACTGCAGCACAAACCTGCTATCACTGATGGAAAAACACTAGCAGGACTGCCCAATCTGATTAGCCATAATCACCCGTTCCATGGGCTGCAATGGGTGATTATGGCTATTAGCACCCTGGGTTTCCTCACAGCGTCCCGTTAATTGAAACAAAATACTCACTAAAGATGGCTGCCATGGATCAGGAAGACGGACGGGCCTTCATACAGAGCCCATTTTCCATTTACATGGCAGCCAGGAGGGAGACGGAGTGGCAGCAGCAGCAGTAGTGGTGTTGGTGCCCTGCCCCCACTGTAGTCAAAAGGTAAGCAGCACATATACCAAAATTGGAACGATACAGAGAAGATTAGCATGGCCCCTGCGCATAGAAAAACAAATGTAATTGGGGTCGAGAGGGATGGGAGATTTGACATGAAGGGAAGGGAAGGTGGGGGGAAGATGGGGGTAGCAGCCGTCGGGTTGCTTGGAACGCCGACTTGGATCGTAGGATTCAGCCCCCAATCCAAGCAATCTGATTGGTTGCTTCCCCCAATTTTAAAGTTTGAGCTTCATTTGCTCGAAACCTTCCATAGGGACTTAAAAAGAAATATATAGTTTAGATATTTGTTTTATTATTGGCCATCTTTTTGGCCAATAATATTTTCTGACCGAACTATTCCTTTAAAGGAGTGGCCTAACAGATGCAGTCAAGTGTTCAATCTATTATGGAATCTACCTTACAGGCGAGGGACATCTATGCCAAAAGGTCACCATTGATGTCAAGGTTTTAGGTCCTTTGTGGGACGCCCAGCAGGCCATTAGATGTGGGCTCAGTGCCCTCCCAAGGCTGTACATGCTTGCTCCTCCCTTGGCCCACGGGTCCATTCCCATTGGGGATTTCTCGGCTTTCCTCACATAGCATGGTCTTTATCACCCACAAGCCAATATAATGATGACGAATGGCGTCCAAGACCTTTGCATAAATGTTTACATCTGCCAATGTATACTTTCTTATTTTCTTATACTTATGACCTGACAAACTACAGAGTAAACTAACCCCATTACTCACGATCTCCCTCTATTACACACTATGATAATGCCTACCCCAAAAAATGAGACATCTAAGTTCAAAATTGTTTCTGAAAAAAAGAAAGCAATTGAAAACGTCTGCTCCTTCTAGGACAAAAATGCAGGAAGAATATTTTAACAAAAAATGGTCTTGCTTTTAGCAACCCTTTGCCTTAACAGTTAGCTGTCAATGTCTCAATGTGGCTTCTATTGTGTTTCCGTAGCCCCAGGCCTGGAAGGATCAGCTGCAGAAGCTTGCCAGTAGAGGTGGGGGGATCTTACCCATGGTAAAGGGCCCCAGCAGGCCCAGTCTTCCAAATAAAGCTTGGCCGGCCGACATAAATAAGTGAGTATCCCTGCAGGGTAGAGGGTTGTCCAACTCCGGGCCTCGAGGGTTGGCATCCTGACAGGTTTTCAGGATATCCCTCATTAATATTAATGAAGGAAAATGTGTCTACATTTAGAATCATTCTATGCAAGTGTTTCTCGTGAATACTAATGAGGAGGTAGCCTGAAAACCAGACATGAATCCGGCCCTCCAGGCCTGGAGTTGGATAGTTTTTACATTACAGGACCCTCTTCCAGTGGCCACCAGCACTAAAGAGATCTTGATAAGCTTACAGAGACGACATGACTGGTTGCAATGGACATTCCTTTTAAAGCTGATCATAAATGTTTGGTTATGCATTGGCCCCCATGTACACATTTTAATTTCTTTTTATGTAGGGGTGGTTCGGGTTCTGACTTATGAGCTAATTAAACTGAACACAGACTAATTGCACTCTTCTGGCTAAATAAATTGTTCCGAGCTATTTACAGTCGATTAAATATGTTCAAACACTTGCCGTCACTTCATTTTCCTGCTCTGCACCCATTCAATTTGTGCTGAGGAGACGGTTCCCGAATAACCCCAATCCCAGCTAATGGGCAGAGACAGGCAGCATCGGCTAGCAAGGTCGTGCTATGGAACCGAGTGGCTCACAGCTGCAGACAAGGGTATGCTAATTCTGGTGCCCAGGACACATCCGGTACAATAGGAATACAAAACAGGGGGGGGGGTGGAAACAAAAGAGGCTGTGTGCTCAGCTCAGATTCGCTGCAGCTCTGCAGGGCTTTTCCCAGCAGGCCTCCTGTAGCCTGTACTTCATGTAGCCTGTGCTGGCGAGGCGTTCTGTGCATCTCACTTTTATTACGAGCTCCCACGACAACTTTCAACCGTGACTGCAAGTAAATTGTACTGTGAGTGACACACGACTCAGAAAACAATTGTAAATGGTGGTCTCGTTGACACTAAACAAACTACTGCAGTTTTAGATGCGGTTCTTTCAAAGAGTGAGCAATTACCCTCGATGAAATATGATATTTATAACGTGCTTAATACCGCAGACCCGGGGATCGAACCTGTGTTGCTCCGTGTCGTCTTGTTTCGAAGATGAGCACGTTGCCCCCGAGCTATCCAACGGAAACCTTATGCAAGAAGATTACACCAGTGAACAATGACACCACAGGTTTCAACGTGAGGAATATTGTGCAGTACACATTGCATGTCTTAGATAAGACACACATGCCTCCTACGCGAGCTACTGTAGTTTCACACTGTAGAGGTTGCCGTCTTCTTGTGAAACAATGGCCCTCATTACGACCCTGGCGGAAATCGGAAAACGATGGCGGAGATGCAATACCGCCATCGAATAGCGCTCGGTGCGACTATGACTCGCCACCGCAAAGTACGAAGACATTAGCGACACCGTAGTGAACGCCAACGCTAACTGCACCAAGTACGCGCGCGCGCGCCATGCCAAACCGTAAATACCACCATGGCGCAAGGGTACGCGAATTCCGACCCTAGCGGACATGTACCTAACGCCATCAAGCATGGCGGAAAGCACCATTCCGCCATGGTGAGAAGTACGGCATCGCGAATCAACCGTAAACGGCCCCACTGAGTGCCTGTACACCGCTCCCTGCCCACAAAGCATAACTCCTCGTAGGTGCAATGAAGTCACAATGCTACCAGTTAAATGTACAAGTCACCCATGCATGCCAACGAACAAAAGATCCACAAGAGGGGCCAATGGGAGCTGCAGGGCACAGATGGCACGAATACAGAAGCCATTCCAATGGACATGACCACATTCCCCCCCCGAAACGCACGCAAACACAGGCACCTGTGACCAGCAATATTCCGAAAATCACAACATTCCACCAGTCCACCTGGCTGACCGTCGTCTGTTACACAAAACCCAATCCCCCGCCCCGGAGCATGACAACATCCAAACAGTCATATTGGCATCCCCCATCCCTGACCTCACTGGGCTCCGTAGGCAAACGCGCCCAGCACAGTACCACGCGACTATACTCCGAAACCGGCACCCAAAGCAGATCTCCTCACAATACATCGCTCCCCAAATAGGAATATGCCACATCACTCGCAAAGAAGAACGCTACACGGCCCATATCAGAATAGAAATTTAATGCACAACTAAATCACCAAGCTCATACAGCCATCAGTCCATGAACTCCAAAACACATATCACCATTGTGGGCTGCATCCGCAAGGAATGACCAGCTACTACTTGTGTGACGCCCTGTCCCATCATGGTACACAGAGCCACATTCACGTACGAAAAGGCTACATGGAAGCGCACAGAACCGCAGGCCCGTCCCAATGGGGAGGCACTAGTCCAACTGAAAGGCCGAAATGTTGCTCCGAGCCACTAGTACTGCGTAAGGGCATGTGGGCCATTGGCGATCGTCCCATAAGATCGTAATGCTGCTCCACTGATTAACACGAAGCAGCAGGTGTCGTGAGTATACGCCATCTGCAGGAGTGGCATACAGATGGCAGTGGCAAAAGGGTAGGAGATATCTGTCAACAAAAAGAAAAGAAAAAGAACAGAATGGCCATCAGAACTACATTCGAACTACTCACTCCAATGACCACACTAAATCCACAGCCATATGCATGCTAGCACACTCCAAAGGATCATCACCACCCCAAAACCACTTGCCACTCATAACTATCTATATCGAGGTGTATACACCATCCCAAACGAGTGTACCTGTGCATGCGTCTGTCAAGACAGATTCCATCAGATGGGAATGTCAACGTGCATGGACACAAGTGTCTGAAGGCGCGTCGAGACAGGGAGGGCTCAACAAGGCCAGATAGACGATGGTGCCACTATGGCAGCCCTGCATCACATAGCGCAGGGGAGGCGTATAGATTCCAACAAGCCCTGTACATGGCAAACCCTGTATCAAATCAGCTGGCCATGCATCCATTCATCATTCCCTCATCCTGTTATAAATACACCGGAATATTTACTCACAAGACATTTGGGATTTCCATTGAGTCTGTGCGTTATGCAGCCTGCAAAATCCACAGTGTTCCAGGCCGTAATTTCTGTGTTGTGAAGTTACATGATTTAGGGAACGTCCGGCCTCATCGCCCACGTCACTATAGCGCATCCCAAACTATTCATATCAATCATTGCTTCCTCGCCATGGCCTCTGTCTCAAGGACATCGAACAATAGAACGTAATACTTGCAGTCAGACCTGTGGGCATCTCCTCTCAGCTAGCCGAAGACCGAAAGCGCCGGCCTTCGAATTCCTCATTTGCAACATCACGTCGAAAAGGCATCTGTGGCCGTTTGAAATCACAAATTAATCCAGCCAGTGCAGCTGTGTGTGAAAATGTCAACTGCCATCACCCACTAATGGGACGCCCCGCCCGTCGTTGCAACCCTGTACAGTGATGCATGAGGGCCCACCGTTACTCGAGTACTACGTTCCACTGACCCATCACAAGTCTGTTCGCGACTGCAAAGATTGTATGTGAAACAATGGGACCATAGCCGAATGTACATATCAACAAATGTTACACGGCCATCGGGTACAAATACATGATTGCAATAGCAAGATGCCGTTCCTCAATTAGCAGCCTTGTGTGCGGGACGTGCTCGCCCAAAGGGGAGAGCAGCTTGCACAGGTGGAATGAATCACCACAGGTGGAGGCCATACAGCCTGAAAACACATAAAGTGCACACCCAGTCTCCTCCCACAACCACACCCACTCCGAAATGCTACCGGCAGGACTCGCGATGTTGGCCCTGGGGGACCTGATAGCACTGCAAGTACTCCAACTCCAAGAAGAAGACGAACACCAACTACAACCGGCCGCACGGAGGAGACGCAGGAGGAGGAGGAGGCCAAGGCAGGGCCCGCAAGGGCCGCCAGCACAGCCACTACCACCACGCAGGCAGCCCGCAATCCCACACCTCCGAGCACATCCGTTCAACCTCACTGATGAGCAGATCCACACCCTCTACCGTTTGGACCGGGACACCATAGCCGCAATAGTGGACATGACACAGGCTGACCTTGTCAGCATGATAGACAGCCCAACCGCCATCCCACCCCTACTGAAGGTGGTGTCTGTACTCCACTTCCTGGCCACGGGCACCTACCAGCACACAGTCGGACAGTTGCATGGCATTTCTCAGCCACTGTTCTCACGGACACTATTGCAAGTGCTCGATGCCCTCCTGAAGCACGCAGACGACTACATCTCTCTACCACGCTCGGAGCAGGACATTACCAACACTAAAGTGGGATTCCATGCACTTGCCGGCATACCGGGTTGCATCGGTGCCATCGACTGCACCCATGTGGAATTGGTCGTCCCACATGCCATGGAGGCCCAGTACCGCAACCGAAAACAATTTCATTCCCTGAATGTACAGATGGTGTGTGACTCCAACAGGATCATTACACATTGTTGTGCCAGATTCCCTGGATCAACCCATGATTCTATGGTCTTGAGGAACTCTACTATACCACGCTACATGGAGCGACACGCAGGGAACAGATCCTGGCTACTCGGTGAGTCTCTTTTCATGCATGATGATGTGGGGTATGTGATGCGGCAATGACCTGGCAGGAAGGGGGGGGGGGGGTGTGCGTACGTAGCTATGGCATTCCACATCATACGTTTATCGTCCACATACAGGTGATGCTGGGTATCCACTGAAGAGATGGCTCCTCACACCAGTCCGGAACCCACGGGACCAGCATGAGGAGGACTACAACCATGCCCACTCACGTACCCGTGTAGTCATTGAACAGGCATTCGGCCTACTGAAGACTCGTTTCCGCTGCCTCAGCAGGTCTGGCGGGGCACTCCTGTACCGCCATGAGAAGGTTGCAAAGATGGTGATGGCATGTGTCATGCTCCACAACATGTGCGTACGTAGAAATGTGCCCATGCCCCCAGACGCAGAACAGCAAGCACCTGATGATGGTCATGATGAGGGTGGGGAAGTGGCAGCACCTCAAGGAGTCTGCGAGGCACCGGAGGGCCGTGACATTCGTCAGCATGTCATTGATGCATGCTTCTAGCACTCACGCCTGGTGGCTGATACATGACACGGGACTCGTGGCACTGTGTGTGTCTGGTACATGCACAATATGGACTATACGCCTAGGATGGCCTAGTACATAATGATCATTGTCGACACATCTCATTGGTTGATCGTGCACTTGTTTATGGCATATGTGATATCATGTTGAACACCCTATCGACCCGCCACCCTAGTGAGCCCAACACACCCCCTCCACCCTCCTACCTCCCCCCCGAACACCAGTGTTCAAAGATGCTCATTGTCAGTGGACTGTCGCTATTGCAAGCCCCCTCTGCGGGTGTCTGGGGCACCCCTGCCTGTGGAGCGCAGGTTCCTCCCAGATCTACGTTGGGGGCTGCCCTGGACGGAACTAGCAACGGAAGATGTCTCTGCCTGCTCACGTCCATGCATGTCCCTAAGGGTTTGTGAGAGCTCCGTGAGCACACGGCGCACTGCAGCAAGTTCGGCACATACGTCTTTGGACGTCGCATGCAGTTCCCCCCTCAGGCTCTCGGTGCTTCTCTCCATTTGGACTCTCAGGCTCTCGGTGCTTTTCTCCATTTGGACTCTCAGGCTCTCGGTGCTACTCTCCATTTGTGCCCTTAGTGTCTCTGTACCTCTCTCCATTTCTGCCCTGAGTGTCTCAGTTGATGTTTCTATGTCTGCCTTAGTGCCCCCACATTCATCGGCATGGTCCTTGAGGAGCGTGGCCAGTTGCTGCTGTTGCCCGATTAACTTGTCGAGGGACTGTTGCCTCTGCTGGGCCATGGCCATTTGCGGGGGGGTCACAGAGGGGCTGTTCACCTCATGTTGCCTTGCCACAGGGCTTGGGGGGGATGGCCAGTCGTCGTCTTGTGGGTGCCCCTGCGTGGTATTCTCATGTTGTACGGGATGGGACAGACAGGGGGATTGGGACAGGTCATGGATGGATCGTACATCGACATCCCCGTCTTCTGTGTCGGAGCATGCTGCCATCATTGGGGTGTCACCTATGGTGCTGCTGCCACCAGAGGCAGTGCCTTCTGTGGCATCCGTTGGGGGGACCTGTGGTGGTGGTGTTGTGGGCATGCTGGCTGCTGGGGTGCCTGTTGATGTTCCCTCCTCTGTGCTGCCACCTGATTTGTGCTGCTGCCGTGTCTTGATGCGTGCAGCTGAGGTGGAGGGTCTTTGGCCGTTGGTCTTGGCCCTCTTTGCAGGTGTGCTGGTAGGGGTGTCCTGGAGCTCGTCGTTTGGATCGGACCCTGTGGTGGAGTAAAGGAGGGCGAGGGTTAATAATGGGTCTGTGGGTATTGGAATGGCATTGTATCACATGCATTGGGGTGGTACATGAGGGTGATTTGGGTCGGGGCCTTAGAGGTGCTTTCATTTGTGTGTGGGGTGAGGGTGCAGTTGTTTGGCAGCCTGCAGTTAGGGTGTGCCTGCTGGACGTGTGGTGGGTGTTTTAGGGGTTTTTAGTTATTTATATATTTATTGTGGTTTTAAGGTGCGCTATGAGGGCGATGTGTGTGGACGTTCTCCTGGTCATGTGTTCCTGTTGCACTATGTGGACACATGGTACTTCACATGATTGGACATTGTGGTTTTAGCATTGTTTTATCTGGCCCACCTACCTGATTCTTCTGATGTCTGCACTCCTTTCTCCATCCCTCCGACTCCCTCTATGCTCTCCATTCCGATGGTGGAGGCACAGATTTCTTCCCAGGGGGTCAACTTGATGGGTGATTCAGGACCTCCCCCGGTGGCTGTGGCAATGTTGCGGTTGGCAGAGAGTATGCTGCGGACGCGTATCCGCAGGTCGTCCCACCGCTTTCGGCATTGTTGTGGTGTGCGGGGTGCTGTCCCCACCGCGCTTACCCGCTGTGCTGCCAGAGCCCATATGGCCTTCTTGTTCGCAAGTGCCGTCCTGGTCATTTGCGTGGAGAAGACGACGGCAGCATTCTCCTGGAGGGTCTCTGTTAGCACGGTGAGTTCCTCGCGGGAGAAGTGGACCTGCCGCTTGCGGTCGCACGCTTTCTTCGCTACTTTTCCCATTTTTCTTGGTTTCGCTAGGGTGGATGACGGGTTGGGGTGTGTCTCAGGGTTGTGTTTTTAGTGGTAGTGTGGTTTTAGTGGTTTTATAGGTGTACGGCGGGTTGTTTCCCGTTCCGGGCCCATGTTTTTACTTCCGTTTCCGTATATTTCCGGTCACCGTACTTTCCGGTAGGCGCACTCTGCGGTGTCCGCTGTGATGGGTGGCGGTATTGCACCTAGGGCGACGTACGGCGGCGGTGTGGGCCGTTTTGGGGCCATTTGCGCCATCGCGGACTTTGCACTTCCGCCATGGCGTGGTGCTCGTGCCCGATGGGTCGGAATGGACCGCTCTTTGCTCCTTCGTGCAATGGCGGAAACGCTATTTACGCTGTTGCGGTCCGGTCAGTCAATTTCCGCCAGGGTCGTAATGAGGGCCAATGTCTAGAAAACTGCTGTCAGGCACTGCCTCCCTTTGGGTCTTGTAGAGAGAGCTTTAGCTCTCTTCCATATCTCTTACAGCGCATGGGCGATGGCGTCAATCAGTTGCTTAGTGATGCATCAGGTTGAAGGCCCTGTTATGGTGTCAGCCATTTAGAAGAGGGTTGTACAACTATTCAGGTTGGGGTGATAGTTGGTGAATTCAAGAGCTTCTTTTTTCTATGCTGCTTGTTACATGTCCCCCACTTTTGTGCTTCATTACAATAAGCTGCTCTGTGAGGCAAACATCACTTTCTGTTGTGCCCCTCCATCTCAACTAAATAGATACTTTCTATAAATGGCAGGAAACTCTTACAAAGAATAGTGTTTATGTGTGTGTTTACGAGTGTATGCAAGCTCCATTGTAATGCTTTTATCCATTGTGCATTTTTGTGGTGTGTGACAACTTTGAGCTGCAGGCTTGAACGATATTTTTCTGTGAAAATAAATCACTGTATTCTATTATTAGTGAACATGTTCATTGCCAGATTAGTGTTTTTGCTATATTGTAACATTATTTTCCTTTTGTTAACGCAGCTTGTGGTATTTTCCCATGTTGCCCAGAGTGCCTTTCATGGGCTCATTGCATCTTGACTTAAGCAATAGTGCTGTATTGGAAGGATATGATGTACCTAGCAATGGTATATGTTAACTATGTTATGATGTCACTATTCAGTGCGGATTTTCTATCCAGGTGACAGCTGTGAGCTGCGGATATAACACCATGTGTGAGCGGTCCGTGTATGGGGTGACTCCGAGCTTTGGCATGTAATGATACGCTTCAGCGAGTTCATCTGTGCAATATATGATCAGTCATCCTTGCTCGCTGTATGTTGCAATGTTGAGCTGTGGGAAGTAATGCAATGATGTATTATAGTGAATTATATTATAGAGATAATACTCACTTACAGATTAGTGCTTTTGTATGAAGCATGATTGTTTCCGTAAAGCTGTACAAAGCTGCTAAAAATCCGCGCAAGCCGATTGATGTGGAATTCATTGATTTTATTAAGGCAGCTTGCGATATTAAACATGTTAAAATATAAAATATGTATATGCGTGTGTTACCTACAATAAAAAAAATAGCATATGGTATTGTACTGAACAATGGTTTGCAATGTAGAATGAATTGATATTTATGAAAAATTTCAATGTTAGGGTGACCATATTTATTCTCATACTGGCGCTGTCCTTCCACTGATCCCTCCAATCAACTGTGAGGCATCCATCCCGTGTGAAAATATAGCATTATTTGCAAGAAGAAGGTGTGAGTGTGTCATCCTAGCAGCTGAACCTCTTCAGTATGCAAATGAGGTCTGGCGGTTTTCTGGGGCATGTGTCGTAAGCGCTGGTCAGAGGAATTAAGACAGAAAGCTGCAGAGAAAATAGGGAGCTAGGCAATCCAGAAGATATAAGAAGTAACCATATTGCGAAATCTCCTCCATAGGAAAATCCTCAAATAACAAGCATTGGCAAAGCCAATATATCTGAAACTGCACATTTAGAGGATATGCGTGTATGTTCTGTGGGGAATTTACAAGGTTAGCAGACGCTCTGCTTGTATAAAGCCAGACACATGGGCTTTGTCAATGCTTGTTTAAAGTCCCCATGCATTTAAAAAAAGCCTGCATGCTATAAGTACATAGAGTAAACATGCCAGTGGTAAGAACCACATGGAAGCAAGGACAATCGTATCCAAGCTAATACCCATTTGGACAAACAAAAGACTAAAGAAGGGTGAACAAAATCCGAGCTTCCCTTTATATTGAATTACAGGACAGCACAAACTAGGAGCAAATTTAGCCTTCTTGAACTACCATATCGAACACCAACCAATGGGATGTATCCTCCTGCCAAACCACTATGTGTCAACTGGGGAAACACGAGTTGAGGAATTTATCAAATTTAAGACACAATCGTCCTTGAATCACAGCAAAATAAAAATGTCACAAACATAACACAAGATTTTTGCAAACGTATTGTGTTGGCGCACATTTCGGATTCCAGTTTCCTCTTTCCATAACTTTCTATATATTGGGCAGTCTCAATATTTGGATATCCCTACTTTACAGACAACTTGACTACAATCATCCATATTATCCAAACAAGACTTGCCACCGGTTGCTTTAAGACTGCAAATTAAGTATAAACATGCCAGTGAAGTTTGAGGCCGCCTTCACAGGCAACGTAATTCTCAGGAAAGCTGGACAACATATCAAATCATTGTTTTCAAAGGATCTGTAGAGCTACAAAATCCAAGCCTAGGTGGGACCATGTTCTTCTCAAAGGCATGAAAGTCTGGCATGTACCACCAAGCGGTTGACTATTTAGTCCAGACTTGATCTCCGACAGGCATTGCCACTATGATAGTAGGAGCAATGAGCTAAGCTCAACATACAAGGGTGGGCTTCAGGCTGGGTGATGACTACCCAAAGCGGAATGAAGTATCCACCAACCACTGGTTTGCCAACAGGGGATACATAACCCCAGCAGATGAGACTTAATCACAATAAGAAGAAAACTCTTTTAGCCTGGAAGAAACTTTCTCTCGGGAGGGAAGTGAATCGCGGATCCACACGGCGGTCATCGCGGGAGACCGTGTGGCGCTCAGTGATTCAGCAGAGCCTACGCGAGGGAGGAAGCAGGGGGTGATCGCTCCATGAGATCCCCACATCACCAGGTGTATCTAAACACTAAGGAACCAGGCATTTCTTGGCTGCGGCTGGGGCAAGGGCTATTTTACTAGGAGAGCGTAGGAGGGTTTCTGCCCAGGCACCAGAGAGATGCATACGTGGAGTGGCACAGGTGGGTGCAGAGGAGGAATGTTCCCAAAATAAATCAGGTAGCTGAGGTCCTCTCACTTAGGGCCAAACCACAGGCGAGGGTTTAATATCTCAGTGGCAGGGACTGTGCCAGTGAGAGCCTCATCATATGAATGGTGATAATGTTAAAAACGTGCCATTTTAAACACCTCCTATCCAATACTGCCCAATCATGATCTGGGACAAATATGGGTTACTGTTGTAGATTTTATTTACGCATTTTATTTTTAAGTTATCAGAATGCAATTCCTTTGTTAGTGTTGTAAACATGGCATTCTATGCCATACATTCTCTTGGCGATTCTTTGTGATCTGGAAATAGAAGTGCATTTACCATTGGCAGGCTGCTTTCTCCTATGTATTTAGATGCTTCAGAACTTTCCCTGCGTTTCCCAAAATGCACTGTTGCACCTCTCATCATCTCCCAATGTCTGTTGGATCCCTTGATTTCACAGAGTGCAGAGTCTGGGCGTTCTATAGTTTCATAATGTGACTACGATTCTCAGAACTCAGTGTCTGAACGTTCCTTTTCTCACATGCCTGAGTGGACATTTTGGTCCTTTGACTGTAATTCGTACAAGTCAGTGCCTGAGCTTCCTTTCTCTCACAGTCTTTATTAGATGCATTGCCTACATTTCCCAGCATGCAGCATCACGCCGAGCTTGTGCACTTCAAGTCCCTCTTTTCACTTGGCCATTAGGTCGTGATTCTTCGCCTTCCCTCTCACGCTTACTTGGAGAGTTGCCCTGTCTTGCTTCTCTTCTCTCCCGATATCAGTCACATCTGCCCAGGTCTCGCAGAGTCTCGCATGGGCCTTGTGGTGGCTTCTCCGGTATCGTTCTTCCTCTGACCACACTATCTCCTGGATTCTGTGACTACCTCCAATGCAGCCACCAGGTCTTAGACACCTTCCAATAAGCTGGAGCTCTTCAGTGCAGTCTCCCATCTGGGCCCCGTCCCCATCAAAGTCAGGTCCCCTATGGCTCCCAGCATGGCCTGGGCCAGCACCATATCGCTTCTCAGCTGTGTCTCTTCCTCTTTTCATAATAATCATGTATTTCTTATATAGCTTTACACACCCATCAGTCTGCCTCAGAGCGCTGAAAGAATAGAAGACATTATTAACCCACAGAGTGGTACTCAATGTATCAAGGGTGAAAGGCTGAGTTGACCCTGCCAGGATGCAAACCTGCCACACCAGGCTGCGAACAAACATCAGGGGCGAGTGCTTAACTCCCTGTGCTATCTGACCGGCTCCCCACCGGAGGAGAGACCCATGAATATTCTCACTGGTCTTATCAGTCTATCTGACATCTAATCATATGGGCAAGAGATGGAAGGCTATAAAACCTTAGGCCGCCATCTTGGATTTCATCTCTATATCTCCCTGGAGCTGTTTGGTTAGGGGTCGGATTCCTCTGTTTTTCTGGTAACCCGGGGTTAATGGCTGTTTTTCTGCAACTCCCCGTCCCCCCACACCATCAACACGTCTGCATACAAGAGATAAGTACCCCCATAGTTGTATTTGTGTCGCTAGATGGAGGTACGCAGCAGATCTCCACTCACATCAGGGTTACATTTTAAAAATAGGAGGTATTTAAAATATTGCATGGTTTTACTGTTAGTGCCATACTCGTAGTGAAGACCTCAGAAGGGGATTAAGGCTGGGGTGTTCAGCGGGTTTAGAGAGGGAAGGTGATCGGCTAGCCTCGTGCGCACCACTTGAAGTTGAAATGGGTTATATATTAAAGTTGGCAGGACCAGCCCAACTCTCTGCCACCAGAGTCCCTTTGCAAGGGCTTGGTAAACCCGTTATCGAAGAAACCAGGTCTTGACGCCTTTCCTCTCTCTAACAGCAGGGGCACTGCCAAGCTGGCAGCGTTTGGAGAAAGAGCTTGGGAGGATGGAATTCAACACCGGATCTTCCTGAACACAACATTTCAGGTGAAAAAGATACCCAAAAGAAACCACCCACCACAGATGCTACCCTTGGAGTGCCATTTCGCTGAAGATGAGTAAGGCCGCTCACACCACTGGGCATGCGCAACACACGGGAACACACCTTCAGCATGGCGGATCAGATGCATAGCCATAAGGGGCTGTGGAGGGGGCGGGGGCTGCAGTTATTACGGGGCCGGGAACGGGGCTGCTGGATGCAGATTTGGGTGGTAAACCCCTGAGAAAAAGAACAGGGAGAAAGCAGGAAGCGGGAATCAGGGTGCAGCCAGGGGGTGTTCGGAAACAGGTATGGACAAAGGTGTTTGGGGGAGACTCATGGGTTCTGAGGGTCTCCCCGGAAAAAGAAATCATCAGACTGTAAGGCGGCAGAGGGGAATAATAGGGGATGCAGGCAAAGTTATTCAAGCAGCGTTTCCTGCATCATACAAAAACAAGTGGCAAGAAGACATAGACCCAGGAAAACATTCATACGATAATCTTTGCCAATCTGAATTCCATCTCACACATGGGACAGTGCTACTAGCCTAGTAAGGCATCAGGGACAAGTCCTTCAGCTGCATGGAACAGGGCTACTAGCCTAGTAAGGCATCAAAACATTTCCTTCAGGTGCATGGAACAGGGCTATGGAACAGGGCTACAAGCCTAGTAAGGCATCAGGAACATGTCCTTCAGGTGCATGGAACAGGGCTACTAGCCTAGCAAGGCATCAGGAACATGTCCTTCAGGTGCATGGAACAGAGCTACTAGCCCAGCAAGGCATCAGGAACATGTCCTTCAGGTGCATGGAACAGGGCTACTAGCCCAGCAAGGCATCAGGAACATGTCTTTCAGGTGCATAGAACAGGGCTATGGAACAAGGCTACTAGCCCAGTAAGGCATCGGGAACATGTCTTCAGCTGCATGGAACAAGGCTACTAGACCAGTAAGGCATCAGGAACATGTCCTTCAGGTGCATGGAACAGGGCTACTAGCCCAGCAAGGCATCAGGAACATGTCCTTCAGGTGCATGGAACAGGGCTACTAGCCCAGTAAGGCATCAGAAACATGTCCTTCAGGTGCATGGAACAAGGCTACTAGACCAGTAAGGCATCAGGAACATGTCCTTCAGGTGAATGGAACAGGGCTACGGAACAGGGCTACTAGCCTAGTAAGGGATCAGAAACATGTCTTTCAGGTGCAAGGAACAGGGCTACTAGCCCAGCAGGGCATCAGGAACATCCTTCAGGTGCATGGAACAAGGCTACTAGCCCAGTAAGGCATCAGGAACATGTCCTTCAGGTGCATGGAACAGGGCTATGGAACAGGGCTACTAGCCTAGTAAGGCATCAGGAACATGTCCTTCAGGTGCATGGAACAGGGCTACTAGGCTAGCAAGGCATCAGGAACATGTCCTTCAGGTGCATGGAACAGAGCTACTAGCCCAGCAAGGCATCAGGAACATGTCCTTCAGGTGCATGGGACAGGGCTACTAGCCCAGCAAGGCATCAGGAACATGTCCTTCAGGTGCATGGAACAGGGCTACTAGCCCAGTAAGGCATCAGAAACATGTCCTTCAGGTGCATGGAACAAGGCTACTAGACCAGTAAGGCATCAGGAACATGTCCTTCAGGTGCATGGAACAGGGCTACGGAACAGGGCTACTAGCCTAGTAAGGCATCAGAAACATGTCTTTCAGGTGCATGGAACAGGGCTACTAGCCCAGCAAGGCATCAGGAACATGTCATCTAGGTGCATGGAACAAGGCTTCTAGCCCAGTAAGGCATCAGGAACATGTCCTTCAGGTGCATGAAACAGGGCTATGGAACAAGGCTACTAGCCCAGTAAGGCATCAGGAGCATTTCCTTCAGGTGCATGGAACACGGCTATGGAAAAGGGCTACTAGCCCAGCAAGGCATCAGGAACATGTCCTTCAGGTGCATGGAACAAGGCTACTAGCCCAGAAAGGCATCAGGAACATGTCCTTCATGTGCATGGAACAGGGCTATGGAACAAGGCTACTAGCCCAGTAAGGCATCAGGAACATGTCCTTCTGGTGCATGGAACAGGGCTATGGAACAGGGCTACTAGCCTAGTAAGGCATCAGAAACATGTCCTTCAGGTGCATGGAACAGGGCTACTAGCCCAGCAAGGCATCGAGAACATGTCCTTCAGGTTCATGGAACAAGGCTACTAGCCCAGTAAGGCATCAAAACATGTCCTTCAGGTGCATGGAACAGGGCTATGGAACAGGGCTACTAGCCTAGTAAGGCATCAGGAACATGTCCTTCAGGTGCATGGAACAGGGCTACTAGCCTAGCAAGGCATCAGGAACATGTCCTTCAGGTGCATGGAACAGAGCTACTAGCCCAGCAAGGCATCAGGAACATGTCCTTCAGGTGCATGGAACAGGGCTACTAGCCCAGCAAGGCATCAGGAACATGTCCTTCAGGTGCATGGAACAGGGCTACTAGCCCAGTAAGGCATCAGAAACATGTCCTTCAGGTGCATGGAACAAGGCTACTAGACCAGTAAGGCATCAGGAACATGTCCTTCAGGTGCATGGAACAGGGCTACGGAACAGGGCTACTAGCCTAGTAAGGCATCAGAAACATGTCTTTCAGGTGCATGGAACAGGGCTACTAGCCTAGCAAGGCATCAGGAACATGTCCTTCAGGTGCATGGAACAAGGCTACTAGCCCAGTAAGGCATCAGGAACATGTCCTTCAGGTGCATGGAACAGGGCTATGGAACAAGGCTACTAGCCCAGTAAGGCATCAGGGGCATATCCTTCAGGTGCATGGAACACGGCTATGGAAAAGGGCTACTAGCCCAGCAAGGCATCAGGAACATGTCCTTCAGGTGCATGGAACAAGGCTACTAGCCCAGAAAGGCATCAGGAACATGTCCTTCTGTGCATGGAACAGGGCTATGGAACAAGGCTACTAGCCCAGTAAGGCATCAGGAACATGTCCTTCAGATGCATGGAACAGGGCTATGGAACAGGGCTACTAGCCTAGTAAGGCACCAGAAACATGTCCTTCAGGTACATGGAACAGGGCCACTAGCCCAGCAAGGCATCGAGAACATGTCCTTCAGGTGCATGGAACAAGGCTACTAGCCCAGTAAGGCATCGGGAACATGTCTTCAGGTGCACGGAACAGTGCTATGGAACAGGGCTACTAGCCTAGTAAGGCATCAGAAACATATCCTTCAGGTGCATGGAACAGGGCTACTAGCCCAGCAAGGCATCAGGAACAAGTCATTCAGCTGCATGGAACAGGGCTACTAGCCCAGTAAGGCATCAAAACATGTCCTTCAGCTGCATGGAACAGGGCTATGGAACAGGGCTACTAGCCTAGTAAGGCATCAGGAACATGTCCTTCAGGTGCATGGAACAGGGCTACTAGCCTAGCAAGGCATCAGGAATATGTCCTTCAGGTACATGGAACAGAGCTACTACCCCAGCATGGCATCAGGAACATGTCCTTCAGGTGCATGGAACAGGGCTACTAGCCCAGCAAGGCATCAGGAACATGTCCTTCAGGTGCATGGAACAGGGCTACTAGCCCAGCAAGGCATCAGGAACATGTCCTTCAGGTGCATGGAACAGGGCTACTAGCCCAGTAAGGCATCAGAAACATGTCCTTCAGGTGCATGGAACAAGGCTACTAGACCAGTAAGGTATCAGGAACATGTCCTTCAGGTGCATGGAACAGGGCTATGGAACAGGGCTACTAGCCTAGTAAGGCATCAGAAACATGTCTTTCAGGTGCATGGAACAGGGCTACTAGCCCAGCAAGGCATTGAGAACATGTCCTTCAGGTGCATGGAACAAGGCTACTAGACCAGTAAGGCATCAAGAACATGTCTTTCAGGTGCATGGAACAGGGCTATGGAACAAGGCTACTAGCCCAGTAAGGCATCAGGAACATGTCTTCAGGTGCACAGAACAGTGCTATGGAACAGGGCTACTAGCCTAGTAAGGCATCAGAAACATAGACTTCAGGTGCATGGAACAGGGCTACTAGCCCAGCAAGGCATCAGGAACAAGTCATTCAGCTGCATGGAACAGGGCTACTAGCCCAGTAAGGCATCAAAACATGTCCTTCAGGTGCATGGAACAGGGCTATGGAACAGGGCTACTAGCCTAGTAAGGCATCAGGAACATGTCCTTCAGGTGCATGGAACAGGGCTTCTAGCCTAGCAAGGCATCAGGAACATGTCCTTCAGGTGCATGGAACAGAGCTACTAGCCCAGCAAGGCATCAGGAACATGTCTTTCAGGTGCATGGAACAGGGCTACTAGCCCAGCAAGGCATCAGGAACATGTCCTTCAGGTGCATGGAACAGGGCTACTAGCCCAGTAAGGCATCAGAAACATGTCCTTCAGGTGCATGGAACAGGGCTACTAGCCCAGCAAGGCATCAGGAACAAGTCATTCAGCTGCATGGAACAGGGCTACTAGCCCAATAAGGCATCAAAACATGTCCTTCAGGTGCATGGAACAGGGCTATGGAACAGGGCTACTAGCCTAGTAAGGCATTAGGAACATGTCCTTCAGGTGCATGGAACAGGGCTACTAGCCTAGCAAGGCATCAGGAACATGTCCTTCAGGTGCATGGAACAGAGCTACTAGCCCAGCAAGGCATCAGGAACATGTCCTTCAGGTGCATGGAACAGGGCTACTAGCCCAGCAAGGCATCAGGAACATGTCCTTCAGGTGCATGGAACAGGGCTACTAGCCCAGTAAGGCATCAGAAACATGTCCTTCAGGTGCATGGAACAAGGCTACTAGACCAGTAAGGCATCAGGAACATGTCCTTCAGGTGCATGGAACAGGGCTACGGAACAGGGATACTAGCCTAGTAAGGGATCAGAAACATGTCTTTCAGGTGCATGGAACAGGGCTACTAGCCCAGCAGGGCATCAGGAACATCCTTCAGGTGCATGGAACAAGGCTACTAGCCCAGTAAGGCATCAGGAACATGTCCTTCAGGTGCATGGAACAGGGCTATGGAACAGGGCTACTAGCCTAGTAAGGCATCAGGAACATGTCCTTCAGGTGCATGGAACAGGGCTACTAGGCTAGCAAGGCATCAGGAACATGTCCTTCAGGCGCATGGAACAGAGCTACTAGCCCAGCAAGGCATCAGGAACATGTCCTTCAGGTGCATGGAACAGGGCTACTAGCCCAGCAAGGCATCAGGAACATGTCCTTCAGGTGCATGGAACAGGGCTACTAGCCCAGTAAGGCATCAGAAACATGTCCTTCAGGTGCATGGAACAAGGCTACTAGACCAGTAAGGCATCAGGAACATGTCCTTCAGGTGCATGGAACAGGGCTACGGAACAGGGCTACTAGCCTAGTAAGGCATCAGAAACATGGCTTTCAGGTGCATGGAACAGGGCTACTAGCCCAGCAAGGCATCAGGAACATGTCATCTAGGTGCATGGAACAAGGCTACTAGCCCAGTAAGGCATCAGGAACATGTCCTTCAGGTGCATGAAACAGGGCTATGGAACAAGGCTACTAGCCCAGTAAGGCATCAGGAGCATGTCCTTCAGGTGCATGGAACACGGCTATGGAAAAGGGCTACTAGCCCAGCAAGGCATCAGGAACATGTCCTTCAGGTGCATGGAACAAGGCTACTAGCCCAGAAAGGCATCAGGAACATGTCCTTCATGTGCATGGAACAGGGCTATGGAACAAGGCTATTAGCCCAGTAAGGCATCAGGAACATGTCCTTCTGGTGCATGGAACAGGGCTATGGAACAGGGCTACTAGCCTAGTAAGGCATCAGAAACATGTCCTTCAGGTGCATGGAACAGGGCTACTAGCCCAGCAAGGCATCGAGAACATGTCCTTCAGGTTCATGGAACAAGGCTACTAGCCCAGTAAGGCATCAAAACATGTCCTTCAGGTGCATGGAACAGGGCTATGGAACAGGGCTACTAGCCTAGTAAGGCATCAGGAACATGTCCTTCAGGTGCATGGAACAGGGCTACTAGCCTAGCAAGGCATCAGGAACATGTCCTTCAGGTGCATGGAACAGAGCTACTAGCCCAGCAAGGCATCAGGAACATGTCCTTCAGGTGCATGGAACAGGGCTACTAGCCCAGCAAGGCATCAGGAACATGTCCTTCAGGTGCATGGAACAGGGCTACTAGCCCAGTAAGGCATCAGAAACATGTCCTTCAGGTGCATGGAACAAGGCTACTAGACCAGTAAGGCATCAGGTACATGTCCTTCAGGTGCATGGAACAGGGCTACGGAACAGGGCTACTAGCCCAGTAAGGCATCGGGAACATGTCTTCAGCTGCATGGAACAAGGCTACTAGACCAGGAAGGCATCAGGAACATGTCCTTCAGGTGCATGGAACAGGGCTACTAGCCCAGCAAGGCATCAGGAACATGTCCTTCAGGTGCATGGAACAGGGCTACTAGCCCAGTAAGGCATCAGAAACATGTCCTTCAGGTGCATGGAACAAGGCTACTAGACCAGTAAGGCATCAGGAACATGTCCTTCAGGTGAATGGAACAGGGCTACGGAACAGGGCTACTAGCCTAGTAAGGGATCAGAAACATGTCTTTCAGGTGCAAGGAACAGGGCTACTAGCCCAGCAGGGCATCAGGAACATCCTTCAGGTGCATGGAACAAGGCTACTAGCCCAGTAAGGCATCAGGAACATGTCCCTCAGGTGCATGGAACAGGGCTATGGAACAGGGCTACTAGCCTAGTAAGGCATCAGGAACATGTCCTTCAGGTGCATGGAACAGGGCTACTAGGCTAGCAAGGCATCAGGAACATGTCCTTCAGGTGCATGGAACAGAGCTACTAGCCCAGCAAGGCATCAGGAACATGTCCTTCAGGTGCATGGGACAGGGCTACTAGCCCAGCAAGGCATCAGGAACATGTCCTTCAGGTGCATGAAACAGGGCTATGGAACAAGGCTACTAGCCCAGTAAGGCATCAGGAGCATGTCCTTCAGGTGCATGGAACACGGCTATGGAAAAGGGCTACTAGCCCAGCAAGGCATCAGGAACATGTCCTTCAGGTGCATGGAACAAGGCTACTAGCCCAGAAAGGCATCAGGAACATGTCCTTCATGTGCATGGAACAGGGCTATGGAACAAGGCTACTAGCCCAGTAAGGCATCAGGAACATGTCCTTCTGGTGCATGGAACAGGGCTATGGAACAGGGCTACTAGCCTAGTAAGGCATCAGAAACATGTCCTTCAGGTGCATGGAACAGGGCTACTAGCCCAGCAAGGCATCGAGAACATGTCCTTCAGGTTCATGGAACAAGGCTACTAGCCCAGTAAGGCATCAAAACATGTCCTTCAGGTGCATGGAACAGGGCTATGGAACAGGGCTACTAGCCTAGTAAGGCATCAGGAACATGTCCTTCAGGTGCATGGAACAGGGCTACTAGCCTAGCAAGGCATCAGGAACATGTCCTTCAGTTGCATGGAACAGAGCTACTAGCCCAGCAAGGCATCAGGAACATGTCCTTCAGGTGCATGGAACAGGGCTACTAGCCCAGCAAGGCATCAGGAACATGTCCTTCAGGTGCATGGAACAGGGCTACTAGCCCAGCAAGGCATCAGAAACATGTCCTTCAGGTGCATGGAACAAGGCTACTAGACCAGCAAGGCATCAGGAACATGTCCTTCAGGTGCATGGAACAAGGCTACTAGCCCAGCAAGGCATCAGGAACATGTCCTTCAGGTGCATGGAACAAGGCTACTAGCCCAGTAAGGCATCAGGAACATGTCCTTCAGGTGCATGGAACAAGGCTACTAGCCCAGTAAGGCATCAGGAACATGTCCTTCAGGTGCATGGAACAAGGCTACTAGCCCAGTAAGGCATCAGGAACATGTCCTTCAGGTGCATGGAACAGGGCTATGGAACAAGGCTACTAGCCCAGTAAGGCATCAGGGGCATATCCTTCAGGTGCATGGAACACGGCTATGGAAAAGGGCTACTAGCCCAGCAAGGCATCAGGAACATGTCCTTCAGGTGCATGGAACAAGGCTACTAGCCCAGAAAGGCATCAGGAACATGTCCTTCTGTGCATGGAACAGGGCTATGGAACAAGGCTACTAGCCCAGTAAGGCATCAGGAACATGTCCTTCAGGTGCATGGAACAGGGCTATGGAACAGGGCTACTAGCCTAGCAAGGCATCAGGAACATGTCCTTCAGGTGCATGGAACAAGGCTACTAGCCCAGTAAGGCATCAGGAACATGTCCTTCAGGTGCATGGAACAGGGCTATGGAACAAGGCTACTAGCCCAGTAAGGCATCAGGGGCATATCCTTCAGGTGCATGGAACACGGCTATGGAAAAGGGCTACTAGCCCAGCAAGGCATCAGGAACATGTCCTTCAGGTGCATGGAACAAGGCTACTAGCCCAGAAAGGCATCAGGAACATGTCCTTCTGTGCATGGAACAGGGCTATGGAACAAGGCTACTAGCCCAGTAAGGCATCAGGAACATGTCCTTCAGGTGCATGGAACAGGGCTACTAGCCTAGTAAGGCACCAGAAACATGTCCTTCAGGTACATGGAACAGGGCCACTAGCCCAGCAAGGCATCGAGAACATGTCCTTCAGGTGCATGGAACAAGGCTACTAGCCCAGTAAGGCATCGGGAACATGTCTTCAGGTGCACGGAACAGTGCTATGGAACAGGGCTACTAGCCTAGTAAGGCATCAGAAACATATCCTTCAGGTGCATGGAACAGGGCTACTAGCCCAGCAAGGCATCAGGAACAAGTCATTCAGCTGCATGGAACAGGGCTACTAGCCCAGTAAGGCATCAAAACATGTCCTTCAGCTGCATGGAACAGGGCTATGGAACAGGGCTACTAGCCTAGTAAGGCATCAGGAACATGTCCTTCAGGTGCATGGAACAGGGCTACTAGCCTAGCAAGGCATCAGGAATATGTCCTTCAGGTACATGGAACAGAGCTACTACCCCAGCATGGCATCAGGAACATGTCCTTCAGGTGCATGGAACAGGGCTACTAGCCCAGCAAGGCATCAGGAACATGTCCTTCAGGTGCATGGAACAGGGCTACTAGCCCAGCAAGGCATCAGGAACATGTCCTTCAGGTGCATGGAACAGGGCTACTAGCCCAGTAAGGCATCAGAAACATGTCCTTCAGGTGCATGGAACAAGGCTACTAGACCAGTAAGGTATCAGGAACATGTCCTTCAGGTGCATGGAACAGGGCTATGGAACAGGGCTACTAGCCTAGTAAGGCATCAGAAACATGTCTTTCAGGTGCATGGAACAGGGCTACTAGCCCAGCAAGGCATTGAGAACATGTCCTTCAGGTGCATGGAACAAGGCTACTAGACCAGTAAGGCATCAAGAACATGTCCTTCAGGTGCATGGAACAGGGCTATGGAACAGGGCTATGGAACAAGGCTACTAGCCCAGTAAGGCATCAGGAACATGTCTTCAGGTGCACAGAACAGTGCTATGGAACAGGGCTACTAGCCTAGTAAGGCATCAGAAACATAGACTTCAGGTGCATGGAACAGGGCTACTAGCCCAGCAAGGCATCAGGAACAAGTCATTCAGCTGCATGGAACAGGGCTACTAGCCCAGTAAGGCATCAAAACATGTCCTTCAGCTGCATGGAACAGGGCTATGGAACAGGGCTACTAGCCTAGTAAGGCATCAGGAACATGTCCTTCAGGTGCATGGAACAGGGCTACTAGCCTAGCAAGGCATCAGGAATATGTCCTTCAGGTACATGGAACAGAGCTACTACCCCAGCATGGCATCAGGAACATGTCCTTCAGGTGCATGGAACAGGGCTACTAGCCCAGCAAGGCATCAGGAACATGTCCTTCAGGTGCATGGAACAGGGCTACTAGCCCAGCAAGGCATCAGGAACATGTCCTTCAGGTGCATGGAACAGGGCTACTAGCCCAGCAAGGCATCAGGAACAAGTCATTCAGCTGCATGGAACAGGGCTACTAGCCCAGTAAGGCATCAAAACATGTCCTTCAGCTGCATGGAACAGGGCTATGGAACAGGGCTACTAGCCTAGTAAGGCATCAGGAACATGTCCTTCAGGTGCATGGAACAGGGCTACTAGCCTAGCAAGGCATCAGGAACATGTCCTTCAGGTGCATGGAACAGGGCTACTAGCCCAGCAAGGCATCAGGAACATGTCCTTCAGGTGCATGGAACAGGGCTACTAGCCCAGCAAGGCATCAGGAACAAGTCATTCAGCTGCATGGAACAGGGCTACTAGCCCAGTAAGGCATCAAAACATGTCCTTCAGCTGCATGGAACACGGCTATGGAAAAGGGCTACTAGCCCAGCAAGGCATCAGGAACATGTCCTTCAGGTGCATGGAACAAGGCTACTAGCCCAGAAAGGCATCAGGAACATGTCCTTCTGTGCATGGAACAGGGCTATGGAACAAGGCTACTAGCCCAGTAAGGCATCGGGAACATGTCTTCAGGTGCACGGAACAGTGCTATGGAACAGGGCTACTAGCCTAGCAAGGCATCAGAAACATATCCTTCAGGTGCATGGAACAGGGCTACTAGCCCAGCAAGGCATCAGGAACAAGTCATTCAGCTGCATGGAACAGGGCTACTAGCCCAGTAAGGCATCAAAACATGTCCTTCAGCTGCATGGAACAGGGCTATGGAACAGGGCTACTAGCCTAGTAAGGCATCAGGAACATGTCCTTCAGGTGCATGGAACAGGGCTACTAGCCTAGCAAGGCATCAGGAATATGTCCTTCAGGTACATGGAACAGAGCTACTACCCCAGCATGGCATCAGGAACATGTCCTTCAGGTGCATGGAACAGGGCTACTAGCCCAGCAAGGCATCAGGAACATGTCCTTCAGGTGCATGGAACAGGGCTACTAGCCCAGCAAGGCATCAGGAACATGTCCTTCAGGTGCATGGAACAGGGCTACTAGCCAAGAAGGCATCAGAAACATGTCCTTCAGGTGCATGGAACAAGGCTACTAGACCAGTAAGGTATCAGGAACATGTCCTTCAGGTGCATGGAACAGGGCTATGGAACAGGGCTACTAGCCTAGTAAGGCATCAGAAACATGTCTTTCAGGTGCATGGAACAGGGCTACTAGCCCAGCAAGGCATTGAGAACATGTCCTTCAGGTGCATGGAACAAGGCTACTAGACCAGTAAGGCATCAAGAACATGTCTTTCAGGTGCATGGAACAGGGCTATGGAACAAGGCTACTAGCCCAGTAAGGCATCAGGAACATGTCTTCAGGTGCACAGAACAGTGCTATGGAACAGGGCTACTAGCCTAGTAAGGCATCAGAAACATAGACTTCAGGTGCATGGAACAGGGCTACTAGCCCAGCAAGGCATCAGGAACAAGTCATTCAGCTGCATGGAACAGGGCTACTAGCCCAGTAAGGCATCAAAACATGTCCTTCAGGTGCATGGAACAGGGCTATGGAACAGGGCTACTAGCCTAGTAAGGCATCAGGAACATGTCCTTCAGGTGCATGGAACAGGGCTTCTAGCCTAGCAAGGCATCAGGAACATGTCCTTCAGGTGCATGGAACAGAGCTACTAGCCCAGCAAGGCATCAGGAACATGTCTTTCAGGTGCATGGAACAGGGCTACTAGCCCAGCAAGGCATCAGGAACATGTCCTTCAGGTGCATGGAACAGGGCTACTAGCCCAGTAAGGCATCAGAAACATGTCCTTCAGGTGCATGGAACAGGGCTACTAGCCCAGCAAGGCATCAGGAACAAGTCATTCAGCTGCATGGAACAGGGCTACTAGCCCAATAAGGCATCAAAACATGTCCTTCAGGTGCATGGAACAGGGCTATGGAACAGGGCTACTAGCCTAGTAAGGCATTAGGAACATGTCCTTCAGGTGCATGGAACAGGGCTACTAGCCTAGCAAGGCATCAGGAACATGTCCTTCAGGTGCATGGAACAGGGCTACTAGCCCAGTAAGGCATCAGAAACATGTCCTTCAGGTGCATGGAACAAGGCTACTAGACCAGTAAGGCATCAGGAACATGTCCTTCAGGTGCATGGAACAGGGCTACGGAACAGGGATACTAGCCTAGTAAGGGATCAGAAACATGTCTTTCAGGTGCATGGAACAGGGCTACTAGCCCAGCAGGGCATCAGGAACATCCTTCAGGTGCATGGAACAAGGCTACTAGCCCAGTAAGGCATCAGGAACATGTCCTTCAGGTGCATGGAACAGGGCTATGGAACAGGGCTACTAGCCTAGTAAGGCATCAGGAACATGTCCTTCAGGTGCATGGAACAGGGATACTAGGCTAGCAAGGCATCAGGAACATGTCCTTCAGGTGCATGGAACAGAGCTACTAGCCCAGCAAGGCATCAGGAACATGTCCTTCAGGTGCATGGAACAGGGCTACTAGCCCAGCAAGGCATCAGGAACATGTCATCTAGGTGCATGGAACAAGGCTACTAGCCCAGTAAGGCATCAGGAACATGTCCTTCGGGTGCATGAAACAGGGCTATGGAACAAGGCTACTAGCCCAGTAAGGCATCAGGAGCATGTCCTTCAGGTGCATGGAACACGGCTATGGAAAAGGGCTACTAGCCCAGCAAGGCATCAGGAACATGTCCTTCAGGTGCATGGAACAAGGCTACTAGCCCAGAAAGGCATCAGGAACATGTCCTTCATGTGCATGGAACAGGGCTATGGAACAAGGCTATTAGCCCAGTAAGGCATCAGGAACATGTCCTTCTGGTGCATGGAACAGGGCTATGGAACAGGGCTACTAGCCTAGTAAGGCATCAGAAACATGTCCTTCAGGTGCATGGAACAGGGCTACTAGCCCAGCAAGGCATCGAGAACATGTCCTTCAGGTTCATGGAACAAGGCTACTAGCCCAGTAAGGCATCAAAACATGTCCTTCAGGTGCATGGAACAGGGCTATGGAACAGGGCTACTAGCCTAGTAAGGCATCAGGAACATGTCCTTCAGGTGCATGGAACAGGGCTACTAGCCTAGCAAGGCATCAGGAACATGTCCTTCAGGTGCATGGAACAGAGCTACTAGCCCAGCAAGGCATCAGGAACATGTCCTTCAGGTGCATGGAACAGGGCTACTAGCCCAGCAAGGCATCAGGAACATGTCCTTCAGGTGCATGGAACAGGGCTACTAGCCCAGTAAGGCATCAGAAACATGTCCTTCAGGTGCATGGAACAAGGCTACTAGACCAGTAAGGCATCAGGAACATGTCCTTCAGGTGCATGGAACAGGGCTACGGAACAGGGCTACTAGCCTAGTAAGGCATCAGAAACATGTCTTTCAGGTGCATGGAACAGGGCTACTAGCCCAGCAAGGCATCAGGAACATGTCCTTCAGGTGCATGGAACAAGGCTACTAGCCCAGTAAGGCATCAGGAACATGTCCTTCAGGTGCATGGAACAGGGCTATGGAACAAGGCTACTAGCCCAGTAAGGCATCAGGGGCATATCCTTCAGGTGCATGGAACACGGCTATGGAAAAGGGCTACTAGCCCAGCAAGGCATCAGGAACATGTACTTCAGGTGCATGGAACAAGGCTACTAGCCCAGAAAGGCATCAGGAACATGTCCTTCATGTGCATGGAACAGGGCTATGGAACAAGGCTACTAGCCCAGTAAGGCATCAGGAACATGTCCTTCAGGTGCATGGAACAGGGCTATGGAACAGGGCTACTAGCCTAGTAAGGCATCAGAAACATGTCCTTCAGGTACATGGAACAGGGCCACTAGCCCAGCAAGGCATCGAGAACATGTCCTTCAGGTGCATGGAACAAGGCTACTAGCCCAGTAAGGCATCAAGAACATGTCTTTAAGGTGCATGGAACAGGGCTATGGAACAAGGCTACTAGCCCAGTAAGGCATCGGGAACATGTCTTCAGGTGCACGGAACAGTGCTATGGAACAGGGCTACTAGCCTAGTAAGGCATCAGAAACATATCCTTCAGGTGCATGGAACAGGGCTACTAGCCCAGCAAGGCATCAGGAACAAGTCATTCAGCTGCATGGAACAGGGCTACTAGCCCAGTAAGGCATCAAAACATGTCCTTCAGCTGCATGGAACAGGGCTACTAGCCTAGTAAGGCATCAGGAACATGTCCTTCAGGTGCATGGAACAGGGCTACTAGCCTAGCAAGGCATCAGGAATATGTCCTTCAGGTACATGGAACAGAGCTACTACCCCAGCATGGCATCAGGAACATGTCCTTCAGGTGCATGGAACAGGGCTACTAGCCCAGCAAGGCATCAGGAACATGTCCTTCAGGTGCATGGAACAGGGCTACTAGCCCAGCAAGGCATCATGAACATGTCCTTCAGGTGCATGGAACAGGGCTACTAGCCCAGTAAGGCATCAGAAACATGTCCTTCAGGTGCATGGAACAAGGCTACTAGACCAGTAAGGCATCAGGAACATGTCCTTCAGGTGCATGGAACAGGGCTATGGAACAGGGCTACTAGCCTAGTAAGGCATCAGAAACATGTCTTTCAGGTGCATGGAACAGGGCTACTAGCCCATCAAGGCATCGAGAACATGTCCTTCAGGTGCATGGAACAAGGCTACTAGACCAGTAAGGCATCAAGAACATGTCTTTCAGGTGCATGGAACAGGGCTATGGAACAAGGCTACTAGCCCAGTAAGGCATCAGGAACATGTCTTCAGGTGCACAGAACAGTGCTATGGAACAGGGCTACTAGCCTAGTAAGGCATCAGAAACATATCCTTCAGGTGCATGGAACAGGGCTACTAGCCCAGCAAGGCATCAGGAACAAGTCATTCAGCTGCATGAAACAGGGCTACTAGCCCAGTAAGGCATCAAAACATGTCCTTCAGGTGCATGGAACAGGGCTATGGAACAGGGCTACTAGCCTAGTAAGGCATCAGGAACATGTCCTTCAGGTGCATGGAACAGGGCTTCTAGCCTAGCAAGGCATCAGGAACATGTCCTTCAGGTGCATGAAACAGAGCTACTAGCCCAGCAAGGCATCAGGAACATGTCTTTCAGGTGCATAGAACAGGGCTACTAGCCCAGCAAGGCATCAGGAACATGTCCTTCAGGTGCATGGAACAGGGCTACTAGCCCAGTAAGGCATCAGAAACATGTCCTTCAGGTGCATGGAACAGGGCTACTAGCCCAGCAAGGCATCAGGAACAAGTCATTCAGCTGCATGGAACAGGGCTACTAGCCCAGTAAGGCATCAAAACATGTCCTTCAGGTGCATGGAACAGGGCTATGGAACAGGGCTACTAGCCTAGTAAGGCATTAGGAACATGTCCTTCAGGTGCATGGAACAGGGCTACTAGCCTAGCAAGGCATCAGGAACATGTCCTTCAGGTGCATGGAACAGAGCTACTAGCCCAGCAAGGCATCAGGAACATGTCATTCAGGTGCATGGAACAGGGCTACTAGCCCAGCAAGGCATCAGGAACATGTCCTTCAGGTGCATGGAACAGGGCTACTAGCCCAGTAAGGCATCAGAAACATGTCCTTCAGGTGCATGGAACAAGGCTACTAGACCAGTAAGGCATCAGGAACATGTCCTTCAGGTGCATGGAACAGGGCTACGGAACAGGGCTACTAGCCTAGTAAGGCATCAGAAACATGTCTTTCAGGTGCATGGAACAGGGCTACTAGCCCAGCAAGGCATCAGGAACATGTCATTCAGGTGCATGGAACAAAGCCACTAGCCCAGTAAGGCATCAGGAACATGTCCTTCAGGTGCATGGAACAGGGCTATGGAACAAGGCTACTAGCCCAGTAAGGCATCAGGAGCATGTCCTTCAGGTGCATGGAACACGGCTATGGAAAAGGGCTACTAGCCCAGCAAGGCATCAGGAACATGTCCTTCAGGTGCATGGAACAAGGCTGCTAGCCCAGAAAGGCATCAGGAACCTGTCCTTCAGGTGCATGGAACAGGGCTATGGAACAGGGCTACTAGCCTAGTAAGGCATCAGAAACATGTCCTTCAGGTGCAGAGAACAGGGCTACTAGCCCAGCAAGGCATCGAGAACATGTCCTTCAGGTGCATGGAACAAGGCTACTAGCCCAGTAAGGCATCAGGAACATGTCTTTCAGGTGCATGGAACAGGGCTATGGAACAAGGCTACTAGCCCAGTAAGGCATCGGGAACATGTCTTCAGGTGCACAGAACAGTGCTATGGAACAGGGCTACTAGCCTAGTAAGGCATCAGAAACATATCCTTCAGGTGCATGGAACAGGGCTACTAGCCCAGCAAGGCATCAGGAACACGTCATTCAGCTGCATGGAACAGGGCTACTAGCCCAGTAAGGCATCAAAACATGTCCTTCAGGTGCATGGAACAGGGCTATGGAACATGGCTACTAGCCTAGTAAGGCATCAGGAACATGTCCTTCAGGTGCATGGAACAGGGCTACTAGCCTAGCAAGGCATCAGGAACATGTCCTTCAGGTGCATGGAACAGAGCTACTAGCCCAGCAAGGCATCAGGAACATGTCCTTCAGGTGCATGGAACAGGGCTACTAGCCCAGCAAGGCATCAGGAACATGTCCTTCAGGTGCATGGAACAGGGCTACTAGCCCAGTAAGGCATCAGAAACATGTCCTTCAGGTGCATGGAACAAGGCTACTAGACCAGTAAGGCATCAGGAACATGTCCTTCAGGTGCATGGAACAGGGCTACGGAACAGGGCTACTAGCCTAGTAAGGCATCAGAAACATGTCTTTCAGGTGCATGGAACAGGGCTACTAGCCCAGCAAGGCATCAGGAACATGTCCTTCAGGTGCATGGAACAAGGCTACTAGCCCAGTAAGGCATCAGGAACATGTCCTTCAGGTGCATGGAACAGGGCTATGGAACAACGCTACTAGCCCAGTAAGGCATCAGGAGCATATCCTTCAGGTGCATGGAACACGGCTATGGAAAAGGGCTACTAGCCCAGCAAGGCATCAGGAACATGTCCTTCAGGTGCATGGAACAGGGCTACTAGCCCAGCAAGGCATCAGGAACAAGTCATTCAGCTGCATGGAACAGGGCTACTAGCCCAGTAAGGCATCAAAACATGTCCTTCAGCTGCATGGAACAGGGCTATGGAACAGGGCTACTAGCCTAGTAAGGCATCAGGAACATGTCCTTCAGGTGCATGGAACAGGGCTACTAGCCTAGCAAGGCATCAGGAATATGTCCTTCAGGTACATGGAACAGAGCTACTACCCCAGTATGGCATCAGGAACATGTCCTTCAGGTGCATGGAACAGGGCTACTAGCCCAGCAAGGCATCAGGAACATGTCTTTCAGGTGCATGGAACAGGGCTACTAGCCCAGCAAGGCATCAGGAACATGTCCTTCAGGTGCATGGAACAGGGCTACTAGCCCAGTAAGGCATCAGAAACATGTCCTTCAGGTGCATGGAACAAGGCTACTAGACCAGTAAGGCATCAGGAACATGTCCTTCAGGTGCATGGAACAGGGCTATGGAACAGGGCTACTAGCCTAGTAAGGCATCAGAAACATGTCTTTCAGGTGCATGGAACAGGGCTACTAGCCCAGCAAGGCATCGAGAACATGTCCTTCAGGTGCATGGAACAAGGCTACTAGACCAGTAAGGCATCAAGAACATGTCTTTCAGGTGCATGGAACAGGGCTATGGAACAAGGCTACTAGCCCAGTAAGGCATCAGGAACATGTCTTCAGGTGCACAGAACAGTGCTATGGAACAGGGCTACTAGCCTAGTAAGGCATCAGAAACATATCCTTCAGGTGCATGGAACAGGGCTACTAGCCCAGCAAGGCATCAGGAACAAGTCATTCAGCTGCATGGAACAGGGCTACTAGCCCAGTAAGGCATCAAACATGTCCTTCAGGTGCATGGAACAGGGCTATGAAACAGGGCTACTAGCCTAGTAAGGCATCAGGAACATGCCCTTCAGGTGCATGGAACAGGGCTTCTAGCCTAGCAAGGCATCAGGAACATGTCCTTCAGGTGCATGGAACAGAGCTACTAGCCCAGCAAGGCATCAGGAACATGTCTTTCAGGTGCATGGAACAGGGCTACTAGCCCAGCAAGGCATCAGGAACATGTCCTTCAGGTGCATGGAACAGGGCTACTAGCCCAGTAAGGCATCAGAAACATGTCCTTCAGGTGCATGGAACAGGGCTACTAGCCCAGCAAGGCATCAGGAACAAGTCATTCAGCTGCATGGAACAGGGCTACTAGCCCAGTAAGGCATCAAAACATGTCCTTCAGGTGCATGGAACAGGGCTATGGAACAGGGCTACTAGCCTAGTAAGGCATTAGGAACATGTCCTTCAGGTGCATGGAACAGGGCTACTAGCCTAGCAAGGCATCAGGAACATGTCCTTCAGGTGCATGGAACAGAGCTACTAGCCCAGCAAGGCATCAGGAACATGTCCTTCAGGTGCATGGAACAGGGCTACTAGCCCAGCAAGGCATCAGGAACATGTCCTTCAGGTGCATGGAACAGGGCTACTAGCCCAGTAAGGCATCAGAAACATGTCCTTCAGGTGCATGGAACAAGGCTACTAGACCAGTAAGGCATCAGGAACATGTCCTTCAGGTGCATGGAACAGGGCTACGGAACAGGGCTACTAGCCTAGTAAGGCATCAGAAACATGTCTTTCAGGTGCATGGAACAGGGCTACTAGCCCAGCAAGGCATCAGGAACATGTCATTCAGGTGCATGGAACAAGGCCACTAGCCCAGTAAGGCATCAGGAACATGTCCTTCAGGTGCATGGAACAGGGCTATGGAACAAGGCTACTAGCCCAGTAAGGCATCAGGAGCATGTCCTTCAGGTGCATGGAACACGGCTATGGAAAAGGGCTACTAGCCCAGCAAGGCATCAGGAACATGTCCTTCAGGTGCATGGAACAAGGCTGCTAGCCCAGAAAGGCATCAGGAACCTGTCCTTCATGTGCATGGAACAGGGCTACGGAACAGGGCTACTAGCCCAGTAAGGCATCAGAAACATGTCCTTCAGGTGCATGGAACAGGGCTATGGAACAGGGCTACTAGCCTCGTAAGGCATCAGAAACATGTCCTTCAGGTGCATGGAACAGGGCTACTAGCCCAGCAAGGCATCGAGAACATGTCCTTCAGGTGCATGGAACAAGGCTACTAGCCCAGTAAGGCATCAGGAACATGTCTTTCAGGTGCATGGAACAGGGCTATGGAACAAGGCTACTAGCCCAGTGAGGCATCGGGAACATGTCTTCAGGTGCACAGAACAGTGCTATGGAACAGGGCTACTAGCCTAGTAAGGCATCAGAAACATATCATTCAGCTGCATGGAACAGGGCTACTAGCCCAGTAAGGCATCAAAACATGTCCTTCAGGTGCATGGAACAGGGCTATGGAACATGGCTACTAGCCTAGTAAGGCATCAGGAACATGTCCTTCAGGTGCATGGAACAGGGCTACTAGCCTAGCAAGGCATCAGGAACATGTCCTTCAGGTGCATGGAACAGAGCTACTAGCCCAGCAAGGCATCAGGAACATGTCCTTCAGGTGCATGGAACAGGGCTACTAGCCCAGCAAGGCATCAGGAACATGTCCTTCAGGTGCATGGAACAGGGCTACTAGCCCAGTAAGGCATCAGAAACATGTCCTTCAGGTGCATGGAACAAGGCTACTAGACCAGTAAGGCATCAGGAACATGTCCTTCAGGTGCATGGAACAGGGCTACGGAACAGGGCTACTAGCCTAGTAAGGCATCAGAAACATGTCTTTCAGGTGCATGGAACAGGGCTACTAGCCCAGTAAGGCATCAGGAACATGTCCTTCAGGTGCATGGAACAGGGCTATGGAACAAGGCTACTAGCCCAGTAAGGCATCAGGAGCATATCCTTCAGGTGCATGGAACACGGCTATGGAAAAGGGCTACTAGCCCAGCAAGACATCAGGAACATGTCCTTCAGGTGCATGGAACAGGGCTACTAGCCCAGCAAGGCATCAGGAACAAGTCATTCAGCTGCATGGAAAAGGGCTACTAGCCCAGTAAGGCATCAAAACATGTCCTTCAGGTGCATGGAACAGGGCTATGGAACAGGGCTACTAGCCTAGTAAGGCATCAGGAACATGTCCTTCAGGTGCATGGAACAGGGTTACTAGCCTAGCAAGGCATCAGGAACATGTCCTTCAGGTGCATGGAATAGAGCTACTAGCCCAGCAAGGCATCAGGAACATGTCTTTCAGGTGCATGGAACAGGGCTACTAGCCCAGCAAGGCATCAGGAACATGTCCTTCAGGTGCATGGAACAGGGCTACTAGCCCAGTAAGGCATCAGAACCATGTCCTTCAGGTGCATGGAACAAGGCTACTAGACCAGTAAGGCATCAGGAACATGTCCTTCAGGTGCATGGAACAGGGCTACGGAACAGGGCTACTAGCCTAGTAAGGCATCAGAAACATGTCCTTCAGGTGCATGGAACAGGGTTACTAGCCTAGCAAGGCATCAGGAACATGTCCTTCAGGTGCATGGAATAGAGCTACTAGCCCAGCAAGGCATCAGGAACATGTCTTTCAGGTGCATGGAACAGGGCTACTAGCCCAGCAAGGCATCAGGAACATGTCCTTCAGGTGCATGGAACAGGGCTACTAGCCCAGTAAGGCATCAGAACCATGTCCTTCAGGTGCATGGAACAAGGCTACTAGACCAGTAAGGCATCAGGAACATGTCCTTCAGGTGCATGGAACAGGGCTACGGAACAGGGCTACTAGCCTAGTAAGGCATCAGGAACATGTCCTTCAGGTGCATGGAACAGGGTTACTAGCCTAGCAAGGCATCAGGAACATGTCCTTCAGGTGCATGGAATAGAGCTACTAGCCCAACAAGGCATCAGGAACATGTCTTTCAGGTGCATGGAACAGGGCTACTAGCCCAGCAAGGCATCAGGAACATGTCCTTCAGGTGCAAGGAACAGGGCTACTAGCCCAGTAAGGCATCAGAACCATGTCCTTCACGTGCATGGAACAAGGCTACTAGACCAGTAAGGCATCAGGAACATGTCCTTCAGGTGCATGGAACAGGGCTACGGAACAGGGCTACTAGCCTAGTAAGGCATCAGAAACATGTCTTTCAGGTGCATGGAACAGGGCTACTAGCCCAGCAAGGCATCAGGAACATGTCCTTCAGGTGCATGGAACAAGGCTACTAGCCCAGAAAGGCATCAGGAACATGTCCTTCATGTGCATGGAACAGGGCTATGGAACAAGGCTACTAGCCCAGTAAGGCATCAGGAACATGTCCTTCAGGTGCATGGAACAGGGCTATGGAACAGGGCTACTAGCCCAGCAAGGCATCGAGAACATGTCCTTCAGGTGCATGGAACAAGGCTACTAGCCCAGTAAGGTATCAAGAACATGTCTTTCAGGTGCATGAAACAGGGCTATGGAACAGGGCTACTAGCCCAGCAAGGCATCGAGAACATGTCCTTCAGGTGCATGGAACAAGGCTTCTAGCCCAGTAAGGCATCAAGAACATGTCTTTCAGGTGCATGGAACAGGGCTATGGAACAAGGCTACTAGCCCAGTAAGGCATCGGGAACATGTCTTCAGGTGCACGGAACAGTGCTATGGAACAGGGCTACTAGCCTAGTAAGGCATCAGAAACATATCCTTCAGGTGCATGAAACAGGGCTACTAGCCCAGCAAGGCATCAGGAACAAGTCATTCAGCTGCATGGAACAGGGCTACTAGCCCAGTAAGGCATCAACACATGTCCTTCAGGTGCATGGAACAGGGCTATGGAACAGGGCTACTAGCCTAGTAAGGCATCAGGAACATGTCCTTCAGGTGCATGGAACAGGGCTACTAGCCTAGCAAGGCATCAGGAATATGTCCTTCAGGTACATGGAACAGAGCTACTAGCCCAGCATGGCATCAGGAACATGTCCTTCAGGTGCATGGAACAGGGCTACTAGCCCAGCAAGGCATCAGGAACATGTCCTTCGGGTGCATGGAACAGGGCTACTAGCCCAGTAAGGCATCAGAAACATGTCCTTCAGGGGCATGGAACAAGGCTACTAGACCAGCAAGGCATCAGGAACATGTCCTTCAGGTGATTGGAACAAGGCTACTAGCCCAGTAAGGCATCAGGAACATGTCCTTCAGGTGCATGGAACAGGGCTACGGAACAGGGCTACTAGCCTAGTAAGGCATCAGAAACATGTCTTTCAGGTGCATGGAACAGGGCTAAAAGCCCAGCAAGGCATCAGGAACATGTCCTTCAGGTGCATGGAACAAGGCTGGGAGGATAGCTCAGCGACAGCGTGCGCGTCTTGGAAGCAAGACGACACAAAGCAGCAACAGGTTCGATCCCCGGGTCCGCGCTTAGAAACCTCCGGGTGTTTAAGCGCGTTATAAATACGTAACTAAGACAAAAAAACACAATTACGCAACTAAGAAAAACAATTCCTGTAACAGCGCCTCGATGCCTGCGGGCTGTGTGAGCGCTTTATAAATGTAAATAAATAAATAAGGCTACTATCCCAGTAAGGCATCAGGAACGTGTCCTTCAGGTGCATGGAACAGGGCTATGGAACAAGGCTACTAGCCCAGTAAGGCATCAGGAACATTTCCTTCAGGTGCATGGAACAGGGCTATGGAACAGGGCTACTAGCCCAGCAAAGCATCAGAAACATGTCCTTCAGGTGCATGGAACAAGGCTACTAGCCCAGAAAGGCATCATGAACATGTCTTTCAGGTGCATGGAACAGGGCTATGGAACAAGGCTACTAGCCCAGTAAGGCATCGGGAACATGTCTTCAGGTGCACAGAACAGTGCTATGGAACAGGGCTACTAGCCTAGTAAGGCATCCGAAACATATCCTTCAGGTGCATGGAACAGGGCTACTAGCCCAGCAAGGCATCAGGAACAAGTCATTCAGCTGCATGGAACAGGGCTACTAGCCCAGTAAGGCATCAAAACATGTCCTTCAGGTGCATGGAACAGGGCTATGGAACAGGGCTACTAGCCTAGTAAGGCATCAGGAACATGTCCTTCAGGTGCATGGAACAGGGTTACTAGCCTAGCAAGGCATCAGGAACATGTCCTTCAGGTGCATGGAACAGAGCTACTAGCCCAGCAAGGCATCAGGAACATGTCTTTCAGGTGCATGGAACAGGGCTACTAGCCCAGCAAGGCATCAGGAACATGTCCTTCAGGTGCATGGAATTGGGCTACTAGCCCAGTAAGGCATCAGAACCGTGTCCTTCAGGTGCATGGAACAAGGCTACTAGACCAGTAAGGCATCAGGAACATGTCCTTCAGGTGCATGGAACAGGGCTACGGAACAGGGCTACTAGCCTAGTAAGGCATCAGAAACATGTCTTTCAGGTGCATGGAACAGGGCTACTAGCCCAGCAAGGCATCAGGAACATGTCCTTCAGCTGCATGGAACAGGGCTATGAAACAAGGCTACTAGCCCAGTAAGGCATCAGGAGCATATCCTTCAGGTGCATGGAACCCGGCTATGGAAAAGGGCTACTAGCCCAGCAAGGCATCAGGAACATGTCCTTCAGGTGCATGGAACAAGGCTACTAGCCCAGAAAGGCATCAGGAACATGTCCTTCATGTGCATGGAACAGGGCTATGGAACAAGGCTACTAGCCCAGTAAGGCATCAGGAACATGTCCTTCAGGTGCATGGAACAGGGCTACTAGCCCAGCAAGGCATCGAGAACATGTCCTTCTGATGCATGGAACAAGGCTACTAGCCCAGTAAGGCATCAAGAACATGTCTTTCAGGTGCATGGAACAGGGCTATGGAACAAGGCTACTAGCCCAGTAAGGCATTGGGAACATGTCTTCAGGTGCACGGAACAGTGCTATGGAACAGGGCTACTAGCCTAGTAAGGCATCAGAAACATATCCTTCAGGTGCATGGAACAGGGCTACTAGCCCAGCAAGGCATCAGGAACAAGTCATTCAGCTGCATGGAACAGGGCTACTAGCCCAGTAAGGCATCAAAACATGTCCTTCAGGTGCATGGAACAGGGCTACTAGACCAGCAAGGCATCAGGAACATGTCCTTCAGGTGATTGGAACAAGGCTACTAGCCCAGTAAGGCATCAGGAACATGTCCTTCAGGTGCATGGAACAGGGCTACGGAACAGGGCTACTAGCCTAGTAAGGCATCAGAAATATGTCTTTCAGGTGCATGGAACAGGGCTACTAGCCCAGCAAGGCATCAGGAACATGTCCTTCAGGTGCATGGAACAAGGCTACTAACCCAGTAAGGCATCAGGAACGTGTCCTTCAGGTGCATGGAACAGGGCTATGGAACAAGGCTACTAGCCCAGTAAGGCATCAGGAACATGTCATTCAGGTGCATGGAACAGGGCTATGGAACAGGGCTACTAGCCCAGCAAGGCATCAGAAACATGTCCTTCAGGTGCATGGAACAAGGCTACTAGCCCAGTAAGGCATCAGGAACATGTCCTTCATGTGCATGGAACAGGGCTATGGAACAAGGCTACTAGCCCAGTAAGGCATAAGGAACATGCCCTTCAGGTGCATGGAACAGGGCTATGGAACAGGGCTACTAGCCTAGTAAGGCATCAGAAACATGTCCTTCAGGTACATGGAACAGGGCTACTAGCCCAGCAAGGCATCGAGAACATGTCCTTCAGGTGCATGGAACAAGGCTACTAGCCCAGTAAGGCATCAGGAACATGTCTATCAGGTGCATTGAACAGGGCTATGGAACAAGGCTACTAGCCCAGTAAGGCATCAGGAACATGTCTTCAGGTGCATGGAACAGGGCTATGGAACAGGGCTACTAGCCTAGTAAGGCATCAGAAACATGTCCTTCAGGTGCATGGAACAGGGCTACTAGCCCAGCAAGGCATCAGGAACATGTCCATCAGGTGCATGAAACAAGGCTACTAGACCAGTAAGGCATCAGGAACATGTCCTTCATGTGCATGGAACAGGGCTATGGAACAGGCTACTAGCCCAGTAAGGCATCAGGAACATGTCCTTCAGGTGCATGGAACAGGGCTATGGAACAGGGCTACTAGCCTAGTAAGGCATCAGGAACATGTCCTTCAGGTGCATGGAACAGGGCTACTAGCCCAGCAAGGCATCAGGAACATGTACTTCAGGTGCATGGAACAGGGCTACTAGCCCAGCAAGGCATCAGGAACATGTCCTTCAGGTGCATGGAACAAGGCTACTAGCCCAGTAAGGCATCAGAAACATGTCCTTCAGGTGCATGGAACAAGGCTACTAGCCCAGCAAGGCATCAGGAACATGTCCTTCAGGTGCATGGAACAAGGCTACTAGCCCAGCAAGGCATCAGGAACATGTCCTTCAGGTGCATGGAACAGGGCAACGGAACAGGGCTACTAGCCTAGTAAGGTATCAGAAACATGTCCTTCAGGTGCACGGAACAGTGCTATGGAACAGGGCTACTAGCCTAGTAAGGCATCAGAAACATATCCTTCAGGTGCATGGAACAGGGTTACTAGCCCAGCAAGGCATCAGGAACAAGTCATTCAGCTGCATGGAACAGGGCTACTAGCCCAGTAAGGCATCAAAACATGTCCTTCAGGTGCATGGAACAGGGCTATGGAACAGTGCTACTAGCCTAGTAAGGCATCAGGAACACGTCCTTCAGGTGCATGGAACAGGGCTACTAGCCTAGCAATGCATCAGGAATATGTCCTTCAGGTACATGGAACAGAGCTACTAGCCCAGCATGGCATCAGGAACATGTCCTTCAGGTGCATGGAACAGGGCTACTAGCCCAGTAAGGCATCAGAAACATGTCCTTCAGGGGCATGGAACAAGGCTACTAGACCAGCAAGGCATCAGGAACATGTCATTCAGGTGATTGGAACAAGGCTACTAGCCCAGTAAGGCATCAGGAACATGTCCTTCAGGTGCATGGAACAGGGCTACGGAACAGGGCTACTAGCCTAGTAAGGCATCAGAAACATGTCTTTCAGGTGCATGGAACAGGGCTACTAGACCAGCAAGGCATCAGGAACATGTCCTTCAGGTGCATGGAACAAGGCTACTAGCCCAGTAAGGCATCAGGAACGTGTCCTTCAGGTGCATGGAACAGGGCTATGGAACAAGGCTACTAGCCCAGTAAGGCATCAGGAACATGTCTTCAGGTGCATGGAACAGGGCTATGGAACAGGGCTACTAGCCTAGTAAGGCATCAGAAACATGTCCTTCAGGTGCATGGAACAGGGCTACTAGCCCAGCAAGGCATCAGGAACATGTCTTTCAGGTGCATGGAACAAGGCTACTAGACCAGTAAGGCTTCAGGAACATGTCCTTAATGTGCATGGAACAGGGCTATGGAACAAGGCTACTAGCTCAGTAAGGCATCAGGAACATGCCCTTCAGGTGCATGGAACAGGGCTATGGAACAGGGCTACTAGCCTAGTAAGGCATCAGAAACATGTCCTTCAGGTGCATGGAACAGGGCTACTAGCCCAGCAAGGCATCGAGAACATGTCCTTCATGTGCATGGAACAGGGCTATGGAACAGGCTACTAGCCCAGTAAGGCATCAGGAACATGTCCTTCAGGTGCATGGAACAGGACTATGGAACAGGGCTACTAGCCTAGTAAGGCATCAGGAACATGTCCTTCAGGTGCATGGAACAGGGCTACTAGCCCAGCAAGGCATCAGGAACATGTCCTTCAGGTGCATGGAACAAGGCTACTAGCCCAGCAAGGCATCAGAAACATGTCCTTCAGGTGCATGGAACAGGGCTATGGAACAGGGCTACTAGCCCAGCAAGGCATCAGGAACATGTCCTTCAGGTGCATGGAACAAGGCTACTAGCCCAGCAAGGCATCAGAAACATGTCCTTCAGGTGCATGGAACAGGGCTACTAGCCCAGCAAGGCATCAGGAACATGTCCTTCAGGTGCATGGAACAGGGCTACTAGCCCAGCAAGGCATCAGGAACATGTCCTTCAGGTGCATGGAACAGGGCTACTAGCCCAGCAAGGCATCAGGAACATGTCCTTCAGGTGCATGGAACAAGGCTACTAGCACAGCAAGGCATCAGGAACATGTCCTTCAGGTGCATGGAACAAGGCTACTAGCCCAGTAAGGCATCAGGAACATGTCCTTCAGGTGCATGGAACAGGGCTATGGAACAAGGCTACTAGCCCAGTAAGGCATCAGGAACATGTCCTTCAGGTGCATGGAACAGGGCTATGGAACAAGGCTACTAGCCCAGTAAGGCATCAGGAACATGTCCTTCAGGTGCATGGAACAGGGCTATGGAACAAGGCTACTAGCCCAGCAAGGCATCAGGAACATGTCCTTCAGGAGCATGGAACAAGGCTACTTGCCCAGAAAGGCATCAGGAACATGTCTTTCAGGTGCATGGCACAGGGCTATGGAAAAAGGCTACTAGCCCAGTAAGGCATCAGGAACATGTCTTCAGGTGCATGGAACAGGGCTATGGAACAGGGCTACTAGCCTAGTAAGGCATCAGAAACATGTCCTTCAGGTGCATGGAACAGGGCTACTAGCCCAGCAAGGCATCAGGAACATGTCTTTCAGGTGCATGGAACAAGGCTACTAGACCAGTAAGGCATCAGGATCATGTCCTTAATGTGCATGGAACAGGGCTATGGAACAGGCTACTAGCCCAGTAAGGCATCAGGAACATGTCCTTCAGGTGCATGGAACAGGGCTATGGAACAGGGCTACTAGCCTAGTAAGGCATCAGGAACATGTCCTTCAGATGCATGGAGCAGGGCTATTAGCCCAGCAAGGCATCAGGAACATGTCCTTCAGGTGCGTGGAACAGGGCTACTAGCCCAGTAAGGCATCAGGAACATGTCCTCTAGGTGCATGGAACAGGGCTTCTAGCCCAGCAAGGCATCAGGAACATGTCCTTCAGGTACTAGACTGAGGCGATGCAGCCTTTTTGGTGCTGTTGGAACTTTCAGCAAGCTTTGATATTGTTTCCCGCCCAGACCTATTGCAGACAATAAGGTAAGTGGGCAAAGGAAAGAAAAAACATTAAAGGTTTAAAGAAGTCTACCACCTTTGTAGTTAACATATCTGAATTGGCCACTCTACCCAATTTTATTCAACATCTCGGTGGACCCGCTCATGACAAAGTTGCCATGACTGGCATCTGTTCCAACATACGCAGCTAACCCTCAGTCGCAGGTCAAGGTTTCACACTGTATTTTATTTACTGTTTATGTACATTTTACTCCTTCTTTTCTTCAACTTTCTTCTTCCAGGCTCCCTCCTGAGTGTTTCTTCTTCCACTATTCTTATTTTTTCCCCTATTTTTCTCCTGTTTTGAGTTTCTTTCGTCGTCTTCTTTTTCTTTTCATCTTCTTCTTTTGGCTTTTTGTTTTGATTTTGATCTTACAACTAACTTGTAAAAATCACTTCGGTGATTGAAACTCGTAAATAAAAAAATAAAAAAGGTTTCCACAAATGACGCCTGTTTCTCCATGTCGGTCAGATCCCTGGAGACCGTCAAAAGCCGGATGCAGGTCGGTATGCCACAGCTGAACACAGTCATGACTGGAGCTATCCTGCTTGCTAAACACATAATAGTCCACCTCATTATGTAAGGTTTCCCCCCTCATTGGAAAAATACTCACTTCATCCTTTAAACTGAAAAACTGTTCGGTCCTTTTGGACAGGGGCATGTGTCTTCTGGTGGAGGGGCATTATGGTAATAATGGAAAAACCTACACACCATGGCAGAGGCCAGTCATGGTTCTGTTGCTAGCCATAAATGGCGAACTGCAGAGTTTTTTTAGGTTTTGTTTGTTAAGCATAACCTCCCAAAAACAGATAATTTTTCCCTGTCAATTTCTAAGGATTTGTGCAGATAGTTTATTACATTACCAAAAGAAGCATACATTACCTTCGTGTTCCACTTTTTGTAATGACATAATGCAACCTTTCAGACCCCCTGTCGTGCAGTGATTCAACACTTCATCACCTCCAATGCTATGTCTGCTACGCTCTCCTTCCTAAACATCCATAAAATCCACCCCAACCACGCGTGTCTCTCCACCAAAAGGCTGAACATCACCCGGGTCTCCAGCAGACCAGTCCCCCTTCTGGACTCCCTGTCGTCTTGTTTGCTCCAATCAACAGGGAACTGAACTTTCCTATTTAAAGCCTCCACAACCTTCTGTGATCCCCACACACCTCGGGGCGCAGCCTTCTGGCATGGCGGCTATCCATGCAAAATCTCTCCCTATTCAAATTCTTCTATTTAAACCCATTAATGGGCTAGCCCATCCTACCTGGCCAAATCTGTCCCTTGTTATTTATCCCCTCGCACTATAATCCCACACACCATCAATATCACCACCCTGTGTCTAACCTGCTCTGTCTCCTGCTTTTGCTCCTTCACCCCCAGCCTCCCCATCACTGGAACTCCATAACCCAAGAAATGAAGACCTTTTCAACAGGGAACAGCTTCAGGATTTCTCCAAGGATCATCTCCACCTGTCAGGAGGGGTGCCATAGATGTATCTATCTATCACCTCCCCTCTAGTGTTCCTCAACCAGCTTCACCGTAGCATCACATATCTGTGTATGACCATATATGCTTCAATCTGTGATCCTTCCTCACCACTATCCAGTTTAGTGTATGAACTACTCAGCGCCACCACACACTACTCACAAAATCATACATGGCGTCACAAATGGGATCATAGAAGACGTCACATATGATTTCTGTATATATTCAAACAAGTCTTTTATGTTGGTCATTAACTTTTGACCTTATATTGATGGTGTTGACGTCACAAAGACAGTGACAACACTTCTATTGACAATTCACAGTGCAGATCAATCAGGATAAGAACGCAAACTAGCAATGCAATGACACTGTCATATTCGTGGATTAAATGAAGTAGTTGAATGGCCCAGATTACTTCACATTAAGCCGATAATTAAGTTATCCATCATGATGTGCTAATATGCTTGCTCTGTTCTACGCAAACAATGTCAAGTTTGAAATAAATCCATTAGCCTTGGTTTTTAAATTAACGTAGCGCACAGTAAGATTGGTGGCTTAAACACAGCAGGGCAGAACTACATGTGCGCTTTGTTAACCAATATGGTTCAGAAGCTCCTCCCGTGTTAACAAAATCAATTTAAAATACAGAGAGCCACAGTTGTTATCATATGGTTGCTTCAAACCGGCTCCACGATGGGTAGTCGGGCTACAAAAAAATAAAATGAGGGTATAAGCTTCCAACTTTAGCAACTGAGAACAGCAGCCTAGTTCTCTCGGCTCTATTAGAATTTGGTTAGTTCAAATGGGTTCCCATAGTAGAATTCAGAAAAATGAAGACGAAATGGTGGCTGTAGTGTTCCAGCTTCACCAATTAGTAGTACCTGTCTAATTCGTTTATCACTAGAACCATGGCGCATAGTCCGTGATTTATAACGATGTAAGTCAATCAATGTAAACGCCATGTGAAATTGTGGCATCGTTTAGTCTGATAACACCTAAGGGATGGATTGCATTTGCTTAAAACCATCACGTCATTGGTAAGTATAATTTCGATATGTTTGTTTGGGGCAGCATAAAAAAGGTGCAATAAAAGAAATAAACGCTTATGTATGTAATGAAAGAAGTTCATGACCTTTTCTTAAAGGTTAGTCACAGTAGTGAAGGTTGCACTCCTAGTCCATAGTCTAATTTCCTCCATACTTGTGGGACATTCCGTCCTTTGGGGATAGGACCAGACCATTTGTTTTCATGCACAGCCACAGCCCACCTGCCCAAGCAAACCTTCAGCATCACACCTAAGTAATTTTCCATCTGCCTAGGCCATACCCGGTAATGGCTACCTTTTAGAGGGTGGTGGAAGGAGGGTGAGTTTATGGAGGAAAGGGGACTATGGTCTAAGAGTACATGAGACGCAACGGTCTGTAAATTTTTCTTATTCGTACATTACGTCTCCATTCCTCCTTACTTGTCCAAGAGTCCCAATCACTATTCAAGATGGGGGAAAGAGTCCTGAATCTAGCTTAGCCAAATAAATTCTGCTGGTCAGTGTGATCAAAATGGACATCAGCTTCAAACTGCAATACGGGATGTAAAATGTGCAGAACGCTGATGGGGTGGCCCAACCCGCCGCCTTAGTGTTGACATCCTACGGGGAACAGTTGTTGAAAACCCACTGACGTTTGTTTTCTGTGAATCACATGGCCGTGATAAGGACTCTGGCTTCTGGCAACTGAGAGTTGAATTGCTCTCATTTGATTGCTAGAAGGCAATTCTGAAAGTCTGCAATTTTTTGCCAGACTTTCAGATTTTCTGCAGCTAAAAGAGAATCTATGTTTGCAGGTCTCAGATGTGCTCCAAATTTGCACCGACTTTGTGTCTGAACATCTTAAATTTGCAGACCCAGTGGCAGATGAGGAAGAACCTTAACATGGAAGGTATGCGCTGCAACAATTGAAGACATGGGCTGCAGACCCAATAACAAATTCACCGGTATTAGCATAATTTACCTAAAAACAAACATTTCATCAAATTATTTGGACCTTTTATGGCTGAAATTTAATTAAATATATATATATGGGGGTGGGTAAGGGTATAGATTAGGTTGAGGGGAAGTGGGGAGGGGTTTCCTGCCCCCCACCCCGCATTTTAGAGAAAGAAAAGGTTAAATAAATTAAATCAAATGTGATTAGGTCAAATGTTTTAGGCCAAATAGACCCAAACCAACTCACCTGTTCTGAGGAAATAGGTCTGTAGCAAAGGTCTGAATTTTTATTTTCTTAGTGGATAGAGTAAGGCTTCAACCAAACTATTTTAGCTTCAGCAAGGATAATCCTTTTGAAGTGCAATGTTTTAGCTCTCTGTAGCTTTACTTGGCAAGGCTCAAGGCAATACGTTCAGCTTCATCTGTGAAACGTTTGTCAATTAAAACTCTAAGAAGTCCACCAACCAGGTAACCCGCTCTTCAAGAGTGGGCCAATAAAGACATATTGACCTCACCTTCATCTTCATGATCTCGATTCTCGTCAGTGTCATCTTGAGAGACCACTTTAGCATTCAGTAATGTCAGATAATTTTAAAAACAGATAATTTTTCCCTGTCAATTTCTAAGGATTTGTGCAGATAGTTTATTACATTACCAAAAGAAGCATACATTACCTTCGTGTTCCACTTTTTGTAATGACATAATGCAACCTTTCAGACCCCCTGTCGTGCAGTGATTCAACACTTCATCACCTCCAATGCTATGTCTGCTACGCTCTCCTTCCTAAACATCCATAAAATCCACCCCAACCACGCGTGTCTCTCCACCAAAAGGCTGAACATCACCCGGGTCCCCAGCAGACCAGTCCCCCTTCTGGACTCCCTGTCGTCTTGTTTGCTCCAATCAACAGGGAACTGAACTTTCCTATTTAAAGCCTCCACAACCTTCTGTGATCCCCACACACCTCGGGGCGCAGCCTTCTGGCATGGCGGCTATCCATGCAAAATCTCTCCCTATTCAAATTCTTCTATTTAAACCCATTAATGGGCTAGCCCATCCTACCTGGCCAAATCTGTCCCTTGTTATTTATCCCCTCGCACTATAATCCCACACACCATCAATATCACCACCCTGTGTCTAACCTGCTCTGTCTCCTGCTTTTGCTCCTTCACCCCCAGCCTCCCCATCACTGGAACTCCATAACCCAAGAAATGAAGACCTTTTCAACAGGGAACAGCTTCAGGATTTCTCCAAGGACCATCTCCACCTGTCAGGAGGGGTGCCATAGATGTATCTATCTATCACCTCCCCTCTAGTGTTCCTCAACCAGCTTCACCGTAGCATCACATATCTGTGTATGACCATATATGCTTCAATCTGTGATCCTTCCTCACCACTATCCAGTTTAGTGTATGAACTACTCAGCGCCACCACACACTACTCACAAAATCATACATGGCGTCACAAATGGGATCATAGATGACGTCACATATGATTTCTGTATATATTCAAACACGTCTTTTATGTTGGTCATTAACTTTTGACCTTATATTGATGGTGTTGACGTCACAAAGACAGTGACAACACTTCTATTGACAATTCACAGTGCAGATCAATCAGGATAAGAACGCAAACTAGCAATGCAATGACACTGTCATATTCGTGGATTAAATGAAGTAGTTGAATGGCCCAGATTACTTCACATTAAGCCGATAATTAAGTTATCCATCATGATGTGCTAATATGCTTGCTCTGTTCTACGCAAACAATGTCAAGTTTGAAATAAATCCATTAGCCTTGGTTTTTAAATTAACGTAGCGCACAGTAAGATTGGTGGCTTAAACACAGCAGGGCAGAACTACATGTGCGCTTTGTTAACCAATATGGTTCAGAAGCTCCTCCCGTGTTAACAAAATCAATTTAAAATACAGAGAGCCACAGTTGTTATCATATGGTTGCTTCAAACCGGCTCCACGATGGGTAGTCGGGCTACAAAAAAATAAAATGAGGGTATAAGCTTCCAACTTTAGCAACTGAGAACAGCAGCCTAGTTCTCTCGGCTCTATTAGAATTTGGTTAGTTCAAATGGGTTCCCATAGTAGAATTCAGACAAATGAAGACGAAATGGTGGCTGTAGTGTTCCAGCTTCACCAATTAGTAGTACCTGTCTAATTCGTTTATCACTAGAACCATGGCGCATAATCCGTGATTTATAACGATGTAAGTCAATCAATGTAAACGCCATGTGAAATTGTAGCATCGTTTAGTCTGATAACACCTAAGGGATGGATTGCATTTGCTTAAAACCATCACGTCATTGGTAAGTATAATTTCGATATGTTTGTTTGGGGCAGCATAAAAAAGGTGCAATAAAAGAAATAAACGCTTATGTATGTAATGAAAGAAGTTCATGACCTTTTCTTAAAGGTTAGTCACAGTAGTGAAGGTTGCACTCCTAGTCCATAGTCTAATTTCCTCCATACTTGTGGGACATTCCGTCCTTTGGGGATAGGACCAGACCGTTTGTTTTTATTCACAGCCACAGCCCACCTGCCCAAGCAAACCTTCAGCATCACACCTAAGTAATTTTCCATCTGCCTAGGTCATACCCGGTAATGGCTACCTTTTAGAGGGTGGTGGAAGGAGGGTGAGTTTATGGAGGAAAGGGGACTATGGTCTAAGAGTACATGAGACGCAACGGTCTGTAAATTGTTCTTATTCGTACATTACGTCTCCATTCCTCCTTACTTGTCCAAGAGTCCCAATCACTATTCAAGATGGGGGAAAGAGTCCTGAATCTAGCTTAGCCAAATAAATTCTGCTGGTCAGTGTGATCAAAATGGACATCAGCTTCAAACTGCAATACGGGATGTAAAATGTGCAGAACGCTGATGGGGTGGCCCAAGCCGCCGCCTTAGTGTTGACATCCTACGGGGAACAGTTGTTGAAAACCCACTGATGTTTGTTTTCTGTGAATCACATGGGCGTGATAAGGACTCTGGCATCTGGCAACTGAGAGTTGAATTGCTCTCATTTGATTGCTAGAAGGCAATTCTGAAAGTCTGCAATTTTTTGCCAGACTTTCAGATTTTCTGCAGCTAAAAGAGAATCTATGTTTGCAGGTCTCAGATGTGCTCCAAATTTGCACCGACTTTGTGTCTGAACGTCTTAAATTTGCAGACCCAGTGGCAGATGAGGAAGAACCTTAACATGGAAGGTATGCGCTGCAACAATTGAAGACATGGGCTGCAGACCCAATAACAAATTCACCGGTATTAGCATAATTTACCTAAAAACAAACATTTCATCAAATTATTTGGACCTTTTATGGTTGAAATTTAATTAAATATATATATATGGGGGTGGGTAAGGGTATAGATTAGGTTGAGGGGAAGTGGGGAGTGGTTTCCTGCCCCCCACCCCGCATTTTAGAGAAAGAAAAGGTTAAATAAATTAAATCAAATGTGATTAGGTCAAATGTTTTAGGCCAAATAGACCCAAACCAACTCACGTGTTCTGAGGAAATAGGTCTGTAGCAAAGGTCTGACTTTTTATTTTCTTAGTGTATAGAGTAAGGCTTCAACCAAACTATTTTAGCTTCAGCAAGGATAATCCTTTTGAAGTGCAATGTCTTAGCTCTCTGTAGCTTTACTTGGCAAGGCTCAAAGCAATACGTTCAGTTTCATCTGTGAAACGTTTGTCAATTAAAACTCTAAGAAGTCCACCAACCTGGTAACCCGCTCTTCAAGAGTGGGCCAATAAAGACATATTGACCTCACCTTCATCTTCATGATCTCGATTCTCGTCAGTGTCATCTTGAGAGACCACTTTAGCATTCAGTAATGTCAGCGGTGGAGTTGGGAAGGCCACAAAGAAGGACCCCTCCGCAGATTCCCCAAGGGTTGTTCCAATGGGGTCTGAAGGCCGGCGGCCAGAGTCTGATCCTGATGATGAGGTTTCAGTGTGTGTTGAGGAGGCAACATCCCCAGAAATTAGGTTTCATTGCCCTAGGCTGCATTAGTGCCTAACATCCTATGGAAAAACCTGTTCCCTGAAGTGGGGGTGTGTAGGGCCAGGGATGGAGGGCACTCGAGAGAAGATGAAGGCCCTGCTCTGGACCATGACTCCATTGAAAAAGGGGTAATCCCCACTTTGTCCAACTACCAAACTGGCAGAATCACGTTTTGATGCATTTGTTTACCATTTTTTGAACCACAAAAAAGATGGATGATGGGTTTGGGGTTAGGTTGGTGACGTGACATTCTTGTTGGAACTGATCACCCCACTCATGCCACAAAAGAGCCCCTTCTTTAAGAGGTGATTTAGTTCATCAAGGGTCTGAAGGCCTACTCCCCAGAGATACAGAAGTGAAAATGACTGAATTGGTGATGACCCGCTGGCTGCCTGCCATTTTGTGGCGTTCTGAATTCTCCTGCATCACAGGGGCAGACCCTGGCGAAGGAACCGTTAATATCCTGGTTGTACTACTAATGCCTCAGTCTGTACCGGAAAGGCTTTTGAAACCCCAGTCAGGTTTCCCCTGGATAAGGGTAATGTGATCAATTGTGTCTTTTTAGCCTCATACGCTTCCCAGGCAAAAGATCCTTTGCGAGAAATCTCAGCCACACCGAGAGCCACACTGATATATATACTTTTCAGACAGATTACAGGAACTTTCTGTAGATCCAGTATGTTAATTTGCCCCTAACTGGCGATGCTCGGCAGAGTTGGTAATCTGCTGAGCCCCAGAATAGGGAGCATTGGGCTGTCTCCTGATATTGTCCCTGGAACAGAGATCCTCAGCTCTGTGGTAGATTGTTTAGGTCTGGCATGGGCGCCTCAGGCTTACACTATGTATTAGCTCCAGAACAGGGATATTTGGGGTTCCCCCTGGTGCAAAGTTGAGCCTCTTGATGAGGAACTTCAGAATTTCCCCTGGTACCAATTGACTGCTCCAGTTCCTCTGAGTACGGGAGGCTCCCAAAAGGAGTGACCAGCCTGGGATGCCCTACAAAGAAAATTGTGTGGCCTATTTGGATTGTTTCTCGTAGATAAACTCCTAGAAGAGAGATGGGGGACATTCTACCAGCACTGGATCCAGTGGCCTAATAGAGTAATTGAGAGCACCTTACAATATAGAAACACATCCCAGTGGTTTTCTGGCCCCATCCACTCTAAGCTCAGAGGTTGCGGGTCAGACCATAAGAAATGGAAGCCACAGGGTGAACAGACAGAGAACCCCTTTAATTAAAGCATCGGCGGAAGGGGACCAGTATTGGACACCATGGGGAGCAAGATTAGATATATTTAGGGGAAAATGATGGGAAAAGTTAATGTTTAGCAATGCGGTTAACAACAGGGACTGGTCTCTTAGCACGGCACCGTAATTTGAACCTGTGATGCTCTTTGTTGTCTTGCTTCCAAGACAAGCGTGTTGGCCCTGAGCTATGCTCCTGTGCTAAACAAGCCCAGTTGTGGCTACAAAGAGAAAAGGACTGTTGTGTGAAGCCAGGACTCAGGGGCAGGTGTGTGTTGTGAGACAGGGTCCGGTTGTGCTTCACTTTAAACAAAATTATTGAAGTATTTTGGGTTCTACAAACAAATGCTTATTTTATCTCCATTGGATGGAATGTGCCACAAATGTTTTGCAAAGGGGATAGGATGTAGGTTGACTCTTATGTGGATCAAAATCTACTCTGTTCCTTTCTGCTCGAGTAACAATCACTAGTAAAAAACCGAGAGAATACTGGCTATGGCAACTAAAACATATATATTGCCTTGTATGCATTGTAGATTTCCCCTGAAAATGGAGTCATTATTTTGATATGCTGCATCTGAACAGATTTATATCTGTATGGTCCATATGTGGAAAATGAATCCCTTCTCATCTTGGAGCTCCTTCCTCTGCTTTGGAAATTGTCTGGAATCTGGGAGTTCTGTTTGACGGCCCCTTGCCCTATGCCACACAGGTGGATGAGGTTGTGAAAAGTGCACATTATCATTTGTTTAACATCAGTTGCAATGTTATCTCTGACAATACACATCTCACCGTTTTAGTGAAGGCTGTAGCCCTGTCAAGAGTTCAATACTGCTTTTAAATTTAATTGAATATTTCTCAGAAACAATTTTTAAGCTTCTAGCAGAACAAAATCATATGGTATATGTAATTTTGCAGTTGACGAAATTTGACCATGTTTTCCAAGCTCCGCTATCCTTTAGACGTCTGATCACAGAAGACCAAATCCATTGGTTTGGTGCTTTTGACGATTCGGAAGGTCCTTAATGAATATTCTCTTGAGTATTTATTGAATAAGATTAATTGTTACATCCTCAGGTGGACCTTGAGATTCAGCTCCAAGGATCTTTTGGTGGTGGATAAATCCAACAGTGTTGTCTAAGGCGGCATAACACTGCATACTCTGGGTTGCCACCGTTGAAACAATCTGCCAATTTCTATCAGAAACTGTCCTACGCTGCGGTCTTTGAATTATGAATGAAAACATCATTTTTGGTCAAGTTATGTCCCTTTAATAACATGCTATTTCTTTTCTATGGCTCTCTATTATTGATTTAGGGCCTTTTGGACTTGTTTGTGTGTTGTATTTTGCAATTTTACTACTACTCCTACTCCTTAAAAGGTGACCACAAATCTCCTGCAGGCTCATAGCTGTGAGACACCAGAATAAAAAAAAAGATATTAAAGTAAAATGAATGAAAGTAGTTGTGTTGTTTTCATGAATGGTGTTTTGTAAACTGATGCCTATCGCTCCATTGTCCTATAGTACCCACAGATAAATGATACCACCCTGCTGTCCTTAGTGAAAAGGGTATAGGCACAGGTCCATTTTTTTAAAGACCTAGCACTATGGAATATGTCAGCTATAGTCACTTAAATGGTTTCCAAGGGTGACATTTCCCAAATGTGCACAATTAGGAAAATCAAGTACTTTTCCCAAGTATTCTAGGATTGGAGGATATCATTTTAAATAGATCCAGTCCTAGAATATGTTAGGGAAGACTTTTTGGGGTTCAGGGAAGAAAATCGCATCCCTGGCAAGTTTTTCCCCCAGTGACATTTCCCCATAGAATCATTTAAATTAGTGTGATATTTTATTCTGGTGAAAATGCTGATGGTGGTAATTTCTTAAATACAAAGGTCAATTATGATGATATACTCTGTCAGGCTGACATCTTTTACCCAGATTGCAGTGCAGGAACATCCCCACTAGATATAACTGGTTGTACCGGATGAAGGTGCTCATTGTTCTTATGAAATGAAACATGTAGGATATATCAGCATTTGATTAATGAAATTTGCAGCTAAGAGTTAGAATGCATATCTATTGCTAGTGTGCAGTTCGATATAAACGTTGGAATCAGAAAATTTGATTATAATCACACATGTCTTTCCAAATGGATTCAATTTATTAACAAGTAAGTGGCAGGTATTAAAAGAAGTATCACATTAAATAAATGTGCATGAGGTGAAGGCTTTTTTTAATCAGAATTCTGTATTTTGAAAATCTTACTAGCAGTAAACATTTGTAATTGCTGTTTTTCTGTGAAAGTAATTTTGCAATAAAAATAATCTTTTAGGTACAAATAATTGTATATAAACAATATATTATTGATAGATGTGATATTGTTGTGCTTATGAAGTCATGATCACCAGCAGACTATAGAACGGTTAAAATTGTTGGGATACACTTTGTCTTACATTGTACCCTTTCTTCTGACATAAAATCACACATGAATTCCACAGTGAAATCATGAATGATATCAGTATGATCACACTTCATAAATACTAGGCAAAGGACTATCACACAGAACGCTTTCTCTGGTGTCTTTTGGGGAAATCCTATCTGATGTTGTCAGTAATGCCACTGATGATGACATTATTGAAATTGAAAATTGAAATTGAAATTTTTATTGAATATACATATAGCACAAAGCTTTGTATAACGTTTGATTTAAAAACACATGCTCATTACAATTAATCAATAAATCATTGCTGACAACTTAAAATACATTGCGTTGCTTTACAGGTAATCTCAGTATAAATATTTAAAAATCTCAACAATGTGCATATAAAATCTAACAATAAAATAGATCAAGTTAATGTCATTGCCTTGTAGAAATTCATACCATAATCGAGGAAAATCAGATATGCTGACAGCATTGGTGTATGATTTAAAATATTGCAGCCGGAGACAATTTAAGCTTTCACATATAATTAATAGGTGAAACAGTGATTCCTCTAGTAAATTGCCACATAATCTACAATATTTATGGTTGTATTCAATTTTATTCGACCAACTTTTAGGTGATAATGCCACAGATGTATTGAATTTCAACAAAAGATAGACCCGAAATATATTAGGGCTTGGATATGCCAATATATATCTTGGAGTGGATACACGTACTCGTCTATATTGGCAAAAAATCTTTGCCAGATGTTAAAGAATTAAGGTGGTTCATATTATGATGCAAAGCCAATATAGCCAATTTCTTTTTGAGCCACAATTTAATGTTACCTGTGTCAATTGAATCTCCTTCTGATGGTGACATTATTGGTTCATCTGTAACACCATGGCACAAAGCCGGGAAGTGAGCTAAGGGTGCACACCTACCTTAACTGGTTTATTTGATGGGTTTTAGGTTCTGCCTCATAATCTTAACAGCACTTTAATACACCTGTCAGTGAATTTGTTAGATTTTAACTCTCAAAGACTTGAGTTCTATTGATTGACATGGGCAGATTTGTGAACGCAGCGAGTGACTTGGGCAGGTATGGGGTCTATAATAGGGTCTGCGCAAAGTTCCGGGACTTTGGGCCTCATTACACGGATGGCGGTAAGGATTTACCGGTACCGGTAAAATACCGGTACCAGTAAATCCTTACCCCGTTACTACAAGGTCCCTTTGCGGGTTGGGGGATTTAACGCCTGCTTTTTGCAGGCGTTAAAAACCAACCCGCAAAGGGACCCAGGGAGCTAATTACGGTACCGCAATTTGCGGTACCGTAATTAGCGCCTTCCCCATTCCCATTGAGCCCTATGGGGCAAAAATGGGAATGGGGAAGGGCAATGGTGGAAGGGGGAATTACCGCCCCGCCAACCTTGGAATGGGGCGGTAATTCCCCTTTCCGCCAAGGCGGTGCCGGTATTTTACCGGCATGAACCATGGCGCTAATAGCGCCATGGTTCTCCGCCATCCGTGTAATGAGGCCCTTTGTCTTTGCATACTTCATGAGGTTTAACTTAAAGTTTTGTTAACTTCATGAATTTGCAAACGTTTTCGTAAGCACCATTAAGTGTCTGAAAATCAGAGTTTGCAGGTACCTAGTCATGCAAATGTGATTATTAGTTATGTTATGTTATGTTACTTTGCATTTATATAGCGCCTTATGTATCATTGGTATGAGCTCAAAGCACTGGTAGGTTGAACGCCCTCGGGAACCGTAGTTCAAGTCATTTGAGAGAGAGATGGTCATAAGGTGCGTGGGTGCACCGGATATGTGTGCAGCCGGTGTGGCAGTTGCATGATAGCTGCTTCATAGTGGTAGGTGTGGTGGTTGGGAGGTCAGGTATATGTGTTCATTCTGAGGGGTTGACATCCAGACTGATTTCTCGCTGCGTTAGGCCTGAGTAGAACGCTTTAGCTGGCTGTGTGTGCTCAGCTAGCTGTGTCTAATTAGGATGATGAGGAGTATGTGGCGGGTGTTAGTATGAGAACAGCTATACCGAATGTGTCATAGTATCGCTGTGTTCTATTTGAGTGGTGGTGTATAGGAGAGATTAAGCATGGTATTGTGATATGGTGGTTATCAGTAAGGCGCTTGAGATTGAGCATTCCATCTGTACCATCTATTCTATCCATTTTATTCACTCTGTCCGTTCATTTCACTTCGTATGTTCATACATTTCGTCTGGTTCATCATTTAATTTACTAGTCTTTCCATCCATTCCATCACTCGATCCTTCATCCACATAAACTAGCACATCCATTCCGTAGTTCCATTTCATCCTTCCCCTCTGTTTACAGTGTTCCATCTGTTCCATCCTTCCAATTCATTCTATCCGGTCTGTGTGTTCCACTCACTCCATCAGTTACATCTGCTCAGTCCGTTCCATCCATTCCATCCATTCTATCAGTTCTATCTGTTCCATTCATTCTATCCATTCCATTTGTTCCCGCCACTCCATCCGTTCCATCCACTCTATCCGTTCCATCCACTCCATCCCTTTCGTCCACTCCATCCCTTTCGTCCACTCCATCTGTTCCGTCCAGTCCATTCGTTTCATCCACTCCATCCCTTTCGTCCACTCCCTCTGTTCTATCCACTCCATCTGTTCCACCCGCTCTACCTGTTCCATCCGCTCTACCTGTTCAATCCGCTCTACCTGTTCCATCCACTCTACCTGTTCCATCCACTCTACCTCTTCCATCCACATCTGTTCCATCCACTTCATCAGTTCCATCCACTCCATTCATTTCATCCACTCCAACCTTTCGTCCACTCCATCTGTTCCATCCACTCCATCTGTTCCGTCCACTCCATTTGTTTCATCCACTCCATCCTTTCGTCCACTTCATCAGTTCCATCCACTCCATCCGTTCCATACACTCCATCCGTTCCATACACCTCATCCGTTCCATCCACTCCATCAGTTCCATCCACTCCATTTGTTTCATCAACTCTATCAGTACCGTCTACTGTATCTGTTTCATCCACTGCATCTGTTCCATCCACTTGATTCCATTTGTTTCATTTGTCAAAACTATTCATCTTTCCATCTGATCAATTTGCTCGTTCGTCTCATCCGTTCAATCCACTCATCTGTTCTATCCGTTCGATCCTTAGCATCCACTCCGTCTGTTCCATCCACTCATCTGTTCCATCAACTCATCCGCTCCATCCATTTCATCCACTCCATCCGCTCATCCACTCCATCCACTCAATCCATTCCATCCACTCCATCCACTCCATCCACTCCATCCGTTCCATCTACCCCATCCGTTCCGTCTACCCCATCCGTTCTATCTACTCCTTTCTTTCCATTTACTCCTTCCGTACTGTTCATTGCTTCCATTCCATTCACTCCTTTCATTCCATCCACTCCTTCTGTTCCAACTAGTCTGTCTGTTCTATCCATTCCGCCCGTTCCATCCGTTCCATCTGTTCCATCCACTCCATCTGTGCCATCCATTCCATATGTTCCATCCACTTCACCCTCTTCATCCAACTCATCCGCTCCATCCAACACATCCGCTCCATCCAACTCATCCACTCCCTCCAACTCATCCGTTCTATCCACTTCATCCGCTCCATCCACTTCATCCGCTCCATCCGTTCCATGGGTTCAGTCCACTTCATCCGTTCTATCCACTTCATCCGTTCCATCCACTTCCTCCGCTCCATCCACTTCATCCACTCCATCCACTTCATCCTCTCCATCCACTTCATCCTCTCCATTCACTTCATCCGCTCCATCCACTTCGTTCGCTCCATCCTCTTCGTCTGCTCCATCCAGATCGTCAATCCCATCCTTTTCATCCACTGCATCTGTTCCATCAACTTCATCCGCTCCATACACATCATCCGCTCCATCCGTTCAATGCACTTCATCCGTTCCATGCACTTCATCCGTTCCCTTCTCTTCATCCGTTCCCTCCACTTCATCCGTTCCCTCCACTTCATCCGTTCTCTCCACTTCATTAGTTCCGTCCACTTCAACCATTCCATCCACTTCATCCGTTTCATCCACTGCATCCGTTTCATCCAGTTCATCCGTTTCATCCACTTCATCCACTTCATCCGTTTCATCCACTTCATCCGTTTCATCCATTTCATCCCTTTCATCCATTTCATCCATTTCACCCACTTCATTCGTCCTACTCAGTTTATCTGTTTTATTTACACTGGCAGTTTTAGTTTTCCATTTTCTCGATCAGGTCTCTATGCTGGATTTTTATTTTTGATTCACCAACCTAGGGTTTCTGTTTATTGTGGCTGTTTATACTGTTGGTGCTAAGAGTCGATTTTTAAGGGAAGAACCACATTTTCAGTAATTTGTGGAAAGACATGAGGTCTTCAGTGAGTCGGATGTGGGGTAGAAGTGAGTTCCACAGAGTGGGGGCCAAGGCTGAGAATGATGATCCACCTAACCGGACTGTGTTGGTTTTTGGTATCACTAGGAGGCGGGCAGAGCTTGATCTTAGAGTGCACGGTGGATGGTAAGGTTTTAGTTTGTCCTGAAGGTATTGAGGTCCGGTTTTATGCATTGCTCGGTGAGAGATGCATAAGGTTTTGAAGGTCACCCTTCGAGCAACCGGGAGCCAGTGGAGAGTTTTGAGAGCTGGGGAGGTGTGATCTCTTGGCCGAAGTGCTAGTAGCAGTTTGGCTGCCACATTGTGTGCTCTTTGTAGTTTAGTCAGGTGGTACGCTTGGACTCCGAGGTAGAAGGAGTTAGCATAGTGCAGTCTTGACATTACAATTGATTGGACCGCGGCAAGTCTGTTGGCAAAGGAGAGGTATGGAAAAATGCACCTAAGAATTTTGAGGTGGTAGTGGCAGGACTTAGTGACATTGTTGACTTGGTGCAAGAGGGTAAGGTCAGAGTCGAGAGTGCATCCAAGGTTTTTTACTGAGGATGAGGTTGTCGGGGAGTTGCCCATGGATGACGGCAGGGTAGAGTGTGCAGAAGAAGTTTGGTGTTGCCACACACCATGATTTTGGTTTTGGTGGGGTTTAAAAGGAGGTGGTTTGTGGTCATCCAGTGATCAATGTCAAGGAGGCAGGCAGCAAGGTCGGGCTGGCAGCTGGGTATTGAGTTATGGAGTTTTAGGATTAGTTGGGTGTCATCGGCGTAGTTGCAGCACAGGATATTGTGCAAGCGGATTATTCGTGGGAGGGTGGACATATCGAGGTTGAACAGGAGGGCTGATAGGCATGCTCCTTGTGGAACTCCGTTATTGACTGGTTGGGTGGCGGAAGGGAAGGAGGAGAGTAGGGTTATTTTGTTCCTATTGTTGAGGAAGGATGCGATCCACTTGAGAGCGTTTCCGCGGATTCCTACAGAGTGGAGGCGGTCGAGGAGGATTGAGTGGTTGATTGTGTCGAAGGCCGCGGATAGGTCAAGAAGGATTAGTGGAGCGCATCCCGCAGAGTCTGCAGTGTTTTTAAGGTCATCCCAGATTGATGTCAGGGTGGTTTTAGTTCCGTGTCGGGGTATGAAACCTGATTGAGCGGGGTTTAGGAGATTGTTAGCTTTGACAAAAGTATTTAGTTGGGAGTAGGCGGTTCGGTCAATGAGTTTGGCAAGGAACCTGGTGTTTGAGATGGGGCGGTAGTTTTTGGGGTTGAGGGAAGGTTTTTTGAGAAGGGGCTTGACATGAGCAGTTTTGAATGCGTCTGGAAAAATTGCTGAGGAGAGGGAGTCATTTATGATGGTTCTCGCATATTCTCCTGCGCAGGTAGATGCACATTTTTCTTTGAGGGTTGAGGCTGGGCAGGGGTCTAGCGGGGAGCCGGATGGTTTCCGGGCAGAGAGAAGTTTGAGAAATTGGTCCGTTGATATTGGTGTGAAAGAGTCGAAAGTCGGGTGGGTTGGAGTTGCAGGCGTTGGGTTGGCAGGTGGGGTGGGTGGATTGTGTGGTGGGTGTAAGATGGCCAGTTTGTTGGTTACAGAATTTGATCTCTCAAGAACAGTGGTGTAGAAGTGGAGAGAGAGTGAGTCACAGAGAGATTGAGAAGGGGTCGATTGGGTGGTGGTACATGATGGTTTGGTGAATTCAGAGATGATTTTGTGGAGTTCCTTGCTGGGGTTTTCACAGTTCAGGATTCGAGAGTTGTAATGGGCTTTTTTTGCTTTCCGGATTTCGGCTTTGTAGTGGCGATTGTGCCGGGCCAAGGTGGATCTGCTCAGGGTGGTTTTGTCTTTCCACCATTTGCATTCGAGGGATTTATATAGTTCTTTTGCGGTCTTCAGTTCTGGTGTGAACCATCTTGGAAAAGGGCCATGGCGAGCATATGAATGGCAAGTGGGTGTGAACGGGATGAATGCGGTATTGAGCCATGAGTCAAAGGCGTCAGAGGTTAGGAGTTCATTGCGAGGGGAGGTAGGTGGAGGAGACTGAAGGAGCGCCTCCGCTAGGTCAGGAAGGATTTTTAGTTTCTTCCAGCATTTGCATAGATTTGGGAGTTCTGATTTGGGTGAGGCGAGCGGGGCGGGTGAGTGGATGCTGAAAGTGACAATGAAGTGATCAGACCAGATGATAGGGGTGGGGGGGTTAGGTGTATCTGGTCTTGGGAGCTGAAGATGGCATCAAGGGTGTGTCCTTTATAGTAAGTTAGCCGCTTATGTGGATATGGAGGTTAATCGTGTTTAGGCAGTCGACCAGAGAGTGGGTCATAGGGTTGGCGGGGATGTCAAGCCAGATATTGAAATCTCCTAGAACAGTGAGGGTGGGATGGTTTGATTGGATGGTGGCTATCGAATCGCAGAGGTTGCTTGAGAATTGTCTGTCGTAGCCAGGGGGCCTGTAGATGAGTATGAATCTGTGGGAGAACGTTGGGGGGAGGGATAGTTTGACAAGAAGTGATTCGCAGGAAGGGATGGATGGCTGGCTGTCTATTGAGGCAGAGAAGTGTGACTTGAAGGTGATTGCTACTCCTCCTCCTCTAGAGAGTTGGTTGAGTGGGATGAGGGAATAGTCTGGGGGGAAGGCATCATTGGCGATAGGGGCAAAGTCGTCAGAGAACCAGGTTTCCCTGATAAAGACTAGGGGGGTCATTATGAGTATGGAGTTAACCACGCCGCTATTAGTGGCATGGCTACCCCCATACTGGGTAACAGGTCCGGGTTCCTTGAATGAGGAACCACTGGGCCATTCCGACCTTGGAGGGCCCAGCAATTCTTCACTCAAGGAACCCGGACCCGGTACATCCCCATTTCCATTTGAGCCACCATAGGGCTCAATGGGAATGGGGAGGATGCTAACAACAGGCCCGTTAATAACAGACCCTTTGTTAGCATCCTGGTCTGCTCGCGGGACCCACCAAGGACGACTGGTTTTACCAGGCGTCCTCAGCGGGTTCCCGCGAGCAGACTCGTAATGGGGCGGTAAGGTGTCGATGGCTCTGGTACCTTTACCAGGTCTGGTTTGTCTGAGGCGAGATGTCAAAGATGCTGTGTCTATTTCTTGCTACAGATCGGTTATTAAAAAGGATGCATCTTACTTCGGTACAGGAGGGTGATGTGGAGGTTGCAGAGGTGGGGGATGGGAGGAGAGTGGGAGTTGGAGGGAGAGGTGGGGGAAGGGGCTGAGGGGGGTGAGGGGAGAGAGTGGAAACTGCGGTGTGAGAGAGGGGGGTGGTCAATGGTCGATGGAGAGAGTAGGCGGGCGGTGGAGGTGGTGGGTGTTGGGGAGGTGGGGTTGGACAGTTGTGTGAGGTTGGTTGGATTTGGGTCAAGGGACTTGAAGGTGGGGTGTGGGGGATTAGGGGTTCCTGTTGTGGTTGGTGAGAATTCAAGGGAGAGGGGTTTCAGGCAGGGTGAGGGAGGGAGGAGGGTGGTGATGATCGAGATTGGGAGATTGAGGAGGTGGGTTGAAACAGGATTGGAGAGGAGTAATGAGAGATTGAGGGAGACCAGGAACGTTTTCTTTTCAGGGATTTTGTTGCAGTTGGTGTGTGAGAGAGGGTAGGGGGGTCGGAGGGTGAAAGGGATGCGGCTACTGTTCTTGCCAGGGCGAGACGTGCAGTTTTCAGGGATGGGAAGGAGTGGGGTCGGACAAGGGTGTTTGGGGGAGTTGATGAGAGGAAGGGGGGTGATTGCGGGCTGGGTGTGCCTGGAAGCCGGCGGGCCGTTAGTTGGGGGTGCTGGGGGTGCGTACATGATGATAGCGGGCGGGTGGGTGGAGGGGATGGGAGGAGCTGGGGTCTTAGGATGGTTGACTCGCCATCGGGCTCCTCTGGCTTGGTGTTTGGATAGGGGATGTGGAGGGAGAGAGGTGGAGCATGGGATGGAATGGGATGGAAAGGTTCCTCTGTTTTAGGAGTTGATAGGGAGTGGGCTGAGGATGTGGTGGAGGGCGGGATGGTTTGGGGAGGGGGGTAGGGAAGTAGAATGAGAGGGAAGGGAGGCAGGCTCGAGCAGGTCTCTTTGGGTGGTCCTTGGTGGGTCAGGTGGACTCATGGCGTGGCTAAGTTTGAACTATGTTACAGTTGGCATAGGATGATTTTGTTCATGTTTTTCCAGGTTCAACTATATCATAGGGTGTAAACTTAGAAAGTGTTATTCACACTTTCTAAGTTTACCAATACCACATTTAAGGACAGTTTCTAAATTCAACATAAACCACAGCAAGATATTATTCACACTTTCTAAGTTTACCTATACCACGGTTAGGTACACTTTCAAATTCAGCTGTAGGGGGTTTAACCCTTTAGACCCCAATGGTCTTGTATATAACTTGTATTGACTGTGTTGTGTTGGTTTGATAGTATTGCTGTGATTCTTTTACTGTGTGTTGAGTTACAAAGGCCTTGTAATAAATGTGTTTATATTTTTGATATATGCACCTGTCTGGGAGTAATTTGTAAGTGTCCTTGCTCTGTGTGCTGAATGAGGTCCTTCAGTCACCCTCACCCCTCCCGAGACTTAGCTTGAAAATGTATGCTCAGGGGGTGCTGTGTTTTTCCTCGTCACAAACAGTCTGTAACCAAGAAACAAATTCTGATAATTAATAATATCTGGCAAACCAAGGAAGCGGGTACAGAGAAATATTCCTGTCAAACACAATTTAGTGAAAATATGCCTTGCAAAGCATATTGATTTCAGGTCAATAAAGGGTGATAGAGACAAGACTGCACCAGCAGGCCACGGGATAGAAAGTTTACTATTTTGACTTCCTGGATTTGTCTCGTGACAGCCTTGGGAGTGATTATTGACTACATCGTCATGACTGGAAGAATCTGGATGCACTCTTTTTTCTGCAATAAGATCCTTGCATTGTCTTTATCCCAAAACACTGTTCTTACTAATTGCATTCATCAGAACTAAATAATTCATTTTCAATGGAAGATGTATTGCTTTTATTATGAGGGATTCAAATGTGCTTAAGTATGCTTTGCTTTCCACCTAAATATGTTTCAGCAGTAATAAACCTCAACAGATGTGATTATTTGTGTTTTCTTCCTCATCCACTAAATGTATTTTCGCCAAAAATAAAGTTTGAAAATGTGGTTATATGTTAGGTAGAATTCCATTTTATGCAATAGTCTCTCTCGCCACTTGTGAGTCCTGCAGCACCTTTTGCTGGAATCTCTGTTTTTTTTACCAGTTATCCTGAGTGAGTGGGAACCTTTTTCCACACTCACTCTTTCTTTTAACTTACCTCTTGGAACCCTTTTCAACCCTTTTGGTTGTATCTTTTTGGAGTAATGTGTTCCTCCGCAATGTATTATTGCAGTACACATCACATTCTGTACAGTGTTTCTGGAAGCTCTTTGAGCTGTGCTTTTTATTTTCCTTGTGATAACTGCTGTTTCCAAGGATAGGGGGATACTTTCTATCCCACCTAACTTTTATTTTGTGGAATCAGCACTCCCCACCCCCCTGCCTTATGTGGAGGGCTGAGGGGACACAATGTATCCCGTTTACCCCTTCTCTTGTAACTTTCTAGTTAGAGTGACAAGTTCATCTGATATTTTCTACCAATTTTTAATGAAACTTACATGCTGACTGCTGCTGCGATAAGGCACACATGGACCACCATTGTATTTCAAATGGTGCCTGTTTTTTTTCTTTTGCCAACTCTTGATGACTGGTTCTTTCTTGAGCCTTTTTTATCTAGCTGGGTGGGGTAGGTCTTGATAGTTCTTTTGTCATTGGCGGGCTTCCTTGCAAAATCCTGCCATGGCTCTCAGAGTGCCTGAAAAAAAAGGAAGTGGGAGAGGTGACCACAACACCCCGGGTCTTTGTCCTGTAGTGTGGCTGCCTGGATCCACTTCGAACTGGGAGGCTGGCTGTCCTTTTGAACAAGCCAGCCCCCAGATTTACATGTATGGCTTAAATGGTGAATGGATTTTCCAGCCGTTCTTCCTGCATAAAGGCGAGGGTCCTGGAGCAGCAAGGGAGAGCCAACTCATGGAATGAAGAATCCCAGGAAGAAGGAGAAGAGGGATGTCTGCAGCCACCTCCAGCGACCACCAGTGGCTGCTGAGTGACGCTACTGCTCCAACCTCTTCTGATCGACAGGGAAGATCCAGACTGGATGACTTCCTCCCCTGGACTGGTGGGCCTAACCAGTCTCGAGGCAACATGGAATTTGACCTGACACTTGAAGAACTGCAGTTTGTTGTAGTGAAAAATTACAGGGCCCGACACTTTTTAATATGGTAGGGGCCCAAGCCAACCTAGATTCAACTGCTACCGGAGAAGACCTTCTTAATCTTAAGAAACGATGCTTCAGGACAGAGGTCCATGGACACTTTCTACGGGAATACCTGCGAGCAAACATGGTACCCTTAGGTCTATTAATACGCAATGAACCAGCACTCTTCTTAGATGACAGAGCGTATATGGAAGATTTCAGCAAAATTGCCACAAAATGTAGCAGACACTTGATGGCACTTACCATCTCCACTGCCAAAAGAATACATACTATAATGATGGGGGACTTGAAGAAAGAAGAAACCAAGTTCCTAAATGATGACACTATTACAAACGCAAGGGAAAAACTCAAAGAAATTGATGCAACTCTTGAAACCTTCTCAGCACTTACATTGAAAAGAAAACATAAGAAACTTGCTAAGGACATTAAAAATTTCAAACTGGAAAATGTGTATCCCTACCTTGCAATAGACTACAAAGACACCAAAGAAAAGGAAAGAATGGCGAGACAGGGAGGCATGAACAGGAACCGCCGGAAAGGCATATCATTCTCTGGCTCAGACAACTCGAGTTCAGGTTCATCAGCAGGAGATCAAAGCAACCCCAGAGGCACCAACCCGAACTACGGCCAATTCCAACCACCACACATGATGCCTTTTTTAGGGCAAGGGGGCCCCAGAGGAGGATTCTGCCCCCCACCTCAACCTCAAATGACATTTTACAATTACCCCCAATGGGGCCAACCGGGCAGGAGACGCAGGGGCAACAGAAGACACCAGACCTAATCCCGATATTCAACCTCTCGGGTATACCACTCTCCACAGATGAAATCTCTCTCTTGGCGAAAGGCCTTTCATTTGTACCCACTAATACAACTGATTGGTTTAAATTGGATGGAGAACTCTCCACTTTCCTGCGCACTATTAGAAGAAAAATGTTCTTCAAGGACAAAGATGGTCCCTTGGAAACAGAGGACATAGGACTTAGACCAAAAAGTGACTTCTACCCAGGAGACAACGACATCCTGTCTACATTTCTTGCCTTAGACAAGAAATCAACAAACTCAAGACCACACAAAAGCATCAGAGAAATAACCTAACCACCGGGGAACACAAAGCTCTCAAAACCCTGTCCAACAACTCTGAGATCGTGATCAAAATGGCAGATAAAGGAGGAGGTATTGTTATACAAAGCAGAGAACAATACACGCTGATGGTCATGACCCTATTGAATGAAGACAACTATAAAAAACTTAAAAAAGATCCTACCAACTTGTTGAAATCAAAAATACAAGAAATGACAAAGTTTGCAGCAGAAAGAAACTGGATTACAAATAAAGAAGAGGCTTTCCTTAACACCACCGAGGGGAGGATACCAGCGTTTTACGCCCTACCTAAAATTCATAAAGATAGGTCCTCTCCTCCAGGGAGACCTATCGTCTCTGGATGCGGCTCCATACTAGAACCCCTGTGCAAATTTATCATTTTTTTCCTAAAACCATTATGCCAGAATACACCAACATATCTCAAGGACACCATGACGACCATTACTATTTTTGAAAACCAGCCCTTTGACCCCACCAATGAAGAAATAGTCACCATGGATATCAAGAGCCTTTACACCAGCATCCCCCAGGAACAAGCAGTGGAATGCATTAGACAACAGCTAGCCCTACACATGACTCAGAGGAGAGTCCCAGCCAACTTTATATCTGAACTACTGGACTTTGCGCTAACTAACAACTACTTCTCATTCAATGACATTTTCTACCAACAGACTTGCAGAACTGCCATGGGCGCAGCGTTCGCACCAAGCCTAGCCATAATCTTTATGGCCGAATACGAGAAGACCTTTATACTCAGTGATGCCAACCCATTCCACAACAACACCCACCTCTGGTATCGATATATCGATGATGTCATATTCATATGGCATGGCAATAAACAAGAACCGGACAATTTTCTTATCTGGACCAACAATCAAACACAAGAAATCCAATTTACGTTGAGCCACAATAACGAGAAAATCAACTTCTTAGATCTCAACATAATGGCCTCGGATGGCAAACTAACATGCTCTATTTTCAAAAAAGAGACAGATCGCAACACCACACTGCACTACAGGAGTAATCATCCCAAAAGCCTCTGGGATAATTTACCTTACGGGCAATTCCTCAGAATCAGACGCAATTGCACTGACACAAAGGACTTCAAGATGCACGCATCAGAACTTTAACACAAACTTGAAGACAGAGGCTACGCTAAAAAATTACTCAAGGACACCAAGAAAAGAGCACTCTACACTCCCAGAGAAGTGTTATTGGTTCCAAAGATCCACAACCACAACACTGAAAATCCCATGGCATGCGTCACCACCTTTAACGCCAACACATCCAAACTCAGAGGCATCAAAAACTTTGGCCCATCGTCCAGCTAAGCTTGCCAGAAGAACCCTTACCTAGAATGGCTCTGAAGAGATCCAAAAATCTCAAAGATCTCTTAACCCATGCTAGAAATAAACGCAAGGACTCAAGATCTACTCTGTGGAATATGCGGGAAATCCGCGGACAGTTTGCAGTCAAACCAAAAAACGACGATCCTTCTTGATAGACGGCAAAGAATGGGAAATCCGTCACTTTTCCAATTGCAAGACACCCAATGTCATTTATCTCATTGAATGCCCCTGCCATCTGAGATACATAGGCCAAACATCGAGGCCAGTGAACAAAAGAATAGGGGAACATAAGTCCAGAATAAGATGTAAAACTCACAATGCACCCCTGGTCTCACATTTTCTTGAATTCCAACATAATTGTGACTCCTTCAAATGGTGGGTAGCAGACAAAGTGACTGACTATTCTAATACCACTAATGCTCTCAATTTCAAAGAAGCCTGGTGGATATTCAAGCTACAGACCATTTCTCAGGGTCTCAATGAACTTGCACCACTTGAATATCTGTAACCACAATAATTCCCACCTTTTGTTCACCCTTCTATCCGACCATTTTAACACGACCATTTTAACACGTAGCTCTCCTGCAGGCGATTACCCTGCATAGTGCAGACTATGTATTGACCCGAGTCTATGTCTCCCCGGAGACCAGCCGCCTCCATCTGAGCGCATGCGCGAGGTCCAGACACTAACTCCACACGCATGCGCCCTTTAAATAACTCGCATGGCTCCTTCCCAGTCGAACGCGAGCTCCACTACTGTGCGGATCCAACGCCCGTTATCCGATCCCTGCCTTGAGGTGAGTCCACCATTACCTGACAAAGGGCCCCCCTTCCAACAGGTATACCTTCCCCTGTAGCCAGCAACCAATACTAAAAGGTTTTTCGTTTTTTTGTCTCCTCCCACCCTGTAGCTTCGGTCATAGAGCTCCTCTACCACACAGACAGGAACTGATCTCCTGCCACCGAGACTCCTAGCACACAGAGGGACCTCTGCAGCACCAAGTCCTGCTTTGACAAAGCAACCAGTTATCCCTAGAGAGCCTCCCACACCACTTAGCCACAATAAGGCGTTTTTAGCTATATATGTGACTAAACCCACTTAATGTGTTCTTTCAGATTGCACTCCAGTGAACATCCTGCATCCCTCGGCTAGCGGGCCACCATTTTGTTTATCATGAGAACTCCAACTAACAGCTCATATACCATAACAGCTCCGAATGCAAGGTCAGTGCCTGGGACCAGAGGGTCCTCCTTAGAGTGTAGCCTCTCACGGGCTGATTAATATTCACATATATGGTCCACTTTCTGGAACATACAAAAATGTCTTTTATATTGTGTTTTAATCATAGGGAGACCTGCTTGATCTGGCCCCAGAAGAAGGCTGCCACTCACTTACAGCCGAAACATCCCACGTAATCCAGCTGGCCCTTACATCATACAGACATATGACCTGAATCTTTACTACCACCTTAATGTTGACGTTGCCTCTCAGCAGACCCTATTTTTAGGTTTCTTGAAGCAAATACCATTGTACTGTGCAAATATGGGTTGTAACTGTGACAAGACATTATTAGGTTAACAAATATGAAGTAATATTTGGTAACACTGCACACAGGCAATATAACACAGTACTAGTATAGGAGTGTGGAGGTAACACCCTATACTAATCCTACAAATGTGCCGTTTTGGAAACGTAGGCACATTGTTAAAAAGTCACTCTTTGAATTCTGCACTGTATGGACCATAACAGGCTTAATTTAGTGACCTCCTGTCACCAGTAGACATGTAATGCTATTCAAAGATGCACTATACATTGTTAACATATATGTCCAGTATTGTTTACAAAACTCACCGAGCTGGTGAGCAGGTTAATTGTTGATTGTTTATTCTTTCTATGTGTAATTTTTTCAGCCACCAATATTGAATTATCTATGCTGCAATATGCGACCTAAGTAAATAAAGGTCTCAACAACTGTCTTTTTCAGTTTTTCCAGAATTTGGATTTGTACTTTCCTCCTATGATGCATACTTATGAAGATGGATTAAACATAATATGGAGATGTGTTAGAATTTTTCACTACAGCAAACTACTGTAGCTTAAATGTTTGAGGTCAGGACAACCCCCCTGTACTAAATATCATTCCAGCCTTTACATCCTGCCTGACCACAGGCTATCCCTAAGGTTACAAAACTTGAAGAACTGCGACTGTCCTGGGCTGCAATTCACCAATACCCTGGGATTTTGACAAAATTGCTATGCATCATCTCCTGAAGCGCTGGGTCGGCTGGAATTTCATGGGCATCCTACTGGTTGGGTCTATAGCGACTCTTTCCCGCCTGGAGAGAAGTCTGCTGTGTGACAACTGTTGTTGAACCAAAGACTGTGTCAAGTCCCAACGAGCCAGTATTGTGAAGATCGTCTGCTGGGCATCCCATCCAGAGAAGCTGACCATCTGCTCCCTCAAAATGTTCCTTCTTCAGCCTCCAGTCCAAAAATCCGATCAGGAGATGCTGTCGCCTCACGTGAAGTCGCCTTCTTTCTTCCTGAAAAGGTACTGACCCACTTCTAGGTACTTACCTGGTTGCTTGCTGTGTTAAATCGGAATCCTCCTAACCTCCCGAGACACATTGGGGTTGATAACCCAACTGTGTTCTCCCAGGCTTAAGGACACCGCTCCTTTGGTCTACATATTTTCAGAGGGTCTACCTGACCTCCCTGAACCACCTTTTAACTAAACCTTTTACTTACCTGCAACACAGAAAACACCTGGTATTTTTAACAACTATGCCAGCATTTGTCTTTCTTTGTTTTGCCATCCAGAGGCCCTGGTTCCACAGTGCCTCCTCTGACCCTGAGACTCTTATTTCAAGATAGGGTTCAACTTCTTAAAGTATAGGCTGCTTAAAAGTACTTACCAGTATCTGTGTTGGGTTACTTAATGCTGGTTACAAGAATTGATGTACTACTCTGACTACTCACCTGTATTCATTTAAAGTCTACTATTGCCTTGAGTAATGCTTCAATGTCTTACTGTATAAACGTGAATACATTTACTTACCTGTGATTCTAATAATGTGTTAGTTGCCTTAGTATTTATAATAAATAACCATATTGTTATAAATGTACTGTGTATAAGTGTATTCTTAACTATGGGGGTTCCTTAGGTTTTTGTACTTACCTACTGTCCTTCTCCCTTCTAGACTAAGTCTGGCTGTTTGTGCATTGCTACCAAACCGTTTGGGTAGTTCAGGCCAAACCTAAGAATTGGAGCCCTGTACATGTAAGAGTGAGTCTTCTCTCGTCCTACCGTAGGTGGACTTTAGTAAAACTCCCTAAAGGGCACGCTTTATTTTCAACTAAATGTACATATGTGCAATGATTTTTAGCCAAAACAAGCATTTTCACAAATGTTCATTTGCTGAATGAATGGCACAGACAAGTAACTTTGCCTTAGTAGAAGTCAGAAAAAATGGGAAACTTTGCATAGTTGCATAGTCGGGAAGTACGCGCAATTAAGCCAGCAGAAAAAAAACATTGCACACCCCTAATCTATATGTTGTGGCATGCGGCAGCTATACGGCAATGAGGGTGTCATTGGGATATTCTAGAGCAATGTGGCATGGCAAATGGACAATTTGTGGTCAATGGAAATGGCATGGGAATATGCAGGGCAATATGGCATGCCCTGGGGCTGCACTGCGGGCCATGTGCTTGATATTGGGCAACTCTGGGGACAATGTGGCATGGCCGGTAATTCAGGGTGCAGTGTGATATTCTGCTTTTTGCAGGCAATGTGACATGGGATGGGGAAGTTATGATGGAAACGTGAGTGACATGGGGACAATTTGGAAGAAGTGTGGCATTGCAATGGGCAACTCAGCAAGCAATGTGATGCAGCATGGCCAGCTCTGGGGACATGTTACACGGCATGGGGCATTTCTGTGTCAATCAGGGGACAGGTGAAGTGGCATTGGCAGTTGTGGGGCAATTTATGTGAAATGGGGCAAAATGGCGGGCAATGCAAACCAGTATGGGTGCTGTGGGGTAATGTGAGTTGGAGTTGGACAGTTCTCAGGAAAATAGAGTGATGACGGGCACATGAGCTGCAAATGTGAAATGTCATAGACAGTTTTGCGGAAATGTAGAAGGAGGTACACGCAAGTGTTGTGAGGGCCAACACTGCCATTGCCTTCTCGAAGAAGCATTGCAATTCTCTTCGGGAAATGTGGACACCAGCATGATACTGTTTTTGGTTTTGCACCTTTGGGTCGCGTAAATCCCACCATATAGTCGAAATCATTGCCAGAGAGAAAATTGAGCGAACGGGTATTGGAATCAAAATACCTGGTTGGCATTGCAACTGGCAACACTAGCAGCATGCATTTTCTGGCTCACTGCTTGTTATTTCTTGTCTCCTCTCCTCATATTTACCAATTAAAGCTTGTTTAACAATTATAAGTTCTGTTTCATGAAAATGCATACCTTAGATTTGATATCCTAGGTGGTAAAGTGATAGTTGCCTCCAGGAGTGTTGCTAGGTCTGGAAAAGATCCGGGGCTAGGCTAATGTCGGGACTCGGAGCTAGCTATCCTTTTGGTTGTAGCCCCAGAGCTTCTATTCAGGGCTACAATCAAAGCCCTGTAAGCCCCCGTAGAAACACCTCTGGTTGCCTCATAACCAATCAGGAGCCTCATGGCATGAGGCAACTCACCGTGAAAGGGTGCCACATATCTATATATGTGTGATGCAGGAAGGGCTGCCTTCATTGTTTGGGCCTTCTTCACATGCAGGAGGAAGACTGGTACCTAGGCTGTGCCACAACACCCTTAAAGTGCCCACTTGATATGAGCAAGCAATGGGATGGAATGATTAAACAAGCTCGATGAATCATTTAGGAAAATCAGAACTATACCTCTGTGCAAAGGTAACAGACAAGGCCTACATCCAACAAGCCAAGTTATTCACATTAGTATGTGTGTGGTTTGCAGACATTTTACTGTTAGGGAGGGTGTTGTGCAGAGGAACTGAGGAGAGAGCTCAGTGTGCATTAAACGCCCAGAAGAGTTTCAAACTTGAATCACTATCACAGACATATGTGCAATCTAACATTTTTTGGTCATTCTTATGTTTCCACAATGCTCTGTGAGTTTATGCATATCACTGCTAAACCACATACTATTTGCCCCTTTCTCTTTCTCCTGGTGATTTACTCGCTGATTGATTTATTTATGTCCCGAGCATTGTTCCTGTTTCTTAGATATACATTTCTTCCAATTCTACTGCACAAACTGTGCAGTGAGCCTGCCCCTTTACACGTTGCTGTACCATTTTACTTTAAACTTTAAATACAGAGTGGAAACAACTCAAACTAGCCAGCTATATGATGACTCTGCCTATGACACTTCACTTATCACAATTTAATCAGGGACCTACTTCCTGCTGTGAGATCATGTGATTTCTTATGAGGGCAGCTTTTGGCCATCAATAGTACTACAGATGTTCCGCTTAACAAGAGATTGGTTAAGTGTGATGGGTCAGAAATGCTTGCATGCTGCCACCGCTTTATAGTGATATTTTCGAATGCCATATTTTCGAAATACCATTTTGTGGACACAAAATTGCCGATTTTATTTTTAATGTTTTTTTTTACATTTTATTTTTGAAATGGGGGAGTTCCCCCCTCAACCCCCCGTTTTTTTTTATTGACACTTTTTTATACCCACGAAACAAAAATAAAACATGTAAAATAAAAAAAAACATTCGAAAAAAAAGAATTCGGCAAATTGTTTTCGACAAAATGGTATTTCGAAGATATGTTTTCGAAAATATAACCGGATACCGGTGCCACCACATATGACACTCAGTGTTTTTAATCATGAAACACAGACAATCCCTAAATGAAGACCTTTAAAATGCTAGTTGGGTGCACAAAGCACAGATTATAAATCTACAGTGACCGGAGGATAGCACAGGGGCAACACGCTGGTCCTGGAAGCAAGACCACCCAGAGCAACAGAGGTTTGAATCCCAGATCCGTGCTTAGAAACAGAACTCGGCTATGGTATTAGGTGCGTCAAAAAAAACAAATAAATACAGGTTGCCAATTTCAAAAGCTCCTGTCCTAGCACAATGACTGCTCAAGACCCTTGGCCTAGCTTTAGACAAGGGAGAATAAGGGCTGAGCTCGCACCTATGTATGATTTCTGAGCTTCAACGACCGCAGGGCATCAACCACAATTGCAGAGAAAATGGTGGGGGTGAAAAGTAGGGGGACTTCAAAGCAAATTATACAGAATATTTAAAAAAGTTAATATATTGCCAAGCCCCAAAGGAAGATCTCACTCTCTGTATTTTTGTATGGGACTTACAGTCCTGTTCTCTCTGGCTGACTGGGAGCCTAGAAGTTAAGTAGAACAGGCTTGCAGGCGGGGCAGATATTTCAGTCCCAAAGAAAGGAATGTAAAATGCAATAAACTTCAAATGCCAGAACTATTGGTTTTGCCAAGGCTTGTTTTACTGGGCACCAGTGGCATGATATGATATGATAAGATATGATATTTTATTTATATCGCGCTCATACACAAGTGTTTCAGAGCGCGACCAAGCAAAGGGAGGGGAACAAGGCAGAACAAAAACAGCGATCTTACTTGGCCCAGTGACATTGAGAACGCACAAGTGCATGGAAAAGGGAAAAGGAGGAAAGTGCGGACCAGAGGAGAGAACAGAATAAATAATAAGTGCACTAAATAAATAAATACAGGCAGTGAAAAGTGGTAGTGCAGCCAGCCAGTGGCAAGTGCATGATTAATCAGATCCCAGTGCACGGGGTGGCCTGGAGGCAGTGCAGGAGGGAGGCAGGGTGAGCAGGTACTTGTGCCCGAAAGGAGAGAGGGTGGCTAGGTGCACGGTGCCGAGAGAGAAAACAGATCAGCAGGGTAGAAGAGGGGCAAAGGCAGAAGCGAAGAGGAAGGTCTTGAGGTGCTTCCGGAACCGGAGATGGTTCTACTCAAGTTTCAAGGTGGCCGGGATGCTGTTCCAAAGGGAGGCCCCAGCCGAGGACAGAGATCTGCCCCCAGCTCGTTTCTTTGAAAAACGACTGACCCTAAGAGAGTTAGTAGTAGAGGAGTGAAGAGCTCGAGAGGAGAGGTATTTGCAGAGGGATAGTTGAAGGTTTTTCAGACCCAGGCCCCAGAAAGTCCCGTGGACAATGTAGAGGGTTTTAAATTTAATCCTTGCATCCACTGGGAGCCATTGAAGGGATTTCAGAGCTGGAGTGATACGATCCCAGGGCTTTAGGCCAAGGACAAGTCTTGCAGTCCTGTTCTGGATTAGTTGTAAAGGGCATATAATGGAGGCAGGTACATTTAGAAAGAGGCTGTTACAGTAGTCCAACCTAGAGAGAGCCAGAGCTTGGGAGACAGTGAACTTCTGAGGCAAGGGGGAGGAAGGGCAGAGTGTCTCTAAGGAGGTGCAGTAAGAAGTTTGACTTTTTAGAGACGTCAGAGATGTGTGCGGAGAAGGAAAGTGTGGAGTCAAAGATGACCCCGAGATTCTTAGCCTCGCCGGTAGGGGTAGGAAAGGGGCCAAGGGAGGCCGTCCAGAGAGTGAGGCGAAAGGATGGTGAAGTTGTACCAATGAGGAAGATCTGAGTCTATTTGGCATTTAGACAAAGATCGTTAGCGGAACACCAATTTTGAATGGCGATTAGGCAATCAGAGATGAGGGAAGGAGAGGAGGTGTCTGAGGGAAGCCTGAAAATGAGTTGGGTGTCATCAGCAAAGCACTGGAAGTTTGAGCAGAAAATGGAAATGCAGTAGGCGAGAGTTGCCAGGTATTGGTTGAAAAACTAGGGTGAAAGGTTAGACCCCTGTGGAACACCACAGGTAGAGAGGGAGATAGAGAAAAGGAAGGACCAAGTTGTACCTGGGAGGGTCGATCAGAAAGGAAAGAGGTCAGCCAGGCCAGAGCCTGATCGGTGATACCCAGGTTGTCACGGAGACAACTGAGTTGGATGGTATGGTCAAAATTCAAAGAAGATAGATCAAGTAGGATAAGGACAGAGGGAATGGTAGAGTCACTGATGTTCAGGAGTGCAGTTTCCGTGATTCTGACAGCTCTGAAACCAGATTGGTGGTCATGGAGAGAGCCAACTGAGTCAGAATGAAGGTTAAGATGAGAGATGGCCAGCTTTTCCAGGAGCTTCCCCAAAAAAAGAAGTACTAGGAATTGGGAGATAGTTAGCCGCACAAGAGGGATCAGTTCTGGGTTTCTTGAGGAGAGGATGCACAAGGGATTGCTTCAGAGGGGAGGGGAAAGATCTAGAGTCAAAGGAATCGTTACAGAAATCGGCAAGGGTTGTTGGATGCTGCAGAGACACAGGCTTGAATGTGGCCTCTCTTCTTGGAGCGGACAACCAGTCGGTATTGCCCTTGGAGCAGGCGACAGGCCAGTTTGTCAGAGGATCAGCAAGAAGCCCTCCATTTCCTCTCAGCCACCCTACACTTACGTTTAAATGTAGCTAGGTCAGAGTCATACCAGGAATTACACTTAGCTTTGGACTTCAAATGGATCCTTATGACATGGGCAAGAGCATCATGAGTAGCAGAAATGGAGGAGTAGAACAGGGACAGGGCTGTGTCAGGGTGTGAGTCAGCCTGAGGTGGAGGTGAGGTGATGAAGGTGGCAGTGAAAGCCTCGATTGACACCCGCTTCATGGGCCGGATGTCCAAGAAGGTGGGTGGCAATCTTGGGGTAGGCTTGGCTTGGGGGGGTGGAGATGGAAAGATGAGAGGAGAGGAGGCAGTGATCACCCCAGGAGAGAGGAGTGGTGAGGGGAGTAGAGAGGGGGAGGCTGGAGGAGATCAAGACATCAAGTGTGTGGGCGGCAGAGTGCATCGGGCCGGAGGGGAGGATAGAGAGGGAGAGTGAATCGCAGAGCGCGCGAAAGAGCACAGATGAGGAGCTTGGAGAATACAGATGGCTGTTGAGGTCACCAAGGAGGAGGAGTTGAGTGGTAGAGGCAAAGAGGGAGGAGGAAAGGTCTGCCCACTCAGAGAGAAAAGAGATGATTTGACAAGGGGGCCGGTAGAGAGTGGCAACAGTAAGAGAGTGGCTAGGAGAGAGAGAGAGAGAGCCTACAGACAAGGTATTCAAAATAGGAGTAAGTCTGAGTGGGGATGATAGAGGCAGGAATCCACTCAGGGAAGATCAGGGCTACACCCCCTCCGTGCCGGGTGGTTCTGGAAGCGGAGAGGATCTTGTACCAATCAGGGAGGAGAGTGTCAAAGCTTGTCACAGAGCTGGCCATGAACCACGTCTCGCTGAGACCAAGGACCTCAAGGTCAAGTTCTTCTAGGAGGTGGCAGATGTCAGAGGAGTGTTTGACGGCAGAGCGAGAGTTGAGAGTGGCAAGATGAAGACGGTTGCCAGCCTTAAAGACCTTCTGCGGAGGGGTGCAAATCAGAAGTACGCCCTGCAAACGTGTGGAGGGAGCTTGAGATGGGGCAGAGGCGGAAGGAAAGGAGGACAAGGTAGCCAAGGGAGGAGAGTAGGGGACAGATGGAGATGAGAGGAAGTTGATGAGGTGGGGGAACATCTATCAAAGAGGAGGAGATTGGCCTGAAGACCTTGGACCATGACAGTGCCATTAACATAGACATTAATGTTGGCTCTGGAGGAGCCAAAGAAATTCATGAGGACTTCCCAGCGGGTGCCATCATTAAAGGTAGAGGAAGAGACAGGACAGAGCACAGAGACCATATGAGGGGTCCAGAGATCAGGCGAAGGAACGAAAAGGAGTATGTCAGTGAGGGTTTGTCTGGCAGAGGCGCTGGAATAGGTATCAGCGACGGGGAGACCTGGGTTGGAAGCCAAGATATCCTTTTTGAATTTTTCCTTACCAGACTTAGTGAGAAGGGAAGGAGAGTTAATAGAGCAGCAGTTAGAGTAGATAGGAGAAACAGATAATGTCATGAGCAAGTAAAGAGGGGAGGCAGTAGGAGAAATATGCAAGAAAAGTGGTAAGGAACAGTCACTAAGCTAGCAGGTTACAAATGAGGGCTAAAGTAATGTGAAAAACACACCCAAATTTTAAATACAAAAACACACCCAGGTTTGACTTTCAAAAACAACCCAAATTTCAATTACAGAAACACACCCAGATTTGACTTTCAAAAATAACCCACATTTCAATTACAAAAACACAACCAGATTTGACTTTCAAAAACAACCCACATTTCAATTACAAAAACACACCCAGATTTGACTTTCAAAAACAACACATGGCATGTTAGACTGCCATCACACATTCTGAAGGCAAAATAGCAGCAAGAAAACAGGATTAACTGAAGAGTCATTAGCATGGCATTGCAACACAATTCCAGGGGGCATTGCACAAGGCGACAGAATAAAGCCTTTTACTATGGTAACACTCCCATTCATGGCATAATTGGAAATGGCATGACATTTTTATTATGAGATTAACTGGGGCTTCTTGAAAATGCCATGGTGATTTAAGCTGACATGCTGGCGCATTAAGCTCAACTCTGACATATTTAGTAACCTGGCATGTAGTGGCATCACCGTTATAATTTTTTTTACGGTCTGGCAGGTCTATGGCATTTTTTTTAACCAGCACAGAGATTCATGATAAATAATTGATCTCCTGGCACAATAATTAAAATTGGTGTGATTTCTACTGAAATATGATGTTGGGGGTTTTCCCAATTTTGTGCTGGCACACTCCATCTGCCACAATTTCAGTGATGTGGCACACATATATATTTGTCTTGACAGCATCACGTGTTTTTATCATGTGCACAATTTTATAATGGGCATGCTTGTGGGTCCCATGATGCAATGCTCCTGTGTGCTGCCAGTGACCCTCTACAGAACATCTCATACATCCTACCGCTTCTAATCAATGGGTCCATGAACCACTTAAACTCCTTTACCACCTCCCCGTACCTGAAATCCATAAATGCACTGGCTGTGCTGACCAGTATAAAGGCAGTTTACAAGGGCTGTACTTATGTGGTGAAAGGGTTGTACTTAGGATGACCAGATTTTCTAAAAAAACAAAAAAACGGACGGGCTATGGAAAAAAAAGTAGGACTAAAGACAATATACATACGACTTTAGTCCTACTTCTGTTTTGTTGGCCCGTTGCGGGGGTCAAGGAGGGGGTTTGCTAACAGGCACACTCCTCTCATTGGAGGAGAGCGCCGGGGAGGGAAAGGGGGAGGAAATGGGGGCGTGAAAAGCATTTCACGCCCCCATTCTCACAGGAAAAGTTGCGCCGGGACCCGATTTTGGGATTTCCAAATCGGGTACCTGCAAAATAAAATGGCAAAAAAGGTCCGTAATCAAAACCCCGGGCGGGGTTTATAAACTCCCGGGACCCCGGGACGTCAGGTGATTTCCCCGCACTGTCCCGGGAAAAACCGGACGTCTGGTCACCCTAGTTGTACTTATAAACGGGATAGGGAGGTTTTGTTGCAGTAGAATTTGTCGAATTCGGTTTTGTTGTATTGTTTTAGCCAAATTTGGATGCAAATATATGTGGGAGGGGATGGGTAAAGGTAATAATTAAGGCAACGGGAAGTGGGGCTGCGGGGGGTCCCCGCCCGCATATATTTGCAGCCAAATGTAATAAATGAAAAAAAATGAGACGAAAGAAACTAGACAAAATTACATAGAACACTTATAAACAACAAAATAGAGGTAGCACTGGCTACCCTTAACTACCCCATATCACACCCCTTAAGAACCTCTAATGTTATGTTATGTTATGTTAATTGGCATTTATATAGCACTCTATATATCATTGGTATGATCTCAAAGCGCTGGTAGGTTGAACGCAGTCCAGGTCAGTAGAGAGAGTAAGTGCCGTAGGGTGCTTGGGTGCACCAGTTATATGTGCAACTGATGTAATTGCCTGATGTTAGCTGCATCCTAGCGTTAGGTGTAGTGGTGATGATATCAGTTGAATGTGTGCAGTCTGGAGGGTGGACACCCAGACTGGGTTCTGGCTGCGTTAGGCCTGTAGGATGCTTATGTGTGCAGCTAGTTCAGATTGTCATGGGATATAGCTGCATTTTATTAGAGTGATGAGGTGTTCGTGGGGTAGTGTTCATATGTGAGCAGCTGGGCTGAATTTATCAAGGGGTATAGCTGTACTGTAATTGTGTGATGGTGTAGAGAGTAAGCATAGTGATATGATATGGTTTGATAGATCATCTACAAATGGCTTATCGAAAAGTAAACAAACAGCCAACATACAGAGACAGGAGGAACATTACAAAACTACATGAAGCCTTTTAAGTCTCCAGGGCAAGCGACAAATAGACCATTTTGTTTTTGGCGTGTGAATGTCCATTGAAGTGTATGGGCCGGTCAGAGGCTTGGGGGTGAGCAAAAAGATTCCATGGTCAGCTTACATCCGCCAAAGACGTGTTAGTAGAGAGGCATGCACAGGGGTTAATGCCTACATTATTTCCCAGTAATTTTCATTATTCCAAATTCTTGCACTACCTGTGAAATAAGTTGCTTGTGTTTCAGCAGAGTTATAAATGTGAAGGCAGGTAGTGATTTGGTGCTTATAGTGGGTTTGCCCTAAGCGCTTGACAAATTAAATACAGCAGCGTATCAAAATCAAGACTAAAGGGCAGGCAAATGATCACTGAGGAGGGAGGACATCAGGGCTCTGGAAGTAGAGATAACAAGTGGGTCTTAATAATAGCCTGAAGAGGAGGGGCTTAAAGTATTGGACATTGAAGAGGGACTATGATTATCACTTCTCCCTCTTCTTTTTATATTCAAAACAGTGGTGGAAATGGTAAAAAACTGAAGGGGGATCCCACAAGGACTGGGTGGGGTCAAGTTTGGTGGAGGGGGCAAAGTTCAGAGGAGGACGAGTTCCGAGGGGGCGGAGGTGGCAGTTGAACTCCTCTCAAAGGAAATGTTCAAAATTAAATTTTTTAAATGGTGCAATTTATTTCATGCTGCTTCTTTTTCAAACTCCACACTGTACATCAATTCCACTTTAAGTCACTTCTGTGGCAGTGCTGTACACAAATATATGTTATCATTTCGACCTTAAAATCGCTTTGGGATCACATCATCTGATGAGGTGCAGCCTCCAGGATTGCAAGAACTCTTGCCACAAGACATCCAGGGCAAATATTCACGACTCACTTGAATTCATCATTTTCCCTCAACCCCCTGTTTGGCTTTAAACAATGCTCTGCTTTATAATAGATGGCTTGAAAAGTACACAAACCATAGTAAGGTACGCATAAAAATATATAAATATAAGGATTTATACGTTTGCGTACTTTTCAAGCCATTTTCTATAAACATAGAAATATGTTAGGTAAAACGTGTACAATTGTGACATCCCCATGCACCCTCCATCTTGAGAGACTACAAATACCAGAATCCATTTCAACGAAAAGGCACTGATCACTGAATCCCCAGCTTCAGGTGTGTTAACTTGGTCCCTAGGTGAAGCTGGGTCTAAATGTGAAGCTGGGTGCTCGGTAATGTAATCTGCTCTGTGTGCAGTCACACAGAGCAGATCAGTTCACTGATCCCGAGGCGTCTTTGTGCCTCCGGCAATGCTGGGCGCTTAGTGACCTAATCTGCTCTGTGTGCTGCGGAGCAGATTAGATCACCGAGCCCCCAGGTTCGTCGAGCGTCAATGATGCTTCGGTGACCTGGGGACAGGGTGCGGGCATGATTATCATGCAGGCCGGGTCCCGAAATCCGGCTAGACATCTGATGCTGGATCTCGGATCCGGCAAAAGTTGGCCCAATGGCTAGCGCTGATTCAAAGGGTAGTGCCTACTAAGTTGCCTTGGGGGTAACCTATCTCATTTTGGTACAGCGTTCTTTCATCGATGGGTGAAATTTCAATGTTTTTTTTTCCGAGTATATTTTACCGAAAAAACTCATTGCAATTTTAGGGGGGGTTACGAAAATATGTATATGGTGTGGGGGGTGTTGCGTAGTGACTACGCTGTATTGTGCATGCGCGGCCCACAACGAGGCTCGCGCATGCGCGTGTTGAATAAAGACGGTCCCACACGGCAGTTGCTGCGGGGACCCGAGCAGGCAGCACGCGTCCGAGCAGGCAGCACGCGTCCCGTGTGGGTCCTTACGGTACACATGTGTGTGTGCGTGTGAGTGCCGGCGAGGGCCTCAGGCGGCCCCCGCCCATACAACACTGGCGACGAGGGATGGCATCGGAGCCCAGAGCCATTGTTCCGAGTCTGTCTGAGAGTGCGGCTCTTCTCTGTGTCGGCATGGACCCACGCACATGGCCGGTGGCCATCTTTGATTCAATGCGGATCGCAGCGGTTGCGGCCCAGGGGGGTGCTCATGCGCCGGCTGCGATCCCCTGGCTTCAAAGTCAATTTTTGGAACATTCCACAGCCCTGGCAAGCTGAAGGGCTGTGGTTTAAAAAAAAAAAAAACTAACGAGGAATTTTCCCTGGAAGTGAAGGGAGACGCCTGGAACTTTCTCCATCTGGTTCCACAGGGCATTCTGTCATCATCCTTCGGTGCTGCTCCCATCCAGAGACTGGGCTACTTCCACCACCATCAAAGAGTGTCAGACTGTGAGTACTTCGCCCGTTGTCATCATGGGTGAGGGAGGAGAAGAAGAGGGTGCCCCTGTGCCTGTCCCACGCAGAATGCACAGCACATTGGCCCCCATGCCCGAATTTGACACTACTGGCCCACCCTCCAAGCTGGGGCTTCTGTGGGTCAAGAAATTGTAAATGTTTTTCAGGGCTTCAGGGGAAGAGGATGATGATACGAAGATTGCCACCATGGTGTACTCCGCGGGCACAGAGGTCCATAGGATTTATGACTCTCTTAACATCCCAGTGGTTACGTATGATGCAGTAAAAACAGGCCCTCCAGGACCATTTTGTTCCTATGGCGAATGTCGATTTCGACAGGTTTGTTATGTGTGCGGAGAGGCAGCAGGAAGTGGAGTCGCTGGACCAGTTCTGTGCACGGCTGAGGCACCTAGAAAGCATCTGCAGGTGGGTGAATGAGGAGGAGATGGTACAGAACCAGCTGCTGCAGGGGTGCAGCTCTGGGAAGCTAAGGAGGCAGGTGTTGAGGGAACCGGGCCTGACGCTACAGAAAATACTCGACACGGGGAGAGCAAATGAACTAGCGGAGTCCAGAGAGGTGAAGATGGATGTGGCCATGCACACTGGCAAGGGCGAAGAAGATTTTACAATTGGACGCTCTGCCCTAGGGAGGGCGCGTTGGACACCTAGGAGGGTAAATGGTCCCCCGGTGACTGGCACTCCGCAGTCGTGCCCATATTGCGGTTATGACCTGCCACACGTGGGAGAATGTCCGGTGAAGACGCAGGTCTGTGGCCGGTGTGGCACACCAGGACATTACGTGAGGGTGTGCAGGGCCTCCACTCCGGTGACGGCGTCGAGGGGGCCAGCGAGAATCAGAGGGAGCAATGCCCGGAGAGTGAGGGGTGTGTCATCGGTTGAGCAGGGTATGCAAGATCTGCACATAGCAGAGGAGGAAGAAGAGGAAGAGGAGATCTTCTTCATCTCAAGCATTGCTACTGGTCCCAGAGGAAGCCGACAACCGACGTGCACAGTGAACATTGGTGAGGTCCCCACTCCTGTTCCTATAGAGACTGATGCTTCTGTCTATGTGTTAGCGACGGAACACTATGAAGCTCTTCCAGGCCCTCCCCAGCTGTCTGAGTCAAAGGCCCTGATATATGCTTTTGGGGGAGATACTCCACTACCGATCCAGGGAGTGTTTGTGGCGCCCGTATCCCATGGACAGAGCAAGATCAAGGCGAGATTCTTCGTGATGAGCATAAACCCGCACTCCCTCCTAAGCTGTGCTGCCTCTGAAGCCCTCAATATAGTACATTTCATGCTGGCCATTTACCACACAGATATAGACCGCCTCCTGCAGCATTTTGACACCATCTTCCAAGGGGTTGGAAAAATGAAGGGCGACCCCATCAGGCTCCACATCGACGGGTCGGTGAGACTGACAGCCCTTAAACACCGCTGAATACCGTTCCACCTGCGGGCACAGAAAGAACAGGAACTCAGTCGCTCATTGACTTAGACATTTTCGAGAGGGTCGAAGACCCGACCCCGTGGGTCTTCCCAATCGTTGTCGCCCCAAAGCCCAAACAGCCAGGGGCCATCCACATCTGTGTGGACATGAGGTTACCGAACATGGCGATCAAAAGGGAGCGACATATCACGCCCACACTGTATGACATTGTCAGCGAGCTACAGGGAGCAAGAGTCTTCTCCAAGCTAGATCTGAGGTCTGGCTACCATCAACTGGAGCTTCACCGGGAGTCGAGATATATAACCACCTTCACGACTCACGAGGGACTATACCAGTTTAAGAGGCTCAGCTTCGGGGTCTTGTGGGCAGCGGAAGTCTTCCAGAACGCCATCCGGGGGGCGCTGGCGGGACTGAAAGGGGTGATCAATATGTCGGACGACATTCTGGTGTTCGCGCAATCAGAAGCGGAACATCTGAAGCGTCTGGAGCGGGCACTAGAAAGACTCAAAAGTCTGGGGCTGACCCTACACCAGAAGAAGTGTGAATTTCTGAAGGACCGGATTGAATTTTTTGGGTTTGTGTTCCATGCCGGGGGCATCTCGCCTGATCCGGAGAAAGTACGGGACATTAGAGAGGCGGCCCCGCCAGAGTCTCCTGCGGAGATAAGGAGCTTCCTCGGCATGGCCAATTATTGTGGACGATTTATTTGCGACCTAGCCTCGCTGTCGGAACCACTGCAGGCTCTGACTAGGAATGACGTGGCGCGGGCCAGGATAGATCGCCAAGATCAAGAACGCCCTGTGGAGTCAGGAGACCATGGCGTATTTCAATCCGGACAGGGAGTCGGAAATAGTGGTGGACGCCAGCCCAGTGGGTCTGGGTGCGGTCCTCGTGCAGGCCGATCTGCAGGGGACCATGCGCCCCATTGCCTATGCCAGCAAGGCGCTGACGGAAACTAAGAAGCGATATTCGCAAATTGAGCACGAGGCCCTGGCAATCCTATGGGGCTGCAAGCGCTTCCAGATCTACATCCTGGGGAAGCCCGTAGCCGTCATAACGGACCACAAGCCCCTGATTCCAATCATGTCTGGGGCCTCGTCCAAGCCCCCTCCGCGCGTCGAGAGATGGATGCTGGTGCTCATGGAATATGGAGTCAAGCTACTGTATCGCCCGGGCACGCACAATCCAGCGGACTATCTGTCCCGTCACCCGGGGGTGGGACGCCCACGAGACTCTGCTGAGGTACCTGACTGTGTGGAGGTGGTGCAACACGTGGTGGAGGCTGCATTGCCGGTGGCCCTGGCACGCCAGGAGATAGCGGATGCGTCGAATGTGGACGAGGTGTCCTGGTCATGAAGGAAGCCATTCACAGTGGAGAGTGGCGTGACGTGCTCATGAACAATGCCCTAAGGGATTATGGGGCATGGAAGGATCTCAAGGCACTATGGAGGGTACGCAACGAGCTGACAGTCACCACGACGGTCTCCTGTTGAGGGGGAGCCAAATCGTGGTCCCACGAGAGCTGGTGGGAAAGGTGCTGTAGCTCGCCAACAAAGGTCACCAGGGGACGGCAAAGACAAAGGCACACCTAAGGTTAAAGGTGTGGTTCCCGGACCTGGAGAGCAGGGTGGACGAATTTGTGCGGGTGTGTATACCGTGCCAGGCAGCTAGTCCAGCAGAAAGAGGGCCACCCATCCAGGCCATGGAAAGAAACGAACTACCGTGGGGGACGGTGCATGCTGACTTTGGGTCCACAGGCCGAGGAATGTACTTTCTTGCAGTGGTAGACCAGTGGTTGCGTTACCCCGAGGTAGAGCTGGTGGAATCCACGGTCAGCGATCACACCATTCTGTCCCTGGAGAAGATGTTTGCCACCCATGGGTTCCCCACCGAGATCTGTTCAGACAACGGCTCGCTGTTCCAAGGGCAGCACTTTGCCCAGTACTGTGAGGAAAGGGGGATCAGGCACCAGAAAGGTTACCCCGCTCTGGCCCAGGGAAAATGGGGAGGTGGAACGCCTTATGCGTACGCTGAACAAGGTTTTCCGAATCTCAATGAACGGAGGAGAGGAGCTTTTCCGAAACCTGTTTGAATTCCTGCGCGAGTACCACAGTCCACCGGGGTCGCGCCAGCTAAGGCCCATTTCAAACAAGCTCCCAGAGGACTGCTGCCTGAGGTAGAGGGACGCCGCCCGGGAGTGATCGACAATGACCGAGTGCGGGCGGAGAGGGCTGTCCAAAACGAGCAGGAGAGCGCCCGACAGAACCTGCCGGAGAAGGCGATTGCAGTAGGGGACACTGTGCTAGTGCGGAACTGCAGGCCGGAGGGTAAGCTGTCACTCCCGTACGAAGCACAGCCACTGGGAGTGACCCATGTCAAGGGGTCCATGATCACAGCGGCCAATGCCAGAGGCACCATCACGCGGAATGTGTCGTTCTTTAAGTGGATTGAGGCGGCGCCTCCTCCAGCGATGCACGATGTTCCCGGACCTGGACCCAGGGCAGGATCTCCATCAAGGGACGATGGACCGCCAGAGGCCCCAGGGACAACAGAGGCACCTCCAGAGGAGTCCAGAAGGTACCCAAGCCGGGCGGGGCGCAAGCTGCCGCAGAGGTTCCAAGACTTTATCATGGACACTGCCTTGTAACAGGTGGAGGCCTGCTCGTGAACTCTTAAGTTGTTATTGTTGTGTGCACATGTTATAACTGTTTCTTGTTTGGGAAAAATGGAGGGATGTTTCCCGTGTGGATCCTTATGGTACGCATGTGTGTGTGCGTGTGAGTGCCGGCGAGGGCCTCAGGCGGCCCCCGCCCATACAACAGGGGGGTCGTGAATAGGTAAAAAATAATAGGGGATGGGTGGCTTGGGGGGAACCTCCCGCAAAACTAAAAAATAAATCCATTTCGATTCGTTTTTTCGGTAAAAAATACTCGAGGGCGGGGAAACCCATCGAAATTTCACCCATCGACGAAATGACATAGAACACTCATTTTGTAAGGAATGTGACAAGGAAGAGAGGATGAGTAGGTACAGGTATGTAAACTATATCTGTATGTGTTTTAATGCATTGTGGGCCACGTGAAGATTATTTTTGCTTTTGCGTTTGGACGGCATCCCGAAAAGCTCAAGATACCTCAGTACTGCACCAGCGCCCTTGCTGCGCCAGGCCGCTTTGTCCCCTCTCAGTGTTTATTTACATTGTTGATGCAAATCTCGTGCTTTTGCACATCAAGGACAACAACACAGACTGCTAACGCCTCCCTGATTGATGCAGCTGCTGCACATAGGAAGCATGGTGTTTGCTTCTGATAACAGACTACGTTTATGAGATGAAATCTCCTGTTTTTATACCTTGTTTGAAGAACAGCTTTGAAAGTAAGATGAAAAGGATAATGTCAGCAGCAGGAACATTAAAGAGGCGGGGACGGCTTAGTCACAGCTGGGTCTCTGTTGCTGTTAAAGGCAACTTGATAAAAGGTAGTGTGTGAATTCATCGTTGGGAGTTGAAAGCACTGAAGGGAACTCGTGGACCCAAAAATCGGAAGTTTACTCTTCCCGGAAACCGTGGACAATCCGGCACGGGGCAGCGATGCATTGTGGGAGAAAACAAACGCGATGCTGCTTGCTACTGCTAGGCGAAGCGAGGCATTTGTGGGTTATTAGTGGGTAATGCCACATAGATATTCACCCAGCGGCCTAGCAGTGCAGAGTCTCAGGGAACCTAAGTAACACCTGCAGGAATACAAATTCAGGAATTCTGATAAGTTCCTTCAAAAACAGGAGGAGTGACTGCATGCTATTGCTTGCCTAAAGCCAATTAGATGTCCTGTGCACCTAAAGCACACAGTACAACTATGGAGTAATACCGGAACCTCTTCATTCTCAGTTTAGGGAACAATGTGAAAAGGAGGGGGAAGAGGGCCCATACAAATGCCGGAAGCGCCTGTTGAATCACTGCTTGCTGTATGGCCCGGGGACTCATTTTGAATGCAAAATGAACGCCTGGTCCGTCTTTCTGAAATGAGGTGGGTCACCAGCACAGACAGGCACTACTTACAGCCCACTTGTGAACACGCATTGACAAAGGGCAACAGTTTGTGCTTTTGTGTCGGCATGGGAAAGGCAATTTCCAGGCACAGCCTTCATGGTATTAATTGGCCATTGATGGTAGCAGGTGCAAAATGGTGAGATTTCCTGGGCATCTATTAGCAGTGCCTGGCAAATGCCTGATACTTATACACAAGCCAAAACTGGTGGCTTTGCCAATGCTTGTTTGTTTGTTTCTTTGATAATGCCCTCCAAGCCCTTGGGCAGCTGGGCACAACAATGCAAATAGACTCGAAACTTAGTTACAGTGCCTGACACAGGCTATTACAAAACAGAGGTAACTTACAACAAATGATACAAGTGCTTGTTTTTAACAGGACTTCAGTGAAGGACACGCAGAGTGCTTATCTATCGAATGGCTAAAGGTAGACCTGGTTGACCTTGTTATTACACCAGTATTTTGTTTACAGCTCCAATTAAGTCATTAACTCTCAGAAGACTGCTTTGAAAAAACACTGGCAGGCACTTCGAGCACATCCTTTGATGGTAAGTAGGATGACCAGATTTTCAAGACAAAAAACGGGGACAGACAACAACATAAAAGAAAGACTCCTCCTCCCTAACCGGGACCTCCCCCCACCGCTCCACACCGCTGCCATTCCCACAGTATATGCATAGAAATTGTGCGGCTTTGAGTGTTGATAAAAGGACGTAAATACCAAGCATGATACTGATTGAATTAGTTATATTTGTACAATGAACTTGACTGTTATTGGTATTTAGTGTCAACGTGTTGAGCATCTCAACTATAACACACTAAAAAAAACATGTAAATATTAATAACAAAAGCGCTTTTGCTCTGTTTGACATCGCATGTCTTGCTATGTATTTTCCTCTCGGCCTGTCTCTGTGGTGCAAGCAGTTAATGCATAAGGCTTGTAACTGGAAGTTGGGGGTTCGAACCCATTCTAAGATGACAACATTCTTAACTTCTAATACTATTTATATAGTTGATCATTGTTTGTGATTAAAAAACAGCACTGTCTCTCTCTCTCTCTCTCCTAACCCAAAACCAGGACAGGGTTTTTAAAACATAAAACCTCTCGAGACAGGGGGACAGAGGTCCATATCCTGGGACAGTCCTGGCAAAACTGGGACGTCTGGTCACCCTAATGCTAAGGCTAGATTAAAGGCAGCTTAAAGCGTGCCCATGAGGAGGTGTTTTGGGCGGGGAGAGTTGGGTATGGCCATGGGGGTTAGCATGGCCATGGGCAGTCACTGGGTGGGCAAATACCCAAGCAACACCTGCAAGCTGTGGGTCCCTCCTCATACGTAATTTCTGCCTATCTGTACTCTACTGCAATAGTTCTAATGCAATAGTTCCGGCTTCTAGGTGTCTCTAGTGACACCTAATAGACCAAACTAATAAAAGAAGAAAAGAGGGGGACGTTATAATCATAGTCCCTTTTCTATTTTCAAGTCCTTTAACCCTTCCTTTTTCCATTGCTATGAAAGCCGGCCTCTCCCATTCATGGTCCTGAGGTGTTGGTTCAACCAATGCAGCATGCAGTGAACCCTGAGGTGCGTGGTTCTAGCTGCTCTGCCGTGGGATGTTGCCCCTGTGTCAAATCTCCTAATTCTGGATAGAAAGAGACTTGTTGTGGGTGTCTCTGGTACTTTCTATTCTGAAATGTCCATTCCTACTCATCAGTCTCTGATTAAAATCATGTTGGTAGCTGGAACATTCAAAGGCTAGCATTACGATGCATTGATTGCCAATGCTCCCAAGATAGCAGCTTAAATGCTGCATGGTAAGTGTAGCCCGCCCATTCCCTAGCCCTTTTGCGGACAGCTTGCCTTCCTTGTGTCTTTTCATTTGTTTTCCCCAAGCCGCTGTAGGCTGGGTGACAGGGGCTTCAATTTCCCTGAGTTCCTCTTTCTTACACAGTGATATCATGAAACCCTACTACTTGTCCAACCTAGACGCAGCGACGTATTCCTTACCTCAGGGAGCAGTTCCGCATTAGAACGTTGTGTGACCGGAGAGGAATAATAGTGAGTGACAGGAGACAGAACCAATTGCAGGGGAGAAACTGGTAGAGTTGTACAGTTCTGTCCTGCCAGCTTAGTCCATGAGGCGAGCCGGTAAATGAAGCCTGAGGAGAAGAGCTGGTTCTGATGAGGGGTGACTGCTTATGTCCGAGGACTATGCAGCTTTCCTCTGAAAAACAGTCGGGGCTACCTCCCCAAGGCGAGGAGAGAGTCCCCCACAAACATTAGCACCCTGGGAGGACTATCCACCAATGAGAATGCTCGGCACGCGGGCTGTATTCCCTAAGGAAAGCCCACGCTCTGAGCATACCCATTGGTGTGAGGCGCTTCCCTTCCCCGTTGCCCCTTCACCTTAGCACCCGTGTAGGTCCATACATGGCTGCTAATGGTGACTTTTTTTGTTTTTAGACCAAAAACCCCTAAACCTACCAAGCCCAGAGCCTCCCAGTGCTGCTATCTGCAAAGTCTGTTTTCATGTTGATGGCGACACATTCATCAACATGAAAAAGGGACTTCAGGAACAGCAGCACTACTGGCGTCGGGATGCGCACAGGTGCTAATGGCGGTGTGCCCCTCGGTGGTGGGACCACCCTGTAGGTAATGCACTCCACCCTCGTTAACGGACCCTCGCTGCGCTAGGGGCTTTAACTTGGGTGGCAGACCGTTATCTTCACGGTTGTCCGGTCACCTCGGGGCAAATTGCTTCAATACAAACCAATAGTAAATTGCATGGGGTTCAGCTTCTCTGGTATGCCCTTGAAAATAGAGTATGTTTGGGAGTAAGCCCACTTATATATACTGGCAAGGTTCAAGCACCAGTAAGCTGGTTTGAAAGCTTGGACAAACTGACTGAGCCAGTGGCGCTACAGTGAAATAAGGTGACTGATTAAGGGATAGGGTTGAGAAGTTCACAAAAGCCCTCGGCAAGTGAGCTGTAGCATTAGATTTATGTTCCAGACGGTGTTGCATATAACTATCCGAAAAGTAGCCCTTCATATGTATGTTTCAGACAGTGGCGTCTCCACAAATCAAATTTTGGGGGGTTGGCACAGAGGGAGCCATTTTCTATCCTAGACGGGCCTTTAGAAACATTTTTATTTTTTGACCATCAGGACCCGCTAAGGATTCCATAACTACCTATACACATGCACGCAAACTCTTTGTTGCATTTTGCTACGCCGCGCGGTGCACATATCCAGTCCTCTTTCTATATCCATTCTCACGAGGATACTGGAGCCGGCAACAAACTCGTTGGCTTTTTCGTTGTTCACGGAGGCATACGTGTGCGACTTATTTGACAAGGTGAGCGTTCCTAGAGGGGGCAACACCTCGACTTTTACTTGGCAGTTTTTGAATTGGGACAGGGTGCCTACATTTAGCACTCACTTAGGTCTATTTCTTTCCTTTTTCCTCCCTCTGTAGACTGAGAAATACCAAATTCACAAGATACTCCATTCTTGATATAGAGGAACAACATACTGCCTGGTAAGTACCACAGCATATACTTCATTACACTATGAACTCCAAGCAGGGCGGAGCAATCTACTTAGCCTATTTTTTTACTGGAACACTAAGGCATTTTTACAGTATTACATCGTGTACTTCGTACAAGGCAGAGCAATCCACTTAGCCTTGCTTGTTTCTTTGTCTCCTTCTCCACAGGGTTTGAAAGACCCGTTGAAGGCAGTGGGGTTACCGACCCCAGTGTCCTAATTGACATGCACATATGAGTAAATACTGTCTAATGTATACCTAGCAAACTCAAACTGAAGCAAGTGAAAAGAAAGGGGTCCAGGAAGTAAGTACCCATCAGGCAATTGCCATTGCTGTGAACTAAAGTAAAAAACTATTGGCTACACACTATTTCTCAATTAAGTGTGGTCAACACTAATGTAGGATTTTCCGAATTCTTCCAATTTAGAGACTCATCCGATGTCTATTGGACACTCCGCGAGTGAAGAATTATCCATAGTAGCGATTTATCCAAGGTTTCAAGACCACCACCCGCTGAACATACAGTGGAGGTGTGTCTCGAATACACAACAGATAAGAGCATGTTGTAGAAAGAGACATTAAGTGTCAGTGAATTATGAAGATAACAGGTTTAGCTGAGAGATGTTAATAAGTATCCCCTTTCTGTAAACCTTTTTAGATTGAAAGGCTCACAACTCTTATCAAGATACGACACAGACTTGAGTTTTGTATCCCGTCCTGAGGAAGGTTGGCTAGAACTGTTGGGGCTAAATTTTTCAAGCCTACATCACATCACAACCGAAACACGTGTAGACGATAAAAAAACTCTCTGTAATGATCTGGATGATTGAAGTACGAATGATGAATGATGGGAAAAAAAATTTCTAGGTTGAGCCTATTTTTAGAACATTATTGATGTATAATTAAATACTCAACATTTTCTGTTATGTGAAATAAATACCATATCGAAAAACTTTTTTTGAAAAAAGAAAAAAGATTCTGTTATCTTTGTACCTAGTGGTCCATATTTTGCTGTGTTTATGTATACTCACCTGGAGGACCACAGGGAATGTCCAGGTCCCCTTATATTGTTTGATACAAACAACAATATGGCCAGAGAAAATCGCATGATGTGGCCATTTTAGGGCACTAGCCACGCTCAGTAGCCATACGTGGTAAACGTGAATGTGCACACTAGATATAGCACAAAAATGATGAAACATAATCAAAGTGGCAACCTGCCTGGGGTAATGTTTAAATGCACAGAGGTTCTCTTAAAAACAGAAATGTTCAGAGCAATGTGCCAGGCTGCCAGTTACAGAGATATACAGCCTTAGAGCAGCTCTTGGCGACTCCATTTTCTTATATAGTTGTGCATCTGTACCATAAAATGTTGGTTTTATGCAAAGGCAGCATTCATGGATCCTTCGGTACTGAGGCTGTGCAGTGCCGTGTAGACTAATACACTCAAAGAATGGATCCAATTTTGTGCGCCAATTGTCTTTAGTTTATTTGAAAATAATGTTGCACAATGTATCCTTTTATAGTAGCTTTGTCTGAATTAAATGTTGTTTCTCAGTCCTGTGTTTGTAATAATTCAAGAGGTCATCTTCTTATAATGAAAATAAATTAATATCTCATAATTAGACTTGTCCCTTCATTCCCTCATCTTCTTGTGATGAGAATGACTTTCCCTCGACACGTGTTTCCCCATCCTATAATTCTAGGCGGTTCATCAGGAGGGGTTTTGACAAATTATCAGCGATATTATCCTGAAAGCATAATAGGTGGGTAGAACAGTCCCTGTAGACTGTATTGAGTGCTGTTCTGTAGTACAAATGTGAATTCATTCAATTTAATTGTGTGCTGAAGTCTTCTTTCTTGATCTTGTGTCGAATTCGGTTTTCCTGGGTTTTGCCTTCACTGCGTTTCCCTCGTGGCCTTACGAGGGAAAGTAATTCTCACCACAACCAAGACCTCAAGACATATACCTGGCATACTACCCCTACCACCCAGAGCACAAGCCCCATACCTGGCATCCTGATCCTCTACCACCCAGAACACAAGCCCATACCAAGCATCGTGCCAGCCCACCACCTGTAAAACAAGCTGTATACCTGGCATCCTGACCTCCATGACCATAATTGCATGCCCGACCTGGCATCCTGCACCCCACCACCAAGAGCAGAAGAGCCATACTTGACTTCCTGCCCCATGACCACCCAAAATACAAGCCCCATCGCCAGCATCCTGCCCCCCACCCAGAATACAAGCCCCATACCTGGCATTCCCCTCCCCCCACCACCAAGAGCACAAGCCCCATGCCTGGCACACTACCCCCCACCACCCAGAGCACAAGCCCCCTATACCTGCTCCTGAATGTAATCACCTGGAGTGCAAGACCCATGCCTAGCATCCTGCTCCACCACAACCAAAACCACAACCACCATACCTGACATTCTATCACACCATCCAGAGCAAAAGACCTATACCTGTCATCCTGATCCCCCATCACCCAGAACACAAGCCCCATACCAAGCATCCTAGCAGCCCACCACGCGGAGAACAAGCTGTATGCCTGGCATCCTGACCTCCACGACTATAATTTCAAGCCCCTTACCTGGCATCCTGACCCTCCACTACCCAAAATACAAGCACCAGCTTCGGCATCCTCCCCCACCACCACCCAGAATACCATCCCCACCCAAAGCACAAGCCCTATAACTGTGATCTTTCTCCACCCCAAGCCCTATACCTGTCACCCTTCTCCACCACAACCGAGACCAGAATCCCCATACCTGGCATCTTGACCCCTACGACCAAGACTGCAAGCCCCATCCCTGGCACTCTGCCCCACCCAGAAAACAAGCTCCAACAACCTCCATACCTGGCATCCTGACACCGACCACCATGATGGCAAACACAATGCATGGCCTCCTGCCCCTCCTCCACCCAGAGCACAATACCCATACCCGGTAATCCGCCTGTCTTTCATCCAGAAAGCAAGCCCTATACTTGTCATCCGTCACCACCACAACCAAGACCACAAGTCCAATACCTGGCATCCTGCCCCCACCAACCAGCGCATGAGCCCCATACCAGGCATCCTGATCCTCCACCACCCAGAGCACAAGCCCTATACCGGTCATCCTTCTCCATCACAAGCCCCATACCTGGCATCCTGCCCCCATCAACTAGAGCACAAGCCTCATACCTGGCAACCTGCCCCAACCAACCAGAGTACAAGCGCCATGCCTGGCATCCTGGTCCTCCACCACCCAGAGTACAAGCTATATATCTGTCATTCATCTCCACCACAACTGGGACCACAAGCCCTATACCTGGCATCCTGCCCCCAACCACCAAGCCTGAAAGCCCCATACCTGGCATCCGCCCCCAACCCGAAAACTATCTCTATACCTGGCATCTGGACCCCCAACCCATCTCTGCAAGCCTCCTATTTGGCACCCTGCCCCCCACCCCCAACTTGGCACCATGCCCAACAGCAGGATTGCAAGTGCCATACCTGGCCTACGGTTCCCACTGCCAAGAGCACACGCCCCATACCTGGCATCCTGCCCCTTAACCCCCAAAGCACAAGCGCCATGCCTGGCATCCTGATCCTCCACCGCCGAGAGCACAAGCCCTATATGTGGTATCCTGCCACCTCACACAGAAAACAAGCTTTATACCTGGCATCCCGACCACAATGAGCATGATTGCAAGCTCAATGCCTGGCATTCTGCCCCTCCACAACCTTGGCGCGCCTTGAAACACTTGTGTATAGGCGCTTTATAAATGCCAGATCATATCATATATCATATCACATGCCCCATACCTGACATCCTGCCCCCAACACCTAGAGCACAAGCCCCATACCTGGCATCCTGCCCCTCACCCCGTGATTGAAGACCCCATGAAGAGCATCCTGCACCCCCACCTCCCAGAGCACAAGCCTGTCATCCTGCTCCCCCACCATCCAGCGCAAATGCCCTATGCAAATGCCCTATACCTGTCATCCTTCTCCACCACAATCGAGACCCCAAGCCCCATACCCGGTATCCTGCCTGATATCACCAAGACTGCAAGCACCATACCTGGCATCCTGCTCCTCCACCACCCAGCGCAAATACCCTATGCAAATGCCCTATACCTGTCATCCCTCTCTACCACAACCGAGACCACAAGCCCCACACCTGGCATACTGTCCCCTATGACCCAGAGTACAAGACTCATACCTGGCGTTCTGACTTTCCATCACCTAGAACACAAGCCCCAAGTCCGGCATCCTGCTCCCCCACAAGCAAGATCACAAGCCCCATTCCTGCAATACGGCCCCCACCACCCAAAGCACAAGCCCCTATACCTGTCATGCTTCTCCACCACAAACCAGACCACAAGTCCTATACCTGTCACCCTTCCCACTGCGAGTCAGAGCACAAGACCCATACCCATCATCCTACCTGTCCGTCACCTAGAAAACAAACTCTATACCTGGCATCCTGATCCCCACCACCATGATTGAAAGCTCCATACCTGCCCTCTTGCCCCTCCACCACCCAGATCAAAGCCCCATATCTGGCTTCCTGCCCCCCCCCCCACAACCGAGACCAAAAGCCCCATACCTGGCCTCCTGGTCCCTACTACCTACCAGGAATGCAGGCCCCATACCTGGCATCCTGCCCGCACCACCCAGAGCCACCCAGAGCACAAGACCCATACCCGGCATCCTGCCTGGTCATCACCCAGAAAACAAGTTCTATGCCTGGCAACCTGCCCCCTACCACCAAGACTGCAAGCCCCATAGTTGGCATCCTGCCCCCCCCCAGAAAACAAGCTCCATGCCTGGCATGCTGACCCCTACCACCATGACTGCATGCTGTATACCTGGCATCCTGCCCCTACATCACCCAGAGCACAAGCCCCACACCTGGCATCCTTTGCTACCACCACCCGGAATTAATTCCCCATATCTGGCATTCTGCAACCCAAACCAGAATACAAGCCCCATACCTGGTATTCTCTCACCCCCACCTCCCAGAGCACAAGGCCCATACCTTGCATCCTGCCCCCTCTACGCAAAGCACAAGCCACATATTAAGCATCTTGCCTCCCCACCACCCAGAGCACAAGCCCCATTACTGGACTCATGGCCCCCTACTATCCAGACCACAAGCCCCATACTTTTCATCCTGCCTCCCAACCACCCAGAACACAATCCCTATACCTGGCATCCTGCCCCCCACCACCTAGTGTTCAAGTCCCATAGCTGGCATCCTACCCCACCACACAAAGCACACATCCCATCCATGAATCCTGCCCCCCCCTCATCACCTAGAGCACAAACCCTATACCTGGCACCCTGCCCCCTACCACCAAGACTGCAAGCCCCCATACCTGGCATCGCATTCTGCACCCCAACAGACGGAGCAGGAGCCCCATACTTGGCCCCTGTTGGTCCCGTGTTGTCAGCCCCAAAGAGTGTTTCTCTTCTGTTCTAGGCTGACAGCAAGCACAGTAACCCAAGCCCACACATGCTTTCTGGGGAAGAGGATACAATGGGGGCACAGCATTTTGTAGGGGAGGCAAGTGCCCCAGACCCCGGTCCCACCCTAGAGAAGCCATGATGGGTCCTTGCTGACCGCCAACAAAGCATCCCTTTATGTTTGTGTATGAGAGTGTGGCTTTCCAGAGCACATTTTTATGGCTGGCGAGGTATCTCCTTGAGGTATGCTGGTATATAAAGCCTCAACATCCAGTGTCACCATTAGATGTTGCAAGGTTGTGAGGGACAGGGAGACCAATAGATGGAGAACAACTCTTGTATATTTGAGAATGAAAGTAGGATTATGCTGCATTATGGGAATTGGAGTGAAATCTCAAAGTGTTTCAATGTATGCCATATTTAGAGCTTGCTCTGGCTACTTTTTTTCTTTTCCCCAATGGGACATCGTGTTGAGTCCATACAGTCGCCTCCACGTGTTGGTGATATTGGGTCAACAATCTCAGCTACATTTCCAGGAGTCTTGGGATGACTATGCCAAACATGAAAGTATTGGGTCATTATATGATATGATATGATATGATAGGTTATTTATAACACGCTTAATATCCAGAGGTTTCTAAGCACGGACCGGGGGATCAAACCTGTGTAGCTCCGTGTTGTCTTGCTTCTAAGGTGAGCACATTGCCCCTGAGCTATCATCCCTCATGAGTTATCTTCTCTCATGAGTCCTGGGCTTCAGATAGAAGGTGGCAACATTCTTCAGCCTGGTCAACCTGGGTTCATTAGTGATTGGAAGGGGCTGACAGAGCAACTCATTTTCTTTGTTTCCCAAGGGCCTGACCTATTGTACTTTCAATGCCTGCAAGCCGATGATTTCAGCTGGGATTGTCTTGTGCAGAGAGCGACATGGTGGGCTGCAATCTTTTGTTGTGCCCACCAGTCGTCATTGCAGGTGCCTTGTCCAAGTGTTCTTCCTAATCGAACGTGAAAGTGGTTCTGTTTTTCCGGGGGTTGCCCAGAGAATGAAGTTTTTCTTTGAGGTTACTTTCTTTTAACCTCCTTTCAAAGAGTTTCTGAACTTTGACCCTGGATTTGTCCAAGACACATGGGCTGGATGGTGTTTCATTCCACGCGCTTTGCAGGGCTAGGACTGTTTCTTCTTCAGCCAAGTCCCATTGTTTATAGAGCATCTTAAGCTTTGTGTGATATCTTGCTCCCAGGCTCACACATGAAATACAGTGTTTGTGTCATTCTCTAAACTTCCTTATGTTCTAACCAACCCTAGCCTCCCATTGTGTCAAGGTGGTTGTGCACGATGCTACAGGACACTGGTGTTGACCTCTCTGTATTTGGAAATCATTTCCCATGGGGCCTTGGCTTATAGGTCCTTATTAGGATTGTATGATTTGACCATGGCATAATTCTTCGTGACGGATTTGACCGTACTCAAGTTTGCTGCGTGACCAATTTTGGGCAAAATGATATCAATCCATCCCCCCATCCCTCCCTCCCCTAATACATTTGGTGCAGCCTAAATTCGGTCAAATGTGCCATACGGTCAAAAACATTCGGTCAAATTGGCCAAACCCCCTTCTTAGTGGTTGTGCATGTATAAGACATTTTGCTCTGTGCAGGTGGGTGCAGGTTCTCGATGGTTCCTAATGTGTATACCAATCTCATTGAGTACCCTGTGCTGCAGGGGGTGCATAATGCCGGCCTCTGCGATTCACCTTAGAACTGTAATTCTTCCAGCGGTGTCCAGGGTCCCAGTATCCTACAGACCCTGCCCAGGTAGTTTCCAGTTGTTTAGTTTGGTTTAATTGGGTGTTATTGTTTTCATTAAGTCATTTTGCTTTTCCTTTGTGCGCATGGGTGAGCTCCTTTTGATCTTCTCACTTCTGTTTGCAATTTGAAAGGGGGTGGTTTGCAAAGCACCCTCTGCTGCACTGTGACTCCCTTCCCCTGCTTGTGCTGAGTGACAGCCGCCAAAGAGACAGACTGTGATGCTGATCAGCCTGTTCCTGTGTGGCTGACTTCAAATCCCATTGTGATCTATTTAAGTCACGTTGCTGTTGAGAGAGAGCACAATTAAAGCAATATGTGCATGACTCTGGTCTCTTATTGTCTTTGTAGAATGTTGTTTGCCAGGACACAACCCTCAACACAAACTGTTGCTGTACTTGTGTACTAATGCCGGACTGCACAAACCTTTTCAACCGGTTTGTCTTTGAGGTACCTGGAAAAAAGCATCTGGCCAAGCAAGTGATTCATTCACAATTTGGTAGCCCAAGTCCTCTCCAATGGCTTGCCATAGTGTTATCCATTGCCCTGTTGTAGCTGCTGGCCATACACAATCACACACAATGTCAATATCAGCATTGCATGCAGCGGCATGTCCTCAGTTAGCAACCTGTCATTTCCCCGCAGGCTGAAGAAGAGGTGTTATCATGTTATCAACTAAGGTGTATTTTGTATTCTTCTTTAAGATGTGTGTTAGAATATTTCTAACTTTCGGTGTAAAAGTGTGGAGATGGTCACCCTGATTTGGAAGATCACCTACGGAAAGAATTTTACAAAATAGGGTGATGTTTAGAGGAACCGTGGCCCAGATTAATAGGTTTGGGGCAAAGCATGGCTTAGTACAAGTGTTATGTGTATTGCCGAGACATATAAAAATGGCAGCTTTGGTTTGTTTATCCTTTTGATATTCTAAAGTTAATCATTCAAACAGCCATGACAGTCATTATAAGGCACACCATATTCTGTACGTGTCAGTACTGGCACCTGTAAAAGTTAGAATATATTCTGCAACATTATCCATAGTTGCCAACATGACCCGTTCCAATATGTAAGTGCTTATCCAGTTCTGTTTTTTCCTTTACATTCTGGGACGTGTAGTTTGGGGTTTATAATGGAAAAGTGGAACTACAAGTTCCAGAATGCAAAGAAAAAAAACAGGACTGGATAAGCACCTACAGATTGGAATGGGTCATGTTGGCAAGTATGCGTCATCCTTGGGGTAGTTGGAGGAGTGTCAAAATATTCTTAAATGCTACATTGCCCATGGCTATTTATATAATTTAATAGACTGAAAAGCCATGGCGCTAAGAGTTGACCATGACAGATTGCATGCTAATAGATTTCCAGCAGCCTTTTCATTTCCAATAACCAGATGACCTCAGACCCCCTGCTTTCCGGGAGAACGAGGGTTTAGCGATATTGACGGAAGTGCTGTCAGAGCCACCAGCTCAGAGGATGAAACAGAAAGAGGACTGGGGATTATTGCAGTTCTTTTAATGGAGAATGAAGCTTTGGCACAACCTGTTAAATGTACCTTTCTAAGTCAGGGCCAGTTGAGGGACCCATCGAGCAGATGGATTCCAGTTGACCAGATCCACACCCACTCAGCCTCATCACAAGTTGGCCGGTATCCTGACTGGGATACCGCCCAACTGTATTTGCGTTGCCACCTAACCCTCTGGCGGTATTATCGCCGGATCACAGGTTGGGCGGTAACTGTAATTCCCAAATGGACCCAATAGGGAATTTTTAGCACAATTACTGCCAGCAATATTACCGGAAATTGGCATTTTTGTGCGGCACATTTACCCCCCCAGCTTAGAACTGGAGGTAAATGCTTCCAGCCTGAAATTGGACAGACCCTTAAATGCAGCGGTAATAGCGTTACTACCGCATTTAAGGGCTACCGCCCAACTCGTGATGAGGCCCACTGTGTTTTACTGGGCTTATGCCTGACATTTCTAAATGTACTCTCTTATGTTATAGAACACACATTGGGTCCTGCTGTTGCTGGAGTTGGGCACAGTTCATAACCTTTTGTGTTATTTTTTCTCTGGGAGCATCTGATCCTCAGAAGCTTTGGAGGGTGCCCTTTCAGTCACTATCTTTGCCCAGGAGGAAGGTCCTGCCTAAGGGTGGTCTATCCGTCTTGGTTGCCATAAACTTGACCAAATGCCTACTGTGTGGTCCAGGGCTATCTAAACGAATAGCATTATTCTGAACACTTGAGCATTTGAAAAAGCCTATATTTTAGAATTGGCACTTTTTTGTGACTTAACCTGCTGATTGTTGGATGTGGCGACAGCATGTGAGAATGTTGCATTTGGCATGTTGTGCTGCAAAGCCACAGGATAGCAAGTCTTTGTTGAAGTAAATTGCATTTCTTTGGCAGCTAAATCCCTACTGCTAATGCAAGCCTGATCGGCTTAACGTCCAGGTTCCCGGCCACACCGAGCCAGCAGGATGGGAAGCATCTTATGAACATACAGACACGTCTTCCTTTGCTTTTTTGCAAATATATTGACTCTTTTAAGTATTCTGTCAAATTTGCCTTCAGCCCCTTGCCCAACCACTTTCTGTGCACCTCAGGTCGAAGTCTTGTTGGCTTAGCAGCTTACATTTGATACATTTGTGCCAGCTTAACCTTTATAATAAACACTTGAATAACATGTTCACTACACACAGCCAGAAAGACTCTTCCATCCCAAAGGCGTTTGAGTTTTTTGGTATATTTTCGGCTGATTGGCCCTTTCGCGAATAGAATAAACCTGCATATAAGTACAATATACACGAACATTTCAAAAATACAACAAAGGCACAAAATGCACGAGTTGGGCGTTATTCCGGAGATACATCCACCAGAATACCGCCCAACTGCATTACTGTTACCGCCACTTGGTCCTGTGAAATTATCGCTAGATTACAAGTGGCAGTGGTGGAGTAAATCCCTATTTCTTTAGAATGCATTGGACTCTATGGGGCTTTTTCGGCAGAATTACCACTGGCGGAATTACCGCCATGGTAAATCCACTGATTTTGCCAATTTTTCAGTGGTCAGTGGGAGGATTTACCCCAGCATGATGCTGAGGGTAAATACCCCACCTCAGGGCCATACTCTTCGTTTGGCGGTGCAGGAAAAGTGGAGGTAATTATGTTACCGCCAATTTTTTTCCTGCACTGCCATACTGGTAATGAGCCCCAGTGTCCAACAAAAAAAGAAGCTAATAACAAAATTAATCTATAAAATATTAAAATCACAAAGAGCATATTTCAAATGAATATGTCCTTAAACAGTGAATCTAAGAATAACTGAGCTTAAATGAGAGACTACTACTCCACGGGAGAGGGAGAAGTAGAGAAGGCGTGAAAGACGTCACCACTCGCATCTCCTGTCATGTGAATAGCTGGGGACCTGGGGATCATCTACTCCCATTCTTACTGGATCTCTGTTTCCAGGTCCCATGTATGAACCTGGCAGTCAATTTGGTAGTAGCCTTATCAAAATCCCCTAAATGATATGGTAGGGCATAGATTCAAGTTGCCCACCAGGAGGCCTTGCTTCATAACCATTTGAAGATTAGATCTTGGCCTCAGGAGGTCATTGGCTGGCCAGACAAGAAGGAAGTGATGCAGGTTGTCCTCACACATTTTACATTTGGCATTCATTGTTGTAGTCCATCTTTTCATATTACTAGCCACAGGTAGAGCGTCTGCTCTGGTGGAGAGGGAAGGAGCTAGCATAACCCTATATTTTTAGCAGTGGATTTCATGAAACCCAAAGGAAAACATTGTTTGGGGATTCCAATGAACAGTGGGCAGCCTTTTTTTAGCAAAACATTGTTTCTGTTCTACCCCATCTCCAGATAGTAGGGACCCTTGACAGATTCAGCTATGGGTTAAGAGGTTTTTATCAGTTCATGCATCCAATTCCTCCTTATATATGCCTGGCATGGTGCCAACACAAGGGCTCAACTTAGTATTTGGACTCCACTCAACAAGAGATAGCATATCAATCCTTTTCAAGGCTGGATGATTCCAGGATAGGACCAATTTCTCTAAAAAATGTATAAACAGCACTGCTGCAACGCAACACAGCTCTGACATAGTCCAGCTCATAGTCATAGTCGGTTTGGAAGATGCGGGTGGCAACACTTTGAGTCTCAGCTCCTTCAGCACCAAACATTGTTTGATCAATGCCAACTTCTGTCCAAGACTTTGCGATTTGACAATTGAGATCATACTTCCAATGGCATAAGTGAGCCTTAACATCGAGGGTTCAGCGGTGTGTATTGGCAGTGCTCTTTTAAAAGTTGCTTCTGGATTTCATTGCACCACAATCACATAAAAGCAGTGGACTGTAGGCCCCTCATTACAGCTTGTCAGACTTAAAGAGGAAAACATTCCCCTTTCATTTCTAGGGAAAAAGAAAAGCCACTGAAGAATTGGGGAAAGGCCACAGACGATCGGGTGAAACAGCGACATCAAAGATAAGCTCCATCTGAGATTAAGGTATGTACAAACGTACCACTTCGGTGGAGAGCTGCCACAGGCACGGCTACCCATCCACGCACTTTAGAGTGCAGCTACGACTATGACAAATTCGATCTATCGGGTCACATAACCGCTTCGCACTGAAACTCCAGACTTGCCTCAAAACCTCTGCCATTAAAATACAGCAACAACCTACTCCAAATTTCGGTTTAGCTGGGTACATATCGAGTCTCCTGCACTTGTGCTCTGTTGTGACCTCCCTCAGCATCCGTCCACGTACCTCACCTCTTGGGTTGCTTACTAGAGCCTAGTTAGCCCTCCTAAGTCCTAATCTTGACCAAATGCACACATGCATCTTAAGCCTCCTCTGAGAACTTTCCCATACCTGGACTTCGGTCCCCGAGGGCATTCCTGTCACACAGTGCTTTGAGGCCATACAAATGGGAAAAAACGCAATATAAATGACTGCTACAGTACAATACAATACAATGTACACTTATGAGAAGTGTCCATTCCTGATTGAAATCCCTACTGTAAAAAAAGAAAGGCACCATAAGTACAATCTGATGAAACATAGAGCCCCAACTATCACACAGATGGAATTCTCTTCCCTCATGTCTTTAGGTTCTAATGGGATCAATGTTTTCGGCTCCCGGGCTGTGTACCATTCAATACGTGCCCCAGCTCTAGAGACCACCTGCCCTACTAAGGCTATTTCAAAACCACCTATTCTTTTTTATACAACAAACTCCACCACAAATTACCATTCATGTCCACCTTGAATAAACTGGTATATTAAGGTAAAAGTACTTGTCTACCCTTTCCCAGTGTTTAGTATAATACTCTGAAGTGGCAAGTGTCCAACTGGAAGGGAAACACAAACACTTCATTACAACTTTGGCGGTAATTTCAGAGGAATTACTGGCAAACTCATGTACTGTTACCCCCCCCCCCCAACTCAGTCCCGTGAATTCACGACGGGACTATGAGTAGGGTAACAAAAGTGTTGGTCCCCATTTCTAGAGACTGTAGGATACAGGATGGTATTGCTGTATTTACCACGAGCGGTAATTCCAATGTGGTAAATTTGGTGATTTTTGGAGGTAAAGTGGAGGATTTTCCTCCAGCTAACCTCCACTTGACCTCCAAAGTCAGAATTCGGCAGTGCGCTAAAACTGGCTGGATTTCCGCTAGTGACAAAAAAGCAGCAGTAACGGAAGAACCATTAATAACATACGTCACTGCCGCCCTCGTAGAAAGGCCCATGGTTTGGCGTGACTGGGATGAGATGAGATGGAACCAATTTGCCTGCCATAGAATATCAAGTTACTATTGAACCATAAAAGGGGTAATGGGCCAAAATGACACCCTCACAACAGGGTCGGACCGAGACAAGAAATAGGCCCGGTCACGGAAAAAAAAGTGGCCCACCCCTCACCTCAAAAAAGTGGCCCACCCCTCGCCTCACGACCCTTGACCTCTGATGACATCACCGGAAGTGATGTCCCGTGAATCAATGAACCACAACCTTTCACCCCTTGACAAAACAGTTAGTGGCATTAAATGGCATTGTACCTAAGTACACTAAATTACTGTGAATCCAGGCAGACGTCCAAGGCCAAATGATAGATAATGTTATTGTATAGCACTTATGCTTAAGCTCTTCTTTTTTTATAGAACAAATATGCATACAATCTCACCCAACCTGTGTTGGTACTCATTTATCGACCTAAGAAGGATGAAAGGCTTTTAGAAAAAAAAAGTGATTTTTTTTTTTCTTTCTTACTTTTTCTTCTCCAAACCGGCCCAGGCATGGCCAGAAACCGGCCCCCACTCCCCAGGGACGATTTCGGCCCAGCCACGGGCCGAAAGGCCGAGGGGCCAATCCAACCCTGCCTCACAATTACAAGAGCCAAATATGACGACTTTTTTTTTTAGACCCGCCTTACACCACATATATATATATATGTGGGGGGGGTATATGATATAATATTAATATGAGAGGGCTGCGGGGTAGCGGGGGTGGGGAGTCCCCCCGCATATATATATGTGGTGTAAAGGGGGTTTTAAAAAAAAGAAACAAAAAAAAGTCGGCATTTTTGGCCGTCGTAATTATGACTGTCGCAGTGATCACATAGATCTATAAAAAGGAGTCCTAGCAAATTTAAATCTGTTTTCTAAGCGATGGGCATTGTACAAGAAACATGTTTTCGGAATGAATAGACCCGGAATATCCTGGGCTGCAACAATCGAAGGGGTCAATAAGAAATGAAAGATACAATTGGCTATGGTGAAAGAAAAGCACTGACGCTTTGGGTTCACCCCTAGAGCCCAGAACATTATGTCTCAGGGAGGGGAACAGATTTTCTCTGGATGGCCCTTGTACAGCACACAATGTACTCTGGCTGCTCCGGGAGTGCTTTCTTGCAGCTGATGGCTGCAGCAGCTGGAGCTGCCATTACACCCAGCGTGTTTACTCCTTCGGAGGCTGAGCATATCTGCGAAATAATACGCTCGCCGGGGAATTGGAATAAAAGAAATTATTCCTCAGGCATTAATATTCTCGGATGTGTCACGCGCAGCACGCCAGCAGCAGGAGTCTTGGGGAGCGGACGATGCGTGGCAGCTGCTCGGTTCTGCTCCAGAACCGGCCCCTCCTCCCACCTTCACCAGGGGATAAACATGATCTCAGATTTCCTGGTCAGAAAACGTTTTTTTGGAACAAATTGTGGATGTTTCCGGAGGTGTGGCTGCTGATTTGGGGTGGTCAGGCTTACTTCCATGCAGAGGCGTTGCTAGGGGGAGGCTGAGGGTGCTATAGCCCGGGTCTTTTGGTTGCAGCCCCGGATAGAAGCCCAGGAGCTACAGCCAAAAAGCAAGCTAGCCCCGGGTCCCGACAGTCTTGACATTTGTGTAGCCCCGGACATATTCCAGACCTAGCAACACCCCTGCTTCCGTGGGAATGGTCATCTTCTGCAATGGCACAGGCAAGCTAGATACCCATGAAACAATCTTGCCCATGGTATTTCCAGCGCTTTAGAAATGCTAGTCCAAGAAATTAATTCATGGTTTTTGCCTGGAACAGGTATGTATACCATGCTCGATGAAGCCACAGACTGGCGCTACATTGCATAGACTTTATAAGGTATGTAACGTAATTTGTTATGTAATTTGTCATTTAATTAGCATCTTTTCTAATTGGTATGGCCTCAAAGCACTGAAGGTGAATGCCCTCAGAGGACCGAAGTCCAAGGTATGGGAAATTTGTCAGAGGAATTTGGAACGCGTGTGTGCATTTTAGCCAATATGAAAGTAGGTAGGGGTGGCCAAGTCCCTGCTAGTGACCCATGTCGAGCTGGCTTGTGGATGTGTGCCATGATGTTGTCGGGGGAGTATGCGAGTGAAGGAGGCTGATTATTTGTCCAGCTAGACCGAATTGTAGTCGTGGGACGCAGTTGCATTCTAATGGCAGAGGTGTTGTGAGATGTGTCTTCAAATAGCGTATGATGGGAGATGTGTGTTGGTGGGTGGCCGTGCCTGTGGCTATCTACCATTGACATTGTGTGCGATATGTACCCATGTATCCTGTCTGGTTACTTGGTTTAGTTGACGTGGCGCAGATTCTGTCCTGTGGTATGCTGGAGTTTATTCCCTTTGTCTCTCAGTACATTCTATGACAGGTTCATTGCTACCTCAGCCTATCTGACTGGGGGTTAAATAACCTGAGCTGCAGAATGGGTTAATCAGAATGTGGGGGAAAAGCCAGGTCTTGAGGGCCTTCCGGAAGGCAAGGTGATTCACTAAGCGGCAGATGCTAAGGGGGTTTGCGTTCCATACTGTGGGAGCTTGGACGGAGAAGGAGGATCCTCCTATTCTTGCCGATTTGATGGTAGGGATGAGAAGAAGTGGAGTGCTGCAGGAGTGTTTACTGTGGCCGTCTATTTCCTATTTGGAAGTCTTTCTACAGTGTTATTCACAAGGAGGTGGGTCATTCTGCATAAACCTCTCTCCTCCAGCGAAGCGCAGAGGAGTGATGCAGGAGTCTTTACTGCGGCCGTGCTATTTCCTATCTGGAAGTCTTTCTAAAATGTTATTCAAAAGGAGGTGAGTCATTCTGCATACACCTCTCTCCTCCAGTGAAGCTCAGGGGAGTGCTGCAGGAGTGTTTACTGTGCCCATACTATTTCCTATCTGGAAGTCTTTCTACAGTGTTATTCACAAGGAGGCGGGTCATTCTGCATAAACCTCTCTCCTCCATTGAAGCTCAGGGGAGTGCTGCAGGAGTGTTTACTCTGGCCATACTATTTCCCATCTGGAAGTCTTTCTACAGTGTTATTGACAAGGAAGCGGGTCATTCTGCATAAACCTCTCTCCTCCAGCAAAGTACAGCGCAGTGCTGCAGGAGTGTTTACTGTGGCCGTACAATTTCCTATCTGGAAGTCTTTCTACAGCGTTATTCACAAGGAGGCCGGCCATTCGGCATAAACCTCTCTACTCCAGCGAAGCACAGCAGAGGGCTGCAGGAGTGTTTACTGTGGCCATACAATTTCCTATCTGGAATTCTTTCTACAGTGTTAGTCACAAGGAGGCGGGTCAATCTGCATGAACCTCTATCCTCCAGCGCAGCGCAGCAGAGTGCTGCAGGAGTGTTTACTGTGTTCGCTGGGGAAACTGAACACGGAACACTCTCATTACGAATGGATCGGCACAGCTGTCCCACTTGGATCCCTGCCTCCACGGCTTTGTCAGTACTAATTGTTCAGGTACATTTAATCCCTGTCTGTTTCACTTAGTGCTACTATATACTTGCGCCACTGTGTTGTGCTCGCCGGTAACCTTCCCCCGCTTACCGGAGCAAGCTCTGTCTTTTACTCGGAGAGCCTTCTTTCTCCGTGCCACCTCTATGCTGAAAGCTTTCTTTCCTCATTTGAACTTCACATCCCGCATGGCTACATCTCATTGATTCAAAGGGACTCGGAACTTTTAATCACCTGATCTTCTGACTCAGTTTTCATTACTTGCCTGGATTCAGGATTGTTTGACGCCTTCAGAGCTGTGTTGTCTTCCTGTCCCTAAACACTGCGCTTTCTTTTAGTTTCGTGTATACAATCATTGCGGTTTCTGGTGTATGCAAACGTGGCAGAGCACTGCTGAATATTTGTGGCCAAACACTGTTTACTGTTGCCTGCCAGTGACTGTTGAGTGTTTAGATCTCCCTCCGAGCTGTGCTCAGTCTTTTGTCCACTGGCAGCGCCTTCCCTTTCTTTGTTTTGAACTGTGCCTGGAGAGGGGATTGTGGGGTTTCTTTATGTTGGGTGGTTTGACCGTGGGAGCCTTACAGACTTTACAAATCCTGCAAAACTTACCTGCTAGTGCAGGAAGCAATGTGATATGTGACTCCTTTGCCTTAAAAGAGTTATAATGCTGCCGGTGACTGCCGGGGGGCCTGCCATTCCCATTGAGCCGTGCCTTCTATTTTCTTTCAATGTTTTAACACCTGATACTGTGTGATTCTTAGCACTTATTTCTGTATAGGTGACTCTGGGGTCTTTTGTGTCTGTATCCTTGACCCTTGGAACCATACAGTCATCACAGAGTCTGTGACTCTAGTTTGCTGGGCGGTGGAGCACTGTTTGGCGACTGCTTTTTTTTTTACAAGTGTCTTAACCTTGCAGGTGACTGTGGGGGGGTTTTCTACTCCCCATGAGCTGTGCTAGTTGTTTTGTGGGGAGCTATATTGGTTTGTTTGTTCCTCCTCTGTGCTCTCTCCTGTCTTAATATTCTTAATTACTGACTTGTTATTCTGTGATTTCCAACGCTTGCACTGCTCTACATCTACAACGATGTCTCTTCGCACGGGGCTTCGTAGCCAACCCCCAGCGCCCTTAATAACGGACCCAAAGAGCATCACTGGAGAAATGAACACATGCGCAATTCAAACAATGAATGGCTCTACTGGAAGCCAACTGGTGCACCCCGCATCAAGGTGCGACATCAACAAAGCTGATTTAGTTGCAGAATTGAATCATGATTTAGGGGTATCTAATCCCTCTGTTTCAGTAAACCCACCCGCAAATGTTTGCCCTTAAAAACCTAAGCAGAAGTGTTGCAATAAGCACGGCCCCACACTTCCTTCAGTTGGTTGGGTAGTCACCCCTCCTCCTAGGTCTCCTATCGCAGGCCAATGTATCTTGGACTACCTCCCGAAATTAACTGGGACTAGCCCCGAAATTAAAACTTTCGTACCAATTAGGCAAACTGCTATAATTGATAGAACCCAGATGAACACCTGAATGATTTTAGTATCATCAAATATGCAGATTGCATAATTCATCCGATGGTCTGTGAAACACTGGAGAATGTAACTCGGCAAACTTGCGATGCATCTCTTATTGGTTCTCCCACAGAATTTACTGATTTAATCTCCCAGGAAAAGCATTGAGCTCTCTCAATTTCTTCTCCCGACTATTCTACCCAACCGAGTGAGAAACAAATACATCATACACCCAGAGAAACCGATGATTGCATCAACCTGTCTTCTCCTAGCCTGTCTGCACTCAACATGATCCTTAGTTCCTTTGTTAAACTTTATGATAATGAAGAGGGGGAAGCAGAACTTGCCCCCAGTCCCAGAAGACCATCCCGCAAGAAGAGACCTTTGAAACAATATGGCAACCGATCATATGAATTTACACCCATTTCTTCTGCTCCCACAATGGAAAACTACCACAAAAGATACTCTCCCAGCAGACCCTATAACCCTGCAGTTGTGCGGATCCTACCCAGAATGAGTGAAGAGACTCAAGACACAGCTGGAGACGACTACATGGACCGAATTGACTAAATGCTGAGAAGCCATGTCACTTGTCATTAGAGACCTCACGACGACTTAGCCACGTTAGACATGAAGCATATGTGCCATCCGCACATCACAGACATGCACACACAGCCGACTACACAAAGAATACAGATATGCAGCCCTGTAGTTAAAGGACTGGGACATATACGCACTGTCTGCATGTTTATTATTTTTGCCATTAGGCCTGCTACAGCACCGCAGTAATGCAAGAAGCAAGAACAGTTTGTGTATATGCTTGCTGATGCTCATATGCAAATAACCCCATGGTATTGCAGGAGCACTTAAGGGACCTGACAACCATAACACCCTAACTTATCGACGAATTAGAACATGTGTACAGCAGAAGCCAGACTATGGCTCACTAACTGGAGTAGGCCACGATTGGCCTAGACACAGGACCCAAAGCCTCACAGGATCATGCACAGCGGGACTGAAGCGACAGAAGTGAAGCCACTGCCAAGGTCGTAATGTTGCAATTGGCATTCCTTCTTCTGAACTGTAGTAACACCGGCCGCAGGAGAGGTGAGCTCTCTGACAAAATACAGAATAAATTTAATATCCTAGGCTCACAAATACGGTCTCCAGGCACGTGATCAGAACATGATGAGGAGCTGCCAAGAGTACGGCCTGAGAAGAGCCATCTGTTCCATCGTGCAGACAATAACTGCAACAATATAGTTACAGCTACAGCGCAACACTACGTTAGGAACCGGATTGCGCTCAGCACAGCTATGGGCTACACACAATATGATGCTGACACATAGTTGCACCTTCCTGATACACAAGTATACAAAGTATTGTTCACAGGTGTTCACGGCTTGAGAACAGAGTTAGTCCCAGGGTCGGGGCATACCCAATCAGGGTAAAGAACATTTGGGGTGGATGGTGAGGGTTGCCAACCAATCATAGGGTCCAGTCACTGTAACCAATTTCAAGTAACAATTTTAGAGGACAGCTAATTATACCACCTGACACTGTCCAGGCCAATAACCACATTCTTCCATATGTCTCTGAGGGGGCCTACTACTCGACAGCCTACCCTAAGTTAGGATAGGTTTTTGAGGCGGTTCCCAGCTATGACGCCAATCACAATGTCACATTGTCACAAAACCGGCCTGCGAGCCAGGATGCGTTGAGAGCTTTGTGGATGCCCTTCCATGTATGTGATCCCTGTGGCTTGTTTTGTATAATAAACTGCAGTTATCCTTGCCTCTTGTGTGGACCTGGGGTTCTTGTTTAGGACCGAGGGAAGGATTTAGGCCTTCCACGGACTCGCTCCAGCGGGCCCCCAAATCAGCTCTTCCAGAACTGAGAGTCCACCCCTAACAATAACATCTGGGATGAGGTAAAGGTTAATTCTTCTATTTTTGCATCTATTTACACCAAGGTTTAAGATCTTGAAGCATGTGTCAGCCATTTAGCCGCCTCCAATACTCAGGTTGATAAGCTACCAATCATCAATTCCGAACAAGATTGCAATTTGACGGACACTGTTTCAACAGATATTTCTGTTGTTCATGATGTTTCACTTGTACCAATGTGTAATGCTACTAAGAATGAACCTCCTGCCATCATTGAAATCTACGATAGTCCATCATTACAACTTGCCATATCACACTTCAAAGTGCCCCACCCAAGTGTCTTCCCGGATGAGGAGGAAAAATGAAAAAAGCCAAGAGTCAAAAATTGCTAAAGAGACAGAATAACTCCTCCCTAAAATGGCTATGCAACTTGACCATACTTGATTTGTTGAATAGCCATAAGTTTCAACTTAAAACCTCAGCCCCAATGTTAATGCCTGTGCCTTAAGAATCGGCTACGATGTTCAATCAAGCGCATCTAATAATATACATACTTTACTAAGGCTGACTCCTACACTTAACCTAAAATCTACTATTGAATTAGAACCAAATCTGATTTTGACCTGCGAGGAGTCTTTCTCCCTATCAAAGGTGTTCCTTTGGATCCTAAAGTTGGAAATGGTGGACTATTTTCTGCTCATTCCTCCATATCCATCTCGTTTGAGGCTTCTAAAACTCCTAGAATCGTGCTTATGTGCAGACGACTGCTCAACTAGAAAGCTAAAAGCCCTCCATGGCTGAAGTCCCTCCCTCGGTCCAGGTGTCACATCTTGTTAAACCTATTTCAATTCTGCTACCTGCAAGTTCCTTAGTTTCCTCTGTTTATGGTTTTTATGTGTAAACGTACACGTGACGTGCCCCTTTCCCCGAGCTTGTTAGGTTCAGCCTCCAATCAGATTCTGGCTGACCAGAAATCAAAGGTCATAGCAACTGAACAGATTCTAAATTCCGTGCCCACAGGGAGCACCGTCCAAAGTGCATCTGGTTCTACCATCCACACCAAAGAGAATGAAAGTTGCTTGAGCAAAAATGTACCTAGTATATCTGACCTTAATTCCGAGTCAGGTGCTCAATCATTGCTACACATCCCTCTATGTTTGCCCCCGGGAAGCTCGGTAAAACCTTCCGTTGCTTACGGTAACTGTGGGATGTTTTTACCCATTCATCCAAGCCCTACCACAGAACTGTGCATTACTGGCATTGAAAACATCATGATGGCCAGAACTCCACAGAAAATGCACAGGGAAAACATGAAAAATAGGTTGCCATCCATTTTTGCCTCTGTTAATGTTAATACAAGAGACCATTGGCAGGCCCTATCCTTTGGCTACACACAGAGCAAAAACCAGTGCAAAGAAATATGGTGCTGTTCAAAATCTGAAATGTATTAATTCAAGACAGCTAACAAAAAGGGGTGCAGTACCGGCGCTCGACACTAACCGGCGCTAGCGGTCTAAACACTGACAGGAGGCCTGTCTTTTAGGAGCTGACAAGGAACTTGAGTTAGCTGGAAACTTCAAAGCCTTGCTGGTTAATGAGAATTCTTAACACCGACTGTTCCCAGGCCCCACATCAGAAGGCAGTCTGATCTAATTAAAAGTTCAAGAGGCCTCTGTCCACAGGAAGCATTCACACCTGCCCTTACCAGCAACAGCACAAGGAGATCACAGGTTTCTGTTAACCATATGCAGAGTGGCACCCTGCTCTGCTGACCTCAGTCAACACAATAGACCCTTCAGCTGAATAGAATATGCTGGTTTGAGGTGTAATTGTCAACAGTTGCTCTGGGCGAAGGAAGACAATTGATCTCTGAGTCAAGCCAAGCTCCTGGGGGCGGACCCAGACTCAGATGTGAATTCCAGTAAGGGCAAATGTATGTTTTATTTAAATGCTTATAAAATATTGTATGAAGCTTACAAAAATGTACAATTTGGAGATTCTTAATATGAAAAATGTAACTACAATTTGAGACTAAACTCAACTCTGTACGATGTTCTGAGACTGAACCCTACGATTTATTAATCTTGCAGACACTGGGTTTATGCTAGAGACATGATAACTTATATCAATATGCTCAGGGAGAGGGTGCAGGTCTGTGTAAATTCTGAGGAAAAACCAATATGGCAAAAGGCACTAAAAAGCGCAAAATGTTATTGTTTCTAAACCCAAGCTCATAGAAACATGTGCCTTGAACCAAACTGTACCTTAAGCAATCTGTGATGTGTACATGTAATTTAAACGACGTGTGTATCTGGGAAACCTGTTAGTTATGAAAAATTCAATTTCTAAGTAAAAAGTAAAGGGCCGTTTCTTCAATAGATTGTAAATTGGTAGCCCTGGATGACTCACAACTCTGTTCCCCAGTCAGGTGACAGAGAATCCTATAGCCTATCAGGATCCTCAGAGAGATGGGCATAGAAAGTCAGCCTTCCCACCCACTTTCAAAAGACATAAAAAGACCCACTGAAACCCAGGGAGGGACTGCTCTTTCCACTTTCTTGCGAAGCACTTTGCCAGACGACTTCAAATCCAGACAATATTCAGAGACCAGAACTTAGAAAACCAGACTCCAGATTCCAGAACTTTGTAGCAGAAAGGCCTAGTCCACCAGCTGAATCCTTTCCAGAGGCCTCAGAATCCAGCAACCTAACCAAACCATTCAACAGCCGGGCAAGCTGTGTGATTCGGGCTAGAACCCTGTGCCAAGAACTTTTGCCAAAACCAGAGACCAGACCAGACCGCTGTGCAGTGCCAAGAACTTTTGCCAAAACCAGAGACCAGACCAGACCGCTGTGCAGTGCCAGAACTTTTGCCAGAACCAGAGATCCAGACCAGCAGAGCAGAGAGAACCGCAGCTAAACCTGTTTACCAGATCTGTGACGAGGCCCATTCCTTCCAAAATTAGGAGTGAGTATCCAGCCAGAGCTGTGCAAACCAATCTCTTAGTTTAAAATAATCTAATTCAAACCATTTTAACCTGTCCAGAACTGCATCATAAGAAATTGTGTGTCCATTCTTTAATTCAAACCTGTGAAATTGTCATTTGCCATTTGAATCTTACTTTATTTCTGAAAATCTACCTTCACAACATCATCCGTATCTTTTGAACCATACGTGCTAGGAACGAGATTTAACTTTCATTTTAAAGCTAAGATCCTCGGCTTTCCAACATACTTTTTCCGTAATCGCACTTGACACACTCGGAAAAAGTGCAGCGAATTGCAATTTGACTCAAACTTCTTCACCTGTCAAAAATAGCTGTCTTTTGCTTGCAACTGCTGAAATGCGTTTTCAACCTAATAATCCCTCATGAATCACTGATAGTGTTGACCTGAACCAATCTTAAGTAGCTATCACCTACCCTGAATCTCCTATAGGGAATTTAAATCATTTTTAGCATATTTTCACTTCATTGTAAATCACATTAAAAGTATTTCTGTATGATTTAAAAGCATACCAGTTGCTCTAAGCTTGCTAGGGGGAACTGAATTGGTGTTGCATTTGATTGTATTCCTGAAAATTGTGTGCTCCCCTTCCATCCCCTTATATTGCCTAGAGGGGGAGTGAATTGTCAAAAGAAAAAGTGATCATATTATCTCTTGTGGAAACCATCTCAGTTATTTCTGTGCTGCATTCATTTCCATCATTGCATTTCCTTGAATCCATAAAAGTATTCTCAGCTACCTTATCCTTTCTCTACCAACTCCTAGTAATTAAAAAAGTGTGCTAGTGTAATATTATCCATTGTTGATCACTGTCATATTCATAAGTGTGCTATCAAATATAAATTTATTTACAAAAGTGTGATATATATCTTGTTTAATTTTTCAATAAATCTTTTAATTTGCAAAACAAACCTACTTCTTGGCTCAGTGAGGTCAGGGGGATTCAAAGAGAGGGGTGTTATACAAGGGTTTATCATCCAGATCTATGAACTTGTCATAAAAATATGTAAATAAGGGCTTCCCTTGGGCATCCCAGACTTGGCATTGACTTAGTTGGAGTGCTGAATTGAAGTCACTTAACATAACCATATCAATCTTGGTGCTCTGTTTGACAAACTATGCATTCCATCAGAAAGGCACGCCACGGTTACCGGTGATGGACCCATCTCCACACAGGGCAAAATGCATCCCCTCCCTAACCCATTTTCTAGTCACTCTTGTGACTGTAAAACGCTGCTCGGAATTTCAAGAATGGGTTGTACGGTGAAAGTGACTGTTCAGCTGTTCCTAATGTGATACCTCTTAGCAGAGTGAAGGATCTTAATTTTGACTCTAAGTCCTCTACCAGCAATGAAGAAGCGCTTATGGGGCCCAGCAATGCTAATTGTTATCCTTCGGGGACTAACAATATCTTATTAATGTCTAGTCTCCTGGGGCTCTCTATACCTATTTGCCTTTATCGCAAGAACATCATATTAATCCTTGCTGAAATGTTCACTTTGACTGCCATTTCTTTTTCTGACCTAGCGAGGGGTGCTTTTCCAGACAGAAATGTTGTCTCCCAAGTTCACCTTTATCTGTCATCCAAATTGATGCTTGATCTGGTCTTCGCAGAAAAAGATTTATTGCATAACTTGGGGTTTTCAGTGACAAGATCGGAGAAAAAATCCACTGATCCCCATATTACAACTCTTAAAGATAACCCCTATGTCAATTACCTTAAGCGGTGGAATGGCAAAAATAAACAGCTAGTTTCCCGTGAGGATAGAGCACTTAAAATTCAGGGACCTAACAAGCAAAGTGCATGGCGTTACCGACAATGAAAATGTTTACATAAAAAAATGGATTGAACTTAGAAACTTGAAACTAATGTCGTGGAATTCCAGGGGCCACACCCATCTGTGTACCAATCCTGCTGTCTTAGATGAATTGAAAGGTGCCCATTGTCTAATGATCCAAGAAACCTGGCTTAATACCAGTCCTGCCGTCGATGGATACCATCTTTTTTCGCAGAATGCAAAATTTGGCGGAAAGGGCAGGCCGTATGGTGGCCTGGTGATCGCTTTAAGATCTGATCTTCTGGTGTCCTCTTGACAAGTCTTTATTTGCCTTATGGTATCCTGGCAGTCGAGCTTGATTATCCTACACAGGGATTTTCCATCCTAATGATTAACATCTACTGGCATAGAGGTGTGGGTGTTCTTGGCAAATTATTTTGTCATCTATTATCAACTTAGTTTGTAAATGGAAGGCAAGATGTGGCTCCCGCTATGTTTTGTTAGCCGGTGACTTAAACGTCAAATGTTTTGACATTCCGGTTGAGGACCTCCAAGTGAATTATAAATCCTGCAATTAATTTTCTGAACTATACTCTAAAAACGACCTAGGCTTGAGTTCCAACCTTGCCTCCTTAAATTTACATTGTTTACATGAGCACGTTAGTAATAGCCCCGTGGATTATACTTGGTTTCGTGGGCAGAGTCAAACCTTGATTGATTACATCTTTACTGATTCTGACATGCTTGATGCTGTGATTTCTCCAGTGCTCTACTTGGAGTGACCACTGTATGTCGAGAGCCACTCTCAATCTTCCCTTTGCTCTATTTTACACTGAGACCAACGGTCCTTGTGACTTAAGAGTTTGCCCAGGTGGCAAAGCTGTTCGACAAACATCCCTAAATCTTAACAGGTTTATTTATCAGTTCCACAAAGCTACGGCCCGTTCAACTCTTAATTGGAAGCTAGGCATGTTTAATGTCGGGAATTATGAGGGATCCATTGATACCTTAATGTCTGATGTCCTAAACCAATTTGTCCCTAGGCGGAGTCCCTTTCAAAAGAACCATCAACAACATGTCTATGATGAACAACTGGCTGACAATAAATCTAAGATGAGAGCTGCCCTAAAGTCAATAAAGTGTGAATTAATTCCTGATGATTTTAAATCTACCAAGTGTAGATTAGTAAAGCAAAGGAATAACACTTACTGTAAACAGCTCAGAGCGACCTTGCTCCAGCAAGAAGCTGAATCGGTCCTATGAACTTTGGTGAGAAAAGATGCTGTCATATTTTGGTCTTTGATTAATGGTCAATCCTTGTCTACTTCCATTGCTCAGTTAAATGCAGTTGACGAAGATACCTGGGTATCATTTTTTCTGAACGTCTAGGCCTCGGGTTCTGTAAAATGTCCTGATTGTACCGCAATCTGCAATAGCATAGTCGTAGATGAAGCTCCAATAATAATTGAGGTAAATCATGTTTTTGACTTAATTACTTGAAACTGTGCTAATGCTCTAACCATTCTATTTAAAAGCATCATCATGACTAAGACCTTTCCCACTACCTGGCGAATTGCCTTTATTGTTCCCATCATTAAAAAAGGTCTAAGATCTGATCCCTCGAATAATAGACCGATTTCTCTACTGGACGCTGATAGTAACATTTTCTCTTCAATCGTGCTTCAACACCTGGAGTAATGGGCAGTTGACACCTCTAGATTATCCAAATTCCAAACTGGTTTCTGAAAGGCCCACTCTACATCTCTCAATGGCCTCATTCTCAGATACATCCAACACTCCACTTGGGCTACGCCTGATGCTTGCACCTATATTGCTAAAATCGACATGTCTTCTGTCTTCGATCACCTTGATCGCGGCGGACTATGGGGCAAGTAGAAGAAATGGGGGATTCATAGTGGTTTACTGGAGCGCATCATAGGCCTTCATCATAACCCCTCAGTAAAGGTAAGATTGAATAGAGATGATGCAATATCCCGTTGTATTCCCATGCAGTCCGGCCTTAGACAGGGATGTATCCTTGTGGCATGTTTATTTAATCTTTACGTGTCAGACGCAAGTGATTTCTTAATATTGGCCAGCCTAATTTCACCTAAAGCAGGTTCCCAGCATATTTCCTGGCTTGCTTATGCGGATGATTTTCTTATTTTTGATAAATCGCGTGTGGGGTTAAAAAGGCTTCTTAAAGCTTTCTCTCCATTTGCTTTAGAGAACAGCCTAAAGATCAATTTAAAGAAAATTAGAATTCTTGCAATCTCTAGATGTGAAAAAAAACACCAACAAATGTTGTCCTGGCAAGGCTTTGCAATTTCATCAGCTTGTCACATGACATACCTTGGCTGCATGATTTCAGCTGCCCCAGGCTTTGCTAATGGTAGGAACGTGTTAAATCACAAGGCGACCATGCTGACACCACAAGCCCTTGCGATACATTGGAGATTTGGAACTTTCTCTATTTTGCCAGTTCAGATATTTTATGTGGGCAAGGAGGTTCCAAAATTCATTTGCAGACAGGAACTGTTTTTCGACATGGCACTGAAATCATTAGAACTATGGTAAGTCAACCTTTGGTGATGAATCTTAGGGGTCCCAAATGGTGTTCCACTCGCTGCGATAAGGTATGAATTGGGTCTCATTTGAATTCACGCGAGGGTGGAATGGAACTTGTTGTCTCTGTTTAGGAGATTACTTCTACCCATTCGTGACTCACTATAGCTGAATTTACAAGAAACCATGAATCTCAGTGTTATTCAGAACATTCAAACTTTTTCAATGAAATTAAAACCAACTGTGGGAGAATCTTACAAAAAATCAATTTGAACATAGACACTGTCACCTCCAATCCACTTAAGGTAAAGAATCAGTCGCATGATTGTGATTGGATTGCGACTCACGAGAAATTATCAAGTTACTCATCAATGACTCATTTTACCCATGAACATAACAAGAGGGGTGAGATTCCGCCTTACCTTATCACATTTCCAGATAAAAATCACAGGAACATTTTTCTGCAATTGAGATGGAACTTATTGCTAACCAAGGAAATTCTCTCACGACGTGGTATAATTTCTGATGCTGACCTAACGAGACGTTTTTGCCATCACAAAGGTTATATTGACACAACACGAAACCTCCTCTCATTTTGTAATGCTTTAACGGATAAAAGGCTTTCTTACTTTGCTAAATTGTTCCCTGTTAATCAGTGGGTTCAAGAGCTGCATATGTGGCATCGATGTATAAGTGTTAGAAGTACCTCCAAAACCTCCAGAACCTTGGCTGTAGCTTCTTTCTTTATGTCTATGAGATTGAATGAAAGTAACCCATTTATTCCCCTAGAACTTGTTACGGACGTATAGTAGGTCATACTTGTTAGATATTTTCTCAGAGTTTTATACTAACAATAGCAGCTTGAACCAGTAACTTCCTGTGTTTTCGTTCTTGTGCAGACTTTGAGTTACAATCATCTTGAGATTTGCTTTTTGGAATTAACCTAAATGTTAAATTCCACTGTCTGTCTGTGAATGTTTTTTTGTTTGAATGAATTGAGTGATGTTAGAGGTTTTATCATTTCATTTGCTTCTGTTTTCTTTTAAAGTTTATTTGTGAAATGTATTTTATATGATTCTGCTTTAATGTGAATGATTTTGTAAAGGGTATTTAATCATATACAATAAAAAACAAAGTGTGGTGCTTGATTGCAGGTTTCTATTGGGATGGTGAGTTGTGAGATTGTGTTGGAGGTATTCTGTGCCTGTCTTATGCAATGCACGGTGGATGATCCACATAGCTTTGAAAGTGGACTGCTGCCCGACCGGGAGCCAGTGGAGGACACAGAGGGTGGGTGTGACACGCTATCTGGAGCCAAGGGCTAGGAGGATCCTAGCTGAAGTGTTTTGGACCTTTTGGAGCTTTCTCAATTGGTTTGCAGGGGTGCCCAGGTAAAGGGAGTTTGCGTAGTCTAGGCAGGTGAGAACGGTAGTCTTGACTGCTGTGACTCTGTGAGGGTAGCAGAGGTAAGGAAAGATGCGTCTGATAATGCAGAAGTGTAGATAGCAAGATTTAGACACAGAGTTGATGTGGTGTGAAAGTGTCAGACCTGTGTCTGGGTTATTTACTGAGTTGGATGCGGCAGAAGGAAGGCCGAGGGAGGACGGCCAGTGGGTGCATCTTCCAGCAGATCATGATTTCGGTTTTTCAGGGGTTGAGGAGGAGATGGTTAGCCATCAACCAGTGGGCTATTTCGGAGAGGCATGAGGCGAGGTCAGGCTGCGGGATGGAAGAGGCCTTAGGGTCCTTGAGGATGATCTGGATATTGTCTACATAGTTGTAGCCGGTTAGGCCATGTGAGAGAATGAGAGCAGGGAGTGGGCTCAGGTAGAGGTTGAAGAGCAGTTGGGATAGGGAGACACACTAAGGTACCCTGTTGGTGACAGGGGGGGCGAGGAGTAGGGAGGAACAAGGGTGATTTGTGATTGGTTGGTTAAGGAGGAGAAAATCCACTTTAATGCTGTGTCCCTAATGCCGAGCAAGTGGAGTCTATCCGTGAGAATGCGGTGGTCAATAGTGTCTTGAGGTCATCACAGATGGAAACTGGGGACGATTAATTTCCTAAAAGGTGTCTGAAGCCTGATTTGGCGAGTCGAGGAGGAGGTTGGATTCGGTGAAGAGGCAGAGCTGGGAGCAGGCCGTTCTCTGTGATAGATTTGAGCCTTTGTGGCATGAGCCCCTGCAGAAGGCAGCCTCATACTCCCACAAAACAGAGCTGTGGGCACCTCAGTTTTTTAACACTGCATTTAATCATTCTCCTGAGACCTTTGCGGCTTCCTTAGGTGCTTGAATGCCTGCTCGGATTTTGGGTCAGAGTTTGAGGCAGGTAATGAATAGAGGCACCAATACGGATTTTTTAACTTCGAGGATAGAGTTTAAGAAGGCAATGGGCGCTTTAACTTTCCAAAAGGAAGTTTCAGGCTCTACAAATGGCCGCTCACTTCCTGTTCCTTTGTAGGTTAACTTAACCACTTGAAGAAGGTTAACAAGTGGGCTCACACAGTGCTTCATTTGTAAGAAAATAAGTGTGTGATCCCAAATATTTACAAGTACGTTTGTGATACTGTGGGCGGGCAGTTCCCTGCCACTGCTGCCACTGTCCACAGCTAATCCCCACAGCATTGGCACATTTAGGGTTAAACTACAGCTTGCACCTGTTCATTGGGGCTGATGGATGCTCTGGCTATCAATACTTCATAATCAAGCTGAGTCAGAGACAATAAGTGCAGGGGCTCAGAAATAAGTGCCAGGGAAACCCCCGCACCCCCCACAAATTAAGCACTGACTCACAATTAGGGAGCATCGTACTGGTTTTGTATAGCGCACATCCACTTTAATCACACATCTTGGTGCTGTAAATAAAGTCAGAAAGTCAGGAGAATGGTCATACCAATATACCATGCCCCATCCCCGTGCGGGAAAAATATGTCTTTACTTGCCCACAGAACCAGAAGGAGATGTGAGGCGTGTTCCATGTATCCCTCTGTGTTTTCACTGTATTTGAGATCAATGATTTTGTATGTTTCATACAACTCTTTCCTAACCCCTTGTTTCCCATTTTTCCCTGTTCACTAACCCCTTATTAGCCTTCAATTTTTCCTACTTTACACTTCTTTTCTTTTCTCTTGACTCTATTTCCCTTTCATTATCTTTGTTACAGCTTGTTCTTGTGCGGTCTGTTTCATTTACTTTTATTTTGTAGACTGGAGGCGGAAATGGCCAAGGACGGGGCACGCATGCTCCTGGATCTTCTGGGCACACCTTTGGGAGACTGCAGCAGAGGTGCCGCAGAAGTCAAGCTTCCTTATCTTCTTGGGTATGGAGCCTGACACCTGCCTGGAGTTGGGTGAAGTGGCTGTGAACATAATTCGTGATGATGAAGAGGCACTAATGCTAGTGAAGGAGGGTAACAGGGTAAGGTTGGCAATGTGGGTCACGGTCTGCATATAAATAGGGAATTTGGTGAAGAGCAGAGGACCGATAAGTGAAAATTGGGCAGGACCCAGAAGAAGAGGCTCAAGATAAGTGTTAGCATGAGTCAGTACCAAAGCAGGTAGCTGAGGGGTAGGCGAGGGTGTCTTTGGAGCAGGAGCTTAGAAGGAAGAGACTTTGGAGAAGGAGAAGAAAGTTCCACATAAGAATTAGGTTCAGTAAGCAGAATATCAGCCTCCTGTTGCAGAGGAGACCTCAGGAACTCATGAGCCCATGGCCAAACCCACCCCCACATGGTCCAGCATGTGTCAGTATTTTTATATTCCAGAAGAAATACTGTCCATGAGGAGGAGTTCACTGCACCTTTGACTGATTGCATGGAGGCAGTCAGGCTGTGTTAGAGATGTAAGTTGTGCTCATTGTGAATGACAGCCATGCACAACCTCATTCAGTAGAGTCACAGGGGCATCTATAAAATCCATGTGCCCCCACCACTGACCCTGACCTCACACCATCCTCCGGTTCTTGTGATGAGGCGTCTGGTTGCCTATTCCAGTATCTTCGATGCGCACCATGTTTCGGGCATATCCAAAAAGCAGACAACAATGTCTACCCTTTACCCTCTGAATGCAAATCCACTTCCAGTGTAGTGCCACAAGGCACCCCCAGGACTGTGCTGACTTCCCAGAGTCCTTTGGTGGAGGATGTGGTTTGCCTCTGTTTCGGATGAATTTCCTAAACTGTCAGATGCGGCATGCATGCACGGATTACCAGTTCTGCCTTGGGCCAGTCAGTGTGGGGAGGATGGAGCACTTAGATCTAGAAGTTGTTGTGGAGATGTCCAGGCCCCCGGCAGCACCAGCTCATTTTATCGTGGCTGGGCAATGGCTTTTCTGAAGAGGCAACCATGAGAGAGTGCCTGAAGGAAAGTTATACATAACTGGCAGAGGGGCTCTGCCATGGTGGAGGGTCTATGGAGGAGCCTGGAACATTGAAAGGGTGGACCTTCAGTGTGAGAGAGCTGAAAAAATCGAGGCGTGGCTCATCTCTGTGGGAGAGACCAACAAATTGATTGGTACGCTCCACGCTGTGAGTTATAAAGAAAATGGACGCACTGACTTTACTTTGTAAATGAAAGAGGTAGTCATAAAGGAGCGGCTGTCTTCCAAGCACGCGCCCTAATGAATGCCACAGAGGCTCTGCCCATACCCTGCAGGACATGGTTCGGCTTTGAGGAGTGCCCAAAAAATTGGAGAAGTAGCTCTGCTCTATGTGACAGCCAAAAAAACAGTTGCACTTGGTCATAGCTCTGGATGAGCATGACAAAATTAGGTCTGACTCAATCATGTAGGCGGGCCTGAAATTATTTTTAAAGGGTGGCTCCACTCTGTGGAAGCGTAAATAAATGAAAGTGAACTCTATGGAATCTCTATGGAAAGGTTGAAAAATCGAATGAGTGGTGCTACACTGCGGGAGAGCCTAAATAAATGTGGGTCTGGCTGATGTGATGTAGTCCCCTGTCTATTTCTGGGGGTCAGAGGTGTTGCTGGGGATGGGCTGAGGGGGCTATAGCCCTGAGTCTTTTGGTTGTAGTGCCAGATAGAAGCTCAGGGTGTACAACCAAAAGGCTAGCTAGCCCCCAGTCCTGACAGTCCCGACAGTCCGACAATAGTATAGCCCCAGATCTTTTCTAGACCTGGCAACGCCCATGCTGGGGGAGTGGGATGGGGGCCGAATTTCACTACTCAGGTCATGATGCTAGACCTGGAGGCAGTATATGGGGGTGCCATGGACCACCCCCCCATACCCCAGCTTTGTTGCCGGAGACTTTCACTAGGAGCATGCCCATGCTACACATGTGCCTTTAAGAGATGCTCCAGTGGAATATTCTAATTGCCACTCTGATGCCCGGTGTACTCAAATTAGGATAAGGGACACCTGATTGCATTTGCATTTTTGCTGCATTTTATTTTTTAATGAGGGTGTTAGGAGGCAGATAAATACGTCATCAATAGTTTCTGGCTCTCCACCGCATCAATACTGCGGAGGCAAAAAACATTATAAAGACAGTAATTCTGGCCTCATCCTTCACTATTACCGCAGGGAAAGAAGACAATGCATGCTAAAGAAGAACAAAGGCATTCAAACGAAAGTGGTCGTAGCAGAAGTGCATGCATTAGATGTGAAGAAAACATGCACTTCACATGGAGAACATGTACAATAGTTAATACATGCATTTAGACATGAAGAATACCAATATAGCAGCGATAGTCATGAAGAACATTAGCATGACCAATGTATAAAGTGAATACAACGGTTCTATGTCATTCCATCACCAGAGTTTATTTTCCAGATATTTTTTTTCCTAGTCTTTTACTACCTATTCCCCACACCCCCAAGGCTTACATCTGTTTAGCCCCCCCCCCATATATTTCTATTAGTTTTTTCAGCCAAAGATCAGCGGCAAAAGACTCAGCGAAAAATAACAAGGTTAAAGTGAAATAAGGGAGGATGGAGACGGCAGAATGAAGGCATGAAATAACATGTCCCACAACGAGAGAAGCATAATACCAAATGATTTAAGGTATCAGAATGGCAAAAACAACCTTTGATAGTCTGTACACTAGCGCCATAAGCCATAAGGCTCCATAATAATAATCCAACGGTGTCCCCAGTGGCAACAGAAAACACAACACACATATTAATATTAGCTAAAACCTCAGTAAATAGAAGGTAATTCAATATCACAGTCTCTTAGCACGTGACTCAGACATGGAGAACACTGGATATTAATTAGAAGCAAACACAGATAGGGCAACTGCAGTACTCCCTAAAATTACACATAGACAAAAATTGCCAAAGAAGGCCAAATACAAAGGGATTGTCTGGTCTCAGGGCCTGAGAATGAGGGATGGTAACTTTTAATTAGAGTAAGAGCAGCCCATGGGCGTCTTGCTCCCTACTCTGTCTCCATGTCTGGCTCGTATCTTGATGACCTATCAAGTGTCCAAGGTTGGTTAGCAAAGTGCTAACCAATAGAAGTCCTTGGTGTCAGGCCGCCCATGAATTATAATGCTAATGTTCCAGGTGGAGCCATCAGATAAATGTAGTCTAATGAACTGTTTAAGCCTTATGTAATCCATAGGTAGCCAAATCCACTAACCTTTCCCCATTCCCCATAATTCTGGTGAACTTACATCATGTTGTGATGTCACTAATGATGATTTTTCAGAACTTAAGCAATTTTCTTTGATTAACATTTAGAGAGCAGCAATATTTGAATGCTTTGTTTTAGTGTTTGAATAAAGCTGTGTTTTGCCGTGCACTTTGTCTACTCCGTCATTGAGTCTTGTTTGGATTGAGTTTGATTCCTCTGGCTTTATTTGGGTTTTTGGGGCCACCTCTACAAGGGCAGGTCTGCCCATACCCTCCTACCACTTCTCCCCCACTGCTCCCGCTAGTACTGCAAAAATACATTTTTAATGTCCCCTGCCCAGCCCGCTCCCTAACTAAAACAGCAACACATTTGTCAAGACCGCAGTTTTAGGAATTGCAGTGAAAAAGCTGTGATCAGATTGGCTGATACACTAATATTGCATTTTATGATCATCCTGGTGGGTAGAAGAACACTGTAAGACTTGCTTTATGTGAGAAATAACTGTATCTTATTCAGTGGTGCAGGGATGTCACATCAGGCTGGTGGCAGAGCATTGCCTTAAGGGCCAGTAGCCCAGCAGCAGAAAACCCATGCATGTCCCATCTAAGATGGTGTACTATGGTTATGAGAGCTCAGTGCTGGTTGGCAGGCTGACACAGGAGTTTGAATTTCTGCAAGGTATGCACAAGCAGGGAAACCTAGTAAACCAATCCTCAGCTAGGTTTTATTATTGCACACAGACTCACAACAAACATGACCTAGAGGGAGGAGCTTGGTCATAACATTGTAGAGGAGCAGTTGAATGCCTCTGCAGGAAATCCTGCTCCCCTACCTCCTATATGTTGGAAGTCGGAAATCGTGCTGTGTTTGACACCAGCAGTTGAGCTAATACTGCAGCGTATATTCAAAAGAAGATACCCATTGAGACGGCCCAATCAAATGTATCCTTAAAGAGACAACAATCTGATGGAGTAACTCCCTGAAGGAATATTAAAAAGAGCAAAGAGAGAAGCTAACATGTGCAACGTCCTGTGATACTGGCTGAAGAGGATGCATGGATCATACAGAAACTAATGACCTAGTGAAGAGTCAGTGAACTTTAAATACTAAAAAGAAAATCACACGTGCATGATGTGCTGCAGAGAATCAACTGTTCAATAATTGAACAGACGCTGAAACGCAATGTAGACTAAGTCATCATAGAAGCCTGCTATATGCAGTGAATAGAATGCAGGCAAAGCAGCCACCGTATAGAAGCTGGACATTGGTATCATGAATTTTGGTAAGCCGAGACTCATGTAGAAGAATGGGAGAATGTGTCGTAGCAAGAATACGCTGAAAATCGTGGAGCTGCATGGCGAGGCTTTCTGGCCTGGTATTAAAACTGAAAGCAGCCAAGGTCAGCTATCTATTCACAAAAAGAGTGAACACGCAAAGGATGAATCATCTCTTGTTAAGGTGCAGAGAAATAACACCAAGAGTGCCAAGTTCTATTCATTTAAGACATTTAAAACCTAAGAAATGGACCACATCATGGTCTCCTGTCACGTGAGCCAAGGATGAAAATAGAGTTGAACTTGTAGTCCTAGAACAACGATACTGAGTGCCTGCATGCCCATGTATTCCCAGAGACAAGGATACTTTGCAAGGCCAAATTCAAAGACAATCTTCATGGCAGAATGCATGGGCGATAAGAGATGTTTGGCTAATTGGGTGGGGAGATCAGTCAGGCCCACCTCCTTGCACCTGGGTCTGGGCTTACATGCTGCTAAGTGAACTGAATGTTCAAGACATGGCACAAGCGTGCCAACCAATTGTAGAGGTCTGTACAACTAAGGACCTTATAGTTTGATGACCAATTGAAAACTGTGTACTTATGTAACGCTCACCTGATTCCCGTAGAGGCGCCGGTCTTGACTGGGCGTATACCGTATCTTCAAAGGTGATGTGCAACACACGGCTGGCTCTTTGGGCTGGACCTCTGTGCACTGTATGTCTGACTTGAAGGGTAAGATGTCTGCAGATAGAAAATATGGGATTAAGGAACTGGGTTATTGAATGTCTCTCTCTTCTTCCCTTTCTCTTCTCCTGTAGAACCCCAAAGGTTAACGCTCTTACCTTAGGTAAGTGAACGCCGTGCTCTCCATCTGCCTCGGGGCAGGGTGCTGTAACCAGTTTCTTCACTGGATAAGGGGAGCAGGCCTCTTGACTTCAGAGGACTGCTGTCCGTCGTTTACTGCACGAACGGTAAGTTTCGAGTAACTCTAATGTCTCTAAAGCCTTTAGTAATGATGTTTCTTGTTTTGCAGGGTTCCGGCGATGGCGGATGACGGGCTGAAGTGAGTTGAAGATGGAGCCTGTGTGATGAATAGAAGTGCCTGGAAGCACGTAAGTAAGCGCTTGTTGCCTGCTTCACGATGCGCTCTAACTGTCTTTTTATTTTGCAGGTACAGGTTCGGAGCGGCTGCAGGGTGCCGGAATACCCACTGGGTTAGATGTGGAAAGGAGTAATGGCACGTGAGTATTAAAGTTCCCCAATGTCTTTAAACGCACCTTGTTTTGTCTTTCAGATGCGGGATGCAGTGCCGAAGGCCTCCGGAGCATGCGAAGAGTTGGTAAGCTTTTGTCTTTCAGATGCCGGAATGCAGTGTGAAGACCTCCGGAGCGCACGAAGAGTAGGTAAGCCTTTGTCTTTCAGATGCCGGAATGCACCGCGAGGCGTTGGTGACAGCCGATGGACCAGGTAAGTGAAGAGCTGTCACTGAAGACCGTAATGCTAACCTGTTCTTTCTTGTCTTTATAGGTGTTGCTGAAGACTGGATTAAGGATGCTAAGCCTTTTTCCTTAGGCCCAGGATCAGATGCAGAAGACACGATGAGCGTTCTGCTGCAGAGGATGCAGAATAACGCAAAGCAAGATTCATCCATCGGGTGTGGTTTAAATAGCCTCCTGTAGTGCTTAGGTGTCTCCTTCCACAGCCACGCCTAGGTAAGAAAAGAGTTCCTGCTTTCCAGAAGAGTTCCAGTGTTCTGAATCTAGGGAGTGGCTCCTGCCCCACCCAACAGGAAAAGTAGTTCCAATCAGAAGAGGATCAGAGGCTCAACTGGCAGGCAAGTAAGCAGCATGGTCTGCTGCAGGTAAGTCCACCCAAGCATTATGAGCCCGGCGCTTCCAGCGCTGGGACTGGGCATATTTATGAGCCTGGTGCCACTGGCGCCAGGACTGGGTCCAAAAGGTCCCAATTGGGACTGGTTGGCACTCGGAACCTGGGTTATGGATCTGCTTCCAAGGGAGTTGGGAAAACCCTGACCTTTTGGAAGCAGAGATCATGACAGTACCCCCCCTCAAGGCCCCTCCCAAACCGGGCTCCTCCGGGGGTTTTGGCTTGTCAGGAAATGTTCGGTGAAATCTTTTGATTAGGCGAGGAGCGTGGACATATTCAGCAGGTTCCCAGGATCTCTCTTGGGGGCCGTAGCCTTTCCAGTCAATTAGGTAAAATAGTTTAGATTTGGAGATCTTGGAGTCCAGAATGCTTTTGACTTCAAACTCGAGTTCTCCATCAACTAGGATAGGTTTTGGAGATTTAGTTAGTCGGGTTTGAGGTTGCACGGGTTTTAATAGAGAGACGTGGAAGACCGGATGTATTTTCATGTGCGGGGGCAAGTCCAACTTGACCGCTACTGGGTTTACTATGGTAGTGATGGAATAGGGACCAAGGTATCTTGGGTTGAATGTGCGTGGCCCTTTTAGAGGTAGATATTTGGTGGATAACCAGACTTGATCCCCTACTTGATATTGAGGGGCTTCCTTCCGATGTTGATCTGCTCCTTTCTTGTATTGTTCTTTAGCCCTTTGAAGGTGAGAAACAGCTTCCTTAAAGGCTTGGGTGATTGTAGAATGCAGGTAGTCTACTGCTGGTGTTTCAAGATCTTGGAGGGGATCCAATTCCGAGGTTCGAGGGTGACTGCCGTACAAAAGAAAAAACGGGGTTTTCCCAGTTCCCGAATGGACAGAGTTATTGTAGGCATATTCGGCTATCCAAAGGATGTCTTTCCAAGTTTTTTCAGTTTGTTGCAGCATGCAGCGTAAATACTGTTCCAGAGTTTGATTGGTCCTCTCGGTTTGTCCGTCGGTCTGAGGGTGGTGACTGATCGATAGTCTCACATCAATTTGAGCCGACCGACAGCAACTTCGCCAAAAATGAGAAATAAATTGACTACCTCGATCCGAAATTAGAACCGAAGGAAAACCGTGCAGTCGGACGATGTTTTCGAGAAATTCTCGGGCCAGAGTTGCTGCTGTTGGCAAGCCTTTGAGCGGAATGAAATGCGCCATCTTGGAGAATAAGTCCACGATTACTAGAATCGTATTGTATCCGGAGCATGGAGGTAGATCGGTGATGAAGTCCATAGAAAGCGTATGCCAAGGGCGAGGTGGGATGTCAATAGGGCGTAAGAGGCCTGCTGGTCTTTCCTTTTGACTCTTGTTTTGGGCGCATACTCCACAGGACATTATAAAGTCTCTGATAGCTTTTTTCCAAGACGGCCACCAGAAGTAGCGCTTGATCTTTTCTGAGGTCTTGGCCATACCGGGATGTCCTTCCATTAAAGAATCGTGATAACAGGCGATTACTTTTTTCTGTAAATCTGTGCTGGGCAGGTATAATCGTTCTTGGAAATACAATAAGTTGTCCTTTACTGCAAAGTCCTTTCCCTGCAGATGCCAATTCTGTATGTCTGCTGGAGTTACAAGTTGCCTGGCTTTATCCTTAACTTCCTCTATGGATTGTGTGGCGATTACACCCAGAATTCTTTGTTCGGGAATGATTGGTACAGGTTTAGGGTTGATCAAGTGTTCTTCCACTCCCATCCGAGAAAGGGCATCAGCTTTACCGTTTTTTGTACCAGGTCGATAGGTAATTATGAAGTCAAACTCGGCAAAGAATAATGCCCAACGGAGTTGTCTAGAGGATTGGGCTTTTGCGGTTTTCAAATATTGCAGGTTTCGGTGATCCGTAGTCACAGTAACGGTGTGTCGGGCCCCCAGCAGATAATGCTGCCAAGCCTTAAAGGCAGACTTGATAGCCAGAAGCTCCTTGTCAGTAATCGTGTAATTGATTTCAGGAGGCGAGAATTTGCGGGACCAAAATGCCACGGGATGCAACTGATTGGTTACCGGGTCCTTTTGTGATAGAACTGCCCCCATGGCAAGGCTTGAAGCATCAGTTTCCACGATGTAGGGGAGTTCGGGGCGAGGGTGTTTTAAGATTGGTGCAGAGATGAATTTAGTCTTCAAATCCTGGAAAGCTTGTTCCGCCTCGGTAGACCATTCAAAACGTTTGTTTTTCTTTAACAAGGCAGTGATGGGCTGGACTATTCGAGAGAATTCGGGGATTAACCTGCGGTAAAAGTTAGTGAAGCCTAACATGCTTTGCACACCTTTTACGGAGGATGGTGATGGCCATTTGAGAACTGCATCGACCTTCTTTGAATCCATACGCACTCCGCCAGGTGATAATATGAATCCCAAGAATTCAACTTCAGTCACGTTGAAAACACATTTTTCCAACTTAGCGAAAAGTTTGTGTTGACGCAATCTTTCGGGGACCATTTTCACGTGTTTCCAATGTTCAGATTCCGATGAAGAATAAACGAGGATGTCGTCAATGTAAACAACAACACACACATCTATGAGCTCTCTGAGGACATCGTTCATAAAATATTGAAAGGCGGCCGGGGCATTGCAAAGTCCGAAGGGCATGACCTGATATTCAAATAGCCCATACTTGGTGCGGAAGGCCGTCTTCCATTCATCGCCCTCTTTTACTCGTACCAAGTGGTAAGCTCCTCTAAGATCCAGCTTTGTATATACGCATGCTTTTCTGACTTGGTCCAGGAGTTCAGGGATCAAAGGTAACGGATATCTATTCTTAACGGTGATCTGGTTCAGGGAGCGATAATCTATACAAGTTCTAAGGTCTCCTTCCTTTTTTTGAACGAAGAACAAAGCTGAAGAAGCAGGGGACTTGGAAGGACGAATAAACCCATTTGCCAGGTATTGATCCAGGTATTGTCGAAGGTGAAGGTTCTCAGGCTCGGTGAGGGCATAAATTCTACTACAAGGAGGAGTAGATCCAGGTATCAGGTCTATCTGGCAGTCATAAGACCTATGAGGAGGTAGAGAGTTAGCCTGATCCTTCCGGAAAACATCTTGGTATTCTAGGTATTCGGGAGGTAACTGGGGAGTCTCTGAAGAAATTGCTGCCAGTGCAACACCAGGTGGAGGGTGACAAGTAGAGACACATTCTGGAAACTGGACCGTTCTTGCTCGCCAATCGATCAGAGGATTGTGTTTCTCTAACCAAGGTATTCCTAGAATAATCTGAAACTGAGGGGCCTTGATCACATTGAACACGATCTTGTCATGGTGTCCATCTTGACTTACTAGCGTCACCTCTTGAGTGGTATGCGTTACTGGCCCGGAGGCTATCTCCGTACCATCCACCGTAGTAATGACGTCCTTTACAGCCTTGGGACAAAGAGTTAGATTCATCCTCAAAACCATTTCATGATCCACATAATTGCCGATGGCACCGCTGTCGACGTAAGCTTCAATTGCATGTAATCGATCCGGACTATCAGGGCTAATGAGGACCATAGGTATCACGAAATGCGAGGTCACGGAACTGGTTTTCACGCTCGGCAAGAGGACCTCTATTCTTGTCGGGCGAAGTCGTTTCCCTGCTCAGAGTTTGTAACTTTGGTTACTGCAGCTCCTACTGCCTTCTTGGCAGGTTTCACCGGACAGTCTCGAAGAAAGTGCCCTGAGTTTCCGCAATAGAGGCATAATTGCAACTGTTTTCTCCTTTCCCGCTCCTTTTGTGTTAGAGGACCTTTCAGACCCCCTATTTGCATGGGTTCCCCGGAGTCTACTCCTTTGGAAGGAGTTGGCGGTTTGGAAAATACTCGAGCATCAAACTTGGAACGATCGGCCTTCCTGTTCTGCAGTCTGTGATCTATTTGAACGACTAAGTCTATATAGTCCAAACAATCTTGTGGGGGATTCACTACTTGGGCTAACACATCTTTGAGCTCTCCACGTAGACCTCTATAAAACAGCGTAATCCTTTTGTCCTCGGGCCATTGAGTTTCCACTATCAGTCTGTTGAAAGACGCAATATAAGCCAAAAGGTCTTGATTACCTTGTCGCAACGAAAGAAGCTCATTGTCCAAGGCCTGCCCCTGTGAATGTCTTGCGAACAGTTTTTCCATACTGAGCTGAAAAGCTTGAAAATCATGGAGGACCGGATCATCTTGATTTACTAGAGGGATCGACCAGTCTGCCGCATTGCCACTAAGGTACGAAAGCACGAAAGCTACTTTAGCTTGATCAGTTGGAAAGGCTGCTGGCCGGCATAAGAAATGCAACCGGCACTGATTGATAAATACTGCAAACCTCTTTGGGTCACCAGAAAATCGTTCGGGTGGAGCCAGAGGTACATTCCCAGGTAGGTTGATCTGCACTGGATTCATAGAGGATGTAGAAGGAAGATTTCCCCCAGCTGCGGGTAACGGGGTCTGTCCGGCTTGTGACTGTAGCAATTGTCTAGCGAGACCATCTGTTCGCTCCTTGGAAATAATCAGTTCCCTTCTTAGAGCATTCGTTTCCTGACGGGCTGCATGCACTTCTGCCCTTAGTTCCCCAAGTAACTGGGCTAGCTGGTCGGTATCCGAGGTTTCCATAGCGCCTGGACGGGAGTTTTGTGGTAGGCTTTGCGTTCTGTAACGCTCACCTGATTCCCATAGAGGCGCCGGTCTTGACTGGGCGTATACCGTATCTTCAAAGGTGATGTGCAACACATGGCTGGCTCTTTGGGCTGGACCTCTGTGCACTGTATGTCTGACTTGAAGGGTAAGATGTCTGCAGATAGAAAATATGGGATTAAGGAACTGGGTTATTGAATGTCTCTCTCTTCTTCCCTTTCTCTTCTCCTGTAGAACCCCAAAGGTTAACGCTCTCACCTTAGGTAAGTGAACGCCGTGCTCTCCATCTGCCTCGGGGCAGGGTGCTGTAACCAGTTTCTTCACTGGATAAGGGGAGCAGGCCTCTTGACTTCAGAGGACTGCTGTCCGTCGTTTACTGCACGAACGGTAAGTTTCGAGTAACTCTAATGTCTCTAAAGCCTTTAGTAATGATGTTTCTTGTTTTGCAGGGTTCCGGCGATGGCGGATGACGGGCTGAAGTGAGTTGAAGATGGAGCCCGTGTGATGAATAGAAGTGCCTGGAAGCACGTAAGTAAGCGCTTGTTGCCTGCTTCACGATGCGCTCTAACTGTCTTTTTATTTTGCAGGTACAGGTTCGGAGCGGCTGCAGGGTGCCGGAATACCCACTGGGTTAGATGTGGAAAGGAGTAATGGCACGTGAGTATTAAAGTTCCCCAATGTCTTTAAACGCACCTTGTTTTGTCTTTCAGATGCGGGATGCAGCGCCGAAGGCCTCCGGAGCATGCGAAGAGTTGATAAGCTTTTGTCTTTCAGATGCCGGAATGCAGTGTGAAGACCTCCGGAGCGCACGAAGAGTAGGTAAGCCTTTGTCTTTCAGATGCCGGAATGCACCGCGAGGCGTTGGTGACAGCCGATGGACCAGGTAAGTGAAGAGCTGTCACTGAAGACCGTAATGCTAACCTGTTCTTTCTTGTCTTTATAGGTGTTGCTGAAGACTGGATTCAGGATGCTAAGCCTTTTTCCTTAGGCCCAGGATCAGATGCAGAAGACACGATGAGCGTTCTGCTGCAGAGGATGCAGAATAACGCAAAGCAAGATTCATCCATCGGGTGTGGTTTAAATAGCCTCCTGTAGTGCTTAGGTGTCTCCTTCCACAGCCACGCCTAGGTAAGAAAAGAGTTCCTGCTTTCCAGAAGAGTTCCAGTGTTCTGAATCTAGGGAGTGGCTCCTGCCCCACCCAACAGGAAAAGTAGTTCCAAACAGAAGAGGATCAGAGGCTCAACTGGCAGGCAAGTAAGCAGCATGGTCTGCTGCAGGTAAGTCCACCCAAGCATTATGAGCCCGGCGCTTCCAGCGCTGGGACTGGGCATATTTATGAGCCTGGTGCCACTGGCGCCAGGACTGGGTCCAAAAGGTCCCAATTGGGACTGGTTGGCACTCGGAACCTGGGTTATGGATCTGCTTCCAAGGGAGTTGGGAAAACCCTGACCTTTTGGAAGCAGAGATCATGACAACTTATTTGTTTTGAAGATCACCTGTTTTAGAGGTAAGCATATATTGTCCACATGACAGTGGCCAACCAATCACAATCCCAGTTCGTATGTAATGTATACTTAGATGTTCCCCTTAAGCCTTTCACAATCACTAGTAGGTTTTCCATTATTTGTCACATAGTATAAAGTCTATGTTTTGTGAAAAGATTGCTGAGAGAAATCTAGTAAATGCCTGTTGTAACTGCCTGTTTCAGATAATTGATAATAAAACAGTACTTTGCCATCTTTGGTTCGGTTATTCAGATTCAGAATTATTCTGTGAACCCATCCATTGCATGCACGTTGCTAAAGGGATCTAAGCTCAATTTAAGGTATAAACACCTTGGTGTCATTGTGGGAATTGTTGTGAAAGGCACAGAGGCTGCGAAACTGAGGAGGCCGATGTCTAGGGGCAAGAGGAGGTGAAAGGACTGTAGAGGAAGAAGGCTGGTTGGAGGAAAGGAGAGGAAGGAGGAGATCATTTTGGGAGGAAGGGTAGAGGGAACACCGGAGAGAAGGGAGGCAAGAGCATTAAAGAAGTGGTTGGAAGGAATTGTGAGGAGTGAGGTGGAGAGAACATTTCAGAGGCAGTTGCAGCTGTGACAAGGAGTTTGACACAGGTAGGTATTGCACACGATACAGTAGACAAAGGTGGATTATTAGTTAAATGCTGGAAATGCGGATGCTTTTGCCAGTCCTTGACAACCCCAACTTCAATTGTGCAAGGCCTAGTGTGCAAGCTCATGTGGGCCTGGCAGAGGGGCCTACTGCTGTATGAAAGATGAAAAGATGGCCAGTGGAACCAGGAGACAAGAAAGTATCATCCAAAACCCTTAAAAACCTTGGGCCTTTGGGTGGCTGTGAACCAATTCTCCTCTCCGTGAAGGATCCCAAATTGAGACTTGCAAAACAAAGAACTGTTGAACCCAAACAGAAGCCATTGTGTTGTTGTTAAAACTAGTTGTATGTTGTCTATCATCACTTACTTGGCCCAATACTGTAAATTACCTTAATAAATCCTACTTTAATATTATGTCTTGTTGGATCCTTGTTGGCTTTGTGACACTCATCTCTGTTAGAGAGCTCATAACATGGTAAGACTTGTCCATCTCTTTAGGAGAGCGTGACACATTGTGGAAGTTGGATCCTCTCTCCTGCACATGCTTTTGGATCTAGGAACACTTAAATGGACCACAATGGAACCTTTCCAATTCTTCTCTCATGATCCTCAACCATCTATGCTACTTCTGCGATAATTGTCAGACACCCTAGCGCCACCAACCACAACACTCCACTTGCCCGTGGCTGACTTGTGCCAGGAAACAAATAATCATCCTCTGAATTGGTGGGTTGTCCAAATTCCTATTGCTGGGGTTGGAATAGAGGTGTCTTGCTGTAGTGTGATGGCATTTAATCCTTGCTCATCTTAATGAATGTCATCTATTCAATGTGAGGCTCAGAGAGGCCTCTTCCGCAGCCAGACAGAATTGCCCAGCACCAGTTAAAGCTCTGTAACACTCTCCGCTAGTAGGAGGTTAACATAAGCTTTCAATGGCCAATCAGACAAACAATGTTAACTATGCATATTACTTACTATGCTAAACTCGTAGTGGACCATCAGCTTCTCTTCAATGGCATGTATCAATAATATATGAATCCACCGTATGTGCACTTGTAGACCTGCTGACACATATATCTTGCCTGAGTGGGTGAAAGATCTGCCTCACAGCCGCTTCCACACTCTCAAGTGTGGATTGCTGTTCTCCAATCTGTATTCAGATTTAGGAGAGAAGAGGCGGGCACTGCCTGATCATGTGTTTGTCCGCTGTGGTGAAGAGCACAGCTCAGGTGTCAGGGCATTTCTTTGCTGTCTCTAATTATTATGTAATTGGTCTTCTAAGCACCTGATAACTGCATCCTTGAAGATGGTGAGCACATGCTGCATTGAGAAGACGGGTCTGCTGGGGGTGCATACATGCACACCTACCTTTTATCTGCACACAAACTCCATGGAAAGCTTCTTGAAATCAGGAGCCACATTTATTTCACAGGATGATGCCAGTGCTATCTTATGCCGGTGACCTTGTCCTTCTCGAAAGGACCCCGTGGGTCCTTCAGATCCTTTTGGACAGATGGACCATAATAATCTGGGGTCATGGCATTAGGCCCTTAAGCAAAGAAGCTATCATCTTTCACAGTGGCAGGCAGTATCCTTATTGTCCCGGAGTTTAATTATCTCAGCATAAACTTCACAGGGAATTTAGGTGCTATTGTCATGTTAAGAAACAATCTCCATGAATGAGCCAGTCCCGTAAATCCATCCCTTGTTTCACATGCACTTCTCCAATACACCTGGTGAGCCTGACTATTTCAACATTTACAGGCCGATTCATGGAATTAATGTGCGCTGAAAATCTCTGCGCAAGCATGCGAAAGCATGCGAATCGCAGCGCAAGTGCGAAAATCGCAGTGCAAGCTTGCGAAAGCCGCGCACATCGTTTCATGGAAGTCCGTGTGTGTGTAAATATTGGGATGTGCGCTAAAATCCTGCATGGCACACGCGGGCGCACACGTCATCAAAAGGGCGTGCGCTACATGCACAGCGAAAGCGCACATAGCGCAGCGCACACAACAAAAGTAGGCGGAACATGGGGCGTAACACACGGAATGGGGAACAAAGTGTGAAAATGTGGGCGTTACGGGGGAAGTACAGGAGGTAAATGCGTGGAACGCCCACACGCGCGCCTACAACACGTATTCATGGAATCGAACAGGTGAAATGCATGTGCCAAAAAAGACGCGCTAATCCAGAAACACGTACGCCAAAAGGAAGCAGGCGTACGCGGACCCGCTCAGCAGAAAAGTGCACGGAAACAACAAACAAGCTCAGACACTACGATGAATATACCGTTCCTCGCAACAGTGGTCGTGGGGCACCGCAGGAGGAGGAGGATAGTCGGGGCCAGAATTTTTACACCCAGGACCAGCCTTTTTGGGATGTCTGATGACCAGGTGTATGGGAGGTACAGGTTTCCACCTCACATAATACTCGACCTGGTGAGTGAGTGGGAGGATGACCTCACATCACCCACCCTGTGCTCCCAAGCACTGAGCCCCTTGGAAAAGGTACTCAATGTACTGCACTACTTGGCCACTGGTTCATTTCAGCGGACAAGTGCCATAGTGGGGGGGTGTCACAGGCCACGCAGTCACGCTGCCTTCACCAGGTGTTGGCCATCATGACTGCACGCCCATCAGTCTGCAGGCACATATACCGCCCAGAACACCTGCAGAAAGGCAGGCTGCCATCCAGGATTTTTACAGGGTGGCACACTTCCCCAAAGTGCTAGGTGCCATTGATTGCACCCATGTGGCTCTACGTCCTCCCAGGGCAACTGAGCACATCTATAGAAACCGCAAGCACTGGCATTCCATCAACGTGCAGGTAGTATGTGATGCCAAGGGAATCATCACCTCAGTATGTGCCAACTATCCAGGGTCCACCCATGACAGTTTCATTTACAGAATGTCAACCCTAAACCGGGACCTAGAAGCTTGGCGGCATGGCGATACATGGCTGCTAGGTGAGTATAAATGCCTCTCCACATGCATGCATGTCAGATACTGAGTAATGTCACAACCCCACTAATGATATCCATCATCACCTCCCCAGGGGACAGTGCCTACGCACTGAGCACCCACCTGATGACGCCAAATAGGAACCCCACCTCACCACCCGAGGTAAGATACAAAACAGCCCATATTGCAACCTGGGGCATAGTGGAGCGCACATTTGGAGTGCTCAAGTCACGCTTTCGCTCCCTTGACCTCTCTGGTGGGCAGCTGCTATACGCGCCCCCAGTAGTGTGCAGGATCATAGTGGCAGCATGTGTCCTGCACAACGTTGCAACCCGACGGGGCCTGCCGGTGGACATGGTGGTGCCCCCACATCCCCAACCACATGCACGGCTGCTGCGCATGGGAGGGGAAAGGGCACATGGTGAGGCAGCTGGTGGCTGATTACTTCACCTAAATTCACACCCCTGTGGAGTGCACACAGCCCTGGTACATACCAGCTGACAATCAATGATGATGACATAAGGGACAGTGAACTGTCACAACCATACCAGCCTGAGATTGGTCATCTGGAAGTGTTACATTGTGTGCATCCCTACCTACCCAAAGACAACCAATGATGTGTCACAAAAAGACACACATTTATGCTGCATGAATGACTACCCCCTTGCAAAATAGAACATGAAAACAGCGCCATGTCACCCAACCCCTCCCCATCTCCGCTACCCAACACACCATGGCATGTGATGCAATGTGAAAGCAAACAAAGGAATGCACAACACATGACACAAGTGACACAAAGTGCACTGTCCCAAATGGAAACAGGCCACAGACAATATGCTCCCAGTAATCAATAACAAACAGCACACATGACCAAATACTTACCAGCAACACAATACAGCAACACAGGGTGAAACATTGCCAAAATATGACAGTACCAAATCAAAGTAGTGCAAGATTTACAACCTGAATAAGCCAGCACATCCACCCCTTCCAACTGCAGAGTGTTGACGTCAGGCAAATGTGTCAGTGTACTGCATACAACATGAACTGCATCCGCAAAGGAGACGGCCTTGTGAAGACATGAAGAAGGTACCTGTGAATAAGGAGGAAGACATGGATGCCCAAGCACATATCAATACACCATGCAGTGTTAAATACAACAACAATCCCCACTAGGGATGTACACACAGTTTTGACTACAGACTGCCCACACAGCTCATGGGAGCCCAATACCACTGTGTAAGTCACTGTCACTTGGTCACACCCTTTGCAAGCCCATGGAAAGGGAAGCAGGATGGGTGTGTGTGTCAGGAACCCAAGCATCTAACCCAAACAGAGGACAAGCCTGCATGTGCCCAGCTGGAATACACAGTGGATGCCCATGGGAGCCACACAAGGCAACACACAGTAAAAAACAATTAAAAAAAATAATAAATGGCCATGTGGGGGACGGGGGAGGCCACCCAGGAGGTTCGAGGACAGGGTGCACACCAACACCCACATGCGTGGATGTTGCGAAATAAAAAATATCTCCATGGTCTCATGGCCTGCACGGCTACGCTATTGTGGGAGAACTGCTGCTGTCGCTCTCTTCACCCTCTGCTTCTGAATCAGGCGGTGTGGTGCTATGGGAGGCAGCCCACGCAAAGCCCTGGTATGGTCCTCCATGGCAGCAAGCATGTGGGTGTTGAAGGTCTGATTCTGGAGGATGATAGTGCGGAGATCCCCATGCAGCACCTCACGGGTTGCCTGCATTTCTGCACGCATGGCCTAGCGTGATGTCCAGATCTCCTCCCGAGTTGCCTGCAGCTCAGATGAGAGCGGTTGTGTGAGCTGCTCCAGCTGCTGTTCTGACCTTAAATTTCAGGAAGCCTCAAGTTCACTTAGAGTCTGCCTGAGGAACTGAAGTTCTAACCTCAGGGCTTCCCTGTGGCCCTGTGACTCCACAGAAATGGCTTCCCGCAGAGTCTCCAGTGCCGCCCATCGGTCCCTGTTGGACGCCAACATGTCTTCTCTGTGTGATTGGCAAATGGAGTCTGTTGCCTGCTGTTGTTGCTCCATCTGTCTTTCAGGGGGGAGAATGGAAGTGACCACCCTCTCCATTGCCTGAGCCATCATTTCAACTGATGCTCCCTGTTGTGCTGCAATACCGTACATGGAGTTTTCCCATACAGTATTGCCTGGTGGCGCACGGCCACCGCGTTGGCGGGCACCACACCTGTTTGGGACAAGGCGATCTGCACCTTGCTGTGCTGGCACTGCCTGGGGCTGCAGGACTGCATTCCCCCTCTGATCTGCTGGCCCAGGAACAGGATCAGATGTTGTGGAGTGTGACCCTGCATCCGTAACCGCCAAAGGCGGAGTTACCAACACTGACATCCCCATAGAGGGGTCTACCCTGGTGCAGATGGGTTGGTCAGAACAGAATCCCTGCCAGAAACACTCACCTGCGACAGCACAGTAGTCTCATCATCCGATTCAGCACCTGAATCATAGAGGTCTGGGGAGGTGCAACCAGAGACACCCCTGGACAGTATGGTCTGCAATAAGATTGGGTTTTCACCCACCACCACACCACGTCCTCCACTGGTGTCCGGTCGTGCCTGAGATTCCTCCTGGGTCTGCACCATCTCCTCCACCAGAGGAGCAGGAGCTCCCCCGGACCCTGCAGAGGCAGTGGTCTCCCTTTCCTGGATCCATCCTGAATTGCCCTCGAATTCGGGTAAGAATCATTATTCTGTGCGAGATTCGTTTTTTCTTGCTGCTAATTGCACCAGTGATCCGCCGACCTGCAAGAATATCTACTCAGCCTGCATGTTTTAAACTTGATGCCTACAGCTGCTGTGTTTGCCCCTGCCACCATTAGCCACCACAAGGTTTTTACACTTCCAAGATGGCCGCCCGGCATGTCTGAAGGAACCCCAGTGCCTAACTGAGCACATCCGACTGTCCTCGCATCCGATTGGCCATTGAGCCACCTTAAGCAGCCTATCGCCAGCCGGTAGGCGAAGCCGGCCCACTCCCAGCAAGGCCCAGGATAACAAGGCCAATACCTGTCTTCACCTGTCCTCAGCCTTCCTCGCCGTTTGCCCGGACCCCCTGCCGGATTCCAGACCAACCTGAACGGTAAACGCCACTTCGCTTTTAAATTGAACTGCCTAGACTCTGGAAAAGGCTTTGTTACCACGAGCTACTTATTGCCACTCTCGTGCACTCAGGCCTTATTGCATGCTGTATCTGTGCCCAAAGTTGCTGCCATTTCCAGTACATAGGTGCTCATTCGTATTTAGACTACTGTGTCGCTAATCATCCCTGTCACATATAACTGCACTGTGCCTCACTGCTGCTCGGCTACCCTATGCAATTCTAGCTGCCATTTTTAACCGCATTGTGACCATCTGCTCTGTTCTGCTGATCTGCTCACCAACTGCCTCTAGATCTGTTTACCTGCAGCCCAATGTGTCCCCGCTCAACATACTTTTATAGCCACTAAACTCAATGTTGTGCTTAATCTGCTCTATGTGCTATTCTGAAGTTAGGGGTTATTCTGATTCTAGGTGTTATCTTGAACTAAGTGTTACTCTGAACCTAGGTGCTATTCCCATTCCAGGCGCTATTCTGAATACATGCTGCTCTGATCCAAGATGTTAATTGGTACACTGGCGCAATTCTAAACCTAATGCTGTGCTAATTGACAAACACTTACTATGACCACTTTGCTTACCTGTACCTGAGCCAATCTGCAACCTTGCACTACATGGATTAGGTAGTATTCGGCTACTCCAAGCAGGCCGCACTGTCCACTGCTAGATTTCGACCCTAGACAGGACACACACTGCACCTTACCCCCCTCACACAATGTTCCTCCCGGGCCTTTACTCTATACTACTGAGAACCATTCTCCACATCACCAATTCCGCATGCCTGCCCAGCTCACCCCTTAACTTGACCAGCCTAGGCACCGCATCACCCACCCTCACAGAGCCCAGCACCACAATCATGCTTAGCCTACTCGCTCCCCTATGCCTTTCGGACAGGCTGACCAGATTACGATCCAGACTGCCAAAAATACACGAGCCTAGAGCCAGGGACTCCACACAATCCATACTCACACACCGAACCTCCATCAGCTCCTGCGCTAACCTTACGCTAAAAAAACCCGAACCTAAACCCGTCAACTCCACTACAACCAACAATAGAGCGCTCATCACAGCTACCACCCCCACCCCTGCCAAAGCCAAAACCCTACCTATAAAAGGTGCCCTCATCAACGCACGCTCCATGATTGCCCATGCCACAGACATCGCTGATCTCATTTTAGCTGAAGATCTAGACTTCCTAGCCATAACAGAGTCCTGGCTTCATGCAGCCGCAGGCCCAGCCCTTTCGCTAGCCATCCCCACTGACTACACCATCATCCGAGCGGACAGAACTGAAGCTAAAGGCGGTGGTTTGGCCATCATTGCCAAGACCCACCTTAACATCAGACTCAGCTCCGCCACACACCACCCATCATGTGAATCACTTACAGCCAAACTACCCATCGCTAACTCCCAAACAATATCCATTCACTTACTATACAGACCGCCCGGACCCCCGGGATCTTTCGAGGAAGACCTCAATGCCATCCTTACCGACAACCTAAAAAACTCCTCACAATGCCTTCTCTTAGGAGACTTCAATTTAGGCTACAAAGACCCCAAAGACAATCAAGCCACTCTCATCAGCAACACCCTGTCTGAACTAGGCTTCACACAAAAAGTAACCAGCCCCACCCATAACAAAGGGAGAACCCTTGATTGGATAGCAGACTATAACTGTGCCGTATCGATCACTAACAACACTCCCCAATCCTGGACCGACCACCACCTCCTCTCCTTCTCACTTGAGGCCTCAAGCCCTACAACCAACATGGCACTAGCCCCAGCCATCCAAACGAGAAGCAAAAAAAATATCACCGTAGAAAAACTGATCCCACTCATTCTTCCTACACTAAGCCAACTCCAAGACTCTAATCCCTATGACCTCGTAGAAGGCTATAACAACACCATGCGCATAGCCTTAGACGCCATTGCACCATTGAAACTTAGAAAATCCAAACCAAAAAAGCACCTCAACCAATGGTTCTCCAGCCATCTTAAAACCCTTAGATTGGAAAAGAGTAAACTGGAACAAGTCTGGAGACAATCTCCGACTGACCACAACAAACTATTGCTTAACAAAATAACGGCCAACTATAAAAAAGAAATCATAGCGGCCAAACAAGAATCCTATAACCTGAGAATCTCCCAATCCAACTCCAGCTCCAGAGAATTATTTACTATCCTGAAAGAATTGGAAACCCCGGTAACAATCCCAGATACTTGCATTAAAAACAAACAATGGTGCACCAGTGTCCAAAATGCACTAATCAACAAAGTCACTGGCCTTCAAACAAAAATTAAAAATAAGAAAGACTCCCTCACCAATCTTACCAACCCCATCAACGCCCACTCGAGCCCTCCACCCTCACACCACACACCTAACTCTGCTCGCTTCAGCTTTTCCAAAGTCTCTTCCCTCGAAGTAGAAAAAATAATTCTTGGCCTTAAACCTTCCAACTGCAAAGGTGACCTCTGCCCCCCACAAATCATTAAAGACGCGGCACGAGACCTCTCGCCATTCATCACCAGACTCATCAATGCCTCTTTTTCCTCAGGAACAGTCCCCAGTAACCTTAAAGAGTCCTGGGTCCTCCCTCTCCTCAAAAAACCCTCCCTTGACCCGTCCATCCCAACCAACTACAGACCGATTACCACCGTCCCATTCCTGCTCAAGATACTAGACAAGACAGCATACCTACAAATTCAAAAGTATCTTGAAACAAATCACCTTCTAGGAATAAGACAATCCGGCTTCAGACCCCAACATGGAACTGAAACAGCCCTGATAGATCTGAAAGCCCAAATAGACGACCTTAGAGATAACGGGAAAACTGCATTACTACTCCTGCTAGACCTCTCTGCGGCGTTTGACCTAGTTGACCATAAAATCCTATGTAATCATTTAGACTCAGCTGCCCACTTTTCACAAGAAGCCATCAGTTGGATTGAGTCATTCCTCAACAACAGATCCATGCGAGTCTTCTCCTCCTCTGCCGCCGCCGAACCCATCCCCATTACATGTGGAGTCCCACAGGGCTCGTGCGTCTCCCCCACTCTGTACAACGTGTTCACAAAGCCCCTGTTTGATGATCTAGACGGCCTGGGTATCACCTACACTAACTACGCCGATGATACACAGATCCTCATCCCGTTGACGGGAGATTACAACCAGGATTTGGCCTTGGTGAACATGGTGTATCTCATCATCCAGGCATGGATGGCTTCGCACAGTCTATGCCTGAATGATGACAAAACTGAACTCATCATCCTTGGTTCTACGTCCAACCTAACCAAACTCGACCACAATTATGCCAACTTCATCATAGATGGGATCCTAATCAAGGTTTCGAAAGAAGTAAAAACCCTAGGAATATACCTCGACTCCTCCCTAACCTTCCACAAACAGGTTAGCTCGATGGCATCCTCTACGGCCTACACATGTAAGCTCATAAGAGCAGCCAAACCCTTCCTCTCCACCCACAGCTGCACTACACTTGCCAGAGCATTGGTATTATCCAAACTGGACTATTGTAACGCCCTCTACATAGGAGCCACCAAACAAATCACCAACAAAATTCAGACGCTACAAAACAACGCCCTTAGGGCAGCACTCAATATTCCCAGGAGGGAACACATTTCCAATATCAGGAAATCCCATAACTGGCTCAGCACAACAGACAAAATCCTGCTTAAAGTAGCATCGCTCACCCACAAATGCCTGAATAATGCTGCCCCACGCTATCTGGCAGACAGAATATGCAAACACAGCCCCATCAGACCCACCAGAACCTCCAATGCTAATCTGCTCACCGTCCCCAGGTTTAAACGCACTAAAATGGGTGGCAACAGCTTCCAGGTGAAAGCACCCCAACACTGGAACTCCCTACCACCATCGCTCAGAACTCCCCAACCTTACTCACTTTTTAGACGCAACTACATCCATTGGTTAAAGAACACGAACCACTAACACCTCTAACACCACACGGCTGCTCTCCGCGTTGCATGCTTTAAGAGAATCTGTAAATTTGTAATACTAAACTTGTATATATTTGTAATTCTTTAAATACATCTACTGCATTCTCTCCTGCCAAACTGTACACATGTTCCTTCATCGTCACACTGTAATTATGTAATGTAATGTATAATTATGTAATGTAAAGTATAAGCATCCTGTAACCAAGCTTTGAATCACCTTGCTGCTCATGCGCCCTCATACCCTCGGGTCTGGTGCGCAATACAAATGAATAAACTAAACTAAACTAACTAAACTCCACCTCTACAGCATCAAGTGCGTCATCACCTGCAAAAACATGAAAGACAACAAATGGAAACAGGCATGAGCACCATAGCACACACATAGGCCTTACAAGCCAGAGATCCAGTACATGATTTACACATGTCCCACATGACAATAACCCTGGCATGCATGCACTGTCAATGAGTTGGAAGGGGAGGCAAAAAGCAGACCCTGAGGACACCAAGATGGAAAAGCAAAACATTTGCTGCATGCTGGGTTGCACTGGCATCACACATTAGCCTGTGAGTGGCATGTCCAATACACATACATGATACATGCCAGCACACAGATGGCATGTAGCCTAGCAGTGGTACATTTGACAAGTACAGCCATATGTCAGTGAATGAGTACTGTCACCCATCCATGTGAGATGGACATGGTGAGATGAGAAATGCTAAATAGTGTGACAAAATACGCATGTGCCACACACTGCAACACATCCAGTGTACAATAATACAGTGATCGCAGGCAGATATACACATCAATGGTTGGTCACTTCAACATGACAGGAAACAACTATCATGTTCCACATTCAAACAGGCCCCAAAAATTAATGTGACCAGGCCAATACTCAATCAGCCTGAATGGTCTAATCATTCACACAACAAGGCAACAAATGTGGGCCAATGTGGGGTGCAATCAATGACAGAAGCATATCACATATGTGGCATTATGGCAGAAAAATGCATTGCAAAAATGGGAGAATTGAAACAATCAGCCTGAATGAACACTGAAAAATTCAGTACAATATTGTAGCAAGATGACAGTTCAAGGGCAACTGAAGTAATGTGGCGCTAATTGGCTACTGTGGGCATAAGGGATACTGTCATACCCAAATCGAAGGCCGGTGAATGTTTTGGAGGAAGCACATGGGTGACCCATACCACTCAGGAGTGCACACCCTCACCTGGCACTCAATCAGAACCCGTCACCCAAACAACATACACATGGATTACACACACATGCATGTGCACTCACCGGACAATGCGTCATAATCTGGTAGGTCTCCCACGCCTTGGATCTGTTCCTCTGTGACGAAGGTTCCAGCAACAGACTTATGTTCAGTGAGTTGGTTGTCCTCTGGTGGAGACCCACCGCCAGTCACCAGAGTAGAGGCATGATTTGAGGCCAGCTTGTTCTTTGCTCTGCGTTTCAGGTCATTCCACCGCTTGTAGCAATCATTAGCTGTGCGCCTCACAAATCCAAGGGCATTAATCTGGTCCGCGATGGTCTGCCAGTGTCCCCTACATTGACCAGGTGTGGTCTTGCACCCTGCAGTCACCACCATTTTGCGGCTATGTGCCGACACATAGGCCACAAGTGCATCAAGTTCGGCGTCATTAAAGCTAGGCTTCCTTGACGTGCCGGAGTGTGTATCCGTGTCTGGAGTCTCAGCCTGTAGTGCCAGAGCACCCTTCTTCTTTTGCGGATCCTGAGTGGCTTACGCTGCTCTGGTCAGAAGGGGCAGAAGCGCAGGCAGACTGGGTACTAGAAGTGTGCGAATGCACAATGACCATATGTCTTGGTGCAGGCATTGGCTGCAGGGTGACGTTGGCAGGGCCAAAGTCGGTTTGATGGACCTGGACCGAAACTGTCCCGGCTGGGAGTCTCAGAGCTGGGGTGGATAGAGCTGCAGCTGCCCCTGCAGCCTCCCCACCCTGTCTACTTGGGGCAGCAGATGACATTGCTTCCCCAGATCCACGTGGCCTGGTGACAGCAACTTGCACCGCCACACATGGCTTAGACTTGCTGACCAGGAAGTCAGCCTGGGAGTCATCCTGTGCTGGTTCAGGTGCCAAAATGGGCCGGTCCAACAAGGGCTGAGCTGGGATGGTGTCAGCTACGTTTCCCACAACCATGGGGGGGCATGGGTGTCCCTGATTGGTCCTCCACACACAGGTGTCTAGGGGCACCCTGCAAATCCTGGCCAAGTCCCATACTGCGCCCACCACGCCCACCTTTTGGAGGTCGGCCACCTTTGCCTCCCTTACTGCTTGGTCGCCTCCCAACTATGGCACTGATGTTGTTGTGCGTATGGGATTTGCAGTAAACAATTGTCCTGGGCAATTGGGGTGAAAGGGGTAGGGTACTAGATGGAATTCGTACCCTACTGCTCTAGCAAGGCTGTATGTGACCCCTGGGGGAAGATGACGGGTCATGCAATGCACAGGCACCCCAATAACAAAAGCACATGTGCACGCAACCCCTGGTAGACCACGTGCGTGGAAAAATAAACCCACACTACGCTGTGGCACCCAGAAACACAAAAATAAGCGTACACGTGTTACACGCAGCCTACAATGACCTCTGAAGGGGTACGCGACACGGGGGCAACCAGAGAACCAGAGTTGGAAAATACATGCGCGACTCACCGTCTGCCTTGTAAAATAACGTGAAAAAGACGCACGTGTGCGCGTAGGCAACACCCTGGCCAAAAGAAGAAAAGAACGCAGTCTGAGGAAACAGGGAGTACGAACTGGAAACGTTGTGAAGTAATCGCGTGTGAACCGACAAGAAGTACAAGATACACCCGCTCGCTCTCCACAATAAGCACGTACAAGGAAATAGCGTGATACTCGTACCTTTTAAGCCAGCCCACACATGAAACATCACTTACGCGCTTACGTGCTAAGGCTCTTTCCTCCAATAGCACAGTGACTACAGTTTTCTCACGTGCTGATTCACTATGCACCCGTGTTGTGGGCAATGCCTGCGCTCCCAACATCACTGACGCGCTTACACGCTAAGGGCCTTTCCTCGAATTACACGCTGATGTGAAATGTTTTCACGTACCAAATCACTTCGTATCAAGCTGGCCACGCGAATACTCACGGAAGACCACGCTCCTGCCCAAAAGGCCATTTTCCTGCCCCCCAGAGCCCCGAGCACGCTCCCACCTGCCATCTGCTGCTGCCTGACTGCCTGCTGCCCACGTGCCCTGCTATTTGCTGCCTGCACGTCAGCCAGGGTTGCAGTTGCTGTGACCACCCCTGCTGGAACTGAAGACTCCCGACTGGGATACCATCGCTCCACAGCCCAGCCCAGGACCCAGTTGCCCACCCACACCTGCCTCTGGGGTTGCCATGTCGGGCACAACACCATCTGACACCACTGGCAACCCCCAGCCAGAGAGGCAGAGGGCCACCAGCTTCAGTGCCAGGGAAGTTGGTGTCCTGGTGGAGCAAGTCCTGGGGCAGTATGATGCCCTCTTTGGAAGTTCGCGCGCCGACAATGAAGGACGGACCAGGATCTGGATGGACATCGTGACTGCCATCAACGAGGAGGGGGTGGCAGTCCGTGACATCAAACATATCCGGAAGCGCTGGGAGGACTTCAGGTCCAGCACCTTCGACAAGGCCCAACGCCTCTTGAAGGCAGCGGATGCCAAGGGGCGCTGGGGCCACCTGTTGGACCACCAAATGAGGGTCCTGCAACGCACACGCCCAGCGCTCCACGTCCAGGTCCTTGAGAGGCAGACCCGTCTGGAGTCGAGCAGTAAGTGTACATGCATACTGATTGGACGCTGTGCGTGTTGTGGTGTGCCAGTATTGTGCAGTTTGCACATGTGTATTTGTAGGGCCATGTATGGATGTGTATGTACAGGGGCGTGAGGCTGACACATGTGAGTCCTCTCATGTGTGAGACACATGGATGGTGTATGTGTTGGTAAGCATGTAGGCCAAATGCAGGTGTGGGAGCACACATGTTTGAATTACTGTGTATGTACGTTGGCATGGTTGTGGTGTCACACATGGATGGTGGTTCCAGCTGCATGTATCTGCACTGTGTACATGTGCATGTGTGTGTGTATTTGACAAGTGTGCAACTGTGATGCAACATGGATGCATGTGACACTGACATGTTGAAGGCTGAATGGCACATGTGACATGGATGGCGATCTCATCACTGCGACAGTTAGTGGAGATGTAAACATGCATGTAAGTGTGGTGGCCTGTGTGCATGTGTTGTGCACTCCCTGTATTTCATGTGACATCAGGCTCACCTTCGGCTGCTCGTGCTGTTGTTTGTGTATGGATGGTGCTGCCTGGTGGAATAATGCTGTTGAATTGCTCATGTGTGTGAGTTGAAATGACATGTGTGTTGGGGAGTGTGATGCCATGTCTGAAGTTTGACACTGACACTCATGTACAACTGTCATGTGTGTATCAGTCCATTGTCCAGTGCCCTGATGCCTGTGTTCTATCTCTCCCTGTCTGCAGCGTCAACTGATGAAGAGGGCGGAGAGGGTGCTGTGAAGCAGAGCGGCAGGGACCGCACCACCAGCCGGAGACGCAAGGCCCGGCTCCCCTCCCAGGTTGCCATCTTGTTGGGGGGTGAGGAGTCTGGTGCCGCGTCCCAGGCCGCAGCTGCCGAGGGTAGGTCCAAGAGGCGGAGGTTGGAGGTGGACTCCTCGGCAGCAGAAGGGGCAACTGAGACCCCACAGGGTCCGACGGAGGAAGATGGCACAGAGTCATCCAGGTTGGTGGGGGGATTCTTAGAGGAGGAGGCCATGGAAGGGACAAACACGGGGTCTGGAGGTGGGGATTCCACTGGTGCTAGTGGTGCAGTGCAGGGGCAGGGACAGGAGGCAGCACAGGCCACCGCGGAGGTGCCTGTGTGTAATCCTGTCCCAGATCCTGTGACTGCATAATCCCGCACCAGCAGGGATGCCTACCTCCAGACCCGTTTTCAGGGAGGGGATCCGTTTACAACAACTGGCCTTCCTCTCCCTGCAGACGTGGCTACCCGGGTCTGGGTTGAGCCTATCCTGAGTGGGATGGCGTTGCGTCAACGGGGCATGCGAGGTGACCTGCAGTGTTTTTTCGTGAAGACACTGCACGTCATCTCGAATGCCTCATTGACGCGCTGACCTACTGGGACTGGTCACCAGGGCTGGATTCCTCTGTTTGCTGGACCTTGTTCTGACCCCCTCCTCACCTGAACACCCTACGCGCCAGTCGTCCTCCATGCAATCTTCCCACCCATGTATCACCTGGGTACCCTGTGGAGCTGCCTCTGACCCAACGGCCAGGCTAGTGGGGGACACATCACTGCCACAGTCAGGAGTCGGACGTCCAGCAGGGGTGGCCACCACGACAACTGCACCCCATCCAGAGGAGGACGTGCAGGCAGCAAGAGCAGGGGCACGGGCACAGGCACAGCAGCAGCAGCAACAAGGTGGGAACCATGATGGCTCAGGGCCATCGACATCGGAGGAGCAGGCATCGGCCAGAGGGCAGGAGGACCCAGGATTACAAGTGACTTCCGTGTGGCAGCGGTTGGGCCACGCCATAGATGCGGAGCGGCAGCGGGCAGAAGAGGCACAGCTCACAATGGTCAGGGCGGAGAACTCCATGCGGAGGGCACTGAGGCGGGCCGTGTACCTCGAGGCAATTCGCAGGGAGTTGGAGGTCAACATGTTATCGTCCCTGCGAACCCTTGGGGCCATGGAAGAGGACCACCTCCAGGACATTGAGTGGGAGTTCGAGGATGCCCTGTCCCCGAACATCGAAAATTGAGCCGTCGGACTAGCCCGCTGCCATTGTAAATAGTTTTTAGTGTTAGGTTTTATTTTCATTTTCCTTTGATTTGGGGTGATTGGACTATGCCCCACACATTTGTATATAGTTTTTTTCTTAGGTAGTTTGTTAGGTAGGTTTCATTTCTTTTGTTGGGCTCATGGACCCTTGACAATGGATTGTACATAGCTGGATAATGGATTTATTTGAACTTTTCGTTTGGATTTGAACATGGATTGATGGATTTTTCTTTTTGACAATGGATTGTACATAGTTGGACAATGGATTAATTTGTACTTTTTCTTTGGATTTCACCATGGATGAATAGATTTTTCTTTTCATGTTTCCTTTGGATTTGCTTTGGTGGAGGGAGAGTTTGGACTATTTTTCTTTTGGATTTCTTTTGATTGGATATACTTTTCATTTACTAATCTTTTGGACATGCTTTTCATTTCATGTTTCCTATTTGTTATGCTTTCATTTCATTGCTTTATTTTTGTCCATAATACATTTTGATATTTTACTTCCATGTGTGTGATTGGCTCATTGGGTTAATGCATGTGAAAATGTGGGTTTACCCAATCAATACCAACCAGTGTGTGTGTGACAGACATGTGTTGATGTACATAGTTGACTTTTGATTTGTGTCTTGAGATAGGCATGCCAGTGTGGGGTGGATTGGGAAATCATTGCGTCTCAAGACTGGGGTGGCGTGCTGTGGTATTTTGGTGTAGAAGTTGGCCATGATTGTGCATATTTTTGTCATGAGGGGGGGCATGAGTGGAAGGTGCCCCTCACTGCTGGGGGGTGGGGGTGCAGGGGGACATGAGTGGGACATGAGTGGGGGCCTGCTGGCAGGTGCCCCTCAATGCTGGGGGGTGGGGGTGCAGGAGGACATGAGTGGGACATGAGTGAGGGCCTGCTGGCAGGTGCCCCTCACTGCTGGGGGTGGGGGCGCAGGGGGACATGAGTGGGACATGAGTGGGGGTCTGCTGGCAGGTGACCCTCACTGCTGGGGGGTGGGGTGCAGGGGGGTGAGTGGGGGCCTTCTGGCAGGTGCCCCTCACTGCTGGGGGGTGGGGGTGCAGAGGGACATGAGTGGGACATGAGTGGGGGCCTGCTGGCAGGTGCCCCTCAATGCTGGGGGGTGGGGGTGCAGGGGGACATGAGTGGGTCTTGCTGGCAGGTGAACCTCAATGCTGGGGGGTGGGGGTGGGGGTGGAGGGGGCATGAATGTGACAGACGTGGGGGCCTGCTGGCAGGTGCCCCTCACTGCTGGGGTGTGGGGGTGCAGGGGGACATGGGAGGGGGCCTGCTGGCAGGTGCACCTCAATGCTGGGGGGTGGGGGTGCAGGGGGACATGAGTGGGGCCTGCTGGCAGGTGCCCCTCAATACTGGGGGGTGGGGGTGGGGATGCAGGGGGACATGAGTGTGACATGAGTGGGGGCCTGCTGGCCTGTGCCCCTCAATGCTGGGGGGTGGGGGTGCAGGGGGGCATGAGTGGTGGCCTGCTGCCAGGAGCTCCTCACTGCTGGGGGATGGGGGTGCAGGGGGACATGAGTGGGACATGAGTGGGGGCCTGCAGGCAGGTGCCCCTCAATGCTAGGGTGTGGGGGTGCAGGGGGACATGAGTGGGGGCTTGCTGGCAGGTGCACCTCAATGCTGGGGGGTGGGGGTGCAGGGGGACATGAGTAGGACATGAGTGGGGGCCTGCTGGCAGGTGCCCCTCAATGCTGGGGAGTGGGGGTGCAGAGGGACATGAGTGTGACATGAGTGGGGGCCTGCTGGCAGGTGCCCCTCACTGCTGGGAGGTGGGGGTACAGGGGGACATGAATGGGGGCCTGCTGGCAGGTGCCCCTCAATGCTGGGGGGTGGGGGCGCAGGGGGACATGAGTGGGGGCCTGCTGGCAGGTGCCCCTCAATGCTGGGGTGTGGGGGTGCAGAGGGACATGTATGGGGGCCTGCTGGCAGGTGCCCCTCAATACTGGGGGGTGGGGGTGCAGGGGGACATGAGTGGGGGCCTACTGGCAGGTGCTCCTCACTGCTGGGGGTTGGGGTGCAGGAGGACATGAGTGGGACATGAGTGAGGGCCTGCTGGCAGGTGCCCCTCACTGCTGGGGGGTGGGGGTGCAGGGGGACATGAGTGGGACATGAGTGGGGGCCTGCTGGCAGGTGACCCTCACTGCCGGGGGGTGGGGGTGCAGGGGGGCATAAGTGGGGGCCTGCTGGCAGGTGCCCTTCACTGCTGGGGGGTGGGGGTGCAGGGGGACATGAGTGGGACATGAGTGGGGGCCTGCTGGCAGGTGCCCCTCAATGCTGGGGGGTGGGGGTGCAGGGGGACATGAGTAGGGGCCTGCTCGCAGGTGCACCTCAATGCTGGGGGGTGGGGGTGCAGGGGGACATGAGTGGGACATGAGTGGGGCCTGCTGGCAGGTGCCCCTCAATGCTGGGGGGTGGGGGTGCAGGGGGACATGAGTGTGACATGGATGGGGGCCTGCTGGCAGGTGCCTCTCACTGCTGGGGTGTGGGGGTGCAGGGGGACATGAGAGGGGGCCTGCTGGCAGGTGCACCTCAATGCCTGGGGGTAGGGGTGCAGGGGGACATGAGTGGGACATGAGTGGAGGCCTGCTGGCAGGTGACCCTCACTGCTGGGGGGTGGGGGTTCAGGGGGGCATGAGTGGGGGCCTGCTGGCAGGTGTCCCTCACTGCTGGGGGGTGGGGGTGCAGGGGGACATGAGTGGGACATGAGTGGGGGCCTGCTGGCTGGTGCCCCTCAATGCTGGGGGGTGGGGTGCAGGGGGACATGAGTGGGGGCCTGCTGGCAGGTGCACCTCAATGCTGGGGGTGGGGGTGCATGGGGACATGAGTGGGACATGAGTGGGGGCCTGCTGGCAGGTGCCCCTCAATGCTGGGGGGTCGGGGTGCAGGGGGACATGAGTGTGACATGGAGGGGGGCATGCTGGCAGGTGCCCCTCACTGCTGGGGTGTGGGGGTGCAGGGGGACATGAGAGGGGGCCTGCTGGCAGGTGCATCTCAATGCTGGGGGGTGGGGGTGCAGGGGGACATGAGTGGGACATGAGTGGGGGCCTGCTGGCAGGTGCCCATCAATGTTGGGGGGTGGGGGTGGGGATGCAGGGGGACATGAGTTTGACATGAGTGGGGGCCTGCTGGCAGGTGCCCCTCAATGCTGGGGGGTGGGGTGAAGGGGGGCATGAGTGGGGGCCTGCTGGCAGGTGCTCCTCACTGCTGGGGGGTGGGGGTGTAGGTGGACATGAGTGGGGGCCTGCTGGCAGGTGCACCTCAATGCTGGGGGGTGGGGTGCAGGAGGACATGAGTGGGACATGAGTGGGGGCCTGCTGGCAGGTGCCCCTCAATGCTGGGGGTGGGGGTGCAGGGGGACATGAGTGTGACATGGATGGGGGCCTGCTGGCAGGTGCCTCTCACTGCTGGGGTGTGGGGGTGCAGGGGGACATGAGAGGGGGCCTGCTGGCAGGTGCACCTCAATGCCTGGGGGTAGGGGTGCAGGGGGACATGAGTGGGACATGAGTGGGGGCCTGCTGGCAGGTGACCCTCACTGCTGGGGGGTGGGGGTTCAGGGGGGCATGAGTGGAGGCCTGCTGGCAGGTGTCCCTCACTGCTGGGGGGTGGGGGTGCAGGGGGACATGAGTGGGACATGAGTGGGGGCCTGCTGGCTGGTGCCCCTCAATGCTGGGGGGTGGGGTGCAGGGGGACATGAGTGGGGGCCTGCTGGCAGGTGCACCTCAATGCTGGGGGTGGGGGTGCATGGGGACATGAGTGGGGGCCTGCTGGCAGGTGCCCCTCAATGCTGGGGGGTCGAGGTGCAGGGGGACATGAGTGTGACATGGAGGGGGGCATGCTGGCAGGTGCCCCTCACTGCTGGGGTGTGGGGGTGCAGTGGGACATGAGAGGGGGCCTGCTGGCAGGTGCACCTCAATGCTGGGGGGTGGGGGTGCAGGGGGACATGAGTGGGACATGAGTGGGGGCCTGCTGGCAGGTGCCCATCAATGTTGGGGGGTGGGGGTGGGGATGCAGGGGGACATGAGTTTGACATGAGTGGGGGCCTGCTGGCAGGTGCCCCTCATTGCTGGGGGGTGGGGGTGCAGGGGGGCATGAGTGGGGGCCTGCTGGCAGGTGCTCCTCACTGCTGGGGGGTGGGGGTGCAGGGGGACATGAATGGGACATGAGTGGGGGCCTGCTGGCAGGTGCCCCTCAATTCTGGGGGGTGGGGGTGCAGGGGGACATGAGTGGGGGCTTGCTGGCAGGTGCACCTCAATGCTGGGGGGTGGGGGTGCAGGGGGACATGAGTGGGGGCCTGCCCGCAGGTGCCCCTCAATGCTGGGGGGTGGGGGTACAGAGGGACATGAGTGTGACATGAGTGGGGGCCTGCTGGCAGGTGCCCCTCACTGCTGGGGTGTGGGGGTGCATGGGGACATGAGTGGGGGCCTGCTGGCAGGTGCCCCTCGATGCTGGGGTGTGGGGGTGCAGGGGGACAATAGAGGGGGCCTGCTGGCAGGTGCACCTCAATGCTGGGGGGTGGGGGTGCAGGGGGACATGAGTGGGACATGAGTGGGGGCCTGCTGGCAGGTGCCCCTCAATGCTGGGGGGTGGGGGATGGGGGTGCAGGGGGACATGCGTGGGACATGAGTGGGGGCCTGCCTGCAGGTGCCCTCAATGCTGGGGGTGGGGGTGCAGAGGGACATGAGTGGTGGCCTGCTGGCAGGTGCCCCTCAATGCTGGGGGGTGGGGGTGCAGAGGGACATGAGTGGGGGCCTGCTGGCAGGTGCCCATCAATGCTGGGGGGGTGGGGGTGCAGGGGCACATGAGTGGGGGCCTACTGGCAGGTGCCCCTCATGGCTAGGCGGTGGGGGTGCAGGGGGACATGCATGGGACATGAGTGGGGGCCTTCTGGCAGTTGCCCCTCAATGCTGGGGGGTGGGGGTGCAGGGGGACATGAGTGGGGGCCTGCTGGCAGGTGCACCTCAATGCTGGGGGGTGGGGGGTGTAGGGGGACATGTTTGGGACATGAGTGGGGGCCTGCTGGCAGGTGCCCCTCACTGCTGGGGGGTGGGGGTGCAGGGGGACATGAGTGGGTCCTGCTGGCAGGTGCACCTCAATGCTGGGGGGTGGGGGTGCAGGGGGTCATGAGTGAGACATGAGTGGGGGCCTGCTGGCAGGTGCCCCTCAATGCTGGGGGGTGTGGGTCCAGGGGGCATGAGTGTGACATGAGTGGAGGCCTGCTGGCAGGTGCCCCCCACTGCTGGGGTGTGGGGGTGCAGAGGAACATGAGAGGGGGCCTGCTGACAGGTGCACCTCAATGCTGGGGGGTGGGGGTGCAGGGGGACATGAGTGGAACATGAGTGGGGGCCTGCTGGCAGGTGCCCCTCAATACTTGGGGCTGGGGGTGCAGGGGGACATGAGTGTGACATGAGTGGGGGCCTGCTGGCAGGTGCCCCACAATGCTGGGGGTGGAGGTGCAGGGGGCATGAGTGGGGGACTGCTGGCAGGTGCTCCTCACTGCTGGGGTGTGGGGGTGCAGAGGGACTTGAGTGGGGGCCTGCTGGCAGGTGTCCCTCAATGCTGGGGGGTGGGGGTGCAGGGGGACATGAGTGGAGGCCTACTGGCAGGTGCCCCTCACTGCTGGGGGTTGGGAGTGCAGGAGGACATGAGTGGGACATGAGTGAGGGCCTGCTGGCAGGTGCCCCTCACTGCTGGGGGGTGGGGGTGCAGGGGGACATGAGTGGGACATGAGTGGGGGCCTGCTGGCAGGTGACCCTCACTGCTGGGGGGTGGGGGTGCAGGGGGGCATAAGTGGGGGCCTGCTGGCAGGTGCCCCTCACTGCTGGGGGGTGGGGGTGCAGGGGGACATAAATGGGACATGAGTGGGGGCCTGCAGGCAGGTGCCCCTCAATGCTGGAGGGTGGGGGTGCAGGGGGACATGGCTGGGGGCCTGCTGGCAGGTGCACCTCAATGCTGGGGGGTGGGGGTGCAGGAGGACATGAGTGGGACATGAGTGGGGGCCTGCTGGCAGGTGCCCCTCAATGCTGGGGGGTGGGGGTGCAGGGGGACATGAGTGTGACATGGATGGGTGCCTGCTGGCAGAGGCCCCTCACTGCTGGGGTGTGGGGGTGCAGGGGGACATGAGAGGGGGCCTGCTGGCAGGTGCACCTCAATGCTGGGGGTGGGGGTGCAGGGGGACATGAGTGGGACATGAGTGGGGGCCTGCTGGCAGGTGACCCTCACTGCTGGGGGTGGGGGTTCAGGGGGGCATGAGTGGGGGCCTGCTGGTAGGTGCCCCTCACTGCTGGGGGGTGGGGGTGCAGGTGGACATGAGTGGGACATGAGTGGGGGCCTGCTGGCAGGTGCCCCTCAATGCTGGGGGGTGGGGGTAAAGGGGGACATGAGTGGGGGCCTGCTGGCAGGTGCCCCTCAATGCTGGGGGGTCGGGGTGCATGGGGACATGAGTGTGACATGGATGGGGGCCTGCTGGCAGGTGCCCCTCAATGCTGGGGGGTGTGGGTCCAGGGGGCATGAGTGTGACATGAGTGGAGGCCTGCTGGCAGGTGCCCCCCACTGCTGGGGTGTGGGGGTGCAGAGGAACATGAGAGGGGGCCTGCTGACAGGTGCACCTCAATGCTGGGGGGTGGGGGTGCAGGGGGACATGAGTGGAACATGATTGGGGGCCTGCTGGCAGGTGCCCCTCAATACTTGGGGCTGTGGGTGCAGGGGGACATGAGTGTGACATGAGTGGGGGCCTGCTGGCAGGTGCCCCACAATGCTGGGGGTGGGGGTGCAGGGGGGCATGAGTGGGGGACTGCTGGCAGGTGCTCCTCACTGCTGGGGTGTGGGGGTGCAGAGGGACATGAGTGGGGGCCTGCTGGCAGGTGTCCCTCAATGCTGGGGGGTGGGGGTGCAGGGGGACATGAGTGGGGGCCTACTGGCAGGTGCCCCTCACTGCTGGGGGTTGGGAGTGCAGGAGGACATGAGTGGGACATGAGTGAAGGCCTGCTGGCAGGTGCCCCTCACTGCTGGGGGGTGGGGGTGCAGGGGGACATGAGTGGGACATGAGTGGGGGCCTGCTGGCAGGTGACCCTCACTGCTGGGGGGTGGGGGTGCAGGGGGGCATAAGTGGGGGCCTGCTGGCAGGTGCCCCTCACTGCTGGGGGGTGGGGGTGCAGGGGGACATGAATGGGACATGAGTGGGGGCCTGCAGGCAGGTGCCCCTCAATGCTGGAGGGTGGGGGTGCAGGGGGACATGGCTGGGGGCCTGCTGGCAGGTGCACCTCAATGCTGGGGGGTGGGGGTGCTGGAGGACATGAGTGGGACATGAGTGGGGGCCTGCTGGCAGGTGCCCCTCAATGCTGGGGGGTGGGGGTGCAGGGGGACATGAGTGTGACATGGATGGGTGCCTGCTGGCAGGGGCCCCTCACTGCTGGGGTGTGGGGGTGCAGCGGGACATGAGAGGGGGCCTGCTGGCAGGTGCACCTCAATGCTGGGGGTGGGGGTGCAGGGGGACATGAGTGGGACATGAGTGGGGGCCTGCTGGCAGGTGACCCTCACTGCTGGGGGTGGGGGTTCAGGGGGGCATGAGTGGGGGCCTGCTGGTAGGTGCCCCTCACTGCTGGGGGGTGGGGGTGCAGGTGGACATGAGTGGGACATGAGTGGGGGCCTGCTGGCAGGTGCCCCTCAATGCTGGGGGGTGGGGGTAAAGGGGGACATGAGTGGGACATGAGTGGGGGCCTGCTGGCAGGTGCCCCTCAATGCTGGGGGGTCGGGGTGCATGGGGACATGAGTGTGACATGGATGGGGGCCTGCTGGCAGGTGCCCCTCACTGCTGGGGTGTGGGGGTGCAGGGGGACATGAGAGTGGGCCTGTTGGCAGGTGCACCTCAATGCTGGGGGGTGGGGGTGCAGGGGGACATGAGAGGGGGCCTGCTGGCAGGTGCACCTCAATGCTGGGGGGTGGGGGTGCAGGGGGACATGAGTGGGACATGAGTGGGTGCCTGCTGGTAGGTGCCCCTCAATGCTGGGGGGTAGGGGTGGGGATGCAGGGGGACATGAGTGTGAAATCAGTGGGGGCCTGCTGGCTGGTGCCCCTCAATTCTTGGGGGTTGGGGGTGCAGGAGGGCATGAGTGGGGGCCTGCTGGCAGGTGCTCCTCACTGCTGCGGGGTGGGGGTGCAGGGGGACATGAGTGGGACATGAGTGGGGGCCTGCTGGCAGGTGCCCCTCAATGCTGGGGGGTGGGGGTGCAAGGGGAAATGAGTGGGGGCTTGCTGGCAGGTGCACCTCAATGCTGGGGTGTGGAGGTGCAGGGGGACATGAGAGGGGGCCTTCTGGCAGGTGCACCTCAATGCTGGGGGGTGGGGGTGCAGGGGGACATGAGTGTGACATGAGTGGGGGCCTGCTGGCAGGTGCCCCTCGATGCTGGGGTGTGGGGGTGCAGGGGGACATGAGAGGGGGCCTGCTGGCAGGTGCACCTCAATGCTGGGGGGTGGGGGTGCAGAGGGACATGAGTGGGACATGAGTGGGGGCCTGCTGGCAGGTGCCCCTCAATGCTGGGGGGTGGGGGTGGGGATGCAGGGGGACATGAGTGTGACATGAGTGGGGGCCTGCTGGCAGGTGCCCCTCAATGCTGGGGGGTGGGGGTGCAGGGAGGCATGAGTGGGGGCCTGCTGGCAGGTGCTCCTCACTGCTGGGGGGTGGGGGTGCAGGGGGACATGAGTGGGACATGAGTGGGGGCCTGCTGGCAGGTGCCCCTCAATGCTGGGGGTGGGGGTGCAGGGGGACATGAGTGGGGGCTTGCTGGCAGGTGCACCTCAATGCTGGGGGGTGGTGGTGCAGGGGGACATGAGTGGGGGCCTGCTGGAAGGTGCCCCTCAATGCCGGGGGGTGGGGGTGCAGGGGGACATGAGTGGGGGCTTGCTGGCAGGTGCACCTCAATGCTGGGGGGTGGGGGTGCATGGGGACATGAGTGGGGGCCTGCTGGCAGGTGCCCCTCAATGCTGGGGGTTGGGGGTGCAGAGGGACATGAGTGTGACATGAGTGGGGGCCTGCTGGCACGTGCCCCTCACTGCTGGGGTGTGGGGGTGCATGTGTGGGACATGAGTGGGGGCCTGCTGGAGAGGGACATGAGCGTGACATGAGTGGGGGCCTGCTGGCAGGTGGCCCTCACTGCTGGGGTGTGGGGGTGCATGTGTGGGACATGAGTGGTGGCCTGCTAGCAGGTGCCCCTCAATGCTGGGGGGTGGGGGTGCAGGGGGGCATGAGTGGGACATGAGAGGGGGCCTGCTGGCAGGTGCCCCTCAATTCTGGGGGTGGGGGTGCAGGGGGACATGTGTGGGGACCTGCTGGCAGGTGCCCCTCACTGCTGGGGGGTTGGGGTACAGGGGGACATGAGTGGGACATTAGTGGGGGCCTGCTGGCAGGTGCCCCTCACTGCTGGGGGGTGGGGGTACAGGGGGACATGAGTGGGGGCCTGCTGGCAGTTGCCCCTCAATGCTGGGGGGTGGGGGTGCAGGGGGACATGAGTGGGGGCCTGCTGGCAGGTGCACCTCAATGCTGGGGGGTGGGGGTGCAGGGGGACATGTGTGGGACATGAGTGGGGGCCTGCTGGAAGGTGCCCCTCAATTCTGGGGGTGGGGGTGCAGGGGGACATGTGTGGGGACCTGCTGGCAGGTGCCCCTCACTGCTGGGGGGTGGGGGTACAGGGGGACATGAGTGGGACATGAGTGGGGGCCTGCTGGCAGGTGCCCCTCACTGCTGGGGGGTGGGGGTACAGGGGGACATGAGTGGGGGCCTGCTGGCAGGTGCCCCTCAATGCTGGGGGGTGGGGGTGCAGGGGGATATGAGTGGGGGCCTGCTGGCAGGTGTCCCTCAATGCTGGGGTGTGGGGGTGCAGAGGGACATGAGTGGGGGCCTGCTGGCAGGTGCCCCTCAATGCTGGGGGTGGGGATGCAGGGGGACAAGAGTGGGGGCTTACTGGCAGGTGCCCCTCACTGCTGCGGGTTGGGGGTGCAGGAGGACATGAGTAGGACATGAGTGAGGGCCTGCTGGCAGGTGCCCCTCACTGCTGGGGGGTGGGGTTTTAGGGGGACATGAGTCGGACATGAGTGGGGGCCTGCTGGCAGGTGACCCTCACTGCTGGGGGGGTGCAGGGGGGCATGAGTGGGGGCCTGCTGGCAGGTGCCCCTCACTGTTACACATCGCCGCAAGTGGTCCCTATTGGCTCGGACCCGCTTGTGCGGTGCCTTGACTACACATCCCGCTGTGCTGGAAGTTTCCTGTTCTCCTCATCCGGCTAGTAGCTGTCTAGTTGTTGCACGCTCCCTTGCCGTGCGAACAGGCGATCACGTGCGGCATGGAGATCATGTGACCCTTTATACGGAAACCAAGCGACCGGCACTTCGCTTCGCTTCTGCCTTTGGCGCTCTGTGAGTTCGCTTCTGGATTTCTCTCTCTCCCCTAAAACTCATTTTTCTCTCAAACTAACAGTTCTGACTTACCTGTATTTACGATCCTCTGCAGAGCCGTCTCTCCGGTTTCGCTATTCCCGCTAATCCCGCTCGAAGCCGGTTCCACGGATCTCTCTCCATTGATTCCCGTCTCTGCCTTCCCTCCAGCTGAGTAAGTTTCCCAATCTTTAGGGGTTCTCGTGCCTCTACCCTAGTTTCTTATTCCCGTCTATCCCTATCTAGATTCTCCCGAAGCTCTTCTACTCCATGAAGCTCCGGATAATCACTCCCGATCCATCTTCGGATGGTGAGAAGCTTACCATTACCTCCTAATTTCTCTTCTTACCTGGCTCTCTCCTCTAAACCTTCTCCCTGTTTTTTCCCCTTGTTCAACTCTGCAGACCAGATTCCCGGGGTTATTCTTGAGGGTTCCTGCCGGAGCCATCCTATCCACTGCTTTCACCGGACCATCTCGAGTGGAAGTCGTCCAGGGTTTTCTTCCCATTTGAGGGTTTCCCTGGGAGTCCTGTCTCCTCACCCGGGTTACTTTACCTCGGGCGGAGGTGTCAGGATTTGTTCCGGGAAATCTTCCTATCTGCTTTGGGTCTTCCAATTGGAGTCTTCTATCGCCAAGGTGAGCGGGTATGGTTTAGTACCTCTGTGTGCCCAATCTACAACTTACACTCATTGTGAATTGACAGTCACTGCTGGGGGTTGGGGTGCAGGGGGACATGACTGGGGGCCTGCTGGCAGGTGCCCTCAATGCTGGGAAGTGGGGGTGCAGGGGGACATGAATGGGGGCCTGCTGGCAGGTGCACCTCAATGCTGGGGGGTGGGGGTGCAGGGGACATGAGTGGGACATGAGTGGGGGCCTGCTGGCAGGTGCCCCTCAATGCTGGGGGGTGGGGGTGCAGAGGGACATGAGTGTGACATGGATGGGGGCCTGCTGAAAGGTGCCCCTCACTGCTGGGGTGTGGGGGTGCAGGGGGACATGAGAGGGGGCCTGCTGGCAGGTGCACCTCAATGCTGGGGGGTGGGGGTGCAGGGGGACATGAGTGGGACATGAGTGGGGCCTGCTGGCAGGTGCCCCTCAATGCCGGGGGGTGGGGGTGCAGGGGGACATGAGTGGGGGCTTGCTGGCAGGTGCACCTCAATGCTGGGGGGTGGGGGTGCATGGGGACATGAGTGGGGGCCTGCTGGCAGGTGCCCCTCAATGCTGGGGGTTGGGGGTGCAGAGGGACATGAGTGTGACATGAGTGGGGGCCTGCTGGCACATGCCCCTCACTGCTGGGGTGTGGGGGTGCATGTGTGGGACATGAGTGGGGGCCTGCTGGAGAGGGACATGAGTGTGACATGAGTGGGGGCCTGCTGGCAGGTGCCCCTCACTGCTGGGGTGTGGGGGTGCATGTGTGGGACATGAGTGGGGGCCTGCTGTCAGGTGCCCCTCAATGCTGGGGGGTGGGGTGCAGGGGGACATGAGTGGGGGACTGTTATGCTTCCCCAATGGAAATTGTGGCATTCATGGAGACGCCATTGAATGGGTCGTTACGTTCTTGCAACGTTCCGCAGTGCGCGGTCTAGTGCTTTTTCAAGATAGCCGCCCACTCCTTATACTGGAGACGGTGCTGGCGTTCTTCGCGTTGCACCTTCGGTTCTTTCTCCGTGCTGCCAACGCTAGTGTATTTTCATTCTGTGAGCTAACGCTCCGCGTTATTTGCTTCTGACTTTCCCTCCCGCGACCGTCCCTTCGGTTGCTGCTCTGTCTTCATTACTTTCAACTACCTTGTTCTTACCTGTTTTTCTCCTGTTCCGCTCTCCTTCGTCCGTACACCCCGTGTATCGGAACTTCCTCTTCAGCTCCAGCTTCCTCGCTTCTTACCTTCTTGCCTCCCCTGACTATTCCGTTGGTTATATCCCCCGGCTGCTACCTCGTTGTCGGCAAAGGAGTGCGTCTGATTCCTCGAGGCTTCTCGTCCGGAACCCAGGCACTACACAAAGAGGGAAGTAGGTCTCCTTCCAAATCCCGCAATCCAGCAATCCCGCAAACCAGCAAGCCAGCAATCCCGCAAACCAGCAAGCCAGCAATCCCGCAAACCAGCAAGCCGGCAATCCAGAAATCCAGCAATTCAGCACAGGGTTTTTGCCGGGAGGCTTTTTTCCCTGTTGGAGGACGGTCTCCCTGCGGAGCCTCGCTCTCTGGGGGATTCTCTCCCCAACAGCGTGGCTTCCAGTGGAGACCAACCTTATTTACACGAGAAAAAGAAAACTAAAGAGCCTAAGGAAACACGCAGGAGAAGAAGGGCTACTCTACAGGAAGACGCCCACGAAGGCAAAGGTGAGGAGGAAGGGAGGAAGGATTTGGGTAGTTTTGACAGCGTGCAACGCCAGGAAGTATCAATGGCTTCGCTTGAACAATATCAAGAGCTAGTAGGGGCTATACAAAGTTTGACTGCAGAAGTACAGACACTTAAGAACGAAAACCAGATCTTACGTCAGCAAGTTAATACTCGTGATGATCATAGGAGAGATCTGCCTCCTCTCCCTCTACCTTTTGGTGATTACGATGGAAATCCAAGATCCCTAAGGGAATTTCTAGACTCTTGCATGATCTATTTTGCCTTCCGCCCAAGAGCTTTTGACTCCGACAGAGCAAAAGTGGGATTTCTTGCTTCAAATCTAGCTGGGAATGCCTTAGCATGGGCAACCCCTCTTATAACCCAGTCTGACCCTGCTATTAATGACTACGCAGCATTTACACAATTGTTCAAGACACGATTTGAACGACCTGAGGTTCAGTTCTCATCCTATGAACAAATAATAGATCTCAAACAGGGTAGTCTGGATGTGCAAACATACGTCTCGTCCTTCACGAGACTCGCCGTAAACTCTGATTGGCCTGATACTGCCAAACAAACCTTGTTTCGCCGAGGTTTAAATGACGAGATCAAGGACGAAATAGCCAGAACCGGAAGACCACCTTCTTTTCAGGATCTAGTGACTCTGGCTCTCCAAATCGAATTCCGGATAGGCGAAAGGAGGCAAGAACGCAGAAGAAATCCAGCAACACGGATGCCTATATTCCATCCACCTTCCCAGGATAGACATGCAGGTTCCCCTCAGGGAGAGGAACCTATGCAAATAGGGACCACACGAGGTCCGTTAACCTCGGATGAAAGAAGGAGGAGAAGAGACCTAGGTCTCTGTATGTATTGCGGTTCTCAAAGACATCTCTTACGCAACTGTCCAGAAGTACCTCCTCGACGACAGGGAAACGCTCCCCCCCGAACCTGAACAGGGGAAGGTCCGGGGAAAGAAGATCGACTCCTTGCGTAAATCACTTACCTGCGCCTTCCAATGACGATACTCGTCTGATGGTTTTTCCCGTTCAACTCACAAGCAGACATTCAGAACCATGGGAAGTAATTGCAATGTTGGATTGCGGTGCCGCTGGAAATTTTGTTGATATACAATGGGCAGAGAAGAACGGGCTACCCCTTCGCAAAAAATTACAGCCAGTACCCGTGGAAGGTGTAGATGGCCTTCCCTTATCCTCCGGACCCATCCAGTTTGAAACAGAGCCAGTCAGCATCAAGATATTTCAACACCAGGAGATGATGGTGTTTGACCTCATTCGTGCAGCTCATTTCCCCATCATTCTGGGGATCCCTTGGTTACGCCGCCATAATCCTACCATCAACTGGACAGCCAATACCATTCATTTCAAGTCCTCTTTCTGTGCCGAGAGCTGTTTTCAAGGACTTATTTCTCCGCCTCGATTAGATTCTGCACAGTCCTTGTCAGCAGCCTCTATTCACCCGATTCCGTCTCATTACTTGGAGTTCAGGGAAGTGTTTCTAGATCATCAGCCACATCTCCTTCCTCCTCACAGAAATGGAGATTGTGCCATTGAGACTGCACCAGGAGCACAAATCCCTTTTGGGCGGATGTTTCCTCTATCTTTGCCGGAACGTCAGGCTCTCAAAGAATACTTAGACAGTAACCTTCATAATGGACTCATTCAGGAATCGAAATCCCCAGCTGGAGCTTCATTGTTTTTCATCTCCAAAAAAGGAACCTCCGAACTTAGACCGTGCATTGACTATCGTGGTCTTAACCACGTAACAATCAAAGACCGGTATCCGATGCCTCTTATTAAGGAGGTCTTACAGGCAGTACAAGGAGCCACCATTTTTACAAAGCTGGACCTGAGGGGAGCGTACCATTTACTCAGGATCCGGGCTGGTGACGAGTGGAAGACCGCTTTTCGGACACCCTTAGGTCATTTTGAGTATAAGGTAATGCCTTTTGGGTTAGTAAACGCTCCTGCCATTTTTCAGCGTTTTATTGACAAGTTATTTTCGGATCTTCTCTTCTCCACTGTAGTGGTGTACTTGGATGACATATTGGTGTATTCGAACTCGCCCCAAGAACATCACCATCATGTAAGGGAGGTGCTTCAAAGACTCCTGCAGAACCAATTATTTGTGAAACCAGAGAAGTGTATTTTTGACTCCTCTTCAGTGTCCTATCTTGGCTTTATCTTGACTAAGGAAGGAATACGTATGGATCCCGGGAAGATAAAAGCCATCTTACAATGGCCTACACCCAAGAACGTCAAGGACATTCAGCGGTTCTTGGGGTTAGCCAACTTTTACAGGCAATTCATTTCGAGATTTTCCAACATGGTACTTCCTATCACAGCCCTACTGAAGAAGGGAGTGGCATTCAACTGGTCTCCCGGAGCTGATCAGGCATTCTTGTCATTGAAACAAGCCTTTACGTCTGCTCCCATATTAATACAACCGAACCAAGCACATCCTTTCATAATAGAGGCTGACGCTTCTGACGGAGCGATAGGTGCAGTACTGCTACAAAGGCATACAGACGACAAAGAACATCCAGTGGCTTATCTATCACGCACTCTTACCCCCAGTGAACGGAACTACTCAGTGATAGAACGGGAACTGTTGGCTATCAAATTAGCCTGTGAAGAGTGGCGGCACCTGTTACAAGGAGCTGTTCATCAATTTACTGTTCGTACAGACCACTGAAACCTGAAGATACTCCAACAAATGGAATGCAGAAATGCTAGGCATGCCAGATGGGCATATTTTTTCTCCCAATTCGATTTCACTATTTCTTACATCCCGGGAAAAGAAAACGTTCTGGCTGATGCTTTATCCCGAAGCCAAGGTATGGAGGTTGAATCAACGAGGAGATCTGAAAGAATACTGTCGAACAAATCTTTTCGGATCATTGCCAATACCTTTCTCAATACTACCAGAGACAGTCTCACCCACAATAAACCTTCCCAGGCATTAGGAGCGCAGTTACAAGAAAGATCTGGATTATACTTCAGAAAACAAGCTTTATATCTTCCCGACAAGGAACTGCAGACTCTTGTTTTGTCCTGGTGTCATGACACTCCATTGGCAGGGCACAAGGGCCAGAAAGCTACCCAGGATCTGGTTTCGCAATATTTCTGGTGGCCCAATTGCAATAGCGATGTCAAGACGTATGTCGCTACTTGCCCTATTTGCGCCATCAGTAAACACCAAACGTCTCGCCCGCTTGGTCTACTTCAACAAGAACCAATACCATCTCAACCGTGGACTCATATTTCGATCGATTTTGTGGTCGATCTTCCGTCCTCCCAAGGGAAGACTGCCATCATGGTTACGGTGGATTCTCTCAGCAAATTGGCTCATTTCACATCCTTAAAAGGAATACCTTCGGCTCCGGAAACAGCCAGAGTCTTTTTTAGAGACATTGTAAAACTTCATGGCCTTCCTCAGACAGTGGTGTCCGACAGGGGCTCCCAGTTTACCTCGCTTTTCTGGACCTCGTTATGTAAACAGTTGGGTATTCAGAGGGCCCTTTCATCCGGCTTTCACCCCCAGAGCAATGGACAGACTGAGCGATTGAATCAAACTATGGAACAGTACCTACGTTGTTTCTGTAGCCAGCGACAGGAAGATTGGAATCTCTATCTCCCATCTGCAGAATTTGCTTACAATAATACCCGCCACACGGCCATCAGAATGAGTCCGTTTTTTTGTACATATGGATATCACCCTCGCCATATGTCGGTAGGACTACCTGAACCTTCAAGATTGCCCTCTATTGAATTTTTAGTTCAATCACTTAAGGAAACCCATCAGCTCGCCGGTAATACATTATCGGCTAGCCGCAAGGAGTACAAGAGATGGGCTGACAAGAAAAGACTTCCTAATCCACCCTGGAGAGAAGGGTCCAAGGTATGGTTGGCTACAAAGTTTCTACCCCGGTGGGTTCACTCTGGGAAATTCGCGCCAAAATATATCGGACCCTACAAGATCAAGAAAAGGATCAACCCAGTGGCTTTCCAGTTAGAACTTCCCACTCAACTACGTCGAGTTCATCCGGTGTTCCATTCCTCATTGCTCAAGGAATACCGTCCAGATCCTTACCGAAGAAGAACCACCCGACTCACATATAACAAGCCCAGTGAACCTGAGGAGTATGAGGTCTCTTATCTAGTGGATTCCCGTTACTTCAAGGGAGAGCTCCAATACTTGGTCCATTGGAAGGGTTACTCTATTGAAGAACGCACTTGGGAACCCCACCATCATATACATGCTCCCATGCTAGTTCGGAAGTTTCATCGTCTCCACCCAGGGAAACCGGGAGGCCCCCCGGTGAGAAGGAGGCATACTGTCATGCTTCCCCAATGGAAATTGTGGCATTCATGGAGACGCCATTGAATGGGTCGTTACGTTCTTGCAACGTTCCGCAGTGCGCGGTCTAGTGCTTTTTCAAGATGGCCGCCCACTCCTTATACTGGAGACGGTGCTGGCGTTCTTCGCGTTGCACCTTCGGTTCTTTCTCCGTGCTGCCAACGCTAGTGTATTTTCATTCTGTGAGCTAACGCTCCGCGTTATTTGCTTCTGACTTTCCCTCCCGCGACCGTCCCTTCGGTTGCTGCTCTGTCTTCATTACTTTCAACTACCTTGTTCTTACCTGTTTTTCTCCTGTTCCGCTCTCCTTCGTCCGTACACCCCGTGTATCGGAACTTCCTCTTCAGCTCCAGCTTCCTCGCTTCTTACCTTCTTGCCTCCCCTGACTATTCCGTTGGTTATATCCCCCGGCTGCTACCTCGTTGTCGGCAAAGGAGTGCGTCTGATTCCTCGAGGCTTCTCGTCCGGAACCCAGGCACTACACAAAGAGGGAAGTAGGTCTCCTTCCAAATCCCGCAATCCAGCAATCCCGCAAACCAGCAAGCCAGCAATCCCGCAAACCAGCAAGCCAGCAATCCCGCAAACCAGCAAGCCGGCAATCCAGAAATCCAGCAATTCAGCACAGGGTTTTTGCCAGGAGGCTTTTTTCCCTGTTGGAGGACGGTCTCCCTGCGGAGCCTCGCTCTCTGGGGGATTCTCTCCCCAACAGCGTGGCTTCCAGTGGAGACCGACCTTATTTACACGAGAAAAAGAAAACTAAAGAGCCTAAGGAAACACGCAGGAGAAGAAGGGCTACTCTACAGGAAGACGCCCACGAAGGCAAAGGTGAGGAGGAAGGGAGGAAGGATTTGGGTAGTTTTGACAGGGACTGCTGGCAGGTGCCCCTCACTGCTGGGGGATGGGGGTGCAGGGGGACTTGCGTGGGACATGAGTGGGGGCCTGCTGGCAGGTGCCCTCAATGCTAGGGGGTGGGGGTGCAGAGGGACATGAGTGGGGGCCTGCTGGCAGGTGCCCCTCAATGCTGGGGGGTGGGGGTGCAGAGGGACATGAGTGGGGGCCTGCTGGCAGGTGCCCATCAATGCTGGGGGGTGGGGGTGCAGGGGGACATGAGTGGGGGCCTACTGACAGGTGCCCCTCACTGCTGGGCGGTGGGGGTGCAGGGGGACATGCATAGGACATGAGTGGGGGCCTGCTGGCAGTTGCCCCTCAATGCTGGGGGGTGGGGGTGCAGGGGGACATGAGTGGGGGCCTGCTGGCAGGTGCACCTCACTGCTGGGGGGTGGGGGTGCAGGGGGACATGAGTGGGACATGAGTGGGGGTCTGCTGGCAGGTGCCCCTCACTGCTGGGGGGTGGGGGTGCAGGGGGACATGAGTGGGTCCTGCTGGCAGGTGCACCTCAATGCTGGGGGGTGGGGGTGGGGGTCATGAGTGGGACATGAGTGGGGGCCTGCTGGCAGGTGCCCCTCAATGCTGGGGGGTCGGGGTGCATGGGGACATGAGTGTGACATGGATGGGGGCCTGCTGGCAGGTGCCCCTCACTACTGGGGTGTGGGGGTGCAGGGGGACATGAGAGGGGGCCTGTTGGCAGGTGCACCTCAATGCTGGGGGGTGGGGGTGCAGGGGGACATGAGAGGGGGCCTGCTGGCAGGTGCACCTCAATGCTGGGGGGTGGGGGGTGCAGGGGGACATGAGTGGGACATGAGTGGGTGCCTGCTGGTAGGTGCCCCTCAATTCAATGCTGGGGGGTAGGGGTGGGGATGCAGGGGGACATGAGTGTGAAATCAGTGGGGGCCTGCTGGCTGGTGCCCCTCAATTCTTGGGGGTTGGGGGTGCAGGGGGGCATGAGTGGGGGCCTGCTGGCAGGTGCTCCTCACTGCTGGGGGGTGGGGGTGCAGGGGGACATGAGTGGGGGCCTGCTGGCAGGTGCCCCTCAATGCTGGGGGGTAGGGGTGCAAGGGGAAATGAGTGGGGGCTTGCTGGCAGGTGCACCTCAATGCTGGGGTGTGGAGGTGCAGGGGGACATGAGAGGGGGCCTTCTGGCAGGTGCACCTCAATGCTGGGGGGTGGGGGTGCAGGGGGACATGAGTGTGACATGAGTGGGGGCCTGCTGGCAGGTGCCCCTCGATGCTGGGGTGTGGGGGTGCAGGGGGACATGAGAGGGGGCCTGCTGGCAGGTGCACCTCAATGCTGGGGGGTGGGGGTGCAGGGGGACATGAGTGGGACATGAGTGGGGGCCTGCTGGCAGGTGCCCCTCAATGCTGGGGGGTGGGGGTGGGGATGCAGGGGGACATGAGTGTGACATGAGTGGGGGCCTGCTGGCAGGTGCCCCTCAATGCTGGGGGGTGGGGGTGCAGGGGGGCATGAGTGGGGGCCTGCTGGCAGGTGCTCCTCACTGCTGGGGGGTGGGGGTGCAGGGGGACATGAGTGGGACATGAGTGGGGGCCTGCTGGCAGGTGCCCCTCAATGCTGGGGGGTGGGGGTGCAGGGGGACATGAGTGGGGGCTTGCTGGCAGGTGCACCTCAATGCTGGGGGGTGGGGGTGCAGGGGGACATGAGTGGGGGCCTGCTGGAAGGTGCCCCTCAATGCCGGGGGTTGGGGGTGCAGAGGGACATGAGTGTTACATGAGTGGGGGCCTGCTGGCAGGTGCCCCTCACTGCTGGGGTGTGGGGGTGCATGGGGACATGAGTGGGGGCCTGCTGGCAGGTTCCCCTCACTGCTGGGGAAAGGGGGTGCAGGGGGACATGCGTGGGACCTGAGTGGGGGCCTTCTGGCAGTTGCCCCTCAATGCTGGGGTGTGGGGGTGCAGGGGGACATGAGTGGGGGCCTGCTGTCAGGTGCACCTCAATGCTGGGGGTGGGGGTGTAGGGGGACATGTGTGGGACATGAGCGGGGTCCTGCTGGCAGGTGCCCCTCAATGCTGGGGTTGGGGGTGCAGGGGGACATGTGTGGGGGCCTGCTGGCAGGTGCCCCTCACTGCTGGGGGGTGGGGGTGCAGGGGGACATGAGTGGGACATGAGTGGGGGCCTGCTGGCAGGTGCCCCTCACTGCTGGGGGGTGGGGGTGCACGGGGACATGAGTGGGTCCTGCTGGCAAGTGCACCTCAATGCTGGGGGGTGGGGGTGCGGGGGGTCATGAATGGGACATGAGGGGGTGCCTGCTGGCAGGTGCCCCTCAATGCTGGGGGGTGTGGTTGCAGGGGGCATGAGTGTGACATGAGTGGGGGCCTGCCGGCAGGTGCCCCCCACTGCTGGGGTGTGGGGGTGCAGGGGGACATGAGAGGGGACCGGCTGGCAGGTGCACCTCAATGCTGGGGGGTGGGGGTACAGGGGGATATGAGTGGGACATGAGTGGGGGACTGCTGGCAGGTGCCCCTCAATACTGGGGGGTGGGGATGCAGGGGGACATGAGTGTGACATGAGTGGGGGCCTGCTGGCAGGTGCCCCTCAATGCTGGGGGGTGGGGGTGCAGGGGGGCATGAGTGGGGGCCTGCTGGCAGGTGCTCCTCACTGCTGGGGGGTGGGGGTGCAGGGGGACATGAGTGGGACATGAGTGGGGGCCTGCTGGCAGGTGCCCCTCAATGCTGGGGGGTGGGGATGCAAGGGGACATGAGTGGGGGCTTACTGGCAGGTGCACCTCAATGCTGGGGGGTGGGGGTGCAGGGGGACATGAGTGGGACATGAGAGGGGGCCTGCTGGCAGGTGCCCCTCAATGCTGGTGGGTGGGGGTGCAGAGGGACATGAGTGTGACATGAGTGGGGGCCTGCTGGCAGGTGCCCCTCACTGCTGGGGTGTGGGGGTGCATGGGGACATGAGTGGTGGCCTGCTAGCAGGTGCCCCTCAATGCTGGGGGGTGGGGGTGCAGGGGGACATGAGTGGGGGCCTGCTGGCAGGTGCCCTCACTGCTGGGGGATGGGGGTGCAGGGGGACATGCGTGGGACATGAGTGGGGGCCTGCTGGCAGGTGCCTCTCAATGCTGGGGGGTGGGGGTGCAGGGGGACATGAGTGGGGGCCTGCTGGCAGGTACCCCTCAATGCTGGGGGGTGGGGGTGCAGAGGGACATGAGTGGGGGCCTGCTGGCAGGTGCCCCTCAATGCTGGAGGGTGGGGTGCAGGGGGACATGAGTGGGGGCCAACTTGCAGGTGCCCTTCACTGCTGGGCGGTGGGGGTGCAGGGGGACATGCTTGGGACATGAGTGGGGGCCTGTTGGCAGTTGCCCCTCAATGCTGGGGGGTGGGGGTGCAGGGGGACATGAGTGGGGGCCTGCTGGCAGGTGCACCTCAATGCTGGGGGGTGGGGGTGCAGGGTGACATGTGTGGGACATGAGTGGGGGCCTGCTGGAAGGTGCCCCTCAATTCTGGGGGTGGGGGTGCAGGGTGACATGTGTGGGACATGAGTGGGGGCCTGCTGGAAGGTGCCCCTCAATTCTGGGGGTGGGGGTGCAGGGGGACATGTGTGGGGGCCTGCTGGCAGGTGCCCCTCACTGCTGTGGGGTGGGGGTACAGGGGGACATGAGTGGGGGCCTGCTGGCAGGTGCCCCTCAATGCTGGGGGGTGGGGGTGCAGGGGGATATGAGTGAGGGCCTGCTGGAAGGTGCCCCTCAATGCTGGGGTGTGGGGGTGCAGAGGGACATGAGTGGGGGCCTGCTGGCAGGTGCCCCTCAATGCTGGTGGTGGGGATGCAGGGGGACAAGAGTGGGGGCTTACTGGCAGGTGCCCCTCACTGCTGCGGGTTGGGGGTGCAGGAGGACATGAGTGGGACATGAGTGAGGGCCTGCTGGCAGGTGCCCCTCACTGCTGGGGGGTGGGGTTTTAGGGGGACATGAGTCGGACATGAGTGGGGGCCTGCTGGCAGGTGACCCTCACTGCTGGGGGGTGGGGGTGCAGGGGGGCATGAGTGGGGGCCTGCTGGCAGGTGCCCCTCACTGTTACACATCACCGCAAGTGGTCCCTATGGGCTCGGACCCGCTTGTGCGGTGCCTTGACTACACATCCCGCTGTGCGGGAAGTTTCCTGTTCTCCTCATCCGGCTAGTAGCTGTCTAGTTGTTACACGCTCCCTTGCCGTGCGAACAGGCGATCACGTGCGGCATGGAGATCATGTGACCCTTTATACGGAAACCAAGCGACCGGCACTTCGCGTCGCTTCTGCCTTTGGCGCTCTGTGAGTTCGCTTCTGGATTTCTCTATCTCTCCTAAAACTCATTTTTCTCTCAAACAAACAGTTCTGACTTACCTGTATTTACGATCCTCTGCAGAGCCGTCTCTCCGGTTTCGCTATTCCCGCTAATCCCGCTCGCAGCCGGTTCCACGGATCTCTCTCCATTGATTCCCGTCTCTGCCTTCCCTCCAGCTGAGTAAGTTTCCCAATCTTTAGGGGTTCTCGTGCCTCTACCCTAGTTTCTTATTCCCGTCTATCCCTATCTAGATTCTCCCGAAGCTCTTCTACTCCATGAAGCTCCGGATAATCACTCCCGATCCATCTTCGGATGGTGAGAAGCTTACCATTACCTCCTAATTTCTCTTCTTACCTGGCTCTCTCCTCTAAACCTTCTCCCTGTTTTTTCCCCTTGTTCAACTCTGCAGACCAGATTCCCGTGTTTATTCTTGAGGGTTCCTGCCGGAGCCATCCTATCCACTGCTTTCTACCGGACCATCTAGAGTGGAAGTCGTCCAGGGTTTTCTTCCCATTTGAGGGTTTCCCTGGGAGTCCTGTCTCCTAACCCGGGTTACTTTACCTCGGGCGGAGGTGTCAGGATTTGTTCCGGGAAATCTTCCTATCTGCTTTGGGTCTTCCAATTGGAGTCTTCCATCGCCAAGGTGAGCGGGTATGGTTTAGTACCTCTGTGTGCCCAATCTACAACTTACACTCATTGTGAATTGACAGTCACTGCTGGGGGTGGGGGTGCAGGGGGACATGACTGGGGGCCTGCTGGCAGGTGCCCTCAATGCTGGGAGGTGGGGGTGCAGGGGGACATGAATGGGGGCCTGCTGGCAGGTGCCCCTCAATGCTGGGGGGTGGGGGTGCAGAGGGACATGAGTGTGACATGGATGGGGGCCTGCTGAAAGGTGCCCCTCACTGCTGGGGTGTGGGGGTGCAGGGGGACATGAGAGGGGGCCTGCTGGCAGGTGCACCTCAATGCTGGGGGTGGGGGTGCAGGGGGACATGAGTGGGACATGAGTGGGACCTGCTGGCAGGTGCCCCTCAATGCCGGGGGGTGGGGGTGCAGGGGGACATGAGTGGGGGCTTGCTGGCAGGTGCACCTCAATGCTGGGGGGTGGGGGTGCATGGGGACATGAGTGGGGGCCTGCTGGCAGGTGCCCCTCAATGCTGGGGGTTGGGGGTGCAGAGGGACATGAGTGTGACATGAGTGGGGGCCTGCTGGCACGTGCCCCTCACTGCTGGGGTGTGGGGGTGCATGTGTGGGACATGAGTGGGGGCCTGCTGGAGAGGGACATGAGTGTGACATGAGTGGGGGCCTGCTGGCAGGCGCCCCTCACTGCTGGGGTGTGGGGGTGCATGTGTGGGACATGAGTGGGGGCCTGCTCTCAGGTGCCCCTCAATGCTGGGGGGTGGGGTGCAGGGGGACATGAGTGGGGGACTGCTGGCAGGTGCCCCTCACTGCTGGGGGATGGGGGTGCAGGGGGACATGCGTGGGACATGAGTGGGGGCCTGCTGGCAGGTGCCCTCAATGCTAGGGGGTGAGGGTGCAGAGGGACATGAGTGGGGGCCTGCTGGCAGGTGCCCCTCAATGCTGGGGGGTGGGGGTGCAGAGGGACATGAGTGGGGGCCTGCTGGCAAGTGCCCATCAATGCTCGGGGGTGGGGGTGCAGGGGGACATGAGTGGGGTCCTACTGGCAGCTGCCCCTCACTGCTGGGCGGTGGGGGTGCAGGGGGACATGCATGGGACATGAGTGGGGGCCTGATGGCAGGTGCACCTCACTGCTGGGGGGTGGGGGTACAGGGGGACATGAGTGGGACATGAGTGGGGGCCTGCTGGCAGGTGCCCCTCACTGCTGGGGGGTGGGGGTGCAGGGGGACATGAGTGGGTCCTGCTGGCAGGTGCACCTCAATGCTGGGGGGTGGGGGTGCTGGGGGTCATGAGTGGGACATGAGTGGGGGCCTGCTGGCAGGTGCCCCTCAATGCTGGGGGGTGGGGGTGGGGGTGCAGGGGGCATGAGTGTGACATGAGTGGGGGCCTGCTGGCAGGTGCCCCCCACTGCTGGGGTGTGGGGGTGCAGGGGGACATGAGAGGGGGCCTGCTGGCAGGTGCACCGCAATGCTGGGGGGTGGGGGTGCAGGGGGACACGAGTGGGACATGAGTGGGGGCCTGCTGGCAGGTGCCCCTCAATACTGGGGGGTGGTGATGCAGGGGGACATGAGTGTGACATGAGTGGGGGCCTGCTGGCAGGTGCCCCTCAATGCTGCGGGGTGGGGGTCCAGGGGGGCATGAGTGGGGGCCTGCTGGCATGTGCTCCTCACTGCTGGGGGGTGGGGGCGCAGGGGGGCATGAGTGGGACATGAGTGGGGGCCTGCTGGCAGGTGCCCCTCAATGCTGGGGGGTGGGGGTGCAGGGGGACATGAGTGGGGGCTTGCTGGCAGGTGCACCTTAATGCTGAGGGGTGGGGGTGCATTGGGACATGAGTTGGACATGAGTGGGGGCCTGCTGGCAGGTGCCCCTCAATGCTGGGGGGTGGGGGTGCAGAGGGACACGAGTGTGACATGAGTGGGGGCCTGCTGGCAGGTGCCCCTCACTGCTGGGGTGTGGGGGTGCATGGGGACATGAGTGGGGGCCTGCTAGCAGGTGCCCCTCAATGCTGGGGCGTGGGGGTACAGGGGGACATGAGTGGGGGCCTGCTGGCAGGTGCCCCTCACTGCTGGGGGATGGGGGTGCAGGGGGAAATGCTTGGGACATGAGTGGGGGCCTGCTGGCAAGTGCCCCTCAATGCTGGGGGGTGGGGGTGCAGGGGGACATGAGTGGGGGCCTGCTGGCAGGTACCCCTCACTGCTGGGGGGTGGGGGTGCAGGGGGACATGCATGGGACATGAGTGGGGGCCTTCTGGCAGTTGCCCCTCAATGCTGGGGGGTGGGGGTGCAGGGTGACATGAGTGGGGGCCTGCTGGCAGGTGCACCTCAATGCTGGGGGGTGGGGGTACAGGGGGACATGTTTGGGACATGAGTGGGGGCCTGCTGGAAGGTGCCCCTCAATGCTGGGGGTGGGGATTCAGGGGGACATGTGTGGGGGCCTGCTGGCAGGTGCCCCTCACTGCTGGGGGGTGGGAGTGCAGGAGGACATGAGTGGGACATGAGTGGGGGCCTGCTGGCAGGTGCCCCTCAATGCTGGGGGGTGTGGGTGCAGGGGGACATGAGTGGGGGCCTGCTGGCAGGTGCCCCTCAATGCTGGGGTGCCGGGGTGCAGAGGGACATGAGTGGGGGCCTGCTGGCAGGTGCCCCTCAATGCTGGGGGTGGGGGTGCAGGGGGACATGAGTGGGGGCCTACTGGCAGGTGCCTCTCACTGCTGGGGGTTGGGGGTACAGGAGGACATGAGTGGGACATGAGTGAGGGCCTGCTGGCAGGTGCCCCTCACTGCTGGGGGTGGGGGTGCAGGAGGACATGAGTGGGACATGAGTTGGGGCCTGCTGGCGGTTGACCCTCACTGCTGGGGGGTGGGGGTGCAGGGGGGCATGAGTGGGGGCCTGCTGGCAGGTGCCCCTCACTTCTGGGGGGGTGGAGGTGCAGGGGGACATGAGTGGGACATGAGTGGGGGCCTGCTGGCAGGTGCCCCTTAATGCTGGGAGGTGGGGTGCAGGGGGACATGAGTGGGGACCTGCTGGCAGGTGCACCTCAATGCTGGGGGGTGGGGGTGCAGGGGGACATGAGTGGGACATGAGTGGGGGCCTGCTGGCAGGTGCCTGTCAATGCTGGGGGATGGGGGTGCAGGGGGACATGAGTGTGACATGGATGGGGGCCTGCTGGCAGGTGCCCCTCACTTCTGGGGTGTGGGGGTACAGGGGGACATGAGAGGGGGCCTGCTGGCAGGTGCACCTCAATGCTGGGGGTGGGGGTGCAGGGGGACATGAGTGGGACATGAGTGTGGCCTGCTGGCAGGTGCCCCTCAATGCTGGGGGGTGGGGGTACAGGGGGACATGAGTGGGGGCTTGCTGGCAGGTGCACCTCAATGCTAGGGGGTGGGGGTGCAGGGGGACATGAGTTGGGGCCTGCTGGCAGGTGCCCCTCAATGCTGGGGGGTGGGGGTGCAGAGGGACATGAGTGTGGCATGAGTGGGGGCCTGCTGGCACGTGCCCCTCACTGCTGTGGTGTGGGGGTGCATGGGGACATGAGTGGGGGCCTGCTGGCAGGTGCCCCTCAATGCTGGGGGGTGGGGGTGCAGGGGGACATGAGTGGGGGACTGCTGGCAGGTGCCCCTCACTGCTGGGGGATGGGTGTGCAGGAGGACATGCGTGGTACATGAGTGGGGGCCTGCTGGCAGGTGCCCTCAATGCTGGGGGGTGGGAGTGCAGGGGGACATGAGTGGGGGCCTGCTGGCAGGTGCCCCTCAATGCTGTGGGGTGGGGGTGCAGAGGGACATGAGTGGGGGCCTGCTGGCAGGTGCCCATCAATGCTGGGGGGTGGGGGTGCAGGGGGACATGAGTGGGGGCCTACTGGCAGGTGCCCCTCACTGCTGGGCGGTGGGGGTGCAGGGGGACATGCATGGGACATGAGTGGGGGCCTGCTGGCAGTTGCCCCTCAATGCTGGTGGGTGGGGGTGCAGGGGGACATGAGTGGGGGCCTGCTGGCAGGTGCCCATCAATGCTGGGTGGTGGGGGTGCAGGGGGACATGAGTGGGGGCCTACTGGCAGGTGCCCCTCACTGCTGGGCGGTGGGGGTGCAGGGGTACAGGCATGGGACATGAGTGGGGGCCTGCTGGCAGTTGCCCCTCACTGCTTGGCGGTGGGGGTGAAGGGGGACATGCATGGGACATGAGTGGGGGCCTGCTGGCAGTTGCCCCTCAATGCTGGGGGGTGGGGGTGCAGGGGGACATGAGTCGGGGCCTACTGGCAGGTGCCTCTCACTGCTGGGGTTGGGGGTGCAGGAGGACATGAGTGGGACATGAGTGAGGGCCTGCTGGCAGGTGCCCCTCACTGCTGGGGGTGGGGGTGCAGGAGGACATGAGTGGGGGCCTGCTGGCAGGTGACCCTCACTGCTGGGGGGTGGGGGTGCAGGGGGGCATGAGTGGGGGCCTGCTGGCAGGTGCCCCTCACTGCTGGGGGGTGGGGGTGCAGGGGGACATGAGTGGGACATGACTGGGGGCCTGCTGGCAGGTGCCCCTCAATGCTGGGAGGTGGGGGTGCAGGGGGACATGAGTGGGGGCCTGCTGGTGGGTGCACCTCAATGCTGGGGGGTGGGAGTGCAGGGGGACATGAGTGGGGGCCTGCTGGCAGGTGCCTGTCAATGCTGGGGGATGGGGGTGCAGGGGGACATGACTGTGACATGGATGGGGGCCTGCTGGCAGGTGCCCCTCACTGCTGGGGCGTGTGGGTACAGGGGGACATGAGAGGGGGCCTGCTGGCAGGTGCACCTCAAAGCTGGGGGTGGGGGTGCAGGGGGACATGAGTGGGACATGAATGTGGCATGCTGGCAGGTGCCCCTCAATGCTGGGGGGTGGGGGTACAGGGGGACATGAGTGGGGGCTTGCTGGCAGGTGCACCTCAATGCTAGGGGGTGGGGGTGCAGGGGGACATGAGTTGGGGCCTGCTGGCAGGTGCCCCTCAATGCTGGGGCGTGGGGGTGCAGAGTGACATGAGTGTGGCATGAGTGGGGGCCTGCTGGCACGTGCCCCTCACTGCTGTGGTGTGGGTGTGCATGGGGACATGAGTGGGGGCCTGCTGGCAGGTGCCCCTCAATGCTGGGGGGTGGGGGTGCAGGGGGACATGAGTGGGGGACTGCTGGCAGGTGCCCCTCACTGCTGGGGGATGGGTGTGCAGGAGGACATGCGTGGTACATGAGTGGGGGCCTGCTGGCAGGTGCCCTCAATGCTGGGGGGTGGGAGTGCAGGGGGACATGAGTGGGGGCCTGCTGGCAGGTGCCCCTCAATGCTGGGGGGTGGGGGTGCAGAGGGACGTGAGTGGGGGCCTGCTGGCAGGTGCCCATCAATGCTGGGGGGTGGGGGTGCAGGGGGACATGAGTGTGGGCCTACTGGCAGGTGCCCCTCACTGCTGGGCGGTGGGGTGCAGGGGGACATGCATGGGACATGAGTGGGGGCCTGCTGGCAGTTGCCCCTCAATGCTGGGGGGTGGGGGTGCAGGGGGACATGAGTGGGGGCCTGCTGGCAGGTGCACCTCAATGCTGGGGGGTGGGGGTGCAGGGGGACATGTGTTGGACATGAGTGGGGGCCTGCTGGCAGTTGCCCCTCAATGCTGGGGGTGGGGGTGCAGGGGGACATGTCTGGGGGCCTGCTGGCAGGTGCCCCTCACTGCTGGGGGTTGGGGGTACAGGGAGACATGAGTGTGACATGAGTGGGGGCCTGCTGGCAGGTGCCCCTCAATGCTGGGGGGTGGGGGTGCAGGGGGACATGAGTGGGGGCCTGCTGGCAGGTGCCCGACAATGCTGGGGGGTGGGGGTGCAGAGGGACATGAGTGGGGGCCTGCTGGCAGGTGCCCCTCAATGCTGGGGGGTGGGGGTGCAGGGGGACATGAGTGGGGGCCTACTGTCAGGTGTCCCTCACTACTGGGGGGTGGGGGTGCAGGGGGACATTCGTGGGACATGAGTGGGGGCCTGCTGGCAGTTGCCCCTCAATGCTGGGGGGTGGGGGTGCAGGGGGACATGAGTGGGGGCCTGCTGGCCGGTGCCCCTCAATGCTGCGGGTTGGGAGTGCAGGGGGACATGTGTGGGGGTCTGCTGGCAGGTGCCCCTCACTGCTGGGTGGAGGGGGCGCAGGGGGACATGAGTGGGACATGAGTGGGGGCCTGCTGGCAGGTGCCCCTCACTCCTGGGGGTTGGGGGTGCAGGGGGACATGAGTGGGACATGAGTGGGACATGAGTGGGGGCCTGCTGGCAGGTGCCCCTCACTGCTGGGGGGTGGGGGTGCAGGGGGACATGAGTGGGGCCTGCTGGCAGGTGCCCCTCACTGCTGGGGGATGGGGGTGCAGGGGGAAATGAGTGGGACATGAGTGGGGGCCTTCTGGCAGGTGCCCCTCAATGCTGGCTGGGTGGGGATGCAGGGGGACATGAGTAGGACATGAGTGGGGGCCTGCTGGCAGGTGCCCCTCAATGCTGGGTGGGTGGGGGTGCAGGGGGACATGAGTTGGTGATCACTAGTGCAAGGTGACATGTGGCCTGGCTAGGGGGCATGCCCATGGTGGATGGTCTGCCTGCGGGACATGACCAGGGGTGCAGGGTAGTCCCCTGTGGTTTGGGCTGCCTGCAGGGCCCATGGAGGGGGTTGAGGGCACACCTGGGAGGACCCACACTGCCAATTCACATGTGGGACTCCCCGCGCACCCCACTGGATACACGTACCCTTCTCTGACTGCGAAATTGCATGTGAAACTTCCCACACAGCTCCGAAATACTCGTTCCCCACTCGCACAGGGCCTACGGCGTGTGAAACTCCCCGCGTACCACCCAAATACACATACCCTGCTCGCACAGGGCCTACCGTGTGTGAAACTCCCCGCGTACCACCCAAATACACGTACCCTGCTCGCACAGGGCCAATCACGTGTGAAACTCCCTGCGAACCCCAGTAATACACGTACCCCGCTCGCACAGGCCCTACCGCGTGTGATAATTCCAGCGCACCCCAGGAATACACGTTCCCCGCTCGGCGTTTGCTGTGTAGCGGCCCTGTAAGCTGGTCCAGGGTTAGCGCAGCCCTTTGCGCTGGATTGGGGATTTTGATGACTTTTCCTTGCGCGAGGGGCGTTCTTGGGGGCGTAACTGGCGCTGCGGGATGTTCTCTGCGCCAGGGCTCTTTTTGCCTTGGGAATTCCATGAATACGCGGTGCGTCAGAATGCTGTTTAGCGCACACGGCTGGCGCACGCTGTCGCACGATCCCTCTCTGTGCTGCTAGCGTGCACTGCCTCTGCGCTGAAATCTATGAATTACCCCCTTAATCAACAAAGACAACGGGGGTTGAGTCCTGTAGGACAGTGATCAATCCATAATCTGCAAAGTCAGGAGTTAGTCCTGAATCATTCAGAAGACCTTATTAGAAGCCAGACCCACTATCCTTTGGCTCTTACAATGGGACAACACAAAAGTTTTCCTTAATAGACTATAATGCCGGATTTTAGGTATACAGTGTTAATAATGAAAACAAAAATAATGAATACATTTATAACAGAACATAAATAACGAATTATTTAAAGAAACTATGTGTGAGGGTAAAGGGTTAAATCGTACAGGGAGGGGTTTGGGTGGGTTTTTAGCAAGGGGAAACGGGTTGAGGGAGGGGAACCCTCCCAAAATAAGAGGGACAAATAAATTAGTTTTTTTCCTGTTCATTTTTACGTCGTTATAAATTAATTCGTTATTTATTTATTTGTTAAAACGACATGGAACTGGATTTTGTTAACACGGAGAGGTCTCGCTTGATAACCTGCTTCTCCTAAATATGGAGAGAGCTTGGAAATAGTAATTCTCTCTACCTTTGCATTACCCCAGTTGTTTGCTTTATATCATTCATCCATAAGATAAAGTCACTGTTGTCTGACTGTTCTGAAACACAGCACAACTCTATTGAGCTTAAACAACCATTGAATATTGCCATGAAAGAATGGGATCTAGGTGTCTAATTGATGCATATCTGTCCAGGATTCCCTGTCGATTCCAAAGAGTGTTTTAAGCTGTGTTACCATAATGCCTGAAGGCGAGGATTGTTTCTTGTGGCTTGCAACCCCCTTTGAAATTGTTTTCTTGGTATTCCTGATGCCCCACTCTCCCCTGCTCCCACCCCACCCACTCCCTGGTTCCCCTTACTCTCGCACTGCCCCCCGAGCCTGGTCCTCCCAGTGCAGCCCCACTCCCCGTATAGCCCCGTGCCACGAAGAGCCCCGAGGGGCACATGGCAGCTCCTTCAGTAGCAGCTTCAGCCTGTGTTTGCTGTTGTTCACTGGTGGAGCATGCAGCACAGCCATCAACCAGCACCGACTGACAAGGTCAGAAAGGTTTGGGCAGGGGTACAGACATTACTGCTCCCTATTAACCTGTCCCACCTTTCTTATTGCTGCTTTTACCAATGTTTTAGTCTGCTGTACATCAGCCACAATTGTATGTTGTCCATCTCGGACACTTAGGCCCTATCCAGGTGCTTTTGGTTTTTCTGCTGTTTGTTAAAACCTAGGCTTTTTTTTCCCTCTTCCAGGATTCTTGCATCTAAGTGTCTTTGCTTTTTCTACTGTTGGTTGAAACCTAGGCGTTTCCTTCTTCCAGGAATCTCGCATCTAGTTGTTTTTGCTTTTTCAGTTGTTTGTTGAAACCTAGGACTTTTTTTGCCTTTTCCAGGAATCTATCATCTAGTTGTTTTTGCTTTTTCTGCAGTGTGTTGAATCCTAAGCTTTTTTTCCCTCTTCCAGGAATGTCGCAGTTAGGTGTTTTTGCTTTTCTGCTGTATGTTGAACCCTATGCTTTTTCCTTTTTATCCTGGAAACTTTAATCTAAATGGTTTTGTTTGTTTGTTTGTTTATTGATTTTTGATATGGCGCGCCAAACCCAAAGGTAACAGGGCGCTACAGAGAACATGAAAACAAGATTGCTTAAAAACTTAGTTACAGGCATAGAATAAATGTATGTATTACATCAGTTACATGCCATTGTCAAGTATATATATACATGACATCACAATAAACAATAAACACAACGATAAAGAAATATTCACAATATACATATGTACAGTCAGGTTAGTGGGTGTAGGTAGGTCTATGGTTAATCTTGGGGGTCGTTGGAATGTAGCCATGTGAGTATATTTCGTCTGAAGCTGTAGTAAGACTGTTCTGTTCTGATGCCAAGTGGGAGGGCATTCCAGTATTGGGCTGCCTTGACAGGGAAGCCACTGCTGCCTGTTTTTTTTAGTCTAAAGGTTGCGTTTTTTTTAGTCTAATGGTTGCATTGCTTTTGTGTTGAAGTTGCTTCTTGCTTCTCCCTCACCTCGTTTCAAGCCTCCCTTGGCCCTCCCCTCCCCTTCCCTCCTACTATCCTTTTTCTCTACTTCATCACCTGGTGATTTCTCTGGAATAGCCCCACTCTGTGAGAGTCTCACCCAAACCGGTGTTTCCCCTGCTCCCCCAGAACTCTCTTGGACAACTTTACACCTGTTGCGCCAGCCTTGGCAGATCCTGCATTCACTCCTTGCCACTGACTCCTTCCCGCTTCTCCTCAAGCAATCCCTTGTTCACCCTCTCCTCAGAAGTGCAAGTGAACCTATTCACTGGCACTTAATGTACCCCTCCTTCCTGCCTGAGCTTTACCCTTCCTCCTCATCCTGCACTTCTCCTCCCGCTCTTCCCTCACTCTGTTACTGCACTTGCACGCTCCGAAGTGTCTCACAACCTTCTAGGAACTTTACTGTTTGTCTTCTTCCCTGTTCATCCCCAACCTACACTACACCCCTCCTCACCCCCTCCCCTTTTCTGTTACTGCACTTGCACGCTCTGAATTGTTTCTTGACCTAGTAGGAACATTATTGTTTGTCTTCTTCTCTGTCCCCTCCCATTCTTCACCTCGGCCCTTCACCCCCCTGCATTCTTGTTACGGCACTTGCACAATCCGAATATCTCAAGACCTCGTAGGAACGTTATTGTTTTTGTTTTCACCCTGTATCTCCCCCTGTCGTGAAACACCTTTTGGTTGTATAGGCACATTATACCAAATAAATGAATAAATAAATAAATAAACACTGTTTACCAGTAGAGAAGTTTTCTTAATTCTTAATTCAAAGACATTGTAATTGTGGGGCAGTAGTTGTGGGTGAGGAGGAGCTCTTCAACATCACTGGCCTCTGTGCAAATATTCACTAGGCATGAAGAGCTCTTAGTATTCCAGGCAGAGTAGAGTCAGACATTTAACAATATATATATTTTTTTAAGTCTTTGGTAAACGAGTGGATCTGCATGCTGGAGAGCTGGAGATAAACCTTCCTTTGGTCACAGAGCAAACGTTTCCTCCACACAGTATTTGTTCTGCAAACAATTAAGGCACTTTTCAACCAACCTGTGTTTTACAATTGTGTTACCATTTTAGAAGAATAGTATAGAACAAAAAATAGTTGAGCATTCTTTGGTTAAGATGTATAATGATACTTCATGCAACTGATCATAATATTATTATTGTTATTTTGTTTCAATTGTAGGTCATTATGGCCAATTTATGGTCATAAATGGTCACAGTGGTGACAGTGTTCAATACCAGGCAAAGATGGGAATATAGTGCAAGCAATTCTTTATTTTGCGACTACAGTAGAGATTGGGTGACTAAAAAAAGGGGCTCTAACTTAGAAAGATGAGGAGTCTACTCATACCCTGGGACCCTCCGGGTCACCTTCAGTGTGACACAAGTTCTGGCTTGCAGGGGTTGCCACACCCTTTGTTTGCTTTCTCCTCAGGAACCGCCCACAAGCCTGGACATAAAGGGGTTTCAATACTTCTTCCCTGGTCTTCTCAGTCCCTTCTAGTTAGGCCTCAGTTCAAAGTTTAAGGGGGTCCCTCGCCCTTCTTTCCTGGTCTTCTTGGGGCCTCTCTGGTGTTGTTGGAGTCTCTTGTTGGTTCTCTTTTACTGCTATGGAGACAACCGCGTTTTACGCTCTTGGGTTTCTACAGGCACAAGCTTCAAGAGAGCCTCCATCATCCACTGATTTAGGGTCCTGACCCCTACCCTCTTCACCCCTTCTCTAATCCTGCTCTTGCGCTTCTCCTCGCTGCCACACCACATGCTTGTTCCTCCTCGCCCCTTTTGTCAGTCTCACTCCTAATCCCTTCCTTGCACCAAATGGGCCCTCTTGTACCTTCTAAACATGCTTAGCCATGATCTCACTGGCGTCTTGCTCTTCCTTGTGATGTTCCCTTCAAATCTTCTCTCTCAACCTGTGTTCTCCTTGTGAAGTATCTCCCTCTCTTGTCTCCATCCTCCTCCAAAATCCTTCCTCACACTGCAACCTCCAACAAACTTTTTACTCTCCCTCCAACCTCCGCCAGACTATTGTCCATCTCAATTCTCGACCAAATTGCTTCTCTACATAACCACCTCCTGCAAACTCCTGCTCTGCTCCCGAATCTCCTCCAAACTACATTCACCAGCTCTTGCCCCAAACACCCACGCTGCCGGACTGAGACGCTGGGTTTAAATAGCACTGTGGACCTTCCCCTCAGGCTGGAATTCCTGTGAGTTTATGCAGCTGTGGGGGCGAATTATTCTGGGGCTATAATTTACTGATGTACCTATGTACCAATGGACTTCCCTCCCTTTCCTGTTAAGCACCGCGTTCTTCTTTGTGTCACCCTGGTAGGGATAGGTCTTGGAGTGGGTGCCCAATCTCTGAGGGTATTTTACTTAAAGGTTCACAGTGAAAGCCTTTGTTAATGGGTTGCCATGTAGGGAAATGAACATGCAGTGTCTGCAGCAAATGTGCTGTGCATTACAGGAGAGCCTGTTGAGCACCAGAGGTCTGAGTTGATTTGCACTGTGAGTCCCATAAACAAATGTGGTGTGCCTCTGATCTCTGAGTGGGATGGCTGATCGGCTGCCACAAGAAAGTGCAATGTGGCTTTTTTGTCTGGGAGGGATTTCTGTTGAATGCAGGGAAACCAATTTAAGGTCCCTCTGATGTCTGAGGGGGTATCTGAATGAGTGACAGAGACAAATGAACGATTTTATTTTATTTGACAGGCATTTGTATAGCGCAGCATTTGTCCGACAGCATCTTGGCTCTAACCTAGCAGGAGGATGACAGGATGCAGGCTAAAAAAGCTGAGTCTTCAGAGCTTTACGAAAGGCAAGATGGTTGTAGGTAGCTCTAAGAGAACGGGGTAAAGCATTCCTGAGACCAGCCGCTACTACGGAAAATGCACGGCAGACAGGCATCAGCCAAGCGTAAGGTGCATCTAGGAACATAGGGCCGGAATTTAACATGTAGATATTCTGACCCGCATCCATAGAAAGCACAGTGAACCAAACATAAGGACTTAAAATGGATGTGCTTGATCACAGGGAGCCAGTGAAGTTGGGTCAGAATCGGAGAGATGTAGCAGCAGCGAGGAGTAGCTGTGGCTAACCGTGCAGCAGAATTTTGAAGAACCTGAAGACGCTGCAGGATACAAGCAGGTTGAGCCAAAAAGAGGGAGTTGCAATAGTCGATAGCAGAAGAAACAAGAGCAGACACCACAGGTGCGTCAAAGTGCACAGGAATAAAAGGCAGAACCCGACGTTGGAGTTTGAGTTGAAAATGACCCCATTGACAGACAAGGCTAACCTGGGGTTCCATAGTCAGGGAGGAAGAAAGTTTCACTCTAAGATCTTTAACTGGAGTGACATGTTTTGAAAAAGGGCCAAGAGAGGAGGGCCAGAAATCAGGGGTGTAGAGAGAGGAAGCCATGGGAGGGCCTATAACCAGCACCTCGTCTTGTCCCCATTCAACCTGAGTCAGTTGTTCTACTTCCATTATCCCACAGCCTCAAGGCACACCCGGAACCTCGCCACTGACTCAGGGATGGACAGGTCCAGGTGCACCAGAATTTGCATATCGTCTGCATAAGAATAGAGGAGGCAGCTGTGGGTGAAGATCAATTCGGTCAGCGGTTGAATGTAGACGTTGAAAAGGACCGGGGAGGTAGCATACCCTTGGGGGACATCATAGGAAAGATTAACCGCCTCAGAGAGGAAAGGGGAAGTGAGAGGGTTTGACAACAATCTGTGAGAAAAGAGGTGAACCGATTCAGGGTGGGGCCCGAGAGGCGGGCTCTGGCTGTGCGACCCAGCAGGATACCATGATTGATGGTGTCAAAGGCAGTTGAAAGATTAAGCAGCAAAAGAGCGCTAATGCCGCCTTTGTCATGGGTCCGTGCTAGGTTGTCTAGAACAGAGACCAGGGCGCTCTCAGTTCCCCACCCGGGATGAAAACCGGATTTCGAAGAGTGTAAGAAAGCAGAATCTTCGAGAAAGGTGTTGGGCAAAGGACAGACTAGGGATTCCAAAAGCAAAGAAGGGGAGTAGAGAGATGGGGCAGGCATTCACAGGGATAGATGGGTCAAGTGAGGGTTTTTTCAATAATGGAATAACTGTAGTATCTTTAAGGGGGGCTGGAATCTCCCCTGTCAACAGCGAGGTGTTCACTGCCATAGTCAGAAGGTGGATAAGATGGGGGACAATGGTTTTAATGATGCTAAATCGGATCGGATCTTGATGGGAGGATGACTTAAGTTGACAGATAACACCCGCAACATCAGTGGTTGAGAAAGAGGGGAAGACAGACCAAGATGCAGTTGCAGACGGCCCTACAGAAGATGACGGTGGGGCAGCTACATGAGGTAGCCTAGTACTGATATTAAGCCAAATAGTTTTGATTTTGTCGATAAAGAAAGAAGACAAAGAGTCGCAAAGTTCCTGCAAGGGAAGAACTGGATCGGGAACCACAGAGGAGAGGCCACGTACAACCATGAAAAGTTCTTTTAGGCTGGTTGAGAGAACCCTCAATCAGCGAAGAAAAGAACAGCTGTTTGCCGTTAGTGATGGCACAATGATATTTGTGCGTGGCCTGAGTCAGCGCAAGTTTTGCTGATGGGGCATAGGAAAGTCTCCACTGGTGCTCGAGTTGTCTACGCTTCAGGCGCATAGCCCAGAGCTCCTCCGAGAACCATGGTTGCATGGGCCGTGCCGACGACCTTGACCTCTTAAGGGGTGAAAGGCAGTCGCTGCGGCCAGAAAAGTGTTGGATATGGGAGGTATCAGAATGTCCGGCGAGAACTAGCATGGAAATAGCATCCAGTTGAACAGAGCACCAACCCCGACGGGAAGTGGTATAGGTGCGGGGGCCAGTTCAGTGGCCCTGACGTCCCATATAAAAGGCGCAATAAAATGATTGGTCCAAGTGACAGGGAAGGCGGGATATGCCAGAGCCCCAGCCTCAGGGGAGCAAGTGAGGTCAAGCGTATTCCCTAGCCTATGCGTGGGGCCAGATACTTGTTGTATAAGAGACATTTTCTTCATAGAGGACAGGAAGTTCTGGATCTTAGAATCCCCCACATCATTTACTTTGAGGTTAAAGTCCCCCAAGACAAGTAGATGGGCGTGCCTTTGCTGGATATCGGCCCCAAAATGTAAGAAGGCAGCACTAAATAGGGGGTCATTGCCAGGAGGGCGGTAGACAATCAGCAGATGGAAGCAAGAATTAGAGCCAAATGAAAGGCGCACTAGCATGGCTTCCATTTTGTTATGACTAATAGTTAATATAGTTTCTGTGAAGGGCGAGCCAAAAAGAACAGCAATTCCTCCACCAATCCTGGGGGATGGGGCTGGTCAATATTAAGTAACGTGTAGTTGGCTGGTAGCATTTAGGACAAAGTGGGACCAGAGGTTTCCCCTAGCCATGTTTCCGAAATGCAGGCAAAATCAGGCATAGTGTCGCAGAGAAGGTCATGGCAGTGATGCCTCGGATGTCTGTGCAGGTGCTTGTTACTGCAACAAAGAGATGTATTTCCTTAGCTATATGGTGCCCATTGCTCAAAATATCAAATTCTCTTAAGGGAACAGTGTTTTAAAAGCTACCCTGCTATAGGAATGACTAAAGGTCTACTTTTTGAGCATGAGATCCTTCTTTTACGGGATACATATTTTTTTCAGATCCTCAGAATTGGGAACGGCTACCGTCATGGGTAGAGCAGCCTTTGCTAGCATCATGTGACTGTCCTCTGCTTTAAGGCAGAGACTAAGGCCTTCATTACGATCTCAGTGGTAGCTATGCCGCTATTGGCGGCATGGTTGCCGCCGAAATCGCGTCCGGGTCCGGGTCCACAGAATGAGGAATTACCGGGCCATTCCGAGTTCGGAAGGCCTGGTAATTCCTCCCTCCGAGGACCCGGTCCTTCCCCATTCCCGTTTCAGCCCCCACAGGGCTGAATCGGAATGGGAGATGGAGCAAACAACGGGCCATTACGAGTTGGCCCATTGTTTGCTCCCTCTTCCCCTCGTGGGACCCGGTAAGCACGCCTGGTTTGACCAGGCGTTACTTACCGGGTCCGGCGAGGGGACCTCGTAATGAGGCGGTACGGGGTTATCGACGCCGGCACCTTTTACGGCGCCGTTAACCCCATACCACCAGGGTCATAATGAGGCCATAAGTGTGGGTGACCAGGGCATATTCATCATACCACCCCTTGGGCAGGCTCCTGTCCATATTGGTCACCCGACTAGAATTTGGCAGTGTCAGGCAGGGATCTTGTACCAGTCCTCCAATGAAAGCTCCCTTTTATAGGTTGAATATTCCAATCTCTGCACTACAATGTTGCATTTAAGAAGCATGTGCATGCATATATGGGCAGACACTTAGCATGGTACGTCACTGGGTTCTGTCCACCATGTTTGGATTGACATCAATGCCTATTCTGTAGGATAGTAGATAATATGACATATTGGGTATGGCTGCAGCCTTGCACATGAGGTGTACAGTTTATGTTTGGCACCTCCCGATGGATAGAGGGGGAGTTGCGTGTCATGGGAAAGGATGCTTCTCATGCGGCCTGACATTACAAATGGCCATAATACGTATTCTCGGTAGGATTACCTAACATGGCTATGCCCTTCCACCACATATTTTCAACCTTACTTTGAAGCCTTTGCCATTCCTTTTTGAAAATGCTTGTATATTTGGAATTGAAGTGCTGGGGATGTTTCAGAAAGGAATGGTGTTTTCAGAAGACATGCTCATAATTTTCCATCCAAAAGATTCTTTCAGAGCAAAGCTTATATTCTAAACAAGACCTTTTCCCTACATAAAATAGGAATTCCTGGAAATTTGTACAAACAGAACTTTTCTGGACACGCCTCTAATCCAATCTTTTTTCTTTAAAATCATTGCTTCAAAATGGCATCCTTCTGGGTTTTTTTGTTTTTTTTCCTCCATCTTCTACTTTCACTTTTCCCAGTTCTATTGTCAAATCATAAGATTGGACTCATCAAATGAAAAAACTTTTGTAACAAAAACTGTACTCATTAATAAAAAATAAAAAAAAATAAAAATAAAAAATAAAATGCACCGACGACTACAAACGGGTTTTCAGAATACAGGATAAATTGGACAAAATCCAAACATTTCCCTCTGACCAAACACATGCCCAAAAAACATTTAATTCCCTGGAAATTTGAACAGGGATCTTGACTTATCCAGGTGTACACTTCAACTCCAATCCGGGCTCTTATAAACATTTAAATCCCTGGAAATTTGAACAGGGATCTTGAGTTATCCAGGTGTACACTTCAATTCCAATCCGGGCTCTTATAAACATTTAAATCCCTGGAAATTTGAACAGGGATCTTGAGTTATCCAGGTGTACACTTCAATTCCAATCCTGGCTCTTATATTTGCCAACTCTCAGATGACGCGACAAAGGAGGGCACTAAATGTATATTTCCTTTGGAAAATTAATGCTTTCAAGTAGCTTCTCCTTCCCAAACTTATTAACATTTTAAAAGTCTTACATTTTCGTGTCTAATTTGGTCTATATTCCTTTAGACAATGTAGGTGAGATGTGATTATGTGAAAAATGGAACAAACCAACCATCCCACAGAGATATTTACAGTCACCAATTTAGTAAGGTGGATTGAATATCATGAATCTTTGACCAGGCCCCCCGCTGGCACGCCTCTGTTATGTTAGATTGTCAATAGATTGGTGATGGGAAAACAGGGGACTGGTGCCATGCTACTGAGAACGATACAACTGTCCAGAGGAACAACCACACCACTCACCATACATGAGATGAGATGATAGAAATGTTTACGAAAGTTACCAGATTGATACTCAAAAAATGAAATGTGGACCATTGGTTAACTCATAGATGTACATATTGCCCAAACCATATAGCCTAATGAACAACAGAGCTTTATTCTGGCCAGCGTGGTACAACACAGAGATTTAATAATTGGACTAGTGTGCAAAGGCCATGCTCCTCTTTGCCGAATTCTCTTTTGGGCAGTCATCTTCTCAATTCTGGAAACACCTGCCCCTGAGATCAATGGTTCTGTGTTTTCTCACCCTGTCTGACTCCGTTGCATCTCACTAGTCACCAGCTTGGTAGAAAACCCCTGATGATAACACTATAAAGCTAAAAGCTTACATCTACAGTTTATGTTTCACCAAGGTTGAACCCCAATGCCCAATGACTTTCTTTGACTGTGAGTCCTACTTAGTCACACAAATCAGGATAGAAACATGTCAGCCTTCACCAGGGCTTTCCTTCTAATGCATCTAAGCATTTTCTTGATGACTTTCTGGAGGATTGCTATATCCGTGCACAAAAACACTCCAACCTATGTATAAGGGCTCGGGTGTTAGAAAGGACAGACAGCTAGATTCACCCGAGGGGGTATGGTGGTGTCCTCCTAGTTCAGTAGAGAGCAGAGTGGGTGAAATAGCAGCAGAAGCAGTACTGCCGATATGGTCCAATGCTAAGGAACATGGTGGAGCCGTTCGGCTCGAGGAACCAAGAGCAAGTAAACAACAAGAAGAGACAGACGTATTCCCGCCATGGGACCAAGGAGTCCTGTGGCCGAAAGAGGCTGCTAAACAGATGGATATTGGCATGGACACATATCTGACCTGGGAACCTGGGCTCTGTGGTCAACCACAGCCGCCACTCAGAGCTCCGTACAAGGAACGCCAGAGACCAGAATGAATGTTTCAACGCCCGGTGTTACAGCGTACCCTGGGTTATCTCGAACACGTGGGCTAGCACGCTCCGTACCAAGACACAACAACTCGGAATCACAATATCGGGAGCCGCCACCCGCGGCACTAGAGTTTCATTCTTTACATACACAATACCCCATAACGAAACAAACTTACTTTCAAGACATAGTTTTACAAAGGTAGCGGGCGCCCCTCCCTCGCAAGAACAGACATGATAACCTGTTCAGTGGTTATTAACCACTTGAGAGTTCGCAGCCACTGCTTTTACTCACTGTGCCTTTCACAGATGGGAAATATCCATTTGCATATCAGTCTTTGTCCTGCCCAGGGGCAGTCCAGCACCGAAATACAATGGCAATTCCAATCTGAACGAGAGTACCACCAGCAACCCCATACACGTGTTTCACCCTTGTTGGGGATCATCAGTGAGGTGAAGCTGATGCCTCTCTAAGCACAGTGAGAGGGAGACCACGTCTGGTTGCCCCCAGGAGACCTAGGGTTACCAATCCCAGGTTCATTAATAAATAGTTTTACAAAGGTAGCGGGCGCACCTCTCTCGCAAGAACAGACATGATAACCTGTTCAGTGGTTATTAACCACTTGAGAGTTCGCAGCCACTGCTTTTACTCACTGTGCCTTTCACAGATGGGAAATATCCATTTGCATATCAGTCTTTGTCCTGCCCAGGGGCAGTCCAGCACCGAAATACAATGGCAATTCCAATCTGAACGAGAGTACCACCAGCAACCCCATACACGTGTTTCACCCTTGTTGGGGATCATCAGTGAGGTGAAGCTGATGCCTCTCTAAGCACAGTGAGAGGGAGACCACGTCTGGTTGCCCCCAGGAGACCTAGGGTTACCAATCCCAGGTTCCTTAATAAATAGTTTTACAAAGGTAGCGGGCGCCCCTCTCTCGCAAGAACAGACATGATAACCTGTTCAGTGGTTATTAACCACTTGAGAGTTCGCAGCCACTGCTTTTACTCACTGTGCCTTTCACAGATGGGAAATATCCATTTGCATATTAGTCTTTGTCCTGCCCAGGGGCAGTCCAGCACCGAAATACAATGGCAATTCCAATCTGAACGAGAGTACCACCAGCAACCCCATACACGTGTTTCACCCTTGTTGGGGATCATCAGTGAGGTGAAGCTGATGCCTCTCTAAGCACAGTGAGAGGGAGACCACGTCTGGTTGCCCCCAGGAGACCTAGGGTTACCAATCCCAGGTTCCTTAATAAATAGTTTTACAAAGGTAGCGGGCGCCCCTCTCTCGCAAGAACAGACATGATAACCTGTTCAGTGGTTATTAACCACTTGAGAGTTCGCAGCCACTGCTTTTACTCACTGTGCCTTTCACAGATGGGAAATATCCATTTGCATATCAGTCTTTGTCCTGCCCAGGGGCAGTCCAGCACCGAAATACAATGGCAATTCCAATCTGAACGAGAGTACCACCAGCAACCCCATACACGTGTTTCACCCTTGTTGGGGATCATCAGTGAGGTGAAGCTGATGCCTCTCTAAGCACAGTGAGAGGGAGACCACGTCTGGTTGCCCCCAGGAGACCTAGGGTTACCAATCCCAGGTTCCTTAATAAATAGTTTTACAAAGGTAGCGGGCGCCCCTCTCTCGCAAGAACAGACATGATAACCTGTTCAGTGGTTATTAACCACTTGAGAGTTCGCAGCCACTGCTTTTACTCACTGTGCCTTTCACAGATGGGAAATATCCATTTGCATATCAGTCTTTGTCCTGCCCAGGGGCAGTCCAGCACCGAAATACAATGGCAATTCCAATCTGAACGAGAGTACCACCAGCAACCCCATACACGTGTTTCACCCTTGTTGGGGATCATCAGTGAGGTGAAGCTGATGCCTCTCTAAGCACAGTGAGAGGGAGACCACGTCTGGTTGCCCCCAGGAGACCTAGGGTTACCAATCCCAGGTTCCTTAATAAATAGTTTTACAAAGGTAGCGGGCGCCCCTCTCTCGCAAGAACAGACATGATAACCTGTTCAGTGGTTATTAACCACTTGAGAGTTCGCAGCCACTGCTTTTACTCACTGTGCCTTTCACAGATGGGAAATATCCATTTGCATATCAGTCTTTGTCCTGCCCAGGGGCAGTCCAGCACCGAAATACAATGGCAATTCCAATCTGAACGAGAGTACCACCAGCAACCCCATACACGTGTTTCACCCTTGTTGGGGATCATCAGTGAGGTGAAGCTGATGCCTCTCTAAGCACAGTGAGAGGGAGACCACGTCTGGTTGCCCCCAGGAGACCTAGGGTTACCAATCCCAGGTTCCTTAATAAATAGTTTTACAAAGGTAGCGGGCGCCCCTCTCTCGCAAGAACAGACATGATAACCTGTTCAGTGGTTATTAACCACTTGAGAGTTCGCAGCCACTGCTTTTAGTCACTGTGCCTTTCACAGATGGGAAATATCCATTTGCATATCAGTCTTTGTCCTGCCCAGGGGCAATTCCAATCTGAACGAGAGTACCACCAGCAACCCCATACACGTGTTTCACCCTTGTTGGGGATCATCAGTGAGGTGAAGCTGATGCCTCTCTAAGCACAGTGAGAGGGAGACCACGTCTGGTTGCCCCCAGGAGACCTAGGGTTACCAATCCCAGGTTCCTTAATAAATAGTTTTACAAAGGTAGCGGGCGCCCCTCTCTCGCAAGAACAGACATGATAACCTGTTCAGTGGTTATTAACCACTTGAGAGTTCGCAGCCACTGCTTTTACTCACTGTGCCTTTCACAGATGGGAAATATCCATTTGCATATCAGTCTTTGTCCTGCCCAGGGGCAGTCCAGCACCGAAATACAATGGCAATTCCAATCTGAACGAGAGTACCACCAGCAACCCCATACACGTGTTTCACCCTTGTTGGGGATCATCAGTGAGGTGAAGCTGATGCCTCTCTAAGCACAGTGAGAGGGAGACCACGTCTGGTTGCCCCCAGGAGACCTAGGGTTACCAATCCCAGGTTCCTTAATAAATAGTTTTACAAAGGTAGCGGGCGCCCCTCTCTCGCAAGAACAGACATGATAACCTGTTCAGTGGTTATTAACCACTTGAGAGTTCGCAGCCACTGCTTTTACTCACTGTGCCTTTCACAGATGGGAAATATCCATTTGCATATCAGTCTTTGTCCTGCCCAGGGGCAGTACAGCACCAAAATACAATGGCAATTCCAATCTGAACGAGAGTACCACCAGCAACCCCATACACGTGTTTCACCCTTGTTGGGGATCATCAGTGAGGTGAAGCTGATGCCTCTCTAAGCACAGTGAGAGGGAGACCACGTCTGGTTGCCCCCAGGAGACCTAGGGTTACCAATCCCAGGTTCCTTAATAAATAGTTTTACAAAGGTAGCGGGCGCCCCTCTCTCACAAGAACAGACATGATAACCTGTTCAGTGGTTATTAACCACTTGAGAGTTCGCAGCCACTGCTTTTACTCACTGTGCCTTTCACAGATGGGAAATATTCATTTGCATATCAGTCTTTGTCCTGCCCAGGGGCAGTCCAGCACCGAAATACAATGGCAATTCCAATCTGAACGAGAGTACCACCAGCAACCCCATACACGTGTTTCACCCTTGTTGGGGATCATCAGTGAGGTGAAGCTGATGCCTCTCTAAGCACAGTGAGAGGGAGACCACGTCTGGTTGCCCCCAGGAGACCTAGGGTTACCAATCCCAGGTTCCTTAATAAATAGTTTTACAAAGGTAGCGGGCGCCCCTCTCTCGCAAGAACAGACATGATAACCTGTTCAGTGGTTATTAACCACTTGAGAGTTCGCAGCCACTGCTTTTACTCACTGTGCCTTTCACAGATGGGAAATATCCATTTGCATATCAGTCTTTGTCCTGCCCAGGGGCAGTCCAGCACCGAAATACAATGGCAATTCCAATCTGAACGAGAGTACCACCAGCAACCCATAGCATTTCGGTGCTGGACTGCCCTTGTGGGTGGGACAAAGACTGATATGCAAATGGATATTTCCCATCTGTGAAGGTACAGTGAGCAAAAAGCAATGGCTGCGAACTCTCAATGTGGTTAATAACCACTGAACAGGTTATCATGCCTTGTTCTTCCGAGAGAGGGGCGCCTGCTACCTTTTCTGTTACTTTCAAGACAGTTGTACAATGGAGCAAGGGAAAGCTGGCCTTCAAACTCAAACTCCACAAGGCGAGGCAGTACGGTGGACTGGGTCGGGGAAAGAAAGGGGCGGGGCTTGGGGAAGCTTTTGTAACTTTCGTGAAAAACTTGATCCTGATTGGTTAATAAGACACCAGCCCCTATTTAAGAGTGAAACGAACAAAGGACTAACGTGTTCTTTTCCGTACCTTTATAGAGAGGAGAGGAATCTGAGAGTAGAGCACCTGAACCTTGCTGGGCTTACGAGGACTAGGAGGAAGAGAAGCCCTAGAGTTCATCCTTATACTGGAAAGACCCAGAAGAGACTCTGAGCATTTTTGTTTATTTGTTTTTCTGAGGACTTGAGTTTTCCAATTCTTAAAAGTCTCTGTTTTAAAAAAAATAAAGACAAGAATTCTGCAAAGCATTCCGTGGTCCTGCACCTCATTAAACTATGTAAGCACGACAGCTGTCTTGTTGGCTATGGTTGTCATGAATGCTCACATTTCAGAATGATGGAAAGAAATCATAAAAAGTTTTTTTTTACTTTCAGCTTCATTCATTTAGTGCTTACTCTAAAGCTGATGGTATTATCGCGACTCATAATTCAGCGGTGCAGTAAAAGTGGCAGTAATTCCATCACCGACACTTTTACTATATACCGCCAAACTCATAATGAGGGCCATTGTCTGTTTTCAATTATTAACAAATGCTTTTTATGACATTATGTGATGAAATGTATTATACATGTTTTATTATGTACTTTTTTGGGCCTGATCCCAAAATAAAGTGACAACTGGTAACACTGCATATATTCATCACATTAGTAGAGAAAACATACATTTTAAAATGACCATGCCATTAAAATAAATTAATAGTCTACATTAATAACCATTTAACTACATTTGGTGAAAGAGCGCTTTGTCGCATTTTTTCCGCTGCATTTTTTTCGGAGATGTGGGGAGTATATATATTCATGATTTTAAGGGTAATGTGAGCATGAGGGAAGGATGGAGGGAGCATGGAGGAGAGTATGTAGGCTCGCCTCAAATTTGTTTTTAAAAATCTGCCAAAAATGTGGCAGAACCGCCGCCACAATGAGGTTTCCCGGATGCAGTTATGCCATGTACTAGTCCATAACTCATGCGTCGTCCTAATATCCGCTTCAGTTTGCTTGCCTGCAATATATTTGTTGCTATCTTAAAACAGCGCACAGCTTTATGGCCTGGATAATAGCTTTGCACTGCTAAGGACATCTTTGTGCATTTGGGATGCATTGAAATCAATACAAGAAAATAATGATGCCATTATGGTGCTGCAATATTGCCCATTTCTGGAGTGCAGTTTCTTCAGGTTTATCTATTCCCATGGTGAAAGAAAGCCTTGTTCAGATTTGCAGGCTACGGACCAATCAGCTTCTATTGTCTATGGGTCATGGAGAGGGCCTTGATGGCTGCCCTAGTAGACAGGATGTTATGTTATTTTGATTTATACTGCACACCACTATCACCCAGAGGCAGTCTCCAGGCGCTCTGTGGTTTATAGCCACGGTGTGCTGCATGCCGCATGGGCCCGAGCTGCTGCTGCCACCGGATATGCAACAGCATCCACATAATGATGCCGCGGCGGTGCCCTGACCTACACAGAGAGCCAATGCGGAGATTAGGGTCACACTTTGAGATGCTCTCGTAGCATGACTATGCACCGGAACATGGGACTGGGCCATGCAACAACAAACAAACCACACATAGCCTTTCACAACAACACATGGCAGATATCGACCGGATACCACACCTAAAAGCTCAGCAAACAGTGTTTACCAAACTGAAGCTGCCAACAGAAATCACAGCTCCATCTCTCTTTCTCCAAACTTTATTACACTAACGTACCCCAACCTACCCCTTTTTTTTCAGATCCGCCAGAGGACCACTCCGGTGGTGATAGTGCGCAGTATAAATATCCTTTAACATTAACATGGTGGCCGTATACATCATGGGTCCATTGAGGTATACATGGGTGGATGCGACAGCAGAATGAGTACTATGCCCCACCCACACTGATTGGCAACTTGCCCCCTGCCATCTCACTAAGCAATTCCAATGCATGTTGACTAGGCTTCCCACTAAGTACACTTGTGCTCTGCTTCACCATCTTGCTGTTAGGCACCCTACGTTAAGCAGAAAAGTGTTTTTTAGCATGCTGTGTCATCCAAAGCTCTCACCCCCTATTACCCATTGGAACTCTATCTAGCTCTGCTACCCTTGCACCCTACCTGTAACCCACTGGGCGTTGCCCCCATATACAGGGCTCTGTTGCTTCCCAGCTAGGTTTGCACTTTATAAATCACATTTATACATACTTACATACATACGCACATGCATTAGTTCATCATGATGATTTTGTCATGTTCCCTGTTTCCTTATGCCACTATGGCCCTCATTACAGTTTTGCCAGTATCCCGCGTGTAGTACCAGTGCCAGTGAATCCGGCTTTTATTTGCCATTAAGGGCCTGAACCCTCAGCAGGTCAGGCCTGCCGGCAGTTCACTGCCCCCACCGGCAAACTTGTGTTTCCCCGGTCCAGAATAAATGCGGGTGCCGGAATTACCAGCATTTTTCCCAGTATTCATTCCGGACCAAGGAACTCCTAATGAGCCCCATGTCTTGAAGGAGTTTTTCTTCTAGCAAAGTCTGTGCAAAGTCATTTTGTACTGCAAAAGTGACTATGCACTGACTTTGCGCAGACTTTGCACTGCAAAAAATACACTTTGCCCAGTTCCATGAATCAGGGTTTGTGTCGGCAGTGCAAAGTCACTTTGTCCGTGCAATAAATTCCATGAATCGAGCCCTATGTGTAAAATGTGTGCAGTCTGCACTGTCTGGCTCCATTTTTCTAAATCTTTATCTATGAAGCAACGCATGGTCAATAGTAATTTGCACTACTGTACTATTCCATCAGCTCTTTCGCCACTTATAATTTTGCTCCACATTCCATGTATGGGCCTTTGTGTTTCATGCGCACCCCATGGAACAAGACCTGAGGCTACATCCATCAACATGCTTCTATGTGTTTTTACAGCACAATTCTTCATTGCAGATTTTTAATTGCAGATTATTTACTGATCATTTTACTGCAAAATGTGAGGGGAGACACCCCTCCCCCTTCCCCACCCTCTCACCACCCACCCCCCCACCATATTGCCATACCCAAGCACCCCCCTCCCTTGGCATTTTGCAGAAAAAAAAGTAGGTAAAAAATCAGCAGTTAAAAAAGACCACAAAAATACCACAATGAAAAATATACAAAGAAATGACTGAGTACCCCATCGATGAGTTTAACGGCAGCAGCCTTCTTGCACCTTACTGACTGAGAACTACGAACCAATGATTTCACCGATTGTAAATGGTAAAGACTCTAAGCAGGCACTCTGCAATGATGCTTGATGACCAAGGTAAGCACAGAGGAAGCTAAGGGACAAGGGGCTTTTGAGGACAGGGGGGATAGGCACAGGTGGGCTGACTTATCCCTTCATTCTGATTTTGCCACTTCACAATGTGGATTGTCTGGGAATTGCTGGGGATTTCATATTCCATCCTTTCTTTGGGTGATGGGGGTCTAGGGATTACACGTTCAAGTGCGTCTTCCCGTCGGGTGCAACTTCTAGATGCACAGTCAAAAGGATGAATAATGCAGACGTTCACAGTGCAGATCCCTTCAAGACACCTCACAGGATGCATGAAGATGAGTTCCGGCGATGGTCACCACTTGCAGCTGGTGCCCGGTGATCTTCCAGGTGTGGTCACAGAGGTAGCTCCGGCACAGCCTCCTATGATGCTAGGATGGTGATATTTTGGGAGAAGGCGACTTATGGCACAGGCTGGAACCACCACCAAATATTCGAGGCTGGATATGCACCAGTGATGGCTGCAAAGAGGAATGCAAGAGGGATTCGGGTAGTCCAGGGACTTTTCAAAAGGCTATTATGGTATGCAACCTCGGGTAGGCTATGAGACTAGTAGGTCCCACTAGTCCAAGGGCTTAGGTACCAACAATTGCCTTCTGAGATCAGGCAGAGGAGCAGGGCTTCATTGAGCAAATCACTGGCAGGGACGCTGGTCCACTGCGGACGTCGTCCTCGGGTCATCCTTCCTCTTATCCAAAACTGGAGCTGGAAGCAGGATCAAGCCCACCTATGCTAAGCATCTGCATCATTCAAACGGCCAGCATTTGTCCTATCAGGGCCTGCTATTGGTTCCACATCTGCCCAGCCACCGACTCTCTGGCAGCAAGGGATGTGGACTGGGACCAGACAGTCCCAGCCCCCCGCCTTTGGCTCTCACACCCAGAGGCTCACTAGCCTGAGAAGGGGCAGCTTTCCCAGTCAAGTGCATGACTTTATATGGGATTTCCTGACTTGAGAGGGGAGTAAGAATAATAAGTTACAATATGACCAAAGAACGAGGGAAAAATCTCATGGCACGGCCATCTTTGGTTGCTATCCACCTTTAGTAGTCATTCGTGGTAAATGTGAAAGCGCACAAGTAAGATAATATAAAAATGGTAAAAATATCACTGCTGCCACCATCCTGTTTTGCATGCACATTTCAAAAGTAACCAAGAGCCCATAAGATTATAAGTCATGGGGATACAAAGTATCTCCATTACACTGAACTGTAAGGTGCTGTGTGCAATTGGTACAATACAGGAGTTTCAAAAGAGAAACCTAATTTCTCAGTACTGGCAGTCTGAAGGACTAGTCAGTTTCCTCATAACAATGAGCAAAATGCAAGGGACGTGAAGCTGACGGCTTTACTTCCCTTCAATAAGTCAGGACAGGTTCAAAAATAAGCAGCAAGACAAGTGCCCCATTGAAGTCAATGGAGGGAAAGGTGCAAAAGATAACATCTTTCCTGACAACCAGCAATGGTATTTCTGCAAAGTAAATCTGACACACTCATAATTACCCCCCTCTGTGTTTTTGCTATCAACATTGGACCAGCCTTCATTCATCTATTCAGCCTGGAGGCATCCTTCCTCTTTTGTCAGCACTTTATCAAATATCACAAATGCCTGCTGATCTACCACTCTCATCCCCACACACCGTTCCTTTAAGTACAATTATAGCCTAAATGAGGGGTTGCCCTGTTTTCCAGTTTACTGCCTGCTCTTTTCAGTGTTGCTTTGATCTCGGCATTGCCTTATTAAATCCCCTACAGATGACAGTACAGATCAAGCCGATTCTCTCCAGTCTACAATGTTTACTGTCAGGCTTGAGAACACACCGTCAGAGGACTTCAAAGCGAGCAGGCTGCAGAAATGCCATTTTTCAGGTTTTATATTTGTGATTCTTACAGTGCTGCTTCAAGGGCGCTCTTGTGTTGTCAATTGGTGGTTCTTGCATGCAATGAACAAAGTTATGACTGCAAAGCTGAACGTACCAGATTTTGGACTTTACAATCCCAATGAAAACCAATGAACACTGTGGCTTCCAGGGGGCACAGTGCCAAAGGTGGGAAAACACGCTGCTTAGAGGTGCCAGGTTCTGACTAGGAGTGCACACTTTTTTGCCATCTCTCACAGAATGAAGGCATTACACGGCCTGTGGTAGCGGGCGTGTAGTTATGGTTAAGTTGCTCATCTCATAGGAAAAGCACCTTTTGGGCGGCTTATAACTTTGGCCCCCCTGGACGAATGTTTACTGAACTTTGCAGAATAAGTATATGGCCCAATCTTAATTTTATTGGTAAGTTTGGTGAGGTTTCATCAAGGGAGGGCAAAGTTATGGGGGGGGAGCTCATTTTTTTTCTCAATAGACTGAATGGAAAAAAACTTTGCTCACGCCTACAGCTCCAAATTTGCGACAGGAGCAGCTGTTTGGTCCCGAACGCGTGCTTTAGTAAATTTGGTGAAAATCCGTTCAGTAGGTATTTTTAAAAACAGGAAAAATATAGGTCCCCAAAAATTAGTGATGATATCTAGGTCTGCTCCGCGGACCAATTTCCCTGTCGGCTCTGCGGACAAGACTCTGATTGGGCTCAGGGGTAACGTGAAGTCCGCAGATATACAACGCACCCGCTGATTGGCTGGAGGCAAGCGTGATGTGCGTCACATTTTCCTGATGCGCCTGCCATGTTGGATCTGCGGATAGCTCAGCAGCGAACAGGGCTGAAAATCAATTATGGGGCATCTGCAGGGGGAATAGGGGCTGGAAAGGGTGAGGGTGTGAAAGATGGGTCGTATGATGTATTTGTTTAGGTGGAAGAAGACCGTCCTGTGGTTGTGGTGTCCGCGGACACCACAGCAGTTTGCGGATAGATCCTCGAGCAGGCAGCTTATGTGGTGACAGCAGGTAGGATTTATTAGGGTGGGGGAGTGGAATGTAGATGATATGAGGAAGTGTATAGAAGTGGACAGGGCTTCAGGTGGCTGGATTATCTGTGTGGGTTGTGGCCAGTGTATAGATTGTTGGGTTCAAGGGTTTGTTATGCTGTGTTCATTGTGACCAGCTATTACAGTCTTGAGTGCATGGCTGGAGGTGATGTACTGAAATGTCCAGTAGTGTGGCCACTTGTTAAAGTACTGTAATGGTATGTGTCGAAAAGTGTGGAGGGCCTCAGTCGGCTAGCTCTTTGGACTGAAGAGTGTTCTGACTAGTTGCACGTACTGGAATGCTATGTGTACTGTAGTAGACAGGGCTTCAAGTGGATGCCTTATGGGTTTGGGTTGTGGCCACTGGGCAGATTGTTGGGTATTTTACTATATTATGATGTATTAGTTGTGGGTAGTTAGTAATTGGGTGGAGTGGCCATGCATTCAAGAGTTTGTCCATTGGCTGCAAGAACTGTAAAAGTATGTCAAGTGAAGTGGATAGGGCCTGAGATGGCTGTGTTATGTTTGTTTGTTGTGGTAAGTGGCAGATATTTGCATGCATGGCTGTATTATCCTACAATGGTTGTGGCCAGGGCCTAGAGTCTAGGCCCTGGCCACAACCACCGCAGCATAATACAGCCATGCATGCAAGCATTTTGGGAGTGCATGTGGATCGCATAGGAGGCCATGTATCCAAGAGTGTGTCTATTGGCTGCAAGTAGTGTAATAGTATTTGTACAAAAGTGGAGAGGGTGTGTGGTAGGTGGTTTGTTGGACTGTCTTGAGATTGTTGGGTGTATGATATTCTATGCAGTGGGAGGTAATTGTGGCCAGTTACTATAGTGTTTGGTGTATGAACCCAAGAGTCGTAGAGTCTGGCCACTGATTGAAGAATTGTAATAGTATGTCTAGAAAAGTGATCAGGGCCTTAGGTGGCTGGCCTATTGGATGCAAGAGTTTCTTGAGGGTTTGTATGTCCTCGAATACTATGTGTACAGAAGTGGACAGGGCAGCATGTGGTTGGCTTATGTGTGTGGGTTATGGCAATGTATAGATTTTTGGGTGCATGGCTGTCTTATGCTGTGGTGATTGTGACCAGCTACTAGACTCTTGGGTGTCTGGGTGGAGGGCATGCACCCCCCAAGAGTCTGTACACTGGTTGTAAGTATTGTAATAGTATGTTATACAAGTGGATAGGGAATGTGGCAGGTGGTTTGTTGGATTGTCTCAAGATATTTGGGTGTGAGATGTAGTATGCAGTGGGAGGTAATTGTGGACAGCTATTATAGTCTTGAGTTCATGGCTGGAGGCGATGCACTCAAGAGTTGAAGAGTGTGCCCACTGGTTGAAGTACTGTAATGGTATGTGTCTAAGAGTGGAGAGGGCCTTGGGTGGCTTACTTACTGCACCCAATAGTGTGGTGATTGGTTGCATGTATTGTAATACTATGTGTATAGAAGTGGATAGGACATCAGGCAGTTGCCTTATGTGTGTGGGTTATGGCCATTGCACAGATTGTTGGGTGCATGTCTGTATTATGGTTTGATGATTGTGTCAGCTAGTAGACACTTGGGTGCATGCCAGAGGCCATGCACCCAAGAGTATTTTTTAGTGGCTGCAAGAAGTGTAATAGTATGTGTCCAGAAGTGGATAGGTTGTGTGGCAAGTGGTTTGCTGGAGTGGCCTGCATTTTTTGGGTGCATCATAGACTGTGCAGTGGGTGGGAGTAATATTATAGTATGTGAAGTGAAGTAGACAGGGGTTTCGGTGGATGAGTTATGTGTTTGGGTTGTGGCCGTTGGGCAGATTCTTGGGTATTTCATTGTATTATGCTGTATTGGTTATGGGCTGTTAGAAGAGTCTTGATTGTGGCGCCAACAGTCTGTCCACTGGCTGGACGTATTGTAACAGTATGTGAACTGAAGTGGGTAGGGTCTCAGGAGTGTAGGGCCTGGCTACAACTATTGCAATATAATACAGTTATGCACTGAACATGCACTGAACATTCTGATACTGGTATATGGTTGTACAAATATATGTACAGAATGAAATTTGTACATTACAAAGAAGTATGACACCAATCATTGTATACTTACTGTTTGTATTGTTGAGGCTCTATGCAGTTCTTTGCATGGTATGCTGAAATGTAGCAATAATTGTTCTTTAATTCTCTGTGATAAAAGAAAGCATAACATGTTTGTGTAGGTACTTTGTAATGTATAATTGCATTGCATTGCAGACATTTATGTACTTTGTGGACCCTCATAATTAGTACCTCACAAGTACTATGCTTAAAACAAGTGTACTGTGCAATGTGCTCAGTTCCTGTGCTTGTTCGCATAATCATTGGGTCTGTGGGGAAAAAAATACATGCAGGATTTAAAAAAAGCCTTTCTACATTTGTTTGTTGAATGTGGCACAGTCTGTTTCGCTGACGTGTGCACTAATTATAACAATGTTTAATGTGGTCTATTGCAGTAGGAGGGATTCAAAAGGTGTATGATTTTGTTTTGGAAGTGGTGGTACTATGGTTTCAAGATTTCAGTTGGCGTATTCTAACTGTTTATTTGTTTCTGCCTTTTAGCAGTACTTTATGCGTTTCGTTGTTGTTGATGTTTTCCAAGTACTGTTGTATTGCACAGTAATGTTGTAGAATTGTGGGGGCAGTTAGATACCTGTTGGCATATTGTAACTGTTGATAGTTTCGAAGTTGTTGAGGTCTATGTTTATACGTAATAAGTGTCTAAGGGTTTCCTCAGAAGAACTTTCATTTTTGCTGATGGATTTCACATTGTGTAGTAATGGGAAGTTATATTGTAGTATTATGGTTCCAGGCAGATACCAGTTGGCGTATTCTAACTGTTTACAGTTTCTCACTTTTGCAGTGTATGTCTTAAAGCACGTTCATTCTTGTTGGTGGATGTACATTTTTCACTCTTGTGAATTGCTTTTGCAGCATTATGGGTGTAGTTACAGTAGATGTGTATTTCTTGCATGCATTGGTATGGGAATTGTTAGATAGCTGTTGCCTTATTCTACCAGTTGGTGGTTTCAAAGGTTATTGAGGACAGTTTGTAGATGCTCAAACTCAGATTAGTGAGTACATTTTGGTTTCAAGAATATTAAGTAGGCATTTGCAAGTTTTGCTTGTAATCTCTGCTTCAGAGTAATGCAACTATAATTGCATTCAAACCACCCACATTTCGCTTTAATGTATGCAGTACAGTGACCTGCACTGGTTGTGGCACCCGTGTGGTAGATTATGCCTACTGCTGTGAAGGTTTTCTTGCCAAAGTGATACTTGTCCATGTGTGAAGCCAGTAAGCTTGCAGTTATTTTTGGTACTACCTGCATTGTATCGTAAAAGCATTACTATTACATAGTGGCCATGTGATTGTATATGTATGGTGGAGTGCTTCATGGAGTTGCAAGTAGCACATAATATGCCATTGTTTGCATTTTGTATGAGCTGCTGAAATGGAACGGATTGATAGTTAGGTATAGATACATAAACAAAGCGTTCGTTAGGGATTTGGTCGTGCATGACATGGCTGCAGAGAGTGCATGTATGTCTCCACATGTATGAAATCTGGAGGATTTCATTTATAGGTATGTTTTTGTTTTCCAGTACTTGTAGTAAGTACATTATACATTATTGTGAATCTTCTTGTGTGTTTATAGTGAATCTCACCATTCCTGCACAGTAGTCCAATTCCTGCCTTTTTCCAGAAACACTGTAAGTGTTGTCAGGATTGTTTGTTGCATTTGTGTGAAGGAGTAACATTTGCAAACACAATTGTTCTGCACCGTTTAAGTAAATGTTTTCAACTATTGGTGGCAATCGGAATAGAACATTGATAGCTACATTTGCATGGCAATTTACACCAGTTGTATTGGAGAATTTGAATGGACCAGACAGTTCTGTGTCTGACTCATTTGATGGAAGTGCAAGTAATTTCTTTGAAGAGGTAGTTGTCTTTGTGCAGTTAGGTATGCATTTGTCTTTTCAGTACATCCTTCTTTGGTTGTGGTAATTGATGAAGTACCAGCTGCTTTTCATTTCTTTCGTGGTATTGTTGTGTTGTATAAGTTGACTTTGCACTAGTTTTCTTTTACAAAGCTTGCCTTTTTGAGGAACAAGTTACGTTTTGAGATGGGGTGTGTAGAGTGCCCGTAGTCTATTGTACTCTACATTGCAAGGAATGTCAGCAGTGACTTTACTTGCATCAACATTGACTAGAAATTGTCCTTCAAATGTGCGCAGGCATGACAGTGCTACGTAACTCATGCTTTCTTTAAAGACTGTGCTGCGAATATCAATCAATGCTTGATCTAGGGTTAGACCTTGTGATTTATGGATGGTGACTGTGCATGCTAGAGACAGAGAAAACTGTTCTCTGCATATACATGTCTTTGAAAAGAAGGAATTGGGCTGTTGAGAGTCCTAACCTTTTAACTTCTGAAAGTTTGTCAAAGTGAATATTGACAAACTGAATGCTGTTGTCACGTGGGTATGTCTGGAAGCCAACAACTGTACCGAGTGCTCCATTAAGCAAACCTTGCTCCACATCAATGTTACACTTTAGCATACCTCTACAGTTTAAACACAATGTTAAACTTTTCTCTAAACCAGCTGTATTAGAGATAGAGTTCTCTAAGGTATTTAGTCGTGCTGTGGCTTGTAGACACATAGATACTGTCATACCATGCACGTCTAGTTTGTCTGTGGAGTAAATTTGCACTAGTAGTTGCATTTGTTTTTTCAACATTGTTTCATTGAATTGTGAAGAACAAAGTTATGGCAGAAAAAGTCACGAATCCACAGCGCTTATAGAGTGATTAAGAAAATAAACATCAAGGCTGCGGGTATTTGGGCGGTGTGGGTGTATTGCCAATACACATCCACAGGAATAGTTGAAGAAAAACAAAGATGTTCCCAGTCTCACTGCGCCAAGAAATTATAATTAGTTGTTTGTGCAAAGAAAAGTCTTTATTGTTTGTGCAAAGAGAAGCCTGACACGTGTTTCAAGCTGTGTACAGCTTTTCATCAGATGCTTAAATTGCATAGTACATAATTTCCATACAAATTGGGTAAAGTTAAAAATAAAACATACACATGATTGTTTTGTGCAAAGAATTGTTACATAAAGAACATAGGCACAAGTTGTGAGCAAGCAGTCCAGGGCGCGATGCAACCACAAAATTAAAACACATGTACATCACATGTAGGAAAAGTAAAAAAGTAGAAATTAAGTTACCACAAATTAACCAATTTCATTCGTAGTAGTCCGTTGACAGACAAACAAAAAGAGAAAAAGAAACATAATTTTAGAAACAAAAGTTGGCCATAGCAGCGCAATCACGTTCCACTTAGTAAGCTAAGTCTTAAATCAAAGACTGTAATGTATTCCAAAAATAAGTACCTTAGGTTGCAGCAATAAGAACTCCACATTTGAAGAAGAACAATGCCAGATTCAGTTCTGTAGGCAGATAGATTAAGTAATTACTGGAAAGCCAATTGCAGAAAAATATTACGTAAGTTACCAAAACAAACCATAATGCTGTCAATAAAATCAATAAAAACATACCTGAAATGCCTCGCAGTTGCGGAAAGCTAATTTAGCCTTCATTCATCTATTCAGCCTGGAGGCATCCTTCCTCTTTTGTCAGCACTTTATCAAATATCACAAATGCCTGCTGATCTACCACTCTCATCCCCACACACCGTTCCTTTAAGTACAATTATAGCCTAAATGAGGGGTTGCCCTGTTTTCCAGTTTACTGCCTGCTCTTTTCAGTGTTGCTTTGATCTCGGCATTGCCTTATTAAATCCCCTACAGATGACAGTACAGATCAAGCCGATTCTCTCCAGTCTACAATGTTTACTGTCAGGCTTGATAACACACCGTCAGAGGACTTCAAAGCGAGCAGGCTGCAGAAATGCCATTTTTCAGGTTTTATATTTGTGATTCTTACAGTGCTGCTTCAAGGGCGCTCTTGTGTTGTCAATTGGTGGTTCTTGCATGCAATGAACAAAGTTATGACTGCAAAGCTGAACGTACCAGATTTTGGACTTTACAATCCCAATGAAAACCAATGAACACTGTGGCTTCCAGGGGGCACAGTGCCAAAGGTGGGAAAACACGCTGCTTAGAGGTGCCAGGTTCTGACTAGGAGTGCACACTTTTTTGCCATCTCTCACAGAATGAAGGCATTACACGGCCTGTGGTAGCGGGCGTGTAGTTATGGTTAAGTTGCTCATCTCATAGGAAAAGCACCTTTTGGGCGGCTTATAACTTTGGCCCCCCTGGACGAATGTTTACTGAACTTTGCAGAATAAGTATATGGCCCAATCTTAATTTTATTGGTAAGTTTGGTGAGGTTTCATCAAGGGAGGGCAAAGTTATGGGGGGGGGCTCATTTTTTTTCTCAATAGACTGAATGGAAAAAAACTTTGCTCACGCCTACAGCTCCAAATTTGCGACAGGAGCAGCTGTTTGGTCCCGAACGCGTGCTTTAGTAAATTTGGTGAAAATCCGTTCAGTAGGTATTTTTAAAAACAGGAAAAATATAGGTCCTCAAAAATTAGTGATGATATCTAGGTCTGCTCCGCGGACCCATTTCCCTGTCCGCTTTGCGGACAAGACTCTGATTGGGCTGAGGGGTAACGTGAAGTCCGCAGATATACAACGCACCCGCTGATTGGCTGGAGGCAAGCGTGATGTGCGTCACATTTTCCTGACGCGCCTGCCATGTTGGATCTGCGGATATCTGCGGATAGCTCAGCAGCGAACAGGGCTGAAAATCAATTATGGGGCATCTGCAGGGGGAATAGGGGCTGGAAAGGGTGAGGGTGTGAAAGATGGGTCATATGATGTATTTGTTTAGGTGGAAGAAGACCGTCCTGTGGTTGTGGTGTCCGCGGACACCACAGCAGTTTGCGGATAGATCCTCGAGCAGGCAGCTTATGTGGTGACTGCAGGTAGGATTTATTATGGTGGGGGAGTGAAATGTAGATTATATGAGGAAGTGTATAGAAGTGGACAGGGCTTCAGGTGGCTGGATTATCTGTGTGGGTTGTGGCCAGTGTATAGATTGTTGGGTTCAAGGGTTTGTTATGCTGTGTTCATTGTGACTAGCTATTACAGTCTTGGGTGCATGGCTGGAGGTGATGTACTGAAATGTCCAGTAGTGTGGCCACTCGTTAAAGTACTGTAATGGTATGTGTCGAAAAGTGTGGAGGGCCTCAGTCGGCTAGCTCTTTGGACTGAAGAGTGTTCTGACTAGTTACACATACTGGAATGCTATGTGTACTGTAGTAGACAGGGCTTCAAGTGGATGCCTTATGGGTTTGGGTTGTGGCCACTGGGCAGATTGTTGGGTATTTTACTATATTATGATGTATTAGTTCTGGGTAGTTAGTAATTGGGTGGAGAGGCCATGCATTCAAGAGTTTGTCCATTGGCTGCAAGTACTGTAAAAGTATGTCAAGTGAAGGGGATAGGGCCTGAGATGGCTGTGTTATGTTTGTTTGTTGTGATAAGTGGCAGATATTTGCATGCATGGCTGTATTATCCTACAATGGTTGTGGCTAGGGCCTAGAGTCTAGGCCCTGGCCACAACCACCGCAGCATAATACAGCCATGCATGCAAGCATTTTGAGAGTGCATGTGGATCGCATAGGAGGCCATGTACCCAAGAGTGTGTCCATTGGCTGCAAGTAGTGTAATAGTATTTGTACAAAAGTGGAGAGGGTGTGTGGTAGGTGGTTTGTTGGACTGTCTTGAGATTGTTGGGTGTATGATATTCTATGCAGTGGGAGGTAATTGCGGCCAGTTACTATAGTGTTTGGTGTATGAACCCAAGAGTGGTAGAGTCTGGCCACTGATTGAAGAATTGTAATAGTATGTCTAGAAAAGTGATCAGGGCCTTAGGTGGCTGGCCTATTGGATGCAAGAGTTTCTTGAGGGTTTGTATGTCCTCGAATACTATGTGTACAGAAGTGGACAGGGCAGCATGTGGTTGGCTTATGGCAATGTATAGATTTTTGGGTGCATGGCTGTTTTATGCTGTGGTGATTGTGACCAGCTACTAGACTCTTGGGTGTCTGGGTGGAGGGCATGCACCCCCCAAGAGTCTGTACACTGGTTGTAAGTATTGTAATAGTATGTTATACAAGTGGATAGGGAATGTGGCAGGTGGTTTGTTGGATTGTCTCAAGATATTTGGGTGTGAGATGTAGTATGCAGTGGGAGGTAATTGTGGACAGCTATTATAGTCTTGAGTTCATGGCTGGAGGCGATGCACTCAAGAGTTGAAGAGTGTGCCCACTGGTTGAAGTACTGTAATGGTATGTGTCTAAGAGTGGAGAGGGCCTTGGGTGGCTTACTTACTGCACCCAATAGTGTGGTGATTGGTTGCATGTATTGTAATACTATGTGTATAGAAGTGGATAGGACATCAGGCAGTTGCCTTATGTGTGTGGGTTATGGCCATTGCACAGATTGTTGGGTGCATGTCTGTATTATGGTTTGATGATTGTGTCAGCTAGTAGACTCTTGGGTGCATGCCAGAGGCCATGCACCCAAGAGTATTTTTTAGTGGCTGCAAGAAGTGTAATAGTATGTGTCCAGAAGTGGATAGGTTGTGTGGCAAGTGGTTTGCTGGAGTGGCCTGCATTTTTTGGGTGCATCATAGACTGTGCAGTGGGTGGGAGTAATATTATAGTATGTGAAGTGAAGTAGACAGGGGTTTAGGTGGATGAGTCATGTGTTTGGGTTGTGGCCGTTGGGCAGATTCTTGGGTATTTCATTGTATTATGCTGTATTGGTTATGGGCTGTTAGAAGAGTCTTGATTGTGGCGCCAACAGTCTGTCCACTGGCTGGAAGTATTGTAACAGTATGTGAACTGAAGTGGGTAGGGTCTCAGGAGTGTAGGGCCTGGCTACAACTATTGCAATATAATACAGGTATGCACTGAACATGCACTGAACATTCTGATACTGGTATATGGTTGTACAAATATATGTACAGAATGAAATTTGTACATTACAAAGAAGTATGACACCAATCATTGTATACTTACTGTTTGTATTGTTGAGGCTCTATGCAGTTCTTTGCATGGTATGCTGAAATGTAGCAATAATTGTTCTTTAATTCTCTGTGATAAAAGAAAGCATAACATGTTTGTGTAGGTACTTTGTAATGTATAATTGCATTGCATTGCAGACATTTATGTACTTTGTGGACCCTCATAATTAGTACCTCACAAGTACTATGCTTAAAACAAGTGTACTGTGCAATGTGCTCAGTTCCTGTGCTTGTTCGCATAATCATTGGGTCTGTGGGGAAAAAAATACATGCAGGATTTAAAAAAAGCCTTTCTACATTTGTTTGTTGAATGTGGCACAGTCTGTTTCGCTGACGTGTGCACTAATTATAACAATGTTTAATGTGGTCTATTGCAGTAGGAGGGATTCAAAAGGTGTATGATTTTGTTTTGGAAGTGGTGGTACTATGGTTTCAAGATTTCAGTTGGCGTATTCTAACTGTTTATTTGTTTCTGCCTTTTAGCAGTACTTTATGCGTTTCGTTGTTGTTGATGTTTTCCAAGTACTGTTGTATTGCACAGTAATGTTGCAGAATTGTGGGGGCAGTTAGATACCTGTTGGCATATTGTAACTGTTGATAGTTTCGAAGTTGTTGAGGTCTATGTTTATACGTAATAAGTGTCTAAGGGTTTCCTCAGAAGAACTTTCATTTTTGCTGATGGATTTCACATTGTGTAGTAATGGGAAGTTATATTGTAGTATTATGGTTCCAGGCAGATACCAGTTGGCGTATTCTAACTGTTTACAGTTTCTCACTTTTGCAGTGTATGTCTTAAAGCACGTTCATTCTTGTTGGTGGATGTACATTTTTCACTCTTGTGAATTGCTTTTGCAGCATTATGGGTGTAGTTACAGTAGATGTGTATTTCTTGCATGCATTGGTATGGAAATTGTTAGATAGCTGTTGCCTTATTCTACCAGTTGGTGGTTTCAAAGGTTATTGAGGACAGTTTGTAGATGCTCAAACTCAGATTAGTGAGTACATTTTGGTTTCAAGAATATTAAGTAGGCATTTGCAAGATTTGCTTGTAATCTCTGCTTCAGAGTAATGCAACTATAATTGCATTCAAACCACCCACATTTCGCTTTAATGTATGCAGTACAGTGACCTGCACTGGTTGTGGCACCTGTGTGGTAGATTATGCCTACTGCTGTGAAGGTTTTCTTGCCAAAGTGATACTTGTCCATGTGTGAAGCAAGTAAGCTTGCAGTTATTTTTGGTACTACCTGCATTGTATCGTAAAAGCATTACTATTACATAGTGGCCATGTGATTGTATATGTATGGTAGAGTGCTTCATGGAGTTGCAAGTAGCACATAATATGCCATTGTTTGCATTTTGTATGAGCTGCTGAAATGGAACGGATTGATAGTTAGGTATAGATACATAAACAAAGCGTTCGTTAGGGATTTGGTCGTGCATGACATGGCTGCAGAGAGTGCATGTATGTCTCCACATGTATGAAATCTGGAGGATTTCATTTATAGGTATGTTTTTGTTTTCCAGTACTTGTAGTAAGTACATTATACATTATTGTGAATCTTCTTGTGTGTTTATAGTGAATCTCACCATTCCTGCACAGTAGTCCAATTCCTGCCTTTTTCCAGAAACACTGTAAGTGTTGTCAGGATTGTTTGTTGCATTTGTGTGAAGGAGTAACATTTGCAAACACAATTGTTCTGCACCGTTTAAGTAAATGTTTTCAACTATTGGTGGCAATCGGAATAGAACATTGATAGCTACATTTGCATGGCAATTTACACCAGTTGTATTGGAGAATTTGAATGGACCAGACAGTTCTGTGTCTGACTCATTTGATGGAAGTGCAAGTAATTTCTTTGAAGAGGTAGTTGTCTTTGTGCAGTTAGGTATGCATTTGTCTTTTCAGTACATCCTTCTTTGGTTGTGGTAATTGATGAAGTACCAGCTGCTTTTCATTTCTTTCGTGGTATTGTTGTGTTGTATAAGTTGACTTTGCACTAGTTTTCTTTTACAAAGCTTGCCTTTTTGAGGAACAAGTTACGTTTTGAGATGGGGTGTGTAGGGTGCGTAGTCTATTGTACTCTACATTGCAAGGAATGTCAGCAGTGACTTTACTTGCATCAACATTGACTAGAAATTGTCCTTCAAATGTGCGCAGGCATGACAGTGCTACGTAACTCATGCTTTCTTTAAAGACTGTGCTGCGAATATCAATCAATGCTTGATCTAGGGTTAGACCTTGTGATTTATGGATGGTGACTGTGCATGCTAGAGACAGAGAAAACTGTTCTCTGCATATACATGTCTTTGAAAAGAAGGAATTGGGCTGTTGAGAGTCCTAACCTTTTAACTTCTGAAAGTTTGTCAAAGTGAATATTGACAAACTGAATGCTGTTGTCACGTGGGTATGTCTGGAAGCCAACAACTGTACCGAGTGCTCCATTAACCAAACCTTGCTCCACATCAATGTTACACTTTAGCATACCTCTACAGTTTAAACACAATGTTAAACTTTTCTCTAAACCAGCTGTATTAGAGATAGAGTTCTCTAAGGTATTTAGTCGTGCTGTGGCTTGTAGACACATAGATACTGTCATACCATGCACGTCTAGTTTGTCTGTGGAGTAAATTTGCACTAGTACTTGCATTTGTTTTTTCAACATTGTTTCATTGAATTGTGAAGAACAAAGTTATGGCAGAAAAAGTCACGAATCCACAGCGCTTATACAGTGATTAAGAAAATAAACATCAAGGCTGCGGGTATTTGGGCGGTGTGGGTGTACTGCCAATACACATCCACAGGAATAGTTAAAGAAAAACAAAGATGTTCCCAGTCTCACTGCGCCAAGAAATTATAATTAGTTGTTTGTGCAAAGAAAAGTCTTTATTGTTTGTGCAAAGAGAAGCCTGACACGTGTTTCAAGCTGTGTACAGCTTTTCATCAGATGCTTAAATTGCATAGTACATCATTTCCATACAAATTGGGTAAAGTTAAAAATAAAACATACACATGATTGTTTTGTGCAAAGAATTGTTACATAAAGAACATAGGCACAAGTTGTGAGCAAGCAGTCCAGGGCGCGATGCAACCACAAAATTAAAACACATGTACATCACATGTAGGAAAAGTAAAAAAGTAGAAATTAAGTTACCACAAATTAACCAATTTCATTCGTAGTAGTCCGTTGACAGACAAACAAAAAGAGAAAAAGAAACATAATTTTAGAAATAAAAGTTGGCCATAGCAGCGCAATCACGTTCCACTTAGTAAGCTAAGTCTTAAATCAAAGACTGTAAAGTATTCCAAAAATAAGTACCTTAGGTTGCAGCAATAAGAACTCCACATTTGAAGAAGAACAATGCCAGATTCAGTTCTGTAGGCAGATAGATTAAGTAATTACTGGAAAGCCAATTGCATAAAAATATTACGTAAGTTACCAAAACAAACCATAATGCTGTCAATAAAATCAATAAAAACATACCTCAAAATGCCTCGCAGTTGCGGAAAGCTAATTTAGCCAAAGAAACCAGAAAGAGAAAATAAATCTCAAATTTGTATTAAAAAAACCACCAAAGTACCCATTAGATTAACTCCAATTAACTCGTGATTCAAAAGGACTGTGGACAATTCCTAACTGGTTAACCAAAAAAGCCAATTAAAAGTTAAAAACTACAAAATGGGGAGAGCAAAATAAACAGACCTACCTCAATGACCGTGTTTTTCAGTCTACTCGTGTTATCATTGCACAATGCATGAAAGAAAGGTAGGACTAAATATACTGGAATGCAGTATAGCACAATGCATGGCCTTCCAAGTAAGACAAACAGAAAAGGATAAAAAGGATCGCCATGATGGGTGAACTAAACACACCTTTAGAAAAGCCTAACTTAGTGAAACCGGTCCATAAACCCAAATTAGCCAAAAAATAAAAAGGAGAATTTAGCAAACAATTATTACTCATGTTTTGCTGAGGAAATTTATTTTTTGTTTTACTTTATTTATTTATATATATATATATGTATATATATTTTATTTATTTTTTTAAAGACAAAATTAATTTAAAAGTAACAAGCCTCTGCTTGTCATTAATAATTGAAGTGGTATTTAAATAAACCAACAATTCCAATGCACTAAAACAAGTGTGGGGCCTGAGTGCGCTGCTACTGAACAACATTACAAATAAAGGCACATTGCACAGTAATAATACATAATTCCATTGGAAGCCAAGATGCCAAATACTCCCTTGCCTATCATTGGCAAAAATCTCATCAAATGGACTGCAAAAATGACATTTGTTTTGTGGGGCTGTGCAAAGTGTCATTGCCCCCACGGGGTGGTAACCTTACATTAAAATTACGACAATTGGAGGCCAAATTAATTTGTAAATATCACACTGTTTCTGAAGGACTTAATTCGGATCATGAGTTTGCCATATTTTTATAATTCATATTTCCTCTGTTGGGGTTGACAAGTGCCTTTAATTATCCTCTTGGGGGGATCCCCTCCTGTAATTATATTCTTGTTCCACGTGTATTATTACTGTGCAATGTGCCTTTATTTGTAATGTTGTTCAGTAGCAGCGCACTCAGGCCCCACACTTTTTTTAGTGCATTGGAATTGTTGGTTTATTTAAATACCACTTCAATTATTAATGACTAGCTGAGGCTTGTTACTTTTAAATTAATTTTGTCTTAAAAAAAAAAAAAAATATATATATATATATATAAATAAATAAATAAATAAAGTAAAACAAAAAACAAAAAATACATTTCCTCAGCAAAACATGAGTAATAATTGTTTGCTAAATTCTCCTTTTTATTTTTTGGCTAATTTGGGTTTATGGACCGGTTTCACTAAGTTAGGCTTTTCTAAAGGTGTGTTTAGTTCACCCAACATGGCAATCCTTTTTGCCCCTTTCTGTTTGTCTTACTTGGAAGGCCATGCATTGTGCTATACTGCATTCCAGTACATTTAGTCCTACCTTTCTTTCGTGCATTGTGCAATGGTAACACAAGTAGACTGAAACACACGGTCATTGAGGTAGGTCTGTTTATTTTGCTCTCCCCATTTTGTAGTTTTTAACTTTTAATTGGCTTTTTTGGTTAACCAGTTAGGAATTGTCCACAGTCCTTTTGAATCACGAGTTAATTGGAGTTAATCTAATGGGTACTTTGGTGGTTTTTTGAATACTAATTTGAGATTTATTTTCTCTTTCTGGTTTCTTTGGCTAAATTAGCTTTCCGCAACTGTGAGGCATTTTGAGGTATGTTTTTATTGATTTTATTGACAGCATTACGGTTTGTTTTGGTAACTTACGTAATATTTTTCTGCAATTGGCTTTCCAGTAATTACTTAATCTATCTGCCTACAGAACTGTATCTGGCATTGTCCTACTTTAAATGTGGAGTTCTTATTGCTGCAACCTAAGGTACTTATTTTTGGAATACATTACAGTCTTTGATTTAAGACTTAGCTTACTAAGTCGAACGTGATTGCGCTGCTATCGGCAACTTTTGTTTCTAAAATTATGTTTCTTTTTCTCTTTTTTTTTGTCTGTCAACGGACTACTACGAATGAAATTGGTTAATTTGTGGTAACTTAATTTCTACTTTTTTACTTTTCCTACATGTGATGTACATGTGTTTTATTTTTTGTGGTTGCATCGCGCCCTGGACTGCTTGCTCACATCTTGTGCCTATGTTCTTTATGTAACAATTCTTTGCACAAAACAATCATGTGTATGTTTTATTTTTAACTTTACCCAATTTGTATGGAAATGATGTACTATGCAATTTAAGCCTCTGATGAAAAGCTGTACACAGCTTGAAACACGTGTCAGGCTTCTCTTCGCACAAACAATAAAGGCTTCTCTTTGCACAAACAACTAATTATAATTTCTTGGCGCAGTGAGACTGGTAACATCTTTGTTTTTCTTCATTGAATTGTGCACAGCTTGCTAGAGTTGGCATTAAGGACATACAGTTTTATTGTTGTATGTTAATTGTTCCATGACAACAGTAGCACATGTGTTATGCCCGTATATCTCATGAATGCGTCTGCTATTTAAGATAGACTTTGCTCCCTAGAAAGTACACCAATCCAAATGCTTTTCAAAATGTTGGCATAGCTGAGGTCTGCAGACTGACGCATGTTTTCAGTTAGTTCTCTGTATTGGAAATGTTGCCAGGGATTTACATTTCCTATGCTGCAAAGAGTTTTACAGCACAGTGTGTGTCCTAAGGTTTTAAAATAGTTTCAACTTTTACTTGTGTTAATTGAAGAAGAGCTCTGAAAACAATAATGTGTTGTCCTCCAAAGAGTTCTTTGTAGTCTGTTTTAAGGACTTCTTGCAATCTGAGGCGAATCAACACCAAAATTAGATTTGAGAACATGTTCACCCAGTGCTTAATTTGTAAAAATATAAGTGCCAGTGCCCAAAAAATATTGGCCTCATAATGTCGGGCGCGGCGCCGTCTGCAGCGCCGTCCGCAGCGTGGGCGCAGCGCCACCCTCAGAGCAGGTGCAGTGCCACCCCAGGCCAGTGCTAGACCTACATAGATCGGCCCACCACCAGTCCATCACAAAGGTGCTGATCCATGTCACATGTTTAGTGTTGCAGCAACTGCTGGCACAGGCTAGTAGTAAATACGCAACTAAGACGTGCTCCTCCTGTAACTGCGCCTCGATGCCCCTGGGCTGTGAGAGTGCTTTAAAAATGCAAATAAATAGAAAAGCATTCTGTTTCAGTCACTGTTGCACTGTATTTGCCTCTACCCCTTCTGCCCCATCTGACAGTTTGTTAAAGCAACCAATTACTGTGAATCGGTTACCTCCAGGAAGAGCACCCTCCCTCAGCCCGTTCTTCAGTCACGTCATCCAGGTGTTTTGTGTAATCAATTTACTCTCAAGCCCTTATAAGTCATCACATCTCATAAATGCATCCCCCTTCACCCTTCCTTCAAGCATGAGCATGGTGTTGTATAACTTGGAAAAAGTCATTTCTGCAAGATGTTGTGAAATCAACAGCCTGTGCTACTTCTGCTTTAGGGCCTCTTTCCACATTAACACATATTAAAAAAACTAAATATGTTTTGTCACCCAATATTCAGGAGCCAGAGGAGAATGCATATTTGGATACCTCCTTCCCACTGACATGTTCTTGACATACTTCACTAAACTGCGGGGTGTAACAGACACCCAGCTCCCTATCTGAGGATTCCTGTCTGAGGATTGCATGTGCTCTCATTTGGAGCACATGCTCAGAGAGTACTGTACCCAGGTTAAGGGGCCACATCTGGTGTATAAACCACACATCAGGATATAAAACATGCGCTGGAATTATGTAAAGAAATGACAGCAAAAGACGGTTGAGAATTATACACGAATACTCAACTAGTGCTTTTTTTTATGACGACAGATTAGTGGGCACGTGCACCATGTTTATCCCTGTCTAGTTTCCATGTGTGTATCTTTAAGCCTGAAAAGGCATTTCAGAAGTTCGTCTTTGCATTGGCTTTTCTCGCGAAGTGCAGCCAGTTCGGTTTTGGCCCAGTATGAGCACTGTTCCGGGTCCCCTCACTGAAGCTCGTTTGTGAAATAATGAGGCCGATAACATTAAAAGGAAGAACGGAAACACCCAGGCAAAAATTCACAGTTCATGTTTCGCTTAGATGAATGCTATCCAGGGTCGGACTGGGGCATACAATTGTCTCGAGTCGGGCTCGGCACCAATGAAAAAGTGGCCAAAGTTGCAAACGACAATTCATTCTTTTTGTGACTGACACTAGTGGGACCACGCTGCCGCCCGTGCCCTGCCCGGTCCTGGGCTTTGTCCTGCCTTGCCTCAATCACTTAGGCTACCTTCCATGGGGCCACCACCGCCACGGCCATGCTGAGCCTGATGACGACAAAACTAGGTGCGCGTCGCAGCGGCCCCATGGAAGGTAAAATTTTAAAAGAAAAACGTATATTTGGGCGGATGGGGCCCATCACTTTCGAAGTGATGGGCCACAGCCGCCACTCAAAATAAGTTATTCATTTTAAAACCTACCTTCTGTGGTGCGGGGCCCCGGCCACCGGCCCCACGGAAGGTCAGGTTTTCAAAGAAAAAAGTAAAAAACATACTTTTGGGCACAATCCACGGGCCCGGCCACCCGAGGCAGAGTCATCCGACTCAGTCTGCGGCAGCCGGCAGCCCCTGGTCACAGAAATTGGCCTGGGCCTGGCACTGACTGCGGTCAGCAGCACACTGCACACAGGTCACACAGACAGAGGCCTGGGCGCGGATGGGCCCCTGGTGGGGTCCTGACTCCTGGGCAGTCAGGACACCACCAGGGGACCATGCCACTGCCCAGGCCCCGACCTGGGCCTTCCTTGCCTGATCACTTGACTGTGATAGCCTCCGGCTGCACCGCATGCAGCAACAAGTGACTTACCTTCTTTGCCAGCTGGGACTTGGTCTCCTGTCGGGGCCTCAGGCTGGGGGGCGCCGGGTGCGCACACTGGCACCCACACAAATGAAAAAGCAGGCAGAGGGGGCCCCAGGAAGCAACTAGGCTGCCCCACGCAGTGCAGCAGGGCAGGCTCTCTCTCTCACAGCTCAGGACCGACGACGCCACGCCTCGACACCTTCACTTCACAGTAACTTGTGAAATGAAGGTGGCGCTGCGCTGCCTCCTGTGGCAACAACAACATGTCATCATGTAATTTCACTGGCTCAGATGAACAGCCAATGAAAATTGCACATTCTGTGTTACTATACAGAATTGATGAAATACTGCATAGTAACAACAGAATGGTAGTTTTCATTGGCTGTTTGTAACAGTTTGTTGTTCATTGCTATTGCTGGCCCCTCCCAGGACCAGCTAGCCAAGGCCTGCAACCTGCAAGCACGAGAGAGATCGAGATCAGAATGACAAATCCCAATGGGTCTCATTACGACCCTGGCGCTCACGGAATGAAGGGTGCCGGTACGGGATCGACACCCTTTATTCTGTGAGCGCAAATTACGAGGTTCCCTTTGCGGGATCCAGACCAGATGTCTGGTAAAACCAGACGTCTTTTCTGGGTCCTGCGAGGGGAAGAGGGGAAGAGGGAGCTAATAATGGGCCACTTGTAATGTGCCCATTATTACCTCCCTCCCCTTTCCCATTGAGTCCTATGGGGGCTCAAATGGGAATGGGGAATGGTTCCTGCAACGAGGAATTACTGGGTCCTCCCATGTCAGAATGACCCGGTAAGTCCCCATTTTAGGAACCCACAAAGCGAAGTGGAAGAACAAATAAAGCAATGGCACGTGCCCTGGCTCCACATGAGTTCCGGTGCCCAAAAAAGAGTGCCGGTGTTGGGCACTGGCAACCACCCCACAAATTAAGCACTGTGTTCACCTCATCTATTAGGAGCATTTTCATTTGTTTCAAAACTCTGCGTAGCTCCATAGCAGCTTCTGCTGAAAGTTTGTAGTAGTCTAATTTGTTTTGGTGTTCTACTGGAAGGAGTAGCAATCGATGTAACGTGACACCACCTATGTTGTAGGCAGCTAAACCTGCGGGGGCAGTTACAACAGCTGAAAGCCTGTTGTTTGTCAATTGTTGGAGGAAATTGATGATGATTTTTATTAAGAATGTTTTTCCTGAACCAGCTGGACCACTTACATATAGGAGTATAGGTTTATAGTTTTGACACGTGCAAGTTTTCTTTTGTGCTGCATACTATGCTCAATTTCTCTACTTACTTTTAGGAAAATGCTCGGCTGCTCATTGTTTAGTTGTAATTTCAGTAGAGCAAAGTCTTCTGCAGATTGCTCATATTGACACATGGTGTTTTCTACTTCAGTAATGATTAATTCTGCCTCATTTGGCATGAGTGACTGTCCAAGTGGTTCTTGGCTTCCTATAAGAGAAGGTTGACTGCTGTCAGGAGTGTCTATATTTAGTTGTGCTTGAAGTTCTTCTTCTTGTTGGCATTCATTGTCCAACATGTTTCTGTACTGCGTAAAGTTTATATCTGTTATAGTGCTTTTATTTGCTTTGTAAGTATCTTCATAGGAGACATGCGTGTCCAATAAATCTTCTAATTTTCTCCATGGTTTAACAAGTTGCACTAGAGACGTATAGTAGAGTTCTCTATGTTGAGGAGTTTTTAATGATAGCTTCATATGATTAACCAGGCTGCATTTTGGTAAGTTTATCCAAGCTGCCCTCACAATCTTTAACTATGTATTTACCTTTTTTCTCATCTGGTTTAATATTATTTTTGTATGAGAAATGTTGGGCTATGTGGCATAGGCACATGGTTTCTAAAACAGTACTCCTGTTTGGTTAGTATGTGTCCAATCCTTTATTTTTCAAAATGTCCTGGCTGTTGGGGTCGGTTTTGGCTATTGTTTTTATGTCTTGGGATGATTTGAGAACTCTTTTTCTAGATACAGCAGGACCAAGGCTTAGCCAGACAATTTTTTCAGATTTCCCATACAAGGTGGTGCCGGTTTAATGGTCTGCAGCTTCGTAGCAGCCACATTCTCTATGGGAGAGAATGCTTATGCCAAAGCTGTACAGTTTTTGTAGATGAGATGTCATGCCAGAGGTCTTTGAGCTCTGTTTTATCTGCTTTGGTTAAGTAGGCTGTGGCATATCATGCTACTGCAGTGGAAATGTCTGCAATGTACTGCACATCCATGTTTGTATTCCATAGGAGGGCAATGATTGCATTGTAATCATTGATGTACTTCGATGCTTCATTTCCTTTAATGCATTGTGTTCTTAGGTGATTTGCCTTTCACACTGCGTCTAACCGAAGACATGAAGCTGTTCACGTGTCCTGTTGCTGAAACTGGTCTAGGGAAACCAAAATGGCATTTGGCATAGTATTTGGCTTTGTTTTTATATTTGCGCCAAAAGTACTTGCCACACTTGTGTCTTTCAAACTGCAAAATTTGTGTATGTGGGTCGCTATGTGTAGTTTCTGAAGGGATTTCGCAAGTGACATATTTGTGAATGAACTGCAAAACAGTTGCATCACTGTCCTGATCAAATTTAGGAGCATGTTTAATCCACAAAAGCATGTGGATGTGTGGTGCTCCTCTGGCTTGATATTCTTTTCTCCAAAAGAAGTGTTCCACTTCTTAGAGGGCAGGAAAGGAAGTGTTTTATTACAAATGAAGTGCAGCATGGCAATAAAGCGATGATGGAAGTACCTTGATACATTTACAGGATCAGGAGAGCAGAGTTCTACTGGTGTTTTCATGTCTATATCTGCTTTGTTTTAGTTTGCTATGCGTAGGAAATCGTGCAGGTCTTCCCATGCATACTCTGCACAATTTAAAGTGACAAACCATGTGGGTGGGCCAAGGTTGTGAATCATATAGCGTACATCTGCAGGACATAGAAACCAGTATTCTTTTGTGCCACACATGTTTGGCAAGAGATTTGTAATACTTCACCGTAAAACGTCATCTTTCTCTTGCACTTTTTGAAGTAGCTGCGTAGCAGACATGTTTTGAAAATTGGAACCTATTTTCAATGTGTTTGCAACTCAATAACATAGAGTTGCTAATTCACTTTCAAAGAGAACGTGGAATATGTATTCAACATTTTGTCTGAATCTGGGGTCTTCAGAATACATCCGTAAAGAGCGGTATTCTCATGCTGTTATTTGTGTGCATTTATCATTGTACCTTCAACCTTTTCCAGTAGGAAAAAGTAGAGGAAATGCCTGTGCTTCTACACTTTTTTCCCATATGCTGATTGGAGATCCTTTGGCTTGCCGCATTTGATATGTTTCCAGTGCATCGTTTATGGTGTCTTTGGAGTGCAATGGGTGAATTGTATAGTGGTCTAAAATATTGGAGGCTGTAGTAGGATCTAGAAGTTCAAATTGCCCAGTTGCGGAGGAGTCATGAATTATTTTGGTGGTTCCCCTCAGGTTTTCTTCAATGTTTATTTCTTTGTTGTATTCATTGTTGCCTTTAAGGTATTGCAGGGCTTCTCTAACTTTATGTAAGTCCACTAGTTGCTGCCAAAGTGTTTTGTCTTTTGTATGTACACCATTCACTAGGATAATCAAAGATTGATCTATTGGCCATTGCACTCCTAGAATGTCTACATTTTCTTTGAGATCTAATGGCAAATAAACTACTTTGCCACAAATGCCTTTCAGTAATTCAGAGGGAGGCAGTTTTGCTGTTTTTGATTGAAGGCGTATTATCGCTTGAAATGGGTGCACTGTTTGGATTATAATTCTCTCATACAAGTTAAGTTGTTGGAGTGGTTTTGGCAGTGGGAATATTTCCAGGATATTAGTTATAGCCTGTGAAAACATTTGGTTATTGTCAAGTTTTGCAATGCAGTATGTTCAAAGTATTGAAGGGTTAGTGATTTTGTATTTGTTTTCTGCTATAAGATAGAGAGCTAATTGGAACCACTGGGATTCCTCATTGTCTTCTATTTTGTACATTATGTCTACAGTTTTGGTGCTCTTTTTATAAAAAGCTCTGCGACAACACACACATACTTGGCTTGATATTTCAGCAGATGTGCTTTTAAACTTAGTATTTCTTTTTGTATGTGTGTAATAGCAGGTTGACATCTGCAAGGTTGTTGCTACTCTTTTCTAAAGTTACTGGGCCTCATTACGACCCAGGCGGTAAGTTACCGCCTGGGTCGTACCTTTACCACCATGGCGTAAACTATGTTTACGCCATGGTGGTTGGCGGACTTACCGCCCCATTCCGAGGTTGGCGGGGCGGTAAGTCCCCATTCACCCATTTACCCTTCCCCATTCCTATTTTTGCCCCATAGGGCATAATGGGAGTGGGGAAGGAGTTAATTACGCCACTGTAAATTATGGGTGCGTAATTAACAACAAGGTCCCTTAGCGCCATGGATTTTAACACCTGCTAAAAGCAGGTGTTAAATCCTCCATGGCGCTAAGGGACCTCGGAATCAGGCGGTAAGGGTTGGCGCTGTTTACGCCGCCGTAAATCCCTTACCGCCTGGGTCCTAATGAGGCCCACTGGATTTTATAAGTGCTCTTCAGTTCCAAAATATTTGCTTTGGATGTGGTCTATTTCTTCGAGCAGTTCTTTGGCTGTACCATGTAAGAGAATGTCATTTAAATGGTCCAGTGCTAAAGCAGGACTTTTTTGCACAGTACAGTTTCTGAACAAGATTTTATACAGTCTAATGGAGTGTTGCTAACATTTTGATATGGTCGAAGGTGCTTTTGCAAGCAGGCCCAGAAATGCAGGATAATGAGTGTGCTCTTAGTCCTGTATATTTGCGCACTGGACAGGTGTCCATAGTTTGTAATATTTTAATATTTAATTTCTCTTTGCCTTTCACATACTGATTGAAGAACTGCCGTAAAAAAGTGAAAGATTGTTTTCGCATGTTACACATTGATGTGGACGGCCATTTGTAGACTGGACATATTGGTTCGGTGGAATGGAGAGTTGATTGTAAGTTTACTGTGGATATTCTTGTGAGCAGCGTTTCTTCTTCCATAATGGTATTGTCAATCTATTCATACACTTGCCCACTGCTATGTATGGCAATTGGGGTTTTTTGTATGCGTCTTCATTGAAATATGGCTCTGTGCTGGTGGTGTGACTCCACTCACCTGCACAGACGTTTACAAAGATATCTATGTTGATGTTACATCTGTTGCGAAGTACATGTTGTAGTTTAGTAATTAATTTTGTTAGTGGTTTCATTTTGTTTAAAACTAATATAAATAATTTCCCTTTGAACAGGATTGCACTGTCGATGAGAGCTTGCAGGATGAGTTTTGTGCTGTAAGTTGTAAGGGTTGAGCATGATTCCTCTCCTGTTTTTATAAGATTCTGAAGGACTCTGTGGTGGAACATTTTTTGTAAAATAAATTTTTGGGAATGCTTACTTGTGGCTACATTAACATTTGTACGTGCAGTGTTAGCACTAGTGGTAGTTGCAATCTTCTTAATACATTTCTTTTTATTTTTACATTTTGAAAGAGGAGTCACAGTTTCTTTCCTGTTAGCTGCTTAAGTTTTGCTTAGTGACTGTATTAGTTGTTTTGTTTGAACTTTTTTTTACAAATTCTGCTAGAGGCAGTTGGCTATTTTGTATGCTTTTAGTTTGATCTCCTCTATTTCTGCGTTGCTTTCTACGGAGTTGCTTTTTGGTACACATTCTTTAGTGTCTGTTGGAGAAGAAAGGAAAGTGTGGGTTGGGAGGTTGTGCAATGTATATGTGTGCAATGGGCATGAGTGTCTGAATATGAGGGTAGGCATACATATAGAGGTGTGTGATTGTGGAATGGGCTGTTACTTCAGGTTGGGAAGGTTGTCCTGGTATCTGTGTGTTAATATACTGGTGTTCAGGTGAAAATACAAAGTGGGCACCTGTTGAGGTGCATTGAGTAAGAGTAAAGCAAATGCTGTTAGGTTGATACAATTATGTAGCCTACAATACAAGAACACTGCACTGTCTGAGTAATAGGCAGAACACTACAAAAGTATTGCACTTACTTTGTTGGATGTGAAGAGTCGGTTTCTTCTGGGCTCTATATTCCACTTGAGATGCCACTGGCTTTCAGGAGAGTGGTCTTCACTATAATTGTGAAAGAAGGAAGTTAGTACATAGGTGTGTTAATGGCACAGTAATTGCACTTGGAGAACACATTATTTAAAGTTGTAGAAGGATTTCTTGCAGGAAGAGTTAGTGTGTGTGTGAAATTGCACAGCGTTGTACATGAATGGGTACTTGACAGCATCAGCATTGTTGCTATGCGGGCAATTGTGTATTTATAAGTGTGTCCTATGAGGTGCACTTTTGCAAGTGTGCGCGTTGCTGTTGTACTATGTAGTTTGGAAATTGATTGTTGCAAGTTGCAGTAGGGTGAGAAAAAGGCCCAGAAATATGTACAGATTGGAAAGGATTATTTTTCTGTGTGTGGAATTCCATTCACTTTCCCGAATAAATAGATGCATGCTACATGAGTGCAGAAATCCTTTCTGTTGTTTGATTTATTTATCCACATTTACAAATGTCACTGTTCCCAATGTACACATGCATTTGTTTGCTTATCAAGCAATGGTGCATTCTATCAATTGTGCAAAGTATGTACTTACCATGCTTTGTGAATATACATGCAGTTTCCCTTTTCTGTGTGCATTCTGGGCATTTCACATAGAACCTGCCTTTTCAACTTGCTGTAAAAGTGTTTCCAATGTGGTTTTCTTTTTTTCATTTACAAATACATCAGAGAGAGTGGTGATAAAATTGAAATATGAAGTGTGAAACAGGGAAAAATTACAGTTTGCTTATTGAGTAGGTTATTCAGGGTAAGTGGCAGGTACCCTGTTCATATGCATTTGTAAAATAGTTGGAAATATACTCTACAAAATATATGCAGACCTCTAGTTTGTGTTGATGGATGGCGATGTGGATAAATCTGTAAGCAGATGTGTTGGAGAGTTGTACAGTACTTTGTTCTGGAGGTGCTTTGCAATAACTGCAGACTTGTAGCCAGAGTGTTCAACAGTAGATCTGAAGTGCTGAACTGTGATCACAGAGGAAGATGTAGAGGTCTTGTATGTGATTGGTGGAAAGGGAAGAAGGGCTGTCCCTGTGTAACAGGGTCCGCAGATACTGCGGTAGTCCACGGACAGGGCGTGCCACATCCGGGTCCTTACAGGATACCTGGCATGGAAAGGGTACTGTGGGGATTAGCCAATCAGGTGTTGAGGTTGTGCTTTGTAGGAAGAGAGGCTGTGTGTAGTGAAGATGGCAGAGATGTAGAAAGTCAGGGTGTTGGTAGTTGGAGATCTATTTGTAAATATTTTAGAGAGGTATGCTAAGTCTAAAGATATGGCTGCCAATTCTGGAGGGGTGGAAGTTTTGTGGTTAACTGTGCCTGCCTCCAATATGCAGGCAGTAGTTGGAGTTTGTAAGAGTATGTCAATTTGGAACAGTCCAAATGTAGTAGTACTGCATTGGGGTGCTCTGCATTTGGGATATATCAGTGCTCCTACCTTGTTGAGTGCTCTGCAAAAATTGGTTCAGGTAGTGATGGTGGTACTTCCAAGTGCCAAGGTCATTTTTTCTCAGATGCTGCCTAAGGAAGTATGGGACAATTGTAACGTTTGTTGCCCACAGCAAAATATTGCAAGGTGTTTGGTTACCAAAGGCATGTTTTCTCGCTCAGAGCTGGGATGCTTTCTTGTAATAATGAGAATATTGATTCTGTTAATGTTAATTATTTCAGAGCAGATGGCATTTCTTTATCCATATTGGGAAATGCCATGTTATTTTGCAACATAAGGAATGATTTGCGGAGGTTAATATAAAGTAATCTGGAGGAAAATAAGTGAACAAAACAAAAAGAAATACAAAATAAAAGGTGTTTCTTTAGAAGTACCTTTAAAAAAAGGCTCTTTTCAGAGCCAGCACTAAAGAGAAAATCTCCTACCCTGGTTAAAATGTCTGTCCCCACCCTCGCAAATTGCGTGATATGTCCACGGACACCGAGGTAGTCCGTGGATCACACAAGCCACATCCGGGGCTTTTGAGGCTGGTAGCCATGGAAATGGGACTCTGGAGGCTAGGGGATTGGTCAATGAGTTTTTCTGGGTGTGGTGTGTAAGGAATGACTGTGGCAGAAGGTCTGTTTGTTGAGAGGAGTACAGATGGCTATGGCTATCTCTTTCAGGAAGCACTGTATCTGGATTTTGTGAGACTCTTGGGTACATTGGTTGCAGGTGTATGCAAAGCATTGTGGAATGGCTGCACATTTTGGATTCCATCATGTGGATGTGCATTGTTATGGAGTGCGTTGAATGAAGTGGCTGGATTTGGTTCCTCTTTGTGCCACTTTGGTGACACACCATCATCCAGACATTATTATTATTCATTGTGGAGGGAACAGTTTAGGACATGTTACCGGAATCTCACTGCAGTTTGCGATGAAGGAGGCACTTGCGAAAGTCATGGACATGTTTCCAAACTCCCGAGTAATTTTTTTCCCGCATTACACAGAGACAGACATGGCTTCGCTGTTCTTCATTTGGTCGTAAACAGAAAAAGCGAGGCACAATGTCAACAAGGCTGTTTGTGCCTTTCTGAGAGATGTTGGCATGTCGTCCTTCCACAATGAAAATATTACTTTTCGTAGCACAAACATTTTTTGCAGAGATGGAGTCCATCTTACTGATGTTGGTAATCAGCTTTTTCTGCGAAATATCAAAAATGCATTTTATCAGTATAGGAAACATTTTTCTACTAGGGGTTGCTTCTCTTCTCACTCTTTCAAAAATAAACAAATACCCCAAAAAGGGTATTTTCAGAACACCACTTTCTCCCGGAAAAGAGTGCAATGTTTTTGTAAGTGCCATCCGTTACATTTTTTTCAAGTCCACGGCCTACTGCGCTGTCTGCCAACTTTTCAGAAAGCCAGCGGCCCTGCACCATTTCATTGGCACTTCTATTTTTAAACTGTGAAAGGTGGCTCTGAAAAGAGCCTTTTTTTATTTTTGTTGTTTTGTATTTTTTAGTTTTTTATACATGCCAAATAAGGAAAGGAAGGGAAGGGAGGATAGGGAAGGGGCACCAACCCCAGTATATGAAAGGGCAAGTGGAGATAGGAAGATGTTGGGTGGGCCTCACTTAGATAGGGGGAACTCTTTCTCATGCTCCCGGACCGCAGCTTCAAAAGCACTTTGAAATTGTTCCCCTCTGCAGAGTACCACATCGCAGTACATGCACAATACAGTGACCCTCGAAAGGTAAGGGTCTGCTGCTGTGCGTATGGCCTGTGAAGCTGGTTTAGGGATCCTCTTCCCCACAGGAGTGTCTCTTGTGGTGACAGGAGAAGATACGGGGGATGTAGTTGAGGAACTCAACCTACTACTTTGTTCAAAGGGAACGAGCCTCCGAACTGCCGCCTTGTGGTTCAACCTCAGGTGTCCGTGTCGCTGCATGGGGGTGGTGCCATAGCTATACAGGCCAGGTTTGCCATGACTGAGCACAGTTTTGCACTCAGTGCAGCGCACCTTGTCTGCACGTGCCTTGGGTACCCCTCCAACGGTGGTAAAGAGCCTCCACACCCAAGACTCACATTGGATGGCAGAAGTGAGGACTTCCCCAACCTCATACTCGTCTTCCTCTTGATCCCTCTCTACATCTCCACACCTGTTCGCCTCCGAGGCCCTTGGAAAGGTGGTGGTGGTGGTGGAGGGGTTGGAGATGGCGCTGAGGCAGAGGCCGCAGCAGCAGGAGTAGCCATGGTTGCCATATGATCTGGAATAGTCCTGCAAAAGTAGCTCAGCACAGCACAAAAAGCAATGTGAGGAAACCAGCAATATGCAGAAATGTTCTGTCCTGGTATCCAAAAACAGAATAAGGAGCAGCTCTGGGGTGTGTACTTTTATAGGGGTGCTGGGGCACGCTCTGTGGGATGTATTGACCCACTTTGCTATACTATGGTGCATCACTCTGCTATTATGGTGCAATTAACAGCAACAATGGTGGCAAAACTCTTGTGTGCACCGAAACCTCCAAAACCGCGTTTTCCAACACACAAAAAGATGGCTTCACAACCTGTCACCCATGGTGCATAGGAGGTGGAATAGAGCACACGCTGCTGAAAAATGCCAGTGGGCTCCATGACAAATAAACATGGAGTACAGAGGGAGAAGCAACACTTTGCAAGTAAAACTCCAAAATTTGCCTGTAAATGACATTTACTTTGTTGCTAAAACTCCAAAATGCCTGTACACAACACTTCTCAACACTCAAAATCTTGCTTGGCGCTAAAATTCATTTAACCTAATGAAGCACCGTGAATGTACAAAGTCCTAAAATGTGAAGAGCAAAACATTTTCTCAGAAAAACTGGATTGCCTGTGAACGACAGCCCCTGTCAAAAATCTGTGTGCAGCACACTGGGCTACCTGTGAATGACAGCCCCTGTCAGATGGACTCTCCTGATGAAACTTCAAAGTTATCTAAACTAAAAGTTTGCCGGATTAGCAAACATAAAAGGATTGTTGCTGAAAAGAATACAGATCTCAGTTGTTTTTGATACCACAGGTTTAAAGCTAAGAAAGTAATTTATCTATGTCATTTGATGCAACTAGTTTGGTTTCTGCTGGATTTTAAGTCAAGAAATTAAGAATAAATTAGCATGGCTGGGCCTGCAAGAAGTGGAAAAACATGTTTACCCCAAGGGGAGGGAAATCCTCTCAGCAGTAACTCACTGAAATAGGATAATTGTGGGTTAGGCCAGACTTTTGTCTACAAGCAAGGAATGAACAATGGCAGATCCTCCAGGCCAGGAAATGGACGTGTGAAAAGGCTGTAAACTGCTCTTTGAAGGAATTCCCCCCCAAAGGAGGGGGCTACTCCTTGAGCTCCAGGGAGAGACAAAAGGCGGACCATTTGCTGCTAAGAATAAATAATTAACAATTTTTAGAGACTCATAACTTGTTATCCAAAGTGGTGAAAAATATAAAAAGGACAGATTTGTTAGTCTCATTTTTGGCTTTACGTTTCAAGAGGCAGTGGAACTGTGTAACATACTCTGGACAGGAATGGGAATATATGTGCTTTTATGTGAACTGTATTAATGCTAGAATTGTTAAACTTTACACACACATCCCTATGGTAAACATACATATTTGTGTAAATTTGCAGAAAGTTTGGAAAATGTGTTCATGGCGAAATGGACAAAATTCTGCAGAAAGGTGAAACACGGTCTCACAGCTGCGGGATTTTGATGAACAGATACTACATAAAATATAGAATCTTTGTGTGTGATTTTTTGTAGATGTTACCAACGTATAAATATGTATTTAGGAGAACATTTGATTTTGATACTGGTGGCTAGGGGAGGTTTCTAAGGACTGTAAAAGCCAAACCATGAATGTGACATCATTCATCCTTGATCCAATCACTCAGATGCAAGTCAGAGATGAGGCCCTGATCCAATCCCAGTTCACAGGGGCCAGCTTAGTTAAGCCGGCCCATAGACCCATTTTTGTGATGTCATTTGAAAGGATAGATAGAGACAGCTGACAACACATAGGGACTCACTCTCTCTTCTGATTCCAGCGAAGCATTTTGTTCCAGCATTCAACATCCAGCCTTTAACATCCTTTCAGATCCAAATGCCAAGAATATTGCCAAGCACTAGCTGAACCATTTTCAGCAAGGCCTCAATCCTCAAACTTATTCTCACAACCCAGTGTAGCGCTGTGGTGTGGGAAAGCATCCTGAAACTATCTGGCTTGCTACCATAAGGCTGGCCTGATGAACTCGCCATCCCGCTGATTTGAAATACCCAGAAACAAGAAGGGCAGATCCTGTGCTATTCCGGTGACCGGCCTAGCGGATCCAGTCCCATGCCTGATGTGCTGTCCTTCCTTGATAGACCCAATCCATTGACCAGAATGTGACTGTCAAAAATCTTAAATCCCAGTGGATTGTGAGTATTAATAGGATGCTAGAGAACTATTGTATACCTTGCATTATCTTGGTCCACTCTAATCCCTGAACTATCCCTATCCTAACCAGTAACGGTGTCAAATCTTTAGTGCTATCTTATTCTGTCTAGTTGCTAAAGCGCCATTTTCATAGTCATTTTTATTTTTGTAACTCTGATCCATAAGTCCCACTTTGAGTCTTTGGACTGGTGCCGCCGGGGAAGGTGATGGGGATCTGTTACTGAAGTCATGAATCAGTCTCAGAGCTTACTTTGTCCCGACTTGGTTGCCTAGCATAAACGCTCTAGCCTTGAATAAAAGCATGAGCCATATTTTCGGATTCTAAACTGAAGTCCTTGTTCAAATTTGTGTCTTTATTTTCGAAAAACACCTCTCATTAAAACCTCTATAACTCCCTCAGTTTTTAAGATAGCAGCGAAATTTCAACTCCCACTTGTACCTAACATCCTTAGCTATCGCTACAAACCGTGCGATTGACCCGTTATATCAAAGATTGCATAAGGAAATGTTTGCTGCAAATTGACATTTTGAAAAGTTTTACACGTGTGAACTCCCTTTAAATTATTTCCCACTTTGACTTTGAGATTTCAAATGTTTTCTTTTGATTAAATCATTGCCTTTGTTTGCTTGCATCTGTTCAAAGCGGCTCCCGTAGAAATTTAGAATAATTTAAGCATTTTTGATCACATTTGATGTTTTTGCTCAGACAATTTCAAAGCCATGCTGTCAGTTGAAAAGTTAATTCCATTTTTCTCTTGTGTTTAAAGGGGGAAGGTGGGAGTGATATTCTGTTTGATGTGTTTCGGGGGCCAAGACACAGCCCACGGACAAGGACCTATGCTGAGCATGGGTGCGGTCATGTCACGGACGTTGTCGGGATCCGTTGTGCGCATGCGCATAGTTGCCCTACGGACAGGGTTGGGCTCTCGGACCAATTAAAAGTGTGACACACGTGCAGTGAACAGTTCCAGACAGGCGCGTTGTTGGTAGGACCCCAAAGGTGGGATGCACGTGTGTGCATGTGTCTGCCGGACAGGGGTGGGGTCCACAAACTAATTAGGGGTGCATCACAACTTTGCAGACTTGTGGACAGGTGCTGTGTTCTACGGACATCTCCATTTTGATTGCGGACAGCCCGAATAGATGCAGTGTCCGTAGGACAGCTCCATTGTAATTAATTGTGGACTTTCCAGACAGTCTCCTTGTTTGTAGGACGTCAAAGGTGGGCTGCGCATGTGTGCAGGTGTCTCACCAGACAGGGCTATGGTCCACTAACTAATTAAAGGTGTGTCACAACTTTGGTTATGGCCATGGTGCTCTACGGACACCTCCATTTTGATTGCAGACAGCCCAGACAGGTTAAGTGTTCGTAGTACACCTCCATTTTGGTTAATTATGGACAATCTGGACAGTGGTGGTGTCCACAGACTCCTAAAGTGGGTTTTAAAACAATAAAATGCAGACACATACACTAAGAGTATACATATAACTTTATTTACACAAATTATGAAAGAGAGGGGGAAGCAGAAATGGAGACCTATGCAGGGGAATTGGGGTTTTCTAGAGGTTGGGTATTAGGGGAGGAAGGGATTGAGGTCTCATCGTAATGTCTTTGGTGATGGGAAATGTGTGGGGATGGTTGACTGGGACAGAGAGAAGGGGTACAGGTGCAGCTGGAGCAGTGATATTTGATATTCTCCATGATATGTCTTTGTACAAAATCTTTTAAATCAGCAAAAGTGTTCATTAATTGATCAATGTTTTCTTCCAAGCACACTAGATGATTTTGTACACTGTTACTTTGTTGTTCCACATGCTCTTGGACTTGTACATTATGTATTCTTTCTGGGGCATTCCCTTTATTTTCTGTATGTACTGTTAAAGAAAAAAAAATGTGTCAGGTACATGTGAAGCAATGTGTATTGATTGGCTTACTTTGCAAACTGCACTTTGTACCAATAGAATCACTGTCTTCACTCATTTCATCCCGTGGAAAATTTTCTTCAAGCCACTGCAGGTGCTAGCCATTTCTGTGTAAAAAAAAAGAGAAATTATTTTTTAGTGTAGCATACTAACAAACTGCGTTGTTATAGGAATCAATGTAGTGCACTTACCAGTGTTTAGTTCAGTTGTGCTGTTAGTGCTTTGCAGTTGTGCTGTTGACAGTTGGTTGAAGTTTCCGTATAAAGCAGCAGAGAGGTAATTCTGCTGGAGGCACAGGTTATTTTTGTTGTTGATGCATTCCATTATGTTGCTTACCCTATGGAATTGCACTGTTGGTTTCTAAGTATAGAGTTTGTAGACCTATTTTATTTTTGTTTGTAATTCAGTTACGTGCTGCTCTTTCAACATGTTGAGTGTCTTTGTTGCACGCTACAACAATGTAAGATAACCCCTGAGCTTTTGGGCAGTGTGGATGCTACCCAAGGGCCTGAGGACAGCCGCATAGTCTGCAGACCCTGTGGCCATCAGCATGGTGCCAGGGGGTTTCATATGTTGTATGATATAGGAATACAAATTAAGGGTAACTTGGTAAAAAGCTGTGAAATTCAGTGAAAAAACTATGTTAAGGGACGTTATGGTTAAGTTGCGCTACTAAAATTCAGTGAAAAAAAGTACTTTAACCAAAAAAAACCAGATATTCGCTGGTTATGGTAAGATAAGCAACCTTCACCACAGTGCACTACTAAGACTAACAACCATGACATCAAAGATGACATCACAAATGTCATTGATGACATCAATAGCTCCTCAGTGTGTATCAACTGAATCCGATCCCACACCTGACACCATATGTGAGGAAGACACAAAGGTGTAATATTCTTAACATCAGACATCTTTATTAAAACAAAAGAGTTGGATAAAGGCCTATCTGTGCCTAGCCTAAAGAGAGTTTCCCTGCCTAGGAAACTAAAACTAAAGATCACTCTGTGTCAAGTCATCAAACATATATAAACTGTCCTTGTGTCCAAAACATACTAATCTGACCGTCACACTAGAAATGATCAACTAAGGGTGTGAGGGAATATCTTTAACTTATGCTTGGCAAAAAGTGTTCATGATCAAAACAAATAAATAAATCCAACAGAAGCAATTTTCCCAAAGAGAAATCCTTGGATCCAGAGGGGGGTTCCCTTCCCCTGGATCTTTCCGTAGGATGGTGAAAGTGTCTCTTCCAAGTAATTATTTCTTGAGGATGACAAAATAATCTTTCAAACAGCAGATCCTTTAAGATGGCAAGAGTGTCTCTTTCAAACAAAAGTTCCTTTAGGATGGCAGAAGTGTTTATTTCAAACACTGGTTCCTTTAGGATGACACACGTGTCTGTTTCAAACAATTATTCCTAGAGTATGACCAAAGTGTCCTTGAGTATGGCCAAAGTGTCTCTTTCAAAGAATAATTCTTCAAGGATGAAAAAAGTGCCTCTTTCAAATACAGACAAAGCACAAAGTCTCTGCAATGTACTCTGCACATGAAACAACTTTATGCCTACCTTCACACAAAAGTATGTTTGGTGTGTTCTGCGTATTTCATTGAATTTTAACCACAAAACAAACTGAGGCACAAGTAGTGCCTGGAATGCCCACAACACACCCCCATGCAAACCAAAACCAGTGGCATATACCAACCTTTGCATGTACCTTATTCGCACCAAGCAGCACCTCCACAATGCTGTGGGCCATCCCCCCACAACCAAGGCAGCATTTCAGTAACACTGTGTACGAACCCCTGTAATCCAAAACTACACCCCAATGATCTGTGCAGCATTTTGCGTAACTCATGGCACCGGACGGTAAACCTGTGTGCGAATGCCCGTAATTCATGGTTGCACCTCGCTAATCTGCTTACGATCACCCCTAACTCCAAGCAGCACCTCAACTACATGCCATCATCCCTAAATTGCTATGTGAACATTATATTTGCACATTGAGTCCACAGGGATAAAGTGTGACTTTTACTGACATGAAGTTGCATGTTGGATTCCATGAATGTGGTTAGGTTTGCTCTTGACTGGGCCTGCAATTTCACTGCATGGCCTGTCGTTTCTCAACATGCCCACGTTCTTCCTCATTTTTCCGGGAGAATGGGGAATATGTATGTTCTGCCCCCTATTTATTTATTTGTGTAGGCCCTTCCCACACTTTACGTGGAGTGTCGCGCACAGCGCTTGACTGCACGCAAAGTTGTGACAGACCCACGCAAAGTCACGGAAATACACAGAAAGTCAGTTCCATGAATCGCTGAAAGGAGTGCTGCATGCTGAAAGTATGCCAAAGCACTTTTCAGTTTGCAAAAACATCTATGAATCAGGCCCCAAGTGTCTTTGGCATACTTCTATACCATGTTCTTTGACAAATAAGTATGTTTCTTTATACCATGTTGCTGGACCCCCTGGTATACTCTCCTGCCAGGAATCATCTAGTAGACTCTTCAGATCCCCTGGTATACTCCTCTGCCAGGTATCTTGTACAGACTTTGAGTGGACTACTGAGTATACTCTCCTGCCAGGAATCCCCTTTTTGGGTCATATAGATCCCCTGTTATACTTCTCTGCCTGGTCTCTTCATCCCCAAATGTCCACTGCCTGATGTATTCCTTTCAACAGGACTTTTTCTTCAGTTCCAATGTCCTCATATACTTATGGTGTATCACCTGGTATACTCCCTTGCCAGGAATCCTCTTTAGGGATTGAGTTATAACTTGTTCCACATTTCCCCATACTGATATCCCATATATGGGGACTTGGTCAAGTTCTGCTGCTGTGCTTATTTAACATTTATTTGTTTATGGTTATACTTGCTCCAACTTCCTCCACACTGGCATCCCATATGTGGAGACTTGCTGAAGTTCTGCTTTTGTACTTCATTTGTTCAGTATTCAAATACTCTTTTCTGTTTTGCGGGCTTACAGCCTGTTGATATGCCTTGGGTTTCCCTATGGTTTTGAGTGGACAAACTGTTTTTTGTAGCATTTCAGATGCGTGGAAAGCCACGGCGGTGAAGCTTCCTATCTGGGACAGCCTCCTCTTTGCAGACCTTCCTCCGGCTCTCCTCACAGCTTCCAGCTCACCCGCTGTCTTTTCCCTGCGACCAGAATCCAAGGCTGCTGCTGTAACACTTACCAGGTGTCTCTCAGGGATGGACAGCAGCCTTCCTGATCAGTGGAAGTAGGGGTAGAGTCGGAATTATGATCGTGAAATGAGCCAGGTATGCAAATAAAGTGTAACTTAAATTGATTCATGAAAATGGCACACTTTGTAAGATCACCAGTGAAGTACTCAGGAGGAGCTAAGGAGACCGGTTCTGGAACAACTACATGAACTGCAGCTGTACTGGTTGCTGAGGGGCCAGAGGAGCTGGAAAAGCTTCCTGACCAGCCTGTGCATGTGCTAATCTCCTAGCTAATTCATCTGTCTTATATCTCTTTACCACCAACTCCCTACGGGGTGCCTTAGTTTCAGACCAGGCTGCATGCACTTCCGCTCAGAGTTCCCCTAACGGGGTGGCTAATCAGTCAACATTTGTGGTCTCCATCACATCCAGACAACCAGACACGACACGAAATGTGGGCTTAGTGTTCTGTAATGCTTACCTGGTGTCTCGCAGGGACGAATAGCGACCTACCTGATTAGTGGAAGTAGGGGTAGAGTCAGAATCGTAAAGTGATGAATATACCCAAACCTCTTGATGGAGCAAACACGAGTGGCGTCGGAAAGCTCAACACCCTTACATCCAAAGAGATTTTGTGATTGGGAGGAGCGATGAGCTGTTAATTGGTGTCTCCCTTCTATGTTCCTGGATGTTCACTGATGGCTCAGACTGATAACTGTAGGTGTACGCCAAGTTGGTTATAAAGGAGCCATTGGAGATCTGGAGTCCTTGTAGATCTGGCTATTCTGTGAAGTATAATGTTCATGAATAGTTGTCCATATATTCACAATATGAATTCTTGTCGCTTTAGAGTGGATGTAATGCAGTCTTACTGTTCAAATACTTATCTCTCCTTTAGAGGGTAACGCTGTTCTTTTTTTTCCTTTCTTGCAGGGGATGAGCATCGTTGGGACCGGAGGATCCCAGTGACCCTTATTGGTACGTTTTTGTTGTATTTCACTGTTTGCACTTTCTAGTGTCAATAGCTTTGGCTTGCAAGACTGTCTTGTAGCTCGTAGGTTGTAGATGTTAAGGTACTCAACGGATCACAGTTTTTACATAGGCACTTGTGGCATTGCTGTGCATGGCAGCTGCTTTTCAGCTCGACTGCGTCGCCCGTAGCTCTGCTGCTGCTGCCAGTGTTCTGACGGTGTTCCGGCTGTGCCTGCAGCCTCTCACCTGATCTCGAGCCACCTCTCCCCGACAGCCATCTTCTCCTATGTGATCCTCACTCATATTACCACCCCAAGGTCTGGTTCAGGTAGGGGCTGCTGTCTCATGGCCACATAGGCGGAGAACTTTAACGGGGAATCAGTGGATGACTCTGCAGGATTCATCACACTGCCCTCAGCTTTTGCCTTGGGCAATAACACAGAACCCTCCTTTAAAGCTTAATTGATCTATGTGAATGGAAAGGAAGGGGTCAAAATTCATTGTACAGTGAGGAGTTTTGTGTTGAATCGAAAAGTTGCATCCACAAAATTAATTGTGTGCCAAGGTCTACCACTTTTTCCAACCATTGCTAATACATCAGCAAACAGAGTATTATGGCCTTATAGAACGAGGGAGGGTCGTTATCGTGGGATAGTGACCCACCTCCAACATATGGGCCGAAGTGATCCCAAGGGAATACATTGGGGAAGGGTCATTATCACCTAAGCCATAATGACTCCTGCCAAAGTCTATTAGGCTATTAGCACATATTAAAAGTAGCAATACATGTTTTGGACTTTAGTGGTGAAGTAAAACATTTTACTTTAATAGTAAGTAAAGTAAATAGACAAACTGAGTTACTAAAATAAAAGTGGATTATTTTTAGTATTTAAATGGTTGCCTTCATAAGTGAAGCATTTTAATTGCAAACTTGAATGAACTGAAAAAAGGATGACATGAGCATGCATTAGGAGGTGCCATGTAAAAGTAAACAGTGTCCCTGTAAGAAAGTGAAAGCATTTTCCAATGTTTAAGCTTATCTTTTGTGTGTTAAACAAGATGTTGCAGCAAATAAGTGGTCCTCTTAAGGACTTGTTGAAAGAAATCCTGCATGGGAATTGCATTGTTGTTTCCTTATCTGCTTTTGAAGAGAGAATGTTAAGAATGCATTCAATACCAGTAATTATTGACTGCACTTTAAACATTCTGATTAGCTGAGAGGTGGTCAATAACAACCTCCAAGTGCTGTTAGAAACTATGAATGGATGGATGTTTAACTATAAAACCGGTGACACAACACCCTCACACTCCAGGAACAGACAACAAAGGTTACTTTCTGAACTCTGTCTTAATGAAATCGTCACTGACCTGAACAATACAGAGCAGATACATTGATTTACATAAAATGACCCTTTGAGCTCAAGGGGGAAAGGGCGGGTTTGTCTTCCTTTTGTACAATTTCAGCATCGCCTCTTTTAGTGGATAAACAAATACAAGACGATTGAAAGTTATAAGGAGGGAGCAGGAAAGAGTAAACACAGACAAAGGGATGAGCCAATTTCTCATTCCAAGCAATTTTCCTTACTGTTGGAGTTTGTGGAGCCAGAGTGGAATGTGAGTGCAGAAGAGAGGGAAAGGATCAGGTTAAGGAGAAGATTGTCTCCTGCCACCCCCCGCACTTATATATACATATATACACGATAAAAAAAACTTTGTTGAGGGGACGTTATGGTTAAGTTGCCCTAACAAAAACCTGTACACTTCACTAAAGAAAAACTTTCCTCCTCCCCTTTATGCTTCAAATTAAAACTGAAAAACCCCTGAAATTCGACAGTTATGGTAAAGTAAGCCCCCAACCCTGCCACCACCCCTGTGCACTGCTAACACTAACACCCAGACCATGAAAGATGCCATCTCAAATGTCAATGCTGACATCAATGATGACATCACTTGTTTAGCCCCTTTCTTTTCCTTCCCTGCCATACATATATATATATGCATTCAGTAAAGAAATGTAACTAAAGGAATGTTATACTTCACAGTGCAACCTAACACCACTGCACATTCCCCCATTATAGTAAGCTAAGCAACCATAACTCGCACCATCTACGTGCATTGCTAAGACTAACACCCAGGACATCAAAGATGACATCACAAATATCATTGATGATATCACTGATGACATCACATGTGTGCCTCACTTATTTTGGTGCATTGAAAAATGTAGGCTAGGTGGTTTTATTCACTGATCAGCACAATATGAAAATTGAAAAGGTGCTGTATACCAAAACGTTACCCTTGTCGTGTGTTCTTAAACTACTTTCCTTAGGGTCTGGTGTCAGCTCATGATGCACATGCATGGGGCAATGGCAGGCCTCAAACACACAATTAATTTGTATACATGAAGATAAATTGTGGGATGCTGCTAGTTCTTTCTACCCTACTTTAGTTTCCCTGTACTGTATGTGCCGCTCAGTTATATGCATTGGGTCGGCATATGTATTGTTTGTTTTACCACAAGTGTGTATTAAGTCTAGATTTGTGAGCTAGTTATTACATGTGTAACATTACACAATCACCCCTGGCATCTTGCTACCAACATAATAGAAAGAACCCCTTGTAGGCAGGGACTTTTTAGGAATATTATTTTCACATGTGATGCACCCAAGACTGCACGCACTCTCCACAACTTGCCAACCAAAACGTAACACTACGGGTGTATGCATGGGTGGCACATGCAGCGTTGGTTGTGGCCAGGGCCTACAGTCTTGGAAGTAAGGCCTTCGGCCGACGGCATGCATCCAAGACTCTAGGCCCTGGCCACAACCACCGTAGCATGTGCCACCGATGGCGGCGTACTAATGAATATAATAATAGCCATTGGAAAAAATAATGCATTCACAACTTCAATGTTGCCTACCAATACGCGTGTGCTTTCAACAGTTACAAACTTCCTGTCGACTACATGGACTGAAGTACTATCGTTATGACACCCCACATTTACTGTGCGCACAAGGTGTCCATAGAAATGACATCATGACGACCGACCCCCAGAACAAATGCATTGATCACCCATATCTTACTGTCTGAACCTTTCCCAATGCTCTGTGACACAGCCAAACAGTTTGATGAAAAAAGCATGTGTACGCTGGTTGTTGCTCCGCTTTCCCCGGATCCAAGATGTCGGGCGCATCTAAACCATCTGAAGCAGAACACGTCTCGCAGCAGCCAATGGGCAGAGACGTCACGTGTCCGCGTTCATTACGCCAGCCCCTTAGCCAATCGGTATCTTGTTCGTCGACCGAACAGGGAAGTGTGACTGCGGAGCGAACATAGATATCACACATTTTTTCAGACCTACTTTTTGATAATTATAAAGAAAAATACTGCACAGATGGTGACCAAATTTACAAAAGCACACTTTCTGGACCAAGCCTCTGTACCTGCCGCAGATTTCGTCGAAATCCGTCCAGCGGTTTCACCTGTAGCAGTGCGCAAAGTTTTTCCCCCATTCAGTCTATGGGAAAAAGCTACGTTTGGGACCCGCCCTATAACTTCCCTCCCCTGGCCCAAAACATCTCCAAAGAAGAAAAATTTAGAGTGACCCATATACTTTTTTTGCAGTTTGGTGAGGATTCATCCAGGGGGAGCGGAGTTATAAGCCGCCCAAAAAGTGCTCTTCGTATGGAAACAGCAACTTAACCATAACTACATGGCCACTACCGTGGCTGTGTAATACCTACATATAATTGGTTATTTATAACGTGCTTAATATCCAGAGGTTTCTAAGCGCGGACCCAGGGATCAAACCTGGAGTTGCTCTGTGTCATCTTGCTTCCAAGGCGAGCACGTTGCGCCTGAGATATCCTCCAAGACTGCCTCAATATTTTTAATGGAGTATTAGGAAGCTGTTACCTGGGTGCGATTGAGTTCCTTTGCTGAGGGTCACTTCTTAGCTAGTGGTCCCATTGGAGTCCGTACACGGGCACACTAATTGCGCATTCTCCACTCTTCCCCCAATTAATTTGGGCTCTACATTTAGTACTTCTTAATTTTTGCGGTCCAATTTGCACTAAATGCCTGACGACTTAATACTTATTTTCTTTTTTAAAGACTTCTTGCTCAATCAATGTTGGCACATAGAGGGATTAAAGGGGTGAAGGTCTCAGTCTGACACCCACATATGGGGATTTCAAAGTTTGCATCTTTGTTCATTTGAAGCTAATCTGGTTTGTTGAGAGAGTAATTGCAACAGCCAATAAGAAAGCTGCGGTTCTTGCCCCCTTGATGTTTATTGCAGATGATGTGGACCTGTGCACATTTCAGGACAAGTTGGGACATGTTCCAAGTCACGTGGATCTGTAAAAATGGTGGCAAAAATGGTGGTAGGCTTTCCTTCGGCTGGATTTTCTTCCATTTGTCAGGTGGAGTTTGGAAGCAGGATTAAATGTAAATGTCTGCCTGCTGTGCCAGTTCCGCCTTACAAATCCACCTGCATTACCGAAAACATGTATTTTCATGCTGGTGGTAATGCAATGGATTAGTATGAAATCCGCCTGAAGTTGCCACCTGATAAAAAGTAGGAGGATTCCATAGGAATCCACTGTAAATGACTTGTAAATGACTTGTGCAATCATTATTTGCGGGAGTCATTTAAACTTTTCCACACACCAAGTGGAAAAGTCGGTGTAAACACCATTTAGTCAGATCTATGTGATGACTGTGCGCTCCGATATGTCCGATACTAAAATACTGAATCCCAAAATGGAGGCGCAGAGTGTTCAGATAGATCGCTCTCTCCCTCTTCCCCATGTCAGCTACCCCTGTACCAATACTTCCCCTCTACCCCACTTCCCCATGTCAGCTACCCCTCTACCCATACTTTTCCTCTACCCCACTTTCCCATGTCAGCTACCCCTCTCCCCATCCTTCCCCTCTACCCCACTTCCCCATTTCAGCTACCCCTCTACCCATACTTCCCCTCTACCCATCTACCCCACATCAGCTACCCTCTACCCATACTTCCCCTCTACCCCACTTCCCCATGTCAGCTACCCTCTACCCATACTTCCCCTCTACCCCACTTCCCCATGTCAGCTACCCCTCTACCCATACTTCCCCTCCACCACTTCCCCATGTCAGCTACCCCTCTACCCATTCTTCCCCTCTACCCCATGTCAGCTACCCCTCTACCCATACTTCCCCTCTACCCCACTTCCACATGTCAGCTCCCCGCTACCCATATTTCCCCTTATTTAATGATCCCCAGAAATCCATTTAATGGATGCACGGGACACCTCTACTCCCCCCCCCCCGAACCTGTATTACCATACAAGGGCAGTGGGGGACACCCCTGCAACCCACACTCCCCTTCTTTGGTTTTATGGGAATCAGCTTGTTGGGACCCAGCCGAATGTGCAGTAAACACGCGTTGAGCATTTTATTTTCAACATTATCTGTCAATACCCTTTAGGGACCAATTCATGGAATTCTTTGAATGGTTCAAAGTGACTTTACACTGCTGAAAAGTGAATTTGCACTGCAGACAGAAACCCTGATTCATGGAACTGTGCGAAGTGTATGTTTGCAGTGCAGAGTTCATTTTTTGAAGTTTGTTTGTTTGTTTGTTTGTTTTATTACGTATATTGCGTACCAGACCCAAGGGTATTAGGGCGCATTGCATAAGACATCTTACAGCTTGGTTACATAAACAGTTTAAATACACAAATGGAGCAATAACTATACATAGCAAAACAAATCAATGTCATATATACATGTGGTGCCAAAGGTAGGCACTAAGAAGAAACCCTGCAAGCACAGAGGATCCTGTGGGTCAATGAATATGTATAAGTATACAAGATGGGCAGATAGGGGAAGTCACTTTGAACCGTGCAAAAAATTCCATGAATCGGGCCCGTAGCCTTCAACTGGTGCAAGTGAAGAAATGTGCAAGTGCAAATAGAGCCAATCTCCTCTGTGCAATTAACACATCCCCAAAGTGGTTAGCGCACAGTGAGGATTAGCACCACACAATGAGTAAATGGCCATTACACTTGACTTTTCAACTAACAATTTTGGTGGTCTCACCCCTTTCCCAGGACATGCAATTGATGGGGATTTTGGGCTGAGTTTGTGGCTTCCTTCCATGCCAGATCTTGCTAGTGACTTGTACCGCTGTATTTTTATTTTATTGCATGGAAGTAGGGGGGCTTCCTGGTCCTTAAATGGATCGGTGGGTATCCCAAATCAGTCTGCAGTACGGCGGTTGATGTAGATTGGGGTAAACCTATTGCTTTTTTTAGAAGCCCCATTTCAATGTCCCAGTGCAGCTCTGTCGACTGCTAATCCCCATCTTTTAGCCCCTGTCTTTAGCTTGGGCCATCCATGTTATGCTGAGGGTGCAAACTACAGGCAAAGCAAAGGATTCCTTTTAAGGGGTCTTTCAATTTCCATATTATGGGCCTCATTCGGACACTGCTGGTATCGTGGCAGTAGAGACGCCAGGATGCCAGCATTTGGTACTTACCTTTACTGGCACTCCATTCATAGAGTCCCATAGGACTCCATGAGAGGATTAGCCGTCATTACTGCCACCGCTTTTATTGCTGGTTGGGTGCCAGGCTAACCTCCAGCTTCTAGCTGGAGGTAACCCAGGTGCCCCACTGGCAAACCCGTAGTCGGGCGGTCCGGTAAAGTGCCAGTATCCACGATTACCGGCCCTTTTTTAGCGGAGAGCCCGACTCAGAATGACTCCCAATATCCCTTAGATCACGTGCCCAGCTTAAGTCATCAGAGAGGATCACACCCAGTTATTTTAGTCTTATGGCCACCTTCAAATCAAAGATTTTTGACAAGCTCTTTGGCAACTTTAAAAACTGGTATGGCTGCCCACAGCGGTCTATAAGGTCCATCAGCATTTCCAGACTAGGCTGCTGGCCTTTCTATGTCAATGAAAAATAAAATGTGAGTCTTAATGTAATGTGCACAGGCCTGTTATAATAGTACACACCCGCCAGTTAAAAAGAATAGGCCTGAAACCATTTTGGCTGTTTTTCTGTAATGTGAGAAGCAAGAAAACTGAACAAAAAGTGCACATAAGCAGCTGCTGCATTGGAAAACTGTGCTTTTAGCAATAATTAGCAAGGAAGACTGCTTTTGCATGAGAATCTTTAGGGAGTGCCTTTTGCAAGAGTGCTCTTCTCTTTTGTTAACTGGCTCTGCCTGCTTCAAAGCACAATGATATGCTACGTTAACCGAATACACCCGACCACAGCAGCGAGATAATTTGTCTACCAAAGAAGCCCGCGACGTTGAATGTCTACGGTATAGTGATGCGCGATTATTGACTTGGAATGCTACGCCTTCACTGCAGCATCGCATCAATATCACAGAATTGCCCAGTATGTCCTTGTATTAGCCACTATGCGATCGAAAATGTAAAAGAACGTTCAAATGGAGGAGGGGAGAGTCTTCCGAAGGTCTTGGGGATGCCCGTTCGGGACCTGTACACTCAGGGGTGGACTGGGAACCAAAAGAGGCCCTGGAAATAATGTTCAAAGTGGGTACCACATTACACATTTTCAGCAAGTGCAGCCCTTTTCCTAGGGGAACATTTGGAAACAAAATAGATTATCACAACAAAGAGGCCCAGGGTGCAAAGGTCGACCGGGAAATCTCCAGAGTTCCGTATAGGCCAGCCCACCCCTGGCTAGGGTGCAGAGGCCTACCTGCAAATCTCCAGAGTTCCCTTTAGGCCAGTCCACCCCTGTGTATACTCCAATGCCGGGGCTACTGAATAAAGGATTTAGGTGTCTGCCAATATTATCCCACTATATATGGTCGTCATACATATGGTCTCTGGGAAAAGGCTGTGGCAACTTTATATATGGTGACCATATATGTGGGGTCAAGAGGAGCAGGTGTTGTGGGGGTGTCCCCTGCTCCTCTAGAATAAAAAAAGGATTTGGGGGTTGTGGGGGTGTCCCCCACATGTTCAATGTGATGATGTACCTGCAAGCCACAGCCATGTTTTGGCAACATTTTTGTCAGACGACATTTCTGCAGGGACTGCAGGGACATTATAAGATGGAACCCCACCAATTTTATCCAGGAGTGCACCGGTAAGGCTTGCGAGTGACAACAGTGGGCGTGGGACATGCTGCACCACTTCTAAAAGAAGGCTTCAGAATCATCAGCGGGAGGTATTATGTGCGGTGTTGTGCAAACGAAACATGTAACTCCTATTGGAGGTGGCTAGTGTCATAAATCCTGTCTCCACGTGATAATGTCCCTGCAGAAATGTCGTCTGACAAAAATGTCGCCAAAAAATGGTTGTGGTTTGCAGGGACATTATCACATTGAACATGCGTGGGACACACCTGCAACCTCCAAAACCTTTTTCTTTTCCAAGGGGTGCAGGGGACACCCCCACTCCACTTGACCCCATATATATGGTCACCATATATAAAGTCTGCAATGTTCCAATTCAGCAAAATTAAATGAGCAATTTTTTGACAAGATCAATTTTAAGTATACATTAAAAACCACTTTCAGTTGTGCGCTTAAAGGTGAAGATGGTGGCCGTAGGATGAGAAAGTGAGCTCTATCAAAGACAGAGCCCTCTGTCTACCTCTATGGCAGCGGGATTGGTAGATGGCATAGAAGAGATCCAGCGAGGAGCAAAGGAGCAGCTGGCATAGGGGATCTGGTGAAGAGTAACCTTATTAAAGCAGGGAAGTGTGGAAGCGAAACTTGCAGGTGACATCAAACTCAGTATACATAGTATCAGGTTTTGCCCAGGTTCCAAGCCAATTGATTGGTGGAACGACGCCTCCCAATTTCCATTGAAACTATTTTCCCTCGGTGGCCAATCCCATGTTCTCCACAGAGTCACATGATGGAATCAGTTAAGTGTTCCAATCATTGTACGCACTTCCCTGGTAACCGCTATTCACAAGACGTGCGATGACGGAAACCCTGAATCAGGCCTGCAAGGTTCTTCTGGTCCTCACTGGCTGCAAACAGGTCAGATTTTGGGATATCCATCATGGATATACATGTGACAAGTGTGCATCTGATTATGCCGCAGGGGGCTTCATTTAGACATGAAGGGGTTATTTAGAAAACCTGATAGGATTATAGGCGCAAGAGCTAGAGTTGTATCCCTCCTGCCGAATCGTGCACAGTGCATTTGGCCGCTTTTGGTTGTGCCATCATCAAAACTTTATTTTTCTTTCTCTTTTACTCTGGTCTGGATAATATCCCTGCTTGATCATTTAGGGTCCAAATATTAAATCCACGTTGTCAACTTAAACCTACAATTATTTTGATTTTAGGGAGATGTTGTCATGTTGCTTTCGGAAATGTGCGACGATTGGCCATTTGTCTTGCATTGAACATCTCTTGTTTGGGGAGGTCAATGTCCTTCTTCCCCCTCTTGTAAACAATTATTTGTACCCTTACTAGTAGAGAATTCTTTAAGCAGAAACCAAATACTCGGGGGGACAGATACAGATTTTAAGGCCTGTCCAGAGGATTTTCAAAGGTTGGTCTCCTAAGTAAGAGATCCTAGGAGTGAATCTGAAAGTAATAACCACTCACTGTGTTGATGTATTAAAGTGTTAGGAACAATTATTTATTTTCTAATCATATGAGACATGTGATACATAAATGAGACATGCTAAAAAATTGAAACATGCATGTGAAAATTAACAATTTACAGTGACATCATAAAGAATATACAAAAGAAAAACATGCCATGCTATACAACAAATATAAGAGTAGGTATCAATTGTTATTTCATTGACACAAGTAGTGTACATGCTTATGTACATGTTTCGATTGTTACTTCATCGACACATGTGCTAGAATACAGAAGTACTTTGTGTTGAGTAAAAGGAGAACAAAATGCCTATGAGCACGCTCTAAAGATTTGACACTTGTTAATCGGGTGCAGGCTAAAGGTTCAATGAATCTCCTACACTGGTGAGTTGGCCGAGTTTCAAAGGCTCTTTAATTAGGATGTAATTTCAATTGAACAGTAAATGCTCTGAAAAGATATAACTGCAGTTGAACAATAAATGTTCCAGGGTCATAGAATGAAAGAATATCTTTGCCAACCTTCCTCCTGTTGCCTGGACAACTTAGCTGAAAATATGGCCCTCGCGTGCAGTCAATGCAACACCAATAGCCAAGATATCACCAGACTGGAATCCAAGAAATGAAAGAAGGACAAGACCAGAAAGCAAACATTCTCCTACTGTGCTGCCACACTCTAGAACAACCACCCTGCTAACATCAGGATGGCTCCCTCCCTCCAGCAATTCAGGACAAATCTTAAGACCTTACCATTCAAGGGACATGTCACCAACAAATACCAACCATAGACTGACAAGACGACCCCCGCCATGTTCCACTCATTTTATTTGTACTGTGTTCTGTTGCTTTTTGCTGCTTTTTAAGTCTTTTTTTTAGTTAAGAAGACTGCCAACATGTCACTTCCTTCATTCCTTTGCTCCCACTTGTATACACACACACACACACACCCACATTACACACTGAAAAACAATTATTATCCTAAGTCATGTTTTGTCTGAAAGCCTCACTCTTCTAATTTTCAAAGCATGTTTAAGACATTTATTATAGTGTTTAGAAACAGGTGGAATCCAGTGTCAAGTGCTAAATCGAAACATGATGTTATTATTTAGGCATTGGTTTGGTCCATGATTTATTTTCATTCTACCTTCTGGCAATGGAGGTCATTATTTTTTTGCATAGAGGGGACATCTACTGCCGTCGTGTTCGTGTAAGCAGTCCTCGGTGTGACATTTTGATAGTTGTATGTAAGTTGTGCACTTAAGGCAAGTACATTCAGGTGGCCTCGAGTTTACATGCCTTTGGTACATCCTCTCCCTAAAACAATTGGTAATGCAACCCACCATGCTGAGGCATGGAGGGCAGAAATTACATGAAACCCTATGGATCCTGCCTGGTTTTTGCACCAGGTGGTTTCAGCATCCACGTTGGCATGAGCATTCCATGTGGGCAGAGGTGCAGGCAGATTTGATGCACAGTGCGGCTGGGAGAGACGGGGCTGGTGTTTTGCTCAATCCCACAGCTCAATGCACCAAATCCACAATATTGGTAGAGTTTGTAATTCAGTGGTGGCCATCAGCCTCATTATGAGTTTAGTGGTATCTCGGTGGTAATACCACTGAGATACCACCAAATGGCATTACCATTACCACCACTTGGTCTGGTGGCATTTTACCATCAGTGATATTACCACCAGGGGTATAACCACCGGATTTACCACACCGCTGAACTCGTAATGAGGCCACGTGTCTTCTGCAGTAAAATCTGAACTGTGCAGCACTTAGCTGAAATTCGAATGAGCCCAGAATATTGAATAACACGTTGTAGTTCAGAAAAGTGGACATTTGTGCATGCCATAAAAAACAATTTGAAGCATAGAGCAATTCAGCGTAATTCTCCAAAGTCTGAACTATTTTGCACTCTTCCTCTGACAACTCTTCTGGCACACTCTTATGGAGTGCGATAAACCTCCCAGCATTATCCTGCAACCAGTAGGGCGCAGAAGCAAGCACCTGTCATAATGCACAGAGGGGGAGTGAGGGGGGTCAGTGACACTGACAGACCTAGAGAATCTGCATGCAGGAGCCAGATTGGTTAGCTGCCGAAGAAGACCGAGCAAACCAACCAATGGACATCAAATGAACAGCATGTGCTCCACAAATTGATAACCAGCTGTCTGTGTTATGTACCTTGATAGGGAATTTAAGAGATCAGGGCATTTTACGTGGATAACTCTTCCAACAATACTCTCAGGAACATAGTAAATTACAATTGGCTACAAGTTGGTAAGATTGCTTATAGAGTTGAGCGCTCAATATAGTGATGTATGTTAAGCCTGTAGTCACAGGTGCCAACCGTGGCAGGGTCAACATAGTCCTTCGTCCTTCCACGGTCAATACATTGAGTAACATTAAATCGGGTACATAATAATGCCTATTAGTTTAACCGGTAGAAAGAGGATGTAAAGGTTTCCATTTTTGTGTTGTTAATGGTTAGTAGTGTTCAAAAGAAACGTACATATCAAGAATCATCACTATGTCATTTCTAAAAATCAGGATCATGTACTAAAGTGCTCTTAGAAGACATAGGTTATAATCAATTACAATATCTGGTGTAGGGATTCACAACTCCTTTTCTGGAGGGCTGCAAAGAGATCTGGTTTTCTGGCTACCCAACGTGAAAATCCAGGAATACTTTTGCATCAATGTTGATCTTTGAAACCTGATAATGTTTTAATCTCTATGGCTAGAGCTGAGCACCGCTGGCTTAGGTATGCCAAACACTCATTATTTTTGTTGTTGAGGAGAAAGTCCAACGTTCTACAATAGAAAGAAAGAGGCTCTTTAGAAGATGTCATCCTTCAGTGCATTTTGTAGGGTAATATATTTAGTACTATTCTTCGTTCAATCCATTTCTAATGTACATGTTGAATAAATATAGTCCTTTGCTTACCAGATGCCACCTTGACTCACTGCAGGGCGTCCAGCGCTTTGAAGCATGCCTCATCGCACGGCAAAGACAATTCGCCAACATTAGGCCCATCCTCAAGAAGTCACAAGCAAAACACCACCCTTCTGGGCAGAGGGACGCACCATTTCTGGAGGCCAGTACACACCCAGAACCCACAACATTGCCAGTCTGGAAACAGATCATTGTAAGAGGGAAAAACAGGAAACACGTATTTTCCTGCTACACATCCTGCCTCTGGAACAAGTTACCAACACAAGACAAAATAATTTGGGAGCTAACCACAATCTTTGTGCTCAACGCTAGGATTTAGTGGGGTGGGTTGTCGCAGAGAAACCACAAATTAAGGACGCTTACCTAACGGCCTCATGATATGATAGAAAATACATAAAACAACTTGGTTCCTAACAGCACCTTCCCTTAAACAATTAGTAGTGAACTATCTCGTAATCTATTTCCTGCTCTGTTTATTGGAAAATACACAACTAGTAATAATACATTCTCGTCATTCTTTTATTATTGTCTTGGTGAGTCTATATGTGTTTTGAGCTTTGCTCTTCATCAGGGCTCTTGAACATTTTCCTCATATTTGCGTTAACAATTATTTTCATTTAAATGACATAAAGTTTTGTTATGTTGAGCAATCTTGTAAAGTTAGTATCCTTAACATGCGAAGGAATGTACTTGTGTAGTTTCTCGTGCCATGGTCTTTGGGCATCCCTTTTAATGGTATCTTCAGGTTTTGAACAACACCATGATAAGTGTGTGACTCTAATCAGGAGATAGGCTTATATTTTAGCAGGTCTGGTACATCATTTCAGCAATATAAGCAACCGCACATGTTAACGCGGATGAGCTAATCTCCTGATTGATGTAAATTGGTTTCCTGAATCGGGACCATTGCCCATCGGTTAAGAACCAAGTTGCTTCCTGCAGTTTCTAAGTTACCAACGCAGATATTACTGGTTCTCGTCATCCCACACTTCACGAAGGACCCAGAGACTCTAATCTTCATAAAACATCTCATCGATCGCTGATTGCGCCACTCAAAGCTAAATCTCCGTTCCTGGAGTTCCTCCTCCATTCTACTCCCATGATCCAACCCAGCTCCAGTGCTACACCCGCACCCTACTTGCAGGGTCGTCATTTCACCAAAATACCAGGGGTAGCGGAAGTGACACCACATGACCCTTGACCTCTGATGACATCACAGGAAGTGATGTCATTTGACCCAACCCAAAGTGAAACCATGGATAGTGATGGAACACAACCTTTCACCCCTTAACAAAACAGGAAGTGGCATCACATAGTATTGTTCCTAAGTACACTACGATAAATATGGTTACGATATCACTTTAATGTGATATACATTTCATACTAGAATGAATCGCCATATGTATCTTTGATATCAGTGTGTATAGGCCCATGTTATCAAATTACGGTGAATGTAAGCAGACGTCCAAGGCCAAATGATAATGTGTTATTATACAGCACGTACACTTAAGCACTTCATATAGAAATTTACAAACAATTTCACCCAACCTGTGTTGGTACTCATTTATAGACTTCAGAAGGATGAAAAGCTGAGGTTGCCTTGCCGGGATTCGAACCTGCAGTTCACACACACATCGCAGCAGCGAGCGCTCAACCCACAGAGCTATATAACCAGCTATAGCTATCTTACTGGCTATAGTAAAATGAGCAATTACATGGCTGCATGTTCTCAAAGTCAGAAAGCAAATTAAACTCTGTAGTGGATAGCAATAAAATGGTAACTGATATTTAACAGCAGGTCAGTTCATCTGCAGGTCTGGTGAAAAGTTGGCCAATATGACAAGCCTGCATGGATCTAACTTTCAGGATTCAGAGGTTGGCAAAATGCATACCATTGGGAGGGTTCATAACTGGGTATTAAAGAATTTAGAGTAGCACAGGGAAAGCAGCTACTCACACGGCACTCCGTACTCTGGGCACTCGTTACCTTATACATGCAAACAAACATCCTCAACAGCATGCCAGGGAGATAAGAAAGAGACACATTACAACAAAGCATCAATTGTGGCACAATTAAACAAAGGGCCACTTGATGTGCTATACTCAAACATTTTTACGTTTTACACTGTACACAAGCTCTTAGGCTAAAAGGATTTTATCAAGTGACAGAGGACAACGAGATGGAATGTCTTGAGATGATCGTAACAGATGACGGCAGAAAATAAAACATGCTAAAACTGCAACTTGTGAATCACAAAATACATATAGTTTTTGTCTGCATTGTGAATTTGAGGTGTTTAAGAACAGACTAAATCAGATTAAATTCCAGAAAGACTATTTGTTATTCCTATTCTTTCTTATTTAGGGTCTCTGCTCAAAGTGTTAAGCTTGTGGAACCCCCTGTTTTTTTTAAAGAGGGCTCAACAAGAAAGCCCTTCACTCTAGAAACAAAGAGCCACATGGCTCTGGCCACAGCCCAGGCACTTCCATTGAAAAAGAAAATTAAAAAAAAGGAAAACAAAAATGTAACTTGTTTTCGTTTTATTTAGGGGTAGCAAGGAGACCACAGGGATAGCAAGGGCTGCGACCCCTGCCAACCCCCAAATGATGTCCCTACCTACTTGTAATCACCTGGATGCGTCCGTAGTGAAAGTACTCACTCCCCACAATACCAATAATATTCAGAATAAAGGACACATCCCAGTAGGGAATGGGACTACAAGAGATGATTGCGAGTTGTCAAAGATTTATATGAAATTCAGCATCCAGAGAACTCTTCTGCCCCGAGAGTGCTGTGGCAAACAATACAGATACAATGGGTTTCTAAAGTGTTACAGCGTCATCAGTGATGCGATCTATACCGTCTGAAAGTTACAATATCATTGGTTAGAAAGAAGGTGCACATATAGTGCTTAATGGGCCGGCTCCACGGGATTTGCAGATGACTTGGCGGGAGGTTGGAGATCACATCATTCAGCTGGGCCGGTCCGTGCGAGGTGAAGGTTAGGCCAGGTCGGAGAGGCGACTGGACCTCACTAGCTAATCTATACACTTATTCTAAACAGGCAATAAACCATGAACATCAATATACCTTTCAATAAATCTTAGAGACCTGTAAATTACACACACATGATTATATTGTCGTACATTGGGTCATTCATAAATTGAGGAGTGCGGGGGTCTTGCCTTCTATGATAACCTGGGGACTGGGTTGGTCTGGCACATCAGGGTGAGGCGGGGAGTAGAGTGGCACATTTTAGCTTTGAACAGGATATTCTATGACAGGGGTCTGGGTTTATTGGGGGCACTCAAGGATGGTCAGCACAGTGGGGGCACACTTCTGTTACATCAAGAGAATACCTTGGGAGGGCACAGCGTTACACAAGCAGTAATTTTCCAACAGCGAAGGTGAGGAGTGCAGGAACAGGTTTGTGGAGATGGATGGGCTACAAGTCATGGTTCAGACAGGTTCACACACAGGACACTGATCTCAGAGGAAGAGTGATAAGATACATAGTTTTAATTGTAGCAGTTAGCTTCAGCGCATCCGTGAGAAAGGGACTTGGGCCGTGCAGAAAAAGCGGGGTGGTTACTGCTCGCTGAACACGGCACTGCAGAGGGGAGAGGAGACTTCATAGTGTCGAATTGCGGCCTAGACCAAAGATGGAGTCGAGGGCACACAAAATGGAGTCCAAGTGTGTCTTGCAATAGCCCCACCTCTGCTCCAGCCATGGCCTTATTCCTCATGGCAGCAGAAGGGCGATGGAGGCGTCCTCCACTAGTGCAAGAGCAAGAGGTTAATTTCGCATAGAATGTATGGGGGGCTAATTTGCCCCTTCCTTCCTTACATTTCCCCCTTTCGTTACATCTAAAGTAACAAACTACTTTTTATCATTGTTTGCATTCTGATAAAACTCTCGCTCCATTACCGCTTCGTCCTAAGCAGGTGTCCCTTTTATTGGCATCCATGCCCTGCATACCCCGCGTACACTCTGGCCCCTTCTAGCATACTCATAAGGGGTGCAGGTCATGTATATTCGCCCATCCCCATCCAGGTCCACCCACACTTCCTTGTACCACTGTAACTCCCTTGTTTCCTTTATTGTAGTATGATACAAATTGTCCACCCTGTCCACTGCTGTCATACGATACTTGGAGGGACCAGACTCTCCTGTCTGTATTTGTGCATCTTTCATTGTTTGCACCTTTGTCAGTTGCCCCATCGTCACCATCATCATAGTGGAGCTAGGCATTGATTTTGCACATCGAACCCCTATCTGACACACACAAAAAATCAGTAACAGGAAAATGATGAGTAGGACAAAAATGTTCATCACCATGCTGAATCAGGATGGTATCCAGTTGAAAATGTCATCGAACCAGTTGCTGGGGGTGATGCCTCTTTCTTTCTTCATTCTTTCACCCAAGTTATGCACCACCAAGATCACATGTGACAGGGTTCCATTGTCTGCATCCGCAGAATGTACGGATGTACAGCAGGCACTCCCGATTTTTTGGCAAACACTGCTGTCCATTGCTGTGAGTAGATCTAGGACGTACTGGTTTTGCATGGTCATCAGCCGCAGGGCGCGAAGTTCCACTTTTGTTACACTGAACCCTTCTTCTGTGTCGTTGGCTAGCTGAATCAGTTCCCAGCGCATGATCTGCAGCCATTTGGCGTTTATTCGCGCCTGGAGTCTTGGCAGTAGGAGTGAGGCTAAAAACGTTTCTACAGAATTAAAGAGTTTGTACTGGTCAGGAATCTCTGCCAGGAGGTTTGAGGATTCGCTGGAAATGTAATTTGATGATCTTCGCTTGTGGGAAACTCTGTCCTGTAACTCATCTTCAGACAGAATGTTGTATATGGAGGGCTCTTTGGTTGCTGGCTGGGGTGCCGGTGATGTTTTGATTGGCACCCATCCCCCTTCGGACATGGCTCTCCAGGATCACCATCAAGGCTGAGTGTAACGTTGCCATGGCACAGGAACCTCTCCATGATGGTGGGAGGTGCAGGTACGCTTGTTTGCCACACACCCAGTAAGTGTTAGCTGCTGTTCCTTTTTTCATGTCCGGAAGGATGATTGTCTTGTTGCAGTGTTTGTTGGAGCCCCTCGTACTTTCCCTTCGCTGTGAAAACAAAGTTCATGCTGGATTTCTTTTTGTATCTTGATCGGTTTTTCAAGTGCTGTCACCCATGTTAGTTTGGCGATATGTTGGGACCATGTTGCAGTGCATGTTCGTTTGACCCACTGAAAGTTCTCTTCTGTCAGTCCTCGCAATGCTTCAGCTTTACATGTGATTGTTTCATCTTCCCATTTATTTTCCATGAACATTGTCCCTTTAATGATACAAAATGGTTCTTTCACACATATTACTCCTTGAGGTTTGCTTGTGCGCGTTTTTTCGTTTTGTAGCATTTGTACTGTTACCGTGTGTGCCTGGAAGGTACTTCGAAATTCTACATAAAACTAAATGAATTAGACAATGGGCATCCAACATGGGTGTTTCCTGGCTTATAAGAACCTTGGGTGTGCCAGAGGCATGGGGTATGAGAGAGCAAACATAACAGCTCTCATGTGTTGCTTGTTTAGCTGTGGCACTCATGTCGGAGTACCATTTATTGGACTGATCTCGGTGGCGAGGGTCTTCTATTTCATCTAGCCCCAGGCCATGGTATGCATCATAACCACTTCTTTCCACCCCCCTTTTCCACCTCTTATTCCCCCCTTGGCCATTGTGTAACTTTTTCACTTTTTGATGTCTTATAGGAAAAATGTTTGTCCATGTTTCATCATTCTGTTCGCTACCACTCTGCAAGATTGTGACACAGGGTACGTTTGGGTAGTTGGGACATAGGGTGTAAAGTGCATTCTATCGCCATCTGAGGTAGGTTCTTCAGTTATGTATATATTTACATATGGTGATCCTGAAATACCGAACATAGAATAATCATCATTATACTCATTGGCTACGTTATCAACATCATAACCCATAGCAGTGTATGTAAAAACGGGGGGTTTGACAGTTTGTTTTTTGTGCAGAGTGATTAGGTTAGCATTCAAGGAAGCATTGTGGGTCGAAATAACTTTAAAGCCATTCCAAATGAGGCTTGATCCTTCTTGTATTAACTGTACCCCGTTCCCCCCTCCTTTATATTCCCTAATATAAAGGACATGCTCCAATATAGGCCAAGGAAAAACAACATCACAGAAAATCGATAGCCACAAAATAATTGTAATTTCTAGTACTACTAATTTCTATCCTATCGCTATCTACATTGGTGGCGTTGTTAGTGAGGGCCCTCCTTTCCGTCTTATTTCCACCTGAAGGGGCAATATAAATGGGTTAAGTACACAAAGTAATCCCCATTTTTCTTTTTTCACTTCATAACATGTTATTATACTCATTTACCTCTTTACCATATACATTTCTTAAACAAAATAGGAGGTGACAGGGAAAAGAACAACAAAAGCTAGAGACAGAGTAGGAATACAAGGTCACACAGCCGCTCTCAATGGGGCGCAGACAAGGGCTAGTAATTTTTCAAAGTTCGAAAATGTAGTTCTTTTTCAGGTATCGAAAGTACAAAGTAAAAAATAAATAGGACGTCTGTTGATTTTTAAATGGTAATTTATCCGAAGAAAAACAAAGCTGTCACTAATATTTTCTTAGTGAGGGAGCAGTTGGCGCAACTCATATGTAATACAGACTAAAGCCAATGCATTTCGGAAATAATTCCTTCTTCAGGGCAAGTCTAATCAATTGCACGTAAACAACATAATGCACCAATGTCGGCATAACAATTGCATATATTTGTAAGAATAATAACGATGTCAACATACCAGTCGGTAGAGTTTCCAAAGGATTCAACGAGAAATAAATAGAAAGAAATAATAAGTTGATTGTATTGTGAATAACGAAAACAGAAAAATATGTGAGAAACTGTGGTTACCTTGATAGCGTTGCACAGATGAGAACGTTCGTTGTCAATGCCCACAGCAGCATGGGTCACAACGATGAACCGCGAATACAACAGCAATATTGTTAAACACAATCGTGTCTGTGAATGGAATCTAATGAAGGGAAAGGACCAGTGTGAGTGAGACAGCGTAACAAACAGTGTTTCCAAAACGGTAATCTGCAAATATTGCGATTGCGTCTCGTACCTCTAAGCACACGGAGCGTGTGAGAGCTCCTGCGTGCAGTTGCCGGGCTGAATCTCAGACTGCCGTGTATCAATTTGAGATATCCATGTTTCTAGTGCAAGTTCATTATTAAGAAATGGATACCAAAACGTGAAAAAACATTCCAAGCATTAGACATATGTGACCCCAAAGCAAAAAACCTGCAAAAGGGTTTTAAAGCTCATCATCACGGTAGAAGCTTGCAGCAAGCTGGATTACAAATATAGTCTCTTGCCTCTGGAATAGTGGGCCTATGAGGACTGTTTTACTTCTGCCACCAAGGTAAGAGCCGGTCCTTCGAAAGAGTGCCTCAAGAAGTGTTAGCTGCATTGAACCACAACACGCAATAAGGCACTTAATCGCCCCGGGAGTGAAAAAATATCAGGCAAGGTCAGTGAAAGCTGGTCCCAACAGTGCCTTAACGGCTACCCTAATGTGGAGGGTAAATACACGTCTGGGAGCCCCACTTCCGAGAATGAACCCGCCCATATAACATGTTCTATGGGAATGTGCCCACTCGGAGGGTATGCAACCACGTTTTAGCTCACTGTACCTTTCATAAAGTAAAAATGTCCATTTTCATATCAGTCTGGTCCCACGCACTTAGGCAGCCCAGCACAGAATGGTAGACAATTCTCCTCTGAACAAGAGTACCAACAGCAACCCCTGACACGTGTTTCGGCCTAGTTGGGCCTCATCAGTGAGGTGAAGCTATGCCTCTCTAAGCAGAGTAAGCAACGGGTCCACGTCTGGTTTACCCTGGGTAACTTAGGGTGTGGAGTGTGGTTACAGTATATGGGGTAAAGTGGGATTCACAAATTTGTATGGGACACAGTCCATGCCTATATGGAAGTGGTCAGACCCTTTCAGTTGTTACTGTCAGGCCTTCAAAGGCCAGTACAGCTCTACTAGTTGTAACTCCTCATTGCGACTCGTGAGCACCACTATACAGATTTGTTAATTCTCTTTCGGTGGGCATGAACCAAAGTGGTGCCATGTTGGATGTTACCTCCTGCGTGCCTAAATGGTGGATGAGTCCGTTATTGGTACATGAGGGCATCACTTACTTACACACTCATGGTTGCAGACTCCATAAATTCTGCTCTTTATTACCACATGAAGGAACATTATGATTGCAGCAGAAGGACATGGCGCATGCACATGTGGTGGATGGGTCAGGCTCATTGCTGAGCACTGTACAATAGTGAACCATTGAAGTGATATAGGATTCACGATCCACGCTATGGGGCGGAGTTTATGGGAACATTAAGGGCCTCATTTATAGTGCAGCAAATTGAAAATCCCCTAGTTTTCCACTGGTGGTAATGACTGGATTTAAAGCTTGCACAGTCCTGGTTTTAAGTAGGGAATCCACTTGCAGAAAGCTGGTGACAAAAGGGCAGGTCCCAACTTGCAGGCCCGATAAGGGGTGGCATGGAGATGTGTGTTTCACACATGCAATGGATATTTACTCAATTTACAGTAGATACAAGAGCTGCACCGAAGGATACATAAGGGAATCAATAACGATTAAGGAAGAGGAGTGGTGACTAAGTATATCTCATGGGTTCCTTCATAAGACAAGAGCTGCTGTAAAAGATAGGAACCAGGATCAATGACGAGGAGTGGTGACGAAGCAGGTCTTATTTTGCATTTTTCTTTTTTAAAGCGCTCACACAGCTCGGGGGCATCGAGGCGCTGTTACAGGAATATGTCTCTTAGTTGCGTATTTATAACGTGCTTAATACCTGCAGGTTTCTAAGCGTGAACCCGGGGATTGAACCTGTGTTGCTTCGTGTTGTCTTGTTTCCAAGGCGAGCACATTGCTGCTGAGCTATCCTCACGGCTTCCTTTATAAGACAAAAGCTGCAGTAAAGGACAGGAACCAGGATTAATAACCATCAAGGAAGTGGAGTGGTGACAAAATATGTCTCACGGGTTCCTTTATAAAACAAGAGCTGCAGTAAAGGATAGGAAACAGGATGAATAACCATCAAGGAAGAGGAGTGGTGACCAACTATGTCTCATGGGTTCCTTCATAAGACAAGAGCTGCAGTAAAGGATTGGAACCAGGATTAATAACCATCAAGGAAGAGGAGTGGTGACCAAGTATGCCTTGTAGGTTCCTTCATAAGACAAGAGCTGCAGTAAAGGATAGGAACCAGGATTAATAACCATCAGGGAAGAGGAGTGATGACCAACTATGTCTCATGGGTTCAGTCATTAAACAAGAATTGCAGTAAAGGATAGGATCCAAGACCAACAATGATCAAGGAAGAGGAGTGGTGACCAAGCACTTCCCATGAGATCCTGCAAAAGACAGGAGCTGCAGTAAAGGATAGGAACCAGGAATCAATGATGAACAAGGAAGAGGAGTGGTGACCACGTATGTATCGTGGGTTCCTTCATAAAACAAGAGCTGCAGTAAAGGATAGGAGCCAGGATTATTTACCATCAAGGAAGAGGGGTGGTGACCAAGTATGTCTCATGGGTTACGTCATAAGACAAGAATCACAGTAAAGGATAGGAACCACGATCAATAATGATCAAGGAATGATGACCAAGTACTTCTCATGAGATCCTACATAAGACAGAAGCTGCAGTAAAGGATAGGAACAAGAATTAATAACCATCAAGTAAGAGGAGTGGTGACCAAGTATGTCTCGTGGGTTCCTTCATAAGACAAGAGCTACAATAAGGGATAGGAAAAAAGGATTAATAACCATCAAGGAAGAGGAGTGGTGACAAAATATGTCTCATGGGTTCCTTTATAAGACAAGAGCTGCAGTAAATGATAGGAATCACGATTAATACCATCAAGGAAGAGGAGTGGTGACCATGTATGTCTCATGGGTTCCTTCATAAGACAAGAGCTGCAGTAAAGGATAGGAACAAGGATTAATAACCATCAAGAAAGAGGAGTGGTGACCAAGTATGTCTAGTGGGTTCCTTCTTAAGACAAGAGCTGCAGTAAAGGATAGGAACAGGGATTAATAACCATCAAGGAAGAGGAGTGGTGACAAAGTATATCTCATGGGTTCCTTCATAAGACAAGAGCTGCAGTAAAGGATAGGAACCAGGATTAATAACTATCACAGAAGAGGAGTCGTGACCAAATATGTCTCATGGGTTCAGTCATAAGACAAGAATTGCAGTAACGGACAGGAACCAAGATCAACAACGATCAAGGGAGAGGAGTGGTGACCAAGCACTTCTCATGAGATCCTGCAAAAGACAAGAGCTGCAGTGAATGATAGCAACCCGGATTAATAACCATCAAGGAAGAGGAGTGGTGACCAAGTACTTCTCATGAGATCCTGCAAAATACAAGAGCTGCAGTAAAGGATAGGAACCAGGATTAATAAACATCAAGTAAAAGGAGTGGTGAACAAGTATGTCTCATGGGTTCCTTCACAAGACAAGAATTGCAGTAATTGTTAGGAACCACGATCAATGACGATCAAGGAAGAGGAGTGGTGACCAAGTACTTCTCATGAGGTCCTGCAAAAGACAGGAGCTGTGAGTAAAGGATAGGAACCAGGATCAATAGCGATCAAGGAAGAGGAGTGGTGACCAGTATGTATCATGGATTCCTTCAGAAGACAAGAGCTGCAGTAAAGGATAGGGACCAGGATCAATAGCTACCAAGGAAGAGGAGTGGTGAGAAAGTATGTCTCATGGGTTCCTTAGCTGTAGTAAAGGATAGATGTCATAATTCGCTCCCTTCACTCCCATTCCCGCCAGTTGGGGACTGATTTGGGGTTTATTCCCTACTGGACATTCTTTCCAGACCTTATGTGATAGTGCTGTTGTGAATTAGGAGCAGAAACATCAAATACAGGGTCAGGAGCTACAAATACTGATGCAGCAAGAAGCAATCAGCAAAATAATTTTTTAGGAGGAGTCCAAAAGGGAAAAGGACCCAGAGGGGGAAGTGGAAAACGGCAGGGAATGACAACCAGATTCTGGTCACATCGGACCTAGTAGTCAATCTCTCAAACCGGACCCTTACCCACCAAGAAAATATAACACTACAAAAAGGGCTGAAATTTGTGCCAACGTACAGCATCAGTATGTTTAATACCAAAGTCGAACTCTATAAACTGGTATGCAAACTCAAACTCAAGGTTTTCTTTGCAGAACTTGCACCCGATGACAGCAGAAGCAAAACTCTGGCTGAATTTGTTGAATTCAGACCTACAAGCACATTTGTTGCTCCAATCAACGTACCTGCAATTGACATTTTTGTGAACATGGTACTAGTGGACCTCAACAAGATACATTTTGGCAAACCCAAAAGTAGTTACCTGAGGCGAGGTGAGATGTCTATCATTAAATCACTGTACACTGAAGATTGTATCGTTATTAGACCTGCTGATAAAGGAGGAGCACTAGACCTATTCAAAATAGAAGACTACAGAAAAGAATGTAAACTAGAATATAAACTAATGACAACTAGATGATCATACAGTGTACGGTATGATTGACCATGACCCTACCAGCGAAATTGCCGGCAATTTGGAAGAAATGCTTCCAAAAGCAGAAGCGATGGAATTTATCACACAAAAGACAAAAGCATACTTACAAACTAGGCAACCACAAGTTCCACACTTCTGCCTTCTTCCTAACATTCACAAAATCCTGATTAGTCCACCAGGCAGGACAATTATAGCAGCAACGTGAGGCATACTGCAACCTCTAGGAACGTATGTTGACTATTTTTTACAACCTATTATTCAGAAAACAGCCACTTACTTCAAAGACAGTACCCATTTTCTAAACATACTTGAACACATTACCCTGACAAACGATGACATCTTATTCACGATTGACTTCAGTAGTCTCTATACTAGCATACCACACGATTTGGGACAGCAAGCCATCAAATGTTATTACTACACGTTGGAGAAATTGGAGCTACCAAAGAGTTCATTATAACACTGAACATTTATTTCAGTTAATTCTTACTTTCAGTACAACAATGTGTTCTATTTGCAAATTTCAGGCATAGCTATGGGTGCTAACATGCCCCCCTCATATGCAAACTGTTTCATGTATCAATTCAAAAAAATACCCATTCTTGAGAATCCCTTGTGGAAAGACAACATCAGAACCTGGGTCAGATACAGCGACAACATTTTTAGTATTTGGCATGGAGACAAAGTGAAATTAAGACAATACCTCACAGACATCAATAAAATAGACCAAAGGATACAGTTTACCGCAGAGGTAGGCGATCCAGGGATCCACTATCTCGATGTCAAAGTCAATGTAAACAATCTGCAGATTACAACATCACTATTTAAAAAACCCACAGACATAAATAACTTGTTTCATAGAATGAGTTTCCACCCTCAGAACACCCTACGTAACTTACCTTATGGACAAATGTTAAGACTGAAAAGGATTGTAAGTGACCCAGAGGAGTGCAATACTGAATTAGAGAAACTATGGAAGAAACTCCAAGAAAGAGGATACCCAGAGGATGACCTACAGCAAGCAACTAAAAAAGTAAACACTCGGTCACATGCAAATCTTTTACATACTACGACAAAACCAGTAGCACTGACAGTAGTCTATGTTTCTCGCTTCTCAACTCAAAGCGCTCAAATTAAAAAATGCATCATCAAACATTGGCGGATCCTGACAAGCGACAATCAGACAAAATAATGAATTGCACCACAACCTGTTTTCACTTACCAAAGAACCAGCAATCAAAGGGATCTATTGATCAACACAAGGGAAGAAAATAGCACCATTACCTGGAGCAACAGACTAAATTGTGGCAATTGCCAGAATATAATTAAGTGACCCACAGTCTCAAACTCTCGAACAGGGGAGAAAATGTAACATTTCACCACATGCAATACAGAGAACACAGTGTAATGTATCAAATGCCCATGTGTCATTTATTATGTGGGAGAGACCGGAAGGAAGATTAGAATCCGTATGAACAAACACAAATCCTGCATTAGAAATAAAAACATGGCATTATCGGTAGCGAGTATAGGTTATAAGGATACCTGTACTCCTGAAGGTCCTCCAGCTAAGCAATATAGTGATATACAAAAAATGGACCTCGGTGGTGAGGTTGGAAAGATACCACTAACAAATTATTTTAATACAAAAACAAATTTATTACAGGAGACAACAAAATACAGGTTACAACAAATTACTAAAACAGTGCAATAAAAGTGGAGGAGTCAAACATCCTCTCAACTGTAATCTACACATAAAGGGTCCTACCCAAGTGTTGACCTTTACTATTGTTCAAGTTGACATTCGTTGTGTGATTGCGAGTACATATATGAATGGTAGAATGAATTGGATGTCAAAAATGTTATTTATTTTCATTAAATGCATTGTTTTAGTATTTTGTTGTATTCTGTAATAAATTACTTTTTATATTGAAATTATTTGTTAGTGGTATCTTTCCAAACTCACCAACTGAGGTCCAGCTTTTGTATATCATCATCGGTAGCGAGACATTTCAATGAGCATAACCACAATGCTGCGCAATTAAAATTCCAGGTGCCGGAAGTAATTGAGAAATGAGTGCACCATCAAGACATGTCGAGGAGAAGACAACAGCACAAGGCCTTCTGGATAGACCAAATTGAACACAATGGTACCACATGGCATGAATGAGGAGTGGGACCTCAATTGCTTTCTGTAAATTTGCCCATAACTCAACTGTAACTAATCGTTGTCTAAACACGAATTCTCTTTACAGAATGACTCCAACAGCACCATGCTCCACATATTGGTCTTAATGTACAGGCTGACAGCTTAGTTAATTAGACCAGATATCACTGGGACTCTACACTCAAGTGTATTACGATCAGAAATAAGAAATGTATTTATGAGAGCCCTGAGTCAATTTACAGGGGCGTATTACAATACAAAACAAGAAGTTTATTCCGGACAGCCCTGAGACACTTTACCAGAGCGTACAGTGATCAGCAGAACGAAACCCATATTGTCTATTTAGGCTAATTTGGTGACTGAATCACCACTGAACATGTGAACCACCAGTCTCAGACTGTATTATACACACTACAGTTACCTGATTATACACAGATCATGCACTTTGTGAACGTTTACGTACATTGGCAGCTTCAAAGTATTACACTGACACCAGATTACATACATATTACCACCATCTACACCGACATACACTCCCAACTTCTCTATCCAATTCACAACTGGCTATAAGAGGTTTCATCCACAGATATATCTGCATTTAACACACTGTACTCATAATCGTTAGAACATATAATCGAGCCAGCACACGTACGGGATTTCATAAGTAAGACTAACACTCCGATCTTATCTGATTTAGCTACTTTTCCCTTCATGCACTTTCTTGATTCATTTTCTCCTGTACTCAGTGCATTTGGTTCCATGTAATAATGTCGCCACAAAAATCTTGCCATGCAAAAATATCGCCGAAAAATGGCAGTTTTTTGTGGCGACATTATTGCATGGAACATGCGGGGGACACCCACGCAACTCCCAAACTTATTTTTTTTGTCTTTTTTTAAAAAAAAACATTTTTTTTTGTTTGCCCCTGTCCCCATATATAGGGTCACCCAAATAATATCGCCACATTTTCCCGGCGATATCATTTACACCGACCATATATATGGCGATATTATTACCTGATACCGTGCATTTCAATGCACGCAACATCAGCATAGCTCCCATAGAGATTGCTTCTACAAATTATATATATATATTCGTATCAGCCGAAACCTGAGCACATATGCGATACAACTAAGTATATTTATCTACAGTATATGTCACATACCCAGTATAATTGTTGTGAACATACCATTTTTACTTAACATTCATTTGGTAGTAGACATAAGTAAAGCACTACATCCTTATTTTCCATGTTACTTCCTTTCTGAATCCATTCCCAGTTTTTAATAGCCAGTATGATGTTTTAATCAAAAGACTATGGCCCTCATTACGACCCTGGCGGAGTGGGTTTACGCCAGCGGTATTCGCGGCGGACCCGTCCGCCCTACTACGAGTTCCCGTAGCGCCATGGAGCGGTTTCCGCCTGGTTTTTCCGGGCGGAGAAATCCATGGCGCTACGGGACCTTGTTGTTAATTACGCCACCGTATTTTACGGTGGCGTAATTAACGCCTTCCCCACTCCCATTATACCCTATGGGGCAAAAATGGGAATGGGGAAGGGTAAAATGGGGAATGGGGATTTACCGCCCCGCCAAGGTCGGAATGGGGCGGTAAATCCGCCAACCCCCATGGCGGTATCGGCAGCTTTCCGCCGTGCTCCATGGTGCATATTGCACCACGATCTCCGCCAGGGTCGTAATGAGGGCCTATGTGTCCCAGAATGCCTGGCCCACTGCTTCATCTTCACACTTTTAGGACAAGGTTGGGTGGAGGATAAGCAGCACCTGTGGCTGCAGGTGCAGCAAGAAGCACACCTGAGGTGTGTGCTCGTTATCCAGCTTTAAAAGCCTCAGTTTGCTTCGGTCCAACGCTGGTCATTGATGGAGTGTTTCCCTTTGTTTCTGGTTCTTAGCTTGGTGTCTAGTTCCTAATTTCTTGTTTCCTTTTTCCTGGATTTCGAATTTAGTGTGCTTATTAGTCATTTCTGCTTCCTGGATTCCCTTTCTGTCTTCCTCCCTTTTGCAGTCAGCACTTCCCAGTGCTTTCCTTTTTCTGTGCAGCCCAGTGTGTCTGTATTCTTTGTTTCTTTGACTTAGCCCAACTCAGCAGCGCAGTTTTGATCCTTTAGTTACTCCTCATTTATAGATTTAGTAATTTGTCCCAGTTTGCTTTTCCTTCCCTGGTTGGGGTGGGGGGAGGTGTTGCCCTTGTAATTTCGTTTTCCCTGCTCCTGTTCCTTTACTTTTTCTTGGAGTATGTTCCAGGTTTTCCCTTGCACTTCTTCCTTTGTTCCCTATTCATTGTTAAGGGTGGTGTGCTGTTGTAGCCAGCTCCTATCTGAGTGCCTCTGTTTTTGTCACTATTCTGTAATTACTATTCTACTTGTGCCTTTGTCAGGAGTCTGATGTATTAAGTTATCCTCCCTTTGCTGTTATAGCCTTTCTGTCTCCCTGTTTGATCAACAGGGTTTGTGGGTTTCGCAAACATTTTAGGTGGTATTTCTTGTCCTTGTGAGTGTTGCCTTTGAGTTACCTTATACAATACCATCAAGAGTGTTAGCTCACAGATACTGTTGTTGCTTGCCCTGTATGTGGGCTTAGTACTGACACTACCTGTAACAGCAAATGTGGGTAAGGAGCTTGGCGAATTTCTTTCGTATATATTTGTTTTCTCGTCACACTCTACTTGCACATCCTGGGGTTTAGTGTATATGTGTCTTAGTTCCTGGGTGCATGTTGTTTGACTCAAAGCTATTCACTGTGTGATCTTGTGCACATTTCTCTTGACATATTCACTGCCTTTGTCCTCTCATGACAATAGGAACCCGGATCAATGATGATCAAGGAGGAGGAGTGGTGACCAAGTACTTCTCGTTAGATCCTGCAAAAGACAAGAGAGTCAGTAAAGGATAGGAAACAGAATCAATGATGATCAAAGAAGAGGAATGGTAACCAAATATTTATTTTGAGATCCTGCAAATGACAAGAGATTCAGTAAAGGATAGGAACCCAGATTAATGACGATCAAAGACGAAGAGTGTTGAGCAAGTGCTTCCTGAGCGTTCCTTCATGAGAGAAGAGCTGTCATTTTTGGATGACCCCAAATCCTGTCATGGTGGGACTGCACTTAAGGTCAGGGCTTAGGAGTTGCAGCGGTGGTAATCTAGGAATGGGGAAAAGTGGAAGCAGGAGGCTGCACATGGTGGACACTGCGTTGTGAGGTTGATGGGGGAGGACTTGGAAATTGTAGTGAGCAGGAGATAGAATCGACCAGATGGGTGGAGATCAGCACGAGATCTGAAGACCAGGGGAAGAAATTTAGACATTGAAGGATGCAGTGCCGAGAGACAACATGCACAGAACCGATGCGCGGATGTGGATGAGGAACGTAGGAGTCTGTAGAGAATGTGGATGGACCATAGCCAATGCGCAACACGAAGAAGCAATCCCTATTTGCTGCTCAGAATAAATGGGTGTGTTAATTGATTGCTGACACCCCTCCTCTAGAGATACAGTAACAGCCGGCCTTCAACACATGCCATTATGCATAGGCCTCTCGCTTCCACTGAAACAATGGGCCTCATTACAAGTGTGGAGGTAGCCATGCCTGTAACACAGGCAGGCTACCTCCAAACTTGCGAAAAAATCTGGCACCCGCGAATGGGCAATTACCGGGTAATGCCGAGTTTGGCGGACCCAGTAATTGCCCATTCACGGGTGCCAGCAATAAGGGACTCCCCATGGGAGTGGTGAGCTTGGATGCACTGCCACCATTCATAACATTGCCGGAGCATCCACGAGATGTGCTTGCGGGTGCCACACTGCCCGGCAGGTCTAACCTGGTGGGCAGAGCGAGACCTTCGAACACAACTCGTAGTATGGCGGTACGGTAGCAACAGCGCCGGTAGCTATTCGGGCGCCGTTGTTGCCTTACCGCCATACTTATAATGAGGCCCAATGTATGTACGTGGCGGATATAGACCAAATCTGCAACACCTTTTTCCAATTCAGAGAACCTAATTACAGTCCCCAAATGTCTCCATAGAATGCCTGGTAGGGGATTTATATCCGCTGTCTCTGAATTATTTAATTTCTCCTCAGCAGAATCTGAGGGTTGCACCGTACGGCGGTGTCGGCGGCTCGAAATCCAGGCGGTTAATGGACTTAAATACCGTTCAATTATCTCTGTTCTCATTTAACATTGCATGATTTTTCGCATGGCATGTTGTCACATGGCACTCGGACGTTGGCGTTGTGTTGCTAAGCATCAGTGGTAGGTACATTTGTCAAGTGGAAAATAACCTCGCTGAAAACAGTAATTTCAATAATGCGGTTTAAATGTAGCTATAATTACTCCAGCTCAGCCACAAAGGTCATTTTTCTCTGTAAACCAGCTGTTTAAGCAGGATAAAGAAGTGCACACAGAGCGACGGAGAGGAGCCATCGCCTAATGGCTGATAATGGGAGGTTAATTGCTGGCATGTACAAGAGGCACATTCATGTTATAATTTACAGTATTGTGGCGTGAACACTCCTTCATTTTGAAAGGGCACTGTCTATCAGCCCGGTGCAATTTCATGGGGTGCAGTTATGTGTAGATATAATACAACTGTTTTCGGTGCCGACTCCAAGGGCCTCATTATGAGTATGGAGGTAGCCATGCCGCTAAAAGCAGCATGGTTACCCCCATACCGGGTACCAGGTCCGGGTCCCGCAAAAGAGGACTTACCGGGCCATTCTGACCTTGGAGGGCCTGGTAAATCCCTTTTTCGCGGGACCCGTACCCGGTACATTCCCATTCCCATTTGAGCCCCCATAGGGCTCAATGGGAATGGGGAGGGTGCTAACAACGGGCCCGTTAATGAAGGGCCCGTTGTTAGCATCCTGGACTGCTAGCGGGTCCCGCTAAGGATGCCTGGTCTGACCAGGCGTTCCTTAGCGGGACCCGCAGCAGCCCTCGTAATAGGGCGGCCAGAAATGAACGGTGCCCGTCCCTTACCGGCACCATTCATTACGTGGCCGCCAGGGTCCTAATGAGGCCCCAAGTGGTGTCTTGTCATAGACGGTCACTATGGGTTTGCCGGTAACTCGACTGTAATAACGGCGGGTTACTGGCAAATCCACCTTACTGGTACCCGCGCCTGATATCCTGGTGTTGGCGGGATATTACGGGTGCCGGCAACAGAGGTAAATCCCCATTCCGTGGAGTCCCATAATACTCCATGGAATGGATTTGCCATAATCACTGGCACCGGTAGTACTGGTGTCGGTGATTGTGGCAATTATTTACTGGTAGGGACCTGAGCTTCCAGTCAGGCCTGTCAGTAGTTCACTGACCCTGTACCGGAAAACTCACAGTGGGCCGGGTCGGTAAAAATACTGGAGCCGGTATTACCGGCATTGTTTTCCCAGCATTTTTACAGGACCAGCACGCTCTTAATGAGACCCATAGTCTGGTGTACTCTGGGTGGGCCCAAAATATGCGACTTTCTTGGATAAGGTACCATCTACATAATACCATTAGGGTGATGTTGGCGAGAAAAGCTGCTTCATATCATAACATAAGCAATGTTTAGGTTTTTAGCTGTAATTCAAAGAGGGAGTGGTTAAGGCAAAACTTGTCTCATTATTTGGACTACAGCTCCCATCAGCCCCATCCAGCATAGTCAAAGGTGAGGGATCAAGGGGGCTGCAGTACAAAGCATCCAGAGAGCCTTAGGTTTATCTCAGTGATGCTTCTTTAATTCTCTAGCATTCTATGCGCATGCCCGGTGGTTGTCCAAGAGAAAGTTCAAACAGATATTAAAGGTATTACTTCAGGCCCCAGTGCAGGTCAACATCTTTCTGAAAAGCCTGGTGGGCGGTAAAGCGGAAATATTCGCGTGTGCCTCGTTGTCTCTGAATGGCTTCGCTTTCCTGGGAATACAGAGACTTTTCTGAACTTGTAAAGCCTTCTTCAGCCCCGCTAAATCCCCTCTCCCATACACAGTGTACACAGGGCCAGTGGGCGATTGTTCAAGGGGAAACTGTTGATGTATTGCGAGCCAGCTGAATAATTCTGAGAATTAACAGATTGCAAACATTTGGAAACACGGCAACGTGGACATGTGGAGACACACGGCATGTTCGCAGAGCACGAACCTTTTGCTATTTTATTCCAAACATGTGTGACTTATAAAAACAATAGGATTTTGCATACAACTGCCATTCTCTTTTTTTCAAGTACAGCGATTGGAGCCAAGACTTCTAGTTGTGTAGCATATTAAATACCCCTCAGATTTACAAACATGCGCACTAGGGGATGCCGGGGACCATCTCAGATTTTCATCTGGTTCCTTACCCCTCACATAACCTACAGCTTGCACACATTTAGCGATGCTCACTGCAAATGCAATTCACAAGAATGGGCAGCTCCAGGTTGGGTCCATTTTTAACCTTTGGGACTGAGCCAGCGGGTGAAATTCTGAGCTACTCACAGGCACCTCCTAATTTCATCCAGTGCAGATCTTTGTGAATCAGGCCTGTCAGTTTTGACTGTGCCCTGCAGTCTGCAAACAGCATTCTGCGGCGGCTGCAAATACCCACAACGCTGTTAAAAAAAGCTACAAGAAATTGAATGCAGCGTCAAGATATGAGTAATGTATTTAAGGTTATCTGATGCATGCTTCTGTTTTTAAAAAAAATGGCACTTCAGAGAAGTATCCCAGTGTCCACTGCGAATGCCGTGGGATGCGTACATATTTCATCCGATTGACAACATGAAGAGTGGGTGAACAAGCCCAAGCATTTGAGGAGGGCACCAGAAGAGACCCAAAGCTGGTCCTGCTCGGAATGAAAGAGGCAGGGGAAGAGGGGGGAAAGTAGGGGCCGGGAGAAGGCAAGGGTGGTATTAACAATGGCAGGAATGACCCTCATGGCTCAAAGATGGAAGGAGCCGATCGTCCCAACGGAACAAGAATGGTTGCGGAAGGCATGGGAGCTGGTGGCGCTAGAATGGTCCACATATGCAATGAATATTAACTTGGGGAAATTTGCAACCGATTGGGTTGAGACGTTGGCCTTTCTGAAGGATGACTTTAGGGCCCAATGAGGTCCACAACGGCTGAAACTTCTGGACCTGAACTAACTGAACCCCGACGGGGCAACTCTGCAAGAGGAGGCGGCTGCCAATCCCCCTAAGTGGGAAGGGAAAGGGGGCAGGGGGTGGGGGGAAGTTTAACATGTTGTAAGACCAATAAAGAGAATACAAAAAAATAATTAGAGTGGGTGAAGCAATTTGCAAAGAGTAAAATGTGTCAGCCTGTGGGATAGTACAGGGGTTGCAGAATCAGGTGCGGCTCCTCCATAAAAGGCGAGGGAGCGCTGACCCACCAAAACCCTTGCTCCTCATGGAGGTGCTGCACCAGCCTAGGAGCGCTCCCTCGGCTGTTTGTTGCAGCTGAGGGAGCGCTCGTGGGCTGGGTTGAACTGTCAAGGGGAAACACAGTTTCCCTTTCTGTTCCCCAGCCATGCATGTCCAATGGGCTATGCAGGGTCGGGGGAGTTTTGCTTCCCCTTCCTTGCATGGTCCACTGTGAATACTGACTGGGGACCTGAATGTTTGTAAGTGCAAGAGAGTGCTCCTGCACCTTCAAGCACAAACTGAGCGGGGCAGCGTGCCATCAGTGTTCCGGCTCCTGCACACTTGAGCAGGAACCATGAAGAGCTCTGCTCCCTGGTTCCTGTTCATGTTTTGAGGGAATCACAGGCTTTCTGGAGGCTGCGGCAGAGCTAATTGCAGACCAGAGCGGCATGAAGGTAAGATTTTGTTTATTTGTATAATGTATTATATTGTGTGTGTGTGTGTGTGTGAATGAGTGAGTGTATGCTGTACGTGAATGTGTTGTGTGAATATATATCTGCAAGTGTGTTTGTGCCGGGCGGGTAGCGCATGGGGCCAAGGGGTGGAGACGACGGTGGGGCGCCCTACAACACATTTTTTACTGGGCATCGATCATAGATCCCAGTAAAAAAAATCATCATTCTTTGTTTCATCAATGAAACAGAGAACTGTAGAGGATAGCTAGGGCCTGTGCAAAAATCTCAGAACATTAAGGGTGCTGCATCCTGTGGGTGAACCTCAAAACCTCAAGGGGTGGCTGTGCCCTGTGGTAAAAAACACAAGACCCTTAAGTGGTAGTTGCACACTGTAAGAGAACCTCATTATGTTAGTGGGTGGATATGACCGAAACACGTGTCTGGGGTTGCTGTTGGTACTCTTGTTCAGAGGAGAATTGCCTAGCATTTTGGTGCTGGACTGCCCCAGGGCAGGACAAAGACTGATAGGTTTTGGATATTTCTCCTCGGTCAAAGATAGTGAGCTAAAGAATCTGGGTAAGTCTCTCGTAACCAGGACTAATGTCTGGCAGAGGGACTCCCAGGACCCCCCTTGTTAATTTGCATTATTTAAGTAACTTTGGGTCTCCCCCTAAGTTACTAGGGGAATCCAGACGTGGACCCCTTGCTCACTATTCTTAGAGAGGCACAGCTCCACCCTACTGATGAGGTCCAACCAGATCGAAACACGTGTTTGGGGATGCTGTTGGTACTCTTGTTCAGAGGAGAATTGCCTAGCATTTCGGTGCTGGACTGCCCCATTTGCAGTGGGTGGATATGCCCTGTGAAAAAATCCGAGAACCTTAAGGGGTGGTTATGTCCTGTGGGAGAACGTGAACACTTTAGACAAGTATGTGATCAGGTTTGTACATATTCCTTTCAGAATAGTCAGTGTAACAGCATGTCTGAGAAGCAACTGGTCAGGGCCTCTCAATCAATGGCATCGGTACCTCAGCTTCCATTCCAACTACACGCATTAGGAAACAGCCCTAATCCACTAGTACGTGCCCGACGTGGGTACCCAAGAACATATCATTGTCATAACCATCATCATCGGAGATGGTGTGTTTGGCAATGGGTAGATGTCATTCCACAGTCTTCCATCATGAACTGCTTTTTCATTCTAGTGAAAGTCAATTGTTCAAATGTGCCATGGCAAGGCTTCTCCTACAGTTAGAGACAATATCCTGGCCAAACAACAAACTCCCTCTAACTGACATAGAGTTGGGTTTTCAAAATGACCAACATGAGCCAGTGGGTGCCTGTGAGCTGGATTAGATGGGGGGCCCGGTGGATTCTGCCCTTTCTAATATTCTTACCCTGATCCTCGAATTCAACATGTAACCAAGAAGTTGAATAAAGCAACATGGAAGAAGTACCTGCGACTACTGGCTGATTTGTCTAAGAACACCTGATTTGGCAACAAGCATGATCGGAACCGACAACGGCCTGCAGACCTGTGTAAGGGGACAAGATGTACCCCCACCGCTAAATGGTATCACACCACCACTAATTGCAACCATAAAGCACCATTCAGCCCCAATGAGCAGGCAGCTCTGGACCACAGCACCAAGGAGATCAGCAACCATTCAGTTTGTGTCGTGCATCTGCCTCTAAGTACTCACCATGGCAGAGTACGCTCGATGGATCAATTGCCCTAACCTCCAACCAGAGAGAACCAGAGGGAACCAGAGGGGTGTCTACACCAAGAATACACTCGGCCATCTCATTGGATTTCCCTGAAATGGACCTCCCCCTTATATGGGCGGGACTCTAGGGGGTGAGGACCGGGTAGACTACACACTACAGAAGGACAGCACTCTATGGTATGAGGGGCAGGAGAGTCCAGTTGCAGCAAGAGCCCCATTGAGCATTTCTCAATAGGGGAGGGGCAGGATCAATAGGGGTGTGAGGCTTAATGACAGAGGTTACGCATGGAGCACAGATTCTACAAGCCTTGAGAGGCTCACTGAGGGCCTGAGGATGACAGCCTTTCCCCTTGAATAGCGCCATCTGTGATCACTGTCACCTGCCTCGCTAGAGTCGCTCACATCTGGGATCTGGTGTTGCGGCTACTCCCCATTGCTTCCAGCGACTTCTGTTCTGTAAGCTTCACAGCCCTTGATGCTCTACAGTGACCACCCCATCCATGCAAGATGACCATCCCCATGTCTCTCAAGCGACAGCGAGTCTCGTGGAGCAAGGGGCGGGGAGGTAGAGACGATAATGGGCACCTCTAAACCTTCCCCATAATGTGTTGGTTGTCTTTCCCTTAGCCTTGATGGAGCTCTGTGTTACTTCCGGGTATGGCCTTACTCCTTATGATGATGTATGTGTGCTCACTAATGTATGTTATGTTATTATTTATTTATTTATTTTTTCATTTATAACGCACACAAAACCCGGAGGCATCTCGGCACGGTTCCAGGGTACCAGTTACATGTGGCCATTAGGCCTTGGGTAGGAAAGGAGTACATAGCATGTAAACAAATGATTGCACTTGGACACAGTACATCAAATAGGTTTGCGATTATGCAATGGATAAAGAACAGCAGGCGTGCGGGCAGAAGGAGAGAGCTCAGGTCGGGAGGCCAGCGGGACTTGGGGGACTTGCTCGAGTGGCCGTGAGGATCTGCACAGGTGTGGGCAGATTCGGGGGGGGGTGGAGGGGGCAGGTGTATTAATTGAACAGCCAAGTTTTGAGCGCTTTACAGAATGCCCAGTACGCTTCTTCCGCTTATTGCATACTTGTAAGGCACACTGCCACTATGTGTATCCGGGCGCTCAAAACTGAGATCCAAGCAGAAAGAAAAAAAGGAAAAATGTAAGACATAAACCAACCAACACCGGTTTAAGGCTTTCCGAAACTTAGAATGATTTTCAATTGACCTCAAGGATAGCAGAAGGGTATTGCCAATGATTTGCTCAGCATAGGGAATGCTGTAAGTACTATGGAAAGACTAGAATTACATACTCAGTGGCAAACACTTTCTCGATGTATTTTCTTTTTATGGTATATATTCAACAGAGTTATGCTACTGTTCACAAACCTTTTTCTGAAAGCCGTACCAGCAAACTTTGGTTCCCGTTGGCCAGCAGCCCTTGGAATCAGAGACAGACAAAGACGTCCAGGAATAAACATGCTCTTTCCTGCCCTGTTTCTGAATGTTGTCCCTGGTGCTTTTGCCCGTGGTCTGTTTGTGAATCACAGTCATTGCGTCTATGGTCTCTGTCCATGTAAGAGTTGATAGGCAACCACAGCTGTCCATTGTCATCAGCAGGCTTCCTTGTCCTTCACAATGTAGTTTGTCCATGGTTGTCCTAAATGGCCATGGATCTTAATGTTGCCGACCTCTTTCCTTCGTGGATAATTAGTAAATTGAGTAGAGTTAATGTTTGGCAGGCACATGTGCATTTCTGCCAATAATACAATTCCCACTACTGTTTTTCAGCATACCTCCAAGGAACCTCTAACCCCAATACTCCATCTTTCTAAAATTCTAATTAGTTTCAGCCCAGCCTTAATGATTTCCCTCGCCTTCTGCCTCCTCAAAATCCAATTAATCTAAATAATGTGTGGACAGGTTACATACATGTTATGCAATTCAGGGCAGATCAGGGACCTCTCCTGCCAGGATATGGAATTGCAGATTCTGTTCCCCAGGGCTAGGCCTATTTGCATACCCACAATTCAGTGCATAAATACATTGAGTTATGTTTGCAATGCCTTATGAATAAATACATACATAAATAGTTCCCGGTTCACATACAAATTTGTCTTTCTGGGTAACACTGTTGAGAACATTTCACTATACAATTCATTTAAGTCATCATGATATTGTTAGGAGCTTTTGAAGGTGTGGTCCTTTTTAGGAGGACGATGCCGAGGCTATCAGATGGCCTCATTACACGGATGGCGGTAAGGGTTTACCGGTACCGGTATTTTACCGGTACCGGTAAATCCTTACCGCCTTACTACAAGGTCCCTTTGCGGGTTGGGGAATTTAACGCCTGCTTTTTGCAGGCGTTAAAAACCAACCCGCAAAGGGACCCAGGGAGCTAATTACGGTACCGCAATTTGCGGTACCGTAATTAGCACCTTCCCCATTCCCATTATGCCGATAGGGCAAAAATGGGAATGGGGAAGGGCAATGGTGGAAGGGGGAATTACCGCCCCGCCAACCTTGGAATGGGGCAGTAATTCCCCTTTCCGCCAAGGCGGTGCCAGTATTTTACCGGAATGAACCATGGTGCTAATAGCGCCATGGTTCTCCGCCATCCGTGTAATGAGGCCCAATGTCTCCTATACACGGCAGAATTTATGGCAGTGAATATGGCAGTGATTGGAGCTATGGATAAACGGCAATCTAAAGTGGTGGTGTTTATGGACTCGGTGAGTGCATTATAAGCTGTAAAGGAAGGGAACGGCGATAGAAAAGATATAGGGCCTCATTATAAGTTTGGTGGTCTGGAATAAACATACCGGTAATTCCATTTACCGGCACATTTCCGGACCACCGTGCTACAAGTGTGGTTGTGGGGTGGCCGGATTTACCTGCAGTCACGAGCTGCTGATAATTCCAGATCCCCACCACCAAAAATGGTATTACTGATGCCGGTAGTAACAGCAATTATCCCCATAGGACTCCATGGAATGGGGAATTACCACCGTTGCCGGCACTTGGAATATGCCAGTAATTCCAGCATTCTAAGTGCCGGTAACGGTAATTCCGTTTGGTGTTATCATGCCGGATTCACCCGTGGGATAGCACCAAACATGTAATGAGGCCCATAGTGTTGCATAATAGACAGCAGTTGGAGAAATGCACAGTGGGAGGGAGGGGGATTAAGTTGGCATAGATCCCCAATCATTCTGGGATATTGGGTAATGAATTGGTGGACAGGGCTGCGTATGAGGCCACGACCAGGGAGGTAGTGCATATAGAGATGCCCTTAAGTGTGGCTGAGGTTCAGGTTGTTGTGAAAGGTGCAGTTAAGAGAGAACGGCAAAGAAGATGGGATACGAACAGGAAGGGGAGGCACTTGTATGAAATACAAAGGACTGATCAGTGTAAGATATGATATGATATGATATGGCATTTGTAATGTGCCTATACACAAGTGTTTCAAGGCGCGACGAGGCAGGGGGGAACAAGGGGAGACAGACAACAATCCTACTAGGCCAGGTGTCATTCAGATCGCGCAAGTGCAAAGGGTAGAGGGAAAGGGAAAAGTGCAAGGGGGAAAGGGAGAGGGGAAAGTGCAGTACAGGGTTAATAGCATACAGCAAACAGGATAAATAACAAGGGCCAGCTGGTGGCAAGTGCGAAGTAAGTGCAGACAAGTGCTGGGAAGGGGGGCTGTAGAGATACAGACACAGTCCCGTAGTGCAGGGGTTGCCATGGAGGCAGTGCAGGGGAGAGTGGCTGGGCCAAGGACCGAGAACGGTGAGTGGCCCAGTTGCAGATTCAGTGCAGTTTCAGTAGCATTAGCAGGGGACAGGGGGAGAGAAAGCGGAGGCAAAGAGGAAGGTTTTGAGGTGCTTCCGGAACCAGAGATGGTTCTCCTCAAGTTTCAGGGAGGCAGGAAGGCTGTTCCAGAGGGAGGCCCCTGCAGCGGAGAGAGATCTGCCTCCAACTCGTTGTTTGGAGAACCGGCTTACCCTGAGGGAGTTGGAGGCGAATGAGCGAAGAGCTTGAGAAGGAAGATATTTAGAAAGAGAGAGTTGAAGGTATTTTGGCCCAAGGCCCCAGGCGGCCTTGTGGACAATGCAGAGGGTTTTGAACTTGATCCTCGCAGTCACTGGGGGCCAGTGCAGTGATTTCAGTCCTGGAGAGATACGGTCCCTGGGCTTGAGGCCAAGGACACGTCTCGCAGTCCTGTTCTGGATGAGTTGCAAAGGGCGGAGAGTAGAGGTGGGCAGATTTAGATAGAGGCTGTTACAGTAGTCCAGCTTCGAGAGAACCAGGGCTCTAGAGACAGTGAGCTTCTGGGGGAAGGAGAGGAAAGAAAGGAGATGTGGGGGGAATTCAGAGTTGGCACGCTGAGAGGAAACTATTTTGAATCGGCCAAGTATGGGTTAGGCAGAGTCACTTCTGCGAACTGTGAGGCGTGAGGAAGCCCAGAAACGGTGGATCACTGTATGATGGGTTGTGAATAATTCAGACTTCAGAGGGTACTGCTAATAACCAGAAAGAGTAGCACTGGGGTGGCAGTGAGGGGACTATCTGATTTGTTTTACCTGAAAACAGGGTCAGAGGTCAAGCAGTGCAGGTTCCTCCTTCAGTATGCTAGGGAAGCTGGGAAGTGGGAGGAGCTTTAGCAGCGGTGTGAGGCTGCTATGGTTGACTAACGTGGACATCATCTCGCCAGATGGAAATCGGCAGCTACGGCCTTTGAGGAGCCATCCCAGGCAGAAGAAGAATATGTAAATCAACAGAAAAATATGATCTATTATACAAGGTCTGTGCATCAACTAGTTGCATGGTCTCTGTTTTTCCAGTGACTGTTCAGTCTGAAAGGGACATGCCTTAGGGAGGTTGACTTTTTGACTTTTTCAACCACACAAATAATAGTTCCCATAACTGTGAATTTCTGGGGTGAAAGCATTGCCAAATTGTTTTGGATGAAACCAGAATTTGTTGGCAATTCAGATTAAAAGAATGTGAGATAACCAGGAGCGCCAGAAAATCTACATGTTCATGTCTATCCATGGTTATTCATGTTTATCCAAACTCTTCAGTATCAGGGAAAGCCATGTATGCTCATGGTATCGGGCACACCAATAGAGCATGGTTATCCATGGTCTTCAGTGGTTAACCATTGTCAAAATCTTGGACAAGCCAAGAACATCCAGGAACTTTGTACATAGTTGACCGTGGTAAAAACATGGACAACCACGGTTTGTCCATAACAAATCTTTTATAACTTGCTTAATACTAGTCTCTAATCACGGACCGGGATTCAAACCTGTGTTGCACTGCGTTGTCTTGCTTCCATGACAAATTGGTTTCACCTGAGCTATCCTCCCGGGCCTGTTCCTGCACTTACAATTTGGTATTCTCATCTTGAAATGTTAATACCCAATAATCATTTGTCAATTGAATAGTGTATGTCAGTCATAATGTGATCTCGGCAGGCTTCCAACATTCATGTTATATGTTTGGCATGGGCAATGTGAGAGGGATACTAGTCATCATACACCTTATCAGTAACATGTGCTCCTACATGTTCCCCCATTGTATGGACTGCAATGGTGAGGAACTCGAATACAGTGCAGGACCTGACTTCCTGGAACTATACCTGACTATACCATGTTCCCTCTCTTCAAGGTGGTTTTGGAAAGGAAGCAAGAGCAATGTGTCCTGCTCGCTCCTTGAATGGGGGACACCCGTGTTCCCCCCCACTCCACATCTGCCCACACCCTTCTATCCTCCAACAAAACCAGTCCCAATGCTTTAAAAGCCCCCTGCCTCTTAGCACCCCACTCCCCGAATTGGCTACCATGGTTTGTCCTGAAAAAAATGAAATGGGGATATAATACGCTGTTCCCCCTACTGCTCACCAACTACCCACCTCCTACCCCCGTCCATAATGAATGCCCCCGACACATCCTAACATACATTGCAAGAAATCAATAAAAAAAGGGGTGTTACATATTCTAATACTAATGATAACATTATTCACTGATACTACAAACACACAGATCTACTCCATCTGGGGCCTTGAACATTGCATCACATGTTAGAGTGTCATTCCTCTGGGTGGCCAGGCTTCCGTACCCCCCCATTCTAGTATCACCATCATCCCCTTTAATATTTAACCATCCCCTGGTGTCCTCTACCCATCCCCCCATCAGCCAGGTAAAATATGACAAAATGCCCCACCACCGGAATAAGAGGCCAGCCGGCTGTGGTTAGATGGGTCATTACCCAAACAAACAATAATCAATATATACATATTATTATTTTTTTTTATTTGAATGTATTGACATTTTTAAAGTCATGGAAAGAGGCATTACAAAACAGTACAGAGAGAAAGAACAGAACCAGTGAAACATATCTGTGTGAAACATTTCCGTCCCCCAAAAAAGAAAGCCTATACTTTATTTTAAAAAAAGCAAATTGTTCTCCCCCTCACCCCTCTCTTACCCAAAACATTTTTCCCCGCCTCACTAAGTCATTAAGATATACATTCAAGAAATAGGGAGTGGAGACTTGTTCGGTGCACATTATAACATATCTGTTATTCACACTGACATGGGTTGTTTAAGCATAAAGTCCTCTGGGTCAATCTTTTCCAGCAAAACAGGTTAGGGTATTCTCCCCAGGAGGGGGGGGTGCAACCTTTCAATTACAATTCACAATTTACTGATTAGTTCCCGGCATGTACTTACAGACAAAGTCTCCCCACATTATGGCAAAATTGGGTCGATTTTCCGTGCAGGGTTGCAGTGATCTTTTCCATGACGCATATGTTTGATGCAACATTAATCCATTCGCCCTTGCTTGGTGTTTGTTCGAACTTCCATTTGGTGACTAAAGTGGCGTGGGCCACTAATAATAGGTGAGCTGCTAGGCCCTTGATTTTCTCTCTTTCGTCTTCATATTGGTCGAATCCGAAGAGAACTAAAAAGGGATCTGCAGACCTCGGCACTCCGTCAAGGTCCTTGATCCACCCCAAGACCTCACTCCAACAGATCTTAATTCTGGGGCAGTACCAACACGTGCCAGTAATCAGCAATTCCCCCACACTTACGCCAGCATAGTGGGATTAGTGACTGAAACATTCTGGAAAGCCTGAGGGGGTCATATTGCCACCTATGTAGTCATTTTATAGCATGAACTTAGGTCGTCTCTCAGTTTCTGGGCTAGGGGTTCCACAGAGAGAGCAAAATGGATTGCTGAGAGAGGGAATCCCTGTCGTGTTCCCCTACCTAATTTGAATCAGCGGGAGTATTCACCGTTGTCAAAGACTGAGGCCTTGGGTGATGTGTATACTGCCTGGATTCCTCCCCTGAATTTCAGACCTATTTCTACTTTGCGGAGGACTGTCTTCAGAAAGCCTCATTCCACCCTGTCGAAAGCTTTCTCTGCATCAACTGAGAGGAGAGCTGGGTCATTCTTCATGGTTTAGGATTCATTAATTAAGTGTAGGGTCTTCCTCATAGTGTCAGCTTCTTGTCTGCCCAAAATGAAGCCAACCTGATCCGTCTGTATTAGACACAGCATATATGTCTCTAGTCGGGCTGCAAGGATTCTAGTATATATTTTTGCATCAATGTTCAGTAGGGATACAGGGTGATACGAACCACATTGCTTAGGGTCTCAAACTTCTTTGGGGATCACCGAGACAAGGGCTCAGACAAAAGAGTCCGGGGCTCTTCCAGTGTCCAAGATCTTATTAAATAGTTCTACAATAAAAGGGAGAAGGGAGGAGAGAAAGGATTTATAGAATCCAGTGAAGAAGCTATCTTCAGTGGGGGATTTGCCAAATGACAGTCTCTTGACCGCATTCTTGACCTCTACTTCCGATATCGGACCATCTAATGGCTGACTTTCATCATATGTTATCTGCGGGATATTCACAGAGGACAAGTATCGATCAGTTTCTGACTCGCCGAGGTAAGTTTTGTATCTATACAGAGCCTCGAAAAATGCGGCAAAGGCCTCGGTGATATCTGCATTGGTCGCAATACGGTAGGTGTCCTGGTTTTGTATTTCCAGCATCTTCGTTCTGTCCGTTGGGCATGTAACCTGGCAGCCAGCAAAGAGTCCGCCTTATCCCCTTTCACATAGAACTTCTGTCTTAGAATCTGAAATTTACGGGCTATCATTTTGTATTCAGACATAGAACTTCTGTCTTAGAATCTGAAATTTGCGGGCTATCATTCTGTATTCAAGAAGGCGAAGTGCCTCCCTCTTTTTCTTTGCCTCCAAAATCTTGTCTGCTTTCCCAGATTCATCTTCCCTCGCTTCCCTGTCCAGATGATAAATCTCCTTCCTAAATTTGTTTTCGATCAAGTGTCTTTCCCTTTTCTTACTAGCGCCCTCTCTAATCAGGACTCCCCACCAGGTCTCTTTCCCCGCTTCCCATACTATTAGTTTGGAGACTTCCCCAGTGTTGTTCGTCTTTATATATTCAGTAATTACAGTTACCATCTCAGTTTAAAATATTGGATCTTTCCAGGGTGTCTCATTGCACCGCCAATGGCCTCCTTTCCTAGGCAATATTTCCCAGTCAATGTCAGCCGTGACCATGTCGTAATCCGACCAGGTGACAGGTACAATATCAAACCTTTTCGTGGCATTGTGCATATCTCCTGTTAAATATATGTAATCAATCCCAGTAAAGGTATTGTGCGGGGCAGAGTATAAGGTGAACCCTTGCTCTTCAGGCCACCATGTATCTCTCAGGCCATATATATTAAACATATTTGCAACTTTGCTGTACCCTCTTTCGGTGGGATCCCTCATTTCCCTTTTATCCGCTTTTCTATCCAAATTGGGATCCGGCCACAGGTTGAAGTCACCTCCCAGGAGGACATGTCCAGTTGCTTCTAGCATAATTTTAGGGACTGTTTTGGTTAAGAATCTTGCTTGTCCAGTGTTGAGGGCGTATATGGTTGCGAGGGTGATGCTTACCTTTCCCACAGTGCCTGAGACGAGTTAAGCCTGTCCTTCAATAACCCCCCCATGTCTTGGAAATCGTGAAGCCTAGTCCCTTTCGGATAGCATCCCCACTCCCTCGCTTCTCAGAGGTCCGGATCTCCAGAATTTTATCACCCTCAGGAGCTTTTGTTCCTCCCCCTTTGCATATTTTGTTTCCTGCAGGAAGAGGATATCCAGTTTCCCCCTGCAGAATTTGCGGTTTACTAAGGATCTCTTTGTCGGGGAATTAAGGCCTTTGACGTTTAATGTCCCCACCCTGTGGAGGTCTCCCACCTGTTGGTCTGTATTAACTGCCATTTGTCTTTCCACATTTTAGCGGACCCTTCAGCAATAATTGACACCTTGTCGAGATGTCGGTGGACCATGTATGCATCCTTGCAAGTCTCAGCGAGGAATCTTTTCCCGACCCCCCCTCCATCATTCCCCCATCCCCCTGACTCCTCCCCCGCCTCTCCAACCTCCATCCCTGGTTGATGGCGTCCAATCTGGATCAGTTGGAAATGTCGATCCAACGTCGAACCACCAGTGGGAACTGTTACCTCACGGTCCGTATTAAAAAAACATTCTCAATAACATTTCAGCCCCCTTCCCGTTTCCCCCCTTCCCATTCCCAGGAACTAAACATTAACTCTGTAAAAGGATATGTGGTGTCTCGTGAGACTTTGCCGCCTGTTGTCAGCAGTTGGTCCTCTCTCCCTTTGGGGAGGAGCACCCAGATCAAATGTCTACCCTCTACACTTGAACCTCAAGCGGTTCGGGATACTCAGGTCGTCTCGATCCATCTGATTTTGCATCTTAATAACCGATGTGTAGAGTATGTTCTAGCCGGTCGTCCTCCTCATTTATCACTGCCGGGTGTGACATTGCCTTGTCTGTATTTTCTCGACCCCTTGACTCTTTGCCTTCGTGGTCCTTGTAGTTCCCAGTGTCTCCCATTCTGTCCTGCTTCTTCCTGATCTCCACCTTCTGGACGCGTTTCCAAAAGATCAGCGGTGCAGTCACGAATCTCCCTTTCCGATTTCAGTCGTATTTTCTTGCCTCCATGCTCGAATGAGAGGGAGAAGGTGTGACCCCACCTGTATCGAGTTCCTCGTTCCTTAAGCCATTTCGTGAGGGGGCCGCACATTCGCCTCAGTGCCAAGGTCAATGACGATAAGTCCTGAAAGATAGTGATCTGAGCTCCCCCAAGGGTGAGCGGGCCTCCGGTCCTGGCTTTCTCGAGAATCCTAGCTTTATCCTGGTACCTGTGAAACCTGGCAACGATGGATCTTGGGCCGCCCGTAGGCCCTCCGGCCCTATGTATGCTCTCCGTTTTGGGCTCATTGATGTCTTCGTCCGCTACCAATATTTTGATGATATCATGGATTGTTTTCCTGAGGTCGCCCTCTGTTTCGCCCTCATGTTCAGGGATGCCGAAAAAGCATAAGTTAATTCTTCTCTCCTGATTTTCCAAATCATCAATTTCTAGTCGGAATTCCTCCTCCCTTTGCTCTATCTCTCTTATTCGTAAATCCATCAGGGTTTCAAGGGTATCTACGGAGGCTTGATTGTTTTCAACACCTTCAAGTCTCTCTTCATTCTTGTCCATTCGTTGTGTTATCTTGTCTATTTTATCACCTATGTTGGCTCCCATGGTCTTTATCTCATTCAGGAGAGCAGCAATGTCCCCTTTTGTCGGTGCTGCTTCTGTCGCGGACGTATCCATGATCACTTTATTTGTGCTATCTGCGGCTGGTAATGGTGGGGAGTAAGCGTACTTGGCTAATTTTATTTTAATGTCCATATAGTGTCTGCTGTAGTGGAGGTGGCACTCTCCCCGGTGCCGGGGCCCAACCCTCCATATAAATACTCGTCACTGGTGGCTTCAGTATGATTCCAGGAGTGACTAGCCATTCAGAGCATCTATGTGGGTTGGAGGCCGGTCAGCGATGCATGAGCCTCTTCGATTCACTTTGTGCAGCCTTTACTACACAGACAGTGCAGGGTTACCGTTTTGTTCCTCTTTGCTATAGCCCTCTGCCATGTGTTCTCACTCTGCTGGCAATCGAGTGAGTTCTTCTCCATTACGGGGAATGTGATCTTGTGACACCCTGAGGATCTGGAGTCTTTGAGTCAGATCTTCAGTTTCATGCTTGCCTCTGTGGGTATGCAATGTATCAAGAAACTATTTGAGTTGTGGTCCATGGGGCTTACCAGACCAGGCCTATACCCTCACTCCTTTTCCATATATCAGTCTGTAACTGTGGAGTGATTGCCTTGTGTTCGAGTCCTTTGCAGAGCATAAATTCAGAATCACGTGTCTCCAGACTGATTCCAGTATTCCCCAACCAGAGTGGGCCACACTGCAACAACGTAGCATAGTGCACCGATGCAGGGGGGCCGTGCCGTGCTTGTGGGTTTTATTATATTGTGCTTTCTTTCACGTACCAGGCGCTGTGGAATCTATTTCCTGGTTTGATCTGCTGTGGCGTCGTTCCTCAATGAGAGGAGGTGCTCCTCGTGCCCTTTTTCATCCATTCCCCCTCTCAGGTGTATGGCAGCAGCAGCGCGTGTGTGCGCTGGGGAGTGTGGCCCCCGAGAGCTTCAGTTACCTCGCATCTGAATCTACTGGCCAGCTCGCGTGCATGAAGCGCATATTATCCAGCGCCACGTGATGTTTATGTCATATGCGCTCAAATCTCGCCGCAATGCAGGGGCTCTCCTACCGTTCTGGATGGTCTCAGGGACCGTTGCAATGTCCGTTGTTCATTGTGTTCACTGCCCCTAATCGGTCACCCGCGTTATGGGTGAACACACAGCCGGTGGGAGCAGATGGAGATTGCCCACTATGGCGCCAGCACTGACAGATTGGGCCGTGCCCGTAGTCCGGCACTCCGCGCTGGCGGCCAACACTGCAACCAAGGCAGAGGGATCTTCAGACGGCGCACAGGCCGCCACTGCCAGCGCTATGCGGGGAGCACAGGGCCTGTCCGGCTAACAGGGGATATCTCCCAAGACTCACTTCCCCATCAGGGGCCAAAGCTATTTTCTGGCTGCGATCGCCCAGTGGGATTCCGTGGTCCGCACACTGCCAGGACCAAGGGAAAGTCTGAGCCGGTCACTCCGTTCAGGTGGGGCGGAGCAGAGCTCTGGGGCCTACGGGGCTCACTTTTGATGCATCGCGGAAATCTCTGGAGAATATTCCCTTCTCCTCACCCGCAAGAGTCATGCTTCTCAATTCAAGGTTCATCGGAAGCAGGTTTACCCAGAGGAGATCCACCAGGGTGTTGCAATGAGGATCCACACGTTGTTTGCTGAGTCTGGCGTGTCTCCTCAAGATTTAATGTGGGACGGCCGTAGTTTCGCTTTTGTTGCGTCTCAGTTATGGTGGTCCCACAGTCACACGATGATTTCTTCCCCAATCCTGTACCGATTTCCACCGGTTTTTCACCAGCTTGGGGTGGGGGGTGCACGTTTATTCAGCGCCTGTTCACTTTTTGTCTGAGGGGGGGGGTCCCAAAGTGGGGGCTCAAGCCGCTTCTCGGACCTTAGAGGGAGAGCTCACATGGAGGAAGAGCTCATCCGTGCGCCCCCTGGTGGCCAGTCCTGAAGAAGACTATACAGATTATTTTTAACAGTGTTTCATATATATATATAAAACATCACTTGCAATTGTTACGTTCTGTCCATGCCTGTGAGAGCGTGAGTGTCTGTGAAGGAGGGAGCTGTGTTATCCTGTCTGTCTGTCATGATGTGAGTGAGTCCTATGTCAGGCAATGTGCCGAGAGAGAGAACATTCACGCGAAACCGGGCGTGTGCCTGAGGGCTGAATGTGATTGGTTGTCAGGCGGGACTCGTCCTCCTAACGTACTTACCCTGATCCTGTAACTGAATCTGTTATCAAGAAGTGGAGCAAAGGAACCTGGCCCAAGTAACCAGAGGTTTGCAACTAAGTTTTGTAACCAGGCCACTTCATTTGGGGTATGGAGTTGGACCTGTTCTCCTCCTTTCCACCAGAAAGGTCTAGGTGAAGGAGAGAGACTCCATCCACACTCCATTTTCCATCCCACATCAAAGGTGACCATAGGTCAATGTTGTCGCAAGTACTTTTGAGTCTGCACATGCATCTGCTGGGACGACCTGCATATTCACTGGGCATTGAATGGCAATAGGATGCCAGTGACATTCAGCTCCATCTTAGAGTTTGGGTAAATGTGCATGTACACTTCTGGATGGTTGTGTCGGGGCTGTAGAGTATTGGACAATTGATCATTATTTGCATTTCATGGCGTGATAGAAGGAGATCCTTTTGCCTTCCTGGTTGGTCTGTTCCCTCCCTTTTCAGTAATGACTTTCAGACATGGCTAAGGATGAGTGGGTCTCCAGTGAAAAGGTGTTGGGCTTTTGTTGGCTGTTCATCTTAGTGTAAGGGCCCAAATGGAACACCCAACTTAGCCTTTGCGTTCCATACTAGACTTCATGGGGAAAATTAGAAGTTATATTCGAGCAGATGGCTTCTGATTTGTAGCTCAGCCAATCACCAGCTTTGATGTGGGAATGCAGTCTGGTTTGTGTTACCAGATCCTCTATGCACCTCTGAAAGCTGTTCCTAAAATGCATGACCTCTGACCTTTGGCTCAACCCCTTCTCCGGCTTTGATGTGGGAATGCAGCCTGGCATGTGTTCCCAGATCCACTACGCTTCTCTGAAAGCTGTTCCTAAAACGTATGACGTCTGACCTATGGCTCAACTACATCTCCAGCTTTGATGTGAGCATGCAGTCTGGAGGGTCTTCTCAGATAGTCTATGCTCGTAGGAAAGCTGTTCCTGCTGTGGATGACCTTGGATCCGTGGCTCAACCACATCTCTGGCTTTGATGTGGGAATGCTGTGTGGTTGGTGTTCCCGGGTGCTCTCTGCACCTCTGAAGATGTTCTGCCCTTGGATAGCCAGCTGGTGCTGATGGTGCAAATGTGGCTGCTTGAAGATAATCCTTCACTCTTTCCATTGGTTTATGATGCAAGCCTGGTCTCTTTCAAAGTTTACGCATCTGGCTAACCAAGTCATTCCCAGAGGAAACAGATTACTTCATGGAGACTCCAGGAGCTCTGGGAGACATATTATGTTTAGATCCCTATAATTTGTAACCCATCCACTGCTTCTCAGCCTTTTCCCAGATTGGCTATCACTCTTTGGAATTCTCTATCAAATGTGGACAGGCCTTTACCAGCCTGCCTTTATTTTAGACAGAACTAAAAAGCCAGTGTTGTCAAAACATGTTTAATTTAGTGTTATTTTTCACCATTTATTTATTTATTTATAGGTCATTTATAAAGGGCCTTATACACTTAGACAAGCATTTCAAAGCACTGCAGGGCAGGAGAGGAACACAGAAAATACAGTGAATATAAACATTCTTACAGGCCCATGGAACATTCAGAATGGGCAAGTGCAATGCGTTATCATGGAACAAACATGTGAACGGAGGAATAAGAGACTTTAACAACATAAAAACAAAAAGCATCCTAGAGGCCTGGTGGCATTTAGTATAGTGCAAGTGCAGTGACATAAAGTGAGGGAGGGAGGTGGAGCGGGGAAGAGCGGGGAAGGTAGAAACTAAGACAGACAAGAGTCGAGAAGAACAGGGCTGGACAGGGCAACAGAAGGAGAAAAAAAAGATTAGTGTCCATCACAAAAGAACCTAGATCTGTTTTCTGCAAAAGGCACAATAAAGTACACAAAACGAAAATGGCTGCACAGATGTAAGAGCACCTAGATTTGATTTCTGCAAGAGGCACAATAAAGTACACAAAACGAAAATGGCTGCCCGATGTAAGAGCACCTAAATTCGATTTCTGCAAGAGGCACACTAAAATGCACAAATGAAAAATGGCTGCACAGATGTAAAAGCACCAATTCGATTTCTTTCCTACAGAAAGGCACTATAAAGCATGCATCACATGGTGGTAAATATGTTGGTGCTGGACACAGAGTTATTGGTAGGCAGCGGGGAGGAGGAAAATGCATCAGTAAATATCAGGGATAGTGTCAAGGAAAGGAAGATGGAGCGTTGAGGCTCATGCCTGCTTACTAGGGCAGGTGGTTTAACATGGGGATCCATTATTGCTGAGAGTTCGGAAGAAGTTTTTATGGATAGCTGCTCCATCGTGGCTCCGACAGGCTCAGACAGGGCCTTACCTGTGGACCTTGGGTGGGTCGGGGCCCACTGTTTGCCTGCTGGCTTCAGGATTTGGCTTGTAGATGATGAAATGCAGCCAATCACAGCTGCTGCAATAACAAATCCCAACAAGCTCAAGTGGTTGTGAAGAGGCAGCCATGATTTAGTTGTAAATGCGAATAGCATGCAAAGACACTTTACGATTATAAGGCAATATTGTTTAATATTGTGCCTCATCACGAGTTTGGTGTTAATTCCACTGGAATTTCTGCCAAACTCGATTACTGTTACCACAGGATTACACATGGTGCAGAGGGGTGCTCACCCTAATTTTTGGAACGCGTAGGACTCCATGGGGATGTTTTGCATATTTCTGGCATGATGAATATAAAAGTCTTTGGAGGCAAATTGTAGGATTTACTCCAGCAATATCCTAGAGGTGAATCCTCCACTTCACCACCAATTTAGAGTGCCTCAAAACTCAGGGCAATTCCATTACCACCAAAAAAGGCAGTAATGGAATTACTGGTAAAGATTTACTGCACCACTGAACTTGCCCAATGTTTCATATCCATTGATCGGGCACTACCTCTATCATGTCACTAGCGATAAATGGACCATTCAAGTCTGTAGAATCATAAAGTCAAAGACAATAGAATGCTGCATGAATTTAAAGAAGAGACATTCGGAAAAAGTGAGCCTTACGGAACCTTCTCACATACTGCACATAAATGGAAATCTATTGCAGATCCCCAATTGCATCCAGGGAAAAATATCAAAGTCATAACTGCCAAAGTGTGACCAACTTTTCCCATTGCCTCCCATGATCCCACAACCGATGCATGCAGAATCCTGAAATCTCCGACCAACTCTGGCAACTGCAAGAAAGGTTAGATCCACAGGAAATCAGCCTCTGTACCATCTGTGTAAAACTACTCAACCTGAGTCATGCAATGGACTCCTTCAGCCGATAACCTACCCAGTGGACCAGATGCCTTCTGACTATCCCCCCTTTTCTCTGATGTCTTAAGACAGGGTCTAAGATTTTACTTCTCACAGCTGCAAGAAAGGTTAGATTCGCAAGAAAGGTTAGATCCACAAGAAAGCAGCCTCTCCAACATCTGTGACAAACTAACCACCCCGAGTCACACAATGGAGGACTCCTTCAGCTGACAACCTACCCACTAGAAAACAAGCCTTCTGAATACCCCACCCTTTCTCTGATTTCTTAAGACAGGGTCTAAGTTTTTACTTCTCACAATTGCAAGAAAGGCTAGATCCACAAGAAAGCAGCCTCTCCAACATCTGTGTCAAACTACCCAACTTGAATCACACAATGGAATCCTTCAGCCGACAACCTACCCACTAGATCAGATGCCTTCTGAATGACCCCTTTCTCTGATGTCTTAAGACAGTGTCTAAGTTTTTACTTCTCACAGCTGCAAGAAAGGTTAGATCCACAAGAAAGCAGCCTCTCCAACATCTGTGACAAACTAACCACCCCGAGTCACACAATGGACTCCTTCAGCCGACAACCTACCCACTAGACCACAAGCCTTCTGAATACCCCACCCTTTCTCTGATGTCTTAAAACAGGGTCTAAATATTTACTTCTCACAACTGCAAGAAAGGCTAGATCCACAAGAAAGCAGCTTCTCTACCATCTGTGTCAAACTACCCAACCTGAGTCACAAAATGGACTCCTTCAGTCGCCAACCTACCCACTAGAAAACAAGCCTTCTGAATACCCCACCCTTTCTCTGATATCTTAAGACAGGGTCTAAGTTTTTACTTCTCACAATTGCAAGAAAGGCTAGATCCACAAGAAAGCAGCCTCTCCAACATCTGTGTCAAACTACCCAACCTGAGTCACACAATGGAATCCTTCAGCCGACAACCTACCCACTAGATCAGATGCCTTCTGAATGACCCCTTTCTCTGATGTCTTAAGACAGTGTCTAAGTTTTTACTTCTCACAGCTGCAAGAAAGGTTAGATCCACAAGAAAGCAGCCTCTCCAACATCTGTGACAAACTAACCACCCCGAGTCACACAATGGACTCCTTCAGCCGAAAACCTACCCACTAGACCACAAGCCTTCTGAATACCCCACCCTTTCTCTGCTGTCTTAAAACAGGGTCTAAATATTTACTTCTCACAACTGCAAGAAAGGCTAGATCTACAAGAAAGCAGCTTCTCTACCATCTGTGTCAAACTACCCAACCTGAGTCACAAAATGGACTCCTTCAGCCGACAACCTACCCACTAGAAAATAAGCCTTCTGAATACCCTACCCTTTCTCTGATTTCTTAAGACAGGGTCTAAGTTTTTACTTCTCACAATTGCAAGAAAGGTTAGATCCACAAGATAGCAGCTTCTCTACCATCCGAGTCAAACTACCCAACCTGAGTCAAAAAATGGACTCCTTTAGTCGACAACCTACCCACTAGATCAGGTACCTTCTGAATACCCCACCCTTTCTCTGATGTCTTAAGACAGGGTCTACATATTTAATTCTCACAACTGCAAGAAAGGCTAGATCCACAAGAAAGCAGCTTCTCTACCATCTGTGTCAAACTACCGAACCTGAGTCACAAAATGGACTCCTTCAGTCGACAACCTACCCACTAGATCAGGTACCTTCTGAATGCCCCCCTTTCTCTGATGTCTTAAGACAGTGTCTAAGTTTTTACTTCTCACAATTGCAAGAAAGGTTAGATCCTCAAGAAAGCAGCCTCTCCAACATCTGCAGATTTGACACAGATTCCTTCGACGTGGGGAGCCTGCAGATCGTCTGATGTTTGAAAATACTACTCCCATCAGCTCTAGCAGTATAGACGAAGGCTAAGGATCATGGGAACCACAGGCCAACACTTTTAAAGATCTGCAGGTTGCCTACTGTGGTGGGAAGAAGTAAAACTGCACCCTCTGTGTATGTACTACTCCGTGCCTTGCTTGTGAAAGTTCAGCCACGACCAGTTTCCATGTTGAATCGTACCTTACTGCCTATAACTGCTTTGACCTATATTGTGCCCATGTCCTAACCAAATGTGCTCCAGGTTAGCCACAAGAATGTTCGACCAATATTGTATTTCCGTTTTGCCTCTCACAAGCGTGTTTTAGTGTTCCACCCAGTGGTGGAAATGTATGAAGAGAAGTGTTGGAACTATGTTCCCTGCTGGGCTGCCCCCCCGCTTCCCACAAACCCCATCACTGCACCCCCTCCCACGCACAATCCACACCCCCAAACAAAAACACCTGCTACTTAAAGGAATGTTCAGTGCAAGTTTAAACTTCTTCCTACACTTTTATTTTAAAACAAACCCATTCCGTGAACAGTTTCTTCTTAAAGTAAAAGTATAGGAGCAGTACAACCTTTTTTAAGTTGAGGAGCACTGCTCCTAACCTCTCCTGCCCACTTCGACCACTGGTTCCACCACACTCCGGCTTTGCTCGGTGAGACGGCTTCTGCATGGAGAAATAGCAACATCAGCAATATCGCACACTGCCTGAGTCCTGTGGGAATCTTGGTAATACTAGAATCTGCTGACTGGCAAGAAATTGCATCTGTCGATGTCTTCTCCTTGTTGACATGAGTTTGTAGTGTGTGCCTATGTGCCTTATTTTAAGAACCTTGTCTCGGGAGGATAGCTCAGCGGCAACGTGCTTGCCTTGGAAACAAGCCGATACGGAGCAACACAGGTTCAATCTCCGGGTCCGTGCTTAGAAACCTCTGGATATTAAGGGCGTTATAAATAACCTATCATAACATCATTGTAGAACAGGTCGACGATACCTTGATACAGTGCGCCGTATACAGTTCCTACGTTGGTTTTGTGTCCTGTTCTGTGGTTTGTTTGTATGCTGCTTTGCCGACTGCCATTAAAGTCGCTTTCCAACCTAACCCGAGATTGGATTATTGCTGTATGGCGATTTTTCCACTACACTACTATGCGTCACTAACATGTGGTGTGTCTCAAGGTTGCTGTGACCGCATGCGGTGTCAGGTCATGCCAATGCTTTGTGTTCGCAGTGCATGTGGGTATCATCAGCATCATGCTAAGCAATAAGCAAATGGTGTGTGTTAACATGCCGCTATACCGCTCGGTTTTGATGTGCAGTATTTTGAAATGGTGCATGTGACAACATCCATGCTCTTGAGGTATCCCTTGGTACTCATCATTAACCTACACTTATTATTAACATGTAATGGGGCTCATGACTAAATGGACATGGTCATTCTGTCAATGCTACGCATGTTGTATTGTGCTATATTCTATCCTTGCCTGTATTTTTGTATTTCTATTTTTGTAACCTAAGCTTAGCATCTGCTTCTTAATGCTGCGCCCTGATACCCTCAGGTCTGGTGCGCATTAGAAATAAATAAACAAACAAACAAACAATCAAAAAATTTCTCTGATACTGCAGCCATTTTTGACCGCCACTGCCTGCAGTGATGCTCGGTTTGATATTCACAATGATCCGCTTCCTCTGACCCGCGCATGAGGAGCAGCCTCTGAACCTTTGCTCTCCTGTTGCATTTTAGGCAAATCCAATCCATTCTGAATTGTCCTCTTTTTTATTATTCAATGTTCTATTGCGAGTTCAAGGCCAAGCATCACACAGTAGCTCCCAGTTTTGCCAGGTGAGTCCCGAGTAGATCACACAGTGTGAACAGGGGCACACAATGGACTCAAGTTGGGTAGTTTAGATATGAAAGGAGAAAAAAAGGAAAGTTTGTCTCCTGGCTATCTTGCTCCAGTAGTTGAAATGATCGTTCTAACACTTTGGTTAATGCGATACAAGATTCGCTTTTATTAATGATAGTATCGAATTGTTTCTTAATATTACATCAGATAAGCGTTAAGTACACTTAAAGGCAATGGTGCGCCTTGTTTGTCAGCCGACACGTGTTTCGACTCGTGGGTCTTTATCAAGGCTATTGTCAAAAGGTCTTGAGCCCCCTGTGGGGTCCTGGTCCTGATATTGGTTCTGTCCTGTTGACAGGCGTGGCTCCTGTTGGGCCCTGGTTCTGCTTGTATCCTAGGCCCGTGTGGCTCCTGATATGAAAGGAGGTCGCCTTATTCTTCAGCCGACCAACCTGGCCACTAGACTGCATGCCCTCTCAACACTGTTCCTTTCTCTGATGTCTTAAGACACAGGTCTGAAAGCTGTGGCTCTCCCATTATTTTGGACTATGGCTCCCACGATCCCTCATCATTGATTATTCTGGGTAAAGCTGATGATACTTGTAGTTCAAAACACCTGGTGAGCCTGGACCCTGCCATAGGAATGTTTCTCGAATGGCAAGTGTGTGTGGACAGAAAATTACAAATATATGCCACAAGAGCAGATACATATTCATCCCTTCCCTCTCCCCCTCCTCATTTAATGCCCCCCTCTGTCGCATTGGCTGGCTGCCTGGTCCCTTCTGATGCGTACAGGGACTAGGCCCTCCTCTCCCAGTCTTCCCCAGCACTTCGGTCTCCCCTGACCCCCCCTCCTCTCTTAACCTGCACTTGCATACCGGGCTCCCTCCCCAGGACTAGCCTGGCTGGGACTGGACCCCTATTGAGACCATCCAGCCCCCGTCCTCGCACTTAGCATGTGGACATTCTTCCCTAAACTCTCTTCTTTCCCCTGGCACTTCCCATCTTGCCTCCCCTTGGCACTCGCCAAGCCCAGGGGCCATCCTCCATCCTCACCCCCCTGCACTTGCACGCTCTCCATTCCGACCTGTACTTCCTTTCAATCCTTAGCATTGGTGCATTCCGTTCTGACTGGCACTCGCGACTCCCCTCCCCTGCACGTCTTGTAACTGCACTTGCACAATTCAAATGACACAAGGCCTAGTAGGACAGTTTTTGTTTTTCTTCATCCCTGTCCCCCACACCCCCTTTGTCTTGTTGCACCTTGAAACACCTTTTGCTGTATAGGCGCATTATAAATACCCAATAAATAAATAAAAAAATCAAGTATGGTACAACAATTATTTGCAAAGAACCTGCGACCAGTGGCACCATACTTTTCATAAACAGGAGATCAAAAACTTAATTTAGAAAGTCATTTTCCAAAGTTGTATTTTCTTTTTTTATCCACAGACAGAAAATGCATGCTCATCTTTTTACAATTACAATTAAAATAATTCAAGGGCGCAAACTTTAGCTTTTCCTCTCTGACATTTCCAATTAATCTTGACTTGAATCACTTTCATTTAGCAAAGTGCTCTATTCAGTGTTGATGTTTTGCAAATGAATTCAATATAATCAGTGTACATTATCCAGAAGCTCTATCCGGCTTTTCACGCTTAATTAAGTTTTTGCACTTTGTTTTCCAGAAAGACACCAATTAGACCTGCATGCTGCAATCCAATTTTTTTCCTCATTTTATGTTTAATTGAGATCATCGCAAATTTGTTCATTTTTGCTCATGCTCATAGCAGATATAATTTAATCATCTTTAACATATAAAAGTCTGATTCCTAGGTTTTCTGTGCTGCTTTTCAATGGAAGGCCGTATTGATGAGGTTGGATGCTTTAAATGACATTATGATTTATACTGTGCCCCGCTGCCATTTTCATGGTCTCCAGGCGCTCTAAATAATTGAGTAGTGGATGGAATTATGGGTTAAAAAGGCTGTCTGGGGCAACACTATAGGAACTTTGCACTAATACAAGTGCAATTTTGCACAGTATTCCCACAAGGGCTTACCTGCGCTAGTGCAAAAAACATTAGGCCTCATTACGAGTACAGAGGTATTTCGGCAGTAACTCCGCCATGGCGGAATTAGCGTTACTGCCGAGTTTTCCAGAGGAATTTCCTCCGAATTACAACCGGGCATATGCACGCACACACCAATGGTAGTAACAGTAATTCCACCCAGCGGAGTTACCACCGTAAAACCTTTGATACGGACATTTCACCAGTGGAAATTCGTCGTTGCTATATAAGGAAGCACCACGGTGGCCATTTTGGAAATCACAATCCATCAAATGTCTCGAGATGGTAGTGCCATTCAGACACACAGCTAAGGCCAAACATGTCCTCAGGAAAGGGCAAAGGCAGGATGCCTGATATGAGTCAGTGGAAGCCAAAGTTCACGGAGCAGGAGCTCACAGTGCTGGCAGAGCAAGTGGTCGCTCACTCTGAGGAGCTGTATGGAGCATCGCACAATAAGACCAGCCAACAGCGCAACAACTATATTTAGGTCGAAATCAGGAACAAGGTGGTGGCCATAGGGCACGTCCAACGTGGCTTTGAGGACATGAAGAAGAGGTGGAATGACCTCAAGGCCAGGGTCAGGAGCCTTATCTCCATCCACCGCCAGGAAAACAGCTGCCACTAGAGGTGGGTCAGTGAAACCCTTGCAACTGACACCATGGTAGAAGATGGTCAGTGGGATCCTGTACATGGTCAGGATCGAGGGCGTGAGCATGACAGAGCTAGGAGTCAACAGCCAAGCTGAATCTCATGGTTATCACAGTAACATATTCATCTCTAAATGGGCAGCCCTGCGGGTATCCAGGAAAACCTACACTGCCATGCAAGCGAGGAACATGAACCCCAGGAAGCAATCACCATCCATCCATGCAAAGCATCAGGCCACAATGACAGTATCCAGTGGCCACAGGACCCCCCTGACATAGCACCCATGCACACTTAACATAGCCACCATGCAACTTGTCCATGCCCATTGATGCACAACTGTGGATAGTTGTGCCACATCCAATGGCCCCTTGACTACAATGCCCCATGTACATACATATTGAGGAGTACACATCTGACAACTTGGCAACCTGACCCACACACAACCAAAAGCACTGCACCCACCTGACTGCACCACCAGATACCTGCCACCAACAGTCCAGATGCACCACTGGACAGGACAGCCCGTAGCCCAATACATCCCGGAGATGCACCACCAAATTATGCTGGCCAACCCACACCTGGCTATCCAGATGCAATGTATGCCATGTACACAGTCACCGACACATGATGCCAGCCCACCAGGAGGCCCAACACACAGTGACAACATAGTACAAGTGACAGTGAATGTTGATTTCACAAGGTATCTGGACTTTCCATAGAAAATTAATTCATCAAATTAATTTCCATCAAATTGTATTAATTGAAAACACTTTCCATCGAAACACATTTTCACTGAATGCAATTCGATGGATTCCGATGGATTATAGGCTTAGGGTTAAGGTTAGGGCAAGGGTTAGAAATAAGGGTTAAGGTTAGGCAAGGGTTAGAATTAGGGTTAGAGCAAGGGTTAGGGTTAGAGTTAGGGTTAGGGTTAGGGTTTGGGTAATGGTTAGGGGAGGGTGCCCTTGGGGGTTGGGGAGTTGGGGAGGGGGAATTAAAAAATACACACTAAACCATTTTCCAAGCACCTCAGCACTAATGTTGTAAGTAACCTGCCAATATGTCTCAGCAGGAACACAAGACACCCAGGAAAGGGCTGAGGAGGCTGGCCCCTCCACGACACCAGCACCAACAAGTGGCAGCGATCAGTCAGGCCAAGGCAGTTCGGGGAGTGGGAGTGAGCGACCCAAGAAGAGGCACCAGGCCATCAGGCCACCAACAGACACTCCGTCCAGACAGACAGGTCCACTGGGTCACTGCAGACTCCAAGTGTGCAATCTGTGCCATCAGAAACTAGCCAGGACACAACCACATTGGGTCCGACTGCAGATGCACAGGTGGGTCAGAGCGTGGACAACAGACAGCAATCAGAGCAGGCCACTGCAGGCACGGATGTTGAGCAGTAATAGCGTGCCTCCCCTGCATTCAGCCACCTTCATTCTCCTGGCTGCCATTTTTTGCCTGAGTCCTCCCCCCTATGCAGCCTCCCCCTCCCGTGCAGGTTCTCCCCACTGTAAAAACCACCATCCCAGCCTGATTCCCGCCATGCCCTGCGCTATGCGGAGGACTTAACTAATGAGCAGTCCAGGAATGCCCAGTGTCATGGCCAGCATAAGGAACATGACCATGGTCAATCACCATGGCCAGTACATGCACCCACACTCCAGGCCATCTGGGACCATCTAGGCAGGCGAAAATGCGCACCATCGTACAGGAACACTTGGAGCATGCTGAGGCCATGTGTGACTGCATCCAGGGGGCCTCGAAATGGTGGTTAAGGCCAATCAAACGTCTCTGCAGGAGCACAGTGACATGCAATGCAAGCCTATGCCTCACAAGCCAGAGGGTGCGGGAGGTGGCTGAACAAATGTCCTCATCACATGAAACCATGGCCAGAGCCATACATCTCAGCATGGACCATCTACGGGGGACTTGCAGGGGAGCTCACAGTCCACTACCCCTACTGACGGGTCAATGGCGAGCATCCCACCCAGGTGCTCACAATGACGCTCCTCAAACACTGCTAGGCCTGTGGACAAGTAGGATAAGTGCAAGTGCTAATGGGAGTAGTACTTGGTGTCGGGGATGGGGGTGGGGAGTGGGAGTTGGTGTATGGGGTGGTGGTAGGGGTGGGTGTTGGTGTTGGGAATGGAGGTGGGGGTGGGAGTTGGTGTATGGGATGGGGTGGGGGTTGGGAGTTGGTCTATGGGGTGGCGGGTGGTAGGGGTGGGTGTTGGGAATGGAGGTGGGGGTGGGAGTTGGTGTATGGGATTGAGTGGGGGTTGGGAGTTGGTGTTGGTAATGGGGCGGTGGGTGGGAGATGGTGCTGGGGTTGGTGGTGGGAGTTGGTGTTGGGATGGGGTGGGGGTTGGGAGTTGGTCTATGGGGTGGTGGGTGGTAGGGGTGGGTGTTGGGAATGGAGGTGGGGGTGGGAGTTGGTGTATGGGATTGAGTGGGGGTTGGGAGTTGGTGTTGGTGATGGGGCGGTGGGTGGGAGATGGTGGTGGGAGTTGGTGTTGGGGTGCGGTATGAGGTGGGAGTTGGTGTATGGGACGAGGTTGGGGGGTGGAAGTTGGTGTATGGGATAGGGGTCAGGGGTGGGAGGTGATGCTGGGGATGGTGGTGGGAGTTGGTGTTGGTGATGGGGTGGTGGGTGGGAGATGGTGCTGGGGATGGTGGTGGGAGTGGTTTTGGGGTGGGGGTAGGAGGTGCGAGTTGGTGTTTGGGATGGGGTAGTGGGTGGGAGTTTGTGTTGGTGATGTGGTCATCTTGTTGCCAGAAATAAACACACTTGAATCTTAATCAGTTTGATGGTTTTCATTAAATGCAATTTAAACATATGCATTCAATGCATGTATGGGCGTCATGTCTCTCGAGTACACACAAATTGCCATGAGCTCCTGGTGGGCCATCCGACCTTCCCTTACTTCCCCACATATGTCCTGTGTTGCCCTGTTCCCTCCTCCAGCCTCTTCCTCATCAGAGCTAGTGGGTCATTGTCCTATCTGCATGCATTTCAACATTCCTACGTATGCACATGTTGTACAGCATGGCGCAGATCAGAACGGTTTTCCCAACCTTTTCAGGGCTGTACATCAGTGCACTGCCTGTGTAATGTAGGCACCTGAACCTGGATTTCAGAAGGCCAAAGGTCAGTTCAATACATGATCTTGTTCTCCTCTGCGCCTCATTATAGGCCATCTTCTGTATTGTAACAGGGTTTCTCTTGGGGGTCATTAGCCATGGCAACTGCAGGTATCCAGTGTCACATGCAAAACATAACTGGACTGTGTGAGACATGGCGGTGTGTGGGCCGGAGAACAAGTTAATGGTCTCTGATGTGTATACCTCTTTGTGCATGACTCAGTGGATTGGCACTGTGCACCTTGTGTGCATCAGGGTTGTTGGGACATGGGCTACATGGCTCCCTTGCAGTCATGCACATGTCTGTTACTGCTGTGACATTGGCAATGCACTGGTCAACTATGGTGTCGCAGTATGCCATGTAGGGTACATAGCAATGCTTAAATTGGTTGTACATTGCCCTGATTGCGTGGTGCTGGCTTGCATGGCTGGATGCCCTGTGTCATCACATGTTTCAAGTCTGTGTCCTGGGGTGGGTCAGTCAGTGTGCCTGGCCTATTCTGTGTATTAGTGTTGTTGCATCATGGGACTTGTGGTGCATTCACTTTACAACTGCTCACGTGCCCCAAGTTTGTGTCAGTGCTCTTGACAGTCAGTTCTGAGTGTTACTTACCCACGAGCCAGGTGTGCTGTCCTCTGTGCCTCTCCATGTATGCAGGCAGGGTGCTGTTGTGCAGAATCACTGAATCATGTGTGGTTGCAGGATATCGGGCACAGCAGTGACTGATGGTGAGGTTGGCATCGCAGGTCATCTGCACATTCATTAAGTTATATTGTTTCCGGTTGTGATATGCGTGTTCTGTTGCCTTGGGTGATGCCAACACCACATGTGTGCAATCCAATGCTGCAATGGTGTTGGGGTAATGGACAATGCTGTAGAACCTTTCCTTGGCTGTATGCACATGTGCCTGGGTGATAGGCATGGAGATGTGGAGATGTGCAGATGTGCGTGAACCATTAGGGCATCCAGGACTTGGACAAGCACCTTGGAGAATGTGAGCTGGGACATGCCATGAGGTGTCCCTACTGTGTGTTGGAAGGCACATGTGCCACAGAAATGCAGGAATGTCACAAGCTTCAGCAAGGGGGAGGGATGGCTGTTCGGATAGAAATGGCACTCTACAGTTGTGCATGTGTTATGGTGTGCAGGTCGGCGATGGTTGGGCGGTCCAGTCTGTATAAGGTGACTAATTGGCTGTCTGTGGGTGTCCATGGGGATGGTCGGACATGTGGAATGGGTGCCCTCAGCAGCATGCATCTCCTCTGCCTTGGTTGCGCCTGTCTCATTTCCTGCTGTGGTCCAGCATGCTCCTGTAGGTCGATGTAGAGTAGCTGGTTGTTGAGCCAGTAGTCCACATCTGCTTGTGGTTGCATGTTGCTTGGATGTGTGTTGGGGTGTAGGTGGGCCTTTTATACTCCACCTGAGTGGATCAGGTGCTCCTTGGCCTTGATTTGTGACACCTGTATGTATTTTGTGAGGAACTCATGGTGGCAACAGTAAAGATAGACGCGAGTGATCACAATTCATTATTAAACTGTATGCAGGGGTGAGAAAAATGCTTAAACTAAACCTTAAGCTAAGATGGGAGCAAGCTACGACCATCAAATAATAATAAGATAGTTCTAGTTGTGTCTTGTCAAATAAAAAGGGTCTATACTAAAATAAACTATTGCCAATCCTTAGTACTACGATACAAAATGAGTGTGGAATAATATCCACCAGAAAAGAAAGAAGTGTTAACAAGATGATAAGTCAGTATGGTATGGCTCGGTCTCCCTTTAAGCAAGGTGGGACTTCTGAGCACAGCACACCCTTGGGCTTCATTAGCATGAGGTTCACAGTTCCAGTTCAACGTATCAAAAAACCTTCTGAGGCTAAGGGCCTCATTACACGGACGGCGGTAAGGGTTAACGGTCACCGTTAATGGCAACGGTGACCGTTAACCCTTACCGCCGTACTACGAGGTCCCTTAGCGGGTTGGTGCTTTAACGCCTGCTTTTTGCAGGCGTTAAAAACCAACCCGCTAAGGGACCTCGGAGCTAATTACGGCACCGCAAAATTGCGGTGCCGTAATTAGCGCCTTCCCCATTCCCATAGAGCCCTATGGGGCAGAAATGGGAATGGGGAAGGGCAATGGCGGAAGGGGGATTTACCGCCCCACCAACCTTGGAATGGGGCGGTAAATCCCCTTTCCGCCAAGGCGGTGCCGGTATTTTACCGGCATGAGCCATGGCGCTATTAGCGCCATGGCTCACCGCCTTCCGTGTAATGAGGCCCTAAGTCTCTTTTCTCCAAAAGTCTCTTGCCTTAGAAAGCCTGTTGATTCACAACGACAAACAAAAGTTCCTTCTGTGGTTTTGCACCTGGGCGATTGCTCTTCGCCCTTAGGATCTCCCTCAATCGGGCTCGGATCCTCTTTGTAAAGTGGGCCTCCCTCTGTCGGGTCCACTATGGCCTTATTTTAACACAGTTCATGCAATTTCAACACAGCTCATGATTTCCTTATTTTCATCAGAAAGCGTAGGCTCCCTTCTCCTAGCTTTCTTTCGGCAGCCCTCTGTCGGGTTCACACTTGCCTTACTTCACAGTTAACAATCTTACCAGAAAGCGGGGTTCCCTTCCCCTAGCTTTCTATCCGCCATGGGTCAGATACTTTCGATTGTACAAATGATTTGATGTGACCTTTCTAGCACCACTCTGTTATCTCACGTCGCCCTTTCCTAGGGCTTACTGGTACTTGCAGTTTTCAACACAAAAGGGGCCAGCGAGAGTCCTTTGACTGAGCACTCATACGGCACCTGACCACTCTGCAGGTTCAGGTTTTTGCATTCCTCTAATGTTACCACTTGTAACCTTGGGCTCAACACACCTCGGTTTGCTATCAGCTTTCACCGATTTACCGACTGTGTTGAACCACTTGGCTTGTCTTGGCTCTGGAGTCAAGGACGGTACCACGGTAGCCAGAATGCCTCCCCACCTGCGCTATCAATGCAGGATGCCCCTGTGTACCGTTGACATCTTATACTCTGCATGCCAGCTGTAATTCCTGGTCTTATGATTTCTCTTTCAGAGGCTTTGCAGGTTTGAGTTGAAAAGGGCAAGGGCAGTTCCTACTCCATCCTCCTTCCAGGTCTCACCGCCTTTCTCCTCCGTTTGAACTGCTGGTTCGGGCAGCTATCTCCTTGGTCGAAGTGTGCTTTCGTGCTCTGCCTTTTATCCCTGTGGGGAAGGTAAAGGGCCATGAGGTGTGCATGATAAGTGTCAATTGCCTGTCTCTGCCTGACCTGTGTGCTGGGACATGTCAGATAAACGGCTCTGGTGTTAGTCTGTTGTCTGTTACAGTGTAAGAAAGTGTTTGTGTTGGAAAAGGGGAGGGGGGAAGAGCTTCTAAATATCCTACAGGGTAGGATGGGGAAAAGGTTTGACAAGGAAGGGGTTACCGCGTCTTAACCCTTGGTGTCCCACTTCCATTCCCCGAAGACCCCTCGCCCAGGTGTTCCTCCCCGACTGGTCCACCCCCAGGAACTGGATCCAATAGCGATGGCCGTGTCCTGGCCACATGGATGACAGATCTCTGGGACTAGCGGGTGAAAGACCTTCAGGTTTCTCACAATTTACCTCCACCTTTTTTTAAAGGTAATTGTGCTGGTTTTTTGGCAGATCGACTTCAGATATTTGGAGGTAATTCCTCTGTTTTTGTACTTGTAACCTTGTGGGTGATGGGTTTTTGTTACATGGTGATGATTCCGTTGGAGGAATTACCCCGGTCTTGGTTTACCGCCATACTCGAAATGAGGCCCATTGTCCTCATTACTGGTACAGTGGAGTGGCAAAAAGTGGTGGTAAAGTGGAGGTAAATCCCTTACTGCCACTTTACCACTGCATTACGTCATTCCTGTACTATGAGTTTTGGCGCTAAGGTGGAAGATGTTCTTCCAGCAAAAAGTTAGTAAATCACGCATCTCACTGACAAAAACAAGTTGGGCGCTAAGTGTAAGTCCCCATTGCCCACGACATTTTTCCATCATGTCTACCACCAGCTCTGAGCTGGGTAAACATGCCAGACTTGAGATTGGGTGGACCCTTAAATGCAACGGTAACGCCATTACCGCCGCATTTAAGGGCTACCACCCCACTCGTGATGAGGCCCATGGTAACTGCAAAAACTCCCCATGCAGTCCTATGGACTCCAAAAACGTGGACTAAGACCACTGAGCCACCATTCGTAATCAGGTGGTAAGTCCATGGGGCAGAGTGGCAGTAACTGCAATTGTATTTGGTGATAGATCGGTAGATGTACCACTGAATTGCCACCAAACTTGTACGAAGGCCCATATTCTTTCAATGATTTTTTGCACAGGAGCAATGTTTTCCCCAAGGCTGTTACCATTCCTTTGCCCTCGTCCAAAAATGCTTTGAAAAATAAAAAGAAATGTGGAACTGTGACAGTTTTGCACTTGGGCAGCTACGATGTAAAATTGCACCAGTGGAAAGTGTCAGTAATACCGCCCTTGGAATTCAGTTTACTCCAATAGTGTAACATTTCCACAGGCACAGCAACTTTAGAAAACATACATTACATTTAAACAATAAGACAAAAATGCAGCAAGCTCTCCATCCTTGTGGATTAAAAATATAAATCAACACAAAATCAATAAACATAAAAAAGCAATCTTTTTTTAAAACACACTTTATTTTTTTAAAACTGTAACTTCTCACAACCAAATAAAATAAAGCATAACAAGATTGGGTGATTCGCAAATTACATGAGAACACTAGAAGGTTTACGTTCATGAAGTAAGAGGGAAACAGACAATGGGATAAGGCCAACAGGAATATAAACATAAAAAATGAGCTTAATTCTAATTCAAAGGGCGTACGGTGCATTGAAGCAGCGATTCATAGCGCTGCAGCTCGAGGAAGGATCCAACGGAAGCCGTTACACAGTGCCAATACCTCCATGAGAAACACAACTGACCACAGACTAGCAGTTGTATATACAGAGTTAAAGGTTATCAGTGATGCTGTTGAACGATTTCGGTCTGCCCTACAGCTGTACCCCCCAGCTGCCAGGAAGAAGAACAAAGCACAATGGAGCGTCACGTGGAGGCTGGAGAGTCACAGTGCGTTGCGCTTCTCCCTGACAGCTGGAGGGTACAGCTGTAGGGCAGACCGTGGGACAGTTAAATCTTGCCAGCTGGGATTGCTTTGGTTTGAGTGGCAAAGGTGGGAGGGGTGCAGCAGAGGGCTGTGCAGTAAGTACAGTGGGGTGGTGGACTCGCTGAAAATGTCAAAAGGGAAGGGGGAGAGGAAGGCAAAGAGCAACAATGTGGGTAGCGGGCTTTAGTGGGTGGCCCTCAGCAAAGTCACACTTCGGTCAGCGATCAATGGACCTAGATTGGATGTATACGGTTTGGCCGTGGCACAATTGTTTGTGGCTGAATTGACCGTGAAGGATAGGTAGCAACTGTGTGAGCAAACTCACTGACTTACCATCATCTGTTTTGTTATCTTATGTTAACATTATTGTAAAGCACAAACCTTCACCAGCGAGGTGGCATCTTGGCACTGAAGATCAGCAATACAACCATACCAGGTTGACTGCATCATCAGCGAAGAACAAAGAGGTCTTCATAGAACATGATTTTCCATTGACCGGTGGTGGAGCACAAATGGGTTCCTCAGCTTGGATATCTGAACCAAGAAGGAGCGGCCTTCGTATTTGATTTTCACTAACCCAGGTGTCTCTACCAGCACAGCTGGCGCAGTGCACAATGCTTGTTGTACAATGCAATGGCCCAACTTCTCTGCAAAGTATCCCTGATTGTACAAAGCTCTAATGGCTGTGCGGATAAACCTGAAATGTATTCGCTGCTGTACAGGCAGCCAGTGAAACAGGTGCAGTGCTCGCCCGATGTGGTCACATCTGCCAATGTGAAGGTGCCGAGGAGCCGCAGTGTTCGTAAACCCTTTTCAGAACCTTGAAGAGATGGTCAGGCATGAAGGAGATGGTCAGGGATGAAGATGCTCATTGAATCTAGAAAGCTTTAAACAGCCACAGGTAAGTTTTGATTTTTCACGCTTTCTACCTTACTCTTTGGTCTGTCTCCCTGTCCCTCGTTTGGCTCCATCAAAGTCTGTCTTTAATATTTCGGTTTGTTTGTTATATCTACACTCCTCTCGTGATTCTCTTTCACTGTCGCTATCCTCTGTTAGTTGTCTATTTTTTCACTCACCCCTTAACTTCAATTTTCTTTGTATTTTAGTTAAATCTCTTTATGGTCTGGCGCCTCTGTATCTTTCACCTCTTGTCTCTTTTTATGTCCCTTCTCATGTTTTACGTTTCTCAGACTCAATTCTTGTTATCAGTTCCTCACCCCTCCAACGCCCAGTCACGGTTTCTCTCTTTCTCATTGCTTGCCCCATATCACTGGAACTCTCTTACTCTTTCTCTTCAATATTACTTCTTATTCCTTATTTCTTCGTAAAGCCAATTTTGTATAGCCTGTGATTTTACTTTGATTACACAGTAAGTGTATCTTGTTCAGCGATTTCGCGTAAAGTGCTATATAAATTACAAATACAATACAAATAAAATACTAAAATACAGCCATGATCTTCCTCTCCCCCAATGCATAGATTCAACAACCATCAGATGCACAGGTTTTGCCATGGCATAGCTGCTTTCTTCATAAGATAGGTGCAAAGCATCAGCAGCTCAATCATTGAGGCACAATTGATAAAGACACACTCCTCACCAACCTCATCCTGTGATCCACATACCAGGCACACAGCAGCATCTGCACCTTCACAAACACAACAAGGTAAAGGGCCACATTCCAAGTTGGGCGGTGCAGGACAAAACTGGTATCAATGCTGTTACTAGCACAGTTTTTGGTGGTAACAGAATTACCACCAGCTTAACAGGGCCACCAACATATGAGTTGTGTGTCAAAGTGGAGTAGTTATCTCGAGTATCATGCTGGAAGTATCCCCCCCCACTTTAACATCAACAACTTGAGGAAATACCACAGGCGTAAATTAGTGCACATGGTAATTCCTCCAGATCTCCCGTGGGGCCTATGGGCTCTCTGACTGGGGAACAACTCCACAAGCTGCCACTCGTTATCTGATAGTAATATCAATGGACCGAATGGTGGTATCAGTAATCAGGTTTGGCAGAACTTCTGACATAAATACCACCAAACATGTAATGAGGCTCAAAGTGCAAGACCGTACAAAAAAATTCTGACCTGGCAAAATATTGCTGTGGCACACGTGGGCACAATGATTCATGGCCTGAAGCTATTTCTGTGTTGCATGAGGACATAAAGATTACTGCCGTGCAGCTATTGTTGTGGCCCACGAGGACATAATAATTCCTGCCCTGAAGCTATTGCTGTGTCCCACAAGGACATAATGGTCCCTACCCTGCAGCTATTGGCGTGGCTCTAGAGGACATAATGATTCCTGCCCTGCAGCTATTGCTGTGGACCACAAGGACATGATGATTTCTGCCCTGCAGCTACTTCTGTGGCCCACAAGGACATAGCTATTCCTTCCCTGCAGCTATTGCAGTGGCCCACAATGATATAAGGATTCCTGCCCTGCAGCTATTGCTGTGGCCGGCAAGGACATGATTAATGATTGCTGCCCTGCAGCTATTGCTGTGCCCAGAAAGGACATAATGATTGCTGCCCTGCAGGTATTGCTGTGGCCCCACAAGGACATGATGATTGCTTCCCTGCTGCTATTACTGTGGCACACAAGGACATAATGATTCCAGACCTGCAGCAATTGCTGTGGCCCAGGTGGACATAATCATTCCTGCGCTGCAGCTATTGCTGTGTCCCAGGTGGACGTAGTGGTTCCTGCCCTCCAGCTTTTTCTGTGGCCCAGGTGGACATACTCATTCCTGTCCTGCAGCAATGGTTGTGGCCCAGAAGGACACAATGATTCCTGCACTGCAGCTTTTGCTCTGGCCTACGAGGACATTAAGATTCCTGCCCTGCAGCTATTTCTGTGGCCCAGGAGGACAAAATGCTTTCTTCTCTGCAACTATTGCTGTCCCCCCGAGAACACAATGATTCGTGCCCTGAAGCTATTTCTGTGGCCCACAAGAGCATAATGATTTCTATCCTATGGCTATTGCTGTGAGCCAGGAGGGCACATGTATTCCCACCCTGCAGCTATTGCTGTGGGCCAGGAGGACATACAGATTCCGGCCCTGCAGCTCCTGCTGTGACTACGGAGGACACAATGATTCCTGCCTTACAGCTATTGATGTGGCTCTGGAGGACATTATGATAGCTGCCCTGCAGCTTTTGCTGCGGCCCACAAGGACATAATGATTCCTTCAGTGTAGTTACTGCTGTGGCTCAGGAGGACATATTGATTCTTGCTCTGCAGCTATTGCTTTGGCCCCTCGAGGACATAATGATTCCTGCCCTGCAGCAATTGTTGTGGTTCATGAGGATACAATGACTCCTGCCCTGCAGCAATTGTTGTGGTTCATGACGACATCATGACTCCTGCCCTGCAGCTATTGCTGTTGCTTTGGAGGACATAACGATTTCTGCCCTGCAGCTATTGCTCTGGCCCAGGAGCACATAGTGACTCCTGCCCTGCAGCTATTGCAGTGGCTGTGGCACACAAGGATATATTTGCCACCTTTGCTACCATCCTCATCAATAGAGCCCTCCAATCAATACTAGGGTCCTCAGCCCTAGGAAACACCCCTTAGGAGCACCCATTTAAATATAAATATAAATATAAATATATATATATATATATAATAGGGCAGCGAAGGGTGCCCTATAGTTAAAGTGAGTCTGACTCGGATAGGAACCCCTCAAAATTCTATCATTGATAACTTTTGATTCGAGTAATGGTTTTGGCTGAAATTGATTAAAAACCTGCACCCACCTACCCCAACAGACTGCAAAGTTTCTTAAAGATTTGTTAAAAATAAAGAAGTTATTAAGTGTAAAAAAAAATACATTTTCCGATGTTAGTTGTGATTGACACATGACCATAACAGGTTGTCTTTTTGAACTGTTTATCTGTTTTGAGACAGTGATATAATGCTTTTATGATTCACATATGCTTTCAGACAGTGTTACTATGTCCTTTGATCAATTTTTTTTCAATTAAATTGTGCACTGATCACATGTTATTAGAAGTTTAGTGATGCATTATTGAATCCATTTAATTTGCAAAGTGTGTGAGTGCGACAGAGGAGGAAAATCAGTATCTTCCCATTTCTATTAAGGCTGCGAGTAAACCAACTACCAGTATTTGCTGTTACGGGGCCTCGGTTGGGGGTGGCCCAGGAACATAGGATTTGTCAAATCTGCAATTGTCTGGGACTTAAAGAAACCTCCAGACATGTCTTAACTCAATGTGCTAAATGATGGCCTGTATACATGTGTTTGTACGGCAAACTGGTCCACGGATATGGGGCGATCAATGGGGACTTGTTTTGGGACTATTGTCTGAATTCCAAAAGCATTGCAGTACAACTGGCCCTGTATAGGATATGGACCCATGCAAAGACTCTCCTATCCGACTAAGCGTGCAAGGCCTTGTTTTGTTATATTTGACCATGGCAATGTGGATTGATTTCCCTCTTTTCCTTGCATAATTTGCAATGAAAAGGACACTGTGATATGGTGGCCATTTTCGTTATCGCTAAATATCAATTTGGTGTACTGGTCCACGACCATTAAGATGCCTTAAAATGTACCACCAGGCTTTATACTGCATGTTTTAACTTATTACTATTTATCTTTTCAATCTTGTATTCATTTTACTATGATAATGTATTATGTTAAGTTTTATGTCTTAAATGTTTATGTGTTTAATGTTTTGTGTAAAGTCCACATTTTGGACTATATCACAATACACATTATTATTATGATATTGTTTGTTATTTGGTGTTTTTACTGTTCTATTTGTGTAGCTCTTTGTGATAGGTTTTAGTGAGAATTTGTCACCCATTTTAGTAGTTTTATTGGTATATAGTACTCATTTGTGGTATTCATTTTGGAAAGCATAAAAGCCACAATTTTCTGCAGCTGTATCTTTTTGAATCCAGAGCTCTCACTGTGCACACGGCGGGAGTGTGGCTGACTGATCAGATGGTAAGTGTTAATAAATATTTATATATTTGAAAGTTTATTTGCATTGAGTGTGTGTTAGTTATATTAAGCACCTCTATCAGGTTGTGTTTATTATCATTTTTTTCATCTGCTCTGATTGTGTGGCAAGTATTTTTTTTAATGTTTTTTTAAGTTTCACTAAATGGACCTACAAAATTAGATTTGTCAATCAGTGACATTTGTATGGAGGCATTTAGTTTGTGTATTCATGTTAGTGATGTTGGAGGTTTATTTGATTGTATTTGTTGTAATTTTCACCTCTTAGCTGTTTTGAGTTTTCTGTGAGGTAGTACAATGGATGGTATTTTACAAGTTCATTTTAGTTATTTTTTTATGTTTTATTTTGTTGGAGGGGCATCGTTTTCATCATCCCGGTGTACTTGCACCAAATGTTGTATAGTTAACTCCCATGAAAGGCCGTAGTGATTCTGCTGGAGATGGGAGCAGTACTTCTGTAGTCAGGTAACGAAAAGCCTCCTTTGTGAACCTTGTTAGCATTTCTGATGATTTTTCAAATTGAGTGCTTCAGACTCTGGGTGTTGGTGGCAACACCTTTAATGTGTGTAGGTTGATTGTGCACAACCACCACGCACAGCTCCAGTGACCATATGTATGTCAAAAAAGGCAGCGGCCTAGTATCAGGCAGACCAGCTAGAAACATTTGAAGGTCCACGTCTTGGTGTTTTTTTGCATTTATTTTTTGGCATAAAATATGAAAAACACTTGTGTTTCTACCTCTTTGATTGTTTCTATTTCATGTTCTCCAAGTTTACTTATCCCACCCTGTTCTCTTTTGTTCTCCAAGTTTACTTAACCTTCCCCATCCTCTGTCCTGCAACCACCTGGTATAACGTCCTTTGTTTATTCTTTCCCCAGTTTATACATCCCTGTTTCTTTATTGTAGTGGTAGCTTCTTATACTTTTTAATATTATTGTATGGATTTTTTAATCCAAGATGGATTTTTTTTCCAATGACCCAATGATTAGTATGTGAAAAGATAACAACAGTGTTGTACGCACAAATGTATCTTACATAGTGTATGTGATGCACTGCATACAAGATATGAGGGTCATAAAAACGTGTGTATTAAATTGCACTTCTTAATGTGTGTGTGTTCTTTAACTGATTATGTTTTCATTTTATCAGATAGAAGGATATTATTTTTCTTTTAAAACATAGATAATTAACTGCAACTATAGTGTAGCCCAATGGGTTGTTGAGTATTGGATGCGCAGTTAACCGCAGCAACGACTGGTGAGGGTTGTACCGGCGGGTTTGTCGGAACATACCCATGGCTGTAGGACTAAATGTGCAAAAAAGTATGCTGCTTGTACCCAAAAGAGTCCTTTCTAAGAATTATCTTTTATGTATATATTTATTACAAAATTATGTGATGGACCTGCAAAGTTTCCCATTGTAAACGCGGCTATAAAAAAGTCAATGAACTCTAGCCACCGCTATGAGTGATGAGTCATTTTAGAAAACGTGTTTTTGATGTAATTTTATTGTATTTGTGTATTTATATGTGATGGATGTTATTTCATTGTATTTGTGTATTCATATGTGATAAGTGGTCTTTAAAAGGACTGTTTTGGAGTACACAGAGTGTAGCATTTTAGCACATTTGCTGTGCTCTCTTTATTATCATGTATCTTACATAACTCATTTTAACTACCATTGTATCACTACTGCCTTTTTTGTCATTCATATTTGATACTCAGATTTTTGTAAAAAATCTAATAACCACAGCACTCACCCGGTGTGCATCTTTGCTACTCACATTTAAAAGTGGTACCCTGTGCAGTTGCAGCTATATACCAGCAATTGGGACGTCGAGTGTTTGTGGACGTGTTTTAGCCATGGGTAATACCAGCTGAACTGACAAGGCTTCTCTATAATTGCGGCTGTAACAAGCATGTGCGTGGGCGCGTCAACGCTTTTTTACCTTTTCGTTGGTTTTTCTGATCGACATGGCTACTGTTAGCCGTGTCTATTGGACCATATATTTTCTGTGCCATAATCCTATCTTTATGTGGATGATACAGGTCAGAATGTTATCTATGTGTGTTATTTTGTGCGCTTAGGTGTTCTCTTGTCTTATTTGAAGTTATGAGGGTTGGCTTAGTTTGGTTTTCAGTTTGTAGAAATGTTACGTGTAGCCGTGGCTACAAGAAAGTTTTGTAACCATGTTGAATAGCCACGGCTACTAAAGATGCTGAGCAGGGTTTTGTATGTGTTGGAGTGTTTCTAAATGGCTGGTGTTAAGGTAGCAAATGTGTACTTCTTTTTGATAGGTTGCAGTGAATGTATGTCATCCATTTTATTAGTTTTCTTACAATATAGTCCTCTTTTTCTGCTTTTGATTTTGGAAAGTATGAAACCCGCCATTTTGTCTACTTTTCTCATTTTGACTGCTGAACTCACACTGTGCAGTTCATGTTACCTGTGCCAAAATATGATTGGCATTAATCAGTTGTTTGTCAGTGGTTTGTTGAAAGTTTTACAGGATAATATGTTGATAATGGGGCTTTGTGATATTTTTTTGTATTTTACTGTATCTGTTAACAATAAAGTGGTCCTGCTGTATATGTAGAAAATGGGTCGGAACACTTGTTGGAAGTTGTTTATTAGGAAAGAAAATGTATTTCAGTGAGGTGCATTAATCATTAAGTATTCTCCCTGCACTGATCACAAAGCAGTAGAAATGCGATTTTTATCTGCAATGCTTTTGTAATCACTTATGGTGTGTATTAAAGTGTTTTTTGGGGTGATCTGAAAATGTGTTTTAAAAAGATTGTTTTTTGCTGGAATTGGGTGATCTGAAAATGTGTGTGCTTTAAAAAGCTTATTTTTGCTGAAGTGTGTTACTGTGTAGTTATCTATAATATAAAATACATTGGGCCTCAATACGAGTATGGAGTTAGCCATGGTGCTATTAGCGCCATGGCTGCCTCCATACCGGGCTCCAATACCGTGTTCCTTCAATGAGGAATAATTGGGTCATTCCAATATTGGAGGACCCGGTAATTCCTCCTTGAAGAAACCATTCCCCATTCCCATTTGAGCCCCCATAGGGCTCAATGGGAATGGGGAGGGAGATAATTGCGGGCACGGAAATAACGGCCCGTTATTAGCTCTCTGTTCCCCTCGCGGGACCCGGAAAGGACATCTGGTTTTACCATACGTCTGTTCCGAGTCCCGCAAAGGGAACCTCGTAATAGGCGCTCCCGTAATGAAGGGTGCCGGTCCCGTACCGGCACCCTTCATTACGGGAGCGCCAGGGTAGTAATGAGGCCCATTGTCTTCATTTGTTTGTTGTTTTGTGAATCCTAGTGTTTATCCTCATGAAAAATATGTTTGACTGGTTTTATTTTCAAATAAACATTCATAAAGAATATAGGAACGGTATTAGTTGTGCAAACTCCTATTATGTAAAAATGAAATGGAATGGATTTTTCGGTGCAAATTAACCCAATAAATGCAGGAGCAGTATGGGTTCAGCAATGCAATTTTAGTACACACATTAGAAGTTGTAACATTTTGGGATGGTTTATTGGAAGTTTCCATGTGCAACAGTTTAAAATAGGAAACAGACAGATTTTTTGAATGTTCTTGTTACTCTTCTGCTACTTGATACAGAAATACTGGCAGCTGTCACTGGCAGTTTACTGGGCACAATGGTTCTTCAATGGAATTAAGGTGAATATTTAGCATGCCCATAGTTACAGGTCCGACCAATGGGACGACTTTAATAAAGACCTTGTGACACAATAATGCCCCCTAGCTGTGCGCCTATTGCTATTAGGACTGTGGTCCATTAGACTGGAGTAGTAATAGTGTCTTTATTTGGTTGGAAGACACACCAGCATTTTGCAAATGAAAAATATTTCTGCCAAGGAATGGGATACAAAGTTTGTTCACCCTTTTGATGGTTGCTATTTAATACAGGAGGAGGTCATGTGTCTACTGTGAGAACTCAGAATGGTTTTAGGAAATATTTATGATCTTGTCCATGCCTTGGGAGAACGTCAGCCCATTCTGTATGATGGATAGGTGTTGTGAACTGGGTGTCATACTAGCACCTAACGTCTTCTGGATGGCCTGGCCTATACTGGGCTGCAGCCTTTTTTTTTGCTTACATGTGGTCTTATATCTTCACTGTAATTGTGAGTAGTGGTTGTGTAGAATCAACCTCCACCCATTAACGGTGCTCTCAGCACCTGCACAGTCTTCAAACACACGCAGCATTGTAACAGTCTATTAGAAGAGCCATTAGAAATGCTAGAGAGGTTCAAAGAGGAGGCTTGATTTTTTGTGACATTTTCTTTTTAGAGTTGTCATTTTATTCTTTTTTTATTTTCCTCACCAGTTGGACATTTGACCATGTCTAACCATGAGAACAGCAGCAGTATTGGTGCTTTTTTACAGTAGATTCTTGTGCGCAGATTATAGGCTATGCTTTAAAATGGAGGCGGAGGATGTTCAGTTCAAACTGTGCAAGAAAATTCTAAGACGTGGCCCTTCTAGTGTCCCATCAGAAATATTGGCACGTGAATCATGATAAATCAGCATATTGGAAATTGCATGAGCACCACAAAATAAAAATGCTTAGGTCTCATGTGTTACGTGCATGGAAATTGGCACCACATCCAGTAGGTGATTACACTAGTGCGACACCACCAACAGTTAATGAACCCTCAACTTTGGCAGCTGTGTCAAGTCCACATGTTCCAGTTTTACTGTCTGCCAATGTTTAAGGTATGAGAGTTATCTGTGATCTTTGCCACTAATGGGCAGCTATGGGAGGTGGTGTATCTAAGAGTTGGCACAAGTTAATACATGTTTTTAGACTTTATCTTTTCTGGAAGATGATAGCGTTTCTTCCTTTTCTTTACTGGATTGCTAATGCCAACTTTATTTTTCCTCAACCGAGCTGGGTGAGGATATTTTGTTGTATTTATTTTGCTTTATCCTTGATCGTACGGCTTTTCTTTTGTCACGTTTCTCTTTCTGAGGTGTAGTTGCAGGTATATGGCTATCACATGCACTCTGGGCTTTCTTTTTCTTCCTTTTTCTTTTGTATGGTCACCTGTATTTCTGGTCTTCTCCATGACTTAGGAGAACTTGATCTAATTCCGAATGAGGGATAGATGCTGTGAACAATGTCTCAAAATAGCACCTAAGCCTTCTGAATGCCTGGCCCATACTGGGCTGCAGACATTTTTGGCTAGCGTTTGGTCTTACCTGTGCATTTTAGCTGTGAGGAGGTTTTTTGTGCCGAATCTACATCCAGCCATTAAAGGTGCTGCCTCAACAGCCAGAGTCTTCAAACCAGCGCCGGTCCTAGGATTTGCAGGGCCAAGTGCGGCAAGATAAGTGCAGGCCCATTCATTGGCATGGTATGACATTGCAAGAAGTGATATTGCAGGAAGTGCTATTGCAGGAAGTGACATCACTTAAAGTGAGGGTTACTTGCATGCAAACATGGTTCTTCATAATTTGAATATTTCCCCATACATGGAAATTCCAGACATTTAAAATAAACATGTACAGAAGTAGAAAACTGAAATAGGTTTTGCCTATAAATTGAGAGCACAATCCTAGAGACCATGTACTGCCAAGGAAGCCTACCCCTAACCAGCCAGTCTTGGGCATGTCAGTTCCATCCCAGAGGCTTTTCTTTAGATTCAACAGTTGCACGTTGGAAGAAATACTATAGCACTAAGAAACCTAAGGTAGTGCGGGCAACCTTATGTGGATCTATAAGAGACAGGGGGCCTCATAATAAGATCGGCGGAATGGGTTAACGGGTTCTGTAAATGGGTGCGGACCCGTTAACTCCATTCCGCATGATTACAAGCTCCCCTTGCGGGACCCGGTAAGGAATGCCTGGTCAAACCAGGCGTTGTTACCGGGTCCCGCAAGGGGAAGAGGGAGCAAACAACGGGCCGCTTGTAATCGCCCCGTTGTTTGCACCCTCTCCCATTTCAATTGAGCTCTATGGGTGCTCAGATGGGAATAGGGAAGGTCCGGGCTCGGGTTCCCAGAGGGAGGAATTACCGGGCCCTCAGTACTCGGAATGGCCCTGTAATTCCCCATTCTGGGAACCCGGTAAAGGAGCCCAGTTTAGCGGCAGCCATGGAGCTAATAGCTCCATGGCTACCACCAAACTCGTAATGAGGCCCAGTAACTCTTGATAACATATTCTACCTCCAGCTTTGGGCCTTTCATAGAGTGACATACTTTGCATTTGGATTCCATCATGCTGGAGGTAAATCCTTCACTTCAAGTTAAAAATCAGTGGGATTTCTGTTTGTGGAAATTCCACCGAAAGACCTATTAAGATGGATTTCTAGAACCTGGCCTGGTGAACAGATTTTCAGAGGTCACCCTTGTAATAGTGAATTGGGTAATTCTCGGAGATTAGCCAAAATCAAATCAAGGTAAACGTCGAGAGCATTCAAGGCTGTGCTCAGGAGAGTGTGAGTCCACACAGTGACACACCCAATAATCCAATTTAGACACGTAAGTACAAAAATACTATATTTATTCTAGGCCCAAACAAAACACATTTGGAAATGAAACAAGCATGTATAATGTTAACGACACTCAATTACTCACTCATTAATTTTAATACAGGGACCAGAATTCTTTTGTTTGCTCATATTTTAATGTTTTTGTACCACTACAGTGGTGTTTAGGTGCCGTATCAAAGCTTTCTTACATATTCTGAAGCTGGCTGACCAAACTGGCCTCATCACGAGTTTGGCTGTAGCCCATAAATGCGGTGGTAACGTTATTACAGCCGCATTTAAGGGCTGGCCCTATCACGAGTTGGGCGCTAAATCGACTGTTTTACCTCCAGCTTTTTTCTGGAGGTGAAAATCCCTGTTTTCGACTGTATTACAGCCGGCTGTATTAGCCCGCATAATTAGTGCCGAAAATTCCCCATTGGATCCAATGGACCCAATCCGGAATGGGGATTTACCGTTAAGGCCCAACTCGTGATCCGGTGGTAATACCACCGGACTGGTCGGTGTTAGGGCTATTACAGTCGGCTGTATTACAGCCGGGAATACAGCCCAACTCGTGATGAGGCCCGATTAATTTTACGACTTGCCTTACTGTGTCCATGACAATTCAGACGTACAATTAAAATACTTTTTTTCTAGCTTTTCTTCCACTGAACGCATCATTCATGTCACTGTCGTCTAAGGATGCAGCAATATCTCCCTCGATTGAGAGAGTGCAAGTCCTGATAGATGTTCCTGGGACATTGTCGAGCGCAGGTGTGTCTCAATCAGCTTCAGGCACGACAAGCTCAGTTCAGCTGATGCAACAGTTACTGGGATGGTAAGCAGGACTCTTAGGGCAAATACACAATTTGGATAGATTTCCTCTAATCTTTTTGAGCACATGTATTGAAGAACTTGTGAAGCACTCATTTTTTTGGGAAGAACAGTGGCTGCAAGAAAATCTCGTTAAACAGTTCTATGCTATCTATATCAGATGGCTGTGCACCACGTGCTGTACTTTCAGATCGGAGATGTCCCAGCTCCTCACAATGTTTCTCTAGGCATGCACTGCTTTGTGTTTTAAGGCTGAAAATGTTATAGAGAAAGCCAAATAGTTTCTGGTGATTGTTTAGTTCCTCAACTCGCCTTTCAATGCATGCTGTTGCCGTATCAACCACAGCGTATAAAAATCTGAGTGCGGCATTGCTGTTGTGGCTCCTCAACTGGCATGTCTGGACCCTCATAATCAAAACATTTTCTTTTTCTTTGCAATTCTGCTGCCACGTTTAAATTCCTTTGAAATCTCCAATTCGTCTGCTGTTTCATTTGCTGAAATGAGTGCTGCTGTACAACCATCCTGTCGATATTTTGTCAAGAAAGTCAAAACTTCCTGAACATGCTTTACAGCCACATCAAGTTGCGGTTACCAGTCAATTGGTCGAAAACATTTGGTCGACAGGACAACTGGTCGACACCATTCATGTTCTCTGCATAATTTTACTGACAGTAACTAATATGTCATACCATGTTACCAAGCATACCAGGAATTTATATGATGAAAGCTCTGATGCTAGCAATGTAGATTCACTTCTTATTTTCACATCATTAGCACATCCAGTGGCCTGGAGAAGGGCTTCATATATTATAAAGGCCTGAAGCCTAACTGCTTTAACACTTTCAACACAACATTCCCATCGAGTAGCAGAGAGACGTTTTAGGGAGAGGGAGACACCTGCTTCTGTCAGCACTTTCAATCTTTCTGGTGATGCAGAGAACAAGGTGTAAAGTCGTAAAATTTCACCAATAAAATGTGCTACTAGATGAAGCTGCTTATCCCCGAGGACTAGATTCCGGTTGTGACATGCAAAAGGGGTGAAAAAGGCACACTTTTTTCTTTTAAAAAGATATGGATTGCACTCCATTGTACTGACCTCGCATGTTAGCACCATTGTCGTAGCCTTGACCACGACAATCCGCAAGGGGAAGTTTCAGTGTTTCCAACTAATGCAGCAAAGCATTGGTCCAAGCTTGTCCAATTTGCTCTTGTAGGGGTAAAAATCCAAGGAAATGCTCCTGGATGCTAACACGACTGTTAGCAGAATCGACACATCTTAGAATGTATGTCATGTGCTCTGTGTGGCTCAGATCAGGTGTGCAGACAAGCAAAACAGAGTCATATTTGGCTTCTGCGTCACGACGGAGGATAGTCCTTCTGTACCATCGCTGATATCTCAGCCTGATCACTTCATTCTGAATTTGTTTGCCAAGATAGTGAGTATGAATGTCATGCGTGGTAACTCTGTAAACGTGTTCCTTCATCTGAGGGTCAAATTAACCAAAAGTTCAACAAGCCCTAAAACGTTACCACTCTGGGGGTGGTTAATCTGATCAAAGCTTCCAGGGAATACAAGGTTATGTCCTGCTAGATACTGAGTGATTGCAAGGTGTCTTCCCAGCACATTCCCCCAGCGCATCATCTCCTTTTGGAGGTGATGGAGGTGAGCAAGATTTTGCTCATCAATTGTGCATTTATTTTGCAGCCGAATTTCTGAATATTTTGCAAATGTTCTACTGAATTGTCTGGGGAGGATAGCTCAGCGGCAACATGCTCGCTTTGGAAGCAAGATTACATGGAGCAACACGGGTTCGATCCCTGGGTCCGTGTATAGAAACCTCTGGGTATTAAGCGCGTTGTAAATAAGCCATCATATCAAGTTCATTTAATCGTCGCCCAATATGTTGCCAGTCACACAAGCCACGGCCCACAAGCTGAGTGTGTGAAAAAATAGCACCTAGTTTAAAGCAGAAGCAAAAGACTGCATGTGTGTGTGCAGAATAAAGCAGCCATCAGCCATTCATTTGTTTTCCATTACTCATTTGTCTTTTAAAAAAAAAAAATCAGATTGAATCATGGATTTGCGTTGTCACGTGGAAAAGATTTGGATAATTTGCATCCAGCCTGACTTGGTCCTCCTTCAACTTGGTGGCAGCGACTTTCATCATCTAAACTGGTAGGCCATTTCCCAGGATCATCATGAAGGTGTGTAATGACGCATCTGTTGGATATACGCACTGATAACTGGTGTGAACTCGGCTGAGTGCCAGCGATGTATTTGATTTTCCTCAGTTTCCCCGTTTCATCTTTCCTTTTCTGTCACTGAACCTTGAGGCTGCACTGCTCCATCTGTCCGTAGATCGTGTGATGAGCAGACTGTACTGACGGTGGTACTTTCCTCCTCCTGCCCCTGTCCCATTCCAAGTCCTTGCTCTAGACTTGAATGTGGTGGCTCTTTTTCCTCCTGTCGGATGCCTGTTGCTACACTTTGAGGTGTGACAGTTTCTCCCTCCTGCCACTGGCTCATCTCTTGCTCTTAATGTTGGGATGTGGTGGTGGTACATGTTTCTTCCTTCTGCCCTTGTCCTATTCCTTGCTCTGGCCCCTGGGATTGGTAGACTCTGGTAGTGGCAGCTCTTTTTTCCTCTTGCCCCAGTCGGATTCTTTTCTTCGGACCTTGGAACAGGATGACTTTAGAGGAAACTTCATTTTCACAAGACATTCCAGTTATGAATCAGCATAAAGACTCTTGCTCTGCTTCCTTCTCCACATTCAGTTTCACCTTCCTTGTTCTCTTCAATGCACCAGGCACATAGTTTTGTGCAATGTCTCGATCACGGCTCAGCATTTCTGCAGATATTGAAAGTCGTAAATGCAAAATCTAAATAAGGAGACTAGAATATCACATGGCCAGGGAAGTCCCATTCTCTTTACAGTCTTTATTACTTCTGAGGACTGAGTGTGTTGGTGAATGAGTAAGCTATGGGTCTTATAAACCATGAAACCAAATTAAACAAAAGAATTAAACAATTAAACAATTCAATAAAAAAGCAAAACACTGATGCAGGTTGCAGAGTTCTCACAGCCCCACTCCCCACTCACCTAGCCCTTGTAATCAATATTGTAGTGTTCTGTGCCTTGAGTCCTTTCCGTGGTTTCACTGCGCCTATGGACAACATATTCTGCTTGATAGCAACTGGTTAAAAAGTGAGCTTTCAGAACATTTACAGTCCAACAAACACACAATACTCGGCTACCCACCATTAATAATTATAACAGGAGCGAAGTAAAGTCAAGGAGAACTTTTAAATTTGGAGCAATTCATAAATGATGGCTAATTTACTGGACTATTGTTTTGGACAAGTCGCTCGTAACCTTTCTGTGTGAAGAAATTACTATGCGCCTAGTAGTTTTGACCATTGTTGCTGAATATATATTCTTTAAATTGCACAATTTACATCTCATTTTTATCAAAAGAACTCCCCTTGGGTACTATTAAAAATGTCACAAAAGGAATTAACTGCCATTTGCGACTATGGACACTTTTTCATTGGTGCCAGAGACAATTCTTTGCCCCATTCCGACCCTGGGTACACTGTGCTGGTCGTCCTATGCAACGTCCTACCTGAGCAAAATCCCTTTATATATCAAAACTTAAATATTTATCAACGCCTTTTAAAGAACCAGCACACCGCTAATCAAACAACTCAGGCTGTGGCAGCTGGTCCATTCATAGGCCAAATGGCTTAATTCTTTAATTCCGTTGTGTCTTCTTAGCAGAACGACACGACCGTGACTTCTGATTTAATTCTATTTTTCAATGGTGTGCTTTGTTGCACAGCCACCAGTATTAAACAATAAACACATACTGGTAATTTGCAATCAAGCTGATACTGTGCATGTCCTTATTTCACATGACATGGCCTTTTTTCTATAGAGTGAAGCAAGTAAACCTGACTAATAGGAAATTAATGGAAATGGCATATTTACATATAGTTTGACATCAAATAATGCATGGCACTTCTGTAAGGGAATCATCCTACAGTATTAATTTATGTCCCTTTAGTGAGAACAAATACAACTAAACAGCCTTCCCTAGGGGATGGTCTAACTCAGGGGGTAGACCATCCTGATTTAGCTCACTGTGCCTTTCCAAATGAGAAACGTCAGTTTGCATGTCCATTTGTGCCCATCATGAGGGCATCCAGCACTGCAATGCTTTGCAATGCTCCAGTCTGCCTAAACAACTAGTGACTGGGATAATGTTTCATGAAATTGAAATTGAAAAGCACAAACATGAGCACAGTGGCTCTATGCCACACTCACAATCTGAGTGAGCAAACACAACTCATAAACTCAATGATCCTGACACATGCCACAACAGTCACATACTAAGCACTTCCACAGCAAAACCAACTACACACAGCACAGCCCCACTAACAACTTGACCTCTGGGTCCCTCTCTGCCAATGTAGATATTCAGCGAGTGGGGTACTGTGAATCTACCACATGGGTTTGGAAACACAGGCCACCTTCACAAAGGAGGCACGCGTGAAAAATGTGTGCATATCATGCCTGCTTCAGAGGAAATGCGGCCTTCTAAAGTGTGATTTTGTCTCTGTCAAGCGCAATTCGGAGATCGGTGGAAGTTTGCCTAGTTCCACGTGCGACCCACCCAAACACGCAGACACACACACTGTCCCAACCCTGCTTCATTGCACAACTTTCTGCCCTTGCGCTTTGGCAGACACCATCCGTATTCGAACTTTCAACCAGGGAATGCCTCTGTCCATACACTTGAAAGCTCTGCTATGTGGAGGTTGCCACCCACTCACCCATGTAAAGGTCTTTCTCCATTGTGCTCTTTTTTGCAAATGCTGCATAGAACTTCTATGATATGTGTTTCACACAAATCATCAACTCATCCTTGACTGGATCGTAACGTCTAACGTAACTATAATCCTAAAATCTATATCCAAACTTACCTGGAATGACCACTTCTTAATTTGCTTTAATCTTCTCACTACTAAGGCACAGGCACCCTGTTCCGCTAGTAACAGACCCATCTCTGTCGGAAATACCTGAAAAATCACCACAGAAAATCTCCCCCCTATACTTGTTGATGCACTCAAGTGAAGAGGGAAAATGGGACGATCCCTTTCCCCGATGCCCATACAAACTATGGCCTATGAAATCACGACCTAAGCACCCACCGCAGGATGAGTTCAGCCTGTTGACCACTGCCCCGGACGTCAAGATCCACCGTGGCCACACCCCGCACACCCATGCAAGCTGTGCGTCATCCAAACCATGTGGTGGGACCTCGGGTGGAGCTGACACTGACCATATGGACCAGCTCGATTAGGCCTCACCCACAAATATCGCCATCGTTAGAGATGACCTGACGACATAGTCAGCGGACAAGAACACACGTGCCACCAAGCACCTGGATCAGACACACACCAACCCACACAAAGAACATACTCAGTGCTATGACGTAGAGGACCACTCACACTCACATATGCATTGTTGTTATTTTTCACATAGGTTAATTACAGCACTGCAGACACGCAAGACGCCAAAAATCTCGTGTTTATGCTTGCAGACGCTTCCTTGCTACTAAAACCATGAAGATGTAGCCCTGTATATGGACTAATGCATAAGAACCCATGTTGCCCCTCCCGACCCCCGTATTATGGACTGTATGCTGCCACCCATAGACTAGGCCAAGGTAGGCCGCAAAACAGAGTCCCCAGCTGCAAGATGCTGATCATGCAGAACAAACCCTGACGAGAGCCCCACAGCCAAGGCCACAAAGTTGCTCCCCGCGCCAAGGTTACACCTGCTACTGCTAAACACTCCTCAGAGCCGAAATACAAATCAAATAGCCATAATTGTGCTCCAGCCATGGTCTTCCAACACGTGACCAGGCCGACCTGATACGATGCCAAGCACCAAGGACCAGAGAAGCTCTGGGGTCTCACGTCTGGGACCCAGACTGCCACAACGAAGTGACAAGTTGGACACTGACAGCGATGGGAAAGGGACACCCAACAGCCAGTAGTCAGACCTGTTCATTGTCCGCCACTGACACATAGTCATACATTGTTGCCAGCACCAGGTACACTCGCGGGTGAACCAATCAGAATACGAGGGGCTAACCACTGAACTTTCCCCATGTAACTATTCTTATGTAGCAAATTTTAGGGACGACCGAAGCATACCACCTGACCCTTTCTCTGCCAATAACATTTCCTTCTATATGGGCCTATACTGACCCTACCACTTGGGGCCCAACCCGAGATAGCATCAGGTTTAGGGGCTAGTTTTCCCAGGTGACGCATGTAGTCGCTTCATCCGGATAGAAAAAGGGCCTGCAAGTCCACCACGGATGGGACGTTCCTTGGGTACCTTTGCTCCGAGAACCTGTCCCTGTCTGTTTTGTGCAAATAAAAAGCAGTAACTCTTTCGCTCTTGTGTGTGCCTCATACTCATTTGGGACGCAGGAGGAGTTGGGGCCTCCCTAACCCCGGAGGTGAACGGCCCTGCCGACCCTCGGGAAATTACCCTGACACAAGACTCTCTCCTCCACAGATTCCAACCCTGATAGTGGCTCCACTCTTTATCACAATTGTCTGAAATCCACTCTTAACATAGTAGCCACACTCACGTCCAAAATCCCACGCAAAGGTGATAGCTTTCCCGTCTGCTTAGTCAAACTATGTGCACCAGCCTTAGTGCCTATTATCACTGATTTTATCAATGCATCCTTCATCTCCAGTTCAGTCCCAGACAGCATTAAATCTGCCTGGATAACCCCACTACTTAAGAAACCATCCCTCGATCCCACTATACCCACCAACTGATGCCCCATCACCACCGTTCCCTTCTTACTGAAGATAATTGACTGAGTAGCCTATACCCAAATCCAACAACACCCGGAAAGCAACCATTTGTTAGGAGCAGTGGTAATCAGGCTTCCGCCCGAAACATAGTATTGAATCAGCACTATTAGACCTAAAGAATCCACATGGACAGTATCCGAGCATTCTTCTCCTGCCTGACCTCTCAGCCACATTCGACCTGATAGACCATGACAAGCTGTGCCTAGCACTGGCTGAAAACTTCAATTTTTCTCCAGAAGCCACTCTTTGGATTAAATCATTCATGTCGCAACTCACATTCAGAATCTTTATAGGTGATGAGGCGGCAGGTCCAATCTCAGTACCTCTAGGTGTCCCGCAAGGCTCTTGCCTCTCACCTACACTTTACACTACGTACAATAAACTACTATTTGCTGCACTTGATGCCATAGGTGCCATCTACACTCGTTTCACAGATGACACCCAGATATTGATCCCTATCACCGAGGACCTCAAACAAGACACTACTACTATTAACAAGATCTACTCAATCATCCAAAACTGGATGGCTACCCAAAGCCTTTGGCTGAATGACAAGAAAACAGAGATCCTCATTGTAGGCTCTCCTGCCCAGTTAAAATCCCTAGACGATAACTACACTGCTATAAATATTTATGGCACCTCTCTCCCAATTCTGAGACAAGAAAAAACACTAGGCGTTTACTTAGATGCTAACGTTGCTATGATTAAACACATAAATGCCCTCTCTTCCTCCACCTCCTATGCTACGAAACTCATCTCCCTCATCCGACAGTTTCTCACTCCCCAGAACTGCCTGACCCTAGCAAGTGTCCTCATCCTCTCAAAACTAGATTACTGTAACATTGTTCTACTAGGCACTACGACCTCTCATCTGGCTAAACTGCAATTTCTCCAGAACAAAGCCCTACGTGCTGCTCTTGGTCTAAAAAGAAAGGATCACATCTCCCATATCAGAAAAGAATTTCACTGCCCACACATGCATCATCAAGGATGCCCCTATCTACCTGAACAACAGTGTAACCCAAAAGGTCTCTACGCGCTCGGTAAGATCCTTCTCTAGCACCGTCCTGAATGTTCCACGGTACAAAAGTAAAAGAGCAGGAGGTTCTAGCTTCCCAGTAGCTGCACCAACGCCCTGCAACACTCTACCAGCCCTCGTCAGAAAGGAGCAATCTCCCCAGCGTTTCAAGAAAATTGTCAAAACCTGGCTCTTTGATAAATTCGACTAAGGTCCTAACTAATGCTGTCTTTGCTCTGAATATATAGTATTGACTATATGTATGTACCAGAACTCTAAGACTGTAACTAGTCAAGCTTGAAGTAACCAATGCTGTGATACCTTTGGGTTTGGGCGTGTAACAAATAAAATAAAAAAATACATAAATGATGGTAGTGATTGGCAAATACCTATCCCATGTATACACAAAAGCCAACTTTTTTGGTTTTGCCAATGCTTGTTTGCTTTGACTTTCACGTTTTAAAATTGCTTCTTATAAATGATTGCAAAGTTCGTTGTTACTACTTTACCTAGTGTGTGTGTTTGTACTCTGAAATGAAATGAGATACCCAGAGGCTCTCCAGCGAACGAGCTACTTGGATCCACTTCTTCTGCCTAAGTCATTCACATGTGTTCACTTTCAGCTACTAAAGAATATTAGCACTGGGAGATCATTATTGGCAGCCTCTCAGCCAATCAGAATGTTCAGAGTGATGTCAATAACTACTGGTAGTGACTGCATTCTCAAAATGTTGACTTCAAAAGCATTCAAGAATACAATGATGCAATTTCCGGTCATGATGTCTTTCAACAAGGCACTTCCTCCATAGGAGGAGCTTCTTTTTCAGTGCAATATCTTATTTAACACACCAAGGAGAATGCTGAATCATGCGAAAAAGCTTTCACTTTCTTATACAGGAACTGTTTACTTTCGCAGGGACCCTAATCCATGCTCATGTTATTCCCTCTCCAGTTAAACAAAGCTTGGAATTGAAATGCTTAGCTTCTGAAGACAACCTTGTTATTTAAATTTAATTAAAACCATATTTAACTTACTGAGTTTGTTGATTTACTTTCCCATTTTTTTAACTTCAACGCCAAAACTCATAAATAAAATATGCTAGTACCACTATATGCTAATGGCCTTATAGACCTCGGGAGGGGTCATTATCGTTTGGGATAATGACCCTTCCCCAATTTATAACCTTTGGCTTTGCTTTCGGCCATAACTTGGTGGTGGATCTTTAGCCCGTAATAATGACCCCCTCCTGTGTCTACAAGCTATATTATTGCTTTTTATTAGATGCTTTAGGATTGTGCATTAATAAAGCAAATAGACTGGACTAAAACTCTGATCAGCCACTGGCTCACTAATGCCTCCCTATATCCTCACCAGCTCCTCCCGCCCAGTCCATCAGTGCCGAGGCCACACATATCCCAAGCAGAAACAAGCACTTACCTCTCTTCCTGAGCTACCTAAATTCCCTCTTTCATTGCATCCCCTCTCTGCCCAATATAACCGGGTCTGGTTACCCTATATGTGAGCCTCATACGTACGAGCATAGGCGTCACTAGGGAGCCCGGGTGGGACTATAGCCCCGGGTCTTTTGGTTGTAGCTCGGATCGAAGCTCAAGGGCTACATCCAAAAGGCTAGCTAGCCCCGAGTCCTGACAGTCTCGACATTAGCATAGCCCTAGATCTTTTCCAGACCTAGCAACACCCCCGTGTATGAGACTCGCCAATGGGGACAAAGACTGAAGTGATAACGGGTGTAGTACAAATCACTATTACAATATATTGCACTGCCACGCGCTCTGGTGACTCTTCTTTTGTGGCACAAAAGATTAACTGTACAGTGAGATGTTACATGAAATGGCCTTACAAAAGATTTCCGCTGGCTCGTTTTGTATTATAAAAGAGCTAAATATGCGTGCAGACTATTGCATCGTAACATTCAGTAGTAGCATTTTGCTTTCTAGGTCATCAATTTCCAAATGATTTTGAATTCTCCTTCTCTGGTTTTATAAGCGCACAACAACATATTGTTGTTCAGTTTGTTTAGAAGATATTATAATCAATGAGGGTTGTCCTGAGCTTTTATACTTGAAACCAATTGCCTCTGGCATTTTATGTTTCAATTGAGCCCCCGCCAAAGTGCCAAGCCATTTTTGGCTCCGGCTGATTGTGGATACAGTGCAATCATCTTTAGCTTAAAAAATTTAAAAAAAGAGCTGATTTCTGCATTTGCTACTTTTAATTGGCAGCTGGTTCAATCTTGAGAACAATGGGGACGGGATTGGCTGTCTGAAAGCTGGGGATGTTCAAAGAATGAGGCGTTCTAAGGCAGCGCTTCCGGGTTGCTGCGCGAGAGCTTCACAGCGAAATTGGCTGAGTGGATCTGATGTGGTCGCGCGGCCCGATCGTACGATAACGAGGCTTGACATGTGGCGGGCTACCATTTGCTAATTCAGCCCTGGAGACACCATTTGCATAGCCTTTTAGGTGTAGAATTGCGAAACGCACCCCATACCCCCCACCCCCTCATTCTAGCCTGCTATTTCCCCGGGATCATTCTAATCTTCAGTGATTTAATTGTACTGACAAAGTAGCAGATTTAGGATAAACAGATTAGATAATTTGAAGCTGTCTGAGCTGGTGATCGGGTAAAACAATTGTTTTAAGCACATTGGCATAACCTTTCTGTGCTGCAAGGTTTACACTGCTAGCACTGAACATAAGGTATAGGGTCTGATTTACAGCGCGTTTCCCAATGGGGTTGCGCCATAGAAAAACCCTTCTGACATTCAGGCCCGTAGTCTCATTGCATGTTTGGCGGCACTAGCTGTATCAATACCAGTCTCATCCCTCCCCATCCTCCCCCTTGAATTTACTGAATTTACCTCACCATTTTGGAGTCCTTTGGAACTTGCTTGGGGATGGGTGGGATTAAAGTAGGAGGTAATCCTGCCTGAGCCATTACTGCCATTGTAAGTCGAGGTAAGTGGTAAGCGGTGGTACCGCCTGTTCTGCCGCTTTCATCGCCTAGATTCAAGACAAAAACCAGTAGTGAGATCTCCACTTATAACATGGCTTTTCATGGCATATGGATGCACAAGTCGAACATTCCGCGTAGTGGCAAAACAGGTGGTATTCTGCAATGCCGCCTGTTTTACCTTTAACACACAACTTGTAATGAGTCCCGTATTTTTTTGGCTCTATGGCTCAGGGTACATTTATATATGGCAATATATACTTCTGCTAACTTAAGAGCGCTTAACTCAGTGAGTGTTAGAACCACATGTCTATCCTGCCCTAAAATCCATCATGGCACTTAGAAAGGGTCAACTAAAATAAAGCCTTCAATGAAACAAATGATAAAAAAAGATGTATTCAAGTCTATGTGTCACCCCATTAATTCTGCATCACCAGACTAGCATTTCACGTGCAGTTCCATCGCCCTACCAAACATTCCAAACATTCCAAACATTCCAAACATTTCAGCTGGTCATGATATATCCAACATGCCCAGCACTGCCATTAGTGGAGCGGCTATTAAGATGTCGACTTCACAGCACAGGTGTTTACTGTGCTGCTAATGGCGGGGCATTCTCTTTCAATCACAACGCATTGCTTCCACCATGAAGATACAAAGAACACAAAAGCCATATGAATGATTATTTGATTAAACCTCTCAACAATGCCATTCATTACCGGATGATATGCCACAGCAGTTTTACGATTGATACCATTAGCTTGCTAATATTCTTTTATTTCATTAGAAACCCAAAAGACTCATCTACACCGCTCCCTATAGACCACCCCTCCCGCACTGCCTAGATCCATTCCTTGATTTAATATTATCATTGTAATGCTATTCTTTGCTACTAATCAAATAAAACCAGCACAATCCTCCCATACCTCTGTTCAGGATGTATGGCTTGTGAATTACATTTCAGCTTTGAGACATGCTTGCGGGGCCCATGAAACATGCCAAATCTCTCTTGGAGAATCATTTGACTTCAAGAACCACTCATAATTGTATGATTTCAGGCTGCTACACACTCTCTCAGCTTTGTTCACAAGTATTACATGCGTAATAAGTAATAATTGGAGACAGTGCATTGCTAAACCAAGGAGGAATCTGAGAGCTTTTTAATGGAACCACTTAGCACTCCACATGTATTAGAAGCCTAGAGGCAAATCATGAAATGTCTCTTTGATCAGTAATGAAGTATGAGGAAATTGTCTAGATTAAGAAACTGGCAGTCCTCGGGCATTACCTCCGAAGGGCTGCTTTAGACCCACCTCTGATTAAAATAGGTCACCCAGTAATAGAGGAAAGGATGTGAAACTCTGGCCAGGTACCCACTGGCCGTGAAGCGCTGCCACCCAGTTGGAATGCGAGGATACCAGCAAGGTCTGGGCAGGTGGTCTTCTGACCAGTAATCATAAGTGATATTGACTGTGAATGTTCAATGTCAGCGCCCTCTGACATCTGCAAAATTGGTTCGTGAATTCTGTGGATTCTTGGCGGCTCAGGTTACAGAACAAGACCTTCATGCACTTGATCAGAAAAGCGCTGAGAGAGCTTTGATCAAAAGGTTGCCTTGGGAGAAGGATCCCTATGGATCCAGGCAAGGAACAAAGACCCGAGGTGGGTTAGACATTATGCGTTGACACCTGCAAGACTTCACACTTCAAAATGAGGCCCATGTGTAGAGGCAGTCCACACCAATGCAAAACTTTGTGAAAATCGGCAGAAACATTTTTCATATTTTGTTGTGCTGAGTAATAACTACCTAATTAGTGCAGGAGTCATTTTTCTGTTAAGTATTGGTGAGAACTCCTGCCATCTACTGGTGGGAACTGAAATTGCTTCTGAACACTGTATAACTCCAGATGGAGATCACAGCTGCTGCTATGCCAGCACACTTGCATGGAGTGGCTGGGTGTTATGACTCAGTGGTGTAATACAATACAGGTAATGACTAATCTGGTCAGAAGCAGAACATGGCAGAAGACGGTGAGAACTGCGCTGAGACCCCTATTTCTCTGAAGGTAGTAACAAGAGAACACAGGAGTCTCAGGGAAAACCTCTAGGGGAAGAAAACCCTGCTGGCAGAATACTTCCTTCCTGTTGATCACGGATCTCCAAAAGCCTAGTAGATGTAGGGAAGAAATAGCAGGAAATTGCAAAGGTCAAGGAGAGTCAGGGAACAACACGCCAAATTGGAATCCAGAAGGCTGCACAATGCAAAGTTGGTCTGGGAAGAAACCAGTAGTAAAGGGCGAGCCAGTGGCTCGAAAGGTAATGCTCAGGAATGATGAACGCTGATCAAAGCAGTGCCGGTTGAGCCACGCAGGAAAGGCGTGTACGTTAGGAGGCAGCGGGATGCAACGAGGAGTATTATTCAGCGCGGTGTACTTCACTACAGGCAAAGGAATCGAGGAAAGAGAATACGTTAAGAGTAAGATGCAGGATATAGGAAAGGGCAGATGGTACACATAGGCAAGAAAGCATTAGGGAAAACGATTCAAACTCACGCAGCGTCATAAGTGAAAAGTAGCGATGCGCTGAGATGTGGAGCCCATCTTCCTATGTAGACGCTGGAACACGGCAGTCGAGGGCATGGGGAGGACATTGAAGACGCGGCACGCAGTCAGAGGAAAGACTAGACTGCTGTGCCGCACTTCTGCCGCCATGCTGGATGAATGCCTGTCACAAGTCCATGACAGATAATTAATCCGTCTCTATCTTTGCCAGAAGGACCTCTGCTGTACATGGGTCGTAACAATGGGTGGACCCAATAAATGCACAAGATAGACTCAGTTCCAGAAGGTTTTGTATCAGTTGTTTTATAGAACTCAAGATGAAACACAGCTGGCAATTGAGAGAGGATATTTCTCTTACAGCAGGCTGTAACAACTGAGCTGGCAGGCCGTATTAGGTTGTAACAGCCCAGGGTCCAAGTTATTTGCTCGGGCCTTAGCAATTGGGGCTGGTGCCGTAACCACCAATCCGACCCACCATGGATGGTGTTATTGCTATAAGCACTAGCAAAACAAAAGAGTTGATGGCTGGAAGGTTTAGAATAAATTTTGACCACTGGCATTGCTCTGGGCAACCCTCCAGACCATCGTTCTTCGCCTGCCAAGCCATTACAAAAGGGGAAAAACCATATGCAAATCAGGCTTGGTCCCACCCCCAAAGGGGTAGTCCAGCCCGAACTGCTAGGTCACATCCCTTTTGCACGAGACCACAAGCATCCCCAGACATGTTTCAGCCTTGTTGGGCGTCATCAGTGAGGAGTAGCTTGGGTCTCTAGGCCCAGCAGGCAAGGGACCCACGTCTGGGCATACCCTTCCCACTCGGGGTGACAATAGCAAAACAAAAGAGTTGATGGCTGGAAGGTTTAGAATAAATCTTGACCACTGGCATTGCTCTGGGCAACCCTCCAGACCATCGTTCTTCGCCTGCCAAGCCATTACAAAAGGGGAAAAACCATATGCAAATCAGGCTTGGTCCCACCCCCAAAGGGGTAGTCCAGCCCGAACTGCTAGGTCACATCCCTTTTGCACGAGACCACAAGCATCCCCAGACATGTTTCAGCCTTGTCTTGGCAGGCGAAGAACGGTGGTCTGGAGAGTTGCCCAGAGCATTGCCAGTGGTTAAGATTAATTCTAAACCTTCCAGCCATCACCTCTTTGTTTTTGCTATTGCTATAAGCACCCCAGGTTTTCAATCTGTTATGCTGATTGTAATCTATTTGTTTGAATGAACAGGACACGCACTTGCAGCATCCCGTTCATTCAAACAAATACTTACCTAACATGGCAGCCATGGAAATGGAATTATGTACTCCATGCAGAGCCCCTATTCTATTTCAATTGCCTCCCAGGAGGCTGCAGTGGTGGTGACACGACCACCAGAAGAAACAGGTAAGTTTGCTGGGAAGGAGACAGGAGGGAGTAGAGACAGAAGGTAAGGGAAGGTGGGTGTAAGATGGCAGGTTTAATGCTTGTAGCTCCAAGCTTAGTCCAAGCTCACTTGGAACATGGGCTTGGATCCTGAGATTTTCCAAGCAAGGTGATTGGCTGCGGCGCCTGCCCTGGATGCTAATGAGTGATACAGTCACTCAAACTGTTAGAGTGCAGTTGTATTGTGAAAGTAATGTTTCCTTCTCTCACTCTGTCATCTTGCTTTCTTCCATTCATGCCACTGGTTTGGGTACTGGTGCACAAGAATATTTATTTGTTGTGTACTTGCTCATCACCATGAGATCAATCATGCCACCCTCTAAAATTGTCTCAGCGATCCTCTGGGCATCATAGACTGGACACTGGCTTGGTTGACCCTTTCCTTGTGAAACAGCCCACCCAGATTCAAATGGGCCCTTTTCTGTCCTCTACCTCACTCTCTAGCTGCCGTGTCCCTCAGGGCTCTATCCTCTCACCATGTCTTTTCAACATTTACCTTGCCCACTTGATCTCCACCTTCCCATCTCATTTCCAGTATTATGCGGAGGACACACAGATCTCAAATAGGATGCCCTCCTCTACCTCCTCTCCTTCCTCTCTCATTTCCGATTGTCTGACTGCTCTTTTTTATTTTTTTATTTTTATATTTGATATGGCTGAACAAGACAGACTTTCAAAAAGAAATAAAATATATTACAATTACAATATACTACATAAAAAACATGCAAGAATGTAAAAATAAAAAGCACCAAACCTAAGATAATACACAAACAAGTATACTAGTCCTGATTCTGATTTGCAATATGATTACACTCTATTATATCTAATCCCATCTCTTAATACTCATATCTATATTACATTCATTAAAATTAACACAGGATCAAAGGATATAAACTGTATCACATTTGGAATTACAATATTTGCTGTTCATCTGTCTATTTGGTTCGTGCAGATTAATATATTCATGGACGTTTTATGAGAATCAAAGATTTTCCTCCAGATCGTCTCAGGCACCATATATTCCGGATTTGGAAAGAATCGAGAGAAAGACACAGTTCTAGAATTCGCTAGGGCCGGACATTCCGATATTAGATGCTTAATTGTCTCAGGTAATCTTGTATTTACACAAAATCGACATCTATTTTCTTCCATCGATATTATTTTCCGCTTATAAAGTACTTCTCTTGTATACCATAGATTTAGTCTAAATCTCATTGTTGAGACAGGAATTTTAGTTACATACAGTTCTGCTATGCTTATTTTTTTATGCGTGAAATCATGGTCTGTAAACAATGTTAGTTTTGTACATTGTTCTCTTGTTTTGATCCAATCACCCACGCATATTTTTTGTTTGGCAGCATTTGGATTTGTGATAAAAACAGACTCTGAGACACCATCCAAGCCTAGGCAATTCTGAATTTTAGTTCTCATTTTTTTAGCTTTATCATGGGATGTTTTTACAAACATGAGAGGAAATTGTGTTCAGCAATGGGTTTTTTCTTAGAGCGCAGAATACATTTTCTATAAAGGGAACACACTCTCCAGATGCACATTGCATTGAGAGAAATCAATCCTATTTCATGGCAAATTGCACAGATTGAAGAGGATTAGGGTAAGCGTAGGACTGTTTTCCAGAATTTACCTACAATGCGTGTCCATAAGGTTTCAGGCAACCAATCTCTGGTCTCGGCACCATACAGCAAGATTGGTGCAGCTTTTTGATAATAGAATGATATAGTTGGTTTTAGTGAGAACTTGCCAAATTTATATTGCAGTATACGTGCCTGTGATATGGCGGTATTTAGTTTCCTCTGTATGTCTGCATGATACATTTTATCAAATGGATGATTGCTCATCATTATGGCCAAATATCTAAATGCATCAATCACTTCCAATTGCTGTCCTTGTAGAAGCCACGTGTAGGACTTTTTTTTCCCTTTAGAATTATGAAACGTTATCACTTCGCACTTGGATTCGTTAACTTTTAGTTGGTTTTTATTAACATATTCAACCAACTGCTGTAGGTGATCCTGAAGCCCCCTGGGTATCTTCGCCAATAAAACTAAGTCATCAGTGCAGAACACCCAAGGGATCACTACACCACCTAGTCTGGGAGGATCAGATGTTAGGGCTGTGAGGTCATGCTGCATATCTCCAATTAAAAAATTAAAAACGTGTAGACGCCAGGACACATCCTAGTTTAAGTACCTTAAAGGTATTAATGGGGTCTGATAAATTGCCATTCATAGAGAGTCAGATTTGGATACTCCTATCTGTGTGTAGTTGCTTTATCCAAAAGATAAGGTGGCTGGGACGGGCGTCTTTTATCAGTTTTTCAAATAAAATCTCTCTGCACACGGTATCTAACAGAGCCTGAACATCTATGCAGGCTATATATAGCGATTGTTTTTTCTGTTGTTCTTGAGATTTTATGAGTTCCAGAGTATGCAGATTTATTGTGGTTCCCAGGCCCTGTATGAAGACTGTCTGATTTGGATCTTGTAGATTTGCAGATTCGGTCCAATTGTTAAATTCTTTCAGAATGATCCTTGCAAATAGTTTCCCGGGGAAATCGAGCAAGGTAATAGGCTGATAATTCCCTGCATCACAGCGATCGCCCTTTTTATAAATAGGGATTACAATTGATGTTCTCCAAGAGGGCGGAATCTGCTGTGAATTGATGGCTTGTAAAAAGATAGTCAGAAGGATTTTTGCCCAGACAAAGGGATGTGCTTTGATGGTTTGATTAGAGAGGCCATCAGGGCCGGCAGCCCTTGAAGAGCTTATTCTCATTATGTAATATAGCACATCATCAACATCGAAATGTAAAGAACAGTCCACATCTTATGTTTGGATATTATTGAAGGTAAATAAGGGCAACGTTGCATATAAAGTTTTATAATATGCACGTCATACTTCCTCCGGGATAGTATCGATCTGCATACTCATCTGTGTTGAGCTCATGGCTGCGTTGAGAAATGTCCAGATAAAAGCCCATTTTTTTCTCTATCCTGCTGATACAGCACAGCTCTAATTGATTTAATCCAATTTTTGTGTTGACATTTTAGTGTGCGCAGTGGAGCTATTATGTTATTAGGGCTGGTGGCTATCAGATTTCTTCTTTCAGCATGGTAGATGGTTTTTGTTTGAGCTAATTCATGATCATATATATGTATTCTTTATATATTTGACCAAGAACCTTTTTCATAGGACGTGCACATATTTGTATAGTTGTTATTTATGAGTTTTGATTATTCATTATCTTGTTGTCTATTTATCTTTTTTGCATTCAGCATATCATTGAGTAGGTTAAGGGCAGGTGTATCCATTGAAGTCTATTTCACCCTTTAGACACAATGAAATAATGAAATTGTGGGCATTAGATGGATTTGTCTGCTTTTCAGTTATCATCCGAGACCACTGTATAGCTGGTAGGTCGTGATCACTACACACTTGTTTTTTAATTTTAAAGTGTGTTACCTGGGAAAAAAGATTCCTATCCACATGGATATAATCTATGAAGGCAGACTGTTTACCCCCATGCCAAGTATTTGCAGTAGGAATGTCACCTGGTACTGACCCATTGACCATGCACATTTGGCAATCCTCCATACTAGATATCCACCGTTGTGCTAATGTCAAAATAGGTTTCTGTTTTCTAATCAGACAGGTTATAGTTAGGTCGCCTGCTACTATGGTGTAATTTGTAGATACATCTAAGGCAATCATATCTAATAGATCAATAAAATCTTTCAAAAAGATGTAATCTTTTATTCCCGTTTGGTTCCAGTACACATTAATAAGCACCAAAGATTGTTTACTCGATTTTATTCTAACTAGTTAAAGGAACATGTTGGGAGATGCCCAAGGTTCTACCAATAAGTTTGATGCAGTTTTATCAACTACTAGGAGACCTACCATTGGTCGGCCTCTTACCAGCAGATTTGCAGCAATCAGAGATAATGTGTACTTTTCCCATACAGGGATCGAGGTGAGCCAAACCTCTTGTAGTGCTACTATGTCGTAATCTTTTAGTGGGTTCAAATTCTCATCCATAAGGTGCTTGTGCCCTCTAGTGTTCCACAACGCTAAAGAGCATGTGGTAAGACAATAGGATTGTTAATATCCATTCTGAATTGTTCTTTTGATCGTAGTTAAATCACGACAGAGTTGCTCTCTCGCTATACTGTTGTTATATGCATGGTTTGTACTTTCTACATGCTCATATAGGGTGGCATTGTTTATTTGGCTAATTATATGTGATTCCTTATCTGCTGGGTTAATCAATATGAAGTCTAAGGTGTATATCCCTGCTTTAGCTTGTCACAGCATGTTCCTTATCATTCCTGATCTTAACCAAATTTTAGCAACAGTAAGATCTTGGTCGTGAATTCATTCAATCTGTTCAATGTCGAGTGACTCTAAATCCTTTATGGACGGAATATCACTTAAGATGTTTAATATGCAAGCTCTATTTAGGTCATATTGTGGAAATGGATGGTTCTGCAGCGCAAGATCAAACTATAGTATTTTCGACTAGCATTGCGTAGATGTTTTTTTCACTGGAATGTTCTTGTTTGTAGGTAAGGAGTTCTCCACTATAATGAACTTGCATATTATGACTTTCCTTTAAATTCTCCTGTCTATATATATTGGGCATGTTCTGATCTACCATAGTTGGACTTCTTGGTTGTCCTAGATTCAGTCAGCAGAAGTGACACTGTATTGATTTAGCTATTTCATTTCTTCTTTCCTCAAGTGTCAGTGGTATTGGTTTTTGCGATATATTTTGGTGGTTTATTCCTATGTTATCTTGCTCCTCTATGTTAATTTCTTTAGAACAGGTTGCATTGGGAGGTTTGTGCGCTACCAGCCTCCTGTCACTCACTGTAGATGCTGTTATGGCCATGGTTGTTGATTTTTTTAAAATCATTTTGTTCAGTCATAGTCACTAAGGCATTCAAGGGTTCATAATCTTAGACTTCTTCTAACGATTTTCGTTTACCAGATAATGTAATGTTGCACAGCCCTCGTTTTGCCTACTTTTTTTGCAATGGCTCTTCTCCTTGATATCAAATTAGAGTTTGGCACTGTTAACGTTTGCAAAAAAGTGAGTTGTTGTTTTTAGACGTGGGTGGTAGTTTCATATTTTTGCTTTTCTTTGTTTGAGGTTCTGTTATATTTTTTGTCTTAGTTGCTTTAAATAATTCATAGTTGGATTTCGGCATCTCAGACGTTTTATTCAAGGGTTGGCTTGTCTGGGAATTGATTAATATTACTTCCTCTTTCTGTACTTCTTTAGCAACCTCTAGCATATGCTTCATTTTCTTTTTTCTTTTTTTAAGACATGGGGGGTCATTACAAGGTGGGCGGTAAGAGATACCGGCCACCGGTAAGGAGACCGGTGTCAATAATCCCTTACCACCCTATTCCAAGGTCCCTTGGCGGGGACCGTAAGGAACGTGTGGTCTGACCACACGTCCCTTACGGGTCCCGCTAAGGGACCAGGGCGCTAATAACGGGCTGGCAAGGAGGCTATGGGGGCTGAAATGGGAATCGGGAATGGCATGTTCAATGGGGATTTACCGGTCCCGCCAGGGTTGAACAACACTGGTGCCGGACCCCTTATTGTTGCCAGTCATGGCGCAAATAGCGCCATGACTACCACCAATCTCAGAATGAGGCCCATGGTTTCCCTGTTTCACATGATTGCTTAGGGAGACAGCTTTGGGAAGTAGTTTCTGTTTCTATTGTTTCTTTGTTCTTTACTGCACCCAAAACAGATGTCGTTTGGTTAATCTCTGGTTTCTTTTGATGTGCATCTCTATGTATGTTTGTTTGTTCAACATCCTGCACATTATTTGCTTGTGATTTGATAAACTGATGTAAGAGTATAGTCTGTGGGGGTCATTCCGAGTTGGGGGGTCCAGTCTGGTTGAATGGGGACTTACCGGGTCATTACGACCCTGGAGGACCCGGAAAGTCCCCCTTCAATCAACCATTCCCCATTCCCATTTGAGCCCTCATAGGGCTCAATGGGAATAGGGAAGGCGCTAATAACGGGCCCGCGAATAGCAGGCCCGTTATTAGCGCCCTGGTCCCTTAGCGGGACACGTAAAGGACGTGTGGTCAGACCACACGTCCTTTTACGGTTCCCGCTAAGGGACCTTGGAATTGGGCGGTAAGCGATTACCGGCACCGGTCTCCTTACTGGTGCCCGGTATACCTTGCGCCCAACTCAGAATGACTCCCTGTGTGTTTAATCTATCATCCAAAGTCTCATATAATTTTACAATGGAGAATAGGGCAGTATTTATTGTCTTTAGTGTTATTTCGAGATTTGCATTTTGATTTCTACAATCTGTATGAATTGTTTTTTCCTGTGTCATAGTTTTTCGTCTAGAAGTAGACTCTGCAAAAGAGATTGATAATATGGACGAATTCCTCACCGTTGGAGAGAACATAACTGGCGATTGAGATAAGTCGCTTGTCGGTATTTTATTTTTTTGGGGCCGTGTTTGTTACTTGGGTGCTTGGTCCACTTTGAGCATCAGTCTCCACGTTTGTATGCGTTTTATTTGTATTATATACTAATGGTTTGGCATTGTCATTAGACAGCATATTCAGAGACTCGCATTCGCGGCCAGTTTCAGGGACTAAGGTAACTGAGTGAAATGGATTGTTTGTGGTTGACAAGGAAGGCTTCTCAGTTTCATGAGTTTGCTGCCGCGATATCGGTACACCTGCCTGCACAAGGGAGTCGTGGGAGTGTCCAACAGCGTAATGACAGAGGGCTTTGTTAATCCTTTGTCCGGAGTAATTAGTGCTCTATTAACAGTATCAGGCAGTATTAAATGTTAATGTTAATATTAAAAGATATTTGTACCGCACACTATCACCACCGGAGTGGTCCCCTGGCGCTCTGGCGGCTCTGAAAAAGGGAAGGGGGGGTGAGTTAGTGGGAAAAGGCTGGAAAGGTGCAAGGGAGCAGTGATGTGCTGTTGGCAGACTCAGCCCGGTGTGTCCGTTGGCTGGGCTTGGGGTGTTTTACCGTCAGTAGTTGTCGTGTGCTGTTGTGCGAATCTATGTGTGGTTTGCTTTGTTGTTGCAGTGTAGTGAAGTTTGTGCGGATTGTTGTGTGGTAGGCTTGTGGTTTTGTTTGCTTAGAGTATGAGAGGCGTATGCAGAGGGGTGAGATTGTTAGTGGATTGGTTAATTGGCATTGCTGTCCTTGCAATTATGTCTAGGTGTGATGCTTGCTATGGTTTGCTATTCCATCCGAGTGTGATACTTGCTCATCTTCTATATCCTATCCCCATGTGAGGGAGGCTAGTAATCACAATTCCATCTAAGTGTGACACTTGGTGACATTCCCAATTTCATTTAAGTGTGGTGCATGCTAACTTTCACTTTTCTATCTAGATGTGACGCAAGCTAGAGTTAGGAATTACATCCAAGTGTGGCAAATACTAACATTTCACAATTCCATCTAGATGGAACGCAGGCAAAAGTTAAGAATCCCATCTAAGTGTGTGGGACATTCTAACATTTCACAATTCCATCTAGATGGGACGCAGGCTAAAGTTAAGAATTCCATCTAAGTGTGTGGCACATACTAACATTCACTTTTCTATCTAGTGACCAGACGTCCTTTACGGGTCTCGCAAGGGGACCAGGGAGCTAATAACGGGCCCGTTATTAACGTGCCCGTTATTATCTCCATCCCCATTCCCTTTGAACCCTACAGGGGCTCAAATGGGAATGGGGATTAGTTTTTTGAATGAGGAATTACCTGGTCCTCCAAGGTTGGAATGACCCGGTAATTCCTCATTCAAGGAACCCGGACCTGGACACGATTTTGGAGGCAGCCATGGCGCTAATAGCACCATGGCTGCCTCCAAACTCGTAATGAGGCCCCATATATTCAAAGGAAGATTCTAGGAGAGGTTCTAAGAACACAGACTGTAAAAGCAACACATATTTTAATCACATATTGACCAGATGTGATAGCAAGCAAAAACACATTTCTCAGGGTCAATAAACTGTGGATTTACGCGTTTCAAGGAATGCTCCTCTTCATCAGAAGCCTATATTGAACTACAAATGCGTCATCAATTGTGTGACTAACAAGGACGACAAAGGTCGATATGTGTGATCTCACAACCTGTCAGGGCAGGCGGCCTACTCAAGTTTAAGAACCCTTAAAGAGGCCAAAGATTTATAGGCTAGACTCTCATTGATGCATATGAAGTGGCCTCAAAAGGCAAAAAATGGGCATGTTAAGGACCGTCGCCTCTGTCAGATGGATGAAAAATGCAATGTGCGTGCTTTACAAATACTGCGGGTAAGATGCTGCTGGCGAACAGATGATTCTAAACCAAATAGTGCAGACCGCACCGGTCCTGAAAATGTCCAGTGTGATCAATGGAGAGCGTTGTTATGCGCCCCATCCGAGGCAGAAAATGGAGAGAGAAACGCTGAGGCACCTATTTATTAGTAACTGGGGGACTGTAATTGAAGCACAAATAACACCGATTTTCTTGAAATCCTCACAGTACTTTAAAGTTTCTAAGCAACAGAATGGTTGACGGCCTATATGGCATACCTGTGCGGCATAGATGCTGTCAGTAAAAGACGTGCAGTTACAATAGCGTCCATGGAACTAGTTACCAAGGGTACCAGAAGTGTCACGTATAGAGATTCAGATAGAGTCTGAGAATAGGGAAAATAGAAAGCAGACTACAAATGTCGTGAAAGTAACCGGGTCAGCCATCTTGGAACGTTCATTGGAACGAACGGATGCACCCATGTGTATAGGTTATGCTTGGTACTGTTGAAGTAAGTTAGATGGCAATTAACACCTTACCGGCGCTATCTTCAATGTATGGGCGGAAAAAAAGCTACAGTATAATTGCAGTCACGAAGCTAGATAAAAAAATTCCATATCCAGGTCTAGTATCTAATATTATATATATGATACATGACTACAACTAAAGTGGCTGGGCTATTATAGCCAGACAAGTCCACGATTTCAAAGTGATTGATGGTAGCAAACAACGCCCATCCATCTTTTCACTTATATTTTCTAGTGATAAGTTGCGTTGTTTAAAGCAGCTGGTGTGGTCCAACCAGGCAGAAAGTAATTATATAGTGTAGATGTTAAAATAAGTTGGGAATGGCTGCGGTTAATACAAACTCCATTGGAGCAGAATTTAGGAACCAGGAGACCAGTGGAAATATGGGAATGTGGGAATGTGAATGTACATTTCATCCTCCTACTATTGTGATGTTATTAAAAAGTAACATCTATACACATGTCTACAGGCAGTCTTATTAACAATGGTACAGAAACAAAAATATAATGAATATTGACATTAGTACTCAACATCACTCCATTAACAAATTATGAAATCATAAAGCATAGCACATCAATTTAAATCATTTGTTTTCATCCAAATCTGAATGCAGGGATACATTACATACACTATATCCAACCTTCCCTCCCTAAATACCTCCCTGCTAGAGTCCTTTGGTCCTCTGGCTCTAACTCTCTGCAGGTCAAACCTTTCTCCAAGCAGAGAGTGGGGATTGATCTCTTTCCTCGGCAGGAGCCTCTCTCTGGAAGGGCCTCCCTGCCCCTCTCAGACTTGAGCTGGATCTCCTTAAGTTCCGGAAACTCCTCAACTTTCTTCTTCCCCTCCTCTTTCCCTCTCCCCTTCCTGCTAATGGCCCCTGCTGCTACGGCTGGCTGCCTGCTCCATTCTGAGTCCTACCAGTCCTCTGCAGTACCCCATTACCAGCACTTCCTTTGGGCACCTTTTCCTGGCTAGCCAACTGAGTCCGGTCCACCCCTGTCCCTCCCACCTTTTACCCTTACCCCTATCTCACTGTGCACTTGCCCTCCATGGGCACCCTGAGCATTTACCCTGCATCAACTCTGGATCCCCCCTGCACTTTGTTTATTGCAATTGCACGATCTTAATGTCACAAGGCCTAGTAGGACCTTTTGTGGTTGTTTATCCTCCCCTGATCCCAATCCCCTTTTATCTTGTGGCGCCTTGAAACACTTTCTGCTGTATAGCCGCAATGCAAATGTCCAGTAAATAAATAAATAAAGACCTGGAAGAGCAGCCACCTTGACCCTAAACAAATCTGCCCTCATGAATCCTCAGGTATCACTATGCAGTGTCTGTTCAGTATAAAGACGCCATTGCCATGCCCCAGTCTTTTACTCTCATCTGAACTTGAGCACCATTATGATCACGACAATGTGCCTCAGACCGTGAAGAGCCTGCCTCGCGCCGTACAGTGTCAGTACATGGGTTGCGCGGTTTGTGATTTAGTCTGCTGCTAAAGCACATGTGTGGGTTGAGGCATTCTGTGAAAGCTAGACAGATTGCAGGAGAAAGAAGAGATGTCACACTTCAGTGCTTGAGCAAGACACATTCTGCCATGTTGTCGACACAAGTTTCGCACTGTTCCTTGCATCTTCTTAAGGCTCTGGCAGGTTCGATGTTCCACATTGTGGTTTTTAATATATTACCAACAATAAAAACTGGAGGAAAAAATCACATCTCGCCCGTTCTCTGTTCTATCAGCAGTGGACTGGTCTACAGGGAACTCTGGAGATTTCCCGGTGGCTTCTGCATCAAGGGCCTCTTTTGTGTGGTTGCCAGGGACGTCATTTAGGGGCCACCAGGGGTCGCGCCTGTGACCCTGAGGACTCCCTTGCTACCCCTGTGGTCTCCCTTGCAAACCCTAAAAAAATAAATTACAAAACATAAGGTTTTTATTTCCTGTTAAATGGAAGCTGTCTTTTCTCCCATATGCATGCCCCATTCCACAATGCTTTGCACAAACAGCCCCCCATGTCCCACCTGTTTCATTGCTCCTCCCATGGCCCTATACTGGGAGCTGGGTGGCGAATAGAATCGTCAGGGATGAGTGTGTAAGTGTAGAGCTCCAGTATTAGTGACTCTCCTAGATTCAAAAACATGTCTCTCCCGCTGACTTTCCTGTGCTGTCACTGCCGACTTTCCTGTGCTGTCACTGCCACACCTGCTCCTCCGATCCAGCGGATGCAGATAAGAAACGCCAGGAAGGTGTTTTGTTTAACTTGCCACAGGAGCAGAGGGAAAGTTGACAATGGGCCAATTGCCCAGCCATTTGATGGCAATCTTTGGCAATGGGACAGGTACCTGAACATTTGTTATCACACATTGCCTAGCCCAGATATGTGACACCCGTTGGTCACCTCTGCTGTCCTTAGCCGGGTTACTTGGGGCAGCCTGAGAGCCTCAGGATGATGTCCATCCACAGACAAAAGCTCCAGCCTTTGCCAATGCCTATTTTACTTCATATTAGAAGGAAATGGCTATTTATTTTATTCATTTTTAATTGTAAATGTGTTCTCATACCATTATAATTGTTCTTTTATAACACAATGCGCTTAATACCAGGGACCGGTTTCTAAGCGCGAGACCAGGGGCCTCATTATGAGAAGGGTGGTAAGGGGTTAAGGGTTAACGGCGCTGGGAAAGGTGCCAGAGCCATTAACCTCTTAACGCCCCATTACGAGGTCCGCTCGCGGGACCTGCTCAGGATGCCTGGTTTTACCAGACGTCCTTAGCAGGTCCTGTGAGCGGCCCAGCATGCTAACAATGGGCCTGTCAGTAACGGGCCCGTTGTTAGCATGCTCCCCATTCCCAGTTAGCCCTATGGGGGCTCAAATGGGAATGGAGATGGACCGGGTTCGGGTTCCCTGAATGGGGAAATACCGGGCCCTCCACGGTCGGAATGGCCCGGTATTTCCCCATTCAGGGAACCCGGACCCGGGTTTGGGGGTAGCCATGCCCTTATTAAGGGCATGGCTACCTCCAAACTCGTAATGAGGCCCCAGGACTCGAACCTGTGTGGCAAGTTGTTGTTTTTCTTCCTAGACAGACGCAATGCCCCAGAGCTATCCTCCCAACTACCATAAACATATCATCCTCCCAGCTGCTATGAGAATATTATCCTCCCAGTTACCATAAACATATTATCCTCCCAGATACCATAAACATATTATCCTCCCAGCTACCATGAGAATATTGCCCTCCCAACTACCATAAACATATTATCCTCCCAGCTACCATGAGAATATTGTCCTCCCAGCTACATGCAAATATTATCCTCCCAGCTGCTATGAGAATATTATCCTCCCAGCTACCATGAAAATATTATCCTCCCAGCTACCATAAAATATTATCCTCCCAGCTACCATGAAAATATTATCCTCCCAGGTACCATGAACATATTATACTCCCAGCTACCATGAACATATTATCGTCCCAGCTACCATGAACATATTATCCTTCCAGCTACCATGCAAATATTATCCTCCCAGCTCCCATGAAAATATTATCCTCCCAGTTACCATGAACATATTATCCTTCCAGCTATCATGAACATATTATCCTTCCAGCTACCATGAACATATTATCCTCCCAGTTACCATGAACATATTATGCTCCCAGCTACCATGAACATATTATCCTTCCAGCTACCATGAACATATTATCCTCCCAGCTCCCATGAAAATATTATCCTCCCAGATACCATGAAAATATTATCCTCCCAGCTACCATGCACATATTATCCTCCCAGTTACCATGAACATATTATCCTCCCAGATACCATGAAAATATTATCCTCCCAGTTACCATGAACATATTATCCTCCCAGATACCATGAAAATATTATCCTCCCAGATCCCATGAAAATATTATCCTTTCAGCTACCATGAACATATTATCCTCCCAACTACCATGAAGATATTATCGTCCCAGCTACCATGAACATATTATCGTCCCAGCTACCATGAACATATTATCCTCCCAGCTACCATGAAGATATTATCCTTCCAGATACCATGAACATATTATCCTCCCAGTTACCATGAACATATTATCCTCCCAGATACCATGAACATATTATCTTCCCAGCTACCATGAACATATTATCCTTCCAGCTACCATGAACATATTATCCTCCCAGCTCCCATGAAAATATTATCCTCCCAGATACCATGAAAATATTATCCTCCAAGATACCATGAAAATATTATCCTCCCAGCTCCCATGAAAATATTATCCTTTCAGCTACCATGAACATATTATCCTCCCAACTACCATGAAGATATTATCGTCCCAGCTACCATGAACATATTATCCTCCCAGCTCTCATGAAAATATTATCCTTCCAGCTACCATGAACATATTATGCTCCCAGCTACCATGAACATATTATCGTCCCAGCTACCATGAACATATTATCCTCCCAGCTACCATGAAGATATTATCCTTCCAGATACCATGAACATATTATCCTCCCAGTTATCATGAACATATTATCCTCCCAGATACCATGAACATATTATCTTCCCAGCTACCATGAAGATATTATCCTTTCAGCTACCATAAAGATATTATCCTCCCAACTACCATGAACATGTCCTCCCGGCAACCATGAAGATAGTATCCTCCGAGCTACCATGCAAATATTATCCTCCCAGCTACCATGCAAATATTATCCCCCCAGCTACCATGCAAATATTATCCCCCCAGCTACCATGAACATATTATCCTCCCCACTACCATGCAAATACGATCCTCCCAATCAGGCACATACATGACACTGAATCAATGTTGGGGCTCTGCCAGGGTTGTTAAACACTTAATTCTCCAGTTCTGTGCCTTAATAAAGCATACACCATGTCATCCATTAGCAGCGTTCTGCCAAACTTCCATTGTGGAGGCTCCTGCTAATGCCCAGTGAAACCAGTGCAGGGTCTGATACGTGTCCGTCTGCAATTCTAGACCGCAGGATTTAAGAGTTGTACTCTGGGGATGAAAAAAGAATAATCAATACAAAAATAATGTTTTTTGTCCTTAAGGAAAAACAAGTAAATGCATTTCCTGCTTCTAATGGAGTGCAATTACTGTACTAGACGCATGTTTTGAATTATTTCCCCAATTTGTTGTCCTGGCGAAGGCGGCACGGCGTGTTAGTTTTGTTTTGCTCTTGTATCGATTATGTAATCTACAGGCTGGCTCAAGTCACCAGCTCACAGGCAGGTCCTCCATATTCTGCTGTTCATAATGGTATATTGGTATCACAAAAGGAATGTTCACTGTTTAAGGGAAGTGTAACTTAGCTACTGTGAAAGTGCACTCGATGACCTACCTTTGCTCAGCACTGACCCCGCGCGATGCTTATATGAATTGGCCTACAACGTGCCTGCACTTGCAAGCTACGCCATAGGAGCGGCCGCCCAAGTACATTTAGAATAATTAGACCACTAAGCCAACCTCTTTCAATGTGGCTTCTACATGTATATGAAAGATATTTAATAATTTATTTCATTTGTTGATAGCGCCCAGACCTGGAAGAATCATGGCACTAGCTCATACTATAGTGCAGCCAAGCGAGTCAGAGCAGGCAGCGACAGCTTCCCCTACCTAGAAGCCCTACAATGGAATGCCCTTCCACCGTCCCTAAGAGCTGAAACCTCCCCTGTAGCCTTCCGCAAAGCTTTCAAAACACTATTCTTCCCCTAATCCTGACTATATGCCATATGTATACTCTGTAATCTGTATACAACGCTATCAATATGTCTGCCTGTAATATATGTAATATATGTACTAAGTCTATAATGATTCTAAATACCATGCACATGCCTCATGTAACTAAGCTCATCACTTGAAACAGTGCCTCGATGCTTAAGGGCTGTTTGCGCGCTCTATAAATTTAAATAAATAAATGAATAAATGATGTCGTGCAGTACAGGCAATATAGTCATGAGATGGTAGGGCAAAACAATTAGGCATATTAGTTGAACAGAACAATATGGTAGTTATGGGACTGAGCCGTAAATCGGTCTCTTGCCGCTGGCGATCCTGCCTAGGTTCCTAGACTGGAAATGCATTTACTTGGTCCTGGAAGACAGAGCCTTATTGGAGATTTGGAGGACATGGTACAACAGATGGTATTTGCAAAATACTGCCTGATGTACCTCCCTCTCCAATACAGGTGTGGAGGTATAAACCTCCAGAGGTGCTGCAAGGGAACGTCGAGAGAGGTAAACACAGAGCCGGATTACAAAGGTGCTTTATCACCCTGAACATCTGTAAATGTTTAGCCCCACCCCAGAGGTGAAGGTAAAAATTGCAAAATGCCTCCAGATGTTTTTAAAAGTGTGTTTGCTGTAGGGAAGGGAAGCACTTCCCTTTCGTAGAGGAAGCAACACGTTTAGCCCCCAAACATCTATGCGATCATACCAAAATAAACGATGTAAACATTTGTTTTTTTTCTTTTTTTTATTTATGTGTTTAATTGTATTACATTTGTTTTTTTACAAAAAAAGGTTTTTAACCAATTCCATACGTTCCTTATGTTCTTTCCATCTTTGAGCTCATTTAAACCCATTTGTTCATTGTTCATCGTGTTGATCTAACCTCAGGGAAAGGAAAAAATGAGCTACCCCCATTGCCCATCTTGTGTTCGACCCACTTGCCAATGTATTCCACCATGTCTCTGCGTTGTAAGAGTCTCTACTTGCCAACATTTTTGACAGGTGTTGTTCTCTTTGTAAGTTGGTGCCTGGGCAAGCCAATAGCAGATGGCGAGAAGTTTCAATTATGTCATTTCCTGCACAAAACCGGCAGTTATTTGTGGCTGCTTGGTTCCTTCTTGCTTTTACTTCATTTGTCAGAATTTGAATTAGTCTGAACCTCAGGAATAATCTGATTAGTTTTTTACCTGGGAATTTAGCCAAAAAGTTTCTTACTGTACTGTGTTCACTTTTGCAGGGATGATTGGAATGTCTCTTATAGCCTTGTTCTGCTCTGCCAGATCCAAGGTCGCAATCCAGTCAGTTGCCAGATATTTCTTAGTGACTTTGTTTGGGTTTGTAGACAATTCTTCGATTTAAATATTTATGTCTATCAGCATCTGCTTGTTTTTTATTGCCCATTTACTCATAGCAATGTTCTTTCCACTCTCCATTTCTGCCTTGATAATTTTTGCATTATCTTTGTTTTTGGTTCGGTGAGTGTTTTCCTGAAAAGCATCAGCCTATTTCTCGCCGCCATTGCCATTAATGATGGTAAACAAAGTTCTCCCTGAATTAGTGTTATAGATGTGGTTTTTGATAGGCCAAGAATCTTCCTCCAAAAATAGCTCTCTATTTGAACCCAAATATGTTCTGGGAGTTGTGGCAAGGCATCGGTTCCTTATAGTAAGCTTGTTGTTACTTTCGATTTGTAAAAATCAATTACTGGAATTAGAGAGAATCGGCCATATTTGTTATCAATGGCCTTTGCCTGCGATGTTAGCATTTGTACTTTTAAAAAAAGGACTTCCTGCATTGGTTGTTCCAGAGCTCTGGTGCTTAGCGTCACGCCTAGGTATTTAAACACCTCAACTTTTTCTAGAGCTGTACTATTCGCAGGCCATCTCTGCTTATTTCCTCATTTCTAACATTTCTAAGCCCAAAATACCAAATTTCGAGATCTCCATTTTGCCGTGGGGGGTTGGTGAGTCAAGAAAAAAAGGTGGAGTGGAATCAGGGAGGTTTGGGGGGTCTTCCCCGCATATATATACGTTAAAAAGTTGTAACAAACGAAAAAACGATATTTTGGGGCTTCAAAATTTTATTTTCGAATTAATCACATAGATCCAACGTCTACCACTATTGACCTTTGTCCCCTCGGAGAGGCAACTTGTACCCTTTCTAAGTTCCTTTAGGTGGGTGTGGAAGATGCGTTTATCCAAACCTGTATTCCCTTGAATCCAAGCACACCCTTGATTGTGAGCATGATGTTTATGTCATTGTCACTGCTTCATTGGCTGTGTTTTTTCCCTAGTTGTTGGTTTCTTCATGAGTAGCTGTAGGCCAGGAGGATAGCTCAGGGGTATCATGGCCACCTTAGCAGCCAGACAATGCCGTGAATCATGGGGTCAATACCTGGTTTGGCACTTAGATGCTGGAGTAGTCTGGCATTATGTGCAATATAAAACATCAATATATAAAGAAATATTTCCATGAAAATATGTCAATCTATCATATGTCCTCTGGCCCGCTCCATTTCTCTGTCTTTCTCAGTGGAAGAGAGATGTGTTGGAATGTGCACATTTTCTGGAGCCGCCCCAGCCAGCAGCACGACCAGAAGAAAGAGTAACACAGAATTCTTGAAGAAGGGTGGTGCTGCAGTGAATGCTGTGCTTTTATGGTTAAAAATAGGGATTCAGCCAAAATGACCGAATCCAACTTTTTGTGGTATGTATATTAGGTAAAAAAAAAAAGGCTGCAGGGGCTGCGGGGGATCCCCTGCAACACCCCGCTCACTATGCTATACAGTATAGTGAGCGGGGTTTGCGGTGGACACACTTGTGGCTCACTGAACCTAAAACAAAAGGCTGTGAGGGTGTCTCCCGCAACACCCCGCTCATTATACTATACAGTATAGTGAGCGGGGGCTGCGGGGGACACCCCTGCAGCCGACCCACGCAAAAGAAAAAAAGAAAAGAAAAAAAGTCCCTGCGACATCGGTTCCCGATCACGGAAGTGCAAGGGAACCAGCGTTGCAGGGACACAGCGCGTCGCAATGAAAGTTAAGTAGGGGTGTGGGGGTGGGCAGGGGTTAGTGTTGGTATGGATTTGGGGCTGTATTAACATGGATGTCTGCATGAGAAATGTACGAACATTTATGTTCAACGTACGTTTCTCATGTGGTCATTTCCGTTGCAGACACTTCAGCCGCGATAAAACAACCCCAAATCAAAAAAAGAATGAAATGAGAGCAACAGAAACAGAGGCATCCCCCAAGGTGGGGACTTTCTTCTACTTTTTGCCATGATGCCGAGGCTGCAATGTGAGGGTGATATGGGTAGTCAAAATTGTCTTAAAAATTCCTTCATCTGCCTCCCTGGACATGGGCTATTGTCGTGCTTTTGGAAACGCTTGATGTTTGTTGGTGAGCTGCCCAAGTTGTTTCACTGGTGCAGTACGCCTTCCTTGAGACCAGGCCTGCTGGTAGGCAGGTAGGTTTGTTAATTCTAAGTCTTTGTTCTGTTTATGGTGGGAATTCGTTAATGTCTTTATCTCCTTCTTTTCGGGTGCGAAGGTCTTGATGCTGGCGTGCCGGATGCAGAGGCACGTTTCTAGGTAAGGGAAAGTGCGAAGCGCAGTGCCTTTATTGTCTTTTGAAGCTAACCTGTGATTGCTTCTTCTTCGCCTAACAGGCCGCTGTGGTGCTGCAAGTGGATGAGAGCGCGATGAAAAACAGGCCCTCTGGAATCCGTTAAGGTAGTACAGCGCTGTGTGGTTGTTTAATATTGAAAGCAAACCTGAATATGTCTCTTTTCCTTTGCAGATGTTGCTGTGGTGCTCCGGATGGAAACGTGGCGTAGCGCGATGGAATTCATGTAAGACTGATGGAATTCGATGTATTGGAAGCACGCATTCTAATATTGTTTTTCCCTTTCTCGTTATTGCAGGTCGCAATGTTCGAAAAAGCAGCTGTGGTAGCATTTCGCCGGAAGTCCTTAAGCTAGTACTCACAGGTGAGTGATGTTTCTTCTTCTCTCGGTTTCCACAGATTGCAGCCCATTTGAGATGCTGAGTGCTGGATGGTGTTTTCTCAGTTAAGACAGAATCATCTCGTTCTTGTTCTTGCAGGATTCCAGGAAGATGCTGAAGACCAGGAGCTGGACACAGTGAGCGTCACGCTGCTGGTTGCAGAATAACACAAAGCATGTTCTGCAGTCAGGGTGTGGTTTATATAGCCCAGGTAAAGTATTTATTTATTTTATTATTTATTTATTTTATTTATTTATTTTTTACATTTGTAGAGCGCACAGCAGCCCATAGACATCGGGGCGCTGTTACATGAAGGTGTATGCAAGCAAGATTATGTAAACATAGAAAACATAGCTACTTAGTTACAGAGATAGAAAGCGGAGGGTGGTTACATATGACATTCATATGCCTGAAGCGATCATGGAAGGAGGGTTTAGACAAACAGCCTGGTTTTTAAGGCTTTGCGGAAGGCTAGGTGAGAGTCAATCCCCCTGAGGTGAGTGGGTAGGGCGTTCCAGTGTGAAGCTGCTAGAGCTGGGAAGCTCGAGCCACCTGCACATACTCTGCAGGTCTTGGGTGTAGAAATCAGGTTAGTGTGGGCAGATCGAGCGGGTCTGGGAGAGGTGGGTCTTGAGATCCTATGGGCAAGGTAAGGGGGAGCAAGGTCGTGGAGGCATTTATGGGTGAGGGAGAGTATTTTAAAGGTGATCCTCTGCCTAATGGGTAGCCAGTGGACCTGCCTTCTGAGGTTTGAGATGTGGTCTCTCCTGGAGAAACCTGTGGCGGCCCTGAGGGAGTTGTTCTGGGCAGGTTGGAGCCTAGCAATGTTTTTGCCAGAGGTTCCACCAAGGAGCGCATTGCAGTAGTCCAGCCTGGATCCGACCATGGCCCTAGCAATAGAGAGGCCATTTTGAGAAGAGATGAATGGTCTTGCTGCGTAGATGAGTTTGGAGTAGTATGCAGATGAGGAGGCAATGGCATTAACATGCCTGTCCATGGTGAGGTTGGAGTCAAGGTAGACTCCTAAAGTCTTGACTGTTTGGGATACTGCAATCGGTATGTTGACGATGGTAAATGTTTTTGCCGGAGGTTCCACCAAGGAGCGCTTTGCAGTAGTCCAGCCTGGATCCGATCATGGCCCTAGCAATAGTGAGGCAATTTTGAGAATTGATGAATGGTCTTGCTGCGTAGATGAGTTTGGAGTAGTATGCAGATGAGGAGGCAATGGCATTAACATGCCTGTCCATGGTGAGGCTGGAGTCAAGGTAGACTCCTAGAGTCTTGACTGTTTGGAATACCGCAATCGGTATGTTGACGATGGTAAAGGATGAGTATTGCTTGTCGAGGTTGCCTAGAATTGTTGGTGACCCGATGAGTAGAAGCTTGGTCTTCTCACTGTTAATACATAGCCTATTGTCTGCCATACACGCTTGGATGGTGGCGTAGATGGAACTGAGGGTGTTGTTGTCCAACTCATAGTCACCTGTGAGCGGGATGAGCACTTGGGTGTCATCCGCATAGTTGGTGTATGAGATGCCCATGGCATCGAGGAAATTGAAGAGAGGCCGGGTAAACAGGTTGTAAAGGGTGGGTGCTATGCATGAGCCTTGGGGCACCCCACATTTGATGTGACTGGGAGAGGCGCATGCTGAGTCTGAGAAAACTTTCATGGCCCTTTCCTGTAGGAAGGAGGTGATCCATGCGCATGCTTTTGGGGAGAAGTTAGCTGCTATAGAGAGATGACGGCATAGAGTGTTGTGGTTGACGAGGTCCAATGCCGCAGATAGATCGAGGAGGAGCAGTAGTACCAGGGAAAGTAGTTCCAGGCCTGCCACACCCAAAACACTAGACCATATGGCTTGGTTCTTAGAACTATACTGTGTGGGTGTTTCCATGTTGGATTTAAAGGCCCATGTCCATAAATGGGACCTAGTTTGAACAGCCCTTCCTTCCTACATATGAGCCTTGTGCCAAAGGTGCCAGGACTGGCTCCAGGAGCCCTTTTGCAGTGGTTTTAAGGCCCTCAGGGTTCTGGTGGGAGCCTGCTTGTGGCACAACTTGTGCCCCCTCACAGTGGTCATGACAGCATGTGGCTTGCAAAATGTCATCATGTGTTGCAAAACAGCTTTAGATAAGGACCCGCCCTGTGGCCACGGCATAAACATCTTGTGTGCGGTTCCTTTAACCCACTCTGTACTGTATTTTTTCAGCTCAGGTGCATGTTTCGGCAACTGTTTGCTCAGGTGTGCTAATGGAGTGATGTCCTCCATGCTTAAATCTGTCCCCTTTCCCCTTATATAACACTTGTCAAGGCTTCACGTTACTTAAACAATTCCAACAATATGAGCGAGCACCAATCACCGCAAGCTCCAATCCCGATTTTGACACAAAATTTTATATCTTCTATTTTATTCAAAAACATCAGGTTGTCTTCTACAAGCTGCCAAATGTCCAATCGCACAGTTTTTATGCTAGTTCCTTGAAGGAAAATTTTCCATCCTATGACGTCACAACAATCAACACATAAGATAGACGTTAACAGACTAGACAAACTCCAGCTGATCACATGTATCTCTGCCTCTAGTATTACCCCGACATGGAGTTTCAACTTATACCTTTCACAGTGCCTTTAATCACTGTGTTAGCCTATTTGTTCCCCTTTATTTGGGACTCTGGATACAAGTTTCTTCTAGCCGCTATATTAAAGCGTAGGAATAAGGTGAATCCTCTCTCTTCTCAAGTGTCCTCCACAGTATCCTCTCTCTTCTCAGGTGTCCTCCCCGGTAACCTCTCTCTATTTTGTTAATTCTTCTCGAGTCATTATTTCCTTCCCCCTATATATATATATATATACAGTGTGCTCTACGTCTGACTATATTTAGTTTTCCCACCTCCCTCCGTTACCTTTCCCTTTACTTGTTCTAAAGCATGGACGTTTGCCAAAACACTTATGGCCTCATCACGAGTCTTGCGGTAACCCTTAAATGCGGCGGTAGCACTATTACCGCCGCATTTAAGGGTCCACCAGATCATGGCTTTGGCGGATTTCCCCCCAGCCCTGAGCTGGGGGGAAATCTGCAACAAAATTGCTGATTTTTGGCGCGATTACCGCCAGCGGGAAATCTGCCAGCGTTAATAGCGTGAATTTTCCCCATTGGGCCCAATGGGGAATGAGGAATTCCCAAATGGGCCCAATGGGGAATTGGCAATAACTCTTCTGCCAAACCCATGATCCGGCGCTAATATCGCCGGGGGGGTTTGGCGGGAAGGGCTATTAGCGCCGGCGCTAATAGCGCCAGCGTTACCGCCCAACTTGTGATGAGGCCCTTAGTCTTTTTCACTCACCGTTCGCATTTTTCCTCTCTGGATCCTTGGGATCACCGCCTTCGTCACCGCCTTCTTCGGCTTTTCTCCCGCTCAGCTGAACGTAGGAGTGGGAAGGGGTTAGGTGGGTAACACGGGTCCCTTCAGACCTCGTTCTACAGATTCTTTGTCTTTAATCTACCACTGTCTACGGGGAGCTTCACGGTCTACTCAGCCGAATGGCAAAGGACTTGTGATATTGCAGAGGACCTAGAGTGACTTTATGTTGACGGTCAATAGGTGTCTTATTCTAATCGATAATCGATAACCATCAATCTCTGCTACCAAGTGTACTCTGAGACCCCCGACCGGCCCATAGAGTCAGAGTTTTCTCAGAAGCACTTTAAGGCAAGATAGTAGCACCTGTGAGATGGATGGGGGTGCATATTTTATTACTCCAACACCAATCAATAAGGACAACTCAAACGGTTTGGCAAAGGGAGTCCGTTTAATGACAAGAACAAAAAATGGGGAGTTATGGATGTCAGCAGTGATGCGATTTTCCTTCCCGCTTCAACTCCAAAGAACTTCTTACAAGTTGTAACATTTATACTCAAGCTCATCATCATTGATGTGTAACACTCTAAAGTTAACATACAATTCTATTGGCTAGGAAAAGGTAACTTTACTATAGGTACTATATCTATATATGGATCAGAGTGAGTGGATTGGGTAAACACTGTCAGGTGGGCATCTAAGTCTTTCCTTCAAACTGACTACTGCAGACGTCACTAAAAGTACGATGTCCCATTGGTTCTACTAACTATAGGACCCTAGATTTTTTGGTCCATTGTGATTGGGTTGGCACCAACACCATGCATACTTTTCTACTTTGCTTTAGCAGCACGCAGAATGGTCGGCCAGGTGCGTGGTGCCCCTTAGTTACCCGGCCTTCCTCCAGTCCTTGTTACAATCAATCATAACTTTATTAGCCATGTGTCAATTAGTTCTCTGTGGTTGGCCTCGAAACTGCATCTTCTGTCTGGAAAAGGTTCTGATATCCTCATGGCACCACGCGTAGGTGTGAACCCTCGCTTCTTCTTGCTCGGCTGGTCACGTGGTTCAGACACCCTGAATTCACTTCTTTTCCATCAATTTGTTTATTTTATTTTCGTTTCACCTGGCACCTGCCTTCTCCTTCTTATCTCGACCTTTCAGAGGCAGGATATTCTGTTCTCAGTTTCAATTAAAAGTGGCTACTGTTCATAATTTCTTATTGGTATGACCTTGGCTCTCCTGGCATGAGCTGCCTCTGCTGAGTTTCGTTTCGAGCCGTCTCTTCTCGTTTCTGCTAAATGTGGAGCTTTCTCGTGTGGCCTTTAGTAACCTGGGTTGGTTCTGCTTCTTGTGCAAAGTAGAAATAAACTTATAATAAGGTGCTTCGTTTGAGGTAGATTATGGTCCTCATTACAACACCGGCGCTAAACCATGGTCCTAATAGCACCATGGTTGGTGCCGGTGTTGTAACGGGTCTGCCATGGTTCGATGGGGAATTACCACCCCATTCCAAGGTTGGCGGGGCGGTAATTCCCCATTGAACCATGGCCCTTCCCCATTCCCATTTTCGCCCCATAGGGCTCTATGGGAATGGGGAAGGCGCTAAGTACGGTACCGCAAATTGCGGTACCGTACTTATCACCAAGGTCCCTTTGCGGGTCCCTACTTTAACGGCTGGTGTAGACCAGCCGTTAATTTCGGGTCCCGCAAAGGGACCTCATATTCAGGTGCTAATGGGTTAATGGCGCCGCAGCCTTTTACGGCGCCGTTAACCCATTAGCGCCAGGGTCATAATGAGGCCCTACGTATATTGGCGTTTGCTGCACTATTCTTCTACTAAGAACAGCAAGCCACACTGTTTTCTTAGCTTTCTTGCGGTTTCAAGCATATTAACAGGTGTAAACTGGTTGAATATCTTCATCTTGCTTACAGCTTAATTTCTTGCATTTTGACATTGTGCTTTTACTTTAGGTTCACAATACCCTTCTTCATGGTGTTTCATCTCCTTTCATCATTCTCTGGTTGTCATTTCTCCTATCTGTGTGTCAGTCCAGTTCTTGTGACGTCACCATTCGTCTTCCATTAAGACCTTTTTAGTTTCTTCAGGGACTGTACTCAGACAATCTTCATTTCGTTTTATCTGTTGATAGGGTTTTCTTAATGGATACCTTACTGTCCATGGTTTCCTTGATAGTGGTATGTCAATAGGTGCTGTTCTTCTGATAGGTACTGGTCAGAGCACTACTGCGGCTCTCTGCTGGTTTATTTGCTCGTCATACGTCACATATCTCGGTGTGAACGTTCCTGGTACTTCAAAATGGATGTTTGGAGTGCAGGTTTTATGTGGGACGTCCTCTACAAGATTACATCACAGAGAGTCAACTTAGCTGGCAAGAAGTGGGTCCAGGCATTTGGGTTCTCAATCATACTGGTCTATGTGATTACATCGAAAACAATTCAACAAATAGGATTTTGTCTAATTTTTGTTTTCTTTAATTCAATTTGGCTGCAAATATATGCAGGGGAGTACCCCGTACCCACCCCCCACATCTCCCTTTCTTTATTATCCCGATTATCCACCCCCACATTCAGACGAATTTGATGAAATACATTCATCAAATTTGTATTTGACTAATTCTTCCACAATGTAACCTCCCTATCCCCAATCATTAAATTCTCACAGATCTTGCCCTCAACCGCAAGTGCAAGGAAAGGTGGAAGGGGGCGTTAATTCAGGTATATATCCCCCAATCGCATAGGGAGTTTCATATCCCACTGATAAGCATTTAGGGATTTATGGGCCTCATTACGAATCAGGCGTTAAGGGGTTAACGGCGCCGTAAACGGCGCCGACCCTTAACGCCTGATTCCGAGGTCCCTTTGCGCCATGGTGAGTTTAACGCCTGCTTTTTGCAGGCGTTAAAATCCATGGCGCTAAGGGACCATGGTCCTAATTACGCCACCGTTATTTACGGTGGCGTAATTAGCGCCTTCCCTACTCCCATTATGCCCTATGGGGCAGAAATGGGAATGGGGAAGGGTAAAATGGGAAATGGGGATTTACCGCCCCACTCACCTTGGAATGGGGTGGTAAATCCGCCATCTACCATGGTGTAAACAAAGTTTACACCATGGTGGTAAGGGTACGACCCAGGTGGTAACTTACCGCCTGGGTCGTAATGAGGCCTTATGTTTCCAATTCCATGCCGTAAACCACCACCTTTGATCAACAATGAGGTCACACAGCTTTGTTTCCAGCTACGAGCTGCTATTTAACTGAGGTACAGTGATTCCAGAACAATGCCTCCATCCTTACCTTACAACGGTGTCTGCAACCTTTCGCTCACCAGATGTTTTGGTCAACTCCCATTACTCCTAGCCAGCAGAGTCAACCGTGAGGGATCATGGACGTTGCAGTCAAAAACATCTGGAGAGCTGCCTGTTTCTAGGCTCCTGAAATAGTGCCAGTAAATAGCAGGGTCATGTCATTTGCCAGCCTTGTCCAAAGGAAAACTGAGCTCAAGAATCTCAAATGTGCCATGAGAGTGAGCAAGAGCCACTCGTCAAACCATCCGAGGACGACATAACATCAGTGGACACGCCCTTCAGCAGCCCAGCCTTGATTGTCTCTTAGAACTCACAAAGTAAGAACCCTTTGCAGCTCTGAGCATTTTCATCATGTTACAAAACTCACCTCTGTTGGAGCCAGCTGCAATCTGCTCCCATATATGAGTGCTTTGCTCTAAGCAGCTGTCTGTGAAACAGTCAATTGGGGGACCTTTAACTTTGACCTAGTGGCCTCATGTTCACCTTTACTTTCTGGCAGCCCTTCTTTTTCACCTGAAGCATTTTCTTCAGGGGAAGACTGTTTCAACAAAGGATTCCATCAAAGCAATAGGTTTCATTTTTGTCAAGTATTGATTGCAACCATGCCCACTTCATCTCAGACAAGCGATTGCCCCGGGAGACCACAACATTAGTAAAGGGATCTTTAGGAATGTTTATTTACATTACATTTACAATTACATTGGTGAACAAAGCATTGAAACATCTTTAAATTACTAAGGTAGCATTTGAGCATGGGCTAAACTCAAATACATTTTTGGCTTAGATTGGTCTTGGAAAACATTGTCTATGTTGTTTCTAAGACTGGTAGAGCAGGGGACTTTGTCCTTTTTCAGCATTGTCTTGAGGAAAACTAGATAGGCTAAGTATCATACTGCCAAAGAGCTTTCAGTGTGACTTATAGCAACCCCTTAAGCTGGTATGTGAGCAGCTGAACACCATAAGATGCTTGCTCAGCTTCCCCAAGATGAGGACCCACAAAATAACCATCTGTGTACACATTCAGCACAGGTCTTGTAGCAGTGTAGTCAACACTGCTCCCTGACACAATTGCGTGCCACCTGCAGCATTTATTCAACACAAAGCCAGTTTCACTCAGGGCTCTCTTTGACCTTCCTTTTTGAGCGCTTTGCTTATCTACCTCCAACCCTCTAAGGGCCAGACTCTTCTCCAGGCTGATAGTGGGGGGTAGATCTCTCTCCTCTGCAGGTGCCTCCCTCTGGAATGGCCTCCCTGCTCCTCTCAAGCTTGTGCCGGACCTACTGAAGTTCCGGAAGCAGCTCAAAACTTTCCTCTTCTAGTCTGCTTTCACTCTCTCCCTCCCCTGCTGACCTACCTGACCTACCTGTCTGCTGCACCAATTGGTTGCTTTGCTACCCTCAAAGTCTCACTGGGTACCAGGCTTTTTCTTGATCAGTCACCCTTGCACTGCCTCCAGGCCTGCCACACACCTGGAGGCTGTAATTGTAACCCTACAGTCCCTTGTTCTCCTTTCACTACCAAGTGCTGGCTGCACTTACTCAGAGCATTGCTGCCCTGCCTTCCCCCTTCCCCTTCCCTTGCACTTTTACCCTCCCTTTCCCCTTCCACTTCTCGTTCTTGCACTTGCATGATCTAAATGACACAAGGCCTAGTAGGATTGTTTGTCTTGTCCTCCCTTGTTTTATTGCACCTAGAAACACTTGTGTAAAGGCTCATTAAATATGATTTATCATATCATATCATATAATATCATGTGAGACTTGTAAACATGACCTCTGATAAAATATAGCTTCAGTGAACTGAGGTCAATACACTCTTTGAGAAAAGTAGGTATCTTTTATAAGTGAGGCAAACTAAAACCACCCTTGTCCCCTGGCAGTCAGGCCTGATCCTTTAACCATGTTCTTCCACAAAGACCTATGTTACCGCAATTCACTAAATCAGAACTACTGCGAAAACTCAGGTAGGACACACGAAGGGCCGGATTACAGAAACTTTGCACCTGCACAAGTGCAAAGTTGCACGGCATTAGCACTAGGACAACGTTTGCCCTAGTGCAAAAAAACATTGGGCCCATATTAAAAAAAACATTGGCATCAACTCAAGTGAAATTTTGCAAGGTATAAAGACTAGGGAAAAATTTACCATGGTGCAAAACATGCACTTTTAATCAATTTGTACACATCGGCAAAGTTTGCCCTAGTGTTAACACCATTCTGTATTACCACTAGGGAAAATTATACCCTGGTGCAAAAATGCATGGTTTTGAAGTAGTGCCTATACCATGCTAAATTGCACTTGCCATGGTGCAAAGGTTTTTTAATATGGCCCAAATGGTTTTTGCACTGGGGCAAGCTTTGTTCTAGCGCTAATACCGTGCAACTTTTCACTTTCACCGGTGCAAAGTTTCTGTTATCTGGGCCCATGAGTCTATATTGCTTATACTACCCTATTGGCTTCCTCACACACAATTATCCTGCCTCTAGTAGACTTCTATTAGAGCAGTATTTCTGATTTATTTTGTTGTTATGAAGACCATTTACTGTATGATGCATAGTTTAGCTATCAGCGTGCCTGTATACGTTCTGGACCTTTTCTAGTTTATCAGTTTATAAATCTAACTCTAGTCTGTGGGCCAGGTTCCTCTCTTTAAGTGAAATCCAGGTGACGCCACTCAGCTCCTATATTCAGAGCGTATCCAGGTCTCCTGCACAGAGCCCTCAAATTTCCCATGGCTGTCTGTAGAAGGACATCCAGTGATGTTTGTTTCCCTTCAAATTCTGGGACTTGTAGTTTCTTATTTGCCATTTGAAATGTACAGGTTCCACACTTACTAGCAAAGACAGGACTGAGTGGCCTACTCAAGCATGGCCACAGGGAACTTGAGAGCACTGTCTGCCATGGCCTAAAGTCAGGCCTGCTTTCTTCCTTTAGGAGCCGCCATCTTGTTGGCAATCCACAACAACACACGTGTCCATGCCTCACAAAAGGTCCACTCACCACTCTGCATAAATCAGCCATTTATGGGCACTCCCTCTCTGCCATGATTGAGGAGCAGCTTCCTCGGAATGCAGCGTGCTCTATCTTCCAGTGGTCCTCAGCCCCTCGAGCACAGCTGCATTGCATTGCTTTAACCCCTTGCATCCCTCTCTCTATTGATTGCGCCTGCCAGGCATGCAAATGGACATGGCATGTTCTGCATAGGGCAGGGGTCTGCAACCTGCTGCTCTACAGATGTTTTGTACTACACCTCCCATAAACCCCCGCCTCTTGACTATGCTGGATAGAGGTGATGGGAGTTGTAGTCATAAACATCCAGAGACCCAAAGGTTGCAGACCCCTGCCAAAGGGAAACATCACATATGCACTGGATTGATCTCCTGTCTGTACACATGCTTAGTGGCTGTATTCTGGCTATTCCGCTTACTTTCATTACATTCGCTGTAAGAAAGTTTCACCATATGGTATTTTTTTGCAGCAGAAACAACAATTCTCAGGTTCTAGAACTCAGACATCAGGCCCATCATTGCCATCACCGGCCTCTCCCAGATGTGCAATGGAGAAAGATCTGGGCTATCAAATGGCCACCACACATGGCTGAGAGAACTGTAAGCTTTTTACATTTGCTGTGTTTGTACGAATCAGATTGGCCGGGGCACTCGTCCTGTGTTAGGTAAAGTGGACGACCAATAACGGATGAAGATGAGGCAGCAAGTGGGGAGCGGAGGGAGAGAGAGAAAGTGGATGACTGATCGGGGCAATTGTTCAGTTTTATTTCACTTTTACCTTGTTCTCTTCATTGTTTGCATTAGGTATGTTTTGTTTATATTTTTGCATTTTTCACAATTTAAAAGTAACAAGTGAAGGTGATGACTAGGACACATCCTTGAGATGACTCGCCCAAGAAACCTGGCCTGGGACCCTTCTCATGGCCAGGGAAATGCAGACGCTTCCTGATCCTGATTCCTGATCCTGACCCTGGGGGTGGTGTTCTGCAGGAAGAACACATGCGGGGGGAAGCCAGTTGGGAAGAATGGGAAAACCCCTTCAATAACTTTCCCAGGGATACCACTATCCTAATGGCTTATTGTAAAGTTGAAACTGTGAAGAGGAGTGAATTGAACATTGGGGACTTCAAGTCCCACGATGCCAAAAGTACTGGGATGAAGAAGAGGGATGCAGAGGCTTTGAACTGCAGGTTGCAGACCATTAAGGTTAACGACCCACACCTGAGGGAGACTGGGAGCCATGAAGACCCCCTCAGGTGCAGGCCATAGAGAGGAGCAGCAGTAGCAGAAGGTGGAGTGCCTGCCGTGACTCCACAGCAGACTATTGCTGTACGGATGCCGGTTCTGCAAGGGTCTCTTCCTTCAGGATCTCTGTTTGTGGAGATCGGGAAGTGGGAACGTTCTCCCCAGGGCAGAACAGGCTCAGGTGGCAGGTGAGCACCTGACAGCCTGTGGAGCCAGGAACGTTCCACTTTTGAAAAGCGCAGTACGAAGAAAACTGAGCGAGGCAGTTCTCCAGTTCACCTGAAAGCGTAAGAAGCAGAGAGCCCAACTGCAGCAGAGCGAGCGGAGTTGCAAGCCAAACCCTGGTGAGTACACTTGAATACTTTGACCCCGGAGAGCTCCATGAACACTAGCTGAATGCTCGCATATTAAATGCCGAACTAATGAGAAAGAAACTTGATATCAGAAAAGTCAATACTGTGTGTATTGAACTGGTGAAAAGGTAAGAGATATTTATGCTAAATGTCACATTGATACGAAGGGGAAGAAGCAGCAGAACCATTGTGAATTTAAAGGTCAGAATAATTTCCAACAACACTGAAGGGCAATATTTCTAAAAACCAAAGCCAACAACTTTTGCCAAAGCCAAAAGAAGGCAATAACTATCAAGTTCAAGAGAACCAATATTGCCAAAGTCGAAAGGGGGCAGTTAAGCAGCCAGCTGTGTATGGACCCCATTGTAAAAGAGAAACAGGCATTAGAAAGAACTGACCTGAATAAGCATTGCCTAAGCCAAACAAAGCAGGAGTCGGTGAAACCCAGTGTCAGCACTTGGTTACAACCAGAGTGGGAGAACAAGAGTGGCAGGCAGGCTGCCCTTCGGACAGAAAGTGTTCAGGAGGAGAGGAGCATAACCTGCATTGCAGGTGGAAATCACAAGTTTGGAACAAACATCACCAATGTGTCTCATGTTTTTCCAGAAGACGTAGTCAACACTGAGGTTGTGGAAAAAGAAAGACTGTATAAGCTGTACGAAGAAGAACTGATGTAGCAGTTTCACATTGTCCTGGCACGAGAATAGACCAGGACAAGGGACTTTTGTAGGAAAGGCCTGGCAGGTCAGTGGACCAGACAGAACTCTTTAAAGTATGGTGCTATTAATGAAAGTGTTGAAGAAGAAGTGGCAAGTCTACCAAAGCTCATGATTAATTGTTGTGGAATTATCTTGGCTAATCAACATTGCTGATGAAAGCACATTAAGAACTGTTGCAGAATCATCCTGACAGAAGTCATTTTGTTAACATTTATACACAGTTGAATGACACCTCTTTGTTGCCAAGAAGTAGTTTTGTAGAACTCTCTACCAACAGGAGAGAGGCAAAAGACTTGTGGAACATTTTGAACGGTTGGTTAATCCCAAGCAGGAGACTTACTGGCGCAAGAGGAACTTTATTTGAACTTTGTAATATTATCGGATTTCTTTATCCTTTTGAATTATTGATTAAGATCCTGATTGAATCTGGAGAAGGGGAATTCCCCCAGATTACAAGGTGGAACTATTACCAGGCCTTTCAGATCACTGTTCATCGTGGGATTACCTTGTTGAGTTTATTGTATGTACAAGTGTGAGGGATGGAATCCTTTTGTAAGAGTGTTTTCTTTAGCTTATTATATAGATAAGAAAATCCTCATTAGGTTAGGTATAGTGAGGCGTTTATCAAACCCTTTTGAGTTTAACAAAATGGCATCTTTTGAAAAACCTTCAGAACGTTGTCCATCTCCCATTTCTGATCCCTCACAATGCACAAATCATAAGGGACAATAAAGACAATAAATGTTTTTGAAAAGGAAAATGGGTTGAGCACAGTCTTTTAGTCCTTTGCATATTTGCAACTGGGGTTTGTGAGGAACCTGAGAGCATCATCACTTCTTTTTCCCCTGGATCTGTCTCTCAGGTGGCCAGAGAAAGGCCATCACTTTTGGATCATGACCCTGTGGGTGGATATGTGAGGGATGATCACCTGGCTGGAGGGAACCTGTGGAGTGGGGAGAGGATGTCCTTAGGTGAGACGTGGTATCCCCATTCCCTTTGCAGAATAAACCCACTATCCCTCAAGCCTTTGTGGGCTACGGTCAGCCCTTTCCCTCATCTACCACCCAAAATGTCTTCCAGAAACACCACATTAATGCTGGGATGAGGAGGGGACAACACAGAGTTATCCACACTTCATTTACTAAAACAAGCTTTAATAAACATCAATTTGTTTGTCCTGGGATGAAGAAGAGGAATCTGGAATTAATACAGACTAAATGTGACTTTTTTCAAGGTGAGCGAACTAGCTCTAATGATCCCAAGCCTTGGTATGGATATTTAAAGAGCTTAATAGAGATCAGCTGGGTAGCAGGAGAGGAAGACGGAGTAGGCAAAGCAACTTCCTTGACCACAGCGTAGAGAGAGTGCTGTGGCATGAGAATCGCTGGAGAACCAAGACTGGATGCTGAGGGAAAGCAGCAGTAAGCAAGGCTGCTGGAAGGCAGAGGTCCGGGAGAACTGCAAGGAAGGGGCAGTCACCAGCTGGAGGACTCACACCGGGAAGCTGAACCTGTTGACAGCACGCCAATTGTGGTAGTGAAGCCATGGAATGCTGCTGCATTGCTAGAGCGAGACCCCAGAGGAAAAGCAAGACTGTGGCTGCCTGGGACCTCAGAGAAGTGCTTTGAAAGACGTCCAGTGAGTCCACTAGAAAAAGAGGGCTCAGATACGCCAAGAGGGCGGTTTTGACCATATGTACAATAAATTCATGAAACCTTTGAACGGGGAACGTAAGAAAGTCAATTGTGAATGCCGAAACAAGTACTTTTGAATACCGATGGAACTGAAAGACATTGAAAGCACTTTTGAATGCCACCCAGAGCAAAAGCAGGTTGAGAACACTTGTGAGTGGAGTGACAGAAAGGTTGTACATGTGGCAAATGCCACAGAATGTGCTGTTTGAGACCCAAGCAGGGGCAAATGTCAAGAGAATACTAAGAAGGGTATGAGATGAGAAACCAGGTATGGGGCAAAGCTAAAAGAGTGCAAGGAACTGCAGGTTAAGATGAAACCTGCATTGACAAGTGCCAGAGGAATACAAAACAAGGGTAGAAAAGTGCATGGTGGCCCAGCAAGCCACGGAACAGTATTAATAGAGTGTGACACTGATGAAAGAATCAAGCTTCACTGTCAAAGGAAGGCAGTGGCCAATTCTTGATGGAAAGCAATCAAGGCGGGGTATTGGTTGCGTGACCTTTAATGGATGAACTGTGTGGTCCAACAACTGCGCCTAGACCAAGTGACTCCCTGTATGGAGAAGCTAAGGAAATTATTCATAAAGAAACTTGTGCTTTGTAACAGCCGCTTATCTGATTTGAACATTAAGAAACAGAACTATCTATATAAGCCCGTGTAATGTATTAATGTCAAAAGAGCTGGGAAGTGTCCCGATAATTTGGTTTTTTTTTGTTGAAAGCTGGAAGACTTGAACTCTTGAGGAGGGAAACCCCTTTTTTGTGTTGTTGAAATCTGGAAGACTTGAACTCTTGGGGAAGGGAACCCCTATGTTGTTTGAACTACTTTCAACTTGGGGAAGGAGGAGCTGATTACAAGCCAAGAACCGGAAGAAGCTCAGAACTTTATTTTGAACACTACTTGATTTGATGCTGATATCCCTACACATTGTATACAATTAGTTGTGAGCGCAAGTATAGGTTATGGACACAGACAGACATTTTAGTTGGACTTCATGACACAGACTCTCCTTAGTTTTCTTAGGTAGGGAAATCCCCTCCTTAGAATAGGGCAAGATAGGCATTACTCCACCCTGCCTTTTAAGGTTAATGCAAGATTTGTTAACACACTTGAACCTGTTGTCTGTGTCTTACTGATGATGCCTTTACATCTCACCTGCCTGTAAGTCTGATTATGGTCTTCCCCCGGGTTACTCGGTTCATTGCCAGCAATCTGATCACCCCCTCTAATGGAGCACCCCCCTTTTTCTTTCTTCTGTGCACCTGCAGATCAGATCACCCTTTGTGTTCATTGACCTCAATTCTCAACCACCCTGGCTTATGACCATTGTCTCCCCTATACTATGAGATAAAGAAGGTATCTCTGTGATCCAACTGGGCCCCGAAGAAGAAGCTACTATTATGTCACGGCTCTGATGACAAAAGATGACGAAAAAAATGGCCATGCTGTCTCCCATTGCCATACGTCTGTCCTTTTATTCCTCATCCATGCATTGTCCCTTCTATAGGATCCTGATCCTGAGTCCCACATATCTTATTCCTGGAGACCCTTGATAGATGCCTCTTCATAACAGTTTTACCCATCCTTGTGAGATTTCTCTTCTGTCATCTCTCTCACATGACTTCTCCCACTACTACGGTGCTCGGTCTTTCTATTTCCATGGATTCAAGTGTGTCCATCAAGCATTACAGTGATTTTTGGGTGCAGGTTATGGGACAAGGTTATGATAGCTTTGATTTTCTATATAGATGGTGGGCGATCCTGTAAGAAGTAAATGGCAGTTGATCTGTCCACCTGCTCCCACTTATCAGCTCATCCCTGTGCAATTACCACACAGTAATTTATTCATTACTCATTCCACCTTTCCCATTGGCACTTGCTAGGAATATCACATCCTCGCTTACTATATGGGGTGTTCTCGTCCATCTGTAAAGCACTTTCGCCATTTTTTTGGTCCAACAATCTGTAGGTTTAAATGGATTCTCAAAGTGAGAAGATTAGACAGGGTGTTTCCAAGATGAGTCTTTCTTTCTTAATATGACAGGGAACTGCATTACTGACAGGGTGCTGCTCAAGGCTTCTACCAATAATACATGAGTGCTTCTCAAAATTCATGGGCACGCTCAATCAAAATAAGAATACTGCACAATATATAAAGGTATTGCCAATAAATGAAGTGGTGCCTAATTTGCCAAGGTGCTTCAAGGGTCGCAGCTGACCGGTCTTCCTCGAAGGAAATCTAATGCAGAATGGTGGCTTCCTCCCTAAGGGCCACCACAGGTTGCCGATGGACCTTAACCCCCTTATTGCAGAGGATCTTAAGAGCCATTGGTTGATATTGCTTTGCAGGCTTTGGATGTAACCAACCATGCCACAGATTTGTCCCCTACTTGTGAGCCTGTTGCTTAATTAGAAAGTTAAAAAAAAGCAAACATCTGTGTGCCTTGGTCAGTTTCTGCTCCACAATCTCTATGGAAGGTTGTTGTTGATAATACATATGGTGTGCTGCTATGTTACACCTCAGGGACCTATTACCAACTAATATCCTCAGGGTTCTGACACTAATATCAGGCTATTCATCATTGTGCCACGGTGCTGTGACCAATGGAACAGTGTGTTGCAAAATATATTGTGGCAAGTGCTCCATTTAGCAAAGTGATGCCAATAAATTCAGGGTGATGATCAATATGATGTAATGCAACCAATATGTGTAGTGTGCTGCTCAATATGCATGCAACTGTCAATAATACCAGAGTGTTGCTTGGTATGCAAGGATGACTGTAGAAACACCGGGCTGAAGGGTGTGTAGAAAGAGGCTTTGAATTAAATAAGAAAAGCTGCAAGGTCATGGCTGGAAGGATTATAATTACTCTTAACCACAAGCACAGCTCTGGGCAACCCGCAGGACCAATGTATTTCAGACTGCCAAACCATTACAGAAATTAGAAAGACCATATGCAATTCAGGTTTGGTCCCATCCCAACGAACTGCTTGGTCACATCCCCTATCCACAAGACCACAAGTATCCCCAAACATGTTTCAGCTTCATTGGGTGTCATCAGTGAGGAGCGCTTCTGTCTCTAGACCGAGCAGGCACAGGACCCACATCTTCGCATATCCGTCCTACTCGGCGGGACATAAACAAAACCAAAGGTTAATTGCAGGAAGGTTTAGAATGAATCTTAACCACAGGCACAGCTCTGGGCAACTCTCCAAACCATTGTTTTTCAGCCTGCCAAGCCATTACAGAAGGGGGAAAAAACAAACAGTCTTGATCCTACCCCAAAGGGGCAGTCCAGCCATAACTGCTTAGTCGAATCCCTTCTGCATAAGACCATAAGGATCCCCAGACATGTTTCGACCTCATTGGGCTTCATCAGAGAGGAGCAGCTTGGGTATCTAGGCCCAGCAAGCACGGGACCCACGTCTGTGCATACCGTCCCAGTCAGGGTGACAATAGCACAAAAAAGAGGTGATGGCTGAAAGGTTTAGAATTAATCTTAATCTCTGGCATCACTCTGGGCAACCCTCCAGACCATTGTTCTTCACCTGACAAGGCATTATAGAAAGGGAAAATACCAAATGTAAATCAGGCTTGGTCCCACCCCAAAAGTGGCAGTCCAGCCAGAATTGCTTGGTCACATTCCTTCTGCATGAGACCACAAGCATCCCCAGACATGTTTTGGCATCAACAGTGAGGAGCAGCTTGGGTCTCTAGGCCCAGCAGGCTTGAGGAATGTGAAGGTGAAGAACGATGATCTGGAGGGTTGGCCAGAGCGATGCCAGAGGTTAAAACTAATTCTAAACCTACCTGCCATCACTTCTTTTTTTGTGCGATTGTCACCCCGAGTGGAACGGGTATGTCCAGACGTGGATCCATTGCCTGCTGGGCCTAGGACCCATAACAGATGGACAAACTAGTGATTTCCACTGCACTGGGAGTGCAATGGCAGTGCTGTGGTTGTAGTGCTGCTGGCACTGCCCTGTGTAGATGCGACAGAGGAGGGTGATTCTCTTTCTTCTTGCCCAGACATGTGCAGTTGTAACCTATTCATTGCACGCTCCCCAATTTAAAACGGGATCCCTAACACCTAGGTCCACACACCATGCATTCCCTACCCTACCCTACCTTAGACTCAGTGATCTGCTCCCCTCTAGCTCATCCCCTGGTTGCTTGTAGGTCCCTTGCTGCCAATTGCCCAACCTCACCCTCCCCTGTTAGCTCCCCACTCCCCTTTTTTCTGTTACCCTCACTGTGTTCTTCCCACTATGATTGTAAAGTGCTCTCTATGCTTCCCAAATCTATGTCTGTGCTCAATAAATACAATAATAATAATAATAATAATAATAATAATAATAATAATAATAATAAACGTCTTATATTTTCCCCTATCATCGAAAGGGAAACACATTTAGACACTCGACATAAATCACCAGAACTACATGATCAGGGGTGTATGGACAGACACATCAATTTGTTGGAATGAAACTTTTCTTTCCTTGTTTTTACACAAATATCTCATTTTTATTGCCATTTCTATAAATATGTAAACTGTTGTTGGGACAACATCCCACATACATGTACATACATGTGCTTCTTGACATTCAAAGGCACTACATAGACAGTCATTCCAATGTCCCAATACTAAACCATGATAAGATCATTTCTAAATAGAGGACAGTATATAGCATTCTAACATTTTACTAATTTCCTTCAGCCGGTTTGATAACAGGCCCAAAAGGGGACAAATGACACAGGAAAGAAGAGCAGAGCTATGGAGTACCTACATCTAGTTACAAATGTTTTTCCGGAGTCTATTTACTCATTTAAATCCCCCTCTACTTCTGGATGCAAATAACACGCTACATCTGTGCTCTGGTATCCTTTGTTTTGTAGGACTAATTGTTTTACCCACATACAGTAGATGACAAGGACATTCAATGATATAAATTACATTTTGACTGATACAGTTTGTGTGTGATCTTAATGTCCACTTAATGTTGTTATACTCAAAGTGATGTCTTGTACCTTGGACAGACGTGTTTTTTTTTTGTTTACTATAAGTGAAGGGAGCAGCAAACACACCTGTTTGATTCATGCATATATATATATATATTTTTTGGAGGTTTGACTCACAGGAATCCACATGTGGGTACTTCCAACACCAATGCCGTCCTGATGAAGGCCATAAAAGCAGGTGAATGAGCGTATTGCTAGTTGCTCAGATTGTCCGAAACACTGCATGTCAACGATTTCTGTTACAATGTTAATTTGTCAGTGTCAAAAAAGCCAGCATTGATGTTCTGTGTTATTTGCATCCAGTAGAAGTGTTGGTTAAGAGAGTAAATACACTCCGAAAAATCTTTTGGAACTAGATGTAGGTACTCCGTAGCCCTGTTCGTCCTTCCTGTGCCATTTGTCCCATTTAGGGCCTGTTATTCAACAGGCTGAAGGTGTAGGATGTTAGAATGATATGTACTGTATTTAGAAATGATCTTCACATGGTTTAGTGTTAGGACTTTGAATGACTGTCCATGTAGTACCTCTGAATATCTAGCAGCACATGTATGTATTTGTATGCAGGGTGCTGTCCTCAGTAACACTTTACATATTTATAGAAATGGCAATAAAAATGATACATTTTTATGAAAACTAGGAAAGGAATGTTTCATTCAAACAAAGTGATGTGTCGGTCCATACACCCCTGATCATATAGTTTGCTCGTATATGTATGAACCTGGGAGATATGGGGAATTGCCAGGTACCTCCGATGTTTTAGACACACGAGATACGTAATGAGTTTACTAGTCTGGCAATGATGAAATCCACTGAGGCCATTGTGTTTATGTTGGCATTTGAAGCTTAAAACTGAAGTAAAGCCTTGACCGGATCCATAGTTTCAAAGTTTTCATCATATCTGGTCCTCTAGCCAGTGGATACATCAATGCAAGTAGCGCTGATTTTACGAACAGCCTGTTTAGCATATTCAAAAGCCTCTAGAATCCCAGAAGAGATGTTTCACTCGGTTTCATTGGCCAGTAGGCACACTGGGATGATCCTGCCTTGCCTTTGTGGTGCATGACATATTCAGGGACATATTCAGGGATTGCCTTGTGTGCTCCAAACAGATATGGAAGCATGTATAGACTTGCATCGGTAGGAAACCTGCATGTGGTCAAGGCGGGGGAAGTTAGCTATTTGCAGCCTTTTCAATATCTTCTTGGCTTTGATAGAATGTGTGAAATACCCAAACACCTTGCAATACATAAGCATTCTGTTGGAAACCCTTATTTCCTTTTATTGGAAGTCTTAAACTGTACAGTTCAAACAACATAACTAAACAGGGCCTCTGGTAGTGTTTGCCATTCGCCTTTGCACACCCATTATTGTTACCATGTTGATCACCACAAAGCCAAAAGACATTGCCGTGGTCTAAACTATCCCAGAATTTTGGCCTTGAGTACTTCCAGGTGTTTACAGCTTTGTGTGACTTCTCCATGGCAAACATGCAATCGTTGCTTGTTGGAAAATAGAGTGTATGGCAGTTGGGGCAGAGATTGCGTCTGCGTAAACTTCATGGAAAGGACCCCTACATTTGAGATGGACACCATGTAAGTGCCGGTCGTCCAGAAGGAGCCATCTTCCATTTCCGTGACTGCCGCAATGAAGATAGCAGTCCATGTTAGGGACAGTGCAGACGTGGGACACACAAGTCCTTCTATTATTTTATTTGCTGGTTCAGTCAGCATTATGGCAGGCGTGGGGAGACGGGTGACCTGTGGGCAGCATCATGAGGGAGGCAGAAGGCGGTCAAAAGCAGTGTGATTGGCGTGGTGCCCATGCTGGCTGCTAAAAACGACCTGACGCGTATTCTTCATTCTGACCTAGCCATGAAATGATGGTCCCCTCAAAGTGTTACCTTCAGCTGCAGAACTCAAAGAGCAGATAAAGCACTTGGCCCTCCAGTTCCCATTACTAATTTGCAAAAGATCACTGGCAGTGACTGATGGCATTATATCCCAAGGGGGCTCTATGCCTAATGGCTTCTTTAGCCAGCACCTGTGAACACTCCCTTAGGAATCGTGATCTTTGCAATCCATTGTACTCCCAATGGTGCCCTTTCTTGGTTGCTTCTGGGCAAACCAACATTAACGTTTTCTGGCGAAATTCCATCATCTGCAAAATTAAAATGTAAATGCTGCTAATTTGAAACTAAACTCATCCAACCCTACCAGGCTGACAATGCAGCACTTCCTGTAAAGCCCTGGGGTGCCATAGGATGCTCGAAGACACCTCATTAGCTTCTAATCCTTATTAATGCCTTGGAGCTGCACAGAACGCCGACTCTCCTGGTAAACAGCGCATTTAGGAAACAGGCACTTGGAAATTAAGGATATTTCGGGCACTTGCCTCGGAGCCTCATGAGCACAAGTTGAAGATTTTAAAGATGGCGGAATCGTAGTAGACTTGGAAGGATTAGAAGTGCGAATTCGATGCCACTTTTCAATGATAGCTACTTCCAAGGATGTTGACATGATCTGAGCTTCTGGTAGAGTTTGCTCTTCATGTATACATTAATACATCATGTATGTTTGCCGTAAGGTTACAAATTAACCAATTATAACCCACACGCATTATGCCTAGTGTGTGACTCTCAAGGGCCGCATAATGTGGGGTTGAATTACATTTGAGAACCACGTGCTTTTCACTGGTGGGTGCGCGCCATAATTAACAAAAACATAGAGAAAATGTGTAACTGTTTTTGCGCAGACAGGATTTGACTATCTCAAACATTTCATCTGCGTTTCTGCAGTCTAATAATTGAAAGCTATTCCTGGTGCACGGCGATGTGACATGCTGTATTTAAACTTATATACACTTGTGCGCAATTCAAAAGCAAAATATTGGCAGTGTAGAGCAACGTACAGATGGCTTTGAAAAGAAAGAGAGGCCTCGAATGCTGGGTTTGAACCTCTCAGTCAGTGCTCCACCATTTTTGTTGTTAAATGTAAAGAGTTTTGAACTAAAATGGTCTAAAATGACACCCACCGTTTGACTGGAATGTGTGATGGTGTTTTTAAATAGATACTCTGTTCAAACGTACATATAATTGTACACATGTCAGGAAAAGAGTATTGGTAGTATAACGCAACCTGAAGACACACTTGTTCACTTAAATGATACATTAATGCATACTCCTCTCACTTTCGTATATAGTGTTTAGTGTTTATGACAAATGTTCTGTTACGTGTTGTTGTTTTTTGTTTTTAGTCGGCGCCCTGAGGCCCCCGGGCTTGACTGTCTTGGCACTATATAATTAATTAATTAATTGAACAAATAAAATAAATAGAGGCCCAGGCACTTGACTTTGAACACAAAGGAAGCAGCCTGGTGAGCTGAGTTGAAACTCCTCCACCAGTTCTCTTTTATTTTGTCATGGTGTGCAGCCTAAAAATAGACTACTGTTAACATCTTTCTGAAAACAAATATTGGTCTTGGGGTCAAAGTGATTCGAAAGTGGGGTTCAAACCTCTCAGCGAGTGCTTTACTGTTTTTTCACTACGCAGCACTGGATGATGTGTTATCTCAGGCGTGGATGGCCTTGCAGTGGTATCTTTCTCCATATTATTGTACTTATCATTGCATCCTAGACTTCCCTCTGAAAATTGATATGGCATCACAGCACTTCACTCAGGTTGACTCGATAGAGTACCCTGCAGGGTAGAACTGCACCTTCACTTTTTAAGCCCAGAATACAGGGTGCCAGGCGTAAAGTGGCACTGATTGCTCTGGTCCTAATGGCTGTGCTCAAAGTGGGCAATGCCCCTGATGTTGGGTGGGGGTCAAGTCAATTTGTACACAGGGTGCTCTTAGGTGCTTTTATGCAAGCGATACAATAATATGAGAGATTTATGAATGTAAAAAGGAGCAGCAACTGGTAGTGATCACATTAGATATCCGTCGCCTTTGATGGCCGCATGACGGAATGTGCATTTTAGCAGATAGGTTATTGAAGCTCTTAACGGACAGCTCACAAAACATTGGGTTTAACAAAGTAACTACACAATTAGAAAACTAAAAGAGCATTGGTCATCTCCAAAAACTGAGTTTGGACTTCTTGGCCACTTGGACATCTTGTGATAGTTCCACTTAGCTACTAAAGGCATGACAGAAGCACCACCCCAGCACGTACATACTTCAGTACACTGTGTGGCACATGCATCAATAGGAAAGAGTACAGGTTATCTGCGGGGGACTTTAACATGTAGAAACCCAATTCACCAAATAAATAAAATGAACAAATGTAGACATTATTAAGTATGTCTACTCAATAATGGGTGCAGAAACGATTATAATGAAGCTGGTAACAGGCAAATGTCAGTAGGGAGACTTGAACCCAGGTCCTGTGGCTGCTCACTCCGTCTGTTGTAGCTCATAGTCCCTCTGATTTACTGCAAGTCTAAGAGAAATGCAAGCCCAGAATTAGGACGTGTAACCTTGATCATCCAAGTCTTTTGACTGCCTTGATATTGTTCACGATGTTGGAGAAGTGCAGAAAAGGTAGCCTGCAGATATGGATAAAAAGAGGGGTACAAGAGCAGCATCTGGACACACTATCCCCAGTTAGAACATTGGGGCTGAATAAACAAAACAAAAAAATCTATCAATGAAATTATTTTCTTTTCCAGTGACTGCATTTTCTCTATATTTTCATGCTTTTCGGTTCAGTTTGCAGGCATGGATTAAAATCTTACAGGGAAGCCAGTCCAGTCTACTTGGGATTAAAGAGGAGGTTCTCTCGAAAATGTTAACGTTTACAAATATTGGAAACATGTCTGGTCAAATTCGCCTCTGTTCCATTAGCTCATATGTAGGTCTAGCTGCCTGCACGGTAAGGCTCAGCTTATTGTGACCGCAACAATAACGTGCACTAATTTCTTACTTCTTATCTGAGCCAATCAAGCTGTGCGCTAGCTATACTCTTTCACAAAATACATACTCACATGTATTGTTTTTGCTTGAGTAGTTTATTTGGTGTATTACAAAACATTGCACACATCACATTCAGTTTAGTTGTTTGTTCTTGGTATCATGTATCAATTGTATCCTCATTGATTTTTGATGTATTACAAAACATTCCACACATCACAGTAAGGTTAATTGTTTGTCCTTGTTATTATGTGTCAATTATATCCTCATTGATTAATTAGTCATCAATTGTATCTTCATTGATTGATTAATCAAGGTTTTTTTTCCAAATTAGTTTGCCCTTAGTATCGTTTATCAATTGTATCCTTATTGGTTAGTTAGTCTCTTTTGATTAGTCATCAATTGTATCCTCATTGATTAATTAGTCTCTCTTGATTGATTAGTCATCAATTGTGTCCTCATTGATTGATTAGTCTCTCAATTAGTCTCTCGACACGTGTTTCTCCATGGGTGTATATCCATGGTTCATCAGGAGAGAAACTCTCTGAAAGGAAAGTATGCATTTTATCACCTTTTTGCTGTTACTCGTGCTGTTACACCTCATAATACATTCACTATAGTGTTATATGTTTTGACGTACTAACCCTATTTAATTGTTTTTATGAAAATTATATTCCTATGCTTTCCTTTTATCCACTTTGTACTGTGGCACAGGTTAAAATACTCCTCGTGGTCAGGTAATTTTCCTATAAGTGAACGTGTGGTCATGAGTGCAATTATCATTATGTTTTTTTATTTCTTTTAAACATTAGGTAACATTATTCTTAAAGGGCACGGGATGATGAGGTCTCTAAATTTCTACAACAGTAGTAGATACGTTTATAATTCAATTTCCTTTGATTTTGATTTAAAGTAGATTCCATATATATACAAAAATAAATAGTGCCCCATTGGCAGTAGAGTTCACTGGCAGGTCCAAACCAAATAGTTTCTACAATACTGGTAAACAAATATGTCATCATTGGGTTGCTTACCAATGTTTATGCTGGTCCCATATGTTAAGGAAAGTTTATACAGTTTTACAAGAACAGTGCCCCATTGTCAATGAATTCTAGGGCAAATTTCACCCAAGTCAAGGGTTAAAGAAAAGTAAAGAATGGCAAAAGTTAGGTTTTGCTGCGAACAAGCCGTACTCCTTACCTCAAATCAAAGATTTCCCGTGGAAACGATTGTCCTTAGCTTCCTTCCCGTGATGAGTCCAATTTGCATCCTATGTCTTTTATGCGCTGCGAAATCGCAGCAGAAATGATGTCATTGTGCTTGTTAGGCCATATTGTAATGTTTCCGATCTGGGGCTAATTTTTTAAATATTGGTTTTGTTTTGTTTTAGCGCTATGAGGCCTGTGGGTTAGTTGGCGCTAAATATAAAAAAAAACATTAGAATAGAACGAATGGTCCAAAGTGAGTTTTGCACTGGTGAAAAGTGACTTTGCACTGCCGACAGACACCCTGATTCATGGAACTGGGCAAAGTGTATTTTTGCAGTGCAAAGTCCGTGCAAATTCAGTGCAGTCATGTTTGCAGTACAACATGACTTTGCACAGACTTTGCACTGCACAAATACACTTTGCACAGTTCTTTGATTCAGGGTTTGTGTCTGCAGTGCAAAGTCACTTTTCAGCAGTGCAAAGTCACTTTGAACTCCTGCCTTGGATTTGTACCTGTTATTTGAATTTAGAATTAAGAATTCGGCAAGCAAGAAATTACAAGTAACTTTACTTCCACTGTGCTAGAGTCAAATGGTATAAAATGCAGAATTTGGATCCATCCCAAAGTTTCTGGCTACTCCTGGAGAACCGCCAGTTCTGTGGGAAGACTGAACAGACTTATTTAAATTCTATTTTGTTGCATCTGGTGGGCAGAGATTTTCTGATGAGTGCACATTTTCAGTGTTAATGTACTGTTTGGGGGCAGAAGCCGTTAGAGTATTTAAGAAATTAAATTGCCTGTTGTTGAGGTTGATGAAAGAGAAGATGGCAGTGGGAGGTGGGATGGAGATGGTTTGCTTGGCAAAGCGATGAAGAAAAGGGAAGCACAATATGTAAAACAGATAAATGTGGTGTTAGAAAGATACAAATTATTTTCAAGGAAACAATGGCTGGGGGAATCAGTGGATTAATTTGTGGCTGTTTTGAGGAATATATTGGCATTATGGGAGTTCACAGGAAGGGAGGATGAGTACATTCATGATCAGCTTATGATCAGTTTATGATGCACACTTTTAATCCCAAAAGGCAAGCAAAGAACCTTCTTCTGTACGAGGCATTGTCAATTGCTAAAGGTATTGAACTGACAAACCGGTGTTTAGGAGGTTAATTGAAAAAACTGACAAGGAGAGCATGCAGTTTTTAAAGCAAAAGGAAGGTGACAAGGAGTTGTGGGAGGATGAGGAGAAGGCGTGTGCTATAAAGAAAAGTGTTAGGTTTGCAGTGGTGTTGGGTGCCACTCAGGCACATTCCCATGATGCTTGTAAAGGTCATTCAATGTACAAGATGTGGCTTTGAGAAACATGCCATGAATACCAAGGAGAGTCTTGCAATGAGAGTGAAGTGCAGGACATGTGGGAAGATGGGGAATTTTGCCAGGTTGTGCAAATCAAACATAGCACTGGAGGGTGAGAGAGCATAAAGTATGGGGGAGGAGTTGGTGGATTGGTCTAAAAAAGTCGTCCATACACTGTGAAGGCGCTTGCAGATTCAGGATCACCTTATACAATAATTTTGGAGAAGTATAAGGAGATTTAGGGACACAAGAAATACATATTACACAACAGTGAAATACAGCCGAGAGTGTATGGCAGTGCCAGAATTGACATTCTTAGTTTTGTGAGGGGTACTAATGCATATGGCGGTTAACACGTTCGGGGGAAGGTGTATGTACCTTCCAAGTGCAATTGTTTCTTGGGGTCAAAACATCAAGGCAAATTGGGTTCAGAGTTACATCCTAGGAAGGAAATGCCAGTTAGGAGTGTAGGGTTAAACAGGTCAGAAGTATTTGCTCAGGAGGTTTCTATAAGCTTTGGCGGGGTGTTTCAGAAGGGAATTGGAATGATATGAAGATACTGTCATAAGATCCATTTGATTGATAGAGTAGTACCATTTGTGCATACGGTTAGGAATCTGCTACTGAGTGTACAAGTGAAAGTGAGAGCACAGTTACAGGGATTGTGTGAACAGAGTATTATCAAACCGGCTATCCCCTATTGTGGTGACACAGTGACCTGATGGTTGCATTAGATTATGTGTAGATTGAAGGGATCTTAATCAGAATATTTCATTAAACGGACATCCTTTATCCAAAGTGAATGAGATGCTGACGACTATGGAGGAAGCTGATTGGTATAGCAGTCTTAACCTATGGTCTGCGTACCATCGTGTGGTGTTACATCTGTTGTCACAGGCATTGACTGCTTTTATGACTTCTATGGGGGCATATTAGTTTAAGAAGATTCCATTTGGCCTGGCAGCAACATCAGCTATTTTTCAGAAAGTTATGAAGAGTTTGTTGGGTGATATGCCTGCGATAGAATGATTCCAGGATGACATCCTGGTGGGTGTGAAAAATGTGTTGGTGCATGATGCCAGAGTGAATGAAGTGTTTTGAAGGTTGGAAATGGCTGGTTTATTGGATAGGATAGAGATGTGTCAGTTTAATTCATGTCAGGTTTCAAATTCAGGTCATTGGCTGACTAAGGAGGGATTGGAAACTCATTCAGATATCGTGGATGTTATTCTCAAGGTTAAATCACCAGGAGACAAGGATGAGTTGAGGTCATTCCTGGGTCTACTCAAATATTATTCCAAATTTGTGGAAAACTTTGCAGCGAAATGTGCTGTGTTATGATATTTTCTTAAAGTTAGGAAGGATTTATTTTGGGGGGTGGTGGAATAAAATGCATTTAGGAGCATGAAAGAAGAGGTGGCTAATACACCTATGCTGTACAGGTTTGATCCAGCAGCTGCAATGATCATAACTGTTGACGCATGTGTGCATGTTTTGGGGGCTTTGCTGAGCCTGGTAAGGAAGGGGGTCAAAGTTCCCATTCCCTTTGCGTCTCGGACCTTGACAGAAATTGAGGCTATGTATTTGTAAGGGTGCATAAGTAGACGAGGGACACTTGTTGGCATAAAGCTTTATTTAACATAAAAATAAGGAAGAACCCTACCTGCCCCTACAACTAAGAGGGGTTTACCTGCCTCAAACAAAAGTAAGGTTGATGTCAGAACATCAGTTAAACTCAAGTAGTCCACTATCCTATGTCCCAGACCTATTTCCTTCCCTTACACTTCAAAGAAAACTATAGAATGGGGAACACCCTGATTCCAGAAGGGTGACTCCCTCCTTCTGGATGGTTGTAGGCAGTTCATGAATGATGGGGGAATATCCTCCTTACCCTGGCCCTCACTAGGCTTTTCTGTACAGTTCACACAGTTGGGGGGTCTCCCTTCCCCAGGCCTTTTCGGGTGGCTCTTTATAGTTCAAGAAAGGTGAGGACAATGCCTCCCTTCCCCAAGCCTTTCTTAGGCTTTCCTTCAATAATTTCAAGGATGTCTGGATTTTTACCAGAGGATATATCTTTCCTCATCTGGTCTTCTCTTGACTTTTGCCAAATGATATCTCTCTCTCCGCCAGTCTTCTCTTCTCATGACGTGGGTCTCAGACCGACTTATTATAATGTCTATTAATCAGGCCTGGTTCACTATCCCAACAGGCAATGCCTTGCATGTCCAATTCTCCAATTCTCTCAGCAAACGGGTCCCAGACCCTTATCTCTAGTCTGTTTTTTTTGGGGTGCTGTCTCACACATGTCTCTGTTTTGTTTCTCTGCTCGGTCCCACTGGTGACGAGGTAGATGGTTCTGCACTTCCTTCCAAGCACAGCCTCTAGGGGTCCAGAGCGCTTTCGTGGACACCCTCTGCATACCTTCTACCTTGGTCTTTGAGGGTTCTGGTCATCTTCAACACCAGCAAGCTTCTCTGGTTTCTCCTTGGGTCTTGCAGTCTGCTCTCGGCTTTCGGGGGCTCCACCATGCTGGTTTCTCCCCGCATGTCGGGTCTTGCCTGGACCATGCGGTTGGCTTCCTTCCTGCCACCGGACATCAGGTTTCCCAGCCTTCTGGTGAGTTTGGGCTCACCTCTGCCATTTTGAATGCCGACTTCCTTCTCCGCGCGTCCAAGTCTCCAGCGTGTCCTCCCTGCACGACTTTGCTTCCCAGCTCGATGCTCCTCTGGGGCAGAACTGACCCCAGGGAAAGTCCTTCATCAGTTTTATGGGAAGTCGACTCCCAAATCTTGGATAGCTAGTATGTTTTATTCTTGGTTTCACGTAGGGATAATCATTGTCCTGCTCTTCTTCTTGTAAGTACTTGTGGAGCCATCTACTCCCATACATTCCTCTTTCTTCCTCATCACATTATTGTCTATCTGATAGACAGGGCTTTTATGCATGAAGTAACTAACAGAAGAACGAGGAGACATAGAGGGTGGGGGTGCCTGGGCCCTATCTGTGTTGTGTGGTGAATAATGTAGGGCAGACTGGTGGTTGATATGCCACATTCTCCCTAACAATCTTCCCTTTTCCAACAGGTGGGGGTCTCCTCACATGGGACCCTCCTGCTGAGGACCAACCTCAGGGGGACTATCGGGCAGCAGCCTCACCTCCCTGGGACCATGGGAAGGGCCCCCCTCTGGGGGAGAAGTGATTTCCTCAAGGGATTTGTCAGACTGTCCACAATTGAATGTATCTGGCATGGTATTGGGCCTCAAACTAGTTTTAAACATATGTTTGGGGTATACCCTATAAAGTTAGGAGTGACCACAAACCTCTTGTGCATTTGCTTTCATTGAGAGGTTCAGGTTTGGCAACACCTAGAATTTCTAGCCGGCTGGCTGTTTTACAGGGTTTTAACTTTGTAGCGGATTATGTTCCAGGGCATTATAATTCAGTCGCTGATTGCCTATCCAGGGCTCATGTCAAGGTCAAAGTGCGGGAGAGTGTTGTCAGTGATGAATGGATAGCCCAACTGGTGGAGACTGTTATGAAGGGATTTTCTAAGGACATCTGGTTGGAGAGTGTAGAGAAAGACCAGGAGATGACAGAGGGTATGTAATGTACCAACCGAGTATGGAGGATGGGATCAGTGGTAAATTCACCCTATTACAGGGTTAAAGATGTGTTCAGTAGCTCGGCATGAGGCTTGGCAAGGGGTGAGAGGTTGATCCCTCCAGCATCAATGCAGGGTGAGTTGGCGAGATGGGCTCATGTTGGACATTTAGGCAAAGTTCTCACTAAGTGGAGATAAAGGGCAATGGTTTGGTGGCCTGGAATGGATACCGTGGTGGATGAAGAGTTGGGGTTGTGCATTCCTTCTAGTATGAGTGACAAGACATTAAAAATGCAGACAATGAAGGCAGGTACGGCCAGATCTGTCATGAGGAAAAGTGTCAATTGATTTCATGGGTCCCATGAATGTTTGGGAGGAAGAAAGTAGGTTATAGTTTTGGAAAATGGAGTTCAACTGGTTTCATGGGAGATGCACTGGTTCTTGAGTCCCATGGTACTGAGAACCATATGCTTTGTATAATCCCAAGGCAAATGAGATCATGGAATGTATGTATGGTTAAACCAAGGAGACGATCCAGTTAGTGTGCACCAACAGTTTAGAGTGGAAGTGTTGTGTGTGGGAAATGATGAGGGCATTCAGATATACCCCTCATGTTCTGACTTGATTGTCGCCATTTGAAAGGATGAGTAGTAGGAAAATTAGATCAGAATTATACCCACACTTTTAGGTGATACTGTCAATGAGTAGGTAACGGAAGAGGTGTCTGTTAAGTGTCCAGTCAGGGAGGGAGATATTGTGAAAGTGAAGAAACCTTTTAGCATGCCAAAGGGATGTTTACAGTAGTTTGCTTTTATAGTGGTGGTTAACGTGGGCAGGAAACATGTTGTGATTAGCAATGGAAGGCAGTGGAGTATGGACTGCGTGACTATTGTGAGGTGTACAGGGTGTTCGAACCCGTTCCTCCTCAACTGATATATAGATAAAATGGTAGGTAGGTCAAATAGTACACTCTCCTGTCTATCATTGTAGAAATCCTTGATATAAGAAAAGCACAATGTCAGATAAATATGTATTTTAAAATAGGATACTCAAAAGCAAATGGTTTCCAGTCCTAAACCAGGTGTGGGGAACTATAAACCATGCCAAGGGTTTTGAGATAAGCAAGAAGGACTGACACATGGATTTTGGCCGAAAAATCTGCAATTTGGAACATTATGTTTGTAGGTTAAAAATTGAATTGGCATAGAAATCATATAAGAATGAGATACGGTTAGGCAATTAATAGAAGCTTCTGACACATTTATCTATGTTCTTGAGTTCTTGTAGAGAATGTGTGCAAAGTGTGTCATATCAAATTAATTTCAAAGCTCGGCTGTATTATTTGGCACCATAAAATGAGGAGATATATATATATATATATATATATATATATATATATATATATATATATATATATATATATATACATATATATATATATATACATATATATATATATATATATATATATATATATATATATATATATATATATATATATATATATATATATATATATTCTAATATTCTAACAGTGTTGTGTGCCAGAAAACTATGAAGGAACCAGGCAGCCAGTGATGAGGCAGACGGGGACATTAGCAGAGGAGGGGGAGAGGAAAGGAAGAAGAGAAAAGGAAGGTCTTGAGCAGCTTCCGCAAGTTAAGGAGATTCGGCTCAAGTCTGAGAGGGGCAGGGAGGTCATTCCAGGGGGAAACTCCTGTGGAGGAGAGAGATCTACCCGCCACTCTTTGCTTGGAAAAGGGTCTGATCTGCAGAGAGTTAGAGCTAGATGAGCGAAGGGCTCTAGCAGGGAGATATTTAGGGGGAGAGAGTTGGATGTAGCAGGGTCCCAGGCCCAGAGAGCCTTGTGGATGACGTAGAGGGTCTTAAACTTCATCCTTCCCAGCAACCGGGAGCCAGTGGAGAGATTTAAGGGCTGTACAGATGCAGTCCCTGGGTTTAAGGCCAAGGAAAAGTCTCACAGTCCTGTAGCCATGGATTAAATGAAGGGGACAAAGGGAGGAGTTAAGAAGATTAAGGAAGAGGCTGAGACAGTTGTCCAGCCTGGAGAGGACCAGTGATCTAGAGACATTGAGTTTCTGTGATAAGATGAGGAAAGGAAGAATGCTTCTTAGGAAGTGTAGCTGAAAGTGGGCCTTCATGGCAAGGTCTATGATGGGAGGAGAGAAAGAGAGAGAGAAGTCAAAGATGACACCAAGGTTTTTTGATTCACAGGAGGGTGAGGGGGGAATGGAGGATAGCCAGAGTGTGGGAGGGAAAGAGGGAGCAGGGGTCCCAATGAGAAGGATCTCTGTCTTACTGACATTAAGGTAGCAATCGTTAGCAGTGCACCATGATTGAATAGCAGACAAGCAATCAGGAATGAGAGAGGAAGAGGAGGATGCAGAGGAGGGAAGCTTGGAGGAGAGCTGCATGTCATTGGCATAGCACTGGAAGTTAGGAGAAAAGGTGGATATCAAATGGGCTAGAAGGGCCAGGTAGATGTTGAAAAGTCAAGGCAAGAGGATAGTGCCCTGAGGCACACCGCAGGTGGAGAGTGAGATGGTGGAGAGAAAAGGGCCCAGTTGAGCCTGGGAAGGTCAGCCCGAAAGAATGGATGTCAGCCAGTCCACAGCCAAGTCCGTGATGTCAAGGATATCATAAAGCAGTTTTATCAGGGTGGCATGATTGACCTTATCAAAGGCAGAGGAATGGTCAAGAAGAATGAGAACGGAATGGAGAGCTGTAATCGAGATTTGAGAGCAAATCTTCACGAGTGTTCAGGAGAGCAGTTTCTGTGCTTCCGGCAGCTCTGAAGCCAGACTAGTGGTCATCGAGATATGCAACAGATTCAGTGTGGTGGATAAGCTGGGAGATGGCCAGCTTCTCCAAGAGTTTGCCCAGGAAGGAGGTAACAGAGATAGGACGGCAGTTTGCCAGACAGGAAGGGACGGCAGAAGGCTTTTTGAGGAGAGGGTGCACAAGGGAGTGCTTGAGGAGTGAGGGGAAGGATCCAATGGCAAAGGAGTGATTGCAGAAATCAGCCAAGGCTGCAGCAAGGGAGACAATGTTGTCCTTGATAGTTCTGGGGAGTAGGGGGAGCACCTGTTTGAAGAGACTGTCATGGAGCAGACTTGTCTAGAAACCTCATCAGGTGATATAGGAGAAAAAGAGGTGAGTAGGAAGGAACGGGAGAGGGTGGCCAAGGGAGGCCTGAGAGCAGGTGAGGGAGAAGGGAGGGGTTTAGAGAAGAGTGAGGACACAATGAACAGAGTTTCAGAAATGAAGTGAGAGGCCAGAGAAGTGCAGAGGGCCAGGGAAGGCAGAGGAGAAGTGGAGACTGCAGTAGTGTTGGCGAGTTCCTTGCAGATTTTGAAACCTTCAGCCATGTTGTTAGTGGCCGCAGAGATGTGGGCATTGATAGACCCTCTTCTTTGCACAGATGGAGAGTCTGTATTGCCTTTGGAGTAGGCGGCAGGCCAGTTTTTCAGAGGATTTGATCGAGGCCTGCCACTTCCACTGAGTCGCTCTGAACATTTGCTCATTTTTGTTCTACCCTTTATACTGACATGATGTCAGTGCATATTTAAGCTCATGCACTGAGGCTTGGCCAGGATTGTGGCGCAATGGCACACCCCCAATTTATTTCCTAAGAGCAAGTCGATGGCAATCAGTTGGGAGAAAGGTCATTGTCCCAATGGATCAGAACCCCTTTCGATGTCTGAAAGGCTGTTAGCAAATGCAATCATGCATTTAATATGTAGCATGAATGATTTTAGGCTGATGAGTCATTCATAATGTTTGGAATGTGGTTGGGTCATTAAAGACGTAGTAATTCCCTGAGGGGCAAGACTGCTATTAGACCATTCCATCCAATGTGGATAAAATATTCATTTTAAAACAAAAAAAGACAAAGGAGAACCACTTGAATGTTGCCACGGAAGAATTATTCCAGCCATTACAGCCCTTTGCCACTACATTGTCTGCAATGAAACTACCAACATGCCAATCTTTTATTTCAGCTTTATAAAACTGTACAGAGGGATGTACAGGGCATTATGGGCCTGAGTACAGCAAAGACATTTCACACACTGTATGGGCCCGTTAGACCTGTTACTGCCCAACAGTAGGGTTTATATAGGGTCTTTAAAGCTACTATACCCAGTGTAACTCTTTATAATATATACCAGTATGTATACGTATATAGGGGTTGCAACAACTCAAATCCACATGGGTGGTAGCAGGAAAATGGCTGTGGATTTACATCGTTGCTGGCAGCCTTGGAATGCAGCGATCTGAATAATCATCGGGCTATTCAAACCAATCTGAATGCTATACTGGTTTGTGCAGCCCATATGTTGCCCAATGAGAATGTTGTTTGAACATTTCGCTGGTTATTGTACAGCAATCCAATCCGATCCGATCTGAACTGGGGCCCAGGTTTTAGGACCAAGCATAGCAAGGGCCTTAACGATGGGTCCCGGAGCTGTTACTGCCCGATCCGGGCTACTGGATTGACTATTATTGCTATTAGCATCTCAGGTTCTCAATCTGAGTTTCTTGTTTGAATGAATGGGACGTGCTTGTGGTGTTCCGTTCATTCAAACAAAATACTTACTTTAGATGGTCGCCGTGGAGCCCCTCTTCCATTTCTATGGTGACGTGGGAGCAGTGGCACTGGTGATGACTCTGCCAAAGGAATCATTAAGTGGGATCTGAGGGGGGTGGGGAATGAAGGGACTAAGACTGCTGGGGTGGGGAGGCTGGGAGGAAGATGTCAGGGTAGGCGAGAGCACACTTCATGGCACCTTTAAACATTGTACAAGGGAGATAGCACCTGGCACGCTTCATGGCACCTTTAAACATAGTCCCAGGGAGATAGCACCTGGCACGCTTCGTGGCACTTTTAAACATAGTCCCAGGGAGATAGCACCTGGCACGCTTCGTGGCACATTTAAACATAGTCCCAGGGAGATAACACCTGGAACGCTTCATGGCACATTTAAACATAGTTCCAGGGAGATAGCACCCTGTTCGCTTCATGAGACCTTTAAACATAGTCCCAGGAAGATAGCAACTTGCAGGCTTCATGGCACCTTTAAACATAGTCCCAGGGAGATAACACCTGGCACGCTTCATGGCACCTTTGAACATAGTCCCAGGGAGATAGCACCAGGCACGCTTCATGGCACCTTTAAACATAGTCCCAGGGAGATAGCACCTGGCACGCTTCATGGCACCTTTAAACATAGTCCCAGGGAGATAGCACCTGGCACGCTTCGTGGCACATTTAAACATAGTCCCAGGGAGATAGAACCTGGTATGCTTCGTGATACATTTAAACATAGTCCCGGGGAGATAGCACCCTGCACGCTTCATGGCACCTTTAAACTTTGTCCCAAGGAGATAGCACCCTGCACGCTTCATGGCACCTTTAAACATAGTCCCAGGGAGATAGCACCCTGCATGCTTCATGGCACCTTTATACATAGTGCGAGGGAGATAGCACCCGGCATGCTTCATGGCACCTTAAAACATAGTCCCAGGGAGAAAGCATCCAGCACGCTTCATGGCACCTTTAAACATAGTGCCAGAAAGAAAGCACCCCACTCGCTTCATGACACCTTTCAACATAGTCCTAGGAAGATAGCACCCTGCACGCTTCATGACACCTTTAAACATAGTCCCAAGGAGATAGCACCCTGCATGCGTCATGACACCTTTAAACATAGAGCCAGGGAGATAGCATACTGCCTGCTTCATGACACCTTTTAACATAGTGCCAGGGAGATAGCACCCTGCACGCTTCATGACACCTTTAAACATAGTCCCAGGGAGATAGTACCCGGCACGCTTCATGGCATATTTAAACATAGTGCCCGAAAGATAGAAACCCACTTGCTTCATGACACCTTTCAACATAGTCCCAGGGAGATAGCACCCCACTCGCTTCATGACACCTTTCAACATAGTCCCAGGGAGATAGCGCCCTGCACGCTTCATGACACCTTTAAGCATAGTCCCAAGGAGATAGCACCCTGCATGCATCATGACACCTTTAAACACAGTGCCAGGGGGAAAGCACCCAAGCACCCTGCATGCTTTATGACACATTTACGCATAGTGCCAAGGAGAAAGCACCCTGCCCGCTTCATGACACCTTTAAACATTGTGCCAGGGAGATAGCACCCTGCACGCTTCATGACACCTTTAAACATGCTGCCTTGGAGATACCACCCTGCACGCTTCATGACACCTTTAAACATATTCCCAGGGAGATAGCACCTGGGGCACTTCACAACACCTTTAAACATAGTTTCTGGGCGATAGCACCCTGCACGCTTCATGGCACCTTTAAACATAGTCCCAGGGTGATAGAACCTGGCATGCTTCATGGCACCTTTAAACATAGTCCCAGGGAGATAGCACCCGCACACTTCATGACACCTTTAAACATAGTCCCAGGGAGATAGCACCCGGAACGCTACATGGCACCTTTAAACATAGTGCCAAAAAGATACCACCCCACTCGCTTCATGACACCTTTCAACATAGTCCTAGGGTGATAGCACCCTGCACGCTTCATGACACCTTTAAACATAGTCCCAAGGAGATAGCACCCTGCATGCGTCATGACACCTTTAAACATAGTGCCAGAAAGATAGCATCCTGCCCGCTTCATGACACCTTTAAACATAGTGCCAGGGAGATAGCACCCTGAATGCTTCATGACACCTTTAAACATAGTCCCAGGGAGATAGCACCCGGCACGCTTCATGACACCTTTAAACATAGTCCCAGGGAGATAACACCCTGCACGCTTCATGGCACCTTTAAAGATAGTCCCAGGGAGATAGCACCCGGCACGCTTCATGGCACCTTTAAACATAGTCCCAGGGAGATAACACCCTGCACGCTTCATGGCACCTTTATACATAGTCCCAAGGAAATAGCACCCTGCATGCGTCATGACACCTTTAAACATAGTCCCAAGGAGATAACACCCTGCACGCTTCATGGCACCTTTAAACATAGTCCCAGGGAGATAGCACCCGGCACGCTTCATGGCACCTTTAAACATAGTCCTAGGGAGATAGCACCCTGCATGCTTCATGGCACCTAAACATAGTCCCAGGGAGATAGCACCCGGCACGCTTCATGGCACCTTTAAACATAGTCCTAGGGAGATAGCACCCTGCACGCTTCATGACACCTTTAAACATAGTCCCAAGGAGATAGCACCCTGCATTCGTCATGACACCTTTAAACATAGTGTCAGAAAGATAGCACCCCACTCCTCCAGGGCACTCATGCACACAACAGCCTGCAGTGACACAGCTCCTTCTCAGTTCGGCACAGGTAAGACTCAGTCCACTCACTTTCTTGATTTACTGCCATTTTTTATTATCGCTAATTCATCACGCGTCTGGGCTCTCACACTCTTTGATCCCTGTTTGATGAAATCCACTCTAACACATTGTGACCTAGTCACCTTCCTTTGGCCGCCATTAAAATTTACAGGGCATTTATAATAACAGCCCTCCTGAAATCCTGCACCAATCGCACAGTCACGGCTAAGTTTCTTGCATTTTGAAGCTTTTCCATTTTTAACACTTTGTGACCCAGTCACGTCTCTTTGGCCGCTTTTGACTCATGTTAACAAACCCTCCTGCATCAATCGCATAGGCACGGTTATCTGCCATATTTATACATTCAAAACTCACGAAGGTCATTCACTTTGATGGACCTTACTCGAAAACTAATCACCAACCCACGCACGACAAGAGCTTACCTGTACCTCAACCTTTTCTTGCACTAAGCGCTTCCCACCGCCATGTACCCAATTGTCATTTTTGACTCCCTTCCAATTAGATTCGGGCATCTGACTTCCGCAGACTGCCCCCCCAGCCATAATAATCAACAGCTGGGAAAACAAGACCACCGCCATGGCGTCAACTTACTTGCACATGGTAGGTCGACTCCTTGCAGCTCTACTTTCATTATCTGGCAATTCTTGCATCACCGTATCTAAATGCGTTCTCCATTCTTAAACTATAGGATGACGCCCATCTTACTTAACCAAGTCCGACGACGACTTGATGTCCTGAAGACAGTTCGGTACAACTTTTCAGCGCTGCTCCATTTCATCCAGCCACAGCCCTTTGCCATCAACATACCGAACCAGAAACACCAATTAAATTGTGTCGACAATGTTAATGTATTGTGAATGTAAACAATACATGGATTAGTTTGTCAAGATTTATTACTAACCCACCGATATGCAGACTATAAATGTACTTCAGTTTGCATATATTATGTGCAACGACACATAAAGAATTCTGTAAATATGTCTTCTTGTTAAAATAAACCTTCCTGTTTTTTGTACCTTACGATGATCTCTTTTTTGAGCTAGCACTCTCCTAGCTCTTCTGCAAGGAGTATTGTGACCCCCTGTCACGCCTTTGGCCTGGGTAGCCATTGACTCTACTCCCCTTTATCTCTGTACCTCTCAACCCTCTAGAGTCAGGCCCCCAAAAAAAGAGGGTTCCGCCCATTTTTTCTTCCTTACCTTTAAACATAGTCCCAGGGAGATAGCACCCTGCACGCTTCATGACAACTTTAAACATAGTCCCAGGGAGATAGCACCCAGCACACTTCATGGCACCTTTAATCATAGTCCCAGGGAGATAGCACCCGGCACGCTTCATGGCATCTTTAAACATAGTCCCAGGGATATAGCACCCGGCACGCTTCATGGCACCTTTAAACATAGTCCCAGGGAGGTAGCCCCCGGAACGCTTCATGGCATATTTAAAAATAGTGCCGGAAAGATAGCACCCCACTCACTTCATGACACCTTTCAACATAGTCCCAGGGAGATAGCACCCTGTACGCTTCATGACACCTTTAAACATAGTCCCAAGGAGATAGCACCCTACATGCGTCATGACACTTTTAAACACAGTGCCAGGGAGAAAGCACCCTGCACGCTTTATGACACCTTTAATCATAGTGACAAGTAGATAGCACCCTGCACGCTGCATGACACCTTTAAACATAGTGCCAGGGAGATAGCATACTGCCCACCTCATGACACCTTTAAACATAGTGCCAGGGAGATAGCACCCTGCAAGCTCATGACACCGTTAAACATACTGCCTGGAAGATAGCACCCTGCATGCTTCATGGCACCTTTAAACATAGTTCCAGGGAGATAGGACCTGGCACGCTTCGTGGCATATTTAAACATAGTGCCAGAAAGATAGCACCCCACTCGCTTCATGACACCTTTCAACATAGTCCCAGGGAGATAGCACCCGGCACACTTCATGGCACCTTTAAACATAGTCCCAGGGAGATAGCGCCTGGCACGCTTCATGGCACCTTTGAACATAGTCCCAGGGAGATAGCAGCTGGGACACTTCACAAAACCTTTAAACATAGTTTCTGGGCGATAGCACCCTGCATGTTTCATGGCACCTTTAAACATTGTCCCAGGGAGATAGCACCTGGCACGCTTCATGGCAGCTTTAAACATAGTCCCAGGGAGATAGCACCCGGCACGCTTCATGGCACCTTTAAACATAGTCCCAGGGAGATAGCACCCGGCACGCTTCATGGCATATTTAAACATAGTGCCAGGGAGATAGCATCCTGCCCGCTTCATGACACCTTTAAACATAGTGCCAGGGAGATAGCACCCTGCACGCTTCCTGACACCTTTAAACATAGTCCCAGGGAGATAGCACCCGGCACGCTTCATGGCACCTTTAAACATAGTCCCAGGGAGATAGCACCCGGCACACTTCATGGCATCTTTAAACATAGTCCCAGAGATATAGCACATGGCACGCTTCATGGCACCTTTAAACGTAGTCCCAGGGAGGTAGCACCTAGAACGCTTCATGGCATATTTAAAAATAGTGCCAGAAAGATAGCACCCCACTCACTTCATGACACCTTTCATCATAGTCCCAGGGAGATACCACCCTGTACGCTTCATGACACCTTTAAACATAGTCCCAAGGAGATAGCACGCTGCATGCATCATGACACTTTTAAACACAGTGCCAGGGAGAAGCACCCTGAATGCTTCATGACACTTTTAAACATAGTGCCAGGGAGATAGCATCCTGCCCGCTTCATGGCACCTTTAAACATAGTCCCAGGGAGATAGCACCCGGCACGCTTCATGGCATATTTAAACATAGTGCCAGAAAGATAGCACTCCACTCGCTTCATGACACCTTTCAACATAGTCCCAGGGAGATAGCACCTGGCACTCTTCATGGCACCTTTAAACATAGTCCCAGGGAGATAGCACCTGGCACTCTTCATGGCACCTTTGAACATAGTCCCAGGGAGATAGCACCTGGCACGCTTCACGGCACCTTTAAACATAGTCCCAGGGAGATAGCACCTGGCATGCTTCATGGCCCCTTTAAACATAGTTCTAGGGAGATAGCACCCTGTTCGCGTCATGACACCTTTAAACATAGTCATAGGGAGATAGCACCCTGCAGGCTTCAAGGCACCATTAAACATAGTCCCAGGGAGATAGCACACTGCACGCTTCATGGCACCTTTAAACATAGTCCCAGGGAGATAGCACCCTGCATGCTTCGTGGCACCTTTAATCATAGTCCCAGGGAGATATCACCCTGCACTCTTCATGGCACCTTTATACATAGTGCCAGGGAGATAGCACCCAGCATGCTTCATGGCACCTTTAAACATAGTCCCAGGGAGATAGCACCCAGCACGCTTCATGGCACCTTTAAACATACTCCCAGGGAGATAGCTCCTGGCAGGCTTTATGGCATATTTAAGCATAGTGCCAGAAAGATAGCACCCCACTCACTTCATGACACCTTTCAACATAGTCCCAGGGAGATAGCGCCCTGCACGCTTCATGACACCTTTAAACATAGTCCCAAGGAGATAGCACCCTGCTTGCGTCATGACACCTTTAAACACAATGCCAGGGGGAAAGCACCCTGCATGCTTCATGACACCTTATGGCACAGTGCCAAGGAGATAGCACCCTGCCTGCTTCATGACACCTTTAAACATACTGCCTGGGAGATAGCACCCTGCACGCTTCATGACACCTTTAAACATCATCCCAGGGAGATAGCACCTGGGACACTTCACGACACCTTTAAACATAGTTTCTAGGCGATAGCACCGTGCATGCTTCATGGCACCTTTAAACATAGTCCAAGGGAGATAGCACCCTGCACGCTTCATGGCACCTTTAAACATAGTCCCAGGGAGATAGCACCCGGCACGCTTCATGGCACCTTTAAACATAGTCCCAGGGAGATAGCACCCGGCACGCTACATGGCACCTTTAAACATAGTCCCAGGGAGATAGCACCTGGCACGCTTCATGGCATATCTAAACATAGTGCTAAAAAGATACCACCTCAATCGCACCATGGCACCTTTGAACATAGTCTCAGGGAGATAGCACCTGGCACGCTTCACGGCACCTTTAAACATAGTCCCAGGGAGATAGCACCTGGCATGCTTTGTGGCACATTTAAACATAGTCCCAGGGAAATAGCACCTGGCACGCTTCATGGCACCTTCAAACATAGTCTCAGGGAGATAGCACCTGGCACGCTTCATGGCACATTTAAACATATTCCCAGTGAGATAGCACCTGGCACGCTTCATGGCCCCTTTAAACATAGTTCCAGGGAGCTAGCACCCTGTTCGCTTCATGACACCTTTAAGCATAGTCCCAGGGAGATAGCACCCTGCAGGCTACATGGCACCATTAAACATAGTCCCATGGAGATAGCACCCTGCATGCTTCATGACACCTTTATACATAGTGCCACGGAGATAGCAACCGGCATGCTTCATGCCACCTTTAAACATAGACCCAGGGAGATAGCACCCAGCACGCTTCATGGCACCTTTAAACATACTCCCAGGGAGATAGCACCTGGCACGCTTCATGGCACCTTTAAACATAGTCCCCGGGAGATAGCTCCCGGCACGCTTCATGGCATATTTAAACATAGTGCCAGAAAGATAGCACCCCACTCGCTTCATGACAACTTTCAACATAGTCCCAGGGAGATAGCACCCTGCACGCTTCATGACACCTTTAAACATAGTACCAAGGAGATAGCACCCTGCTTGCGTCATGACACCTTTAAACACAGTGGCAGGCGGAAAGCACCCTGCATGCTTCATGTCACCTTTAAGCATAGTGCCAAGGACATAGCACCCTGCCCGCTTCATGACACCTTAAACATAGTGCCAGGGAGATAACACCCTGCATGCTTCATGACACCTTTAGACATACTGCCTGGGAGATAGCACCCTGCACGCTTCATGACACCTTTAAACATCATCCCAGGGAGATAGCACCTGGGACACTTCATGACACCTTTAAACATAGTTTCTGGGTGATAGCACCCTGCATGCTTCATGGCACCTTTAAACATAGTCTCAGGGAGATAGCACCTGGAACGCTTCATGGCACCTTTAAACATAGTCGCAGGGACATAGCACCCGGCACGCTTCATGGCACCTTTAAACATAGTCCCAGGGAGATAGCACCCGGCACACTACATGGCACCTTTAAACATAGTCCCAGGGAGATAGCACCCAGCACGCTTCATGGCATATTTAAACATAGTGCTAAAAAGATACCACCCCACTCGCTTCATGACACCTTTCAACATAGTCCTAGGGAGATAGCACCCTGCACGCTTCATGACACCTTTAAACATAGTCCCAAGGAGATAGCACCCTGCATGCGTCATGACACCTTTAAACATAGTGCCAGGGAGATAGCATCCTGCCCGCTTCATGACACCTTTAAACATAGTGCCAGGGAGATAGCACCCTGCACGCTTCATGACACCTTTAAACATATTCCCAGGGAGATAGTACCTGGGACACTTCACAACACCTTTAAACATAGTTTCTGGGAGATAGCACCCTGCACGCTTCATGGCTCCTTTAAACATATTCCCAGGGAGAAAGCACTCGGCACGCTTCATGGCACCTTTAAACATAGTCCCAGGGAGATAGCACCCGGCACGCTTCATGGCATATTTAAACATAGTGCCAGAAAGATAGCACTCCACTCGCTTCATGACACCTTTCAACATAGTCCCAGGGAGATAGCACCTGGCACTCTTCATGGCACCTTTAAACATAGTCCCAGGGAGATAGCACCTGGCACTCTTCATGGCACCTTTGAACATAGTCCCAGGGAGATAGCACCTGGCACGCTTCACGGCACCTTTAAACATAGTCCCAGGGAGATAGCACCTGGCATGCTTCATGGCCCCTTTAAACATAGTTCTAGGGAGATAGCACCCTGTTCGCGTCATGACACCTTTAAACATAGTCATAGGGAGATAGCACCCTGCAGGCTTCAAGGCACCATTAAACATAGTCCCAGGGAGATAGCACACTGCACGCTTCATGGCACCTTTAAACATAGTCCCAGGGAGATAGCACCCTGCATGCTTCGTGGCACCTTTAATCATAGTCCCAGGGAGATAGCACCCTGCACTCTTCATGGCACCTTTATACATAGTGCCAGGGAGATAGCACCCAGCATGCTTCATGGCACCTTTAAACATAGTCCCAGGGAGATAGCACCCAGCACGCTTCATGGCACCTTTAAACATACTCCCAGGGAGACAGCTCCTGGCAGGCTTCATGGCATATTTAAGCATAGTGCCAGAAAGATAGCACCCCACTCACTTCATGACACCTTTCAACATAGTCCCAGGGAGATAGCGCCCTGCACGCTTCATGACACCTTTAAACATAGTCCCAAGGAGATAGCACCCTGCTTGCGTCATGACACCTTTAAACACAATGCCAGGGGGAAAGCACCCTGCATGCTTCATGACACCTTATGGCACAGTGCCAAGGAGATAGCACCCTGCCTGCTTCATGACACCTTTAAACATACTGCCTGGGAGATAGCACCCTGCACGCTTCATGACACCTTTAAACATCATCCCAGGGAGATAGCACCTGGGACACTTCACGACACCTTTAAACATAGTTTCTAGGCGATAGCACCGTGCATGCTTCATGGCACCTTTAAACATAGTCCAAGGGAGATAGCACCCTGCACGCTTCATGGCACCTTTAAACATAGTCCCAGGGAGATAGCACCCGGCACGCTTCATGGCACCTTTAAACATAGTCCCAGGGAGATAGCACCCGGCACGCTACATGGCACCTTTAAACATAGTCCCAGGGAGATAGCACCTGGCACGCTTCATGGCATATCTAAACATAGTGCTAAAAAGATACCACATCAATCGCACCATGGCACCTTTGAACATAGTCTCAGGGAGATAGCACCTGGCACGCTTCACGGCACCTTTAAACATAGTCCCAGGGAGATAGCACCTGGCATGCTTTGTGGCACATTTAAACATAGTCCCAGGGAAATAGCACCTGGCACGCTTCATGGCACCTTCAAACATAGTCTCAGGGAGATAGCACCTGGCACGCTTCATGGCACATTTAAACATATTCCCAGTGAGATAGCACCTGGCACGCTTCATGGCCCCTTTAAACATAGTTCCAGGGAGCTAGCACCCTGTTCGCTTCATGACACCTTTAAGCATAGTCCCAGGGAGATAGCACCCTGCAGGCTACATGGCACCATTAAACATAGTCCCATGGAGATAGCACCCTCCATGCTTCATGACACCTTTATACATAGTGCCACGGAGATAGCAACCGGCATGCTTCATGCCACCTTTAAACATAGACCCAGGGAGATAGCACCCAGCACGCTTCATGGCACCTTTAAACATACTCCCAGGGAGATAGCACCTGGCACGCTTCATGGCACCTTTAAACATAGTCCCCGGGAGATAGCTCCCGGCACGCTTCATGGCATATTTAAACATAGTGCCAGAAAGATAGCACCCCACTCGCTTCATGACAACTTTCAACATAGTCCCAGGGAGATAGCGCCCTGCACGCTTCATGACACCTTTAAACATAGTACCAAGGAGATAGCACCCTGCTTGCGTCATGACACCTTTAAACACAGTGGCAGGCGGAAAGCACCCTGCATGCTTCATGTCACCTTTAAGCATAGTGCCAAGGACATAGCACCCTGCCCGCTTCATGACACCTTAAACATAGTGCCAGGGAGATAACACCCTGCATGCTTCATGACACCTTTAGACATACTGCCTGGGAGATAGCACCCTGCACGCTTCATGACACCTTTAAACATCATCCCAGGGAGATAGCACCTGGGACACTTCATGACACCTTTAAACATAGTTTCTGGGTGATAGCACCCTGCATGCTTCATGGCACCTTTAAACATAGTCCCAGGAAGATAGCACCTGGAACGCTTCATGGCACCTTTAAACATAGTCGCAGGGACAAGCACCCGGCACGCTTCATGGCACCTTTAAACATAGTCCCAGGGAAATAGCACCCGGCACACTACATGGCACCTTTAAACATAGTCCCAGGGAGATAGCACCCAGCACGCTTCATGGCATATTTAAACATAGTGCTAAAAAGATACCACCCCACTCGCTTCATGACACCTTTCAACATAGTCCTAGGGAGATAGCACCCTGCACGCTTCATGACACCTTTAAACATAGTCCCAAGGAGATAGCACCCTGCATGCGTCATGACACCTTTAAACATAGTGCCAGGGAGATAGCATCCTGCCCGCTTCATAACACCTTTAAACATAGTGCCAGGGAGATAGCACCCTGCACGCTTCATGACACCTTTAAACATATTCCCAGGGAGATAGTACCTGGGACACTTCACAACACCTTTAAACATAGTTTCTGGGAGATAGCACCCTGCACGCTTCATGGCTCCTTTAAACATATTCCCAGGGAGAAAGCACTCGGCACGCTTCATGGCACCTTTAAACATAGTCCCAGGGAGATAGCACCCGGCACGCTTCATGGCATATTTAAACATAGTGCCAGAAAGATATCACCCCACTCGCTTCTTGACACCTTTCAACATAGTCCCAGGGAAATAGCACCTGGCACGCTTCATGGCACCTTTAAACATAGTCCCAGGGAGATAGCACCCGGCACGCGTCATGGCACCTTTAAACATAGTCCCAGGGAGATAGCATCTGGCACGCTTCATGGCACCTTTGAACATAGTCCCAGGGAGATAGCACCTGGCACGCTTCATGGCACCTTTAAACATAGTCCCACGGAGATCGCACCTGGCATGCTTCGTGGCACATTTAAACATATTCCCAGAGAAATAGCATCTGGCACGCTTCATGGCACCTTTACACATAGTCCCAGGGAGATAGAACCTGGCACGCTTCGTGGCACATTTAAACATAGTCCCACGGAGATAGCACCCTATTCGCTTCATGACACCTTTAAACATAGTCCCAGGAAGAGAGCACCCTGCAGGCTTCATGGCACCTTTAAACATAGTCCCAGGGAGATAGCATCTGGCACGCTTCATGGCACCTTTGAACATAGTCCCAGGGAGATAGCACCTGGCACGCTTCATGGCACCTTTAAACATAGTCCCACGGAGATCGCACCTGGCATGCTTCGTGGCACATTTAAACATATTCCCAGAGAAATAGCATCTGGCATGCTTCATGGCACCTTTACACATAGTCCCAGGGAGATAGAACCTGGCACGCTCCATGGCACCTTTAAACATAGTTCCAGGAAGATAGCACCCTATTCGCTTCATGACACCTTTAAACATAGTCCCAGGAAGAGAGCACCCTGCAGGCTTCATGGAACCTTTAAACATAGTCCCAGGGAGATAGCACCCTGTACGCTTCATGGCACCTTTAAACATAGTCACAGGGAGATAGCACCTGGCACGCTTCGTGGCACATTTAAACATAGTCCCACGGAGATAGCACCTGTCATGCTCCATGGCACCTTTAAACATAGTTCCAGGAAGATAGCACCCTATTCGCTTCATGACACCTTTAAACATAGTCCCAGGAAGAGAGCACCCTGCAGGCTTCATGGAACCTTTAAACATAGTCCCAGGGAGATAGCACCCTGTACGCTTCATGGCACCTTTAAACATAGTCACAGGGAGATAGCACCCTGTACGCTTCATGGCACCTTTAAACATAGTGCCAGGGAGATAGCACTCGGCATGCACCATGGCACCTTTACACATAGTCCCAGGGAGATAGAACCTGGCACACTTCATGGCACCTTTGAACATAGTCCCAGGGAGATAGCACCTGGCACGCTTCATGGCACCTTTAAACATAGTCCCTGGGAGATAGCACCTGGCACGCTTCGTGGCACATTTAAACATATTCCCAGAGAAATAGCATCTGGCAGGCTTCATGGCACCTTTACACATGGTCCCAGGGAGATAGAACCTGACACGCTTCGTGGCACATTTAAACATAGTCCCACGGAGATAGCACCTGTCATGCTCCATGGCACCTTTAAACATAGTTCCAGGAAGATAGCACCCTATTCGCTTCATGACACCTTTAAACATAGTCCCAGGAAGAGAGCACCCTGCAGGCTTCATGGCACCTTTAAACATAGTCCCAGGGAGATAGCACCCGGCACGCTTCATGGCATATTTAAACATAGTGCCAGGGAGATAGCATCCTGCCCGCTTCATGACACCTTTAAACATAGTGCCAGGGAGATAGCACCCTGCACGCTTCCTGACACCTTTAAACATAGTCCCAGGGAGATAGCACCCGGCACGCTTCATGGCACCTTTAAACATAGTCCCAGGGAGATAGCACCCGGCACACTTCATGGCATCTTTAAACATAGTCCCAGAGATATAGCACATGGCACGCTTCATGGCACCCTTAAACGTAGTCCCAGGGAGGTAGCACCTAGAACGCTTCATGGCATATTTAAAAATAGTGCCAGAAAGATAGCACCCCACTCACTTCATGACACCTTTCATCATAGTCCCAGGGAGATACCACCCTGTACGCTTCATGACACCTTTAAACATAGTCCCAAGGAGATAGCACGCTGCATGCATCATGACACTTTTAAACACAGTGCCAGGGAGAAGCACCCTGAATGCTTCATGACACCTTTAAACATAGTGCCAGGGAGATAGCATCCTGCCCGCTTCATGGCACCTTTAAACATAGTCCCAGGGAGATAGCACCCGGCACGCTTCATGGCATATTTAAACATAGTGCCAGAAAGATAGCACTCCACTCGCTTCATGACACCTTTCAACATAGTCCCAGGGAGATAGCACCTGGCACTCTTCATGGCACCTTTAAACATAGTCCCAGGGAGATAGCACCTGGCACTCTTCATGGCACCTTTGAACATAGTCCCAGGGAGATAGCACCTGGCACGCTTCACGGCACCTTTAAACATAGTCCCAGGGAGATAGCACCTGGCATGCTTCATGGCCCCTTTAAACATAGTTCTAGGGAGATAGCACCCTGTTCGCGTCATGACACCTTTAAACATAGTCATAGGGAGATAGCACCCTGCAGGCTTCAAGGCACCATTAAACATAGTCCCAGGGAGATAGCACACTGCACGCTTCATGGCACCTTTAAACATAGTCCCAGGGAGATAGCACCCTGCATGCTTCGTGGCACCTTTAATCATAGTCCCAGGGAGATAGCACCCTGCACTCTTCATGGCACCTTTATACATAGTGCCAGGGAGATAGCACCCAGCATGCTTCATGGCACCTTTAAACATAGTCCCAGGGAGATAGCACCCAGCACGCTTCATGGCACCTTTAAACATACTCCCAGGGAGATTGCTCCTGGCAGGCTTTATGGCATATTTAAGCATAGTGCCAGAAAGATAGCACCCCACTCACTTCATGACACCTTTCAACATAGTCCCAGGGAGATAGCGCCCTGCACGCTTCATGACACCTTTAAACATAGTCCCAAGGAGATAGCACCCTGCTTGCGTCATGACACCTTTAAACACAATGCCAGGGGGAAAGCACCCTGCCTGCTTCATGACACCTTTAAACATACTGCCTGGGAGATAGCACCCTGCACGCTTCATGACACCTTTAAACATCATCCCAGGGAGATAGCACCTGGGACACTTCACGACACCTTTAAACATAGTTTCTAGGCGATAGCACCGTGCATGCTTCATGGCACCTTTAAACATAGTCCAAGGGAGATAGCACCCTGCACGCTTCATGGCACCTTTAAACATAGTCCCAGGGAGATAGCACCCGGCACGCTTCATGGCACCTTTAAACATAGTCCCAGGGAGATAGCACCCGGCACGCTACATGGCACCTTTAAACATAGTCCCAGGGAGATAGCACCTGGCACGCTTCATGGCATATCTAAACATAGTGCTAAAAAGATACCACATCAATCGCACCATGGCACCTTTGAACATAGTCTCAGGGAGATAGCACCTGGCACGCTTCACGGCACCTTTAAACATAGTCCCAGGGAGATAGCACCTGGCATGCTTTGTGGCACATTTAAACATAGTCCCAGGGAAATAGCACCTGGCACGCTTCATGGCACCTTCAAACATAGTCTCAGGGAGATAGCACCTGGCACGCTTCATGGCACATTTAAACATATTCCCAGTGAGATAGCACCTGGCACGCTTCATGGCCCCTTTAAACATAGTTCCAGGGAGCTAGCACCCTGTTCGCTTCATGACACCTTTAAGCATAGTCCCAGGGAGATAGCACCCTGCAGGCTACATGGCACCATTAAACATAGTCCCATGGAGATAGCACCCTGCATGCTTCATGACACCTTTATACATAGTGCCACGGAGATAGCAACCGGCATGCTTCATGCCACCTTTAAACATAGACCCAGGGAGATAGCACCCAGCACGCTTCATGGCACCTTTAAACATACTCCCAGGGAGATAGCACCTGGCACGCTTCATGACACCTTTAAACATAGTGCCAGGGAGATAGCACCCTGCACGCTTCATGACACCTTTAAACATATTCCCAGGGAGATAGTACCTGGGACACTTCACAACACCTTTAAACATAGTTTCTGGGAGATAGCACCCTGCACGCTTCATGGCTCCTTTAAACATATTCCCAGGGAGAAAGCACTCGGCACGCTTCATGGCACCTTTAAACATAGTCCCAGGGAGATAGCACCCGGCACGCTTCATGGCATATTTAAACATAGTGCCAGAAAGATAGCACTCCACTCGCTTCATGACACCTTTCAACATAGTCCCAGGGAGATAGCACCTGGCACTCTTCATGGCACCTTTAAACATAGTCCCAGGGAGATAGCACCTGGCACTCTTCATGGCACCTTTGAACATAGTCCCAGGGAGATAGCACCTGGCACGCTTCACGGCACCTTTAAACATAGTCCCAGGGAGATAGCACCTGGCATGCTTCATGGCCCCTTTAAACATAGTTCTAGGGAGATAGCACCCTGTTCGCGTCATGACACCTTTAAACATAGTCATAGGGAGATAGCACCCTGCAGGCTTCAAGGCACCATTAAACATAGTCCCAGGGAGATAGCACACTGCACGCTTCATGGCACCTTTAAACATAGTCCCAGGGAGATAGCACCCTGCATGCTTCGTGGCACCTTTAATCATAGTCCCAGGGAGATAGCACCCTGCACTCTTCATGGCACCTTTATACATAGTGCCAGGGAGATAGCACCCAGCATGCTTCATGGCACCTTTAAACATAGTCCCAGGGAGATAGCACCCAGCACGCTTCATGGCACCTTTAAACATACTCCCAGGGAGACAGCTCCTGGCAGGCTTCATGGCATATTTAAGCATAGTGCCAGAAAGATAGCACCCCACTCACTTCATGACACCTTTCAACATAGTCCCAGGGAGATAGCGCCCTGCACGCTTCATGACACCTTTAAACATAGTCCCAAGGAGATAGCACCCTGCTTGCGTCATGACACCTTTAAACACAATGCCAGGGGGAAAGCACCCTGCATGCTTCATGACACCTTATGGCACAGTGCCAAGGAGATAGCACCCTGCCTGCTTCATGACACCTTTAAACATACTGCCTGGGAGATAGCACCCTGCACGCTTCATGACACCTTTAAACATCATCCCAGGGAGATAGCACCTGGGACACTTCACGACACCTTTAAACATAGTTTCTAGGCGATAGCACCGTGCATGCTTCATGGCACCTTTAAACATAGTCCAAGGGAGATAGCACCCTGCACGCTTCATGGCACCTTTAAACATAGTCCCAGGGAGATAGCACCCGGCACGCTTCATGGCACCTTTAAACATAGTCCCAGGGAGATAGCACCCGGCACGCTACATGGCACCTTTAAACATAGTCCCAGGGAGATAGCACCTGGCACGCTTCATGGCATATCTAAACATAGTGCTAAAAAGATACCACATCAATCGCACCATGGCACCTTTGAACATAGTCTCAGGGAGATAGCACCTGGCACGCTTCACGGCACCTTTAAACATAGTCCCAGGGAGATAGCACCTGGCATGCTTTGTGGCACATTTAAACATAGTCCCAGGGAAATAGCACCTGGCACGCTTCATGGCACCTTCAAACATAGTCTCAGGGAGATAGCACCTGGCACGCTTCATGGCACATTTAAACATATTCCCAGTGAGATAGCACCTGGCACGCTTCATGGCCCCTTTAAACATAGTTCCAGGGAGCTAGCACCCTGTTCGCTTCATGACACCTTTAAGCATAGTCCCAGGGAGATAGCACCCTGCAGGCTACATGGCACCATTAAACATAGTCCCATGGAGATAGCACCCTCCATGCTTCATGACACCTTTATACATAGTGCCACGGAGATAGCAACCGGCATGCTTCATGCCACTTTTAAACATAGACCCAGGGAGATAGCACCCAGCACGCTTCATGGCACCTTTAAACATACTCCCAGGGAGATAGCACCTGGCACGCTTCATGGCACCTTTAAACATAGTCCCCCGGAGATAGCTCCCGGCACGCTTCATGGCATATTTAAACATAGTGCCAGAAAGATAGCACCCCACTCGCTTCATGACAACTTTCAACATAGTCCCAGGGAGATAGCGCCCTGCACGCTTCATGACACCTTTAAACATAGTACCAAGGAGATAGCACCCTGCTTGCGTCATGACACCTTTAAACACAGTGGCAGGCGGAAAGCACCCTGCATGCTTCATGTCACCTTTAAGCATAGTGCCAAGGACATAGCACCCTGCCCGCTTCATGACACCTTAAACATAGTGCCAGGGAGATAACACCCTGCATGCTTCATGACACCTTTAGACATACTGCCTGGGAGATAGCACCCTGCACGCTTCATGACACCTTTAAACATCATCCCAGGGAGATAGCACCTGGGACACTTCATGACACCTTTAAACATAGTTTCTGGGTGATAGCACCCTGCATGCTTCATGGCACCTTTAAACATAGTCCCAGGAAGATAGCACCTGGAACGCTTCATGGCACCTTTAAACATAGTCGCAGGGACAAGCACCCGGCACGCTTCATGGCACCTTTAAACATAGTCCCAGGGAGATAGCACCCGGCACACTACATGGCACCTTTAAACATAGTCCCAGGGAGATAGCACCCAGCACGCTTCATGGCATATTTAAATATAGTGCTAAAAAGATACCACCCCACTCGCTTCATGACACCTTTCAACATAGTCCTAGGGAGATAGCACCCTGCACGCTTCATGACACCTTTAAACATAGTCCCAAGGAGATAGCACCCTGCATGCGTCATGACACCTTTAAACATAGTGCCAGGGAGATAGCATCCTGCCCGCTTCATAACACCTTTAAACATAGTGCCAGGGAGATAGCACCCTGCACGCTTCATGACACCTTTAAACATATTCCCAGGGAGATAGTACCTGGGACACTTCACAACACCTTTAAACATAGTTTCTGGGAGATAGCACCCTGCACGCTTCATGGCTCCTTTAAACATATTCCCAGGGAGAAAGCACTCGGCACGCTTCATGGCACCTTTAAACATAGTCCCAGGGAGATAGCACCCGGCACGCTTCATGGCATATTTAAACATAGTGCCAGAAAGATATCACCCCACTCGCTTCTTGACACCTTTCAACATAGTCCCAGGGAAATAGCACCTGGCACGCTTCATGGCACCTTTAAACATAGTCCCAGGGAGATAGCACCCGGCACGCGTCATGGCACCTTTAAACATAGTCCCAGGGAGATAGCATCTGGCACGCTTCATGGCACCTTTGAACATAGTCCCAGGGAGATAGCACCTGGCACGCTTCATGGCACCTTTAAACATAGTCCCACGGAGATCGCACCTGGCATGCTTCGTGGCACATTTAAACATATTCCCAGAGAAATAGCATCTGGCACGCTTCATGGCACCTTTACACATAGTCCCAGGGAGATAGAACCTGGCACGCTTCGTGGCACATTTAAACATAGTCCCACGGAGATAGCACCCTATTCGCTTCATGACACCTTTAAACATAGTCCCAGGAAGAGAGCACCCTGCAGGCTTCATGGCACCTTTAAACATAGTCCCAGGGAGATAGCATCTGGCACGCTTCATGGCACCTTTGAACATAGTCCCAGGGAGATAGCACCTGGCACGCTTCATGGCACCTTTAAACATAGTCCCACGGAGATCGCACCTGGCATGCTTCGTGGCACATTTAAACATATTCCCAGAGAAATAGCATCTGGCATGCTTCATGGCACCTTTACACATAGTCCCAGGGAGATAGAACCTGGCACGCTCCATGGCACCTTTAAACATAGTTCCAGGAAGATAGCACCCTATTCGCTTCATGACACCTTTAAACATAGTCCCAGGAAGAGAGCACCCTGCAGGCTTCATGGAACCTTTAAACATAGTCCCAGGGAGATAGCACCCTGTACGCTTCATGGCACCTTTAAACATAGTCACAGGGAGATAGCACCTGGCACGCTTCGTGGCACATTTAAACATAGTCCCACGGAGATAGCACCTGTCATGCTCCATGGCACCTTTAAACATAGTTCCAGGAAGATAGCACCCTATTCGCTTCATGACACCTTTAAACATAGTCCCAGGAAGAGAGCACCCTGCAGGCTTCATGGAACCTTTAAACATAGTCCCAGGGAGATAGCACCCTGTACGCTTCATGGCACCTTTAAACATAGTCACAGGGAGATAGCACCCTGTACGCTTCATGGCACCTTTAAACATAGTGCCAGGGAGATAGCACTCGGCATGCACCATGGCACCTTTACACATAGTCCCAGGGAGATAGAACCTGGCACACTTCATGGCACCTTTGAACATAGTCCCAGGGAGATAGCACCTGGCACGCTTCATGGCACCTTTAAACATAGTCCCTGGGAGATAGCACCTGGCACGCTTCGTGGCACATTTAAACATATTCCCAGAGAAATAGCATCTGGCAGGCTTCATGGCACCTTTACACATGGTCCCAGGGAGATAGAACCTGACACGCTTCGTGGCACATTTAAACATAGTCCCACGGAGATAGCACCTGTCATGCTCCATGGCACCTTTAAACATAGTTCCAGGAAGATAGCACCCTATTCGCTTCATGACACCTTTAAACATAGTCCCAGGAAGAGAGCACCCTGCAGGCTTCATGGCACCTTTAAACATAGTCCCAGGGAGATAGCACCCGGCACGCTTCATGGCATATTTAAACATAGTGCCAGGGAGATAGCATCCTGCCCGCTTCATGACACCTTTAAACATAGTGCCAGGGAGATAGCACCCTGCACGCTTCCTGACACCTTTAAACATAGTCCCAGGGAGATAGCACCCGGCACGCTTCATGGCACCTTTAAACATAGTCCCAGGGAGATAGCACCCGGCACACTTCATGGCATCTTTAAACATAGTCCCAGAGATATAGCACATGGCACGCTTCATGGCACCCTTAAACGTAGTCCCAGGGAGGTAGCACCTAGAACGCTTCATGGCATATTTAAAAATAGTGCCAGAAAGATAGCACCCCACTCACTTCATGACACCTTTCATCATAGTCCCAGGGAGATACCACCCTGTACGCTTCATGACACCTTTAAACATAGTCCCAAGGAGATAGCACGCTGCATGCATCATGACACTTTTAAACACAGTGCCAGGGAGAAGCACCCTGAATGCTTCATGACACCTTTAAACATAGTGCCAGGGAGATAGCATCCTGCCCGCTTCATGGCACCTTTAAACATAGTCCCAGGGAGATAGCACCCGGCACGCTTCATGGCATATTTAAACATAGTGCCAGAAAGATAGCACTCCACTCGCTTCATGACACCTTTCAACATAGTCCCAGGGAGATAGCACCTGGCACTCTTCATGGCACCTTTAAACATAGTCCCAGGGAGATAGCACCTGGCACTCTTCATGGCACCTTTGAACATAGTCCCAGGGAGATAGCACCTGGCACGCTTCACGGCACCTTTAAACATAGTCCCAGGGAGATAGCACCTGGCATGCTTCATGGCCCCTTTAAACATAGTTCTAGGGAGATAGCACCCTGTTCGCGTCATGACACCTTTAAACATAGTCATAGGGAGATAGCACCCTGCAGGCTTCAAGGCACCATTAAACATAGTCCCAGGGAGATAGCACACTGCACGCTTCATGGCACCTTTAAACATAGTCCCAGGGAGATAGCACCCTGCATGCTTCGTGGCACCTTTAATCATAGTCCCAGGGAGATAGCACCCTGCACTCTTCATGGCACCTTTATACATAGTGCCAGGGAGATAGCACCCAGCATGCTTCATGGCACCTTTAAACATAGTCCCAGGGAGATAGCACCCAGCACGCTTCATGGCACCTTTAAACATACTCCCAGGGAGATTGCTCCTGGCAGGCTTTATGGCATATTTAAGCATAGTGCCAGAAAGATAGCACCCCACTCACTTCATGACACCTTTCAACATAGTCCCAGGGAGATAGCGCCCTGCACGCTTCATGACACCTTTAAACATAGTCCCAAGGAGATAGCACCCTGCTTGCGTCATGACACCTTTAAACACAATGCCAGGGGGAAAGCACCCTGCCTGCTTCATGACACCTTTAAACATACTGCCTGGGAGATAGCACCCTGCACGCTTCATGACACCTTTAAACATCATCCCAGGGAGATAGCACCTGGGACACTTCACGACACCTTTAAACATAGTTTCTAGGCGATAGCACCGTGCATGCTTCATGGCACCTTTAAACATAGTCCAAGGGAGATAGCACCCTGCACGCTTCATGGCACCTTTAAACATAGTCCCAGGGAGATAGCACCCGGCACGCTTCATGGCACCTTTAAACATAGTCCCAGGGAGATAGCACCCGGCACGCTACATGGCACCTTTAAACATAGTCCCAGGGAGATAGCACCTGGCACGCTTCATGGCATATCTAAACATAGTGCTAAAAAGATACCACATCAATCGCACCATGGCACCTTTGAACATAGTCTCAGGGAGATAGCACCTGGCACGCTTCACGGCACCTTTAAACATAGTCCCAGGGAGATAGCACCTGGCATGCTTTGTGGCACATTTAAACATAGTCCCAGGGAAATAGCACCTGGCACGCTTCATGGCACCTTCAAACATAGTCTCAGGGAGATAGCACCTGGCACGCTTCATGGCACATTTAAACATATTCCCAGTGAGATAGCACCTGGCACGCTTCATGGCCCCTTTAAACATAGTTCCAGGGAGCTAGCACCCTGTTCGCTTCATGACACCTTTAAGCATAGTCCCAGGGAGATAGCACCCTGCAGGCTACATGGCACCATTAAACATAGTCCCATGGAGATAGCACCCTGCATGCTTCATGACACCTTTATACATAGTGCCACGGAGATAGCAACCGGCATGCTTCATGCCACCTTTAAACATAGACCCAGGGAGATAGCACCCAGCACGCTTCATGGCACCTTTAAACATACTCCCAGGGAGATAGCACCTGGCACGCTTCATGGCACCTTTAAACATAGTCCCCGGGAGATAGCTCCCGGCACGCTTCATGGCATATTTAAACATAGTGCCAGAAAGATAGCACCCCACTCGCTTCATGACAACTTTCAACATAGTCCCAGGGAGATAGCGCCCTGCACGCTTCATGACACCTTTAAACATAGTACCAAGGAGATAGCACCCTGCTTGCGTCATGACACCTTTAAACACAGTGGCAGGCGGAAAGCACCCTGCATGCTTCATGTCAGCTTTAAGCATAGTGCCAAGGACATAGCACCCTGCCCGCTTCATGACACCTTAAACATAGTGCCAGGGAGATAACACCCTGCATGCTTCATGACACCTTTAGACATACTGCCTGGGAGATAGCACCCTGCACGCTTCATGACACCTTTAAACATCATCCCAGGGAGATAGCACCTGGGACACTTCATGACACCTTTAAACATAGTTTCTGGGTGATAGCACCCTGCATGCTTCATGGCACCTTTAAACATAGTCCCAGGAAGATAGCACCTGGAACGCTTCATGGCACCTTTAAACATAGTCGCAGGGACAAGCACCCGGCACGCTTCATGGCACCTTTAAACATAGTCCCAGGGAGATAGCACCCGGCACACTACATGGCACCTTTAAACATAGTCCCAGGGAGATAGCACCCAGCACGCTTCATGGCATATTTAAACATAGTGCTAAAAAGATACCACCCCACTCGCTTCATGACACCTTTCAACATAGTCCTAGGGAGATAGCACCCTGCACGCTTCATGACACCTTTAAACATAGTCCCAAGGAGATAGCACCCTGCATGCGTCATGACACCTTTAAACATAGTGCCAGGGAGATAGCATCCTGCCCGCTTCATGACACCTTTAAACATAGTGCCAGGGAGATAGCACCCTGCACGCTTCATGACACCTTTAAACATATTCCCAGGGAGATAGTACCTGGGACACTTCACAACACCTTTAAACATAGTTTCTGGGAGATAGCACCCTGCACGCTTCATGGCTCCTTTAAACATATTCCCAGGGAGAAAGCACTCGGCACGCTTCATGGCACCTTTAAACATAGTCCCAGGGAGATAGCACCCGGCACGCTTCATGGCATATTTAAACATAGTGCCAGAAAGATATCACCCCACTCGCTTCTTGACACCTTTCAACATAGTCCCAGGGAAATAGCACCTGCCACGCTTCATGGCACCTTTAAACATAGTCCCAGGGAGATAGCACCCGGCATGCGTCATGGCACCTTTAAACATAGTCCCAGGGAGATAGCATCTGGCACGCTTCATGGCACCTTTGAACATAGTCCCAGGGAGATAGCACCTGGCACGCTTCATGGCACCTTTAAACATAGTCCCACGGAGATCGCACCTGGCATGCTTCGTGGCACATTTAAACATATTCCCAGAGAAATAGCATCTGGCACGCTTCATGGCACCTTTACACATAGTCCCAGGGAGATAGAACCTGGCACGCTTCGTGGCACATTTAAACATAGTCCCACGGAGATAGCACCCTATTCGCTTCATGACACCTTTAAACATAGTCCCAGGAAGAGAGCACCCTGCAGGCTTCATGGCACCTTTAAACATAGTCCCAGGGAGATAGCATCTGGCACGCTTCATGGCACCTTTGAACATAGTCCCAGGGAGATAGCACCTGGCACGCTTCATGGCACCTTTAAACATAGTCCCACGGAGATCGCACCTGGCATGCTTCGTGGCACATTTAAACATATTCCCAGAGAAATAGCATCTGGCACGCTTCATGGCACCTTTACACATAGTCCCAGGGAGATAGAACCTGGCACGCTCCATGGCACCTTTAAACATAGTTCCAGGAAGATAGCACCCTATTCGCTTCATGACACCTTTAAACATAGTCCCAGGAAGAGAGCACCCTGCAGGCTTCATGGAACCTTTAAACATAGTCCCAGGGAGATAGCACCCTGTACGCTTCATGGCACCTTTAAACATAGTCACAGGGAGATAGCACCTGGCACGCTTCGTGGCACATTTAAACATAGTCCCACGGAGATAGCACCTGTCATGCTCCATGGCACCTTTAAACATAGTTCCAGGAAGATAGCACCTTATTCGCTTCATGACACCTTTAAACATAGTCCCAGGAAGAGAGCACCCTGCAGGCTTCATGGAACCTTTAAACATAGTCCCAGGGAGATAGCACCCTGTACGCTTCATGGCACCTTTAAACATAGTCACAGGGAGATAGCACCCTGTACGCTTCATGGCACCTTTAAACATAGTGCCAGGGAGATAGCACTCGGCATGCACCATGGCACCTTTACACATAGTCCCAGGGAGATAGAACCTGGCACACTTCATGGCACCTTTGAACATAGTCCCAGAAGATAGCACCTGGCACGCTTCATGGCACCTTTAAACATAGTCCCTGGGAGATAGCACCTGGCACGCTTTGTGGCACATTTAAACATATTCCCAGAGAAATAGCATCTGGCAGGCTTCATGGCACCTTTACACATGGTCCCAGGGAGATAGAACCTGGCACGCTTCGTGGCACATTTAAACATAGTCCCACGGAGATAGCACCTGTCATGCTCCATGGCACCTTTAAACATAGTTCCAGGAAGATAGCACCCTATTCGCTTCATGACACCTTTAAACATAGTCCCAGGAAGAGAGCACCCTGCAGGCTTCATGGAACCTTTAAACATAGTCCCAGGGAGATAGCACCCTGTACGCTTCATGGCACCTTTAAACATAGTCCCAGGGAGATAGCACCTGGCACGCTTCATGGCACCTTTAAACATAGTCCCAGGGAGAAAACACCCGGCACGCTTCATGGCACCTTTAAACATAGTCCCAGGGAGAAAACACCCGGCACGCTTCATGGCACCTTTAAACATAGTCACAGGGAGATAGCACCTGGCACGCTTCGTGGCACATTTAAACATAGTCCCACGGAGATAGCACCTGTCATGCTCCATGGCACCTTTAAACATAGTTCCAGGAAGATAGCACCCTATTCGCTTCATGACACCTTTAAACATAGTCCCAGGAAGAGAGCACCCTGCAGACTTCATGGAACCTTTAAACATAGTCCCAGGGAGATAGCACCCTGTACGCTTCATGGCACCTTTAAACATAGTCACAGGGAGATAGCACCCTGTACGCTTCATGGCACCTTTAAACATAGTGCCAGGGAGATAGCACTCGGCATGCACCATGGCACCTTTAAACATAGTCTCAGGGAATTAGCACCCAGCACGCTTCATGGCACCTTTAAACATCGTCCCAGGGAGATAGCACCTGGCATGGTTCATGGCACCTTTAAACATAGTCCCAGGGAGATAGCAACCGGTACGCTTCATGGCATATTTAAACATAGTGCCAGAAAGATGGCACCCCACTCACTTCATGACACCTTTCAACATATTCCTAGGGAGATAGCACCCTGCACGGTTCATGATACCTTTAAACATAGTCCCAAGGAGATAGCACCCTGCATGCGTCATGACACCTTTAAACATTGTGCCAGAGAGATAGCACCCTGCACGCTTCATGACACCTTTAAACATAGTCCCAGGGAGATAGCCCCTGGCACGCTTCATGGCACCTTTAAACATAGTCCCAGGGAGATAGCACCCGGCACACTTCATGGCATATTTAAACATAGTGCCAGAAAGATAGCACCCCACTCGCTTCATGACACCTTTCAACATAGTCCCAGGGAGATATCAGCCTCCATGCTTCATGGCACCTTTAAACATAGTGTCAGAGAGATAAAACCCCACTTGCTTCATGACACCTTTATACATAGTGCCAGGGAGATAGCACCCTGCACACTTCATGGCACCTTTAAACATAGTCCCAGGAAAATAGCACCCGGCATGCTTCATGGCACCTTTAAAAATAGTCCCAGGGAGATAACACCTGGCACGCTTCATGGCGTCTTTAAACATAGCCCCAAGGACATAGCACCCTGCACGCTTCATGACACCTTTAAACATAGTGCCATGGAGATAGTACCCTGCACGCTTCATGACACCTTTAAACAACTGGGAGATAGCACCCTGCACGCTTCATGACGCCTTTAAATATATTCCCATGGAGATAGCACCTGGGACACTTCATGGCACCTTTAAACATTGTTTCTGGGCGATAGCACCCTGCACGCTTCATGGTACCTTTAAACATAGTCCCAGGGACATAGCACCCGGCACGCTTCATGGCATATTTAAACATAGTGCCAGAAAGATAGCACCCCGCTCGCTTCATGACACCTTTCAACATAGTCCCAGGGAGGTAGCGCCCTGCTCGCTTCATGACACCTTTAAACATAGTCCCAAGGAGATTGCACCCTGCATGCGTCATGATACCTTTAAACACAGTGCCAAAGAGATAGCACCCTGCACGCTTCATGACACCTTTAAACATAGTGCCATGGAGATAATACCCTGCACACTTCATGACACCTTTAAACAACTGGGAGATAGCACCCTGCACGCTTCATGACGCCTTTAAATATATTCCCATGGAGATAGCACCTGGGACACTTCATGGCACCTTTAAACATTGTTTCTGGGCGATAGCACCCTGCACGCTTCATGGCACCTTTAAACATAGTCACAGGGAGATAGCACCCTGTACGCTTCATGGCACCTTTAAACATAGTGCCAGGGAGATAGCACTCGGCATGCACCATGGCACCTTTAAACATAGTCCCAGGGAATTAGGACCCAGCACGCTTCATGGCACCTTTAAACATAGTCCCAGGGAGATAGCACCTGGCATGTTTCATGGCACCTTTAAACATAGTCCCAGGGAGATAGCAACTGGTACGCTTCATGGCATATTTAAACATAGTGCCAGAAAGATGGCACCCCACTCACTTCATGACACCTTTCAACATATTCCTAGGGAGATAGCACCCTGCATGCGTCATGACACCTTTAAACATTGTGCCAGAGAGATAGCACCCTGCACGCTTCATGACACCTTTAAACATAGTCCCAGGGAGATAGCACCTGGCACGCTTCATGGCACCTTTAAACATAGTCCCAGGGAGATAGCACCCGGCACGCTTCATGGCATATTTAAACATAGTGCCAGAAAGATAGCACCCCACTCGCTTCATGACACCTTTCAACATAGTCCCAGGGAGATATCAGCCTGCATGCTTCATGGCACCTTTAAACATAGTGTCAGAGAGATAAAACCCCACTCGCTTCATGACACCTTTATACATAGTGCCAGGGAGATAGCACCCTGCACACTTCATGGCACCTTTAAACATAGTCCCAGGAAGATAGCACCCGGCACGCTTCATGGCACCTTTAAAAATAGTCCCAGGGAGATAGCACCTGGCACGCTTCATGGCACCTTTAAACATAGCCCCAAGGAGATTGCACCCTGCATGCGTCATGATACCTTTAAACACAGTGCCAGGGGGAAAGTACCCTGCGCGCTTTATGACACCTTTAAGCATAGTGCCAAAGAGATAGCACCCTGCACGCTTCATGACACCTTTAAACATAGTGCCATGGAGATAGTACCCTGCACGCTTCATGACACCTTTAAACAACTGGGAGATAGCACCCTGCACGCTTCATGACGCCTTTAAATATATTCCCATGGAGATAGCACCTGGGACACTTCATGGCACCTTTAAACATTGTTTCTGGGCGATAGCACCCTGCACGCTTCATGGCACCTTTAAACATAGTCCCAGGGACATAGCACCCGGCACGCTTCATGGCATATTTAAACATAGTGCCAGAAAGATAGCACCCCGCTCGCTTCATGACACCTTTCAACATAGTCCCAGGGAGGTAGCGCCCTGCTCGCTTCATGACACCTTTAAACATAGTCCCAAGGAGATTGCACCCTGCATGCGTCATGATACCTTTAAACACAGTGCCAGGGGGAAAGTACCCTGCGCGCTTTATGACACCTTTAAGCATAGTGCCAAAGAGATAGCACCCTGCACGCTTCATGACACCTTTAAACATAGTGCCATGCAGATAGTACCCTGCACACTTCATGACACCTTTAAACAACTGGGAGAAAGCACCCTGCACGCTTCATGACGCCTTTAAATATATTCCCATGGAGATAGCACCTGGGACACTTCATGGCACCTTTAAACATTTTTTCTGGGCGATAGCACCCTGCACGCTTCATGGCACCTTTAAACATAGTCCCAGGGAGATAGCACCTGGCACGCTTCATGGCACCTTTAAACATAGTGCCAGAGAGATAGCACCCGGCATGCTTCATGGCACTTTTAAACATAGTCCCAGGGAGATAGCACCCAGCATGCTTCATGGCACCTTTAAACATAGTCCCAGGGAGAGAGGGCGCTAGAGAGCCACCCAAGATGGCCGCTTCCTGAGAGAGCTCTGTGGTGCTCAAATGAATCCTGTGTTATCGCTGCTCCTGTGATCGCTGAATCGTCCCAGTTTACTGTTGTGTGTATCCACAACGTCCCGTGGCCCATTTTGTGATAAATCTCGTATCTGACGGGCAACCAGAACTTGAGATACTCATCCTCGGATTTGAGGCCTGCAGGCCGCCTGGCGGCGAGGGAGGAGTCCCCCCGGGTGCTCGCGCTGCCACACAAGGAGGGCGCTCGGCGCAGGCTCGATCGGTGGGGCTGTGCGCCGAGCCGCTCAAGAGGGTGGGTGGACGTGTGCGGGCCGGCACCAGTGAGACAGAGCGATCTCCGTCCCCGCAGCGGCCCGGTGGGAGACCAGCGGCACAGCGACCTGGGGTGCTGGAGTACCGTGAAGACCCAGGTAGGAGAGCGCTGCTGTGTGCGCACTTGGCGACGCAACCACTGGGCGGAGCGGCCCCGCTCCTCCCGCCCTGTACGGGCTGCTTGCGGGCTCGACCCGAGGTCCGAGGCATCCCGACACGGAGACGCCGAGGCGAGGGAGCGGTCCCCCGCGAGGTCTCTGGGCGGGACAGGCCAGTTGCTGTGGAGCCCCTTCCAGCGTGCACCTACAGGCGGGATACCTCTGGGTCACCAACCCACAAGCCCCCAGTTACAACGGAACACAGGCATCCTACGCCAACCTCCAATCCGCGACCCCGTCATCCAGTGGCTGAGACAGTGAGAGAGCCGCGGCACCGCACCGCGAACCAGCCCCGCGGTGCGGTGGGGGAGACCGCGCTCTGGTCCGCACGCTGCCAGCTGAACAGTGCCGCCCCCAAGGCCAATCCAACCCATTATAGAGACAGCGTGCGACTATTCCTGCACCCGCGTCACTCCGGTGAGCGGGCCGAGTGTCGCGGACCACCGGCGCAACCAGAAGCGAGAAAAGTACCAGACTGGATGGCGGGCCTTCTCCGGGGAGCGCGCGGGCGGGGGAGAGCACTGACCGCCGCACCCACCACGATTGTGGGTGCCCTATCAGGAGAGCACCAGCGTGCATCGCTTGACCCAGATCCTCTGTAGGGGTCTGGGGCTGCACCTCACCCACCGTGTGCATCCGGTGGCATCTGTTAAACGGAGAGCGCACAAGTCCTTCTACAAAGCATCGTAGCACCGTTGTTATCTGGGTCTAACCAGGTACCTTCACCGATCTCCATAATTAACCCCAGCCTTGGCTACGAGCATCTCCCCATGCCACCATGGGGAAAATAGACAAGACCCAAAAGAAGCTACAGTTTGAAACTAACTCCCAGAACAAACCCGCAGCCAGCGATAGGCCTGAATCCCCTATTACAGATGTGGGATCCACGGAGGAACAGACACCACATCTAGATATCAGAGAGATCCTGATGGACCTGAAAGCCGGCATCAGCGGCCTGGGGTGCAAATTAGACACCCTTTCAACAAAAGTAGATCAGCTCCAACATAGACTTGACAAGCAGGCAGACAGGCTTGACAATGTGGAACGGCGCGTGTCTGACCAGGATGACGGGACGGCGGTGCTGACCTCTCGAATCTCCATACTTGAAACCCAGATGAAGGTAATGTGTGCCAAAAATGAAGATTTAGAGGTCCGTTCCCGAAGGAACAACATCAGGATTGAGTTGAGTTGAGTGAGAGAGCAACAACTTCCAGGTAAAATGGAGGATTTTGTGGAACAGATGTGCATGGCACTTTTCGGAAAAGAAACGCTGTCTCAGCTGTTTGTCGTAGAAAGAGCACACAGGATCTCGAACACCAGGCCGGCACCAGGCACGCACCCACGACCGATAATAGCAAGGTTGCTAAACTATAAAGACCGCGATGCGGTGCTCCAGGCTGCCAGAGTCAAAGGGAAACTGCAATACGACTCCATTCAGTTCTTCCCTGATTTTTCCCAAGCAGTGCAAGCACAGAGGAGATCATATACAACTGTCAAGCGGCGCCTGCAGGATAATCAAATCCTCTACTGTGTTGTATCCAGCGAAACTCCGTATTCAGCATCGAGGGAAAGCACAATTTTTCAATACCCCCGAGGAGGCCAGCGACTATCTAGACCGGGCCGGCTGTAGGCCCAGTGGGAACAACCCGAGACCTCGTCGCGAGGATCGAGCGAGGAGGGACCCCCCGTAGTAAAGAACTACAGTTATGGGGGGGTCGATGTCAACACGCCCTCATTTTCAGCCACGATGATCACCACAGGAACGAAATCCTGTTGTCAATAGAAGCCCGGCACCCTCTTGGTGGGCTACTAACGCCCCTAGCGCAGCAATGTTTCCAGCAACGTTTCCAAGGGAGGGACTACCGTGGGCCAGTTGGGGGCTGCCCACACAAGGGAGGGATTCTGGAGAGAGGGAAAGTAGTAATAGGGAACCGCCATCATCTGCTCAATCAAGAACCACCACAACCTCATACCTCACCACAAGATCACAAATCCTTGCTGAGGCTATGAACAAACTCGATCTCCAGACGAATTCCACTGAACACGTCCGGCACAGCACCCTCTACCCACCTGTCACCTAGTGCCGCCGCTTAAAGTTGCCACATGGAACATCCGAGGTGGCAATCAACCAACAAAAACCAGGAAAATCCTCCAATACCTCAGAAGACACAAAGTCAGCATAGCCATGCTACAAGAGACCCACCTTCTTCCTTCCGCGGAGCCACAATGGGCCCGGTCATGGGGATGCCATCGGTATTTCTCATCATACTCATCCTACGCCAGGGGGGTGGCCATCTTAATCGACAAGAGAGCCAACTTCAGTCTGATTGAATCCAAAAAAGACAAGGAAGGGAGAGCAGTGTTGGTAAAGGGCCTCCTGGCAGGGAAAGAAATCGTTCTTATAAACTCATATGCTCCTAATACCGACGGACCAAACAATTTTGATTGGATCATGACACAACTCGGGAAAGAGGACACTGCAATGATCATCTGGGGAGCAGACCTCAATACACCACTAGACCCCAGAATAGATAAGTCCCATAACACGACAAGCAGACCGTCCAAAGCAAGTCTCCAAGTCAAAGAAATATGCCACACTTTCGACCTGATAGACACGTGGAGACACTCCAACCAAGACGCAAGAGAATATACATTCCACTCAGCGGTTCATAACACCAGCTCCCGCATTGACTATATTCTGACATCAGCCTTCAGCTCATTCGACTGGGGACCAGGGCAGATCTATCCACGCTCCTTCTCAGACCACTCGATGGTAACACTAGAATTCACGTCATCAACTACATCACCATCTTGGCACAACTGGAGGTTCAAACCAGGCTCACTAGCAGATTCAGTGTTTGCAATGTAAACTGCAGCAAGAAATTGCATCCTTCCTGGAGACTAACCAGTTCTCAGTCAGCTCCGCCGGCACCTTGTGGGAGACATTAAAGTGTTTTGTCTGTGGAATATGTATGGCAAAGGAAAATGGAATCCTGAAATTGATTCGCCATGAGCTAGCAGAGAGCGAAAAATGTCTAAAGGAACTCGAAATCAAAAACAATGCCTCAAGTGAACCACAGACCCAAGCAAACTTGAAAGGAGAACTAATAAGATTCAAAGAGAAAGCGGAACGGGAACGGAAATTTCTCGGGCACAGGCACCAGATCCGGCAATATGGTGAGGGCCAGAACCCAGAAGCGCTGCTGGCCCGGCTGCTGAGAATTGACAAAAAACCCACTCGGGTGGAATACATCCGTGATGCCAATGGCAACCGAGTCTACACGGAAGGAGGCATTGTCGAGGTGTTTCGTAAATTTTATCAGGACCTATTCAGCTCCAAAGGCGGCGCAGACCCAGAGTTGCTCCAAGACTTTCTAAATGACACCGAACTGTACTGGGTGGTGAGGAGCTACGTAAACCCCTGAACGCTCCAATAACGTTGGAAGAAATCCATGAGGCAATCAAACAGCTCCCGAACACCAAGGCACCCGGCCCTGACGGGCTCACCGGAGAATTTATAAAGCACACGCGACTATCATAGCTCCTATACTACTTCAGGTCTACGAGGAAGCCACAGAGCGGGGAATTCTACCACCTACCCTTCGAGAGGCCACTGTGATACCACTACACAAAGAGGGAAAACCCCCTGAAGAATGTGCATCCTATAGACCAACCTCCCTGATTAACCTGGACAACAAGATTTTGGCCAAAATCCTAGCAACTCGATTACTTCCCATAATGCCAGCACTTGTGCTGGGTGAGCCAAGCCGGGTTCATCCCGGGACGCAACACGACATATGGCATCAGGAGGCTTTTCGGCGTCATTGAGGCACTGGATCCGACACAGCAGGCAATAGCTGTGCTTCTAGACGCCGAGAAGGCCTTCGACTCTGTCGAGTGGCCCTTCCTTTTTGCAACGCTAAAACAAATGGGGCTAGGGAATTTCTTCCTTAAGTTGGTCTCACTGCTCTATAACAACCCGACATCCTATATCAGTCTTGGCAATACTAGATCCCCCAGCATCAGACTAGAACGTGGTACCAGACAGGGATGTCCCCTCTCAGCCCTTATCTTTGCCCTGGTGATGGAGCCCCTGGCTTCCAGACTGAGAGACTACCAAATACACTGAGGCCTTACACTAGGTCCCCACAAACTAGTGGTTTCCCTATATGCTGATGATGTCATGCTGTTTGTCAGTGACCCCCAAAACAACCTTAACCCGATAATGCGCGAAGTGATCAGATATAGCCAAGTCTCTGGCCTCAAAACTAACCATTCAAAATCAGTGGTGTTCCCACTAACTCCGAATACCATTGAATTCACAGATGATCATGGCTTCAAGTGGGAGAGCTCAAGGGTCCGTTATCTAGGCATTTATATGTCCCTTAGTCATAACGATATATTCAAGGACAACTATGTGGCAACACTTAACTCCTTACAAGAACGGGTCCAAAGGTGGAGATCTCTCCTGTTGACGCTCTGGGGTAGGGCCTCACTCATCAAAATGGTTGTACTTCCCAAACTTCTTTATCTATTCACGAATATTCCGATACTTCTCCTAAGGGCATTTTTCCAAAAACCCCAAAGCCTCGTATTGTCACTTCTATGGGCAGGGAAACCAGCACGAGTAGCACACAAAACATTAACCTTACCCACATCAAGTGGCGGCCTCGTACTTCCAGATATGGAGAAATATTACTGGGCAGCTCAAGCACAGTTTCTAAGTCACTGGTACACTATACACTTCATACGTCCGCACGTCCAGGTGGAACGTGCCCTCGCATCGTCATTATCAGCCACATCCCAGTACCACATAACACGCTGAACACGGTATTATCCACCTATGCAATCTGGAAAAAGATTGCGCAGAAGTATGATGTGAACATAAGGTTCTCCCCCCTTCTACCAGCCAAATTTATCCTGGGGATCCCCCTAACAGCGGAGAAAGTATTTCTCAATTGGCTCGTCAAACTAAATATCCAATCTCTCGGCAACCTCTTCCCCGAGGGTGTGTTCCTGACTCCGCAAATGGCCAAAGAAAGGGGAGGTACCACTTCATTAGACACGTTTCTATACTTTAGACTACGATACACATTGCAAGGTATGTTCCCATCATTCCCTAAACAACCTGGAACATGGGACCTACTCCATAACGTAATTCAGGTGCAAGCTGAAGGGAGGTTAGTGTCATTATTATACAAATCTCTACTAACGGACACAGCCATCGCTGACCCCCGAACAAAGGCAAGGTGGGAATCCGCTATTCAGGCAACAATTCCCGAGGCGGATTGGACATACATTCTCTGTCAGACCCAGAATGTCGCATTAAATACACGCTATAAACAAATTCATTTCAATTTCTTACACCAGACCTACCACACTCCAGCAAAAAGCCATAGACACCACCCAGAACTGTCACCACAATGCTCGAGGTGCGGCGCCGCTGTCGCTGATTTCATGCACTTAGCGTGGGATTGCCCCGGGGTACATTGCTTCTGGGCTTCTGTCCTACAAACCACAGCAGAGGTGGTGGGTGAGGAGTTACCCCCTGCCCCACTGGTGGCACTTCTTGGTTTGACCAAAAACCTACAACCTGCAGTGAGGAAACTAGCAGCCCTTCTACTGGTACTGGCACGCAGGAGGGTCGCAATGGCATGGGGCCGTGGTCCTGCGCCTGCTGTTTCAGCATGGAAAAAAGACATCCTATATTGTCAGGACAGGGACACCGAATTCATACGGACATTACCACTACATGCGCGTCCCCCCGACATTTGGGGCCCCTACACATCATACTTGTTAAGCACCGTCGTGTCACCAGACCCCCAAACTCAAGCTCCATGTTCAGTAGCGGAAGGTGAAACCCAACCAAGGAGGTCGCAAATAACTGACCAAGATAAGGGGAACCAGCAATGAACTAAGAACTGATTCGATGTGTGGTGGGGGGGGAGGTATTATAAGCAAAACAGATGCACGTTGTACTTGTTATGATTGCACCCGGTTGGTGCAAATGTATGTGTCCGAAGTTGTAAAACCCAAAAATAAAGTTTTTGAAAAAAAACATAGTCCCAGGGAGATAGCACCTGGCATGCTTTGTGGCACATTTAAACATAGTCCCATGGAAATAGCACCTGGCACGCTTCATGGCACCTTTAAACATAGTCCCAGGGAAATAGCACCTGGCACGCTTAATGGCACCTTTAAACATAGTCCCAGGGAGATAGCACCTGTCATGCTTCATGGCACCTTTAAACATAGTTCCAGGGAGATAGCACCCTGTTCGCTTCATGACACCTTTAAACATAGTCCCAGGGAGATAGCACCCTGCAGGCTTCATGGCACCTTTAAACATAGTCCCAGGGAGATAGCACCCGGCTCGCTTCATGACACCTTTCAACATAGTCCCAGGGAGGTAGTGCCCTGCTCTCTTCATGACACCTTTAAACATAGTCCCAAGGAGATAGCACCCTGCATGCGTCATGACACCTTTAAACACAGTGCCAGGGGGAAAGTACCCTGCAAGCATTATGACATTTTTAAGCATAGTGCCAAAGAGATAGCACCCTGCACGCTTCATGACACCTTTAAACTTAGTGCCAGGGAGATAGCACCCTGCACGCTTCATTACAGCTTTAAACATATTCCCAGGGAGATAGCACCTGGGACACTTCACGACACCTTTAAACATTGTTTCTGGGCGATAGCACCCTGCACGCTTCATGGCACCTTTAAACATAGTGCCAGGGAGATATCCCCTTGCACCCTTCATGGCACCTGTAAACATAGTCCCAGGGAGATAGCAGCCGGCACGCTTCATGGCACCTTTAAACATAGTCCCAGGGAGATAGCACCCTGCACGCTTCATGAGTGCCAGAGAGATAGCATCCGGCATGCTTCATGGCACCTTTAAACATAGTCCCAGGGAGATAGCACCCAGCACGCTTCATGGCACCTTTAAACATAGTCCCAAGGAGATAGCACCTGGCACGCTTCATGGCACCTTTAAACATACTCCCAGGGAGAAAGCACCTGGCACGCTTCATGGCATATTTAAACATAGTCCCAGGGAGATGACACCCTGCACGCTTCATGGCACCTTTAAACATAGTCCCAGGGAGATAGCACCCTGCACGCTTCATGGCACCTTTATACATAGTGCCAGAGAGATAGCATCCGGCATGCTTCATGGCACCTTTAAACATAGTCCCAAGGAGATAGCACCCGGCACGCTTCATGGCACCTTTAAACATAGTCCCAGGGAGATAGCACCTGGCACGCTTGATGGCACCTTTAAACATAGTCCCAGGGAGAAAGCACCCGGCACGCTTCATGGCATATTTAAACATAGTGCCAGAAAGATAGCACTCCACTCGCTTCATGACACCTTTCAACATAGTCCTAGGGAGATAGCACCCAGCATGCTTCATGACACCTTTAAACATAGTCCCAAGGAGATAGCACCCTGCATGCGTCATGACACCTTTAAACAAGGTGCCAGGGAGATAGCACCCTGCACGCTTCATGAGTGCCAGAGAGATAGCATCCGGCATGCTTCATGGCACCTTTAAACATAGTCCCAGGGAGATAGCACCCAGCCCGCTTCATGGCACCTTTAAACATAGTCCCAGGGAGATAGCACCTGGCACGCTTCATGGCACCTTTAAACATAGTCCCAGGGAGAAAACACCCGGCACGCTTCATGGCATATTTAAACATAGTCCCAGGGAGATGACACCCTGCACGCTTCATGGCACCTTTAAACATAGTCCCAGGGAGATAGCACCCTGCACGCTTCATGGCACCTTTATACATTGTGCCAGAGAGATAGCATCCGGCATGCTTCATGGCACCTTTAAACATAGTCCCAGGGAGATAGCACCCAGCACGCTTCATGGCACCTTTAAACATAGTCCCAGGGAGATAGCACCTGGCACGCTTCATGGCACCTTTAAACATAGTCCCAGGGAGAAAGCACCCGGCACGCTTCATGGCATATTTAAACATAGTGCCAGAAAGATAGCACTCCACTCGCTTCATGACACCTTTCAACATAGTCCTAGGGAGATAGCACCCTGCACGCTTCATGACACCTTTAAACATAGTCCCAAGGAGATAGCACCTTGCATGCGTCATGACACCTTTAAACAAAGTGCCAGGGATATAGCATCCTGCCCGCTTCATGACACCTTTAAACATAGTGCCAGGGAAATAGCACCCTGCACGCTTCATGGCACCTTTAAACATAGTCCCAGGGAGATAGCACCCGGCACGCTTCATGGCATCTTTAAACATAGTCCCAGCGAGATAGCACCCGGCACGCTTCATGGAATATTTAGACATAGTGCCAGAGAGATAACACCCTACTCGCTTCATGACACCTTTATACATAGTGCCAGGGACATAGCACCTTGCACGCTTTAGGACACCTTTAAACATAGTGACAGGGAGATAGCACCCTGCACGCTTCATGGCACCTTTAAACATAGTCCCAGGGAGATAGCACCCGGCACGCTTCATGGCACCTTTAAACATAGTCCCAGGGAGATAGCACCCGGCACGCTTCATGGCATATTTAAAAATAGTGCTAGAGAGATAACACCCCACTCGCTTCATGACACCTTTATACATAGTGCCAGGGAGATAGCACCCTGCACGCTTTAAGACACCTTTAAAAATAGTGCCAGAAAGATAGCACCCCACTCACTTCATGACACCTTTCAACATAGTCCCAGGGAGGTAGCGCCCTGCAGGCTTCATGACACCTTTAAACACAGTGCCAGGGAGATAGCACCCTGCACTCTTCATGACACCTTTAAACATACTGCCTGGGAGATAGCACCCTGTACGCTTCATGACACCTTTAAACATATTCCCAGGGAGATAGCACCTGGGACACTTCACGACACCTTTAAACATTGTTTCTGGGTGATAGCACCCTGCATGCTTCATGGCACCTTTAAACATAGTCCCCGGGAGATAGCACACGGTACGCTACATAGCACATTTAAATATAGTCCCAGGGAGATAGCACCCGGCATGCTTCATGGCATGTTTAAACATAGTGCCAAAAAGATACCACCCCACTCACTTCATGATACCTTTCAACATAGTCCTAGGGAGATAGCACCCTACATGCTTCATGACACCTTTAAACATAGTGCCAAAAAGATACCACCCCACTCACTTCATGACACCTTTCAACATAGTCCTAGGGAGATAGCACCCTGCATGCTTCATGACACCTTTAAACATAGTCCCAAGGAGATAGCACCCTGCATGCGTCATGACACCTTTAAACATAGTCCCAGGGAGATAGCACCCGGCACGCTTCATGGCATCTTTAAACATAGTCCCAGGGAGATAGCACACGGTACGCTACATGGCACATTTAAATATAGTCCCAGGGAGATAGCACCCGGCACGCTTCATGGCATGTTTAAACATAGTGCCAAAAAGATACCACCCCACTCACTTCATGACACCTTTCAACATAGTCCTAGGGAGATAGCACCCTGCATGCTTCATGACACCTTTAAACATAGTCCCAAGGAGATAGCACCCTGCATGCGTCATGACACCTTTATACATAGTGCCAGGGAGATAGCACCTTGCACGCTTTAAGACACCTTTAAACATAGTGACAGGGAGATAGCACCCTGCACGCTTCATGGCACCTTTAAACATAGTCCCAGGGAGATAGCACCCGGCACGCTTCATGGCATATTTAAAAATAGTGCTAGAGAGATAACACCCCACTCGCTTCATGACACCTTTATACATAGTGCCAGGAAGATAGCACCTGCACGCTTTAAGACACCTTTAAAAATAGTGCCAGAAAGATAGCACCCCACTCACTTCATGACACCTTTCAACATAGTCCCAGGGAGGTAGCGCCCTGCACGCTTCATGACACCTTTAAACATAGTGCCAGGGAGATAGCACCCTGCACTCTTCATGACACCTTTAAACATACTGCCTGGGAGATAGCACCCTGTACGCTTCATGACACCTTTAAACATATTCCCAGGGAGATAGCACCTGGGACACTTCACAACACCTTTAAACATTGTTTCTGGGCGATAGCACCCTGCATGCTTCATGGCACCTTTAAACATAGTCCCAGGGAGATGGCACCTGGCACGCTTCATGGCACCTTTAAACATAGTCCCAGGGAGATAGCACCCGGCACGCTTCATGGCACATTTAAACATAGTCCCAGGGAGATAGCACCCGGCACACTTCATGGCATATTTAAAAATAGTGCTAGAGAGATAACACCCCACTCGCTTCATGACACCTTTATACATAGTGCCAGGAAGATAGCACCATGCACACTTTAAGACACCTTTAAAAATAGTGCCAGAAAGATAGCACCCCACTCACTTCATGACACCTTTCAACATAGTCCCAGGGAGGTAGCGCCCTGCACGCTTCATGACACCTTTAAACATAGTTCCAGGGAGATAGCACCCTGCACTCTTCATGACACCTTTAAACATATTCCCAGGGAGATAGCACCTGGGACACTTCACGACACCTTTAAACATTGTTTCTGGGCGATAGCACCCTGCATGCTTCATGGCACCTTTAAACATAGTCCCAAGGACATAGCACCCTGCGTGCGTCATGACACCTTTAAACAAAGTGCCAGGGAGATAGCACCATGCACGCTTCATGAGTGCCAGAGAGATAGCATCCGGCATGCTTCATGGCACCTTTAAACATAGTCCCAGGGAGATAGCACCCAGCCCGCTTCATGGCACCTTTAAACATAGTCCCAGGGAGACAGCACCTGGCACGCTTCATGGCAGCTTTAAACATAGTCCCAGGGAGAAAACACCCGTCACGCTTCATGGCATATTTAAACATAGTCCCAGGGAGATGACACCCTGCACGCTTCATGGCACCTTTAAACATAGTCGCAGGGAGATAGCACCCTGCACGCTTCATGTCACCTTTATACATAGTGCCAGAGAGATAGCATCCGGCATGCTTCATGGCACCTTTAAACATAGTCCCAGGGAGATAGCACCCAGCACGCTTCATGGCACCTTTAAACATAGTCCCAGGGAGATAGCACCTGGCACGCTTCATGGCACCTTTAAACATAGTCCCAGGGAGACAGCACCTGGCACGCTTCATGGCACCTTTAAACATAGTCCCAGGGAGAAAGCACCCGGCACGCTTCATGGCATATTTAAACATAGTGCCAGAAAGATAGCACTCCACTCGCTTCATGACACCTTTCGACATAGTCCTAGGGAATTAGCACCCTGCACGCTTCATGACACCTTTAAACATAGTCCCAAGGAGATAGCACCCTGCATGCGTCATGACACCTTTAAACAAAGTGCCAGGGAGATAGCATCCTGCCCGCTTCATGACACCTTTAAACATAGTGCCAGGGAAATAGCACCCTGCACGCTTCATGGCACCTTTAAACATAGTCCCAGGGAGATAGCACCCGGCACGCTTCATGGCATCTTTAAACATAGTCCCAGCGAGATAGCACCCGGCACGCTTCATGGAATATTTAGACATAGTGCCAGAAAGATAACACCCTACTCGCTTCATGACACCTTTATACACAGTGCCAGGGAGATAGCACCTTGCATGCTTTAAGACACCTTTAAACATAGTGACAGGGAGATAGCACCCTGCACGCTTCATGGCACCTTTAAACATAGTCCCAGGGAGATGGCACCTGGCACGCTTCATGGCACCTTTAAACATAGTCCCAGGGAGATAGCACCCGGCACGCTTCATGGCACATTTAAACATAGTCCCAGGGAGATAGCACCCGGCACGCTTCATGGCATATTTAAAAATAGTGCTAGAGAGATAACACCCCACTCGCTTCATGACACCTTTATACATAGTGCCAGGAAGATAGCACCATGCACGCTTTAAGACACCTTTAAAAATAGTGCCAGAAAGATATCACCCCACTCACTTCATGACACCTTTCAACATAGTCCCAGGGAGGTAGCGCCCTGCACGCTTCATGACACCTTTAAACAAAGTTCCAGGGAGATAGCACCCTGCACTCTTCATGACACCTTTAAACATACTGCCTGGGAGATAGCACCCTGTACGCTTCATGACACCTTTAAACATATTCCCAGGGAGATAGCACCTGGGACACTTCACGACACCTTTAAACATTGTTTCTGGGCGATAGCACCCTGCATGCTTCATGGCACCTTTAAACATAGTCCCAGGGAGATGGCACCTAGCACACTTCATGGCACCTTTAAACATAGTCCCAGGGAGATAGCACCTGGCACGCTTCATGGCATCTTTAAACATAGTCCCAGGGAGATAGCACACGGTACGCTACATGGCACATTTAAATATAGTCCCAGGGAGATAGCACCCGGCACGCTTCATGGCATGTTTAAATATAGTGCCAAAAAGATACCACCCCACTCACTTCATGACACCTTTCAACATAGTCCTAGGGAGATAGCATCCTGCCCGCTTCATGACACCTTTAAACATAGTGCCAGGGAGATAGCACCCTGCATGCTTCATGACACCTTTAAGCATAGTGCCAGGGAGATAGCATCCTGCCCGCTTCATGACACCTTTAAACATAGTGCCAGGGAGATAGCACCCTGAATGCTTCATGACACCTTTAAACATAGTGCCAGGGAGATAGCACCCGGCACGCTTCATGGAACCTTTAAACATAGTCCCAGGGAGATAACACCCTGCACGCTTCATGGCACCTTTAAACATAGTCCCAGGGAGATAGCACCCTGCACGCTTCATGGCACCTTTAAACATAGTCCCAAGGAGATAGCACCCTGCATGCGTCATGACACCTTTATACATAGTGCAAGGGAGATAGCACCTTGCACGCTTTAAGACACCTTTAAACATAGTCCCAGGGAGATAGCACCCGGCACGCTTCATGGCATCTTTAAACATAGTCCCAGGGAGATAGCACACGGTACGCTACATGGCACATTTAAATATAGTCCCAGGGAGATAGCACCCGGCACGCTTCATGGCATGTTTAAACATAGTGCCAAAAAGATACCACCCCACTCACTTCATGACACCTTTCAACATAGTCCTAGGGAGATAGCACCCTGCATGCTTCATGACACCTTTAAACATAGTCCCAAGGAGATAGCACCCTGCATGCGTCATGACACCTTTATACATAGTGCCAGGGAGATAGCACCTTGCACGCTTTAATACACCTTTAAACATAGTGACATGGAGATAGCACCCTGCACGCTTCATGGCACCTTTAAACATAGTACCAGGGAGATAGCACCCGGCACGCTTCATGGCATATTTAAAAATAGTGCTAGAGAGATAACACCCCACTCGCTTCATGACACCTTTATACATAGTGCCAGGAAGATAGCACCTGCACGCTTTAAGACACCTTTAAAAATAGTGCCAGAAAGATAGCACCCCACTCACTTCATGACACCTTTCAACATAGTCCCAGGGAGGTAGCGCCCTGCACGCTTCATGACACCTTTAAACATAGTGCCAGGGAGATAGCACCCTGCACTCTTCCTGACACCTTTAAACATACTGCCTGGGAGATAGCACCCTGTACGCTTCATGACACCTTTAAACATTGTTTCTGGGCGATAGCACCCTGCATGCTTCATGGCACCTTTAAACATAGTCCCAGGGAGATGGCACCTGGCACGCTTCATGGCACCTTTAAACATAGTCCCAGGGAGATAGCACCCGGCACGCTTCATGGCACCTTTCAACATAGTCCCAAGGAGATAGCACCCTGCATGCGTCATGACACCTTTAAACATAGTGCCAGGGAGATAGCATCCTGCCCGCTTCATGGCACCTTTAAACATAGTCCCAGGGAGATAGCACCCGGCACGCTTCATGGCATATTTAAAAATAGTGCTAGAGAGATAACACCCCACTCGCTTCATGACACCTTTATACATAGTGCCAGGAAGATAGCACCTGCACGCTTTAAGACACCTTTAAAAATAGTGCCAGAAAGATAGCACCCCACTCACTTCATGACACCTTTCAACATAGTCCCAGGGAGGTAGCGCCCTGCACGCTTCATGACACCTTTAAACATAGTGCCAGGGAGATAGCACCCTGCACTCTTCATGACACCTTTAAACATACTGCCTGGGAGATAGCACCCTGTACGCTTCATGACACCTTTAAACATATTCCCAGGGAGATAGCACCTGGGACACTTCACAACACCTTTAAACATTGTTTCTGGGCGATAGCACCCTGCATGCTTCATGGCACCTTTAAACATAGTCCCAGGGAGATGGCACCTGGCACGCTTCATGGCACCTTTAAACATAGTCCCAGGGAGATAGCACCCGGCACGCTTCATGGCACATTTAAACATAGTCCCAGGGAGATAGCACCCGGCACACTTCATGGCATATTTAAAAATAGTGCTAGAGAGATAACACCCCACTCGCTTCATGACACCTTTATACATAGTGCCAGGAAGATAGCACCATGCACACTTTAAGACACCTTTAAAAATAGTGCCAGAAAGATAGCACCCCACTCACTTCATGACACCTTTCAACATAGTCCCAGGGAGGTAGCGCCCTGCACGCTTCATGACACCTTTAAACATAGTTCCAGGGAGATAGCACCCTGCACTCTTCATGACACCTTTAAACATATTCCCAGGGAGATAGCACCTGGGACACTTCACGACACCTTTAAACATTGTTTCTGGGCGATAGCACCCTGCATGCTTCATGGCACCTTTAAACATAGTCCCAAGGACATAGCACCCTGCATGCGTCATGACACCTTTAAACAAAGTGCCAGGGAGATAGCACCATGCACGCTTCATGAGTGCCAGAGAGATAGCATCCGGCATGCTTCATGGCACCTTTAAACATAGTCCCAGGGAGATAGCACCCAGCCCGCTTCATGGCACCTTTAAACATAGTCCCAGGGAGACAGCACCTGGCACGCTTCATGGCACCTTTAAACATAGTCCCAGGGAGAAAACACCCGGCACGCTTCATGGCATATTTAAACATAGTCCCAGGGAGATGACACCCTGCACGCTTCATGGCACCTTTAAACATAGTCCCAGGGAGCTAGCACCCTGCACGCTTCATGGCACCTTTATACATAGTGCCAGAGAGATAGCATCCGGCATGCTTCATGGCACCTTTAAACATAGTCCCAGGGAGATAGCACCCAGCACGCTTCATGGCACCTTTAAACATAGTCCCAGGGAGATAGCACCTGGCACGCTTCATGGCACCTTTAAACATAGTCCCAGGGAGAAAGCACCCGGCACGCTTCATGGCATATTTAAACATAGTGCCAGAAAGATAGCACTCCACTCGCTTCATGACACCTTTCGACATAGTCCTAGGGAATTAGCACCCTGCACGCTTCATGACACCTTTAAACATAGTCCCAAGGAGATAGCACCCTGCATGCGTCATGACACCTTTAAACAAAGTGCCAGGGAGATAGCATCCTGCCCGCTTCATGACACCTTTAAACATAGTGCCAGGGAAATAGCACCCTGCACGCTTCATGGCACCTTTAAACATAGTCCCAGGGAGATAGCACCCGGCACGCTTCATGGCATCTTTAAACATAGTCCCAGCGAGATAGCACCCGGCACGCTTCATGGAATATTTAGACATAGTGCCAGAGAGATAACACCCTACTCGCTTCATGACACCTTTATACACAGTGCCAGGGAGATAGCACCTTGCACGCTTTAAGACACCTTTAAACATAGTGACAGGGAGATAGCACCCTGCACGCTTCATGGCACCTTTAAACATAGTCCCAGGGAGATAGCACCCGGCACGCTTCATGGCATATTTAAAAATAGTGCTAGAGAGATAACACCCCACTCGCTTCATGACACCTTTATACATAGTGCCAGGTAGATAGCACCTGCACGCTTTAAGACACCTTTAAAAATAGTGCCAGAAAGATAGCACCCCACTCACTTCATGACACCTTTCAACATAGTCCCAGGGAGGTAGCGCCCTGCACGCTTCATGACACCTTTAAACATAGTGCCAGGGAGATAGCACCCTGCACTCTTCATGACACCTTTAAACATACTGCCTGGGAGATAGCACGCTGTACGCTTCATGACACCTTTAAACATATTCCCAGGGAGATAGCACCTGGGACACTTCACAACACCTTTAAACATTGTTTCTGGGCGATAGCACCCTGCATGCTTCATGGCACCTTTAAACATAGTCCCAGGGAGATGGCACCTGGCACGCTTCATGGCACCTTTAAACATAGTCCCAGGGAGATAGCACCCGGCACGCTTCATGGCACATTTAAACATAGTCCCAGGGAGATAGCACCCGGCACGCTTCATGGCATATTTAAAAATAGTGCTAGAGAGATAACACCCCACTCGCTTCATGACACCTTTATACATAGTGCCAGGAAGATAGCACCATGCACGCTTTAAGACACCTTTAAAAATAGTGCCAGAAAGATATCACCCCACTCACTTCATGACACCTTTCAACATAGTCCCAGGGAGGTAGCGCCCTGCACGCTTCATGACACCTTTAAACATAGTTCCAGGGAGATAGCACCCTGCACTCTTCATGACACCTTTAAACATACTGCCTGGGAGATAGCACCCTGTACGCTTCATGACACCTTTAAACATATTCCCAGGGAGATAGCACCTGGGACACTTCACGACACATTTAAACATTATTATTATTATTATTATTATTATTATTATTATTATTATTATTATTATTATTATTGTTTCTGGGCGATAGCACCCTGCATGCTTCATGGCACCTTTAAACATAGTCCCAGGGAGATGGCACCTAGCACACTTCATGGCACCTTTAAACATAGTCCCAGGGAGATAGCACCTGGCACGCTTCATGGCATCTTTAAACATAGTCCCAGGGAGATAGCACACGGTACGCTACATGGCACATTTAAATATAGTCCCAGGGAGATAGCACCCGGCACGCTTCATGGCATGTTTAAATATAGTGCCAAAAAGATACCACCCCACTCACTTCATGACACCTTTTAACATAGTCCTAGGGAGATAGCATCCTGCCCGCTTCATGACACCTTTAAACATAGTGCCAGGGAGATAGCACCCTGCATGCTTCATGACACCTTTAAGCATAGTGCCAGGGAGATAGCATCCTGCCCGCTTCATGACACCTTTAAACATAGTGCCAGGGAGATAGCACCCTGAATGCTTCATGACACCTTTAAACATAGTGCCAGGGAGATAGCACCCGGCACGCTTCATGGAACCTTTAAACATAGTCCCAGGGAGATAACACCCTGCACGCTTCATGGCACCTTTAAACATAGTCCCAGGGAGATAGCACCCTGCACGCTTCATGGCACCTTTAAACATAGTCCCAAGGAGATAGCACCCTGCATGCGTCATGACACCTTTATACATAGTGCCAGGGAGATAGCACCTTGCACGCTTTAAGACACCTTTAAACATAGTCCCAGGGAGATAGCACCCGGCACGCTTCATGGCATCTTTAAACATAGTCCCAGCGAGATAGCACACGGTACGCTACATGGCACATTTAAATATAGTCCCAGGGAGATAGCACCCGGCACGCTTCATGGCATGTTTAAACATAGTGCCAAAAAGATACCACCCCACTCACTTCATGACACCTTTCAACATAGTCCTAGGGAGATAGCACCCTGCATGCTTCATGACACCTTTAAACATAGTCCCAAGGAGATAGCACCCTGCATGCGTCATGACACCTTTATACATAGTGCCAGGGAGATAGCACCTTGCACGCTTTAAGACACCTTTAAACATAGTGACAGGGAGATAGCACCCTGCACGCTTCATGGCACCTTTAAACATAGTACCAGGGAGATAGCACCCGGCACGCTTCATGGCATATTTAAAAATAGTGCTAAAGAGATAACACCCCACTCGCTTCATGACACCTTTATACATAGTGCCAGGAAGATAGCACCTGCACGCTTTAAGACACCTTTAAAAATAGTGCCAGAAAGATAGCACCCCACTCACTTCATGACACCTTTCAACATAGTCCCAGGGAGGTAGCGCCCTGCACGCTTCATGACACCTTTAAACATAGTGCCAGGGAGATAGCACCCTGCACTCTTCCTGACACCTTTAAACATACTGCCTGGGAGATAGCACCCTGTACGCTTCATGACACCTTTAAACATTGTTTCTGGGCGATAGCACCCTGCATGCTTCATGGCACCTTTAAACATAGTCCCAGGGAGATGGCACCTGGCACGCTTCATGGCACCTTTAAACATAGTCCCAGGGAGATAGCACCCGGCACGCTTCATGGCACCTTTCAACATAGTCCCAAGGAGATAGCACCCTGCATGCGTCATGACACCTTTAAACATAGTGCCAGGGAGATAGCATCCTGCCCGCTTCATGACACCTTTAAACATAGTGCCAGGGAGATAGCACCCTGCACGCTTCATGGCACCTTTAAACATAGTCCCAGGGAGATAGCACCCGGAACGCTTCATGGCACCTTTAAACATAGTCCCAGGGAGATAGCACCCGGCACGCTTCATGGAATATTTAAACATAGTGCCAGAGAGATAACACCCCACTCGCTTCATAACACCTTTATACATAGTGCCAGGGAGATAGCACCCTGCACGCTTTAAGACACCTTTAAACATAGTGACAGGGAGATAGCACCCTGCACGCTTCATGGCACCTTTAAACATAGTACCAGGAAGATAGCACCCGGCACGCTTCATGGCACCTTTAAACATAGTCCCAGGGAGATAGCACCCGTCACGCTTCATGGCATATTTAAACATAGTGCCAGAGAGATAACACCCCACTCGCTCCATGACACCTTTATACATAGTGCCAGGGAGATAGCACCCTGCAAGCTTTAAGACACCTTTAAAAATAGTGCCAGAAAGATAGCACCCCACTCGCTTCATGACACCTTTCAACATAGTCCCAGGGAGGTAGCGCCCTGCACGCTTCATGACACCTTTAAACATAGTGCCAGGGAGATAGTACCCTGCACTCTTCATGACACCTTTAAACATACTGGCCCTCATTACGACCCTGGCGGAGTGGGTTTACGCCAGCGGTATTCGTGGCGGACCCGTCCGCCCTACTACGAGTTCCCGTAGCGCCATGGTGCCTTTCTCCGCCTGGTTTTTCCGGGCGGAGAAATCCATGGCGCTACGGGACCTTGTTGTTAATTACGCCACCGTACTTTACGGTGGCGTAATTAACGCCTTCCCCACTCCCATTATACCCTATGGGGCAAAAATGGGAATGGGGAAGGGTAAAATGGGGATTGGGGATTTACCGCCCCGCCAAGGTCGGAATGGGGCGGAGAATCCGCCAACCCCCATGGCGGTATCGGCAGCTTTCCGCCGTGCTCCAAGGTGCATTTAGCACCGCGATTTCAGCCAGGGTCGTAATGAGGGCCACTGCCTGTGAGATAGCACCCTGCACGCTTCATGACACCTTTAAACATATTCCCAGGGAGATAGCACCTGGGACACTTCACGACACCTTTAAACATTGTTTCTGGGCGATAACACCCTGCATGCTTCATGGCACCTTTAAACATAGTCCCAGGGAGATGGCACCTGGCACGCTTCATGGCACCTTTAAACATAGTCCCAGGGAGATAGCACCCGGCACGCTTCATGGCATCTTTAAACATAGTCCCAGGGAGATAGCACCCGGTACGCTACATTGCACATTTAAACATAGTCCCAGGGAGATAGCACCCGGCACGCTTCATGGCATATTTAAACATAGTGCCAAAAAGATACCACCCCACTCACTTCATGACACCTTTCAACATAGTCCTAGGGAGATAGCACCCTGCATGCTTCATGACACCTTTAAACATACTCCCGACGCGATAGCACCCTGCATGCGTCATGACACCTTTAAACATAGTGCCAGGGAGATAGCATCCTGCCCGCTTCATGTCACCTTTAAACATAGTGCCAGGGAGATAGCACCCTGAATGCTTCATGACACCTTTAAACATAGTCCCAGGGAGAGAGCACCCAGCATGCTTCATGGCACCTTTAAACATAGTCCCAGGGAGATGGCACCCTTTATGCCTCATGACACCTTTAAACATAGTCCCAAGGAGATAGCACCCTGCATGCGTCATGACACTTTTAAACATAGTGCCAGGGAGAAAGAATCCTGCATGCTTTATGACACCTTTAAGCATAGTGCCAAGGAGATAGCACTCTGCACGCTTCATGACACCTTTAAACATAGTGCCAGGGAGATAGCATTCTGCCCTCTTCATGACACCTTTAAACATAGTGCCAGGGAGATAGCACCCTGCACGCTCATGACACCTTTAAACATACTGCCCGGGAGATAGCACCTGGGACACTTCACAACACCTTTAAACATAGTTTCTGGGAGATAGCACCCTGCACGCTTCATGGCACCTTTAAACATAGTCCCAGGGATATAGCACCCGGCACGCTTCATGGCACCTTTAAACATAGTCCCGGGGAGGTAGCACCCGGAACGCTTCATGGCATATTTAAACATAGTGCCGGAACGATAGCACCCCTCTCACTTTATGACACCTTTCAACATAGTCTCAGGGAGATAGCACCCTGTACGCTTCATGACACCTTTAAACATACTCCCAAGGAGACAGCACCCTGCATGCGTCATGACACTTTTAAACACAGTGCCAAAGAGAAAGAACCCTGCACGCTTTATGACACCTTTAAACATATTCCCAGGGAGATAGCACCTGGGACACTTCACAACACCTCTAAACATAGTTTCTGGGAGATAGCACCCTGCATGCTTCATGACACCTTTAAACACAGTCTTGGGGATATAGTGTGTTGCAAGCTTCTAGTTCCTCAAACACAGTGTAAGGGATGTACATTCCAACACACTATTTGTCACTCCAACACAGTATCAGGGATTTAGTGCACAGCTTGCTATTTTGATGTCCCACTGGTATAGTGCCCTACTTACTTCCAGGGGTATAGTTCCCATCTCACTTCCAGAAATATAGTGTCCAGCACACTTCACAGTATAGAATGCACATCTAATTTCCAGGGATATAATACTCAGCACACTTGCTGGTATATAGTGTCCTACTCACTTCCAGGTTTATAGTTCTCAGTTCACTTCCAGGGATATAGTGCCCAGCTCACTTCACAGTATACAGTGCACATCTAATTTTAAGGGATAGAGTACTCAGCACACTTGCCAGTATATAGTGTCCTACTCACCTCCAGGGATATAGTTCTCAGCTCACTTCCAGGGATATAGTGCCCAGTTCATTTCCAGGGATATAGTACCCAGCTCACTTCACAATATACAGTGCACATCTAATTTTAAGGGATAGAGTATTCATCACACTTGACAGTATATTGTGTCCTACTCACTTCCAGGTATATAGTTCTCAGCTCACTTCCAGGGATATGGTGCCCAGCTCATTTCCAGGGATATAGTGCCCAGCTCACTTCACAGTATACAGTGCACATCTAATTTTAAGGGATAGAGTACTCAGCACACTTGCCGGTATATAGTGTCCTACTCACTTCCAGGGATACAGTTCTCAGCTCACTCCCAGGGATATAGTACTCAGCTCATTTCCAGCGATATAGTTCCTAGCTCACTTCACAGTATACAGTACACATCTAATTTTAAGGGATAGAGTACTCAGCACACTTGTCGGTATCTAGTGTCCTACTCACTTCCAGGGATATAGTTCCCAGCTCACTTCTAGGGATATAGTGCCAAGCTCACTTCACAGTTTACAGTGCATATCTCATTTCCATGGACATACTACTCAGCACACTTGCCGATATATAGTTACCTATTCACTGCCAGGAATATAGTTCCCAGATCACTTCCAGGGATATAGTTTGCAACTTACTTCCAGGATTATAGTGCCCAGCTGACTTCCAGCGATATAGTGCCCAGCTCACTTCCAGGATTATATTGCATTGGGCACATCCAGGATTATAGTCCCCAGCTGACTTCCTGGGATATAGTGCACTGCTCACTTTCAGAATAGAGTACCCAGCACTCCTCCCAGTATATATTGCTCGGTTCACTTCTATTGATATAGCGAGCAGCTCACTTCCAGGGTTATAGGTTCCTATTCACTACTAGGGATATAGTTCCCAGCTCACTTCTAGGGATATAGTGCCAAGCTGACTTCCAGCGATATAGTGCCCAGCTCACTTCCAGGATTATATTGGATAGGGCACATCCAGGATTATAGTCCCCAGCTGACTTCCACGGATATAGTGCACTGCTCACTTCCAGAATAGAGTACCGAGCACTCTTCCTGGTATGTAGTGCTTGGCTCACTTCTAGGGATGTAGTGCCCTTCTCACTTCATGGATTATATTGCCTAGGGCACATCCAGGATTAAAGTCCCCAGCTGACTTCCGTAAGCGCAATATAAATAACCAATCATATCATATCAGATATATCACCAAGGTCACTGCTCAGAGATATAGTGCCCAGCTCAGGCCTCAGGGAAATAGTGACCAGGTCACTTCCAGGGACGTAGTGACCATTGCTCTCTGTATCTAGATATGACGCTCCACGGAAAACATGTCCATTCCTTGTGGGAGCAATAAAGTGGTTGTTTAAAAAAAACAATTATTTTATTTACACATAACTAACAGATTTGAACAGAAATGGCAAAAACTACTAAATTATAAAAATTAATCGTTATTTGGGATGGTGAGCATTGCTTCCTATTCAACCCTCTCCCTGCCTTAAACATTTGGCCTCATTACGACCCAGGCGCTAATGGGTTAATGGCGCCGTAAAAGGCTGCGGTGCCGTTAACCTATAAGCGCCTAATTACGAGGTCCCTTTGCGGGACCCGACCTTAATGGCTGGTTTTACCAGCCGTTAAAGTAGGGTGCCGCAAAGGGACCTTGGTGCTAAATATGGTGCTGCAATTTGCGGCACCGTATTTAGCGCCTACCCCATTCCCATTGAGCCCTATGGGGCAAAAATGGGAATGGGGAAGGGCCATGGAGGAAGGGGGAATTACCGCCCCGCCAACCTTGTAATGGGGTGGTAATTCCCCCTTTCTCCATGGCGGAGTCGGTAACTTACCGGCATGGACCATGGTGCTAATAGCACCATGGTCTTCCGCCAGGGTCGTAATGAGACCCAATGTTTTTAAATAACTTGAGCCTGTTGAACTGTATACATTTGAATACAAATAGAGATGGGTGGCATAAAACTAGTTCTGAAAGTAGAAAGTTCCAATTTGTCCCTACTTTTTGCGAAACACATTGGCCCTCATTACGACCCTGGCGGAGTGGGTTTACGCCAGCGGTATTCGCGGCGGACCCGTCCGCCCTACTACGAGTTCCCGTAGCGCCATGGAGCGGTTTCCGCCTGGTTTTTCCGGGCGGAGAAATCCATGGCGCTACGGGACCTTGTTGTTAATTACGCCACCGTATTTTACGGTGGCGTAATTAACGCCTTCCCCACTCCCATTATACCCTATGGGGCAAAAATGGGAATGGGGAAGGGTAAAATGGGGAATGGGGATTTACCGCCCCGCCAAGGTCGGAATGGGGCGGTAAATCCGCCAACCCCCATGGCGGTATCGGCAGCTTTCCGCCGTGCTCCATGGTGCATTTTGCACCACGATCTCCGCCAGGGTCGTAATGAGGGCCCTTGCCATTTCTTGCTGCTTTGCCCCACACATTCATTACCAAAGAAACAGTTTATTGTGCCACTTTTAATAAAGGAAGTTTTACGCCACTGTAAACCGGCCCTTATCTTTCTTTTGAGAGCTACTACTGAAAGAAATTGCACGGGCGCACAACAAATGTCTACATAAGGCCTTTAAAATCAGGGAGAAAATGATTAAACTTAATATATATAAATAAAAATGTAAATGTTAATTTGTTCAAAATCTTATATCTCTGAAAGTTCTTCACCGATTGCTTTGAAATTTTGACACAACGTTGCATTCGAATAGGTGCATGCTTTTCTATACCTAGTATACATAGATGTCACACCTCTGACAGGAAAAACATGCTTTTTCTGGAAAACAGCACCATCTGTTGGACATAAAAGTAACACACGCTATACTGACCATTTTAATGCAAAACAGCGCCATCTGTTGAATGTAACAGCAAATGCTCAAATACGTGCCGAGGAAGCAGCAGAGGGACGTGCAGCCAGACTTTAGGATGCACGGTTGCGAGCTCGGCGATCGCGTTCTGCAGCTTCAGATCTGCTTTGTTCTCAACAGAATGAACGCGACAGGCTGAGAGTCGCTGAAAGACGTCAACGACAAACAGCAGATCAATGTCAAACACGACTCTGTGCTTAGCAATCACGCGATTACAATCGCTTTGCATTCCGGTACAACCTAGCTGATGATTATAGTTTGAGCCGGCATGTTTTCATCGGCACCATGACTGAAGTGTGTCCTTATTGCAAGGCTCTGAAATTTAATGTAGAAACAAAAGGAATGTGTTGCGCCGCCGGGAAAATTAAACTGCCTCAACTTGGAGAACTGCTGGAGCCATTAAAAACTACCTACAAACATTGTCAAATTAAACATATTAGAAACGTGCACTTTCTCTTTTCTTTCTTTTCCATTTAACCAGACTGAGCCACAGCAACGCGTGGCCAGGGACAGCTAGTTATTAATATTGCAGCTATGAACCCAGACTGATAAATTGTATGCAAATGGTAGCTGTTTTATATTAAATATGATTTTATGTTAAATCAATTCATGATGAATTACGTTTTAGAGCAGAGGAAACACTTGTTTGATGATTTTAATGTTCTGGTGATGGTTATGATTTGCATGTGTTTGAATGTACTTTTATGGGACTTAAAGTTATATATTGACAGAGCTCTCCATGGTTTCATAGTTACAGATTGCTCGCTACCTACCCCAAAAAAACAAAAATAATTTTTTTTGTTTTTGTTTTTTTTGCATTGAAGCTCCTGGGCTGTGGCTAGTGCCATTTGGCTCTTTGTTTCTAGAGTGGCTGGCATTTTTGTTGAGGCATCTAAAATAACAGGGGTTCCACACAAGCGTAACACTTTGAGCAGTGACCCTAAATAAGAAAGAATAGGAATAACATATAATTTGTCTTTCTGGAATTTTATACAATGCTAGACTCATTAAAGGGGTGAAAGGTTCTGTTCTTTTGCTTTCCATGATCTCACTTCAGGGTGGGGTCAAATGACATCAATTTATGTGATGTCATCAGAGGTCAAGGTTCATGAGATGTCACTTACGCTACCTCTGGCATTTTGGTGAAATGACGTCCCTACGTGAGCGGTGTTCCACTACTTTTTTTTGTACTGTTAACAGCTCAGTATTTTTTGCAACCATTTTCACCATTCCTGAACGGTTCTTTGTGTAGTTAAAGCACACTTCTCCACTTTACCACCGGATATCAGTCACAGCTAAACTGATATCTATTTCAACTCAATTGGCTGTCAACCAGCATGACTGCAACCCTTGAAAAATGTGTTGCCCGTTGCTCCTTTCCTTCCTACTCTGTCCCCCGCCAGCGTCACAGTTCCACCACTTATCTCGTACACTTCTACCACTGCTCAGGAATCTCAGCTATCGCAGACTTTTTATATTTCCACGGACTTTCAGGACAGCCTTTCTGGCCTCTTCTTCCTCAAGTTGCTCCACTTCTTTTCCTCTGGCTCCTCCAGCCTGGCCCTGATGCTGACTTCCTGATTGGCTGGGTAGTCATGTGGTTTGTGACTGCAAATTCATTGGTTGAGGGACGGGGAGCTTGTAGATTCTTGGGAGGAAGGTTGCCATTATGAATTCCCGCCGTTTGCCGAGTGTTTGATTGGCAACCTGTTTTTCTGCCTCCATGGTTTGGTCTGCTGTTTCTGGGTAAGAGGCGTGATGATGTGGGGTTTAAATTTCTTGTGCCTCATTTCTAACCTCCTCCCTTTGAATTTCATTTTTGTTTCCCTGGGGACTTAGGACATGAGTGTAAGTATTTTGACTCCAAGTCCTGCTGCTGATTAAGGGTGGTGGTGGGGGTGGGGTATTTTGTCGCTGCTGAGTTAGGCAGAGGTGCCTTTCTCCCTGAGGATACTCCAGGTGAAGAATGGGGTTGCAGGAACTTGAGCGCATGTTGACTTTTTTCTGCAGGTAACAGGGCAGGTGGTCCTAGCCAAATGCTGAATGGTGGAGTCACAGAGGTGTCATGGGGCGGTCTTGATCCCACTCCACAAGGCACAACGGGAGGTGGTCCCAAGGAAATTGAAAGGGAGATGCCCCACTGAGTGAAGGTGCGGCAGGGATGTAGCTCTGCCAGGGACTTGGAGGGTCTTGACTCTCATTCCTAAGAAACAAGGGAAGAGAATCCAATAAAATGGAAAGGGAGTTGCAGATCCCATGGATGCCAACGTGTTCTAACTATTAGGGTGGGAGGAGGACTACGGGACAGGGTCAGGGGACTGACGTCAGCAGAGGAGTGTTTGAGTAGAATAGGCCATTTCAGAGATGAACTCACACAAGCAAACAGCCACCTGGGAGCCATCACTGGAAGTTCACCTCCACACAAAAATGCACTGTGGGTATGCAAATTAGCTGGAAAGCATGTTTTTGGCTCTGTAGGAAAGTGTCATTGTCGAATAGGGCAATACTACCATATGGTCCTGATTTACAAAGTGGTTTTAAATTAGGTTTTCCAATTAAAAAACACGCTTGTAAATCAGGCCCTGTGTATAGCGTTATCAAAGAAAGACTTTCAAGGATGCAACAACCAACCCATATGCCTTTAATATATGTGTGGCTTTTTATCCTAAATGGCCTATTCTACTCACACAATAGAGGTAGAAGGGTGTTTTTAAAACCCTCCCTAATATTGTCACTGTGGGGCACTGAATGGTTGCATGTGTTTCATCAGATGCAACTTCTGGGATGCCTTTTTGCAAGGAGAAAAAAAAGGAAAACAATTGAATGAATGTATCATCTTTTATATACTAATAATCCAGCCTTATTTTTATGCAGTTTATTATTTATTTCGCACATGCCGGCACAGTATTGGATTTTTCATAGTGTGCTTTAAATAACAACTCTTTTTAATTAGGCCTACTTTGCTTTTAGAAAGGTCGTGTACTTTCCTTGTTAAGCACCGGTACGAAAATCTATAATTCGCAGATAAATAGGACATTTCTCCATGTATTGGGCAGTTCACAGGGTTATACACACACACACACACACACACGCACGCACGGATGCACACATGCACACAAATGTGCATGCATTTACACACACATTTACCAGCATACACACACACACGCATATGCTAACACATACACGCACGCATGCACTTGCACACACGCGCGCCACCCACGCATTCACGCGCACACACACACAAATGTGCATGCATGCACTAGCACACATATACACGTACGCAGACACACACACACACACACACACACACATATATTACAGCATGTCTTTTTGTTTACTTCAAAGGGACCAATTATTTAGTAAATACATTATGTGGACAACTTCCCTTTTAAGGACACTATCCCTTTTGATATTTTTATTGTTCTAACATTCCCTGGAAGCTCTATTTAAATGCCTGGAAACAGCGAGCAGTGCAAACCTACTATTTGCATCCCCCTTGTAAAACATTCCAACAACAGATTTCTACAGACAAAACAAGATTTATAAAGGAAATATTAATCTTATATGTATAATGCTGTAATAGTGCTTTGGCGACTTAGCATGTGCACAAGCATCCTTGGCCTGAGGCCCAGCCACTCCCTAGCATCTCCTCTTCTACATTTCTGCGAGGTAGAGGATACTCTGGGGCAGGTGTGTTTGCACTGAGTGTGCCAGGGACTGCCACCGTGCCAGTGTTTATTCCCGGGGAAATAAGTCTGGGGCGACAGACTGTGCCACCACGTTGCGTCCTGTTCCCAATCTGCCTGTCCTAGTGGTCACTCTGCGTGTGGCTTTGAATGTTCATGTGTGATGATGCATGTGCAGCTCAGAGAATGCTGAGTGAACGTTGAATGAACGTGCCATGTCTGTCATGTGTGGGCTGAGCTCGTATGAATGAGGTGGCTGATGGGTGTGCCTTGTCCTTAGTGTGTCTGCAACTTGCCTCCAGTGTGATAAAGCCTTCCTAATGTTACCCCCCCCCTGCCTTAACCTGATGAACTTGCCTTTATCTTGCAAAACAAGCCCCCCATTCTGCACTGTTCTTGAGGATAAGACTGGTCTGGCAACTTCTTTGGAAACTCTGCCCTTTCAACTTCTCTGTGTAGTGCAGGGCTAATGCAGGGGCATTGCTGGAGGGAGACTAAGGGGGCTAGAGCCCCTGGTCTTTTGGTTGTAGCCCTGGATAGAAGTTCAGGGGCTACAGCAAAAAGGCTAGCTAGCCCAGAGTCCAGACAGTCCCAACATTAGCATAGCCCCAGATCTTTTCCAGACCTAGCAACACCCCTAGGCAAATGGCTGACAGATCTACTGTTCTAGGCAACATCATGGAGCTCGCCTGCCCAAAGCGAGCACCAGCTCCCACAAAGGTACCAGCTTGTCCATGGAGGAAACCCATCCGCACCCCTTAGGTTCAAAACATGTACCTTTGAATCCAGCTTGTATTTTAAAAGCCTAAATCACTGAAGTGGTCACTTTCTTTCGATGTAACATGCCGTGTATGTAACATAAAGTGCAGCTTGTGAGAATGGGATGCCCGGCACGTTCTGCTGAATGCCCCTAATGCGCCCCAATGCTTCCTCTAAGCTTCAATTCTATTCCTTTGGCAGATAAAGCCCCCCACCCATCCCCCAGCACTGCTCTGCTTACTTTACAGCCCTTCAGTTGGACAGAAAATACCATAGAAGTAGATGCCATTACTGAATTATGTGGCGCATAATAAATATTAAAATAAATAAATAAGTAGACATTCCTGCCTGTGTTCTATTGTAATTATGACCTCCTTTTTAAGAACTTTAAAAAAATATATTGTTTAAAATACAGTGCGTTACATTTCATTTCAAACTTTTCACACTTGAACAAAAATAGAAAAATTACCTAAATCTAATGCATTTCGCAAAAATGATTGCAACCATCCACCTATATCGTTATTCTAAATGTATCATAGATGATATGCCACTTATTTGATCTTTAATCTCTCGCCATAACTTTGTCAGAGGCAAAGTCAAGGGATTACTCCTTCCCAAAATACATCTTTGCCAGAAATCATTTGAATCTATCTTTCTAACATCACGTGCAAATGTATTTTAAAATAACCATTAAAGGTTTGCCAAATCTGTACAAACAATAAACAAATGGCATTTAGTTTCCAGTTCCTCTTTCTTTTTACAGAATCTGCTGTATCTTTTATCGAGTGGCAATCCTGATCTAGGTCCAATTACATTTAAAGAGGGTGCTACTTTTAATCTGATATACATGAACATTCTTCTCAATTTCCAGTCAAGGAAAATTAATAAGTAAGGTTGGGGGTATAAGAATTTGTATTCCATCAATTCCAGAATTTTACAAGATTTCAATTTAGCTAGATACCATGATTCCTTTGCCCATCCTAGTCTTTACTTTATTCTTCAATCACTCTATAAGAACCCCTACATCTTCATTTTCATCAATTGTCCAATGTATCAGATTAAACAAACTATAATTAAATTTAACAAATGTATTCACCACATTACAACTTCCAGTTGTGATGACAATATTGGGCTTTCCGGGTTAATGAATGCTTTCAAATATAAAGCACCATACTGTATTGCCAACATTGTGGGTAACAAAATGAATCCCAATTCAAGAGTCAATGCGTGTACAGAGACAAATCACAGACGTCCTAAAATAGTTCTCCAAACCGCCCCCTCTATCCTATGGAGCCAAATATTGTATTGGGCCAAACTGTCATAAAACCATGTGAAATAATAGGTGCAATACTCTGTTTATATGCCAATATAACAGCCTTTAGCCTGTATCCATCAGAATTTTGTAGAACAGCTGATATCAGCGCGGCAGCTCTCGCAGTTTTCCTATCAAGCCATATGTTAACCTTGATATCCTTATTAGTTATAGTAGCACCCAGGTATTCCTACGTAGCAGTTAATTCCTTTTGTTCATCCCTCAGGTTCCATATCATATACTTGCACCCAGATTTACCAAAGCATATGATTTTAGTATTAGATGTATTAACTTTGAAGTTATTATGGATAGCATAATTATGTAGTGCAACTACATTATGTGCCATTCCAATTGCTGTATGGTTCAATATGATAACATTGTCTGCATAGGCCATCTGTTGGATGTGCCCCTGTGCCAATTTTGCAGTATAAATATTGATGCCAGATAATAGTTGAAGGAGAAATAACAGAAATATGAACATTAAAAGGCAGGGGAGGTAGCACACACCCCTGCTTTAGCCCCAAATTAGTCAACGTTTTCCTGGATATTGAACCTTCCCCATCTAGTCTTACTTGAACCCGGATGCCACTACACAGTCCAGTCATCATATTTAGTGTGCCAGGAGCGACAATCCAAGCTCTCAATTTTTTTTCAGAGTAATTGTCAATTGATGGAATCAAATCAGAGGAAAAATGCAGACTGCAGACATACCGAATATTTCTTGTGCCAGATCTATCTCATCTTCCAAATTTAGGGTGTCAATAATATATTTAATCCATGTGGAACAATTTACCAGATTGATTTGTTGGCATTATGTTACCCTTTGAACAATTTTTAAAACTCTCCAAAATTCAGAACATTATTATTGCACAAAATATGTATCATAAATGTGATCTGCCCATTTTTCATGGAGCCCCTATAGTATTTCAACCAATTATGATTTTTCCCTTTGACATTATTAGTAGGAAAAATGCTATCTTTATTCTCCAAATAGGACCTATTAATCTGGCTAATTGAGTATCTCAAATTACGTTTTTGAGCATCAATTTTTGTATCATATAATTTTACATGATGCACGCTTGAGCATCCATAATCTGTACCAAGAAATTCAAATGTTCCATTGAGTGTAGTCACACTTGCTACCATGGCATTGAGCATTATAGAGTCATATCCCAAGGGCAGACTTTCAGTTTAATCACACAATTTATGAAAATGATTCTCTGTCCAGCAAATTCTATTGCTAGCCTGATTTATTCTGGACGTACCCACTTTTCTTTTTATCGATTGAGTTCATTTCCAATCCTGTATGAGTGTTAAAATGCAATGGCCACTAAGCGCAGTCGATTTTATGACTAGCCTCATGTCCTAGTGACATGTTCAATTGCTGCAAAAAAATAGTCAATGGTTGCATATTTTGAGCCCACGTTCAAAGTATAATTGCCAGAGATATCTTCTACCATGCAACCATTCATCATTAATAGGCCCCAGTCATGTGTGAATTCAAACCAAACATTCCCTTGCAGATTTGCTTCATTTCACCGATGGTATATCATGTGGTGTTTCACTACTAAACAAATCAAATTTACCAGTACAATGAGTATTTAAATCACCCCCTATTATTACTAACTCCGGCTTGTCTATCGACTGCCTCTCAGCAAGTATTTCATGTATAAAATGTATGATTATGTTAGTCACAGAGCCACCAGGAGGATTATACATATTAATCAATGTTAATGTGGTCTTTTTGTTGTTCACATCTATGTAAATCTCCGCTATGAGTAGGTAAGGGCAGGCTCTATTTGTATCGATTCTTTCAAGTGCCATATCATTCCTGGACCAATTAACAGACCCCCTTCGGGTCTACTACTTTTACTCTTAGTAGTCATATTTTCAATAATGATATAGTCATCAATACTTATTCATTCTGTGAGCCAACATTTCTGTATAATAACCATTTCATGTGCTTGGATATATTCTAGCCCTTCCTTACCCCTAGTATAATGGCTATTCCCCCTGTGTTCCATCAATTTAATATCTAATTTATTATACATGAATGCACCCGGAAGCCACTACCATTTGTTCATAACAGCAGGTTCCTCATTTCCTTTCCTCATGAAGTCATTAAGCATGACTTTACATTCTGAGCTAGAACTATTTTCAGTTCCTCACAATCCCATATTCCATTACTAAGAGGATGCACACACTTACTAACACCATAAACCATGTTGACAGAGCTTCTGTAGTGCAATAGAATTTGGTTGAATGTAGCCTGTGGTCGTCGCCCATTTCAATATAATCAATATCTCTTATATTGATTACTCTTAATAATGCAATAGAAGAGAAGAGATGCAGGATAAGTGTACGATTCACAGGACCATCATTATTGGTTGAAACCAGATGTTTAACATGTTAAGATGTACCTTTCCTTGTAATGCACGGCACCTTTCCCTGCAAATTCTATTTCCTTTCACGCAAAACTCACTGTTACAGCCCTCATACTTGTCTAATGGTGTTTGTGCTGCAGCAGCCTCTTTATTTATTGGATTGAGTTAAGAAAATAGCATCGAATTAGGGGCTATAGCTTGTGGAATATCATTTAAACACTCCTTACCTAGGTTACCTAAATGAGCAAGATCTCTCCCAGAATTTACCTCTGTTCTAGTAACCCATCAATCCTTAGCCCCCTGTATTGAGTTTACAATTTTATACCTCTTTTTCCTTTATCCTTTCTTACGCTTGACCAAAGGCGTCAATACAAACAGTTCATAAGTCTCTGCAGTCTGAAAATTGTTTGCATTTGACACCTTTAGCTGGTTTTAATGCTTTAATCTATGTGAATTGTTAAAAGCAAAAGTTTCAGATTTTCACACCTTTTACTGGACTAATAGAAAAGTCTGCACAGAGATGGAACAGCACATTAGCTTTGGAAGTCCCACGGATCTCTCCATCAGATGTTGCAGAGTGAAATGATTTGTAAAGGAAAGCCACAGCAGAGATCATCCTCAAAACATAAAGAAGAAGATTTCATTGGCTGGAGGAACCGAATGAATGTATTGTGGGCCTGGAATTGCTTTCTTATCTAAAAGGCCGTAAAAAACCCTAGAAGTAGGGGACACAAGGGGTTGCAAACAGTGCACCTTGTGAAAGTTGCATTTACCAGAAAAAAGGCACCTTTTTCACCAGCAGATTATTTCTCCTTTTTTCTTATTGTTTTTTTTTATTATTGTTGACTAAAAGAGTTTAACTCGACACTTCTTGTGTAGTGGGATTAGAGACCATCCTTAACACTGACCTAGACGCATCTGAATTGCCACTATCAATTCCAGATGAGAACGCTAGCCTAGCTTCAGAAGCACAATTATCCTGTATTGATTGGTTGGAAGACTCCCGAATAATTGATAGAAGCTTATCAGGAGATGTAGTCAACAATCTATTATGCATCCCAGACAATACATTTATTTGATCACTCAAGTCCATACATTTACCTTCACATAGTTTAGATAAAGCTTTTAACATTAAAGACAGCAAATGTACAGAACTAGAGCTAGTGCATATGTGAAGGTGAGATATCATAGTAGAAGAGTTGCTGTTCGTAGAATGGCCACTTTCCTCAATGACTGGCAAAACAGGAGACGCACTCAGAGGCAAGTTAGCAGATGCACTCATCCTGGTTTAAATCCGTGGATTTAAATTAGTCTGTACATCTATGATATTTTCCATTAAAACATGACTGTTAACATGGGAATTAATGGCGGTTAATGGCAGCTAATTTCACGCTGCAGACTATAACAATGTTCCAATAGAAAATTGTCATCCACAACCTCTTCAAGTGGCACCACAGGTGTTAGAGAAGCTGCATGACTGACTTCTGTTTCAGTTAATGTAACCCGCTTGGGTGTATAATAGGCTGTGACTATTAAACGCATTGCACACTATGGCCATTACTGATTGGCACTCCTGAGCAATATCCCGCCTACCAACTGACCGGTAGGCGGAAGTCAGCACCATCGTCTAAGGCACCACGTACAAGGCACCTGACCGAGCCTGACCGAGCATGAAGGACTAGAGGACTCTCCACGCTCGCCGAATTGTTCTTGCCTTCTCCACCCTTGCTTCCTCGTATCCCATCGAACTGCACCAGATCACCTCGACAGTAAAGCAAAGCTTCGAAGTGTGCGGTAAGACTAAGCATCGCATACTGTACAAACACTATAGAATGACTACTACTGGCAACCACTCTATCTATGTCTATGGCATACTATCTGATTCCCAATAATGGCTACTGTCTTTTAACTTGTTGTGTCCGCGAGCCGTTGCCATATTCTGCCATATTCTTACTGATAGTTGACTTATGTGCACCGTATTTCATTGCCTGCTGTAATTTACTGATGCAAGCCTGTATTGCAATATTGCCATATTTTCACTGCAGCATGATACTAGACTTATGTGTACAGTATTTCATTGCCTGTTGCAATCAACCAATGTTAGCACCTACTACACGGGTCTATCCTGCCTCGCCTAGGCCCCTACCTCTACAGTCCTGATTCACTGAGCCTTAGGCCCTGCACTGCACAGCGTACAATACCTGATTTCACGTTACTATCCAGTTGCTAGACCCTGTATTCGGGTCTTTCCAACCGTACTCAGCTCACAACTAACTACCTTCAACTGTAGATTATCTCCATCATTATGTACGCCCCCTGCCCCACTATTTAATACATTGTTCTGGGCATTGGCCATAACCACCCTAAGCACACACTTATCACTTCTAACAGAAATAGCCCATACTGAATCGCCTTACCTAACTATGGCCTATAACAACTGGCTATGCACACCCAGAACCAGCATCTTAGTACATACCTGTCGGGGGGAAATTCTCCCGGGGTCGGCTGAGCCGTCCGCGGACCTCCGGGCAGGGAGGCCCCAACTCCTCCCGTGTATCCCAAAAAATGAGTATGAGGCACACGCAAGAAGCAAGGTGGTTCTGCTGTTTATTGAACAAACGGCAGAGATGGGTCAAGGAACGTACGCGTCCGTCCTGACTCTCTCTCCTCATCATGGGCTCGCAGGCCCTTTTTACCTTAGTATGACGCGCTACTTGCGTCACCTTGGAAAGTTAGCAAAAAACCTATCGCCACTCTGGATTGGTTCCTCGAGTGGTAGGGTTAGTATAGCATACGTATAGAGAGCGATATTAGTGGGTGAGGGTTAGTCAGGTGGTATACTTGGGTTGTCCCTTCAATTCGATACATGAAAATTGTTACATGAAGACCCCTGAGGATTGGCTAATGTTAATGGCGTCAGTGATAAGAGCCTCATGTTCTGATTGGTCCATTCGCGAGCCCCCCAGTCTGGGACCATCGCTGTTCCCAGCTCGCGGTGCACCTGTCATTTGCAACAATGTTTCACTATGGGTATGTGCAGACAATGTGAAGATTTATTCATATGCCGGAAGGCCGACTACTCCCACCGCTGCAGATGTCCTTTGAGACGCTTAATTGTATCTGCTTGAGTCTTGAAGCGGGGAATCCAGGCGTCTCCCTCCTCCCGGGCCTGGCACCCTGTCAGGTTCGGCTTGGTCACGTGAGGTGGGACCGTGGTTGAGGCAGAATTCTGCACAATTAATATTGCATTTTCCACTGTGTGCCTGGCTTAATTGCAGGTGTGACCTTGGCGTCGGCTTGTGGCAAGCGAGTTAGCAACATTGTGCCCTTGACTGTCTGCTTTCGCCGGGCTCATTCTGCGGGATCAGCAACTGTACTCTTGCTCATTCAATGTTCATGGAGACTCTTGCTTGAGGCCTACTTGGGCCTGGTGTATAGGTAGAGCCGTTTGATACACAGGCGCTTTAGGTTATGGTATCATATTGCTTTATCCCCAGTATCGTGTCTTCATTATGCTTTTCATTATTGCGCATGGGTTTAGGAGAAGCGTGAGCAAGCTTTTAGATGAGTTCATTGTGCGTCTTGCGTTTCTGCATTTTGAGAAGCCTATGTGAAAAATAATAAAGATGCGCGTCTGTGGGTGTGTCCGTCACCTACTTCATAGCACTGAGTATGTTCTTCGTGTGGATTGGTGTGGGAGTGTCCAGTGTGTATGTTGCACGGGTATTCTGGCCGTTGGCTGGGTCGTCATGGCATCTCTAACGATGTGTTGAGTTAGTGCTGGATGATTCAGTCGAGTCCCTCCATGCCGCAGGTGTCGGCAAGGGTATGGCAGGCTGGCGGGCACGCGGGAGGGCACATCCGTATGTTCTTGTACCAGGGTATTTGGTCGTCTGTAGATGGGCAAACTCCTCTTGTGGCGGGTGCCTGGGCCGTCGTCCTCTAGGCCAAGGGAGAGAGGGGATTGGTGGGAGCCTTTTCTTCCATTCTCCCACTTCAGTCCCCCCTCTGGTCGACTTGTTGACCACAAACATATCCTTTTCCTTATCTCCTCTCACCCTCCATATTTTAGTTACTCCTCCCAAATGTCCATTGTGGTTAACATGGTCTTCAAATGACCAATACATATATACACATGTTCCTCCAGGTGTGCAGTATACCCACTTTCCTATGTAGCTCCTTGGGTTTCTTGGGTTTTCGAGCTTCACAGATGGTGGGTCCAGATGGTTGGTGATGATCTGGTTGCGCAACTTTTCTCTCTCTTTTATTATTATTCCAGTGTGTTGGCCGTCATCTGCTGGCATCAAGGGGTGTATACCAACCATTTCGATCATTTCCTCAGTGGTGCGTGTCTTCCGGGCCTTCCAAAATCTTATCAAGATCAGTGCAGCTCCAGCCAAAATAATGCACCCAACTATAATCTTCAGTCCGTCTGACAACCAAGATGGCATCCATGACCATAATATTGAAAACCAGCTCTCATCCTTTTTCACACCTTTACTTTCATCCATCATCTTGGAGTGCATCTGGGCCAATTGTGATACTGCTTCTGTCAGTGTACCATTGTCAGCATCGTTAGAAGGAATGAATGTGCAGCATGATTGTCCTATCTTTGCGCAAACTCCTCCTTCCATTGCTGTGAGGAGGTCCAGTACATATCTGTTCTGTAGTGCTACCATCCTCACTGCTCGCAGTTCTTCTTTTATTGCGTTGAATCCATTTACTGTAGAATTAATTGTCATCATTAGTTCCCACCTAGTTATCTGGAGCCATTTTGCGTTTGCGTAAGCCTGTAGTCCCGGATGTATTATTGAGGAGAAGAACATTGCTGCTCTGCTGAATAGTCTGTGTTCTGGTGGGATTGAAGAGAGTGCTGTTTCCGACCGTCCCCATAGGTAATTTCCTGTCAGAGGTTCTCCTTGTCTCTTCTTCCTATTCAGGACAGAATTGTTGCCGCTGTTTTGGTTCTCTGGCTCCTTTTGAGTGTGTACAGATCTCTTCTTCCTCTTGTTTCCTTCATCCATTTTGGGAAAGCTTGCCACATTCACATGTTTCTGGGGCACCACTAGTGATGGTACATTGACCTGTACCATTGTGCATATACCATTCCACAGAGGGGGCAGTGTGTGGTATGCCTTGTTTCCGCAGGCCCAGTAATGGTCCATTACCACTGCTGTTCCTGCTCCCCCCTCAGGTAACTCCGTCACACTTGCACAGTTGGTGTTGTATCCCACGTCCACTTCTCCTTTATGTTGGTAGCATACCTTAGGCGCAGTCAGCGGCAGTATTGTTATTGGGTCTTCATCCTTCTCTAACCATGTTAGCATGGGTACGTATTTGACCCAAGTCATCCAACATCTGTCATTGTGTTCAGCAATACTCTTAGTATCCTCTCTCGTTACCATGTTGCTGCCAGCCACTCCTATGACCCATTTGTCACCCAGGTACACCTTCCCTGTTATTATTATCAGTGGTCTTTCCCAACATCCTTGTTTACCAGGGACTTCAGTGGCGTACCAATCACATGGTAGGTACTGTAATATTACTTTCTTTGTTTCTCCTTTTTCAGGGCCGCTTGTTATGTATTTGAATGCCTCAGCGTGTAAACTGGCCTTGTTGTAACTCAAGTAAACCTTGAGGAAATTGTTTTCGTACGGGTATGTGTCTCGTGTTTTCCATACCAGGTGCACCGTGTTCCCTTGGAATCTGCCTTTCGTTTGGAACAGTGTCAAGTATATTATACATCGTGCTGTTTTTTCATCAATTTCCGTGGCAACGAAAGTTCTGGAATCGCTCATGGCGTATGGGATCAATGAGCAGACATAGCAGCTGTCTTCCGTTGTCTGCTTACCTATTTGGGTCATGTGTTGGTACCACATGTTATTCGAGATGTGTGCTGAATCTTGTATGTAGTTGTCAATACCTTTACGGTCTGAGTATGTGCTGCGTTTAACTCTATTTCCCTTGTGTGGGATTTTGCTAGTACCACCTGACGTAACACCTGTTGCAGCCGGGGGTGGGGGTATATTAGATTTGGGAACAGCCAAAATATTGATAGCACAACTGTTCTGCCATACAGAGGCAGCCAAGAACCAGGTGATCATCAAGATCCCTATCATTTTTATTACAGATGCTAATCTCACCGGCATTTTTGCTCTTACCTTGCTGCAGTCCGGCAGCTAATTCTTGTGACGTTAAAGTTGCTCGCCTGAAAATTCTCAATATGCTCGTTATTAGTGTTAGTTGTTGTTTTCAAGCTCTCCCTATCAGGTAGTCGTTCAGTGCCCAGGCGAAGAGCTGTTCCCACGCCAATCTAAGTGATCTATCTCTTAGGACAGGCAAGTAAGGGTGGAGATGGGGCATTGATTGTTCTATGGCCAAGAGAAATGCCGTGTAGTAGACACGTACCCTCCTTCTTTTTAGGTACTTTGGCCTTTTTATGTGATGGACAAATTGGTGTGATAATTCTTCAGGGTAGTTATCGTCTGAGGGTAGCATCTACTCCTGGGCAGTGAACCTTGTTAGTTATTTATATTCTTGGCAGTACAATAATACACGGTACCTGCATGTGCGAGAGAAAAAAAAGAAGAGAGAACATTCAAGTGTTTACATGTGTATATGTGCAAAACAATGTCCTTCAAATGTCCTTCAGTTGGGTTATTCAGGCAGGGGGCTTAGGGCTCAACTGGTGGAAGTTACTTTACTCTTTGATCGTGTGACCATGGGGTGGGCGGTGTGGGAATTACCCTTCTCTATGCCAGTAGTTGTCTCTGGGGAATCAGGGGGGTGGTAGGGTAGGGGGACACTTGGGTCGTTAGCTGTGGTAAAAGTCTCTTCCTCCGTGGGAGACGCTGTTGCTGTTCTTCCAATGGCCCTGTCGGTGACGCTAGGGCGGGTCTGGAGTTTGCAGATCTTTACGTCGTGTAGATGATTCCAGGCACGTTTGTCCTGTAGCTTTACTGCTCTTGTTGATACTTCCTCTACCAGGTGGGGGCCAGTGAAGCATGGGCTGTTCCACTTTCTGTTGAAATTGCGGAGTAGTACGTGGTCACCTTTAGCAATTTTGCACAGTTTTTCCTTTTCCAATTCTTTATCCGCGTCTTCTTGTTGATTACTCTTAGACCCGCCCCGCGTGCACTCGAGCTGTTGAGACACAAACACCACACTAGAAATCAAGGAAGACACATATTGGTACATTTCATCACCAAGAACAATTGCTGTATTTTCATAGTCTGTGAATGCTCTTGATGTAGGCGTTAGAGGAAGGTGCATTTGTCGTCCGGTCACCACCTCGTGAGGGGTGAGGTGGTGATCGGAGCCTGGTCTATTCCTTAGCTCAAATAGGGCTAGCGGAAGGCAATACAGCCAACTTTTCTTTGTTGTCTGCTGTATCTTTGCAATTGCCTCCTTCAGTAGGCCATTCAGGCGTTCGCATATACCGTTGGCCTGCGGGTGATATGCACAGGCAAATTTATGCTTGATATTCAGTAAGGATGTGATGTGTTGGAACATTTCATTAGCGAAATGCGAACCATTATCTGACCGCAGTACCTCGCACACTCCCCACCTGGGGAAAACCTCCCTCACTAGAAATTTAGCTGCTCTGAATGCATCTGGGTGTGAGCAGGGTCCTGCCTCAATCCACCTGGAGAATGGGCATACTACTACAATCATATACCTATTTCCTTGACATACGTTGATCATATCAACATAGTCAATATGGATGTGCAGGAAGGGTCCCTCAGGCCGGGGTATAGTACCTTTTATCACCTTCAGTGTGTGACCGGCCGTGAACTGTTGACATGTGAGAAAATTGCTGATAAAATTCGTCACATGGGAATCTAACTCGGGACAGAACCAATCTTCCCTAATTCGTGCTGCGATAACTTCCTTGCCTGTGTGGGCTGGGTGGTGGAGTTGGCTCAGGGCGGTGTTCAATAGTGCCAATGGCATTACCATCTTTCCAGTGTTACCCTGGCGCCATAGTGCGTCCGTTGGTGACATTGTACATCCTCTTTTTACCCATATTTCTTTTTCTGCCATTGGTGCAGCCGCTTGTAGCTCCATTATCTGTGTGGCTGGGAGATGGGTGTATCCTTCTCTTATCAACATCTCCTTAGCTATTCCCCTCCCTCTCCCTCTCTCTGACTCTGGGGGGTTCCATATCTCACCAAAATATGCAGCATACTTCGCATATGCGTCAGCTGCTGCATTCCCTTTTGAGATATGATCTTCTCCATTGGTGTGTGCGGTACATTTGACTAAAGCTAATTCTTGGGGGTCATTTATTACTTCAATTAGTTCAGCCAACAAGAGAGCATGTTGCACTGGGGTGCCGTCAGCTCTCCTAAACCCTCTTCTCCTCCATTTGGACAATCCGTAGTGGACAGTAGACGTGACATATGCGCTGTCACAATATATAGTCACTCGTTTGTCGAAACTTTCCTTCAACGCCAAGATCAGTGCAACCAATTCGGCTGCTGGAGCAGAGTAATGCTGTGGTAATTGTACACATTTCATCGCCACACACACCGGTTCCTCTGTCATTTTTACCACTGCTGCCCCAGTTCTCCTTATCCCATCACTTTGGTCTATCGTTGAGGACCCATCAATGAACAAGAGCTCACCTCCATCTAGTGCGTTCTCTTCAACCTTTCTAGTACACGAGTACATTTCGGTAGTCTGCGTACAATCGTGTGCATAATCTCCTTCCTCAATTACTTCTGCTATAAACCTTGCAGGGTTAACCGTGCTGCATCTAACAATTGATAGTTCTGGTCTAGATAAGATGATCTCATAACCTGACGTCCTCTGCGTGGTTAGTGTGGACTTAGGCTTGTTCAATATTGCAAATAGTGCATGTTCCACAAATAGTGTGGTTGAGCACCCCATTGTGATTGTTGATGCTTTCTCTACCGCAAAGGCAGCTGCGGCGAGACCTTGTTCGCAAGGGAAATGTCCTAACATCACAGGATCCAAGTAACCACTGTAAAACGCTACTGGTTTGTAGCCCATGCTTGTTTTTTGAGCCAACACTGCTTTCATTACTGCTGAGTCGCAATGTGAAAATATAAAAAATTGTCGTTCATAATTTGGGGTGGCCAGCACCGGAGCAGTTGATATTGCATCTTTCAGTTCATCAAAAGCCTCTTTCATTTCTATTGTCCACCCCAACTTTTTCTCCCCTTTGTTAGCTTCTTTTAATGCCTCAAGTAGGGGTCCTATGTATGAGCTGTAATCAAATACCCAGGCTCTACAGTAGTTGCACAATCCCAGGAACTGCTGCAGTTCCCTCACTGTGTGGGGCGGCGGCATTTTTGAAATAGCCTGTGCTCTTTGTGGTGCAATCTTTCTCCCGTATTGAGATATGAGCTGACCAATGTAAAGTACCTGCTCCTGACAGTACTGTAACTTCTCCTTGTCTACTTTGTAACCCTTTTCAGCCAATACCGTAAGCATCTTCAATGAGTCCTCTCTACATCTTCTTTCGCTTGTGCTGCAAATTATTATGTCATCAACGTACTGCAACACTGTGCTTTCCACTTCAATGTTACCCAAATCCATCTGTATTACCCTGTTGAAGATTGACGGAGACTCGCAGTAGCCTTGTGGCAATCTGGTGTGTTTCCACTTTGTGTTCCTGTACGTGAAGCTTGTCAGATCTTGTGAGTCTGGGTGCAGGGGTATTGAGAAAAAGGCATTTTTTAGGTCTATCACTGTAAATCGTGATGCCTCTGCTGGAATGCCGCACAATATTGTGGCCGGGTTCGCTGCTATGGGGTATTCTGCTTCCACTATGTTGTTCAAGGGCCTGAGGTCCTGTATGAAGCGCCAAGACCCCCCTTTGGCTTTGCGCACTGGGTATACAGCTGTGTTACATGGTGATTCTGATGGTACCAATATGCCACTATTTACAAGGGCCGTTATTGTTTCATATATGCCCTCATCTGCCTCTTTTGATAGTGGGTACTGTTTCACTCTGGGGAGTATGGCACCTTTTTTCAATTTTATTCTTACTCCCCCTATACTTTTTATACACCCCACATCATAGGGACTAGTAGTCCATAATGATGTCGGTACCTTTGCCATATCATCCTCAAAGAAGTGAGCTGGGGTGGATGTGGGTGCTTCAAGTGCCATTGCAATTTTCTGTGCCACTTGTTTGTACGTCACTCTAAGCCATATTTCTACACTCATCATAAACACCATTTCACCTTCTTCCTTTTCTTCTGAGAAGAGCTCCTCATCTGACACCTGGGTGAGTCTACATCCCTCTGCTAGTGCTATCACTGCCCTCCATGCTCTCCCTTCTCCGTCATGGGCGTGTACTGCAATGTAATCAGCAGTTGCTATAATGCTCTCTAGGTTCACTGCAATCACCTTTCCTTCTGGTTCATTGGCTGGTGTTTCTGGTCTAAACAAATAGGCTGCTGGCCTCCTCCAGATCTTTCCTTCAATTCCTGGCATCCATGCAAATGCCATGTCTGTCCCATACTGGAACAGTTCACCATCTACTGGCTCAGCCCTAATCACTGTCTGTCCACAGTATGCTTGCATAATTTGTCGTGCAGTGAGCATGTTAATTCCTGGAGTGGAGCAAACTATGCCGTCCTCCGTAAAGGAGATCGTCATATTCAACCTGCTCATTATGTCTCTCCCCAGTATGTTTACTGGTGAGGCCCTAGAATATAAAAGCGGGACTGACATGTCATAATCCCCAATCGATAAGGAAATGTTATCAGTAAAGGGAACCAATCCCCTAGCCCCAGAAAATCCTTGGGTGTTCATGGCTTCACCTGACATCTTAAATTTACCTTCCCTTATGCAAGACCGGGTCGCTCTGGTGTCAACAAGGAATGATAATCTTTTGTCACCTATTGTTACCTCTATGCGTGGTTCCTCCGCACTATTAGGTGTTACCGACAGGATGGGACACACCAAGGCCGTCTGTGGGCTGTCCTATTGAGGGTATAATGATTGACCACTTCCTGTGTAAGGGTTGTGTCCCAGGACCGTCACCCTTCCCAGTTGCGTTTGCTGTAGTTGTGTATTGGTAGAGGTTATGTTATGGTCTTGGATTTGGGCAGGTTGCTGTGCTTGCTGTACTTGGGGTTGTTGTGTCATTGCTACCTGTTGTTGTGGCAGCGAATATGTCTGTGGCTGTTGTTGTGTTACTGGTTGTTGCTGCCCATTTCCCCGTTGCAATATCTGCTGTTGCTGGATGCCCTGCTGTTCCTGTGTGGGCCCTTGTTGTCCCTGTTCACTCCATGATGGTGTGCCTGGTCTCACTCTACATGTGCGTGACATGTGCCCTACTAATCCACAAATCCAACACACCGGTGGTTCCCTGTTCTGCCATGGAAAGCTTCCTGGGTTGTCCTGGTATACTGGTTGCACGGTGGGGTAGAAATTTCGAAATCCTCCCCCCTGCTGTTGTGTGCTATATCCGTATCCTCTCCCCCTCATTATTCCTCCCCTTCCCCTGTTGTAATTATAATACCCAGCTCCTGGCGTTGAGTATCCTCCTCCCATGTTAGTCGTGTATGGTTGGAGTGGCGGCAGCTGTTGTGTTACAGTCTGTGATGATTGTATTTGGGAGGGATCTTGTGCAGCTACTACTTATGCGGTGTTTTGAGTCATTGTTGCAGGTGTAGTTATTAGTGCGCCTTCCATTGTATATTTAGTAAGTTTTTTCTGTACTAATTTAGCCTCTTCCGTTTTCCTATCGTCTTCCTTTTGCTTCATTTTTTCTTGCCATGTCCTACAATGATGCACTATTGTCAGTTGTATTTCTGGCCATGCTTTTGCTTCCATCCCCACTACTTTCTTCAGTTGTTTCTGGGCTGCTTCTGGGAGCCCTTGTACTAGTATATGATAGAATATTGCTGGTGTCTTGTCCCATTGTTCTCTAGTTTCCATACGCCACTTCTCTTGAATTTCCTGGATATAATCAACAGGATATTCGTTCTCACGCATCTTGCGTGAGGTAATAGCTCCTATGTCTGATGTGTCCGGGTACTGTACCCTCAGTGCCTGCCATAAAGCATGTCTGCAGTTTGCGAACGGTGCCCCATCGTGTGATGTGTTTGTTATTGTGACCCCGGGGAAGCCTGCTCTCTTCCAGATGTCATCTGCTGCATCCCCTAATATTGATATTAGAAGGCCCTTTACATCCCCACTGCCAATTTCTGTCCTGCAGTGTGTTTTTCCATTTCATATATCCATTTTCCCGCACCTCCACTTAATGATGGGAGCCTGCACTTTATATTTTCCTTGTCTGCATGCTTCCAGGAGACGTATTGTGGTCTAACCCCTCCCTTTTCCAGAAGTGGCATTAGGTTGTGTCCTTGTTGGCCCTTTGGGTCCCACACAATCGAATCCGTACACCCCTCCTCTTCTTCCCTGTCTTCTACATCGTCAATGGAGTCCATACTTCCCCTGCTCGTAACTGTTTCTCCTCCATCTCTTCCCTTTCTTTTGCCATTTCCTTTATTTAATGTGGGCGTGTGTATTCGTACTTCCTGCCTGCGTCCAGGGAGGTCTCTAAGCCTGCCTGCATAGGGTGTTAGTTCGTGTGAGAAGGGCGCGAGTTTAGATGGGTATGTTGCACGTAATGAACGTGAGGTAGTGGAGCATGTGGGGCGGGATGGCGACGGTGTGGCTGCGCGTGTCTGCCTTTCCGCTATTCCTTGCTCTTCCTCCTCACTTCCCTCCAGTTCTTCCTTTCTCCTGCAGATCCATGGTGATTCTCCGTTTGTCCGGGTGATGTATAATTTGTCTAAGCTTTCCCTTTCACTGTCTCTCCCTTCCTTTTCTATCCCTTCTACTTCCTCACTGCAAAAGTCCTCCATTAATGGCAACCCCAAATCTATCTTTTTCCCCTTAATCGTCACTGTTCTTAAGTCTATTAGATCCGTTCCTCCCTTGTCTTCATTGCCAATTGCTCCCCTTTGTGCTGAGGTTGTTGCTACTTCTGTGTCTCCGTATACATACCTCCTTACTTCACTCCCCCCTCCCCGTTCTTCTCTTTCCCCTTCATTTTTCTCTGCTATTTCTCTATCAATTTCCTCTCTTTTCCTTTTCAATTCTTCCATTACTTCAATACTCATCTTTTCCATTATCCTTTCTTCTTCTTTCTTCTTTTCCCATTTCGCTCTTTCCTGCTCTAATATACCTTCTATCATCCTTCTTTCTTCATATTTCCTTGTCGTTTCTGATAGTAATCCCCTTCTCCATATTTCCACTTCCTTTTCTTTCTCTTCTTCTTTCCTTTTCTTTTCACGCAGTGCTGCTCTCGATACCCTTTCTGCTACTGCCTTCGCCCTTTCTGCTTCTCTCTTTTTCTCCTCAGTTCGTTCCCTCATTCTGTCCAACTCATCCTTGCTTTCTTTCCTTTCCCGTGCTCTCTCTCTTTCCTCTCTCTCGAGCTGCTTGATCAGTGTATTCTGCTCATCCCTTAATTCTGCTAATCGTTCTTCCAAAATCTCTTTCTTTCGTCGTAACAGCTCCTCCCCCTTTCTTTTCCCCTCTTCTCTTTTCTTTTCGCTCTTTCTAATGTTTTCCTCGTCCATTTTCCTTACCACCTCTTCCCCTTCTTCTGTTAATGAACCTCGTAATTTTAATAATACCTGCGCAGCTACCCAGTCATCCTGTCCTATTCCTGCTATTTGCTCTTTGTCAATCCCCCCTTCCCCTGCGGGTATTTTTGCGCGAGCTGATCCCGTCGTGTTACTCTGCTCCCTTTCTGTGTGGCTACCTGTGGCTGTATATGGTGGCGGGCTGTATGCCAGGTTTGAGTACCCCTCAGCTGCCCTTAATTGAACCATGTCTCGTAGTTCTGTTAGAGGATATAACCCCCCTTCCTCCTTTTTCACTACCTTCGCTAGGGGTATATCGTCGCTCTGTTCCTTTTTTATTTCCTTTTCTTTTATGTTGTTACTCTTCTCTCCCTCTTCTCCATTCCCCGTGTTCTGTGGGCTTTCACTCTCCTTTTCCCCATTCTCTCCTCCCTCTTTAATCTTCTCTTCCTCCGTTGTTCCACCCATAATAAACATTCCGTTTGGTCCTGGTCGGGACCCTTGGAACATTCTCCATAAGTTAAACACCTCCACATGGTGTGTCAACTTCTTCCCTTTGTATGTGTTATGCAGATAGGTCAGTAGCGAATGTTGGGTATATGGATCGAAACTACCATTAGGTGGCCATGGTGTCGTCATTTTGTTGTCCGTCCCCTGTGTTCATTCAATGCTATACTTGATCAGTTTCTCCCTATGGGGCGATAATGTTTTACATATGTGTTGTAACGGGGTAGTGAGGGTGTTCCCCCACCCTCCCGATCCTGCCCCGTATGACATGGTAGCTCTTTACTTGTTGTCCTTCCCCTATATGGTAGCCGGTATCTTACTGACAGTTTATAATGTACAGCCTCTTACCTGGCCCCGTAAATTTTGGGGACTTGTGATAATCCAATAACGTAAAATATAGCATTCACGTTTGTATATTCTTTTCTTTCTTTTCCACCTTTACGGCCCCCTGTGGCCGAGGCGCACGTAGCCCCCTGCGGCTGCGTCCCCCTTATTACGTTCTTATACAGCCGCCCCACTCCCACTTGCTCCTCCTCACTCCTTTACACTTGCCGTGGCCGGCGTTCTTCGTGCGCAGCCACGTCCCCGTTTCCGCCTTCCCCCCGGTCAATTCACTACAGTTAACTTTGTTTCCACTCCCCTACCACAACTCTCTTCCCCTCCACTTTCAAAAATAAAGATGCCTTGTGCTCGAGATATCCTATGAAAACCCTACTGGTGACGTCACCGATTTCTTCAAACTACTGGTAAGTTCTTCAAAAGTTCAAACTATATTTGCAATCCACCCCCGTTAACCCCACAGCTGTCTTCCTGTCACACCTGGAACAAGGTAATCAACAATATAATCGGACTGCGCATGCTGTGTCGCCTCGCGTGTGATATGCCCCTCGACAGGAGGGCTTAACCAGCCAATTATCTTCCGTATTGGGCAACCAGCTAGCTACCGCCTACAGGGAAACGTCATCTATCTATCGAGTTTCCTGCTCGATCAATAGGGATCCTCATCTACTCATTGATCAATAATCGCCAAATCGTAGGAAACCGCGCACGCACACACACCCTTACACATGGTCGCGACCTAGGCCAATCAGTGTCTCCGAGAGGCCGTACGTGATGTTTCCGTGCTCCGCCCCCTTCTCTCCCGTAGCGTAGCGGACTGCTCTCGCACTTGTCCGGCTACCATTCATTCATTGCCAACACTAATTTGTCAAACCTTCGCCGCGCACCTGTGCAACACCTCCCGCCTCCCTCATTCAATTCCTCCCCCCTCCCTCACAATTTCACATTGCTTGTTGTGCGTGGCATACTCACCAAGTTCTCTTGATGCGGGGCCGCTCGACTGCGTGCACCCCTCCAAGCGGCTCGCCACATCCCCTCGTCTGGACCACGTCTGGACACTCGCCAACCGCGGGCGGGATACTTCTCAACCGGCTCCCGAAGGCCAATATCCGGATTGCGCTGTCCGGTCTTCTCACAGTTCCGCGATGGTCCTGTAGTCCTCAAAAGGGGGCAGCGGCAGAGGGGGCCGCGTCGCCGGGCCTCCTCGCAATGGGAGCACTCGGAAAAATAAAAATAAAAGCAGACCTCAAACAGATCTCAGCAGTGCCTCCAACTTGTCGGGGGGAAATTCTCCCGGGGTCGGCTGAGCCGTCCGCGGACCTCCGGGCAGGGAGGCCCCAACTCCTCCCGTGTATCCCAAAAAATGAGTATGAGGCACATGCAAGAAGCAAGGTGGTTCTGCTGTTTATTGAACAAACAGCAGGGATGGGTCAAGGAACGTACGCGTCCGTCCTGACTCTCTCTCCTCATCATGGGCTCGCATGCCCTTTTTACCTTAGTATGACGCGCTACTTGCGTCACCTTGGAAAGTTAGCAAAAAACCTATCGCCACTCTGGATTGGTTCCTCGAGTGGTAGGGTTAGTATAGCATACGTATAGAGAGCGATATTAGTGGGTGAGGGTTAGTCAGGTGGTATACTTGGGTTGTCCCTTCAATTCGATACATGAAAATTTTACATGAAGACCCCTGAGGATTGGCTAATGTTAATGGCGTCAGTGATAAGAGCCTCATGTTCTGATTGGTCCATTCGCGAGCCCCCCAGTCTGGGACCATCGCTGTTCCCAGCTCGCGGTGCACCTGTCATTTGCAACAATGTTTTACTATGGGTATGTGCAGACAATGTGAAGATTTATTCATATGCGGGAAGGCCGACTACTCCCACCGCTGCAGATGTCTTTTGAGACGCTTAATTGTATCTGCCTGAGTCTTGAAGCGGGGAATCCAGGCGTCTCCCTCCTCCCGGGCCTGGCACCTTGTCAGGTTCGGCTTGGTCATGTGAGGTGGGACCGTGGTTGAGGCAGAATTCTGCACAATTAATATTGCATTTTCCACTGTGTGCCTGGCTTAATTGCAGGTGTGACCTTGGCGTCGGCTTGTGGCATGCGAGTTAGCAACATTGTGCCCTTGACTGTCTGCTTTCGCCGGGCTCATTCTGCGGGATCAGAAACTGTACTCTTGCTCATTCAATGTTCATGGAGACTCTTGCTTGAGGCCTACTTGGGCCTGGTGTATAGGTAGAGCCGTTTGATACACAGGCGCTTTAGGTTATGGTATCATATTGCTTTACCCCCAGTATCGTGTCTTCATTATGCTTTTCATTATTGCGCATGGGTTTAGGAGAAGAGTGAGCAAGCTTTTAGATGAGTTCATTGTGCGTCTTGCGTTTCTGCATTTTGAAAAGCCTATGTGAAAAATAATAAAGATGCGCGTCTGTGGGTGTGTCCGTCACCTACGTCATAGCACTGAGTATGTTCTTCGTGTGGATTGGTATGGGAGTGCCCAGTGTGTATGTTGCACGGGTATTCTGGCCGTTGGCTGGGTCGTCATGGCATCTCTAACGATGTGTTGAGTTAGTGCTGGATGATTCAGTCGAGTCCCTCCATGCCGCAGGCGTCGGCAAGGGTATGGCAGGCTGGCGGGCACGGGGGAGGGCACATCCGTATGTTCTTGTACCAGGGTATTTGGTCGTCTGGTAGATGGGCAAACTCCTCTCGTGGCGGGTGCCTGGGCCGTGATCCTCTAGGCCAAGGGAGAGAGGGGATTGGTGGGAGCCTTTTCTTCCATTCTCCCACTTCATACCGGTACGGCAAACTATGTTCTTAATCCACAGCCCTTTCAACCACTATAAACTACTTACCTTGTACCACCATGGCTAGGAATATAAGACTCAGAGCCAGACTACCTAGACTGTACGAACCATCTACTACCAAAATAACCAAAGCCACAAGTAGTTCCTTGGTGAATACCACCAAAAAACATCACAAAGTCAACCGAAGTAATGTCAATAACACAATTGCTTGCCCAACTTTACATAAGGATAGAAATGAGACCTACTCTACTAACCTCATAATCAATCCATCAGGCACCACTAAGAAAAGTGTCCCCAATAGTATCCACTCTTCCTCTAAACCTAAAACATCTCAAGACTCTGCCTGCCTGGCACATATCAAGGCCCCCAACCTCAAAGTGGCATTAGTCAATGCCAGATCACTTGTAGTACATGCCTCTAAGATTGGTGATCAGATTACGGCAAACAACCTTGACTTTTTAGCCATAACCGAATCATGGTTGCATTCAGCCGCAGGCCCCACCATCTCTCTTGCCGTCCCAGACAACTACAATATACTAAGAGCAGATAGAAAGGAAGCTAGAGGTGGAGGTATTGCTATTATCACTAAAGCTAACCTAGATATGAGAATAATCCCGTCCCCAGCCCTTATCTCCTGGTAACTCCTTACAATCAAACTGCCTACCTCCAAATCCAGCACGCTAACTATACACCTATTTTATAGACCCCCAGGACCAATTGGATCATTTGAAGAGGATATCTCGACTATTTTATCGGAACAAACAAAAGTCTTGTCGCAAATACTTCTACTAGGGGACTTCGATCTCAGGTTCAATGACCCAAACGATTCACAGGCCTCATCCATCGAAACAAACATTTTAGCTTGGCTTCACCCAAAGAGTGACACAAGCCACCCACAACAAAGGCTGAACCCTTGATTGGGTGGCAGACCTAAATTGTAATGCAACTATGTTATCCATAACTCCTCAAACGTGGACTGACCATTCCCTCCTAACCTCCTCTCTCACAAGTAATATTCTCAGCCCTAAACCTAACACAATGCCCCCCCATCCTCACCCGCAATAAAAAGAATATCACAGCAGGCAGGATTCTACCGCTTATCATCCCTGCCCTTAATGTCTTGACAGAATCCTCCGACCCTGCATAGAAAAATGTATGCTATAATTCCATTTTTTTCACGCTTTTATGCAAAATAATTTTTTAATGATGTGGACCTTTTTTTTTATTACAGAATTTCCAACAATGCCTGCATGTATGGTTTACGGGTGCCATTCTAAGACCCATAATAAACCTAAAGGCACAATAATACATGTATTCCGACGAATATAGATCTAATAAGGGAATGGGTTAGATATTGCGCCGGAAGAGCTTGAAAGTAGAGCCCAGGATATCTTGGGGGACTTGAGGCGTGATCGATTCCGCATCTACAGCCTGAACTTTACCACAAATATGTACGACCAATCGCAGTACACAAAGAAGCATCGACTCAGAACGTCTCGTAAATTGCTTCCCAATGCAATTCCAACTCTATTCATGCACACGATGCCTCAGGTGAGTCACGGTTCATGATTTAGCTGTAGGCCTTGGGGTATTGAACAGGTACTTACATGAACAGATTGGTGTTTTAGGTGTAAATGTCCCTTATAATACCTTTCATATTTACAAGATTGTATTGCTTTATAACTAAACCACATTTTGGTATGCATCTGTCCTTGGTTTTAGGAGCATCATAGAAAACTATTTATGGGCACAGAAAACTATGCTATAGTGCCCTTGGAAATAAGCATAATCTTTTCGTAATCGGTTGCTTTACATGTCAATTTTTTTAGGTTAGCATTTCTAATTCAAATCTAATTTTCCCTTTACAACTCCATGACAATGCACCGAATATGAAGGAGCAAGATTTTACATCCATGTCTTTCCCGGAGTCAACAACAACTCCGAGCGCGTATCAGGTAGTTTTAATTCTCTATTCAGTTCCAGAACTGTATTATGCATGGAATTAGAGATAATATGATAAAGTTTGTGTATCCTGTTGTTTGTTTACATAATGTTTCATTTATGGGTTTTTATTGATATGTACCATTGTCTGCATCCCATTGTGTGTGTTCAATTTCACTTTTTTTTCCATACTAAAACAAGTACTGTGTTACAGGGTGATGCTGGTACTTCGACTACAATTGCATCATCCTTTCAAGCTGATCCAGAGCCTGAGGTATGCGTACTGACGGTTCCCTTGAATGAAAGAAAGTATATTGTACATCTGATACTATTAGACAGTGACATTATTATAAATGAGCATCTTGTGGAAAACGCTAGAGTGCAATATTACAATCAGTGGGTTTTGCACGGTGATCTCTGAGCAAGTACACTAGCCATCAATCAGGTGCAATTCGAAATGTATATTTTGACTAAATGACGTACACAGTGTGCAAGGGTATCTATGTAAGCCGTGTGTGCAAGGAAATAATTTGATTTCAAATACAATTGACTTTTTTTTAATCAATATTCTATTCTAGGCATGTATACAAGATCGGAAAACAGAAGAGGAGGCACGTGGATCCGAGGTGGCGGACCAACTTGCTTTTGCAATCGTTCTAGTGTAGAACACGGTTTCAAAGAAAATCAAGAAAGCAAGGGTAACTAGCAAACAAGTGCGATTACAAAAAGTGTTTTGGGCAGGTGTCTTCATAACATGCTTTATTTTAAATCTAAAGTGCTATATACTGTATGTTGGTTTACATTGAACATGTTTTCACAACCCATCTCCTAGAGGCGTAGAAGTAAACAAACTTTGATGACACAGGAAGCTACTAAAGCCAGAGATACTGCTTGCCAAACTGATTTCACCATGGAGCAACTATTATTTGAGGCGCAGCATGTTCAAATCAATGAGCAGATTCGAGATGCTACCGGGGAAGACAGCAAAGTGTTGTTGGACCATTGCTACAATGCGAGAACTCCACAAGATGAAGATGAAACGGAATATAATGATGATGCTTCTGAATTACTCGCAGACCACTTGACAAAATTGACACCAGCAAAAAAAGGGCCACCCAACAAAGAATCGACATTGATGTTTTCTCCGATTTGTGTTCAAATAACACAAGCTGAATTAACAGAGACTGAAGTCTCAACACAATTGACCAAGGAACTTGCCAAAGATCTCGACTACAGTGTGTCCTGTTCGGCTGATATGTCTACCACAATTGAGTCACAACCCACATTCATGCAGGACGATAGTCTAATACAGGAGCCCAAATACATTGTATTCAACAGCTGCCTGATGGAGATAATACTGAAATGTGTCCATCCAGTGAGGGGGGAAGTATGCGGGAAGCCATTGTTGAATGTGACTCGTGTATCACAAGGCACTGACTTGAAAATACAAGCCATCTGTGATCTGCTCCATGCAAAATTTCCATGGTCCGCTCAACCGATGCTGGGGAAAGTGCCCACTGGAAATCTACTGTGTGCAGCAGCTTTACTTTTCAGTGTCTCTACTTTTAAAAAGTTGTCCAGTTTCTGTCAATTTGTGGAAATCCAGTTCCTTTCTAAATCACTCTTTCATTCACGCTTGGACAGAGAACCAACATTTCCACCAATGTGCACATGGACCTTTGTCGTCGGAGCAGGAACGCAAGGAGAAGTGTTTGATTCCATCTTCACCTCCACACAAAGCTCTTGAGAAGATCGTAATTGATAAAACTCTATCAAGAGATCTGAAGGGACTCACAGAATTCTGTCACACAGGAGATTTGGAGGTGTTCCACAATATGTGCCTAAAGTAAAGGCCCAAGATATTGCATTTCAGCATAGACGGGATGCAATATAGGACTTTAATAGCGGTATTAGCGCATAACGAGAATGTAGGGTGTGAACAATTGAGGACTGCAGGAAACTTTGGGATGCTTCGTTACACAATAACCTTTACGAAAAGAAGCAAAAAATGGGTTGTCAAGCCAATATACCAGGAAATGGAATTCCATTTTGTGAAAGATCTTATTATGACAATCTTGGACATACATACTCACAGCATCGTGCACAATTTTGTTCCGAGGTCACATACATTGCCACAAAACATTGCAAACGTGCCCTGTCCACCGAAAGTAGAGCTTTTGGACAGTTCACTTGCTGGTTCAAATGATTACCATCTATTTCTTTGTTCAACAATGTTTATATAAAGTGTCCAAATAAAGCGTCCAATTTGTCTTTTGAAATCTATCCTCTTTGTTATTTTTTTTGTCAACAAGTGCCTTTTGAGAATGCCATACAATGTAACGCTGTGCTTTCACACTTCCCAGTTTCGTCAAACTTTTGTGGGTCCTTCACTGATCGTGGGAGGGTCAGATGGATAACAGCATGAAAGCAACTTTGGGGTTCTGTAGTTGCCTTACCAAACAATTGCCCAAATAGCTGAATAACTATGTGTCCCACAAAAGGAATGAGACCTAGGCTAGATAAGATACAAGAGAACTATGGACTGAAAGCACAACAGCATATCAAAGGGGATTGTTGGTGAGAAATTGCTGCACTCTGACCTATATTTTCATGGGGCCATGTGTTGGGGGTCGGTGCTAATGTAAGGAAGGAGTGGGTCGGTTGAGCCCCTACCCCCCGTACATTCTATGCGAAAGTGACACCTTGCTCTTGCACTCATGGGGGATGCCTCCTTTGTCCTTCTGCAGCCATGAGGAAGAAGGCCTTGACATAAGCAGCGGTGGGGCTATTGCTAGACACACTTGAACTCCATTTTGTGTACCCTTGACTCCAACTTTGGACTAGGCTGCATTCTGGCATTGCGAAGATTCCTCTCCCCTCAGCAGCGCCACGCACAGCGAGCACTGACAGCCCCCACCTTTTTCCTCCTGTGCCTGTGCCTCCCAAGTCCCTTTCTCACGTATGCGCTGAGACAAGACGTTGCAAACAAAGAATGTATTAATTTCATTCTTCCTCTGAGATCACTGTCCTGTGTGTGACAGGGCCAAACCATGACTTGTAGTTCATTCATCTCAACAAATGTGCTCCTGCACCTCTCACCCCCCACTGCTGGAAAATTACTGCTTGTTCAACCATGTGCCCCTCCAAAGCTATTCTTTTGATGTACCAGAAGTGTGACCCTTCCTTGCTGACCACCCCAGAGTGCCTCCTAATAAAACAAGACTCCAGTCACAGTATATTCCATCCTAAACTAACATGTGTCACTCCACCACCTTTCTTGCTGTGATGTGCCAGACCTGTCGGCTATCAATCCCGATCCCCGCAGGATACCTCAGGGGCAAGACCCCCACACCCTTCACCTCGCTAGTGACCCAAAGTGGGATAGTACAAACGCACATGTGCAATTTATAGGCCTCTAATATATACTTGAAAGGTATAGTGATGATCATTATTTAATGCAAGTCTAGGATAAGTATGCAGTTCAGTGTGGGGAGTGAGCGCCTTCACTATCGGATGTCTTATCACAGGGGGCGATCTTTGATTTGCAGCCCTCTGTGTCTTACGATTTCAAACGCAGTGGGGGTAGGTGTCAGCGTTACCAGAATATATGACCAATCCAGAATAGGTATATGGGGTGTGAGGTTGAGGTGGTGCGGGGGTTAGGTTCTGGAAAACAGATACATTCAAGGAGAACAGGGGTCATGGGTTCGAGGACTGCAGCCTGGCAGGAGGGGGTTGCAGCAGGGCTTGATCAGACATTGTCGTATGAGCACATTTTGTCAGGGCTCGAGACCCGCTCCTTGTGAAAAATGTTCATGTGATTTTTGTGAACAGGAGATGGGCTGAGCTGACAGGTGGTGTGGGCTGGCTGTGGGTGTCACTGGGGGAGGGCAAAGTTCTCCAGAGAAACATAATAAATAAGGCTTTTGAAGTAAACTAACTAACTGTTTTCCTAAATTACTAGAAATGTTACACAGCATTGGTGGATGACAGCAAACAATTCAAAAATATTTCTAATGCCACTATGGTCTGAAGGGCTATTTGCTCGCATTCGGAGTGAAGGTCAGCGGCTTTGAATTTTGCTTGAGAGCTGAGCAATCCCACGTATCGTACACAGTATAAGGTTCAATTGTTATTCGACCTTGGAAGAAAGGGAGGATTTGGAAATAAATTAATGAAGGGATGGGTGTAATACCTTCAAATATGATAAGGTTCACCATTCCAAAACTGGACAAAGGAACATATAATTTAATTTCATTAAACTTTGTTGATCTGAACGGAGTCTCTACGTTACACCGAGAGAATGGAAATGCCGAATATTATGTGTGTTTTACTGTAGATGATTTTATAGACCAACGAGTCAACGTATCATTAGCAAACCGTTATTGCTGGCTTACATTGTACTGGGTTGTCCTTTGTGGCATATTGCAACGACACACAAATACAACCTGTTTGTGTACTTGTCTTTGTCCCGGGCACATGGGCAGTCCAGCATCGAAATGCATGTAGTCCACATCTGGGTTCCCTCAGGTTCACAAACGCCAATTTCTACCCTAATATTTAGTTAAGATGCCGTCTATGTGTTCTTCGAATTGTAGCATCAGCTTCTACATCCCATTTCGAGCTGAACATACTCCATAGCACTAACCTCTCAAGCAAATTGTAGACTGCTTTCCACAATGTTTTCTCTGGGTTCCCATTGTTTCACGTTTGTGTTCATCATTAGTTTTCACACAGTGCAGAATTAATGGGTCAAATGATAAATTATAATAAAGAACAGCTACTGAGACGGAATTTCTTTCATGTTTTTCAAACAGCTACATCCTGCCTCTCTGCGATTGTCATCGATTCCAGATACCAATTGACGGCTTTTTTAACAGGCAGCTGCAGATACACTTAAATGGCTGGATCACCATGACGCTGTTTTGGGACGATCGCCACGGGCCGATATGCCCTTACGTGGTACCAGCGATAAGGAACAACCTCACATCGTTTACGGTGGCCTAGCGCCAAGCTGATGTCGAAGCCTTGCGATTCACGGTGCGTCCAATGCGCTTTTTATACCCAAAAGGAAAACGGTGTGACTCAAGATAAACATTTGTGGATCGAGAACAAAGAAAAAAATTACCCATTTGCTTGAATATGGCAATCGCCGGATGTTCTCAGAGCGTTTATTGTGCAATAAAAGTACCTTACACATTGTAGAGTTTTGCTATTTCCTTTAAAAGTATAGTTTTATATTCAAAATTGGGACACACTGTGTTGTGAGATGATGTGTGTTGATATTCCGGGTTGACATCAACACACATACCATAACACGTAGGTGATGACTGGCGCGTTTGGCTACGCTGCCCAGTAATCTCATGGCGATAGGCAGAGAGTATCACTAGGTTTGGTGATGTCAGCCTCAGGGGAAGGGGATATGATTTAGTGCCGTCAGGGCAGTTCACCTTAGGGCGATGAGGCAATGGATAAGATTAGCAAAAGATGGCCATGCCCTGTTGCCTGATTTCACATGTGTAAAAATGAGGAAAACTACAGTAAGGTGCATAGGAAATGTTTGTACGATCGATCAACGTATGCTTAAAAACACATGCGAACCCTCGGTACAATAATATTTTTGAGCACACTATTCCTTTAAATACTTTTTTCAATTTGTGTGTGTGACACTGGTGTTTTCTCTGCTCCTATTACTTTTATACTTGAAACCCTTTCCGCTGGAGCCAGAGACACCTTCCCTAATATGTACATTGCTTTTTTATTCACACGTTCTGCGTGCAATGCCATCTGGTTGGTTAATATTTCTAGCAGCCTGACACTGCTGCTGTGAACAGGGTATTTATTGCTTATCAATTTCATCTGAGTGGCTCTGAAGAGGTCCCGCCACCTCCCTCTTTGGCACGCCCGCCCCTCCCCCGCAATCCCTTTCTCTTCTCGCACAGATCAAGGATGCATTATTAATTACCGGGCCTACTTCTGCTGCTCCCAGAGCAGAAGCAGTGCACCGAAGCGTCCCATCCTGGCTCGGGTCCATGGTACTTATGAATGAAATGATAATGCGTGCCAATGCCCATTGCAGTGGCTGGGACTCAAAGGGCAAGGATTCTGAGCGAGCTTGTACATTTCTTATTGCCTTGGGGGGCGCAGAGGGGTTTAGTTACAGACGCATTAGAAATACTAATAGCGGGGCTGGACCATTGTAGTGTGTGCACTGTGTAGGCTTCAATGGATTCAAATCGACCCTGGTCCCTTTGCATAGATGGAGCAGGTTTGAAATGCAAGAGTCATGTTTGATAAAGTTATGTGTTCAACGTTTGCTGATTAAATGTGCTGCAATGTTTTAAAAAGAGCCTGAGATCAAGTGAGAATGTCTAGTCCACAATGACTTTTTAGTGTTGGCTATCAGGTGGCACTTAAGCACCACCCTCAAGACAAAACTATTGAACTACCTATCAGAGGAATATGGTGTGCGAGGAGGGACACACACAGCCTGTGGGTGCTGTACGGTTTAAAAAAAAAATCACAGGAGCTGGACAATGTCTCGAACACTTTTTAAATAATTATTTTAATATCATGCATTTCTGAGGAAGTTTTCCAGTACCATGAGTATGGGGTATTAGGCATTACTGGGGCATTTGAGAAAAGCATCCCAGTTCTTAATCTTTAAAAGGAAACTGGAGACACATCTCTTTGGATCATATTATGATGCTTAGCCCGTTTTCTGCCCCTCAATGGAGACCCAGGTGTCACTGGCAATAGCGCCAAGAGGTCGCATGTGTTGATAAGGCGCTTTGCAAAAACTCAGCACATAGCACAACATTTGAAACTGCGCTTGAGATTCGATAGAAACAACAGGACATGTGATGGTTGCACATTACATATGATGCTGATACCATCTATGCAGCTTTCTACGGTGACCTTGGGACATTTGATGCTGCCCTGACCCTTCGAGCGCTGACGGTAGGGCCATCATTGATCTGGTTTGATGCTCTTTACGTGTCACAGTGGTTGAGAGTTACCAGTCAATTCTTCTTCTGAGTGAAAACGTCCTCTCATGATAGGCTTGTTTATAGCGCTCAGGACAAGAATGCTCGTTCTGTTTGCATAGACCTGCATAGAGCTCTGCCTTTGAGGGGTTAAACAGCCACGTTACATGTTAGGTGCTTAGGTTCCAGTCCCAGCTCTACTGAGAGGTTTCGGGAATATTGGAAACCTAACATTACTAGAGCCCATCTTTGTGTTTTAGCCTTTTGGAGGGGAGTGTGGGCGGGTTATTGGCCATGGATCATCCTACTTCTCTCACTGGGGTGTGGGCGGGTTATTGGCCATGGATCATCCTACTTCTCTCACTGGGTATGGGCGGGTTATTGGCCATGGATCATCCTACTTCTCTCACTGGGGTGTGGGCGGGTTATTGGCCATGGATCATCCTACTTCTCTCACTGGGGTGTGGGCGGGTTATTGGCCATGGATCATCCTACTTCTCTCACTGGGGTGTGGGCGGGTTATTGGCCATGGATCATCCTACTTCTCTCACTGGGGTGTGGGCAGGTTATTGGCCATGGATCATCCTACTTCTCTCACTGGGGTGTGGGCGGTTTATTGGCCATGGATCATCCTACTTCTCTCACTGGGTATGGGCGGGTTTTTGGCCATGGATCATCCTACTTCTCTCACTGGGTATGGGCGGGTTTTTGGCCATGGATCATCCTACTTCTCTCACTGGGTATGGGCGGGTTATTGGCCATGGATCATCCTACTTCTCTCACTGGGGTGTGGGCGGGTTATTGGCCATGGGTATGGGCGGGTTATTGGCCATGGATCATCCTACTTCTCTCACTGGGGTGTGGGCGGGTTATTGGCCATGGATCATCCTACTTCTCTCACTGGGGTGTGGGCGGGTTATTGGCCATGGATCATCCTACTTCTCTCACTGGGGTGTGGGCGGGTTATTGGCCATGGATCATCCTACTTCTCTCACTGGGGTGTGGGCGGGTTATTGGCCATGGATCATCCTACTTCTCTCACTGGGGTGTGGGCGGGTTATTGGTCATGGATCATCCTACTTCTCTCACTGGGGTGTGGGCGGGTTATTGGCCATGGATCATCCTACTTCTCTCACTGGGGTATGGGCGGGTTATTGGCCATGGATCATCCTACTTCTCTCACTGGGGTATGGGCGGGTTATTGGCCATGGATCATCCTACTTCTCTCACTGGGGTATGGGCGGGTTATTGGCCATGGATCATCCTACTTCTCTCACTGGGGTATATCTGTTGATTATTGGGATACGATAAGTGGGACATTTTGTCCCAGGTGCTAACGAAGAGTGCATATTGATTTACAAACTGTTGAATGCAACAAAGGGAGACACATTGCAAAAGCTGAATGGGGATATGAGTCTCCGGAAAAGGCGTCACCGAGCAGAAGGCCCTAAAACACGTACGTCTACTGTTCGATTTACATTGCGGAGGGGGGCGAAGGCGAAAACACCATGAGGGTACCAATCTGCAAATAAGATGGTTGGGAAAGCGGCAGAATGGCCTAGATGACCCAAAAGAGACCCTAACAGATGCCCGCTTCCTTTTCTCAGACAGAAAACAGGAGCCGGAACTGGGAACTTCCAGGAACATGGTGAAATCCATGCAGCAAAGGATGTTTGCAGAGGTGCAGGAATCGTGCCTCAAGAGAGAGCAGCTTGCAGTGACTGCAACCCAACTGGCACTGGCACCAACTCAACAGGCCAGACCTCCAAAACCTCCTCAATCTCCTGCACGCCTTGATCGTCCATTTTGAGGAGAGGTGTGACAGGGCCTCGCTCAGGGTTGGCCTTTTAGCATTTCCATTTCCCTTGGTCCATTTTTATCTCTTTTGTGTGCACATTTGCTGCAATTACTTACATGTGACTGCACCGCAGGGCACTATATCTTCAATTTGCTTTAACGTTTGTGCTGCTGTGCAGTAATTTCTTGTATTGTATTTATTTTATCATAAAATGTGTTGGCACCACTTTGGGACAGTTGGCATGCTATGTTGCCCAGCTCACTGAAGCCACTAAACCAGTGTCGCACTGTCTGGGTGAGTGGTCACAAGATGTTTCGGTGACACATGTCCTCAGTCACGTGAGCTACTTGATGTCAATGTGGTGAGCTATAGCCCTTCTTCTGTAGATCTGAAAGGCTAACTGTTCCCATTTGTGGAGCGGGTTAAACAGCATTTTAATATCTGCACCGTACAACCGAGTGTATTGCATGAAGTGCTTAAGCTGGGGGTAAAGTGCCCTGTGCAATTACAGAAGAAATGATATAACTAATAGCGTTCCTCTTAGGGATCCCCCAGTATCTGGGTACAGAGGCATATACAGGGTAGGGCCTGAGCAGGCAAGGCCCACCCAAAATCTATAAATGCCCACCCAGCAGTCTATGTGGGCATTTACAGATGTTACTATGACTGTGGTGGGGCCAACTACATTAGCTTCAGGACCCACTTGCTAGGCAATCCTGGCTACGCCTCTTTCTGGGTGCCCCCCCAAAATCCAGGTAGGCACAATGTGCATAATCAAAAATGTTTGCCTACATTTGGCCTTTTCTTTTTATTTTTTATTTTTTGTTGTTTAAAGCACAAAAGAAATGATATGAAAAATAGAGTAAAAAGATTCAAATAAAGAACAGATCTGTTTAAAGAAGAGTACACAGGCTCTTAAATGTTCCTGTTGGAGAAAGAAATGCACTTGACGGTAGGTAGTTGCTCTTCTTTTGTTGTAGTTCTGCGGGGTGTGTTTATTTCGGGTAAATCTGTGTTCCCATGCATGAATCATGCATGTGCTAAACACGGAAATGATCTGTATGGAACATGTATTTGTTGGGAAGGAAGCACCCAGACACATGGGATAAATCAAAATAGAAGCTAAACTTCCAAGTGTGCTTGCTGTCTCCCAGTCTCTCTGGTGCCAAGTGCTGCAGCGCCCGCGGATGACGGCGCCACCCTGTGCATTATTGTCTTCTGACGCAGCAGCGCTGGACGTGCTTGCTCCAAATCCTCACCAGGTGGAACAGTCAGTGTTATGATTGGGAAGTGCTGGGTCCACTTAGGCATTGTTACAATTCCTAGATTACTGGCTCGGGTAGTAGTGGTGTCACAGCTCTATACGGAGGTGGAAGAAGGGGGTATTTTCCCAGTTCCTTCCCTGGGAAGTTGCAAGTGGGTCCTCCCCTGTCAATTTGGTCAAGGACAAGGATCCTTATTTGGTATTTTGACATATCTCCCTCTGGAAAAAAACACAAAATTCCATGGCTTTAAAACTGTAGCAAAGATGTACTTCTCAGAGCAAACCCTGTCTGTGTTTTCCTGACATTTTAGACTTGATGCTTCCAGAAATTCCCAGTTTGGTTTCCATCAAAGACTGAATTGAACTGGCGACATTGTGGTCATCATTCTGTTGTATCCAAGAGATTGCTTTTGTTGCACTTTGAAGATTTGGGGCCCGATTCATGGAAAAGTGTGCATTCATCCTGCAAAGACTGAGCCACGAGCACGACACTGCGCGAGCCTGCACGCAGAATAAAAAAAGCCCACCCAGAGTATTCATGGAATAGTTCCCACAAAATAGGCCCATCCACAAGTCTCAGCCGGAACCCCCCTGACATGGCCCCCATGGAAAGCCAAAACAGCCACATTCATTTACACTTGTGGGCTGACAGGGTGCAAACACACGCACCCCATGAACAGTGCATGGGGTCCCCCTAACCAAGCATGCACCTCAGCACCACGGAGCGGGTTCCCCGTAACTGTAACCGGCACCCAGAGGACATGCATACACTTTCTCAGAAACCATTTATTTTTCTGGCCAAACTGTGTGCAAATCCCCATAAACAGTCCCTTCCGCCTGCTCCTCTGTGTACACGCACCCCTAAGTACGATTAAACCCTGTCTGCGTGCATGCACCCATTAATCCATCATGCAAACTCACCTCCAGCATTGCAATTCCTCTGTGCAAGTCCATACGCCTGCTTCCAGGTGGCAGAGAATTTGAGGACACTGCGTGGGCATTTCGCAGGTGACAGGTTGCTTGTTCACATCCATGAATATGCTTTGTCGTGTGTATTTGTGGGTGTGATATGGACTGCCTGCACTCTGTCCCTCGTAACACCCGCTTTCTGGCTTGTTCTTCCCCATTTTGAGTGCTCTACCCCCTATTCCGGCCCCTATGCAGGCCATGCCCACACATGCCTGGAGTCTGGTGCAAGGCACTCGGCCACTTGAAGAGCCATGGCGAGACTGCGTGAACTCCATGCAAGACCAGGAAAAGTCCCACACAGTCGGTTCCATGAATCGATGAGCTTGGTTTCGCACGCAGTTTGACACACATTTGCTCGATTTTACGTGCAAATAATTCCATGAATTGGGCCCTTGGTCTTGAAACTGTATTGCTTCCGATTAGGCTGTGACAGTGTGCTGCCAGGTTAGCCACTGTGGGTTCCTGGCTCAGTAAATCATGACCACAAACGAGCACAGCGGGCATCCATCCCTGTGGAATCTAGAATTGGGCACAGGGGCCATGGCCTTGATACCTTCCTGCCACTTTGATGATGTGTTCCAGCAGCTTTTTCGCCCTCATCATCTTCCGCCACCCTAAGCACTGTCTCTTCAGAAGAAGTTTCAGCAGCCGACCCATTTTTTCCCTTTTCAATTATCAAGTCCCCTTCAATAATTGTTTTCTCATTGACTCCACAATCCCCAGGTGCCATAACGTGTGCCCGGCCTCCCATGAAGCACACCTGTCTTATTGTAGAGTGTGTAGACGGCAATGAGGCCATTGTTGCTATCAAAAGTAAACAACTCCCAGGCCCTTGGTGTGGAACCTTTCACACTGGCAAAGGTTTCTTAGTTGGTGGTGTCAGATTCATTAGTGGACCACATTGCCCACAGCCTTGTGAGACTGTTCCCTGATGCTGTCAATGTGCTTCCAGTTGTAATTGAACTATCTGCCCTAATCTGTCTTCATTTTTTTTATTTCGACAGGAAATGACGCTGATGGGTGACACAGATGCTGTTTGCTTTGTGCTGTGCTTCTGTTGCCCTTCCGTCGCCATTGCGCTCATATGTCAAAGACTAACAGCGGTAGGCACCGTTATCGTCATCACTAGAGTGCATCAGCGATTCTTGTATATTTCTGTTGCCAGACCTACAAGGCTCCATAGAGAGTCGCTGGCATCAGCATCATCTGCTGGGAGGGGTGATGGGAAGGAATGGCTGCTATGAACTTTCCTAACTTTCACCACCATTCCCACGTCCTTCTGACGGAATTGCCTTGGCTGAAGCAGACCTTTCTTGCATTTTTCCATTGTTTGCTGTTCCTGTGACAATATGTCACCACCAAAGATTGCCTCCTGCACTACAGCAGCCATCGCCTTCTTTCCCCCGTGTTTCCATGGATGATGCCTTCAGCTTAAAGTCAGCAGCAGGCCCTTGTTCACTGCTGTTTCTGGTTCTAGCGGATGCACCAAGGACACCAAACAGTGGTTGCAGTCAAAACATTTTTTTGAAGAATTTGGAGGTTTTGATACCAGACTGAGAGATGACGCTGGTATTCTTGAAGGTGAGCACTTGCTTACTTGCAAGAGTAATTGCTAATAAGTGCATACTGTCTGATAGTGCACTCTATAGGGAACAGGGCATCTAAAACACCGTAAACAAACATAGTCCAAAGATTCTTGAAAATTGATGAGGAAATGTGTGATCGATGATTGTAGTCTTTCTTTGCGCGTGCCTTCTTTTATTAATGTGCACAATTATGTCTCTGAACATTTGCTTTATACTCGAAAAGGAGTCTGACATATCTGTTCAGTGTAGTACAAGTAAAGTTGCAAGAAATGCATCAGAATTCCAAATTGTACGTGATTTTAGTTGTTCATATGAAAGATCTCAAATCAAGGCAAAGGACGTTGCTCAATGCGTTTCAGTCAGAAAGACTAATACTGGCCTCTGTTCTTTTTTTCAAGCTACTTGTAATTTATATTGAAGTCAGTTATGCAGAAATTAGGTAGATAAGTGCAGTGATGAGACCTATGTCACAAAGTGGTAAACCAATAGGTTGTTACAGGCAAGCTGGGGCTACCACTCAAGTCATAAAGCTTTGGTTTCTCAGAGTTCATCTCTCGAATTCCAGTAGTTTGAGAGGTGGGGGTGAAGCTCATGATGGGCCAGGCCTAATTAATTGAGGGGTGGCTGGATTGGGGTGAAATGTTCACTTCTCCGAATCTAATGATCTGGATTGCCAATATCTATCCACATTTTAATCATTTTTTCTGACTGCCCCCATAGCCATCCTCTAAAGTGCTACTTTGGGCCCTACAGTACCACACATCTGCAATGTCTGAGCTCTCTCCCCGGATGTGTACACTGAAGCCAAATGCACGGTAACCCAGCAGCGGAGTGCTGTAGCGGTTCTACAGCAGCAGGTGGCGTCTCACTAATTACTCAGACATAAATAAACCATTCAATAAATAATTAATCACTCAAGAGCTCAGAGCTAAATATTAATGCATAGACACCCCAACCCACAAACAGAGGATTATAGAGATGAGGGAACACATGCACTGAAATCATGTTGTTTTTTTGCATGGAATAAAGCACAACTTTACAAAACAGCAGCACACAATGCTCACACAAAATGGGTATTGTGTATGTCCTTTCAGCCCTTAGTTCTATATATAAATATAATTATGATTCTGGGCCTGATTTGCATTTTTAAGAATTAAGAAGTGTGTATCCTTACACTTTCATCTGGTAGACCTCAGCAAATGGATATCAGGTAATAATGTCCCCATACATAATGTCGCCAGGAAAAGCCATTGGTGACATTATATTTGGTGACATTATGTATGGGGATGTCCCCTGCTCCCCTTGTTAAAAAAAAAGAAAACATGAGGGGTTGGGTCGCGTGGGTGGGTGCCTTTCGATTTGGGGGTCTGGTGGAGGTCCCCCTCATGTTCAATGTAATAATGTCTCCGAAAAAAACGGTGGCATGTTTGTCAGGAGACATTTTTGCAGGGACATTATTACATGGAACCAGTAAATGTACGTGGCTAAACACTGAGCAAGACCCATTTTCAGTGTTTCAGGAGTTTGACAAACAAAACAGACTTCAAAGAAGTTTTGGTTGCAATGTTCTGGTGCATTAGTTGCCAGAAAATACAAAGGGCAGCTCCTCAGTGAAGCAGTTGCATCAAGATAGCAGAGAGCGAGGATGGCCGCTGTTGCTGAAGGGCAGCTCCTCAGTGAAGCACTGGCGTCAAACAGCAGAGAGCGAGGATGGTGGCTGCTGATGAAGGGCAGCTCCTCAGTGAAGCAGTGGTGTCAAAACAGCAGAGAGCGAGGATGGTGACTGCTGCTGAAGGGCAGCTCCTCAGTGAAGTAGTGGCATCAAGATAGCAGAGAGCGAGGATGGTGGCTGCTAGTGAAGGGCAGCACCTCAGTGAAGCAGTGGCGTCAAGATAGCAGAGAGCGAGGATGGTGGCTGCTGCTGAAGGGCAGCTCCTCAGTGAAGCAGTGGCATCAAGATAGCAGAGAGCGAGGATGGTGGCTGCTAGTGAAGGGCAGCACCTCAGTGAAGCAGTGGAGTCAAGATAGCAGAGAGCGAGGATGGTGGCTGCTGCTGAAGGGCAGCTCCTCAGTGAAGCACTGGCGTCAAGACAGCAGAGAGTGACGACGGTGGCTGCTGCTGAAGGGCAGCTCCTCAGTGAAGCAGTGGCATCAAGACAGCAGACAGTGAGGATGGCTGCTGTTGCTGAAGGGCAGCTCCTCGGTGAAGCAGTGGCATCAAACAGCAGAGAGCAAGGATGGTGGCTGTTGCTGAAGGGCAGCTCCTCAGTGAAGCAGTGGCGTCAAGACAGCAGGGAGCGAGGATGGTGGCTGCTGATGAAGGGCTGCTCCTCAGTGAATCAGTTGCATTAAGACAGCAGAGAGCGAGGATGGTGGCTGCTGCTGAAGGGCAGCTCCTCAGTGAAGCAGTGGTGTCAAGAAAGCAGAGAGTGAGGAAGGTGACTGTTGCTGAAGGGCAGCTCCTCAGTGAAACAGTGGCATCAAGACAGCAGAGAGTGACGATGGTGGCTGCTGCTGAAGGGCAGCTCCTCAGTGAAACAGTGGCGTCAAGATAGCTGAGAGCGAGGATGGCGGCTGCTGCTGAAGGGCAGCTCCTCAGTGAAGCAGTGGCATCAAACAGCAGAGAACGAGGATGGTGTTGTTGCTGAAGGGCAGCTCCTCAGTGAAGCAGTGGCGTCAAGACAGCAGAGAGCGAGGATGGTGGCTGCTGATGAAGGGCAGCTCCTCAGTGAATCAGTTGCATCAAGACAGCAGATAGCAAGGTTGGTGGCTGTTGCTGAAGAGCAGCTCCTCAGTGAAGAAGTGGTGTCAAAACAGCATAGAGCGAGGATGGTGGCTGTTTCTGTTGCTGTGAGTTAGACCATGAAGCAAACTTGAAAATATACAATGAGTGACATTAGTGATTTGGATCAGGGAGATGTTTAATTTAACAGGAAGCTGGCACACTATTTCTTTTACTGGGAGAACCGAAACGTCGTATATTGGGACATTTAAGGAGACATTTGATAGTAAAGAGGACTTTGCTGCCTTCTGTAACACCGCTTGAGGCCAGTTTGACCAACCAGGATATAAAAGAAAATGTAACCTCTTTATCTACATAGTTTACTCTTTTTCACATATAAAATACAATGCAACTTCAGGTATAAAATACCCCAGACAGTAGTAAGATATCTTGCCAACTTATACAAAGACAATGGTCCTCATTATGAGGTTGACGGTAAGTCACCGGGAAACCTTGGTTTACCGTTTCTGCCGCCTCGATATCCCGATATTACCGGGAAATTACAGGCAGCGCCCGAACAGTGATGGAAACCACTGAAGCACCGGCACTGTTGTTAACCACTGTCGGTGAATCAACTGCCGGTAGGCCCCGGAACACAGCCCCTACCAGCAAACACAGAGTGAGCCGGTCTGGAAAAGGTGCCAGTAACCTTGTTATTGGCACCATAATTCCGGACCGGCTCACTTGTAATGAAGCCCAATGCCTTCCAATATATCATGAAGGCATTGTAACGGCAAAAACATAATGTAAGCCATTTCCAGACATACCCTCCCCATAAATAAATATAACTGAGCATATAGAATAACAAAACACACAACAAACACACAGACACAGACATGTATCACGACCAAGTCCCCACCACCCATCTAGACACAGTGTAGCACGCAACAATCAACACTAACCATATGAATCATTAAAGGGTGCCCACAGTTCGAGATAAAGTTCCCACTGATCCTGTTTTTGAAACAAACGCCTCTCAAAACCAGACAAAATCAACTTTCTGCCTGCAGCTTTTTCCTAGTCTTGCATACCTTCAATACCTGCTTCGGCGCCACTATCAAGGCTTTTCCAGTCCGCTGTCTATACTGTCCAGCAACCTCACATCTCCCTCTTCCAGATAACAAAAGACCCTGTTGCTGCATCCTAGGAAAACTCATAGATAAAACCATATACATCCGGTCAAACACATCCCCCAAAAATCGCAAACTCTGGAGCAACTCCGCAATATGTGTAACAATGTACCCGCCCTTTACCACAGCCCCAACATACATCATTATCTGACAGGCTCAAACTATGCATTCGTACTGGGGTCCAATAGAGGCGTCCTAAGATCTTTCTAGGAATGTAACTAGTCTTTTAGACACTGAGCACAATCAGAGATTTGAACCAAACCCATGTGCTTGAAAAGTAAAGTTAGACAGTGCTAGCTTTTCCGTGGTCTTATGGTACAAGCCTGTGGTGTTCTGTGATAAAACGCAGCTGGTGGGAGGTTGCTGCGCTGGACACAAGACAGTTGTACCAACCCACATGATTAAAAACAACTGTTAGACAGTGGTCGGCATGGATAGGTTGGTGTGCCAGTCATAAGCGTGGGGGGGGCTTTCTCTGATATTCACACTTTTCTGTCACTGACAAAAAATATTGTTGAATGCTAGATATGGAGTTGTGGCAAGGTGCTTCAAAATACAGTCTTGCATCCTCAGACATTTTAAACATTAGTCGACCCTTTTCTACCACGTGGCACCACGATTGAGGTAAAGATAGATTTGACGGTGAGCACCCTTCTACACCTGGTGGCAGGTCAGCCTGGACTCTTTGCTGGAAGGTGGCAGTCCTAGTTGCCAGGAACAGCCAGGGCATATTTGCTTCTTGACCCATTCAGATGTGTGCTGCACGGTTATATATGATATAATTGCTGGAAAAAACATTGAGGGTGACGCAATATTTTTTTAAAGGCACCAACCACCCTTCCTAACACATTTTAGGACTGGTGCAGTTATATAAACGAACTTCAGTCCTAGAAAATTTGGGGAAAGTGTTGGATAGTCCCTTTAAAACAAAATATCGAGTCACCCTCGATGCTTTTTTCCATCGATATCTTCACTGGGTACCGTGCTGCACACTTCACAACTGCAGGACTGGATTCCCACTTGCAGGCACACTGGGGGGAGCGGGCCCTTTATGTAGTCAGGGTGAGGGTCCCTTATTCATGGGTCCAGGAGATGCCTTCTAAGTCAAAGACCTTTTTCCCCTGCGGATATGTGAGCCTCTGGTGGATTTCACGCTCCCTGCTTTTGGCGAGGACTATCGATGGAGGCTATGGAGGACAGAAGCTTCCCTAATATCAGGACAAAACAAATTCCCAGAAGATGTCCAGCCTAAATACTCTTTGAATAGCTACCACCTAAAAGATCCTATACGCAGGGTTTCACTCTTAAAACGTAGGTCCCAAACTCAATATGTATTTGTATTTTATATTTATTTTATTTATAAAGCGCAGCCAGGCCCGGGGGCATACGGGCGCGTAGGTTAGATGTGGTTACAGTTACAATTGAGTGCAGTAAACAAGGGTTACGTTACAGTTACAGAATGGTTACATACTCAGTATTACAGATACATACAAGCATGGTCTAAAATAAATACATTAATTACAAGGTGTTCCGTCAGCCGTCAGTCGTTCTGGGATCTGGAAGGTTAGGCTGTCATAGAGTCCATGTTGTGAAGCCACTGCTTCGTGTTGCGTTTGAATAGGTTAAATGAGGGTTCTGACCTAAGGAGCGCCTTCTAAACTTCAACTTCAACCAGTGAGCCTGGTATTTATGTGAATATTTTTCGTGGCAGAAAAGTCTTCATTCAAAAAAACCGAAGCTGAAAACGTCGAAAAAGGAAAAAACGCAAAGTACACAATACGCGGTGGTCACATGGAGCACCCAATGCTGCATTAAAAGTTCCCCCTACCACTGGTACCTCACTTCCATACCTCGATGCTTATTTCCTGGGGTCAAGTCCTAAAAATTAAACTGGGGGGACTCATCAACAAACGCAATGGGATGTGACGTCGCCAGAAATTAGCATATCAAGGTGAAATATGCACATTTCCTTAAATTGGCTTTGCATAACCACCCAAATTGAACTGGACGAATGGCATTTGCCCTTCATAAAATCAACACACACACAAATCCAGGAGAGGATATTTTCTTCTAACAGTGTTTTTGAAAACATTAAAAGGTGTGCATGTTTTAAACTCCAAAAACCAATACAAATGTTTTCCCTGGGACTTGCAGTACCAAAATGATTTATTTCACCTTTAGTTGTTTGTTATTTTTCATCAGGTTATATAGTGCAGTGGTGAAGTGTACGGCCTGCAAACCTGACGGCTGTGGTATGATCTTCGAGGTTGGCTTTAATTAATAAATTCAAAGAGGACATCCAATGTTTCCCTTTTAACTGCCGTCGCACTGAGTCCACCATCTGAATAAAGTGGGTGAACTCTGTCCCCCCGTGTGTACCCTCGACTTCAGCCCTGCTTATTTCTCCCTGCGGCAGAAGTTTCCCAACCCTAAAGTGGGTCGGGACTTCTGCCGCAGGGTCCCTTTTTTTAAAAATGTTGAAGCAGGGGACACCCCCGCAGCCCCTGAATCCCATTACACCAAACATGGAGAGCTGGGACACCTGATCTGAAAAGAGACTTCTAGTGACCCTGTTCCAAACAAAAAACGTGGCCTCCCTCTGACACACACGCGCCCTCTGAGGTGTGAGAGAAAACCCTAAAACTTTCCATGTTGTTCTCCTGAAGCTGATTTTAAACTGTGCATAATAAACCTCAGGAACCTTTGCTGGCAAGATCCCCCTTTGTCACTTTAAAGGTCCCCAGAGCCAGGCGGGGATCTTTATGGTAAAGTATAGCAAAGTGGCCGTCATTTCGTCTGTAGACCCTGTTTGCAGAAAACAAAGGTTGCTCACTGCTGCCAAATTCTCAGTCATCATTAGTTTGCATTCAAATGCTGCCTAACAATTGCAGAAGCAAGAACTCATTGTGAAAGACACTGGATGGTTTGAAGGGGAGAAAGTGTCGCTTTACCGTGAACAAATGGGCCCTCATTACAGAAGACTGGGCCAGCCCCCTCTATGGAGCTTCATGCTAAATGCCTCCCTCTTCCAAGCACTGTAGTCCATGTTGCACATATTACCTAACTTAATGGTTCCCAGTGTATTGACCACAGATGAAGAAATGGGTGCATTGGGGCTGCCTCAGTTTGATTTTTCAACCTACAGACTGGTCCCATGTCAGAGACAAGTACTTAAACTGCAATATTCCCCCCCAAGGCAGTAACAGATTTCTCTCTTAGAATTTGACAAGGGGATATGTGCACTGGCAACCACCCCTCTCCCCTCCCTCAGGGTCACTTCTCCATGACCTAGTTCGCCGCCACCACCCTGCTGCTATTTGGTAGAGTGGAGGCAGGTTTTCACTAAATTCTGAGCTTGAAGAGGGGATCTAAGGGGCAGCACACAGGAGCTGCTCGCTCCAGCCCACGACAGTTCCCTCCACCGCCTGGAGTCTGCCAGTGCCTTCCTGACTCCTGCTGACATCGAAAGTTTGGACTGGAGAGAAGACTTAACACACGATCACACCGCGGAAAGGTCAGTTTGCATGTGTGTGTGCACAAGAGTTTGAATAAGTGCATGCATACGTGAATGAGTCAGTGTGCGTACTTGTATTTATGTGTTTGTGTGTCAGTGAGTGGGCGTGTGAGGGTGAGTGTGACACATACATGTCTTTGTTTAAGGTATGGGAGGGTCCACTGGCAGCATGATTGTGCGTTACAGCTGGTGGGATTACCGAGAAATGAACGAATCCGAAATTTCTGAATGAGAAAAAAAACGACGAAAATAACTTTTGGTTTTCTTGCCACCAGATATTTCGGACTACCCCCTTGCCCTCGGTACCCCTACTTACCTGTGGGTGACACACCTCCTTGTGTGCCGCCGTGTCCTGCATCCCTTTGTGACGCCGGTTCCCTTCACTTGCGTGGATGGGAACTAGCACTGCAGGGTCCTCTTTTCTTTTTTTTAAGAAACGTTTTCTGACGGGTGCGTGGGACAGCCCCCGCAGGCCCCTCTGCCCTTTTTCACTGTAATGCCACCAAATGGGGGACTTGGTTGAAATATTCTGCCATGCATAATTTTCGTACGGCCGAACATTTGGTCAAATCTCCCATTGCTTTTTTTTTCCTCTTTTTTTGTACGGATTCCTTTGTACACTATGGGACTCATTCCGAGTATGGGGGTAGTCATGGCGCTATTTGCGCCATGACTACCTCCCATACCGGTACCGACTCCGACTTGGTTCAATGGGGACTTACCGGTGTATTCCGACCTTTGCGGGACCGTTAAGTCCCCATTGAAATAACCATTCCCCATTCCCATTTGAGCCCCCATAGAGCTCAATGGGAATGGGGAAGTAGCTAATAACGGTACCGCAATTTGTGGTACAGTTATTAGCTCTGAAGTCCCTTAACGTGTCCCGTCCATTACGCCTGGTCAGACCAGGCGTTAAAGGAGGGACCCGCTAAGGGTCCTCGGAATAGGGCACAAAGGGTTTACCGCACTGTTGTCCTTACCGGTGCTGGTAATCCCTTTGCGCCCAACTCGGAATGAGGCCCTAAATCTTTATTTCCCTGCTTTTATTTCACCGTTTTTTGACCAGTTGGCATTCGGTTTAAACACATGGGGCCTCATTAGGACCCAGGCGGTAAGGGGTTTACGGCGGCGTAAACAGCGCCGACCCTTACCGCCTGATTCCGAGGTCCCTTAGCGCCATGGAGGATTTAACACCTGCTTTTAGCAGGTGTTAAAATCCATGGCGCTAAGGGACCTTGTTGTTAATTACGCCACCGTAATTAACGGTGGCGTAATTAACACCTTCCCCACTCCCATTATGCCCTATGGGGCAAAAATGGGAATGGGGACGGGTAAATGGGGATTGGGGACTTACCGCCCTGCCAACCTCGGAATGGGCCGGTAAGTCCGCCAACCACCATGGCGTAAACGTAGTTTACACCATGGTGGTAAAGGTACGACCCAGGCGGTAACTTACCGCCTGGGTCGTAATGAGGCCCATGGTACCAGAAAAATTATGGAGGTCATTACGACCTTGGCGGTAAGGGGTTAACGGCTCCGGTAAAGTTGCCGGAGCCATGAACTCCTTCCCGCCCCATTACTAGTCTGCTCGCGGGAACCAGCTCAGGACTCCTGATTTCACCAGGCGTCCTTAGCCGGTCCCGTGAGCAGACCAGCATGCTAACAACAGGCATGTCATTAACGGGCCCATTGTTAGCATGCTCCCCATTCCCATTGAGCCCTATGGGGGCTTGAATGGGAATGGGGATGGGTTCCTGGAATGGGGAAATACCAGGCCCTCCAAGGTCGGAATGGCCCGGTATTTCCCCATTCCAGGAACCCGGACCCGGTACCCGGAATGGGGGTAGCCATGCCACAAATAGCGGCATGGCTACCTCCAATGTTGTAATGACACCCTATGTTTTTATGGGTACACAATAATAACCAATGGGGTGATGTAACTGTGAATAATCTCTTTAATACACAAGGAGTAATAATGAGCAAAACAATTCAACACAGAAATAATACTTTTGTGTGTGTGTGCAGATCAGATAGCACTGTGGTTAAAGGTTCCACCTGCACAGCCCACAACCACCCAATAGACAATGTAAAGAGATAGGAGGAAAGAGCAGGTATTCAGGAATGGCAGAATTCAAACAAAATAACAATCCCACTTTCCCCCAGCAAACACAAGAGAAAACAGAATTGACTGTCAAGCTGTCTGAATGGCTTTTAAAGTTATCTTGAGAAGTAATTGGGCAAAAACACTAATATGGTCAAAATTGCTGAAATTGCTACCAATTCTTATGGGAGCCGCATTGGATGGTTGCACACAAACACAAGCAATGATTCAATACCAAGAAACAATTTGAAATCCTAAAATTCAAGTCGGGAGCAATCAACAGCTGTTTTACATGTGTCAGAATTTCCCAAAAACAAAATTTGTGGCAAACCTTTCACTGCGCGATAATCGCAATAACGGGAAAACTATGGATTTGGGATGCTGTTTTAGATGTGATTTAAAGCTATGGATGTTAGCTACAAGCAGAAGTTAAAATTTTGTTTGTAGCACAAAAACCGAGGAAGTTATGGACGTTTTAGTGGAGGTCGCTTTTTCGAGATAGGCGCAAGAATGGAAAACATGAATGCGCTTTTAAAATGACAAATGGGATTTCTAACACTAGAGGATGACTATGAACAAAACGAATACCCCACAAGAACACAGCCACTTGATCAGAATGACTGCCTGCCCGGGACTCACCTTCTTCAGATGAGAAAAGATCAGTGCAAAGATAGTTTTAGCAATACTAGTACAGGAGGAAGTTAGGAGGGATAGGATTGAGAGTTCAGACAATTCAAAAATACTCCTAACAATATCGGTTCTGAATATAAGATAGGATGGGTTTAAGAAAGAGATTAACTAGACAAGGTACATATGCTAGTGACACAGTTCTATCTATAGATACTCACTAGATATGTTTTTAAATGGAACCGGCAGGATTCTGGTCCGTCAAAATTCTGGCCAGGGAATTGGATCTGGTTCTAAGGTAGACAGCTTGGCACATCAGATTGGATCTGCAATCATCAAGGCGCTCTGGTCACAGCACCGCACAGGACTGGACTGGATCTGCCCTTCTTGGTTCTGATGAGGATTATTTCAGCAGGCAAGCATTACAGCGCAGCTCTGCTGTATTTTGATGCTTCCCCTTGGGTTTATGGGGTTCTGGTTCTGGAATCTGAGGCCTAGCTGAAAATGATTCAGCTTTGCAAAGGGTTTCTGCTTGGCCAAGCTTCTGGAGTCTGGAGCAAGGAAGATGGAGAGTTCAGCCACCGGGTGCTCCGCCAGCAGCGGGATAGTGGGTGAATCTGTCTGTCCTTTTTTAGTGGTGAGCTGTCTCTATTTATGCTATGATAAAGGGCTGTGTGTGCTGGTTTATCCTAAGCTCGCCCCTTTGACAGCCGATTGGGTCCGAGTCTCCTCTCTGCCTTGATAGGAGGAGAGAAACAGGGTGTCACCTTTATGGTATTATTTTATGAGGCTGAGGATACACCCCTATCCCCTTGAATAAAAAATCTACTTTTGGCGCCATACATATTTACACATGTGCAACCTCTATAAGAATCATATATACAGATTACATATTTTATATAGCAGCCATCCCTCCAAAACCCGTACCCTTGGGATCTTGGCTCTGCTTTTCACAGAATTTTGCCCTTTTCATCAGGAACACAATGTCCAATTTAGGAGCACATTTCTACAAGTGTGCACATTTACCATGGGCATAAGTGTATAAAGTTTCATACTTCTAGCAGCAATACATTTTGTGTAAAATCACATTTTCTGCTGTTTCTTTCCAGAACATGTCACCCGATTTTGCCGACTCTTCAAACGTGCAGCCAAAAATTACATTAACAATGCTGTTATTTCTATATTTTGCACAATTGTACATAGTAAGTTATCAGTCTTTTTAAAATGTGTCCTTTGTCCTTGTTAAGCAACAAATGGTTCTTTAGCTCCACCCCTTTGGTCTCTCCCTGGGAGCCCAGGAGCCATCCCCCTTTGTTTTCTCCTGGCAGAGGCCATTTACGACTGTCTTCGCACTTCCTATTTCCAGAGCAGCAGGTGTTCATTGTTCCCTATTGCCTCTGTAGACCAAGTTCTCTCCAAACCCTATAATTAATGCTTAGGTGTGATTTCCTGCTGGAGAGGAAAAGGCCTCTGTGAGGAAACCTGTTATTCCAGTTTGGTTGCTTTAGCCAGGCTTAAATTTAAATGTTAATTCTGTTGCATTTTTCCTTAGTTTAAAACAAGCTTGTGATTTCAAAATAGCAGCTAGAATTATCATTCTAGGTTTTAAACCATGGGATTAAACAATTACAACATAGGTTACTCTCAGTAACAGGCCTCTTAGATTGCAAACATTTGATTTCAGTTTATATATATGTTTAAAATTTAATCAGGCAAGCCTCTTGACAGCTGTCATCCCTGCAGCCCTCTGCTGCACAGAGATTTTGACATCCACAGACAAACCACTTTTGCTGTGGAAATCCCTTTATGCTTTCAGCTTTTCAGGACCTTGCAAGTTTCACAATGCTTTCTTAAACTAAGTGCAATTGTAGCACCCAGCAAGAATTTTGGATGTTTGAGGGTGTTTCTTACCGGCATTCTGCAGTTTCAGTAACAAAGAAAAAGGGATTTAATGCAAGCTTCTGGGCTTTCCTTAGTAAAACATTGTTTTTTCCTTCCGTACTCCATTTTCACTGGTTGTAGAGCTCAGTGACATATTCGAGGAATGAGATCTCTGTTCCACCACTGACAACCTGTGTGGCAGATTGGGCAGCCATCTTTTTGTGTTGCAAAGCACGATTTCAAGAGGTTTTGAAGCACACAAGGGTTTTGCAGCCATTTTGATGTTTCTGGCACCAACATAACACAGTGATGCCGCATAGCAGAGCAGAAGCGGGTTAAAACATCCCACAAAACATGGGTTTGGGAGGTTAGGGAGTCATTGCTTGCATTTCTGATGCCTACCTCACTGTATCCCGTTCACTCACCTTTCATTGTCTGTCTACCCATGCTGGCAGTCCACGCCTGGCACTTTGGCTCTGTATCGGGTTGCACTCCCCAGACTATTCCCCAGCCAGTACAACTTTGCAGGACATGTGTGGGCTGCCCTGTATGTCCGACTGCAATAAGGTGGTTGTCATACCCCTGGACACTAGGCACATGCCATAGGCATGACGTTGTTCTTTGCCATGGCAAAGCGTACCGTACACCATAACCCTGCAGCTGTTTTATGTTGCATCTCCCTTCAGTTTCATGCTCATTGTTGCCCATTCAGTTCAGTCCCTTTGGGCTCTGCCTTCCCTTCCTCGTGCCTATTGGGTTCTTCCTTTTGAGTGCCAGTATCCTTGCCATTTGTTTCTCATTCCTTTGTCTTGTCTTTTTGTCTCTTTTCTGTCTGTTGCCCCTGTGGCCTGCCCTCTGCTATGACTGCTGCCTGGTCGCCCAGCTGCCTTCTGCCGGATCCTGTCCTCACTGCAATTGCTGAGGATATCATCTACCGTCATCTTGGAGATTCCATCTTCGGCTCCTCTGCCATTGTTTCCTACACTGACCTGATGCCGCATTATTCAGGGGATGCCACATCATGGCATTGGGAGGGCTTCCAACCTCTCAATTATCTCTCTTTGGGGAATATTTTCAGTGTCATTCTGACTACAGCCTGATCTGATGTATCACAGTGGCCCCTCGCAGGGACAAGAGGTAAGTGGAATCTTGTTCTTCACCGCATGCTAGTTAGGGGGCAGGCAGTGGAGGTGATGTGGGTGGTGATGGTGTCACTGTATGGGGTGTTTTACATTGCATTGGCTTGTGAGGAGCTGAACCAACTGTATGGCTGCAGAGGTGGCATGGTGATGGTGGGCTGTCAACGCTTTACTTGCAGTCGTTGCATGTAATCCAGGGGAAAAAAGGTTGAGCTGTCATTGGGTGCATGCATGTGTTTCATGCTGTGACCTTCTGCTGTTTTTCGGGACTGAGGCATTCTGCAAGGGCAGATAGTTGCTGATATTGAAGGGAACAGTGCTGTGGGATGACTGCACACAACACCTCATCAGTGCCAGCTGGATTTGAGACCTACAAAGTGAAGCAACAATTGCTTTCTGGGTACTGCTGGTGCAGGCACACAAGGGAACAGATGTGAGGTGAGATCTTCATTGTTCTTTAAGTGAGCTTGCTATTTTCTCAGGTCATATGATTATTTTGATGTAGATATGTATTGTGTACATGGTTCTTGTCAGGGAATGGGGTGGCAAGTCCACCTGTATGCTGTTTTGCACCACGCATAAGGTGGCCAGGGCAGGGCTCACATGTGTTTGTTTCTGGTTGCTTTTTGCACTGTGCCTTCTCACTTGTGTTCTCCTGTGTGTTGGTGGGGGTCTGCGTGAACGTTATTTTTTGTGTCGCATGTGTAAGTGGTAAGCAGTTTTTTTGTATGTGTTGTGTGCTTGTTGTGTGCGACATGAATACTGTTGTTTCAACTTGCTATGACTGTGTTAGTGGTTGGTGCAGTTGATTTTCGGAGACACAATTTTTCCTCTCCCAGACACAAATTCTCAGGGTATTGTTATGGGCGTGGTGGATTGTCCCCAATTCATCATTGGATGGCACCAAGGATGTGGCTTTATTGTGTGTGCTCTGCAGGGGCTGGTATTCATGTGAAGTACGATTAAACAAGCTGATTGTGTGCAGCCTCTCCCTGTGCCCTTTGTCCAACCAAGGGAATGGACGGTGCCTGTGCATGAGGTTGATGTCCCTCCTGCATCTCTACTGGCATGTCACGCCATGTGGCAACATTGAGCAGGACACGAGCTGCCACAGTGATTTTGCATACTACTGACGGGGCATATAGCAATACCCCGCCAGAGTGGTCAAGGGAGCGCAAACGTGACTTGAGCACCCTGAAAGTGTGCTCCACTATGCTCATAGTGGCTATATGTGCCATATTCCTTATTCTTCCTAATTTTTCAGGGGAATGAGCAATATGCATGTTCCGCCTCCTATTTATTTTGTTGCGTAGGCCTGTCCCGCACTTTGCGTGGAGTGTCGTGCACAGCGCTCGACTGCACTCAAAAATGTGATAGGTTTGTGGAAAGCCACGGAAATGCACGCAAAGTTTGTCCCATGAATTGCCGAAAGGAGTTTTGCGTGCTGAGAAATGCACAAAGTCAATTTCCAAAATATTCTATAAATTAGGACCAACATGTTAAAAATAGTTTCCTGAACCTTGGGCTATTTGTTCAATGGTTCTTTATTGGGAATCTGTACGCTCCTGTAGATACCCTGTAGATATAAGCAGAAGCAACAAGAACAAGATTTTCTTGAGTTCATTTTCTAAAACTGCGTAAATTACATTGGAGGGACCTGTTACTTCTACTAATGTGCACAAATGTCCCCTCCATGCATTTTTCATCATTTACACTATGAAGTGGAAACAGACGTTAAAACAGGCAAAATCGCATGACTCTTTTTTACACTTCGTAGAGTTAATATTGTAACTGCTCTCTGCAATGTATGCATTTACAAGTGATTTCTATGGTATCTCTGCTTTCAGCAGGTGTAAACACAGGTGCACTCCATAGGGCTCCAATGCATTGAGTCGGATGCTGGCAGTGTGCCTATGATGCAGGTCTGGGAGATCTGGGTCAGGTCACACAGTACCCAGGCAGGATTGGTGGTAGAAGCCACTGAGACACACCCCTCTCATCACAGGCTCAGTGGCTCACTGGATGTGCAAAGCAGACAACTAGAAACACTGATGTGCTCTCACTAAGTACTGCAGGCTGCTCTTACCCATTCGTAGCTAGCTAGACCTACCCCCAATGCCCTTCCTGTTGCTACAGTACTGGGTATGAGCTGCACAGACAGCCCCACCTCGGAACCCAACCATTCAGGCATTGTTCACTAATGGACTGCCAACCTGTCAGTGATGATGGCGTCCTCATGGTTTTTCCTGCATTCCTGTTATTTCTCCAGCTAACGAGATCTAGGTTCCAGATGAAAAAAGCAATGGCACATTTAGCTGCATTTAAAACCGCCTGTTTCAGGTGCAACACAGATATCTGCTCTTGGCGCTGCCTCTTTGTCCAGTGGCCCACTGGTTGCAAGGAAGGGTCTAGGGGTAGCAGAGGGAGAGCCAGGGGTAGCAGCTGCTACCCCTGATAGCCCCCAAATGACATCCTTGGGAGTATGTCAAACTGTTCGATTCACACAGATGTTTCAGTAGATGGTAACTCTGACTTACCACTGGCTTACACTTCTCTTTCAAGTAGTAAGTCAAAGTTTATACCATTAGTTTCTTTTGGAATCAGATGCTCTGGCATTAATCTGCGGGAGAATTCTTTCTCCCAGGTATTTCTAATCAAGGGGTTTTACCCTTTAACGTGTATAGATAGCCTGAAAGCCGTTATCTTAAATAGCTTGGATGCGGGGCATCTTGTCACATCAGGGATTTGTGAAAGCTGTTTTGTAAAAGATTAAGAAAGAACATATTTGGGGAGTGGAACACATTGTTAGTCCCCTGTGCATTACCCTGACTGCACTGCCTCAGCTTCTGCTCTGATGGGCAGGATTTACAGAAATGTCAAAGATGCAAAAAATGTAGACGCAAAAGAACAGGAACATCAAGAACATGTTCCTTGTTTCCTTGGGCTGTTTCTACTCCGTTCCGTTTATTTGCTGGGTCAACAAAGTGCAATATTCCAAAATGTCTGATAAATAGTTATCATCATCAAAATGCAGTAAAAAAGAAAAAAAGCCTCACAATCATTCACAAAGATACCACAATATCCAATAAAAACGAGGCTATAGAAGTACAGTCAAGGTTAGATAGAATAAATCTGCGAAACCAAGCGCGATCGATAAATGAGTTTGGCCACAAAATAAATATCATTGATAGATACAGTAGACCGACATAGGGCAACCGCTTCTAGGGTGCTTCTGACACATTCTCTCTTGAACAGTGGAATCAAATACATTTTCTGTAAGTCATGCTAACATTCGCAAAATAGCAAGTAGTGTGTAGCTGATTCAGGGGCAGTGACGCAAGCAGGAAAGATTGGCGATGAGCCTCCCGTCCGACCACAGGTAAGCACTGACACCTGTAAGGTACCCACTCTGAATTTGACATACAAGGTGCGAGCATAGACATGGGTAACATAGTCCAGGTATGTCTCTCCCTCCAGCGTAGGTTTCGAGGCAAGATAAACCTGATCAAACTTCAGTTTTAAGCACAGGCAAACAAGATGTTCCTAGGTATTATGCCTGGCAGACCACTTCACATCTCTCTTTGCGCTAATAGGCATGGAAGAAGGGTTGGTCTACAATTCTTCCAGTCCAGCAGCTGCAAGCTTTCTCTTTACATGACATAGCCAAGGGAGAGAACAGCCACCCGGTTGGTTCAACAGATCAGTCAGAGCTTCTGAATACTTACCAAGATCTGGGGAGATCCACAACCTGAACCAGTAGAAGACTGGGTTCCACACTGAAGGATTACTGGTATCAAGCCACATTCCATTATTAGTGGAGCACTCACGGTACTGTATGGTAGTCTGAGGAGCTTCTTTAGAAGTGTTATATCAGCCACCCCAGGCTTAAGATATTGGAGCAGCCCCATATCTCGGCTCCATACAACACAGCCGTAGTGATCGGCATGGAGTAAATGTCGAGGCCGGGTAGGACTGCCTGCTCTCCATGAAAGATGAAATATTTCCTCAGACCACCACTGTTCCTTTCCAGGTTAATCTGGGATTTACTGATTTGGTTTGCTCAAGTTCCATTGTCGGCAAATCTTACCCCAAGATAGTCATAATTGGTAACTTGTTCCAGAACTGTCCCTTCCACTTCCAGCCCCAGTGTTATTACCCCAGTCTTCCCTGGCCGGAACACCATGACCTTGGTTTTGCTCCTATTCAATGTCAGGTCCAGCTGGGAACACTCCAAATGTTGCATAATTCCCATTGGAGATAGAGCCAACAGTACGGAGTCATCTGCAGAAAGTAAACTTGAGAAAGTGTTCATACCTAGTTTTGGTGGATCTAAGTTTCCACCCTGTCTATCTTCCAATAAGACCAAAATAATCTCATTAATACAAAGGACAAAAGGAAGCGGGGCAAGGACACAGCCTTGCTGCACTCTGTTGACTGGGAACTGGCTTGTGGTCTCTCCCACTGGACCCCACCTCAGCACAGCAGAGTTACAGGAATATAGTTGGATAATTACTGCCACTAAATTTGATGGAACTCCTTGCTTCAACAAAGCCTGCAAAAGTAGGTCCCTTGGCACACTGTCAAAGGCAGTCAAAGGCAGTCTGTAAATCAATTAATAATGCATAGACTCGCATCTTTCTTAGGATGCATTATTTATGGAGGATCATATGGAGGCGGAAACACTGATCCACAGTTCTCATCCCCTGCCTAAACCCTGCCTGGAAATGGCAAACAAGGCCCTTAGTCTTAACACACTCCTGCAAATGATGCAGAACAACCTTGGTGAAAACCTTCCCTGACGCATCAATGAGCAAAATGGGCCTATAATTGCTTGGTCGTTCATGCCCCTCTTTTTAATATATTGGTGCAATCTTGGCACAGCACCAGGATGCCAGAACCTTGTTCAGATTGACCACTGATCCTGGTCAATATGAAAGATTAAAAGAATATCAAGGCTTAATATCATATAATAGAAATACACCAGTCATGAGTATTAAGGTACAAGTACACTTTATTTTAACAGAACAGCTGTTTGGCTCTCAACACCCCTAATGTGTGCAAGCAGACACCATGAGATGAGAGAGTGCTAGACATTTCAAAAACATGAGTATTTATACAGTTTTCTCACAATCCCAGACACATCGTCCAGCCCCTCTTCGTGTAACACATTTACCTAGGGTACATAGCCTTTCCACATAACTAACACATGTTTAAACATTCTTTGAATAGCTGGTTGTTTTCTGTTAAACACTTCATATGTTTTTCAAACATTGGACACAAAGGTAACAGTTCTATTTCATTTACTTATATTTGTCTACGATTTGTTCTTAAGTTTAAACTCAGCTTAGTTTCAAGGAGCGAAAACAAAGATTTCTGCAAAAGCACATGTTCAGCTATTCATCATTCTGTTTCGCTATTTGAATGGGAAAGACACTGTTGGTACAGATGGCATCTAAATTACTGATTAGCACGGCTCTTGTTTAGTTCCAAGGTTTCCTTAGTGCAGGAAAAACAATCCACTTTAGCAGCTTCAGGATGCTTATCTGCGTTGACACAGTACAAAGTTAATTTTGCTCTGCTGGAGCCGAAAAAACAATTTCTAATATGGGACAGAAAGCAGGAGGTAATCAAAATGGCAGATAACTTAAAATGGCGGCGGTAGTCAGCCCATTTCAGGTTAATTCAAATGCGATTTAGAGTGCAATGCGAATTTGCTTACGCCAATGTTTACTGTCAGGCGGTATTCATGCAAAATATACTTTTACAAATACCGGGACCCAGATGTATGGTTCATCCTTCCAGATTTAAATCAGTACCCTATCAGGGCCAGGTGCCTTTAGGCACTTCGTACTCAGCAGGGCACTACTCACCATAGATAAAGTTATACTAATGGGTAGCTCACAATCTGGCGCTGGTTCAGCTGTTATACCCACCACCCCCACCTTGCAGGAGCTGTCAAAAGGCACTTTTGCATCACACAGCCCACGGAAGTGGAGGACCCATTTGTCTTTCGTTATCATACAGTGTAAATAGTAGTCCTTAGAATCTTTCTGCTCGGAGACCAAGGACCAGAAAGACTTACTATCCTTGGCTATAGCAGCTCTTCTGAGTCCATACTATTGTCCCTTGAGGAATTCAGACTTTTTTTTTATTTATGACACTGTGGTATCTGTTCCTCAAATAGTAAAAAGTTGCTTTATTTGACCTCCCTGGATGACTCAAGAATAACAATAAAGCCTCCTTGGCCACTCTGCAATCAGGGCCAAACCAAGTGGAATTTTCTGGGACCTCCGCCTAAGAGCAGGTTTAAATGTAGAAAACCATGGATTAAGTTTAGAGGTCAGTTGGCCAAGTTCTGATAAGATCACCCCGCCCCCACAATTTGGTTGGCATATATTTTCAATGAAGGGCAGACTGGATAGATAAACCAGGGACTTTGAGCCAGTAGTGAAAATATCATCCCACTTTACTGTACATCGAGCGTTCCCAATTAATCTAATGGGTACACTAGGTTGATGAGTCATATGTTGTTTTCCATACCATCTTAGTCCAATTGAAAGGGGTTTATGGTCACTAGCTAGGTATTCCAAGATACCAAACTCCTCCACTTCCTCCCAATCACTCTTCTCAACCCAGATGTAGTCGATCCAGGAGGAGCATGCAGGGCCAAAAAAGGTGTACCTCCCTGGTCTATCCTGCAAACGCCTACCACTGCATGCCCTCAGTTCCAGCCTGTTTAGCAAACTTGCTGAATCCACAGCCTACCTATGGGCCCACTTGGGGTAATTAGCCTCCAGGGACGGTATACCCTAAAAGGCTTCCACGTCATCCCACAACCCCTCTAGTTCCCTAAAGGGTTCCAACTGGATGTTAAAGTCTCCCATTCATTCTCAGTGACTTCAGTTCCCAGTTATTGTCTATGTCAGAGATCAAAGTAAAGGTTGCTAGTGGGTTAGGCCCATATGGCCTGGTATAGATGTTAAAGTTAAGCAATGTGAGGCCCTCGTAGTTGGGGCAGGTTATTATTTGCAGGTCGTAAGTGCTTTCCCTGTGCATCTTTGGCTCTCATCCCGAATCCACAGTCACCAAAGTCAACAACCCCCCCCAAAGCCTTCCTCTAGGCCCCTTTTTAGCGGGGAATTGAATTTAATAAACCCCAGGATGTCAACAGCATCCACAGCCCAGGTTTCCTGAATGCAAATGATGTCATACAAGGATATAAAAGCTGTTAGCGAAGATTATATGCAGTACCCTTTGGGTGCACTACAATAGCCTTGACTTCCTGGCAATAGGGACCCAACCTTTTGTATAAGTCTAATCTACAGAGGTTGGTAGTGTGGCTGAGCAGCCAGGCTTATCTCAAGAGGGGTCTATGTGAGTAGTAATGTTGTGACACAGAGTTTCACGTACATTTATCCAAATAAACATACTCAAGGTTTCTTGATAAAACAATTTTTAATTTATTTCACAGTCAGTTATGTAAGCCTTCTTCAGAAAGCGAGCAAAAACATGTAACACTTAAATATACTTCAAAATACAATCTTAGTACCTCTAAATCAGATGATACCCATTGGGGATGGCACACAGGCACTTCCTACACCCTCAGGTGACTTAAATAGCTATGATACTCTGGACATTGATTTATTACGGGTACATATAGAGCAACACAGAGTTTGGTGAAAAAGATAGCATAAAGGAATAAACAAAGGTTAACAAATAATTCATAGACAGGTAAGTACTTTTAAGAACATTCCAAAGCAGAGTAAATTAACTCTTTCCTGTGGGAAAGGCCAACACACAAAGTCAGAGGGAAAGAAGAGTCTCTCAGGGAGCCAGGACAGCCAATGTTAATTGCACAATGTCAAGGGGAGCTGAAGATCGTCTTTGCAGGTAGGTAAAATGTCTTGCACAATGTTGTTAGAAATGTTTGTAGCAAATAGAACACTTGAAAGGCCACACACTGGGAGGCTTGTTAAAGGCAAATCGTTAGCAACTCTGCAAGAACCAAGACATGTCTCAACTGAGAGCAAGTAAGGCTACACATCAAGAGGTAAGTTCTCTTAGACTGTACAGTACCTCTGGTTAGAAGAAATGGTTCCAGCTGGCTTCTGTTCCTGTGCAGCCCTGCCTATCCTGTTGTTCCTGAGCCTCAGTCATGGGGACATCTGGGGACTCCTTCTCTGTAATGGGATGGTCAGCAGCAGCAATGGGCAAACTTCGATTCAGCGGTCCTTCACTGTTTCAGCTCTTCGCATCTGACAGCAAATAGCAACACTGTGGTTCTCGGATACCACTTCAGACTTTCCTTGCTTTTGGGGTCTAGCACTCTGTTGAGGTGGCTCAGGCTTGGTCAGTCCTGCATCAGGGAAGTCCGGAGGATCTTCCTAGCGCTCGGGTCTGACTTAAAAGCAACACACACAATCTGATGTTCCTCTCCCTGGCACTTCGGTTCCTGCAGAAGCAGCAGTAGATATACAGCCAGCTTTGAGAGGATGTCAAGGCAGGCTTATTTTAGAGTTGATTGGTCCCACCAACTGAAAGGGAGAAGTCGTCCTTGCAGGATTCTCTAGTCGAGGCGAATTCGGAGCTTCAGCACAGCAGCAGGGCTTCACCGGGCAAACCAACGGTCCAGGAGTTGCAGCAGGCATCTCTTCCAAGTTCTTCTTCAGATTCCTTCGTCAAGTGGTCGACTCTGCCCTACAAGCCAAAAAGCCTCACCTTTTATGCAGGATCTCCCATCCATTCCAGCCTAGCTGTCAATCACACAGCAGGGTGGCTGTCCAGGGTGTGATTACCTGTGGGTGCATTCCTGTAACCAAGGGGATTAAGCACAGGGAGTTTCAGGTATCTCCCTCACTTTTTGCCTCTGCCAGACATACTGGAACCAGAGGTGGGCTTCACTCATGAATCCCGCCAAAGACATAATGAACAAAGAGACCAAACCTGGTTTTGTACACAGAGTAAATCTCGGGCCTTTACAACAAGAAAAGGCCAAAAAAAAGAAGACCGGGCAATTTTGACGAAATGGGCTCTCATGTGTGCCTTACTGTGTCTGCGAATGCAGGTCCCGGTAAAAACACGCGGTAAAAACACACAATGGTAGTAAAAAGTAAACCACTGCTACCAGCCATTAATTGCAGAAAGGGTAACATAAAAATGTTACATAAGAAACTAGACGAATGGGATATTAAGTAACCCCTCCAGCACCCTATGGTAAGATAGTGTGTGCTGGATCTAGAATGTTACAAAATGTAAGTAAAGTCAATTTCACTTTACTGATCTTGGAAAGAGTAGTTTCACCAAGAGAAGGTATTTAAACCTTTGGGAAATCTAAGAGACTTGCCTGTGCCACTGTACTGAAGGTTCTGTGTGACACAATTTAAGAAGATGCCTATGGAGTTTGTCAGACTCCAAAGTCAAAAGAAACACAGAGAATAAATCACATTAAAATTACATGAGAGATAACAAGTCCAAAAGAGCTGCGGGTTTCTAAGGTAGATGGGAATTAGCACATTTCTGAGAATTCTCCCTAACAAAAGCGATCAATTCGGGATCCTCCTGGTGCCTAGAAATCCCTGCCACATTCCAAAACAGAAGCTTTAAGCCACTAGGGGCAGAGGAAATAGATGTGGGGGGGCAAGGATGTCAATCCACCGCATCCAGGTCCGCCTCCCCCTCTGGCACGTCCCTGGGCCCTCAAGGGGAGGTGTTCTCTCTGGGGGGGCCCTTACGGGATTCACAGGAAGTGAAAGTCTCAGAGAGACAGTAGAACCTGGGAGTGGGTACATTCTAATCTCAATAGATAAGAGTCCATCTACCGAGTTAGAATTCTTAAACACCAATTCCACATAGTCCATCATCCCAGGGCCCATTGATCCCCTGTGGGCCCCTAAAATGTCCTCCCTTAATATAGAAGTACACCCCCTCACGTGCTGGATCCAATGGATATTTTTATTAATCAAAGAATCTTTGTTTTCAAAGGCACCTAGCACACGTTTGGGAACATTACACATGAATACTGATTTACCATGTCGATTGGGGGCCTGCTCAGGGGCAGAAAGGAGATTGCATCTATGTTCAAAATCCTTCCTACCACTACCCTGGTTATACTCCCTTAAGATTCAGGGAGGCGGGTTCATTGCTACATGTTTGTCAATAGTGTCTGTGATAGATTTTGCCCATTTTGGACCCTTAGATACATGGCAAATTGCGGGTTTCAGCTAATTTCTTCCCTCATTCAGATTACCAGCGTTGTATTACCCCATCCTATACACCTTTAGGTGAATCTAAGGACATTAAATGTTTAGATTGTGGCCTGGTGATCAAATGGATGATCTCCCTCTGGGCTTCCAGGAGTTTTTCCCGCTGGGAAATCACAGTATTGGACAATTTGGCAACCATCCATCTCAGGTTATCCATCTCCAATATTAGATTATGAAAGTGGGTTTGCCATTCACAATTACACTTGACACTGGGATACCCAATTCCTGCATCGTGACCCCTCTCCCCCACCATGCCAGAAGAGGCATCCTGCATTTCCACACTGGTCTGTAGTACCTTACCAGGGGTCAAATGTTCCTGGCAATTGTCCACTGAGCCATGACTGTTCATACTATTCAACCTCGAATGCGGGTTCTCATTAGCAAGCTGTGATACAATTACTGGAGGAGGGAAATGTACTGAACAGAGTAATGTCTGGGACGATTGGGGAGACTCCGTCACCGTCCAATTCCAAGCCACTCTCAAGTTCACCCCTTTCACTGTTACAAGCCACCTCGCCAGTGGGAGCAATATCCAAACCAACAGAATTTTGGGTTGGTGGTTAAACTGTGGATCTGAGGGCCACCTCGACAATACAATTAGTACTACCCATTCCAAAGTGACGGCAATGATGCTGCCGTTGTGTGATCCTCCTGTCCCTACTAGTATTGGGCAATAGACTGGAATTTGGTAGCTGATCCCACTCTCCTGTCCCACTGCCTTTTCCACAATGCATTTAGCCAACCAATCCTTCCTAGTTTGTCTTCTTGTACCAACAAGGAGATGCTTTGTCAAGACCCTATCTTTTTTACTCACGTGGTCCTATTCCCTCCATTCCTCCATTTCACCCACCCCCTTACAACTGTCCTTGGTAACTGCACTGTTGGAATTATTATTATTCTTTTTATTTATTTATTTTTAATGTATATACATAACAAGAAAAACTGTATCAAATTCAGAGATCATGTACATGAGAGCAGGATAAATCAGAAACGTATAATGCATCAACAGAGTATATCCCCCCCCACCCCCGAGAAGAGAAAAAAAAAAGAAAGAAAAAAGAAATTACATGCAATCATTAAATTTTCCCTAGATTTTGTCATACAAGGTCAATTTGTTCTTTAATTTATAAATCATCTTTTCTATTGTTGAAAGTCTGTGTTGGAATTAGCAATGTGCAGCTCTCAGGCAGTCGGTCTTACACCATCCAGATCATGGAGTAGCCCTTCTATTTCCCCAATCAGCACATTGGCTTCTCCGATAGGTTCAAACAGTTTGCACACCTTCTTTCTGCCTGCCCTAGGTGAGACCAGGTGATTAGCATTGCGTTTGACCATAGTGCACCCGAAAGGATCAGCTGGAGCACTCCGATTCCAGAGTAGAGGTAAAAATACTAACAGTAGCAATAATTTCACCAGGGTCCGCAAACTTAGTACGTCAAGTACGTAACCGGAATATCAGAGATGGTATAAAAACTAGGGAATATCCGGCCCTATCAACCAACATTTGTTAAGGTAAGTATACAGTTATACAGCCAAAGAAGTGCCATGTGCAATATGCAAAGAACAATGTGCAAATGTGCAAAAATACTGCGGTAAAATTAATGATTGGTCACAGCATAGTCCACGCACACTGTAGAACTCGAATAATAAAAAAAATAAATGTTGCCTATTTAAAACTATCGAAGTTAAAGACCCCATGGAATTAATTATTGCTACTATTATGATAATACGAATAGTAATACTGGTGTGCAAGCAATACACAATACAGGCAATTAGTTATTGTTGGTAATTGTTAGCCCTCTGAGTTTAAGATCCTTTAGACTCCCTAGAATAAAAAAGCTGTCTTCACACCCGGCTCAAATAAGAACAATTAACAATAGTGGCCAATGGAAGATAATTGAATGTGACGATGTAATCTCATTAGCCAAAGGTAGGCATCCAACAATCCAGGCCGGAACACAGACAGTAATTTGCAGGAGTTAGCAGGATTAACAAGCCCCAGGGGGCAGGGATTGCCCGACAGCTCGAGGTGCTGCCACAGTCCGTCTCCCACCCCCCCCCCATCCACCCGCAGGCGTTTGTGGAGCTCCGAAACAGGGCTAACCCAGTTTAGATTCCCAGTGATAGTTCAAAAGGCCAACATTCCGACTGTCAAACTGTTGGTAACCTCGGCCGGGTGGGATGCACTCACCGAACTTCCTGGTGACTTCCTGGCAATCAATAGGTCCAAGTTGTGGATCGATTTTAGGAAACCGGGCGGGATCCCAATGTGGTGTCGCTCTAAAGGACGGTGCTCTAGGAAATCACAAACCCCAAATGACAAACAGCTAGGCAGAGGTGGTAGGTGGCTGGGGAACTAAAACAGACCTCACTGTATGCCCAAACACCCCACCACGAACCACCAATAACCACTTCAGCTCACTTCTAGCCTGTGGTGCGCTCTGCACTGGACTGGGCTACTTGTAAGGAGGGACAGTGTTCAACCACACTAGCTCCTCCTACGCCACGGTGGAAACAGGCAACAGACTGGGAGTTAGTTCAGCAGCTTCCACCAATAACCACTTCAACCCACATCTAGCCCGTTCCGTGCTCTGCGCTAGACTGGGCTAACTGTAAGGAGGGACAGAGTTCAACCACACTAGCTCCTCCTCCACCACGGTGGAAACAGGCAACAGACTGGGAGTTAGTTCAGCAGCCTCCACCAATAACCACTTCAACCCACATCTAGCCCGCGCCGTGCTCTGCACTAGACTGGGCTACTTGTAAGGAGGGACAGAGTTCAACCACACTAGCTCCTCCCCCACCACGGTGGAAACAGACAACAGACTGGGAGTTAGTTCAGCAGCCTCCACCAATAACCACTTCAGCCCACTTCTAGCCCTAAACTGTGCCTCGTGCTGGACTGAGCTACTTGTAACTATCATTATTTGAACTGCATTCTGTTGCAGCCACTATATCACTATAAGGAATTGTGAACTGTTGGTGTGCAGCCTCTGAAAGGGTCATGCAATAAAGACCACAAGGAGACACAAACAACACAATGACACAGCAACATACCAATCTAACATTGCCAAACACACGAGGGAGATAACTATCAAAATTCAAAGTTGCACTCTTATCCTTTGCTCACATACAATATGTCATCTATCACTGTATAATAATGCTTTATTGCAGTAGGATAGCTCAGCCGGTTTGTGCACCTGTTCTTGAGATATATATGTAGCTCGCAGGTAAAAGACCAAATGTGCGGAAAATTGACTTTTGTCTTCCCTAGGAACATACAATGCAGGCCTTTAAAATGGCCACCTGTGCCTGTATGATTTCGCTTAATGTTTGTGTTCAGTTAACTGTTGTAAAATGGCAGTGCGAAAAGTTGCCCTTTTGTAAAGGATCAGTGACCGAACCTCTTGACACAGTGCAGGGCAACTGGGTCCAGGATACACACAGTTAACTTCAAAGGGTGGTGCAGTTAACATAAGATCATGTGGTAAATATTCATGTCTGTACTATTTTTCAATATTGGTACTAAAATGATCAGTCAAGCATTGCACAGGATTGATTAGTAGATTTATGTCAATTTCCTAGCGCTCCAACATCTGGGCGCTATTCCCTGAACTACTTAGAAGAACAAAAAGTTCTTAAACTGAACCTGAAAGGAAAACAAGGACTTTAGGGACCTTTATCCAATGGCGATGCATTTCAATTCTTTGCCGCCTGCACAACGGACCGCTGGCCAACTCTACAGAACTCTGGGCCTTATTACGAGCTCCATGGGGCAGTGAAAAAGTGGAGGTAATTCCATTATTCCAGTTTCTTTTCGGGTAACAGAATTGTCGCCATTTTACCACACTGCCGAATTCCGAGTTTGGAGGAAAAGTAGAGGATTCATTTCCAGCAAAAAACTGGAGGCAAATCCTTCACTTTTTGGGCCCAATTACAAGTATGGTGTTAAGTGGTGAAATTGGCAGTTAATCCGTTACACTATACCACTATGTTAAATTATGAGGTTGGGCGTGGAGTGGAGGATTTACCGCCATAAAAATCCTGGAGCTAAATTCTCCCACTCACTGCCGAAAAATCGGCACAATCGATGCAATTACTGCAGCAGAAATTTCACCAAAAACGCCCCATTGAGTCCAATGGACAAAAAGAAATTGGGATTTACACCGTCACTTGTAATCCTGAATCCGGCTGTAATTCAGCCAGACCCAGTGGCAGTAACGCTAATTCAATTGGGCAGTATTCAGGTGGATTTACCATCGGGATACCGCCCAACTCGTAATGAGGCCCACACTTATCTTGCAAAATCAGCAGAATTACCGCAGTAGAATTACCACTTACAGTAATTCCACCAAAATGGGCAGGAGATTTACCTTGCCCTACAACTACTTGTAATTCTATGGTAAGTGCATGGGACCGAGTGGCTGTAGCAGTAAACAGGTTTGGAAGTAAATTGTCAGATTAACCACTGATTTACCACTACACTTATATGAGCCCCAGTGTCTGGTGGTTGTAAATTGCCCCCAGTAAAATATTCCACCTTTAATGTGTGTTTTTTTAAACTTATTTATGTATGTATTCATTTATATGTATATGGTTCAGAAGAACCTTTAAAAACAGCAATATTACAACACCAATATTAAAACACATAATTATATTTCCAGCATATATATATACAATGCAATAAATACATACACAAGACAATCAGTGTGTATTTAAATTATTTAGCATTAACAGGGTAGGATTGCACAACAAAGAAGGAAAAAGAAAAATAACACAGTGAGTATTCCCGGCAAAATAAGGCTGGTTTGTACAATATTCATGGCATGTTAAACAGACTTCAATTTCATCATATAACAGTAGGCCAGTTCACCCAAGGTACCATGCTGTACCAGAAGGGTCCCACCTTATTACCGCCCGCTGGACCCCAATTCAGAGCCAACCCAATTACACCGCACACAGGTAGAGACAACTTCACCGCTCTACTGACATAGCATTACTAAAACCAGCGGGATCACAGTCACGTGACCACTTACAATAAATTAATAAATATTAAAACAAGCGTGAGGAAACTGGGCAGGAATCCAGTGGGGAGTCCCTCAGGGCATATTCGTGTACCAGGGCCATCACGAAGCAGCCACAGGGAGCAACACCATTCAGCGTACTATTCGTTGGCTACCCTTACCTTATCTGTTTCAGCAAGACGTTTCTCCACCAGGCCCCAGATACGAAACAATGCAAAACGAACACTTTCGGATTCAGAGTTTACACAATAGTTCCAAAAATCCTCATGTTTTGTTGCATCGTACTCGTGGACCATCTCACCCAAGAGTATCATGTAGGCGGTGCCTAACATTTTACACTGGGTAAGGACACGACGAGGAGTTTCTAGTTCCCCAGTTATGTACATGTCCTTTTTGCTTCGGGGACCTTGGTTCTAGCCCCCAAGAAAATGAATAAGGGCAATTGATTTGTACGTAACTTCCGATTAAACGCTTGCATTGCCGGCCATGGGCATTGCCTCAAGTAGCGTTGAGCTTGCAAATAAGAGTGTGTGACATTAGCTACATTAGCTACATATTTATAGTTGGAACGTGTGTATAATTATTGACCCAGGTGTCTATAATTATTGACCCAGTTCCATTTCCTGATTTAGTTTTTGTACAGATGATTCAGGGTATGTGTCCTCATCCCTCTACTGAAGTGAGGACACCACCCTGTCCACCCGTAGATTCTGGTCATTATATTACCATATTCCGTTTCGCTTTGACCGGTATACACATCGCCCTTCTCAATTAACTTGGCGAGTAATCGACACTGCGGGTTGGAATTAGCTTTTATATGTAGATAGCCATGTCTTATCATCAATTGCGCCTTGAGGGATACCAACCCCAGCTCCAATCGTAAATACTCTATGGGAGTAGTGGAGCTCAATTGTAGCATACGCTTACAGACGTAGCCGTCTAAGCGATCAAGCCACTTGTAGTCATCCATAAATAGGGCCTCCAACCCATACAGAACCATAGGGTAGAAGCATTGCTTATAAAGAGTGATAGTCCCACCCAGAGTATAACCAGCTGTCCTAGTGAAAACGTTCCCACCAAGGCAGGCAGAAGGTGAGCCTTAATGCTCTTTGCCTCTTTGATTTCAATATACATCCTGTTTGCACTCACCTCGAGCCCCAAGTAGGGATACCTATCTACAAAGCCAATGGCCCCCAAGCTGGTATCAAAACTAAAGTTTGGTCCCTTTAGCTGAAATGATCATTGCCTTTGTCTTCCCCAGGTTGATTGACAAGTCGTTTTCCTTTGCGTACCCAGCCAACATTTCAAACAATACGCGCGCCCCCTTAAGCGTGTGATTGAACATGACCGGTCATCCACGTATAACATACACGTGATGTGGCAGTCATCAATCCTGGGGAAGCAGCCAACACTCGGTCTAAAGCGCGGTGGCAAATCTGCCACATACATGGTGTACACAAATGGGGCCAGCAGGCACCCCTGCTTTACTCCCTGTATAATTTCACCAAATTCGTCATGGTACCCCAGTCATCCAGGCGCACTCTGGCTTGAGTATGTAGTCCACCGAGAATATTCAACAACCCGTCAGGACACCCCCATGTCTCCATTTTTTCGCATAATCTCTCTCGGTTTACTCCATCAAAGGCTGCACGAAAGTCTACAAAAATAACATACAATGCAGCCCCCTCCTTTGCTGAAGTTTCGCGAGACAGCACATCGAAGATCCTCAAATTTTGTGTAGTGCTACAGCCCGGCCTGAAGCCAGTTTGCAAAAAGTGCAGTACCTGTTTGCTGGTCTCCCAATTCTGCAGAGCCTGGAGCGTGACCATATAGAACATTTGTCCCGTAACGTCCAAGAGGGTAAGTAATCTATAGTTATCGGGGAGCGCTCTGTCTCCCTTCTTGTACACAGCTACAAGTAACGAATGCTGCCATGAGTTAGGTATAGTTTGCTCCCTACACACTTTGTCAAATAGCATCTTGAGTTTAATACCCCATGCCCCAGGATTTTGCTTTAAAACCACATTAGCCTGAACGTTAGGCCCTGGCGCTCTGGAATCCTTGACTCCTGTATTATTTTTTCAATGTCTTTTGGTCGAATATTCAACTGCCAACATTTTAATAGGTAACCAGGCGAGGGGGTGTCCACTGCAAGGCCCCCTATTTCGTTTAAGTAGTCTATCCATCTATATCCTTGTATCAGGTTTAATGACCTGGAGCTAGGATCGGCTCTAGCCTTTGTTAATTTAGCCCATATTTTCTTCGAGTTACCCCCCCCCCACCCGTAGAGCGACAATCATGTTTTGCCATTGTGCATTCAACATGGAACGATTCCAACCTGTGAGCCCCATTTTGTACATTTTTACCACATTGTTTATCATCACCGTAATGAGGTCTCGGCGTGTTTTAACGTTCTAATTTTGTGCCGCATGACACGTTTGCCGTCCCTTATAGCGATATCACATTTCTTAGTTGGTTTATCACAGCTAGTTATAGGGGATCTAGGCCAGCTGCCCGTTTTCTCTGCCACCGCCCTAATCCATGCCTCTGTGTCATTTGGACCTAACTCCGCCAAGCAATAAAAAGTCTCTGAGGGCAGGTTAGCAATATACTTACCGACCCTGGTTATTTGTCTGGGAGCCCAGCTGATGCGGTTTCCTCTGGGATCGGAGGACACCCCTGCCCCACCGTGGAGTAGGGGGAAAAGAGCTGAATACCCAACCCCAACATGTGAGGATGACTACCATCATAAGGGATTACCTCAAGTTTCTCCATCACCACAAGGCAATGGTTATTCCCAAAGTAGTAGCCTAGTGTCGATAGGCTCTTATTCCCAGTCCAACATACCAGGGATGTCCCCCTTAGTATGGCCATTTAATTTTAGTTTTTGTTTTGTAAATGTGCAGTTGATATGAGCACATATATTGCAGAACTTTCAAAAAGAAAAAAAAAACAAGTGAGACAATTGGAATTTGGGAATAACCTGAGGCTTCCGGGCGTGTGGCACAGTATATCAAAATGTAAATAAATACAAATAAATAAATAACCCATAGGTGCAATATTATCCAGTGCAATTTAGCAAAAAAAGTGGCAAAATAATACAGAAATACAATTTAACACAACCATCTTCATTTGCAGCGATAATGCAGTTTATGTAAGCCATTTCTGGTTTTTGATTCCATACCGCCATGTCTTTTAAGAAATGGTTGACCTAGCAGGCTAGTACTCGCTGCTCTAGATTAACCAAACAGTGCTCAATGCACAATTGCACTTTAATCCATTTGCACAACAAGGGGCACTCATTGATGTTGCTGCTGCCTCTAAGGCCCCACCGATAATACTGAATGAATGGCCGCTACCTTAGCGGACACACATCCATGGGGGGTGTTCCCTAAATAGCATGAGGGTGTGTGGGTGGGTGTGTGTGTGTCAGAAAAAATGACCACTGCTTTGCAGGATTACAGAGATGAGTTATGGATACATCTCCTACTCAGCCCCACACTACTACTAAAGTAGCAGTCACCCCAGTCATGAAGGTGAAGCAGGCAATGTTTGGCAGTCATACCTCCTTCGCCTCTTTGAGGTAGAATGGGCTGAGGACAGGCTGTAGTCTACAGCAGGGGGTGGGCTAGTGCAGACACAGTCCAGATAACAATAGCACTTTGGTACTAGAATTAAAGAATATCCAACTAAGGTCCTGTAAAAATGTATACTTTAATTAAAATATGAAATGCGCACGGCCAATAAAACCAGCAATAGCCCAACACTGCAATGAAAAACACAAAGAATGCAGACTGCGGAATAAAGTTACACCCTGGGTTTCGAAGACCTGGGAAGCCAGGACAATGGTTTCTGCAGCAAATGTTCCACTTCATGGTGTTGTCCTACAAAGGTACAAAGTGGGGTCTTAAATATCACTGGGGCCCTACCCTTTAAGTGCCAAGGACGAGGTATCTCGTCCTTGGGATTACCTCCCCAGTGCCAAGGACGAGATAGCTCGTCCTTGGCACTTCAGGGGCTAATGAAGGAGAAAATGTTAGAAGGCTTTGCATGGTGAAATACAGAAATCACCAAAAAAGGCCTTGTAACTGGGGGGGGGGGGGGAAACCCATGGCTTTTCAACATGGAACTGAAATTCTGAGAATTTTCGACGCCTGGCCAGTGTCAGGTCGTGGAGCGCTGTAAACAGGAATCACAACGCGGAACAGTTCGACAGCAGCGATGGCTTGCAGGTCAAAGACCATGGGAACCTCAGGCAGTGTTGGTTGGTGGTACTGGAAGACTCAGCAGCCTCAGATGGGAAGAATCACAGACATATATCTTCGGCACTGAGTGGGCTTAACTGGCTCAACACAGCATCATGGTACTGCAGCGGCGATGGATTGGGCCAGAAGAAGCTGGTAATCAAGCTGGCAGTATTGAATCGGGTATGCAAGAAGACTTGACGCGTGTCAGATGCGCAGACAGCACAGTTCATGTGTCGAGGAAAACTCAGCGATGCATGAGGTAGACAAGTGTGGAGGTCGACAATGACTCTGGCAGTTCACTTGCAGCCACTTCAATGGCATCAAAGGTGCCTAAAACAGTGTCGGGGCAGTTTGAAGATAAGAATGAGCTGCAAGTCACAGACTTGGCTCTTAAGGTGTTGATTGGCACTGTCCAGGGTCAACAAGGGTCAAGGTACTCCTGCAGCTGCACTTTCCTGCTAGGAAGGTTGCTAGAGAGCTAGAGAACACTTGCAGGGGCTGTCAGTTCCAGTGGGGAGGTTCCTGGGTACCAGTGGTCTCAGTTTGTAATAGGCCTTATCCAGCCAGCAGGTGACCCCCAATCTTCTTCTGGGAGAGTTGAGGGGAAAAGCTTGTCCTTGTTACAGAGGTATTTGTCTTCACTTCTGTGGAAGGGGACTTTGGAGTAGACTGGAAATCTAGTAAAGTTCCAGGTGAAATTCTTCTTTTTTAGCATTCTAAATATGATTCCACGGGTTGCGGGTGGTCCACTCCCTTCAGTAGACAATATCCTACAGCAAAATTGGTTCCCTCAATCCTGGCTGTTGTTTCTGAATCTTCTGCCTGGTGATGTCATAGCCAGAGTGCTCTGTCTGCAGGCAGTGGAGAGTGGGGTACAGAATGTTTGGGAGCCCTGAGAGAATCCACAATGATTGGACCGATCCTTTTCTCTTTGCTACTCACACACCACCCCTTTTCCTGTCTGCCTACATCAATACATCGCTGTTAAATGTCACCCTGGTGTGATTTCCTTAGACTTGACAGAGCCTGACATTTGAAGCACTGGACTTCTACCTGCACCATGGGAAAAGGCTTCTGCTGGGGCTGAGCCCAAAAGGTCTGTCTTGGGTAAAACTCAGTCCTAGACAATGAATAAACAGGAGCCCTTGACAGGAAGGTCACAAGAAACCAGCTGACAGTAAAATAACACCAAAAGGTTTTGGGCAGTATAATTGTGGGTTCCCAGCTACCACCATTTCATAACCAGACAGTGTTCATATTTAGTTAATAATCAACTATGATCAGGTTTTGGGAACACAAAATTATATAATTTAATTTAGATGCAGGTCTGCTCCTGTTTTAAAGCAGATCCAACACCCCCTGGAGCGTTGGCTTCCATTAGACGTTTGGCATGAATGCATGACACTTGCTACTGCCATGCTGCCAAACTACAAAGCAATTTCTGAGATGTTAGACCAGCCCAGCAGAGTTACCTGCTTGCACTATGCTTTCCCTCATGAAGCATTATAAAAGCGGGGGTCTAATGAGAAGTCCACCCCTTCAGAGACAGAACTACGTGCATCTTTTTATTATTAATTACCCAAGAAGCTCAAGCTATTCCACCCCCACAGATGGCATTCTGTCACAATGCGTGTGCATGTCACCCACATGGTGGTAGCTACCCCGCGGCACACAATGAAAAGGGGGACAGGAGTGTCCCAAAACCCCTCCATCAGAGGCTTGAGTTTACAGACTGCACCCAGCACTAAGGGGCCCATCCGAGTCGCTCCCGAGGACTGTGTGTGCACTTAAGTACAGCTGTTTCATGTCTGGTGGCCATAAAGGCTTGGGTTGAGTCTGGTGTGGCCTCTATCTACACTGAGCCAGGCGCAACATGAGTCTTTGCTAATGCAGCCTCTGTTCTCTTATGGCTGCTTTCAACTCAGAATTGAGTCTGTTTGCATCCGCACTAATGCACTACAACGGCGCCACGGCTGTTCGGAGAGGATGTTAGCAATTAATTACAGTGCGAGGCCTCAGAAGCGCACTAGCATTTCCTTTTAGCCTCAGATTTGCATAGTTTGTGACTCCCGAAGCATATTCATTTTTAAGGTGTTATTCTCAATTACTTTTTATGGGCATTCTAAAAAGACAGTTTACACCGCAGCTTCCAAAACAACTGTTTTCATTACGCTCTTAATGTGCAGAACAAACCCCTGCACTTGACTTTTGCTGTATTTTGTGAAACGACAAAAACAAACATTTGTGTTGGCTTGTTTGTAGTGAACACCTTTCCTGTGTGGCCAGACATTACCATCCTGGGCCCAGGTACTCACACCATTTGCCAGATATTTCCATGATATTTATTTTATTTATTTAGTCACTTATACATATGATGTAGCACGTGCGTCAAATAGCAGCTATTGCCATATATGCCAAGATACACACACGCACTGGCACACATTTACTTCCTCTGCCCAGGCACCCACACCATTTGCCATTTGGTGCCAGCTTTCCTTGCAGGCCTCCTTGATCTTCAAAACTCCCCACCAGTGCGGCACCAGTGCTCACAGCACCCACCAGAGATTCCAGTGAGGGTAGTTGTCCAGTGGCAAGTCACCAAGCCTGCCAGTCCACTGAGGAGTGTCCAAAAATTGAGCCAGGGAGGCTTAGGGTAGATGTCTCAGAATACCCAGTCTCCCCCCACTGCCTCATCTTCACTCTGTGATTTACACCTCGAAAATTGCATAAATATGGAACTTCCAGGTATGTCCATGTAGGAATAGCAGTCAGCTACTCATTTGTCCAAAAATAGTGCCTGGATGGCATTCACAGGCCCTTCCGGAGCGCCGTGAAACATCTGCGATATGAGGGACAAAATGGGCGCTGCCGCGTGGGCCGCACCCTCCCCCAAGCGCTGAACGAGAGGATTCCTTCCCTCGTTCGTGTGAAAAATTGTATATTTAAATCACAGCGGGGTCCGGGCTCGTCCTTGGCCTCCTCACCACTGTTGTGGGGGAATCCCTGACCCCCCCAGCAATATTCTGTGAGCCCCTGGCCCCCCAGCATCAGAGACTCACAGCGGAGACGTGGTTCAGGCTGGGGCTCCCCGGTTGCACTGATGCGGCCGGGAACGCCCCTTTTATTTATAGGGCACACGATGGAGTGCAACGTCACTCCGCTGCATGCTGATCCCTTAAAGGGCAGCACCACAGGTAACCTAACCCGTCCCCAACCTTACCTTTGCGGTATTAGTAACTCAAGCGCAACTTCGCAACGGCCGTCTGTATCCAGCCAGCCCAATCAATCACCCTAACTCAGACTGACTGTGCACATGCACTGAGGATGCACGTGTGTATGGCCAGGCCCGGGAGCTGAAAACCAACAAATATTGCTTTAAAGGCCTGCATGCTGAGGCTTGCTTGCAGAGAACCCAGGAGGAGCGAGCCTGTCTATGCATGATGACTATCACAATGGTGTTGTTGGAGTCATACTGTTGGCGCCTCCTAGAGGCTGGCACCTCAGCAAACCGCCTGCACTGCAGAATTCTTACCCGACGTACCAGCATAGCATTACGGCCAGCCCCTAAACCTCACTCGCCCTTTGCCCTTGACCCAAAGATGGGCACTGAATCCCACCTCCTCCAACATTCACTCACCTCAATCGCTCAGCCTCTTCTCCCCATACTGCTCTCCTCTCGTTCGTAGGCTGCCAATACCAAGCATTGACAAAGCCAATAGTTTTGGCTTTTTTGTGTGCAATTTATTTTCTCTTATTGCTGCATTGTACCATTGATTGATCAGTTTGTTTTATTTTTTTTAAATTAAAATATAACAATATGTTTTATGTTCTACATTTGTAATAGAAATCTAGATATTAACTGTGAGCTTGTTATGGTAATCAAAAGCATGTCTGTAATTAACGGTTTAGGTAATTTACACTATTGGAGCGACTGGCATGCTGATAAATAGGCTCTGTATATGTATGAGGAGCACTCGTACTGAAGAGCTATCCACAGCACAAACACACTAGTCAACCCAAGACCAATAATTCTTTCATTTTGGGATAAGCTTCTTGATAAAACAAACTACCCTTCAAACATGCCCGAAGCCAACTGCAGTGATATTATGGAAGAACGCCTAATGGGGAGGTGAGCAAACAAAGGTTTGGCTTAACCTTAAGCAAGGGTTTGCAACTTTGGGGGCTCCAGATGTTTTGGACTACAATTCCCATCAGCCACAGCCATAGTAATCAGAGGCAAAGGATCATGGGAGTTGTAGTCCAACGATCTGGTGAGCAGCAGGTTGCAGACCATGGAATTAGGGCATGTGTGTATAACTAACATGCAAGCCCCGAAGGTTGTAACATCAGCAAAGAAACACAAAACTTCCTTACACGCGTGCCAAGCCATAGTTTCAGCCTAAAGGTAGTGCTTTCAGCGCCTGCTAATAGCCATAACCTGGGCATTTGTCCATACTTGTACCAACACGTTTGCTCTTTCTATTCGCCACCCTTGATACCCCACCAAGGAAAAAAGGTGCAGACTGAGTCATTCTTTCTTTGTTGGCATAAAAGGCTGCAGATTTATTTTCACAACGTTGTTACTAACTACCAGATTCAAAACACTGCAAACCAATCTTTGTGAAAATAGTTCTGAAGGTGCGGCGACCAGCCGACTGTTCCGTGTCCAAACCTTGCTTCCCCCTTTCCCAACCAAGTCCCCTGTAGACCAAAGCTCCTCCAACCTTTCTTGTCTGAGCCCCACCTGCCCCTGCAGGTGTTCCTGGGCTGGAGGAGTGCCGTTTTGTCAGGGGAAGCCAAGCCCTCATCGATAGCTCCAGCGCCCTTGCCACTTTTGCCTCCAAGGGGCGCTGATCGCGAGAAGAGCGAAACCCCTTCCCGCTTTTCCACGGGTTGTTAGTAGTCTGTATATTGCCACTGGTCGCAAAAAACACAGCCATGCCAAAGGTGGGTCCACACCCACCATGGCTCCCGCCTTCCTTCTCCTATAATTCCCTTAGTTTCGTGCACAGATACCAAAAGAACAGATCCATGCCTGCTGATGACAAATGCACACCGTCTTTCTCATAGTATTCAGGTGAGTTTAAGTTGATAAGACCATGCCTTTCCTGCATGCTGCCCCTGCAGAACTTGGCTATTGCCCCGTTCAATTTCCTGCTTGACTTCTCAACTGCTGAATGACTTTCTGCGCCCCTCCATTCTTGTCTCGGAATGATCTCGGACCAGATGATCTCTGTCTCACCCAACTGTGAGGACAATTCCTGTAGGGTGAACATGATTTCTCTCATCAATGACTTCCTGCCCCTGGTAGTCAGATAGTTGCCGCCCAGATAGATGATTAATACATAGTGCCTGGGATACCTGCTCAACAGCTTGTTCATGTGCCCCTGTAACTGTGCCCATCTCAACCCGGGCACCCCATGCCACTAGATCCGATAACCACCAGCGGTCATCCTCTTTCTTTCCGCCGTCCATTTGACCCAGTAAAAACTAATGGGTTTCAGCGTCTTGGGTCATAATTATATCTATTTTGTAATATTAAGACTCCGATTTTAATGTAGTGCTTCATGACGCACTCATCCAGTTTCTAAGCGCTGTGATATCAGCGACTACTAGTGCCATGCTAGAATTAGAATTTGAGAGTTTTCGGCTTAGCTTGAAAGAGGATAGCCTTGAACTCATGGCCTATCAAACCGCATCAGGAGACAATTCTGTAAATATGGTGCGTTATATAAATTGTCACTTTTTATTGTTTGCGATTAGAAGTAAAAGAATGTTTCAGCCCGCTGAGCTGGGCAATTCCTTCAGAGAAATGTAACCGTAGCCTACAGATATTATTGCAAAATAAGTAGGAGTTTCTAAATACGCAGAGACTCTGCAAAAATTCGTGTTGTAGTGTGTATTCCACCTGCAGGTCACATGTTCTGTCCAGGAAAAGACCAACTCAGTTTTGCCATTGTCCTCAACCAGCAAGTAAACACGAAATGGGACCACATATAAAGTGTACCGTTATATCGGGTAACAATGGCACCTGGTATTTGCAGCACTACGAATCAGCAGAAGCTGCAGTATCAAGCGCTATAGAAAAACCAAAGTGTCATCATAAAAAGCAAGAGGACCGCACGAAAACGTATAGTTTCCCTTACTTTTAGAAACAAATATTATTTGAAACATTCCACAATTGCTGACTTTACATGTAACAACTTGAGAGTGGGGAGCAACCAGTACCCCCCAGCACCCGCTGGTCCCCCCTGATGCATGTGAGTGCCCCCTGCCCCCTCTGGTCCCTCGTGATGCATGTGAGTGCACACCCAGCCCCCTCTGATCCCCTGTGATGCATGTGAGTGCCCCTCTGCCCCCCAGTGTTGCGTGTGAGTGCCCCCCAGGCCCCTCTGGTCCCATGTGTTGCATGCGAGTGCCCCCAAGCCCCTCTGCTCCTCTGTGATGCATGTGAGTGCCCCCTAACCTCCTCTGGTCCCCTGTGATGCATGTGAGGGCCACCCTGCCCCTCTGCCCACCCTGATGCATCTGAGTGCCCCTGAGCCCCCTCTTGTCCCCCCTGATGCATGTGAGTGCCCCCCTGGTCCCCTGTGATGCATGTGAGTGCTCCTCTGCCCCCTCTTGTCCCCCTGTTTCGTGTGAGTGCCCCCCATCCCCCTCTGGTCCCCTGTGATGCATGTGAGTGCCCCTCTGCCTCCTGTGGTCCCCCGTGATGCATGTGAGTGCTCCCCAGCCCCCTCAGGTCCCCCGTGATGTGTGAGCCCCCCTGCCCCTCTTCCCCCTGATGCTTGATGCTTGTTGATGCCCCCCTGCCCATCTGTTCCCCCTGTGTTGCACGTGAGTGCACCTCAGCACCCTCTGGTCGACCGTAAAGCATGTTGAGCCCCCCACCCCTCTGTCCCTCCCTGATGCTTGTTGATGCCCCCTGCCCCTCTGTCTCCCCCCTGTGATGCATGTTGAGCCCCCCTGCCACTCTGTATCCCCCTGTTGTGCGTGTTGAGCCCCCCTGCTCCCTCTTTTCCCCCATTGATGCTTGTTGAACCCCTCTGTTCTCACCTTGATACATGATTAGCCCCCCACCCCTCTGTTCCCCCGTGATGTGTGTTGATGCCCCCCAGTTCCCCCTGGTCCCCATGATGCATGTGAGTGCCCCTCAGCCTCTTATGGTCCCCTGTGATGCATGTGAGTGCCCTCTGGTCCCCTGTGTCTCGTGTGAGTGCCCCCCTGCCCCATCAGTCCCCCGGGATGGGTGTTGATGCTCCCCTCTGCTCGCCCGTGAAGTTGCTGTGTGCCCCCCCCCTTTCATTGTTGGAGTTGTCTTGATTCACAAAGGGTTCACCATCATTAACTTTTACCAACGCTTGGATTGACTTTTTGGACACATTGACTCTTGGGGCTTCACCCCCTCAAATCACATGCTGGACCTTCCCTGAATCTCCCACTCTGGTTGGCCCTGAATCATGCTGTGCCCATTGTCTTTGTGAATCCTTGCCTACAGTGTTTGTTCCCTTGCAACATTATGTGCCTCACTGACCTCTGCAACTGGTTTACCTCGCCCCTCTGCTTCTCTGTTCTTTTCACTGTTTTACTCTCTGTTCTCTTGTCCTCTCTGTTCCCTCTTCTCTCCCCCCCCCCCTCTTACTTTTTTCTTTGCACTTACTCTATCTGAATGGTCCCTGGACGTAGTATGATAGTACTTTATTCGGCTCTCCCCTCCTTACTTGTTATTCCTCCCCTCCCCCTCCAGCACTATCTGAAATGTTGTCAGGCCTAGTACAATAGTCGCTTGTTTTGTTCCTCTCCCGCCTTCTCCTCCCCTCTCCTTCACCTTGTGTAATTCTCCGGCTCTACCAGAAATGTCGTCAGGCCTAGTACCGTAGTCACCTGTCTGTTTACCATTTCCTTCCTATTTGTGTCTTAGCTCTTGCACTATCTGAAATGTCGATAGGCATAGTATGATAGCTATTTTCACATTCTTGTTGTTCATGGCCTGTAAGAATGTTTTGTATTTTCCCTTGTTCCCTCCCTTGTCATGAAGCGCTTTGATACACATTGTGTATAGGCGCTATATAAATAAACCATCATATCATACTGTACTGTTAAAAAATGACTCATTTTTAAGGCAACAGATGTAGAACTCGTTGGTGAAAAAAGTAAATATCGAACCCAAATACCAATCCTAAACTGTAAAAATTGTGCCTTTATGCCAGACTCCTCTAGCTTTGAAGCGCTCTAATAGCAGGTGTTTATTTTTTTTATTTTTTATTAAGTGCTTTATGGTTAAATACAATCAACCTTTTGCAATACACACCACAAAAATAAGTAAAATGCAAATATAATGCATTTTAAAATTGCATGCTCAGACCTTTATAGTTAATGACATGAATTCAATGAGTTTCCATTCTAAAAAGACATCAAAGTTTCTTAAAAACAATAAAATCAAACAATATAATATCCACTATTACTATTGGTATAACATTCACACAAGTGCATCAGTAATTCAAACCGCTTTGATTTAACCCACACACTTTGTCAGTCTTATTCACACATTTCACCATAAATAGGTCTGAATAAAGTTTAAGGCAGCTTAATAAGTTTGGAGATTTCAATTAACAAATTCTTCCAAACTAGTTTTTACCCTCAGCCAAATGTGATGTGCCGCAGACATTACCACCAATGATTCCGTGCCATTTAGCATGGACCAGAATTGATCTGATTCACAAGACTCAAATGCATTGTATCCTTTCCGACATAGGCGGCCGAGAGCTGTGCCTGAGTAAGAACATGTCTAGAGGTCTCAATCTGTCACTCACACAAACGGCATAAACGCATGCCCCTAGGGAGGCCCTTGCATTCCCCAGTATTTGCCAAGATTGGTAAGATATCAAAGCGTACATATGATATAAAGCGAATCAGTACAGGGAGGCGGAGTATTACCAGATAGGAACGTGGTGCCTCATTAAACATCCCTGTTGGGAGTAAATGGTGTACTTACACAATGTAGCTAGATGGGCAAGAGATTGTATACTATCATACATTTTAGTTTTTATTGATAGTTTTCTCATGAAAATAGGAACATCCGATTCACAGTCACATGGCAAAGCAATATCTAGAGAGTGTGTCTTTACTAGCATCTCCATCTAAGGTAGTAAAAAATCTGGGAGTCCTGATGGACAACACCCTAACCTTAGAACCACAAATAAATGCAACAGTCAAGAAATGTTTCTTCCTCCTCCACATGGCAAGAAGAATCCTACCTTTCCTCTCCTTCACGCACAAAACACTCACTATCGTCGCCCTCGTCATGTCAAGAATCGACTATGCAAACAGCCTCTACCTCGGAATACCAGAATACCTCCTGAAGAAACTACAATGGATCCAAAATACAGTAGTCAGACTACTCCTCAAACTATCCAGAAGAGACCACATCAGCCCTGCCCTAAAAACACTGTACTGGCTCCCAGTAAAACATTGCATCACCTTCAAAAGAATGTGCATAACGCACAGGGCAATCAGTGGACAAGGAGCAGAATTCATACAAAAGAAAATAACAATCTACAAGCTGACAAGACCCCTCAGGTCAAGCAACAAAATCCACCTGGAACTAAAACCATACATTAAGAAAAAACTCGGCCTTCTACCACTTAGCCGCAAAAACCTGGAACAACATCCCAAAAGAAATAAGAAACACTGAAGATCACCTAAAATTCAGAAAATTACTAAAAACCTGGCTCTTCAACACCACAGACTCAAACTGAAAACCGAAACAACAGAAAAAGAATTGACTAAACCAGAAAGGACACTGACAAGCTCCGAGAACCGACTGAGAAGCACCCACGGCACCTGGACGGGCGACGTCGGGCAGAGTGGAACACAGGCGACACCCAAGGAGATGGAGTCAACAACCCCAACCAATCCCACCCAACATCTTCACCCGCCCCTCAGCTGCTACTAGGTACCACTGTGTTGCGCAATTGTCAAGATACTGCCAATCACCACACTAACTGAGGTTGTGGACACTGGCAGGTACACATGCCATGTAGGTGGGGGTAGGAACATGTGAGGTTGTTAGGGAGGCTAGTGGAGGTGGCAGCAAGACATGAAAGGGACCTCGAATGCAGAACGGGCCCAGGCCTAACCAGAGGCACAGGGTGCCCTGCACCCCAGCTGGAGAGATTACGCAAGCCCAAACCGTCAATTCAGGATAGAGATGCCAACTAACCAATTCCACTAACAATTTCCTCCTCTGCTTACACCTCTCAAACTCCAATCCAAACACAACCACAAATCTACAGCACAACAAACCGCACAAACTTCACTACACTGCAACAACAAAGCAAAAAAAAGCACATAGACTCGCGCAACAGTACACGACGACTACTGGCCACAAACACCCTAGGCCCAGCCAACGGACCCACCGGGCTGAGGCCGCCAACAGCACATGACAGCACTCTTGCTCTTTTCCAGCCTCCACCCACTAACTCACCTTCCCTCCCTCTTTCAGAGCCGCCAGGGCGCCAGGGGACCACTCCGGTGGTGATAGCGCACGGTACAAATATCCTTTAACATTAACATTAACAGTTGTTGCCACCAACTGCCAAAATATCCACTGTCATTTGCCAGGCAAGGTCAGCATAAGCCATTTATTGTCGTCATGTGCAAGTACTCACATGGTTTGCCAGGTATTACCATGATACTGGATGGTGATCTCATTCATGCAAGTATTGCACACTTATACCAGGTACTGCCTGTCGGCGTGCTCTAAGCACAGAACACAAACCTGAAACATTGTGTGTGGTTCGTAGATTCTGGAACTTTCAGACTTACTCTACTGTTTGACGGGCCAGCTCTACGTGTTCATGCCCTTATAGGGTTGTATATATGTGTGTGACCTATATAGCTCAACCCTAGCTAGAATGCAACAGAGCTCTATACCAATAAGGAGGCACACAGCGTGTGGTGGGCATGAAAAGCAGAGGAGGGTTGGGGTCAGTGGAGGTTGGAATGCAGTCAGAGGCTGAACAGGTGACAAGGTGCCCTACAGCAGCAGGGACTTCAGCTCCTCCCGGAAGCGCAGGAGAGATGAGGCTGAGCTGAAGTACAGCAAGAAGGAGCGAAAAGCACAATACTGATGTCTTCCTGGGACTGCATTGCCTGCTCTGTTCACTCCAGACCGCTTTTGTGTTCTGTCTTTGGCAGCGATCGAAGTGAGCTGGAACGGTCAGGATTGGTGTTCCACTTCTTTTATTTTTTTTCTGTTTACCACTCCTCTACTTTTTACAACCAGATTCACCATTCTATACAGAGGTTTTGTGCATTCATGTCCTTGTGCAAGTGTAAAGTTGAAATGGGAGCCTTAGTTACTAGTCTCTTAGACTATTGAAATGCCCCGGCAGCAACACCATGCCACATGTTGCACTATGCTTCCACCTACCCTCTCCCCAGCCGAGACCACACTTCCACTACTTATTTCAGTAAAATTCTACCACTGTTCTTTGGGATGCCGCAAGATGGCCAGCTGCAGGCTTACTCCCCTGGCCCACCATGTCCCTCTTAGGGGCTGTGCAGGATTCCGCTGCAGTGGCAGATTGCTGTGCCACTGCCAGTCTGATGTTTGTGGGCATGTTATTCCAGAGTCTGGTGGAGTAGCAGCAGATGGCCTGTTTGCTATTCCTTTCTTTCTTGGGAATGTAGTCTACCCCTACCGCACAGCAGGGGGCATGACAAGAAAATCTATTTCTCGGGAGTATAGCTCAGGGGCAACGCGCTTGTCTTGGAAGCAAGACGACGCGGAGCAAAACAGGTTTGATCCCCGGGTCCGTGCTTAGAAACCTCTGGGTATTAAGAGCGTTATAAATAACCAATTACATAATCACAGGTACCTGTGTCATCTGCTATGTGTAACCACCATTTGCCAAGTGTCCGATACATATACCCTGATAGCATCCTTTGCCAGGTTTTTACATCACGTGATCATTTACAGGAAGGTCGTAATATACCAAGTTCTCACACCGTATGCCAGGTTTCACTGTCATATGCCCGGCTACTCACACTGTAAGTCAGGTGTTGCCATCTAATGGCCAGATGGCACATAAAGTTGCCCAATCTGCACGTCTTAAGTGTCTACAAGAGAGACCACCGACCCCCTGCAGCTGTTCATCAGAGCTGTGTACATTTAAAAATCAAAATGGTGAGATGCCATGGTCATGTGGCCCCATCCATTGACACTATGCCTCAAGTCCAGGACCTGTGCCTAGCCCCCTGTGATAACTGAGAGCAGGGGGTCCATTTTAGACTGCTTGTCCTTTCATTTTTCCCTTTGTCACTGCAGCCTGGCATCCAGAGGGATAAGGTCTTTGTTCCCTTCTGACTGACAGTGAGATCTCTCCTTGGGGGTCTGTCTCAGTGGTCAGATTCCTTGGCTGCGGTGTGGCATTCTTCCCTTTAGGGGAAAGAACTGTAGCTTATACCATCTGGTCATCTAGGAGGGTGCAGCCTGACTGGCAGCTGAAGTGGAGAGCATCCTGTTGTCAGCTGTTTCCTACAGGACTCTTCTGCGAGGAGAAGGAAGAAGGAGGCTGAGGGAGGAGGTGTTTTTTGCTAAGGTGTTTTACAGCTCTGTCCCTGGACTAGGATGTCCATTAACATCCCTGTGCATGCAATGCAATGTATTTGGATGTGTCAGATCGGGCGTACATGTAGTGTGCCCAGCCCAGGTGATCCCACAGGTGTGCCGGCTTTCTGCCCCATGAGTGCTCCCCAGGGCTCACTGATTTGAGAGAAGACAGATTGTAGAAATAGTTGTTCAGCTATCCGGGGGAGTCCTTCAAGGTGCTTTAATGGAAGAAGTAAAACAATTAGCATAGAGTGATTATATCGAATCCCCATATATCGAATCTTTTATCTTGAAAACCTTTATAGTGAATGTAATTAGGGTGGGGTAAAGGGTTCAATATTTTTGGGAAACGGTCGGGATGGGTTTTTAGGGGTGGAAACAGGCCCCCCAACCAAAAGAAAATGCAATCACTATAAAGGTTTTCAAGATAAAAGATCTGATATATAGTCATTGGTTATACATTACCTCGATATAAAGGTTCCATGTGTTAATATCCCCGCAAAAATATTGGCATACAAAAATATAGCCATATTTTTGCGGCCATATTAAGGCATGGAACCTGCGGGTGACACCTCTGCAACGCCTGCATTATTTTTAAAGGAGCGGGTGACACCCCCGCATCCCCTGCTCCCAAAACCCCCCAAAAGTACCCCCCCAAAAATATCGCCTATGGCTGTTCCAGACAACTACATATACAGCGATATTGTTGTTGGGGATAATATGTAATGATACCGATATAAATACATGTAACCAAAGAATCATGCAATGACCAGAGCTGCAGGTCATATCTTAGTCAGGCAGGTGACAAGCTGATCTAGAAACTATCAGAGGGTGTACATCCAAACCTGGGCAAGCCCCTGTGACTGATATATGCCCAGTGCAGAAATTGGGACAGAACAGATTTCTGGCAAGGAGTGTCCTGCCAGAGAGCTGCTGGGGCTCTGCGCTGTCCCGAGGCCCATGGGCTAGCCCAGGAACTTCCATGTTCGCTCCCAAGCCGAACCCCGATCCCACCCTGATGCATGAGAAGCAGAGACTGGATACAGAAGCACCATGTGTCTCACATAATGTTCAGAGGCTTTCCAAATTGGTAATTACGTCCTGCAATGTACAGAAGTTTTTTGGTTAGGGTGAGTATTAGGTCCAATAAAAAGAGAAGAGTTTAACTTCCCTTACTCACTTAAAAGAGTTTCTGACTGAATCACTATCACAGAAATATATCACATTTAACATTGAGCACCTTCTTATGTTCTCAAAATGCTTTTTACTTTTATGCAAATTTGCCAGTCTTAGGTTCCATCGAATGATACAACATGACGCTTGACCTGGCCCCAAAGCCGTGGAGCAGAGGGTTCCCAAAGTAAATGTTTTCAATTTCTAGCAGGTCTATCCCTGCGGTACGGGCATCTTACTACTGTTACCTGAGGGAACTGTTGGGAGCCATGGACATTGCTGTTTTTACTATTTACCCAAGCCTGTAGCTCTAAGCGCTGTTGGGGTAGTGAGGAGTGGTCTCCATGATTCCAAGGGGTTCATGTTGTGCGCACCATATTGATCACCGGGGGTGGTGGCGAACTGAGCGCGATGTGTTATAATGTGAGTTAGTCTTGTTCTGTCCTACTGGCCAGGAATGCATGTTGATCGAATGTTGGTGAATGTATGATAGGCAGCTCAGGAGAATGTTGTGAGTTTTGTGTGTGAGTGTTCAGTAAGGGGTCTTAGCTGGATGTGAGAGGATGGCCGGTGGGTGTCTGCCAGTATCTACTGATGTCTACTTATCTCTACCTGTCCATGTATCCTGTAAGGTACACTCACAAGTAACTGGAACTGTACATATATACTTATGTATTATAAAGCTTCCTGGATTCACCTCAGAGGCTCCACAGCTGGTCTGTGTACTAATGAACTGAGCCCCATAAGGCAACTATAAAATGATGATGAAGTTTTATATATATTGAGTGTAGGCAATTATGGATGGGCTATGGCACTTTTAGGGATACTGTTTGTCTAGAATTGATACATATTAGTCTGCACGTGTGCAGAAAGATAAAACGTTAAAATCACCAAATGTAACATGAACACGATTCACACATTCATTCATGAATGGCAGACACTGGGCATGAGTTTTATGGCTGTATAAATATCGCTAACCGCAGAGGTAGTCTCCTGATGAATGGGAGCGTGACAGAAGGGGTTTCACTATTTGTTTTGGCTAACAGTAAAACACGGGGTGAGTCAATCCCCAAGGCTAACTAATGAGAAACCAGGAGTTATTATAGGTTATTTATAACACGCTTAATACCCAGAGGTATGTAAGCGCGGACCCGGGAATTGAACCTGTTTTGCTTCGTCTCATCCTGCTTCTAAGGCGAGCACATTGCTCCTGAGCTATCCACCCGAGTTGCAATTGTATTCTCAGATGTGCTATGTGCAATAAAGCAACGGTTATTTAGATTAGAATTTTCCAATGAAACAAATGATCTGGGGGGATGAGATAGTATCGCTAACTTAAAGAGAAAATATTTACCCAGTCTTCCTCATATTGCTTGAAATACTTATGTGAACCATATGCAATTAAACATGAATATTCAAAGACATTAGTCCAGTTATTGTTAGTAATGAATTATGTTTGTATAACAATATTTTATTGAATAAATATGTCATGACCCACCACAAACTAATCCTAAAGAAGAGGTGTGTTTTACACATGAGCTGAGGATGGCAGTTAATATAAGTGCTAACAAAGAAAACGTAGCAATTGGAGAAAGATTGGATTTCTTTAAAGAGGGTTTTGTCCAATCACATGTGGGAGGTGAAATGTAATTACGTATTTGTGAGTGTATTAACTGTATACAAGATGCCAGCTGATGTGGTTTATTGAGACTTGGGCTAGTTTGATCTGCAACACCATCTAACTACTCCCCGGATAATTGTACAATAAACTTACTTCATGTACAAAACGTGCACTCATTCTTCAAGTGGTGGGCCCGCTTGGGTTGAGGTGATTAAGGGTCCAGCACCTACAGCGCTATCTCAGCATTAGGTGGTGGGAGGCAGTAGATGTTCACCAAAGGTTATGAGAGTGATTGGGTGGAAGGAGACTATGGCACTATGCCTCAGAGAGGGATGTTTCCCTGCTTCGTAAGTGTCAAAACAAGATACTTCCCTGATACCATGGTGATTGGCTTACGGCTTTTTGAGAATTACATAGGTGGGCTCCCAACATATGTTATCATATTTAAAACATAATTACATTTTCAGACTTTCAATAACACAAATGAATGTGAAAAGACTGAATAAAACAAGAACCAGTGGAAAGTGGAGAGGCTGCTAAACAGTACTCTCCTTGATAGTAAAAGGCTTATCAACACATATCGTTGTGAATTGGACCACAAGCAAAAAATGAAAACATCTATTTATTGATTGTTAGTTTGCAAAGGTAGCGGGCGCCCCTCTCTCGACAGAACAAGGCCTGATAACCTGTTCAGTGGTTATTAACCACTTGAGAGTTCGCAGCCACTGCTTTTACTCACTGTGCCTTTCACAGATGGGAAATATCCATTTGCATATCAGTCTTTGTCCTGCCCAGGGGCAGTCCAGCACCGAAATGCAATGGCAACTCCAACCTGAACAAGAGTACCACCAGCAACCCCATACACGTGTTTCACCCTTGTTGGGGATCATCAGTGAGGTGAAGCTGATGCCTCTCTAAGCACAGTGAGAGGGAGACCACGTCTGGTTGCCCCCAGGAGACCTAGGGTTACCAATCCCAGGTTCCTTGAAAGTTAGTTTGCAAAGGTAGCGGGCGCCCCTCTCTCGACAGAACAAGGCCTGATAACCTGTTCAGTGGTTATTAACCACTTGAGAGTTCGCAGCCACTGCTTTTACTCACTGTGCCTTTCACAGATGGGAAATATCCATTTGCATATCAGTCTTTGTCCTGCCCAGGGGCAGTCCAGCACCGAAATGCAATGGCAACTCCAACCTGAACAAGAGTACCACCAGCAACCCCATACACGTGTTTCACCCTTGTTGGGGATCATCAGTGAGGTGAAGCTGATGCCTCTCTAAGCACAGTGAGAGGGAGACCACGTCTGGTTGCCCCCAGGAGACCTAGGGTTACCAATCCCAGGTTCCTTGAAAGTTAGTTTGCAAAGGTAGCGGGCGCCCCTCTCTCGACAGAACAAGGCCTGATAACCTGTTCAGTGGTTATTAACCACTTGAGAGTTCGCAGTCACTGCTTTTACTCACTGTGCCTTTCACAGATGGGAAATATCCATTTGCATATCAGTCTTTGTCCTGCCCAGGGGCAGTCCAGCACCGAAATGCAATGGCAACTCCAACCTGAACAAGAGTACCACCAGCAACCCCATACACGTGTTTCACCCTTGTTGGGGATCATCAGTGAGGTGAAGCTGATGCCTCTCTAAGCACAGTGAGAGGGAGACCACGTCTGGTTGCCCCCAGGAGACCTAGGGTTACCAATCCCAGGTTCCTTGAAAGTTAGTTTGCAAAGGTAGCGGGCGCCCCTCTCTCGACAGAACAAGGCCTGATAACCTGTTCAGTGGTTATTAACCACTTGAGAGTTCGCAGCCACTGCTTTTACTCACTGTGCCTTTCACAGATGGGAAATATCCATTTGCATATCAGTCTTTGTCCTGCCCAGGGGCAGTCCAGCACCGAAATGCAATGGCAACTCCAACCTGAACAAGAGTACCACCAGCAACCCCATACACGTGTTTCACCCTTGTTGGGGATCATCAGTGAGGTGAAGCTGATGCCTCTCTAAGCACAGTGAGAGGGAGACCACGTCTGGTTGCCCCCAGGAGACCTAGGGTTACCAATCCCAGGTTCCTTGAAAGTTAGTTTGCAAAGGTAGCGGGCGCCCCTCTCTCGACAGAACAAGGCCTGATAACCTGTTCAGTGGTTATTAACCACTTGAGAGTTCGCAGCCACTGCTTTTACTCACTGTGCCTTTCACAGATGGGAAATATCCATTTGCATATCAGTCTTTGTCCTGCCCAGGGGCAGTCCAGCACCGAAATGCAATGGCAACTCCAACCTGAACAAGAGTACCACCAGCAACCCCATACACGTGTTTCACCCTTGTTGGGGATCATCAGTGAGGTGAAGCTGATGCCTCTCTAAGCACAGTGAGAGGGAGACCACGTCTGGTTGCCCACAGGAGACCTAGGGTTACCAATCCCAGGTTCCTTGAAAGTTAGTTTGCAAAGGTAGCGGGCGCCCCTCTCTCGACAGAACAAGGCCTGATAACCTGTTCAGTGGTTAATAACCACTTGAGAGTTCGCAGCCACTGCTTTTACTCACTGTGCCTTTCACAGATGGGAAATATCCATTTGCATATCAGTCTTTGTCCTGCCCAGGGGCAGTCCAGCACCGAAATGCAATGGCAACTCCAACCTGAACAAGAGTACCACCAGCAACCCCATACACGTGTTTCACCCTTGTTGGGGATCATCAGTGAGGTAAAGCTGATGCCTCTCTAAGCACAGTGAGAGGGAGACCACGTCTGGTTGCCCCCAGGAGACCTAGGGTTACCAATCCCAGGTTCCTTGAAAGTTAGTTTGCAAAGGTAGCGGGCGCCCCTCTCTCGACAGAACAAGGCCTGATAACCTGTTCAGTGGTTATTAACCACTTGAGAGTTCGCAGCCACTGCTTTTACTCACTGTGCCTTTCACAGATGGGAAATATCCATTTGCATATCAGTCTTTGTCCTGCCCAGGGGCAGTCCAGCACCGAAATGCAATGGCAACTCCAACCTGAACAAGAGTACCACCAGCAACCCCATACACGTGTTTCACCCTTGTTGGGGATCATCAGTGAGGTGAAGCTGATGCCTCTCTAAGCACAGTGAGAGGGAGACCACGTCTGGTTGCCCCCAGGAGACCTAGGGTTACCAATCCCAGGTTCCTTGAAAGTTAGTTTGCAAAGGTAGCGGGCGCCCCTCTCTCGACAGAACAAGGCCTGATAACCTGTTCAGTGGTTATTAACCACTTGAGAGTTCGCAGCCACTGCTTTTACTCACTGTGCCTTTCACAGATGGGAAATATCCATTTGCACATCAGTCTTTGTCCTGCCCAGGGGCAGTCCAGCACCGAAATGCAATGACAACTCCAACCTGAACAAGAGTACCACCAGCAACCCCATACATGTGTTTCACCCTTGTTGGGGATCATCAGTGAGGTGAAGCTGATGCCTCTCTAAGCACAGTGAGAGGGAGACCACGTCTGGTTGCCCCCAGGAGACCTAGGGTTACCAATCCCAGGTTCCTTGAAAGTTAGTTTGCAAAGGTAGCGGGCGCCCCTCTCTCGACAGAACAAGGCCTGATAACCTGTTCAGTGGTTATTAACCACTTGAGAGTTCGCAGCCACTGCTTTTACTCACTGTGCCTTTCACAGATGGGAAATATCCATTTGCATATCAGTCTTTGTCCTGCCCAGGGGCAGTCCAGCACCGAAATGCAATGGCAACTCCAACCTGAACAAGAGTACCACCAGCAACCCCATACACGTGTTTCACCCTTGTTGGGGATCATCAGTGAGGTGAAGCTGATGCCTCTCTAAGCACAGTGAGAGGGAGACCACGTCTGGTTGCCCCCAGGAGACCTAGGGTTACCAATCCCAGGTTCCTTGAAAGTTAGTTTGCAAAGGTAGCGGGCGCCCCTCTCTCGACAGAACAAGGCCTGATAACCTGTTCAGTGGTTAATAACCACTTGAGAGTTCGCAGCCACTGCTTTTACTCACTGTGCCTTTCACAGATGAGAAATATCCATTTGCATATCAGTCTTTGTCCTGCCCAGGGGCAGTCCAGCACCGAAATGCAATGGCAACTCCAACCTGAACAAGAGTACCACCAGCAACCCCATACACGTGTTTCACCCTTGTTGGGGATCATCAGTGAGGTGAAGCTGATGCCTCTCTAAGCACAGTGAGAGGGAGACCACGTCTGGTTGCCCCCAGGAGACCTAGGGTTACCAATCCCAGGTTCCTTGAAAGTTAGTTTGCAAAGGTAGCGGGCGCCCCTCTCTCGACAGAACAAGGCCTGATAACCTGTTCAGTGGTTATTAACCACTTGAGAGTTCGCAGCCACTGCTTTTACTCACTGTGCCTTTCACAGATGGGAAATATCCATTTGCATATCAGTCTTTGTCCTGCCCAGGGGCAGTCCAGCACCGAAATGCAATGGCAACTCCAACCTGAACAAGAGTACCACCAGCAACCCCATACACGTGTTTCACCCTTGTTGGGGATCATCAGTGAGGTGAAGCTGATGCCTCTCTAAGCACAGTGAGAGGGAGACCACGTCTGGTTGCCCGGAGGAGACCTAGGGTTACCAATCCCAGGTTCCTTGAAAGTTAGTTTGCAAAGGTAGCGGGCGCCCCTCTCTCGACAGAACAAGGCCTGATAACCTGTTCAGTGGTTATTAACCACTTGAGAGTTCGCAGCCACTGCTTTTACTCACTGTGCCTTTCACAGATGGGAAATATCCATTTGCATATCAGTCTTTGTCCTGCCCAGGGGCAGTCCAGCACCGAAATGCAATGGCAACTCCAACCTGAACAAGAGTACCACTAGCAACCCCATACACGTGTTTCACCCTTGTTGGGGATCATCAGTGAGGTGAAGCTGATGCCTCTCTAAGCACAGTGAGAGGGAGACCACGTCTGGTTGCCCCCAGGAGACCTAGGGTTACCAATCCCAGGTTCCTTGAAAGTTAGTTTGCAAAGGTAGCGGGCACCCCTCTCTCGACAGAACAAGGCCTGATAACCTGTTCAGTGGTTATTAACCACTTGAGAGTTCGCAGCCACTGCTTTTACTCACTGTGCCTTTCACAGATGGGAAATATCCATTTGCATATCAGTCTTTGTCCTGCCCAGGGGCAGTCCAGCACCGAAATGCAATGGCAACTCCAACCTGAACAAGAGTACCACCAGCAACCCCATACACGTGTTTCACCCTTGTTGGGGATCATCAGTGAGGTGAAGCTGATGCCTCTCTAAGCACAGTGAGAGGGAGACCACGTCTGGTTGCCCCCAGGAGACCTAGGGTTACCAATCCCAGGTTCCTTGAAAGTTAGTTTGCTGCGAACTCTCAATGTGGTTAATAACCACTGAACAGGTTATCATGCCTTGTTCTTTCGAGAGAGGGGTGCCTGCTACCTTTTTTGTATTTATGAAAGGAACTTGGGGTTGGTCACCCTAGGTTACCTGGGGGCAACCAGACGTGGACTCCCTGCTCACTGTGCTTAGAGAGGCTCAGCTTCACCTCACTGATGATGCCCAACAAGGCTGAAACACGTGTATGGGGTTGCTGATGGTACTCTTGTTCAGAGAGGAATTGCCATAGCATTTCGGTGCTGGACTGCCCTTGTGGGCGGGACAAAGACTGATATGCAAATGGATATTTCCCATCTGTGAAGGTACAGTGAGCAAAAAGCAATGGCTGCGAACTCTCAATGTGGTTAATAACCACTGAACAGGTTATCATGCCTTGTTCTTTCGAGAGAGGGGCGCCTGCTACCTTTTTTGTATTTATGAAAGGAACTTGGGGTTGGTCACCCTAGGTTACCTGGGGGCAACCAGACGTGGACTCCCTGCTCACTGTGCTTAGAGAGGCTCAGCTTCACCTCACTGATGATGCCCAACAAGGCTGAAACACGTGTATGGGGTTGCTGATGGTACTCTTGTTCAGAGAGGAATTGCCATAGCATTTCGGTGCTGGACTGCCCTTGTGGGCGGGACAAAAACTGATATGCAAATGGATATTTCCCATCTGTGAAGGTACAGTGAGCAAAAAGCAATGGCTGCGAACTCTCAATGTGGTTAATAACCACTGAACAGGTTATCATGCCTTGTTCTTTCGAGAGAGGGGCGCCTGCTACCTTTTTTGTATTTATGAAAGGAACTTGGGGTTGGTCACTCTAGGTTTCCTGGGGGCAACCAGACGTGGACTCCCTGCTCACTGTGCTTAGAGAGGCTCAGCTTCACCTCACTGATGATGCCCAACAAGGCTGAAACACGTGTATGGGGTTGCTGATGGTACTCTTGTTCAGAGAGGAATTGCCATAGCATTTCGGTGCTGGACTGCCCTTGTGGGCGGGACAAAGACTGATATGCAAATGGATATTTCCCATCTGTGAAGGTATAGTGAGCAAAAAGCAATGGCTGCGAACTCTCAATGTGGTTAATAACCACTGAACAGGTTATCATGCCTTGTTCTTTCGAGAGAGGGGCGCCTGCTACCTTTTTTGTATTTATTGATTGTGTTCATCGTTCTTTAGCCAAGTAAATCATCAGAATTAGAAAAAAAAGAAAAAAAAAACACATTTAAAGTTGTGTACAAAAAAGCAACAATACATGACATACATAGGATCCAACACATATTTTTGCATGGATTTTCCATTAGCACATAGTCAGTTCAATTCATCTGGCATTTCTGTCTATTGCTTCAGACTAGGCACCCAGCGATTCCAACTGTGGATTGCTACTTGTCTAGGCTGATTGATGATTAAATCCCTTGGCATACAGCTTTTTGATGCAGCCTCAATGGGTGCAAGTGTTTGTCACTAGTATTTCCTGCAACAGAACATTTACCCCAGGTGCATTGGAACACCTTAATTGGGATCTATTTATATAATTAGCGCACCCTGATTTATTTTTTCCCTACTGTACAGAGCCAAATACCTGAATGAAATAAATGGTTCTGTTATAAAAGAAATTGTGATGTTTCTTTCACACATGCTTAACTTATATGCATCAGCGTGCATGTACAGAATGTTAACATGTATAGTCGGTGGCCATACCCGCATTGTTAATTACTGGCAGGTGAACACACTGGGCCTCATTACGAGGTGGGCAGTAAGGGATACCGTGCAGGTGCCGGTAATCCCTTACCGCCCAATTCCAAGGTCCCTTAGCAGGAACTGTAAAGGACGTGTGGTCTGACCACACGTTCTTTACGGGACCCGTTAAGGGACCTTGGAGATAATAACGGGCCTGCAATTAGCAGGCCCGTTATTAGTGCCTTCCCACTTCCCATTGAGCCCTATGGGGGATCAAATGGAAATGGGGAATGGCATTTGGAATGGGGATTTACCGGGTCCGCGTAGGGCGGAATGTGCCGGTAAGTCCCTTCTCCACCAGACCGGACCCAGACACGATTTTGGAGGCAGCCATGGCGCTAATAGTGCCATGGCTACCTCCAAAGTCGTAATGAGGCCCACTATGTTTATATGTATTTAAGACTGAATTGTTTATTTATTTATTTATGTTCACATTTACATGCATAGGAATGGTTTCACACTCCCCGGGCAGTCACTCTGTTTCTTTATTTGGGTTCAGGAGTGTTTTGTGCCCCTATCCTGGCCAAAGGTAAGCACCCTTGTTTGAGCCCTCCCAGGATATGAGAGGGCTGCATCTTATCTATGAGCCATATTGAATGGTGTTTTTCCTGAGTGTAGACACTGCATATATAAAGTAGGTACTTAACACTGACTGACGCACAAGCTTGGTCAAGTCATCTGCATTCTACAGTATAAGGGTGCAGGCTAAAGTCAAACTTATACTTTGACCATGTACCTAGTTCGCTCCCTCCTAGGCAACCAATGCTCATAGGGGACCTGGCAAACTCCAGCACTATAGTCACCCTTTCTGTCAAATTCAGTCTCCCTATACAACCAATGTTCTTTTGCTTTGAATGTGTGACACTCTGTACCTTCGTCCATTAATAATAAATCTATATTTGTATTTAACCACACTGCCTGCTCTTCTGTGCAGTCCACAATGTTCACATGAATACAGAGAAAATCACAAGAACCAAAACCAAAGGCCTTCCTGTAATCTAAAAACATACAGGTAGACTGAGACCCCCTCCCCACCACCACCACCTGCTCTGCCAAATTTATTAGTACCATGACCAGATTGGTGTGGCCAGTGCTCCAGATAAGATTTGGAAGTGGGAGCATTGTACTGCCTATTTTGTAAAGTTGGAAGTCAGCTGATTTGTTTTAGGAAGTAAAAATGTGAATCCATTTGCCATTTTGGAGTATTTAACAATTGAGTAAAAACATGTTTTAACTGGAAAGCGGAAATGTTTTTGTAATACTAATTCCTTTGCACCTAGTTATTCATGCACATTAAAAGATACATATTTACTTCTTCTGACCAGGCACTAATAATAGTAGTTGCTTCCCGTGGTGCAATGTGCACTATTGGTCCTAAAATATCCACGAGGCTGTGTGAGTGAAAGCAGGGGCACAAGGCCCTATGTGTCAGTTTCCTGTTTTTTTTTGGGAGTGTTTGTACTCCCTATTTTTATTTTTTGGTAGTATCTGCCTATTTTGAGGGAGTTAAAGTGGCCGATACATCCCTATTCAGTAGGGCTGGGTGTTTCCAAGAGGATCCTTACCATGAATTAAACAAGGCACTTTACTACAAGGTAGTGCATATCCTCAGACCACTTGTTAGCCACAAGTTCAAGTGGCTCTTGATAAAAGAATGTATTAATGGGATTGTGTGGTAAGCCTCAGATCTGTCCTTCCCCTTCCTATCTAATACTAAATATGTTACTCCCCACCAGTATTTTGGGAGAAATGCCTCCTGCTCTATCACTGCCACCAATTGTTCATCTAATGGGGACATGCCATCGTAAATCTGTGAATGCATCTATGCTGGTGGGCCATCTGGCCCATCTGCTGGGCTGTGTTCACTGCTAATGCAAAAGCTATGCATTAAAGCGACGCATAGATTGTATAAGTCCAAGGTTGCATTTGTCATTATTTTCCTACGAGGCCAAACATTTTGAATAAAAATAACATATTGCTGCCGACAAAGTTACAAAGTATCAATCGATGTGAGTGAGCTACCCCCACTTGTAATGGTCCTACACATTGTTTTCATTATTATGATTTCTTGAAGAAAACATCAACTCAATGAACATCTACAAATTATTCTAAGACATTAATGCACACATGCCTTGCAAAACATTAACTCACTGTACAAAATATCAGTGAAGTACGATTGGGCCTGTAACTATGGACTCCAGGGGAATTAACTTATACAGTAATGGCCCACAGTCTTGGGGTATATTGCCAAATTAATATTCACGAGGAAAAATGTGCATAAGTTTAGAATTATTGTATGCAAATGTATCAAATGAATATTAATGAGGGGTGTCCTGAAAATACAACATGGATCTGGCACTCAAATCCTAAAGTTGGACAACCTTGGTCGTAAAGTGAAGAGTTCCAAAGGAGGTAAGCCATAAGATAGCTCAGTCGTATGAGTGCTCAAAGCTGCAGTCTGCGTGTGATCTGCCGGTCGTAGGTTTGAATCCTGACGAGACCAACTCTGCTTTTCATCCTTTCCGAGGTCCACAAACTATTACCAACTTCTTACTTCCCATGCAATATAACAGTGCTTACTTTTAGATTTCCAGGGCATTGCGGAGATTCCCTCCCAAGTCTAATTTCCAGCGCTTCAAAATGTGCTCCACCATCACAAACCCATCTCCCACCTCCTCTAAACAATCACCATGGAAAAACAGCCTAACCATCTGCCTCCAATGACACTGGAGCACTAGCAGGTATAAATAAAAAACATTTACAAAAAATAACCAATTACAAAATCTGAAATAATAGAAAAATGTCAAATCACCAGACTCCATCTTTAGTTGAATTTACTCCCATTTGATAAATAATGCTTATAAATGTGATATAAACATTATATAAACATCAAACATCATATTTATTAAGATTTAATTAGTTCTCTTACATGCTGAATGAAAGGTTATTCATCACTCCCATACTGAGAGCTAGGTTGGCTTTATGCTGCCCTCTACTGCCTGTATTGTATTACTGCAAGCTCAAGGAATTCACAAACCTCTTGGTTCTGAAAGAAATGAATCCTCAGGGCACATTCATCAAAAAGGCTTCAATACTGTGGTCTCTGAAATTATGCTGCAGAACAATATTAATGAAGTTGCACATGTACCATAATGAGCTTCGTGTCACATGGTCAGGGCCCTGTTTCGCTCCCCTCTCTCTCTGCCCAGTCTGTCAATACAACAGTCACGTGAAGGGTGCAGTAAACGCAGTTAAACTGAACTCTGCTGATCGATATCAAATAGAGGCCGGGTATGGATGGAGCACAACATTGACTTTCTGAAACACACTGTTGCAGTCCAGCTTCATTGGTCCTGATACCACTACTTACAGGACCACAGCAGACATCATACCATTATCCCTTGTTTGAGGGCCACCCACAATACCGGTGGAGGATGGCAATGCCCACAGCAATGGAGTGGTCCTAGTGCCCATCTTATTTGTCACTGTCGGACCAGGATAGCCCAGCTCCATGGCGTCCTGATGATAAGCTGTTTCATGTGAAAAAGGGTCAAACATAACAAATTGTTGGAAGGAACCCCTAGTACACTACCATTAAGGGGAACGAGAGCCCCATTACACTGCAATATGTATTCCGAAGGGGCAGAGCTCATGTCAGCTGTATCAGGGAATCCCTCCACTGGATGGGCTCTGCCACCTGGGAGGACACTAACCAAGCCAAGCATGGTTTGGTTTACCATGTCTGTCCCCCGCACACTGGAGGTTAGAAAGTTACATGGGGCATCAGTACACAGTACCACACTTTATTAGGTTAAATAAACTGAATGCCCACACAAAGTATTAACAAAAAATAATATTTTCTGTTTCCCAGATAACTACTTTGGAGAGTAAGAACAGTAAGAGGTAGGTACTCCACAAAGAGAGCCAAAAGAAATGTGGGAGCGGGGTGTCAATCCTATGTACAGCATATAGGGTTCCTATAAACACAGCTGTCACTGGAATCCTTCCAACTAAATTTACAGAACAGGCCATATAATAAGACCAATAGCCTCACTACTAGTTTGGCAGTATTATCTGGTGTTTTAGTTTAAGGGCTCCGGTGTTGTGTTGCCATAGAACCGTTACTGTTTTCGTTTGGGCTATCCAAAATGGCCGTACGCACCAGCACGTCTGTAGGTGCCTTCCTCTAACTCTGCCGGTGAGCGTGCGAGCATACGTTACATAGAGAATGACTACAAGTCGCTCGCGCTCCGCTCGAGCCGCATCTCGCTCTAAGTACGTTTGTTCTGCTTTCTTTCAAATTGCAATATTGTAAGTTCTGTGGTAATATATTTTCATTAAGTAAAATGCACGTTCTACCACCATTCACTTGCCTGCCCAACTGTAGTCTTCTTAAGATTTCGTCCCCTCTTTCATTCCTATTCAGCTTCACTATCGGCGCGCTTCTTCTGTGTTTTTCCGTTTCGCTTCCGCGCCGCTCATTTAATTAATCTTGTTATCTCGTTTCATCCTCGTCGCCATTGTTTTGTATTGTATAATCATATAATCATTAAGCCAGGAGACTAACGCGATCACGCCAACATCTTTTAATACATATTCTTAACTGACTTAACTCACGTTCCACATTACAAATCTTATGTAATCCCTCAACCCATGACAAATAAATATTCTAATATGACGTTTGAAACATGAACATCACAACATCTGGTAATTTAGACCTAGAGTTACTCAGTCCCTAAGGGTCTTTCTAATAAAGCTAACTTCGGGTTAGCTTTCATGGTACTTTCTAATTCTTGTATTCTCTAGTAAGATATTGTATCAAAGTTGTGGCCACAGATGACACTGAGACTCGTGTAGGAACAGGAAACATCTGTGCTTCAGTCCAGTCTCAGGTACAGGTTACTATGACACATATAGGGACATCAGGTAAGTAACTTGGTGACAACGTCCACCGGCACCCCCTCTCTCAGTCACCCCATCTTGAACTGGCGCTCTCAGAACACACAGGTGGGAGCATTCACTCACTCAACACTGCAAACATTCCAAGTTCCCAGTGGCTATGATGTGGGAACAGCCAGCTGACCGGACGGTCCAATCACGTCCCAGCGCAGCCTTCATGCAAGTTTTCTCTGAGCTACCATTTGTCAGATTGGCTACTCAGCCAGATAGCCGAAGTTAACGGTATGCAGTAATTATCACGAATACTAAAATAACTAATAGCATTATAACAAACCTAAAATAATGAATTCCAAAACAACGAATTCTGAAAAAAACTAAAAAAGGGGTCGGGATGGGGGATAGTGGTTTTGGGGGTGGGGGTGGGGGAAAAGTATTAAGAACAAAAAGAACAAAAAAGGGGTGGTTTGGGAGAAATCCCCAAAATCAACGAAAAATGAATTTGTTATTCGGGAACTCGTTATTATGGTAATCGTTATTAAGGTACAAGTTATTTTGGATTTGTTATAATTACATGTAACCAAAGATAACTATGTGATATGAAACATATCCATGATTTTAAACCGCACCTTTGAACCATGTCCAAATGTAGAAATGGCAACTTTGTCGGTGGGCTGCTCCACCTCGGCCCCTCGCAGTGATGTTTCTTTTGAAGGTCTTGGACGCAGGCAGTCCTTGGAATATTTTTGGGAAGCAATGATTTACCTGCAAAGCATTTTAAGTATTCACTTTCATTGCTGTGACTGGATTAGCACTTCTGAAATGCAGGGGTTAACCCCAGAGATGCTGCAGGCCATGTGGATTAGGTGGAAACTGCACCTTCAAGGGCGTATATGATCTTGGCATCTCCCCACAAGATGCTTGGGAAAGCCAGAGGTTGCAGGCACTGTTGACTGTCCTGGTGTTGAGGAGGCTGGTGTCCTAACCTTCTGGGGTCCATGGTCACGCAGGGGTCTCAGAGACATGTCTTATTATTACACAGAACCTATTTTAATTCATTTGAATTTTGCCCAGCACTGGCACTACCCAAAAGGTCTTTGAGCACCTTACCAAGTTCTAAAAAGGGCAAGCAGAAAAGTTGCAATATTTTCAGGACAGGATTGAAAGATCAGGATAGATAGAGGATGACAGGGAGAGTGGGCCGGCTGGAGTAGGCATGGGAAAAGAGGTATGCTTTGAGGAGGTTTTGGAAAGTGAGGATGGAGGGCGCAGCATGGGTGTGGAGTGGGAGGGCATTCCAGGCTCTGGGTGCCCACTTGTGTTTTTGTGCAGGTTAGTGTGCAGAGTGGAATGTGTAGGAGATTTTGGTTGGCTTATCTGTTTGTGGGGGTGATGGGTCTCAGTTTGTTGTGAACGTAAGATGGGGTTTTGAGGTGGATTGCTTTGTATAAGATGCAGAGTCCTGTGAAAGTCATTCTCTGGGGCATGGCGAGTCAGTGAAGCTGGAAGAGAGATTGAGTGATGTGTGAGTGGGTATGTGTAGCCTTGCTGCTGGTTTGTGTAAGGATTTCAAGTGGGGTGAGTGTGCAGTTGGGGATTCCAGTGAGAATAGCATTTCTGTAGTCCATCTGGGACACAACTTGGTCTATGGTGTGAAGGTTATGAGGGGATATGATGGGTCTTATCTTGTGGAGGAGGTGTAATTGTTGTTTTCATGTTTTGGTGAAGGCAGCTATGTGGTGTGTGGAGTATAGGTGGTAGTTGATGGTGCAGCTTGCTGATTTGACAAGTGTGCAGATCAGGTTTATGCTTGAGGGGCAGGGGGGGGGCATATGAGAAGGTATTCTGTTTTGGATGGGTTGAGTTTGAGGAATTGCACAGCCATTGACGTGGTGATGGCGGAGAGATATCATTAGAGGGTGTGGAGTTGTGAGGGGCAGGAGATGTGGAAGTATATTTGTGTGCAGTCCGTGTATTGGTGGAATCGGATGTTCCAGTTGCTAACGGTCTGTCTGAGGGATTCCACATACAGGTTGAAGAGGAGGGGAGATAACGGAGATTGTTGTGGGGCCCCATACTTTACTGGGGTGGGCATATATTGACAGGGAGGCAAAGAGACAAAGTGGGTACTATCACGGAGCAATGAGGTGAACCATTCGAGAACAGCCTCAGAGTTTCATCCTATGGGAGACAATGTTTTGGAGAATGATATGGTCAAGCTTGTGCCTCAGCAGTCCTGACAGTTCATGAGAAGAAGGCACCATGCTGGTCCTCTTTTGGTCACCAGAATACAACTGGTGTGTGTGTGTGCGCACAACGGCAGTGTTCCATCTCAGAATGGAGTCTTGGAAGGTTTTTATAATTCGCCTTGTCTACTCTCCTGTTCAGAATCATTCAGATGTTCGACTTCTGTGATTGGGCAAGATATGGGTAAATAGGAATCTTGGCAGTGTGGTGCGGACTAAGCTCTCAATCACACTGGGTGTCACACTGAAACTTTCCCTGTTATCTTCCCAGGCTTTCACTTAGAGGTAGATTCCAATTAAAATTCCATACATCCTTCAAGAACCATACAGATCTGGTTCTATCTCTGAAGTCTTTGCGCATCTGACGCAGGCAGAATCCATGACCATATATGGCAACATCTGTGTCCGAATTTCTCTCACAAGACATAGCATAAGGCTGATGGCCGCAGCACTGCATAGTGCACAGATGGTCCCAGGCAGGGCATCCCCAGGGTAAATCAGGCTGTACACCATAACAATTACAAATGCGGGTCTGCCACCAAACGGTGGAGCCCAAACAACCCACTGTGCGAAGAGCCTCAAGCAAGCGCCAGGGTTAGTTTGGGGCACCCAAACCCTGAGTCCAAATTCCTTCTGGAGCACATACCCTATTCTCATCTCTGGACAGCACCCCCTAGCCATCTTCCCCTTGCTCTGTGCCACTCTCCCCTGCCCAACCAAGATCTTAACCTGCGGCCAGCAGACTGCATACACATCACAGATATGTCTGATTATTTCTCACAATGACTGTTAGGCAGAATCACCTGAAGTACCCTTTGGGACCACTACAGGCAATTAGGACTACAAGTGTAAACACAATTTCACCTTTGGTACAAGCCTGTACTACACAGTAAAGTGGTAGTGATGGCTGAGCAGCCAGACTTATCTCAAGAGTTTAAGTGTGCAGTAGAACAAGTTAAACAAAGGACCAACCAATACAGTAATTCAAGTAAACACTTACTCAAGGTTTCTTGGTAAAAGAATATACATTTATTTACTCAGTCAGTTATAAAACATTACACTAGCATAAGCAGCTCAATATCACACACTAATACACCACAAAAATCCAACCGGTAAGTAAATAAACAAGTTTAGCTCCAAAATGAAGTGGGAACAAAATGGCACTTCAGATACTTAATAAATGAGGGAAAAGACAAGGTTATAATAATAGACAGCCCAAATACATTTATAGGCAGGGCAAAGGGTTTCAGTTAAATATAACCAGCAATTCTTTTCAATAGGCCTGGGCCAAAGTCACTGGTTCAGAGACTTGTGTATAGTATAGCACAGTTCTGGCATATAACGGTTAAGTCTTTGCCACAGACTTTTAAAGGATTTGGCTAGGCGAAAAGTTTGACAAATGTTTAGGGAAGGACAATCCTTCGTAGTTGAGGAACTTTCACGCATTTTGTCGATGGCCGAAAAGATTTCCGGACTGCGTTTGCACAGTACCTTGTCAATGAAGAAAGCTGTAGCTGGGGCAGTTGTTCCTGGCAGTTCGAGCAGATCTCGCTGTTCCTGAGCTTCAGTCGTGGGGACAAGAAGGAGGACATCGGAAGGTTCCTGCACTGCCCAGTGAAGAGGCCAAAAGCTGTAGCAAGATGTCGGTTTAAGGTTTGAGTGCCACCAGCTGGTTTCCTTCCCTCTGGCTATCCGGTTTTCAACAGCACTCTGATGAAAATTCGTCCAGAACAGGACGGTGTCCAGGTGGCTTGCGAGTTGGTTGTTCTACCAAACTCAAGGGAAGAAGTTAACCTTAAAGGGCTTCTCTGTTGTCGGAGTTTCAGGGAATTCGGACCTGCAGCAGGGCTTCACCGGTCGTCCAGGAGTTGCAGCAGTCCTCCTCCTTCCTCTCCTCTTCTGTTCTTTCGTTCCAGTGGTCGACTCTGCTTTCCAAGTCCCAGAGACCTGCTTTTAAACAGTTTTCCCTCATTATTTCCAGCCTGATTGTCACTCACACAACAGGGTGGCTGTCCTTGCCGGAGAGCCAGCCGGTCAATCACACCAGAGTGCATTCAGGTCTCCTAGGAGACAAAGCACAGGGAGTTTCGGGGCACCTCCCTCACATCTTGTCCACCACAGACACTCAGGTGCCAAAGGAGGGCTTCAGCACTGAAGCCCGACAAAGGCCAACAAACAAAGGGACCAACCCTGGTTTGGCGCGCAGAGACAAACACAGGAAGGACCTTTCCTAAAAGAAATGGCGAAAAAGAGATGACCGGAGTCTGTTTTTACAGATAGGTCTTGGGCACCATATTGAAAAACATGGCTGACCCGATTTTTAGCTACCGTTGTTAGCGGTAGGGAAAAATCATGGTAGTTTGATCTAAACCACTGCCACCAGCCATTTAAAGTAGGAAAGGGTAATATTTTACTGTTACATGAGTGTTTTGACTCAGGGTAAGCTTGGCAACCCCTCCAGCACTCTATAGTAAGATAGTGGGTGCTGGGTCAGTAAATTTAAAGAGACTAGTAAAGTCAATTTAACTTTACATGCTCTGGGAGACAGTAGTCAGTCCCTGGGAAGGCATTTAAACCTTGGGGAGTCTGAAAGACACCCCTGTGCCACTGCACTGAAGGTGCTGTGTGACCCACAGAAAAAGATGATGCCATGGAGTTTATTTAAAACACAATAACCAAAGAACACAAAAATAAAACACACATCAAAATACATGAAATAGTGGGAAAAAGAGGTTCACACTCTTTCCAGGTAAAAAATCAAATCCTAGAAATCCAGCAAAGTTGCTCGGGGTCTCAAAATGCAAGGGAAATTAGCACATATTTAGAATTCTCCCTTAACAGACTCAAAGAATTATTTTTTCCAAATAAAAACTTTTTGGATTTCTTGCATATCCGTCAGATCAGTTGTACAAAATTAACAACTTTAAAAGTCCGACCCCACCAAAAGACCTAAAACACACACCACAAAAAGTTCTAAATACCAAAAGTTCGTACTTTTCGTGGTATATGTTTCAGTGGGGTCGGACTTGGGACAGTGCGGTGTCTCCCGCAACACCCCGCTCACTACAGTGTGCGGGGGTTGTGGGGAACACCCCTCCAGCCCACTGCCAAACAACTGGGTATTAAGCGCCTTTTAAATAACCAATCACAATTACAAAGCAGGTGGTCTTTATGAATTACTAAACCCATAATCATGCAGAGAAGTAAAGGCAGTGGGCCTCATCACGAGTTTGGCGGTAACCCTTAAATCCGGCGGTCGTGCTATTACCGCCGGATTTAAGGGTCCGCCAAATTAGGGCTTTGGCAGATTTCTCCCCAGCTCTGAGCTGGGGGGGAAATCGGCGGAAATTTCGCGCTATTACTGCCGGCGGGAAATCCGCCAGCGGTATGCGCACGAAAATTCCCCATCGAGCCCAATGGGGAATGGGGCATTCCCAAATGGGCTCAGTGGGGAATGGGGAATTCCTTTACCGCCAAACCCATGAACCGGCGCTAATAGCACCAGGGGTTTGTTGGTAGGGCTAATACGGCCGGCGGTAATACCACCAGTGTTACCGCCCAACTCGTGATGAGGCCCAGTGTTTTGAAGCACCCCCTTGGTTTACCGTTAATGCATAAAGCGGCAAAAAGAGTACCCTTCCCACAGTCGCTATCCAGTAAATGATACGATGCCGGTTTGTAAGCCTGGCACAGTATATCATAACGAGAGCTCAGATTGCAATGTAGTCATTGCTGTGGGAGAGAGTGAACACAGCATGGCGTCTTCATTATCATCCCCAGAAGACCGGCTGCCACGTGCTTCCTACTTTGTAAGATCTTCTTGACAGACGCCTCTGCCAGGGCTGCTGTGTCTTCAGGCCCCCAATTCACAAGCTGCATTTGCATTTATCGGATGGCTTACTCCAGAGAACAATGCCAATCTAAATATGCTGAGGCTTCGCTTTCAATAGGATGCATTTTATTTTATGTTTCTCCGTGTTGACATGAAAGATTTAGTAAAAAAAAAAAAAAAACTAAGCTCGATAGCCAGAGTGCTTCAAGGGGCTGCACCAACAAAACACATCCATTTAAACCCTCAGAGAAAAATCGAAGGGAATAATGCTTTTTTTCCAGCTTTTTAAAATGGCCGCCCACTGTGACGAACAGCCCCCAGTTCATGCAAGCTGCCTCTAGGGCGCGCACAGGAAGTTCTGATGCCCCCTGCTGTCAGAGAGGAGAACACAGATGTAGCCTGACATTTTTGCTTCCCTCAGGAGGAGTGCACTGGGAGTTCTTCCGTAATAAAACAAAGGGTAGCGACCTCTAAGGACTACTATAATAGGCACCTTTGCAAAGGAGTCCAATTGAATTAGCTCGATGTAAAAATCCTGAGTGTTAAAAAAAATAGAATGAAGAAAATCTAATCTCTAATGGAAAAAACGCTGCATCTCAAATGATGAAAGTCATATTATGTGCAATAAAACGGAAGTTATCTTCGAAGGCATCACAAAATCTAGCATTACATGTCATTAGATATATCATGGTTCTCCTGCACTGCTTATATCACCCTTTCTGAAGCAAGCTTGGAATCCAGCACTTCTTAAATTGGGGGGTGAATGGGGGCGGGGATTTCGAAGCCTTTTTAATAATACCTAACCCTTACTCAACATCAGCACCTGCTACCTTTAGTCTTCACTTCTGGCACTTTATGTTAAAATGTGCCATTCATGATTTTTTTGTTATTAGTAATACTTTGAGTTCAGATGTTTTGTTCGATTTTTTAGCATTCTATAATTTTCACTGGCCCTCATTAGGACCCTGGCGGAGGACCATGGTGCAATTTGCACCATGGTCCATGGCGCTAAGCTGCCAACTCCGCCAAGGTGGTTGGCGGACTTACCGCCCCATGCCGACCTTGGCGGGGCGGTAAGTCCCCAATCCCCATTTACCCTTCCCCATTCCCATTCTTGCCCCATAGGGTATAATGGGAGTGGGGAAGGCGTTAATTACGCCACCGTAAATTACGGTGGCGTAATTAACAACAAGTCCCGTAGCGCCATGGATTTCTCCGCCTGCAAAAAGCAGGCGTAGAAATCATCCATGGCGCTACGGGAACTCGTAGTCTGGCGGAGAGGTACGCCATGCACTACGCCGGCGTAAAACCCTCTCCGCCAGGGTCCTAATGAGGGCCACTGTGTTTTAAGTAATTACAGTCGCTTAAAGGCAGGGCTGAGTGTGCAGCTGCGCCCATACCTCAGATGGCATTCAGGGAACCGAGCCTGAATATTTCTGGGGAAAAAACTGCCAGCAATCCTTTCCAAAGGAGCTTATAGCCATGTAAGTTGATTCCAGAATCGTAATAGATTTACACTGTTCCATGTTGCAATGAGCCCAGCCCTACATACAAGAAACATTCTGTATGTTATAGCCCGGTCAATACAGTGAACAGGTTTAATCATCATAGTGGACGAAGCGGTGAAATGGCAGCAGCCTTACCCTGCTGGGAACTATCCCAAAGATGGAATATTTATTTATTGACTTGTATTTTTAAAGCGCTCACACAGCCCAGGGGCATCGAGGCGCTGTTACAGGAATATGTCTTAGTTGCGTATTTATAACACGCTTAATACCCAGAGGTTTCTAAGCGTGGACCTGGGGATCGAACCTGTGTGGCTCCGTGTCGTCTTGTTTCCAAGGCGAGCAAGTTGCCGCTGAGCTATCCTCCCGGGAATATGCTACCACCGGGGCCCGCACATTCGTTGTAGATTCAGATGCTGCAGAATTTGCCACTGTGCATTTCACTAGTGACAGCTGGTGCACTTTTGAAGAGGAGGGGTGTAAACATTTTCCCGAAAGGGCAAACAAGCTGGTGAGGATTAAAAAGGTTGCAGAGCTCGAAGACACCCCATGACAGGAATTCTTTTGAGCAAGGGGTTGAAATAATGCAAACCAGAAAACAAAAACCTGTACAGTTTGCCATCAGTTCTGAAGGGGAATAACCGGAATCTCGAATAGATGCCGTCTCACCTACATTGTACAGGAGTTGCTTGAAACACATTTCATGCTAGCAATGTCCACAGAAAGACCTTGGGGCATGTGTCAAAAATGTATGCCAGCATTGCTCTATAAAGCACATGTTCATGCTTCCATTGCCCAACACATGCCAGCACTGTCACTGGAAAAACATGTTCAAGATTCCTGTGTTTAGTATACAATAGAATGCCACTGTAGAAACACATGTAATGCTACCAGTGGCAAACATATTTGAGTGCAGCAGTTATAAAGACAATGGGCCTCATTATATGGATGGCGGTAAGGATTTCCCTTTGCGGGTTGGGGGATTTAACGCCTGCTTTTTGCAGGCGTTAAAAACCAACCCGCAAAGGGGCCCAGGGAGCTAATTACGGTACCGCAATTTGCGGTACTGTAATTAAGCCTTCCCCATTCCCATTGAGCCCTATGGGGCAAAAATGGGAATGGGGAAGGGCAATGGTGGAAGGGGGAATTACCGCCCCGCCAACCTTGGAATGGGGCGGTAATTCCCCTTTCCGCCAAGGCGGTGCCGGTATTTTACCGGCATGAACCGTGGCGCTAATAGCGCCATGGTTCACCGCCATCCATGTAATGAGGCCCAATAACTTGCTAGATGCGCCCAACGTAGACCAGCTTCCGATTTTAAAAACACAGTTTCACACTGGTTGTTCCCAATACAGGCCAGCATTGCCATCGTAAAACATGTTCATGCTGGCTATGCAGAATGTGTGCTAGCATGACACTGTAAAATATACTTCAGACTTACTGTGCCCAATATATATCATTATTGTACCTTTCAAACATGATCATGCTGGCTGTGCCCAATGTATGACAGCATGGTACTTTAAAAAAATATTCCATGCCTGTTGTTCTAGTTCTAGATACATGCCTATGTATGTATGTATGCCTATGTAAACACATTTCATGCAGGCTCTTTCCATTATATGTTAGCATGCCACTGGAAAAATGCATTTTAATGTTGGCTCTGCCAAACATATGCCATTATTAGCACTGTAAAACATGTTCATGTTGACTTTGGCCAATATATGGCAGTGTGTCACTGTGAAAACACAGTTTATCCATGATCTGTACATTATTTTCCAGAATGCCCCTCTACAGCACATGTTCATGCTGGGCACACCCAATATATGCTGCTATTGTAAAAAGGTGTTCATGCTGCCTGTGGCCAACACACATCCTAAGTTAGGTGGAGAATTACTCTTACCCCCTGCTGTGATGTTAGTGAGGCCAATTTGGTGGTAATAGGACAATCTTTTACATTCATGGAGAATGGGTGAGTAGATACAATTGCTGGTTAGCAAAGGAAAGAACAAGCAATGCTCAGACCGCAGAACAGAGCCCGATTATTGGGCTTTGCCAAACAATCTAAAAACTTGGCTAGTCTCACAAGAATAATGATGATGCATGTACCGTATTATCATATTTTTCACCTCTGCAGGTACCGCTGCACTGCAACTGCTTGATGTTTGTACCATAATGTTATCACCTTCAATTTAATTATACTATTTTATTGCATTATAACCTGCTTGCCTATCATTGTATGTACCTTGTTAACTGTAAAGGAAACTACATGCACGTAATTGTAACCTGCAAATTTGTGCCCAGAATGCTCCGGGTTAGGAGCGCGATATAAATAAAATAAGCAAAGAAACAAACAATAACGTATTAAGAATAAAATCTATGTATGTGACATTTTACACAAACACACATGCATTCACACTTTAAGCTTGTTCAGATGTTTCCTTTAGACCTTTGCTTTAATATCAGTTTGCCATCATTATCTCCAAAAATATTCTTAAACTTGACTGCTGTTATTGCATGCTGTAGCAAGATGAGTCCACATTTTAGAGTAATTTGTAACCCCTTAGTTAGTCCCCATTTTGCAATCCCCTTAAACCTCATTGGGGAAATTAGGTATTTCTACTTGCGGTAATACCACATCCATTAATGCTTTTGTGAAAATGTAATTACCACGAGACAAAAGCAGGCAGAGTTTTGGGGCACAAGGATTTCCAAACCCACAATAGTTTGGTGTTGCATAGCATGCAGTATTCGAAAGAAAAAAAACACGTTTTACCGCCATCCTGAAAGAACAAAGGCCTAACAAGGGCCATGAAAACCTTTTCAAGACTAACCTAATGAGGCATACCTTGAAATAATATCATGAAGAAGATCCCAACAGGATCTGAACTTTAATATTAAGATTCGGTAGGATAGCTCAGGGGCAAGGCGCTCAAAGCAAGACGACGTGGAGAAACAATGGTTCGGTCCCAGGGTCCGTGCTTAGAAACCTCTGGGTATTAAGCACGTTATAAATAAACAATTTCAATTACTAACCTAAAGAGGCATATTTTGAATAACATTGTGCAGATGATCCCAACAGCAACTGCACTACACATTCAAGACAGACCTGTGAAGGAACATTTGGAATAAAGACCAAAAAGGTCAACTAAGCAACCCATGAGAAGACATGAGCAAAAATGTGCACCAAAATACACTAAAATCATTGCTTACCATCTTCATAAAACTATGACTATTGTAAGATCTTGACCACAGAATGCAGAACAGATTCCATTCTGAACTCTATACAGCCACTAAGCATGTACTTTTGCATTTTAGTTGCTCATGAATATAATGCACTTTTATGGATGAAGTATTGATGTGTGATTACTACGAGACAACGATCACCTTTCCTTGAGTTATGTATTGCATGCAGACAATGTGCAGGATTGTACTCATTGAATCACATGTTCAACACTGTATCACGTATATAACTGTAACTGTGCCTTGAGAAAGCCCATGTAAGGCTGAAACAATTGCACGTGTCTCTGACTGGATTATGTTGCCACTTTTTTAACTAATTAAAAATCTACCTTGTTTGAAAAACCATTAAACTATTTATTTATAAGCTTTGCTTGTAGAATTCCTGCTTTAACTAAAAGGCTAGGCTCAAGTAACCTAACATATCCACGTTCTTTATAAAGCATTGCATGGCTCTGTGACATCATAGAGAAAAAACATGCGAAGAGCATTGGTGCACAGCAATGCATCTTTACCCTAGTGTGGACCCAACATTTTGTAGTGATTGAGATACGGGTTTATTTGCGCAATTTTGATGGATTGGTTCATGTAAACATCCTCTTAAATGCATTCACGTTCTCTAGAGTGAAACATGCACTGTTATATGTTGTGGCATGACCTATAACCCCCCTTTCTAAACAATCTTTTTCTGATTACATTGATGCTCTGAATAGTGGGAAGACCCAAACAAAAGAGTCAGAGAAAATGGGGTTCATGCTAATGTATTATAATGGTGCCGTTCCATCTACCACCACTTTATGTGGTGCTTCATGTTGGATTATCCCATGCTTCTAAGCACTGCAGTGGCAGGTTTTTACATACTTCAATGTATCAACTGTCGATGCATTCAGATTGGATGAAAGCGGGTAAGCTCCTGGTTGTTTTTGAAGGCACGTGCCAAATAAGACCTGAACTTGGCCTATCCTAGGTTGAATAAGTTTGGTATTAAGTATGAGTTTGGTGGTTGGGGGGGGGGGGGTCAGTTTCATGCATGCATGCCATGCGCTTTGAGGTTGTGTTCAACGATCTTCAGCGTGTGGTGGTTCAGTGCTATGGTGGTGTGGAGGCATGTGGTGCCAGTTAGTGTGGGCGGAAAGGTTATGTGGATAGTGTGCTAGCAGCAACATATGCCACATACAGATACTGTGCGAGACAGTGTGAAAAGTACGTCCCTTCACATGTGCGAACATCAAAGCACCCTAATGTTATCAGAATTAGTGCAGGGATGACTGAATTGGGATGTTGTGCCCACCTTGTGCATAGATGCATTATTACAGCCTTCCTGCATAAACATACCACCCAACAGCAGCAGCAGTGTGCACCGCTGCATCATCAGTCATGCCGCAGGGATGGAAATGCATTGCTAGCATTTTCGTTTACCTGGACATGCAGTATTTTACAAAGTGATGGTTAGGTTTTACTGACCGGGCAGTGGTAAACCCATAATGGCTACCTTCTACTGTATATAGCAACTATAAACTCATATTGAACCCTACTGTATTCACAGTGCAGTAATGATGGTCTATCAATGAAACCACACCAGGTGAAAACATCCACCCCACACACACATACACACACCCCTCTATTTTAATTTCCAGCAACTTCTACTACGTGTGGGAGTAATCCTTATAAAATGTGGAATAGAGACTATTTTGTAGTAGTTTCAAACAGGTCACGTGGTCCTCCTGTACGTCAAGATGACTAGTCATGGTGTTCCAGAGGTTGTTGGCCAATATGGTGAAGGCGGTCCATCCTTGCGTTTTTCTTTTGTAATGAGACACCATCATTAGACATCCTTGCTTGATTGCATCTTTTTTTTAAATTATTTTTTTTATTTGTATTCAGTTAACAAAACCTTTACAAAAAATCATCAGGGATAAAAAATGCATAAAACGATACATCACAATATGATTAGTAGTCCATATGTGTGCCATACAATACATCCATGAGTATCACAAGGTGATTTCTTTTTTAAGACAACATATTAAATATACAACATTAAAGTATTTAAAATTTCATCATTTGCTTGTTACATCATAGTTTTTCGAAAAGTGCAAGATCTTTTTCAATGACCATTTTGGAAACATAAGGGGAGAGTTTCTCTGTGATCGGGTCTCTGCCGTAGGTGGCCGGGTGGGTAATGTGGAGTCTTTATGACTGAATCCTGAATTTGACAAGGAGGCACTGCCCGGTCCATAGGTTAGGGGGATGTAGTCTCATCTTTTTAGCCTCAGTAATAGACTTCCTCATTCCTTGAATGCTCACTGAAGTCAGTGGAGGAGATTATGGAGGAGGCCTATGGGGGGGCTGTTTGTGTATTGTGGACGGTACAAGTGTGAAGATTGCAAGTGTTACTTGTGGGAGACATCTATAGGTCATCATGCCTCTTATAGAACTTAGGTGTAAAATAAATGTTCTGACCACCGCCTTGATTTGTGGCTCTAGAGAAAATGAATTGTTCAAAATAATTGTGAAGATATTTGTGAGCTGGGTGGGGGTGCGCTGTCATGGTTTGTCAGATAATTATTTCTATTTTGCCCAGGTAGCATTTTAGTCGATTTGTGGTCACTCATAAGTTGATCAGTATTAAGGTTTTGTCCAGACCTGCTTGCTTCTATGTTAAGTTTATTTTGAGTTTCTACACATTTTGAGTGGCATCTGCCTAGCTGTGGAAGCAATTTCCTTGTTTGTTGATTATATCCAATAGTAGAGCTAGTAGATGTTGAAAAGGAAGTTAGAGAGCATCCATTCCTGTGGGACGCCACAGGCGATGCTCTGTGTAGACAAAGCAGGCAGAGGGGAGTGGCAGTGTTTATGTTCTCCTTGAAAGAAATTAGGTTATTCATCTTAATACTGTTAACTCCGGCTGTGCTTCACTTCTGATAGGGATTTCATTGCTAATTTTGTCAAAGGCGACTCTGATGTCTAGAAGGATGAGGGTGCTTTTGGTGTCTAGGTGTTCAATTGTTTGAGGCTGTGCCAGATAGCTGAAAGTGTATCTTCTGATCCTCTTGATAGACTGCACCGTAGCTGAGCCTGATGTAGGATGTTGTTAGAGCCCACGTGACCAAGTAGCTTTTGGTAGATTGCTTTCTTGGGGAATTGAGTGGGTGATTTGCCAGTAGGTGACAGGATTGTTGGGGATTGCTGTTCGCTTGTATTAGGGGCATTTTGATGTAAGTTTTTTTTTAGGACTCGAAGGATAATTCCTTGTTCATTTGAGTCGATCAGCTGTTGCTCTGCAGACATTGGCAAATTCCAGTTGTTTCAGAATGGCTTCATAGCTGTCTGTTCAGCATGGGTATACTGGTGATTGAATGGAAGGTTGTCAATCTGTGGGGCGGGGGTACAGTAGTATGTCTGGGGACTGGAGTGTTTTCATGGACCAGTGTAGTCTACTTGTGGTCCAGGTGATCATGAATTTGTGATTCGCTTTGGGGAATGGGGATGAAATGTTGACCCAAATGTGCCTTATCAGGGTAGAATTGTTAATGGAGGACAGTTGGATCCTGATTCTTTGGATCTACGTGAAAAAATCAAAAAGAAATTACAAGGTGGAAAAGACAGAGGCTTTTGGTCGAATTTGCAAAAATATCTTTTGGTTTTTGCACCTTTTTTAATAATACGGGAAGAAACCACGCTCCCCCACTGCCCCTACCTTAAATCATACCTTTACCCACCTCCATCTATTTAGTAATAAAAATGTGTGAAAATCTCGCAAAAATGAGACCAAAAAAAAAACTCAATCTTTTCCACGTCGTTATTTTCTCATTCGTTTTTTTGGGGGGTAATAACGATTTTTTAATCAGTTTGGAAATATCCTTTTGTAGGTATTTTCCTAGCTCAGAATAGTTGACATAATAGGTTCCTTTTGGCGTTTTAAGGTTATCATACTGTACATTCAGTTGCCTCTGGGGGCGAGTTTGTCAGTTTTGCAGTAGTTGTCCTACCTCAATTGTTCTTTCCTTCTGTTTCACTTTTGAGGTCATTTGGGTTATTGAGTAGCATTTTGCAGCATGTTTTTTTTCTAAAAGTATCGGACGAGTTTCTTCAGGGATGCCTTATTGTCGAGATCGGGGAGGAAACCATCTCTAAGGCATGCAGAGGTCGGGCCAGGGGGAACCCCACACCCAAAAAACAGAAGAGTCCAGTAATGTGGCAAAAGTACTGTTTTATTAACAAAATCCAAATAAAACAGGGACAGCAATGGATATCACAGTGATCTCCGATTTTATCTTGACTTGGTACAGACTTGCAACAGAGTTTTAATCAAATATGACATCACAAACAAATGATGTATTGCACACACCTGATGTGGGATGGGATTGGTCGCGTAGCATGGTTAAGTATATATTCTATATGGGGTTAGCGATATCAGGTAGCTCCGCCTGTGACCACCTACAAAAAGAAACATGGAAATCATGTCATCACGGCATTCTGTGAGTGGCAGATGCAACACTGTTAACGGCAGCATTAAAGGTCGACAGTGATTAGTCAGGGATGGTTTTCTCAGCCTTGGCATCCTGGACTGTTACCAGCACATGAGCAACAATTGAAGGTCATGAGAACAGTCCCAAGGTGCTGTGTGTCCCACTAAATTTACCATTCTCTGATTCCCCAGGTCTTGAGCCAGGCCAAATAGCTATTAACTTTATAATATGTTGTTTTTTTCGTCGATGGGAACAAAGGTCTCTGTCTGCCGATGTCTGGCTCTAATGAATAGGCACTTTCTGCCAGCTGCAAGTCACATGTGTAGGGACCGCATTTTGAATTATTCTACTCAGTAATTCATGAGGATTTTAGCCCTTTTTACTGTGGGTGTCATTGCCTCCTTGGCCTCTAGAGACTCGTTTGAGCTACGTTCTCCTCTGTGTCAGGTGTGAGCTGGTGGGAAACTGACCTTCCAGCAACATTTGTTTCTTTGCTTCTCCAGATAGAATTATGTCCATCGTCTGGGACCTGTTCATTGTCTGTACTTTTCCAATGCTGGTTTAAACCTGCCTTTCCCTGGTAACCTTGACACAACATTGCACTTGCTATCTAAGCTGTTCAGGCTTGGCTATTTTGCTGGCTCATCAGGCAAAGTCCCTGCAGTTTTATGGCTTCTCGATGTCTCGCATTCACCTAATGTGGTTGCGTCCTCCAACTTGATTTACATGGTCACTCATTTTAGTTGAGTTCTGCATTAAGCAAGGGTTTATGTGTATTCTCTTGCATCTTGCAATGCTGCATAGGAAAGAGAGTATGGGCCTCATTACGACTTTGGAGGTAGCCATGACCTTAATAAGGGCATGGCTGCCTCCAAAATCGTGTCCCGGTCTGGGTCCCCTGAATGGGGAAACACCGGGACATTCTGAGTATGGAGGGCCCGGTATTTCCACCTTCAGGGAACCCGGGCCCGGTCCTTTCCCATTCCCATTCAAGCCCTCATAGGGCACAATGGGAATGGGGAGGGAGCTAACAACGGGCCCATTACGAACGGGCCCATTGTTAGCTCCCTGGTCTAATGTCTCTAGCATCAGTGATACAATGGTGGTGAGAGGGTAGAGGCCACAAGCATGATACACCGTCAATGTCTGTAACGTCGGAATGGGGGGAGGACCTATGCAATGATGCACACGTTAATTAGCCTCTCTTCATCATCATGTGTGATTCTTATCATGTGTGATTCTTATAATTTGTGATTCTAATCCATTCATGAAGAGCCAGAATGTCTTTATCCTGGTATGTCTGTTCAATGATTCTGGATTGAGGATTTCTGAGTTTGGACGGCAAGGGCAGGTTACTCAGGGGTGAGGGCCCCCGTTGTGGGGCGATCTATGGTTTCTGTGTAGGTACCACGTTATGGCTGTTGTTTCATGTGGAGAGTGGTGCCACTGGTGCTGGTATCATCCGACAGGGCAGCAGTATGATGGCTGGCTGCTGGTGTGACTTGACAGGGTTGTAAGTCACGATTAGGGTTGGAGTGGATTCCAGACGTAGTGACACTTATCAGTCTTACCTTAGCTCTTAATGAAGTTTTCATTGCTAAGCAGTAGATACCCTTCCCAGGCCCGGAGGGAGGTGGCATCAGACAGATAGAAATATGAGAGGAAAGCATGAAAGAGGACCCAGTCCCTCTGTAATGCTGTGAATTGCCTGGCAGCATTAAATGTGACTGAGAGCAGGAAGATGAGTTTGGCAACCAAGGAAACCACCTGTGGATTGTTCCAAAATGTCCCACAATATGGAGACGATTGGGAATACACACTACCAAATTGCTCTGGGGACAGCACCGATTCTGAGAGAGAATCCCACAAAGTGCTTTTCTCCCTCTAACCCTTGCAGTTCACCATGGGCTTCAGCCCAAGATGTCCATAGGTTTGGGCCATTGGACTCCACACTCCCACTCTACTTACTTAGCTGTGGAAAACAGCTGTGCCAAAAAGCAAATGTGGAGGAAGGGCTGGGGTCTTGTTTGGGTTTGGGAGAATTTCGGAGGGGGTTGTGTGATGGGGTCATGTTGGGTTTAGGGAGGAGAGAAGAGGATTGTGTGTCAAGTGGACTTGTAGGTGTAAGCCAGGAAGGTCAGGGTGGTAATCTTCACCTTCAGGTTGAACCTGATAACACCCTTAGATTGCTGTCACTAGAAAAAAAGATTTTGTATTTATTGTTCAGTCACCAACCCCTTGCCTATTTCTGACTGTCAACTGGATGTATCATGTACAGATGCAGCTCTTCTGCACCTCCGAACCCCCTTTACACCATAACCATCTGGCTGGCTTCAGTGTCTTGCACGTGTGGCTAGCAATCAGGCACTGCTCACCTGTCCCTCTGCCCCCACTGTGAATGATACCAAGGCCATCTGAGAGCTTCTGTAATCACAGCCACATGTCCTAGTCTTCATCGTGAATTTTGCCATGAATTGCAATCCGGGAGTTGCTGACACTCAGGGGGTGCCAAAACCTATCATGTAATGAACAAGCAATCACAGGACCTGGATTATATCTTCCTAATGAACGCTCTCCTATTGCTATAATAATATACATTTATTTACTCAACCTATTGTCCTTATTTTACATTTCTTTGGTACATTTGTTTTTCAGATTTTACAGTTCAGGCCCCCAGATGAACAATGCTCTTTTCCTATTTATGCACCTGCCATGCAGTAAACTGGCGGGTGGTTCACTGGTGTCTTTAGTAGCGCTGTGGAACTATAGCAGGACATCAAAGTGACGGCCAATTCCCAGAGTGTACAGGGATTATGTGGAATCCCAAAATAGCTAATCCAATTAAAACAAATCCAAAATAACTAATTACAAAATAATGAATTTGGGGGGGGGGGAAATGGGGTTGGGAGTAGAAATAGTGGTTTTGGGGGTGGGGAAAGTATTAGGAACACAACAAAAGGGGGCTCAGGGGAACCCCCCAAAAACAACAAAAAAGGAATTTGTTATTTTGGAATTAATTATTTGCTATTAGTCGTAATCAATCTTGTTTCTTAAACGAAACCAATGTCCTTCCCTTTTTAATTATGTTTTCTATTTTTTGTGATGGTAAGTCAATGGGTTCTGAGCCATGCAGTGAGACCGTCAATAATGTATCTGCTAGGGTATAGATTCCCCTCAGAGCATTCCAAGATTATGGCGGTCTTGGATAAACACTGCAACTTTGTGCGTCTTGTTGCATCCCCCAATGCATATCTATTCTTTACCTTATTCCTATCAGCACCATCTGTGGGTATTTTCCTGGAGCCATCCTACCCCCTCGCTGACATAAGAGGCCCATCCCAGTTTTGATCACTTCGATGAGTCTACAGTGCCAGATTGATCATGGAACTTTACCAATGGCACCCATACTCTTGGTCAGTGAGGTAGTTTGGATTTATACTGCCCTAAGTACAACTAAAACTGTCATCATGGCTGACTGCTGACATGGGATGAGGCGAGACACCTGCTTTTTGGCTTCATCCTCAGGTAATTTAACAGGGCCCTAAACACCGACTCATCACACCTCTAGCACTGCTGCCCTGTATGCCTGATGCTTTTCCAATGTACTCAGTTGAACTAGTTTTGCTCTTAAACAGCTCTGTGATGCCTTTAACTATAATGTGTTAAAAAAGTAAATACTTCTGAAGGCATCTTCTGCTCCGTGGGAGCGAAATCAGATTCGGGGTGATGATCAGCCATGTCCTTTTCCATGCTTACAAGTTGATTCTCAAAGAATACTCTCAACCCGATGCTTCTCTGGAATCTTGGCATCTCAAGTAGGGTATTTATTTGCATAGCAACAAAGGAGAAACCTTTAGCCAAAGGGGATGTCTGACTGTCATTTAGAATATTATCTGACAGATTGAATAAGGGTATAATCACTTCTGCTCTGTAATTCAACAAAATCGTTTCCGGCTTATCATAAAGACATCAAGAAAACGATAAACAAAATCCTCCATTCTTCCTGTCATGGTTGCAGGTTACTCTTTGCAGAGGCAACGCGATCATTGACTACCCAAGCCACTGCTGTAGGATGTGCTCAGATAACAGTATGTCTCTTGCAGGAAACAGCTCAAACTCTTAATTTTCAAGCTTACTTCACTTCTTAGACCTACTTCTATCTGACTTTCAGCCTCATCACGAGTTGGGCGGTATCCTGGCTGTAATGCGGGCCAACTGTAATGGCGTTAGTGCCGGCCGGTCTGATGGTATTACTGCTGGATCGCAGGTTGGGCGTGAACTGTAAATCCTCATTCCCCAGTGGGTCAGCTGGGCCCAATGGGGAATCTTCAGTGATAACACTGTGCACTAATACAGCCGGCAGTAATACAGGGCTCTAAATGGGATCACCTCCAAAAAAAAGCTGGAGGTAAAACAGCCCATTTAGCGCCCAACACGTGGTAGGGTCAGCCCTTAAATGCAGCAGTAATACCGTTACTGCTGCATTTAAGGGCTACAGCCCAACTTGTGATGAGGCCCTTTGACTTAGCCTAACCACAAAGCACTTGCATGCCTCAGGGTTTGGGCGCTTTATAAGCAACCCTTGCGAATACCATTACCATAAGAAAAAATTAAAGCACAGGGAAAGATGTTAGCACCCAGCTCTAGAATCGCTGTCACCCCATGATCAATATTTGTGTAATGAAACACATTTGCAGGACTCCACCTTTTTGCAGTGCATCCCTGCAGATGGTTGGATTAGCACATATAAGCTCAATCACAAAACAGCACCTCACTATGCATGGGAATTCTACTTATTTCCTACTCTGCAGGACAGTAGATAATGTAACATGTGGGCTATGGTTCAATCTCACACGTTGGCATGTTTTGGCACAGCTGATTTGGCATCTGCCGTTTCGACGCGGTGCCTTCGGCCAAGCTTCAATTCAGGCATGCCCTGTTGGCTGTTGCCAACAGGGTGCAGAGAGCTGTCTGCGCAGGAATAGCACTGCTAACAGTAATATCACGGTGCAGAGGCCTATCCATGCTGGGATATTACTGTATGCTTAAAAATATTGTCATACAAAACACTACAAAATGTAGTGCTTTGAGTGATAGTATAGCCGTGGCTCAGGGGGTTAAACGCTTGTTGCTGTGATCTGTGTTTGATCTGCCGGTCACAGACTCAATTCCTGTCAAGGCCAACTCAGCGTTTCATCCTTTCTAGGTTGATAAATGAGTACCAGTTTCGATTGGGTAATAACCCAAATGCTCAGTACATTGTGCGCCTGAATGGGAGCTGCAGTGAATCCACCACCCTGAAAGGGCCGGTGCCAACTAGTCTGCACCAGAATGTCCAGCTTTGCCATAACGTAGAGTGTAAATGTCAAGTTAGCATCCTTTAAGGCACGTCAACAATGGGGAAAAGATGAGTAGATATATGGTAAGTGGGTAAGTGGTTCACTGGGATGCAAGGTCATGGAAATCATGGAAAAGGGCACATTCCATATGGATTGAGATTAGAAATGTCCATGACAAGAATTGTATGTCAGGGCAATTTATTAGGTTATATTTGCAAAAGAATGCTTGTGGCCATTGTTGTATGCATTAGTGGATATGTGTTAGACTAATAACTCTTGGCATCTTTTAAGGTATGGACATTGCCAAACTGGTCATCAAAACAGTTGTCTATGATATGATATGATATTATATTTTATTTATATCGCGCTCATACACAAGTGTTTCAGAGCCTTTCAGAGTGTATGGAACCTTGGCATGTGAGTCGCCAATCACGTGCAGAGGAATTACTGCTAAACTCCTATATGGTTACCGCCACTTGGTGTGAAGTATTGAGGTAGACTACACCTGGGACAATGGTGTGTGGAGGGTTGAGACAGATTACACCTGGGTTTAACGGTGTGCGGAGGATTGAAGCAGACTATGCCTGTGCCTGTGATAATGGTGTGTGGAGGATTGAGGCAGATTACGCCTGGGTTAACAGTGTGTTGAGGATTGAGGAAGACTACTCCTGGGATAACAGAAAGTGGAGGATTGAGGCAGATTATGGCTGGTTAATGATGTGTGGAGGATTGAGCCAGACTATGCCTGTGATACCAGTGAGTGGACGAATGAGGGAGATTACACCTGAGTTAATGGTGTATGGGGGATTGAGGCAGATTATACATGGGTTTAATGGTGTGTGGAGGATTGAGGCAGACTACACCTGGGATAATGGTGTTTGGAGGATTGAGGCAGATTACACCTGGGTTAATGGTGTGTGAATGTTTGAGGCAGACTACACCTGGGATAACGGTGTGTGGAGGATGAGGCAGATTACGCCTCGGCTAATGGTGTGTGGAGGATTGAGGCAGACTATGCCTGGGATAATGGTGTGCTAGTGAAGTGGGGCAATTATTGACTAGAGAGCATGTTCAAGCTCTGCCCCCCTGCCTTCCTCAGAAGAAATCAAATGATAAGATAAGAAAGGACACATTTGAAACTGCACTTTAAATTCTCCTGGAAACGGAGCTGGCACAAAGAATAGTTAGTTTCGCCACACAAGTAGGGGACAGATAAGGCATTAGCTTGCACAATTAGTGTGTTTTAAAATAGAATATATTAAGTGACAGGAAGTCACTACACAAGTAGAGCAGGAAATTGTAAGGCAGATAAGGTTGCTAGTGCCCACAGGGAAAAATATAATGTGACAGGCATGCATCAGGAACTCGGTAGATAGAAAATAAATGTGTCCTGCAGAGCAAAATAATGTGACAAACAGCTGCCATTTAAAAACTGCACCAAACACAGCAGAAAATTTGACACTGCAGCTCTGAGAGAGGACCCAGTTAAGCACACCATTTGAACAAATACATTTAATTCAGGAAAACGCTGTGGCCAGCTATATAGTAGCTGCCGCAAAGTAATGCAAAAGCCCAATGTTCCGTAGGGGATGGTTACATGGCAGAACAAGACACCATTGTGTGCATCCAACTGTCAAGGTAAATCATGTTACGATAACTGGGCAGAATATTTGAAGTCTATGGGATGAACTGAACATACCAGGACATTTCATAAGTAGCTGGCAGATTGATATCTCAGCGATCGGCTATGAGTGACAGAGAAGCGTGATGCAACTAAAAAGACAAATAATTACTGTGCACACGGGGAAAGGGGAAAGCAGAATGATTCATAATAACAGTATTCATAAATGTGTCACGAACAGGATGGCGTGGTTACTGTTGCAAGATCAGGTTCTTGAGACTCGAGACATCATGATGGAGATAACATGAGCTGTTTTATTTAATTAAGAACAAAGGCGATGCAATTGTCTTCTTTCTCCTCCCATCTACATAAAATATGTCATCATGCAGCCAGTTCATGGAGAGTGTGACCACATGTTAAACGATTAGCACATGTCTTTTTTCACTGCACAAGTTATTTAGAGCCTACCAATAATATTCAAGCATTGTGAGGTAGAACATTTGTATGGGATGGTTAATTGGTGGGATCGTAGATAAAGGATCATCCAATAGTTTTTATTGGAGATATAGAATTATATATGTAGATTAGTAGTGGGAGCCAATAACCAGGAGTGATAGGTTTTCACAAATGAACATCAAAATGTCTATAAAAACTGCTGTTTCCTATTGAGATGTGGAGAAAATCTTGAGTGAGAGCTTGGCTGTTAATCTTTTTTTTCCCCCAGTTTATATTGCAATAAAACTGGGTTACCTTGAATTTGGCATACCCCAATCCACTCTGTGTTGTCTCTTTTTTTGGCAAATACCAGTTAGAGGGCTATTTGGCTTTTTGACCTCTGTTTCATTAGTGTCCATCCTCAATAGGACTCCATGGAGGATTTGGAGGAGTTATTGCAGGTGTAAATCAGACCGCAATAATTCCTCCAGTTTTTGTCGGTAACATGGAATAGACCCTTTACAGCCCAGAGCTGGAGGTATCGCCTTTGCTTTTCCATGGATCTCATAATTTTGCACGGTGCAAAAGTTGAGGTAAAGTAGTAATAACTGAATGGTGGCACTTTTTACTGTACTGTCATACTCAGAATGAGAATAATAGTCCCTGAGTAAAACAGTGCTTTTTTTTCTCGCAGCTTCTCTGAAATTATTTTTCAGATTTTTTTTTATAACCCATTTGCCTGAATGGAATGGTATGAGTGGAAACTCTGGGTCTCAAAGCAAATACCAAAAGTACATGTTGAATATTCAACTATGTTAGGCTTAAAACATTCTGGCTGACCTTCTTTACCAGGATTCCTGAAAGCCATGGCAGCTGTAATGTGTGAAAATAATAGAACAGCGCCCACGGAAAAAAACACACCGAATTCACTGCCACTAGCTGGAAATTCCTAAGTAGTGATGCTCTCTGGGAGCTCGAAATCATTGTCCTGAAATTAGCTAACAGAGCTTGTGGAATATAATCAGCATTCCATGGCAAAGGAACTGAAATAAGCCATGTCCAAACCCTTTCAATCAAAGGGGTGTAAATGCCTGGCATGTACCCACTAATTCACTTTAAATGGGAATGGGAAAATAAACATCCCAAGGAGCAGGGGCTCTGGTGCCCGGATCCTGCTATAAAGTGCTGCACGTGTCCAGATACTAGTGCTTGTAAATCCCATGTCACTGTAGATAAAACCCTAAGTGAGACGAAGGCTGGGCGAACTAGCTACAATTTCTCATGTCTTGAGCATGAGCAACCCTATCATAAAGTGTTTATGGTTGTGTATGCAGTGCTTTTAATGGCGCTGTGACCAGGGAAAGCCTGCCTCGTGTCTAGCTATAGGATCAAAGTTTAAATGAACCTATACAAGAGCAGGAGTCAAAAAATCATACTTTAAACAAAACTATTTTACTATAAGTAAGCTATGTCTGTAGGTTCCTGGGGTGAGGGGGGTTGATAAACATGGTGTCACATCGTATGACTCAGGCAGCTGAGTGGGTGTAATAGACCCTTCATGCCTACTAGCTATCATAGATGCAGTAAGGTGAGGATGAATGGGTTAAATGAGACACAAAGGAGGCCAATATCTGACCCGGATGGAGCTGGAGAAAGACAATAACATGCCACATGCACAGGTTACCTGACTGAGGCAGTGAGAGTAATACACGCTATCTTGCTGTGCCAGTCCCCATTGTCATAGCATTAAGCAATTCAAGTCAAGGAAACGATAGGATGGAGGGAACATTGCAAGATGGCTCTTTACACAAACAATACTAGAGCGAAGGCAAACACATCACTCAGTTGTATTGCATCAGCTGCGCCCCCCCAAACCCCCCACCCCTTCCAACAACCCGTCGCCTCCGTGGCAACTGCAAGCGTCAAGTAGCCATGGAAACAGTTAAGTTACAATCACAACTTAACATGAAATAATATGCAAACAGCACAGGCCTGTGGACAGAGTTGTTACTAGGTTGTGCCAGTTAACTAACAAAAACAAGTCATGGGATACGTTAGTGAAGACTTATTTTCTTTGAATTAAATAATGAATAAACAAATACTCCTATAAATGAGTGCACCCAATTATGAAAATGTGAATGAAATATTAATTGAATGCAACACTAGTCCATGTGCGGTAGAGTTTGAAACGACTGAACCTAGGAGTTTTTCTGGAGCTCTGTTCCTCTGCAGCACGAGCTGGTCTGGGAGGGAGGGGGATCTGATGAAGTCGTGATGTTTTCATATCAGCTCAGCAGGTTTCCTGTGCAAAGAGGTCTTTAGGTGAAGAGAACACTCTGTCACAGATGGGGTTTGATGAAAATGCAATGCCAGTTGAGCAGAATCAGTGGGTGCTGATGGTTAAGAAATCTGGAGGAGGTGAATATGCCCCTGTAGGGAACAGGCCCTGCTCCGGGTCAAAGCTGGATGCGCAGTCCTCATATCGACGCGCCACTCTCTCCTGGTGTTATTTTGGTAGGTGCCAGAGCGTCTTGGAGCAGTTGCTGGCACAGTGGATGTCTGGCAAAGCTGTGATGTCTGCAGCTGGGTGGACTCCATGGCTTGCTCTTGCTTACATCCCTGGCTCTTTAAGATTTTACAAAGTTGGGTTATGTGTTTCATCAAATAGCAAAGTCCAGTTATATATTCATCCTAGATTCAACTTGATGCCCCTTTGAAATAAATGAAGACTTCTGAAAGTGCTGCATCAGCTTGTATATTAAGATTTATGACTTGGAGGGGAAGATCTTGACACACTTTTGAACCACGTAGTTGATTCAAATTGGCACTCGGTGTTGTATCTAAGGCTCTGCACAGGGCTTCCAGTGAACTGATCAGTCTCATTGGTTCAACTCTGCTGTAGAGTTGGCTACACTGCTCCAGGTGTTTGGAACAGCCTGCCCTGCTATGAACTCTTAGGTCCAGTCCTCTATGACACTTGGGCAAGAAAGCTATTGGAATGCAGCACAGACTTCAACAATGGTGAGGCAGAGGGTGAGGTAGGTGGGCACGGTACTCACATTTAGATAAAAGTGTCCAAAGCTATGCATCCACAGGGCCCCACCTCCCTCACTACGCCAATGCCAAACCATCCACCCGGTCATTCACGGTATCAGGTAATATTAACCCCACCAAAAATATCGCCGTACATATGGTCGTCGGGAACGGCCATAGACAATATTTTTAGTGGGGATAATATTAGGGTTTTTTGGAAGCACGGGGTGCGGGGGTGCGCCCCGGTCCTTTTAAAATAATACAGGGGCTGAGGGGGTGTCCTGCGCAGTTTCCATGCCTTAATATTGCAGCAAAAATATGGCAATATATCTGCATGGCGATATTTTTGCAGGGATATTAACACATGGAACCCCTGTTCACTCCATTCTAGGCATTTGCTTGCGCTACAGTCAGCCTCCACTGCTCGCGCGTGTCCAAGTCCTGTCATACACAAACTGAGGAGGGCAGGGCAGGAATGAGTTGGCGTGACAGGGCTTGACTGGACACTGAGGAGCTCGCTGATATACATGCCACCAGCGACACACACAGCGGGGTGGGGGCACTCATGGCGGACGGACGTGAGGAGAGAGGAAGGTGCAGGGAAAGTACATTGGTAAACTCACAACACTAAACCTACGTAGACGGCACCAACAGAGGATTCAGACACAATATAAGAGCTCAGCAATCAAGGGACCTTGTACACCTAAATAGCCATTCCTATTTGAAAAAACAAGTAGGTGCCTGGCTCTGATTTCAATCCAATAAACACACCAGTCCATTTCTAACAATCCTCAAAGGCAAATACTGTAATATTCCACTCGAATTTGCGGAAGTGAATTGTTGTGAGTACCCCTTCTATCAAACACCACCTCACTCAAGATACCCCAGCAGGCCCTTAGAGCCTACACCTTTCTCAAGGCTGAATGCCAGAATCAGGATTATGCCTCGGCCACCTATGCATATACAATCCGGGTGTGGTTATTTCCCCCTTGTCCGTTACCAGTAGAGGGGTGGCACAATTCTGGCAAATGTTGAAGTGCTTGGGGATCCCCTCCCCAAGTTATGAAAGTAATCCAGTTGTGCAAACTCCTTGCTTGCTGTGCCTTGCGAGGCACTTCAATGCAACCACATTTCACTGATGACACCCAACAAGGCAGAAACACTTATATCGGGGTTGCTGTTTGTACTCTTGTCTAGAGGAGAATTGGCATACATTATTGTGTTGCTCTTCTGTCATTGTGGGTGAGACCAGAAAGTTATGCAAATGCATATTTTTACTTTCGGGAGGGACAGAGAGTTAAAACACGATTGTAGACACTGCTGAGTGGGCACCAACCCATAGAACCATTGGTTATTCTCAGTAATGGGACTCTCACAAATTGGGCTAAAAGATACACAAATTGCTGGTTATATAATATGTTTTTATTTATGTATTTCAAAATACACATACAGCCATGAGGCTTTGCATATACAACATATGAGAACACTTTTATACAATACATAAATAAAAACATATTATATAACCAGCAATTTGTGTATCTTTTAGCCCAATTTGTGAGAGTCCCATTACTGAGAAGAACCAATGGTTCTATGGGTTGGTGCCCACTCAGCAGTGTCTACAATCGTGTTTTAACTCTCTGTCCCTCCCGAAAGTAAAAATATGCATTTGCATATCAAATGTTTTTTTATGTATTTCATAATACACATACAGCCATGAGGCTTTGCATATACAACATATAAGAACACTTTTATACAATACATAAAAAAACATTTCATATATCACATTTTTTAAAAAAACAATATGTAGTAAACTAAAACAAATAAAACCATGATTCATAATAACTCTAATATCTCAACACACTTCCTATATAATATATAACATTCAGATATGTGATGATTTTAAATAAAATCCAAGAAAAATCAAAGTAGTTCTAAGACTGAAAAAAATGTTATCGCCCTGTAGAGCATTTGTTCTGCTGTCATTATGATGTCTTTATGCAGCTGCAGTGTGGAGTGTGACACTCAAACTGATTGATGAAGCTGATGCTTAGCCTAAATAACCTTAGCCATGCTTCCTTTCCACAGCACCAGGAAAAGTTATATTCATTACCTTGAGCAGAAGTCCAGCAGACTAATATAGTAGCATACTATTTAGTTTCTAGCTTCATACACTGTATCGCTTTTTATTAAGTGTGTACACTCAACTTCCATCCATTAATTACACTTAATACGTACCAGGGGTCCTGGCAATTATAATGTACAGATGTTCACACCTACTGTACGTATACCATTTGTAACGTAACATTCTGTAATTTATTTTATGTATAAAATCTCATTATACTTTGTGTTGATAGATTTGTAATATTACAAAAGTCATATATTTAGTAAGTTACAATATTTTTGAATATCTTTTCTCAATGGCCACAAACAACTGTGTGTTTAGATAACAAAATGGCCAGGCAAATGTAAGGTAAGGTTTAACAAAGTTTTTTACAAAAATAAATTAATGTACCAATGTTACAATTAGTAAATTCCCATTAACATACACATATAGTACTATTATAATAACGTGTTTATTTTTTATTTGTGAAACCTCAACATAAATAGAGGGAAGACATCCAATTCAGCCAAACATGGAGAAAAAGAAGAAACATAAACATCATCACACATCTTGTAAATATAATTTAGTGTAATAATAAATTAAAACATTTACAACAAAATCTTGCAAAGGCAACAGAACTAAAAACCACATTATCTGTTGTCTGATCAAACTAAAATATAATTGGATGTTGTTAAAACAAATGTAATACTACAATACGAGTAAAAAGCATTGCTCTTTATACAGCAAAACAAAGGACAATGTTCCTTTGTCCCAAACAACAAGAACACAATTGGCCCCAATTTACCAAGGAAGATGCGAGTCATAAATCCAACTTACACCCCAAAAGGAGATGCAACGTACGTGAATGCAGTGGACATCACGCAAAGACGAATAGGCATACACAACCCCAAAAGCACATCAAAATCAATAACTCTGCAACACAATTACAAGAAAATACACTCCGACATCCACAATCAGCACTAAGCCACCAGAGGAGACTGAACAAATGAAACCCAACACACCTCCAGTAACACACCACAAGACCCATCAAACACACATACTGAGATATCAAATGTGCAACCAATAAAACAAGCCCAAAAAAGGAACAACACCCCCATGCAGAACATACACACTTTGGTAGTGCAGGTGCAGAACATCGCAAACAGACAAGAATATACCAACCAATACAGTGACAACGCACAGCAGCACACACATCATCACGCCACACGTTCCAATGTCAAGTCACACAGCACGACCCCATGACCCCATCCCAGGACATGTGTCCCTGCAATTTGGATATAGGACCTTACGCCCAGCATTGGCACAATGCCGCAGTTGCAGCCTCTACTGCATCCCAGCTGAGGAGGAGGAGGCAGGGGGAGTGGGTCTTCCACAGGAGGGTCACCCTATTTGGCATGTCCGACATGGAGGTCTCTGGAAGGTACTGCTTCCCTCTGCATGTCATCATGTACATGTCACAATATTGGGAGGGTGTCTTGCACTCCACCACCGCACAGTCACATGCCATTGGGGCACATGTGAAGCCAAAGCCCTAGTGGCATTACTGCTGGTGTTTCACAGGCCACACCTTGTGAGCAGCATCACACATGCTTGTTGCTTCCTGCATAACATCGCAGTGCATAAAGCTGTACATGCAGACCTAGTACCTGGACTCAGGCCGGAGCCACAAGCCAGGACACCTTCCCGGGGGGAGGCCATTGTGGCAGCAGCATGAGTGAGGGGGTAGCTAGTCAACAGCTTCTTGGCATGAGCATGCATGCTGACCGAAAAGAACAGTGACCGCACACGTGACAGTGTGTGTGATGAGAGGATAACACAGCCAGCAGAAACTCACCTGCCTGAGCCGTGACAACATCCCTGCCCTGAACATGAGTTTGACGCAGGCCCTGTTACATTCATGCAAGTGCTCACAATGCACACAATTTGCTACTGTGGGACACATGGGTACATGCATACTCGCAATGTAACCATCTGTACATTGAATGTATCCTGAAGCGGAACAACCTGATGTCCATGGTACACCCCTCCCAGACTCCTCATGTTCACTGTCCCACTGTCTTACTCCTCCTCCACCTCACCATGCATGGGCCATTAGCCTTGCAAGATGGAGGAGAATGTGACAGCAGGGCTCGCATTGTGCCCCTGCTGGCCACCCCAGGGCCTATGAGGAGTCAGCGCACCTGAGTGTACAGGGGACCTGTGGGGCGAAGGGGCCATTTGTGTCTACAAGGATGACAGCACAATAACAGGGAACGTATACTTAACCGCAGCACAAGATTACACTTTTGATAGAATATGGTCAGATTTAATTCCTTAGTCTTGATGATTATACATATACGGACTGTTCTTTTGTGCAAAATGTGTGTCAGTTCAACGGTCTAAGTTTTTGATATCCATAAACCATGCCCATTTTCTTTTTTCTGTTTATGTTTCCTATCAGGCCACTTGTCATAAAACCTTTAAAGATTAAGCAAGGTACACCAACAGCATTTTTTATATTGTGTTTGCAGAGAGGTTTAATGTACATAATTCAAAGAAACTGTTTCTTTCATAGAAAATATTTTACTATAATGCATATATAAACCTGACCTGACCAAGAGATGATGTTGGATGACACAAACAGCATCCTTGATGGCCCCTAATTCCCCTTTGTCGGCACACAAACAAACAAACATAATTTGGCACTCAGCCCTGCAACCTCCTCCCTTAGTGCCCTGTGTTCCTGGGACTGTCGCTCTCCTGCTTCACTCACCTCCCTTGCAATGTCCTGCAAGCCTAACCTTATGCCCTGCAGGGCCCCCAGCAACTGGTTGTTGGAGTCCACACTGCCAACTCCAGGTGTGTGAACCTGAGCCATGGTGACATGCAGCTGATTCCCTGAAGGTGAAGTGCTAGCAGTCACTGGGGCGGAGACAGTGTCCTCCATGGACGGACGAGCTGCAGTTGTCACTGTTGGTCCAGTTTGCACAATGGGGTGTAGGAGCCCCTCACCTGCAGATGGTCACAGACACATCCATGTGACTGGGATGGTGGTGTTTTCGCTAGAGTCTGGGATGCATGTGCTAGTGGTGCTTTACATGTGCCGACTTGTGTGCATGTTTTGTATATGTGTTCTGTGGATGTGTGTGTTGTGAGAAACCTGAAGGAGTCTCACATACTAGGCCCAGGGGATCTGTCATTCAGGTGGGCAGGACACATCCATCGCTTTCGGATCCAGTTCCTGGGGGTGGACCTGTGCAGGAGGATCACCTGGATTAGGGAACTCTGGCCAGTAGAAGCGGGACGCCGAAGGGTGAGATGCAGTATCCCCTTGTTAGGCTCAAGGTTGCAGTGGCATCATTGTATCTGAAGAACTAAGATAATAGACGAAGGACTTGTGTAAATGGATTTGGTACCAGAAACAGAGTGGTCCGGTGCACGTGGGTGCTCATTCGAAGGGCTCTGACTGGTACCCCTCTCCTGAACAAGGGGAATATATTGAAATAACTTTGTGGAAACTAAATGTTCCAAGAGGCCTTAAGGGAGGCCAATGTGAGGTGTTAAAGTGGTCATATGACGGTCAAGCCAAATCCCTTGTACAGTTGACAGTCTTTGACACGTTGTGAAATTGTGAAAGTGAAGCCTGACTGGAGGCTTTAGGGAAAGCCTGACTGGGGGCTGAGACCCAGACTTAGGTAAAAGGAACCTAAGGGGTCTAAAATGACTTTTTGTTGAACTGTATACTGTGGCAAGTGTGAACCCGACAGAGGTATGAGAATGAGAATACTAGAGCAATGGTACCCCCTGCTTTCTGATGAGCTTATGAAATTGTGAACTGTGGCAAGTGTGAATGTGATGGAAGGATGCCAGGAAAAAGCGAAGCGAAGTGAATCCTGCATTTATAAGAAAACATTGTGAAATGTGTGATAAGGGAAAAGGTGAACCCGACCCAGGGATGCCTATGAATTGGGGTAAACAGTGAGATACCAGTGATCATTGTGATGACAAACATAAACCTGACTGAGGGATGTCCACAGTGAGTTGATGGTCTGATCCCGACCGAGGAAGGCTGACGTTAAGAGAAGGATTGGAGCCCGCCTGAAGGGGTATCCAACGGTAAAGAGTAATCACCCAACATGAAGATTACCAGAGGGAACTTTTCATTTGTTGTTTGTAACATATCAGGTGTTCTGAAGCAAGGGACTTTGCATAAAAAAGACTTAGGCACAGAAGGCCCTCATATTGAGGAACAGTACTGTATCCTTGTGGCAGAGAAGCCCAGCAGTGTGTTGTGCTCAGGAGTCCCGCCTTGTCCCATGCTAAAAACATGGGGAAGGGAGACCCCGGCCTTGACATCCTGACTTATCATTCTGTGAACACTCTTTCTTTTCTTGTGAACACTATCCCACACTGTTTTGTAGCATAGCAGTAAGAACTGGCAATAGTTGTTTTTAGTATTGGCCATTTCATTTGATTAGATTCCACTCTGCAGCCTGCTACGTGTATGTTAATGTGTATATAACAAATGAAGGTAAAATAGGTAAGTAGTGAAAATGTGACTATTCTAACTTTAAAATTGAGTTAGTAAAAATAAAACTAGTTAGTAATTATTTAACATAACAAACAATTACATATTCATTTGTCTCTTTGTTTTTCTGTTTTTAAAGTGTCTTCTCGTGAAGTCTTTCCTTCAGTGTCCACATGTCCTTTTAAAGATCGAAAATAAATAACTGAAAATGCTAATATAATTATAAAAACTCCCAATGTTACTACTGATGGGCCTATAGCACAACTCATTAATTTAATTCACCACTACAAACGCCTAAAACTCACGAATTAAAATTAATAAAAATCAGTCAAAATTGCACTTTTCTTCAACAGTACAAACAGCACAAGCTTCTCCTATTAAATCGAAAGTGCTGTGACACCAGAACATTTAAAATATAAATCACCTAATACTCAAGCTAGTACTATTCCAAGGGTCCAAATTCCAGAAATTCCAAAAAGTAAAACAAATACATTCCCTAGTACTGTTACTAGGACTATTCAAAGTGCAAACTACCATTATGCAGGCTCCAAAACATATTTTCACCTACTATTAATACCATTTCAACGGTGCAAAGGACTTGTATTCAGTCTGAATATACATCCTGCCACTTCTACTACTTGCATTTCAAATGTTAACACTTCTGTTAAACATCGTCCTGGGAGGATAGATCAGCGGCAACGTGCGCGCCTTGGAAGCAAGACACACAGTGCAACACAGTGCAACACAGTGCAACACAGGTTTGATCCCCGGGTCCGTGCTTAGAAACCTCTGGTTATTAAGTGCGTTATAAATACCCTATCATATCATATCATAAAAAATAAAACAAGTAATTTGCCTAGTTGTGTTGCACCAGTTCCAACTCGTGTTACATTACATTACCGACAAAAAGCGTAAAACTCCTAGTAATTGAAGTAGTGGTATTTTGAAGATTAAATGTGCTGTGGTCCACAAAAGCACAAAGGATCATTTAACTATTAACAGTACTTCAATTTATACATCAGAAGGTTCACCTACAGAAGAAACAGCAAAACAAAATGTACCTACTACAGACATTAATTGAACCATTTTTATTGGTGTTATTAGCAAAATGAAAAAAAACCATAAACAAAATAAAACTACCTCTGGAACATTTACATTTGGCAATTTAAGATCTTGTATTTGGGACTACTTTGAAACTCTTTGGCCAGATGATGTGTGAAACACAACTCAACCAAATGTAAAAAGGGGTAACCCTCAAAAATATATTTGTCAGATATGCAATATAGACATCAGCAAATATTTTTACAAATGCTTATAGAAATAAAACATGCAAAAACAGAACTGAAATTGAAAAAACAGTTGCACTGTATTTTGCACAAGTAAAGCATTATACTAAAGGAAAGCATACAGAAAGTGTAACATCAGAAAAAGTACATGACCCTGTACATGCAAAATGCCCCACAAAATATCAAATTGTTATTATGTAGTACTTCCAAAATTACCAAATATTGGTCCAGAGTATTCTTGTTCTTTTTAGGCTGGTTAAAATGTAGAACAATAATTGTAGTAGGAGGAACAAATGCTGCTACTCTTCTGCAAATTTAAAGTATTATCAATTAAGATATACTATTAAAAAGTACACATGTATTAAAACCATGCATTTTCTTTGTATAATATATTATATATATGTAGGGCTAATTTCAGAAGCTATATAAGTGTCTCAAGTAATAATATAAGTCCTTTTTGTGTCTAAGTATTACTTACCTTATTCTTATTAAGCTAAGTAAATTTAGTTTTACTTAGACAACTGTTTTTCTGACTTATTCAATAAGCCCCATATGTATTTTTGTATTGGGGTGATTTACTAAGTGTCTTTTGACCGGGACCAGCATTTCCCGGCTCTTATGTTGCTTGTCGAGGCTCTGGCAGCTCCCTGGTGAATGGCAGGGTCTATAGTGGTTCCACAGGCGTCTCTCTCGTTCTCCAGTTGCATGTCCTACCTTGCAAGTGACTCGTGGGTGACGGGGTCACCTGGAGGTAAGTATCAGCAACAACCCTGTTGGTCCATCCTGCATGAACCTTCCTCAGGTTTTCCTTCCCCTCACTTTGTGGTTTCCTGCTCGGCTTCTCTCTGCCCGCCTGGTACACGTGTCCCGCTGTTCCTCCTCAGAGGATCGTTCTCACTGAGCTTCAAAGCTGAGCTCCTTTTCAACTCCTGTGCCAGCTAGCTGACTTTATTCAGGCACTTGCATTGTGAAAAAGACTAGACCGCTCACTTTGTTTCCTCAGCGTGATTTTCCACTCTGAGGTAGGACACTCAATATTCTCTAATAGGTGAAGGTTCTCAAGTACATTAGAGTCACTAGCCTTGCAATAGTTAAATTGGCTCGGCCTACAAAGGAGGGGGGGGGGATTTGGCATATTAGAAGGGACTGGGTGTATTACTGCAGAAGAATACTCCATTCTCTGAGAACAATGGTCCCCAATTCCATCAGGGGTTTCCCTCCCCATGTGATCCTCCCTCGGTGCACCACCCCCAGGGAGATAACATAACTAAAGCAGAACCAGGAACATAAACACACACATCTACAATGGACTTAGAAACTTTTGTTTCTTTTCACAAAATTGATAAAAAAGAGTTTATTTTGAAGAAAACAGCAATAGCCAGGAACATAACAACTACTTTTAATTTTGACATAATGCTGAAAAGAGGTAATTAAGTCCACAAAATCATGGCTAACTTTTTCCAATTGAGGTTATAGCTAGCGAACATTGCATGATTCAAATTTTTGGTTTAAGTGTGAACAGTGGTCTTATAATGCTGATTCTGTTCACCGATCGATTAATCCGTCTTTGCATTCTTCACAGAAAGTAATTATCTTCCATCACTGATTTCTGGCCGGTGCACATGTCATTTCATTAAAGAGAATAAATGACTGGTTTACATTTCAAATGCAACACTTTCACATCCACACATTTTCAGAACCTATAGGCTGCTCTGTTGCTCCTTATAAATGCAACCTCAAAAGTACAGATTGCTGTCTGATGATTGTCCCTCAAAAGGACAGATTGCTGTCTGATGATTGTCCCTCAAAAGGACAGATTGCGGTCTGATGATTGTCCCTCAAAAGGACAGATTGCTGTCTGATGATTGTCCCTCAAAAGGACAGATTGCTGTCTGATGATCGTCCCAGATAATGGTTATCACAGATGCGTTCTTCATGATTACTGTCCGATTACGGCTGAAGAAGCCGTCGGCTGGTAAACTGCACCCATGACAGGCACACATTGGCATAATATAGCTATGTAAAAGCGAGAATGTCAAAATATATTTCAGTACCCAATTTATAATTGTATATACACAGTACATATTTATGTTAACTTTCAATTTAAGTTACAATTAACACATATGATGTATACTATTTACATCAAATTGAACATTCATCCATCACAGTGTTAATCATGTAGCATACAGCACACCTGCCATCTTTACTTGCATAAATATTATTTAAAACTTTGCTTACATTGTGGTTTTTTCCCATTCTCCTTATGTGACAGATGACCAACTGCTTCGAAAGCCAGATCTCAGTAATAGAAACTTAACATTCCTATGTAAGCTTTCAATACAGTGAATTCTATCAGTTCTTTGTGCATATTCGACACATGTTGGCCTTCAAATTGTTAGTGCAGTGGATTCAAGGACAGATAACAATGTGACCATTCATCCAGCAATCACAGTGTGTCAGTGGGAGTTTCGTTTTGGGAACATATGCCACAAAATTGAACAATATTAATGGCAAGCTCTGCAGTGAAAAACAATGAAATATCTGAAGTATCCCACATATAAAGTATTTACTTCCATTTGAAGAGTATCAATGCGCCTGGTCCCACAACATTTACGTATTCTTTCAAAGATGACCCTAGGCAATAGGGAGACAGATTTCCCTAAACTTCAATAGGCCAATGCCCCAACAAAACGTGTGGGGCAGTTTTATGGGCCAAACCAGAATTTGAATACAAAAGTAGTGGGTTAATATACAGAGACTCCACGGACGGACCGTGAAGGGGTGCAGGGAGTGATGTTGCACCAAGCTGGGTTGACTGTTGCAGCCAGGGAAACATGTGCAATGAGCAACAATGAAAAGAAAAAAAAGTTTACATCACAAAAATTCCAGCATGCCTCCAACGAGTGCCGTTTTGAAAGGCTTACTGCGTCTGTGTATAACTATTCCAGCAAACATATTTGATATCTGCATGGATGCATGCACGCCTGGTTGTCCACCACATGTGGCCCTTCACAGTAAGATGTAAATGTACAAAGGCCACAGGCGCATGTTCATAATGCACATTGGCAAAACATATTCCTCTGCTAGTTATTTAAATGTTGGCTAACACTGTGGCACATACACAGTTGGCCTATTCCTATCTGTAGCCACTTATCATGATTCCTACTTTCCAGCGAGGTTAGACTTCTTTTATTTTATTTATTTATTGGTTATTTGTAAAGCGCATATACAAAAAATGGTGTTTCAAAGTGCCAGAAGACAATAAACGGGGGTGGAGAGAAGGAAAACATCAATAACAGGCTTACTAGCCCGTGTGTCATTTGGTTCATGCAGGAGCAGTAACAAGAAGTGCAGGGGGGAGGAGTGGAGGAAAGAGGAGGTGTAGGTCTGGTCAGAAGGGAAAATGCTAGTGTAGGAGGGAGGTGCGGGGCAAGAGGTGGTGTACAAGTGCAGGGGAAGGTGGAGGAGGAGGGGAAGAAGAGGGTCAATGGTACTAGGAAAGTGCTAAGGGGATGCCAGGTGGGCAAGTGCCAAGGGAAGCAGGGAGTGAGGACCACATGTGAAGCGTGAGGACAGGGGTAGACCAGTCTCAGTAGGGATGCACACCCCATCAGGATTGTCAAGGGAAAGGAGTCTGGAAGGGCAAGTGCAGTTGTAAGGGGGCAGGAGGGCAGGGTGCTTGGGTTATACTGGGGGAGGAGGGCCTGGTGCCCTGTGGAGCTCAGAATGGACCAGGCAGCCAGTCAATGCAACAAAGGGGGGCATAATAATAATAATAATAATTTGGCATTTATGTAGCGCTAGGAACCCTCAGGTATCTGAGCGCTGTTTATTATTACCCACAGTGTGTAGTGCTCATTGATCGACCTCAGAAGGATGAACGGCTGAGTTTGGCCCCGCCGGGATTCGAACCTTCATTAGCAGGCTCTGCACAGATGTCAAAGCGAGCGCTCTACTTTCTGTGCCACTTGACCGGCTAAGTAGGGGGGAATGAAGAAGAGAAAGGTTGGGTCTTGAGAATCTTCCGAATCTTAAGGAGATCAGGCAGAAGCCTGAGAAGGGCAGCAGGCCATTACAAAGGGATGCTCCTGCCGAGGAAAGAGGTCTATCCCACATTCTCTGCTTGGAATAACGTCTGATCTGCAGAGAATTGCAGCTAGTTGACAGAAGGTCTATAAGGGGGAGGTATTTAGGGAAAGATTCAGATGTAGTGGGGTCTTTGGCCCCAGCAAGGCTTATAGATGATGCATAGGGTCTTGAACTTGATCCTCACAGCCACCGGGAGCCGGTGGAGATATTTTTGGGCTTAAGCGATTTGGTCTCTGGGTTTGAGTCCAAGGATACCTCTTGCTGTCCTATTCTAGATTATTTGAAGGGGGCGAGGGGAGGATTTAAGCAGATTAAGGAAGAGGATGGTACAGTAGTCCAGTTTGGAGAGGACTAGAGCTCTGGAGACATGGAGGTTCTTTATAATTGTTTTTTTATGTCTGCTGCTCCCATTTCCTGCTTAGTTTTTTCAACTATTGTAAATTCATTACAAACAGGGCTTGAAATTAGGATTAGATAAACAGGAATTTCAAGCAGTGCCTGGGTATCCAGCAGTAACCGGTCACCATGGGCTACCACTAGGGACCAAGGAGCTAGTTTATAGCATTACATGGTAACTGTTGGTTTTAAGCTCATCAGTCTCTTCTACATTTGATTTGATTTGAGTCACATACTTGAAATAATCAGACTGACATTTATTGTTTTAATACAAATCAATTATATTGATTCTAATAAATGCAAAAATCAAAAAGAAATAGAAATGTTAACGTCAATCTAGTGACATTACTCCACAAAACAGTTATTAATCATAGATACATTATTTCACAATTACATCACATCTGACATACTATTCCATTTATTGTACAATGAAAACACTGTACAAAAGCTTGAAACTGACTTTGTTCAACACTGTAAAGAGAGCCAAACATTATTTGAATCTTGAATTCAACCTTTCAGCAAGTTCAGGTTTGAAAGGGCAAACCTCTTTTGCAATGTTCTGTTGGATACACTGGGCCCTGGAAAGAGAATCCTGCTCAATTACATGCATTTGCACGGCCAGCACATTCAATGTCATATATTTCACAAATTTAAAATCCATCTGCTGGAAGATTGGCTTTGCCACCCACTGTTTGCTTCTTTTGGTAGACTTCTTGTTGTAACGAGGCATCCTGTATATTCCTGCAGTTTTTGCTTGTTCCCTTTCACCTTTCTCATTTTGTGCAAGTACAGCCAGTCTTGTTCTGGCCTCTGCAACATCTATGCCAAAATCCAACTTTTTAGGCCTGTACTTTAGGCACATATTATGGAAGACCTCCAAATCTCCATTGTGGCAGAACTCGGAGAGTCCCCTCATGTCTCTTGAAAGCATTTTGTCATACACAATCTTCTCAAGCGCTGTGTGAGGAGGGGGGAACCTGGAACCAACCACATTTTCTTATACTCCTGCTCCTTGCCCAATAGCCCATGTGCACATTTGTGGTAATGTTTGTTTTCTTTCCAGGAGTGTATGTTACAACAATCGTGCATCAATCAATGCCATTTTTCAAGCAGAATATCTACAGATCCATCACAAGTTTTTGAACTCGTCCAAAGATGGCTGCTGATAAACTGTGACCAATGTAAAAAGTTTTCTGTAGCCTTTTTTTGCCAGCAGCTGTATGTTTTTTCTAAATTGATTGTGCGACTTGCCAAGCATCATATTGATGCTTTATGTTTGGGAACTGCTCTTGCATGGCCTTTGCTATTGGAACATATCTGCAAGTGCCTATAAGGTCTTTTTGCATTCCTCTGGATTGCATAACTTGAATGGATTTCATGAAACCATATTTTTCCATGGCAACAGAAGATGTACATTCAGATACTTGCACTTTGGTTTCTGTATCTTGGAAGTGGTAAGTGCAGTATTTAGCAGAAAAACCTGGACTATCACCAGGAAGCCAGAGCCTTTTGCCAGTGACAGCATTGTCCATTGACAACTGTGTGAGTATCCATGCCTGCCTAATAGCAGGGAACAAGAAATCCTTCTGAATTTGTAGTACTGGGATTTTGAAAGCAACTGGAGTCCCACAAAGTTAGAAAAACTTGAAATTGTACGGTACGTTGATCCGCTAAACAACAAAGCAGATTAACAAAGTACTTTTCCAGCAGGCACTCTTTCAAGTATAGGTTGAACAGACAATGAAAATAAGTTATGGTGGTGCTCACAGCTACCTTTGATCTTCAAGTTGGTGCCTTTGACCACATGAGTAAACTTCTCCAATGGCGTCCCACAAATTCTAGAATGCAATTTATGATTACGTTTAATCATTTTCATAATCTCGATCAGGCAGCAGTCGAATACAATGGCCCTCATTACAAGTCCGGCGATGGACCATGGTGCTTTTAGCACCATGGTCCATGCCCGACTCCGGCATGGTGGATGGCGGAATTACCGCCCCATTCCAAGGTGAGTGGGGCGGTAATTCCCCATTCCCATTTTGCCCTTCCCCATTCCCATTTTTGCCCCATAGGGCATAATGGGAATGGGGAAAGGCGCTAAGTACGGTGCCGCAAATTGCGGTACCGTACTTAGCACCAAGGTCACTTTGCGGCCTGGGTTTTAACGCCTGAAAAAAGCAGGCGTTAAAACCCGGAACCTCTTAATCAGGCGTTAAGGGTTAACGGCGCCGACGGCGCCATTATACCCTTAACGCCTGACTTGTAATGAGGACCAATATATTTTGGTTCCTTTGATAGCCAGTCACCCATAAGTATAGTGTTTTCGATCTTCGATTCCATCATGGTGGATAAATCCCCAACACTAGGAAGAGTGAAGTCCACATCACAAGCACAATCATCAATCAGTAGAGAAGAAGTTATTTCTTTTTGTGATATTTCTGATTTGTCCACATGTCTTGGGGAAACAGGACACATTGTATGCTTTTTAGATAGCAGGGTGTGGATTGGGTGAGCGTTTCTGCAAGCAATTCTGAAACATCTTCTGTGTTGTATGTTTCTTCTGGGTGACGTTGTATGCTGTAACAATGATCCAGGATTACTTTCCATGGGTCACTGTTGACATTCAATTCAAATCCAGTCACTCAACATCTGCATCATGACACTGAATCTTTTGAGGACCATGCTGAGCCTCCAAATGTAGCTGCTCCCAAGTGACAACCGTTTGGCAAGCAACATCATTAGTTTGTGGAGTTGTTTGAGTCTTACGCACCTCTTCTTCCTAGGCCTCTTCTTGAAGAGAAAAAACATGCTTAATGCATAGCACACATACAGAATATATGAATTACAACATGAAAATGTAATATCAATGAAATAACTGATAAAAAACTTATTCTATGTACCCTTGTTTTCCGAAGTTTCCTTGAAACAGTCAAATTGGATTTACCAATAACCAGACCAAGCTAAAAAACTGCATTTTGAAATTGTATGAAAGTTGAAATGTTCTCTTTCACTTAAAGGATCGTATAGACATATATAACAAAATGTCACTATGGAAACCATTAAAACATATTAAATATTCCATCACAGTTCAAATGGATAATAGCTGATATTTTACAATATCTCATTATATCTCTTGTCCATGTGTCTCTTCAATTTCAACCACTTTAGTAGTACATTCCTTGTACATAAAAAATTCAAAGAACATTGATCACATTGTTAATCAATTTAATGTTAAAATCTTTCATCTCACAAATTACTTCTTGAGAAAATTGATTTCATGATTGTCGACCTTACAGTATCAGTTAAACTATGTAAAAAGATATGGTTAATCGTCTGATTACAATTTTAAAATTATTATTGTAATAAAGACGATCACTGTGTACATGTAACATTATAAAAATACCTATTTGAAAACTGTACCTGATAACCTTCAAAGGTGTCCCAGGGAGTTGGTGCAAGATCAGCTTGCAAAGAAATATTGAATAAATTGTGGCCCCTTTAATGTGTTGTAATGTTATTTTGTTTCACCGATTCCATTTTTCGCCAAGCAGCTAAAGTTTATAAACAAAAACATACACCAATCATATAGTGAAAGGGTTTATGTTATTCAGTGACAAAAGTACTTTTTTTCTGAAGGTTTACTTTCATTGTTGCATGTGTTTCTGCGATAAATACATCAAGGTTGTTGATCTAATGCTTTGCAATTTTCTGACAGCATTGCAAATTATCAAAAAAAATAAGTTATCTTAAATGTAAAAAAAATATTGTTAATCAATAACTATTAGTATGAATCAATAAATTATGAGTTATTGAAGTTCCAGGTTCCTTCTATATATCAGTAATTGTATTAATAAAGATGTAACATTTAAAAACATAACTTACATGTACAAGATGGTCAATATTGACAAAGAAGCATACATGCCATTTTGTATCAAAAGCTAATATTATACATAACAATAATCAATATGTTTTAAGTTGAACTTGAACAAATACATATTTTGTATAGTCGCATTTGAAGGAATATTCTAAAACATTACTTGAAAGGTGAGTGAGGTTGCTACTGACTCCGAAATAGTGGTCGATGTAGTATCATGGTCCTTTAATCGATGTATATATTCATACCATTGTCCAATAGAAAATGGATATTAGCATTACAATTTGGACCACATCACAAATTATTGAAAAAAGGTTTGTGTGCAAGTTGTTTGGCCTCACAATTAGGATGTTGTGTTGGGCGTGTCTGTGGTTTCCTCCATGGTAACAGTCTGTAATTCCTTCTGTGTAGTCCACGTAAAGACAGACATGGTCATTAAAGAAAATGACCTATTTTTGAAGGACACGTTATGAGTGTGAGTTGGAAGGGCTCCCATTGCACTGAACAATTTAAGTAAGTCTAAAGTAGGGATACAGACGGTAATCTAAAGTTCAAAATGTGCAAACCACAGTACATCAGTCACGAAGAAAACCAGTGAAATAAAATATCAATGGAAATATTCCAACAAAAACTGAAAACCATTCATTATGTTACCTGTTCACAGACTATTTCAATATATTGAGTGGTCATTTATAAACATATTATACAGGCAAATTCAGAAAATGTTCAAATTAATTTAATTGGGAAGTAATTTGCGAAGGAGTCTGGGACAATTCTTTTTAGTGTACAGTGATTGTTCGTACATATCTTCTGCGAAGTGCATGCTTCAGATGCAGAATTGATTGACCCACACATCATCCAAGACATCCTTGACTCTGCTTTCAATTTTGGAGACTGAAAAGCCACAGCTCAATACCCATTTTCTTATAAAATGTAAATCCTTTGAAAATAGACGCAGGACTGTACTCTGACTTTTAGCATGGCTGTTATTAGTGTAACCCAAAATGATACAAAAAGCCATTGTTGGATTGTCCTTATGATCTAATAAAGAAATATAAATAAATATGACTTTTAAAAAGTATCACAGTAGGTAAATTTAACATAATATTTCTTTGATAATAAAAATAATGTACTAAAACAAACATGCATTGAAAACATGCACTACAAAAGATTACATTTGAAAACAATATTCTGTATTATTATGTTCTAATTACAGAGATATAAATGCATAGGACGGCTGATAATGGTGTAGACATTTTGAATAAAATAAAATGAGAATAGGGTGTGCATTGAGTATAAAGAAATAGAAGACCTAGCAGAGAACATTTACACTACAGAAAACAATAGTAAAAGTTGACTGTTACATATAAAAAGAGATGAGCCATCTCAGGAAGCAAAGTAAAAAGTGGAGACATGCGATATCCATTGACGATCTCACAGATGTTTTCTTGTTAACTCCCATAGTGTTCATAAAGGATTACAGAAGTGGGTGTGAATGTGAATGTCTGAAGTGTTCGTTCGCACCCACTAGACCTCTATGACAATGTTGGACCTCCTCAATTCCGCCAGTGCATCATCCTTGCGAGTGCACGCGTACAGGTGCAAACTGTCATTGTTAGAGGAGGGGGATGGATGTGGATGAGGTGAGCACAATAGGCCCGGAACACAGTCAAAGGACACAGACATATGTTGATTGCAAGAACGGGGTCTTCAAAGAAGAGTCTGGAAACATTGGGTCTGTGGTGGGCATGTGGAAGGGTCCCTATGCGAAAGAACCCTTTGTGGTGTACATGGTAGTCAGCACCTTGAGCGTTCCCATCCTCCCAGCCCCCTTGTGAGTGCATGCCAACAGGTGCAAACAGTCATTGATAGCGAAGGGGAGATGGATGTGGATGAGGGGAGAGTGATAGACCAGTAAACTTGTTACAGCACCCCAATCTTTTACTATACTCTTAGATGTTTGGACGTTTTGTGGACTTAAAAAAATATTTTAACAACTGTTCAGGTTAACTAATGAATTATTTTATTTAGTTCTGTAAAGTGGATGGCAATGATACTACAATGTATACTGCTGCGGTCGATGTACTGTCTGTATAAATCAACAGTATTGTCTGTGGTTGTTGGGGAATTCATTACTAATGGCTCGAACCACACAGGCAAGTATTACTCGTCAAACATGAAATCCCAGTTTTCCATGAATCTACCATGTAAATGCACGGTATGCAACAAGTCTAAACCACCTGTGTAAGAGATACAGAAATAGTTTACTTGAATGAACCAAATAATTGCATTCATTTTGTTGTCACTACCATGTACAATGTAAGGCATTGTTATGCTTTAAAAAGTACCTTTTGTCAAAAAGTACTAAAAGTACTTGTTATTTAAAATAGGGATCAATTAGAAATGTGAACGCACATTCCAGCAAAAACTGTTAGGGAGATACTTCCAAGTGTAAGTGTTTGTATGATCATTCTAAAGATGAACACTTTGGTTTAAGATTACAATTAGTAATTTATTCTATTTACAGAAAAATTATTTCGTCAGTGATCCATCAAAGTTATATTGATGTAGGGTAACAGCATATTATGTTAGACGTCTCGTTCCTCAAACACACAGCATACATACAGTGTACTTACTCGATACTTGGACCACCAGAGTAGGCATAATCTTAAAATGATGGCCAGTATACCAGGCGTAAAAGTTTTTCCTGGCGACTGGGTGCATGCTCTGTTGATTGATCCTCATGACATTCATCTGATTCAACATCGCCTCAACTTTTTTCTCTTTCAAGGATTTCCTCTTCAGGCTTGTACGGGTAGGGCTAAATTGTTGCGATAGTTCCTGAATAGTGAAGCAGCACAGAATCAACAGTGAGGTAAATAAAAAAACTTTCTATATAGAAAAGAAAAGTTTCCCATTAACATTGAATGTTAAAGAAAGGCAAGCAACACATCACCCATGTTACAAAAACACATAGCTAAAAGACAAGAGTAATAGGCTCAAACTCTCAAACTTTAAAAGTTTACAAGGACACATGTTTAAATATGGTTTGGTAAAGACATTTGTCCATAATATAAGAAATGAAAAGCCACTACTGAGTTAATTCATTTTAGGCTAGATAAGTACCAGTTCTCAGTGTGTTGTACTTGGCAGATAGCTGAGTAGAGCAGTAACAAGTCAGGGAAGCTCGAAATGAAATACACCAACACGGTGGAAAAAGAAACTCCAACGTTGTGTGATCAGAAAGGGTTTGGCATTCCTGTGGAGGCACGTCAATAGATTGCGCACAGAGGACGTTGACATAAGTTGGGGATTGGCATTGTTAAATGGGGCGTGAGTGTCTAGCGATGTCAGCATTAGGAGCGGGTGATCTGAATTAGTGCTGCTAGTGCACTTGAACTCAGGGCGATGGATCAACGGATACGATTAGCACAAGATGGCAGTGCTAAAGTGAGAAAAACTCGGGTAAGTTGCATTGGCATTTTTTTTTTTTAAGAACGATTAATGTAGGGTGTAAAATGCATGCCCAATCGATTGGAACAGTACCATTTCTGAACGAACTACCCCTTTAAGTGGCTAGACAGGATTACATTGTTAGTTCCAGTCCAACCATATATTTGTTGTGTGTCATGGGATTTTTGTGCTTTTCATCAATGGTAAGAGCAAACATAAATGTGGTTACATGTAACACTGGCCTATTTGGTATAGCCAGTCTGGATTTAGTTTCCTTCTGTGGCATGGCATTTTCTACTGGCTGGGATTCCTACTATGGTAATTCTGGCATATATTGGTGCATCATGCATGTACACGTATGGGTACAGCCAGCATGAAAATGTTTCATATACTGACATATGCTGTGCGCAAAGGCATCATGAAAATGTGTTGAACATGGTCCTGTGCACTGTTGCTGACTTGCATCTATTAGTTTTTTAAGTGCTACCATAGTAAATTGATTGACAACTTTGTGACTTTTTACCTAGAAAGTGTTGCACAAGATATAATTTTAACCAATTATTTAGAAAATATTTTGTAGGGAGAGAACCCACCCAAAGTCTCCTTGTTTGGTTTGGGCTGTGTCACTCTCTCATATTAGGCACATACATTTATGCCCTTCCAGTTGAAGAATCCACAAGCCGCCACTCAAGGAGATAATGTTCACAGTCCGGGACTACAGCTGAGAGTAAGCCTGTTGAATCAAGCTCTTATTGCCATTGGAAAGAAATCAGCAAGGTGATGCCAAACCGGAATTCTATTGTGCAAGAATGACTCCTAAGCCTATAAAGCTGGCATTGAAACCCATATATTTAGCAGATGTGTTTGATGAAGTCAAAAGAGTGTTGACAGTCATGGAACCGGATTAACTCTTAACCTTGTTTGTCAAGCAATGGAGATACAATCTTGAATATATCAAGTTCAAAGTCACACCCTGCCAAGTAATGATTATATAGAGGATTACTTGTTGGGTCTGAGAGTGGAGAAAAGAGCTTGAATTGTATTAGAATCTAGCTTCAAACTAATCTTGGAAGAAATGTGTCCAAAGAATTCTAAAGTATTTTTTGTTGAACTCAGGTTTGTTTGCAATTGTTTATTAAGTGTTACGTTGGCATTCATACTCTTCGGAGAGATGTCATGTGTTTCTTGGGTCATGTTGAAGAGCAAAAGCTTTCCACCATAGTTCAAAAAGTTGGGTGTGTGCTGTGTGACCTTGTTGATCTCATTTTGGAACCTTTCTACTGCAGATGATAGAGCAAAGCTTAGGCACTTCTGCTGAACAAGACCTAATCGGATGGCAAAAGTTGCTATGTACATTGAGGATTGATGAAGTTCAAGCTTATTCTAACCTTTGTTAAGGCCACTTCTGAAAATACAGTGGTGCCGTGTAAGCGATGCCCCATGCCTGTCATTCTCGGGGCAAGGTTGTGTTCTCTTTCTCTGTTACTAGATTAGGGTTGTGTAAGTCAAGGCATGTATGGAAATGACCATCCGAACCTCTTTTAGACACCAGTATGGTGGGAGATATCCATGTGTTGGGCCTTTTGTCAGTTCAATGATACATTGATCCAAGTAGGCTGTAAGTTAGTTTTCAACTTGGAATTTGATGTTAGGTGGAATCCCTCTGTTGTTTTGTCTGTTCTTGAGTTATCCTAGCCCTTGAAACACAGAAGGGAAAAGCCTCAAAATCACATCTGTCTCAAATTAAGGAGTATTGCAATTTTTTCTATATAAGACATGGATCAGTCCCATCTGAATGACTGTCGTTAAACAGTAGCTGCACATTCTTTGACATCTGTGTGGATGACGAAGAGCTCTATTTTGGCACTGTGATCTTTGCATGTGGCCAGTCATGCCCTGGAAGTGGAGATGTGGATCCATAATGGATATAGGTCTATGGAGGTAGGTCTTAATTTGGGCATTACAGATGACATTCTATATTCCTTATCAATTTTCAAATGTATTGTGGCACCAGAGTTGATCAAGAATTCAAGGGAGTTACCATGTATCTGCATCAGAGGCATCAGCATATTTTATTTTCAGTTGTGATGGAGCTCCCTGACGCAAGCTGTGCTGGACCGACCAACACTTTAAGATGAGTAGCAATTACCCTGGAGATGGACGGGGATGCAGATTTTATTCATACATCAATAATAGAAATGACTCAGGTAGTTAGCAAAAGGAAGACTGTTTTAATATCAATTATCTGAAACAAGGAGCATAACGAATATCAACGAATTCGCTCGATCCTCTTATTCGATGCATTTTAGTAAAAACGAAGACTTTATGCCTAATATTCATCATCATTGACATCTAACCCACGTATTAATAAAGTCATCCTACGTTGCAACTATAAAAACCTATACGAGTAGGTGATTGGCTCTGAGTGAACATCTAAGTATACGATCCATACTACTCTACAGAAATATGAATATGTGATTGGTTACTTAACATCAGGCTGGGCAACTAAGCCCTCCCCTTAATATGACCACTACGAAGGTCACTAAATACACAATGTTCCATTGGTTACAAAACTATAGGACCCCTAATTACGTGGTCCTCTACAATTGATTGGCACTCTAACCTCTGTCAACTTTTCCACCTACGTCTAGCAGCAAGCTGGCTGGCCACCCAGGTGTTGGTGAGGTCGCTTTAACTTTAGCTTCCCACCAATTCGCATATCAATCCATCACCACCTCAGTAGTCTATTGGCAATTAGGCTTTGAAGCTCTTCCTTGAGAGTGTTCTTAGCTCTGGGAAATGTAGGGAGTAGAGCCATGCTCTGCCTTCATGCGTAGGTGTGACCATCTCGTTCGTCCAACTTCATCCTTCCACATGACTGGAGACGATGAAATCAGTCCTTTTTGTGCATTTAATACTATTTTGTAATAGACCTCTGACGTCTTCCTTGTTTTGTTCAATTCTTCTGAATAGGAGTTTTGTTCTTTCACATGTTTTGTATCCAGTACCAGTTTACTCCAATCTTGATAAGCCCTTGGTTTCTTTGGCTCATCCAGCCTCGTTGGCTGAGATTCCCTTTGTAATTCAGCTTGCTTTTTCAACTGCGACACACTGAAAATTAGGCTTTCTTTCAGCCTTTTGTTGAAGTCCAGCAATGCCATAATGCATAGTGGGAACATGCATCCTTCACTTATCCATATGTATATATATATATTGGCACTTGCCACAATCTATTCACTATAAAGCTTGAGCCTAGCTTCACAATTACTTTGCTTGCTTGCGTTTCTTTTGCAACTGTACACGTGTAAAATCACTTGATATCTTCATTGATTCTGTGGCATAAGCTTTTTCACCTTGATCCCAAGATGTCACTTATCCTTGATACTTTCTTGATGCTTTATAGAATATATGCATTCGCTGGGTTCTGCATCTCTTCTAGGTATGCTAGTTCAGCTCCGCATGACGTCACCATTCTCCTGTACTGTTCATTTGGTCTGCTTCTTCAGGAATCTCATTTAAACGATCATCATATTTCCTTGTGTGCAGGTATGGTTTCCTCAATTGGAGACTTGCCTCTAGGATTCTCCTAGGTATCAGTATTCTCAAAGGTACTGCATGGTTTTCATACTCTGCCCTTTGTCAATTCAACTGCTCTGTGTATGTCTCATGTTTCGGTATAAAGCATATAGGCAATAGGGATGGTACAGGGAATATAGGTGATATAGGTCAAGTGGTTGAGGTGGGGGTACTTGGCTCCTACTCTACACTCCCTCCTCTAGGCGATTCATCGACCACTCTCCCTTCATTCTTCACATCCAGATATCATGGTCTGAAAATAGACTGCTTTGGAATCCATATCTTTATGACTCCCTTCAGACATCCTGCTGTTTTCACATGCTCATCTTTCTCATTCCATGTCATAAGCTGGCATTGTCCACTTGGACTACAATAGATTCATCTTCCTGCATATTTCTTATGATTCTTTGGATACAGGAACTTTGTCTCCTCAGGTGCATGGATACTGGCCTTCACAAGTGTCCTCCTCTGTCTTCAACCCATGTCAGTAATTTGGCAATGCAATTCCACATGGGCTTGCATAGCACCTGAACATTCCAAATAGTTGATTCAGGACAATCATACACCATCCATGCTCTGTAGATAACCCCTCTTTCTTCCCAACTGTCTGGAGACAACACTGTTCCCCAGATCTGCATTTGGCCTCTGTTTTTCTAGTGCTTGATGTTTTCCTCAGTGTTTCCAGGACTGTCAAGCTTCTTGTTTACCTCCCATCTCATTCCAGCTCCTTCTACTCCAGGCTTCTCATATCTGGTCACATGATTCTTGGTGTGTTCTCTATCTCTTGTCTTTGTATCTTGTACATAGTCATCTTCATCTGGATCTGTCCATTCAGTTGCCCATTTGATGTAGGCATCTTGTCCCATGAACTGGCCTCTTGTCTTGCAAAGTTCTGTGTGCAAAAGACAATGTGCTGTCTGGACATCTACTTCAATAGCTATGAAGATCTTGGATTTTCCCATACTGTAAGGCAGTATTGTACACACAAAGCACTCCTCTTTCGAAGCCTTCTTCCCACTTCTTTCATAAGTTGATACCAAATGTTATTTCCCAGGTGAGCTGTACTGCACAGGTAATCATTTAGCTCGGAATCATCTTCAATGATACGTCTTTTAGGTCTCATTATTCTCATATGACTTTCCATAATCATTTCATGAAGTGTGTTAGCATAACTTCTTCTACCTGGATAAATCATAGGCACACCTATCAGTGCTCCCTGAGTAGGAGAAAGTTCATAATGTCGTATCTGCTCAGTAGCCCATTTAGGCATGAACTTGTCTCGCAAAATCTTCATGTGTGTCCTTCTTTTAGGAATCATCTTTGGGTTACTTAGGATAAGACCAGGTGTTTTTGCATATATCATCTGTGTAGGTTCACTCTTTATCACCTCTTTCTCCTGTCTGTCTTGCATGTCCAGAAAACGTCTTCAGAACATGTCTTACATGCAACTGATTGCTAAGGGTGTTTATCTCAGATTCAGGCAAGGCATCATCTCTTTTTGGAACAGGAATAACTACATAGGGTCTGAACTGCCTAGTAGTTGCCACAACTGTAACTTCCTTCTGCTCAGGATGATTCACTGGAGTCTTAGCCCCATGTACATCTATATAGTACAATGTGCGTGAAAGTAACACTATGAAAAACAAAATGCAAACATATATTATACACAAATAGGATATCTTCTAGCATCAATTCTGAAAACAACGTGGGCGTCTCTAAGCATCCGGCATTATAATATTGCTGTTTACTTCACCCATTTCATTGTGTAAGGAAGGAAAAAGTAAACTTTAATACATCGCCATTATATACTGTTTCTGGCAGCTTGTTGATGCGGCTCAGTAATTTGTCCTTGATCTGCTGTCTGCCTTCAGTATACCAAGGAACAAGCTGTCGATGTCTCTCTGGGACCAGTCTTTAACCAGATGAAATGTGGATTTCTCTCCAGAAATTAAAAAAAAGCAATGACAGTAGGTCTGGATAAGCTCAGCGATGAACACCAACTTCCAGTCAATTCCTCGAATCTGCTTTAGACCAGACAACATGAGGAAATTCTTTCAATGTGAGACAAAAGTTATGTTTAATCAGCATCCTCTCGATCTGTCCTTCGAGGGAAAATTTCAGTTCTTGCACAGTAAGCGTTCACCTGTATTAAAACGCCTCTCTGGAGATCTCTTAATGCTGTATTGTTTCTCGGGTGAACGTGTGCACATAAGTGTGCCTCCAAACAAGATCAGACGATAGAAAACAACACTGACCAGTCTATATGAGTCTTCAACGGATAGGGGCATTTGCACTTTCCCCACTATACTCTGGGAGCTGCAAGATTTGCTTGATTTTTGCTGTGAGTAGTCTCCTTACGATGGGACCATTCTTAGGATCTTGCAGGAAAACATGTATACAAGTAGTTCTCCCAACGATATTCGGGTAAGAATGCAAAATAAAGAGAAAAATGTCAAATATGATCCTCGAGACGTTGTCAATGGGTAATACCATATGTGCTCCCAAACAGGAACTCAGTGTAGAATGAACAGGGTCCTGCACCCTCTTCCAGTTGTTGAAAATGAACTCAGAGTTTGGCATCATTTTCTTCTTATCAAGGCTTAAAGCATGCCTCAGTCCAAAGTCAATGACTCTTGTGGCTTAAGAACAAAAGATCTTCTTTACACCCTGAAGTAACTGCACAGAGTGTTAGAATCAGCTTCCTTTTCGCTCTTTTACAAGTGACTAAAAAGAGTATCCCGAGCCAAGCCACAATTCACCAAAACCTTTGGCTTTATTTGTCAGCTTCTGTATCCTTCTTCCTCATCATAGACCTGGTCTGCACATGTTTTGGTTCTTCCCAGATGCTTGTACTTGCTTCTGATAGGGGTGGGGGCAGATGGGTTTCTCCAGCATACATTTTGACGTCTCCTAAGAAAGTCCAAGCATGCCTGCCCTGCACTTAGACTGCAGACAGCGTGACGTCCTCTACAATAAAAGGACTGGTGAAGCAGGGTTTGTTCGTCTTCTTCCTTGTGTGATTCCGGATTAGAACCATATCACCGGGGAACAGTTGGGGTATACGTAGTTCCTTAGATTTATCTGTTGAAGCATCTCCTTCTGTGTTCTGTACTGCCCCATAACCTCGTCGCTGCAGCTAACCTGAATTGACAGAAAAGACTTTGAGTCATACAAGTAAGATATTCACGTAGCTCCATTCCTAACATTTCAGAGGTAGGCTGAGCATCACTTCTAACTCTGGATGGAGGCGTGAGGGGTGTCCTCATGCGTCTCCCTGTCACAATTTCATGGGGGGTGAGATGGACGTCTGAACCTGGTTCGTTCCTCAATGCATATAATGCCAGTGGTAGGCAATGCAGCCACCCTTTCTTCAAAGTTAGCTTCAACATGGCTATCCTTTCTTTAAGCAAACCGTTGACCCCTTCGCAGATCCCATTTCCTTGTGGATGATAAGCCAAAGAAAAATTGTGCTTTATACCAAACAACAAGCTGATCTGCTCAAATGTCTGATTCACAAAATGGGGGCCATTGTCTGACCTCATTACTTCACATACTCCCCATCTAGGAAAGACTTCTCGCACTAAAGATTTTGCTTCCGGGGTAGAGTCTGGGTGCATTCATGGACCAGCCTCAATCCATCTTGAAAATTGACAAATGACTACAATCATGTATCTATATCCATTACATACTTACAGCATGTCGTCATAGTCGATATGCAAATGCTGAAAGGGGTCAGTGGGTCTCGGGATAACTCCCCTAACTGTGCACAGTGTCTGCCCCAGCCGTACATTTTTGGCACACAATGCAATCTTACTACATAAAATGCAACGTGTTCTAAAAGATTTGGAACAAACCAATCCTCTGCAATAATTGCAGCGAGGTTCTCTCTAGTTGTGTGCGCAGGGTAGGGTAGCTACTCCAGCACCACCCTTAATAAGGCTACAGGCATCACCGGTTACCAGTGATGTCTTGTAGCCACAATGCTTCAGAGGGGTTTAAAGAACACCCTCTTCACATCCACAAATCCTTCTCATCTTAAGGGGCCTCCCCCTGGACCTCTATTAACTGTGTCTTAGGCAGATGACTATATTTCTCAGACACATTCATCATCACCACTATTTTTTCTTTTACATCAATTGTATCAAATGTCATCACACTTCCTCAACATGCAGCAAGTTTGGCCTCCTCGTCTGCTGCTTGGTTTCCGCATGAGATAAAGTCTGCACTTTTAGTGTGAGCTGTGCACTTAATGACTGCAATGGCCACTGGGAGTTGTAGTGCCTTATTAAGCCTATCCAATAAGGCTGCATGCTGCACTGGAGTGCCGTCTGCTAAAAGGTAGCCCCTCGTTTTCCAACGTGCTAGCCCTGCATGCAACGTTGACATCACGTAGGCGGAGTCACTGTACACTGATACTTCCTGCTCTGCATGATTCTCGAATGCGACTATCAACACCATTAACTCTGTAGCCTGTGCTGAATAGTGAGACGGTTATCATGCACTCACCAATGTCTGAATCTCTCCATTGGCTGTGTGCTTTATCACAGCAGCACCTGTATATCTCTGTCCATTATCTTGATCGATCCTTGAAGAACCGTCAATAAAAATAATTTTTCCATTTGCCAAAGCATTTTCTTTTACTCTCGAGATTTCATCATAGAACGTTTCATAATTTGAACATTCGTGCACATGCTCATCCTCTGCCAGTGGTTCTGCTACAAGCATGGCAGGATTCACTACTCTGTATCAAATTATTTTGATCACTGGATTCGATATAACTACTTCATTGGCAGAAGCCCTTTGGGAAGTAAGCACGCCTTTAGGTTTCTCCAAAATGGCAAATAATGCATGCTCTACAAATAACATCATGGAGCATCCCATCACTATACTTGCAGCTTTCTCTATGGCGAACGTGGCAGCAGCCAAAGACTGTTCAAACGGAAATGACCTCACATTACTGGGTCTAAAATCCCACTATAATATGCAAGGGGTGTGTACCCTAAGGTGGTTCTCTGTGTAAGAACTGCTGTCATAACAGTGCCATCTGTGTGCGAGAACAAAAATAATTCCTCAGCATAATTAGGAAACCCTAAAACTGGAGCTGTACAGATTGCTTTTTTCAACTGCTCGAACACTGTTTCCATGTCCTCAGTCCACACGATTTTTTCTTGCGTTGCTTTCTTTAAGGCCTGCAATAAAGGCCTTATGTACAAGCTGTAGTCAAAGACCCATGCTCTGACATAATAACATAGACCCTAAAATCTCTGCATGTGCTTTATCATGTGTGGCTTTGCTGTATTTAAAATTGCCTTGGCCCCCTCAGGAGTGACCTTCTTTCCTTCATGGGAAATCAATTGGCCAATGTACAACACCTCCTTTTGACAATATTGTAACCTCTCTTTGACAACCTTATATCCTTTGTCAGCAAGTATAATCATCAGCTGAACAGAATCGCTTCTGCACTCTTCCTCTGAAGTGCTGCAAACCAAAATGTCATCCACGTATTGCAAGACAATACATTCTAAATCAATATTGCTCAAGTCCATCTCAGGACTCTGTGCAAAATCGATGGAGACTCACAATAACCTTGTGGTAAACGAGTGCTTTTTAACTTAGTTTGTCTGAACGTAAATGACGTCAGATCTTGCGAGTCTTTGTGCAATGGGATTGAGAAAAACGTATTTTTCAAATCAATCACAGTGAAATATCGTGCTCCAACAGGTATATTACATAAAATCGTAGCCGGATTAGAAACTAGAGGGAACTCGGCCTCTACAATCTGGTTTATTGGGTGTAAATCTTGAATTAGTCTCCAAGACCCGCCCTGAGATTTATTGATAGGATAGGCAGCAGTATTGCAAGGTGACTCTGATGTCACTAAGATGCCCTGATCCATCATGGCGGAAATTGTCTTAAAAATACCTTCATCTGCCTCTCGATACTTAAAATTGCTCCTCGTTTCAGTTTAATCTTTACTTCTCAAACTCCTTCCAACAGGCCTACGTCATAGGGGACTGTGGTCCATAATGAAGCTGGCACTTTAGCCATGTCTCATCAAAATACTCAGGACGCTTTTGTGCTAACATCATTTTCTGAGGCTCTTCTCGTTTGATTGCTTTCACCCAATAAGTAATACTAATTTCAAATATGACTTTGTCATCAGATGGATGATCTCCAAATATGTCTTCATCAGTGACGTCAATTAATCTGTAACCTTCCCCGATGGCGATTACTGCACACGATTGTCTGCCCTCATCATCATTCCCATCAAGCAGAGCCATTTCTCCTCACACAATGGCTGCCTGGAGCTCTAAGGGAAAAACTCATCCCTCTTAGTCAAGCATAGGTATCTTTGGTATGAATTGAAAATCATCCGGTATTCGCATAGTTCTGCCTACTAGGCCTGGCAGCCATATCAACAGAATGCATACTCCATAATAGAAAACCTCTGGTTCTAAAGGTATTACTCTCATGGCTATCCGTCATGCAAATGCCATAATAATTTCACACACATTTAAATAATGCTTTCCTGGTGTCAAACATACCATGCCTTCATCAGTGAACAAAATTGTCATGTTCAATTTTGTCATTAAATCTCGACCTAATATGTTGACAGGTGTCTGCCTTGAATATAGCAGTGGCACCGACATGTCACATTCTCCTAAAGAGACTGGTAATTCTTCAGTGAAAGGAACTCCCGTTGTAACTACTGAAAAACCTTGAGTATTCATGACATTTCCAGACATCGAAAATTTCCCCTCTCGCATACATGAGTGTGTTGCACCCGTGTTTACTAAAAACAAAAAAGATTTGCATCCTATATTGACGTCTACCCTTGGATCCTCATGAGGATTTGGCATCACAGATAGTATTTAAAACATCAAGTCTCCCAGTGAGCTGTCCTATTGTGGGTACAGCCTAATTCCATTACCTTTAAAAGGATTCCCTCCATCGACAGTGACACCCCCTACTCTAGGAGTCATGAACTGTCCTGTACTTGTTCTTTGTTGAATCTGCATAGGAGAGTGCTGTGACTGCCCTACTGGCTGATTCACTGCAACTTGCTGGCCCTCATTACGATACTGGTGCTAAACCATGGCGCTATTAGCACCATGGTTGGCGCCGGTATCGTAATGAGTCCGCCAATGTTCAATGGGGAATTACCACTCCATTCCAAGGTTGGCGGGGCGGTAATTCCCCATTGAACATTGGCCCTTCCCCATTCCCATTTTTTCCCCTTAGGGCTCAATGGGACTGGGGAAGGCGGTAAGTACGGTACCGCAAATTGCAGTACCGTACTTACCTTGAGAGTCCCTTTGCGGGTCCCTACTTTAAGAGTTGGTCTAGACCAGCCGTTCAGGTCGGGCCCCGTAAAGGGACCTCGTAGTAAGGCGCTAAGTGGTTAGTGGCGCTGCAGCCTTTTACGGCGCCGTTAACCACTTAGCGCCAGGGTCGTAATGAGGGCCGCTGTGTTTGAGAGCCTTGCTGCACTCTCGGTGCTTCTTGCTGCTGCATTGTTTGATTCTGGAAAAATCCATCTCCAGTCTGCTGTGAATATGCAGGCAGGTTTAAAGTCCCCCTCTTGAGAATTGTCCATTTTGCATGAATCCTTGACTTCTGCACATGCGGGCGAAGTGCAGTGTCATGCCACATGTCCAACATATAGGTGGCCTCCTAATTTGCCCATCCTGCATGTTTTGATCATCATTTTTGATGTTCTGAAACCCACCTTGATTATTCTGCCAATTTCCTTGATTATTCTGAAAACGTCTTCCTCGAAATTCACCCCTTCCTCTTGGAAAAAATCCACTATTACCCTGATCCAACTGCTTTTGGTTATTCACCTGCGGCATGTTCATCAACTGCTGTGAGTTCGATCCATCTACACTAGTTAACATTGCTCCTTCCTGGGCATACTTGGATAACTTTTTCTGTACTAATTTTGCCTCTTCTCCTTTTCTAACATTGTCCTCTTTGCGATTCTTTTGTTGCAAGAGTCTGCAATAATGTGCTAAGGTCAGTTGAATTTCCAACCACGGTCTCGCTTCCATACCCACTAACATCTTGAGCTGCTTCTGCACAGGGTCTGGCAGCCCTTGGCACAATATATGATAAAACACAGTTATAGATTTTCTCCAAGCCGTACGCGTTTCCAAGGCCCATGCCTCTTCATAATTCTGAATGTAAACAAGCGGGTCATCTCCTTCCATCATCTTTTTGGTCATTATAGCTCCCAAATCAGACGTGTCTGGATACAGTACTCTAAGCGCTTTCCAGACCGCCGCTCTACAATTATCGAACAGTGCTCCATCGTGAGCAGTGTTAACTAGAGTAACACCAGAGTACCCTGCTCTCGTCCAAACGTCATCAGCTCTCTCACCAAGTATGGCGATCAGGAGACCCTTTTTGTCCCCTATGACCAATGTGTTTCCTCCCGTCATCTTTTCTAATTCATGTATCCATTTCCCAGCACCCAAAGTCAGACTCAGGAGTTTACACCTTAAATTGTCCTTATCCATCTTGGGCCAGAGTAGATACTGTGATCTAGCTACCCACATTTCTCTAGCAAGGGAAACTGTGAAGCCCCAAACTCCTCCTCATTTCTCATCATCTGTCTATCCACCACAGGGACGATATTCCCGCATCGCCTTCTACCTGGCAATGACCTCAATCTGCTCACATAAGGTGGTGATGGAGATGCTCTTTAAGTTGATATATCTGTGTCAATGATCATTATGACCGGGGTACAGGTACATCTAAATCTGACCATCTTACTTCCTTTTCCATTGAAAAACATCTCTCAGGAACACATGCATCACCTCTCTCTTCCCCATGGAAGGTATCTCTATTTTTGTTTGACATCTCTTGTGCCGAACTTGTGCAACTTGTCTCCTCTTCGTCTCTGCTCAGAGTCAGTCTATCTAAAGACAACTCCTTCTGCTTCATGCTACATGAGGCTCCCTCTATCTCGTATAACTGTGTACTCTCGAGTCAATCCTTTTTTCCCTTCCCTTTTGATTCTTTCTGTGTCTTCATGTCATGATGAACCATATCAATCGCTTCCCCAATGCTCCTAGAGTCAAACTTGTCCTCTAGATTTGCTCTGGATGGGCCTGGTAATGACTCGTATTCTGGGAAGAATTTCTCTATGTCCTTCCATGATACCTCTGGCTCAGGATTCTTCACTTCTTTTTCTAAGTGCTCATGATCACATGCTCTTTGCCTCCTTTTTCATTCTATATCATCGTCAAATTCTCTTTGCTTCATTTCTTCCTCCCTTACCCTGTTTTCTTCTTTTTACTTCATATCCCTTCTCTTGTCTGCTCTACGTATCTCCTCATCTTTTTGTCATTTTATTCTTGTGTCTCTTAATTTCTGTTCTTCCTCTTCTATCCTTTTTTGTTCTAACCTTTCTTGCTCATCAATCGCTCTTTGTCTGTTATCACATTTTCTTTGCTATTCTGCTCTTTCTTGTTTTTTCATTAGTACGTCCTGATATGACTGCTCTCACCTTTGCCTATCTCTCCTTTTTGCTCCTTCGTCTTTCAATCGTTCCTCTTTTTCTTTATCTTTTTTATCTTGCTCGTCTTGATCTTCCAGCCTCAATGCTTCTACCATTAAGGTTAAGCAAAATCTGACCACCCATCCATTCGTTCTGTAAGAGCACTAACTAATCATCTTTATCTCTCTCTCTCCCTACCATCTCTTTATTTCTCTTCCTATATCTAGAGATGTGCTTGCTCAATCAATTCTCTCCTTATTGTGTCTCCCCTTGTCCCTCGGGACCGTAGAGATTAAATATCTCTCAGTATTTTTCTCTGGGCCCTCGTCACTGCTTTGCACAGGTGACTCATATGCCGGGTTTATGTACCATGCTGCTGCTTTAAGCTCTTTCATTGGGTATTACCCATCATCTTTCTTAATCTCATCTTTTGTTTCAGTTGAGGCGGGGGAGTAGAGGGCTCCTCACCTCCTTCTTTGCATATATTAAGTATCCAAACTATAGAAAGGCGGCTCATCTCGCTCCTCTTGTTACATCTTCCAAAGCTCCAAGCTAGATAATCGCTTCTCTAGCTTTTTTCCCGTATATGCTGCATGCAGATATGTCGCCATATGTTGCAAGACTGCCTTCGATAGTGACCCTGCTTGTGGCCATGGCATAAACATTTTATCTGCGGTTCCTTTAACCTATTCCACACTATACTGCCTAAGCTTCAGTGCATGCTTTGGTAACTGCCTACAGAGATGCATAAGTGAGTAATATTCTCCATTCTTAATTTGTTTACTCTCAACCTGTCTGACACTTGCTTGCTTTATTCACAGAAAAACAACATAATTTGAGCATGCACCACTCGTTGCAGGCTCTAATCCCATTAATCACCATTTTTACTTTAATCTTGCTAAAAAACAACCACCAAGTTCAATTCAAACCAATCAATTTTTTTTTTCCACTTAAACAGACAAACAAAACACACTCGACCGGTCACAAATATCTTTTACAATCTTTTCTCTAATACTCGTCTTGCCCTTTAGAAAATGCTCCGTGCGGAACTTAAATCAATCTCTTTGGGTCTGTCTTCAACCAGTCCTATCTCCTACGTGTTCCACTACGGGACTCTAGATTAAGATTTCTTCTGATACGTTCTTCAAAACGCAGGCCAGGGCATATTGTATTGGCGTGGCCTCTCTCACGACAATTTCCTATTGCTTGGCCACACTCAAGTCAATATTTTTCCCATTACATATAACACTCTTATTCTCACTCATTTTCCCTTCACTCATCACCCACTCGTTTTGCTAACTGTCTCAGTTTTTACTCACCATTCGCTTGTTTATCTTCGGACCCTCGGGACTGTGCACCTCTTTAACAACCTCTTCAACCTTCCGTCCAATAAGCTTCACGTAGACGTGGGATAGGATCTTGTAGAAACCAAGAGACCCGTCACACTGTGCTTGCAAGATTTTCTTTTAATTACACTAACTACTATCTACGGGGAGCTTCACGTCCTTCCAGCCGAATGGCAAAGGTCGTCCGATATTACCAGGACTCTAAAGTTTACTTGGGTCGATGGACTTCGAACCATCCTCTGCTACCAAGTGTGCTGCCCTGACCAACACTTTAAGATGAGTAGCAATTACCCTGGAGATGGACGGGGATGCAGATTTTATTCATACATCAATAATAGAAATGACTCAGGTAGTTAGCAAAAGGAAGACTGTTTTAATATCAATTATCTAAAACAGGGAACATAACGAATATCAACGAACTCACTCGATCCTCTTACTCGATGCATTTTAGTAAAAACTAAGACTTTATGCCTAATATTCGTCATCATTGACGTCTATCCCACGTATTAACAACGTCATCCTACGTAGCAAATACAAAAACCTATACGAGTAGGTGATTGGCTCTGAGTGAACATCTAAGTATACGATCCATACTAGTCTACAGAAATATGAATATGTGATTGGTTACTTAACATCAGGTGGGGCCACTAAGCCCTCCCCTTAATATGAGCACTGTGAACGTCACTAAATACATGATGTCCCATTGGTTACACAACTATAGGACCCCTAATTACATGGTCCTCTAAAATTGGTTGGCACTCTAACCTCCGTCAATACTTTTCCACCTATGTCTAGCAGCAAGCAGGCTCGCCATGCAGGTGCTGGTGAGGTTGCTTTAATTTTAGCTTCCCACCAATTAGCATATCAATCCATCACCACCTCAGCAGTGTATTGGCAATTAGGCTTTGAAGCTTGTCCTTGAGAGTGTTCTTAGCTTGGGAAATTTAGGGAGTAGAGACACGCTCTGCCTTCAGGCGTAGGTGTGACCATCTCGTTCGTCCAATTTCATACTTCCACGATTGGAGACCATGAATTTGGGCCTTTTCGTGCATTTAATACTATTTTTTAATAGACCTCTGATGTCTTCCTTGTTTTGTTCAAGCCTTGTGAAAGGGAGTTTTGTTCTTTCACACGTTTTGTATCCAATACCAGTTTACTCCAGTCTTGATAAGACCTTGGTTTCTTTGGCTCATCCAGCCTTGTTTGCTGAGATTCACTTTGTAATTCAGCTTGCTTTTTCAACTGCGACACACTGAAAATTAGGCCTTCTTTCAGCCTTTTGTTGAAGTCCAGCAGTGCCATAATGCATAGTGGAAACATCCATCCTTCACTTATTCATACGTATACTACAAAAAAAACTTTGTTAAGGGGACGTTATGGTTAAGTTGCACTACTAAAAACCTGTGAAATTGACTAAAAATACTTTATAAACGTGACATTATGGTTCAAAGTAAAATCGAAAACCCCCTGAAATTTGACAGTTATGGTAGGCTAAGCAACCATAACTGCCAGCACCACTGTGCACTGCTAACACTAGCACCCAGGACATCAAAGATGACATCACAAATGTCATTGATGACATCACTGATGACATCACATGTGCATTTACTTTTCAGAGGAGGGGGTTGTGAATGTAATTTTAGCAAAAAAATATCAGGGATTATCGGGACATGTGTAATGAAGTACATACTTCATCACGCAATGTAGTGTTCTAAAGAACATTCCATTGTAGTGTTCTTTCTAGTACAGGAACCTACTCATACATAAATGTAGGTATTGGCTGCAGCATACACCACAGAGATGCTAAATTTGTACTTTCCAAAGTTGTATAATAAAAAGGTGAATGTTTCTGTATCACACTTTTGTGGTCTGTGAAACATGTACTAAGTTGCTCATAATGCATCACTTACTACATATTTCTAGTAATAGACACAAAACATAAATAGACTACAATGCATACAAAGATGGGGCTTATATGTGGAGAGTAAAGTAAGCATACAAGAGGCAGTATCATTAGCAACTGTGTATAATCTACATGATTGGATTCACGCACAAAAATGATTGCTGTGTTTCAGGCCTGCTTCTTCCGCTATATATGTACATCAAAAGATGTGATTAAATTCAAAGGAAAGTAGTGTAAGAACATGTGAGAATAGCAACATTTATAAATGTAATACATTTTGAAAGTTAAGTTTCTGACTGTCAGTAAATAAACCCACATGGCCTAGATATGGCAGTGAACAAAAAACGAAGGGCCTACACATGTGATGTCATCAGTGATGTCATCAATGACATTTGTGATGTCATCTTTGATGTCCTGGGTGTTAGTAGCAGTGCAAATTGGTGCTGGCAGTTATGGTTGCTTAGCCTACCATGACTGTCGAATTTCAGGGGTTTATCGATTTTACTTTGAACCATAATGTCACGTTTATAAAGTTTTTTTGTAATGAATTTTACATGTTTTTAGTACGGCAACATAACCATAACGTCCCTTTAAGAAAGTGTTTTCACTGAATTGCATATGTTTTTAGTAGTGTAATTGAATGATAACATTACGTTAACAACATTTTTCTACTGCATTTATGAGGGTTCTAATAGTAACAAATAAGCATGCTACATTTGAAGTAACTGCCCACCTTCCGAAGAGTGCTACATTATCATATGCTGGCGTACAGCATGGGGGCATGTTCGAAAACTCATACACACTTCACAATAACATGTGAGCCTGGTTGATAGTACGGAAGTACATTGTATATTCTTGTAGGAACTTGTAACTGCTAAATTTCCGGCGCAGAACTCCACAGGGCAAGTTTACAGTACAATGGAAGCAAGAGTGCATAAAGAAGTCTCTGGATCATTAACCCCCATTCCTCCCCAGAAAATGGGGGATGAATGCCATTAGCAATCGAGATTTTACAGCAGTAACCCGTGGTACCAAAAAAAGAGGATGTTTTGTCTTCAACCGGAACGCCTCCGGCATTCCCGGCTGAAGAAAACAAATCCTTTTCCAAGATGGCCACCATAGAAATGGAAGAAGGATGTTGGATAGAAACCCTTCTTCGCTTTCCACTACAGCCTGCAGAAAGCAAAAATGAAACTGTGTGATCGTAATGGCAGCACCACATTTTTGTTCCTTGAGAAATGGGTCGTTATGAGCAAGACCTTTACCAGAAAGCCAGTCCCTGGTGGACATGGTGACTTCAAAGCAATGTTTTGTCCCTTCCAGTAATGGCCAGTACCCACTTCCCCGACATTGTGGCCACTAACCATACATAGAACCTACCCCTCAGAGACGGACGCTATACGGTTGATTTGTTATGTACATGACGACACTTGTTAAAGAGCAAAACACTACCACATGCACAACACAAAGCTTTTCGGTCACTGTCAATGACCTTTACATACATGTGTTGTACGTGCAGTAATTTTTGTCTATAAAAATATGTGTACAAAACGCAAAGGATTAGTCTTATTACGTCTGCACAAAATCCCAAGAAACTCTCTGATGGCAAGCGCAATCACGTCAGGAATACTGCAAGCAACACCACTACCACTCACCTTTCAACACATAATTTTGTAAGTGGCACAGGTCGAAAGGTGTGAAAATATGTGTATTGGGTGGGTGTAACCATGTATTATTTTACAAACAATTCTGTACAGCACTTTGAGTGCACCTTAACTCATTTTTCCTCTTTCAGAATGATACCAATCTTTCTGAACTAATGTTGGTTAATGGGGCATCTGGGTGACAGAAAGTGGCCTGACGGTGACAGAAATTGGCCTGACAGCACTAAAGCATATGAGATTGGCCTGACCCTCCCGTAGTCAAAGCAAGTGGTATGCAATACCTTTCTCCATAACGTTCCTTGGCAGCGTAACCAAATACGTCCATAAGGATTTACGTGCCATGATGCATCACCTACAAAAGAACACATTAGGACCTGCAACGTAGCACCCCACATTTTGAAATAGGAGAAAAAATTGGAAAAAAAGACAATAGGCCTCATTACGACCCTGGCGGTAAGGGGTTAACGCCAGCGTTAGCTGCGCCGACCCCTTACCGCCAACTACGAGGTCCCTTAGCGCCATGGCGCTTTTAACACCTGCTTTTAGCAGGTGTTAAAATCCATGGCGCTAAGGGACCATGGAGTTAATTACGCCACCGTAATTTACGGTGGCGTAATTAACGCCTTCCCCACTCCCATTATGCCCTATGGGGCAAAAATGGGAATGGGGAAGGGTAAATGGGGATTGGGGACTTACCGCCCCGCCGACCTCGGAATGGGGCGGTAAATCCGCCAACCACCATGGCGTAAACGTAGTTTACGCCATGGTGGTAAAGTCACGGCCCAGGCGGTAACTTACCGCCTGGGTCGTAATGAGGCCCAATAACATTTAAGAATTAGTAAAGTAGTTTTATTTCACAACAAACTGAGTGAAATCATCGCCCTATGGAATTAGTAAAGTAGGTTTGTTTCACAATAAACTGTGCGAAATGATCGCCCTATTCACATTTCCATAAAAGTAGTAAGTTTGTCTCTTTGGTCGACAATGTTAATGGTAATGGCCACGTTGTTGTTTTCCCATACAGAAAGTAAGCGTTGCCGGCATAGTAGTCGTTTTCATCGCACATTGATTTGCAAGACGACGTCAATGGCTGTGATCTACACCACCAGAAAGGATGGAATGCTACTCCTTATTGCAAAAGCAGTGTAAGGGCATAGAGATCCGACACGGTCATCCCACTGAATTATGACGCACAGACAACCGATGACGAACAGTTGCATTTGACGGTTAAAAAAGCTGTCACTCGGCAGCTGCAATCCGTGACAATCACAATAGGGAAGGAAGTCGCTGAGGGGGAAAAGGGAAATAAAACATGTATAATACACAACCTCTGAACAAAACAAAGTTGTAATAAATAACATTTTCAGTAAAAATTATTGCAATAGGAGGAAATGTAGTGGGACCCTATGGACGGCGACAATGTGCAATCTCCATAATGTGAAAAAAACATTTCAACGACACCGAAAGCTGGCCCGTCTATATTTATAATAACATTTTTGTTTGGAAGTAGCTGAGCGGTGAAAGGGGAAATGAAACGTGTATCAATACGCAACCTCTGTACAAAACAAAGGTGTAACATATACCATTTTTACTAAATATTAATTTAATTTGGGGATATGTAGTGGAACCCTACAAACGGTGACAATGTGCAATGTTTCTTTTTGAAAGTAAAAATTTAAAGCCAGTTCAGTGTATAGGCGTCAAAAATAAACTTAGATGATGTTGCTCCCCCACCCATTGTGTTCAGAACAGTCAGCCAGTAGTGTATTTGGAAGAGTGCCTCTTCGGGAACTGGTATTTCATGTTCGGTACAAACGTTTTTGAAGCGTAACCTTATAAAACAATATGTTTTTCTAACTGTTACTCCCTGCATTGTTTCTACTTTTTCCCTGTAGCTCAAGGTTAAAAAACAATTGACCCTTATGGGTGGCGACAAATATGTTGCCGTACTGAGCTCGTATTGAAAAGCGAAAATCAAGTGACCTTCACTCCGAATGGAAATACATTCTAATTTTGCAACAACATATCAGCAGCTACTCATGAGAACCGCTACTACCGTACATGTGCAGAAGTGATGTGTGTACGAAATAGTGCAGGTGGCAGGCTCAGATTTTAAACTGTAGGCCACCAGTCTGACCGCAGTAATGTTGTTTATGTATTTTAACATGGACGCAGTAAGTTCATTTCGTACAATGAGTAGCAAGTCCCACTGTACCGTACCACAGTGGTAACATCAACAAGAATAAATCAATGTTTGTCTTTGTACTGCCACATCTCATTAACGCTCACCTTTCGAAACAGTGTTCCATAAGTGTAACAAGTGCATTGGTGTCTTCTTCGTTTATGTATGTTAGCGGTGATGAGTACGTACAACAGAAAACGAAGTAAACATGGCGGCCGTATTGAAAGATTATGATGCATTTCATGCTGTGGCACAACCAATTGGTGAAAGCGCAACATGGTCACGGGCAGCACACCACGGAATAGCCAATTGAAATCTTCTCCACGGAGCGAACAGTGAAGTGTGATCGCGGAGCGGACATAGATATCACTAATTCTTAGAGACATACTTTTTGATCACTTTTAAGGAAACTACTGGATGGATTGTCACCAAATTTACAAAAGCACACTTTCAGGACCAAGCCCCAGTGCCTGCCGCAAATTTGGTGAAAATCCTTCCAGCGGTTTGGCCTGTAGCCGTGCGCAAAGTTTTTCCCCCATTCAGTCAATGGGAAAAAAAGAAGTTTTGGGACCCCCCTATAACTCCCCCCCTAGACAAATCCTCACCAAACTTTGCAAATAAATTCAGAGTTGCCCATATACTTTTTTGCAAAGTTTGGTGAGGATTCGTCCAGGGGGAGCAGAGTTATAGGCCGCCCAAAAAGTGATCTTCTTATGGAAACAGCAACTTAACCATAACTACACAGCCACTAGCGTGGCTGTGTAATGTATATATATTGGAATTTGCCGCAATCTATTCACTATAAAGTTTGAGCCTAGCTTCACGATTACTTTGCTTGCTTGAGTTTCTTTTGAAACTGTACACATGTAAAATAACTTGATATCTTCATCGATTCTGTGGCATAAGCTTTTTCACCTTGATCCCAAGATGTCACTTATCCTCGATACTTTCTTGATGCCTTATATAAAATCTGCATTCTCTGGGTTCTACATCTCTTCTAGGTATGTCAGTTCAGCTCTGCATGATGTCACCATTCTACAGTACTGTTCATTTGCTGTGCTTCTTCAGGAATCTCATTTAAACGATCATCATATTTCCTTGTGTGCAGGTATGGTTTCCTCAATGGGAATCTTGCCTCTAGGATTCTCCTAGGTATCAGTATTCTCAAAGGTACTGCACAGTTTTCTTACTCTGCCCTTTGTCGATTCAACTGCTCCGTGTATGTCTCATATTTCGCTATGAAGTCTATAGGCAATAGGGACGGTACAGGCAATATAGGTGATATAGTTGAAGTGGTTGAGATGGGGGTACTTGGCTCCTCCTCCACACTACACATAGCCTTTCCGTCTTTCACCACAGGAGAACAAGCCTGCATCACTGCGTAGGATTTGTGTAGGACTTACTTTGAATCTAGATATCAGATATTAGAGGTGTGTTTTGCATGCCATTCCATGATGAGGAGAGTAGTGAGGATTTTCTTGTTGAGGTCTGTGACATTCGGGAGAATATTTGCACGGTCTTATGGCTGACCAATGAGGGTCCCACAATGTGCGTCTGTCCCATGTGGTTTGCCAGGGTGATTTTGACGCAGATCTGCACGTGCCACATGATTGCCCAATGGCGGGTACTAACACTCATGCAGGAAGTCATAGTCACATCTTTATCATGATTTTCCTGCTATATTCTTAGGTTTCCAGGTTGTGTGTATTGGCCTACGGGTGTCAGTGCAGGCTGGGACAGTTTGAGTTGTTTCATGGTTTCCACCTGGGCGTCAATTGCCTTTGCCATTGCTGTTCTGGCCATGGTTAGTATGTCTTCCATGTTGCAAGTGTTTTGAAGATGTTACATGTAGAAAGCAGAGGATGCACACTCTGCAGATACTTTTGATGTTATTGATTAATCATTGGGGTATCAATGAATGTTGCAACCGTTTGTGCATATTTTTATGTGATGGCAAGATTGTCCATAGTTTTTCCTTTTTCTTGGGTTCTTGAATTGAATACATATATTTCACAGTCAATGGGCCTCATTACAAGTCAGCCGGTCCGGAAACCACGGCGGACCAGCTGATTCTGAGTCCTGCAGGCGGGAGGTATCACTCCCGCCAGGTCTGACCTGGCGGAAATAACACCACCCGGCTGCAGGCGGACATGGAAAAACCAGCTCCGCCATAGACGGAACCAGTGTTTCCATGGTACCCATCCCCATGCAGTCCTCTGGGACTCCATGGGAATCGGGATTTACAGAATTCCGCCTCCAGAATTACCGGGTCACCAGGGTTGTAATGTCCCGGTGATTCTGGCAACCACTTAGGCGGAATGGAATTACCAGTCCGGCAGCAGCCTGCTGGTTTTTACGGCAGGGCTACCGCCGGACTCGTAATGAGGCCCAATGTTTTTGTGGGGTGTTTAGGCCGATGATCAGTACATCATAGGAGTTCATGGAGTCTTTCGGTAGCTTATAGATGACGTCACGGATGGCAGCACCTACTGAGTTCATGAGTAGCCCACATGTACGCTTGCAACCTTATAGGCCCATGTCATCAAGGAATGCGTCAAAGTCGCAATGGGGGACCAGATTGCTGGAGTCTGTTATGTCAAAATGGAACAGTGTATGCAATTGTAAAGAGTCCATGGGTGGGGGAGGACCTGACTGCGATGAGGAGGATTCTGCAGGCGTAGCAGAGGAGATTGCATCATCTGGCATGGTCCAAGTAACGATGACTCACATCTGATGCCAGAGAAGGTGCGGGCCAGTGGTGCAGATCCTCTGGGTTGTTGTATGCGGTCACTATTCTTGACATGGAAAATGTCACACTATTGCCTCTATGGGGCGCAGAACAGCAATGGAATCCGATTAAGGATGTAGATTGGGCTCATGATCAGAGTGGATGTTGAAATGTCAGGCTGTATGAGATGCGCGACCATGAGCAGTGGAGCGGTAGCAGAGTACCACAGGTTAATCGTGCTTGGCAGATGCACATTGGCACAGCGCTGGCCAACCTGGCTACTGTAAATGAAGGCATGACCGGATAAGACTCTTCACCCCAAATGCGGAGGGTAGGGACCACAGTGTAGCCGCGAGGAAGCAGCATGCTGAAGGACGTGAAGTTTGCAGATCCCTTCATCACCAATGCTTTGTTTAGAGCAATGGCATAAAGTGCACACAGAAAGCAAGGACAATGGAGGCAACATCTTCTTCGTCTCGGGAGGATAGCTCAGAGGCAACACGTTCGTCTTGGAAGCAAGACGACACTGAGCAGCATAGGTTCCATCCCTGGGTACGCGCTTAGAAACCTCCGGGTATTAAGCTTCATAAATAACCAATTACAATTCTTTATTCGGGCTCATCTTAGAAGTGAAGAGAACACCCGGCCCCTCCCTACATTCCTTTCATAATCCATCCCCTGCATGTGAACAGGATGGTTAAGGACATTACACTTGGAGCTGTTGATCTGTTCAAAAGTGCAAAGAAACATTATGTAGTAAAGAAAAGTCACAGCAAGATAATTTTCCAAATGCAGAGTAAATTAAACCTCTATAACTGGGATCCGGATCTCATCTGATTACAAACCAACATGCCCCATTCCATTTGGAAGGTGCTACCTAGAAGCCAAATCTATTGTGTTATAGAGCACATAGGGAGAATCTGCTCATCAGGAGGACACAAAGCTTATAGGTGTTGTTTGGTTATTTGCCCACCAATTGACTGCCCATGGCCATGTTGATCCCTATGGCCATTCTCACCCAGTTCCTGCCTCTCCTCGCCCAAAACACCTCCTCATGGGAACTCTTTGAGATCACATCAATCAAGCCTTACCATCAAACTTTGCACTCAAAGTGCCTGCAAGTGTTTTCTCTAAGCAGTCCTCTGAGAGTTAATTACTTATTTGGAGCAGTAAACACGCTACTGGTGTAATAAAAATGTCTATACCAGTTTGGCTTTTAGCCACTCTTTTTATAAGCACTATTGGGGTAATTACGAGTATGCCGGTCTGGAATAAGATGCCGGGAACAACGTGTAGCGGCAACATTTCCAGACCGACACACTCCGAGTCAGCCAGTGGGGCCAGTGAACTACTGGCAGGCCTGACCTGCTGGTAGTTCAGGCCCCTACCAGCAGATAATCACTGAAGTACCAGCACCGTTAGTAATGGTGCCGGAGCTTCTTTGGTTCCCATCCCATAGAGTCCTACCAAACTCCATGGGAATGGGAAGTTACTGTTACTCTGCCGCCCGTAATATCCCAGTATTACCAGGATATTGGGCAGCAGAAACGGTAAACCGAGATTGCTGGTGAGCCATCGGTACTACCAGCGGCTTACCGGCAATCTTTTAATGACCCCCTAGGTGTATCCTTCACTGAGGTCCTGTTAAAAACCAGCAGTGGAAAAGCCAAGGGTTTTGGCTTGTGTATAAGTACTAGGCATTTGCCACACACTACTATGGATGCCCAGGCTCTCACCATTTTGCACCTGCTGCCATCATTGGCCAGTTAATACCACTAGGGTAGCGCCTGGCAAGTGCCTTTCCCATGCCTAAACAAAAGCACAAAATGTTGGTATTGCCAATGCTTGTTTTCTTTGCATCCTGTATTTCTGCATTTATAATGGGTACTCCCCGAATGCAAGAAAAAAACAGGACTAGACAAGCCACATGAGAATGTGACAGGGGATGTAGAATATAAGCATCAAATCACAAGGTGCCAAGCATTTCTCACTCATGCACGGTGCCTCACCAACGCGGGGCCTACAATTAAGATGTGCTGAGCAGCTGCATGGGACACCACCCACAAAGGGTGCCCTGTTGGCCCTGACAATCTCAACTCTGGCCCTATTTCAAGGATTGAGGGGTTGGCAATGAAATGGCACTTCACCTTTTGTGCTTCAAATGTTATGTTAAGGGATATTTATACCGTGCACTATCACCACCTGGGTGGTCCCTTGGTGTTCTGGCAGATCTGTAAGGCAAGAGGGTAAGGTTTGGCGGTACGTTTGTAGGACTGAGCTGGAAGAAAGAGCAAGAGAACTGTGATGTGCTGTTGGCAGCTTCAGTTCGGCTTACACCGTTCGCTGAGCGTAGGTGTGAATTTTCAGTCGGTAGTCATCATGTGCTGTTGTGCAAGGCTATGTGCGGTTTCTTTCATTGTTGCAGTGTAGTGAAGTGCTCTCGGTTTCTTTTGCTGTAGAGGTATGGTTGTGTTTAGTTTAGGGTTTGAGGGGTGTATGCAGATGGATGGATTAGTTAGTGACGATACTCCATTGTGCATTCTCAGTTTTGGCCACCTGTGGCACATATCCCTGCCAATGTCATACATTGTGGTGTGTTGCAATTCCTACTCCTATTTTCTCTGCAGAAGTGTGGGTCGTTAACAGGGCTATTTAGTGGTAGTACCCACTCTACCTCTTCCCCCCCCCACCCGAGTTCACACTAATGGATGCCCACATCACTTTACCTTCTGGCACATCCCGGCGTGCAGCAACTATCGCCTTCACCCCTTGAGTGTGGGCACCTCTTCCCTGTGCCATTGAGCTCCCTCAGTTCCGAGTGTGGTTCACCCCTCTCTCCCCTTTAATTCAAATTCCCTCTATCTGTGGTACAATTAGGTCTGTCCCATCCCTCTCCTTTGTTTCTGGTAGGGCCCTCTATGGGAATGGGTGCACCTGCGTCTCTCTCCCATTTGGAGGCCTAATTTACTTCCCTGTGCTACCCTGTGGTCTGGTTTAGTCCCCCGTCTATCCAGAATGTGTGTTCATTCCATGGGTCGTGTGTGTTGCTCATTCATTTTTGTCCCATTCTGAATCGAAGAGCCAGGTTTTTAGAATTTTACTGAATATTAGATGGATCTTCATGTTTGTATTTCTCTGGGTAGGGAGGTCCAAAGTTTAACGGCAGGAGAAGGCTGATCAACAAGCATATTCTTCATGTACGGTTTAGGTTCCAGGCAGAGTTCGTCACTGGGTGTGAGTGTTCTGGTCACCTGGTAAATGGTGATTTTCTTTTGTACGTATTCTGCTCCGTGGCCATGGATTGCTCTGTGTGTTATGCATATTGTTTTGAATGTAATTAATTTTTGATTGGCAGCCAATGTAGCCTCCTAAGCGCTGGAGTGATGTGGTCCCTTTCTGAGAGGTTGAGGAGAAGTTTGGCAGCTGCGTTCTGTATATGTTGCAGTTTCTTCAGTAAATAATCCGGCATTTCGAGGTACAGGCTGTTGGCATAGTCTATCCTGGACATGATGAGGGATATGATGGCCAGTGTTTTGTGTGTTAAGCAGAGGAATTGTACTATCTTTTGGATTGTGTGTAGGCAGAAGAAGCATTTCTTGATTATCGCTTTTACTTGTGGTTCTAAGGTTAGCTCGATGTCCATTAGGATTTCTAGGTTTTTTACAATATAGGATGTTGTGCGTGCTGTTTTTAGTTCTGTGGGCCATGGGATGTACCGGTTGCTTCCTTGGTTTTTGGATATAATCATGATTTCCATCTTGCCCGGTTTTACTTTGAGACTGTTTGTGTTCATCGATTCAAACAGTTCTTCAAGACAGTCTATTAGTTGTGTGGTCTCGTCTTCTACATCTTCGATTTTGTAGATGATTTGGGTGTCATCTGCGTAGTTGTAGCAAGTGAAGCCGTGTCTTTTGATGAGGTTGATTAGTGGAGTCATCTAGATGTTGAAGAGGAGTGTGGATAGGTGGGATCCTTGTGGTGCCCCACAGGTGGTGTCCTGCTGTGCTGATTTGGATGGTTGTAGCCATACTGTTTCTGTGCTTTTAGACAAGAAGGATTTAATCCAGAGCAGTGCTGTGTCGGTGATCCCTATTTCTTCCAGTCTCTTGATGGGGATGTTGTGGCTGACTGTGTCGAACGCTGCATAGATGTCGAGTAGTATCAGTGCTGAGCTTGTGTTGGAGTCTGCGTTGGTCTTTAGGTCATCCCAAATAGAGAGAAGTGCTGTCTCTGTCCATCTCATGGGTCAGAAGCCGACTTGTGCCTGGTCCAATAGTTGGTGGTTTTCTACGTGTTCAATTTTAGTTCATAGACATAGGTCTCTAATAGTTTTGCATGATAGGGAATGTTTGTTATTGGTCTGTAGTTTGAGATGTCTTCCACATCATCCATTCTATCCTTGAGGAGTGGTTTGATGTATGCAGATTTGAAGGCCTGTGCCACTCTCCCCATTAAGAGTGATAGGTTGAAGAGGTTTATTATGCAGTGTTCCAACGGTGTGCCCTGTGTAAGGATTGATTTATTGGTGTCAGGTGGGCAGAGGTCCATTGGGGAGACTGCTTTGTTGCTTTGTTTCACCAGCTTGAGGAATTTCTCTTTTGACATTTGGGCGAAGCTTTGCATCTTGTTCTATGGTTCCAGGGTAGGGGATGGTGCACGGTCTGGTTCTTTGGTCTACGTTGTATGATCCAATGTATATGAGTGTTTTATCATCGCATAGTTTTTGTGAAGTTATCAGTGTGTTATTGCATCCAGGGGGGTTTCTCATCTCATTTACGATGTGGCTTTTGTGATTCGGTCATCATAGTATTTTTCTGACTGCCCTATGCCTCACCAGTTGCTGTCTTTACTTCTCTATACATAATTTTAGAATAGGGCATAAATACAGACCTCTGTATTTTTTTCTTTCCTTCTAAAACAAATACCAGCTGTTGAACCCTGAAAAACATTGCAAGGTGCGTGAGACTTGAACGAGGTCCGTGGACAGGATTCATTTATCTGAAGCCGGCGAAAAAGGCTTTTGTTTCATTAATGTTTCCGTCTTGCATGCCAAAACGAGTGCCTTTATTGGAGAATAATGCACTTTCATAGGTCCCGCTGCTTGCTTTGTTTACCATTTAATTGAGGCCTTCTTTCCTGCCTCAAAGAATGATAATGACATGCTTTGGAACAGGGGAGCTCATGGTCTAAGCACCCCGTGCATAGTAATTGAGGGGCTTCTTCTGAGCAACAGAAGATGGTGCTATTTTAGTAGGGGGGGGCATTCAAGATTGTCAGCAGCTGCTTTCTCTTCCCAAAAACTCTTCTGAAAGCTTCCCTCACTGCATGCGATGAGCTTCACGAGCACGCTGCGTGGACTCTGTGAGATAAAGATGCAAGGCTTCCATTTTCGGAGATTATCGCGCGGGTTGTATAAAATGGAGGTTAGTGGATCGCGATAACGGGCGGTATGCACTGAAATCCAGGCCTTGTGGTTATTTATCTTCTCTGTCTCTAGTACACCTTTCATGTCGTTCAAAGCTCTGTAATCCTCCCCATTTCCAATAGACAGCAGATTTGTCAACTTGCTCCATGTCCTCTGGATCCATTGTATCCAGTGCTGCAATGTTAGTCAAGAGTGCTCTGCATGCTGGGACTTGTAGGCTCAGAGTGTCAAAGGTAAAAACACAAGCCCCAGCATTAAAATAACTTCTCGGCTAACAGCCTAGGGATTGATAATGAGGGTCCTGGTGAAATGAGGTATGTTGACCCCTCATGTCAGGTTCTTTGTAGTTACTGCTGAAACAAGACAAGTAATTCATAGCATAGTTTTTGTGAAGGTGCTGGTGTGTTATTGCATCCAGGGGGAATTCTCATCTCATTTATGATGTTGAATAGTTCTTTCTGGTTGTTGGTGGCTTTTGCGATTCAGTCGTCATAGTATTTCTCTGACTGCCCTATGCCTCACCAGTTGCTGTCTTTATTTCTCTATACATAATTTTAGAATCGGGCATAAGTTCAGAAATAGTTTCAGTACAGAAATTACAGAGCTTTGAACGACACCCCACACTTTCCCGTTCCCCCCTCTCCTGCACTTGCGCGATCTCAATGTCACTTGGCCAAGTAAGATCGTTGTCTCTGTCTTCCCTCTGTTCCCCCTCCCTTGCCTCGTCGCGCCTTGAAATACTTGTGTGTAGGCGCGTTATAAATGCCTTATCATATCAACTGTAAGACAAAGTTACTCCTCTTAAATTCTTTGTGAATCAGTTCCAGAGCTTTACCCTCATCTTACACTATTATTAATACTATGTGTCACCACAGCCCATTATGCACATATGTGATTTCCTAAGTGAACCAGGGGAGCATTATTCATTGTCTGAAGTATTTATCTAGGTTATAAAATCCGATACATACATTGTGTATAAAAGAATGCAACTCCTTACATGAATTTTGAAATAAATCATCCATACAATGTAAACTAATATCTTGGCCAGAGTGTTTGTGCATTAGTGCTAGAGGGTCATCACACAGAGCAAGCAAAACAGATTGTTTATGTAATTCTTGTAAACAAAAAGGAAACAAACTCTGAGTAATTCGGGCCACATACAGAAATAGAAGCAGAAAGGCACAAGACCAAATAAGCTCAAAATAATGATTACAAATTCCCTCTGCACAAATTGCTAACTCGGGAAGATGGGGACTGTGCCCGAGGAGTTCAACTGCTCGAAAGCAGAAGATGGATGAAAGAGTGTCAAGAATTGCCCGGTCTACTCAAAGCTAGCGCCTCATGAACCCACAACACAACCCACATGGCACAGTCCTCGAAAAGAAGTTGGATGGATTGCATCAACAAGCACGTACAGTACACACATTTCACAAGCAGCAGACTCATGGACACGTTGATGTCTGTGGGCTACACCGCATCTGCTCTGAACCCATAATCAGGCAGAAACCACCACCTGCTCCAGATCTATCGCATGTGCAATTGACATGTGAAATGTAAGCCGGCATAGGATGCAGCCTACAACACCTGCTGTCTCGGCAGGTTGATTTATTTCTTTTTCCCAACCTCAAGAGGCTTAAGGATAAAGTAACAGCACCTCTCCTCTCATTCCACATTATGGCGATAGACGGGAACCGAGCTGCCCACCTGCAAAGCTTACTTTGACCACATGGTAGGGGGATGTATGAAGATGCATTGATCCTTACCTACATTTCTGTGGGTTTTATGCTTATGGCATTGGCAGTGAAATGGTTTCAACGCAATCCTCTGCATATGGTCCAGTCGTTAGAGCGGGGTTTGATTCCCATCTCCTCCAACACCTTTTTCAATTGGCTTTGGCTTTGTTTTTTTTTTATTGTGTTACTTTTGTCTGCTTGTTGACAAGCACAATAGAAGAAATACGTACACAGCAGGGGGTCACATCTGTATTTTAGGGGCAGCAATTAGCCTCCTGGATTGGTGGCTGAGGCAGGTTTTGATTCAATTATTATGTAATGCTTGTTGTATTTTGCCTGTTCCTCTTGTAAAGCGCTTTGGATTAAAGCGCTATATAAATTCAATAAAATACAAATAGATATGCCCTAACCTGTGATGCAATGATGCTGGAGAGATACAAATAGTTCTGGCACCGATCAAAGTGCATAGGGTCAGAAGCGCTTGACATCCAATAACGCTTTGTATTGCCCGCTCCGCAAAAAGCAATACTTGTTAATTACATTGCTATATTAAAATTGGAAATTGGGTTTGGGGGTGGGTGGGAAGGAGGGGAAAGGGATGTGGGGGCGCACTTACCTAGATACCGGTGGGAAGATGGCGGCTTCCCGCTTCCGAGGAGGATCGGAGTGGGGATTTACCATGTGGTAAAGCCCCCGTTCTGATCCTCCTCATTGGCTGGGAGGCTGCCACCCCCCCCCCCCCTGGGTACTAATGCTGTATGTTGCTCAATTTATCTTATAAAAATAATATGTCACTTAATTGCAGAAGACTATGTAATGGCGCCTATCCAGATCCAATAAAGAAACTTGCATGATTACAATGCGCCTCATTACGACCCAGGCGGTGAGGGGTTAACGGTGCCGAAAAGGTGGCGGCACCGTTAACCCCTTACCGCCTAATTACGAGGTCCCTTTGCGGGTCCCTACCTTAACGGCTGGTTTTACCAGCCGTTAAGGAAGGAACCTGCAAAGGGACTTTCGAGGTAAATACGGTACCGCAATTTGCGGTACTGTAATTACCACCTTCCCCGTTCCCATTGAGCCCTATGGGGGCAAAAATGGGAATGGGGAAGGTCCAATGGTGAATGGGGAATTACCGCCCCACCAACCTTGGAATGGGACGGTAATTCCGCCATCCACCATGGTGCAATCGGTAAAATACCAACGTCAACCATGGCGCTAATAGCGCCACGGCTAACGCCTGGGTCGTAATGAGGCCCAATATCTTGTTACCTTGTGCATATACACCACAACGTGGAGCAAGTTGGTTCATTTTGCGTGTGGTTAGGAAGTGGATAGCTGTAGTAGAGAGGTTCTGCAAAATAAAGGGGAGGGATGTCTGCTTGACAGAAGTGACGGGGGTTATGTCCAAGCAATATAGTGTAACACGAAAGAGAGAGGACAGTCAAACCCAAATATTAGGCTTCAGACGTTCAAGATATAAAAAAGGCTGGTTCCATCCTGTAAAGAATCTGGAGAAAGAATCACCTCCTAGGTCACTTATAGGTCACGACTATTACCCAGGCATGTCTCGGTAGGAAAAGACAGTAGGACAGAGAAGGTTCTATCAATGCTTGCCTCTCCTATATAGTATCCCGAGTAGGTGCTGACGTGCCGCCAGTCTAACAGAGGATAGAAAAAAAGCTATAGTGCTAGATGTGTTCTCATTTGGTAACGATTCGTTATCTGACAGCCCAGGTGTTATATTTCTTACAGTAAATCATAGTATAAACCGGATGGCTAAGGCATGAAGGCTCACTTCATTGAAGTGTAACAATGCAGGGTACAGCAAAATGACCAGTCAGTATTGTAGCAAAAACAGCTTTCTTAGCCTGTACTGAAGGTGAAAGTACCCCAATTAAAAGTATAACTCAAATTGAAGATTAAAACAAAGTGCTGTGAAGACTGAGCCAGGGGGTTAGATGTTGCGGTTAGTGAGTCTCCCTATGGCTCTAGCGTGGTGCGTGCCAGGAAACCTCCTGCCATCTGCACGTGTGTGTCAACCGGTTTCGGCGGTCTATGTGGGTAATGCCACCTTCTTCAGGACTGCCTTCTTTAGTTATTGCAAGGCTTATCTGCTTACATCAGGTGGCTACCACTCAACTGGCCACTGTTAATGCGTAACCAGACTAAAGTGTATTTAGGAACAATCTCACCTCCAATTGCTTATGGAGACATTCATTCAAGCCCTATAAGGTAAATCAGAAGGGAACAAAGTCACTACTAGTGTGCACAAGCTAGCACATGATCAGTTTTCATCTTATTAGGTAAGCCTACAACATTGAGTACACATACACACACGTGAAGAAAGGTACTCACAGGTCATGGATGTGACTGGGGCTCAGTGGGTAAAAATGAATAACCATATAGATGGATATGGCAAATCACACAGTTTCCTCTGATATGGACCGCTGATATTGAAAGTTACAAGATACACTCCATTTAGCCAGAGGTATCCAGATGTGTGTAACTAGCATTTAGCTGAGATGCATGTTTGATTGATAGTTTTTATTGTCTATGCTTATTCATTTTTATTGCATTGCTCTCTGTTTCTCTGTACAGAGTCTTGGCTTAAGGCGCTATATAAAATATAAATAAATACAAATACAAATGCACCATGAAATGAATGCATCTAATTGGACCGGTGGTCGGTCAAAAGACCGAAAAAAAAATCTCGAAATACAATAATCTCGAATCCAAAATCCCGAAAAAAAAAAGTCGAATTTTTTATTTATTTAATTATATGCTTTTTTGGGGTCAGGTAAGTAAAAAAAATGGGTTAAAATAAAAAAAAAATAGAAAAAAGGGGGGTTGAGGGGGGAACCCCCCCATTTCGAACAAAAAACGTCATTAAAAAAAAATTCGACTTTTTTTTTTTCGAGATTTTGGATTCGAGATTATTGTATTCGGGATTTTTGTTTTCGGTTTTATTACTATAAACCAATTGGACCATGACAGATGTATATTTACATATGGTGGCGTGTGGTGTTTAGGGAGCCCATTCCATAGGGTGGCCCATAATGGGAACGCACTACATCCCGGGACACTAGTCAGTGATTCAACAAAGGAATTGCCTAAAGTCTGTCTCAGGTCATGAGAGCGGATAGCTGTTTGAGACAGCGTGGGATTCACCCGTGTGGACTAATGACAAATGTCAGCTCAATGCGTGGGCTGGGATCCCACTCCCACTAAGTAAGGCCTTCATCGTGAAGCTATATGGCCGGGATGGCCGGCGCAGTGAGACACAGAGTATATCTCTCTATGTGTCGCTCCTAGGACCTTATGTTGAGGATAGCGGCATGAGGCAGCTGCATTTAACACTATTTTACGCTCCTTAATGCGAGTACAGTGAAAGTTCGTCTGTGTGCAGAGAGCGCAGACTGTAGGCTTCACCGCACTGATTTCATCCGCTAACATGTATGTTACGGGGGAGCATGCGCAGTAAATCGAGGGGAATAAAAGGCCCCGGTTACAGTTATTCTCTTACCCGATGTATGGCAGATCTGTAGTTTGCATGGAAACGCGTCCAGCAACTTGCTGCTCGTAAACCGCGGCTGAGGGCTCGTTGTAGCTTTATGTTTGCTGCTGGTTGCCTAATAACCAGACATGAGCACTATCACTTAGTGTAGGCGGGAAGGCAGCAGTGTGCTGGTGCGCGCACAGTATGCCATCTTGGAGTGGAGACAGTAAAACACCCTTATAGGGAGAGATGTATTGTGCTGGTGAGAGAAAAGTTCTAAATAGAACACTGATGATATGTTGGAAGTCACGTCAATAACTCCATCACTGTCAGTCGTCTGTATTGATAGAACTTTCTCTGTCCTACTGCTTTTTCATACCAAGACATGCCCAGGAAATAGTCTAGATCTATAGATGACCCAGGAGGTTATTTTCTCTCCAGATTCTTTACAGGAAGGAACCAGCCTCTTGAGACATCACACTACATATGACAGTTTACGAGCATCACCCCTGCTCGTCTGAGCCAGTAGAGCGGTCATAACCAGTTGCTAGCTTGACAACATCACATTGCCATTTGTGCCAATACTTTTTGAGTCATACTGTTGTCTCAATCACAACCATCACTTGACAAAAGTTCTCCTTCTCTGCCTCAGAGCACTGCCACCCCCTACGTTCATCAGCTCTCCCTCAGAACGGTGCCACTCCCCAGGTTCTTGGGCTCCTCACTGCTTTCCAGGTTCCCACAGCACCTCCTCGCTTTGTCTGCACTAGCTGATGTGAAAAGGGAGAAGGGACTAAGAGTAGTTTGCTTCTCCTTTTTTCCATGGCAGCCATTTGTTTATGTAGTTTTGTAAATACGTGTGATGGCCGCTGCAAGGTTTCATAACTTTAACAAACAAAAGCTATTCGTGCCACTGCACACCTGCAGGTGTGCTGATAGCTGTAACCCCTTAGTGGGGGCCTTATCACTTCAGAATAGTAACGTGCCCACTTTAAGGATTTCGCTTCACTCTGCCCTGCAACTTGGGCCCCAGGCCACTACCAATACGTTCCACACCGCCCCCCCCCACCTCAGATCTCAGGTGTTTTTGCTAAAATAACAACTTCTTCTTGGATGACATCCATGCACTGGCACGACACCAACCGAGAGCGACTCGCGAGAATCCTGGTAGTCCGCAGCATGAATATATGGGTTGACCACCCTGAGAATAGGTGATGCTCAGAACGAATAGAGAACCCTGGGTTACAGCCAAGCAGTGGGTAGATCCATGCATATGGCTGGATCCAGGCTGGACCTCCCGTGGAATCGTATAAGGAGATTACAAAATCTCCTTTACTATCTGTCCTTCTCCTCCCACTCAATGCCCCTCTGCTTAGTAAGCGTTTGAGTTCATGAGGGGGAGGTGAATCACTTTATGGAACTTTAGGAAGTGGATGAACTTAATTAATTTTTTGAGTTTTAATACAGATAGAGCATTCTCTTACTCTGATAAGGAATCAGTGGGCATCACATACATCTGTGTGATCTGTCTAGTTATGAGCTACATTTACAATACAGACTATTTTAAAAGCATTATTCAGAAAAACAGGTATGCCTTGTCGCTCTGTGCCACAAAACTCTTTGTTATATTCACGTTGTCTGTCGCTCCTTGCTGGTACCTTGCTGGTACCTCAAGGTTATTGTTGAACAAAGAAAAAGGAGTCCACACTAGAAACAACTCATGTTGTTGTCATTATTCATATGAGTTCATCTAATGATGTGCTCGAAGAGTCACAAGTGCAAAGAAGCTTAGACAAGTGTCTAAGTTTATCATTATTTATTAATAGTAATGCAGTAAATAGTGACTGGTATCGATTCAGTGAAAAATACCTAAAGCTTCAAACCAGTATTTTTTCAAGAGAGTAAAAATAGTTTTTTCGATTTAACATAAAGTAAATATGGTTTGCAAAGGATGAAGAGACAAACAGAATTGAATCAACGTAAGGTATGAAATACAATTTGCAAATGAAAACACAAAAAATCGAATTTAGAAACAGAAAAAGCACATGAACTTAAATCAGACAATCATAAAAAGTTGTTTTTGATTTTCTGTGTTCTAGAGTCACGATCAATAAATGATCAGGTCTATAGTACCTTAAGGGTATGCATGGGATACCGCGCCTTTACACCGACTATCACAAAAGGCAATGGGAAGCCAATACATGCAATTTATTTTTGTACAGAAATATATTATTTCTTTATACCTCTCTCTCCCCCTAACAATCCTCCCTTCCCTACCCCACGTTATCAGTGTGTATTTTTATTTATTCAATACCTTTTTGCTTTTTCTGTAACAACAATGTAACTTTCTATGGTTTGATTGTTATTATGACTTTCGTTGTTTACAGTACCTCATTTTTTGTCTTGACACTTATTATTTTGCCTATTGACATGGGTTCATATCATGAACATGTAATACGTTAATGTCATGTAACTTGCTTGATATGTATAGGCCAGTTGACCGAAACACGTGTCATCATATGGGCGTTTGAAATGGGCGTTTTCATACAGTAAAATGTCCACAGGCATTCAAGTCCTAGATTTTGGTGCATTTAACAAATAAACCTTGACAACTTTGGAGTGTCTGGCGCACCACTGGCGTACACCAATATGATATTTGAATAGCATACTTTCAACCCTCTTTTAATTATACCTATTTGGGCGAACCCCATTCTGACAAACCTCTGTGAACCCCACATTTATGAAAGCACAATATTCAAGTGTTTGAGGTGGTCATTTCGTGGTGAGTGGAGGGTAAAATGAAAGCGTAACAGCACCTGTGCACTTTTGTTTTGCGCGCCATCTCATTTTTGTGGCTTTCCCAGATATCAGACGGCAGCTAACCAGAGTTGGCATCTCCAATTTGCTTTCCTCCTGCGTCTTGACAGCACCCAGTGTTATGCTTGAGTGAGATTCGCATGCAGGTGTGAAATCAAAGGATTCCTGTTGAAAATCCCTCATCTGATAAAGACCATGCGGATTCCAGAAGAATCGATTATAAAATGCGGCATGCAAAGTGTCAATTGCAGGCAGCGTTTTATTTCTCACAAAACAAAGTAAAAGGAGAAAAGGCAATTTCGCATTCATTTACTCTTCACAATAACACGCCTCTTTGTGAGTGCTGAATGTTGCATACAGGGGAGCTTCAAGGTCAAGCCTTACTGGTCCCCTTCAGATAATTAGCATTTTTTAGAAAATGGCTTCCTCTTCCAGCTAATTTTACAGGAATCTGCAACCATTGGCTCCCCTGATGATTTGGACTACATATCCCATCATCTGCAGCTAACATAGTTAGGGGTGAGAGATCATGGGAATTGTAGTCTAAAACATCTAGAGATCCACTTGTTCCTTGGACAGAATACCTAATTTCAGATATAGCGTCTACCAAACTACCGCATAGGACAATCTAAAGCATGTATTTGTGCATATATTCATAGCAGGTTATTGCGTGTCTTAAATCGCACCGTAGAACTGCTTCACAAGAGACTTGGAATGAAATAGGAGGGAATCCCGGTAGGCCGCGTGTGCGCTCGGCTTCGCTCAGCTTGATGTATTGTGCCGGATTGCCGGAGGCAATACAGAGCGGAAGCATGAATCCTGCAAAAATTGCTAGTGTTCCTTATTTTAATTTCCGTGTTCTTTAGTTTGCCCTTCTCCAGCTGTCAGCCTGCATCTCACTGCAGTAACCTGATCAGAGATGATGTGCTCCCTGGGTCCAGCTGGAGAACCACATATCAGAAGAAAGCTTGACTTGTAATGTCCTCATCGGAGTATATGCATTTTGCTTCCCTGGTGGGCTTTCATGTAATCTTGTCGGACACACTCCTCCACGAATACTCTATTTTTATGGAGTTTTGCAACAATGTATTCATGGATGGGCAAACAGATTTATCTCAAACGTAGGTAACATGGATCAGTTGTCAAATATGGAGTCTGTGGAGACCTGTGCTTCATCAGGTGACAGGTGCGAATGTTAGAAGGCTCCACTCGCTCTTTCATCATCAAGCAGCAATCAAAAGGTATACCCTGAGGCTCGTAAACAGATCTTCGCTTTTATTTTTATTAGAAACCTTCGCCTGAGTCCATCTTTTTGTAGAAAGCCAATCTTCATGTTTAGACGTGTTTGATCCTAACCTCCTCCTTGCACAGAACATGGCCGCCATGTTGTCACAGGACAAGACAACTGCACTAAAGTGGTTGCTATCATTGGTAGCTGAAAGAGAAACCTGCATTGTTGCTCGATAAAGGCAAGCACTTCCTGTTTATGTATTAATTTGAGACTTTTGCATATTGCATTTGTCTTTGTACTTGTGTTTGTATCAGTACAGTGCAAAATGCAACCCCTCCTTAACCACTTAGGAGGAGGCTTCCATGAAAGCCATGTGTATGTTTAATAGAAACGGAAAGGCATAGCTCAGGATCCACCCGGTCAGCACACGCGGTCAAGCAACCACCCGGTCTGCACACGCGGTGAAGCAACCACCTGGTCTGCACACACGGTCAAGCAACCACCCGGTCTGCACACGCGGTGAAGCAACCACCTGGTCTGCACACACGGTCAAGCAACCACCCGGTCTGCACACGCGGTGAAGCAACCACCTGGTCTGCACACGCGGTCAAGCGACCCTTCAAAATGAACACGACACTCGGAAGCTCATGACCTTGCAAGCTCCGATGCTCTGCCATGCTGCCTCTTCCTTGCAACCTCTCTTTCTTTCTTCCACAGCGGGAGCCTACCAGTTCTTATCTTCAAAATCAACGTACAGATTACAAACAGAGCGTCATTGTTGATAGGAGATTGGTAATGTTTCAAATCAAGGATCCATAAAGTCTACAAAGCAAAATGTAACAGAGAGCTATCGTAGAACTATTGAGTTTCTGGTGCTTGCTCAGATATGCATCTTCTGAATTTCACACTGTAATTGTAGCACCCTTTGTATATCAGCTGTCTAACTTTTTCCAACATCACCTGATTATACGTTGAATCCTATTTTATGTTGCATATGGGTGAAGTTTGTTGTTCCTTTGCAAAACCTCAATAAAATGTTTTTGAACCACAAATGAACAAAAGGAATGTTGATCAGGCACGAGAGTGGACCACCATAAAATCAGCTTTGGCCGACCCTCACTAAGAAGGGCGGAGCTTGCGCCCCGCTCCACATTCTCTCTATCCAATCAATAGATACCTGATTGATCCTGCTGTTAATTACGATGCCCCGTTCCCAGTAAAGACACTGCTATTAGCACTGCGGCCTGGAGCTTTAATCTTCCATAGAGCACCCATTGCCGGCAGGGGCGCAAATCTCTTCAGTGGGCCCGCCACTGCTCCCTAGTAGGCACACCCACAAAACCTGGACCACTCAGGACAGATGGCTTGGGGCAGGAACCTTGCAGTAGACCCCATGCTTGCACCTTGAGCTCCCGTCCACTTTTTGCTTGTGCGGCCCGGGCTCAACCTTGCTCCGGGATCCCTCCTCTGCTAGCCAACAAGTGGGACTGCTTCTGACATAAGTGGGCCAGCACGAAAGACTCCTCAGGGGACCCCCAAATTTAGGATCCCATCCTGGCCACACCTGATATACGTGGTCCAGCGACAACACATTTCTGTAGATCCCCTGTGTATGCTAGAGCGCCTGGGCCACCCAACACACACGGTCTGAGCTTCCGATTTATTTGGGGAGCCAGAATCGTCATAGGACCTCATCCAGGCAGCCCTGGTGAGGCTGCCTACAATGAGTATGGACCCTTTTTTATTTGAACATATAAAGCTCAATGTGTAGACCATTTTTATTTTGGTGTCGCCACTAAGTTAGGGATAGTTTTAAAAGTGAGGGCAGCTAGGATTGTAATTTGTGTATCCTTTTTTTAAATATAAAACTTAGAAAGCATTGGTGTACTGGAGTAGCGTTGTCTCTCTTCTATCTAGTGGCAAATCTGAAGACCGAATAAGCATCTCTGTTTACTAAAGCAACCTTACATCAGCACCCTAGTAGTGTGTGGGTCCTTGGGTCACCTCTTTAGTGGTTGATTGTGTGACATTGTATACCCTAGTGTTTTAATGGGTCTAGGGGATTGATTTGATATGATAGTTTATTTATATAGCGCCTATACACGATGTGTTTCAAAGCGCTTCAAGGCAAGGGAGGGAACAAGGGAAAAAACAATGACATTCTTACAGGCCATGAACAGTAAGGATGTGAAATTAACTATCGTACTCGGCCTGACGACATTTCAGATAGTGCAAGAGCTAAGACATAGATAAGGAAGGGAAGGGAGGGGGAGAGTGGGAAGGAAATGGAAACAGACAGGCGACTACCGTACTAGGCCTGACGACATTTCTGGTAGAGCCGGAATAAAATGAGAGGTAAGGGAGAGGGGTGCAGAAAAGTAGGGGAGAAACAAATCCAGCATTGCCACAAGACGGTGATGGTGAAACCAGAATGTATCAGAACATACTCCTGCAGAAGTAGGCTTGAGTGGGGTGAGGGGGCAGCAGGGTAGAGGAATCAAGCAAAACAGGCAACACCTGTGTGCGAGAAGGGGGGGGCACAAGGGAACATCACTTAAGGGATTAAGGTCCTTTTTTGCTCTCTACCCGACCTACACACAATCCAGAGAAATCCAAAAAGTGTATGGAGAGCGGGGGCTCGCGAGACAGGCAAGAGGCAGAGCAGTGCTGTGCTGCTTTTTATTGCAGAGCCTTGCAATTTTCTGCCTGTCACACCAGAGGCTGTGTGTTTCTGGTTAGGTAGGCCAGTGGTCAGGTATAATTGACCTTATATGTGATGCAAGCAGATTTGAAGAGGACCCTTGATGGGATGGGTAGCGAGTGTCATTCTCTTTGGATCGGGGAGAGAGCTTCATTCACAAGACAATGAAGAATAGGAAATGCATGTGACTGTATAGGTGATAGGTGAATTCCTGTGAGGAAACCTTTGCTGGCCCATGAGCCTATCAGGTCATGTACATGTACCCACAAATTAGGGAACAGACCTTCTGTGGAAGTAATGAGGGAAGAGATAGAGGGGGAGACAGGGTAAGTCACATTACTATCTGCGGGCAGCCACAATCCAGATGTATGGAAGGAAGGTCATCTTATCTGGCATTTTTCATGTTATGTGGATGCCACTGAGCTCTCATTCATGCTTCCCTCTGCCTCCTCTCCTCCCTCCCTCATTCCTGACTGTCTATCCTTGATTCAAGTTTGGTAGGCCTCCAACGATCTTTGCCTTAATGGCAGCAAGACGAAGATCCTTCTCATTGTGACCCCTGCTCGTGCTTTCCCTCTCTCACTCTGGCCGCCCTCCTTGGGCCCTCTATCCATGCATTCCAGTGAGACATAAAACCTTGAGGTCATCTTTGACTCCACCCACTCCTTCTCTCCTCACATCACAGACCTTGCCAATAAGGCCCACTTCTAGCTGCACCTCCTCAGAGGTATTCTACCTTTCCTCACTTTCTCCCAAAAGCTCACTGTCTCTAGATCCCTGGTTCTCTCCAGGCTGGACTACTGCAACAGCCTCTTTCTGAATCTGCCTACCTCTACTCTTCGCCCCCTGCTACTAATCCAGAGCAGGACTGCAAGACTTATCCTTGGCCTCAAGCCCAGGGACTGGATCTCTCCAACCCTGAAATCTCTCCACTGGCTCCCGGTGGCCACAAGGATCAAGTTCAAGACCCTCTGCATCATCCACAAGACTTTCTTGGGCCAGGGCCCTCACTACATCCAACCCTCTCTTCCGAAATACCTTCCTTCTAGAGCCGTTTGCTTAGCTACATCCAACTTTCTGAGGGTAAGGTGCTTCTCCAGGCAGAGAGTGGGGTACATGTCTCTCCTCTGCAGGTGTTTTTACCGCCAGTAGGCTCTCCTCATGGTCTCGAAGACGTTTTCTATAGGAGGAGGCCCTTGGTCTACAGGCGGAAAAGGAAGATTAGGGGGAGAGAAAGAGGGATATGGTCCCTGTGGTGCAAAAATAGGTGCTTGGCCATATTGTTAGTAAGACCAGTTTTGTCTTCTTCCCCTGTTCTGACCTCTATTCCAGTTGCGACCTCTGGAGCCGCAAGAATTTTGTGAAAGCTAAAATATCCTTTTCCAATTTTTCCATCTTTTTAGTGGTAGTCAATTTGATAAACTCCTTGGTATGTTTTTCAATCAAATCAAGATTTTCTTTAATGTTTAGAACAGTAGTATCTAGGCAAAGGCTGCCTCTGCTTCGTCTATCTCGTTGCCCACTAGCATGCTCTTCTTGAGAGCAGTGTTGATTGTGAGCAACATCCTGTCACGGTAACACTTGGTTCCAACCTCTGAGAAAGCTGTTTTATATTCCTGGTCGTCAATGAAAAGGCAAGGTTCATTGCGAATTAGAAGTTCCTGGGAGATGATGTTCTTTTTAAATATGCTGTGAGTAAGTGCCCATGTATTTCGGTTCTAAACTTCTTTTTCTTAAGTTTAAGAATACTTTTGCTAGTAATGCCTGTGCTATTGCCTTCACTTACCACTTCATTAAGGGAATCGAAAAAGGAAGGTACTCGAATGGCCTCCGCTAATTGTTCTTCACTGAAGGAACAAGTGTCAATGGCTGCCATGTTAAAGACCTGGCATATAGTGGTGAAGTCAAGAAGGGCCAAGGCTGACAAAAGGCAGTTACCTGAAAGTCTCACAATAGTCAAAACGTGTAGTCTCCAAAATTAGTTAACCCATGCAGCCATTAGGTTGCACTAATACAAGCACAAAAGAGATGGGTATCCCGTTCATGGCTGACAAGGGGAACAAAAAAACTAGCACAAAATTCAAAGGGAAGTCATGTCAAGCAGAACTCCACAACAGATACATTAATATTAACCAGACTTCAAATAAACAGCTGAAGGAAAGCAAAATCAGAGCAAAACTAGAAACATATATTCAAGGTGACAAATTTGATTAATATCTGGTGAATAAAAATAAATTAAATCTGCAAATTCAACCCATAATTCATGTCGGGCTTTCATGATTGAAATAGTGCACAGATAGATAAAGTGCTAATGTATACCTCATGTGGACCGGAAATCTGGTCAACACTGAGGGACAGGAAGGGGAGGGGCAGTACTTCTTCCAAGTGAACAGGATCACGTGGGGGAAGGCTGACTGTCATGATGCCTACCCGCGGGACCCCAGACCAAGTCCAGCAACCCCGGAAGCAGGCATCAAGTTATACTAAGCAAACCCAACAACCCCTGCTAGGGGTTATTTGGGTGAAGTCCTGGCGCTTATGGCACCAGGCTCATATGGAGAGTCAGTCCTGGCGCCATAGGCGCCAGGCTCATAGATTAAAACTTACCTGATGCAGACCATGCTGCAAGAGCTCCAAGCCAAAGGAGGCTTGGAAGGGACTACTTTATCTAAGGGACTATTTTTTTACTTGGGTGGGGCTGGGGAGGAATACTTACCTGGGACTACTTTGGAGGCTATTTAAACCACGCCCGAAGAGCAGCACACGCTTCGCGTTATTCTGCATCCAGCAGCGTAACGCTCACCGTGCCTGCAAGTCTGCATCCAGTCTTCTGCCACGCCCGCCTCGAGACCGGAGCTCCTAGAAAAAGGGGAGAGAAGGAGAAAAGGTTAGAACAAGAGCAATACCTTTGATCCTTACCTGAATTCCCGATCCATCGCGCCTTCGAGCTGGAAGAAAGAAGTTATTTTATGCGCGTCGCCTCGCCTGCAGCAGCGCCGCGCTGAACTCACCGGCCTTCGCAGCATCTTCACATTCCACCGCATCCTTCTGCATGCTCCCGCCGCACTCCGGCACCTAGGGGGAAGACAAGAACAGCAAGGTGAGCCAAGGGAATACACAGAGGCAATATTAATTACCCCCCATAGACTTACCTGATTTTACCACCGGGGTACTATTCCTCTTCACGGGTCGGCGCAGCTTCCACTGCATCCTCGCCAAACCCCGGCCCCTAAGGGGAAACAAAAGGACAGCAAGGTAAAACAAAGGGGCAAATAAGGGGAAACCTCCTCACCACAATAGACTTACCTGATTTTACCGCCGGAGGCATTATTCCCCGAGACTTCATACTTTCTCTCAGCGCCTGAATAAGGGAGAAAGCAACAGGTTACATATTGACATTATTTTATCGAACTGTGTTGGATAATACAAATCCTTACCTGAATATTACCGGTTGCCACGAGGAACTCTTTGCTAGGGTCAAGCTGCAACCTGCAAGGAATCGGACAAGAGTGAAAGTCAGACATTTGAACTCTTACGAACTACATACTTACGGCGTCTTGCCGGGAATCTCAGAGTCAATATTGTTCTGGAACTCACCAATTCCTTCGAGCCAGTGAACCAACTGGTTATCTACGCGCCCCTGCGCTCAATGCAGGATGGAGAGCTCATCTTTCCAAACCATCAGGTGAGACTGTAAGAGGGGACACCAAAGGTGATCAGTGGGGAGAACAGCAGGAGGGGTTAACGCTCAACTCCACGGGTGGTTAATTCCCTTTCTTCATTTGCAGAAGATTATTCCTACGGACCTAGCAAACGAAGCTGGGTGGGACATTCCAGTCATCTCGGCACTACGTGTCACATTGGTGGAGACCGCAGCTGTCCAGTTCAGATCAACGCCCCTGTGGGAGCCACGTGAGCGTAAAACTGACGCTCCCAATTCCGGCACAGATTAAACTTCACAAACAGGCATGAAAAATCTACAGTCAATTGTTCATGATCTCAGGCATGGCTAAAAAAGCATACAAACTAAACATCATGTCAAATTATAGGGTCAACGATGGTAAATGCACAAGGTGTAAACCCAATAGAACTTTTTTGAAGATGGTAGTTTCGACGAAGTAATACATCTAACTGGGAACCAGCTGATGCCCGTTTTCTTCAGGACAAAGCACTCCGATGTACTAAGGGCCGTAGAATTCATCTAGAGCATGGCCAATTCCACTCATTTGCGGCTCTTTTCTAACTAACATAATGTTTACATTTAATAACACAGATAATGCTAAATTATTTTGAGGTTCTGTAAGAAAAACAAAAAGGGAAAGGGAAAAAAAAGACAACAACATTGTATTAAAACCACTCAAAAAGAGCCTAACTCACAGCACGTTCATGACAGAAATTCAGAAAAATATATGGTGGTAGGGAGAACAGTAAATACCATGTTCTCAACCTGGATGTGGGACTTCGTCATGCGATTGCTTCCAATGTCGAATCAAAACCACACAAACAGACCTAAATAAATTAGTCTGGGGAGACAAAACAAGGACAAGGGGTGAACTGGGGTAAGGCCCCCTAATTCAAGTCAGCCACTGCCCTAGGGGTGCGAGCCTAAAATGACCTGAAGTATTGAGGGAAATAAATGCAGTATGGGTCTCAGTATGGGGATAAAAGAATAGTCTTTTTCCAAGATAGATATCTCCTCCTTACTCAAAAAGTACACACACGACAAAATAGACATGAGTCGTGGATGGCACAAGATGAAGTGTATTTAATGGCACAGCACAGTGCAATGTTGACCACAATGGTGAAAAAGGTACACACAAACATGTCCAGGGTATATATGCATGTAAGGGTGGCTGCAAGTGAATGAAACATATGCAGTGAAGACCTGGAGTAAGTGGAACAAGTGGGCAACGGATACTTGAAGTAAAGTATGCCATATACAAGGCACAGTGTGCAGGGAGAGTGAGATGGGATGGACACAATTGGCAAAAACAAATCCAATCCCAGTTCACACACTGACCCCTCCGAATCACTTTCCCACATGACAACCACCTCCAACTCCTTCTCATCAGGACTCGGGGGTGGTCATGTGCAGAAGTGGCCACAATGTTCCTGACAGGAGCAGTGTGGATGCTGTGCTCAACACGTTGCACTGGTGCCGGTGGGCCTGGCAGTGTGCTGCTGCCCTGTGGTGCCCCCACATTCTGGGAACTTCTGATGGTTGAGGTACCTGCGGCCATCGCATTGGGCTGTGGGCCCCCACTCCTTGTGACTTTCCTGCACAGAGGGCCCCCAGTGGGTCTGTTGCAACCCTGCCTACACTGTGTTTCCTGCTCCCTTCCATGTCAGGTATCACCAACATGTACTGGCATGGTCACCCTTTATGTCATGTTTTAGGGCCATGGCTAGGGGACGCTCACTACTGCCATGATGCAGGCTAAACCAGATGTTGTGACATGTGTTGGCAGGCAATCTGTGTATGACTGTGTGCATTGGCGCCCTTCACTGGTGTACCGGGAGTAGTGCATCCAAGGAGCCTTGATTGACTGTCGTAATGACAATTGCATGGATAAATGAACAAAAGCATGCTATCACGCGTTGGCATGTCTGTCTGCCAGATGTAGCTCACGCTTCCACTGGGTGGAGGCAGTTGGTTGTTTTACATATTGAGAAGGCAGTGCTGTACCATGACACGGCCCACCTGTGCACATGCCAGGGACTCATTTATCCTCCCATTGAGGTATGCGAGGTTGTGTACGTGCAGGTTCACCTGTGTGATGCGCTGTGTCATGGAGGTTTCTGCATGTGCCATGGGCACCTGTGACTCATGCCATTAATCGCCACCGGTCCATTTTGAGTGTCACACAGCAGTCAGTATCCACCGGTGGATATGCCTGGCATAATTGCCATTGCATTCATCTGCGTATGTCATGTACATGATGGGTATGTCAAGCAGACTGGCAGATGTATGTACTGATACATGAGCTTTCCATTGAGTGTGATCCAGTGTTTGGAGGTCTGCCGAGGTCTGGCCTGCTGGACATCTGAGTCACTGATCTACACAGCTTCTGCCTCTGTCTTTGTGTTATGTTCAATGTTAAATGTTAAAGGTATTTGTACCACTCACCGTCACCAACGGAATTGGTCCCCAGGCGCTCAGGCGGATCTGTAAACGATAAAGGTGGGATGGGTTAGTAAGGTAAAGAAGGGAGTAGGATAGTTAGAGGAGTGGTGTTCTGTTGGCAGCTTCAACTCAGTATACACCGGGTGCTGAGCTTTGGTGAGGGTATCGGATCAGAGTCAGTCCATGTGTGCTGTTGTTCCGGCTTATGTGTTGTTGCAGTGTTGTGAAGTGCGTGCGGCTTGTTGTGCGAGAGATGGTTGTGTGAGTTTTTGAGTTAGATAAGTGTGCAGAGTTTGAGCTTATAATGGTTAGTGGGTTACCTGACCTTTACCATGCTAACATTCATAGTTCTGTCTGAGTGTGACACCTGTTGGCCCATCATATGCGCCGGCCAATGATTAGGACTCCATCCAGGTGTGGTCATGCCAACCCTCACACTCCCATCCAGATGCGGCGCAGGCTAGTGTCTAGAGACCTGTCCAGGTGTGGGCATGCTAACATTCACAACTCCACCTGAGCGCCACGCAGGCCGGTGTTCACAATTCTAGGTGTGGCACATGTTAGCATTCACGTTTTATGGGCGTGAGCATGTTGTCCTTCAATCGATCCTATTCAGATGCGACGCAGGCCAACGTCTATCCAGATGCGTCTGCCGGTCTGGATATGTTTGTCTGGTACGTACGAGTGGGAGAGTTACTTGGGGCTTTTGTCTGGGTCTAGGTATGTGGTCAGATTCTGCAGCCTTCCTTTGTGGCTATTTTCCATGATGTCTTATGCTCTGTCGAGTGGTTGGTTATTTGGTTTGAGTGTTTGTCCAATTTGAGAGTGGTCGAGGTTGGAGTTATTTCGTCATTGTCACTGTGTCAGACACTCGTAATATTTTCACAATAATTCTATGCACAGTTGTCCTCACACAAACACTACACAAGGTACAAGGTCTGGCGTATAAAACTAGTAAGAGTTTTAAAAATACAGCGTGTCGCTTTCTCCAACATAGTTAAAATATAATGAACTAGTAAGCAGAGATTCACAAGCGTTCACCCCGGGACGCCGTTATATACCAGCAAAATCACAGGAGAGTGACGTTCCCACAATGATGGAAAACAGACTTTCCTTGTGTCAGGCACTCATTATATTTACACAGTAATTCAACGAACAGTTGCCTTTACACAAAAACTTCACACAGTACAAGGTCTGAGCATTGCTTTCTAAAACATAGCTAAAATATAATGAAATAACAGGCAGAGACTCAAAAGCATCTTCTGCACGTTCGCCCCAGAATGCCGTTAAATACCAGCAAAATCACAGGAACGTGACGTGCCATACAATGATGGAAAACAGACTTCCCCTCTGTCAGGCACTGGTAATATTTACTCAATAATAAAATGCACAGTTGCCATCACACAATAACTTCACACAGTACAAGGTCTGATGAATAAAAATAGTACGAGTTTTTAAAATGCAGAGCATCGCTTTCTAAAAACATAGCTAAAATATTATGAAATAGTAAGCACAGACTCATGAGCACCTGCTTCATGTTCGCCCCAGAATGCCGTTAAATACTGGCAAAATTGCTGGAGCGTGAAGTGCCCACAATGAGGAAAACAGACTTCCCCTGTGTCAGGCACTCGTGCTATTTCACAATAATTCTATGCAAAGTTGCCCTCACACAAACACTTCACACAGTACAAGGTCTGATGAATAAAACTTGCAAAAGTTTTTATAATGCAGAGCGTCGCTTTCTAAAACACAGTTAAAATTTTATGAAATAGCAAGCACCGACTCACAAGCGCTCTTCCCAGGATGACGTAAAATACCAGCAAAATCGCTGGAGCGTGATGTGCCCACATTGAGGAAAACAGACTTCCCCAGTGTCAGGTGCTCATAATATTTTCACAACAATTCTATGCACAGTTGCCCTCGCACAAACACTTCAGACAGTACAAGGTCTGATGAATAAAACTAGTAAGATTGTTTAAAATGCAAAGCATCACTTTCTAAAATAGTTAAAATGTAATGAAATAGCAAGAACAGAATCATGAGCGTACACTGTGTGACCGCCCCAGGATGCCGTTAAATACCAGCAAAATTGCGGGAGCGTGACCTGCCCGCAATGATGGAAAACAGACTTCCCCTGTGTCAGGCACTCGTAATATTTTCACAATAATTCAATGCACAGTTGCCCTCACACAGACACTTCAAACAGTACATGGTCTGATGAATAAAACTAGTATGATTTTTTAAAATGCACAGTGTCGCTTTCTAAAACATAGTGAAAATATTATTAAATAGCAAGCACAGACTCACAAGCATCCCTCAGCGCTAACTCTTTTTCATGTAGATGATATAATCTGTCCCAAACACAAAACTACTTTCTGGCAGTATTGCATTTTTTCCTTATCGACTTTGCATCGTTTTTCCTCAAGCAGAATTAATGAATCTTCTCTACACTGTTCTTCTGTCGTGCTGCACACTAGGAGGTCATCTACATACTGAATAATGATGTTCTGCACATGTATGTTACCCAAGCCCATATGGAGTACTTTGTTGAAAATATTGGGGGGACTAACAATGTCTCTGTGGATGTCTTGTGTGTTGTAATCTTTGCCCGCAATACGCTGTGTGGTACTGAGATTCAGGTGCAATGGAATGGAGAAGAACCTATATTGTAATCACAGTGAAATATTTGGCCACAGTGGGAATGTTGCAAAGGATTTTGTCTCATGTATTCCCTCATCTGCTTCTCTAGATAATGGATATTGTACTCTGAGTAACACTGCGCCCTGCTTCAACTTGATACGCACTGCTCCTATGGTCTTCAAGAGCCCTACATCATGAGAATTGTCATTCCATAAGGTGCCGGGTACCTTTGCCATATCTTTCTGTATATATGCAGGCATAGATTTGACAATACGTGTAGGATAGGGTAGCTGCCTATGCTGGCCATTATTTGACACAGAACAACCTTCCATCTGACACCTCCCCTTAGTGGCTGGACTGGGTCAATACACAAAATTGTATACCACTCCTCTCCCTCTTTGTCAGTCCCTATTAACACTACCTTGTACTTTGTAACTATCACTGCTTCCAAATCTGGAGTGATAATTGTACCCAGACCATGGTCTTGAGGAACTACTGGCCTGAACACAAATTCAGACTCTCCATGGTTTATTCCCAATGCCAGGCACACAACCCAAAAACACTGTCACTCCATACAAAAACAAATCTGTCTGCAGGGGTATTTCTCTTTTAGCTTCATCGCTAGACAATGCTTGTGTTACTGTCACAACCCCAGCATAACAAATTCCTGGTATGGATCACAAAACCCTTTCTTCGGTGAATAAAATCATCATATTTAGCTTGCTTATCAGGTCCCTACCTAACAAGTTCACTGGTGTGTCTGCTAAAAATAATAACAGCACTGACACTTCTTGAGTACCTACCTTGATGGGTGAATATTCTGTAAAGAGAACAGATGGTAATGCCCCAGAGAAACCCTGTGTGCCCATTACCTTTCCTGATAAGGAAAAGTGCCATTCCTTTATGCATGATTTTGCTGCACCTGTATCAACCATAAAATCAAATGATGTATTACCTATCTTCACACCTACCAGTGGTTCCTCTACTTGGTCGGCAGTGATTGACAGGACTGGGCATGTCAGGGGCCTTTGTGGGCTGCCCTAATCAGGGAATAGTAAGGGGTTACCTCCCACCACATTCACCCCTGTATAGTGTATCACTGTGCCGTGAGACAAATGTTTTTTATCCCATGGTTAGGGTACTGACTGTTGTGTGTGCTTCTATACATAAGCTGGTACAGCATTTGGGGCTGGGGGTTGCATTTGTTGTGGTGATGTTGTCTGATATTGATAATGAGGCTGCTGTCCCTGTAGGGGCACATTCATGGGGGCTGGGCCATACAGGGTGCTTGGGCGCATCATTCTCGATGGTGGGTGATATGTATTCTCACACATGACCAATACGGTCCTGGTCCTCCAAATCTTGGTCCCAATCCTCCAAATCCTCCTCTTCTACCTCCTCAGCCTCCTTAAACCCTTATTGATAACCTCCGTGATTACCTCTGTAATCTGGATAACCTTGGTTTCCTTCTGTCCAATCGGGTGCCATCCTCGTGTCCACCTGCCCTGCAGGCTGGCTTGTAATCACTGCTCCTTCTATACTCAACTTTGCTAATTTCTTCTGCACTCATTTAGCTTCAGCCTTCTGTGCATTATCTGCCACTTCCTTCTCCTTCTCTTGCCTTGACCTACAATGTTGTACCATGATTGCCTGAATCTCTGCCCATCCCTTAGCCTCAATCCCCAGCCCTTTGTTCAGATCTTTCAAATTTATATATGGTGTGTCGAGATATGCTGCCCTTAAGGCAGCCCATACCTTTGTCTCATAATCATTAAAATGTGCTCTGTCATGATTATCATCACCCATGTGTACCCCTGAGCATCTCGCTTTGCTCCAAATATCATCTGTTTGGTCTCCTAACAATGCAGCAAAAAACCTTTTCATATCTCCTAGCCCTAGTGTAATGTCTGCTGTCTGTTTTTTAAGTGCATATGTCCACTTGCCTGCTCCTGCTGTGAGCGATGGCATTGCCTTCATCAAATTGTTTATATCCATGTGTGGCCAGGGCATGTATTATTCTCTTCCAGGGCCTTCCTGTAGCAATGGATACTGTGTTCCCATCTGCTTTGCTGATAACGTCCTTCCCCTTACTTCACTTTTGCCCCCACCATGCGGCCTGGTCATGCTCCGAGCCTTGGACCACATAAACTCTCTACTCTAAATGTCACCCTGAGTGCCATCTCTTCTGCGTGCTCTGCATCTGTTGCCCATTCCTCCTCCTCTACTACTTGTGCACCTGTATCTGTTCTAATTGGCTCATAATCTAAACAGTCAGCATGCTGTAGCCTCGCTCTATACCCCTTTATTTCAATGTGTATGTCTCTAATCACCATACTGTCAATTTGGAATAAAATATCACCTGCTCTCCATTCATCTGTACCTATGTTCCAGCATTACCCATGCAAGCTCTACCTCTGTTCTTAAAAACAATGTTTCTAACTCTCTCTGTGCCCTGTTCTCTGTCTCCATAACTAGTGGGCTGCATATCACATTCACTGCTGGGGGCTGTGGGACATTTTCATAGGTGGCGGGGGCTCTCTGTCACAGGGCTGCATGGGAAGACATACTCCGGCTTAGTATAACCTGTGGTTGCTTGCATGGGGTAACATCCCTGTGGAGATGGAGGGGCTGTGGTGGTTTAAGGGCATTGCAGGATTAGGGGGCTATACAAGGTACATGGGTAACACAGGGTGCTGGGGTTACAGTTTAACAACCCTTAGGGTCATCAGGGATATCTTCTAAATCCTCAACCTTCCTCCAAAGCTCAAGAATGCCCTGCCTGCTCCTCAACGTTCTCCCTATATCCTTCATGGCTAAAAATGTGTACATATGGCCCAACACGTCCTTATTATTAATTCCTTCTTCGGGCCAAGGTTTATAGATCCCTTCTCTCGTATCAGCAACCCAATCGCAATGGTACTTAACTGTCTTTTACTGGTATCGCAGATGCACAGTACACATGTATTTGAGAGGAGTACTCATAGTTCCATCTATTTATCCACTTGTTAAACTTTTCATTCCCCTAAACACCAGTCCATCTGCACTGTTCTACCCTACCTTTCCAACACTGCCCACACTCCCCATTCCTCCTCCCTTTTCTTCTCACCACACACACATCATATACTTATTACACCACATCTCTCTTCAAACAACTCAACAACTACCACTTCACACTACAACACTTCCATAAAAACCTTAAAAAAACTATTCAATAAAGCACAATTATATACTGTGATGAACCCTAGATGTCATCAATTTCCCCTGAGGAGGAACCTCTTCCCTTGAGGCCAGGGAGGTGAGTCCACTACTCCATAGACCCCCTAGGGATGGTACACAGTGGAAGCATCTAAAGGGGAGAGACTCCCCCCTCTGGGAACAGGGGGGACAGACATCTAGGGAGAATGCGGTATGACCCACTCCCAATTACCCCTCCTCAACCTACACTTTTGATACACCCCAAAACATACCCAACCACCCCATGTACCTATGTAGGACCAGTGACATGAGATCCACTGAGACAAGGAATAGGAGAGACTACCAAGGGATGACCCCCTTGACAAGTACTGAGATGAGGGTGAGGTGCGGAACAATGAAGAGCCATAATGAAATTTGAATGGGCATTCTAGTTGTCAGTGCCCATTGAGAATAAAGAGGAAGGAAGAACTTACTCTTGTGTCGAGCCCTCCCTGAAGGAACCATGAGTGAGGAAACGGAGAACACAGCAGAGACCACTGATCAGTATTCAAACAAGGGAGCTGTGCCGTCGCCATTCGGTCTGATGGGGAAGGACCACACAGAAAACCCAAAGGCCAAAGATCCAGGCATGTGAGGAGCCTGGAAAGAGTGTGCACGTGCAGACGTGCAGTCCGAGAGAAGCTGTATGCCACAGAGATGCCTCTGTGAAAGTTGAATCTAGAAGTGTGCCCAATAGCCTCTCTGTGTAAACTGAATTTAGAAGCGTGCCCAATAGCCTCTCTGTGAAAGCTGAATTTAGAAGTGTGCCCAATAGCCTCTCTGTGAAAGTTGAATCTAGAAGTGTTCCCAATAGCCTCTCTGTGAAAGCTGAATCAAGAAGTGTGCCCAATAGCCTCTCTGTGAAAGCTGAATTTAGAAGTGTGCCCAATAGCCTCTCTGTGAACGCTGAATTTAGAAGTGTGTCCAATAGCCTCTCTGTGAAAGTTGAATTTAGAAGTGTGCCCAATAGCCTCTCTGTGAAAGCTGAATTTAGTAGTGTGCCCAATAACCTCTCTGTGAAAGTTGAATCTAGAAGTGTGCACAATAGCCTCTCTGTGTAAGCTGAATTTACATGTGTGCCCAATAGCCTCTCTGTGTAAGCTGAATTTAGAAGTGTGCCCAATAGCCTCTCTGTGAAAGTTGAATGTAGAAGTGTGCCCAAAAGCCTCTCTGTGAAAGCTGAATTTAGTAGTGTGCCCAATAGCCTCTCTGTGAAAATTGAATCTAGAAGTGTGCCCAATAGCCTCTCTGTGTAAGCTGAATTTACAAGTGTGCCCAATAGCCTCTCTGTGTAAGCTGAATTTAGAAGTGTGACCAATAGCCTCTCTGTCAAAGCTGAATTTAGAAGTGTGCCTAATAGCCTCTCTGTGAATTTAGAAGTGTGCCCTGTAACACCTCTGGGCAAAGTCGAATCTAGAAGTGTGCCCAATAGCCTCTCTGTGAAAGCTGCATTTAGAAGTGTGTCCAATAGCCTCTCGGTGGAAAGTTGAATATAGAAGTGTGTCCAATAGCCTCTCGGTAGAAAGTTGAATTTAGAAGTGTGCCCAATAGTGTCTCTGTCAAAGCTGAATTTGGAAGTGTGACCAATAGCACCTCTGTGAATTTAGAAGTGTGCCCTGTAACAGCTCTGTGCAAAGTTGAATCTAGAAGTGTGCCCAATAGCCTCTCTGTGAAAGCTGAATTTAGAATTGTGTCCAATAGCCTCTCTGTGGAAAGTTGAGTTTAAAAGTGTGCCCAATAGCCCTTCTGTGAATTTAGAAGTGTGCCCTGTAACACCTCTGTGCAAAGCTGAATTTAGAAGTGCACCCAATAGCCTTCTGTGAAAGTTGAATCTAGAAGTGTGCCCAATAGCCTCTATGTGTAAACTGAATTTAGAAGTGTGCCCAATAGCCTCTCTGTGAAAGCTGAATTTAGAAGTGTGCCCAATAGCCTCTCTGTGAAAGTTGAATCTAGAAGTGTTCCCAATAGCCTCTCTGTGAAAGCTGAATCAAGAAGTGTGCCCAATAGCCTCTCTGTGAAAGATGAATTTAGAAGTATGCCCAATAGCCTCTCTGTGAACGCTGAATTTAGAAGTGTGTCCAATAGCCTCTCTGTGTAAGCTGAATTTAGAAGTGTGCCCAATAGCCTCTCTGTGAAAGCTGAATTTAGTAGTGTGCCCAATAACCTCTCTGTGAAAGTTGAATCTAGAAGTGTGCACAATAGCCTCTCTGTGTAAGCTGAATTTACCCGTGTGCCCAATAGCCTCTCTGTGTAAGCTGAATTTAGAAGTGTGCCCAATAGCCTCTCTGTGAAAGTTGAATGTACAAGTGTGCCCAAAAGCCTCTCTGTGAAAGCTGAATTTAGTAGTGTGCCCAATAGCCTCTCTGTGAAAATTGAATCTAGAAGTGTGCCCAATAGCCTCTCTGTGTAAGCTGAATTTACAAGTGTGCCCAATAGCCTCTCTGTGTAAGCTGAATTTAGAAGTGTGACCAATAGCCTCTCTGTCAAAGCTGAATTTAGAAGTGTGCCTAATAGCCTCTCTGTGAATTTAGAAGTGTGCCCTGTAACACCTCTGGGCAAAGTCGAATCTAGAAGTGTGCCCAATAGCCTCTCTGTGAAAGCTGCATTTAGAAGTGTGTCCAATAGCCTCTCGGTGGAAAGTTGAATATAGAAGTGTGTCCAATAGCCTCTCGGTAGAAAGTTTAATTTAGAAGTGTGCCCAATAGTGTCTCTGTCAAAGCTGAATTTGGAAGTGTGACCAATAGCACCTCTGTGAATTTAGAAGTGTGCCCTGTAACAGCTCTGTGCAAAGTTGAATCTAGAAGTGTGCCCAATAGCCTCTCTGTGAAAGCTGAATTTAGAATTGTGTCCAATAGCCTCTCTGTGGAAAGTTGAGTTTAAAAGTGTGCCCAATAGCCCTTCTGTGAATTTAGAAGTGTGCCCTGTAACACCTCTGTGCAAAGCTGAATTTAGAAGTGCACCCAATAGCCTTCTGTGAAAGTTGAATCTAGAAGTGTGCCCAATAGCCTCTATGTGTAAACTGAATTTAGAAGTGTGCCCAATAGCCTCTCTGTGAAAGCTGAATTTAGAAGTGTGCCCAATAGCCTCTCTGTGAAAGCTGAATTTAGTAGTGTGCCCAATAACCTCTCTGTGAAAGTTGAATCTAGAAGTGTGCACAATAGCCTCTCTGTGTAAGCTGAATTTACACGTGTGCCCAATAGCCTCTCTGTGAAAGTTGAATGTAGAAGTGTGCCCAAAAGCCTCTCTGTGAAAGCTGAATTTAGTAGTGTGCCCAATAGCCTCTCTGTGAAAATTGAATCTAGAAGTGTGCCCAATAGCCTCTCTGTGTAAGCTGAATTTACAAGTGTGCCCAATAGCCTCTCTGTGTAAGCTGAATTTAGAAGTGTGACCAATAGCCTCTCTGTCAAAGCTGAATTTAGAAGTGTGCCTAATAGCCTCTCTGTGAATTTAGAAGTGTGCCCTGTAACACCTCTGGGCAAAGTCGAATCTAGAAGTGTGCCCAATAGCCTCTCTGTGAAAGCTGCATTTAGAAGTGTGTCCAATAGCCTCTCGGTGGAAAGTTGAATATAGAAGTGTGTCCAATAGCCTCTCGGTAGAAAGTTGAATTTAGAAGTGTGCCCAATAGTGTCTCTGTCAAAGCTGAATTTGGAAGTGTGACCAATAGCACCTCTGTGAATTTAGAAGTGTGCCCTGTAACAGCTCTGTGCAAAGTTGAATCTAGAAGTGTGCCCAATAGCCTCTCTGTGAAAGCTGAATTTAGAATTGTGTCCAATAGCCTCTCTGTGGAAAGTTGAGTTTAAAAGTGTGCCCAATAGCCCTTCTGTGAATTTAGAAGTGTGCCCTGTAACACCTCTGTGCAAAGCTGAATTTAGAAGTGCACCCAATAGCCTTCTGTGAAAGTTGAATCTAGAAGTGTGCCCAATAGCCTCTATGTGTAAACTGAATTTAGAAGTGTGCCCAATAGCCTCTCTGTGAAAGCTGAATTTAGAAGTGTGCCCAATAGCCTCTCTGTGAAAGTTGAATCTAGAAGTGTTCCCAATAGCCTCTCTGTGAAAGCTGAATCAAGAAGTGTGCCCAATAGCCTCTCTGTGAAAGATGAATTTAGAAGTATGCCCAATAGCCTCTCTGTGAACGCTGAATTTAGAAGTGTGTCCAATAGCCTCTCTGTGTAAGCTGAATTTAGAAGTGTGCCCAATAGCCTCTCTGTGAAAGCTGAATTTAGTAGTGTGCCCAATAACCTCTCTGTGAAAGTTGAATCTAGAAGTGTGCACAATAGCCTCTCTGTGTAAGCTGAATTTACACGTGTGCCCAATAGCCTCTCTGTGTAAGCTGAATTTAGAAGTGTGCCCAATAGCCTCTCTGTGAAAGTTGAATGTACAAGTGTGCCCAAAAGCCTCTCTGTGAAAGCTGAATTTAGTAGTGTGCCCAATAGCCTCTCTGTGAAAATTGAATCTGGAAGTGTGCCCAATAGCCTCTCTGTGTAAGCTGAATTTACAAGTGTGCCCTACAGGCTCTCTGTGTAAGCTGAATTTAGAAGTGTGACCAATAGCCTCTCTGTCAAAGCTGAATTTAGAAGTGTGCCCAATAGCCCCTCTGTGAATTTAGAAGTGTGCCCTGTAACACCTCTGGGCAAAGTCGAATCTAGAAGTGTGCCCAATAGCCTCTCTGTGAAAGCTGCATTTAGAAGTGTGTCCAATAGCCTCTCGGTGGAAAGTTGAATATAGAAGTGTGTCCAATAGCCTCTTGGTAGAAAGTTGAATTTAGAAGTGTGCCCAATAGTGTCTCTGTCAAAGCTGAATTTAGAAGTGTGACCAATAGCACCTCTGTGAATTTAGAAGTGTGCCCTGTAACAGCTCTGTGCAAAGTTGAATCTAGAAGTGTGCCCAATAGCCTCTCTGTGAAAGCTGAATTTAGAATTGTGTCCAATAGCCTCTCTGTGGAAAGTTGAGTTTAGAAGTGTGCCCAATAGCCCCTCTGTGAATTTAGAAGTGTGCCCTGTAACACCTCTGTGCAAAGTTGAATTTAGAAGTGTGCCCAATAGCCTCTGTGTGAAAGCTGAATTTAGAAGTGCACCCAATAGCCTTCTGTGAAAGTTGAATCTAGAAGTGTGCCCAATAGCCTCTCTGTGAAAGCTGAATTTAGAAGTGCGGCCAATAGCCTCTCTGTGGAAAGTTGAATTTAGAGGTGTCCCCAATAGCCCCTCTGTGAAAACTGAATTTAAAACCTCTCTCCAAAGTTGAATTTAAAAGTGTGACCAATAGCCTCTCTGTGGAAAGTTGAATTCCGAAGTGCATTTAGAAGTTGAATTTAGAAGTGCGCCCAATCGCCTCTCTGTGAAAGTTGAATTTAGAAGTGCATTAGGAGCTGAATTTAGAAGTGTGCCCAATAGCTTCTCTGTAAAAGTTGAATTTAGAAGTAAGCCCAACAGCCTTTATGCGAAAGTTGAATTTAGAAGTTTGCCCAATACACTCTTTATGAAAGTTGAATTTAGAAGTGTGCCCAATACACTCTTTATGAAAGTTGAATTTAGAAGTGTGTCCAATTGCTTCTGAGGGAATTAATTGCAGAAGGGCGCCCAATAGCCTTGCTGCGGAAGTTGAATTTAGAAGTATGCCCAATATCCTATTAGTCTAATACCGTGCCTGGTTGAATCAACTTATCTTCCTAATAACCTCTCTGTACAAAGTTGAATTTAGAATCAAGCCTAATACCCACCCTGTATAAAGTCGGATTGAGAGAAGGGTGCCTAATAGTCTAATATCCCCTCTACACAAAATTGAACCTAGAAATAAACCTAATAATATCTCTATGCAAACTGAATCTAGAGGTAGACCTAATATCATCTCTTCTACAGTTGAATTTAGAACTGCTCCTAACAGTTGAATACCCCTCTATACAAATCTGAATCTAGAGGTAGACCTAATACCATCTCTGTGTGCAGTTGAATTTAGAAGTGTACCTAATGGTACCTAATAGCTTAATATCATCTCTGTGTACAGTTGAATCTAGAACTGTACCTAATAGTACCTATTAGCCTAATACCACCTCTATGTACAGTCGAACCTAGAAGTGCACCTAATAGTCTAATATCGTCTCTGTGCAAATTGAACTTGGAAGTGTGCTTAAAAGTGTGCCCCCAGTGAATTTAGAACTACAATTATAAAGCCCTCCTAAATTTCACCTAAAGCTCGTACCAAGCATGAGTACACCCACTCCACCAAAGTTTGTCGGAAACTACCACCGTGGACCACCCCCACTCCACGATCTGCCTCCCCTCCAGTCCACCCCTGCCCAAATCATCACACCCCCATTGGCATTCCCTACCATTTCCCCCCCAAACACCAAGCCAGAGGGGCACGATGGCGAGCCAACCACCCTAAAACCACTCCTCCCACCACCGACCTGCCAATGTTAACCATGCCCGCTCCCCCCACTATCATAACAGGCACTCCCCACCCTGCAATCATCCACCCCCCCGCCTTTCCCACAAACCCCTGCCACCCTCCCCCCGACCGCACCCTTTCCCCTCCCTAAAAACTGCACGCCTAGCCCTAGCAAGAACCAAAGCTGCATCCCTCTCCCCCTTTGACCCCCCTACCCTCTCTCACACTCCAATCGCAACAAAGAAACTAAAGAGGAAACGTACCTGGTCCCCCTCAATCTCTCAGCACTCTTCGCCTCCCCTGTCTCCACCCACCACCTCATTCCCGCAATCACCTCCTTCCCCCGTGGCTTCACCCTTCCTGAAACCCCTCTCCCTTGATTTATCAACAACAGCAACTGAAACTCCTAACCGCCCAAACCCCACCTTCAAATCCCCCGAACCAAACCCGATCATCCTAACACACGCAGCCGCCCAACCCCGCCCGAAGCCTGCCAATTTTTCTGCTCGCCCACTTTTCCCATCGAGCATCACACACCCTACCCTCTCCCTCCACTCTCTCCACCACCACCCCCTCCTGCTCCAGCACCGAGACCAACCTCACCTGCCAATGTGAACTGCATCCTATTTAATGCCCGATCTTTAGCAAAATAAAGACACTGGGCCTCATTACAACCCAGGCGGTAAGTTCCCTACTTTACCACCATGGTGTAAACTCCGTTTACACCATGGTGGATGGCAGATTTACCGCCCCATTCCAAGGTGAGTGGGGCGGTAAATCCCCATTCCCCATTTACCCTTCCCCATTCCCATTTTTGCCCCATAGGGCATAATGGGAGTGGGGAAGGCGCTAATTACGGCACCGTAAATTACGGTGCCGTAATTAGCACCAAGGCGGGTTAGCGCATTGCATTTTAACGCCTGCTAAAAGCAGGCGTTAAAATGGTAATCAGGCATTAAGGGTTAACGGCGCTGACAGCGCCGTTAAACCCTTAACGCCTGGGTTGTAATGAGGCCCACTGCATCTTTGACCTCCTCGCCTCTGCCAAACCAGACCTACTTTTCATCACTGAAACTTGGTTCTCTGACGACTTCGCCCCAATCGCTAATGAAGCCTTCCCCCCTGACTACTCCCTCATCCCACTGAACCGTCCGTCCGAAGGAGGGGGAGTAGCATTCATCTTCAAGTCTCTCTTCCACACCTCAATCATCGACAACCAACCTTCCATTCCTTCCTGCGAATCTCTCCTCGTCTAACTATCCCTCGCCCCGTCGCTCTCTCACAGCTTCCTAATAATCTACAGGCCCCCTGGCTACGATAGACAATTTGAAAACAACCTCTGCGACTCTATTGCCACCCTTCAACTAAATTATCCCAACCTCACCCTTCTTGGAGACTTCAGCAAATGGCTCGACATCCCCACCAACCCTATGACACACACTCTGGTTGATGGTTTAGACGCAATTAACCTCCAACCCCACATAAATGGCCCAACTCACTATAAAGGACACACTCTTGATGTCATTTTTAGCTCCAACACCCTGATTCATTTAAAGCCCCCCACCCCTATCATCTGGTCCGATCACTTCATTCTCTCGTTCGCCATTCGCTCACCCGACCCCCTTCCCCTACTCGAATCTGAACCTCCGAACCTACGCAAATGCTGGAAAAAACTAACAATCACCCTGGACCTAGCTGAGGCACCCCTCCAGTCTCCACCACCTACCTGCCATCCCAACAAACAACTAACCCCTGATGCCTTTGACTCATGGCTCAACGCATCTCTGATGCGGCTCACACCCCCTTGCAAACCATCAACCCGTTGTGGCCTCTTCCCCAGATGGTTCACTCCTGAGTTAAAGATCACTAAAAAACTATACAAATATCTCGAACGCAAATGGCAGAAAGACAAAACCCAGGAGAGCAGGGCCACCTTGGCCCGACACCTTTATCAGTACAAGGCCGAAATCCGGAAAGCAAAAAAAACGCACTACAACTCCCGAATCCTAAACTGCAAAAACCCAAGCAAAGAACTCCACAAAATCATCTCCGAATTCACCAATCCGGCTTGCACCACAACTGTCCCAACCCCCTCACAATCACTGTGTGACTCACTCTCCCTCCACTTTTACACCACGGCTCTCGAAAGAGCAAAAGCTCTAACCACCAAACTGGCTCTCTTACATCCACCAGGCAATTCTCCACCCGTACCGGCCAGCCCACCAGCTGCGACCTCTACGCAACCAACGTTCGAATCCTTTAGTCCAATATCACCAGAGCAATTTCTCAAACTTCTATCTGCCTGCAAACCATCTGGCTCGCCGCTGGACCCTTGCCCAGCGACAACCATCAAAGAAATTTTCGCTTCCACCTGCGCAGGAGAACACGCAAGATCCATCATAAATGCCTCCCTTTCCTCTGGTATCTTTCCCGGCGCATTCAAAATGGTTCGTGTCAAACCTCTAATTAAAAAACCTTCGCTCGACCCTCTCGAGTCCAAAAACTACCGCCCCATCTCAAACACCAGGTTGCTTGCCAAACTCATTGGCCGAACTTCCTTCTCCCAACTAAATGCCTTTGTCGAAGCCAACAATCTTCTAGACCCCGCCCAATCAGATTCAGAGCATGTCACGGAACAGAAACCACCCTAACTTCAATCTGGGATGACCTTAAAATGACAGCAGACTCTGCGGGATATGCCACACTAATCCTTCTCGACCTATCCGCCGCCTTTGACACGATCAATCACTCAATCCTCCTAGACTGCCTCCACTCCCTAGGAATTTGTGGAACTGCTCTTAAATGGATAGCTTCATTCCTCAAAGATAGGTACCAAATAACGATACTTTCCACCTATACCTCCCAAGCCCGACCAGTCGACATTGGAGTCCCACAAGGAGCATGCCTATCTGCCCTCCTGTTCAATCTCTACCTGATCACCATCCCACCAATAATTTGTTCACACAACATCCTGTGCTACAACTACGCCGATGACACTCAACTAATTCTAAAACTCCTGAACTCAAAACCCAACTCCCGACCTGACCTGGCCTCCAGCCTCCTTGACATAGAACTCTGGATGACCCAAAGCCACCTCCTGTTAAGCCCCTCCAAAACGGAAATCATGGTATGTGGCAACGCCAAACTTCTTCCGCACCCACTACCATGGCCATCCACCATGGGCAACTCACCGACCGCCTCCAAATCAGTGAAAGATCTTGGATGCACCCTTGACTCTGACCTAACACTCTTGCGCCAAGTCAACAAAGTCTCAAAATCCTGCCACAACCACCTCAAAACGCTTAGTCGCATCTTTCCATACCCCTCCTTTCCCAACAGACTCTCCCCGGTCCAATCAATTGTTATATCAAGACTGGATTACGCAAACCCCCTATACCTCGGAGTCCACGCGTACCAACTGAATAAACTCCAAAGGGCACAAAACGCGGCAGCCAAATTGCTACTTGCGCTTGTTCCAAGAGACCACGTCTCCCCAGCCCTTAAGACGCTTCACTGGCTTCCAGTAGCCCGAAGGATGACTTTCAAAACCTTATGCATCTCCCATCGAGCACTGCATAAAACCGGACCTCAATATCTCCAAGACAAAATAAAACCCTATCACCCCCCCACACACCGTAAGATCGAGCTCAGCCAGCCTCCTAGTCATACCGAAGACAAACTCAGCCAGGTTAGGCGGATCATCATTCTCAGCCTTGGCCCCCACGCTATGGAATTCACTCCCACCCCACATCCGCCTAACTGAGGATTTAACGTCTTTCTGCAAACTGCTGAAAACCTGGCTCTTCCCATAAAACCAACCCGTACCATACTAACCCAAACAGATTAACTGCAACTCAATGACACCAATCCAACAATCTACCTGATGCGAGAAATTGACAGCTAATAAACCCTAATATAAACTAGAATCAAAGCAGTAAAAGGATTAATAAGAGTAAATCATACGGAAACAGTAAAGAGAGTTAAACTGCTGAAATGGACAGAATGCATGAGGAGTGAACGAAGTGAATGGCATGGATGAAGTAGTTAGAATTGATGAAGCAGGTGGAACAGATGAATGCGCTGAGTGAAAAAATGCATGAGGGGAAGAACAGATAACTTTATAGTCCGAATGAGTGCGGAAATCGAATGAATAAGTAGATCGGATGAGTGTATAGAATGGATGAACATGTTGAACGGATGAGTGTGTAGAACGGATGGGTGTGTAGAGCGGACGAGCGTGTAGCGCAGATGAGTGCCTAAATACAGTGAAGCAAGTAGAACGCAGAAGTGCGTAAAACAGATGAATGTGCAGAACGGATGAGCGTAAACTGGATGAGAGTGTAAAACAGATGAGTATGTTGAGCGGATGAGTATGTAGAGCATGTGACAGCTCCAGGTCGTATCTGCAGGTATCTGCAGGAGAAGCAAGTAAAGCGCACAAGTGTGGATAGCGGATGAATTCAGAAGTGCGGAGAGTGTGTAAATCGCTGGAGAAGATGAACTTACAGACTGGGCAAATGTATAGAGCGGATGAGTGTATAGAACGGATGAGTGTACAGAGCGAATGAGTGTATAGAGTGGACGAGTAGTTAGAGTGGACGAGTGGATAGAGTGGACGGATGGATAGAACGGACGAGTGGATAGAGCGTATGAGTGTATGGAGCGGATGAGTCTATAGAGCAGATGAGTGCATAGAGTGGATGAGTATATAGAGCGGATGAGTATATAGAGCGGATGAGCACAGAGGGGACGAAAACGTAGAAGGGATGAATGCATAGAGGGGACGAGTGCGTAGAGGGGATGAGTGCGTAGAGGAGACAAGTGCGTAGAGGGGATGAGTGCGTAGAGGGGATGAGTGCGTAGAAGGGATGAGTGCATAGAGAGGATGAGTGCATAGAGGGATGAGTGCATAGAGGGGATGAGTGCATAGAAGGGATGAGTGCGTAGAGGGGATGAGTGCGTAGAGTGGATGAGCGAGTAGAGGGGATGAGCGCGTAGAGGGGATGAGCGCATAGAGGGGATGAGCACGTAGAGGGGATGAGCGCGTAGGGGGGATGAGCGCGTAGAGGGGACGAGCGCGTAGAGGGGATGAGCGCGTAGAGGGGATATGCGCGTAGAGGGGGTGAGCACGTAGAGAGGGTGAGCGCGTAGAGGGGATGAGCGCATAGAGGGGATGAGTGCGTAGAGGGGGTGAATGCGTAAAGGGGGTGAATGCATAGTACGTGTGAGGTCACAAAGCTGACTAGTGCCTGAAGCAAAGGAGCGCATAGAAATGCGTGACATGTATAGTATGGTTTGGAATGCAGAGAACGTCTGAAAGAGCATATAACTCATCATATCACACCATCACGCTTACTCTCTCCTTTAAATCACCACTCAACTAGAACACAGAGATACTATGACACCATTCGGTATAACTGTTCTCATACCAACATCCGCCGCTCACTCCACATCATTCTAAGTAAACACTGCTGGTTACACCCCCCCCCCCCCAGCCAGGCGTTCTCCTCAGGCCTAACGCAGCCACATCCGGTCTGGATAAAACCTGCCAGAAAGAACACATACGGCTGATCTCTCAACCACCACACCTACAGCTAAGAAGCAGCTATTACACGATTACCGCACGAGCTGCACACATACCCGGTGCTCACACGCACTTTTGACTCCCTCAACTCTCTCTTCTGATCTGAACTTCGGTTCCCAGGGGCGTTCAACCTACCAGTGCCTTCAGACATTACCAATGGTATATATGGCGCTATATAAATGCAAAATAACATAGCATAACATAAGAGATCGCAAGAGAACAGTAGAATCCAATGCAAGAGCAAAGCCAAAGCCCAGACCTACTGGAGGAAGCCAGCAAGAACCCAAAAGGTGCCAGAGTTGCTGGGATGGTTGGTCAAGGCATGAGGGAGTCGTGGAGGACTCAAAACAATCTGAACACCTGCAAAGAGGGAAACCTGGGAAAACAGCACACCGGTGGCTTTGGGACTCTCACCCTCAAAAAAAAGAGCCAGAGAAATCATCTTCTATGGGGCAGTACCTGGAAGGAGACTGAACCAGGTTTGCCAAAATCTAAAGTGTAAGAGAAGCCAGGGGAAGGGAGGCTTTACCCCCTTGCGTTGTTAAACCCTGAAACCAAGATACCAGGAGAAGGGAGTCATTCTCCTGGTAACCAACAAAAGACCAGGGAAAGGGAGTCATTCCCCCTGGTTGTGTGAAACTGGGACATTGTGGTACCCGGAAAATGGATTCATTCTCCTGGTAAGCAAAGATAAAGACTTTCAGATACAAAGTGTTAGACGATAGGCAGTGTGTCTGCCAAGAAAAAGTGCATGAACTGTGCCGTTTATGTTAGAAGACAATTTTGACCCAGGAAAGGGACTCATTCCCCTAAAAAGAATTCAAGAGCTGTTTGTGAACTTTTGCCCCCAGTCCAAAATAAGGGAGCCATTCTTCTGGATTAAGAAGGTCTACTTTATTTCTAGGTTTGTTTCAAGTGTAAGGGACAGAAGCATGGTTTTTGACACACAACAGTGGACTATTGCTTTACACAGACATTCTGAAAGAACCAAAGTATTGTAGATGAGACAGGGAAACCCCTCTTAGAGATAGGGTAAGTTTCTTTTTCTCTTTATTTTCCAGAATAAATAAATGTCTATAGGAATCCTCCTGCCACCTGTGTGTTAGTCTCCTCCTTCTGCACTCTTACAGAGACAAGGGAATTTATCTCCTTACGTCAAGTTTCTTCCGGGCGAAGGGATCCCAGGCCCTCCATACAATGGACCTACACAACAAAAACCACACTTATTTACACAAGGCTTAAGACCCTTCCTCTGTCCCCCTTCCCTCAGGATGAGGGAATTTCCCCTCCTCAAACACCCTTTTGTCGTGAGGAGGGATACCAGGTCCTTAATATACTCGACCTCTACTCTACTTGCAGCGCTGCCTTTCCCATGTAATGGAGGAGATACTGTTTCCTCTCTCTTCTCGTTTTCTCACACTATACTACCGTGACATTACCTTTCCTCTCAACAGAGGATATCTCACTGGCCACCTCTCAGTAAAAAAACAGTAAATATTGCCACGTGGTCTTTTACAATCAACACACTCACAATCAACTCACTCCACTTGCACTCTCCCCTCCTTCTTTTCTCTAGCAAAGGTGCTCTTGCATCTATGCATTCTCCCGAGCGCCTCCGATATAGGGTCCCCAACAATTGCCTACACAACTCGGAGCAGCACCCTGCTACAAGGAGCAGGCAGGCCTTCTGGCAAAATGGCGCCTACAAACCTCTGCAAGTTATACACTGGGTACTGGTCACTGCAGATGGCCACCGCTACCCAGGATGCACAGCTGGACAGCCCCGACCTCACGGAGAGTCTGGGATCACGTCAGGGTCACCAATTTTGTAGAGAGATGTGAATCAAAACCTGTATGATAAAATTAATCCAAGAAGGCCAAAAAACCACTGCACTGCTTTGCAGGGGAATTCTTTTGTATTATATGCAACGATCTCAGATGGTCTCATAGAACTGAACTGACATGGAACTTGTCACACCCCAAGAAGTTACAGGTTAGATAGCAAAAACCGCACATTATCATATACAGGTTACAACTTCATCCCACCACCCTCCCTGGCTACCACTTTTATAAAATGCTAATACTCCCTATGGCCCCTGCACTGATTGGCCACACCTTATCTAAGCCAATTCCCCTATCTACATTGTCACTATTCAATCCTAGTACATGATTGGCTAACAGGTAAATTGATACACTGATAAATCTTAAATGTCATGTGATGTGCACCCCTCCAACCCAGGCACGTTCAAAGTAAGACTGGCAAGGTAAACTCTGCTCTGACAAGAAAATGAGCCTTCTCATTACACCAGACGCTGCGGCACACAGAAGCTGCACACTTGGTCTAAATTTACTGGCTCATCCTATCCCAAATCACAGTACGTTTCAGACACAGCTCTCTCCTTATCTCCTTCAGAACTGAGTAATGACGTGACCAGGGCACCACTTTTGAAGCTGAATTTCAGGGATTTTTTTGCTTTGGTTATGTGTCTACTTGTAATTCAAATGGGATGACAGCTCCTTGTGTGGTGGTAGTACAGCTCTAAATCTTCTCCTGGCCTGCGGGCATCACAAAACCTTGTCACCTCTTCTCATGAATTTGTTCTTCAAAGGATGCATCCCTAGCTACGCTTCCCACAGCTAACATTCCAGTCCCAATGCCTTCGAGCTCTGCAGCTGGATACAATTTGCATTTATCTGTGCCGACCTGGTGCCTCTGACCTTGGATTCTCTTTTAGGGGATGGAAAGGGTATTTGTCTGAAGAACTGAGCTAAACAGAGCTGCAGCTCCAAATCAAGGCCTTCTTTCTGTATAATCGTGTACTAGGTCTTGAAATCCAAAATGGCCACACTGTTGCCATGATGACCCGCTGACCTCGCTTTTCGCACAATACCTTTCTGACTCCATCTTCTTTCTCTCTCTCCCTACTTCATCTCCCTTTTTGCACTTCACTCAAAACATAGCCCCAGGTGCTATTTCTAAACACGGGGCCTATAAGACACTGGGCCTCATTACACGGATGGCGGTAGGGATTTACCGGTACCGGTAAAATACCGGTACCGGTAAATCCTTACCGCCTTACTACGAGGTCCCTTTGCGGGTTGGGGGATTTAACGCCTGCTTTTTGCAGGTGTTAAAATACAACCCGCTAACGGACCTCGGAGCTAATTACGGCACCGCAAAATTGCGGTGCCGTAATTAGCGCCTTCCCCATTCCCATGAACCCTATGGGGCAGAAATGGGAATGGGGAAGGGCAATGGTGGAAGGGGGATTTACCACCCCTCCAACCTTGGAATGGGGCGGTAAATCCCCTTTCCGCCAAGGCGGTGCCGGTATTTTACCGGCATGAGCCATGGTGCTAATAGCACCATGGCTCACCGCCTACCGTGTAATAAGGCCCACTGCCTATCTATAACTGTTCCATTCACCTTCTGCCGAGCAAAACTCACTGTGGCACTTGATAGGTTTTTCTCAGGCCGAACCATTTTACTTGACTGGAATGTTGCACGTGCATCGCAATATATGTTTTGTTTTACTGGATAATGCCATGCTATGTAATATGAGTAGACAAAAGAGAAGAAGTAGGGGCACACTCTGGGTCCCAGCTGCAATCAGCTCACAGTCCAGTTATGTTCTCATCCTAGCATGCGCTTTCATGTCCCAGCAATCTTCAAGGAGGCAGATCTGATTCAGTTGTGCAAGGTTGAATCCTACTGGTTAGTACCAGGATGTTGAAGCAAGGAATTCTGGTTCCTGTAGTTCAGAGCCAACCGGGATCCATGTCTCACCTATTATGCAGTATTTGTCCTCAGTGGCGAGGGGGGAGCGGAGTCACCAACAGTGTGTCACTCCAGAGTCAGGCATATTTATTTATTTTGTCATTTATATAGCACGCATAACCCAGAGGCATCCAGGCGCTTCTTCTTAAGAAGGTGGTTACAGTGGAAAAAGTTTACAGTCAATTACATAAATAGTTGTGCTTGGAAATGTGGTTACAGTGGTTACTAGCAGACATGGGTTTGTGTGCAGAATTTGGAAAGCATTGCCTCATAGTATGGGGTGCTACATCAAAATATGCAGATACAGGTAGGTAAAATGTGACAAAGGTTTGGGTGCACAATTTGGAAAGTTTCGCCTCATGGGTGCTACATCAAAATATGCAGATTCAGGTACGTAAAATGCGACATAGGTTTGGGTGCACAATTTGGAAAGCCTCGCCTCATGGTACGCGGTGCTACATCAAAATATGCAGATACAGGTAGGTAAAATGTGACATAGGTTTGGGTGCATAATTTGGAAAGCCTCACCTCATGGTATGGGGTGCAACATCATATATGTGGTTGTAAGTGGGTGGGAAGCAAGCAGTGGGCAAGCTGGTGGTAGGGAATACAACATTAAAGCAGCCAGCACAGACAGGAGATAGCGTGGGGAGACAGGAGTTGGGATGAGTTGGGTGACGCTGATGCGCTGGTGGGGTAGGGACACTAGGGGAGAACACAGGGGGTCGTAAGTAGAGGAGCGACAGAACAAGACAGAATAACAGAAAGGATGAGGCCACAAGCCCACTACGCATAGACAGATTCAATAATTGGCAGGCAGATCAGATGTAAAACAATAGAGCCACTAGGCGCAGCTGGCAATAGTAGGGGAGGAAGTCCAAAAGAGGGAAATGTGGGGGGAAATTCAAGGGTGTAGTGGTGAAGTTTAGCAATGAAGACTTACCTGCAAGGCAGGAGTGAAACTGTCCAGAGTGGCCTCCATGGCGTGCAGGGTCACGGCAGCCAGCATGTATTTGGGTGGAGTGTCAGGGAAAGGTCCCCTGGCCAGTCCAGGCAGAGGACAGGGAGAAGACAGGGCCTTCTATACAGGTTTTAGATCATACAGGTCGCGTCCCGCCTCCCGGTTCACACAATTGGCTTAAGTTAGTGAAGCCAGCCAATGGGAGCGGGAGCAGGCCACACACAGCAGTAAGGGGGGGCTCGAGGCACTGGGTCGGCCATGTTGGCAGGACAACACGGGCATAAACAAAGGCATCCTCAGCGGAATAAACAAGTTGATGCAAAACACATGGGCGAGGGAGGATTGCTAATTCCAGCAGTGATTCCCCAATAAATGTTGCAGTTACGAGAAAGGCACAATAAATATGCAGAAAGGCAAAGGTGGAGAGCAACGCTCACTAAGCGTGGTGTTATTAGGCCAGGGTTGCTCCCAGGATGGTCATAGAGCACAAGATGAAATGTTCCTCCTTGCGCCAGCAGGAAATAACTGGGAACTATGGGTCCCAGCTGCAATCAGCTCACAGTCCAGTGGTGTTCTCCTACTAGCACGTGCTGTCATGCCTCAGCAATCTTCATTTAGGCAGATCTGATTCAAGTGAGCACGGGTAAATCCTACTGGTTCGTACCAGGATGTTGCAGCAAGGAATTCTGGTTCATGTAGTAATATGTATGTTACTTTATCATTTACATACTAGTGCAAAAGCCTGTATACAGGGGCCAAAGGTGTGTTGGGTGGAGGTTTGCCGTCATTATTTTTGTTAAATTTCCATTGAATGGCTTAATCAAATGAATTTTTGTATATGCTTTTTTTTCATTGTATATGTTTTCTTAGTGTATGCAACTTGAAGTATGCTCTCAAAATGGTATCTCTGTCTTGGGCCTTTTTTCGCAGCTAATTGTATGTTATGATTGTTCACCTGGAAGATGAACTTGAAGTCTTATTATTGTATGCGTAAGGCAACAGCTCCCTCTAACAGTGATAACAGGTGAAGCGGGTAGTCTCTACTTTGCAACTTGAAGTCTTATTGTTGTATGAGTAAGGCAATAACTCCCTCTATAAGTGGTAACAGGCAAAGTGTGTGCATGGCGGCTCCAGACAAACATACATCGGGCCTTTTATTATATACTATGATACTATACGCATTACGTTTGCACAATGTGTGCATCATAAATATAGCATGCTTTGCATGTTACATTATATGTAAGAATAATGTTGTTTTTGTAATGTGCCTGCTTTTAATATGTCCTGTGATTGATTGTTGTTGTATTCCTGTGTATTATATTTCTTTTATAAAGCATGTTTCTATGTTAAATTACATATATAATGTAAAAGTGTTTTTTAATGGACATGGTTACTTTAAATAAATATTATTTGCTGCATTGTTTTTTTTTTACTAATCTACAGGTTACTTGTTTCTTCCAGGGTACAATTGAGAACTTAGTGGGGAAATATATGGTTTTGTAGGTAATTATCGATTTTAGTTATTTTAGGAGAAGTCTTTTTTCAAAACAAATCTTTTTTTTAATTCATGTTGTACAAATAAAATTGTATTGGTTGGTTTTACAAATGCATTCTCCATGCACATTTTAACTTTGTAGAGTCTGTTATTTTGCATCAGTGAAAGGGTTATAAATGTGCCATGTGTACATGTGTTGCTTTATCCATACAAAACATAAAGTACGTTACATGATTTTCATGTATTTTGGTACAGTAATTATTACAAATTTGATAATGTGTGAGTATGTTTTTTTGTAGTTATCATACAGTAAACTGATATGTAGCACATATTTAATTTAAACTTGCAATTCAACTTGTAAAATGTACTATACAAATGGAAGTACAATTCCCATTTTAAATGGCACACATAGATATGTGTAGATAATACCTAGTAGTCATGTTCAGTAGGTATTTGCTTTAAACAATTTTGGAAAAGTATGCAATTAACAATATTTAATATACTCTTTACACATATACACACATTTAAAGGTAGGAATCTATGGTTTCATTTTGTTGTTAAAAATGAGATTAAAACATTTGGCAACTTTAATAAATATTTTTAAAGTTTTATTAAAATGTATGTACATTTATAATGATAAAATATATATGTATATTGTTTCAATATCCTTTGTTATTTGTTTTTGATTTCATGCAGTTACTGAAGTTAAAATAAGTATTATGGAATCTCAAGTCAAGTTATTTATTTGAAGAATCAGAAACATATGGAGTTAGACATGCAAATCTTGCAGACCCTACACTTAAAAAAGCACTTGTGCGACAAAATAGTTGAACAAAATCCTGTGGGCGGATGCCACACTAGCGGAAATGAAGGTGGAAACCAAACAACTAACCAAACATGACAAAAACATCTGTCTCACACATACACTCCTGCACGTTCACCATCCATCACTACCATCATAGCGCACAACCTAAAATTTTCACACATCATACACCACACTTACACTATCACAATCATGGTGCAAGTTATGCCACTAGACACAGGCTTTCCTGAACCCACAATCTCTTATTGAATACCAACAAACGTAGACCCTGGGGGCATGACACTTAGTGAGACACAAACCGCTCTGAAACACCCAAATGGTCAGACCACACCACCAGACAAACCCACAAACATGCCATTCATTTCAAGGGCACACCCACTGCAATGCCCATTCCCTGAGGCCAGATACGTGCAAAGCATGCCTCTGACACGTGGAAATTACATTGCAGGGAATCTGAGGTGAACATTATTCTACAGGATGGTGCAAATAAAAAAAAAACACAACATCAAAAGCTAAGTAAAAAAACACAAGAAGGGCAAAAGGTCCTGAACAGTCCATGACATGCACAACACTGACAGCACCAAAACCTCACACCCCACTCACAGACACCATGCAACACATACAAGCCACAAATAGTCCCACAAGACAAACCGGCACGACGGCACAAGCTACCTCATCAATACACGGTGGCCCAACAATCAGCAAACAAGCATACACAAGAAAATAAGCAAGGTTCCAAACCAGATGTTGCCAAAAACACCTAGACATGCATGTCATCACCAGGACACCTGTGACTGACACAACAACCCAGAAAGATAGTTTTACAAAGGTAGCGGGCGCCCCTCTCTCGCAAGAACAGACATGATAACCTGTTCAGTGGTTATTAACCACTTGAGAGTTCGCAGCCACTGCTTTTACTCACTGTGCCTTTCACAGATGGGAAATATCCATTTGCATATCAGTCTTTGTCCTGCCCAGGGGCAGTCCAGCACCGAAATACAATGTCAATTCCAATCTGAACGAGAGTGCCACCAGCAACCCCATACACGTGTTTCACCCTTGTTGGGGATCATCAGTGAGGTGAAGCTGATGCCTCTCTAAGCACAGTGAACAGGTTATCATGTCTGTTCTTGCGAGAGAGGGGCGCCCGCTACCTTTGTTAAACTATTTGTTAAGGAACCTGGGATTGGTAACCCTAGGTCTCCTGGGGGCAACCAGACGTGGTCTCCCTCTCACTGTGCTTAGAGAGGCATCAGCTTCACCTCACTGATGATCCCCAACAAGGGTGAAACACGTGTATGGGGTTGCTGGTGGTACTCTCGTTCAGATTGGAATTGCCACTGTATTTCGGTGCTGGACTGCCCCTGGGCAGGACAAAGACTGATATGCAAATGGATATTTCCCATCTGTGAAAGGCACAGTGAGTAAAAGCAGTGGCTGCGAACTCTCAAGTGGTTAATAACCACTGAACAGGTTATCATGTCTGTTCTTGCGAGAGAGGGGCGCCCGCTACCTTTGTTAAACTATTTGTTAAGGAACCTGGGATTGGTAACCCTAGGTCTCCTGGGGGCAACCAGACGTGGTCTCCCTCTCACTGTGCTTAGAGAGGCATCAGCTTCACCTCACTGATGATCCCCAACAAGGGTGAAACACGTGTATGGGGTTGCTGGTGGTACTCTCGTTCAGATTGGAATTGCCACTGTATTTCGGTGCTGGACTGCCCCTGGGCAGGACAAAGACTGATATGCAAATGGATATTTCCCATCTGTGAAAGGCACAGTGAGTAAAAGCAGTGGCTGCGAACTCTCAAGTGGTTAATAACCACTGAACAGGTTATCATGTCTGTTCTTGCGAGAGAGGGGCGCCCGCTACCTTTGTTAAACTATTTGTTAAGGAACCTGGGATTGGTAACCCTAGGTCTCCTGGGGGCAACCAGACGTGGTCTCCCTCTCACTGTGCTTAGAGAGGCATCAGCTTCACCTCACTGATGATCCCCAACAAGGGTGAAACACGTGTATGGGGTTGCTGGTGGTACTCTCGTTCAGATTGGAATTGCCACTGTATTTCGGTGCTGGACTGCCCCTGGGCAGGACAAAGACTGATATGCAAATGGATATTTCCCATCTGTGAAAGGCACAGTGAGTAAAAGCAGTGGCTGCGAACTCTCAAGTGGTTAATAACCACTGAACAGGTTATCATGTCTGTTCTTGCGAGAGAGGGGCGCCCGCTACCTTTGTTAAACAACCCAGAAAGATACACCCATTGCAATAAGCACCGAACAGCTCCACTGCCAACACCACTAACCAATAAAAGCTACCAAACATTTGACCCCAATCGCTGCAGAGTCCTTGGTGCCCAGAAACATGGAGGATCAGAAGATGTTCCGGCAAAAGCAGAACTTCACTGAAGCCAGATGGACATCCTGGTGGAGTTCACCCACCAGCACCGGAACACCATGATCAAGACCCCAAGACACCACACCACATAGATCTAGAGGGAGACCATCTTGGCCAGGCTTGTAGATACCATCAACGCCCTGGCGTGCAGTCTCTCACTGTTGAGGAGCTGAAAAAGAAGTGCGGGGACGATAAGCGCCGGGTGAAGCTGAAGAACACCAACTTCGCCCTGCCCCAAGCTCTTGGAGGAAACACACCAGGCCTTGCAGAGTGACTCACACCCAGGGAAGAGACAATCTATCATAAAATATAATCTTGTTGTGTACTGTTATTGTACTTTAACGCATGTAAGGTACTAATTGTATTAATTGTAAACAAGTGAAAGTGTGGATATAACACATGAATTAAACACACAAAAAGTATGTAAATGTAACTTAGTAATGTAGTTTATATATAATACATGCATTTAGCAATGTATGCGTAATGTACTTAATTGTGATCATTTTTAATTTACATAGTTTTTCAGCAGTGTAAATCATAGGCTTATAAATAATTAATTTGTAACATTAGTGTAACGTATTCTGTTATATATAATCGGATATGGCATGGGCATTTTGCAATCTTTTGGTAGCATAGTAGCCTGTATACATTGTGTTTAAATGCATATGTTGCAGATGTCTTTATTACTGTTTTAAAATCAGGCTTAACATGTGCTTACTAGAAGTGACCGTGTGTATTTTACCATTTGGGTACATACAGTGAAAAGCATACTGCAACTGTTCGTACACATATTTATTTATGCATAGATACCTACTACGAAGTGTTTGTATTGTTTCTAAGTTAACCGTACATACATAGCATAAGTATTTGTATAATTTTTAACTTATACATATATACATTTATAAGCATACTGTAAGCCTTCACATTTTTTATTAAATTACAAACATACTGTCCTTGCAGCAAGAAAGGTGCACAATTTTAAAGAGAAATGGGGCTCATAACGAGTTGGGCAGTAAGCCCTAAAAATGCCTTCTCCGCTGGATCACAAGCCGGAGCAAATTCCACCAGAGCTATTACAGCCAGCGCTATTACAGCAAGTGCCATTACAGCCAGCGGGCTCTGCGCCAATAACATGAAGCACAATCACTGCTGTACCACAAGTCTGTGCACAGTGGTATACACGCTGAAATCTGGTGCTAATAGCGCTGAAAACACAGTGCAATTAGCCCCAGCCTCCATGTGGAGGTAAATGAACACAGGTGGCAGAAATGGAGGCACGGGTGATCCCATTCCACTCGAGGGCTACATAAGGCACACATCTTCCCCAAACACAGTTTGCAGTATCATGCTGCCACTAGCCATTGTGAGCTGGGACATGCAGCTGCTCTTGCTGCCCCTGGAAGTGGAGAGGCAGGGTAACCAGCCGAAGGCACAGGGAGTACGGGGGGGGGGAGGAGGAGAGGCCAAGCAAGGCACGCACCGATCCCCAGGGTCAAGCCCTCACCCTCGACCCTCACTGACAGCCAGTTGGCCGCCCGTACCACCTCAACACATAGACCATAACTGAGCTGCTCACCACAATACAGGACAACATATGGAGCAGGATACACATCCTTCCAGCCGTACCCCCACTGCTAAAGCTAGTGTCAGTCCTACAATTCCTAGGAACGGTCACCTTCCAGCACTCTGTGGCCATAATGCACGACATGGCACAGCCCACATTCATTGTTGGCCCAGGTACTGGATGCCCTCCTGCAGAATGTTCAATGCCACATCTCACTGCCCGCCACCCCAGCACAGGTCAATATCATGAAGGCACAGTTCTATGTCGTTGCCCAAATGTCAAATGTGATCTTAGACCTGAACTGTACCCATGTTGCGTTGGTGGTCCCCCAGGTCCATGAAGCAGTGTACCGTAACAGGATGCACTACCACTCCTTGAATGTGCAGGTGACCTGCAACCCTAACCTGTACATCACCCTCTGCTGTGCCTGCTACCCTGGTACCACCCACAATGCCATGGTCCTATGGAACAGTAAACTGCCTGGATACATGCAGAGGCAAAGAGGACAAAGGACGTGGATAGTGGGTGAGTAAAACTGTCTGCACAGAGGGACTGTGATGCACCTGACCAAATTGGGGGGGGGGGGGGGTGAATAACGTGAATAACTCCACAAAGCATGGCATAACAAGTGAATGCAAAAGTCATACCTGCCCACCTCACACCCCAGTTTCACAGTACAGCCCAGTGAACATGTACATGTCAGACATACCTGGATGGAGAAGCTGATGAACACATACAGTAGCAACCCCTAAAACACACATCACTAAAGGTACCACAATACAGCATGCATAAACCAAGCCAATGTCAAGCTATGTGCAACATTGCATCACACAACATCAACCCTGCCAGTACCACAGCCATGTGCCCATGTACACCCAGCCCACAATGCGGACCCTCTGCCCCCAGAAGACTAGGAAGTGCCGAAAAGGAAACCTATCAGGCCACATGCATGAGAGCAATGCGCTGCCACAGGACAGACATCATGTCAGCTTGACATGGCACCAACAGACACATGACGGAACATCTGCTGCAAGTGAACAGGATGCATGTAAAGTAAAAACAAAGCATGATACGATTGACACAACATGCACAGACATTGTACTGACACATGCAACTCAATGAAGCCTTATATGCATGCACTTGATGTCCATTGCCCAGATGCTGTGAAATGCCACCCCTCACAATACACTGTGACACATGGCTGGGCCTCTTTCCATGCAGGTGACTCTGGATACCCACAGATGCCCTGGCTAATGACACCTGTGCGTGATCCACAAACAATGCATAATATTGCCTACAAACACGCTCACAGCAGGACCTGGGTATGCATAGAGCATACCTCTGGCCACCTTACTGGTGGAGCCCTGATGTACACACCTGAGAAGGTAGGTAAAATAGTGTTTGTGTGTGCCATGCAGCACAATATCTACCTACAGAGAAATGTACTGTTACCCACTGGCATGGACATCCCACCCCCAGATGATGAGGATGCAGTGCTTGTGGCAGAGGCGACTGTACGCATTGCCAAAGACGACGTCAGGGGTGGTAGATTGGCTCACCAGGGACTGATAGACAATTTAATTTGATACATTCACATGGCACATGTCATGCAACACTATGAGAAACGCACGTCAATCAATAAACACAACAATGACATATTCAGGAATGTCCACGAATTGATGAAGTTCAATTGTTTTACCTCACCCTCCCACCACCAACACCCCCAGACACTATCCTCCCTCACACCACCAACACTCACACATACTATTCCCCTCACCCTCCCACCACCAACACCTCCATACCCTATCCCCCCTCCAGCTCCCCTCACCAACATCCCCACACACTATCAACCGTCCCCCTCCAACAACTAACACCCCTGCATGCCCATTCTGGGCAAAGTGTGTATCAATGTCACTTCCGTGGCAGCTTTCCCACATGCCTGACCCTAGTAATCTAAGACCAAATTGGCGCTCTGACCTTTGTCTAGGTGTGCTTAGCTGTGATCCCTCAGTGAGTGTTGTGGAACTTGAGGGTATTGACCTGGCCCCCGGATGTGGTGAAGAAACCGTTGGATGCTTTGCTGCATAGACTCCACAAAAGAGGAAATTCCACAGTCAGCTCCTTGACTCACTGCCCATGCAGTGTCATGGTGGCAGTACTGGCGGCCGCCTGTGCCCTGCTTCTATCCATTGCCCTCACAACCCAGGGGGTGGCCCCTTGCATGCAGTCGCAGATGGCTTGCAGATGCATGGAATGTGTGTGCCCAATTGCCTCCATCTCCCATTGACGCTTCTCCATTTCATCCAGCCTCCGGAGGATGGATTGGCTCGGTTGTGTGTGCCGAATGGGAGAGGAGCTATGCATGAGGTCAGGGCTGTAGGCTGGTGAGCCATATGATGGCATGTCCACATCTGGCTCAGGTGTTTGGGCACACTGCCAGCAGTGAAGGCTCTCTGGAGTGTGTGGAACTTCATGGACTGTGGCACTGAGCTTGCATCCTCCTGGGACTCAACGGTGGCCCTACCAAGAAGGTGTGGCCTCACTGTCTTCCGCTGCAGCTGCGGGAGTCGGTGCAGTGAGCGTTGAGGTGGTCCTGGTGCAAGGTGGTGTTGGCGCAGGGCCTGCACTGGCACATGCATGCTTGGCCTTCTCGGATGCAGGTGTTGCATGGCGGTCCTTGTTCCTTGGCATGGCTTGTCTATGTCCTTGAGGGGTGGTGGTGGACCTTGAAGGCCTGGAGGCGCCACTTCCCGACGGGTCTGTCCCCTCATCCTCCTCGGATGCTTCCAGTGATGCGTGAGTGTAAATGAAGTGTCATCAGGTATGGTTCCTTCACGTGTGCTGGCATGCAAGACACATTTGCTATTGTACAGAGTGGCACCCGACACATATGGCCAGATGAGCATGGTTGGTCAGGGAACATTGCATGTGGGCCCGGAATTGTGGGAATGGTTGCAGCCATGTGTGTGTGGCACATGGCCAGGTGGCCTTTGCCCTGTATGGAAGGCAGGATATCCATGCTGGGGCATCTGATGTATTACATGCATGCTTCTGATCCTTCATGCACCCACATCCCCTCCCAGGGTGATGCACGCCTTGTCGGAGTGGGTGTGGGGGCTTTGTCTATGGGACTTCCACGGCTCCATGGGACGCTGCTGTGCAGCCAGCAGTGTTGCGTTGTGGTGTTCTGTGTTTTGCTTGCTTCATCCATGTTGGTGTAGGGGGACATGTACTTCCATGGGGCTTGTCTGCCATGCCAGCATGGGGCGGCCGAGCGGGCCCGCCACATGTTGGTGTGACTGCTGCACAGTGTTGTGGTTACTCACGCACCACAATCTTGCTGGCACTGGGTGGACCAACAGGGGTGTGGTGTGCATTTCACTTGGATTGGTCGCTTGCCACCCCTTTGCATTGCAATAATGCCCAGGGGTGCACTTGGTGCCTTGCCCCCTGGCTATTGTGAATGGTGGCTGATGTGGAACCCCATCACTTTACCTTGATTGGCCGGCCCAGCTGCTGGGTCTGCTGGCATGTATCCCTGTCCACTACAATGTCTTGTGTGCTAGGATGACATTTATGCATGGTCATTTGCTGTGTGGTGGAGGGGTTGATCACCTCCTGCCTCCTGGCTGCTGGCACCCACCTCCATCCCTCTGACTCCATTGATGCCCTCCATATCGAGGATGGTCCTGCATTTTTCCTCCCAGGCCGTCAGGACTAATGGCTCGACGGATCCACCTCCAGTTGCCAGACACTCCTGGCAGTGTTGGGACAGGAGCCCTGCACCCTGACCCTGAGGTTGATCCACCTCTTTCTGCAGTCCGCAGCATCATGGGGGACGCTGCTCACTGCAGTCACCTTCTGTCTGATGGCAAGCCAGACGGTAGTCTTGCACTGGCCGGTTGTCTTTCTCTGCCTGCTGCCATAGAGTGCTTTACAGTGGGCCAATACCTCATCAATGAGGATCACCAGTTCTCCCTCACTGAATTTCAGCTTTTGCAGCTGGTTCTCGGGCACCTTGCCTCAGGTCCTCTCCTGGGACATGTTTGCTGTCTTTTGGGTCTGGGTGGCTGCAGGAAGTATGTGATTCTGGTTGGATTGAGTTTTAAAGATGGCCACCGTCATGCTTCTCGTTCCGACTATGACACTATTTCATCCGGCACTAACAGTGCTGGGGACGGCCGTGGTAGCACTATTAGCGCCAATGTTTTGGCAGTGTGCCTTGTTTCGGCACAGTTCCCATTGGGCGGTATGAAGCCCTACTGGGATATTATGGGTGGAGGAGCAATGGTAAGTGCCCATTCCTGTGAAGTCCCGCTGGACTCCATGGGAATGGAAACACTGAAGCACTGGCTCTATTGGTAACAGTGCTGGTGCTTCAGTGAACAATCTACCGGTAGGCGATTGAACTACCAGCAGGTCTGGTCAGCTAGTAGTTCACTGCTCCTACATTGTGGCTGCTTCACAAACTTAAGGTGAAAGTATTTTACAAAAACTTTAATCTACTCATAAATATGTAGCGTATCCAGTTGTAAATATAAAGTGTAAAAAATATACATTTACCAACGTGCATCCCGTGTAATCCCGAACGTTTACTGTTCCATTTTATCATATGCTGTAACTGAAAGGTAAAATATCGCCATTTGTGAAATTAAGTTGTATGTTCATGTGAATATGTGTTTATGGTATTTATTTATTTTTTTAAACTTTATATTCACCCTTTAATCATCTCAACACAAGTGTCAAATGTTTTAGTGGCCGTGGTTCGACATATTAACGTCACAAGCATTTGTTAAAAAGAAATGCAGTGGTGTGCTTCTGTTTGTGGATTGGTTGGCATTTTCAGTGGGGGTGTGTTCTATTTTTCCCCATTAAACAGTGTAAGTGCTGCAGCAAAGTACGTGAGCGTTAATCCAGCAGCATATGGTTTCCATTACAGAGGCGCCGTTATTCCTTATTTGCACTTGTGCATGCCTAGAAACAAGTGCAGGGGAATTACCCCTTTCCCCGCTACCCTTTATATATGTATTTAATCTAATCTTTTCTATGTTTTTCAGTGTCATTGTCTGCTTTGTTAGGTACCACTCTGTTTTGTTTGCAATAAAATGACTGGATACCCGGAATACTTGTCTGTTTATTTTAGAAGTGTTCCCAATTGCATTTGAAGTTGCACCCAATAGCCTCTCTGAGGAAAGTTGATTTTAGAAGTGTTCCCAATTGCATTTGAAGTTGCACCCAATAGCCTCTCTGAGGAAAGTTGATTTTAGAAGTGTCCCCAACTGCACTTAGAAGTTGCGCCCAATAGCCTCCCTGAGAAAAGTTGATTTTAGAAGTATTCCCAACTGAATTTGAAGTTGCACCCAATAGCCTCTCTGAGAAAGTCGATTTTAGAAGTGTTCCCAATTGCATTTGAAGTTGCACCCAATAGCCTCTCTGAGGAAAGTTGATTTTAGAAGTGTTCCCAATTGCATTTGAAGTTGCACCCAATAGCCTCTCTGAGAAAGTTGATTTTAGAAGTGTCCCCAATTGCATTTGAAGTTGCACCCAATAGCCTCCCAATAGCCTCTCTGAGAAAGTTGATTTTAGAAGTGTTCCCAATTGCATTTGAAGTTACACCCAATAGCCTCTCTGAGAAAAGTTGATTATAGAAGTGTTCCCAACTGGACTTAGAATTTTCGCCCAATAGCCTCTCTAGAAGTGTTCCCAATTGCAAGTTGACCAATTAAAATGCTACCAATAGCCTGTCTGGAAAGTTGAATTTAGTGACACGCCCAAATAACCCGTCCAAAGCTCCACTAAAATGTCCCATATATCTCTCGGTGAACTTAGAAAGCGTTTCTAATAGCAGTGACAAATAATCTAACACCCCCTCCAAGTAAATTGAATCTAGTGACTGACCGAACACCTTCTCCTGTGTACAGGAGAACTCAGAAACGTACCTAATAAACTAATAATCATCTGCCGACTATTATACCTAGAGAGCACCAAATAGTCTAATATTGTCAAACCCAGAAGTGCGCCTAAAGGCGTGACACCCCCGATCCTAGGCCGACTATTGTACATAGAGAGCACCAAATAGTCTAATATCATCAAACCCAGAAGTGCGCCTAAAGGCGTGACACCCCAGATCCTAGAACTACAAACAGAAACCATCCTAAATCAACCGAACGCCAGCACCAATCATGAGCGCACCCACTCCACCTGAGCCTACCAGAAACGACCGCAGGGGACCACCCCCACTCTCTGATCTACCCTCCCGACCCCTCCCTCCCATATCACCCCACCCCCCTCCACACAAGCAGCCACTCCCCTCTCCAAACACCAAGCCAGAGGAGCACGATGGCGAAGCACTCACCCTAAAACCACTCATCCCCTGAACTCCACCCCCGACCCGCCAGCATTGCCCACACCCGCTCCCATCTCCATCAGACCTAGCACACCCCACCCGGAAATCACCCACCCACCACCCTGCCCTCATACCCCTGCCACCTTCCCCCCTGACCGCACTCTTTCCCCTCCCCAAAAACTGCCCGCCGAGCCCTAGCACGAACCGAAGCTGCCTCCCTCTCCCCCTCTGAAACCCCTACCCTCTCCCACACACCAGTCGCAGCAAAGAAACTAAAGAGGAAACGCGCCTGGTCCCCCTCAATCTCTCAGCACTCCTCCCCTCCCCTGTCCCGACCCACCCCCTCTCTCCCGCATTCTCCGCCTTCCCCCGGGGCCTCCCCCTTCCTGAAACCCCTCTCCCTCGACTTCTCATCAACTGCAACTGAAACTCCCCCCCGCCCACACCCCTCCCTCAAATCACCCAACCCAAATCCAATCATCCTATCACACCAAGCCACCCAGCCCCGCCAGGAACCTGCCAAATTTTCAGCCCGCCCACTATTCCCTTCTAGCATCACCGACCTTAACCCCCCTCCTCAGCTCTCTCCGCCACCGCCACACCCCAGTCCAGCACCTACACCTCACTTGCCTGCCGATATGAACTGTATCCTATTTAACGCCCGTTCCGTAGCAAAAAACAGACATTGCATCTATGACCTCCTCACCTCTGTCAAACCAGACCTAGTTTTCATCACCGAAACCTGGTTCTCCAATGACTTCAACCCAATCGCTAGTGAAGCCTTTCCCCCTGACTACTCCCTCATCCCACTGAACCGTCCATCCAGAGGAGGTAGGGTAGCATTCGTCTTCAAATCTCTCTTCCGCGCCTCGATCATCGACAACCAACCCTCCATCCCTTCCTGCGAATCTCTCCTCGTTAAACTTTCCCTCTTCCCATCGCTCTCTCACAGTTTCTTAATAATCTACAGGCCCCCTGGTTACGATAGACAATTCGCAAACAACCTTTGCGACTCAATCGCCACCATGCAACTAAACCATTCCAACCATCACCCTCCTTGGTGACTTCAACATATGGCTCGACATCCCCACCAACCCTATGACACACTCCCTGGTTGATGGTTTAGATGCAATTAATCTCCAACCCCACATAAACGGCCCGACTCATTACAAAGGACACACTCTCGATGTCATCTTTAGCTCCAACACCCTGATTCATTTAAAGCCCCCCACCCCAATCATCTGGTCCGATCACTTCATTCTCTCGTTCGCCATCCACTCACCTGACCCCCTTCCCGTACTTGCATCCGAACCTCCGATTTTACGCAAATGCTGGAAAAAATTAACGATCACCCCGGACCTAGCCGAGGCACTCCTCCAATCTCCACCACCCACCTGCCCTCCCGACAACAAATTAACCCCTGAGGCCTTTGACTCATGGCTCAACGCACCTCTTTTACGACTCACCCCCCATGCAAACCATCAACCCGCTGCGCCCCTTTCCCCAGATGCTTCACTCCTGAGTTGAAGACCACTAAACGACTTTACAAATACCTAGAACGCAAATGGCAGAAAGAGAAAACCCACGAAAACAGAACCACCTTGGCCCGTTACCTCTATCAATATAAGTCCGAAATCCGGAAAGCAAAAAAAGCCCACTACAACACCCGAATCCTAAACTGCAAAAACCCAAGCAAAGAACTCCACAAAATCATCTCAGAATTCACCAATCCTGCTTGCAATACAACCAGCCCGACCGCCACACAATCACTGTGCGACTCACTCTCCCTCCACTTTCACAACACGGCTATCGAAAGAACAAAAACTCTAAACACTAAGATGGCTCAACTTCAGCCACCGAGCAATCCTCCGCCCATACCGCCCAGCCCTGCAACCGTAACCTCCACGCAACCAACGTTTGAATCCTTTAGTCCAATATCGCCAGAACAGTTTCTCAAACTGCTATCTGCCCGCAAACCTTCTGGTTCACCACTGGACCCCTGCCCAGCCACAACCCTTAAAGAAATTTTTGCCTCAACCTGCGCAGGAGAATACGCAAGATCTATCATAAATTCCTCCCTCTCCTCCGGTATCTTTCCCGACGCATTCAAAACGGTGCACGTCAAACCTCTAATTAAAAAACCATTGCTCAACCCATTCGAGCCCAAAAACTACCGCCCAATCTCAAACACTAGGTTCCTTGCCAAACTCATTGACCGAACCGCCTACTCCCAACTAAATTCCTTTGTCGAAACCAACAACCTCCTAGACCCAGCCCAATCAGGCTTCAGATCACGCCACGGAACTGAAACCACCCTAACCTCAATCTGGGATGACCTTTAAATGACAGCAGACTCCGCCGGATGCGCCGCACTAATCCTCCTCGACCTATCGGCCACCTTTGACACGATTAATCAATCAATCCTCCTAGACCGACTCCACTCCATAGGAATCCGCGGAACCGCCCTTAAATGGATAGCTTCATTCCTCAAAGACCGGCACCAAATAACGACACTCTCCAGCTTAACCTCACAATCCCGACCTGTTGACACGGGAGTCCCTCAGGGAGCATGTCTATTCGCCCTCCTGTTCAATCTTTACCTGATCACCCTCCCACCAATAATTTGTTCACACAACATCCTGTGTTACAACTACGCCGACGACACTCAACTAATTCTAAAAATCCTGAACTCGAAACCCGAATCCCGACCCGACCTGGCATCCTGCCTCCTTAACATAGAACTCTGGATGACCCAAAGCCACCTCCTGTTAAACCCCTCCAAAACAGAAATCATGATTTGCGGCAAGCTCGATCTTCTTCCGCACCCACTACCCTGGCCACCCGCCATGGGCAACTCACCGACACCCTCCAACACAGTGAAAAATCTTGGATGCACCTTAGACTCCGACCTAACACTCTCGCGCCAAGTCAACAATGTCTCAAAATCCTGCCACTACCACCTCAAAAATCTTAGGCGCATCCTTCCATATCTCTCATTTCCCAACAGAGTCTCCGCGGTCCAATCAATTGTCATATCAAGACTGGACTACGGAAACTCCCTATACCTCGGAATTCATGCCTACCAACTAAACAAACTCCAAAGAGCACAAAACGCGGCAGCCAAAATGCTACTCGCGCTCGGTCCAAGAGACCACGTATCCCCAGCCCTTAAGACACTGCACTGGCTTCCAGTAGCCCGTAGGGTAGCTTTCAAAACCTTATTCCTCTCCCATCGAGCACTACATAAAACCGGACCGCAATATCTTCAAGACAAGCTAATACCTTATCACCCCACTCGCACCCTAAGATCAAGCTCAGCCGGCCTCCTAGTAATCCCTAAGACAAACTCAACCAGGTTAGGCGGATCATCATTCTCAACGCTAGCCCCAACCCTATGGAACTCGCTCCCACCCCACATCCGCCTAACTGAAGACTTAACGGCCTTCCGCAAACTACTGAAAACCTGGCTCTTCCCCTAAAACTAACCAGCAATTTGACCGGAAGCAAGAAATGTACAACTAAAAAAAAAAAAAAATGAATAAATAAATAAATAAAATCGAATGTAAACCATAAGACAAACAATACCAAACGAATAATGTAGATCAAAACAGTGAAGTGGATAATATGAATAAAGCATCAGAAAACTAGGAGATCTAGATGGACGCTTGACCAGACGAAAGTGTTAGAGTGAATGAGAATCTAGAAGTGACGAGCGAAGAGGGCGGATGAACGTCAAGAACGGACGAACATGGAGAACGGACGAGCGTGGAAATCGGATGAGTATGAAGAGCAGATGAGTGTGGAGCGTGGAGAGCGAATGAGCGTGGAAAGCTGATGAGTGTGGAGAGCGGATGAGTGTGGAGAGCGGATGAGTGTGGAGAGCGGATGAGTGTGGAGAACAAATGAGTGTGGAGAGCGGATGAATATTGAAGAGCGGAGGAGCATGAAGAGTGGAGGAGCGTGGAGAACGACTGAATGTCGAAAAGCACAGAGCGAATGTGGAAAACGACTGAGCAGAGAGCGCAGAAGCGTAAGATACAGTTGAGCCGCGAGAGCGGATGAGTGTGAGAGCGGATGAGTATGAGAGCGGATGAGTGTAGAAAGCGGATGAGTGAGGAGAGCGGATGAGTGTAGAAAGCGGATGAGTGAGGAGAGCGGAAGAGTGTGGAGAGCGGATGAGTGTGAGGAGCGCAGTAGGGTGGAGAGCGACTGAATGTAGAAAGCACAGAGCGAGTGTGGAGAACGACTGAGTGAAGAGCGCAGAAGCGTAGGATGCAGTTGAGCCTGGAGAGCGGATGGCGGTGGAGAGCGGATGAGTGTGAGAGCGGATGAGTGTAGAGAGCAGATGAGTGTGGAGAGAGGATGAGTATGGAAAGCACAGAGCGAGTGTGGAGAACGACTGAGTGAAGAGCGCAGAAGCGTAGGATGCAGTGAGCCTGGAGAGCAGACGACGGTGGAGAGCGGATGAGTGCGAGAGCGGATGAATGTAGAGAATGGATGAGTGTGGAGAGCGGATGAGTGTAGAGAGCGGATGAGTGTGGAGAGCGGATGAGTGTGGAGAGCGGATGAGTGTGGAAAGCGGATGAGTGCGGAGAGCGGATGAGTGTTCCGAAACAAACGAATACGTGGAGCAGACGTACGAGCGGCGCAGATGAGCTGATAGAGCGGACGAATGTGCGAAAAGATGAATGTGTGGTGTCGGGTGAGTGTGTGAAATGGATGTTGTGTGTGGAACGGATGAGCGTTTTGGTGCGGACGAATAGTGTGGAGCGGACGAGTGTGCTGAACGGACGAATGTGTGGAGCGGACGAGTGTGTGGAGCGGACGAGTGTGTGAAGTGGATGAATGTGTGGCGTGGATGAAAGTTGTGAAACAGATGAATGTGTAGAGCGAACAAATACACAGTGCGGATGAGTGTCTGGAACGGATAGTCACGCAGAACAGACAAGTAATTTATCAGGCCAACGAGTAGTATGTTTTGCCGATGTGTGGGTGGTCCGGGTAATCGAGTATCAAGACTGTACGAGTGTCTAGACGGGACGAGTGTGTACACGGGATGACTGTGTAAACGGGAGGAATGTATAGACAGGACGAGTATGTAGACGGGACGAATGTGCGGACTGGACGAATGTGCGGAGCGGACGACGTTTAACCAGACGAAAGTGTAAGAGTGAACGAGCATGTTGAAAAGACGAGCGAGGAGGGCGGATGAACGCCGAGAACGGATGAGCATGGAGAGTGGATGAGCGGGGAAATCGGATGAGTATGGAGAACGGATGGGTGGGAAACGTGGAAAGCAGATAAGCGTGGAGAGCGGATGAGTGTGGAGAGGGGATGAGAGTGGAGAGCGGATGAGTGTGGAGAGCGGATGAGTGTGGAGAGCGGATGAGGGTGGAGAGCAGATGAGTGTGGAGTGCGGATGAGTGTGGAGAGCAGAGGAGCATGGAGAACGGAGGAGCGTGGAGAGCGACTGAATGTGGAAAGCACAGAGCAAGTGTGGAGAGCGGATGAGTGTGGAGAGCGGATGAGTGTTGGGGAGCGGATGAGTGTTGGGGAGCGGATGAGTGTGGGGAGCGGATGAGTGCGGGAGCGGAGAAATGTGGAGGACCGATGAGTGCGGGGAGCAGATGAGTGTGGGGTGCGGATGAATGTGGAGGGCGGATGAGTGTATAGAAAGCGTTTGAGTATACAAAGCGGATGAGTGCGTAGGCAGACAGGAGTTCATGCGCTGGATAAACTGGAATGCATGCACAAGAAAGACAGGAGTGCACACTTATGGAACACATGAGAGCATGCGTGAGGCACACTGGAGAAGAATAGGTCAAGCAAGCATGAATGTGTAGTACAATCCCGAACGCCTGAAATGAACAAAATGAATAGAACGGACCTGCCCGCTCGGAACTGCGTGACATACATAATATGTTTTGGAATGCAGTGAACATTTGAAAGAGTACTTATCATAACACACCTCACGCCTACTCTCTCCCTTACATCACCACTCAACTAGAACACAGAGATACTATGACACCATTCGGTATAACTGTTCTCATATCTACATCTCCCGCTCACTCCACAACACTCTAAGTAAACATTGCTGGTTTCACACCCCCCAGCCAGGCGTTCTCCTCAGGCCTAACGCAGCCACATTCGTCCTGGATAAAGCCAGCCAGAGCGAACACATACTCCTGATCTCTCAACCACCACACCTACCGCTAAGAAGCAGCTACCACCTGTATTCCGCATCAGCTGCACACATACCTGGTGCACACACGCACTTTTGACTCTCTCTTCTCTCTCTACTGACCCGAACTTCGGTTCCCGAGGGCGTTCAACCTACCAGCGCCTTCAGACCATACCAATGGTATATAAGGCGCTATATAAATGCAAAATAACATAACATAACATAACATAACATGAGTGAAGCATGTGGGTGTTAACACAGCAGCATAGGTGCTTAGTTAACCATTGTTCACACATGTGTATGTTAAAAACAAGTGCATCAGAATCAATATTTATTTGACATGGGCAAAGTTTTGGTATAGTTTAACTTCAGTATATAAAGCAACAATACAACATGTTTTGTTTTACTTTTATAAGAACTTCAAGGCCTCAAAGTATTTTGAAAAAATGAGGTTCATTCCTATTGCCTTGCATTGGTTATTACCGCGGCGGTCACACTTACATTTCCATCCCCCACACAGGGTTGAAAATGTTTTTTAAGCATTGAAATATGCTCCCAGCAGCCACGTGATTGCTGGGAGCCTGCCATACATTAGGGTTGTACGCACAGTCCCAACACAAATGTATGCCAGGGGGCCGGACAGTGCATCTATGAACCACTGTCCAGGCCCTCCTGAAATTCTGAGGTCATGAATGCTCCTGACTGCTCCGCGCACTGGTCACCTGGTCACCCTCTGAGCTTGGGCCCAGGCTCCTGCATATCCAGGTGCCCTCGCACTGCCTCCGGCTCCCCAGCACTTAAGGGTCTGTATCTGCAACCCTACAGTCCCTTCTCTATGCACTATTCAGCCACCCGCTAGCTGCACTTGTGAGTTAACTGCACTTGCCCCTTCCCTCCCCCTGGCACTTCTCCTCTTCCCTTTTCCCCGCACTTGCTCAATCTGAATGACAATTTTGAAAAATTAGGTTGATTCCTATTGCCTTGCATTGGTTATTACCGTGGCGGTCACACTTGCATTTCCATCCCCCACACAGGGTTGGAAATGTTTTTTAAGCATTGAAATACGCTCCCCTCAGCTACATGATTCCTTGAAGCCTGCCATATATTAGGGTTGTACGCACAGTCCCAACACAAATGTATGCCAGGGGGCCGGACAGTGCATCTATGAACCACTGTCCAGGCCCTCCTGAAATTCTAAGGTCATGAATGCTCCTGACTGCTCCGCGCATGGGTCACCCTCTGAGCTTGGGCCCAGGTGTGAAAACAGAAAAATAATATGAGGCCGGGAAGCCCAAAAAGAAACACACCAACACAGGTTACAAAGAAACATACAAGTGCTTTATTTAAAGCTACAACAGTTGCCAAGTCAATTGACAAACGGATAGCTATTTGGCTCTCAGTATAACATAACGAACTTCAACGAGGGTTCGATGTGTTAGTGAGAGACCGCATATTGGAATACCCGGGCCTTTTATACAATTTGTCCAGCCCTTGGCCAACCCTCTTCCGGGTTAACCATTCTGCGAAATATTTAATTCTGGTTTTAGGGTTCCTTGCCAGGTCAATCCTTTAATATATGCATTTCGATTAGTTTCGCTGATATAAGTAGTACATTTACATATAGGTCAACGGTAGGACAAGGTCTCTGTTCGCGACCCCGACAAGTGGCCTGCAGGCATATTAATTATTTAGTTGTACGGAGGTCACAACGGCCAGAATCTTACTCAGAATGTCATTTTGGCCTCCATTTTGATGTTCAGGGTGACTTCTACGCAACAAGAGAACCTAAAATGGCGGCTCAATCCAAGATGGCGGCTTACATTGGGTTCTCTAAGGTCAAGACCTTGCCATGGAGTTTGTTCGCACATGATGTTTAGAAAACTTGGCGTAGGCCAATACACATACAATTGTTACAATAGGAGGCACAATATTGTTTCTATTCCGACACAGGCTCCTGCATGTCCAGTTGCCCTTGCACTGTGTCTGGGCTCCCCAGCACTTAAGGGTCTGTACCTGCAACCCTACAGTCCCTTCTCTCTGCACTATTCAGCCACCTGCTGGCTGCACTTGTGAGTTAACTGCACTTGCCCCTCCCATCCCCTTCCCCCCTGGCACTTCTCCTCTTCCCTCTTCCCCGCACTTGCGCGATCTGAATGACACAAGGCCTAGTAAGATCGTTATTTTGGCCCCTTTTGTTTCCCCCTCCTTGTTTTGTCACGCCTAGAAACACTTCTGTACAGGCACGTTATAAATGCCACATCATATCATATCATATAATTTGAGAATAAGGTGACCTGAGCATTTCTGAAAGTAGCGCAAACGAAATGCGCTCATTCTCTGTGCTCCTTTCATCTGTGCTACTATTTGAGAATCTGACTTTAAAGTGAAATGGTTAGTCTAAGTTTTCACTGTTGCATTCTTGATTTTAAAAACGGAAAGTGTCTAATACACAGTAGATTCTTAACTTTGTATAATGTTCTTCTTTTTGGACATTACGCTATTTAATCTAGTATGTGTGAATTTAAAATGTGGGGATGTGGCCACCGAAGGATTCTGGGAATGCAGAATAGCCCCATCAGGTGTCAGTAATTAGTGAGGGAACAGGACCGTTTCAGTTTATTTAATATATATATAGCCATCAGGCTTTGTATATACAACACTTATACATACACATATGCACATTCCGATTACATTTTAAAATTCAAATCAACTGTAAACAATTCATTCATTTTCTATGCACAAAGTTTAAAAATACCTAAACCTAAAAACTTAATAACTAAAAATAATTATGCTAAACATTTTAAAATATCAACAATACTCAAATAAAATAGATGAGGTTAGAAACTTTTATAAAGAATTATAAATAATGAAACAAATTGAATTTTCTGTTAAAAGTATATATTGGGGTGGGGTAAAGTTTTAAAAGGGTGGGGAGGGGGTTGGGCTGAGGTAATAAACCTGGGAAAGCATGGGGCTTGGTGGGGACCACCCCAAAGCAAAGAAAAAAAAGAAATGTTGTAGTTCTCTTTTATTTATTATAAATGTCTTCAATATTTCTTGATTCGTTAACATCACATGGAACCCTGTGCAACTTTTCATGCACAGGTAAGAATATTGTTAGGGCTGGCTTTGCCCCTCATCCTTCTGATTAAGTGAGTTCTATTATCCCAGTTAATGACAACTATTGTTGCAGTTCTTAAAAGTGGGAGAACTGCAGGATTCAGCACTTTTTTAAATATATGATATTGTTATTGTAGGAGTCTCTGGGAGACGGGGAATTGTGTGAAGCCCCTTTGCACCAAGAGTAGTGGTTTGCAGCTAACAATCTCAGAACTCACCACCCATATGCAAACTCCTGATTCTATAGGGTATCTCAGCTGCTCTGTTCTTTAGGTGCATGTATATCCTCTCAAGTATGCAGGGTACGAGTAGTCGCCTTGGTTACTAGTGGCTGAGCCAGTGCCCATCGCTCTCATGTTCCATGCATGTCCCAATGTTGGAAGCTGGATGGATCCCTCAGAAGCAGTTAATCCCACCTGAGCTCCTTCGTCCAATTCCTCCTTATTCCAGAAGATATCCACACTGTCTGTTCTTGCAATCTTTCAATACTGTGTGTCATGTTCTATCGCTTTGACATTTCCAAGGGATCTTAGATGTGTTGGAAGTGACAAATAGAAAGGAAGAGTCCAAAGAACTAAGGACCCTCACGTCCCTTGCATACCACTGTACTGTATAACAGTCAAAATTCTATAGATTCAATAAATGTTGAAGCAATTCAAGTAGTCAAAATCTAACCAATTTTCAAAGATACACAATCAATTAATAAGATAATATACAGATGAGAGCGCTATGTGTTTCGGGATTCCCCCTTCGGAGAAAAATAATTTAATCAATCGAGAAAATTTCAATTGTCATGCTCTACAAAGTAAATACAACAAATTTAGAAAAAAAATATCATATAAACAACTCAAACTAGAGATTAATATACTTCAAAATTATATGATCACAATACTTTCTCATGATCAAGAGACATTATTCCAAAAAAAAGACTTGTTAGTGCACACCTTAAATTGATGAGCTGTTTTAGTCAATTTATAGTGGTTTAGGTGTGGGGGAGGAATAATGACCTTGACATAAGGGCCCTCATTAGGACCTTGGCGGAGGACCATGGCGCTATTAGCACCATGGTCCATGGCGCTAAGCTGCCAACTCCGCCATGGGGGTTGGCAGACTTACCGCCCCATTCCGAGGTTGGCGGGGCGGTAAGTCCCCAATCCCCATTTACCCTTCCCCATTCCCATTTCTGGCCCCATAGGGCATAATGGGAGTGGGGAAGGCGTTAATTACGCCACCGTAAATTACGGTGGCGTAATTAACAACAAGGTCCCTTAGCGCCATGGATTTTAACGCCTGCTAAAAGCAGGCGTTAAAATCACCATGGCGCTAAGGGAACTCGTACTCAGGCGGTAAGGGGCGCCATGGTTTACGCCGGCGTAAACCCCTTACCGCCTGGGTCCTAATGAGGCCCAAGGTCACGTAACAATAAGTGAAAAAAAAAGAGTCCAATCTACGAACTCCCCCATCCCCTGCACACTGGATGGCTGAAATGTCCGCTGAAATTTAGATGTAAACTAAACATAGAAATTCAAAAACAAGCAAGAAGTAAAAAATGAGCCAATATGATTTAATTCAGTTGATAGCAAAGGCTTCAAATAAACAACTCCAGTCGTGCTTGACACGTTTCGGGGGTCCTCCCTCTTCTTCAAGATCAAATCAAAGTGCAAATCAAGATCATAACAATACCATTACCAAATAAGATATAACTCTAGTAGATAATATCCCTGTATCTTAACATAGTGTATCATAAAGCTACCAGACCCTATTAGAATCCAACTGATCTATTCATGAACCAACAACCTGTGATGCTGGGGTGGTCTCTAAAATAGGACATATTAGCATAATAACCCTCATATCTCCCATGCAAAAGTGCAACACCTAAACAACCAAAACTGTGAAGGTACTCCCAAAAGCCTACCTGGCCTTTGTCAACTAGGGTGAAATGAAGTAAAATACCCTGTCAGAAAATTGCTCTATGGAGGAACAGGAGGCAAATACATTAGCAGAGTGTGTCTAGTCATTACCATAAAGTGAAACGGCAATGTGGAAAAGAATCCATCCACTTACCAAACCTCCTAGTATGAGTGTGTAGGAGCAATTAATCCAATGCCAGCGGCATGTGACGTGCAAGAACTACAAGTCTGTCCACGTTTTAAACACCGGAGAGCCAGCAAAACAAGAGAATCGCGCTCACATCTAAGGGAAATAACAATGGGCCTCATTACGACCCAGGCGGTAAGTTACCGCCTGGGCCGTGACTTTACCACCATGGCGTAAACTACGTTTACGCCATGGTGGTTGGCAGACTTACCGCCCCATTCCGAGGTTGGCGGGGCGGTAAGTCCCCAATCCCCATTTACCCTTCCCCATTCCCATTTTTGCCCCATAGGGCATAATGGGAGTGGGGAAGGCGTTAATTACGCCACCGTAAATTACGGTGGCGTAATTAACTCCATGGTCCCTTAGCGCCATGGATTTTAACACCCGCTAAAAGCGGGTGTTAAAAGCTCCATGGCGCTAAGGGACCTCGTAATTGGCGGTAAGGGGTCGGCGCAGCTAACGCTGGCGTAAACCCCTTACCGCCAGGGTCGTAATGAGGCCCAATGTGTCTTAAATTTGATATCAAGGTTAAATCTATGCTACGCTCAGGTTAATTTTCTACACTGCAGGAGGACGCCACAGTTCCTCCACATGTATACATACTATGACATCAACTATGGTGCTTGATCTCAAATTTAGGGTACATTGGTTTACTTGGTTCAATCAATTGCAACCCAAAATGCTCACAGCCCATTTATATCCCCTTACAAAATCACCACTCAAGCTGCCGTCTCTTATGAGCACCTCCCACATCCCCTGGAACCTACACTCTTCATAATCCCTTGGAGGGATACCCAGCAGAACCGTCTGCACATCCATCTTAAGAGGACTCCAATTAGCTATTTGATCCAGCTCAAAACTTCAACCCAAAAAATGTGTATAGTAGGACACGTACACCACATCTGTATTAATGCCCCCATTTGACCACAACCTCTAGAACACATTGGTGAAGAGCACGGGCACATCTTGGAGATCATATGAGGGTCCCTTTGCTACATTGCATGCATTGAGAGATTCCTGTGAAATGTTACTTTATATATTTTGTCCCATAGATGATCGGCAATGACCCCTGCCACTGCTGAGTCCCAGAACCCCTTGAAACATTGTCTACCTGACACATCACTAGTGACTAGTGTTCTATAGACCTTAGAGACAATACCCTTCATTGAAACACTGGAGTCCAAGACCTTTTCAAATGGAGCCATGCCCCATCCCAAATTCACCTTCCATCTGGGGTTCGTAAGGTGTCCTTTTAACCTCAAATAGTCAAAAATTAAAGTGAACTCCTTGCCCAACATGCATTGCACCATGTCAAAGTCTTTAAATCCGCCTTCCACAAACAGATAACTCACTCTTACCAATCCCAGTCAGAGGTGTTTTGAGTAAAGCACATTCCCAATTTACCAATATCAAGTGGCATACCCACTGATGAACTCAGTGGGGAAGGCCATGTAGAAAGCATCCTATTGGTTGCGCCTTTTTCCATATCAACCACAATATCGCTAAAACAGGGTGGTCATGCGCCCCCACAAGAACAGATCCCAGGGGTGGCAAAGAAATCTCTCACCTTTCTCAGGTGAACCACAAAATCCTCCAGGAAAGTTAAATAATTACCTAGGTCAGCTCTCCCATGATCCAACAAAACCCTAAGATGGGCCACCTTATAGTAATTATAAAAGTCAGTGAATCCAAAACCATCATGGTCCTATGTTGCATCAAGGTAGCTCTACCATTTCTAGATCTCTTCCCCTGCTGTGCAAATGTATAAACCATGAAGTTCAAGTCTCTAAAAAAGTTCTCTGGGAGAGGAGTAAGAATCATGGAGAACAGAAAAAGAAAACGAGGCAGTGGGCCTCATTACGACCCTGGCGGAGTGGGTTTACGCCAGCGGTATTCGCGGCGGACCCGTCCGCCCCACTACGAGTTCCCGTAGCGCCATGGAGCGTTTTCCGCCTGGTTTTTCCGGGCGGAGAAATCCATGGCGCTACGGGACCTTGTTGTTAATTACGCCACCGTATTTTACGGTGGCGTAATTAACGCCTTCCCCACTCCCATTATACCCTATGGGGCAAAAATGGGAATGGGGAAGGGTAAAATGGGGAATGGGGATTTACCGCCCCGCCAACCTCGGAATGGGCCGGTAAATCCGCCAACCCCCATGGCGCTATCGGCAGCTTTCCGCCGTGCTCCATGGTGCATTTGGCGCCACGATTTCCGCCAGGGTCGTAATGAGGCCCAGTATATTTTATCTTGACCAACATTATCTGCAGAGACAGAGTCAGCTTAGATGATCTCCTCAGATATGCACTCAAGGTTTGCAAAAGGGCAGCATAATGCAGGTCATATAATTGCCAAAGTTTTCTCAGCATGGCGATCCCTACATAGCATAAAGCACATTTTTCCAAAGAGAAGCTCAATGTATCGAAAATCCTCAGACCCCTCCATCTCTTCAGTGCTCATGGTCATTGTGCTGGATTTAGCTAAGTTAGTCTTAAAACCTGCCAGCTTTCCATAGGTCTCAATCACTCCCATTGGCTCCCAAAGAAAGCCCCCTAAATTGTCTAGATAAACCAGTATGTCATTGGCAAATAAGAAGAGCTTAAATTCTACCCCTCCACAAACTATCCCCCCAAGATTTGGGTACAAGACTTCTATCACCAAAGCACAAAGTAGAGAAGGGGGCAATGGGCAGCTCTGTCTTGAATCCAATTCTCCCCAAAGCTATATTTTCCAAACACAGCACTCATAACCTGCCATTTTACTCTATCAAATGCTTTCTCTGAATCTAGAGAAAGCAAGCAGGCTGAATTCTCCATTTGTTTAGCCACATGTATTATTAGGTCCAGGGTCGTCCTGAGATTATCTGAGCCTTGACGACCTCAGATAAACCCCACTTGATCCTCATGAATCATGGAAGGCAAGACCCCTTCTAATCTTTTCCCCAAGATTTTTGCAATTTTTCTTACATCGGTGTTGAGAAGAGATAAAGGCCAATACGATACACAATGCATGCTGTCCTTCCCCTCCTTGGGTATCACAGTAATGATCGCCCCCAACAATGTATCTGGCAGTGAGCCCCCAAACGCAACATCATTAAAAAGTCTGACCAACACCAGCACAAGTGTAGAGAAAAACAATTTATAAAACCCAACAGTGAAGCTGTTATTACCTGGGCTCTTTCTATTTTTCTTAGACTTGATCGTAGTTACCACCTCTTCAACTGTAATTGGGGATTCTAATTCTGACACCACGGCATGGGACAATCCAGGGCACTCAAAGGTCTCAAGGAAACCACCCACCTCCTCATGTCTGCCCACACACTAGGATCTATACAATGTGTCATAGAAGTTCTTAAACACTTCAGTAATCTCCTTAGCCTTTTACTTAATGCCACCATAGGGTATTCTAATTGCAGGGATCCTTCTAGAAGCATGTTGATCCTTCAACCACCACACCAGTATTCTATCAGCTGTGTCCCTATCTCATAGTACTTTTGCTTCAAGAACTTCGACTTTCATTCCATTTCTTGCAGAAAGAGGGCCCTTAATTTCGTCTTACAAAGTTGGAGCTCTTGTGATCTTGCAGGGTTAAAATAATTTTTCCCAGCACTTCCTGATTGCAATGTTCCTATCTTTTCCTAAGGGACATTTCCTTTCATTCCCTCTCTTGTTCATGGAAGGAGGCTATACATATCATGTCCCCTCTCATGGTTGCTTAAACCCATCCCACTGGGTAGTCAAACTTACAGAACCATTGTCACTAAATCCAAAATATTCCTTAATTCTCAAAAACAATTCCAATCCCACCTCCCTGTTCTCCAGCACAAAATCATTACAAGTCCAACAACCTCTCACACCTCTCTCTTTCCCAATGTTCACCCTCAAATGCACCAAATCATGGTCCAAACATGGGGCCGCATACAGGTCTATTTCCCTAACTGAATTCAGAACAGTTTTATCCACCAGCACAAGTCAATATGAGAGAAAGAGTCATTGGCCGCTAAATAGTAAGTAAAGGGTGGATTAGACATGTGAGCGCTTCACACACATCTTGAACTCCCAACATGCTATTGAGCTCCTTAAACCTACTTGTGAGCCTTTCCTGATACCTAGGCAATTGGGAGGGCCGAGAGCTCAAACAATATCTCATGGGATCTATAACTGTGTTGAAATCTCCCCCACCAATAGAGAACCCTCCACAAATAACGGAAGCTTATGACAAACCCCTTCCCAGAAAAGCAGCTGACCCTGATTCGGGTAATAAACTGACCCAATCGTAATTTTCTCTCCATTGAGTGAACCTTTCAAAAAGAGATAATGACCCTCATGATCCCCCTGCATTTTATCTGCAATTAAAATAACATTTCCCACTGAGCAGAATCGCAACCCCCCCTTCTTCAGAGCAACTGATGCAAAGTAGGCCTTGCCCACTGCTCCGCCCTTCATGGAGGGTTCGTTGCCACTTAGCAAATGTGTCTCCTGCTAACACATCAACTTTAGTCTCTAAATTCTCTCAAAACTAGAGATCTCTGAGATGGAGAACTGAGACTTCCAACATTTAAGGTGCCCATGTGGAGACCTTGCTCCATTACTGACATCTCAACCCTGCATGAGCATCTCCCAAAAAACCCTGTCTAGACATTGTTGTGACTCCAACCCTCCTGCTTCTCGTCAACCCCATCTCCCATAGGGTCCTCTATAATGGGAGACAAAAAATAAAAACACAGAAAACAACCATAAATATCAGCCAAAAACCTGATAAAACCAAAGTCCCCACTGAAAGAAAAACCCCAAACTCCCGGCCGCCCCCTCCATCAATCCCAGAGGCGTTCGGCTCCCCCTACCACTAACCCGGAGCTTGAGTCGAACCACCAGAGCTCCCACCTATCCCTTCCCTTCACTTCCTCCCAGCCCTTATACAAACATTGCTACCTCATCCCTATTAGTCTCGGACACACCACTTCCTTACCCAACTGGAACAAGATAGACTCTCAGAGCTCCTCCACCTCTCATCGCCCAACCAATCCCACATTGACAATGCCACCTCCATGTTTAAAGGCAGAAACAGCTGCTGGATTATATATTAAGCAGAAACCCAATCAGATAATAGCATTCAGCACCAAGTCATAGAAAAATCACTGTCACTTCTTCTGTGAGAGAGTATTCAATTTCCTGAACTTTCTGCCCCCCCCCTCTCTTTCCTTCTTCATCTGTCTCTCCTCTCCCAGTCCTAAACTCCATCTTTTCACCCTGGTTCCATGTCGTCACCACGATTAGACCCCAGCAGTTCCGCCGTAACCCTCTCAATATCATCCTCTGTCATCAAGGAGTGCTGTGTTCCTTCCCACTCAAATACAATGGAGAATGGATTCTCCCAGCGGTAGCGTGCACCCTTCCTCCACAACCACTGTTTAGGGCCAGAGCACTGCTTTCGTTGGGTAAACATGTACACGGAGAGAGATCCTGAAAGATGGATACTTTGGAAGTCCCCAGCTCCACCTGAACATAGGACTTTGCTTTGCTCAAGATCCTTTGCTTCTCGGAATAATAGTGGCATCACACTAGAACTAAGCTTGGGCCCTTTCCATGTCTTCTAGCTCTATGGGCCCAGTGGATAGTCACATCAATCCTGCCTTCTTCCGTGAACAAGACACCAGAAACAGCTCTCTCCCCCTTCTCCAAGTCCAGGGGCGATTCGCCGTCCTTCTCTAGGAGACCGAACAGGTGCAGATTATTACATCTCTCCCTGTTTTCACAATAATCCATCTGTAGTTTCATCTCTCCCCTCTGTCATTCTAGCACTGAAATACAGACATCACACTGGCATTCCAGTCTGGGCAGCCTCCAAGCCCACCAACCTCTCCTCCATGTTTTCCTTCTAATTATCCATCCCATCTAACCTGGACCCGAGATCAGCACGAATTCCCTTCAGTTCCTCTAGAATAGCCAAGATGTCACTCTTCATTGCCCCCAAGCCTGCCATCTCCACTGGCAGTGGTTTGGTGGCCTCCCCGTTCGCACCAGCACCCCCTGCATGACTTGCTTCTGAAATTGTTGTAAAGCACTTTTCCAGCTCATCTGAGCTTTCACATGTCGCACTGCCCTCCAAAACACTCCTCATGTCACCAGACTGAAATGCCCAGTCAGCCAACAGGGAAGCAGCAGCTGCAGGAGGCCTCCTACTACAACCAAGGAGGGTCCTCAATGTCCAATTATGCTCTTTGGGACCCAGCAAGCAGTCTGAAGCGTGACATGCCTCCTATGCACGGCGACCCAATCTTCCAACATTCTTTCAATCAGAAGAGGCATGATCACGAACCACAAGCACCTTACAAAATACCCAGGTTTCAGGGCTGTGCCGGGGACCCTTAACACCTCCCCGGCCTGGTTGACTCCAGCAACGCATCCGCTCCTCCCGTCAGTCATCGGTGTCACCGTGGCAGCCCCACAGTGGTCTCAGGAACACACGATGATCCCGTCAGAAAGGAGGGCCACAATGCCCTTCCTACACACCAGCTATACAGGTACCCTAGCTCTGCGTGCTGCTCATCTGCACACTCGACGGGTTGGGGGTGTGGGTTCCGTGCTCCCATATACATTGAATCACAGTGTATTGGGCTGTGTACCCCCACAACCAACAAAGAAGGGAGAAAGGAGTGCAGAGTTTCACACGGCGGTGGTCATCTAGTCCGTGCCCCTGTTGGCCTCCTGGCATATCTTTCCAGGCCTTATGTGACACCTGGGTAGTGTTGGGCGAACATGTCTGATGATTCGGCAAATCAGCTGAATTATGAGCAAGGTTTTGTTCCCATACATTTTTAGAACTTTTCTAGATCATCAGGGGTATTAGATGGTGTATATGCAAGATGGCGGCATTCCCTTGAGCTAAAGAGCAATGGTGTCACATTAACATATGTTTACATCCCCCAGCTAAATCACGGTGAGCAAACCGTACCAGACTTCTGCGAGTCTCTGAAAGAGTGTCTGCTCTTCCCCCCACACCCCCCCCTTCCTGGAGACTGCTGCAGTGCATCCTCTCTTACAGTGGGCCTCATTACAAGTCAGCCGGTCCGGAAAGATCGGTGGTGGTAAATCCGCCACCACTGTTCTTTCCGGACTGGCTGATCTCAAGTTCTGCAGGAGGGAGGTGTCACTCCCGCCAGGTCGGACCTGGCGGGTTTAACACCACCCGCCTGCAGGCAGACGTGAAAACACCGGCACCATTACAGCATGGTGCCGGTGTTTCCACTTCCCCATTACTGGAATGGGAATGGGGATTTACCGAATTCCGCCTCCGGAATTACTGGGTCACCGGGGGTTGTAATGCCCCGGTGATTCCGGGAATCACGGAGGCGGAATGGTAATACGAGTCCGGCGGTAACCTGCTGGTTTTTCAAGCTCGGTTACCGCCGGACTCGTAATGAGGCCCAATGACTAGTTGTGTGGTGGCTCCAGTTTGACGGCATGAGACTAGAGAACCGAGGCGGTGGGACCCACTCGCCTACTCGTGAGCTGTGAGAATTTAAGGGCGCAACTTCTTGTCTCAAAATAGTGAAACAAACACGGCACCCATGCATCAAAGCACACTCCAAAAACAAAACTGCATAAATTGTGAGAATGGAGCGCCACATTCCCCACAGGGGCAATGACAATACTGCTACAGCCCTTTCGTCTGAGGACATTTATTTGTAATTGTATTTATTGTGTTTATATAGCGCTTTACTCCAAAGCACCTCACATTATAACAACAAGATACATAGAAGATTATAACAGTAGAAGCAATTTATAAAACATAAGTCAAACCAACAATACAGTGTTTAGAGCATTTTGCCTGTAAGATAGGCGACAAGTGAGTGTAAGAGAAGAGGAAGAGAGGAAGTAGGTAGGGAGAAGTAAGTAGTGGAGACATGGGGAGAGAGAAAGAGGTTTCAGGGTGGGGAATGGAGAAGGAGAGATTTCAAGGAAGCACAGAAGGAGGAAAATGTGGGGATATGTGGATATATATTTATATGGGAATATGGTTCACTCTACCAACTTCCTCACAAAGAGCGTTCACTTGTACCATGGGGGGGGGAATGGGTGGGAGGAACAGGAGTATAGCATAATACATTGTCCATGTTAGAGGGCACCTCCCTCACTTCGACTTGTTTATTTACTCCATGACCTTGTTACAACCTAATACAAAGAAATGTACACACAAAACAAAGATTGAAAGAATGCACAGAGACCGCTTAGACATGTTGTGCAGATAGGAGATATAACGGAAGGTACCTAAGCTAATAACAAGTTTCCACAAGTATCTCTCTTCCTTTTGTTCTTTTTCTTTTGTTTGCTAACTATTGACCATTAAGAGTATCAAGAGAATCATACCTTGGGTTCATATAACATGAACAAGCTCTGTATGTGCAAGGGTCAAGGCGACACATCTAGCTAGCATGTGGCTACACACTACTAAGCTATCAATCTTCTCAGTGCACCATTACATATCATTAGAATGGCCTCCCATAAGGAAGGTAAACATGCAGTTGTCTTAACAAGGCAAATGGTCTTGCTGCCCATCTCTTCAGCCAAAGCCTAACCTGGGTGGGTGGAAAAAATAACCATGGAACACTATTCGGTTAGCAATGGCAATTCTGAGGAAAGAGTTGGCCCTCACAACCAAAGTCTTTGAAAACGAGAGTAAGGTAAATGATTGCAGGAAGGATCTGGAGGCGTCTTGTCTTACAATGGCGCTGTTGCACGCTGTGGATTTAGAGAACACAAACACACACAGTATAAACTCCACATCTTTCGGCTACTAGGGAGAGTGGAAGGAAAAGGTTGCACAGCTACTTAGATAAAGGGATACCCAGGCTACTGAAAGTTACATTCCTCCCTTATTTTTAAGTGGATAAAGCACAAAGAAATCAGTCGAGACCTAAAGAGGCCCCAACATGGCAGAGAGCGCTGAATTTCAGCGTCCTACGGCACCATTGTACCGTTCGTACTAAAAAGGTTCTGTGTGAGGTCCCCTAGCTAGTGATAGACGGAGCAGCCATTCTTCTGGTCTACACAAAAGGCAGTGTCGATAGGGAAGAAACTCTTGAAGCTGAGGTCAAGTTCGAACACTGCGGGCCTGAAACACAGCTTGACGGATCCTGCAACATGTTACGCTCACCTGGCTCCCACAGGGGCATCGATCGGACCCGGACAGCTACGACCTCCTCCACCGTGAAGCGTAATGCAGAGATTACAGACTGGACTGGACCACCTAATCTCATCTGCTTGACCCGTAGAAATATTATCCTGCAAGTGGAGAAAGGGATTTAGCCACCCGTGGATTTTAGTAATGGCACCCCACTGTTCTCCCCACTAATCACCACCGATATTCACTTTCTGTAAGCTGACCTTATGTTTGTAAATGATGAGCTCTCCATCCTGCGTGGAATGCAGGGGCGCGTAGATACCAGTTACTTCACTGGTTTGAGGGCGTTGGAAGAGTTCCGGATGAATATTGACTCCGAGGTTCCAGGCAAGAACCCGTAAGTATAAAGTTCAAAGAGTTCAATATGTCCGATGTCCACTCTTGTACATTCCTTTCTTGTGTTGCAGCTGGGTCCAAGGGAAGATTGTCTTGTGGCAGATGATGGTTTTCAGGTAAGAGTCTCTATTACCCAACACTGTCCGGCAAAAGATGCGGGTGTTTAAATTGCTGGTTTCTCTCTCCTTACAGGTGCGGTGTAAGAAGTTGCGGTTTGTTACAGAATAATGTTTCCGGTTGTTAATCAGGTAAATCTATGGTGGAGAGGTTGTATTTGTTGGCTCTCTCGGCTCACCTTATGTTTCTTTTGTCCCCTAGATGGTGGAATTCGGCGGAGAAAATGATGGAGGCTGCGCTGGATCAAAAAATGCTGTGAGGACTGGTGAGTATGGCGCGGCGCTGCAGCTGGCGATGCGACGCATGTAGAATAATGTCCTTTTCAAGTTCGAAGATGTGATGGATCCGGAATTCAGGTAAGGATTGAAATAATATCTGTTTTCTAACCTTTCCTTCTTCTTTCTTCTATTGCTAGGAGCTCTGGATTCGAGACGGGCGTGGCTGAAGACTGGATGCTGACTGCAGGCACGGTGAGCGTTACGTTGCTGGATGCAGAATAACACGAAGCATGTGCTGCTGTTCGGGCGTGGTTTAAATAGCCTCCAAAGTAGTTCCATGTAAGAAGTCCCTAGAACCACACCCGAGTAAAAAATAGTCCCTGTAGAAAAACCGTCCCATCCAGGTCTCACGTTGGCTTGGATTCATTTGCAGCATGGTCTGCATGAGGTAAGTAAAGTCTATGAGCCTGGCGCCTATGGCGCCAGGACTGATTTCTATTATGAGCCTGGCGCCTAAGGCGCCAGGACTGAACCCAGACAGCCCCCAGCCGGGGCTGCTGGGGTTTTATTAAATACCTGGATGCCTGCTCCCGGGGCTGATGGGCTTGATCCGGATGCCCGGGGTAGGCATCATGACAGCACTCCCCCCCAAGGCCCCTCCTAAAGTTGCTCTTCCCCTTGGTCCTGGTTTGTCAGGGAAGTTCCAATGGAATTTCTTCACCAACCGAGGTGCATGAACGTGGTCACTAGGTTCCCATGACCTTTCTTGTGGTCCGTAACCCTTCCAGTTGATTAAATAAAAAAGTCTTGATTTAACCATCTTAGAGTCCAGGATATTCTTTACCTCGAATTCAGGTTCTCCATCTATTAGGATGGGGTCAGATGGTTTGGTTAATCTTGTCCCAGGTTGAACTGGTTTTAGAAGTGAAACATGAAAGACAGGATGAATCCGCAAATTAGAGGGTAATTCCAATTTGACGGCCACCGGGTTGATAATGGCCTTTATGGTGTAAGGCCCCAAATATCTAGGATTGAAAGTTCGAGTTCCCTTTAGAGGTATGTGTTTTGTAGCCAGCCAAACTTGATCTCCAATCTGGTATTGTGGAGTTTCACTTCTATGTCGATGAGCATTTTTCTTGTATTTCTCCTTTGCTTGTTTCAAGTGTTCTATTGCTTCTTTAAAGGCTTGTGTAATAGTAGAGTGCAGATGAGTCACTGCAGGCATTTCTAAGTGTTGAGGCAAATCAAGTTCTGAGGTTCGAGGATGATGTCCATATATGGTATAAAAGGGGCTTTGTCCGGTTCCTGAATGTACGGAGTTATTGTATGCATATTCGGAAATCCATAAAATATCTTTCCAATTGCTTTCGGTTTGGTGTAGCATACAACGTAGCTATTGTTCAAGAGTCTGGTTGGTCCTCTCCGTCTGACCATCAGTTTGGGGGTGGTGACTGGTTGATAGCCTTACGTCGATTTGCGCCAATTGACAGCATTTCTTCCAAAATTGCGAAATTAATTGATTACCTCGGTCACAGACCAATACGGAAGGAAATCCATGGATTCGAACAATGTTTTCGAGAAATTCCTTGGCCAAAATCGAAGCAGAAGGTAATCCTTTTAAAGGAATAAAGTGGGCCATTTTGGAAAAAAGATCCACAATAACTAGAATGGTGTTAAATCCATTACACGGAGGTAGACCTGTAATGAAGTCTAAAGACAAGGTGTGCCATGGTGTAGGTGGAATATCCAAAGGTTGTAAAAGGCCAGCTGTTTTTTTCTTCTGACTTTTGTTTTGGGCGCAGATACCACAAGACATCACAAATGACTTTACGTCCTTTCGCCAGGTGGGCCACCAGAATTGTCTTTTAATTTTAGCTTCAGTTTTAACGATACCTGGGTGTCCTTCCATAAGGGCGTCATGATAATTGGAGATGACTAGTTCTTGTAGTTCCTTGTGTGGTAGAAATAGACGTCCTTGATAGTAAGGCAGGTCATTGATGAATGAATAATCTTGGCCTTTCTTTACCCAGTCCTGCAGGGCTGCTGGATTGAAAAGTTGTTGGATTTTTAAATGAATGTCTTCTAGAGTCTGTAGAGTAGTTATGCCAAGAATGCTTTGTTCTGAAATTATAGGCACCGGTTCCGGGTTCAAATATACTTCTCCCATCCCTATTTGGGATAGGGCATCTGCCTTGCCGTTTTTACAACCTGGTCGATAAGTGATCATGAAATCGGATTCGGCAAAGAATAATGCCCACCGAAGTTGATGCGATGATTGGGCCTTGGCTGTTTTCAAATACTGCAGATTCCTGTGATCAGTGATTACAGTGATGGTATGCCTGGCACCGAGAAGATAATGCCGCCAAGCCTTGAAGGCGGACTTGATGGCTAATAACTCCTTATCAGTAACCGCATAATTTAATTTGGGTGCTGAGAACTTTCTTGACCAGAATGCTACTGGATGAAGTTGACCGGTTTCGGGATCCTTCTGGGACAGGACAGCTCCCATGGCTAAACTGGATGCATCTGTTTCAACTATGTATGGAAGCTCAGGGCGTGGATGCTTTAAGACAGGTGCAGACATGAATTTCGATTTAAGCTCTTGGAAGGGTCTTTCAGCCTCTTCAGTCCACAAAAAACGTTTGTTTTTTTGCAAAAGTGTTGTGATGGGGTGTACAATATGTGAGAATTCAGGAATAAATCTGCGATAGGAATTAGCAAATCCAAGCGTGCTTTGTACCCCTCTAACAGAACTGGGTGATGGCCACTTGAGGATTGCGTCCACCTTTCGAGAGTCCATTCAAACTCCTTTTGGAGTCAGGATAAATCCCAGGAATTCAACTTCTATAGCATGAAAAACACATTTCTCCAATTTTGTGTATAACTTGTGCTGGCATAGTTTCTCTAGGACTGCACAAACGTGCTTCACATGGTCTGATTCGGAGGAGGAGTACACTAGAATATCGTTTATGTATACGACAACACAGACGTCAATGAGTTCACGAAGGACATCGTTCATAAAATACTGGAAGACTGCTGGTGCATTGCACAACCCGAAGGGCATCACCTGGTATTCGAATAACCCGTACTTGGTGTGAAAGGCAGTCTTCCATTCATCGCCTTTCTTTACACGTACCAGATGATATGCCCCTTGGAGGTCTAACTTAGTGTAGATACAAGCATCCTTTACTTGGTCTAGTAATTCAGGGATCAGAGGCAATGGGTATCGTTTTGTTACCGTAATCTGATTTAATGCGCGGTAGTCTATGCACGTTCTAAGGTCACCTTCCTTTTTAGGCGTGAAGAATAGAGCTGAGGATGCAGGAGATTTGGATGGACAAATGAAGCCATTAGCAAGGTATTGGTCCAGATATTGTCGTAGGTGAAGATTTTCGGGTTCCGTAAGGGCGTAGATTCTACTGCATGGAGGTTGTGCACCGGGTACTAGGTCAATTTGACAATCGTATGGTCTGTGAGGTGGTAAGGTTTTGCCTGTTCTTTTTGAAAAACATCGTGAAATTCTTGATATTCCTGAGGTAACTGCACAACTGGATTAGTAACGGTGGCCAGGCTTTTGTTCAAGGTTTTTTCCAGGTAACAGGTGTGTGCACAATCTGGGAAGGTCACTCTCTTCTCTCGCCAATCAATACAAGGATTATGTGTTTCCAACCATGGCATTCCCAGAATTATTTGGAATTGCCGGGCCTTCATTAAATCAAACACAACAGTTTCTCGATGCCCATCTTGACCCCACAGTGTCAGCTCAGTAGTGGAATAAGTTACAGGCCCAGAGGCAATTTCAGTTCCATCGACTGTGGTGATGACATCCGAAGCGGTCTTTTTGCAAAGGGGTAGATTCATCCTTGAGGCCAATTCGTGGTCCATGTAGTTTGCTACGGCCCCGCTATCAATGAATGCCCTTACTGTGTGCATACGTGATGGCTGCCTTGGATCAATTAGGACCATTGGCATAATTAGGTGGGAGGTCTGAGTGTCCTTCTTTAAGCTCGGCAAGCGGATCCCTAAGCTTGTCGGGCGTGGTCGTTTCCCGAATCAGGCTCTATTTGACTTTTGTCAGCAACTCCTACTACTTTCTTGGGTGGTTTTATAGGGCAATCCCATAGAAAATGTCCTGTGGTTCCACAGTACAGACACAATTGCATCTGCCGTCTCTTTTCTCTTTCCTTTTGAGTTAAGGGTCCTTTAACCCCCCCAATCTGCATAGGTTCTGATGCATCTGTTCCATTGGGGGTAACATTGGGTTTAACCCATGCCCGACTCTCGAACTTAGCTCAATCAGCCTTTCTATTCTGAAGTCGGTGGTCTAACTGGACCACTAAGTCTATATATTCTGCCCAATCCTGAGGTGGGTTCACAACTTGAGCCAAAACATCTTTGAGTTCTTCCCGAAGCCCACGATGAAATAATGTAATTAGTTTCTCCTCAGGCCATCCGGTTTCCACCACCAACCTATTGAAGGTTGCGATATAGGTTAGCAGATCCTGATTACCCTGTCGAAGGGATAAAAGTTTGTTATCCAGGGCCTGTCCCTATGAATGTCTGGCGAATAGTCTTTCCATGCTTCTTTGAAAACCCTGAAAATCCCAAAGAAGAGGATCATCCTGATTGACTAGTGGAATTGACCAGTCAGCTGCGCTGCCACTAAGATATGATAGTACAAAGGCTACTTTGGCTTGGTCATTTGGAAAAGCTCCAGGTCTGCATATAAAGTGCAAGCGGCATTGATTCATAAACACTGCAAACCTTTTTGGGTCCCCAGCAAAGCGTTCGGGTGGAGCTAAAGGAATAGCCCCTGGTAGGATTACTTGCACAGGATTGCTCGATGAAACAGGAGCTGGGTTTCCCCCGAGTCCAGGTAGGGGTGTTTGCCCAGCTTGATTTTGCAGCAGTTGTCTAGCAAGATCATCTGTGCGTTCCTTTCACACAATCAGTTCTCTCCTGAGGGCATTAGTCTCTTGGCGCGCAGAGTGCACTTCCGCCCAAAGTTCCCCTAATAATTGGGCTAGTTGGTCTGTTTCGGAGGTTTCCATAACGCCCGGGTGGGAATTTGTAGATAGGCTTCGTGTTCTGTTACGCTCACCTGGCTCCCACAGGGGCATCGATCGAACCCGGACAGCTGCGACCTCCTCCAACGTGAAGCGTAGTGCAGAGATGACAGACTGGACTGGACCGCCTAATCTCGTCTGCTTGACCCGTAGAAATATTCTCTTGCAAGTGGAGAAAGGGATTTAGCCACCCGTGGATTTTAGTAATGGCCCCCCACTGTTCTCCCCACTAATCACCACCGATATTCACTTTCTGTAAGCTGACCTTATGTTTGTAAATGATGAGCTCTCCATCCTGCGTGGAATGCAGGGGCGCGTAGATACCAGTTACTTCACTGGTTTGAGGGCGTTGGAAGAGTTCCGGATGAATATTGACTCCGAGGTTCCAGGCGAGAACCCGCAAGTATAAAGTTCAAAGAGTTCAATATGTCCGATGTTCACTCTTGTACATTCCTTTCTTGTGTTGCAGCTGGGTCCAAGGGAAGATTGTCTTGTGGCAGATGATGGTGTTCAGGTAAGAGTCTGTATTACCCAACACTGTCCGGCAAAAGATGCTGGTGTTTAAATTGCTGGTTTCTGTCTCCTTACAGGTGCGGCGTAAGAAGTTGCGGTTTGTTACAGAATAATGTCTCAGGTTGTTAATCAGGTAAGTCTATGGTGGAGAGGTTGTATTTGTTGGCTATCTTGGCTCACCTTATGTTTCTTTTGTCCCCTAGATGGTGGAATTCGGCGGAGAAAATGATGGAGGCTGCGCTGGATCGAAAAATGCTGTGAGGACTGGTGAGTATGGCGCGGCGCTGCAGCTGGCGATGCGACGCATGTAGAATAATGTCCTTTTCAAGTTCGAAGACGGGATGGATCCGGAATTCAGGTAAGGATTGAAATAATATCTGTTTTCTAACCTTTCCTTCTTCTTTCTTCTATTGCTAGGAGCTCTGGATTTGAGACGGGCGCTGACTGCAGGCACGGTGAGCGTTACGCTGCTGGATGCAGAATAACACGAAACATGTGCTGCTGTTCGGGCGTGGTTTAAATAGCCTCCAAAGTAGTTCCAGGTAAGAAGTCCCTAGAACCACACCCGAGTAAAAAATAGTCCCTGTAGAAAAATAGTTCCATCCAGGCCTCACGTTGGCTTGGATTCATTTGCAGCATGGTCTGCATGAGGTAAGTAAAGTCTATGAGCCTGGCGCCTATGGCGCCAGGACTGATTTCTATTATGAGCCTGGCGCCTAAGGCGCCAGGACTGAACCCAGACAGCCCCCAGCCAGGGCTGCTGGGGTTTTATTAAATACCTGGATGCCTGCTCCCAGGACTGATGGGCTTGATCCGGATGCCCGGGGGTGGGCATCATGACACAACAATGAGGATCCGTATCACAAATACCCATAGCGGGAAATCCTTCTCACATCCTGAAGACCTCAGAAACAAACTGCTTGGCACCTTCCCTGAAGTGATGGTGATAACTACATGAGCTAAGGACATTCGAACTCACTCCTCAGGATTTACTGGTAAACCTGTTTACCGTTAACACAACTTGATCCCACAAAATGACTGTGGAAATACGTGCGGGACGCCATGGGCATTTTGTCAGATTTACTGTGATGGTTATACCACACCAGGCAAAGATCACCCAATTTTGTTGAATTTTCAACCCAACACCCTGAAGCTTGATTGCAAAGCCGATGGTAGACTACCTGGTAATAATAAGGGTGTGCAAAGTTTTATTTTGCCTCGTAATTGAGTGAAGTTCCAGACTTCGTAACTATGCCAATTTATTACGCTCTCTGTATTTTTTTGACTATGCAATTCGAAATATTTTTGCCTGCACCATGCATTTATCGGATAAAGTACATTTACCAAAAACTGACCATTAAAAATGCGAGCAAGTTGTCCCAAACCTGTAGAACTAATTAAAGGCACTGAAATGTGAGGAATATATCCATTGCCATGGCCCTCACCATTTGTTTTTCTCCGGCTCTACCAGAAATGTGGTCAGGCCTAGTACAGTAGTCGCCTGTCTGTTTCCATTACCTTCCCACTCTTCCCCTCCTTTCCCTATCTATGTCTTAGCTCTTGCACTATCTGAAATGTCGTCAGGCCGAGTATGATAGTTAATTTCACATCCTTACTGTTCATGGCCTGTAAGAATGTGGTTGTATTTTCCCTTTTTCCCTCCCTTGCCTTGAAGCGCTTTGAAACACATTGTGTATAGGCGCTATATAAATAAACTATCATATCATATCATATCATATTGCACAATACATAGGGTAGGAACAGGGATGCCATTTCACCAAAATGCCAGGGGTAGCGGACGTGACATCACACGACCCTTGACCTCTGATGACATCACATGAAGTGATGTCATTTGACCCCACCCCGAAGTCACATCACAAAGAAGCGATGGAACACGACCTTTCACCCCTTGACAAAATAGCAAGTGGCACCACATAGCATTGTTTCTAAGTACACTACAAAAAATAGGGTTACCATATCACTGTGAGGTGATATACATTTCATACAAGAATGGATCACCATATGTAGTATTAATATCGGCGCATATAGGCCCATTTACCAAATTACCGTGAATGCAAGCAGACATCCAAGGCCAAAAGATGTGTTATTATATAGCACTTATGTGTAAGCGCTTCATATAAAACAAATATACATACAATATCACCCAACATGTGTTGGTACTCATTTATCAACCTCAGCAGGATGAAGGCTGAGTTGACATTGCTGGGAGCCGAACCTGCAACCTGCAGAGCACACGCGCAATACAGCAGCGAGCACCCAACCTACTGAGCCATCTTACCGGCTATACCTATCATAAAACGAGTCATTCAAGAAACACAGAGCAACATGCTGCTGGTCACTGCACAGGAGCCTCAATTAAAAAAATATAAAAACCTTTTTCTTTTTTTAGGGGTAGCAAGGCAGCCCACAGGAGTAGAAAGGGAGACCTCAGGGGTCACAGGCGTGACCCCTGGCAACTCCTAAATGACGACGTCCTTGGGAAGGAAACAAACAGCCTCATTCTGAGTTGGCCGCTATGGTAAAAAAGTGCCAGCATTCATGGATACCGGCACTTTAGCGGACCGGTTGACTCTGGGTTTGCCGGTGGGGGACCGTAAACCAGGCGCCCTGCCAGCAAAAAATGCCCTCCTTAACGGCATTGCTGGTAAGGAGGGCAAATCCACTCATGGAGTCCTATTAGACAACATGAATGGGGATTTACTACCACTCAGTACTGCCAAACCGGGTGCGGGAAACGGTATCTTAATTTGCCAGTATCCTGGCGGCTCTACAGCCGGCACACCGGCAAACTCCGAATGAGGCCCAAAGTCAGGATAACAGCAACTTGCAATTAGTGTACTTATTTCATATTATATTAATAACACACATCTCTTTTATATGGATGCATATAACAAGTGCGCGAAGCTGCTGTTTCATCCTCGCTAGAAAGGAGAAACATTTTTAACACGATGGTTTTTATGCCTGCCTAATTATTAAAAGTATGGTAATGAACCTAATTTGAATTTAATGATTTTCCTCCAGCTGGAAACTTCCAAATTATTAACTTAAGCTGATCAGAATGACTAAAGTTTGAGTCAAAGAAAAGGCCCGGCTCGGGCACTTAGCTGATGAGCACTGGAGATGCCTCTGCACAGACTGAGGAAGCTATTTCCTGTCGCGCGCCGCCTTTGATTTCTAATTACTCCCTTCCTGTAATGTGCTGTGAGCGTGCCGAACAATTTCACCGTGCGTGGCGTGAGTCCTTGGAGATGCGCGCGCGCTGAGCACAGCTGCAGCGATTGCTCGCCGGAGGAGGGACTGGGAAGACCTCTGAGAATATTGTTAAGTGCTTGCTTTGGCTTCTGGGCGGTTTTATTATAGGGATCGTTAACCCCTTTCCCGCCATCTGCCTGTGATTAATGCGATTGTTGCCTGGAGCTGCAGGAATGCTCAGTTTCTTCCTCCACTCTAGACGTTGGAGTTGACCCAAAATAGTAAATTGTCGCTCGTGCTAGAAGGGATTTCCCTTAAATGTTCGGCCTCATTACACGTTAGGCGGTGGACCAAGGTGCTAATAGCACCTTGGTCCATGCCGGTAAATTACCGGCACCGCCTTTGAAGAAAGGGGAATTACCGCCTAATTCCGAGGTTGCGAAGGCGGTAATTCCGCCTTCTTCCATTGCCCTTCCCCATTCCCATTTTTGCCCCATAGGGCTCTATGGGAATGGGGAAGGCGCTAATTACTGTACCGCAAATTGCGGTACCGTAATTAGCACCTTGGTCCCTTTGCGGGTTGGTTTTTAACACCTGCAAAAAGCAGGCGTTAAAGTCTCCAACCCGCAAAGGGACCTTGTAGTAAAGCGGGAAGGGTTTACTGGTACCGGTAAAATACCGGTACCGGTAAACCCTTACCGCCTACCGTGTAATGAGGCCCCAGGGAGTGGTGAATAAAAATAAAAAAAAAAAACACTTGGGGCCTCATTACACGGACGGCGGTAAGGGGTAACGGTCACCGTTAATGGCAACGGTGACCGTTAACCCTTACCGCCGTACTACGAGGTCCCTTAGCGGGTTGGTGCTTTAACGCCTGCTTTTTGCAGGCGTTAAAAACCAACCCGCTAAGGGACCTCGGAGCTAATTACGGCACCGCAAAATTGCGGTGGCGTAATTAGCGCCTTCCCCATTCCCATAGAGCCCTATGGGGCAGAAATGGGAATGGGGAAGGGCAATGGCGGAAGGGGGATTTACCGCCCCACCAACCTTGGAATGGGGCGGTAAATCTCCTTTCCGCCAAGGCGGTGCCGGTATTTTACCGGCATGAGCCATGGCGCTAATAGCGCCATGGCTCACCGCCTTCCGTGTAATGAGGCCCTTGGATTTGCTTCCTCTAAGAGTCGCGCTGATTATTTGCACTCTTCTCTTTTGTGAAGTTTGTTACCTGTCACGCAGGTCCGAGTATCAATAGATCACAACCTTATTGGTCAGATTAATCGTAGCAATATGTTTTCCCATATCTTTTCTTAGAGTACAACCTACTCTTGGAGAAAGTCACTTTTGTGTTTAGATTTATTGAACTTTAAATCTGACACGTGTTTCGACCCAGTGGGTCTTTATCAAGGTTTCGTACATGACATTGGTTATATTATCTGTCATAGTTCATGGTTTGCATAGCCCATGGTATTCAAATGTATTTATTTGTTGTTTGCTTGTTAGGCGCTTGTACAATAAGAATATACTGTTTCAAAGCGCCCACAGGGCAGGGAGGGATGGAGAGTTGGAAATACATTACAACATTACAACACACTATTTACAAGCAGGGGGGAAAGAGGGAGGGGGACGTTCCTACTATGCCTTGTGAGTATTCAGAATGTGCAAGTATAGTTATAATACATACATTTGCAACCAGTGAAATATGTTGTAGCTACAATCAAAGCACACGTGTATTAAGGTAAGCTTGTGTAGTCATAAAATACACAATGGTTGAGGAGGATGGAGAAGAGAAAATCATGAGACGAAAATGAGTCACTGAATAATATCACTGTTTAATCCCCAGCATCCCCTCATGATATAAGGCTATGTTCAGATCATCTTACCCATGAGTGAAAGATATGGGACAACACATCGCTGAGATGAAGGCGACCCATAAGAGTGTGGTATTGGTACTAGACAAGGACCGGCACGACAGCGCACAATCTTCACATTAGGTTGTTCACAATTTCTGTGGCATGGACCAAAGCCACAGATTTCTTGTGCACACAAAGCAGCACTCACATTAAATAATCATAAATGTTAAATGTTAAATGTTAAATGTATTTGTACCGCGCACTGTCAACAACGGAGTTGGTCCCCAGGCGCTCTGGTGGATCTACAAGCGAGAAGGTGGGATGGGTTTGTAGGTGAAGCGGGAGTAGGATAGTGAGAGGAGTGGTGTTCTGTTGGCAGCCTCAACTCGGTATACACCGGTTGCTGAACTTTGGTGCGAGTATCGGATCAATGTCAGTCCTCGTGTGCTGTTGGTGCAGCTTATGTGTTGTTGCGGTGTTGTGCGAGAGATGGTGTGTGAGATTTTTGAGTGAGATAAGTCTGCAGAAATTCAGAGTTTTTTGTTAGTGGGTTATATGAAGTTTAACATGTTAACATTCAGAACTCTGTCCGAGTGTGGCGCTCGCTAATCCTCCCAATCTCATCAGGATGGGGGAAGGGGTTACAACTGGCAGGGTTTTAGGTTTGTGTGAGGTGCTCCCTGTGCTGTTCTAACACGCTCTGTAAGTGTTCTAATTCTGATGGAGTAAGTGTTGTGGGTTGGGTTTTAGTTGGTGCGATGCGCTTGCCGTTCTATTCTAGCCAGCTCTGTAGGTGTTCTAATTCTGATGGATTGATTAATCTGGGTTGGGTGTCTATTCTCCTCCTTGGGTGTTGGAGCAGGTGTTGTGGTCTCCTCTTACAAACTTTCTATCTAGATGTATCTGCTGGGAATTTGGATATAGTACGGCCGGGAGGCAGTGGATGAGTCATTAAAGGGCATTCGTCTCGGTCTGATTTAAGTGATCAGTCAATAGTGACCTCCTTTTGTGGCTATTTCCCATAATATCTTATGGTCTGCTGTGGGGTCCGTTCTTTGGGTTATGTGTATGTCCATTTTGGGAGTGACCGAGGTTGGTGTTTTTATTCATGGTTGTTTAACGGGGTGGGCATTCTTGTGCACCACTGTTGTAGTTACGCTGTGAAGCGCCATGATTTGAGGAGTTTCCTGAATGCTAGGTGGTTTGTTGTGTTCCGTATTTTCTTAGGTAGGTCATTCCAGGTTTTCGGTGCCTGGTGAGAGAAAGAGGATTCTCTGAGTTTTCTTCTGTTATAGGATTTTGGTTCCAGGCGGATGTCGGTGCTTGATCTCAGTGTTCTTGTCGGTTGATGTAGGCGTAGTTTATCGCTTAGGAGCTCTGCGCCTTGTTTGTGTATTGCTCTGTGCGTGATGCACATGGATTTTAACTTTATTCACTGTTTTAAAGGTAGCCAGTGTAATATTTTTAGCGCAGGTGTGATGTGTTCTCTTCTTGGTAGCTTGAGGAGGATTCTGGCTGCCACGTTTTGTATGTGTTGTAGTTTTTTTAGAAGTCGTTCGGGCATGCCTAGGTATAGGCTGTTGGCGTAATCTACTCTGGACATGATCAGAGTGATGATGGTAAGTGTTTTGTTGGCGAACGACAGGAACAGTAGGATCCTTTTTGTCGCTCGCAGGAGGAAGAAACCTTTCTTGAGTAGAGCGTTTACTTGTGGCTCTAGAGTGAGATTGTTATCCATCAGGACCCCTAGGTTTTTTATAGTTGATGATGGTGCTGGTGTGGTGCCGAGCTCTCTTGGCCAGGGGATGTAGCTGATGTCTCCTCCCTTTTTTGAAACAATCATTATCTCTGTTTTGCCTGGGTTGATTTTGAGGTGGTTGAGGTTCATCCAGTTGAATATGTCACAAAGGCAATTCTCAAGTGTGGTGTTTTCTTCTTGGGTGTCTTGTATGTTGAAGATCATTTGAGTATCGTCGGTGTAGTTGTAGCACGTGAGGCTGTGTTTTCTGATGAGTTTGATTAATAGATACATGTAGATGTTGAATAGAAGCGGGGAGAAAGATGATCCTTGTGGTTATGCACATGGAATATCTAGGTTTGAACTTAAAAGGTTTCATCCATACGGTTTCGGTTCTGTTTGTTAGGAAGGATTTGATCCATAGTAGGATGGTGTCTGTTATTCCTAGTCCTTCTAATCTCTTTATAAGAATGTTGTGGTTGACAGTGTCGAAAGCTGTGGATAGATCAAGGAGAATCACAGCGGTACTGTTGTCTGAGTCTGCGTTTGGTTTTTGGTCGTCCCATATTGAGAGGAGAGCCGATTCTGTTCCTCTCATTGGTCTGAAACCAACTTGTGCCTGGTCTAGTAGGCAGTGCTCTTTATTAAGTCTTGGGTTATTTTGTAGACGTACGTTTCTAGCAGTTTGGCTATGAAAGGTATGTTGGAGATGTCATCTAGGGTTGTTGCAATCCAGGTATGGAGCAGGGCAACGTTTTTGTCTAGGTCAGCTTCTTCCATGGTTGTTGCTTGTGGTTTGCTGAGTTCCAGGAGCTCGGTTAGGTTGGAGTTTTTTTATGGTTCTCCACTTTCTTTTCATCATGATCAGTAGTTTTTCTTGTTGCTTCTTTGTTGGAGCGGCTGTTGTGTTCATGAATGGAATGATGAGGTGGTCGCTCCAGAGTATTTGAATTGGGGGTGCCGTGGTGATGAGATCCTTGTTGGCAAAGATTGCATCAAGTGTGTGCCCTGATGAGTGTGTTGCTCCCTTGACTAATTGTTGTAGGTTTATGGCTGGTAGTTGGGCGGTTATGGATTTTTGTGTGGTTGTGGATTCTTCGCCGAACCAGATGTTGAAATCTCTGAGGATGATCAGATGGTTGTACTTGATGGCTAGGATGGTGATTGCTTCCGTGAAGGCGTCTATGAAAGTCACATCGTAGGTTGGCGGTCTGTGTATTAGTATGAATTTCAGGTTTGTTTTGGTGTTTACTGATAGCCGTAGTATTAAGGATTCACATTTATCAATGTTTAGTGGGTCTTCCATTTTGATGGCCAGTTGCTCCTTGTGGATGATCGCTAGCCCCCCAACCTCTTTTGGATTTCCTGTTTGCTTGGATGCATTTGAGGTTTTCAGGCAGGCAGTTGTTGAAGGTGATCTTGTAGTTGTCGTCTAGCCATGTTTCGGTTACAAATAGGATGTCTATGCTTCCTTCTTATAGGAGGTCGTATATTTCGGTTGAATGTTTGGACATTGACCTTGTGTATATTAAGTTACAGTGGATTCTCTGGGTGTGATTTTGTTTTGGGGTTATTTGTTGTTCAGGTTTGTAGTTGTCCGGTCATGGTGTTTCCGTATAGATTTTGGTAGGATGAAGAACGGCGACAGTTGCTTCTTCATTGAAGAGGTTAATAGGTTGATAGCAGGGCTGATCAATCGTGGTGCTTCTGTTAGGATGATGCTTGGTTGAAGATCAGCGATGGCTTCTTCTTCATTGAGTCCGATTGTTAGGTTGAAGGTGGCATTGTTGGTTGTCGGGGCTTTGTCGTGTTGTGTGGGATTTTGTGGAAATTGATGGTGCCCATCTGTTCTTGTGATGTAAAGGGTAGTGGGGTTGGAGTCATCCCATTCTCTTGTTGAGTGCTCCCGTCTTTTTTCCAGGTGTTTCGGGGAATTATTTGCATGTCTCAAGGTTTCTGTTTTGAGGTGTCGGTGTTCTGTGGTTGTTGCGAGGTAAGGTGTGAGGTATAAGGATTTTTCTCTTACATAGTTTGTTCCGGTTATAACCACGTCCGTTAGGTGTGTTTCCTGCCAATGAGGCTGCTTCTTTTGGGTTCTGTTGGTGTTGTGTGTTCACGTCCCTTGTTGCACGATCTTGCTCTCTTTCTTGGCGTCCTTCTCTGGGTCGGGCCATTTTTCAGTTCACGGTGCAGACGTAGGAGGGTAGTTGGTCATCTATACTGTGTTGTGCAGGCGCAGTAATCTTGGTTTTTCCTTCTCTGGATACTCTAGGGTGCTCTCTGGCTCAGTCTGTATTGAACGGTCTGGACGGTATAGGACTCAATTAATGTAGGTAGTGATGGGTTTCAAGGGTTAGTAGAGTAAGGGACCAAACACAGTTAGATTTTAGGGTCAGCCGAAACAGTGGAGCACGATACCAGGCACTGCTAGACTTGAGGCCATGCACTGTGGGAGAGAGGCCCACGCCTGGGAGAGCAACAGCGTATCAGACTAAACACAGCTAGATTTGAGGGTCAGTTGAAACCGAACTGTATGATACCATACACAGCTAGATTTGAGGGTCAGCCGAAACAGTGGAGCACGATACTGAGCACAGATAGCTTTGAGAGTCCTGAACCGTGGGAGAGAGGCCCACGCCCAGGAGAGAAACAGGGATCAGACTAAACGCAACTATATTTGAGGGTCAGTTGAAACGGTACTGTATGATGCCAAACACAGCTAGATCTGAGGGTCAGTTGAAGCAGTGGAGCACAATACCAAACACAGCTAGATCTGGGAGTCCTGCACAGTGGACGTCTCCCTGAATGCAGTTCACTGAAGTGAGTTAGCCATGCAGGTTTAGGGAGGACATGTACTAGTTGAGGAGAGGGTTTGAGGGGCGCAGCTAGGACTTACTTCCTTAATGCAATCCGGACACAGAAGCCCTGCTAGATTTGAGAGGCAGGCCTCTCAATGCAATCTAAACATCATACAATGCACTTTGGAGACAGAACCCCTGCTAAACTTGAGAGACCTGCATAGTGGCAGAGAGGCCCATCAATGCAATCTAGATATAATACAGTGCAACCTGGACACAAAAAACCCAACTAGATTTGAGAAACGTGTATAGTGGTAGAGAGGCCTATTGATGCATTCTAGATATCACTTAATGCAATCTGGACATAGAAGCCTTACTAGATTTGAGAGAAAGGCCTATCAATGCAATCTACATATCATACAATGCAATCTGGACACAAAACCCAACTCGATTTGGGATGCCTGTATAGTGGGAGAGAGGCCTATCAATGTAATTTAAATATCATACGGTGCAATTTGGAGACAGAACTCCTGCTAGATTTGAGAGACCGGTACAGTGGGAGAGAGACCTATCAATGTATACTATATGACTTAATGCAATTTGGACTTAGAAGCCCTGCTAGAGAGACAGGCCTATCAATGCAATCTAAATATCATACAGTGCAATCTGGACACAAATCCCAACTAGATTTGAGAGACCTGTATAGGTCTATACAGAGGAAGGGGGTCTGTGCCTAGCCAGTCAGATTGGTACAGTATTAGACAATGATTAGATTTGAGAGTGATGGAAAGAGAGATGTATTGGGGTGTAATCACCTTGTTTACTATGGGTTTGATAAGTGGCTCGGAATCTGGGGTAGAGTAGTTGCTCTACTCCTGACCCTGGCCACTCCTACCTTATTGGTCCTTGTAGTTGCTGGCTGGTGGCTGGCCACTGGCTTCCCCTGCTGACACTTCTTGGAGCCACCTCTGTTGGAGCCGCCCTTGGCCTTAGGGCCCTTAGCCGCAGGGCTGCACGGGCAGAGGGCTGCCCTGGAAGGAGTGGTGATGAGGGCCCAGGGGACCAATGGGAGCAGGGGGGTGTGGGGCGGGTCCGGGAAGGTGAAGCAGGAAGAGGGCACGGGGTGGGAGCGGGTATGCAAGGAGCCTTGGGGCCTTCTCTAATCCACACAAAAGACCAGCAAAACAGCAGCAGCAGCCAGGGGCAAGACTCACCGCGCTCCGATGGAAATGGAGCCGGTGAGTTCTGCTCCACTGCTACACTACCAGCAACAAGGCACGGACCAATAGGAGCGGGGGGTGGGACGGGAGGTGGGAGGGAAGGAGAAGCAGGAAGAGGGCGCAGGGTGGGAGCATGTATGCAAGGGGCCTCGGGGCCTTCTCTAATCCACACAAAAGACCAGAAAAACAGCAGCAGCAGGCAGGGGCAAGCCTCACTGCGCTCCGATGGAAATGGAGCTGGTGAGTTCTGGTCCACTGCTACACTACCAGCAACAAGGCACGACCAATGGGAGCAGGGGGGGCGGGACGGGAGGTGGGAGGGAAGGAGAAGCAGGAAAAGGGCGCGGGGTGAGAGCGTGGTATGCAAGGGGCCTCAGGGCCTTCTCTAATCCACACAAAAGACCAGCAAAACAGCAGCAGCAGACAGGGGCAAGACTCACCACGCTCTGATAGAAAAAAAGCATACACATTCCGATTGGCACAGTGAGGATTGTGTGTTTCTGTGCCCTAACCCCTTTTTGCCTTACGTAACTAAAGAAACACAATCTCTGCAGCCGAGATAGGAAAATCAACAACGGGGCAGAATATAGACTAAGCGGGCATAAGCCATCAAAGCTCTCTTTGCTCTTAGGGGAAGCATAGCAATGCTTTTGGGAACATGCAGTCCCAGCAGGAAACACTCAGACAAAATGTCCTGAAATTAGAACAATTATCCAAAAAGGAAATCAACAATTATTGGTAGACAGTAACGATGAGAAATAATTTCTCGGGAGGATAGCTCAGTGGCAACGTGCTAGCCTTGGAAGCAAAACAACACTGTGCAACACAGGTTCGATCCCGGGTCCGCGCTTAGAAACCTCTGGTTATTAGGCACATTATAAATAACCTATCATAAGCTATCATTTGGAGCAGGACAACATACCTATAGGTTTACGAATCCTAATTTTCCCAGATTTCAAAAACACAGCAGACTCTGACACCGCCCAGAAATGGTAGAATAACCTCAATCATAGCTCCAAAGTCATGATTGAGTTACCAATAGAATATGCCCACCGTGAGCACACGAGGATTAAAGAACATAGAGGAAAAAGAGGAAGTCAGTGACCCGAAACGGCCAACCAAAATAATTACAAAACAATGTACAATATTTCAAAATTGCATCAGGATGAGCTCAAAATAAGGAAACCCAGATTTTATTTTAGAGATGAAAAGGTCTATAGAGAAAACCAAGAGCATTCTTTTCATCCTAGATATGACAAGTCCACCAAAAGCAGTTCACGGGATAGCACACCAGCCTCATCCCGGGCAAACTCAGATATTGACAGTGACCAACACAGAAATACAGAAGCACCCAATAGAACAATTGAAACAGGAACGAGCAGTAGTGAACTGGGTACCAAAACCAATTTACAACAACAAATCAAAAGATACAGAAAGAGAAATCAAAGGTCACATTCCAAACATGTGAGATCTTAAGAACCTGCAAAACAAGATATATGAACAAGAAGGCTACAACAAAAGGAAAGAGAGGAGGAAATCTCAGACATAGAGGAAAGACAAGAAGCACCAAGAATCGTAACATGATCAGGATGCAGGAAACAACCAATATTTGGAAGACCCCCAATTTAGTACTTAATCTCTCAGATAAAATATTAACATCTATGGAGAACTCACTACTTAACACAGGCCTCTCACTTGCACCCTTGAATAAAGGTAACTACATTGACATGCAGATTGATATTTTCAAATTTGTGCGAAAACAGACACTTAAAAAATATTTTCTACATAAATGTGAGACATTTGAATGTCCAAGAGAGAATATAGCGATCAGTGGTCTCTATGGCGAGATGGAGTAAGGAGTTGGACAAAGGGGTGGCATGTTTCAACAAGTTTTATTTGTAAAGATAAAAAAGGCCATACCTCTCTGTATTTCTAACTGATTATCCCTACATTATGGGCCTCATCACGAGTTGGGCGGTAACGCCGGTGCTATTAGTGCCGGAGCTAATAGCCCTACCGTCAAACCCCCGGCGCTATTAGCGCCGGAACACAGGTTTGGCAGAGCGGTTATTGCCCATTCCCCATTGGGCCCATTAAGGAATTCCTCATTCCCCATTTCGGTAAACGCGCCGAAAATCAGCAAATTTGCCGCAGATTTTTCCCCAGTTTACTTCGCACTATTACCGCCAGCGGATTTCCCGCCTGCTCTAATCCTGCCTTAAATTGGCAAATTTGCCAGCTCAGAGCTGGGGGGAAATCTGCCAAAGTCATGATCTGGTGGACCCTTAAATGCATCGGTAATAGAGCTACCGCCGCATTTAAGGGTTACCGCCAGACTCGTGATGAGGCCCTATGTGAGAAACCTGAGGGTATTCACACTCCTAAGCGCCCTGGATCCTCGTCTAAAGGAGGCCAGGGAAAGGCCATCGCTTTGGATCCTGACCCTGGGGCTGAAGAAGTGAGGGAGGATCACCTGAGTGGATGGTCCTCTGAGTTTGGGAGTGGGGTCTCTTCAGGCGAGACATAGTATCCCCCTTTTCCTAATCTTGAACAACCTAGCCCTCCCCTGACCTTTTTGGGTTATTGCAAGACCTCTCCCCACAATCCTCCACATTTAACACTTGAAACTACTGGGACGAGGAAGAGGAGACTAAGAGTAATGAATACTACACCTTTATTTTATCACTCTGGTACTGAGACGAGGAAGATGCCTGTGAAGTATGGTGAGAGCCAGGTAAGTTATGTTATGTTATAACATTTGTATGGCGGCAAAAGCCCTAGGGCGTCCAGGCGCTTACTTACAAACAAGAAACAAAAGAAACATGGCAGCTGTGATGGAAGCTTGCCTAAACAACATCGTTTTCAGAGGTTTCCTGAAGCTAGATGGTCAGTTTGTTCCCTAAGTATTTGTGGTAGATCATTACACTCATGTGTGGCCAGAACTGGGAAGGGGCGTCCATTTCCCTGTGTTCTCTTGACCCTAGCCACTTTTAAGAGGTGGACTGAATTGGATCGAAGGTCTCTGGTAGATTTATGTTTAGAGACTTTTTCCTTCAGGTAACTAGGTGCTGATCCATGAATGAACTTATGGCATAGAGTCAGGAGTTTAAAGGAGATCCTTGCTGATATAGGCAGCCAGTGAAATTCCTTCCCAGCAGAAGTGGTAGGTTCATTATGTTTCATGCCATAGATTATGCGGATAGCCCCATTTTGTATTTTTTGCAATCTGAAGATGTCTTCCTTACTGGCGCCACCCAATAAGGCATTACAATAATCCACTCGCGGAAGAATGATGGCCCTAACAAATTTTACTCTATTGTCTTTAGAGATTAGTGGGGCCACCTGACGTAGCACTTTCAAATAATATTGAGTATTTTTCACAATGGCGTCTACTTGGGCACCTGCGTTCAAGGTAGCTTCCAGGTATGTGCCCAAGGTCTTTACCTTATTTACAACTGCTATCTGGCTGCGCACTACCTGAAAACTGGAAAAGGTAGGGGCTTAATTCTCCATAGATTTCTTTGATCCATATATCTTTAATTCAGTTTTACCGGCATTTAGACACATCCAATTTGGGGTCATCCAGTTTTTTATGACTTGGTAGATCTCACTGAGCTTGTCTTGGTCCTCCTGAAAATCACCTGACAACACCAGAGACAGCTGGAAGTCATCAGCATAGTTCGTAATGAAAAAAGCCAAGTCTTTCTAGTTCTCTACATAAGGGCACTATATAGATGTTAAAAAGTAGGGGGGATAAACACGCCCCCTGGGGGACACCACACATGAAGGTGTCTACCTCAGAAGCAGAGTCTCCCCAGTAGACCCTAGATTTTAGTTTACCACCCCGTCAGCAAGACCACCTGTGTCTCGTAGCTGCTTCAGCAATATCCCATGATCTAGCAGATCAAAAGCTGCTGACAAATCCAATAATATCAGCAGCCCTGACCTACTTTTCTCCACTATGGTCAACATATAAGTCTGGAGGTCTACCAAAGCACTCTACGTACCATGAAAACGTCGAAAGCTTGATTGCCTTCCATACAACCGACCCGAGCTTTCCATATGTAGTTGAAGATGGGTTGTCTCGACCTTGTCAATCAGTTTAAAGAAAAACAAGGTGTTAGTAATAGGTCTAAAATTAGGGGCATCCTTAAGATCAAGACCTGCCTTCTTCAATAAGGGTGTCACCGCCACAGCTTTGACGGCTTGTGGAACAATAAAATGACAATTAAGTCCCCTTAATTATGTTCAGGCAAGTCTTATTAGAGAACCACACTTATAGCTTGTCTAGGGGCTGCAGTTGTATAAAGGGAGACCATTAAGGAGAGAACAGGAGCAACAGGGAGGCCTGGGTAGGAGAGAACAGTGGACCTTTTCTGTGAGGAGACAACCGTCTTGGTACCTGAGTGCGACCATGAAGCCGGCCAACAATCCCAAGGTGTGGCAGCTTCCGAGATGGAGCTTCAGCAGCTGGGAGCTGAGAATGAGCAAAGGAGACTGAAAGGCCGCTGGCCGCATCCACCCGGAGGCAACACAGTTGCCGGCGCATGCAAAAGTGGAATCGACATGCGAGTGGTGCTCACAGAGGTTGGAGCGCCAGCCTGGGAAGCCGACAAAAGCAGCAGGAGCTGCCGGAGCAAGACACAGCTGACTGGTGAGTGTTGGGGAAAGACACTCGGAAACCGGGGCACTTCGGGGGGGGGGGCTGTGTGCAACAAGTGAAGTGCCATAAAAATGAAAACTTCAAAGATCGATACTTACATATGGAATGCTGAACCCAATGGAAGTTTCTAAATAGTGCTGCACTGTTTGTATTGAATACTGAACTAAATGGAAGTGAAGATTACTGCTAAACTATACCTATTGAATACTGGACTGAATGGAAGCTGAAAACAGCCCTAAAACTATATGTATATTGAATAAAGAACTGAATGAAAGTTGTAAACAGAGTTAAACAATGCATAATGATCGCTGAATATAATGACATATTCAAAACAATGCTACCCCAAGCAGATTGAAAACAGAAAATCTAAGAATTAAAACCAGATTGAATATTGAAAGGAAATATTATCTTTATAAGAAAAGCAAATGGCTAATACGGGCTAAACAGGAAGATGCCTGCAGTCTCTACCTCTGCTGTCCCCTCCCAGGCCTTCTGCATGGCCCTGGCTTCTCATTTCATCTCTAAAACCCACAACATCCTGTCCACCCTCTCGTCCGCTTCTCCTCCTCCCTTCACTTTCTCCTCTAACTCCGGCCCCTCTGGGCCATCTCTCCTCCCTCTTTTTCTTCCTTTCCTCTGGTCTCCCCTGATGAGGTTTCTAGAAAGTCTGATCTATGAAAGTCTCATCAAAACAGGTTCTTCCCTGTTCTTCCAAAACCATCAAGGACCACATTGACACCCTTGATCCTGGCCTGTCTGACTTCTGCAACAACTCCTTCACCACTGGAGACTTCCTTTCCCCCCTGAAGCACTCTCTTGCACACCCTCTTCTCAAGAAACTCTCAGCCAACCCCTCCTGTCCGACTTGTTAAACTATATTCGAATAATACCGCCTTGTTATGAATATTGGCCTAAGCCCATTCGCGTTGCACAGAAAACCGCATCTGAAATGTTTCTATTTTTTTATCAACTTTGCCGCCATTTTAAGAATCGTCCGCCATTTTGATTTCAACTCTTGCCTTGTGTTATAAAATGGTGGACTGTGTATTCAACTTTCAGCCGAGCTGAACAACCTTAGAGTTGTGTCAACAATTAGGCTGACCGAGAGTAGACTGTTTGTCATATGCAAAGAACCCTTGAGACTCATATGAACTGTAATCCAAGTGTTGTCCACACTCACAAGCCTCATCCTCATATAAACAGCGAGACAATGTAGAACAAAATCAGATTGTGTGTTTTTACTGAACTGCATTGTAGCGTTTCTTTAAACAAGGCTTACTGTGGATCAGAGAACCAATGTCACCATTGTAACTTCATGGACATGCAAACTTGTTAAATCATCTGTACAATATTGTAATATTTGTCCTGTGAACTGGGCACAAACTCTAGCATATAAATTATTAGTTTGGAGAGGGGCTGGACAATGATTGGAAACTGCATAAAAAGCCTGTGTGAAGATGTCCAGCACTCTCACACCTCACTGTGTCTGCTGGTACACACTGCAAGGTGTTGTGCGCCAGATAGCTATCTGTTTGCTTTGAAACTAATGTAATAAAAGATACTTGTATCTTTTCGACCCGTGATTGGCGTATTTCATTTTGTGGTACCAAGCCTCAATATTTCTTTGGTCTTTCAGATGGCGCCCGAACAGGGACCCTCAAAATTGATGTCTCCATGCTGAAAAGAAGACGCGGCTATGGGACAGGGATCGGAGAGTGAGAAAAAGGGGGCCCCTTTGTATGAGACGCGACACCTCGGCAGTACTGCACAATCCTATACCTGAATGATGAGCACGCGGTTCGAGAGGGCATCTTGACGAGGGTCCCTTTATCGAGGTGGGCTCTTTGCTGAAATCGCCAACCACAAGGATCCTTTGTAATCCGATCGGACCTGCTTTGTATTTTGTAATCAGGTGAGTCGTGCCCCGATTTCTAGGTATCCTGATATTTGGTTGGAGATTTGAACTCACGAGTTCAAACGACGCCAGGTAAGACCAGTGATCTGACATACCTGGGAAATTGTCTGCCTGTTTCAGGGGTTTATTCCGCAGAAATAGACAATATTTGGAATACGGCCGACCGTCGTCACCTGAGGGTTCGCTGGCGTGTACTATGTACTGTAAGTACGGCGTTGGTAGTATAGTATTCAACGATATTTGGCACAGACAGACTAGATATGCTTCCGAATTTCAGTGGCCAGTTCATGGTAGATTTGAAATTGCCCGTATACAGTATTTAGAGTCTATATTGTTAAAGATAAAGGCCAGGCCTGCAGCATTTGATGTAATTAAGAATTGGAGAAAGGTGGCTATGCAGCAATTTAAGAGTAAAGAGAAACACGCATGTCGACATATGTCTAACTCTGAAAAAGCATTATTGTATGATCAACAGGAACAGTCGGAACCTATTAGAAGCATGGATTGGGCTTTTCAACTTGGGCTACAGAAAATATATCCGCCTCAGGACTTTCATGCCTCAGACGGGCTAATTGATAAGCTTTTAAATGAGCGTAGGACTGTTGCCACTGCACCACCTCCTTATGTGACTCTGCCTGTTGTTTTACCTCTTACCGCTGTTGCACCTCCTCCCGTTGTTGCTCCTGTTCCTCCCGTTGTTCCTCCTCCTCCAGTTGTTGCTCTTCTTCCTGTTGTTGTTCCCCCTTCTGCATTTCCGCCCTTACCGCCAGTTGCTGTTCCCTTAACTCTGTCTTTACCGCCAGCGGTAGGGTCTCCACTACCTATTGTACAAGATTTGTCTGAACTTTCTTCTCCAAGTGGTTGTGCTCCACTTGTAGCAATTGAAGGGGCGAGTGCTTATTCAAAAGTAGTGACTCATAGTACAGTTTCTAAAGCTAGAAAAAGAGAATTGTATGCATTGGCGAAGAAATGTATACAAGAAGGTGAAAAATCAGCTGTCTTAACTACAATTTCTGACCAAAAAAGTATTCCCGAACAGAATATTTTGATCGAGGGGATGGGAAGGCACTTGGCTGATATTTGGAGTGATTTGACGGACATGGATGTCCTACAAGGGTTGAGGGATTTGAATGTCTTAGCTCACTCAAGGGATACTTCGGTGAAAGTACATGAGCATGTTGAGAGGGTTTTCGAGTTTAAGAGGGAGTTAGATCGGTTACAGAATGATGATATGGATGGCGATAGATTGGACGCTTCGTATGTGCAGAAACTATTTCTTCCTTTTTGTAAACCAATGTGTGAAGAAATGCGTATTTGCACAAGGGACACGCTTAGATGGATTTCGGATGTTTCAATTTCTCTAATGGAAATATATGACACGTTTAGTAAGTATACTTCGGCTATGCAAAAGATATGCAAAAGAAAGTGTTACAGGTAATAGCAGAGTACCTGCAGGATGAGTTTATGAAGAAAAAGATTTGTTGTCCCACATATTTGATGGTCATTTATAAAAGAGCATTTTCGCCCGATACTGCTTTAACTGCTTTGTCACTTGATTTAGCCCTGTTGCTTAATCAACATTCAGAATTGCCTACTTCTAAATTGCCAACGAGGGAGGTTCCTCTGACAGTTGTTTATAAAGTAGAAATTCCAGCTAATGTCGCAACAGGCGCAGCAGCCACTACTATTGAAGCTCATTATGTCTCACAGTTTGTTCATGTCCCATTTTCTAAACACGAAGTGAATACCATTAGATAGACGATTCCAGATATGAGGAAAAATCCAACAGGATTTTATAATGAAATAGAATCTGTCTTGCATTTGTCAGCGTTCACTCTGGGTCATATAGATTTGTTGTTCCCTGTGATCCTACCTGCTGATTTATGGAAACAGATTAGAACTATAGATGATCTGGCAGGACTGGGTGACACATGGGTTAACTTGGTACAGATAGATGGAGAAAGGAATGCTGGTGAGAAACCGGCACAGGTGTTATTGACACTGCCAGACAGAACAGTAACAACATTGAAGACTTTGTTTCCAGAGAGAAGACAAGTTTGGGACAAGCTTACAGATTGCATCCAGGGGAAATTTGAAGGTGCTACCAAATTTGTTCATCTGTTCGAACAAGTGTTTGGGGATTTTAGCAGTCAGGACTTAAGTACTGAGTCAGGAAAAAGGCTGTTTGTGGACAAATTTGTGCGTGGATTGTTGCCTGATATCCAATCATAAATTATGACTTCCGAAAGCGCCTGGCAAACAAAATCGCAGTCTGAAGTATTGCACACGGCTCAATATTATGAAAATAGGGTCAATAATGAAGCAGAGAGGATAGAAAACAATAAGGGAGACTTGAAAACCAAAGTCTTGTTGCAACAAATAGTAAGAGGAACCAGAGGTGGCAATACACAGTTTAGAGGACAGTTTGCCCCACTAAGTAATGTGCAGATGGGTCCTGTACACATGAACCAATGTGCCTATTGCAGACAAGTAGGTCATTGGTGAGCACAATGCCCGATCCTTCAGGAGAGATCGAATAACACATATGGTACCATAGGTAAACGACCCAGAGGCTGTCCTGGGATAGGGGGCCCTGGTAGAAGTCAGTTCACTCAGAATCAACAGTCGATTTCACAGGATAGTCAGCAGCATAGTGCAAATAATGGGAACATTTTCGACAATCCTTCGACTGTCTATTTTTCGGAGGATCTTGCATTTGATGATGTACTGTTCCGTTAGGACAGCCCGAAGCAGAGTCTGGAACCAGTACCTATTCCCAATCGATCAGAAAGGGCCCTACGTTGAGATGAAGGTGGGAAATAGGAAGCATATATTTTTGATAGATACAGGAGCACAGAAGTGTTCTGTTGATCATTCGTGGGTTCCAGATATTCCACTGTCAGGGCAAAACAAAATTTCTGTAGGGTTCTCTGGTACGCCAGTGGTGAGTCCAGTCTCTCAGCCGGTACCGATTTCACTGGGGCCATTCACTGATTCATGTCCATTTCCTTTGACAATGAATTGTGACGAAAATTTGTTGGGGTTGAATCTGTTGAAAGAATTAAATGCAGTAATTTATTGTTCTCCGGCTGGGGTAAATTTGACGATTTAACATCAGCAAACTGCTGTTTCACAATTCTAGTCTGGGTCTTTACCAACTGAATTGGATAAAGTTCTGGCATGTTTATGAGTGGTTGATGATAATGACGTTGGTATTTTGCATATTGAGCCTGTTAAAATTGTGTTGAAACCAGGTGTTAAAATACCACGTATTCCACAGTATAAGATTACAGTTGACGGCGAGCAAGCTTTAAAGAGTATAGTTTCTGATTTTGTACATTGAGGAGTGATTGAGGAAATTGCAGGAAGTTTGTGCAATAGACCGATTCTACCGGTGTATAAGAAAGGGGACAATGCAATTCCTTTTCGTTTTATTATTGATTTACGTGCTATCAATAAGATTGTTGCTCCACAATTTCCAATTGTGCATGATGTGACCTCTAAATTGACAATGATTCCAGCTTCAGCTACTCATTTTAGTGTTGTGGATCTAAAGAATGCTTTCTTTAGTATTACTGTACATGTTGACATTAGATATTTGTTTGCGTTCACACTAGGGGGATGCTCATTTACATTCACTCGTATGCCACAAGGGTACACTGAGAGTCCAAGCATTTACAGTAGAGCTTTGAAGGAACAGCTCGATACACTTGAGTTGCCTTCCACTTGTAAGTTGTTGCAGTATGTCGACGATCTTCTTTTAGCTACAGATTCAGAAGTTGCTTGCAAGGAGGGCACTGTGTTGCTGCTTATTCATCTATCAGAACCTGGGCATAAGGCTTCATTGAAAACGTTTCAGTATTGTCGACAGGAGGTCGCCTATTTAGGCTATCTCCTGTCAAAGGAGGGGAGAAGACTGACACCTGAAAGGATACAAAGCATCTCTAGCATGTCTGTCCCAAATACACAGAAAGAGGTCAGAGCCTTGATAGGCATGGCTTCGTACCGTAGACAGTGGATCCCTAATTTTTCATTAATGATAAAACCAATGTTGGCATTGACAAAGAAGGGCATTTCTTTGCCTTTACCGTGGAACATGCATTGCCAGAACACTTTTGGTCTGCTTAATGCTGCGTTGTGTTCAGCACCGGTTTTGGGCACACCAAATTATGACAAGGCCTTCATTTTGTATGTGCACGAATGTGATGGATGTGCTTTGGCTGTGTTGACGCAGGAACATGGAGGGAAGAATGGACTGTGCAGTATTTTTCCTCCACACTTGACCCTGTTGCATGCGCTTTGCAGAGATGTTTGAGAGCTGTTTCTGCTGCCTTTGCATCTGAAAAACAAAGTGAGGGTATGGTTCTGGGTCACTCCTTAACCGTGATAGTACCTCACTCTGTAGATGTTCTATTAAACAGAATGCAAATGCAACACCTCACATCAGCACGATGAACAAGATACAAGCTGATTCTATTTGCACCACATATCCAAATGAAGAGATGTTGCACATTAAATCCGGCCGAATTATTGCCTCTTCTGCAAGAATTTGCTTGCAGTGACAAGATGTCACATGACTGCCTCTATACCACAGAACAAGAAACTAAAGGCAGAATTGACTTAAATGATACACCGTTAACAGATCCACAAGGGGAGCTGTTTTGTGATGGTACCGCTTTGAACTTCCGGATGGTAAATCCACCGCTGCTTATGCAATCACTATATTAAGCACTATTGTGGAAACCAAAAGAATTTCACATAACTCTGCGCAGGCCGCAGAGATTATTGCATTGACTCAAACTTGTGAACTTTCAGAAGGGCTTAGTGTGAATATATTTACAGACAGTCAGTATGCCTTTGGGGTGGTTCACAACTTCGGTAGATTATGGGCAGAGAGAGGTTTCTTGACCTCACATGGAACTAAGATACAACATGGCACTTTGATAGTTTGGCTACTCTACCCACTTGCGCTTCCTACTCAGTTAGTAATAATGAAGTAAGCAGCACACCAGAAAGTAACAGATGATGTGGGGAGAGGAAACGGTTTTGCTGACAGGATAACCAAGCGAACTGCCACCGATATGCATTCTGAAATTTATACAACAAAAGAAGCCACTAAAACTTGTATAATAGATGAAGGAATTGGTTCTATAAAAGACATGCAGGCTGATGCCACTTCAGAAGTGCTTAAGCAATGGGCTGAGGGTTTAGCAAGTTTAGACGATGAAGGTTGTTGGGTAGATAATGAGAAGCGAAGATGGATGCTACCCAGTGCTTATGTCATCCCTATGGTTACGATGGCTCATGGACCAACTCATATATGTGTTAGAAAGATTTGTAAATTGCTAGAACCTGTCTGGATTAATTTAAATATCTCAAAAACTGATGATAGTTTTGTCCAGAATTGCATGGGATGCTTATAGCATAATGCTGGGAAAGGTACATCGACAGAGAGGGGTAGTTTTGGTCCCCCCTCTGTGCCTTTTGAAGTTATACACTTCAATTTCATTGAGAAGGAGCATTGTTAGAATAACAAATATGTTCTGTTGTCATTTGTGCTTTTAGCAAATGGGTCAAAGCTTTCCCTTTAAAAGATGCCACAGCAATAACAACGGCGAAATCCATGCTGAAGGAATATTTTCCTAGGTTTGGTTTGCCGAGGGTCATTTGGTCAGACAATGGTCCACATTTTATCACTGCTGTTATCCTGCAAGTATGCATGGGATTACAGATTGATAAACGATTCCAATCAGCCAGACACACTCAGAGTGGCAGACTTGTAGAATGCCACAACAGTATATTGAAGAATAAATTGGTAAAAATGTGTGCTAGTAGCAATTTAAAATGACCAGATGCCTTACCGATAGCTCGATTATCCATGTGGACGACTACACAAATGAAAACTGGGCCTCTCCCTATGAGATAATCATTGGGAGACCAGCCAATATTTGGAATATACCCAAGCCCAAGCGGTTGAAAGATGTGGAGCATTTGCTCCTTTCTGAGTACTGTGACCAGTTAACTTAAAACTTGTATTTGATTTATCAACAGGTGCGAGAAACCCTCCCAGTAAAATACGAGGGTCCAGGTCATTGACTGCGACCTGGCATGTGTGTGCTCATCAAAGCCTTTGAAAGAGCCTCCTGCCTCACACCTCGCTGGAGAGGACCGTATCAAGTCCTCCTTGCCACACATACCGCTCTACGAGTAGACGGAAAATGCACTGGATCCACGCAACGCACATCAATAAGATACCTTTTCCTCTGCGCCACGACAAAGGGGAAGAGAAGGAGATTGTTCACTTTGTTCCTCATCACAAGTCTGTTCTAAGCGACACTGAGGGTGTCCCGGAAATCCTTCCTGAGCCTGTGGGGCCTGGGGAGACTGCTGCTTTACCTTCAAATTCTTCTTTGGATTTTTCTTCACCATTGAGCAATATTGCTTCTGCTCCATCACTTCCTTCAGGAAGCGACGACACTCTGTTTGCAGATCACACCGTACCTTGAGTTTTGAGCATCGGCTGTGCCCACAAGGAATCAACGTTGAGCCGGTCCCTTGTCACTCTTTCGCTGAAACATAAATAAGAGGCATGGACCGGCAAAGTTACCTTCAAGCAAGATAGGCCACGTTGTCAGGAGCCACCGACGGACGAACTAAAAGAGCCTAACGGAGATGCTTCTAAACGGACTCTGAGAAACAATATCCTTTCCTAAATCTTCTCGTACGGAATAAGCTATTGGTCTTGTGGCTGACAAAGAACCTGTTCATCAAAGATCATGGTCCCTGAGGACCCATTGTTTTCTAATCACAGTACTAGTGTGTTTAGTAATTGTATTTTCGCTTGGGTCATGATATATGGAAGGGGTGCGTCTGCTTGAGACTTTGTTTACTACTGAAATAATCTCCATTGTGTCTCCACCTTTCTTGCATCTGCACTAATGTCCTCCTCGATACTTCCAACACAGACAGGGTTATCACAATAACACCCTCCTAATGATCATGCATGCGACCCATGCGATTCTAAGCAGAACAAATTGCTGGGTGTGTTCACTTTTGCCACAACATGGAGAAAAGGGACTGGGCTGGTATATTCATCCTCCTCCTTTAACTACTGCATGCTATGCCTTGCTCAGGGCACTATTCCTTGGTCGTTGGAATGACAGTATTTCTGGGAACTTCGATGGGACTTATCTGAATGAATTAGAAAAAATGAGTCCTGACACCTTTGGGATGTACCCTCTTTGCAAATAGGAGCAAACTCAGTGTGTTTTCTATTAGGCCTTCCAATAGACTCTCTAGACCTTTCCAATCGCTGATTTCTTTGAAGATGGCCCGCCTAGGCAACCGGGATGCCATGCCTCCTTCCTATACTATTAATCATAGCCCCAACTCTGTTTCCTTCTGTATACAAAAGGATGGTTCTCAGCCAATGGGTACATTCGAGGGTTGTACTAACATTGCAAATCTAACCAGTGAGGACAGACCTTTGTATGTAGGAGACCCTGTTTACTTTATCTGTGGCAATGAAGCTTATCCGTGGTTACCTAGAGATTGTCAGGGTACTTGTTACTTGGGTTTCTTGTTTCCAGGGGTATAGGTGGCTACCACTTCTGAGGTCTCTAGAGCACATCCAAGGTGGGATGAGACTGGTGATACTCCTTCACAAGTCATGGGTGATGTCACAAAATCCTTTGTGCCATTTTGGGGACAGATAATGAACTCTGAGGATATTCGAATCCTAGCAAGGATGCTGTAGAAAACCACCAACAGAACCACCAATATTCTGTACAACATGACGCTAGAGTAAAAGGCCATTAGATTAGTGGCCCTCCAAAATAGGAATAGTGTTAGACGTCATCCTAGCTGAGTTTGGTGGGGTATGTAAATTGGTGGGATCTGCATGCTGTGTTTTCGTTCCTGACTCATCCTCTACCATATTCAAGGCAATACAAAATCTGCATACCTTGAGTACTGAAGTACATGTCCCCGAGGGAAATTGGAATCTTAGTGCTTGGTTCTGGGACTTACTATGTTCATGGGGTTGGAAGCTCTTTGCAGTCCCAATGATAGCTCTTGGTGTTCTACAGTTTTTTTGTTGTTGTATACAATGTCTTCCTGCCATATGTTCGATGTTAGGAAGATGTTGTGCACAAACTGAAGGTACATTACGACCAAAGGTACATGCACCCAAGAAAACTGCTAACGCTTTTGTAATGAAGAATATTACTATCAAGGAGCTTATGGCGATCGATATTTCTGAATTTATGATTCAAGATATACAGACATTGAGACGTGGGGGTTTGAGTAAAGTGAATGTTTGAGTAATGTTCTTGGCTTAGGCCAAAAGGAGGGTTTGTTAAACTATATTCGAATAATACAGCCTTGTTATGAATATTGGCCTAAACCCATTCGCGTTGCACAGAAAACCGCGGCTGAAATGTTTCTAATTTTGATCAATTTCGTCGCAATTTTAAGAATCGTCCGCCATTTTGATTTCAACTCTTGAATGGTGGACTGTGTTTTCAACTTGCAACCGAGCCGAACAACCTTGGAGTTGTGACAACAATTAGGCTGACTGAGAGCAGACTGTCATTTGCAAAGAAACCTTGTGACTCATATGAACTGCAATCCAAGTGTTGTCTGCGCTCACAAGCCTCATCCTCATATAAACAGCGAGACAATGTAGAACAAACTCAGATTGTGTGTTTTTGCTGACCTGCATTGTAGCGATTCTTGAAACAAGGCTTACTGTGGATCAGAGAACCAATGTCACCATTGTAACTTCATGGACATGCAAACTTGTTAAATCCGTTGTACAATATTGTAATAATTGTCATGTGAACTGGGCACGAATCCTAGTATGTAAATTATTAGTTTGGAGGGGGGCTGGACAATGATTGGAAACTGTATAAAAAAGCCTGTGTTAAGATGTCCAGCACCCTCGCCCCTCACTGTGTCAGCTGGAACACACTGCAAGGTTTTGGGTGCCAGATAGCTATCTGTTTGCTTTGAAACTGTACAGTAATAAAAGATACTTGTATCTTTTCGACCCGTGATTGGCGTATTTCATTTTGTGATACTAAGCCTCAATATTTCTTTGGTCTTTCAGGCTAACTATCGCCTGATCACCATCACTCCTTTCCTGGCTAAACTCCTGGATAATCTGGCATTTCCCAGTTTAATATTCACACTGAATCTGTTGGTTGTCTCTATGACCATCAGTCTGGCTTCAGAGCAACCAGAAGCATGGAAACTGCTCTCATGAACATCTGTGAACACCTGCTCTCTAACCTTGATTGTAATCTCCTTTCTCTCCTCATTTTACGCAATCTCTCTTCTGTCTTTGACACGGTCAACCATGCCATCCTGCTCAATCGTCTCCATGATAACCCGGATATCACCGATCAGGCCCTGGCCTGGCAGACCTTGTTCCTCTCTGATCAACCCTCCCAGGACCAACTTGGGTCCTTCCTTTCCTCTATCTCACTCTCTACCTGTGTTGTTCCCTAGGGGTCTAACCTCTCTCCCTGGCTGTTCAATCAATACCTGGCACCTCTCACCCACTGCATTGCCGCTCTCTGATCCAACTTTCAGTGCTCTGCGGATGACACTCATCTCGTTTGCAGGCTCCCCTCTGCCACTTCCTCTCCTTATCTCATCTCTGACTGTCTGTCTGCTTTCCACGAGTGGTGTGCCACCAACGATCTCTGCCTTAATGCCAGTAAGACAATGACTCTCCTCATCAGCACACCTGCACCCTATTTTCCTGTCACTCTCTGGCTGGCCTCCCTTGGCCCTCTTCCTGCTCCCACCTGTGAGGCTTAGAACCTCAGGGTCATCTTCAACTCCACACTCTCCTTTTCTCCTCACATCTCTGACATCTCTAAGAAGTCAAACTACCAACTTTACATCCACAGAGGTATTCTTCCTTTCCTCTCCTTCCCCCAGAAGCTCACTCTCTAGAGCTGTGCTCTCTAGGCTGGACTACTGCAACAGCCTCTTTCTAAATCTTCCTCCTTCTACTCTCTGCCCTCTGGAATTCATCCAGAACAGGACTGCAAGATGTGTCCTTGGCCTCAAGCCCAGGCATCGTATCTCTCCAGCACTATAATCTCTGCATTGGGTCCCAGTGGATGCAAGGATTAAGTTCCAGACCCACTGTATTGTCCACAAGGCCTTCTGGGTCCTGGGTCCTCAATACCTCCAACTCTCTCTTCGTAAATACCTTCCTACTCGAGCTCTTCGCTCCTCCACCTCCAACTCCCTCAGGGTCAGTCAGTTCCCCAAGGAATGAGTTGGTGGCAGATCTCTTTCTTCGTCTTGGGCCTCACTCTGGAACAGCCTCCTTGCCTCTCTGAAACTTGAGGAGAACCATCTCCAGTTCCGGGAAGCAGCTCAAGACCTTCCTCTTTGCTTCTGCCTTCTCTATTCCCCCTCCCTACTGATTTCCTCTCTGATACTGCACTGGTCACCTGGCTACCCTCTGATTTTTGGTCCAGGTCCCTGGCCGCCCAGTTGCACACCTGCACTGCCTCCCAGCAACCCTTGCACTTGGGTCTGTATCTGTAATCCTACAGTCCCCATAACTGCACTTTTGGACCCCTGCTGTCTGCACTTTCCCTTGCACCTGTCACTTGCTGGCTGCACTTCTTGTTATTGTTTTGAACCCATGTACCTGCACTACCCCCTGCCCTTTCCCCTGCCCCTTTCCCCCCCCCTACCCTGCACTTGTGCGATCTCAATGTCACTTAGCCTAGTAAGATTGTTGTCTCTGTCCTCCCTGTGTTCCCCCTTCCTTGCCTCTTTGTGCCTTGAAACACTTGTGTATAGGGGCCTTACAAATGCCATATCATATCAAGCCCATATGAAAGCAACCTATAGTGAAGGAACCAAGTATGAAGGAGTGCAACCAAAGCTGGGACATGAAGAAGACCCCCACCAAGTGAACTTTGTGAATAAATGAAGTGTGGCAATGCCAACGACAGTGAGACATATCATGGCAGAGCCACGAGGCTAATCTGGAGAATCCAGAGGAGTGAAAATATTGTACAAAGAGCAAAGAGGCCAATAAGCAGAAACTAAAGGAACATGACCTGAAACACAAAGGAATCTGTGTGTGCTAAATAACCAAAGGGGTCCTGTTTGTGTGATAGGAGGACCATGTGGTCAGATATCTGTGCCTAGACTAGTGAGCCCTGCATTGTGAAGATAAAGACATGGTGGAACCAACCAAGATGGAGCGCTACAAGTGAAATGGTGGGGTTAACCAGAAGGAGGGTCAGGTCAACCTGTGTTAAGCTGAACTTTGAAAGACGGAATTATATATTGGTTGCTACGTTGAAGTCTTGGGGAAGGGCACCCTAAGACTTGATGAACTACAAGTATTGTCTTGAGGATTGGCCTCAAGACTCTTTTGTGTGAATTGTGTTGCTTTGAACTTCGGGAAGGGAGTCATGAGAAGTTTGTGAAACTTTGTCTCCCAGAAAAGCTGGATTTCTCCCCACAGGACAGTTATTTAAATATGGTCCTATTGATTGGAGGCGGGTTATGAACCCCAGAGATTGGATCCTCTGTCTCTGGGGCTCGTAAGTCTATTCCTACCAATGTACTCCGTAAATTATAACTTTTCATTTTTATTGCCAGTATCTCTATGTTGTACTCACTAGCAATGAGTCCCCTAGTTAGGTTCCCGTTCTGTTTTCCTAGGTCTCAAGGTACCACTTTTTATCAGCCAGTACACAATCTTAAATTTATGATGGCAGAATCTAGTCTCTCGTTACGACGGGTCAAAGGCTATGTGACCGCAGTCCCCGTCAAGTCAAAACACTTCCTTTTAGATTTAATAATCCCAGGCAAACCAGGCTGTCAGCTCTTATTCATCAGACTTGTTTAGTTTGTATATACAAGTATGTCCTTACCGTAACTTTCACGCTGTTTTTTTTTCAATTTCCTACGTTCCAGCAGACTTTTCAGGTCCTCATGCGTACCCTCCTCCCAGGGACTCAAAAACCTCAGGGTTTTGCCTCCGCCTTCGGTGGCAAGATACAGCGTCTACTTGCGCCGTCCAGTCACACTTCAAGAAACGTCTGTGGTTATGATTTGTTACCGTTCTTAATGCTGCTCAGTACTGCTACTGCAGCATAAGTGGTCACTTCACGTAGGAAGGCAATTAGGTATAACAAATATTTAGTACTGCCACAGCCAGATTTGAGGCTCAGAGTCGTGCCGTCTAGCGTCCACCCGAACAGCCAAAAAGCTCTCCAGCCCTTTGCTCTCCAGGGCTTTACGCCACAAGGGCTGCAGTCTCGGTATCTTGCAGTCACGCAGAACGTGACGTGATGAAATCAGCTGTGCAGTGCGGAATCCGCAGGAGTCCTTAATGGGGCTGTGTGCTCTCATAACAAAACAGCTTTTTATAGATTGTGTAGCAAATAAAAAAACAAATAACAGAGATTTGCACTCAAATCTCAGCAGCAGCCAAACAGCGTCTCCAGCCCTTTTCTCTCCAGGGCTTTGTGAAACTATTTGAATTTGAACAAGGTAACTCCTAAGACCTTTTTGTGGAATTATCTTGAACTTGGGGAGGGGAGCTGTAGAATAAGCTGGGAGTTGAAAGATCAGACTTTGTATTGATCAACATTTCTATCTTGACATCCCTACACACTGTTTAGCTTTAGGTGTGAGGGTAAGTATAGGTTTTGAACACAGACAGACTTTAAAGTTGAACTTGTTGGCTTAGACTTTCCTTAATTTTGTTCACGTAGGGAAACCCCACCTTAGCATAGGGCAAGTTAGGCCTTTTACCGTCCTGAAATTTAAGTTGATAAATATCTTTTGTTTGAATTTTAAGTCTATTGTCTGTGTCGTGCTCCATGATGCCTTCACAGTTAATAAATATCAAGGTGGGTGCTTTTCGTCAGGATGTTTGTCTAAATGAAAAGTGCCTATTTGCCCCAAAACCTACTCTAACGCTACCACTAGTTCACCAAAGGATTCGGCATCCAAATGAAAGTTATACCAGGAGAATGACTCCCTTGTCCTGGTGAACTGGCCCAGTCTTTATCACTTTTCGAAAAATCTTTTGCACTATCTTTGGATTCAACAAAGTGAGTATGGTCAGGAGAATGACTCCCTTCTCTTTACCCATCTCACTGAGCCTTGAGGGAAGCCTTTGGATATTCTTTAACAATAGTTCTCAAACGTCTCTTCACTTCTTCCAAAGGGCTTCTGAAAGTCTGCTTTACAATTCCAACAATTCTTCCCTGTCCTCTGACGTTATGAAGATTATTTCCAGTTTGCTCTTGTTGTCTAGTGTCTTCTTTAAACTTAACTAGATTACCACTGTGACGAGGGAGATTCCTCCCAATGTAATATTGACTGATGATTCTCTGGATATCATGATTGTGATGAGGGAGATGACTACCAAGGCTTTCTTGGCTCCTGGATCTCTAGGTCACTTCCGTGACAATTGAGATTTCTCTCAATGCACGCTTGACTCTTGGTTCTCTGAGTGCCAATAATGTGATGAGGGAGATTACTCCCAAGGCTTTCTTGACTCTTGGTTCTCTGAATGTCACTACTGTGATGAGGGAGATTACTCCCAAGGCTTTCTTGAGTCTTGCTTCTCTGAATGACAATACTGTGATGCGGGAGATAACTCCCAAGGCTTTCTTGACTCTTGGTTCTCTGAATGTCACTACTGTGACGGGGGAGATTACTCCCAAGGCTTTCTTGACTCTTGGTTCTCTACATGTCACTTCTGTGAAATGGGAGATTACTCTGAGGCTCGCTTGACTCTGGAGCTACCCGACGCCCCTACTGGGTATCCCCCTCTTCCTTTTACCTTACCTTTTGTGCATTAGGATGTCATTGCTGGGTCTTCCTGGGGTGATTGGATTCCCCACGTTGTTTCACTGCTTTTTGCTTTCTTCACTCCGCTCCCTGCTCCGTCCTTGCGGCTCCACCGTGACTTGCACCACATGGCTCTGGCGTAGTCGCAGGACCACGCGGCCTACCTCCCCGCAGTCATGCCACCACTGGCTTTTCTTCCCTTCTTCCATGGGTCAGGAGCTTGACCTAGATTGCAGAGCTCCTCTGACCGTTCCTGGATGACCCTGCCACAGGCGTTCAGCATAGCTGCAGCTTCGTGTTCCCAGGTTTGAACATCCGGGGTGGACTTGCTTCATGCAGGGTGCTTTCTCCATTTGTGAGTCCTTTCTCACTCTTTATTTCCTGTAGCTGGATCCTCCCCAGCGTAAAAGTCATAGCCCTTCTTAACTGTTGTTGCTGTAATCTTAATGGGGCTGATTCTTCTCAGTGGTATGGTCAGGCAGCCTGTTATTACTCTGTAAGTTTCTGTGCCTCCTCCTCATCTGGGTTAATTTAATTGCTGAATCCAAGACTGAAGAAACATGACCATAAAATACAGTAATGTTATCAGGGATTCTTGACAGGGCCTTAGTCCCAAGGGAAAAGGGATTAAGGAGTTATTTCATGGAATAGGAGTTATTTTCCCCAGGAGGGGTGTCTCTCCCTGTGAGGTCATGCTTCCTACTACCCCTTGGGGGAGTATTGGGTAGTGCCCCCACCTCCCTAGCCTGACAGGAAAGGGCTCCTCCCTGGGGAGAAGTGACAAGATCCCGTGAATCATCACATCTCACAATCAAAGATATCAACAATACACAGCTATTGATGTCTCTAGAAGATGGCAAAGACAACACAGAGACACATATATTAGAATAACTTACATTTTGTTTTGGGTAACTTAGATATACCTGAACTTAAAAGGCAGTCTAAATGTATGCCCATCACAACACAGGACAGCATGATAGATACCTTTCAAAAAGATGTGACAGAATAGTTATTAAGGGAGCAGACAAAGGAGGGTACACAGTGATTCTCAATAAATCAAATTATATCAACATGAGTTTATCACATCTTCAAACACCTGGGTATTACTGTGAATTGAAAGGCAGTCCTGTGCATGAAATTACATCACAAGCAATAAATGTTATTAACAAATGGTATATAGCAGACGGTACCTAACAGACCACGAGAAATCCTTTCTCACTGTAGAACATCCAGTCACACCAGTAATTTATTTTCCGCCCAAAATACATAAGCCATTTGAGAAATTACCTGAGGTGAGATCAATCATAAGTGGCATAGGGTGAACGACAGAACTTGTGTCTTAATATATAGCAACAGCTGTTAAAACAAACATACAAGAATTGCCTTTGTATACTAGAGGCTCAATGCATATACTTCAGATCTTGTAAAACCTGACCTGGAATAATGATGGCCTGTTAGTGACATTAGATGTCATTGCATTATTTATGTCCACCACCCATGATATGGCAATCCGAGCATCAGATGACACATTTGCTAATACATTTGCCACATATCTGCCACACCTACAGATGATCAAAGACATGCTGAAATGTACATTAGGAAATAATTTGCCTAACTTTAATGATACATTCTATCAACAGATTAAAGGAGTAGCCATGTGAGCCAAGTGTGTACCAAACCTAGCAAACCTATTTCTGGGCCAGTGTGAACAGGCACATGTCCTTAGCAATAATACAGACAAACTGAATGTAATAGCATGGCACGGGTATATTGACGATATCCTCATTATATGGAAAAGCATGCAAGAGCAACTGCAGGATTACATCACAGTGCTCAACCACAATGAATTTGGCATACAACTAACCAGCACAGTGGAAAAACACAAATTAACTTCTTAGACTTCCAGATTTATATAATGGATGATCATTTGCAAACCTTGACATTGCACGATACAGAAGTCAACTCAACACTTTGTGCGGCCAGTTGTCATCACATAAATATCATAGAGAAACTACCTATAGGGGAATACATTAGGGCACGGAGGAACTGTAGTGAAACCATTACATTTTTTCAAGAATTTGACACTCTAATATATAGATTTCATGAGCAGGGTTGCAAGATACACACACTCAAAACAACCGCCAACAAAATTCAATCCATGTATCTAAAGGAACTCCTGTTACCAAGGAACAAGGCAAGTAAGGACAAGTCAAAAGAGAGCACACTATTAACCAGATACTGCAGCGATACCAACATTCATTTTAAGATACTCAACAAACACTGGTATCTCTTACTAATGGACCAAGACCTCGAGCAAATCTTAGGAACCAAACTCAATATCTCAGAAGTAAACTATGTCCCTCATTTCTGACTTGCAAGAAAGCACAAATAGATACAGGACAGTAGTGGAAACAAAAACCCACAAAATGGTTTCTACAAATGTGGGCATTGCTCTTTGTGCTCTTATGCAATGAACAATAAAGACAAACTGGTCATAAATGAACTGTATATCAAAGCGTTTATCAACTGTAAAAAAATGTACAAGAAAAAGGGTTGTGGTGGGTGGGAGAGATGTGCTCAGGTTACACAGGTAATCATTCAGTGACCAATAAATATTATCTTGATATAAGAATTTCCACAGATATATTGTCTTGAAGGACGATATTTATTCAACAGATTGGACAGGCGACACTTGTTTCGACCAACGGGTCATTCTCAAGACTGCATAAATTCCACAATGCATATCATACAAATTAACGCAGTTCAATGCATGTTTCACACAAAGAAAGAATCTTCAATTCAAAAGAACACAAGGGATGATGAACATTATATGTAGAACGTACAGAATAAATAACATGTGTTGCCAATTATTAATCAAATTCAGGCATCAGTATGTATAAAGAAAACAAACATACCACGAAAATGATGCACGTAAAGTTGAAAAAGAGGTACAAAATAAACCAAGTTGAGATTAAGAACCACTATGAGATTCACAATTGCCAAGACTCAATTCCACCAAACAGTGGTTGATAAGGTTGAAGATAGAGTGCACTGTTAGGCTTAGAGTTGCGCATTCTGCAGCGAGATTATTTGGGTTACATTTTGCCACATGACCCAAAAGGGTTGTGCCCTATTGGGTTTGCCACCACATCACCCTGATTTTTGGTGCAGTAAAATTAGAAATGTCAAGACAGCGTACAAATACCCACAGTATAATGAAAGGACACCTGTTCCAGTCCTTTGTGAAACAGTGAGTGAGCCATGCTATTGTGATTCGAATGGAGATTGCTCCCATTAGTCATAAAATAGAAAAACGCCATCTTACCCGAATGCTTAATTCTGTACATATAATTGCTGTGGATAAATAAATGGGGAGACAATAAAGCATCGCATTGGTATATGCCTGTTACCAATATCGGAGGCCCACAATGCAGGCTGCAGAGCATACCTGAAGGTGGATAGTATCCAGATTTCCAGAGTGGGAGTTGAGTTAAAGACTCAAAATGCGCGACTGAGATCATGTAGTAACAAGATAAGAGCCTTGCGTCGAAAAAAATGTGTTGTTTATGTCATAATATGTGTCTGCCGAAAAGGCACGCTGCAATTTGATGTAGAATTTCCATGTCCATGTTTACATATCTGATCTAGGATTACAATCTAGGCCTACACTTAGGACCATGTTCCTTTAGTAAACATTTAGGGCTACAAGAGTTAAAACGGCGTGTTCACAATGACAATCAAAAAAAGGCTGACGTCATACGTTGAACGCATTACGTCATCGGGGGCATACAAATGAAAACAATAATGGCGACCACTGCAGAATCACACGCAGGGCACAGCACAGGATTATGTAAGATAAGTTTATAGAATCAACCAATTACTTTAAAGGGACTGCAGTAATTTAGGATGCAATTCAGAATAAAACATTTTAACTTGTTAACATCCAGTATGGGAGGCGTCTGAGACTTGCAAGATCGGACATACATGCAGGGGATTAGATACATTACTGTTGTTTTAAGAGGAATCAAACGATATTGACTTAGATGTAGTGTCTGATTGGTTAAATGGTGTCAATAACTGTGACACGCAACATTTAGTATTGAATTGAGTAAACATGCACATAATTGAGAATACATACTGGAAACAGCAACCATGAGCATTCATATACAACATTAGGACCAAACATTAGATGCGTGATTTCACATGCACTAACTATAAGCCGTTACCACAAAACAAACATGTGATTATAATAGCGCCACTTAGGAGCTCTAATTACCTGTAGGGAATTCCCTTACATGTCAGTCAGGAACTTTACTAAGCGCAGAAATAATTTGAGCTCCGGAATAATGAATCAAGAAAATAAGCATCTTCACAATAATTAGAATTTTCCCTATTAATAGGACAAGAGTTGAGTGGACTTCTCCGCCAATACGTTTGTTAATACATCACATCAGGTTATAATGCGTTAACAATAACATTAACAATGAGTTCTCGTTATCAATAGGGAGCTCCCCAACGCTAGCAAAAGGAGCGACAAGATGCTTCGAAGCATAAGGAACAGTATTAAAGACACCCATACAATCCCATGTCATTCACTCATGGGTAAGTTGATCTGATCAAAGCATTTGTAATGAGGTGATAATGGTGATAAAACAGTGATATTATTAATTGGACAAGTCAGTCTCATGCTTTTCTCTTCCCCTTCCTCCTCAAACAGTGTATATTTTACAACTTCATGAAGTTACTGTAATTGCTGAATTTTTTTATTGTTTCTCGACAGCGATGCAATATTCTTTACATAGATATATGAAGGGGCTTGATTATAAATGCAACATATTTCACTGTTTGAAAATCTATGTGTTATCATGACCAATTTTAATAACATGAGTTATGCAAATCATGAACTATGACGGACAAAATAACCAACATCACATATGAAGCCTTGATAAAGACCCACAGGTTCGAAACATGTGTTGGCCTCAAAGTTCAATAAATCTAAATACAAAACTGACTTTCTCCAAGAGGAGGTTATGTTCTGAGAAAAGATATCGGAAAACAGATGAAATTAATGTGGCCAATGGTAGTGTGGTCTATTGATACTAGATCCTTCGCGACAGGGCAGAATCTTCACATTAGGTTGTTCACAATTTCTGTGGCGTGGGGCAAAGTCACATATTTCTTGTGCACACACAGCAACCTTCACCTTAAAGAAGCATATACATTCCGATTGGCGAGTATTGTATTGTGTGTTTCTATATCCTAACCCCTTTTTGCATATCAGGTCTTTGCCGCTTTTGTAAAAAAAAAATGGGGCAGGGTTGATGAGATGGTTTGGCTCGATATCAGCAAAGCCCATCTTTGCAAAGGGATGCGCCGGCATTGTGCCTCCCCCCATGTTTCCAATTATGCCAACACAATGTTGAAGCAAGTGGAAAATACATTTACATGGAGAGCTTGATTCTGTTAATGGCACAGAGCGAGGCGTCATTATCAGGATGCAGGGCGCCGTTCCATGACACCCGGGCTCCTCCCCTTTTGTAAGGGGGTCCCAGACGTCCTCCTACTTTTTCGAAGCAAAGGCGATGCAAAATGTGTCAGTGCTCCAAAAAAATTTAAAAATGCCGGGCAATGTGTTTTACTGTAAGTGTCTGCAGCATTTCTAGACTTAACTGACAGATTCAGTAAACAGCGAGAATGCTGCTGACAACTTGGCACAATTGGAAAGCTTCCACTATCCTCTTTCGGGGGTCAAAATTGAAATTCAGGGAGTAGGAGCTGGCATTAGCACTGTATATCTGGAATGTTCTCTGAGCAGGAGTAACTCCTCATGAACCAGTAGCCATTAAAGTTTCATGAATGAGTTCTCAGGACGGAGTACATTTAACTGATGACTTGAAGAAATAAATCTGTGCACAAGAAGAATTTTAAAAAATGCAGTTAGTAAAGAAAATACTACTTTTGTAGGGCAATTAAAAAATCTGAGATGTACACTTCATAATATCCACTAAGATGTTCTTGAGAGATGGTGGAACTTGCATTTCCCCACACTGTTGCACCCCAAAAATGCACATTCCTTAAACCACTGTTTTTGTTGCTATGAAGCTCTGTACTTGGCTCTGTTGCTGGCTGGTTATATAGAGCTCCTCTTTCTTTCTTGCTGCTGCTACTCATTTTGTCACTACCCATCTTTGTTAGTATACCCATAACTTGTTCACATCTGTTTCTATTACTGCATCAATTTACGCTGCCACAGCATTTTTAACTCTGTTGTCACCTTGGTCACTCTTTCTACTACTCCGGAATGGCAAGTTAATACATATTAGTACCCGGCGAGGGTCAATGAGCTCGTCACAAGCAAGCTCATTGGTCCTCGCCTGGGCCTTACCTCGCTGAGAAGGCTCTGAAGCCTCTACTTCTCTGCCGCAGCCCCAGATTCCTTCCCTGAGTGGCCACCATGGAAAGGGAGAAAAGACTACACGTAGTCCCTTCTCCCTGTTTCATGGCGGCCATTTTTTTCTTTACTTTTTTTCATTTACTTTAATGGCTGCCATGGAAGGGGAGAAGGGACATGTGTAGTCCCTTCTCCCCTTCCATGGCAGCCATTTTCTTTGTTTACTATGGCCGCCACCAAAAGGGAAAACAGACTACGTTTCCCAGTCCGCTGCAGCCATTTTTTTTTCCTTTTTCTTTTTTTTGGCTGCGAAATGCAACACGTCTCACAACCGAAAAAACCCCACCATTAGTACCCCGGTCTAATGGGCCTAGGTACTAATGGCAATAAGCCCCTCGCCGGCAGGTCGTTACTACATTCGATAATGCGCCCACAGCCCATAGTTACAGGCCTGAGTGTAGCAACAGGCCGTTAATTATGGGCCCTGGGGCATTACCTTACGCAGTAACGGCCCCCCGGCTTGTGGCTTATTGCCTTATTGTGCAACAAGTCTAACTTTCACATGATATGCAAACTATAGTTTGTGTCCAATGCATGTGACCCTCATGTTTTAATTATCTTCTAGAGGTTTCCTAGTATACCTTGTATACAAACCTTCACAAACATAAATATATGATATGATAGGTTATTTACAAGCGTTTAATACCCAGAAGTTTCTAAGCGCAGACCCAGGGATCGAACCTGTGTTGCTCCGTGTCGTCTTGCTATATATTTGTGTGCAAGTGTGTGCTCTTACAATCTATACTCAGGAGCTAAATAGATCCCAGCAATTTCAAACCTAGATTTTTAGGTTGGGGTGGGGTAAGAGAAGAGGTGCCAGGAGTGATGTGACAAAGGTACATATGTTTACATACACATTGTAATGCATTGCGAATGCATAGCACCTCGCATGGCAGTACACGCCTGTCACTGTCACTGGCAGAGGGACCATATTTTCCTGCCAGTTATGTGATCTTCTCTATGTATGTACCTTATAAAACTACACGCAGTTAACACATTTCCAAATCCATTGGTTATCATGGCGGTTTCCCATCTGTAACTTTGGAAAGTGGTGTATGTTTGGATTAAGACTCACTTTCATTAATGATCAGAAGATGTGTGAAGTACCAAAACGGTCACACTTGTACTTCAGGGTAAAATCTGTGATTTCACACCCTCATCAAATTCAGTTCCTTGAATGAATGAATGAATGAATGCGTGATTAAAAACATGTCACTGGCTCTGCAAATTCATTCACATTGATGCACTTACCGGTTTGGGGGACTGCAAGTATGAAGTAGTAATGTCTGAAGGTGAAATGGATGAATTGACCATAGACGTTCAAAGGATTTGCGTGCACTTATTGCTGTCGGTGGACTGACACACACCTTTACCCTTTCAAAGAGCAGTGTGTTCAACGGATCATTTTTGTTCACAGAGTAAATTAAATGTTCTAACGGCTATGTTGTATTTGATCTCTGGGCATGGGCAGCTTGTCCATAATGGGTGAGGGGGCACCGACCCAACATAAGCCTTGCCCATCATTGAGGACCTGCGTAAGCCCTGGAGTGCTCCCTCAGCTGCATGTTGCAGGGAGAACTACTGGGCTGGCTTGAATTGTCAAAGAGAAACAAGGTTTCCTTTTGACAGTTCATGCCCCAGCCCGCATGCTCAATGAGCCTGCAAGGCCAGGGGCATTTTGCTTCCCCAGCCATGCATGGCTCATTGGGGATGCAGGCTGTGGTACTGCACGTTTGTGTGCGCAAAGGGGGCACTCCTGCACCTCCCTGTATATACAATGGGTGAGGGGCACCGCATCATCAGCACCCCAAATCCAGCACATAAGTGCAAGAAGCAGGAATCATGATTTCTGGTTCCTGTTCTTTCTGCGCTGGAACCAGAGGTTTTCTGGAGGCAGAGGCAGAGTCTGTGAGGATCTGGGGTACATGCAGGTAAGACGTTATTTTTTATTATGTGTGTGAATGAGTGAGTGTATGATGTGTGGGTGCGGGTGTGAATGAGTGAGTGAATGTTGTGTGTGTATGTGTTGTGTGACTGTGTATATCCGTGTACAGGGAGTGGAGCATATTAGCACATTTTTTACTGGACACCTATCATCGATTAAATGCCCAGTAAAAGATCATCATCCTTTCTTTTATCAACCAGCAGTTGATAAACAAAAGGATGATATTTTATTACGTGGCTAGACTGCCATTCTGGGCAGCAAATCTAGCCATTTATTACTGTGGCATGACATTATTTACTGGATATCTATGATAAAGCAAGCATGGTAAGTGTTATTACTTGGATAGACTGGCATTTTGGGGAGACGTCCCAGCCATATCTTATTGTAGCATGACATTATATTTCTGGACATCTATGATAACGCAAGCATGTTAAGTGTTATTACTTTGCTAGACTGACATTTTTGGGCAGCCAGTCTAGATCTTTCTTACTGTGGCATGAAGGTTTTTACTGCGCATATATGATAAACCAAGCATGATACGAATTTGTACTTGGCTTTACTGGCATTTTAGTATAGCCGGTCTAGTTCTTTGGTACTGTTGCATGACATGTTTTACTAGGCATCTATGATAAACCAAGCATGGCATGTTGTATTACTAGGCTAGACTAGCATTTTGGGGCAGCCAGCCTAGCCCTTTCTTACTGTGGCATGTTGTTGTGTGCTGGGCATCTATGATAATGCAAACGTGTTAAGTGTTACTATGTAGCTAGATTGGCACTTTGGTGCAGCCAATATAGCTATTTCTTACTGTTCATGGCATTTAATTCTGGACTTCTTTAATATAATAAGCTTTGTATGTATTATTACGTGGCTAGACTGCCATTCTAGTGCAGCCAGTCTAGCTATTTCTTACTGTGGCATGCCATTTGTGACTGGGCATCAAAGATAAAGCAAACATGGTGTTAGCACATGTCTAGACTGAATCACATTATGTAGCCAGTTTGGACATGTTTTCCTATTGTGGCATGGCATTGTTAAAGGCAAACCCAACAGGAGTATTTTTTTTTGTGGGAATACTGCCATATATTGGCAGAGCCAGTGTGGGCATGTTTTCTTATAGTATACTTACTGGGATTATGTGCAAAGAAAAATGAGCATGCTCTTACATTGGAATTCTGGCATATATTGGTGCATCCAGCATGGAACTGTGTGGGCACAGCCAGTGTGAACATGTTTGTATACTGGCATACATTGTGGGCGCAGGTATCATTAACATGCGATGGGTAATCCTCCTGTGCACTGTAGGTGACTTGTATCTATTACATTTTTGGATTGGCGTTACCCTACTAAACCAATTGCAAATTGTCAGGCTTTTTGACCAGTTGTTCAAAGAATGTTTGATGCATAATGCATCATTTTAACCCATTATTAAAAGAAAATTCTCAAATGGGAAAACCCCCTGAACTGTCCTTGGATAGTTTGGGCTCCCTTGCTACGCTGGCCCACTCTAGCATATTTGTGGGAACTATTTACAACCCTCCAATTGTTTGTTTTTTCATAAGTTTATTCAGATTATATCATCCATCAAGCAGACACGCCCATGTACAGATAGGAGAAGCTATCATAATTTCAGCAGTAAGCGCATAACATTTAAAATGACTTTAACAATCACAAAACCTTCACAGCGGAATTAAAACCATATATCGTTAAACAGTTCAAACATTTCTCAACCTTGTAAAATCCCTTTCCCCTTCCTTATGTACATTGCTCTTTTCAGGTAAGACAGGAGGGTCCACACCGTCGATTCTGTTTCTACATCAGGAGCAGAAATAACGCCGGCCTATAGCAGAAGATGTTGTTATGCTTCACTACCTGCAAAATGGTGCTCCTTCTCATCTTCCCAAACGCAGGGCAAAATAGTAAGAAATGCTTCAGGTCTTCCCTTGCCACCGCACACATTGGGCACCTTGGGTCGTTGGTGAAGCCTGGGCACTTTTCTGTATTGCCCCTTAGTTGTAGGCAGTTAAACCTAGCCCTCGTTAGGAGCCATCTATTCTTCATATTCGGGCCCACACAAGGTACGGCTGAATCTCATCAACCATACTTACCTGTTGGTCTTGAATTTCAGAGTAGGTTGATCGTTCCAAGTTCGCCCGTTTATCATATGTCCCCCAATTTAAAGCCTGCCTACATGCCCTTAACTGTGTGGGAGACAACAATGTGTTTGGGGGATCTGAACCTGCATGTTGCTGGAGCACATGGACTCCTTTATATACATTAGCCATAGAATTTTGCACCAGTTTTCCATGCACAAGGTGGATCTCATAATGAAATTGCATTAAGTGGTGTGCTTATTGGCCCATAGGTGTAACCAGAAATTGCAGGGGGCAGCTGCCCATTAATCTTTCCAATACTCCATCCCCAACTCCTTGTGGACCGATGCACAAGGGGACGACCGAGGGTGGTCCAAAAGCTGTTTAAAAAACTTATTTTCTTTCCCTTGGATTTCTGGGGCTTTTGTGTGACCCCACAATGGGGCTCTGTCCAGAGTAGCAGCCATGGTCCGGGTAGCATAGCCCTTCAAAATATGTTTCAGGGGATGTCCCTTTCATCTAGTTAGGAAACAGGAAATACCTGCTATTTGCTGACTCCTTTTTATAGACTGTTTTTTTCAGATGAGCAGTGCCATTGACGACCTCCGAGAATCTGACCCCTAGATAAGTCAAATTCTTTGACTCTCAGAATAATTTCCTCATTACAGGCCACAGTTTGCATCTTTGCTGGCCTCTTTCTTCCTACACAGCCCATTACTGCAGCCTTTGTTGTATTAATTATTAGCCCCAGCACCTTCATGGAGTCTGCATAAGTGTCCACCAAAGCCTGAAGGGCCCTTGGGGTTCTGGCCATAAGGACTGTATCGTCGGCATAGTCCAGAACTGGAAAGGGCCTGCCACCCAAACTCAGATAGTCCACGCGTGTGTCCACCAGGGCCTTCAATAGCCCATTTATGTAAAGTGTGAATTATATGGGGGAAAGCACACACCCCTGTCGAACCCCCATTCCAACATTGAAGCACTCCGTACACCAGCTCCCCGTCCAGTATGAACAATGGCCCGAGTGAATCTCTCACAGGACCACCAATATTTCCTCCGGGCACCCCGATGACCCCAGCACAGTCCACAAATTGAGTCTTTTGACATTGTCAAAGGCGGTGCTTAGGTTCATAAACGCTAGATACACCGCCTCTCTTTTGCAAAACACAAAATTAGAGACGAGGAGATACGAATTGAGCCCCTGTTCCATGGTTCAAAATCTTGGTCGGGAACCAAATTGAATGTCCGTCAAGACTGATTCTTCCTCGAGCCAGGACTCAACAGGATCATTCCAAAGATTTTAAAGTATTATATTATTATTCGAATTGTTTATTCATAACGCGCTTAATACCGAAAAGGTTTCTAACCACAGACCCGGGATTCATACCTGTGTTGCTCTGCGTCATCTTGCTTGCAAGGTGAGCGTATTGCCACTGAGCTATACTTCTCATGTCAGAATGAGGTGTCTAATAATGATCTAGGACGGAAGGATGCTGGACTAGTGAGATCTCCTTTTTAAAAATCAGGAATATGATGGCTGATTTCCACGAGGGTGAATAATGCCCAGATATCAGACAGACATTAAAGGCCAAGATCAATACCGGTACCCATAATTCAATTTGGTGCAGAGATCAATGGGCCGTTATTGCATTGGGTCCTGGGGCTCTTTTTCGTGCCTGTGCCCGAATTGCTAACAAGACCTCTTTGCTATTGAAGCATAGGGTCGAACTATTGTTCCACCTCTCCTCTGCAACACCCCGAAATTCAAACAAAGAGCCAAAATGCAGCACCCAAACTTCACCCACCACTTGGGAGCCACTGTGCCGCTCATTTGGATTGTATACCGGCCCCCCTTGACGAATTCCCAGAATCTTTTGGCATTGTTGGTCTTATTAGCCTCAAGGAAATCTACCCATGTCTCTTCCTCAATCTCCATTTTATATTTTATATTACCTGGCAATAGTTTGTGCTTGCCTGGACAATCTTTCCTCTGGGGAAGATAGATGATTTCAGGGCATTTAATAATGTTAATGTTAATGTTAAAGGACTTTTGTACCGTGCACTATCACCACCAAAGTGGTCCCCTGGCGCTCTGGCGGCTCTGAAAAGGGCAGGAGAGGGGGTGGGTTTGTGGGAATAAGCTGGAAAAGTGCAAGAGAGCAGTGATGAGCTGTTGGCAGCCTCAACCCGGTGGGTCCGTTGGCTGGGCTTGGGGTGTTTTATGGTCGATAGTCATCGTGTGCTGTTGTGCAAGTCTATGTGTGGCTTGTTTTGTTGTTGCATTGTTGTGAAGTTTGTGCGGATTGCTGCGTTTTAGGCTTGTGGTCGTGTTTGGTTAGAGTTTGAGCGGTGTATGCAGAGGGATGAAATTGTTAGTTGGTTGGTTAGTTGGCATTGCTGTCCTTGCAATTGTGGGATTCCATCTAGGTGCGGTACATGCTGACATTCACATTTCTATCTAGATGCGACGCAAGCTAAATTCAAAATTCCATACGAGTGTTGCATATGCTAACAGTCACATTTCTATCTAGATGCGCCACAAGGTAAAGTTTGTATATCATTCCTACAAGCTTGGTCAAACCATCCCGCCCGCTGATTTTCCCTCAAGGTTTGATTTCTACCCTAAATCCTCCAGTGTAGCCCTCCAGGACGCCCTTGAAGTGCTCCACCACATCTACTGGTTCAGTCATGTTCTTGAGGATTCCATCTATTTTTGCGGTGAACCCTGCTTCTATTTTCAGGTGCAGGGCTGAGTCCTGAATTCTCCCCCAGTTTACCCTTTGGTGAGAACAGCTGCTGATTCCACTTGACAAATTGCATTATCTTGCGGTCCTTCCCCCCTTAGCAACCCGCTCATTTTCAAAACCAAGGAGTCCTGATCACTATTGCCCTCTGCAACCACCTCAAAACGTTCTACATCCCTCCACAAGTCTAGGGATGTACAAAAATAGTCTATTTTTGAGGAGCCCAGGTGGTTATGGAAAGTTTGTTTCCCTGTGATATCCAGCTCAATACGGCCATTAACTGATCTCACTCCCCATTCGATCAGCCATTTGCCGAGCTGAACACCCTTCACACACCCTATTGTCCACCATTTGTGGTTCCTGAACATTCCCCAAATGAGCTTTGTAGGACAGCTCTCCCCGTTCCCCTGATACTCATCAACAAACCCCTTGACCTTTTCCATTCAATTCAACTCTGCTGTATGGAGGCTATTATAAAAATGTAAAACAGAGACCTTTTCCACCTCCAGGGGTACTCAGTGTCAGGAGCTGTAAAAAATCCATCTCCGTCTCCACCACCTTCACTCTGCATTGTAGCAGTGCCTTAATTTTTTTTTTTTATTTGAACTTTACTCGGTAAAAACCAAGTTTTGTCAAAATTGACAATAGTAGAAAGTACAGATGTTCCTTGAATGCAATAACAATGGCCACTAGCCACCCGCCTGCTACTGTGGCGGACCATCTTGGAGGTCTTGCCGTCTAATTTGGTCAAACACCCGGTCTATGAGTTTAGCAAAGGCTTGCGACCACTTGTTGTTTTCCCCGGAGATCAGTCTGTTCCACAACTCGTCTGTTTGAAATATCCATAAATTCTCATCAAGGGCAGGGAGATACAGGTTTCTTGATTCTTTCGTGTTTGCGCATTCCATCACCAAGTGTTTCAATGTTTCTGTGGAATCATGCTTTTTACATAGTCTACACTGTTTATCCCCTCCGCCTCCTCTAATGGCACTAATCTCTCTGGTTGGGAGGAGGTTGAGCCTTGCTCTCATAATCTTGATTCTCAATCCTTTATCAGGGAACTTGGCGCAGTATTGTAATGGTTTTTTTGCCTTATTGCAGGTAGGCGGGAGATGGTTTAACAGTTTGTTCCCGGTGGCATTTTCTATGGTCGTGATCCAGTCCAGCTCTTCTAGTTTCTTTTTGATTCTATCGGGGTTTTCTTTTAGCTCTTTTTCTGAACATAGAATTTTTGCCAGATCGTCCCTTCTCCATTTTACCCAGTTTTTCACGGCCATGCACTTCCCAGTTTCGATTTCCTCACCTATGCCTTAATCAAAATTACTATCCCCCCGTAAGGCCTGCCCCCCCCTATTTTTCTCTGCTGGTATGCAGTAAGGGATATACCCATCCAGTAAAGGGATATCAGGGGCCCAGATTTCCTAAAGAGAGGATTATGTCATGAATCCTCCAAAATTCTATAATGTCATCACGTTCCAGTTTCCCTCTGGCTCCCGCTATATTCCAATATACCACCTTCACAACTGAGGAATCCCCATCCAACCATTCCCCACTTTCATACTCTCTGGAAATTTCCTGACACCAATCCCTGCCTCCCCCTCACTCGCCGGCCTCTTGGGGTCCCTCAGTCAGTCCAACTCATCTATGGACGAGAGGAGATCGAATGTATTTTAAGATGGCAGACCCATAGAGACATCATCCCTTCTTTGCCTTGATGGACTGCTCTTACCTTTTCACACCCACAGGGGTTCACATAATGGTGTGTGCAAGTTGGGTGCTCCCCCTGCTTCTGTGCCCTCATGCCTGGGTCCATCCACATCTCTTTGGCCATTTATTGGGGGCACATCCCTCTGCATGGGGTGGTAAAATAATTCCGGCCAACCAACCTGCTATCCTATCTAGATCCATTGGCCCTTAAGCCTCTCGACAGATTAGTATTGGCCATATGCCTGACAATTAGAGGGTTAGAGAACGAGACACCAATACAGTCTCCTTCCAACAATTTGCAAGTTGAATCTACTCACCCTACTAATTCTGGTCATTAAAAGAAGATTAGGATCTATACTGGGCCCCATCAGGTTAGCATTGATCCAGTGGGTTGCTTTATTCATCAACGATCTAGTATATTCAGACACACCCTTGGGCAGATCCTTTACACCCATGATTACCTCCACCAAAGGGGCAGCCACTGGGGGAAGAATTAACACAGTACTCTCACTTTGGCCCTAATGTGCATCATGTGCCCTAAGTGCCTTGCATAGACTCATGTTGGGTCTAGGCATGCCTCCTACCTGTGTCCACAAACTACTTGCCCTAGTTCCCTGGCTGTCCCGTCCATGATTTATGGCAGTGTTCCCAATGTCCAGATCCACCCTTCACCCAACCTCTTCCCTCCTACCATGGAATGATACCTCCTTCCTCTGCCTATGTGCCGGCACCAAAAGTGGGAGACCCTACGATACTTCTGCACATATCTCTCTCTCTCTTTCCTGACTTAATTCCTCCACTTTCTGCTTCAAACCTCCGGCCAAATCATCTAATATGGCCAGAGTGTTCACGACCCCGCTCTTAAAGGATTGAAGTGAAGCATGGATTGCCTCCATTTTTTCCTCCCATTTTATCACGCTCATACTCTTTGGGTTTTCCCCGCTGACCGGCCAAAAGCTGGTATATCGACTTGAGTTTCCCATCCAATAATAACTCCATCCAGGCTTTCTCATCTTCCATTATGGTTGAAGCCGACGAGGCATTCATTACCATCTGTTTGTCCACCATCTCCCCCTCTCCTGGCTCTATCCCGACCACCTCCAAACCCACTCTAGTGCCTTTAAAACAGGGCTTGACATGAGTGTCCCCATTGGATTTGGGGTAGACTCGGTACACAACTCCACCTCAATACAGTGGTCAATATCTCTCGCATTTTGGTCCCGGAGGCAATAACCCCCCCAAACCCTTACCAGATCTCACTCACCCCTCCAATTAAAAAAATAATCAACTGTCACTCTCTGTGAGGTATTTCAAATTGCTGCTTTTATTTATTTATTGTCCATTTTCACTTTTAACTCACGTAATATCAAAATTAAAGAAATACCTAACACCAATCAAAAACATTATTTTAGCTCTGTGTCGTGTTATCATTGAAGAGCATGAAAAGAATTATATAACTTCATATGAATGTCCTCCATCGTGAGCAGAGCCAGTCTTTAGATCACAGCTTGTGCGAAAAGTACAAGGTGCTAATAAGCTTCATGTGCAGCTATTTTGGGCAGACAATTATTATAGATTTCTTTCCACATACACCTTTCAGTAAAAAGTAGTTCATTTGTGGAGCCTCTCATTACAAAGTCAAATGCATCATTAAGATTGAGTATTTATTAGTCTGTTAAAAGGGGGCACAGAGAATTCTACCTAAAATTGTTCACATACTCATAATTAAAAAAAGATTAGAGGGATTCAATCTCCTGACCAAAGAGCCTGCATTCGCCTTTTATAATTCACAATTTCCCTCCAAGAACTACACATATCATTATTAGCACCAGTGATGCGTGCAGCAGCCAATCGGGTTGCTAAGATCATGGCCTGAATCTCATGATCCAATCTCCTGTTAGGGAGCAAGTTGACAGCTGCTCCCACCCACCCAGCCATCTCCATACTCGCTTCCTCTGCTCCTGTCCCCTTTCACCTCCCATCAGCTCTTATATCCCCCACCACTTCACTTTCTTTTCCGAGCCATCGCGCTGCTCATACATTTCTTGCGGCTGCCATGGAAATGGAAGAGGGGCTCCACACAGAGCACCGCCTTCCATTTCCATGGTGACCATATTCAGTATGTGTATCAACAAACGGGCCTTTAAAACGGTGCTAATAGCAATAATACCCGTGGTGGTGGCCTGGATAAGCCTGGTAACGGCACCAGGGCCTATAATTATAAAATGGGCCCCGGCCCATTAGTAGCTGATCCATCCCACTGCCACAGGTATTACTGCTATAGTATTAAACTGGTTGTCCCAGACTAGGATGAATTAATTTAAGGTCATTGATATAGACATGGGCCCTCATTACAAGACCGGCGGTAACCAATGGTGCTATTGGCACCATGGTTGCTGCCGGTATTGTAACGAGTCCGCCATGGTGCAATGGGGAATTACCACCCCATTCCAAGGTTGGCGGGGCAGTAATTCCCCATTGCACCATTGGCCCTTCCCCATTCCCATTTTGACCCATAGAGCTCAATGGGACTGGGGAAGGCGGTAATTACGGTACCGCAAATTGCGGTACCGTAATTACCTTCAAGGTCCCTTTGCGGGTCCCTACTTTAACGGCTGGTCCAGACCAGCCGTTAAGGTCGGGAGCCGCACTGGGACCTCGTAATTAGGCGCTAAGGGGTTAACGGCGCCGTTAACCCCTTAGCGCCAGGGTCGTAATGACCCCATGGTGTGGCCTAAGGGGCAAGGTGCACCCTCTTTTCCCCAGGACCCAAAGTGACATTCTACTGGACATAGCACACAGCATCAATCCCCTGGTGTAAGTCAGTTAATTATGTTGCAGGCCCATCCTGTCATTAATGTCACCCTACACTACTAGTTGAGAATGAGGCAGGGGACCTTGATGCTGATTGGAAGCCAGTGTAGGGATTTGGGGTGTGTAGATAATGAGTCCAAGGATTTCCTTAGAGTTGCCAGTATTACTGTAGCATGCCAGACCTTTTAACGCAGAGCAATTCCTGGTTTCAGTAGCGCCAAACAAGAGTGAGTTTGCATTGTGAAATCGGGAGTTGGTAGTAGTTCCCGTTGCCATGCGATTGTTCTCAGCAGGGAGGTCATTTGGGGGTTGCTAAGGGTTGCAGCTGCGACCGCTGCTGTCTCCCTTGCTACCCCATGCCAAACCCATATTAAGCAGTGTGTAACCTTGCTGTCAAGATTTATTGGATAGTTTTCCCATAGCAAAGTGTGGCGATGCAATGTAAGAATCCCTTTTATTGGTTTGGCTGCTCTTCCGAGGTGTCTCTTCACGAGGTTGCCTCCAAGTCTCCCCCATAGAGTAATATTCTTGTAGTGGTTGCAAACAGCAAAGGAACAAGGTGGTTTCCCATGTAACAACAACTATTCTACATGAGTCAATTTTCTGGGCTCTGGCAACTTCAAGAAGTATACAGCGTTGTGTGGAACATATAATTGAAGAGCCACAATCTATCAAAGCTCGATAATAGTAGGAATAAACTCATCTGCCACAGAAATTATGTAAGGACCACATTCTGCATCTGTCCTCAGAACAGTGATATTTCCAAGCCAACACATGAATTCAATAGTTGCTTTATGGTTCAGCAACAGACACCCTTCACCTCTTTCCAATTCCTTCCCTGCTCATGACCTGTACCAAACCATTTACCGCACTGTGAAAGGAGGCCAACCTCCATATACACAGACCAAAAGACAGAACATGCCAGAGTTCCTCAACCCAGACATATTCCTTAAAAGGAAGAGGAAGAACCTGCCCGAATAAAGGGTCCCCCGGAAGAGTCATCTTCCCGGCCTGGCTGTGCTGACAGTGCCATTCAAAGAGCTACCAAAGGGAAAAGTTTCTAGAGCAATAAATAAAGCAAAGGAACAAAGTGGTCTTACATTCAGAATATATTTTCATTGGAAATAAGAAATTAGATCCTGTGTCTGGAAAAAATAGAAGAGTAATGGTGAGTAAAGCTTTGATGTTACAGCCTTCCGACCAAGGCACATAGGTATTTGCGCTATCCCGGGAATAGCAGGCTATGTGAGAGCAGAGCACAAGACCCCTGGTGTTGCATAATGAGGCCCCCACATCTGAGGCCTTGTACAATAAAAGTGACCTCCTCTCTGTGGGGCCTCAGAATCTCACTCTAAATGCCTCTGCATTCACAAATAAAAGCATCCATGACCAGCAAGTCTTAGAATCACAACCTAGATTCTGCTGAATCTGCTGGACTGGAGATGTGTTGGTATTTGAGTGTCGTTCATGTAATCTGATTGGACTAGAACTTGTGCTTGATCAGTGGGTTGGTGCACATTTTCATGAGACAGTGCTGCCTGAATAATTACCTTGACTCAATGCCGTCTCCCTTGCATTCCTTCCTGCTCCCCGTGGGACATCCAGAAATCAGAAGGTGGAGTGACAGGCTGTGGGAGTGACAGTACCCAAAGCCTTCAGCAGATCCACAGAGTTGTAAATATAGGTCCAGCAATCTGACAAAATACAGGTGGGGCGGAATTGAGGGAACAGTTATGTTTTGTTGTTTGTTGTTTTGTGTTGTTGAGAAGGCCATCTGTGTCCGGGCGTTTATCTTAAGGTTACGGATGAAAAAAGAAAATGAAAAGACAATAAAAAAGTATACTTTTATTCTAGGCACTAGCTTAGTTTTACAGATGAAAAAGACAAAGACAAAAAACAGTGTACTTGTACTCCATGTGGTCAGCTTGGTTTATGTATGAAAAATATGAAAAGATAAAAAGGATACCTGTTCTAGGCAGATAGCTTCGATATGGATCGTTTATGGATTAAATCCTATGTCTAAGCGCTAGCTTAGGTCGCAGAAGGTGGGTTCTTAGTTTATCTCAGGAAGATGTAATCCTATGCGACGGTATAGAAGAAGGACCATGTATTTGTTGGAAATCCATAAAAAATGTTATATTGTTCGTATTGTTGCGTTTCGGGGTACTATGAGATTTATTTGGGGGTGTATTTAAAATATTGAGAATTTGGCCTTAGGCCTGAAATCTCACATATAAGGTTGTTGAATAGGGCATGTTGCGTTGATGTGGGAGTGAAGGTCCATTGTGTGGCACAGACGTGGTGGTAAAAGAAAAGATGGAAAAGAAAAAATAAAAGAGAAAAGAGAAACAGGAAGAATTTATAAACAGAGGCAATGCATTTTAACTTGATGAGGTGTTGTTTAAATTGTGAAAGAGTGTTATGGCATTTGGGTTGGGCTTGAGGAGCATGTGGAAGAATGGTAGACTGGCCTTTAAGGGCAGAGGTTAAAGTGAAGGTGGCTCATGGTATGGGCTGTGTTTTTGGTGCACCCAGATATGCAGACAGTGTGCCTGCTGAGGAATGCAGAAATTATGCATGTGTCTTTTTTTCCTTTTCTTTTTTCGCGCCGTTGGCTGTCAGTCTAATATATGTGTTTTCTGTGTTTCAACAAAGGATCCAGTTGCGCTCCTTATAAAAAAAGAAAACAGAAAAAAAGGAAAAGGAGAGCCTTTGTAAATGGCTGCCAGAGCCATACTTCTGGCAGATAGTGTGCGCAGAGCACTGGAGGAACTGGGAGGGGGAGATTAAGCAGGTGAGCTGACTCTAGCTCAGCGAGCAAGAGTACATGCGGCTGATTAACAATCTATGTCTTGCAGTAACATGAGATAAAATTAAGTAAGCAAAAGGACAATATATTGAGCATTTTGTTAGGTAATTGAAGTATGTGATGTTTGGAGTGGCAACAATATTAGAGAAGCAATGCAACATTCGGACATAGGAAGAGAAGAGTTTTTTGTGTGAATGTTGCTTTTAATTACACCACAATAACGAGGATGTTGGTATGCATAAATTAGGGAGAAGGATGACATTAAAGTGTTATATGCAAAGTAAAGGAGATGCATTGTGTTGGCAATTATTGGATGGTAACCTTACATGTGAAGGCGACATGGCAAGCTTAGAAAGGTGCGTTTGGTGAAGGAAGAAGGATATAAAACAGCAGGGGTACAGAGAAGGGGAGGGCAAAGAGGGGGCCCATGCAAATGGCTGGATGTGTGGATCTTTGACAAGATAGGGCATGGATGGCATGAAGTGCAGCGTGCCTATAAGATGTGATTTGGGAGGCAGAAGAGAAGTGGGCTATGAAGTGAGCTAATTAAAGAGGATGAACCCCTTTTAGTGGTTTGATCTGAGGTGCATAAGCTGAGCACAAGGAACACATTGTTTGGGAAAGCATGACATTTGGATCAGAAAATATGGGAATGAGTATAGTTATAGATTATATGTATAGGTGTGTATGTATATGACTAGAAGCAATATACTAACACAGTGCACACCTTTTCTATTTCAATTTCAAGTAATAATTTTAAGCAAAGTAATGGTAAAAATTACTCAGATTTAAGGTACGGGGAGAAGAAATTGGTCCTGGCACATGGACCAAGCATAAATAGAAAATAGAAAAAGTTCCCAAGGTCAGGGAACTCCCGCCCCCTGCACACTATCATAGGCCAATAAATAGCCAAGTTATTAGAAGTGAATCTTCTAATAACTTCAAAAGATTTTGCATCTGTTGGCTAAGTTTGTTGTAAATTCAATATAAATCAGCGTTTCCTCACATGATATTTCAATATCAATTCATATGTCCCAATAGATATTCGTTTTTTAGAAAAACATAAATCTTTATCAATATTGTGACCCAACACGTTTCGAGAAATCTTCGCTTCATCAGGGGTCTTCATCAGATGTTTTAATCTACAAGTGATTAAAAACAAAATAATCTTCTATCATTATTATTGAAGGTATTTCCATACACAATTACCCAAAGTTATTTTAGGTATATCTCAATATAGCTTGTAGGTAATTAATCATAGTCACATAAGGTCAATGTTTCTCACAACAAGATCTTAAACACAATTACAACCCCCACATCAATAATAGCATTGTTATGGCATTCTGCATATTTATATGTGTAAATATGTACTTTCAACATGTCCAGGTTCCTAATGGACTAAACTTTCAAGATTAATCCTACATAGTACAAAGCAATATGTATGTTTGGTGTACCGTTTTGGCAACCTATAAAATGACAACATAGTCAAGTGTTCCATTTTCTATAGCTATTGTAATGCATTAGGGTATGTTACAGTGTATGTCAACGTTGGCAAGAAGTCTTACCTTCTCATTCAAAAAGCAGCTACACTCAAAATCTGTTGCTTTCAATAAGAGTTTGTGAAGAAATCATCACTGTACAGGATATCCTCCTCCTATGGATATGATGCATACCAAAAGTATAGGTGAGGTCACTCAAACAAAGGGCGTAAGCACCCTAACTGATTAGCTATTCATTCTAATGTATCTTGTAGAGGAGGAGCCAAATTCCTCTACCGGAAATCCTGCCCCTATTTTGACTATATGTTGGAAGCCGGAAATTGCAACATGCACGATGCCAGTAATTCTACCTAACCCACGAACAATCCTCAAAACAAAGTATCCATTGAGAAAAGCATACGTGATGTATCCACAAAGAGATGGCAGTCTCTTAGGGGAAATCCCTGAAGAAGTGTGAAGATGAATGAAAGAGAAGACTGGTGATGTCACATGAAGCAGAGATGGCGCACCAAGAAGAGATGCCAAACAAGAAAGTATATAGACTTTATAGAATCTGATGACAAAGTAAAGAATTGAGTACCATTTCATATGCGGAATGAAGATTGTGCGTGCGCAGAGCACTGAAGAAAATGCAAGCCGTTTTATAAGTGAACAGATGCTGAAACGCAAGTACACTAATTAATCATAAAGGCTGGCTGTACGTAGTGAATAGACTGCAGGCGGTGCCGCCAATATATATATGTATAGAATCTGGATGTTCCATCTTGCATTATAGCAAATCCGGACCTCAGTTGCGAAAAGGCTGAAAGTGTGCCGCATCAGAAAGGAAAATAGCTGACGATGGAGGAAGAATCAAGAAGGCTTGTCTGGCCCAGTGTCACGGGTTTGGGAAGCCAAGAAACTGGTTATCTATTCAAGAAGATACAATGAATGTGAGAAGTGAGGTGAGCTACTGTTGAGGTGCAATGGAAAAACACTATGGCCCTCATTACGAGTCCGGCGGTTCCCGTACCGGTAAATCCAGCATTCTGCCGTCAGACCTGTAAACAGTTACCAGTGCCTGGATTGCCGGTAACACTGGGGTATTACAACCCCGGGTGCCGCTAAGTCAGGCATCGGTAACTATGTTGTTCCCCATTCCCATAGCGTCCCATAGGACTCTATGGGAGTGGGGACCACTGAAACACCGGCACTGTCATTGACGGTGCCGGTGTTTCAGTGAAAGTCTGTGGGCGGGTGCCATTCTGCCCGCCAGGGCAGACCTGGTGGTCGGGACAGCACCCGCCAGCAGAAGTAGTAGTTTGCCAGTACGGAAAAACACGCCCAGTAAGCTTACCGGCACCATTGTTTTCAGACCGGCAAACTTGTAATGAGGGCCTATGAGTGCCAAGTTTTATTAATTTAATAGTATTAAATACGAATACGGAGCTAAAAACATGGTTTCCTGTTATATGGTCTAGATGGAAATAGATTTCGAGCAAGCTACATCGACTTTGGGCAAGCTACGTCGAGACTGAAGATAAGAACCTGCTCACACTCCATTCGATTCTCAGGCACAGTGATACTTTGCAAGGCCGAGTTCAAAGACAATTCGGATGGCAGACAGCAGGAGTGATAATGGATGATGGAATAATTGGGTGGGGAGGCATGGTCAAGTCCACCCATAAACACCTTGGGTACCAGCTTGCATGCTGCTAGCGAGTGGAATATTCCAGAAGGGTACAAGTGTGCCAATCAATTGTAGAGGCGCATGTAGCAAAGAGCCCTACAGTTTGAAAGCCAATCAAACACTGTGTTTTTGATGACAATGAAGATGACTTGCACTAGGGGTGGGAATAGTTGTCCACCTGACTATAGAGACCCATTCACAATCATATCCCTCATAAAAAGTATACCTAGATGTTCCTCATAGACCACCCACAACCCCAAGAATATTTTCTTAGTTTGCCACATAGTATGATGTCAATGATGACAAGTATTTCCAATAAATATGTATTTTTCATGTAAACCTTTGAGAGATATGCTGTGAGACGTCCGTTGTACTCTGCTGTTTTAGATAATTGCAAATAAAACAGCTAAGCTTTGCAAACTTCCTGAGTCAGTCTTATTATTGGTGTAAGAGTAACTTCTGCATCCCCATTCATCCAATAAAGCGATACCTCGCTTTATTGGATGGATACCCTTTAAGGGGCTATGGGTTCAATCTGCACTCACCTCGCCTCTTGGAGGTGAGACTGTAAACTCAAAGGTAGTTGCTGCATCGATTGTCAGGCTCAAGAGGACTCTGGGTAGACCTAAGAAAAACTCTGAAAAACTTTGCCATTATGGTGTGCCACTATAAGTACGGTAAAGGCATTCTTATATGTATTCTTAGATAAAAACACTCAGGTTTATCTTATATTCGGTTGTAGATGTCAGGGAAATGCCCCTACAGGAGTCCCCTCATACCTCTCCTAAGAGTAAAATACAGATTGAATTGAATTGATATTTTATTTCTATTGCGCTCGTACACACGCGTTTAAGAGCGTGAAATGTTCTAAATTAAGTGTGCCCTGAGGATCCTAAATTGGACCCACCTCTAGTTCCTGGTAAACCAAGTTGTTTAATATGAAGCTCAACGCTTACCTGTTATGTGTAACCAAAGATGCAAGAAACAGGAGTAATAGACTCCCGTGTAGGTCCTCAGCCGTCTATTTTCAATGTAGAAAAAAATGCCCGCTTAATGTAGCAGCGTGTCTTGAAGCGTGATGACGTCATGCTGTAATGGCCTGATGTCATTATGTATATGAATAGCACAGATTGTTGGATAAGACAGAGTTCAGGATTTGCAATTCTTATCTATATCAGGATGAAGCAATCATATTATGAATAGATAGTGAGCAAAGTGATTTTGGGCTGACATTGCTAGTGGAGTGAGTATTGGGATGGTTATGATGACGTGTTGGAAAATGTATTGTTAATGTACGGCTTTAAGTGGGCTGGGGCCCAGCCCAACAGTATCTAAATACAGCCCCAGAGCCAGGACTCATTGGATTGGATATTCCTATTAAACCTTTCATTAAATATTTGGAAAATAATGTTGTTTTGACAGTGGCGGTCACTTTTGGGGCCGATAAGATTGGCAATTTGAGTTATATGAATTTAAGATTGAGCGGTTTTTGACAAAGGAAGCACAATGAAAAGGGGGTATTAATTGATTTGTCAGGCAGTGTATTAAGGTAGTGTCATTAGGATATTATTAATTGGTATTAATGAATAATGGATTAGTGGTTAAGGTTGTAAGAGGTAAAGACACCTTCGGGTTAAGTGATTGGCTTACATATATATATATGTTATATGGATTCAAATTAGGTGTGAGCATTTATGACAGGGGTAGCACATTTTTTCAAACTAGAGCTCTTTCCTTTCTATTGCACACACACAAATTAGATTGGCCCCAACAAACAATTCATTCGACCGCACAGGCCGATTTGCGGCTTTCAAAGCACACAATAGATCTGCTGTTTTGAATTTGGGACTGTGCCAGACATTTTTCAAACATTTCATTCGAGCACTGCATAAAGACACATTAGAGAATATTTTGTTTATATATCATTTCACCCTTGTGAGTGCCTTCATTAGCAATAAGTGGGATACTTTGAAGGGCATAAAGCAGTTGCACAGTGGGGAAGGAAGAGACGCTCTTGATTTATGAAGGGAAACCACGTTTTGGAGTTAAGATGTATCGTAGGACGATAATTTGGTGAAGATGGAATGTTTGCCCAATGTTTCCCCAAACACACTAGTGAGACAGGAATGGATTAAAGGGTCATTGCAGGGTCACGCTGACACATATGAGAGGTGAGAAGCCCCAGATATAGACGCACATATTTTGGCTGTGCAAGACATAACAAAGGTGACGAAGCATGTGGGTGAGAGAGAAAGGGAGTAAGCGTGTAAGATTAGGACACCTTTTCATGAAAAAAGGCAGGGAAAGGACATAACAAAATTGGAAAGATACACGAGGCGGATGGCACACCTTTCACAGCACAGTGCATAACTACATGAACAGCATGCCCAGGATCACACAGTGTCAGATGCATGCACCACAAGTCAAACTTACACCACAGACAAATGCAGCTACTGAAGGCACCAATGCAAATGCAGATGCACGCACACAGGACAGGGGGTGCAGTGACATTGAGGGAGACCCCTTTCTAGGAGAACATGACATTTATACACCATTCATGTCAGCATTCTATGGCTAGAGGAGAGAAAGAAGCCTGCCATTAGAATGGAAAGTAGTTCCCCATGAAACACACACACGGTCATCATGACTGGTAGGGACAATGGGCAGACTATAAGGGGTACTAACAGGGTTTTTTATTCAGATGAAAGGCATGCATAGAGAAGGAACATTGACAAATGGTCGCAAGCGAGCTCAAGAGCTGCAATGGTGGGGGAGGACAGAGTGACTTCACACAGGGATAATAACGAGGGTGTGAAGTGGGGAAGGGAGACATCTCTTGATAAGGGACAGGCTCACTGATTTAATAGGTGGAGGCATGCGTGTACCAAATGAATGGGTATTTAATATAACGTTTGTGTATCAATTAAAAAGTAAAACAAATCAGAGACAGGGAGGATTTGGCATCAATATTAAGCACATTGCGAGCTGGTAGAACGCACAATGATCATACATTAGGAGGAAAAAAGTTGTGGGTGTAGAAGGAGAGGGCATTGCACAATATACCTGCAACATGAATATAGTAACAGATTGAGTAACAGAAATCAGATGTTTATCTGAACACAGAACAAGGACCAGGACTGAGAGGGAAGGCACAATGTGTAAAAGGGGACCCATCTGCCAACAAAGAAAAAACATAACAGAATAACAGAGTAAGTAAAACAACATTGTGTACATGATTAACAGACCCTGGATGTGTCACAAGGGTTTGGAATGCCATTGTTTTTCATATGGCTTCATTGTTGTAACATATCAATGTGACCGGAAGGAGCAACACTTGAGGAGGTAGGTACTTGTGAAAGTGAAGGGAAGGTGAATAAGGATGGCAGGTAGGTACTGGGGGGGTGGGAGGAGTGTGGGAGGTGCTCTATTGATCTCAACTGGAAGAGAAGGAGGCACAGGTGAATAACAGATAGAAAGTGGAATAGTAGTAGTGGGGGTTTGAATAAGGGGCATCTTTTCTTTAGGGCAAGAGGCGCGTGTAAAGTGTGATACTCGGAAGGTGGCCATCAACGAGAACAAAGGAAAAGCATCATTTTTATGACATGTATACAATGTAAATATATGTTTAAATAGTATAAAATGTTTTTTTTTATGTTGGAAAAGTAATATATGTGTTATGGTAAATGTATTGTTGAGTGTCTTTGGAGAAGGGTCAGAAATGTATGTGCTAGAGATGGTAGGCAAACGTGTGTGCACATATCTGATACCTGCATGCACACATACATCACAAATGCTTGTTTCAGAGTCAAGAAAGGTTAGGAAAGTGGCAGCTATGTTTTGCAGGAACACCACAGCATAAAGAAGAAGGACACGAGGAAAATGCCAAGACAAAGACAGCTCATGCAGGTCTGTCAACAAACACAGCAGCAGAAAAGGACAAGTTCAGCGTCATTGAAATAAAAGGAGACTACTTGAACCGCACATGAAAGCAACCACCATCGCATTGGCCCAGAGCACAGGAATTGCCAGCTCGCCACATAGAGGAATCACATAGCAGAAAGGCCTAAACCTCACACGCAGGAGAAGAGAGAGAGCTCATTAAAAGGGGAGTAATATTCTGCCCATCACTTTAGTATGACTTTTTGTCCCCATTTGGTCTCTACATTATGAATTGATTCAGCTCGAGGATGTATCCAGAAGAGGAGCAGAAGTGGCAAGGACTAGAAAAGGGTTCTGTTAGCGTCATTTCTGTTTTGTTCTTTGTCTCTATGGGACAGATAATACTGCAGAGAAATTAGGAGAGCAGTAACATTATGAATGACATTGAAGGCAGAGGTGGATTGGGTAGTGAGCATGTGAGATGCAAATTAGATGGAAGGAGCAGATAAGTAAAAGGATGAAGGATTAGTAGCAAGTAGGCAATGGCAGGATGTAATAATACAGAAAATGTACATACATTTTGAGAAGCTCATCTGATTCTCTATGTGTTTTAGGCACAAAGGGACTTCTAAACAAATACCAGAGAAATGCACAGCTAATCATCCCTGCAACTGAGCCCATGAGCACAGATAGAAGGCTCAATCGCCAGGAGGGCCTATGGGACCAGCCTAATACCCAGATGTCACAAAGCTGGGACACACGAAAAGTCCTCTGATTGTGTGCTCCCCAACCCCTGTGTTCCCCCATAATAATGTTAATAATGTTGTCCCCATCCATGCACTGTCCTACTATCCAGCACTTGGACTCATTGAAGGACCGTTGGACTGATGAAAGGTTCCCGGACGTGGAGCAACTCGCAAAGAAATATCAAGAATGTCTTACAAGAATACACATGATGTCCAGGTAGATGACAAAGGGGACAGGGACAAGAGAAGAGACTGGGGTGGAGAAAAGTATGTCTTTGGGGTGGCAAATCTTCCCCAAGAAAATCACAAAAAAACATACTGACGGCTGCTGGGTCTCACCAGAAGTATTGGAGCATCACTGAAGTGGCCTCCCCTGTTCGTGGTTTTTGCGAGGGTCACCTGTTGTGCATTAAAGAGGGAAATAAATAAATAATGAATTACTAGGAAATTATATTGTGCACACTTGTAACACATGGAATTGCACAGCTGGAAAACATTGTATGTATGGTTGTACTGTATTCGGCTGTCTCTACTTTTTTCCCCTCCTAAAAGTACAAATAGGAACAATGTATTATGCATGCAGTATACACCTGAACGAGTATGTTTCAAAAAGTATATGCCCCAAAAGTTATAGAAAAGAATGGCCTGACCCCTTGCTTCTATCTCCAAGAGATGGAACAGAACCAATGGAGCGTCATTACCAATTTAGAAAAAAACAGGAGTGCTTGCATGACCAATTTGGCCCACACCACTAACAATATATAGTACCAGCACATGACCTGTGAGAGGGGGAAGGCTTCAGGAAAGGGCTGTCACATGTGCTCTCCCACCTCCCAGACTATGAGCAGATACAAGACTTCTCTGGCTGTTCCAGAGGAAGCAGGCTACATTACAATGAATGACACAGAGGATATTACCCCATGAGGACAGCTACATGAAAACACAGACAATGAAAGAGGATTGCTGAAATGCAGATGACCTGATACAGTAAATATATATATATATATATGTGTATATACACTGAAAGGCCCAGACAAAAGAAGAGTGGGCACTGTAACACAAGGGGAACTGCAATGCCTTAAGACTGTGATGGGGCCCCTAGGGGACCCTCACGTATGGAAACAAGGCACAATCACCACACACGAACTGATACGCCAGACACGAGGTCCAATTCCCAAAAGCTAGGGTTTATTGCAAAGCAATTAGTCTCAGTTGGCCAACTGGGTCTCACATCCCGCAACGTGTGTCTCCAGACCGAGAGGGACGCAAGAGAGTGAGCATTGCACAACAGTTACATATATACAAAACAAACATCTCCCTATCAGTAATGACATACTCAATACCGCCATAATGTATTTCCTTGTAAATGGATTCGATGATTGACAATTGTGACAAATACGACACCTTCAGACATGCATTTAGCAACAATTCGCAATCTGCGGACCTGCAGACATGATTCTTTGTTTTTAGGAACACACTGCTCTTGTTCTTTCTAGCAAGCTGCGTGCAGGGGAGAGACACATTCCAGGCCCCGCTATCTTCCAGTTTCTATTCGTGTGCTAGGGGTCAACTCGCTCTGCAGGGCTCAGTGAAGGGGGGCCGTAAAAGAGAGCATAATTCAAACCATTAATTGTTCGTTCCTACCATTTCTACCGTATCAGTGAGACTAGCTGGCACCTGCGTAGTGTTTAAATGCCTTGTTGTTTACTTCCAAGGGCTTGTGCGGGAGGGGACCGGGCATTTCTGTCTGGATTTCCTGCATTGTGTTTCAACATGTATCTGGTGACCTTGCTCTATGCATGAGCAACAGTGAAATAGTGGAATAGAATACGTTTACAGCAAAGCAGTTTAAACAGAAGGCAAAAAGCGAAAATTAGACAAAATGGCGAATTCTATTCCATCAAAATGGACGCACTTTGGTCATCCTCATGAGTCTGTACTACCGATGCTGAATATATGATGCAATTGGTCTCCGGCCAACAAAATACATCGCCTATAGTACGGATGGGTAATTTCTAGACTCACAACTGGAAGAAGAGGAGTAGGAGGAGAGAATGGTGCAAGAGACACCAGCTAGTAGTTTATGGACACGCATTTGCAGGAGAAGAATGGGTCGAAGGGCTGCAGGAATGCATAACACAAGCGCTCCCGGCTGTTCCAGTGCAGAGAGAGAGAACGATGAATACTTCAATGAGTGGGCAAGGAAGTTCAAGCTGCTCACATGGGCAGGAAACAAGGCAGGCCTCTCCCAAGAATGGCCTTCAAGAATAACACCACTGCATTATCTGGACAAAGGTCCAGTAAAGATTGGCTGCAGACACATATCGAAGGTACATGGCATGAGAGGGGGTGCAGCATTATTCACAGACCACCATTCATCCTGAAGTTCCCGTGCACATGCAACCCAAATAGTGGATGGGTATGTACACTGGTGTAATTGAACACACCAGCATTTATGGTGCCAAAGGAAGACACAGACATGGATAGATTGCCCCAAATTGGACGCACATTGGAGTAAGAATAGATTGCTGAAGCTGAGCAAGGTGAAGAGGAGGAGATGACCAGGATCAAGGACAAACACAGAAGAAGCTCAAGCAACCGGAGGGGGAGTTGAGAAGGTGTGGAACCACTAGACACTTATCAGTGGTGAGGGGCTTCAAGTATGTGTTTACTGTTGGTATTGTTTTGTGCCCACTAGGCCTTTCTCCCCCTTCTAGGTGCCTACTCCTCTATGCATCCACTTGGGTTACTGTTGGTTGATGTTAACATGCTCCCCCTCTCTACTCCTGCTGCTCCCAGTTGTTTGCCTCCTCTGCCATTTCCCCTGTGTGTTCATTCCCACTATTGAGTCTGCATGCTTGTGCCTCTCTATTGCATTTCTTACTGTGCCTCCCACTGTGTGCCCCCCCACTATGTCCCCGCCCAGTGCATCCTGTGTGGCGTAGCTCTGTACTGTGATTCCCCTCCTCCCTTTTCTCCCTCTCACTTTTCCCTCTTCTTTTTATCTACACCCCTCTATGGTGCTTTCGTTCTCACCCATCTGCTCTAACTGCTTTTCTATCACCTATCCTATCCCTCTCACAAAGTCTGGAAGGAAGAAGTTCAAGAAGGAAATCCTGGTCTCCAATTCAGGCCTTCCCATCATTGAAACCCACGTCAGTGCCTCCTCCTGACAGACTCTTACCAACATGCTCTTTGTTGTTCCCTCTCCCGACCTATGGACCCTACATATGGTTGCTGTTCCCTCTCCTTTCTCTTCATCCCCCATTACTGGTGGCACACGATGGTAGGTCCTCTTGGCATCCTTCCTGTCCTCCAAAACCATCATTAATGTCTATCTAAATGGGAATGTCATGGTTCAGGGTACTCAGCATAACCTCCTCCGCCTGCATAGGTGTCTCCCATGTTTTATCAACTTCCTCCCTTCTCTTGCTTCTCTATCTACCACCTCTCTGGACCCTCAGCTTCAATCCTCCACTACCTCTGGCTCCTCTGCCAATCCCATCCACCTCCGCTGCCTCCTCTGCAGCTCTCTCCTAAGCCTCGTCTTTGGGGGCTTTGCCACCTAGTGCTACCTCTACCACCTCTCTGACTTCTCTGACACATCCTCTTCTACCACTCCAGCTCCTCTGCCACTCAACTTCTCCTTTGTTGCCTCTTCTCTGGTGCCCTCCTTTTCCTCCTCTCTGGGCCATCTGCCCCTTCCTCATACCTCCGCCCTCTCTTGGGCCTCTCTACCTCTTCGACTGTGCATTCCTCTCTCCTGTATCCCACCCCGGAAAACTTTCAGAAGGGGCAACATGGTCCACGTAGCTACTCTCAATGCACGCTCTGCTGTCAAACACTCCTCTGTCATCTGCCACCTCCTCAAAGATCTTGATCTGGATGTTCTCACTCTCACTGAGACTTGGTTCACGGCAAACTCTGTCATGTGTTTTGACACTCTCCTCCCTGAGGACTACAAGATCCTCTCCGAACCCAGGACCAACCGGTCCGACAGTGGCCGTGATCTTTCCTGAGTGGGTCCCTGCCTCTATTATTCTCACCCAGGCTTACATCTCCTGTGAAGGCATCATCTGCAGGCTCTCTAGCTCTCCTGGCATCTCTCTGACTCTTGCCACCATCTACAGGCCACGTGGCCAGGTCGCCCTCTTCCTCTCTGAATGGGCTGACCTCTCCTCCTCTCTCCTTGCCTCTACCTCTAAGTTTCTCTTCCTCTGGGATTTCAACATCCACTTGGACTCCTTTGACCACTCTGGGCCTTTCTGCAACCTTTGCAACTCTCTATCCCTCTCTATTCTTCCCTCTGGTCTGACACACCTTGGATGTTCTCATCTCCTCAGACATCCTGCTCTCTAACCCTCTCACTGCTCCACTCTCCTAGACTGACCACTTTCTGCTTTCCTCTCACCTGAAACCGTCTGTCTCCCTGGCAAAACCTTCAAAAGCACTGCCACCTTCATTTGCGGCCATTCGACCTATGAAGCGAGTGTCAATTGCTGCTTTTGCCTCTACTTTCTCCCCTCCGCCTATCCCTGCGGCTGACTCCCACTCTGACGCACTGCTCTCCAACCTTCATCTCTCTATCTCCAATGTTCTCAGTATCCTTGCCCCTGTCATGAGGATCTGTCTGAAGCCTGCCTCCAAGTGCAATTATTGGTATGACTCTGACCTGGTCGCTCTAGAGCACCGAGCAGAGGTGGAGATCTTTGGGCACATCCTCTAACAAACTGGCCTGCTGCCTGCTCCAAAGGCAATACAGACTCTTCTCCAAGAAGAGGATCCACATTCAAGCACACGTCTCAGCTGCCTCTAACAGTACTGCTGAACTTTTGAAAATCTGCAAGGAGCTGGCCAATCCGACTGCAGTCTCTACCTCTCCTGTTCCTTCCCAGGCCCTCTCTATGGCCCTGGCCTCTCTTTTCACCATGAAAACTCAGGACCTCCTGTTGGAACTATCCCCCTATCCTCATCTCTCTCCCTCTACCTCTCTTAGGGCCCCTCTGGCCACCCTTCCCTCTCTTCTCCTCTCTCTCTCCTATAACACCTGATGATGTTTCTAGACAAGTTCCATCTATGAATGTTTCATCCAAACAGGTGCGCCCCTGCTCCTCCAGAACCATTAAGGACAAAATGGTTTACCTTGCCTCAGCCTTGGACGATTTCTGCAATCATTCCTTTGCCACTGGATCTTTCCCCTCTCTTCTCAAGCACTCCCTAGTGAACATCCTCCTGAAAAAGCCTTCTGCTGATCCTTCCGGCCCGGCCAGCTATCGGCCAATCGCTATCACTCCTTTCCTGGGCAAACTCCTTGAGAAATTGTCCATCTCTTAGCTCAACCTCCACAATGAATCTGCTGGTTATCTTCATGACCATCAGTCTGGCTCCAGATCGACCAGAGGAAGAGAAACTGCTATCTTGAACTCCAGTGAAGATCTGCTCTCCAGCCTTGACTCCTTCCTCTTGGACCAACCCTCCCAGGTTCAACTTAGGTCCTTTCTCTCCACCGCCTCTCTTTCCACATGTGGTGTTCCCCAGGGCTCTATCCTCTCACCCTGGCTCTTCAATGTCTATCTGGCCACCCTGGACCACCCTATCGCTACTTTCTCGTCTAACCTTCAGTGTTATGCGGATGACACAGAGCTCTCTTTCAGGTTACCCTCAGCCTCCTCGCCCTCCACACTCATTCCTGACTGTCTATCCTCTATTCAGGGATGCTGCACCTCTAATGACCTCTGCATTAATGCCAGTAAGACAGAGAGCCTTCTCATTGGGACCCTTGCCCCCGCTTTTCCTCTCTCCCTCTGGCCATCCTCCTTGGGCCTCCTCCCCTCACCCTCCTGTAAGGTAAAAAAAACCTCATCATCATCTTCAACTCCATTCTCTCCTTCTCCCCACACACTACAGACCTTGCCAAGAAGGCCCACTTCCAGCTGCATCTCCTCAGAGGTATCCAACCTTTTCTCGCCTTCCCCCAGAAGCTCACTGTCTTCAGAGCTCTGGCTCAGGCTGGACTACTGTAACAGCATCTTTCTCAATCTTCCTAACTCTACTTTTCACCCCCTTCAATGAATCCAGAACAGGACCGTGAGACTTATCCTTGGCCTCAAGCCCAGGGACTGCATCTTTCCAGGTCTGAAATCCCTCCATTGGCTCCCTGTGGCCACAAGGATCAAGTTCAAGACCCTCTGCATTATCCACAAGGCTTCCTGGGGCCGTGGCCCTCTCTAGATCCAACACTCTCTTCCTAAATACCTTCCTTCTAGAGCCCTCCTCTCTGATACCTCAAACTCTCTGCGGGTCAGGTGCTTTCCAAACAGAGAGTGGGGTGTAGATCTCTCTCCTCTGCAGGGGCCTCCCTCTGGAATGGCCTCCCTGCCTCTCTCAGACTTGAGCAGGATCACCTGAAGTGCCGGAAGCAGCTCAAGACCTTCCTCTTCTAGTCTAATCTAGCTGTCTGCTCGCCATGACTGGTGGCATGGTTGCCCTCAGAGTTATACAGGGACCACCCCCCCGCCCTTGACCAGTCACCATGCACTACCTTCTGGCCTAACTAGCACTTGCGGTTTGGGACTGCACCTGTGTAGTCCTCTACTGTCCCTGCACTTACTCAGAGCCCTGCTGCCCTGACTGCACTCCCCCTTGTACTCCTTCCCTGCACTTTTCCCCACACCCTCTCCCCTGCACTTTTCATTGCATTTGCATGATCGGAATGTCACAAGGCCTAGTAAGATCATTTGGCTTGTCATCCCTCTGTCTCCCCTCCTTGTCTTGTGCCGCCTAGAAACACTTGTGTAAAGGCACGTCATTAATGCCAAATCATATGATATTATGTGTGGTCCATATCTAGACCAGAGGGGGCCTTGTAGTGGGGGTATCAATACCACCCCCAGCATATCACCAAGATGACAGACGCCACTCACTGAAGCAGCCCCACAAACCATAACTGGATGACATCACCAAAGTAATCATGAAGAGGCGACATGACTGAACACAAGCACACGCAGGTGCAGTAGACATGAAGCACACACATTATTCCTGCATGAAGCTACATACATAATTAAGTTGCTGATAGATATGAAGCACATGCTTATGACTCACTTAGCTAGTTGCACAAGAAGACACATTAACTGCTTTCTGACGCATAAACACAACTAACATGAACAGCCATGAAAATAAAGATGGACGTCATAGCTGCATTGAAATTAATGGAAACCCTGACACACTGATTTCCCTGTGAAACACAGACAGGGCTGGCAGCACAGCTATTGTTCCCAACCTTGCTAAGGAAACCAGGAAAGAGTGTTTCGAGTCAACAGAAAAGATAGGACACCTCCAAGGGCAGGAAGCTGAAATTCTTCATAAATGCAAGCAAAGAAACTCAAGTTTACGGTCACTACACAAGTGATCTGAACCTGCGAAACAAAGCCCATTAATTTGAGGCAGGCAGAGACCGTTGTTCCCACTAAACTACAGACAAAAGATAAAATAATTAATACAGCATGACGATGAAAGCTAGAATGTCCATGCTCGAGGCCAGAGGAATGAGAGTGTGGTAACCTTATTGGAAAAAGGGGGCACTCTGGGGCCCTTCTCCCCACCCTCCATCGTGCTCATGAGCTGGTAATTTTCCCAAGCTGAAAAGACTCACATTGGCCTCTTGTGGGTGGTCCCAGGCGCAGCTACCCAATTTGGCCAGACCAATTAGATCATCTATCCCCTATAGGATGTATGTCTGTCCATACGGCTCACCCAATCACATCTCATCTGAAGTTCAGGAATGCATCTTTTGTTTGTGATGTCACTGTGTAATCAAACTATATTACAAGCATGTAATGAGTTGAGAGTGCATTGGCATCTGCAGAAGTCTGTGTGCCTACCTCTGCTTTTAAAATGTATTAATAAAACAGTAATTTGTCACATTTCTGTAATCCTCTATTTCTTGGGCGTGGGGGATTTCCCCTGAGCCAACCTCTGGCTTTTTACTCCGCTTCACACCTATATTGTGGCAGGTGCAAATCACGGCCCAAAACAGGTCTACATACACATTTTTCGCTTAATGCAACTAGAAGTGATAATTATAAATACTGCAGCCCTGTTGTCTTCACCTCCTTATAGGAATCTATGGGCCTCATTACGACCCAGGCGGAATGGCTTTAACGGCGCTGGTAAAGGTGCCGGCGCTGTGAAACCCATTCCGCCCTATTACGAGGTTCCCTTCCGGAACTCGCTCTGGACGTCTGGTCAGACCAGATGTCCTTTGCAGGTCCCGTGAGGGGACCAGGGAGCTATTAACGGGCCCGTTGTTAGCTCCCTCCCCATTCCCATTGAGCCCTATGTGGGCTCGAATGGGAATGGGGATGGGTACATTGAATGAGGAATTACCGGGTCCTCCAATGTTGGAATGGCCTGGTAATTCCTCATTCAAGGAACCCAGACCTGTACCAGAGTTTGGAGGCAGCCATGCCCCTATTAAGGGCATGGTTACCTCCAAACTCGTAATGAGGCTCATCGTGTTAGTGTAGGTCAGTTTGTCACGCATGTTATAATGTCAGGCTTTGTGTAATACACCATAAAGGAGACAAGGTCCTCTGGTTAGGGAGACAATGGGCTTCATTACAACCCTGGCAGTAACCGTGCCGCTGGCACCGGAGTTTCATTTTTTCTGTCTCCTGGCAATGGGGACATACAGGGCCATTCCGGCCTTGGCGAACCCTGTTTGTCTCCATTGCCTGGGGCCAGAATCAATTAATCCCATTCCCATGTGAGCTTCATAGGGCTCAATTGGAATTGCGGAGGTCGGATGCACCGGCGCCGTTTATAACGGCGCCGGTGCATCAGACATGCTGTGCTCGCAGGTGCCTTTCTGCCTGCCAGGTCCGACCTGGCGGGCAGAAAGGCACCCGCGAGCACAACTCGTAGTTTGCCGGTCCAGGAACTACGGTATCGGCATGCTTAACGGTACCGTAGTTCCTGGACCGGCAAACTTATAATGAGGCCCAATGATATGTTGTGGTATTTTATTAGTCATACAATTCTGCACAAATTTGGGCATCATCTTGAGTCTAGTGGTGGCAGTAAAACTGGTAGTCTTTCGCAATACTGTTTTAGCACTGAACTTGAAAATGGGTCTTGTGACCCCCCCAAGCAAGAATACTGCCTGCTTGTGAATGCAGGAATTACCTTCACTGAAAATGGCAGTAATGGCACAGGTTGTACTACCACATGCAGTGATTCCCCCACTTGAGCGCTTTGAAACACTTGCCTGTGTACAGGCGCTTTATAAATAAACAATACCATGCCACACCAAATGAAGTCCTATGGGACCGCAGAATGGGGATTAAGTGAGCACATATTCATGCATTAAATTACCATTACCATTGCCAATAACCATAATTCAGTTTTGCACAATGAGGCCCAGAGTGTAAACAAGAAGTGCACACACTTGCATGTGTATCTGGCACAATTACTCCCTTGTGCTGTATGGCTTTGATTGGCAATCATTGTACACACCATACAGATTACAATGCTTTCATTTATTTAGCGTTATGCCTTTTGACAATGAAAATGATATATAGTTGCAATGTCACATAATTTTCTCTGCCACCATCCTGGTCCCCCTAGACATTAGGTATGCGGAAGAGGCCAAGTAGCCTGGTCCTGTGCCATCAGCACGCAAAGCAACATGCCACCATAGTGGCATGTCTGTTGCCAAGTGAAGAAGTGATGCCACTATGTCAGGAGGTTGTGCCATTCATAGCAGTTGACTTTCAATGTGAGTGGATCCCAAAAGCTAATCATGGTTCTGAGTAAATGGTCTCGTCTTGAGGGTTTAAATGCCTGTTACAGAGGAAGGTCGGTATTGCTTATTAAAACTCAAAAAGGTGAAAAGAATCATTAAGGCAGCTCCATTTGTAAACTGTGGTTGGTATTCAAAAAAAGTCTCATGTCAAGCACCGGTTTACTATTTTAGGAAATGCAAGCCTTTGTGTGTTTTTATACCTGTCCGTCACTTTAGGTGCTAACGGCGGGGTTAAATGTCACCTGATGGCATTTAGGTCAAAGGTCATATGACATCACCTCCTGTGATGTCATTGAGTGTGTATGTCACTTCCGATCTCCCTGGCATTTTGTTGAAATTACCTACCTGGTTCTCAGTGGGAGGAAACCAGGGATGTGCCAGAGGAGGCCGAGGTAGTGGCGGGGCGTGCTGACTGCAATATCAAATTGTATCTCAGAGGGTCGTCACTTGCGGGTGAAGTGGGGCTCATGGGGATTGGGGGAGTTGCAGACTGGCCTACCAAGAGATCTGTAAAGAAAGGCTCTCCGGATAAGTCTCGTCGCTGTTATGCCACTCTGGCGGTGACTGGCAGAGTAAAAAAACTCTTAGCATAACATAACATACCATAACGTAACATAAGTTGGGCATTTATTAATGTACTTAATTCATACTCTGTTGCATATAAAATATCATCCAACAGCACCAACTAATTAAATACAGTACAAGGTTAGGAAGTATTCAGTCATCTGCACTATTCCCACAGGTGCTGCACTGTCCAACTGTCTCTGAAAATGTTGTACTGAAGCTGCCACATATTGATCTTTGTCTTTCGAGATACAGAGAGGCTGAGGCGTTGCTAGGGGGCGGTTGTAGAATCTCAGGGGCTACAACCAAAAGGCTAGCTAGCCCTCAGTCCCGATAGTCCCAACATTAGCATAGCCCCAGATCTTTTCCAGACCTAGCAACACCCCTGAGGAGAGGGAGGCTGTACACCAGATGATGACTCCATCACAGCAATTCCAGAGGAAAGGGCAGCTTGAGAGTGCAAGGAGAAAGTATGGATGCAGTGCATAAAGGAGGCCTGCAAAATGGGAGACAAGCAGGAGGGCAGCTAAACAGGGAAATAGAGGAAGTTCCAGTGGAGGAAGACAGGTGCAAACCCTCTGAATGGGTTATTCCTGATGCCAGGTGATAAGTGACAGGCGGGATGCCTCTTATCTTGCTGCCTACCTTGAATACCTACTTTTGAGATACCAATGATTGATGTGAGCATTGATATATAGGAACAGTTCGATCCGTCTGTAACTGGCGACTGAGCATATCTAGGCAATGTAACCAAGTAGACAATATATGGCACAGTGGTGTGTGGCACAGTGTGTCTTGCTGTACTTGCTGGAGGTTCTGCTGTGCTGCTTTGGAAGTCTGTCTACACTTCCTATTGGAGGAGGAGTTAACTCATAAAACATACATAGAGGCGCGTAGTGCGGCGCAGTTTGCGGCACAGTGTGTCTTGCTGTGATGGCTGGAGGTTCTGCTGCACTGTTTTGGAAGTCTGTCTACACTTCCTATTGGAGGAGGATTTAAGTAATAAAACACACACACTGGCGTGGAGCGCGGTGCGGTGTGTGGCACTTTGTATCTTGTGTCTGATGACTGATGACGGACACTGGCCCGCTGGCCGACTCAACCTGAGCACACCTACAGAGCCCCTTCTCAAAGCCTGTAAGGAGATCTCCTTCACCCGACCAGACCCGCATAAGTAATTTAGAGGGGGCTGTTGCTCAAACTTGGATTGATTGCAGCTGGCCACTTTTCCACACGGCTGCACCTACCTTACATATCCCTTGTGTTTGTCATATACAGATTGATTGAACCTCTTGACTACGGGTTACTGTAAAGCCAATGCGATCAAGGCTCCGGACAAAAGAGTGCCTGTGGGCTTGACCTTTGAGCTCTCTTGCTCATAAATAAAACATTCTAAGAACATCCTCCTGATTCCACCTTTTATTCCGCCCGCTTGACACGTCGGTGGAGGAACAACTGTGGGACTCTCGTTTACACGCACCTCGGAGCTGTCCTGCGCCTAACTACAAAGTAATCCTTTTTTACTCAACGCGGGAGCAGTGACTGCGGGTATTATTACCTTTGAACTCCCTCTGTTTGGAAAGCTTGTCAGTGGGTCTACCCTTCCTTCCCGCTTGACACATAGGTGGAGGAGCGACTGAGGGACTTTTCCTTTACACACCCTTCGGAGCTGTCATCTGGCTAACAAGCAAGTCAGGCATACTTAATAAACAACAACTTAAAACTGCTAAACAAACTAATAGAAAAAAGGGACTTATGCAGAAAAACAAGGTAAGATTTGTAGAATTGCTAATTGGGGAACCTCCTTTAGTTCTTTTATCAAGACGTGGAAAATAACCCCCTATTTTAAACCTTACAAAAATGGCAACATGGAACCAATTGAACAAGACAACATCCCCAAGGAACGGTCTATCCATGAAACATCCCCACAAGAGAATACTTCTGACCTTCCTCCCATCGACAACAACTACCTGCTCAATTTAGTATTAAATTTGCAAAGCACTGTTAAAATACAACTACAGCGCAAATTAATGCAACTGGAACAATGCAAGCTGACTTTCTGCTTAGCACTTCTACAAATGTATCCAAATCCCCTAGTTGGCATAGCAGCAGACTCATACCATCATACTAGGTGTCTGCATAATAATTTGTGCACTTCTTCTGAAAGTTCGGAAGAAGAGGAACTGAAGACTCAAGCCAGATACAGCCCTCAGAGGTGGTGCACTCTAAAAGAAAGAACCTAAAGAAAACAATTCTGTTAATACGACCACACAAAAGTCCCTAAAAATAAGTGGGAAAAATTGCAAAATGGTAATAATGTATCCCGGTCTTTAGCATTCTCCTTGAGTGGTAACATAACCTGTACTGAAACTGACGAAGGGTATAAATTAATTAAGCAATAAGCCTTGAGCCGTGGGGGGGCAGGGGGGTGTTACCGAGTCAGGTAATGCCCTGAGGCCCATAGCTGCAGTGTTTTGGAACAGAAAAAAAAGAAAATGTCAAAAAAATGGCCACCGGGAAGGGAAAATGGAGTCTGTTTTCCCTTTTCATGGTGCCCATCGACAGAAGTGTTCCCAGCGCGTTCGCTCCCGAAAAAGGACCAAAAAGAAGGTAAGTGGGGTTTGGAGGGCAGAGAGGGGATTGTTTGGAGGGCGGGGTGGGGGGAGAGGGACAAAACACTTACCTGAATCCCCGGCAGGGAAGGATGGCAGCCTCCAGTCGTGTGGAGGCTCAGAGCGGGGATTGACCCGTTTTGAGCCTCCTCATTGTCTGAGGGGCTGCCGCGCCCCCCCGATCCCCACTGGGAACAAAGGAAAGGAATCCTGGGCGAGGGATTCCCATTTGGTTAAAGCCCCGGCGAGGGCCAATCAGATTGCATGTAACATTGTGATTGTCCCTCGCTGGGGTACTAATAACTTTTATAATCCCCCTAGTCATGGGAGCCCCAACAACAACATTGAAACCATTGAAAAGGTCATCCATGATTGGCTTACGCATGATTGTACTTATGCATGTCTTCAACGTTCTCCCTGATGCTCACCACTGCAGACTCTCATCCGTACTCACACTTTTGGCATGTCTGCCACTTCTGACACTGTCGACCACTCCTCTCTTCTCCTCACTCTCCAGGACCTTGGGTTTTCGTAAATCTGCTCTTGCCTCAAATACCTTCTACCTGGAAGGTCGATCCTTTAAAATCTCTTGGAACTCGCAACCTCAGACCCTACCCCATTCCCTGTTGGCATCCCCAATGATCCAGTTCTTGGACCTCTGCTCTTCAAACTCTGCTTCTCTGCCCTAGGAAGACTTATCTCATTCTTTAGTTTTCACTCACCTTTATGCTGATGACACTCAAATATTTGTCTCCTTTCCTTCTTTCATCCTAGCCATCTCAGAACATCTCTGAACAGATTGTGAACTACTGTCTCACTGCAATTTGTCACTGGATGGCTCTGCGCTGCCCCATGTTGAACTCTTCAAAAATGGAAATCTTCTTTCTCCCAGCATCCAATGCCATCCCTATCCTCCCCACTCCTATCACCATCCCCCTGACCTTCTTGCTCCCTTTGCCAAGACTTTCAATCTTGGTGACCTCTTTGAGAGCGACCTCTGACTGCAGCAAATCATCACTGCCTCTGCTGCTTGTATTATCTGCCTCAACATTTAGAAAATGTATCCTTTTAATACTAACGATTGTATAAAAACTCTACAATCCACTCTCATGCTCAGCAAACTTGACTTCTGCTCAGGCCTACTCCTTGACCTTCCTGTCTACCTCTTCCTCCCTCTAGAGAAAGTCCTCAACTTTGCTTCACATCCAGATTCCGCCCCCCCCCCCCCACTTCTACCTACCGACAACATCCTGGTTGGCTCTCCATGCGCAACCACTCTCTTTTCAAGTTCCTTCTCCTAGTTTACAAAGCTATCAATGCCCTTGCCCTTGAGTACCTGTCTGATTGTATCTCAGTCTACTCATCATCTTGTTCCCTCCGATCCTCCTCTGCACTCAACCTCACTATCCCATACAATCGCTGTGCCTCCTCTCGCTTCTGCTCTTGCTCCCTTCTCCCCCTGCTCCACTGGAACCCACTGCCCATAAAAATCAAAGCCAGCCCAACTGGGGATCTCTTCAAAGTTTGGCTTAAACTTCACTTACATAAAAGGGCGCTCACCCTGCCCTCTCCCCCATCCTCCCTACCTGATCCCACCACTGCCTCCCCTCCAGTGATGCATAATATTGTAGTTTTGTATAGTTTTGTAGTATTCCTCTTTAGTTTGAAGCACTTGCCCCTTTAGGTAAATATTACCTTTGTAAGTCACCTATTTTCGTGTATATATTTTTGTTCTGGTTTTTTTTTGTCTCTGTTATTTGTCCCACTTCTTAACACATTCATAAACCGGCTCACCAGTTGTTTTTTGTAATCCTTGTGCTATTGCACAGGCACCTTTCGTGGGTTTGCCCCTGCCATCTACAAATGTGTTATTGTAAGTAATTTTTCATCAAAATTGACATCCGTATTCTTCAAATAGATAAAAATACAAAAAATACTGCTGCCGTCCACCCTCTTCTTGCCCCCCTTGCATTAAGTACTCCCCGGGAAGAGGAATTCCACCTTTGTCCCATCCTTATCGCTTTGAAGCAGCCAGGGGGTGCGGGCGGTTTAGGGGATAGACATGGGGAAGGAACACCAGAAAACCAACTCAACTCTTACCAAAGCATGTTTTCTTACTGTTCATAATTTGATTTGATTTGATTGGATTTGATTTGTTTGTATAGCGCATACATGACAAACAATCGTAATTTGGATGCAGATAGCCCATCAAAAAGTAATAATCGAACAAAGCATAACCATCATAGTTTGACCCATATTGAATACGTGGAGTTCAGTGGCAGGTCAGTACGTCCCCAGTAAACATCAAAATTCATTTAAATGAATCTTTAACAGTTTTCAAAAGAGACTCAGCGATTTGACTGCTCGAATCTCTAGGGGCAGTCTGTTCCAAATTCTGGGTCCCTATACCACAAAACTCTGGTTACCCCTGGACACACAAGAGGATGATGGAATACTTAACAACAGTTTATCCTCAGACCGGAGTGGACGTGTTGCACAATATCTGTGGATCTTATCTGCCAGATAGGCCAGAGCCAGATTGCTTAGGCATTTAAACATAAGGCAGGGAACTTTAAAGTCAATTCTGTCCCTCACAGATAGCCAATGCAGGGAGCGACGGAACCCTGAAATCTGGTCAGACTTCTTTACCACCACCACCAAACTCAGTGCAGCATTCGGAGCTCTTTGCAGTCGTTTGAACTGCTTAGCTGGTATTTCTGCAAACAGTCTATTGCAGTAGTCTAATTGAGTATTTACTAATACTCCGACCACTACAGCCTGCTTGTCTGACGGTACATAACATATAACTTGACACAGAAGCCGAAGATAATAGAAGATGGATTTCACTTGGAGCTCAACTAAATCTCACTGCTCAGATTCCCTGCCCATATGCAGCCCAGATTCTTAATCTTAGTGGCTAGTGGAAGCTTTCTTCCCAGGAAGTGGGGTGTCTGAGGGCAATTGCCTACTTCCAAGAGACGTTTCAGGACAAACAAGGCCACCTCAATTTTCTTGGTATTAAGCTGAAGCCACATAGCTGGCATCCATCTACTGCACTCCTCCAGACGGCCCATAACTATATATATATATATATATATATATATATATATATATATATATATATATATATATATATATATATATATATATATATATATATATATATATATATATATATATATGCGTATCTTCAACATAAGACTGAAAGTTTACCCTATTCATCCTCAATATGTCCATCAATGGACATAATTATAGTTTAAATAACGGGGGAGAAAGGAAGGATCCCTGCGGAACGCCACAGGTCTGGGCAAGGGGGTCAGACATCCAGTCTCCAAGTTGTTGTTGCCTTCCTGCTAGACAGGACTTGAGCCAAGCAATAGCCTGTGTCGACACTCTTCCAATCATGCTCAGTCGATTAATTAAGATACAGTGGTCTACCGTATTGAAAGCGGCTGGGGGATCCACCAGGACCAACAGGTTTATATCTGCCCGATCCACCACCTTGAAGAGATCATCCCATACTGACAGAAGAGCTGTCTCTGTGCCCAATAGTGGGCGACAGCCAGATTGTAGGGGGTCTAAGAGCCACGCCTTTTCTATGTACCCCTGTAATTGTGTTATGACTACCCTGCTGTCTCCAGCCCAGAGTCACATGGACAAGGCCAGGGGTACCAAGCAAATTATCATTGGTAATTCCTGGTACACCCTTGACCCTAAAATGGCATCCATAAATGGGGGAGAGGGGAATTGAAAAACAACCACAACCTACATTAGTGGTAACATTTCTCAGCAATCTAAATGCCTGCTGCTGACATTGATGTCCACCCTGCAGCCCTGCTGCAGTTAACAATTCAAATACTGGGAGTTCTGGCTTCATCCTCCTCAATCCCCGAAACCATGCATTCTGTGCTTCTGTGCTAATGCCAAACTAGTCCAAGAATAGTGAAAAAAGCAGCTGCAATAAAACAACGTATATGCGCTCCGCTGAGTGCTTATTCGACTTCAGCACAGAATGCACAGGTCTTTGGGGATTGGCAGACCACTCAATTTGTGCATTGTGCATTTGTGCATTGCCCTCCTCTATCTGTGCAATACATTCTGTTAATTCTTTACAAATTGAGTTATATTTGCAACTCACCGTTCCTCATGTGATTTTGAGATTGTTACATACATTGATTGTGGTTTGAACAGCCTGTGGCTGATTGGTTGAGCAGTTGGCTTCTAACGATGGACGTCCTCGGATGTTTGCATGGTATTCATATTATGTCACTACTTATTGGGAGGGCTGCCGTAACTTGAACAGGATGGTAGCAGCACTTCTCATCTGCACTGCGACATATTTCATAGGTCAGTATCTTCACTTCACAGAGGGATGCCATAATGTAGTTGGGCTAATGCCAGTACTTTCCATCTGGGCTGCTATATCTTTAACGAGACAGTGGGGCTCATTACAAGTCCCCAATTATCCCACCTGTAATTCTGGCAGGATACCCAGGGATGACCGAACCGTCTCCGCCGCCCGATGGCGGGATATTGCGGGTGGCGGAGATGCTGTGAATCCCCATTCCCACGGAGTCCCCTTGGACTCGATGGGAAGTGGATGCCGCAATCAGTTATTGGGGCAATTGTCTGCCGGTGGAGGCCTGAACTACTAGCAGTCATTCCTGCTGGTAGATCACAGCAACTACCGGCAGACTTGGAGTTTGCCGGTCCGGAAAGGTGCCGGTGTAAGTTGTAACCAACACCTTATTTCCGGTCCGGCAAACTCATAATGAGTCCCAGTGTTTCCGAATTTAAGAAGGGCTGCTATACTTTGGTTGGATAGTTCTGTCACTTATCAATTCAGTTTTGTATTGTTGAGCAGGACACCATGCTATTACAATAAATAAGACATGCAAACATGATACATACGAATAAATACATTTATTTTCAAATAGATTAATACATATGGGTGGATTAGAGGGTTGCTAGCAGCATTATTGTCCTGGCAATTCATGATCATACTACGATGGACCTTCACAGTGCAACAAGGTTGATCCACTGTTAAAAAACAGCTTTCCCTTTCCAGGCCTTCCATATAAACATTGTAAAGGGAAGCAGCACTGAAGGGCAAGCCGTGGCCTGATCCCAGATCAAATCTTTCGATGTTTGTCTTACCCCTACATCCCCAGCAAAGATTTCAGCCACGTGGCCCTTATCTTGAGTTAAGTTTCCAGAAGAATAGGAAGTGGATCACGTTTTCTTGAGTCTTCCTGGTTACAGCGACGCATGCTCTCTTGGAGTGGAAGACCCGGCTATCTCGTGGTCTTTGCTCTCAGCAGAAGGGAATCTTTCCCTTAGCTAGCTCTTCGTACAGTTCTTTCTTTGCACCTAGGGTCTCGGCTTCTTTTTTGCTGTTGGTTCTTTATCCATGACCTGATTTTCAGCCTTTTCTCATTTTATCGGGCCATTGCCTCTGGCCTGCTTCTTCAGGGACAGGTCTTCTGATACCCAGATTCTTGTTCTGGCCTGTGAACTTCGTTCGCCCATCAGGCATATTCCCTCTGCAGGAGTATTCCTTTTCCAGCCCCAAACTCTCTCTGGCTTTTCTCTTTTTCTTTTTCTTCTCTTTCAAAACGTTTAATTTTCCTTGTCTCTCTCGTTCTGTGGTTGTGATCTCTTGTTATGAATTGTTACCCACTTTGGCACTTTTGTTTGTCTCTGGAAGACTCCTTTCGGGAGTTATCTTTGCTCTATGCTCCCTTTTTACACCCTCCCCAAGTTCCCTTCAGGGACTTCATTTCACCAAAAACGCTAGAGGAAGCGAAAGTGACATCACATGACCCTTGACCTCTGATGACATCACAGGAAGCAATGTCATCTGACCCCACCCCGAAGTGACATTACTGGAAGCGATGGAACACAACCTTTCAACCCTTGACAAAACAAGAAGTAGCATCACATAGCATTTTTCATAAGTACACTAAGAAAAATATGGTTACGATATCACTATAATGTGATATGCATTTCATACAAGAATGGATCACTATATGTATCATTAATATCAGTGTGTATAGGCCCACTGTGAATCCAAGCAGACATCCAAGCCAAATGATATGGATGTGTTATTATATAGCACTTACGCTTAAGCGCTTTATATAGAACAAATATACATACAATATCACCCAACCTGTGTTGGTTCTCATTTATGGACCTCAGAAGGATGGAAGGCTGAGTTGAGGTGTTTAAGAACAGACTAAATCAACGACTCACCCCCTGAAGTGTGCCTGAAATAAACCTTTAATGAGTCCAGAAATTATTGTATAGAATTCCAGAAAGACAAATTATTTTGTTGTTCCTATTCTTTCTTATTTAGGGTCACTGCTCAAAGTTTTACACTTGTGAAACCCCATATTTTTAATGATGCTTGAGCAAGAAAATCAGCCACAACAGAAACAAAGAGCCACATGGTGCTGGCCACAGCCAAGGAGATTACATTTCAAAAGAAAAAAAAATGTAAATTCTTTTTTGTGTTTCTCTTTTTTCTTTTTTTTTAGGGGTAGCAAGGGAGACCACAGGGGTAGCAAGGGAGACCTCAGGGGTCGCAGTTGCGACCCCCGGAAACTCCCAAATGGCTACCCTGGTTCCCTTCTCCTTGGTTTCTCTAATTTGCTTTCATCTTTTCTCCAGGTGTTCCCTTTACTCCTTCTTTTCCATTACCCTAATTCTGTCTCTTCACCTATTTTCACCTTTACATTTCTTTTCCACTCCTCTAATCTACTCGCACCTCCATTCTCTGGGTTTCTCCCCTCTTCTCATTTCTCTGGAGTTCTCTTTATCACTCTCTTTCTCTATCTCTCTTTCCTGTCTCAATGGTCCTGCAATGTTACCACAGTTTATCCCTTTCCTTTATTTCGCCTCCTGTCTCAGCCTCCCTCATACTTGTCCACGTTTTTTCCTTCTTTTTCTATGGCCCCTCACTTTCCCCCTCTGCAAGTCCAGTTCTCCCTCTTGGCAGTCTAAAACTTTCTTTCTGTTACTTCCTTTTCCTTCTCTCGTGCTCCTGTTCTCTAATGCTTCACCAACACTGCCTGGCATTTCTTAATTTTTTTTCCTTCTTTCCTCCTTTCCTGATTTTTCCCCCAACAACACTCCCTGATCCAGGGATTTACTTTCTGTTGCCTTACTTTCCTTACATTCCACCTCTTGACTTTTCCTCCCCTCCATAGTCTATCTTCTTTATGTTCTTTTCCCCAGGTTGTTCTCTTTTACTCTCATTTCCCTCTTCCGTGACCAGACCTCTTTATCCAGGATTTCTCTGTCTGCTTTCATCTTCTCAGTTTGTTACACATTCAGCCCCCCGACTCCACTTCTTTGTCTCTTCGTGTTAACCTGGTGTTCTTTCTTTCTCCAGGACTGCTATCGCTTGCAAATCTTTCTCCTGCTGACTCCCGTCCTCCCCAGTGTGGCCGCTATTGCTGTTACTGGCTCCTCACTTTAGGGCTAGGCCAGCCCACCTGCACAGGGATGGTGCTCATGTTTCCCCATCACTGTTTTTTCCCTGCTCTGACATTCCTTATTGAAGGTCAAGTTGTAGTGGAGGCCGACCCATGGTATCATGTAAACAGAATGCCACATCCAGGCCCCTCACTTCTGCGCCAGGTGGTGCCAACAGGACGGTGTCCCGATCCTCAGCATTATGAAAACCCCAGCCTGGATATCCCCACAGGGCCACCACAATGGGCTCCAAACAACCCTCTACTCTCCCTGGAGAACATGTGACCTCAACGCATACCTCTATTCTATCAGGTTCCACCTTGTTCTTGACTCTTGGAATGTGTTCTTTATGCTTAGTCCTTCATCATTGTCTCTCCTTTTCCCCATGTTTACTTCATGTTTTTTGTTGTTGTCGTTTGAATTTTCCTTTCTTGGTGGTTATGGCCAAGTTGGGCTATGTGATGGGTGTCCGTGTGAGTATAGCTGCGTGGACTAGCATCAGAGCAGTGGGTCTTCAAGCTGTAGGCTCTTCTAGATTTGTTGAATCATTGGTCAAACTGAGTGAAGTCTAAGCCAATGATCATTTTTTGGTTAGCATGATTATGAGGGCAACAGCAAGGGGAGACATTCCTAGGTGATGTTGGACGCAAATTCGAATACCTGGGTATTTTTAGATAGACCTGTTGATGGAGTCCATCATGACTCTGGGTCTAGGCATTCCTAAATGGAGAGAAACCAGCTCGGTTCATATGACACTTTGGAGGCAACCGTGGAATATCCACCTGGAATACATTATGCAGTCATTCCCATACAGGCATGATGAACATTTATTAATATCTAGGAGGAAATAGATCCTATTATTTAAATAGGGTCTTCTTCAGAGAGCAATTCTGGGGACTGCTAATTTGTGGTTGGTTCCACCAATGACAATCTCATAAAAATCATCCATGCTTTTTATTGGGGTATTTCGTGGTGGTCTAGTCCTCAGCATGATATCAAACCTGACATGAAGGCCCGCAACAGACCACCAGACCCTGACAGTCCCATACTCTTTCTGGGAACGTGTTAACCCTTCACTAACCTGTGAGTACATTCCATGGAACCCCAATCAACAGGAGTCCAAAGGGCTTTTTCATCCCTAGATTTATTGGATTTAGGACCTTAATTCCCTTTCGCTGATTCCTTTCTGCATCGGCAAGTTATGATCCTCCTCCTGCAAGTTCATCACTGCCCAAACAAGGAGGCCTAAAAACAACCCACAGGACGTATTAAACCATTTGTAACAACATGGGTTCAAGGATATCAGTGATTGCTGACAATATCATCCCGGAGTAGATTCCAAATCCAGCATTCCTGTGAGAACAAACGCAGGAGCCCCACATCAACATCTGCGTTTGCCAGTATCTGGTCACTGCATCAAATGCAATAGCATTGAATACCATACCAGAGAAAAAAAAGCTTCGAAAAAAAGCATTGAATGCATTTTTTTAAAGGTAAAGGGTTTAGTTTAATTAAAATAGGTTTTAAAGGTTAAAAAAGGGGGGTTGGGGGCACCCACCGATTGAAAAAAAAACATGAAAAAAATGCATTCAATGGTTTTTTTTCAATGTTTTTTTCGATGCTTTTTTTTCTGGTATGGCATTTGATGCTATTGCATTCGGTGCAATGACTATAAACCGCGTTTGCCCAATTCAAGGACCCGGTGTTATTTAAAACACACACTCTCTTCATGCCATGGTTTGGCCAATAAATGATCATAGTTACTTTTGACCCATGGGTATACTCTCTGACCTTTCACTAGGCTCTCTTTGCAGCAGATATAAATAGAAAATCAGGAATACTCTTGCCAAAGGCAGAGCAAAATTTTGAATCGCTATCATTTATCAATAGAGTGTCAATATTGAATTGGGGCAGTAGCAACACTTCCCAGGAAGGCTGCTGCATCCTTATTTGAACAGTACCAACCCTACTTAGCAGTGCTACCAATATTTCAATGGAACAGTTCAAGCATTTCTCAACTTGGCTCCCATGTTTACATGTGGCAATACCTGCACATCCTAGTATGGCTACCATCTTTTGATTATTATTGTTTCATTTAATTGTGCCACGGCTTGAAATTCAAACCATTCACAATATACAAATCTTAAAGAACAGTAAAAACCAATAGACAATAGACATGATAGACAAAATCCAAGAAGATAAAAAAAAGAGTTCCATATTTGATATCTGCATTACATCGTGTTAATTCAATATCTTCCAATTAAATTCATCCAGAAGTAAAAACATTTACTTAGGACAGGATAGAATAGGTAAGCATAACATTGTATCATAATAATAAAAATGGTAATTAAAATATGGTGACGATAGTGTATCTCATATGTAGCATTTCATACCCACAGTATTTTGAGATATACAAAGTACAAGCAATAAACTGTGCTCAGCCCAACCTACTGACGCTCAAAAGTACTAATAAAGTAGCAAAGGAAATAGCTTCATACCAGATGATCATATGTGGCATTCATAAAGGTCATTAGTGCCTCCCATACGTAAAACCCATACCATCTACAAGATAACCTTTACTAATCAATTTGTGGTACATTTAAAAAGTAGCATGGTTAGATAACAGATGGAAAAATAAAGATTAGAAACCTAAAAAGTCCAAGTATCCAAGGTACTTTTATTCCCCCTAATAGCCTGTGCCAAAATTCCATCGCAGTGATAGCTCTTATATCTTCTAAGAATTTGCCCAAATAAAGATTTCTGGGGGCTACAAGGCCACTACATTCCACTGCAAAATGTTCTAACATTTCCACTTGGGAAGAAACCTTGCAAAATCTGCAGGACCTGTTGTACCATTCATGATTAGATCGAATTCCCAAACTGTCATTAGTGGGAAAGAGGTTACACCAGGCTGTAAGAAATTGATGCCTCCAATAAGGGTTGGGGAATTTTTTTTCAGATATTTTTGGTCTGGTGTTATAGGGCTTCTCAGCAATAACTACATAAGAAAATTGTTTGCACCTTTGGCTGTATTTTATTTTTTTTTTCCAATATGCGTTTCAAAATGTGCCTTTAAGGGCAGAGGGGGCAGATGGCAACTTATCAACAGATGCATATACTGAGTTCAGGATGGAATAACAGGAATCCATCCAAGCATTAAGAAGCAGATCTTTCCTATTTTCACGTAGTGTTTTCAAAGGATCAAATAGTGAACTTCCATGGGCAAGAATGATTTTCTTTAAAAATGTAAGGATCTTCAAATAACTGATGTAGGCACTCCTACTGGCAAACATAAAAGTATTTTTCAAAAAAGAACCTCAATACAGGATTATTAAATGGTAGTATGGGATAATAAAATATCTACTCCGTAAGTTAATGAGGGGACCACTTCCGATTTAAACAATTTTAATACCGTTAGAAAAGATAACTACCAAAATATAGAGTTGATCTAAGTGGATTGAGAGTCCAACATCACCACTTTCTGCTTTAAAAAGGTAAGTATAGTCATCCTGTTATCACCTCCAAACATTTGGAACCCTATATAGACAAATGTAGACACAACCTCCAGATCAGAATAATTTAATTTCCACTTAAAATTGATCTTGATTCTTTTTTTGGGTGATCGCATGACCAGCACCTTAGTTTCCATGTTAAGCGTTAAATCATTTTCTTTTACATGTAACTCCAGAACATTAAGTTGCCTCTGGAGCCCAGCGGGTTTCTGACCTATGATCACAAGATTGTCTGCATACGCTAGCCAATTCATGTGGGAAGCTCCCAATTTAGGGTGGAATGATCTAGACCCTCCCAATATTAGATATAAATAAATTAAAAAGAATAGGGGCCAGCACAGAGCCTTGTTTTAGGCCACAATCAGTAGGTATGGAAGAAGGTAAAAGGTCCTCACTATTTAGTCTGACCTGGATAGATGTTTTTGCATGTAAAGATCTTAACATATCAGCAAGATAAGGAGGGCATCCTGTTTTAGAAATTTATACCAAAGTAGGGAGTGGTGAACACTATTGAACACTGTGAAAAAATCTACAAACTCTACGAAAAATGCTATAAATATCGTCCTGCTGCTAAAAATGGCGTTATCTTAAAACGTACAGTAGAAAACTATTCAGGGAGGTTTCTATAACTTTCATCATGCCAGAATGATGAGTGTTGAATATCCTACTTTCATCAGCCCATTTAGAAAGCTATCATAGTACAAGAGAGGCAAAGATGTTACTATGGACGTCGAGAAGACTGATAGGTTGATAATTCAGGGGGTTTGACCTATCACCCTTTTTATATATAGGAACAACAAAAGACGTTTTTCAAGATGTTGGCAAAATGCGAGTAACCAATATACGTTTAAAAACTGATGGATGGCCCTTCAAGGTGACGCTCAAGAGGCCATCCAGTCCGGGGGGATGAGAGATTTTACTCGTAATAATGATATTATAAATGACTTATGTATTATAACTGCCTAGGAAGGGAAACATCTAAACAGACATTCAAAAGCATTTTAAAACATGGCCAGTTTTATAGTGTTTTAAAGAAAGTGAAAGAAAACAAATGTTGCAAGTCTTGTACATTTTCCAGGCTTCTGATTTTCTCACATCATTCGCACTATGCGTGTTGCTATACATTTTCTAACTCTATTGGTTACAACTAATCACGTGTCTAAGTCAGTTTAGCAAAGGTATGACTCATTAGTATTTAGCTAATTTCCATTTATATTCATTTTCGTTGGTTAGCTCTCTTTTAAACATGTATCAGCTAAACACAAATTGCAGTTGGTTGCTTCACAAGAAGTATGAATGGAGTGAATTATTATGTATACTTTGACCAACCATTTTGTGAGATGTGACAGTGTGACATTAGTATTTTAACATACCATCCTTCCTTACTGACCTAAGCGGTTTGGGACCATCATACCGTTCCCATTATTCGTGAACTATTGGTCTCTGATACACTTTGCAACTCGTCGTTGGAAATATGGCTGGTCTGCCTTCTGTTTCTCATGTGATCATCTATCCTATCTGTGATCTCTCAAACTGGGTTTTAGTTGTTTGTGAACTTCATTCTATCATAATGACAAAGATATGTGTATGAATTTACATGCTCATGTGTATCTATATGATGCGTGACTTCATGAAGGTGTAGTGTTGCTATTTCTATTATATACTTATGGTGAGAGTTATGTATGAGCTGCTGGGCATCATATCAAGTATACCTGCTTCGTGTATTCAGGCTTTCTGCACTTCTTCCTTAATGATGGAGCCTTATTGGTGTGTTTTGTCCTACAGTGGGCAGTGTTGCACCTTGTTAATTTAGCCTCAATGAACCCACTAATTATTGCTTGGCTTCCTCAGGCTTTTGACCTTCATTGTGTTACTTTTTGTCATACTGCTCAGGAACACGATTTGTTATATATCCTTTGAATATCTCCCTAGGAAATCAACTTGACCACTGTATTTTGACCAATCACCATCTAGTGTTATGACCTTCTAGTACTGGGGCCTGCTTTCTTGGTGTTTCTCTTCCTATGACCTCACTACAGCACCTTGAGCTTGGGAACTGGTTTGCCTCCCTTGGTTTTAGCCAATCACGGTGCAGCATTTAGCTGGGCGCCCTGGAAAGTTACAACTGAGATATGCATGCTTCCTTGTTTTCATCCTTATGTGATGGTTAACAGGATTTTAAGGACTAAATGTACTATGTGGTCATCTTACTGTGAGAGGCTGCTGTCATTTAGTATAACTTAATACACTTATAGTTCCCTAATCAATGTTAAGGGCATGTGTACTCACTATAATATGAGATTATGCTTAGATATCAGGTGAATACACTATGGTTCACTTGAGTATGGCTACTCATGTTTTCAGGCTTTCATGAGAATATCCTTATTGGGTGTCTGTATGCTTGTGACTATGGGCTTCTATACTGTTTGCTCAGGGTTACAGGGACTTTTGCAGCTTGTATTTCTGTTCACTGGAAGGATTCGGCTTAGTCCCATACATATTCAGACTCTTATGACTTTTTCCTGTTTCACTGGAAAGAGAAGGTTGTGTGCTACACTTATTCACACACTACTGAATAATTATTGCTTCACTGGGACGAGTAGGCTCTGTACCATACTTTTAACATATTTCAGAATAGTTACTGTTTCACTCAGATGACTACGCTGAACCTGTCCCTTCCTCCTGTGTTCCTCTCCCGCTACCCTTTTACATATAGGCTACCATCACCGATTGGTTGGTCGGAACTGAATTATCCGTCTGTTTCAGAGCTTCCGGGCCTCTGTTCATCTCTAATGTGGCTCGGTATTGCCACTGTTGGAGCAGTCTCTGTGCCATTCACGGACCGCACAGTCCACCTTCCCCAAATCACACCACTGCTCTTCTGCTACTGCTTTTCTCAGGTTTGGCTTCCTTGATGCAGTCCTCTGTGTCTTCTTTCTCCAAGGCTGATCTCCCGATGCAGGATCTTCATTTTCGTGCTTGCGTCAGGCATGTCACAAGTTTGAACTTCCTGAGTCTCTCTCCATGATTCTTCAACTCCCCCTCATTTTATTACGCTACTCTGAGGCTTCCCCAGTAAGTAGCTGTAGTCCTTTCTTATTTATTTATTTATTCACATTTGTTGAGCACGCAGCAGCCCGGAGCTATTGTGGCGCTGGTTACAGACATTATATTAGTTACAGTTAACACTGACATTTGTATATTTTTGTTTTCAGTGCCGGCAGAAGGGGAGAAAGCGAAAGTAGTGGGTTAGGAGAAAAGAGTGTTTTTTAGTTTTTTTCGGAAGGCAAGTAGGGAGTTTTCGGCTCTGATGTCCACAGGTAATGAGTTCCATATCTTGGTGGCTATGCAGGGGAAGCCTAACCCTCCATCTCTGGCTTTGTTAATGTGGGGGGTGTATTTGGGTGGCGTAGCGAGTCCTGACTGGTCGTGTAGAGGCGGATTTAGTTATGGTCTCAGATAGATATGATGGTGCTATGAGAGAGAGACATTTGTGGGTGAAGGTGAGGATTTTGAATGTGATGCACTCTTTTACTGGGAGCCAGTGAGCTGCCTTTCTGGCATGGGTAATGTGGTCCCTTTTTGGGATGCTAGGTAATGCTCTTAGTGCATTGTTCTGTGTGATTTGGAGTTGGTTAATGTTTTCTGCAGACGTACCTGCTAAGAGGGCATTACAATAGTCCAGTTTGGCACCGATGGTACTTTGGCTATAGAAAGACAATTGGGTTTGGGAAGGTACGGCTTTATTGCATTTAAAAGTTTGGTGGTATGTGCTGAGGCAGATGAGATGGTGCTGACCTACTTTGTCATGGATAGAGTGGAGTCTATGCACTCCTAGAGTCTTCACAGAGGTGGACACCGGTATGATGGTTTTGTCTATGGTGAAGTTGGAGTACAGTTTGTCAAGTTTGCTAGGGTCGTTTTTTGACCTATTATGATGATTTCGGTCTTCTCCTGGGTGGTGGAATAGATTGTGTGGAGTGCTTCAACATCTGTGTGGTATTACCCAGAGTGGTAGGAGTACCTGGGTATCGTCAGCGTAGTTAGTATACACGATACCCGTGGCATCAAGCTTGTCAAAGAGAGGCTTCATAGACAAGTTTTATAGAGTGGGAGCCGTGCAGGAACCTTGTGGGACTCCACAGTGGATGGTAGTGGGGGCAGCATTGGCTATGTTAGAGAAGACATTCATGGCCCTACCCTCCAGGAAGGAGGTGACCCAAAGTGCTGCTTCTTTGGAGAGGTTAGCTGATTCAGTGAGGTGTGAAGTGAGAGCCTTGTGGTCCACCAGATTGAAAACAGCCAAGAGGTCTAAGAGTAATAAGAGGGCTGGCTTTCCTTTATCCATAATTTGGGTGATCTGGTTTTTTAGGTCTACTAGGGCAGTTTCAGCACCGTGCCCTTTGAGGAAACCAGATTGTCTAGTCCCAAGGATGGAATGGGCTTCAAGGAATTGTTGGATTTGGCAGTGGGCAGCTTTATCCAAGATCTTGAGGAGGAAAGGCATGATGGTTATCGGGCGGTAGTTGTTGGGTTGGGTGGGGTCTACAGTGGGCTTTTTTCAGAAGGGGACGTACCCACACGTCTTTGAGGATGGCGGGGATAATGCCGGTTCTGAAGGAGGCATTATCGAAGGCTGTCAGTAGAGGAGCAAGGCTGTCGGCACAGTCCTTGATGAGCTTCGGGGGACATATGTCCCTTTTACACATTGAGGGTTTTAGGTTTTTAAGGATGTTGGTGACTTCAAGTTCAGTGATGTCTCTAAAAGAGAAAAGTGGTTTAGTGGGTGAAGGAGTGGAGTGTGACTGATTGTCCCCTGTATGACGAGGTAGTGCATTGTGATGGTCCTCAATTTTCTTTTGTAGGAGATCAATTTTATTAAGCATGGCCACTTGAATGCTGGCACACCAGGCTTCATCTTTGATGATCTCATCTGGGGGTTAGAGGGTAGGTAAGTTCCTTAAATTTCCTTGGATTGTGAGTTTGCATTAGAGATTCGAGTGTTGAAAGCGTTATCTTTGGCATTGGTGATGGTATCTTTATATTGGTGGAAGATTAGGTTAAGGTAGCACTTGGTATTATCGCTAGGGTTGGATTGTCCGTTTTTTAATGCCTCCCTCTGCAGGAGAGCATGGATTGTAGTTCATCCGTGAACCAGGAGTTTGAGTGCAAGGTCTTTTTTCTTTTTTCTTTTCTAGTGGCGCTATGGCGTTGATAGCATTGGAGAGAGTATCTTTGTAGATGTCCGCTAGAGTGTGGGGATCATTCGAGAAGGGGTGAGCTAGTGCTGGGGTGAGCTAGTGCTGGTGTTATAAGGTAAGGGCGTAGATTGTCTGCAGTGAGTTTATTGGGGCTTCCCACTTGTGAAGGGGGTGCGGGTGAGAACTTTTTAGAAGTAGAGGTGCTGGGCAGGGTGAATTCAAGACATGTGTGGGGGTGGAGATTTTTTGAGAGAATCCTAGATCATTAAGTTCTTTGGCGAGGGTGGTGGCAGCTTTGTCCTTGGGATCGTTAAGTCCTAGGTTCAGGTCTCCAAGAAGTATAGACTTGGTAGAACCTTTTATATTGGTGCTAAGTAGGTGGGAGAGGTGTCCCTGGATGTCTGATGGGAGGCCTGGGGGACGATATAGCGTGTGTATGTTGATGGTGCTATTAGAGGACAGTGTCAGCTTTACAGAGAGCATGTCAGAGTTGCTCAGCCATGGGTGGCTGATGGATCTGATGGAGAGCGTTTCTTTGAAAATGAGAGCTACTCCTCCTAGGTGAGCTGTTCTGTCTTGTCTGAGAATGGTCTAGCCTGCTGTGAGTGCAAGGGCGATGGCAGGGCCGGATGCCTCATGCAGTCATGTTTCAGTGATGGCTGGTAGGTCAATGTTGTGATTGGTTAGAAGATCATGTATTTCTAGGGCATTGGCGGTGAGTGATCTAACGTTAAGGAGGGCACATTTAATGCGTGATGGAGGTATGTTTGTAGATTTGGTGGTAGTGTGGATGCTGGGTGTGTAGGGAATGGTGGGTGGCTTAGCAAAGCGGTGTGATTGGAGGGTGCTGGGTTGGTGATTCTGTGTGAGAGGGTGTTCGAGATGCGAGATGTATTTGTGTGTGAAGCAGGAGCCTAAGTAGAGATTTCGAGAGGTAGTGGATGAAGTAAGGCAAGTATGTTGTTGTGGATGAGTTTGTGCTCTAAGTCTGGTGCGTCTGCTAGTAGTAGCAGTGGGGCTCTGCATTAGATATGCGCTGGTTGACTGTGAAAAGAGGAGCTTTTGAGTGGTGGTGTGGGTGGGCAGAATGGTATATTGGGGTGGATTGTAGCTGGTATAGTGCTGTGATTCTGTGCTAGCGGAGATGGAAAGTGTTTAAGTATGATCCAGTATAGTGAGAGAGAGTGTGAAGGCCAACACTATGGTAGTGGTGGGATAGTAGCGGCTAAGGAACTTGTAAAAGACCTTGCTAGTGGTTGCGGGCTGCATGGTGTGTGCGAGGTCTAGTGGGAGGTGACTGTGCGCATAGGGTACACTGGTAGTGAGTGATATGCTGGTTAGGGGTGTATGTGGGCAGTAAGGGTTGTTGGCACATTGTGGTGTGTCGGCAGTTGGGGAGGAAGGTGGTATGGCACAATAAGGTATATGCTCAAATAGTTACATTGCAAGACCCTGTCCTCGGTATATAGCAGTCTTGTTGTCGCACTCACAAACCTTATGACTCCTTTGAACTTCCTTGTCGCAGTGTCAGGCAAGTTGATATCTTCACTGTTCCCTTACCTTCTTAACAGATGTTACAATAACAGACAGTGTTTGGTTCAAGATGGTTTTCCTGAAGCCCTGATGATATGTCGGACTCATATGACAGGGAGTTCCTTGACGGCAACGGAGTCCTTGTCCCCAAGTGGGGAGTCTCTCTCTGTGAGGTCCTGCTTACTGCCACCACCAGGGGAATATTACATAGCAGGCTCACCTCCCTATCTTCACAATGAAGGGCTCCCTTCTGGGTAGAAGTGACGAGATCCTGTGGTTTGCCAAACCTCATGATGACCCATGCACATGTGCCAAAGCCTGTAAATCTCTCAAATCTAAGAAATGAAATCTGAACAAAACTGCGCCGCAGACCCAATCCCTTATGCCGACAATAAATAGCATTTAGTTTAGAACACCAGCATACACTAGACAAATGCTTTCAAAAGCCTATGTGCGCAATAATTAAATCATGACAATTACACAAAACAAACAAAGCCATTTAGTTACTCAAACCTCATTATGTAAGACAAATTTGTTTTTGTACCTCGGTGCCATTGCATAATTAAATAATTGAGAGCTTCAAAGTAAATCCTGCAGTACATTTGGACCAGAGTAATCACTGGAGCTTTAACGTAACACCATGATTTAATAACATAGCAGGGTTCCTTTGGCTCGTAGCCTGCTGGTGCCACCATTACTCAGACAAACCTTATGAACCCAGTAGAGGTGGACTATATACATGGCTTCAGGGTGCCCAGTATGGCTTATCATAAATCACACTTGATTCTGCGTCCGCCTTGCGTGTCGACCATTTCTTACATATGTCAAAGCAGCCTCCTTTTTTCCCTGTTATAAGTCATAAAATGAACAAGAGGGTTAAAAGCAAAATCTGATTTATATTCATTTTCCATTAGGAAATGTAATTGGTAAGCAGAACTATACAGGTTTGCCTTTGTCAACAAACTCTTTAGACAACATTAATAATATTGGGTGAGTTGATTTAATTCTCCAATACTATGAGTACTGGAAGGGGGTTGTGGGGGTAGATAAGGGAGTGCATAAGTACAGTATTCTGTACAGATAGATGAATGATCGATACAAGGAAGGGGTGGATGAGTAGATTGACAGATTTGGAGATACAAAGAGTGTGGTTAGAAATCTGTACTTATCTGCATATTTACAGGCAGACAGACAGACAGACGGAGAGCTAGACCTATGAACAGGTGGAAACACAAATGGACACAGTGGGAAAACAGATCACCAAACAGTAGAGAAAATGGGATACCAGTCAATGTGTCATCAACTTTGTAACTGTAACAAATCTACACACAGTAGAGAACGTATGATGCCAGTCAATGAGTCATCAACCTTGTGACTGTAACAGAAATCCATAAACAGTAGAGAACATGGGATGCCAGTCAGTGAGCCAACTTTGTAACTGTAACAGATCAACAAACAGTAGAGAAAATGGGATGCCAGTCTGTGTGTCATCGACCTTGTAACTGTAACAGATTGATGGACAGTAGAGAACATGGGATGCCAGCCAGTGAGTCATCAACTTTGTAACTGTAACAAATCTACACACAGTAGAGCACGTGGGATGCCAGTCAATGAGTCATCAACCTTGTGACTGTAACAGAAATCCATAAACAGTAGAGAACATGGGGTGCCAGGTGAGCCATCAACTTTGTGACTGTAACAGATCTACAAACAGTAAAGAAAATGGGATGCCAGTCAGTGAATCATCAACTTTGTAACTGTAACAGATCAACAAACAGTAGAGAAAATGGGATGCCAGTCTGTGTGTCATTGACCTTGTAACTGTAACAGATTGATGAACAGTAGAGAACATGAGATGTCAGTCAGTGAGTCATCAACTTTGTAACTGTACCAGATCAACAAACAGTAGAGAAATGGGATGCCATTCAGTGAGTCATCAACCTTGTAACTGTAACAGATCTACAAACAGTAGAGAACATGGGATGCCAGTCAGTGAGTGATCAACTTTGTAACTGTAACAGATCCACAAACAGAAGAGAAAATGAGATGCCCGTCAGTGAGTCATCAACTTTGTAACTGTAACAGATTGACAAACAGTAGAGAACATGGGATGCCATTCAGTGAGTCATCAGCCTTGTAACTATAACAGGTCGACAAACAGTAGACAAAATGGGATGCCAGTCAGTGAGTCATCATCCTTGTAAATGTAACAGATTGACACAAGGTAGAGAACATGGGGTGCCAGTCTGTGAGCCATGAAACTTGAAACTAACAGATCGACGAACAGTAGACAAAATTAGATGCCATTCAGTGAGTCATCAACCTTGTAACTGTAACAGATCTATAAACAGTTGAGAAAATGTGATAGCAGTCAGTGTGTCATCAAACTTGTAACTGTAACTACAGTGAGAGTTTAGCTGCATCGCCCAGGCAGTGCCAGATCACTTTCGTTCTACCCCCAAGTTATAAAACAGTCTGACAATAGTGCCACCCAGCTTCTTGTATGCCCACACTTCTTTAGAAAAAAGCATTTTCAGGCTTCTCAAGTTAAGCACACAAATATTAGGCATGAGTGTGAACCAATATGTGTTTCGCACCAAACTTGTGCTTTTTCAAGGCTATAGTCATTCATGTGTTCCTATTGATCAGGACAGCCTATTGGTGATGACAATCACTCTGCATCCATTTGACCACAGAGAGGTTAACAGTCTCCTTCCAATAGAACATCACTTGAAGACATATTGAAGCACATCTCTCCCTGACCCCTTGTTGGACAGCCTGCGGTCATTTTGAAATGTTATAAGCACATGCGGGATATCCAGAAGACTATTTGGGCATCGACTGATTGTATCTGAAACTATGGGTCAATACATTTGGCAATATGATGGAGATTGATGACTCACAATTGGAGACTTTTTCCAGTCAATACTGACCCAATCCAGGGATGGGCTTTTTCATCCAGTGAATCCTAAAACATCTTTAAAATAGCCACAATGAATAAGTATAAGAAACATGTACAAAAAATATAGTTCAGTGAAAATGATTTGCTTATTTTCTGAGGCATTCAGAAAACCTAATTGTATTTTTCTGTTCATTGACTCTACGGTCACCGCTCCAACTCCAGATGGGCCTCAAAAAACCTAAAGTGATCGTATTAAGTGTGCCGCAAGTCGACAAGAGTCCAGTAAGATAAATAGCGACCTCTATCCTCCACAAAGTACCTTTAAAGTTTCGTAAACCCCACCACCTTTGCCGCTGCCCATTATTTTTGTCACATGCAAAAGTAGTGTACATTCAATATGCACAGTGCAGCACCCAGGAAGTCATTGCATCCCAACCTGACTTAACAGCAAGATGCATTGCTTTTAGCAGCCATTGCATCGCCACTCAAACTGAAAACATTGGGCAAGCATTTTTTTTTAAATTCCAAATAGTGGTGCAACAGTAAATTGTGTGTTTTTGGGGGGTGGGGTTAATAGCTAGAGTGGTTTATTTGTTTTTTTGTCTTTTTTTTGGAGATCATTGCAGATTTGTCAATCATATATTTTTATCAATCCGGCAGCAGTTGTGGAAAGAGAAGAAGGACAAAGTGTCCACAATGGAGGAAGTAGCAGAGCTGGAGAGGATTTTGTTCCTCCACATTCGGGTGTAGGGGTTGCGCCACACCAATGCTGTGCCTGAATGCTCGTGTCCCTGTTTAAGACTTGTGGCAGGGAAGAGACACTGAAGACGGCGTGCCATTTTTTCCAGTGTTGGCCTGTCAGAGGGTTGCCATTGTTTCAGAAGCATAACATCCTCGTTTCTTTCAAAATGACAATCAAAGCACTTTCCAAATTTAAATTGGTGGATGTAGATTGTTGAACTGGAGTGATATATCTTTAATCCAGATTTGCCAACAACACATTCGGGTGAAAAATGTGCTTTGCATTTCATGAATGAAAAATTGGTATATGCACATTGAAAATAATTAAAACAAATTGCCAATCTGCTTCCTTCTTTGGTTGTGATGCGGTCGCCATTCTCTTCAGTTCTGTATGAGAGGAAGGCCTTTCACTGCTGTGCTCGATTGGTTTTACTTAAAGATTCAATAGTTGTTTCCGAACTATGAATAACACACATCAGAATTATTAAGGAAGATATGGGCAGGTATTCCGGTGTTTGCGTTACTCATTTTTTACTAACTTTATATGTCGAGTGGTGCAATTTCGGGAGTAATAAACAACGCATTTATACTGTGCTTGTATATTTCACACCACGGTCTAAGAGATGTGGTTTTGATGGGTTTTTTTAGGTGTCAATGCTCTCCTGCTGTTTCAGAGAGGAGCTCACCATCCTGGATGCCGATGATACAGCCAATGGAAAGAGGCCCCTTTCGTCATTGGTACATACCTGAGCCTGAGTTCTTTTTGGTTTTGTCACATTTGGCGGTGCTTTATCACCACCATGTGGCCAAAACAATGCTACATAGAGGAGAGTAATGGGAAAGTGTGTGAAGAAGCATCAAAGATTGTAATTTTGTTTTGCAATTGTCTATGTATCTTGTTATTGTTTAAATTTTTGAAAATAAAAATGTAAAAAAAAAAAATATATATTGTAATTTTGTTGTGTCCTTCGGCTCACCCTTCTTTCTTCTGCCTGAATATCTCAGAGCAGGCACGAATAAACAAAAGAAAACTGCAGTGCCTTGTAATGTATGGAGTCTGAGTCACAGGTTCGAGTCCTAGTCCCTCATCCTAGTCTTCGTTCTTAGTCCCTCATTCTAGTACCACATCCCAGTTCCTCATACCCTACTCATGGTTTCTCATCCTAGTTCGAGTCCCTGTCTCGCACCCTAGTCCTAGTTTAACAATGAGAACACGGTGGGATACTTCAGGACTATAGGCAAACAGATTGTACCTCTCTGTTGTCTTTCATCATCGGTGAAATTAGATATATTAATTTTAGTTTTTCATTGAAGGTGTATCCCACCAATCCCTATCTGTGATATAATTGGCACAAAAAGTGGTCAGTCTTAGAAAAGCAGGGCACTAGACTTCCTTTCCATTTTTTCATTCACTTTTGGCCTCTCTGATAGTTTTTCAAAATATTGTTCAAGCTTGGCTGTTCTGGGTTGTAAAATTCTGCTGCTTAATTTTGATAATATATCACATTTTCTCTACATTTGCACAGGAGTAACACTTGTACATCACACACGGATTGTCATAACAGTGGTTTGTTGTAAGATGTACGATGTATTGTATTGTACTTGTCACTGATGTAGCGCCTTTCACCATTATAATAGTCTTAACGTGCTGTTAGTTGGAATGCCCTCGGAGGACTGAAGTTCAGTGTGCTGGAGGTCAAGGAATACAATTAGGATGTGTGTGTGAATTTGGCCAAAAAGGCCTAGTAGGGCTGCCCAGTCTCCGGTAAGAACAATCCATGAGGTCAGGCATGTGTGTGGTCCGGCCTGCTACAAAAGCTGCCGACGGCACCAGGCGCTGAGAGGTCGGGGTCTTTGCGAAAGCAGCCGGCACCACCTGGTGCTGAGTGTTTCTAAGTTCGGATTGGGAATTAGAAGTTTTAGGGAGGAGTTTCAGAATGATAGTCAGGTTTTGGGGACTTTTTTGAAGGAAAGGTAGTTTTCGGTGCGGCGGATATGCAAAGTAAGAGTGTTCCAGATGGTGGGGGCAAGGATGGAGAAAGCTGAGCCACCAACTCTGGTGGAGTGGTGATGAGGAATAGCCAGGAGGAGAGCTGAGCCCAATATGAGGTTTCTGGGGGGTGAGGGTGCTAGTGGATGATTTTGTTATGAAGGAACTCAGGTCCTGTGTTATGGAGGACTTGGTGTGTCAAGCACATGTCTTTGAAAGTTGCTCTTAGGGTAAGTGGGAGCCAGTGCAATATTCTGAGTGTGGGCATGACGTGTTCTCTGGGCGGCAGGGCAAGGAGCAGTCTGAGTGCTGCATTTTGGATTTGTTAAGGTTTTCTGAGCTGCCGTTCCAGGATGCTTAGATAAAGGCAGTGGGCATAGTCGGGAGAGGATGATGGACAGTACTGCGGACACCCTTTTGGGAGAGCAAAGTGGAGTGGCAGGTTCTGGATACAGAGTTTATGTGTTTGGAGAGAGATAGGTATGTATCCATGGTGCATCCAAGATTTGTAACGGAGGTGGAGGTGGCAGGTGGGGGTACAAGGGCAATTGGCCATGGTGGAGATTGGGGGATAAGAGCAGTTTTGCTGCATATTGGGATTCCGGATTTGACGGGTTGAGGTAAGCAGTAAGGTCGGGGAGTGGGGAGGCAAGAGTCTTGGGGATTTTGAAAATGATCTGGGTGTCGTCTGCGTATTTGTAGCAGGTACGGTTGTGTGAGCGCATGAGAGCTGGCAGTTGGCTTAGGTAGAGGTTGAAGAGGAGAGATGTAAGGGTGGTTCTTTGTGGCATCCCTTTTATGATGGGCCAAGGAGAAAGGCGGGAGGAGAATGATTTTCAAGCCTTTGGAAATGAAGGAGGTGATCCAATTAAGGGCAGCGGCTTTGATGCCTAGGGTAGGGAGCCTGTTCCTCAATATTGAGTGGTTGATGTTATTCAAGGCTGCTAATAGATCCAGGAGGATGACAGTAGCACACCCTTCAGAATCAGCAGTTCTATTGAGGTCTTCCCAGATAGAGACCAGTGAGGATTCGGTTCAACAGAGCAGTCAGAAACCTCAATTGGGCAGGGCTGAGGAATGAATGGGCTTCTGTGAAGAGGCCATGTTGCTCATGTCAGCTCACTCCCTGCGCTGCTCTCCACCCGCCTTCTCTCCCCAAGTCAGCAGCATGCTTGGAAAACATGCCTGGCCCCCTACCTACCTCGCATTATAAGTACCCAATAAATAAATGCAACCTCAGTGACTTCTGCTGAATTCCACTGCAGCGCTGCACATATGTGACCAACCCAACCCAGTGGCTTAAGGTATCTAGAAATGTAATAGTCAATTACCGGCAATTTATCGATTTTTCAAATTGGAAAAATAGGATTTTCACCTTGGAGTTCTCAATATGCTAACCTTGCTACGTGCACTGGTGCTGTTCTATAAAACAGCATATGGCATAATGCATCCATTAGCTAGCCAAGGCCAGCCCATTGTTTCAAAGCACTGGGGCAACCTTCCTACATTACTCATGATGTTATTAGCCATGATTTATATTAGCTGAAGAGGGATAGTTGGAAAGTGCTAAGTGGGAAGTCGCCAAGCACTTGTACATAATGAAGTGCTCATGCTTTTCTAGCAGGGCTGGGAAGGGATGTGTAGATGGAGAAATTAGAAAGGTAAAGAACCTATACAGGGCCCACTTAATAGATTTATTTTTAGCATATGTTTGCCGGAAACAACAAACCTCTATAGGAATAGTCAATTAAACGATAACGTTAGACATAATAGAAAGTGCTCCACGGTTTAGATTGGATTTGTAAAAACCATTATGGTGCACAAGCCATCTATGTATTAATGTTATGAAATTGGGATTTATGCAGCTCATAGCTGCCATTTACCGTTACACTGTGTTTTGGTGCAGCCGATTTGGCGTGGACAGTCCCGGCACGGCGCATTCACGCACACGCTCAGTAGGGTGGGACTCAATGGGAGCTGCGCTGAAGGCACCACGTCCAAACAGACGGTGCCAAATCGGCTGTTCTGGAATGTCTGGCTTCGGCCATTTGAAGCTGTCCAGGAGCTCTGGTGCACCTGAAAGAGAGGAGGATGGGTTAGGTTAGTGGGTGAGGGTGGGGCTGGGCTCGGGGGAGGCAATGCATGATAGCTTTGCTGCTGTGTTGATGTGTGCAGGTCAGAAGGACCCGGATTCTGTGTGCAGGGCTGTTTCTACGTGGTATGCGTGAAGGGCATAGAGGCATTTGTGTCCAGATGGAACCCTTATCTGGCCTCGGGTGCATTAGTCGGGGTAGTGGTATGTACATTGGTCTTAGGAGTCGAGAGTTTTGCTGTATGATGTTTGTTGGGAAGGATTTTAAACTGTTTTTCAGGATTGACGTAGTTGCTCTGCGTACAGTGTGTTTGGCCATGAAGAGAAAGACTTTGAATGTGGGCAGACGATTCCTAGCATGGGGCAAACAATCTAGGGTGTTAAGGAAGAAAATACAGTGTTAAATGTTAAATGTTATAGGTATTTGTATTGCGCACCGTCACCAACGGAGTTGGTCCCCAGGCGCTCTGGCGGATCTGCAAGAGAGAAGGTGGGATGGGTTAGTAGGTGAAGCGGGAGGAGGATAGTGAGAGGAGTGGTGTTCTGTTGGCAGCTTCAACTCGGTATACACCGGGTGATGAGCTTTGGTGCGAGTATCGGATCGATATAACAGTTCTCGTGTGCTGTTGGTGTGGCTTATGTTTTTTGCTGTGTTGTGAAGTGCGTGCAGGTTGTTGTGCGAGAGATGGTTGTGTGAGATTTATGAGTGAGATAAGTCTGCAGAAATGCTGAGTTTTTTGTTAGTGGGTTATATGAAGTTTAATATGCTAACATTCAGAACTCTGTCCGAGTGAGGCGCTCGCTAATCCTCCCAATCTCATCAGGATGGGCGAACGGGCTATGCCTGGCATGGTTTTAGGTTTGTGGGAGGCGTTCCCTGTGCTGTTCTAACGTGCTCTGTAAGTATTCTGATGGAGTGAGTGTTGTGGGTTGACTTTTAGTTGGTGCGATGCGCTCGCCGTTCTATTCTAGCGCGCTCTGTAGGTGTTCTAATTGTGATGGATTGGTTAATGTGGGTTGGGTGTCTATTCTCCTGCTTGGGTGTTTGAGCAGGTGTTGTGGTCTCCTTTTACATACTTTCTGTTCAAATCTGTCTACCTGGGGTTCGGATATGGTACGGCCGCGAGGCTGTGGATGAGTCATTTAAGGGCTTTCGTCTCGGTCTGAGTAAGTGATCAGTCTATAGTAACCACCTGTTGTGACTATTTCCCATAATATCTTATGGTCTGTCGTAGGGTCCATTCTTTGGGTTCTGTGTATGTCCATTTTGGGAGTGACCGAGGTTGGTGTTTTATTCATCATTGTTTAATGGGGTAGGCAATCTTATGTTCCGCTGTTGTAGTTACGCTGTGAAGAGCCATGATTTGAGGAGTTTCCTGAATGCTAGATGGTTTGTTGTGTTCAGTAAATTCTTAGGTAGGTCATTCCAGGTTTTCAGTGCCTGGTGAGAGAAAGAGGATCCTCCAAGTTTTCTTCTGTTATAGGGTTTTGGTTCCAGGAGGATGTCGGTGCTTGATCTCAGTATTCTTGTCGGTTGATCTAGGCGTTGTTTATCGCTTAGGAATTCTGCACCTTTTTTGTGTATTGCTCTGTGCGTGATGCACATGGATTTGAACTTTATTCGCTGTTTTAAAGGCAGCCAGTCCAGTATTTTTAGGGTGGGTGTGATGTGTTCTCTTCTGGGTAGCTTGAGGAGGAGTCTGGCTGCCGCGTTTTGTATGCGTTGTAGTTTTCTAGAAGTCGATTCGGGCATGCCCAGGTATAGGCTATTGTCGTAATCTACTCTGGTCATGATCAGAGCGATGATGGTAAGTGTTTTGTTGGCAAACGACAGGAACGGAAGGATCCTTTTTGCCGCTCGCAGGAGGAAGAAACATTTCTTGAGTAGAGCGTTTACTTGGGGCTCTAGAGTGAGGGTGTTATCCATCAGGACCCCTAGGTTTTTTACAATTGATGATGGTGCTGGTGTGGTGCCGAGCTCTCTTGGCCAGGGCATGTAGCTGATGTCTCCTGCCTTTTTTGAAACAATTATCTCTGTTTTGCCTGGGTTGATTTTGAGGTGGTTGAGGTTCATCCAGTTGAATATATCACAAAGGCAATTCTCTAGTGTGGTGTTTTCTTCTTGGGTGTCTTGTATGTGGAAGATTATTTGAGTATCATCGGTGTAGTTGTAGCATGTGAGGCCATGTTTTTTTATGAGTTTGATTAATAGGTACATGTAGATGTTGAATAGAAGCGGGGAGAAAGATGATCCTTGTGGTTATGCACGTGGAATATCTAGGTTTGAACTTAAAAGGTTTCATCCATACGGTTTCGGTTCTGTTTGTTAGGAAGGATTTGATCCATAGTAGGATGGTGTCTGTTATTCCTAGTCCTTCTAATCTCTTCATAAGGATGCTGTGGTTGACAGTGTCGAAAGCTGTGGATAGATCAAGGAGAATCACAGCGGTACTGTTGTCTGAGTCTGCATTTGGTTTTTGGTCGTCCCATATTGAGAGGAGAGCCGATTCTGTTCCTCTCATTGGTCTGAAACCAACTTGTGCCTGGTCTAGTAGGCAGTGTTCTTCTATGAATTCTTGGGTTATTTTGTAGATGTACGTTTCTAGCAATTTGGCTATGTAAGGTATGTTGGAAATGGGTCTGTAGTTGGATAGGTCCTCTATGTTTCCTGTTGTGTCTTTAAGTAGCGGCTTGATGTAAGCCAATTTGTAGGCCTGTGGTACTTTACCTGTTGAGATTGAGAGGTTGAGAAGTATCCTGTGGTATTCCATAGGGGTCCTTTGTTTGAGAATTGTTTTGTATATGTCGGGGGCAGGGCTCTTCAGGAGAGCCTGATTTGTTGCTTTGGTTTACCAGTTTGACAAAAGTCTCCACTGATATTTCTGGGAAGCTACGTAGCTTGTTTCGATGTTCCTCATGGGTGTTGGTGGGGTTTGAGGTGTGATTGCCTGGTCTGTTTTGTATAGTGTGTTGGATGGAAGTTATTTTGTTTTTAAAGTGGTCTCCTAGGTCATCGCATAGTTTCATCGATGGACTTGGCGTGTTGTTGCAACCCGATGGGTTTTTTATTTTGTTTATGATTTTGAAGAGTTCTTTTTGGGTGTTCGGTGCTTTGAAGATTCAGTTGTCGTAGTGTTTCCTCTTCACTTTTTGTATTTCCTTTTTATATGAGCGGATCTGTTGCAGGAATTTCAATTTGTTAGCAGTGGTGTTGTTGGTCCTCCATTCAGATTCTAGTTTTCGGTTTTCTCTTTTCATGGCGCTGAGTAGTGGGGTGAACCATTTTGCTGTGGTTTTCTTACATGATGGGGTGAAGGGCTTTTCTTTGGCGATGTCATCTAGGGTTGTTGCGATCCATGTGTGGAGCAGGGCAACTTTTTTGTCTAGGTCAGCTTCTTCCATGGTTGTCGCTTGTGGTTTTCTGAGTTACAGGAACTTGGATAGGTTGGAGTTTTTTATGGTTCTCAAATTTCTTTTCATCATGATCAGTATTTTTTCTTGTTGCTTCTTTGTTGGAGCGGCCGTTGTGATTATGAATGGAATGATGAGGTGGTCGTTCCAGAGTATTTGAATTGGGGGTGCTCTGGTGATGAGATCCTTGTTGGCGAAGATTGCATCAAGTGTGTGCCCTGCTGAGTGCGTTACTCCTTTGACTAATTGTTGTAGGTTCATGGCTGCTAGTTGGGGGGGGTAAGGATTTTTGTGTGGTTGTGGTTTCTTCGTCGAACCAGATGTTGAAATCTCCGAGGATGATCAGATGGTTGTACTTGATGGCTCGGATGGTGATTGCTTCCATGAAGGTGTCTATGACAGTCGCATCGTAGGTTGGCGGTCTGTAAATCAGTATGAATTTCAGGTTTGTTTTGGGGTTTACTGATAGCCGTATTATTAATGATTCGCATTTATCAATGTTTAGTGGATCTTCCATATTGATGGCCAGTTGCTCCTAGTGGATGATCGCTACCACCCCCCCTTTGGATTTCCTGTTTGTTTGGATGCATTTGAAGTTTGCAGGTAGGCAGTTGTTGAGGGTGATCTTGTAGTTTTTGTCCAGCCATGTTTCAGTTACAAATAGGATGTCTATGCTTCCTTCTGATAGGAGGTCGTATATTTCGGTTGAATCTTTGGACATTGATCTTGCGTTTATTAAGTTACAGTGGATTCTCCGGGTGTGATTTTGTTTTGTGGTTATTTGTTGTTCAAGTTTGTAGTTGTCTGGTCGTGGTATTTCTGTATTGATGTTGGTAGGATGAAGAAGGGCGACAGCTGCTTCTTCATTGAAGCGGTCCAATAGGTTGATACCAGGGCTGATCAATCGTGGTGCTTCTGCTGTGATGATGCTTGGTTGAAGATCAGCGATGGCTTCTTCTTCATTGAGTCCGATTGTTAGGTTGAAGGTAGCATTGTTGGTTGTCGGGGCTTTGTCGTGTTGTATGGGATGTTGTGGAAATCGATGGTGCCCCTCTGTTCTTGAGATGTAAGGGGTAATGGGGTTGGAGTCATCCCATTCTCTTGTTGAGTGCTCCCGTCTTTTTTCTGGGTGTTTCGGGAAATTCTTTGCATGTCTTGAGGTTTCCGTGTTGAGGTATTGGTGTTCCATGGTTGTCGGAAGGTAAGGTATGAGATATAAGGATTTTTCTGTTACATGGTTTGTTCCGGTTATGGCCGCGTTAGGCGTGTTTCCTGCCAATGAGGCTGCTTCTTCTCGGTTCTGTGGGTGTTGTGTGTTCGCGTCCCTTGTTGCACGATCTTGCTCTCTTTCTCAGCGTCCTTTCTGGGTCGGGCCATTTTTCAGTTCAAGGTGCAGATGTAGTAGGGTAGTTGGTCCTCTATGTTGTGTTGTGCAGGCGCAGTAATCTTGTTTTTTCCTTCTCTGGATATGCTAGGGTGCTCTCTGTCTCAGTCTGTCATTTCTGTCAGTGGGTATGGTGTGTTTCATAAGGGTGCACTGTCGGGGAGGGTTATGAGTGTTAAATGATCTGGTGGTATAGGACCTAAATTAAGTTAGGTAGTGATGCATTTCCTAAGGGTGCACTGTCGGGGAGGGTTAGTGATGGGTTTTGGGGATTTATAGAGTACCAAACTAAACACAGTGGCCCTCATTACGACCCTGGCGGAGAACCATGGTGCAATTTGCACCATGGTCCATGGCGCTAAGCTGCCAACTCCGCCATGGTGGTTGGCGGACTTACCGCCCCATTCCGACCTTGGCGGGGCGGTAAGTCCCCAATCCCCATTTACCCTTCCCCATTCCCATTTTTGCCCCATAGGGTATAATGGGAGTGGGGAAGGCGTTAATTACGCCACCGTAAATTACGGTGGCGTAATTAACAACAAGTCCAGTAGCGCCATGGATTTTTCCGCCTGCAAAAAGCAGGCGTAAAAATCACCATGGCGCTACGGGAACTCGTAGTCAGGCGGAAAGGTACGCCATGCTTTACGCCGGCCTAAACCCCTTTCCGCCAGGGTCGTAATGAGGGCCAGTTAGATAGGGCCATGTATAGTGGGAGAAAGTCCTACGCCTAGGAAGGCGTTAGAGTACTGGATCAAACGCAGCTAGATTTGAGGGTCAGCGGAAAAGTAGAGCACAACACCAGGCACAGCTAGACTTGAGGGTCCTGCACAGTGGGAGAGAATCCCACGCCCAATAGAGCAATAAGGTATCAGACCTAACACAGCTAGATTTGAGGGACAGTTGAAACATTACTGTATGATACCCAACTCAGCTAGATTTGAGGGTCAGCTGAAACAGTGGAGCACGATACTGAGCACAGATGGACTTGAGAGTCCTGCACCGTGGGAGAGAGGCCCACGCCTAGGAGAGCAACAGGGTATCAAACTAATCAACTATGTTTGAGGGTCAGTTGAAACGGTACTGTATGATACCAAACACAGCTAGATCTGGGAGTCCTAGGTCAGTTGAAGCTGTGGAGCACGATACCAAACACAGCTAGATCTGGGAGCCATGTACAGTGGCCGTCTCTCTGAACGCAGTTCACTGCGGTGGGTTATCCATGTAGGTTTAGGGAGGACATGTACTGGTTGAGGAGTGAGTTTGTGGGGCGCAGTTAGGACTTACTCCCTTAATCCGATCCGGACACAGAAGTCCTGCTAGATTTGAGAGGCAGGCCTCCCAATGCAATCTGAGTATCACACAATTCAATCTGGACATACAACCCAACTAGATTTGAGAGATCTGTATAGTGGGAGAGAGGCTTATCAATGCAATCTGAATATCATAAAAGGCAATTTGGAGACAGAACCCCTGCTAAATTTGAGAGACCTGTCTATTTGGAGAGAGGCCTATCAATGCAATCTGAATATCATACAATGCAATTTGGAGACAGAACCCCTGCTAAATTTGAGAGAACCTGTATAGTGGGAGAGAGGCCTATTGATGCATTCTAGATATCACTTAATGCAATCTGGACATAGAAGCCTTGCTAGGTTTGAGAGACAGGCCTATCAATGCAATCCAAATGTCATGCAATGCAATCCCGGACATAAAACCCAATTAGATTTGAGAGACCTGTGTAGTTGGAGAGAGACCCATCAATGCAATCTAATTTTCACACAATGCAATTTGAGAGACGCAGAATAATTAAACTACCATGGACAAACCCATGTCCCAGTAAGTCACTGCGGCCACCATTGAGGTCCGGTTTAATCTATCAGTGTAAGGTTGTGGTGGGACTGAAGGGTAGAATATGGACATCTTGGGTTTCTAAATTCAGGAACTGTGTGAAGTGCAGTCATTTGCTAGTTTTCCTCTTCAATCCGTGAGAGAATTATGGGAAAAGCTCCTAGGCCCTATCTAGAGGGACATTGGATCATTCAGTGCAATCCATTTGGAAGGGAGATTCTTTGGTTTAGGTTTGTTGGATGGAGCAAGGGCTTTTCTCAATGGTTGTCGCTGGATAGACCTGTGCCTGGGGTAACATGTGCCAGAATGTTAGCGAAGGAACCCTTAGGGTGTACTGTTGCAAGCACGCTGATCCATGCGTCACAGGCAGGCTTCAGCCGATGGAGATGCACAGTCCATTAGCGTTTGGTCCCTACAGCAAGGTCTCAAAAACTGCTGAGGCTCTAAAAACCTACTCACTGTGCACTGCTGCATGATTGGGTGCAGTGCAGCATCCGATTGAGTAACTCAAGATCTACTCTGGGGGAACTCTGGGGGAACTATGAAACAATATTGCTACATAAATAACAGATTTCTATTCAAAAGAATATAAATGACACACTCATATGCATAACATGGAAGCTGCTGGTGATCTTGGAGTTATAAATTCACTTGGCCTGCAATCTCGGGTCTCTATGGTCAGGGAACGAGTCATTGGCCCTCATTACGATACTGGCGCTAAACCATGGCGCTATTAGCACCATGGTTGGTGCCGGTATCGTAACAAGTCCGCCAATGTTCAATGGGGAATCACCACCCCATTCCAAGGTTGGCGGGGCGGTAATTCCCCATTGAACATTGGCCCTTCCCCATTCCCATTTTTGCCCCATAGGGCTCAGTGGGAATGGGGAATGCGCTAATTGCGGTACCGCACTTAGCACCAAGGTCCCTTTGGGGGTCCCTACTTTAACGGCTGGTCTAGACCAGCTGTTCAGGTCCGGTCCTGCAAAGGGCAAAGGGACCTCGTAGTAAGGCGCTAATGGGTTAACGGCCCCGCAGCCTTTTACGGCGCCGTTAACCACTTAGTGCCAGGGTCGTAATGATGCCCATTGATTGGAAGTATCATTGAAGGGCTGTATCTAATTTCATGTGTTTGCCTAGACCGAATCCCCTGAAAATGTCAGAAAACAATGAGGGTATGGAATAATTGTTCGAATTTCGCTGTTCTAAAATTCCGTACAGCTGAAAATGTCGAACAATTATACTATACTATCCCTTTATAGCAAACAGGGGAAGCAAGGTTGCGGGGGTGTCCCCCGCTCCCTTGTTCGCTGTAATGGGATCGGGGGTTGTCCCCCGCTTTCAGTACATTGAAAGCGGGCGGGGAGAAAAATAAAGATATCCCCCAAAAAAACAAAAACAAAAACAGACCCTGCGGCACCAGCTCCCTTCACGTGGCTGGGAGCTGGTGCCGCAGGCAGCCAAGGGACGTTAGCACTCAACGAAGTGTGCCGCCAAAAGGTAAGTAGAGGGTGGAGCGGGTAAGGCGATGCAGGGAGACTCATGCGTAATTATACTGCGCCGCGCATTTCGAATGTGACATTTTTCAATTCGTAATTTCGCTGCAGTGTAATCACGTACATCCGCCTGGACAACCACGTGCGTCCATTTCTTAACGGACATGCTCCAATCAAAGCTTTTTAGCAGTTTTACCTTTGGGTCCCTGCATGAACTTTCACACGGCTTCATCATACCTTGCGCCACCTCTGTGGAAGGTCCTGGTGGCAGATCTGACATGTCCACATTGAAGAATACCACATGTGGTCAGAGTCATTCTTCTGCATTTAAGCCAACCACTGACGCCCGCCCTTTCCCATTCAGCAAAGTCCCCGATTGTGAATGTCACCTGATGAGAATGCAGGGGGGGGGCGGTGTCTAAGCAGGAGTTAGGGGTGATCGCCACCCTCATTAATCCCAATAAAAGGAAAGTGGCAGGAACCTACAGCAGAAACGAATGCGATCGAGCCGAGATATGGGGGCGCAGGCTGAAGATAAATGGGAAGCAGTGTCCTGCCAATAGCCGAAGACACGGAAGTGAGATAGGCAATAGCTGTGATGACCGCGCTAATAGATGACTAATGTGTGTCACTGGAGACAAATGTAGAAAAATGGGCCTGGCGGCAAAGCATGGGAAGGGAAAGGGGGCGGCAGTGAGCCCGCTAGACACAGACTGTGGCAAATAATTAGGGGAGGAGGTAGGGTCTCCAGTCTGAGCAGCAGCTAGTGTGTGTACAATAGGAAAGACCTGGCCAGGGGAGGGTGAAACAGAGGGAGTGATCGTATCCAGCTGGGGTATGTGTGTTAGCATTTGAATGGTGGTGTGTGCGCCGTTCACACATTTTTGGATATGTATTGCCATCTAGGTCAATGTCACCTATTTGTTTGTTTATTTATTTATTTATTTATTTATGTATTTATTTATTTTTTATTTATGTATTTCATTTAAATAGAATCCAGCCCTGCAGGCATCGCCTAGGCCACATCCCACCTCACTCCTGTTAATCTCTATGGGCCTCATTACGAACCAGGCGTTAACCATGGCGCTATTAGCACCATGGTTGACGCCGGTATTTTACCGATTGCGCCATGGTGGATGGCGGAATTACCGCCCCATTCCAAGGTTTTGCCCCCATAGGGCTCAATGGGAATGAGGAAGGCGGTAATTACGGTACCGCAAATTGCGGTACCGTAATTACCTCGAAAGTCCCTTTGTGGGTTCCTTCCTTAATGGCTGGTAAAACCAGCCGTTAAGGTAGGGACCCGCAAAGGGACCTCGTAATTAGGCGGTAAGGGGTTAACGGCGCTGCCACCTTTTACGGCGCCGTTAACCCCTTACCGCCTGGGTCGTAATGAGGTCCTATGTATTGAAGGGATGTTTTTACATCTGGTAAAAACTCTCACCCTGAGAAGCACAGACATGGATAAACATTCCTTCACCCTAACAGGGGAGGAAGAAAAATATACAAGCACTTAGAAAAAGCAATAATGCTGGCCACTAAGGACTTAAGGATGCTTCTTATGGCAGAAACAGTAAAGAAATATGGATATAGATCAAAAGGAAGACTGGTGGAGATTTCTGATAGCAGGAGAGCGAGTTTCAGTTACCTTGGCTTTTGTCAAACTGATAAGTGCAATTTTTAAGATGCTGGAACTTCAGCAAGCTGATTTATAGACCACGAGGATGATTCTTAAAAAACAGCGGAACTTGCTATGGACTCGAGGCTGTATACGTAAAATGAACTTGATTTTACAAGACTGGATTAATTGGCTTAAAGTTTATCTACTGTATAACCATAACATTGCCAACAAATAAATAAATAAATAAAACAATGCTGGCTTGTATGTAGGCATTAGAGAGGCATATGCCAGTCCACCCACTGGTTGTCAGCTGTTGCCTTCATATGCTGACATCAGTGGTAAGGAACTGTGAAGGTGGGAGGTGAAAAGATGGTGTCACAGCTATGGCGCATCTCTTTCCATTATGTAACGGCACAATCTGCCCTGTCCACGCCTCCGCAGCCCACAGCTGTGCCATTCCTTTAGCCATGCACGACTTCGCATGTGGGAGGATACATATACATTTGACTGCTTGGTGGAACTCAATTCCAGTATGGACTCGAAATGCCCTCACAATTCGCAAATCTCTCAAAACGTGGCATTTTAAACAGCACCTGGCTATTGACTAATCCCAAAGGACACACAGAGAGCAACTCACCAGCCCTGCTCTACTGTTAAAAGATGCCAGCCCGAACACCGGCTACCCACACCTCGTGCGGTGCCAGCTTCTCTGGAGCTAGGCCCAAAGATGCCAGCCCGAACACCGGCTACCCACACCTCGTGCGGTGCTCTGCTTCTCTGGAGCTAGGCCCAAAGATGCCAGCCCGAACACCGGCTACCCAGACCTCGTGCAGCGCTCTGCTTCTCGGGAGCTAGGCCCAAAGATGCCAGCCCAAAGATACCAGCCTGAACACCGGCTACCCACACCTTGTGCGGCGCTCTGCTTCTCTGGAGCTAGGCCCAAAGACGCCAGCCCAAACACCGGCTACCCACACCTCGTGCAGCGCTCTGCTTCTCTGGAGCTAGACCCAAAGATGCCAGCCCAAACACTGGCTGCCCACACCTTGCGCAGCGCTCTGATTCTCTGGAGCTAGGCCCATAGATGGCAGCCCAAACCCCGGCTACCCACACCTCGTGCAGCACTCTGCTTCTCTGGAACTGGGCCCAAAGATGCCAGCCCAAACACTGGCTACCCACACCTCGCACAGCGCTCTGCTTCTCTGGAGCTAGGCCCATAGATGCCAGCCCAAACACCAGCTACCCACACCTGGTACAGCGCTCTGCTTCTCTGGAGCTAGGCCCAAAGATGCCAACCCAAACACTAGCTACCCACACCTCGTGCAGTGCTCTGCTTCTCTGGAGCTAGGCCCAAAGATGACAGCCCAAACACCGGCTGCCCACACCTCATACAGTGCTCTGCTTCTGTCAAGCTAGGCCCAAAGATGCCAGCCCAAACACTGGCTACCCACACCTTGTACAGCGCTCTGCTTTTCTGGAGCTAGGCCCAAAGATGCCAGCCCAAACACCGGCTACCCACACCTCGTGCAGCGCTCTGCTTCTCTGGGCCTAGGCCTATAGATGCCAAACACCGGCTACCAACACCTCGTGCAGCACTCTGCTTCTCTCGAGCTAGGCCCAAAGATGCCAGCCCAAACACCGGCTACCCACACCTCGTGCGGCGCTATGCTTCTCTGGAGCTAGGCCCAAAGATGCCAGCCCAAACGCCGGCTACCCACACCTCGTGCAGCGCTCTGCTTCTCTGGAACTAGGCCCAAAGATGTCAGCCCAAACGCCGGGTACCCACACCTCATACAGCGCTCTGCTTCATTGGAGCTAGGCCCAAAGAAGCCAGCACAAACACCAGCTACCCACACCTGGTATGTTCTATCTCCTGGACCCTACACCATGTGCATAAGGATGGTTGCCAATTTCTGGCTGTGCAACTGATCAGCCACAACAAATGATGACTGTTTCAAGAGCACATAATGCAGCTCTACTGTCTGACTGCACTGATACCAGGTGTAGTATGATATAACCATTGTTTCTAGAACATTAACATCCTTACATTCCTGAAGTTGAAACATCGCAGATGGACGACTGAATTATGTTGCAATATTTGTGTCATCAGTGCACACCGACTTCAGGCGAGTTCATGGCAGCCCTTGAAACACCATCTCCTATTCCGAGATCATTTCCCCAAATGCATTAACTTCAGATCCTCAGAATGTGACATTGTTGATTTCGTATTATGCAAAATGATGTATCACACTAAAGCCAGTGCAGGGAGGAGGGAACCAGAAGACGGGCCTTCTCTGTCTATGCCCCGAGAGACTGGAACCTCCTCCCCATCAACAGCGGAATCTCCCCTTCTCTTCTGCATTTCAGGAAGGAGCCAAGACCTTCCTCTTCAGAAATGACGCCTCCTTGGCATGATAAGAGTACGGGAGGAAAAGAGACCCCTGACCGGCCCTTAGAATCAGAGCTCGCCCTTGAGTACCTTTAAGACAAGATAGATGCACCTTGAGGTGGAAGTGGTGAAGGATTCCTTGCTCCGACACCAATCAATAAGGACAACTCAATGGTTTGGCAAAGGGGAATCCGTTTAATGACAAGTACAAAAAATGGGGAAACATTGGAAATCACCAGTGGTGCGATCGCCCGTCTCGCTTCAACTCCCAACAATCTTAATTCAAACACTAACAGTTATACCCTAAATTAGTCATCATTGAAGTGTAACATTCATAAATTTGTCATGCAATTCTATTGGTTGGAAAAGGTTACTTATGTATAGGTGCTATATCTGTATATGGTAACGGAGTGTAAGGATTGGTTAACTCTTATCAGGAGGGTGTCTACGCCCTTTCCTCTAACATTACTCATGTAGACGTCACTAAAAGTACGACGTCCCATTGGTTCTACTATCTCTAGGACCCTAGGTTATTTGGTCAATTGTGATTGGTTCGGCTTCACCCCCAAGCATAAATCTCTACTTTAATTAGCAGCATGCAGAATGGTCAATCAGGTGCAGGATGCCCCAAGATTCACCAGCCTCCCTTCCATCAATCAGTACTCGAATGGCTGTGTATCAATTAGTTGGCTGTGGTCGGCCTCGAAAATGTATCTTCTCGCCAGGAAAGTTATGGTATATTCTGTTTTGGGTGACATCAGATGTTGGTGCCTCTTCGTGCTTGGCTGGTCACATGTTAGCACACCGTGAATCTGCTTCTTCTTCCTTCTATTTGTGCATTTATTTCTCCTTTTGGTCTGCCACCTGCCTGGGCCTCTTTATCTCGACCTTCATGGGGCAGGCTGCTCTGCTCCTAAGTTTCGATTCTCCAGAGCTGCTATCCGCCTCCCTTTCTTGGTTTGACCTCGATTTCCCAGGCGTGAGCTGCTCTTGTTGAGTTTCGATTTCGCCGTCTCTTCTGGTTTAGCTGGAATATGAATCCTGTCCTGTATGACCCTTGTAACCTGGGTTAATTCTGCTTTTTGTATAAAGTGGACTCACACTTATATAGTGTGCTTTGTTGAGGTAGATATACATATATACGTGGCGCTTGCTGCTCTATTCTTCTACTAAGCATAGCAAGCCTTGCTGTTTTCTTAGCTTCTCGCGTTAAAAGCATATGTACAGGTGTTAGCTGGTTGAATATCTTCATCCTGCTTACGGTTTAAGTTTCTTTATATTTCAACATCGTCTCTCCTTCTAAGTTCCTGATGTCCTTATTCATGACGTTTTGTCTCTGTGTGCCATTCATTGATTGTCGTTTCTTTCATTTGTGAGTCTGTCTGGACCTTCATGACGTCACCATACGTCTTCAATTAAGGCCTTTTGAGTTTCCTCTGGAACAGTATTTAAGCAATCTTCATTTCATGTAATTTGCTGGTAGGGCTGCCTTAATGGATACCTTATTGTCCATGGTTGCTGGGTTATTGGCATTTCAATTGGTGTTGCTCTTCTGATGGCAGCTCTCTGTTGGTTTATTTGTTCATCATACATCACATATCTTGGTGTGAACGTTCCTGGTACTTCAAAATGGGTGGCTGGAGTGCAGGCCATATTTGGGACCTCCTCTACATAAGCATTCTCGGCATTGCCACACCCTCTCTCTATAGGCTCCCGTAGTAGGTGCTTGTTCCACAGCATCCTGACCATTGCACTTTTTGGCAGGTGGGAATGTTGTGGGTGGGGTATTTGGGAGGGGCGACAAGCGTATGGTATTATCCCTATATCTATGATGTGTTCCTCTCGATCGATTGGATAGTTTTGGTGCACTGTGCTCTGATTGGTCTGTACATTGCCTGTACTTGATGACGCTTGAGATGTACCAATTCATGCCTAAAATGGCTACCTCTAGATTGGTTTCAATAAAAAGATTAAAAACAAAAACAAAATGACTCCTCCTTAACACAGAAGTCCACATCCCCTCTACTTCCTAAATAACTGTATGGGGCTATCCGTTCACCCCTGTTTCATCTTCTTATTGCTTGTAGATCCCTTGCTGGAAAATTACCCGCACTGCCCCTCCCCCAAGTACTAATTCCAATGAACACACATTCCAATGCACAGACCCCAACTCACAGTACTCTGCTACTGTCAAAAGATGCCAGCCCAAATGCTGGCTACCCGCACTCTGTACAGCGCTCCGCTGCTCTCGAACTTTGAACAATAAAATAAATGCGATTGAATATCTTCCCGTACATACGCCAGCTCGATAGGCCACGGTATAGCAATCCGAAAGGCAGGGAGAGATATTAGTGTTGTGTTGAGTCAGGAGGACTAGAGTAATGGAATTACCACAGCATATCATCCTCCCTCCTCATCCCAACACTAACTAAATGAGGACATAGAAAGTGGTATCAGACATCGGCCCATACCATTGACAGCTGTACAGATACCACACACTGCCCCCCCTCCACCCTCCCTTGGTGGGTAGAGCTTTACACAAAGAGACCACAACAAGTAGCATATTCAGACAGGCCCACTGTGATTCAGGACAAACACAAGCCGTGACACAGTACATGATATGATATGATATGATATGATATGATAGGTTATTTATAACGCGCTTCATACCCAAAGGTTTCTAAGCGCGGACCCGGGGATCGAACCTGTGTTGCTCCGTGTCGTCTTGCTTCCAGTACAAGCACATTGCCCCTGAGCTATCCTCCCATGAACCCATCACACAATGGTGAAGTTGTCCATGACCCTGGAAGTAGACGGAAACCACTGAGTAACAACTGCTATATTCAACACTGGAATCCAGTAGCAAAGAGGACCAGGATTCTACCAAAAAACAGTAACATATACAGCGCTGATCACAAACACCAACTTCAAGAGGTCCCAAGCAAATGCAGCACCAGAGTGAACTTTGGAGCAAAACTGACCTTTGCCAGGGAACAGCTTGAAGGATTCCTCCAGCAACTGCAACAGCAGAACAGGTAAGGACCAGGCACGCCAGACCATGGTGACTAGATCCAGGTGGCAGCAAAGGATTATGTAGCTTGGCCACCACTGCAAGCTCCACAGGAGGTAGAACATGTATGTTGGAGTCCACACTGTAGAGCGACAGCCATGTGCCTGGCAAGTGACTCAGCCCATGAGCACTCAGGACTGTTGTAAGAACCACCTCACTCCTTTACATGAATGAGTATACACTGAGCAATCACTGCTGCCCAACCCTAGAGAAGGGACCACCAAGCATACACCAGAGGACCGGTCAACATTATTCTGTATACCATAGAAATACCCATAAGTGTAAGAGGTACTTGAACCACAATCCAGGAATGTTTGCCAATGAACAAGGAATGAACTGTTGCCCAAATGGGAGGCCTTAGTGTTTTCCTATCACCACCGTAAGGGGTGAAGAAAAACAGATACACAACGTGAAAGAATACATCTTGCCAATCACTTTCGATGGCAAGGCCAGACCCATGACTTGAAGGTAGGTCATGGATATTTCCATGAACATGAAAGAGAATCCTTGGACCAGAAGTCTTTCTAGCCGGCTAGAAAGAGGAGACAAATACAGGGACTGTTTAAACCGCAGACTACAAGAGGAGTACCCAGGCCTGGCTGCTCAATGTACGGTGTACTATGTTTATTTATTTACTTATTTTTTTAGGCATCAAGGCGCTAGTTAAAGGCCAACGAAATGAGGTGGTGAAGGTTAGAGTTAGACAGAGGGTACTCTAGGTAAATAGCCATGTTCTCAGGTGTTTTCTGAAAGCCCGAAACGATTGTTCGGAGCGGAGGGTGAGATGCATGGAATTCCGTAGATTGGAGGCAATGACTGGGAAGTTGGCACCACCGGCGCTGGCGCATCAAAATCTAGGATTGATTAGTCGGTGAGCATAGGCCGATCATGTTGGTCTTGCTGAATGGGCTTTTTCAAATTTAGGTAAGGCAAGGCAGTGTCAGTGAGGCATCGGTGGGTGATGGATAGGGTTTTGAAGGTGATGCGTTCACGAATGGGGAGCCAATGAGTATGAATATGAATATGCTGCCAAATGACCCGGACTGACCAGAAGTTACCCAGTAATCTCCTCGATTAAATGAGACAACTAGTACACATTGTATCCTCTGCAACACTAGAAGGCAATGAAGAATCGCAAGCGAGAAAGAAAGTAAAGAATCAGAAACTCTCTAGAAACTTAAACAGAAGGAACATAGAAGAATCCTTGTGCTAGACGCAATCCCCCTATTCACCCATAGGGCAAAGGACCATAGAGCAGCACGAGGCCCTTACCACTTCCCTAGTTGCAAGGGACTGGGAATGGGGATAGTGACATTAAGTCCAACAAGAGAATAAGCATGCAGCATTGAATCATGCAGGACAAGGCCAGATAAATAACTGAAGCCATGGGGTGCTCTATCCATGCCCAACTGCAGCAAGGTGCCACCATGTTTCAAACGGGACCTTCTCCTCTAGGTCTCTCAAAGGCTAGTTTGGATCTGCCATGACATCCCAGCACCTGAGGTTCATTATCCAGCACCAAAGACAACCACCATGGGTGCTCCCACAGCTGAACTCACTGTTCAGTGCATTGATTCAACCTCTACTTGGGATTTGACCACCACACCTGTGTTTCGGAAGGCCTTTCCCTGTAATTAGGGCCTTGTGTCTAGTAGGCGGAACTTTGCTGAAGCGGTTCAGAATGAATCCGCAGCAATTTTGATTGTGACCCGTCAGTAAGGCTCTGGAGGATTGTGGAAACAGACTGAGGAAGTAGTGATAACTAGTAAGACAATTGCAAATCTGAAAACACATAGAGGGTATCCCAAAGAAGAAGGAGGCCCCGGGGGCAGTCTACAAGATTACACCTAACTGGGCTAGGCATGCACCGCAGGGCCTTGCTGTCCCACAATGTCAGGTCTATGAATATCAGAAACAAAACCTGACATGCTACGCCTGTTGGATTTGCTATCCTGTAGCTCTTCATGAAACCATATCTTACTGGACACTTTGGGCCATTATGCAGAACTCTGGAGACATGCACCAGTAGGCATAGAGTCACATGTCATAATTTATGTGGTTTCCTTAAGCCTACCTCACCCATCTCTCAACCTTCAAACGCGAACAGGTCTTAGTTCCCTAATAGAGGAGGGATCACATCAGTGAAGCGACATAACCATGTGAGGCATGTGTAAAGAGTACAGCTATCTGTTTGTTTTATTTATGTATGTATTTATTTATTTTACTGTTCATTATATAACACGCTTAATACCAGCAAGTGGTCTCTAAGCACGGGATCGGGATTCAAACCATTGTTGCGCCGCGTTGTTTTGCTTCCAAGACAAAAACACGTTGCTCCAATATCACAGGCGTCCCAAGACGCGATGAGATGTAGAGGTGAAGCCAGCATCTTCAAGGTGTCCACAGAAGCACCAGTCACTCCACATGTATGGGAAACGCAGATCTCCATCATGTACAGTTTCAGAAGAGCCGCCATGTTGAATCAGTACAGGCACAGGTGTGATTAGTCTTTAGGTATTGATCACTAGTGTGGCACATCTATCTTGAGATATACTGTCAATCCTGCTGCTCCTGTGAACTCACCATGAAGGTGCCTGATATAATTCCATCCAAGTGTCTCCAGGGTTGTTTGCTTACATTGTACTGCCTGCATTCCTGCTGTGTTCATCCTTTACTTCTAGGTTCCTTTGGTGATTGTTCTGTTCCTTGTTGTTTTTCTTTCTCGATGGCTGTTTTGCTTCTGCCCCTTATTGTTTTTGTTTCTCCAGGGTTGTTTGCTTTCCTTCTAGGTTTGTTGGTGATTGTTCTGTTCCTTGTTGTTTTTGATTCTCTGGGTTTCTTTTGGTTACATTGTTCTTCCTGCATTCCTGTGTGTTCATTCCTTACTTCTAGGTTGCAACATGCCTTGCTTCCCTTTGGAGGTCCATGCTGAAATCAGCTTGTGGAACTAGATATTCCTCACAGAAAGGACTTTAATGCAAAAGCACTGTCCCTTTCTGTGCACTCTCCTGTGGGGGAGGGTGGGTGGTCTGCAATAGTGTCACCTTCCCACTATGATTTATACAATGGCCCATGATCTGAAACAGCACGGCTTTTAGACTGCACACTGGATAGGACCACAACTGCACCTCCTTACCCCGCAGTGCGCTCCACGTTCCACTGCCCAAGTTCGGAACAGCGCAATCAACCAGGGTGCATGGAGAGATGATGGCGCAACTCAGTGGTCGAAGTGTACGAAAAGAAGTAGTGGAACTATGTTCCCTGCTGGCCTGTCCCCACTCACCTCATCACTACACCCCCAAACAAACACACTTGCTGTTTAAGGGAGTGTTCAGTGCAGTGCACTGAAGTGCAGGTTTCAACTTCTTCCTACACTTTTATTTTAAAACAAAACTATTCCGGAACAATTTATTTTTAAAATAAAAATATAGGAACAGTGGAACAGTAAAACCTTTTTTTTATTTTTTAATGTAGACATGCACCGCTCCCAACTGCCCCGCCCACTTCCACCACTGGCGCTACTCACTGGAACCCTCAGCGGCACTGCTCCGGTTCATCCCGCCTGCCGGCGCCGGCAACAGTCCTGCATCAGCATCAGTAACACTGTGTCACCAGAGACAGAAAAAACCAGGAAGTTACTTGGCAGAGGTGATGCTTTATGCCATGGGGATGGTAAGGGGCCGAGGTAAAAATAAAAAAAAATGTGTCTAGCTGCACAGGGAATGTCTGTTTCTCAGAGGCAAGGAAGCCACGTTTGATGATAATGATTTATGTTTTATATAGTGCTTTCACCAAAGTACCGTACATAGCACATACAATTATCACCCAACCGAAGATGGTACTCGTTTATCAACCTCGGAAGGTTGAAAGGCTGAGTTATCCTTGCTGGGATACAAACCTGTGACCTGCAGATCACACACATATCACACCAGCCAGCACTCAACCTGCTGAGCTATGCTACAAGCTTAGTACTGTGGCGAGCACTCAACCTGCTGAGCTATCTCACCAGCTAAGTTAGTACTGTGATGAGGAGGTAGGACGAAAGGTAATGTTGGCAGTATTATCTATGCAACCCCATGTGTTCATTCTGTATGACTACAATGGATTGCAATTGGAAACTCAAAATGGTGGTTAACTATTGAGTTCACATGATGCTAAATCATGTGGAGCATTACCGTAAGACATTGGTACTGCATGCGGTGATGGCAATTCAGTTCGGCCACACTACCAGGGGCAATACCGCCAAACTTGTAACGAGGCTCAGGGTTGAAAAAATCAGCATGTGAATGAATGGGCATTAAAACCAAAACATTTTTCCCTTCTCATTTAAAATTGGTAATGCCACAAATCTTAGGGGGAAAAACAAACACAAATGTACCCCCTTCTTTTGCCTTTATGTGTTGATGATTAAGGAAGCATGTGGCAGCTGGCTCCACGTATTGGCGTGCAGTTGTTATACATTTGTTTACCTTGTTTTCATCAACATGTCTTTTTGATAGCATATTTTTGTTATTGCAGAAACCTAACACCATTAAAATTGATGACTACTAATGTATTTTTTCGTATTTTCTGAAACAGACACACAGAAAGTGGTTTAACACCTTATCATTCTCAGAACTCACTCAATTTTCGGAAAATGAGTCCACAGGATTTCGTGGGAGCTCCCTTGTTTAAGACTGTCCTTCTGTCTCATTTCTTTGCCATCAGATCTGGATCTTCCTGTTTGCCGCCTTGCACCCAATGGCCTGAACGACACGATTGCAGTAGAATGACATGGAATGGTTTGCCATGGCATTTGGTCACAGTCCTGCAAGAGCTTGAAATCCATCGGGTCCAATGTCACACTGCCTATGGAGCTACACATACTTGTTAAAACATCTGAGAACATCGAACAGATAACGGATGTCGCTCTGTGCATCGCCCTCAGCAACAACACATCTGCTTCATCCGTTTGCTTCTGCATTGGACACGGTAAGTCCCAAAAGGCCCCTGTTTCCCTTATTTGCCGCAATATTTGCTGCTCCTCAATTTTTTCGAAGCGGTGGCTTGTATTGCCCGCTTCACGGTTTAATTGGTTTTATCGCTACAGCCTTATCACTAATGTCTTGCGGACACTGCGCGACCTAATCTGTCATAGTCTCTCCCAGGATGAACAGCACAAACACTGCATTGCGCTCTTCGCTAAGCTACCCTTGGCGCTTCATCAAGATGATGGAAGCTGTCACCTTAGGCGAACTGACTGTCCTCAAGCTCAGTGCTGGCGGATGGAAACAATCAACTAACATCGCCAAAGAGTTCTCTAATTCCTTATTTCAACAAATCCACTGCTGCAGTGTTGCGCAGGTGGTGAGAGGCACTAAAAGCTGTACATTTTCTAATGTGCACTGAGAGGTTCTCTTTGTGAAAGGACTTGGGGGCAAGGACGTCATTTCACCAAAATGCCAGGGGTAGCGGAAGTGACATCACACGACGCTTGACACCCGATGAAATCACAGGAAGTGATGTAATTTGACCCCGCCCTGAGTGACATCACCGGAAATGATGGCATGCGACCTTCAGATTTTGTAGATGCACCCCGTGTTTCCAGTGCTCTCATTTCAGCCAGATATAACAACCGAGGTACAGAGGGAGGCATTTTTTTCCCACAATTGCACATTTAGGGAATGGCATTTTCCAGATTCGACGTGGGGTCGATATGTAAAACATACATAATGCTGTATTTCTAACAGGGTAACCGAAATCCGTAACGTAGGCTATAGCTAGTGTATGAAAACATCTAGAGATCAAAGTACGTGTTATCGGAGGCGTTGCTGTGTTAAACAAGCCAAAAAAGCACTGACCTGGGGAGGCGTGCGCTGCCGTTTAACCAGGAGAAAAACGCTGCACAAACAAGTTCTGAAAATTAAATCATTGACCAGGATTTAGTATCAACAAAATACCCTGGTTATAAATGTATATATGATTCAGCTACCACTACGATAGAAGAAACCTATTAGACTGCTCTGCGTGCACAGAGGGGAGTGCACCTGATAATGTTATCTTTGCTGCAGTACAATACCTGGGAAAGGTTATTTCAATATACCCAAGAACCCCCCCCCCCACCATAGATCTTATTATATAAGCATAATACTGGGTGCTAGAGGACTTTAAAAAAACACCATTTAATGTAATATTGTTGCTGCACACATACATTCATAGCACCACACAGTTATTTCAAATTAGAAACACCCACAAGTTGCTTCTCACCCGGGGATTCCCTGACAGACTTCAAGGCGCTTTGCACACTGCCCCTTTGTCAGACCCAGTGGTGCCCAATGCGTAGCACAAAATTGGCGAGCTGCCCTACAAGCCATGCTGTGGGCCCCCCTAAACCACCATAACAAAGAACAGGGCATGCCACACCCCGGGCTGCTCCGGACAACCAGGTGTGCACAATGTACATGATGATTATGCTGCTGCAGGGGCATGCACTACTGCAAGTGAAAGAAGTCATTATGTTTTTCAATCAAAGCTTAACTCTTTAACGCAACATAGAGAGAAGAGGGCATTACCTGGTCCACATATATACCAGCCACCAGTGGGGGCTGGTGAGTTGTTTTTTTGGAGGGTGTAAATATTTGCCACAAGTATGTGATTGTGACTGAGCAAAACTAACGAAAATGGGTTGGAGGGAGGGGGCAGGGGGATTCCTCTGCCTCTCCAGAGTAAATGTTCAGAATAATGGGTTAAAATGGTGCATTACACAGCACACTTTCTGGGAAATATTTGGGTAAAAGCCAACATTGTGGGTAAAAGGCCAACAATTGGTTTTGTAGGGTGTATGGTCAATCATGAAAAAAAATACAATAGATGCAAGTCACCAAAAGTGCACAGGGTATTTCCCAGTGCATTATTATGCCGGTCCCTGCAATATGAGCCAGTATAAAAAACATGTGTATGCTGGCTGTGCCCATACATTTCCATGCTGGCTCCACCAACATATGCTAGTATTGCCATATACGACCTTACCTATGGATGTTTTTCTGTAGTATCATTACTGGCACTGGACACAGAACTATATGCCAGTACTCCTATGTAAGTACATACTCCTGTTGATTTGGCCATTTAAAGTGACATGTCACAATAGGAAAACCTGTCCAAACTGTGTAAGTCAGTCTAGACCCATAATAAAACTAAACTCGTTTGATTCATCCTAGATGCTCAGTTAATAAAAACTCATGCTACAGTGAAAAATATACAGGCCGCTACACCAATACATCAGTCTAGCGAGATAACACTACCTATTATGCTTGTCTTATTAAAGATGCTGAGTAATAAATGTCATGCCACAGCAAGAAATGGCTAGACTGACTGCACCAAAATGTCAGTCTAGCCGGGGAATGGCACACATTAACTTGCCTTTGCCTCAAAATACCAGTAAAACTTGCAACGTCAATAAAGGATGTGGCAAAAATGCTCCAGGGCCCCCAGACTCCCAGAGCCTTACACACACATGCATCCCCTTTCACCCACCGGTCACTCACCCATACATCTCCTCTTGCACTTGCTCACACTGAATTCACCACACAGGAACACACCCACCCACCCAAAACACTCAAAAACACACATCACATCACATCACTTCTCATTCACCCACCATTCACATACATACATGTGACACAAACTTCCCACATGCAGACCACAAATCATAAAACAAACAAAACGCCTTCTTACCTTTTTCTTGCAGCTTCAGTGCGTCCTTCCAGGCCCCCTCAGCTCCTCCGTGCTGCTCACAAACAGGAACCAGGAAGCTGCCAGAGCTTCCTGGTTCCTGTATGTGAGCTGCAAGGAATCCGAGGGAGAAGGGGTGGAGCTGAACATGGCATGTGAAATGTGTCACTTGTCACGGTCAGCTCGAACCCCTACTGAGTGCCTCCCTGGACCAGCCTTCAACCTGATGGGTGAGAATTGGGCCGGGGACCCACCAGACCTGGCGTGGTGGGTCCCCCCTGTGCTGGGGGATGGTCCGCTACACCAGGAGCACCCGTTTTATTGGGGGCAAATCATCTGTTTAAATTACATTTTTAAGTTAGGGCCGCAAGGTAGTCCCTGGGGTTGCAACTGTGGCCCCCAGGGATCGCAGTTGTGACCCCTGGTAACCCCAAAATGACGTCCCTGCTTGGGGGAGTGGCCAGTGTGACACTCTCTCCTGCCACTCTTCCAACACAAGAGTGGCACACTGGTGTATGTCAAAATTTTCCAGAGCATGAGACCATCTTTGGTATCTTTTTGGCCTGTCATATCACCAAACAAAATGTCCACAGAAACAACAGGGCCTATGTTGCACATTAATCTCCTGTGCACTCACAATATTTCCTGTGCATTGCAGGAACATCAGTCTGGCCAGTCTCTTGCAATCCTAGTGAACGTAGCCAAATTAATTGGATTGTCTTCTCATAATTTTTCCCCTGCAAGTTATGCAGAAGACTGAAAGGAATTCAGGTCCACATTTTACAGTTGCCCTAATTGTTGGGGTGTCCCTAGTGAGGATGAGAAGAGCATAAATAGCGTTTTATGTGGGAAGGAACCCACTAAGATAGGTCTGCAATAAACTTTTAGCTCACTGTTCCTTACCAGAGAAAGACTGTCCATTTGCATATCAGCCTGGTCCCAGCGCAGAGACAGTCCAGCACCGATTATACTAGACAATTTGCTTCCGAACACGAGCATCATCTGCTTTTGGCAAATCAAGTTTTACAGTTTTTCAACATAATTGTTGCTCAACTATCCGTATCGGAAGTCCCTTTGATCAAGGTTGACATGTGAAACCTATAATACAATGATAATTTGTTCACCCGCGCCTCCAAGATTCTGCCTGTGTTTCATTTTGGGGCCTTTTCACATTCCTTGCATTTTTGGTTTTCAATGTTTTTCAAGCCAATGGGAAATCTGAAGGAACACATCCCCCCAACCATGTGCAAATTACACTGGCTCTCCATCCACGCTTGTGTAGAGAAGCAGATGTACGTGTCATCCACAGAGCCCCCCCCTCCCCTGCGTCATACTGAATGAACAGCAAGAAAGCACTGTGCATGACATCAGGCATCATCCCAATACTGCATCGAAGATAGGAGAGATGTTATGCGCACAGACAACCGTATCGAATGTCCCCTCGAACAGCAGTGGTAGAAAGAAGTCTGCAGACACCAATGAAAATAGAAGAGCTGTAAGTGAAATCTGATAGGTTTAAAGTGATGTCATAAAGAGAAGAGACTAAGACGCACTGAAACGTTATACGAACACTTAAAGAATGAAGATGCGACTAAATTGACAAAGTGAGCACATATATGCGAATAAAAAGAATTTATATACACTAAGAACATAAGTAATAAGAGATGTAGTAGACGTATATAGGCAGAAACGCAGGGTAGATGAGACATATTGAAGCTTGCTGAAGTAGGAAATATAACGCGAATAAAGCAGCCATGTTGAGAAGATGGACTTTGGCATTGTGTGATAGTAAACGAGAAACCTTGAGGAGAAAAATCAAAGCTGCTAGGCTGGCAGGCACTGGAATACAGAATCATGCAGAACAAAGGATTGTCGTTTGGCTCATGATCAAGGATGCCACAGCTCGAAGCAACTACAAGGCACGAAAGGAGTCGAAGAGGATAAGCCATGTATGGAGGACACATTTCTCTTAGATTAACAAACAAGTGAGCATTTGTGAGTGCCAAGTATTGTACAATAAAAGATGCAGAAAGCACATGAAAGACGGATCAATCAAGTCTCCAGAGGCCAAGAGGAGTAATAGCACCCAGCATAATTGAATCGGATCTGCGTGATTTTTCTGTCGCGGAAAAGTCAGCGACGGAAAAGCTTGCATGAGAAATGTGCGAACCTTGAAAGGTTCGCACATTTCCCATGCGAACACGTATTGAAACCCCAACGTACCCACACCCCCACCCACACCCACAACGCACCCACCAAACACCCGCACCCACACCCTTAACACACCCTCACCCACACCTCCAACATACCCAAACCCTACTTACCTTTTCAGACGCTGTGTTCCTGCGGCGCCAGTTCCCTTTCACTTCCGTGATTGGGAACCGGTGCTGCGGGCTCCTTTTTTTTCAGGAGCTGCAGGGCTTTCCCCCACAACCCCCGCTCACTATACTCTAAAGTATAGTGAGCGGGGTGTTGCGGGGGACACCCCGCTGTCCCTGTTTTATTTTTATTTATTTTTTTCGGTGTTGCCCCGCAACACCCCGCTCACTATACCAAACAGTATAGTGAGCGGGGTGTTGCGGGGGACACACCCGCCCCCCCCCGCCAGTCTTTTCTTTTTTTTTATACTTACCTGAAATGCTACCACCAAAGGTTTGAACTATTGGTGTTCGAACTTTGGTGGTAGCATTTTTCGGGTTTTTTGTACGGTCGGACCATCGGGAATGCAGGGCAGCCACATGAAGGGGATTCTCGTTCCAGGACCACAGGTTTAACATGTCCAAAAAATAGTTAAAATAAGGCAACTGTACTGTGATGTTAAACTCTACTGCACACTTTTTGCCTTTATAAAAATAGCATTTCTTAAACTGCAGCACCACTTTTCTAGTTTAATGAAAGTTTAAGAAAATGTTCTTTAAGTGGCAGTCTTTCAAGAACTGCTCCCAATGCCACTGAAGCACATGTTTCCCCACAATGAGCGAGTTTAGCAGCTGTTGCTGCTGGAAAGCATGACATCTCCCCTCCAACACTTCCACCCACTTCAGAATGGTGGTGCTGGAAGATTGTTGCATTTCCACACTCTTTTAATCATGAGCTCAGAATTGGGCCCTCAAAGGATACATAGTTGGCAGCTATGCTCTTGCATGGCTTACCATGTTTGTACCACATCACAAACTCCATTTGGCACTGCCATTCATTGCCTTTACATTTAAGGATCCCTTGTAAGGGGACCCACAGTGGAGTCCTAAAAACCGTCTTAGTGTTTATTTTAACAGCTGACACCATGTTGTGAAGGGAGGATGGGATTCCTCAGGTGTACCCTCAAGGTTTAGCTTGAGGCAAAGCGAAGGACTATAAACTGGGAAAGGGCAATTCTACAATACAATACTGATGGCTTGGCTTTGGCGATCTAAATGTCTATCAACAATTTGCACAGAAAACAAGCCCATTTTTTTCTTTAATGAAAGTACAAAAAATATGAAAATAACATACACTTTAAAGAAACATGTTTATGATTGCTGATTGGGTGCACATGAGTGTACATAAGCAATCAACATAAAGCAGAGCTATACTTTTGCACAGTGCTTTGCAATACTTGATAGTAGTAAGCAAGTAAAAGTCGACTAGGTGGTGGAGGGGGAAGAGCAAACATGGACTGGGGACATAACATTCTCACCATTCAGTTAATCCAGTATTTGAAGTTATATACAATTCATACAATGTGGGCAGATTTACTTATTTTTTCATTGATTGACCACGGAAGGCGAGGACATCATACAATATATATAATAAAAGGCCAGATATCGGTTTGTCCGATGCAGTCATGCACAGTAGAGGCTGCCCGCTTCGCCTGTTGTCTCCGCTTGAGGAAGCTGTTGCCTTAGGAATAACATAATAACACTCTGAAAATGTCTCTCCTCTTGCACAGTCGGACAATAAGGGGGCGTGGTGAGGGGACGCCCTTGCAATGTAAGAATTTACCACTTTAGAAGAGATAGGTTTTGAGCACCCAGAGGAAAGGAAGATACTCCTCATTGACTCACAAAGAACGAGGAAGCCCATTCCATAAAGTAGGATCAAGTACTGAGAAAGAGCGACCACCTAGCCATGCTGGCTGATACCTCGGTACTCTGAGGAGCGCAAGTGAAGATGAACAAAGACACCACACCTAGTGGGATTGTAGTGCTCTACCTTACTTTTGAAATAACTAGCACCACATCATGAAGAGCCGAATGAGTAACACAAAGAGTCTTGAACTCAACTCGGGCCTTCACCGGTAACCAGTGAAGTTGGCGCAGTAGCCTGTCAGAAGGGGTCAGTCTACGGGCCTTCAAGGACAGCCTGGCTGCTGAATTTTGAAGTACTTGCAGTCACTGAATCTGATGTTTTGGCTGTCCTAGATAGACCCCATTGAAATAGTCCAGCAATCCCATTATCGCTGAAGTGACTATATTGGTCCGGCTGTCAAGTGGGAGCAGCAGTGAAATCTTTCTCTAGACTTTAAGTTTGCCAAAAACCAGCATTACAGACCAATGAAATCTGGGCTTCACCAGTGCCATTAGACAGAAGCCTCACCCCTAAACCTTTCAAAGACGTACTAGGATTCGGGCAGGGTCCGAGAGAGACAGGCCAAAACTGACAGCTTCAAGAACTAATAGATGACTGCGTGCCACACACCAGCACTTTTTTTTTTCAACATTAAGTTTGAGACAATAGGCAGAGATCCACCTGCCTATAGTAGAGAGACCATTGTTTTATTTAGCAGGCTGCTCAGTCATAGGGGAGTCCAGCCGAAACACCAATTGTGTGTCATCGGCGTAGGTGTAAAATAGGACTCCCGACTCTGAAATAAGGTCTTCCAATGGGCCTAGGTACACGTTAAACAAAAGGGGGAGGGAGCTGACCCTTGAAGGACACCACAAGGAAGAGTTGAGGGGGCAGAGCGACAAGCCTGAAAAGAAACAGTTTGTGTGCGCTCTGCAAGAAATTACTTTTTTTTATTTTTCATTTGTAGGAGCACACTTAGCCCACAGGCATCTTGGCACTAGTTACAGTAAGGCAGAGAAAGACAGTGAGGAAAAGTGGGGGAAGGAGTAGGGACAGAGAGCAAAATGTCAGTTGAAGCAATGAGTTTTGAGCTTTTTTCTGAAGATGTGATGTGATGGTTCACTTCGCAGATGAATGGGTAGCTTGTCCAAAAGGGTAGAGGCCCATAATGGGAAGCTTGCACCCCCTGCCCCCTTGATGGATGAACTGGTGGATGACGAATCAGTGTTTGTAGGCGGATCTCAGGGGTCTCGTCGTTGAATGTCTTTTGAGCTTGTTTGAGAGATAGGCTGGGGCGTTGTTGCAGAGGCAACGGTGTGTGAAGGAAAGGACTTCGAAGTTGATAGGGTCCTTTACAAGTAGCCAGCGGGCAGTGTTACTCGCTTCAGTGATGTGGTCGCTTTTCCCAATGCCAAGTGATGCATGAAGTGCATTGCTTTGGATTTTGTGAAGTTGGCTCAGGTTTTTGCTGGATGTTCTACAGAGCAGTGCTACTTCTAATCGGTCTTCTTTGGAGAGGAAGGGTCAGCTGGTGGTGATCAGTTTGGTGTCGTATGTCAATGTGGAGGCAATATGGTTGATGCGGCGGGTCATGGTGAGGGAGGCATCCAGATGGACTCAGAGGGTCTTTACTGTGGTGGCGACTGGAATAATGTGGCCATCAATGCTGAATGCTTCATACTCCTTGGGAAGTTTAGCTAAACGTGAGTGGGGGCATGAGGAGTAGCTCTGTCTTATCATTATTCAGACAGATGCTGTGTGTGGCAATCCATGTTTGAATGGATTTCGTAAATAGAGATTATTCTGCGCGAGTCTTGATTGTGATTGCTTGTGACAAGGATCTGCGTGTCATCCACGTAATTTGTGTATGATATGCCAGACGCATCCAGGTGGTTCAAAAGGGCCTTTGTATATATGTTGTATAGTGTTGGGGAGATGCAGGAGCTTTGTGGTACACCGCCAGGGGAGGGGGTGGGGTGTGCCAAGGCTTTGCTGGCAAAGACACAAGAGGTTCTTTCAGCTAGCAATGAGGCAATACAGTTTCCTGCATCATTGGAGAAATGGGCTGCTGATGTGAGGTGGGATCAGAGTGTCTGGTAGTCCACCAAATCAAATGAAATGGAAAGATCTAGGAGTAGGAGAATGGAGAAGTTACCCTGGTCATTGGCATCATCTAGCTGGTTCTTGAGATCCAGCAAGGTGGTCTTGGTTCCATGCTTAGGGCGGAAACCGGATTGACAAGTGCCCAGGATATATGGCATTCTAGGAATTCCTGTATTGGAGCCTCTGTAATCCCCAAATGAGCCAACAGAATGCCACGATCCACTGTATCAATGGCCACTGTGAGGTCAAATAGAATAAACACTCCAACCCCTCCACGGTCCTGGAGAATGGATCCATTGTACACACTGCCTGCCATGCTTGCAAATGCATTGTGTATAGTTACAATTAAATGCTGTCCGACATGCTCTCATGTCAGGAAGCCTTTAATTGTAACTGTGAACACTGCTTAACATGGGCGCATCATAGGCAGCGTTTACAAGTAAGCATTTAATTGTAATTGTGCAAGTGGCCTGGATTGTCTGTATGCCAGGTAGCGTTTACTCTCTTTGGAGGGCAAAAGGTGGCATACGACTATGGCTGATTGGAAACATACCCGGTGCCTGCCGTCAAAATACAAATTTATAAAAAGTGAGCTCCTTTGTGTTTTAGTTGTTGTTTGGGATTTTTTTAGGGAAAGAAGCGAGGAGAGAGGTTAGCAGGGCAGAGGGAGAGAGAAAGAGGAAGAGAAAGGGAAAATCTTGACGAGTTTCCAGAACTTAAAAATGTCCGGTTCAAGACAGAGAGAGGCAGCGAGGCTGTTCCAGAGGGAGGCAACTGCAGAGGATAAGTATCTACCCCCAAATCTCTGTTTGGAAAAAAACGTCTCACCCCCAGAGAGTTGGAGGAGGCTGAGCAGAGGGCTCTAGAATCAGAGTATTTGGGAAGAGAGCATTGTAGTGCCTGCTTTTCCACACCCAGTCTTACCAAATAGTACCCCAAAAATTAAACTTCATGTTCAGTGGACTAACACATTTCAGTATGTAAACGCTAGGTTAATTGGCTTTGTCAATGCTTGCTACTATCAACTGCAGGTGGTGTGCCTGCCAATATCATGCAGGTTTACCTATTGATTCTGAAATAATAATGACAATTAAGTATGCAAACTCATCAGCCACACATTTTGCACATTTTGATGATAATAAGGATGTAAAAGTACTATGGGTGGCCATGTCTGATGATAATTCATAATTTCCACCAGATTCAACATCATTAGAAGAGGACTATGATGAAAGTTGATGAGAACAGCACATCTAGTATCTGTGTTTTTAAAACTAAAGAATCTCCTGACTTAGTGGGGTTTCAAAAAGTAAAATTAATTGGCCACTTGAGGTTAAGAATTTGCCATTTTATTTTGGCCAAATTGGCAACACTTGATAATATTAAAGTGGAGACCTCCCCTTCATCTTTTCAAAACCTACTGTAAACTTGGTCGTAATCAATTTCAAATGTTATGCTTGGTCTTTATTAGAAGCCAAAAGCATTGGTTTACAAATGGTGTTAAATATTCTGGGTGAATATGGAAAGGGTATTAGAATAATAGTATATGATATGACATTGAACGTAATGAGCCTCATTCCGAGTGTGGTGGTCTGGAAATAAGGGTGCTGGTCGCACCGTACCAGAACCCTTTCCGAACCGCCACACTCCAACTCGGCCTTCCTGGGCCGTTGCGCCCGACAGGTCTCCAAGACAAGGTGAGTCCTTCTGTACTTGGAAGTAAGGGAGCTTGGTCTTCACTACAAAGGATCTTTGTACTATAGTGAGCAGGAGCCTGGGTCCTGTGCACCTAGTATGGCAGCCTCTGTCCAGGAGCGTTCACCCCCGCTGATCCCTGGAGATGGTTAGGGAACAGACCTTTCCTCAGAGGATCAGATGAATTCTTATTGCTTAATACCAGACTCTTTAAGTAGAGGCTTCTCCCAATTATTCCTTGACATAGCGTAAAGAGGACGTAGCGAACAGAAAGTGGATCATTGCCTTAATTGAAAACCCACAAGTGCAACGAAAATCTCACAAATCAGGTCCTTTCCTACTCGCCACTGCCTCTGCTAAAAACAAGCTGCCAACACGAAATATTTTATGAAAAGGGCTCTGATCATGGTTTTAAATCCTATCAGAGAACAAGTCATGACCCAAACAGTATTTAAGTTCCAGGCATTGGAAAAGTCTTGTGTGTTGAAGAGGGATGGGGAAGCCTACACCATCCTCCCCCTCCTACTAAATTAATGACGCAGAAGAAGGCCAGGAAATACAGCAATCACCCATTCTATTTCGGACCGATTCCCAGTGGGCCAATGATTGACAAATATGTTGAGAGATTCCCTGAGCGGTACAAATTTCCCCCAGTGTTGATGAGGAGCCCCATGTCATAACCAAAGACACCTCAATTGACAGTCTCACTTAAAGCACCAAGAAGCCATGTTGTTGACGTTGTTAGGGACACCACGACATAGCTGCATTAGACAAGAAGCACATGTGCCATCTGCCCTTCGGGACACAAACATGCACTCGAATATATGAAGAACCCGAGCATACTGTTCTATAGGTAGAGGACAGACACATACACATACTGTCATTGCTTTTCATTATTTTCGTCACTAGCCAAATGCAGCAACGCAGAAACAGTAGGAAGCAAGAGATCCTGAGCACAGCTTGCAGATGCTTACATGCGAATAACCCTTTGGAACTGCAGGGGCAACTATGGGATCTGACAGAACCAAGTGTGACTAACCTATGGAGAATGTAGTTGTAGAAACAACATTATAAGGGTTTAGGAAAATTACAGCAGGACACAGGCCTCTCAGCAAGAGCTGAGCTGAGCTGAATTCAGTCTGGACAGAGAGCAAGACATGTGAGACAGGATCCACAGCCAAGGCCACAAGATACGGATGACATTCCACTCCCTAGACGACAAAGGCACCAGCTGCAAAAAATACGAATATTTGCTCATAATTCAGAGCTGCACAGCTCAGATTCGTTGTCTCCGAACACGGGACACGGCCGAAGCAGAAAATGGACAGCAACCAGCACTGGGAAAGAGAGCCAAACTCAGGATACCCGACAGAAGACTGCAACAAATATGCTACAATATGAAACAAGTGTTGCACCGAGCAAAGGAGCACACTCATAGACTAAGGTGGTACACACAAGTTACAATGCAGACACATAGTCATTCTCATTACATTGAAGAGGTACACCGAGAGCTGAGAATGTTTGCAGATGCAATGGGATGGGGATGTCAGCTCTAGCCACCCACAGTTTAGTATCCTAGGTGCGGGTAGACACGAGTAAGAACCAATGGTAAGTCCACCACACTGCAACATTGTTATAGATAGTGACTTGGCGATGGACCAGGCCAGCCGCTTGGCATGCGAGAATAACATTTATAGTGTCCACTATAGGTGGTAAAGTACTCAGTACCCAATTAGAAGGGCCCAAGGTGTGATGTGGTGCTGATGCCACACTAGGGTAAAACCGGCCTGTGAGCCGAGAATGAACGAGACGTGCATGGCTTTCTCCTGTTCCTGCGCTGATCTCTGTGTTTTTTTTTGTAATAAACCACTGTTCGAAGTTGCTGTTGACTGAGTCCTCTGTTTATCCTTGGGAGGGTGGTGGGCCTTCCAAGAGTCTGCAGACTTCCAGTGTCCCTCTGGTATTCCTGGGAGTTCTTCCCAACAAGTTGGTAGCAGATGTGATGGTTGTCTGCACCAGCCCGGCACCGGGTCGTCTCCTTCGCTGCCGAACCTGAGAGGCTCCAGGATCCTTGCACATTAAGAGAAGATGGGAAAATGCATGCCTGTGTAAAGGTTGTCAGGAGCCCCTTGTGAATAATCCTGCCCGAAGTCAGCGAGTTGTCCAGGCAGACCAAGACGGGGAGGTGAGCGCCTTGAGGAGGAGCTGGCAGCCAAGCAGCGCCAGAAAACAATGGAGTGTAAGTATTGACCCAGTCTACCGGCAACTGTGGACATGAGGGAGGGTATTGAGTATTGTGGGGTATTATCTAGTATCGTCAAGTATTGTCAAAGTAGTGTCTAGTATTGCCAAAGTGAGTAGTGACAGGAGCGAAGGTAGAAGTCCCTTTTTTATGTTTAGGGTACATTCCATTTAAGAGGTAAAAGGTTCTGGTGAATAACCTAGACTATTGAATCGAGGACACGGATGACAGAAGATAGGGATATATTGGTATTCCTGTGGGTTGGGCGTTTTAGCTCGGGTCATAGATGGCGGTATCCCCATAAGGGTTAGCAATGGAGCTGGCCTAGATTGCGGAAGGTGAGTCTACTGGCTAAGTCTCCTGGAGTTAGATGTTTCGCATGCTAGGTGACGCAGCGGGTGCAGTTCGATCACAAGAGAATATTGGTAAACTCTGCCTGGAGTGCAGGAAGACAGCTGTGGAGTTTGTGTGGGTTGGGAGTAACAGGCTATTGCAGTGTGCGTGCAGTGTTTCATATTCCTTTATTACTCTGTTAGCTTGGTGACGTCACCCTTAGGTTTGCAGATAGGACACAGAGCGCTTGAGACGGTGAGGAGGTAGCATTGGAAACTTGGAATTGGCAGACTCGGTGAATCAGCGGCAGTGTGTGGCAGGCGGATGCACATGATTGTGGGTGTGCCTTAGGAGGCAACAAGTGTGAAGGAGGGGCAGTGCACAGAGCATGCCTGTCAAGTTGCGGAGCTTGAGAGGCTCGTAGAAATTGAAAAGTATTGTTATTATATTATGCCTTTCTCCCTTAACAGTGGACTGTCAGAATCCTCGACTTTAGGTCAGGTAAAGGTATTGAAAGATGTATCAGGGCAAGTGCAGGGGGGTCATGCCCCTTCAGAACGTGTGTAAAGAATTACCCCCTTACAGAGAAATATAACATAGAGTGGTCCAAAGGTACAGAGGGGAAGTTAACTAAACCATGGCCCCTTGTGGAAGTTTCTCCAAAGATGTGCAGCAATCACTTCTGACAAATATACGGGGCGCCTATAAGGGAAAGAAACTGACCAAATGCATGGCTATATTTGAGCTATGGCACATGTTTCAGGAGGGTGTGGGGGATGCCACGAGGTGTCAGTGCATGCTAAACTAGCAGGAGGTGAAGGACCCAGGGACCCATCCCTATGCACCTCTGCCTGCCCCTCCGAGGGTGTCATCCGATGATACAGACAATGACCAGGGAATGTACCCAATGCGGGAACTTAGGGCAGCAGAGGGGTACTCAAATCCCACATATACACTGCCAACATATACGAAGGAAGAGATCCTGAAAGGTGTAGGGCAGCCAGCTGTTGACACAGAGGCAAGCAGTGAGGCACAGCAATGCACGAAGGAAGGGCTCGATGGCATAACCGCAAACGAATGGATAGCACCACAGGTACTCTTGAAACTTCAAGGGAAGACAAACGGAGAGGCAGAAGGGGTGAAAGAGGTGATAGAAGGGCTGAAGAGGCGCATCGAGGTAACAGATTGGGCAGAAATAATGGACGAGGAAGATAGGAGGGAGAAGGATAGGAAGGTGAGATTAGAGCGCGAGGACAGGCAGAGAAGGAGAGAAGAGAAGTAGAACAGGTAGGACAGGGAAGGGAGAAGGGAGGAAGAGAGGGAACGCATGGACAGGGAATGGTAAGAAAGGATCGAGAGAGATCTCAAGGAACAGAAAAGAGCGGAAAGAGAGATGAGGGAGAAAGGGGAGAAAGGGAGAGGGAGCTGAGAAGGCAGAAAGATGGAGAGAGATAGCAGAGCAAGAAAAACGCGAGCTAGCTGAGAGGGAACAGAGGGAGTTACAGTTGGACAGACTGGCAAGGGAACAAGCCTGCAGGGAGGAGGACGAGGGAGCAATACGGGTGGTAAAGACACAAGTATCACTAGATAGGGAAAAGATAGACCTGAGGAGGACAGGCGGACAGAGCCTGACAGCACCAACTCTCATCACTGGAGAGCAACTGAGGGAGGAGGAGCAGGCCTGGGGGTCTGTGCGGGAGGTAGTAGGTATGACTTGAGAGACATCGATCTCAGCATGAAGCCCAGCACAGACTTGACATTGTGGGGACTGAATTTTGCAGACGATTTTTGTAGCGACATGGACATGGGATCTGGTAAATGAGGACACGTACAGTGGGGATGAGAGGGGGGAGCAGTTTCAGTCCCAGTCAGTGTGGGCTGGACAGAAGAACAAGGTTTCATGGGAGTTTAGGATGCATACACAGGGGGAAGGGGTGACCTGCTTGGACGAGCAGGTACAGCAGGTGAGTGACTTTTGCACCTCACACAGGACCTGTATCAACAGACTAAGGGATCTCCCAGGATGAAGGGGAGAGGAGACAGCTATAGCCTGTTCAAGCGGACGATTAACTAGAGTATATGACAACCATAGGAGAGTGCCCATATTAGAGCCAATAGATGTATGCACAGGCATTGAGAGCGAGAAGGGTGACCGCCAAGTGAGACTGACCAGGAGGACACACAAGGAGTAGGCAGCATTCACACTGATGCCCTTATTAGAGAGAGGAGGGGTGCAACCTCAGTATGTGCCATGGAAACACACAGACAAGGAGAATAAGAAGTGTCGGTTACCATTGTTGAGTGCAGGAGCAGGGAAGTAGATTTATGAGATGGAGAAAATAACAGCTGGCCATAGGCTAGCAGTGGGTGACGTAAAGGGACTATTAGTATCAATCTTAGGAGACACAGCTGATGATGTATGGAAGAGGATGGTGTTCCCAGGGGTGACGACACAAAACACCCCATGATGGAGCACCATTTGCAAACTGCAGCGTGGCAGTATGGCAAGCATATAGGACACAATACCCAGACATATCAGACATTGGGGCCATTACAGCACGCAAAATGAGGGAAGATGAAGACCATGTGCAGTATATTCAGGAGATTCAAGAGCTTTGGCACGTCGAAACTCGAGAGCCTTGGGATAAGACAGTAGCAATATTCTATCATATACTAGTACAAGGGTTACCAGAAGCAGTGCAGAAGAGTTTAGGAAGTTAGTAGGGATGGAAGATAAAGGGTGGCCAGAGATACAGCTCACGATAGTTCACCATTATAGGTTGTGGCAGGAGAAGGTTAAGAAAAAGGAAGAGGACAGGAAGGCAGATGAAGCGAAGCTATTACAGAAAAAACAATCGAAGTATGCGATCAAAGGGGCGTTCATAACCAGCCCCACCACACAAGCGCAGCAGCAATAGCCACAACCATAGCAGTTCCCACCGCCCATCTGAGGAAGGTGTACATGGTGTGGGGTGGGCCACAACAGGGGTTCCAAGGAAGGGGAGGCCAGCAGAGAGGACATGGCTTCGGGCCACAGATGAATAACAATCAAGAGGGGTTTCCAGGGGGGTTCCGGCGATATGGGCAAAAGATGCAGCAGAACCCAGGTACTTTCTGGGGGGTTTCCAAGGGCAATGGAGGGAGCCACCACAGTGTTGGACCTGTGGGCAGATAGGACATATCTCAAGGGTATGTCAGTACAGGGGATGTAACAATTGGGGAGGGCAGGGCCAACAGCCATATCAAGGGGATCAGGATGATTATTATGCACAGGACCATCAACAGCAAGGACAGATGCAATGCATGTACCAACAAGTGCCACAAGCACAGACGAAAGCACCACAAACACAAATGCAGGTACCACAGATGTCAGCACGGGTACTGCAGTATTTACAAGCACCACAAATTCGAGGTAACACACAGCAATTAGCACAGATACAGAATGATGATGCACCAGTACACGTGGACACAGTGGTGACAGTACCTATCAAACAACTTGGGGGAGTTACCATGGTAGGGAATAACCCCTTTATAGGACACTGATTGCCCATGTACCCTCAATAGGACAGCCCACAGACAAACTTGATGTGTCCCATCCTGTCGATCACACCCAACCTCGAATAGTGGTGGCGATAGGTGACAAACCGTTTCCTTTCTTGTTGACACAGGGGCGACAAGGTCATGCATTAGGGAAGGAGCATTTACATTGTCAGGCGAGGCCATGAACACTCAAGGATTCTCTGGGGCTCGGGAAGTGGTTCCTTTTACAGACAATATCTCGCTTTCTATAGGAGATTACAATCTATTACTGTCTTTACTTTACTCTCGACAGACACCTGTTAACATACAGGGGTGAGAAATTATGAGCAGACTAAACATAACCATCTAATTCACAGTCAAGGGCATAGTGTGGTCAACACCAGGAATACACATGCTAAATGTAAAACAGATTGTTCAAGCATATTGCGGATGCGCGGTACAGAGGGGGGTGACAGTGGACCCACAGATGTTCCCATCTGGAACAGATATTGGCATTAGTTCCAAACGAGTACTTATTCAGGCCAGAAAAGGAACAATAGTTTCCATAGAAATAGAGGTAGTGGTGGCAAGAGAGGATTGGTTTGCAGTACACGGGATGGATGACACAAGGTGGGAATGGAGAGAAATAGTCACAGTTGCAGAGGGGTGCAGGCTGACCACGGTGACAGATGATTAATTATTTAAGGAGGAGAGGCAGGAACTAGAGATGGTGTTCGAGATGAGTGTAACGTACTGGTTACAGATACATTACAGCGAAGTGCCACAGAGAATGGCAATAGCACTGCCCTCATTCTGGGAGGAGGACATGGCCAAGGTACCCAGCAGTTTATGGACAACAAGTCCTTATGATGTGGGTTGCATAAAGAACATAGGGGTATTGAAGATCTGAAGCCAGGAGTGATTTTGCCAAGGGTGAAACAGTACCCCCTAACAAAGGAAGCAGATGAAGGCATTTATGAGACAATCACAGCACTTATTAAGATAGGCATCCTGGTACCATCAGAATCCCCATGTAACACATCAGTGTACCCTGTGCACAAGGCAAATGGGGGTTGTGGCTTTTTTCCAGGATTTAAGGCCTCTTAACCATATTGTAGAAGCAGAGTATCCTTTAGTTGCAAATCCAGTGACAATTTTGTGCAGCATTCTGGCAGAAGCTGGATGTTTCACGGTCGTTGACTTGAAGAACGCGTTCTTCTCAATACCACTGCACCCAGACTCACAAGACCTGACCAGATGTATGTATAGAAACCAGAAGTTGAAACATACTTGTCTCCCACAGGGGTACTGCAAGTCACCATCTATCTTTAACAGAGTGATACCTATGGACCTGAGCAACATACAGAGGGAAAGCACAGTTTTACAGTATGTAGACGACAGCTTGATTTGCAGTGAGACAGAAGATCAGTGTAGTAAGGACTCAGTGCACATGCTGACTATGCTAGCTGACAAGGGGTACAAGGTGGACAAGGCCAAGTTACAGTACTGTCAGAAGGAGGTGCTATACATTGGAAAGACGATATCCCACAATGGCTGAGAAATTACCCCACAGAGAGCAGAGACAATATGCAAAACACCTAAGCACACGACAGTGAAGGAAATGCAACAGTTCTTGGGGTTATGCAACTATTGCAGGGTATGGGTCTTTGATTACAGCACATATGCAAGGCCACTATTGTGCGCTCTGAAGGAAGCACAGAAGGGAAACAAGACACTGTTGTGGATCACTGAGATGACTGACGCATTCAAGGAACTGAAGGAAACAAAATGCACATCCCCAGTGTTAGGGATCCCAGACTACAAAAGGGAATTCTTCTTGTTCTCACACACTGATGGTACAGTGATGAAGGGAGTACTGACACAAAGAACAAGCATGGGCCATAAACCAATAGCTTACTTCAATTTCAATGTATTAATATACTTACAGCTTATATGCTTGTATACACAATATAAAAACAATGTTAAAATATATATAATACATACATAAGATACATAAAAATACATAATTATACACATAAAACATAAAACATGAACAGTAAAATTTCAAATCCAATTCCATAGAGTTATACCATGGCCAATGAGCCCGTTTGATTCAGATATTAATTAGAGAAACAATTCCTTCATGAGTGCAACTATCTAAACACATTTCAGGTCAAATTTGACCATAAAATAGATACAATTCTGATCGTTCCCATCCATGAACATTTGCCATAAAAGTGTTAGTTCCCAACCATTAAAACAGTTTTAATAAGATTTCAATATTTGATCTTTAATATGAATCAGACTTTCACATCTTGTCAATATGTGCTATAATCATTCAATTGTTTTTTCACTGCACAACCTGCAATTCCGCTCATTACGTTTTAAGCCTTTTCTCTCACCTACTGCCTCCAATACCTTACTTTTATTGAATTTTAGAAGAATGTACTGTCTTATCACCCATGACTCAGGAATGGCTGTGATGTAGTTTGGACTTACTCAATAGTTGTACCATGTCAGTGTCTCGATCAAATTATCTGGTTTTCATTTTAAACCAATATTGTATCTGCTTTGTGTTGATCGCAGACATAACTATATCGCAACCACCATTCCATTTGTTAAAGTCAGTAAATATCTTTCCCCACACACCAACCCGAGTATAAGTTTCTAGGCTCAGAAAGGCCTTGATGTAATCCACCATTATTGTTCTGTTGTTCAATGTCATATTAAATCAACTGAGCACATAAAGGGTCTATTAACAAAAATGGATAGAATACATGTTAATTCATACTCAAGATAAAATAATTCCACAGTTACAGATTGCGGCATGCGGAACAGCCTTCGTAGCCTTTCATTTTAGTCTCCCATCTACTAAGAGTCCTAAATAAGTATGGGAATTGACACGCTCAAGTTTCTTCTCATCCAGAGACCAGCTCATATTCACCAGTTTTTTAGTTTCTGGTGAATATCATTATTTTACACTTTTCGATGTTATCTCCAAGGCCGTTCTGTTTAGCAAAATCACCCAGGCCATCAATTAAACATTGTAGGCCCTTTGGTGTGAAGTCCTGTAGCAAAAAATCATCTGCATAACACAACCATATTCATTCTGTGCCACTTTAACAGGACATAACATACCTTGGTTGAAGAACATCGTGAGGTCAGCCAACTACAGATTAAAAAATGTGGCAGTGACAATACATCCCTGCTTAACCCCTCTGCCAGTAGGAATAGATACAGAAAGTTGGCCAATAGCATTAAGACGTACTTTCACACTTGTCTCAGAATGTAATAACATTAATATCCTCAGGAGACTCCGAGGGATTTTCCATGCCTGTAATTTGTGCCAAAGGTTGCTTCTTACGACAGTATCAAAGGAGGTGCTAAAATCTATGAAAGCACTGCATACTTTGTTTTTCTACATAGCCAGGCATACTCAACTAAGGATACTGGTGTGAGTATGTTATGAGATGTTCTGGATTTTGCTCTAAAGCCAGTTTGATACTTGCTTAAGATGTCGTTTTCATTTATCCAAGCATTTTAGTCGGCTAGGAGTATCCGTGCAAAAACTTTTGCAGGAATATCCAGCATGGGCAAAAATCGGTAATTTCGGGGATCTCTACGCTGGCCCTTCTTGAATACAGGCAGAATTTGGCCCTCCCTCCATGTTGCCGGGGGTGTGCCAGTCTTCCCAATTTCCATGTAGAGCAGCCACAAAGCTTCTGCCCATATTGCAGCTGACATTTTCAAAAGGCCTTTGTTTATCCCATCAGGGCCACATGCTTGTGAGCTATTTCATTTTTCAATTATTTCTCTTATGTCTGAGCGGGTTGCTTTGCATATCCTAGGTGTGCCAGGGATTTCTCTTCCTGTTTTGTTTTCATCACCAACACCCAGAGTGTTCATTATATATTTAACCCATACTTCTTCGGGACACAGTTTATCGGCAGCTTGCTCTTTTTGCTTGATCTTATTTTTTGCCATGTGGCTACCGTGTTGTTGTGTTGTTGGTTGTTGCTAAATGGGCAAAGGTTAACCATCGCTCATTTTCACAACTTTTTTTATGTTGTCGCTGCCATCGTCTATTTAGCATTTTAGCTTTTTTGACTTTATTGTTTACACTAGCTGCATCATGACTCCATATAGTGGAGGCTAGTAAGGTGGCAATGGTAGTACGTAGCTGATTTTTTGTCTGATTAATCTTGGGATCAAAATCATTCTATTTGATCAGTAATATATTTTTGCGTTCCTGTGATGATTTGTAGTCTCGAGTGGAGGCCACTAAGTTATTCATCTGTTCTATCATTGACACAAACGCCTCACTTATCTTTTTTACATCATTTCCTTCATCTTGACAGAGTTCAACAAACAACTTTTCCCTTAGCTAGATTCGCAGGATGCCATTTAATACGGTTACCGGCATTATCCGGAAATATGTCACCAGACTTAGCATAGGTTTTCTCATTAGTTGTTTTGAATAAAGTCTTAAACAGCACGCACAGATGTAGGTCGTCACTCTCGTCGCACGCCACTATCCGCATGTCCAACACCCATTGCAATCCGATGGCATTTGCAAACACGTAGTCAAGGGTAGAAGCACTCTTCCCGCTAACTCGCGTAAATGCTCTTTGCTCATTGCGCGGACAGAGCCCATTCAGATGAGTCAGTTCATGTGTAGCAATCATATTGATCCATGGACTTGTACTTCTCTTTTGTTTACCTTGTGTATCAGGACTCGATCGAGAGTATGCTTGCATTTCCACCTATGGTAAAACAATGTTTGCGTTAAAATCTCCCATAACATATAATGGGAATTTATTTTGATATTTTGCCTTTACATTTCCTACAGCCGGCATGTTAATTTTTGAGGCAACTCTAGACGGGGGATCATACACATCTTTGATAGTGAAAGTCAAACCTGGTCTTGATATTCTCCCGACCAGCACGGAAGGAGAATCACAAGGGATTTTTACTACAGACCAGGGTGGACTAACTGTAATCAGCAGGCCACCTTTAGGGTGGCTGAGTCGGCCTTTTGGTGCTGCTTTTTGAACTGTTACTCTTCCTTCTAACAGCAAATTCTCTACTAACCAGGTTTCAACAATAATACTAAATAGTTCCATATTGGACCATAGACCATTTACACCAAATAAATGTGCAAACTCTTGAGTATTCAACGAATACAATATGTCGATGTCATTGACGCAGTTGAGACAGATGTGATTTAAAAGCTAAGGTAGTAATTGCCACTATTTCTTCACTGTTTTCTGCATTTCTTTGGGAACTACAGACACAAGCTTCAATTAAACATTTCATATCATGTGAGGTGCACTATTTTTTGTTAATGGACTGTGAGTTGATTTTCCTATTAGTTTCCTGGTTGGGGGTGGCTACAATGGGCCATATTACGGCTGTTATATTATCGTTATTTCTCCCATTATCAGGTACTTTATTTCCAATTCTGTTATTAACATTTATAGTTGTTTTGGACATTCTGATTTTTTTGGGATAAATGTCCACTATGCTACTTGTGAATCCCAGATGAAATAATTCGGTCTCATATTTTAAGGTGTATTCCAATGTAGCAACAGATTTGAACCAGATGTTGGCGATGTTTGTGTTACTATGTTTCATGTGATCTACAATTCTAATATCATCAGATCATATTACACACAGTCCAATAATAGAGTGGAATATTTGTAGGACTGCCGCTGTATTTAATGGCAGGAAATTTACATCTGCGGAAATTGGTTTTAGTTACAGGGCTTTTTTGGTGGCCACTATATTGGAAACAGAGACAGTTGTGGGCTTGTTTTTGGACCAACGGTCAGTCAATTTTGTTTGCCCTGTTGTAAATATAGGGACGTTTTGGTTAAGCTGTGGAGTGCTCTTAGTGAGTTAGAGCGGGCAGGATACTGAATCATTTAATATTCCAACACTTGCCGGAAGAGAGTCCGGAATTAAAGGTACATTACAAGATATTCTAGGTACCTGTTTGTCTCTCAACGGTGCTACTGCCATTCCCTGTACATTGCCCGTTTTGTGTGTGTGTTTATGTCATTGGACACAGATTCAAGCGGAACTATTATATTCCATGGTACATTCTTCATATTTATGCTACAGGCATTATTTTAAATGTTTGCCCGTCGTGCGTTCATGAAGGCCTGTGAACAGTTTTATTTTCTATTAGATACATTTTTTAAGATATTAGGTAATTTAGCTGTCGTAGAGCTTCTAGATGGTAGACTTGGGTCTATCTGTAAGAGTTTATCGGCCTGAAATTAAAAATTTGTGCTCATTACATTGCCAATAATATCATTCTTGGTACTCTGATCACGCATATTTTTCTGGATTTTATAAATGCATTTGTGGAGCAGCACAGACTAGATGTCTAATTTGTTTTCAAGTTTGCTGCAGATATTCACAAGCTTTGTTTGTAGGCATTCAAATGCAAGAAACATTTTGTTTGAAGACATAGTAGATTTACTGCTTTCTGATAGCACAGAAGCTGATATATCTTCACTAGATTTTATTGTCATGGATTCAAGACGAGTACAATGTACGGGAGGCAACTCAGAGTCTTCTTCAGGCCACCCTTTATCACGGGTCAGAGAGCACTCAAGTGGTACATTAGAGGGATTTCAAAAAAGGTATCTGGGTCGATCAACATCACACACAGTGTTGATGCAGTGTCAATAGCTCACTACAGTGGACAGTTGGTCCCAGTGATAAGAACATATTATCCGTGCAAACAAGCCTTGGCAGACACCACATTTGTGGTGGAAAGATCAGCAACAGTAACAATGGGCTGCACCACCACTCTTTACGTGGAGCACACCTTCTTGCGATACTGCAGAAGCCAAAGAGCACACTGACCACACAGAGAGCATCAGGGTGCGAGGTGATACTATTGAATGTAGGATTGAAGATAGTGAGATGCAAGACTGTAAACCAGCAACATTTTTGGCTGATGTCCGACAAGTAGAAGACTACACTGAAAACATAGAAATGTTCAATGAGACACACAAGGTAGAGGAGGATGCTTTTGAGGGGGAGGCATGCTCTACATTGACGGTTCTTCGACAATTGATCAAACTGATGGGGTCAGACATACTGGAACTACAGTGTTAAGAGTGAAGGAGAACGGGACAAGTGAGTTGGTCGCAAGTGCGGGACTACATTTATTATTCAGCCCAAGCAGCAGACCTAGTGGCTCTTATACTTGCGATAGCAAACAGGGTAGAGAGAGAAGTGACAATCTATTCTGACTCTGCCTACATGATGTCAACAGTACACTCAAGACTGTCATGATGGCTCAGGAGAGTGTTCAGGAGAGCAGGCGGGACCCCAGTGCAACATGCACTATTATTGGACAGAATGATCGAGGTGCTTGCTTATCCAAAAAAGGTAGCAATAGTGAAGTGCCAAGCCCACACAAAAGGAGAAGACCCTATCTCAAGAGGAAATGAAACAGCAGATTTTTAGGCAAAATGCACAGCATATTTTGGGGAATTGTGGGAACTGAGAGAGAGACAAAATGCACAAGGAGGAGCGAGAACCATGGTACTAAAGGAGGATTACAATATATTACCAGGCATACAGATTATGGAGCTGCAGGTAGCTGCGCCCAAGGAGGAGAAAGAGCTATGGGTGAGGAGAGGGTACTCAATGTCTCCATCCGACGCCTTATGGTGACAAAACAACACAGGAAAAGTGGTCATGCCACTAGAATTATAAGAAAGCACAATTGCACTATCCGACACACACAGGAAAGGAGGTCATTGCGACAAGAATTGAAGAAACGTGGTTCTGTCCCAATTTAAATTAACATGTGGGAGAATTTGTAAGTAATTGCTTTTATTGCCAACAGTTTATTGCAGGGCACACTTTGAGAGTTGTGAGAGGAGCCATACTAAAACTAGTAGGCCTGTTTCTGCATTATCACGTGGATTGTGTGGATATGATCCAAGTCTACCAAGGATACCGCTACATGATAGTGGTTGTCTGCCTGTTCTCATGGTGGGTCAAGGCAGATCCCTGTTTACATGCTGACGCCCTTAAAGCGGCCAAGTTCTTCTTTTAGGGATGTTTTCCCAAGATGGGGCGTGTCAAGGTCCTATGGTCTGACATTGGCCCACACTTCACAAACTATATGTTTCAGCACAGCACAACCCTGCTTGCCATTCAGCATAAGTTTGCCTGAGTGTACCACCCGCATGCAAATGGAATGTGTGAATATCTGAATGGACTCCTGAAGGAGTGCATAGCCAAGACACAGCAAAGCATCAAGAAATACTGGTTGAACTGTTAGCCCCTTGCAATGTTTGCACTGCGCAATAAGCCTTGGTCCGACCACCATTTAACATCCCATGAGGTGGTGCAGGACGGTGTATTCATCTTCCCGTGGATCCTCCCACAAGGGCACTGAAAGGCTGTGAGAATATAGATGTGTTAGGACATCATTTCTCTGGTGGCTACTGCTTTATTTATCTCTCGCCAGATATAGCGAATACAGGGGGGGCCCAGAAGACGGCGAAGAGACAGACTGCAAGAACATAAAACATGACTGTGAACTGAAAAACATTGTGAAAGTGGATAACATCATTCTCTTACATAATTCCATAAGGAGCTGGATCATGCCCCGGTTTACTGGCCCTCATGTGGTTGAATAGGTGGCGCTGTCAAGTTAGTAGGGAAGGCAGTATGGAACCACCTGTAAGACGTCAAGCCCTACAAAGCAGTGGCCTCACCTGGAAACAGAGTCTCCATGACAGACAGGGCCAGCGTTCAGCACCTAGAAAAGCTACAAGTGTGTTTGGAACTTACACGACTAGGGAGACAAGGACACCCGATGGTCACACGCTCCAAAGCAGCAGAAGTGGTGACTGGAACACTTGTAGAAATCGATTAAGGATACACTGTCTGTTTGTTATTTTTCCTTTCTGCACACACAGGGCCTATGTGAAAGCTGTGGGGATTGTACTATTTATCATCACCCATGTTACCTTCCACCCATCACCCAGACACTTTCTCTAGCCAGTTTGTCCGCACTATAAGGAGACCCAACTGATTCAGAGCGCGATCCCTCGGAGTATATTATCTCGTCTTCATAGAGTACTTGGCCCAAACATACCCATAACTTGAGTACAGTGAACCCCCAGTACTGGTCACGTTAAGAGACCCACCAGTAAGAAAGATGTGTGAGGCGGTGTTTGCCTTTGCAATTAGTGATTATTTGCTCCACAGGGCTTAAGTTCATTGACAGTACTAACACAGTATGCACTCCTTTGCGCATATCAGGTAGGCAACCATATCTTCAAACGGCAAGGATCAAGCAGCGTAAGTGGACATGAGGGAAACAATAAAGAACATTATCATTAGGTTGTGTCTATTACTTCCCAGTGGATTGATGGGATTCGTATTATGGCAATTATATGGTGTTGTTAGCACTACCGCTGTACCTTCTACTAACATTCCCCCGACCCAAGCAGGTGGAACAACCATGTCAGGTGGATGAGAAATCACTGCTGATAAGTAGAGATAAGGTCAGTGTTGAAACATACATGAAGGGAGTTGACATGTATCTCCCCGACACTGCTCGAGTGTCTAACAACATGTGGTACAAACACATGACAAAATTAGGTAAGGGAACCTCCAGAAGAGCTGTTATTTCTGCTCTTTAATCCCCTACACAATGAGTGCCTCCAGATTGTTCATAGCAACTGAAATACCCACAGCAAGAGCACAATGACTGATGTATCTTGCGATGGTACAAACACAAGGAAGATTTCAAGGGAAGTTGAGATGGATGTCCAAAGGAACATTCCAATACGAAGATAACTACATAAAGACATTAGACATGATTAACAATTATTGGCAACTAAATGAAAGGCTACAGTACATAACTAACTGAACAGAGAAGGGAGAAACAAAGACTATCTCCTTGAAGGAACTGCTTTGTCCCTGGACGAGAGTAAGGGAGACAGGAGGAGAGCCAGGATGTTGGGAAAGGCCACAGATACTAGTGTTTGGCCAAGTCTACACAAATGATGGATGGCAAGATGGTAAGGTGGGACGCAAAGCACTGACGCTAGCCCAGTCATCAGTGAACAAAGTATAGGAAGAAAAAGACAAGTCCCTGAACGAATGGGAGGTGAGTGCAAAGTTACTGACATGGGTGGAAAATGAAGCGGGCCCAATGCCGATAATCCCTCTGAAGACACCAGCCCTGTGCTATCAGAACAATGGTGGAGTTGAAGTCGGTGAGAACATTGGGTGCAAAACCATTGAACAACTCGCAGCTATGACGACGGGAACAGTAGTGATGATGGACCACTATTGGGATTGCGGATCAAAAGCATATAAGAAACTATCACCTGACTGGGGAGGAGTGTTCTTGTTGGTGCACATCAACATGCCTTCGTTGGCCATGCCTAGAAAGGATGTGAAGCTCGATGACTTCCTAAACATGGACAATAACAAACAGATGAAGAGATCAATTAAGGTGACACCTTCTGCCAAGACAGAGAGGGTAGAGGAGCAAGCGGGATTGAGCAGAGTGAAGAGAGGATGGAATTACTTCCCAGGAGCATCAGAGAAGGCACTAGATGAGGTTCCAGCAGAATACAGGCTGTTCAGCAGGACACAAATGTTCTTTGCATCGATAATACCCTCTGTGCAGATGTACACCAGTGCACTGTGAATGGGTTCAACGCGATAAATGAAGAGCTCAGAGCAATAAGGTTGGTGGCGCTCCAGAATATGTATGTTCTGAATCTCCTCACGGCTATGGAAGGTTTGCACAAAAATAGGGAGTTCCTGTTGCACATTCATACCTGCCAATGACAAAGACAATGGGACCCTATTAGACACAGTGGCACAACTGGCACAGATGCATGCTAAGATTCAAGATGAAGCACGAGCAACAGGGAAAGACAAGAGCTGGATAGCGTACATGTGATCATGGATGCCGTCGTGGCTGGCAGACTGACTGAAGGTGATAACGGGAGCTCTTGTGTTGGCAGCGGCATCCATGTGTGAGATCAATATCTGCATGGCCAAATGCAAGAAAATAGCAGAAGGGGCTATCAGAATGCAGATCCTGATGGATGGTAACATAAGAGGAGCAAAAGACAAGATTGTTGCAGAAAGGGATAAGCTCACAGAGAAAATTGAACAATATCAACTATTCCCAACTGAATCCATGAAGCTGGGCAATCTGCGCGAGCCAAAGTACTATGGAGGGATGTGGGTTTGGTGTAACCCCGAAGGAGTGTGCTGTTATATGCACTGGTCATTTGACGACCACGCCAACTACTATGGGCAGCTCAGAGGAATAACGAAGATATGACAGCCCAGAGCCAAAGGACTGTAATATAAGGATGTGGTTGACAGGTCGACCACATGGGGGACTGAAGAGGGATAGGGAAGCCTACCTCCTCCTCCCACTCTTACACAATTCATGACATGGAAGAACGCAAGGAAATACCACAATCACCCATTCTATTTTGGACCGATTTCCAGTGGGCCAATGATTGACAAGTATGTCAAGAGATACCCTCTCAGCCAGCTGTATGCCCTCAATCAGCCCTACAGACAAGGTGCAGTATGAATGTACCCCAGCGTGGATGAGAAACCACAAGCCATAACCAAAGACACCTCAATTGACAGTGTTGATTAAAGCACCAAGAAGCCATGTTGCTGTCGTCGTTAGAGACCCCATGACATAGCTGCCTTAGACATGAAGCACACGTGCCATCTGCACTTTGGTACACAAACATGCACTTGAATAGATAAAGAACACAAGCAATCAGTTCTATAGGTAGAGGAAAGACACATACATATACTATTATTGCTTTTTATTATTTTCGTCACTGGCCAAATGCAGCAATGCAAAAACCACCAGAAGCAAGACATCCTGCGCAAAGCTTGCAGATGATTACATGCAAATAACCCTAAGGAACTGCAGGGGCACCTATGGGACCTGACAGAACTAAGTGTAACTAACATATGGAGAATGTAGTTTAACATGGACACTGTGAAACTGCATTATAAGGGTTCAGGTAAATTACAGCAGGCCACAGGCCTCTCAACAAGAGCCGAGCTGAGCTTAATTTAGGCTGGACAGAGAGCAAGACGTGTGAGACAGGACCCGCAGCCAAGGCAAGATGATGCAGATGACATTCCACTCCGTAGACGACAAAGCAACCAGCAGCTGTAAATACAAATAATTCCTCTTAAAGCTCAAATTCATGGTCTCCAAACACGTGACCCTGCCGAAGCAGACAATGGACAGCGACCAGTGCTGGGAAACAGAGCCGATCTCAGGCTACCAGACAGAAGACTGCAACAAATATGCTACAATATGAGACAAGTGTTGCACCGAGCAAAAGAGCACTCTCATAGACTAAAGTGGTACTCACAAGTTACAATGCAGACACATAGGGCCTCATTACAAGTCCGTGGTAACGGAGCTGGAAAATCTGGCAGGTTGGCACCGGACTTGGAATGAATTACCAGCTCCGGAATTGCCAGAATTATTGGGGCATTACAGCCCCAGTGGTCCGGTAATTCCGGAGCCGGCATTCCGTTACTCCCCATTTTTGTGGAGTCCCATAGGACTCCACGGGAATGGGGGCCGTGGAAACACCGGCACCATGCGGTAATGGTGCCAGTGTTTCCATGTTCATCTGCGGCCGGTGGCGTTACGCCTGCCAGGTCAGACCTGGTGGGTGTAACACCACCGGCCGCAGAACTCATAGTTAGCCGGTCTGGAAATGGTGCTGGTACGGTTTTACGGGCACCATTAAATCCGGAACGGCTAACTTGTAATGAGGCCCGTCATTCTCATTACCTTGAAGAGGTATACTGAGAGCTAAGAATCTTTGCAGACACAATGCAATAGGGACATCAGCTCTAGCCAACCAAAGTTTAGCATCCTAGGGGTGGGTAGCAATGGGTAAGAACCAGTGGTAAGTCCACAACACTGTAACATTGTTATAGATAGTGACTTGGGGTGGACTAGGCCAGCCACCTGACATGCTAGGGCCAGTAGAATAACATTTGTGGTGTTCACTATAGGTGGTACGTTGCTGAGTACCCAATTAGAAGGGCCCAAGGTGTGACGTGGTGCTGAGGCCACCCTAGAGTAAAAGTAGCCTGTGAGCCGAGAACAAACGAGACGTGCATGGATTTCTCCTGTTCCTGTGCGGATACCTGTGGGTTTTTAGTAATAAATCGTAGTGGGAACTTGCCGTTGACTGAGTCCTCCATTTATCCTGGAGAGGGTGTTGGGCCTTCGAAGAGTCTACAGACTTCCAGTGTCCCTCTGGTATACCTGGGAGTTCTTCCCAACAATGTTCATGTTTTATTCTCCATGCTATCTCAATACTTTAACTTCAGCTCTCTTATATCTATTTCTGTTATAAGAACAGGATGATCCCACAAAAGACCCGGACCTAAATCAACTGGGCCTGTCCAAGCCATTCTAAACCAGTTAAGATCTTCATATCCTGGTTGGCCACAAAGCTTTGAAAGGTGAACTCTGAAAATTATAGGACTGGGACAAGCACAGGCCCTAAAACACAGCATCATGTTTTAACATCCTCTCTTCATTTAAAGGTCTACCGCCCAGTTATCTGTGTGGTGAGGTCATGGAAGTGGCATAGGGAATACTCATTAAAGATTTCAAAAGCTTGTTCTCAGCTTGTTGGAGAGCTAGACACTCAGCGTACCCACAGAGCTTGCCGGCATAGAAGGGTCCAGGTACACCTTTTGCCCTATATGCCTCTAACAGTATGGCCACCAAAGCAACGACAAAAACGTAGCATGTTTGCAGAAATTGGAATGACTTTGAGGTAACTAGTGGCTAATCCCTGTAAAACCAAGCTTGCATTATATCAACTGGACTGGAGTTGCACCACGGATAAGATCGATAGTTATGAGTCCTTGTCCCATTTGCACTTTGAACATAAAAAACTGAGAACGGTAGCGCCTTACTTAAGCAATATAGCCCCATGTTAATGCCCACCTCTGAGGGCTATATTGCTATTATTACCCCAGTCACGTTTCACCAGTTTAATAGTAGTTTATTTTTCTTGAGTTGAGAAACGACATGCTACTGGTTTCTCAACTTGAGAAAAAACTACAAAAAAACGATGGCCGCCATGGATTGGGGAGAAGGGAACTACACGTTATACCCATCTCCCTTTCCATGGTGGTTATTCGCACAACGGGAACACGCCGGGAACACTTCTGTTCCCAGAGCCCGGGAGGCACAGCAGCGCAAGGGAAGTGAAGTGGGGGTGGGAGGAGTGACTGAATATGTGGAATAGGGGGGTGGGAGCTGGGCATGGGGACGCAGGGTCACAGGGGGGCACTTACATGATTATCTGGCAGGGGAAGATGGTGGCCTCCAGCTCTGAGGAGGCTTTGAACGGGGGCTTTACCATTTGATAAAGTCCCCATCTGAGACTCCTCGTTGGCTCAGAGGCTGAGACCACGCCCCTGCCGGTTACTAATTAAGTATATTTCCTAATCAGCAGGTTTGTAATGAATGTTTAAGATTCAGGAGGAATCTACATCCAACTAGGGAAGTTTTAAAGAGGCGTAATTTGGTAGTCGCAGACGCCTCATTTTATCTTACTGTGCAGACACGAAGGAGGGAGAAAACTTGAAATATTTATTGATTTGCTGCACTGCATTGAACACACTCCTTACTTTATATTTTAAAGAACATGTACCTATTATTCATTTTTGCTGTTTGCGGCAGTTGATGCTCTAGGTGCCTAGGTGGATTTTTGAGGCAACTGACGTTTGGCGATTGGCAGGATTGATTGCTAGGATTGATTGAGCTGCTTAGTTGTCTTTATCTTGATTCTATACTTTTTATAGTAAGTAGGGAATGGCATACATTAATTTTATTTATTTATTTATTTATTACATTTAATTGCACGCCCAAACCCTCAGGTATCACGGCGTAGATTACGTAAAACTTAGTTTTCGTATTCAAGTACAGGTATGAATATATCTTTTTTTTAATTTTATTTATTACATTTAATTACACACCCAAAGCCTCAGGGGGATTAATGTTAACTTACTGGGAGACTGATGAAATAAGATGTGTGATTCTATTTCATATGCTGGATTGAAATTGTGAAGTATTTTCTCTTTAATCTCTTTTTTAACTTTATATTATGTGGAATTTGATGTCTATGTGAAATTGTTAAAGGTTGAAATACGTTTTAACAACAAACGATGATTATACAATAATAATGGTATCCCTCCAGGGATCAGCTTTGCGATCATGGTGCGTTCCTCCACCAGGCACTTCCATGATCCATTACACGAAAATCTAATCTCCAAGTAGTCAAATGTTTTAATTTGCTCCAAAGCAACTCTTCCAAGAGCTATTTGATTTCGTTTCCCATGGGTCATTACTTGAGTTTTTGCCCCGGTAATGGCAAGGTACTTTAGAGGACAATACTCTTCAAAGCCCTGGAGAAGTTGCCTGTGGCAGTTCTCAGTTTGAGAAAGAATTACTGAGACATCAGCAAGAAGTAAACTCCGAACTGGATCACTGCCCATCGTTGGAGGGTCCCCGCCCCAACACTGAAGCCAACTGTTAACGCTGTTAATAAAAAGATCAACTAGAGTAGGGGCGAGGACACAGCATTGCCTCGCGCTCTTCTAAAACCAGACCCCCACGGATCCAGAAGGACCCTGTCCCTTGAACTTGGTGCAGAGCCCTAATGAAATCATCAAGTGCTGGTTCCACGTTTCTGTCCTCAGGGCGTCCCATAATGAGGGCCTGTGGATCAGATCGAACAAAACCTTAAGGTTGACCAACCCTATTCATAAGGCAACCTTCCAAAGCGTCACGGATTTCACAATTAGCAGCGTTAGGCGTAAACCCTGTTCAAGAGCACGAGCGCCACCACCCAAAGAAATCCCCTCATAGCAGGGGTCCTAATGTTACCCATTTCAAACCTCATTCATTAACTTTCTTGCCACTGATATGTATTATGCAAGCCTGCGCCCGATACCGACTGCTGCCGCAGCACAGGTTTCTTGGCACCAACAGACGCCTTCCTTTACCAATGGCCTTGTGTGGGGAGGTGGGGGTGCATGAGGGCATTGGGGTGGAGGAAACTAATATTCAGCTCCGGCCGCACGGCATGGACGGCGGAGGCTGACGCCTGTCCCTAGGCCTCCGGGAAGCATCACTCTTCCTGACATTGATCCATGTGCTCTGCTGTGGACTGTGCATCAACATGCGGTGTGGTGCGCGCACGCGCCCCGTCTCACATTCAGCCTTTCTGGTCCACTGACTTATGTCTCTGGGCTTCATCACTTGACCATAATAAAACTGTAAATATGTATAAAAAAAAAAACAACAGCCCCACAATATGCCAGCTGGTGGTACCATCCCAATTAGATGTCCTCGACCTGACCCCAGCAATTCATGGTCTCTGTAATCCAGTCTCAACCAGTCTCCACACACTATATTATTGTAGGCGCAGCACTTTATGGCCACAAGCACCTGATGCACAATATATTCTCTGCAAAGCATTTGGCTGCTGCATGGTGATATTGACCTGCTACATCAATTACCTCAAAGGAAACTGTCAGTTGTGATTATAGCCTAGAAATTGACTGACACTCCTACAGTCCTAAAAGCCTTTCTGAGTCAGATGCACTGACAATTCCACAGGCCTTCCGCGTCTACCTGAGAAAGCTACAATGTAGCACCAGTTTTTTACAATAGTTCTGTGCAGCACAGAATCCTATTCCTTCCAACATCCATTGTTTATTCAACACCCTCTTTTGGGCCTTGGACATAAATACAACCTCCGGATCAATAAATAAGAGAATCCCATTGCTAGCTGAAGTGCCGGGAGAGTGCACTTTTACACCATAGCACTTATAGCCGGAGGGAATTCTTAAATCATCTGCCTTTCTATATGCCATGTGGGGTATGTCAAGTAATTTTGAAGGCAAATACTTGATTTGGCAGATAAGTGTGTGGGTGGCAAGAATGGTATTTTTTCATGTGTACATTTTTAGATAGCTCAGCGAGTTAAGAGCTTGCTTCAGAGATCTGAGGGCAAACCACAGTTACGGAAATTGAATCCCAGCAGGTCTGAGTCAGCCCTGCATCTTTCTGGAATCAATGCATTTAATAACAACAAACTCGCTACTTATAACTCCAGTTATTACAGTGCTTAGAAACTGCAGAGATCTGACAGGGAGAGTTATGTAAAATAATCATACAATTTCTCATTCGATCTGTAATTCCCTTCGCCAGATCTGTACCAAATTCCCCTCTCCAGAGTTGAGACTCCTGATACCTAAACCGAACCTTGATTAGCACAGCCATTTTTGCTCAGTAACAGCAGGACCCCAGACAAACACTGCGTGATTGCCAGAGACTGCCTTCATTTTGATATAGTGAAAATAAACAATACCCAGTGCTCAATTTTTAAGAAATGAAGTGCAAGGGCCCAAATATGATCTAGCACACTTGTGACACTGCGTGCACGCAGTTCTCCGCCATTGCTGCCACAACCCTCAGCTGCTCCCCACAGGGTCGACACATTTGGGGTTACACGACAGCTTGCACCTGCTCATTGGGGTTAATGGATGCACTGGCTATCATTACTTCATTAATCAGCCTGAGTCTGAGACAATAAGTGCCGTGGCTCACAAATAGGTGCCAGGGCTGAGCCCTGGCAAACACCCCCACACATTAAGCACTAACAATAACCTGGGATCAGCCTCCTGGTATACCCAGTTGTGCACCATGCGGCTCTTATTGGAAATGTATTGTGATTGCTTTTCTTTATTATCTGGTGAATGATCGATGTTTTCTTTGAATCGTGCAGACCACCAGCAAAGCCACCCTCTATGCCCCCCACCCACACCTGGTCTCCTCTAGCCCACCTGTCTTCTTCTTTCTCTTTAAGCACCTCTTACCTGCCATGGAGGGTCTCCACTGCATAATTTTTTCCCACTAATCTGGTACCCTTGGTCTTCGTCCCTTCGTTCACGCGCCCCATCCCTGATCTCCCGATTACCTTTGCCATTGTGCATGCAGGAGGGTCCCCTAGAGTGTGCTCCATTTTCCCTCTGGCAAAGCCCCTTCCTTTGAAAATATGTAAAGACCCCCCTGCGGCCGGGAATGAGAGCCGTTTGTTCTGGGGCTCTTATAATTAACTCACTCTTTTTTGTCCTGTCCCGAAAAGTCCCTCCATTATTAAACAGGAGTCTAGTACTCTTTTTTTTAAATTTCATGCCAATGTTTTTGTTTTTTCTTTGTTTGTATTAAAAGTAATTTGTCAAACTGATTTTTTGAAAGGACAAAATTGATCACCTGTAATTTCTCTGTAAAATAATTTGTGGGCTTTAATTTTAACACCTTACCCTAATTAGGTGAGTTCACCTTTTGGGGTTCTGTAATCTGTGGCCCTACAGATGTTTTGGACACAGTGGTTCTATGGTTAATGCAAGGATCAGTGGGGACAGTGGGCAGCCCTGTCTTGCTCTCAGAGTAGAGATCAGTGAAAATTATTCTTACTGTTCATGCATGAATGCACTTTTACATTATTGGCCCAGAACCGAACTTGGAAAGCACTAATTAGGGATGCCTTGAACTGAAGGTAATTGGTCAATGGTGATAATGGTTGTCATATCAGAGGCACCTCAGTGTAATATTTATTTCACCAAGCCAATTGACACACATCTACTAGTGAATGCGGTCTGCCTTTTAGTTTCTTCAGTTCTTGTTTTTTCCTCAAGTCCTAAAAAAACCCTAGCATCTCCCCTGTTCTAAAGAAATACTGCTGATCTAGCCCTTCTTGCTTCCACAATCACCCATTTGGGATCCGGCTGCCCAGATGGTCTACATCCACTCTTTTGTTCAAGAGATGAACTGTTAAAATCGATGAATAATAATACCCCATCCATCAGTGGCATGGACAGGGGGTGGCCTGGGGGACACAAACCTCTATGTTTTGCCCAGTGCCCAACCGGCTCCACTAGCCACAGACACAACTAGGCTATGTTCAAACCTGCTGCTGAAAGGTATGAGGGATGCAGTAAAGCATCCAACCTCCAGGGGGAGTCTTTTGCAGGTTTGTATATTCAGCTAAACAGGAGAAGCCACTCTACAAGCTTGCACTAGTGCTACCTCGTTTGTGAGGGTGAGAGGGAGATCTACTGGCAGAAATTCCACCTCCAAAGTGCATGTTCAGACCACTGTCATGGGTGTAAACTTGGGGTTGCCAGTGAAAAAACAGCCCAGAAATCCTGCTGCAGTGCACACTGTGGGAGTGAGTCTGAAATGTGTGCAGTCACTTCTTGATTCTGAATATAGCTGTACTGCCTAAAGCATGATTACAGACACATAATGTTGCTGTGAATTCGGAAAAAGGAGCCAGGCGCTTGTGTGCCTTGTTGCCCTGGCTTTTTAGAAATACCTCTATCACATCACTGTCAGCAATAACATGTAGCAGAATACAACTTGAGAGGGGTCAGTACGTGGCATGTATAAGAACATGAGTTGATCTGGATCAGCCTGCCCTCCACAGTTTAGTTTGAGGCCCCTGCTGCATGAGTGAGAAGGCCATCCAGTCCTGTTTTGCTTGGAATTCTGAGGCTCCCTTGGGGTGAAGGAAAGGGTCTGGAGTAGGGGTGATACAAATAATGTCACTTTGTCTCCCCAGATGGGAGCATCCATAATTCCCCAGCAGGAGCTGTGGTAGGGGTAGTGGAAAGCATGTACCTGTCACTGTGTAACAGTAAAGAAAGCAGGGAACAACCCCTGCAGTAGGCAGCTGCTCTTAATTGCCAACACAGGAGAGGTTTACCAATGTCACATTGGGCCTCATTAGGACCCAGGCGGTAAGGGGTTTACGGCGGCGTAAACAGCGCCGACCCTTACCGCCTGATTCCGAGGTCCCTTAGCGCCATGGAGGATTTAACACCTGATTTTAGCAGGTGTTAAAATCCATGGCGCTAAGGGACCTTGTTGTTAATTACGCCACCGTAATTTACGATGGCTTAATTAACGCCTTCCCCACTCCCATTATGCCCTATGGGGCAAAAATGGGAATGGGGAAGGGTAAAAGGGTTAATGGGGACTTACCGCCCCGCCAACCTCGGAATGGGGCGGTAAGTCCGCCAACCACCATGGCGTAAACGCAGTTTACGCCATGGTGGTAAAGGTACGACCCAGGCGGTAACTTACCGCCTGGGTCGTAATGAGGCCCATTATGTTTATATTGATAGTCCACTGCTCACACCATCCATTAACCCTTGGTGTGTATTAAACAACAAGTACCTTGCATAACACATCAATGCACAATAGTTCACATAGATGCCCCACACTTAATATTCATGTTCAAAGTAATTGGATAACACTCAGTAAGGAACACTCAATGAATGTGACTTACACCCTGATGTAAAAAGTAAATATTTCAATCACGAGAAATATGTAATAAAGAAGCAGTGCTATCATTAATGTCACTATAGACAACACACTAAAAATGCAAAAAGGCTGAGATTATTGCTGTTGCCTCTACCTCTGATCAAGACTAGGACTGATTAACCTTCTCCAAGAAACCATAGTCACCTAATAAACCAGCGACCTGCCTCACACGGCCTTGCTTGGCAACCTCAGAATTAATGCTAAGCAATCTTCACAGAAACATCTGCCCAACCAAATCATGATAGGCAATCACATAAAAAACACTGTTCTCAATGTGATATCAAATGAAGGGTAAAAGGCCTCCTCGTAACCACTAACCGTAGAAGGTAGGGAGTTGAAGTGGTGTGGACAAGACTGGATGCCTGAGATTATCCCCAATTCAAGAAAGACAAACAATTGAAAAAATCGAAAAATATTAAAAAGGCACCATGATCTTTTTATCAAAAAAGTATAAAAATAGGATAAAAAGCATTAAAAAAGAATTAAATGCCTATTGGGATCAGTGGTGCCAGCATATAGCCAATCCAAAATAAGGTGTTTGCTCTTTAGGTGGTGAGCTAATTTGCCTTGAGGGCAAAAACAGAACTGTCCCCCAAGCAGCTCAAACCGATTCCAAATTCTGGTCAAGACTCAATAGGCAGGGTACATTAGGAACTGAAAATGTTTTAAATCAGCCAGAAGCCATCTGGGAGCAAGCTTCGACCATCAAATGAAAAATAAGGCAGTCCTTGTGGCATCTTGTCAAAGTAAAAGGCCTATATTAAAATACACTATTGCCAAATCCTTACAACTAATTACAGAAAGAGTGTTGGACAGGGTTTTCAATAAAGAAAGAAGTGTTGACAAATACTAAGTCAGGATGCGATTGCTAGGGGTCTTCCTTCTCCACGTTTTGAGCATGGGACAAGGCAGTTCTCCTGAGCACAGAACACACTCGAGCTTTCCCAGCACGAGCCAACAGTTCTGTACCAGCTATCAGGTTCTTCGATGGTTAAGTCTGTTTTCAATAAAAGTCTCTTGCCTTCGAGGGCCTGATGTATTCAACAACAAAACAAACAAAAAGTTCCTTTCCAAATGAACATTGGAGTGATGACTTTCCATTCCCTGGATCTCCCTCTCTTGGGCTCGGTCCTCTAGGCTTCCCTCAATCGGGCCCAGACCTTTCTTTCAGGATCTCCCTCTCCCTGGTGCAGATCCCAATGCCAAGGGGGACAATCCACTTCCCCTGGTCTTACAATACTTCTTGCATTCACAAATCTTAATGTCTTTTCAAACAATTCACTGTGGACATCCTTCGGTCGGGTTCACTCCTGTCAACACAATGTTAATGGGCCTTCATGCTTCGCGCCTTCTTGTTAGCATCCTTCCGCCGGGTTCACTCTTGCCAACCTTTGCAACACAATGTTCATGCGCTAATTTCACCAAGCAGGATATATTTCCCTTTTCTTCTCAATCATCTGTCGGTCAAAGATTTTTAACTGTACACAGGACTTTACAAGACCCATGTATAACTACTTTAACCGCTTTTGACCTTATCCCAAGCCCTTCTGGTTATGGTTAATAACTCAGCGTTTCCTGCTTGAGCACCCACGTGGTGCCAGACTCCTCTGTTGCTGGTTTTCCCCTTTTTCACCAATAGCTCTTTAAGCCTTTGACAGTTCAAATTAGCTGTTTGCTACTTTTCGTTCAACACAGTTTGGTTTCTTAAAGAGAGACAAAAAGGATATGGTTATTTGAAGAAGAAAGTTTATGTTTGAAAGGAAATAATAAACAAAGATGTGCATAACTATCCAAAGATGTATTTTTGTATGATTTAAAAGTTCAGATACGGAATACCGGAAGCGCACTCCAAGGAAGTGTGCAGTTAAAAAGAATTGTTTGTTCAATATTGCAGCAGCCGCAATATACACTCCAACAGGTGCAGCATCCAGGTAACAAAGAAATTATTCACTACTGCACAGTAAGAAATCGCCAATTATAGGAAACCAAAGCCGCAAAGGACTGCAAAATTTATACAAAAATCTTGTTCATAGGCTTTCCAATAGGCTGACTTCGTGCATAGAATCAATTAAAGAGAGACAAAAAGGATATGGTTATTTGAAGAAGAAAGTTTATGTTTGAAAGGAAATAATAAACAAAGATGTGCATAACTATCCAAAGATGTATTTTTGTATGATTTAAAAGTTCAGATAAGGAATACAGGAAGCGCACTCCAAGGAAGTGTGCAGTTAAAAAGAACAGTTTGGTTTCTTATTGACTCTTCCCATGGCTCACCAGCTCTAATGAACTGCTTGACTCTCTTCCTCTTTGGAGTCAATGTTGGCACCACGGAGACCAGCATCTCTCCTCGGCTTGGTTATCAGCGAAGAAGGGTCTTGTGCACCGTTGACACCTGCTGCAACACACGCTAGCTATTGTTTGTGGTCTTATGATTCTTTCTGCAGAAGTTTCACCTGCCATGGTAGGAAAGTGCCAGGTTGCTTCTCTCTTTTTCACCCTCTCGGTAAGTGCCATCTTTCTCCTCCTGTTGAACTGCCGTGCTGAGGTAGCTCTCACGTCGTGCCCTCTGCCTTGCTCATCCTGTCCTCTCGTGCTCCACCTTTTCTCCTTGTGGGGAAGGGAAAGGGCCGTCAGGTGTGTGTGATTCTTGTCAATTGCCTGACTTTGCCTACCCTTATACGGGGGGCATGTTAGGTAAACGGCTCTGGTGTTAGCACAGTGTCTTTCGTGTTGTGCGAAAGTGTTCATGTCGGAAAAGGGGGGTTTTGGAATATGCTACATGGTAGGATGGGGAAAAGGTGTTGAAAGAATGGGGAAACCAAATCTCACCCATCAGTGTCCAATCCCCCTCCCTAAGGACCTCCCATCCAGGTGATCCTCCCTCACTGGTCCACCCCCCAGGAACTGGATCCAATAGGGATGGCTGTGTCCTGACCACCTGGATGACAGATCCCCGGGGACTAGCTAGGGAGACATCTTCAGGTTTCTCACATACCCTTCCTCCATGCAATGTAGACACATGTGTTTCACAGGGGATCCAGGAAAGAAAATCTACATTTCCCTGGTCTTTTCCTTTTCGGTGCTCTACTGTAAAACAATAGGTTTGTAGGTCTAGAAACCATTGCATGACTCGAGGGTTGGAATCTTTGCGTTGGCCAATCCAAACTAGGGGTGAGTGGTCTGTAGCAAGTATGAACTTTCATCCCAATAGGTAGTACCTAAGATGGATAATGGCTCACTTGATGGCCAGGGTCCCCAGTTCCAACACAGAGTAATTATTTTCACGTGGGAACAGTTTGCGGCTGGTGAATAATATGGGTTGTTACAATCCATTACAAACCTGGGACAGGACCACTCCTAACACCGTAAGGGAGGTATCTGTCTGTAAGACAAACTCATTAGAGAAGTCAACTACCTTTAGGATTGGGTTCTGACGCACCATCTGCTTCAAGGTGTTATAGCATATCTCATCCTCGTCAGTCCAATGAAGTTTCTGAGGTTCGGCATTGTTAAGTTTATCTGCCAGCTGAGCTGTATTGTCCGAAAAAAAATTAGGTATAAATCATCGGTATTATCCCATTAACCAGAGAAAAGCTCTAAAATCTCTTTTGGTCTTGGGAGGTGGCTTTTTCCTTCTCATGTTGGGGTTGTACATTCCCATCCCCTACGAAGAAGCCAAGATATTTCACAGCTGATTGGGTCAATCTGCACTTAGCTGGATTTGCAGGTTATGCGAGCGTTTCTGAGGTCTTTCATGTTTCATGACTTTCATGATGGCATAAAGATGGTCCTTCCAAATCTTACTATAAATGACGATATCATCAATATAAGCTCCACAGAAATCAGAATAGGGTTGTAAGATTTGATCCGTGAGGTGCTGGAAAGTGTCTGGCGCCCCATATAGACATAAAGGGAGAACTTTAAATTGGAATAATCTTAGCGACATTGAAAACGCTGTCTTTTCCTTATCTGGTCCATACACGGGAAATTACCCCTTGGTTAAATCTAGGGTAGATAGAAAGGTGGCTGCTCCAGGTTTATGAATTAGGTCGTCGATGCGTGGCATGGGATAGGCATCGAAGTCCGATATGGCATTAACTTGACGGAAGTCTATACAGAATATGCAGGACCGATCAGGTTTAGTGACCAACCCGATACGAGAGAACCAAGGGCTTGAGAAGGGTTCAATAATGTTGGCTTGCAACATTTTGTTGACTTCCTCGATCGCTATCTGTTTAAGTGCTTCTGGGAGTCAATATGGTTTTAAATGTACAACTTTACCTTTAGGTGTTCCAATATAGTGATATGTACCGTTTACTCTTCCTGATGTTTCTGAGAATACATTGGGAAATGAAATGGCTATATCTTTTAGATCTTGTTGGTGTTCAGTAGATTGCTCAGAAGGAATTAAATCAAAGCTAACTATGTCTTCAGGAACCAGAAAGGCTAGTACTTTGGCATGGCTGGCTGCCGGGTTCTCTTTCCACTTTTTCAAGAGATTTATGTGATGTTACTGGAATTTCTGTTTTCTATCAGGTTGGGCTACTCTCTAGGTCAATGTTCTTGTTTGTTCTACTATCTCATAAGGTATGTGCCATTTGGAGACAAGCTTATTCTCTGGGGTAGGTAAGAGGACTGGTACTTTCTGACGTATGGAGAATGGGCTTTAATTCATTTTCTTGTCATAAGTGGCCGTTTGTTGGCTCTGGGCTTTTTTCATATGGGTACAAACCAAGTCTCGGACCAACTTCATATATTCTCGCATTCAGGTGGCGGTTTGCGAGATGGGAATTGTCACAGGTTTTCCCCTTTCTCACTTGTGTTTGATGCTTGCTGGATTTCTTGGAAGGAGTCTTCTTGCGTACGGTTCGGGTTTTGTACAACCCCATACGCGCGTCTTTGGGTTCCAGTGTTTCGTTCAGTGTTCTTCGCCCAGGGCCGATAGGAAACTCCAGGAAGACCAGGAACGAAGGAGGAGTACTCGGAGGCGGGTACACGGATTCCGGGATACAGGATAAGGAGGAAGGGAAGATAAGAGGAGGAAGCAAGGGTCTGGGAACCAGGAAGCAACAGAGTTCAGCAAAGGCGAACTACGGAGCACACGTCTAGCCACAGCAATTTGTAGCATTGAGACGCGCGGGGTCGTGGCCTCTTTATAGAACGTGCTACATCTGACGTAAAGCTTGTAGACTGCATTCTGTGTTTAAAGGCCATGTTGGAAGTATAGCAGAGTGTAAGCCCCGATGTGTCAGCGACCAGGAAGTCCAATAGGGGCGCATCCGATGGTTCATGACAGCATGCCTCCTCCGAAAACCTGTCCCATCGGGTTTGCCCGGGTGAATGAGATGGTACCTTCTGAGTAATCTGGGGGTGTTTAGGTTTGAGATTGATTCCCAAGTGCGTTCACTGGGAGGGTATCCTTTCCATTCAACCAGGTACTGATGCTGACCACGTTTGTATCTGGAGTCACATATTCTGTAAACTTCATATTCCAGTTGGTCATTGACAAGTACAGGTTTGGGCCGGAGGGTAGTCCAGGAGGACTGGATGTATGGTTTCATTAGAAACGTAAGAAAAATGGGGTGAATTTTCTTCCAGGAGTCTGGTAATTTGAGTCGGTAGGCCACTGGGTTAATGATTTCTTTTATGGAAAAAGGCCCATAGTACCGGGGAGCCAGTTTATTCAGTCATAGATGTCGGGGCAGTAGTTTCGAGGACAGCCAGATCTTATCTCCTACTGCGTAGGAGCGACCTGGTCCTCTTTTGGAATCCGCATAATGCTTGGCATGAGTTTGGGCGCTTTCTAAGTGCTCTTTGGCTTCCTTCTGTATATTGATGAGAGATTCGATCCAGGAATCAACTGTAGGAACAGGTGTAGGATGTGGGAGGATGGAAGGTAGCACCGAAGGGTGAAATCCTTGGCTGCAAAAAAAGGGGCTGGTCTTGACAGCCGAGTGATCCGAATTGTTGTAGGCGAATTCCGCCACAGGTATTAGAAGTGACCAATCGTCCTGGACCTTAGTAGTGAAGCAACAAAGATATTATTCCAGAGTTTGATTGACATGTTCAGTAGCCCCATTAGTCTGTGGATGATACCCTGAAGAGAGGGCACGTTGGATTCCCAGTATCCGGCAAAGGTGTTTCCAAAATTGAGAGATGTATTGAGGCCCTCTGTCTGATATGATCTTGGAAGGGAGTCCATGAAGTCGGAATATGTGTTCCAGGAAGATTCCAGCAAGTTCTGAGGAAGATGGTAGTTTACATAATGGTGTAAAATGAGCCATATGAGTGAATAAAACTATGGTGACCATGATAGTTGTGTACCCCCTGGAAGGTGGTAATTCCACAATGAAGTCTGTGGCAATAGTCTCCCAGGGCCTTGTTGGTAGTGTGGGCTGAATTAGGAGACCCGCCGGTCTTTGGTTATCATGCTTGTTTTGACTGCAGACTGCACAAGCTTGGATGTACAATCGTACGTCAGTCTTCATTCTCGGCCACCAAAATTGTCTTTGTATTAGACGGAGGGTGTTTGTGATGCCACGATGTCCAGAGTGAAGGGTATTGTGGCTGAGGGTTATTATCCTTTGCTGTAGTTTCTGTGTGGGGATGACTAGACTCTTGTCCTTGAAGAGATATCTGTCCTTTGTTCTCAGATTTCATCGATTCTTTCCTGAATATTCCTTCCATAGCTCAGAGGACTGGGTTTGTATCTGAACATCATCCAGGAGGCTGATTGCTTGAGCTACAAATATCGTATGGGGAAACATCTTAGGGAATGACCAGTCTTCAAGAGTTTCGTAGTCGGGACGTCGGGATAAGGCGTCAGCAATTATATTCTGTGTTCCAGGGACATGATGGATCTGGAACTGGTACTGGGCAAAGAAGAAGGCCCAACAGGCTTGACGGCTATTTCTACATTCCAGAGCCTGTAAAACTTGAAGATTCCGATGGTCCGTGCGGACCTGGACAGGATGTTTTGCTCCTAGAAGTAGATGACGCCACTCTGTGAAGGCTTGACAGATGGCTAACAGTTCCTTTTCCAAAACAGAATAATGGGTTTCACTGGGAGGCAGTGTCCGTGAAAGATACGCAATGGGATGTCCCAGGCTGTCCTCGAACTCCTATTTTAGAACTGCTCCAATGGCGTAGTTAGAGGCATCGGTTTCCACTAGGAAAGGTCGATTGGTGTCAGGTTGAGCCAGGATGGGAGCTTGTGTAAACTCTGTCTTCAACCGTTGGAATGCCTCCTCTTGGGCTGTTGTCCAAAGAAAGGGAGTATCTTTTTTCAACAAGGCAATGATCGGTTGCACTATCTCGGAAAAAGGAAGGTTTGAATTTCCGGTAAAAGTTAGCAAGCCCAAGGAAGATTTGGATTTGTTTCATGGTAGTCGGAACAAGCCAGGATAGTATGGCTCTTACCTTGGAGTGATCCATTCCAATACCTTCTGGGCTAAGGACAAATCCTAGATAGTGAACAGTAGAGACATGGAAATGACACTTCTCGGGTTTAGCCAGGAGCTTGTGTTCACGTAGCCGTTGTAACACTGCCTTAACATGCTCCTCATGCTTAAGATGGTCCTTAGAGAATATTAAGATATCGGCCAGATACACTATAATGAAGAGGAACAACATATTTGCAAACACCCGATCCATGAAGCGTTGGAAGACCGCTGGGGCATTTGCAAGTCCGAAGGGCATGACCAAGTACTTAAAGTGACCAAAGGGTGTTCTAAAGGTTGTCTTCCATTCGTCTCCTTCTCTAATACGGATCAGATGGTAGGCACCTCTGAGATCCAATTTAGTGAAGATTACGGCTCCTCTTACTGCTTCCAGGATGTCTGAGATCAAGGGCAATGGATAGCGATCTTTCAGGGTGCACTGATTTAAGCCACGATAATCAAGACAAGGTCTGAGCTCATTGGTATCCTTTTTTGGAACAAAAAACAGTGAGGCTCCAGCTGGGGATTTGGATGGTCGTATGGTGCCATTTTCAAGGTTAGTATCTAAGTATTCATGGAGGGCACTTTTCTCAGGTTCAGATAAGATGAACATCCTTCCAAAGGGAATCACAGCTGAAGGTTCAGTATCAATAGCACAGCCTTCCGGTCTATGAGGAGGTAAGGCTTGAACTATGGCAAAAGAGAACACATCAGCATATTCCTGATAGACTTTAGGAACCTAGATGATATTTGAGACTGTGAGCGGGCCTTGATGGTCTGCCGAGGTTCCTTCCGAAGGTGTCGGGGTGGAATCTAGGAGTAAGCAATGAGACATGCAATGTTCGGAACCCAGGAACAAGTAACCTGCTGCCCAATCAATGTATGGGTTGTGTTTTTGTAGCCAGGACATACCCAAAACCATTGGGTAATGGGCGGACTTTATGATGTCAAACTTTATCTTCTCTCGATGGTGGTTTATTGCGAGCACAATTTCCTTGGTTTGAAGGGTTATGGGTCCTGAAGAAAGGGGTCATCCATCGATTGCTTCTACGGGTTACATGATATCTCGGGTTTCATATGGAATGTGGTGTTTAAAGACCCAATCTTGATCTATGAATATCCCCATAGCTCCACAATCCACCAATGCCGAAATGGGGTAGGTTTCCTTCTTGGATGGCGATAGAAAGGCCAGTAATATTACCAGATTGTTTTGTCCAGGAGAGTTCAAGGATGGAATAGATGTGGAGCAAACATCTCTCTCCCGAAACTGTGCTCCATCTAGGATCGGGAGCTGGCGTTTCCCGAATGCCGTGAAGGGCTAAGGGACACTCTCTCACTAAATGTTTGTCCGAGGCACAATACTTACATAACCCCGTATGGATCCTTCGCATCCTTTCTTGGGGAGATATGGGTCCACGAAAAGCCCCTAATTGCATGGGTTCGGGTTTGTTACTAGGGGCAGGAATAGAATCAGGCTTTGAGGAGGGCTCTACGGGGATTTTCTGGATGGGCATCTTGGTCTTCCTTTTCTCTGCCTTCCTTTCCTGAATGCGGAAGTCGATCTGCAGAGCGAGAGCCATAAGGGCTTGGAATGAACTTGGTCGAGCCACTCTGGCTAGTTCATCCTTGATGTCTTCATTTAGCCCTCTTCGAAAAAGAGTGAAGCAGGCTTCTGAGGACCAGTCCGCTTCTTTAGCCAATTGTTTAAAGCAAATTACATACGTAAGCATGTCCTCAGAGCCTTGTTGAAAATCGAGGAGACGTTCCTGAGGACTATAGACCTGTTCTAGGCAGTCAAACATGGTTTTAAGAGCCTGAATGAATCCGTCATAGTCATCCAGGAGGGCATCTCCGGCATTAACTAAAGGTGTGGCCCAGGTTAATGCATTCCCGGAGAGGTGCGAAATAATAAAGCCCACCTTAGCCCTGGAAGTAGAGAAATAATAGGGCTTGAAAGTAAAGTGGACTAAACAGGAGTCAAGGAATCCACAAAGGTCTTTTGCAGACCCATCGTATTTGCCAACAATGCCACCCAATAGTACGCTCTCTTTCAGAGCGGAGTCACGGGACAAGACTAATTGTTTTAATGCAGCATTCTCTGCCTTTAGATTTTGTACTTCGGTCGTTAGTTCTTGCATGCCGCGCATAAGATCTTGAACGGCCGCCTCCATATCCGTGTTGACTTCAGTTAGGGTGCGTCTCAATCTGTCACAGGTTTCCCCCTTTCTCACCTGTGTTTGATGCTTGTTGGATTTCTTGGAAGGAGTCTTCTTGCATACGGTTTGGGTTTTGTACAACCCTGTACGCGCGTCTTCGGGTTCCAGCCTTCATTCAGCGTTCTTCGTCCAGGGCCTATAGGAAACTCCCGGAAGTCCAGGAATGAAGGAGGAGTACTTGGAGGCGGGTACACGGATTCCGGGGTACAGGATAAGGAGGAAGGGAAGATAGGAGGAGGAAGCGAGGGTCCGGGAACCAGGAAGCAACAGAGTTCAGCGAAGGCGAACTACGGAGCATACGTCTAGCCAAATCAGTAGCGTTGAGACGCGCGGGGCCGCAGGGGCGTGGCCTCTATATAGAATGTGCTACGTCTGACGTAAAGCTGGTAGACAGCGTTCTGTGTTTAAAGGCCATGTTGGAAGTACAGCAGAGTGTAAACCCCGATGTGTCAGGGACCAGGAAGTCCAAAAGGGGCGTCTCAATCTGTGGATGTAGAATAGCACTTAACGTAGACCTTTCGTGGAATAGACCCGAAGCGCAATATACATCTGCCAAAGTTGCCCTCAGCTTAATTGTTTGCACGCTTATTCAACGGTCACTTGTGTTTGTGCCAAGGTTGTATCCCAAGGGCGTCCAATGGTTCATGACAGGAATAGGGGCATCCTCTCATTCTTACCAGGTTTCCCGGAGCATGTCCAGGACCTCTTGGAAGCTTGGGGGGTTTTCCTCAATGCAAATAGTGCCCATTGGATCATTCGGTCACAGTCTATCCCGTCCTTGTCTACCAGTTTCCGTAGAATGAGGTTTAGGGTTTTATTGATTCTTTCTACCAAGTCATCGGTTTGAGGATGGTACGCAGAAGTTCGCAAGGTGGTAATATGGAGTAGCCTTTCAGAGTTCAAATTAGCCATTTGGGCTAAGGACAAATACTAGATAGTGAACAGTAGAGACATGGAAAAGACACTAGGCTGTGAGTAACCACGTGGCTTTCTTCCTCTTTGAAGTCAAGATTGTACCATGGAGAACAGCATCTCTCCCCGGCTTGGTTATTAGCAGAGGAGGGTCTTGTGTACCATTGGCACCTGCTGCAACACATGCTGGCTATTGTTTGTGGTCTTATGATTCTTTCTGTGGATGTTTCACAGGCCTTAGTCAGAAAGGGCAAGGTCACTTCTCTCCTTGTCACCCTCTCGATATGTACCGTCTTTCTCCTCCTCTTGAACTGCCATGCTGTGTTAGCACTCACGTAGGCCGGTCTGCCTTGCTCGTCTTGTGCTCCACCTTTTATCCCTGTGGGGAAGGGAAAGGGCTGTCAGGTGTGTGTGATTCTGGTCAATTGCCTAACTTTGCCTGACCCTTGTATTGGCACAGGTCAGGTAAACGGCTCTAGTGTTAGTACGGTGTCTTTCGTGGTGTGCGAAAGTGTTCATGTCAAAAAGGGGGGGGTTTGGAATATCCTACGTGGTAGGATGGGGAAAAGGGGTTGAAAGAATGGGGATACCAAATCTCACCCATTGGTGTCCCACCCCCACTCCCCAAGGACCTCCCATCCAGGTGATCCTCCCTCACTGGTCCACCCCCCAGTAACTGGATCCAATAGCGATGGCTGTGTCCTGGCCACCTGGATGATAGATCCCGAGGGACTAGCTGGGGAGACACCTTCAGGTTCCTCACACCTCTCCAACCAGCTGTGTGCAACTGCCCCCATCTTCCTGCCAGCTCTGCCACCTCGAACAGCTGTGTGCAAGGGCTGAGCTGACTTTGCTATATACTTTTCCGGCATCCATATTCCACGCCTAGAATCCCCAAACTTTTTCCAGCATTGAAAATGTTTCAAAGCAAAATATTGAGGACACAAGCGTCATCAGCAACTAGGAATTGTGCCAACAAATACATTTTAGCTGACAGCACCATTCTTGTGTAAATCTTGGCCAAGGATATGTCATCATTCAACACTAGGAATTGTTCCAACAAATGTGTCAACAAACTACATAATCCTATTTAACACTACAGAATAAAACTACATAAAGGACTGCATTTTGTAGTTCACAATGTTTGCCGTTATCTATGTTTTGCATTTTGTGAACAAAACAAAAGAGGTGATGGCTGGAAGGTTTAGAACATTGCGAAAACATTTGCCTCCATCCTAGAAAAAGCCTGCATAGCAGTGAATGGCATTGTTTGCACAGTAAGAGTGGAATGTTCCTGGCTCAAGGCTGTTTGGCGCGCAGCCCGGGCTATTGGAAAAAAACTGTACTGTACCTCATCGCAACATCCAAAAGCAAATCTCACGGCTTGCACTTCACTAATTATTTAACTGTTTTCATTGCACTGTTCATTGAGTAAGAAGACCTGGTTGGCGGTTCAGAACACATGCCATCCTAAGCATGACTAATACGGGCAGACATGGGGAATACATGTCAGGAAGCCTGCAATCTGGATGCAGGGCACATTTAATGCCCCAAATTAAAGGAGAATGTTTCTGTGTCATAAGTCTGTCAACATGGGACAGCTGAAAGGCCCTGAGGCCGTCCCTGCACACAGAGGACCATCAAACTGAACAATAATATATACAATCATATGTGAGTGACAAGGTAGCTCAATTGGTTACTAGCTTGCCTCAAGCGTCTATGTTTTGAATGCAGTACACTAGTGTGAACCCCAGCAGGGATTAAATCAAAGCTTGATCCTTCTGAGCTCTGTAAATTCAGTGCAATGAAACATTTGGTTAAAGGTTTTTACAGAACTATGGTGCAGAGCATAATATTATGAATAGATCTAGGGGAACCAGGGAATTCATGAGGAGGGCCAAGCTAGGTCCGACACCTGGGTTCCCAGCTTGGATCTAAAGGCCAAACAAGGCCCGAAGCCAGACAAAATGGCAGCTGAAAACCAAAACAATATTTTGCCAATCACAAACACACATATGTGCAAACTAGACCTGGTGCTGAAAAGACACACGAACAAGTGTCAAAATAGCAGCCAGATTTAACATTCTGGGTTCACCTTTCAACCAAGGTGTGCGATTCTGAGCAAATCATTCAATATCACTGTTGAAACAAAGTTATTAGAAAATCCTGTGCATGAGTGTGCATGGTAAGGATGGCAGACATCCAAGTCCAAATGATAGTGATGTGTTATCATATAGCACTTACACTTAAGCGCTTTATGTACAACAAATATTCATACAATATCACCGAACCTGTGTTGGCACTCATTTATCAACCTCAGAAGGTTGAAAGGTAGAGTTGGCCTTGCCGGGATTCTAACCTGCAAATCACACACACATTGTAGCTACGAGTGCTCAACCCACTGAGCTATCTTACCGGCTATAGATATCTTACCAGCTACCGTAAAATGAGAAATTACATGTCTGAATGTTCTCAAAGTCAGAAAGCAAATTACACTACTTTGTGGATACCATTAAACTGGTAACTGAGATTTAACAGCAGGCCAGGTTGGCAAAATACATACCATTCGGAGGGTTCCTAACTGTGGGCCTCATTACGACCCAGGCGGTAAGTTACCGCCTGGGCCGTGACTTTACCACCATGGCGTAAACTACGTTTACGCCATGGTGGTTGGCGGATTTACCGCCCCATTCCAACCTTGGCGGGGCGGTAAATCCCCATTTTCCCATTTACCCTTCCCCATTCCCATTTTGCCCCATAGGGCATAATGGGAGTGGGGAAGGCGTTAATTACGCCACCGTAAATTACGGTGGCGTAATTAACTCCATGGTCCCTTAGCGCCATGGATTTTAACACCTGCTGAAAGCAGGTGTTAAGTCCGCCATGGCGCTAAGGGACCTCGTACTCAGGCGGTAAGGGTCGGCGCTGTTTACGCCGCCGTAAAACCCTTACCGCCTGAGTTGTAATGAGGCCCTGTGTATTAAAACATTTAGTGTAGTGCAGGGAAAGCAGCACACTCACACAGCATCCCGTACTCTGGTAATTCGTTGCCTCCTTCATGCAAAGAAACATCCTGAACAGCATGCCAGGGAGATAGGAAAGATAGACGCATTACAACAAAACATCAATTGTGGCAGAATGAAATCAAGGGCCACTTAATGTGCTATGGTCAAACATTTCTACACTGTACACAAGCTTTTAGGGCCAAGGATTTTATCAAGTGACCGAAGACACCAAGATGGAATGTCTTATGATGATCGTAACAGAGAGAAGGGCAGAAAAAACATGCTATAATTGAAACTTGTGAAAAGCGAAAGAGGGCCTGATTCACAGAAGCATTTTATAATGGTGCATTCCCATAGGAAAACGCTTTGTGAATCAGGCCCATAGTCCGAAATTGATGCTTATTCTACTCTAAATGCTTTTGGAAGTTTTGTCTGAATTGTGAATTTGAGGTGTTTAAGAACAGATTAAATCAGTGACTCATCCCCTGAAGTGTGAAATAAACCTGTAACGAGTCTAGCAATAATTGTATAGAATTCCAGAAAGACAAATTATTTGTTATTACTATTCTTTCTTATTTAGGTTCACAGCTCAAAGTGTTACACTTGCAGAACACCCTGTTTTTTTTAAGAGGCCTGAACAAGAAAGCCAACCACTCCAGAAACAAAGGGCTACATGGTGCTGGCCACAGCCCAGGAGCTTCAATTTTCCCATATTTTTTAGGGGTTCCAAGGGAGACCACAGGGGTCGAGGTGCGACCCCAGACGATCCCCAAATGATGTCCCTGTTCATTGTGCACTTACTCCCAACTAAAATAGTACAATCTAACATTTCAATGATGGAGTGTCATGTAAAGTCTTCATTTAAATTTAGTTACAATCCATGAAAGCGTTGGCTCTCAAAATATAAATACTCATACCATTGGCAATATTTATATTTAATCTAGTGTTTTAAAATATTGATAGCTGTGGTTTAAAAGATTGAAATGTGCACTACATTGACTTTGAATGTGCTTAAAATTCACCCTCCACCGCAAACAGTTCCTGCTTTGTAATGTTAATCTCCGCAACAAAAGCAAAATCCACAAGGTGCTCAAGGCCCCTCCAGGCCCATTTTTATGCAGAAGATGATAAGGTAAGTGGAGATGCTAAGCACTGGATTTCAAGAGGAGCGTTGCCTGCTTTCTCCAGGCAGGAGTATGTGGGGCCAATGGGAGGGCAGGTGGGGAGGAAGGGCGTGAGAGTGAGTCACTGGCAGAATACTGCTTTTGTTTTTTTGTTTTTTTTAAAAAGAGGCTGGTACTAGGCTGCTCTCAGCTCTGTTCTGAGGACCCATTGGCTTGAACCTCTATTTATTAGAACTTCTCTCCTTTGATGCACTTTCTTAGAAGGTGCCGTCTGATCGGCACTCCCTGTTTTAGGCGAGCCTTTCGGCGCAGCCACAGTGGCACGACAGCCAACGCAGCACTGCTCATTCAGCATGAGGGTGATTAAGTGCAGCAGTTGACATTTAGCAGCTCTGCCAAATTCTCCCTTGTGCCAAACAGGCATATAAACAAATTAAAAACATACCTGCATATTAGCGGATTTGATCACGGATCTCCGGTCCCCAAGGCTTGGCACTCAGCCTCAAGACCAAACAGGATTATGCTTTAAAAGGCACATCTCTGGTCTCTTGGCTAAGTGCCAAGCTTTGAAGAATGGAGACCACGGATTGGAAACCAGTAAGTGCAGTTCCATTTAAACTGAGAGTAGCGGCCCTGTAGTTATGATTAAGTTGCTCAAGCCATAGGAAACCAGTTTTTGGGCAGCTTATAACATTATTGCTGTTAGTCGAAGTTGTACGAAACTTTACCAAATAAGAATATGGCCACGTCTAAATTATTATGCAAAGTTTTGTGCGGTTTAGTCAAGGTAGGGGCAAAGTTGCAGGAGGGGTTCCACAACTTTTGAAACCCGATTGACATGAATTGAAACTTTTTTTGCTCACAGCTATAGCTCAAACTGCTGGACAGATTTGGACCAAACTTGTAGAAGGAGCGGCAGCTTGGACCCGTAAGCGTGCATTTGCAAATTTGGAGTTAATCCGTCCAGTAGATTTTTTTAAAGTGCCCAAAATGTGAGTAAACAAAATTATTGATATCTCCTTCCGGTCCGCATACTCATCTTCTTGGTTTGGTGGCACCTCTGGGTCAATCAGGGAGCCATGCAACATTCACATACATTGTATGTGCAGCTGATTGGTCATGAGGTTGTCAAAACTTGAGGTTGTCAAAACTTTTGAACCGGATGCCATGTTGGATTTGCAAACTGTGCCCGCGGTCTGCGGTCATCACGATAAAAACATATTAAGAAACACAACATTACACTTGTCAAACTAATGAAACAATCTCTGCGGAGGTGAGGGCTGATGAGGATGGGATGGATAAGAACAGAAAAAGCAAATAATCAGGTGTTTTTTCATCCGCAAAGTCTCTGAATATCTCAGACGTTCAGGGACATTTGTGAGATGTTCACAAACTTGACAAAAGTGTGAGGACATCCATGTATATTTCTGCATTTTAGGGCTGATGAAGAGCAGTTTTTGGATGGCTTATAACTTTGGCCACATTCAATGAAACTTCATGAAATTTTGCAGTATAATTGTAGACCCAACTCTGAACAATTTGGTACCATTTCACTGACCATGGCCACCAGGGTACCGGCAATGGGGTTAAAATGGACATGGCCACCAGAGACCCGCTATGTGGTATAGTTTTTTTAAATCGGGATAGGTTTGAATGGGAGAAAACAAATCTGCTTGTGGCTCCCACCCCTAAGTGCTGGACGGGATTGCAGCAAACATGCACGAGGAGCATCAGCAAGGACCTGAAAGCATGCTTTTGCAAATCTGTCCAGTGTTTTATTTTTTTCAAAGTATCAAAATGTAAGTACAAAAATAGTGATATAACTTTGGTGCCTGGGCAGTGGGCCGGGCCCTCGGCAAGGACACATGTCTACTGTGTTTTGCTTATTGGGGCATGCAGCATGTCCAAAGGCCATGCACCATGGATTGTGAAGACTGGCCCTGGCAGCAATCCATGAGCACTGGCGATTGGTCACATTATGGAGGTATAGCGGACACTAGACTAGATGCAGGGTAAGTGCAGTGGATAACAGGGGTGGTTTGGTGGGGCTGGGGTCATGGTCGAGCCTCATGTCCTGGACAATTCAACCATGACTTGCATCCCCAGCATGCACTGCTCGATGCGCTGAAAAAAATATGTTCGTTGATGGAGGTTTATTGTTCTTTTATATATGTTAAAAGATGAATTATTAATCACTTATGTACAGTGCTGTAACATCATGAAACATTTTTGCTTTTAAAAACCTATGAAATTGACTACAAAAACTTTGTTAAAGGGACATTATAGTTGAATTGCACTAATAAAAATGTATGGAATTCACAGAAAAAATGTTGCTAAATGGACATTATGTTTAAGTTGCACTAGTAAAAACCTATGAAATTCATTGAAAAAACGTTGTTAAAGGGACGTTGTGGTTGCAAGGTAAAATGGAAAAACCAAAGAAATTCCCCATTTATGGTAAGCTATGCAATCATAACTCATGCCATCAACATAACACCCAGGACATCAATGATGATATCACAAATGGCATCATTGATGACATCACTGATGACATTGCATATGAAAAGTCCATAGAAGAGGTGTTGTTTAGAATGTTGCTAGCAACATATGAAGGGTGATGGAGAGACCTCTCATGAACTACTCGATGTATCACAAAATGTACTTATTGAAACAGAAACGTTCTATTGAAGTGTTGTTAATACAGCAATCTAATAATGCAGACACATACGCAATATCTGGCCACTTTGAATATCTGGTGATGCCCTTTGGTCTCGCCAGTGCCCCTGCAGTATTTCAACATTTCATGGATCGGGTCTTTTCTGACATGCTGTTACTTTTTGTCATAGTCTATCTGGACGATATTCTAATTTACTCCAAAGAACCTCAGGCCCGTCAAGAACATGTACAAGCAGTTTTACAATGCCTACGTGAACACAAGCTCCTGGCCAAGCCTGAAAAATGCCTTTTCCATGTATCAACCGTTCATTATCTTGGCTTTGTGCTTAGTTCCAAAGGTATTGGAATGGATCCATCCAAGGTTGAATCTATCCTGTCTTGGCCCGCTCCCACTTCAGTAAAACAGACCCAATCCTTCCTGGGACTTGCTAATTTTTACAGGAAATTCATACCCACGTTTTCGGACATAGTTCATCCTATTGTAACGCTCTTATAGAAAGACACTTCATTCCATTGGTCTGCGACTCAAGAGAAGGCCTTTCAACAACTGAAACTGGAATTCACTTGTGCTCCAATCCTAGCTCAACCTGATATAGATCGACCCTTTTTGGTAGAGGCAGATGCATCCGACTATGCCATTGGAGCAGTGTTAAAACAAGAACTGGAGGACAAGATGGAGCATCAGTGGTCGAAGTGAGCGGGAGCGGTTGGGAGCGGTGCTCCTCTACTTTTTTAAATTAAGTTTTACAGCTCCTATACTTTTATTTTGAAAAGAAACTGTTCCGGAACAGTTTCGTTTTAAAATAACAGTGTAGGAAGAAGTTGAAACGTGCACTTTCAGTGCACAGCACTGAACATTCCCTGAAACAGCAGGCACATGTGTTTGGGGTTTGTATTGTGTGTCAGAGGGGGCAGGGCAATTGGGTTTGTGAGGAGCAGGGCAGGCCAGCAGGGAACATAGTTCCACTACTTCTTTTCTTACACTTCGACCACTGTGGAGCATCCTATTGCATACCTATCCCGTACCTTGACTCCTAGTGAGACTCATTATTCCGTCCTGGAGAAGGAACTATTAGCTATCCGGCAAGCCTTCACTGACTGGCGTCATCTCCTTTTGGGTGCCAGAACAAGTTTGCATGGATCACCGAAACATACAAATCCTACAGTCCTTGGAATGCAGAAATAGCCGTCAGGCCCGTTGGACCTTCTTTTTTGCCCAATATCAATTTCAAATCCACCACTTTCCTGGAACACATAACCTCATAGCTGATGCCTTGTCCAGACATCCTGATTATGAACCCCTTGAAGCCCGGACCTTCCCCAAGATGTTTCCTAACACAGTGTACGTAGCCCAAGCCAATACTTTGCTGGAGGATATTCGCGCTAAGACACCTTCTTCCAAACTCTGGAAGGAATATAAAGGAGATAATCTAAGGAATTTCATGATGAAGGACGGATATCTTTTCAAGGAAAAACGGCTGGCTATTCCCACCCAAGAGCTGAGACATAAGATCATGAAGCTATGCCATGATACCCTCCATTCAGGACACTGAGGAATCACCGACACCTTCCGTCTTATACAGAAACAGTTTTGGTGGCCAAGGATGAAAGACGACGTAAGAACCTATGTCCAATCCTGTGCAGTGTGCAATCAGAATAAATATGATAACAGAAGACCAGCGGGTCTCTTACACCAACCGGCAATACCGACACGACCTTGGGAAATCATCGCCACAGATTTTATCGCGGAATTACCCCCATCCAGAGGATACACGACCATAATGGTTACCTTCGATTTGTTTACACGTATGGCTCACTTTACACCTTTGTTCAAGCTACCATCCTCATCTGAATTGGCTGGGATTTTCCAGGAACATATATTCAGGCTTCATGGACTACCTTCCAAAATCATTTCCGACAGAGGGCCCCAGTACATATCCCAGTTTTGGAAACAGCTATGTCAAATATTGGGAATCCAGCGTGCATTGTCCTCGGGGTATCATCCACAGACCAATGGAGCAACTGAACGAGTCAACCAGACCCTAGAACAGTACCTTTGTTGCTTCGCCACCAAAGTCCAGGATGATTGGTCGCTCTTGATTCCTGTGGCTGAATTCGCTTACAACAATTCAGATCATTCAGCTATCAAGACCAGTCCATTCTTTTGCAGTCAAGGATTTCACCCTTCAGTTCTACAATCCGTTCTTCCACATCCTGCCTCAGTTCCTGCGGTCGATTCCTGGATTGAAACACTGCTCAACGTACACATGGACGCCAAGGAACATCTGGAAAAGGCCAGAAAAGATGTCAAACAATATGCAGACACCAAAAGGAGGCCTAGTCCTTCTTATGCAGTGGGAGATAGGGTTTGGCTGTCTTCGAAACTCCTTCCTTGACATCTACGACCAAATAAACTGGCTCCCAGGTATTATGGACCTTTCTCCATAAAGGAAATTATTAATCCAGTGGACTTTCGACTCCAACTTCCAGAGTCGTGGAAAAGGATTCATCCAGTCTTCCACACTTCTTTGTTAAAACCATTTGTACAATCCACTCGAACTGCTCCAAGACATACTCCAGTACTTGTCAATAACCAACTTGAATTCGAGGTCTCCAGGATATGTGACTCCAGGTACAGGCGAGGTCAACTCCAGTATCTGGTTGAATGGAAAGGATATCCTCCCAGTGAGCGCACCTGGGAACCCGTCCCAAACATGAATGCCCACTGATTGATACAAAGATATCATCATATACACCCAGGCAAACCCGGAGGTGCGGGGCTTAGGAGGAGGCACACTGTCATGAACCGCCGATTACGTCCATTCTGGACTTCGTGGTCCATGATGCATCATGGTCTGAACTCTGTGATCCTTCCAACATGGCCGCCAGTTTCAAAACGCCGCTTACCAGCCCTTGTGCGTTACGTTCAACTTCCTACTAAACAGCCACGCCCCCGCGGCTCTGCGCATCTCAACGCTACTGCTTGGAGTAGTTAGACATGTTTTGCCGGAGTCCGCTCGGTGCTCTCTTCCGAGTCCTTGTTCACATCTTCCTAATTCTAGTACCCGTTCGTTCCCTTTCCTTTCCTTACCTGCTTCCGTGAATCATTCCTGGATCCTTTCTGTGCTCGGTCCTACAACGCTTCCGTACCTAGGAGCCTGGACACTGTTTCCTTCCTGGTTCCCAGTCCTGGATGTTTGAACGCTACCCAGCGAAGGACACTCGTAACCCTCACGCTGGAATCCGAAGACCTGCGCAGGGGCCTGTATATATCTCGGACAGTACGAAAGAAGGAAGCCCGTTCCAAGAAGGTCGCAAGTAAAGAGAAACAGGTGAGAAGGGGAGAGACTTGTGACATCAAGAACCTGTTATCTCTAAAACAGGAAGTGGGTTAAATCTCACCAAGGACCTGTAATTTCCAACACAGGAAGTAGGTTAAATCTCGCCAAGAACCTGTAATCTCCAAAACAGGAAGTAGGTTAAATTTTACCAAACACCTGTAATTTCCAACACAGGAAGTAGGTTAAATTCCACCAAGAACCTGTAATCTCCAAAACAGGAAGTGGGTTAAAACTCACCAAGAACCTGTCATCTCCAAAACCAGAAGTGGATTAAATCTCACCAAGCACCTGTAAATTTCAACACAGGTTAAATATCATTCTCATATGAACTGTTCTTTCATTTGGACAAGGGAAGTTTGTGATATATTTCAACCTTCTGCCTGCTGTGGTTCAGTACAAAAGATAATCACATGAATGAACCTTTTTCGCCAAAGACATGTAATTTTGTTGCCAATTCATCACTTTTAATTGCTTCTTGATGGTCAGCTTTAAATTATCAAGTGTATTTCCGTCAATATCATTTAAATTCACAGCAAAAAGTAGTCTTTCACACGTCCACGTAGTGCTCCTGTTATACTAGCATTCTATAATTTTGGCACTCCACACAATAATTTCACATATACATTTAGAGCCATCATTTCATCCAGTGTTCCAATTGAGACCAGACCCACATCTAGCTGAATACATTCCATCAGGTTATCCTGGGTAGGAAGCCCAGTAGCACTCTGCAATGTTTAGCATACATTTTATCCAAAAATGTACAGCACTCAAAGACCCAAAATGTCCATGCCATAAGAAATAGTCGCTAGAATGTTCTGTTTATTAAGCCTTACAAATGGACATAAACTAAAGCCACCATAAGCAAACAGAAACTTCTTCACGACTAAGATTTGTTGGTCAAGTTTCAGTCAGTCATTAATACTCTATTCGGCAAAATAAACAAACATACAAACATAAAGGATAAAACATGCAAACATTGTCAGTCATTAATACTTAAAATTGCACTGTTAAACCTAGGCCTTTTTCCCAATATTCAGGACTCTCAAACTTAGGCGGGTTTTTCCTGTTTTGAATTGCATTGTGAAAGTAGCTAAAATTGCACTGTTAAACCTAGGCCTTTTTCCCACTATTCTGAACTCTCAAACTTAGATGGGTCTTTTCTCCTATCTTAAAATTGCATTGTGATAGTCTTTTAAATCTGAGAGTCCTTAGTCCTGTCCAATTGTTCAACTTGTGTCACCTCTCCACCCCGTCGTCTTGCACCCTGCCTTGTGTCCTTCCCCTGTGTTCTCCTCTTCCCTCACTTTCCTTTCCTCTGCCCTCCCTACCTACTCTATGGTGCTCTCTGTCTCTCCTATTTTCTCTAACTGCTTCTCTATCGACTATCCTGTTATCCTCACTAAATCTGGTAGGAAGAAGTTTAAAAAGGACATCCTGGTCTCCAACCCAGGCCTCCCTATCGCCAACACCTATACCAGTGCCTCCTCCAGGCAAACTTTCCCGACATCCTCTTTGTCGTTCCCTCTCCAGACCCAAGGACTCTACGTATGATCTCTGTGCTCTCCCCTTTCCCTTCTTCTCCCATTAATGGTGGCACCCGGTGGGAGACCCTCCTGAGTTCCTTCCACCCATCTAAGTTCATCTTTAATGTTTATGTGAATGGCACCATCTTGGTCCAAGGCCCCCAGGCCAGCCTGCTCCTATTCGATAGACACTTCCCGCGTCTCATCAATTTCCTCCCTTCTCCTGCTGTCCCCTCTCTCCCCTCCATGGCCTCCTCAGCTCCCCCTGCTGCCTCCTCCTTGGCTACCTTGCCCGCTCCTCCTTCCCTTTATGCCACCCCTCTGGCTTCTTCTACACCTCCGCAGGGAGTACCTCTGATGTGTACCTCTCCCCGGAAGTCTTTCAAGGATGGCAACCTCCTCCATATTGCCACTCTTAACTCTCGCTCAGCTGTCAAACACTCCTCTGACATCTGCCGCCTTCTTGAGGAACATGACCTTGATGTCCTCGGTCTCACCGAGACATGGTTCACGGCCAGCTCTGTCACGAGCTTTGACACTCTCCTCCCTGATGGCTACAAGATCCTCTCCGCGCCCAGGTACAACCGCTCTGGAGAGGGTGTAGCCCTGATCTTCCCTGAGTGGATTCCTGACTCTGTCATTCCTACGCAGGCCTACTCCTCCTTGAATGCCTTGTCTGCAGGCTCTCTCTCTCTCCTAGCCACTCCCTTATTGTGGCTACTATCTATCGGCCACCTGGTCAGATCTGCTCCTTCCTCTCTGAGTGGGCGGACATCTCCTCTTCCCACCTGGTCTCGACCACTCTGCTCCACCTTCTGGGAGACTTCAATATCCACCTGAATGCTTCCTGCCCTTCCTTAGGACTCTTTCGCGACCTCTGCGACTCTCTCTCACTCTCTTTTCTCCCCTCTGGCCCGACTCACTCTGCAGTGCATACTCTGGATTTCTGATCTCCTCAGACCTTCCCCTCTCTATCCGTCTCACCACTCCTCTCTCCTGTAGTGATCACTTTCTCCTTTCCTCCCAGCTCACCCTCTCTACCCCTCAGGCCAAGCTGACTCCATCGATGCCACCCACCTTCTCGGTCATTCGACACATGAAGCGCGTGTCAGTTGAGGCGTTTGCCACAACACCCCTGTCCCAATTTTGGCTGACTCACACCCTGAAACAGCCCTTTCCATGCTCTATTCTGCTATATCTGACACTCTCGATGTTCTCCCCCCTGTCATGAGGATCCGTCTGAAGCCCAAAGCCAAGTGCAACTCCTGGTATGACTCAGACCTCGTCACCCTTAAACGCAAGTGCAGGGTGGCTGAGAGGAAATGGCGTGCTTCATTTTCATCTTCTGACAAACTGGCCTGCCGCCTGCTCCAAAGGCAATACCGTCTCTCTGTCCGCACTAAGAAGAGAGCCCATATCCAAGCCTGCATCTCTGTGGCATCCAAAAACCCGTCTGAACTCTTTAAAATCTGCAAGGAACTGGCCAATCCTGCCGCAGTCTCTACCTCTCCTGTCCCTTCCCAGGACCTCTGCACAGCATTCGCTTCTCACTTCATCTCTAAAACGCAGGACATCCTGTCCTCTCTCTCCTCCTCTCCCCTTCCTTCTTCTACTCCCTGCTCTTCCTCTGGCCTTTATTCGGCCTCCTCTCCTCCCCCTTCTCAGCCTTTCCCCTGTTCTCCTCAGACAAGGATTCTAGACAAGTCCGATCTATGAAAGTCTCGTCAAAACAGGTGCATCCCTGTTCCTCCAAAACTATGAATGACCACATTGACTCTGTGGCCACTGCCCTGGCTGACTTCTGCGACCACTCTTTTGCCACTAGAGTCTTCCCTTCCCCTCTGAAGCACTCCTTTGTGCACCTCCTTCTTAATAAACCCTCTGCCGACCCATCCTGCCTGGATAACTATCGCCCAATCTCCAGTACTCCTTTCCTGGTCAAACTCTTGGAAAAACTAGCCATTTCCCAGCTCAATCTTCACACTGAATCACTTGGTTGTCTCCAGGATCATTGGTCTGGTTTCAGAGCTGCCAGGAGCATGGAAACTGCTCTCTGAACATCTGTGAAGTCCTGCTCTCCAATATTGATTCCAACACCCCTTGTGTCCTCATCTTACTTGATCTCTCTTCTGCCTTCTGCACGGTCAACCAAGCCATCCTGCTCATCCGTCTCCATGATAACCTGGGGATCACTGGTCAGGCCCTGGCATGGCTGAATTATTTTCTCTCTGATCGACCCTCCCAGGTTCAACTTGAGTCCTTCCTCTCCTCTATCTCTATCTCTACCTGTGGTGTCCCCAAGGGGTCTAGCCACTTTATCTGGCTTTTCAACTAATACCTGGCAGTTCTTGCCTACCACATTGCCTTGCTCTGCCCCAACTTCCAGTGCTATGCGGATGACACTCATCTCATTTTCAGGCTACCCTCAGCCACCTCCTCTCCCTCTCTCATTTCTGACAGTCTGTCCGCCATCCGGGAGTGGTGTGCCACCAATGATCTCTGCCTTAATGCCAGTAAGACCAAGATTCTCCTCATCGGCACACCCACACCCTCAGCCTTCTTCTAAATCTGCCTGATTCCATCCCATTGCCCTCTGCAACTCATCCAGAATAGGACTGAAAGACTTGGCCTTGACCTCAAGCCCAGGGATCGTACCTCTCCAGGACTGAAATCTTTGCACTGCCTCTCAGTGGCTGCAAGGATTAATTTCAAAACCCTCTGCATTGTCCACAAGGCCTTCTGTGGCCTGGGGCCTAAATACCTTCAACTCTCTCTCCCTAAATATCTTCCTTCTCGAGCTCTTCGCTCTTCTGCCTCCAACTCCCTCAGTGTCAGTCGCTGCTCCAAGCAATGAGTTGGTGGTAGATCTCTTTCTTTGGCTGGGGCCTCCCTCTGGAACAGCCTTCCTGCCCTCATGAAAGTTGAGGAGAACCATCTCCGGTTCTGGAAGCACCTCAAAACCTTTCTCTTTGCTTCGCTTTCTCTCCTCCTCTCCCCTGCTGATTTCCTGGCTGTAACTGACACTGCACCGGCTACCTGGCCACCCTCGGATCTCGGGCCCAGGTCCCCTCCCCCGCCAGTTGCACACCTGCACTGCCTTCCTTGCAACCCCACATTTGAGGACTGTTTTTCTGTATCCCTACATTCTCTTACCAGTACTTGACACTTGATGCCTGCACTTACCCTTTACCCTTGCACTTACCAGCTGCTGGCCGTTCTTTACTTATTGTTACTTATTCTATTATCCCTTGTACTGCACTTTCCCCTCGCACTTTCCCCTTCCTATGCACTTGCGCGATCTCAATGTCACCTGGCATAGTAGGATCATTTGGCCTCATTACACGGTAGGCGGTAAACCATGGCGCTAATTCATGCCGGTAATTTACCGGTACCGCCTTGGAGGAAAGGTGAATTACCGCCCTATTCCAAGGTTCGGAAGGCGGTAATTCCTCCTTCCTCCATTGCCCTTCCCCATTCCCATTTTTGCCCCATAGGGCATAATGGGAATGGGGAAGGCGCTAATTACGGTACCGCAAATTGCCGTACCGTAATTAGCACCACGGTCCCTTTGCGGGTTCGTTTTTTAACGCCTGCTAAAAGCAGGCGTTAATGTACCAACCCGCAAAGGGACCTCATAGTAAGGCGGTAAGGGTTTACCGGTACCGGTAAAATACCGGTACCGGTAAACCCTTACCACCTACCGTGTAATGAGGCCCATTTTCTGTCTTCCCTCTGTTCCCCCTCCCATGCCTCATCGTGCCTTGAAACACTTGTATATAGGCGCGTTATAAATGCCATATCATATCATATCATTCGGCATAATAAACAAACATAGAAACATAAAAGATAAAACATGCAAACATTCTTTCAGATTAATAATATATCCAATAAGCCTATCCCTAAAAAGATAAAAAGGAAGTGTTTCTTGTTCCTTCTCTTTTTCTTTTCCTTAAAAAAACAGGAGAGTATACTCACAACCTCTTTAAAACCCCAACTTTAAATCAATCACTGCATCTCAAAATATAGAAAAGCGTTTCAGCTCCCATCAGTCTTACCCTTATTCAGTAACTTCAACCTGAGTAACCAGTCCATATGAAGAGAACGAGCTACTGCAAATACAATGGGCCTCATTACACGGTAGGCGGTGGACCAAGGTGCTATTAGCACCTTGGTCCATGCCGGGAAAATTCCGGCACCGCCTTGGAGGAACGGGGAATTACCGCCCTATTCCAAGGTTGGCGGGGCGGTAATTCCCCCTTCCCCCATTGCCCTTCCCCATTCCCATTTTTGCCCCATAGGGCATAATAGGAATGGGGAAGGTGCTAATTACGGTACCGCAAATTGCGGTACCGTAATTAGCACACTGGTCCCTTTGCGGGTTGGTTTTTAACGCCTGCTAAAAAGCAGGCGTTAAAGTACCAACCCACAAAGGGACCTCGTAATCAGGCGGTAAGGGTTAACGGTCACCGGTACCATTACCAGTGAACGTTAACCCTTAGTGCCTTCCGTGTAATGAGGCCCAATGTGGTGCTCTATATAAAGTCAACATAAATGTATCGCTTCAATGATCGATCCTAAACTGGCTGCCCTCAGAAGTGGTCTTAAATATCGGATTCTCAGGGCTTTCAATTTGATACAGAAGAAAAAAACGTGACTAAGGGCCTCATTACACGGTAGGCGGTGAGCCATGGCGCTATTAGCGCCATGGCTCATGCCGGTAAAATACCGGCACCGCCTTGGCGGAAAGGGGATTTACCGCCCCATCCCAAGGTTGGAGGGGCGGTAAATCCCCCTTCCGCCATTGCCCTTCCCCATTCCCATTTCTGCCCCATAGGGCTCTATGGGAATGGGGAAGGCGCTAATTACGGCACCGCAATTTTGCGGTGCCGTAATTAGCTCCGAGGTCCCTTAGCGGGTTGGTATTTAACGCTTGCAAAAAGCAGGCGTTAAAACTCCAACCCGCTAAGGGACCTCGTAGTAAGGCGGCAGGGATTTACCGGTACCGGTATTTTACCGGTGCCGGTAAATCCCTACCGCCTACCGTGTAATGAGGCCCTAACACTTTCCATACCTGAGCCACATAAAGGGCATATGCCTGAACCACCTTGTTCCTAAGTTTTATTAAAGGATGCTAAATGGAGTGCACCCATCCTAAAAGGGGTATACAAAGATTTCTCCTATGGCGGTGGTATTAATCAAGATAACATTCAATGCGAAAATCTAGTTTTCCCTCAATGTAGGCTGGTCCCAGCTTGATGCATCTTGCCATTTCCATCATCAGCTCTTTATCTCTTATTTTTATTGTTCTCTTAATCCTGGGCAAAACGGATTTATCTATTTTATCATGGAATTCCCATAGTACGGCTTCATTCAGCCCTATTAATTGCTTCTTGACATGTACTACCCATGGGATGCACCCCCCCCTAAACTCAAAAGAAATTGTAATGTTTTGTGGTATTTCCATGGGTTATTCTGGTTTTACGGCAAGTAAATCTCCTAACAGCCTTTTTTGGGGGGGGGACTTTGTGCAATAGAAGAAGTTTAAAAAAGAAAGTATTTTCCATTGCTTCAAGTGCTCGCATGTTACCCTAGCCGCAGATTTCTGAACCAAAGTTTGAAGCTGGTATTGCCTGCTTTTGATATAGCTCACGAGCAGGCAAAATAGCCCCTCTCCCAATTTTACATAATAGGAATTGGTAGCCCTGCTCTAGTTTCCCTGGTTAGAACAGGCTTTGCCAAGTTGTAAGACCATCCACAGTTCTCATGGAATCTAATTCCCAAGTAATCACAGAACATTGCCTGTTCCAGTTCACATTCTCTCCCATAGATATCCAATTTATTACACTTTGAGAACTGTGGTTTGAACACCATTATCTTTGTTTTGTCAGTATTCAGATGTAATTCGAGGTTCTCACATTCATTTGAAAATATGTCCAGTGTCGTCCTTAATCCTTGTGCTGAGGTAGACAGTATCATTGCATCATCGGTGTAAAATAAAGCCGGATAGCGGTCCTGACCCTTCTTAGGACAGTCCATACAACTCTGGGTTTGTGCCTTAAGTATCTCTTCAATATATCTATTGAAGAGGAGTGGGGCAAGGACACAGCCTTGTCTCACCCCTTCACATCTTTACCCACAATCAATTTCCAATAGAAAATATAGTCCGCTTCTTCATAAGCCTGTGCCAATGTCGCTCATCGTTGTGTAAAAAAAAAAAATCTTTTTCTTTGCTGCTATAGTTTTGTAATCAAATCTATACAAACAGATTAGTGGCTTATCTACAACCCCAGGACCCTTTAAACATTCAATTATGTTACTCTTTCCATCTCTACATGCTCTATCATCCCAGCCTGATTTAATTGTTGCACATTTTCTAACTCTCTGGGCTGTACAGGTCGAAATAGACACAAAGTTCTCCTCTGCTGTTCTATTAAACTCAGTCAATATCTCCCAATCAGAAAAACTATCTGTACAAATATTTACAAGATTTTCCAGAATTACGTTATATTAAGGTGAATTTAAGTCTTATTAATGATCCATTTCACTGATTTCCATGCATGACCAGTGAGGGCTATGGCTTCTACCTCCCCAGGTTATCCTTGTGATAGTTTAATGAAATTGCCAAGTTGGATTGAGGCACTCGCTTTTGGCTCTTTCAAATATTCTAAAGTTACTGGCCCTGACCTAGACCTTAGCCGAAATCAAGATGCAATCTATAGTAAAAGCACCATTGTGTCTACCAAAAGATGGTTTTGCAGGTTGATATTCTGGGAACCAGCCATTACAGGACCTAAGCTCCATGTTGTTAAAGGAGCGAGCCGTGTCCATAGCAAGTTGGTGGACCCACTTTGGGCGATCAACCAGCAGCGTGGGGATATTCAAGGCAACATCATGTTCTTCCCACAGGCCCGCCAGCTCCATTATGGTTTCTATTTGCATATTCAGATCACCTGCATCTATTATGCAGGGCTTCAGATGTTTCAGACCTTTCCAAGAATTAATCAATTATTGAGTCCTTTCTACCACCTCCAGCCAACTTGCTTCAGATGGTCTGTGGTACAAATTGAATACAATGATCCTATTATCGTCACCAGTGCAAACAGTCAGATATTGGAGTTCCCCTATACCTGTTGTACAAGCTATCAATTCCCAATGTAATATGTTCTCTATCCAAATAAGGAGCCCCCCACTTGGTCTGCCTTTAGGGCCTTTTCTAGCACACACATAAAAGGTGTGATACCCCTGCAAGTCTACCTGATCTATAGCCCATGTTTCTTGTAGGATAAGAACATGGAACCTCCTCAGGAATTCCATCCAGCATGTGTCTTTAAGATTCCTTTTTAGTCCCAATATATTCCATGAGAGGAAGTGACAACACATATCTGGGTCATGGGGAATAGAACCCTGAGCCAGTCAATCTACTGCTTCCAAGTCTCCATCAACTCTCTCCTTCAATGGGTTCTCATACCTCTGTACTGAGCTGGGACTGGGGGCCCCCTAACCAATGGGGGAAGTTGGTATGTGTGGTCTACCTTTCCTTGAATATTATATGCATGGGCATGGTGGCTGATCAAAATTGAAGTCCCCTCAGGCGAAAGTGTCCAAAATTCTATTGCCAGAAAACCATCAGCCAGGTTCTAAGTCCACAAAAACTCCTGAATATAATCAGCGTGTTGATGAGGCATTGGAACCCGGCAGCATCTTACTATATCCGATCTTAAAATAGACAAGCATCCTTTGGCATGCCTTATCCAAAAGATGCACTTATTTTTCAAAGCATCCTCATCAATGTTCTGTGAAAGTTGTGGACATTAATCATGGTCACAAAGGGTGGATTCCCAGAACGATCTCTAGGCTTTTCTTCATAGTAGGTACCATCAGTAGTAAGGTGATTCCCAACTCTACATTGCACATTAACTAACTCCGGGGGCCACAAACGGGCTGAGGGTTGCTGAGGATTGTGTTTTTGTACCGGGCTTATCTTGGGCAATGCTACTCGCTCCGGGGACACTTGGCCTAGGGTCCAATTACCCCTAAAATGTTCCCGATTACATTCTGGAGTATCAAGGGTAATCAATACAGAGTTAACTTTTTCTTGTGGAACTTTAGACCGTTCCCTGCCAAAAGCAGGGCCTGCTGTACTTTTAAGTTCTCCATGTTATATGCGGGATACCAGAGTAACAATGTTTTCCTTGAATGCCTTAATTTCACCCACCAAATCTCTCAAACAGTTGCCCAGTTTCTCAGCTACTAATGACTTAATGTCTACTTACAAATCCCTGATATCCAGCTCTGAAGAATAGATGTGATCAGACAGTGACACAGTCACCCAAGACTCATCCTTTTCTATAGGAACCCCCATTTCAAATAATGGGGGACTTTCCAAAAGCCCTCGCTTTTACATTTTTATTTTTTACATCAGCACTCTTGTTATATACTCTCTTGGGGCCCTTAGATGGAGTAATAGCTACATTCTCTTTATCTTCCAAAGCAGAGAACATATTACTCAGGGGAATCACTGGATTAATCATAACTACATCACCAAGGTCCACTTCGGTTCTCACATTTCTAGTATCTCCAGTTTTAATCACAGTGTGAGTTTCAATTTCAGATAGTTCAATCAATGGACTCACATTTTCCCCATGAGAGTGGCATTCAATTATATCAGTTACTATACTTTGGGGGCTGTCTCCACCCATACCAACAATTGACAGTACATCATTTTTCCCACATTCCTGCACTGGCCTTTTTTCAACCTCAAAAGGGTCGAGCAAGTCCTTACTTGACCGACGTGCTTGCATATTGCAAGTACTTGTCTTTGATAGTACAGGTTCATCAAATGATATCAATGAGTGATCACAATTCCCATCAGGGGCCACACAATTGATACCTGCCACTCCTGTTGAAGTACCCTGCTTTACCACAGAACTTCATTTGCCATTTGGACACTCATTATCATTGAGTAGCCCCTTAATCTCAAATATCAGATGATTGACTTCCTTAATTAGCTTAAACATTCTGGATATTTTCTTTTGTCTGGCTTCCAGAGAAACAGAAGTAGTAGTAGTCTTCCTCTTGGACATTTTATGGGAGCCAATAATTATCGGAAGCTCAAAATACTCAAAATACTGAAGGTACTCACAATGCTCAATAGAAACAATATACACAATGGACACAGAAGCACATACTCAGTTGTATTCTTCCTTCTATGGCCATTTACAACATACTCCGATCCAGTTTACAAGAACACTGTTAGTACTTTACTTAGTAACTGTGACAATATAGTATCAGCGCCACCAACTTGAGTAAAAAGATAAAATTGCTATCAAACGCTTGCATATAAAATATACAGTGCTACTGATAAAAACAATGTCCGAAGCAATGTCCACAGCAGATAATTCAACCATATGAAAATATAAAAGAGAAATCAAACTTCCCAATGAAAAAGAGCAAATATGTGCAGATATGTGCAAGTCTGCAAGCTGTAATAATGCCAGAATTGAGGGGAACTGCCAACCGACTTGAGGGGCATCCCGAGTCCGACTCCCCCCTCACTATCCTTCAATCAAAGTAGTCAGTGAACTTCCCAACTGAGAGATACTCAGGGCCAATAGAGGACGATTTCTCAGATTTGTTCTGCTTAAGTCAGTAGGCAACGAGCAGTTTCATCTGCCTAACATCTAGGACCGCCTCCAAGACCACCTCCGATCTACTTTCATTCCCAAATAACCTGAAGCATCCAACTGAAGCATCCAATGATAATATCCAAAAATGAATACCTCAGAGAGATTCACATTTTAATTAGATTTCAATGAGCAAACAGAGGGGGGGTCGGTAATCGAATCCTCCACTTAACAATTACAGGTGGACTCACCAACTGCCAGCTACCACCTGCCGACTCTCTGACTCCCCTCAATGGCGGCTCTTAGATGTGGCTCCAGGGACTTCAGAGAGGAGCGGTCTTCAATCCTGCTGCGGTCCCACTTGGCGTCGCTATACAAGTCACAGCACCAAGACTGCTGCAAAGCACTTTTACCGCCACTATCCAGATCGCATATCTCACCTGAATCAAAGCCACGCGAGCGTCCAAGGTGGCACGGCACAGACAAACCGACACACCAAACACAGCACTGACACTCCGAAACACTGCAGTTTCAGCCGTTAGAGCTGGCTCCCCGTCAGACAGCGTGAGGGCGGGCTAGAGGAAAGGGTACATTTCAGCACTTATTGCTCAAAGTTATTTTCCCAGTTGAGTCGCTTTTGAACATGACACCAAGTTATTTCTAGGTGTCTACCGTTTCAATTAGATTGTCATGCAACTTCCACATGTATTTAATCTTCTATGGCTTATTTGTTAAAAGGCACAATTTTCTTTTTTTTTTCTTTTTTTATGAAGTTTTTTTTATCAACATTTGATCTTTATACTATAAAAAAGGATAAAAACACAAATTCAACTTTTGATCTTTACACTTATAAAAGAATAAAACACATTGCATAAATTCATCATACATTAAAACATTATTTGAGATAAAAGTTTGTATACATCCCCATTCATCAGCACTGTAATTGAATCAGGATGTTTAAATATTAGGATCAGGGTGTTTCTAGGTAGGAAGGTCTCAAGTAATTATATATCTCCTTATACATAGATTTCAAAAGTTGTACCTGAACTTACATGATTTAGGGGTATCCTCGAGATTTTACATTAGGCCTCTTAAAGAGATCCGATTTTTTTCCACATGAAGCCAAATGTGATGCACTGCAGCCGCCACTACCAAGGATTTTCGCCCCATGCAATAAGATCCAGAACTCTTCTGACGTTGGGTCAATACATTTATGATATCCCGTCTTATAAAGGGTAGACAGCACAGTGCATTGTGTGAGTAAATGCCTCCAGGATTCAATAGCATTGTTACATAGGTGGCATAGGTGATCTTCCCTTTACTTTGGTTTTATTAGAATTTTCTTAGAATAACAACAGGGCACAATGTAGATCCTAGGGTTATACAATCGAGTGGCCCTGAAACCCTTACCCTCCCTCCCTCTTCCACCCCCCCAAAACAGTCCTCCCCCCGAATAACATGACTCAACATGAACTTTGAACTCGGGAGTATTCATGGAACCTCTTTGTGTTCGGAGTTTAGGAAATTATGTAATTGCTGACTTCATCAATGACTATGTAGCGTTCACCGTCCCCCGGGCCGTGGGCGCCCGGATTGCATTCAGCTCATCCATGTCCCTGTCTCCCCCCCTCCCTGCCCGAGCCCCGCTCCAGCTTCAATGAACGTCCCATCCCCAGGACTGCTGCACCCCATACCAATTTGCTTGGAACGAGCCAGAGTTATTATTTATCATAGCGGTCGGTTTGTCCATTAGGAACATGTTTTTTACTTTTTTCAGCCAATCCTCTTTTGAGGGGGTCTCCGGGCTCTTCCACTTCTGCGCCAGGGCCACCCTGCCCACCCTCAACATTGTTTCCCACATTCTTGGGTACCTGTGTATTTCCGTTTCCTGCGGGGGAGTCCCAGCAACATCGTCAATGGGTTCTGGGGGAGTAGTTCCTCGGAGACCTCAGCAATGCAACCCCTTACCTTCCTCCAATAATCTTGGGCTTTTGGGCAGTGCCACAACATGTGGCCCCTCATTCCCACCTGGCCGCATCCCCTTGAACATTCGGGAGACACCCCTGAGAACATCTTTGACAGTTTAACTGGGTCCTTGTGCCACCTTGCAGGATCTTAAAATTGTGTTTCATGTCCGAGGTCAATAAGTTCCTGTGGAATGCAATTTTAAATATCCGTGACCAGGCATCCTCCGAGATGACCTAACCTGCTAGATCGTTCCAAAATGAGCGGAATCCCCTCCTTTCCACTAAGTTGTTAGTATTTAGGATTTTGTACATCTTGGACACTGCCCCCTTCCTCGAGGTTGCTGTGTCGAGTAGTTTCTCGAAGGGGGTCAGCTGTCTCTTCAAGTTTTGGCCCCATGACTGGTCGCAGAGGATGCCCTTCAAGCGAAGGTATTCAAATATGGATAGAGACCCCTGCCCAAGAGCTTCTCTCAAGTCCTCATATGCTAGGAATTCTCCCTCTCTGAACATCTGCCCCGCCCACTCCATTCCCAAGTCCGACCAAGCCTGGGCATTCCGGAACCCCTTATTACCCAATTTGAGGGGGTGACCCCAGAGAGAGGTCATCGGGGACGGCCATGACGTGAGGTATGCAGTCTGGGGGCCTTCTTTCCAAATTGCCCAGAGAACACTCAATGTTGGGTGGGTTTTTAACCTGTTTGGGATGAACTTGCGTGGGTCCCACAAGAGGTCCTGGACTTTAAGAGGGTGGGCGTCCATGTCTTCTAAGTAGGACCAGTAGGTCCCCATCCCCCCTTTAATGTGTTCCAAGAGGATGCGCAGCTGGGCGGCACGGAAATAGAGTTGAAAATCCGGCAACCCAAATCCCCCCTCCTCCCTCGGTAAGGTTAGGACAGCCCTCCCGGTTCTCGGGGTTTTAGCCTCCCATATAAACTCACTCACCGAATTCTGTAGAACCCTGAAGGTCTGGTCGGGGACACTGGTTGGGAGCGCCATGAAGAGGTACAGCAGACGCGGCAGTATATTCATCTTCACTGCCGTCATGCAGCCATACCATGACAGTATCATTGTGCCCCATCACCTTAGATCTGAGGTAATCCCTGCCATTACGGGGTCATAATTGGTTGGGGCTAGTTTCGTTACGTCCCTGGTGAGGAGGATGCCCAGATATCGGATTCAGTCCTTCTTCACCCTAAGCCCATCGTACCTGTCCAGGGGATCCAATCCCGGGTCCTGAATTCTCATGGGGAGCAATACTGACTTTGTTGTGTTGATCTTTAACCCTGAGAACCGCCAAAACGTGGCCACCAGGGACAGTAGGGGGGGAGCAAGGAGCTAGGCTCCACCAGGTAGGATGTCATCCGCGAACAGGGAAATCTTGAATTCCACTTCACCCCTCCTAATCCCCTTGATGTCTGGGTGTGCTCTCACTGCTATGGCCAGGGGCTCCATCGTGAGGACATAAATCAAAGGAGAAAGGGGGCATCCCTGCCTCATCCCCCGTGAAAGAGGGAATGATTCCGATAGCTTCCCATTCACCTGAACCCTCGCCGTTGGGGCTCTGTATAAAGCGGCTACCCAGTCCCTGATGTGTACCCCAAAACCCATTTTTTGGAGGAGGAGTTCCATGTATCTCCATTCGACCCTGTCGAATGCTTTCTCCGAGTCTAAGGAGAGCACACTTGCATCGAGCTCGGATTCCTGGGCATAGTGGAACAAATCTATGGTTTTGCTGATGTTGTCCGAGCCCTGCCTGCCCCTAATGAAACCCACCTGATCCCTATGAACCAGCTTCGGCATAATCTCTTCCATCCGCCACCTCACCACCTTGCCCAAGATCTTCACATCAATGTTTAACAGTGATATCGGGCGGTAGGAGGAACATTCCGTAGGGTCCTTACCTTCCTTGGGCAACACTACAATTATGGCCCCCATCATGGATTCTGGGAGGGAGCCCCCTCCAGCACACAGCATTAAAGATCTTCACTAGGTGTGGGGCTGGGGTGGAGCAAAACCTTTTGTAAAAGTACACCGTGAAGCCGTCCTCCCCAGGGGAAGTTCCCACTTTCATCCCGCTGTTCACGTGATCTACCTCATCCTCAGACACCGGACCCTCTAACCTCTCCACCATCTCTTTCGTCAGGGCCAGGATTTGTATGGAGTTCAGAAAGCCTTAAATCTCAGCCTCATCCCGTCGTATTCTGAAGAATATAATTTTTCATAGTATCGGCGGAAGGCCTCTCCTATGTGGGGGATATCGTGACCTATCAACCCTCGCTCATTTTTCACCACTTTCACCATTCTGCTTCTTTGGACCTCCCTCAGTTTCCAGGCTAGAATCCTATCCGCCCTGTCCCCTTTTTCATAATATTTTTGTTTAACCAGCTGGAGACTCTTCTCTGTTTTGTGTAGGAGGGAGGTCTTTTAACTGGAGCCTATAGTCTTCCAGGGAGGCTACCCGCTTGGGATCGAGGGGTTGATCTGGGGGGGCCCCCGGTTGGAGTTGGGCTATTTTTCCTCTCAGAGACTTCTCCTTGGCTTCCCTTTCTCTTTTGTCCCGGGCTCTTATTTTGATGAGGACTCCCCGTAGGGTTGCCTTGAAGGCATCCCACAACGTATGTTTGCCTACCTCCCCGTTGTCATTAAATTCAAAGAATTTGGTTATGGCATCTAACACCTCCTGTGCATGGACCTCGTCTTTCAGCAAGGAGTCATTACATTTCCAGAGCCCTCTGTGGTCGCTTTGCCAGCCCCTCGCTATGGTGATCCCGACCATGTCATGGTCGGACAGGGGACCGGGTTGACCGTGTGGCCAGAGACATAGGGGCACAGAAGCTCATCCGCCAGAACGTAGTCTATTCTGAAGAATGAGGTGTGGATTGCGGAGTAGTATGTGAAGGGGGGAGCACCCGTCCTAGGGGTCGCAATTGTGTCCACCAGGCCCAGTTCCGAGTTGACCCTCTGGAAGGTTCGTGCCATGATTTCATTTGCAGTCCTGGAGATTTGGGGACCTATGCGTTTCCTGTCGGTGGATGGGTCCAGAACCATGTTAAAGTCCCCCCCCACTACCCCTGTGCCTTGCACAAATAGCTTTAGCCTGTCCCTCACATCCTCCCAGAATTGGGTTTGGCCTTCGTTTGGGGCATATACCACTGCGAGAGTAAGTGGGGCTCCCTGTAGGGAGCCCCGTACCAACAAGTAGCGGCCCTTGGGGTCATCAGTGTGGCCTCTGTGTCAAAGCCTACGTTGTTCGCTAATAGAATTGCTACCCCTCTTTTCTTGGCCTTGTGGGATAAAGAACTGCTCCAATTCCTCCCCCTGCATTTTGGGTTCCTTCCCCCGTGCCCAGTGTGTCTCCTGGATGAAAAGTAGGTCAAGTCTCGCCCTTCTAAATTCCCTACAGACCAGGGACCTCTTAGTAGGGGTGTTCAGGCCCTGCACATTCAGGGAACCCACTCCCAGGGCCGGCAGACTATCAGCCATAATCTAGGTTTCCTTCTTTCTCGGTCAGCATGGTCACATCGTTTTTCCCTGCTCGCTCCCTTAGTCTTGGATTTAGCTCCCCCTCGCCCCACATCCCTGCCCCCTGGATGGGCCTCAAACACTTCCCCAACTGCCCCCTGTCCCCAACCCCTAAATAAACAATCCCAACATTCGCGTGTCCCCCCCTCCCCGGCGTCCAGCCAATTAGTTCCACCATCGCTGGTCTTTGGCCGCAGCACCAGCCTGCCCTCCTCTGCCAGGCGATCAATAAATTGCTCATTGTTTTGAGCCCCCCCTCCACCTCGTCACCCCGTCCCCTCTGTAGACCACCTTATACTTGCTGTTCAAGGGGACAATGCTTGTGGGGAACCTCTGAAACACCAACTCTCGCTCCTTAGCTGGTTGGGTCCCCCAGGTCCTCAGCCCTCAGAGTCGTTCCGCTCTCCTTCCTTCGTCAGTGAAGGTGTGTTCTTTTTGATAAATTTCCTTGCGCCAGTTTTCCTTCTCCTGTCGCCCAATGGGCCTGGGCCGCTCCCTTTGCCCACCACCGGCCCAGTAGGTCCCCTCCGGGGAGTCGGTTCCGTCACGTAGTCCTGGATGGCTCCCTTAATGTCCTCCTGTTTTCGAAATCGTCCATCTGCCTTGCCCTTTCCTTGTCCCTCTTCTCCAGGGCTGCTAGCCTCATACTTGTCTGTACCTCTTGGGTTGCTGATGTCGATTGGTTGGTTTCCACCTGTAGAAGTCTATCTTCGACCTTGTCCACCCTTGGGTCCATTTTTTTCGAATTTCTGGGCTATGTCGGAACGCATGTCCCTGATTTCTTGCAGGATTGAGGCGAAGCCCCTCTCCATTGCCACCGCTGAGGGTGCCGAGGCCTCCGGCTGGGCCATTTCTCTATCATGGGGCGGACCGTTGTTGTTGCTTCCTGCCTCTTGGTAGCGGTATTTCTGTAGGTTCTTCTGCCAGTTCATCTGGTTGCCCCCAGGGCCCTGCCGTTGGGTCTTCCATGGCCCTGGGGGGGTCGAGAGTTCCCCTCCCAGGCCGGCCGGTGCTTTCTTGATGGGGGGTGCCCCGCGGGAGGGGGGGGCAGGCCGGGGCCACCCCCCTCTTGTCTTAGTGTTCCTTTGCCGCTGCTGGGGAGTCGCTTCCGGGCAGGCAATTCTGTCTTCCCGGGGCTGTCAGCGTCTTCTATGCACTCCGGGGGGGGGGGGGTGGTTTGGTCGGCAGGGTCTGCTTGGGGAGGTCTGGGGGGTCTCATCCTCGGGGGTGGGGTGGCTGACCGCAGTGTCCCCCGACCCCCACCCGATGCGACTTATCCCCTCTTTAGCTGTTTTTGGGGGGGCCGGCACACGCCCTGTGAGGACCTCCACGGGCCACCACCTTCCCAAGGTCCAGGTTGCGGGTTTATGTTCCTCGGGGGGAGGCAGGCTATACTCCTGTCCCGGTTGAAGATTTGGTGGTGGCCCGTCTGTTCACGGTCGCCTCTCAGCGGTCTGTGCGTCCTCTGTTGGGGGAGCCGAGACCGAGTGATGGGGAGAGAGGGAGGAGCTCCTCCCCGAAGCCCAGGCCCTTAGGCCTGCCGTCCCAGGAGGACCGGCGGAAACAGGGGGAACCCGGGCCCTGGCGCTGCCGCCCCTTTCTTTGCGTGGGGTCCGGTCCGGGGCTGTGTGCTCTCACCTTGTGTAGCCCCGGGCTGCCAGAGTGGCTTTCACACGCACGGGGTGAGGGGGCGCCGCCTCTCTCCGGGGCTGCGAACCTGTCCTGTGGGGGCTCGATGTCCCAGCTCCCCGCTCCCCTCTAGCGAGTGTGGGGTGCCGGTCGGTAAGTGGGGGCGGCCCCTCTAGCGCGGTCCTTCGATTCCGGCGGGCCGCAGCTCCTCCTCTGGTCCCGCGGTCGATCCAGCCTCCTGTTGCTTTTTCTCCCCTGAGACCGCGGACCCCGTTCTCTGTCTCCCGGGGGTCCCCGGACACCGTGGGATACCCGGGGGGGTCACCCTCTGCCCTGGCGCCTTTAATCCGCTTGGGGGTTTTCGGGGGGGGCTCAATCCCTGTCTCGACCTGGCTTCGGCGGGAGCTTGGGAGTCAGGCAGCCATTGCCTGTGCGCCCCCTGGTGGCCTCCTTCGATCTTCCCTTTTAAGCCCAATCCTAGCCCCTGTATTTCCGTATACCGGGAGAATTTCTAAGCGTAAGGCTAGGATGAATCGTACCAATTGCAGAGAATATGATTTGGTTAGGTAGTCACATGGGGAATTTTTTATTCAGTCCCTGGGTTGAATATAAGGCGTATTTGTGATTTTTTGCTAGGTAGTCTACAGACCATGACCGATCATAGTCTGTAAACTTCCTCTCAAAGTCCAGCTTGTATACTACCTCCAATGAATCAGAGAGACCATTCATGCCGATGTTTAGGCAGTATTTTCTGACCAGGTCTTGCATAGTCATAAACCAAACAAGTTTGGTTTTATCGCAATTCATTTTTAGCTCATGTTTGTCAGTATATGTTCCAAGTTCTGTAAACTTTCGCCACAAACCAGTAGGCGTATGGTCCATGAAAACAACATCATTGGCATATCCCAACCTCACCCAACCCTGGGGATGTCAATTTGATGTTTCTGATGATTTCATCCAAATCAGCTATGTAGAGGTTAAACAGAAGAGGCACCCACATACAAAATTGTTTGAGACCATTAGATTTAATAATCCTATAGTATATTGATATTAATATTAATTATAATAATACCTGTTCAACCTGTACATAGCCGATCTGCCTACAGTATTACAAACAGTCAACAACTTTCTTCTAAAATTGGGTAACAGGCACATCCCCTGGATGGCTCACGTGGATGATGTGGGAATGGGAGTATTTGCTGCAGTACATTTTGTTGAACAAAAACTTGTCGAGTGTTTTACAATGTATTTTGACGCATATGTATGTGGGTTGTGGGTTTAGGGAAATAATGAATGTAGGTGGAGTTAATGGGGGGCTAAGGTGAGTCTCCCCCTGGATATATGCAGCAAAATCAATCTGTCAAAATAAAAATTGGGTGAATTCTCTTTCGACAAAATGTTTTCGATCGGATCAATTAAAAGCAGATTATGTGATCCTATTGGCACACAATCCAGTGGGACAGCCCGGAAGTCTTATGGTGCTCTATTCCCAACAAAATCATTTAAATTTTAACATTCATAAAACAAAAAATATGTATTTTTGGGAGCAAGACACCTAGACAAAAGTATGGAACAGGAAATTGAGAAAGTGTCTTTGTATACTTACCTCGGTGCTATCATCCCTAATAAGGGAACAAACGTTAGCATACGACGAGCGAGCAAGACAAAAAAAGCAGTGCTGTTTATCACCTCTATTAGGAAGCGTGTGATTAACACCACTGTTTATAGATTGAAAAGCATTACATTGGCCTATAAATAAAGTGTGATCCCCAATATTAAATGTGATGGAGGCAAGCTTTGGAAATTTTATGCAATGACTAAACATTTTTTAAGGCTATATTTGGAGTTCTGCATTATTTAACACCCATATACTCCATTTCAAGCCACATGCTTAGGCGTGCAAGGAGAGCAAAGTAGATGCTGAAGTGCCAGGGGAGAGTATAGAGCCCTGGGGGCCGCCACAGGTGGAGAGAGAAGGAAGAGAGGAGAAGGAGCCCAGGATGACTTGGGAAGAGTGGTCAGTGAGGAAAAGAGGTCAGCCAGTCCAGTGCCCGTTCCGAGATACCAAGGGTATTGTGGAGCCTTTGAATGAGGATGGAATGGTTGACTGTGTCAAAAGCAGAGCAGAGATTGAGAAGGATAAGGACAGCTGGGGAGTTGGAGTCCAGAGATGCAAGCAGTTCTTCAGAGGTGTTCGGACAGGCAGTTTCCAAGCCTCTGGCTGCTCGGAATCCAGATTGATGGTCGTGGAGACCACCAACAAGTTCAGTGTGAGAGTTGAGTTGGGACAAGACCAACTTCCCAATCAGCTTCCCCAGGAAGGGGGTGATGAAAATAGGGTGGTAGCTGGCAGGGCAATTAGGGTCTGAGGTTGTTTTTTTCAGGAGTGGGAGCACAACGGAGTGCTTAAGGGGGAGGGGAAAGATCCAGTGGCAAAAGAGAGATTGCAGAAATCAGCGAGAGCAGGGGTGAGAGAGCTGATGTTACCTTTTATGGTCCTGGAAGAGCAAGGGGAGACCTGGATGAGCTAGAAGAGACCTTCATGGAGCGGACAACTCTGGTAACTTCTTCAGGTGTGACAGGGGAGAAGGAGGAGAAGGAGGAAGGAGGAGGGAGGGGGGTGGAGTAGAGGGGGTGTGGGATGGGTTGTGAGGGAGAGTTGAAAGGGTGGTCAGGGTGTCCTGAGTTTTGATGGCAAAGTGTGAGGCCAGTGCATTGCAGAGGGCCTGGGAAGGAGAAGCAAAGGAGGAGACTGCGGAAGGGCTGGCCAGTTCCCTGCAGATCTTGAAAATGTGTTAGATGTACCGGAGACCCATGCCTGTATGTAGCCTGTTTTCTTTGCACGGATGGAGAGTCTGTATTGCCTTTGGAGCGGGCGGCAGGTCAGTTTGTCAGATGATGAGTCTGAGGTTAGCCACTTCCATTCTGCCACCCTGCACTTTCATTTCAGGGCCGTAGGTTTGGTGTCATACCAGGTGTTACGCTTAGAGGCAGGTTTCAGGTGGATCTTCATGACTGGGGCAAGAATGTCAAGAGTGTTGGTGATTTGGTGATGGACAGGTGGAGGTTGCTAAGGGCGGAGTCAGAAGTAGAGTCAGAGGTGGTGGGGTTAGGGGGGATGAAGGCAGAGGCGAAGGCAGCCACAGTCACTTGTTTCATTGGGCGGAGGTTAGCAAACGGGCCTGGTGGGACTTTAGAGGGGGTGATCAGGGGACCAAAGGGACCCAGGTGGGTGGAGAGGAGAGAGGAGTGACTAGTGGGGGGAGAGAGACAGGTCAGAGTGTATGAAGGCATACAGATTGTGTCCGGTTGAGTGGGTTGGTCCAGAAGGGAGAATGGAGAGGGAAAGCAAGGTGCAGAGGTCAGTGAAAAGGAAAGATGCAGAGCCAAGGGAGTCCAGTTTAATGTTGAAATCATGCAGGCGGAGGAGGTTGCAGGTGGATGAAAGTAAGGAAGAGCAGAAGTCAGCCCATTCAGAGAGGAACAGGGTGTTGGTGCATGGAGGCCGGTAAATGGTAGCAATGGTCACGGTGGAGATGGGAGAGATGACCAACTTGCAAACCAGACTTTCAAAGGAAGAATGGGACTGGGTAGGTAAGATGGAAGCAGGAACCCACTCAGGGAAGATTAAGGAAACCCCCCGGCAGTGCGGTGAGGTCAAGACTTGGAGATGATCTTGAAGCCTTCAGGGAGGAGGGAGTCAAAAGCAGTTACTGAACTGGCATTGGAAAAGTCTTGGTAAGAGCAAGAATGTCAAGGTTAATGTCTTCAAGAAGGAAACAGATGTCAGCAGAATGTGTGTTGGCTGAGCGGGCGTTAAGAGTTGACAGGTGGAGGATATCTGTGCCTTTGAAGGTTTTCTGAGGTGGAGTACAGGGGCGTGGTACACCAATCAGAGAAGGGAGAGAGAGAGTAGATGGGGGAGATGAAGGAAAAGGAAGGAAGTTAATGAGAGAAGGCAGGATGCAGTCAAAGAGAAGGAGATTGGGTTGTGGACCCTGAACCAGGACGGTGCCAGTGTGATAAACATTAACGAAGCAACGAGAGGATGAGAAACTGTCCAAGAGGACTTCCCACTTGGTGCCACTGTTAATAGAAGAGCATGTGGAAGGAGAGAGAGTAGAGGGGAGATAGGGGGCCATAGATCTGGAGATGGTACAGAGAAGAGGATATCCTTGAAAACCTCTCTAGAGGAAGCACTGACATAGGTGTCCGCAATGTGAAGTCCAGGGCTTGAACTCAAGATGTCTTTTTTGTGCTTTTTCCTATGGGACTTTGAGAGAGAGGGGGGATAGGATGATAGTGTAGCAGTTAGAGAATATACGAGAAATGGAGAGAGACATGGGGCGGCAGAGTTTTAGACAAAGAATGAAGGAGGGGTGGCTGGAAAGCACAGTTCTAGCTAAACTCACCAGGAGGCTAGTACATGAAGTCGGAAATGAATAAGTGCAAACCAGGAGGAATAGAATTACATCAGATAAGTGGTACATGACTAAACACACCTAAATTCGATTTTGATAACAGACGCAACAATAACAATGCAATGTTACTGATGTAAGACTAAAGAGGCAAATCAGATGTTGCACAGATCTAATGTTAAACACAGCTAAATTCGATTTTAAAATGGAGGCTGCAAAACAATGGAATCAGATGATGCACAGATCTAATGTTAAACACAAATGGGAGTAGCAAGTGCAGTGAGAGAAATTAATTTATTTAAGGTGGGAATCGAAGAGGTGTAAGGCACAGTAGACGCTTGAGGACAGTTCGTTTTGGAGATCAACCAAACTCACTTTCATGTATGCAGGCATTGTGGATAGACTAGGATCCAGTGACATAGAAATCAGTCCAGTGAAATGTCAGGGAGATGGATTATAGTTTGAGCAGGGAATCGGAGACCCTCCATGCCCTCCTCAGCCTGGACAGGCACAGAGAGGGACCTTGAGTGAGGTCCTTCGGTGGTGGGCCAGCTTCGCCTGCCAGTCTGCTGTTGGTTGGAAAGTACTGGCAGACAGCTAATCAGGTGGCCTGGTGCTGCCTCCTGGGAAACAAAGGGGTGCACACTACCAGGGCAGCCATCTTTGTAGGGGTTGAGGTGGCAATTCAGGCAAATGAATATTGAAAAGAATTTTGCCAAACAAACAAAAGCCCATGCAGCAATGTTGCACAAAAGAGGAGAGTCCTTTGCAGGGATTGCAGCATGCTAATTCTGGATGGTTGAATGCGCGCCACTTGGGCCTAGCTGCTGAAGTGGGCCAGCGTGCTGCAAGGCTGCAAATGTACAAGGTGCCAGCCCCAACTCACTGTGGCATCAAGGTGGTGAAGGCGGGGATCTCGAGCCTGCAGATGGGCCAGCTTGTACTTCCTCGGTCCTGGTAGATGGTAGGTCGGACAATCTGGCCATGGCCAACAGGGACCGGCAATGAGGTTAAGGTGGACATGGCCTCCAGAGAGGCTATGTGGTAATGTTTTTGAAAATCAGGATAGGTTTGAATGAGAAAAAAAAAGTGCTTAAAACTTTTGAAATGGATGCCATGATAGATTCTCAAACTGTACCCGTAGTCCATGGACATCACAGTAAAAACATATTAAAAAACAGAACGTTACACTTGTCAAACTAATCAAACAATGTCTGGAGAGGTGAGGTGTGATGAGGATTGGATGTGATTTGTTAAGAAAAAGCCTAAAATCAGGTGTTTTTTCATCCGTGAAGTCTCTGAATATCTCAGATGTTCAGGGATGTTCAGGGACATTTGTGAGATGTTCACAAACTTGACAAAAGTTTGAGGACATCCATGCATATTTTTGCATTTTTGGGTTGATGAAGAGCAGTTTTTGGATGGCTTATAACGTTGGTGCTTTTCAATAAAACTGCATGAAAATTTGCAGCATAATTTTAGACCCATCTCTGAATGGTTTCGCAAAGGTTGGTACCATTTCACTGGCCATGCCCACTAGGGCCCAGCAATGGGGTTAAAGTGGACATGGCCCCCACAGACCTATGTGGTATAGTTTTTTGAAATCAGGATAGATTTGAATGGGAAAAGAAAATGTGCTTGCGGCTATAGCCCAAAGTGCGGGACGAGATTGTAGCAAACATGCACGAGGAGCATCAGCAAGGACCTGAATGCCTGCTTTTGCAAATCTGTCCTGTGTTTTATTGTTTCCAAAGTGTCAAAATGCAAGTACAAAAATAGTGATATAACTTTGGTGCCTGGGCAGTGTGCCTGGCCCTCGGCAAAGACACATGTCTACTCTCTTTTGCTTATTGGGGCATGCAGCATGTCCAAAGGCCATGCACCATGGATTGTGGAGACTGGCCAAGGCAGCAAGCCATTAGCACTGGCAATTGGTCACATTACAGAGGTATAGTGGACACTGGACTAGGATGCATCGTAGGTGCAGTGGATAACCGGGGTGGTTTGGTGGGGCTGGGGTCATGGTCGAGCCTCATGTCAGACAATTCAACCATGACTTGCATCCTCAGCATGCTGGATGTGCTGCAAAAAATATGTTTGTTGGTGGAGGTTTATTGTTCTTTAACATATGTTAAAAGATTAATTATTAATAACTTTTATACAGTGCTGTAACATCATGAAACATTTTCACTAATAAAAACGTAGGAAACTGACTGAAAAAAACGTTGCTAATTGGACATTATGGTTAAGTTGCACTAATAAAAACCTATGAAATTCATTGAAAACAACTTTGTCATTCATGTTGCTCCCTATCCGTGCACAAGACCCACTCCTAGACCTTCTAAAAGAGTTCACGGGGATTAGCGTGATGAAAGGCTTTATCTGTTACTTGGGCATCCTCCTTACCAGGGACCTCTTGAGTTTGGCCGCAGCCAACTACGACCTTATAATGGCCGAGATTAAGATGGATATGAGGTGGTGGGGCAATATGATTCTGTCATGGTACGGACGCATGACAGCGGTGGTGAAAATGAACATCTTGCCAAGACTACTCTATCTCTTCACGGCCCTTCCTACGAGTGCCCCGGAATAGACCTTTAGGGATCTCCAGAAGTCAGTGCAAGCATTCATCTGGCAGGGCAAGACCCTGAGGATTAAGAGGACTACTCTCACCCTACCTTGAGAGGAAGGGGGCTTTGGGCTCCCTGATTTCCGCCTTTGCTTTATCACAGCTCTTTTTAGGGTACTCCGTGAACACATGAAAGAGGACAAGGGCACTTATCGGACCTATCTGGAGGACATGGACGATCACCTGCTCAAGGTGAGAGATCTCCTTTGGGCTCCACGAAAGGCCATTCCGAAGAGGTTGAGGAATCACCCAACATTGGGGGTACTCTGGTCAATCTGGAGGGAGGGGTCTCAAACCAGTCACCTGACAACATGCCCCTCCCCATTGACCTCGCTGTTGGGCCCCATATTCAGGATGTGTAGCAGGGGGTTCAAGAATGCACAGGTCTGGTCGGACAATGGTATGGAAAGGGCAGGCCAATTGTTCAGGGAAGGAGACTTCTTAGCTTATGAAGAAATGGGAGAGGAGCTGGGCCAGGGGACGATTTCTATTTTCGAAAATCTCAGACTGAAGGGTATCCAATGTGAGCAAATCTGGGATCAAAAACTCAGAAGACCTCTGACTCCCTTTGAGAAAATGTTAGACTCAGCAGTCTCAAGGAAGGGGATGGTGTCTACATTTTACAAGTTATTAAATACCAACAATCTCACAGAAAGGAGAGGGTTCCCTACTTACTCGAATGGCCTGCCAGGGGTGGCCCTCTCAGATGAGGAATGGAACAAGGTTTTAAAAATAGCCTTGCATGGGAACCTGTTTACAGCAGATATGGAACACAATTTAAAAGTCCCTCAGGGATAGCACAGGGACCCGCAAAAGCTATCAAGGATGTTCCCAGGGGTTTCACCGAATTGTCCAAGGGGTTGTGGGCAGGTGGGAATGAGGGCACACATGTGGTGACACTGCCCGCAGATTCAAAAATACTGGGAGGACGTAAGGGGTTGGATCGGGAGGTCACCGGGGTCTCACTACCTCAAGAACCACTGATGCTATTACTAGGCCTGCTCCCGAGGGACTGTGACATATACAGATATGCCAGAATGTGGGAAATAATGCTGCGGGCGTGGAGGGTAGCACTGGTGCAGAAGTGGAAGAGCCTAGTGGCTCCTTCGAAAAAAGACTGGCAAATTAACCTGAAGAACATGTTCCTCATGGATAAACTGACTGCACTGGTTAATGATAATTCGGGTACCTTTTGTTGAAACTGGGACGGGGTGGGACATTCATGGGGTTGGGAGGTACACTGAGCCACTAATGACTGGAGGGTCCTGTAACGGGGAAGGGGGACACTGAGAGTGGGAAGTGGAAGCCGATTAAGCTGGGGAGGTTTAAGGAGGGGAGAAGCACTATCCAACACAAAGCCGACAAACCATGTGACAACATGTAAGTTAATACCAAGTAAGCTCTCGAGCACCAGCGAACAAAGTCTCTTGGAAAGCCCTACCTCCACAGCACAATGCCTACTGTCAAGTTCCTAAGGTTCAATTTCTAGGAAACCCTAGTTGATGGGATTTTGTGTTAGATGGGGGAAGGGGGGAAAGAGGGTCATGACAGACTGTGAGATGGAAATGAATAAAGTGTTCGGACCTGGTCCTGAGGCTACTTTTATTGTCTTGCATAAATGCCAATAAAACTTAAAGTTAAAAAAATATATATACTTTGTTAAAGGGACGTTGTGGTTGCAAGGGAAAATGGAAAAACCAAGACATTCACCAGTAATGGTAAGCTATGCAACCATAACTCATGCCACCACCATACACTGCTAAATCTAACACCCAGGACATCAATGATGACATCACAAATGGTATCATTGATGACATCACTGATGACATCGCATATGAAAAGTCCCTAGAAGTGTTTCTGTTTAGAATGTTGCTAGGAACATATAAAGGGTGATCGAGAGACCTCTCATGAACTACTCGATTTATCACAAAATGTACTTATTGAAACAGAAACGTTCTATTGAAGTGTTGTTGTTAATACAGCAATCTAATAATACAGATGCATAGGCAATATCTGCAGCCAGTCTGATAATATTTGCCGATAGAATCCAAGCCTATCAGAATCTTGACTAATGTTAAACTTGGAATTAACAGCTAGCAATTACTACACACATGTGTTAGTACAAAAAATAAATATGTCTTGAGAGCATCAATGCATACACATCTGAGGCACATACAGGGAAACTCTAGTAAGGAGGAAAGAAACACCATGACCAGAAAATGACATTAAGATTAGAGTTTATAATAATTAAGGCTTCCGGTTTTATGGTATTTATTGTTCTGCCATTTCCATCTGTATTTATCCATATTTATTTTTGGCCTTTTTTCTGTATGTATCCACATGTATTTGTTGTCATATGAAAAGATAACTCGCAACCAGTATTTTTCTGCATTTATTCTAATAAAAAGGCATGTATTAATGCACACTTGCAGCCATGTAGGAAAGAAATGCTAGCTGTGTTTTTTCCATAACAACAAATGGTTGCTCCTGTGACTGCTGCTGCCTTAAGATATATGCTGTCAGCAATTTGAAGAACTTTAATGCTATTTGTATACAACCTTTACACTATCCATGCTGCCAATATGCAATGTAATTGGCCTGCGATGTATAAGTGACATCATAGCGATCAGCCAGAAAGACCTACTTTTCTTTTTTTTCTCCATTTTTATAAATAAATACAGACAGAAAGCAAACTGATTTCTGTCTGTATTTAAGTGTAAAAATCAGTAAAAACGGAAACCTAGAAGCCTTAATCATAATGTGCACACGTTGTATTGTCTGTCTGGGGCCTGCTTATTGTCCCATGTATGTTAGCCATGAGCTCATGACAAACCCTAGGGAAAGTACCTTCAGAACATAGCCCAAGGTTAAGGTCTACATATACATCCTTTGAGTATGTGTATCATGTTTTCCATGCAATATGAGCAGATTAAGTCATCTGCTTAAAATTCTCATTGTCGCTGAATAAAAACAACTGTACCGGATATGTGCTGTCATCAGTGATGTCATCTTTGATGTCCTGGCTCTTAGTCTTAGCGGTGCATGGTGCTGGCACGAGTAATGGTTGCATATAAGGGTGTGTTTAAAATGCAGCGCCCCATCCGCCCATGAACCTATTTCCTTGGCTTTTTAGCCTCAATTGCCCAGCAGGTCCATCCAAAAGTGACGCCACATCCAAACTTGGTGAGCCCTAATGGTCGTTACCCCTTAGGCGCAGTGTTGCCTCCATAATCTACAGACAGTCAGGTAGTTTGGTGGGCTAATGCACCCTTCAGCTGGTTACACATCTAGTGCTGTGAAGGCTGAGCCACAGGGTTTCAGTGATTGGAGGAAGGGGCTGTTTGGATTCTGCACCCACTCATGCAGTGGTAGTGGTCTCTTAAACACTGCAGGCCTTCCTTCTCTGAACCACCAAATGCAACTGTGGTGCAAGCTTTACCTGCAGAGAATACTCATTTTCATGATATATTCTTTTTTGATTACTTTTTATTTAGTATAATAAAGTTGCATAGTACCTTTTTGTGCACAATTTCTTAAATATAATTGCCCATTCATGCACATATGATAACTGCTTCCTCCCCTGTCATGATGTTTGACCATAGAGTTTACCATAGAGTTTTAGCATTATTGTTATTTTTGCTATATATATTTAATAGTTTACATCTTTCATCTTAAAAATATGGACAGTACAGTATTACAAGTTTACCAAATGCAATACCAGTGTTTACAACATGTAATCTACGTCAACGTGTATCCCATGGAATGTCCTTCTGAGAAACTATAATCTCCAACGCAGGAAGTAGGTTCAATCTCATCAAGAACCTGTAATCTCCAAAACAAGAAGTGGGTTAAATCTCAGCAAGCAACTGTCATTTTCAACACAGGAAGTAGGTTAAATCCCACCAAGAACCTGTAATCTCCAAAACAGGAAGTGGGTTAACTCTCACCAAGCACCTATAATCTCCAACACATGAAGTAAATTAAATTTTATCAAGAACCTGTCATCTCCAAAACAGGAAGTGGGTTAAATCTCACCAAGCACCTGTAATTTCCAACACAGGAAGTAGGTTAAATCTCGCCAAGAACCTGTAATCTGCAAAAAAGGAAGTGGGTTAACTCTCACCAAGCACCTATAATCTCCAACAGATGAAGTAGGTTAAATCTCACAAAGAACCTGTCATCTCCAAAACAGGAAGTGGGTTAAATCTCACCAAGCACCTGTAATTTCCAACACAGGTTAAATCTCATTCTCATATGAACTCTTCTTTCATTTGGACAAGGGAAGTTTGTGATATATTTCAACCTTCTACCCACTGTGGTTCAGTACAAAACAATAATCAGTTGAACAAAACTTCTTCGCCAAAGACATGTAATTTTGTTGCCAATCCATCATGTTTAATTGCTTCTTGATGGTCAGCTTTAAATTATCAAGTGTATTTCCGTCAATATCATTTAAATTCACAGCAAAAAGTAGTCTTTCACACGTTCACGTTGTGCTCCTGTTATACTAGCATTCTATAATTTTGGCACTCCACACAATAATTTCACATATACATTTAGAGCCATTATTTCATCCAGTGTTCCAATTGAGACCAGACCCACATCTAGCTGAATACATTCCATCAGGTTACCCTGGGTAGGAAGCCCAGTAGCACTCTGCAATGTTTAGCATACATTTTATCCAAAAATGTACAGCACTCAAAGACCCAAAATGTCCATTCCATAAGAAATAGTCGCTAGAATGTTCTGTTTATTAAGCCCTACAAATGGACATAAACTAAAGCCACCATAAGCAAACAGAAACTTCTTCACAGCTAAGATTTGTTGGTCAAGTTTCAGTCAGTCATTAATACTCTATTGGGCAAAATAAACAAACATACAAACATAAAGGATAAAACATGCAAACATTTTTTCAGATTAATAATATATCCAATAAGCCTATCCCTAAAAAGATAAAAAGGAAGTGTTTCTTGTTCCTTCTCTTTTTCTTTTCCTTAAAAAAACAGGAGAGTATACTCACAACTTCTTTAAAACCCCAGCTTTAAATCAATCACTGCATCCCAAAATATAGAAAAGCGTTTCAGCTCCCATCAGTTTTACCCTTATTCAGTAACTTCAACCTGAGTAACCAGTCCATATGAATAGAACGAGCTACTGGAAATACGATATGGTGCTCTATAGAAAGTCAACATAATTTCATCGCTTCAATGGAAGATCGTAAACTGGCTGCCCTCGGAAGTGGTCTTAAATATCGGATTCTCAGGGCTTTCAATTTGATACCGATTAACAAAACGTGACTAACGCTTTCCATATTTGAGCCACATAAAGGGCATATGCCTGAACCACCTTGTTCCCAAGTTTTAGTAAAGGATGCTAAATGGAGCGCGCCCATCCTAAAAGGGGTATACAAAGATTTCTCATATGGCAGTGGTAAGTAATCAAGATAACATTCAAGGTGAAAATCTAACATTTTCATCAATATAGGCTGGTCCCAGCTTAATGCATCTTGCCGTTTCCAGCATCAGCTTTTTATCTCTCATTTTTATTGTTCTCTTAATCCTGTGCAAAACGGATTAATCTATTTTATCATGGAATTCCCATAGTACGGCTTCATTCCGCCCTATTAATTGCTTCTTGACATGTACTACCCATGGGATACACCCCCCCTAAACTCAAAAGAAATTGTAATGTTTTGTGATATTTCCATGGGTTATTCTGGTTTTACAGCAAGTAAATCTCCTGTACAGAAGGTCCCAACATCTTCTCTACATCTTGGCACCCTGGGATCATGAAAGGGAGGCTTAAGCACATAAAGGCACTCAAACGGGATTCTCAAAGACATCTGTGTATTCTTTTCAGCAGAGCAGGACATACAGCATAGTGAAGAAAAATCTGGAACTCCCAACTCTCCCTGGTCTCTCAGCCCCTTTCATACATATATCTAGAAAGGTGAGGTAATGCATGATCAAAGTACAGCCCCTTTTCGTGCCTGTGATTAGTCCCCCTACCTGCCACTCAGATCCAGTCTGAACAGGTTTCATCTAACTCATTCTACACCAGTGGACCTTCCATGAACTTCTATGAAATAAGTTGTCCACTAAGTTGTCATCATGACTAGCAAAAATTCACCATTTTGTTTATGCTCAAGCATCCATCTTAGAGTTGACTGACTCGTCTTAACAAAAATGGCTGACTATATTACGAAATGCCTGACCTAGCTATTTTTACTCAAAACTTGATACCTTCTCAGTTTATAATCTAGATTTTTAGTAATTTATAATAAACATGTACTACTTAACATATTCCCTACTGTGCACAACATTCTGAACCCACAAAATAGACCGCCATTAAAGAACTTTTCTGAAAGGCACTATATTTCTGATTTTCGCAGTTTTAAAGTCATTGATCAACCCGATAAGTTATCTACATTTGGTTTGATGGGGTGGGACCTATCTTTTATACATTCAGTTTGAGGCTGAGGGGGGACTCAGCCCTGCACACTCCTAACAGGCTAATGTCCAGTTATATATGTAATAGGGGGGATGGTGGACTCTGTGCCAATAGAAGTAGTTTTAAAAAAAGTATTTTCCATTGCTTCAAGTGCTTGTATATTACCATAGCCCCAGATTTCTGAACCAAAGGTTGAAGCTGGTATTGCCTGCTTTTGATATAGCTCACGAGCAGGCAAAATTGCCCCACTCCCAATTTTACATAAAAGGAATTGGTAGCCCTGCTGTAGTTTCCCTGGTTAGAACAGGCTTTGACAAGTTGTGAAGACCATCCACAGTTCTCATGGAATCTAATTCCCAAGTAATCATAGAACATTGTCTGTTCCAGTTCACATTCTCTCACATAGATATCCAATTTATTACGCTTTTAAAAATGCAGGTTGTACACCATTATCTTTGTTTTGACAGTATTCAGATGTAATCTGGGGTGCTCACATTTATTTGAAAATATGTCCAGTGTCGTCCTTCGTCCTTGTGGTGAAGTAGACAGTATCATTGCATCATCTGTGTAAAATAAAGCCGGATAGCAGTCTTGACCCTTCATAGGACAGTCCATACAACTGTGGGTATGTGCCTTAAGTATCTCTTCAACATATATATTGAAGAGTAGGGGGGCAAGGACACAGCCTTGTCTCACCCCCTTTGCCTCTAAACCCACAATCAATTTCCAATAGGAAATATAGTCCCCTCTTCATAAACCTGTGTCAATGTCTCCCATCTTTGTGTAACACAATCTTTCTTTGTCTTTGCTGCTACAGTTTTGTAATCAAATCTATACAAACATAGTTGTGGCTTATCTAAAACCCTAGGACCCTTTAAACATTCAATTGTCTTACTCTTTCCATCTCTACATGCGCTATCATTCCAGCCGGATTTCGTTGTTGCACATTTGTTAACTCTCTGGGCCGTACAGGTCAAAAAAGACACAAAGTTATCTACTGTTCTACTAAACTCAGTCAATATCTCCCAATCAGAAAAACTTACTGTCCAAATATTTACAAGATTTTCCAGAATTGCTTTATATAAAGGGGATTTTAAGTCTTGCTCAATGATCCATTTCACTGGTTTCCATGCATGACCAGTGAGGGATTTGGTTTCTACTTCCCCAGGTTGTTCTTGTGAAACGTTAATGGACTTGCCAAGTTGGATTGAGGCACTCAAAGGTTTATGATCACTTTCAGCTCTTTCATATATCCTAAAGTTACTGGCCCTTGCCTAGTCCTTAGCTGAAATCAAGATGCAATCTATAGTAGAAACCATTGTGTCTGACAAAAGATGGTTTTTCAGGTTGATCTTCTGGGAACCGGCCATTACAGGCCCTAAGCTCCATGATGTTAAAGGAGCGAGACGTGTCCATAGCAAGTTGGTGGGCCCACTTTGGGCGATCAACCAGCAGCGTGGGGATATCCAAGGCAACATGCTGTTCTTCCCACAGCCCCTCCAGCTCCATTATCGTTTCTATTTGCATATTCAGATCGCCTGCAAGTATTATGAAGGGTTTCAGATGTTTCAGCCCTTTCCAAGAATTTATCAATTCTTGAATCCTTTCTACCACCTCCAGACCACTTGCTTAAGATGGTCTGTTGTACAAATTGAATATAAGGATCCTATTATCATCACCAGTGCAAATAGTCAAATATTGGAGTTCTCCTATGCCTGTTGTACAGGCCGTCAATTTCCAATTTAATATGTTCTCTATCCAGATAAGGAGCCCCCCACTTGCTCTGTCTTTAGGGCCTTTTCTAGCAGGTACATAAAAAGTGTGATACCCCTGCAGGTCTACCTGATCTATAGCCCATGTTTCTTGTAGAAGAATCACCTGGCACCTCCTCATGAATTCCGTCCAGCATGTGTCTTTAAGATCCTTCTTTAGTCCCAATATATTCGATGAGAGGAAGTGACAACACATATCTGGGCCATGGGGAATAGGACCTGAGCCAGTCAATCTACTGCTTCCAAGCCTCCATCAACTCTCTCTTTCAATGGGTTCTCATACCTCTGTACTGTAGATGGGACTGGTGACCCCCTAAAAATGAAGGAAGCTGGTATATGTGGTCTACCTTTCCTTGAATATTATACAAAATGTCTAGTATCTTCAGTTTCAATCACAGTGTCAGGTTCAATTTCAGATAGTTAAATCAATGTGCCCACATTTTCCCCATGAGATTAGCACTCAATTATTTCAGTTACTATAGTCTGGGGGTTGTCTCCATCCCTACCAACAATTGGCAGTGCACCATTTTTCCCACATTCCTGCACTGGCCTTTTTCTACCTCAAAAGGGTCGAGCAAGTCATTACTTGACCTACGTACTCGCATATTGCTAGTACTTGTCTTTGGTAGTACAGGTTCATCAAATGATGGCCTCAGCGCATTGGCCACTGGTTTGGCCATCACAACGGGATTCTACATGTAAGGGCGTGTAGGTCTACTGGTTGCCCTTTGCACTCTATATTCAGTTAAGCCATCAAACAAGGTAATCTTAGAACAGTAAAGTAGTTTGAAATGATGAAGGTGAAATATATTCACTGGAAGATGGGATGGAGATTTAGATTGTGAACATTTCATAGAAAAATTCATGAAGAATGCCAAAGAATAGGACAGGATTGGTCATTATGGGCAAGCAAGAAATCTTCAATCATTTAAGGAGACTGTTTTCCTCATGTATGAGTATTTGACACCGCACGCATATGCAGTATTGTTTCCGGCAGTCAACTACAGTAGAACTTTCATGCTAACTGATGAATCTGGTATCGACTCTTGTCGTGACTGGGCCCAGAAGCGGCATCGAAAGTAGTATGGGAGATTGTAGGTTGTCCAATTTAGTGGAAGAATTGGAAGATGAATGACGTTTACCCAAGATATGCATGGAAATTAGTGCTTTTTGTGTATGGTTCTTGGGAAACTTTGGAAATGACTTAAATACGATCAAAATGTAACAATTCTGGCTTCAGTGTTTATCTGGTAACCAACTGCCATTGACCTTGGCATTGATAAAGTTATGAACTTAAATTTTTGAGTAAAATGGAGCTCAAGGATTTGGTTTCAATGTTTGCTTCTTAGCAGTTACGCTAAATAAAATTGTATTATGGATATTACTTTTATTATAACATTTTAAATTATGTATTTAATGTTTATTGATTGTGTGAAAAGTTTTATAACTGTAACACACTATATATTAAATAAAATGTAAAAATATTGGGCCTCATTACACGGATGGCGGTGAACCATGGCGCTATTAGCGCCATGGTTCATGCCGGTAAAATACCGGCACCGCCTTGGTGGAAAGGGGAATTACCGCCCTATTCCAAGGTTGGCGGGGCGGTAATTCCCCCTTCCACCATTGCCCTTCCCCATTCCCATTTTTGGCCCATAGGGCTCTATGGGAATGGGGAAGGTGCTAATTACGGTACCGCAAATTGCGGTACGGTAATTGGCTCCCTGGTCCCTTTGCGGGTTGGATTTTTAACGCCTGCTAAAAGCAGGCGTTAAATTCCCCAACCCGCAAATGGACCTCGTAGTAAGGCGGTAAGGATTTACCGGTATCAGTAAACCCTTACCGCCAACCGTGTAATGAGGCTCATTGATTTTTTTCATAGTGAATGTACCACCACGTATGTGGGATCTAAGGGAACTTCAGCTCCTAAAAAGTCCAACATGCTCAAGCAGGTGCTTGAGCCTCCAAGATTTGACATTCTACAACCATGTAATTGTGAGAAGGCGAATCAACGAATCTCATCATTCTTAATGGAAGTAGCCACAGTGTTGTGTCTTGTCTTTTGTGGTTATGTATCATGTCCCCCTGGGGTTATAATAATAATAATTTAGCGCTACGAACCCTCAGATATCTGAGCTGTTGCTTATTATTACCCATGTTGTGTGGTGCTCATTTATCGACCTCGGAAGGATGAAAGGCTGAGTTTGCCCCTACCGGGATTCGAACCTGCCTCAGTAGGCTCTGCACAGATGTCAAAGCAAGCACTCTACTCGCTGTGCTATCGGACCGGCTAACAATAAAATCTGTGCGTGTAGGTGAATGTGGGCGATTGGCAGCTCAGTGAATGTTGGATGAATAATGAGGTGTGAGTGCTCTGAATGTGTCAGTTGATGCCTGGGGATGGCCGGTCGGTGTGCCCTAGAACCCCTGAGCTAGTAGAGTAACTCTTAGCCTGTAACTATGTAAAGATGTGTTTTATACATCCGAGTCCGGTGCCACCTGCCTTGATGACGTACTGAGAGATCAACTATGCACGAGACCCTGTAGCATCTGGTAAATTATATTTTCTCTTCGGACGCCCCTCTTTCTATTTCTATTTTTGCAGGGGAAAGCAATCAATGGTCTAGCCAATGCGTGGGGGACACCACAGAGACACCCATTTTAAAAACACTTATTTTAATAACTCTCATCTGTGTTTCTAGTGGCCATCCTCTTCATGCCACACCTGCCACCCTCAGCGGCTAGCAGCACGGATCTGTACTGCCCTGCTAAAATGCCCATTTGGCTGCAGGTAAATCAGGCCCCCCCCCACCGGCGTTGGTTGGAGTTGCTCAGGACCCTAAAGGAAATTTTTTCAATTGGACTGAACGACTCAAGAATATTGCACTACTCTTCAGATGGTGTTGATGACTTATTAAAAAAAGTGACCTTTTAAAACTAAATCAATATGTTTAATGCTTCATCGTAGATGTATTTTTCAATGTTTTAACATCCCTAGATAGGTAACATCACTTTTGCCGAAGGATGGATTTTTGTTTAATAGGCCATAAGGTATATCTTTTAGACGAGTCCGTATTTATCTGACCTACACTTAAATCAACACTATTCAAGCACTCAACCATTTTCTGAGAGGAAAACTCCAAGTTTTAATGAGGCTATAACAGCTAATGCCGATGTAATAAACTGGAATTAATAGCCCAGATCAGATGAGGATGTCAGGAATATTTTCCATCTCTGAGTAATAGTTCACACGTCTAAACATGTGTGGGGATTTAGTATTAAAATTGTCATGACATTCTGATGATTGGTCAGTCATGACTGAAACTCCCCTTCCCCCAACGCACCTCCCATTCCCCACTCGCTAACCTCTCATCCCATTAAAAAAAAAACAAAACACAACCAGCCATTTTCCCAGCCATTCACCTCTCTTAAACTACTCTGGCACCATGGAAACAGAAAGGGGCTTTGTTCTCCTTTGAAGGTGCTCCTTTTTCTTGTGTCTGTGGCATCCATTTAAATATGTGGTTTGCAGGCGTGCAACGTCATTGAGATAATCGCGCTCCAGCCACACCCGAAATATGAGCTGATGGGTGGGTCTTCTGTGCATGGACTTTGATCGCTCGTTGGTGTACAGTTTTGTCCAGCTGCAGGTCTCTGTAGGTCAGCCAGGGGGTAGGTGGAGGAGGGCTAGAGCCCGATCTGCTCAATGGTGATGCAGCCACAAGCTGCCAAGAGAATACAAAGTAATACAGAACTGCGCTGATTCCAGCCATAGGGCTGTGTCCGACGCCCATCTTAGTGCAGCAGCACTGTCCGCTTCCAACCCCCTGTGACTCTCCTCTGCCACCTTACCAGCAGCACATCAGATCCGGGGTAGGTGGACATTCACAGGATTTATCACGCTCTTTGTTTTAGCAAAACGTTTAAAGTGGAAACTCTTTACAATTAATGGTCCATTTAAGAGCCATTGTTTTGGACAAGGCACTCAAAAGGGGGATTTCATTCTGAAAGACATTACAAAAAAAAAAAGTTTCTCGCCCAAATCTGACGACATTGAAGACAGTTAAAATATGTTAGCAAAACAGAATTCTGAACTCTTTGTTTACTTTTCATGTGTTTGCTTTTTGTGTGTCAAATATGTGTATTTTTATGTCAAATGATACAGAACTACTGGTTACCGTTTTACGTTATTTTTTGTTATGGGTGTAAGGACCTGATTCATGGAATATTCTGCACAGTAAATAGGGACTTTGCGTGGCAAACCGCACACAAAATTCTGTTTGTCGAATCATACTCTGTGGAGACTTCGTGCAGGCTCGGCACATCTCTGCGAGCAGCCGAGTGCTTTGCTGAGACACCCCGCGTTGGAATAGCCTGCACATAAACCAGAGTAGGGGACTGAACTCGCAAAATGGGGAAGAACAAGGGAAAATGTGGAGATTACGAGTGACATCCTGCAGGCAGTCCATTGCACGCCCACGAATGTGCATAACCAAGAGAATTCATGGATCTCTCTGTGCAAAGGAAATGACCACGCAAAGTACTCAATCCATCCTCCACCCGAAGGCAGGCGTACAGGCACTTGCGCTTAGGAACCACTGAGCAGAGGTAAGATTGAGTGTAGGATTTAGTGGTGTGTGCGCACAGTCAGGGTTCCAATTGTACCTGAGGGTGCACGCATGCAGTGTAGCAGGGTGCAGGAACAGTTTACCGGGGTTTGCATGCATGTTTACCAGTAAATTCCGACATTTAAGATACATGGTGCGCATGTTGAAGGGGAGATGGGAAGTTACGGGGGACCCCACGCACCCCCGTCGGGGTGTGGGCCTGGTCCTGGGGGTTCGCAGGCAGATTCCAGGGTGCATTGCGTGCAAGGATTGTGCAAAGGTCTGTTTCCATGACTGGAATGGCTCTGTGTGTGGGGATGGCAGGCGTACAGGCACTTGCGCTTAGGAACCACTGAGCAGAGGTAAGATTGAGTGTAGGATTTAGTGGTGTGTGCGCACAGTCAGGGTTCCAATTGTACCTGAGGGTGCACGCATGCAGTGTAGCAGGGTGCAGGAACAGTTTACCGGGGTTTGCATGCATGTTTACCAGTAAATTCCGACATTTAAGATACATGGTGCGCATGTTGAAGGGGAGATGGGAAGTTACGGGGGACCCCACGCACCCCCGTCGGGGTGTGGGCCTGGTCCTGGGGGTTCGCAGGCAGATTCCAGGGTGCATTGCGTGCAAGGATTGTGCAAAGGTCTGTTTCCATGACTGGAATGGCTCTGTGTGTGGGGATGTGTCGTGGGCGATCCGAACCGTGACTTGCGTATAGGATTACTTTGCGTGAGCAAATGCATGGATACGCACCCAGATTTCCTTGTGCGGGACGGGCCATGCAGAGTTGTTCTCGGCACACAGTATCTGTGGGATTGATGCGCCCTTTTCCATGAATCGGTCCCTAAGTCTTGACAGACAGGCTACAAGTGATTTTTTATCATTTTTTGAAATTGCATTCTGGGCCTCTTCAAGAGAGGGTGAAAATAATGCAACAATTGTACTATTTTTGTTTAACATATTTGTATAAGGATTTGTATATTGCAGGAGCACATTTTTATAAAGTCCTCTTTATAAAACAGAGTCTTGTTGGAAGCCTAATGTTGGGCTAAGGGGGGGAAAGGATCAGAGGGCAAAATGCGGAAAGCCAAACCTTGCTCACACCTAAATACATGGTTCACCCCGCACCTCAGAACTCTGCGCAAAAACAAAAGAACTGCTGAAGCACTATGGAAAAACCTTCCCTCAACACTTAACAAGACAAATTTACAGAAGCCTCTCTGACCTATAAAGCTGCCATCCACCAATCCAAAAGGGACTCTTACAATAATAGATTCATTAGTGCACAATCCAGCACCACAGAACTATTCAACATCCTTAGAGAGCTGGAATCTCCCATACCTCCACCTGAGACCTGCACCAAAGACATGGAATGGTGCACCAATATACAGAAAGCGCTACTAGATAAAATTGAGCTTCTTCAAGCCAAAATCAAATCAAAGAAACATAGCCTTACTGCTGACTCCAACCGTCCACATCGCCACCTGATCCTCACAATCTGTTCAAGTTTTCACCTCTCTCTGATAAAGACGTAGAGGACACAATAATAAACTTGAAACCATCAAGATGCCAGCGGGACATCTGCCCAGCAAAGATCCTTAAAGAGGCAGTGACGGACCTCACACCCTTTATTACCTCAATAATCAACGCTTCATTTGAAAATAGCATAGTCCCTACTAATCTTAATTACGCCTGAGTCCTTCCCTTATTAAAGAAACCTACCCTTAATCCAAACATCCCTACAAATTATAGACACAGTACTACTGTTCCGTTCTTCCTAAAAATTCTTTAGATCCAGGAACATCTTGAAAGAAATAACCTCGTGGGCCTCTGACAATCAGGCTGTAGACCTAGACACGACACTGAGACAGCCTTGATAGATCTAAAAACACAAACGGACATCATAAAAGACAATGGCAATTTAGCACTCCTACTGTTACTAGACCTTTCTGCTGCCTTTGACTTAGTAAATCATGAAATCCTATGCAACCACCTCTCATCTGCAGCCCATTTCTCAGATAAAGTGACTGCTTGGATCCAGTCATTCCAGAATAACAGAATCACAAGAGTGTTCGCACCCACAGCATCCTCCAAGCCAGCACTGGTCACATGCGGTAAACACCAGGGTTCCTGTGTCTCTCCGACGCTTTATAATATTTTCACAAAGCCCCTCTTTGACAACCTAGACCATTTGGTTGTCTCATATACCAATTATACGGATCACACCCAAATTCTCATCCCCATCACTGGTGACTATCACATTGACTCTAAACTATTAAATGACATACATCTAAGCATACAAGCTTGGATAGCTAAACACGGACTGTGTCTCAATGATGATAAGACAGAACTACTCCTGCTAGGCTCCCAAACAAGACTCAACAGATTAGACAAACATTTTAACTGGTTGAATATTGACGGCCACAACATAAAGGCATCTAAGGAAGTGAAAAAGTTAGGCATCTACCTTGACTCATCACTAACACTGACAAGACAGGTCAATGCGATAGCCTCGGCCTCAGCCTACACCTGCAAATTAATTCCAGGGGTGAGTGGTTGCGGCCTGGTTAGCTATGTTTATAGGCTTATTGTGTCAAAATATAGGACGAATGATGCTTTGAGATTGAATTGGAACCGGGGAATTGGTGAAGATATTACGGAAGATCATTGGTCACGTATTTGCGAAAATGTGAAGTTGTGTTCTTTAAGTCTTGCTGAGAGATAGCGTCAAATTAAGATTTTGCATAGCACGTATTGGACACCTGAGCGATTGATGAAAAGAGGAATGAATGACAACTCTGAATGCTGGTCATTTGTACATGAGATGGGCACCTTTGAACATATGTTGTGGGAATGTTCAAGAGTGAGAGGTTAATCGGATTTGTGAGAAGGTTCTGGCTGGAAAGGTTTGAATGGATTTTAAGACTGTTGTACTGGGAAGTGATGAGGATTTGGATGAACTAAGTACTTCCCAGAAAAAATGGTTCTTTCTTTCGGGGTGCAATGGTGGGGAAGAGGTTGATTTTGAGAAATTGGAAAACGTCGGCTCCTGTTACAATTGAGTTGTGGATTACAGAGATGCATATTTTAGCAGATATGGAAAGAGTTCTATATCAAAGGGAAAAGAAAATTGCACCTTTCAGCAAGTTCTGTGGTAAATTTCTTTTATTGTATTAGATATGATTTTTATTAGATGTGACTCTTTGGGATGGGGTGTTTTTTGTATACAGTTTAATGTTTTTTTTATTTTGTTTTGGTATTGCTTATTATATGTTGCTCTGTTTTTAGTCATGTATCACAATAATGAAAAATTTGAAAAAAAAAACAAAAAAAAAATGCTTGCAGACCTTTCTTGTCTACATCCAACTGCATTAGTATAGCCAGAGCTTTGCTCCTATCAAAACTTGACTATTGCAATGCCTTATACCTAGGATCCAACCAACACAACCTAAATAAGCTACAAGCACTCAAAAATAATGCTCTTAGACTGGCCATGAACATCCCCAGATCTCACCATATATCGGAGGTGAGACACAATGCTGGCTATCAATCCATCAAGGAATCACATTTAAAACACTGTCACACACCCACAAATGTCTCTCTAACCTAGCACCAAAATGCCTAAGTGACACGTTTTCACGTAACCTCTCTGACCGACCAACAAGATCCGCACAACTACACTGTCTTAGGTTCAAGCTTCAGAAGGGTGGGGGCAGCAGTTTCCCGGTTTTAGCAGCTCAAATGTGGAACTCAATGCCAGTAGCCCTTAGATCAGAACCGTCTTGTACCAAATTCAGAAAAAATGCAAAATTGTGGCTGCCCATGCAAGAAACACAATAACCTGTACGTCTTATGACCATGCCCATCTCTGTCTTTCTCTACGATGCACTTTAGTATATTCAACTCCTGTTCAATACCTGTATTTAATTCCTGCTTTGTCTCAACTGCATGTAAACATGTGACATATGTAACTAAGAAATGCGCCTAGATACCTAAGGGTTCGGTGCATTATATGAATAAACAAAATACAAATACAAAAATACAAATTGGTTGTGACACTTTCCCAGGTCCATGGATGTGGGACACGGTTGCTGGATGGAAGATGTTCTCCCTGCTCCTGTGCTGATTTTCAGGGTACAAGTTGAATGTGCATGTGAGTTGACAGCATCCGCCCACTTTTTACACAGTGCTGAAACTATCCCCCCTGGTTGTTTTTGAGGTTGTCATGAAAAAAATAGCTTGTTTGCTCAAGTGTTCAGCCACCCAGATTAGAGCTCAGGTCCTCAAGCACTCATGACACTCACCTATAAAACCACATTTAAGTGTCTTCAAAGCACATGTCTTGTATTGGTATTTTCCTTTCCATGGAATATATCGGATCTATGTGATATTACCGCAGCTGCATTTCCCGCAACCAAAATGTTTGCACTGGGGAAATGCACGAACACAAAATGTTCGTACATTTCCCATGCGAACATACGGGGGTTTCCCCCGCAACCCCCGCTCCCTATACTGTGTAGTATAGTGAACGGGATGTTGCGGGGTACACCCCCGCAGCCCCCGTTTTTGAATTTGTTTTGTTTTTTTTTTAAAAAAATGTTTTAATGTTCTGTTGGGAGAGCTCAGGGGTGTCCCCCACAACCCCGCTCACTGCAGTGAGAGGGTTGTTGCAGGGGACACCCCCCACCCCCGCAGCCTTTTTAAAAAAAAACATTTTCATACCGACCCCACCAAAATACCTAAACACATACCATAAAAAGTTAGAACTTTTGGTAGTTCGAACTTTTCGTGGTGTGTGTTTTAGATCTTTTGGTGGGGTCGGTAATTTTTATACTGACATTTCGTCCTATTCCAATATATCAATATAGATTTTTGTGTTTAAAAGGTGCGCACCTTTTATACTTTTTTTGCGGTGTTATAGGAGACTCTCCTCTAGCTGGGTGTTTTTCAGGTATTGATTACGTTTTTGAAAGTCAAGGCTCATTTGTGTTTTGCATTTTCTTCTTTTAGGAAAGGCCAGTTGAATAAAATGGGTGTATTACACTTAAATATACGTTCAGTCTCTGTGTGTATTTCAATGAGGCCCCCAATTTTGTTTGGACTTGAGCCCCATTATTAACATTTGAAGACCTGCTGAATTGCTTACTCTGATTGCCTCAATACCGTCCTGGTAAATAGGCTTTGCTTCAAGTGCACTTTAAAGGAACACTGCAGCAAAGGCACTTTGCCCAGTTTGGTCCAGGGCACATCCCTGCTCTTACACCCTTGGAACGTGCAGTCACATTGGGTATGCTTACTGGAGATCTTCATTACTCTGTGTCCTGCTCTTCCTCGTCACAGTACTTTCTTTGGAGGTACCCATCTCTACAAATGTTTCAGCTCACTCTATTGGCTACTCCAAAACATTCTCCTGATATTGCTACATATATATTAACAGTTTAAATTCAAATCATGAAGGTCAGTTTATTTGATCCCACGGATATTAATGACTAATTTTGTGACATCAGTTTCTGCGATGCAAATAAAGGGGCCCCACACATCTTTTGCCGCCCAGGGCACTGCAAATTCTAGGGCCTGCCCTGGTTAGGAGTGCACAGGTTCTGCTAACTGACAACCCAGACAAAGCTGAAGGCAACACTCCCTTGAAAACAAGAATATTTGCGTTACCCATGAGCTGCAGTTATCGGTGTGTCCTGCTTCCCTTCAGTGGAAAAGAGTCCTTCTGAATACAACTCTTTTAACATGAATAAACAACTTTCTTGTCACAGGACTGTCCTTGAAATGGCCTCATCACTTGCAAACTGTTTTTATTCTAAGAAGGTGTGATTTGCAATCTAATGTAAGCTTTTTGTGGAATTCAAAGGCATTGTGACGTGCATCAGGAGATACGGCGCTGACGGGCGGGTGCAGGTCAGAAGCACCCGAGCCTGGAGTGATGATCTTCTCAATGGGTTTGGGGATATGTTATGAAATGCGGAGAACCCAGGTCTGATCCCTTGAAGTGCTTTGTGGAAACCTTGGTTACTTAAAGCATTTCATTGTTAGCACCTGCATTCAGATTCAGATGAATACATGTTTAGGCAATTGATGTTTGGTTAGTACTTGCATGCCCGTGGAGGGATTGGAAGGTTAGAAGTGGGACAGTAGACCGCTCATTCTCAGTCCTTATGTGGGTGCTTTCAGGCTTAAAGGCAGGGCTCAAGTCGAGGGTACATGCGGGGGAAGGTTCCCACCCACTTCATTCAGAGGGTTGACTCAGCCACCGCCAGCTGAAATGATAAAAATGGAATGTCCTCTTTGAATTTATGAAGTAAAGCCGACTTCGGGGATCAAACTGCAGTCGTTAGGTTTGCAGGCCGGACACTTTGCCACTGCTATATAACCTCATGAAAATGAACAAACAACTCAAAGTGAAATGTCCCATTTCGCTACTGCAAGTCACAGGGAAAACATTTGTATTGATTCTTGGAGTTTAAATCATGCACACCTTTTAAAGTTTTCAAAAACACTTTTAGAAGAAAATATTCTCTCTTGGTTTTGTGTGTGTGTTGATTTTATGAAAGGCAAATGCTATTCGTCCTGTGCAATTTGGGTGGTTATGCAAAGCCACTTTAATTTTTAGGACTTGACCCCTGCTTAAACGAGAGAGTTAACAGCTTGTAACATTGAAACTGCACTAACATAGTCTCATAAGAGTGCGTAAAGAAGTCAAATTCTCCACACACAAGTAAGTTTGCCCCTTCCCCACAGCCCCCGAAATTAGCGCCAACGTTTGAAGGGTAGCCCACACCTACATTTTTGCCTAGGAGGATCCCTGGATGTGCGAACTTGCATTTTGTTAAGCAGAGTGGTGAGGGAAGCCGTTTCCAAAACTGCCGCTGTGAACGTTTTACTGTGCTTGTGCAGAAAAATGTACTTGAACAAACGCAGTAAAACTTCAAAGCTGCTAGTTTCAAGAAAGGCTTCTGTCGCCTCTCCGAATATTGCGCTGTAAAATGTTCTGTTTGATAGTTGGTCCCCACACCAGACCTTAAGGGGTAGAACAGTGGAGGTGGAGCGTCCATGTTTGCCACACCCATTTTCTGAAGTGGCCCTGCCCATCACCAGTTAGTCCCCCACAGCCCCCATGAAATGTAGGTTTAGTTGCACCTTATTTTATCATGAGTACCAAATACTGGTACCATTTGCTAACAGCGGCACTCTACCCTTCGTAGTTGGCTTTGCTGTGCTCATGTCCATGGCTTAGGCTGGGGGGGCATTACCACCTGAGAAGGCCTGTATGGGATGTACTTTTTCCACAGTCATATTGATGCCAATGTTAAAGGTCCACTCTAGACACTGCCCTGCTTTATGTTTCGGTGCTGGCAACCCAAGTAAACAGGTGAATGTTGCATTGGTGCTACAAGGCCCTGGACCCTGGTTTGTCACATTCTGTTGTGCACAGACAATAAAACTGCTCTGTAGTACGCTCCAAGGCAGTTACTGCAGTTACTTGAGAATGTGGGTAGATTACTGCTGTGCATGCCAGGCTACCTGAATATGAAACTTACAATAAGTAGAAAGGTGTCACCCAAACAGCATTTAGTAACAAGAAGCTCATGCAGTGAGATGTGCCGTTCTGTGGCTATCGGCTTCACACTCACCGGCATGTACAGGTGATGTGTGTAAGGAATTTCTTTTGGAATCAAAAAACCTGAGTCCTGGGATGTTAAGCTTTTCCATGAACCGTAATACACCCCACTCCCTTTGAAGCAGGAAAGTTCACCCCAAGGCAATCCATGTGCCATTTACTTTATGAAACCTATGTGCCCAACACAGGGTTCTATGTCTAATGGCCGGTTACAAAAGGCCGAAACTCTGGATTCCAGAATAAAAGGCTGCATTCCGCAGGTTTGGCCTTTTGTAACCGGCCCTCTCCCGGTCCTTTTCGGGGTTACCCTCCTCCAATAAATCCACTGCTGCTTGGTAAATCCTCCAGAATACCAGCAAATGGATTTACCATTACCGTTACTCAGTCCAGTGGAATGTCCACCAGATTACGAGTGGCAGTAGCCGGTGAAACTCCCCATTTCAAGGAGACTCATTGGACTCCATGGGGGATTTTGCTGGTATTGCTGGCACCTCTAATACCAGTGATTTTCACAGGTAAGGTGGTGGAATGACCTCCAGCTCTTAGCTGGAGGGCATTCTGCCACCTGACCGGCAAACGGTTAGTTGGCCGGAGCCGCAGTGTGCCGGTATACATTAATACCGGCATGTTATTACCGCACCGGTCAACTTGTAATGAGCCCCAATCAGAGGCGAAAATCATTGCTTTCAGATCTGAAAAGAAAAGAATAAGGGTGTTTTGAAAGTGGAGGCAGCTACTGGGGCTCGGATAAAAAAGGAAGAGATTAGATTTACGTAAGATTAGACAAGGTTGGTCATTTTACTAACTCAATTAATGTTGAACAAGGCGTGAGACAAGGATACCTGGGAGCGCCATTTTTCTTTAATTTGTATTTGTCAGATCTGGGTGCCTTTTTGCAATCCTGGACAATGGCGAGCCCAAAACTAAATTTAACCAAGGTTTTTTGGCTCGCCTATGCTGATGACATTGCCTTGATTGACAGGACAGCATTAAGGTTGCAACGTTTATTGAATGGCCTAAGTGCATACACTAAAATTAATGGACTCCAAGTAAATCCCAAAAAATCCAAAATTCTAGTGTTGAAACATTCTAAAAAGCACATTAATTATGGAGAATGTTTTTTTGAAGGTGTGGCAATCGAGAGAACAGAAGAGTTAGTTTACCTGGGTTACATGGTGCATTCTTTTCCATCAGCCAGTAAAGCGGAAGCAGAAATAAGGCTAAAGGTCGAGAAAACAGTGCCGCAGATGAAAAAAAATATTCGTGAACTGTGTACATTTTCAATCATGCCGCTACTAAAGTTCTACATTTCAAAAATAATTCCAGTGATACTATATGGACTGGAGGCCAAACCAAATCTCTGGGATATAGGGGGTCATTATGAGTTGGGCGGTAAGGGATTACCGGCACCGTTAAGGAGACCGGTGCCGGTAATCCCTTACCGCCCAATTCCGAGGTCCCTTAACGGGAACCGTAAGGAAAGTGTGATCTGACCACACGTCCCTTATGGGTCCCGCTAAGGGACCAGGGCGCTAATAACGGGCTTGCTAGTCGCGAGCCCGTTTTTAGCACCCTCCCCATTCCCATTGAGCCCTATTGGGGCTCAAATGGGAATGGGAATGGTTTGTTCAATGGAGACTTACCGGTCCTTCCAGGGTCGGAATGCACCGGTAAGTCCCCATTGAACAAGACCGGTGCCGGACCCGTTATTGGAGGCAGCCATGGCGCAAATAGCGCCATGGCTACCTCCAATCTTGGAATGAGGCCCATAGACTGGCAAAAAGTGGAAGTTCAATTATGGAAAAGAAGTCTAGGTCTACCTAACTGCCTTCCTATGTCCGTTTTAAGGTTTGAACTCGGATTAAAATCACTGCAGCACCAAGTGGGTTGGAGACTGCTCTCACTGTATAGGTTGATAGTAATCCCACAAAAAAACTCACTTTATGAGGATATAAAGAAGCAGCTTCGAATGGACAGGTCAAAGATACTTCATCAATTGGAAGTTAGAGTCATGAGAATCTTGACAGAGGCCGACTCTTCATTAGAAAATCCCCTGAAAGCGAAGAAAGAAACTGAAACAATGGATTGGATTAAGGCAGGAGTGGAAATGTGGCGATCAAAACCAAAGAATAGCTTCCTAACTCTGGATAAAAAACTGGGAGGGTTACCAAAGTATCTACACAAGCATCCAAATAGGGAATCACAAAACATATTCCTTAGGGCACGCCTAAACTTAATCCACACAGGAGAAATTTTAAACATCAGAGGACAAAATCACAACATTATCACTCTGTGCAATGTGTGCAGACTCCAACAAGCAAAATTTGCAGCATTTACTTCGAGACTGTGAAGGGACTTTGGATATTAGAACAATTTATTTCTCTAAGTTTGTAGATAAAATGGAATATCTGTTATCGGAAAGTTTCTGGAACCTCTTGATATCGGGATATAGCTCTGCCCTAACAATTGCGGTGGGACAGGTTTTAACAAAGATTAGCAGAACGAAGACACTAGCACTAAACAAATCCAGGCGTGGAGTGAGAGCAGGAAGGATTGTCTTGTTTTTTTTTTTCCCTCGTTTATTTTTTTTTCTATAACAGAAAGATAGAGTTTGAAGAGATAAGAAAATTGGGCAGGGCTTGATTGCCTAAATATACCTTTTAGCTTTCGAGGTTCCGTAAAACATTGTGTCTTCAGCAGAATTTTCTTTGCAAATGAGTGAAAAAGTGATTGTTTTGTATTTTATATGTTCTATTTTAATGATTGGTAAAACATTTTTTGTAAAGATCACATTTGATCAAAACAAATAAAAAAAATTTAAAAAAAGATTTACTTACTGCTGATCTAGAAAATATGTAGATACATGCATATACATTAAATTGTCATGGCAGTTTATAGGACACCTTACACAGGAAAATGAGAACACGTTTTACTCTGACACTTTTGACCTTAAACATGCAAGGTCACCAAATCCTGGAAAAAAAGCGGATTTCTCACATGTAAACACACATGCCACATCTGGTGAACTTAAGAGGGGGCTGCCAGGTCAAAAGACAATGGTAAAATAAGTCATTGCTTTCTTGTGCGAGTTTCTTAAAGCAGCGATTCAGAAGTTAGATAGGCCCCTTTAATTGTTTGTGGAGATTTTCTCTCCCGCTCTTTCCATTGGTTTCCACAGAAGTCATGCATATTTGACCTGCAAATAGCTCAGGCTTCAGAAATCTTGGAATTCAGACCAAGAGGTCTCATGGATTCACTTTTTAAAACCCCCAACTTGGAGCTGTTATACAAACATGCACAGGAGCTCCAGAGTGCATAGAACCAACCTGATCACTACAAACAATGTGCCCAGAATCAATGCAGGCAGACAAAATGCACTGAAAATCCAAGTCAGCACAATGCAGCCAGGCAATGCGCATGCGCAGTACGCGCAGAATGACTGCATATCCCCCACATAGCACACGCTAACAAACGCAGGCACACTCCCACACCCCTGCTTCGCAGACACACACACACACCATACATGCCCCACACACGGAGAACGTGCACACCACATTAAAGGTGTTTGCAATACACCTAAACGCAATATGCACACACATTAGGCACGCGATGTTAGTCATCAGGGACAATATACTCAAAAATATGCATGCACACAACTGATATACTCTGGCGGGATATACATAAACACCTTGGCACCCACACACCACCCAATCACAGGCACACACATTCACCAACAGCACAGTGCGTCTCTCTGCCCCTTTCTCTCCCCTCTCTCACACACAGTCCAAAAAAGACAAATACACCTGTCATGTTAATAGGCACATATTATGAGCACACAATGTAAGTAAGCACAAGGGAATACTCTTCGAATAAGCATGCACACATACAAGAAGCACGGACTACACGTATGTTTAATATGCACATACAATACAAGCCGGCACAGCCAATGTGTTTAGAAGTTGCATATGATCTGATATGTTATTATAACGCGTTTAATACCCAGAGGTTTCGAAGCGCGGACCCGAGGATCGAACAAGTTGCTCTGTGTCTTCTTGCTTCCAAGACTAGCACGTTGCACCTGAACCATCCTCGAGACCACTGCACAAAGAACACGTGGTGCATCAGGGTCACCCTGCGCTCGGTGCAGTGGGCTAAATACGTTTTCTCTGCTGTGTACGAAGAACTAGGACAGCCTGTGGGTGGGATTACAGGAGATGGGCTCCAGGCTCATGTGAAACCCAAATTCTTTTGCCCACACGTGCATGCCTGTGTGGGTATCGCGCCTTCTGCAGGCATGATAATGTGGAGCACACTCCTGGACAATTCAACAGCCCTCCACAGGTGAGTTACATACTGCATGATTATATCGTGCCTTCTGTGCAAGCTCTCCACTGGCTGCCAAACCCTCTGTGAGGCGGGTGGGGCTGGGACACAGGCAGTCCCATGGCAGTTCCATGTCAGATGAGCCGACTCACAACCCTCAGCACAAACAACCCCTCCCACTGCACGCCCGCACACATGATTACCAAACCCGCATGCCGTCTCGCAGTACACAACCCATCACATGCACACACTGTCCCCACCACACAAACCACAATTCTCTATCACTCGCCTGTTAGCCCGTTTCCACAAAAACTCACTGAACAGCCACTCACCCAAGGATCCGTCGGCTTCACTGAAACACTCCTCTCACACTGACCCATCGACCTTCAGACATGGCTCCTCACACATTTGGGCCTTATTACGCATCTGGTGGTATACCACTGGGAAACCTGGCGGGATGCCACCAGACGGAATTACCGTTACCAGCACTCGGTCTGCCAGAATTACCGGCAGAATCCAAGCGCTGGCAAGGGTGGTTAATCCCCATTCCATGGAGATTACTGGTATTACCAGCACCGGTAATACCGTTGCCAGTAATACTGGCTGTTTTTTGCCGGTGGGGTGCCGGATTTACCTCCAGCTCTTGGCTGGAGGTAAATCAGGCCCCTCCCACTGGCAAACTTGTAGTGTGCTGGTGTAGAAACTTGCCGGTAAACATTATAATAGGCACGTTATTTCCACACCGGCAAACATGTAATTAGACCCTATAGACTAATCACACGGCCACAGTATGTATTGCATCCAGGCCTTTAAATGTATAATAAATACAACAGTGCAAACGGCCTTCCTACTGGCTTTGCCAATGCTTGATTCGCCTCTGTAATGAATGTGTGCACCCTAAAATTGGCAATCCCAGCATCTGTACTGCAACTTCATCATTTTATATTTGGTACCCTTAACTCTTAGCTAGATGGAGAGATGGCATTGTTATAGATAGGTTGATAAATATATCAAGGAAACCAGGGTTGTTCTCTCTCTGTCATTTGTCTTTTTATGGTGAGATGCCATGACCTATTTAAATTCAATCGTGTGCAATATGTTTGTATGTAAGATTTATTTAAGAAACACATTGCACTGAAAGTTACTAAGTGCAGTGTTCTCTGGAATTATGGCCAACATGGTTTCGATCTCTATTAGCAGTCCTCTAAGTCCTTCACTGCCTTCGCTCATCCCTGTCTCAAAGGTCAGTCCATGCTCAGAGGTCCACCTCTACACCGAGAGCCACTCCTCCTCTCTGCCAAATTGTATTATGGCAATAATAATGTGTTTGGTGTGCTTCACCAGCCGGTAACAGCCCAGTGCCCAAACCCTCGAGGCTGTGCTACTTAGTTCGCAGCAGCAGCCGGGGAGAGTCAGGATTGCAATGGAAATGAAAAGCAGGGCTCCGCTCAGAGCCCCTCTTCCAGTGGTTAATTTTTAAGAAAAGAAGTGTCAAGGACCAAATATTTTCTAGCACGCCTGTGACACACCGGGGTGACACCGCTCACGTCTGCTCCATAGAGTGTCAACATATGTGGGGTTAAAGCGGCAACACGCACCGGTTCATTGAAGGGTATGGATGACCTGACTTTGGCAGTGTCGACATAACATATTAGTTGTGGCTCGAAATAATGTTTAAGTTTAACATTTTGCTCTAATTCTATCAGTGGCAAGTGGAACGTATTGCCCATCTAACCACAGACAAAAGAGCAAACATGCTTTCCTCCTATGGCAAATGAATTGACACATACAGGCAAAATCATGACTGAACTAATGACATCTCCTGTCAAACACTGCAGTAAGGCCTTCTTGTATAGGTTGTCACTCGTGACAGGCACTCCACTTCGACATTGGCCTTCTCACTGACCTTGTCCTTCAGTTGGAGCTGCTCACTGGTGACTGCCCTGTTGTTGCCAACACACCATGCTAGGGCACTGCTGCCAGTTATTAAGGTAGATCATTTGCACCAAGGTCATGCAGGCTGAGTGGAGCAGTGAGCAGGTATGGATAGCATGATTGACCAGCATGGTCACCTTCCAACTCATTGGGCCTCATTATAAGTATGGCGGAAAGGCAACAATGGCGCCGATATCGCTACAAGCACCGTTGCTACCGTACCTCCATACTGCGAGTTAATAATAATTAGCCACGACCTGCCAATCTATGCCACACTGTTGTTGCTTGTTCTGTTACTACGACTGACTGACAATGAAAATAATAAAGTTGCCAAAATACCACAACTTAATCAGATTGTGACCAGAAATAAATGTCAGGGCTCAGAAATAAGTACTGGGGCTGACCCCTGGCAAACACCCCCACAGATTAAGCACTGCCTCTTCCATTTCCATGGCGTGAACAGGAAGCCAAGACTTGTGTCCCGGGCGGAGGAGCCCTGTTCAGGTAAGGAGAGGGGATGGAGGGGAGTGAGGGGCTGGATATGGGGGTTGGAGGCAGGGGAGGAGTGAGAACAGCAATGCCGGGTGGAGGGCAGTTACGCAGAACACTTGGGTTGCTCCGACCCAGGCTTGCATTGTTACAGTCAGCCAGAGTTTGAAGCAACCTGATTGGCTGATACACCCGCCAAGTGTGCTAATAGTGGTGATGGAATATAGAACTGGGGCACACAAATTTAAAACTGGGATAGCGGAAGAGCCCATGAAATTGCATATGAACACCTCCTATCCCTAGAAAGCCATGCCACTACCAGTCGTTCTCTAAGTTAGGAGTGTGCAAAATGTGACTAAACAGGGGCTTTACACCACAAATCCCATCAGTTATAGCCAGCATAGTCAATAGCAAGGGATCACGTGAGCCATAGTCTAAAACATCTGGAGAGCTGACGGTTGCAGACTCCAGATCTAAAACCTCTCCCCTGATCTCCTGTCTCTCACCGTAGTTAGCGGGCATTCATTTGACTCTATATAGCTGTGCAACTTGCACTTACTGCGCAGAATCTATGTGGTTTATTGCCCTTTGTGTTTCCTCTGCCCCATTCTGTGCCCGTATTTACAGGCCTGAGTGAAGCGAGGGCCTTAACCAAGGCATTACCTGATGTGGTAATACCCCCTCGGCAAGGCGCATAGTGTACTCCGGCCCGTTGGACTGGGGTACCTTTGGCATTGCGCAACTGAGGAAAAAGAAGAAAGAAAATGGCCGCCAGGAAATGGGGAGAAGTGACTACATGTAGTCGCTTCTCCCTTTCCATGGTGGAGAGGATGCGGCTGTGAGCGGTGCCATGATAAAGGCTTTGTCGGGCAAGTACCGACCTGGCGAGCGCCAATTTCCTTGCTTGTTACAAGCTCATTGTCCCTCGCTGGGTACTCATTTTATAAAGCACCCTCTAATGGCACTGATCTGATACAATTGTTATTGTTCTATACAGCATTTCTGGTCACAGTGCTAACGCTTTATTCTCCAATATAAATATAGAGTGCAGTTGCTTGTACAGTGTCATCCAAGAGTAATTTAAAATGCGTTGATCCAAAAAACACAACAGGACGATACCTTAGTTAGACAAACAAAATCATTTATTTGCAAGCTTTCTTAGTCTTCAGATCACTTCATCATGCAAAGGAAGAATCAAGCACCTGTAATAGCAGGACAACTTAAGGATTCATTCCTGGAATGTCTTATCCAGCGCCTTGATGCTTTCGGGCCATAGTTAGCGGTCTATACATCCTATAATAATAATATTAAAAAATATATTTATTTGTGTCTGTGTTTCTGATTTGTGTTTCCTTCACAAAGAGCCTTACACTTCATAAATGACCCCACACATTCCAGTCTGAAAGCAGACAAGAGAAAGAAACACTGCTTGCTGCTCTCAGAGAGGCATGGAGGGATGGGGTAGTGTATGTCATGGTATGTGAAAAGTTACAGAAGGCTTTTATGTTTTAGGTAGAGGTTGAACTGGATGATCTCTCAAACAGCCCTTTAAGATGAGTACCCTCGAGATAGATGGGGGTGCAGATTCATACTCATGCATCAAATAATTAAGACAACTCAATAGTTTGGCAAAGGGAGTCTGTTTAATGACAAGTTCATGAAATGGGGAGCACAACGAACATCAGCAACCGCTCGATCTTCTCGCTCATTTCACTTTTAGAAAAAACACAATATTTATAGCAAAAACTCGTCGCTGCCGACGTACAACCTGCGCACGTACTAACGTAATTCTACGTGGCAATCTTAAAAACCTTAAATGCAACGTGATTGTGTTCAGGAGGAGAGGAATTTCACTGACGGGCCCATAGGTCAGCACTCACCCTCTAGAGCTTGTAAGACAAGATAGCTGCACCATGTGAGGACAGGGGATGCAGGATTCACTTACTCTGACACGACTCAATAATGAGGACTCAGTAGTTTGGCAAAGGGAAGTCCATTTAATGATACATACATCAAACAGGGAAACAAATGGGAATCAGCTGTAGTGCGATCACCTGTCTCGCTCCGACTTCCACGAACCTCAGTTGAACAACAGTTTTTATAGGCACAAATCGTCATCACTGACGTATAATTTCTACAAAAAATCATCATGCAATATAATGGGTTAGGAAAGGTAACTTAAATATAGGTGTTATATCTGTATATGATAATGGAGCATGTGGATTGGATAACTCTTATCGGGTGGGCATCTACGCCCATCTCTCTTATATCACACGTGATTGATGTCACTAAAAGTACGACGTCTCATTGGCTACAGTGTCTATAGGACCCTAGATTACATGGTCCATTGTGATTGGGCAAGTTATACCCCTAAACATAAATCTACACTTTAATTAGCAGCATGCAGAATAGACACCCCTGTGCCTGGTGTCCCAAGTTTCACCCTGCCTCCCTTCCATCAATCAGTGTTTTAGTGCGACGTGTCAATTAGATGGCTAAGGATGGCCTTGAAACTGGAGTCTCTTATCGAGAAAAGTTATGGCATCCTCGGGTCCTGGATGACATCAGACGATGGTACTTCTTCGCGCATGGCTGGTCACGTGTAGTTCACCATGAATCTGCTTCAGTTTCAAGCTTTTAGTGCATTTAATTCTGTGTCGGCCTAGCCACCATCCATGGGCCCCCCTTATTTTGACCTTCATGAGGCAGGCTGGTATGCTCTGAAGTTGGAGAAATGTGAGCTGACGCTCTCCTCCCCTTCTCCGGTTGACCTCGATTTCCTAGGCATGAGCCGCTCTTTGTTGAGTTTCGATTCCGCTCCTTCTCTTGCCTTAGGCTGGGTTTCGAAACTTGGCCTGGCAGGCCTCTGGCCTGGGGTACCTTTTATGCTTTTACAAAATGGAGTCACACTTGTATAATGTGCCTTATTGAGGTAGATATACGGTTGGCGCTTGCCGCTCTATCTTCTACTTAGCATTGCAAGCAATATCGATTTCTTAGCATCTTGCGCTTCAAGCCTATTTACACACGTTTTACAGGACGGTTGCTTCCATCTTGTCTCGTAACACCGTTTACTGGTGTTGTAACATTGTCTCCTCTCTGTGACTATTCCATTCAATTTCGTAGTTACTCGCACTGGCGTGTTATCTTTGATAGCTGCTCTTGTTCATTCTCGAATCTGTTCGGACCCTTGTCTCATTTCCACTGACCTTCCGTTAAGGCTTTTGGGGTCTCTTGTGGAATGTGTGTAGGTACTCCACATTTCGTGTCAGCGGCTGGTATGGCTGTCTGATAGGGTACCGTGCTGCACAGGGTTGTCTGGTTATGGGTGCTTCAACCGGTATGGATCTTCTGATGTATACTGGGCAGATTCCCACTGCAGCTCTTTGTAGGTTAATTTGCTCTTCATACGTCACATACCTTGGCGAGCGCGTTCCTGGTGCCTTGAAATGAGGGGGAGGGGTGGAGGCCATGTCTGGGACCTCCTCTACAATTGGTTATAGGAAGGTAACTTGACATAGGTACTATATCTGTATATGGTAACGGGGAGAGGGGATTGGATAGTAAATGTCAGGTTGGGCAACTAAGCCCTCCCTTCAAAATGGCCACTATGAACATCACTAAACGTACGACGTCACATTGGCTCCACTCACTATAGGACCCTAGATTAAATGGTCCACTATGATTGGGTTGGCATCAACCCCACTCATACTTTTCCACCTATGTCTAGCAGCACGCAAAAAGAACATCCAAGTGCAGAGAAGCTCGTCTGCACCCCAGCTTCCCACCAATTATGCTACAATCAATCATCAGCTCAGTGGTCATATGTCAATTACTGCTTTGTAGTTTGGCCTTGTGTCTGTTCTGTACTCTGAGTACTTTCAAGGAGTATGGGCATGGCGGGGATCCATGCGTAGGTGTGAAAGTTTCACCCTTGCAGCCTGCCTTTGTCACGTGACTGGACACCATGAAATCAGCTTTTTCTCTGTGTCTTTTCATATATTTGATTTAATTCTACCAGTCTTCTGACGTCTGTGGCTTATTTTGACCTTTCTGAACAGGATCCTCTGTTCTCTTCTCTCCTTAATTGTATCCAATGTCGGCCCATTCCAGTCAGATAAGACCTTGGCTTCTTGGCATGGTCATCCTTAGCTGAGTTTTGTTCTGTCTTGATTCTCGTTTTTCTTGCTGTGACACACTCCATCTGAGGCCTTTAGTAACCTTTAGTAAATTTAGTTCAATTCTGCTCATATGCGTAGTGGACCTATATCTATACAAAAAGTGCTTCTTGAGGTATATACTTATAAACTTTGGTGCTTGCCGCAATCTATCAACTATAAAGCATAAGCAAGCTTCACGATTTCTTTGCCTCTTGCAGTTACTTGCATCTGTACACGTTAAAACTAACTGAATATCTTCATCATGTATGTGGGATAGGTTTCTTCATCTTGACATCAACCTCTTCACCTTAGGCTCAAGATGTCACTTATCCATGGTATTTTGTATCTTTGTCAGTATTCTCAAGTCATTATATCTTCTATATGTGTGTCAGTCCGATTTCTTATGACGTCACCATTCATCTTCCGTCATTATCTTCTTTGCTTCTTCAGATATTTTATTCAAACAACTATCATATTGTTTAGGATGTAGGTATGGCTTCTTTAATGGATACCTTACTGTCCGTGTTTTTTTAGGTATTGGTATATTAACAGGTGCTGGGAACCTGATAGGTACTGGGCCAAGCCCATATGCTGCTCTCTGCTGATTTAACTGTTCTCTATACGTCACATACTTTGGTGTGAACCCAATAGGTAATGGGAGGGGGTAACTGGAGTGGGGTCGATACTTGACACTTCCTCTTCAAGGTAATTGCATGCCCATCTCTACTGAGCATGTTGCCCACCATGCCCACCTAGGTTTAAGCTTGGGATAGGAAACACAGCCAGTCACTTGTTGGACAATTGTATTCAGAAAAGGATTCAGACTGTTGGACACATTTTCAGTATGGCCCTTAAAAGGCTGGTCCGACTGAAACAGGGCAAGCCATTTGTCAAGACGGTCCCTCTACACGTTTGGCTTGTGCTTCTAGAATGCCAATAGCGAGGTGGAATCATGAGTCATGTTTTGGGCCATTGACTTGTGCAGGCTGGTGTGAAAAGGATACTGTGGCATTAACAGTGTGCTTCTCTACATCTGAGTGAAAAGGGGAAGAAATGCCTGAAACAGAACTGGAGCATTCACCAGCCTCTGGGCATCAGAACATTGCCTCAGAGAAGCAGACGGAGCTGGGGCTGAGACGGTTTGGGCAGGGTGGCTTCAGCAACAGAACATTGACCCAGAGAAGCAGACGGGGCTGGGAGGGCCTGGGCAGGAGTGGCCTCAGTAACAGAACATTGCTTCAGAGAAGCAGATGGAGCTGTGAGGGCTTGGGCAGGAGTGGCTTCAGCAACAGAACATTGCCTCAGAGAAGCAGATGGGACTGGGAGGCCTTGTGTAGGAGTGGCTCCAGCAACAGAACATTGCTTCAGAGAAGCGGATGGGGCTGGGAGGGCTTGGGCAGGAGTGGCTTCAGCAACAGAACATTGCCTCAGAGAAGCGGATGGGGCTGGCGCTGGGGCTGGGAGCGCTTGGGCGGGAGTGGGTCCAGCAACAGAACATTGCCTCAGAGAAGCAGGTGGGACTGGGGCTGGGGCTGGGAGAGCTTGGACAGGAGTGGCTTCAGCAACAGAACATTGCCTCAGAGAAACAGATGGGACTGGGAGGGCTTGGGCAGGAGTGGCTCCAGCAACAGAACATTGCTTCAGAGAAGCGGATGGAGCTGGGAGGGCTTGTGCAGGAGTGGTTTCAGCAACAGAACATTGCCTCAGAGAAGCGGATGGGGCTGGGGCTGGGAGGGCTTGGACAGGAGTGGGTCCAGCAACAAAACATTGATTCAGAGAAGCGATAGGGCTGGGGATGGGAGGGCCTGGGCAGGAGTGGCTTCAGCAGCAGTACACTGCACTGCCTCAGAGAAGCAGATGGGGCTGGGGCTGGGAGGGCTTGGGGGGGGAGTGGGTCCAGCAACAGAACATTGCTTCAGAGAAGCAGATGGGGCTAGGAGGTCTTGGACAGGAGTGGCTGCAGAAACAGAACATCGCTTCAGAGAAGCAGATGGGGCTGGGGCTGGGAGTGCTTGGGCAGGAGTGGCTCCAGCAACAAAACATTGCCTCAGAGAAGCAGGTGGGCTGGGAAGGCTTGGGCAGGATTGGCTTCAGTAACAGAACATTGTCTCAGAGAAGTAGGTGGGCCTGGGAGGGCTTGGGCAGCAGTGGGTGCCGCAACTGAGCAGTGCCTCATGTCCAGCAACTGAGCAGTGCCTCAGAGAAGCAGATGGCACTGGGGCTGGGAGGGCTTGGGCAGGAGTGGGTCCAGCAGCAGAATATTGCCTCAAAAAAGCAGACGAGGTAGGGCTGGGAGTTTTTTTTTTCAGGAGTGGGTCCAGCAACATAACATTGCCTGTGAGAAGCAGACAGGGGTGTGGCTGGCAGGGTTTGGGCAGGAGTTGGTTCCGCAACAGAACATTGCCTCTGAGATGCAGATGGGGTTTGGGCTGGGAGGGTTTGAGCAGGAATGGGTCCAGCAGCAGAACATTGCCTCAGAGAAGCAGGCGGGCTGGGGCTTGAAGGGCTTGGGCAGGAGTGGGTCCAGCAGCAGAATATTGCCTCAGAGAAGCAGATCGGACTGGGGCGGGGAGAGTTTGAGCAGGAGTGGGTCCAGCAACAGAACATTGCCTCAGATAAGCAGACAGGTCTGCAGCTGGGGATGTCTCAGTCCACTGTCAGCAAAAGAGCCTTAGAAAATGTTATAGTTCTATGTGTTTTGACCTCTAGTTCTCTATGGGTACAAGGAAAGTGAATTTGTTACTATCAATAATCAGCATTCAACAACAGCCAAACACATAAAGTCTGCAATTATTGGAAATGCCAATATGAATCAGTGAAAATGTAATATTTCTGCAACAGAACCATACTCCTACATATTACAGCATTGCATTACAAGCCTAATTTCCACTATTAAATCCACTGGGCATGACCACTGCTCTTGACATTGGCCACTCTACCCATTTCATGGTATCTGGCCATGCCTCAGACTCCTCCAAAAGCCCCAATGTGTGCCGATTTGCACAGGTTGGCATTGGGCAATGCCCCAGGTACCTCCTAAAACCCCAGGGTGGCAACTGGTCATGGCCTGCAATCATACTCAGTGCTCTCTGTGCCTAGAGCCTGGACTTCAGTCATCTGCTAAGCATTTTGTGCATTGGGCATGGCAACACTGTGCCCAAAGTGTTCAAGAAATGGTCTTCAGCCATTTGGTCATGCCCATTGAGATCTTTTGCCAGAGAATGGACTTTGGCCATACCCATAGCACCCGATTGACCCCCATGAGCACACTGGTCATAGTCAATTCATGCACAGCGGTCACTTGCCTGTAGCATGACCTTTGGGCCAAACCCTGGGCACCTTGTAGCCACTCATTGGGTCCACTGTCATCGACTGCAGTCATTCCCCATGGAAACTGTGAGTAGGGTTGACTTCTTGACACATTTATATACAGCAAGCAGAACATCAATCCTCCATTGTTTACCTTAACTCGCCCTCTGTTGTAATATTTGTGGGTTGAGGCAGTCACAATGAATGGCATTTCTTGCTTTACAGAGAGAAAAAAGCAAAGGTGGGTCAAACGCAACAGTATGCCCACTGGCCAGCCAATGAGCTTTCGAGGCATGGTAAGGCTTAATCTAGCTACCGGTGCTACTTGGAGTCGCATTTGACACATTCTCCAATTGAAATTGGGTTCATTGAGTACCACCAGTGGTGAAGGTTGTGGGCACGTGGTTCTGGCATGCTCTCACCAGGGGGGGTGGGGGAGGCACATGGTGGGACACAAGGATGTGGCTGAGACACTGGCTATATGTGCACAGCATTCAGTGCATGCCAAATTAAAGGTGAAGCATGCAGAAGTTCACCTGCATGTACTGGCATGGATGATGTAGCACATATATTATTGGACACCCCAGGTGACATGATGCAATTTCTTTTTTTGGCAGAACCCGTTCTTGCGTGAAGTTGCTTTTTGTGGTCCTGATGAAGGCAGCGGTCCTATGAAAGTCACACAACCTAGCCGAAACTCAAGTTGGCCAGTTCAAGTGTTTTGTTCAACTTTATTTTTGTTTCATGAACTGATGTTCACGATTGGTGGACTGTTCACCACGGAGGCGCAACTTGTTTGGTTTTGTGGATGTCAGGCAGGATTCATTACTGCCATATGATGTCACTGTCATTTGAGTTATGTATGTCTATTTACATGTGTCTGCGTTTGTATAGCTGTGATTGAGATATAGGTGATGTATGCAAGGAGTGGGTTTTGGAAGGAAACTTGTATTTGAACAATTTGTGTTTTTGTCTTGTGAATTACATTTGATATTTAGCATTTTTTTATACCATGATGCATTTAGCACATTTGTCCTTTACAATCTGTATTAATTGGATGTAGTTCCTCTATTCATCAAAAAATAGGGCTCCTGGTGTGGAACGTATTCTACCCAGGAGGGTTAACTAGGAAAACAAAAGATACAAATGAATAGGTCCAAGGATGCTAGGCTCAGAACAACACCTCCACATGTATTATCAAACTCTGCATTGCTAAGGAAGGAATCACTCTTCAATAGTATGTTGTAGAGATAAATCTCATTTTTTTTATATTAGAGTTGTGTGCAAAAAGACATAAATCCAACATTTAGAGAAATGAAGACATCAAAATGGTTCGCTAAAACAGAACAATCAGACAAAAAACAGAAAGATATTTACAACACACAGTGCCAAAAAAACATTTTTTGGGACAATCTCCAAATTGTGTGTGTGCAACAAACCCGACTCCTATTAGGATTTGCCAAGAAATTCACATATTACAGTGTACATATTCAAGTCAACATTTGTGGAAAACACATAGAACAATGGTGGGTACACAACATTATTTTTCTTGCGTAAACAGCATTAATGTGCTGTAGTTTTGGGGGGAGTAGACGCACTACTCCCCCCAAAACTGTTTTAGCAAACCATTTTGATGTCTTAATTTCTCTAAATGTTCGATTTATGTCTTTTTGCACACAACTCTAATATAAAAAATGAGATTTATCTCTACAACATACTATTGAAGAGTGATTCCTTCCTTAGCAATGCAGAGTTTGATAATACATGTGGAGGTGTTGTTCTGTGCCTAGCATCCTTGTTCCTCTATTCATGCAATGAACATTTTTTTCTTGTTTTGTTAATATTTGTGTGGACATGATGTTACTTGTCGATTATTGCAATGTTTTGTATGTGAACATTTATGAAGACACTAAAATAAGAACCTGGTTGGATCATTACACTGGGTTATAGAACCAGTGGGAATCTCACCTTATGGAAGTCCCCTCATCATCTAGTGAGGACCTCTATCACACATCCTCCATGGAGTGTATCCGTCCAATCATTTAACCTCTGGGAAGTTACGGATTCACTTGACAGGCAGCCCACCCATGGGAGTCCACTCACAGTGGCGGTCCTCGTGGACATGTTCAAGCATAGCACTCAACTCTGCTAGCAAGTGCAATGCAGTTTTCTCTTGCAGTTTGGCTCTCACCTTGTTATGCGTACAGGTTTTCGTAACAGTCTACGTACGTTTCTTGTAACCAAAAGACACAGGAGAACCAACCAAATGTCAGGCAGTGGATGGCGGGCGAGATTACTTCAAAACTCGGCTTTCCGAGGCAGCTGGAGGTTGCCATGGAAGTTAGGCAATACGTTGCTAAGGAGATGCAACGTTCGTGCTGGGTCACGGCGGTGATCATGTGGTCCTGGATATTTAACCCCGCCTCCCTGCTTGCTCAGTGCTTCTGATTAAGCATTTTGTGGCGCTACTTGTTTCTTGACCTTGTTCTTTGATTACCTGGTAACTTTGACCCCCTGATTTTGGACCAGACCTTGATTTTTGGATCTTCCTAGTCTGTTTAGGTAACTCTGTGATTTTCTGGTATCATCCTCTTTTTTCCACCCGTGGATTCTATTTTGCCTACTCCTTAGTCTTGTCTTGCTCATGTGATTTCCGACTCGGCTTGCTTAAAGGATTTCTTTGGATAACGTTGACTTCATGTAACTCTTGTTCTTCTGTTCGTACATTCTTGTACTGGTTTACAGCCTCAGCTGCACCATGGGACAGCCCCCGCTGCGCCGCCAGACAGCCTCCGCTGCACCGTGGGAAGGTATCCGCCGTCCAGCGACACAGCCTCCGCTGCATCGTGGGACAGCGTCCGCTGCAACGTGGGATATCATCAGTTGCGCCGCGAGACAGCCTCCGCTGCACCCTGGGACAGCATCTGCTGCATCGCGGGAGTTGTAACCACCATTGTTATACCGCAGATATTCTTGCTTACGTATTCCTTGTAAATCAGACGGAAGTCTGGTTTTCTCGTTTCATAAAAAACAATTGCCAGTTATACTTTGTGCTCCACGATTTTGGAATCCCTCTGGTAAGAATTTCTGTGCACTTATGTATCTGTTGGCAGTCTTGTTCCTTGTACATAAGTGATTGTAAAACCAGAGGGGCTGTTTGTTTTGCAGAATATTCCTAATATATACGGCCCGTACTCAGATCGTGGTAAATCTTCTTAGGATCAGTTCTTTCACTGATCAGGTTAGTGTGGGAGGAGTGTTAGTAAATGTTTGGAGCCAGAAGGTATATTTGGATACTAATTGTGCTTCTTTCCTTCTACAGCTACGTTGGTCTCAGAGGGAAATCCAAACATCTTTCAATTAATTGATCCCTCTGTATGTGTGTGTGTACCATTCAGAGGGGTACATTGGTGGGAAGAATTCTTCTTCTACACTACGGAGTCAACCAGTGAAGAGGAATTCTGACATAATCAGAAGCCTTCTAAACATGGACCCCAACGAGACCCTAGCTAACCTCCTCCAATTAGTGGCAGATCTGAGAACAGATATGGCTAATGCTCATGCCACCACTCAACAACAAATTTTGGAACTCCAAACAGCCATACAACCAATGCCTCAAGCAGCACCGTCATTACCGAATGCCCCGGTCATTGAACCCGCACAGACGGAGGCCAGGCCAGTGTATATTACGTCACAATTTCCTTTGGCTCCACCGGAGAGGATCCATGGGGACCCAAAACATTTCAGGACATTTCTAAATCAATGTCGCTTGCACTTTTTATGCCGTCCAGGTTCTTTTCCTGATTCTGCAACCAAGGCAGCCTTCTTGTTGTCCCATCTTGGGGGTACTGCAGCTGCCTGGGCTAACCCTCTTTTGGAAGAGGGTAGTCCTTTAATGTTTGATTGTGACGCATTGATTGAAGCAATGGGCAAGGTATTCGATACTCGATACAAAGTCCAAGTCATGGAGTTGGAATTGTTAAGTTTGCAGCAAGGGGATATGACACTCTTGGCCTATTTAGCAAAGTTCAATCAATTAGCTGCTGAGACGGGTTGGCCTGATGATAAAAAGGCCTCATTGTTCTATAAAGGACTATCCAAAGCCTTAAAAGATACCCTTGCTATGGTGCCAGTAGTTCCAGCCTCCTTTCCGGAATTACTGGAACTAGTTCTTCAGATAGACGCGCGTAAAGCTGCTAGGAAAGGGGAGAAACGTGGTGTTGCTCCTGACGTCCACATCAACCTTGTACCATCTACTGTTGCACCAGAACCAATGCAGATCGGGGCAGCTACACAAGGTCCTCTTTCACAAGAAGAAAGAGAGCATCGTAAGAAAAACAATTTGTGTTTCTATTGTGGGTCTTCGGAACACCTATTGAAAGCGTGCACCAAGAAACCCTCCAAAAAGCAGGAAAACGCAAGAGCTCGGCAATAAGAGGAGTCCAATTACCGAGCACTTATGTTTCCAAGGACTCCATATTAGTCCAACCTGTTAAGATGAAGGTAAATTTCAGGTTATCCCAAGCCAGGAGTGTTCAAGCCACAGCAATCATAGATTCTGGAGCTACAGGAAACTATATTGATACCATGTACGCCAAAGATCTGGGCATTCCTATCATTGATAAAGTGAATCCTGTTATTGTGAACGCTGTGGATGGATCCACCCTGGTTTCTGGAATGGTGATCCAGCAGACAGAGGATTTGGCAATGGAGACTATAATGGGACATTCAGAAAATATGTTCTTTGACCTTATAGCTGCACCACAGTTCAGGTTCATATTGGGAATTCCGTGGCTATGGTTACATAACCCTTCCACTGATTGGCACACAGGCAGTATTGAATTTATCTCAGAATATTGTGAGAACCGGTGTTGGAAGAACAAGGTCCCAGCGAATAGTCCTTGCCATCCTCTATTGGATATTGCTTCTACTATTGGAGCAGTTATAACCAGTGTTTTGCCTGCAGAATATTCTGAATTTAAGGATGTATTTGATGAAGGAGGTGGTTCGGTTTTGCCCCCGCACAGACCTTACGACTGTCCTATTGATTTGATCCCTGGGGGAAAATTACCACCAGGTAAGATCTATTCCTTAACCCACAAAGAAGATCTCATTCTGAAGGAATACATCGATCAGTCTCTGAAATCACGATTCATACGCCCCTCACGTTCACCTGCGGATTCTCCCTTATTGTTTGTGCCCAAAAAAGAGGGGGATCTTCGTCCGTGTATTGACTATAGGGCACTCAATTCCATCACTGTTCGGAATCAATATCCCATTCCACTCATCTCTGTGCTATTAGATCAACTGGGTTCATCTGTTATCTTTACCAAATTGGACCTACGTGGTGCTTACAATTTAGTAAGAATCCGTAGTGGAGATGAGTGGAAAACGGCCTTTAAGACCAGGTATGGGTTGTTTGAATACAGAGTCATGCCGTTTGGGCTCTGTAATGCTCCCACCACGTTTCAATATTTCATCAATGATGTTTTTCACGACATGATGGACCAGTTTCTAATAGTTTATTTGGACGACATACTGATATATTCCACATCCTATGAGTTGCATGTGACACACGTTTCTCGCGTCTTACAAAGACTGCGTGAAAATAATTTGTTTGCTAAATTAGAGAAATGTATTTTCCATGCTTCAGAAGTGGAATTCCTGGGGTATGAGATAACTTTTAAAGGAATTCAAATGAGTCAGTCTAAGGTTAAGGTGGTTTTGGAGTGGCCCACACCCACCTCTTTGAAAGCCCTGCAATCCTGTTTGGGGTTTGCAAACTTTTATAGGAGGTTTATTAGAGATTTTTCTACTTTGGTCGCTCCATTGACAGCTTTGACAAGCAGTAAAACAGTTTTTCTTTGGGACAGTGTTTGTGGTCAAGCCTTCCAGAGTCTCAAATCTGCATTCACCAGCGCTCCTGTGCTCCAACACCCTAATCCTAATCTACCATTTGTGGTAGAAGCTGATGCTTCGGACATTGCCCTTGGTGCCATTTTGTCTCAAGAATGTCCAGAAACCAAAGGGTTGCATCCGGTGGCATTTCATTCAAGGAAATTGACTTCCTTTGAACGAAACTATACTATCACTGAAAGAGAGTTGTTAGCAGTACGGGACTCTTTCCTGACCTGGCGACATAATTTATTGGGTACAGCATTTCCTGTTCAGGTTTTCACTGACCACAAGAATGTAGTAGCTCTACAGTCAGTTAAGTGTTCTACTGCCCAGCATGCTAGGTGGCATGAGTTTTTTTTCGATGTTTAATTTCACCATTACGTGCCGGCCCGGTTCATTACACCCGAAGGCTGATGCCCTCTCACGCATCCATGGTGAGTCGTCTCCTCCAAGTGCAGACGGTCATCCTCTATTGCCACATCAAGTGATCTGTGCTTGTACTTTACAACCTACCTTGCGTGATGAATTACAGGAATGGGTGAAAGAAAATCCTGCGGAAGTGGCCAGTCCTACAGGGTTTGCCTCATATCAAGGGATTGCTATTCCTTCCAGATGATGATACTCGGAAGAAGGCCATCAAGTGGTGCCATGATTCAATGTTAGCAGCACATACAGGTACTAAGAAGACCATAGATCTCCTACAGCGGTGGTGCTGGTGGCCTTCTATGGCTAAAGATGTTGCCGAACACATTGCTTGTTGTTATGTATGTGCACAATGTAAAAGCTCTCATTCCAAACATGTAGGCTTACTTCAGTCTATGCCTGTCCCTGACTATCCGTGGTACATGATTTCAATGGACTTTGTGGTGGATTTGCCTCCGGTTTCTGGTTTCAACACCATTTGGGTGATCATTGATTATTTTACCAAACTGGCGTTGTTTGTTCCTTGTCAAGGTCTCCCTACCGCCCCAACATTGGCGGATTTGTTTCTGAATTTTGTTTTCCGTTTTTTTGGTCTCCCTTGTATTATCATTACGGATAGGGGCTCACAGTTTACTTCTCGTTTTTGGAAATCCCTTACCGCTTCTTTTGGAATTGATGAGAGGTATTCCAGCCCGTACCATCCCCAAACAGACGGACAGACAGAACGTCTCAATTCAACTATGGAATAATATCTTTGGTGTCTTACTCATCAGTATCCGGACACCTGTCTTTCATTGCTCTCTATGGCAGAATTTGCTTATAATAATTCTCTCCATTCATCTACGCAATCCTCACCATTTTTTGCCTTGTATGGTAGGCATCCTAGGTCTATGCCACTCTTTCCTGTTCTACCTGCACGTCACCCCGCGGCTTCCTCTTGAATTCAGCAACTTGTTTCGATACAGACGCAGGTTAAACTACACCTTGAAAATGCTCAGTCTAGTGCCAGACGCTTCGCTGACGCCCATCGTTCTCTGGCCCCAACGTATGTAGTGGGGGGAAAGGTTTGGCTGTCCACGAAGAATTTACATATTCCTGGTAGAAGGGCGCTTCTCCCACGCTACATCGGTCCGTTTGTTATCACGGCAGTAATAAATCCTGTCGTCGTACGACTGTCTCTTCCTGCCAAGTGGAGAGTACACCCTGTTTTCCATGTATCCCTCGTTAAAGGCTTTCATCCTGGTACCTCTCTCCCTTCACGTCCGCCTCCTCTGTCTGTGAAAGGTGAAGACGAGTATGAAGTCCACAAGATTGTGGATACCAAGGTTTCTAGAGGTGTCAGGATGTATTATGTGGCTTGGAAAGGATATGGTATGGAAGAGAGAACATGGGAACCTGTCAGTCATATACATGCTCCTCGATTAATATCTGAGTTTTGGGCCGTGAGGGGACGGGACCCGTCTTTAGGGGAGGGTACTGTTATGCGTACAGGTTTTCGTGACGGTCTACGTACGGTTCTAACCAAATGACACAGGAGAACCAACCAAACGTCAGGCAGTGGATGGCGGGGGAGATTACTTCAAAACTCGGCTTTCCGAGGCACCTGGAGGTTGCCATGGAAGTTAGGCAATACATTGCTAAGGAGACGCAACGTTCGTGCTGGGTCACAGCGGTGATCATGTGATCCTGGATATTTAACCCCGCCTCCCTGCTTGCTCAGTGCTTCTGATTAAGCATTTTGTGGCACTACTTGTTTCTTGACCTTGTTCTTTGACTACCTGGTAACTTTGACCCCCTGATTTTGGACCCGACCTTGATTTTTGGATCTTCCTAGTCTGTTTAGGTAACTCTGTGCTTTACTGGTATCCGACCTCTTTTTTCCACCCGTGGATTCTGTTTTGCCTACTCCTTAGTCTTGTCTTGCCCATGTGATTTCCGACCCGGCTTGCTTCAAGGATTTCTTTGGATAACGTTGACCTCACGTAACTCTTGTTCTTCTGTTCGTACATTCTCGTACTGGTTAACAGCCTCAGCTGCACCGTGGGACAGCCTCCGCTGCGCCGCGGGACAGCCTCTGCTGCACCGTAGGAAGGTATCTGCCGTCCAGAGACACAGCCTCCGCTGCTTCGTGGGACAGCGCCCGCTGCAACGTGGGATATCATCAGTTGCGCCGCAAGACAGCCTCCGCTGCACTGTGGGACAGCATCTGCTGCATCGCGGGAGTTGTAACCGCCATTGTTATACCGCGGATATTCTTGCTTACGTATTCCTTGTAAATCAGACTTAAGTTTGGTTTTCTCGTTTCATAAAAAAACAATTGCCAGTTATACTTCGTGCTCCACGATTTTGGAATCCCTCTGGTAAGAATTTCTGTGCACTTAAGTATTTATTGGCAGTCTTGTTCCTTGTACATAAGTGATTGTAAAACCAGAGGGGCTGTTTGTTTTGCAGAATATTCCTACTATATACGGCCCGTACTCAGATCGTGGTAAATCTTCTTAGGATCAGTTCTTTCACTGATCAGGTTAGTGTGGGAGGAGTGTTAGTAAATGTTTGGAGCCAGAAGGTATATTTGGATACTAATTGTGCTTCTTTCCTTCTACAGCTACGTTGGTCTCGGAGGGAAATCCAAACATCTCTCAATTTATTGATCCCCCTGTATGTGTGTTTGTACCATTCAGAGGGGTACATTGGTGGGAAGAATTCTTCTTCTACACTAGGGGGTCAACCAGTGAAGAGGAATTCTGATACACCTGGGCGGTTGTAATACCCCCTGCGGCTTGTTTATGTGCCTTGAGGGCGGGTGGTGTTTCATCTCCATGTCTCACTTTGGTGTGTACTCATTTTAGGATTGTCTATCCTTGGTTGGAGAGGGTTAACGTTCAAAATGATGCATATTCCCATGTGCCAGATTTTCCAGTGTTCAGGAATTGCATGTGTACTAATGTCACATTTAAACATGCTACAACTAATATATTGCTTGCGGGCCTTGTGTATGATTATAGATATAATATTGACCAGGGTGGTCTCTACTCATGTTCCTAGATCAAGATTCAAAAAGACCTGTGAACCTTGAGAGCGTATTCACGTGGAAGCTACGTTATATGTGCACATTGGAACTCTATGAAAGTGTACTGCATTTGTGCATTTAATACAATTTAAGATGTTGTATGAAGTACTGATGAATTATATAATAAAGATATTTAATGTCTGGCATTGGTATAACAACTATTACGTGTAAGTCCTTTTTTCAGGACGATTCACCTTGTTAGGAACCAGGGTGTACAAAGCTATATTGAAGATAACCTTCCTTTAGAATGTGATATGTAAATATTTACCCCATGAAGTAGGAAGGTTAACATTTCTCCTTTCGTGGGGATGCTGATTTAGAGTGAGAGTATTTCTTTAGGGTCCATGTTCAAGGTGATGTGTTTAAAATGGTTCATGACCAGCAAGTAAGTGTGTGTGTGCTTGGAAAGTATGTTCTCCTGGTTTGCTGTGTACCCACGCTTCCTGAGCTCTGGTCATGCCCTCCATGCCATCCAAGTAGCCATGCCATTTTACTACCATCTCATATGGAGTGGGTTGGGCACGTACGGGTATTGTTGTTCAACGGGTCTGTGAAAAAATGCAGTAATTCGAAAAACTCAAAGTAATTTTTATTTTATATGTGAAATATTTTTTTTTAAAACACTGTTTTCAACATAAGCAAAACCATGATATGTCCGTTCAGAAGTGGACAAACTTCATTGATCCAAATTCTTTTCCCACCTGCCTACGATTGATCACGGCAATGCTTAAATCTAGGTCTTTCTGTGGGCAAGACAATGCAGCCAGCAATTAATGTTGGCCAGAAGTATCATGCCATCTTCGCTGTTCTCCACCCCCCCCCAGCAATAGTTGGCCTCTTTGTTGCCAGTGTATTTCCTCTGCCACACCACACTTTTTTTTATGTGGGCAGTTCTGTGCATCACTGGGTTTTTCTCTTCTTCAGTTTCTGTCTTTAAGGGGTCCCCCCAAAAAGTCAGCATTGTTTCTCTTTCCCTTAACATCTATTTTCATGCCCAGGATGTATTTTTAAATAGAAGACCCCTTTATCTCTCTTCTTATAAACCCCCTCTAACAACCCATCAGCCCAACTTATCTGGCAGTTGCCCACATGTCTTTTTGCCTCACTGTGTTTCTCTTTATTTATTTATTATTACATTTGTATTGCGCACTCAACCCTCAGGCAACTGGGCGCATGTTGCGGCTCCTTAATGTTTTGCCTCATTGTTTGACCACATTCCACCTCCATTTCCAGTGCGTGTTCTTGTCCGATGCAATCCTTGGCAGTGTACGTGTGCCAGCCCTTGGCAGGCCATCCTATTGGGCTTCACTCTACGTTTGGCAAAGTGGCGGTAACAGAGTTTCCTCCACTTTTTCATGCACTGCCAAATTACACGTTTTGGCGGAGTTACCGCTGGCGGAATGACTGAGTGGTAATTCCACCGATTTTGGGGTCCTATGGTCTCCATAAATGGGGACGAACATCGCCTACCACCACTTTCTCTCCTGTGGTAAACCCATGGGACCAAGTGGCAGTAACTGAACTTGACAGTATTTCTGCCAAAATAGCACCAAGCTCTGAATGAGGCCCATTGTGTGATGCTTTGGCCTCTAAGATGTGCTACTTTCCATGCACTCCACCGTGTGCACGCCCCGATTCATCTGCAGTTATGCACACGACATATATTTTATTCAGCTATCACAGTCCTTACATTAAAAGAAGCACCGTCGTGGGACTAGAAAGTTTTCTTCTGAGCAAAGTATTTATTGATGACGTCACTGAAGGAATCGCGGCAAAGCAATATCGCCGATCGCCCTCATTTAGTTTAGGAGATGAATCATTGCAATGAGTGCAAAAGCTCCGAGTGCAGCAACTTTGCTTTTAAGTAAACTTGTGCAAAAGCCTTCAGCGGCGTCAATGAGGATGTTATTCCCCGACCTTTAGAAACTCAGCCAGACTTGTTCATATAACAAACAACGCTTGAATCAGAGACTTTTTTTTTCAAAGAATGCTTACGTACATTAAACGGGCATAATTGAATTAAAAGTCCAAGAAATAGATGCACAACTAAACATTACAAGTATGGTGTTAGTTCCGCTATTTACATGCAGAATTACTGCCAAACTCGTTTACCTTTACTGCAGAATTACCGCCTGATTGTAAGACTCCATAAGAGATGTGTTGTGGTTTACTGTAAGTGGTCATTCTGCTGCGGTAAATCTGCTGATTTTTGGAGGTAAAATTGAGTAGTAACCTCCAGCCATGTGCTGGAGGGAAATCCTCCACTTGGGTTCGGCAGTGCAGTAAAATCAGCGGTGATCCCAATACCGCCCCAAAAAGGTGGCAATAACAGGATCACCGCCAAAAACTGCTTCCGCTGCCAAATTCGTAAAATATGAAATATACATTTTTAGAAATAAACAAAAGTAGCTTATGCTCAAATAAGAATATAAATTCAAGGGAGAATAACAACATTGCATTTATCAGCATCAACGACCAGAAGAAGAATTACAGCAGCATGCATTGACATGAAAGTATTGGATGTTTCAGGGAAGTCTGTTTCCAAAATGGCCTCCCTAGTATGCAGAAAATATTATCTGACTTAGCCTACTTTGTAAGATGAATGGCAGAGAGGCCCGGAGATGATTTAAATCTCTGTCCAATTAGAGGCTGGACGGGGAAATAGATTTGCCTTTGCGCTGGAACTCATTTGCCACGGGCAACCGGTTGAGCGCGTCAAGGTCACAGCGCGCCCGACGGTGCCTTGCGGTGATAAAGTAGATTGGAAGCCACTAAGCCTTGCCACCGTGGGATGCTGTGGAATGATAGAACATTGCCAGGCTGTGTATGAAAGGGGCAAACGATCAATGGTGCCCAGGGTTCATTTGCCAATTGCAAATGGTGAAAACCTACGGTTGCGGAAGCCGAGAACTGTGCAGCGAAGGGAAGAAACGGAATAGGCCAAACATGTGTTGGAAGAAATACGTTGATAGGAAGTGGGAAGCTGCATTTCCTTAAGTGGTCTCTGGATATTTTGATGGATGGTCGTTTCATAAGCCACATGTTTCTCTTATTAGGAGTGACACAGTGTGTGGGAAAGTGAATCAGCGGACAAAAGTGTCAGGGAGCTTGTGGAGCGAATGTTAGGTTGGTTCTTTAACCAAACTATTACAGAGCATGAAAAAGCGAAAAGATGTAGGGGACAAGGCCGTTCCACATGTCTGGTCTTCAGATGAGGCCCCCTGTTGCCCTCCGCTTTTCCTGCACCCCTGTCTCACCACACAGACAATAAGGGTTCAGAGACATTGCTCATTGGTTCACGCAGAGCATGTGGGAGGCCTCATCGGTTATAGAAAGAGGGTGAAGGGGGTCATTACGACCCTGGAAGTAGCCATGCAGCTATTTGCGGCAAGGCTACCCCATTCCGGGTACCGGGTCCCGGTTCCTGGAATGGGGAAATACCGGGCAATTCGTACCTTGGAGGGCCCGGTATTTCCCCATTCCAGGAACCCAGACCCTGTACATCCCCATTCCCATTCGAGCCCCCGTAGGGATCAATGGGAATGGGGAGGATGCAAACAACGGCCCGTTAATGACGGGGCTGTTTTTTTGCATCCTGGTCTGCTTGTGGGACCCGCTAAGGACGCCTGGTAAAACCAGGCGTTCTTAGCGGGTTCGCGAGGAGACCTCGTAATGAGGCGGTAGGGAGTTAACAGGGCCGGCAGCTGTACCGGCCCTGTTAACCCCTACCGCCATGGTCGTAATGACCCCCAAGTTCTTAAAACCTTGCTGCACTTTGAGACTCCCACAACCTGGGTGGAGTGTGACCGGTCCTTCCTGTCACGGGCTGATACCCACTGCCTCCAGCTGCCTCCCCTGCACCCGACCTTGCTCATTGGTCTTCAAGGAACATGTGGCGTGCTGCATCATCATGTAGCCTTGTGACTAATGCTTCCTACCAAAATGATCATTGCAAGACTCTAAGCACGGTTCACCCTACCCATGCCCCTTAACCAAGATCCCTGGCATTATGGATCCCACAGACAGAAGATAAATTCCTATTTGGAAAGAAACAGTAGTAGTGACGCTGTAAGGTTACACGGGTTATCCTCACATCACCTGTATGGGTTCTTACTATTTTCGGATTTGCACCCTCCAACTTCCCATTCTTGTTCTCTGTTGACCTATGAAGGGACTTATCCTTAAGACTGTAGAGCATGCCAGTACCCGAACCACAGAGGGGGTAAACACTGGAGTAGCACAACATTTCGCGTGGGCCCTCGAGCCATGCTTAGGGGCCCCGTGCCTAAGCGCCATAACAAGGCACAGGCCATGCCACAACCCGGGTCGGCCCAGACCACCACGTGTGCGCAATGTCCATGATGATTATGCCACTGCAGGGGTGCGTACTGCTCTAGGTGAATGATGTTAGTATGTTTTATAATCAAAGCTTAAATGTTTCACTTAGCTTAGAAAGAACGGGAGCGGTGCCTGGTCCCCAAATATACTAGCCACCATGGTGGCTGGAGAATTTTACTGGAGGGTGTAGATATTTGCCACAAGTATGCGATTGCGACACAGCTTAGTGAGGGACCATGAACCAAGAAAAACAGGTTTGAGGGGTTGGGGGGATCTCCTGGGGGAAATGTTTTGAATAATCGTTTAAAATGGAGCATTATACAACACACCTTCTGTGAAAAATTGATTGGGTAAAAGGCCAGACAGTTTGCATTTCCATGCTGTCTCCAACAACATATGCCAGTATTTCCATATAAGAACATATTAATGTTTGTTGTGTGCATAAAGCCAGTAATGATACTAAAACAAACACATAATAGCTGGCTCTGCCAATATATGCCAGTACTCCATATGTAAGAACATACTCCTGTTGGGGTGGCCATTAATAGTGACATGCCACAATAAGAAAACACGTCCAAACTGGTTCCCATGTAGGCCAGTCTTGACCCGTAAGAACACTTATCATGACATTTTATTACCTGAGGATCTATGATGAAGCCATCATAGATCCTCAGGTAATAAAATGTCATTCTACAGTAAGAAATAGCTAGGTGCTACACCAAAATGCAAGTCTAGCCACATAATAACACATGAAGTTGGCGTTGCCTGAAAATACGAGTAAAACATGCCATGTCACTTAGGAAGGTGTCAGAAATGCCCTAGTAATCCCCATCCTCCCAGGGCCTTTCACACAAATACATGGACATACAGACACACATACATACAGGCACACACACACAATCACATTCACCCCCTTTCATCCACCAGTTACTTACACATACATCTTCTCTCACATTCACTCCCACTGCATTCTCCACACAGGAGCCCACCCACCCAGAACATTTCCACTCACACAAAATCACATTCATACCCATTCCCCCACTAGTCACTCACCCATATACCTTCTCTCACACACACTCACACTGGCAACCACACACCTAGAACATTCACACACAGACACACACACACACAATCACATTCATACCCATTCACCCACCAGTCACACACCCATATACCTTCTCTCACATACACTCACAAAGCATTCTCCACACAGGCACACACCTACCCAGAATATTCAAAGACTCACATAGTCACATTCATATCAATTCACCCACGAGTCATTTGCTCATATACCTTCTCTCACATCCACTCAAACTGCATTCTCCAAACATGTATACGCCCACCCAGAACATTAACACACACACATACACACACAGACACACGCACGCACGCACGCACGCACGCACACACACACACACACACACACACACACATTCCTGCTCACTCACCCACCATTCACTCACCCATACACCTTATCTCACATCCACTCACGTTACATTCTTCTCACAGGCATGCACACACCCAGGTCATTCACCGGTCTTGGGGGGATAGCGCAGCAGCAAAATGCTCGCCTTGGAAGCAAGATGACACAGAGCGACAAAGGTTCAATCAACGGGTCCGCACTTAGAAATCTCTGGGTATTAAGTGTGTTATAAATAACCTATCATATCATATCCCACTTACACACAATCACATTCATACCCATTAACCCACCAGTCACTCGCCCATATACCTTCTCTCACATACATTCACAATGTCACCCACTGTCCCAGAACATTCACACGCATTCACATTCATACTCATTCGCCCACCAGTCACTCACTGATAAACCTTCTCTCACACCCACTCACACCACATTCTCGATGCAAGCATATACCCACCCACACAGAACATTCAAACACACACTATCACATTCATACTAATTCACCCACCAGTCGCTGACCGATACCATGTCCCTGAGCCCTCGGCAAGGCTCTTGCTTCACTCATGCTTACATAGGCCTGGGCTACCGGGCTGTTTTCTGTCCTGTACGCCCCCACTTAATGAGGGTGATTGCTTCACTATCCTCCGGTGTAGGCCCCATGCCAAGCTTTCTGACAGTATTAGTTCTATGTTAGACAGAAAGGAAAGAAGACTGTCCCTTCCCTTCCCTCCTTTAACATCGTAAGAGATCACACAGAAAAAGGATGGATAAACAAATATGTGTTCCACCAATCGGCAAACCTACAGCACATGTCTAAGAACTGATGGCACAGATGTAGGAATAATCAGGACACAGGTTATAGATATGAAAGATGTATGCATTTTATTGAAGACCCTTCCAGGTAAGTCAAATACTAGTCTCCAGTTAGAGGTCTTCAGTTTAAGGTAAGACAGTGAGGTAAGATGGGGCAGCATCAACTGGCACCTTCGCGCCTTAGAAGCTTCAAGTCTAACTGCCAGACACAGTGCATTCGCCCACATCCCACACACATCATTCCACATGACCTCCCACAATCACTTATGCATTAAAATCAGCCAGTTTTCTGAATGTGTCTGATGAAATAGAACATGTTATCCAGGCCTCGTAGCAGCGCAAGCCTATGGCCAGCAAGATATCTCACTGGCATTAGAGCTTTTTTGCACCGAACTCCTACCAGCAATGCAGGATGGCATGCAATTACTTCCCCTTTCCCCTTTCAAACCTCAAACCCTACCATTCCCCCAGAGATTAAGACCTTTGACCTTTGAGTTTTACCAGAATTTTAGAAATTAACAAGCACTAATCCCAGAGTCAGACAAAACATTAGTAAAAAGAAAGAGATGGTTGGGGAGTACAGTCTAGGGAGGATAGCTCAGGGGCTATGTGCTCGCCTTGGAAGCAAGAGGACACAGAGCAACACAGGTTCAATCCTCGGGTCTGCGCTTAGAAACCTCTGGGTATTAAGCGCGTTATACATAACCTGTCATATCATATCTTTACAGCAATATTGGCCAGTACATCCAAAGCCCTAAACGTGCGTGAAAGTACAAACTGCAAAAGTCACTATGAAAAGGCACGCAACGTAGCAGCAAGCAGTCTCACATAAAGAAGGCTTCTCTGCATTGGCCCAATAAGGCACTAGTAGTCCTGCTTCAGTATGCCATAATGCATACACCTTACAGAGTAACATAACCGTGTGTTCGCAGACACATACAGCATTATTTAACGTTAGTTAGGCAATCTAGAAGTATTCATCATGATAATGAATGATCAAATCTGTCTGCTTGAGTCGAATACACAGTACATGCAGGCCTCGAGATCCAGTTAGCTATTCTTGAAGCATAAACCTCCACCCGACCCTTGGCAGAAAACATCAACACACACATTCCAAGCTGCAGCTTTCCAGAGCAAGAGACTGAGGGCCTCATGAGTTGGGCGTTAGCCAGTGGTCGAAGTGAGTGGGAGCTTTACTGCTCCTATACTTTTATTTTATAAAGAAATTGTTCCGGAACATTCGTCTTAAAATAACAATGTAGGAATAAGTTGAAACTTGCACTTTCAGTGCACTGCACTGAACGTTCCCTTAAACAGCAGGTGCATGTGTTTGGGGGTTTGTATTGTGTGTGGGAGGCAGTGTGGTAATGGGGTTTGTGGGAAGTGGGTGCAGGCCAGCAGGGAACATACTTCCACTACTTCTTTCCGTACACTTCGACCATTGGTGTTAGCCCTTAAATCCGGCGGTAATGGTATTAGCACAGCCAATACCGCTCCACCGGATTACGACTGTAAATCCTTCCGGCGCTATTACAGGCGGCGCTATTACAGCCGGCTGTAATAGTGCCGACAACCAAATGTGCTATTACAGACGTATCACAAATACAGCATTGGCGCTCTTAGCGTCGTAAAACCGGTGCTAATTCCTCTGAATATACTCCCGGACAAATGCTGGTGGTAAAAGAACACATATGACAATAATAAAGGCCCAGGTGGAAACAATGCAGACAAGAGACCTACAAAAGACCCACCCATGCCCCACAAACCCTCCCCAACACCATGTTGCCATTTGAAGCAGGCAGCCTTGATATATACATGTAGTGAGATGCAGAACTGTGAACCCAGCCATGTTCCTTACGGAACCGTTCACTGTCCAAGATATGCAAGAACATGATTGTGCAACAAACAAGGGCGAAGGGGATGACATTTCAAAAGCAAGGTAAAATGCTCTACAGGAAGGAGAAGTGTTCTTCGTTGATGGGTCAGCGTCCATTGACCAAAAAACAGATGAAAAACATGTATGGGCAGCAGTAGTGAGAATGGAAGAGGGGTAATATGAGACACTGATTAGAAAACACTGTCCCATGCACCACTCCGCCCAAGCAGCAGAACTCATAACGTTAATTGAGGCTCTCAATGCAGAAAAAGGGTGTGCTGTCACCATTTTCTCAGACTTAGCATATGTAACCACCACAGTACATGCTGGGCTATCAAGATGGAGAAAGAGAGGGTTTAGAAGAGCTGATGGGTCCCCAATACAACATGTGGGTCTACTAAATAAATTGGTTGAAGCCGTTGCAGAACCCTCTGTAGAGGCCACAGTGAAATGTCAGGCCCACACACACAATGTGGACGAGATATATTTAGGAAACGCAGACGCAGATGCAGCAGCCAAGAAAGCAGCTTATCTTCCCATACCCATGAGCGTAGAATGCATCATAAGATGCAAAGGAGAGGGGCCAAAAGCGGAGGGTTACAACGCTCTGCCCATTGCTCAAGTCATAGAGCTGCAAAGTAGAGCCCCACCGACAGAACAAGAATTATGGACCAAACAGGGGTGTACCCAATCACCCACTGATCTGTTATGGAGACAGGAAATAAGAGGAAACATTGTCATGCCAGTAGAGGTGTTATATATAGCATTCATTCAAACAACTACACTTTCCTGCCCATAGTTCAAAACAACACATAGCAGACAATCTCCAGGAAGATTGCTTTATGCCAAACCTCCAGGAATATCTCACCAAAATGGTGGTGGAGTGCACGACATGTCAGGTGTTCAATTCAGGCATGACCCTAAGAACATTGCGGGGCATGTTGCCCCGCCCCGTAGGGCCCTTCTGTGAGTTACACATAGATTACGCAGATATGGGAGAAAGATGTAATGGCACCAGCTATCTCATTGTGGTGGTGTATCCATTCTCTCAATGGGTGGAGGCAGGGCTCTGCGCCCACCCAGACGCGAAGTGTGCAGTGTGGTTCCTGGTCAGGGAAGCATTTCCATGAAGGGTAATATGTGAAGTAATATGATCAGATAATGGGACTCATTTTGTCAATGACCTGTTCAAAGAAGTGACATCACTATTAGGAATAAAACACAAAATGTGTTTGATTTACCACCCACAAGCAAACGGAATTGGTGGAGAAAATTAATGGCCTCCTTAAAAGTAGGTTAAGAGTAGGTTATCAAAACTGTGCCAAAATTGGGTTAACTGGGTTTACTGACTGGCCCTAGCGCTGTTTCAGCTGTGCACGCAGCCTAGCAAGGACCACCAACTTTCACCTCATGAAATTGTTACTAGTCGATGCATGCAAACGCAATTGTCACCAGTTAGAAGGGCTTCTGATGCACACAGAACAGCCACAGTGTTGGAGGAAGAGTTCCAGGAGTATCTCATGCATCTCACACAAGCAGTAAGGTGTATAGCAAAACAAATTGCTCCCCCTATACCGCAGAAAGCAAAACCGACACAAGGACTGCAGCTCAAGACATCCCAGCAAAACCTGTGATGCCAGGAGAGTTAGTATACATAATGAGTTTTGTGCGGAAACGGAACTCTACAAGGTTCCATGGGCCATATGAGGTGATTTACTGCACCCCGCTTGCTGTAAAAGTGAAAGGGTTGTGGTATTGGATTCGCCTCTCAGATGTTCAAAAAGCACATGATAGTGTAGTACCAGAGGATAAAATTGAAACGCAAACAAGTAGCACAGTACCTTAGAATGTGACCATGGGTGACTATGTTTTAAATATCTGTACATTATTAAAAGTATAAGGCACGCACATGTGAAAAAAGTAAAGTGGTACAGCTCACTCACTCTCTATCTCTCTTTCTCTCTTTCTCTCTCTCTCTCTCTCTCTCTCTCTCTCTCTCTCTCTCTCTCTCTCTCTATTTCTCTCTATCTCCCATATCCTGTCTAAATCTCTATTAATGCCTGCCCCATTTGATCTTTTCTATAGGTTCAGCGATGCTGGAACTAACGCCACTTAATGAAAGTAGTCAGATAGATAGGAATAGGAATAGAATGAGTGCAACCCATATATATAGCTACCATTTTAGTGCTATACTGTTTACCATTCTTATGTTTGGTTTGGGAATGTATTGGGGAGCATATTTTATCTGGGGCTCCCAGATAAAAGAAGGGGGCAGGGGTAAACCGGATGTGGCACTGCAATATGTCATTACATCTAACAATACTCAACAGGAATGCAACCAACATAATCGAAAATGTTTTGTTATTTACAAATAACGTGACTGACAGTATAGTTAATGCACCAAATAATACGGGGCCACCCCCCACTATGTTCACAGTTCAGCAAACTACGTCACAACTTAACATGATGTCTACTTCAATGTTTGATGAAATATTTGATGTGTTACTTACCCCGCTCCTCAATGCAGAACCAGATCCCATTTACCCCACCGTGGTGTATCAATAAGAAAATGTAAATACTGATGTTTTTCCACTGTATAGTGAACAATCCTTAATGCCTACAACCACAAGTACTGCTTGTAGCGACTCCCAATCCACACTGTTTAAAAGCCTAATGGTCCAGTTATTATCATCCAATATACAATGGTCATTATGCAACAATGATAGACTATGTAGAAGCCTGACAGGGAAACAACACTCGCGTTTGCATAACAATAGAAAGAGAAGGCAAACTCGTCAGTATAAATACAGTGCATACCATGGTCTAGGGTTAGATAAAGTGGAGGACCTTCGCCTTCCCGAGCAATGTAACAGTTGGTACTCCAATATGCGTGCCATGGGAAGGCAAACGGCCAATGGGAGTTGCTATGTGTAAAACCGGAGGGGGGTGCCTGCACTCCTGCTCTCTATATGGAAGACGAGAGGCAAAGGGGACCCCAGCCATGATTCCCTATTATTGGTATCGTGGTCAAGCAATCAAGCCCTAGCTCCTCAGAAGGTGATGTGGGCTGGTTCTTAAGTACAGTGTAGTCCCCAAGCACTCACAAAGGATTGTCTGCACACTGTATTAGTTAAAACACAGTCTTTATATAATTAATAATCAAGGCTATGTGCAATATCACGATAACTCACTTTGTACTCAGTTATCTATAATGGCAAATATACAGTTCTACGTGGTACCACAATTTCTATTAGATCTCTTTAAAGTGCATCAACTGTATGGTTAAATGTCACACAAATCAGTTCGTAAAGGAAACCAACAATAGATATAAGAGGAAAGCAGTTGGTTAGAACAATTGGCAGAATACTGGCCCCGTTACCTAGACACAGTGCTGTGTGGAGATTCCCCCACCTGGGCAACCTGTAGAATAAAAATATATCACAAGCCCGTCCATATATTGTTCACAAGAGTCTTTCCAATAGCTCAGCAACCCCAAAGTACCTGGCATTTTAGCGTTCCTCGTCATGGAATCAACAGCCCTTCTTGAGTGCCCTCCCTTTAAGGCAGGAGTCACGGGTTGTCGAACGTTCAGCGAAGAACAGGGTGAACTACGGTGGTGAAGTGGCCGCTTCTTTCCTAGCGGTGCTCGTTGATGGGGAAGTGAAACGTCCTGCAAGGAAGAGGTGTGCGGGGCACCCGGTATCGATAGTTCTGGACCACAAAGAGTTTGAAGAACTGTGGCCCAGCAAGGGCATCGAGTCGTCGGCTTCTCTGTGGTCTTCAGGTGGCAGGAAACCCACCGGTGGATGCTCCTCGGTGTGTCGACGGCCTGGCCTTCGCCAGCGGGATAAAGTGGGTGACGGTGAGCATGGCGTCTCCTGTCGGCGACGGCGGTCGTCGACGGTAGCAGACAACAGTCCGGGTGCTTCTCTTTGGGATTCCGCGGCAGTCCCCATCTCCGGTCTGCAGCCTTTCGTAGGTCTGTCTACCAGGGAGCTTTGGAAAAGATCAGCTGGTGCACGATGGTCCCTCGTAGCTCGGGAAGAGGGCGCCTTACCAGGTCCTCTCTGGGTCAGTCCTTGGAGACACAGCAGCTTTCAGATTGATGAAGAAGAGCAACAGCAATTCTTCTCTTCCAGCAGGGCTTCAAGGTCAAGCTTCAGTTTCACTCCAGTTACTCTTTGTAGTTTGAACTTCAGCTTCTGAACGCTTCTGAACATGATTCCTAGCAGTGAGAGGTCCCCACATATACTGTTGATCTCCCATTCATTCTGCTGGGTCACACTTAAGTAGCCAATCACTACGAAGGGCATTCAGCAGTCAGTCAGCCAATCCGGCACACAGTGCATTCAGGTCATTCTTTTCCATCCAGACACTCACAACACAGTATGTGGATTCGGACAAGTACCACGCCATTCAACACTACACAATGCATTCATGCCAGTTTCGGGCAGGGCTGTCTCAGTCTTTGTGTCAAACACCAGATACCAGACATCCACAACAAAAGGTGTAGATTCATCACACACTCCATTCACCCAGGTCCCACACACAGGCGTACCCACAACATACGGTCACTGGGAAGGCTCCAGTCAGTCTGGTTGGCACTTCCCCACACTACCATACATGGAACTTCCACCCAACAGCCAGTCATTGGGAAGGGACAGAGTCAGGGCCTCCCGGGACTTCGGGAAGATCAAGGTAACAGGCGATAGAGGGCAAAAGGCATGGCGGCCATCTTGTCTCCATCAGGAATCTACCGATTCCAATGACAGGGCCTGGGCATCCCAAAATGGAGGATGCTCAGGGCACCAGTCAATTCAGCACCGAGCTGCCACAAGCCCATATCCTGCTCTGTGGGCCAACCACAGGTGCCCAAAAATATGCACTAGGGGCACAGGGCTGTACCTCCACCCATGGGTGCCATAAGGGTATCCCATGGGTTTATACACCAAACCAAAAGAGAGAGCTGCACCGCCAGGAGTCCCACATGAACTCCTGCACGGAAAAGACAACAGAACACACGATAAAAAGCAATAAAGGACAAGGATACGGAGGCCCTGTTCCTCTGGTTTATTTCCAGCATGACACTATGGGCCTCATTACACGGACGGCGGTAAGGGTTAACGGTCACCGTTAATGGCAACGGTGACCGTTAACCCTTACCGCCGTACTACGAGGTCCCTTTGCGGGTTGAAGGATTTAACGCCTGCTTCTTGCAGGCGTTAAAATCCAACCCGCTAAGGGACCTCGGAGCTAATTACGGCACCGCAAAATTGCGGTGCCGTAATTAGCGCCTTCCCCATTTCCATAGAGCCCTATGGGGCAGAAATGGGAATGGGGAAGGGCAATGGCGGAAAGGGGATTTACTGCCCCTCCAACCTTGGAATGGGGCGGTAAATGCCCTTTCCGCCAAGGCGGTGCCGGTATTTTACCGGCATGAGCCATGGCGCTAATAGCGCCATGGCTCACCGCCTACCGTGTAATGAGGCCCAATGTATGTTATGCATGCATCTGGGACACCAAACGTTTTAGTACATTAAGAGGACCCTAGAATCACAATGTCTCATTCATCTTGCACTATGTAGGATTAAGAGCACCTTTTGGGCATGCACAGTGAAAATAAACTTCTCCCACCAGATGAGAGGAAATGCAAAAAGGGATCAAAGGACATAGTTTCAAAGAACCATTCCTGGCTATAGATGGCACGAGCTTTGCGAAAAACAAGTGGCAAGAATCAACCTTTATGTGCAAGGCTGATGGACCCGTGCCTCTCCTATGAGAAATTGGACTTTGTAGAAAAGACATGTGCACAGCTATGGACAGAACACATCACAAAGCTAATGTGGGTCACAGCTCTTGAAAAACCAATCAAGGTACAGCAAGAAGAAAATTATGAACTTTGTTTCTATGGCGAAGAAAAAATCTCTGTGGGTTCTAACAAACATTGCAACAGAACCATCATCATCCCAGATCTCAGAAAAGGCACTGCTGCACTCATGCACTATTACTGGGTTTGTGGCAAAAAGGCATACTTGCACCTCCCATCACCCTGGAGGGGCTACTGTGCGCTTGCAACACTACATTTTGCACTGTTGATGGTACCTGAGGAGCACATAAATGGGGGAGCGGTGCCCGCAGACGGACAAACAGCACTGAGGCCAACCGAGATGGCACCTAACGTACCACCGCCCCATCTTGCATACTGTCAGAGAATGAGCAGCATGATCCCCTGTTCCGAAGGAGGCCCTCCGCGAACTACCTGTCATAAGAAACATCTGACCTCCTCACGCAGATTCCAGATGAATACAAACTCTTCAATTCAGCCGAGAAATGTTTGCATCCCTTGTGCCCAGCCTCCAAGCAAAAGCAAATGCCTCCAGATCATCAGGTCGGAGCTGATCCAGTTGGCAAATCACACTGAGGAAGGGTTCAAATGTTATCAATGTGGAATTGAGAGCACTCTGGCTAAGGACAATGCAGAACCGATATGTTGTCGACCTCCTCAAAGCCATGGAGGGCGTGGTCTGCAAAAAGATTGGGAGTGCGCGTTGCATGTTTGAACCTTCTTCAAATGCTGAAAATGGGACATTATCACACGTGATCACAGCAGTGCATGAACTTGCACCAAAATGAAGAAGGAGGCCAGAGTGCAAAAAAATGACTGGCTCAACATTTCATGTGGCTGGGTCCCCTTGTGGCTTGGAACAACAATGAAAATGCTGATCTCTATCATCGTGTTTATCTTGCTGATCTTCTGTGTGTGCCAGTTGGGTCTTCGATGCTACACAGAAGCAGTGCCTAATAGTGCAAAATGATGGTGACCATTGGTAATAGAAATAATAATAAGGTGCCTTATAATACTCAGGAAGCACAAATTCAAACAGGAGAGAGCAATAAACCCAAATACTACATGCTAGCAAAATACCACACTGGGGATGAGGTGGACAATTATTATCACACAACTATCCCACAACTCCCAGACCTTGAAAAGAACAAAGAAGTATTCGTAGATTTGGATGGGGATGGGGGCTGTATATGTATGACCTGTACTCCTGAAGAATATGCCCAAAGTGGGGAGAGCTTAAGAAGTGTGTGTGGAGCATGAATGCCTCTAAAGGGTAGCCCTGCCTGGGGGGAAGCAGAAAGAATGGCGAGTGAATGTAGAAATGCTGGGGAAGGGTATTCGTTACTGTAGGAGGGGGATATGTTGCCACCACCATAGAGAATAAACATCATCACAGCCATGAGGGGAGGCACCCCCTCCAACCCCTATAAGGGTAAGAGCCCGATAACATATCGAAGTAGGCTAATAATGGCACCCATGCCTCAGCATTAGGACTCCATTTTATACCAGGCCTAGATGCCATCTTTTTACTAGGCCCAAAATGCACCACTCTGTGAGGCTGCGGCATTGAGACCGCCAGCCTCTCTCATAAAGGGACAAAGCCATCCGCACACCAGAGTAGCACTGCACAAGCCTTGTTCCCACGGAAGGAAATCCTTTCACTGTTCTTTCAATGTTGCAATTACCAAGTATCATGTCACAAATAATACACTCTGCAGAGAACGTGGAACTGAAACAGGCCCAGGCACAAATGCCATCCATCTCCACTAAACTGCACATGCCCTTCACCCCCCACACTGCCAGACCAGAACCGACTGGTCCGAACCCCCCAACTCCTCCATTTTTATAAACATCTAACCCCCATGCCTTGGCCATTCCAGAACACCCACCGTAGACCTAATCCTGAGCAGCAATATATCCTCCCAAAAATAACATACGTCTGTTTCGTTTCATGAGGTACCAGGGAAGGTAGGCGGTAGATCAAGCCCCAGAGGAGGGACACTTGGGAGCGGGGACTGCAGTATCAATGAATCCCTGAATGTGGAAGTCGGCATATCAATATATTATCCCCTCTGTTCAAAAGACCCCCTTGCATGTGATGTTCAGGTATCTGCCATTATACATGATTTGTCAGTTCCTGTCATTTAGCTTAGATTAGCACCAAGATTGACAGGGAAACAAAAGCCGTTTAGGGCCTGGCACCCCATATAGAGCTGGCCATTTCATAGTTCCCCCCTCAACAGCAATGCAATATCTGTCTTAGTTTAAATCGTCATCAGTGATGCGTTTACCCTTTTTAATGTGCTACCCGTGTAATTTTTGGCAGAGAACTCTCGAGCAGCAGAGTTCTTTGCTGGCATTTTATATATTATATAAAATGTTGCTATCCTTGCAAAACTATCTCTTGGTCTGACGGGGTGTAGTATATTATTTCTTGATTATTGGGACACGTGTATTGGGAGTGTGCCTACAATGCTTGCAGAGGCTCACATACAACTATCACAGCGGATACACAAGAGTAGTACAGACAACTTTATGAAATCACAAGTTATATAAACACGCCCACATATATAGATATATATAGATACACATATCCTTGCCATTGTAAGAGAACAAATGTGCAAGCAGCCAAGGCCCAGCACATAAGTTCAAAGGCAGAAAAGATGAAAAATGACAACGGAAGGGCCAGCAACTAAGGTTTCCAACGACGAGTCGTAAAGTGTACTGGAGATAAACAATCTAACTTTCAAGAGTCAATAAACAAAGTGCTTTTGCTTGTCATTGTGGTCCAATGTCATGTGATGTCACTTCCCTTTATGACGGAGGGGGGAAGGAATGGAAGTGCAATACAAGTTGTACTACCCATGTAATTCTGGTGAAATGACTCCACTGGAAATCATTCATCAACCCACATCACTGCTAATGGGAAGATAGAAACATTGTGTATTAATTTCCGCTTGCCTTCAAGCGCTTTTGGAGATTAACCTGCCTCTGAAAGGATATCCCTTACAATGTAGGGTGTTCTGTGCCTTTAACGCACCAACCTACCATACGCCATGCATTTCAAGTGGCAACAGGAATATTGGCATCTCGTTCTTTCTTTTCATGTAGAGTTAGGTTTGCTGGTATAATTGCCCCACTGATGCTTGGCTCCGTGTCCATTTGCATTCATTTGAGTTGTGATTCATTTTGCTACAACATCTGCAGAAAATATGCGGTAAATTATCGTTAGTTTGCAAGAGGTGCTGCAGTTCCAGCTACAGCTGCACCCTGGGCAGTTGTTTGCATGCAAGAATGCAACAACCTATTTACCAGTCTCTGGCTCTCCTCGCATGTAGAGTGTAGTGATTCTTATTTCCTGGTCAGACACCTCGTTCTAAGTTTGCCAGTATCACGTCGGTATTACCGGAGGAATAATGACAAACTGTCCTTACTGTCCCCGCCACCTGATATTCCAGTATTACCAGGATATTACGGGCGGCAGAGTGCCGGTAAGTTTACATAGTACTCCATGCAACGGGATTTCCTGAATCACTGGCAATGTTATTACATGTCATGGTGCATGCCAAAATTCCCTGACCACTCCAATTCTGAACTGGAACTATAAGTTTTGTATAAAACAGGATGGAACAGTATGCAGAGGAAAGACAAAAAACAAGAACAGAAAATATTTCTTCTTCAATATCTGCTAAAGCCAAACCCATACAAAATGGACTCCCATGTTGCTTCTGATCTACCCAAGCGATCAAAACCAACATCGACGACATTTCCGCCCACCCACGATGCGCTGTGAGGCAACTAATCAGTGGCAAGCCACTTACCGTGGCAAACAAATCCTTGTGACCTTCAAAACAACTGTGCTTATTTTGATCTTAACTGTCTTGTGGGTGGTAATTGGTCGAGATGTGAATAACAATGTTTCACTTTGTTGACTCCAGCGATTTAAAACTGGGTGCAAACAATTTAAGAAAGCTATTATGAAATCATGAATTTTTTAAATGAAAAGTTGAGATTTTCACCTTTGCTCAAAGTTCAGAAACCACATATAAGTGTTTTCTTATGGTTCTGTTTCATGCAAATAGACTTACAAACCTGCATTCAAATGGTTGGATGCAATTCTATGGGCACGCAGTGCTTCACTCTAGAGTACAGTTTCCCTCCTTGGAGGGAAACTGTACTCTAGAGTGAAGCACTGCGTGCCCATAGAATTTGTCCCGCCTCCAAGGATACGTGGTGGATGGAATCTACCAGCAGGTGGACCTGCCCAGATGAAACCCGAGAGACTAGAACAGACTACACCTCTTGTGATGTGTTGTTGTTAAGTGTTGTGAAAAACATTCCAAGTTGGGGAGGAATGTGGTGTCACGTGCCGGAGAGTGGCTGGTCATGTGTCAGGGGCGGGGAAGCGGAAATAAAGGTATCACCGGAACTGGCGTAATAACGCCAGTCTGGGTTTATGCAATCTCACGAGTAGTCGTGTTTTCTTCACGCGCAGTCACGCACTGCGCCATACGGCCTTATCAGGCCTACATCTAGTGTTGGGTCCCAACACCTGCCCACGCCCGACATCACACCAAGGTTGCTACCCTGATTGGTTTGGTGATGTCACTGTAAACATCCCTGGTCCTGCAACAGCTGGGTCTAGCATCTTGTCCGTGTTCAGTATGAGGCCAGGTGTCCTCCACTGCATTTGGCGCCAAGTTGAGACATTATTGGTCAGTCAATGGCTCATCAAACAGAAATCCTTTTCTCTTTGACTACTAATAAGAGACGTGTGGTTCTTAGTTACTTCTTGCTTCAATTGACTAGTCCCTACTCGGCTTTATGAATCCCAGTCCTCCTCAAAATCTACTGCCCAGTATTATACGGCCCCTGCTGAATTCCTGCGCGGGCTATATATTTAATATCGGCTAATTATTTTGAAAATCAAAAATGGAGCTCACTGCGGTTTTTAGCGACATGGAGCCTGCAGATAGAGGAGCAACTATGCTGTAAACGTGTTTAATATACATGAAATACATTGAAGGAAGCCTCTGAAGGGTGGCAAATTAAAACTTTTAAAATGATTTTTATTCACATGTTATAGTAATTTGAGCAGCCATTATAAATGAGAATTGTTTAAATGACAGCTAAGGCGTGTGTGCTCAGTATAATGATATATTTTAAATTAATTAACATTTCTCAAAAGACAGACAAGGCATTAACATTTTTTAAATAGCAGAAAAGGCAATTATGTTAGACCATAACTCTTTTTCATGGATTTTTCCTCAATCTGCAATGGAGCCTGCTCACATAATGACGGAATCTATTAGAATGTATGAAAAGGAATGATGCGTCGGAAGGTGGCACTAGAAGCTGAGAAACTGTTGCCACAGTTTGAAACACACCTGCATTGCAAAAACAGGCAAGAAGCTGCCACACATCTCCCCAAAATGACTGGGGAAGCAGGTTACGTATGGCAGGAGCAGTGGCCCTTCATTGTTGTAACAAGGCACCTTGCCAAAGTCTATCTCAGGAAGTGACATCATGACTCGCAGGAAGTGCGTACACATCCTACAATAAGTGTCACATGTTTTGCCAACTTCACAGCATCATAGACACTGTAAAAAAGCTGCCAGGCAAAGGTGTAAAAGAGTAGCATAGGTTTCCCAGTTGACATTCCTGGCGGCTACTCAATGACACCCCTCTGCTCAGTTACTGTGGCACAGAATATCTGGCCATCAATTCCCCACAGATTCCCTGGAGTGAAAGGTGGTGCGTAAACCATCCTCCAGCTTATTGTGTCCAGGTCTACAGTCTCAGGTCAGAAGATATTTCAGAGTTAATAAAGGCAACAGACAAATCTTTAGGCGCATTATTCGGTTCATAATGTCGACCGCTGGCATCCTCTGTACTGTACTCTAGAATGAAGCACTGCGTGCCCATAGAATTGCTTCCAACCATTTGAATGCAGGTTTGTAAGACTATTTGCATCAAACAGAACCATAAGAAAACACTTATATGTGGTTTCTGAACTTTGATCAAAGGTGAAAATCTCAACTTTTCATTAAAAAAATTCATGATTTCATAATAGCTTTCTTAAATTGTTTGCACCCAGTTTTAAATCGCTGGAGTCAACAAAGTGAAACATTGTTATTCACATCTCGACCAATTACCACCCACAAGACAGTTAAGATCAAAATAAGCACAGTTGTTTTGAAGGTCACAAGGATTTGTTTGCCACAGTAAGTGGCTTGCCACTGATTAGTTGCCTCACAGCGCATCGTGGTATCGGGGATGGCTTCTCTCTGGATTATACGCCAGAGGGCTCTCGGGCTGGACTTCATCTTCTTGCCGGTTGGGTGTCCTTGGTTCTCTTGGCACTTCATAGGGTCCGGGTGTCATTTGGCCTTGCGGTCGGCAGGGCGATCCAGTTCCTTCTCTTGCGGCTCTCAGGCTTTCTTTCCATAGCTCAGGCGGTACTTTTTTGAAGTGTGAAATGTTCCTCGTCACTGTCTCACGTCCTCTGGTGGCAGTGATCATGCTATGATTCGCGGCACTGACTGTCCAGGGCTTTAATTCGAAGTTGAGGGACATCTTCCTGGGGGTGGCTCGGTTCTTGACGATGACTGTGTCTCTGGGTGCTAGCTCCCGGTGGCTGGCTCGTCGAGTGATACTCTCCTGTTCGTTTCGTTTCGCCCTCTTGGCATTTATGGTTGGGAGGTCTGGCTCCGGCGCTACCCACCTGGGATGTACGGGGAGCTCCACCTGTATGGGGACCCCGAACATGAGTGTCGCTGGGCTGATTCCTGTCGAGGGGTGCGGGGTCTGCCTGTGGGTCCTCAGAAAACGATATATTGCTTCCAGCCAGGAATGTCGCCTTTCCTTTGCGATGCAAATGACCTTGTTGAGTGACCCCATGAATCGTTTGGTGTCGCCGTTTGCCTGTGGCCATCCTGGGGTGATCCACTTATGTCGTACATTGAGATCCTGGAAGAATTGGCATAGTTCTTGGCTGGTGAAGGGTGGCCTGTTGTCGCTCTTGGTTTTTGATGGGATTCCGTGTATTGCAAATATTTTCTACAATGCAAGAGTCATGGTCTCGGCATTGGTGGATGCCACGTGTTCGACTTCAGGATATCTGCTTAATTTGTCGATTAGGACGAGTAGGTAGCCTTTTCCAGCAATGGTGCAGTAATCAATGCTGACGGCTTCCCACCGCTTGCTGCTTCTCGGGGTGCTGATGGTGGATTCTGGGTTCTCGCCTCTCCTGGTGGCTTGGCAGACTGCGCAGGACCCCACCAGCTTCATCACTCGCTGTTGCATGTTGGGCATCCACATCCTGGATTTTAGGTATGCTGTTGTTTTCACGATGCCTTGATGCCCGCTGTGGAATAGTTTGAGAGCTCTTTCTTCTAGTGATGCGGGCAGCACAATACGGTGGCCATTGAGTATTACCCCTGTGGGGGCTACTGTAAGTTTGTGGCAGATTCCAAACAGTGTTTGAAGTTTCGCTTGGGCAGATGCGGTGCACTGAGCCATGGAGGTAAGGAAGTTCTTCCAATTCCCTGATTGGATGGCGGTGGTGGTGTGGGTTAAGATAGTGTCCGCCTCGGTCTTGTTGGCTATCTCTTGCAGTGTCAGGGCTCGTGGTCGGGTGCAGGCTAACACGTGGCACACATGTTCATCTGTCTCTGTCGCGTAGCGTTCTTCCTGATCTGTGGCAGGCCGCGAGTGGCGAGACAGGTAGTGGGCTGGGTTATCCGTCCCTGGTTGGTATTCCACCTCTATGTTGTTGGGCTGGAGTTGTAGCATCCACTTTTCGATGCGTGCTGGGGGATGGGGCGCTGATCCTCTGAAGATTGGGATAAGTGGTTTGTGGTCAGAGAACACTTTTGCTTGTTTGCCCAGCAGGTAGACTTTGAAGTGTCTGCATCCCCACAGGATTGCGAGGGCCTCCTTCTCTATGTGCGCGTAATTTTGTTCTGTTTTGGTTAGCGCACGACTGGCAAAAGCAATTGGGTGGATGTTACCATCGTTGTCAGTTTGGGTAAGCACAGCTCCTAGGCTGACTGGGCTGGCGTCGACTACGAGTTCTGTGTGTCTCTCAATGTCGAAAAAGGCCATTGTTGTGGATGCAAATAGAGTGTCTTTGATCCGCTGGAAAGCTTGTTGGTGGGTAGGCGACCATTCCCACTTTTGGTCCTTTTTCGTTCGCGGAGGGGACTTGCAATGGTGGCGAGGTCTGGAATGAATCTCGCGCAGTACATTGCCATTTCCATGAAGCTCCTTACTTCTGTGGCTGATTGCGGGGCCCTGGTGCTTTTGATGTCATTGACTTTAGCAGGATCCGGCGACACCCCTCTTGCGTTGAAGATGTATCCAAAGAAGCATAGTTCTTCCTTTCCAAATTCACACTTTTTGGCATTTAGGGTCAGTCTGGCTTCCTCTAGCCCGCGTAGGACTGCTGTGAGGCGTTTGAGGTGTTCATTTTCATTGGATGCATATACGATGATGTCATCGCTGATGTTCGTCGTTCCTTCTAGGCCACTGAGGACCTTCCGAATTTCGTGCTGGAATACTTCGGCGGCTGACGATATGCTGAAATTTAGCCGCTTGTAGAGTCGCAGTCCGAGGTGGGAGGAGAACGTGGTGATGTATCTCGACTCCTTGGCTAGTTTGAGTTGATGGTAGCCAGATCTAAGGTCAAGCTTGCTGAATATGGTTGCACCCGTTAGGTCGACGATGAGTTTGTCTATGGTTGCTGTAATGTGGCGTTCCCTCCTGATGGCTGCGTTGGGGAGCCTCATGTCAATGCAGATTCGTACTGCGTTGGGTTTTTTGGGTTTTTTCGTGACTACCATGGGGGATACCCACGGGTTGGCCCTGAGGTCATCTCTATTATGCCAGCTTTTTCTAGCTTTTCCAGTTCCTTTTCCACGGCTTCTCTCATGTGGAATGGTACTCGGCGATGGCGTACCACTTTTGGTTTGATGGTGGGGTCGATGTGGAGTTTGATGGATCTGCCCCTCAGGCACCCGATGCCTTGGAATACTTTGTGATGTTGTTCTAGCAGGTCGTCGATCTCCTTGCGTTGGATGCTGAAGGCAAAGTGAATTAGTTTCTGATTCTCAGCGGTTCTACAGCTTAGTAGTGTTTTGCAGCAGGCGTCGACGATGTAGACTCGTGCTCAGTCCATGGTGTTGTTGTGGGAGAAGTCTGATTTGAACGACCCTTGCACCGGCAGGGGTTTCTTGCAGCCGTATGCATATAGTCTAACTTTCCTTTCTTGGAATTTGGGCCTTGGGTGGAGTTTGTTGAACGCTGATACTGGCATTACGTTGATGGTTGCGCCTGTTTCTATGACCACGTCCAATGGTCCTCCGTCAGAAATGACAGTGCATGATGACCTCTTTTGTTGTCTGGACAATTGCGGCTCTATGGCCGAGATGAGGTGTATGCGGTGTATCCGTTTGCTGTTTTTTCTCCGTTTGTCTTTGTCCCTTCTGTCGGGGGATGCGGTGTCCTCACTGTCTTCGCTTTCGCTTGTGTCCTGTGACCTCTGGGTGTGATCTACTGCTCTCGCCCTCCCCTTCTTGCTTGGTTGGTGAGGTGTTTCTCGGGGGCAAATTTATTTTGGCGTTCTTGTGTCTGCCACAGTGTTTGCTCTTGGTCGCTTCTGTTTGGTGGATTTAGGCAGACTGCTGCATAGTGGTTAAGGTGGTTGCACTTGCGGCATGTTGATCCCCATGCAGGGCAAGATTCTCCCCTGTGCCATGGGCCGCCGCACCATTTGCATGCATTGTCTCTCCCTTGCGATGTTTGGGGTTTGGTGGTGTTTCCTCTTCGCTCACTTTGTTCTCGGGTGTTCTGGTGCTTCCATATGACTGCAACATCTTCTGTTGGCTTAGGGTTGTCGAGCGGGAGTCTTTGGATTGCTGGTCTTCTGTTTGTTCACGAAGGTGCGCCATTTCCAGGATTTGGGGCAGGCGTACATTCCTCTCTGATAGGATGGCCCTCCTCAGTTTTTCAGATGAAATTCTGTTTATGATTTGGAGACGGATGGCGAACTCTTCGTTGGGAAACTCACAGCCGACTGCCGTTTCGCGTAGGCATGCGTGGAATTTGTCCACTGTATCATCACACTGTCTGGCCATGCAGAAATGGTAGCATTCCTAGTCAGGGTTGAGGTCGGGCCTAAACATGTTAGTGAGTGCGTTCTTTGCAGCGTCATAATTGCCTGCGTCTCTGCAGTCCGGGATTGCGTTGAACAGGCATAGCGCTGCTGCTCCGATGTTGAGCAGGAGGAATGTGCATTTCTTCTTCGCTATTGTGAACTCCCCTGCGTCGAGGTGCATTTCAAACTGCTGCAGCCAGATCTCCCAGCGAATGGGTGCTCCCGTGGTGAAGGGGTCAAAAGGTGGCATGAGGGTGGTTAGCGATGGGTCATTGTGATCTGGGTTGGCACTCCTCCCTGCTGATGGGCTCGCGCTAGCTCTCGAGGGGCTTGTCTCGGCCCTGGACATGGTTGGCGCTGTGGTGTTTCCTCTCGTGGGAAATGGGAGGTATATAGTGGGCGTGGCTGCGGGTGATAGTGGGGCTGTGCCCTTATTTGGGTGAGAGGGGCTCTATATGGTGCCAGGCTTGTTTCTGCCCTTGTGATTTCACTCACCAATGTCTTGGGTTGGTGCTTTGGGTGTTAGAAATGTCACTTGCTATCTGCAGCACTGTCTCCCTGGCCTGTAGTGCTTGGGGAACTTTGTTACTTGCCGTGGCTTGAATCTGCCAGCGTGTCCGTGCTTCATAGGGAATATTGTGGTGTGAGAATGAGGTTCCATTTCTTATTTATTGATTTATTTATTTATTTACATTTGTATCGCGCATTTGCAGCCCATGGACATCGAGGCGCTGTTACATGAATATATAAGAAGTTTGACATACAAGTTGAGGAGCCTTTTGGCTTCTAGCTTAATTACAACATCTCATGACAGGGTACATACATGCAGAGTAATAGAGAACAATATGTTGGTTCTACCTAAGAAGGGTGGTACCAATTTACAACTTTTCAGAGAAGAGCTTAGTTTTGATGGCTTTCCGGAAAACTTGGGGGGATTCGATCTGTCTCAGGTGAGGGGGGAGTGCGTTCCAGTGTGTGGCTGCCAGTGTGGGAAAGCTGGAGCCGCCTGCTTGAGCTTTACCGATTTTAGGTGTGAGGATAGTGTTAGAGTAGCCCTCTCTGAGGGGTCTTGAGGCAGTATACATAGTGATTCTTTGAGATGGTATGGGGGTGCGAGCTCATGGAGGCATTTGTGGGTGATGGCAAGAGTTTTAAAGACAATTCTCTCTTTGACTGGAAGCCAGTGGACCTGTCTTCTTACTTCAGTGATGTGGTCTCTTCTGGATGTTCCAGTGGTTGCCCTGAGTGCGTTGTTTTGCACCAGCTGGAGTTTGTTGAGATTTTTTTGGGATGTCCCAATGAGGGGAGCATTGCAATAATCAAGCCTAGAGCCAATTATCACCCTTGCAATAGTCACGCAGTTCTGACGGGATAGGAAGTGTCTAGCTGCGTTTAGCATTTTGGTGTAGTATGCAGTATGATGAGGCAATGGCATTAACCTGCCTGTCCATGGTCAAGTAGGCGTCCAAGTAGACTCCAAGGGTCTTGACATTGTTAGAGTCTTTGATGGGAATGCTGTCAATAGAGAACGATGAGTACTGCTCATCGAGATTGCCCAAGGTGGTGGGTGATCCTATGAGCAGGAGCTCAGTTTTTTCGCTGTTGAGTCAGAGCCAATTGTCCGCCATCCAGGATTTGATAGTAGAGTAAATAGAAGTAAGTGTGGTAAGATCAACGTCATAGTCCCCTGTGAGTGGAATAAGCACCTGCGTATCATCAGCATAGTTGGTGTATGAGATGTGCATTGCGTTAAGGATGCTGAACAAGGGTCTTGTAAAGAGGTTGTAGAGGGTAGGTGCAAAGCAAGAACCTTGAGGGACGCCACATTTAATGTGGCTAGGGGTGGCACAGGCAGTGTCGGAGAATACTTTCATGACTCTCTGCTGGAGAAAGGAGGTGATCCATTCACCTGCCTTTGGGGAGAAGTTGGCCTCAGTAGCTAAATGGCGACACAGAGTGTTGTGATCAACCAGATCTAACGCTGCTGACAGGTCAAGGAGCAGGAGGAGCGCAGGTTTGCCTGTGTCTCTGATATCGTCCATTTGGTTCTTTAGGTCTAAGAGGGCCGTCTCAGTGCCGTGTCGAGGGCAGAAGCCGGATTGCCGTAGTCCAAGAAGACGGTTCTTTTCCAAAAATTCTTGGACTTGCAGGTAAGCTGCTTTGTCGAAATTTTTTGTAGAAATGGGACGGTGTTGATGGGCCTATAGTTCTCTGGAACTGTTGGGTCAAGGGATGGTTTCTTGAGGAGCGGGCGAACCCATGCTTCCTTAAGACCAGTTGGAACGTGTGCAGACTGGAAGGATGAATTTATAAATGCGGTAAGGAAAGGTGCTAGGATTTGTGCCGAGTGTTTGATGAGTTGGGCAGGACAGGCGTCTCCTTTGCAGTTAGAGGGTTTGATGGCTTTGAGCAGGGAGGGTGGGGAGGATATAGTTGTGGGCGGTTTAGGTGTATCGCTATGGAAGCTGGCTATGAGATTATTGAGAGCTTTTTGGTGGCCGCGGATTTTAGTTTGGAGTAGGTTGAGTTTGTCAAGCATGGCTGACTGAATGCTGTTGCACCAGTTCTCATCTTTAAGGAGAGAGGGAGGTGGTGCAGAGGGCTTTTCTAACTCCCTGAAAATAGTGAATAGTTCTTTGGAGCCTGATTTGGCATTGTTGATCCTGCCGTTGAATGCTGAGGATTTGGCTAAGGTGATGTTGCTTTTATAAGAGGTGGAAATGGCTTTGAAGGCATTCCTTGTGGCTTCTGAGGGATTGGCTTTCCAAGCGGAGAGTGCAGCCCTCTTCAGTGCACGCTGGTCAAGCAGATCGTTTGAAAACCAAGCATTAGAGTGTTTGATTTTCTTGCTTTTTTTAGGGTAAGTGGAGCTTTGGAGTCGACTGCTGAGGTGATGATTTCTTTGAAGGTGTTGGCTAGAGTTTCTGGGTCTTTGGAGAAGGGGGCCTGAAGGCCAGGCACCTGTAGGAAGGGTGCTAAATTTTGGCCTGTGAGTAGGCGTGAGCTCCTTGCCAGTGCTGCAGGGAGGGGGGTAATAGTTTTAGTATCGATGTTGAATTGAAGAAAGTGTTGATCAGACCAGGGGATGGGGCTGTTAGCGACCATTTGGATGGAGCAGTTATGTTGGCTGATCCAGTCAAGGGTGCGTCCTTTGATGTGGGTAGGGTCTGTGATAGATTGTGTGAAGCCAAGGTGGTGAGGGCATTCTTGAGGGATCTGGCGTGGGAGTCCTTAGGGTCGTTGAGACCTAGGTTAAGATCACCCAGTAGGATGACTTGTGAGGTCTTTTTAATGTTGTCTGACAATGAGTGGATGAGGGCGTCATGGAAGTCTGCGATAGGACCAGGAGGTCTGTAGACAATATGCAAGTTGATAGTGCAGTTGTGGGAGAAATACATTTTTAGTGGGAGGTAGTCTGAGTTGTGGACCAATTTCCCTTCCACTTCTCTAATGGATAGACGTTCCCGGGCAATGAGGGCTACACCCCCTCCTCTCTGAGGGGCTCGATCTTTTCTGAAGATGGTGTACCCTTGTGGAATGGCGAGAGATAGTGCTGAGCCAGAGCTCTCAGTGAGCCAGGTTTCAGCGATAATTAGGATATCAAGGTTATTATTTATGATGAGGTCATTAATGTCTAAGGCATGGGCAGGTAATGAGTGGGCGTGGACTAGCGCACACCTGAGGGTAGGATTGGTCTTAGAGGATGTGGAGGCATCATGCAGAAGGGCAGCGGAGGGCAGGGTAGACATAGCAGCAACAATAGTGGGCAACACAACACCATCAGTAGTGGGCAGCACAACATTAGGCATAGCAGCATCAGTAATGGGCAACACAACACCATCATCAGTGGGAAGCACCACATTAGGCATAGCAGCATCAGTAATGGGCAACACAACACCATCAGTAGTGGGCAGCACAACAATAGGCACAGGGGCCATGGAGGGCTTAGGCAGAGACAACATAGCAGCATCAGTAATGGGCAGCACAACACCATCATTAGTGGGCAGTACAACATTAGGCACAGCAGCCTCAGTAATGGGCAGCACAACATTGGGCACAGCAGCATCAGTAATGGTCAGCACAACACCATCAGTAGTGGGCAGCACAACATTAGGCACAGCAGCATCAGTAATGGGCAGCACAACAGTGAGCACAGCAGCATCAGTAATGGGCAGCACAACACCAACAATAGTGGGCAGCACAACAATAGGCACAGGGGCCATGGAGGGTTTCGGCATAGCCAACATAGCAGCAACAGTAATGGGCAACATGTTGTGTGGCTTGAAAGTCACAGCGGCCATGGGCGTAGTATGACCAGCCTTCAGAGTAGTGAGCATCGTGGTCACAGGGGGTTCAGGTGCTGGAAGCGTAGTGGTTCCAGCGTTAGTGTTCCTTAAAGTCACTGGTGCTTGGGCTTCAGGGATAGGCGGTGTGAGAGTTCGGGTCTCAGAGCAATATAGGGCGAAATGTGTCTTCTTTTGTACAGCGTGACAGCTTTAGAATAGTGGGCAGTGTCGGGTGTCTTGACCCACGTTTGAACTATTATGCTACAACATTTGGTGCTGTGGGCTTAGAAAATCCAAGTTGGTGGAAAAGCCCACATTTGCGCTAGAATCCATGAAAACCGCGCAGTTTTGCGCACACCAAAATGGTCGCCTGACCTGCAACCCACCAGTGCAAAGAAAGATGGTTCTGTTCAAAATCTGTTTTTATTAATGTCAAAAATTGCTAAGATCATGGGCTCAAAACCACCAAACAAAAATCCAACTCTGGTTGAGTGTTCTACCTTACTCTACTGCAGATCCACATCAATGCATGTCAAGCAAGGATCATATACTGTCAAGTAAAATCCTTTCTTTTTGAAATGTATTAATTCAAGACAGCTCCCAAAGATAGGTGCAGTACTGGCATTGGACACTAACTGGTGCTAGCGATCTAAACTCTGAAAGGAGAACTGTATTTCAGGAGTTGCAAAATGATCCTGAGCTAGCTGGGATTTCAAAGGCTTGCTGATTAATGAGAATTCTCAACCCCTGCTGTTCACAGGCCCTCACAAAAAGGCAGCCTGATTCAATTAACAGTTCAAGAGGCCTTCTGTTCATGGGAAGTCTTAACACCTAGCATTCCCAGCAACAGCCCAGGATATCACATGGCCCTGTTGATTGGGAAGGAGGGGACTTCCCTGCAGCCTGCAGGAAACAACACAATAGAGTCTTTCAATTGAATAGAATATGCTGATTTGCTGTGTATCTGTAAACAGTGCTCTGCCTGGAAGGAAGGACATGTGATCTCTGACTCACCAAGGTTCTGGGGGCGGACCCAGACACTTTTGTGAATTGAATTGAAGGCAAATAAATGTTTTATAAGAATACTGATAACTAATTGTAACCAGATGACAGAAATGTACAATTTGGAGATCGTTAATATGAAAAATGTACCTACAATTTGAGTCTAAACTCAATTCCGTATGATGTTTTGGGACCGAACCCCACTATTTATTAATATTGCAGACACTGAGTTTATGCTAGAGACCTAGTAAATTACTGTAATATGCCCAGAAGGGGGTGTACCTCTGTGTAAATTTGGGTAAAAGTCCAATATTGGAAAACCAATCAAAAACTAAAATAAGTTGTCATTTCTGAAATCAAGCTCTTAGGAAGGTCAGAGTTGGGCAAGAATGTACCTCAATTCATCTGCAATGTGTACATGTAATTTCAACAACGTGTGTATCTGGGAAGCATGTGTGGTTATGAAAAATCATTTTTCTAAGTAAATGCAAAGGGCAGGGACTTCAGCCAGCCATAAAAATGGCATCACTTTGACTCATCCTGACTCACTACTTAGTTCCCCAGTGAGAGCACAGAGAATTCTCTAGCCTATCAGGATCATGAGAGGGTGGGCATAGAAAGTCAGCCTCCCCACCCACTTTCAAAAGACATAAAAAGAGCCACTAAGACCCAGGAAGGGACACTCATTTTTCCACTTCACCTGAATTCTTGAGAAGCACTCTGCCGGACCAGACAATATCAAGAAGGACCATCCAGAACTTAGACTCCAGACTCCAGAACTTTAAAGCAGGGGGGCCTGAACTACAAGCTGAATCCTTTTCAGCAGGTCTCAAAATCTTTTTCAACCTGACTCTTAAACAGCCGGGCTGTGCTGTTTGATTCTGGCTAGAACCCTATGCCAGAACCCAGAAAGTAGTGCTGTATCCAGACCAGACCGCTGTGCAGTGCCAAGAACTTTTGCCAGAACCAGAGATCCAGACCAGCAGAGAAGAGCTGACCCAGATCGCTGTGAACAGAACCGGTACCAGAGACCGTCCGTGGTGAGAGAACCGCAGCTAAACCTGTTGACCAGATCCGTGACGGAGGCCCATTCCTTCCAAGACTAGGAGTGAGCATTCTGAAAACTGTGCCAGAACCAATCTCCTAGTCTAAAATAATCTGATTCAAACCATTTTAACCTGTCCAGAACTGCATCATAGAAATTGTGTCCATTCTCTGACTTTAAACCTGTGAAAGTGTAATTTGCCATTCTGAATCACTACTTTATTTCTGAAAATCTACCTCCACAAAATTGTCTGTATCTTTGGAACCACGTGTGCTAGGAACAAGATTTAACTTTCATATGAAAGCTAAGATCCTCGGCTTTCCAACAAGCCCTAAACTTTCTACTCCTTATAGTTTTGCCATAATCGCGCTCGACGCACTCAGAAAAAGTGCCGCGAATTGCAACTAGCTCATTTCACCACCTGTCAAAAATCGCTGTCTTTTGCTTGCATTGCTGAAATTCGTTTTCAACCTGATAATCCCTCATTAATCATTGTTAGGTTGACCTGAACTAATTCAAAGTAGCTGTCACCTACCCTGAATCTCCTATCGGGAATTAAAATCAGTTTTGCATATTTTTCCATTCTTTGCATATTACATTTAAAATAATTTTTGCCTGTGTTTTTAAATTATCCCTGTTGCTCCAAGCTTGCTAGAGGGGAACTGAACTACATTTGATTGTATTCCTGGGAGCTTTGTGCTCTCCTTTCCATCTTTTTATATTGCATAATGGGGGGGTGAATTGCCAAAAGGGGGAAAAGTGATTACATTGTCTTTTGTTGAAATCATATCAAGGTTATTCCTGTGTTGAATTCTTTTCCATCATTGCATTTCCTTGAAACCATAAAAGTATTCTCTGCTACTTTATCCTTTCTATACTCATTCCTAAGTAATTGAAAAGAGTGTGCAATTGTAACATTACCCATTGTTGATCAACATTACATTCATAAGTGTACTATCAAATATTCATTTATTTATAAAAGTGTGATATATATATTGTTTAATTTTTCCAATAAATCTTTAATTTGCAAAACAAACCTACTTCTTGGCTCAGTGAGGTCAGGGGGATTCAAAGAGAGGGGCGTTATATAAGGGTTTATCATCCAGATTATAACTTGTCATAAAAATATTTAAATAAGGGCTTCCCTTGCGCTTCCCAGACCAGGCATTGACTTAGTTGGAGTGCTTGATTGAAGTCATTAACAGAGTGGGGGCTTGACCCGGGACATCTGGATTAGATCTATCACTGGTGCAGCTTGATACAGTGTGCTAACTGATAGGATACATAAATCCTGTTGGATCACCACGCTGTATTACACTGTAAAACACTCCTCAAAGGAACACTCTAAGGAGACGGTCTGTTTTGCAAAATAAAATACAAACTTCTGCAGGTCAGGAATAAATCAATTTCCAGAATGACGACCTTGGTAGATATCAAAATAGCCAGAGAACACCTCTTACATAAGCTATTTGTGAGAGGCGAATGGACGTAACAGAACCAGACGGTCTGGTTGCAGGCAATCGTGCAACAGGTCACTGTAACTGGGTCAGATACATGGAGAAATCAGGGTCCCTTACATGTGGCCCTGAGTGAACTATATATGGCCCCTAAGGCCAAGGATGAGCACAACAAGATTGCCAGGGTAGCGGCATATTTATATTTATATATGGGAGCCATACAGGACAAATGTGCTGAAGGCCAAGATCTGGCAAATAGCCAACAGCTGGCATTAGAGAAAGCCCAATCTGACCTGGTCTCTTCAGAGCAGAGGCTGCAGAGGAGCCAGGAGTCAGAAAATGATAGTAGGCAGTATATCATTAAAATAAAAGAGGATATGGGTATCCTGCAACAGGAAAAGTCTGACCAGGATACCAGATTTCTGGTCTTGCAGAAGGAGTACCAAGAAGGTTTGGACTCCCTACTGCAGAGCCAGAAAAAGCTGGAGCAACAGATAGATTTCAACAGGGCATGCACAAAGCAGGTAGCCACACTGCAAAGCCAATTGGATAGAGAAAAAGAGGAGAGCAATAAACTGATTCTGAAAGACCTGGATACCCAGGCAGAATTTGAGGAAGAGCGACAGAAAGCTGGTGCCTTCCAAAGGCAAAGGGACGACCTGGCGGCACAGGTGCAGGCTCTTAGTCAGGAAAGGGACACCTTAGGCCAGGAAGTCTGCCAATTAAAAGAAAAAATTGAAGAAAATCACTCGGCCCTTCAGGGACTGGGTGACCTCCAAAAAGAGCATCAGAACTTGTTAGAGCACAACAGGAGGGTGGAAAATGCTCTGGCAAGAAAGGAACAGGCCAGTAGGGATGGGTCTCAGGAGGTAACCCTCCTGCAGCAAAGACTGGCCCAGTATTCCAGGACCAACCAGGAAGCACAGAGGGAGAATGAGGCCCTCTGTCAGCACAATGATAGGCTCCAGCAACAGGTAGCCATGCAGGAGAGACTGATAGAGTCTAGTAAGGCCTTAACTGAGGAACTGAAAGCACAGGCTCTTGCATGGCAACAGGGAGCAGGGGCTTTATAGAGATCAGGTTTGCTGGGAAAGGGAAACACCTGAGCATAACCTCAGGAGCCCTAGTACCAGAGGCCTTCATCTCTCCCAGTCCTTGGACTCTGCCACCCCCATGTCCCATGGCGCACATGAGCCCAGGGCCACAGGGATGGCAGATTACTATCCAGCCAAATGTATGGGGCTCATAGGCTCAGTACCTCCCAGGAATGGATGGGCGGGCATCCGGGTATGGGCACCTAAGTACAGTGCAATTTAGTGGGGAACCCCAGGAGAGAAGGCCCACTAAGGGCATCCTGAAAACCTCTGCCCTGTTAGGTCAGTGGGGGGGGGGGGGTACTCATCAAATCCTGGCAGCAAGGAGGAATCTGAAGACTCCTCTGAGCGTTACAGGACACAGGAGACCAGGTCCCCACATTCTGCCAGCCATTCCCAGGCTCGCAGAATCTGGGAAAACCTGGAAGATCAGACGGGCGCCTCTGGGAGCAGTGCTTCTGAGTCAGAGGATGAATGGACCAGGGTTACCCGAACCAAAAGGGCCAATAGGGCAAAAAGGGCCTTGCTTAAGGTCCACTTAAGGTCCACTTAAGGACCCCTTAAAACAGATTAAGGCAATAAGGAGTGTCATCAAGAACGCCAAGTATTCTGTTTGGGAACACTTGGAGCTTTATGAACAAATGATGGAGACTTTCCATTTGAAGGACAGCAGTAGCTGCATTCAGTATGTCAAATGGACATTCTCCCCAGAATACTCAAGTTTCTTTGCGGGGCTGGAGGACCAAAACCATTTAAGATGGTCCACATATAAGGTGGCCATCTTGAAACATTTTTCTGTGCACAGAAATCTCCAAGAGGCTCGCAAGGCAGCCTACAATTTGCAATGTGGGGAGGATCAGGCCCCGCAAGAATTTGTGCAGGAATTGAAGCATGCCTTTGCGCAGACTACCAGAAGGGTGCACACGGACAGCAAAGAATTTGTTAACACGTTTTTCCATGCCTTGCCCAAATACATCATGACCCAGCTGGTGAGAGATTTTCATGAGAAAAGGTCACTAGACTGGGTCATTGAACAGGCTACCCGGATCTATGAGGTGCAGAAGCGCATAGAAAATAAAAATAACGCCCAGAAAAGCCCCAAATCAACCAGCACCCCTGCTGCTGCCAAGGTGGCAGAGGTAAAGGTTGCCCCCATTTTAGATTTGGAGATGGGGGGACCTGAAAACCTGCCTGCACTGAATAATTCTCAGCCCAGAAGGCCCTCGGGCCAGTCACAGACAGGGAGTCAAGGAGGTAGTCCCACAAATGGGGTCCCTCACTCCCCTGACTATGTAAGTCCCCGCTTCAAGGGAAACCGACCCATCCTGGGGTATGTGTGGACTTCTGCAGCCCAAGGGGGGGATCCAACCAGGCACCCAACCCAGGGAACTTACCTCCTAACTTCCAACAGGAGGGCAGAAATTCACCAAACCCTTGGCAGAACTTTTTACCCAGGTTTCAACCCAATTTCCAGCCCCAAAATCATCCATCCTTCTATCCCCAATTCCCTGAGCCCAGACAACCTTATACGGGAGAGGGGATGCCAAGGGTGGAGGGGTACCCAAATCTTCCCAACCCGGGGTACTACCAGAGAAGGGATAGCTACCCTTCCCGGGATCAGCCCATGGGAGAAAATAGAACCCCATATCAGCCTGAGCGGGTTTCCCAGTTAGAACACCAGGTCCAAAATATGGCACGGGATCTGGGTCACATGCTGAGGGCTCAACAGAACCCTCATATGAGCATGCCAGCACAGAATGCCCCAAACTCTGGACCTGGTGCTCCAGAACAATGACGGGGGCAGCACCCCGATAACCCACCGGTTCCCAGGGAGGAGGCACAAGGAGAAGGGGGGCGTAAAGCCTTGGAGGAAGCTTCCTTCCCCACTTGTAAACAGCCCCTGGAAATCCAGGAACCGGAAACAAAATCTCCTACCCCTGAAAGTCTGCCACCCAAGGAGCAGAGAGGAGGTAGGAGAAACAAAGGACCCGAACAAACCCATTTTGTGGAGGAGGTACAGGTCTTCCAATTTGAGGGAGAGGGATCCTCAGAGGATCCTGGGAAAAGGATCTTCTCCTTCAGAGATGGGGGAACTCCTCCCAAAGAAAAATGGGTCCCAAGGGATTCCAACCCAGATTGGGTAGATGTGGGGATTGAGCTGTCGCCGCCCATCATTCTATCCCAGAACCAACAATACCGAAAACCCCTGGTTAAAACCCATCCTGGTGACTCCCTCCAAAATGGGGGGGCGGCCCAGAACCGGAACCAGGGGAACCCAAAACCGCATCAATATCCAATTGCCAACTTTTTCTTTCAGATTCCTAAAGGTCCCTGCCAAAGCCTGCCCAAATCTCTTCTCTCTCAATGTCCAAAACCAGAAAATTAGCCCACCAGTTGTCCAAAAATGTGCATTATCTGTGCCCCCTTGAGGAGAAGGAGGGAAGATACTATGCCCCGGTACAAGTACAGGGGCAGGGTACAATTTTGGCACTGGTGGACACTGGATCCCAAGCTACCCTTCTGTCCAAAAGGGCCTTTGATGAACTAAATGCAGGAAGGGGGAGAATTACCGAATTCCTCTCACCTCTCTTCCTGGACAACTTCAGAACTTTGACGGGAAGGAAATTCCCATCGAGGGAACTGCAGAATTGGACATCAAAATTGGGCGACACAAGGTGAAACACCCGGTCATAGTAGTGACTCCAGAGGGCACCCCTTGTTTACTAGGGAATGACCTCCTGAGAAGGTTGTCACCCCTAATAGATTGCGTAAACAAGGTCCTCTGGACCCAGACTAGCCGACCAATAAAATTAAAACAGAGCGTCAACCGTGTTAGTTTAAACGGCACATGCCACATGGTTGACCAAAAATCTGACCAAGTAGAATTTCACTTCCAGAATAACCAAATTCCAGACATGAGAGTAATAGCAGTAGGACAACAGACTGGTGATGGGGGGTCCTCTCTATTTGTGAAACTCAACCTTCCTTCCAGTTTAAGGTGGTATACCACACTGGAAGGAAACACTCTGAAATTCTTTACTAATCCACAATCAGACATTCCCACTCCGATAGTCCAGAAAGATGTGAAATCAGCTCAGAGCCTGGCTGATATTCAGCAAATTGGAGAGCAGTTGTTCATCCCTGTTCAGTTAAATGATGGGAAGAACTCTGTTCTCGCCCGAGTGTGTGTGAACAACGGTAAGAGCTTCATCAGCGAAGCCATGTTCCACCAACTCCCAAAAGATCCAGCCATTCCCACATTCATTCTGATAGACAAATTGGAAATGGATCTGGAAACACCCAATTCCAAACATCTCCTGCCAAGTGTATGCTCAAAATCTCCATTGGCAACAAGAGCATAGTCCATAATTGTTGGGTCGTGCGAGATGTCACTGCCGCCTTTTACTTAGGCAGTGACATTCTCAATCGCTTTGCCATTAGTTTGGACCTAATAAACTTCAAAGCTTGGTCCCGATTAGCGGATAATCCCATGGGCTTTGATGATCCAGAAAAAGCATTTAGGTCAGCTCAGTTGCTACCTTATGCAGTTGAAATTCAGGTAAAAGAGGAAGTCACCATCCCAGAAAGGACCCGACAATTCTCCCTGGAAGTGAAAGTTAAAAGAGGACAAAAATTGAAAAACCCTGATGCTTATATTCATCTAAATGCTTCTCTCCAACAGCAAGGATTGGGGGTAAACCCAACACCATTAGTCAAGATAGAACATGACACCATTCCAATAGAGGTGGATAACAGCGACTTAAAGAGTATTACTCTAGCCGCAGGCACCATTATTGGAATGGCAGTTGATGACAGACATTTGATTTAGGAAACGAACTGTTAGGACCAATCCCCAAGGACTGTTTTGACAGTGACAGTGATGACAATACAACACCAGACAGGATCTTTACCCGGCATGGGGGGAACTTTCTGGTGTACACTTCCTGCCCTTTTGGTAAGGAAGATGTGACTTGTGACTTCAGAAGGGATGAGGTGATTTTCCAGGTCCATGAGGACTGCCTTTCCCACCTGAAGCCTCCAGTCCAAATCAGCACTCTGACCAGGGACTTCTCCATCCAGCTGGAGGAGGCCGCTGAGATAGCAAAACCAGAAGTCTTTCCAGGCTTCAGGCAGATGGTGGAAGAGAGAGTCAACCTCGCTGATGCCTTTGTGACTCTGGAACAGAAGCAAAAGTTGAAACAAGTTTTCTTGGATTTCCAAGATCTCTTTGCGGTAGACTCATATGACTGTGGTCGCACCGTCATCCACACAACAACAATTCCCACGGACCCTGGCATGACTCCAGTGTTTGTGAAGCAATATTGCTTGCCTCTTGCATCAATGGAGTCCCTTACTGAAATAATTAAGAACCTTGAGTCCCGGGGAATAATCCGTCCAGTTCACAGGACCTTCAATAATCCGGTGCTGGGAATATTGAAGCCAAACGGCCAGTGGAGACTCTGCGCCGACCTTAGGGAGCTCAACAAACGGGTCCATACTTCCTGATGGCCTCTTCCCTACATTGACCAAGGGCTGGCCCAGATCCAGGGGTCACAGGTATTCACTGCAATAGACTTGACCAATGGATACTTGACCGTGCCTGTCAGTAGGGAGGACCAATACAAACTGCCTTTTACCTTTGGGGGCCAGCAGTACACATGGACCCGGACTCCCTTCGGATACCTCAACTCCGGCAATTAATTCAACATTTTCCTACATAAGGCTATGCCCGACCTGGGTGCAAGGGGTAACCTGGTTTATGTAGATGATGTCCTCATCAAAAGTTCATCTGTGGAGGAACACATAGCGGAGATCCGTTATGTACTGACACAGTTGAGGGCCGCCGGAGCAAAACTTTCCTTTCAGAAAGCACAGTGGTGTAGAACCCGTGTTAATTTCTTGGGGCATGAGATTACTCCTCAGGGTCTCTGTCCCCAGTAAAAAAAAGTGGAAGCACTTCAGAAACTGAAAGACCCCACAACTCTGCGGGAACTAAGGAGCCTCCTTGGACTGACTAATTACAGCAGAAAGTTCATTGAGGGCTACGCACAGATCACCAGACCCCTGGTTCATCTCTTGAAGGGGGGGTCAAGTGGGAATGGGGTCCAGAACAATCCGAGGCAGTAAGACAGCTCAAAAGAAGCCTCTCACAAGCGCCCTGCCTAGCTTACCCTGTCAGAAACAAGGAGTTTTTCTTGGAGACAGGGTTCTCTAATACATGCTTGAATGGAGTATTATATCAAAAGCATGACAAGGTCAATAAAGTAATCTCCTATGCGAGTAAAAGTTTATCCTCTGTGGAGGAAAAATTCAACGATTGTCAGAAGGCACTCCTGGCAACGGTGTGGGCATTGAAGAATTACCGCCCGTTTATCCAGGGGGAACACATCATAGTGGAGACTCCACACCAGCCTCTGCAATATCTCCAAAGTGACAGAATCCGGGCCGGAAATGTGAGTAATTCCCGAATTACTTCCTGGATTCTGTCAATGCAAGGGTTTCCTGTGGAGGTCAGATATGGCCAAAACAAGAAGAGTCGCCTCGCGCAAGGTCTGGATGACTTGCATGATTTTGCCAGAGAAAACTGTCTCGAGGACGAAAGTCTAAAAATCAAGGACAACATGGAGGCATACCTTAACTCCCCACACAAAGTCTTTCAAGAAGACAAGTGTGAGGGAATGCCCACTGTCTATGTGGATGGATGCTCTTACCATGTTGACAACAACGGGGAAAAAGAACTTGTGGCCGGCGTAGGGAATGCATGGGTGAATGAGTCCCCAGAACCCTCCGCTGGATACAAAATTGGTCCCCGAAGTAGTCAGGTGGCAGAATTGATGGCTGTGTATCAAGCCATCCTCACTGCTGTCCAACATCAACTCCACAAACTGGTCATAATCACAGATTCAGATTATGTACGGAACAGGTTCGTGGAGCACCTGGTTAATTGGAAAACCAGAGGCATGTTATGTGCTAATAACAAATCCTTGAAACATGGGAAGTTAATTCAAAACATTGATGATCTGGTCACCGTGAATGGGATGACCATCTACTGGAAAAAGATCAAGGTCATTCCAAAGTAGAGGGACCAGACAAAACTGGAAATGACTTAGCTGATCAGCTGGCCAAAACCGGGCCATCCAAGGGAATCTAATAGAGATTGAGTCCCTGTTGGGGGAGATCCAGGTCACTGCTATCACTAGGTCCCAGACAAATGCTCAAAAGATCTTTCAACTGCACAATGGAGTAAGGAGACCCCAGATGCTGATTTGATAACGGCTCAGAAAGGGGATCCAATAATTGGTAAGTTTTACCAACACATTGAGGACCCTGAGACCTTTCCCCTGATGGATACCGATTACATTGGGAAAGAGGACCTTAGAGTGTTGATGAAATGTCCAAAAATGTTCCGAATCCAAGACGGTTTGTTGGTAATGAAATCCCAAGCTGGCCATGATCAGTGGGTGGTCCCTACCTCATTCTGAAGCCTGATGTTAAGTCACGCCCATGATGCGGCCACCGCCGGTCATAGGGGGTTTCATACAACACTTGAGATCTTAAGAGAGGTTGCTTACTGGCCACACATGGGGCAGGACCTCGACCAATACTTGAAGGGGTGTCTTGTGTGTGCACAATTTAAGCCAACATCCCTCACACACTGTGCGCCTCTCCAAAAGAGGGGGACGACACTGCCATGGTCAGATTTGCAAGTCGACTTCATAGGCGCCGTGATTCGCTCCTCTAGGGGGAATAAGTACATGTTGACAGTGACATGCTTATTTACCAAATGGGTGGAACGTCTCCCAGCCCCAAACTGCAAGGCAGAAACAGCAGCTGTCCTGATGATCAACCACATCTTTTCACGTTTTGGTCTACCCCAAAGGATTGAGTCAGACAGAGGTAGCCACTTCACCAGCAAAGTAATGACTAAGATGTGGGAGATACTGGGGGTTAAAAGGAAGCTACATATTGCTTTCCGGCCAGCCTCTTCTGGTGCAGTGGAGAGATACAACAGAACCATTGTGAGCATCTTAAAAAAGTTTGTGGCAGATTCTGGGCCAAGTTGGGATATCCGATTACCTCTGGTCCTAATGGCCATCAGATCTACCCCTTCATCTGCAACTAAAATGTCACAGTTTGAGCTGATGACTGGACGCAAGATCGTGCTTCCCCAGCATTTACTCTACAGGAGCAGACATTAATAAATGCCTCCACAACTCACGAATACGTTGAGAATTTAAGGAAACACCTCCAACATGCTTTTGCCTATGCTCAACGAAATCTAGAAAGATCAGCTGATAGCATGAAGACCCATTACGATTTGAAAACTACCAGGAAAGAATACAATGTAGGAGACCGGATTTATCTATACAATTTCCAAAGAAAGCAGGCCAAACAGCGGAAATTTCTGCCTACTTGGAAGGGACCTTTTGAAATTGTAGACAAGATCTCCCCAGTCGCCTACAAGATCCGCATCCCCAAAGGCAGTTTGGCAGAGGGGGAAGATAAGTGGGTCCATATTAATCAGCTAAAGTGTTGCCATCCCAGGCACACTCTGCAACAACTGGACGAATCCTCTGGAATCCCAGAGCGGGCCGCTCCAGATCAACAAAAACTCCAACCCTAAAATATTCCACATATCAAAAATATAGTAACAAGAATGGAAATGTCTCCGGAATATATCTTGTTTTTAAAAATAAGAATGCAAATGTCTCTTGATTTATAAAATGTATATGCCGCCCCACTATATCAATAGTGGGGGAGAAATGTCTACGAATAGGTATTGCCGCTTTGCTTTGTCGTCCTAGGAGAGAGAAAACCTGGAGACTGGCCAAGGAGGACGATCTGGGGACCGGAAGCAGAGATCCGAGGGGCCCGGAGTACCGTCCAATACTCCCATCAGGACCGGTGAGGAAAACTGATCGATCCACCCTGATGGAGGAAAAGATGTTGAACTGTGATATCTGCGGAATCAGAAGAAGATGATGTGGACCTCCCAGCACGTGGATCAAAACATCCTTTGCACCCGACTCCCCCTCAACTCGAAATTAAAATGCAGTCAGGCGGGGGGGCTTGTCGGGTGTCTTGACCCACGGTTGAACTATTATGCTACAACATTTGGTGCTGTGGGCTTAGAAAATCCAGGATGGTGGAAAAGCCCACATTTGCGCCAGAATCCAGGAAAACCGTGCAGTTTTGCGCACACCAAAATTGTCACCTGACCTGCCATCCACCAGTGCAAAGAAACATGGTTCTGTTCAAAATCTGTTTTTATTAATGTCATAAATTGCTAAGATCATGGGCACGAAACCACCAAACAAAAATCCAACTCTGGTTGAGTGTTCTACTTTACTCTACTGCAGATCCACATCAATGCCATGTCAAGCAAGGATCATATACTATCAAGTAAAATCCTTTCTTTTTTTTTTTTTTTAAACTTTTATTTATTCATTCAGCTTGGTAACACAGATACAGGTGAGCATCAATAGAGCCTTCAGAGACAAAACAGAGCAATCGGCACATTTCATATAATACATGCAAACGGGGTACATAGAGAAAAGGGTATCAACATATGCACCCGGGGGGCCCATGGAAGGTCGGTATGGGGGTATTTGAGAGACAGCTCAGGGACTACCCAAGGCTGGATTAGGAGAGGGAGCTGGGGATGCGGGATCTGAGTCGGTGTCAATGGAGGACATGAATGAGCGGAACTTCTGCCATATATCCCTAGGCCTGGAGCAGGCAGGTTGTTGAGCCGCCCATGATTCTTCGGTGTCGGAGGCCCACGTAACCGCTCTGAGCCATTGCGCGTGAGTAGGGGGAATAGGCCGTAGCCAGCAAAGTAGAATTGAACGCACCGCTAGTAGCATGCAGAGGCCAGCCAGTTTCCTGGAGTCGCGGTGGAGTTCAGGGAAATCGTGGAATAGGCATTTCGTTGGGGATGGCAGAAAAGGGGATTCGAGGATAGTCGATGTGGTGGAGCAGACCGAGGTCCAGAATTGGATGAGACGAGGGCATGACCAGATCATGTGGATATAATCGGCATCCTCATGGGCGCATCTAGGGCAGCTAGGGGAGGCGTCGCTAGAGATGCGGTGTAACCTGGTCGGGGTGTAGTGGTACCAATGGAGCACCTTAAATTGGATCAGTTTGAACCGGGAGTTGAAGGACACCCCGTGGATCCGAGCACACATGTGGGACCAACGCTCATCGGTTATCTCGAGACCGAGGTCTGATTCCCAGGAGCGCCGTAGTTTGGAGAATGTAGGGGGTGCCCTGATTTGGAGTAAGGTGTATAGTCTGGAGATTTTGCCCCTCATTGGGTCAGGTGAGGATAATTCGGTGATTGCAGGTTCATCAGGTGGCAGAGTTGGGAAACATGTGTACTTGTGCTTGAGTACTCTACGTAGAGATGAATACTGAAGCCAGACGGAGGGTTTCCGTCTAAGGGGAGCCGGGAGGTCAGGCCATTCTACAAAATTACCCTGTTCGAATATATCGCGCAGTAATTCATAACCCGCCTCAGCCCAAGTGCGAACCACGGAGGGAGGGACCCGCGGGACTCCAGGGAGGAAATTCCAAATTGGGAAGTTACCGTGAAAGGGTTGGGTGATGCCCAGTAGTTGCCAAGATTTGGTCAAGGCCAAGGATGTGCATGTCGCTGGGTCCAGTGAATCTGATACCTCTGGCAATGGCACGAACACGAGAGATCGGATGTCTCGATCGCTGACTGACAGCTTTTCTAGTCTAACGTGGGGAGGGGGGTCTGGTATGTTGAACCAGTGTGCGGTATGTTGGAGTTGAGCCGCCAGCCAGTACTTGAGGAAGTCTGGCGCCCCAAAGCCACCAGCCTCCATTGGGGCAGAGAGGGTCTTGAGCTTAAGGCGAACCGCACCGGAGTGCCAGAGGAAAGAGTTGAGAGTGCGTGTCAATGTCTGAAAGAATCCGGCACCAGGCCATAGCGGGATATTGGCAAATCTGTACAGGAGTTGGGGAAGTACCACCATCTTCAGTATCCCTATCCTGCCGGCCAATGAGATTGGAAGTTTGTTCCATCCCTGTATTTTTATCATAAGGTTTGTGAGGTATGAATGGAAATTATCTTCCAAGACCCGTTCAGTATGACGTGACACCTCTACGCCCAGGTAAGTGAATCTAGATTGGGCCCAAGTGAATCCCATGGTATCGGGAGGGGGGAGTGTGCTGGGTGTGAGAGGAAAAAGGGTTGATTTAGAGCAGTTCACCGTGAGACCTGAGATCCGGCCAAAGAGAGCAATGTCGACGAGTATTGGGGTTAAATTAGTTTCGGGGGAGCGGATGTAGAGAAGGGCATCGTCAGCATATAACGAGACTATATCTGAGGAACCGGCGGTACGCAGACCCCTATGCCCATGGTTCTGGCGAAGCATGTCTGCAAACGGCTCCATTGCCACGGCGAAGATTAAGGGCGAGAAGGGGCAGCCTTGTCTGGTGCCCCGAGCTATTTGGAATAGAGGGGAGCAGCGGTCCTCAGTCCGAACCCTGGCGACAGGGTTGGAGTAAAGTAGTCTGACCCAGGACACGAAGGTGGGGCCAAATTTACATTTATCTAGTACCCGCCAGAGGTAGTTCCACGAGACTGAATCGAAAGCTTTTTGCATGTCTAAGGTCGCGGCCACCGCGTGTGTACCCGGGTTCACCCTACTTATGATATTAAAGAGGCGTCTCAGATTTAAGGAGGTGGAGCGGCCCGGGATGAACCCAGCTTGATCAGGGTGGATGATATGTGGCATGTAGGGAACCAGACGTAAAGCGAGTGATTTGGCGAAAATCTTAACGTCGCAGTTGATCAGTGAAAGCGGGCGGTAAGAGCCGCATTGAGTGGGGGATTTGTTAGGTTTTAGTAGGACTGTTATGGTGGCTTCGCGGAGTGAAGGGGGAAACTGGCCCGCCTCCACCGACTCTTCCCAAAGAGACACCAGGTGGGGGAGCAGGAGTGATTTGAAATGTTTATAAAACTCAACAGGAATACCATCTGAGCCTGGGGTCTTACCCGAGGATAGAGAGTCTATAGCATTCGAGAACTCCTCAGGGGTAAATGGATTCTCGAGGGATCCGATGGTGTCGGGAGAAAGGACCGAGAGCGGGAGCCCATCAAGATAAGCATCGATCTCTGAATCGGTGGCGTTGTCAGAGTGTGCATATAAGGATTGGTAAAAGGAAAGGAATTCCGTATTGACATCCCCGGGGGAGGTGGCCATGGATCCATCGGGCCTTTGAATTCCGGGAATGGGTGGGGAACCAAACTCATGGCGGAGGAGTCTAGCTAGGAGACGGCCAGGGCGTTCGCCCTCACCATACCTCCTCGCCCGCCCAGGATTATCAAGAAACCTCAGCTCGCGGTCCACGAGGGCGCGGAAGGTGTCCAATTCAGTGCCAATTAGCGCGAGGGTTACAGAGGTAGGGTCAAGGGAATACTGAGCTTCCAGTGAAGATAACGTGGCCTCGCTCTCGGCGATTCCCCTACGAATGGTTTTGAGGATACCACTTTCCTTGGAGAGGGCAATGCCTCTGATGTAGACCTTAAAGGACTCCCAAAGGGTGGCCTGTGAGGACACGGAGTTGGCATTGATCTCGAAGAACTCCTCGATCGCCGACTCCAACTCAGAGCTAAATACCGGATCGAGTAGGGAATGCGGTTTCATTTTCCAGCATCTGGATCGGCCCCCATCCGGGCCCCAGCATAGTGTAACAGTCACGGGGGAGTGATCAGATAGGGTCCTGGGGAGAATTGCCATGCCGGATACACTCCTTATTAGTCCATCGGACACCAACCATCTATCAATCCGAGAAAAGGAATCGTGAACCGAGGAATAGAAGGAATAAGAGCGGGAATCAGGGTAGAGAAGCCTCCATGCGTCAAATAGGGACAACCGGGGAAGAGAGGAGAGTGTAGTGTAAGCTGCCCTGGAGAGCTGACGGGGTCTGGAGCCAGATCTGTCCAGATCCACGTCGAATATTGTATTGAAATCCCCTCCCCAGAGAATCGGCACCAGAGGGAAGCCATCTAAGAGAGTTATAAGATCCGAGTAGAATCCGGGATCATCAATGTTGGGGCCGTATATATTCAACAGGACTACTTCCTTATTCTGTAGGGTACCATGGAGTAGAACGTATCTGCCCAGGGGGTCTATAATCGTAGCGATAGGGTTGTATCTAAGGTTTCTGTGAATAAGGGTCATAACTCCACGGCTCTGGGTAGAATAGGTGGTGTAGTACCTTTGGGGACCCCAAGATTTAGCAAATTTTTCGCAGTATTCTGCGCATGCATGTGTCTCCTGAAGGAAGAGGATTTTAGTCCCGTGTCGTTCGGCCTGGAGTTGTAGTAGCCTCATTTTCTTATAATTGCCCAGACCCCGAATGTTCCAGCTCATAAGTGTCAGGGTTTCCTCACTCGACCCCCCGGGTGTAGCCATGGAGAAATACGGGTGGGTGGAAATGTGCTCCCCAATGATGGTGCCCACAGTGGACCAGTCCAAAACGCCGACGGGACCACGATGTTGCGAGCTCTGCCCTTTCTGCGAATACCAAGCTGTTTTTAACATTTAACCCCGGTCCCCCCTCCCCCTCCCACATCCCTCCCCCAAACGAAGGGATGAACATCCCATACCCAAACAACCAGAACAAACATGATGGCATCAACGCCTGTGTGTTGGCCTGGCGGCGATGCTCCGAACATGAGGCAATTTTAGGATAAACATAAAGCCCACAAGTATTACCCGCTCCCACTCATGGGCGGGCCTCATGGGTGACAGTGGGGGAATGGACAGCATGTGGTGAACCAAGAGAACAGGAGTGAAAGTGTACATGTATCCGATCAACTGGACCGGGAAGCATATTAGCACAACTACGAGAGCTGCAAGGGAATCCCAAGAAGGTGAGCAAGGGGAGAAGAAGCATTTGACGGGCGTCCAGGGCCCAACCAGGAGGGGGGTGGGGCGAACAAGAGATTGCCCAGGCACCCGGCCATGTTATGATAAGTCAGTGAAAACTGGGGGTAACAATCTCAGTGAACAACAACAGCAGTGATACCCACACTTTTGGCAATAGTGAGAATGAGGCATTAAACAGGAAGCTTATCAAGTATTAGCGAAGTGACTAGAACGCAAACAAGGAATAAGGCCGGGGTAGGCGGTGTCCGTTCCACAGTTAGAGCGACCTGTGTCGAGCCAATACCAGTGACTAGCACGAAGATGTTTCAGCCGGGAAAGTGTTCATCGATAAACCTGGATGCCTCCTCGGGTAATGTGAAGAAGTAGACCCGATTTGAGTGTTCGATGCGCAGTTTAGCGGGGTATAACATGGCATATTTAACCTGGAGGTCGCGCAGCCTCTTCTTCACTGCCAGGAAAGTCTTTCGTTCACGTTGAACTGATACAGAGAAATCCGGGTATAAGTGGATCCTGGCTGCGCCCAGAAGAAGGTCCCCCTTGGCTCTTGCCGCCCTAAGGAGTGCATCGCGGTCGCGAAAGTTTAAGACCCTGGCTATGATCGGTCGTGGGGGTGCTCCAGGTCTGGGCCTCGCCGCAAGTGATCGATGGGCCCTCTCAATCGCGAACTGCGGGGAGAGTTTGGGGGAGTCAAGGAGTTGGAGTAGCATGCCCTCCATGTAATCCTCCATGGGTTCATGTATACTGTCCTCTGGTACGCCAATTATGCGGAGGTTGTTGCGCCTCGAACGGGATTCGAGGTCCTCATTCTTTTTCTCTACTTCCGTAATGCGGGTAGACAGCGTGGAGACCTCTGCTCGGAGGGAACCCAGAGCATCCTCGGCGGTGCCTACTCGTGTCTCGATCTCGGCGACACGACTATCAGTCCTCTCCATGTGTGCTTTGATGGAGGAGATCGTGCCGTTCATGTCATCGAGTTTACTATGAATTGTGGTGAACCCCTCTCGGATAAACTCCATCATTTTCTGGGAATCGGACGGTTCCGACACCGGTGAGGGGGAAGGCTCCGGTGACGGCGCCTCAGCTCCGGGGGTCCCCGAGGGTTTCGTGAAGATATTGATCGAGGATTGTTTCTTGCCAGTTCGTGTCGACATGTCGCCGGTAGGGGGGACAACCAAGTTCAGCAGAGAGGGGGTAGGGCCACAAGGGGAGACACCGGGGTCGTCCAGGGAACGTGTGAGCGGGAGGCCCGGGCAGAGTGCCAGGGAGGCAGGTATATGGCGTCTCCGATTGGGGTCCCGCCGGAGCACGAGGGAGCCGGTGAACGCCGAGGGGGTCCGAGCGCCCCACCGTAAGGTCCGTAGGGGTGGTCAGGGTTCGGGTGATAGTGACCAGCAGTGGAGGCAGAAGTGGCCGGGGTCGTAGACGTTGATCTGGTGTAGTAGACCACCACAATAGAAGGCAATGAGACGGGTGGTATACGGTGTAGATCACTGAAGGCAAGTGGAGTGGCCCCCAGTGGCCCCGGAGTTAGGTTCACCAGTCGGGAGGTTCGGCGGGTGAGTACAGGATATCTCCGTATAGACAGATAGACGTGCCGGCTACCCCATTAAGCAGGTCTGAAAAGGAGTTGGTGGCGAGGGGATAAGCCAATGGAGAGGAATGCCTCTATGAAACGCAGTGAAGCGGTCGGTGGAAGTAGGGCATCAAGGGCATCCAGGGCATCAAGGGAAGCTGGGGTCTCCGGAGCAATGGAACCAGGAATGTTAATGGTTGGTGGTCACAGTGCACACAGGTGCGGGAGGAGAAGCAGCCGAGGGTGATCCAGACCTCCAACCGTGGGCCAAGAGAAATGCTTATGGTGCAGTATATTGGGCCTGAGGAGGACTTGAGGTGCATCCACCACGTGCCAGGGGGCCCAGGAGACACCCGCGGCCCCAGTTGTATAAGAGTTGTAAAGGTGGGGGCCGGGGCTCGGGGCGACTCACCGCATGAAGGAGCAGAGGCTCAATTGTATGCAGCACGCCGCCCAGGACGGGGCAGCGGAGCGAAACGCTCTGGATTCCGGTGCGGGGGTCCCTTTGGTGTAGGGGACAAGGCCAGTGGCTCTCGTAGCAGGCGGGGAAGGGCGAGATCACAGAGCGAGCAGAGCGCCCCACACCCACAGTGGGCCACGAGCCGCCCGTCTCCAGCGCGGCTCCTCGGACAGGAGCGGGGCCTGGGTATCACCCACTACCGTCGCGGGTTCGGCGGTATGCAGCACGCCGCCCCGGACGGGAGCAGCGGAGCGGAGCGCTCTGGAGGCCGGGTCGGGAGACTGCAGGAATCAGCGAACGGCGCCAGCCGCCCTCGCAGCAAGTGGGGGAGGGCGAGCGCGAGAGAGAGTGTAGCGCTCCTCCCCCTCAGCAGGCCACAAGCCGCGGTACTTCGATGCGATCCCACGGATCAAAGTGCGGGGCTAGGGAGGCACCCGTTCCCGCTCAGCCCGCGGCGGTTCGTATCTCCGCGGCAGGAGTGGCACCGAGGGCGGCAATTGGACAGCAGGTGCCTGGATTCCCCAGGAGCCCCTCTGGAGTATCGGATAAACGTGGCGTGGGGGCAAACAGGAGAATTCAGTTAGGAAGGTGCCTCACAGGACGGAGCCGAAGATCAGGTGGCCATCTTCACTGGGCGCAACAGCGCCCCCCAAAATCCTTTCTTTTTGAAATGTATTAATTCAAGACAGCTCCCAAAAATAGGTGCAGTACTGGCATTGGACACTAACCGGCGCTAGCGATCTAAACTCTGATAGGAGAACTGTGTTTCAGGAGTTGCAAAAGGATCCTGAGCTAGCTGGGACTTCAAAGGCTTGCTGATTAATGAGAATTCTCAACCTGTGCTGTTCCCAGGCCCTCACAAAAAGGCAGCCTGATTCAATTAACAGTTCAAGCGGCCTTCTGTTCATGGGAAGTCTTAACACCTAGCATTCCCTGCAACAGCCCAGGATATCACATGGCCCTGTTGATTGGGAAGGAGGGGACTTCCCTGCAGCCTGCAGGAAACAACACAATAGACTCTTTCAATTGAATAGAATATGCTGATTTGCTGTGTATCTGTAAACAGTGCTCTGCCTGGAAGGAAGGACATGTGATCTCTGACTCACCAAGTTTCTGGGGGCGGACCCAGACACTTTTGTGAATTGAATTGAAGGCAAATATATGTTTTATAAGAATACTGATAACTAATTGTAACCAGATGACAGAAATGTACAATTTGGAGATCCTTAATATGAAAAATGTACCTACAATTTGAGTCTAAACTCAATTCCGTACCATGTTTTGGGACCGAACCCCGCTATTTATTAATATTGCAGACACTGTGCTTATGCTAGAGACCTAGTAAATTACTGTAATATGCCCAGAAGGGGGGTGTACCTCTGTGTAAATTCGGGAAAAAGTCCAATATTGGAAAACCAATCAAAAACTAAAATAAGTTGTCATTTCTGAACCCAAGCTCTTAGGAAGATCAGAGTTGGGCAAGAATGTACCTTAATTCATCTGCAATGTGTACATGTAATTTCAACAACTTGTGTATCTGGGAAGCATGTGTGGTTATGAAAAATCGTTTTTCTAAGTAAATGCAAAGGGGAGGGACTTCAGCCAGCCATAAAAATAGCATCACTCTGACTCATCCTGACTCACTACTTCGTTCCCCAGTGAGAGCACAGAGAATTCTCTAGACTATCAGGATCATGAGAGGGTGGGCATAGAAAGTCAGCCTCCCCAACCACTTTCAAAAGACATAAAAAGAGCCACTAAGACCCAGGAAGGGACACTCATTTTTCCACTTCACCTGAATTCTTGCGAAGCACTATGCCGGACCAGACAATATCAAGAAGGACCATCCAGAACTTAGACTCCAGACTCCAGAACTTTAAAGCAGGGGTGCCTGAACTACAAGCTGAATCCTTTTCAGCAGGTCTCAAAATCTTTTGCAACCTGACTCTTCAACAGCCGGGCTGTGCTGTTTGATTCTGGCTAGAACCCTATGCCAGAACCCAGAAAGCAGTGCTGTATCCAGACCAGACCGCTGTGCAGTGCCAAGAACTTTTGCCAGAACCAGAGATCCAGACCAGCAGAGCAGAGCTGACCCAGATCGCTGTGAGCAGAACCGGTACCAGAGACCGTCCATGGCGAGAGAACCGCAGCTATACCTGTTGACCAGATCCGTGACGGAGGCCCATTCCTTCCAAGACTAGGAGTGAGTATCCTGAAAACTGTGCCAGAACCAATCTCTTAGTCAAAAATAATCTGATTCAAACCATTTTAACCTGTCCAGAACTGCATCATAGAAATCGTGTCCATTCCCTGACTTTAAACCTGTGAAAGTGTCATTTGCCATTCTGAATCACTGCTTTATTTCTGAAAATCTACCTCCACAAAATTGTCCGTATCTTTGGAACCGTGTGTGCTAGGAACGAGATATAACTTTCATTTGAAAGCTAAGATCCCAGCTTTCCAAGAAGCCCTAAAATTTCTACTCCTTATAGTTTTTCCGTAAACGCGCTCGACGCACGCGGAAAAAGTGCTGCGAATTGCAACTAGCTCATTTCACCACCTGTCACAAATCGCTGTCTTTTGCTTGCATTGCTGAAATTCGTTTTCAACCTGATAATCCCTCATTAATCATTGTTAGGTTGACTTGAACTAATTCAAAGTAGCTGTCACCTACCCTGAATCTCCTATCGGGAATTAAAATCATTTTTGCATATTTTTCCATTCTTTGCATATTACATTTAAAAGTATTTTTGCCTGTGTTTTAAAAGTATCCCTGTTGCTCCAAGCTTGCTAGGGGGGAACTGAACTACATTTGATTGTATTTCTGTGAACTGTGTGCTCTCCTTTCCATCTTTTTTATATTGCATAAGGGGGGGGGTGAATTGCCAAAAGGGGGAAAAGTGATTACATTGTCTTTTGTTGAAATCATATCAAGGTTATTCCTGTGTTGCATTCTTTTCCATCATTGCATTTCCTTGAAACCATAAAGGTATTCTCTGCTACCTTATCCTTTCTATACTCATTCCTAAGTAATTGAAAAGAGTGTGCAATTGTAACATTACCCATTGTTGATCAACATTACATTCATAAGTGTACTATCAAATATTCATTTATTTATAAAAGTGTGATGTATATATTGTTTAATTTTCCCAATAAATCTTTAATTTGCAAAACAAACCTACTTCTTGGCTCAGTGAGGTCAGGGGGATTCAAAGAGAGGGGCGTTATATAAGGGTTTATTATCCAGATTATAACTTGTCATAAAAATATATAAATAAGGGCTTCCCTTGCGCATCCCAGACCAGGCATTGACTTAGTTGGAGTGCTTGATTGAAGTCATTAACAGCAGCACAACATTAGGCACAGCAGCATCAGTAATGGGCAGCACAACATTGGGCACAGCAGCATCAGTAATGGTCAGCACAACACCATCAGTAGTGGGCAGCACAACATTAGGCACAGCAGCATCAGTAATGGGCAGCACAACAGTGAGCACAGCAGCATCAGTAATGGGCAGCACAACACCATCAATAGTGGGCAGCACAACAATAGGCACAGGGGCCATGGAGGGCTTTGGCATAGCCAACATAGCAGCAACAGTAATGGGCAACATGTTGTGTGGCTTGAAAGTCACAGCGGCCATGGTCGTAGTATGACCAGCCTTCAGAGTAGTGAGCATCGTGGTCACAGGGGGCTCAGGTGCTGGAAGCGTAGTGGTTCCAGCGTTAGTGTTCCTTATAGTCACTGGTGCTTGGGCTTCAGGGATAGGCGGTGTGAGAGTTCGGGTCTCAGAGCAATATAGGGCGAAATGTGTCTTCTTTTGTACAGCGTGACAGCTTTAGAATTTTGGGGGTGTGGAAACGAGGCTCCACTTCCTTGTATGCTAATCGGCCGTGTAATGGAACATTGGGGGTGTGAGACTGAGTCTCTGCTTCCGCGCGTATTAATACGCGGCTCTGCGGGACGATGGTAGGCCTCTCTCCCCTTGTTGACAGGATGTGGCTCACGTTGAGAGCACGTGGGGCTCTTGCTGATCCTCGTCGCCAGTGTGATGTCGGGCGTGGGCAGGTGTTGTGGCCTGACACTAGATGTAGGCCTGATAAGGCCGTATGGCGCAGCGCGTCACTGCGTGTGAAGAAAACACAACAGCTCGTGAGATTGCATAAACCCGGACTGGCGTTATTACACCAGTTCCGGTGATACCTTTATTTCCACTTCCCCGCCCCTGACACGTGACCAGCCACTCTCCGGCACGTGACACCACACCTGACATCACACCACACGTAACTCTGGAAAGGCATTGCTGGACGTGAAATCACGTGATCTTTTACGTTTTACAGGCCTCTGTATTTATCTCGTGCAATATTTAAAACTCGAGGTAGCCGAGTAAACATTCCTAGATCAGTGATTTATCATGGCAGAGTTGTGGCAGTGGATAAACGCATGTCAAGGTCTGCATGCTTCCTATATGGTGGTGTGCAGCTTGAGTTGTATATGGTAAAACAGCTTGAGATTGGCGGTGGTGGGACTCCAGGGGCCATAAAATTGTGACGCACTAATGGTTGCACAGTTGCATGCCGGATCTGGAAAAAGAAGGACATGGAATTTGCAGGAGGCTTTTATTCCGATGGTGACCTCTTGTGAGATGCTGGATGTACATCTCTGTTGCCATCCACAAGATGGCGGCCGCCATAGAGTGTCAAACTATGGAGCATTTTTGCAAAATACAAGATCTTGGCCTGAACCTCCAAAGCAATAGAGATTGTCTTCTTGTATCGCAAATGCTCCCTGGATTTTCTTGGTCTTTTTGTGTAATTCATTTTCCCCTTAGCTCGTTCTCCTTTCCCTTTCTCTATGTCTGCAGTTTATTTTTACTTTTGGAAAGCGCTCTAAAGCCGTGGTCATCCAGGCGCTAGTTGCAAGCCAGGTACTAAGGCAAGCAATAATGTATTCATTGAAGTCAGAGAGTGTCAGATAGAGCTGCCTTCGCAGTTGGAGGGTGTGGGGGGTCTGGGTGGTGCTCCCATAGGTTAAGAGCCAAGTTTTCATATCTTTGTGGAAACCCCAGTAATGTTGCCTCATATCTCAAGGTAAGTGGCAGTGTGTTCCAGATTTTCGCTGCAATGACCAGGAAACGAGTTCCGCCGCCTCTGGCCAGTCTAAATCTCGGTGTGATGAGATGGTGAGCATAGGCGGAACTAGTCGGTCTCGATGACAGGGCTTTTTTGAAATTTTTGTGAAAGAATGGGTTGCGGCATGGTTATCCTGCAGAGAAGCCTGGTTTTCGACTTCGATTCCTGAGTCTTCCCCAGAGTTCTGCATCTGCTGTTTTGTACCGCTCTGCCACCACCTTTTTCATCAGTATGTACCACATTCTTGTTGGTTTCACGGTGGCGACAGAAGGGGGTCAGCCCTACCTGCGAGTTACCAGAACATTCAAGGAAGGAGGACAGCTAAGGCAAGTAATTAGCAAATTGCGACGCTAATGTGATAAGTTGTCTGATAGTGAATGATGTATTGTGGAGGCAGACCAAAGACTAGCCACTGAACTGTAAGCACTCGACCAAGAAAACACAGCTTTGTGACAAGCCCTTGCTTCCTGGGATCCTGTAACTTCGGATCCCCCTGCCAAAGGCTCTAGTACCATGCATTACTCTGGAGACCCAAAAACAAATAAGACAAAAACTGAACCTCATAAATGCCCAGGATGTCGATGGCATTAAGTTTAAAACAGCTGTGGTCCTGCGCAAAGAACATTGTGGCTGTAAAGCGGTGATTGCCTGCTGGCATGGCTGAGGGAGTAATTGACCACTCGGAAACCGGTTTGTAACTTAATTTTCTTCTCAGAAGCGTATTTAGGGAGTGGTAAATGAAGACCACTGGGAATTAACCCATGCAACACATGGTTTGGGCCACCTGCTAGTCCTTTACTTCCTTTAGGTCCATGGTTCTTAGACCTTCCATCTCTCCCTTACCCCTGGGTCACTCTCCTAGGTGAGTTAAATAGCCATTCACAGTCTCTGAGATGTAAAAATTCCCAGCCACATCTTTCTTGGCTTTTGATCCTTGGTGGATGGTGCCGGTGTTGTTACCATTTGGTCCATCTGGACTCAGCTACCATGCACCACCACTCTGTAATGTAGATCGTCTGATGGGGGTCAGGTGACAGACATGTCGGGCTCAGGTGGATCCCAGAACAGTGCAACCGTCCCCTCCCTTTTCTCTGTAAAGTCTCCCTTCTTCACTTTGGGCTGGATTAGAAAGCTCCCCCTAGTCTCTGGTCTATATCTTGTCCAAGGCTCCTCTTCTGGCCCCCCTCCACCAGTTTCGGAAGAAGGTTCCAGGGCTTATTGGAGTCTAATGCGTTTTCTTCTACTCAGACCTAGCTTTCTTTCTCTCCCTTTGAACTTCACCCCCTTCCTCCACTTGTCGTTCCTCCTCCACCTTGATGGCTTTCCCTGTCCTGATCACCCTCTCCCTCTCCTGTCCTCATTCTTTAATGGTCTTCTACCTCCTTTTCTCTCCCTGTTACCCGGTCTTTCTCCTCGGTCTTGCCCCATTCTCTCCGGACCCTTTTACTTCTTCAGCTGTTTCTCCTCCGCCCTACTCCCTCTCTTACCAATCGATCTTCTACCTACTCTCTCTTCTGCTTCTCTCACCATTCACCTGACTGCATTTGCTGCCAAACCTTTCACTCCCTTACCCCTTCGTGTTTGTTCTCCCTTTTAAAGTCTGCCTTTTGCGGTAAATTGGCATGTGAATGGGCAGTCTGTAGCAGCTGGTTGAGACACAGGAGGAGCCCCATTGATTGAGAAGTTAACAAACTACCCCTTTCTCCATTGCATTCACTATCAATGCAGGAATAAGAAGGTGAGGAACAGGTGGATTCCATCGCAGGTTTTTCCATCGAGGGAGAAATGATCCAATTCTTTTCAACAAATGTTACTGCAAACGTATGTGGGAGGTGGGTTAGGGTATTCAAAAGTTGGGGGAAGCTGGGGGTCTTCTCTGCATACATTTGCAGTAAAATGTCCTACAAAACAAACATTGATGAATTCTTCCTCGATGACAAATTCTCGAGGAAATCCAATAGAAGTGAAGTTACTCCCCCCTTTTGACGACAGGCATGCCTTCTTGCATTATTGAAAACAAAGGGGGTTCTGGGAGTCTCTCTACCAGCACGAACACAGCCCATTGACCTGTTCTTGGGTGGATGGCCCCCGGGAGAGATTTTAACGAGTCTTTAGCTCACTGTCCCTTTTACAGAGGAGAAATATCCCTGCATATCAGTCTGTGTCCTTCCCAGGGGCAGTCCAGCACCGAAATGCTAGGCAATTCTCCTCTGAACAAGAGTACCAACAGCAGCCCCACTCATTGGTGGTGCCACTGAAGCTTGCTGCGTCTAATCATCTCTGCCTGAGGGGCACTCTGCTTTACCAGCGGCACCATGACCCTCCTGGTCTGGGTGCAAGGCTGGCTCATGATATCTCCTGCTTGCTTCTGATTTAGCAGAAATAGACCTACAACGGCAGGCTTATTTTCTGTGTTCAACCTGCGTCCCTCTTGGTATGGCAGAATATGGTTAACATGGTGAGGGCCACTCTGTGTGGTTGTGGCCATAGCACAGGAAGCTAGGGATGGTCGGAGTCACTGGGGAAATCTCTGAATGCCGCCACAGGGGCCAGCATTGTGGAGCAGGCGGATGTCTGCCGCCTCAAGGCTCTTCCAATCCTCACCACCTACCCTCAGACCAGTGGGTCTGTCACACTGCACTATTCAATTTGTGTTCACACCTCATCAGTGTAGTACTCAACAGTCAAAGGTTGGACTTTGACATTTATAACGTCACGTGAGTGGAAGTCCCCTCAGTATCAGGAACACCTTTGGCAGCCACAGAAAGCCCATTATTGGATGATAAAAATGGATTTGTGTTTGCCTTTTGGCAAGTGTTTTATTTGGTCAACCAGAAGTATACAGCTGAAAAAACACTGCTGGCTGTCCATCAGTGTACTGGTGACGCCTGACACATTTATTTATTTATTTATGTACTTATAAAGCGCCGAAAGCCTGCGGGCTTTGACATAGGCCAACACATGTCATCCAATAGAAGCTGAGATCAACTCGTCTGCAAGCAACCAGTAAAGGACGACTTTGCCAGAGCTCCATGAACAATGGCTTTCCAATAGTTGATCAACTGAAACGATTTATGGTTACAAGAAAGGAAGTTGTGAAAAGGAAGAGAAAGAAATCAACCTAAATGAGTACTTGTTACACGTGGAAACTCTGAACTTGGAAAAAAAAAAAACACTCCGGATCTAGAAGAATGAATGGAGCCGGTGGTTACTAAGAGCCCTGTTTCTGTGAATGAGGCAAGGCAAGGAAGAGTCAGGGCTTTGTGTGTATTGTGCGGCAAAGGGAAACAGGTGTGAGAGTGTGCACAGGCTCCAGAATAGCATGTTAGTGGAAAACACAGGGCTTCATTCTAAAAGGAAGGCTAGAAGTGAGCTGCAGTATCATTCTTCCGATGATCCGTAGGCAAGCATATCCAGGCATGGGAATGATGCAAGAAAATGTCCTAAAAACACTTCCTATGATTTTTCCTGAGGATACTGGGAGAAGATCCCGGTGCCAGTCAGCCATACAAGATTCTGGAGCAAGCAGTGTTTTATTGATGAATGATCAGAGAAGGGCACATCAAAATAATGTGGATCTTCGACGGAAGGCACAACCCGTATTTGTGGGCACTGTCAATGGCATGCCCTTAGGGGCTGGTGGCGTAATGGGGTGTCTGCAGGCTGTGTGTTATTGCCAAAGAGTTAGGCCCACAAAAGTGTAACTTTACATGCATTCTCAAAACTTCAAAGATGCCTTAGGAATGTATGTGAATGTCCTTGCATGTATTTTGTATGTATGTATGAGGTCATTTAAATAGTGCAAATCTAGCTATAACATTGCACTGTAAAATAAAGGAGTGGAGCACAGTGGGGGGACAACTTGTCGGTCTTAAGGTCCTCATATTTCTGTGGAATGTTCCTTGAAGAGCAGGGAGTTCAGATCTTTCCTGAATCGCAGGAGGGAGGGAACCAGCCTGATGGTAACAGGAAGGTGGTGCTAGAGGGTGGGAGCACAGCAGGGGAATGCCTATTTTCGGGTCTTCTCCTTCTTGTGCTTCTTGGATTGCAGCCTGGCAATAACCCTTAAGATAAACAACCTTCTAGCTGTAACAGAAACAAAGTTTATACATGCTTTTTGTAAGATGTGATTAAGTGTCTGGCTTAATGACATCTGATGTCTTTGTGAAATTAATTTCCAGGTTAAAGTTATGACCAGCCATAGGAGTAACACCTGCATGGTGTATCTAGAACAAAAACTGGATTCTTTGTGAATTTGCCCAGTGAAGTGTTTGGCCAAGATCACACAGAGTCACTACCACAAAATCCCTCCACCTAGAAGCAAAACTACATTGTGTCTTCAGTCTGAAGTCAAGCTCCCTTCCGGGTTCGAAAAGCTACGTACTGTGTATGGCTGTTTGGCCCAAGACAGGAGTTTCTGCCTGGCACAAACCATGCATATCGTATGCAACTTCAGAGATGGCCCCTGGCCACCACCTTCACATTAGCTGCGCAAGAGCTCTGATGCACCTTCTGCAGGCAGGGGACATCAAGGTGCGTTTGCTGCAGTGTTTCAGGGCAGAGCAAGATCATCTCGTGTCCAATCATGACAGACTATGTAGAACATCCTTCCAGCTCATCTTGAGTCCAGAACCTACTGTCGCCTACTGCCAGTAAGCCCCATTTCCACGAGATTTGGATGTCTTCATGGGCAGTCCCCCATTGCACTCAGCACTCAGCACCTCCAAACAGTCAATTGGGCTGTCAGAATCAGGAGAAAACCACTGAGAAACCCTTGCCTGCAGTTCCGGAAGACCTCTCCTCGCTCACCCTGGGCGCTGTATACAGAATGTTTGTGGACATGGCATAATTTGATGCCACGGCACACAGCAGATTAACGTGGGTAGGACCTGCTTTGAATATTGAACCTTATTCCTCCAGAACCATCAAACAGGGTCAAGGATTTCAACCCATTGGCCAACAAGTTTTGTTTTGGCTGTACTGACCTCCGTGGTTCCACATTCTAAAACATGGCACGTTGCCGTTGACTTTTCTGAATATTCTGAATTATTTACGTATGCTACATGAATTTTTTTATTGTCCCACTTCTTTTATTATGAGCCCACATAGTGGTATTTTATTTGTAACCGCTTGACGTGGGTTACCTAACCAGTACGATGTTCATTAATCGCCAGTTTTTTTCCGCTGACTTTTTTGCTGCTGATTTTTGGCCGAAAAAAGTCATCGAACAAATTAGAGGGGGGTAAAGGGATATAAGGAGTAGGGGGGCGTGAGGAATAGGTAGTAAAAAACTGGGAAGGGAATTAGGGGGAACGACCCAAATAATAAAAAAAAATCGGTGAGAAAAAAACTCCACAATAAAAATACCCTGGCGATGAAATGACATTTATTGAGCCACTTAACCACAATGTCCTCTTGCGCCGCCGCATAACGGTTATCAGCATTTAAAACACTATCCATTCCTGACTTGTGGAAGTCAGAGTTTCCCTTTGTGCAGGACAATAAAAGCGTTATTTTGGTGGGAGGGTATGATTTGGCCAATTAATCACCCTCACAGGTCTTGTCTCTTAATGAGGGTCGGGGACACATCACTGCGCGTGTCCTTGGCATTTGTACGCGCATTTAATCTTCCCATTGATTGGCTGTTTGGCAATATCCACCCTGTGCTCCAGTCACTGTGTCGAAAACGTATTGGCAGCAATGACTGATTGTGCTAAATATATAATCGCTTGCAGTTTATTCTCTCACTATTGAGGGAGCTCAATGTTTACGCAGTCTGTATTTTCTTATGTATACGATGTTATTGTACACCCCCCTACCTATACATTTGTTTTTTTGGGATAAATTATCAAATTAAATCATTTCTGAATATTCACAATAGCACGTATGCATGTGTGCTTAAGTCAAGCTGGCGCGGTACCTGCATACACCATTTATAGCCGAGGTCTGAACGATCCAGGAGTCAGTGGGTTACTCCGCGTGACCGCGCCTTTTCCGCATCAGCGTTAAACACCTAGATGACAGGAGGAAGGAGTGAGAGTGGTGTAGCTTGGGAGATACCATTAGCCATCAGGTACATCTCACACTAAATGGTTGAAAAGGGCAAGGGGTTTACACCCACCCTTTCAATGGATGGTCAGCTTGCATGGTTTAGAGAACAGAACCCAAGAGACCAAGAGAATTAGGGGAGAGTGTGTGGCATGGAGTCTCCAAACCAGGTGTAATGTTGGCAAAAGAGGTAGAGTCCAAATACATTGTCATGCCGGTGGCATCAGGGGTGACATGGAGAATTCGTGGAGAGCAGTGAAGATGCAGAGGTTCAGAAGAGCTTCTGAACAATAGAGAGGACTAAGAGAGAAACCTTGACAAAGAACAACAGGCTAAGCTCATGAGGAGACCGCGCAAGAGTGGGATGGGTAAAGGAGATGTGGCCTGCAAGGGTTGAGCAAAGCGCCTGAAAAAGGTACTGATACAACCAGGAAAAGGGAGTGAGAGTTATGAACCTAGAGATGAGCCGAACTGCTACCAGAGGCGGGCCTGGAGATACGCACCCAATGCTAGAGTTTGGAGATGGAGCTGTGGCCCGTACATCAGGAAACAAGTGGGGCTCCAGCCCTAGAGTCAATGGCCACATTGGCAATACCAGCTGAACAAAGAGTGCGAGTTCCGAGAACACATTAATAAGGGCGCATTGTCACTACCCGTTGCTTTCTAGAACATATTGTAGAGTAGAGATGGGCGAGCCCAGTGGGGCTCGGGCCTGGCTCCCCTCTCGGGCCAGTGCCTGCCCAAAGCTGGGGCTGGCCATAAACCCACTGGGTGCCCGTCCACTCATCCTATTGAAAAATAAAATAAATACATAAATAAAATGCAAAAACAAACACGTGACGCCTCTGCCTGTCTTCCGGCTGCCTGACTGCCGGTCCCTTCCCAGCCACACGTTGATTGGCTTGGACGGCTGCCTGACTGCCGGTCCCTCCCCAGCCACTCGTTGATTGGCTTGGATGGCTGCCTGACTGCCGGTCCCTACCCAGCCACTCATTGATTGGCTTGGACGGCTGCCTGACTGCCAGTCTCTCCCCAGCCACTAATTGATTGGGTTGGGCAGGACATCAGACGACTGGACAGGATTAGACAGCGATTAGAGGAGTGTGCTGCAGGGGGGTACCATGGTGGAGTTGGCTTGGGTTCCCAATCGTTGTGGGGTCTTGGGTAATGAGTTGGTGGATCGGGCTGCATATGGGCCATGTTGCGAGGGGAGGTGGATGTGAAAGTCCCATGGAGTGGGGCTGAGGCACAGGTGATGGTGTGTGGAAAAATTAAGGTTATGTGGCAGGATCAGTGGGATATGAGTCCAAAGGGGCGGCAGTTGTATACAGCATGCAGGGAAGTGCGGGTTCGGGCGTTGGGGGGGTGGAATTGACACGAAGGGTGCAAACTATTTTGAATCGCCTTATTTTGGTCATGCAGGGTTGGAGGGATGCAAGTGTTTGATGGGTAGAGTTGCATCAGCAGCGTGTGAGGCTTGCGGGTGCCCAGGGACGGTGCCTCATTATATGTTGGACTGTGTGAGGTGTGATGTGCAGCGAGAATTGCTCAGTCAGGATGAGTGGCAATGGGGTGGTTGTAAAAGAGGTGTGGTGGATGAACAGTGTAGGTTCCTGCTACAGTTTGTGCGGGAGACGGAGAAGTGGGATGAGATCTAGTGGAGGTGGATGGCTGTTTGGTGCTTATTTTGGCGAACATCATCTTAATAGATGGAAATCGCCGGCTTTGGAATTCTGGAGTCATCCTAACAAGAAGAAGACTGGACAGGTTGCCCTGCGTCTGCACACAATATCTGAAATGGCGGTTGCTGCTTCGTTGAGAGGAAAAAAAAAATCGCCGGATTTTGAAGAACTGTTCGGTGCCTTTGTACTGAAACTAGCAGTTAGTACGTGGACCAACATCTGCGCTGCCCTGAAGGGGCACAGGAGTCCTAGATTCCTGGCTAGCACATTGGACGGTATTTGGTGCAATTTCCTAAAAAGGTGCGTGATATTAACGCACTGTGCAACAACAAATAATGTACGCCACCGGCACATACATATTCATTGCACCCTATGTATGAATGGGCACCGATGGGATACAGGCATATTTTGTTCTGAGGTGTTTATGCAAGCCAACTGCTTCTTTTGGACAAGGCGTTGATGTCACGCCACAATAATTCACTGCGGGCGGCATCGATTTGGCTAGGGTATGTCATGTTATGCATGGTTTGTGTGCAATGGTACGCTAATGTGTAATTTTGGTGAACAAATAGCCCATAGGCGCCCCTCTGCGAGAATAAACATTGGCCCATTGAACTGTTCTTTGGGAAGGTACCCACTCGAGAGTCTGCAGCCACACTTGTATTTTTTGTGTGCATGTATGCCAGTTGCCCTCAGTGGTAGAAGCGTACCGAAACAAAAAAAAATATTGGAACTGTGACCCAGGCGGGGAGCAGCGTGCAACACATTGTTCAAGGGTTGTAGCTATGCTTCTTGACAGCCAATTGAGTTGAAACAGATTTCCGTTTAGCTGCCACTGAAATTGGGTGGTAAATTGGAGAAATGTGCTTTAACTTCACAAAGAACAGTTTCGGAATGGTGAACATGTTTGTAAAAAGTAGTGGAACTGTTTGTTAACAGTAAAACATAAAAGTAATGGAGCTCAGTTCCCGACCGTTCCTGCTCACATCGACCACCGGCTGTCCGACCTCTTGCCCTATTGTTTCTCCTTAAAGACATAAAACATCTTTAATTGCAGAGATGCTGCCTGGTTAGAAGGTGAGCGCTATGGCCAATGCAGCAAACATGCGAATAGTGTGTGACAGCTGCACCTACGTTATCAAGGAGCACATGCTGGCGTGGTGTGCAGGTGCTGTGAGTGTGACTCCATGGGCCATTGCTTGTGCTGTTTCTTCATTCTACACCCACCTGAGAAGTTGGGGAGGTGGAAGTTGCAGCTGTGACACTTAAATGCACAATGGATTATAGTGGTAGTGAAAGGCGATAGCAGAAAACATACACAATATGTACATTGTGGGGAAAGGAGGCGTCGTATTAAGATCCAACATGACAGCATTTGGAGAGAGCGTGTTTGCGCGCAGGTGGCTAGCCTGGCGCAAGAGACATCGCTACCAGCTTTGTAGTGGTACTCAACTCTCTGCTACCCATTAGACCCTGGCAACACCATGAGCTGCGTGAGCATGCCGAAATGCGAACATGATGCAACCGCGAGTGCAAACTCATGTGCCTGTAGTAGAATCATGTCAGACGTGCAGGGCTTTTTCTTGGGGTGGGCAGCAGCCCAATGCACGGGTGATCACATTTTAATTCTTTAATAACAAGGAAATGAAAATGAGTGCCTTTCTAGAAGGATATTTACAAAGAGCCTCGAGTGGGTGATTGGGAGTGACTTGTTAATCAGACGTCAATCAAAGAGGGTGACTGGTTCTGGGAATAGAGCTGGAGGTAAAAATGCATGTAGTGGGGAGGGAAAGGAGCTTAAAATGTTTTTTTCTAAAGCCCTATTTAATGATGGCGTGATTGCTTGCATTTATATGGTGCACCAAAATGCCATGGGGTCTCCAAGGTATGATTGATGTTTTGTCACCTTCTTTTTTGACCCTGACACAGCAATTTCCGAGGCTCGGCCTGTGGTGACTCCTACAGCTCGACCCTTGCTCGGCCCTACCCATGAAATCTCTGGCTCCCCCAGCTCTATTGTAGAGTGTGCATTCCTAGAACAGAACACATTTAGTAAGTGACTGTGAAACAGCATGCTTTAAGCGTGATACAGGACTCACAACTCCTGAGACACCTTGAAAGCAAGAAACTGAAGGATGGCAAGCTGCAACTCCTGAAGCGTCTTGAGACAAATACACTGAAATAGTACACAGCATGGTAGCACTCCTGAAGCATCTTGCAACAACGATACTGAAGGATTACAGTGCATGCAATGCTGGATATCCTGGATCATCCTAAAACGAATACACAGAAAGATAGCAGGGCATGCTGGATCTCCTCAATCCCTTGTGGCAAATGCACTGGAGGATCACAAGCCTTTCTGGAGCTCCTAAAGCATCTCAAGACATAGACGCGGAAGGATTGCAAGGCATGCTGGAACTCATCAATCACCATGAGGCAAAGACACTAGAGGAATGCAAACCTTTTCTGGAGCTCCTAAAGCATCTCAAGACATAGACGCGGAAGGATTGCAAGGCATGCTGGAACTCATCAGTCACCATGAGGCAAAGACACTAGAGGAATGCAAACCTTTTCTGGAGCTCCTAAAGCATCTCAAGACATAGACACTGAAGGATTGCAAGGCATGCTGGAACTCATCAATCACCATGAGGCAAAGACACTAGAGGAATGCAAACCTTTTCTGGAGCTCCTAAAGCATCTCAAGATATAGACACTGAAGGATTGCAAGGCATGCTGGAACCCCTCAATCAGCTTCAGACAAAGACTCTGAAGGATTGCAAGGTGTAGAGGAGGTCCCAAATATGGACTGCACTCCAGCCACCCATTTTGAAGTACCAGGAACATTCACACCGAGTTATGTGACATACGATAAGCAAATAAACCAGGCAACCATGGACAGTAAGGTATCCATTGAGACAACCATACCAGCAAATGGCACGAAATGAAGATGGTTTAAACACTGTCCCAGAAGAACCTCAAAAGGCCTTAATGGAAGACAAATGATGACGTCACAAGGGCCCGGACAGGCATACAGATGAAGAACGACAACCAAAAGATGACACACAAAGACGAAACACCATGGATAAGGGTATCACAGACACAGAAGAAGAGACGATGTTGAAATATAAAGAAACGTAACTACAAAGGAGAATGAAAGTATTCAACCAGCTAACGCCTGTACATAGGCTTGTAATGCAAGAAGCTAAGAAAACAGTGCGAGGCTTGCTATGCTTAGTAGAAAAATAGAGCGGCAAGCACCAACTATATATCTACATCAACTAAGCACATTATATAAGTGCATTCCACTTTATACAAAAGGAGAATTAACCCAGGTTACTAAGGGTCGAACAGGCCAGGATTCGTGTTCTAGCAAAGGCAAGAAGAGACAGCGGAATTGAAACTCAACAAGGAGCAGGCCGTGCCTGGGAAATCAAGGTCAAAACAAGAGAGGGAGGCGGACAGTAACTTTGGAGAATCGAAACTTAAGAGCAGAGCTGCCTGCCCCATGAAGGTCGAGATAAGGGGGCCCAGGCAGGTGGTGTCCGAAAGTAAGAATTAAATGCACAAATATAAGGGAAACGAAGCAGATTCACGGTGAGCTAACATGTGACCAGCCAAGCGCGAAGCGGTACCAACGTGTGATGTCACCCAAAGCAGGAGATACCATAACTTTTCCTGACAAGAAGCTACAGTTTCGAGGCCAACCTCAGCCAAATAATTGACACAAAGCCCTAAAGTACTGATTGATCGAAGGGAGGCAGGGTGAATCTTGGGGCATACTGCATCTGGGTGCCCATTCTGCATGCTGCTAATTAAAGTGGAGATATTTGCTTAGAGTTGTAGCCAGCCCAATCACAGTGGGCCATATAATCTGAGGTCCTATAGTTAGTAGAACCAGTGGGACATTGTACTTTTAGTGACGTCTACATGAGTAATGTTAGAGGGAAGGGCGTAGATGCCCTCCTGATAAGAGTTAACCAATCCTCACACTCCATTACCATATACAGATATAGCACCTATACATAAATTACCTTTTCCAACCAATAGAATTGCATGACAAATGTATGAGTGTTACACGTCAATGATGACGAATTCTGACTATAACTATTGCTGTTTGCATGAAGATTGTTGGGTTTGAAGCGAGACGGACCATCGCATCATTGCTGATCTACATGTTTCCCCGTTTCTTGTACTTGTCATTAAACAAACTCCCCTTTGCCAAACCATTGAGTTGTCCTTATTGATTGGTGTTGGAGTAGTAAACGTGCACCCCCATCCACCTCAAGGTGCAGCTATCTTGTCTTAAAGTATTCGAGAGCGAGCTCTACTCTATGGGCCGGTCAGGGGTCAATCGCCCTCGTTTACAAAGGTATGCTGGAACTCATCAATCACCTTGAGGCAAAGACACTGGAGGAATGCAAACCTTTTCTGGAGCTCCTAAAGCATCTCAAGACATAGACACTTAAGGATTACAAGGCATGCCTGCATGGGTGGACTGGGAACCAAAAGAGGCCCTGGAAATAATATTCAAAGTGGCCCCAAAATACACATTTTCAGCTAGCCCAAACCTTTCCCTATGAGAACATTTGGAAATAAAATAGGTTACCACACAAAAGAGGCCCAGGGTGCAGAGGTCCACTGGGAAATCTCCAGAGTTCCCTATAGGCCAGTCCACCCCTGCTTGCTGGAACTCCTCAATCAGCTTGAGGTAAAGACACTGAAGGATTACAAGGCATGCTGAAACTCCTCAATCACCTTGCGGCAAAGACACTCGAGGATTGCAAGCCTTTCTGGAGCTCCTAAAGCATCTTAGGAAATACAGCCTGAAGGATTACAGGGCATGCTGAAACTCCTCAATATCATCTTGAGATAAAGACGCTGGAGGATTGCAAGCCTGTGTGGAACACTTAAGCATCTTAAGACACAAACACTGAAAAATTGCAAGGCATGCTGGAACGCCTCAATCATCTTGAGAAAAAGATCCTGGAGGATTGCAAGCCTTTGTTGAACTCCTGCAGTATCTTAAGAAAAAGACACAGAAGGGTTACTAGTCATGCTGGAACTCCTCAATAATTTTGAGCCAAATACTCTAGAGGATTAGAAGACTTGCTGAAATTCCTGAAGCATCTTGAGGCAAATACACTGAAGGATGACAAGGCATGCTGGAACCTATCAATCTCCTTGGGACAAAGGTACTAAAGGATTACAAGGCATGCTGGAACGCCTAAATCTTCAGAGGAATACACTCAATGATTACAAGGCATGCTGGAACTCCTAATCCTGAGGCAAAGGCATTAAATAATTACAAAACATGCTGGAACTCCTCCAGAATTTTGAGACAAAGACAGTGAAGGATTACAAGGCATGCTGGAACTCCTGAAGCATTTTGGACGAATACATTGAGGATGACAATGCACACTGGAACATATAAATCATTTTGGGACAAAGACATTGCAGGATTACAAGGCAAGCTGGTACTGCTTAAGCATCTTGACACAAAGATGCTTACTGATTTCAAGGCATGCTGGAATGCCTCAATCTTTAGACAAAGACACTAAATGATGTCAAGGTATGCTGGAATGCCTCAATCTTTAGACAAAGACACTAAATGATGTCAAGGTATGCTGGAATGCCTCAATATTTAGACAAAGATGCTAAATGGTTTCAAGGCATGCTAGAACGCCTCAATCTTTAGAAAAAGTTGCTAAGGGGTTTCCTAGCATGCTGGAAAACCTCGATATTTAGACAAAGATGCTAAATGGTTTTAGGGCATGCTGGGTAACCTCAATCTTTAGACAAAGAATCTAAATGATTTCTAGGCACACTGGAATGCCGCAATGTTTAGACAAAGACGCTAATGTAATGCCTCAATCTTTAGACAAAGATGCTAAATAGTTTCAAGGCATGCTGGAACTCCTCAATCTTAAGAAAAAAGATGCTAAATAATTTCAAGGCACACTGGAATGCTGCAATATTTAGACAAAGACACTAATGGAACGCCTCAATCTTAAGACACAGATGCTAAATGATTACAAAACATCCTCTGACTCAAGCATTTTGAGACAAAGAAACAAAACGATTACAAGACATCTGAAACTCCTAAATCTTCCGACAAAGGCACTAAATGATTACAAGGCATCCTGGAACTCCTCAAGCATTTTCAGAGACACTGAAGGATAGCACGGTGAGCTGGAGACAGGATTTGGAATCCTTATGTCTCTTGTAGTAGAGACAATGGAACCCTACAATGAATGCTGGAACTGAGAAGTTGCACACCCAGAACCTTACAAAAATTCAAGACCAGTGACTTTTTTGGCCATGAACAAAAAAGGGTCAATTGTTGCCCACCTGGCTAAAAGTTACAAAAGTAAGGTTTTTTTTTTACCTTTAACTGCTTTTGCTACCTCGTTATTTCGTCAAAACTGTCAAAACTAGGTAAAGCCATTGGTTGCGCATCTCAGTACTACATTTTGATCAGAAAAGGGGTTGAAGGGTGTGGAAGGCATAGTGGGAGAGAGGGAGAAATCAGGAAGCATTACATGTTATTAAAGGAGAGGAGGTATAAGTATCAATTTACATAAGAGTTACTCACAGGTTCATTTTATAACTAAGTGTAAAAAGATGAGGTGTAAAAAGGTTACGCCAATCTTCACAATCATTGTAGCAGACTGGGGCATTTGTAAAACCTTTTGCAGGCAGAGAGGGAGATGGGAGGGGAAATAGGATTCCTCTTTCACTTTCCAGCTCAACATGCAAAAGTACGTGGTTCTATGCCCACGTGAGATTTTCAAATTAAATCCTATAGAATCTGCCTGCATTTAGAAGCTGCTTAAAGCAGGTGGATTCCATAGGGAGTCATTGAAAATGCCTTCTGCAAAGTATAATTTTCAGACAACATTTTCATTTCTAACAACATAGAGAGTAAAATGACAGAGCAAAGGTGATTTTGCCTGTTTTTATTCTTAGCTTTTGTTACTCCGTCTTGCAAATAGGGAACATTGTACGCCGGGGACACAACAACACGTAAGCTCAGATGTTGGCGGTCCTCTGGATGCAACAACTTTTTACAAAATGAGCCCTCCTCCCCCAATGTTTTCCTTGTCTTGTCGAGAGACTGTTTTGGGCTGAGATGATAGTTCCAACTGGAAAGTCTCATAAAACCCTTGCCAACTCCAGGAACCTCCGTGCCAGAGAGTGCCCCTTGGCGAAACCGCATTTCTAGATTGGCGCCTTGGCTTCACTGGATAACAGTGGGGTTTTATAGAACAGAGAGGTGTCTAAAGTATTACAAGACTTGCTGGAACTCCTGAAACACCTTGAGGCAAAGACACTGAAGGATTACCGTGCAGGCAATGCTGGACATCCTCACTCATCCTGAGACGAATACACTGGAGGATTGCAAGACTTTCCAGAGCTCCCAAAGCTGGGGTAGCCTCATTTCTAGATTGGCACCTTGGCTTCACTATATGACAGTGGGGTATTATGGACAGAGAGGTGTCTAGAGTATTACAATACTTGCTGGAACTCCTGAAGCACTTTCAGGCAAGGACACTGAAGGATTACAGTGCAGGCAATGCTGGACTCATCCTGAGACGAATACACTGGAGGATTGCAAGCCTTTCTGGAGCTCCTAAAGCTGGGGAAGCTGCATTTCTAGATTGGTCCCTTGACCTCACTAGATGCCATTGGGGTTATATAGAATAGGGAGGTGTCTATAGTATTACAAGACTTGCTGGAAATCCTAACCACCTTCAGGCAAAGACACAGGATGATCACAGTGCAGGCAATGCTGGACATCCTCACTCATCCTGGGACAAATACACTGGAGGATTGCAGCCTTTCTGGAGCTCCTAAAGCTGGGGAAGCTGCATTTCTAGATTGGCACCTTGAGTTCACTAGATGACAGTGGGGTTATATAGAATAGGGCAGTGTCTAGAGTATTACAAGACTTGCTGGAACTCCTGAAGCACTTCAGGCAAAGACACTGGATGATTACAGTGCAGGCAATGCTAGGCATCCTCACTCATCCTGGGACAAATACACTGAAGGAATGCAGCCTTTCTGGAGCTCCTAAAGTTGGGGTAACCGCATTTCTAGATTGGCACCTTGACTTCACTAGATGACATTGGGGTTTTAGAGAACAGAGAGGTGTCACATGTTTGATGAAATATAGCTGAATTCACCCTTCTCATGCCATGGTGCACACATATACTAACTTTAGGAAATAGGGCACGTTGCTGTGCTTTGAAAAAATAATCCTGAGACATTATGTTCAGCTGTTTCTAAATGAACTGGATAGATGGAAGATCTGTCTAGGAAGACAAGACAGTCATGATTTATGGGCTGTCATTGTAAGTTCTCAAGATTTCAAAAACATATTTTTTGTAGGAAGGAAAAAGTTACACTTCATGGATAACAGCGGTTTAAAACGTAATTGATGGTCAAGTAAGTGCTCATAACAATATGATGTTTTTTAAAAAAAATCTCCTGCCAGGTCAGCCAGATCAGCACATTTATTTTAAGGGGCCAGTTGCTACTTGTGACACTAGCCGGGCTTGGGGTTTCCTCGCTGGAAAATAAATAGCACCTCAATACTCAACTATGAAAATGAGCCAACACATACAAGAGCAGGACACTGGAACGCTCTTCTCCCTCACCATGCAGCAATGTGTGAACCTAGTCAACACAAAAACCCAATAGGATCACCCCGAGATCCTGCGTCCAATGGCCATCAACAAAGCCGCTCAGAAGAACCAGGGCTTAACTACCACTATGATGCACCACTCAGCTCATCCCTAGAGCGAGGAACTATTCCACAGGCATTCACACCTGCACACATTAAGCCTCTGATAAAAGGCTGTAATTCATCACAAAAGCCCATCAAGCTGCCACCCTCTTTCCATTGCTATCTACCCGGACAAAGCCCTATAGGAATGACTCTTTCAATAACTAGGGCATCGGGTGGAGGCCAACAACATCATGCACGAGACACAATATGAACTCAGGCAAATGAGAGGGACCTATTAAACACTTTGAAACATTTGGGGCAAACTAAAGAATAGCACTGATGCCAACCCTTGCCCTGGTGATTTGAAACACTCAGACATGATGGTCTCTGAAAAGACTTGAGGACATGGGAGTGGAGGGAAGGCACTATGCTCGGTGATGTTCTGCTTTTCCCAGAAGACTGAGACCTCCAATCAAACCCCCACCGCAGGGCTACACAGGGAGCCAGGCTGGCATCACTATTCTTCAACATCTGCATAACCCCACAGCTGGAAATCGTCCGCAACCCAAGTCCCACCTGCTCCAACTATGCTGATGACACACACATGTTTTTCGACAAACTAACACATCCCTCAAACAAAAAACAACCAAATCTTGGCAACAGCCTCTCTCTCGAAGATAGAGCCATGAATGCCGACCAATCTGCTGTATTCAACCTGACGAAATCCAGAGTCGCCCTATGCTGCAACAAAACAAGGCACTCCAACACTATTTCTTAGCCGGAAGAAGTGCAAACGGTCCACATCCGATATCAAGAGTTCAAAACATCGTATTTCTCATGGACAAGTCCCCCATTGTGGAGTTGTAAGTCAAAACAATCGTAAGCACATTCATTGTATCATGCCATACCAGTCGCACCTGTCATTACCCAGTACTCTCAAGGCTTCACTACAGTAACATGCTTTATATAAACCTGCCAGGCAACCTGCTGAGCTGTCTCTTCCTGAAACTGGAAAGATTGAAACACATCACCCCAGCACTCCAGACCCTACATTGACTGACAGTCAAACTGAGGATCCAATGTGCAACGTCCATAGCGTCTACCAGTTCTTTCATGGCAGGGATTGGACTCAGCAGCCACCATGAGGTTAATGCTGTGCGTGTCTGGAAGCACGCTTCTAAAATATAACGCAGCTCTAACAGCAGCCAGTGGACGAACAGGAAGGCCTTCTTTCAGGAAACTCCCGGCATATCATCTGGTCTCCTGTGTACATTTCAGCTTTGTTCTCCCTGGAATTTCCAGAACTTTGACTTACTGTGGCCCAACCATGCATTTACAATGCCCCGCCAAACCCCCATTAAGCCTTTTTCACTGCTGTTGTGACTTAACGGATTGATCATATGGAAATTAGGATGGTGATATAAGTCAGAAGGGCACTGAAAAGGTTCATAAGAATGGGGTCCCAAACAAAACGTTTATCGTCCTTTACTTCCCTGAGGATTTTTTTTTGTAATAATTGTTCAAAACCAGATTGGTTTTATAGCACATTGGGCCAATGCCATAGATCAACACCTACAGTCTCATTATGATATCTGCGTAGGGGGAGAACTTCAGAGTAAAATGTGTGCACTGGTTTCCTTTGTGTCTGCACATTCTGATCCCAGAGGGGGTGTGCAATCTATCCGGGAACCCCACAAGGGAGTTCCTGCACAGGGTTTACGTCAGAGATTACATCATCCGGATAGGTACAGAGTGAGGTTATGTCCATGGTATGCTCTGGAACCTGGACAATGCTGGCCGCAATGTTCAATTTGTGGACAAGCAAGGAGCAGTGACGGATGCCATATTTGCTATGGCAGCCACCACTTTAGATCTCTGCTGATGTGTATGTAGGAGCATAGCAGCGACTACATTGTGTTCATCACATGCACACAGTGAAAGGCACAGAGCCTGCGTGGATCCTGGCCTCTGTGCAATGGGCCTTCAATCCCCTTAACCCAAACAGGCCAACAATTTAAGAAGTAAGTACATAGTTGTACATAAAGCAGGTTTATTGTACAATTTTACAGGGAGCAGTTAAATCGGGTTACAGGACCATACTAACCCAAGTCTCAACAAACCACAGCAGTTCACATCTTTTATACAGTTTTGCAACAGTTAAAACACTCACATATTCTTTATTGTAATCCACCTCCAATCATGATTGGACAAAACCCTCTTCAAACAAATCCCATCTTTTCTCAACTCCGATGTTTTCATTGGCCAGTTTTATTGTAATAATTATCTTCAGATCATATTCATAACACACCTCTTCTTATGATTTGCCTGTAGTAGGTCTTGATATAAACACATGGTTAAACATTTGTATTAAAAACATAATTCATTACTAGCAATCACTGGCCCAAGCCGTTTAAACCCTAATTCTTTATTTGCACATGGCTCTCATGAATATTCCCCGCAATATGAGGAGGCTGGGTGAATGATTTCTCTTTGTTAGTGATGCTATCTCATTCCCCAAGTCACAGTTCTATTGAAACTTTCAAATCCACAAAAACTCCCACTTAATTGTACAATTGAAATTCCTGAATAGCTTTAGGCATGGGTTTACCCCATGTTTTACTACTGACCAAACTAAATAACTAAACTCCTTCTGTCACAATCTCGGGCAGCAGGTTATTACATCTACTATCTATGAGACTTATCAGACCATAAAACTCAGGGCTATTTTCTACAGCTGTACTGACTATGAAGGTTGAAGTTACTCATTCACATGCCTTCTAAAAACCTGGCAAGGTTAGTTTAAAAGTCAAAGTATATTTTTCAAAAGGGGTCCCAACTACTGTGTTCCTGCATAAACTCCCCATGTATTTATATTCTTGTATATGCATGTTTTTACATTTAATGAGTCTAACATTTTTTCTTTGTGCACGCTTGCAAGCTAATATATATATCAATTTCTAGACCAACAGGAACACTAAAGTAACATAGCCCATCAATAATTAACTGCACTTTCATACCTATGAAATTGCAACATGGCACCCAGCTCGGCACCACCCCCAGTTAGTCATATGGTGCATGCAAAATGAACACCTTGTAATCATGGAGACCTTTCCTGACCATCCCAACATTCCCCCTTTAGTTAGTACTTTAGCTAACAAATCATAATCATCGTCTTGGGGAACAACCCCATGATAAATTAGGCTTTTATATAGCGCTACAAACCCTCAGGTATCTGAGCGCTGCTTATTATTACCCACGGTGTGTGGTGCTCATTTATCGACCTCGGAAGGATGAAAGGCTGAGTTTGGCCCCGCCGGGATTCGAACCTGCGTTAACAGGCTCTGCACGGGTGTCAAAGCGGGCGCTCTACTCGCTGTGCCACTTGACCGGCTATGATCATCTCTACGGTCTCAATATGGGCAGACTCATCCACCGAACAAACCCAACTCATCCCCCCACCATTCCCGCAATCTACCGGGTGCTCCACACATGCATGCCAATTTGATGGAGGACACAAGACACCCTCAGTTTGAGTACCCATATGGGATCATGTGGTGATGTTCCTAGCCTTGGAAATTGTTACAATCATCATGGCAGAGCAACAACGTAGGATCAAATGACAACAACGAAAAAGAATGAGAAAAAAGACAAAAATAGGTAAAATGATTTTTGCAGCAAGGCTAAACCAAGATGACACCCACAAGAACAGAGAGTTGATCCATGAGTCGTTGGTGATCCCAGCCTTTATTTTTATGATCACTTTCAGTTTATGCAGGGCAGCAATAGTTTTGGTAAGCATCCTGTTTTCAGTATCATTGGGAGGAACAAACTTGCAACAGGTACTCCCTAACTTGCGGCATACCCCACCTTCCATTAGGAGGTTGTGTATATACTGGTTTTGCAGAATCTTAAGCCAGAGTGCCCTTAATTCTTCCCTAATGGCACTGAAACCTGACTCAGGCATTTTCCTAAAGAGTAGGGGTTCATACCTGGTCAACTGGACCAATTTGGCATTAGCCAATGCTTGGGTGCCAGGTGCCAGGAGGGAGGAGAAGCAGGTCTCGGTATGGCTGAACAGCCTATATCGATCAGGAATGTCTGCTAAAGCCTGTGTTGATTCTCCTGAAAGGTAGCTTGATCTTCTCCTGTGTTCGTGGTTTTTGCCATCAAACACAGTCCCTTACTGTCCATATAAGGTGGTGAAAGGGAGGCAAGGGGCACAATGGACAAAGTGGGCACAGATGTAATTTTGGGCATTGGATAGGCCAAAATCAGATGCCCTTCAGGGATCACCAGAACGGACACATAAAGGGTAGAGAGACTGCACACACCTTGCCAGGCTGGAGGCAACTGTTTGAATGCATACGATCTACAGGCCGAGAAATCATCCAAAAGAGCAGCCATACCTCCAGCTAGAGTAAGTGTATCTTAACAGGTTTTTCTGGATCCTTGTGCCACATTACAAACGGCAAATGATTTCTCCATACTGTCCCACGCTCTTGATTTATATGCGCCACCGCTTCTTCTGAGAATTCCCGCATTTTCCAGCTCTGCAACTATTCACCCTTTGCTCCCATTGATTTTTAGAATAAATAACTCCTTCCAAGGTCAAATGAACTCTTTGAACACACCTAATATTTGTGTGTTCTGTACGATCAGCAATTGAACACTCATCATCACTGTGGGATTGATGCTGTTATTGAATGGCCTTTAAACTGCCCTCGAACCCTGTACAGAGCTAGGTGCACTAGGAATAGTGCATCTGCTACCTCTACCTCAATCAGGATAAATACCCTAAGAACGCCAGAGGCCTGGGGGATGAGAGAGCAGACGCAGCAATATTTATTTATTCATGTATTTGTTATGAGCTGCAACCTGAAGGCATCAGGGTGCACATAAAGGACAAGACACAGTAACAAATAAAAAAAATTCAAAGACCCTAGAAACACAGGCAATATCAGTAGTTAAATAAAAGTGTTTTTAACTTTTTATGAAAGGTCTGGAGACACTTCTCTGTGCATAAGTTAACCGGCTATTCATTCCAGGCATGTGAAGCTTGGACAGTGAAGGAATAACCATTCCCTCCGGCCCTCTTGAACCGCCATATAAGCCGATCCGTGTTTGAGGAGCTAGTTGATCTGCAGAACTGTTGAAGTGAAAGTCTTTCCTTCAGGTATACATGGGCCATTCCTCACAGGCATTTGTGTATCAGGGTAAGGGTTTTAAAAAGAATCCTTGAGTAATCAAGGAAGTTCTCTCCCTGCCGGGGTAATATGGTCTATTTTAGCAACATTGATGTGCACAGCGTTATTTTGTAATGTTTGAAGTTCATGGATGTTGCTTTTGGTGACTCCATTCAGGTGCACATTGCAATAGTCTAGCTGGAACATTATACTAGAATTTTGCATTTTTCAATTGTGACATAGGGTTTCACTTTTTGATGGTACTGGGACTTCAAGACAACACTATTCACTTGTGCATCAAACCTCTAATACTACACCACGTGTTTTGACCTTCTCTTGCACTCGAATACAATGACCGTCAATTGAAATGTTGACAAATCGTGGGTTTAATTTTGATTTGGATTGGGATGAACCAAATATTAACAACTAAAACATAGGCATAGGCAATTGGCTGTCATCCAATGCTTTACTAACCTGTAGATGTCTTGAATTTTTTAGAATCCTTTGCATAATCACTGCTTAATTCCAGCAGCAACTGCGTATCATCAGCATAATTAGTGAATGTTATCCCCATCTTATCCAAGATGCTCCATAAGGGCAGGAGGTAGATGTTGAAAAGTGCTGGAGACAGACACAACCCCTGTGGGACTCTGCAGGTGCATATTTCATAGGTGGAGAAAGCCTGTCCTCAGCATACTCGACACCTCCTATTGGACCAAAAAGCCTCACTCCATTCAACAGTTACAGTAGAGCATTACCCTTCCAATGATAGGGACCTCAGAAGCTTTTGATGTTCCAATAGGTGATAAGCTTCTGAAAGATCCAGCAGCATCAACAGACCTGTTTAACTTTTATCAATCGTGTCCAGAATTTCTGATTGAAGATCAAGTAGTGCACTTTCAGTGCCATGGTTTGATCTAAATCCAGATTGTCTTGTGTGAAAAAATGTTGGTAGACTTCATGTGGACTTGCAGCTGCATGGTGGCCACTTTATCTATGATGTGTAAGAGAAAAAGAGCATGTGTGATAGGTCTGACATCTTTGGGATCTAATACTGCCTTTTTTAATAGTGGAGTAACAGTTTCTACTTTCTTAATGCACTTTGGGATTGCTGTATGAAAGAAGGTAGTTTAGTGAAGCGTGTTAGGAAAGGAGTGAAAACTCTTATGTTGTTTTCAAATTATTTTTGAAGTGATAATGTCGCCTGGACAGGATGTAGGGCGCATTTCCCTTAGTAGCTACTCTATGACGGACACCGAAATAGGAGAGAAGCTGAAAAGTGATTTATTATTCAATTCAGTTTCTTTATCTTGTGCAGCCAACATCTCTGGGACATTATCTGCAGTAATGTTAGTTTGCCTTAGAGATTTTGTTTTTCAGAAAGGATTGCTGCATATGTATACAGTCCTTTGTCATGGGGGAAGGAGCATCAGACTTTAAGTGATACTTTTCCAAACTTCTCAAGACATTGAAAAAAAATTCATATTGTTTGCATAGTTTTTGATTTCACCATTAAAATATCCTATAGACCCCTCTCTCCACACCTTCCTCATATGGCTATACCATATGTTATCCACTGTGAAACCATGTGCATTCATTGTAGGATCTAATTAATCTTTGTCATTATCAAAAAGATTATTATCAACATTTCTTTTCACTCTTAACATTTTCTCCTCGGACCTAATAAAACTAGACAAATGTCCCCTATTTATACTAGTTGTCATCTTCAGACATGATGACCCAAGGACCAAGAAAACCATAAAAATATTCATTTTTACACAATTTACAATCACAGACATGTGTTACCCTATACAAAAAATGATTTAAAATCCAGATCTCTCTTCACACCCTTGTTAACACCGAAATGAACAATGAATCATTAGGTCGTACTTAACTTCTATGCCTGTTCCTGTGCAGGTGGAGGTCTGCTGGTGTCCCGTCGAGTATCCCTTAGGTGGATCCAACTCTTATTTCCCTCAACCTTCACAGCATTCGGCATTGCGTAGATTGCTGTATGCGGCACATGGAAACGCAGCTAATTCCAGTGAAGCACAAAGGTGCAGTTGTAGACGTGGTCCCTGGGGGGAAGCTGTATTGTGTGCTGATCTTCAGTAGTCTTGCCACTTTCTCCTGTTTTATGTTGGTGAGAAGACACAACCTGTGACTATATGATCTTAACTCTTATCGTTAATGTTGTAAGGTATCCCCCAAACTACTCTCCTAAGACTGCTGCAGTCCTGTGTGCGTCTGATGTCATATGTGTAGGTGAGAGTCCCAATCCCCAAGTCCCAATCCCGATTTTGTGAGGGATCAAGTCTTGGTCCCCCCTCTGGCTGATTTTGTAAAAAAAAAAAACAGGGCTAGTGGGAGGCATGTGTACCATGATTATCTTAACTCATCACATATTTTAGCTAAACAGGCCTTAAAGACCCCATTGAACCGCTCCACAATCCTGTTGCCCTGCTGGTGGTAGACTGTGAGCAACCAATGCTTTATTCGTAGCAGGAACGTGATTTCTGCGAACAAGGCATTAAAGAAGTGGGTTCTATTGTCAGATTTTAAGACCTAGCAAATTTCCCATGTTGGAAATACCTCTAATTTGATTTGAAGGATTTATAACACACAAAATGACAAAACAAATCATCTGAAGGTGCGATGGTATCAGGGCAGCAGAACACAGAGTACAAAAGAAGTTGAGCAGAAAGCAAGCAGCTATCAATGGACGTTGGTGACAACCAAACCAATGATGACCACCATTATCTAAACAAGAAGGTAGTCAAGGCTCTATGGAACAGACAAAATGATTCCAAAGACCTAATTTCTTGAGGGATGTTGTCCCAGAGCTTAGGACCATAGACAGAAAATCTTCTGTCTCCCCTAGTAGTGCACCGAGATCGGGGTATATCCAACAGCATTCGCTCCCCTGAGCGTAATAGCCTAACAGGTTGATGGTGGCTAAACGTGTTCACTAGATAGGCTGGTGATCTTAAATGTGATCCTGTATTCCACTGCCAACCAATGATGGGTGTAGTGTGCCGCTGCTCAAATAATTTCAGACCACAGGTTAACCTGACTGATGTGTTCTGAGCCCTTTGCAGTCCCTGTGTTGTTTGGTAGGAATTCCAGCCAGGAGAATATTGCAGTAGTCTAACTGTGAGTTTACCAGTGATCAGTGATTCCACCAGAACCGCATGATAACTGCTTAGTACATAGGGCCAGACTTGTCGAAGCATACATAAGGAATAAAAAACTGCTTGAACTTTGGCACTGACCTGACTTTTACTCCCAATGTTATTTTGCCAAGTCAACCAATATTTTTTATCTTGTAGTGAACTTCAGACCTAGCCCCAAAAAATGGAAATTCTGAGAGCAGTTTCCTGCCTTAAGAAGATGCTGAGGCCTGAACAAAGTGACATCAGTTTTGTTAGGATTTAATTGCAGCTGATTTGCCGACATCCATTGGCTAACCTCCTCTAGACAGTGGTTAACCCTAAGGAATGTCTGTTCAACATCATACATTTTGATGAAAACCTGGGTATCATCGGTGTAAAAGTGAAAATTGATCCAATGTTTCCTCAAGATATTCATCAGTGGCTGCAGTTAAAAATTAAACAGTGGGGGAGAGAGGGATGAGCCCTGCGGTACCCCACAACCTATGTACGTGGGGTCTGAAAAAAAAATAATTTTCACCTGCTGATCCTGATCTGCCAAAAAAGAGGAAAACCATTTCAGGACATGGGCAGAAGCTTTGCCAATTACCTTTAATAGTAGTAAATGTTTATTTGAATAAAAATATTCATCAAACACATACACATAATATATCACACATAAAACATAATCCATTGGTGCATATTAGATGAATCAGTTGCCATTACAATTTAAGATAAATCCAGAAATAGATAATAGTAAAAACACACATTTTACATGATTTTGGAATGCAGCATCTTGTCCTCTTAAAAACCTCCTTCTTTGATACATGGCAGCCTTCAAATATGACAGCAGGGCCCAAACCGTCGATTCTGTTTCTGCCGTTAATAGAAAAGTCATGGCTGGCCTGTACTGACGCATGTCTGTGTGTTTTAAAACTAGCAGGATGGCCAGTTTCCTTGTTTTCACATAACCAGGGTGAAACAATATAAAGTGGCTCTGATTTTCATTTGGGGCACCACATACGGGGCAACTTGGATCATCTGGATAACCCACCCATTTCGCAGTATTACCTCTCAGCCGTGGACAGTCAAATTGTGCCCTTGTAATGAGCCAGCTTTGTTGTTTTCTTTTGCTGGCCCAGACAAGGTACGGTTGTAGGGTTGGAGTCCCGATTATGAGCTGGTGAAAACTGTCCTCTTGTGACACCTGTACTACATTTGTACGTTTAACCACAGTCTCCATAGTTACTGCTTCCTTAAATGATCTTACGTCCTGCAGCAGTAACATCACAGTAGAAGGTGGCACGACCGGCACAGTCACCTTGCACATGAACCCCTTTACGTACCTCAGCCAGGGTATTTTGTGCCACAAGTCCCTATTCAACAAGCTTTGATTATAAAGTGAAATAACGTGGCATTATTATTCCCCAATATTCTTAGCCATAAGATGTTTGGGGCAACTGCCCAATCATCCTCCCAGAAAGCTATCCCCAATTCTTTATGCATCGAAGCACAGGAAGAGGAGCTAGGAAATCCCAAAAGCTTTTCAAAGAAATGATTTTCCCTGGCTTGCATGTCCCCAGGCTTGCAATACCCCCATAAAGCTTCTTCAATTGTGTGGCTGTCCTTACTTGCATAGCATAGACCTTGAGGGCCGATTCCATATGCTGGACCTTGTATTTAACAGAGAAACAGGACAGACCCCCCAGGTATTGGCACATTTTCAAAGACTGTTTTTTTGCATGTGCCATACCTGTTAGGGTTTCCAAAATCTGACCCCCAAGTAATCGTACTCAGCCACTCTTGGAATGACTTCTTCCTTGCAGACTATGGGACACATCTTAATAAGCTTTCTACCTCCGCTACAGCTCATCACTGCTGATTAAATAGAATTAATTTTAAGACCTAGGCTCGTCATAAAGGTGGCATAAGCGTCGACCAAAGCCTGCAAGGCCCTAGGAGTTCTGGCCACAAGCACTGTATCATCGGCATACGCTAAAACCGGGAATTACCTACCCCCCACTCTCAGGAAGTCCACCCCAGTGTTCAGCAAAGCCTGCAACAGCCCATTGATGTACAAGGTGAAAAATATGGGGGCCAGAACGCACCCCTGGCGAACACCCAATACAATGCCAAACCACTCTGTACACCTGCCCCCGGTCCAAACAGGACATTGGCTTTGTAATCGGAGTGGATCTCCTGCAACACTCTCAGGATATCCACAGGGCAACCCATAGACTCAAGCACGCCCTACAACTTGGCACGATCAGCTTTATCGAAGGCCGTGCTTAAGATAATGAACGCGAGGTAGACTACCTCACCTTTGCAAAAGACAATGTTTGATACTAGAAGATACACATTCAGTACCTGCTCCATTGTGCCCAAACCAGGGCGAAAGCCAAATTGAATAACAGTTAAGAGCTCAGCCCTGGTGAGCCAACTCTCTATGTGCCCCAACAATACCAGACCAAAGATCTTAAAAGCGGTGTCCAAAAGAGAGATGGGACGGTACGAGGAGGGGTTTGTTATATCTCCCTTTTTAAAGATGGGAAATATGGTTGCCATCTTCCAAGATGGTGGATAATGCCCTGAGCTCAAATAGGCATTAAAGGCCAAGGTCAACACTGGAGTCCATAATTCGATTTAAATCATAAAGAGATCTGCCGGTATGGCATCCAGGCCAGGTGCTCAATTGCGTGACTTGGGCCTTATTGCTTTAGCCACCTCCTCCATGGAAAAGCATAAAGATATGCCCTCAGACAACTTTCCCCTTCTGGCACGACCATCATCATGCAAAGTCCCAAAGTAGGAGACCCAATCAGCTGCCCCCACGTGAGTACCCTGTAGACCTTGTTCCCCCTTGAAGACACACCCATTACAAATTCCCAAAAGACCTTTGCATCATGCAACCTAATAGCCTCTAGAAATTCTTCCCAAGCTGTGACTTTCATCTCCAATTTCCTTAGCTTAATCGTCCTGCGATAGTCAGTACGCACTTGGACAATGCTACGCCTGTCAATCGCAGGGCTTTTTAGAGCGTTTAAGGGCAGTTTTTGCCAGCCTACAGGCTTGGTTAAACCAACCCGCTTTCCATCACTCCCTGATTGTCTGGGAACCACTGTAAAAAACCTGAAAGGGCCTCCAGGATGACCACGAAGAGGCCCACCACTTCCCTAGAGCTAGTAGATTTGTCCCTAATCCCATTAAACAACTTTGTTGGGTGACTAATATTTTCAGATGCAAACCAGAGCCTAGGATTTAACCTCATTTAATTATTCTGAGCGATGCTGCATCGCTGTCCACTTGGCACAGTGAGCTAGACACAGACACCACCCCCTCAATCAGACCTTTGACAGTTAAAACCAACGGGTAGTTATCGCTATTCCCCACTCTTAATACTTCAAAACTCACAATGGGCCTCATTCCGAGTATGGCGGTAAGGGATAGCGGCCACCGGTAACGAGACCGGTGGCGGTAATCCCTTACCGCCATACTCCGAGTTCCCTTTGCACCCTCGCCTTTAACGCCTGCTTTGAGCAGGTGTTAAAGTCGAGGGCGCAAAGGGGCCTCCAAGCCAATAATGGTGACCGTAATGAACGGTCACCGTTATTTGCATCTTCTCCATTCCCATTGAGCCCTATGGGGGCTCATTTGGGAATGGGGAAGAGCCTTGGTGAATGGGGAATTACCGCCCCGCCAACCTTGGAATGGGGCGGTAATTCCGCCATCCACCAAGGCGCTGCCGGTCCGGGTACGGCGTCAACCAAGGCGTTAATAGCGCCATTGGTTAGCGCCGTACTCGGAATGAGGCCCAATGACTTTTGCTAGGCCAGAGTTAAACAAAAATAATCAATAATAGAGAATCCCAAGTGATTACTAAACCTGCGCTTACCAGGGATGTCTGGGTTGATGCACCCGTTCACTGATCGCAAGCCCCATTCGATAAGCCAGGCACTCAATTGGAGACCCCTCGTACAAACCCTGTTATCCTCCATTTGAGGTTCCAAACCCTTTCACACTTGTTCCTCAATAGGTTCATCAAGATATTTTGACAAGCCACAACCCATTTTAACATTAAAATCCACCCCCAGATTAGTCTGTTCTGGGAACTCGCTGGATCTGCCATGTAGTTGTCTACAAAGTCCTTTAATTTCAGCCAAATCTTCCTCTGCGCCTTGTTGGGGTTATTTTAGAAATTTAAGACATTGAACCCATCAATGCCAGAGGTGTTTTAAACCTTAAAAGTAGTAGGAATTCCAGCTTAGTCTCAACCACCTCCACCCTACATGGTAAAGAGGCCTTGGCCATTACAACCAAACCATCATGAATCCACTGTCTCCTATTCTTTTTAGCAGGGGTGCCATAGGAGGCAGTTGAGCAGTATGGAGTGGTCGACAGTGTCGAAGGCCGCTGAGAGAACCAACATTACAAGTAAGGAAAGAGATCCATTATCCGCGGCCTCCAACAAGTCATCCTGAACATCCAAGAGTGCTGTCTATGTCCCACCCCTAGGTCTAAAGCCTGACTGCAAAGGGTCCAGCAAGTACTCCTCTTCAGTAAAGGTATGCAATTGATTGGCAACAACTTTCTCCAATATTTTACCCAGACATGGAATGCCAGCAATCAGCCGATAATTCTGCAAATCCGATGTATCCAAATTCCATTTTTTAAAAGAGGAGTAATGACAGGTTTTATTTTTTTAAATCTAAGGGCTCAGAACGTTTCGCTAATGAATTATTAATAAAGTTTGTCATAAAAGGGACAATCTACACTGCTAGGTCCTTTGCTGCACAAGCTGGCAATGGAAACAGCAAATCATTGGTGGGTGCGCAATCAGTCCTGATACTTCATCCTCCGTAACTGATTTAAATGGTGCTGAGCACTTTGAAGTCACCAGCAGTCCCAGAGAATCATATTCCTCTGGATGAATAGTATTAGCAGAAGACTGAAAACTCATAGCAGTATTTCTCTGAATCTTTACTATCTTCTCCTTTAAAAAAGTGAGTAAATGTATTGGCCTGCCTTAATGACAGTTCCAGTGAGGCAGACATGCACCTACAGTGACAAAGATTTGAAACTACTTGAAAAAGCTCTCCAGGATAGTTCTTTGTAGCCACAATTTTTGGATCTAAAAAGGTTATCCTGAGTATTAACCTCGCTCCATTCCTCTCTCATCAGAAATCTTGCTGCCGAATTTAGCGTCAGGATGTATGCAGGGACCAACCTCAAGCCACTGGGAGAATGGACAAGCGACGACAATTAGATATCTGAAGTTACTGCACCTCATTATTATGTTCACAAAATTGATGTGGGGCTCCTTCAATGGAGCAGAGGGCCTGGGCAAGACCCCACTCAACAACCTCATGGTATTTCTGGGATTGAACTCCTTGCACACTACACAATTCCCTACAAATCTACTCACATGTTCTTGTAAGTTAGGGATAAACCAGTCCTCCTGGAGCTCTGTTGCGATTTGTCGTTGAGAAGTATGCAACAGGTAATGTAGTTGCTCTAGAGCTAAAAGAAGCAGCTCTACAGGAATTTCTACCCTCCCAGTCATCTCCTGTCTCCAAAGCAAATATGTGGGTGAGAGAACAAATCCTCTCTTTTTCCAGCACTCATGTTCTTCTCTACGGGCTTTCCCTTGCATTTCTATTATCTGGAGCACCAGGACTGTGGTGTGCAAGGCTAGTAACTGTACCTGTGGGGACACGGTTTTCATTTTCTGGGAATCTGTGAAAGTAAAATATGCTGCTTCCTTTGCTACCCTGTCCGCGGCATCATTTCCGAGAGCTATTTAATTAATGTGGTTATTATGGTCGGTGCACTTTACTAGATGTATCTCTGCTGGCAAGGTTAATGCTTCAATTAGCTGGGATAGCAGGGGCATCCTCTTTCACATTCACCTCCCTCATACATGGCACAATCGTGAACAATATTCTCAGGCTGCACTGGCTCTGCTACGAATGTCGTGGAATTTACTAAGTGACATCGCACAGGCTGAATTGATGCATTTGACAAAATGACCTCATACTCTGACACTCTCTGAGTCATCAACATGGATTTATACTTTTCTAGAATCACAAAGACTGCATGCTCTACGTATGATGCCACTGGGCAACCCATAGTAATGGTCGTAGACTTTTGAATCGCAAAGGCCGCTGCCGCTAGAGCTTTCTCACAAGGAAACTTTCCCTGCATTCCTGCGTCTAGGAGTCTGCTGAAATACACTAAAGGTTTGCAGCCTAGCAATGTTTGCTGGGTCAGTACCTCTGTCATCTCTTGCCCATTTGAATGGGAAAACAGTAAGAATGACTTCTTGTAATTTGGGGTCAACAGGACCTAGGATTGCTAATCATAGCCATTGAGTTCCTGAAAGCAAGTCCCCATTTCCTCCGACCACTCTATTGGACCATTCACCTTCTGTGCTTCCTTTTGACCCTGCAGTAAGGGCCTCATATGACTAAATTAATTGAAGATACCTGATCTACAATAGTTACTGAGGCCCAAAAAATGCTGCATCTGTTTCACCATGTCTGGCTGAGGTGTATTCTGAACTGCAGTGGCTCTTTCTGGCATTATCTTTCTTCCTGCAGGCCATATTACCGCCCCCAAATATACTACCTCTTTCTGACAGTACTGCAATCTTTCTCTGTCCACTTTGCACCCCTTCTCCACAACCAGGGTGAGGAGCGTTATTGAGCTTCCTCGACATTTCTCCTCTGAAGGGCAGCAGAGTAATAGATTGCCCATGTACTGAATTACAGTACTGGACACATGTAACTTCTGCATATCCATCTGAACCACCCTGTTAAAAACACTCAGAGATTTGCACTACCCCTGAGGCAACCTTGTGTGCTGGAATTTTTTGACCACAATACGTAAATGCCATGAGGTACTGATAATCGGGGTGTAAGAGAACAGAGAAAAAATAATTTTTTAAATCAATGACTGTTTAGTGGGTCAACCATTTAGGGATGTTACAGAGAATGGTTGCAGGATTCGGTACCACTGGAAATTCTGCCTCAGCAATATTATTGAGGGGGGCTGTATTGAAGGGAGACGCAGAAGGTTGTATTATGCCTTGATTTAACAGTGCCATAATTGGCTTATAAATCCCTTTGTCTGCCTCCCTAGACATGGGGTACTGCTTAACCAAATGTAATATCGAACCAGGTTTCAATTGTATCTGTACCGCTGCAACACTCTTTAGCAGCCCCACAGCAAGAGGATTGCTGGTCCACAAATGGTCCGGCACTTTTCCCAAAACCTCCTTCCAAAATGATGATGTATCTTTAACGATGAGCATTGTCTGTGATAAATACCTTTGCTCTATCGCTATCTAGCAAGGCACCGCAATTTCAAAGACCATCTGTCCTGTGTCTTCAGTGTCTTCAAACAATTGCTCGTCAGACTTGTCCCTAGTGATAAGGTCAGATCGATGGACAGAACTGTGCGCCACTCTCCACCTTCCTCATCTGTGCCTGAGAGAACCACCCTGTTCTTCTTGATCACTACGACCTCATAACAATGGCGCCTGGTTTTACTTCCTTTGGAATATCACACAAAACAAAGGACATGTAAGGGGCCAATTTTACACATGATTTATTTCCATCTGTTATTGAGTTCCCTATAGCTTACCCTGGTCGGAAGAACACTCTGTCCCTCCGTGATGTTCTCGCCCTAGGTTGCGCTGGTGCATTGCCTATCCAAGAGGGATAGGAAGAAGAACAATTCTTGCCCTAGTTTAGTTTAGTTTAGTTTAGTTTAGTTTAGTTTAGTTTAGTTTAGTTTAGTTTTGCCCTAGTACTACAATGAAGGTGTTATAAGATAAAAATTATAAAAACACAGTTTGGGATGGTTCTTCCTGTACTTTTATCATGGAATGGTCTAGCAGTTCACGTGGGACTATTTGAAAGTGGTAAGATACCATGTAGTTTATTCACCCTCTGTGAGGTGTGCTTGGCTTTTTCATGAAATCAAATGCATAAAACAATGTGAGAGGAGACAGCAGAAAATGTAGTCTCTCTTATTGTAAAAACCTAAATGCTTTCTTTTTCATCAGCCTCATTGAGTCATGATACTCCTTGTTGCATTTCTCAAGCTATGGTTCAATTGGCATAATGAATGCAAATAAGACCTTGTGTCCTGTCATATAGGCACTGGTCAGTAATGATGGTTATTTAGTATTCATGTGTCTCTCTTAATTCCGAGGCATCAGCTAAGTCTCTGGTCGACTGGTTTCAATGACTTCTTTCTTACGTCAGTGTCAGGGTGATCTCCGGGAGGGTCGGCAGGGCCGTCCGCAGATCTCCGGGGTTAGGGAGGCCCCAACTCCTCCCACGGCCCCCAATGAGTATGAGACACACACAAGAGCAAGGCGTTACTGCTGTTTATTAGACAAAACGGCAGGGATAGGCTCTGGGATCACAAGTCACCCAGGAATGCGTCTCTCCAAAGTGGGCTCTCAGGTCCTTTTTCTTGATGCGTGACCCCTCATTGTGCGTCACCTGGGGAAACTTCCCCCAAAACCTAACGCCACTTCGGGTTGGCTACCCGAGTAATAGGGTTAGTATAGGAACATATAAATGGGTTACTGGTTGGTGGAGAAGGGGTCAGGTGGTATGCTTGGGTCATTCCTAGGAATGGCTGCACTAAAAATGTTACATGAGAGAGGTCAGTGATTGCTTAGTTATGATGCCATCAGTAGTTAGCCCCCCATGCCCTGATTGGTTCATCTGCGAGCCCCCAAGCCTGGCACCATCGTTGTTCCCAGCTCACGGTGTACCTGGTGCTAGGAACAATGTATGACTGTCTGTCGGAGACGGACAATGGACAGGTCTGCCATTTGCCGGTGGAGCGCAGCTTTCTCACTGCTGTTAGTATCCAATGTGTCACTTCATTGTTGCAGTTTGTGTCCTGAACGTGAGACCCCAGAGTTTCACTGGTCTTTGAGATTTGGCGTCGCCTCAGGTCGGCTTGGTCACGTGTGCTAAGACCATAGCTGAAGCAGAATTATGAGCATTTGATTTGTATTTCGGCCCTGAGGAGTGGTTGGCCGCAGCAGGTGTAACCTTGGCTCGGGGTGCACAGCGTGTAAGTTGCAACTTCATGCCCTTGGCTGTAAGGCTCTTGCTGGGATTCTGCTCTGCACGATCAGCACCTTGCAGCCCCGTTCTGAGCGGCCCTGGGCCTGTGGTTTCTGAGTCTCGTGGCCTACTTGGGGCTGAGGCCTACTCTGGTCTGTTTCATAGGTGGCGGTATATGGTTCACAACACGGGGGTCGCATGGCGACATGGGTCCTCATATATGAGCATTGTGTGTCGTTGTGGTTATAACGAAGAAGCGTTTGCAAGCATGTACATAAGTTATTCTTGCGTCTTGCGTTTCTGCGGTGCGGTAGCTTGGCCTATGTGAAAAATAACAATGATGCATCAGTGTATGTGAGCAGTCCGCTACATCATGGCATTGAGTGTGTTCTTCGTGTATAGTTGGTGTGGATCTGACAGTCGTGCATGGTGGCACGTATGTTACCGTCCGTTGGCTATGTCGTCATGGCATCTCTAACGATGGTTGCTTTCATTGTTACTGTGTTAGTCGAGCTGATCCATATGGTCCATGTCAGCTTCGCCAGAGGTTCCAGCGGTGGGTTTGATTGACAGGCATTTTCCCAGGCCATGTGGGGCATGGCCGCGATAGATGCTGATGTCTGGAGCATCTGTGAGCGGGTCAAATTCCTCTCGTGGTGGACGCTTAGGCCGTGATGATCTAGGCCATGGTCTGGCTGACAATCGGGGGAAGGGAGCATCGCATTTTCCCTCTTCAGTCCCCCCTCTTGTCGACTTGTCCACCACAAAATTATCCACTCTCTTATCTCCTCGTACTCGCCATACCTTCGTTATTCCCGCCAAGTGTCCATATCGGTCCACATGATCTTCTAATGACCAATACATGTAGACACAGCCACCACCAGTTTGCAGTAAACCCATTTCCCAACGTAGCTCTTAGGGTTCCTTGGATTTTCAACTTTGATTGATCAGGGGTACAAGTCTGCTTCCACAATTTGTTGGCGCAGTCGCTCACATTCTTTTATGATAATGTCTGCATTTTTGTCATCTTCAGCTGGAATTAAAGCGTGCATCCCTATAATTTCTTCAGCCGTGTGTTTGGACCTCGTTTTCCATGCCTTAAGTCCCATAATAGCAGCCAATCCTAAAATCACACATCCTGCTATTACCTTGAGGCCATCTGAAAGCCATGATGGCATCCAGGACCATATGTACGAAAACCAGCTGCCATCCTTCTTCACTCCTTTCGCTTCTTCTTCCATTTTAGCATGCATCTGGGCGAGCTGTGATACTGCCTCCGAAAGTGTACCGTTGTCTTCATCATTGGCAGGGTTGAACATGCAACACAAACTCCCAATTTTTGCACCAACACCTCCTTCCATCGCCGTTAGGAGGTCCAGCATATATCTGTTTTGTAGGGCTACCATATGTATTGCTCTTAACTCTTCTTTTATTGCGTTGAATCTGTTCACTGTGGAGTTCATTGTCATTATCAGTTCCCACCTGGTGATATGAAACCATTTGGCGTTGGCATAGGCTTGCACTCCTGGGTGTATTATGGAGTAGAAGAACATTGCTGCTCTGCTAAATAACCTGCGCGCTGGAGGGATGTCACTCAGGGCCGTTTCTGATTTTCCCCAGAGGTAGTTCTAGGTCAGTGGTTCTCCTTGTCTCTTCACTCTCGACAGGTGGGCAGTGTTGTTTCCTTTCTTTCCTCCTGTTACCTTCAATGATCTTTTCTTCCATTTATTTTCTTTGTCCATCTTCGGGAAGTTCTCCAAGTTGACGTGCTTCTGTGGTACCACTAGCGATGGTACATTGATATGTATCAGTGTACACACTCCATCCCACATAGGTGGTAAATTGTGGTATGCCCTTGCTCCACAGGCCCAGTAGTGATCCATCAGTACAGCTGTTCCCGCACCCCCTCAGGAAGCTTCACTGTTCTTTTGCATCCTTTGTTTGTTCCAACGTCTGTTTCTCCGTCATGTTGATAACATAGTGTAGGTGCTGTCAGTGGTAGTATTGTTATGGGTACGTCACCAGGGCTGCACTTTTTGTCCATTCTTTATAGCACCGGTCGTTTTCTTTTTGTTCCTTCATTACTGGTGATTTTGCCAATGTCAGCTTCTTGCTCCCCACAACTCCTCCCACCCATCCGTCTTTCGTGAACACCTTTCCATATATCAGTATCAATGGTCTTTCCCAGTAACCAGGTTCACCTGCAACCTCTTTCGCATACCATTCGCAGGGTAGGTAGTCCAGTGTGACCTCTTGCATTTCTTCTTTCTCTGGTCCCTCTGCTATGTACTTTAGTCCTTTTGTCTGCTGCCATGAGCCATCATACATGGGAAGTGTTTTCATGAAGTTATTTTCATAGGGGTACGTTGATCTCGATTTCCACCGAAGCGTTGCTCTTTTACCCTGGAACCTTCCTCTAGTTTGGAATAGTGCTAGATATGGCAAACACTCAACAATCGTTGCAGGTACTACAGTTGCTTAAAATGTTCTGGAGGCACTCATGGCGTATGGAATCAACAAACAGATGTAGCAGTTGTCCTTTGTTGCACCCTTACCAATTTTTGACATGTGTTTATACCACATGCTATTAGAAACATGTGCGGATTCTGTGAGATATGTGTTCACCCCATTTACTTCATTTGATACACCACACTTGTTCCTCTTAATGTTTTGCCCCATATTATTTGTACCACCTGACACAGTGCTCCGTGCGGGCATTGGAGGGGAAATGTTAGTAGTGGGAACTGCAGCCAGGTCGAAAGCGTAATATGCCTGCCAGACAGCGGCAGTAATCAGACCAGTGGCAAAAAATATACTTAAGAATTTTATTACAGTTGCTAGTACCACTGGCATTATTACTCTTACCTTTCTGTGGTCCTGCAGCTCTTTTACTTTCAGATGGTATAGGTGCCCGCCTGAAAATCTCTAAAAGTATGCGTTATTGGTGTTAGTCGTTTTACATTAAGCCCTGCGTATTAGATAGTCATTCAATGCCCAGGCAAAAAGCTCTTCCCACGCTTTCCTTACCGTCCTATCCCGTAAGGCCGGTAGTGCTTTGTGGAGGTGTGTAAATGTTTGAGTAATTATCATAAGAAATGTATTATAGTATACACAAAACCTTCTTTTTACGTATTTTGGCCTTTTTATAACATATCCACATTGATGTGATAGTGCTTCCGGGTATAGTCGTCCGCGGCAACATTTACCCCTGGGCAATGACTCTGTTTCTGTTATATATATATTTTGGCTTTTTACTACAACCGCAATTACAATACGCAACTCCTGCATGTGTGAGACAAAAGAAGAAGAAAGCATGCACATGTTTACACAGTGTGGTGCATACCACAGGTACTGCCGTCAATTTCCTTTACTGGCTGGTGGGATGTTTAGTTAAAGCTAAGTGGATTTTTTCTGGATCTTGTAATCATGGGGTGGCCTATGGGGCACGGGTCATTAGTGTCTGTTGGGGTGTCTTGCTCTTGTCAGCCTGTTTCTCATTTTGTTGCTGAAGCGTTGTCCCTTTCATTAAGGTGAGGGTGGGTCTGTGCTTTGTAGGGCTTGATGTCGTAAAGGTGTGTCCAGGCCTCTCTGCCCCTGAGCTTTACCACCCTGGGGGCTACCTTTTCGACCAGATACGGTCCTAGAAAGAGTGGGCTACTCCACGTACGCCCAAAGTTCCTGAGGAGTACTTGGTCCCCCTCTTTTACAATCCACGTTGTAGCCTGTTCTTGTTCATCGCTGGTTGCTTCTTCTTGTTGGTTATTCTTCGACCCCCCTTGTGCCCGTTAGATCTGTTGAGAGATAAATGCGGCACTAGTAACCAAGGAAGAGACATATTCGTGCATTTCATCACCAAAAACAGTACTGGTAGATTCACACTCAGTTGTGGCCCTGGATGATGGTGTGAGTGGAAGGTGCATTTGACGACCAGTCACCATCTCATGGGGTGTGAGGTGGTGGTCTAACCCTGGCCTGTTTCTTAACTCGAACAACGCCAAAGGAAGGCATTGCAGCCAACTCTTCTTTGTTGTTTGTTTGATTTTTGCTATTTCTTCTTTTAAGAGACCATTGAGGCATTCACAGACGCATTTGCCTGAGGCTGGTATGCACATGCAAATTTGTGCTGGATCCCTAAGAGGGTAGTTATGTGTTTGAATAATTCATTAGCGAAGTGGGGGCCATTTTCTGACCACAGTACCTTGCATACCCCCCACCTCGGGAAATCCTCCCTCACCAAGAATTTTGCTGCCCTAAATGCATCTGTGTGAGAACATGGGCCTGCCTCGATCCAGCGTGAGAATGGGCACACTACTACAATCATGTATCTGTACCCTAGACATACATTGATCATGTCAATGTAGTCAATGTGGAGGTGCAAGAAGGGTCCTTCGGGCCGGGGTATAATACCTTTGATCACTTGCAGCGTGTGACCGGCCGTAAATTGCTGACATGTAAGGCAGTTACTGATGAAATTGGTGACATGTGATTTTAGCTCAGGGCAGAACCAGTGCTCCTTTATTCGTGCTGCAATTACCTCTTTTCTTGTGTGCGTTGGGTGGTGCAGTTTGGTCAAAGCTATCTTTATTAGTGCTAGGGGCATCACCACTTTCCCTGTATTATTTTGACGCCATAATGCATCTGTAGGGGACATAGTACACCCTCTTTTTACCCACAGTTCCTTTTCTGCCATTGGAGCTGCTGCCTGCAGTTCCATGATTTGTGTTTCAGGGATGTGTGTATACCCATCCTTCATTAACATTTGCCTTACCCCCCTTTTCATTTTGTTTTTCTGGGAGTGACCACATTTCACCGAAATACGCCGCATATTTAGCATGCGCATCAGCTGTGTCGTTGCCTCTTGATATTGGATCGTCACCATTGGTGTGAGCCTGACACTTCACAAGAGCTACTTCTTCTGGGTAGTTAATTACTTCAATTAATTTGGCCAGTAAAAGAGCATGCTGTACTGGGGTACCATCGGCCCTCCGAAATCCTCTCCTTTCCCATTTTATTAATCCTGAGTGTACTGTTGATGTTACTGTCAAGGATGGCACTCGAATACGAGTGGCACAAGACACCCAGACGAGTTTGGGTGTTGAAATAAAGTGGACAGATAGGAACACACACCGCGGAAAGGAAAGGGAGTGAAGAGTAGGGAAGAGTAGCAAGGGAAAAGGTATAGAGTGAATACCCTCTTGGGGTGTATGCAGAATAGGAAAAGAGTATTCCACGAACCTTGGAAATACTCTAGCCTTCTGCACAGTTTGCTATAACAGAGTCCCACGCTGTTTGCTCATAACTTGGAACAGCAGCTATGGGTGTCTGTGATATAGAAACGAGACAAGGGAAGGGGCAGAGGTTGACTGATGGGAACCAGCAGACAAGCTCTGTACAAAGGGTCTACAAACAGTACAAGAGAAGATACAACAGACAAATCCAGGAAAGGAGATGATAGCAAACTAGCAGAAGGATAGGAAGGGAAAGTCGAGAAACAGGATATGATAACAGAGGACAGAAAGGTAGGTGGAGCGCTCAGAGGAGCAGGAAGGCAAGGAGTAAGCCCACAAGAGTGGGACGGTAAGGTAGAAATATCAGAGGAAAAGGGCTACGGCAGCCGGAGTGAGGAAGGCTGCAGAGCAGGGAGCCCAGAGGACAAGGGCAAAGGCAGCCGGAGAGAGGCAGGCTGCAGAGCAGGGAGCCCTGAGGACAAGGGCTAAGGCAGCCGGTGTAAGATAGGCTGCAAGCGGGGAGCCCAGAGGACAAGGGCAAAGGCAGCCGGAGAGAGGAGGCTGCAGAGCAGGGAGCCCAGAGAACAAGGGCTAAGGCAGCCGGTGTGAGATAGGCTGCAAGCAGGGAGCCCAGAGGACAAGGGCTAAGGCAGCCGGAGAGAGGCAGGCTGCAGAGCAGGGAGCCCTGAGGACAAGGGCTAAGGCTGGAAAGCAGCGGAGCGTGATACGCTGCAATGTGGAGAGCCCGGCAGGGCAAGGGCGGAGACTGGAAGGCAGCAGAGCGTGATCAGCTGCAGGGTGGAGAGCCCGGCAGGGCAAGGGCGAAGGCTGGAAGGCAGCAGAGCGTGATCCGCTGTAATGTGGAGAGCCCGGCAGGGCAAGGGCGGAGACTGGAAGACAGCAGAGCGTGATCAGCTGCAGGGTGGAGAGCCCGGCAGGGCAAGGGCGGAGACTGGAAGGCAGCAGAGCGTGATCAGCTGCCGTGTGGAGAGCCCGGCAGGGCAAGGGCGGAGACTGGAAGGCAGCAGAGCGTGATCAGCTGCCGTGTGGAGAGCCCAGAGGAGCAGGGCTGAGAGGCAGGGAGCCTGGAAGGCAATGACTGGAGGCAGCAGGGTGGAGCAAGCAACAAGGCAGGAAGCCCAAAAGGCTAGGGCTGTAGGCAGCAGGGTGTAACAAGCTGTAAGGCAGGGTCCAAGCAGGAGTGAGGATAAACAGCATACAAGGATCCGAAGACAACTCGCGAAAGGTGGAGGAAGGACTCTCAATGCAAGAGACTGAGCTCTCGCAGGCAGCAGGCTTTATACTGCCCAGCCCAGCACAGAGGCAGGCTAATTGGTTTCACCTGGCTCAGCCCACCTGCAGACAATCGGCCACCTCCCTCTCTGTTCCTGAGCTGGTGGGAGCAGAGCAAATCCCTAGGGCTTCTGGGGATTGTAGTTCTGATAAAGAAAAATAGGAATAGCCAGGAATGGATTGTTAAAGCCAAGTGCATTATGGTAAGTGTAGTTTTCAGGGAAAAATAAAAAGGCACCAAAGTCTTGCAAATGGGAAAAAAGTCCAAATAGTGAATAGCGGTAGATCCAGGAGTTTTCTGTAGATAAATGAATAACCATTTGTCCATATTGATTGCCAATGTATGCGCCCTTGGCGCAGGCATGACAGTATGCCCCTCTCCAGGCCCCTCTCCAGGCTCCCTGAAGACTGACCAACAGGAGGAAGGTCTGTCACACCGTGAAAGAGTCTTATTCCAAAAAGGCATATCATGAAGCACAAAAAACTTGTTAAGGTTGTAATGTGGGAGTCTTGAAAGGTGGAGACGGTATCAATGTGCTGAATCTTTATGGTAGAAATCAGAAAAGACAAAGTCTTTGGAGCAAAAAACCCAACAGAGTGTTCATGAATAGAGGAACTGTGAATGTCTGTTACAGGTTCCATGGCAAGGCTTGCTTTGAAAGGTGACAGTAAGGTGGTGAAAGGTGGAGCCAGAGGTACAGCAGAGTTGGTTTCTTTAGCAAGGTTTCCCAAGGCATCAGACACAGCAATGGCAGAGTCAAGATTAGCCGCAGAAACGTCAGGAGTCACAATGGTGGGTTCTCCATGATTTGTAGGAATTTCAGAAGCCACCGCAGCAGAGAGATCATGAACGGCTGTGGATAGTTCCGATGCTGTAGCAACTGGGAGAGTGGGTGCCATAGAAGAACCAGCGGACAGGGACGCACCTGAGACTGATAGAGTAGAGTCTGGTAGTTTTAGTGCTGCAGAGGCGCCAGCAAGAATAACCGGAGCTGTAATCCCAAAAGAAAAGTTGTTGTCTGATTTAGCAACAAGTTCTGTCCTTGCAGGCAGAGAGGAATGGGGTGCTTCTGCTGCGAAAAGAGAGATGTGAGCTGCTGCAACAGTAGCAGATTTAGAAGTATCAGCAGGGGGAGCAGCAGAGATTGGGCTAGCAGATACAGGAACAGATAATAAAACAGATGTGGGATCATGATTGGGTAGGCGTTCTGCAGGCTTATCTTCAAAGTCTGGTGTGCTCAGATTACTTGGTGGGTCTGGGATATTGACTGATGGAAAGGCTGGATTCCAGGCAGGTACCGGGTATTGTTCAGGATTGGAATCATGGTCTAGAGTCCCAGAACCTGAGTTACTGTGGTTGGAAAGTGAAAGAGCTGTGTCAGACTCTAAAAGGGATGCATATGCTAAATTTAGGTCTTCCATCTGCTTGGTATACATCTGTATCCTTTTCTGCGTGGCAATTCCAGGCATTACCAAGTTGATCTCTAAAGACAGTATTTCGGGTGTAGGACATTGTGTCAAAAGGTCTGGAATGTTGTGTCCCTTCATAGAATTTTTACTATGTAAATAAACAAAGTCATCATAGAGATCTTCGGTCTTTCTTTTAAGGCGGAGGAGTTTTTCTTGTAGCAGGTATGTTTCATTAGCCTGATCTAAAGCTTCAGAATCTGGTGTGGCAGAATATTCTGTTGTAGCAATGGGAAGACTGACCTTAAAGTTATTGTGGTTGGTAGATACTGGGGAAGTATTAAGACCACCGATGGTCAGTATTGGTCTTTTGTACCCAGGACTAGGTGAACTAACCTCAGGATACATAATACCGTGTCCTGTCAAATGAGGGTGTCCAGTAGACTGGGGAGCTTGCCAATCAGATCTTGAACATATCACTCTAGCAACAGCGTACTCTGGTTTAGAGACCCCCACAATGAGTGCAATATCCTTGGCTGTAACAGTGTTAGAAAAATTATCAGGCTCAGGAGTGTCTTTCACTGTTTGGGCTAACAAGATCTGTAAGAATTCATTATCGTGCTGTAGCTCTTCAACCGATAAGGACTGCGGATCGTAGTCGCAAATGTCATAATAGTTGTACATGGAAGAAGGGTCAGCTAGCCAGTGGGTATAGTACCGTGCTTGTAAATCTTTGTTTTCTAAGGCGAGACTGTCCTTTAGACTAAGTTTCTTGTTTGCTGTCCTTAGAGAAACCATAGGTTTATGCAAAGGTTTCTTAATTCGAAAGGGAAGCATCTTTGGTCTGTGTGTGCCCTTCCGGCCAACGGAATAAGACATTTTTAGCTCTTGCATTCTGTCAAGGATGGCACTCGAATACGAGTGGCACAAGACACCCAGACGAGTTTGGGTGTTGAAATAAAGTGGACAGATAGGAACACACACCGCGGAAAGGAAAGGGAGTGAAGAGTAGGGAAGAGTAGCAAGGGAAAAGGTATAGAGTGAATACCCTCTTGGGGTGTATGCAGAATAGGAAAAGAGTATTCCACGAACCTTGGAAATACTCTAGCCTTCTGCACAGTTTGCTATAACAGAGTCCCACGCTGTTTGCTCATAACTTGGAACAGCAGCTATGGGTGTCTGTGATATAGAAACGAGACAAGGGAAGGGGCAGAGGTTGACTGATGGGAACCAGCAGACAAGCTCTGTACAAAGGGTCTACAAACAGTACAAGAGAAGATACAACAGACAAATCCAGGAAAGGAGATGATAGCAAACTAGCAGAAGGATAGGAAGGGAAAGTCGAGAAACAGGATATGATAACAGAGGACAGAAAGGTAGGTGGAGCGCTCAGAGGAGCAGGAAGGCAAGGAGTAAGCCCACAAGAGTGGGACGGTAAGGTAGAAATATCAGAGGAAAAGGGCTACGGCAGCCGGAGTGAGGAAGGCTGCAGAGCAGGGAGCCCAGAGGACAAGGGCAAAGGCAGCCGGAGAGAGGCAGGCTGCAGAGCAGGGAGCCCTGAGGACAAGGGCTAAGGCAGCCGGTGTAAGATAGGCTGCAAGCGGGGAGCCCAGAGGACAAGGGCAAAGGCAGCCGGAGAGAGGAGGCTGCAGAGCAGGGAGCCCAGAGAACAAGGGCTAAGGCAGCCGGTGTGAGATAGGCTGCAAGCAGGGAGCCCAGAGGACAAGGGCTAAGGCAGCCGGAGAGAGGCAGGCTGCAGAGCAGGGAGCCCTGAGGACAAGGGCTAAGGCTGGAAAGCAGCGGAGCATGATACGCTGCAATGTGGAGAGCCCGGCAGGGCAAGGGCGGAGACTGGAAGGCAGCAGAGCGTGATCAGCTGCAGGGTGGAGAGCTCGGCAGGGCAAGGGCGAAGGCTTGAAGGCAGCAGAGCGTGATCCGCTGTAATGTGGAGAGCCCGGCAGGGCAAGGGCGGAGACTGGAAGACAGCAGAGCGTGATCAGCTGCAGGGTGGAGAGCCCGGCAGGGCAAGGGCGGAGACTGGAAGGCAGCAGAGCGTGATCAGCTGCCGTGTGGAGAGCCCAGAGGAGCAGGGCTGAGAGGCAGGGAGCCTGGAAGGCAATGACTGGAGGCAGCAGGGTGGAGCAAGCAACAAGGCAGGAAGCCCAAAAGGCTAGGGCTGTAGGCAGCAGGGTGTAACAAGCTGTAAGGCAGGGTCCAAGCAGGAGTGAGGATAAACAGCATACAAGGATCCGAAGACAACTCGCGAAAGGTGGAGGAAGGACTCTCAATGCAAGAGACTGAGCTCTCGCAGGCAGCAGGCTTTATACTGCCCAGCCCAGCACAGAGGCAGGCTAATTGGTTTCACCTGGCTCAGCCCACCTGCAGACAATCGGCCACCTCCCTCTCTGTTCCTGAGCTGGTGGGAGCAGAGCAAATCCCTAGGGCTTCTGGGGATTGTAGTTCTGATAAAGAAAAATAGGAATAGCCAGGAATGGATTGTTAAAGCCAAGTGCATTATTATAAGTGTAGTTTTCAGGGAAAAATAAAAAGGCACCAAAGTCTTGCAAATGGGAAATAAAGTCCAAATAGTGAATAGCGGTAGATCCAGGAGTTTTCTGTAGATAAATGAATAACCATTTGTCCATATTGATTGCCAATGTATGCGCCCTTGGCGCAGGCATGACAGTTACAGATGCGCTATCCGAGTATATTGTAACTCTTTTGTCACTTCCTTCTTCTAAGGCCACGATCAGAGCTACCAGCTCCACTGCTTGTGCTGAGTAATGTTGGGGGAGTTTTACGCATTTGACTGGAACAAACGCCCAGTCTTCTCTCAGCCACACTACAGCTGCTCCTGTTTTTCCTATTCCATCAGTTTGGTCAATAATTGATGACCCATCTATGTACATAACCTCACCCCCTCTAAAACATTCTCTTCTACTTTCATTGTTCCTGAGTAATTTTCAATAGCCTCTGGGCAGTCATGAGAGTACTGATCATCCACTGCTTCTTGTGCTATAAATCGTGCTGGATTCATATTAGTGCACCTCACTACTTTTTAACTCTGGTTTAGATAATATTATTTCATAACCTGTTGCTCTTTCAGTGGTCAGTGTGGATTTTGGCTTGTTTAGTATTGCAAACAGTGCATGCTCAACATATAGTGTAGCGGAGCACCCAATGGTTATTGAAGATGCCTTTTCCACTGCGAAGGCGGCAGCTGCGAGGCTTTCTTCGCATGGGAAGTGTCCCATCATTACTGGGTCTAAGTGGCCACTACAAAATGCTACAGGTTTGTGTCCCAGGCTTGTTTTTTGTGTTAGTACTGCTTTCATTACTGCAGTCTCGCAGTGTGAGAAAATTTAAAACTCCTTCTCATAGTTGGGGATGGCCAGTACTGGTGCAGTTGAAATAGCATTTTTCAATTCATTGAATGCATCTGTCATTTCTCGCATCCATTCCAATTTCCTCTGCCCCCTCTGTGCCTCTCTGAGTGCATCGAGTAGTGGCCCTATGTAATGGCTGTAATGAAAAACCCATGCCCTGCATTAGTTGCATAGGCCAAGGAACTGTTGCAGTTCTCTCAATGTTTGTGATTGTGGTGTGCCTTGTATCGCTATGCAATGTCCCTTCCTTTTTGTGAGATGATCTGCCCTATATAAAGTACCTGCTCCTGGCAGTATTGTAGTTTCTCCTTGTCTTCCTTGTATCCTTTCTCAGCTAACACTGTGAGTATTTTAACTGAGTCTCTCCTACATTTTTCCTCAGTGGTGCTGCATATGATAATATCATCAACGTACTGCAGTACCGTACTTTCCATTTCTATGTTGCCTAAATCCATTTGGATCACTGGCCCTCATTACGACCCTGGCGGAATTCGGAAAACGATGGCGGAAATGCAATACCGCCATCGAATAGCGCTCGGTGCGACTATGACCCGTCACCGCAAAGTACGATGCCATTAGCGACACCGTAGTGAACGCCAACGCTAACTGCACCAAGCACGCGCGCGCGCGCCATGCCAAACCGTAAACACCACCATGGCGCAACGGTACGCCAATTCCGACCCCAGCGGACATGTACCTAACGCCATCAAGCATGGCGGAATGCACCATTCCGCCATGGTGAGAAGTACGGCATCGCGAATCAACCGTAAACGGCCCCACTGACTGCCCGTACACCGCTTCCTGCCCACAAAGTACAACTCCCCGTAGGTGCAACGAAGCCACAATGCAACCAGTGAAATGCACAAGTCACCCCTGCATGCCAACGAACAAATGAACCTCAAGAGGGGCCAATGGGAGCTGCAGGGCACAGATGGCACGAATACAGAAGCCATCCCAATGGACATGACCACAGTCCCCCACCAAGAAACGCACGCAAACACAGGCACCTGTGACCAGCAATATTCAGAAAATCACAACATTCCACCAGTCCACCTGGCTGACCGGCATCTGTCACACAAAACCCAATCCCCCGCCCCTGAGCATGACAACATTCAAACTGTCATATTGGCAGCCCCCATCCCTGACCTCACGGGCTACGTAGGCAAACGCGCCCAGTACAGGACCACGCAACAAAACTCCGAAGCTGGAACCCAATGCAGATCCCCTCACAATACATCGCTCCCCAAATAGGAATATGCCACATCACTTGCAAAGAAGAACGCTACACGGCCCATATCAGAATAGAATTTTAATGCACATCAATATCACCAAGCCCATACAGCCATCAGGCCATGAACTCCAAAACACATTTCACCATTGTGGGCTGCATCCGCAAGAAATGACCAGCCACTACTCGTGTGACGCCCTGTTCCCTCATGGTACACAGAGCCACATACACGTACGAAAAGGCAACATGGAAGCGCACAGAACCGCAGGGCCGTCCCAATGGGGAGGCACTAGTCCAGCTGAAAGGCCGAAATGTTGCTCCGAGCCACCAGTACTGCGTAAGGGCATGTGGCCCATTGGCGATCGTCCCATAAGATCGTAATGCTGCTCCACTGATTAACACGAAGCAGCAGGTGTCGGGAGTAAAATCCATCTGCAGGAGTGGCATACAGATGGCAGTGGCAAAAGGGGAGGAGATACCTGTCAACCAAAAGAAAAGAAACAGAATAGAATGCCCATCAGAACTACATTCGAACAACTCACTTCAATGATCACACTAGATCCACAGCCATATGCATGCAAGCCCACTCCAAAGGATCATCACCACCCCAAAACCACTTGCGAATCATAACTATCTATATCGAGGTGAAAACACCATCACAAACGAGTGTACCTGTGCATGCGCCTGTGAAAACAGAATCCTTCAGATGGGATTGGTAACGTGCATGGACACAAGTGTCTGAAGGCGCGTCGAGACAGGGAGGGCTCAACAAGGCCAGATAGACGATGGTCCCACTATGGCAGCCCTGCATCACATAGCGCAGGGGGGGCGGACAGATCCCAAGAAGCCCTGTACATGGCAAACACTGTATCAAATCACCTGCCCATGCATCCATTCATCATTCCCTCATCCCGTAATGAAAACGCCTGAATATTTACTCACATAACATTAGAAATATCCATTGAGTCTGTGCGTTATGCAGCCTGCAAAATCCACAGTGCTCCAGCACGTAATTCCAGTCTAGTGAAGTAACATGTATTTGGGAACGTCCTGCCTTATCGTCCACTACGCAATTGCGCATCCCATACTATTCATATCAATCATAGCATTCTCGCCATGGCCCCTGTCCCAAGGACATTGAACAATAGAACGTTATATTTGCAGTCAGACCTGTGGGCATCTCCTCGCCGCTAGCTGAATACCGAAAGCGCCGCCCTTCGAATTCCTCATTTGCAACATCACGTCGAAGAGGCATCTGTGGCCGTTTGGAAACACTAATTAATCCATCGAGTGCGGCTGTGTGTGAAAATGGCAACTGCCTTCACCCACGAATGGGACGCCCCGCCCGTCGTTGCAACTCGGTACAGTGATGAATGAGGGCCCACCGTTACTCGAGTACTACGTTCCACTGACACTTCACAACTCTGTTCGCGACTGCACAGATAGTATGTGAAACAATGGGACCACAACAGAATGAACATATCAACCAATGTTACACGGCCATCGGGTACAAATACAAGATTGCAATAGCAAGATGCCATTCCACGAATTGCAGCGTTGTGCGCGGGACGTGCTCGGCCAAAGGGGAGAGCAGTTTGCACAGGTGGAATGAATCACCACAGGTGGAGGCCATTCAGCCTGGAAACACATAAATTGCACAGCCAGTCTCCTCCCACAACCACACCGAAATGCTACCGGCAGGACTCGCGATGTTGGCCCTGGGGGACCTGATAGCACTGCAAGTACTCCAACTCCAAGAAGAAGACGAACACCAACTACAACCGGCCGCACGGAGGAGACGCAGGAGGAGGAGGAGGCCAAGGCAGGGCCAGCAAGGGCCGCCAGCACAGCCACTACCACCACGCAGGCAGCCCGCAATCCCACGCCTCCGAGCACATCCGTTCAACCTCACTGATGAGCAGATCCACACCCTCTACCGTCTGGACCGGGACACCATAACCGCCATTGTGGACATGACACAGGCTGACCTTGTCAGCATGATAGATAGCCCAACCGCCATCCCACCCCTACTGAAGGTGGTGTCTGTACTCCACTTCCTGGCCACAGGCACCTACCAGCACACAGTCGGACAGTTGCATGGCATTTCTCAGCCACTGTTCTCACGGACACTATTGCAAGTGCTCGATGCCCTCCTGAAGCACGCAGACGACTACATCTCCCTACCACGCTCGGAGCTGGAAATTACCAACACGAAAGTGGGATTCCATGCACTTGCCGGCATACCGGGTTGCATTGGTGCCATCGACTGCACCCATGTGGAATTGGTCGTCCCACATGCCATGGAGGCCCAGTACCGCAACCGAAAACAATTTCCTTCTCTGAATGTACAAATGGTGTGTGACTCCAACAGGATCATTACACATTGTTGTGCCCGATTCCCTGGATCAACCCATGATTCTATGGTCTTGAGGAACTCTACAATACCACGCTACATGGAGCGACACGCAGGGAACAGATCCTGGCTACTCGGTGAGTCTCATTTCATGCATGATGATGTGGGGTATGTGATTCGGCAATGACCTGGCAGGAAGGGGGCGGGGGGGGTGTGCGTACGTAGCAATGGCATTCCACATCATACGTTTATCGTCCACATACAGGTGATGCTGGATATCCACTGAAGAGATGGCTCCTCACACCAGTCCGGAACCCACGGGACCAGCATGAGGAGGACTACAACCATGCCCACTCACGTACCCGTGTAGTCATTGAACAGGCATTCGGCCTACTGAAGGGTCGTTTCCGCTGCCTCAGCAGGTCTGGCGGGGCACTCCTGTACCGCCATGAGAAGGTTGCAAAGATGGTGATGGCATGTGTCATGCTCCACAACATGTGCGTACGTAGGAATGTGCCCATGCCCCCTGACGCAGAACTGCAAGCACCTGAAGATGGTCATGATGAGGGTGGGGATGTGGCAGCACCTCAAGGAGTCTGCGAGGCACCGGAGGCCCGTGACATTCGTCAGCATCTCATTGATGTATGCTTCTAGCACTCACGCCTGGTGGCTGATACATGGACACGGGACTCGTGGCACTGTGTGTGTCTGGGACATGCACAATATGGACTGTACGCCTATGATGGCCTAGTACACAAAGATCAATGTCCACACATCTCATTGGTTGATCGTGCACTTTTTATGGCATATGTGATATCATGTTGTACACCCTATCGACCCGCCACCCAAGTGAGCCCAACACACCCCGTCCATCCTCCCACCTCCCCCCCGAACACCAGTGTCCAAAGATGCTCATCGTCCGTGGGCAGTCGCTATTGCAAGCCCCCTCTGCGGGTATCAGGGGCACCCCTGCCTGTGGAGCGCAGGTTCCTCCCAGATCTACGTTGGGGGCTGCCCTGGACGGAACTTGCAACGGATGATGTCTCTGCCTGCTCACGTCCATGCATGTCCCTAAGGGTTTGCGAGAGCTCAGTGAGCACACGGCGCACTGCGGCAAGTTCACCACATACGTCTTTGGACGTCGCATGCAGTTCCCCCCTCAGGCTCTCGGTGCTTCTCTCCATTTGGACTCTCAGGCTCTCGGTGCTACTCTCCATTTGTGCCCTTAGTGTCTCTGTGCCTCTCTCCATTTCTGCCCTAAGTGTCTCAGTTGATGTTTCTATGTCTGCCTTAGTGCCCCCACATTCATCGGCATGGTCCTTGAGGAGCGTGGCCAGTTGCTGCTGTTGCACGATTAACTGGTCGAGGGACTGTTGCCTCTGCTGGGCCATGGCCATTTGCGGGGGTGTCACAGAGGGGCTGTTGTCCTCATGTTGCCCTGCCACAGGGCTTGTGGGGGATGGCCAGTCGTCGTCTTGTGGGTGCCCCTGCGTGGTATCCTCATGTAGTACGGGATGGAACAGACAGGGGGATTGGGACAGGTCATGGATGGATCTGACTTCGACATCCCCGTCTTCTGTGTCGGAGCATGCTGCCATCAATGGGGTGTCACCTATGGTGCTGCTGCCACCGGAGGCAGTGCCTTCTGTGGCATCCGTTGGGGGGACCTGTGGTGGTGGTGTTGTGGGCATGCTGGCTGCTGGGGTGCCTGTTGATGTTCCCTCCTGTGTGCTGCCACCTGATTTGTGCTGCTGCCGTGTCTTGATGCGTGCAGCTGAGGTGGAGGGTCTTTGGCCGTTGGTCTTGGCCCTCTTTGCAGGTGTGCTGGTAGGGGTGTCCTGCAGCTCGTCGTTTGGATCGGACCCTGTGGTGGAGTAAAGGAGGGCGAGGGTTATTGGTGGGTCTGTGGGAATTGGAATGGCATTGTATCACATGCATTGGGGTGGTACCTGAGGGTGATTTGGGTCGGGGCCTTGGAGGTGCTCCCATTTGTGTGTGGAGTGAGGGTGCAGTTGTTTGGCAGCCTGCAGTTAGGGTGTGCCTGCTGCACGTGTAGTGCGTGTTTTAGGGGTTTTTAATTATTTATGTATTTATTGTGGGTTTTAACGTGCGCTATCAGGCCAATGTGTGTGGACGTTCTCCTGGACATGTGTTTCTGTTGCACTATGGGGACACATGGTGCTTCACATGGATGGACTTTGTGGTTTTGGCATTTTTGTTTCATTAGGCCCACCTACCTGATTCTTCGGATGTCTGCACTCCTTTCTCCATCCCTCCGACTCCCTCTATGCTCTCCATTCCGATGGTGGAGGCACAGATTTCTTCCCAGGGGGTCAGCTTGATTGGTGATTCCGACCCTCCCCCGGTGGCTGTGGCAATGTTGCGGTTGGCAGAGAGTATGCTGCGGACGCGTATCCGCAGGTCGTCCCATCGCTTACGGCATTGCTGTGGGGTGCGGGGTGCGGTCCCCACCGCACTTACCCGCTGTGCCACCAGAGCCCATATGGCCTTCTTGTTTGCGAGTGCCGTCCTGGTCATTTGCGTGGAGAAGACGACGGCAGCATTCTCCTGGAGGGTCTCTGTTAGCACGGTGAGTTCCTCACGGGAGAAGTGGACCTGCCGCTTGCGGTCGCACGCTTTCTTCGCTACTTTTCCCATTTTTCTTGGTTTCGCTAGGGTGGATGACGGGTTGGGTTGTGTCTCAGGGTGGTGATTTTAGTGGTTGTGTGGTTTTAGTGGTTTTATAGGTGTACGGCGGGTTGTTTCCCGTTCCGGGCCCGTGTTTTAACTTCCGTTTCCGTATATTTCCGGTCACCGTACTTTACGGTAGGCGCACACTGCGGTGTCCGCTGTGATGGGTGGCGGTATTGCACCTAGGGTGCCGTACGGCGGCGGTGTGGGCCGTTTTGGGGTCATTTCCGCCATCGCGGACTTTGCACTTCCGCCATGCCGTGGTGCTCGTGCCCGATGGGTCGGAATGGGCCGCACTTTGCTCCTTCTTGCAATGGCGGAAACGCTATTTACGCTGTGGCGGTCCGGTCAGTCACTTTCCGCCAGGGTCGTAATGAGGGCCACTCTGTTAAAGATTGATGGTGACTCGCAGTACCCCTGGGGCAGCCTAGTGTGTTTCCACTTTGTGTTGCAGTATGTGAAACTTGCTAGATCTTGTGAATCGGGGTGTAGTGGAATAGAGAAGAAGGTGTTCTTGAGGTCGATCACTGTGAATCGTGACACCTCCACCGGAATTTCGCACAGTATTGTAGCTTGGTTGGCGGCAACAGGGTACTCTGCTTCTACAATGTGGTTGAGGGGTCTTAAATCTTGGATAAAATACCACAACCCTCCCTTGGCCTTGCGCACGGGGTACACCGCGGTGTTGCATGGTGATTCTGATGGTATTATTATTCCCCTGTCCACTAGGGCAGATATTGTCTCATATATCCCTTCCTCAGCTTCCTTTGATAGTGAGCACTACTTAACTCTGGGTAACATTGCCCCTTTTTTTAGCTCTATTTTCACTCCTCCAATGCTTTTGATATGAAGGTATGTACAACACAATATAAGAGATGATATGCGTGCTACTTTTCCAATGTTATTCCCCACAATCCCCACAGCTGTCTTCCCACTACACCTGGAGTGGAGAATACGTTAAACACTTTGTTATTATAACAGGCTGCACACGCTGCGTCGCCTCGCATGTGATACGCTCCCACACCGGGGAACTTAACCAGCCCACTATCTTCCGCACCGAGAAACAATGAAGTCACCTCAGCCAGGGATACGTCATCTATTCACCGAGCTACAATGCTAAACCAATAGGGATTTTCATCTACTCATCGATCAAAAACGCCAATTTGTAGGAATGCCATACCCCCTTTTCCACAGGTGTCCACGATCAAAACTAATCAGGCGCGATTCTCCAGTCACATGTGGGTGCCTTAAGCCCCACCTCCCTTACTCTCTGATACTATACATGGCGGCCCTCGTTCCTTACCCCGTTGTGTTTCACACCTCAACCGCTGCTCAATTGACAAAATCTTTACACACACTGTAAAGCCACCCGCCACCCTCGATGCAATTCCTCCCGCCGCCCACACAACTTTGCATTGCTGGTTGCGTGTACCATACTCACATCGGCTTTCGCCTGCCGGTGCCGCTCGGCTGTGTGTGTCCCCTCCCAAACTCTGCTCGCTGCCTCCCCTCTTCTGGACCACGTCTGGACACTCGCCAACTGCGGGTGGGATACTATTCAAGACGACTCCCAACGGCCACTCTCCGGATTGCGCAGTCTGGTCGTCTCGCAGTTCCGCAATGGTCCTATAGTCCTCCAAAGGGGGCAACGGTGGACGGGGCCGCTATGCCAGCCACCTAAATGCAGGCCACGCTTCTCTTTTGCCTCTCCCTCGCTATATCTCAGCAGTGCCTTCAACTTGTTGGGGTGATCTCACGGAGGGTCGGCAGGGCCGTCCGCGGACCTCCGGGGTTAGGGAGCCCCAACTCCTCCCACAGCCCCCAATGAGTATGAGACACACACGAGAGCTGCTGTTTATTAGACAAAATGGCAGGAATAGGCTCTGGGATCACAAGTCACCCAGGAACATGTCTCTCCAAAGTGGGCTCTCAGGCCCTTTTTCTTGATGTGTGAGGCCTCATCGTGTGTCACCTGGGGAAACTTCCACCAAAACCTAACGCCACTTCGGGTTGGCTACCCGAGTAATAGGGTTAGTATAGGAACATATAGATGGGTTACTGGTTGGTGGAGAAGAGGTCAGGTGGTACGCTTGGGTCGTCCCTAGGAATGGCTGTACTAAAAATGTTACATGAGAGAGGTCAGTGATTGCTTAGTTGTGATGCCGTCAGTAGTTAGCCCCCCATGCCCTGATTGGTTCATCTGCAAGCCCCCAAGCCTGGCACCATCGTTGTTCCCAGCTCACGGTGTACCTGGTGCTAGAAACTATGTATGACTGTCTGTCGGAGACGGACAATGGACAGGTCTGCCATTTGCCGGTGGAGCGCAGCTTTCTCACTGCTGTTAGTATCCAATGTGTCACTTCATTGTTGCAGTTTGTGTCCTGAACGTGAGACCCCAGAGTTTCACTGGTCTTTGAGATTTGGCGTCGCCTCAGGTCGGCTTGGTCACGTGTGCTAAGACCATAGCTGAAGCAGAATTATGAGCATTTGATTTGTATTTCGGCTCTGAGGAGTGGTTGGCCGCAGCAGGTGTAACCTTGGCTCGGGGTGCACAGCGTGTAAGTTGCAACTTCATGCCCTTGGCTGTAAGGCTCTTGCTGGGATTCTGCTCTGCACGATCAGCACCTTGCAGCCCCGTTCTGAGCGGCCCTGGGCCTGTGGTTTCTGAGTCTCGTGGCCTACTTGGGGCTGAGGCCTACTCTGGTCTGTTTCATAGTTGGCAGTATATGGTTCACAACACGGGGGTCGCATGGCGACATGAGTCCTCATATATGAGCATTGTGTGTCGTTGTGGTTATAACGATGAAGCGTTTGCAAGCATGTACATAAGTTCTTCTTGTGTCTTGCGTTTCTGCGGTGCGGTAGCTTGGCCTATGTGAAAAATAACAATGATGCATCAGTGTATGTGAGCAGTCCGCTACGTCATGGCATTCAGTGTGTTCTTCGTGTATAGTTGGTGTGGGTCTGACCGGCGTGCATGGTGGCACGCATGTTACCATCCGTTGGCTATGTCGTCATGGCATCTCTAAGGATGGTTGCTTTCATTGTTACTGTGTTAGTCGAGCTGATCCATATGGTCCATTTCAGCTTCGCCAGAGGTTCCAGCGGTGGGTTTGATTGACTGGCATTTTAACCCGGGCCATGTGGGGCGTGGCCGCAATATATGTTGATGTCTGGAGCATCTGTGAGCGGTTCAAATTTCTCTCGTGGTGGATGCTTAGGCCACAATGATCTAGGTCATGGTCTGGCTGACAATCGGGGGAAGGAGCGTCCCATTTTCCCTCTTCATCATCTTCTTCAGGACTGATTTCTTGGATGTTTAGGCAATCAGTCAATCCACCCCTTGGAATTTGCGGGACGCCCAGCTCAATCTTCATGTTCTTTTTGGCATGTATGACATGCTTACTTAGGTCAATCAAGTGAAAATGTGTTCTTTCATCTGCTTTTGCTGGCAATCCAGTCTTTTTGTGGGGTGAAGCTAATTCTACTCTGTGGCTGTACAAGTCTGCAGCTAGTCTCCGTTTGGAATCTTGCACTGCCTGTTTTTCCACAAGCAGCACGAGATTTATTTTATAATGAGTGTTTTTATCATTTTTATTTTATAACACCATCATTGTAGTACTAGGGCAAGAATTGCTCTTCTTCATATCCCTCTTAGATAGGCGACGCACCAGCACAACCCAGGGCGAGAACATCACAGAGGGACAGAGTGTTCTTCTGACCAGGGTAAGCTATAGGGAACTCATTAAAAGATGGATCTATATCATGTGTAAAATTGGCCCCTTACCTGTCCTTTGGTTCGTGTGATATTACGAACTCTATATAACAGGAAGGTTAAATATCCCATATGAGGTGAAATAGAAAGTGATTACTATCTGTTTCTTGTTTGTTACTTCCTTTGGCACATCAGGCCAAAATAAAAACTGAAATGGTACTCGCCATGCCTGATTTCTGATTCCCGGGATCCAACTCAACAAAACCATCACCCCATAAAGAAACAATGCTGCATGCACAGGAATCTCCCTAATCACGCTGTCACTACAAAAGGTCTAAAAACGTGATGCATCACTTAACGGAAACATCCCTTGGGTCGAGCATACAATACCTTCCTCCATGAAGGAAATCGACATCTGCAACCTGCTCAGGATGTTCCTTCTAAAAACATTTGCTACGGTGTCCATAAAATACAACAAAGGGGCTGATACATTTTGATTACCCACCTTGATACAAAGATTTTCAGTATAAGGAATTGACAGGATAGCCCCTCACCTTCCTTAATGCATATTCTGTTGCCCCTGTGTAGACCATGAATAAAAAGGTTTGTTCACCTACCTGCACACCTATCTGGGGTTCCTCTTCCAGATCGGTGGTAATGGACAGGACTGGACACATCGGAGACCCCTGTGGGCTTTCCTACTGCTGGTACATATTAGCACCTGGAAGAGGAAAAGGATTTCCCTTGAAAACACTAGCTCCAGTGTATTGTGCAAATTTTCCTTGTGGTAAAGGATTCTTGTCCCATGTCTGCACTGATGCTTGTGCTGGCATGATTGGTGGGACCTCGAAGGTCTGTGAAGTCCCAGTTGCTGGGTTCTGTTCAAACCATGCCTGTTGCGATTGCGCAGAGCTCGGGGCATATGGCAGGGTCGGGCCTGTATCTGTTGAGCTACCATGTTAAAGAACTGTGGCCATTCACAACTATCCCATGATACGTGTCCCAACCTTCCACACGACCAACACTAAATCCCATAAAATACTCCATAATTATTTCTAGTTGGCCCATTAAACTGGGGTGTCATTCCTCAGAATGTGCCAAATGACCCACTTCCCAGTGGAACGCCTTCCCTGCCACTCAGAAATACTCTCATCAGCCTTGGACAACGCATATACCCGTCCACCAAACCCTGCATCATACCCAGTTCACTGTGTCTCTGCTGTCCCAATTGCCCCTTCTGTCCCTTCATAGAATTTGTAATTACTGCCTCTTCTAAACAAATCTTTGTCAATTTCTTTTGAACAAGCTTAGCATCTGCTTTTTGTGCCTGCTCTACATTCTCCCTCTCTTTTTCCTGTCTTCTCTTGCAACAATGCACAATCTGTGTCTGATCAACTCTTGGCCTCCATCCCTACCACTTTATATACATTTTTCTGGACCTCTTTAGGAAGTCCGATTTTCAGCATGTGGTAAATAATCACCATAGTCTTGTCCCATGCATCTTACATTTTTGCCCTCCACAACTCCTGAATTAACTCAATATGTGCAGAAGAATCATCATCCAATGTCATTGTTTTAGCTAAAATTGAATTGTTATCAGGTGTAGCGGGATACATAATCCTCAGTGCCACCATACATGTGCCCTAATATTATTAAACGCTGCTCGATCATGGTTATTTGTATCCAACTGAACTCCTGGATACCCTGATCTGTACAAAATCTTGTCTGCCGGCTCTCCCATTAGGGCTGCGAATAAGCTCTTCATGTCCACTATGGCCAACATGACACCGGCAGTGTGTTTCTCGAAAGCAAAAATCCACTTCCCCGCCCCAGCAGTGAGTGAAGGGAGTGTCTTCACCAAGTTGCTCCGGTCCATGTGGATCCTCGAGACATAATACTTGCTTCCCAGACCCTTCGTGAGCAATGGAAACTGAGTTAACCATGTTTTTTCTGGGGCTTCCCCCATCTCTCCTGTACCATTTACTACAGCCATGTGACTACCCTGGTGCATCCTATGGCTCCTTGGTGTGCTTCCTATCACTGCTACTGGAGCAGAAGGTAGGGTGACTACGCCCAGCTCTCCCAGCTCAAAATCTGATTCCTCTTTTTCTTCATCCTCTACGTCGGCTACTACATCCCCTGACCATTTTACAGGCACAGAAGCATAATCAGCACTACCATAGGGTGCTGTCTTCGTCCTCCCAGCTCAGCCCCTTTACCCATGGCAGGCTCCCTCTTCTCCACATCCACCTCAACCATTTTGATAAATGAATTGTCCAATGTAACAAGAACCTGCCCATTTTTTTACCTTTTTTCTTCTGCATCCCTTACCTGTCTTCTCACTTCCCTCGCTCTTCAAATCTTTGCTACCATAGTGGCAGTACCTCTTCCTCTGCTAGACTTTGTGCTTCCTTCATTTTTTCCCGCTCTTGTGTCTCTACCACTCTTCGCAGCCTAACCTCTATCCTAGCAGGAAAAGGCCTAGCCTTTTCTTCCTCTCTCCTTTTCAATCCTTTATCCACTCTTCTGGCTGCCAGTCTAACTCTTTCTCGCTCCTCCATCCTTATTCTATCTGCTAACCTAGCAATTGGGGGAGTTATCGCCTTCCGCTGTCCATTTTCAACCTCTGTGTAGCCCTAACTATTGAAGGAGTTATCCTTCAAATTTCCTTAAAATCCCAGTTCTTAGATATCGTAACTGATGGAGGTGTTACCTGTGGCCATCTCGCAATCACTGGAGTAGCTGCTGGGGAAAATGTTGGTACAAACTCACAGTCTGTGTACCACTCTGTGGGCGAAAAAGGATAGCACCCATATATGGGCAGTGCAGAAGGAATTCTTGCACACCCTCCTTTTTCGGCCTTTCATCCCTGATTTTAACACTTTGGCTTTTCCCACCTTTTTCATACATTCGGCAAAGTTCTAAGACATTTAGCTGTTTTTCCAGTTTCAAGCTCTTATGCTTCTTAGACCAGAAATTATGTACATTCTCCAGTATCCCTGTATCATAGGTTCTCTAAACAGGCCAAGAGTTGATCATTTTTCCCTAACTCTCCCACAACCATTCTCTACGATACTTTAACATCTTTGCCTGTTTCAACTGAGTGTCCATGCTCCAACTCAAGTTATCAAAAATAACCTGCAGCACAATAAATGCTCAGTGGAGAGTGTTGACTATCAGGCCAAGACCATCAACAAATGTTCACCCAAGAATTCCCTTTTTACCCTTAACCAGTTCCTTAGTCGTACTTCACACACATTCACAGTTGTACTTGTCTATGTACTTGTTTTTGCCGCAATTACCTCACGGCACTATTTACTCCAATTCTACCTCTCACTCATACACCGAAGACAAAAATCACTCTGTGGCCCAATATCTCTGAGATATCCCCACCACTCGAGCATAGGAGGGTTGCAATGTTTTCCAGTAGAGCACTGCTGCTCTCGTTCTCTTTTTGTCACTAGTACACTCTTCACTACTAGAAAAGCATCTTTCCAAGCCTACAGAAAGTCTCCCTGTACTACTTTAACTAACCAAGAGAATTGGGGTGAGGGGCTCTGCCCGCACAGCAAATACAAAAGAATTTTGAGACCTACTTCAGAAAGATATCTACAGTTGGAATTACCCTAAAATACCATGCCACCTTCATGTGAGGGCGCCAGCCAACTAGACAAGCAAACTAAAGGGTATCAGGACAAGCCTCACACTGGGCGTGCAGGGTAAGGTACCACCTCACATCTCTAAAATAACAAAGTAAAAAATATATATTGGGACTTAAAACACAGAACAGTTCAACCACCCTATCAAAAACATCCACTTTTCCAATCCCCACAACTTCAAATAATTTCACACCCAAACTACAAGTCCACCCTTACCAAAAAAAAAAAAAACTTCAATCAAAGAAAGACCCACCCTGTTTCCCCCTTGCTTTATACCGCAAATGTGCACTCTCCTGAACCTGAGGCGCTCCAATGTGATGCTTTGTCAAGTCGTCCTGCCGAGCTAGACCATGGCAGAACATCTCTGGGAAGCAGACAGACCTTTAACCAATATGGTCTTTGAAGACCTCTTTTTCACTGTTCGCGGAAGACTGATCCCCATCGTGAGGTGAGAGGTGTGGACATAAGACCCCCAACGTCTCTGAATGCTTGCGCTCCTAACCTGGCTTGCCAAATGTGCAGATGGGCCTTTAATCACCTTAATCCAAACAAGCCCACCACTTAAGAAGTGAGCATATGGTTGTACATAAAGCAAGTTTATTGTAACATTTTCCAGGGAGCAGTTGGATGATGTTGCAGGACCAAACTAATCAAAGTCTCAACAAACCACATCAGTTTATATCTTTTATACAGCTTTTCAATAGTTAAAACACTCCCAACTACTTTATTGCAATCCACCCCTCAAAAATGATTCCACAAACCCCTCTCAAAGAAATCCCATGTTTTCACAATTCCTACATTTTCAGTGTCCAGTTTTAGCTTAATAATTATCTTCAGATCATACTCATAACACACCTCTTCTTATGATTTGTCCGTAGTAGGTCATGACATCAACACATGGTTAAACATTGGTATTGAAAACATAATGAATTATTAGCATAACTGGCCTAAGCCGTTTAAACCCTAGCTCTTGATTTGCACATGGCTCGCATTACTATTCCCTGTGATATGAGAAGGCTGAGTGAATGATTTCTCACTGTTAGTGATGCTATCTCATTCCCCAGGTCACCATTCCATTGAAACTTTCCAATCTACAAAAACTCACACTTCATTGCACAATTGAAACTCCTAAATAGCTTTAGGCAATGGCTCACCCCACGTTTTACTACTGACCTAAAAAAATAACAAAACTCCTTCTGCCATGCTCTCAGGCAGGAGGTGATTACATCTACTATCTACGAGAACTATCAGACCATGAGAACTCAGACCTATATTCTACATATGTACATATTACAAAGGTTGAAGTTACACATCCACCTGCCTTCTGAAAACCTGGCAAGGTTAGTTTAAAAGTGAAAGTGCATTTTGCAAATGGGGTCCCAACTACTGTGTCCTGCATGAATTCCCCATGTATTTATATTAATGTATATTTTATTTTTATTTTATTTATTACATTTGTTACTCGACCAGACCCGTAGGTATCACGGCGAAATTACAGGCATGTTATCACTTATTATATAGTGTTGCACTTACAGTCAAGAAATCAAATAAACATTTTTATACAGAGTTACAGTTACATTCAAATAATTACTTTCTTATACTATGTTACAATCAGTCAATAGTGCAGTCGCAGTTTGATAAAGATATTGGTTACAGGTCTTAAGGTAACCTGTGGGCATACCAGTGGATCATGGGAGCAGCATTTGGTTTTTCAGTTCAAATGGAACCGAGGTAAGCCAAGCCATTCTGGTGCTGAAGTGGAATGGGACTAGCAGAAGTTATTTAATATTTGTTGAGTAACCAGGTTTTCAACACTTTTTTGAAACCTAATAAGGTGTCTTAATTTTTGATACTGAGAGGTAATGCATTCCAATGCAGCGGGGCTAGGTCTTTGAAACTGCTTCCTCCAGCGTTGCTGTATTTGTATTGTGGTACTTCCAAGAGAGCCAGTTTATTGGATCTACGTGTCCTACAGGAGATTTTTTTCTTGATGGTATTTTTAAGGTAGATGGGCGCTTTGTTTGAGATGCATTTATGGACTACACTAAGTGTTTTGAAAATGATTCTGGCTTCAATTGGCAGCCAGTGGTTTTCTTTCCTGATGTTGTATATGTGATCGGATTTCTTTATACCTAGAGCCGCTCTAAGAGCTTTGTTCTGTAGTAATTGAATCTTATTTATCTTAGATGTGGATGTTCCTAGAAAGAAGATGTTGCAATAGTCCAATTTCATTAAAATCATCGCTCTGGCCAAAGTAATACAGTTTGTGGGAGTAAGAAATTGGCGGCTGAGTGCAATAAGTTTAGCTGAGTAAGCTGTAGAAGAGGAGAGGGCTGATATTTGTTTGTGCATAGTGAGGTTGGCATCAATGTATACCCCTAGAGTTTTGACTTGTTTGAGTACTGGGATCTGTGTGCCGTCAATGTTGATATGTGAGTGGTCAGGATGGAGGGCGCTTAATCTTTTTTGAGAGCCCACAATGAGAACCTCCGTTTTGTCGTCATTGAGGCAAAGGCTATTTAGGGCCATCCAATTTTGAATTATGGCGGCGTATACTCTATTGATGGTATAGGTATCATGGGTGTAATCACCTGTAATCAGGATGAGGATCTGGGTGTCATCTGCGAAGTTTGTGTAAATGACACCCATATCGTCAAGAGCTGAGAATAGGAGTTTAGTATAGGCATTATAGAGGGTAGGGGAGAGGCAGGATCCCTGGGGAACTCCTATGGGAACTGCAATAGGGTCAGCTGCATAGTTTCCGATAGCAACTCTTTAAAAAGGATTTGATACAAAGTGTGGCGTTATTTGAAAAATTAAAGTCTTTTTTTAGTGCGTTGCATAGTTTGTCATGGTCTACCAGGTCGAATGCTGCTGACAGGTCCAGCTGCAATAGGGTAGCTAGTTTTCCTGAGTCTCTGATGGTGTCTAGTTGGATTTTCCGGTCCAAGAGGGCGTATGTATGTTTTTACATTTGGTGGGTCTAAAAATATTTCGTTCTTCCCTCATGAAACCTTATATGTATCAATTTCTAGACAAACAGGAACGCTAAAGTAACATATCCCATCCATAATTAACTACACTTTGATACATATGAAATTGCAATATGGTGCCCAGCTCTCTGTCACCCCCAGTTAGCCATAAGGTGCATGCAACATGAACCCCTCATATTCATGGGGACCTTTCCTGACCACCCGAACACCTCCAGTGCCTTTCATTGCATGCCTGTGGTGAATTCTTGATCTGGTCCCGCCATATTCGGAAAGGAACAGAAATAGAGGAGACAGACCAATCATACAGTTACGTTATTGGTCAGCTTTTTATTTCTATATATCCATGTTCAACAGGAAGCAGTATGTAATAGGTTTATAAGGCAATGTTAAATGAGAATTTGCCGAATCTCCAAATTAGCATAGGGAAGCAGGCATTACTAGTCTCTATATGCCAAGTAACACACACAAGTAGCTCATACATGTCCATTTATGGGTAGAATCATTTTCCACATGCCCATTAACAGGTGTTATCAGCTAACACATGAATGTAACAGATATGATCGTATTCCACATGCTAATGGATACATTTGCACAGCACTCTGCACATAGAAAACCATCCCCAGATGCTAAATTGGAGAGTGTTGACTATCAGGCCAAGACTATCATTAATGTCTACTTTATTGGTATCGTCTTGGTCCAGGGCTCTCAGACCAATCTCCTCCTTTTCGATAGACTCTTAGCCCGTCTTATCAACTTCCTTCTTTCTCCTGCTACACCTACCTACACCATCTGTCTCCTCTGACGCCTCATTCTTCCACCACCTCTCTGGCACCTTCCGCTACTTCTTTGGACACTCTGCCACCTCCTTCCTCCGCCACCTCTCTGGCACTCTCCACTGCTTCTCTGGCCACTCTGCCTTCTCCTCCCTCTGTCACCTCTTCAGCCCCTTTACCCATGGCAGGCTCCCTCTTCTCCACATCCACCTCAACCATTTTGATAAATGAATTGTCCAATGTAACAAGAACCTGCCCATTTTTTTACCTTCCTTCTTCTGCATCCCTTACCTGTCTTCTCACTTCCCTCGCTCTTCATATCTTTGCTACCATAGTGGCAGTACCTCTTCCTCTGCTAGACTTTGTGCTTCCTTCATTTTTTCCCGCTCTTGTGTCTCTACCACTCTTCGCAGCCTAACCTCTATCCTAGCAGGAAAAGGCCTAGCCTTTTCTTCCTCTCTCCTTTTCAATCCTTTATCCACTCTTCTGGCTGCCAGTCTAACTCTTTCTCGCTCCTCCATCCTTATTCTATCTGCTAACCTAGCAATTGGGGGAGTTATCGCCTTCCGCTATCCATTTTCAACCTCTGTGTAGCCCTAACTATTGAAGGAGTTATCCTTCAACTTTCCTTAAAATCCCAGTTCTTAGATATCGTAACTGATGGAGGTGTTACCTGTGTCCATCTCGCAATCACTGGAGTAGCTGCTGGGGAAAATGTTGGTACAAACTCACAGTCTGTGTACCACTCTGTGGGCGAAAAAGGATAGCACCCATATATGGGCAGTGCAGAAGGAATTCTTGCACACCCTCCTTTTTCGGCCTTTCATCCCTGATTTTAACACTTTGGCTTTTCCCACCTTTTTCATACATTCGGCAAAGTTCTAAGACATTTAGCTGTTTTTCCAGTTTCAAGCTCTTATGCTTCTTAGACCAGAAAGTATGTACATTCTCCAGTATCCCTGTATCATAGGTTCTCTAAACAGGCCAAGAGTTGATCATTTTTCCCTAACTCTCCCACAACCATTCTCTACGATACTTTAACATCTTTGCCTGTTTCAACTGAGTGTCCATGCTCCAACTCAAGTTATCAAAAATAACCTGCAGCACAATAAATGCTCAGTGGAGAGTGTTGACTATCAGGCCAAGACCATCAACAAATGTTCACCCAAGAATTCCCTTTTTACCCTTAACCAGTTCCTTAGTCGTACTTCACACACATTCACAGTTGTACTTGTCTATGTACTTGTTTTTGCCGCAATTACCTCACGGCACTATTTACTCCAATTCTACCTCTCACTCATACACCGAAGACAAAAATCACTCTGTGGCCCAATATCTCTGAGATATCCCCACCACTCGAGCATAGGAGGGTTGCAATGTTTTCCAGTAGAGCACTGCTGCTCTCGTTCTCTTTGTCACTAGTACACTCTTCACTACTAGAAAAGCATCTTTCCAAGCCTACAGAAAGTCTCCCTTTACTACTTTAACTAACCAAGAGAATTGGGGTGAGGGGCTCTGCCCGCACAGCAAATACAAAAGAATTTTGAGACCTACTTCAGAAAGATATCTACAGTTGGAATTACCCTAAAATACCACGCCACCTTCATGTGAGGGCGCCAGCCAACTAGACAAGCAAACTAAAGGGTATCAGGACAAGCCTCACACTGGGCGTGCAGGGTAAGGTACCACCTCACATCTCTAAAATAACAAAGTAAAAAATATATATTGGGACTTAAAACACAGAACAGTTCAACCACCCTATCAAAAACATCCACTTTTCCAATCCCCACAACTTCAAATAATTTCACACCCAAACTACAAGTCCACCCTTACCAAAAAAAAAAAAAAACTTCAATCAAAGAAACACCCACCCTGTTTCCCCCTTGCTTTATACCGCAAATGTGCACTCTCCTGAACCTGAGGCGCTCCAATGTGATGCTTTGTCAAGTCGTCCTGCCGAGCTAGACCATGGCAGAACATCTCTGGGAAGCAGACAGACCTTTAACCAATAAGGTCTTTGAAGACCTCTTTTTCACTGTTCGCGGAAGACTGATCCCCATCGTGAGGTGAGAGGTGTGGACATAAGACCCCCAACGTCTCTGAATGCTTGCGCTCCTAACCTGGCTTGCCAAATGTGCAGATGGGCCTTTAATCACCTTAATCCAAACAAGCCCACCACTTAAGAAGTGAGCATATGGTTGTACATAAAGCAAGTTTATTGTAACATTTTCCAGGGAGCAGTTGGATGATGTTGCAGGACCAAACTAATCAAAGTCTCAACAAACCACATCAGTTCATATCTTTTATACAGCTTTTCAATAGTTAAAACACTCCCAACTACTTTATTGCAATCCACCCCTCAAAAATGATTCCACAAACCCCTCTCAAAGAAATCCCATGTTTTCACAATTCCTACATTTTCAGTGTCCAGTTTTAGCTTAATAATTATCTTCAGATCATACTCATAACACACCTCTTCTTATGATTTGTCCGTAGTAGGTCATGACATCAACACATGGTTAAACATTGGTATTGAAAACATAATGAATTATTAGCATAACTGGCCTAAGCCGTTTAAACCCTAGCTCTTGATTTGCACATGGCTCGCATTACTATTCCCTGTGATATGAGAAGGCTGAGTGAATGATTTCTCTCTGTTAGTGATGCTATCTCATTCCCCAGGTCACCATTCCATTGAAACTTTCCAATCTACAAAAACTCACACTTCATTGCACAATTGAAACTCCTAAATAGCTTTAGGCAATGGCTCACCCCACGTTTTACTACTGACCCAAAAAAATAACAAAACTCCTTCTGCCATGCTCTCAGGCAGGAGGTGATTACATCTACTATCTACGAGAACTATCAGACCATGAGAACTCAGACCTATATTCTACAGATGTACATATTACAAAGGTTGAAGTTACACATCCACCTGCCTTCTGAAAACCTGGAAAGGTTAGTTTAAAAGTGAAAGTGCATTTTGCAAATGGGGTCCCAACTACTGTGTCCTGCATGAATTCCCCATGTATTTATATTAATGTATATTTTATTTTTATTTTATTTATTACATTTGTTACTCGCCCAGACCCGTAGGTATCACGGCGAAATTACAGGCATGTTATCACTTATTATATAGTGTTGCACTTACAGTCAAGAAATCAAATAAACATTTTTATACAGAGTTACAGTTACATTCAAATAATTACTTTCTTATACTATGTTACAATCAGTCAATAGTGCAGTCGCAGTTTGATAAAGATATTGGTTACAGGTCTTAAGGTAACCTGTGGGCATACCAGTGGATCATGGGAGAAGCATTTGGTTTTTCAGTTCAAATGGAACCGAGGTAAGCCAAGCCATTCTGGTGCTGAAGTGGAATGGGACTAGCAGAAGTTATTTAATATTTGTTGAGTAACCAGGTTTTCAACACTTTTTTGAAACCTAATAAGGTGTCTTAATTTTTGATACTGAGAGGTAATGCATTCCAATGCAACGGGGCTAGGTCTTTGAAACTGCTTCCTCCAGCGTTGCTGTATTTGTATTGTGGTACTTCCAAGAGAGCCAGTTTATTGGATCTACGTGTCCTACAGGAGATTTTTTTCTTGATGGTATTTTTAAGGTAGATGGGCGCTTTGTTTGAGATGCATTTATGGACTACACTAAGTGTTTTGAAAATGATTCTGGCTTCAATTGGCAGCCAGTGGTTTTCTTTCCTGATGTATATGTGATCGGATTTCTTTATACCTAGAGCCGCTCTAAGAGCTTTGTTCTGTAGTAATTGAATCTTATTTATGTTAGATGTGGATGTTCCTAGAAAGAAGATGTTGCAATAGTCCAATTTCATTAAAATCATCGCTCTGGCCAAAGTAATACAGTTTGTGGGAGTAAGAAATTGGCGGCTGAGTGCAATAAGTTTAGCTGAGTAAGCTGTAGAAGAGGAGAGGGCTGATATTTGTTTGTGCATAGTGAGGTTGGCATCAATGTATACCCCTAGAGTTTTGACTTGTTTGAGTACTGGGATCTGTGTGCCGTCAATGTTGATATGTGAGTGGTCAGGATGGAGGGCGCTTAATCTTTTTTGAGAGCCCACAATGAGAACCTCCGTTTTGTCGTCATTGAGGCAAAGGCTATTTAGGGCCATCCAATTTTGAATTATGGCGGCGTATACTCTATTGATGGTATAGGTATCATGGGTGTAATCACCTGTAATCGGGATGAGGATCTGGGTGTCATCTGCGAAGTTTGTGTAAATGACACCCATATCGTCAAGAGCTGAGAATAGGAGTTTAGTATAGGCATTATAGAGGGTAGGGGAGAGGCAGGATCCCTGGGGAACTCCTATGGGAACTGCAATAGGGTCAGCTGCATAGTTTCCGATAGCAACTCTTTAAAAAGGATTTGATCCAAAGTGTGGCGTTATTTGAAAAATTAAAGTCTTTTTTTAGTGCGTTGCATAGTTTGTCATGGTCTACCAGGTCGAATGCTGCTGACAGGTCCAGCAGCAATAGGGTAGCTAGTTTTCCTGAGTCTCTGATGGTGTCTAGTTGGATTTTCCGGTCCAAGAGGGCGTATGTATGTTTTTACATTTGGTGGGTCTAAAAATATTTCGTTCTTCCCTCATGCAACCTTATATGTATCAATTTCTAGACAAACAGGAACGCTAAAGTAACATATCCCATCCATTATTAACTACACTTTGATACATATGAAATTGCAATATGGTGCCCAGCTCTCTGTCACCCCCAGTTAGTCATAAGGTGCACGCAACATGAACCCCTCATATTCATGGGGACCTTTCCTGACCACCCGAACACCTCCAGTGCCTTTCAGTGCATGCCTGTGGTGAATTCTTGATCTGGTCCCGCCATATTCGGAAAGGAACAGAAATAGAGGAGACAGACCAATCATACAGTTACGTTATTGGTCAGCTTTTTATTTCTATATATCCATGTTCAACAGGAAGCAGTATGTAATAGGTTTATAAGGCAATGTTAAATGAGAATTTGCCGAATCTCCAAATTAGCATAGGGAAGCAGGCATTACTAGTCTCTATATGCCAAGTAACACACACAAGTAGCTCATACATGTCCATTTATGGGTAGAATCATTTTCCACATGCCCATTAACAGGTGTTATCAGCTAACACATGAAAGTAACAGATATGATCGTATTCCACATGCTAATGGATACATTTGCCCAGCACTCTGCACATAGAAAACCATCCCCAGATGCTAAATTGGAGAGTGTTGACTATCAGGCCAAGACTATCATTAATGTCTACTTTATTGGTATCGTCTTGGTCCAGGGCCCTCAGACCAATCTCCTCCTTTTCGATAGACTCTTAGCCCGTCTTATCAACTTCCTTCTTTCTCCTGCTACACCTACCTACACCATCTGTCTCCTCTGACGCCTCCTTCTTCCACCACCTCTCTGGCACCTTCCGCTACTTCTTTGGACACTCTGCCACCTCCTTCCTCCGCCACCTCTCTGGCACTCTCCACTGCTTCTCTGGCCACTCTGCCTTCTCCTCCCTCTGTCACCTCTTCAGCACCCTCTGCTTCCTCTCTGACTACCCTGACATCTCCTTCCTCCTTCTCTGCCCATACTTGGGCACCTCTAATATTTCTGCAGGGTGTATCTTATGCCTGTACCCGTCCACAGAAGTCTTGTAAAGGTGGATATGTTCCACATCGCTACCCTTAACTCTCGCTTGCAGGCCTACTCCTCCTTTGAATTCCTGGTCTGCAGGCTCTCTATCTCTCCTGGACTCTCTCTCACTGTGGCCACCATCCAAAGCCTGTCTGGCCAGGTCACCCTTTTCCTCTCCGAAGGGGCTGACCTCTTCTCCTCCCTCCTTGCCTCTACCTCTCAACTTCTCCTCCTCTGAGTCCTTAACATCCATTTGGATTCTGCTAGACCCTCTTTGGGACTCTTTTGCAACCTTTGCAACTCTCTCTCTCTCTCTCTCTCTCTCTCTCTCTCTCTTCTACCCTCTGATCTGACTCACACTGCAGGGCACACCGTGGATGTTCTGATCTCGTCAGACCTCCCCCTCTGCAACCCTCTCACCATTCCTCTCTCTTTGACTGACCACTTTCTTCTCTCCTCTCATCTGTCGCTCTCTGCCCCTAAGGTTAAGCCAACCCCAGCATTGCCACCCACCTTCTCGGTCATCGGGCCCATGAAGCGTGTGCCAGAGGAGGCTTTTGCCACTACTTTCTCCCCTCCTCCTACACCTTTGGCTGACTCACACTCAGACACAGCCTTTTCCAAACTTCATTTCTCTATCACTAACACTCTTGATGTCCTTGCCCCTGTCATGAGGATCCGTTTGAAGCCTGCATCCAAGTGCAACTCTTGGTACGATTCCGACCTCACCATCCTTAAGCGCAAGTGTAGGATTGCTGATTGGAAGTGGCGGGCATCAAGCGCATCCTCTGACAAACTGGCCTGCCACCTGCTCCAAAGGCTATACAGACTCTCTGTCCTCTCTAAGAAGAGAATTTACATCCAAGCCCACGTCTCGGCAGAATCTAACAACTCAGCCAAACTTTTTAAAATCTGCAAGGAGCTGGTCAATTCTGCTGCAGTCTCTACCTCTCCTGTTCCCTCCCAGGCCCTTTGCATGGCTTTGACATCTCATTTCACCACTAAAGCTCAGGACATCCAGTCCACTCTCTCTTTCTCTACCTCCTCTTCCGCTCCCTCTAACATTCCAGGCCCCTCTCTGGCCGTTTCTCCTCTTCCTTTCTCCTCCTTCCCCCTGTTCACTCCTGACAATGTTTCTATACAAGTCCGATCTATGAAAGTCTTGCCCAAGCAGGTGTTCCTCTGCTCATCCAGAACAATTAAGGACCACATCGACACCCTTGCTCCAGCCTTGGCCAATTTCTGTGATTACTCTTTTGCCACTGGGAGCCTTCCCCTCTCCTCTGCCGATCCTCCCTTTCCGGCAAACTATTGCCCGATCTCCACCACTCCTTTACTGGGCAAACTCCTGGAAAAGCTGGCCATCTCGGGACTAGGGACGTTTTTTCTTTAGCAAAGGGATAACCCAAGCGTCCTTCAGATTGTCCGGGACAATGCCTTTTTTAAAGGATGAATTTATGAAGGCCGTGATAAATGGGGCTAGGTCATGAGATGCTTCCTTGATAATAGGAGCAGGGCATGAATCACCTTGGCAGTTAGATGGTTTGATTTTGTTGATGATACCTTCCACTTCAGCAATAGAGAGTGGAGAGAATGCAAAAAGTTTGAAATTATGGGTGGCCAAGGGGCGGCACTCAGTGGAGGGGTCTGACAATTATCTATCTGTAGACAATTTTGTTTGTCTCTGATTTTAGATTGGAGGGATGCAATTTTATCCAGTAAAGCTATCTGTATATTTGCACACCATTTGCTATCTTTAATGCAGGTATCAGGAGGCATGGCAGGTGATTCGAGTTCCTTTAGGATCTTGAATAATTCTTTGGTCTTTAAGTCTGCTTGCATAATGCGATTGTTATAAGTCTCCTTTTTAGCCTGGAGGATGGCTTCTTTGTAATTGAAGGAGGCTAAAATGAGACCGTCCTTGTGGGCATCAGAAGGACGGCTTTTCCACTGAGTTTCAGCGCAGCATTTTGCTTTGCGGAGCACTCTTAGCTGTGGTGTAAACTATGAATTGAGATGCGTGTGTGGTTTTGGCTTCCTGAGTTTAATAGGGGCGATTAAATTTAAAGCTGAGAGCATGGCATGCTTATAGGTGTCCACTAAGATTGTTGGATCAGAGCAAGAGTGTGTAGCTTTGTTGAGAGTGGGGAGGATAAGAGGGAGTAATTTCTCTCTAATGATGTCCCTTTTGTTTCTGGTGGGGAGAGCCAGAGCAATTGTTAGTGGGGGGTGACGGGCTGCTTCTATGTTGAAGGTAATATATGGTGGTCCGACCATGCGCAAGGTGAGTTGGATTGTAAACTAATGTTGCAGTTAGCGTCAGCTCGGTAATCAAGTGTCCTCCCTTTGATATGGGTAGGTTCTTGGATGTGATGGGTGAATCCTAGGTCAGTGTGTTAGCAAAGTCAATTGCAGTGAGGTCATTCGGGTCTTGGTGGCCCAGGTTGAGGTCCCCTAGGAGGATGATTTGCGATTTAGTTTTAGATTTGTCTAGTAATAAGGATGTAATCTCAGCAGCAATAGATGTTGCCGGGCCGGGTGGTCTATAGATAAGATGTAAGGTGGCCGTTTGGTTAGGAGATAGTGGTAACTTGACCGAGAGTAATTCAGCAGACTCAATATTGACATTAGGTATGGCTCTCATGCCAAGGGAGTTTTTATGAATGTAGGCAACTCCACCCCCTCTAGATTGTGCAGTGTTACGATCGCATCGAGTGATGGAGTAATCTGGAGGAATAGCCAGGGACAGTGAGGGTCCAGAGACTGCATGTAGCCAAGTCTCAGATATCACAATGAAGTCAAGCTCTTGAATTGTGATAAGGTCAGCAATGTCTAGTGCATGAGCAGAAAGGGATCTGGCGTTGATAAAGTCGCCCTTGATCCATGTATCTTTGCCTGGTGAAGCTGAGGTGTTGAGATTAGTTTTAGGAGTGGAAGTGAAGGGCACTTGGTGGCTAAGGCTAGGAGAAGGAGGTTTGGACATAGTACGATGATTCTTGGTACAAACGCTAGAGCGAGAAAATCTCGATCCTAGTCTCTTGTTTCTGATGTGAAGGGAACAAGGTTGATTCGGTGTGGGGTTCTTTGTGAAGTGTTCCAGTCATAAGGCAGGGGCGTTAAGGTACCGGTTGGTGGGAACAGTGCTGCAAACAGGTGTCACACTTAGCGCAAATCTCACCTGTTTATCTTTTGAAGTCTTGGTCTGGGTTTTTTTTTTCTTCCGTACGACTCGGGTCTTGTAAAAGCACAAGCAAGTGTCCTCAGTCACCAGTGTGAAGGTAGGAATCTGACCGTAGATAAGCAGGCATTCAGAACTCCAGGAAGGATCAGGTAAGAAGTCCTGGGAAGAAGGAGGCCAGGAAGGAACCAGAGCTCGTACCGATAGCAGGTAGGGAATGAGTGCACAACGGGCCGGAAAGAGGCCCATGGAAGGAGGTGTGCGATGGAATTACAAGCGGGAGGCGTGGATGGAACTTGTAATTTACCTGGAAGGATAGAATGCGCTGACAAGGAGATAGCACGAAAAAGAAGGAAAGTACAACACACACTTGCCGAATGTTCCGAAGGTAGTGTTGAGATGCGCAGCGCCGCGGGGGCGCATCTATTTTCAAAGAGATGGTGAATCCTTGGAAACACTAGAGCGGTAACTCTGCACTGGTATTGGCCATGTTGGAATTACTCTTGAAGGAACGTTGCAGTGTCTTATGGACCACGTAGTTCAGAAAGGACTGAAACGGTGAATCATGACAGCATGCCCCCTCTTAAACTGTGATCCACCTAATTTGCCTGGATGGGTTACGTAGAATCGTCATACCAAACGGGGGGCATTCATGTTGGACATTGGCTCCAAAGTATGCTCGCTGGGTGGATATACCTTCCATTCCACTAAATATTGTAGCCGACCCCTTCTGTATCTGGAGTCGCAAATCCTGGAAACTTCAAATTTGATTTGTTCGTTGTTAAGTACGGGGGTAGGTCGAGGAGTAGTCTTGGTGGTTTGAGAATAAGGTTTTAGCAAGGATGTGTGAAAAACGGGATGGATCTTCTTCCATGAATCTGGTAATTGTAGTCAGAAGGCTACAAGGTTGATGATTTCTTTTATCGCAAAGGCCCATAGAAACGTGGAGCCAACTTGTTGGGTCTTAAGTGTCGAGGTAAGAGTCTAGAGGAAAGCCAGACCTTGTCGCTGATGGCATATTTGGGACCGGGTCTTCTCCAAGTATCAGCCTATCGTTTGACGTCCATCCTGGCCTTTTCCAAATATCCTTTAACATCCTTGTGGACTGTGACCAAGTGCTCTATCCAGGAATCAACCGATGGAACCGGGGTGGAGTGAGGCAGGACTGTAGGTAGGACAGATGGGTGAAATCTTTGGGAGCAAAAGAACAGACTGGTCTTAATGGCAGCATGGTCAGAGTGGTTATAAGCAAATTCAGCCACTGGAATCAACACAGACCAATCATCCTGGACCTTGGAGGCAAAGCATCGTAGGTATTGTTCAAGTGTCTGATTTACTCGTTCTGTTATCCTGTTGGTTTGAGGATGATATCCTGAAGACAAGGCACGTTGAATACCCAACTTCTTGCACAAGTACTTCCAGAATTGCGAAATATATTGAGGACCACAGTCAGAAATGATTTTGGAAGGGAGGACATGAAGTCTGAAGATATGGCTTAAGAAAATCTCTGCCATTTCTTGTGCTGATGGTAGCTTTTCCAGGGGAATGAAATGGGCCATATGGGAAAACAGGTTGATGTCAACCATAATGGTTGTGAAGCCCTTGGAAGGAGGTAATTCCACAATAAAGTCGGTGGCAATTGTCTCCCACGGTCGATCCGGTAATGCAGGTTGATACAGAAGACCAGCTGGTTTCTTATTGTCACACTTATTCTGACTACAGACAGTGCAGGCTTGGATGTATGCTTTAATATCATCGGCCATTCTGGGCCACCAAAAGTTCCTCTGAATGAGTCTAAGAGTTGCCGTAATGCCCCGATGTCCAGAATGGAAGGTACCATGACAGAGGTTTGTTATCTTGGATCTCAATTCTTGTGTAGGTATAACCAGACACTTGTCCTTGAAAGGGTAACCGTCTTTAGCTATGAGAACCCTTCTGTTCGTCTTAGTGTATTCCTTCCAAAGATCCAAGAGTGGGGTCTCTGTGCGGATGTTATCGAACAAAGAATTGGCTGGGGCTATAAAGACGGACTCGGAAACATCTTTGGAAGGGCACAGGTTTCATCAGGTACATAGTCAGGACGTCTGGATAAGGCGTCAGCTACAATGTTGGTTGTTCCTGGTGCATGGTGTATATGAAACTGGTATTAGGCAAAAAAGAAAGCCCAGCGAGTTTGACGATGTTTCTACACTCCAAGGACTGAAGGACCTGTAAATTCCGATGATCAGTCCGAACTTGAATTGGAAACTTGGCACCCAGGAGCAGATGACGCCATTCGGTAAAAGCCTGACGGATGGCAAGCAATTCCTTCTCCAGCACTGAGTAATGTGTTTCGCTAGAATTCAGAGTATGAGACAGATAAGCAATGGGATGTTCTTTCTTATCTTCAGATTCTTGTTTTAGAACTGCCCCTATGGCGTAATCCGAGGCATCTGTTTCTACCAGGAAGGATTTGTTGATGTCAGGTTGAGCCAGGATGCGTTCTTGGGTAAACCATTGCTTTAATTCTTGAAAGGCGGATTCTTGGACATTTGTCCAGTTGAAAGGAACATCTTTCTTCAGTAATGCAACTATAGGCTGTACAATAGCAGAAAAGGTAGGAATTAATTTCCGATAAAAGTTTGCAAGTCCCTGGAATGATTGTATTTGTTTTACTGATGTGGGAGCCGGCCACAAAAGGATTGAGTCGACTTTGGCAGGATCCATCTAAATTCCTTGAGGACCTAAAATGAAACACAGATAATGAACAGTAGGAACATGAAAAATACACTTCTCTGATTTAGCCAGTAGTGTATTCTCTCGTAAACGTTGTAAGGCCAGCGACACATGTTCTTGATCTAGTTTGGGATTCTTGGAATAAATCAGGATGTCGTCCAGATAGTTGATAACAAAAAGGAATAGCATGTCTGAGAATACTCTGTCTATAATAAAGTGCGAAAAAACTGCTGGAATGTTGGTTAAACCGAATGGCATCACGAGATACTCAAAATGGCCGAAGGGTGTCCTGAAGACCGTTTTCCACTCATCGCCTTCCCTTATCCGGATCAGATGGTACGCGCCCCATTGATCAAGTTTGGTAAAAATAACGGCGCCGCAAACTGCTTCCAGGATATCTGAAATGAGTGGCAACGGATAACGGTCCTTACGAGTGCACTGATTAAGACCCCGGTAGTCCAGGCGGGGTCGAAGTTCCTTGGTATCTTTCTTAGGAACAAAGAATGAGGACGCCCCTGCAGGGGACTTAGAAGGGCGAATGGTTCCATTGGTGAGATTGGTGTCCAAGTATTCACATAGAGCTCTCTTCACAGGTTCAGAAAGTATGAACATCCTTCCAAATGGTATGACTGCAGATTCATCAGTGTCGATGGCACAATCTTCAGGACGATGGGGAGGTAATGCTTGAACGATATCTGATGAGAATACGTCTGAGAATTGCTGATATATGTCAGGCACCTGGGTAATGTTGGACACACTAATGGATGATTTCTTGGAATCCAGGTTTTCTGAGGAAATGGGTTGCATACCCTGGGACAGGCAATGTGAAAGACAATATTCTGACCCTAGAAACAAGGATCCGGCTGCCCAGTTGATATATGGGTTGTGTCTTTGAAGCCAAGGCATGCCTAGAACCATCGGGTAATGGGCAGCTTTTATGTCAAAATGTCGAAATGCAGATCCTCCTGGTGGTTGTTTATTGTTAGTAGCAACTCTGCAGTTTGCTGAGTTATGGGCCCTGATGATAATGGTTTCTCATTGATTCCTTCGATTGCCTGTATGATATCCTTGGATTTTCGGGGAATATGGTGTTTCAGAGCCCAATCATGGTCCAGAAATATGCCCATTGCTCTGCAATCTACCAGGACCAGGACGGAGTGCTTTTCCTTATTGGTAGTTGACAGGAATACCTGAAGAATCACCAAGCTATTTGTGAGTTGACTGCTTTCGCTTGGAGAAGATTCAGAGCACGTACCTTTCTCCCAAAGCTGGGCTCCGTTCAAGATCAGGAGCTGGCATTTCCCGAACGCCGAGGTGGAGCTATTGGGAAATTTCTTACAAGGTGTTTGTCAGAAGCACAATACATGCAAAGTCCAGTATTGATTCTACAAGTTCTTTCCTGTGAAGAAATGGGTCCCCGTAAGGAACCAAGTTGCATAGGCTCAGGATCTGGTGCAGGAGTAGGAGCCGCCTCCTTTGGACTAGGATAATCCAAGGGACCCCTTGCTGGTAAAGAGCGTGTCTTTTTCTTTTCAGCCTTTCTTTCCCGGATGCGGAAATCGATTTGCAAAGACAATCCAACAAAGCCTGGAAGGAACTTGGGCAGGCCATTCTGGTGAGTTCATCATTGATTTCATCATTCAATCCTCGATTAAACAACGTGAAACAGGCTTATGGTGTCCAATCAGCCGCCTTGGACAATTGTTTGAAGCGGGTAACATAAGACAACATATCTTGAGTGCCTTGTTGGAATTCCAATAGCTTCTCTTGGGCACTGTATACTTGTTCTGGTCAGTCAAACATGGTTTTCAAGGCGTCCAGGAATCCCTCATAGTTGTCCAGGGGCGGGTCCCCTGAATTTGCTAAGGGAGTTGCCCAGGCCAATGCGTTTCCCGAAAGGTGAGAGATTATAAATCCCACCTTGGCCCTGGGTGTAGAGAAGTAGTATGGTTTGAAGGTAAAGTGCACTAAACATGAATCAAGGAAGGAACGTAGTGCCTTGGTGGTTCCGTTGTATTTGTCCACTATGCCCCCGACCATGGCACTTTCTTGGAACGCTGAATCCCTGGACAGCAAAAGCTGTTTCAATGCTGCATTTTCGGCTTTACTGTTCTGCACTCCAGTGGTTAGCTCTTGCATACCTCTCATGAGGTCCTGAAGAGCGGCTTCCATATTTGTATCAATATCCAATCCTTGGCGTCTCAAACTGTCACACTTAGCCTTGAATCTCACCTGTTTATCTTTTGAAGTTTTGGTCTGGGGTTTTTCTTTCTTCCGTACAACTCAGGTCTTGTAAAAGCACGGGCGAGTGTCCTCAATCACCAGTGTGCAGGTAGGAATCCAACCGTAGATAAGCAGGCGTTCAGAACTCCAGGAAGGATCAGGTAAAAAATCCCGGGAAGAAGGAAGCCAGGAAGGAACCAGAACTTGTACCGATAGCAGGTAGGGAATGAGTGCACAACGACCCAGAAGGGGCCCCTGGAAGGAGGTGCGAGGTGTGCGAGGGAATTACAAGCGGGAGGAGTGGATGGAACTTGTAATTTACCTGGAAGGATAGAATGCACTAACAAGGAAATAGCACGAAAAAGAAGGAAAGTACGACACATACTTGCCGAAAGTTCGGAAGGTAGCGTTGAAATGAGCAGCGCCGCGGGGGCGCGTCTATTTTCAAGGAGATGACGAATCCTTGGAAACACTAGAGCGGTAACTCTGCACTGGTGTTGGCCATGTTGGAATTACTCTTGAAGTGTCTTATGGACCACGTAGTTCAGAAAGGACTGAAACGGTGAATCGTGACAACAGGATAATTACCAGAGACGCCGTTGGACCCAGGCAGATAGTAGTACTAGAGTTACTATTAAATTAAAAGGTGCAAACGACGATACAGTGGTCGTTGGGCACATTTAAGTACATCATGCAGGTACATCAGTGAGGTAGGGTGGCACGCACATCTTGAAGGAGGAGGCAGTTTATTGAATATAGCTCAAAGCTTACAACTAGCTAGTTCACACGGGAGGTGCACTCCTATGTAGGGAATAGCTGAGACTGGGCCAAGCGGCATAGTGCAATTAATCAACCACGGTAATAACAAACAGATGGAAGCACGGCTTGGCGGCTGAAGGAAAGGACGCCATTAACACAAAGAGCTTAGATCGATGCACACAAAGTAATGTGATGGTACGCAATATGCTAAGCAAACCTAGGACGAAAATTATGCACAGTGGGAATGATGACTAAGTACAGCAGCGCAAGGTATAGTACGTTAAAGGAAACAATAAGGAGGTGATCACAAAGCTGTAATTTGAGCGTAATAAATCCGTACACAATTGTAGATAACAGTATCCAATTATGTGCAGCGTTACGAACATCGGAATGATCATTGCAAAATCAAGTCATTGGTGAAGTAGCAAGATGGTGCTTACCAAGCAGTTAGGATTCTGGAATCAAGCGGTTGCAGAATCAAATGCTCGCGTCACAAGATAGACAATGTTCCTGGCCCTGGCCTCTGTCGACTTTGGACAGGCTCAGGAAGCTGCCTTGTTGGGTGCCCTTAGTGGGTGGGCCGGCATTCTCCTGCCGGCGAAGGGGATTGGTAGAAGAAGATTCAGTGGGCCAATCACGGCTAATTCAGCCTGATGGGGGCCTTGAATGCAGAAAGAAATTACGGACGGCCATATTAAAGTTGCATCTGCCTCGTGGAGCCTAATGGAGGCTAAGATGCAAAGACAATTTCCACAGTAGCAGTTGAAATCTTTAGAGGAACACTGTTTCAATACAGCATATAGTGAATTAATGGGCACATAGCTGAATTCAAAACTGCTTGTGATGGAAAGCGTCCCAAAAAGGTGTGAAGGCCGGGACAAAGAGGGAATACATCCCTGGCCTCACCTGAAGTGAAGGTAGCACTGCTGCAGCAGTGCCAGGGGGCCATGCACCTCCAGAGATCCAAATGCTGGTTGGTTGGTGGACACAGTGTAAGATCCTCGGGGTCAGGTCTGTAGGTTTGTTACGCCAACTTTAGTCATTGTTGCCTTCTGTGGAATGTGTGATAGGCACGTAGAAGAGGGCACATGCCTGGATACCGGGGCCCAACCCTCTAGAATGCTCCTTTACTGCATGCTCAGGTTACCTCTGCTGCACTCTATGCGAACTGTACTTCTAGAGTGAGTATACCCTTCCATTTCCATCATAAGTTCGGGAGGTTGTGCCTGCTCTGCCTTCCTCAGCAGGTGCCACGGGTTATACACAAGCGAGGAGGATCTGCCTCCCTTATTCAAGACTGTTCACAGTTGTCGCATTGCAGGGGCAGCGTGGCGGCTCCGGGATCCATCAGCATCCACCTCTCCCCTTCCACAGTATGTCAACTTAGCAAGAGCAAGTGAATTCCGCTTTCTAGAGATTATAGGAAGGATTTGGCCTTGGTGAATAGAGTGTACATCATCATCCAGGAATGGATGGCCAGACATGGACTATGCCTGAATGATGATAAAACTGAACTCATCATCCTGGGTACTACCGCCAGTTTAAAGAAACTAGGCCCTGGCTACTCATCTTTCACGATCGATGGCAACAGCATCAAGGTGGGCTTTTATTTGAATTCCAACTTTTCTTTCAACAGACAGGTGAACTCTCTTGCCTCTTCCACGGTTTATACGTGTATACTGATCCGTGCAGCCAAACCCTTTCTGTCTGACACTAGCTGCTTGACCCTTGCTAGAGCCCTTATATTGTCCCGCCTGGACTACTGCAACGCTCTCTATTTTGGGTCCTCTAAAGCCACCACTAGCAAACTACAAACTCTTCAGAACAACACTCTTAGAGCAGCATTGGTCATCTCTAGAAGAGATCATATCACAGTACACAGCCAACAGAATAATTGGCTTTCTATCAATGACAAAATCCTCCTAAAAACTGCATCACTTACTCAAAAGTCCCTCAATAACGCTGTTCCAATTTACTTGATCGACAGATTTCATAGACAGACCTCCCTGAGACCCACAAGAACAGCCTATAAAGACTGCCTTTCTGTCCCCAACTTTAAACGCTCCACTATAGGGGGCAATAGCTTCCCAGGAAAGCGGCTAAACTGTGGAACTTCCTACCGCCAACTCTCAGAATGGACTTACCTTATCAAAACTTCTGATCCAAGATTGTTTTATGGCTGAAGATGTAAGCCTTCAAACACATCTATTCGTTAAGTCTTTCATATTCCTGCCAACTGTACATACTGTACCCACATGTGTTTACCTCCATATATGTATATAATCTTGTTATTATTATTATTGTGTGTATGTACTTGTATATATTGCTGTTGTTGTAACTAAAGCTTCGCAAATTCATGAAACTGATGCGCCCTGTTACCTTAGGGTATTCTGGCGCATTACAAATAATAAAACAAACAAACAAAACAAATGTCATTTTCATTCATTCCGGGTGGCCCCAGAGTGATTCCAGGACCACAGTTTTGTATTGTACATATCAATCCTCCCAGTACCCCTTCCTCGGATCGTGGTCTCTCTGGACCCTCTTTTTCACTGCAGCTTTTCATTCAGATCATGTTCGCTTCCCGATCAGTGTGTGCGGTGTGAGTCACACCTTGTATGTGGAGCGGTATGCAAGGTATGTGTGTGGGTGGGGGGTTCATTTTCTGCGGATTCATGATCTGAGTTCATATGACGTTGGTGCGAGGGAGGTGAATCTGTGATTCTGTGATGAGCACTCTAACACTAGGTAGGGTTATAACAGGGATGCCCAAGGGCTGGTGCCACCCCCCCTCTCCAGTCCACTCGAACTTTGGCAGAGGTCCTCGCTTGGGCCCGTTGATCCGAGGGGCACACCTGGAATCAGGTGTGTATGAGCCGCCTCTCAGCGCAGGAGCTCCTCCTCCCTCCCACCGAGTGATCCTCATGTCTATGGAGTGGGTCCTGGGACAACCGTGTGTCTTGTGCCTTCTGTCCGGAAGATGCGAGGACCGCACTGAGACACGGCAGTGGGTTGGGGAATGGGTAAGCGGGGTGCGGGCAGGCTCTCCGTAGCTATTCACTGCTCCTCAATCTGGTCTGTTGCTGCGTCTTCCCTCCACCTGCAGGATTCGGGGGGGATCTCCTTGCCCACATATTGAAGGGTTACTACCCGCCGAGGGGTGGGGGGTCCACCACTTGTGTGCCTTCGTCCACACGGCCAGGACACCAGGTCCGACTGGTATTCTCGGAAAGAGTTGGTGACGCCACGCAGCTTTCGTCTTTGTTTCCCGGCGCATGGGCCAGAGCAGTCCGGAGGCCTGATACGCGCCACAGGATGAGGCGATTTCTTTGTGAATCCTGCACCGATTTTCACTGGGAATTCAAGCAGCTCTGGGGGGCTACATTCCCATGGAAGGCTGGGTATCATAAAATCGGGGTGTGGGGCCGACAGTGGGGCTCAGACCACTATTTGGACCGAGGGATTCAGAGCTCACTCAGAGGTGAAGCTCATCCATGCGCCCCCTGGTGGCCAATCTAAGACCTTCCTTTTCACTTTCGCTTTTTTCTCTCCCTCTCCTTTGCTGATGTCTCTGTCTGCTGCGCTTACTGGTTACATGGCCACCCACTAAACCTACGGGACCAGGCTCCTGCACGACCAGTTGCTCTTGCACTAGCTCCTGCACGACCAGTTGCTCTTGCACTATCTCCAGGCCTCCCAACCACGACAACAGGGACTGTATCTGCAACCCTACAGTCCCCTGACTCACTGCACTTATGAGCCACATCCCGGCAGCACGTTCAAGTTACTTTGCACTCTCTCCTCCCCCCTAACCTCCCTGGAACTTACCCCCCCACCACATGCGTGATCTGAATGACAGAAGGCTTAGTAAGATCATTTGTTTGTCCTCCTTCTGTCCTCCCTTCCTTGTCTTGTGATGCCTAGAAACACTTGTGTACAGCCTCTTTGTAAATGACGTATCATATCAGGTGATAAGGGCTGAGGCCAGAATGTCGATGATGAAAACATCCATGTTTTTGCAAGACCGCCATACTTCTTCATTTGTTTGCAGGGTACAAACTAGTGATTGTCAGTAGACAATAGGCTCGTAGACAACCTGTCCATAGACTTCTTGCAAGATGGTCATAGTTAGGGCCATACCCGCACCATCGTTGCGTTAGTTTGTCTTAAACATGATGGAAATGTGCATCAGTGTCCTAGTAATATCAGTAAGAAATGTGTGGATGACAGACTTACATAATGTGCGGATCCAAATATGGAGGATTCATTCATTACACACACACACTATCATAGTTGTAATTATGCATTTTATTAATTATGGCTACTATGCAATGTCCATGCTTAAAACCTTTCTCATTAGTGGATCTCCCTTTATTGGTGTAATGTAATCAATATCCCAAGGTAATCATTTGGAATTAAAAATGAATGGGTAAAATTAACAATGATGTCATTAGAATTCATGGGAAATGTAATACATACAAAAGTAAAAATATAATTGCAGCAATAATAACTAAATTATATTTTGGTGATGATCCAAATTAAAAGGCCAATACCAGAACCTTATTAAAAGTGCCATCCAATTCTGGTAAAGGAGTTAATGTACAGCTTTGGTCTTGTTCAGAAGGGGCAGGCCACTGATCAAGACAATGTAAAACAGAGTAAGGGGGCAACAGACTTATTGCGGAAACAGTGATTGACCGAGAAGAGCAAGGGAGCCAGTGTCTGGGAGAGATTGAGGTCGGCCATCATCTAGTAATAACTTAAAAGGGCGGCATCAATAGAGCCAAGAATAAGAACATGGCCCGTAGGGTCTGGTCAATCCATGCATGAACACGCCCTCACCTCTAGAATGCCCAATGGGGATCCTCCGGCTCTGATGTTCTTGAAAGCACAGACACATTTGCATTTTGGCACAATTCTTCGAATTTTTCAACTTTCTTTAACAGAGCTTTGCTAACCCCATGATCCAATTCTTTTCAAAGGAAATAGCCGAAAGTGAGGACCACTTGTACGGCTGTAGATAAGGCACTGAAGGCCACGTATGGGAGCTCTACTAGTTGCTATATCTACACTCCGCTAGTGATATGCAGATACCACAGGCGAGGTCATTGTGATAGAGTCTTAAATAAAGAAGGGGACTCAGATCAGGGTCTGGGGCAGACCATCATCTCCATGATATCTGTCGAGAGCTGGTTTATGGCTGGTCACTAAGGTCATTCTCCTCTTCCCTCTTTTCTCGGCCCCAGTAAATAAGGTATAGCGATGGTCCAACAATTATAAAAATGCCTAGGCTTCTGAAAATGAGTGACACAAGCTCTGTTTTGTTCATATTAGAAGAAGGGAAAGGGATGCAGCACGGTCATAGTTGCACAGGCATGGTTCACAAGAAGATCAACTGCAATGTTTACCCTCAGGAGCAGAGAACGGCCAGCGGTCGGGACAGCAGGTTGAAGGTATCCTCGAGGAACCAACTCTCCATATTGGATGTCCTTGGCGTGTCTGTATTGCAGTCCGGTAGCTTTCAGGGTGAGTTCATCTGATTACAAACATATTAATATGCCATTCTATGCCACATGCTCTCAGGCGCTTCAAGCGTGCGCACATGTGCAGTCACACGTTTGATTGAGCCCCAGCAAATCAGTATTACTGGACCCCTTTTCCACATAAGGGCCCACAATTCATCCATCTCAGCCCCAATCATGGCCCAGGGAGGGTTGTGGAGAAGGGAGGAAAAGACAGGAGACTGTGGCATATGGGAAGTGGATGGCGATCAGGAAAGAGGAAGCAGTAAGAAAACAGGAGTAGAGAGGGAAACAAGAAGGAGGTGGAATAGAGGCAGAGGAAGGAAGGAAGGAGAGGAGAGGTTGAAGGAGGCAATAGGGGAGAAGAAGAGGTAAGATTGCTAAGGGTGCAGGGAAAGACCAGGCGGTGGAAGAGGCAGTGAAAAAGAGTAGACTATCAGTAGAAGAAAAAGGAGGAGAGCCACACAAGAAATGTATTAGAGCACTATATACGCAAACCACCGTCAGCATAAGACTAAACAACGAAGGCACCCTATCCAAGCGGATACCAACCAGCATAGGTGTGAAACAGGGATGCCCATTAGCTACTGAACTCTTTAAATTGTTTATTTCTGACATCCCTGCTCATCGCAAAGATGTGCGATGTTTTCCACCAAAACTGAATAACATCGAAGTAGGATGCATAATATATGCTGACGATGTGGTTTTAGTGGACAGAACCGAGATAGGCTTGCAACGCCAATTAACAAACCTTCATGACTACCTGCACAAAAATGACCTGGAGCTAAATATTGAAAAAACTAAGATCATTATTATTAGCCAAAATCGTCCGAAAAGACAAAAAATCTTCAAGTGGAAAATCGATGACATCTGTCTTGAAACAGTCAATTCAATCAGATATTTGGGAATCATCTTTAACAACTCAGTCCATGAACATCACTGGAAAGTTGACATGGTCAATCGTATGACTCAATTTGGCATTCAGGGACAGTCGCTGAACAAAACGTTTGGCAAGTTCACTTTAACACCGGTCTTGATTTTCTATACCCAAAAGGTAGTTCCAGCAATCACCTTTGGATCAGAATCCGGTTGGAACATAGATGTCTCGTTTTGGCAAAAATTGGAAGGAATCTTCTGGCGGCGTGTTCTGAAGCTTCCAACCTACATATCAATGACCCAAATCAGATACGAACTTTCACTGAATTCTCTACATTCGCATGTAATGTGGAAGTCCTTAACAGTAATGCGAAAGATGAATTTGTCTCCGACAGCCCCTGCATTCCAAATTTTCTCTGCGACAAGTAACACAGGGAATTCGAAACTTCTCGATGAGTGGAAGCAAATTATGCTGAGAATCTTAGCCACTGCTGATCTCAACCTGAACGATCTACTAGAGAGACCACAACTAGCAAAAAAGAAGTTCGAACAATGGTGCTGGATTTCGAACAATGATTCACGTCTCTTGAAACCGACCACCTTAGACGCTGGAGTTGGGGCACTTAAGCTAAATGTTACAAGCAACTACCTAAAACACTGCCCGTCTCGACATCATCGTGAGCAGTTCCTAAGGTTTCGTTTAAATGCCATAAAAACGAAAGAAATGATGTGGAGTCGTCACTTTAAAGAAGTGAGTAACAATATATGTCGTTTCTGTCACTGTGAAACCGAAACTTCTGAACATCTCCTCACTAGATGCAAAGATACCACCGCCAAACGGATGACGCATCTGGGAGACTTCATTCCTGTGGACTGTATTAGTCGAGATTGGTGGTCATATGCGGCAGCCGGACACTGTATAAAATTAAGCTGTGCCGTAGTGGACTACTTGGACTCTCTACGTCTCGACACAAACTTTATTTGAAACAACGTTTCATCCAGGATTTTCAGAAGTGGCTCGAGCGGACGGTAATAGTCTGATGGACCTTTGCTTGTTTTGGAGAAGTCCTCTTCTCTTTTTCTTCTTCTTCCTTCTTTTTGGATACATAGGACCACATTGTAATAAAAGTCTGATGTCACAATGCTTGCATTGAGACATGTCAGACTGGTGTTTCAATAAAAAAAAAAAAAAAAAAATGTGTATATTAAAAGGAGGAATGAGGGAAGGGGCAACAGAGTGGAAAATTGGGGACTGAAAGTGTGACCATCTGAGAGGAGAAGGGAAGGAAGAGAGAGTCTGTGTGGCAAGAGGAGGAGTGGGAAAGGAAATCTCAGAGAGGAAACGACACAATAAGACAAAGCCCTATGATACCTTCAACACACAACCCAGAGATTAGGGGATGCACCAAGGGTGGGCAGGCTGCCCCAGTGGACTAAGTAGTAGCAACAAGTGCAAGCCACCAGGAGCGGATTTGTAACTGCCTGCCTTATCTGGGCCAATGCTCCTGGACATCCAGCCAGGAGAGCATTGAGGGGAATGCTAGAAGTTTGACAAGCTAGCCAGTAGTTACCAAATGGGACCTTGTGAGCATGCTAAGTCCATCAGGAACTAAAAACATATGTGCCTTGGCATTGGGAGGTAAACATCTGCTGACCCGGGGGATCGCTGAGGCACCCAAGACCAACAAGCATTCATGAAGGTTGAGCGTGGACATGTACTGGCGACAAACAAGTCTACCACAATCCTACAGTGGCGACAATCAACAGTTCACCCACTACCAACAGGGACGAAACTGGCATTTCCATGGCATTCATCTGTAATGGGTATTATGCAATCTCAGGAATGGGGAGACCTGACTCCAGAAGTGTGAGTGGCTTTTGGGTTTAAATCCTTGTCTCATGATATGGGATCATTGTTGAACTTTACTGATGATCATTGTTGAACTTTACTGATGATCATTGTTGAGCTTTACTGATGATTATTGTTTGAACTTTGTCTACAAGTAAAGATCCTCACAGAGACTGCCCTAGTGCCGATGTGACCTTTCCCAACATGGTTTACTTGGTGTTGCTCTCATCACCTTCACGGAGACACCCGGCCTTGGTTCTCACTAGTTGCTCACCCTCAGTACTTTTCAGCACAGTAATCATTGCTTTCATACATTTCGCCTGTGTCCAGGGCACTGTGTTAATCCCCTACTCGGTTGCATTGCATAACCAACAGGAAGGCACATATCACTGCAATAGCCCTTGGCAGATGGGCTGTATGCTAGTAGATCATTTCATCATTTTAGAGCAGAATGTTCTAAATAAACCGAGAGAAACAGAAGAGACACTTGAGAAAGTTGGGATATACGGTAGCGCCCAGCCATTTGACCAGACATGAGACTCTATTGCCTTTGAAGGGCTCTGAGTCATTCTAATGCTCTGCTGTGGCATTACCGATGGATGAACTGGTCAATAACACCATTTATTGGCCCTCACTTTACTAATGTAGCCATGCCACAGTCTGGGAATTATTTGGAAGGTAAAGAAGAACACCTAGAATGATGTTCCACCTCCAAGGAGACTATTAGCATACAATCACGCCCTCTCTGGCAATCCCTCTCTTGCCTCCATCTCTCCCTGCACCTAGTAGCAGTGCTGGACTGGCTTACAGGGAACTCTGGAGCTGTCCGCTGAGCCTCTTCATCATGGGCCTGTTTTGTGTGGGTACCCTGGTTTTCTGCTTCCCTACTCTGTCTCCCATGCACACTACCTTCCACATCCCCTTCAAAATGTTCTTTTAGGAAAAGTCTGAGCCCTAGTCATGGGGCTTAGGATTGATCGCTCGGTGTAATATGGGATACTTTGAAAAACACTTCCAGGGCCACTTTTGGTTCCCAGTTCACCCCTGCGTAGTAGCCAGTGGCAGAGCGGGGGAGGGGCGGGGGTATCTTCCTCTCCACCCCCCACCCCAGTTCACCCCTGGTGCCCAGTGCACCCCCCGGCCTCCCGCTGGTGCCCAATTTGCCACCCCAACCCCTGGCACCAAAAGCTGCCTCCGCTTCTGGTGGTAGCTTGCTATGAGAGAGTTTCCGGTCTACCTGCAATTATGGAACGCATTCCAGGTAGCCTGCTTGGCTTTTCTGCTCACATTTTTGGAACAGATGTGCCGGTATATGTTGATTATTAATGGTTTGTAGCTAGAAATATATTCACAAAAGGACAGAAAGACAATTTACAAAGGTTAAACCATCACTTTCAGCCTATGGCAAGCGGTTTTCATGCAGGATAAGAGGCTTCCGCCATCACTCAGTTGTGTTGGCCGAGTCAGAATGCATCCCTACGAAGAAGCGAATAGTGTGCAAATTAAAAATACCAGAGATTTAATTATTGTTACTGCACGTATGAGCGAATGGATTAATTGGTGTCTCAGTCATTTTCAATCATGGCCGCCCTGTTTGTTACCCAGAAGCAAACAGCAGAGTGATGGCTTTGACAGTTGCCTTGGAGCCTATCTTTGGAGCAGATGGTGCACTGTCTTCAAATGAGGTTTCCAGATGACTTCCCCCGCGTCACGGCCCGGCTGTTTTGCATCTTTTGTTAGCCAAAGCGCAAACAGCTACATCTAATACCCTTCCATGAGGATCAAGCACAGACTGGCCAACTATGCCTAACTGGGCATCTGCAAAAGCAAGCAGGCTCTATCCTGGAAGGATGGATGCGCTCATTCGTAGAAAAACCATCACTCATTATGCAATTTGAGCATAAATATGTTTTGATTTTTTTTTATTGAATTTAGCTGAGTAAACTCAACTTTTTCAAAACATTTAAAACAATTCAATTACATTTTCAAATGTACAACTTTACAAGGCAATATTTACAGCAATATTTACAGAGCAGCACAAAACAGAGGCAGAGGAGGAAAATAAAAATGAGCTACCGTAAGCTAAAACATAAAATAAAACAAATTATCAGTAGCAAATTGAACATATAAACATATGATACATAAAATTCATATCATAATCGATAGCCACTTCATATAAAACAAGCAAATTATCCGAAAAACTGCATATGTTCGATGGTGCTCTTACTAGACACTACCGCGGAGGTAAGATTAAACAGAGGTTGTTCGAGCAATCCACAATGTTTAGCAAACTTTTTTTTTTAATGGAAAACCTAAACCACCACAGGGGCACTTATAGCACTTAAATTTAAGGCATTCATGAAATTAAAAGTTGCAACTCGAATGCTCATAACTTTGGATGACAAAATAGTTGGCCATCTGTTTTCCAGAGACATCAGACCAAAATACGTCATGTGTTTCCAGAAAAACTTAGCTCTCAGATTCATTAAAGCTGGGCATTCTACTATTACATGCTTTAAAGTTTCTCTGACAAAAATATCCACAGAAAATCTGCAAAAATTCTCTTTCACATTAATAAAATTCCTTCTCACCAAAACATCTTGTGTCAAAAACAAGTTAAATCGTAGACGTAAAATTGATTATCTCAACTGTGGAGACGTGCTCTGCACAAATATCATTCTAGCTCTTTAAGTTTTTTTCTGTTCAAATGCTAAGGCATGAAAGTCCTTATAAGTAAGACATATGCTTCTTCATTCGATCCAGTCCAACCTGTATATTTTATCCTTGGCTCGGACCGGATTCATGATGAGAGTGTCAATATTCACATCTGCCCTCGTCAAAATTTTAAGAATGCAAGTTGACCATGATCGAACAAATGCATGTGATGACGACAACATATAGACGGAAAAGGTTGCTAAGATGTTGTCGGTTCAAGTATAGATTAAACATTTACGGAACAGGGCTCATAACCGCCAGTTATATTCAGCAACCAAAGAGGTAAGACCCAACTCATGTCGCAGCCGTGGTCCTGGTACTCATTGTGGAAGATGTGAAACACCCCTCCAAAATCTCGCCTCTAATTTGTTCAAAAATTATTTCGAGAAATATCTGTTCTGTCCAATACTCATTTGTACACATTCATCAGTAAGAACAAAAACTGGACTAATTTTAATCTTTAAAATAAATAAATACTCAAAGATAGGCATGAGCGAACATATTCATCCAGTGTGGTGGAGCGAGTTTCAGTGCCTGGGCTCCGTCTCTTTGGAACTCGCTCCCTTTGGACATCAAAGGCTGTGTTTCCACACAACATTTTACAAAATGTCTTAAAACCTATCTCTTTGATAATCAATTGAACTAAGGTCTTTAGTTATATCTCAGTCTGCATGGGCTTAGTGTGGTCCAGTCTTTTTCTGCTGCTGAGTGCAACTTGTTCTGTTGTATATGGCTGTCTCTGTCTGTTAGCGCCCTGAGGCCATCAGGCGAGTGGCGCTATACACCATTTTTTTAGATAGATAGATAGATAGATAGATAGATAGATAGATAGATAGATAGATAGATAGATAGATAGATAGATAGATAGATTCATAAATCAAACCACCAAAATGTGGATGCTTTGCCTGATATACACTTACCTGAACTTTGTGCACGGTCCAGGCAGGGTTTGTCCGGCTCAATAGTCTAATTTGGCATGCACATTTCAATTTCAGAATTAATCTTGTGTACGCAGTAGTAGAGGAAAGAGGTTACACAGAGGCTGGGGGAACAGCCTTAGTTAATAGATAGGCCGAGGTAGAACTTTGGACACTTCTACTCCCTCCTTCTCTGCCTTTCCTCTGTTCTCCCCAGACAAGGGTTCTAGACAAGTCCAATCTATGAAAGTCTTGTCAAACCAGGTTCATCCCTGTTCCTCCAAAACCATCAAGGACCACATTGACTCCCTGGCTCCTGCCCTGGCCGACTTCGGCAACCACCCCTTTGCCGCTGGAGTCTTCCCTTCCCCCCTGAAGCACTCCCTTTTGCACCCTCTTCTTAAGAATCCCTCTGCCGACCCCTCCTGCCCGGCTAACTGTCACCCAATCTGCATCACTTCTTTCCTGGGCAAACTCCCGGAAAAGCTGGCCATCTCCCAGCTCAATCTCCACACTGAATCTGTTGGCTGTCTCCATGATCATCAGTCTGGCTTCAGAGCTGCCAGAAGCATGGAAACTGCTCTCCTGAACATCCGTGAAGACCCCATCTCCAACCATGATTCCAACACCCCTTGCGATCTCATCTTACTTGATCTCTCTTCTGCCTTCGACACGGTCAACTATGCCATCCTGCTCAACCGTCTCCATGATAACCTGGGGATCACTGGTCAGGCCCTCGTGTGGCTGACTTCTTTCCTCTCTGATCGACCCTCCCAGGTTCAACTTGCGTCCTTCCTCTCCTCTATCTCTAGCTCTACCTGTGGTGTTCCCCAGGGGTCTAACCTCTCTCCCTGGCTTTTCAACCAATACCTGGCACTTCTTGCCCACTGCATTGCCGCGCTCTGCCCCAACTTCCAGTGCTATGCGGATGACACTCAGCTCATTTTCAGGCTACCCTCAGCCACCTCTTCACCCTCTCTCATCTCTGACTGTCTGTCAACCATCCAGGAGTTGTGCCGCCAATGATCTCTGCCTTAATGCCAGTAAGACCGAGATTCTCCTCATTTGCACACCTGCTCCCACCTTTTCAGTCACTCTCTGGCCGTCCTCTCTTGGCCCTCTTCCTTCTCCCACCTGTGGGGCTAAAAACCTCGGGGTCATCTTCGACACCACACTCTCCTTCTCTCCTCACATCTCTGACGTCTCTAAGAAGTCACACTACCAGCTGCACCTCCTCAGAGGTATTCTTCCTTTCCTCTCCTTCCCCCAGAAGCTCATTGTCTCCAGAGCTCTGGTTCCATCTAGGCATGACTATTGCAACAGCCTTTTTCTAAATCTGCCTGCTTCTACTCTCCGCCCTCCTCAACTCATCCAGAACAGGACTGTGAGACTTGTCCATGGCCTCAAGCCCAGGGATCGTATCTCTCCAGGACTGAAATCTCTGCACTGGCTCATAGTGGCTGTGAGGATTAAGTTCAAAACCCTCTGCATTGTCCACAAGGCCTTCTGGGGCCTAGGGCCTCAATACCTTCAACTCTCTCTTCCCAAATATCTTCCTTCTCAAGCTCTTCACTTACCTGCCTCCAACTTCCTCAGGGTCAGTCACATTTCCAAGTAACGAGTTGGTGGTAGATCTCTTTCTTCGGCTGAGCCTCCCTCTGGAACAGCCTCCCTGCCTAACTGAAACTTGAGGAGAATCATCTCCGGTTCCGGAAGCACCTCAAAACCTCTCTTTGCTTCTGCCTTTTCTCCTCCTCTCTGCTGATTGTCTGGCTGAAACCGAAACTGCAAAGGTTACCTTGCCACCCTCTGATCTCGAGCCCGGGTCCGCTCCCTCGCCAGTCACTCACCTGCTCTGCCTTCCTGGCAACCCCTGAACTTGGGGACTGTTTTCTGTATCCCTACAGTCCCACTACCAGCACTTGACACCTGTTGTCTGCACTTACCCTTGCTCTTGCCACCTGTTGGCCGTACTTTTATTTATTATTTATTCTTTTATCCCATGTACCTCACTGTCCCCTCCCCCTGCACTCTTCCCCTTCCCATTCACTTACGCAATCTGAATGACACCTGGCCTAGTAGGATCGTTGTCTATCTTCCCTCTGTTTCCCCTCCCTTGCCTCATCGCGCCTTGAAACACTTGTGTATAGGCGCGACATAAATGCCATATCATATCATATTGACACAATTTAGTTGAGGAATTAGCAGAAACTTAAAGTATGATTTAGATTAGAGATTAGATGTACATTAAAAAAGAACTCAGTTGAGCGAGATATTGAGACCTGAAATGAGACAGACCACTTTTTGTAACTACTCCTTACTTTGTTTGACAGAATTGCACACACATTACTTGTCAGATTGAAGAGAAGAGCATCAGACAATTGTTTGGAGGGAGCATCAAGGAGTTTACTCTTAGTGGCTGTAACTTAATGTGAAATTCTTTTGTGGCCAAACAAACTTGTTGTATGTGACATAGCGAATAACATGTCTTAGAATTCCTTTTAGGCAAGAGAGTGCATTCAGAGTCGGTATTTGCGTGTTTCTTTTCTTTGTGACCGGGCCAAACACGTGTTACCTGTGTGGGAACGTCTTGTAATTCTTTGGAGGCAGAACAGGATTATATTCATGTCTGCCGCTCAATGCACCATCTTTTGGTGAACAGATCACATACTTGTTGCTTTTGAAGTTGCAAATAAAAAGTGTTTGAAGGTTTTTAGGCAAAGAGTGTGCACTCAGTCTCTTAACCTGAGTGTGGTTTCTTTTTTTGGCCAGACCAAATATTAATAAAACACAGGAGGTAATAATATACAGTGGCTCTACCTCAGTGTGCAATGTTTTCTTCCTGACTAAATACGTGTTGCTTGAACAGTCGATGCCTTATACTTGTTTTTCTAAATCAAAAGTCAAAATTATTTTAGGCGAGAGAATGTATTCATATTCTGTAACTGAGTTTGCCATCTTTTTGTATCCAGACCAAATTCTTAATGCTTGTGTAGATAATTCATATAATTATTTGAAGGTAAGGGGAGATTATTTTCAGTTGTTGTAACTCAGTTTTTTTAGAAATGTATTTTAAATATTTGGAGGCACTAGGTGATTATACACAGTGTCTACAACTCAGTGTACCAACTCTGTGTTTTCTAACAAAATACTTGTTGCTTCTACAAAAAAACGTCATATAAATCTTTGGCTGTAGGATGAGATTGCATTTATCGGCTCGGTGACTCATTTCAGTAACAGAGAAACAAGAATCCCCGTGAGCACCATGCATGACCCAGGTACACATCCTATTTCTTGTCATGTTGAGGAGAAGGTCACCCCACATGGGTTTGAAGCCAGCAGTAGGCTTGAGAGTACATTGAGTGGCTGCAAATGAGTGTGACATGTTTTTGTGGCAGAAGAAATACTAATTGCTTCTGAAGATGTAGAAAAAAGTTGTAACTTTCTTGATAGGCAAGAGAGAGCATATGGTGTCTGTAACTGAGTGTGACATGTTATTAGTATAGAGGAGTATTAACTGTGGAGGAACATGATGATCCAGGAGACACATCACACACAGTGCTGAGGAACATGATGAGCAGAATCCAAGGAAACAACATTCAGTGCAGAGAAGCCGTGCATGGAAGATTCTGGTCTCCACCACTCACACCCAGTGAGTATAAGAATATTGACAAGGATGATGGGATAGGTAAAGATTACCCACCCAAATACAGGGAGCAGCAACACATGATTCTGAAAACTACTGATACCGTAGAGAAGAATGACACCACAGTCACAGGGCTGAGAGGAAGAGGCAAAGCAACCCGTCCACCTGTGTACACTGTCTTTTACGTACAACCTGTATGAGGTGGATGTGCAAAGTACAGGGTGGGCGCAGAACAATTATGCCTCTACCACAACCAGCACCCTATCACCATCACTGCCAAAGCTCTAGGTAGTAGGCTATGTCTTACCCCAAGTCTGGAGTTTTCAGCCAGGAAAAAGATCTACCTCATCTCATCATCTGGACCCTTATGAGAGGACACCTTCGACCAACTTGGTTACCAAATGTTTGCGGTTCCACCATGTTCTGCGTGATGCAGAAGAGTGTGAGCTCCACACAAGACCTTAACCTCAGCCCTCCCTCCAGAAGCCAATCACCATTCCACCCCCATCCATAGGGTGACCCCAGAAAAGGTTGCCGATGTGCCACATCACCATTTTCCTGTATAACAAGGCCCAGTTCAGTTTCCAGCTGTGATACGACCCCTAAGCACCACTTAGGTGTGATGAAGGCATTTCAGCATGGATACATATATTGTAGGTCACATGATAGCGTGTGCTTGTTTACTGTTAACCTTACAGTAAAGATGTCTTTTGACCTATTCTTTTGTTGAAAGACCAAGTTTCTAATGGTTTCTGAGCACTGCTGGGAAGTTCTCAGTCAATGTTACTTTTCACACAAGGCTTTACCAGAGTTGTACGATAGTATTGTATTAGATAATAATTGTATTATCACCTCTGCCCAACAGTATTGGAGATTACTATGCACTTTACTAATCTTTTGACCAGTTAATCATCCGATGGGATACTTTACTACCCTTGTATAGGAATTCAAATTGTAGGTATTGCTACCCTTTTAAAATAATGGTGTGCCCTTAACCTATCAGTAATGTGGGTACTTTCAGACTTTCCCCGCAGAGCTCTTCATTTGCAGAAAAAAACTTTTATTATAATTTATTTTGTTTAATTTCCATTGTATTTTTTTTTTATTGAATCCAACCATTGTCATTGCCCATACACTAATGAGGATATATTTTATAGGATTGCTTGTGGTGTTATTTTGTGATTGTTCTGAATACTTGTATGGACTGATTTTCTGGCCAGAATCCATTTTTATTGATTGATTGCAAATAGTCACACCTGGTATTCAATGCTCTACCTGCAGCCTCACTTCCAGGGCAAAAGGTAACATCACCATGGAGGATGCTGTGTTTTGCTTTGCATTTCAATGAGCTGGTAGCATATGTGCTTCATAGTTTCTTTCTGTCTGTCTGTCTGTCTGTCTGTCTGTCTGTCTGTCTGTCTGTCAGTCTGTCTGTCTCTCTCTCTCTCTCTCTCTCTCTCTCTCTCTCTCTCTCTCTCACTCTCACATGTAGCAATTGTCCTTTAGATTTATACCCAAACATCAAATAAAATTAACTCAAATAACGAATTAAGGGGAAAGAATTAAGCAGGGTGAAATACAAAATTAAAAGCAATGTGGTCCGCAATATTAACGTTCTTTAGTTCTTTTTTTAAAAAGTACTTGGTAGAAAAGCATTAGATTATATTTTAAGAAAATTCCATTGAATTTTAAAAGGAGGGTACCTACCATACCCAGAGCACACTAAGGTTGTTCCATAACCATTGCATTACCAAATAATACAACCTGGATATGAAAACCTGGGAGAAACACTTGTACCTCAACTAATTATCCCCTTACCCTGTGATTTCACACCTTTCCCTCATTCTCTAATTTCTCTCATTCTCCTGGCTACTTCAACCAGGGGAAGGGAGTCAATCCCCCTGGTTTGTGTGATCTCCATTCTGATGGAGTGTTACACTATTGGCAATCCCTTTGCCTGTGAAATATCCCGTCCAGGAGATGGGAGTCATTCTCCTGGACTAAGAACATTGCAATCCTTTATTTGTGGAATCCTGGGACCAGGGGAAGGGAGTCATTCCCCCTGGTTATGAATTGCAACCAGAACTGAGCCATCCAGTCCAGGAGAAGGGAGAAATTCTCCTGGACTAAGAACATTGCAATCCTTTATTTGTGGAATCCTGGGACCAGGGGAAGGGAGTCATTCCCCCTGGTTATGAATTGCAACCAGAACTGAGCCATCCAGTCCAGGAGAAGGGAGAAATTCTCCTGGACTAAGAACATTGCAATCCTTTATTTGTGGAATCCTGGGACCAGGGGAAGGGAGTCATTCCCCCTGGTTATGAATTGCAACCAGAACTGAGCCATCCAGTCCAGGAGAAGGGAGAAATTCTCCTGGACTAAGAACATTGCAATCCTTTATTTGTGGAATCCTGGGACCAGGGGAAGGGAGTCATTGCCCCTGGTTATGAATTGCAACCAGAACTGAGCCATCCAGTCCAGGAGAAGGGAGAAATTCTCCTGGACTAAGAACATTGCAATCCTTTATTTGTGGAATCCTGGGACCAGGGGAAGGGAGTCATTCCCCCTGGTTATGAATTGCAACCAGAACTGAGCCATCCAGTCCAGGAGAAGGGAGAAATTCTCCTGGACTAAGAACATTGCAATCCTTTATTTGTGGAATCCTGGGACCAGGGGAAGGGAGTCATTCCCCCTGGTTATGAATTGCAACCAGAACTGAGCCATCCAGTCCAGGAGAAGGGAGTCATTCTCCTGGACTAAGAACATTGATGCCACCCTCTCATTTAGTTATAAGTGTAAGGGACAGAGTTAGAGATTTTGGACACACGCCGGTGGACTCAGTTACAAGGACATTCCGACAGACTCATTAACATTTTAGTTGAGGCAGGTAAACCCCTCATAGAGATAGGGAAAGTTAGAATTTCTCTTTATTTTCCTGGTGAATAAAAGTATATATCAATCACTTTGCCACATGTGTGTCAGTCTCCTCCTTCCGCAACCTTATACTGTATAAAGCAGTTTAGAAAAATAACACAACCTTATTGTAAATAATTCACACACAAGAGCAATATAAATATTAGTCCAGTAAATCGTAGCATGTTTACTCCCACCATGTGTGGCCCCGTACCTGTGTGTACTTTGAATTTATCACATTATTTATCAGAGCTATAAACAATCAAGCTATAAGCTAATGAACTTAGATGATCATATTCCCAAGTAAAGGTTATGATTCCACTTCCCAGAATTCTTATGAACTGTACAAAGGGATCTAACCCTAGGAGACAGCTGTGCGCCATCGAGGCATAGCGACTGTTAATCTTTGATCTGAGAAATATACTGCCTAACCATTTGACTTCCATCGAATGCCGACATACACGAATGCGCTCCTTTAAGATGTACCTGAAATAGGGTTAACCCTAAGCAACCACTGTGTTCATGCAATAAAACAATACATTTCTGAATAAGCGACGACAGACACTTTACGGAATAGTCCTTGTATACACTAGGAGAAAGGCCTTGAAGACGACGAAGGTCAAAACACGTGTCGGCTAACCATATCAGGAATTAACCTAAACTTTGGAATACCTATCTGGAGGACTTTAAATTAGCCTCTTATTATCATGCAACATACAAACCTTGGGGAGGTAGAGTGTGGTTCACCAGCATCCAGTCTAATTCATAGAAAAATAACACAACCTTATTGTAAACCATTCACACACAAGAGCAATATAAATATTAGTCCAGTAAATTGTAGCATGTACTCTGCCATGTGTGGCCCCGTACCTGTGTGTACTTGCGACATTGAATTCATCACATTATTTATCAGAGCTATTAACAATCAAGCTATGAGCTAATGACCTTAGATGATCATATTCCCAAGTAAAGGTTATGATTCCACTTCCCAGAATTCTTATAAACTGTAATGTTTAAAACAAAAAGAATATAACAAAAAACATAAAATTAAGATATTAAGGAAACATAGAACTCATTTGTTGTCAACAGACATGAATGCAAGGTGATGTTAATAGGCTCATTATACATTTATAACATCTGCGAATAAATAAGGACTTAGTGTGCGATGATTTCATCATGCTAGTAATGACTGCATGCAGTAATGGTTGTGTATGTAGAAAACCTCCTCCACACAAAAGCAGGTGGACCTTACCATACTGAGACTCTAAAATGTTGTGGTATAAGTGGCAAAAATTCCTTTACTGCCAATATTTTACTCCACCGCCACCCTCTTAATGAGGCCAAATTAGAGCACACATGAAGAGTAAGGTGGTTTAAGGGGGGCAAGCATGTGCGGTGGCTGTCCTACGCAGACGACATTGTAATATTCGATCAAACATATGTAGGTCTGCGAAGGGCTGCGAACGAACTGTACAACTATGTGAAAACTAATGAATTAGTTAAAAAAAAGTGAACAAATGAAATTGGTTTGTTATGGAAAAAGTTGTAGTCTTGCTCCATTCTTTGTGGGTAATGGTGAAATTCAAAGAGTAACATCATATAAGTATCTAGGAGTAGAATACAGTGATGGAAAGTACATGGACCTAAAGATCCAGCGAAAACAGAGAGCCACTTGTCGGGGGGAAATTCTGCCGGGGTCGGCCGGGCCGTCCGCAGACCTCCGGGCAGGGAGGCCCCAACTCCTCCCGTATATCCCAGATGAGATAGAGTATGAGACACACACAAGGAGCAAGGCGACTCTGCTGTTTATTTATACAAAACGGCAGGGATGGGTCAAGGAGCGTACGCGTCCGTCCTGACACACACATAATCGTGGGGCTCGCAGGCCCTTTTTACTGCATTATGACGCGCTACTTGCGTCACTTCAGAAAGTTAACAAAAAACCTATCGCCACTCTTAATTGGTTGCTCGAGTGGTAGGGTTAGTATAGTACACATATAGAGAATGATATTAGTGGACAAGGTGTAGTCAGGTGGTATATCTGGGTTGTCCCTATAATTGGATACATAAGAATTGTTACATGAAGGCTCCTGAGGATTGGCTAATGTTACTGACGTCTGAGATAAGAGCCCCATGTTCTGATTGGTGCATCCGTGAGCTCCCCAGCCTGGGACCACCGTTGTTCCCAGCTCTCGGTGTACCTGTGTTTGCAACAATGTTTCAATATGGGTACGTGCAGACAATGTGAGGATTTATTCATAGGTGGAAGGCTGACCGCTCCCACTGTAGCAGGTGTCCATTGAGCCTTTCAAGTATCTCGGCCTGTGTCTCGTAGTGAGGGACCCAGACGCCTTTTCTCTCCTGGGTTTTGGCATCTCGTCAGATTCGGCTTGGTCACGTGAGGCGGGACCGTGTTTGAGGCAGAATTCTGCACAATTAATATTGCTTTTCCACTGTGTGTCTGGTTTAATTTGTAGATATGACTTTAACGTTGGTACGCGGAGTGCGAGGTTGCAACATCGTGCCTTTGATGATTTGTTCTTGGATGTGGGCTTGCAACATTGCGACCTTGGCTGGTTGCTCCATCGGGTTCTTTCTGCAGGATCAGCAACCTGACTCTTGCTTTGTTAATGTCCACGGGAGCTCTTGTTTGAGGCCTACTCGAGCCTGGTGCTTAAGTAGTCTGTTTGGTGCATAGGTGCTTTAGATTATAGTAGCATACATTTCCATGACCAGTATCGTGTTTCCATTATACCTCTCATGGTGGTAACGGGTTTCAAGGGAAGCGTGAGCAAGCGTTATAGATGAGTTCATGATGCATCTTGCGTTTCTGCATTCTGAAAGCCTATGTAAAAATAATAAAGATGCACGTCCGTGAATATGCCTGTCGCCTACGTCAGAGCACTGAGTATGTTCTTCGTGTAGATTGGTGTGGAAATGTTAAGTGTGTATACTTGTACAGATGTGCTTCCCGTTGTCTAGGTCGTCATGGCATCTCTAACGACGTGTGGTTTTTAGTCTAGCTGATCCGAGCCGCAGGTGTCGGCATGGCCAGTGCGGGCTGCTGGGCAGGCAGGTGGACACATCCGTATGTTCCTGTACCAGGGTACCTGGTCGTCTGGTAAATGGACAAACTCTTCTCGCGGCGGGTGTCTGGGCCGTGACCCTCTAGGCCAAGCGCGAGAGGTGAAGGACGGGAGCCTGTTCTTCCATTCTCCCACTTCAGTCCCCCTCTGGTCGACCTGTCGACCACAAACATATCCTTCTCGTTATCTCCTCTTACCCTCCATATCTTAGTTATCCCTCCGAGATGTCCATAATGGTTTACATGATCTTCAAATGACCAATACATGTATTCACATGTTCCTCCAGGAGTACAGTATACCCATCTTCCTATGTAGCTCCTGGGGTTCCTTGGGTTCTCAATCTTCACTGATGGTGGGTCTAGATGATTGGGGATGATTTGGGTGCGCAACTTCTCCCTTTCTTGTATTATCACACCTGTATGCTGGCCGTCATCTGCTGGCATTAAGGGGTGCATTCCCACCATTTCCAGCAACTCGTCAGTCGTGCGTGCTTTCCGGGCCTTCCAAAATCTAATTATGATCAGGGTAGCTCCAGCCAAAATAGCACATCCCACTATTATTTTCAGTCCATCTGACAGCCAAGATGGCATCCATGACCATAATAGTGAAAACCAGCTCTTATCCTTGTTTACACCGTTACTTTCGTCCATCATTTTGGAGTGCATCTGGGCCAATTGTGAAACTGCTTCTGTCAGTGTACCATTGTCAGCATCGTTGGCAGGTATGAACGTGCAGCAAGATTGTCCTATTTTTGCACAAACTCCTCCTTCCATTGCTGTGAGAAGGTCCAATACATATCTGTTCTGGAGTGCTACCATCCTTACAGCTCGCAGCTCCTCTTTAATTGCGTTGAACCCATTTACTGTTGAATTGATGGTCATCATTAGTTCCCACCTTGTTATTTGGAGCCATTTTGCGTTTGCGTATGCCTGCAGTCCCGGATGTATTATTGAGGAGAAGAACATTGCTGCTCTGCTGAATAGTCTGTGTTCTGGCGGTATTGATGTTAGTTCCGTTTCCGACCTTCCCCACAGGTAATTTCCTGTCAATGGCTCTCCTTGTCTTTTTCTCCTGTTTAGGACAGTATCATTGCTGTTGGTCCTGTTTCCTTGCTCCTTCTGAAGTGGTGCAGATCTCTTTCTTCTCTTATCCCCTTCATCCATTTTAGGAAATTTCGCCACATCGACATGCTTCTTAGGTACCACTAGTGATGGTACATTGACGTGTACCATTGTGCACACACCATTCCACAGGGGAGGCAATGTATGATATGCCTTTTCCCCACAGGCCCAATAATGGTCCATTATTACTGCTGTTCCCGCTCCCCCCTCAGGCAACTCCATCACGCTTGCACAATTGGTGTTATATCCTACGTCCACCTCTCCTTTATGCTGGTAGCATACTTTAGGCGCAGTCAATGGTAGTATAGTTATCGGGTCTTCATCTTCTTCTACCCACGTGAGCATTGGTACATACTTGATCCACGTCGTCCAACATCGATGATTGTGTGTCTCGATAGTTGAGATAGTTTCTTTTGTTACCATGTTGCTGCCAATCACTCCTATCTCCCAGCTGTTGCCCAGGAACACCTTTCCTGTTATCGTCAGTAGCGGCCTCTCCCAGCATCCTTGTTTACCCGGAACTTCAGTTGCGTACCAATCACATGGTAGATACTGCAGTGTTACCTTCTTTGTTTCTCCTTTTGCAGGGCCACTTGTTATGTACCTGAATGCTTCAGCATGTAAACTGGTCTTGTGATAACTCAGATAGGTCTTGAGGAAGTTGTTTTCATATGGGTATGAGTCTCGTGTTTTCCATGTCATGTGCACTACTGTTCCTTGAAATCTTCCTTTCGTTTGGAACAGGGCCAAATATATTATGCACTGTGCAGTTTTTTCATCTATTTCTGTGGCAACAAATGTTCGTGAAGCGCTCATGGCGTATGGTATTAATGAGCAAACGTAACAGCTATCCTCAGTTGTCTGCTTACCAATGCGGGTCATGTGTTGGTACCATATGTTGTTTGTGACGTGTGCTGAATCTTGTACATAATTATCAATACCTTTATTGTCTGAGTACGTGCTGCGTTTAACTCTATTTTGCTTGGGTGCAAAATTACGATTACCACCTGACGTAACACCTGTTGCAGCAGGGGACGGGGGTATATTAAGTTTGGGTGCAGCAATAAAATCAATAGCATAGCTGTACTGCCAGACAGAGGCAGCCAAGAACCCGGTGATCATAAAAATCCCTATTATTTTTATTACATATGCTAATTTCACCGGCATTTTGCTCTTACCTTGCTGCGGTCCTGGCAGCTTATTCTTGCGACGTTACAGTTGCCCGCCTAAAAATTCTCAAAAGTGCTCGTTATTAAATGTTAGTTTTGTTTCCTTTAAGCTCTCCCTATCAAGTAGTCATTCAGTGCCCAGGCGAAGAGCTGCTCCCATGCTACTCTAAGTGATGGGTCTCTTAGGACCGGCAAGTATGGGCGGAGGTGGGGCATGTAATATTCTATGGCCAGGAGGAAGGCTGTGTAGTATACACGTACCCTTCTCCTTTTTAAGTATGTTGGCCTCTTTATTTCGTATACAAATTGGTGTGACAATTCTTCTGGGTAGTTATCATCTGGCAGCACCATCTACACCTGCACACTGAACTTGTTAATTAGCTTTTCTTAACAATACAATATTACGCAGTTCCTGTATGTGCGAGAGAAAAAGAGAACATTCACGTGTTTACATGTGTATTGGTGCAAGCAATGTCCTTCAATTTTAGTTACAACTGTACTTAGCAGTCAATGGGGGGGGTTTGCGCTCAGATGGCGGAAGTATTTTTACTCTTTGAGCGAGTGATCATGGGGTGGGCAGTATGGGGGTCACCCCCTTCTTCGTCAGTTATTGTCTCCGAGGGAACAATTGGGTCGTTGTCTGTGGTGGAACTTTCTTCCGCTGTCGGCGATGTTGTTGCTGTTCTTCCAATGGACCTGTCGTTGGCGCTGGGGCGGGTCTGCAGTTTGTAGATCTTTACGTCATGTAGGTGGTTCCAGGCACGCTTATCCTTTAGTTTTACTGCTCTTGTTGATACGTCCTCTACCAGATGGGGGCCAGTGAACCTCTTCTCGTGCCACCTTCTATTGAAATTGCGAAGTAGTACGTGGTCACCTTTGGCAAGTTTGCACGAGTTCTCCTTTCCCAATTCCGTACTTTCGTCTTTTTCTTGATTGCTGGTAGACCCGCCCCGTGTGCGCTCGAGCTGTTGAGACACAAACACGACACTAGTAATCAAAGAAGACACATATTGATACATTTCATCTCCTAACACATTCGCTGAACTTTCGTTATCGGTGAATGCCCTTGACGTTGGTGTTAGGGGAAGGCGCATTTGACGTCCAGTAACCACTTCGTGAGGGGTGAGGTGGTGGTCGGACCCTGGCCTGTTTCTAAGTTCAAACAATGCTAACGGAAGGCAATACAACCAACTTTTCTTTGTTGTTTGTTGTATTTTAGCAATTGCCTCCTTCAATAGGCCATTCAGGCGTTCACATACACCATTAGCCTGTGGGTGGTATGCACATGCAAATTTGTGTTTAATGTTCAGCAGGGATGTAATATGCTGGAACATTTCATTTGCGAAATGGGGGCCGTTGTCTGATCTTAACACCTCGCACACTCCCCACCTGGGGAAGACCTCCCTTACTATGAATTTGGCTGCTCTAAACGCATCAGGGTGTGAACAGGGCCCTGCTTCAATCCACCTAGAAAATGGACATACTACTACAATCATATACCTATTGCCTTGACAGATGTTGATCATATCAACATAGTCAATGTGAAGGTGCCGAAAAGGTCCTTCTGGCCGGGGTATTGTACCTCTTATCACTTTTAGAGTATGACCGGCCGTAAACTGTTGACATGTGAGGCAATTGCTGATAAAATTTGACACATGGGAGGTTAACTCGGGACAAAACCAATCTTCTCTAATTCGTGCTGCAATTATTTCCTTGCCTGTATGGGCAGGGTGATGTAATTGGCTCAAGGCGGTATTTAACAGTGCCAACGGTATTACAACTTTCCCAGTGCCACCCTGGCGCCATAGTGCGTCGGTTGGTGACATTGTGCATCCTCTTTTCACCCATACTTCTTTTTCGGCCATTGGTGCAGCCGCTTGTAGCTCCATAATCTGTGTGGCTGGGAGATGGGTGTACCCTTCTCTTATTAACATCTCCCTCGCTATTCCCCTCCCTCTCCCTCTCTGTGAGTCTGTGGGGTTCCATATCTCACCAAAATATGCAGCATATTTCGCATGTGCGTCTGCTGCTGCATTTCCTTTTGAAACGTAGTCTTCTCCATTGGTGTGTGCGGTGCATTTTACTAGGGCTAGTTCTTGGGGGTCGTTTATTACTTCAATTAGTTCAGCCAACAAGAGGGCATGTTGTACTGGAGTGCCATCAGCTCTCCTAAACCCTCTCCTTCTCCATTTTGATAGCCCTGAGTGGACAGTGGATGTAACATATGCACTGTCGGAATATATAGTTACTCTTTTATTAAAACTTTCCTTTAATGCCAATATTAGTGCAACGAGTTCCGCCGCTTGAGCAGAGTAGTGCTGTGGTAATTGTACACACTTCATAGCCACACACACCGGCGCCTCCATCATTTTTACTACTGCTGCCCCAGTCCTTCGTATCCCATCTCCTTGATCAATAGTTGATGACCCATCAATAAACAAAAGCTCACCTCCCTCTAGTGCGTTTTCTTCAACTTTCCTAGTACATGAGTATATTTCAGTTACTTGGGTGCAGTCGTGGGCGTAATCTCTCTCTTCAATTACTTCTGCTAGGAACCTTGCAGGGTTAACCGTGCTACATCTAACAATTGCCAGTTCAGCTTTAGACAAAATAATCTCATAACCTGATGCCCTCTGTGTCGTTAATGTGGACTTAGGTTTATTCAATATCGCAAATAGTGCATGTTCCACAAATAGTGTAGTTGGACACCCCATAGTTATTGCTGATGCTTTTTCTACTGCAAAAGCAGCTGCAGCAAGACCTTGTTCACAAGAGAAGTGGCCTAACATTATAGGGTCTAAGTGACCGCTGTAAGATGCTACTGGTTTATAGCCCATGCTAGTTTTTTGGGCCAATACTGCTTTCATCACTGCTGAGTCGCAATGTGAAAATATAAAGAAGCGCCGCTCATAGTCTGGGGATGCAAGTACTGGAGCAGTTGATATCGCGTCTTTTAATTCGTCAAATGCCTCCCTCATTTCCATAGTCCATCCCAACTTTTTCTCCCCTTTATTTGCTTCCTTCAAACCCTCAAGCAGGGGTCCTATGTATGAGCTGTAATCAAATACCCATGCTCTACAGTAGTTGCACAGCCCCAGAAATTGCTGCAGTTCTCTCACAGTCTGTGGCACGGGAGTGCTTGAGATGGCCTGTGCTCTTTGTGGTGCAATCCTTCTTCCATGTTGGGATATCAGTTGACCAATGTAAAGTACCTGTTCCTGACAGTATTGTATCTTTTCCATGTCTACCTTGTACCCCTTTTCTGCCAGTATCGTCAACATTTTTAAGGAGTCCTCTCTACATTTACTTTCGTTTGTACTGCAAATTATTATGTCATCCACATACTGTAACACTGTGCTTTCCACCTCAACGTTACCCAAATCCATCTGTATTACTCTATTGAAAATTGAGGGTGATTCACAATACCCCTGTGGTAATCTGGTATGTTTCCACTTTGTATTTCGGTAAGTGAAGCTTGTCAAATCTTGTGAGTCTGGGTGTAATGGTATTGAGAAAAAAGCATTTTTAAGGTCAACCACTGTAAATCGTGATGCTTCTGCTGGAATGCCACACAATATTGTGGCCGGGTTTGCTGTTACTGGATACTCTGCTTCTACTATGTTGTTCAAGGGTCTGAGGTCCTGTATGAAGCGCCAAGACCCCCCTTTAGCCTTGCGCACCGGGTACACAGCTGTGTTACATGGTGATTCTGAGGGGACCAATATGCCATTGTTTATAAGGGCCGTTATGGTTTCATATATGCCCTCATCTGCCTCTTTTGACAATGGGTACTGTTTAACTCTTGGTAGTATGGCACCTTTTTTCAATTTTATCCTTACACCCCCTATGCTTTTTATGCATCCCACGTCATAAGGGCTAATAGTCCATAATGATTTGGGCACCTTTGACATATCCTCCTTAAAAAATGGGACTGGGGTGCCTGCGGGTGCCTCAAGTGCCATTGCAATTTTCTGTGCTACTTGTTTGTGAGCCACTCTTAGCCATATTTCTACACTCATCATGAACACCATTTCATTTTCTTCCTTTTCTTCTGAGAACAGCTCTTCATCTGACACCTGGGTCAGCCTACATCCTTCTGCTAGTGCTATCACCGCCCTCCATGCTCTCCCTTCTTTATCTTGGGCGTGCACAGCAACATAATCAGCTGTTGCAATAATGCTCTCAATGTCCACTACAAACACCTTCCCTTCTAGTTCATTAACTGGTGTTTCTGGTCGGAATAGATAGGCTGCTGGTCTCCTCCATATTTTCCCTTCTATCCCTGGCATCCATGCAAATGCCATGTCAGTGCCATATTGGAATATCTCGCCATCTACTGGCTCCGCCCTAATCGCTGTCTGTCCACAGTATGCTTGCAAAATCTGTCGTGCTGCGAGCATGTTAATCCCTGGAGTAGAGCAAATTATGCCATCCTCTGTAAAGGAGATCGTCATGTTCAACCTGTTCATTATGTCCCTCCCCAGTATATTTACTGGTGAGGCACTATAATACAAGAGTGGAACTGACAGATCATAATCTCCAATAGATAAGGGAACATTATCAGTAAATGGAACCAACCCTTTAGCCCCAGAAAATCCTTGGGTGTTCATGGCTTCGCCTGACATCTTAAATTTACCTTCCCTTATGCAAGACCGGGTTGCCCCGGTGTCAACAAGAAATGATAATTTTTTGTCACCTATCGTTACCTCTATGCGTGGTTCCTCCGCACTATTAGGTGTTACTGACAGGATGGGACACACCAAGGCCGTCTGTGGGCTGGCCTATTGGGGGTACAATGATTGGCCATTCCCTGTGTAAGGGTTGTGTCCCAACACCGTCACCCCACCCAATTGTGTTCGTTCATTTTGGGGTGGTGGTTGTATTAACGCTACTTGTTGTTGTGGCGGTGGCAGGTACTGTGTTATTTGTTGTTGTGGCAGTGAATAGGTTTGTGGCTGTTGTGTTGTTTGTTGTTGTGGGTCACTCCCTTTTTGTGACGTCTGCTGTTGTTGTATGCCCTGCTGTTCTTGTAATGTCCTGGGTTGTGCTTGTTCATTCCATGCTGGTGTTCCTGGCCTGACCCTACATGTACGTGACATGTGTCCTAATAGTCCGCAGCTCCAACACACGGGTGGTTCCCTGTTTTGCCATGGGAAGCTCCCTGTGTTGTCCTGGTATACGGGTTGCCCTGTGGGGTAGTTATTTCTTAGTCCCCCAGCCTGTTGTTGGGTATTATATCCATATCCTCTCCCCCTCATAAACCCTCCTCTCCCTCTGTTATAACTATAATACCCAGTTCCTTGCATTGGGTACCCTCCTCCCATGTTTGGTGCGTGTAATTGCAGAGGCGGCACTTGCTGTATTACACCTTGTGGAGGCGTTATTTGTGCGGGATCTTGTGCAGCCACTACTTGCGTTGGGCTTTGGGCCATTGGTGTGGGCGTAGTTATTAGTGCCCCTTCCATTGTGTATTTAGTAAGTTTTTTCTGTACTAATTTGGCCTCTTCTGTTTTCCTATCCTCTTCCTTTTGTTTCATTTTTCCTTGCCATGTTCTGCAGTGATGTACTATAGTCAGTTGTATTTCTGGCCATGGTTTTGCTTCCATCCCCACTACTTTCTTTAGTTGTTTTTGAACTCCTTCTGGGAGCCCTTGTACTAGTATATGATAAAATATGGCTGGTGTTTTGTCCCATTGTTCTCTAGTTTCCATGCGCCACTTCTCTTGAACATCCTGGATATAATCAACAGGATCCTCATTTTCACCCATCTTACGGGAAGTAATGGCTCCTATGTCTGATGTGTCTGGGTACTGCACTCTCAGTGCCTGCCATAGCGCATGTCTGCAGTTTGCAAATGGTGCCCCATCATGCGATGTGTTCGTTATTGTTACCCCATGGAATCCCGCTCTTTTCCAAATGTCATCCGCTCTATCCCCTAATATTGATATTAACAGGCCCTTCACATCTCCTACTGCTAGTTTCTGTCCTGCGGTGTGTTTTTCCATTTCATATATCCACTTACCCGCACCTCCACTTAGTGATGGGAGCCTACATTTTATATTTTCCTTATCCGTATGTTTCCAAGGTACATACTGTGGTCTAACCCCTCCTCTCTCCAGCAGTGGCATTACATTCTGTCTTGTGTCACCCTTTACGCTCCATAATGTTGAGTCTTCACACCCCTCCTCTTCCCCCATTTCTTTTACTACTTCAAATTCTTCCTTACTACCTCTGCTCCTACCTCCCTCTTCTTCCTTTCCCCTTTTTTCATCATTTCCTGTGTTCAATATGGGTATGTTTATTTGTCTGTCTTGCCTGCGACTAGGGAGGTCCCTAAGCCGACATGCATAAGGTGTAAGTTCATTCATGAAGGGCGCGAGCTTTATTCTGTGCAGAGAGCGCGCGGTAGTTGAACATGTAGGGCGTGACGTGGGAGGGTGCGATGGTGATGTGGGTGGCGTGGTTTCATTGGTTTGTGTTTCCCCTATTCTTTTCACTTCCTCCTTACTTCTCTCCAGCTCCTCCCATCTTCTACTCATCCAGGGCGAATCTATGTTTGTTCTAGTAAGGTATAGTTTATCTAAGCTTTCCCTTTCACTCTTCCTTCCATCCTTCTCCACTCCTCCTTCCTCCTCACTGCAAAAATCATTCATAAATATCACCCCCCACTCTGCCTTTTTTCCTTTTATTGTTACTGTTTTTAAGTCTATTAGGTCTCTTTCTCCCTTTCCGTTGTTACCAACTGTCCCCCTTTGTGCTGATGTTGTTGCTACCTCTCTACTTTTATATACATCTCCCCATCTTTCACTCTCCCAACCCCTCTCTTCTCTTCCTCCTTCACTCCTCTCCTCCATTTCCCTACTATTTTCCTCCCTTTTCCTTTTCAACTCCTCCATTACTTCGTTGCTCATCTGTTCCAATATCCTTTCATCCTCTTTCTTCCTTTCCCATTTCACCCTTTCTCTTTCTACTATACTCTCTATTACCTTCCCCTCTTCATATTTCTTAGTTGCCTCTGATATTATCCTCCTCCTCCATATTTCCATTTCTTTTTCCTTTTCTTCTTCTTCCTTCTTCTTCTCTCTCAGCACTACTCTTGATACCCTATCTGCTGCTCCTTTTACCCTTTCAGCTTCTCTCTTTTGTTCCTCACTTCGTTCCCTTAATTTTTCCAATTCGTCCTTACCTTCTTTCCTTTTCCTCACTCTCTCTCTTTCCTCCCGCTCAAGTTGTTTGATCAGTTCATTCTGCTCATCCCTTAGTTCTGCTAATCTTTCCTCCAAAATCTCTTCCTTCTGCCGTAGTAGCTCCTCTCCCCTCATTTCACTCTCTCTGGCACTATCCTCGTTTGTTCTCCTTACCGCCTCCCTTTCTTCTCCAGTTAGTGAGCCTCGTAATTTCAACAATATCTGTGCAGCTATCCACTCATCGTTTCCTATCTCTACAGTCTGCTCTTCTCTAATCCTCCTGTCCCCCATTGGTATCTTCCCATGAGCCACATATGGTGGAGGGCTGTATGCCGGGTTTGAGTATCCTTCAGCCGCCCTTAACTGTCCTGCTATTTCTCCTAATTCTCTTAAAGGGTACAACCCTCCTCCCTCTGTTTTCACTCCCGGTGTTATGGGTATCCCATTGCTCGGTTCCTTTTTTATGTCGTCTGATTTATCAATCTTTTCTCCTCCCTGTCTTTCGTTCCCCGTATTCTTTGTGCTTTCGCACTCCTTTTCCCCACCCGTTCCTTCTTTCTTAATCTCCTTTTCTTCCGGTGTTTCCCCCATAGTGAACATTCCATTTGGTCCTGGTCGAGACCCCTGGAACATCCTCCATAAGTTAAACACCTCCACATGGTTTGCCAACTTCTTCCCCTTGTATGTATTGTGCAGATGGTTCAGTAGTGAATGTTGGGCATATGGATCGAAACTACCATTAGGCGGCCATGGTGTTAACATTTTGTTATCTGTCCCCTGGGTCCACTCTGTGCTGTACTTAATTAACTTCTCCCTATGTGGTGGCAGTGTGGTGCATATGTGCTGTAGTGGGGTAGTGAGGGTGTTCCCCCACCCTCCCGACCCTCTCCCGTATGACATAAATTCACTCCCCTTGTTACCCTTCCCCTTACTAGCAGTTTACGATATACAACCTTGTATTGCTTACCTCGCCCCGCAAGTGTGGGGACTTTCGACAATCCTTTTGACAAATTATGCAATAATAATAAATATGATGTTATATTATATTCCTTCCCCTACGGCCCCCTGCGGCCGAAGCGCACGCAGCCCCCTGCGGCTGCGTACCCCTTACGATGATCTTATACAGTCGTCCTGTTTCTCTGTTCTCCTCCCCCGTTTACACTTGCCGTGGCCGGCGTTCTCCGTGCGCAGCCACGCCCCTTTCCCCTTTTTTCGATCCACTGGTTTATAGTTTATCTCCGTACCAGCTCCTTTATCATGCTTCTCTTCCCCACCACTCTCAAACCCAAAATTCCTTGTGCTCGCGATATCCTATTAAATCCCTACTGGTGACGTCACCGATTTCTTCGAGCTACTGGTATATTCTTGTTATGTTTTTTAAGTTCAAAATACACTTGCAATCTACCCCGCTAACCCTACAGCTGTCTTCCTGTCTCTCCTGGAACAAGGTAATCTCATCAATAATATAACCGGACTGCGCACGCTGCGTCGCCTCGCGTGTGATACGCCCCTTAACAGGAGGGCTTAACCAGCCAATTATCTTCCGTTTTGGGCAACTATGTAACTAGCTACCGCCCACAGGGAAACGTCATCTACCTATCGAGTTTCTTGCTCGAACAATAGGGAACCTCATCTACTCATTGATCAATAAATGTCAAGTCGTAGGAAACCACACACACCCACCCTCACACTTAGTCGCAATTTAGACCATCAGTGTCTTACGAGCGGCTGCACGTGATGTTTTCGTGCCCCGCCCCCCTCTTTCGCGTAACGTTAGCTGACTGTTACGAGTGGCTGCACGTGATGTTTTCATGCCCCGCCCCCCTCTTTCGCGTAACGTTAGCCGACTGTTCTCGCACTCGTTTTGCTACCATTCATTCCATTAGCAACACTCAGTTAAACCTTCGCCGCACATCTCTACAATACCTCCCCCCTCCCTTATTTACTTCCTCCCCCTCCCTCACAATTTCGCATTGCTTGTTGTGCGTGTCATGCTCACCAAGTTCTCTCGATGCAGGGCCGCTCGACTGCGTGCACCCTCCAAGCGGCTCGCCACCTCCCCTCGTCTGGACCACGTCTGGACACTCGCCGACCGCGGGCGGGATACTTCTCAACCGGCTCCCGAGGGCCAATATCCGGATTGCGCTGTCCGGTCTTCTCGCGGCTCCGCGATGGTCCTGTAGTCCTCAGAAGGGGGCAACGGCAGAGGGGGCCGCGCCGCCGGGCCTCCTCGCAACGGGAGTGCCTGGAAAAACTAAAAATAAAAGTTGATCTTAAACAGATCTCAGCAGTGCCTCCAACTTGTCGGGGGGAAATTCTGCCGGGGTCGGCCGGGCCGTCCGCAGACCTCCGGGCAGGGAGGCCCCAACTCCTCCCGTATATCCCAGATGAGATAGAGTATGAGACACACACAAGGAGCAAGGCGACTCTGCTGTTTATTTATACAAAACGGCAGGGATGGGTCAAGGAGCGTACGCGTCCGTCCTGACACACACATAATCGTGGGGCTCGCAGGCCCTTTTTACTGCATTATGACGCGCTACTTGCGTCACTTCAGAAAGTTAACAAAAAACCTATCGCCACTCTTAATTGGTTGCTCGAGTGGTAGGGTTAGTATAGTACACATATAGAGAATGATATTAGTGGACAAGGTGTAGTCAGGTGGTATATCTGGGTTGTCCCTATAATTGGATACATAAGAATTGTTACATGAAGGCTCCTGAGGATTGGCTAATGTTACTGACGTCTGAGATAAGAGCCCCATGTTCTGATTGGTGCATCCGTGAGCTCCCCAGCCTGGGACCACCGTTGTTCCCAGCTCTCGGTGTACCTGTGTTTGCAACAATGTTTCAATATGGGTACGTGCAGACAATGTGAGGATTTATTCATAGGTGGAAGGCTGACCGCTCCCACTGTAGCAGGTGTCCATTGAGCCTTTCAAGTATCTCGGCCTGTGTCTCGTAGTGAGGGACCCAGACGCCTTTTCTCTCCTGGGTTTTGGCATCTCGTCAGATTCGGCTTGGTCACGTGAGGCGGGACCGTGTTTGAGGCAGAATTCTGCACAATTAATATTGCTTTTCCACTGTGTGTCTGGTTTAATTTGTAGATATGACTTTAACGTTGGTACGCGGAGTGCGAGGTTGCAACATCGTGCCTTTGATGATTTGTTCTTGGATGTGGGCTTGCAACATTGCGACCTTGGCTGGTTGCTCCATCGGGTTCTTTCTGCAGGATCAGCAACCTGACTCTTGCTTTGTTAATGTCCACGGGAGCTCTTGTTTGAGGCCTACTCGGGCCTGGTGCTTAAGTAGTCTGTTTGGTGCATAGGTGCTTTAGATTATAGTAGCATACATTTCCATGACCAGTATCGTGTTTCCATTATACCTCTCATGGTGGTAACGGGTTTCAAGGGAAGCGTGAGCAAGCGTTATAGATGAGTTCATGATGCATCTTGCGTTTCTGCATTCTGAAAGCCTATGTAAAAATAATAAAGATGCACGTCCGTGAATATGCCTGTCGCCTACGTCAGAGCACTGAGTATGTTCTTCGTGTAGATTGGTGTGGAAATGTTAAGTGTGTATACTTGTACAGATGTGCTTCCCGTTGTCTAGGTCGTCATGGCATCTCTAACGACGTGTGGTTTTTAGTCTAGCTGATCCGAGCCGCAGGTGTCGGCATGGCCAGTGCGGGCTGCTGGGCAGGCAGGTGGACACATCCGTATGTTCCTGTACCAGGGTACCTGGTCGTCTGGTAAATGGACAAACTCTTCTCGCGGCGGGTGTCTGGGCCGTGACCCTCTAGGCCAAGCGCGAGAGGTGAAGGACGGGAGCCTGTTCTTCCATTCTCCCACTTCACATTGTTCAGACGCTTCACATTCATATATGTGCCGCTGATAGTGCCGGTTATAGATATGTAGGTATCATTATGTTATACAGACAAAGGTTTGCCTAAAATGGTTAAACACAATTGAAGGAGACCTTTGGAAATCTGTTTTGGGCCTAGCAAGATCTGTGCCGATTGATTTAATTTGATTGGAGTTTGGTTTGATGTCAATTGCAGCCGTAGTTTTGAAAAACAGAGGTTTAATGTACATTAAAGGATATGAAAGCAAGGAACAGTGTGTTGCTGAAGGAAATGGGAAAGTAATGATTAAACATGGGAAAGATACAGGACTTTGTGCATGGGTCAACTATGTAATTGGACTCAAGATAAGATCTGATATGATATCATATGATATTTTATTTATAGTGTGCCTGTACACAGGTGTTTCATGGTGCAACGAGGCAGGGGAGGGGAACAATGGGGGACAACACAACAATCTAACTAGGCCCAGTGACTTTGAGAATGCGCAAGTGCAGGGTACTTTGCACTGAAAGACTCCTTCGAACAAAAAGCTGAAAGACAGGGATTGAACCAACAATTAGATCCATATGGAATCAATGCATAGATACCACACCCATATCCTGAGGCAATATATATGTCTTAAACCTCAACTTTATTCAAAGAAATGCTCGGCTGTTCAAATACGAAGATTCTCTTTTAGAATTGATAATTTACCAATTCTAACAACATTAGGCCCGATAGAGGGTATTCCACGATTACAGCGGACATGTAGGTTTTGTAAAGCCCCCTTGGTACAAGAAAATGCAAGGCATGCGTTGACAGGATGTGAAAAGCTATAGGAAGTATACAAGAGACTATTGGGACCTTTTGTGCATAATCCCATGTCCACTACCACTGATGTATTTTGGAGACGCTGTATCAATTCTGTCAATAATAGTCTGCTCATCGCTTTCTACAATGTGTGGAAAGCAGTACATGAAATGTTAGAGAAAGTCTAAGGACATTTGATGAAATTGTTTTATAGTGAAAAGTGATTTTAAGACTGAAGAATGAAATGTAAATAGTAATGATATGTTATGAATGATGGAATGTGAAATAGTTCTTTGTACTAATAGCACATTATATTAAATAAATAAATAAAATAAAGAGTAATGTAAACAGATTTAAACTGATATCTGGTAAAATTGTGTGACCTTTTAAAAAATATAGGATTTGCTTTTTCACGCAGGGGATAGAAACGGGTTGCTGCAGGCAAAGGAGAAATAGTGGGAAACAGGAATCCCACTCATTATTTGTTCCCACTCTGTTGGACAGTTTCCTACAGTGAACACAATACATTTTTTTGCCAATAATTTTAAAGAGGGGGTGACCATGTTTGATTTTGTGCCATTCATTAAATTGGAAGTAGCTATATGCCTGATTATGGGTGGGGTGGTCATGGTCAAAGATGTGAGTTGGAATCACCTGAGATCTTTACTGCATCGTTTACATAGAGAGTGCAGCATCAGAACATTACCCCTAGTTACTCAAAGTAATACTTGCTATCTACACTCATACAGTAAACATCTCATAAAAACATGAAGGCCCTAAGAGCTTGGCAGTAGAAGTGGAGCCAGAATAATCCAGGGTGAGAAAATAAGGGAAGGCTAAGATTCCTGATAGGCAGACCCACAAGTTAAACTTCATCTTGTGGACAAAGTGGTTGTGCCTGCAGAGGTATTATGAATGGAAAATCAGAGAAAGGACTCTGGAGTCGTATTGGAAATGGACAAAGCAAGAATACGTGTATTACAGCACAGTACAGAAAAGTTCCCTTGGGTTTTTGGTCTATCTTCCTGCGACACAAACTTTATCAAATGGACCTTATCTGTCGCACATTTGGAGTAGAAAAAGGATGAACCCACTCCTTTGTATGTGTTTCAGCCCCACAGCCTTTTTCAAAACTGGACAAGTGTATTTCTCATCACATCTTAAATTCTTTATTCTTTATTAGTTCTGCATTCTCCCATCTAAATCTCTGGGATAACCCCTTGTATCTTACAGTCTGATGATAATATGATGCTAGATTATCAGCAGACTGCAAGCTCCAAGGGATTATCCCAGAGATTTAGAGTGGAGTGATGAGAAATACACTTGCCCAGTTTTGAAAAAGGCAGTGGGGCCCGAAACACGTGTTAACATTGAGGGGCTGAAAGATGTAATAAATTCACATATAAACCAAATTCAGTCTTCAATTATGTGTGGGAGGTCTGGCACAACCAGTGAGTATAGCATTTATTGTGCAAACGTTTATTACAGGTTTGCAAACCATCCAAACAAACAGCACCCCATCAGCCCACCGCCCAAACTGCGCCAACCCGCCATCAAGTCGCCTTCTCCTTATATTCCCTCTGGGTCTGGTCCCTCGTAATACAGGTCACATCCGTTTGTCCTTCCCCGCCCCTCAAAGTATCACAATATGTTTCATTGTATACATTCATAGTCCCGTTTCTGTTTCCCGTTTGTTTCCCATCATCACGTGATCCTCCGCTTCCAGGTCAGTCGCTCTATTCTGACGATATCCAGAATAGTCCTCCTTAGTTGAGTGGTTTTGGGCCAACGCCCCTGGCGCACTTCCGTTCGAGAATAAGGTCCCATTGTCCAAGCTGGCTTAAACCAGGGCAATCCAAGATGGAGGCCTAAATGGCCTTAAGCCAGTGCACCCAAGAGTCTTCCAAAGTCTGTTTCAGTAGCCTTTCCACGCGTGTCAATTTCAGGGAGCTATGAGGGCAAGTGTTACCTAAAGCCCAATAGTGGTGATTTCACTATCCATTGTCCGCTATAATAAAAAGAAACATAACAAACGCTCTGGTACATATATCATATGAAATAACACAATCAGTCTCCTTTATGATCGTAGTCATCTTGTTATCTTTATGGCTATATTTTCAGCACCCGGGGTCATCAGCATTCACAATTCCACTTTTGCAGCTACTTCGCAACTAATCTAGCTCAACTTTCTATATCCCTGTGCTACATTCCCCAATTCCCCTATTTTTCATTTGCACAGATAATTCTATTGTAATATACCCCTGACTATGGTCCATTCCTGCTTTTTATTTGTGCAGGTAAACCATCTACCTTTTTCATTTTGCTTTTACAATACACACAATCACCCTCAAGGTTCTGAGGGGTTTGCAACAATTTATTCCAGCTCCTACTGCAACATTTCACTTTCTTGCTTCATTTCTAGCAGGACTAAAGAGGGGCTGAGGTCATTGCCATTAATAAGAACAGGAGGCGAGCTGAATGGTCCGTTTTATATTACGATGGCTCCTGGCTGGCAACAGCACCACATGCAACACCAGGTTGCCCCTGCCAATAGGAGAGACAAAATTGTGAGACATACTGTGGGCCACCTCAAACACTTATTTTTCACTGTCTCTAGCACCTGCAAGCTCTTGGCCACATGTCTGACTGCAGTTTCTACTTCCTCTAAATCCTTAAGTCACCGTGGCACAAGTTTGGGCCACCCTTTCAGAAACTGCACATACACCTTCACCATCCTCCTCTCTGTAGCTGGCCAGAAAACAGTAAATCTGAATGAATAGCAACATGCAGATCTGATTCTGCTGAAGCTACCAATTCTACATACTGAGCCTTTCCCCAAAACAACTTTCTCCCTACTTTGAGGAATCTGAGGGTTTCCTCACCGTTTTCCCTGGCAATGTCTCGATCCAGGTGGATCGTGCCTCTGTGGGTGAATGTGCGAGGGAGGACAACCTGGTGGGAGGTTTAAAACCGACAGGAACAGAGAAAATGGTGTCAGCTGTGGAAGCAGACCCACAGATTGCGGGCAGAGCACAGACCCTTACTGGAAGATGGCGCAGGACAGAAGAATCACTCGAGATCCCACGACAGATGCAGAGCGTATGCAGCGGGAAGCAACACTGAGGGAAGCTGGAAGCCTTTGGTAGACTGCAGAGAGGGTGCAGTCATGACCAGACAAAGCTTCAGGACAAAGCCCAAGCTGCGAGAGAAGCATTGATGGCAGGAGCAAAGCCATAGAGAGCCGTGGCAGAGGAAAAGTGAGGCACCACACGAGAGAGAGGGATTGTGGCAACTGGAAACCTTGCTTCATCACCATGTCCAACAACCAGTGAGTCAGTTTAGACAGGGTGACACCGGCCACGACAGGCAGGCAGGCTTTTCATACCCATGAGGACATTTGTTTTGAATACCGATCTGAATGGAAGCAAGTACTGTTGAATCCCAATCTGAATTAAAGCATTTCTTTGAATTTCGAGCTGAATGGAAACTATTATTTGTTGAATGCCAAATTACATGCAAGATGTGAAAGAGCAGTTGTGAAAATATTTAAGGACCACATGAGAAATAAAAAGGGGACTTTTTGGAAGACAGCCTTTTTCTAAATATATGAAGCCATCTAAATCTAAAAGCCTTGTGAATGTATGAAAACAGCAAACAAATGAAAGGTGGCAAAACAGGCGTGATAAAGCATCATGAGAATATGAAATGAGAGAAATCCTTTCACCTGGCAGGAAAGTGAACATGACTTCACTGTAGAGCTGAAGCAGTGGCATTGTGTATACAAGGAACTGAAGAGAAGTGGCAAGTAATATGTGTCAGTTGCGTGACCTGTAATGGGTGGATCGTGTGGTCCGACAGCTGCGTCTAGACTGAGGATATATGCCTATTAAAAAGCCACTCAGATAACTAAAGAGAAACGTGTGATTGAATATAAAGGATGTTTCGTGTTAACTCAAGTCAAGGAACTTTACTTTGTGAATCTTGTGAAAATTAACCAAATCATATGAGCTGGGACGTATCACTGAGAAATATGTTTTGAATAAATTGAAAGACTTGAATGCCTGGGGACGGGAAGCCCTTTATATGGTGAACTGTCTTGAAGCTTGTGGAAGGGAATCCCTTTGCATTGCAAACTATCTTGAGATTTGGGGAAGGCAACCCCTTTGCAAGCCAAGAGGGAGAAGCTCTGAACAATTATTGAAAACGTATTAAGACTTAACCCTGTACACTTTTCCCAAGTATTAGGTGAGGGCCAGGTTAGGTTTGGACACAGACAGAACTCTTGATTTGGACATCCTGATGCAGCATTTCCTTAGTTTTTGTTAGGTAGGGAAAACCCCCTTAGAAAAGGGCCAGTTTTTATTTGGGGGGGCACCAATTTCCCCCTCGGGCACCTATTTTTACCTATACCCAACCCCCCAACCACTTATCTGCCCTTTGCCACCCCCCCTAAAAAATTAGATGAACTGTCAAACACATTTATACTGCAGGCTTTGTAATGCCTGGCGATGAAAAAACTTTGTACCCTTAAATGGCCCTATCAGGTGCAAGCTGTAGAGAAGCCGGAGAAGGAGAGGCCTGAGAGAAAGAAGCAGAAGGAGCAGTGTATGCTCTGCGGGCCGTTGCAGCTGGTGGCGGGGCAGGAGAAGTGAAAATACGCCGGGACCATTGTGGGACCTGAGACGGTCTGTGCCTCTCATTATCCCCCTTGTAGAGGTCATGCAGCGGAAAGCGGCGAAGGAAGATGCTTCCACCTAGAAAGCACGTTGTGCAGAGTTTGTGCAGCAGGAGGCAAGCATAGCAGAGAAAGCCGAAAGATCTGAGGTGGCTAGATCGCACCAGAGATTCCCAACAGTGCAGGAAGTCACCAGGCAGCATGGCAGTGGTGAAGACAAACTAAAAGGACCCATTCGCCAGGTCGAGAAGAGGCAATACTGCTACTGCTGGAGGCTAGCAAGCACCGAGCGAAAGCGGCTTACCCAGTGAGTCTCCCACTCGCGAGTGGCTACGGAGCGCTCAGCTGCTCCTCGCGTGTGCCAAGCCTGCCGAGTCATTCGCGCATGAATGAAAACGGTATTGCTATTGAATACTGAACTAGCAGAAAACAACAAAAGTGGTATTTAGTGAAACAAAGTAACTGTGATATTCGTTTTGTGAGTTTACGGAAGTCCCAACAACCCTGTGAGGGAGCAACCTTAAAAACTGACATGTGCGAGCAATCCTCAAGCCCAAAGAAAGTAAAACCTTGGCAATTTAAACACAACAAATATTGCAAGAGGCCAGAGGAAAATAATAAGGCTCCAAAGGGTTGTGCAAGTCATTGCTTATGTTTTGGGAAAATTATACCTGGTTTAAACTCACATTGCCAATGTCAAGTCAGAAACAGGAAAAGACTTTGTCCTGACCACTGTGTTGTAATTGATGCAGAAGGGAAAGAAAGGTGGCAAACAGGCTGCCCTTCTGGAATAAGTTATCCAGAGGGAGATGAGCATCGTTTTGCCAAAAAGTCCTACTGTGGATCAATGTGAATCTTTTATTCAGAGAAGGGTGCTAACATTTCAATACCAAAGAAGACTATTGAAGTTTTTCAAGCACTTTTCTTTTCATGTTGAAAAAGTAAACGGGCAGGGGAGTATGCCCATAGGGCAATAAGTGATTGCCCAGAAGAAACCTGATGAAAGAGTAAGCTATATAGTAGAAGGTGCAAATGCTGAAGAGTGGTACTAATAGAGAACAACATGTGGAGTTGTGACATTTGAGAAACAGTTGTAAAACCAGGTTGAAGCAAAATCACAGTTCCTTCTGCAGTTAAAACTTTTGGTGAACCATCCTAACCAAATTATTTGTTGTTACTACAATCATGAGGAGTGAGAGCTTCAGACTTTTGCAGGACACTTTTTGAAGCAACAGAGCTTTGTGAATTTGAGCACAAGAACTGTGTTTAAACGGATTTCCATGTTTTTCCTTTGAATTGTGGAGAAAGCTCTTATTCGGATCTGGGGAAGGGAAGTTCACCGAGACCATGAGTAGACACACTGATCATATTGTGAAGCAAATCATATGTTAAATATTTGTGTCGAATTTAATAGACATATATTTCCTTTTTGCTCTGTTTATTGTACAAGTGTGAGGGGTAGACATACCTTGCTTAGAGTGTTCCTTTTTAGGTTGTTAAGGCAGGGAAATACCCATTAGAGTAGGAATAGTGAGGCGTTTATCCAACCTGTTTACTGAAATAAAATTGCTAAAATTTAAAACTCTTTACAAAGTTGTCCGCCTCACATTTCTTACCCCTCATACAACACATGCATTTCAATGGAAGCGGTGTTCCAAACATTGCAAGAAATAAACTGAAACAAAGTTGCCAACAGGGCACAAAGCCCCACCATCCCAGCCTTTGATACGAGCTGCGCTCTTTCATGTTAGTGTTATCAGGCAGGGTAGCATATCGTAATCCAATCAGCGAGGATGAATATACTCCTGAATGATTCACACATGCTCTGAGGCAGGCAAAAAGGCTTGTAATATGATTACTACCGTCTGCTTACGCCACTTTTCCAAAGAAAGTGGGAGCCTAAAACATGCTTGCATATACCAACAATGAAACACGTTAGAAGCGAGAGATGTGAAGGCAAGCATTCGTACACGCTAGGCGAAGAGACTTCATTACTAAGACATGCACAGTAAAGTCTAAAGCCTTGCCTAACACAAGCAAGAAACAGTTGTTAAAACACAGCAGTTGCAATACCTGTTCAGTATCATAATGCAGTAATATGCAGGAAGAGTACATACAATTCACAATTCCAAAATGTTCCCCCGCACCACTTAATAAATGGGAGCAGATCAAGGGAGCCCGACTCCTCCAAGAGTGCTTCCCCAAGAATTTATTCTTTTAATGAATGGAAATGGGCCATTTTCCAGCACTATTTTCGAAGAAAAGTTGTAGAAAAAAACCATAGGATTTGCAATTAGTTTTCTAGGGGGAACTCACAAACTATTGCAATATTAGAAATTGCCAGTTCACCAACAATGACAGGAGCATTCCGCAGCAACAAATCCTGTATGTGTCCATAAGAAAAATTAGCCAATTAAAGGGATCCATATTTGTGGCATATCATTGAGGCAATGGCTGATATAAATGTGTCAATATTTGTCTCAGTCAGATACTTTTTGAATGTTAGCGCTGAATCATGATCCCGGGAGACCAGGCAACCAGCAGTGTGCGCTGTGCAGCACTCCAGTCGAGTTTGAAGAATTTTAAAATATTGTGGAGTGGTAAATTCAAAGGTGTCTAGAAGGGAGGGATGCACATTCAAGCTAAAGAAGTAATGCAGTAACACCAAAAAGTAACTTGGGGGTGGGTGTCATCACGACGCATGCACAATACACCTAGTGTGTCACTCGTTAGGGAGCAGGGAAGTACACGTGCTAAAACGAGAACGTACATGTCGTTTTAACTAGCAGGTAACTAGGGATAGGTAAGCACGCTGCCGTGATGAAAAGTACACATGCAGGAATTGCAATATTGTTATATATTGTTTAAACGTAACTTAGAAGTGAAAGGAGGTTAACGGTTAGATGTATTAATGAACAACAGTATGGCCATGTTTAAGCAGGCCCATGGCAGACTTCATAAAAGCAATCGTTATGTATTGTTTGAAAGGCTGCCGCACAGTAAAATGTAATTTCTGCTGACACGTAGAAAAAGTGGATCAGCGCACCCAGTAGCTTATTATTTGTTGCCAAGGGAAAGGTTTCTCATGGGAAGAGAACTGCAGTTGAATAGTAGGTGCAGTTCCATACGATAATTTGAAGGTCATTGAGCTGGGTAATTTGGTCTCGCCAACGGTGTCCAGCTACGTTTTTACTAACCAAAGCTGCCACGATGCAAGGGAAAACGTGAGGGAGGAGGGGAACAAATCAAGATACTGAGATATGGTGTCCCAGGAGCTGTAACAATGTCTGTGGCTCGTGCTATCCTCAAACGCAGGATTTAGCTTGGAGCAATTATCTATTTATATGTCCAGCTGTGCCAGCCAATTATAGCTAAGAGTTTATTTTTTTCTGGTCAGCTGAACAGGGGAGTTGCTAGGTCTGGAAAAGACCCAGGGCTAAGCTGATGTCGGAACTGCTGGGACTGGGGGCTAGCTAGTCTTTTGGCTGTAGCTCCTGAGATTGTATTCGGGGCTACAACCAAAAGATCAGGGGCTATAGCCCCCTTAGTCCCCCCCTAGCAACGCCCCTGCAGCTGAAGTGATGTAGTTAGGGGCGGGATATTTTGATATCATGATGTCATGAATGGGTTTTGGGAGGGTTTTGTTCCAGGAAGTGTTTCTAGCAATCAGCATTCAACAATGTAAAGTGTCCCTTATGAAACTTAGGGGCCGATTCATGGAACAAATGTGCACCGAAAATCCCAGCGCAAGGTGGCGTAAGGTGGCGCAAGGTGGCGCATGGTGGCGCAAGCGTGAGAAAGAAAGCGCACGCGCACACGTGCGATTCAAGGAAGGCGATGCGCGTGTTTTCCACTGGTTGTGCGCCAAATCCGTGCGTGGCGCACACGGGCACACACGTAATTGCAACAACCTGAACGCTGTGCGCGACGCGCACAGGGACAGCGCACAACATCTGCACACACACCAAAAAGGGGGCGGGACACGGGGCTTAATGCACGGAATGGGGAACAACGTGTGAAAAAGAAGGCGTAACTGGAGAAGTACCGCAGGGAAATACACGGAACGCCCACATGCACGCGAACAACTCGTATTCATGGATTTGAATACGGGAAACAAGCGCACGCTAAAAGATGCGCACCGGCATCAACACGTCTGCCACAGGAAGGCAGGCATAAGCGTCCCCACGCACAGTATAAAAGCACGCACAAACAACAAACACGTACATACCGCTACAGTGAATGCCCCATTTGTCGCAGCACTGATCGTGGGACACCGCAAGAGGAGGAGAATAGCCAGGGCCCGCATTTTTCCCCCCGGACTAGCCTTTTTGGGATGCCTGATGACCAGGTCTACGGCAGGTATAGGTTTCCACCTCGTATCATCCTAGACCTGGTCAGGGAGTGGGAAGATAACCTTACATCCCCCACCCTCTGCTCCCAAGCATTGAGCCCCTTGGAGAAGGTGCTCAATGTCCTGCATTTTTTGGCCACTGGATCATTTCAGCGGACTACTGCCATAGTGGGGGGGGGGTCTCACAGGCCACACAGTCTCGCTGCCTACACCAGGTGTTGGCAATCATGACTGCGCGCCCCTCAGTCCGCAGGCACATATACATGTCCAGAACACCCGCAGAAAGGCAGGCCATTGTCCAGGACTTTTACAGATGGCACACTTCCCCAAAGAGTTTGGTGCCATAGATTGCACCCATGTGGCCCTACGTCCACCTAGGGCCACTGAGCACATCTACCGAAACCGCAAGCACTGGCATTCCATCAATGTGCAGGTGGTATGAGATGACAAGGGAATCATCACCTCTGTCTATGCAAACTACCCTGGCTCCACCCATGACAGTTTCATATACAGAATGTCTGCCCTGAGCCGGGCCCTGGAAGCTGGGCAGCATGGCGACACATGGTTCCTAGGTGAGTACAAATGCCCGTGCACATGCATGCATGTCACACACACACAAATACACAAACCCCAATAATCACAACCATTATCACCTCTCCAGGGGACATTGCCTACCCTCTGAGCAACCACATGATGACGCTAATCCGGAACCCCACCACCCCACCTCAGGTAAAATACAACGCTGCCCATATTGCAACCAGGGCCATAGTGGAGCGCACATGCGGAGTGCTCAAGTCACGCTTCCGCTCCCTTGACCGCTCTGGTGGGCAGATACTCTATGCACCTCTAGTAGTGTGCATGATCATTGTGGCAGCATGCGTCCTGCACAATGTTGCAACACGGCAGGGCGTACCGGTGGACATGGTGGTGCCCCTACATCCCCAACCACAGGCACAGGCGCTGCCCATGGGAGGGGAAAGGGAACGTGGTGAGGCAGCCTGGACCCAGCTTATGGCCACATTTGTCACCTAAACTCCCACCCCTGCGGAGTGCACACAGGCCTGGCACATACCAGGTGACAATCGATGATGACAAAGAGACAGTCAACTGTCATAACCTTACCACCCTGAGAATGTTGTCATGGAAGTGCCACATTGTGTGCATCCCTAGCTACTCAAACCTAACCAATCCTGTGTGACCAAAAGGTACACATGCAAGGTGTGTATCACACGGACCTGCAAAACAGGCCATGACAATCACTGGTATGTCACCCAAAGCCACCAAAACCACAACATGACATGGCAAGCAATAGCAAAACACCAACACAGTAACAATAATGTACACATTGGCATGTGAAAAATGCAAAGTGGCGTCAGACAATGATGCCTGACATGGAATCAGATGAAATGACTGACCAACAACCTCCCACACAAAGCAAGTCATACCCAAATGCATAACAACAGTTGTAGCTTGAACATAACAATGAATGCCTGTTCACATGCACATTGTGCACAGCAAAATCAACACTGCATAATACGTGTGCTGTGTCCATCTCCTGCAACACACTGCTCAGCACACAGCATAGTGACCAGCCATTGTGTGTGACACACACCATGAGCATCACATGAAAACAACAAACTAAATAAAAAAACAAATCACGCATGTACAGGATCCACAAATCGTCACAGATCATGTGCTGCAGGGACACAGTGGGCCCCAGAAGGCAAACTGAGTGCACATGTGGACATGGATGGGTGGTTGTACATGTTGCGGATCATAGTGCGAGTGTGTGTGTCAGTAGGGACATGCACTCAATACATGCATGTGCAATCAAGTGACCATCAGTGTCCTCATCACATGTGAACATTGCCCATGTGTACACCACAGCATGTCAAACTACAACTATACCCTCACAGCTGAAAGGTAAGCACAACACATGAACAGCCATTGATCAGCAGAATACATCAAGTACATAGGATACCACAATTACAATGTCAGGATGCCCATCACACTGTGGGGCAAGGCAATTGTCCAACAACAAAATACCCCCCTCCCTCACATATCACCATGATCCACTGAACAACTGCGCATGGGGTATGTAGCTTTCATCCTTGAAGTTCACCTGGCCACAGGATCACCCTTCCCCTTTGTCTCCATCTTCCACCTTGCGTGTAAAAAGTGTCCAGCACCCTCAGAGGCCGCCTTGACTTGCAAAAACACCAAATCAAAGAGAACTCAAAGCAGGCAAACACACAAGCCAAGCATAAAGCCTGCAGGCAGCAAAACAAACCAGAAGATCCTCCAGTAGATGACTTGAAGTAGCAGTACGTCACAAAGCCCAAGTACTAGCACAATGATGGAACAACCAAGGTAGCACAGTAAAACAATGTCACACCTGGATGTGTACCATGTTTGGTACATAATATAGAATGATGCACCACGAACTGATGTGTACTGTCACAGCTCCCGTGTACAGGCGCAGGAGTGGCACGAACCAACCACCCCCACTGTGGTCTGGGTGCCTGCAAGGTCAAACTCACACAGGCCTCTGAGACCCTGGTGGGGAAGGAGGGTCAAGGATATGCAGTCGGGACAGGCATTGGTATACTGGATAACCGGAATGAGGGACAGGAGAGGGGAGTAGGATTGACAAGGGAAAGTAGGGAATGTACAAAAATATAATTATCACATTAACACATACACAATCAGACCAAATGTGTACATCAAGCACATAGTACCAAATTACTTAAATTGAAGTCAAATAGAAACTTATCTCTGGGGTGAGGGCTGGCCTCCTGCCTGTGCACTCTCAGGTCCGGTAACATGAGCAGTCAATGCTACAAAGAGAGCCAGAGTCACTAATCTGTGCGTGCCCATGACACACACACACACACCACCATGCATGCCCCAAAGTAACAAAATACTCTACAAACTAACTGGTGTGGTGCTTCGTATCCATACGTAAGATTTCCCCCATGATGGTTCACACACAGTCAATGAAGTTAGTCATGCGCCGGTGGGTGCGTGGCAAATGGCAGACCAATGTGTCAATATTCACACAACATCCAATGTTCCCTGGGTAAGCAGCCAGACACATTTAGCAAGGTACAACTTCAGTACAAGTCGTGTTCCAGCATAACCTAAATAAAGTAGGTAGTGTATGTGGCAATTTCAACGTGAAAATGAAATGCACTGCACACGAGTCTGTCCCTCACTGTCTGTCCCTGTGAGCTGCTTCTTTCCCTGTCTTGGAACGCTACATGGCTAATACAACTGGCTCAATGGACCATGGTGGACCGGAGGATATGTGCCACTGCCCCTGCATGTGCCCCTGACAACTTTCCCATCAACTAGCCATTATTCCACCAACGCATTTTAGCTGTACTGTGCGCTTCAACACCAATATCTGTCCAAGCTCACCGTCAGTGGTGCCACTTAGCATGCATGTGCAACTGGCCTGGTGGAAGGTATCTGCGGTGTGGCCCCCTTGTGCTGCTCACCTTGCCTGGAGTTCAGCTTCTGTAGGATGTATGAGAGCAATCCCTGTGGCTCTGCCTGCGCATACATGTGCATGTCTACACCACCAAACGTGGCCAGCTTCCAGAAGTCCAATGGGCCATGTCTGCTGGGAAAGGTGGTCTGGAGACTCATCCCCCTGCAGAAAGGGCAGAAAACACATGATTAATGCTTGAAATTTCCCTGTGTGTGTCTCCTCAGGCATGTCATGACTGGACCATGTCAGAGACGTAAATCAGAAATCACTCCATCAGTGCGACTTTCACAGGCAAAGTGTGTTAGCCACTGTCTACAGCATAAATTGCATCAAGCACATGTACAGCAAAGATAAGAAACATACTACGCAATGTATAGCAATTAATGCACACATGAATCATGAAACCACCCATCTTGCAAAGGAAGACCTGTGATCAATATCCCCCCTATCATCCCCACTAGGGGTGTCAACACAAGTAGTACTGCAGCAGACATTCCACAGATATGACAGTTCAAAGCCCTTGTGTAATAGGCTGTAACAACAAACCATCCTTATGAGCCCATGGATAAGGGAAGCAGAAGTGGGATATGTGAGTCAGGACCCCAAACTGCAAACACATACACGAGACAAGCTTGAAGAGACCAGCTGGAACAGACAGTGGATGCTTTCAAAAGCCACAAAACACTACACTGTCACATGAAAGCACAATAGACAAGCAATTTTAAACTATATTAACTAATTAGACTAACTATGAAAAACCTACAATACCTAATTAAACTAACTATCAAATTGAAAGTTAACTAACTAAACTAAAAGAAAAAGAAAAAATGGCCACATACGACCCGGGGGGGGGGGCACCCAGGAGAGGGGAGGTACAGGGTGCTGCTCAACACCCACATGCGATGATGTTGAGGAAAAAAAAACCTCCATGGGCTCAACGCCTGCACATCCCGACCTATGTGGGTGATACCTCATCGTCCGAGTCTGGCTCTTCCTGAAAAGGAGGATGTGGCACAGGAGCCTGACCATGCCTAGCCGCAGCTTGCCCCTTGTCGGCAGCAAGTCTGTGGGACGGGTGAGCCTGGTTCTGTGTGGCGATGACACGTAGGTCTGCATGCAGAACCTCCCGTGATACACGTGCTTCCTCTTGCAAGGTAACACGTGTAAAACAGAGTTCTTCTTGCAAGGCCTGGCTGGACAACTGATGCACCTCCCGGCAAGCACGTAGCTCAGCTGAGATGGTACGCTCAAGCTGCTCAAACCTCTCCTCTGACGGCGCCCTCTGGAACATCAAGTGGACACCCAGAGTGGATCTGAGGGACTCATACTCAGCCCTCAGGGCCTCCATGTGTGCCCCTGCGTGAGCAGCAATTGCTTCATGCAGAGACAACATTTCAGCCTGGCGTGCCCTATCTGAGGCCGCCATGCCCAGCATGAGCGAGCGGGCCGTGGACCGAGCCGCCCGCTGCTGGAGAAGCACCTGCCTAGCAGGGGGGAGCACGGATTGGGCCACACGCTCCATGCTCAAAGCGATGTTCTCCATTGCTGCCTCCTGGCGTTCAGAATTGGCAGTCATGTCTTGCTCATACTCAGTATAGCGCGGTTGCGCGCGGCCACAAGGACCGGGTGTCCTCATTGTGTTGGCACCGCCCGCGGCTGCACGGCTACATTCCCCCGTCAATGTAGTGGCTCAGGCACATCAGCGACTGGTGTGGAGGGTGACCCTGCATCCCGATCCACCACAGGCGGAGGTTCCAACACTGTCTGACCCCTCAGTGCAGGTGTCGTGGACAGAGGAGTGCCCACATCAGAATCACTCACCCCTGACATATGGACCTGATTTACATCCAACTCGACATGGACGTCAGAGTGGTCGTCAGGGCTAGACTCATTGACAGCCAAAGACAAGATGGTCTGTAGCACATGTGGGTTTTCGTGGCCTACCACCCCACGGCCCCCACTTGTGCCGGGTTGCTGTAGTGATAACAACCCTCTGCCTGGCATGACAACACCATCCTCTGGCTCCATTGCGTCATCATCTGAAAAGTAGAGAGAAAAAAGGTCACTACACATGTTAGAAGCACACAACACACACACACATAGACATCACACAGACACCAAACACATCAAGCAGACGTCACACACAAAAGAGAACCTGCCATGCATGCTGGGTCAACTTGACATTGCTTCTGTGATTAGGCATGTAGAAGGGTGTTATACCGCTCAGAAGTGGGTCGATGCAGTGCAGCAAATTTGTATGTTACTCACTATCTACATGCACAAGTACTTCATGATGTGTATCAGAAAATGTGAAGGCAGTGCAAGGTCAACATCAGGCATCACGTGCAATGTGCATGCAATGGGTAGCATGGCTACAAGCAAACCACCCCTCCCCCCAAGTGGAAATGCAGGGATGCCTTGCATGGTATCAAAAGGATGACCATAGACCTGTGTATTGACAGACAGTGTTGACTAGCATCAATTGCATCATGTGAGTCAAGTGACAACACAGCATATGATGATGGGACAGTAAACAGGACACATGAAACCTCCGGAGTACACCCACGTGTGAAGAAGACACTACACCAGTTGGACAGTCATTGGGCATGAAACAGGCTGAGGCCTGTGACCCACACGGACTGTCACACCCTAAACATGTGTGGGACGCAGGACTGAGCCACAGTGGCCATGGGAAGGCTGATGAAATGCCATGCAATGTAGGTCACCCTGGACACGTACTACAATGATCATCCAGTCAAGGACACATAGGGGCATGCATGCAATGAACATGGAGCATGAATGGCCACTCATGTCCCTGCAGAGCATCTGACATCTGCACAGTCCAAGTGAGAGTCCCTGCATCAAGTACAAAGGATGTACCACACAGCATATATCTGGCAGGTTGCCTGGTGGAAGTTAGCATGTAGACAGGACGCATGAACAGGCAAGTACTTTATGGCAAAATTGATGCAGACCAGTGCAAAAGTGAAATTGAGGTGCAGAGGGAGAGGTGGAGGGGCAAGGGAGCATGCCTACGTGGAGTACCCGCATGCAGGCAGAGGACACATGCACGTCATTCATGCTATGACATAGCCCCAGGGCTGAGAGGAAGGTCACCCCAGGCTACATGCAGAAGGGCCAGTGAGCTGGAACATGGACTGGAGGGGCATCCTGGTGACCAGCATGTGAGTAGGGTGCAATAGTGGTGATGCGGACAGTCCCCGTCTGCACCACATGTCCACCATCCTGCAGAGCAGCCATGCATCAGTGAAGCATTGCATTACTTGCACATCAGAACCATGTACACATGACATGTAGTGGCAGTCATGCACAACACATCACACAAGTAAAACACACATGTTCTCGGCAAACACGCAGCAACACTCACTGGACTGGGCATCAAAGTCCGGCATCTCTCCCACTCCTTCGACCGATTCAGGTGGTATGAATTCTGCAACGAGTGACTCGTGTGGAGTGAGGTCTTCCTCCTCAGGTGCAGGCCCACTGCCAGTCACCAGAGTCAAGTTGTAATTTGAGGCACGCTTAGCCTTAGCGCTGCGTTTGAGGTCATTTGAACTCTTGCACTGTGTGCACCTCATGGGCGAATGCACTCACATGTTCCGCAACTTGCTTCCAATGGGTATCACGGTGGGCAGCCGTAGTTTGACAATTAGGCCCCACTAGCATGTCACGGCTGTGGTCCCGCTCGTAGTCCATGAGGAAGTCCAGTTCCTGGTTGCAGAAAGGCTTCTTCCTCGACATGCAAGAGGTCGTGGCTGTGTGTCGGGTCCCAGCCTGTGCTGCAGGTGCAACCTTCCTCCTCTTGGATTGTGGCGCAGACCCTGGCTGGCAAATGCCGCCCTGATCAGTATGGCCAGTGGCACCGGTGGATTGATCCAAGGGAGTGGCAGGTGGAGGGACGACCAAAGGCCTGACTTGCGTCAGTGGCAACTGGCTGCCCTCTAATGGACCCTGCGCAGCAACATCCGCTGTGGCAGGGTCATTGACCGCGACTGTCCTGGTTGGTAGACTCACAACCAGGGTGTTGTTGGCTGCATCTGCCCCTGCACTTGCCAACACCTGGCTGGTCGGGGCAGCAGAAGACATTACTGCCCCAGGGACACGTGTCTCGGTCAGGGCAGCCCTGCGTGCACCTACGGTTTGCCTCCTGCCCTGTTGGAAATCTTCCAAGGACTCTTCAAGTGCCAACGCAGCCTGCGCTGGCAGACCCTGAGCCTGGGTGGTGGTGTCCACAGCTCCACCTGCAGCTGCCACTACCCTTGTGCCCATGGCAGTCAATGAAACGGACTCCCGGGTCACATGGGCGCCAGTGCCAGATGCAGAAGCTGCATCTTCCGGAACCACAGGGGGTGGTGGCATGACTGCACCGACACATGGCACAACATTGTGACCAAGTGGCGCACCCCTGCCTCTTCCCCCTCTGCGGCCGCCCTGGACACCTTGGGGTCCCCCTACTCCCTGGTCACCACGGCCACGCCCCTGACCATGCCCGCCACGAGGAGTACGCCCAGCTGAGGCGCTCCTCACCTTTGGTGGCCTCCCAACCATGGCACAGAAGGAGTAGTGCCGGCACAGATGGAGGAGTGCCAATGGGAGGTGTACACCACAATTGTCTTGGGCAATTGGAGTGAAGGGGATGGGATGCAAGATGTTAACAGCACCCCTGCACCTGCAAGGCTGTATGTGACCCCGGTGATGAAGTGACAGGTCACGCAATGCTCAGGCACCCCGAAACTGCAGTAAAACAGTACATGCAACCCCTGCAGCCTACGTGCGTGGAATTAACCTCCCGCAGTATGCGGTGGCACCAAGGAACACAAAAAACGCGTACGTGTGGGACACGCAGGCTACTATGACCTCAAAAACGTGTACGCGATACACAGGGGCACCCGCAGTGGGAAAAATAGCGTGCGCGACTCACCGTCAGACTAGCGCGATGATGAAAAACACGCGTAGCCAATACCCCCACCAAAAGAAGAGATATGCCCTTGATCCGCTGTGAAGTTGTGATGGCGCGCGAAACAACACGAAGTAGCAACACACACGTCGGTCTCCACGAAAGGCACGTACAGCAAACTGCAGGCCCCGCTCACCTTTAACCCGTGCTGAGGGAAACACCCATGCGTCCCGCGTCACTTACGCGCTTAGGCCCTTTCCTAGAATTACACGCATTCACACACAGACGTGTGGTTTTTTCACGTGCTGACCCACTATGCACCCGTGTTAAGGGAAACGCCTGTGCGCGCTACGTCACAGACGCGCTTACGCGCTAAGGGCCTTTCCTCGAATTACACTCTGACGTGCAATTTTTTCACGTGCCAAATCACTCCGTATCAAGCTGGTCACACGAAAACACAAGGAAGATCACGCTCCTGCCCAAAAGGCCATTTTCCTGCCCCCAAGAGCCCCGAGCACGCTCCCACCTGCCATCTCCTGCTGCCTGCCTGTCTGCTGGCCACATGCCCTGCTATTTGGTGCCTGCACGTCAGCCATCTGCAGGGGTCCAGTTGCTGTGTCCACCCCTGCTGGAACAGAAGACTCCCGACTGGGATACCATCGCTCCACAGCCCAGCCCCAGGACCCAGTTGCCCACCCACGCCTGCCTCGGGGGTCGCCATGTCGGGGCAAACACCATCCGAGACCACTGAGAGGCAGAGGCAGAGGGCCACCAGCTTCAGTGAGAAGGAAGTTGGTGTCCTATTGGAGCATGTCCTGGGGCATTATGATGCCCTCTTCACACCATCATGCGCCGACAAGGAAGGACGGGAGAGCATCTGGGAGGACGTTGTGGTTGCCATCAACGCGGAGGGGGTGGCAACCCGCGACAGCAAGCACATCCGGAAGCGCTGGGAGGACCTCAGGTCCAGGACCCTCAACAAGGCCCGGCACCTCGTGAAGGCAGAGGACGCAGAGGGGTGCCGGGTCCACCTGAGCAACATCCAGATGAGGGTCCTGGAACGCCTAAACCCAGCGCTCCACGCCCAGATCCTTCGGAGGAAGACCCATCTAGAGTTGAGCGGTAAGTGGCTATGCATTGCTGTGTGAAACAGGGCATGTTGCAGTGTGCTGGTAGTGAGCTACTTGCCTTATGTGTAACATAGGCCATGTATGGATGTGTGTGTGCCGGGACATCATGGAAATGCTTGTGAGACCAGTAATGCGTGAACCACATGAATGTTGCATGTGTTACAATGAGACATGGGGAGCTGCATGCGGAATGCACACATGTATGCATGCCAGTCCCTGTTCTTGGTCTTGGGTGGGGGGTGAGAGATGGGTGCTGCTCTCATGTACATGTTTGGTGTGCATGTCTGTGTGTCTGAGAAGCATGTGTGTGACTTTGAAACGCCATAGATGCATGACACATGTCCATGACGATGTGTAGATTCACTCATGCAGTCTGGTCACTGTTGTATCCACTGTGTCTGTGGTGTACGAGCCATGATGCATGACCCTCCAGTGATGTGTGTGCATGGGATCAGTATGAGCCATGATGAATGTGAGTTTGAAGGCAACATTTATGTCCATGGAGGGCCTTGTACATGGATGCTGATGTTGATTGCATGCGCAGTGCCTGTTTCTGCATGTGTGTTGCGTGCATTGACCCATGTGTTCTGGAGGGACAGGATGGAAGTGTTGTTTGACAGTGCCACTCATGTGTTATTGCTTTCTGTCTAGGGGACTATTGTACAGTGCCCTGATGCTTGTGTTCTGTCTCCCTCTACGCAGCGTCGAGTGAAGAATAGGGTGGAGACGGCGCTGTGGAGCCAAGCAGCGGGGATGCCTCCACCGGGCGGTGACGCAAGGCCCAGCCACCCTCCCAGGAATTGCCATAATCCGGGAGCGAGGGGACTGGTGCCACTACAGCTGCAGCGGAAGAGCCGGGTGAGCCCCCACAGGGGCTTGCAATGGTGGAAGATGGTGCAGAAACATCCAGGTTGGTGGTCTCCACAGAGGAGTAGGAGCCCACTACTGAGCCGCACATGGGGCCTGGTGGGGGTAGTACCACTGGTGCAAGTGGTGCAGTCCAGGGCCAGGGGCAGGAGGCAGCACAGGTCACCGCAGAGGGGCCTGTGCATGTCGCTGTCCCTGTGACTGCACCACCATGCACCAGCAGGGATGCCCCATCCCAGGCCCATCCGCAGGTAGGGGGGAGGCCCACATCATCTGGCTCTCCACTACCTGCGGACGAGGAGTCCCATGACCGTATGGGCTCCGTCCTAATTGGTGTCGTGTTGCGCACGTGTGACATTCATGATGACATGCGTGCTTCCTGGGGGGAGCACGCACGCCATCACGAAGAGCTGCGTTGCAATGTGGCACTGTTGGGAGGGGCCCTGGTCGGTGGGTTCCTACAGGTGTCACACACTCTGGCGGACCTCTCCTCCTCTGTGGAGACTATGCGCCAGTCATTCTCCCTGCCGTCTTCTGGATCAGATTCCACCAGGGCCCCCTGTGGACCTGGCCCGACCAACACAGCCAGCTTGGTGGAGATCCCATCCCTGCCACAGTCGGGAGTCAGCGGTCCAGCAGGGGTGGACACCCCAACAACTGGAGACCAGCAGATGGAGGATGTGCAGGCATCATCGGACAGGGCACATGGACAGCGGCAGCAGCAGCAGGCTCTAGGTGGGAGCAATGATGGCTCGGGGCCATTGACATCAGAGGGGCAGGCATCGGCCAGAGGGCAGGAGAACCCTGGAATGGGAGTGTCTTCCGTGTGGCTGCGGTTGGGCCAGCGTATAGATGCAGAGCGGCGGTGGGCGGAAGAGGCGCGGCTCACCATGGTCAGGGCGGAGTTCTCCATGCGTCAGGTATTGAGGCGGGCTGAGTGCCTCGAGGCAACTCGCAGGGAGTTGGAACAGGCCATGAGTGCATCCCTGCGAGACCTCGGGGCCAGGACAGAGTCCCGCCTCCAGGAGATAGACATGGAGTTTGATGATGCCCTGGCACGCAACATCACAGAGTGAGCCTCAGGACTTGCCCGCCGCCATTGTATATAGTTAGTTAGTGATAGGTTTCCTTTCTTTTTTTTATTATTTTGGGACTATTGGACAATGCCCCACGTTTTTGTATATAGTTGTAAATTAGGTAGGGTTTTGTATATAGGTTTCATTTCATTTGTTGGGCTCATGGACCTTTGTTGCAATATTTGTACATAGTTGGACAGTGGATTTGTTTTCGAACATCATTTACCCTCACCATGGATCAATGGATTTTTGGGATTTTGGTTTCCTTTGGATTTACTTTGGTGGAGAAGGATTTTTGACAAACTTTATTTCGGATTCATTTGGATTGTGTCATCATTATTATTTTTTTTAATGTGGACGTGCCTTTTATTCTTGTTTTTGATTATTTACATGCTTTGAATCATTTTTATTATTTGTGTGCACTATACATTTTGATTGCTTAATTCCATATGTGGTATTTGCTCTTTGGTTTACTGCATGTCACAATGTGGGTTTACACAATCACTCGCACCCAGTGTGTGTGTGTGACGGACATGTGTTGATGTGCATATTTGACTTTTGGGTAGTGACAAGTAATAGGCCTTTCAGTGTGGGGTGGATGGGAAACTTGATTGTGTCTAAAGACTGGGACGGCGGGCAGTGGGATTTTGGTGGACATGAGGCCTATGAATGTGCATCTTCATGACATGTTGGGTGGGGACCTGAGTCTGGGCCTGACCCTCAATGCTGGGTGGATAGGGGTGCTGGGGAACATGAGTCGGGACCTGCTGGCAGGTGCCCGTCAATGCTGGGGGACATGAGTAGGGGCATGACCCTCAATGCTGGGTGGATGGGGGTGCTGGGGAACATGAGTCGGGGCCTGACCCTCAATGCTGGGTGGATGGGGGTCCTGGGGGACATGAGTCGGGGCCTGACCCTCAATGCTGGGTGGATGGGGGTGCTGGGGAACATGAGTCGGGGCCTGACCCTCAATGCTGGGTGGATGGGGGTGCTGGGGAACATGAGTCGGGGCCTGACCCTCAATGCTGGGTGGATGGGGGTGCTGGGGAACATGAGTCAGGGCCTGCTGGCAGGTGCCTGTCAATGCTGGGTGGATGGGGATGCTGGGGGACATGAGTCGGGCCTGACCCTCAATGCTGGGTGGATGGGGGTGTTGGGGAACATGAGTCGGGCCTGACCCTCAATGCTGGGTGGATGGGGGTGCTGGGGATCATGAGTCGGGCCTGACCCTCAATGCTGGGTGGATGGGGGTGCTGGGGGACATGATTCGGGGCCTGAACCTCAATGCTGGGAGGATGGGGGTGCTGTTGGACATGTGTTGGGGCCTGACCCTCAATTCTGGGTGGATAGGGGTGCTGGGGGACATGAGTCGGGGCCTGACCCTCAATGCTGGGTGGATGGGGGTGCTGGGGGACATGTGTCGGTGCTCACTTGTGCGTGGTGACATGTGGGCTGTCTGGGGGTCTTCGCCAGGGTGGATGGACTGCCTGTGGGGCATGGCCAGGGGTGCAGTGTTTTCCCCTGTGTTGTGGTCTGCCTGCAGGGCCTGGGGAGGGGGGAGAGGGCACACCTGGGAGGACGCACACTAACAATTCGTTGGGGCACCACTGAAATACACGTACCCCGCTCGCACAGGGCCAATCTGGATAAAACTTCCCGCGCACCCTGAAATACACGTACCCCGCTTGCACAGGGCCAATCGCGGGTAAAACTTCCCACGCACCCCCAAAATACACGTACCCCGCTCGCACAGGGGCAATCGCGTGTGATTCTCCCCGTGCACGCCCGTAGTACACATACCCAGCTCGCACAGGGCCAATCGCGTGTAAAACTTCCCGCGCACCCCCGAAATACACGTACCCCGCTCGCACAGGACCAATCGGGTGTGATTCTCCCTGCGCACGCCCGTAGTACACGTACCCTGCTCGCACAGGGCCAATCGCGTGTAAAACTTCCAGCGCACCCCCGAAATACACGTACCCCGCTCGCACAGGGCCAATCGCATGTGATTCTCCCCGAGCACCCCCAATATACACGTACCCCGCTCGCACAGGTCCAATCGGGTGTGATTCTCCCCATGCACCCCCGTAATACACGTACCACGCTCGCACAAGGCCAATCGTGGGTAAAACTTCCTGCACACCCCCAAAATACACGTACCTCGCTCGCATAGGGCCAATCGCGTGTAAAACTTCCCGCGCACCCCCGAAATACACATACCCCGCTCGCACAGGGCCAATCACGTGTGATTCTCCCTGTGCACCCCCGAAATACACGTACCCCGCTCGCACAGGGCCAATCGCGTGTGATTCTCCCCGCGCACCCCCGTAATACACGTACCCCGCTCGCACAAGGCCAATCGCAGGTAAAACTTCCTGCGCACCCCCGAAATACACGTACTCCGCTCGCACAGGGCCAATCGCATGTGATTCTCCCCGCGCACCGCCGTAATACACGTACCCTGCTCGCACAAGTCCAATCGCGGGTAAAACTTCCCGCGCACCCCCGAAATGCACGTACCCCGCTCACATTCGTGGTTGGGGGGGCTCTATGCTGGTCCACGGGCCTGTGCGCCATGTACGGGATTTGTGCGCTGTTAATGGCGCACGGGGAAAGGTTGGCAGCGTAACTGGCGCTGCTGCAGGGTCGCTGCGCCACTCTGCGCCACGGCTGGTTATGGATGTTTTAATCCATGAATACGCTGTGCGCGGAAATGGATTTTGGCGCATGCGGCTGGCACAGACTGCCGCACGCGCACACTGTGAGCCAGCCGCGTGCGCCACTTGTGCGCTGAATTCTATGAATTACCCCCTTATTGACGCTGGCCAATCATTTTTTTTCTATAAGCCAACAGATGTCCACAATCTTGTGGAACTCTCCCGTCCCCTGCACACCCAAGTTGTATTGTAAATATAATCAAATAGTAATTGGTTTTGAATAATAATTAAGTGAACACATTAAATAATACCATTCATACTACAGTTTTTTTGTAAAATAAAACAAGCGTTTTTTTACTTCATCAAACATTTGTTGATCTTTTACTTTTTTGATACATATTAGTTCAATTGTGGTAATTTCAAAGCAAAATACTTTTTTTCATCCAAATATATATAGAAATATAAACATAAACATAATCGAGTAAACAATTTCAGGCATTGATAATGATACAGTCTTGTGTTTGTCCCAACTATACAAGTCAATATCCCGTGGTTTATTCAATCCTTGTTTTATTTCTCTACGCGTTCCGGGGTATACTTATCCCCTTCTTCAGGGGTTGTCTACTCATTTCTGTATTTCAGAATTCCAATCTATAGTGAACAATTAATAATAATTTTAGTTATACTGGGAATAATCATCAATTTTACCATGATTCTTATTTTCTGTCATGATTCTGAGTTTCATAATCACCTGTATTTCTTCCTCTCTGGGTAATATTGTCCAACAATTACCCCGAATTGATCATCAAGGCAGAGCAGGTACATTTATCAGCAGTAGGTGAGACACTTTGCAGGGCATATTGCAGTGTGCATAGATCATTTATACTGAAAATAGAGATACCTGATGAAGGAGAAGGAACCATTTTTGTAGTTTGTGTACATTTCTGGACAATAATTAAAACAGACAGGTGCCATGTACCATGCCTTTTAACACACACTGTGGCACAGCAACAACTGGAAGAGCTCTCGAAAAGGGCCAGCAGATGTGTGTATAAGTACTGTAGCAGCAAGGACCAAATAGAAGCACATGCCATTATATTGTGAGTAAGATTGTAAGGAAACACAGGAAAAGTGGTGCTTGGAAAGGAGAGAGGAATGGAACAGGAATGTCCTGGTTTTATTTTATAGTATGTCAAGGCCTTCTTGAGGATGTTTAAGCACAGTTGTGATAAGTGGTAGGGATAGAGGTTAAACCATAGCCCGAAATATAGACGCATATCGTTCATTTTTGTAGGTTGAAACAGGAGAAGGAAAGGAAGAAAGTAGAAGACAGCGAGACAAAGAGAGGAAGCAAATTGGGGCAAAGGAAATTAGCAAAAATTGCAGTGAAACAGGCAGTTATTATCAGCACTGATGAGGCACAGTATGAGCAAGAATACCAACAAACAGGAGGAAATGTATTATCCCAGAGGATTGGGGAACAGGCAAAGAGGTAGGGGAAAAGGATTTGGACATGGATGTGGAAAAGGATTTGACGGAGGGAGACCTAGATTATGGCAACATAGATTTAGTGGATACATTGTTGGACATGTGGAGATATAGGGCATTATGCATGAACCTGCAGAGGTAGAGCGGTACCACCTTATGGTTTGTCACCTTGTGGCCACAGAGGAGGGCCAGCACATCCCACACCTATGTATCCCCCACAATATCAGACATTATCCCTGTAATGCAAGCGTAGCCCCAAATTCAGCAACAACAACCAGATACCTTGTAGGCACAAGAAATGAGTACATGAAGACTGAGCACATGTCACACCCACAATGCATTTGGATTTTAGCAAAATAATATATGAGTGGCTACAAAGAATAACATGGCACACAGGAAAACATGCAACTGCTAGGACCAGAAAGGAGGGGCTGTAGATCAAGGTGACGTACACATATCTGCCAGTACGCATAACCACATAGTAGAGAAAGAAAAGGTAAGTAATTGAGGAGACGAAGGGGATATGTGAGTTCCCCTATTAACCTTTATTGGAGAGAAGAAGGTATAGGTAAGTACAGGTAAAGAAGTGAGGTGTAGGAATACGGGTTTAGCTTAATAGCAATTTTTAGCATATTGTATTAGGCTTATAAATAATGTTCAGCTTGCCCATATGGCATTCTAGAGGAATTATTTTCACTGCATACAGAACAAAGGAGACCCGTGGATAAAAGGTGTAGTAACATGTTTTATGTTGTGTTTATGTTGAGTATTGAATGTATATGTGCTTAACAGATGAGGAATGTTATTGTGTATTGGTTGTGTTTTTAGCAAGGGACAGATCATTAAGGTAGTGTAGGGATAAGTGATAGGCAAACATATGTAAAAAAACGATTCACACATGCATACACTCAGAGCAACAAATGTGCTCGCTTCAGCTCCAGTGTTAGGTGTATAATGGTAGGGATACTTTAGGGAAGTAACGGAAATTGTTAGATTCTATTTTGGCAGAAAGAACACAGCAAGCACTGAGCAGATCGCAATCCAACATCATCTGTAGAAGACCTAAAAAGAACAGCAAAGATTACATTTTGCAACACATACAACCTTATCAAGGCAGGCCTGTCATCACTTCTGCAGACACAGGTAGCTCAGCATCGCAAGAGTCCGAGGACATTGTACGACAGTCACCACCCGGCCATGGAAGGAGTGCAGATTTACTGATCCCATCTGCTGGGGCAAGAGCAACGCCCTCCTTGCAGGAGAAGAAAGGAGGACCGACTAATGGGAAATATAGGCCCTCTTGCCAGGACTCTTTTGTACCTGCTTTGCCTCTGCAGGAGTCCAGCAAGTACTAATACGTGGATGCAGCAGGAAGTAGCAGGAGTGTTCCAGAAGGAGAAATTTGTATTTTATTGGTGTTTGTTTTTTGTTCTTCCTTTTCTTCATTTAAAGAAGAAAGGGGGCAGGTTATGTCCAGTAGTATTAATAGTGTAACAGGTGATAATGACTGTTTGATAAGAAACAGAAGAGAGGGTGTTAACACAGACTGTTTGGAGATGGAATTCGAGGTCAGCATAGTATTGAGTAAGAAAATATGTGGTGTGAATATGTGAGGACGGTGGGGCAAGACGGCACAAAAAAACACAAGTTGTGTGTGCTCTCTTATCCCACATGTCACAGGCACACCCAAGCCCAGTGCAGATGAAAAAGTGATACTAAAATAAGTAACAGAGGGGACCAGAAGGCAGGAGTAACTATTTAACACAGCAATTTGGCATGGACGGTTTGCATGCTGGTCTTGGGCATGTTTCCCATTGATCTCTAAGTCTTATAATCTTCAGCATTCCATGCACGCTTGCTGTGGGGTGAGCTCGAATTTGTGGCATCACGCTTTCTCGGGTGCACTAGATCCACGTTTGTTGTTCCCAAGCACATAGTGATGATTGATATTTGTATTGTGTCCTGTGTGTGATTGGGCTCTTGAGTAGTATGACTACTGTTGGGTAGATGATATATTGTTTTTAATTTTTTATTTTAGGCTAATTGTATTCCCCTGGTGAAGACGTGGTTAATCAATTCCAAGACGTCGAAACCAGTTGGGTTTTTAAGAAGCCTGACAATGGAAACATTAACAAATATTTTGTCTCTATTTGGGCCACATATGGAAAAACATTCTGTCATGTGTGCCATGTTTTATAACTATTTGTGTTTTTGTCTTATGTATATAGTGCGTTGAAATTATGATGTGTATGTGTGTTGAAGGTATGGGTATGGCTGACTGAATTGATTGATGGTCAGTACAGTTGAAAAGTGTTTTTTTGTCCTCCTGTTTTAGATTCATTCATGATTAAATCAAATTATCTCTTATTAATTAAATAAATGTGGGTATACATTTGTAATTAATTCCTCTGGACTTCTTTCTGCTGTTACTGATCAGCGGCTATGTTTACACTTCATCATTAAAATGGAATTTGGTCAAACGTAAAGAAAGCAGATGATAGTGTCAGTGATAGCTGGGGATTGATATACATGTGAGATGGCAGCACTGGACAGACCTGTCCCCATGTTACGGTAGCTTCCAACTTGGTGCAAAATGGTTTTCCAAATCAATGAACTTATTAGACAGAGCTCCCCTTAGAACCTGCCCTTTACTTCGGGACAGTTAGTTGTAGTAGATTAAAGTATCAATATTGAGAAATGTAGAAACAAGTATGGTCTAAGGGTGTCTATAAAGGATAACATTTTCAGTTAAAAATTGAATCTGTCAGCTCTGCATGCCGACTTTTATGGTTTGAAAATATTTTGTTGTAGACACATGCACAGGGACGTCATTTGGGGGTCACCAGGGGTCTCTCCCTTGCTATCCCTGTGGTATCCTTTGTTACCCATAAAAAGAAAAAAGAAAACTTGTTTAAATGGACGCTCCTGGGCTGTGGCCAGCACCATGTGGTTCTTTGTTTCTGCAGTGGCTGGTTTCCCTGTTCATGCCTCTTAAAAAAACAGGGGGATGCACAATTGTGCCACTTTGAGCAGTGACCCTAAATAGGAAAGAATGGAAATAACAAATAGTCTTTCTGGAATTCTACACAATGATTGCTAGACTCACTAAAGGTTTATTTTAGGCACTCTTCAGGCGGTGAGTCACTGATTTAGTTGGATTTTAGTCTGTTCTTAAACACCTCAAATTCACAATGCAGACAAAAATATGTATTTTGCTTTTCGCAAGTTGCAGTTATAGCATGTCTTTTCTGTCATTGTCTCTGTTATGATCATCACAAGATATTCCATCTCGTTGTCCTCAGTCACTTGACACAATCCTTGTGCCTTAAAGCTTGTCTACAGTGTAGAAATGTTTGCCCAGAGCACATCAAGTGGCCCTTGATTTCATTGTAGCACAAATAATGCTTTGTTGTAATGTGTCTGTCTTTCCTATCTCCCTGGCATGCTGTTCAGGGTGTTTGTTTGCATGTATGAGGTTACGGGTGCCCAGAGTACCGGATGCCGTGTGAGTGCACTGCTTTCCCTGCGCTACTCTAAATTCTTTAATACACCGTTATGAACCCTCCCATTGGTATGTATTTTGCCATCCTCTGAAGCCTGAAAAGTAGATCCACGCAGGCTTGACATGTAGCCAACTGTGCACCAGACCTGCAGATGAACTGGCCTGCTGTTAATTTCCGTTACTGGTATCCACTACAGAGTCTAATTTGCTTTCTGACTTTGACAACATTCAGACATGTAATTGCTCATTTTACTATAGCTGGTAAGATAGCTCATTCGGTGGAGCACTCGCCCTCTGCAATATGTGTGTGTGATCTGCAGATTGCAGGTTCGAATCCTGGCATGGCAAAATCAGCCTTTCATCTTTATGAGGTCTATAAATGAGTACCAACACAGGTTGGGTGATATTGTATGTAAATTTGTTCTGTGTGAAGTGCTTAAGCTCAGGTGCTATACAATAACACATCATTATATTTTGGCATTGGATGTCTGCTTACATTCACAGTAATTTGGTAATATGGGCCTATACACACTGATATTACCGATACATCATATGGTGATTCATTGTATGATTCATTGTATGAAATGTATATCACATTAAAGTGATTTTGTAACCATATTTATCGTAGTGTACTTAGGCACAATGCTATGTGTTGCCACTTCCTATTTTGTCAAGGGGTGAAAGGTTGTGTTCCATCGCTTCCCAGGATGTCACTTCAGGGTCGGGTCAGATTACATCACTTCCTGTGATGTCATTAGAGGTCAAGGGTCGTGTGATGTCACTTCCGCTACCCCTGGCATTTTGGTGAAATGACGTCCCTGCACATGCATATTATTACCTACAAGAAAGAAACACAGGAACCGAGCAGTAGTTTGTATCAGCTAAAGTACTCTTGGTAACTACTCCCCAGATCACAACATGTTGCTCAGTAAAGCCTTCATGAGTACTGCGCTCATCCGATCTAACACTTACCTTGCAGCACTTTTCTATGGTGGGCAAGCCACACACCCATGCACATTCATTTAGTCGGCAATTGAATTGAGGCTTACACACAGAGTTCTATGCAACTAGCAATGTGCCTCGCATCCCACAAATAAGCGACCTACCTTAAAAGTTTGCATTTTTAATATTTTTTTTTATTTGGTTTAGTTGCAACACAACGTTTCAAATATCAAACATACATTAAAATATTCAACCACCATATATACATCAATTGAACAGACCAAAAAATGACCTAAAATATGCAGACATTATGCTACTATTACTCAGTAAAATTGGATTCACTAGTTACATTAACTAGACAGAAGCACTATATAACCATGCATAATAGCCCTTTCGAGCCATAAAATTCTCATATATAGACATACACTTCTAAATTAGAATCACATTATGACAAACAGCAAGAGTAGGGGGGGAACTTGCATTATAGGTAGATAACTCTTGGCTCCCATTACCAGTTTCTCCCACACCTGGTAAAACCATCTTCAAAAACTGGACTATCCATATTTGTACTCTCACCCTACGGTTGGAGAACAACATTTGCCATATTTGTTATTTTGCCAGTCCGTGTAGGTTGTAAACACATTATTAAAATATCTTGCACGTACTTTCTTTAGGGCGGAGCATTCGATCAGCAAGTGTTGTAATGTTTCACTTTTCTCCGTTAATAAACAATATCTGCAGTAGTTTCGTTCAGCGGGAATCAGTTTCCACTTGCAGAGTACCTCAGGTGTACTCCATAGGTTGAATCTGAACCTTAGATAGTCATCACTGACCTTGGGTGACGGAAATTTTGCTAGGCATGTCGCCATCATTCCATAACGCTTCATTCCAAATGACCAAATATCAAAGTCTTTATATTGCATACACTTCGTAATGTTCCTAGCCCAGTCTGCTTGAAAGATTTTCACTTTCGCACGCTCAGGGTTCGATAACAATAATTGAAGGGTCACATCCGCCTCAGCCAGGTAATCCATCACACAATTCCTCCATGTTTTTGGGAACATGTTACCTGATTTTACCAAATTGTGCCCAATTACCTCTAAAATGGTACCACTTTTTACTCCCAACAGGCATTTCCGAAAAAACGCACATTAGTGCCTGAGAGTAGAGGGATAGTAATCCAAGCTCATACCGAATAATCGCAATCGGCACCGCATTGGGTAGGGCTAGAATCTGTTTCCAATATCTTGATTCCAGAGCCTCCCAATACTGGGGTTTTTCAACCAATCTACCCTCTACCCCATATAGCATAATTGGCAACACCTTCATTTTATAGGCGACGACATGTTTCAGTGAGAATTTCCCAAATCTATTGATTAATATTCGAGACTTGGAAATTAAATGCTGCAATTTATTCCGGGCAGAGGTAGCCTAGTCACTCCTTGTTTGTTTATCGATGATATCCACACCCAGATATTTATATTTGGACACCTTTATTGATTTGTTCTCTTGAAGGGTCCATGTTAACAAAAATTGGTGTTTTCTTGGCCCCCTCGTTGCACAACAGCTTATTATTTGAGATTTGGACACATTGATCACAAGCTTATTTACGCGGACATAGTCCCCCAGCCTTACCAACATGCATTGAAGACCTTGTGGCGTTTGGGATAGTAACACGAGGTAATCCGCATATAGCAGATATGGAATTTTTTGGCCATCGATCTTCGGAGCGTCACTCTGGCAATTCATAAACTCATGGCCCAGATCTGAAATAAAGAAATTAAATAGAAACGCTGCCAATGCGCAGCCTTGTTTTAGGCCACGACGCGTCTCAATTTCAGGTGATAGCTTCCCATTTAGGCTGATGCGGACTCTCATTGAAGTTTTTGAGTGAAAACAAATTATTAATGACTGAAGGGAGTCCGGGCAATTAAATTTCCGGAACAACAGTGCTCTATCAACTGAGTCGAAAGTGGCTCTAAAGTCGATAAACCCCATATACAGGGGTTGCCTTCTTGCCGCCTGTTGGGCTTTTATCATATTCAATACGATTATGTTTGGAGCATTTCCAAGGCCCTTTACAAATCCTGTTTGCAGAGGGTCAGCTACATTTTTTACACATTACCCAAGACTGAAGTTTTCTCAAGATTATCCTGCAAAACAGTTTCCCGGGCACATCGAGCAACGAGATGGGTCTGTAACTGCTCGGATCATGTCTGTTACCCTTTTTATAAATTAGTATTGTGATCGCCTGTGTCCATGTACTGGGAAGCCCCTGTGTTGCATTTACCAATGAAAGGATTTTAAACAAGATAGAGGCCCACAATTCTGGATGTTTTTTTAGCTCGAAATTCGAGGGGCCATCAGGACCTCTCGCTTTTGAGTTACTAGCCGTGTTAATCAGATATAGAATATGAGACACCTCGAATTCCAAGTGGAATGCCAACAGGGACGCATCTAAGTCCAGAACCTCACTTGACTCAGGTAGGGCATACAACCGCGTGAAGTGGGCTACCCATACCTGCGTTTGTACTGCAGTTACTTGCAGAGCAACTTGCGGGACGATGACAGAATGATTTATAGCTGACCACATTTTGGCAATATTCATACCCACCAGGATCTTTAACATGTTAGCACCATCCTCTTGATACAGAGTAGCATGATGACCTCTCACCCAATTTCTATAGATGCTTCTCAACCTGGTGGCTAAAGATTTTCTTAAATGCATGGGTTCTTTTTGTACAGCTCTCAAATCCGCGCGTAGCTGCGCTTTCCTAACTTTAAGTTCCTTATCATACGAATGGAAATGGGTAATTGTTTGATTTTTTAACAAGGTTGCTGTTGAAATACCTGAAATAGATCAGCTTGTACATTATTAACATTGTCATCGAGAATGCCAAAGTCTGGCAACCCTAATCTCAACAATTGCTCAAGATTAACTACTTCTTTCACCGACCATCACAGTCTAGTCCCCCATGCATTAACTACACATGATCCGTTCATAGACGCTTGCTCTTGTCTATCTCGAGCATGACGGGCCACCCATTTTGCTTTAAGGATATGATGGTCACTTACATCCGATTTAGACACACAAAAATGTGTTACTGCCGGCCACAAAGCGCTATTCACGTATATGTAATCAATAGTAGATTTACCTTCGCCCTTTTGCCAGGTCGGAGCTGGTGGAATGTCCTATTCAAACGCTCCATTCAGAGCGATAAAACCTCTCGCTTTCACTAACAAGGACCACCTTCTAAATCTTGCTTTATTTCTATTGCCTAATGCACTCAGGGAATTTAGATTCAGATCACCCGCGACTACTAAGGCTCTTACATCCTTAGCCAATACTACCATATCTAAGATTGAATTTAGATCATGGAAAAAGGTATCATCCGACATGGCAATCGGGTTCCAATAAATGTTCAAAATAGCGTACCCGTCTTCCCCGGCCATGACTTTCACCAAAAGCATATATTTATTAGGCATTGCCCATAGTTCCGTGGTCATACCTCTACCCATTTTTATTGCTGTTAAGATTCCAGACATTGGGCGACCAACCACAGGTTTAATTGCAGGGTTTAGATAGAGTTCATGATTGTCCCAAATGGGCACTGCAGTAAGCCATGTCTCTTGCAGGAGTATGATATCGCAATTACTCAGATTGCTCTGGTGATTATTTATCAGATGACTAAACCCCCTGGTATTCCAACTTGCCAGAGATAGCTGTTCCACCCCGACCTCTCCCTCACATTACTTCTGTGGCCCCATTTGTCTACTCATCCCAGAAGTAAATAGGGGCTGTGTTTTCGTTTCATGCTTTTTTCCTACCAAAACCCCTCTCTGTGTGCTCCTTAGGTGATTTAGAGTGGATGGCGTTGGCTGTAAAACAGGCATTGTCGAAACCACAAATCCCAATTTGTATAGATCTTCTTTGGCTTGCTAGATTACATTTTGCAGTACTCGCGATTTAAGCCAAAGCGTTACAGAGTTTAATTGACCCTTCACGGTAAACTCAACTAGAACCATATCTGAGGCAGTGCTCGAAGTGAGTGGGAGCGGTGCTCCTCTACTTTTTTTAATTAAGTTTTACAGCTCCTATACTTTTATTTTAAAAAGAAACCGTTCCGGAACGATTTGGTTTTAAAAAAACAGTGTAGGAAGAAGTTGAAACTTGCACTTTCAGTGCACTACACTGAACGTTCCCATAAACAGCAGTTGCATGTGTTTGGGGGTTTGTATTGTGTGTGGGAGGGGGCAGGGCAACAGGGTTTGTGAGGAGTGGGGTAGGCTAGCAGGGAACATAGTTCCACTACTTCTATTCTTACACTTCGACCACTGATCTGAGGACACAACATCCTCTAGTTGAGGGATCTCTGAAAATATTGCCATTGCTGCCCATCTGTTTAGATCATATTGCGTGTATGGGGGGCTCCTACATGCCAAAACTAATGCATAGGGTGCAGGTGTAATCCTAACTGGCGGCTGACGCACACTATTTTTAACATAGGATGTAGTGGCAGATGGGGGAGACGCACCACTTTGATAATTATGGCCTTGCATCTTATTCAGGGCATTCTCAATTAGGGACATAATAGCCCCCGATATGTGTGACAGGTCACCAATATTTCCTTTTTGGATTGAACTATCGGGGGGTTGGGGAGAGCCACCTCCCCCCTGTGTTTGGGACGACCCCATATTCGGCACAGAGGCCCTAGTTCCTTCATGGGTTTGAGCTATTTCTTCAAGTCCCATATTGCCCACCCCGAGTATCACTGCCTCCCCGGTCCTCCCTACCTGAGGACCACTAGCACGCATTTGTTGACCCTTAACGCATCCACTTGAACTCCTTTGGGGAGGAGGTACTAGGAAGGCTGGAGCCTCTCTCGCCATATATGCGTCCACAGCTTTCTGAATTGCAGACCTCTGTGCGGCTAGGGCTAGGGCATCTACACCAGGGCCAGTATCTGAATCCCCACTCACCTTTACACTTAGTGAAGCCTCACGTTTCCTTGTTTGGACCACTTCACTATCTTTTCTTTTTTTTTGTTGCTATCACCTCAATGAGGTCGTCCGATGGGGGGGTACTCGATTGCCTGTGCTGGATTGAATTTCAAGGGGTCTGTTCTTCTCTCCTGGGCGCGTTGCAGATATTTTTGCTTGATGGCCTGTGATACAGCAATTGTGTTTGTTTTGGCACAGTAATCACCTTAAAGAATTGCTTTACTGAGGATTTTCCTACATGTTTCGGTGTTTGCTGCTTTTTTGTACGTTTTTTGGAGACTTTTTTTTCCCCTTCCCCAGCCTTGCCTTTTATTTCCGCTTGACTGACAGCAGCGGTGGGCATTCCCGCCTTTTTGCAGTGAACCTGGCAATCCTGCAGAACCCCTCCTCACATAGGGCTCTGTTCCCAATCCACTTTCCCCCGAGATTACTGGTTCCGGCTCACTCGATACCTTTTCATAAATGAGTTCATCGATACATGGGATTACCGACTTTCCCACATAGGTATCTTTATGTACAAACGGGACCTTTTCACAGGTTTCAATGCTTTTAAACGTATAATCTGTTTGGGTAGCCATCGAACTCCTAGACACCTTCAATCCACTTGTTGACACTCTCTCATCCATCACATCACAGTTTGGCGTGTTATCCTCATTTGCCATTAAATAATGTTTTGCAAGCATTCACTCTGTACACTTAATTTCCGTTCACATACAGTCAATGCTCTTGACATAGAGCCTAGCGCAAGATTCATAGCCTGTAGGGTGATTCCCCATACACTATCAGATTGATGAACAATCACAGAGGTGTTCGTACTGTGAGTGTTGGTTGTTGATTTTATCTATAAGGGGGCGGAGGGGTCAACCATACCAGAGGTCGAGTCATTTATACTGCTCTTAGAAAACATTACAGGGGATGCAGATAAATTTTCAGGTAGCAGATTATCAGAGAAAACTGAATCATTAGCATCCAATCGATAACCAAAACATCGGCCGCATTCTCCACCCGCTCCTTGGGCACTAATAACCCCACAAGAGGCTGCTCTGTAGCAGGGACTGAGTCTAATATCGCCGTGTCTGAAATCGAACACGGCACCATTGGGCACCCCAACGTTGGCCCCATGTTTTGCCCCATGCTTTTCCCAGTTGAGTTTGGGGTCTCCTGATTGGCATCAGGGTTTGTTCTCAGCGGTAATATCTCCTTACCGGTTTCCCCTGACACACATCTACTTTGGGGTGTGTTCCCAGATTGCACACGGAAGGCCGACAGGGAACCATTGCAGAATTTTCTAATGTCGGCACTTCCTACTGCGCTGTGTTTCCTTCCACCCTGTCTCGGTGTGGAATTTTTTGGGGCGGCCTCACTAGGCTGCTCTGGTCGCTCAACTCTCTCACTCCTCAATGGGCTGTGCGCCGGCATGCCTGATTTCAAAGAGAGTCGTATCATTTTGTCTAAACAGAGCTCCACCCGCTTGTGGGCTAGGCACAATTTTTAAAGTATACCTGGTAACTGTTGAGACCCCGCTCAGCCGCAACACCACGGCGAAGCGGCAAAGCGGGACTCTCGGGGACTCACTTGGGTGTGCGCGCGCGGTGCGCATGCTTGGCTTGCTTTATAGTCACGCCCCCAGTTCCAAGAGCGCAAAGCCTAAACAGAAAGAAACGGGGTGTAAATAGTCAAAGTATATAATAAATACCAAATGTACTATCCTTGTGTGAGTGTTCACCTTATGGGAAAGGCAGTCCTTGCTCTCCAGTCAAAGGAAAATGCAGAAACACAAAGATTACTCCAACAGCTGTGCAAGGTCCGCGGCAAAGCGGGACTCTCCGGGACTCACTCGGGTGTGCGCGGTGCGCTTGTTCTTCTTCTTGCTGATAGATTTTTATCCATCAGCGGTGATTTTTTGGATACCGAGGCTTGAGCCTCATTACTCCATCTTCTCGGTTGAGTGTGTAGTCGTGGGTTTGTATTCTTCTTGGTCTGTGTGGTCTTGTCACGCGCTTTGCTTGCTTTATAGTCACCCCCCCCCCCCAGTTCCAAGAGCGCAAAGCCTTATGGGAAAGGCAGTCTTTGCTCTCCAGTCACAGGAAAATGCAGAAACACAAAGATTACTCCAACAGCTGTGCAAGGTCCGCGGCAAAGCCGGACTCTCCGGGACTCACTCGGGTGTGGGCGGTGCACGCGCTTTGCTTGCTTTATAGTCACCCCCCCAGTACCAAGAGCGCAAAGCCTTATGGGAAAGGCAGTCTTTGCTCTCCAGTCACAGGAAAATGCAGAAACACAAAGATTACTCCAACAGCTGTGCAACGTCCGCGGCAAAGCGGGACTCTCCGGGACTCACTCGGGTGTGCGCGGTGCACGCGCTTTGCTTGCTTTATAGTCACCCCCCCCCCCTTCCAAGAGCGCAAAGCCTTATGGGAAAGGCAGTCTTTGCTCTCCAGTCACAGGAAAATGCAGAAACACAAAGATTACTCCAACAGCTGTGCAAGGTCCGCGGCAAAGCGGGACTCTCCGGGACTCACTCGGGTGTGCGCGGTGCATGCGCTTTGCTTGCTTTATAGTCACCCCCCCCCCCCAGTTCCAAGAGCGCAAAGCCTTATGGGAAAGGCAGTCCTTGCTCTCCAGTCACAGGAAAATGCAGAAACACAAAGATTACTCCAACAGCTGTGCAAGGTCCGCGGCAAAGTGGGACTCTCCGGGACTCACTCGGGTGCGCGCCGCCGTTTGCATTACACAGAGTAGCTGCTGGTTTAGATGTTCAGAACCAATATAAGCAACGTGTCCATTGGTGTTTGTGATGCCACACACATACACGCGTGTGATGCTTTCTGTAAAGTCAAAAACAGTCATCATGGGAAACGACCATCTCCTTGGTTATTCAATGTGCAAAAATATATTTTACAATACCACCCTGAACACTGGTTTGCATCAAGGAAGAGGTTTGGGGGAGAGGGTGGATCAGTTCGCTCATCCCCCTCTCATTGTTGCAACAAACTAACCAATTGTTAAACTCCAGGAGCATGCCTTCTTATGAAAACAAAAGTATAGCATTGTTCTTTTTTGTACTTGGTGAGCGAAGGGCCGGCTCACGAGAAAATGAAAGCCTGGCTCACGAGAAAATGAGGTCCAGAGACGGACGGAGAGAGAGAGGGGATATGCCTGACAGTGGCGGGCACAGGTGGAGATTGGACTCAGAGGACCAGTGTTTTTTCACATGAACTTTCCGCAGGGCTTTTAGTTCATCAGCTTCATGTGCGGCTCAGATGCTCAGCGTCTTAGTCCTTCGGACTCCAGTCCTTCTTGATCAAGACAGTCACTGTTCGACCCCGCCCTGGCTCTGGGGTTGTTCTGCATCTGCTACACACTGCGCTGCTTAGAGAAGACCCGTCCCCAACATAGCAAATTTCATTGGCTGTTAAGCAGCCAATGAAATGGAAGAAAGACTCTGCTCTTCTGCCCTAAGCAAGGAGCCACCACTACAGATCAGGTGTCATCCTCGGGGCAGAGATCAAGTATTTAGAGGTATTGTTAGGTAGTTTGATTTCCCAGGCTTCATGGTGCATCACTAATTCCCGGTGGTGATACAGGCAATCTCATAGGTCTTCAATAGAGAATGTCATATGCCCTTAACCCAGTTGTATTGGCAGTTGTATTCCTCATGCTAAACAAAACTAATGGGAGGTCTTCTGGCCACTTCAACCCTGTTTCCTAACACAATTTGGCCAATTTATATTTCAAGACCCTGGTTCCTCTCTGCTGTCTCTACTGACCGGGGGTGGTGAGGACAATGCAAATTATGCTGAACCTTCAAAGTTAACAACCGTGTTTTAATGATGTTATTGACAAAGGGAGTTCCCTGATCGCTGTTATTGCATGCAGGCATACCAAATCTGGGCACACGTTCCTGAATCGTTATTTTTGTGACAATCATTGCATCTGCCTTTCTACAAGGGAGAGCCTCCACTCACCATGAAAACACGTTCACTATTACTAGCAGGTATTGCCACTGATTATATTTTGGGAGTTGCACAAAATCAATATGTAACCTCATAAATGGCCCATAGAAGTGGAGGCTGCGTCCCTTGTCTGATTGGCACACTTTTCCCCACGTTATTCTCTAAGCATATCTCACATTGTTGACAGCATTCCTGACCCATAGTGGTAAGTTCTGATGCAAACCAGGATTGTCAGACTATCATTGTCATGCTGTAGAGGAGCAGGTGGATGCCGTTTCCTGGTCTCCGCACCCTTACTACTGTCATATTGGAATAGCAGACAAAGAGCTATAATGGGTAACCCATGCATGAACCCTTGCAATATTCCTGGGTCATGTCGAATGCATGAGAGACGGTATGCACTCAGGCAACCATTCAGAATATACCCTGAAACTGAAATTGTGGAAGTAAGTTACCAGGAGGGATTCCCCTGCCAAGTTGTCGAAATGCGGCTATGAATACTATGGATGCACTTTGAATAAAATCTGACGACAACAAAAGGATGTTCTGACGAGGATATATGAACGTATGCTGAAACAATATGAAAATACTTAAGGATGACGATGTTACTGAAGCACTAAGAGAAATATGGACCTAAAGATTAAGTAATCATGGAACTAAGGAAGATGAAGTAACTTACTGACCAATAACTGTAAATACGCAGTAAGGCAAGGTACAAGAAGCACATAGAAGGTTGCTAAAAGAGGCATATGAACAACGTTTAGGACAGCCATGAGAAGAAAATGGACGATGGCTCATATGAAAATTCAACCCAGCTACCTCAAAATACGAGCCTTGTTTGGTGATGTAAAGATGCAATCAAGAAACTTTTTTCGCGTGAAGAATAAAGGAGTACATTGGCCTGCAACCAAGGATGCTATTTCAGGAGATGAATAGGAAGTACAAAGGGAGTCGAAAGAATAGACCATGTGCATCAGACATATTTCTCTTAAGATTAGGAAGGACAAGGACCTTGATAGAAGCCAGGTATTGGACAATTAAAAATGCATAAAGCTCATGTGAGGTGGAGTGAGCAAGTCTCTAAAGGCCAGAGAGGATAACCACACCCTGTTAACTAAAATCAAATTGCAGTAAATAAAAGGTTGAAATTGACAACTTTGTGGTCTCTTAACATGTGATGAAGAACTTGCAAACAAGGACTATTCATTAAAACTAAAACTGAGATAGTGGTGTGCCTACACTCCCTTGAATGTTCCAGAACAGTGAGCAGGCTGGCAAGCTCAACTTCAGATGGAAGACATTGGCATGGGGCCGGTCGATGAAAGATGATAGGCTAATTGAGAAAACAGAAAACAAGGGAGGAGCTGACATATTTTAAAGCACCTGGATTTTGTTTTCACATATATGCTGCTAGTGAGGCCAGCACCCAAGGTTGGATAGGTTTGCCAACCAATGAGAAGGCGTGTAGAGCGCGTCCACATACAATGTTGCAAAGCACTATTCCACTGCCATATTCTCTGCTATAATTAGTATATTATGTATGTGGAAATAGCTCAGGGTGTGTCCTACAGATATTAATACTCATGCTTTCTATAAGTAGATATGTTGCCCTAATCTAATCCTTCCCGCCAATAGGTTTTTGAAATATGCCACATAGGATGAGATCATAAATGACATATGAAAAGATATCTAAACTGTGTATGAGCAAACAAAGGCATGATCACGCGTGCATCTGTTTTGATGATTGTGGCTGTATCCTGCTTTCTTTCATTGAGCTAAAAGCAGTATTTTACCATCTACCTTGAGTCTGTCCAGTTATTTGGTCTGAGACCTTTTATTGGTCATCCTATCTAGCACAAAGAGGACGCTTCAAGGTGCTACAACCCAATGCAGTACCCTCCAACATGTGCCTGCCCATGATAACCCTGATTAGATGTGCCATTAGTATTTTTGGAGCCACTAACCGAACCTGTTAATCTCGCCACAGATAGTCTTCTTTTAACTGGCAATGCTTTCTGATCCATTTATCCTTTTCATCAGATGGCACATTACCCTGCATATGCACAATGTCTTCTTATGTTTTATGCAGGGTTTCCTCCTGCATTGTTTGCGCTGGCAAATGTACTCATCATTGCCCTCTAAGTTGACAGCCAATTTGGCGGTCCAGTGCCTTCTGGGTGGCACACTTGATGATAGCAATTTGCTCCGGTAACATTAAAGCATCGCAAACTCCTTTACTGGCTGTTTTTATGGGTGTACCAGCTGAAGCCATGAAACCTCTCTGATTCCACAGTTGACCAATATCGTGGGCTACACCAAATGCGTATCTTGAATTGCTATGAATGTTAACAGATTGCTGAGCTGCCAACTGGGAGGCTTGTGTAAGGGTCATTCCTTTGGCCACATGTGCTGAAGTCACCTGGGGAAGTTTGCCGAACTCTCTGCCACTTTGCCGGATTAGCATACCACATACCCCAAGACCACCTTCCCATTCTGTATTCTAAAACATGACCCATTAATAAAATACTCGAGATCTGAGTCTGGCAGTGGTATATCGCAGAGACCTTTGCTGGGAATTACCAGACAGTCTGTCTCCACCACACAATCGTGTGGGGTGGAATTCTGCAGCTCTCCCTCCATTGGGGTGGGTAACAGTGAGGCTGGCTACAGAACAGAGTATATAGTCAAAGTTATTTTTGAAGAATTTATTTTATTTTTATTTTGTTGGGCATTTGTATGGTGCTTACATGAAATTGCATTTTAAAGGGCCCATAGGGCAAAGGAAGGGAACAAGGGAACAGCAAGACAATGGAGTATGAGAACAGTGATGAGCAAAAATACAATAGCGGTCCTACTAGTTCTTGTGAACATTCAGAGCAGGCAAGTGCAGAGAGAGAGAGAGAGAGAAGGGACAGGGGAGGAGGGAAGTGCAGAGCGAGAGAAGGTAATGGGCAGGAGGGAAGTGCTAGGGGTTCCACAGAGGGGGGCAGTGGCAGAGAGCCAGTTGCAAAGGCAACCGGTAAGTGCCAGGCAGTGACTACTTGGTGGAAGAGGGTCCCCAGCCAATACAATAATTTAGTTAAAGTATTTCGTATTTTCTAGCTCTTGAGAGCTATATGTACTGAGTTCTTGTCTTCAATAATAACAAAACCTTTGCATGTGGAACAGCAACCTCTTGCAGTAACCCCGATACAATATTCTCACTGTGTTCCACTACCAAAGCTGCTGCAGGTACTGATCATGGGGAGGGTGGCATTCCTGCTGCAACTGTGTCCAACTCTTTGCTGTAATAGGCTACCGGTCTATGATGAATCCCATGCTTCTCGGTAAGGGCAGCCAGAGCAAAGCCCTTTCTTTTATGGCAATACAAGGTACATCCCTTTTTGCAATTAGGCAGGCCCATTGTGGGTGCATTAGCTAACAACCTTTTTATTCTCGTCAATGCCTCTTCTGCTTCTGGCGTCCACTGCAATGGTTCGATAGTGTTCAATCGGGTATAGTCCTGAAGTGGTTTAACTATTTTGGCTAATCCAGTGATGCATAGCCTACTGCCCCTTGGAAAACTTGCATTTGTGTTATATTCTGAGGTTCTGGTATATTATGAATGGTCTCTTTCCAAGAAACGGATGTCGGCCGACATCCCTTTGTAATGTCATGTCCCAGATAATGCACCTTGTGGGCGCATAACTGTAGCTTCTTCTTTGAAGCCATATGCCTTTTCTCTGCCAATGCTATTACCAGGACCTTGGTATCTTCTTTCCAAGCCTCGTATGAGGGAGATGCGATTAATAAATCATCAACGTATTGAATCAATACTGACTTCCCTGGCAATTTTATATCATTTTAATCTTTCCTGAGGTGTTGTGAAAAGAGGGTTGGGGACTCTGTATAAATCTGTGGGAAATGGGTCCACCTGTACTGGACCCCCCTATGAGAGAATTCAAACAGGTACTCACTATCTGTATATATCAAAACAGAAGAAGAAAGCAGAACACAAGTCGACCAATGTGCAGCTTCCAGTGGGATGTACAACAGTATTGCTGCCGGGATTGCCACCACAGGAAAGGAAGGTATCACAATGGCATTAATAGCACGTAGTTCCTGGACAAAATGGTATACATCCTTCCCTGGCTTCTTCACAGGATAAATTGGAGAATGGTATATACTACTGGCCTGAACTATTATTCCCTGACCCAAGAAAGAGTCAATGGCATGGGTGATCCCTGCCTCTACTTCAGGCTTCAGGGGGTACTGGAGTGTGCGAGTCAATCTTTTAAAATGGATCTACTTTTATTTTTACAGTTTCGGCAGTATGTGCCTATCCTACCGCGTTATCATGAGTGACCCACAGGCACTCTGGTCTAGTATCAATAAATTCCTGTATATCCTCTGACCACTGCTCATCTACTTCCATCACTCTCCGCCTGTTTCTTCCCTTAATGTAGCCATCATTGCTACTGCATTGTCTGATGGGACACTCAAAAACACTCCATCCGGGGCACAATAAATAGTGCACCTCATTTTGCACAGTAAATCTCTTCCCAATAAATTCCCCGGTGATGGAGGACTTAAAAGAAAAGTATATTGATTGGTAATGGGCTCTAGCATAACCATAAGTTGAATGACGGTGGTATTTAATACGCCTACTGCTCCTACTGTGCTTAAGGCCAGGATTGGCATTCTCCAGGCCATCTATGGCAGCCAGATCATTATCTTCAGAGGTGGCACTGTGAAACCACTACACCTCCAGCCCTGGGAAGAGAAACATTTCACCATACCCCACATGACCATTTTGGTGGGAGTATAAGCTGTGGAGGTGGGAGCAGGAAACCAAGCAGACCCTGGTGAGTAAACAACACATTTATGGTTGGTAGTATTAGTGCCAGATGTAAATGCAAACCCATAATCTGATCATAAAAAATTAAACACTGAGTCCTGCACTGCTAATGTGGAATTGCCACAACCAACACCGTAGGACTGGTAATGAGGCAACAAGGCAGGAGACACCCTGACAATTAGGCTATGTTGAGAGATATGCAAAATGATTAAAGTAGGGAAACCAAACATACTAATGTGACCTAATGTCATCTGGTGTGTCATTGACCAGCGCATGCCATTCCAGCTTTAGATGTCACAATGTGTCCCATGTAGACTCAATACATCACGGTCCTCTGGTCCACAAAACAGCATCTCAAAGGTAAAACTGTCATACATTACACAAATGTAATGTACCCCGACACTGACCACATTCATGGCCACCACACTAGACGCTAGTGCCAATAAGCAATCCCAACATGTCCTGTGAACAATATAGTTGACCTTTAGCATGCCTGGTGTGAAGATTACCTAATCTTACTGTGGTGTCAGGCAAGTTTTAGGCAGCCTAGGTCTTGTTGGGGTAGTAAGTGCATCTTGTAAACAGTGAGCAGAGCAGAGGTGACATATATATTCGTACACACTGCAGAACTCATAATAAAACAACATGCAACACCCCAACCAAGCCACATTCACATCAGATGGCACATGCAATTTAGGAGGCCAAGTGAAGATGGGCCAAAGTGTCATGTGCACACTCAAGTCATCGGAAGATGTGTTGTGCAGCCTCCAAATTACACAAGTATCATGCACAACAATATCATTGTCTACATGGAAAATAGCTGCATGCCACATCTCTCACAACAGGCACGGGACATGTACAAAGCAGAAATGCTTCGGAGTCTTCAGCTGCGGCCACCACAACACCTACATCAAGCAGCATCACTACCAACTCCTTGACCTGCTGCTTGAAGAAGTGCAGGCACATGCCACACCAATCCTGGCCTGAAACCAGTCAGCACCTCATCGTCTATGACCACCACTAACTCCAGGACACCTGCAACCTTCATTTTGCCACCACCTATCTCAAGCACCATTCCACCACCTCCTGCTGCTGCCACCACTGCCGTTGCTGCGCCAAACTCTTCCCCCGTCCACCTTTCCCTTCTTCTTGCTTTTCCTACCCAACTGGCCACTTCTTCCCCGGCCCATTCACCGCACCCAACCTACTCTACCACCATCAGGACTATAATAGTACTGTTGATGATGATGGTACTACGGATGCTGAGGATGTTAACGCAGGAAGGCATTACATCTGGGATATGACCTCCCCTCACCACCATGACAAGGTGGTCTCCCAATTTCCCCTTAAGGGGATTTGGAAGAGACTCAAAAACGTCGAGAAGTGGCAGAAGAACATTGAGTCTAAAGCAGAATACCATCTTGAGTGCTCTCAAGCTACTCGTGACACGGTGTAGGGAGCATCCCGGAGCGTAGATAGGCAGACAGTGCAGGCACATGTCAAAGATCCCAGAAGCAGTCACTGAGCGAATTTATCAAGGGCATTTCTGCAGGACAAGAGACCATGCAGTGGGCCATGGTCTTCACCTTGCACCACCTCTGTGTGCTCAATTCAGCCTGTGCCACCTCAGTCAAACTCCATAGCAAGGTCTGTTGCATGAAGTCCCAAAGCTGCTCTCTGGGATGCACCCTCCCCTGCAATGTCAGAAGTGCATCTGGAAGTCGAAACTGGGGTGGTGGGAATTCAAGGGTGTTGATAAGGTGGGTATCATAGGTGTTGAGGAGATGAGAGGTGGGTGGTCATGGTTGTTGAGACGGTGGAAGTTATGGCTTTTGTCGAGGTGGGAGGCCATGCATATTGAAATTGAAATATATAGTAAATTGAAATCTATATTAGGATGCAAAAAACTGAAACAGGTGGTCATTTATGTGGTGTAATAGCAATTTCTCGTGATAATGTACATGCGGGTATCACTACAGCAACCAAAACGTTCTCTATCAGTTCTTGCCACAGAATCCACCGAGCAAGCTCTTATGCATGGCCTTTGCAAGGTTGCAGGTGATACACAGCTTCTTCTCCCTTCCAGGAGGTGTGGCATGCCCTCTTCTGTAGGCATGTGGGTATACAGCTGATGCATATTCTATGCAGTATACAACATGCAAGTATACATTAACCAGCCTTTTCTGGACGCTGCATTAAATGCCCTAAAATGAATAAATAAATAAATAAATAAATAAATAAATAAATACATACATACATGCCCTTTATATGAAGGTATGGGTGTGGATGTGTGATTCATTGTAGAACATCACTTGTGGTGTTTCTGGGTTCCACAGTACATCATGAGACGTGATATCTGGGGAAATGGTATGCAATCAGTTGTGTAACGTGATTATTAGGTCATTGTTACAACTGTATGGTGCAGGTTCATAATAGCTAAAATAACAAGCATTAGCTGAGCTAATAATCTTTGCTTTTCAAATGTAGAGGGTTGCACTTCTTGATCTATATGACTATACACAAACAACAACATCTCTCTGTATTTGGAAAGCCGGACCCATTGGCTTCGTCAGTGCTTGTTATAATGGAGGCCATTATGGACTGGGAGCATGATAAAGGATTATATTCGAGGCTCCCAATCCATGACGGCCACATTCCTTAACCACACCAATAGCGGCCATCATAGGCATTAATAACACAAATAATGATCACAAAAAGAAAAAAGTACAATCATGCGGCACAACATTGGATAACACATCATTGTATCAAGCAGCACAGAAAAAAACAAGATTGGCCAAATCCCTCCCCTACCTACATTCACTTCTACTAAATGGCTGCCACTAAAATAGAGCTGTCAACAAGATGCTTTTGTTCTAGATCATGGAGCGACTGATAAACCTCAAAGGCCCTGTGAGATATAGATACAGGGCCTGCAGTAGCAGCCCTGTAGTGATGGTTAAGTTGCTCAACCCATAGGAAGAGCAGATTTTGGGCGGCTTATAACTTTGGTGCCATTGGTCAAATTTTCACAGAACTTTGCACAAAAAAAGGAAAGGGTCCCCTCTGAATACTGTTGCAAAGTTTGATGAGAGGTCTCCCGATCACCCTTCATATGTTGCTAGCAACATTCTAAACAGAATCACTGTACTATTTAATATGAAATTAACCTTTCAGTTTTGTCAAACATTTTGCAATAGAGATGCTTGTTTGAGGTACTGTGAGGCTACTTTATGGCGTTGGTAACCCGTTCCACATGCCGGGGGTAACAGCCTGGCAGCCTGAGCTAAAGGCCTGAGCGAAGTGGGGGCATTTAAGAAGGGCACTGGGATGTTATTCCGTGGAATAGCTTGTGAAAAGGATTAGTAATGCCATTAGCACCCTGGCACTGGTGTAACAGGGGCCCCCGCAACCCCCGCGGTGCGGGGGGCCCCGCCACCACATGTCCTGGGAGGGGCCCCCACTTGTTGAAAAAAAAAATATTTTTTTTTCTTTTTGAATTCCTCTGCATTTATAAAGAAATTATTTCTGTTCTGTAACAGAAATTATTTCTTTATGAAGTCAGAGTGACTTCAAAAAGAAACGATGGGCCTCATTACGGGTTTGGCGGCAACCGTGCCATTGCTACCAGCAGGTTGCCGCCAGACCCGTAATGATTTACCGGCGCCTGACTTCCCGGTAACACCGGGGGATTACAACCCCGGCAGTCTGGGAAGTCAGGCGCCGGCAAATGGTAAGTCCCCATTTCCATAAAGTCCTATCGGACTCTATGGGAATGGGGACCATAGAAGCACCGGATCCGTTAATAACGGTGCCAGTGCTTCTGTGAAAAATATGCAGGTGGCTGTTGTTCTGCCCGGCAGGTCTGACCTGCCGGGCAGGACGGCAACTGCCTGCAGAGCTGTAATATGCCGGCCCGGAAACAACAGTGCCGGTGAGCTTACCAGCACCATTGTTTACAGTCCGGCATAGTTGTAATGAGGCCCAATTTCTTTTTAAAGTGTTAGGGCTTCTTCAACCCCATGATGTGTGCTTGTGTGAGTGTATGTTGAAAGGGTTCACACTTAAATGTATAGGTGGCTGCATGTGCGAGTGTATGGTGAAAGGGTGCACACTTTAATATATGGGTGGCTGCCTGGGTGTGCCTGTATGGTGAAAGGGTGCACACTTAAATGTACAGGTGGCTTCCTGTGTGAGTGTATGGTGAAAGGGTGCACACTTAAATGGATGGGTGGGTGCCTGGGTGTGTGTGCCTGTATGGTGAAAGGGTGCACACATAATTTTATGGGTGGCTGCCTGGGTGTGCCTGCATGGTGAAAGGGTGCACACTTAAATGTATGGATGGCTACCTGGGTGTGCCAGTATGGTGAAAGAATGCACACTTAAATGTATAGATGGCTGGGTGTGCGTGTGTGTATATGGTGAATGGTGTGTGTGCTTGCGTTCAGGGGCGCAACAAAAGCTACATTTCGGGGGCTAACCCTTCAAATGTTGGGAGGGGTGCCAACTTCATGGGCGGTGGGGGAGGGGCAAACTTATTTGTTTGGGTCATCTAATTTCTTTATGCATTTTTATGAGACTATTCTAGTGCAGCTTCAATGTTACAAGCATTTAACTCTCTCCTTTAAGGTTTAAAGCACCCACTTAAGGACTGCTGTGAGAATGAGTGGTCTCCTGTTCCCTCTCTACCCTTCCAATCACTCCTCTGGCATGCAAGTATTAAACCCACATCACGATTTCAATTGCCTACAAAATTTGGCATTTGAATGCAGGTACTAACAGTGAATTGCTTTATGTTAGTAATTGGTGGGTTCTTGTTAACAGAGAAACCCAGGTGCCGTTTAACATCTGTGTCCTTTTCCGTCTGGCAACTGCTCTGAAGGTCAGCCAGGTCTGGTCAACATAGCCCAACATTTCAGGGGGGGAGTGTTGAATCCCAGTCAACTCAATGGTGTTGCACCAATACTTGTGTTTAATGCCGGGATTACTTATTGGTAATCTTCATTACTCCTAGCCCTATTCTTCCTCGTCCCAGTGTGTATGAGACAGTACTTGTGTATAAGGCACTCTGCCTCATACACAAGTACTGGGATGAGGTAGAGCTGCATGGAAGTAATGCTTGATTTAGCTACCTGTAATCTTCATTACTCCTAGTCCCACTCTTCCTCATCCCAGTACTTACCTATGAGGCAAGGAGCCTCAATCGTAAGCTCTGGGCAAGGAAAAGGGACGTGGAGGTCATTCTGGGCCAAGGAGCTGATTTTGGAGGTTGGGGTGGGAGGGAGAGGGGATGTGTGGGGGAGCAGGATTATACAACAAATTATAATGGATGTCCATGTCCAGGCTAAGCAGGTATGATATGTGGTATTAGTGGTTAGAGAGGCATTTTGGTGCAGCCAGTCTAGTCATTCCTCAGTTTGGTATGACTTTTTTTTTAATGGGGCATTTATGATAAAGCAGTCCTGCTAAGTGAATTACCTGCCTAGACTGCCATTTGGGTGCTGCCAGTCAGCCGTTTCTTACTGCAGCATTGTATATTTTTCTGGGCACCTGTGATCAAATTATATGATATAAGTCATTTATAACGCACCTGCACACAAGTGTTTCTAGGCGCGACAAGACAAGGGATGGAAGATAGAGGGTGGACAAGACAAACGATCTTACTAGGCCTTGTGTCATTCAGATCGTGGAAGTGCGATAACGAGAAGCGCAAGGGGAAAGGGACGGGGGAAGTGCAAGGGAGAGGGGAGGGTAAAAACAGGGCAGCAATGCTCTGAGTAAGAGCTGTCAGGGCAGCACAGCTCTGGGTAGTGCAAGGAGAACAAGGGACTGTAGGGTTACAGTTACAGCCCCTAAGTGCATGGTTGGACCAGAGGCAGTGCAAGGGTGACTGATCAAGAAAGAGTCTCGACTCACTGAGACTCTGAGGGTAGCCAAGCAACCAGTCAGTACAACAGACAGGTAGGTCAGGTAGGCCAGCAGGGGAGGGAGAGAGAGAAAGCAGAGGAGAAGAGGAAAGTTTTGAGCTGCTTCCAGAACTTCAGGTGGTCTGCTAAAGCTTGAGAGGGGCAGGGAGGCTATTACAGAGGGAGGCGCCTGTAGAGGAGAGAGATCTTCCCCCCACTCTCTTCCTGGAGAAGCGTCTAACCTTTAGAGTGTTGTAGGTAGCTGAGCGAAGGGATTGAGAAGGAAGATATTTTGGAAGAGAGCATTGGATGTAGTGCGGGCCCCGGGCCCAGAAAGCCTTGTGGACAATGCAGAGGGTCTTGAACTTGATACTTGCAGCAACGGGGAGCCAGTGGAGAGATTTCAGGGCTGGAGAGAGAGGATCCCTGTGCTTGAGGCCAAGGATAAGTCTTGCAGTCCTTTTCTGGATTAGTTGCAGGGGCTGGATAGTAGAGAAAGGCAGATTGAGAAAGAGGCTGTTGCAGTAGTCCAGCCTAGAGAGAACCAGGGCTCTGCAGACAGTGAGCTTCTGGGGAAAGTGAGAAAGGGAAGAATCCCTTTGAGGAGGAGCAGCTGGTAGTGGGACTTCTTGGCAACGTCTGAGATGTGAGGAGAGAAAGAGAGTGGAGTCAAAGATGACACCAGTGTTGTTTGCCTCACAGGAAGGCGAAGGAAGAGGGCCCAAAGCGGGTGGCCAGAGTGAGAGAGGGAAAGCAGGGGCAGGAGTCCAAATGAGAAGGATCCCCATCTTACTGACATTAAGGCAGAGATAGTTGGAAGCACACCAATCCTGAATCGCGGATAGACAGTCGGGAATGAGTGAGAGATGAGAGGAGTCTGAGGGGAGCCTGAAGGAAAGCGGAGTGTCATCCGCATAACACTGAAAGTTAGAGGAGAATTTAGAGATCAGGTGGGTCAAAGGGGCCACTTAGAGGTTGAAAAACCAGAGTGAGAGGATGGAGCGGGGAGAAAGGGACCAAGTTGGACCTGGGAGGGGCAGTCCAATAGGAAGGAGTTCAGCCACTCAAGGGCCTGATCCGTGATGCCCAGGTTCTCATGGAGTTGATTGATCAGGATGGCATGGTTGACCGTATCGAAAGCACAGGAAAGATCAAGGAGGATGAGGACAGAAGGAATGCTGGAATCAAGGTTAGAGAGCAGAACTTCACAGGTGTTCAGGACAGCAGTTTCCGTGTCTCTGGCACTGAAGCCAGACTGATGGTCATGGAGACAACCAACAGATTCCATGTGGAGAGTAAGCTGGGAGATGGCCAGCTTTTTCAACAGTTTGCCCAGGAAAGGGGTGATGCCGATTGGGCGATAGTTTGCCGGGCAGGCAGGATCGGCAGAAAGCTTCTTGAGGAGTGGGTGCATAAGGGAGTGCTTAACGGGAAGAGGAAAGAGTGATTACAGAAATCGGTCAAGGCTGGAGCAAGGGTGTCAATATGGTTCTTGATGGTTTGGTGGAGCAGGAGAGCACCTGTTTGGATGACACTTTCATAGATCGGACTTGTCTAGAAACCTCGTCAGGTGTTGTCAGAGAGAAAGAGGAGAAAGGAGGAAGAGAGGTAGAGATGGCCAAAGGGCGGCCGAGAGAGGAAGAGGGAGAGGAAGAGGAGATGGAGGACAGGATGTCCTGAGTTTTAGCGTAGAAGTGAGATGACAGAGCCATACAGAGGGCCTGGGAGGGAATAGGAGATGTAAAGACCTCAACAGGATTGACCAGTTCTTTTCAGATTTTAAAGAGTTTGGCCGTGTTGTTAGAGGCCACAGAGACACAGGCTTGAATGTGTTTTCTATTCTTGATGAGTGTTATTGCTTCGACTGCCATTTTGGTGCAACCAGTCTAGATATGTCTAAATGTGGCCTGGCAAGATTTACTATATTGTTATTACATGTCGACACTGGTCTACCTTGTGCAGCCAATTGGACATGTTTTCATTGTGGCATGGCATTTTTAATAGCAAAGCTTTAATGTTCCTGTGCTCTGTTGGTGACTTGCATCTATTGGATTGGTGTTACCCTACAAAACAATTGCAAACACTCTGGCTTTTTAGCCAATTTTTCTCAGTGTGCTGTATGTTATATTAAAACACATATGTATATCTTTCTCCTAGTGCAGTGTGCGGCATATCCGTTCAGCAGCACGTTTGTGCGTATTGCGCAAGTGTGATAATCTAGGCTGGCCCAGAGTGTGGCGCGACCCTTGATTTGTTGCTGAGTTGGGGGCCCCCCTCAGCATGGCTCGCAGGGGAGCCCCCACATCTTGTGTTACGCCACTGCACCCTGGGTTGCCAATCCGGTAACCTGGGGTGCTGATAGGGAGTTCTTTTCTATGAATGAATAGGAGGCCTCAGGGTGCCCCGTTCGTTCACAGAAAATACTGTTCCAAGATGGCCACCATAGAGAGGGAAGGCAGGGCTCTGCTACCATTTCTGTGGCGGCCGGCAGAGTAACGATCAGGGAGTTAAGGGGTTGGTGGGGCATTGTATATATTAAAAAATCAATGAAGGTAAAGGAGGGAGGGGAGAAGTTGGCGGTGCAGGTGGGGGAAGCAGCCTGCGGGTTCCACGGAGCACAGGCTGAGTTTAGCAGTATCAGCCAGCGATCCAAGGAACCTGATTGGCTGCTCCCCCTGCCCAGTTACTAGTGAAGAATATGTTGTGACAGGAAGAATGTTCAGAGGACCAGGATGAAGCACCGCCCGCACCCTTACCAAAATAGGACATTTGGAGAGTGAACGCCTTCCTCCCACACTAAGCACAGACCTGTAATGGGCGAGTTCATGTCTGCCTTTCAGCTGGAGGAACAAGGGGACAGGAGGCACCTGCAGCCCTGCCGCAAACCACTCAGAGGCATGTCCTTGCTGGGCAGTGGACAGAGGAAGTGGCTCTTCAGCCCCCCACCTCCCCCATTGCTCCAGGGGAAGGCACAGTGTACCTCACCTGTGGACAACAGGAGTCAGGGAAATCGGGCTGAAAGAAGGGGGACCCCTTCCAGCAGCAGGCAGGAATAGAAAGCTGCTGCTGTAGCCCAGCCATCAGAAAGAGCATTCTAGAATGCTGCCCAAAAGGGAAACTACACTATTTGAAGACTTCCTCCTAGGGACCTGAACTACAAAGCCACTGTGCCTCTGAGCATGCCTAGAAACATCACATGACCATTCCAGCCAATGAAGGAATAGCGAATCATTCCTAGTCGTATATTAGAGTCAGCCCCCATCACAACAGTGAGAAGGTGTCTTGGAGCGATGGAGGGGGGGTTTGAAGGTGGAGAAGGCAGAAGCAGCTGGAGCAAGAGGAAGTAAGTTAGATAAAGGTGGCCAAAGGTTGAAGGTGGTGAATTAGCTGAAGGTGTTAAGTGGGGGATCAGTCAAAAAGGATAACAGTTTGGACATGCATGCACAACATGGATGTTGACATTTTACCCACCACCCCCAGCCTTTGTTCCCTTCCGTCACATTGCCATTCCTCCCTCTTGGCATTATAGTATTGCTTATGTTATATCTATCTATCTATCTATCTATCTATCTATCTATCTATCTATCTATCTATCTATCTATCTGTCTATCTATGTTCTTGTATTGTGCCACTAACCCTAAGGCCTCACATACATAAATATATACCCAGTAGCTAAATATGTTACCCTCTGTTGTTGTCCATTCATCCCAAAAGGATTCCACAGCATCACGTCATCATGCATGCCACCTGGGGAAGGGGTCGAGCGGTGGGCTAGTGTCAGGTTATCTGCATATTCATGGTATGCTACGTCTTCCTTTGCTGTGTACCTGCTCAGAGGTTTGGGGGATAGAAATGCAAAATGGGTGCAGTCCAAAGCAGCAGTCATGTTGGGTTGGGGAAGTGGGCTATGTTGTAGAAATGCCCCTGTGTGGTATTCACCACAGCCTGCGTGGTGGTGGGGGCCATGAGGCAATAGTGCACGGAGCGCCTGTCCCAGCATTTCGGAAAATGTTGCCTGTGACATGCCAAGCATGAAAGTGCAGGACTGACACCAACTTCAGCAATGGGGAAAGGTGGTTCTGATGTTGATCCCATTTTGGATCAAGGTGGGGAGGGACGCAATGGTGTCCCTGTTGAGGCATTGAAATGTGATGGTCTGCCCATCTGTCAGTGCCCATGGTGATGGTCTGACCACCAAAGCCCTTTTATATTCTGTGCCACGGGCTGCTGCACATGCCTTATGAGGTCTATAAAGGGCATGAGATTGCGATTTACGCAGGTAAAATAGCTCAGTGGGTTGAGCGCTCGCTGTTGTGATCTGCAGGTTGCAGGTTCGAATCTCGGCAAGGCCAACTTAGCCTTTCATCCTTCAAAGGTCGATAAATGGGAACCAATTTCGGTTGGGTGATATTGTATGTAAATATGTGCTCTGCAAAGCGCTTTGGATTAAGGCGCTATGCAAATAACACATCATTATCATTTTGAAGGTCAATTGTTGCCACTGCTAGGGGCTGCATAGCCTTGTTAAGTGTGTTTGCAGTTGGCCTGCAGGGCATTGCAACATAAAGAATGTGTCGCAAGCGCACTTATGTAATACCAAGTGCTCATCGGCTGCTTTTAGAGTTGCTCATTCCACCCTATTTCCAAGGGGTGGTGTCCTATGCAAACGAAGAAGTCCTGTTGCCAGTGCGCATGATTTGTTATTTATTTATTTATTGTATTTGTTGGTAGCGCCCAGACCCGGAGGTATCACGGCGCTAAGAAGGCATTTGTATTAATAAAGTAGGAACAATAGCAATCGGGTCCTGTGCATTGCTGACACGTGGTGGGCAGGTCGCACACACCTTGCACATCCCAAGGATGCTTACTTAAAGGGAAAGTTGAGGGACTCAGGGACCATGTGGGTGGCCTCAACACGGGGTGCTGCAGTTTCAGGTCGCACCCCTGAGGTGGGGACCTGGTTTCCTGCAAAGCAGCACACTTGCAAGCCTTCGTCCCTCAACCCTCTGCCACACTTTAATGCCACAGCATTGTACATGGTGGTCTTGTTGCCCAGTTAACATCTAAGCGAGTCATTGCTCACTGCAGAGACTTGTAGTTTTCCCAGAAAAAACAAGGCATACAACCTGGAACCACATTCCTTCCAAACCCAGTTTGGGATTGTCCATCCAAAGCAGGGGTCTGCAACCTTTGGCTCTCCAGATGTTTTGGACTATAATCCCCATTATCCCCCACCGTTCACTATGCTGGCTAGGGCTGATGGGAGTTGTAGTCCAAAATATATGGAGAGTCAAAGTTTTGCAGACCCCCTGATCTAAATAATAAAGTGGAGGGGAATCATGTATTGATATAAACATTGCTTTGAATTGCAAAATGTGCTTGCAACATCATTATTGTGCAATGAAGAAGCAACAAAGCAGTAAGAGATGCCCAAAATCACTTGAATTAAATGAATGCATAAACAAATTTGCTATTTAACTGGAAGGTACATTGCTACTTCTCAGTGTGGGATCATTTACAAAATGCCCTAAAATGTCGACATGTGAACAATGTTTACTTTCTGAAAATGCAACTATCAGCTAGAAATATGGCTTGTTCTAAGTGAAAAATGTTGCGTGGTCCCTGCTTCCATCTGTTTTAGGGACCCTTTGGATAAAACAGCCATTCCAACCCTGGAGTCAATGCACACTGTTCCTTCAACCAAAGGAGCTTAGCCTGACAATGCACTGTCTTATGCTTTCAAAATCAACTTTCCAGGAGGTGCATCGTTTCTAATCATTTCAGTGTGCACCTTCTGACTTCGAACGCTAATGCATTCTTCCATCTCTGTATACAATGTCCACTTAGTCCCAACAAATTATCAAAACCTGTGTTTTGTGTGAAGATGGAAAATAAGACAAACATGTGGACAACATAGTAAAAAAAGGGTAACTCTAAAATGTTTCAACATACTATCAAGAAGAAAATGACAAGCTTGGGTATCAGTGCTTCAAACACTTGCTCTAGATGGCTTGAATGATGAAAGAGGATCTGAGGTCATTTGCGTATGAACCCGCAAGCATTTCTTTATGTAAAATCACACAAGCAGTCAGGTGCATTGTTCTGCCTGTTCTGCGGTCAGCTTTTGATTTACTTTGGGGATGCAACAGTTGCCCTGCAACCCGAGCATGCATGTGAATGAACAAATAAATCAAGTGTTTGATGCATGAAGGCAATGTGTTCTATGGCACTGCACACAGCATTCCACATTAGGTAACCAGGACTCTCAGCTGCAGATGGAACTTAATGTAAGGCTACCTAAGAGTGGAATTTAGAAGTGGAGCATCAGAGGTCTTTAAATGTTGTCCTCAGTGTCCCATAGGTTGCTTGCTGGCAAACAATCAGTGGTTGATCGTGAGATTTTGGGAATCCATATTTGCTTGGGGTATGACAATACGATCCCAATTGCATTATATTGCCACGATTATGAGCATTCTCAGAAAGGAGGACTTGGAATGGCGTAGCCTGGAATCTAAAGCACACTCGGCAGCGATACAAAGGGGTGTGCAATCGGGTGAAATTTGCACCAATGTCAAGGACTTTGGTTTCTACTGATCTCAGTCTAGCACCACCAACCAAGATAATTTCAATGTTGATCTGGGGATGACCACGCATTTAATTGATCTGTTTCGTATAAGTATAGCTCAGTGGCAACGTGCTTGTCTTGAAAGCAAGACGACACAGAGCAACATAGGTTTGAATCCCAAGTCCGCTCTTAGAAACTTTTTCGGTATTAAGTGCGTTATAAAAAAACAATTATTATAATATTAAGGGTTTTTCCAGTACTCTTAACTGTCCAATAGTTTTCTCCAACACTATGGCTCACTTATCATTGATACCAGGCAATTCATAGCGTGGTAGATGGGGACATGAGACAATGCTAGCCTGGATCGAGAAGCATTTTTTGGGTCCTTTGTCTGTCACTTTGATCCTAACCCTGGATCATTTACCAGGTACACTTTTCTCGTGATCTCTACTGTAGCTGTTCACATGAAAACTAGTGTACAGGCCCATGTACATTGGCCAAAGTGCAGGTTTTTATTCACACTGTAGGACCCTGTATATATCCTAAGTCAACTGCTCCCTCTAGTGGTGACAACAGGCGAAGCTATGCAAATTGGCATTGTCTCTATATATCCTAATGCAACTGCTCCCTCTATTGGTGACAACAGGCAAAGCTATTGCAAATTGGCACTGTCTCTATATACCCTAAGGCAACAGCTCCCTCTAGCGGTGACAACAGGCAAAGCTATGAGAATTGGCATTGTCACTATATATCCTAAGTCAACAGCTCCCTTTAGCGGTGACAGCAGGAGAAGCTATGCGACTTGGCATTGTCTCTATATATCCTAAGGCAACAGGCGCTCTAGCTGTGACAACAGGTAAAGCTATGCGACTTGGCATTGTCTCTATATATATCCTAATGCAACAGCTCCCTCTAGCGGTGACAACAGGCGAAGCTATGCGACTTGGCATTGTCTCTGTATATCCTAATGCAACAGCTCCCTCTAGCGGTGACAACAGGCGAAGCTATGTGAATAGGCATTGTCTCTATATATCCTAATGCAACAGCTCCCTCTAGCAGTGACAACAGGCAAAGCTATGCAACTTGGCATTGTCTCTAGAGGGGTGACAACAAGTGAAGCTATGTGAATTGCATTGTCTTTATATAGCCTAAGGCAACAGATCCCTCTAGAGGTGACAACAGGCGAAGCTACTGCATAGGACAAACATACAGGGACAACTGGTTCAGTGGTCCAGGCGTGAAGGATCTACGATGTCCGCCAAACTGGATTCACCAAGGGAGTCGGAGTAGAACTTAATCTATTGATACTAAACTTACTGAAATCTGAATCCCTAAAGGCAAAAAGAAAATTACATCTGGCATTTATTGATCTACTGGGTGCGTTTAACAACATTAATCGTGACAAGCTTTGGCAGAAAATGTCAAAATGGAATTGCCCGCAAAACCTGCTGCAACCAATCAAAGCCCTACACTCTAACACCGCAATACAGATACGCCTAAACAACCAGGGTGACCTATCGAAGAAAATACCAACCGAAAAAGGTGTGAAACAAGAATGCCCGCTGGCTGCTGAACTTTTCAAATTGTTCATCTTCGACCTCCCAATCCAACTTGAATTTGTTCGTTGTTTCCCACCAAAAATTAACAACACGGAAATTCATTGCATAACATATGCCAATGATCTTGTTTTATTAGATTACATGAACATTGGCCTTCAACGGCTTCTAACCAAGCTGCACGAGTATCTAAATAAGAACGACCTTGAAAAACACGGAAAAGACCAAGACGGTGACCATTGGGGTAGGTGGATCTAAAAAACAAAATGCTTTTTAGCGGAAAATAAATGGCATCCCACTAAGTTCGGTGAACTCGATCAGATATCTTGGCATAACGTTTAACACATCCTTAAACGAACATCACTGGAAGCTTGATCTTGTCAATCGAATGACACAATTCAGTATCCAAGCTTTAAAAATAAATAAGGTCTATGGAAAATTCACTCTTGAACCAGTTTTAATCTTCTACGTCCAGAAAGTTCTCCCGGCAATTACCTTTGGGTCCGAATCGGGTTCGAACATCCATGCCCTTTTCTGGCAGAAGCTTGAAGGTATATTTTGGCGTCGAGTACTGAATTTACCTCCTTACATTTCGATGACTTCACTTCGCTACGAACTCTCATTAAACTCTGTGCACAACTGTGTTATGTGGAAATCACTGATGGTGTTGCGTAAAATAAAGCTGAATCCACAGACTCCGCCTCATCAAATTCTTGTACACATGCCAGGTTGTAGGAGATCGGGCCTCCTTGACGAATGGCGGCAGTTGTTAGAAGCAACCTTAGCAAATGCCGACCTAAATCTAGCCGACCTGATCACTCAACCTCAATGTGTTAAAAAGAAGTTTGAGTCCTGGTGCTGGATCCAGATCTATGATCTGCTACAAACGATGTCAACGACTCTGAGATCAGGCATCAGAGAACACAAACTTAATGTTCAGTGTTGCTATCTAACTAACTGCCCATCACAACACCACCGTGAGCAATTTTTGAGGCTACGTCTGAATGCCCTGAAGACCAGGGAAATGCAATTTCTTCGACACATTGACGAGGCAAAAGGCAATCTTTGTCATTTCTGCAACCTTGCAATTGAAACCACAGAACACTTAATCACTGGATGCTCTGCGATCCTCACAACGTTGTGCCACCTAGGGGGATTCCTACCTGTTGAATCCGATAATCAGAACTGGTGGTCTTACGCCGCTGCTGGGCAAAATATCCGTTTGACTTGTGTCATTGTGGACTTCTTAGATTCCCTACATTTAAACAAGAATGTGGGCTAACAATGAATTTCACATTTAATTCTTATCTAACGGTAACGGTGCTTTAAGCACTCAAATGAACGTTGGTGCTTTGAAGTCCGTTTACCGCCTATGTGGGAAATATGAAAAATTGGAATTGTCTTGCTGTAACAAAAGTTTGGCATCCTGTCAGTTTGCTTTCAGGGCTACTGAGCTGAAGTTTCAATAAAAAATAAAAAAATAGGACAAACATACAGGGACAAACATACATCTGGCCTTGTACTATATTGTTAGATACAATGTTTTTCATTTTTAGTTTGAAGTTCTTTTCAAATGATCCTTTCAGCATAAAACTTTCATAGATTTTTTTAATTTGTTTTTATTTCAACTTTCCAACAGTACCGAAAATACCCCACTTCCCCCCTCCTTCCCCTCCTGGATCCCCCGCACCCCACCCAGGGATCGCCATACCACGAGTTCCACACAGGAAACATTCAATGCATCTCAAGAAATTATTCAGAGGATGTCCAATAGTCTCAGTTTCTGGGGACACCATTGTTCACGAAAGTCTTTGTGTAAGAAATTCAGCAGCAGGCCCCATTCTGCTTTGAACTTTATAGAGTCACCCTGGACCGCGCAGGTATCCCACTCTAGGGCGGCGAAGTGCCAAATTTTGGTTAGCCAGTCTTGCTCATTGGGTATTGAAGATTTGCCTCCATTTTTGTGCTATTAATGATAACGCTGCCACGCTGACACGCTGAGAATCATATAGGCCTTCATTTTTGACTTTGGTAACTGGGGATGCAGAATAGCTCCCTCGCCCAGCATAACCTCCCCAATATCCTTCATCACATGGGGACCGAAGATACTCCTCATTTCTCTAATAACCATGCCCCAGAAGGGCTTCAAGACAGGACACTGCCACCAGATAGGGGCCCAGTTACCAGCTTTGTTGTACCTCTGCCATCAATTCCGAGTTACCTTAGGGAACATTTTGTGCAGCCTTCGGGGTGATAGACGCCATTGCACCAGAATTCTTATCCGCATTTCTCTAATTTGCATACTTCTCATGAGCTTCGGGATTCACTGCCACACCTCCCACCGCTGTTCCTATGCCAGCGGGAGGGGTAATGTGTCCACCCATTTTTTCATATAGGGCCACTGGGGCAAGGTTGAACGTTTCCTAAATATTCTATATAGATTACTAATCACCCGTCTATTCCCAGAACTTGTTAGGAGTTACCTTTCAAAAGAGGTAAAGTCCCTGACAACTGCTGCCTTAATGTCAACTTTCATATTGTAAGAACCAATTTGATACATTCTATGTAACTATCTTGGTCAAATATTTCATAATGCATGCATGCTCCTAATGATGTGGATGGAGGCTGAGATGCTTCTTAATTTACGTGCCTTTGATGTACAAAGCCAGGCGCGGTGAGTGAAGACTGCATCTACACCAGGGGTGCACTGGAAATCAAAAGGTGCCCTGGAAATAATGTTCAAAGTGTCCCCTTATCACACATTTTCAGCAAGCCCGAGCCTTTCCCTATGAGAACCTTTGGAAATAAAATAGGTTACCACACAGGAGGGTGAGAGTGCAGGGTGCTACCAGGAAATCAATCTGAAGAATATATATATATATATATATATATATATAGACCAGTCGATTCTATGTGATGTTATCAAAATTAAATTACAGAGAATGATTTTACAACGAAACTTTTATAACAAAACATATTGATTTTTGTAATTAGTTTTATTTGGGGGGGGGGCAGCCAAGGCCCCTGTTTCCCTATGCTTTTAAACCCAACCCCCCACACCCATTTTAACCCCTTACCCCACCCCATGTATATATATTCTTTTAATTCGATATTCTTTTCGTTATTATTGTTTTGTTATTAAAGTCATTCACTGTTTTCTATTCGTTAAAATCACTGGATACCAGACCAGTCCACCCCATGCATGTCACCCTGCACTGACTTCTCACGCGGACAAAGATGCTGAAATTCACATGGGATTGGGGAATCAGGGGGAATCCTGTAAATGCTGCCTGGCATGCACTGACACAGCAGGCAGCATGTGCAATTGTTTTTTGGGTGTAAAACCTCACCGGAACCGAGGACTGTCTGGATTTCCGTGCCGGATATCGGCCACTTCACAAAATCAATCACACTAGCACGGATGTGCATGTGTTGGCGTAAGTGGTCCTCGCGCTGTCATTTATGGATTTTTCAAAATGGCCGCTATGCAGCAATAATTAATAACATGCAAGCAAATCCAACTTAACATCACGCAAAATCACGCAGCGTGTAATACGTTTTTCATCATTTGGGTCTTCTTTTTAGATCACGTTGTCATCTGGAACAGGCTTCACTTCCTATGGGAATATATGAAGTCAGCTACATTAGGACTCATCTTCTTTAAAGTGCATATTGCATGGTACGACTGGTAAAATGGAAAGAAATGCACAAAAAGTATTTTAAAATTATTACAGCGCGGGTGGTCAGAGTGCGCGTGCCATATTTATTTGTTTTCCTTTTTGGGAATATTTTTCCATGTTTGCCCAAATACAAATGGTGAATGAATAATCGTTTTTGTTTTTAAGTCGCTACGCAAGGTGGTTCATTCTCAAATTCTGTCTATTGCTTGAAATAATGACTGTGGTTGGTAATACAGAGTTCTCAAGATGAGGTTTATAATGTTTTTATATGATTTATATTGTCCTTTCTCTGGAAAAACGTATTTTATTTATTTATTTATTTATTTATTTATTTATTTATTTATTTGTCATTTGTATAGTTAACAAAGCCGTGATGCGTCTAGGCGCATTTAGTTTACGAGGGTTGGTTACAGTGAAAAACTGTTCTTGTTGTGAACATGTTGTAAATAGCCTGACTTTCCAGAGTTATTTCAGCAGCCATAGGAACTGATTCTCCGTGTAATTCTGTGGCCCCCTCACTCACGATACCTGTGCTTCTTTCTCTGGTAATGATGTCAGCAACGTTAGGATGGCTCCAGCAAGTGCCCACGTGATAATGTGGCCCTCATCCATAGAGAGAGCGGAAGAGACAGACTGGGACAAAGGCACAGAGAGAAAAAAGGAGGCAGAGAGAGAATAGGAGCAGGACAGCAAGAAAGAGAGAGAGAAAAGAGTTGGAGAGAGAGAGAAAAGAGGGAGAGAGATAGGGAATGGAAGAGATGGGGAGAGAGCGAGGAAGCGAGGAAGAAAGAGAGGGAGTGAGAAAAAGACCGAGAGTGCTAGAAAGAGAAAGAGGAGGAGAGAATGAGAGAGTGAAAGGGGGGAGAGAGCAAGGGAGGGAGAACGAAATAAAGAGGCAGAGAGAAAAAGATAGAGGGAGCAATAGAGAGAGAGAAAAAGAGGAGGAGGGAGGGTGAAGGAGAGAGGTAGAGAGAGAGAAGAGCTGGGGAGAGAGTGAGAGACAGGGAAAGAAAGATGGGGACAGAACGAGGGAGGGAGAAATAAATAAAGATAGTGAGAGAGAAAAGGATAGAGAGAGAAAGGGGGAGACAGAGCGAGAAGGAGAAACAGAGAGAGAGAGAGTAGAGAAATAATTAAAAAAGAGGGAGAGGGCGAGAATAAAAAAGGGAGAGAGAAAGGAAGAGAGGGGGATAGAAAGAGAAAGAGGGGAAGCGAGGAGAGCGGGAGAAATAAAGGGGGACGCAGAGCAATAAAGAACACATACGGGGTAAAGAGAGAAAGAAGAGAGATGCAGAAGTAAAGAGAGGGGGATAATGGGAGGGAGAAAGAAACAGAGACAATGCGTGCGAGAGAGAGAGGGAGAGATAGACGAGCCTGTAGATAGGTCGATGATGCATTGCTCGTCAGCGGGAAAAGGGACACATGCAGAGTCCAGTGCAGGTGCCTGCTCGACGTTAGCAGCAGTGAAGTTCTGCCCCTCTCCTCAGTTTAACCCCATGCACCCTTTTCATAAGCATGTGCAGCCCTTTGGGAAAGTGCCATGTAAATCAATACATATATACATAATTACACAAAGCCAGGGGAGCTGACTTATGAATTTCCCTGGGGGTGCCCAAATGTAGGAAGTGACATCACCGGCAGTTATATGACCGCATTTGCACGTAGTCGACAACTTGGTGCAAGGGAGTGGGGTGCAGAACAGTGGAAACATTGGTTAGCTTGTACTGCATATTCTAAAGTCAAGTAAGAAGGAGGTTTACGCCTTCCAGTTGCCTTCCAGTAGGCCATCACTGCCCGTACTCCACCCCTCTATAATCATCCAGGTTGTAGCAGCCCTGAAAAGGCAGAGCAACACAAGTAGGATGGGAGACCGAAATGCCAGCTCATCCTGAGAGTGTGTCAAACCTCAGAGCAAAGACTGTGCGTTTGCCTTCTACCTTGGAGCCCAATCTCACTAATTTGGTGCAAATCTCGCAAGTGGGAGCATGGCAATCCCCTGCATGTGTGTGGGCTGCAGTCCCCGGATCACATGCTCACTTCTTCAGTGTGAAACTCTGGCCAAGGTCTTTGGTCAAGCATTCAGGATGGGTCTCAAACCTTTAAACAGTGTGATATATTGAGTGGGTACCTCACTCCTTGGAGCATAGTATACCTGTTGCTGGTAATCTCACAACTGAATGTACAGTTTCACTCTTGGTCATCTCAGTGACCCCATGTATATTAATTGAGTCAGTCTCCCATCTGGGAAGACAATTATATTTCTGTTAAAACACTCTGAATTCTCACTCCAGTTTTCTCAATCTATAGATCCATACCATATTCATTCATTGTCTGTGCAGGGGGGATAACTTGTGTCTGAGAGAGCTCATTCTTTCATTCAGGAGAGATAAAGGGGTAACAGACCCTGCTGATTCTGCTATCCTACAGGCTCGAGCCTTCTATCCCTTGCCCCATGACAGCTTCCAACATCCTGAGCGGCAGCTTATGGACAGCAGGCAGCTCGGGAAATGCTTGTTGCCAATTGAATGTAGCCAGACCTACTATTTAGACACTGGGAGAGTGCCATGAATCCACATTCGTGGTGAAGAAGCACTCAACATACAGAACACAATGGTATAGTGTTGCAGTCCTGGTGAGAAATGACAATTTGGTCTGTTTAAATGTAAAGCAGAGTGGCTGAGAAGTACACGACTGTGCCATTAAAAGTAAAGCAGCTGTGGTGGATGGAAGGGCTGCTTTGGTGGCATCAAGAGTATACAATTCCCTGCGGGGTAGTGTTGATCATTTCCTATTGAAGTATAACAGCCCTCTTGAGAAGTGCCATTAAAAGTAAAGCTGTCAAGTAGGCTGGATCAGTGTTGCTGAAACAAAAATTACAATTGAATAGATCCGGAGAGAATTTTGCTCAAGTATACTCCTACTCCTTATCACCCTCTGCATATATAAACAAAAAATCACTTTTTCATACTCTGTTTATGGAACAATACAGGTTTTATATAAAGTTGTATGAATCAACATAAAATTAAAATTAGAGATATGACATCAACCGGTAATTAACCGGAAGTACAGACAGAAAGTATTTACAACACACAGGGCCAAACATTTTTTGGCGTGATAACAATTTGTGTGTGTAAAACAAACTCAATCTCAGTCGTTGTTTGTCAGAAAACTCACATAGTGAAATACACAAAAAAAAACAGTTCGACATAGTGACAACAAACAAAATTGTTAATGACAATGGTTCTCTTTGTAGGGACAGTGACAATTCACTGTGGTTAGAAGTGGTGCGTCTACACCGGGGTGTTTCAGCCGTTTAGGTGGGCCTGTTGTGTCTCATCTTGTACACGGCCTCATCAGGACGGGATGCTGTACGATATGAAGCCTGTGCTGCAGGGGAAAGGATAGTCTTATCAGGGGGGTACTTGAGCACATATTACTGTAAATTGACTTAATCATATACTGTGTTATGTATATCTTTGTCATAAAACACAGCTTACCTATGGGTAATTATTGCCACAGGCACTAATATGGAGATCCGCTTGCCGTAATGGGGGATCTCTGTGGGGTCGTGTTACAAAAACAGAGAATGGGGGGGAACACTAATTACTTAGTTATAGTGTCCTCAAATAGATGTCACAATAAATCAACATGTCTAACTATGAAAAAAACAACGTGTTCACTGACGAGAACCCTTTCCTAGACAACATCTCCATGAGGAAACGGTTCATCAACGATATCATCATCATATGGAATGGCACTTCCCTTGAATTGCAGAATTTTCACAGTTGGATAAATTCAAGAAATCCCCACATCAAGTTTACAATATATTGGGACCATCACCAAATTGACTTTTTGTATCTCCACATCTACAAAACAGGAGATCGGCTCAAGACAGAGCTATTTCGAAAAGCCACTGACCGCAACAGTCTACTTCATTTTCAACGTTATCACCCCATGGGGTTGAAATACAATCTACCGTACGGGCAATTTCTACGAATACGTAGAAATTGCACAGATTTGGACAAGCAGCATGCAGAGGGTTTAGAAAGGCGACTATCTGAAAGAGGCTACCCTCGAAAATCCATCAGCCAGGCCAAAAAGAGGGCTAGACACACACCAAGAGAAGTCTGTCTGCAAAATAAACCCAAGAAGGAATTGGGAAGGATAGTCTGTGTCACCACCTTTGGACCTCTCAGCCAATTGATTCAGAAAACCATCAAGAAGAATTGGCATCTGATTAAACACCCGGGTACACTAAATAATATGCCATGTTTTGCCTTAAAAAAGAACAGGAACCTAAAAGATGCACTGGTATATACTTTTATAGAACCGTCACCACAAGTACCCAACACACTATGGGATTTACCTCTGATTGTGGGACATCACAAATGTGGCCACTGCGTTGCATGTCCTTTGACCTTGCAGAAAAAATAATTTGAATATCAAAAAGTGAAATGGACCATGAAAGATTTTACGACCTGCAACAGAAAGGGTGTTATATATGTAATATAATTCCTGTGTGACCTACTCTATATGGGAAGGACAATACGTGCCATTAAGATGCGTATATCAGAACATTGCTCCTGTATCAGGAACATGGTAGCCGACAAGCCCCTAGTAGAGCATTTCACCAACAAAAACCATAGATACATAGACTTAAGATGGTTTGTCCTTCAGAAGGTGACACCTGCTAAGCGTGGAGGTGATATAAACAAAACACTGACAGAACTAGAAAAACGTTGGGTCCATAAACTAAACACTGTACAAGCTCGGCTGAACATTTCAGTTGAGTGGAAATCTTTCTTGTAAACAAACTAGGGCTACTGCTAATTGTCACATGTTTTTTCACTAGTCCACTGATTGGGACTTATGTATGCAAAATGTTTTATTTTGTCATCTGTATACAAATGAGGATTTTTTACTCCTGAATGTAAAACAATCTATTTTTTAATGCAACACAATGACTGAGATTTTTCTCAATGGAGAACTGTGTTCCGTGCATCAAGTGTCACAGCATAATACCCTTCGATATTGGTGTATGTAATTTTGCCACCATGTCATTCGTACACCGACATGTAACATTTATTTGACATCAAACACGGTATAAGAACTTTTTCCATGTTGTTTTTTTCGGTTTCTGTGACCAGTGACATTTATGTCCCACCTGAAACAACTGTCTTCCCGCACTAAGGTTCCTCCTTAAAACACACACGAGATCAATTTTGTCACCCCAGATTTTATCCTGCGAACATCATCAATTGATGAGTTGTATACTCGGGATGTTTATTTCAATAGCCTCCTTTTTTCACCAGAATAAGGCACCACGTTGATAAGCATAACCAGTTTAACCATTTGCCTAACTGGTATGTTTCCAACGTGTATGGTTGCCAAATACAAACAACTGTTCCTAAATTATATTTTTAGATCCACATAATGGAGGACTAAACATTAAATTGATTTATTTCCAAATTCCATGAAGGGGCGAGACGAAATCATTCCCCTTTTCCCCGATACAGCAGGGGATCCCTTCCTAAGATGGCCGCCGATATAAATAACTACAGGGACCTAGCAACAGCGTTACCAACGCTTTAAATCCAGGCCCCGCCAAGCGCAACAGTGACTCAGCATTCCAAGACGAAGCCGTTCACTCGAGCAGCTCGCCGCGAGTGAGCCTCCCAGCCGCACAGGTACGCTCGCGCTGTCCACTCTGGTTCCATATGGGATTTACACACAACCCATTTTTTCTCTAGTATTAATTATATGTCCTCCCTTTTAGGATATTCTCTGCGGGGCAAACATGTTAAAGAAATTGAACAGGCTGACATTATAGATACGAAAGACTCCACTGAGAGGTAAGATGTTGTAATCACGCACGGAGTGCATTTTCCATTGATTTATTGTGACATCTATTTGAGGACACTATAAGTAATTAGCGTTCCCGCCGTTCTCTGTTTTTGTAACAGGACCCCACATAGATTCCCCATTACGGCAAGCGGATCTCCATATTAGTGCCTGTGGCAATAATCACCCATCGTAAGCTGTGTTTTATGACAAAGATATACATAACAGAGTATATATTATTTTTTTTAAATTATATGTTTGGTACTCCAAACTTTTCATTGTAGCAGTCTTTCAAAGGGTCATTAAAATGATTGTCATGGGAAGACGTACTTGTTATTTCTCCGGGTTCTTTTCAATCTTGATCCAGAATTTGATGGCTGTTAGAATTAAATGTTTGTCGTTGCCTTTTAGTAATTGGTTCCACCGTTCATGTGTAGTCATTTTTTTTTGTTGATATTCTGAAGAATTCCTTGAATAGATTTCTTTTTTCTTGCAGTGCTGGGCAAATCATAATGATGTGGAATAATGTTTCTTTGGTGTCCACAGTCTGGCAAAAACGACAATCTGAGGATTTGATTTCTGTCTGTTTAATGATACTCAGGTATTCTTGAGTCGGTAAGATGTTCAATCGGAACCTTAGGAAGAGAATTCGGATATGTCGATCTGGAAAACAGGTCGAGTATGGTGGGAATTCATGTAAGGCTCTTATGTCTATTTCACATACTTAATGGTGTTTGTATTTAGTCTGATCTTCGAGAGTTTTTATCCAGTCGTTCCTTTGTAATGCTAGTTTTGCGTGTTGTGGTCTGTTTATTAATGTTTCTTCAGTAAAGCCTTCGGTTTCCATTTGTGACTTGATCTTGTTGACCCATTGTTGGAGAACTGTTGCGTTCAATGCGTTTTTTTTTGCTTTTTAGTATTTCTACAGCTGGTATTTTTCCATGGCTGATTATTTTCCTATAGAGGTTCATTTGTTTCCATGATATTATGGATTGTAGTGATTGTAATGCCAGTACGAAGCGGATCCTTGTCATAGGAAAACTTTTAGGTAATGCTAGCGTTTTCCTCCAGAATATTGCTTCATAAAGGTACCATTTCAGTCCTTGCTTGTTACCCATGGTTTCGCCAGCGTAGATCAATATGGGAACAACTTTTTGTTTATAGAAGGTGATTGCTGATTTGAAGGAATATGTCCCGAATTTGCAATGATAGAACCGACCTAGTCTGGCTAAGGATCTAGTTTTTTCTTCGATATACATTTTCCACTCATGTTCCGTGGATGAAGCGTTTACCATTACCCCTAGATATTTGATGACATTTGTTGTTTCAATTTCTTTGCCTTCAAGGTAGAACTTTGAGATTTTTCGGTTCTTCTTTGTTTTCTGGGTTGTTAATTTCATTACTTTGGTTTTGTATATATTGATCTGAAGTTTGTTGACTGTCATATAGGTTACTACTTTGTCAAGAGTTTTTTGCAATCCCAATGGTGTTTTATCCATGACTGTGATGTCATCAGCGTATATTAATGATAGTACTGATTCATTGTTTAATTTCGGTGGATTAGCAAGTGGATCCTCGATTGAGTTAACAAAGTCGTAGGTGTATAAATTGTAGAGACAGGCAGCTAAGGGACAGCCTTGGTTCAGTCCGTTGAGAGTATTAATCGGTTGGGTAACTTTGCTGTTTTTTGTTATCCTGACTCGAACTGATGTATTAGAGTATAATTCTTTGATTGGATTTAGGATTGCTGGTGGACATCCCCATGTTGTTAATTTGGTCCATAGTTTTGTTCTGTTTACTGAGTCGAATGCCATTTTTAGGTAAACCTGCGTATACCTGTTGGTTTCTTAATGCATTCTCGTATTTGACAAGGCTCAGAATTATCAAATTAACGTTAGTTCCGATCTTACTTACAAATCCGGTTTGCCTTTTTTCTAGTTTCCCGTTATTTGTTGCCCAACCGGTAAGTTTTTTCAACAGAAAGTTCGCAAATAGTTTTCCTAACGGGTCTAGTAAGACTATGGGTCTGTAGTTGTGTGGGTTCTTTCTGTCGCCAGTTTTGAAAATTGGGATCAAAATGGCTAAGGTCCAGCTGCGTGGAATTTGTTGGGTTCTTTCGATAATAAGGAGCAGATGGAATAAGAAGCTTGCCCAATTTTCCGGTGCAGCCTTCAAGATTGCGTTTGATAATCCGTCTGGTCTCGGTGATCTTTATGGATTTAGAGTTCTGATGGTTTGGATGATGTCTTCAGTTTCCCATTTCAGGTTCCATGGTGGACATATGGGTTCTTGTTGGGTAGCCTCTACAGATACACTGGCGCTGTATAGGGTGTTGAAATGTATAGTCCATGCTTCTGATTCGACTTCTTGAATCATATTTTTCGCTTTGTTGTTACCGTTTATGAGTGACCATAATTGTCTGGTATTTTTCCCTCTGATTGCTGCTAGGATTGCTTCGGCGTCTGCTTGTTTCAGTAACCCTTTGGCTGATTTAATCGAATTGGAATAGTTCTGTTTTTCTTTTTTATGGCTATTTTTGCAGCTGATGTATTTAGTTTTTTCAGTAGACGTATTTTTTTTAAGTATTTTTTTTCTCTCTTTGATTTCCATATTGAATGCGTGTTTATGTATGGTAGTGGTATTGGTTCTTTGGAAGGTCTGATTGTCTCTGAGTACCCATTCATAGTTGAGTTTTGCAGGGTCAGGTAGCGATGATCTTTCAAATTTGGAGACTAAATCAGTCGTTTGATGCTGTTTTATTCTTAGTTTCATTAGACCGTTGTTTATTTCGAGATCTGGAAGGTAAGGCAAACATTCTCAATTTGTTCTGCCTTGCATGTTATTGAAATTTGACAGTGATCGCTGTTAGGTTGTGCGGAGTTATCAGTAGCAATTAGATTGTTCTTTATTACTTCAGAGATATAAATGTAGTCGATAATCGATTTGGATTTACCACTGGACCATGTTGGAGGCAGTTGACCTTGTGTGTTTAGCGGTTGTTCTGTTAGAGTTAATTTTTGGATCTCGGTCTCTTTGGTCCATTTTCTTGCTCTTGGGGATATTTTCTGTATGTCTAGTTGGAAGCCTTCAGAGTTATAAAGGTGGATATTTAGATCACCAGCGACTACAAATTCAGTTTGCGCGAAAGAGTTTGCTATTTTGTCGAACTCGTCGCAGATGGAGTCTATGAACTTATTATCATTCATTGCTGTTACGTTCCAATAGATGTTGAAGGTTGTTAAGAATTTTTTATTCGGGCGTTGATTTAAATCAGATGGTAAGGTCGAGATACAGATGACAATGTATTGGGCCCAGGGGTGGATATTTTTCTTTTTTAGTATTGACCAGTTGGGATCTATCTTAGTCATGATTATCATACCGGAAGATGGTCTGCCTTGTTGTATGGTGATTGCTGGATTCATCTAAGTAGAAAACCCATCACAAACAACTTCTGTAGATAACCAAGTCTCTTGGAGGCATATTATGGACATTTCATTTTGGTTGGTAGCACCCTCTGAGAGGAGATGTTTAAATCCTCTCGTATTCCATGAAGATAATGTAATCTCGTTTGTTGGATTTCCAGTAGGGGTTGATTGTTATAGAAAGGTCTTCATTTGTGTGCTTTGGTGTTTGCTTCCAGTTTGTACATTTCTGTTGTAATGTGTTGGGGAGAATGCCTCTCTTGGTACTTCTGTCATTCTATTTTTCCAGTATGAATTTGTTTGCCTGGTCTGGTTATCATTTTCTGTTGAATGCGGTTCGTTGGTCACTCGTGGTCTACTTGAAGTTTGTTGTTGGTCGAATTTGCGATGGATCAGTCCAACTTGATATTTGATGTTAATATCCATTTTCTTTTCTTTGATGGCCATGAATCTTGTTACTTGGATTTCTTCTGTTGTGAAGCCCCATTTGGCAAGTTGGTTTTTTGCAGCAATAACTAGTTGGATTGTTTGATTATGATAAAAGTCAATGTGGGCTGTTTCCATCTGTTTCTTGTTCGGAAAATGTATTACGTCGATGTCTTGTGTAGAAATCTTCGACAATGTCGGGATAGCATTGAATAGATGAAGGATGTTTGCTCTATTCAAGATTAGTTTTTCATCCGGTTTTAAATTTGAAGCACTTAGTGATAGTCTAGATATATTTGGTCCTTACGTGAATCTATAAACGTAGGTCTGATTAGAGATGTGTTTGCTTTGATTGTTCTATTTTCTGTAGTATCGGAAAGGTCGTCGGTGTCCGGCGAAAACCAAAATTCCTCAGTTGATATTGATGAGTAGACAAGCAACATGTTTGTTGTTGATTCAGTGATGTTTGTGTACATTGATGTTGAAGAGATCTCGCAATATTCATCTATTATGATCATTGAATCTTCTTGGGAGTCATGTTCTCTATTGCTTATTTGGAGCGGGGACGAGGTGCACGATGTGTTTTGCACACATTCTGTCGTTGGTGATTTTGGCTCGATGTCGTGACCTATTGCGTCCAATAATACGTTTAGTGGTTCGTGCTCTTCAATTGAGATCAGTTCTCCTTGTGTTTGAGATATCTGTTTTTTGTTGTTCTTTGTATTTATCTTTGCCGTTTCCTTGATGGGTAGATTAGTTCTCATTTCATTTTTGTTAATGGTGGATTTTTTTGTTGTTATGGAGCAGGATTGGGAAAGTTGCTCTGGGTTGAGTTGCAGTTTTCTCAGAAAAGCTTGTGAGCCTGTTTGACATTTGTTGGTGGTTGTTTCTTTTGTTGTTGTTGGTTTGCTCCGCTGATTACGTTTTGATAGGTCAAAAATGTCGAACGGGGTACATGCTGGAGGTTCTGCGTTGGGAGTTTTGAATTGAGTTGGTAAGTTGTGGGTTTGGAGTTCATATTGGGTTGTTTGATCTTTCATAGAATCGCCTTTTGTTGCGGAGTGCTCCGTCTGTGGGCGCCTTATGCCTTCGTCTTGTGGCGTGGTTACCTGTAGGTGTCTTTTAACTTTGTCATCCATCATTTTGTTAGTAAAAGTTGCCAATGTTTCTATCAGAGTTTGCTTGTCAAGTCGATCAGTTCTTGCTATTTCAGCTAGCCGATTCTGCCATATTCTTGTGGATTCTGCTTCATAATTCAAGCGATCTTGAATTGAAGTTATGATGCAGTCCATATTTGTTTGTTTTGTCAGGATCATTGCAAGCAGAGTGGCTTGATCTTTGGTGGCATCGACTGTTGCTTCTTAGATCTTTAAGAAGGGGACCATTGCTAGTGATAGAACAGCCACTAGCGTGTTTTGGAGATCTTGCATGGTCGTTGGAATTCGTTTGCAGGATTCTGGAGTGTTTAGTGTTTTCTCTGCTTTTTGTTGAGGGTGATCTGACTCCTGTTGGTTTAAGGCAGTCGTCGTTACATTCTGTTGGTTCTCTTCCGGAAAGGTTTTAGGAAAGAACAAATTTACTTTATTGGGAAGTGGTGTCGATGTGCTATATATTGCATCAATGTTGTCCTTGTGGACGTCTGTGAGGACGTCACTTTCTTCTGCTCCTGGAAGTCCATAATGGCATCTATTTCTGTGATGTCAAGTGAAGGTCGAGATACTCGATTTGAGGTTTTAGAAATGTTGCCTTGGGAGGTGTCTGTAAGGTGTTAAGTTGATTGCCATTGTTGTTTTGCTATGAGCGCTCTTTGTCTTAGTTTTAGATTCAACGTCGACTCTTTTGACTTTTTATTTTGAGGAGTATGGAATTGGAGGTCTAGTTGAAATGAAGAGGTAGAGCCTCTTTTTGCAGAAGCTAGTGGGGATGATTTGAAAGGCATTTCTGCTGTGTGACTAGATGTTGTTTTCTGGCTTTTCTCATCCTTCAATGTTTTTGCTGTAGTTGTATCTTTAGGGTGCTTCAGTTCTACGTCAGCATAATTGGATACGCATGTCGAAATGTCTGGTGAAGCAATGGTTGATTTTGGGGGTGGTTATTGATGCATAGGGATGAGGGGTAAAGATTTTTCTTTGTTGATATTGAGGATTTGTGGGGTTTAACGGGTGGTGCCTGGTTTTGTTCGGGTCCTTTTTTATGTTTTTTGTCTTCTTGCTCTGTTGCAATAGTGGGCTTTGTTTTGTCTGTGGTATTGCTTGGTTCTTTTGATACGGTGGCCTGGAGGTTCAGCATTATGGTGTTTTTGGGGATGTTTGCAAAGGTTTCTTCTAGCATTTCTTGGAGGCGTGTTCTGGGTTTGGTACTATCCATTAAGTTGGATATGGCGAAACGTGAGTAGAGCAGGGTATTACTCACTTACTGCATATCCAGTGTAAACAGCGGGAAACAGCAGACAACGGCGCCCTTGTCTCTGCGGCGGGCTTAACCCCGCAAGGGCAGCTGGATGTTACTTTTGTACTGGCTTCCTGGGGGTGGGGCATTCGCCCGATCACGTGACTCTGATCACGTGACTGTGGTCGCGGGAAGGACTCAGCGCTCGCTTCAAACTGCTGTGTAGAGGCACAGGCTTACGCGATTCGGAGCGGGATCTTTGCAGGTAGGGAGAAAGTCAATTTCACTCTCGGTGCAGCTCAAAACTTGAAACTTGATGCATCCACTCACAGCGGGAAACAGCAGACAACGGCGCCCTTGTCTCCGCGGTGGGATAAACGTCGCAAGGGCAGCTGGATGTTACTTTTGTACCGGCTTCCTGGGGGCGGGGATTTTGCCCACTCACGTGACTCTGATCACGTGACTGTAGTCGAGGGAAGAACTCAGTGCTCGCTTCAAACTGCTGTGCAGAGGCACAGGCTTACGTGATTCGGGGCGGGATCTTTGCAGGTAGGGAGAAAGTCAATTTCACTCTCGGTGCAGCTCAAAACTTGAAACTTGATGCATCCACTCACAGCAGGAAACAGCAGACAGCAGACAACGGTGCCTTTGTCTCCGCAGTGGGCTTATTATAGGTCAATATGGTTAAATTACCATCTCACAAAACAAGGTTTTATCAGAAATTCAATTTGATTTATTATTATTGTACAAAGTACAGCCCAACGTGTTTCCAGTTTTTTCACTCTTCTTCAGGGGCAGTAGCAAAATTCATCAAGTTTCAGTGTTGTGTCCTTCTGCACAAGAGCACAAATTCCAACTTTGCATGGAAACGAAATGTTCACTACAGTCGTTCTCAATCTCGGAGTAATGCAGTGAGCCACCCACAAAGCAAGCTTATGATTAAGTCAGTTTACAGTAATATGTGCTCAAGTACCCCCCTGATAAGACTCTCTCTTCCCCTGCAGCACAGACTTGATGAAGGCCGTGTACAAGATGAGGCACAACAGGCCCACCTAAACGGCTGAAACACCCCGGTGTAGACGCACCACTTCTAACCACAGTGTATTTTCACTGTCCCCTACAAAGAGAGCCATTGTCATTAACAATTGTGTTTGTTGTCACTATGTCGAACTGTTTTTTTTTGTGTATTTCACTCTATGAGTTTTCTGACAAACAACGACTGAGATTGAGTTTGTCTTACACACACAAATTGTTATCACGCCAAAAAATGTTTGGCCCCGTGTGTTGTAAATACTTTCTGTCTGTACTTCCGGTTATTTACCGCTTGATGTCATATCTCTAAATATTCATTTTATGTTAATTCATACAACTTTATATAAAACCTGGATTGTTCCATAAACAGAGTATGAAAAAGTGATTTTTTCTTTATATATGCAGAGGGTGATAAGGAGTAGGAGTATACTTGAGCAAAATTCTCTCTTGTCCTATTCAATTGTAATTTCTGTTTCATAAGTAACCCTCCTCGGTAGAATAGGTTCCAAGCCAGGAACCCAATTGTTGAATCTGGATCAGTGCTGCTCCATAAAAGATGTAGAAGCCTCTGTGAAAATTTGCAGTACTGTCGCAATGGTGAGAAGTGTAGTATTTTCACATTAACTATGCTTAAGCACGTTGGGTTATTGAATAGTGCTGCTACATTCTGAGTAATTCCATCCCTTTAAATATATTAGCTCTTGTATAACCACAACAGTATTGAGTTATTCTGATGATGATGGAGATGATATCAGACTTGATCAATAGTTCTGCTTCTGTATCATTAAATGTACTTCAGATCTTCGGAGTCTCCGGAGGATAGCTCAGGGGCAGCGTGCTCACCTTGGATACAAGACGACATGGAGCAACACAGGTTTGATTCCTCGGTCCGCGCAACACAGGTTCGATCCCTCGGTTTATGCAACAAAAACCTCTGGTTATTACTTGCATTATAAGTAACCAATGTAGAAGTATACGCAACCCAAAACGATTTTTAGAAATTGAGGGACAGATCCAAAGCAAGAGCATCTTGCTTTGCATCTGTGCCTCAATTTCTAAACATCGTTTTTGTCATGATGCCCGCTCCCGGGGAGCCGGTTCAAGCCCTGCGTCCCCGAAAGCGGACATCCAGTCCCCAAGGAAGGACCCAGCAACCCCATATAGGGGCCCTTTGGACAGTGTCCTGGCGCCTATGGCGCCAGGCTCATAAAAGACATCAGTCCTGGCGCCATAGGTGCCAGGCTCATTATGGGAGTGCTTGGGTGCACTTACCTGATGCAGACCATGCTGCAGGATCCCGGCCTCCTTGAGGCCTGAAAGGAACTACTTTACCTGTGGGACTAATTTACCATCCGGGCGTGGTCGGGGAAGGATACATACCTGATTGGAGGAAGGATACATACCTGGAACTTCTTCCAAGGCTATTTAAACCCCACCCGAACAGCCACACATGCTTCGCGTTGTTCTGTATCTAGCAGCTGGACGCTCACCGTGATTGCTCCTGCATCCTGACTTCTGCCACGCCTGCCAGCATCCTGGATCACCTGCAAAGGAAGAGAAGAAGAGAACAGAAGAAGGAAAAGTCCTTACCTGCTAAATCCGCATCCTGGAGACATCTCGCCGACAATCCTGAAAAGGAAAACTTTTATTTAAAAGCTCATCGCATCGATCGCTGCAGCGCCGCATTCCACTCACCTTTACAGGGCGCCTCCATGTTCAGCAGCGATCATCCGGATTCGCAGTCACGCCCCAGCGCCTAGGGAGAAAAAGACCAGAACAAAAGGTGAGAGAGAGAAGGGAATAAGGAAAGCTAAATCTCCATGTTAAGACTTACCTGTTGATTCATTCCCTCTTCATTTCGGGTCCGCGCCGCATCCTGGCATTTCCGGACCCCGACCCCTAAGGGGAAAAAGAGACATCAGCGTTAATGAGCGAATGAAACGACATTACCAAAAAACGCTCATTAAAGACTTACCTGATTTCTGCAAGGATTTCACCTCTCATCTCGGGTCAGTGCCTGTTCCCCGGCCTTCCGTACCCCGGCCCCTATGGGGAAAAAGGCACTAGCATTAGTACATTAATGCATGGACACAAGGGGAACCTCTTATCAAAAAACTTACCTGGAAGCCAAGCAAGTTTGGTTCTCACCAATCCGAAAATCCAGTGAAGTAACTGGATACCAACGCGCCCCTGCATCAGAAGCAGGATGGAGAGCTCGTCCTTCCAGACCCTAAGGTGAGACGCTACGAGGAATCACAGAAGGGTTTCGAGGAGGGTGAGAGGGGAAAGTGGGAGGCCGATTGCATTACCCCGCAGACAGTTAATCCCCTATTTTCGCCTACAGAAGGATACTTCTGCGAGCCAGACGAACCAGATTTGGGGGCCCGGTCCAGTCCGTCTTCCGAACCCTGCGCATCACCTTAGAAGAGGTCACAGCAGCGCGAACCAGGCCAGCGCCTCCGTGGGAGTCAGGTGAGCGTTACAGTTTTTTACCCGGCTTTTACCCGGGCTGCCAGAGAGAGACACAGTATGGATGGAACAAAGGGCCTTCCATACTGCGTCTCTTCTCTCTCTTTTCTGCGGCTGGGGGTGCTCAGCCCCAGATTCATTCTGCCAGAGGGTGCCCGAGCCCCGGAGCACCCGCGTATTTGGCGTCCCTGCATAAAGCTCCTCTTTCTGCATTGGGACTCGCCGTATCGTTGGAGTGCAAAAAGGAATAAGGGCAGGGGGACACCACAAATGGGGTGGGGGTTGTAAGGCAAACCCATTTTTGTATCAATAAAAGTGATATGTGGTTAGAGAGCAGTGCGCATGATGTGTAGGTTCCACACACCCCACCTCTACCCCTATTGGGGGTTCTTTTTATCCAGTGAGTTTGGGGTGGATTAGAACTATGACTGTGGAGGTGCACATTTCTCAGAGCCTTTCCTTGGAGTCAGCCGTTTCAGGGGCTCCAGCCAAGAGGGTGCCTTTGACACAGGCTCCTACTAAATCTAGCAGGCGTAGGGTTCGAGTTTCCTTTTGAACTCTGGCCTCAGTGTGCAGATTCTATCCGCCTACCCCACATCCTGTTTTCGGGCCTTCGTCTGCAGCTTCACGCTGCTCCCCTCACCTCTCCCCAGAGACGAGACAGCAATGGTACGTAACACGGCAGAACAGGAATTGAAATACAGATTGGGTGAGCTGGAGGTAAAAGCAGCCCCTGGGTAGCAGGCATCCGCCAGTTAGCAGGAGTGGCCTCTGGGTAAGGAGGAGCTACTGCACACCGTCTCACGTAGCTCAGTGATCAGAGTATGGCATATCCTGTGAGTGCACTGCTTTCCCTATTTTGCCAACCTCTGAAACCTGAAAGTAAATGCATGCAGGCTTGACATGTGGCCAACTTTGCCCCAGACCTGCAAATGAACTTAATTGGTCTGCTGTTAAATCTCAGTTACTAGTTTATTGGTATCCACTACAGAATAATTGCTACTTTTACTATAGCCGATATGATAGCTCAGTGGGTTGAGCGCTGGCTGCTGCTATGTGTGTGTGATCTGCAGGTTGCAGGTTTGAATCCCAGCAAGGCCATCCCAGCCTTTCATCCTTCTGAGGTTGATAAATGAGTATCAACACAGGTTGGGTGATATCATGTGCATATTTGTTCTACAAAGAATAGCTTATGCCTAAGTGTTATACAATAACATCATTTGGCCTTGGACGTCTGCTTGCCTTCACAGTAATTTGACCATATGGATCTATACACACAGATCTTAATGATACATATGGTTATTTATTCTTGTATGAAATGTATGTCCCATTAGTGAAATCATAGCCATTTTTTTCGTAGTGTAATTAGGACCAATGCTATTTGATGCCACTTCCTGTTTTGTCAAGGGGTGAAAGGTCGTAAGTTATGGCTCCGGGGGGTGTCACTTTGAGGAGGGATCAAATGACAAATTACATCACTTCCAGTGATGTCATCAGAGGTCAAGGGCCGTGAGGCGAGGGGTGGGCCACTTTTGTGAGGTGAGGGGTGGGCTACTTTTTTTTGGGTGTCAGGTCCTATTTCTTGTCCCAGTCCGACCCTGCCCATACCTACCCAAAAGCAGACACTTGTTGGCATGGCAACAGGGGTGGACTGGCCTAAATGGAACTCTGGAGATTTCCCTGTGGGCCTCTGCACCCTGGGCCTCTTTTGTGTGGTATTTCCAAATGTTATCATAGGAAAAGCATTGGGCTTGCTGAAAATGTGTCATATGGGGCCACTTTGAACATTATTTCCAGGGCCTCTTTTGGTCCCCAGTAATTATTTCCAGGGCCTTTTTTAGTTCCCAGTCCACCCCTGCATGGCAATGCCTGTTTCCTGCATGCAAGTAATCACAAAGTGCATCTGTTCTTTTCTTCCCCCTCCCGGATTGCTCTTTTCTTCCCCCTGCGGCAGCGCAGCCGCCCCCGCCGGCTCCCAGGCGCGAGCGCGCGCCCACACCCGCTCGCGCTCCTCGCCATTAGACGCCGGGCCTTGCAGTTTGATAAGGTCAGCGCGAGCTTTTGTTTATCATTTCAATGCTGTGTCTTCTCCCTGGAGAGAGGCGGGCCTCCCGAGCAGGGCCTGAGCGAAATGCGCGCCTGACAATTTACACCGGCGGAATGTGACCCCTCGCATACAGATTGAACGGCGGGTTAGAGCCGCCTTTGTCAAATAGATGGACTTTATTTTATTGTACATATAAAAAAAGCTTCAGATGGAAAAGAGCGGCGCCTAAAAACTAGAGATAATGACCAGACCAGTATTCTCTCATGCCGAGTTCAAAAGCACGCAGGGACTTCATGGCGCATTTTTCTTTCACGCGATTTTAAATTTCAGAAAATTCACATTGCATAATAATCGTTCTCCGCAAAACCGGCAGCATATTAATGCTGCTCTATTGTTTCAAGGTGCGCTTTTCTTTTGCAACTGCGCCTGTTTGGAGGGCATATTTTTTAAAGCATTAGTGCCTCTGCTAAAAGCTTTGCATACGTCTGACTTTTCATATGGAATTTGTGAAAGTTAGGTGTTTAAACGTTCTGTCAAAGTAAATGCCCACGTTTTAGTAGGTTCCGATTTGATATTGTGCCCCACTACAATTTTCGGGAGGGAACATCCCCGTTTAAATGCCTAAAATATTAACTGACGTCCTTACTCTAATTTTGGAGCCGCCCTCACCAAAGAAACTGCCAGGCTGCCACATTAAAGGGCAAAATAGGAACACGTTATAAGTGTATCCAGTCATCTTATTGCAAACAAAACAGAGTGGTACATTTCAGAGCGGACAATAACACTGAAGTGTGAGTGAGTACTCCATTGAGCTGGAGGTAGTGGAATGGTGAAAGGCTGCCTAGCCCCAGGGCCTCCTCCAGATTTTTCGGGGGCAAAAAGGAACCCTCCACCCAGAGCTGGCCTGCCCTGCAAAGGCCGGCCTCATACCACTTTTGAAATGCTGCTGGTTCGGCTATCTTATCTATGAATGGCAGGGCCCAGATGCAACTCAGCAGCGAATGCCCATTTATAGTAACCCCCCCTCCCTCCACACCGACCACAGGACCCCCAATACCGGATGGTGCAGGACCCTTCTAGGGATGCGTGATCTGGGGACCCATAGCCATTCATCAACCGTGACCGGGGTGAGAACTTTGTTGTCTAACGCTACCCATTGTTTTCCATTGCCGGGGTGAAGTGATCTACCAGCACCCTTAGCTGGGAGGCCTTGCAATACGTCTCAAAGTCAGGGAACCCCACTCCGCCGTCTTCTTTGAGTCTGACGAGCAACTCATAGGCAATCCTGTGTTTTTTCCCCACCCAAAGGAACCGCAAGAGGACACGTTTAAACTCTGTTGGGAATGTCTTAGGTACCTGCACAGGGAGCATCTGAAAGAGGAATGGCAATTTGGGGAGAATCACCATTTCTATCAGGTTCAAGCGCGCCATCACTGAGAGTCCCGATCTTGCCCACCTCTCTATGTCCCTTTTGACCTCTACCCAGAGCGCGGGAAGATTCTCAGAAAAGAGGTCGCCGGGGTTACGCATCACTTGGACGCCCAGGTACCGGAATCCCTCCCTCTGCAGCCGAAAGGGGAGCCCCCCCACGTATTCCTCCTCTGTGTCTGATAGGTTACCTCCCATGAAGGCTAATGATTTCCCAAGGTTTACCTTGAATCCAGAGAGATCTCCATAACTTGTTAAGCCCTGGAGCAATCGGGGGACCAATTGGGATGGTTTTGTGAGGTAAAGCAGTGCGTCAATGGCAAACAGGCTTAACTTATAGTGCAAGTCACCTATCCGCACCCCACCAATTGCTTCATCCTTCCGGACGGAGATTGCCCAGGGCTCCATAACCAGTGCATATATTAAGGGGGAGAGGGGACACCCCTGGTGCGTACCTCTCTCCAGGGAAAACGACCCTGATTCTGTCCCGTTAACTACCACCTTAGCCGTGGGAGCGGAATCCTGGTAAAGATCTTAGCATCCAGGTTCAGGAGGGAGATAGGCCTATATGAGGCGCAATCCGTCTGGTCTTTGTCAGGTTTAGGTATCACAGAAATTAGGGCCTGGAGGAAAGTTGGCAGGATTGGATCTCGGTTTCTGATTTGATTAAATAATTTGGTTAGTGGCTTCATTAAAATGGGCTGGCATTGTTTGTCGAAATCTACCGTGTACCCGTCCCCGCCTGGGGCTTTACCTGCCTTCAGCCGTTTGATCACGCAATTCACCTCCTCCTCCGTTATTTCCCCTTCAAGGCTCTCAAGCTCTGGCTCGGTTAGTCGGGGTAAGAGGTTGTCAGCCAGGTGTGCCTGGATCTTTTCCAACGACTCATCTCCTGGTTTGGTGTATAGTTCCCTGAAGAAGTCCGCGAAGCGTTCTGCGATTTGGTCTTTCTTTTTATATTCATTGCCCCATTTATCTCTAATGGACCTCATCCCCCTCTCTGCTCTGCACCCCCATGCCCTACATGCCAGGAGGGTCCCCACTCTGTCCCCTCGTTCATAGTATCTTTGTCACGTGTACCTCAGTTTCTTAACCACCTCCCCTATTAGGATCGGGTGCAGTGCCTGTCTTTTCTCTTGCATCTCTACCAAGAGGGCATTTCGGTCCTCCCCCTCTGAATTGAGTTTGGCCCGTAGGGGCCTCAATTCTCCTCGGATCCTATTCTCGATGAGACATCTTTCCTGTTTACGTCTAGAACCTTCGGCTATCAAGAGACCTCGGAATGTAGCTTTTGCGGCTTCCCATACCATCACCATGTCCGTTTCCCCGTTATCATTTGTTTCAAAGTATGCTGTCATTTCCTTTCTCAGGAAGTCCTTGAAAACTGGATCCCTTAAGAGCGTGTCATTACAGCGCCATCGGGAGGATCTCGGGGACACTGGAAGTGACCAGGTAGCTACTAGCAGTTTGTGGTCGGACCACGTTATTGCTTACACCCTCGGGAATTCGGCCACCCCCCCCTTCCTCTGATGTCAGTAGCAGGTCTATCCTAGTGTATGTGCTGTGTGGGGGGGGGGAATCATGTATCCCCCCGGTGCTGGCCAGGTTTTTTGCCATATATCCACCCAATGGTGTTCCTTTAGAAGAGACTGCAGTCCAACTGGGGGTCTAATGTAAGATTGAAGTCTCTGCCCATTATCGTGGCCCCCTCAGCCCACTCATCCATCACCCCAAAAATCTGGGTCAAAAAACGTATCTGGCCAGAGTTGGGTGCGTATAGAGTGGCTAGTGTGATTCGTTCTCCCTCGCATGTGCCCGTGACTGCCAGGAATCTCCTCCCAAAATCTCTCTCGGTCTCCACATCCGTAAGGCAGAGAGCTCTGCCCAGGAGAATACCAACCCCTTCCTTCTTGGAACTTTTATGTGAGGCCTAATAATTACTTCCAATTTCCTTCCCCTGTATTGCTGATTATTTCCCCTTTTTATAGTGGGTTTCTTGTAGAAAAAGTACCATTAGCTGCTGTTGGCGGAACATGTTGCTAGTCAAAGATCTCTTGTTCTGAGAGTTTAAGCCCTTGATATTCAGCGTGCCTATTTCTCCTTCAACCCTTGTCGTCATTGGTTTAGTTTTCTTTGGAAATCTCTGTGCGCTTCCCACCCAGAGCCAGAAGCGTCCTATGGGACCCTAGCTCGATCCGGCTGTTTCCCTCCCCCTGCACCCCATATCTCCTCCACCCCCTACCCAACCCTCCCCCTTCCTTGTTCCCTCCTACCCTCCCCTCTATTCCAGGTGTTCTTCTTCATCCCCCCGGCTTCCGTCGGGGTATTCAACAAACCACCAGGGAATCTCCCTCCCAGCCCTGGGTGATTAATTTACCGGGGCCCCCATCTCTGTTTTCGCATCAGGCTCCTTCCCACTCTGAGTGTGTCAGATGGGCCCCGAGACAGGATCTCATGGGTCCCCCCTGTTCCTTTAACCCCCATCAATTAAAGATCAAACAGGTCAACAAGCCCCTCAACTCCACAACCCCCATTTTGAAATGAACAACTGGCATTTTTGCCATTAGAGTGGTGCCAGCCCCCAACACTTTGGGGCTTTCAGCTTTCGCCCCTCCATCAGCCCCACCTGGGGCCCTCAGAACGCAAACAACCCAGCCCTGCAGCTGTGTAATGATTAAAGAGTCACTTTAGGTGTCCCTCGGAGGGCGAGGAGGGATGTCTGTTTTTCTGGAACTTGCGGGTTCCCCTCACCCTTGCTTTGCCTCTAGGTTGATCTGGGCCAGCCGGGCCGTGGGGAGGGTCCCGGGCGTCTCCCCCATGTCCCCCCAAGAAACCATCTCGATTTCTTAGTAAGTCCTCGGTGACTCTCTGGATATCTTCTGGATATGATGTTTCTCCCCGTTCCATTCGAAGGCCAGATAGAAGGGGTGGCCCCATGGATACCTGACTCCCTTTTCCAGGAGCCATTTAGTAAGATTGCCACACTTTTTCCTCATCAATAGAGTGAGGGCCGAGAGATCCTGGAAAATGGCTACCTTAGCGTCACCATACTGTATGCTCCCCAGGCTCTTTGCCCTCTCCAGGATTTTGGCCTTGTCCCTGTAGTAGTGTAGCCGTGCCAACACGGAGCAGGGGCCTCTACCTCCCCCTCCGGCCCGGTGAACCCTGTCCAGCTGGATGTCCTCCCCTGCTCCTGCCCCCAACACAATACGTATAATGTCGTGCACTTTGCCTTCAAGGCCGAATGGACTCTCGCCGTCCGTCTCCACCAGACCAAAGATGCGCAAGTTGTTTCTCTGCTCCCTATTTTCCATGTCATCGACCTTGAATATTAGTTCTTCCTCGTGGCGCTGCACCTCTATGAATCTTGCTTCCATCTGAGTTTCCAGGAGGGCCGTGGAGAGCTGGTTATTTTCGACCCCCTCCATACGGTCCTCCAGAGAGTTCACTTTGGTTGTAAGGTCCGCCAGCTTGGCTCCCATGTCAGTTCTCATACCCCTGATGTCTTCCAGGATCATCTGGATATTGTTTTGGATGGCCCCGAGGTCTGGGGCTGGGGTGGACGGGCCCCCGGAGGCCATCCCGCCCTCAGCTGCGTGGAATTGGTACTTGGAAAGGGCTTCCTTCCAGCTCATGAGAGTCGTGCCTGAGTCAAGTGGGGCCACAACCCTACGTCACGCTCGTGATGACTGGAGTTCCTGGCCGTGGCTCTATGGGTGTCTCCTCAGGGACGTTTCAGTGGTGTAGGGAGTTGGGGCACCGCACCCGCCGGGGGCGGCCTCGAGGGCAGGACGGCCCCCTAAGCGGGTAACTAGGTACTCTTATGAGGCGCGCCTTTTGGGTCTCCAGATGGGGGTTGCAGTCTTTTTCTGGAACAGCTGGCGAAGTCACAGCGTGAGCCTGGGCAGGTGGGGTCTTAGATGCGGATATGGGGGGCACCGACCAGCATGGGCAGGGGCCCCACCCACTGTACCCCCCAGGGGCAGCACCGGCCTCAGTCAGAGAGACAAACCCTTCCGGATCCGGGTCTGTGGATAATGCCAAGTGTTGACCCGGCAGGGGGTTCCATTTGCTGAACTACTTCTCCCTGATGAGGCCCTGGATATGTCCCCCCTGCAGCGGTGGAAGGGGCACGCTCCCGTGATGGCCCAGGTTGGGGGGACTCCACCGGGGGTATGAGGCCTGCTGGTGATGGCGCTGGGCCACTGCAGCTGCCCCGCGGTCAGTAGGGCATGTGTGGCAGGGTCCCCAAGAACAGAGGCCCAAGTCTCAAGTTATATTCAAAGAGGTCCTTGTCTGGGCATACCGCTGTTTTAATATGCCCGTGTCAGCAGGGCAGCGCCTCTATGGTCCGGGTGGGCCCTGCATATGATGGGGGCCTCACCTTGTGCTTGATGATCCCTTGTGCAGGGCTGTATGGGTGTGCTACTGCGTCGCTCTAGGCAGTGACAACTGTTCTTATGGATGGAACGGGCCACCCGGCAAGTGGGGGGGTGGCCCTCGTGGGCCCGCCTCCATGGTGTAGGGCGGCGGGGGCGCCTCCGGCACTGTGGCCCCTCCTTGGTGGCCCGCAAGTCCTCACAGCTGACTCCCACGTGACTGCAATTGCGCAGGTCTCGTCGTCCGCGGACCAGGGAGGAGGAACCCCACCCGGACCGGAGTGGCCTCACCAGCTGCAAGCTGTTCCCCACAATGTCCCACGCCAAGCCTCCTATTCGCCCGCACCGTGATGGCACAGGCATGATAGCGGCTAGTCCGCTCAGTCCCGCTGGGCTTCCCAGGTCCACTTCAGGCTCCGGCGTCACGTTGCGCTGCCAGAGGCGCAATGTTGGGGGAGGGGTGCTCCAGAGTTCCGTCAGTGTTTCTCCGCATTGGGGGCACCTCTGAGCCCGGGGATTGTTGGGTATGATGGGCTGTGGGTTCCCAGAGCCTTATCTTGCCTCCATTATTGAGATGGGGCCGTATCTCCACAGTTTCTCTGCCATTTTCCCGGGGCTGGTTGTGGAGCTAACGGCCAGGCAGCCATCATGCCTGCGCCCCCTGGTGGCCCTCCCCCAATGAGTGCATTTAGTGACAATTCAGCCTTTGGTATGCCCTATACAAATGATCAATATTTTATTAATATATGGACAGTCTATTAAATAAAGAAGGAGTGAGGTATTTTTGTTGCCCAGTGTACACTTAATTACTTCTAGGCAATTCTAATGTAGCAGAGCTAGTCAATAAGACACCTTCCAGATGTTTGGGGCTACAACTCCCATCAGCCACATGCAGCATAGCCAGTCGCGGGGGATTACATCTGGAGAATGAGAGGTTGAAAACCCTGTTCATGTTTGAACCCTGCCTCCTGCTTCACCACCTAAGCACTCAACTATGGAAGTACCAGAGAAACCTGGCGTGATCCAACTTGTGCCAGAGTGATTGAGACATCTGGAAAGAAGGCCCATTTAGGTAAAGTGCTTTGCTATACTGGTTAGGTGGTGAATCAACACTATAATTATAATGCACATCCTCAAGCTGAATCGTTAGTTTCCACAAAGATATACAGGTGAGTGCATATAGTAGCCGTCCATCAAGAGTTAAAGGTGTTCTGCATAGGTGCCAACATCCACATGTTCTATGTTGTGGCCGTGTGGTTGCAGTCTTAAGCAACAACGTTTGATTGAGCCGGCAGTGACATCACATGAAAATGGCTGATTTCCGGGTAGTAAAACTTATGCTCGGGTTCAATATCATCCATTTGTAGAATGGAGAAAAGAAATGGTCTCTAATTTGCCATCTTATTAGTCTTAAATATGTTGCTATAGTCCCAAAGAAGGAGAACTGAAACCTTACTCTGCGGCTGCATATGGACCTTCAGTTTCAACATATATTCATATACAAAGCCCTCAAGTTGTCCCAGAAAATGATTGAAACATTCTGGCTTTTTAGTTTATATCATGATGCATCCCTGAACTGTATTTGTATTTTTGTTTTCTTCATGATAAAGGCAACACTACAAGTACTAGAGTACAAAGTGATGGGATGGGAGCCTAAATGCCTGGGGTGACTGGGGATGCCTGAGTGAAGAAAAGTTATATGGCGGGTATTCAAGGCCAAGCTTTTGTTGTTTTTACTGCTTAAAATGTAGCTGTGTTTTCTCCCATAAAGTGAGCTCTGTGAATCAGGCCTCACTTTCTAAATGATCCATGCTGAAAGAGTATAGCGCACATGTGTTCTCTTTGCTGGACCAGTCTATTGAGTTCCCAGAAACTGCCTTGTGGTTTGCCAATATGGCAATCACAGAGTAATAGTGGGCACCCATGATTGAACTTATATATGACTGTGTATCTTCAAAGCCTACTAGTAGTTTGGTTAAATATAAAGCTCTATGTGGTTTAATACAGGTAATGCCCCGGGCCAGGTAAAATCCTTGGCGAAACAAGGACTTTACGGTAATCCTGGGTGATTACCAGGCCTGGTAATGCCCCTGTGTGAAGGTAAAATTGCTTAAAAGCTTTGAGAACAGTAGCAGCCACAAGAATACAGCTGATAATAAAATGACATTGGATAGTTTTGGCAAGGTGTAACTGTATTTCCTCATAGGCCACTGAATTAAACCAGATCTAGCTTTATATTTATATTTAACCAAATTACCAGTCGGCCTTGGAGATACACCATTTGTTTTTTAAAGTGTGGTTCTCAACTTAAAAAAAATATATATATAAGAAAAAAGATGCCCGCCTTGGATCTGGAGAAGCGACTACATAGTCCCATCTCACTTTCAATGGCAGCCATTTAAAAATAAACAAACAAGATGGCTGCCATGGAAGGAGAGAAGGGACTACATGTAGTCCCTTCTCCCCTACCATGACAGCCATTTGCAAAGCTGGGGATGCGCCAGGAACACTGCTGTTTCCCGGCCCACCAAGGGAACAGGCAGCACAAGGAAAGGGAGGCAGTGGTTGGAGGGGGGAAATATGTGTAAAAGGGGAGTAGGTGAAAGAGGACACAGGGCACAGGGGAGTGGGTTGGGAGAAGATGTTGGCCTCCAGCACTGAGGAGGCTCGGAGTGACGGGATGACCGTATTGGTAATGCAACCGCTTCGAGGCTCATCATTGGCTTGGAGGACTACGCCACTCCCCCGCCGGGAACTAATGTGTATTACGTCTGTGATTGGTGTTCACACACAACAGGATGCTGGGCCCAGCTCTGAAGTCTCCCTTTGTTTGCTGCCTGGGAAGGCTTGGCACCTTCACAGAGGAACAGGACATACCCCAGTGGGTAGGGTAGGAGTCAGTGTTTCAAAGGAAGCTCTGGCAGCGAAATGTGGAAGTCACACCAGAGGGATAATTGCCATAGTCTCTTTGATCAGGCAGACATGATAAGAGTTGGGGTATAGAGGAGCTTATTGGAGGGTCTATTCCAAGTGGATGGATCCCACTATTTTAAAAATGTTCAGGAACCACCACTTTTTGTGTCCCCTTCTACTTTCCTGCAGACCAGACAGCTTACATAGGAAGCCAACAATTCCTGTGACAATAACCGAGATTGACCCCTGACAATAGGCTTGAAAGGGACCAAACCAGTGTTGCAAAAAGACTATATAAGAAGGTGAAAATCTCCATCTCCTTGGTTGTGTCATCTTTGAACTCAGAGTAAGAGAGATTGTAGTAACACCTTATTGGGGTATCAGTATGCCCATAGTCCACTGGCATTTGGGTAAATATAAGGATTTCCAAGAAAGGAGCAAGACATTCCCCCATACACTTAAGGGCAACATTTGCTTTTGGAAAAGCCTGCCTTCAGCTGAAACACTGGAACATTTTTATAATTATAATTGTTTTTTTATAACATGCTTTATACCAAAGAGCTTTCTAACCTCGGACCGGGATTCGTACCTGTGTTGCTCTGTGTCATCTTGCTTCCAAGATGAGCGTGTTGCCACTGAGCTATACTACCTGTGTCAATACACTTAACACTATGTCCACTTGAGGTGGCACACCTGCACATGCTCTCTGGCACCCTTCCGGGATGGGAAGAGCAAAAGAAGGACTTATTTTCCTCTGAGACACTGGGCAGGTTCCTACAGAAAACCAGAATAAAAAAGAGCAGCCTTGGACTCCGTTTCCCACTTCAAACTGCTTTCGAGCCGATTCAACCACTCTCGACTGGATACATTTAATGAAAAATTACCAGATTTACCTGCAAACTAACTGTTGCTCTTAGTGATGATTTATTCATGATTGTCATTTATAATTATTGTATCAGTTTAAATAAATATTTTTGATACATATTTACTAAATTCAATCCTTTGGATAGATTCTTTCAGTGTACATTCACATTTAATGAGAGGCATTTAAATGACTATTTAAAGGAGACCCTGGCTATAGCAGTAGTTAGTGACATATCCATTCATGAGATAGAATTTGCATTGGAGAGACTTACTCATAGGTTTTATTTAGAGCTAGCAGTAAGAATAAAGGCTCTAAGATATACCATACGTAAATTGCAGAAAATTGTGGTCCGTTTAATTCCAAATTTGCAGGATTTAAACAGGTGCAATGTAACTACAAAGGATGGTTGATCATTCATAGAGCATTAATGCTACAAAATGATGGTGAAGCCATGATAAACTGCTGAACCAGAGAAATTAATCTGGCTTCTGCCAGGTAGTAAATGCTAGCGAGAGTAGTGAAGCTCTCAACCAGTTAAAACCAATTACACAGATTAAGAGAGTGGAGCATTTTGAGTCCATTTACAAAAAGGAAATAACAGCTCAGGACTCCCCAGAATATGGGGATGATATTTCCCTGATAGGGAGGGACCTTATAACCTGTGATTTGGTCTCAGAAGCAATATTTGGGGTAAATCCCTGAAGAAAGGCCGGGCCGAATGGAATGAGTAGTTTTTTGTTTAAAGCCTCTCCTGAAATATGGACTCATATTTTAACTATACTTTTTGTACAGCTGTTGATATTGGAGTGATCCCTGATACTTGGCATATGTCATATGTATGTACATTTTTAAAAGGGGGATCATAGTATTCGTTTGAATTAAAGACAAATTAGGATTATGGACACCGGTCAAAACATTCTAAATCTTACAGCATTTAGAGGCCTTGTCATTGAAGACTTCTTGTATAAAAAAGCCAGAGGTTGGGTTTCAAAAATGTCAAGGGACTTCAGTCATTAGTTTTATGATTAGGGTTTTACAAGATCTGTCCTGGGGGAATAGTTATAGTTATATTTTTCTAGCATCTATGGATCTCTCAGCCGCATTTGACTGAAGTTTTTTGTGGAAACAATTGGTGTGCTGGGTGATTCCGATTTATTTTTTTCTTAAATTGATTGTTCTTTTACATTCAGCCACTAATGTTCAGGCGAGATTAAATAATGAGGGACTCCTCTCAAAGAATTTAAGACGGGTACAGGTTTGAGTCAGGGGTGCATTTTGGCCCCCCTGTTTTTTTAACCTGTATATTTCTGATTTAGAGGAAGAGCTCTTGTCCTGTGTTTTTTGCCCCACCAAGAATTCCTCCGGTCAGATTCTTTTGGATGGCATATGAGGATATCATGCTGTTTGACTGCACCCAATTGGGTCTTCTAAAATCAATCAGTGTATTCGACCTCCATTGCAAGAAAAATTCTTGGCCATCAACCCTAGTAAGACCAAAATTGTGAATTTTACTAATTTTAAGAATCCTGTAACTTACTCTTGGTTTTTAAATAAGCAGAAATTACAAATATTGGACAGTTTTACTTATGTAGGGTTCCCTGTTTTGAATAAACCCTCGAAGGGTAAAATCCTGGATCATCTGAAAAAGAAGGCAGAGTTCCTGGGTTTCCAGATACGTTGGATTAACCGGAAATATTGGGAATGTTCAGTCAAATCTTTGGAGCTTTTCTATGTGGGAAAAAGTGGTCCCAAAGTTATATGGTGTTGACGTATTGCAGGAATGGGTGTATGAAAGCTATAGTTTGGAGGAAAGCTTTGAATATTCCAAAAAGTCTACCGATTCAATGTTTAAATTATTAATTGGGTTTAATTTCTATCTGAGCAAGGTTAGACTGTAGAAATATTTGACACTAATGTGGAAATTGTTGGATCTGATAAAACATTCTTTATATGAGGAAATGGGCTCTCTGTTGAGAATACGATCTAATAGAACTCTGATCCAATTCAGAAATCTATGCGCTAAAATGGTTGAGAAATTGGTCTGTTTACTGGAAGACATCCCAACTAAATTGATGTTGATTAAAAAAGCCCTGCATGTCGTGGATTGGAGTGCAACTATAGAGAAGGTCCATAACTATTCCTTCATGGAACAACTCAGATATGAACCCAACAAGGTGGGAATTGTGCCAAAATATCTAAGTCTGTTCCCCAACAAAAAGGGAGAGATTTATTTCCAACGTTTAGATTAAATATTATTTTAACAAGGGAAGTCTTAGAAGGAAAATATTTTCAAATTAATTTTTAAAGAGCAGGTTCTGTAATGAATGTAATAATGTGGACACACTGAAGGACTTTGTTGTCAACTATCTGAAGATTCTTTTTAAACAACTGTTACATTTTAGACATCTTATTTTAATCCTGATTTTATAGATTGTGAGGTTTTATGTTCTTATTTATCGGGTGGTCACTCAGATAATAGAATGTTTTCACTTTTACATTTTTAATGATATCAAATTAAGTGGAGACGATTTATGAATTTTTTGTATGATGAATCCCAGAGATGACAGTTATTACTTGGAGGTTAATTTTTTTTATCATTGTTTATTGATTGAATGTTTTTTATTTATTTATTCTTCTCTATTTATTGATGAATATTTCTTTTGCCTTTCCTCTCTATATATTGATGAATGTGTCTGTTTTTTTCTGTTCTCTTTTATCTTGGATGCAACCTTGTAAAGTTATATAATGATTTTGAGACTCTACAAGACTCAACAGAAATTCTTCTCTCATTCTATCTCTCAAACAGTTTTGATCCTTCTTTGGACCACTGCCTTGACCATCGCCTGCCTGTTCTCTGGCTTCTTTGAACCGATCACTGCTGCAGACCTGCATCACACAGCTGGATACGGTCTAACTGGCTCACGGCTACAGTTGAATCAATGTGTTGAGACACGCACAAGCTGTCGAACCTCAAAGATCTACCTGTTTGTTTCCATCTCCCTTCGAGTCTCGAACCGATGCCCGTTTGTTGCGGTACACAGTGTTTGTCTCTTGTCAAAGTGATTTGACCATCTGGGCACCTACTCAACCCCGTGGATATTGCCCCAATGCCCAGTTCAATGATGTCCAGTCCAAAGAAGAAGATTTAATTGTAACCAGAGTGGTTCTGTCCCCTTGGCCTTGTTTTAAGTGATAGTGAGAATTAAGACCCACTCTAACCTTTTAAAATACATACATTATTAAATAAATAAATAAATGCATACGTATGTATTGCTAGAAACACCATTACATGTATAGCCCCGTCTTTGCACCCAGAGTGTCCCTTTCAACAAAAATGTGTGTATTTATTTTCCGGGTTGGGTTGTTAGGGTTTTTATTAGTATATCTATCCTTTTTGTTTGATTGAATTCTTGCATTTCTTATAGAACCTTAATGGGATATTACTTTTATTTTTGTACCACTGTACTGTTGTTGTTTTGTATGCTTCCTTGCTGTCCCACACCCTGCTTGAAGAGCATAGCCTGCTCACGGCACATGCTACCTTAAAACGATTAAGGAGATGTACCATTCATGTTGGGTCTGTTTCATCTTTATGATTTTGATCACTGCTAGATTAGTGGAAGTGTGGGGTTGATTAGGAGTTTAGAAATCACTACTCACCCCTGTAGCCCTGCAGAGCAGAAGTAATGTTGACACACTGGTGGCCTCTGGTTGGATCTGGTACAAAATGCACCTATAACAGTTTCATCCAAAAAAAAAGAACTATGGATACATCATTAGAAGCATGGACAGGTGCGTTTTTGCAGTATGGAATTCAATATGCATACCGTGAAGGGCTTGAAAGTCAGTGCCCTTTGCAATCTCTGTCAGGAAAGTTAACTCACCTCTGACAATAGTATGCTCAAGAGCCTCCAAGACTTTAAAGAATCAAGAATGGCTGAGGAACCCCTGGAGATGGGTAGGGAACCTGAGCCCTGATGTGAAATACCCATTTCAGAGGGGCACAGCAGAAGAACAGGACAGTGACAGTAGTAGTTGCTCCTGCTATTGTTCCCAAAGGGAAGGTGGTGTATTTTCCCAAAAGTCCTGAGTTTCAGCCCGGTTCCATGATTCAACCATGTCCTAGGATAGTCTCCTGGCAATTGATCTAGCTACTAGAAAACTCCTTCTGGAAGAGTGCATGGTAGCACTATCAGAAAAGAAATGGAGAGATTAGCCGACTCTAAGCCCACAGAAACAGAGAGTTTGGTTGATTTTGCTCAAGTTAGAAATGAGGAACAGACTGAGGTCCAAAGACAGACCTCTAATGAGGAGGGAAGTATTTCAAGCCAAGGTACCAAGAACAAGCCCAGGCACCAGATCCCCAAGGATTTAGTGGAAACTTGTGGGGTGGAGAAGGATATTTTGGATTGGTTTGAGGAAGTAGAATTAGCCTTCTAGCTCAAGGAGGTGGATGAAGGATTTTGGGGTACTGCCTGATAAATCGTTAACGGACCCTGTGCATGGATGCTATCATTCAGACAGTTTATGAGGAGAGCCCCATGAAATTTGAAACTGAAAGTGGCCATTCTGAGGAGGTTTTGCAAAAACCCAGGGCAATACCTTAACAGTTTAACAGAATTCACAAAGAGGGGCAATCAATCTTTCGAGGCATTTATCTCTGAAGTTGCACAGTGGGTGGGACATTGCAAAAGAATTTGACACCTTCAAAGGAAAGTTTAATTTGGTTCCTTGTAAGCATATTTGAACAAATTGTGAGGCAGAATTACACCCGCATCTAGTAGACAAGACTATCAGAGATCCTAGGAAGCTTGCAAAGGATGTTGCCTGGTGTACGAGTAATGACATCCCAAAGATGGCTCAGGCGAGCACACTCAAATCAGAAGAGCAGGATTCTGATCAAAGTAAAAACCCTAAGGAGGGTAAGGTCAAATGTTCTAACCCTTCCTTCAAGAAAGGACCCTAAAATGTAGAGGGGAAATCCCAGACACATGGCTCATCAGCATCCAGAGAAAAGAAGAGTGATAGCCCCTGTAAAGCTGAGGCGGCGCCACCACGCTCAAAACCCAAATTATGTTTTCTGTGTAGGGATTTTACCCATAGGAACGGAGACCTGGCCTGTAAGGGCAAACCCAAACAGGCCATTGTCAGTGTGTTTCTCAGAGAAGAGACTATAATCATGCGGGCATCATAGTGGATGAATTTCCATTAGGCCAGGGAGTGGACCAATGTTCCCAGTAACTCTCTGTGGGAAAGGTACCTAGTCCACAAAGGAGACCCGCAAACTATTTATTGGAGTATATCTTAATCTATGGTAGCAAAGCTCCTGTGGTGCATGACACAGCTACATGTGTCAATGCTGTCAACCGCAATCAGTGCAAGAAGGGCAGATCACCAAGTGCCCAGATTACAGTGCCAGAGTGTTTGATGGCCTCAGCCTGTACCCCATGCAAATCGTAGAGTTTAGCAGGCGAGGCAAGACCTGCACGAACCATGTGCAAGTTAAAGACTCCATTCCAGTAACATTTCTGTTAGGTAATACACTCCCAGCTCCTGACATAATTGTGGAAGTCACTTGCGAAAGATTTCTGTAAGAAGCAAGTGAATAAAAGCATTAGACCATGCGCCCGAGGCACTTTCTGCTTGAAAGCCCAAGAAACTGGACCAACCGGTAGCTTGTAGTCTGGATCTGAAGTTCACTAAGTTGTCTACTTCCACCAAAGATGGACCAGTGACCACTAGAGTACTCACTGTTATAGCACAGGACTTAGTGATCTCAAATTGGCCTAATGGTGTAGAAAGGAACCTGAAAAGGAGGAAACAGTAGATTCAGACATTGGGGGATTGCCAGAACTGAGCAAGCTTTCTGCAACTGGAGGTCCAAGCCAACCTGAAAGTTGACAGGCACAGAGAGAATGTATTACTCTGACAAGTCTGCAAAAGCTGGCAGAAGAACAAGCTCAGGGCAAGGCGAATCATGTACAGTTTGCCTACTAATTCTGAGGCATGGGGAAACCAGAGTTTGGCTGTTCACCAGTGCCACAGGAAGTTCTTCTGGACGTGGGTCACAACTTTCCTTTTTCTGGTACCTTCCGAGAGACCAATACATTTGAGAGGTCATCAGCACATTTTCCATGGCCCGAGAAGGGTGTAAAATATAGGATTTTGGACACTCCTGTCACTCTTGCCAATCTTCTGCTAATTCAGGATGGGTGGCAAAGGCCCCCTTTATTCCACTACAGTTGGTTGGGCTGCCCTTTGAGAGGATAGGTAAGGACAATGTGGGTCCTTTGGGTCCTCAAACTACCTTAGGGAACTGGTACATTATGGTAGTGATAGACCAAACAACGCAGTAATCTGCAGCAGTCCCCTTGAAGAGTATCAAAGCTCCTGTGGTGACACATGGTCTGAATGGGATTATCTCTCATGGAGGGTGCCCCAAAGATGTTGTTTCTGACAGGGGATCCAACTTCATATTTGTATTTATGAGGGCGATCTGGGAGGAGTGTGGAGGTAGTTACAATATGTCTACAGCTTTCCATGCCCGAACCAATGGGCTAGTGGGTGAATGCAACAAGACCATGAAAGGTATGGTATGTGCCTTGGAAGATCACACAACACAGAGCTTTTGTTTGCCCGTCCTGTACGAGGTCCCCAAAGTCTAGTAAGAGAAGGATGGGATGGTAACCCCCAAACTCCTACTGACAACATAGTGGATTGTGGGCTTGATTTGAATCCCCGAATGGCTGAGTACATGTGACAGTCCAAAAAAGAATGTGAAGGACAGTCAGGCCTTGATGATGCACTGCCATGACCAGAAGGCCACTGTGACAGTGTACACTGCGGTACAGTTAGTCATGAGAGTGGAACCTGTCAAGCCCAGTGCACTTCAGGATAAGTGTACTGGACCCAACAGTGCATTGGAAATGATCAGAGAGGTTAAATACCTCACTGACACATGCTCCCAGGCAGACACATAGGGTACTTCATGTCAACCGGCTAAAACCACATTACAGCAGGGATGACTTGTTGTTTGCCCTGGTGACTGATGGTGAGTCTGAGTAGGGGACAGATCCCCTCATACACCTGCTGCACTCATATGCCACTGATGGTCTATAGAGGGAGTTCAAATCTCCTCTGGCCTGACAGAAAAGCAACTTCAAGACGCTCAGAGGCTAGTGGGCAAGTTTGCAAGGTTGTTCTGAATAACTTCAGACAACACAGACTGGTGGTAATATGATGCTGACTCAGAAAACAGCAAGGCAGTGCAAAGCAGAATTCACTGTATATCTGACAAGGTAAGGAACTCTACCAGAATCTATAATATTGGTCCATTTGTTAACTGAGCCATCTCAGAGGCCACGTGCAAGCCCTGCGGTGCTGTTACCTAAGAAGTCCGGCAATGGGACAACTGAAGTCTGTTTTTGTATGGAGTGCAGAGGCTGAAAGCTTTTGACAAAGATACATTCTTGCATGATACGGCGGGAAGATGAGCTGATTGAAAAGTTGGACACTGACAAATACATGAGCACCTTTGACTTCACACCAGACTGAATGACAAAGAGAAGAAGAGGTAGTCAATTTTTCAGTTCACTGTCATGACCTTTTGGTTAGAAAAGGTACCAGCCACCTTATCGATGATGGTGAGCCAATCATCTAAATAGGCAAAGACTTCAGCTTTGCCTATTTAAATGACATTGCTGTCTTCGGCCACACATGTGGAGAGCATTGCTCCCATCTGAAACAGATGCTAGAGAACATGCCGAATGCTGGCGTGACAATCAAGGCTTCCAAGTGCCAAATCGTGCAGGGTACTGTGACTTACCTAAAACAATAAGTGGGTTCTGGTGGTCAAGGATTGAGACATTGCTACCTCTCAGACCCAGGAGAGGGTATAGCTAAGCCTTAACCGGTATTTCTGGTCTTTCATCAAGGGGTATGGGACCATTGGCCTGGCATGCAAAAAGAGGCCAAAGAAACTCAAATGGACTCCTGCCTGCCGAGCAGCTTTGCAGACTATTAAAGAAGGATTTTGGAGACTCTTAGTTCCAAAGATCCCAGACGATAGACAGGAATTCATCATTCCGATAGATAGCTGTGAATTGGGAATTAAAACAGTATTACCACTGCTCAACTCAGAAGAGGTTGAACAGCCCTTGGCCTACACTAGCAAGATAAGGTAATCAACAATGGAACTTGGCTAAGAGGTTGGAAAGAATCAGCTAACAAACTACTATCATACACCAATAATTTTGGAATTTATTACAAAAGACACAAATACACAGACTGTTTGTTTATAAAAACCAATGGAGGTTCCAGACCTTTAACATCATCATACTCATTCCACCATTCTTACAATTACTCAATCTCACACAAACAATGTCAGCTCACAATGGTACGGGTTATTCATTACAAAAACCCTTTCAACAACAAACAAACAAACATTGAATTCATCAGTTTTGTGCACCCAACTTCTATTACAGGTATGTATATCTGTCAAATAGCAAAGGCTTATTGGATATATGTCTACACGTGTTTCGGTCAGCGTAAATGACTTCTGATTTAGCCTTGCATACATCCGACCTTCTTTAGTTAATGGGCAGGGCGTGAATGTCGCCTCACCCTTACAAAAAACAAAGAGTGACTCCTATTTACCAACCAACCCCTTTATATTCGGTGTTACAGGTACCCATATTTTTGTATACTACATTGGCAGGAGACTGTCAAAACGAGAAATAAACTGGGCTTCAATTGTGAAGGAGACTTTCACTGTTGTTATTGATTTATAACAGGGGAATCCAGGACATCAATTACCACAATTAAAAACATAACTCAGAACTAGACTACAATCTCCTGAAAAGAATGGGCCATGTTGTCATGCATTAAGAAACAGGACTAAACAAGCATCTCCCAATTCCAATCTGCCTAGTTGACATGTATGCTTTAAGTCCTAAAAGGTGCTAACACATGTCACTGCCCCAAAGTCTTTTAAGAGGTTATTCCCTTGCCTCTATGCGAAATAAACACTAACATATTTACTAAGAATGTATTCTGTAAGGACCCCACCATTCTGTACTTTGTGGGGCAGTGGTGTGCTTGATGGGGTGGGGGAGATGGAGCTTCATAAGGCATAAGAGCTGTCTGTGCTGGTTGAGATAGGAATGTCAAGGTCTTCGAGTTTCGATATAGGTAGTCCTACATTGGACTTTCCTTGTAAGCTTTAAAGTTAGAGCTACAAAGCAAAAACAAAGACACAAATGAATCCTAACCTCTGGCATTGCTCTGGGAAACCGTGCAGACCATCGTTCTTCGCCTGCCAATCCATTACAAAAGGGGAAAGACCATATGGAAATCAGGCTTGGTCCCACCCCAAAAAGGACAGTCCAGCAGGAACTGCTAGGTGACATCACTTCTGCACGAGACTACCAGCATCACCAAACATGTTTCGGCCTTGTTGGGCCTCATCAGTGAGGAGTAGCTTGGGTCTCTAGGCCCAGCAGGCATGGGACCCACATCGGGGCATACCCGTCCCACTCGGGGTGACAAATAAAAAACAAAGAGGTAATGGCTGGAAGGTTTTGAATGAATCTTCACCTCTGGCATTGCTCTGGGCAATCCTCCAGACCATTGTTTTTCACCTGCCAAGCCATTACAGAAGGGGAGAGCATGTTCAGTACCTCTGGCTGCTCTAAAACCAGACTGGTGGTCATGGAGGCATCCAGCCATTTTGGTGTGAAGGGCCAGTTGGGGGATGACCATCTTCTCCATGAGTTTGCTCAAGAAAGGGGTGATAGAGATAGTTTGATAGTTTGCCAGGCAAGAGGGGTCAGACGATGTATTTTTTAGGACAGGGTGCACAAGGGAGTGTTTGAGGTGTTGAGCGAAAGAGCCTGTGACAAAAGAGTGGTTGCAGAGGTCAGCCAAGGCAGGGGCGAGAATGTTGATGTTGTCCTTAATGGTTATTGAGGAGCAGGGTAGCACCTGTTTATAGGAGACTTTCATAGAGTGGACAAGTATAGAGATCTCCTCTGGTGCAATGTCAGAGAGGGAGGTGAGTATGGGTGGGGGTGGGTCCAAAGAGGTGAAAGAAGGGGGCAGGTGGTGGGAGGGAGCAGATGACAGAAAGGACAAGATGTTTAGAATTTTTGAGGAAAAGTGGGAGGCCAGTGCGGTGCATAAGGCCTGGGAGGGAAGACTGCCGAAGGATTGGCGAGCTCGCTGATTTGAAAGAGTTCAGCTGTGTTGTTAGTGGCTTCAGAGATGTAGGCTTGGACATGAGCTCTTTTCTTGGAGCAGATGGAAAGACGGTATTGCCTTTGGAGAATTGCTTTTGTTCATTCTGCAATTGCACAGAAGAGCTGCACATCCATATTAGGAGCTCTTTCAATTACAGAAGCCTTCTATAAAGGAAAACACCCAGAGCCTCTGCAAGAAGATACCTGCTGCTTTATATAGTAATTATTGAGTAGTCCCAGCCCAGAGCCAAGCCGCTTCTTGGCTGTGTTTACGTCTGCAAGTAGAACAAACCAAAGTGTAGTTTACAGAGATCTCAAGTTGTGCCAAGTCAGGTATGAGGTGATAAACCAGTCATAACTTTTAGGCTGACGCGAAAATTGCATTCTGGCACCTGTAGTTCTGCATTTATAATATGTTGGAAAGCAAAGTGTCACGTGCTAATGATGCCAAGGTTTGTAGAACTTGAGTTGAGTGCTATGGTTCATCATATTTATTTAAAATCAGGAGTGTGCTTTATGTGGGCCTGGTGGCTAGGAAAGGTGGGTGGTGTTTTTTCCACTTTGCTAACTTAAGCAGGCTTAAGAATTGTAATATTGAGAAGTTACTTTGCATGCATATTACTCCTGTGCTGCAGAAGAGGGAACATTCACTTCTGCCAATGAGGTGGTCTCACGTATAAGTAGACGTCCAGAGGTCTTTGCGCATCCTGTCTGCATATATGTCTGAACTATGCTAGGCCTCTTGATTTCACCTTTGCACAGTCAATAAGCATATACCATTTGGTTGGGTGATATTAACATGCATTATTTAAAATGTTGTGAAGCAACTGGAATTCAATGTAATGCAGTGACGTCCACTGCTGGCGCATGGTAAGCGTTTGACTTCAGTGGTTTTGTCAGAGTACAGCTTGGGATCTCATGTGGATTCCTGATTATACAGTGGGAAGCCCAGATTCCCATTAAAACAAGACATTTTACATACGTTCCCCTCTCTATCTCTTGTCATGCTAGACACTCCCATGTAACCTTCACTGAAACACAACAAGGACTGGAGAACAGGCCATTGGAATGAAAATTGGCGGTGACAAATATGCATCATAAGTGCGAATGTTTGAGTAATTCAGTTATTCATCTGGGCTCGAACAGACACGCAGCCCCAGCTACCAATCCAATCTCCCAGAAAAACAAATCAAACCACAAAAGTAAACCCCTTTCACATTCCATATTTGCTCGTCAAACCTTTAAAAACAATTTGATATTTGGAAGCACTTCGCGGTTTTGTCACATCCGTCACAACACACTGCATACATATGTCAAACAATGACTACAAGCCGGTTCTCTTATCACACACGTTTGCTATCTGTCTTGCAAACTCAGAGAATACTTTTCTAGGTTCACACATTACTTGGCTTTCTGGTGCAATGGATCAAGAAATAGTAGTGGAATTATTTATTATTTTTTTAGTGAAAGGTATATTATAGTCTACATATTCTCAAACTTCAGCCTGATAGCAGGAGTGTGATAAAGAAAACTGCTCAAAAAAATAAATATGTCTCCTTGAATTTGTGGGGATATATCGGCCTGCATGTATATGGCGCAGTCCCACCCTACCAAAACATCGCGGATACACCACTCGCTGTTTGGGGGGTGGGGGTAGTCGCGGAAAGACAGAGCTATCATGTTTCCCATCACCGTGCACGACAATGCCATCCAGCACTGTTTCTTTTCTTTGAATCCTGGGACTTGTAGTTTTCTTAAACTTGACACAAGGCAAATGGGATCTTGTGAGCTCAGGGTACAGGGGGCGAAGGGGGGGCAATGTGCTGGGGGCAGTTATAGTCAGATGAGGAATCGGGAGGAGGTTTGAATTGTAGAAAAGGGTCGGATCCAGAAAGAACTGTGTTCTTTGAAGGCGCTACTGCCACTTTAATCAACACAAGTTTGCTCCAAACATAAATTGTGGAGGAGTGACTTGAATTTTTCCGACTTCTTTTTTTTTCAAGGCACCATTTTTTTTTTTTTACATGTGCAACAAAACAGTGGCTAATTAGTCTGAGCAACATGCATGCACACAGCCAAAAACATTAAGTGGCAATCTCTGACGAAGTCTGCAAGAAAATAATTTTGCACAATTAGAAATAATGGAGTGCACACAGCTGCGTCGGCCTGCTGAGCAATATCCCCTGGTGTTTAATGACTAGATGCCGCCACCGATCAGGGGGAGGGGGGCAGCCCTGCAGTTTCCCACTTGCAATTAAGATTTGAAGATATGAATTTTAATGCGGAAAGAGCGGCTTTGCTCCCGGTTACTCGATGCATTGTGAGTGGGTTTTGATCACATCTGGGGCGGCTCTGTGAATACCGTGTAGAAAGGAACATGGTGCACGGGAGGATACATGGGGAAAGGGGTGCAGGGTGCGTGTTGGAATTCAGACTAAACTATGCATTTATTTTATGGAATGTAAAGTTTATATTTATAGGGCGCTGTCCAGTAGAGGCTTCCACGGGGGTGTTGCTAGGTCTGGAAAAGATGTGGGGCTAGGCTAATTTCAGGAATGTCGGGACACAAGGCTAGCCAGCCGTTTGATTGTAGCCCATGAGCTAGGGTGAACACGTTTTTCGAAAATAAAAAACCAGGACAGGCCACTGACAGAGAAGTAGGACTACAGCTTCAGCAGTGAAACTGTAGTCCTACTTCTATGGGGGTGGCCTGTCCCATGTCATGTTGCAGCGCCCGGGGGTCCCGAGGATATTTTAAGTTAAAAAAACCCGTACCGGATTTGGGGATCGGGAGAATACCGTTCCCGTTTTTGGCAAAAATCATGACATCCGGCCAAAAACCAGGGGGTATCCACCCGATTCCCAAATCCAGATACAGGGTTTTTAAACTAAAAAAGTCTTGGAGCCCCAGGACAGAGGAGTAAATACCTGGACAGTCCCGGCAAAACGGGGACGTCTTGAGCTTCTAGTGACCTACAACCAAAAGACCTGGGGCTATAGCACCCTCAGGCCTCCCCCTAGCAACACCTCTGGAGGCTTCTATTACACCACGAGGGGGATGACCAGAACTCTCAATATGTCTTTTAGATATTGGCTAATGTCTTATTTCTTTGAATTCTGGGACTTGTAGTCCCCTATATATCGGAGTAGTAAAACTACATGTTTCGTAATGCAATGAAGAAAATAGGCTGGGTGACTTATTCATGACTGTTTTCCTATCAGGCAAGTGCCCCTTTTGTTAAATCATGCTAACTTATTTTCTGGGATTCGTACCACTTGCAGCTACCATTTCCATGGTCTCCAGGTGCTCTGATAGTTCTGGCCTTGAATGGGGTTGGCCAGGTTAGCAAGGCAATGCTTCAGAACTTTGCTGCTGTGTTTCTACGTGCTCTTCAGAGGTAAGCTGCTACTGCGCAGGTCTGATGCAGGTGGACTGCGTCCAGGGCATGGAGGCATGTGTGTCCAGACAGCATCCTCGTGAGCCCTAGTGCTAAAGCAGAGTAGTTAAATGTAGATTGGTTGTAGAGCTGCTCTTTGATGTCTGCAGGGAGGGATTTTAAATGTCTCTGTGTCAGTGGTATAGTTGCTCTTCGCATAGAGTGTTTGGGTCTGAAGAAGCGAGTGTTAGTGTTGGGACAAACATTTCATAAAATTGGGAAAATATCTATGGTACTAGGAAGCAAAATACAACAGTGAAACAATTAAATTAGATCAAACAATTCATGCAGCCCCAAGGAGCACAATAGGATTGGGGCAAAGCTTAAAGTAGGACTAACAATTCATACAGCGGGGCAACAAAGAATCTCGGGCAAACAGTTTAACTGGTGCAAATCATGTATACATGAGGGCAACCACTAAACAGTGGTGATCCTGGATGCCTATAGCAGACGGCCCGGTTAGCTTAGAATCCAAGTGCACCTACTCTTCGAGAAGTTGGAGTGTAATTTGCCTGGTCTCCAAAAAGATCCAGTGAATGTCATAAGGGAGGGGAGGGGGGGATGCTCCATCAGCTTCAATCTCTGCCACTGATTCCTTTATGCCTAGGCTGCCGCCGTTTCCTCCCCTGTGCCAGAAGTCCTGAGCCCTGAGTTTGGACTAAGATGAGGTTGTGGTCAGAAACTTCTGGGACCCACTTTAATTGCCTAGGCCAGTGATGTTACCTATTGTGGCCTGTCAAACTGATTTCATATTCTTTCTATAAACTTTTCAGATTAATCAATTGTGATGAATTTTCTTATAGATTTTATATTGTACATTTATTGGTGTTTGGTATGAGTGGTTTGTCTAATGAATGGATGAGGTTGAATGTTTGGATGATTGAATAAGATGATTTTTACTATATAGATGTGTTCTTTTTAAATAAAAGTTGTTTCCTGCTATGTAAATTGTTTTTACAAGTGCAGATTTAATCATGATTTGTTTCATACATTAAATTAGTATCAGGTTTAATAAAATCCTTGGTACCACATTTCTTGAATTGTTTCCTTTGGATGTTTTTCCGTTATCCAATTTCAAAGTAATACTCCCATCCAAAGTGTGGGGTTCCCTGTGTCTTTCAGAGAACACACTGAGCCCTGAGTTAGCCAGGGCTAGAGGCACCCTTTCTCCCCGGAGTTGCCAATATCTCTAAACCAATCTTCCCCTATGCCCCATCTGCTTGGCCTTTTGCTGCTGTTCCAGGAAAATACCCCCACATGCATCCTCAATACCACGGCCGGCAGCTGTGAAGATAATTTCCAGAGGAAATCTCTGGAAATCTCTGCCTCCTAGTCTATTAGTTCCACGCCACTTCCCCAATAAAACCAAGAAAACCCTCCCAAAACCCTCATCTCCAACCCCCTACTCCTACCCATGTCTTTCCATCATCTTCTGCTCCTCTCTCTTTTTTTTATCTTCTGCTCCTCTCAATGTGTGGCTCTTCTGCTCCTCCCCTCCAATGTCGTGCTTGTTGCAGCCGCTGTGTCTTCCTCATGTTGTTGGAGAGACGGATGTTTTAATCCATGTATTCTGCATGACACCATAGCCAACACCCTGCCCCACCCCTCAACTCTCTGGAAGGACCAACGGAGTAGGACAGGAAAGAGGAGGTATACAGGAAAGTCGCAGGCATATCAATATGTCCAATTTCATTTGGGACATGATTGTCCAGTCCTGTTTTTTCTGTGCATTCTGGGGCTTTTATTGGGCTGTGGTGGGGGTCTTGCAGCAGCAGCCAAAGGCTACGTGTGACGGAGCAGCAAGCATAACAATGGCTGAGGCACCAGTGGAGAAGGGTGGGGCAGGGATGGGCGTCCATTTTAGGAGGATATCCCAGGTGAACAAAGGGCTCAGATAGTCCACCAAAACCAAAACAACACATGGGAATATCATTTAAACCCGGGGCAGCAAGCAAAGGATTGGCCAGAATAATTTGATTTTTGGTGGCCCTTCTAAGAAGTGCCATGTGGGCATATCTGTTTGCGTTCCTTCCCGCTGCACCTCCCCTACGACTTTTTACAATCTATCCCCCAACAAAACAAATATTACAAATGGATTTGAGTAGACAAATTGCTGTATGATAAGATTCAAGGTGGGAGATCATAGTTTGATGGGCAACAGGTACAGAATTATGTGAGGGCCTGCTTCCACGGATGCAAATAGCCGCAGGGGCGGTGTTTGTAAGCGACCAGACTGATCATAGAAAGGTGTAAAATAGGAACACAAGGAAAAGTGGATGCAAGCACCCTCTGTATGTCGGATGGCAAGAGTGTCTTAGAAAGAAAATGTACCTTCCCCCTTTCAGTTTTGCGAATAACTGAACGGCACACTTTTCACTGCAGGGGCCCACAACAGACCCACTTGGGGCTTTGTGGTATGTACATAAGAGCTTTAGTAACAGGCTGAAGGTGTAATTAGTGCAGCTACATACGTATGGCATCATCAAGGGTTGGGCGGAGTGGCAAGAATGTGGCAGTAACGCTATTACCACCGTATTACCGCTCCGCCCAATCACGAGTTTTGGCGGAAAGTGGGAGGTTAACCTCCAGCTTTTTGCTGGAAGTAAAATTCTCCCCTTTCCGCCCATTTGTGGCACTATTATCACAAGGCTAATACTGCCGTGGTAATAGCTCTGGTACTGCCTTATAGAGTCCAAGTTGTGGTAACGCTATTTCATTGGCAGTTTCTCTGTACATTTACCGCCATGGTCGTAATGAGGCCTATAGTCTTCTCGCCTAAATCAGCAGGTGGAATAGAAAAGGTAATAATGACCCTGAAGGCCCTCGCCATTCAAAGTGACCCTTCCCTCGCCTCCAACATCAAAGAAAATAGACCTCTTGTAGCCCCACAAGTAACACAACTCTGCAACGCCTCATTCTCACGAAGCAACTGAGACAATTATAGACCAATCTGTAAGCTATAATTCATAGCAAAAAATAATGGAGAAACTAGCATGCAACCAACTCACCCAATTCTCAGAAACGCCCAACCTCCTCCACAGCGATCAATCCGGTTTCAGACTTCACAGACGCTGTGAAACAGAACATGTATGCATGAGGGAACACGTCCTGAACACAGTATATAACAACACCTCCTACCAGCCTGTTCCGTCTAGAACTCTCATCAGCGTTTTACACCGCCAGTCACCCACGCCTCTTAAACACCTGCATTTCCACCTTTGTATACAAGATGCTGCCCTAAAATGGATTGAGTCATTTTCGCCAAAATGACAATACCACTGTAAAAGTCTGAGATTTCTTATTAATCCCTTGGGAAGTTAATCAAGGAGCCCCTCGCGGATCCACTGTATCCCCAGGGCTCGTCAATGCCTATATCGAGCTCCTCATGCACATTATAGAACAATTAACACCCACATTTCAAGGACTGCCAGATGGCACACAACTTGCCTTCTCCCTTTCATCAAACATCAAATACAACAATTACTTTGGCCAATGCCATACAGTCATTCAAAAAGGGGTGTCCCAAAACAACCTATGCCTCAAACCCAGCAAGGAAGCGTCATGGACTTTGGCACCCAATACATTTACCACCTTCCTTTTATATGACTGACCTAGGAACCTCCCCACCTATCCCATAAGTCACATATAAAAGACCACGCCAACAAATAAAAACGACCCCCTACACATCCTCAGAAAGATACTCCCCTACTTGTAACTTCACCAAAAGATCATCATCACAAATGACCGTATACTCTTCAAACCAGAATACTGCAAGTCTCTCTATATGGGCCTGCCCCCAGAAAACCTAAAACTAAAATATTATCCCCAAAAAACTGCAAGACGTGTACCTCAAGCCTTACGACTATATCACTCCAGCTCTAAAACACTCAACTGGCTACCCAGCAAAACTAATTTAGAACTCAAATCCTAAACATTATCCTTAAGACCATCTACTCTTCTATCCCTCATGCCTCCAATCATTCTTTAAGCTAGCCATCCCACGCAGATATCGACGGTCATCAAATAAGGCAAAACTAACACCTCTCAAATTCTGGCACAAAAAACAAATGGTCAATTCATCCTATTCCATTTCCCCCACCCTATGGAACAAACTGCTAGATTAGAACGCACAAGGACCCAAATTCAACACCTTCAAAAAGCTATCCAAAGACTGCTACACTGCCAACCTGCAATTACAAACCTAACTCCCCACCTGCTTTAACCTTCGTACACCTAACACTTCACCCTCATGACTCCACTCCTTCATTCAAGCCGGACAACGCCTTTTTTAAACTATATAACCACTTAGGCACCCCAGACATTCCTCCCTACACTCCCCCCTTCCACCTTGGTTAACACTTTCTCCACCACCCCTTCTCTCCCGCCTTCCATCTACCTTTTACCACAATTGCAATGACCTGATATGCACTTTCAGGATCCATAGCACGTTTACCTCTTACGTAAACTGCATTTACTTTCATTCCAACGCTAACCTCCCTTTACCGCTCCTCTCCTTGAGATACCCCGCAGTGTTTGCAGGGGTCTTTTCCAACCCAAAGGTTAAATGGCTATTGCTTACTACTCCAGCAACGGCAAGCAAGGCATACCACCTTTTTTTCCCTTTTTCTTTTTTTTATTGTGCATCTTAGCCAAAACAAATTTCAACTTTTTACACAGAATACCAAATCATAAAAACATGAAATAAATGTCATTAAAAAAAGAAAAGAATAAAAAATGATAAATGACTACCGAAGAAACTACTCAACTACATAAAACAAATTGCTAGAAATGAAAAAGTAAAGAAGGAGAAAAAAAATGATTTCTAGTCTCTATAGAGAAGAAAAAAAGAAGAAAAGAAGAAAAGAAAAAGCAGTAGCCCAACATTCACTTACATCACCAATTAGATAAGCAGATGATCAACAAGTTTTAAATCATAGAGAAGTTTAACCACTTCCATTGTCAGGAATACTTCATTCCCTGAGATAATTCTCTCCTTCCCTCACCCGTCTTTTGGTCTGGTCTGAGGTGACCAGGAGAAGACATGGTGGGGGAGGGGTGGGCAGTGAATTCAGTTGCTCCAGCACCCGCCTCACAGCACCTTCCCTGATGTTTGTGGACATGGGGGAAGGCAGGAACACTCACATTATTTCTCCCCTCTCACAGCTGTGTTGTCACAGGAGTGAGCTATCAGGTCTAGCTGCCAATATTGTCTACAACCGCTTCCAATGGAAATCCTACATCACAGCATTGAAACGTTTAATGATCACTGTCTTGTTGTCTCTAAGATTTGGAACCAATGAGAGCACAGTACATTGAAGCTTAGTTCTGTGACTGCTGTAACACAATGAATGTGTTTCCATACCATGGCAACGGGTAATCACAGCTGTCAAGAGGCCCATTGGTACAATCAGGCAGCCCTGGCATTTTAGCCAGGCGCCCTTGCATTCTTTGATTTTTGGTGTTAATTTGTCCCACTGTGAGCTTTGGCCTATAAATCTCGCATGTAAGGTGAAGTTGACTAAAAACCAGAAACTGGCTGACTGAATGTATGGCACTGGAAGTGGTGCCACTCGCCAGATACGCCGCTGTGTGCGTATACATTTGTAAACTGCGTAGAAACCTAAGAGGAGTGACATGGAGTTGTCCAACTGCTGTGTTTTAGTTTCAAAAGAAAAAATGAGGTGAAAGAAAATGGCGCCTAATTAGTCTAAACTACATTGATATGATATGATATGGTATTTGTAACGCGCCTATACACAAGTGTTTCAAGGCGCGACGAGGCAGGGAGGGGGGACAAGGGGAGACAGACAACGATCCTACTAGGCCAGGTGTCATTCAGATCGCGCAAGTGCAGGGGTAGGGGAGGGGGAAAAAGTGCAAGGGGAAGGGGAGGGGGAAAAAGTGCAAGGGGAAGGGGAGGGGGAAAAGTGCAGTACAGACTTTCGTGCACACTTCTGAAAACACAAAGGGGCATTTTTAGAGGAAGTCTGTTAGAAATGTTTTTTGTGCAATTAGAAATAATGGAGTGGAAACAGATGTGTTGGGCTGGCTTTGCAGTATCCCCAGGTGTTTAATGACTGGACCTCGCCACCTGCACAGCCACGTATTAAAGCTTTACACGATGCGTGCCTCTGTAAAACAGACAATACATGTAAGGGCGTTGCCTTCCATAAAGCAGGGCCACTTAAGGGAAACGGCATGTGTGTAAAATATTGCACGTATCCTGTGAGGACAATTTTAACAGTGTTTCCAGTAACCAGATACAGATGTTGACTGGCCTGCACAGAAAATGAGAGTGTTCGTTTGATTCTAGTACAGCTGCTGTAAAGGAGCCAAAACTCCAGATCAGAGCTGCTTGTGGCAGCCGCAGTCTTTCATTTTTAGCATGCATGCGCATATATGGGCCTCGTTATGAGTGTGCCGGTCTGGTAAAAATACTGGAAAAATGCCAGTGATGCCTGATCTGGTATTTTTACCAGACCGGGACACTATGAGTTTGCCAATAGGGGCAGTGAAACCACTGGCAGGCCTGACCTGCCAGGAGTTCAGGCCCCTATCAGCAAAGAATTGCCCCAATTACTGGTACTACCGGTGCCGGTGATCGCAGCAAACCCATTACATGGGACCCCATGGAATGTGAATTTACCGCTGTTGCTGGCACCTGTAATATCCCAATAAAACACTGGGATATCGGGTACCAGTAACGATAAGGCGGGGTTGTCGGTAACCTGCCAGTATTACAGGTGGGTTGCCAGCAAACCTGTAATGAGTCTCAAACTAGGTAGAGACAGTGCTTCAATACCGAAGGTGGCACACTCCATCATGCTCATGCATAGAACATGCTGGACTGCATACAGCAAAGTGTCTGCAATAACCCGTTGGGCATAGTAAGATTGCAGCTGCTAGCTGTCAGTCTCCATTCATGACAAGGCAGAAGGAGGTGCATGCATGCTTTTGCCCCATCCAAAAAGGGGGAGAAAGGTAGCAAATTATTGCATGATACTGATTTAACTGATATAATGTCTGGTGAAAGGTGTAAAGGCTCGCTCCCCGACTTACCAATACACACTTATAAAGTATAACACATCACAGTAGGGAAGGAGAATGGGTTGCAAGATGAATAAGTCTTTATATAAAGTTGGCATCCAGAGAACTCTGCTGCCTCAAGAGCGCTCTGGCAAACAATACACGTACAGGGAATTATAAAGCAAAACAGCATCATCAATGAGGTCATTAACAAAGGGTATTACATTAATACAGGATTGGTTGGGGAGTGACATTACATATATTCCTGTAGGCGCTGCTTCTTCCGTATAGGCTGCCCAGTTGGCGGGAGGGTGAGCGTCATGACTCCAGGAGGGGTGAGGGTTAGGTCACGGCGTGATAGAGTTGACACTAACTAAGTTGGCATGAGAAACTACCACTAGACATATAATAAATGACAATCCTTAATACACCTTTGAGTAAATCTTTGCAAACCTATAAATTGCATTCACGTGATTACATTGTCTTTCATTGAGACTTTTGTGAGATACAGGGCTTAGGGGGTCTTGTCCCTTGTGATAACCTGGGTGACTGGGTGGGTTTTAGCACATAAAGGCAAGTGGGGAGTATAATGACATGTGTTAGTTTTAGGATACAATATACTACGACAGAGGTCTGGATTTAGTGGAGGCACTCTAGGGTGGGCCGCACAGCAGGGTCACACTTCTGGTACATCAAGAGAATACCTTAGGAGGGCACAGGGTTACACTGGCAGTAATTTTCCAACAGCGGGGGGGTAAGAGGGTAGGAGCAGGTTTGTGGAGATGGATGAGTTACAAGTCATAGTTCGAGCCGGCTTACACACTGGACACTGATCACAGATGAACAATAAGATGATACATTTTGTTTCAATTATTCCTGGTGCATCCATGAGAAAGGGATTTGTGAAGCTTTCAGACAGTGGAAGAAAAGGAGGGGGCCATGAGCGCGCTGTGAGCGGTGCTGCAAAGGGGAGAGAAGCCTTTTCGTAGTATCGGTGATCGGCCTATTCCAAAGATGGACTCGAGGGCACACAAAATGGAAGGCAAGTGTATCCCGCAATAGCCCCACCTATGCTGATGTTAGCATAAGGGCAATGGAGGCGCCCCCCGCAAGTACGTGAGCAAGTGGTTCGTTTCATGTAGAATGTATGAGGGGGGCCCAAACGGCGTTTCACTCCCACACAAAGGTCACTTTATTTCAACGCAGGTCCAGTCACAGACACACAACATCCTTGTCTTTAGCAACCATCCTACAAGTTCTTGCTCACCGTCTCAATACAGCATTTCATGTCCCCTTCCACATACCTTAAACATCCCCCCAAGTGCATTTGTGCATCATGTTTCCCCATCTGGTTTCTCCCAGCCCAGGTCTTTCTTCTCTGCACTTCTCTGCACCTCTCTGTACTTGGTCCTTTCTGCCTTTAGCTGGACCCATCCTTCTTCAATTTCCTCCATTCCTTCTCAGGCATACATGCCTTCTTTTTAACCATTTACCTTGCCTTCTTGCATAATTTTTGCTTTAACTGTAATGAACTTGACATTGTTTTCATATCCTTTATTACTGTTTTTCACCCCTGGCTCCCACTCAGTATACTCATTGCCAGATGGCATCCTTCCACAACCCTGCTTCATCTGTTGCTCCCTAATAAACTAACCAACAACATCCATAAAGTTAATCAAATACATCTTAGTTTCCAAGAATGACAGGTGTATGTCACCCTATTGGAACCAAGCAGACCTTTCAAGTGTTATGACCTCATGTTTCATAACGCTACCCCTGGTGTCTTTCAGGAAACTGCCCTATTGGTGTTCACCTCCTTCTAATAATCTGTAAATAGAGGCTGCTTTTTTTCCCCACCTTACTCCTTGTGTAAGTAACTGTGTTCATGTCACATTCGTGTCTGGCCATAAACATCATATTATCACCAACTCTTCCTTCAGGGGCGTTGCTAGTGGTGGGGCTGAAAGCGCTATAGCCCCGGGTCTTTTGGTTGTAGCACTGGATAGAAGCTCAAGGGCTACAGCCAAAAGGCTAGCTAGCCCCGAGTCCCGATAGTCCTGACATTAGCTTAGCCCCAGATCTTTTCCAGACCTAGCAAAACTCGGCCATCAGACATGTCGAATATACAGGATCACTCTCCCCCATGTGAATAATTGTCATGTTCACCTCCCCCCGGCTGAAACAGCATTGGCAATAGTTGACTCCCATGTCATTCCCTAATCCTTGGCCATACCAAATAACCGTCGCTGTACGGACACCCCACCTAACTCCTCTATGTCTTTCTCTCCACCTGATTTCCAGACCATGTTGCCCCATATCCGTACCTCTGTCTGCAATTCTAAAACAAGCCAAAGCGTGTTCTCCCAGGCTACATCTTGCACTTCATACCAGCTCGCCGATCTCCATCTGCCCAGAACCCTGAATTCTACCCAGACATATCTAGCCTGGCCCCTCAAACACTGCCCAATGGCCAAATGAGTGCATTCCAGATTGCACAAGGTCCTTGCCCACCACCTCCAGACATTTTCACAATACTGCCAGAACTTATGTTTCACTCCCCCAGCCTCATCTCCATGCATGAAACACTGCCCCTTCTTCCTGTCCTTTTTTTGGCAGAACCTAAAATCTGTGTAGTGGCGTCACAGAGCAAAATCGCTCCTCTCTTGAACTTCCCACAAACATCAGTCAATCCATGCGCCACTGGTCTATCTAGTTCTTCCTCAATGTCCAGAAAATAACTGTGGAATATCATTCATTGTTCCTGGTCCATAGGCCAGGCAAGCCCTAATTTCCTACCATTTCTGAAACCCTGAAAGCTCCAGAAAACATAACTGCAAACAATGCCTGCAACACAGGGCGTTCCAAGTGGGGATAGCACAACCCTCTGGCTTGTTCCAACGGGTCCTTCAATATCGCCGCCAATATTTTCCTGCTTGAGTCTTTCCATGCAACCCCTTGCTTGGACCAACCATCTCTCATTCAGTTTCCCAATTCCCCAGTTGTAGCCCCAAAACCACTTCCCATATAAAAAGAATCCCCGCCCATTGTATCGTCACTCGCGTTAAGTTGCTCAATGCATTTCCCACACCTCTTGCGCCCAGTCCCACACTAGCCTATGCCCCTCTTTCCTGAAACTTGGCCCATGATGCTCTGTGAGAAATATGTGTGGAATCTGCTAGGCAACCATCTACCAGCCCCAACAGCTTCCCGTTCCTAGTGCCCGCATCTCTCCTAGGACTGTCACTGGCCACCGTTCTGCCACAGAGGCCATCCCATTGAATCTCGTCCAATGTAAATGAGACACTGCATCAGTTATGTCTTGCCCTAAAAACTATATTACATTTCAAGCATAAAGAGCACCATCTTCCTCAATGATCCCCAAAAACCACTTGTCTTTTTGTAATTTATAATTGGTTATTTATAATGGGTTTAATACCCAGAGGTTTCTAATCGCAGACCCGGGGTTCTAGCCTGTGTTGCTCTGTATTGTCTTGCTTCCAAGACGATCATGTAGCCACTGAGCTATCCTCCCGAGATTTTTTGCTAGACTGCCCGCTCACTATGCCCTAACCACTCTTTCTTTGTCTGCACACTTGTCCCTCTCCTGTTTTCCCATTCTAAAGGACCACTAGAACTGGAAAGAACTGCAGAAAGGTGATACTGTGTCATCTCCCTTGCCATGCCTCCAACCATCTCTCGACATACACTTCCTATTACAGTAGATCCCCAGGCCTACACATACTGCGGTGACAGAGAATGTCTCCACTGCCCTGACCACTGGATCCGCTGGGACCCGTGTCACCGCTCTGCTACATTCCTCCAAGAACAGACACCAAACTTTCAGACTCTCCCCCTTATCCTGTCCATGCCAACTGTCTACAAGAAATTCTCCCAGGCCACCACTCTGCAAGCAAAGGTACGGTGTTGCTGTTGGTGCTCCCTTTTCTTCCTGCTCACCGCCTTATCGATCAAGCCGTTCAAACTCCTCAACCTGTCCCCGGAAGCCATGATTCCATTGCCAGGGAATCCAGCTCGGTGCCCAAGAACGCCAACACTACTGCTAGACCATCTGTCTTTTTGGAAAATGAGCAGAATCCCTGCCCTACACATGCCTGCCATCAATGACTCTACTCCGCCCACTTTGTCAATTCCCATTCCAAAAATGTACCAAAGCATTTGAACAGGACAGATGCCATGAGCACCCCATGCGCAACAAACACCTTGGCCACCAAGTAATGCCCAGGTGCACTGATAGGAGTGTATCAGCTGACTTGATGTTGCTCCTATTCATGTCAGTCACTTTCCACACCTCCTGTCCAAGGCAAACGCCTCATCTGTGCCTGCCCTTTGGGTCAATGCAACCACTGATCGCTTCTCCCTCCGGACATGATCAATGAAGGATGGCCTGAGCTTCCCCTTTCATTAATCAGGCACTGCCCTCATTGGTGATATCATCGGGTATTGGGATCTCTGCCAAGGCCCTGCCATCCTATCCACTACCACCTTTTTCCCTACCAAGCTGCTCTGTTACCACAATGATCGCAAGTTTTCCATCCAACTGCTCTTTCTTGGGCACTTCACTGGCGTAGCGGGGGCCCAGCATCTCCCGCAGTGCGGGGGGCCTCGCAAACACATGTTCTGGAACGGGGCCCCACTTTGAGTTTTTTCAACTTTTTTTTTTAAAATTTTTTTATTCACTCTGCATTTATAAAGAAATTATTTCTGTAACAGAAATAATTTCTTTATGAAGGCAGAGTGAATACAAAAAGAAACTTTCTTTTTGAAGTCCGGGGGCCCGTGGGCTACCCCCACCCCATGACATGGAAGACCCTAGGCTGGAGGCCTCCATGTCATGGGGTGGGGGAAGCCCTATGACTTCAAAAATAAATAGTTTATTTTTGAAGTCACTATGCCCTCATAAATACATTATTTCTGCTATGGTTCAGTCCTTAACAGAAACAATTTCTTTATGAAGTCAGAGTGACTTCAAAAAGAAAAAAAATATTTTTGAAGTATTATGGCTCCCCTCAACCCCATGACGTGTGCGTGTGTGAGTGTATGGTGGAAGAATGCACACAAATGTATGGGTGGCTGTGTATGCGTTTGTGCGTGTACGGTGAAAGGATGCACACTTAAATGTATGGGTGGCTGCCTGGGTATGCCTGTATGGTGAAAGTGTCCACACTTAAATGTGTAGGTGACTGTGTGAGGGTATGGTGAAAGGGTGCACACTTAAATGTATAGGTGGCTGCCTGTGTGAGTGTATGGTGAAAGGGTACACACAAATGTATGGGTGGCTGGGTGTGCATGTACAGTGAAAGGATGCACACTTAAATGTATGGGTGGCTGCCTGGGTGTGCCTGTATGGTGAAAGGGTGCACACTTAAATGTACGAGTGGCTGCCAAGGTGTGCCTGTGTGGTAAAAGGGTGCACTCTTAAGTATATGGATGGCTGAGTGTGCATGTCTATATATGGTGAATGGTGTGTGTGCTTGTGTTCAGGGGCACAACAAAACCTACATTTCAGGGGGGCTAACCCTTCATATGTTGGGGAGGCGCTAACTTCACGTGTGGTGGGGAGGAGCAAAAGTATTTGTGTGGGGGCATCTAACTTCTTTACGCATTTTAATAAGACTATGCTAGTGCTGCTTCAATGTTACAAGCAGTTCACTCTCTCCTTTAAGTTTGAAAGCACCCACTTATGGACTGTTGTGAGAATGACTGGTCTCCTGTTCCCTCTCCATCCTTCCAATCACTCCCCTGGCATGCAAGTACTAAACCCACATCACAATTTTAATTCCTTAAAAAATTGGGCATTTGAATGCAGGTACTAACAGTGAAATGCTGTACATTAGTAATTGCTGGGCCGGGCCCTTGTTAACAGTGAAACCCAGGTGCCGTTTAACATCTGTGTCCTTTTCTGTCCGGCAACTGCTCTGTAGGTCACCCAGGTCAAGTCAACATAACCCACAATTTCAGTGGGGGGGGAGTGCGGGAGCCCAGTCAGCTCAATGGTGTTGTACCACTACTTGTGTTTAATGCCTTGATTACTTATTGGTAATCTTCATTACACCTAGCCCTATTCTTCCTCATTCCAGTACTTGTGTATGAGGCAGTACTTGTGTATGAGGCAGTAAGCCTCATACACAAGTACTGGGATAAGGTAGAGGTACATGAAGGTAATGCCTGACTTAGCTACATGTAATCTTCATTATTCCTTGTCCCACTCTTCCTCATCCCAGTACTTACCTGTGAGGCAAGGAGTCTCATACGTAAGCACCGGGACAACGAAGAGGGACGTGGAGGCAATTCTGGGCCAATTAGCTGATTTTGGAGGTTGGGGCATGGAATGTGAGGGGGAAGAGATGTGTGGGGGGTGGGGTTGTGCAATAAATCATAATGGTCATCCATGCCCATGCTAAGCAGGCATGATATGTCGTATTAGTGGCTAGAGAGGCATTTTGGTGCAGCCTGTCTAGTCATTCCTCACTTTGGTATGACTTTTTTTTAACTGGGCATTTCTGAAAAAGCAGTCCTGCTAAGTGTAATTACCTTGCTAGACTGTCATTTGGGTTCTGCCAGTCTAGCCGTTTCTTACTGCGGCACTATATATTTTTCGAGGCATCTGTGATAAAATGATATGTTATGATAAGTCATATATAACGCACCTGTACACAAGTGTTTTTAGGCACGACAAGACAAGGGAAGGAAAACAGAGGAAGGACAAGGCAAATGATCTTACTAAGACTTGTGTCAATCAGATCATGCAAGTGCGAGAACGAGAAGTGCAAGGGGAAAGGGAGGGGGGAAGTGCAAGAGAGAGGGAAGGGGAAAACAGGGCAGCAATGCTCTGAATAAGTGCAGCCAGGGCAGCGCGGCTCTGGGTAGTGCAAGGAGAACAAGGGACTGTGGGGTTACAGTTACAGTCCCGAAATGCATGGTAGGCCCGGAGGCAATGCAAGGGTGACTGATCAAGAAAGAGCCTGGATTCAGTGAGACTGAGGGTAGTGAAGCAACCAGTTGGTACAGCAGATAGGTAGGTCAGGTAGGCCAGCAGGGGAGGGAGAGAGAGAGAAAGCAGAGGAGAGGAGGAACATTTTGAACTGCTTCTGGAACTTCAGGTGGTCCCGGTCAAGTTTGGGAGGGGCAGGGAGGCCATTCCAGAGGATGGCACCTGCAGGGAAGAAGGATCTCCCCCCCACTCTCTGCCTTTAGAAGCATCTAACCCTTTGGGCTTGAGAAGGGAGACATTTCGGAAGAGAGCGTTGGATGTATTGCAGATCCCCGCCCCAGAAAGCCTTGTGGACAATGCAAAGGGTCTTGAACTTGATCCTGGCAGCCACTGAGAGCCAGTGGAGAGATTTCATGGCTGGATAGATCCAGTCCTAGGGCTTGAGGCCAAGGATACATCTCGAAGTCCTGTTCTGGATTAGTTGCAGGGGGCAGAGAGTAGAGGAAGTCAGATTGAGAAAGTGGATGTTGCAGTAGTCCAGCCTAGAGAGAACCTGAGCTCTGAAGACAGTGAGCTTCTGGGGGAAAGTAAGAAAGGGAAGAGTCCCTTTGAGGACTTCTTGGCGACGTCTGAGATGTGAGGAGAGAAAGAGAGAGTGGAGTTGAAGATGACTCCAGGAATGAGCAAGAGAGGAGAGTAGGCTGAGGGGAGCCTGAAGGAAAGCTGGGTGTCATCTGCATAACACTGTAAATTAGAGGAGAAGGTACAGATCAGGTGGGCCAAAGGGGCCAAGTAGAGGTTGAAAAACTAAGGTGAGAGGATAGAGCCCTCGAGAAACCCACATGTAAATAGAGGTGGCAGAGTGAAAGGGACCAAGTTAGACCTGGGAGGGGAGGTTCAAGAGGAAGGAGGTCAGCCACTCCAGGGCCTGATCCAGGATGCCCAGGTTCTCACGGAGTCAATTGATCAGGATGGCGTGGTTGACCATCTCGAAAGCAGAGGAAAGTTCCAGGAGGATGAGGACAGAAGGAATGCTGGGATCAAGGTTAGAGATCAGATCTTTAGAGGTGTTTAGGAGAGCAGTTTACATGCATCTGGCAGCTCTTAAGCCAAACTGATGGTCATGGAGACAACCAACAGATTTAGTGTGGAGAGTAAGCTGGCAGTTGGCCAGCTTTTCCAAGAGTTTGGGAGAGGGGAAAGTTCCAGTGGTAAAAGAATGATTACAGGAATCGGCCAAGGCTGGATCAAGGGTGTCAATGTGGTCCTTGATGGTTCTGGAGGAGCAGGCGAGCACCTGTTTCAACGTCACTTCCATAGATGGGACTTGTCTAGAAACCTCTTCAGGTGTTAGAGAGAAAGAGGAATAAGGAGGAGGAGAGGGAGAGATGGCCAAAGTGGGCCAAGAGAGGAAGAGGGAGAGGAAGAGAGAGGTGATAGTGGACAGGATGTCCTGAGTTTTAGCGGAGAAGTGAGAGGCCAAAGTACAGAGGGCCTGTTGAGGGAACAGGAAAGGTAGAAACCACAACAGGATTTGCCAGTTCCTTGCAGATTTTAAAGAGTTTGGCTGTGTTGTTAGAGGCTGCAGAGACGCAGGCACGAATGTGTGCTCTCTTCCTGATGAGTCTCATTGTTTCGACTGGCATTTTGGTGCAACCAGTCTAGGTATGTATTAATGCGGCCTGGCATGCATTGTGCAGCCAGTTGGACATGTTTTCATTGTGTCATGGCATTTTTAATAGTAAAGCATTAATGTTCATGTGCACTGTTGGTGACTTGCATGTATTGGTGTTACCCTACACAACAATAGGAAACACTGTGACTTTTTAGCACATTTTTCTCAGAAAGTGTATTGTATATTGCATTAAAACACATATTTATATCTTTCTCATAGTGCATTGTGTGGCACACCCCTCCAGCAACACGTTTGTGCATATTGCACAAGCGTGGTAATCTAAGACGGCCCAGAGTGTGGCGCGACTCGTAATTTGTTGCCAAGTTGGGGGGGGGCCCTTAGCATGGCTCGCAGGGGGGCCCCCAGATCTTGTCTTACATCACTGGTTCACTTGTTTGGAATCCGTAAAACATTCTCTGAAAAATTACTCAAGGAGGTTTGCTGCCACCCTCTTTGGGTTATGGTCCAGCCTCTCGTACACTCTATCTCCTTTAACCCGAATACCTGGCCCTTCCCAACACACCTTTGGTTTAAGCAGCACCAGTCTACCTGCCGGTATCCACCCTCACCAAAGCACCATACCAGTGTGTGCATTCATGCATATAGCTGAGGAAGATGAGGGAGGGATACAAGGATAACGGGAATGCTTTGCAACCTGCGAACTAATTGGACATTTGCCTAGAATATGCCTTATCCAGTACCACCTCCCATTCGTTGAAAGACGTGTCACTTATAGGCTTCACTAGTTTGTCTCCATGGCGACATACAATGGTCATGCCGATCTCCAAGATGAACTCCTCATTGTAATGCAGGCATGCAAACCCCCAAAAAATCCACTGGATATTTTCTTATCACATTCACTCTGGAATGTTTTCATAATATATACTGGCATATATATGCATGTCTATATGTGGAAGGTCATGTCCTATTCTCAGTTGTCCTTGGGACCCTAGCTCTCTACTTATCAGTTGTCTCTCTTGCTCTTTGAACCCTTTGGACCTTCATTGCATAGCACCTTTCTGTGATATAATGTGAATATCTCTATAAAGTCACCGGCCCAAATCTTCTCATTTGTCTTCGTCAAGAGTGCTCCGCAAGGATTTTTAATGCCCATGTATGGTACATTCACATCCTTCAGAGCCCCCTTATAGTCCCTAGATCCACGTCCCCATTGAGGTGCCATACCCAATGTTTCTATACCTACATCTTTTACCCCCAGTCCCTCATCTATTTATCTGTCAATTCCCTTGTTGTGTTGATGTTGTAACCTTCACAAAACACAAAGAGGCGATGGCTGGAAAGTTTAGAATTAATCTTAACCTCTGGCATTGCTCTGGGCAACCCTCCAGACCATAGCTCTTCACCTGCTGTAGGCATAATTAGTGCACACATTTCAACTGTGCATTCATTTCAGTGACACCACAGACTCCTATAGGAGGTTGTGTGTGCCACTGTGCAAATGATGCTAATGTTGCCGCATGCATTAGGTGTCGGATTTTGTGCTGATGTGAGGCATGATTTGGGAGGTAGCTCAGCACAGTGTACTGTAGACTGCTAACAATTAACATTACTAATTACTAATCCTACTAATAACTAACCTTAACACCACTAATACTAGTTATTATTGGTAATTAGAATGGGATTGCTTATGCCATGGTCCAGCTGAACGCTGGGGGTGCATCAACTCGTACACCGTGTTTGCTTAGAAAATAAATGCACAAATTAAAACCTGGACTGCACTGTGCTTTGGGGAAGTAGTGTTCAGAGGGCAATGAGACAGCAGAACCTGTACTTACAAAGACAGCTTCATTGTTCAAACAGGATGTCGGATGCTGTGTAGCATTTTTTATCCAGCCTGGGGAAGAGAGCTGTATAAAGGTCACTTTAGAGAAACAGAAAGGGTTTGGAAAAGTACTACAGGGTTTGCTAAAAGGGGATGCAATGTTTGATTGATGACCTCATGACAAAATGTATGAAATTGGGTGGTGAAACCATAAGCTTTCTTTATGAAAATATAGGCAAGGGGAGATGAATGGAGAATAGGTTATAAGCCAGAGAAAGAAGAAAGAAAGGGTTTGGTCAGAGAAAGATTAGGTGGAAGAAGAAAGAGGAGAGACGGTAAAGAAAATGTAATGAGTTTGGGCTCCTGCGCTGTGTGTTGAGAGGACAGATATAGGTGTGCTGGGCCAGGCTGTAGAAAGAGGGAGCAGGCATCTCCATTAAGCTCCTAGCAGCGAGCTGAGAGTGGGAGAGAGACACCTGCTTCTTAGAAGACATCTCTCTGCCAGCCCTGCAGACAAAGTGTCTCTGAAATCTTGGTAAGCATAACTGGCAAAATAAAAGAGACATATCTAATTAGAGATAATATTATCACCATTAATGAAGTGTCAAACTAGGGGCGAAGGGGGAAACACAGTTCTTCTTCATGCACCAGAGAACAGATGTGTTTTCTTCTTCCTGGGCGCAGTTAGTCACTTTCTGGGAAGTGGGAATTTGCAGCCCTTCTAAAGTATCAGTTATATTTCAAGGTTGCATATAAAATGTGTGTGCTCTGCCAGGTTTGCTGGGCGCTAAAGAGGATTCATTGGGCCTCATGACAAGTCTGGTAGTCTGGAAATAAGGGTGCCGGTAGCAACGTACCAACACCCTTTCCAGACCGTCAGGCTATGAGTATGCCTGCAGGGGCCAGTGCTGCAGGCAGGTCTGGCATGCTGGGAGCGCCGGCCCCTGCAGGCATGGTTTTCACTGAAGAACCGGCACTGTTCGCAACAGTGATGGTGCTTCCGTGACCCCATTCCCATGGAGTCCCATGGAACTCTAAAGGAATGTGGACTTACAGTTCCCGCCGCCTGATGTTACGGCCTGCAGGCATTGGTAATATCTCAATGGCAATGTACCGGCACCCGGTGACCCCATTCCCATGGAGTGCTATGGAACTCTACAGGAATGGGGATTTACAGTTCCCGCTGCCTGATGTTACAGCCTGCAGGCATTGGTAATATCTCAATGGCAATGTACCGGCACCCTTTCCAGACCACCAGACTATAAGTATGCGTGCAGGGGCCAGTGCTCTCGGCAGGTCTGGCCTGCTGGGAGCGCCGGCCCCTGCAGGCATGGTTTTCACTGAAGCACAGGCACTGTTCGCAACAGTGATGGTGCTTCCGTGACCCCCTTCCCATGGAGTCCTATGGAACTCTACAGGAATGGGGACTTACAGTTCTCACCGCCTGACATCCCGGGCCGCCGGGACTTGTTATATCCTGGTGGCACCAGGACATCAGGCGGCAGAAATGGTGTTACAAGGTCCACGGCAACCTGCCGGTAGCAACGGCAGGTTACTGCCGACCGCGTAATGAGGGCCCTTGTCTGGGTGGGGGAAGTTAAGAAAGCCTTTGCCAATGCATTACAAATATAAACGTGCTGACAGATTGTGAAAACTACATTTTCCTAAACTGCTAGACTTTTCATCCTATTTCTGGCACGTGTTATGATATGCAACACTGATGTTTTCTCTGTGTTTATTGTATTCTATTTTGCTAAATGAAGATGCTATGCCAGGGAGTGTTATTATGAAAGTCATTGGCACTCATTACAATACCGGCGCTAAACCATGGCGCTATTAGCACCACGGTTGGTGCCGGTGTTGTAACGGGTCCGCCATGGTTCAATGGGGAATTACCACCCCATTCCAAGGTTGGCGGGGCGGTAATTCCCCATTCCATGGCCCTTCCCCATTCCAATTTTCGCCCCATAGGGCTCAATGGGACTGGGGAAGGCGCTAAGTACGGTACGGCAAATTGCGGTACTGTACTTAGCACCAAGGTCCCTTTGCGGGTCCCTACTTTAACGGCTGGTGTAGACCAGCCGTTAAGGTCGGGTCCCGTGAAGGGACCTCGTAGTAAGGCGCTAAGTGTTTAACGGCGCCGCAGCCTTTTACGGCACCATTAAACACTTAGCGCCAGGGTCGTAATGAGGCCCATTGAGTGGTCTGTTTATTTTGTGAAACATAGAGGGCCTCATTACGACCCAGGCGGTAACTTACCGCCTGGGCCGTGACTTTACCACCATGGCGTAAACTACGTTTACGCCATGGTGGTTGGCGGACTTACCGCCCCATTCCGACCTTGGCGGGGCGGTAAGTCCCCAATCCCCATTTACCCTTCCCCATTCCCATTTTTGCCCCATAGGGCATAATGGCAGTGGGGAAGGCGTTAATTACGCCACCGTAAATTACGGTGGCGTAATTAACTCCATGGTCCCTTAGCGCCATGGATTTTAACACCTGCTAAAAGCAGGTGTTAAATCCGCCATGGCGCTAAGGGACCTCGTACTCAGGCGGTAAGGGTCGGCGCTGTTTACGGCGCCGTAAACCCCTTACCGCCTGAGTTGTAATGAGGCCCAGACTGTGGAGCCTGGTGTATCTGTACCATCATTGGCAATATTTAGTATGATTAGTGCAGCACTAAGTCTGGCATTGTCATAGCCAAAGAGTCACATATAAAAACAGTATAACTGCAAGCTAATTTCCCATGCTTTAGCAAACGAGAATCAGAGAAAGACATTGTTGTACACTCCTGCACACAGATGAATGGGGACTAGAGATAACATTCCCTACAGATTTTGTTGCAGATGCCAGGGAAACATTTGGCTAGGTGCAATTGCTAGGCGTGGCCTTTTGTAGTGTTGTCATATGGTATTGTGCTGGGTGCACTTTTTTTTCATTTTTTTTTCTTCTGTTTGAATTGATTCACTGACATTGTGTTTAGGACAGTGATTATTCCGGGGGCACTCTGCATTTTTGCACATATTCAGAAACAAAGTTGTATGCATTGGCAACTTGGACCTCTGACGCAGTCTTGGGCTGGAGACAGAGGATAGTTTCTGAGCTAGATAAGCAATCTCCCGAGGAGCTATTTGCAGAGAAGTGTGTTACAAAATTGCCTATTAAAGATTTTTCATGCCGAGAACCACCAGGGTAAACTGGGTGCAACGGCTTGGCTTGCTTTACACAAGTTTATCAACCTTAGAACAAAAGAATATGAGCTCATGACAGGGTGGTGACATGAGTTAGCTGATATGCGTGAGAAAGTCCTTCAATCAGAGAATTCAAAACATGGTGGGATTCGTGTGCAGTTACATGCCAAGTATGATGATGCAAACGTGCAGTTGGCACACAGAGAGAGACATATGGCTCAGAGTGAAGGAGAGGTCATATATTTAAAAAACGATTTTGGATGACATGCGAAAGGATAGAGACCTTGCCTTATCAGAAATGCAGGCACTTCCTCCACAAATGTGATAGTCAGTCCTCTAGGGAATTATAGGGAATGAATTTGAGGATGAAATATTTGGATTGATGGCTGAAAATGATAAAAAGCTGGAAACAGTTGATCTTTTTAAATTACAAATTACAGAAATGGATGAGGTTATAGCCAAGATGAGGAAATAAAAGTCTGCACTCTATAGTGAAACACAAGCGCTACATGCACAGTGTAAGGAAATGAGGTGACAGATTTTGTATTATTATTATTTCTGTTTTACTTGTATGTAATCAATTATTGATTTTTATAAGGTCTGGCGGGAATCACTCCACACCGAGGGTCGAGAAGGTTTCGAGCTTGAGCTGACAGACATTAGCGACGGTCTTATCATACATGTAGCGTACTGAAGATATCGTTGGCTAATCGCTCTGTGTCTTCAGTAAGTTGGAACGCCGTTTTAGGCCGAGATGAGCAATTGAGAATTGATCTTTTGGAAGGCCACTTCTAGTAGCTTTGCCGTGGCGATAGACCATTTTGATTTTTCCCCATTGATCAGGCGGAACCACCAGACTTCTTCTTCAGCCATGTCCGAGTCGGCCCGTAGCAGCGTCAAATATGCTGATCGCTCTTGTGTCAACTCGGAGCAGTGGAGGGGGAGGTGTCGTAGGGTTTCCATTTGTTCAGGTGTCTCACACAATCTGCAATTGTTTGTGTTCGTCTGCATTTTTGTGGCTAAAATCTCACGGGTGTGGAGAAGATTCAAACGGGCTCTCATGAAGACTTTTATCAGTCGTTTGTCTGGAAATTTAGTGCAGTAAGGCAATGACATTTTTTGTTTGTTGAAGGTTGGAGGAAGATGTTTTAGCAGTTTAGTGGCTGCTGCTTTTTCCAGATTTTTGATCCAATCTAGGCATTCCATTTTCAATTTAATTCTTTGCGGATTCCCCTTGAGGTCGTCTGTAGTGCAAGCTAGGTCATTCAGTTTGCTCTTTTGGTATTCAGCCCATGTGTTTAATATTTTACATTTCTTCTTTTTGATTTCTTCATTGATTATCCTGCAAATAGGAAGGCAGTGTTGGAGTAAAGTTTTTCTGTAAAGTTGCAGGGAGCTCAGCTCTACAGTTGCAGCAAGTGACAGTAGACCGAGTTCTCGTCTGAGGGCAGCCATTGAGACCGAGTTGGGGAGGCAGAGCACCGACCTCCACAAATAACCTTCAAGTTTGGGCCATATTGAGTGTGGCATATTGAGGGTGGCATCCATCCCATAGGTCAAAGTCGGTACCACTTTGCCCTTGTAGAAGTGAATAACAGGTAGTAAGGAGAACTTTCCATATTTCTTGTCGATAGTTCTCATTTCAGCTGCAAGGTTCTTTCTTTTATCCCATAGGATCTGCTGCATTTTTAGGTCTTTTGATGATCCATCGATTGTCACTCCAAGATATTTGAAGTGCTGTACCACTTCTATTTTCACGCTATTCATGTTTTTGTTCTTGCGGGGCTGTTTACCCAGAATCATAATCTTTGTCTTGGAATTGTTGATGACTAGGTTGTTTGCTTCCATATAGATGGCAAGGTTGGGTAGCTGACGCTGGAGGCCTATATGGGTCTGATCTAATAAGATCATATCGTCTGTGTATAGAATACGTGATACCGCAACATTGCCTATTTTAGAAGGGAAGGCTCGAGTCCTTGTCTCTGAGTACTTGTAGTCGCAGAGAAAGGCCATGAACAGGGCTGGGGCCAGCGGGCATCCCTGCTTGAATCCCTCGTTCAGATGTTATTTCATTTGGCAGGAGACATTTTCGGTTTAGGCGAACCCGTAATGTTGTTTGCGTGTGTAGGGCCATTACAGGGTCTAGAATTTCCGCTGGGCACTTACAGGCTTTAGTTTGTTCTACTCAATGCCTCTGTCAACCTTGTCGAATGCCTGAGACAGGACCACAAATGCCAAGAAGACTGTTGGATCTCCCTGTTTGGTTTTTGATTTTATTATGTTTAGCAGGAGGAGGTTCACTGCGGTGCTTCCATTTTTTTTGAACTCCCATCTGGAAAGGGTCTGCTCTTGGCGATGTTCTGGCTCATTTATGAAAATGGTGCAGTAGCAGAGTTGCAAAAATGTTCCCGATAATGTCGAGGAGCGCAATTGGGTGATAATTCACTGGATCCTCTCTGTTGCCCCTCTTGAAAAGTGGAATCACGATGGCTTGTGTCCATGAGGTAGGAATTTGCTTGGTTTTTCTACAGTGGGTGAAGATTAGGCTGATAAAGTTGGTCCATTCCTCAATGTGTTGTTTTAGGTCGATGTTTGTTAGCCCATCTAGTCCCTGGGCTCTAGATGTTTTAAGTCTTCTTATTGCTTCTCTTATGTCGTCTTTGATAGACAGGTTTATCCAGGGGAATTCTGTTTTTCTTGCAACGGTCGCCCTGCCAGTCAGAGGAGCTGCAAAGAGCTCTGAAAACAACTTTACCAGCACTGCTTCTGGAACTGAGTTGGAGATTTGGCTGTCCAGAGCGGAATTCGTTTTGTTGATTAGAGACCAGAAGTCACCAGATCTTTTGGTGCTGAGGCTCCTTAGCATGGTCTCTGCATCGTTTTGATAAAGAGTAAATTTGTAGCTTTTTAACCATGCTTTGTAGATCTTTGTTTCGTTTTGCCAGGTTGTCCAGGCTATTTCTGCATTTTTTGAGATGGCTGCTCTTTTCAGTTTCCTCAGGGATTTTATTTTCAGCCACTGCTTTGTTATAAACATGGTTAGTTTTGGTGATGGCTTTGTCGCCTCTTTTAGTGACCACCCTGTATTTTTTTTTGATAATGCATTTTATTGATTTGAGACAAACAAACAAACAACATAAGCACACTGTCGATACGGGTCATTGATTGTTTCCCACCGTTATTACAGACAACAGACAAGAGCTACATTCGATTCCCCCGCTTTATTAGTACCCTGTATGTCGAGGGGCGCCACATTCTCTTTTCATGTCCGCTTATACAGAGTCACCTTTCAATGGGCGTCTTTCCACTTTTGCCATACCTTCTGCGCCTTGGCAGGACATCCTCTGGCCGTGTATACCCTGTGCTCCATTGCAACACAGATGTCTATGTCTGTCGTCTATTGTCCATAACTCAGAGTCACCTCCGACCCCCATTTCTGAGCAATGTTTCTTTTGATAAGTGCGGTAGTGGTGAACACAAACAGTTTTTCAAATTTTGTCAGGTCAACTTCATCGTCTATTCCCAACAGTAGCAGCTTAGGATCTCTGGTAATCTATTTGCCTGGGACTCTAGATAGTTTGTTACAACATGCGCCCCAGAACTGCTGAATGTGTGTGCATGCCCAGAGTATGTGAAAGAAGGTACCTTCCTCTGTACTGCATCGCAGGCAGGTTGGATCATTTATCCTTCCCCATTTGTAGAGAGCCACTCTAGGATAGTATACTCTATGTAGTATCTTTAACTGAATCAGCCTGAGCCTTGACGATATGGCTACCTCCCTAGGAAACATTAGAGCCATGACCCATTCTTCCGGTAGTATTGCACCCACATCAGTCTCCCATTTGGTCTGTAGTGCTCACAATTCTGTCGTGCCAAAGGAGGTTATGGCACTATATAGGGCCGACATCACTTTTTGAGTGATTCGCTCCGGGAGAAGGTTCCTTTCTATTGGGGTGAATTCCGGCAATGCGGTCATATCAGGGAGATTGCCCTGTAGTGCGTGCTGCAACTGAGTGTAATGATATTGTTCGGTTTGGGGAAGTGCGAGGCTGAGCGCCAGCTCCGGGAATGGAATTACGATGCCCTCTCTCATGACATCACCTAGTGGTAGCGTTCCATGTTGGGACCAGAGCGGCCATTTGGGGAGATTATATACACCCGGGAGATTTCTGTTATTCAACAGTGGTTGGACTAGCGACAGCTTGTTGCCCCATCCCACACATTTGTGTGTGTCCGTCCAGATTTGGGTTAAGTGTGTCCGCATATTGGAGATGTTTGGTCAGGCCATTTTCCTATAAAGATATTGCATGACAGGGTTTACAGGTGTGTCAACTTCTAATGAAAGGTTATGCAGCTCTGATTTGTCCCCGTGCAATTGGTCATTTACAATTGTCAATTGGCTGGCCCAATAGTATGTCTGTATTCGGGGAAGCCCTATTCCGTCCTCCCAAATGGATCTTTGGAGCGTGGCAAGTGCTATGCGGGGGGGGGGGCATCATTCCACAGCAACTTTCGGATTGATTGATCTATTTTCCCGAATACGTTTGGGGGGACGTGAAGTGGGGCATTTTGTAATATATATAGGAGTCGGGGCAGGGACATCATTTTAAAGAGCGCTGCTCTGCCTAGTAGCGTCAGGGGGAGGGATGCCCAGTGTTGGGAATCTTCCGCGAGTCTCGTCATCACTGGGTGTAAGTTTCTGGGGACATAATCATTAAGATTATTTGTGACAAGTATACCCATGTACTTGAACTGCTCCCATTCAACCTGATAGGGGCATTGTGGGGATATTCCTTGTTATACCTGCCCCAGCGGGAACAGGGTGGATTTAGCCCCGTTAACCTGCAGGCCGCTGAAGGTACCGTATTTTTGTAGCAATCCGGTCACTATGGGACAGGATCTTACTGGATCGTGCAGGTATACAAGCAGGTCATCCGCATATAAGGATACTTTGTCTTCCCAGCTTTCTGACCAGCGGAAGCCCTTCCATGTCTCATTGCCTCTCAATAGTATCTTGAGTGGCTCGATTGCTATCACCAATATCATGGCTGACAGAAGACATCCTTGCCTGGTTCCTTTTCCTATTTCAAAGGGGTTTGATATATAACCGTTTACCTTTGTGACTGCTATTGGTGCTTTATACAGTAGTTTGACCCAGCTCATGAATTGGGGCCCAAATCCCATTCTTTGCATTATCTCCCAGATCGCTTCCCAGTTCACCGAATCAAATGCCTTTTCAAAATCTACCGCCAACAGGGCTAGTGGGCCCTGAATGGTGGGCGCGTTTTCTATCGTCGTATGTAAACGATGTATGTTCATGCGCGTGGATCTTTGTGGCATGAATCCACATTGATCCAGGTGAATCAAGGAGGAAATAATTGGCTGGAGTCGGTTAGCTAGTGTTTTCGCTAGGATTTTGGTTTCGGTGTTGATGAGAGAAATCGGTCTGTAAGAACCGCATCTATCCGGGGGTTTGTCTGCTTTGGGTATTACCACTATAGTGGCTTGTCTCAGGTCTCGTGGGAGGAATCCCTCCCTGTGGGAAGTTTCATACATTTTCAATAGATGTGGTGTAATTATGTTTGTGCCTATTTTTTTCCACACCTCTACCGGGAAGCCGTTGGGCCCCGGGGTTTTCCCGGGTTGGAGGTCCGCCATGGCTGCAGACAGTTCGTCCTCCGTGATGTTCGTGTCTAGGAGGGCAGTTTGCTCGGGTGTTAGAGAGGGAAGGGTAACTCCCGCTAGGATTGTGGTATCAATGGGGGAGGTCGGTGCTTTGTAGAGCTCCTTATAATAGGAGGCAAACCCCTCCGCGATGTCCCAGTCTGCTGTTAACAGTGTGTCCCCCTGTGCCCTAATCGCCCTGACATGTCTGAGCCCTCCATCCCGCTTCTCCAGCCATGCCAGCATTTTGCCAACTTTATCCCCAGTTTTGTACACTCTGGCCCGCATTGCTGTGTGTGCCTGTTTGGCGTTGTCGAGGGTGATCTTCTGTAGTTGTTTTTGTGCTAATTGCAATGCCCGGAGAGATTCTGGTTGGCCTTGGGATATATGAGCTGCCTCTGTCCTCTGCACTCGCAATTCCTATTCCTGGATTGATTTAGCTTGTCTTTTCTTATGGGCCGCAATCCAGGAGATAAGTTCCCCCCTTAATACCGGTTTATTTGCTTCCCATACGGTTGATGGGCTGCCTACAGAGTGTTCATTCACTTCAAAGTACGATTCTGTAGCTTTTTGTACATGCTCCAACAGTTCCGGGAAACCCAGGTAGTAACTGTTCAGCCGCCAAGTAGGTGGTGGGGTCAGTCTATCGGTGTTGATTTTTATCATGAGTGGGGGGTGGTCTGATATGCCCCTGGGTAGAAACTGCGCTGCACTTGCTAGGTGTATTTCAGATGTTGGCAGAAAGAAGTAGTCAAGCCTTGATAATGAAGCATGTACCCCAGATAGGAACGAGTATTCCCTCGTGCCAGGGTGTAGGTGCCTCCACACATCTTTCAGTCCTATGGCATCCGTAAATGTGGCTAATTTAGTGTGCGTGGAGGGGTTTCTCACGCGGACGTGCGTGCGATCAACCTCCAGGTTCATTACCTCATTGAAGTCTCCCCCCACTATCACCAAGTTCGAGGGATCTGCAGTTATTACGGGTGTTAAGTCGTCGATTAGGGAGGTAAATAAGGTCAGTGGTGCATAAATGGCTAACATGGATATGGTGCGTTCCCAGAGAGTCCCGGTTACATGTACATATCTGCCCCCCGTGTCCTGTGCGACAGATAACAGTTTAAAAGGCAATCGCTTGTGTATTAGGATCAGAACTCCCCGGGCCCCCATGGAAAAGCCTGAGTGCAATGCTATGCAGTAATTTGTTCGCTTGAAGAGATTGTAGTTCGTGCCTGCTAAGTGGGTTTCCGTTAGGAAGGCTGCGTCTGGCGCATGTCCAATTAATTGTTGTAAAACAAGGCTCCTCTTAATGCTACTGCCCAGCCCGTTCACATTCCACGTCATAATCTTAATGGACTTAGTGTTATTCCTGTTGTTGGATTCCATCATATCAGATAGTCATTGGGTGTGGCGGGTTGTGCTGTGTGTGCCCTGTGGTAGTGAACTTTATCTCTCTGGTGGGAGCCAGATCCCGACCTAAAGTGTGCTGTAACCTTTGTGCCCGCATGGAGCCACGGGCCATTTTAAAACAAGGAACTAAACAAACAACTTCTGGTGCAATTTCAAACTCCCTTACCCCCTCCCCATACTCCGCCCCAACATAAGTATCTGTCGCCCGAACATGAGTCCGAGCTTGCCAATGGTTTGCTCAGACAACAATTAACAACCCCTACAACTTCTACAACTGTTCCCACGTAACTAGGGGGGTGCGTGGGTCCGAAACTTCCGCTATATGTTTCCTCATCCGTCTCAAATACCTTGCTGCATTGTTTCCATCGGATGCCGATCCCCCGTCGTGGGGCCCGCCACTAGGGTGATCGCTGCTGCCTTGTCTCCCATCTCAGCCCTCCCCCTCAAGTGGTGGCATAATGTTATCACGGTTCGGTGGTTGGTCCGGGGGGGGTCTCTGGCCAGAGGATTTCCAGGGTGCGCGGGTCTGTTTCTACGATTCGGTCTCCAGTCGCCATCTATGTGTAGTTCTGCCCACCTCCATGCCTCTTTAGGGTCAGTGAAGTGGACCGTCGTCCCTTTATGGAAAATTTTCAGTTGGGCCGGAAAGATTAGGCCATATTTGACATTCAGAGAGCGTAGCTGTTTTTTGATTTGCTCAAATGACTGCCTCGCCTTTTGCACTTCTCTTGTATAGTCCGAAATAAGGCAATTCTGGAGCCGTTGTGGGTTATCGAGCCCCTCGTGCGTGCCATTTGCAGCAATGCGTCCCGGTCTCTGTAATTCAGGAACCTTGCCACCACCATGCACGGCGGGGATCGAGGCGGGGGACGCCCAGTGGGCACTCGGTGAGCTCGTTCTAACGAGAAGAATCTGGAGAAACTCTTTTTATCGAACAGATCGATGAGCCATTGTTCCAGGAACAGTTCCATGCAGTCACCTTCAGCCTTCTCAGGCAAGCCTAGGATGCGTACATTGTTCCGTCTCGATCTGCCCTCTCCTTCGTCTACTCTCACTTCTAGTATCTTCAGGCGGGCCATGGTTCTGTGGAGTTGCTGCTCCAGGTTCCTCAGGCCATCCTCCGTCCCAGATATACGCTGCTCGGCCTCACCTGTGCGGGACGTCAACTTTTGGAGATCTTTGCGTAGTAGCGAGACATCCACGCTTATTCCATCGATTTTCTGCTCCATGGAGGCACGGCAATCGGCGCTCGCCGCCATAATGTCCTTCAGAGAGATTGCTCCTGTTTCCTCCATTGTTTCGCTGCAGTCTTGCTCTACTGGCGCATTCGCTGCGGCAGTGGTGAATTGGTCAATTTTGCTTTGAGTACCGATTTTCCTGGATTTTTCTCTTCCCATGTCAGAGGTCTTTACACGGGAGTTTCTGCGTAACATGTGCTGCCAATGTGTCCGGTGTCTGATAAACACCTTTCGATTTGGGCGGCTGTGTGCCCATTGCCAAGCCCAGTTAGGGCTTGGCAATGGGCGCTCGAGGGAGTTTCGTCCGTGATCGCTGCCCCTTCAAATGGGCCTGTCCTCGTGTGTGTCCTCTTCAGACGTGACACCTTCTCACCCCCGGATTGTCTGGCGGATGAGCGGGAAGCTCCCCACTCCTCTCAGCGGGACGGGTGTCGGGATGGAGGTGAGACGGCCTTCTTCTCCCAGGCAACCCCCGCGTAGCCCCGCTCCGCGCTTCGCCATATGTTACTATCCACCTGCACCCGCCCCGCGCCGGAGGATGTCCCAGGCCCGCTCCCCGCACCTCTTGTCCCCTTTAGCCGGCGTCTGTTCACAATCTCGTTTCTTTGCTGCGTAGGCAGGTTTACATCGGTACGTAGCATGGCGCCATCTTGGAATCGCTTCCTCGGGACACTTCGGGGAGATCTCTATCCTCCGGATGCCTCGCCGTTGCACTTTTCGCTACGGTTTTCTCCCAAAAATTCACAGCAGCGGTTCCCCTCGCCGAGGGTCTGATTAATAGTTGTGTTTCGACACGGATGGCAGGTGATTTAAGTAGGATGTATGTAGCGGGGCCGGGAGCTCGAAGGCTCACGTCCGCATCGTTCTGTAGCTGGCCACCCCCCCACCACCCTGTATTTGACCAGCAGCGCAAGGTAGTTAGGTCTATCTGGTGTTGTCAAAGGTGAATTGTTTGGAGCTTCTCTGGTGTATTTTTCTGTGAGTTCTTTAATGTTAGCCGCAGTCAGACGTAGACAAGTTTTTTGACTGTTGGCCTCTATCAATGGTTTGTAGATTTTGTTCAGCAGGGCAGCCGAGACCCAGGACATAGATATCAGATTGTGGTCGCTCTCTTGTGTTCTTATGATGTTATATGACTCTGTATGAGAGCAGACCGTGGGAGATGAAGATGTAATCCACAGTCACTTTTGAGTTGTTTCGCTCCCATGTCGGTATCAGCGGCTGCCAGTACTTCAGCCACGCGATATTATAGTAATTCCTTGAGATCATTAGGTTGAGCCATGCCACTCCACGTTCTTCTGACAAATAATTTGTCGGGGGATTGTTGCTGTGTGTGGTAGGGTTTGAGCATTTTGCGTTCATGTCTCCACATATAATTGTATAAGTGGTGTTCAGGTCAATGATGATGTGATCAATGACCTCCGCTACAGAATTGCAGAAGTGTGCTGTGGATGTTTTCTGGGGGTTCCAATATACGTTTACAATAGCTAGTTTTGACGTGGTCCATTTCTTCGAAGTGGGTCCTTGATGCTTCCAGGAGGACAGGACTGCAAGGATTCCATAGGATTCTACTATCTTTTTAACAATCTCTATACCTGATCCCAGGCGAACCGCCAGTAGAAGACCCGAGAAGAGCCGGTCCAGCAGACCTTTTGATGCTGGTGATGTTTCAATAGAGAAGCCGTTGAGAGATGGCTTCTCCAGCAACCACGTCTCTTGCACGCTTAGGATGTCGAACTCCCCCAAATCCTGATTGTCTGGGTTGGTTAAGTGTCCATGTCCTCTTGTGTTCCATGAGGCCATGATTAGTGATTTTTTGTGGAGATTTTCACCTGCCGGCTTTGGTAGTTGCTATCTGTCGGAATTTGAATGTAAGGCTGCTTTCAGCCATTTCCATGGTCCCCTCGGAACTCTCTTCTCGGTCTGAACTGGCGTGGTTTGTCTCAGCGACCCATTTTTGTTGTGTAGGCTCAATCTTTATTGGTTGGTCTGCGCAATCACATTGAGGATGTCTTTCTTTATGACTCCTCCTGCGTTGCAGTCCATAGGTCTTGTCAGATCTTGGGCCTTCGTTTCTATCTTGTTCTTGTTTGTTTCCTGTTCCGCCATTTGGTGCTGACCTTCTTTCTTGGAAATGTCTACGGGGACTTAGATGGTGGTTTTCCCGGGGAGACCGCTTGGTCTCGTATCTCTGAGAGTTGTACAGTTCTTCAGTTTTAGTAATGCAGTGATATTTTTTTGTCTACGTAATGGCGAGCTTTGTGGTCCGGTGTGTCTCATGGAGCCCCTGGATTTCTGAGGGTAAGAAACCCGCTTGCTTTAGATCTTTTGTATACCTCCTGCGTGGCGTGTTGTAATGCCGCACTTTGGATGTGGAGATAGGCCTTTGCTTTTTGATCTCTGTGATATGGCTCGATTAGCATGAAATCTTCTGTTTTTAATCCCTGCAGTAGATCTATTTTGCCTAGTATTCTCAGCACAGACTTTCTGTTCAGGACCATGTATCTGTCTTTGGAGGATGCTTGCTCCAATTTAAAGACACGGGTCCTGTTTGCATGGAACTCGTCTAGGTTTCTTTGTGACAAGCCCATATGGGATGCCGATGTTCCTTTGGATGTCTGATGGTTCTGTGCTTGTTCCATTGCTGGTGATTTGTTGGTCTCTAAGATCCTTGCTTCAGGGTTTGTGGGCTTCTAAAGATGTTAGTTTGCGTTCCCATGTTGCCTGTTGGCTGGCGTTTTTCAACTCTGTAGCCATTATGTGACCCTCAACGAAGATCAATTTTGACTGGATCGTTGCCAGCATTGTTGTGTTGTCTTTGCTTGAGTCGTTGATGGCTTCATAGAGCTTATAAAAGGGCACCAGGGCGATTGTTATTGCTGACATTATTGTTGTCATGTCCAGTTTCTTGTTTGGGGAGTCTTTTTGTGAGTCTTCAGGTAATTCACTCAGTCTTCTATTTTTCAGCGGTGTTGCCAAAGGATCTGTGCAATGCTGGGGTACGGGGGCGCCGTTATTTTTCGGTATGAATGGTCTTGTCTCCCGCCGACATTTGTCTTGGTGATGATGTTACGGATCCTCCCTTATCCTGGCTTCTCAGTGTCGGTTCTCTGGTTAGTTCTGCCGGTGTACTTGGCAGTTCTGATCTATGAGGTGGGCTTTAGCCCATGGTTGCTGGCTCATTTCTCTCCTTGAGGAGCCTTTGCTGTAAGACAGCCGTCGGGTTGGGAATGTGGTGTCTTCCCCTAGGTTTTTTTCAGCCATCGGGTGGAAGGGTCCCCTGTGGTTGCCCCTTTTGTATTGCACCCAGCTAATACGCTTAGGACTTCCTGCCTCCTGTCTTGCTGGCTGGTTATAGGCCGAGTGTAGTGTCTAGTTTGTTGTTTCTCAGCTTGCACCTCGCTGGTTGGGGATCTCAATGTATTGTCCAGATGAGGTGGTGGCGCTGGGAGAGCATGGCACTTGCCAAGAGGGTCACTTGTTTTTCTGATCTTTGAGACTAGTTGGGCTTCGTCTAGTGCCTCCAAAATGTCTGCATCAGAGAGTTCAGTTTCTGGGTGCAGTTTGCATTTGGATAGTTTTTTGAAAAAGTTAATCAGAGGGCTTGATACTACTGGGTTCGGTAGAGGGTTCTTCACAGCCTCTGTTTTTTTTTGCGTATCAATTGATTTTTATTCAGCACTTGAGGTGTGATGTTTTTTCCTTTTTTGAAATTTTTACTTTTTTCCCCTCTGTTGTCTAGATTTTCCGAGTTCGAACACCCTTGGGTTTTGTCCCTTCCTCTCTTTTTGTATGAGATTCTTGTCCTGTTAGGGGGCTGTTTTTTTTTGGCTTGGATGCCTCAATAAAGGACCTCGATAGGTCTGTGTGTGAGAGGTCTGTGTGTGAGAGGTATTTGATCAGTCTTGGTGGTGTACCTGATGCCTCTGTATGTCGAGGTCTATCTCCTGGACAGTTTCCTGCAGTAGATCAGAGTGCAGGTTCTCGGCGATTGAGGTTTGATAATTTGGTGTCCCTTTGTGAACATTTAAAATCGAGTCTTGATTGTAGAGAGACATATTGATTAAAGCACTTCGGTCCAGGTCAGCACTCACATGTATTAAGGCCGTCGCCGTCGCTCTGCTGTGAAGAGTGCTCATTGTCCTGGGTGCGGCTTCAGGTTTATTTGTGCTTAGAATTGGCAATCTGTCTTGCTGAGTAGGGACCTTTGATGTTATTAGGGATGGAGAAACTCTCTGCCTTGCTCCACTGTGCACCGAGACTATGTGTCGCTTGTTTCTTTCTCTCATCACAGTCTTGTGCTTACTTTGGATAGTTTGCGAGGAGGCCGGCCCTTCATCCTCGAAACTCCTCTGCTCCGGCGACGGAAGAAGTTGAGGGGGCTGCCTCTGGCTGCTCTCACGAGAGCTGGATTGACGGCTGGTTAACGAACGGCGGAGGGGACGAAGCAAACGCCGGTGTTTCCTTGCCAGCCGGCGACCTGGTTTCCTGACCCGCTCCGCCCTCGCACCCCGCATCCTCACCGGCAGCCGAAGGAGGATCAGGTAGGACCAGTTCTACCGTTGAGGTGTTCTCAGCTTTTTCTTTGCCTCCGCCGCCCGTGGTTGGCAGTGATCCAGACTCGGGCCGGCTTCAGTGTCTGCTAGTATGAAAGAGTGAGTTTGATGTGCATTAGCCGCTGAATCACAGCAGGTTGATAGAGTCTTTCCTTGCTTCGGCTTCGGAGGGGATTTCTTCCCCAGCTGAGTCGCATGGCTCCGCAAACAACGTGTGCCTGGCTCGACATCAGAAGGTAAGGGTTGATTAAGATTGCTTAGTTGGGTTAGGTCTGACGTGCAGCTCCTCCGGTCCGACATCTCTGACTGTCGAGGACTGCATGACTGCTCACAACTCTGCCCTCAACTCTGCGTTCCACTCTATGGAAGACAGCAGACGTTATGTGGTTTCGCCCACTAGCAGCAGTCAATGAAAACAGACTGCAGGACTGCTCATAACTCTGCGGTCAACTCCGTGTTCCGCTCCATGGAAGACAGCAGACGTTATGTGGTTTCACCCAATAGCAGAAGGCAATGAAAACAGACTGCAGAACTGCTCACAACTCTGCGGTCAACTCCGCGTTCCGAATTATGAAAACCCAGAGTGGTTCTCAAAACCCCAAGAGCAGCAGGGCATTAATTTCACTGAAGCTGGGTCCAGCCAGTCTGGGAACTCTGACAGCTGATGTTCACTCGGCAAGAGATGGCTGCACTCCAATGATTGAGGTCGAGTCTGCTTGCTCAGAGCAAAATGAGGCACCATGACAGGCACTAAAAATGATGAAAAATATAAAGTGTGATCAAACCGTACAAAAAAGATTCAGGTATAAGCATCAGAGACGTCTTTATGGGAGGGCAAAAGGGGCACTTGCGCCGGGCCTTCTCCCTGGTGGGGACCCCAAGAAGGAGCCTTATTAAAAAAAAAGTCAGTTTCCCTAAGTCAACAAAATGAAGTATCACACATCAGGATTTTCTACGGTGTGGTGCTAAGGCTAAACATATTTTCTGTCTGTTGTTGACAAGTACATTTTGTTCTAATCTTTTTATCCTGTAATGCTATTTGTTCACTGTGGTATACATAGTTTGCGTGGCACAACACCTGAGGCATTCTCACCTTTCTGTGGGGATTATATTGATCATGTGCAATAGCTAAAGTTGAAATACATATTGATAGATTTGAGTGCCCACGATGGTTCAGAGGATAGCTCAGTGTGTTAAGCACTCATTGCAGAGATATGCGTTCATATGTAAGATTACAATACCAAATTCCAGCAAGGCCGACTCAGCGTTTCGAATGTATGAAGTTGTTATGCCTGCATGTACATGTACTTTGTTTTATTGCACTCAAGGTATTATCATCACCAATGTACCTGCACCAAATAGCGGTTGCTATAGAAACTAACATAGCATCAGTATGCTGAAGGTCTAGAAATTGGTTTAGATGGAGAGTTGTAAAACCTAGGCAGGCACCCCCAATGATGACAATAAAGTGTTAGAGATGTTAATGTATCCAAATTCCAGACTGTGGAACCAAAGCGTTCATGCTTGCATTCCAGCTTTGCCAGCAGATGATACAGTGATCCTGAACAAATCTTATATCACTGACAGTACTGCACTGCCTTCTATGAAAAGGTTTGCGTCTCACATAGTGGTGACATTGTTTGGCCAATTACCTGATCTTTCCTATCATGTAGGCCATTTGAGTGGAAGGAGTTCTAGACAGAAGAGAGCAGACCAGATATTGCAGGCTTCTTACAAGCATATTTTAAGGTCTGCTTATGTGACATCAAAACGGTTTGCTTTGTTGTACAATTCAAAGGTTTTTTTGCACGTTTTTAAATTGCCCAAGCCTGTTTCTGGGGTGTATTTAAAGCTTTAAAATACAAAAGAGAAACTTATCTGAAATCTTTTAAGATCGCATCAATTAGTATGCTAGTATTTATATAATTTCCTTGATGATGGAGACAATGAAGCTAGAATCATTCCCATTTTGCATAATATGTTTCTATAAGGTTTTGTTTTTTAAAAATTTTATTTTGGGTTATGTGAATTTCATATTTTCCAAGTCAGTTCTGTAAAATGGGATTATTTTATTTCAGGGTAAAAACTAGAAAATAAATCGGTAAAGAGCAGAAATTGCAGAGTGGGTACGAATACCAGCTTCACCTCTTAATCAATGTGTGATCCTGGGTATCTCATTTAATCTTGTATTTCCTCACCTGTCAAAATTGCAAGTCCCTAAACCTTTCAAAATTGCCAGCCCTTCAGAGTGATTTCGTTCTCAGGGTATGATCATTAAAAAAAGACTCACTCATGGTTTCACTGGCTACATATAGTGCTGCTTCCTCTATGATGATAGTGAGCATTGATATATTACACACCACAGCAACCTGTTTCTTTGCTTTCGAATGGCAACACTGCTTGAAAACAGTTCCATGTAATAATGTCGCTAAATCTGGTACAAAAGAGCTTTTCTCTATCTTTTGCCTACCAATGACTGCACTAAGGACAGAGCTTGGTGTGATAACAACCAGCAAGCCTTATCAAACAAAATAGCTCTCCTGCAAGCCATGATAGAGTCTAAAAAGGCCAGCCTCGCCCCTAAAGACCACTCATGTAATGTGCCTAGCTCTCTTCGACCAGACTGTCCCCCTTTCCACTTCTCCCCATTGACTGCGGCCGAAGTAGTAAACATAATAGCAAGCCTCAAACCTTCTAATTGTCAAGGTGACTCATGCCCAGCTTCAGCTATGAAGGATGGTGCTAAAGATCTAGCTCCCTTTATTACCACTTGATCAACTCATCTTTCAAGAACTCCTCAGTCCCTAACAACCTTAAAGAAGCGTGGGTCATGCCACTACTCAAAAACCCCAATCTAGACCCCAACATATCAACTAACTACAGACCTATTATGACTGTCCCATTTCTCCTGAAGATACTAGACAGAGTTGCACACCTCCAAGTACAACTACATTTGGAAGACAACAAACTCCTAGGTCTGTGACAATCTGGCTTTAGACCCAGGCATGGGACTGAAACAGCCCTCCTGGACCTGAAAATCCAAATGGATGAAGCTAAAGACAAGGGCAAGCTGGACATCTTGCTCCTGTTGGATTTGTCTGCAGCATTCAACCTGGTTGATCATCAAATCCTGACCAAACACCTCTCCACGGCTGCAGCATTCTCTCAGTATGCCACTAACTGGATTCAATCCTTCCTTTCCAATAGAACGACTAGGTTCTTCGCTCCATCGGCTGCGGCTGACCCGGTCCCTATCCAATGTGGAGTCCTCCAAGGGTCCTGTGTTTCTCCCATGCTTTACAACATCTTTACCAAGCTCCTTTCTGATCGTCGTGACGACTTGGGTGTCACATACACGAACTACGCAGACGACACCCAGGTCCTCATCAGCCTCTCTGGTTGCTATGAGAAAGATGTTGTAAAACTAAATGAAATTTACCTTTAAATCCAGGCTTGGATGGCTACACATAGCCTCTGCTTAAACGACAAAAAGATGGAATTGTTGATCATCGGATGCCAGGCCCGCCTTAAGAAGCTCGACCCCGGTACCAGTCTATCACTATTGACGGTATCATCATAAAAGTCACCAAAGAAGTCAAAACCTTGGGTGTCTATCTCGACTCTACTCTCTCGCTTAAAAAACATATAAATGTCACAGTTTCCTCCACTGCCTACACTAATAAACGTATCAATGCATGCAAACCCTTCTTGTCCACTAACAGTTGCCTCTCCTTAGCGAGGGCACTGATTCTGTACAAACTGGATTACTGTAACACATTATTTCTCGGCTCCACTTATCACAATCTAAAAAAATTACAAGTTCTTCAGAACCACGCCCTCAGATGCGTCCTTAACGTACCTCGTACCACCCACATCTCCACCTTCAGAAATGATGCTCGCTGGCTTCCAATACGTAACAGAATTAACCTATGGGCCCTTGTCATCACTCACAAATGCCTTTCTCTGACAGCACCCCAATATCTATCTGACAAATTCACAAGACAGTGTTCCACCAGACCGACCAGATCCCATATTTACACCAACTGAACATTTCCAAGTTTAACTTGAAAACAGCAGGGGGAGCAAGCTTCCTTGTGCTTGCAGCAAAATGCTGGAATTCGCTCCCCACAGACATTAGAGCTGAATCCTCCTTTTGGTCTTTTAGAACCAAGGTGAAGGACTTGATTTTCACTCAGCAATACTAATCCCTCGCTTTCAGGCCTGCCATATCATCCGTCAGATCTATATAGCCTTCCTGCTCCAATTTACTGTATTTGTAAAATATGGTTTGTCCTTCGACTTTGACCAATCTGTAACCTGGTCCTCCTAATGTATTTATTCTATTCATTTGTACCCAGTCTCTCACATTGTACTTTGTACGTGTAACCTATGTTTCAGTTCTAATAAGTTTAATGCGCCCGGATACCCCAGGGTTTGACAGCGCTATACAAATAAATAAACTATTCAAACTAACTATTCAAAGTCTGGCCAGCAGTGTGCGTCGGACCAGAGGGTAGAATGGAGAGAGAGAGAGAGAGTTGCATAGGTTGCAGAAAGGTCCTGAAGAGCCAGGAGAGTCAAGTTGAATGTTAAAATCCCTCAGCAGGAGGAGCTGGGAGGAGGAGGAAAGGAGAGAAGATGAAAAGTAAGGCCATTCTGAGAGGAAGAGGGTGGACTGGCCTAGCTAGTCCACCCTCTTCAATACATTGATCTATTGCAATTTTCCACACCACTAGAAGAAGATGGTCGATAGGAAATATGAAATATCTTTCTGACTCCCAGACTCTGCCACATCTTGGTTAGCACTGCACTAGTACAATGACTTCCACGGTCTGATTCTATTCTTTGTGGTAAACCAAACCTAGAGAAAATATGATTCACTAGCAACGTGGCCACTGTTTGTGCACTGCAGTCAGGTGCTGGAAAACACTCCAACAATTTGGACATTAAACAGCTCACAGTAAGCCAATATCTGTTTCCCTATGCTGATCTTTGGACTGGGCCAATAAAATATGTCTGCAAATCTGACCAGGGAAGTGTCAGACCTCTCTTCATTAGTGGTGCCCTATGTGTTGGGGAGGCAGGCAGAAACTGTGCACACATTAGAGATCCCTACGTATACAGCCGTGGGGAGCCTGAGAGCCCCAAATGGGAAAGCAGATTCGGGCAGAAACAATGCGGTTGTTTTCCGAAATGCCGCGTTGTTTCTACCTGAATCTGCTTTCCCATTTGGGGCTCTCGGGCTCCCCAAGAGCCCCAAATGGGAAAGCAGATTCAGGCAGAAACAACGTGGTTGTTTTCCGCAATGCTGCGTTGTTTCTGCCTGAATCTGCTTTCCCATTTGGGGCTCTCAGGCTCCTGGGGAGCCCGAGAGCCCCAAATGGGAAAGCAGATTCAGGCAGAAACACAACGCGGTTGGGTTGGAAAACGCTGCTGTTTTTCTTTCCGAGTTTCTCAGGCTCCTCCGATCCGGAGGAGCCTGAGAAACTTGGAAAGAAAAACTGCAGCGTTTTCCAACACAACTGTGTTGTGTTTCTGCCTTTAAAGGCATGGTCTAGTAAAAAATGTTATTTAAAAAATAGATAGGCAACATAAAAAAAAATACTAGCATCCTCTTTTTTAAAACTTCCTATGTAAAATTTTGAGCTATTCAAGCTCAAAATTCGCAAAAGCAAGCACATGGGCGCATCCATTTTGTGAAATGGATGCCCTCCTGTGCTGGCTTTTGCTTTTATGGCACTAATGAAGGAAAAGCCAGCCAGCTGTAGTAAACAAAAGCTACTGCTGGGTGGCTTTCCCTTCTTTAGTGCTGTACACGGAGGACGGGGACCGGAGACCAGAGCAGGAAAGCTGCAGCTGAATCTCGGTAAGTGCTATTTATTTTTTAAAAAAATAAGCACTAGCTGCGTTTTTTTTCTAAGTCTTCCGGGCTGGGAGCCCGGAAAACTTAGAAATAAAACTGCAGCTCGAAAAACGTTGTATTTATGTTTGCGGTCGCTTTTGAACCGACTGCAAACATAAATACAACGTTATTGTGTTGGAAAACGCTGCGGTTTTTCTTTCCAAGTTTCTCAGGCTCCTCTGTCTGGGAGGAGCCTGAGAAACTCAGAAAGAAAAACCGCAGCGTTTTCCAACACAACTGCGTTGTGTTTCTGCCTGAATCTGCTTTCCCATTTGGGGCTCTCGGGCTCCCTGGGAGCCCCCTGGGAGCCCGAGAGCCCCAAATGGGAAAGCAGATTCAGGTAGAAACAACGCGGCATTGCGGAAAACAACTGCGTTGTTTCTGCCCGGATCTGCTTTCCCATTTGGGGCTCTCGGGCTCCCCCCGGGGAGTTGTGTTGTGCGCGTTGTGTTTCTGCCTGCTGTGGCTATCACTTTGGGTCTCCGGTGCTCCCACGGGGAGCCCGAGAGCCCCAAATGGGAAAGCAGATTCAGGCAGAAACAACGCAGCATTGCGGAAAACAACCGCGTTGTTTCTGCCCGAATCTGCTTTCCCATTTGGGGCTCTCGGGCTCCCCACGGGGAGCCCGAGAGCCCCAAATGGGAAAGCAGATTTAGGCAGAAACAACGCAGCATTTAGCATTTCCCATTTGGGGCTCTCGGGCTCCCCACGGGGAGCCCGAGAGCCCCAAATGGGAAATCAGCTGTAGGCAGAAACACTACGTGGCATGGAAACACAACCGCGTTGTGTTTCTGCCTGCTGTGGCTTTCACTTTGGGTCTCCGGTGCTCACCGGAGGAGCCTGAGAAACTTGGAAAGAAAAACCGCAGCGTTTTCCAACACAATAACGTTGTATTTATGTTTGCGGTCGCTTCAAAAGCGACCGCAAACATAAATACAACGTTTTTAAAGCTGCGGTTTTATTTCTAAGTTTTCCGGCTCCTCCAGCCCGGAAAATTTCGAAAAAAAACCACAGCTAGTGCTTATTTTTTTTTTTTTTAAATAAATAGCACTTACCGAGATTCAGCTGCAGCTTTCCTGCTCTGGTCTCCGGTCCCCGTCCTCCGCGTACAGCACTAATGAAGGGAAAGCCACCCAGCGGTAGCCTTTGTTTACTACAGCTGGCTGGCTTTTCCTTCATTAGTGCCGCAAAAGCAAAAGCCAGCACAGGAGGGCATCCATTTCACAAAATGGATGCGCCCATGTGCTTGCTTTTGCGAATTTTGAGCTTGAATAGCTCAAAAGTTTACATAGGAAGTTTTAAAAAAGAGAATGCTAGTATTTTTTTTTATATTGCCTATCTATTTTTTAAATAACATTTTTTACTAGACCATGCCTTTAAGCTTCAGTTACAGCCTACTAGGTGTGTTTTCTGGCCATCCCTGGGCCTAAATGGACTTTGTGAAGATAAAGTTTGGAGCTGTACATCAAAGACATTCATTAAAATGATTTTTTTAAAATGCCTTGAAAAGCCATGCTGTATATAGACAAGACTTTGACTGTCCATGATTAATCCTATTCAGCTGCAGCAGAGACCCTCCTTTTGCATTTCAGCCCACAGTCAATCCTGCTCATCACAGTTTCCAATAGTGTCAGGCAAAACAATCACGTGATGAAGCGTTCGATTACCCAATGCACAGCTCAGGGACTGGTGCTTTTGTGTACCCTAATTACAGTATTGTGGTCTGTGCCCGATTCATTCTGGGTTGCTACTCTACAAGACTGCAGAAACACATTTTGCCGCACGCAGGCCTCTCCCTAGCGAACATCTTAGACTAGAGCAGAGCTCTGCTCTAATGGCTGTTGTGTGAACTGGCCAAATAAAGGGTGACCTGTGCAATATGGAGGAGTACAGGCAGAGACCCACTGCTTGCCAGAACACATTCCAGGATCTCCCTGGATTTTCATTAGGATCGGGTGGTGGTGTGGTGAGTTAACAGAGGTCCCCATTTGCTCATGCCAGAGCAGAGAAACACAAGGGACTGGGTTGGTTCAGCCACTACTCGATGTGCCTCTCAGAGGGTTGGATTCAGTTGGATCCCACAGTGGACTTCCCCAGCTATTAGAAAGTGCACCACCTTCGTTCATGAGCACTCAGAATGTGTGGATGCTCAGTACATCCACTTTCGAACATGTCTGATGAACACAGCAAAGACACAATGAAACCGTGAGTCACGCAGTCAGGAAGCAGGGCTGCAGAGGTCAACGTACCAGTCATGAGAAGAAGCAGAATGCCAGATATAGGAGAGAGAACACAGGAATCAATCCAAGATTCTGCTAATATCACACAATGCGTATGAAGCCATTGAAACACCAGGTACATGATTAATCAATACAGAAAGGCTCAAAGATCGGTTAAGAGAAATAAAATGAAGTGGTCAACCTGAAACCCTGAGGAAAAGAAACAAGAGGACCTAGCTAATTACAATGGTCGACACGAGTCATTAACACCCTTAACTGCTATAAAAGAGGCCCAGTGAGCCCAGGAAATAGGAGGAAATGGGCAACAGACCAGGAGCAGAAGGACATGTTCCTCCGACTTCCTGTCAAGACAGGGAGCCCGCCACTTGGTAAAATATGGCAACTTTTTCCCGAATGAATTACTGGCTACCTAGACCCTGAAATGAGGGTGGGAAGCTGACCCTTGGTCTAGAAGAAGACATGCTTAAGAGAACACTGTTAAATCCAGGTCTAAGAAGAAACCTGATCAAGTAAATGCTGGTAAATAAAGGTCTAAGGAAGAGAACTATTCAAGTGAATGCCGATGAACCAATGTCTCCGAAAGAAACCTGATCAGGTGAATGCTGATTAAAAAGTTGTAGAGATAGGCCTGTTCAAGTGAATACTGATGATCCAGGCTCTAGACAGAGGCAAATTAATGCTAAGGAACAAAGGTCTAGAGTGAGAGACTTACCCAAGTGAATGCTAATGAACCAACGTCTAGAGAGAGGCCAACTTAAGAGAATGCTAATAAACCAAGATCTAGAGAGAGAGACGTGAGCAAGTGAATGCTAATGAACCAACGTCTCAGTGAATGCTGATGAACCATGGTCTAGAGAGAGGCTAATTCATGACAATGCTAATGAACCAAGATCTAGAGAGAGACCTACTCAAGTGAATGCTAATGAACCAACGTCTCTGGAAAAGACCTGCTCAAGTGAATGCTGATGAACCAAGGTTTAAAGATAAACCTGCTCAAGTGAATGCAGATGAACCAAGGTCTCGAGATAGACCTGCTCATGTGAATGCTGATGAACCAAGGTCTAGAAAGAGACCAACTCAAGAGAATACAAATAAACAAAGGTCTAGAGAGAGAGAAGTGAGCAAGTGAGTGCTAATGAACCAACGTCTCTAGATAACACCTGCTCAAGTGAATGTCGATGAACCAAGGTCTAGAGAGAGGCCAATTTAAGAGAATGCTAATAAACCAAGGTCTAGAGAGAGAGACTTGAGCAAGCGAATGCTAATGAACCAATGTCTCTGGAAAAGACCTGCTCAAGTGAATGCTGATGAACCATGGTCTAGAGAGAGACTAATTCACAATAATGCTAATGAACCAAGATCTAGAGAGAGACCTGGCCAAGTGAATGGTACTGAACAAAGGTGTAGAGTTAGAGACCTACCCAAGTGAATGCTAATGAACCAACGTCTAGAGAGAGGCCAATTTAAGAGAATGCTAATAAACCAAGGTCTAGAGAGAGAGACGTGAGCAAGTGAATGTTAATGAACCAACATTCTGGAAAATACCTTCTCAAGTGAATGCTGACAAACCATGGTCTAGACTCTAGATCATTCTACTAGAGAGAGGCTAATTCACGATAATGCTAATGAACCAAGATCTAGAAAGAGACATGGCCAAGTGAATGCTAATGAACAAAGGTCTAAAGTGAGAGACCTGCTCAAGTGAATGCTACTGAACCAACGTCTCTGGAAATGACCTGCTCAAGTGAATGCAGATGAACCAAGGTTTAGAACTAGACCTGCTCAAGTGAATGCTGATGAACCAAGCTCTAGAGACAGGCTTACTCAACATAGTTATCCCTGCCTTTATGTCTCCATTCGCGCTCTGGTTGATTTTTGTTGTTTTTGATGGGAGAGGGCATGCTCGAACTAGAAGTTACGTTTCTGCCTCCCATTTGCCCTCTGCCTTCAAAAACAACTTGGTGTTATGTAAAACCAATTTCTGACAGTCATAAGTTACACCTGATTATTTTGTGAATTCCCATGCGTGGTTGCAAAAGGTGCAACAGACACAGTTAGTCTGGGACTGGCTAGTTAGTCAAAACTCTAGTGACTCACTATCCCTTCCCAGCATGCATTGACTACACAGATATGCATATGCCACTTGTGCGCCCATAGGCTGGCTGACATGCTGTTGTAGAACCGGATGCATAGAGCATCATAGACTCAGAGGACGCTGTCAACCCACAGGCTCTTCTGGCTGTCTGCAGTGTCACATTGCAGTGTTATCCATTTCTGCACACTGCCCCTGCCCTTATAGACCTACCGTCTTCATGACAGCCTTCTTTTTTGCTAACCCTTACACTGACCATGTGCCTTACATTAGCCAACATTTCCCTCTGGTTAAATTTTGATGTGTCAGCATTTTTGTCGCTTGACCTAGGGTTGTCTCCCAGTTTACATTCCCACATTTTGAAGCCACTTTTTGGATTTGAAGCCCTTCTCTCCATTGTGTGTAGATTGTTCATGATTGCATGAGATCTGCCACTTCCATCACAGATAAAGAGTGACCAGTGACCGCCTCCCCCATCACCTATCAGGTTGCAATTCCTGCATGCACTAGTTGCAAGTCAGAGTAACATGTGCCAGACTGTTCTAGGTTTGTAACTGGTCGAGTCTTTTAATATATTTGACTCAGGACCAGGGTCACACACAATTTGAACATCTCCTTTGCATGCTGCAGCGGCAGTACAAGGTGGGAAATTATTCTTGGGGCCTCTTTCACTGGTCTCTTATTGGGGCCTGATAGCTTGCTTGCTTTCTTTTCCGTGCAAATAAGCAAGCTCTATCAATTAACTTTTTTTACGTTCTCTCATAAAAAAAGTCTGTTGCTTGCTGTGATTTGGTTAATATTTCAGGTTCGAATCTTGGAAGGCTGAACTCAGAGTTGCATCATTCCAAGTTTGATAAATTGAGTGCTATTGAATTGGGTAGTAATGGCTCCACTTAGAAGTGTGAGGAAACTGTCTTGAGGCGCTATGTAAAAAAAAACAATCTCCTATGTTCTCTCATTTAAAAAAAATCATGTATCACTGTAATTTTCGACTGTCTCCAGCAGAAAACAGGTATCTTTCTTTGTGATTTTATGTTCCCGCACCGAGAAACAACATGTCCATCTGTGGTATGTTGCTCTCTGAAGAGGACATCACGTTGCTCTCGCGCGTTTTTACAGTAACTGTACTTTTATGTTCTTTTAAATCATTCCCTTCAAAAAAATAATCTATTGTACCTCTGTGCGATTTTCAGTTCTCTCAGAAAAAAAATTGTATCTAACTCGAGGATTTTCTGTTCTTTTCGACCAGGAAAGAAACACAATCTCCCTCTCTTTGATGTTGTGTTTTTTGTGTGGAAACATAAGGTGTTATTTCCTGAGACTGTTTTGTTCACTCCGGATAAGTGCCATTTTAACTGAAGCCCAGGCTATTCAGAGATGTGGTTGGAAAGTCTGGCCAATAGAACCCCAGCGATTCACACCTAAAGAAACATTAAAATGACCAACACCTGTTTCTGGCCCCTGGCACTGAAAATGAGGTAATGAAACACTGCCACAATAACGTGGACCATAACATATCAGAGCTGGTAATTCATGCACCTGCAGCTACCATTGCCCGAATGCATTTCTCTATGTACATGAACATAAGGTTTACAAGAAAACATTCTTAACATATTACAAAAACAGGGATGAGTGCGAGTGCTGGTCTTCAGAGACACAGGAGGGATAGCATGAGGGAACACTCAAGAGGGCAACCACCTCTTTTAGGTACCCCTTTCCTGAGTCCAGAGTTAGATCTCTCCCTCACAAGCCTTGGTAGATGTATTGGCAAGGGGGATGAAAAAGGAAACGATCTTGTGGGATGGAATATATTTATTGCTTCTTTTGCCCTTTTTGAGTGTTCCCTTTACTCCACAGTCTTCATGTGCCTTGTTTCCTGAATGTCAGCTATGCAAGCATTTATGAATGACTGATTGACAGAACACTGGCCATTCAACAGGATCTTGCGATGCTAAATGTTTGTGCACGATTATTGAGAATGTTTTTATAAAGATTTCTGTATTAGAACACATAGAATATTCATTATAAATAAGGACACCACATTTTATATAGGAGAGGGAAGGATAGCTCAGGGGCAACGCTTTGTCTCGGAAGCAAGACAACGCAGTGCAACACAAGTTCGAATCCTGATCGCGCACTTAGAAACCACACAATCCCGCGCTTAGAAACTACTCGTTGGTATTAAGCGCATTATAGAAGAACAATTATTATTATATGTGTTAGAACATATTCCAGTTCGCTCCTTAATCATGCAGTCTTATTTCACAATTCAATGATTACTTAGTAAAAATGTTGACGCTGGATGACAGTTTTTATCCCAGCTTGTCAAAAACTGGATCAATGCTTGTTTTAATGTCCTTATTCTCCAGTCAAGCAGCACCGGCCACAAACATATCCCTTCTCCCCCAGGAAAGGCACATGCACATTTAAGCATGAAGCAGTACATGTCATGGATTCCATGGGAACGGCAGAGTGGATGTATGGGGTCGGAGGCCCGTAACTCCCCAAGGGATGTTGGCGAGGCGTGCTCTAGTATAGATTTGACTTAATTTAGGAGGTAACATCTGAGATAAATAGCCGTGCCTCTCACGACCCACCCTAATTAAGGGATACACGTGCTACTGAACGTACTGTGCATATTTTATCACACTTAACCCTTAATTGACTTTTTCTCTCTCTGCATTAAACAAAGCAGGGAATGTATTTCTATCAAATAGAAATATCTCTTCTATGTTTTGTTGGTGGAATACTAAGATCTTTTTTGTATTAAAACTCTCAGATCATCGGTTGGATTATATATATTTTTGTAATGATTTACATCACCCTTCATGCCGGACGCCATCATCTAAAGTCCTGGACTGGGTATCAAATCCATGTGGTTTGCCATTGCATCGCTCCCAGGACCAGTGTGTTGCCCCTGAGCAATCCTCCAGGCCCAGCATTCCCAAATTTGCAACACAACATGTTTTACTGCAATTACAGCAGTTTTGCCAAACAGTTGCAACGATACTGGATTGGGTGCTTAATGATTAAACATTAGAGTTTGAACTTTTATTTCATATGATTGTAAGTGGTGCTTTTATATTGGATGCTTCTCTTGGACATCATTGCCCCAATGGCTTTTTTAAATGTCAAAAATTCCAGATTATGTTGTCACACTTGATTTCAGCCTTTGCCACTTGTTCCAGAATATGATTCTTTTCCCACTTGTTCCAGAATGTGAGTCTTTTCACTGTTGCTTTCCAGAATATGCACATTTTCCCCCTTGCTGCCAGAATATGGCCTTTTCCCACTTACTTCCAGAACATTATCCCTTTCCCACTTGTCTTCAGAATATGTGCATTTTCCCACTTGCTCCAGAATATTAGCCTTTCCCAATTGCTTTAACAATATGCATATTTTCCCTGTTGCTTTCCGAACATGAGCCTTTTCCCACTTGCTTCCAAAATATTGTCATTTTCCCACCGGATTATAAGCCTTTTCCCACTTGCTTCCAGAATATGAGCCTTTTCCCAATTACTTCCAAAATATAAACCATGTCCCACTTGCTTCAACAATATGAGTCTTTTCCCTATTAATTGCTAGAATATGCACATTGTCCCACTTGCTTCCAGAGTATGCACATTTCCCACTTGCTTCCAGAATATGAGCCTTTTCCCACTTGCTTCCAGAATATAGGCATTTTCCCACCAGAATATGAGCCTTTTCCCACTTTCCCACCAGAATATGAGCCTTTTCCCACCTGCTTCCAGAATATAAACCATTTCCCACTTGCTTCAACAATATGAGTCTTTTCTCTGTTGCTCTCTCCGAACATGAGCCTTTTCCCACCTGCTTCCAGAATATGAGCCTTTTCCCGGTTCCTTCTAGAATATAAACCATTACCCACTTGCTTGAACAACATGAGTCTTTTTGCGTGTGGCTTTCCTAATATGAGCCTTCTCCCACTTCCACAACATTATCCTTTTCCCACTTGCTTCCAGAATATGATAAACATGGACATGCCATAGAGGGGTCTTAAGATTTTGGCCTAGGTGTATAGAATTCGGCCAAATCCCAGATTATAGGGTTGGCCTCTTACAGCAACTTCTCAGAGTTGCTAATCGAGCAATTAAAACAATAAATGACTGCAAAATTGCAGGTGTCATAGCCCTAATTTCCTCTGAGAATCCATATCTATCTATCTATCTATCTATCTATCTATCTATCTATCTATCTATCTATCTATCTATCTATCTATCTATCTATCTATCTATCTATCTATCTTTCTAAAGGTTTACATTCTGGAGCAAGGTTTACCAACCTTTGCAAACTTTCAAGCCCAGAGAGCCTTGCACGAGCTGTTCATTGAACATTGATGAATGATTTCACTGTCCCGGTGAGGGCTAATAACACCTACTTTTATTTGCAATACATGCATTGGAATTCTTTTCAGGGCAGATCTTTCCAAAATAATCTGCACCAAATCTCACCAAGCATCAGACACTGCATGTGTTGTCATCAAATAGTGCATAATTAAACATTGGTGACTATTGGGTCAGCTGTTTTGCAGAACTAGTCCTCATTGGTGTTGGCAAATGCACAGAGGTATTTATATAATTCAATTCTGTTTTTGTTCTAAAGCAGCATCACTGTTGATGTGTTGTGTTGTGTTTGAGCCGGTGCAAAGAAGCTCTTGAGTGGCTTGGTGAGCTGAAGCAGAGATCAGAAACCCGAGGTAAAGTGTCCAAAGAACAGCCAACGTGGCATGTTCATTCTGTCTTCATTACAGATCCGCCTGAGCGCCTGGAGACCAACTGTTGACGGTGCGCTATATAAATACCTTTAACATTAACATTAACATTAACATTAACATTAACATTATCTCACCACGTTTGTAAATTGATTCACACACTGGGCTGACTAGCTATTTTGACCTGCAGTGGATGATTCTGTATTTCAGTTCATTGGAAGGAAGTCCCAATGAGGGTGTGCTCTTGAGGCAATGATTCTGATGAGGCATGGAGTGGCCATAGGTAGTCAAAGTTTCTTCATTGGAGGTGGTTCAGCACAGCTGTTAGGGAGTGCAATGGGCAGGGTTGGGGGTTCATGATTAGCAAAGCAATGCTTTCCCACCCTCATCATCTGCATTACCCCCAACAGTCACATCATGTCAGGGAGTGGTTGCCAAGACGGTGTCCGCCTCGCTGTTCTTGGAAGCTTCCATGGCGATTATCCCGCTGTGTCTTTTGTCGGACTACATTATACCACAGGCTACGGGGCAATAGACCGCTGCAGTGATTTCTGGCATCTTAACGCCACATGCGATTTTTGTCGTCTCACGTGACGTGCCGTACCCTTCCCACGCTTCCTGCAAGTGACCACATTTAATCTGCAGAGAACCAGTTTCCCCGCAACTGTTCTTGCAGTGAGTCCGCTTGCCCTTTTTTGTGATTTTTCGTTTCTTGACCATGGATTGTTTTGGATTATATTGGATTTTCCTTGGGATTGGTTTGGCCGATGATCTGAACAGAGATTGTTTTTTGGAGTTTTTTTTGCTATTCCTTGGATTGACTTTGTGGTTGGATCTGGCTCCTGGACCTTGGGACTGTTTCTTGGATTACATTGGATTTTTCACTGGGTGAGTGTCTGGTCTGGATTGTTCTTGCTGCCACTGGGATTTTGACTGGCGTTAGTAGCAGTCTTGCTGCTCCTGCAGGTGCGTCTCTTCTCCTGGTCATTAACCAGGTAAGCCTCATACTTACGGGATCTGTGAATGGGTAGAGATCTGGAACCCTGTCTTGATACATTATTGTTTCTCTTTTCCGCTTTCTGCTGAGGGGTTTCTTCGGATTCCCTCTTTTGACTTTTCAGGTTACCCCTTTGAAATCTTGTATGTTCCTCAAAGGTTAAGATCGAGTGGTCGGGAAGGTCCTTGTTCGTCTGGTGTCTTCCGTTGCAAACGTCCCAGGTGAGCCTTGACACATCGGCCTTCACAGCCATTCACATTCTGGAGGGGAATCCATGAATAGCAAACACACATTTGCTACACATATTGCTGTAGTAAACACTTGCAAGATCCAAGCCCCTATGCAGCCGGTTCTATGGTCTTTCATCGACGTCTATTTATATGACTGGTTGTTTTATAAAAACAATATATATATATTTTTGGGGGGTTTCCCACCCACGCCCGACTCCCCTATTGATTTGTTATATTCCTGAACCCCCAACACTTTGTGCCCTTTCTCACCCCCTTATATTCTCCAAAGGGTCTTTTCAGCGAAACATTTTTGTTAAAAACCCCATCGAAAAAATAGCCGATGACAGAATGGTATACGATGAAGCCAATCCTGTAGAGAAACAAGGTAGAAGACAACCTGCCACCTATCACCCAAAAGCCATGTAATTGTGTACTTGGCAGGTATTGAGGTTTCTAAATACCACACAATGTGCCTGTAGACATGTCTATAAACTGTTGGGAAATGAACATATATCAAGTGTAGATCTTAACACCAAGTATTGATGCACTTGCCACCAGTCACGTTTTACCCTCGAATATAATCCCTCATATTGCTGAAATCCCATACCCTCATAGTCTCTAGCAGTCTTTGTTCTTACCCTGGGTTTACATTAGAAATACAGTGCGACATCTACGTCACTGGCTCTTTCTTTGTTCTGTGACCAAGTTCCCTTCCTGGGTCTGGGACAGCAGACCAGGCGACTCAATGGACCAGTTCCCTCCCTAAGCCAGTGGATGGTGGCCAAAGGGTGGCATGAGAAGGAACCACTGGTCACCCTCCCAGGGTCCCTGCCACTTATCAATGCTATATTGCACAATGCAGGACCCGCCCAAGCCTTCCATAACTGGGACTCCATGTGGGGTATCCTGTGTCCCTCCCCAAACCTTGGAACTTGAAAATCCCTCCTACACCACAGAAACCAGCCAGTGACAACTATATTTCCCATATACCTCTCGCAAGCACAAAAAAAACATGAACGAGACCCAGAATGCAATATTATGGATCTTAGAGAGAGTGAAATATACAAAAGCCCCAGCCAGATCGCCTAGTCATGAGGATGCAGGAGAACATGTCCAGTGCCAGGCTGCCAAAATTATGCAGGCAAACCAACCTGAAATGGATTACATCCCCCACAATGTCCGCCTCTCCCAACCAGAAAATCCGTCATGGAATGAGGGAAGCACATGATGCCTTCAAGGTCAAGAATACCATGGTGAAAATGTAAAAACAGCTCAACCAACACTCTAAGAATGCTCTAGCATGATATCGTCACCATGAGCAGTTTGTCCAGCCTCACCATGCACACAGAAGAGTTTCAAAATGGCTGCCAGGGAGCTTATAGATTTGGGCTGCCCCTCTCAAGACACATTATGACCATCAGGAAGTGATAAATCTCAGCCAATGCCACCACTCACAATCCTGAGGCTCACAGCTGCAGGCCCTCAGCCTTGGGGGTGTGGGCATGTTTCTCTATGAACTAGGCAGCCCATTCCAGTAGGTGACAAGAGCAGGAAGCTCTTATTAAAAGTAGGCTTGAGATGGGAAACTGCTGGAGAGGATACTTGCTGGAGAGACTTTGGAAGAGACAGGGGAGATCTGCAGAGCTGAAAGCAGGAGAAAAGAGGAGGTGACCTCTGCAGGAAATAAGAACATGGAGAGAGTTAATGGAGTGTAGTGGACGGAAGTAATACGAGCAGGGGACAGGACGGAAGATGTAAAACAAGTAGTAGCATGGAAGGAAGTAATAAGAACAGGTGAAGGAGGGAAGTAATAAAACCGGAGTGGAGTGGGAGAAAGCAATAAGAACAGTAGAAAGGCGGGAGGAAGTAAAACTGAGGTGAATTGGAAGGAGGTTTTACGAACTGATGAAATGCGGGAGAAAATAAAACCACTAATGGAATGAAGTGACAAGAGCAAAGGAAAGGAGAGGGAAAATACGCCCTAGAACAGAGTCAAAGGTTGTCGTAGTAGAAGAGGCGGTGAGGCGATAGGATATAACAAGCAGGTGGTTGAGGAAGAAGGAATATGATGGGGAAGGAAACAATAAAGAAAGAACGTAGAGGCAGCAAGAACAGGCCAGGGTGGTGGTAAAAGAGCAGCAGGAATATATGGGTAATGAAAGGAGGAGAGAGGAAGAGGTTTCTACATATGTCGAGAGTTGAAGTGAGGAAGAGGAAGTGAGAAGGAATGGCTAAATGTTGATGGGAGTCAGAGGAAGAAAAAGAGAGAATTTGAGAAACGAGATCGGGCCTTTGCCAGCTACTGATTCGCGTGATGAAGGGCATGAAGGAATTTAGTCAGCCAGAGTCAGGCAGTTCCCGATGACCAGGTCAGGCCACCATCAGGTCATAAGGCAGGAGAAGGTCCAGTATGGGTCAAGTGAGCCAAATGTTATGTTATATTATATGGCATTTGTATAGTGCTTAATGCCATTGGTTTGGTCTCAAAGTGTTGTGGGTGAATGTCCTTGGAGGACTGAAGGCCGAGGTACCAGAGTTGAGAGTTAGTGATCCCTAGCGTTCCCTGGAGAGCCAGCTAGTGGATGGGTGCTGTGATAGGCTGTCGGGAGAGTTTGCAAGCAAAGTTGACTGATTATGTGCCCAGCTTGATCACATTTTTTTTTCATTGGACTCGGCTGCTTTCTAGTGGCAGAGGTGATGTGATGTGCGTTATACAGATGCATTCAGGTGGGTGTCCGAGCCCTCGGAGGGGCACTGCTGTGTTCTCTTGAGATGAAGTGAAATACGTACCAGAGCGTAGTTGCGATGAGGGTATGCATTTCGCATTTCGTTTCATGCAGAAGGACTAGAATTCTTTCTGCGTGTGCTAGGTACTGTCTTGTTGTCTCCTCAAGTGATTCATCTGTGCCCCCACCAACCTGCCTGGACGTGATCGTTCACCCAGTAGGTGGACTCGGTCAGTCAAGATGAGAAGGGAAGAGCCAGATCTTGAGTACCTTCCAGAAGGCGATGTGATCATCTGTGCGGCAGATGCTAAAAGGGATCGAGTTCCAGATGAGGGGAGCTTGGATGGAGAAAGAGGATCCCCCTATTCTACTAATTTTAGCGACTGGGATGACAAGGAGGAGAGCAGAGCCTGATCTCAGATTTCTGGTGGGCCTCTAGGGTGTCAGCTTGCGTTGTAGATATTCTGGACCTGTGTTGTGCAGAGCACAGTGGGTGATGCACATTGCTTTGAAGGTGGATCGTCGCCCAATCAGCAATTCGTGAAGATCACAGAGGGCGGGTGTGATGTGTTTTCAGCGGCATAAGGCAAAAAGGAGTCTTGCTGCAGTGTTTGAACCTGTTTGAGTTTTCTAAGTTGTGATGTAGGGGTGGCCAGGTATAGGGTGTTAGAATATCTTAGGCGATAGAGGACTGGGTCGTGATTGCAATGACTCTGTGGTGGGAATGTCAGGTAGGGGTAGATGGGTCAGAGAATGTGAAGGTGTAGATAGCATGATTTTTACTCTGAGTTGATGTGATTTGATAGTGTCAGGTCTGAGCCCATGGTCCATCCCAGGTTCTTTACTGTGTTGGAGATAAATCGGAGAGAGCTTAGAGAGGACAGTCAAGGGGTGGTTTGGGGGAAGAGGGCAATATTCCTGCAGATCATGATTTCAGATTTTCTGGGGTTGAGAAGAAGCTAGTTAGCTGTCATCCAGTGGTTGATTTCTGTGAGACATGAAGCGAGTTCGGGGGTGGAGCTGGAAGCGTTCTTTGTAATCTTGAAGATAATTTATGTGTCATCCATGTAGTGTATCAGGGCAGGCTGTGAGAGTGGATGATAGCGGTGAGGGGGCTCAGGTAGAGGTGAAAGAGTAGAGGAGAGAGAGAGGCACCCTGGGGAACTCCATGTGTAACATGGTGGGGAGTCGAGGAGAAGGGAGGCAAGGGATCTGTTGGAGAGGAAGGAGGAGATCCAGTTCAAGGCTGTATCCCTGAGTGGAGTCTGTCCATGAGGATGAGGTGGTCATTGGTGTCAAAGCTCGCCGAGAGGTTGGGTAGGATTAGTGCAGCACACTCTTCTGATGCTGAGGTTCCTTTCAGATCATCCCAGATGGAGACTAGGCATGATTTAGTTCCTCGTAGTAGTATGAAGCTGGATTGGGCGAGGTCAAGGAGGAGGTTGGTTTCTGTGAAAATGCATAGCTGTGTGTAGGCTGTTCAGTCAATTAGTTTAGCTATGAAACAGTTGTCAGAGATAGGTCCGTAGTTGGTCAGTAGAAGGCGGTCAAGGGTGGGTTTTTGCAAGCAAGGGTTTGATGTACGAAGTCTTGAAAACTGCTGAAAAGTGCCAGATGTGAGAGATGAGCTAATGATCGATTGCGATGTTGCCGACACAGGTTGAGGATAAGATTTCTTTTAGAAGAGAAGGGGCCTCATTACACGGTAGGCGGTAAGGGTTTACCGGTACTGTTAAGGGCACCGGTACCGGTAAACCCTTACCGCCTTACTACGAGTTCCCTTTGTGGGACCCGACCTTAACGGCTGGTTTTACCAGCCGTTAAAGTAGGGTGCCGCAAAGGGACCTTGGTGCTAATTACGGTACCGCAATTTGCGGTACCGTAATTAGCGCCTTCCCCATTCCCAATATGCCCTATGGGGGCAAAAATAGGAATGGGGAAGTGCCTTGGTGAATGGGGAATTACCGCCCCCGCTCACCTTGGAGTAGGAAGGTAATTCCGCCATCCACCAAGGCGGAAACGGTAAAATACTGACGGCAACCATGGCGCTAATAGCGCCATGGTTACCGCCTACCGTGTAATGAGGCCCATGGTAAGGAATCAAATCTGAAGTAGATACTGAGGGAAGACTTGTAACTTGTAGATTTAGGATTTTTGGGTGGGAGAGAGGAGAGAAGGAAGCAAAGGGTGAGTGGGGGAGGGTGGGTCTGAGAGCCCAGATGCGGATGCAGGGGGTGGGGTGGGAGAAACACTATTTTAGTGCCAATAGTGTCGTTTCTTTCTAGGGCTATGATGTTGAAGTGGTCAGAGATGAGTCACAGAGTGCTTGGGTGTGGGACGGTGAGGAGTAGGTGCAAAGAGGAGGTGCAAGACAAACAGAAACAGCACTACTATCCATCTGGGACAACCTAAAAACAAACGCAGACTCCAAAATAACCTCAGCTCTGATTCTACTTGACCTCTTTGCAGCCTTCGACACAGTTAGCCATAACACTGTAACCAAAAGACTAGAAGACATAGGCATAATGGACATGGCACTACTCTGGATTAAATCCTTTCTAACAGACAGAACAGAAAATGTATGGATAAAACCCTTCAAATACACCCCACGCATTAACGACTCTGGAGTACCACAAGAGCCCTCACTAGCACCACTGTACTTCAACATCTGCAAAAAAACAAGGGGGGTCCTGGGAGTCTTTCTGCCAGACATTAGCCCTGGTTGCGAGAGCATTACTCAGATGTTTTAGCTCACTATCTTTCACAGAGGAGAAATATCACAAACATATCAGTCTTTGTCTTGCCCAGGGGCAGTCCAGCACCAAAATGCTAGGCAATTCTCCTCTGAGCAAGAGTACCATTAGCAAACCCAGACACGTGTTTCGGTCTGATTGGACCTCATCAGTAGGGTGGAGCTGTGCCTCTCTAGGAATAGTGAGCAAGGGGTCCACGTCTGGATTCCCCTAGTAATTTAGGGTTAGACCCTAAATTAGTTAAATATGCAAAAAAACAAGGGGGGGTCCTTGGAGTCTCTCTGCCAAACATTAGTCCTGGTTGTGAGAGCATTACCCAGATTCTTTAGCTCACTATCTTTCACAGGGGAGAAATATCGCAAACATATCAGTCTTTGTCCTGCCCAGGGGCAGTCCAGCACTGAAATGCTAGGCAATTCTCCTCTGAGCAAGAGTACCAACAGCAACCCCAGACACGTGTAATCATAATCTTCAAAAAATACAAAATTGCATGCTGCAACTACGCAGACGACACTAAAATCATCTACAAAATCGAAGACACTCAAGCCGATCACTCAACCCTAATCGAGTGTCTAAAAGAAGTTTTTAACTGGATGAACGCCAACAACTTGAAAATCAACCCAGGAAAGGCAGACATCATGATTATATCCAAAAACTAAGAGAACAACACCTATATTCCATGGCCAACGGAAATGGGAACCGCACTAACACCATCTAAGGTAGTACAAAATCTGGGAGTCCTGATGGACAACACCCTAACCTTAGAACCACAAATAAATGCAATAATCAAGAAATGCGTCTTCCTCCTTCACACAACAAAAATAATCTTACCTTTCCTCAAAACTCTCACAATCGTCACCCTCATCATGTCAAGAATCGACTACGCAAACAGCCTCTATGTCAGGATGCCAGAATACCTTCGGAAGAAACTACAACACATCCAAAATACAGCAGCCAGACTCCTCCTCAAACTATCCAGAAGAGAGCACACCACTCCAGCACTAAAAACACTGCATTGGCTCCCAGTCAAACATTGCATCACCTTCTAAACAATGTGCATACCACACAGGGCAATCAGCCAATCAGCGGACAGGAAGCTGAATTCCTACAAAGGAAAATAACAATCTACAAGGCACAAGACTCCTCAGATCAAAACCATACCTTTAGAAAAAACTTGGGGGCTCCTCCTTCTTCCACCTAGCCGCAAAAACCTGGAACAACATCCCGAAAGAAATAAGAAACTCCAAAGACCACATACAATTCAGAAAACTACTAAAAACCTGGCTCTTCAACATCACAGATTCAAATTGAAAAAGCTGAACAATTAAACAGGAAACACAAAGAACAGGATGACAGAATTTAGGTTGACACAGACAACATCCAGAACCGACTAAAGGAAACTCCTACTATAACAAGAGGGACAATGCTAGGTCGAATAGGACACAAGCGACACCCGTGAGGACAGAAATCAGCATCCCTAGCCAAATCCAGCCAACAACCTCACTCGCTCCATAATCGCTACCAGGTATCATATCTGAATAGAGTTGTGTGATTGTTAACACTTGCCACACTTGAATTGAGTTGTGCACATTGGCATGGGCCTAGACCGGATGGAGTTGTGAATGATGGCAGGTGCTGCCCCTGGAGATAGTTGCAAGCGTCAGCATGTGCCACGCTTTGAAGGGTCTGTGAATGGTAACCTGCATGAGCAACTGAATAACATGATGAATGCTGTCCACTGCCAGACATGGATGGAGTAGCGTTGGCTGACCGATGCTGCATGCTGACTGGATTGGGAATGCTATCGGGGCCAGATTTGGATGGACTCACAAACGCCTGCTTGCCACGCATACAGACAGGTTTGACGGTGGTGGCCGGGGCCGAACTTGGGCAAGGCTATGAATAAGAATGGACATCATGTGTGGAAGGGACTGTAAGTGTCGGCCGGTCCCAGGCCTGGATGGAGATGCGGAGATGCTTGCGCGCCCCACCTGGAGAGAATACATTTAGCGCCTCGCCTCCAGACAGCAATGCCAATTAATCAACCAACTAACACTCTCACCCCTCTGCTTACACCTCTCAAACTTTAACCAAACACAACCACAAGCCGATAACACAACAATCCGCAAGAACTTCACTACACCGCAACAACAAAACAAACCACACATAGACCCGCACAACAGCACACAACGACTACTGACTGGAAAACACCCCGAGACCAGTCAACAGAGTTACCGGGTTGAGGCCGCCAACAGCACATCACTGCTCTCTTGCACTTTTCCAGCTTATCCCCACTAAGTCACCCCCCCTTCCCTTTTTCAGAGCTGCCAGAGTGCCAGGGGACCACTCCGGTAGTGATAGTGTGCGGTACAAATATCCTTTCACATTAACATTAACATTGAATTCTGAGATAATCTTGTGGAGTTCCCTACAGTTGTTTGGGGCATTGGTTATTCTATTCCAGTAAAAGGATTTGTTTAGCCTTACGTAATTCTGCCCTGGGTGTCCCCTTATATAATGTCATCATACATATAGTCACTGGGATATGGCACAGAAGACATTATCTAAGGGGAAAAAATATAGGGTACATGGGAGCGAGGTTGCGGTGGTGTCTCCCCTCCCTATAAAAATAAGAGGGTTCTGGGGCGTCACCCTCAGGTTCCATATGATAATGTTGCTGCAAAAAAACAGCGACATTCTTGCATGGTGACATTTTTGCGGGGACATTATCACATGGAACCCTTCCCTGTAAGCTTCAAGCTGCTGGGTGTAAGATGTTCTACTCTGTGGCGATGTGTATGCCTGCCATCTGCATTCAAAGGTGTGGTTTTGGGTTTTGAGAAAATTGAGAGCTGAGGTGAGCCATCTGGAGGGAGAGGCTCTGTCGTTTGGAGATGGGTTTGATAGTGGTGAATGGGCTAAGAGCTTCAGAGAGCCATTGGTCAAAATGGCTGATGGGGGGCTGACTCGACTGGAGTGGAAGGGAGGGTAGGGAAGGAAGCAAGGAATCAGCCAGGTCCCAGGCTCCTTTGATCTTGTTACATAAGAGGGAGTAAATCGGGAGTCCTGAGACTGTTAGAGAGGAGCATCGTCTATGGTCAAGAGAGTGAAGAAAATGGCTGCCTAGAGAGCCTCCATGATGGCAGGTACTACTATTGTAGTCTTGGGGTATGGGTCCCTGAAAATCATGCACCTGGGTTCACCCAAGCAGTATGATATGATAGTTTATTTATATAGCGCCTATACACAATGTGTTTCAAAGCTCTTCAAGGCAAGGCAGGGAACAAGGGAAAATACAATGGCCCTCATTACGAGTTTGGCAGTAGCCATGGAGCTATTAGCTCCATGGCTGCCACCAAACTGGGCTCATTGGGCCTCATTACGACCCAGGCGGTAAGGGGTTAGCGCCAGCGTTAGCTGCGCCGACCCCTTACCGCCAATTACGAGGTCCCTTAGCGCCATGGCGCTTTTAACACCTGCTTTTAGCGGGTGTTAAAATCCATGGCGCTAAGGGACCATGGAGTTAATTACGCCACCGTAGTTTACGGTGGCGTAATTAACGCCTTCCCCACTCCCATTATGCCCTATGGGGCAAAAATGGGAATGGGGAAGGGTAAATGGGGATTGGGGACTTACCGCCCCGCCGACCTCGGAATGGGGCGGTAAGTCCGCCAACCACCATGGCGTAAACGTAGTTTACGCCATGGTGGTAAAGTCACGGCCCAGGCGGTAACTTACCGCCTGGGTCGTAATGAGGCCCATTTACTGGGTTCTTGCAATGAGGAATAACCGGGTTATTCCAACATTGGAGGACCCGGTCATTCCTCCTTGCAGGAACCATTCCCCATTCCCATTTGAGCCACCATAGGGCTCAATGGGAATGGGGATGGAGGTAACAACGGGCAGATTACAACTGGCCCGTTGTTACCTCCTTCTTCCCCTCGAGGGACCCGGAAAGCACGTCTGGTTTTACCAGGCATGCGATCCGGATCCCACGATGGGAAGCTTATAATCAGGACCTGTCGGAATGAAGGGGGCCGGTCCCATACCGGCCTCCTTCGTTCCGACACCGCACGGGTCGTAATGAGACCCAATGACATTCATACAGGCCATGAACAGTAAGGATGTGAAATTAACTATCGTACTCGGCCTGATGACATTTCAGATAGTGCAAGAGCTAAGAAATAGATAAGGAAGGGAGGGGGAGAGTGGGAAGGAAATGGAAACAGACAGGCGACTACCGTACTAGGCCTGACTTCATTTCTGGTAGAGCCGGAGAAAACAAAAGGTGAGGGAGAGGGGTGTAGAAAGGGAGGAGAGGAACAAAACAAGTGACTATTGTACTAGGCCTGGTGATATTCCAGATAGTGTTGGAAGGGGGGGGCAATTAAGAGGAAGGGGAATGGGAGGAGACAGATGATGTTGCTATCATACTAGATCCAGGGACAATTCTGATAATGCAAGTGCGTAGAAGAAAGTAAGGGGAGGAGGGGAGGAGATAGGAAACGGGAGAAAGGGAGAGGAGAGAACAGAGAGTAATCAGTCAAAAAGAGTGGAGAAGCAAGAGAGGAGAGGGAAAACAATTGCAGTTGTACTTCGTTTGGGAACTCATGAGCCCTCAAGATGTGTGAAGGGTAAGATTATCCCGCTCTGGAACTTTGGATGTGGACTATATCCTGAGAACTGAAACATTAGTGGCCCATTGACGCCTCTAGTGAGTGGAGAGCAGAAAGGAGACAGAGAGGGAGATAGATTGGGGAAAGGCCGCCCTTGGTTTGATGTTTGTTTCTTCTTTTAGGGAGGATCAGCTTCATATTTAAGTTGGCCTATCCTTATACACTTCCCCAAAAAGCAAATATAACTGGACAAGTCTGGTCTAGATGTGCTTCATAATCTCAAATGTCCAGCCTGCAAAAGTTCTAGCACTATCAAAACATTGTGCATGGATAGGCATTGCCAACTAGATATGAAGGGGTGAAAACCCCATACTCTACCACAGCCCCAAAATTTCCCAGAATTGTGAGGGCCCCTTTGCTGAAAATTGACACAGTCAAATAACTTGTCCTACAGGTGTGTGCTCACTCATGAAGGTCTACAACCAAGCTTTAACTCACCCTTTTTTTACCAGATGAGAAATACCCATTTGCAGATTAGTATGGTCCCACTCATAATGACCAGCCAGTATGCTTGGCAATTCTCCTCCGAACAAAAGTACCACCAGCAACCCCAGACGTGTGTTTCAGACATTTGGGACTTGTGGTTGTCGTGCTGTGCCTCTCTAGGATCCAGTTCTGCATCACCATTTCTAACCTATGCTATAACCCTAAGCTTTTCGACATGTCACAAAACTGTGAAAGCCCCACTGGAGAGAATGAATGAGACCAAATAACCTGTTCAACACGATATGACCAATACAATCCAGGTTTACATCACTATGCCTGAACCAAGGAGAAATATCCTTTGCACATAGGTCTGGAATCACCCACAATTACAATGTTGTTCTAGAGCACATCAGGGGCCCGATGGGCAATGAACTGCGATTCTGAATGCTCCTCAGCATTTTTGCGCCCGCAGTTCACACTTCGCAAGTCCCTCATTCACCAGAGAGATTTGCAACATGTGCAAGCGCTGGCTGCAGGCCCAAAGACTTTATATCATGATTCCCTGAACCTGAGCAGACAGTAGAGTACTTCCAGGTTACCGTTAAAGCTCTATTCTGACTGCCCCATAGACACAGTGTGGTGAATCTCTGTGCTTCCCTATGTGTGGCAGCCTGTTTCATCACCCAGGTGGCAGTCATTAATTGTATAGAGTAGGGGTGTCACGGTATTAGTTTTATGACAGTACGATTACCTTCTTGCCGAATGACGGTATATCATGGTTATCGCGGTATAGCAGATGGAGTTAACTAATCTTAACAAATATATTCTAAAAGGTCATAAATTGTCAGATTTATCAACACAAACAAAATCAGGCACCCAGGGCCAGAATTGGGCTTTTCAGCATACTTTCCACTGAAATGCCACCCCTTGCTTCCACCAAACACACGTGTGGAGAGGAGGAGGGCGGGAGCCCTGCTGCGACTGGCAAAGTAAACTAAATAGCTATTCTTAAGTGGTCATTTAGGCTTTTAGCTCCCCCACTGGCTACTGGTGAAGATGAACATGTTGCCATCTTGATAACCTGCATGCCACAGATCAATGGAGGCTGATGGTAGTATACGCTTGTGCGCATACACACACACACACACACACACACGCACTCTCTCTTTCCGTTACAGCGTTTAGTTTACCTGCAGGCCAAAAGGTGTTTAGTAATCACCGACATATTACCCTTTGGTATGGCAGCAAGGAATACCCACAGAGATTAGTGAATTTCGCAGTGTGACTTAAATGTAAATTCAATTATAGAGCCAGGGAAATCCCCCATTGTCATACGTTTAGCAAACATTATCCATTATAAATACATAAACCCCAAAGCCGCAACCCAAAATAAACCTTTTTCCTTCTTGGCACTGTATTTATTCGTCCTATTGCTAACATATTGATTTTGTGTCAGGCACGTGTGGGATGGCATTAAAAACTTCTCCATCTGAAACTACTTGGCAGATGGCACATCCAACAGTGCAAGACCAAGACTGAGCAGCACTTGCTTACTGCAGCCTTTACAAATCAGATTGAAAAGCACATTTAATGGTATAAACGGTATACCGGTATAAACAATGTGATGGTTATTATTGTTCAATTAAGTGATTCACGGTTTCTTTAACGGTATACCGTTATACCGTTACATCCCTAGTATAGAGAGCCTCAGATGGTGGATTCCAAACATGGTCACTAACATTTTTGAAGTTTTTTTGGGGGCTACAGGATTAAAGCCTCTGGCAAACAGGCTTCATGATGTGAACCCAAAGTGCTGATTGCAACTGCCGGGCGACATTCGTTTGCAAATGAATATGCAGACCCAGAGGTCGGCTTTGTTGAATAGGAATGATTGCATTCATTTCCAAATATAGATGAAGATGTTTTCTTATGATTTATCAATTAGAAATTATCAGAAAAATGAATCTAGTTGAATGTACATCATACATTGGGGTCATTACGAGTTAGGAGGTAGCCATGGTGCTATTAGCGGCATGGCTGCCTCCAAAGTCGTGTCCGGGTCCGGGTTCTCTGAATGGGGAATTACCGGGTCATTCTAACCTTGGAGGACCCGGTAAGTCCCCTTTTAAAAAACCCATCCCCATTCCCATTCAAGCCCCCATAGGGCTTAAAGGGAATGGGGAGGGAGCTAATAACGGGCCCGTTAATTACAGGCCCGTTATTAGCTCCCTGGTCCCTTAGTGGCTCCCAGTTTTACCAGCTGGCCTTAATAGGACCCGCTAAGGGACCTCGGAATGCGGCGGTAAGGGGTTAACGGCACCGTCATCCTTACCGGCACCGTTAACCCCATACCGCTGCACTCGGAATGAGGCCCATTGTCCTTTTGCACCCTGAAGGGGGCGCTGGCCAATCGGGATGCTCGGAACGTGTCCTGTATTGTAACATACAAGCCTGCATTCCGAGCAGCCTTGGTGCTGTTGGTCAGCGCCCCCTTTCTTTACTTTTCCCGCTCATCCCACCTTCTCCTCGCACTCTTAGCACATGTGTAGTTTTCTACATGGGTGCTAATGTACCTCGCTGCATGGCTCGGCGTCGCGCTATGCTTTACCCGAGTCTGCTTAATTATTGATGATGTTATGGTCATCAACAGTGAAAATGGACTTGCGGAAACAATGGTGCAGCGCTGGGCCACACATCGAGGTAAGTTTCTTTTTTTAATAAATAAATTATACCATTAGCACATACGTAGAAAAATACATGGGTGCTAATGGTGATATGGCCCTTGGCGGCACACTGACCCTGTTAGTAACGGCACCACTGCCTGCATTAAGGGACCCTCACTTCCCTCTGATCCTTAACTTGGGTGGCGGGCCATTATGGACAGGTTCAGCCCGCCACCTCGGGTGCCCCAAACCTGGCGATAATCCAAAAACATTTAACTTCATGGCATTTTATAACTGTGTGCAGACCTTCATCAAGAATACATTACCTGCACAGAAATTCAGAATACAGACATTACAGAACATATAAAATAACAACCACAGAATAGCAAACAATACCCCTTTAATGTCTTAAAAGAACAGAGGGTAAGAGAGAGGCATTAACAATTCCCTTTTCTAAGGGATAGAATTCACTGGTTTGTGGTTTTAACAATCACTGAAATTATCTAGAGAAAAATAGAACTTGTTCCAATAAAATAGGTCTATGCAGAAATTAAACATAAACAAAGATGTTACTGTATATACACACCATTAATACCAGCTAGTGAGTATTTGTAAACAGCCATAAAATCGGTTTACAAACTGATGTAAACAATTTTGGAATTGATGGCCGATGGGCAACATAATGGTCGCACATAGGTCACCAAGGTTCTTCATGTAATGTGTAGTGTGGGAAACCGGATGCGTTTCTCCCAGGCTATTTCCTGGGATCCTTTGTTCACATAGCCATGGTAGGGCCATCGCTCTTGTATCCCAACCCTGGGGGCGAACGAGTGAGGGTTGATCACCTGGGCAGGGGGTCGTCAGGGACTATGGGAGACATGCCCTCGGGTGAGACATGGTATTCCTCCTGTTCTGATACACCCCTACACGACATCCCCTCAGTTGCAATGGGATATTGTCAGCAGAGTCCCATCATACCTCCGTACCTTTCTGTAAAAAAAAGGAGAAAACGACCAGGAAAATTAAAACCCAATAGAAAATCCATTTACCCATCACAATACATTTACCTCCCTTCATCCTGACAAAAACCTACTTGGTTTTCTATGATCTCGAGGAAATCCTACAGCTCCCACAATCCCTACTTCCATTCTAGAAGTCCAACTACTGGGACGAAGAAGAGGCAGATAGGTATCAATGGGCAATGAATTCCTATGGGCAGTCTCCATGCTGTCCCGATAATAATGTCAGGCAGAGTCAAGCAAGAAGGGACAACTACTCAGACCTGACTCCCAGCATCTCTTTCAATGAACATAGGTCAGCCACCCCCTGGCACACTCTGAGCGAGCTGGGGATGCTGGAGGAAGCGTGAAGACCAGAAGGAGAAGTCAGCAGCTGGGAGAACCTTCGGAAGCCAGAAGGGGGGACAGACTGCCAAGACACTGAAGCCTGTGAGTACACAGGGGGCTACATTTCGGCAGGGGAGCCATGCCCCAGGGAACAAAAACTCCAGCTACACCTTTCTGGTAGTGTTTAAAATCAATGCTTGCTCCCTGGTGAGTTCCATAAACCCAGGTAGCTGAGGAGCAGGTACTGGGACTCTGACCTCATGTGAATCCCCATTGATGACCCGCTAACACCTCATCATCGAGGGTAAAAGATAGAGACCCCGTGACTCGAGAGAAGCTAAGGTGGGATAACCTGTTATGTTAAGAATTTTGTGCAAATCCCAAAAGTGCCTGTAACTGGCGAAGTGGGAACAAAACCTTGAAAGTGCATTCTGGGATTAGTAGTGCAAAAGAGCAAAGCTGTGAGACAAAGTGGTCCGGCACTGCGTCTGTGCCCAATCGAAGGTCTCTGTAAGGTATCCATCTGAGAAGTGGCAGTAGTGAAAATGAAAGAGTTGTAAAGAATTGTAAATCGAAGTGGTCCTGTGATGGGTGAAGCAAAATCCCATACACAGTCGAAAGTCTTTGATTCTGGTGTCAAAGGGGGATCTGAGCACAGAAGAAGGGGATCTATGGTCAGAGCCCAGATGAGGGAGACCAAATTGTGAGCATTGTGGAAAAGGGATCTGAGCCCGATCGAGGGGTATCCATGGTCCGAGCCCAGATGAGGGAGACCAATCATGAAATTATGAATGCAAGAATCTTGACAAAGGAATGAAACGTTTGTGTTTTTTTTGCTACATCAGACCGTCTTTAGTAAGAGACTTTGAATGGCATAGAGACTTTGGCACAGACGTCCTGATACTGAGATATTGAACTACATGAGTAACAAAGGAACTACAAGCACCAGCAGTCACTGGAAAAGAAGGTAATACTGTGTGTTTCGACAAGTAAAATTAACTTTCATTTCAAGGAAGAGGAAGCCTGTATTCTGACAAAGGAAGTCTGTGTTTGACAAGCAAAGTGAACCTTGTTTCAAGACGGAGGAAGCCTGTGTTTTGACAAGAGACATTTATTTTGAGAATCCTTTTGGTTTTTAAAGACTTTGCCAGAGTGGTGTGAGGCCAGCTGAATCACTGAACTGTGTCCTCGTGCCGAGGAAGCCAGAGTGTGCACGAGGCTTGAGCGTGCTGCCTTGTCCCATGCTGAAAGCATGGTGAAGGGAGGCCAACTGCTCAACTGTCCTGACATATTGGGCCTCATTGCAAGTTCTGCTGGCCGGACTTAATGCTGCTGTTATAACCATACTGGCTCCGTTTCCGCGATCACCAAATTATGACCTACAGACCCGAAAATACCACCACCATAAACCGCCACCGCGGAGTCAAGGCACCCGTAAACTTCGCCTGCATGGAAACCCCCCGTTACCGGCAATACGAAACACTGCAAGCATTACGAGTAGCATGGACATGGAAACACCGCCACAAAAATAGCGCTAAAACCGTGACCATGGTGGCGGTATCGCCGCCATCACGAACATGATGTTAAACAGTGCCTGGTGATCTGAATCAGGCCACAGGTGCACCAAATGAGCCCAGCTGGACCCAGCAGGCCAACTCCAAACAGAACTATGCAGGCCACAGATCTAGTAGCACTGGGGCTGGGGCTATTGAACCAACAGGCAGCACTGTACACGATGGCAGTAATGGTGCAGAGGAGGAGGAGGCGGAGGTGGAGGAGGCGCAGGCGGAACTTATCAAACCCTGTACCCATGCCAAACCCTATTGTCCATCCGGCACGACCCCACAGGCAGCCTTCAATACCCCGCATCAGGGCCTCACCCTGGAACCTGACCCCAGGACAGAGCCGCACATTATACCGGCTGGACCGTCCAACAATCATGTATATCACTGTCATGATCTCTGCTTCCAAAAGGTCAGGGTTTTCCCAACTCCCTTGGAAGCAGATCCATAACCCAGGTTCCGAGTGCCAACCAGTCCCAATTGGGACCTTTTGGACCCAGTCCTGGCGCCAGTGGCACCAGGCTCATAAATGTGCCCAGTCCCAGCGCTGGAAGCGCCGGGCTCATAATGCTTGGGTGGACTTACCTGCAGCAGACCATGCTGCTTACTTGCCTGCCAGTTGAGCCTCTGATCCTCTTCTGTTTGGAACTACTTTTCCTGTTGGGTGGGGCAGGAGCCACTCCCTAGATTCAGAACACTGGAACTCTTCTGGAAAGCAGGAACTCTTTTCTTACCTAGGCGTGGCTGTGGAAGGAGACACCTAAGCACTACAGGAGGCTATTTAAACCACACCCGATGGATGAATCTTGCTTTGCGTTATTCTGCATCCTCTGCAGCAGAACGCTCATCGTGTCTTCTGCATCTGATCCTGGGCCTAAGGAAAAAGGCTTACCATCCTGAATCCAGTCTTCAGCAACACCTATAAAGACAAGAAAGAACAGGTTAGCATTACGGTCTTCAGTGACAGCTCTTCACTTACCTGGTCCATGGGCTGTCACCAACGCCTCGCGCTGCATTCCGGCATCTGAAAGACAAAGGCTTACCTACTCTTCGTGCGCTACGGAGGTCTTCACACTGCATTCCGGCATCTGAAAGACAAAAGCTTACCAACTCTTCGCACGCTCCGGAGGCCTTCGGCGCTGCATCCCGCATCTGAAAGACAAAACAAGGTGCGTTTAAAGACATTGGGGAACTTTAATACTCACGTGCCATTACTCCTTTCCACATCTAACCCAGTGGGTATTCCGGCACCCTGCAGCCGCTCCGAACTTGTACCTGCAAAATAAAAAGACAGTTAGAGCGCATCGTGAAGCAGGCAACAAGCGCTTACTTACGTGCTTCCAGGCGCTTCTATTCATCACACGGGCTCCATCTTCAACTCACTTCAGCCCGTCATCCGCCATCGCCGGAACCCTGCAAAACAAGAAACATCATTACTAAAGACTTTAAAGACATTAGAATTACTCGAAACTTACCGTTCGTGCAGTAAACGACGGACAGCAGTCCTCTGAAGTCAAGAGGCCTGCTCCCCTTATCTAGTGAAGAAACTGGTTACAGCACCCTGCCCCGAGGCAGATGGAGAGCACGGCGTTCACTTACCTAAGGTGAGAGCGTTAACCTTTGGGGTTCTACAGGAGAAGAGAAAGGGAAGAAGAGAGAGACATTCAATAACCCAGTTCCTTAATCCCATATTTTCTATCTGCAGACATCTTACCCTTCAAGTCAGACATACAGTGCACAGAGGTCCAGCCCAAAGAGCCAGCCGTGTGTTACACATCACCTTTGCAGATACGGTATACGCCCAGTCAAGACCGGCGCCACTACGGGAATCAGGTGAGCGTTACAGAACGCAAAGCCTACCACAAAACTCCCGTCCAGGCGCTATGGAAACCTCGGATACCGACCAGCTAGCCCAGTTACTTGGGGAACTAAGGGCAGAAGTGCATGCAGCCCGTCAGGAAACGAACGCTCTAAGAAGGGAACTGATTATTTCCAAGGAGCGAACAGATGATCTCGCTAGACAATTGCTACAGTCACAAGCCGGACAGACCCCGTTACCCGCTTCTGGGGGAAATCTTCCTTCTACATCCTCTATGAATCCAGTGCAGATCAACCTACCTGGGAATGTACCTCTGGCTCCGCCCGAACGATTTTCTGGTGACCCAAAGAGGTTTGCAGTATTTATCAATCAGTGCCGGTTGCATTTCTTATGCCGGCCAGCAGCCTTTCCAACTGATCAAGCTAAAGTAGCTTTCGTGCTTTCGTACCTTAGTGGCAATGCGGCAGACTGGTCGATACCTCTAGTAAATCAAGATGATCCGGTCCTCCATGATTTTCAAGCTTTTCAGCTCAGTATGGAAAAACTGTTCGCAAGACATTCACAGGGGCAGGCCTTGGACAATGAGCTTCTTTCGTTGCGACAAGGTAATCAAGACCTTTTGGCTTATATTGCGTCTTTCAACAGACTGATAGTGGAAACTCAATGGCCTGAGGACAAAAGGATTACGCTGTTTTATAGAGGTCTACGTGGAGAGCTCAAAGATGTGTTAGCCCAAGTAGTGAATCCCCCACAAGATTGTTCGGACTATATAGACTTAGTCGTTCAAATAGATCACAGACTGCAGAACAGGAAGGCCGATCGTTCCAAGTTTGATGCTGGAGTATTTTCCAAACCGCCAACTCCTTCCAAAGGAGTAGACCCCGGGGAACCCATGCAAATAGGGGGTCTGAAAGGTCCTCTAACACAAAAGGAGCGGGAAAGGAGAAAACAGTTGCAATTATGCCTCTATTGCGGAAACTCAGGGCACTTTCTTCGAGACTGTCCGGTGAAACCTGCCAAGAAGGCAGTAGGAGCTGCAGTTACCAAAGTTACAAACTCTGAGCAGGGAAACGACCTTGCCCGACAAGAATAGAGGTCCTCTTGCCGAGCGTGAAAACCAGTTCCGTGACCTCGCATTTCGTGATACCTATGGTCCTCATTAGCCCTGATAATCCGGATCGATTACATGCAATTGAAGCTTACGTCGACAGCGGTGCCATCGGCAATTATGTGGATCATGAAATGGTTTTGAGGATGAATCTAACTCTTTGTCCCAAGGCTGTAAAGGACGTCATTACTACGGTGGATGGTACGGAGATAGCCTCCGGGCCAGTAACGCATACCACTCAAGAGGTGACGCTAGTAAGTCAAGATGGACACCATGAGAAGATCGTGTTCGATGTGATCAAGGCCCCTCAGTTTCAGATTATTCTAGGAATACCTTGGTTAGAGAAACACAATCCTCTGATCGATTGGCGAGCAAGAACGGTCCAGTTTCCAGAATGTGTCTCTACTTGTCACCCTCCACCTGGTGTTGCACTGGCAGCAATTTCTTCAGAGACTCCCCAGTTACCTCCCGAATACCTAGAATACCAAGATGTTTTCCGGAAGGATCAGGCTAACTCTCTACCTCCTCATAGGTCTTATGACTGCCAGATAGACCTGATACCTGGATCTACTCCTCCTTGTAGTAGAATTTATGCCCTCACCGAGCCTGAGAACCTTCACCTTCGACAATACCTGGATCAATACCTGGCAAATGGGTTTATTCTTCCTTCCAAGTCCCCTGCTTCTTCAACTTTGTTCTTCGTTCCAAAAAAGGAAGGAGACCTTAGAACTTGTATAGATTATCGCTCTCTGAACCAGATCACCGTTAAGAATAGATATCCGTTACCTTTGATCCCTGAACTCCTGGACCAAGTCAGAAAAGCATGCATATATACAAAGCTGGATCTTAGAGGAGCCTACCACTTGGTACGAGTAAAAGAGGGCGATGAATGGAAGACGGCCTTCCGCACCAAGTATGGACTATTTGAATATCAGGTCATGCCCTTCGGACTTTGCAATGCCCCGGCCGCCTTTCAATATTTTATGAACGATGTCCTCAGAGAGCTCATAGATGTGTGTGTTGTTGTTTACATTGACGACATCCTCGTTTATTCTTCATCGGAATCTGAACATCGGAAACACGTGAAAATGGTCCTCGAAAGATTGCGTCAACACAAACTTTTCGCTAAGTTGGAAAAATGTGTTTTCAACGTGACTGAAGTTGAATTCTTGGGATTCATATTATCACCTGGCGGAGTGCGTATGGATTCAAAAAAGGTCGATGCAGTTCTCAAATGGCCATCACCATCCTCCGTAAAAGGTGTGCAAAGCATGTTAGGCTTCGCTAACTTTTACCGCAGGTTTATCCCCGAATTCTCTCGAATAGTCCAGCCCATCACTGCCTTGTTAAAGAAAAACAAACGTTTTGAATGGTCTACCGAGGCGGAACAAGCTTTCCAGGATTTGAAGACTAAATTTATCTCTGCACCAATCTTAAAACACCCTCGCCCCGAACTCCCCTACATCGTGGAAACTGATGCTTCAAGCCTTGCCATGGGGGCAGTTCTATCACAAAAGGACCCGGTAACCAATCAGTTGCATCCCGTGGCATTTTGGTCCCGCAAATTCTCGCCTCCTGAAATCAATTACACGATTACTGACAAGGAACTTCTGGCTATCAAGTCTGCCTTTAAGGCTTAGCGGCATTATCTGCTGGGGGCCCGACACACCGTTACTGTGATTACGGATCACCGAAACCTGCAATATTTGAAAACCACAAAAGCCCAATCCTCTAGACAACTCCGTTGGGCATTATTCTTTGCCGAGTTTGACTTCATAATTACCTATCGACCTGGTACAAAGAACGGTAAAGCTGATGCCCTTTCTCGGATGGGAGTGGAAGAACACTTGATCAACCCTAAACCTGTACCAATCATTCCCGAACAAAGAATTCTGGGTGTAATCGCCACAGAATCCATAGAGGAAGTTAAGGATAAGGCCAGGCAACTTGTAACTCCAGCAGACATACAGAATTGGCATCTGCAGGGAAAGGACTTTGCAGTAAAGGACAACTTATTGTATTTCCAAGAACGATTATACCTACCCAGCACAGATTTACAGAAAAAAGTAATCTCTTGTTATCACGATTCTTTAATGGAAGGACATCCCGGTATGGCCAAGACCTCAGAAAAGATCAAGCGCTACTTCTGGTGGCCGTCTTGGAAAAAAGATATCAGAGACTTTGTAATGTCCTGTGGAGTATGCGCCCAAAACAAGAGTCAAAAGGAAAGACCAGCAGGCCTCTTACGCCCTATTGACATCCCACCTCGCCCTTGGCATACGCTTTCTATGGACTTCATCACCGATCTACCTCCATGCTCCGGATACAATACGATTCTAGTAATCGTGGACTTATTCTCCAAGATGGCGCATTTCATTCCGCTCAAAGGCTTGCCAACAGCAGCAACTCTGGCCCGAGAATTTCTCGAAAACATCGTCCGACTGCACGGTTTTCCTTCGGTTCTAATTTCGGATCGAGGTAGTCAATTTATTTCTCATTTTTGGCGAAGTTGCTGTCGGTCGGCTCAAATTGATGTGAGACTATCGACCAGTCACCACCCTCAGACCGACGGACAAACCGAGAGGACCAATCAAACTCTGGAACAGTATTTACGCTGCATGCTGCAACAAACTGAAAAAACTTGGAAAGACATCCTTTGGATAGCCGAATATGCCTACAATAACTCTGTCAATTCGGGAACTGGGAAAACCCCGTTTTTTCTTTTGTACGGCAGTCACCCTCGAACCTCGGAGTTGGATCCCCTCCAAGATCTTGAAAGACCAGCAGTAGACTACCTGCATTCTACAATCACCCAAGCCTTTAAGGAAGCTGTTTCTCACCTTCAAAGGGCTAAAGAACAATACAAGAAAGGAGCAGATCAACATCGGAAGGAAGCCCCTCAATATCAAGTAGGGGATCAAGTCTGGTTATCCACCAAATATCTACCTCTAAAAGGGCCACGCACATTCAACCCAAGATACCTTGGTCCCTATTCCATCACTACCATAGTAAACCCAGTAGCGGTCAAGTTGGACTTGCCCCCGCACATGAAGATACATCCGGTCTTCCACGTCTCTCTATTAAAACCCGTGCAACCTCAAACCCGACTAACTAAATCTCCAAAACCTATCCTAGTTGATGGAGAACTCGAGTTTGAAGTCAAAAGCATTCTGGACTCCAAGATCTCCAAATCTAAACTATTTTACCTAATTGACTGGAAAGGCTACGGCCCCCAAGAGAGATCCTGGGAACCTGCTGAATATGTCCACGCTCCTCGTCTAATCAAAAGATTTCACCGAACATTTCCTGACAAGCCAAAACCCCCGGAGAAGCCCGGTTTGGGAGGGGCCTTGAGGGGGGGTACTGTCATGATCTCTGCTTCCAAAAGGTCAGGGTTTTCCCAACTCCCTTGGAAGCAGATCCATAACCCAGGTTCCGAGTGCCAACCAGTCCCAATTGGGACCTTTTGGACCCAGTCCTGGCACCAGTGGCACCAGGCTCATAAATATGCCCAGTCCCAGCGCTGGAAGCGCCGGGCTCATAATGCTTGGGTGGACTTACCTGCAGCAGACCATGCTGCTTACTTGCCTGCCAGTTGAGCCTCTGATCCTCTTCTGTTTGGAACTACTTTTCCTGTTTGGTGGGGCAGGAGCCACTCCCTAGATTCAGAACACTGGAACTCTTCTGGAAAGCAGGAACTCTTTTCTTACCTAGGCGTGGCTGTGGAAGGAGACACCTAAGCACTACAGGAGGCTATTTAAACCACACCCGATGGATGAATCTTGCTTTGCGTTATTCTGCATCCTCTGCAGCAGAACGCTCATCGTGTCTTCTGCATCTGATCCTGGGCCTAAGGAAAAAGGCTTACCATCCTGAATCCAGTCTTCAGCAACACCTATAAAGACAAGAAAGAACAGGTTAGCATTACGGTCTTCAGTGACAGCTCTTCACTTACCTGGTCCATCGGCTGTCACCAACGCCTCGCGCTGCATTCCGGCATCTGAAAGACAAAGGCTTACCTACTCTTCGTGCGCTCCGGAGGTCTTCACACTGCATTCCGGCATGTGAAAGACAAAAGCTTACCAACTCTTCGCACGCTCCGGAGGCCTTCGGCGCTGCATCCCGCATCTGAAAGACAAAACAAGGTGCGTTTAAAGACATTGGGGAACTTTAATACTCACGTGCCATTACTCCTTTCCACATCTAACCCAGTGGGTATTCCGGCACCCTGCAGCCGCTCCGAACTTGTACCTGCAAAATAAAAAGACAGTTAGAGCGCATCGTGAAGCAGGCAACAAGCGCTTACTTATGTGCTTCCAGGCGCTTCTATTCATCACACGGGCTCCATCTTCAACTCACTTCAGCCCGTCATCCGCCATCGCCGGAACCCTGCAAAACAAGAAACATCATTACTAAAGACTTTAAAGACATTAGAATTACTCGAAACTTACCGTTCGTGCAGTAAACGACGGACAGCAGTCCTCTGAAGTCAAGAGGCCTGCTCCCCTTATCCAGTGAAGAAACTGGTTACAGCACCCTGCCCCGAGGCAGATGGAGAGCACGGCGTTCACTTACCTAAGGTGAGGGCGTTAACCTTTGGGGTTCTACAGGAGAAGAGAAAGGGAAGAAGAGAGAGACATTCAATAACCCAGTTCCTTAATCCCATATTTTCTATCTGCAGACATCTTACCCTTCAAGTCAGACATACAGTGCACAGAGGTCCAGCCCAAAGAGCCAGCCGTGTGTTACACATCACCTTTGCAGATACGGTATACGCCCAGTCAAGACCGGCGCCTCTACGGGAATCAGGTGAGCGTTACAATCACCATCATGATAGAGGACGACATCAGCAGCCACATTGACACCACCACCGCCCCCCCCCCCGAAGGTGGTGTTGGTACTGCATTTCCTTGGCACCGGAACTTATCAGCACACAGTTGGTGAGCTGCACTGGCTTTCACAACCCTGCTTCTCCAAAATACTGGTACAGGTACTGGATGCCCTGTTGCGCCATGTGTCTGAACACATCGCCCTACCCCGTACCCTTGCCCAGGTCATTGCCACCAAGTTGGCCTTCCATGCCATTGCAGGCATGCCAAATTGCATAGGGGCAGTAGACTACACCCACATAGAGCTGACAGTACCACGTGCTATCAAGATGGTGTACCGCAATAGGAAAGTGTACCACTCACTGAATGTACAGATGGTATGTGAGGCCGCACAAGTGATAACACATTGCTGTGCACATTTCCCGGGATCAACACATGACTCAATGGTTCTGCACAATTCAACATTGCCACGGTACATGGAACGCTACGCTGGACAAAGCACATGGCTATTGGGTGAGTAGAACTGCCAATGCACAGTCCCTGTGGAAGTGGGGTGTGTGTACAGGGCAATGACCTATGTGATTGGGCTGCTACGACTGCACATGCATCACCTCCCCGCCTATTGAGTGAATGGTCAGCACAACCCACACATCACAAAGCTACACATGACTGGTTGCCACAGGGTGCCCGTACACACCCTGCCACATGACACACACAGCCAATACTACCACTGGCCCATACAACTGGAGCCACTCAATACATCCACCCGCAATATGCACCAATGCCCCCCCAATGCACATGATGCCTGCACATGAGACATCCTGCATCAACAACATCATCACAGTCAATTGATTGACTCCGCCATGTGTGTGCATCACTGCAAAATGCCATACTTACCAACCAATATTTCCTGCAGGGGCAACTACACATGCACATCAATTTGTTGGTCAATGTCCAGATGCCAACATCCACTACAATGACCCAGGAATGGCATTCAACCACCGGTCCAACCACTGCTTGCCACATATGGATGAATGATGAATGACTCATGATTGCACTGCATCTGATGAAGACATGATACAACAAACACTGACATATCCCTCACATTTACATCCCATGTAGGTGATGCTGGATATGAACTCACGCCATGGCTGATGGCGCCTGTACGGAGGGCAAGGAACAGGCATGAGGAGGCGTACAACAGGGCACATGTCCGCACACGTGGCATGATTGAGAGGACATTTGGACTACTGAAGGCCCGGTTCCGCTGCTTGAGCAGATCTGGCGGATCACTGCTCTACAGCCCAGTGAAGACGGGTAAAATCACACTTGTTTGTGCCATGCTGCACAATCTGTGCTTGCGCAGGAACATTCCGCTGCCCCCAGATGCAGAGGATGAAGATGGGGATGGAGATGGGGATGGGTATGGGATGGCTGCACCTCCCCCTGGGGGTGCACAAGATGGACAACAAGCACGGGATACACTGATTTGCATTTACTTTTGAAAGACTGCACATTGACAGCATTGCATGGATATGACGATGCCAGATAATAAATTGATGCACTGCAAATGAAATGATGTTGTCCACTCATGAATGATTTTTTCATTGATGATATCATTTTTAACATTACAACAGGGAAGAAGGTGCATTGGGTAGGGAAGCTGTACAGCTGTGCCCACCCACCACCCAAACGTACCCACCCCCAACCAGGCCCTAAATCACTAACCCCCTAATGGACCTCCCACACCACCCAAATGTACCCACCCCCAACTAGGCCCCAAATCACTAACCCCCTAATGGACCTCCCACACCACCCAAACGTACCCAACCCCTTACACCCTTCTTGTCCCTATGTGTCCTGCAGTGCCAAAGACACATGCCATCATTTGCGTGTGCGCTTCTGCTCATGGGCATCCTTGCCAGAGGGCCCTGTTAGGCGACTTGAGCACCTCCGTGGGCTAGCAGAGGTGGAGCTGGATGGGGTGGTGCTAGTGGATGGCACCATTGCTGGCATTGGTGGCAACCATCCCAGATATGCCTGCTGGGCAAGAAACATAGACTCAGCAATACTGGAAGTGTTGTTATTGCCCTCCCGCACATGGCGTGCCAGGGTGACTATGGTGGTGGCAAAGCGCCCAATTGACCTGGAGAGCCAACTCACAGATGTGCTGTAGCTCTCCCTCTGCAGCCTGGACTCCTCAAGCTGCCTTTCCACTACCTGGGTGAGGGTAGCCTGCTGGTCCTCCATCCACTGCATTCGAGCATTCAGCTCAGCCATTGAGGGGGTTGGCGACCTCATCGGACTGCGTAGTGATGTCGGGCTGAACTGGAAGTCATGGAAGGATGCCAAGTCATCCAGGTTGGGCACCTCCCCCTGTGGCCCTACATCTGACTGCAGTGCTGGGGCACTGTTGTCGCTGCCTGCAGCCTCCTCCGTAGTGCAGATATTTTCTGGGGTGGGTTGTGTAGGCATGATGGGTGCCCGTGGCACCTGTGTGGCAGCAGGCAGCGTGGAGATGGTGGTGCTGGTGGCCGGTACATGTGTACCAGATGCAGCTGGTGGCAGAGTTACTGAGCTGCTAGCGTCATCCTCCTGGGCAGGGGCGCTGGCTTGCACACGTGCAGGTGCCGATTGCCTCGGCTGCTGTGTGGTGTCACTGTCACTTGAAAAGGCTGTGGAAACACAGAGGGCATGCTATTAGTAATGTGGTGGTACCTGATGGGTGCATCGCATGCATCAGACAGGTTGAGCAGTGAACATTTGCATTCACACGCATATGATTGTTGATGGTCATGAATTGTAGGGATGTTGATCATCGTCTGGGTCATGATTCGGTCCTTCTGGGCACACATGCACTGGCTGAGGGGGGTTGTTACCGGGTCCTTTGGGGCACTCATGCACTGGCTGGGGGGGTTGTTAATGGGTCCTTTGGGGCACTCATCACTCATGCACTGGCTGGGGGGGGTTGTTGTTAATGGGTCCTTTGTGGCACTCATGCACTGGCTGGGGGGGATTGTTAATGGGTCCTTTGGGGCACTCATGCACTGGCTGGGGGGTGTTGTTAATGGGTCCTTTAGGGCACTCATCACTCATGCACTGGCTGGGGGGGTGTTATTAATGGGTCCTTTGAGGCACTCATGCACTGGCTGGAGGGGTTGTTAATGGGTCCTTTGCGGCACTCATGCACTGGCTGGGTGGGTTGTTAATGGGTCCTTTGGGGCACTCATGCACTGGCTGGGGTGGGGATTGTTAATGGGTCCTTTGGAGCACTCCTGCCCTCAACAAGTACTCATATGGCATTCACATTTGTGCACTTACCAGCATCTGCAGGTGGGCTCACTCCTGCCTCAGCATCCCCAATCCCATGGATGGCCTCAAGGTGGAGGACACTGCTGCAGCGCTCCTCCCATGTCTGCAGCCTCAGTGGGGAAGGGGGCCCTCCACCTGTGCCACTGCTGCATTGCCGGTGTGTGCAATCACGTTACGCACCCTCAGTCTGAGGTCGTCCCACCTCTTGTGGCAGTCATTGACGCTCGTTGTAGTCACACCCACAGCTGTGCACTTGCGTGCAGCTTCGGCCCACACATCCTTCCTGCGCTGCTGAGTTGCACGCCGTTGGTCTGCACTAAACAGCATTTCGGCATGCTGCACTCTGTGGTCCACCAATACAGTGAGGTTCGCCTCGCTGAAGCGTTGTTTGCGTTGCCTCTGGGCAGGTATCCTGGCTGCCATGCTGGTGGTCCTTTTTGGCTTCACAGTGTGCAGATTTAGCCTGTGCTGACTCTGGATGGCAGTGGATTGTGCTTTATATGATGGCCGCCTCTCTATTTCCGGTTTTCGCTGTCATGGTATTTCCGCTTCCATGTCCATGAGGACGGCGGCGGACACGGTTTTTACACTGCTTGTGGGGCCGCTATGTCCATTTCCGTGGGTGTTTACGTGGTGACGGTGACACCGTTTCCACGTCCGTGTGGTGCGTGCAACCGACAGCCCCTAATCGGCCGATCTTTCTGCAACTTTGCGGACGCGGAAACTTTATTACCGTCGTCACGGAATCACCGCATTCCGGACTGGAGAACTTGTAATGAGGCCCATTGTTTCTTAAACACTTTTCCTTTTTGCATACACTACTGTCCCACACCATTTTGTATTTAGAAGTATTGATTGTCAGTAGGTTTATAATTATAGGCCCTTTTATATTGACAGACTCGACTAGGACAGTGTTACTATTATTTGATGGTTGTAGCTTGCTTCCATCCCTAGATTTAGATAGGCATGTAACCAACCCTTTAACACCCTTGAACTGTGTCTCATTCTGTGTCGGTCTTCATTAATGATACCGACCCTTTCCTTACAGTAGTGTCATATACATATTTTAAATAATGATATACAGTTCTAAACATTAAGTCCAATTGGTGTTCTGATACTAGTGGATCGAGAATGCTAAACATTGTAATGGTTTTCTGTTCAAATCACCAGCTCTCCTTGATGTCTGCACTTTTTAAAGATGGCAAACTTCATCTGTGTGATGCAATGCTTCCTTTGTAACAAAGTGCCTTGTAAACACTGATTTTTGGTTTTGAGTATGCACGTTTGACTTGTACTCTGTTCCCATAGTTTTCCCTTTCCTTTCAGTCTTACCTAAGTAAAAGAAATGATGCAAGGTCACATGACAACATCGATTACACACTTTCAGTATCTTAGTAGAAAAATAACTCTACCAGTTTTTCTTCCAATTTGTACAGCTTACAATTGTCCTCTCCTTCAAATATGCCATCCCAGTACTTAACAGACCAAGCTTCACAATCAGGGTCTCCTTTCATATTCCAGAATACGAATGTGTCGTTTTGTGTTATAAAAGATATTTGCCTAATCCAACCTACAATTGTATAAGTATCTACACGATTAAATGAATTATGTTATGGTTTGCAAGATTGTTTGTCTATGTAAAGCATTGCAGCACTGTGCAAACACTTGTGTTACAGCACACGATAGTCTCACTGTACACATACTACTATTACATCTCACAAACACAGGCACACACAGCTGTATCCATTCACACTCGCAGTGCCTTGAAACATGCATTGTTTTTACTGCAAACATGCTGCATTACTGCAAACACTGTCATAATACATGTGCATAAGGCAGCACATGAGTGCACAGAAATGAAATTATGTGAACATTAACAGTGCCAGTCCAGAAACACAATGCTCAGCACAACAAAAATGTGTGCAGCGACACCACTGCGTACAGCTAGTGTGCGGTTAGAGAGATGATTATGTTGCATGATAGGGTGGAGGCCTGCAATACCCTTATGACTCTATAAAGACCTACACCTAAGTGTCTCCTTACAAACAGTCTTTGTATGAAGGAAGCTTGTTGTAATTGTTTCTTTAATCTATTGAGTGACCTGCCACTGAAGCTCTAGACATAATATCAACTGTTTGACCTTTTGGCGTCAACTGGTGACCTTCCTGTTCCTGAACTGACTTCTCTAGCTCTGCAGTACACTATAAAATAATTAACATACAAACATAACATCGTTAGTGACCCTGGAGTTGTGTACCTCATAAACACACACTTAGGGCCTGGTTTACAAAAGCATTTTACAATGGTACAATCTCATTGTAAATCAGGCCCTAAGTCTTCAGCATTGTGGCGCTATATGATAACATAACTCCTAAGCGACTGCCAATATCACAATAACCTATGCTTGTGGATATTATGTTGCACATATTGTATGCACATTTTCACAAAAGTTGTGCGGTACAACTGTTTGTACATTGAGACTGGTATCTGTGCAATAGCAGCACTGTAAAATGTGTGTTCACAAAAAAACTGAATATAACCTGAATCAGCAAATATTTCACTAGTTTCACAACTGTGTTTACGGCAAGAGGGGCACATCTCGGTACAGTGGTAAAAGTGCAAATGTAGTAACATAAATGCGAGCACAGTAATACAATTGTGTCAAGTAACAATTGCGTGTCGGGTGGCACAAGATGGACCCTGATTGTCAAATGGAACCAATAGCAAGAATAATAGGTGAGGCCACCGGTCTTTGCAAGAGTCTGCTAGAGGTCAGCTGGTATGGAGACACATCCCCTAGTTAGAAATATACTAACTGGACAGTGACAAAAGTGTGCGTCAATTTCACTTCCAACTGCCCTTGTTGTCCGGGATCAGGAGACTGTGGTATCAAGTCTAGAAGTAGCAATGGGAAAACCCAAATCTTGACCTACCTCATCTGGAAAAGCAAAGCAGAATCAAAAAACATCACATCTCACGCAAAACCAAACAGTAACACATCAAGCAAAGAAATATAAGAACTCTCTAACATGTTCATAAAAGCAAGAGTTGAGCCTCCTCCAGCTAGGCATCAAGACTCTGGAACAACATCCCTGCCTGCACACATCAGACCACCTCCCACAATTCCGAAAGGAGGTGAAGACACACATCTTCAAAGACCTGCTCATTACCCCGAATAATATATCCTCTTTGACCTCCTATATCAGTCCCACTCATGTTCATCTGCCCCCAAAACCCTTTCACATACCCAGGTTCTTCCCCTCCAGACTGCCACTATACAGAAGTGTTTCGTCTTCACCACTCTGCACCCGGGCCCCTTTGCTGTATAGATAGGAACTTGCTATGATGTAATGTATGCACATTATGCATACACACATATTACATTTTACAAAAGCCTTTGTGCAGAAAAATTACTTTTAAAGGCTAAAGTGCCTGCTTTCCTCTGGAATGTGTACATCTCCACCGCCATTGTTTCAGCCGCAAGGCCAATGAGGCATTCTATGAAACAAGCCATTTTCAGTTGCCAGATAGTGTGTGTCTGTCTAGAACTTTTGCTTTACTCTTAAGTGTTCACACTGTGCATCCTCCACATGGGTCTGCTTGCCTTGCCATTTTTGCAGATCACGCTGACAGTGGCCAATCTGCTAATGTGGTCCCAAATCAAGATGGCAGGTGCTGGGTCTGCATGTGGCAGGTGCCGGGTCTGCATGTGGCAGGTGCCGGGTCTGCATGCGTCTGTGTCTCGTCTGAATTATATTCCAAGTAGTTGTGAACACATTTCGATTGTGAATATTTTGTGCTGCAAGAAGATGTTGGCATGGCGACAATGGTTTTGTTATTTCAGATGGTGTGTGTTCTTCTGTAGAGCAGCATCCGGATCCTGCATTTAACGTTTGCATTGGGATGCCGTGGTGTTTTTATCACCTTCGATGTATGATATTACCTAAAAACGTTTAAAGGTTTCCCACAAGTCGAACATGCTCATTAAATATCTTATAATTGTTTTGCAAGCATACATGAAGCCCTGAAATGATCAAAGCTCCAGACACCTATATTAAGGTCCCTTCTATTATCTTGAATAAGATTTATGAATTCAATTATTTTTTAAAACCGAAGCAAACCCTTTGAATATTGTGTGATCCCCTAATGCAAACAATTTAATCTTTCCATAACAGTATATCCATGAATCACATTTTTATTTACAAATTAATATACTCCTTAAGTGGTGAAAGTTATGTAATTTGTAGTACACGTGCAGTCATTGAAAATGTCATGAAACATATGCATTGTTCTTCCACAGTGGTTTGTTGACCATAAAGAGATAGATTAGCCATGAAGCTCTGAATGTCTTACAAGAAAGAAGGTGAGCCCCAAAAGATTGCAAGATCACACTCCTTCCAAACAGAAGACATTGAAGGGATAGACACATCTTCCCAGTGTAAGGGGTGACATGTAATAAACTCGAATTGCCCTTTCATGAGAATGAGCTATATTTGAGAATTATTGACTTTGTCATTTCTTAAAAATGGGGGTTTTACCCCATAACTCCTTCTCCACATTTTCAACACCTATACTCTGCTTCCTCTTTTAGAACCCTCTGACCTTCCTTTTCACCCGTGTTTCATCTTTTCATTGCTCGATCCCTACTAACACATATATTCCCTTTACCAACATTATTTTTCTCAATGGTGGGGTCGAATGGCTGGATTCTGGACAGAATTGGTGAATCAGTGACTATCCACGGTTGAAGTATCTCCAGAGTGAGTTCCCCGATGTGGTTGAAGGCAAGGAGCCCATGCAATTGGTGAGGATAGGATATCTCAGGGGCAATGGGCTCGCCTTGGAAGCAAGACGACGCAGAGCAACACAGGTTTGATCCCCGGGTCCACGCTTAGAAACCTCTGGGTATTAAGCGCATTATGAATAACCAATTACAATCACAAGGGAATTCTTGGTAAGGAAGTGAAGATCCAAGAGTTCCTGAAACCCACATGCACTCAGTGAAGCATTCCAAGGTGGTTGGCGAGGTCTCCAAATGTAGAGCAGGGCTGGGATGGTCCAAAGAAGCAATAAACAAGATAAATATGACCATTGAGTGATCATTCGGGAATGAGCAGCCGGGAAGGCATAAAGCTATGGATAATCTCGACTTGGTTCTCAGTGTCGATTTTCGGGCAAAAAGCCCCGTAGGCGAGAATGGAAAAAAAGGGACTTGAGGTGGGACAGAAAGAATGCCTACACCTCCTCTGCCCCCGGAATTAGAAGGTGGAAACGTTTGGCAGATTTAGTTGATGGAGGTTGGGTTAGGCGTCCAAAAACATCATGTGGACTTGACAGACAAAATTGTGGATTTTAGGGATAAAGGTCTCATTATGCGTTTTCTTCCAAGTCCTTCTTTTTTCGTTGAGGGTTCTGAAGCATTACGTTTACCGCAAGTCCCTTTCTGGCTTATTTGGCTAGATCCAGAGACTCTGTAAGAAGTGGATGGATCACTTCCACTTGTGTGTTCTGGCCCCCTCCACCCATCTCTTCAGTGTATCAATATGCAGTGGCGACAGATTCATGTCTCTGGGTTGACCCCGGGCTTGTGTGCCGGGCACTGCTTAATATGGTGAATCCATCCCATTGAACAGCTTCCATTGCCATGGATCACTCCAGACTGCTCCTTCCCTTTGGCAGTCGTAAACGAGTGACACCCTGTATATCCATAGGGATCGGAATAGTGATCCTCATTGGCAGGCTTCAGATTCCTTGCATCAAGTGGATACACCTACAGGGGAAATTCCATTTTGGAGTTTCCTTGCTGGGTACCCACTTTGTGGGGGAACGTTAGAGGATGGGGCGGACCCAGAGAAGTGCACACCGTCTTCTCACCAAGCCTTGCTGAAAATACCCGTCATGTCTGGCTGGCCCAATCTGCCCATCAAGCCAGAAAATTATGGTTTCAAGATTGGTTTCAAGGTTCACAGCTGATGTCTTAGATTAAAATATTGCTATAGCCCTTGCCCGGGACAAATGAAAACTTTCTGCAACCAAGTGATTTGAAATGGTACAGATGGGCGATTGCTATACGGATGACTGAGTTTGAGGTAAATATAATGGGGTTTCCATTTTGCTCCTCCCGCTTAACAGATTCACATTTAAGGCAAGAGTTTATACATGCCACCCCTTTCTGGAACTAAATTGTAATGTGTACAGTTTCCAATATGCCCAGCAGTAGGACCATGTGGGTTGGCACTGTCTCCTTTGCTTAATGTTGCCACCATGTGAACCACCTCCAACGATGTCCTGTGCTTCTCATGGAAATAACATGACCCTTTAATGAAGAACGCTCGAGTCAGGTTTATTAAAGATCAGCTCAAAGTTTATTCTTCTCCTTCTGTAGTTCATGAAGTAAATATGGAAAGCACCCAACAGTACACCCTCTGATCAGGCATGACAGGAACTTATTGTCATCCATGGGACAACTACTCGCAGAAAATAGCTGAGCTTCCCTGCATCATCACGTACGCTCCATCATTCTTGCCCGCCGTTTTGCTTGACCTGAAGCCAGGGTTCCCGCACCAATATGAACGCATAAAGATGAGGAACGGAGGGTTTGTTATGGATGGCAACTTGACTTTCATCTCCCTCTATAGATCAGTGATCTGCGTTCTAGACTGTGCTTTGTCTTTGTTTCATTGCACAGAATGTTCCATCCTCCCTATCCAAACTCTTTAATCCCAATCAGCCAATCAGTTGCGTAAGGACAGCCTTGAAGAATCCTCTACCATCCACCGTGCGAGGTACAAATAACTGGGGGAGATCACTCTATGATCAAGACACCACCTTCTGGAATGCTCTTCCCTCCACCTCAGGTCTAAAATTGATTTCCTGGAATAACAGACAGTTTAAGACACATTCCACAAGAGAGATCAACCCTAATCCATACTCTTTTGATCTACTCCACATCACCTGCTTACAAGCCTGACTGAAGTCACAGGGCTATTTCCCCCAGCCACAACAATCCAACTAGCCCATAGCACTCCTTCCGATACAACCCCATGATAGAATTTGTTTTTCTCAGTAATCCTGTCTCCAAAAATGCCTTGAAGCATACATCTTTTGGAGAGAAGCCTTAAAACACCCCTAAATATATACCCAGAAAACCATGGTAGATCGGAAGAAATTCAAATATCCACAGTGAACCAGCTCATACTTACTGTAGATGCTCTTTTACCTTGTGCACACACTACCTATGGAACAACGAAGCAGAGGCCAGGTTTTAGAAGCTACATAAGTGTATTACTTCTCTCAATCCAATCTCCCCCTCTTACGTTCTCACACCACGCCTCACTCCTTCTCTTCCACTATCTCTTGAAAGGGCCTTTCTTCTCTAGCACCACACAACAGTCCTCCTCACGATGTGCGGTCACACTTCCTCTGCTAGCCGTTTAGGTTTCTTTATCATCCTGCGGGGTGTCTTGCTGCCACTGGACATTATGAGTTCTTCATTTATATCCTCCAATGGGTTCCTTCTCTTTCATTCCAGACCCACGGTCAGGATTTTCTGTCACCTCTGGTGTCCCAAGTTCATTCTCTTCTTCAGTTGGTCTTTGCAGATGTTCGAAGGAAGATGCATTTCTGATCATTTCCTGGTGATCTCTTTGTGCTGTTATCATGGTTCCTTTTGTATCAATCACTTTGACTGGAGTGGATGCACATCGAGTGTGAGTTCTCTTTTCTTGTGTTTGTCTCACCAGGACTTCATCTACGACTATTAATTATTTCGGTTTTGCTCTCCTCTCGTCGTCTGTACATTCATTTGCTCATTGTTTCCTTTCCATGGGCCTCATTCTGAGTTGGGCAGTAAGGGATACAGGGCACTGGTAAGGAGACTGGTGCCGGTAAACCCTTACCACCTAATTCCGAGGTCCCTAAGCGGGAGCCGCAAAGGAAGTGTGGTCTGACCACACGTTCTTTACGGGTCCCGCTAAGGGACCAGGGTGCTAATAACGGGCCTGCTGTTAGCAGGCCCGTTATTAGCACCTTCCCCATTCCCATTGTGCCCTATGGGGGCTCAAATGGGAATGGGGAATGGTTGGGTGAATGGGGACTTACCGGCTCCTCCAGGGTCGGAATGACCCAGTAAATCCCCATTCACCCACGCGGGACCCGGACCCGGTATTGGAGGCAGCCATGGCGCTAATAGCACCATGGCTACCTCCAATCTCGGAATGAGGCCCCATGTCTATTGTGGGTATTTCTTTGTCATTGTAATTTATTTGGGTCCCATTGTGATTAGTTGCATTTATGATCTGTTTTTTACATAAGCTCAGCCGGGGTCCTTCCTGGGACTTCATGCAGAGTGTTTTGATAGAAGTGTAGCATCTGGCATAGTGCTTGTTGTGTTGAGATTTTCTCTACCACTGCCTATTGTATTCTTCTTGATTGACAACATGAACCGCTCGGTCATGCCATTCACTTGTGACCACAATGGCTTGATCTTTTTTTGTCGGAATCCCATGTGTCTTGCTAATTTCTGGAACTCGTGTCCACTGAATGGGGTCGGTCCATTATCTGTTTTTTAATGGTGTGTGGGATTTCCCCTTTCGCTGAACAGCTCGTCTAGTATCCATGCTTTATAGATAGAAGCAGCGGATTGTTTTATTATTAGTTTTACGAAATATAATAAAACAACACAATCCCCCCACCCCCAAAAAATACAGAAACGAACCAGTGCACAATAAATCAAAATAAAAGGGACAACATGTCACAATAGGTTCCTTAATACGAGGACAATTAACCCTTTTCCCTTCACAAGGATTCTTGAAACCTATTCTCAACTATCCCCCTTCTCTGTGTATGAAGGAGTTCAAAGGTCCAAAGGTCCACTTTAGTCCTGGCAATGCGTCAATACCCTATACACGCACCACTACTCCTACCTCTCCCCCTTAACCCATCTACCTCAACACTCCTGCCCGACCTATACCCTTCTCCTACCGTCTCTTCATCTCATAATCATCCCCACCTCTTCCCTCTCTTCCGCAAAATAAGCAGAGATCCCTGTCCCCATGACTGTCACGAGTTCCCCATTTCTATGTGAACATGCCATGTGAACCATGTCATCACATATTGTCGTGTGCCAGATGTGTCAGTTTCTCGATGGAGTACATTCGCAAGATCATTTGTAACCATTCCTGTTTTTCGGCTAGTGACCGTTTTTTCAATTTTTGTGCCACCACCAGCTTGCCCGCTCTGAACATTGCTTGCCGTTACCTTGGCAACCTGTAAACCTTGCTATCCCTCGGGGTGGACCCAAAAGCAGCAACAAGTTGTTCAATTCCAGCTAGACTCCTGTCACTTCCTTAATCCAACTGAAGAGTTCTTTCCAATAAATTTGAATAGAGGGGCACGACCACCACTCATGATGCGAAGAAGTCACATGACCACAGCCCCATGAACACAATGTGGAGACTCCCAGGAACATTTTAGACACTTTTAGTGGGTCTCTATGCTACCCATGCAGTACCTTAAAGTAATTTTCCATTGTATGGGTAGAGATGTTGCCATGAAACGTAATCTTGAGTATCTTTTCTCAGAGAGAATCAGGGAGGGCTTCCCCGGCCAGAGTATCCCAATACCATTCATAATTCTGCCTACCCTCCAAGTCGCAGGTAATGAGGGTCTTATACAGCTTTGAGACTATCACTTAACTTGAAGTCGCTTCCCCCAAAACCTTTTCCAGAGCAGTAAATTCCCTGTCAAAGAAGGAGACGCGATGTGGGTCTATCAGATGTCCTTTCACGCTTAAATGTTCAAAGACCCCTATGACGTCACATCCCAACATTTCACATACATTATCGCACCTCTTAATTTTGCCATTCTGGAACAGCTGCCTCACTGTTTAGAAACCCCTATCTGACCATTCTTGCGATTTTTGGAAGTCCAACCGGCAATAGTCTATGGGGCCTCACCCCACAAGGAACTTAAAGGTGAGGGACACAAGGACAATTTTTCAGTGTGGCCCATTTTCCTTCTAAAGGAACCAACGAAAGGGCCTCCAGTGGATGGTGTGATTGTACCCTGTTGTGAACCTTCGTCACCGGGGACCACAACCAATGTCTGACCTTTTTAGGGTGAGCTACCCAGTTCTCTAGGTATGACCAATAAGTACCGAGATGATCCCTCATACATTCAAGGAGGATTCTGAGCTGGGCTTCCCCAGAACAATTAAACAAATCAGGGACTCCAATTCTCCCTTGGCCCTTAGGGAGAGTCAATGTAGCCCTTTTGATTCTTTTAAACTTAAAAATCAAGAAGTCAAGTTCTCTGAAAAAGCAGTCCGGTAATGGAGATGGGATAATAGTAAAGAGAAAGAGCAAACAAGTTGAACATTCATCTTTATCAAAATCATCCTACCTGACCAGGAGAAGATGACCTCTGACCATCTCTTGAGGTCGTTCTCAAGGTCTCCACAGGAGGGTCATAATTCAAAGTGTTAAGTCTTGTTAAATCATTGGAGATTCGGACTCCCAAATGTGTTATTGCTTCATCCTCCACCTTCATCCCTTGAACCTACTTTTTATACGCTATACCAGACCCTTCATTCAGATTGGCAGGATAATTGACTTGATGACATTGCATAGTCCCGCAAAAATACCCAGTACCACCTCATAGTCCCCATCATTTCCCTTGGACGACTCTCTTTTATCGTTGAGAGGCCCCATTATATCATCTGCAAAAAGAGAATTTTTTAATTTCTATGTCGCTGAATACTAATCCTTTGATATTAGGGTTGCTTTGAATGGTAACTGCCAGGAGCTCAATGGCTAACGCGTAAAGAAGCTGGCACAATCGGCACCTCTGTCTCATACCATGTGATAACTGAATGGTGTCCGAGAAACTACCATTTACCTGGACTCTGGCCATTGAAGAGCTATACAAGGTGGCTACCCACTGGTGGAAATTCAGGCCCAGGCCCACTCTCTCCAGGACCTTCCCCATAAACTGCAACTCCACTTGGTTGAAGGCTTCCTCGGAATCAAATGAGATTAAGCAAGCTTTGACCCCCTGTTCCTGGGCTAGATGGGTTAGGTCCAAAGTCTCCCTAATATTGTCAGAGCCCTGCCTCCCCCTAATGTACCCAACTTGGTCCTCATGGAGAAGGGATAGAAGAACAAACCTATGCTCCAAAATCTTTGAAAATATTTTAATATCCATATTCAGGAGGGAAATAGGTCTGTAAGAGGAGCACTGATTTGGGTATTTTCCCTCCTTTGGGATGACAACTATTATAGTTTCTATCATTGATTTTGGGAGAGGACTACCTTTGAGGATCCTGTTAAACACCATAGTCAAAAACAGGGCCAGGGTTGAAAGGAATATATATATATTTTAAATGAATATTTAAAGAAAAAAGGACTGTGAACACATCCGCCCCTGGAGGTTTACCCCCCTTCATATTTGTTATCGTTTTTATTACTTCTTCCTCTCTAGAAGTGTAATCCAGGAAATCCAAACTCTCAAGAGAAATCCAAGGCAAGTCTAAATCTTCAATGAATGTGTTTATAAGGCTTCCATCTTCTTTGTACTCGGATGAGTACAAGTGGCCATAATACTTCCTGAATTCTGATGCCAAATGTAGCCTCTTAAGTTTACTCTTCTCGGATTCAACTCACAGGGCCTCCACCAGCCACATTTGTCTTCTTTGCACTGTGCTGGTGGCACTCTCTTAGGCACCCTGGCCCCTCAACTCGTGAATTATTGGCATACCTTTACCTCAACTTGGGTTTGCCCCATCGGGTATCAAGCATGTGTACCTCTATCAGGATCAACTCCCAAGCCGATCGTGACTTCTGGTGGGCTCTATTTGCAGTGATGTCTACCCCTTTTGCTGCTGGGGGTGTGGGGCTCAGCCAGTCAGCCGCCTGCCTTTTCCCTCTTCTTCACCCCCTCACTGGCTACAACACCCTACAATGATCCACGTCGGGCCCTTGCTCAGTTACTGGAATGAATCGGGATGATAGGAGCTTATAGGAATAGTCGACCCCCGCGCTGGGCGTGTGATTTCTGTGTTGGCCAAGTTTCCTCCTACAGCCTAGTGTTGAGGTTCCAGTGGGACTGAGTTCCTGAAGTCCCACCGGTTGTAAAAGTGGATCGGGCAGTTGCCAGGTGGTATAGCAGTACCCCGATTTGACTCTACAATAACTGCTGGACACAGTTGGAAGATTGTGGTTGGTCAATTTTAATGGTGCGTTGGTCAGGTCACAATGGCTGCCCAAGATCGACAGACAAGATTGATTGATTGATTGATATTTTATTTCTATTGCGCTCGTACACAATGTGTTTCAGACAAGTCAAGGGAGGGGAACAGGGGAGAACAAAACAGCGATCTTATTAGGCCCAGTGACATTGAGAATGCGCAAGTGCATGGGAGAGGGGGGAGGGGAAAAGTGCATGGAAGGGGGGAGATGTGGAAGTGCGCAGCAGAGGAGAAACAGATAAATAACAATAAATAAATAATTAAGGCAACAAACAGTGGTAATGCAGCCAGCAGTTTGCAAGTGCTAGGTTTAAGGCAGCAGACAGGGTAGGTCCGATAAGTGCAGGAAGAAAAAGGGGGGGCTGTAGGGGTACAGCTACAGACCCCAGTGCAAGGGGTGGCCCGGAGGCAGTGCGGGAGGGTGGCAGGATGAGCAGGTACCTGGGCCCAAAAGACAGAGGGTGGCCAGGTGCACGGTGCCAAGAGAGAACAGATCAGCAGGGGAGAGGGGGAGCGAAGGCAGAAGAAAAGAGGGAGTTCTTGAGGTGCTTCCGGAACGGGAGATGGTGCTCCTCAAGTTTTAGAGTGGCAGGGAGGCTGTTCCAGAGGGAGGGCCCAGCCAGAGATTGCGTACAGTTGCATATACACCATGTGCCATTCGCATGTCAAGCAATATTTGACATGCGAATGGCACATGCGTCTTCCACTGGTGATTGGCAAATGAGATAAACATATTTGTCTGTGTAAACAAATATGCTTTGCTAAGCGATTTCATCGACATGGCGATTTTCTCGATCTTCTGGATTGCCTGTGGAGTTTTTGTCTGTAATATGCATGTCTTCCATGACACAAATCATTCTATGTGGTGGTGGGAATCTTATCGGGGGCTGCCTAAGAAGGGTGGGTGGAGGCCGCCATGGTAACTGATCTTGAAATGTCAGTGGGAATGGCCACCCTTCTCTGTACACCAATTAGAAATTGTTCTTTCTCCCATATTTATTGAAGTCTGTCAAACCCACACCTGTAGCATAATAATCTGATGGTAAGTGGCATAATGGCTTGAGGTAGTGTATTGGACGGGGATCCCACGTGCTGCAGAGCTGCAATGGAGTTTGCTTTGACTTTCGGGTGTTCAATGGCAACTGACTAAACGTCAACCCTCTCATAGATAAGAGCCAGTTGTACGATTTCATCAAGCAGCATGTTCTATTTTGTAGGTACTCGTGAAAAGACGAGGAGGTATGATGCGAGGCAAATGGCTTCTTCATCTGAGAAGCTAGCAAACTGGCGGTATGTCACCTTTTTATGCTGCCTCATGACAAATTAGTTGATCATCTCATGCGATAGCTGGTGATATTGATTAAACATCTACCTCTTGTAATCTCTTTTGGGTTGAACTATTATTATTCTGTTAAGAGCAGCAACGGTGCTGCCATATGTATTGTACTGGATTGTATGGGATTTTATATTTTTACTCTGAGTTGATGTGATTTGATAGTGTCAGGTCTGAGCCCATGGTCCATCCCAGGTTCTTTACTGTGTTGGAGATAAATCAGAGAGAGCTTAGAGAGGACAGTCAAGGGGTGGTTTGGGGGAAGAGGGCAATATTCCTGCAGATCATGATTTCAGATTTTCTGGGGTTGAGAAGAAGCTAGTTAGCTGTCATCCAGTGGTTGATTTCTGTGAGACATGAAGCGAGTTCGGGGGCGGAGCTGGAAGCGTTCTCTGTGATCTTGAAGATAATTTGGGTGTCATCCATGTAGTGTATCAGGGCAGGCTGTGAGAGTGGATGATAGCGGTGAGGGGGCTCAGGTAGAGGTGAAAGAGTAGAGGAGAGAGAGAGGCACCCTGGGGAACTCCATGTGTAACATGGTGGGGAGTCAAGGAGAAGGGAGGCATGGGATCTGTTGAAGAGGAAGGAGGAGATCCAGTTCAAGGCTGTATCCCTGAGTGGAGTCTGTCCATGAGGATGAGGTGGTCATTGGTGTCAAAGCTCGCCGAGAGGTTGGGTAGGATTAGTGCAGCACACTCTTCTGATGCTGAGGTTCCTTTCAGATCATCCCAGATGGAGACTAGGCATGATTTAGTTCCTCGTAGTAGTATGAAGCCGGATTGGGCGAGGTCAAGGAGGAGGTTGGTTTCTGTGAAAATGCATAGCTGTGTGTAGGCTGTTCAGTCAATTAGTTTAGCTATGAAACAGTTGTCAGAGATAGGTCCGTAGTTGGTCAGTAGAAGGCGGTCAAGGGTGGGTTTTTGCAAGCAGGGGTTTGATGTACGAAGTCTTGAAAACTGCTGAAAAGTGCCAGATGTGAGAGATGAGCTAATGATCGATTGCGATGTTGCCGGCACAGGTTGAGGATACGATTTCTTTTAGAAGAGAAGGGGCCTCATTACACGGTAGGCGGTAAGGGTTTACCGGTACTGGTAAGGGCACCGGTACCGGTAAACCCTTAACGCCTTACTACGAGTTCCCTTTGTGGGACCCGACCTTAACGGCTGGTTTTACCAGCCGTTAAAGTAGGGTGCCGCAAAGGGACCTTGGTGCTAATTACGGTACCGCAATTTGCGGTACCGTAATTAGCGCCTTCCCCATTCCCAATATGCCCTATGGGGGCAAAAATAGGAATGGGGAAGTGCCTTGGTGAATGGGGAATTACCGCCCCCGCTCACCTTGGAGTAGGGCGGTAATTCCGCCATCCACCAAGGCGGAAACGGTAAAATACCGACGGCAACCATGGCGCTAATAGCGCCATGGTTACCGCCTACCGTGTAATGAGGCCCATGGTAAGGAATCACATCTGAAGTAGATACTGAGGGAAGACTTGTAACTTGTAGATTTAGGATTTTTAGGTGGGAGAGAGGAGAGAAGGAAGCAAAGGGTGAGTGGGGGAGGGTGGGTCTGAGAGCCCAGATGCGGATGCAGGGGGTGGGGTGGGAGAAACACTATTTTAGTGCCAATAGTGTCGTTTCTTTCTAGGGCTATGATGTTGAAGTGGTCAGAGATGAGTCACAGAGTGCTTGGGTGTGGGACGGTGAGGAGTAGGTGCAAAGAGGAGGCGCAAGACAAACAGAAACAGCACTACTATCCATCTGGGACAACCTAAAAACAAACGCAGACTCCAAAATAACCTCAGCTCTGATTCTACTTGACCTCTTTGCAGCCTTCGACACAGTTAGCCATAACACTGTAACCAAAAGACTAGAAGACATAGGCATAATGGACATGGCACTACTCTGGATTAAATCCTTTCTAACAGACAGAACAGAAACTGTATGGACAAAACCCTTCAAATACACCCCACGCATTAACGACTCTGGAGTACCACAAGAGCCCTCACTAGCACCACTGTACTTCAACATCTACAAAAAAACAAGGGGGGTCCTGGGAGTCTTTCTGCCAGACATTAGCCCTGGTTGCGAGAGCATTACTCAGATGTTTTAGCTCACTATCTTTCACAGAGGAGAAATATCACAAACATATCAGTCTTTGTCTTGCCCAGGGGCAGTCCAGCACCAAAATGCTAGGCAATTCTCCTCTGAGCAAGAGTACCAATAGCAAACCCAGACACGTGTTTCGGTCTGATTGGACCTCATCAGTAGGGTGGAGCTGTGCCTCTCTAGGAATAGTGAGCAAGGGGTCCACGTCTGGATTCCCCTAGTAATTTAGGGTTAGACCCTAAATTAGTTAAATATGCAAAAAACAAGGGGGGGTCCTTGGAGTCTCTCTGCCAAACATTAGTCCTGGTTGTGAGAGGGTTACCCAGATTCTTTAGCTCACTATCTTTCACAGAGGAGAAATATCGCAAACATATCAGTCTTTGTCCTGCCCAGGGGCAGTCCAGCACTGAAATGCTAGGCAATTCTCCTCTGAGCAAGAGTACCAACAGCAACCCCAGACACGTGTAATCATAATCTTCAAAAAATACAAAATTGCATGCTGCAACTACGCAGACGACACTAAAATCATCTACAAAATCGAAGACACTCAAGCCGATCACTCAACCCTAATCGAGTGTCTAAAAGAAGTTTTTAACTGGATGAACGCCAACAACTTGAAAATCAACCCAGGAAAGGCAGACATCATGATTATATCCAAAAACTAAGAGAACAACTCCTATATTCCATGGCCAACGGAAATGGGAACCGCACTAACACCATCTAAGGTAGTACAAAATCTGTGAGTCCTGATGGACAACACCCTAACCTTAGAACCACAAATAAATGCAATAATCAAGAAATGCGTCTTCCTCCTTCACACAACAAAAATAATCTTACCTTTCCTCAAAACTCTCACAATCGTCGCCCTCATCATGTCAAGAATCGACTACGCAAACAGCCTCTATCTCAGGATGCCAGAATACCTTCGGAAGAAACTACAACACATCCAAAATACAGCAGCCAGACTCCTCCTCAAACTATCCAGAAGAGAGCACACCACTCCAGCACTAAAAACACTGCATTGGCTCCCAGTCAAACATTGCATCACCTTCAAAACAATGTGCATACCACACAGGGCAATCAGCCAATCAGCGGACAGGAAGCTGAATTCCTACAAAGGAAAATAACAATCTACAAGGCGACAAGACTCCTCAGATCAAAACCATACCTTTAGAAAAAACTTGGGGGCTCCTCCTTCTTCCACCTAGCCGCAAAAACCTGGAACAACATCCCGAAAGAAATAAGAAACTCCAAAGACCACATACAATTCAGAAAACTACTAAAAACCTGGCTCTTCAACATCACAGATTCAAATTGAAAAAGCTGACCAATTAAACAGGAAACACAAAGAACAGGATGACAGAATTTAGGTTGACACAGACAACATCCAGAACCGACTAAAGGAAACTCCTACTATAACAAGAGGGACAATGCTAGGTCGAATAGGACACAAGCGACACCCGTGAGGACAGAAATCAGCATCCCTAGCCAAATCCAGCCAACAACCTCACTCGCTCCATAATCGCTACCATATCTGAATAGAGTTGTGTGATTGTTAACACTTGCCACACTTGAATTGAGTTGTGCACATTGGCATGGGCCTAGACCGGATGGAGTTGTGAATGATGGCAGGTGCTGCCCCTGGAGATAGTTGCAAGCGTCGGCATGTGCCACGCTTTGAAGGGTCTGTGAATGGTAACCTGCATGAGCAACTGAATAACATGATGAATGCTGTCCACTGCCAGACATGGATGGAGTAGCGTTGGCTGACCGATGCCGCATGCTGACTGGATTGGGAATGCTATCGGGGCCAGATTTGGATGGACTCACAAACGCCTGCTTGCCACGCATACAGACAGGTTTGACGGTGGTGGCCGGGGCCGAACTTGGGCAAGGCTATGAATAAGAATGGACATCATGTGTGGAAGGGACTGTAAGTGTCGGCCGGTCCCAGGCCTGGATGGAGATGCAGAGATGCTTGCGCGCCCCACCTGGAGAGAATACATTTAGCGCCTCGCCTCCAGACAGCAATGCCAATTAATCAACCCACTAACACTCTCACCCCTCTGCTTACACCTCTCAAACTTTAACCAAACACAACCACAAGCCGATAACACAACAATCCGCAAGAACTTCACTACACCGCAACAACAAAACAAACCACACATAGACCCGCACAACAGCACACAACGACTACTGACTGGAAAACACCCCGAGACCAGTCAACAGAGTTACCGGGTTGAGGCCGCCAACAGCACATCACTGCTCTCTTGCACTTTTCCAGCTTATCCCCACTAAGTCACCCCCCTTCCCTTTTTCAGAGCTGCCAGAGTGCCAGGGGACCACTCCGGTAGTGATAGTGTGCGGTACAAATATCCTTTCACATTAACATTAACATTGAATTCTGAGATAATCTTGTGGAGTTCCCTACAGTTGTTTGGGGCATTGGTTATTCTATTCCAGTAAAAGGATTTGTTTAGCCTTACGTAATTCTGCCCTGGGTGTCCCCTTATATAATGTCATCATACATATAGTCACTGGGATATGGCACAGAAGACATTATCTAAGGGGAAAAATATAGGGTACATGGGAGCGAGGTTGCGGTGGTGTCTCCGCTCCCTATAAAAATAAGAGGGTTCTGGGGCGTCACCCTCAGGTTCCATATGATAATGTTGCTGCAAAAAAACAGCGACATTCTTGCATGGTGACATTTTTGCGGGGACATTATCACATGGAACCCTTCCCTGTAAGCTTCAAGCTGCTGGGTGTAAGATGTTCTACTCTGTGGCGATGTGTCTGCCTGCCATCTGCATTCAAAGGTGTGGTTTTGGGTTTTGAGAAAATTGAGAGCTGAGGTGAGCCATCTGGAGGGAGAGGCTCTGTCGTTTGGAGATGGGTTTGATAGTGGTGAATGGGCTAAGAGCTTCAGAGAGCCATTGGTCAAAATGGCTGATGGGGGGCTGACTCGACTGGAGTGGAAGGGAGGGTAGGGAAGCAAGCAAGGAATCAGCCAGGTCCCAGGCTCCTTTGATCTTGTTACATAAGAGGGAGTAAATCGGGAGTCCTGAGACTGTTAGAGAGGAGCATCGTCTATGGTCAAGAGAGTGAAGAAAATGGCTGCCTAGAGAGCCTCCATGATGGCAGGTACTACTATTGTAGTCTTGGGGTATGGGTCCCTGAAAATCATGCACCTGGGTTCACCCAAGCAGTATGATATGATATGATAGTTTATTTATATAGCGCCTATACACAATGTGTTTCAAAGCTCTTCAAGGCAAGGCAGGGAACAAGGGAAAATACAATGGCCCTCAATACGAGTTTGGCAGTAGCCATGGAGCTATTAGCTCCATGGCTGCCACCAAACCGGGCTCATTTACTGGGTTCTTGCAATGAGGAATAACCGGGTTATTCCAACATTGGAGGACCCGGTCATTCCTCCTTGCAGGAACCATTCCCCATTCCCATTTGAGCCACCATAGGGCTCAATGGGAATGGGGATGGAGGTAACAACGGGCAGATTACAACTGGCCCGTTGTTACCTCCTTCTTCCCCTCGAGGGACCCGGAAAGCACGTCTGGTTTTACCAGGCATGCGATCCGGGTCCCACGATGGGAAGCTTATAATCAGGACCTGTCGGAATGAAGGGGGCCGGTCCCATACCGGCCTCCTTCGTTCCGACACCGCACGGGTCGTAATGAGACCAAATGACATTCATACAGGCCATGAACAGTAAGGATGTGAAATTAACTATCGTACTCGGCCTGATGACATTTCAGATAGTGCAAGAGCTAAGACATAGATAAGGAAGGGAGGGGGAGAGTGGGAAGGAAATGGAAACAGACAGGCGACTACCGTACTAGGCCTGACTTCATTTCTGGTAGAGCCGGAGAAAACAAAAGGTGAGGGAGAGGAGTGTAGAAAGGGAGCAGATGAACAAAACAAGTGACTATTGTACTAGGCCTGGTGATATTCCAGATAGTGTTGGAAGGGGGGGGCATTTAAGAGGAAGGGGAATGGGAGGAGACAGATGAGGATGCTTTCATACTAGATCCAGGGACAATTCTTATAATGCAAGTGCATAGAAGAAAGTAAGGGGAGGAGGGGAGGAGATAGGAAACGGGAGAAAGGGAGAGGAGAGAACAGAGAGTAAGCAGTCAAAAAGAGTGGAGAAGCAAGAGAGGAGAGGGAAAACAATTGCAGTTGTACTTGGTTTGGGAACTCATGAGCCCTCAAGATGTGTGAAGGGTAAGATTATCCCGCTCTGGAACTTTGGATGTGGACTATATCCTGAGAACTGAAACATTAGTGGCCCATTGACGCCTCTAGTGAGTGGAGAGCAGAAAGGAGACAGAGAGGGAGATAGATTGGGGAAAGGCCGCCCTTGGTTTGATGTTTGTTTCTTCTTTTAGGGAGGATCAGCTTCATATTTAAGTTGGCCCATCCTTATACACTTCCCCAAAAAGCAAATATAACTGGACAAGTCTGGTCTGGATGTGCTTCATAATCTCAAATGTCCAGCCTGCAACAGTTCTAGCACTATCAAAACATTGTGCATGGATAGGCATTGCCAACTAGATATGAAGGGGTGAAAACCCCATACTCTACCACAGCCCCAAAATTTCCCAGAATTGTGAGGGCCCCTTTGCTGAAAATTGACACGGTCAAATAACTTCTCCTACAGGTGTGTGCTCACTCATGAAGGTCTACAACCAAGCTTTAACTCACCCTTTTTTTACCAGATGAGAAATACCCATTTGCAGATTAGTATGGTCCCACTCATAATGACCAGCCAGTATGCTTGGCAATTCTCCTCCGAGCAAAAGTACAACCAGCAACCCCAGACGTGTGTTTCAGACATTTGGGACTTGTGGTTGTCGTGCTGTGCCTCTCTAGGATCCAGTTCTGCATCACCATTTCTAACCTATGCTATAACCCTAAGCTTTTCGACATGTCACAAAAATGTGAAAGCCCCACTGGAGAGAATGAATGAGACCAAATAACCTGTTCAACACGATATGACCAATACAATCCAGGTTTACATCACTATGCCTGAACCAAGGAGAAATATCCTTTGCATATAGGTCTGGAATCACCCACAATCACCCACAATTACAATGTTGTTCTAGAGCACATCAGGGGCCCGATGGGCAATGAACTGCGATTCTGAATGCTCCTCTGCATTTTTGCGCCCGCAGTTCACACTTCGCAAGTCCCTCATTCACCAGAGAGATTTGCAACATGTGCAAGCGCTGGCTGCAGGCCCAAAGACTTTATATCATGATTCCCTGAACCTGAGCAGACAGTAGAGTACTTCCAGGTTACCGTTAAAGCTCTATTCTGACTGCCCCATAGACACAGTGTGGTGAATCTCTGTACTGCCCTGTGTGGCAGCCTGTTTCATCACCCAGGTGGCAGTCATTAATTGTATAGAGTAGGGGTGTCACGGTATTAGTTTTATGACAGTACGATAACCTTCTTGCCGAATGACGGTATATCATGGTTATCGCGGTATAGCAGATGGAGTTAACTAATATTAACAAATATATTCTAAAAGGTCATAAATTGTCAGATTTATCAACACAAACAAAATCAGGCACCCAGGGCCAGAATTGGGCTTTTCAGCATACTTTCCACTGAAATGCCACCCCTTGCTTCCACCAAACACACGTGTGGAGAGGAGGAGGGCGGGAGCCCTGCTGCGACTGGCAAAGTAAACTAAATAGCTATTCTTAAGTGGTCATTTAGGCTTTTAGCTCCCCCACTGGCTACTGGTGAAGATGAACATGTTGTCATCTTGATAACTTGCATGCCACAGATCAATGGAGGCTGATGGTAGTATACGCTTGTGCGCATACACACACACACACACACACGCACTCTCTCTTTACGTTACAGCGTTTAGTTTACCTGCAGGCCAAAAGGTTTTTAGTAATCACCGACATATTACCCTTTGGTATGGCAGCAAGGAATACCCACAGAGATTAGTGAATTTCGCAGTGTGACTTAAATGTAAATTCAATGATAGAGCCAGGGAAATCCCCCATTGTCATACGTTTAGCAAACATTATCCATTATAAATACATAAACCCCAAAGCCGCAACCCAAAATAAACCTTTTTCTTTCTTGGCACTGTATTTATTCGTCCTATTGCTAACATATTGATTTTGTGTCAGGCACGTGTGGAATGGCATTAAAAACTTCTCCATCTGAAACTACTTGGCAGATGGCACATCCAACAGTGCAAGACCAAGACTGAGCAGCACTTGCTTACTGCAGCCTTTACAAATCAGATTGAAAAGCACACTTAATGGTATAAACGGTATACCGGTATAAACAATGTGATGGTTATTATTGTTCAATTAAGTGATTCACGGTATCTTTAACGGTATACCGTTATACCGTTACATCCCTAGTATAGAGAGCCTCAGATGGTGGATTCCAAACATGGTCACTAACATTTTTGAAGTTTTTTTGGGGGCTACAGGATTAAAGCCTCTGGCAAACAGGCTTCATGATGTGAACCCAAAGTGCTGATTGCAACTGCCGGGCGACATTGTTTGCAAATGAATATGCAGACCCAGAGGTCGGCTTTGTTGAATAGGAATGATTGCATTCATTTCCAAATATAGATGAAGATGTTTTCTTATGATTTATCAATTAGAAATTATCAGAAAAATGAATCTAGTTGAATGTACATCATACATTGGGGTCATTATGAGTTAGGAGGTAGCCATGGTGTTATTAGCGGCATGGCTGCCTCCAAAGTCGTTTCCGGGTCCGGGTTCTCTGAATGGGGAATTACCGGGTCATTCTAACCTTGGAGGACCCGGTAAGTCCCCTTTTAAAAAACCCATCCCCATTCCCATTCAAGCCCCCATAGGGCTTAATGGGAATGGGGAGGGAGCTAATAACGGGCCCGTTAATTACAGGCCCGTTATTAGCTCCCTGGTCCCTTAGTGGCTCCCGCTAAGGACGGCTGGTTTTACCAGCCGGCCTTAGTGGGACCCGCTAAGGGACCTCGGAATGCAGTGGTAAGGGGTTAACGGCACCGTCATCCTTACCGGCACCCTTAACCCCATACCGCTGCACTCGGAATGAGGCCCATTGTCCTTTTGCACCCTGAAGGGGGCGCTGGCCAATCGGGATGCTCGGAACGTGTCCTGTATTGTAACATTCAAGCCTGCATTCCGAGCAGCCTTGGTGCTGTTGGTCAGCGCCCCCTTTCTTTACTTTTCCCGCTCATCCCACCTTCTCCTCGCACTCTTAGCACATGTGTAGTTTTCTACATGGGTGCTAAGAGTGTACAATAAATGTACCTCGCTGCATGGCTCGGCGTCGCGCTATGCTTTACCCGAGTCTGCTTAATTATTGATGATGTTATGGTCATCAACAGCGAAAATGGACTTGCGGAAACAATGGTGCAGCGCTGGGCCACACATCGAGGTAAGTTTCTTTTTTTAATAAATAAATGATACCATTAGCACATACGTAGAAAAATACATGGGTGCTAATGGTGATATGGCCCTTGGCGGCACACTGACCCTGTTAGTAACTGCACCACTGCCTGCATTAAGGGACCCTCAATTCCCTCTGATCCTTAACTTGGGTGGCGGGCCATTATGGACAGGTTCAGCCCGCCACCTCGGGTGCCCCATTATTAAACCATAATTCTTAATTATCTGGCGATAATCCAAAAACATTTAACTTCATGGCATTTTATAACTGTGTGCAGACCTTCATCAAGAATACATTACCTGCACAGAGATTCAGAATACAGACATTACAGAACATATAAAATCACAACCACAGAATAGCAAACAATACCCCTTTAATGTCTTAAAAGAACAGAGGGTAAGAGAGAGGCATTAACAATTCCCTTTTCTAAGGGATAGAATTCACTGGTTTGTGGTTTTAACAATCACTGAAATTATCTAGAGAAAAATAGAACTTGTTCCAATAAAATAGGTCTATGCAGAAATTAAACATAAACAAAGATGTTACTGTATATACACACCATTAATACCAGCTAGTGAGTATTTGTAAACAGCCATAAAATCGGTTTACAAACTGATGTAAACAATTTTGGAATTGGTGGCCGATGAGCAACATAATGGTCGCACATAGGTCACCAAGGTTCTTCATGTAATGTGTAGTGTGGGAAACCGGATGCGTTTCTCCCAGGCTATTCCCTGGGATCCTTTGTTCACGTAGCCATGGTAGGGCCATCGCTCTTGTATCCCAACCCTGGGGGCGAACGAGTGAGGGTTGATCACCTGGGCAGGGGGTCGTCAGGGACTATGGGAGACATGCCCTCGGGTGAGACATGGTATTCCTCCTGTTCTGATACACCCCTACACGACATCCCCTCAGTTGCAATGGGATATTGTCAGCAGAGTCACATCATACCTCCGTACCTTTCTGTAAAAAAAAGGAGAAAACGACCAGGAAAATTAAAACCCAATAGAAAATCCATTTACCCATCACAATACATTTACCTCACTTCATCCTGACAAAAACCTACTTGGTTTTCTATGATCTCGAGGAAATCCTACAGCTCCCACAATCCCTACTTCCATTCTAGAAGTCCAACTACTGGGACGAAGAAGAGGCAGATAGGTATCAATGGGCAATGAATTCCTATGGGCAGTCTCCATGCTGTCCCGATAATAATGTCAGGCAGAGTCAAGCAAGAAGGGACAACTACTCAGACCTGACTCCCAGCATCTCTTTCAATGAACATAACAGGTCAGCCACCCCCTGGCACACTCTGAGCGAGCTGGGGATGCTGGAGGAAGCGTGAAGACCAGAAGGAGAAGTCAGCAGCTGGGAGAACCTTCGGAAGCCAGAAGGGGGGGCAGACTGCCAAGACATTGAAGCCTGTGAGTACACAGGGGGCTACATTTCGGCAGGGGAGCCATGCCCCCGGGAACCAAAACTCCAGCTACACCTTTCTGGTAGTGTTTAAAATCAATGCTTGCTCCCTGGTGAGTTCCATAAACCCAGGTAGCTGAGGAGCAGGTACTGGGACCCTGACCTCATGTGAATCCCCATTGATGACCCGATAACACCTCATCACCGAGGGTAAAAGATAGAGACCCCGTGACTCGAGAGAAGCTAAGGTGGGATAACCTGTTATGTTAAGAATTTTGTGCAAATCCCAAAAGTGCCTGTAACTGGCGAAGTGGGAACAAAACCTTGAAAGTGCATTCTGGGATTAGTAGTGCAAAAGAGCAAAGCTGGGAGACAAAGTGGTCCGGCACTGCGTCTGTGCCCAATCAAAGGTCTCTGTAAGGTATCCATCTGAGAAGTGGCAGTAGTGAAAATTAAAGAGTTGTAAAGAATTGTAAATCGAAGTGGTCCTGTGACGGGTGAAGCAAAATCCCATACACAGTCGAAAGTCTTTGATTCTGGTGTCAAAGGGGGATCTGAGCACAGAAGAAGGGGATCTATGGTCAGAGCCCAGATGAGGGAGACCAAATTGTGAGCATTGTGGAAAAGGGATCTGAGCCCGATCGAGGGGTATCCATGGTCCGAGCCCAGATGAGGGAGACCAATCATGAAATTATGAATGCAAGAATCTTGACAAAGGAATGAAACATTTGTGTTTTTTTTGCTACATCAGACCGTCTTCAGTAAGAGACTTTGAATGGCATAGAGACTTTGGCACAGACGGTCCTGATACTGAGATATTGAACTACATGAGTAACAAAGGAACTACAAGTACCAGCAGTCACTGGAAAAGAAGGTAATACTGTGTGTTTCGACAAGTAAAATTAACTTTCATTTCAAGGAAGAGGAAGCCTGTATTCTGACAAAGGAAGTCTGTGTTTGACAAGCAAAGTGAACCTTGTTTCAAGACGGAGGAAGCCTGTGTTTTGACAAGAGACATTTATTTTGAGAATCCTTTTTGTTTTTTAAAGACTTTGCCAGAATGGTGTGAGACCAGCTGAATCACTGATCTGTGTCCTCGTGCCGAGGAAGCCAGAGTGTGCACGAGGCTTGAGCGTGCTGCCTTGTCCCATGCTGAAAGCATGGTGAAGGGAGGCCAACTGCTCAACTGTCCTGACATATTGGGCCTCATTACAAGTTCTGCGGGCCGGACTTAATGCTGCTGTTATAACCATACTGGCTCCGTTTCCGCGATCACCAAATTATGACCTACAGACCCGAAAATACCACCACCATAAACCGCCACCGCGGAGTCATGGCACCCGTAAACTTCGCCTGCATGGAAACCCCCCCGTTATCGGCAATACGAAACACTGCAAGCATTACGAGTAGCATGGACATGGAAACACCGCCACAAAAATAGCGCTAAAACCGTGACCATGGTGGCGGTATCGCCGCCACCGCGAACATGATGTTAAACAGTGCCTGGTGATCTGAATCAGGCCACAGGTGCACCAAATGAGCCCAGCTGGACCCAGCAGGCCAACTCCAAACAGAACTATGCAGGCCACAGATCTAGTAGCATTGGGGCTGGGGCTATTGAACCAACAGGCAGCACTGTACATGATGGCAGTAATGGTGCAGAGGAGGAGGAGGCGGAGGTAGAGGAGGCGCAAGCGGAACTTAGCAAACCCTGTACCCATGCCAAACCCTATTGTCCATCCGGCACGACCCCACAGGCAGCCTTCGATACCCCGCATCAGGGCCTCACCCTGGAACCTGACCCCAGGACAGATCCACACATTATACCGGCTGGACCGTCCAACAATCATGTATATCACCATCATGATAGAGGACGACATCAGCAGCCACATTGACACCACCACCGCCACCCCCCCCCCGAAGGTGGTGTTGGTACTGCATTTCCTTGGCACCGGAACTTTTCAGCACACAGTTGGTGAGCTGCACGGGCTTTCACAACCCTGCTTCTCCAAAATACTGGTACAGGTACTGGATGCCCTGTTGCGCCATGTGTCTGAACACATCGCCCTACCCCGTACCCTTGCCCAGGTCATTGCCACCAAGTTGGCCTTCCATGCCATTGCAGGCATGCCAAATTGCATAGGGGCAGTAGACTACACCCACATAGAGCTGACAGTACCACGTGCTATCGAGATGGTGTACCGCAATAGGAAAGTGTACCACTCACTGAATGTACAGATGGTATGTGAGGCCGCACAAGTGATAACACATTGCTGTGCACATTTCCCGGGATCAACACATGACTCAATGGTTCTGCACAATTCAACATTGCCACGGTACATGGAACGCTACGCTGGACAAAGCACATGGCTATTGGGTGAGTAGAACTGCCAATGCACAGTCCCTGTGGATGTGGGGTGTGTGTCCAGGGCAATGACCTATGTAATTGGGCTGCTACGACTGCACATGCATCACCTCCCCGCCTATTGAGTGAATGGTCAGCACAACCCACACATCACAAAGCTACACATGACTGGTTGCCACAGGGTGCCCGTACACACCTTGCCACATGACACACACAGCCAATACTACCACTGGCCCATACAACTGGAGCCACTCAATACATCCACCCGCAATATGCACCAATGCCCCCCCAATGCACATGATGCCTGCACATGAGACATCCTGCATCAACAACATCATCACAGTCAATTGATTGACTCCGCCATGTGTGTACATCACTGCACAATGCCATACTTACCAACCAATATTTCCTGCAGGGGCAACTACACATGCACATCAATTTGTTGGTCAATGTCCAGATGCCAACATCCACTACAATGACCCAGGAATGGCATTCAACCACCGGTCCAACCACTGCTTGCCACATATGGATGAATGATGAATGACTCATGATTGCACTGCATCTGATGAAGACATGATACAACAAACACTGACATATCCCTCACATTTACATCCCATGTAGGTGATGCTGGATATGAACTCACGCCATGGCTGATGGCGCCTGTACGGAGGGCAAGGAACAGGCATGAGGAGGCGTACAACAGGGCACATGTCCGCACACGTGGCATGATTGAGAGGACATTTGGACTACTGAAGGCCCGGTTCCGCTGCTTGAGCAGATCTGGCGGATCACTGCTCTACAGCCCAGTGAAGACGGGTAAAGTCGCACTTGTTTGTGCCATGCTGCACAATCTGTGCTTGCACAGGAACATTCCGCTGCCCCCAGATGCAGAGGATGAAGATGGGGATGGAGATGGGGATGGGTATGGGATGGCTGCACCTCCCCCTGGGGGTGCACAAGATGGACAACAAGCACGGGATACACTGATTTGCATTTACTTTTGAAAGACTGCACATTGACAGCATTGCATGGATATGACGATGCCAGATAATAAATTGATGCACTGCAAATGAAATGATGGATGTCCACTCATGAATGATTTTTTCATTGATGATATCATTTTTAACATTACAACAGGGAAGAAGGTGCATTGGGTAGGGAAGCTGTACAGCTGTGCCCACCCACCACCCAAACTTACCCACCCCCAACCAGGCCCCAAATCACTAACCCCCTAATGGACCTCCCACACCACCCAAATGTAACCACCCCCAACCAGGCCCCAAATCACTAACCCCCTAATGGACCTCCCACACCACCCAAACGTACCCAACTCCTTACACCCTTCTTGTCCCTATGTGTCCTGCAGTGCCAAAGACACATGCCATCATTTGCGTGTGCGCTTCTGCTCATGGGCATCCTTGCCAGAGGGCCCTGTTAGGCGACTTGAGCACCTCCGTGGGCTAGCAGAGGTGGAGCTGGATGGGGTGGTGCTAGTGGATGGCACCATTGCTGGCATTGGTGGCAACCATCCCAGATATGCCTGCTGGGCAAGAAACATAGACTCGGCAATACTGGAAGTGTTGTTATTGCCCTCCCGCACATGGCGTGCCAGGGTGACTATGGTGGTGGCAAAGCGTCCAATTGACCTGGAGAGCCGACTCACAGATGTGCTGTAGCTCTCCCTCTGCAGCCTGGACTCCTCAAGCTGCCTTTCCACTACCTGGGTGAGGGTAGCCTGCTGGTCCTCCATCCACTGCATTCGAGCATTCAGCTCAGCCATTGAGGGGGTTGGCGACCTCATCGGACTGCGTAGTGATGTTGGGCTGAACTGGAAGTCATGGAAGGATGCCAAGTCATCCAGGTTGGGCACCTCCCCCTGTGGCCCTACATCTGACTGCAGTGCTGGGGCACTGTTGTCGCTGCCTGCAGCCTCCTCCGTAGTGCAGATATTTTCTGGGGTGGGTTGTGTAGGCATGATGGGTGCCCGTGGCACCTGTGTGGCAGCAGGCAGCGTGGAGATGGTGGTGCTGGTGGCCGGTACATGTGTACCAGATGCAGCTGGTGGCAGAGTTACTGAGCTGCTAGCGTCATCCTCCTGGGCAGGGGCGCTGGCTTGCACACGTGCAGGTGCCGATTGCCTCGGCTGCTGTGTGGTGTCACTGTCACTTGAAAAGGCTGTGGGAACACAGAGGGCATGCTATTAGTAATGTGGTGGTACCTGATGGGTGCATCACATGCATCAGACAGGTTGAGCAGTGAACATTTGCATTTACACGCATATGATTGTTGATGGTCATGAATTGTAGGGATGTTGATCATCGTCTGGGTCATGATTCGGTCCTTCTGGGCACACATGCACTGGCTGGGGGGGGTTGTTACCGGGTCCTTTGGGGCACTCATGCACTGGCTGGGGGGGTTGTTAATGGGTCCTTTGGGGCACTCATCACTCATGCACTGGCTGGGGGGGTTGTTGTTAATGGGTCCTTTGGGGCACTCATGCACTGGCTGGGGGGGATTGTTAATGGGTCCTTTGGGGCACTCATGCACTGGCTAGGGGGTGTTGTTAATGGGTCCTTTAGGGCACTCATCACTCATGCACTGGCTGGGGGGGGTGTTATTAATGGGTCCTTTGGGGCACTCATGCACTGGCTGGGGGGGTTGTTAATGGGTCCTTTGGGGCACTCATGCACTGGCTGGAGGGGTTGTTAATGGGTCCTTTGCGGCAGTCATGCACTGGCTGGGTGGGTTGTTAATGGGTCCTTTGGGGCACTCATGCACTGGCTGGGGTGGGGTTTGTTAATGGGTCCTTTGGAGCACTCCTGCCCTCAACAAGTACTCATATGGCATTCGCATTTGTGCACTTACCAGCATCTGCAGGTGGGCTCACTCCTGCCTCAGCATCCCCAATCCCATGGATGGCCTCAAGGTGGAGGACACTGCTGCAGCGCTCCTCCCATGTCTGCAGCCTCAGTGGGGAAGGGGGCCCTCCACCTGTGCCACTGCTGCATTGCCGGTGTGTTGCAATCACGTTACGCACCCTCAGTCTGAGGTCGTCCCACCTCTTGTGGCAGTCATTGACGCTCGTTGTAGTCACACCCACAGCTGTGCACTTGCGTGCAGCTTCGGCCCACACATCCTTCCTGCGCTGCTGAGTTGCACGCCGTTGGTCTGCACTAAACAGCATTTCGGCATGCTGCACTATGTGGTCCACCAATACAGTGAGGTTTGCCTCGCTGAAGCGCTGTTTGCGTTGTCTCTGGGCAGGTATCCTGGCTGCCATGCTGGTGGTCCTTTTTGGCTTCACAGTGTGCAGATTTAGCCTGTGCTGACTCTGGATGGCAGTGTATTGTGCTTTATATGATGGCCGCCTCTCTATTTCCGGTTTTAGCGGTCATGGTATTTCCGCTTCCATGTCCGTGAGGACGGCGGCGGACACGGTTTTTACACTTCTTGTGGGGCCGCTATGTCCATTTCCGTGGGTGTTTACGTGGTGACGGTGACACCGTTTCCACGTCCGTGTGGTGCGTTTAACCGACAGCCCCTAATCAGCCGATCTTTCCGCAACTTTGCGGACGCGGAAACTTTATTACCGTCGTCACGGAATCACCGCATTCCGGACCGGAGAACTTGTAATGAGGCCCATTGTTTCTTAAACACTTTTCCTTTTTGCATACACTACTGTCCCACACCATTTTGTATTTAGAAGTATTGATTGTCAGTAAGTTTATAATTATAGGCCCTTTTATATTGACAGACTCGACTAGGACAGTGTTACTATTATTTGATGGTTGTAGCTTGCTTCCATCCCTAGATTTAGATAGGCATGTAACCAACACTTTAACACCCTTGAACTGTGTCTCATTCTATGACGGTCTTCATTGATGATACCGAGCCTTTCCTTACAGTAGTGTCATATACATATTTTAAATAAAGAAATACAGTTCTAAACATTAAGTCCAATTGGTGTTCTGATACTAGTTGATCGAGAATGCTAAACATTGTAATGGTTTTCTGTTCAAATCACCAGCTCTCCTTGATGTCTGCACTTTTTAAAGATGGCAAACTTCATCTGTGTGATGCAATGCTTCCTTTGTAACAATGTGCCTTGTAAACACTGATTTTTGGTTTTGAGTATGCACGTTTGACTTGTACTCTGTTCCCATAGTTTTCCCTTTCCTTTCAGTCTTACCTAAGTAAAAGAAATGATGCAAGGTCACATGACAACATCGATTACACACTTTCAGTATCTTAGTAGAAAAATAACTCTACCAGTTTTTCTTCCAATTTGTACAGCTTACAATTGTCCTCTCCTTCAAATATGCCATCCCAGTACTTAACAGACCAAGCTTCACAATCAGGGTCTCCTTTCATATTCCAGAATACGAATGTGTCGTTTTGTGTTATAAAAGATATTTGCCTAATGCAACCTACAATTGTATAGCTATCTACACGATTAAATTAATTATGTTATGGTTTGCAAGATTGTTTGTCTATGTAAAGCATTGCAGCACTGTGCAAACACTTGTGTTACAGCACACGATAGTCTCACTGTACACATACTACTATTAGATCTCACAAACACACGCACACACAGCTGTATCCATTCACACTCGCAGTGCCTTGATACATGCATTGTTTTTACTGCAAACATGCTTGCATTACTACAAACACTGTCATAATACATGTGTATAAGACAGCACATGAGTGCACAGAAATGAAATTATGTGAACACTAACAGTGCCAGTCCAGAAACACAATGCTCAGCACAACAAAAATGTGTGCAGCGACACCACTGCGTACAGCTAGTGTGCGGTTAGAGAGATGATTATGTTGCATGATAGAGTGGAGGCCTGCAATACCCTTATGACTCTATAAAGACCTACACCTAAGTGTCTCCTTACAAACAGTCTTTGTATGAAGGGAGCTTGTTGTAATTGTTTCTTTAATCTATTGAGTGACCTGCCACTGAAGCTCTAGACATAATATCAACTGTTTGACCTTTTGGCGTCAACTGGTGACCTTCCTGTTCCTGACCTGACTTCTATAGCTCTGCAGTACACTATAAAATAATTAACATACAAACAAAACTTTGTTAGTGACCCTGGTGTTGTGTACCTCATAAACACACACTTAGGGCCTGGTTTACAAAAGCATTTTACAATGGTACAATCTCATTGTAAATCAGGCCCTAAGTCTTCAGCATTGTGGCGCTATATGATAACATAACTCCTAAGCGACTGCCAATATCACAATAACCTATGCTTGTGGATATTATGTTGCACATATTGTATGCACATTTTCACAAAAGTTGTGCGGTACAACTGTTTGTACATTGAGACTGGTATCTGTGCAATAGCAGCACTGTAAAATGTGTGTTCACAAAAAAACTGAATATAACCTGAATCAGCAAATATTTCACTAGTTTCACAACTGTGTTTACGGCAAGAGGGGCACATCTCGGTAGAGTGGTAAAAGTGCAAATGTAGTAACATAAATGCGAGCACAGTAATACAATTGTGTCAAGTAACAATTGCGTGTCGGGTGGCACAAGATGGACCCTGTTTGTCAAATGGAACCAATAGCAAGAATAATAGGTGAGGCCACCGGTGTGTTGCAAGAGTCTGCTAGAGGTCAGCTGGTATGGAGACACATCCCCTAGTTAGAAATATACTAACTGGACAGCGACAAAAGTGTGCGTCAATTTCACTTCCAACTGCCCTTGTTGTCCGGGATCAGGAGACTGTGGTATCAAGTCTAGAAGTAGCAATGGGAAAACCCAAATCTTGACCTACCTCATCTGTAAAAGCAAAGCAGAATCAAACAACATCACATCTCACGCAAAACCAAACAGTAACACATCAAGCAAAGAAATATAAGAACTCTCTAACATGTTCATAAAAGCAAGAGTTGAGCCTCCTCCAGCTAGGCATCAAGACTCTGGAACAACATCCCTGCCTGCACACATCAGACCCCCTCCCACAATTCCGAAAGGAGGTGAAGACACACATCTTCAAAGACCTGCTCATTACCCCAAATAATATATCCTCTTTGACCTCCTATATCAGTCCCACTCATGTTCATCTGCCCCCAAAACCCTTTCACATACCCACGTTCTTCCCCTCCAGACTGCCACTATACAGAAGTATTTCGTCTTCACCACTCTGCACCCGGGCCCCTTTGCTGTATAGATAGGAACTTGCTATGATGTAATGTATGCACATTATGCATACACACATATTACATTTTACAAAAGCCTTTGTGCAGAAAAATTACTTTTAAAGGCTAAAGTGCCTGCTTTCCTCTGGAATGTGTACATCTCCACCGCCATTGTTTCAGCCGCAAGGCCAATGAGGCATTCTATGAAACAAGCCATTTTCAGTTGCCAGATAGTGTGTGTCTGTCTAGAACTTTTGCTTTACTCTTAAGTGTTCACACTGTGCATCCTCCACATGGGTCTGCTTGCCTTGCCATTTTTGCAGATCACGCTGACGGTGGCCAATCTGCTAATGTGGTCCCAAATCAAGATGGCAGGTGCTGGGTCTGCATGTGGCAGGTGCCGGGTCTGCATGTGGCAGGTGCCGGGTCTGCATGCGTCTGTGTCTCGTCTGAATTATATTCCAAGTAGTTGTGAACACATTTCGACTGTGAATATTTTGTGCTGCAAGAAGATGTTGGCATGGCGACAATGGTTTTGTTATTTCAGATGGTGTGTGTTCTTCTGTAGAGCAGCATCCGGATCCTGCATTTAACGTTTGCATTGGGATGCCGTGGTGTTTTTATCACCTTCGATGTATGATATTACCTAAAAACGTTTAAAGGTTTCCCACAAGTCGAACATGCTCATTAAATATCTTATAATTGTTTTGCAAGCATACATGAAGCCCTGAAATGATCAAAGCTCCAGACACCTATATTAAGGTCCCTTCTATTATCTTGAATAAGATTTATGAATACAATTATTTTTTAAAACCGAAGCAAACCCTTTGAATATTGTGTGATCCCCTAATGCAAACAATTTAATCTTTCCATAACAGTATATCCATGAATCACATTTTTATTTACAAATTAATATACTCCTTAAGTGGTGAAAGTTATGTAATTTGTAGTACACGTGCAGTCATTGAAAATGTCATGAAACATATGCATTGTTCTTCCACAGTGGTTTGTTGACCATAAAGAGATAGACTAGCCATGAGGCTCTGAATGTCTTACAAGAAAGAAGGTGAGCCCCAAAAGATTGCAAGATCATACTCCTTCCAAACAGAAGACATTGAAGGGATAGACACATCTTCCCAGTGTAAGGGGTGACATGTAATAAACTCGAATTGCCCTTTCATGAGAATGAGCTATATTTGAGAATTATTGACTTTGCCATTTCTTAAAAATGTGGGTTTTACCCCATAACTCCTTCTCCACATTTTCAACACCTCTACTCTGCTTCCTCTTTTAGAACCCTCTGACCTTCCTTTTCACCCGTGTTTCATCTTTTCGTTGCTCGATCCCTACTAACACATATATTCCCTTTACCAACATTATTTTTCTCAATGGTGGGGTCGAATGGCTGGATTCTGGACAGAATTGGTGAATCAGTGACTATCCACGGTGGAAGTATCTCCAGAGTGATTTCCCCGATGTGGTTGATGGCAAGGAGCCCATGCAATTGGTGAGGATAGGATATCTCAGGGGCAATGGGCTCGCCTTGGAAGCAAGACGACGCAGAGCAACACAGGTTTGATCCCCGGGTCCACGCTTAGAAACCTCTGGGTATTAAGCGCATTATGAATAACCAATTACAATCACAAGGGAATGCTTGGTAAGGAAGTGAAGATCCAAGAGTTCCTGAAACCCACATGCACTCAGTGAAGCATTCCAAGGTGGTTGGCGAGGTCTCCAAATGTAAAGCAGGGCTGGGGTGGTCCAAAAAAGCAATAAACAAGATAAATATGACCATTGAGTGATCATTCGGGAATGAGCAGCCGGGAAGGCATAAAGCTGTGGATAATCTCGACTTGGTTCTCAGTGTCGATTTTCGGGCGAAAAGCCCCGTAGGCGAGAATGGAAAAAAAGGGACTTGAGGTGGGACAGGAAGAATGCCTACACCTCCTCTGCCCCCGGAATTAGAAGGTGGAAACATTTGGCAGATTTAGTTGATGGAGGTTGGGTTAGGCGTCCGAAAACATCATGTGGACTTGACAGACAAAATTGTGGATTTTAGGGATAAAGGTCTCATTATGCGTTTTCTTCCAAGTCCTTCTTTTTTCGTTGAGGGTTCTGAAGCATTACGTTTACCGCAAGTCCCTTTCTGGCTTATTTGGCTAGATCCAGAGACTCTGTAAGAAGTGAATGGATCACTTCCACTTGTGTGTTCTGGCCCCCTCCACCCAACTCTTCAGTGTATCAATATGCAGTGGCGACAGATTCATGTCTCTGGGTTGACCCCGGGCTTGTGTGCCGGTCACTGCTTAATATGGTGAATCCATCCCATTGAACAGCTTCCATTGCCATGGATCACTCCAGACTGCTCCTTCCCTTTGGCAGTCGTAAACGAGTGACACCCTGTATATCCATAGGGATCGGAATAGTGATCCTCATTGGCAGGCTTCAGATTCCTTGCATCAAGTGGATACACCTACAGGGGAAACTCCATTTTGGAGTTTCCTTGCTGGGTACCCACTTTGTGGGGGAACGTTAGAGGATGGGGCAGACCCAGAGAAGTGCACACCGTCTTCTCACCAAGCCTTGCTGAAAATACCCGTCATGTCTGGCTGGCCCAATCTGCCCATCAAGCCAGAAAATTATGGTTTCAAGATTGGTTTCAAGGTTCACAGCTGATGTCTTAGATTAAAATATTGCTGTAGCCCTTGCCCGGGACAAATGTAAACTTTCTGCAACCAAGTGATTTGAAATGGTATAGATGGGCGATTGCTATACGGATGACTGAGTTTGAGGTAAATATAATGGGGTTTCCATTTTGCTCCTCCCGCTTAACAGATTCACATTTAAGGCAAGAGTTGAAACATGCCACCCCTTTCTGGAACTAAATTGTAATGTGTACAGTTTCCAATATGCCCAGCAGTAGGACCATGTGGGTTGGCACTGTCTCCTTTGCTTAATGTTGCCACCATGTGAACCACCTCCAACGATGTCCTGTGCTTCTCATGGAAATAACATGACCCTTTAATGAAGAACGCTCGAGTCAGGTTTATTAAAGATCAGCTCAAAGTTTATTCTTCTCCTTCTTTAGTTCATGAAGTAAATATGGAAAGCACCCAACAGTACACCCTCTGATCAGGCATGACAGGAACTTATTGTCATCCATGGGACAACTACTCGCAGAAAATAGCTGAGCTTCCCTGCATCATCACGTACGCTCCATCATTCTTGCCCGCCGTTTTGCTTGACCTGAACCCAGGGTTCCTGCACCAATATGAACGCATAAAGATGAGGAACTGAGGGTTTGTTATGGATGGCAACTTGACTTTCATCTCCCTCTATAGATCAGTGATCTGCGTTCTAGACTGTGCTTTGTCTTTGTTTCATTGCACAGAATGTTCCATCCTCCCTATCCAAACTCTTTAATCCCAATCAGCCAATCAGTTGCGTAAGGACAGCCTTGAAGAATCCTCTACCATCCACCGTGCGAGGTACAAATAACTGGGGGAGATCACTCTATGATCAAGACACCACCTTCTGGAATGCTCTTCCCTCCACCTCAGGTCTAAAATTGATTTCCTGGAATAACAGACAGTTTAAGACACATTCCACAAGAGAGATCAACCCTAATCCATACTGTTTTGATCTACTCCACATCACCTGCTTACAAGCCTGACTGAAGTCACAGGGCTATTTCCCCCAGCCACAACAATCCAACTAGCCCATAGCACTCCTTCCGATACAACCCCATGATAGAATTTGTTTTTCTCAGTAATCCTATCTCCAAAAATGCCTTGAAGCATCCATCTGTTGGAGAGAAGGCTTAAAACACCCCTAAATATATACCCAGAAAACCATGGTAGATCGGAAGAAATTCAAATATCCACAGTGAAGCAGCTCATACTTACTGTAGATGTTCTTTGACCTTGTGCACCGACTACCTATGGAACAACGAAGCAGAGGCCAGGTTTTAGAAGCTACATAAGTGTATTACTTCTCTCAATCCAATCTCCCCCTCTTCCATTCTCACACCACGCCTCACTCCTTCTCTTCCACTATCTCTTGAAAGGGCCGTTCTTCTCTTGCACCACACAACAGTCCTCCTCACGATGTGCGGTCACACTTCCTCTGCTAGCCGTTGAGGTTTCTTTATCATCCTGCGGGGTCTCTTGCTGCCACTGGACATTATGAGTTCTTCATTTATATCCTCCAATGGGTTCCTTCTCTTTCATTCCAGACCCACGGTCAGGATTTTCTGTCACCTCTGGTGTCCCAAGTTCATTCTCTTCTTCAGTTGGTCTTTGCAGATGTTCGAAGGAAGATGCATTTCTGATCATTTCCTGGTGATCTCTTTGTGCTGTTATCATGGTTCCTTTTGTATAAATGACTTTGACTGGAGTGGATGCACATCGAGTGTGAGTTCTCTTTTCTTGTGTTTGTCTCACCAGGACTTCATCTACGATTATTAATTCTTTCGGTTTTGCTCTCCTCTCGTCGTCTGTACATTCATTTGCTCATTGTTTCCTTTCCATGGGCCTCATTCTGAGTTGGGCAGTAAGGGATACAGGGCACTGGTAAGGAGACTGGTGCCGGTAAACCCTTACCACCTAATTCCGAGGTCCCAAAGGACTGACCACACGTTCTTTACGGGTCCCGCTAAGGGGACCAGGGCGCTAATAACGGGCCTGCTGTTAGCAGGCCCGTTATTAACACCTTCCCCATTCCCATTGTGCCCTATGGGGGCTCAAATGGGAATGGGGAATGGTTGGGTGAATGGGGACTTACCGGCTCCTCCAGGGTCGGAATGACCCGGTAAATCCCCATTCACCCACGCGGGACCCGGACCCGGTATTGGAGGCAGCCATGGCGCTAATAGCACCATGGCTACCTCCAATCCCGGAATGAGGCCCCATGTCTCTTGTGGGTATTTCTTTGTCATTGTAATTTATTTGGGTCCCATTGTGATTAGTTGCATTTATGATCTGTTTTTTACATAAGCTCAGCCAGGGTCCTTCCTGGGGCTTCATGCAGAGTGTTTTGATAGAAGTGTAGCATCTGGCATAGTGCTTGTTGTGTTGACATTTTCTCTACCACTGCCTATTGTATTCTTCTTGATTGACAACATGAACCGCTCGGTCATGCCATTCACTTGTGACCACAATGGCTTGATCTTTTTTTGTCGGAATCCCATGTGTCTTGCTAATTTCTGGAACTCGTGTCCACTGAATGGGGTCGGTCCATTGTCTGTTTTTTAATGGTGTGTGGGATTTCCCCTTTCGCTGAACAGCTCGTCTAGTATCCATGCTTTATAGATAGAAGCAGCGGATTGTTTTATTATTAGTTTTACGAAATATAATAAAACAACACAATCCCCCCACCCCCAACAAATACAGAAACGAACCAGTGCACAATAAATCAAAATAAAAGGGAGAACATGTCACAATAGGTTCCTTAATACGAGGACAATTAACCCTTTTCCCTTCACAAGGATTCTAGAAACCTATTCTTAACTATCCCCCTTCTCTGTGTATGAAGGAGTTCAAAGGTCCAAAGGTCCACTTTAGTCTTGGCAATGCGTCAATACCCTATACACGCACCACTACTCCTACCTCTCCCCCTTAACCCATCTACCTCAACACTCCTGCCCGACCTATCCCCTTCTCCTACCGTCTCTTCATCTCATAATCATCCCCACCTCTTCCCTCTCTTCCGCAAAATAAGCAGAGATCCCTGTCCCCATGACTGTCACGAGTTCCCCATTTCTATGTGAACATGCCCCATTCTACCTGGAAGGAACCATGTCATCACATATTGTCGTGTGCCAGATATGTCAGTTTCTCGATGGAGTACATTCGCAAGATCATTTGTAACCATTCCTGTTTTTCGGCTAGTGACCGGTTTTTCAATTTTTGTGCCACCACCAGCTTGCCCGCTCTGAACATTGCTTGCCGTTACCTTGGCAACCTGTAAACCTTGCTATCCCTCGGGCTGGACCCAAAAGCAGCAACAAGTTGTTCAATTCCAGCTAGACTCCTGTCACTTCCTTAATCCAACTTAAGACTTCTTTCCAATAAATTTGAATATCGGGGCACGACCACCACTCATGATGCGAAGAAGTCACATGACCACAGCCCCATGAACACAATGTGGAGACTCCCAGGAACATTTTAGACACTTTTAGTGGGTCTCTATGCTACCCATGCAGTACCTTAAAGTAATTTTCCATTGTATGGGTAGAGATGTTGCCATGAAACGTAATCTTGAGTATCTTTTCTCAGAGAGAATCAGGGTGGGCTTCCCCGGCCAGAGTATCCCAATACCTTTCATAATTCTGCCTACCCTCCAAGTCGCAGGTAATGAGGGTCTTATACAGCTTTGAGACTATCACTTAACTTGAAGTCGCTTCCCCCAAAACCTTTTCCAGAGCAGTAAATTCCCTGTCAAAGAAGGAGACGCGATGTGGGTCTATCAGATATCCTTTCAAGCTTAAATGTTCAAAGACCCCTATGACGTCACATCCCAACATTTCACATACATTATCGCACCTCTTAAATTTGCCATTCTGGAACAGCTGCCTCACTGTTTAGAAACCCCTATCGGACCATTCTTGCGATTTTTGGAAGTCCAACTGGCAATAGTCTATGGGGCCTCACCCCACAAGGAACTTAAAGGTGAGGGACACAAGGACAATTTTTCAGTGTGGCCCATTTTCCTTCTAAAGGAACCAACGAAAGGGCCTCCAGTGGGTGGTGTGATTGTACCCTGTTGTGAACTTTCGTCACCGGGGACCACAACCAATGTCTGACCTTTTTAGGGTGAGCTACCCAGTTCTCTAGGTATGACCAATAAGTACCGAGATGATCCCTAATACATTCAAGGAGGATTCTGAGCTGGGCTTCCCCAGAACAATTAAACAAATCAGGGACTCCAATTCTCCCTTGGCCCTTAGGGAGAGTCAATGTAGCCCTTTTGATTCTTTTAAACTTAAAAATCAAGAAGTCAAGTTCTCTGAAAAAGCAGTCCGGTAATGGAGATGGGATAATAGTAAAGAGAAAGAGCAAACAAGTTGAACATTCATCTTTATCAAAATCATCCTACCTGACCAGGAGAAGATGACCTCTGACCATCTCTTGAGGTCGTTCTCAAGGTCTCCACAGAAGGTTCATAATTCAAAGTGTTAAGTCTTGTTAAATCATTGGAGATTCGGACTCCCAAATGTGTTATTGCTTCATCCTCCACCTTCATCCCTTGAACCTACTTTTTATACGCTATACCAGACCCTTCATTCAGATTGGCAGGATAATTGACTTGATGACATTGCATAGTCCCCCAAAAATACCCAGTACCACCTCATAGTCCCCATCATTTCCCTTGGACGACTCTCTTTTATCGTTGAGAGGCCCCATTATATCATCTGCAAAAAGAGAATTTTTTAATTTCTATGTCGCTGAATACTAATCCTTTGATATTAGGGTTGCTTTGAATGGTAACTGCCAGGAGCTCAATGGCTAAAGCGTAAAGAAGCTGGCACAATCGGCACCTCTGTCTCATACCCTGTGATAACTGAATGGTGTCCGAGAAACTACCATTTACCTGGACTCTGGCCATTGAAGAGCTATACAAGGTGGCTACCCACTGGTGGAAATTCAGGCCCAGGCCCGCTCTCTCCAGGACCTTCCCCATAAACTGCAACTCCACTTGGTTGAAGGCTTCCTCGGAATCAAATGAGATTAAGCAAGCTTTGACCCCCTGTTCCTGGGCTAGATGGGTTAGGTCCAAAGTCTCCCTAATATTGTCAGGGCCCTGCCTCCCCCTAATGTACCCAACTTGGTCCTCATGGAGAAGGGATAGAAGAACAAACCTATGCTCCAAAATCTTTGAAAATATTTTAATATCCATATTCAGGAGGGAAATAGGCCTGTAAGAGGAGCACTGATTTGGGACAATATAGTTTCTATCATTGATTTTGGGAGAGGACTACCTTTGAGGATCCTGTTAAACACCATAGTCAAAAACAGGGCCAGGGTTGAAAGGAATATATATATATATTTTAAATGAATATTTAAAGAAAAAAGGACTGTGAACACATCCGCCCCTGGGGGTTTACCCCCCTTCATATTTGTTATCGTTTTTATTACTTCTTCCTCTCTAGAAGTGTAATCCAGGAAATCCAAACTCTCAAGAGAAATCCAAGGCAAGTCTAAATCTTCAATGAATATGTTTATAAGGCTTCCATCTTCTTTGTACTCGGATGAGTACAAGTGGCCATAATACTTCCTGAATTCTGATGCCAAATGTAGCCTCTTAAGTTTACTCTTCTCGGATTCAACTCACAGGGCCTCCACCAGCCACATTTGTCTTCTTTGCACTGTGCTGGTGGCACTCTGTTAGGCACCCTGGCCCCTCAACTCGTGAATTATTGGCATACCTTTACCTCAACTTGGGTTTGCCCCATCGGGTATCAAGCATGTGTACCTCTATCAGGATCAACTCCCAAGCCGATCGTGACTTCTGGTGGGCTCTATTTGCAGTGATGTCTACCCCTTTTGCTGCTGGGGGTGTGGGGCTCAGCCAGTCAGCCCCCTGCCTTTTCCCTCTTCTTCACCCCCTCACTGGCTACAACACCCTACAATGATCCACGTCGGGCCCTTGCTCAGTTACTAGAATGAATCGGGATGATAGGAGCTTATAGGAATAGTCGACCCCCGTGCTGGGCGTGTGATTTCTGTGTTGGCCAAGTTTCCTCCTACAGCCTAGTGTTGAGGTTCCAGTGGGACTGAGCTCCTGAAGTCCCAGTGGTTGTAAAAGTGGATAGGGCAGTTGCCAGGTGGTATAGCAGTACCCCGATTTGACTCTCCAATAACTGCTGGACACAGTTGGAAGATTGTGGTTGGTCAATTTTAATGGTGCGTTGGTCAGGTCACAATGGCTGCCCAAGATCGACAGACAAGATTGATTGACTGATTGATTGATTGATATTTTATTTCTATCGCGCTCGTACACAATGTGTTTCAGAGCGTGACAAGGCAAGGGAGGGGAACAGGGGAGAACAAAACAGCGATCTTATTAGGCCCAGTGACATTGAGAATGCGCAAGTGCATGGGAGAGGGGGGAGGGGAAAAGTGCATGGAAGGGGGGAGATGTGGAAGTGCGCAGCAGAGGAGAAACAGATAAATAACAATAAATAAATAATAAAGGCAACAAACAGTGGTAATGCAGCCAGCAATTTGCAAGTGCTAGGTTTAAGGCAGCAGACAGGGTAGGTCCGATAAGTGCAGGAAGAAACAGGGGGGGCTGTAGGGGTACAGCTACAGACCCCAGTGCAAGGGGTGGCCCGGAGGCAGTGCAGGAGGGTGGCAGGATGAGCAGGTACCTGGGCCCAAAAGACAGAGGGTGGCCAGGTGCACGGTGCCAAGAGAGAACAGATCAGCAGGGGAGAGGGGGAGCGAAGGCAGAAGAAAAGAGGGAGTTCTTGAGGTGCTTCCGGAACGGGAGATGGTGCTCCTCAAGTTTTAGAGTGGCAGGGAGGCTGTTCCAGAGGGAGGGCCCAGCCAGAGATTGCGTACAGTTGCATATACACCATGTGCCACTCGCATGTCAAGCAATATTTGACATGCGAATGGCACATGCGTCTTCCACTGGTGATTGGCAAATGAGATAAACATATTTGTCTGTGTAAACAAATATGCTTTGCTAAGCGTTTTCATCGACATGGCGATTTTCTCGATCTTCTGGATTGCCTGTGGAGTTTTTGTCTGTAATATGCATGTCTTCCATGACACAAATCATTCTATGTGGTGGTGGGAATCTTATCGGGGGCTGCCTAAGAAGGGTGGGTGGAGGCCGCCATGGTAACTGATCTTGAAATGTCAGTGGGAATGGCCACCCTTCTCTGTACACCAATTAGAAATTGTTCTTTCTCCCATATTTATTGAAGTCTGTCAAACCCACACCTGTAGCATAATAATCTGATGGTAAGTGGCATAATGGCTTGAGGTAGTGTATTGGACGGGGATCCCACGTGCTGCAGAGCTGCAATGGAGTTTGCTTTGACTTTCGGGTGTTCAATGGCAACTGACTAAACGTCAACCCTCTCATAGATAAGAGCCAGTTGTACGATTTCATCAAGCAGCACGTTCTATTTTGTAGGTGCTCGTGAAAAGACGAGGAGGTATGATGCGAGGCAAATGGCTTCTTCATCTGAGAAGCTAGCAAACTGGCGGTATGTCACCTTTTTATGCTGCCTCATGACAAATTAGTTGATCATCTCATGCGATAGCTGGTGATATTGATTAAACATCTACCTCTTGTAATCTCTTTTGGGTTGCACGATCATTATTCTGTTAAGAGCAGCAATGGTGCTGCCATATGTATTGTACTGGATTGTATGGGAATTTATAGAGCACAAACAAAGACCAAGTGGCATAAAGGTGCTAAGGAGGGATAGGAGGCTACAGACCCTGGGAATTAAAACAGGTGAGTTTTTAGATGTTTATGAAAGGGAATGAAGTTAGGAGTGTTGCGGATCTCTGGGGGGAGGGCATTCCAGAACGTGGGGGCGAGTACCGAAAAAGATCTTCCTTCTGCTCTGGCACGCCAGAATCTAGGAATGTTAAGCAGTGACTGATTGGCCAAGCGGAGGAGCCTGTTGGGTTTATAAGGTGTACGTATAGATTGAAGGAACTCGACCCCAGCAGGGAGCCAGTGAAGGTGTGACGATGGTCAGAAGAGTGAATACGTCTGGGGGCTTTCAAGGCAAGGCGAGCCGCTGCATTTTGGAAGACCTGCAGATGTTGTAGCAGGCCCTCAGGTTGGCCAAGGTAAATACCATTGCAATAGTCTAGGGAGCTCATAATGAAAGTGGTCACAATCTTAGACGTGGACTCTGCCGGAAGAAACAGAACTTTTTTCAGTATTTTGGGCTTGGTAAAGTCCGACCGGCATACAGTTGAAATTTGAGCTTCTCTAGAGCCTGAGGACATAACTTTAGTTCCTAGGCTCTTGACTACAGAGGAGGGTTCAAGGCAGGGTCCAAGTGAGTTAGGCGAGTAATCACATGTCCAGGGCTGTCCTGCGTAGTTGGATCCGACTTGTAGAATCTCAGTTTTGTCTCCATTTAGTTTAAGCCAGTTGTTGACCAACGAGACCCCAACTGCAGGTAAACAATATTTCAGTTTCTGGGGGCGGGGGGAGTCAGTCAAGGGGACAGTAAGTCGAAAAAGAATCTGTGTATCATCACCATAGGAGAAAAAGTTTACCCCATGGCAGGAAATCAAAGTGGCCAGGGTCTGCATGTATAGATAAAACAAGAGAGGAGAAGGAGCTGATCCCTGGGGGACCCCACAATCAGGAGCAGTAGTGGGGAGATGAACAGAGGAAGGGAGACTGTTTGAAGCTAATTGGAAAGATACGATGAAAACCACTTCAGCGGGATGCCAAAGCTAGCCCCTTGGAGACAGTGGAGCAGCTTCTGGTGGTCAAAGGTATCAAAGGCCGCAGAGAGGTCAAGGAGAATAAGAGCATCAACTGCCATTCCTGCATATGACATATGTTTGTGAGCAGGCAGTGTCTTGATGATGGTCTTAATTTCTTTTCCCACCAGGTTGGTGAATAGGTCAATGTGCGCTGGTAATCTGTCATCACCTATCACCTGGATGTAATCAGAAAAGTCTTCCAGCCATTCTTCCCAATGAAGACCTCTAACCTACTGAGGTTGCAGCTGGAAAGATGCCCTGGATGCGGCCACGGTTTGTGCAGGAATGTCATTTGCATCACCTTCTTCCATGGTCACAGCAGGTGGTTCATGTACGTAGCAGACTTGTCTGACTTCAATTAAGTCAATATGTGTGGGGAGAGATGTCATTTTGGGGTACCCAGGGGTAGCAGCTGCTAGCTCTGGCCTTGGTTGTTTGTAAATAAGGAAGATGTCATTGGCCTCAGGGGCTTCCGAATTTCAATTTATGTGACCGTGAGATGGACCACTTGAAACACAAAGGTTCACAGTCAGGTCCCCCCGACTACCAAACTGCGGGACTAATAGCTGAAATAACCAAATAAAATGCACAGTACAGTTATTTAAAGCTATGTATGACTATAGTTTCAAAGGGATGTGGAGTCTTGGGTGTCGGGACACTTGGTCCTCTGCACACCTCCTGTTGGTGGTAGTGGTTGGGCCTGCCGCCTTGCCCGTGGTTTGTCTGGGGGACCAGCTCCTAGGTTCCCGGTTGGATAGATGCTTGGTGGGGTGACAAACCTTTGTTAGTTGTGGGCGCTGGCTGGGTTTGCTAGCCCAATTAGAGACGTTTGTGTAGTCTAGTAAGAGTCCAGTCCTTTGGTCATGTATTTTGGTGATTTTGTGCGTTTATTGTTAACAAAACAACAGATTGATATGCATTTAGGTGCCAACAAAAGTTATATTTTGGTGAGACAAGTAGCTCAAAGTTGGTGAAAGGGGTAGCCGACGCGCGTTCCAACCAAAGTCTTTATCAAGGCATAGATCATTAGGCAGCAAACTCTTGGTTGAGCTGGCGTTTGAAGGCCCAGGTTAGGGTTCCCGGTGTGGGCTCATTAGCCTGGTCTGTTGCCGGAGTCGGCGGTTCGAGCTTGGCTATTCGGCAAGCCAGCTCAACCAAGAGTTTGCTGTCTAATGATCTATGCCTTGATAAAGACTTCGGTTGAAACGCGCGTCGGCCACCCCTTTCACCAACTTTGAGCTACTTGTCTCACCAAAATATAACTTTTGTTGGCACCTAAATGCGTATCAATCTGTTGTTTTGTTAACAATAAATGCACAAAATCACCAAAATACATGACCAAAGGACTGGACTCTTACTAGACTACACAAACGTCTCTAGTTGGGCTAGCAAACCCAGCCAGCACCCACAACTAACAAAGGTTTGTCACCCCACCAAGTATGTATGAATATATTTGTAGTTTTGCTCTAAAAAACACTTTGGGCCTCATTACGAGTCCGGCGGTAACCGCGGCGGTAAAACCACCTGGTTACCGCCGGACTCGTATTACCATTCCGCCTCCGTGATTCCTGGAATAACCGGGGCATTACAACCCCGGTTTTCCGGGAATCACGGAGGCGGAATGGTGTTAATCCCCATTCCCATTGAGTTCTATGGGACTCGATGGGAATGGGGATCATGGAAACACCGGCAGCATCTCGTAATGCTGCCGGTGTTTCCCCGGCCGCCTGCAGGCGGGCGGTGTTAAACCCGCCAGGTCAGACCTGGCGGGAACATCACCTCCCGCCTGCAGGAGTCGGGATCAGGCGGTCCGGAAACAACGGTGGTGGCGGGTTTACCGCCACCTTTATTTCTGGACCGCCTGAGTTATAATGAGGCCCTATATTTTAGGTCTTTCAAAAAATGGAACTGAAGGCGAGACAAGCTCACATTCGTGTCAGCTCCCCTGATGCAAAATTTTAAGACGCTAGTGCTGAACGCCGTAAGCTACAGTACACTGCTGTGGCCATGAGGTCTCTAGAGGCGTACATTAGAGCAACCAGAGCATGACGTCATACCTCAACACCCACATGGCAAACACCTGGCTTCTAAGTGATTTGGTCGAGTTTCTTTTCATCGAATTAGAATTCGTCAAATTTATTTTTTATTAAAGGTACAAAGCCTAGCTAGCTCCTACATCAGCAGTTGTTTGATTGGCCCCATTCAGTTGTAAAATAAAACTTTTTTTGTTTTTTTTTAAAATCAATTCTGGTTAACACTTTTTTTGTCTCAAAAATCTTTCCTTGTGCATACATGCGTCGTCATGTAACTCGTGTTAAAAACAATGCACCGCAAGATGAAAACGATGCAGCGAGCTGTTGCTTTCCATCTGAGTGATACAACCCTTGTCCTGATACCCCTGACCCTTTAGTGTGCATCCAGGCTGTTGCAGAAAAAAACACCAGCATGCAGGTGTTTGCAGAGTTCTCTATCAGATGCTGGGCAGTGATGTTGGAAGCCTTTTCATTTTTGTCTCTGCAGAGTTTGCTCCATTCAGCAACCATAAACAGGGAACCTGTACAATAGGCAATGAACTTCTTCCTCACCAAAGACCTGTATTTTATTTATTTATTTATTTACTGTTCATTTATAACACACTTACTACCAGCGAGTGGTTTCGAAGCGTAGGATCAGGATTCAAATCAAACCTGTGTTGCGCCCCGCATTGGCTTGCTTCCCAGACAAATGCGTTGCCCCTGGTCTATCCTTCCTCCCCTACAACAGACATGGTTGACACAAGCATACACCAATATTTTTTTGCTTTGATTCCGTCTGAGAAAACTTACTAAACTAACACCGTCGTTGAGAACAAGAAATGACCTCAGGCCGTGGTGTTGCGCTGCCTGTCTAACAGGGATAGAGGGACAGAGATATCCCTACACTAAACTCACAGATGAATCAAATTAAACAGCAAGAAGGCGCATGAACTACACCGGGTATTACTGAATTCATCCACTATGCTACCTTCACCAATTAGTTACTGCTTAAGATCTTGCAAAACCGTGTGGTCATTTTCTTGGGGGTGGGTGGTCTTTCATTTGGCCCTGTTGTCTTTGTACCTCGCTCAACATTGATGTTGGGGGGACTAAATCCACACAGATCCCCTGTCCCTTCAGTGTACCCCACGTGCTGATCCTGTCTCCAACGTTGTTTAATATTTACATACAGCCTGTAGGGGAGAGGCACTCATTGGAATCTCTGGCGACCCATCCACCAGTTCATGGATGATAGCCCCCCCCACACCCTCCGGCCCCCCCTCGCTTGTAGAGGCTCCTAGTGCTGCCTTCAGGGAAGAGAAGTGGGATGGCTGATTACTTTCCGAATCAGAACAACCGACAGATCTGGGCCTCGCTATGAGTGTGTCAGTAACGCAGCGCATGTACTGCCCAAATGATTAACCGCTGCCCCTGCTGAGTCTCCTTGCATTTCGACGGAATTACGAGTGGTGGCATAATACTGTAGATTCCCATTTTTGGAGTCTACTGAACTCTCTGGCGATTTCTGGTGGTTATATCATGAGTGTTAATTCCGCTCTGTGAATCTGCCAATTTTTGGAGATAAAGTGGAGGTTTCCACTCCATCATTTTGCCGTAGGCGAAGCCTCCACTTTACCACCAAACCTAGTATTTGGAAGTGTGATGAAACCAGCAAAAAAGTGGCAATAACAGAAGTACCACCACTATTTTACAGCACCGCCAAACTTGCAATGAGTGCCAGAGAGTTCCTGTTTCTTCCCAGTCCTTCCTCTATCCTTCCTATTAGAAAATGGCTGCTTATCATCCCTCCCGTCTCTCTGTAAATCACCTGTTTGCTGGATTGACACTCGTCTGTCTATGCAGAAACCTGGCTTTGTACCCTGACATTCACTAGTGTTCCCACTATTCCTTTGGGAAATACATTCCCCATAAGTTCCCGGTATGTTAGTTCAAGCACTAGTTATTTCTGTGAATAATTCAGCAACCTCAATTCTGCTTATTCACCCCAAATCCACCCTTGCTCCCCTGAGTGCAGCCTTCCTTGGCTTTTGGCATTCCGAGTCTGATTGTTGGAATGAGAATTCAGGTGGCAAAAAAGCATCTGGTAGCATTCCCCTACCATGTAGAGTAAGGTTTGGGGATATAGGTGGTGGGCGGAAGTTGGGGAATGAGGGAGACAAATGGGGTCAGTATGAGTTTGGTGGTATCCCACTGGTAAATCCAGCTGGATACCACCAAATGGCCGTCTTATATCCCAGGATTTCTGGGATATTACAGGTGGCAGAATGTCGATAAATTGCGATTCCATGGTATTTTCGTTATTACTGCCACTATTGATACCGGTGCTGGTAATGGCAGCTGTTTATTTGCAGCTGGGGTCCTGATTTACATCCGGATCTTGGCTGGAGGAAAATCAGGCAACCTCCACCAGCAAACATGTACTTTGCCAGTCCAGAAAAGTGCCGATATATGGAAATACCAGCACGTTTTTTCAGACCAGCAGGGTCATAATGACTACCATAGAGTACCGCCCTGTAAGAAAATTAAATAAATAACAGAATGCAGCCACCAGTGATTTTAAAGTCAACATTAAAGCTGACAGATATACAAGGACTGGTTATGGGTTAACTAAACTTCAACAACATAACTCCTGTTTTGAAACAACTATTCCTCCCATCTGAGGTCAATGAAAAGAAAGTCTTCCTGATCTTTGGAGCCACTCATTCTGTTTCTCCCAGGGAACTAACCAGTAAATGTAGCCCACCAGGTTCTCGATGCAAACAGATCTAAAAAGATGACAACTACCACTCTTGAGAAATGATAATAACAATAACACCTAGCAACGCACGTCCAGCCTCCCATTCATCACAAAGGGGCTGGAACTGGCAGACACCACTGTGCCAGAGTGGTGTTAATCACATTCAAACAAATGTAATATATGGAAATATATTTTATCTTCAGATAATGCAATACATCATGTCACCCTGTTGTTTTAAGTCTTTTTATCCATCCTCTGTCCCTGGGAGTTACTTCTTGGTTAATGATCTCTCTTTTACCGCTTGGCACTTGGATCCCAAACTCATCTTGCATCCTCTCCTCTTGAGTTTTGATCGTCTAGGTTGTTTTCGCTTCCACGCTTAGACTTGTCCCAAAGCAGTCAATAGTGGCCTTGCACCTTAACTTTCTCCCTTGTATCTCCCTTGTGAAAGGGATCAGAATACGCTCTGGAAGTTTATGCTCTTGTTGAGGATCCTGTCCCACCTCCTTTGATCGATTCGTTTAGCTCAGATTGTTATTGATTGTGTTAATGTCCCATAACTCTCTGACTGGGTGCTGTCTTTCCCTAGTCTCATTAGAGTCCCTTGGGACACCTTCCATAATTCCTATAATGGATCTTTATCTCATGTTACACAAGACCCTCTTACCTAATGTAAGATACAGGAGACCAACAAATAAATCACTATAACGAACAAATTACTATAGCAAGTAATTAAACTAATGAGCTTTTAAAATTGTTTTACATTTGGGAAAAACCCAACGTTCTGAATCATAGCCTCAATCCGGATAAAGACGATTGCATTAGGGTTCAAAGGGCATTTGCAGATAAAGTTGAATCAGCATGGGCAAGAATACATAAGAACCTGGACCAATTGAACTATCCTGATATCCCTGATACCATGGGAGGGAGGGAACAAAAAGCTAAAAATCTCCTATCACTGTTTCATTGCTCTACAGTTACGGATACAGGTGTTGTTGAAACATTGAGTTGTATGCACCCCAACAGCTGTCGTGGAGATCTGCTACCTTCTAAATTTATCTTAGAACATCATGATATCTTTGCACCATTCCTTAGAAGGTTTATTAATGCCTCTTTCACACATTGTTTTGTTTCCACACCTATTAAAGATGTAGTGGTCCTCCCTCTTTTAAAGAAACAAGGTCTGAATCTGAATGACGCCTCTAAACTTAGGCCCATAACTAATACCCTTTTTTTTCTTAAGATAAATGATACAGTGGACACTATGCAAATGAAATTGCTTGTGGAAGTTTCGGCCTTCTTCATAAGAAACAGTCTGTCTTTCGGTGTGCCCATGGCACCGAAAGTGTCTTATTATATCTTCAAACTCATATTCTTTCGGACCTAGAAAGGAGTGGCTGAGGACTGCTGATTCTCTTAGGTCTATCAGCAGCTTTCGACTTCCTCGGCCATAAAAAGCTGTTGTGTGGGTTGACTGATATTGGTGGCTCTGTAAGAGAATCCGCAATATGGATGGAATCATTCCTTTTTGGACGAAATTCTAGGATCCGTTGGGGAGATGCCTCATCTAACTTCGAGCCCATTCTGTGTGGTGTTCCGCAAGGGGCATGTTTGTCCTCATAGCTCTTCAATATTTATATTTATTCACTGTGTGAGGAAATAGAGAGATTGGGGGTATTCTTTGCTAACTATGCTGATGTTTTTCAGCTCTCTATTGACCTCAGTGGAGATTATGCAGTTGATCAAGGAAAGTTAAATGAAGTCTATATGCTCATCAAAAGTTGGATATCCTCTAACTACTTGTGTTTAAATGCCAGTGTAACGGAGCTCATGGTCTATGGGTCAAAGTATGCCTGCGATGGCAAGGGACGGGAATACATGAGCTTGATGAGACCTGTCCCTGTGGCTAGTAAGATTAAAACTCTCAGTACCTTCATGGAGGCCACGCCCAATGCAGAGGCCCATGTGAACTACATAGTCAAGAACTCTAATTAGTATCTAAGCGTCCTGAGACAGATTTGCCCGATGATCTCGAAGAAGATCTGTGAAATGTTGATTTGAGCCATTATTCTGCTGCGACTCGACTATTGTAACTCCTTGCTAGGTGAAGCAAGCAAGGAATGCATGAATAAGCTTCAGAAGCTTCAAAATGATGCAGTACGCCTAATATGCAATATTGCACGCAGAGACCCATTATCTAAGCCCGGTGGCAGCCAGAGTTCAATTCAAGATACTCAGGCAGGGTCATAAATGCCCACTCGGTGCTGCTCCGCGTATTATCTAAAGGAGAAGCTGGAGTTTTATAAACCAGGCAGAAGCCTGCGATCATTGGGCGCCTGTAGTTTAAGGATGCACAGGTTTAAGAGAACCTGGGGGAATGGCCAGTCTTTTCCTATTCTGATGGCACAGGCTTTGAATGAGCTACCTGAGTCACTAAGGTGTGGGAACAGAAAAATAATATGAGGCCGGGAAGCCCAAAAGAAACACACCAACACAGGTTACAAAGAACATACAAGTGCTTTATTTAAAAGCTACAACAGTTACCAAAGTCAATTGACAAACGGATAGCTATTCGGCTCTCAGAGTAACGTAACGAACTTCAACGAAGGTTCGATGCATTAGCGAGAGAGAGTGTACATTGGAATACTTGGATCTTTTATACTATTTGTCCAGCCCTTGGCCAACCCTCTCGCGGGTTAACCATTCTAGGAGTCGGGTTTATGGGTTCCTTGCCAGGTCAATCCTATAATATATGCATTTTGATTAGTTTCGCTGATATAGTTGTACATTTACACATAGGTCAACAGTAGGACAAGGTCTCGGTTCGCGACCCCGACAAGTGGCCTGCAGGCATATTAATTATTCATGTGTACGGAGGTCACTACGGCCAGAATCTTACTCAAAATGTCATTCGGCCTCCATTTTGATGTTCAGAGTGACTTCCATATAACGAGAGAACCTAAAATGGCGGCTTAATCCAAGATGGCGACTTACATTACTTTCTCAAGACCTTGCTGTGGAGTTTGTTCGCATATGATGTTTCTAGACAACATGGCGTAGGCCAATACACATACAATTGTTACGATGGGAGGCATAATATTGTTTCAATTCCGACAAACCCTCCTTTTGGCCTATGCCAAGTGCTAATATCATTTCTAATACTTCTGTAAATAACTCCATGCATTGTCGTCCATACATCCTGAATCATTATCTGTAATGTCTATAGCCATTAGGTCGTTCATCAGAACCTCTTGTAACACAAACTCTTTAGATGCTGTGCCTGGGGCATACATTTTGTACCCTACTGTGCTCACCGCTTGAGCACAACATCCCCATAGCATTGCACATATACTAGGTAGACATTGGAAACAGCAACAAAGGAATAGCAGGATTCCCAAAATAACAAGGATAACAGAAAGCACCTTCCAACCCCAGGATCGTAGAGAATCCCAGAACCAGGCGCTAATATTCCAATCTCCCACAGGAACATGCACCTCAGAACTAAGGATGTGCAAGTTCTGTATTGCTTTGAAAATTGTCGGTGAGGAATCTGGTACGAAAACATAGCAAGCGGACCCCACTAATTTGCATACTCCACCACGTTCTGCCAGGATGACATCTAATGCCATCCGATTTTGGAGCGCTACCAATCTAATTGCCTTTTGTTCTAGTGTCATATTGTAGAGTATATCCGTGGTCCGGTTGATGGTTCTCTCCAGTACTCTTGCTAGCCCCCTAATGTTTTCAGAGTTTGCTATCTGTCCCCAAAATGGCACAACTGATTTCGCTATATCTCCCAATACTTGCCCAGGGGTATCTCCGTTCTCATCCCGCCGTGGGCGAGCCTTAGAAACTTCCAATGTACTAGTTATAAATACCCCTGGTAACAGGATTCCTAAATAACAGGTTCCCTGCCAATCCTTGGGCAACCAGGGAAATGCTGAACTACCACAGACGAAATAAACAGGCCCCCATCATACAGAGGCCTGTTCTCCCCAGTCAAATTTACAATGTTCACACAACCTTCAAAATCTCCCATTGGCCGAGTGCCATTTCTTTGTACACAAAAGGGGACTGAATCGGGGCTATGATTAATAGAGTAGGAAGGGGGCACAGCATCCTTATTGCCTATCAGAGCTATTTTAAAGGAAATTAGAGTTTGGAAAGGAAGAGATAGTTTATCAGATGGCCTAATAGAAGCAACATTAGGTCTACTTCTATTTGCAAAAAGCGAGCATCCCAGGGGAGTCAATTCACATTCTCAAAATCATTTTAATTAGTTCCATCAAAGTTCCCTGAGACGCTATCATTCCAACGGCCAAAGAATAGTGCTCTAAAAGAAGCATAGCAAGCAGTCGTTAAAGGTAAAGGGTGAATATACCATCCTAGCCCCTTGTTCCCATGTTGCGGTAAATGGGTGCAAATCCAGCAATTACTCTTATTAAAAATGGCATGCGTTGCATTCATTACTATCATTAAAGTGTTATTATGATACTTTCGTCTATGCTGGGAGTCTCTAGATGACAAGGTGTGGAGGTGTACAGAGGGAATCAAAGCAGTAGGTACAATCTCAATTGGCAGTAGAGGTTTTAGAGGGTAAATTTCTTCGAAGTACCAAAGTCCCACAGCAGTAATTACACAAATTCCAATTATTATTCGCACAACACAGCAATACGTTTTCGGGGCCCATGCACATTGTTCGTTGTCCGAGTTGGTCACCCCCTTATTTACAAGTCCAATGCGGGGAGCAGCGGTGGAGGTGGCAGGCATCGTAGTTTCTCAATCGATGACCCCAATGTTCGTTGCTGGCGATACTACGGTCGCGCAACTTCTTTGTCCTTCCCAACCCTAGCCAGCAGAATCCCCTTTTTTTTTTTCCTTTTGTTCGAAAGGAGCTTTCTTTTACAAGAGAAAACTTTCAATCACTTCTTCTTTCCAAATGCACGGAAAAGACCCGTGCCGTAGTTCTATTTTCTTCGTCGAAGGTCGTACCTGGTATTACCCAAAACTGTTTGATCCGGAAACAAGGTAACGTCACTTCCTGAGGGAAGCGATGTATCGGAGGCGACGGAAGTCGCAGAACTTGAAACAATGTTTTCCGGAAGTGACTTTTTCAAAGAGTGCGGAGACGAAATGGACTGTTCCCCAAGCTCCACGGGCTCAGAGAAATTCTCCGACGCACTCACAGCGATGTTTGCTACTCCAGGATCAGAGATTGTAGCATCAGCGAGGGGTTCTGCTTCTTCTGTAATGTGTGGCGTCGGGTGAGGAAGTTTTTTGACATGCATCGCATGGATCCAATGCTTCTTTCCAGCCACCCGCACTGCTGTTTGGGTGACCAACAGTACCTGATAGGGTCCCCTCCAGCGAGGAGCGAGACAGGAAGACCTTTCGTAGGCCTTCACTAGGACCCAACTTCCAGGCTGAATATCGTGTCCTGGGCCCATAAACCGTACAGGTAAATCTGATTGGACCTGATGATAAATGAGATACAGATTTTTAGTCAACTGGTTACAGTAGTCTACAAACAATACATCCTCGACCTCCCTTAAGGTTTTGGGCTTCGGAAGGCCCCAAATGTTAGCAGGTCTCCCCATCACTACCTCAAATGGGGAGAGCCCAGTCTTAGTTTGAGGTGTGGTACGCATGGCTAATAATACAATAGGTAAGGCATCTGGCCATTTCAGTTTGGTGTCGGCACATGTTTTTGCAAGCTTATTCTTTAAGATGCCGTTATGTCTCTCTAACCCAGCACTTTGAGGATGCCTAGCTGAGTGAAATCGTTTTTCAATGTGTAACGCTGTGCATATCTGTAAAATTACTGCTGCAACAAAATGGGGACCATTGTCTGACCAAATTACCCTCGGAAGCCCAAATCGTGGAAAGAATTCTTTTACCATAGTCTTTGCAGTGGTCATGGCAGTAGCATCTTTAACGGGGAAAGCCTCGACCCATTTACTAAAAGCACAAATAATCACAAGAACATATTTTAGATTGTTACACCGTTCCATCTCAATAAAATCAAAGTGGATGACCTCGAAGGGAACAGAAGGGGGCCCAAAGCTTCCCCTTGGAGTTACTGTCCCCTTCCCCACATTGTGCTGTAAGCAAATCATACAATTCTGAACATGGCGCTGTGCAATCTTCGAAATTTTATCATTCACCCATACTTGTTCTAACATTTTCGTGATCTGCTGAGCACACACATGCGTAGGACCGTGTGCCATCGTAACCATTGCCAGCACATATGAATCAGGGAGCAACCATTTTCCTTCAGCTGTATCCACCCAACACCCATTGTCATCCAGTTTCCCCATTCCTTCGGCCCACCTTTTAGATTCTTCTATTGTGGCATCAGTTTGGATATCTCGCACAGACCCGATACCCTCATCCATTACATAGGCATCTTTTGTTTCCACTAGAGCATACATGTCTGCGCTAAGGTCTGTGGCCGTTTGCCTGGCTATCTGGTCAGCAAAAGCGTTCCCTTTTCCCACATCATCTATGACCTTACGTTGTGCTGCACATTTCATGATCGCTAACTGCCTAGGGAGTGAGAGTGCCGAGAGCAATTGCACTATCAGGGGACCATGCTGAATCTTGGTCCCATGTGAGGTTAGGAACCCTCTTTCCGACCAGAGCCTCCCAAAGTTGTGAGCCACCCCAAAGGCGTACTGGATATCAGTATATATGTTTACTGTATGCCCTTCGGAGAGTTCACAAGCTCGGGTCAACGCTATAATCTCTGCGGCCTGCGCGGAGTTATGCGGAATTCTCTTAGTTTCAACAACCGTACTCAACGTAGTAACTGCATAGGCAGCTGTAGATGTACCATCTGGGAGTTTGAAGCAGGAGCCATCACAAAACAGCTCCCCTTCTGCATTGCCCAAAGGAGTATCTATAAAATCTATCCTGCCCTTCGTTTCCTGTTCAGTGTTATACAGGCAGTCATGTAATTCTTCGTCACTGCAAACAGTATTTCGCGGGAAAGGTAGAAGTTCAGCGGGATTAAGAACACAACACCTCTTAATTTGAATGTGAGGGGCAAACAGAATTAATTCATACCTTGTCAGCCGTGCAGAGGTGAGGTGTTGCGTTTGAGTCCTATTCAATAGGACATCTACAGAGTGAGGTACCATCAGGATTAAATCATGGCCTAGGACCATTCCCTCACTCTGTTTTACAGACGCGGCAGCAGCAGCGACAGCTCGCAAACATCTTGGCAAAGCGCATGCAACAGGATCAAGGGCGGAGGAGTAGTAGCCGCACGGCCTATTCTTCCTTTCATGTTCCTGCGTTAACACAGCCAAAGCACATCCATCACATTCATGCACAAACAACACAAAGGCCTTGTCATAATTTGGAGTACCCAGAACCGGTGCAGAGCATAACACGGTTTTGAGAAGCTCAAATGATCGTTGATGTTCCGATTTCCATGGCAGCGGCAAAGAAATGCCCTTCTTCGTCAAAGCCAACATCGTTTTTATCACTAGTGAAAAGTTCGGGATCCAAAACCTACAGTAAGAAGCCATACCTATTAAGGCCCTGACTTCCTTCTGTGTATTTGGAACAGACATGCCAGAAATGTGTTTTATTCTTTCAGGTGTCAATCTTCTCCCCTCCTTTGACAGGAGGTAGCCTAAATAGGCAACCTCCTGACAACAATATTGACATTTTTTGAGCGAAGCTTTATGACCATTTTTAGCTAGATGAACAAGCAACAGTACAGTGCCTTCTTTACAAGCACTTTCAGAATCTGCAGCCAAAAGCAAATCATCTACATACTGAAGCAGTGTACAAGTAGGTGGCAATTCAAGGGTATCAAGCTGCTCTTTCGAAGCTCTACTATAAATGCTTGGACTTTCAGTATACCCTTGAGGTGCACGAGTAAATGTGAATGAACGTCCCCCCAATGTGAACGCAAACAAATATCTACTCCCCTTGTGTATAGGAATACTAAAGAAAGCATTCTTTAGGTCCACAACACTAAAATACGTAGCTGTAGCAGGGATCATTGTTAATATCGTTGTTACATCAGGCACAATTGGAAATTGTGGGGCGACAACTTTGTTAATAGCACGAAGATCGATTATAAAATGGTATGGGATTGCATTGTCGCCTTTCTTGTATACAGGTAAAATCGGGCTGTTACAAAAACTACCTGCAATCTCTTCAATCACCCCTCGATGCACAAAATCAGAGACAATGCACTTCAAAGCACGCTCGCCCTCAACTGATATTTTATATTGCGGAATGCGTGGTAATTTAACTCCATGCTTCAAAACTATTTTAACGGGCTCAATCTATAGCACCCCGACATCATTGTCGTCGACCGCCCATAAACATTCTGGAACAACACTAAACTCAGGAGGCAATGGTTGAGTCAAAAACTGAGAATTGGGAAGTTGCTGTGGTGAAACCGTCAGTCGCACTCCGTCAGAGGAACAATGAATTACTGCATTCAGTTTCTTCAACAAATTTAACCTCAGCAAATTCTCTCCACAGTTCGAAGTCAGAAGGAAGGGACAATGGTCCGTAAAGGGACCCAAAGAAACAGACACCGGCGAAGAAACCGGACAAACAATTGGTATACCAGAAAACCCTACAGAAACATTTGTTTGCCCTTACAGTGGAATGTTTGGAACCCGGGAATGATCAATGGAGCACTTCTGTGCTCAAGTGTCTATCAAAAACTGATGTTTCCTATTCCCCACTAACAATTCAACGTAGGGCCCTTTCTGATTAACGGGAATAGGTGAAGGTTCCAAACCCTGCTTCGGGCAGTCCTAACGAAACAAAATGTCATCGAAGGAAGCTCTTCAGAAAGGTAGGCAGCAGAAGGGTGATCAAATATGTTTCTCGTGTCCAGACTCGAAGTCTGATTTTCCTGTGTAAAAGGTTGCTGAGGATCTTGCGAAAACTGACCACTATCAGGGCCCTGCTCCGGGGCGACCTCTAGGTCGTCTACCCATACTCCCAAATGCATTGTTTGACCTTTGGCGAAGTACGGGGCACTGTGCTCGCCAATGACCTTCCTGGAGGCAATAGGCACATTGATTAATATTCACAGAACCCAAAGGAGCGTTTCCTTTTGGGACATACTGACCTCTGCTCTGTGACGTACCTCCTCTGGGATTTCTAACAATTTGTTGTAACAATACTTTAGTCTTCAAATCTCCTTTCCTCTTCTCTATTTTCTCTTTTTCATTATTCACACGGTCCTCATAATACTGAGCCATGTGCAAAACTTCAGATTGGGATTTCACCTGCCAAGCGCTCTCAGAGGACATAATCTGTGACTGGATGTCGGCAACAACCCACGTACAAATTTGTCCACAAACAACCTTTTCCCAGACTCTGTGCCCAAGTCCTGTCCACTGAAATCAGAGAATACCTGTTCGAATCTATTAAAAAACTCGGTGGCACCTTCAGTTTTTCCTTGAACACAGGCCGTAAGCTTGTCCCAAATAATTCTTTTCTCAGGAATTATGGTTTTCAATTTTGCGACAATTCTATCAGGCAAAGTAAGTATTACCTGAGGTGGTTTCTCACCAGCTGGTCTTTCCCCATCAAACCTAGTCATGTTAGCCCACGTATCTCCTAACCCTGGCACATCGTCTATTGTTCGAACCTGCTTCCATAAATCTACGGGCAGGAGTACAGGGAATAGCAAGTCAATGTCACTTAAGGTGAACACAGAGGACTACAAAACGGACTCTATCTCTTTGTAAAACCCTGTTGGGTTTTTCCTGATATCGGGAATTGATTGTCTAATAGTGTTCACTTCCTGTCGTGAAAACGGGACGCGAACAAATTGCGATACATAGTGTGCAGGGATGTCCACAGCGGGTGCACCAGTCCCAGCGTTAGCGGGAATCTCAACCTTAGGGACAAATGTCAGAGGAACCTCTTTCATAGGCAACTGAGATGTAGGTAACTATGACCGCTTACTAAGCAACAGAGCCAGGTCGAGCGCTAAGGCAGCTGAAGAAGTGTCGGGCGAAAAAGCCCTCTTACAAATACCCAATAATTCTATAGGACAACTAACCTTCTTCCTTACACATTCATCTTGCAGGTACTGTACTGTTACCTGAATCACCTTCTTCTGCATTTCTACTGTATACTGACTATACGTGTCATATACTTCATCTGGCGGTATCGATGAATCCGAGATCCAACTAATCGCATCTTTGGTACAAATTCGTACTTCCTCAGGTGCCGATCTACGACACGGAAGGAACCGTTTCTGCACATACATACTGTCGTCTTCATCATCCTCTTCTCGTGATTTCTCAAAGTCCCTCCTATACTCAAACAATCTCTCAACATGACCATGTACTTTCTCCTCTGTGTCCCTCGAAAGTGCTAAAGTATTTAGATCCCTCACCCCTTGTGGGAGATCCGAATTTTGTAATGTACCCCACATTACACATAAATGAGTCCCCAAACCTTCGATAAAAACATTTTTCTCGGGAAAATTGTCCATATTTGATAATGTGGAAAAAACGTTAACTTGATCACCTTTCTCTATACAGTGCTTAGCCCATGCAAATAATTCCTGTTTCTTGTCTGCAGAAACAGTATTTCGAGTGACAATCTTCGACCCCTCACCCCGATCGACTTCAGTCAATACAGAACCACTCGGAAGCAGAGGTGCAGGCAAATTCAATGGGGGTGCAACGATCGGCGTAAGAGGAAGGGGTGGTGCGATAGGTGGAGGAACAACAACAAGAGGAATAGGAACAATAGGTTGCACAGGGGGAACAGGAATAACAGCAGGAATAGGCAGAGCACCCGGGAGAGGATCATACGGAGGAGGCGCGGAGGCACCAGGCCTGCGTTCGTTTAACAATTTTTCAATAAATTCTTCGGAAACATGGAAATCTTTAGAGGGATAAATTTTCTGGATACCTAGGGAGAAAGCCCTATCCATATTTTTGACTGACTCCAAATGTTTTTCCTTATCATATAACAACGCCTTTTTGGCATTTGTTTTATGACGGCTTGCATGTTTATCCCTACTTTTAAGCTGCTGCAACGCTTCTTTTTCCCAATTCTGCAAAACATCAAACGCTGCAGGTCTGGCCTTCTTTTTTAGCAAGACCGATTCTAGGTATTCAATACGGGGGATCTCGAAACTACCATTGATTGGCCACTGAAATTCAGAGGCATGTCTGGTTTGTCTGTGCCAAATATCATTAAATACTATACTTCCAATGCCATACTTACAGTACATAGTACATGCCGGCGACCCCTCCTGTGGTGCCGGGCGGCTAAATTCCAAAGATTGTCGATCGCTGCGGAACAGAGCCCTAAAGCAGCTAGACAATTTCCCAGGCATTTCACAAAAAATTGGTGTTACCTGGTCAATAATTGTGTCTGCAGATACAATATGCCAAATTCAAATTGTCAGGGTTAAATTAAGAGCCGGGTCACGACTGCACCTGGCCAAACCTAAGGAGGACCGTACGGTTTACCAAAGAACTTACCTAATGAATTTTACCTTGTGTTTGGTGGTTTCGACAAATCTGCCTGCCTCAAAAATGGACCCTCGTCAAGATGCCGTGTCAGACCACACGACTATCGTCCAAGGATCGGATCGTGCAGCGCTGCCGAGGTATTGCGTCTCGTTCGGTCGGGCCCGCAGTATCACACCGTCGGATCCCGGTTCGAAGTCTGCGTCAACCTTCAATGATCCGGCATCAATCTTGAGGGTTCCTATTCGGGCGCCAACTGTGGGAACAGAAAAATAATATGAGGCCAGGAAGCCCAAAAGAAACACACCAACACAGGTTACAAAGAACATACAAGTGCTTTATTTAAAAGCTACAACAGTTACCAAAGTCAATTGACAAACGGATAGCTATTCGGCTCTCAGAGTAACGTAATGAACTTCAACGAAGGTTTGATGCATTAGCGAGAGAGAGCGTACATTGGAATACTTGGGTCTTTTATACTATTTGTCCAGCCCTTGGCCAACCCTCTCGCGGGTTAACCATTCTAGGAATCGGGCTTATGGGTTCCTTGCCAGGTCAATCCTATAATATATGCATTTTCATTAGTTTCGCTGATATAGTTGTACATTTACACATAGGTCAACAGTAGGACAAGGTCTCAGTTCGCGACCCTGACAAGTGGCCTGCAGGCATATTAATTATTCATGTGTACGGAGGTCACTACGGCCAGAATCTTACTCAAAATGTCATTCGGCCTCCATTTTGATGTTCAGAGTGACTTCCATATAACGAGAGAACCTAAAATGGCGGCTTAATCCAAGATGGCGACTTACATTACTTTCTCTAAGGTCAAGACCTTGCCGTGGAGTTTGTTCGCATATGATGTTTCTAGACAACTTGGCGTAGGCCAATACACATACAATTGTTACGATGAGAGGCATAATATTGTTTCAATTCCGACAAAGGAAGGAAGAAAATCATCTTACTTTCAGAAACCCTTGACAATTCGATTATTTGCCTAGTCAAGGCCATGAGCTCTGTGTGTGTAGCCTTCTTGACTTGTCCGTTTGTCCATGTGCGGTGTAGCGCCTGGATCCCTTCTCTGCATTCCTGCTCAAAGTGATGCCTTCTCCCGCACCTGGCGCACCAGTGCCCTCTTGACATGCATGATCCACTGTGGGGAAATCACATCCCACACCTGTAGCACATACTTTCCTCACCCTTTGGATGTATTTCTTCAAAACCTGGTTGTTCTCATGGCCCCTTTCCCTGACGTGTGTATACGGCCACTACCTGTCCTCTCACTGTCAGCCTCTCCATTGCTGATGCTTGGGCATCCACCCTTTGATGCACTCGCACCCTCTCTAGAACCTCTGTGAGTAAGAGGTGCTCCTTCAGGAGTTGTTTACAAAATATGGGTGAGTTGCATCCTTCTATTACCCAGAGATGTATTGTCTCCTTGTCTGTGAAGTTTGCAAAGTCGTAGTGCACAGACATCTTGTGTGATCTTATTACGAATTCTCCTATTGTTTCCTGAGGTAACTGTCAGCATTTGTTGAACAGGTACCTTTCAAAATCCTTGTTCAGTTTAGGGAGTAGTTTCCCATTGAGAGCGGTGATGGCCACCCCGTAGGTCACTCTCTCTTGTGGTGGGATCGTTTTAAGAATCCCTTTGATCTTTCTCCCTGCAATGTTAATGAATACTCGCAGGAGTGTCGTGGGATCATCCACTCCCAGCTTTCATGTATTCAGTGAATTCCTCTAGCCACTCTTCCCATCTGGGCCCTTTGTCATGTTATGGCTGCAGTTGGAATGGCTGCGGTCATCTCAGGAATGCTGCTCTCGTCATACTTGCTGCGCTGCCCATTCTTGGGGTTCCCTATTCTTCCCCCATTTTGTGCTGTTGGCTGCACCAGGTCTTTGCAGCTCCTCCCTGTTGCCCTTCTTTTGGTTTCTGTATGCTCCCCCCGGTTCTTCAGTGAGTGTCCTTTCGTGGTGCAATGCTCTTTTCCATTCGTCATCTGGCGGGTGGCTCCCCTTTCCTTTGTTCTTATCACTCCCTCCTTTCCCTGTGGGCGTATCACCCTCCTTTGTACTCACAGGTGGATTTCTTCCTTTGCTAGGTGCAGCAGGTACCTCCACACCATTGTGGGTGGATTGATCCTCAAAGGTGGGCGGGGTGCCCTCTCTATGGGCAGATTGCCCTTCCCCTGTCTTGTGGGTGGACAGCCCTTCCGTAAAGCTCAGCAGGACATACTGCTCCTCCTTTCGCTCTGATGCTGGAAATGGTCCTGCTGCTAGTGGATGGCGCTGTCCCTTACCTTCGTGGCGCACTGCAGGCTTCCTTGGGTGGGTGATTTCCCTTCTTCTGGTGTTCTCCTCCTGGGCGTAATGGTCATCAATGTTGGGTGGAGTGACCTTCCTTGAGGAGCTTCGGCACACTACCTGCCCCTCGTTCACATGGCTCACCTCCTCCCTTTTACGTGGTCAGGACCAGTCCACTGTGTTGGGCGGACTGTCCCCTCCTGTTCCAGGCGAATTGCCACTTTTTTTTTCTGATGCCGTGGCCGGGATCGGCTGTGAGCTCGGCGGACTGCCCCCTTTGGTTCCGGGCAGATTGCCCATTCCTGCTGCTGAGACCGGGATCGGCCGTTCGAAACTGGCCGGATTTCCCCCTATCAGCACTGGGCAGACTGCCCCTTCTCTTTCTGTCCAGATTGCAGATTGCCCTTTACTGCTGCCACAGCCATGATCGGCCATCTTACACTGGGCGGATTGTGCCTCCTTCCGTCATGGGTGGCCCGCCCTTCGTACTATGAGCCGATTGCCGTGTTCATATTCCTGGAGTCAGGAATGGCAGGCGGACTGCTTTTCCTTCATTTGTTGGTGGTGCGGGCATCTCCCCTGATCACCAGTTGTTGGAACTAGAGCGGGAGTGGGGTCTGGTCTTCCCCGCACCCTCTTCCCGCATATAGCTACTTCCAATAATTACACAGAGCCACGGATGTATGTGACTCCTTTTATTCTCTTTTACATACCCATCCTCCCGGGATCTACTAGCCCCTCCTCTACCTCCCTCCAGGCCCTGCGTCCATGCCCTTCCTTTGGCAAAACATTTTCGGCAAAAAGTGCTTCGAAAAACAAAAAACAGGTGATAGAAACGGGTGATGGATGCACGTCGTGCCTGTTGCTGTGTCTGTAAATGGCTCTTGCTTTTTCGGCTTCCAGCAGCCTGGACAATTAACAGTCTATCTAAGCAGTGAAAAGCTCAAGCTCTATTTTAATTCATGTACTGGCAAAAATAAGGCCATGCTTTAGTGCTTTTTATGAGCCGCCTCCCCTGACGATAGCCTCCCTTCACCTCTGTTAGAAGCCCATGTTGCAAAGCGTGGCAGCACTCATACATCTTGAGGCAAAAATGGCTTCTGCACACACTAATACCTAATTATCAAGAGCTGGAATTCCACATTGCATGAACAGAGAGCAGGCCACTTGATGAGATTAGGAGAGAGTTAGAAGATGCTTATTAATGGGAATAGCGAGGCGACTGATGTACATAAAAGGGAAAAGGTTGAACCAAGGGACATGAAATGCGATGCAAGTGAAATCGCAAGCACCTTGTCTGCGAAATAGATGTGAAATTGATCACTTGTCGGTTTCTGGAGAAAAAAGAAATCAGCATAAAGGGTATTTGTTGAGTGAGGCTGTGCAACCAAGTACATTAACGCTGGTCATAAGCTCTGCCACCTACATTAGATAAAGTGGTAACAGTAATAGGATGTGTACACCTTTTGAGAGATCGAATCACAGAAAAGGTTGTAGGGATGCTGCTGGCCTCCATTCCCAAAGATGTGTGTTCTTGATGGCAGGGCAGTGGGCAGAAACTTTGCATGGGTATTTAGCACTCCCATAGCTCCTGTGGACATCACTTTGATCTGTCTCTCCCTTCTGTTCATTATTTACTCAGTCCTCACCGTTCATGGAATCCCTGTTAGTCTTGTATGCATCTTTACAGTCCGTCTAGTCACTCTGGAACTCATTTTGCGCTCTGTATAATGGGAATCAGCAGCGTAAAAGCCTTGCGTAAAGCTTTTACGCTGCTGATTCCTGTCCCGGCTCATTTTTGTCCATTTGTATGGCGACCAGGAGGGGCGCAACACAACTTGCGCTGCCGCTGCCTCTTTATCTCTCTGCCATACAATTGCACCAGCGTTTGCGCTAGCATGCATTTTCATTCCGTCGCAAATGCTGGGGATCTCTATCGCGTCACCGGTTTTATGCGCCAGTGAGGACCCTCATACACGTAACAGGTCCCCGCCGCCGAATTACGGGGACTTGCAAAATGAGCCACTCTGTCATTTTGGGAACAGGAGAAATCTACTCGGGATAAGGTTGTGAGCATTCCAAGCAGCCATACAAGGTTGTGAGCATTCCAAGCAGCCATACAAGGTTGTGAGCATTCCAAGCAGCCATACAAGGTTGTGAGCATTCCAAGCAGATGCATCTCGTCCACGATGGGGGCGCACCCGCCACTCATCTGCCACTCATCTGCCCATTATAGTGGCAGCAGAGGACACAAACAATAAGTCAGAGATGCGCACGGTAACACCCTACCTCCATAAAATTATACTAGTTATATAAATAAGAATTTCCCATGAACTCTTCAGTTTCACGTTAAAATAATTCCTATACAGAATCCAAAAATATAACTTCTGACTTAAGTTCCTCCTTGAAAAGGCCATTGTTAAAAACAAGCCAACCACCTAACAAGTACCCGGTCCCCCATGTTCATCAAATGATGCTTAGCAGCTTTCACACTTTGTATGTTATTTAATTCCCACAGCCTAAGTAGGGTTGACAGCTTTCTTTCTACAGGCTTCAGAAAACTAGGAAGTGTTGCAGGCCCCTCCATGCAGACATGCATCACGTGTTGTTGCCTCTGCCATTTCCTCCAGAGATAAAGTCTTGAGGATGCCATGGTCTTCTCCTGTCCTTTGTGCTGACTGCCCCTCCTTTTTCATGGCCGCTCGGGACAGTACCTCCGGCAGAATTCATACTCCTGCAATAAAATGATTCCCTTTTCGATGCATTTCAGGGGAGCACGGCGTGGAACCCTTGAAGATGGGGAGGAGTGACTTGTGGTTGGTTACCACTGGGAGTGGGTCTCATAACATACATCCGTGGAAAGGTTTGCACCTCCTAGTGCACAGCTATCCCCTCGTTCTCAAACGGCGTGTAGAGGAGCAGATGTATCTATCCACAGGAGATCCCACCCCTGATATGATATGATATGATAAGGCATTTGTAACGCGCCTATACACAAGTGTTTCAAGGCGCGACGAGGCAGGGGGGGGGAGCAAGGGGAGACAGACAACGATCTTACTAGGCCAGGTGTCATTCAGATCGCGCAAGTGCAAGGGTAGAGGGGAAGGGAAAAGTGCATGGGGGAAAGGGAGAGGGGAAAGTGCAGTACAGGGTTATTAGCATACAGCATACAGGATAAATAACAAGGGCCAGCTGGTGGCAAGTGCGAGGTAAGTGCAGACAAGTGCTGGGAAGGGGGGCTGTATGGATACAGACACAGTCCCGTAGTGCAGGGGTTGCCGTGGAGGCAGTGCAGGGGAGAGTGGCTGGGCCGAGAACGGTGAATGGCCCAGTTGCAGATTCAGTGCAGTTTCAGTAGTATTAGCAGGGGAGAGGGGGAGAGAAAGCGGAGGCAAAGAGGAAGGTTTTGAGGTGCTTCCGGAACCGGAGGTGGTTCTCCTCAAGTTTCAGGGAGGTAGGAAGGCTGTTCCAGAGGGAGGCCCCTGCAGTGGAAAGAGATCTGCCCCCAACTCGTTGTTTGGAGAAGCGGCTGACCCTGAGGGAGTTGGAGGCGGATGAGCGAAGAGCTCGAGAAGGAAGATATTTAGGAAGAGAGAGTTGAAGGTATTTTGGCCCAAGGCCCCAGACGGCCTTGTGGACAATGCAGAGGGTTTTGAACTTGATCCTCGCAGTCACTGGGAGCCAGTGTAGTGATTTCAGTCCTGGAGAGATACGGTCCCTGGGCTTGAGGCCAAGGACAAGTCTTGCAGTCCTGTTCTGGATGAGTTGCAAAGGGCGGAGAGTAGAGGCGGGCAGATTAAGATAGAGGCTGTTACAGTAGTCCAGCTTAGAGAGAACCAGGGCTCTAGAGACAGTGAGCTTCTGGGGGAAGGAGAGGAAAGGAAGGATACCTCTGAGGAGGTGTAGCTGGTAGTGTGACTTCTTAGATACGTCGGATATGTGAGGAGAGAAGGAGAATGTGGAGTCGAAGATGACCCCAAGGTTTTTTGCCTTGCAGGTAGGAGTAGGAAGAGGGCCCAGAGAGGCCGGCCAGAGAGCAGCAGGGAAGGAGGGAGTGGGAGTGCCGATGAGTAGAATCTCAGTCTTACTGGCATTAAGGCAGAGGTCGTTGGCGGCACACCATTCCTGGATAGCAGAAAGACAGTCAGAGATGAGGGAAGGAGAAGAGGAGGCCGAGGGTAGCCTGAAAATGAGTTGGGTATCATCCGCATAGCACTGAAAGTAGGGGCAGAGAGCGGCGATGTGGTGGGCGAGAAGTGCCAGATACTGGTTGAACAGCCAGGGAGAGAGGTGAGATCCCTGGGGGACACCACAGGTAGAGAAGAAGATGTCAGAGAGGAAAGACCCCAGTTGGACCTGGGAGGGTCGATTTGAGAGGAAAGAGGTCAGCCACACCAGAGCCTGACCAGTGATACCGAGGTTATCACGGAGACGGTTGAGCAGGATGGTATGGTTGACAGTATCAAAGGCAGAAGAGAGATCAAGCAAAATGAGAACACATGGAATGTTAGAGTCAAGGTTCGAGAGCAGATCCTCACGGATGTTCAGGAGAGCAGTTTCCGTGCTTCTGGCAGCTCTGAAGCCAGACTGATGGTCATGAAGACTACCAACACATTCAGCATGGAGATTAAGCTGGGAGATGGCCAGTTTCTCCAGGAGCTTGCCCAGGAAGGGAGTGATAGAGATTGGGCGATAGTTAGCTGGGCAGGAAGGGTCGGAAGAGGGTTTCTTAAGAATGGGGTGCACAAGGGAGTGCTTGAGAGGGGATGGGAAGACTCCAGAGGCGAAGGAGTGATTGCAGAAGTCAGCAAGGGCAGGAGCCAAGGAGTCAATGTGGTCCTTGATAGTTTTGGAGGAACAGGGGTGGACCTGTTTTGATGAGACTTTCATAGATCGGACTTGTCTTGAAACCTCGTGAGCAGAAAAAAGGGGAAAGGAAGAGAAGGAGAGAGGAGGGGTGGCTGCAGAAGGGCCAGAGGAAGAGCAGGGAAGAGAGGGGGGGAGGTTATAGGAGGAGAGTGAGGACAGGATGTCCTGAGTTTTTGAAATGAAGTGAGAGGCCAGTGCCGTGCAGAGGGCCTGGGAGGGGACAGGAGAGGTAGAGACTGCAGCAGGGTTGGCCAGCTCCTTGCAGATTTTAAAGAGTTCGGCCGAATTGTTAGATGCCGCAGAGATGCAGGCTTGGATAAGGGCTCTCTTCTTGGTGAGAACGGAGAGCCGGTATTGCCTTTGGAGCAGGCGACAGGCCAGTTTGTCAGAGGATGAACATGAAGCACGCCATTTCCTCTCTGCCACCCTGCACTTGCGCTTAAGGGTGACGAGATCCGAGACCCTCTACCTCCTTTGTACTGGAGACTTGAGACCTTGCCTGGCCTGACACCAGCTATCGTGCCGATACTGCAGCGAGTATTTGGGAGGAGAAACCCATTGAGACAACTCTATTGAATGTATCCTCGATGTGATGACAGCCTACAGGAGGAACTCCCTGAAGGAATATGAGAAAGAGCTAAGAAAATGAACTGATGACATCATAAGAAAGTGTGCACGACGTCCCAAGATACTGACTGAAGACAATGTATGGATCCTAGAGGAGAAATGAACTATCAATGTGGAAAAGTAGAAGAGTATATGATAACAAAGTGCTGCAGAAAACAAAGGTTCAATAAATGTACAGACGCCGAAACGCAAGGCAGATCAAGCCATCGTATCTGCTAGCTATGAGTAGTGAATAGAATGCAGGCAAAGCCGCCATTGTACAGAAACTGGACATTGGTATCATGAAATAAATCAGCCAGAAACCATGAAGGGGGAATGGAAAGCTGTGTCGCAGCAGAATAGCGGGCTAGTGGAGCTGCGTAGCGAGGCTGTCCGGCCTGAAGTCAAGATCGTAGAAATCAAGGTCAGCTATCTACACAATCGTCTCACTTCAAGGTGCACGAAAGAACACAGGGGATGCCAGGTTTTACTTCATTTAGAGCATTTAAGAGCTGCAAAATGGACCGAATCATGGTCTCTTGTCACGTGAGCCAAGGATGGAAATAGAGCTCGAACTTGGAGTTCCGGACACGATAGCGAGTGACCTCACTCCCATGCATTCCCAAGACAAGAATACTCTGCAAGTCTCGGGGTGCTACTACCTTTCATGCACCCCGGCTGTGGAGCAGACATGGGCTTTAATGGTCCACAGCCCGAGCTGAGGCCCTTGATTCGCTTGGGCCTACCAAAGCTTGGGCTGGTGGGCTGTTAAACCCCATGTCGGCCCCCAGCCGGGGTGTAAAAGCTATAATACTGAAGGTCGGTTTATTTGATCCCATAAAATAATGACACATTCTGTGACATCAGTTTCTGCGATGCAAATATGTGGGCCACACACATATTTTGCCACCTAGGGCCCTGCAAATCCTAGGGCCTGCTCTATCCCAACCATCATGTTGAAATGAGCCCCCACACATGTTCAGTCGGGCCTGGCTCCCCGTCCCTCGTTTCCAGCTGGCTTGCCCCCCCCACTGCATTCCCACCCGTACGCACCCTTCCGACCCCTTTCATGACCCAGACATACCTGTGATCCTGCACTGCCAATGTATCATGGTATAGACCGTGGTGCATACCTTGCAAGGTGGAGACCTGCACTGGGAGCGTGGTAAAGACCATGTGGCATACCTGGCAAGGTGGAGACCTGCGCTGGCAGTGTGGTCAAGACCATGTGGCATACCTGGCAAGGTGGAGACCTGCGCTGGCAGTGTGGTAAAGACCGCGCGGCATACCCGGCAAGGTGGAGACATGAGCTGGCAGCATGGCAAGACTGTGTGGCATACCCGGCAAGGTGGAGACCTGCACTGGCAGCATGGTAAAGACTGTGTGGCATACCGGCAAGGTGGAGACCTGCGCTGGCAGCATGGCAAGAATGTGTGGCATACCCGGCAAGGTGGAGACCTGCACTGGCAGTGTGGTAAAGACTGTGTGGCATACCCGGCAAGGTGGAGACCTGCGCTGGCAGCGTGGTAAAGACATGCAACTGTAAAAAATCCCCTCTTGGAGACTTTGTACCATTATTCATAACAAAGCACTACATTATGGAATAAATACAGTAAGTATGCATTGTAAAATTGTACCTTTTATACAATTAATATGTCTCAGCTCAGGGACTGGTGCTCCTGCTTTGTAACATCAGACACTAATAGCAGTGTCCTCAAGCTATTGCCTCACTCACCCCGATGCCCTGTCAGCGGCAGCAAATGCAGCCATTGATTATCCAGGGAGGGCCCCATCCTTTTCTAGACAGCTGATATATTTAAATAGCATTTGCTGCCTCTCTCGGGGCCCTGCAGATGTGTCCCCGGGAACCTGACATGACACGGGGTCCCCATTGATTTCTGCTGCTGTTGCGTTCCCAGGCGCCTCCAGGGTCAGCCTGCGCAAGGGGGAGACGACATTTCATGTGATGCTATGACAATAGGAAAATGATTGAGGTAGCTCAGGTTGCAACTATCCCAGGGGAGGGTTCCATGTGGGACGTCATACATAATTAAGAGGCAGCACTGCTGTATTTATGATACTGCTGCTTATTTGACTCCAGGTCAATGTTCTGCACGCGAATGAAGAGTTTAAAGGCTGGCTCTGCTCCAGGGTAAATAAAACAATAAAAAAAAATAAAACATAAAGGCTGGCTCTGCATCGAAGTTCCTATTACAAAACAATATTTAGGGCCAAAGCAGACGACATAGGTCTCTTTGGTTAATCCCATAGTGCCACTTAAGTTTCCTAAGGGCATTTAACACAGTTGTACGCATTCCTTGCAACTGCTTGTGAAACCACATACCTGGTTTCATCCTTATTATGGATCATCAGTGCAGTACAGTCCTGACAGCCTTGTGGTTGGAGCATTTGTTCATGTTTTTACAACACAAGAAAGTTATGATGGGTCTAAAAAGGTCTTGGGTTGATTAAGCTATATGTAAAATAGCACTGCCCTCATAGACAAAGACAATTTCCTGGAGAAAAAGGTTTGCATATCAGTTAATTTTCATACCCACAATGCCTTGCTGTTGTGGCTCAGAGCTAGAGGGGAACCTCCAGCGATGGCAACTAGGTGGTGTTGTGGAATGTGTGACTTGGCTCAAAGGAACTTTCCTACTTTCACATTTCAGGTGAAAGGTTTTTTTTTTCCCAAACCTTTTTAAACCCACCATAACTTTCTTAGTATTGTGAAAACATGGCCAAATGCTCCAAGTACAAGGCTGTCAGGATTGTACTGATGATTTCTATTAATGCTTAAACCATGTATGTAGTTGTCCTGACAGCCTTGAAAAAGGTCTGTCTTGGGTTGATTAAGCTATGTATAAAGTAGTACTGCCCTCTTAGTCAAAGACAATGGGCCTCATTATGAATGTGGCGACTACCGGCACATTAGCTCTCTGCTACATTACGAGTCCTGCTTGCTGGTGCCGAACTGCACGCCTGGTCTGACCAGGCGTGCAGACCGGCACCCGCAAGCAGAACTCATGATTGCACCGGCACCGTTATTAACGGTGCCGGTGCAAGCATGCTCCTGACCCTCATTCTGCCTTATAAGGCTGAATGGGGATCGGGAGCCCGGCCATTTCGGCGCCCGCGAATGCGCAATAACCAGCCCATTCATCTTGTAATGGGCTGGAAATGGCCCATTCACGGGTGCCAGGGCCGGTAGCGAGTTTGGCGGCCGCCAAACCCGTAATGAGGCCCACTTTCCTGGAGAAAAGGGTTTGCATTTGAGTTAATGTGCATACCTACAATGCCTTGCAGGTGAACTTCCAGCGATGGCTACTAGGTGGCATTGTGGAATGTGTGACTTGGCTCAAATGAACTTTCCTACTATTTATATATGTTCTGGAAATGGTTTGTTTTAAGGTCGCTGAAAGGGATAGTGCGTGTTAATTTGCACACCTTCAAAGGGATTCATGGGGTATTTTGTGCAATGTGCATATGCTTGAAATTGAGACCCAAAGGCAGTGGCTGGCTAGTTTTATATTAGATGTGGCAGGACTCTGATGGTTGTTTACATTGTGTTACTGGCGTGCTTTCTTGTCACAGGGCATGCAACTAGAAAGAAACCATCCCCTCCCTCTCTCTTCAAGATGCGCCAGAGCACCCGGAGGCTCTGCACATGACAGTGGTGCACGGTATAAATTTGAGTAACATAGCACAAGATAACACAAAGTTGCTTGTCCCAGTAGTGGTGGTGCGTCTCAACAGGAAACAAGGACTTTGGTTTGTGAAAGGGGTTGCATAAGCCTGCGATTGACATCCTTGCACAGAAGGAATAGTGCTTGAAGTTCGCAGTCAGGGAGGAAATCCATGGACATGTCCCCAAAGCTGTTAAGGATTTGTTTCTAAGCAGCAACACTTGATGCATGTTGTTTACCCTTCTAACAAAAGGAAGGAGCACCACTTGTGCAGAGTGTGTTTGTGTGCGCGTCTGCACGCGCAGATCCCCTTTGTGTGAGAGCGGAACCTCAGACAGGCTGAGGAGAGATGCTAATAGAACGATGGAGGAGACAAGGGAGGGTGGGATGCTGCCAGGTGGCAGTGCCAAGCTGAACTCAGTTCCAGCAAAGCGAGAGCTGAAAGCCATGCAGCAGTATTCTGAATTCGTGTCTTCTGTTTTCAGTATAATTCTTAAACATATAAAAGAGATGTTTTCATGTGCTTGGAATGGGTTCCATGTGTTAATATCCCCGCAAAAATATCGCGATACAAAAATATCGCCATATTTTTGGGACGATATTGAGTCATGGACCCTGTGGAGGACACCCCTGCAACCCCTACATTATTTTTAAATGTGCAGGGGACACCCCTCCAACCCCTGCTCCCACAAATGATCCTCCCCAAAAATATCGCCTATGGCGAGACAAACAGCCATATGTACGGCAACATTTTTGGTGGGGATAATATGTAGGGATACCCTTGGAATGCACATGGAAAGGTTTTTGAAACGATACCTGCTAACACCTAATGCACAATCTCTTGATGGACACATATAAGAAGAAGGTGGCAGCTGGGGTCTCCACCCACGGCCTGGCAGTGGGCGAAGTGGCTCACTCAAGCCCCCACAAATCTATTTGCTTCTTTTTAAATTTTGATTCTTTACAAGCTTATGCAGGGCCAAATGATCTCACCGTGCTTAAAAGGAGGAGCCATGAAAGTGGACATTGTTCAGATGCCAGGGTATGACGGATAGGCATGGTGGAGACGTGGCATGTCCTACAGTAATGATTAGTTAGAACTGATGATTATATTCACCAAAATAGCCCATCCACTCACCAGAACTGGTTAGCAGCTGGGCACCATATTTACATCCAATGAGTGAGAGGAAAGTGGCCATTACAAGGGACACTGTACTCAGATTTCGTCCTTGGAGAAAGGAAAAGGTAGACTGACATTTTTTGTAAGCAATAATAACTAATTACATGGGTTATAACAGAGGTTAATGGCCCAGGGCCTGAGTTAATAGACCAGAGCCCAGTAACAAACTGCAATGTCACCCTTTAAATTAATATTAATTTAGAAGACATTGAGTGGAAATGTAAACAATGAGCAAAGCTCATTGAAAAAAACAGAGCAAACAGAGTTTCCTACTGTAAACAACGGGCACGCTCCCATAACAATTAACCATGGGAGTAGACTGGGATAAGCCCAGTGATCAATAACTATAAAGAACAGCACACTACCCTGTCAGGCACTATGCAGCAAAAGTACACCCCACATTGATTGACCCCTCCAACACGTCCCAGCGGTAGTGCTGGTAGCACCTGTGGTGCAGGACATTTCCGGGTCCCACACACCCACCCCTACAAAGAACGGAATCATCCAAAGAGTCAATCAGTCTTACAGTTTGTGGCCCGGACTCTGTAGAGAAGTTTACTCTGAGTGTTTCAGAGAATATCCTGTGTATTGGATTGGATGTTGTGCTAATCACATGCCCTCTGTGACGGAGAACGTTCATAAGCACAGCGCAACACGCTTTTGCGTACGCGCTTCAGGAAGTGCTTCGACAAGTGCTGTGCAATTTGGGGTGAGTAGTCAGATTGGTTGCCTCTGTTTTTCTTATACAGTGTGCTGCCGTGGGCTGGTGCACAGGTATTCCAGTGACCAACAAAGGGGGCAAAAGGAGCTATAACTTGTGCACAACCAAGAAAATGCCAAATCAGCTACTAACTGAGCAAGGTTGCGGGTCGGGCCCTGCAACTCATTTTGAGCCATTACTAACATCCACCCAGGAGCAGACGCACAATATGGCTAAACATCCTGGATCAAAGATCACCAAATACTTTTGGGCAGTGCATAATGGATGCAAGAAGCCGACTAACGAGCCTGATATGTCAGAAGCTGAGGCTCACGCGGAGTTGGCATGTACATCTGTTCCAATTGACAACAACAACTCATTACTCAATTTGTGTTATTCTTTGCAATCAGAGGTGTAGCAGTTGTCAAAAGAGATTGTAGAAAAGGAGACCTGTGTTATGTGTGTTGAAATTCAGGAGCCTCAAGGACGCCACGCCTCCTGTCACATGTGTCAAAGACTTTCCGGCTCTCCTGGACCAATCACCCATTGGAGTAACATGGTCTGTGGTCTTACAAGAGGAGGCGGAAGGATCTATTAATTCGAAAAAGGGAGACACATTTCACTTTAAAAAGTCTGATGAAACTCTGCAACCATATACAGGGCCGGTCTTACAACAGATTGCACCCCAGACGGGAAGCATCGTTGGCGCCCCCCTCCCCTGACCTGGGATCTCATGCATGTGTCATGGGCTGAGCAGCAGGAGTGGGGACTATGAGTTAACAAAATTGTCAATGCAGGCATCTGCTGAATTTCATGAACCTCAGAAAACAGCAATAAGAGGGTCAAACTCGAACAGGCCTGGTTATGTTAGTCTGCGTTTTGCTCTTCATTTTTAGTAACAATGACCAGTTTGCTGCTGTGACTCAGGTCAGAGAATCAACAATTTCAGATCTACACTAATGTCATTCATATGACCTCAAACATTTAGCTACTCTTAAAAGGTGATGAACTAGTCTTGAACAGTGTTACTCAAACCTCCAAGAACAAGCCCCAGCAACATACCCACCGATAGCTGTACGAGCCCGTCTATCTCAGCATTAAAATACATGCATTTATGCAATATGTATTGCATCCAATATTTCACGGGAAGTTAAATATATTTAGGAGGGACACACGTAAACAATATCACTACTTCATGTGAGTGGTAAAGTCTACTTTAAACATATGCAGAGAGTTAACATGCATGTACAATTCAACATAGCTCCCAATGTTAATGTTGGAGAGGTGACGTTGTAAAATTATGACATTACAATGTGGACTTTACATTGAAACACACTGCAGTGCATTACCGCCGCAGAGAAATGGCAGTTCAAGTATTGGGGTTTGTTTCGCTCATGCTTGTGAACTCTCAAAATTCTTAAATGTTTCCTACGTGATCACTCATTTTAGCTCACGACAGCACCATGAAACTGTAAGATCGCAAAGAAAAACGATGTCTACCATCCCAACACAAAAACAAAAACAATCAAATTCTTAAAGGGTGGAAGATGACCTTTTCTTGGGACTCATTAAGTTTACTTTTTTCAAATTACTAGTCGCGTGCTGCTTGAATAACAGCGGCCCTTGCACATTGTGCAGTGTATAGACACATTTAATTTCATGGGACTTGGAGTACTGCGGGTATCAGGGGAAGCATCTCCAGTGTACCCCAAGCGTAATGCGCTTTGCCCTCCACCCCCACCCCCCAGCCTCACAGCCCTGTCACATTCTCTATTATGGTAAAGATCATTGTCCCGAGCTTGGGAGAGAAATGGACTATGCAGAAGGAACCGCCTCCCCAGGGTATGTTTAGCTGCTGGTGTATCAAATGCAGAAATAGGTGGCATCAAGAGCCCCAAACATCTTTTGCGCACTGGTTGGTCACACGACAGAAAGTGTGAGCAGGTGATTCCCCAACACTTGAACCATTCTTTAGAGACCTGGCTTTGATTAATGTGGCGTTAGCTAGTCATGGCCATTTCCCAGCGTTTGTGTTAAAGGAGATCGGAAGCTGCACTGTTCAGGGTATTTTAGAGGCCATGAATTGATGCTACAGCATGTCACCCCCAATGGAACAAAGAAAGTGAAGCATGCATCCTACAAGTCTGTGTATTTGCATTAGATGGGAGACAGGCCAACCGTCCACGGAGACGGTTTCTACTGTAGTTGCTAAGTCGCTTTCCCAAGCCAGCTGCTGTGCAGACTTCGCTCAGCTTTTGGTCCAGTGCCTGCATCCATCCTTCACACCATCATTCACAAGGCGCGTTTGTGTAGGTGTTTGTTTATCTCGTTAGACTAGCATTATTGCTATTCCAAACAAAAGAAGCACAACGACAAAGAAGAGTATAAGGCAAGTCTGAGCGAACAGTGAAATGTATGAAACTCTTGCACTAAAATAAAGTCAGCAGTGCATGCCCAGGAAAGAGGAAACGATGAACAATATGCTCGGGAGAGGGAACTAGGGGGGCGTAGTAACCCCCAAACCGGTCCATGCGTGGTACCGGCCCCCAGGGCCTCAACCGCGAAGTGATTTTGGCCCGGCCAATGGACCGACCAATCCAACCCCGTTGGAACGTGCAACTGTCTAAGATCTGCTGACAGTGACACTATGCCCAGGTCTTCCGAGAACCGGTCTTTTGATCTCCTGAGGAGAGTCCACCACCAGTGCTCGCTTCCTTTTTCATGACTACTTGAGCCTTGACAAAAGTGTCTAGCTTTGTGGCCTCCAGAGGCTGTTCTTGGATAGCCCAGTCATCTCCGCAATACCATTTTAAAATAAATAAAACGCCTATGCAGCAATAGGCCTCACCTGCGAGGACAGGAGCAGGAGGAAAGAAGTGTGCTTGCCTCTGCAGGCTGTAGTTACTGCCGGGTTTCCTGAAACAAGGCCAATCAGCAAGGGCAGGATGCAGCAACTGTTTGTATTTGCTGATTCTGATGCTGCTTGTCAGTGTGTGCTTGTGATGGGAACAACTTCAGGATTTAGTGACCCACTCGCTCCTCTTTTCTGTAATAGCCAGGGCAGAGAACACCAGCCAGCCCCAATCGATCCACACTTCAGTGTCAGTGCGCACCCATAGCCTGGAGGAGGGCAAACCGCACGTGCGCCCATGGGCCTGGCTGGCGCCAGCAGCGCCGGCACCACCCGGGGCCGGGGGAAGGTAATAAAGCAACAAATGTTGCTAAATTATTTGCCAATTGCCCTGCCCTGCCTGAGGGCCGAGGCCAGGCCTGTTTCTTGGCCCGGACGAGGCAAGCAACTGCCCGGGGCGCAATAGCCCCGGGGGACGCAATTGCCCAGGTCCCTGGAGCCTCGGGAGGGGATGGAATTCCCTAGTTTGTGGGGCGGCACATTGACGTGGGGAAAGTTCCGCAGGTCAGGTGCTGGCGCTGCCCCTTCCGACTGTAATGTCACGTAGTACAAAAGTACTATGTGACATTACAGAAGTCAGAGGCTCCCTCTGACCACTTTTGCACGACTTGGGGTGGGGGCATAAGCACACCAATAAAAACACTTTAGGTCCCCGTGCAGCTAAGACCAGCCCCTTCCATCACAATGCCAGCAGGAAAGTGCTAATGGTGGTCCATTAGTCACAAATTGGTTTCGTGCTGGCATTGGGATGGGAGTGGAGGTGCAGTGGGCTGTGGGGAGTGTGCGTGCCTTGCAGGGACGCATCGTGGGCCCCGACACGGTACAAACGGAGACCCGTTTGGGCCCATGGTGCGTCCCTGCAAGCCCAGAAAATGGCCAAAATAATAGTTTAAAGCATCGCTATTTCTTTCATGCTGCTTCTTTTCCAAACTATATATCAATTACACTTTAAACCACTTCCATGGCACTGGTTATGAGTTACTTCACTATGCGGACAATAGTTTTGACCAGTGTTGCTGAGTAAATATTCTTTAAGCTACGAACCGGTTTATTTATTTATTTATGCAATGTTTGTCGGGTACATGGAGACGGATAATTTATTTATTTATGCAATGTGTGTCGGATACCTGTATCCGACACACATTGCATAAATAAATAAATATGCAGGTACCCGACAAACAATGCATGAATAAATAAATAATCCTGGTCTATGTATCCTTACAACAGTCAAGACTTTACTGTATCAAAGCATAACCCTTGATTCCCATTCAAAGAATGTGAAAGTGATTGTTTATTGGGTTCAGGTGTCTCCTTGCCATTGCCCTTTTGGCTTAGGTTGCCTCTAAACCCCCTTCAGCATCTTGTGTTCTTTGTTGGTTGGGTATAGTGCATCCTGTGCCATATTCATGGTCTCTTGGTTGGTGTGCCCAGTCCTCATTATCTGCAGCCTAAGTGGGACTGTGGCATAAAATTGTCTTGGGCACCAGTGAAAAAGTGGCCTGCCGTTTCAAAAGGCAATTCATTCCTTGTGTGACGGACTGTTTGACTTTGGGTAGGAGTTCCTTAACGGTGTAGTTTGGGAATGGCGCGCAGGGTGCAGTGGGAGTGGTGCACGGGGTGTGGCGGGAGTGGAGCGCGGGGGGCGGTGGGAGTGGCGCATGGGATGGGGTGCGGGGGGGTCGCATTCCTAATGTTTCACCATGGGCACCAAATGGACTATAAACTGCCGAGGTCACAGCCTTCAGCAGTGCCAGTGGTAGAATACACGTTTAACACGTTCGTTTGCTAACATTATAAAAATGAACAGGCACATTCACTTTTTTAATGTTAGGAAATGAACGTGTTACACATGTATTCTAGCACTGTCCTGCCTGAGGGCCGAAGCTGAAGCCTGCAGCAGTGCCAGTGGTGGAATACACGTTTAACACGTTAGTTTCCTAACATTATAAAAATGAATAAGCACATTCATTTTTATAATGTTAGGAAACTAACGTGTTACACGTGTATTCTAGCACTGTGGACTGCTGGTGCAGCGTTCCCCTAGAGACTGACTGACGTCAGGCAGCCGCCTGGGCTGCCTGACGCAACGACCGGCCCTGACCATATTTTGAGTGAAGCACTAAGGCACTCGAGCCTGTTTGAGCAGTTGCATAGGCAGTTAAAAGTTGAGCCGCTCTAGCCAGCTTTGTCGACCAAGGTGGTAATTAAGGCAGCTAAAATACCGACAGAGAGGAGAGTGATGACAATATCCCGCTGAAGGCCATTGATTTAATAAGAGAAGATCCGCTGGAAACCACCATGGCAGAACTACTGGGAGATCAGTGTAAAGATGGAGTGGACAAGGAGCCAGCATACGACTATTCATTCGAGGAAATCTCGTTGGAAAAGGCATAAAACAGAGAAAGCAAAAATCTCTAATAAGTGTGATTGTAATATTGCACCTGAAAAGGTGTTTACGCATGAGGAACAGATCGACGACCGTAAAGTAGTGATTTTACCTGAAAATGCCCGCAAAAAACGTGGCACAGAAATCTAATAAAAGAGTCAAAAATCAAGGTGGCAATCTGGCAAGCTGGCTATTAAGCCGCGTGCAGAAAAGTAAACCTGATTAATCTAGATCTGCCACAGGGGTCTCGAAAGTGATGGAGTCTAGGCGCGCACTAGCTGAATGCACAATGGAAGAATCTGCAAATCAGCCAGAGATCGGTTCTCTAGACCATGCTGAGGCCGGCAGCTCGGAAAACGTTAGTGTTAGAGCTGCTATCAAGGGTGTTGCTAGGTCTGGAAAAGATCCGGAGGCTACGCTAATGTCGGGACTGTTGGGACTCGGGGCTAGCTAGCCTTTCGGTTGTAGCCCCTGAGCTTCTATCCAGGGCTACAAACAAAAGATCTGATTCTACGCCAATGTCAGGACTTGGCTAGGTAGCTTTCGTTTGTAGCGCCTGAACTTCCATCCAGGGTTAGAACAAAAGACCCAGGACTATAGCCCCCCTAGATCCCACCTAGCAACGCCTCTGGCTGCTACAAAGGAGTGATCTGTTTTACCTCAAGCTTTGGTGCGTTTTCTCTCCACTTCTTTTACTATTACCAGGAAACCACGCAGGTGGCAACAGTGGGCGGTATAAGAACCTTTAACAACCTTTAACATAACATAACATTACCAGACTTTTCAACGAAGACCGCCTATAAATCGTGGAAGTGTGTTGCGGCTCTTCAAGCATCTTCCTGCGCGGACAGTGCAGAGCATTGATTTTGATTGTTTTGAACAGCTGGACGGGTACAGCGCAACAGTCACAAGAGTCCACTGCTTAGACTCAGAAATGGTTACTCTGGTTCGGAATTATACCTCTTCTCTTTTATAATGGGGTTTTGCTATCACAAGGCAAAAAAGGGGACTGCCATGGGCAGATGCTAGTGGAGCAACGTCCCTCACACCCAGATTTGGAGATACCACCGGACAATGTGACACAGAAGAACCCTGTGGCTAGGCAGGATGGGGATGTGGCTACAGAAGTGCATTGGGAAGGGCTCCTGTCATTCCTTCCTACCCCGGTGCAGAAGTCCTAATAGTGCAGTCTCTATACAATTGTGTAACACGCGTGGCCACACACCTTTGTTTTCTGACAAGGGCTATACATATTTACTCTGTGCAGGAGGCAGGAGACATAATATTATTCCAGGAATATCTGTTATTTGGGAAGTCATATTTGAAGGCTATTCATATAGAGGAGACAAAGGCCGCCATTTTGGTGGCTTGATTACTTTGTGCTCCAACCGCTACAGTGCACGTGAAGCTAGAATGGCAACAGATAATCCCAACATTGGGTCGTAACTTTGTGAACGTATACGATCCACCTGGAGGCGGGTGCACTGAGGCTGTACAAGTGTCTATCTATGAGTATCTTGTTCTTAGCCAGGAACCCCTATACTGACATCTTAATCGGGGGAGACCTGGACACTTGCTGTATTGATTTTACCATGTCTAGGGGCGGGGCTAATCCGATAAATGCTATGAAGAACGGACGGGTAAAATTCATCAAGGCAGTCTGCAGGTGGGTTGAATTCTTTCACAATCTGGGGTTCAGTATGATGAACGAGGCCACTAAGCGGGATATGCCATGACAAAATGGAGGGAAGTGTTCTACAATTGATTATTTGGATGGAATCGGCTTTCGCTATTCCTGAAACATTGACCTCAGAATGTTCTGAGATTAGTGACCATGCCAACTTAACTGTAACTATTGAAGTCAATGTTATTAGTCCAAGAGACATGGATAACGTGGGTTGTGCGTATGTAAACAACAGTCTAAATCGAGTTGGGTGGACCGACAGAAACCTGACCGCAATATCAAATAATATGAGTAACATGGATAGGGACTACGAGTGGTTTAACTCTACAGGTGAGATTGTAGACTGGAAAAATTCTGACGGTTGGCAATTCTCGATCATTTAGGACAAGAACCATGTCCACCCCTGTGACAGAATAATGAAAGAGGAAAAGAAACGGCTTTGTCAAGCGGTAAGGAAAGTAAAAGGTTTCATGACCGAGCCACTGGTAAAAATTTTTGGCGATAAGGCAGCTAAGACTAACTATAGAAACTGGCCAAAACATCACAGTAAATCAGCCATAAATGAAGTTTGGCAAGAAGTATTTGCGGTTATTATGAAGAATGACAGCAATATTCTGTGGGGTATCTTCAATAGTAGACGGGAGCATTCTACAAACTCTCTGGCCTGTTGCATAGCCAGTACTAAATGGGAGTCTTACTTGGGGGACAAGTATAATCAACAGTCCCCAGTAAATTAATAAGCAATTGCCCATTGAAGTTGAAATTAAACAAGGAACGATTGTTCAGATAATAAAGGCTCTTAAAGCGTCTCCTGCTCCGGAACCCAACGGAGTATCAAACATGGTTATGCGGGCTGATCTGGAGCTATGGGCGGACATTTTGTCAACACTGTTCAATCAGGTGGTAAAAACTAGCAGTGTTCCTGGCTCATGGAAACAGTTGTATCTTATACCTGTGTTTAAGAGGGGAAACAGATTGCTCTCGCTGCTGGATGTGTCTGGTAACATTTTAGCAACCTGCCTATTACATCAATTAGATTAATGGATCGTGGATAATAACTTCTTAATTCATCACCAGACTGGCTTTCGGAAAGGGTTGTCCATGGTCATCAATATCAGTATAGTGAATTATTTGATCCAGCAAGCGAGAGAAAAGTCATCTCACACATCAGCTTTTGATGCAATTGACCCAGTTAAAATCTGGGCCAAACTAGAGAGGTTATGAATGCCCACGCAGTTTCTCTATGCCTGCCAATTATTACACAATAATAATGTTACGCAAAGTTAGGGTGAATGGGCATGGTGAACTTTCCACCCCTGTCCCCATTGAAAGGGGAGGGTCAAACAGGGGTGTGTACTCGCCTCAGTTTAATTCAACCTGTGTGTGGCTGATGTTGGTGAGTTCATCACTGATAAAGGAAATGTTCTGCCCCGCCTGGGTAGGTCACAGTTTTCACACCTTACCTATGCTGATGACCTTGCCATCTTTCATACCACTTACATGCGAATTTGTAGGAGTGCTCCGGCCATTATGGACTATGCTGAGATAAATGGACTGGCGGTAAACATAATCCAAATTCAAGAGGTTTGGCAAAGTGAAAAGAGACAGACATACTATTAAGGGATTAATGAACAAGGTAGGCAGTTACTGTTATACGGGATTTGGTGCTCCTAAAACAACGCATTGTAAAGGCTATGGGAATTATGCTCTCTATCAAGGCTCCTGTGTCTCTCCTGCACTGTAAAATATCTTTACAAAGCCCCTCTTGAACCTTCTGGATAAACTGGGTGTCTCCAGCACCAACTATACGGACGACACCCAGATCGTCCTTCCCATCCCTAGCAATGTAGATAACCCCTGCTATCTGCGCACGGAGTATTGATTCTATTAAAGACTAAGGAGCCGAGCATTATGCTTCATATTCATTTATTTCTACTTCAGCAGTTCAACAAAACATATATAAAAACCATGAAAAGTGTAAAACAACCTTTTCCTTTTTTTTTTTTTTAAACTACAATATCCATGAGCCTCTGTAGTCCATGCCCTTTCCACCAGTCACAACCCACTTCCTGTGCTTGGACTCCTCCTCTGCTGTTACTCGCTCTGATAGTCACTCATGTCCATTACCTGATCCTCGCCAACGGTGCGAAGGCTCTTCCGGACTTTAAACTCAACTGCCAGTGCTCCCCCAGGTCTCCTGATACTCTCAGCTACGACACTGCCTTCAGCTATTCTTCTGAACTTCCCCTATGAAAAACATAATAGGAAATCTTAGGGTGGTGCATATGTACTATACTCCCTCATATAATGCATCGACATTTTATATAGTACATTACTCGGGTGGGAATTTAATGCTCGCCTCCTTAGTCTTTAATAGAATTAATACTCCCTGCGCAGATAGCAGGGGTAATCTACATTCTATGACAAGACTGGAGGCGAGCATTATGCTTGTTCAAAGCTTCCCCAACACCGTACTAGCCAAACTCTCTGCTGGCTTAAAGTAAAACTCTTTAAATGTACGCTCGCTTGACCAGTCTGCTGCTAGCATTATTTCACTCAAGGGCACTCCTGCTCTCGCGGCTGACAATGCCATTGCTCCTCTCACTGAATGAGCCCCATAGGTATCCACATTCACACCTGCTGAATGCATGACCTCTTTGACCCATCTAGCTATGGTAGCTGATGCAACAGCGTGATAGGGCTTCCTACGCGCTATTAACAACTGAGTAGTATTAACTGCTCTATTCTCTGCTGTTCTGTTCTCGCATTCTTTAATACATCGTGCTACGCACCATTTCGAATTGTCCAGGAAATAAGGATAATGCACTGTGGAGGTGCCTGTTTTAGTCCTCCTGACTATGGAGAATGCAACTCCCTCCGGTCCGAAGGACCGTCTGTTAATCTCTAGAGCTTTAACGTCTGAGTCTCGTTTGCATGAAATCAGACATAATAGCACAGCTAGTTTACCTGATAGCTGTTTAAGAGAAAGGTATTTATCTGTTGGCCAGTCTGATAGTAATCGTAATACTGTCGCCACGTCCCATGTTGTATTATATCTGGGCACTGGTGGAACTCTGAATCTTGCTCCTCTGATGAGCCTCACTACTGCGGGATGCTCTCCTGCCGGTACTCCTTCTATTGGCATATGTCCCGCTGATATAGCTGATCTGTATACCCCAATCGTACGGAAAGCTATTCCGTTCTGCAATAAGTTTGCTAGGAAATTTAGCATTTCTACTACAGATGCTGAAATGGGATGAACACTTCTGTTCCTGCACCAGCTTGTCCATTTTGCCCAAGCTGCGTCGTAGCTCCTCCTAGTGGAAGGAGCCCAGGATTCAGCGATAAGCTGAGCAGCCTGCGCTGAAATTCCTGGCAGGGTCCAGCGTCTCCTGATATCCTGCACGCGACTAGCGGGAGTGTCCCTCTCACTCTCAGAGGATGACACGACCCAGCTGGGTCTGTGAGCATTCGCTCTCCTTCGGGTTCGGGGAGGACTCTGGGTACGTCTGCCACTAGCTCCATTAGCGTTGGAAACCACACTTGTGACTTCCACAAGGGTGCTACTAATACCAGTTCCGCTTTCTCCCTCTGACACTTCGCTAGAACTCTGCTCAACATCGCGAAGAGGGGAAAAGCGTAATGGGGACCTCCTGCTCACTCCTGCAGGAAAGCATCTGTCCCTTGAGCTCCCGGATCCAGCTTCCAGCTGTAATAGAGGCTTGTCTGAGCATTGAGTCGGGATGCGAAAAGGTCCATACGTAGTGGTCCCCATCTCATGTCCAGCCTCTGAAACACTGCTGGATCCAGTCTCCAATCGGTGGAGTCTGTCAGGTAACGAGAGTTCCAAACTGCTACCACATTCAGAGAGCCTGGCAGATACTCCGCCGTCACTGACGTCTCTGACCGTAGGCAAAAGTGCCAAAAGTCCTTCGCTAGCTCTGCTAGCATCTTGGACCTATTGCCGTCTAAGTGGTTTATGTACCTTATTGCTGAAATGTTGTCCATTTTCAGCAGTACACAAGTTTCACTCTTCCTCTTGTGAAGGCCTTGATTGCGAAAAATCCTGCCAGGAGCTCCAGACAGTTTATGTGAAGACTGAGCTCCTCTTCGCTCCACTTGCCTCCAGTCTGTAGGGTCCAGCATCTGGCTCCCCAGCCCTTCCCGCTGGCGTCTGTTTCTATTATCAGATCCGGCTTGTCTCCGAATATGGCACGCCCATTCCAAGCGTCCATATTCTTTAACCACCACTCTAGTTCTGTAATGGAGTCTTGATCTAGAGGTACCTGTTGGTGATACTTCAGACCTTGTTGTAGATGTTTTATCTTCAACCTCTGTAGTGCTCGGTAGTGTAGGGGCCCTGGGAATATGCCCTGAATAGATGCCGCTAATAGCCCAACTATCCTCGCCAATGTCCTGAGGGATATCCGTTGTTTCTCTAGGCATAATCTGATCTCCCTCTTTATGTCTTTCAGCTTTCGAGGTGGCAGCTCCAGAGTCACTTTCATTGTGTCTAGAACAAACCCCAGAAAGTCTAACCTCTGCGCTGGTATGGTATCTGACTTTTCTGTGTTCACCAGGAATCCTAGTGAGACCAGAAGGTCTTGTACCCATCTCGTTTGGAATACTAGCACCTCTCGATCTTCTGCTAGGAGTAAGAGGTCATCCAGATAGATGATCAGTCTGACGCCCTTCTCTCTGATCGCTGCCGCTACTGGTTTCATCAGTTTCGTAAATGCCCAGGGTGCCGAAGCAAGTCCGATTGGCATTGTCTTGAATTGCCAGAACTGTCTGTGCCAGCGGAAAGTTAGGTATGGTCTGTACTTCTTGAGTACAGGGACTGTGAGACATGCGTCTTTTAGATCTAAATGTGTCAACAAGTCTCCTTCTCTTAGGGAGTCCCTGAGCTGATGTATGCCCTCCATCTTGAAGTGGCGGTATATGATCCATCTGTTCAGCACTTTGAGATTTATAACTGGGCGTACCTTTTCTTTCCTGTGCACCAGGAACGTATTGCTCACGAACCTGGGTGTCGCCTCGCATCTCTCGCATCTATCGCCTGCTTGCGGCCTAGCTGCGCTATCTCGCTGTCTAGGAATGCTTGTTCCTCTTGCGCTAGTCTCTGAATCTGTGGCCTGTACCGCTGAACTGGGGTCTCTATGAAATCTAGCAGCAGACCTCTGACGGTCTGCAATATCCAGGAATCGCTTGAAAGCTTGTGCCAACTCTCTAAAAACATGCACGTCCTCCCACCTACTGGAGGATACTGAACCACTCTCACCTGGCGTAAATCCTTGCCCTCGTCCTGATCCTCTGGACCTGCGGCCTCTCTGGAATCTCCCCCTGGATGGGAAGAATGTATCCTGGCTCTTGTTCTCCCAGTATTGTGCTCTGGGGTTCTGAGGTCTTCTCCCTCCTTGATTACGACCGGCTGCACAACCTCTGAAGCAGCCGGTCCCTCCAAAAACTCTACTCGGGAATATTTTGCGGATCGATGCTTGGGCCTTTTCGAGAGAAGCGTATGTCCCGACGAATCGGCCCATTTCCTTCCCAAAGGTCTCTCCAAACAGGAGGCCCTGGGCTCCTTCTCCCACTTCACACGATGAGAGATCGCTGAGCTTTGAATCTATTTTGAGTAAGAGGCCCTTCCTTCTCTCAGAAGCGATGGCACAATTTGCATTCCCAAGAAGACAGACTACTCTCTGCGCCCATCCTGCGAGAGCATCAGGGTCAACTTCTTTCCCCGTGTCCTTTGCCCTCTCCGCCAGGTCAATGACTTTTTCCTGGCAGCTTTTCCAGGACCTATCAATACCCTTATGGGATCTGTACTTGTTTTTGACACCAATGTCAGCATCTTCGGATCGAGTTCGGGGGCTTCTGCTACCTTTCCCTGGAGATCTGGGCGCGGGCATTCTGCTCGCAGTCGTTGTCTCACCTCCTTGTCTAAAGGCTTGCGTAGTCTCGCTGCCATATATTGTGCTACTCGGGGGGATGGTTGCCACTCGGTGGACCTCGGATTCTATATGCTATCCGGGTCAAACATATCATCCTGCGGCTCCAGGAGGTGTTTCTCCTTTCGTGCTCTCTTGCCCCCACTGGGTTTCGCCAAGTCTTCCTCCTCGACCTCTTCGTCTTCCTGCGAGGCCTGATCGTCAACCTGTTCATCTTCCGAGCCAGGGTCTTCTCCTATATTTTCATCTCCTGGAGAGGGGGTCATGAGGTGTGGCACTGCCTGCCGTTGCAGATACGCCTCCTATAGCTTCTCAAACGCTTCAGGCACCTCTGGGGCCTTATCTGCTGCCCCTTCCAAAGAGCCCCGGGGGTCGTCAGAGGCTTTCCTCTTGAGGGCTATTTTACTCTCCTTGTATCCCTCCTGCAAGGGATCCGTGGGTGTGCGCTTCCAGTCTTTGGTGCCTGCTACTAGGCTGTGAAAGCATGGCCTCCAGTGTCTCCAGCCTCTCTTTTAGGGGTCTTACGCCCTCTGCCACTGCATCAATAAGGGAGCTTTCCAGCACCTGCTTAAAGCTGGCAGTGATGTCCTGCGACTGCACCTCGTCACTCCACTCGAATTCTGACATTCGCTGATGTGCAGTGTGCCTAAAATACCTGTGCCAGGTGTCTTAGCATGCCCACTTTTCCTTCTTGATGATTCAGAGTCAGTAAAGGTCTCATTTACTTCTTTGCACTCTTTTTAAAAAAAATGTTTTTACTTCTTCCTGTGGCTGCACCTTATATGTACTTCTTGTGGCTCCTGTAAAGCCCTCTTCTCTGTAGCGCCAATCCTCTGCTACCTAGCAGTGTATGAGCTCTGCAGACTCCTGGGCCTTGCTGCTCCTTATCATGTGGACTGAAGTCCCTCTGTGTGCTCCCTTGGAACACGGCGCTCGCGATTGTTATGATCGCTGTAGTGTGAAAATCTCCTGATTAAATGTACATAAATCACACGCTCGCTCGAGCGTTCTGGTGCCGTGTGCTCTGTATAACTTGTCGCATCAATGCAGCGTTTCCATACACTTGTAGCGTGCGTCTAGCTCCTCCCACCCGCGGGTGGGGGCTAACGCTTATGAGCGTTGAGCTCTTCACACGGCTTGCGGTAGCTCTGCCCACCTGCTGTCTGTGGAGCACTCCGGCCACCCTGCGCATCTCGCGGGAGCCGGCTCCACCTACCCGAGGGTGGGGGCCGGCTCGTGGATGCAGGCGCGGCCTGTGCTACGCGGTTCGCGAGGCTGACTGAACCCCAGGCGTGCCGGTCTTACGACATGGGGCCGTCACCCTCGCGAACAAGCTCCTGACTGCAGGAGAACTTCGGGGATTCTCCTCCCTATTCCTCGCACTGTTATGAGATTGCGCGCTTAATCTTGTCTTAACACGCATCTAATAATATCAAATTCACTATTCTTATTAATTTCTTTTTTTTTCACACGCTATATAAGCGACTCATCTCTCTCACACACATACTGTGCCTTGCTTAAAATTAATACTAATCTCCCACTCAAACCCAGTCAATACATCACTGACATGCAGAGAGGGAAGAAATGGTACGTATCTGCTTGAAGAGCAGTAAAAGAAGAGGAGGAGTCCAAGCACAGGTAGTGGGTTGTGACTGGTGGAAAGGGCATGGACTACAAAAAGAAAAAAGGAAAAGTTTGTTTTACACTTTTCATGGTTTTTATATATGTTTTGTTTAACTGCTGAAGAGTACAAATAAATGAAGATGAAGCATAATGCTCGCCTCCAGTCTTGTCATAGAATTACAAATCCGACAACAACGCACTCAGCAAAATATATTAAATCATCCAAGCCTGGATGGCTCAACATGATTTATGCTTAAATGATGAAAAAATTGAGTTACTCCTGGTGATAACCGAAACACGACTAAACAAACTTAACGATGACTACAAATCCTTTGTCATAGATGGGAACTATATCCCTGTCTCCAAAGAAGTAAAACCTCTGGGGTCTGATTCCTCAATCTCTCTAACAAGACATGTAACTACATTGTGTCTGTGACAGCCTACAAGTTCAAAACTCATCAACACTTGCAGACCCTTTCTGACATCGGAGAGTTGTATCAAAATTGACAGAGCACTTATTCTTTCCAGGATATACTATTGCAACACCGTCTTCGCAGGCTCGTCGGTTCACAACATTAGAAAACTCCACATCATACAAAACAATGCACTAAGAGCAGCATTGAACATTCGAAAAAAGAGCACATATCGTTTGCCAGACGGAATACCCACTGGCTGCCGGTTTGCGAGCGTCTTGAATTTAAAACTCTCTCATGTACACACAAATGTCTCTCAAACACTTCTCCCAAATACTTATCCAGCAAAATCACCAAAACATATTCCAACAGACCTACTCGGGCTGCCCATTCGTACCTACTCTCCATTTCCAGATTCAAACAGCAAAAATCTGGGGGCCGTAGCTTTGCTCTGGTCGCAGTCAAAAAATGGAATGCTCTCCCGCTACCTATAACCTCTGAATCATCCCTTTGATCCTTCCGAAAAAGCCTCAAAACATGGCTTTTCACACAAGATTCTGAATCCCAGACTGCTACCATATCATACTAGTCTGATGTATGTTATTGATAGTACCTTCGGTCTGCGTCATGTTTCTCTGTGACCAGCAGCCAGCCACATTTGTAAGCATTTGAAATGTTTGTTTCGTATCTTGTCCTTACTGTAAACAGCGCCCAGATACCTTTGGATTCGGAACGCTCTACAAATGTCAAATAAATAAATAAACTTGTCTTCAGCGATGCTGGATACTGCCTAGCTGGTATTATCTAACTCTACAGACAAACATTGGTTACCACTATAGTATATGCTTTTGAGTGCTGCTGTGTAGACTGTGATGGTTGGGCAAATATCCTAGAGGACTCTATTTGGCGGTGGATATTGGGCCTGTCCAATGCAACGGCAATACAAGCAGTGAGACTTGAACTAGGTTTGACTGCTTTGGCCAGATTGGTCAAGATAAATAGGGGCAAATTGCTGATACAAATAATGTGCTCTGAGAATAACACTGTTTTGTCAATACTCAGAGACTCAATTGTGAATAAGACATGCCAGTTCTGACAGAGTTTAAGGCAAGAATAGATTGCTTTTTGAGAAAATTGCATGACGCTCGGATTGGAGTGGTGGAATGGGTGTCTATATAAGCTCTTTTAAAAATAAGTAGAACGGGATTGGGTGGCAAATCACGACCATGTAAGCAAGCTTGTATCCCAGAGTACCTTCTCGGGAATGTTCTTTCCATTTTGCAAAAACCCCAGAAATATGTTTTTCAATTCCCTTGCCCGATTTTGAGATGGAGTTTTATGCTATTAAGACTCAACAAATTACATGTGCTTGCGATTAAGGGGGCGTGGGCAGGCATTCCCAAAGAAAAGCGTCTGTGTCGGTTTTGTTGAGTTCCTTACGCCTTGGAAACAACAAGACATGTGCTTACTTCATGTAATGCAATGATTAAGTACTATGTTAGATACTTCATGAAATATGCTGATGCCTGCATGATATCTAGAATGAATGGTTTTGGTTGAATTGTGTTTCTGGTCAGAGCGTATCAAGGTCGATTTCCATAGCGAAAGTGTGGCAGGCGTTCGATCAAGACCTCGCACTAAAAATTGGTAGCAAGATCTCCGAGTGCTCTGTACCACTGATTAAATCATAAATTATATAGAACTGTTAGACGTTAGTGTTTGTGAGATCTACAGATGTTCATTTTTTTTTAATTTGTTTAGTTGAATATACAACTTTTCGAATTGTTTGTCTTTTTTTCTTTTATACAATAAACAAGCATAAAGCACAAGATAACAATTTATAAAACAACCCTACACCGGAACCCAAGCCCAAACATTACACATTAACAAAAAAAGGAAAATCACAAAAGATAATGAGAAAAATCAACATATTACAAAGGTATTCTCTCCTCAACACATAGATAAAATGATCGTCAATAACTTTGATGTGATCTGGTGCATTCATAAAATATACACTTAAAAAAAATGAGTACATTAGGCCCATCCTGTGGGTAGCAATGTAACACAATGTATTGCCGCAGAAAAATGATGAACTATCAGGCGTTTTTAAAGTAGGATGGCTAGTTCTTAATTATTCCCAGGTGTATTTATTGGTAGCACAATGTTGAGAAATGGAACTATCGCTATTTGCACAGCGACTCGCAGATTTGAAAATAAAAGATGCCATAGTTGATCTCCATCTACATGTCCTTGTACAACTAGCTTTTTGTCAAGACAACTGCGTCTTACATCAGTTAATGCAATGTATTCAATTATCAAATGCCGCAAGGTTTCTTTCTGATGAATGTGTAAACAGTAACGACAGAAGTTTAATTTTGGAGTAATTAGCTTCCTTCTGCACAATATGTCTCTGGTGTTCCACTGATTCAGTCTAAGGGCCTGATCACAACTTTGGCTGTAATCCGCCGGTGGTATTAGCCCTACCGCCAAACTCCCTGGCGCTAATAGCGCCGGATCACAAGTTTGGCATTAATGTAAATCCTCAGTCTCCATTGAGCCCATTCGGGAATGCCCCATTCCCCATTGGGCTCAATGGGGAAAATTTGCGCTCTTCGCGCCGGCGGTTATAGCGCAAATTTTCAGCAGAGCCAAGAGCTGGGGCAAAATCCGCCGAAGTCCTGATTTGGCGGACCCTTAAATCCGGCGTTAATAGCGCGACCGCCAGATTTAAGGGTTACCGCCAAAGTCGTGATGTGGCCCTAAATATCAGGAATTTGCTCCGAAAATGCTGGGAAGGGCATTTTACTAGATAACTCACCAGGATGCCATATTTTTTAGAGCCAAATAGATGGATATTGAAATCTTTGTGATCGGAACATTTTGCTAGAGTTTCAGACCAATCGTGCAGGGTAAATGTAGAAGGGTTTTCCAATATTTGGACTCAATTCGATCCGAAAACAGACGCCTCTGAGGAAGTGCAGCTTCCACCCCATACAGAATGATTGGTGTAACTTTCATTTTATAGAAACTTAAGGTGTGCCTTAGTGAGAATTTTCCAAACCTTGCTTGTATTATTTTTGATTGAGATATTAAAGGTCGTAACTTGTTTTTAATTTCACACGTGAATTGTTTATCTGTTTTCTTATGCTGAATAGTTACACCAAGGTACTTATATTGCTCCATACTTAAGAGATCACATTGCTGTAGTTGCCATTTGTGTGTAATTTTCCTCACTGAATTCCCATTACAAACCATGATTTGTGTCTTTTGTGTGTTAATGACTAAATTGTTTAGTTTAGTTTAGTTTAGTTTATTATTTGATAAAGCGCTCCGAACCCTGGGGTAGCCGGGCACAGCGGTAACAAGAATATTTAAGCTTTGTTACATGCAGAGGTTGCAGTACATGTTTATTACAGTATTTGCAGTACATATATACGAGATATGGGTACATCACATCACAAAGAAAGAAGAGAGATGGTCTATAGTACAAGTTGCAGGAGAATCACGATAGTTACATGCAGAAATCCAGGATCTAATGCAGGGGAACAGTTTAATGGGCGTCATTGGTCCAGAGCCAGCTTTTCACGTTACATCTGAATCTAGAGTAGGGCTGATCAGCTCTCAGTGCAGTGGGGAGTGCATTCCAGGCACGAGCAGCTCTGACAGGGAAGCTAGCTCCACCCGCTTTTGTTAGTCTGAATCTGGGAATTTCTAGTAAGAGATGGTTAGAAGCTCTGGTGTGGTGACTGGGGGATTTTCTGGTCAATCTAGGAGAAATATATGGGGGCGCAGTATTGTTCAGTCCGTTATAAGTGAGAGATACCATCTTGAGGAGAATTCTGTCACTCATTTTTAACCAGTGGTGGTCTTTCCTGATATCAGACACATGCTCTCTACGGGGTATGTCCAAGGCTGCTCTAAGAGCATTGTTCTGCAATATTTGCATTTTGTTTATGACAGTTTTGTTGGCACCTGCATATAGGGCGTTGCAATAGTCCAGCTTAGACATTATTAAAGCGTTGGCTAGTGTGATACAGTTGGTTTTGGAGAGGTAGGGTCTACAGGCCCTGATCGATTTACAGGTGTAGGCTGTGGAAGACGCCAAAGAGTTGACTTGTTTCAGTGTTTTTACCTCGGTTACCACCTTGATTACATTACCATCAATATTAAAGGCAGTGTAACTGGGGCTAAGTTTTTTAAGGTTGGAGTCGGAGCCCAGGATCAGTATCTCTGTTTTGTCGTCATTCAGGCAGAGGCCGTGAGAGGCCAGCCATGCCTGAATGAGGAGGTAAATCTTACTTATTAGAGCTGTGTCTTCGACAAAGTTGCCAGATAGTGGTATGAGGATCTGCATGTCGTCCGCGTAATTAGTATAGGTTACCCCCAGTCTGTCAAGTTTGTCAAAGAGTGGCTTAGTGAATATGTTGTACATTGTTGGGGAGACACATGAACCTTGTGAGACGCCACAGGTGATTTGTATTGGGTCCGCTGAAGCTAAGGGGGAGAACACTCTCATCGTACGGTTGGCTAGGAAGGATTGGACCCAGGCTATAGCTTCACTTGAGAAATGGGCAGCAGACGCTAGATGCTTGCATAACACTGCATGGTCCACCAGGTCGAAAGCCGCCGAAAGTCGAGGAGAAGGAGCATAGCTGTTTTACCTTTATCCTTCAACTCGTCGATTTGTGTCTTGAGGTCAATTAAGGCTGTTTCAGTACTGTGTTGTGGACTGAATCCAGATTGGCGTGATCCTAGTAGTTGGTTCGTCTCCAGATGGTTTTGGATCTGGAGGTAGGCTACTCTGTCAAGGGTCTATTTTTTTGAGGAGAGGCAGTACCCAGGATTCTTTAAGGTTAGTAGGCACAGCACTTGATTTAAAGGAGGCATTAATTAGCTTAGAGATGAAGGGTGCTAAATCTCTGGCTACGTCCTTAATAACTTGTGCCGGGCAACTGTCGCCCTGGCAGTTTGATGGTTTCAGAGATGATATAACCTTTTCAGTTTCCAGTATGGATATATTGGTAAACCTGAATGGTTTGCAGCTACTTAGTGTATCTGTACTTGGTGTATCCGTCAGAGGGGTGGTATGTGTTCCTGTGGAACTCAAGGAGGCTTCCTTCTTTGCAATTGTGGACTGTAGAGTTATTATTTTATTTGCTAAGGCTTTTTGGATGCTAGTGCACCATTTTTTGTCTTTGGGGACATTATCACTGGGAGCATTCAGGTTTTCCATTTCCCGGAGGATGGAGAAGAGTTCTTTGGAATTAGAGTTAGCTTTACTGATTCTCTCATTAAATGTGTTTTTTTTCTTTCTTGTATTTGTTCACAAGGTTAGCAAGTAGAGTTTTATTCTCAGCTGAAGGTGAGTGCCTCCAGATTGCTTGGAGTTTACGATTTTGGATCGGTACTTCTTTGAGATGGGGGGTGAACCATGAATTAAGGTGTGATTCTTGTTTACTTTTACATAGTTTGACTGGGGCAATAGTATCCAAGGCTTTGCACATAGTGTTGTTAAATGACTCAACTAGCGTGTTTGGGCCAGAGTTGTTAGCGCTAGCAGTGAGAGCTGGTAGGAGGAGAGGGAGTCGTTTTTCAGCAGTAATTTCTTTTTTGTTTCTAGTTAGCAGAGGTGGTACTATTTCAAGAGTATCCAATTTTAGAGGCTCTATAATGGATGAGAAACAAAGGGGGTGGTCGGTCCAGGTTTGTGGGGTAATATTAGAGATGGTAGTGGCACAGCTCAGGTTGGCTATCCAGTCTAATGTGCCTCCTTTTATATGTCTGAGAGCTAAGACTTTTTGGGCAAGGCCAGGTTCGACTAAAATCGATTGGATAGATTGGGCCTGTTTGTCCTCAACATCATTAAATCCCAAGTTAAAGTCGCCTAGTAATAGGAGCTGGGTGGAATCTTTGATGTTGTTAGTGAGGAGGCTGGAGAGGTCTTCCTCTAAGTTACCTAGAGGGCCTGGTGGTCTGTACACAAGGAGAATAGTTAGTGTAGTATTATTGGAGATGGGTAGTTTAGCTGATAGTAGTTCACAAGATTTGATTGCTGGAGGTGGGGTAAGTCTTAATGCTAACTTAGTTTTAGCAATGATGGCCAGGCCGCCTCTAGAGTTGGGCCTATTGACTCTGAGTATATTATAGTTGTCTGGTATGGCAATCATAAGTGCGGGACCTGCAGCATCGTGGAGCCAGGTCTCGGAGACAGCCAAAAAGTCTAGATTGTCCATAGCCAGTATGTCGTCAATTTCCATATTATGTGCTATGAGGGACCTTGCATTGATAAGGGCTCCTGAAAGGGTGGGAGTTGTACTTCTTTCTTGGATACGTCTTATTTGAGGTGCTTAGATCTCTTTTGGTTGTGAAGAGAGTAATTCTGCGTTTTTGGAGGTCTTTCAGCAGCTGCGGCAGATGGGATAGGATCGGTGGCAGTTAGAGTGGGTATGAAGACCGATGGTCTAGTTCTTTTGTTTTTGAGATCATAAAGTCATGGCAGCCTAGCTCTGAGTGGAGTGTTTCTCTCCTGCAGATTGGTGTAGAGTTAGTGTAGGCCATTGTTGTGGTGGTTATTAGAGTAGCCCAAAGTAGGGAACAGAGTGTATATATAAGGTGAGTCTTGGTGGTTTGCATGTTAGGTTATTATGTGATCACATCTGCATTATATCGGAAGGTAGGAGCCTAGGCTGTTGGGAGGGGCACACTCATATGGTGGGGAACAGTTACAATAATAACCAGTAAAGCAGTAGCCAGACGGTGCAAAGGTCTATAATACCTTAAATGGAAGTGGGCAAATTGCTATAGTACATACGGTAGTTCTCTACGGTCATGGACAATAATATGCATACGTTCAGCAAAGAAGGTTCACCTAAGTTTGACAATCCCCGTAATGGCTAAAATGCATACGTTCAGCAGAGAAGGTTCACCTAAGTTTGACAATCCCCATAATGGCGAAAATGCATACGTTCAGCAAAGAAGGCTCACCTAAGTTTGACAATCCCCATAATGGCTAAAATGCATATGTTCAGCAAAGAAGGTTCACCTAAGTTTGACAATCCCTGTAATGGCTAAAATGCATACGTTCAGCAAAAAAGGTTCACCTAAGTTTTAGAATCCCATAATGGCTAAAATGCATACGTTCAGCAAAGAGGTATGCAGACCAGTAGGTAGATCTAGTGGTGGCTGGGTACAAACAAAAGGGTAAATTCGAGTTGACTTAGGTGCACATGAGTGGGCAGAAATTCTATATTGGGCAGGAGTACACAGGTGTGGAGGCAGTATCAAGAAATCAGGAAGATCATAGGGGGAGGACTCGTAGCGCAATGAAAGCGAGTAGCTGGATAAAGATAGGAAGGCTGATCCAGCATTAGCTGAAGATGGGATAACAGGGACAGGCACTTGTCATCCCATGTGAGGTTGAGGCAGCGCTCTGGAGTAGTAGCAATGTGGTGGTCAAGGTCCTGAGCAAAAGAGTATTTACCAACAGCAGGCAATGTACTTGGTACAGATGCAATTGGCTTACAAGGACAAGGACATTGATATAAGGCAAGGCACTGCAGTAATAAGTAGGATTATTATGGTAGGAAAGTGTTGGAATGCAAGTGGGAATGTGTACTTACAGTAGAGTCACACGGTATGCATGGAGTTGCAGGATACATAGATCACACAGCATGCAGGCAAAGAGGTAAAACAAATTGTTCCGTGTATAGGAGTATGGACAGTTCCGTTAGCAGAGCATCATTTTGATGGATTGGTATGGCCATAGGATCGGAGCATAGGGGGTTGGACACGCCGTGCTTCCATGCGCTAAACAGGCGTAGAACAGGCCTTTTCAGCGAGGGCCTTCTCAGGATGAGGGCCGGCTTCCCCCTGTCGGTGGGGTTTTCCGGGCTAAAACCTAGGCGTTGCTAGGTAACAAGGCAAACAGCCTAATTTTCATGCCGCTAGACCTGCTAATAGCCGGCGTCCATCTTTAGAACAAGCGCGCGGGGGAACAAAGGCTTCCCAGCTGATCCAGTGCCTCGCCTGGATGAGAGGAGCACCGGGGCTCACTTTGATGCTGGAGAAAGTTGCTGGAAGTTAGGGATCAATGCTGGGGCCTCCGCTTCAGGATGCATGCAGAGTGGTCCTCATTCCACGTATCGGCTGGTGTGCGAGAGTGCAGCTGGAGCTGCTCCTGGTGCGGTGGTCCTGGGGAGGGGCTCCTGCCATTCCAGGACTCCGGATGAAACTGAAGATCCTTCTTTGTCTAATGCGAAGGATCCTACCTGTTTGAGCATGTTTTGGAGACCCCTGGAAGTTTTAGACAGCAATATCAGGTCATCCGCATAGAGTAGATACAGTATTCGTAGACCCCCCAGTAAAGGCGGGTCACCCACACAGTTCTTGATCGACACCCCAATATCCAAGATGAAGAAGTTAATGAGGGAGGAGGCTAAGGCACAACCTTGCTTCAGACCTCTTCTGGTTGCTATTGTTGGGGACAATGATGTCTACGCAATTTGGCAAATAACAGCATCCTGTCTACCAAGTCAAATGCAGCTTTAAAATCAATGAAGGCCAAGTATAACGATTGGCCACCCGCTGCTTGATGCGCTTGCATCATGTTAAGCGCAAGGATATTTGGAATCGTGCCCAGTCCTTTTACAAAGCCTGATTGCAAGGGGTCTTTCAGGTGGTTTGCGTCAGCCCACATATTGAGTTCACTCAAAATGAACCTAGCGAAGATTTTTCCAGGGGCATCTAACAACGAGATAGGCCGGTAACTCACAAGCAATACACGGTCACCTTTTTTTATAAATTGGGACCGTGATCGATTGTGTCCATGTTTTTGTCAATTTTTGTTTTTGATTAATAGCCGAGAATATGTTGACAAGTATGGACGCCCAAATGACATAGTTAGAAATGCCATCAGGGCCTACAGCCCACGAATTAATGGCTGATTTTATCAACCCCAAGATAGCACTTTTTTCAATCTCAAGATAAAACTCTGTTGCAATTGTTAAAGACTCGTAGACTATGGACCCAAGTGGGGGCGAATATAAACAGTCAAAGTAGGACACCCACTGATGGGATTCGACTTGAATGATTTGTAGATCTAATTGATGTGCACCAAGAGCTTGATTTAATAGGGTCCACATTTTAGCAGTGTTTTTTTCTGGTAGCGTCTTCAACATATTAGCACCATCGCTCTGATATAGCGTGGCCTTGTATCCACGCATCCAGTTCTTGTGTGTTGTTCGAATTTTCCGAGAGAGAATCGTTCTGAGGGGAGGAAGAAGCCTTGCAAGCTTTCTCCTCACCTCTGCACGATAGGATTTTTTTCTGAGTTGGACCAATTTATCAAAAGTGTGAAGATGACTCACGTGTTTACCCGCCGCTGTATTCCGACGGCTAAAAGCCTGAATGCTATCACTATAAATTAGCCCCATCTCAAAGCCTTTATTATCATTTTTAACATTGTATTGTGTTAGTAATTTGTTAAAATGAATCAAGGCATCCTCTTTCCATCAGAGCCGATTTCTACCCGAGTTTGCTACCAAGCAGCCATTCTCATGCGAATGCTTGAAAGGTTGAACCTCACCATTGACAAGCCATTCAGCACAGAGCATATTGTGTTCGCTGACCTCATTAGTACAGATATGAAAGGTTTTTGTTATTGACCACAAGGCTACATTTACATAAATGTAATCAATTGTCGAAGAAGACTTGCCTTTGTGCCAAGTTGGAGCTGGAGGAATGTCAGATGAAAAGGCACCATTCAACACAAAAAGACTCCTCTGTTTTACAAGACAAATCCAACGTAAGAATCTCTCACTGGGATGCTTCCCATTTTCCATGAAGCAATTTAAATTCAAATCACCCGCCAAGATTACATATGTGATGCTCTGATCACGAGATATTATATCCAGCAAGCAATTCAAATCTCTAAAAAACACTCATCAGAGATCCCAACTGCATTCCAATACACATTGAGAATTGCATAGATGGCATTAGGATGTTTCACATTGATCCACATATACTTATTAGGGGCAGCCCAAAAACTAGAGGACAACCCATTTTTGATCTTAACAGCTATCAAAAGGCCAGAGGAGGGTCTTCCCAAGGTGGCTTTTGATGCAGGGTTTAAATGAACCTCATGTCCTACCAAAAAGAGCGGGAGTGTCAACCAAGTCTGCTGTAAGAGGATAATGTCGTACTGATTCATATTGTATTGGTCATTGTTCGAAAGATGTTTAAAGCCTCTTGTGTTCCAGCTCAAGAGAGCTATTGTATGCTGCAAGGCAGAGGAGACTAGTTAACTCGACTTTGTACTGCACTCACAAACACACGTTTGGACTGATGGTTGAGACTTCTTTGACCCTCTGGCCTCATGGGATTTGTTTTTTTAAAGTTTCCGCTTGGGCCTTCACACCAGGTAGTGAAGTGGTTCCACTATTATCAGTGCACAGCATAAAGCCTAGATCGTGTAGAAAACCCTTTGACTGCCATATTACATTTTGCACCACCCTCGATTGCATCCACAACCTTACAGCATTGAGATTTCTTTTATCGATGAATTCAACTAGTGTTAGGTCAGAGGACACTGTGTCTTCAAATGATTGGATGTCAGAGAAAATCGCCATTACAGCTCTGCGATTCAGATCAAATTGGGTGCACGGGCTAGGTCTACACTTCAAAATTAAGGAATATAAAGTAGGCCTCTTCCTTGCCTTCAGACTATCCCATTTGGCCTCATCATTTGTTTTCAGATTAACCACCTTAAAAGCCATTTCCTTATGAGATTTGGCAGATTTTAAATTAGGCAATGCTTTTTCAATGAGAGTCAAGATGGCATCATAGAGCTCAGAAGGGATCACAGGGACATTAAGGCTTTGGGAACACTATTCAAGTTAGATCGAGGCTCAACAGAAGGCAAAGGGTTTGTGAGAGAACCCGGGTGGGAGACAAGAGAGACGGCTGCTTGTTTAGGGTCAGGTTGATTTACACACAGAGTCAAGTTAGAGTCAAGTTAGCTGAGGTCTGTGCTAGCATTGAGGGAACGGAATTTGCAAGTGTGTCTAAATGAGGAGGAATGTATGCATCCACAGCCCTCTGTATTTCCACTCTGTGCCTCGCCACTTCACTCATCATAATCCCCTCCAGACCCTTAAAAATGCCTGAGCCATTCTTTTACTTTTTGTTGCTAGACTGAGTGCTAGTCGATAGAGTCAAACCCCACAGACTCCGGGAGCGAGATTTCCCTTACAAAATCATCAAGAGGTTGATATGAGGATGCCGGCACTGGGTTAAATCCAGAGGGATTACATGTCAATTTGGCCTGATTCATTAACGTATACTTCCTCTTGATGGTTTTGGATACTGCAATTTTGTTTTTACTAGGCATTGTAATCGCCTTGAAAAATTGTTTAGCCACAGCCTTCCCGGTGTTTTTAAACGGAGGTTGATTCTTAGATAATTTGAAAGCTTCAATGGGGCCATTATTCGAATCGCCACAGGACCTTTTAGAGGCTAACATTGTGTCATCAGCCTTACGTACACCCTTAGATTGTGAAGATTGAAAAGAGCTCTTTGGGATGATTATGCAACTTAGCCAACGATGACAACTGGGAAGAGGGAACCGGGAGCAAAGAGTCACACAGAATCGGAGGAACACTCAAGTTTTCATAAATGATTGCTTCAAAACAAGGAAGGTCACCTAACGGACATGAAAAAGTTTCGATGGCACATACCTCGTTTATTTGACAGGCAATGGACGAAGCGAATATTTTGGGGGGGATAGGATGAAGACATGCCGTAAGCAATTGCTTATTTATGTTAACCCCCTCTACTTGCAAAGATAAAAAAAAATTCTAGCGTTGCCTCTTGCGCCAATAACCTGCGATCAGGAACATTATATAAATTACCCAAAGCGTGCAAAGCTGAATTCATCGCTGATAATGTGACTTCAGTCTGAAGATCAGAATTGCGCAGCTGAACAGATGTATTGGTACTGCGTGAAAGAGTACAGGCAATGTTGGGCTGAGGATGCATCAACATGCTGACAGACTTGACAGAGATACGTGAAACCTCAGAGAACATCATGGGCGAACCTTAGAGATTGTAAGACAAACACTTGTCTGTAAATACAGAATCCTCACGATCAAGATCAATAGTAGCAACATCCTCAGAAAGAAGAGTGGAGCCGGCTAAGAAAGCTGCAGCTCTAGGAGCTATTTCTAGGTCAGCCAATTAACTGATGGATTGGGCAACACCAGGAGCAATAACTTAGCTTTGGAAGCCAGTTCTAAAGACTTTAAAATGGCAGTGTCTGTTAGGGACATATAATATGCATGTGATTGTGAAGACTGAGCCGAGTTCAGACAATCCGCCGTGGATGTCACCGGCACCAAACATTTAGAACGTTCAAGGGCAGGAAAAGGAATGGTCTGCTTGTTGCTCACACTCAGTGAGGAAATTAGTGCAGTATTCTCTACAGGTATATTTCTGGCTCTGTGGGCTGATAATGAGCCCTTGCAAAACAAACGTATATCAGCATAACCAGTGCAGGACCATTGGTTTTACCTCCAACAGGAGTGGAAAATTCATGGTTGGAGGACCGGGAGAGTCACACAGGACTCATGCCTGACAAGGCATGTTTTGGAGGCATACCAGTTTTAAGTGTGTGAGGCATCATCTTTAAGGAATTATCAGGAAGTTAATAATAAGCCTCAAGTCACCCAAGCAGAATGAGAAGCAAACAACAAGCCAAAAGCAAAAGCAGGACAGGACCCAGGCTACCGCACACCGCGCACCGTGAACAGTCAACAGTACTTTGCAGTACTTCACGGTGCGCGCGTGGGTGCGCAGACTTCTGGGTATCAATAGATCAGGAAATGAGATGAAGGGGAATGACAGACTTTGAGGGGTGCAGCCAACAGTCGTATGAAGACCTTTAGAACACAAAAAGAAAGATAGGACTTAGGAACTGAAATGCATAAACAATGACTCGAGCGTTTAGTCCAATGTAGTTCAGTAATTTCACCTTCTTATTAAAGGGCCAGAATTGTTACTGCAAAAAGATTCCTCCAAGGAAGTAGCCAACCGCGCAACTTAGCGCAATGTCCAAGATCCACAGGAGCACAAAATCCACAGAGTCCGCACCCGCAAAGCACCACACCACAGTCAAAAGTACTTTGCAGTACTTCACGGTGCGCGCGCATGTTCATATTATGTTTTTGTTCAAATTAATTTTCTTTACTTTTTGGTATTTTTTTAATTTTATTATTAGCTTTTGGTTAAAACAAACCTTCTTTTAATTATATTTATGCATGTAATCGAGGTTTTTAATGATGTATTTGGTAAAAAAAATATTTTTAAGTTTCTGTATGTCATATGTGAAAATTTTGTTGAGAACTAAAACATATTAATACAAAAATAATGCTTAAACATACTCAATCATATGGTTGAAGACAGATCTGTAAACCTATTCTGTCCCAAGCATCTCTCTGGGAACAAATTCACCTGCAACATCTGGCAGGTGCCCAAATGTCCAGAACCAACTCCAGTCACAAACCACCTAATCCAGACCACCGACCTAAAAGCAACCACATGCATTCAAGTTAAAGTGATGAACACCCAAACAACTCCTAGAAACGCAGCATAGACTTTGAGCCTCAGCCCTACATATTCAACATCACAGAAGCCTGATTTGTTGTCATCCCAGCTGCCACTAAACCACTTTTGATTAAAACCTCGCTTTGATATTTAAAACATCTTGAAACCCTAAGTGTGCAAAAGAGGAAGGGGAAGAGTAGTAGCAAAGAGCTAACTTGAGTGTCAAAAATGATGTGAAACAGTGGTAGTGTACACTCAAGAAATGCTTGAGTGCAAAAAGGGGAGGTGGGGAGTGGTAGTGTACCCTAAAATGAGGTTTAAGTCCAATCATGTGCCTTTATGAAAACCTGCCTACTGCATGCACAGTCCGCCGTAACATCATGAGGGCCACCACAATCACCCCTTTGTGCAATTTCACAAAAGCATTGCTCTGATCATTTGTTTATCACTCCCAACACACTGGCTTTCCTTGCCCATTCAGACTTATCATACAATTGGATGGGACAACTTATAAAACAGCTGTGCCCATCAGTGCATCTAATCAAATAACACTATCTGCATGTGTAGATGTATACTGATGAGGCTGATGTGATAGCCAGCGGTGGTTGGAAAATTATTTGAGGAGTCAAGGTAACATCCAACCTCTGTCTGTAGAGTAAAAGTAGAAAAAAGAGGGTAGGGAGGAGCAGACTGGGTGTAGTGTTAGACACACAAAGAGAGTTTTGGAGCAATGCAAGCAGGGCTGACAGAAAGGTACAGTGCATGGGCATGTGCGGGTAGGTGTGGTCTTTGGTGGTCACAGAGCATTTGGAATGCAAGGCACAGCAGCTTGGGTCTTTTCTGGTCTTTTTACACTATGTACAGAATCACCAGGAAGAGGAGGAGTGAACCTTCAAAATCCCACTTCCAACACACAGCGTGCACAGGCGAGCGCACACAAGTGTGGTCTTTGCTCGTCCGTGGTTGACCATGGAACTGTGGTATTGAACCATGTTGGGCAAAAATCCCCAGCACACCTTACGCCCAAGTATCAAAACTGCTCAGTAAGTGCTGTCTGCTTTTTGCCTGCTTTTTTGCACTGCCCTTTTGTTATGTTAACCTTTTGTGATCCTGTTTGACTGCTCTTATCCTTTCTCTTTTATGCCTGCTCCTCCTCCTACTGCAGCGTATAATCTTCGTAGCCACAACAACATGGCTAATATTGACTCTGATGTCACTAATCCACAGAGGAGCACGGTCTGTGGGCAATTAACAGAGTCAGCCCTTGGGATTGTTTCTACAGTCAGACAGAAACAGGTTAAAATCACAGTTTTGCCAAATCGTAGAGCCGTTCCAGAAGACTTTATAATCATGGGCAATTTTACCAATACCGTACTTACGCAGGTTCATGAGGAACGGACAGATTCAGTCATTTTGGACGATCTTCTGTTTGTTTGTGTAGTGACCTAGAGGTGGATTTGCCTTCAGCTGGCCAATTAGCAGTGACTGGGCCACATGAATCTCCTTTAATAGAGGCGTCCCAATCTAAACCGATTTGGATTTCTATACAGAAAGATTTCTTGACGCCTCGAAATTTCCAACTAGGCAGAGAGTTGAATATTCTCCCCAACTTAGACACGCTTGGCCTGTCCTCCATATCAGCACTCCATCTGGTCTTAGAATCTCTGCTAAGACTATGGGCCTCATTACACGTTGTGCGGTAACCATGGCGCTATTAGCACCATGGTTGCCGCCGGTATTTTAACGTGTCCGCCTTGGTGGATGGCGGAATTACCGGCCTACTCCAAGGTGAGCGGGGCGGGTAATTCCTCATTCACCAGGGCCCTTCCCATTCCCATTTTTGCCCCCATAGGGCATAATGGGAATGGGGAAGGTGGTAATTACGGTACCGCAAATTGCGGTACCGTAATTAGCACTGAGGTCCCTTTGCGGCACCCTACTTTAACGGCTGGTAAAACCAGCCGTTAAGGTCGGGTCCCACAAAGGGACCTCGTAGTAAGGCGGTAAGGGTTTACCGTTACCGGTGCCCTTACCAGTACCGGTAAACCCTTACCGCCTACCGTGTAATGAGGCCCTATATGACAACATTAAAGATATTATCCTTGAAAATTCTAGGAAAGTGGTGATTATGGATAAAAACATAAACAACTTGCGGGAGACATATAGGATTTCTAAAAATCTGCACACCTACCTGTTTTGGAGGTGAAGTTGAACATTCCTACTCCCCTATTATAATCCCTATCTAAGCTCAGCTTTTCGCCGGGTTATTAGCATAATTGACCTAAAAACAATTGACCTAAAACATTTGATCAAATTTATTTGACCTTTTTTTGGTCAAATTTAATTAAATATATATGGGTGTGGGTAAGGGTATAGATTAGGTTGAGCGGAAGTGGGTAGGGGGCTGCGGGGGTCTCACCCTGCATTTGCAACCAAAAAAAAGGGTCAAATACATTTGATCAAATGTGATTTGGTCAAATGTTTTAGATCAAATAGAACCAAACCGTTCGCCGGATCTCTTCACGACAGGTAACAAAGAGTGTCCTGAGCCAGTTGAAGCTCATGACGTTGCACATGATGCTGCATCTAGCATGGAACATAAGCGTATTGTGCCCATTATGTGCAAACGAAACGAAAGGAAACGGTCAAATGCTCAACAAAGGAAAAAAAAATACCTTGATTCATGGGGCAGTGCAAAGCGTATTTTTGAAGTGCAAAGTGACTTTGCACGGCAAACAGACATCTATTATCTCGAGCTATCATAATGGTCTGAAATTTTGAAGCTGCATGCCGTTACGACAATGGTTCGTCTGACGGATACGTGGTGAGAGCCATACCGCATCAGACTGTTGTCCCACGATAATGAGGTAAATGTCCATTGTGAACACATTACCATTTAGTGAGCTATGTGGTGAGATTAGTCACCCCTGAAGTTGAGCTGGTTAGAACATTAATCTAGCATTATGTGTGAAGGTAATACTCGTGATACCAAACAGAGACATGCACTTTTTTTCACGCCCCTGATTCTGTGGTATTCGACAGACGTATAGCCCGCAAACGGGCGGTGGTTCATTTGTTATAGTAAATATACCATCACAAATCCAAATAAGGTGTTGGTGTTTAAAAAAAAGTCGATTGAGACATTCTTTGGGCATATGTCTGTGTATCCGTACGGCATATAATCTAGGTAGTTCAGTCTGGCCTATTAATCCCTTATGTGTTGTCCCAACAGATCTGAGTCTACTTTGAAGATACTTTCCCCAGACCATGTATGGTTACCAAAAGAGCATTTGCCTGGTGAGCCTCCGTTGGGTTATTGGTTCTCCTATGGTTGATGGCTGTTCAGTTATAACAACATGAATGAGAGCTGTTTGAGTTGTGTTGTCTCTTCTAGCATTTGGACAGAACATTCGAATACCTGGTTTTTTATATAAGATCTGAAGATAGTGCAGATTATCGTTAAACAGTGTTGGTTCCCCTGATGAAGTTCTTGTGAATTGGGTCTTATAAATTAAAGAATGAACATATCGGGCTCTGAATAACACTGTATTAAAAACAGTGTTTGAAATTAACTTACTAATTTTGTCTAGGGCCTTTTTAGTTCTAACGGATCAGCCTATTTCTTTATACATGCAATTAGTTAGATTAGCCATTAATGAAATTGGCCATCTATCAGTCATCCAACGGTGTTAAAAAAATACATACCATGCTGGTTTTAGTCGACCAGTTGTGGTTAGAGTTTGTTTATTCCTAATCTTATAAAATGTTGCACTTTGTGAATTGCACTGCACTCGTCACTTTTTTTTATAATGTGTTTATTTCTGATATGCTTTTACATGTTTTTATTGTGATTGTATATGTTTAATAAAAATGTAATTAATTGTAATGATGATGTGGTAATCAACACAGTTCTTTATTTGTTGTACGAACTGTGTTACGTTCAAGGTAAGAAGAGACAACACAAAGGCAGTGGGGTTCTTTAGTCATTCGTGTTTATACAAGGATTTTTTGGGGACGGACGCCATAGCTGTTTAACTTCCCTGTGTCTCTGTTCGGTTTGTCAGCTGAAATTTTATTTAATCTTTTTAAGGAAGTCTTAACAACTTTGCATGACCCCTCTACTTAAAATATCTCAATAATCACTCAATCATCAGATTTTTAAAAAGGGGGACCCAACATGCCTGGCCAATTGCAGGCCCATTAATATCCTAGACACATCCAGTAAACTGTTTGCGTCTTAATGGACCTGAATAACTGGGTGGTTCATTTGGTCATTCTTTCTCATCCTCAAGTTGAGCTCAGGCACTCTATGGGTACCTCACTAAATGGTACCATTCTGGCCCATATTTTTGCAGTGGTAAAAAAAAGGCATCTCTCAATACGAGTAGTACCTTTGACAGATCCAATAGGAGAAAACTCTGGGACAAACCTCTGCTATAGAATATACTCGCCTCCTTGGTTCATATTCTTTCCCTTTTGCATGATGATAGCTCAGTAAAGATTAGGTTAACCAAAGGAGGCTCACTGACTAAATCTATTGACACACAAATTGCCTTAAGCAGGGGCATGTCTTGGCCCCAACTCTTTTTAATCTCTACCTTGCAGATGTTAACAACATGTGGCTAACAGCTAGAACATATCCAGTTAAGCTGGGTTGCACCAAATTTAACTGGTTGGCTTTTGCAGATGACCTGCTTTCTTTGATCAGACCCAAGTGGGTCTGCAAAGAAAGCTGAATCTATCTGTGCAATGTGCCAAGGAGAAAAACCTTTAGTAAATAGCTCAAAGTCTAAAATTATAATATATTCAAACAAGAGAAATTGGTAAAAAATGGTGTGGAAAGTGGGGGACCAGCATCTCGAAAGATCCCCTCTGTATGCTTCCTGGGGTTTACCATCTCAAATGTTGTTTCAATTGCAGACCTAAAGGATAAACTGAGGGCTGGAACCTGACCCTTGATTGCCCAATTTAGAAGGATACATGGGAAGATGTGTACATATTCTTTGCTTCCGCTTTTGCGATTCTGTCTCGCAAAAATCAAACTGACTATTGTGTAGGGCCTTTATACACTGATGTCAAACTTGAGTACCTATGTTAAATCACTTCAAGGAACTATATTGAAAAAAATCTGGAGAATTCCATTATCGATGCTGAACAGTGTTATCCATCATGAAATAGGGCTAATTACACTTAATGCTAACGTTACTTGGAAAGAATTATGCATCATTGCGAAGATGAACAAACCTCCCTGCAACTCATTATTTCAAGACTTAAATCAGGCTTTGATGGATCATATAGTCAACTCCATAAATATGTTTAGATACAGTATCTATGCACTTCTTTCTAAATTGGAGTCTAACCTAGAAGAGTTAAGAATGAAACCGCTTAAAATCAAAACCAAACTATATCAAGAAGATTCGAAGGTTACTACTGAATAATTGAAATCATATAAACTTTACAAAGAATATGCAATCTGCATTAGAAGATTAAACAACCTTCCAAAATACATCCATTTGTTTTCGTGCACTAAGGATCAATACATTTATTTGCATTTTAGGCTGAACCACATGTCAACTCTTGCATGCTTAAGTCCCAGGAAGGAATGGAAGGGTGCTAGTACAGCCTGTAGATTTTGAACAGGTAGGGGAATCATTATGGGCTTCCCTGGTGCCAGGTAAGAATGTTTTTCAGAAATGAGCTCTGTACAGATTCTTCACAAAGCTTTTTGAGCTATTGCATGTTCAAACCTAAAGCACTGCACCTTAGCACTTAGCACCTCTGACATATGTGTCTATGGGTTTTTAGAAGGAGCTGATCTCTAGGATTATTGATGTATTCCAAGATATTTGGATGATCCTCAGATGTATGTGAACTTTATTATATGTGTTATTATATATGCATCATGAATGCATCATGAATGCATTGTTTTCTCTTCGATTAATCTTTAACTATTGTACATGATGTGTGTTTGTGAAAGGTTTTAATTATAAACCAGACCACAATCACATTTTATTTAAAAAAAATATAGTGTTTGTGGAACTTTGAATGTTCCTTGATCCACCACATAGATCGAGGAGAGAGTGAAGAATTGGCAATGGGAATTATATTGTGTCAATATTAGCGAGGGAGCTTTTTTTAAGGCATTGAGCCTCATTACGACTTTGGAGGCAGCCATGGCGCTATTAGCGCCATGGCTGCCTCCAAAATCTTGTCCGGGTTCCCTGAATGGGGAATTACCGGGCCATTCCGAGTATGTAGTGCCCGGTAATTCCTCCTTCAGGGAACCCGGGCCCGGTCCTTCCCCATTCCCATTTGATCCCCCATAGGGCTCAAGGGGAATGGGGAAGGAGCTAACAACAGGCCCACTCATAATGGGCCAGTTGTTAGCTCCCTGGTTCCCTCGCGGGACCCGCTATGGACGTCTGTATAAACCAGACGTCCACATTGCGTCCCGCAATGGAACATTGTAATAGTGCGGAGTGGGTTTAACGGCCCGGCACCATTACTGGCGCTGTTAAACCCATTCCGCACATCATATAATGAGGCCCATTGTATTACTAACAGCAGTATGTGTGGCTATGCCGGGCTAGAGATATGCCCAAGGGGACCCTTGTATCATGTCGGCTAATGTGCTTAGGCTTGCCAACACTGACCCAACACAAAACCCCTGATTAATAATTAAGAGAATTGCCCCGCCTGGCTGCCAAGAGTAGCAGAGTCAAGAGTAAACTGTGTAAAATGTGAATGTGGAAGAACGTTGAGGAAACCTGGTGAATGGAAGGGTAGACTTCTCCCCATTTGAGTGCTATGAGTACTTGTAGTGTCTTATGTGAGTAAGACTAGGAAATGAGAGTGAAGCTGTGTCCATATTCAGGGAAATACCTTACAATGAGTAACAGTGCTGACCACTTCCAAAGATAAGAATACAGGTCTGGTTGCAACAAGTGTGAATCAATATTGGAATGATGGCTTATATGGGTGCTTTAAGTAACCTGTCGTGTTAAGCAATACAATTATGGAAACATATATTGGAAGAAATATCCTAATTGCATTCAGCCTAAAATAATGTTTAGCTAGTTTGGATTCTGTCAGTACAAACGTCATTGCAGGCAAATCGCTTCTGTAGTTGGTAAATTGTGGGCCTGGTTTAATTGTGTCGAATTAACCTAATTGCTGGTGGAGGTGATCACAATGAAGTTTAACATTGAGTAAAATCAAATGATTATAAAGGGGTATGATCCCCCATGCAGGTGACCTCATCATTGTGTTTTATGCTTCAGTCCAAGCCCACGGCTGCAGGGAAGGAATGGAGTCTCAGGCCACGTAACGGAAGCTTAGGCCACACTAGGAGTATGGGATTGCAAATGCATTAGTTTAAGACCAGGAACATTCATAGCAGCAATTAAATCACCTGATAAGTCATTTGCGGGAAAGCACTATATGTATAGGGTACTTCATGCACATTAAGAAGGAAATCTGCAAGGGCTAATTGTTTATTAAAACAAAGGTATATGAAAATACAGGTAATCCAAGTGATAGACAAGTGATATTTAAACTTCTAAAACATAAGGTGAGAGGTGATTGTTGTACAGAAAAAACTGAAAACATATTTAAAAATATATGTATTGATACTTATTGTATAAGTTTGAGGCAAATTTCAATGTACTATAGGCCAAAAGGGGCACTCTTCCATTTGGACCTCAGTATATTAGGAGAAAGAATGAATGCAAAATTGAGAAAACAGATAAATCACCCCAGGGGAGAGTCAGGAAAGGAAAACTGAGGATGGCATAATATGGGAGAAGGGAATGTGTATGGATATAGGGCGCTATCATTTTTCAAAATGAGTTTTGTAAGAAATGAGCAAGGATGAAATCTTTTAATTTGAAAGGAGTTGAATTTGTTTGTAAAAAGGCAGGTTTTGATGTGTTTTTTTAAAGTTGCCCATTTCCTGATGCCTCTGATCTTATGTGGTGTTGGAGTAGAAAATGTGCAGCCATCTAAATGCTTGTACAGAAAGACTGGACAACAAGAGCTAGGTGTGATGATAACCTATGATTCCTGTAAGAATGCATCTTGATAGATAGACTGAAAACAAAAAACAGGACCTGACGCATGTATTGCTTCAAAAAAGATGCAAAGAACCTTCCCAGAAAGTCTGTGCCTGACTGGGCACCAGTGTATGGAGAGAAGCGCAGGGGAACACTGATCCTTGAACCCTATTCCCTGCAGCATGTGAGCCGCTGTATTTCAAATTCTCTGTGGCCTTGCTATTATATGATTGGGAGCACCTAAGTGCAAACTGTTTGCAAACTATAATCTGAAAAGATAATTGCAAAGATGGGTGTGTATTTTGGAGAGGATTCCAGGAAAGGCAAGATTCTTCTTTTAGTTTTGTGCTGATAAAATGTTTGATTAACAGCTGCTAGGATGTGCAGGCCTTCTGACAAGTCATGATCCATGATTATTCCCAAGTTCTTAACCTGGGATGAAGAGACGAGGGAGGGTGTAGACCTCTTAGAGATTGCCCACAAAGCTGTCTTCTCAGGATGGTTGGCCTGTAATCATGACCTCAAGGTTCATAAGGAGGTGGTGAATTGCCATCAATTTTGATTGAGCGGAATCCACTGTGACCTATTTGTTTTCCGTAGTCTACTGAATGTCATCTCCATAATTGTGGCAGGATAGTTTGAGATATCTTAGGAAGGCAGAGAGGAGGGATTCACAAAGGTTCAAATGAAGAGTGGAGGAGAAGTTGCCTTCTGCGACAACATACATACTTTATTTAGGCTCAGAAACAAAATTGGATGTAAATTTGTTGCAACCATTTTATTGAGGAAATACATAGTTCATTTCAGTGCTTCTTCCCTGAAACATGAAACAAATAAGCAATACTCTGAAATGTTAGGCACAGATATTCAGCCGAATGAACACAAATAACACACTGTCCTGGTCTCCATTTTATTTCCATTTAATTGCATAACATCCCAGATGGAGTATGTGCATGGACAATAAAGGGATGCTGTGTTTGGCTAATATGGATCTATCACCCTCATTTGATTGCATAGAGCAGGATCTGAAACTTCTTATCTCTTATTAGTAGGTTTTCCTACTGAGTCGTCTATATTAGATGGACATCTTAAAACAACTGTAAGATTTGGGGCAGAGGGGGTCTGTTATCCTCTTTTTCAAAAGTAAGATGCAGGGCCAGCAGAGGTGGTGTTTGTAGCCCTACTTTTTAATGTATGTATTTATGGCTTAAGTAAGAGATGTCTGTGTGTTTTTGCCAATACTCCTGGCCCAGGGGACGGAGGTCTGTCACCTGTTTTTGCTGCTCTCTGCTGGCAACATCATACTCAGTGTGAAGAAAGATGATGGCTTACAAAAGCTGATACATAGCTTCCAGAACATACGAAAGAGAGGATTCGTGGAAGGAATCCATACAGCCAGGCCAAATGTGATGGAGGTGGGTCATTAACTGCTCCCCTAAAACAGTTAATGTTAATGCTCACACGTAGATCTGGGTTCCCCAGTGTAATTATTTAGAAAATACTTCTGCCAATAAAACTTCATCACTTTCATCTATCCAAAAACAAACAGTTATTTTGAGTTGGGTGAATGAAGAAATTATGACTCGGAACTGTTTTTCTTTAAAAAGTTGCTAATTTCTTTGTCTTGTAATATACAGATAAGCCTGCTTCTGTCCTGAATGCACATTTCCCCCTTACTTTCTTTTACACCATGATTTATTTTAACTTTGGGTAGTGCAAAATTAATTCAAGCTCTTATCTTGCCTCATTTCAAGCAACTGGAACCCAGCATATCCTTATTTCATATTTTGCATTTTTGTACGTGAAGTTTTCCTTTTCCTTTATAAATTCATGACTGCACGTCCAACAATGTAAAGCGATAACAAGGTCTGCATCAGCTTAACCTGTGATATGTTTTGCTTCAAAAGAATTTTACATAATGGAAATGCAATAATAAAAGATACTTTTATGTATATAATGGAAGAAAAACAAGTTGTCTGAGATTTTTGAGTGGGAGCAATGGGTCAGCAATGACGAACACAGATTGTGAAAACTCTGGAAAAACCCCATGATATGTTATTGTATGATAAGTCATTCATAACGCATCTGGATCGGAAAAACATAAACACTGAAAACAGGAAACCCTAATTATGAGGTTTCCATATGAAATTGGTGGTCATCGGTCAAAACTATTTTGAAAAGGGCTCTGGCAAAGTTGTTGGGAGTCACTTTTTGTGCTGAGAGCAGACTTTTGAAGGAATACCTAATTTCAATCATTCTTAGAGATGTCGTAGAATGAACACATTTTTGATCTTCACTTAGAATTGGAACCAATACATTTGATGTATTATCTTTATCTCAAAAGAGATTTGTATTGTTTATCAGCCAGAATTTGACTATTGACTATTTGACTATTGATATTAGTTTTGTCTACCAATAATGCTCATGAGACTCAGAAATAAGTTTGGTGGAGAGGAAAACTGAAATAAAGCATAGAATTAACTAATTATGTTATAAAATATTGTTCCAAGCTTGCATTAGCGGTCTGGCAATCCTAAAATGCAGTTTAAAAAAGGTTATCTTTTACAAAATCTATGTTGCTACATAAGTGCCACCAGGCAAAGAAGAGAGGCAATCAAGCCTCGAGTCAGAGACTTCCTGAAAATTGAAACCCAAGGAGGATACAAGGGATATCACTCCGCACTAATGACATTTCTCTGCAAGAATGTTATTATCAAATTTTGTTTTAGTAGATTAGACATATGAACATGCAAGGTAACGATGAAAAAGATTATGTTGGTTCATGCGACAAAATAAAATCATAAATACAATTGCATTTTAGTCTTTTTGTTTTACCCATTGTATTATACTTGAACTGTCATATTTGTGTTGCCCTTAATACGAGTAAAGGTACTTAGGCAATGTAGAGCAACCTGTTTTCTCAAGTTTCATTAGGTGAAGTGAACTTTAACACATTCTTATTCGTAGCCATATATGAGAGAATGGTAACAGAATTATGATTATTGTGTGGCTGTCATGATTTATGATTTATGAATTCTAACATGAATTGTTTGTAATATTTTCCAATATGTGTTTTGATGTTGTGTACTTTTATGGAACTGTGTATGTATTATGAAATAAATCTGAACTGTTTGGGACTTGAATTTCTGCAGTAACTGCCCGGCCACTATCAAGTGGTGAAACTATGCAGTGCCCAATTGCTTTGGTGTATGGGGACCTAGACTTTGAAATGATGGCAATCGAAATTTTCTAAGACACTGTTAAGAAAATGTGATAAAGAGAGTTTTGTGGCAGCCAGGCAACAGCACAGTGTGGTGTTTGCTCACCTCGACTCCAACTTTTCTTTCTGTTTACACACACTGGAACCGCCGCCATGAGAGCAAAGTGGCGCAAGAAGCGGATGCGAAGGCTGAAGCACAAGCGGAGAAAAATGAGGCATCGATCCAAGTAAATTGCCACCCATGCACCTGGTGCAGTTTCTAGCTTTTCTGGCCAGCATTTGACTATGAATGCTGTTTAATAAGCAACACATGTTTGCTCATGGCACAATTTCTTGGACCAATTCTCTGCCATACTTGATGTTATCTAGCCAATCAGCTGCATGATTTAAGCCTCACTTGGACCTTCCAAAATCATTTTCTTAATTGGTTGAAGCTTCTAGATTACATGTTTTTGTAATATTAAAAAATATAACTAACCCCAAAAAAAGAAAATGTGGTAAAGATTATTTTTAAAGTTGAGGTTTTCACAAAATTGTTCAACTTCTAATCTATACCACGGCATGAGAGGCTCTGTCAAGAATGAGTAAGGGGATTCACCTGGTATCCACCTTACTGCCCACTGCCCCCACCTTTTTAGAACACACAATTTATCTCACTGTACCCTCACCCAAATCACAGACATTTTCAAACTTTACCCACGCGCCCATGACCTCAAAAATATGCACTTACTAACCCAATGTGACTACATAATATGCAGTGAGAAGTAGCCAGAAGGTGATATGTTTAGCAATATACAACCCCCCCAAAATGAACAAATAAATACATACAAATAAAAACCTATTCCGCATAAACTTTCCATAGTAACTTAAGTGCCTAATGCAGTATGGAGCCTTTCCCTTCAGTCTGAAAGCCCTATGTGCAGGACCTGCCAATAATTGTGAAAATGGCAAGTATACACGCACAGGATCACTCTATCTCTCCCCCTTACGCCCTCTCTCTCTTTGTTTTTCTAACTCTTGTGTGCTCCTTTGGTCATAATCTCCATGCACGTGGTCTGACTGACAGCTGAGGTCAATAGTCTGAGCCCAGACTTGTTTTCTGTGCCAGTCTAAAGTATACAAAATGATCAGAAAGACGCGCAGTGACAGATTTGTCAGTGATTCTTAAACACGCCCGTCTTTAATGTCACAACAGCTTCCAGACCTTTTCACAAATGCCAAAACGTTAAGGATTGCAAATTTGATGTACTTTTCAAAATCTTTTTTTTCTAAAAATGCTGGCTCTGTTTTGAAAAGCACCCTTGGTGCTAAATTTGCAAAATAGCTTCTTCCATTGTGCTCCTGTGGCGAAAATCTCTTGAAAACAGAGTTGTAAGTGTTTATTTCTAATAGCGGCGTCTATATTCCAGCAGCATAGCAACCGAGGCAGCAATTAGATTTGCCAGAAGTCTCCAATCAGGCAAGCAGCTGTGGCATCTCAATTCAACTTACAATTTTTGTTGCAGAAGTACGGAAAACAATTCCTATAAATAGCAGAACATTTCTTTTTTTTAAAAAAGCAATGCAGTATGGTGCTTGTTGTGTCCCTAACACAGGACATGGAAGGCTTGTGAGGACAGAGGCGTTGCCCGGCTTGTAATCAGCATGCATGGAATACATGGACACAGAGCCAATTTGCTGACATTCTCTCTTTATTTTTCTCTACAGCCTACTGTCCCAGGCTCTATAAGCCCCTCCTCTTCCTCCCCTGTCTCTCGTGCGGTCTCCTTCCTCCTGCTACTTAAGGTCATCTGCCCTGTTCAGGTGGCCCTCGTCTGCTGCATAGACAACATCTCCCCCCTGCTTAACGTCTTTTGTGGGGTCTTGGCAGTGTTCATTGTGGTCCTTCGTTCTCAGCTTCCCCTTACCACAACTTCTTATGGAGGTGTCCCTCTCGGTCCTCCAGTTGCTGTTGTTCCTGTTGTACGTGCAATTGCAGATGCTGCCTGTTCCTTCGTGTGCTATCACAATCCCTTTCATTATGTTTGCACGATCCTGGCAGCCCAAGTTCCACCCATGGTTCCTTTTGCGTTTGTCCCCAGATGTTGCTGGTGTCCTCAGCTGCCCCTTTCACTGCGGTAGTGAAGTGTTCTCCACTGCTATTATTTCTCCTTTTCTCACCTTTAGGCATCTTTCCGTCTGTGTGGGATATGCATGAGCCCTGAGGCACTCCACATTGGATGGTGGCTGATTTTGCCGAGGCTAGGTCGGAGGAAACACGCATGGCTCTGCCTTGGAAGAAGGAGGTGATCCAGGTGATGGCATTAGCAGAGAAGTGTGCTGAGGAGGAGAGGTGTTGGCAGAGTAACTTATGGTGTACAAGGTCGAATGTGGCCGAGAGGTCTAGGAGGAGGAGTAGAGCAGGTTTGCCTTAATCCAACATTTTCACCAGGCCCCTCTTCAACACCCTTGACTCGGTCTGCATTATGTACACCAACTACGCTGACGATACTCAAGTTCACCTCTCTCTGTCTGGCGATTACGGGGCAGATGCCAAGACCATTAACTCCACATAGTCCACCATCCACACCCGGATGGCCAAAAACAGGCTTCGCCTAAATGGTGAAAAAACAGAACTACTTATGCTAGGACCCACCGACACTCTGAAAATACTTGACTTCTGATACTCATCTCAACATTAACAACACTGTCATACCTGTCACCCAAGCAGTCAAAGCCCTTGGGGTTTATCTAGATGCCAACCTATCCATGTCCAGACAAGTCAGCGCCATTGCCTCCTCCATTGCCTCCTCCACAGCCTACTACACCAAACTCATAAACGCAGCAAGACCACTCCTCACCTGCTCTAACTGTCTGCCCTCATTGGCTCCAGATTGTACTACTGTAACGTCCTCTTCACCGGCACCTCAGCGAAAAACCTTGACAAACTTCAAACTATCAAACTATACAAAATATTGCCCTATGCGCCACCTTAGGCATCCCTAAAAGGGAACACATCTCCGCAGCCAGAAATCAAGCCCATTGGCTGCCCGTTCGCAAACATGTCATCTTCAAAACACTCGCCATCACCCACACGTGCATCCATCATTCAGCCCCACCTTACCTAACCCAGAGAGTGAATGGGACCCTCTCTTCCAGACCTAATAGAACACCTTACTCCAACCAGCTGATTATGCCCAAAGTTAAGCGTACCAGGGGAGGGTGAGTTAGCGTCCCTTTCATAGCTTCTAGGCAATGGAACTCCCTTCCACTCACCCTCAGATCTGAACTGTCACACCTGGCATTTCGCAAAAGCCATCAAAACTAAGGTCTTCACCGAATCCCCTAGGTAACCCAGCAGTGCCCCCAGGCTAGGTCGATGTGTGTACACTTTTCATAACAAACTCTATGTGATATGTTTATGTATTATGTTCTATGCCACGATATACTATATACCATGTAACCTTTGTGAAGCCATATTGCCCTATGTAACACATCATGTACCCATGCCTGCACACCCACCCACCTGCATCTGTAAGTCGATTCCTTGTAACAGTGCCACAATGCCTCTGGGCTGTTTGGTAGCTTAATAAATGCAAAAAATACATTGGGCCTCATTACGAGCATGGAGGTAATGAAAATAGGATGGCGGAATGGTATTACTGGCATCGTTAACGGGTCCGGGCCATTACGACCTGACAACCCACCAATACCACCACCGCCCGTACCATGCTCCTTCATACCGGCATGCGCACGTACACACGCCCTTTGCGGCAGAAATATTGGGATGCCGGTAACAGGAGGACATCACAAGTTACGCGAGCATGCACTTACCGGCATCCCAAAGGCAGTAATTAGGGCCTGCACGACGGCAGCAGTACAGGCATCACGGACCACCCCTAAATAGCAACCTGCAGTGTAGGCAACTGCCAGAGGTGCACACAATCACCACAGGTGGAGTCAATGGAGCCTCTCCCAGTACAAAAGGAGTACACCCACACACCACACCCCTTCCCACAGCAAAATGATACCACTAGCTGTTGCAATCGTGGGGCTGGAGGACATGCCTGTGCTGCTACAACTACAGTAACAACAGCAACAACAACTACAGCTACAACAATAGGCAGCATAGAGGAGACGCAGGAGGAGAAGGAGGGTGAGACAGGCCCAGCAATTTCCACCAGTGCAGCCAGTGGTACCTCGTAGGCAGCCACCAATCCCTCGCATCAGACCCAGTCCATTCAATCTAACCCCTGAGCAGATCCACACCCTGTTCCGGTTGGAATGACGACCATCAGCACCATAGTTGACATGATACACGACGACATCGTCAGCCTCATAGAAATACGCACTGCCATCCCCCGCTACTAAAGGTCGTGTCTTTGCTCCACTTCCTGGCCACAGGCAGCTACCAGCACACAGTGGGCCAGCTGCATGGTATATCACAACCACTCTTTTCACGCATGCTGACCGAAGTGCTGGATGCCCTCCTGAAGCATGCTAGCACCCACATATCGCTACCACGGACTGCCCAGGAGCTTGCTGACACTAAAGTAGGCTTCCATGCACTGGCAGGCATGCCCAATTGCGTTGGTGTCCTCGACTGCACCAATGTTGAATTGGTTGTCCCTCACTCCACCTGGATGGGATTGGGGGGATGCATACTCCACTTGGGTGGGATTGGGGGGATGCATACTCCACTTGGGTGGGATGGTGGGGTGAGTGGACCATGCACTCAGAACTAAACACTGTTGACCTGAATATCCCAACCCGAACATGACACATCAATGTCATACATAAGAGCAATGTTGTACATCACTAACAACATGCAAGACGCACAAGCAGGCCATATTGCATTACACAATGCATCAAAACAATCTGTGTGCATACATTCAGGGACATGTGCATGTCAACACCACATAGCTGCGGTCATGGCCGTGATTCATATGGGTGTCGTTTCAGATTGACTCACACAAACCTCCTTGTGCCCCCATGCAGGTGATGGAGGATATCCCTTAAAGCAGAGGCTACTTACCCCCTGTGCGGAACCCGCGTAACAGGCACAAAGAGGAGTACAATCGGGTTCATACCCGTACCCGTTTCGTGATTGAGCAGACCATTGGCCTGTTGAAGGCACGGTTCCGCTGCCTAAGCAGGTCTGGTGGAGCACTCCTTTATGGGCCTGAGAAGGTGGCAATGATCACCATGGTCTGTGTCATATTGCACAACATGTGCATCCGGAGAAATGTACCACTGCCACCTGACGTTGACATGCAGGCACCGGGTGAGGATGATGAGGATGATGATGGAGGAGAAGCAGCACCCCTGCCAGTACGTGATGCACAAGATGGCCGTGCTGTACGCCAATCACTGATTGATGATTACTTCTGAACCACAGGGACGTTGATGGTTATGTATCAGTGCTACACTGAGCACTGGGACCGTGTCGGCATGGACACAGGGAGTGTGGGGAGTTGGACACTGTGCGCTGTCATGAATTGAATGGACACACACAAAATGAACAAAGTCCAGGCATTAATTGATTTCAAACACAACGGTTGTATTAAGGTTAATTACCAATGATCACCCCATAGCCCCCAATAAACAACCCCTTAATGCTCTCTATACCACCTATAGCACCTCCCCCCCACCCAATGTCATCCCACACTATTTGCAGGTTTTTTTAGTGTGCAGGGGCAGCATTTCGGTCTGCCTTGCACTCTGCCTTGTCATTTGAACAGGGCTGGAGGGGGTGGAGGATGCAGGTGTGTACGAGGGGGTTGATGCAGGTGGTATTGCCACCAACGGTGCTGGTTCTTGCCGCTGCATGTGCTGTAGCATGCTGGTCAGGACCTGCTTGACGGCCCCAAACTGTCACGTATCATGACAGCATTGGTGTTTATTGCCGCAATTGTCGCAGTATCGGCCTGACGGATCTCCATGCGTGTTTCCACCCCGTCAGCCACATATTGGCGCACAAGCTCTATCATCGCGTCCTGGCTTGCCTCCGCCCGTGACAGGCGTGCCTCTATGTCAGGGTGGGCTCCTGAGGTTGATGGTGCTGGGGCAGGGTGGGCCATTGCAGGGCTGGCCTCCGGGGTGGTAGTGATGTCTGAACTGTGCAGTAGAACTGCAGAATCCAGCATGGGGCTGGAGAGTGAGGCCTGAGTGGCGTGTTGGGGGGTTGACGGGGGGCTTGGGGTGTGTGGACATGCCACATGGGTTGTTCCTTCTAGGTCCACGTACTCCTCCACTCCTACGTCCAAGTCATTGAGTAGGGCTGTGGCTGCTGCCTCACCCACTGAACTTGTGGCAGTGGAATGGGTGCCACTAGCCGCCCCTTCCGCTGTTGTTGGCAGCTCTGTGGTCGCAGTCTCATCCGCTGCTGTGGGGTCCTCATGTGCCTGCATGGCCTGTGCACTTGCCCTGGCCTGCACTGTGGGCCGTGATGCTGCCCCGGAGGTGAATTGGCCCTGGACGTGGATGGCCTTGTGGCAGGGTCCTGACTGCCATCTTCTCCATTAGTGCCTGTGGAGGAAGAAGAGATGCAGGACATCAGTGCTGGTGTTACATGCAAGATGCATGAGATGGTGCTGTGGAGTTTTTCATTTCTCATGCATTGCTATCTTACAGGTGTGTCACACAGGGTAGTTTCAAAGGGGGGGGGCATATTGGCATTAGCCGTGGCGTCTCAATTTGTCACTGATGCGTGCCAGGTGGTATGCCATTGTGTTGGGGTTTGTGTGATGTATGACATGCAAATGGTCCCTGTGTGTTGGGTTTCTGTTGGTAATGGGATTGGCATGCAGCATAAATTTCAATGTGGCAGGGTTTGGGCCTCCATCTGGACATGGATCTGTAAATGTGGGTATGATGGGCCATGCATTGCCTTGCCTACTCTCAATTTCACGTCACTTGTGCTATGTCATGGTTTGGTCTACTGGGGTTTGCAGGGTCACTCACCTCCATCTCCAGATGTTGCGGCACCCATCTCCATTTCCCCAAAGCCCTCTGTCGACTCCATCTGGATGGTTGTGCTGCAGGTTTCCTCCCAGCGCATGAGTTTCACCGGAGAGTGGGCTCCCCCGCCTGTGGCCATGGCCTCCCTACGATTGCTGGCCAGGTTGTTCCGGACCCTGAGACGGAGGTAGTACCATCTTTTTTTGCAGTCTTTGACTGGGCGTGGGGTGGTGCCCACCGCTGACACCTTGCGTGCTACCTCCTCCCATATTTCCTTCTTCCTCTTCTGCACCTCCCTTTTGAGCTTATGAGTGAAAACCTCATTGGCATGGGCAGCAAGGGTATCTGAGAGCATATTTAACTCCTCATCAGAGAAGCGCTTCTTGCGCAGGCGGGGGTTGGTTTTACGGGTAGCCTTGGACATGTTGTATATAATGGCCCTGGTCTCTCTTCTGCAGCACTAGTGGATTGGGAGTATTGCAATGGATTGTGTTTTTAAAGATGCCCGCTGGGGCATTTCCCGTTCCAACGCGATGACATTACTTCTGGGTCCGGTATTACGAGCCCGGTATTTACATGATGTTACTACCGGGTTGGTATTAAGGGGTTGCTCCTTGGCGGAGGCGGTATCGGCAGGTCCCGTGATGCCGCTATCGGGAGGTTAGAGGGCCTTTAGTGGCATGTTGGTATGGCCATTACCGGCATGGGGGTTCGCGCGTGCTCGTGCACTCATAATCAGCCGCTATTAGCAGCGTCTAACGAGCACGGACCCGCTACTTCCTCCATGCTGGTAAGGACCCCGTTTTTAGTGGGATTCTCGTAATGAGGCCCATTGTGTCAATACATTTATGAGACAATCCCATACCTGGATTTGCTAGTCCCGATGTACACCCTTGTCTAGGGGAATGGGTTTAGATAAGGTGTAGTCAATGGGCCCAGAGACTATAGTGGGGTATTAGCATGTTCTATTGCTGGCAGCCGATGAGGGGGGTGGGATCACATTGTAAACTATGTATTCATATTTTGCGGTTTTCCGCTATATAACCTGTAACTTCTGAGACCTTTTTGCAAAGAGGTGCAGTGACTATTTGGCTTTTTAGATTATTTTTACCATTCAGGTATTTAGTTTGCCATTCTCTTTACAAATTGTGACCCCAATGTGATCATAGACTCTCTGTGAGGTCAGGGGTGTTCCAGCCATGCATCCTGGGGTGCGGCACCCATTTGCAGTGACCAGTTCCCAGTGCATGATCTGAAGAGGTTCGGAAGAGGTTCACAGGCACCATGTTGCCAGAATCGGCATTGGAGGTGCTTGGGAGAAGGCATACATGTAAGTGCACATTTGCGGGAGAAAACAACAAGAGGAGAGTGTGCGTGGGGACTAAGTTTAGAGTGTGAGTGTGTGCACTATAAAAGACCATGTGACAAAATATACAGTGTTTTTTATATACATAGAGATGGCAAGGGAGATCTCCTCCTTCAAGAGGAAAGGCGACATCATAATAATATATAGTGAGAAAAACACAAGAGAGAGGAAATGGGATCTCCTCCATCAAGAGGAAAGGTGACATCACAGCATATATTGTGAGAACATTAGAAGAGAGAGGAAACAGGATCTCTTCCATTGCGGAGGAAAGGCAGCCATGCAAGTCAACTAGAGCTGAGGTCCAATATATGGGGGACCTGGGATCCATCCACCAGGCAAAAGGAAGTGTGAGAAGGTACATTCCCTCTTCCCGATGCAGGGGATAGAGTATGGATCTAAACCATTGTGTAATTAAGTGTGGTTTTGTTGTGTAGGTCCATTATATGGTGGGCTTGGGATCCATTTGCCCGGCATAGGTGGACATAATGAGGTAAATTCCCTTGTCAAGAAGAGTGGACTGAGGAAAGTCTAAACCATTGTGTATATAATAGTGGTTTATTGATTTGTGGTTTAAGGTGTTTTTGGAATTGTTATAGTAGTGAGTGGTGGTTTTTCAGTTTCTTTGAGAGATGCAGTGTAATAAGTGTGTTGGGTGAAGAGAACCGCAAGGGGTAATGGGGAGTGCAGGCAGATGTGGGAGGGTGGGGTTGATCAGCACTGCTGGATCGGTATTCAAGAAGCAAAAGATTATTACGAGTCTAGGATTAGATCTAAGTATGAGTTCCCTTACTCCACTCAAATACAAGTGTACAGTGCTACCGCTGCACCGGGAGAACAAAAGGAGTACCATAGGGAGTGGGTAACAGATACGAGAGGATGGATGTGCATACGCTGCCCCGAAGAAGGAACACATAATAAAGATGTTCTGGGCCACATGCACACTTATTAAGCTGTGAAATATAAGGGGATGAAGTTGAAGAATAGGAAAGGTATCCTTGAGATTTGAAGAATGGTTGAGGATTTGGAAGATGTCCCATAGGACCCTGAACAGGGAGAAATCATAATTTCAAGCACCCTTTGTCACCCGCACACCTTGTGTACCTCCTGCTTACTGGGATATACCTACAAACCCCACAGCCCGCCACCCCCAGAGGGGCATTAACCCATGCAAGCAGCAACAGGATATACCAACACAGAGTATGTTCTCCACGCGGTCCTGTGTCAGAGAGCCCATGTCACCTATGGAAACGTCCTGCAGTCCCCAGCATCGAATGCCATGTGTGACCGATTAGTGATGGACACTGAGAACAGGGCACGGAAAGACTTAGAAACAACGTTGCGAAGGACAGAGGCAGAACTTGCACAGGTAAAGCTAGAACATGAAGAAGGGCAAAGAGCGCCAATAGGCACTGATGAATGGAGAGCGGGTGATATTTTATTTAGAATTGATAGTATTGCAATTAGGGACGTGCATGTTGAAACAAAAGATGATAGGCACAACGACTACGGGTGGACAGTTTACATTATGAAAGATATCCTTGAGTTTTGGAGAATGGTTGCGGTTTTGGAAGATGTCCCTGAGGACCCTAAACGTGGAGAAATTGTATTTTCAAGTGCCCTGCCTCACCACTGCACCTTGTGTAACCCCATGTCCTGTGATACACCTACAACCTCTACAGCCCCGCCATCCCCATGGGGGTGTTACCCCATGCAAGAAGCAGCAGGGAATACCAACCACGAGTATGTGCCCACGCAGCCCTGTGACACAGAGCCCCAGCCTCCTATGAAAACGTCCCCAGCAGTGAATGCCACCCACATCCCATCAGTGATGGAGACAGTGAACAGGGCATGGAGAGACCTAGGAACAGTATTGCAAATGACAGAGGCAGTGCTTGCATGAGTAAAGCTAGAACGGCAGGAAGGGCGAGGAGCACCAATAGGCACTAATGAAAGAGCAGGTGATATTTTATTTCAAATTGAAAGTACCGCAATTAGGGACATACATGTTGAAATGAAGCATGATGGACGCAACGATGAGGGGCATTGAGAGCGACTAGTACGGGTGGACAGTTTAGATTATGAGTCAATCAAATCAGATGTTGATGCAGGAGTAGCAGAGGCGAAGGAATGGGGAACAGATGAGGAACAGGGAGATGAGATGCCAACCAGGCCGAATAGCAGTGGTAAAGGGGAAGCAAGCGTGGAGAAAGTTACCAGCCAAGCATGTGGGAACACAGTTTCCATTGTCACATAAAGGTCCTGGCAGGGCACAGTGTATGCCCTGGCCACACATGGATAGAAATAATATGATGAAGGCACTACCATCGCAGTAGGAGCAGGCAAGTGGATATATGCACTTGAAAAACAGACTGCAGGCATTACACTAGCGGTAGGAGATATGAAAAGATTGTTCGCAGCATTACTAGGAGACCAAGTGGATGATATTTGGAAAAAAGTAAGTTACTGAGGGGTACCAATGGGCAATGACATTATGAAGGAGCACATGTTAATGATTGTTGTGCTAAAGTGTGGGCTGCCTTAAAGGCATCATAATCTGACACACTGGACATACATTCAATTACGGAGTTTACTATGGACGAAGACGAAGACCTGGCACTATACATACTCCAGATACATGAGATGTGGAGGGCGGAGACAAGGGCACCATGGGATAAAACTATATTGATATTTAATCATGTGTTAAAGAAATGACTTCACAAAGAAGTGCATAACATTTTGGACAAGGTGGTGGGGAATTGAGGCTCAGGGATGGGCAGAGATTCAGGCAATTATAGTACATCATTGCAGGCGACGGCAGCAGAAACAGAGGGAAGTGGTGGACAATGCGTAGAAGGCTGGCAAAAAGTTAGTACAAAAAGAATGAGCAAAATTGAGAATTGAGTGAAGAAGGGGCAGTGATTAAGGGCCCACCTGTGTGACAGGTGGAACCGAGAATGCCACAGGTAAAACAGAGAGTGACACCAGAGTGGAAAGAAGGGTATCAAGGCTATCTGCATTAATCAAGGTTATCAGGGAGGTTAGCAAAGAGGGAGAGGGCAATTTCAAGAAGGGCGAGGAGAAAGAGGAGGAGAATTTGGAGGGATGGGGCCAGGATTTGGTGGCCCTGGACCAGATGGTCATGTGGGAGAATTGTCTATTTTGCCCAACCCTGCAGAGGTATCCAGCTAACATCTGGGGGAAGCTGCTGTTGGGACCACACACCCTTTTCCACAAGAGTACCAGACTCCCCCCAAAGGGTGAATCCCGCGGGGGTAAGGGCGCGGGAGTTTGGTCCAATTTTGTGTGATCCAGCTAACGTCTGGGGGAAGCTGATGTTGGGGCCACATCCCCTTTCCCACAAAAGTCGTGTCCACCATCCGCATTGGTGAAGCCTGCAGGGGTAAGGGTGCGGGAGTTTGGCGCCATTCTGTGTCATCCAGCTAACATCCATCGAAAGCTGCTATTGGGGCCAGGCCCACTCTTCCACAAGAGTCCCAGCCTCCCTCCGCAGAGTGAAGCCCACAGGGGTAAGGGCACAGGAGTTTGTCGACCGCAGGGAGTTCAGGGTTCATAGGAGGCGAAGGTCTCTTTTCCTAAAGTAGCGGAGGCCAACAGGAGAACCCAGGTGAGGAAGTACAACACTGCAGTTTTGTAGCTTGTTTGCCAGCTCAGATGGAATTGTACCGTTCTGCAGTAATATCAATATGGGGGATGACCAAGCAAAGGAAAAATGTAACATTTTGACAGTCAGGAGGCAGCTGATGGGCCCGTTACACCCAGGTTCTGGCACCCCTTTTGAGAAGAAACCACCACAAAACTCCACAACTATCACAGGTGGAAGCTTACATTTTGATACAAGAAATTAATCAGTTCCCATGCATAAGCCACGAAACAAGTGTGACCGAGACCCAGGGTTGCAAGGCAAGGGAGAATATGTGTAGGCCCACCCCCACATGCAACAATGTGGAGACCAATAATTTAGAGAAGCAGAAATGGTTCTCCCACCATAATGGTGAACGTGAGACTGTGGAAAAGATTGTAGGCTGATCCCTAAATGCCAAAGATAAATTGGGATGCCACGGCTGTGGGGTGGGCGGGTTGTAAGGTGGAACCAGTCTTGCAGTTATCTTACCCGTCCTAATCTCTGAGGCCCTTATCACTGATACACTGGGCAAAACCAGCCCTGAATTTCCGGGTAATTTTTTAGCTAACAAACATGAGGAGCCAGTGGGTGGTACTGTTGGAGCTGTAACAATCCCGTCCCCCCAAGTTCTGTTGACAAACGAGTGACCGCCAAATAGCTCTGCCTCCATCTCCAGTAGCACTCATTTTAATAGCCCTGTTGGGACCATGAGAAGCTTAGCCCCATGCTTGGTTAGGAACTTGTGTCTGGGACCGGAATTGCCCCTTTGGTCTTTCTCGAAGCCACATTTGCTGTTGCCCGTGAGGGTTGAGGTGTCACTCAAGAAAACTGTAATGGATGATCAAAGGGAATTGGAGCCCCGAAAGGGTACAGATTTTATAGCTCAAACACTGGGGAGTTCTAATATGAACCTGAACCTACTGGAACGCTGCAGAGATTTGGAGAGGGGTCCAAGTCTAATGGATGTAACGGTCCCTGAAGAGGCGAAGGCTACCCAGTATTTGGTCAATGTCATTGTGCCTATTACTAACCCTTCCCTTACAGGTCATAATCAAAACATAAACCATTTGGGGATTAATTCTCTGCTGAGTACAAATTACCCTTGCATCTGGCTCTCATCTGATACACTAATGCACCACAATATTGCTCTAATTGTTGGGGGAGGGCATGTACATCATGCAGATGCAACTGCAGTGCTGTTTTGTGAGAACTAATGGATGTTAAGCGGTTATTGAGACTCAGGGAATAGGGGAATCACAGGGGGACCGGAAATGAGTTTGGTGGAGCCAAGGTGGGGCAATCAACTGACCCATTTGGTAGCTCTTTTTAAGTCAGATGCTCGTATAAACACTGGAATTATGGTGTTAACGGGGACGGGGCCTATGTGATGAAATAGCAACCCTATTGGCCCCGAAAGGGCTTTGCTGACCCCAATGCTTATTGCTCCAGTCACTCAAATTGAATGCACTGTGTTGTGCCCTAGACCCCTGAGCCAAGATATACGCTAGACCACATTCAGGGGGGCAGTCGAAGTATTTGGTTATACAACAATGAATTCCAAGCTAGCAGTGGGGCCTGGCCGTGAAGTACACAATCAAGCCAGAATCACAGCCCGCTCCAGAGTGTGTAAAGCGCAGTATGGGCAGTGCTTAAAGAGAGGAATGTTATATCTGCACCAGGTTCCCAAACTTTCCCGCAGCCAGCATGAACCCATGGAAGCACCGATAAACAAAAGCCTGCACTGGCTTCGCATGGTGCGTGGTTGTGTATTGTATTTACATACCGGGAGTACATTCTGAACAGTGCTATGGTGCATTACCAGGGGCAGAGTGTGCAGGACACCATCCGGGTTGAACTACAGGAACAGAGAGTAGCTAATGGCATCCTGAGTATTTATATGAATGTCTCGCCCCTACCAATGAGTACAATCTTGATTAGTCCCCACTCTGATTCTACCATTGATCTTTTGGCAGCAACTAGGGCATCTAACTCTAATCTTGTGCTATCTGGGGCAAACACATTGCTATTGGGGAAACAGTCTATGGGGAACCATAGCAGGCCCTGGGCATGTAAAATATATTAGATAGATTATTTTCTTTTATTGTTTTTGTTATAATGCGCCTAATACCATACTTGAGTTCGGTTTCTAACCTTGGATCCAGGTTTCGAACCTCTGTTGCTCTGCCTGGCATGGCTTCCAAGACCAGTTCATTGCCCCTGTACTATCCTTGGTTCATGGGCACTAATCTCATTGGACTCTAGGGGTGACTGTTACTATGATCCTGTATGATGGGAAGATTGATAGTTTGTAACCAATTAAGGTCACGTCTTTCTGTGTTTATAAAATGATATATTTGTAGGGAACACCATAATGATACTCCTGAATTCTCCATGATTGTTTTGCACTGATGGGTTGGATATATCTATGTGTTTTATTGTACTTTTTGTGCTTTGATGGCAATGTGCTGAATAAAGCTCGCATTGACCAATATTAACAGCAGTATCGAATGTTGCCTTCAAGTGCCCCGTATGGCGCAGGGCCCGCGCAGGTGCCCCGGCAGGGATAACAGCCACAGTATCAATATCAGGCACCAGTACCACACCAGATGCAACCCCCAGTGCCCAGTAGTATGCCACTGAATGTGCAACAACAGATACACGAGTTAGCACCACAAGTATGGGACACAAATGCCTTGCCGCACAGCATAGTGACACTGTATACAGGGGCAAGTGTGGTGTGGGCGGTAACCCCTTGTATTACCAAGGTCGAACACATATCCAGATCAGGAAAGCCCACAGCATGCCCTGATGTGCCCAGTCTTGTCAGTCACAGCTGATCCGAAAGAGGAACCTCTGGTAGGTGTGGAGATAGGCAACAAATCATTCATTTTTATGGATGACGCAGGTGCAAAAGAATCATGCATAAAGGAAGGGCACTTGAACTTATCAGGAAAGGTAATGGACATGCAGTGGTTCTGGGGCAATAAACCTGGATCCACTTACAGAAGATTTACCCATAAAGGCAGGTAACCAAGAGGTGTTAGCTCTGCTACTATTTTGAATTGCAACACCGGCAACTTGTTCGGCAGAGATCTGTTAAGCAAGCTAAATATGAATGAGAATTTCATTCACAGAACAAGGGGTAGTGTGCTCCCCACCAGGAATTTGTTGTGCTAGTGTCCTGGCGATAACACTAGCATTGTATAGTGATGGTGCCACTAGAGGAAGGCCTTTGCACTGGGATTTGTTTATGTATGGAGCAACTGTGTAGTTGAGTTGGGTGCATTGAGTTCTGTTTAGGCCAGCAGTACCCAAAAGATCATGCTACGGGTATCATTATCATGCTAGATTTGGAGGGGGTGCTGATTGCTGATTACAAGGTAGTGTTCACAAGAACTCATGAAGAGGGAGATAAGTGGCATGCCATTTTGTGTATTGACCTCGCTCAACCACTGAGTGAGGTGTGAGATGGACAGTTGTTTGAAGATGCTGACAATTATGGCAAAATGATACTAGAGGTTTGTATCCTATGTCAAATAATGGTTCAGCATAGGAATGTACCATGTCCCATACTGATTGCCAATAAAATGCCGGCCTGCTTATTCACAGGAAGGTTTTCTGAGGGTCCCCAGCACTTTATGGACAGACAACCCCCATGATATACGGCTCCTGAAAAGCAAAGGAGCAGTACATATCAAGTTGAAGCAGGGAGCACAGTTACCCAGAATGTGACATTATCTGTTGTCAAGATAAGCAGATGAGGGAATACACTAGACAATTGTGGTATTATGGCAGCCGGGCATCATAGTAACATCAGAATCCCAGTGTAACACTGCAATATACCCTGTCAAAAAACGAAAAGGGTCACTTTGGAGGATGATGCAGGACTTACACCAGTTAAACAATTGTGTTGAAGCAGAGTTCCCAGTAGTGCTCAACCCAGCCGTGATCCTTTGCAATATACCTACTGAGGGCACACATTTAATTTCATTGATTTGAAAAATGTGTTCTTTTCCATTCCACTGCAACCCGATTCTCAATATCTTGCTGTGTTTACCTATCCCGGGCAAAGTTATCAACACACCAGACCTCTTCAGGGGTACAGTGAGTCCCCTAGCATTTTTAACAGAGTACTCCATATGAATTTGTGCAACATACATGTACAGAGTATGGTCATGCAGTATATTGATGACCTCCTAGTATCCAGCACATCACACGACCTATTACACTGCTAACACTGCTTGTGGACAAAGGATAGCAATTAGATACGGACACAATGTAATACTGTCAGGAGGAGGTGGTGTATGTAATTGGGACAAATATTGTAATCGGCAGTGAAGAGAGTAACCCCAGAAAGAGCAGCTGTAGTACAGAACAGACCACAGCCACTGCAAGTAAAGAAATGCAACTGTTTTGGAGTTTGTGTAACTATTCTAGAGAATGGATTTTTGACTATTCTAGTTACACAAAGCCTCTACTGCAGTGACTCAAAGAGGCAGAGAAAAGCAAAGGGACACTCACATTGATGGGAGAAATGTTTCCATGTTTCCAGGAACTCAGAAAGGCACCAGTACTAACAACTCCTGACACTCTTAAGAATTAGATTTTTTCTCACATTCCAATGGTCAAATAATGACTGCAGTTTTGGCTCAGCAAACATCCCTGGGACACATATCCCTAGCATATTACAGTGATATATCCGATTCAGTCTTGCAGGGTCAATTCCATTTGAACAGACATTGGTTCTGCAGCCTTTGCCATTGACAAATTCCTCAACTATCACTGTGGGTTGCTCAGTGATATTATTTGTAGAGCATGCAGTGTTTGTGATTATTGAGCAATCTAAATCCACTCTAACCACACAGAAAGGGCTTCTGCACATCAACACAAAAGAGAGTTCAGAAAAACAGGTCAGCCAAAAGCATCCAGACCAAGCCATTTAATCAAATAAGCAGGTTTGTAGGTGTTTCCGGAAGGCCAGCAGATTCTTTTCCTGGCATAGATCTGTTGGCAGGGTCTTCCAGGCATGAGCCACTTGAACTGGAAATGAACATTCATTCCATCTTGCTTGTCTAACCCTGGGGAAAATCAAGCACCTGGTGTTACTTGAACATAAGTATCTACTAGGGTCATACCGTTCAAGGCTTTGTGTCATGATGCCTACCTCCAAGGAGCCAGGTCCGACCCAGCAACCCCAGAGGCAGGCATCATTCCCCCCAGGAAGTGCCAGCGGGCCCAAGCTGGGGCCCTTTGGACACAATCCTGGCGCCTTAGGCGCCAGGCTCATGTTGGACCCCTGTCCTGGCACCTTAGGCGCCAGGCTCATAAAGCTAGACATGTGTTCAAGTGTTTTAATGTGCACTTACCTGATGCAGACCATGCTGCTACATCCAGGCCCTCTTGAGGCCTGAATGGAACTACTTTACCTGTGGGACTACTTTCCACCTGGGTGTAGTCGGTGAAGGATACACCTGATCAGTGGAAGGATACATACCCGGGACTTCTTCCAAAGCTATATAAACCACGCCCGATCAGCAACTCACGCTTCGCGTTGTTCTGCTCCTCGCAACTGGACGCTCACCGTGTCAGCTCCTGCATCTGGACTTCAGCCACGCCTGTCAGCATCCTGGGTCACCTGCTAAGAGAGAATTGGAGAGAAAGAAGATCTTACCTGCTAAAGCTGCATCACAGAGACTTCACACCGACGATCCTGAAAGGTAAGACATCATTTTTAAAAGCATTTCGCTTCGATCGCTGCAGCGCTGCATTTCACTCACCTTTCCTGGGCACCTCCATCTTCAGCAGCGATCATCCGGATCCGCAGCCACTCCTAGAGCCTAGAGAGAAAAAAACAAGAACACAAGGTGAGAGAAGGAAGGGAATAGGAAAAGCACAGTTTCCTTCTAAGACTTACCTGTTGGGTCATTCCCATTTCATTTCGGGTCCTGCCGCTTCCTGGCATTCCGGACCCCGGCCCCTATGGGGAAAAAAGACAAAGACATTGAATGAGCGAATGCAAAGACATTACCCGAACGCTCATCCAGAACTTACCTGTCATTTACTGGAACTGCACGTTTCACTTCGGGTCGGCGCCATATCTCCGGCATTCCGAACCCCGGCCCCTAAGGGGAATAAGACATAAGCGTTAGCGCTTGCTGCCATAAGACAATGAACATTATTATTAAGATGGAACTTTTGAACTTGCTACAGAACTCTTACAGCGCCTAACTTGAATAGTCAAGCTTATTTGAACTCCCATCAAACCTCAATCCAGTGAAGTAACTGGGTTTCAACGCGCCCATGCATCAGAAGCAGGATGGAGAACTCATCCTTCCAGACCCTAAGGTGAGACTTCACGGGGAATCGTGGAAGGGTATCGTGGAGGAAGGGAGTGGGAGGCTTGAGCATTATTCCGTCAGTAGGTAATACTCCCTTTTCACGCACAGGGGAATATTCCTGCGAGCCAGAGAATCCAGAGTAGAGGGGCCCTACCTGTCCATCCTCAGAGTCATGCGCTTCACCATTGAAGAAGCATCAGCACTCGAAGCCAGACCTGCGCCTCCGTGGGAACCAGGTGAGCGTGACAGAACGCGAAGCCTACCCACAATTTCCCACCCGGGCGCTATGGAGACTTCCGAGACAGATCAGCTGGCCCAGCTTTTGGGGGAATTACGGGCAGAAGTGCACTCAGCCCGCCAGGAGACTAACGCTCTCAAAAGAGAACTGATCCTATCCAAGGAAAGAACAGATGACCTGGCCAAAAGGTTATTGCAGGCCCAGGCAGAGCAAACTCCTTTATCCAATTCCGGAGGTACTTCCACATCAACGGGTTTGAATAACCCGGTACAAATCAATCTACCTGGACACATGCCTTTGGTCCCGCCTGAACGTTTTGCGGGGGATCCCAAGAAATATGCCGTCTTTATGAACCAATGTCGTTTACACTTTCTATGCAGACCCGGGGCCTTCCCTAACGAACAGACCAAGGTAGCCTTTATACTATCTTACCTCAGTGGCAGTGCTGCCGATTGGTCTATTCCATTGGTAAATCAGGATGATCCCATTCTCCAGAATTTTCAGGGTTTCCAGGCCAGCATGGAAAGATTGTTTGCTCGACACTCTCAAGGACAGGCCCTTGATAACAAACTGCTATCCTTACGACAAGGTAATCAGGATCTCCTGTCCTACATTGCCACCTTTAATAGACTGGTTGTGGAAACTGGATGGCCAGAAAACAAAAGGATCACATTGTTTCATCGAGGCCTGAGCGGAGAGCTTAAGGATGTTCAAGCTCAGATAGTAGATCCACCCCAGGTCTGCGCAGACTACATAGACTTGGTGGTTAAACTTGATCACAGACTTCAAATTAGAAAAGCAGATCAGTTCAAGTACGAAGCCCGAGTACCAATCAAAACCCACGCTAACTCCAAGAGTACCGACGTATCCGAACCTATGCAAATCGGCGATGTTAAAGGACCATTAACGCAGAAGGAACGAGAGAGAAGGAGGCAAATGCAACTTTGTCTGTATTGCGGGACTTCCGGTCACTTTCTTCAAAATTGTCCGGTTAAACCACCTAAGAAGGTGGTTGGAGCCACTGATAACGATTTATTGACACCTGATTCGGGAAACGACCTAGCCCGACAAGCGTAGGGGTCCGCTTGCCGAGCTTGAAAACAAACTCTTTGACCTCGCATTTTGTCATGCCAATGGTGCTCGTGGACCCAAAACAGCCTCAGCAGTTGCATGCTATAAAAGCATACATCGACAGTGGAGCTATTGGAAATTACATAGACCGTGAATTGGCTTCCAGGATTAAGCTCCCTCTCCGCCCGAAAGTAACCCAAGATGTCGTTACTACAGTAGATGGAACCGAAATAGCCTCAGGGCCTGTAACGCATTCCACTGTTGAAATGACACTGGTGGGTCAGGATGGACATCGGGAAGCAATCGTGTTTGATGTGATCAAGGCCCCACAATTTCAAGTAATTCTTGGAATTCCTTGGTTAGAAACACATAATCCCAGAATTGACTGGCGAGCAAAGAAGATAAGTTTTCCTGATTGTGAACCAACTTGTTATCCAAGAAATCCAGTTATGGGTCTAGCCTCAGCAACTTCCACCCCTGTACAGCTACCGTCAGAATACCAAGAATTCCAAGACGTTTTTCAGAAGGAACAGGCTAACACGTTACCTCCCCATCGGTCTTATGATTGCCAAATCGATCTGGTACCCAATGCTCAACTACCTTGTAGTAGGATTTATGCTCTTAGGGAACCTGAGAACCTGCATTTGCGTCAGTATTTAGATCAGTACCTAGCCAATGGTTTTATTCGCCCGTCCAAGTCTCCTGTCTCCTCAGCTCTGTTCTTCGTGCCGAAAAAAGAGGGCGACCTTAGAACATGTATAGACTATCGCGCCCTAAATCAAATAACGATTAAGAATCATTATCCTCTGCCCCTGATCCCTGAGCTTATCGACCAGGTGAAAGACGCTTGTGTGTACACCAAGTTAGATCTCCGAGCAGCTTATCACCTGGTGCGTATAAAAGAAGGCGACGAATGGAAGACTGCATTCCGCACCAAATTTGGGCTCTTCGAATATCAGGTGATGCCCTTCGGTTTGTGCAATGCACCTGCCGCCTTTCAGTACTTTATGAATGATGTTCTGCGGGAACTTATCGATGTCTGTGTCATTGTTTATATTGACGACATCCTGGTGTACTCTTCTTCAGAATCCGATCACAGAAAACATGTTAGGGCAGTTCTTGAGAAATTGCGCCAGCACAGACTATTTGCAAAGCTCGAAAAATGCGTTTTTCATACCACAGAAGTTGAGTTTCTCGGATTCATCCTGACACCTCAAGGAGTCCGAATGGACTCGCGAAAAGTGGACGCCATCCTCAAATGGCCATCTCCTAGCTCGGTGAAGGGAGTTCAGAGCATGCTCGGCTTCGCCAATTTCTATCGAAGATTCATCCCGGAATTTTCCCAAACAGTCCAACCCATCACAGCTCTCCTAAAGAAAAACAAACGCTTTGAATGGACTCTTGAGGCCGAACAAGCCTTTCAGGACCTGAAAACCAAATTCACCTCTGCACCTGTATTGAAGCACCCGCACCCAGATCTCCCTTACATTGTGGAAACCGACGCATCCAGTTCGGCCATGGGAGCTGTCCTGTCGCAAAGAGACCCAGAAACTAACCAACTACACCCTGTGGCCTTTTGGTCCAGGAAATTTTCTCCTCCTGAAATCAACTACGCAATTACCGACAAAGAGTTACTGGCTATTAAATCTGCTTTCAAGGCTTGGCGTCACTACCTTCTCGGGGCAAGACACACCATCACCGTAATTACGGACCACAGAAATTTACAGTATTTAAAGACGGCCAAAGCTCAATCTTCACGACAACTCCGATGGGCTCTATTCTTTGCGGAATTTGATTTTGTAATTACCTATCGCCCTGGCTGCAAGAATGGTAAAGCGGACGCCTTATCCCGGATTGGCATGGAAGAACCCAATTCGAGTTTAGAACCTGTGCCAATCATACCTGAACAAAGAATCTTAGTCCTAACTTCATTGCAAACTATTGAGGACAACCAAACGCAAGTAAAACAACTTCTAGACTCTTCAGCCTTACTGGAATGGAGTCAAAAGGGTCCTCATTACACCGTTAAGGATGATTTACCCTACTTCCAGGAGCGGTTGTTTCTGCCAAGTAAAGAATTGCAAGAACTTGTTATTGCCCATCATCATGAATCATTAATGGAAGGACACCCTGGTATCGCTAAAACGGAGGAAAAAATCAAACGCCACTTCTGGTGGCCTTCTTGGAGAAAAGACATAAAGTCCTTTGTATTGTCTTGCGGAATTTGCGCCCAAAACAAGGGTCAAAAGAAAAGGCCAGCCGGCCTACTTCAACCCTTGGATATTCCACCGGCACCATGGCACACCTTGTCAATGGACTTTATAACTGACCTGCCTCCTTGTGCTGTTTACAACACTATCCTTGTAATTGTGGATCTATTCTCCAAAATGGCCCACTTTATCCCTTTAAAAGGTTTTCCTTCAGCTTCCACCTTGGCCAAGGAATTTCTGGAGAATATAGTTCGCATACATGGTTTCCCTTCCATATTAGTCTCGGATCATGGAAGTCAATTTATCTCCCATTTTTGGAAGAAGTGTTGCCAACTAGCACAAATAGATGTGCGGTTATCCACCAGCCACCACCCCCAGACCGACGGACAAACCGAGAGAACCAATCAGACTCTCGAGCAATATCTTCGGTGCATGTTACACCAATCCGAGTTAAATTGGAAAGACATCCTTTGGATCGCAGAATATGCATACAACAATTCAGTGCATTCTGGAACCGGACAAACTCCTTTTTATATTTTGTATGGTCACCATCCTCGGACCTCTGACCTAGATCCACCTCTGACCCTGGAAATGCCCGCAGTAAATCATCTGCATTCCACAATAACCCGAGCCTTCAAAGAAGCTGCAACTCATTTACAGCAAGCCAAGAAAAAGTATAAAGAAAACGCTGATTTGCACTGAAGTAAAACTCCTCCTTACCAAGTAGGAGACCAGGTATGGCTAGCAACGAAACATTTACCCCTCAAGGGCCCGCGAACCTTCAATCCCAGATTTATAGGACCTTATCCCATCAAGGCTATAATCAATCCTGTGGCCTTTAAACTGGATTTACCGTCTAACATGCGTATTCATCCAGTTTTTCATGCATCACTTTTGAAGCCAGTACAACCAGGGACCCGACTGTCCAAGCCTCCAGACCCAGTTCAAATTGAAGGGGAATTAGAATTCGAAGTTAAAGACATCTTAGACTCCAAGGTGTTAAAGTCAAAACTCTTCTATCTTGTTGACTGGAAGGGATATGGACCTCAGGAGAGATCGTGGGAGCCTAGTAACCATGTTCACGCACCTCGATTAATACAAAGGTTCCACCGGAGATTTCCGAACAAGCCAAAACGCCCGGAGGGAACAACCTTGGGAGGGGCCTTGAGGGGGGGTACTGTCATGATGCCTACCTCCAAGGAGCCAGGTCCGACCCAGCAACCCCAGAGGTAGGCATCATTCCCCCCAGGGAAGTGCCAGCGGGCCCAAGCTGGGGCCCTTTGGACACAGTCCTGGCGCCTTAGGCGCCAGGCTCATGTTGGACCCCTGTCCTGGTGCCTTAGGCGCCAGGCTCATAAAGCTAGACATGTGTTCAAGTGTTTTAATGTGCATTGCCTGATGCAGACCATGCTGCTACATCCAGGCCCTCTTGAGGCCTGAATGGAACTACTTTACCTGTGGGACTACTTTCCACCTGGGTGTAGTCGGGGAAGGATACACCTGATCGGTGGAAGGATACATACCCGGGACTTCTTCCAAAGCTATTTAAACCACGCCCGATCAGCAACTCACGCTTTGCGTTGTTCTGCTCCTCGCAGCTGGACGCTCACCCTGTCATCTCCTGCATCTGGACTTCAGCCACGCCTGTCAGCATCCTGGGTCACCTGCTAAGAGAGAATTGGGCGAGAAAGAAGACCATACCTGCTAAAGCTGCATCACGTAGACTTCACACCGACGATCCTGAAAGGGAAGACATCATTTTTAAAAGCATTTTGCTTCGATCGCTGCAGCGCTGCATTTCACTCACCTTTCCTGGGCACCTCCATCTTCAGCAGCGATCATCCGGATCCGCAGCCACTCCTAGAGCCTAGAGAGAAAAACACAAGAACACAAGGTGAGAGAAGGAAGGGAATAGGAAAAGCACAGTTTCCTTCTAAGACTTACCTGTTGGGTCATTCCCATTTCATTTCGGGTCCTGCCGCTTCCTGGCATTCTGGACCCCGGCCCCTATGGAGAAAAAAGACAAAGACATTGAATGAGCGAATGCAAAGACATTACCCGAACGCTCATCCAGAACTTACCTGTCATTTACTGGAACTGCACGTTTCACTTCGGGTCGGCGTCATATCCCCGGCATTCCGAACCCCGGCCCCTAAGGGGAAAAAGACATAAGCGTTAGCGCTTGCTGCAATAAGACAATGAACATTATTATTAAGCTTGAACTTTTGAACTTGCTGCAGAACTCTTACAGCGCCTAACTTGAATAATCAAGCTTACTTGAACTCCCATCAAACCTCAATCCAGTGAAGTAACTGGGTTTCAACGCGCCCCTGCATCAGAAGCAGGATGGAGAACTCATCCTTCCAGACCCTAAGGTGAGACTTCATGGGGAATCGTGGAAGGGTATCGTGGAGGAAGGGAGTGGGAGGCTTGAGCATTATTCCGTCAGTAGGTAATACTCCCTTTTCACGCACAGGGGAATATTCCTGCGAGCCAGAGAAGCCAGAGTAGAGGGGCCCTACCTGTCCATCCTCAGAGTCCTGCACTTCACCATTGAAGAAGCATCAGCACTCGAAGCCAGACCTGCCCCTCCGTGGGAACCAGGTGAGCGTGACACTTTGTTAAAGGTGGGAGGTTGCCTTCCCATAGAGGCATTTGTGAGTCAAGGTGTTTACCTTGGAGCGTACTCTAGTGGCCACTGGTAGCCAGCACAGCTCTTTCCTAACGATGGAGATGTGTTCTCCTCTTGGGACATTTCTAACAACCCTCACTGTCATCTGCAACTTGTGAATACAATTTTTGCTGGCATCGTTTAGGAGTGCATTGAAATTGTCCACTCTGGGGATGATTATGGCTCTGAGCAGTGATTCACATTTCTTTGGGGAAACAAAGAGTTTAACTTGCCTCATTACTCTCAAATGGTACTGGGATTTTTTATTAATACCATCCAGGTGTGCCTCTGTGCCAAGAGAGGGCTTAAGAAACACACCAAGGGTATTCACCTTGTCTAACACTGAAATATGACTACCCTCAACATCAAAGCTCAGATATCCAGAGTCTAGCTTAGCCTTGGCTTGTGCTGATCCAAAGATCATAAGTTCAGTTTTCAAACTGTTCAAGCACATCCATTTGGCAGATATCCAACTCTTCATGGACCTATAGATGTTAGATAGTCTGGCATAGTCACTGGTGTAATCAACACTTAGCTCCATCAGCAGTTGTGTGCTCTAGCACCTTGAAGCGTCTCTAGTGCTAGATGGAATTACAAATACAGATCTCAGACCAAATAACCAAACAGAATCAAGGAATATGGAAAGGTACTACTTTATTTGCATTTGATAAAGCAGGGAGAACTGACAGGCATCAGACTGATGCATGCACATTCACAAATTAACTTGATTACACAGAGGTTTTATACCCCAATATGCATCATCTATGATGTCATCTTACAAGGCAAATCATAAAAGCTATCAAAGAAAGGGATTGGTTAAGGGTACATATCTACATATAGAATATATAAGAATGGATACATCATTGGCTGCCCCTTATCTGTAGGACACGCCTTGAACGGTATACAGTGTTTATAATGAAACAAAAGAAAAAATAGCTTTTTCAGTGAAAAATAAATAATTAACAATTTTGGGTAAAAGGTGGGGTATAAGATTAAAAAGAGTGGGTAGGTTGAGGGGTTGTAATGAAACTGGGGAAACAGAAGGCTTGGGGCGTCCCCCCAAATTAAAAAAAGGAACTTAAATGCAACATTTCTTCATTATTGCTCTTTCACTGAAAATATTTTTGTTATTTACGTATTCGTTATAAAGACATATAGGCCCTCATTATGACCCAGGCGGTAAGTAATCGAAATTACCGCCATGGCGTAATGAGCATTAACGCCATGGTCCGATGGCGATAAGAGCGCCATATTACGACCCATCGCGCACGAGCATTATGCCATGGCGGTAATGTAAACTGCGCCATGGCGTTAATGCCCCCAAAACGGCACCTACCAGCATCGTATGCCGCGCAAGGTGCACCACCGCCACCCCGCCCACCGTTCATAGCGGTGACCGTAGTTAGCGGTCACCGCAATTAGCGGTGACCGTAGATAAGCGGAACCGGAAGTAGCGTCACCGCGGCGGAACGGGAAAGAGCACGGCGGCCAACTTTAAAAACACAATCCATTGCCATCCTCCGCAACCACTGGACATCCGAGCCTGGGACCCGGCAAATACCATCATCAACCTTATTCCTGCAAGAAAATGCCTAAAGTGGTTAAAAAAGCCGGTTACCGCCAGCGGCAAGACCGCTTCACCAGAGAGGAGCTCACCATGCTTGCGGAGACCCTCCAGGAGAACGCCGCAGTGGTATTCTCCAACCAAATGACCAGACCGGCCATAGCCAAGAAGAAGGCCATATGGGCACTGGTAGCTCAGCGGGTTAGTGCCGTGGGAACAACACCCCGCAATGTGAGACAGTGCCGCAAGCGGTGGGACGATCTCCGGCTCAGAGTCAGGAGCATACTATCGGCAAACAGGAACCTGGCCACGGCAACCGGGGGAGGATCGGAGTCCCCTATTAAATTGCAGCCATGGGAGGAAATCTGTGCCTCCACCATCGGAATGGAGAGCATAGAAGGAGTAGGAGGAATGGAGAGAGGAGCCCCGACATCAGGCGATGCAGGTAGGTGGCTCAAATCAAGCCATGCAAAATTCACCAAAGTCCATTCATGTGAAGTACAATGTTGCCCCATAGTGTAAATGCAACACATCAGCAGGAGACTGCCCACAGATACATCCGATCTCCACCCTGTACAAATGCAGTATGCACACCCTAACTGCAGGCACCCACATACCTCCATGCTACTTCCACACAAAAGGGAGACAACCTGTTTTCCCCTGCCTCAAATGTGCCGCATGTACTAACTGATAAGATGTCAGTCGTCACAATGCCCGCCCAATGTCCGCAGACCCATCAATAACACTTTCCCTCCTTTGCTCCACCACAGGCTCAAATTCCGACCTTGAGGATGAGGACACCACTGCCTGCACACCCACCAAGAGGGCCAGGACAACTGTGCCAACACCACAACCCTCCACCTCTGCCGTCCCGAGGAAAACCCCACAGCAGCCAAAATCCATGCCAGGAAAACAGGACAGGGCACTGACAGCCACCCCAGCAGGCAGCACAGAAGCAGCAGCAGCAGCAGACATTACCCAAATCGTGCCCACAGAAGGGACAGGCTCTGCTGCAAGCAGCACTATTGGGGAAACTGCTGCCATCGCAGCCTCCTCCGATAGCGAAGCAGGGATCATTGAGGAGTTTGATGTCGGAAGCCCCACTGCCCACCCTCATTCCCCCTACCTGTCCCTAAGCAGCCCGCATGCGGGTGCTACACAGGGGCAGTCAGAGGATGACGATTGGCCAGGCTCTCCATCCCCGCTGCAGGAGGTGAGCAGCCCAATGGGAATACCACTGCCATTAGCTATGGGCCAGAAAGAACAACAAAGCCTGGAGGAGATCGTCACCCGGCAGCAGCAACTATCCTCGCTCCTCAATGAGCATGTTGCAGAATGTGGGGGGTCAAGGGCAGCAATGGAGAAATGTGCGGAGACAGTGAAGGCTGCTATAGAGTCCTCCACAAAGGACATCTGCGCAGAACTCGCCGCTGTGCGGCACGTCATCACTGAACTAGTGCAGACAATTCGGGACATGCGTCCAAATGAGCAGGCAGGAACCTCCTCGGCTGCCAGCTCGACACCAAGCAGCCCCATCCGCCGATCGGGGAGGAACCTGCGCAGCACAGGCAGGGGTGCCCCGGGGGCCAGGGGAGGGGGCTGCCAATAGTGGCCGGACAGTGGAGAAATCCTACATCAGACACTGCTGCACAGACTTACTCACACCTTTGTAGGGATTCCAGGGGGGAGGTTGGAGGGGGGAGTGGGTGTGTTGGGGAGTTCAGGGGGGAGGGGGGAGTGGGCGTGTTGGGGAGTTCAGGGGGCAGGGGGGAGTGGGCGTGTTGGGGAGTTCAGGGGGGAGGGGGGAGTGGGCGTGTTGGGGAGTTCAGGGGGGAGAGGGGAGTGGGTGTGTTCAACAAAATCACTTTCACAATACACTTTTCATATTTGCACAAATCAGATGTGTGGACATTGCTCATTGCGTATGTGTGATTTATTGGTAAACAGTCCCCAGTGTCCATATAACAGACGCACACAGTGCCACAATCGTCATCTCCAGGTGACACCCCCCATTTGCGTGTGCTAGAATAATTGGTTGATCAGAGTACTATGCATTTCACGCCCCTCCTGTGCATCGCCGCCTCCATGAGGTGCTGCCGAATCCCCACCTTCATCATCCTCATCGACAGGTGGTTGCAGTTCTGCATCAGGGGGCAGGGGCACATTGCGTCTGACGCACATATTGTGTAGCATGACACATGCCATGACGATCTTTGCCATCTTCTCATGGCGGTACAGGAGTGCCCCACCAGACCTGCTGAGGCAGCGAAACCGTGCCTTCAATAGGCCAAATGCCTGCTCAATCACCACACGGGTACGTGTATGTGCACGGTTGGAGTCCTCCTCGTGCTGGTTCTGTGGGTTCCGGACTGGTGTAAGGAGCCACCTCTTCAGGGGATAGCCTGCATCACCCTTATGTGGGCGAGAATGTATGTGTCAGTCATGACGTCTATTTCAAAACATGACGTGCCACCATGGCTTGCATCCAACTGTTACTTCGGACCTCTTTTGAATGCACTAATTGATTCACACTATGCGACCAGTATATGCTCATGGCTCCTATGGAATGTTGTGCATGCCATCAACCAATGTATGCAGGGGGGTCAAGTGCCTTGTGAGTGTCCATCCACTGTGTTCGTTCATGCCGTTTGATTTGGTGGCCTGGCACGTGTCCTGTGAGGTCAACGCTCACATCATTGCAACATTGCTGTCAGCATCATCATGACCCCAGTGAGCAATACTGATGTTGATAGGGACATTTTGTGGGCCTTGCTGTCTGTGTGATGGTGTGTTGATGTTTCTGTCCGTCATGTGCCTCATTCGTGCGCAGTTATGGGGACAGGCCTTTCAGTGGATGGTGTCTGGTGACGTGCATGTAGGTGCATTTCGTTGAGGTCAATGTGGTGTGAATTGGTGCAATGCACTTGCAGATGGTTGTGTCAATGTTGGGGCACACCTTCATTCACGTGGTGGGGCTGCATACATCGGGCATTAGGTTTAGTGGTGTCAGCTGAGGTTTGTGCTGCTTTAGGGTATGATCTGGCTCCGTTGTCTCTGCTACTCACAGCCAGGTGGGGTATTCAGTAGGGGTGGGATGGCGGTTGGTGTTTCTATCATGCTGTCAATGTCGTTGTGTATCATGTATACGATGGTGGTGATGGTGTCCCGGTCCAAACGGTACAGGGTGTGGATCTGCTCAGCGGTGAGGTTGAATGGACTGGCTCTGATGCGTGGGATTGTGGGCTGCCTGCGTGGTGCCACTGGCTGTGCTGGTGGGGCTTGCTGGCCCTGCCTTGCCCTCCTTCTCCTCCTGCGTCTCCTCTGTGCAGCCTATTGTTGTTGTTGTTGTAGTTGAAGTTGTAGCACTTGCATTGCTATCAGGTCCTCCAGCCCCAACATTGCTAGTCCTATTGGAATCATTGTGGAGTGTGACTGGGTCTGGGAAGGGGTTGGGTGTGCTCTTTTTGTACTTCCTGACTCTGTATTGCCTCCACCTGTGCTGATTCTGTGCGCCTGTGGCAGCTGGATTCACTGCACAAGGCCCTTTACGGTTGGTTCGCGATGGCGTAATTAGCACCATGGCGGTAAGGTATTTAATGGGCTGGGTGATGGCGTTAGGTGCATGTCCGCTTGGGTCGGCATTCGCGTACCTTTACGCCATGGCGCTAAGTACGGTGTGGGAGGTCGCGTGCGCGCGCCATTGGCGCAGTTAGCGGCAGCGTTAACTACGATGCCGCTAATGGCATCGTAGTTAACGGTCACGGGTCATGATCGGACCTAGCGGAAAACGATGGCGGTAACCATTTACCGCCATCGTTTTTCACTTAGCGCCAGGGTCGTAATGAGGGCCATAGTATTGATTACAGTGGACAAAATAGAAACAGATTGGTCTATGCAACCTTATATGTTAGGTTGCCCCTTACACCTATTAATTCGTTGGCATACTATCCCAACCTTGGACTTTTGGCTCTTTAGCAGCATGTACGTAAAACGAAACCTGTGTGCTTTGAATTGCATCAGAATACTCCCCATTCTACCATTTAATCCATCATCCCTCATTGGTCAGCCATAAGCTAAATTCTTCCATCTGTAGTTGACCTTGCAGCCTGCTCACTGTCCTAGAACATTTGAGGTAGGGTGAGCACACCACTGTCTTCATCTGAGGCTCCAATGAATAGCCATTGTCTTCGACTTCTGAGTCACATGTGAAGAGGTCATGAATTTGTCCATTTCAGCCTCCTATTTACTGCCATTTGATGTGGGGTGCTGTTGCTCCTCTTGGCCTCTAGAGACCTGCTCACTCTACTTTGCATAGAATTCATACTCTTTTAATTGTCCAATACTTTGACTGTTGCAGATGTTTTCTTCTTCCTCAATCTCAGCGGAATGTCTCACATTCAGGGCTTATCTGTACAGCTGCACTTGTACCTTACAATTATTCCTTAAAATAGTATCCTTGATCCTAGGCCAACCTCGACTCATCTCTGTTTTGCACACACATTGTATTTCCAGTGTAACCTGATTCTGCAGCCTTGGTCTGTCTCTGAGGTAGCTTGGTTGAATTCAGCATGATCCGGCATCCATTTTCCTATCATGGCCGTCCTTGCCACATTATATATTCCCCTATAGCAAGCATCTATATATCTCATGCGTTACTGTGGTTTTATAGTTAGCCACTTCATTCTTCTTTATATCCATGACTACTTTAGCTTTAGGAACATATTTCTCTTGGTGCTTCAGTCACATCATCACTCTTAAGTATTTTATATCATTTCAGCATAGATTTACATATCTTCTTCATGACATCACTCTGCCCTTGTCAGATTTCACTTAATGCTCCATGATGTCCATAGGTGCATGCTGACATCCTTCCATCGGGCATCATTCCACATTTTCAACGTGAGGGTACATTATATATGGATGTCTGAATGCATAACATCTCTCATACGCTCTATGCAGTAGTGGGATTACACAAAGTGTCCCAGCCATAGCCCTTTGCCTGCGGTTCCAATATGTCGGTGGTGAGGGGGGGGGACAAGTGAGAAAGCATTCACCTGCCCCTCTACAGTTGAATATCATCTGCATAGTTAGTGAACTGTGTTAAGACGGATTTCTGAACTCTGTCCTGGTGGCGCAGAAGTTCAGAAGGCCAACCTAATTACTTGGAACAGGGTAACCTCTGGACAAGCCAGACCAATCAAGGTAGCGATCGCGGCGGTCAAGACTAGGTCTCAAGAGGGGTGAGGGTGACTGAAAGCCCGCAGTGAACACACAAAGCAAGAGCGCTGACAAACTACTCCAAACAGTTGTTATATCAAAAATAGATACACATTTATTTTAAGGCCTTTAAAATAATGACCGTAGCGAGAAAATCACAATATCACAATATTAAACCAACACATACCATATCAACACAATATATATACAAATACACAGTCGCAAGCGTTTAAAGCACGAAATATGTAGTCCACCTGCCAGGGAAGGAAAACAGGCAGTGCGATAATACTTTCGACTCAGTTCGCCTTCATAGGCACCTAACTAGATGGAAGTCCGAGCCCTGCGAAGAGTGGAGCCTTGTGCTCAAAGTACCTGCCACGCCGGTGCCGACGGGCACAAGGGGAAGCTCTTTGGAGGAAGTCAGGCGGTTCACGTTAGTGCACAGCAGAAGAAGAACAGGTTCCGCAGCTCAAGCGCAGCCTCCACAGCGGGCAGAAGCAGAGCGCGAGCGCGGCAAAAGGGGGCTGTTTTTACACAGCAGGGAAAAGCAATGGGATACTGCAGGAGGGCGACCAGATCCTAGATATACTACTCACCGGTCCCCGAAGCAAGCAGACCCAGGCTTCTCCACGATAGTTTCAGCAGCTGGCAGGTTCAGAAGAGCAGGGAACGCTTTGTAGTCGTGTAGAGCAAAAAGACGTCCCAATCGACGAAACCGGCACAGTTTTGTTGCCGCACAGGACAACGGAGCGGCCGTGTGTATTCGAGCCAAATGAACCCTCCTCCCTTCAGACCTGGGGACGCCAAGCGTACGAAGCGTGGGAGAGGGACAAGGACTCGCAATACAACACAACCTGGCGGCGGTTGCAGAGCCAAACTCCTTGGTAAGCTGGTCAGTCAACTGGATGGCCCAGAGACGCTTCCGAAGGCTTACTTGGCAGGAGATGGTTGAAGATGCCGGGAATAGCTGTTCCTGCTATTCCAAAGGTCGAAGCACCAGTACAGGCCTTCTGGTTCGATCAAAGGAGGACAGGGGCTCTCCGGACGACAGCAGTGCAAAGGAGGATTCCTTCAGCGGGTCACCAGCGATTCCTCGGTCCAGCCTCGTAGTTGCAGGATACTTGGCTCCTGTATTCCTTTGTTCGTGAGAACTCAGGAGATCGACATGGTAGTGGTGTTTCCAGCCCCCTCTTATCCACGGTTCCCTTCGCGCCAAAACGGAGGGGAGCCAATGGGAGATCCGCACATCAACACACATACCATACGTGGACCAATCACGGACCACGGTGGTCCCAGGCATTCACACCACCCTAGACTCTCTGGCACCCAGGATGTGTATTGGGACCAGACATCCCAGCCCACACCCTGGAGGCACACAAACGACATGTAGAAGCCCGCGAAAGCAACTACGTTTCGCGGGAAAGTACATGCCCAAATAAGGAAGGCCCCGGGTCGCCGGACCTGGGGAAGGTGAAGGGAGCAAGACGGTCAGTGGACAAGACAAAGTAGCCTCGCGGCCTGGCCATTTTGGGAGCCAGGCCACCATTTTGGGTTCAGTGCAAAAACGTGCTCAGAACGCCAAAAGGAGCTCAAAATAAACAAAACGATCGCTGCCACCATTCCAGTCCCTGAATGACTTGCACCGATCAAATACCATCCTAAAAGAGTATCTAGGGCCTGTAGAAGGCTAGAGACCCAAGAGAGCTGTAACTTAGCTTACAGTGCCCTCTTGTGTCGTGTTGCACTAAAGCTGCGACACGATAAAAGAAACTACGGGAAACCACGTTCCCCGGTACTGACTGTCTTAAGGGCATGTCAGTTTCCCCGTAAGAAAGGAGCGAAAGCCCAGAGAAGTGCGGCAGAAGGCTGTACCTCTCTGGCAAAGTCAAGAACAAGGTTAAAAACAATAGCAAAAAGTTTAGGGGTTGCCACATGGAAGGAAAATTCCCTACAATAACGAAATCTTTCCTAACACTCGCCCCTCCCAGACTATGGACAGGGGGAACTAATCCACCCCTGGATGAGTCTCTTGTTCAGGTCGGTTAAACATTCTGGACAACCCATCAGCATTGCTATGTTGGACACCTGGTCTATGCTCAATAGTGAAGTCGAAGCCTTGAAGACTTATTGACCACCTAAGCAACTTTGGATTCTCCCCCTTCATGTTCATTAGCCACTTTAATGGCTTATGGTCAGTCTGCACAGTGAAGTGGGTCCCATAGAGGTAGGGCCTCAGCTTCCTTAGGGCCCACACAACAGAGAAACATTCTTTCTCTACCGTGGACCACCTGAGCTCTCTGTCCTTAAGCTGGCGACTAATAAAACCGATAGGGTGTTCCTTACCCTTCTCATCTACTTGTGATAGTACAGCTCCTATCCCAGTGTCAGAGGCATCCGTCTGCACGATAAAAGGTCTTTGATAATCAGGGGCCCTTAGGACAGGGGCCTGGCACAAGGAGTCTTTTAAGCCTTTGAAGGCCTTCTCACACTCGTCGGTCCAAGTTACCTTCTTGGGTTTCTTCGGAGTTGTGAGGGCAGTCAGAGGAGCAGCTATGGTGCCATAGTCTGCCACAAAATTGCGATAATACCCCGTGAGTCCTAAGAAGGCTCTCACTTGGGTTTGCGTAGTGGGGGTAGGCCAGTCTTGTACTGCTTGTACTTTACTGGGTAGAGGCTGTATCCTCCCTCCACCTACTTCATGTCCAAGGTAAACCACTGAGCCTTGTCCATTTTGGTGAGGGGCCACTCGGACACCCTCAAAGAGCTATCTGAAGGACTGCTTGGGAACAGGTCGGGGAGAGGTTCAGACTCCTCTCCCGCAACGTCTGAAGCCAGTAGCAGTGCTGCGATTTCGACGCTTGGGCCGAAAGCCTTCAGCCTATTCACGTGAAACACTTTTGGAGCCTGTCCAGGCCTTCCAAGGTCCACTGAATAGTTAACCTCACCCAGGGGCTCCACCACTGGGTAAGGGCCTGACCATTTGTCCTGTAAAGCTCGAGGCCTTATGGGATTCATGATCAGGACTTGCTGACCAAGTGTAAAGTTGATGAGGGAAGCTTTCTGGTCGTACCAATGTTTCACCAGCGCTTGCCCTGCCTTCAATTTATCACTAGCCAAGCCCATCAGAAGTACCATCTGTTTTCTGAGCCCTAGCACATAATCAACTACTTTGGTAGTAACAGGGGGAGTGGGCATCTCCCATCCCTCCTTGACGATGGCTAAGGGTCCCCGTACGGGATGACCGAACAGAAGTTCGAAGGGGCTGTAGCCAACACCCTCCTGTGGTACCTCTCGGTAGGCAAACAGTAAGCATGAAACAAGAAGATCCCATTTTCTTCTCTGAGGCTCCTCCAGAGCCCCAATCATGCTCTTTAACGTCCTGTTAAAACGCCCCCCCAGACCATTGGTCTGGGGGTAGTATGCAAAAGAGAACCTGTAGGTGACCCTACATTCTATCCACATAGCCTGCCTATACTTTGACATAAAGTTGCTGCCATGATCCGACACAACTTCTTTAGGGAAGCCAACCCTAGTAAACATGCCGAGTAAAGCTTCTGCAACTGGCTTGGCAGTTAGAGTTGTGAATGGGACGGCCTCAGGATACCTGGTTGCATGGTCGACCAGCACCAGGATAAACCTATTTCCTGAGGATGTTTGCGGGTCAAGGGGACCAACCATGTCGATCCCTACCCTTTCAAATGGTACCCCCACAACTGGGAGCGGTACCAACGGAGCTTGGATTGTCGCGCCAACCTTACCAGACAACTGGCAGGCGGCACAACTCCTGCAGTTACTTTCTACTTGCTCCCCCATCTTGGGCCAGTAGAAGTGCATGGATAACCTTTGCTTGGTCCTCCTCATACCAAGGTGACCAGCAAGGGGAACGACATGCGCCAACTGCAGGAGGAAGGGCCTAACAGCAAGGGGAACCACCAACCTCCTATGGTCTCCTTCTGTAGACTCTGTGGGCTCACTATACAGGAGTCCACCTTCCTGGTAAATCCTATGCATCCCAGGAGGTTCACCCTCAATCTGGGAGCAGGCCTGTCTCCTTAGGCCTTCCAGAGATGGGCACTCACGTTGGCCTTTACTGAATTCGTCCCTATCAGGACCTCCTTCAACTAACAAGTCTTTTAGTTCAGGATGATCGTTGGGGTCGAATACTTCAGGCATCGCCACCTCCTCGTCAGGCCCGGGCGATTGACCAACTTCCTCCACCGCAGTGGTAGGCGAGCTCGGGGGAATATTCTCTTTCCCTCGTTTTGACTTGTAGACTCCTTTCGCCTTGGGTTTCCCCTTCGGCTGGGGCGGCGTATTGGACTTGGCCAATGCTGCCCGTGCTTGAGACCATGTGTAGGGTCTTTCGGCAGTGTCTCCTACGAGCCCTAAAGCTCTGAGATCATTACCCAACAAGACCTTTCCCGGGACGTTTCTCTGAATGCTCACTGGAATCCTGACTGCTGTACCATTTAAAGTAAGATTTACAGGTATTACTGGAAACATACGGAGGGGGCCGTCAGCCAACTAAGTGGGCATCAGAGTAGCTCTGGCAACTTCCTCTGAGTCTACCAAGGTAGAATCCACTACAGTTCGACTGCACCCACTATCCCTAAGAGCTGGAGTATCCACTCCATTGATCAGCACACTGTCTTTAAAGTAGTGCTTGGTATTATCCGGAATCCTAGCATACGCCTCTGCGACTTTAGGCTCCCAGGAACCCAGGGACACTAAAACTACCTCGGCCTCTATTCCGCTGGGAAATGAGTCCGAGGAGAAGGATGCTCCTGTAATCTCTTCTTCCTCATAGGAGGAGAAGGCCAGATTAGCGGAGTGGACCCCCAAAGGTCTAACCTTACAACGGGGATCCCCCTTCACATGGTCAGTTGCTCCACAAGAAAAACAAGCCCCAGTGGGTCGGTTTACGTAGGGAGGCTTATTGTAACCAGAGTTCTGTTTCGGAGGCGCACCTCCACTACCCTGTGAGTTCTCTTGTGTCTTACCCTTGTTTTTCTTTTTGTGGCCCTTTTGGGAAGAAGATTTAGCAGATTCCCCACCCTCCATATCTTTGGACTTTTTCCCCTCCTCCTGCTTACCAGGATGAGTTTTGTCCTTATGGGACACTCGATGTGACACCCATAAGTCTGCTGCAATGGCCAGCTTCTTAGGATCTATCTCCTTCGAATCGGCCAAATGCTGCTTAAGCTCCGGGGAAGAAGAAGCAAAAATGTGTTCCAGCATGACAAGATTTATCATGCCGTCGAAGGTAGAAACCTTATAGCCTTCGACCCAGCCAGTTAAGTTTTTCAAAGATTCAGCGACATAAGATACCCAAGTACCACCTTCCTTTTTCTTATACTCTCGAAAACGCTTTAAATATTGGGCCGGAGTCTTCCCAAACTTTAAAATGAGAGTCTGCTTTAACATTGCGAAATCAGCCCGCTCAGCCTTTGACATTTCCATAATGGCACTACAGCCAGAATGGGGCAGTCTACTGAGCAACCACGCAATCTTATCAGCATTGTCAACTTCCTGGACCTCGCATGCATACTCAAACGCATTCAGCCAGTCCATAATGTCAATCCTCTCTTCATACACACTGAGCAGATCTTTTGGAAACCGTGGATGAGAGGAGGCCCCAGACCCATGTCCAGGACCCTTGGATCCATTTGCAACCTGAAGCTTGGCCAGTTCCAACTGGTGATCCCTGTCTTTTTGTTTTTCTGCCTGTTCGATTTTTAGTTTGGCTATGCTGAATTCAAGCTCCTGCTGCCTAAACCGCAGCTCTTGCTTCTTGAATTCAAGCATAGCCTCCCCATCAGCACTGGCAGAGGAAACATTAGACAGCTCGTCCTCCCTGTCCTCGTGGTCGCGGTGGAACAGTGCGGCGGCAGAACCGTCAGTTCTACCAGTGAGAGCAGCCCCACCACCTTCCGCACTGTCCTCAGAAGTAATAGCGTCAAGCTGCGCTTCTTGCCACGCCACGATTCTTTGGATCATTTCCAATTTCGTGCCTTGAGAGGAAACACCTCTCTCCGCACACATCTTTTTCAGCGTTTCTGATTTGGAAGCATTTAAAGTTAACAACGTACTTGTTTCCATACTGTTTGATAGGACTATGGCCTTTTTACAGTTATATTACAACAATTCACTACGTGCACTGTTTGGAATAACCTGAAATGCCTTAGTTCGAGCGCAACACTGGATACCTTCAGTCGTATCCCACCGCTGTACACCAATTTGTTAAGACGGATTTCTGAACTCTGTCCTGGTGGCGCAGACGTTCAGAAGGCCAACCTAATTACTTGGAACAGGGTAACCTCTGGACAAGCCAGACCAATCAAGGTAGCGATCGCGGCGGTCAAGACTAGGTCTCAAGAGGGGTGAGGGTGACTGAAAGCCCGCAGTGAGCACACAAAGCAAGAGCGCTGACAAACTACTCCAAACAGTTGTTATATCAAAAATAGATACACATTTATTTTAAGGCCTTTAAAATAATGACCGTAGCGAGAAAATCACAATATCACAATATTAAACCAACACATACCATATCAACACAATATATATACAAATACACAGTCGCAAGCGTTTAAAGCACGAAATATGTAGTCCACCTGCCAGGGAAGGAAAACAGGCAGTGCGATAATACTTTCGACTCAGTTCGCCTTCATAGGCACCTAACTAGATGGAAGTCCGAGCCCTGCGAAGAGTGGAGCCTTGTGCTCAAAGTACCTGCCACGCCGGTGCCGACGGGCACAAGGGGAAGCTCTTTGGAGGAAGTCAGGCGGTTCACGTTAGTGCACAGCAGAAGAAGAACAGGTTCCGCAGCTCAAGCGCAGCCTCCACAGCGGGCAGAAGCAGAGCGCGAGCGCGGCAAAAGGGGGCTGTTTTTACACAGCAGGGAAAAGCAATGGGATACTGCAGGAGGGCGACCAGATCCTAGATATACTACTCACCGGTCCCCGAAGCAAGCAGACCCAGGCTTCTCCACGATAGTTTCAGCAGCTGGCAGGTTCAGAAGAGCAGGGAACGCTTTGTAGTCGTGTAGAGCAAAAAGACGTCCCAATCGACGAAACCGGCACAGTTTTGTTGCCGCACAGGACAACGGAGCGGCCGTGTGTATTCGAGCCAAATGAACCCTCCTCCCTTCAGACCTGGGGACGCCAAGCGTACGAAGCGTGGGAGAGGGACAAGGACTCGCAATACAACACAACCTGGCGGCGGTTGCAGAGCCAAACTCCTTGGTAAGCTGGTCAGTCAACTGGATGGCCCAGAGACGCTTCCGAAGGCTTACTTGGCAGGAGATGGTTGAAGATGCCGGGAATAGCTGTTCCTGCTATTCCAAAGGTCGAAGCACCAGTACAGGCCTTCTGGTTCGATCAAAGGAGGACAGGGGCTCTCCGGACGACAGCAGTGCAAAGGAGGATTCCTTCAGCGGGTCACCAGCGATTCCTCGGTCCAGCCTCGTAGTTGCAGGATACTTGGCTCCTGTATTCCTTTGTTCGTGAGAACTCAGGAGATCGACATGGTAGTGGTGTTTCCAGCCCCCTCTTATCCACGGTTCCCTTCGCGCCAAAACGGAGGGGAGCCAATGGGAGATCCGCACATCAACACACATACCATACGTGGACCAATCACGGACCACGGTGGTCCCAGGCATTCACACCACCCTAGACTCTCTGGCACCCAGGATGTGTATTGGGACCAGACATCCCAGCCCACACCCTGGAGGCACACAAACGACATGTAGAAGCCCGCGAAAGCAACTACGTTTCGCGGGAAAGTACATGCCCAAATAAGGAAGGCCCCGGGTCGCCGGACCTGGGGAAGGTGAAGGGAGCAAGACGGTCAGTGGACAAGACAAAGGAGCCTCGCGGCCTGGCCATTTTGGGAGCCAGGCCACCATTTTGGGTTCAGTGCAAAAACGTGCTCAGAACGCCAAAAGGAGCTCAAAATAAACAAAACGATCGCTGCCACCATTCCAGTCCCTGAATGACTTGCACCGATCAAATACCATCCTAAAAGAGTATCTAGGGCCTGTAGAAGGCTAGAGACCCAAGAGAGCTGTAACTTAGCTTACAGTGCCCTCTTGTGTCGTGTTGCACTAAAGCTGCGACACGATAAAAGAAACTACGGGAAACCACGTTCCCCGGTACTGACTGTCTTAAGGGCATGTCAGTTTCCCCGTAAGAAAGGAGCGAAAGCCCAGAGAAGTGCGGCAGAAGGCTGTACTTCTCTGGCAAAGTCAAGAACAAGGTTAAAAACAATAGCAAAAAGTTTAGGGGTTGCCACATGGAAGGAAAATTCCCTACAATAACGAAATCTTTCCTAACAAACTGCACCCCCATTTGTTCTTTGTGGTGACAAGTGGTCTGATGTATACATTAAAGAGAGCCGGAGACAGACACGCACCTTGCGGAACTCCACAATGCATTTGTGCCTGGTCGGATATAGAATTGTTCCAGAAAACTCCAGACCTTCAATTGTGTGGATCCAATCTGTGGCATCCTTAGGACACCTGCCGACTAAACATAGAGCTTTCAGGAGGCGCTTGTGGTCTAGTAGATCAAATGTTCCTGATAGTTCTCGTAATATCAGCAGCCCTGTCGTTCTTCTATCGATGGTATCTAACATTTGAGTTTGAAGATCGAACGGGCGCTCCGTGTCCCATGGTTAGACAGAAAGCCTGATTTTCTTGGATGAAATATACTGGGGCATTCTAGATGTTCCTGTAACTGGATAGTCGCAAACCTTATCCACAGTTTCCAAAAGGAAGGGGGTATTTATAATGAGCTGCAAGTTGCCAGCTTCTTTAGGGTTTAGGCCTGTTTTTTTTAGCAGCAGGATTACTACAACTTTTTTAATAGTGCCAGAAGCAGTGTTATGGATGAAAGTTGCACTTCCAAATCGAAAAGCAGCAAATATTTGTACATTTCCCAAAATAAATTTGGACAGGATATTATTTCCCAGACAAGTAGTGAGGCACACACTCTCGGAGTACTTTCTCCATCTCAGCCATGGTGACAGATTTAAACTGGAAGTTTGGTTTTACTTCCCTTCCCTCAACTTCCCACATCTCAGGCTGCCCATCCACACTTAAATTGTTAGCAATTTGTGCATGGGCCAGGTTGACCTTGTCGGCAAAAACCTGCTGGATGCTGCCACAATCTTCATTCGTTGGAGTGAAAGACTGAGGCTGCACATTAGGTTTTTCAAGTTTTTTGAAGATTTAGAAGAGTTTCTTCGTGCTGTTCTCAGCACTTTTGGTTTGTTTGTTAAAGAAACTCTTTTTTGTTTCATAGATTTTCAGTTCATAGTTTTCCTCCATTGATAGTCAAGGCTGCCATATTTACATCAGTCCTATTATTTGCCCAGATGTTCTCTGCCCATTATCTGGTTTTACCTTTTTCAAGGTTCTACTGACAACTCTGTTAGGGACATGAACTTTTTGTACTGGTTTCTTAGGTAGCTGGAAGTAGAATTCTACGAAAAACGGTGATCTGGCCAGATACAAGGTCTGGTATTTATAGTCTCTACATTGATGTTGCGGGATGCTACCCAGTCTTACATGGGTGGGCTCTTTACTGTGTAATAATATCAATATTATTGAGATGCTGTGTGGAAATGAGTGCCTCCTTATCGGCAGAGTCTCCAAGACATTGGTTGAAGTCGCCCAATACTATAGTAGAACACTTTGGTTTGTTCAGTAATGTCAACAAGTTTACCACTTCCTCGTTAAATCCAGGCATATCACCAGGGGGGTGATATACCAAGTTAACATTCACACCTTTGTTATCACTCGCAGCCATCTTCAGGTGAATGATTTCACAGCCTTCGGATAGTACAGGGTATTCAAAAAAGCAAAGCTCTTTCTTAGCAAAGATGGCCTCTCTCCCACCATTACCATGTTCTCAGTTTTTACAGAAGAAATGATATCCTGGTGGCATGTCCAGGTCTGTCTTTCGTCCACTTGAGTCCCTGAGCCATGTTTCCAACAGACACATGACATCAATGTCATTATTCACAATATGAGCATGGACATGTTAGGCATGTTTGCCTAGCGTCCTCGTATTAAAAAAGGATGCTTCAATGACTCGGCTATTTTTCCTGTATCATCTATGCATATGGGCGTCTAAGAGCCCCTGTTACTCAGTACCCTAGTGCTCCCATCCATACTGACATCACTGGAAGCCCCACCAAAGAGGGAGTTAATATTGTGAAGGCATTATGAAGCCAGACACAAACAACAAACTTAAATTTCAAATACTTTATTAAATCAAATGTCAGGATGGTTGAAGGCCTAATTTGTCCTATACTAAGTCTGAGTCAAAGAGTTCAACTAAAAATTCCATCTGTGTGCAAAACCTATGCTTCCCATCACAATTAAACCAACTAATGTGTAGGGATGTAAAAATCAACAGAAGTGTTCAACTCAAAGTTTGGAGCCTAATCCAGTTCACAGCTTTCTTTCTGCTCCCCTTACTCAAGTGTAACAAAAGTTCCATGAAAAGAAGTCTCAAGATTACCTTTCTCCAGTTCACGGTAATATAGTTCCATATAGTACAAAACCAATCCTCTGGGTCCCCTTCCCCATGTTTCCAGCACCACCGTTCACAGAAAACAAAAGAGTGTGAGTCTTTGTTTCCAAAATCACGCAATGCACACCTCAAGACTCAGGGTTCCCTTCCCCAAGACTTGTATATTCATATGACAGTGTCTCTGAATTCTCAATCTGTATGGCTCACAGGTCTAGGTACAGTTGACAGACCAAATGGTTCTCCCATTACAGGTCACACAACCAGGATCCCTAGCTCTCGTCCCCTTGTCTTTGATAGGATGACTTTTAGTCTTCTGGCTTATTCTGCTAAGCCTCTTGGCTTTGCCACTACTTGTTACACACCCTTTCAGACTTTTAGGCCTTGCCGCACTGCAGTTATTCAAAAAAACTTCAGTTGAGGGTGTTTTAGTCACATCCACCTTGTTGTGTCTTTAATTATTCACTTTAACTGCATGGGTTTACTCTATTCCACTCTTAGAATGCTTAATTTCAGTATTCCACTCCATTTAGTGTTCACTAAGCATTCATGCCACTGAATTATAAAGTTGTCTTTTCTGCTCTTCACAATATGCAATGGTTTCACTGTATTTAAAGTTCCATTTGCTTGGTATTCTGTAAGCATTACAGTTCAACTTAGTTCGGTATTCAAAAAGATGGGTTTTGCTTAATTTCGAAAGTTACAATTTCTTTTGGCATTTATGGAACCTGGTTTCATGTAATTATTGAAGTTCCATTCAGTTTGGTATTCAATAGACATTAATTCATGTAATCTGTAAAGTTTCATTTAGTTTGGCATTCAATAATAGTGCAGAAGCACCCCGGCATTCATGCATCCTTCTCTGGCACTCGCCGGCTTGTGGCATCTCCTCTCACGCTCCGCTTGCCGCTGCATGTTTTCCTCTGCATGCCAGGTTCCAGAGAGGCACTTTCTGGATGTGGGCAGCATCCCTCCTTGATATTCGCCCGAAGCTCCTGCGGCCAAGCATGGGTCACGGATACCCCAGCCTATAGGCTGCATAAGCCACCTGGGAGGGTTGCTGGCATCCTGGCTCCTCGTCCGGTCCTAGCATGGCTGCCTCCTCAGTAACAGGGTCTCCTGGGGATTTCTTCTGCACAGGTCTCCCAAAAGCTCTTGTCGCTCCTGTTGCTCTCTACCCTGCTGGGCTGGTCTCATTTTATACACCTGCTGCCCCTTGACAGGCTGCAGGTGTGAATATCCATTTAGCCCTGCCTGACCACAATCAAAGGGACATGCCTGACCCTCACAGCTCTTAGCAGGTATCTTCCTCGTCCCAGTACTAAAGTGGTGAAAATATGTAATCTTCACTGCTCCTAGTAGCCTCTTCCTCGTCTCAGTACTGTCAAATTAGGGGAACTGGCTTATAGCAGCAGATGAAGGTTGAGGGAGTGTTTGGTTGGTCGTCAGTAGGCAAAGGGGGATTCCATGTCTCGCCCGAGGGCACCCCACCCTTAATCCTTTTCATTTTCCTCCTCCTTCTGGCACTTTTGAACTGTTATGATATGATATGATAAGATATGGCATTTATAACGTGCCTATACACAAGTGATTCAAGGCGTGACAAGGCAAGGGAGGGGAAACAGAGGGAAGACAGAGAGACAAAGATCGTAATAGGGCAGGTGACATTGAGATGGTGCAGGGCAGGGGGGAAGGGGAAAAGTGCGGGGCGAAGGGAAGGGGGTAGTGCAGTACACAGGATAACAGCAAAATAAATAAAGACAATAAATAATGGTGGCAAGTGCACTGGAAAGTGCAGACATCAGGCGTCAAGTGCTAGTAGGGGCTGTAGGGATACAGAAACAGTCCCAGAGTGCAAGGGTTGCCAGGGGGGCAGTGCAGGTGTGCAACTGGCGGGGAGGGGACCTGGGCCCGAGATCAGAGGGCAGCCAGGTAACCAGTGCAGATTCAGGTTCAGCCAGGAGATCAGTAGGGAAGAGGAGCAGGGAAAGCAGAAGCAAAGAGGAAGGTCTTGAGGTGCTTCCGGAACTGGCAATGGTTCTCCTCAAGTTTCAGAGAGGCAGCGAGGCTGTTCCAGAGAAATGCCCCATCAGAAGAAAAAGATCTACCACCCTGAGGGAGTTGGAGGTGGATGAGCAAAGTGCACGAGAAGGAAGGTATTTAGGAAGAGAGAGTTGAAGGTATTGAGGTCCCAGGCCCCAGAAGGCCTTGTGACAATGCAGAGGGTTTTGAACATAATCCTCACTGCCACTGGGAGCCAGTGCAGACATTTCAGTCCTGGAGAGATACGATCATCCCTGGGCTTGAGGCCAAGGACAAGTCTTTTCATATCTCCTACCGTGTTCTTGGTCAATGATAATGGGACATGTAGAACAATATCCCATAGCTGCCTCTGGGACAGGAATTTCTTCCTGAAAGGAAAATCTGGAATACTGTGTCTCGCCTGAGGGGATCTCATTCCCAATCCTCAGGGACCCTTCACCCAGGTTATCCTACCTCGCTTCTCCGCCCCCAGGGTCTGGATCCAAGAGCGATGGCCTTTCTCTGGCCACCTGGCCAGAGGATCCGAGAGCAGTAGATGTGAGGAGGACCTCAGATTTCTCACACTATCCATATCATCTTGATTAGTCCAATCGTTTTTTAATGCAGGGCAGTGAGGAGGTAATACCCAAGAATGATTTTCAAAACCATCGCATAATGCTATCTATACCAACATAAGGGAGAGTTATTAAAGGCGGAGTGGTCTCGGTTGGCCTGATGCCTTCTACATCATCCCCCCGACCAGGACACGCCGTGCATGCCATTTCCACTAAGTTGCTTCTGGGCTCAGTGCATTTAAGGGTGACATATTTGTGGACAATAGACTCACAGGCTGTTTTTTGTGCCGCTAGTAGTAGTGTGAGCTTGGGGTGCAACCGCATAGTGAAGGGTAGCAAGGGAATATGGAGTTGATGGAACTTATGGTTCCCATTGGGGTGAGAGGGTTCCCTAAGCTTACCCACGCTCATATTTCCATGGACCAGCACAGACCAGAACACAAATGCTCCAGCACTAATGTGCTGCCAACGTGGAGAAATACTTCTTGTATTTGCTAGGGATTGTAGTTAAAAAGAACTACCAGCAGCAACACATGGGCCTCATTACGGGCCCGGCGGTAACCTTGCCGGTGGCACTGCCGTGTTGTCGCCAGACCCGTAATAATGTACTGCCGCCTGACTTTCTGGTGCCACTGGGAGGTTACGACTCTGGCGGCCCGGAAAGTCAGGTGCCGGTAAAATGTAAGTCCCCATTCCCATAGAGTACCATTGGATTCTATTGGATTGGGGAAGCCGAAGCACCTGCATTTTTGGTAACGGTGCCGGTGCTTCCATGACCAGTCTGCCTACCGTGGCCACTGTGCCCGGCAGGGTCAGACCTGTCAAGCACAGCGGCTCCGGCAGGCAGACCTGTAATAGGCCGGTCCGGACACAACAGTGCCGATGAAGTTACCGGCACCCTTGGTTCCGGACTGGCAGGGTCCTAATGAGGCCCAGTTTCCCTTAATCAGAAAACTGTAACCGCTCAACAGTGCTCTCCAAAGTGTGCTAGGTTCACGTAAATTGCATAATGAAATTTAATTTCAATATCAAGCTGTTAATTCCCCAAAACAATTTTGGTTTTAAATTCAAAAATCTAATTGCACTCAGCACGGCACATGCATACAAATAAAGGCCAATCAACGCTGGTTGTTACTGGGGCCTCTTTTATTAAGCGCAGACCAGCATGCTGATGTGGAGAAATACTCCTTGTGTCTGCTAGGAATTGTAGTTCAAAAGAACTACCAGCAAAAGCAGCAGGCAGCAACAAAGTTTATTTTACCCAGCAAACTATAACATACTACCAGTGCTCTCACGAGTGTGCTCCGTTCAGGTAAATTGTATGATATATTTTAATTTCAATATCAAGCTGTTAATTCCCAAAAAGAATTTGTTTTAATTTCGAAATCCTAGTTGCTCTTAGCACAGCACAAACATACAAATAAAGGCCAATCAACTCAGGTCGGAACTAGGGCCTACTTTAACTAGAAGAGAAGACACAGCTGAAGCTTTGCCGACAGATGATCTGAGTTTACTGGCACTGCAACTATATCGCAGGAACCTGGTGTTCATTTGGAATTTCATCTGGTGCTGGAATGACTAGCGGTTCCAGGGCTCCTTCACTGTCATCTATGCAATGCCATGTACAGTGCATATGAAGGAGTTGCGGCGCTGGGTCCACGTATCTGATGTTCGGAAAGCCCCCTGCAACGTTCCACCTTCTCGTGAGAATGAACCAATTACCGAGTAACATTAAAGTATACTTTGCAGCTCCTTTCCTTATGCTACTACGGTTGCTCAATCCCTATAATTTGATGACAAATTTGGATTTTTCTGCATGTTTTTCTGCTTTGTCTATCCCTCTGCAGGTTCAACACTACAAGCGTTGTCTAATATATATGCTATGTTGTATATGTTGTTTTCTTTTTGGAGTTGGAATCGTGTTTCTGTGTGGTTATTTTATGTGGTGGGGCATATAAAGGGGGGTATGGAAATGAAAATGACAATAACACAGATGTATCTTTGGGGATGACACAAACTAGGAGGGGACCTGAGGCAGATATAGAATATAATCACTGTAAAGGGGTAATATTAGACACTGTGGTGGATGTGCACCACCCAGAGGCGGATAGCATGTGGTATAATCACATGCACGAAGTGGGGAGGGCTAGGTCAAACGAGAGTTGTGATGTATGCACTCTGACACCTCATGAGCTGGGCGCACCCAAGTTGTTTATACCCCAAGAAATGCCGCCTCTTAGAGCCCATTTCTAGTACACCTGGCCCTGTGCAGAATACAAAGTCTTTTCCAAGGGCCCACAGTTCAAGCAGGAATAATGCACAGAGTTGAAATGTGCCAAGAAGGAAGATCAAGTCTGGTGTAAAATAAGACCATTGCTGAAAATGGAAGAAGTGCAGTTTTCAGACGAAAAATGGCTGGCAGGAGTAGTGAGCTGTGCAGTGGGGGGCCTACTGGAGTTTTTGGAAGAGGTAGTTGCACGTGTAAATCAGAACTGTGGTGTGACATGGGGAAATGATGTGTCAAAATTGACATGGATCAATTTGAGTGAGATCCCAGCAAAAGTACAAAGGCTAGCAAAGTATTCCTTTTGTTTCTGAGGAAATGGCACTCTACCTGTAGGAACGAACATTTGTTGCAATAAAACAATGTTCATCCCTGAGCTGATTGAAGGCACCTCAGCATTAATGGAGGTCTATTGGGTTTGTGGACAATATGCGTATCTACACCTCCCACAATCATGGAGGTGCATATGCTCACTGTCCACCTTGCACTCAGCGGTTCTGGTAGTCCCTGATGCCCATCTGACTGTTAAAAATGAGCCACCCCGAGAACCAACTAAGTCCCCATCTAGCAATGCCGCCAAATGGTTGCAGATCATCGGGTGGGAGATGCTTCAGTTGGCAAACCAAATGGAGCAGGGTCTTAATTCGATAAAGATTGAATTATGGGCAATCAGGCTTATGAACCTCCAAAACAGATAGTTCTGACTTTGATCACAGATATGGAAGGAGGGTTCCCCCAAATGATGCAGTCAATGGGTTTTTGACCCATTTGATAGGGGCTCTTCATAATTTGAGAAGTGTCCTAGAAAAAGAACCAGAAGTAAATGCTGATGACAGGTTTGATTCAATGTTTTCATGAGCCCAGTCGTGGTTAGAAATAGCCATACAGTTGCTGGTTCCATTGTGGTTTTTCTGTTGGTGTCAGATGATCCTGAGATGTCGTATGCAGATCCTGCCGAAGAGTCCAATTATGATGGTGTCAATAACAGCGGGTAGAGCTCATCTTCTCACAAAACACAAGTACACCCATACTGATAGATGGGACATGGTTGTAAAACCAAGGATGATGAAAATAGAGCAGGCTTTTGGACCCCAGGTACCTTGGCCACACCCCCACCAGACCCAGAGAACTATGTAGAGCATTGGAATGATATAATAGGAGATGCAGGGTATTGCTTTATGACGGGTACTCAGGAAGAATGTGCCTGAGGGAAGTGGGGGAGGGGTTTACATCATGTGTGTAGGGCGTGGGATGATGACTGTAGAAGAAAGGAAGCAGCAGGGTTAGTTAATGGATTATTAACTAGAGGGGGAAAGTTGGGATGCATGTGAAGCATCCCAGCCATGCAAAAGTTTCAGGCTGAGAAAAACCAATTAGCACTTATAATCATGTTAGCAGGGTGAAGTTGCCGTAGCAGAAAGTGCACATATCATTTGTAGTTAGTTTTGACATATATTAGATGTCCACATATAGCAACACAGAAGGTGCAACAAATGTATTAATGTTGTGGTTGCAGAGTTTACAGATATTGCAGTGAATGTATAGGCCCGTTGTTTAGTAATTGTATACAATGTTATGTTCTTCATTGATGTGCAAAGAAAGAGTTGAAGTAGGCGGAAGATGGAGTGAGAAAGGTATTGTGGCAGAAACAAGGTCAGCGTGTTAACATGGCAGGAGTGCTGCCATGTCAGATCTTAAGGCCTAGCACACAATGAACATAAAAGAACCCAGGCTTTGGTGTGTAGCTGCAGCTCTGTTTTGTTCAGTCCCAAGATAAATCCCTTTTCCATTCCGCAGAAGAGAAGCCGAGGTCAAAGGCACCTGAGGTGCACAGATAAATGCTATTTGTATCCAACTGCAAGACCTGACTGTGGTGGGAATGGAATGTTAGTTGTAGGGAGGGCAGGTAGGGAAGTGCCCTTTGAAGGACACGTTAATGAGAATGAGGGCATGAGGTTTTGTGATTCCAAGGGGCCAAATGAAGATTTAGGGCACTACTGCGCTCTCCCAAGAGCTGCCATCCCATTTCAATTAAAAGTAGACATTCACAGGTCTGCCTTTCTTCGCGTCTCATCCACATGCGTGCAGCCTTCAGTTGTGCAATATAATGTTGCCACTTCAATCTTTATTTAGAACACACCGGCCTCTCATGTTGCTTGCCAACTCATCAGCTGTGTGCATATCTTTCTTGTCTTTATTGTCTTCCAATTTATGAGTCAAGGTTAGTAACACAGGCTTGGCCTCGCCTACCCAACTCTGCCATTCACCCGGCAGCTCAAATCTGCGGCTCCCTCTGACACTTTTTTTCCACTTGAGGTCCTGAAGGACAATCTGCTGGAAATTGTTTCTTGAGTCACACAAGCCGTTAACTTATCTTGCCAATCGGGATGCATCCCTGAAGAACACAAGCTAGCGACTGTGTGTCCTTTTAAAAAAAAAAGCCATCACTGATGTGTCTGATCTGGCTAACATTTATCCAATTTCTTTGCTTCCTTTCTATATGAAATGTATTGAGGCTTTGGTATCTCCTCGCCCTTCTTCTTTTTTTGAGTCTTCTTCTTCGCTTGACCCCTTTCAGTTGTGTTTCCGGCCAGAAAGAGGCACTGAGAGTGTTCTGGTATCAGTTGTGGTCGATTGACAGAGGTAGTGTGCCCTGATACTGCTCAATCTGTCAGCGGCTTTTGACACCATTGACCACTCCATTCTCATGTCCCGCCTGGTCTCGGCTGGCCTCTGAGGAGCTGTCCTGGCCTGGTTTACCTCTTTTCTGACTGGCAGGGGCCACTCACTATCTTTACCTCTCTTTCTCTACTCCTCTTTAACATTGTCCTGTGGTGTTCCTCAGGAATCCGCCTTGTCCCCAATGTTATTTAACATCTATGTCCAGCCGCTGGTTGGGCTCACCTGCTCTTACAGCTTCAGGTGCTACTCGTACGCGGACGACACGGAGATCCTGGTTCATTTAGATCATGACCAGCCTAAAGTGTCGTTCCGTTTGTGTGAGTGCCTGGGAGCCATGAAGGGCTGGATGTGCAACAACTGGCCTAAACTCAATCGGGCTAAGACCTAGGTTCTGGTGGAGGGCGCGTCTACTTCTGTCACAGGTTCTCGGTCTCCCTCTTTTTGACCATCTGTACTTGGTGATTTTCCTATTCCAGTGACGGTTGTGAAAAATGTGGGTGTTCATCTGTCACCTTCCCTCTCTAAGGCTTCTCAAGTTTGTGCAGTTTGCAAAACTGCTAATTTTTTAATGAAGGTGCTTCGTAGGGTTTTGCCATTTCTGCCGCCCTCCTTCATTCGGCTGTGGTTGCCTCTCTTGCCACCAGTTGCCTACACTACTGCAAAGCCCTGTATCTAGCTCAGCCTAGTGGTCTGATCCATTGCCTTCGGTTGTTGCAGAACTGGCAGAACCTGGCGGCTCAGTGGCCACAGACACTCCTTATCGGTCTCACATCAGTCCAGTCCTCAGACTTCCTCACTGGCTTCCAATGGAAAAAAGGATCGTTTTTAAATTGTTATGCCTGGTTCATCGGGTTTATTATAAGGAAGGCGCAGATTTTCTTCAGGATAAGTTTCTGCCATGTATCCCAAGTAGGGCTCTCCGTTCTACCCACGATTGCTTGGCTGTGGTTCCCCAGTTTCATTTGAACAGACTGGGAGGCTGGGCCTTCTCAGTGGCGGCTAGCAAGCTGTGGAATGATCCCTGGCAAGTTTGAGACTTACCAAAACCCCTTGCCATTCTGCCGTCACCTGAAAACTCTGGTATTTTAGCTTTGGGCTGGTTATTGTTTTCTATGTGTTATCCTCGAGCCAAGATGCCTTTCGGGTTACGTGTGTGCTATAAATATTCTTAACATAACATCATTGGCTGAAGAAAATGGCATTCCTGTTGCATTTGTGCTAAAAATGTTTCGTACCTTTGTGTGTTTTCGTACCTTCAAGAGCTTGAATCTTTGCTGCTTCTAGGTGGGCGCAATTGCTTTCTGAAGACTAACAGCTCTAGGAGACCTGGGAGAACATGATTACGTGCTTCCTCAAACCTTATGATAGTGTTTTCTGATGTTCAGAGCTACAGCCCTTGGGCTGACGTTGAATGTTGAGTTCATTTCCCTTACCCCACCTTCCCATCCTGGTTGGTTTTCTGCCCCACTTTTGCAGCGTTCGAATAAACCGTTGCTCTGCATATTGTGCGTTACAAACCTCTTGAATGAATAAATAATAAAATAAATGTTTTGAATGACTTGCAGAAGTATTCATCAGGATTTCTGGAAAAGGCTTGTGTCCAGTCTTCTGGTTTCCTGTCGACTGCTATCTTTAAAAAATGGGAAATAAAACCGATTTCATGTTTTAAGAAAACAATATAGTATACACTAGATGAGTTTCGTCGATTTTAAATCTTGCATATTAGTGAAAATTTTGAGGAGCAAAATATACATATTTTCAATAAAAAATATGGTAAACCTTTGTACCTGAAAATCTTGAGATTTCTAGGTTTGGCAAGCAGATATGCAGGAAAATCACACAACCCGTGATGAAATAGTGACAATTTGCCAGGCTGTCACCAGTGGCCGACTGGACACCAGGAAAGTCTAGCGATTTCCCCGTGGGCATCTGTACCAGAGGCTTGTTCTCTGAAAGCACTCAGAACTTTTGATATTGCTGCTTGCAGCACATATAATTAGTATGCTATTTGCACTTGCACAGTGTAATACGGGGCCACTTTGAACAAAACATTAACAGCCTCCTTTGGTTCCTATTCCAATCCTGGCTGCCACTTTTCATAAGGGAAAACATTGTACCCGATGCATGCCCATGTTAAAACAGTTCTGGTTCAACCAAGTTTACAATTGCAATGCTTACTTTATAAAGACACCTTTGCTAATTAAATGCAGCATTATAAAACCACTTTTAATTAAATAGCACATTTTGTCTCTTTGCTTTACTCATAAAGATGTATATTTCACACCTCTCCAACTCCAAATATGAAAACATGCAAAAAGGAACAACCTACAATATACGCATTTCGGAGTAAAATCACTCTAGGATGAAATGCTGGCAAGTCTGAAGTACACATCTCACCCACAAGGCTTTGCCAGTATCAAGAATATGAAGATTGTTGGGAGGCAGATGAACAAGTCACCCATAGCGTCTGCCCCTCCCCCGCATCAATATCGCAAAGGTGAAAGACGTTATTCACTGAGACAGCTGTCCCGCCCTTATCGCCCCCAGGTACAGCAGTGCTTGGGAACAATGTGAGCTGAAGATGGTAAAAGCCTTCTAACCAGCATTGTAACACTAACAGAGCATGCATTAAACATGAAGCAAACATGCACTCCACATGAAGAACACACACAGCAGGTAATATATGCTTTTAGACACAAAGAATACTTACATAGCATCCACAGACATGAAGAACACTAACATGATCAATCTTGAAGGTGAATGCATCATGAACGGCATGCAATATGGCTCGCTAACATAGACTCAAGACTGTCCTGAGGCAGCCAAAATGGAAGCCGCAACACGACATTAAATGAGCACAGGCCTCACAGCCTCAGGCAAACTCAATAGGCTGAATCCACAGAAATACTTATATATGCAGAGTTCAGGTAGTAGCTGGCAACTTGTGCCAAGGTTAGAGTGAAATTAGGGAGGATCGGTATGGCCGAACGAAGGCACATGATAGCAATTGCCATGACGCAAGCAGTATACTCAGAGATTAATTAAATAAAGTTTTATAAGAGCACAATCAGCATTTGTTAGACAGTTGCTGTACAACAGTAAGCCAAAAACTCTATAAAGAGTAACTCAAGAGTGTCCCCAGTGGTAATAGAAAATCTGACACACACATTAATATCAGCTAAAATCTCAATAAATAAGAGGTCAATCTATTCCAAACATGGCTCCATCGCATGTGATCCCTTATTGTAGAACACTGGCAATTCATTAGAAGTGAACACATGTAGGACACCGGCAATGCTCCCTACCCATGCACATATACATGATGTGCAACAACAGGCTAAATGCTGAGGGTTCGCCCCGTCTCTTGGCCTGAGAATGAGAGATGGTAACTTTTAATTGATGGAAGAATGTTACATGGGCCTTTTCCCCCTACTCTATGTCAGACTCATACCCTGATGACCTGCCACATGTCCAAGGTTGATAAGCAATATGCCAACCTATCAAAATCCTTAGAGACATGCCGCCCATGAAGTAGTATGCCAGGCAACCTCGTGTCATGAAGATGATGTAGTTTAACAGTAGCCATCAGAGATGAATAACCCAATTAAAATGTTTAACACTTATGGAATCTATATGTAGTCCAACCCACCAACATATCCCCATTCCCATAGGTTTTGTAAACTAGTACTATGTTAGGGCGTCATTGATGACACATTTGTGGTATTAAAACAGCTGCTTTTCAAGAATGGTGACGGTGTATCCAACCTCCCCATTTCCATTGAGCCCTATGGGGCTCAAATGGGAATGGGGAGCATTTTATTCCGGCGCCCGCGAATGGGCAATTACCGGGTCCGGAATTGAAACTTCGATCAATGTGAAATTCATTGCATAATACATAACAATAATAAAGCATTAACAGCCTTCAAATGTCAACGCTTCGAAATTTCATTTTAACTAAATCACAGTGCATCTGATGTTCATAAAATCAACTTCACGCTCGAGCAAAACGGTTAGGGCAGATTAACATAGAATGAGATTTCAGGAGGAGGGGAACAAACAGAGCAAGGAAAAGGGAAGAGGGAAAAGAAAGGAAAAAAAAGAAAATTGCCCATTTTAATAGAATGGAAGACACAGGTGTAGATAATAGGAATTTGAATGCTGCCCTCTAATTATCACAGCGGGCATGGAACAGCAGATGTTTCGAGATACGATTTCTTATTTCTCTGTACCAGCTGACAAACAATTAAAAGTGTAGACCATCTTCTGACATACAAAGTCAACCATCACAAATGACAGGTTTATTGGGGTCATTCTCTTCTCTAGACAATGGGCCTCATTATGAGTTAGCCAGTCCAGAAACAAGGGTGCCGGTAAGCTCACTGGCCCCCTTGTTTCCAGACCGGCAAATTACAAGTCTGCCTGCCATGGCCGTTGTGCCCGACAGGTCTGACCCAGCCGGGCGAAGAAGCCACGGTAGGCAGACTCTTCGCGGGAGCACACACACGTGTACCCATTCTCATAGAGTCCCATAGCACTCTATGGGAATGGGGATTTACAAATGTACTGGCGCCTTACTTCCCGGCCGCTGGACTCATAATGGATCGGTGGCACCGGGAGGTCAGGCACCAGTAAATTATTCCCAGTCCCGTGCCAACCCACCGGTAGCACCGGAAGCGTTACCGCCAGACTCGGAATGAGGCCCAATGTAAATAAAAGTGGTAATTGGTCAAGGCATATCCTAGTAAAAAAAAAAAATCCTCATATTTATCTGGAATCCCATATTCATATTGCAGGGCTCTTTAAAGTTGGTAATCAAGAAATATTTCAGCATAGACAGTTTCTCTCTGGTAGATTAATGAAATGTTGAGATGAGGTTATTTTTTATTGAATATATTTTTATGGACGTGTGTCTGAAATAATGTTTTGTACACATTTTTCGTTTCCACCTCATGGTATTATGTAGCATGTAACATTTATTTTTGAAAGGTTGATATTTTCAGCCAACCAAAATAAAAAAAATAAAAAATATATATAAAGTTTAATGATGATGAGTAGGTATTGGGGAAGAAAATAAATCAAAAGGAAGGTGAGGAGTGGACACAAAAGGAAAGAAATGGAAGTTTGGTTTGGAATGAGACCAGAGATGAGTCTGGTTCACAGACAAAAAGAATCAATAATTCACTTAATGAGGGGGGGTCTCAAATTGATAGGTTGAGCACAGAGCCCAAACAGAACGTTTTTCTTGCTGGTGATAAGTCAGGGAGTCCTCCACGGCTTCTTGTTCCATTGCGGCCATGTTGGGCTATGAGAGGGGACCAGATTGCATTTCAAATTTTGCAGTCTCCTAAACCAAGGGTCTAAAACCCGGTACACCCTGTTTCGGCACCGCCGGTTCGGTGCAGACTGCTCCGAGCAGCACAGCCCCCACCTTCGCGGGCCCGGCTGTGTTTTCTGCGTGGCTGTGGTGAAGAACTTGCAGGACATTTATGTGCGGCCAGTTTGGCGCGGGCTGCCACGGCGAACCGGCTCCTGCGCCGACGCGGCCACGCCGAACTGGCTCCTGCGCCGACGCGGCCATGCCGAACCGACTCCTACGCCGAATCGGCCGCACCAAATCGTCCTACGCCGAACCGGCCACGCTGAAATTTCCTGCTCCGCTAAAACCTACGGCTCGCCAGATGTTTGGACTACAACTCCCATGACCCCTCACCATTGGCTTTGCTGGCTAGGGTTAAGGGGAGTTTTAGTCAAAAGCATCTGGTGAGCCAAATGTTGCAGACTCCTGATCTAGGCCAACGTCCATAAATGCTACGGTACCTGTTGTTGTTGCAATGCCTTTATCGAAAAGAAAATACATCAGCTTTGGAGATCTCTGAGTGATATCTAAATGGATACTGATATTTTTATATACCGCCACTTGGTCCGGTGGTATTACCGTCGGATTACAAGTGGCGGTATGCGTCCTCATTTTTTTCAGTCCGTAGGACTCAATGTGGCATTTTCAACACAATTACTGCAGCAGTAATTGGGGCGTTAGTAACTGCACCGAAAATGGGCAGAAAGTCGGCGCATTCACCTCCAACTTTCCTCGAGGCTTGTGAATGGGCAGTGCAGTAATGCAGCAGTAACGCTATTACCGCCACATTTTTACCACACTGCCCAATTTATGATGAGGCCCTTTGTCTTATCCAAGGCTGCGATGATGGTCGTATCTCGTTGAAGATTCAGCGAGATGTAATACCTAGGTATACTAAGTATCTCACCTTCTTCGGTGCACATTTCTTAGTGATCTTTAGAAGTATTGTAGCTAATCTGTATGCTGTCCTTTTTCAGTATGTAGCTTTAGTATCCAGATGTTTTTTAAGACAATGGGCCTCATTACAAGGTTGGAGGTAGCCTTGCTGGTAAAACCGGCAAGGCTACCTCCAAACCGGCAAGAAATCCGGCACCCGCGAATGGGCAATTACCGGGGTATTCCGGCCCCACCAGACCGGTTATTGCCCTTTTGCAGGTGCCGGTAGATCAATGGGAATGGGGATGCCTGTAGCATCGGCATGGTTCATTACCGCCAGGCCAGAGGCGTTGCTAGGGGGTGGCTAAAGGGGCTATAGCCCCAGGTCTTTTGGTTGTAGCCCCGGATAGAATCTCAGGAGCTACAACCAAAAGGCTAGCTAGCCCCCAGTCCCTACAGTTCCGACATTAGCATAGCCCCGGGTCTTTTCCAGACCTAGCAACACCCCTGCGCCAGGCCATGCCTGGCGGAATGAAAGGCACCCACAAGCACAACTCTGAGTTTGCCAGTCCGGATACAACGGTACCGGCAAGCTTACCGGTACCGTTGAATCCGGTCCAGCAACCTCGTAATGAAGCCCAATATAAAGGAGGAAAGGACACTAGAAAGAAACTGAATTTGAGGGAATAGCATCTGCCTCCCCTCTGAGCAGAGGATGCAGAAACCCCAGGTTCTCCCGGGTGCAAGGAGGAACTCGTTGTTTTAGATTATGCAGGCACTGGAGTCTTTTCTCATGTCGGGCACGATCTTGACCAATTGATATGATATGATATGATATGATGTGGCATTTATAACGTGCCTATACACTATTGATTCAAGGCGCGACGAGGCAAGGGAGGGGGACAGAGGGAGGACATAGACAAACGATCTTAATAGGCCAAGTGACATTGAGATTGCGCAAGTGCAGGGGATTGTACAAATATACATATTTGGCAGTTACAGCCCTTAATTGTTTACAAATCATGCATGTAAATTAACTGATACCAAGGCAAACGCTGATTAAACAGACATTTCAATCTACTGGGTGGAAGCCCTTTTCATTGGATTACCCATTTTGCAACTAAGTAGTCTGCTGAAAAGCAAACAAACAAACACTCTGGCAGGTGTGATGAAACTGGTGATGTCATCACTACTTTCCTGGGGAAACCTCCCCTCTGGTGGCCAGGGAAGGGCAGAAGCTACCTACCTCTGACGCTGGCGGTCGCTATCTGCAGGAGGACCGCATGGGGTAGAGCACCCTCGGGGAAATAGGGGTGACCCAACAGAAGAAACTTGGCATACCTCCCCATCTCTAAGGGATAATGCATCCATTTATTTCCATCTAATCTATGTATGGCATATTGTGAGATAATACATCCCAGTGAAGGTAACAGAATCGCCCACATATAGCTTTATGAGAAGACTGGGACGAGGAGGAGGGATCAAATAATGAAGATTACTACGACCACAAAGAACAGTGTGCATACTAGATACTAAAACCAGAGTGGAAAACCAAGACTTTTCACTCATAACTCGTGTCTAGCCTATCTTGCACATTGTAATGAGTTGATCGTATTTAAAAGAATATGAATTCATCTATATTGAATTTATTAAATTGGTTGTGTTCGTAGCATTTTTAGATTCTGCATATATTTTAGTTGTCGGTTCATGTAGGCATTTCATCGCTGACACATTACCTTTTGTCTGTCATTTATTGTAACTCGGTTTGTTTTTGCTCAGACCTCGTTGTGGCGTTGCCCCGTGAGGGTATGCGCACGCGGCGGCGTAACGTTGCACGTCGCCGCGTGCGGCTTAAATAAACGGGGCGTGCCCGGCCGCAGCAGAGCGACCGGGGAGCCCGAAACACACGGACGTGTCCGGCGTGGGGTCTGTGGGTGGAGGGGCTCACGGGCACGCATGGGGGCATCCTGAGACCCCCAACAGTGGCGACGAGTGTTCTGGATGCCCGGGCCCGGCGGTGAGAGTCATCCGGGAGAATTTTTCCATTCGTCGGAACATCCGTGGATGTTTCGTCTTACGCCGTGGCCACGGACCATACACGCGGCTGGCGGCCATTTTGCACACGTGGTTGAGGAACTTCCAGGAGCTCCGGTTTGGAGTCGGAAGGTGATCCGAGCCAAATTTTTGGATATGCTGACTGCGGGCAGCCTAACCTGCAGGCCCATGCCTGGGTTTTGATGTTTTGGCCAATTTTGGGTCTCTGACGTTGTGTAGTAGCTGGGAGACGGACTGAGGTGGCTGGGCTTTCTCAGCCCACTCCAATTTTCAAGCTCAATTTTTGGAACCTCCAGCTTGAGAAAGCTTCTTTAACCCCTTCATCATCACGAGGGTGGTGGCAGTGTGGGGAGAGGTCCAAGTTGCGGCCCTTAGGACTGGAACGAGGGTGCCTGTGCGCTTGGGCCTGTGAGTGATATCGACGCCCTGGAGGGTGCGGCTGCCACGACCTCGGAGGATTCACAGGATGAAGGCTTGGCAGATCTATTTCGGCAGAATCCCCCCGCGGTAGGTGCCGCTCAACAACCCCCTCTGGCCATGGCCCAGGGCAGGGCGCAAGCAGCCCTGCAGCCCATTCCAGAATTTGACACTGCAGGTCCCCCATCCAGTCTGGGCCCCCGGTGGAGAAGATGGATCGGACGTCTGGACATGTATTTCCGGGCCGCCCAGGTGACGGACAATGATAGTATGGTGGCGACTATGTTATATTCAGCCGGAGTCGCCGTCCAAGAGATATTTGAATCACTGACTCCGGTGGACAACTCCTACGACCAAGCCAAAGCCGCTCTCCTCGCACACTTCATTCCCCTTGCCAACGTGGATTACGAGAGATTCGTCATGCTGTCGGCCAGGCAGAAGGAGGATGAGACTCTCGACACCTTCTATGGTCGCCTGCGCCGCCTCTCCCAAGGGTGTGCGTGGGGGGATGCGGAGGACATGATACAGACCATGCTAATCCAGGCTTGTTCATCGGGAAAACTGAGGCGGCAGGTCCTGAGAGAGCCCGGCCTCACCTTACCCCGCATCCTGGAGCTGGGGCGGTGTCATGAGGTAGCCGAGACCCGTGCCAGCAAAATGGAAGCCGGATCCCGCGCCGCGCGGCTGGAAGAGGTGTGCACCATCTGGTGGGGCGGCAGAGGGGTGCGAAGGCCCGGTGGTGCTCCCAGAGACAGAGCAGGAAAACCCGTGGAATCATGCCAAAAGTGTGGCTATGACCTCCCCCACTCATCTGAGTGTGTGGCAATGGGGAAGATCTGTGGACGCTGCGGGATACCCGACCATTTCTCGAGGGTGTGCAGGGCGACCCTACCTGTACTGATTCCGAGAGGGCAGCCTCGACTGTGGACTCCTCGCCAGAATCGCCCGCCCAATGTAGCTCAGGTGACGCAGGCGGAAGAGGATGCGCCGGCGGAGGAAGCTGAGGAGGAGGACGAGGAAAACATTTTCTTCATCTCCAGCGTGGATGTCCTAAAAGGGAGGAGCAGGAGACAGCCGAGATGTGTCGTGGAGGTGAACTGCTCGCCTGTCCCGGTGCTGGTCGACACTGGGGCATCAGTCAATGTAATGGCGAGAGGACATTATGCCGCGCTCAAACCACCACCGAGTCTGGCGACGCCAAGAGCCCGCATATTTGCATTTGGGGGGCGGGAGCCCTTGCCATTGGACGGTGCGTTCGTTGCAAAGGTGGAGCATGACGGGTCCATGATTAAGGCCCGATTCTACGTGACTCCAGTGAGCAGCAACACCCTGTTGAGTTGTGCGGCAGCGGAGGCTCTTGGCATCGTGCGTTTCGCATACTCAGTCTACCTAGAGGACATAAACGACCTGCTGGACAAGTATGCTGCCATCTTTAAGGGGATTGGGAGAATGAATGGTGACCCGGTGAGGCTCCACATTGATGTGTCGGTGCAGCCGGTGGCTCTGAAACATAGGAGGATCCCTTTTTATCTGAGGGACCAGGTTGACAAGGAACTAGACAACCTGGTGAACCTGGAAATAATCGAGAAGGTGGAGGGCCCGACACCCTGGGTGTCCCCCATAGTAGTGGCGAGGAAACCGAAACAGCCGGACTCTGTCCGGATCTGTGTGGACATGAGGTTGCCCAACAAGGCCATCAGGAGAGAACGGCACTTGACCCCGACCATCGATGACATAATCGCAGAAGTGCAGGGGGCCAGGTTCTTCTCCAAGTTGGACCTATGAGCCGGATACCATCAAGTTGTCCTCCACCCAGAGTCCCGCTACATCACGACCTTCACTACTCACAGGGGGCTGTATCGATACAAGCGGCTGAGCTTCGGAGTATCATCAGCAGCCGAAGTGTTTCAAAACTTAATTCGAGGCGCCCTCGCAGATCTGGAGGGCGTCCTCAACATTAGTGACGATATTCTGGTCTTCGCCAAGACTGAGCTGGACCATCTGAAACGTCTTGCCAAGACCCTCGAGAGGCTGCAGTCGCTGGGGCTCACCCTCCACAAGGACAAGTGCGAGTTCCTCCGCCCGACCATTGAGTTCTTTGGGTTCATATTCAAGGAGGGCGGTGTATCGCCGGACCCGAAGAAGGTCCGTGACATCAAGACAGCGCGACCGCCTGAGTCGGCATCGGACGTGCAAAGCTTCCTGGGTATGGTGACATACTGCGGGCGCTTCATCCGGAACCTGGCCTCGAGGTCGGAGCCACTCAGGGCCCTGACAAAGAAAGATACAGCCTGGCAGTGGGGCCCGTTGGAGCAGTCGGCGTTCGAGGACATCAAGGGCACCCTGACAGCAGATGATACCGTGGCCTTCTTTGACCCGGCCCTTGAGTCTGAAATTGTGGTGGACGCGAGCCCGTTCGGCCTGGGAGCTGTGCTCACTCAAGTGGGCTGAGATGGAGGAATCAGACCTGTGGCCTACGCCAGCAAAGCCCTCTCCGAAACCGAACAGAGATACTCCCAGATAGAGCGCGAAGCTCTGGCCGTCCTGTGGGGCTGTCAGCACTTTCGGCTGTATGTGCTGGGAAGACCTGTAATGGTGGTGACGGACCATAAGCCACTGCTCCCGATAATGGCTGGATCATCATCGAAGCCGCCGGCCAGAATCGAGAGGTGGATGCTTGCCCTCTTGGAATATGGCGCCACCCTGATCTACCGGCCGGGTGCCAACAACGCGGCTGACTACCTGTCCCGACACCCGGAAGGTGGTGGAGGATCAGTGCGAGACTCCTGCGCCGAGGAAGCCGACGACCACATCAGAATGGTGGTAGAGGGTGCCACTCCCAACGCAATGCCGCTACCCGAACTGGAGGCTGCAGCGGCCAACGACGAGTGCTTCCGCATATTGAGAAGCTCAATGCGATCGGGATCCTGGAAATCCGTGCTGGAGCTGGTGGCGGGGCGCACTCAAGAGGCCAAAGTGACCCTCGAGCAACTCTGGAAAGTGAAGGACGAGCTGTCCTTCTCAGAGTCAGGCCTTCTGCTGCGGGGAGATCGCCTGGTGGTGCCGGGCTCCAAAGTCAATGAGGTCATCAGTCTGGCACACCAGGGACACCAAGGAGCCGCCAAGACGAAGGCGAGACTGAGGCTGAAGGTGTGGTTTCCAGAGCTAGAAAGGAAGGTGGACGACTTTGTGGCGGCCTGCGTGTGGTGCCAGGCGGCCTCCCCGGTCCAGCGGGAGCCTGAGATCGAGGTAATGCCACGAGGGACCCGTCCGTGGGAGATCGTACATGCAGACTTTGGATCCACAGCTGTGGGCACCCACTTCCTGGCCATTGTGGATGAATACTCCCGATACCCCGAGGTAGAGTTCGTCGAGTCAGTGGCTTTTGAGCACGTGGTGGGAGCAGTGGAGAAGATCTTTGCCACCCATGGGTTTCCTGTAACCCTATGTTCGGACAATGGGTCCCCATTCCAGAGCGCACGGTTCTCGGAGTTCCTGGAGAGCTGCGGAGTGACACACAGGAAGGTATCCCCGCTGTGGCCCGTGCGAACGGGGACGCAGAGCGGCTGATGAGAACACTGAATAAAACATTCCGAATAGCCCAAGGGCAGGGCCAGCCCCTCCAGCGGGCACTATACCAATTCCTGAGGGTATACCGCACCACCCCACACGCCTCGACAGGGGTTGCCCCGGCGGAAGTCTTATTCCGACGATGCCCCCGAGGCCTCCTGCCGGAGGTACGAGAAAAGGAGCCCGGCGTGATAGACGATCAACGGGTGGAGGCGGAGCGACAGATAAGGACACTCCAAGAAAATATCCGGCGGGGTCTCCGTCCACAGCGGCTGGAACCGGGGGACAAAGTGCTGATCCGGAACCGGCATCCTCATGGCAAGCTCTCGCTCCCGTATGAACCGGAGCCACTGGATGTGGTTGCAGTAAAAGGGTCAATGGTGACGGCCTCGGATGGGAAATCGGCCGTCACTCGGAATGTGAGTTTCTTTAAGAAGCTGGGTGACTCTCGAGCCGAACTCCCGCCGGACCCGGATGAGACGGACCTCCCGGATGAAGACACCCCCCGGGGGGAACTCTCGGGGTCGCCAGATCGAGGGACTGGAACCAAAGGAAGTCCTGCGGTGGAGGTAGGCGGGAGGTACCCCCAGAGGGCTGGGCGAGGGAAACCTGCCTACCTCGGGGACTATGTGTTGGGACCGATTGATTGTGTTCCGGAGTGAGGGGACTCGGGTGGCTGACATTAAAGGGGCATGGGCTCTGAGTTTTCAATTGTTGTTTTGTGTGCAGTGCAATATTTAGAAGTGTGTGTTGTTGTTGTTCCTCTCGGAAAAAGGAGGAGTGTGGCGTTGCCCTGTGAGGGTATGCGCACGCGGCGGCGTGACGTTGCACGTCGCCACGTGCGGCTTAAATAAACGGGGCGTGCCCGGCCGCAGCAGACCGACCGGGGAGTCCGAAACACACGGACGTGTCCGGCGTGAGGTCTGTGGGTGGAGGGGCTCACGGGCACGCATGGGGGCATCCTGAGACCCCCAACACTCGTGTTCTTTGCTGAGCAGCGAACTACAATCCCCAGTGGATTGTAGTCCGGGCGCCTGTTTTACAAATTGTCGGGTGTGTCAGCCCCGGCATGTCAGGAACTAGCAAGTCTGCTAGCATTCAAACATGATTTCCCACGCCAGCGTTATTCTTAACTCTTGTCTACAGACGCTGCGGGTCTATTTTTTTTCTAGCTTATTTTGCACTAGCTGGCCTATTTTGCATATTATAACGAGTTGATCGTATTTTAAAAAATAGTAATTTATCTAGATTGAATGTATTAAATTGGTTGTGTTCATAGCATTTTTAGATTCTGCATAGATTTTAGTTGTCGGTTCATGTAGGCATTTCAACACTGACAGCTTCTGTTTGTCATTTATTGCAACATAGGGCCTCATTACGACCCTGGCGGTAAGGGGTTTACGCCAGCGTTAGCTGCGCCGACCCCTTACCGCCAATTACGAGGTCCCTTAGCGCCATGGCGCTTCTAACACCTGCTTTTAGCAGGTGTTAAAATCCATGGCGCTAAGGGACCATGGAGTTAATTACGCCACCGTAATTTACGGTGGCGTAATTAACGCCTTCCCCACTCCCATTATGCCCTATGGGGCAAAAATGGGAATGGGGAAGGGTAAATGGGGATTGGGGACTTACCGCCCCGCCAAGGTCGGAATGGGGCGGTAAGTCCGCCAACCACCATGGCGTAAACGTAGTTTACGCCATGGTGGTAAAGTCACGGCCCAGGCGGTAACTTACCGCCTGGGTCGTAATGAGGCCCACAGACTGCTTTTGGTCAGACCTCGTGTTCTTTGCTGTGCAGCGAACTACAATCCCCAGTGCATTGTCATACCTCTCAACCTTTTTTGATACCAAGGCGGGTGAAAACCCAGAAAGGCCATAAACATAAAAGTAGGACTGCCGTAAAAACATGAAACGGCAGTCCTACTTCTATGTCGCGGACCTTTTACGGGAGGGGGGTGGGGAGGAATGCTCCCAGGCACAATCCTCTCATTGGAAGAGAGCGCCAGGGAGGGGAAGGGGGAGGAAATGGGGGCGTGAAAAGCATGACACTTGCTTTTCACGCCTCCATTCTCGCAGGAAGAGTCGCGCCGGGACCCGATTTCGGGATCTCGAAATCGGGTCCCAGCAAAAATATGAATCGCAGCTCCCACCTTTGCCAAGGCGGGTGAAACAGATGAGCTGGCGGGTGGGCGGGTGTGTAGATGCTTTGGTGGGTGACACCCGCCAAAAGCGGGTGAGTTGAGAGCTATGGCATTGTAGTCCTGGCGCCTATTTTACTAATTGTCAGGCTTGTCAGCGCTGGTGCGTCAGGGACTAGCAAGTCTGCGTAAGTCTGCATAGGACATGCCGCCACTGACCTCCTGTTTGTTTTCTGGAGAGCTTCAACGCGGAATGGTCCAACTTCTGAGTGTTGCATTGCTGGTAAGACTAGGAGTATGAAGGTGACTTTGGGTGCCTTGCTTCATAAAAAGAAAGTACGAAGATTGTCCATTATCGAGAAAAACTGTATGCTCGATTCTGATTATGCTCCCATGCGGATAGTCCCTAGCGCACCTTCGGTGGCTACCACCGCTACTGCACTTGATCACATGCCTCTTGCTAGGAACACTTATCATGTGACACAATCTGATCAGCCTATCGCAGGCCTGCGCACTCTGGCCTCTCAAGGAAGCAGGGATTTTAAACCTATTGTGCATGCATGCAGCTACACATATGGATTTGATTGCTAGGCTATGGATTCTTCTGATAAAATCGAGAATTTTGCAAGGGAAGCTTTTCACTGCCACTGTTTAACGTAATCTGTTGGCCACTATGTCATCTCCTGGATACCCTTGGAGTTCATTTCACAAACTCTGCAGATGACACTCGGAGCTGAGTGGCAACTACAAAAAAGATGCAGAAAAAACGTCCACAGTCTATGGAGCAATTCAGAGCTGGATGACAATCAGCGGAATGTGCCTGAATGGAGATAAAACAGAACTATTGATCTTTGGCTCCTCCCAGGCCCATGCCAAGCTTCAAGCCCAATATGTCAGTTTTGATATTGAGACACACTATATTGAAGCAGGTAACAAAGTTAAAACATTGGGGATAACTCTTGAAACATCATTGAGTATGTCTACTCATATCAACAGTGTTATAGGCAAGACCCAAAATCTTCTTAGACTGCTGAGATTGGTGAAGTCTTATGTCTCTGAAATGAATTGCTCGATGCTAGTTCAGGCTATCATAATGCCCAGAATCGACTATTGGCGCGCTTTATTGATCGGGCAAATAAACGCTGATTAAAAAACTTCAAATACCATAAAATGATGCGTTTGGATAGTGAAGAATGTTCCTAGGAACAAAGTCCATTGTGGCTCCCAGTGAAAGCCAGAATTTGCTTCAAAACCCTCACGATTGTCCACAAATGTCTCTATGGTCAAGCCCCTTGGTATTTTAAAGAATGTATTACTGTACAAAATCTTACCAGAACTACTGTCTGCCGATATTATGGGACTGATCTGCCGCAAGAGCAAGCAGGTCAAAGGGAATGGTCGTTCATTCCCGGTGCAAGCTGCCCAAGAATGGAAAAAACTTGTTTACACTGCGTACCACAAAAGAACCCTTGAGTTTTAGGAAACAACTGAAAACCAGTGTCCGGTCAAAGGGTTGAATACATTGTTTTGAAATACAATAGTTTCGAAACAAAAGGACCGAAAACAAAAAAGTCGAATGCCCTTTTTTAAATGTATTTCTTTTTTTGGGCTTTTCGTATAGGCCGGGCGCGGACGACGCATCAGTCCAAGGCAACAACAGGCGGCAGACAGAACCGGTGGATGCAAAGGTCATCAAAGCCACCAAAGAATGCTGGCGAGCACAGGCAGAAGGGTTGGGAAGCCTGGGCCTTTTGTCTGGTCTACCACGTACCAGAAAGAGTACCCAATAAAAACTGCTGATGCTGGAACAGAGATATAGGAACCCTGGGACCATGTGTAAAGGTCCAAGATCTGTATGGAGAAGAGACTGAGAGCCATTGTATGATTGGAAAGCAAGCTGAAGCTAAAACCAATTTACTTGGGAACATGGAGAGAAGTACATATTATAATTTGGAAAGGCCTGGCAAAGAAGTGTACCGGGCACAGAAAGGAGCGAGTTCGGGACTCGCACCCAATTGTGAACTGTGCAAACAGAATATTTTGAAACATCCATTCAGGGGAAGCGAAAGTCCCAGAAAATACTGAACTGTGAATGAAACTATTACAGAATCTTGACAGGAGAGTATAACAGGAACCCAAGTGGAAGTGAATTGTGAATGGAAGTGTTGTAGTGTCATGGCAGGAGAGCATACCAGGATCCCAAGTTAAAGTAAATTGTGAATGGAAGTACTGCAGAATCCTGGCAGGAGAGTATATCAGGAACCCAAGTGGAAGTGAATTATGAATGGAAGTATTAGAGTCCTTGCAGGAGGGTATACCAGGAACCATGTGGAAGGAAATGATAAACTGTGTATGAAGGAAAATAAAAGGAAGAACAATACCCCTTTAAACATATGGAACATTGTAATTGTAGTCCAGGGGAAGGGTAAAACCCCTGAAGGTCTTAATGTTTTTTTTAATGGAATTGGTATAAACTCCTGGCAGGAGACTATACAAGGTGAAGAGTGGAAACTATTGGTGAACTGTATAAATTGAATAGAACTGAGAACGTTAAAGGAAGCAGGGGGAGAAAACCTCTCCTGAAGTGGAAGGAACTTTGATTAATTTATTTGCACCTTTTGGAACTTTACTTTGAACTGCTGGAGAATAGATGCAGGAGTCAGCTAAAGAGACTTTGCCCTTTTCACATTATATTAGGTCTAGCATGTGAGGGTCAGGTTAGGGTTTCGGACACAGGATGGAGGACTTCTTTTAATCTTGGACATTCTGACAGTAACCTTATTTATTTTTGCAGAGGCAGGGTAACCCCTCATAGAGTCAGGCAACAATAGGACTTCATCCAACCCCCTTTCTTTTTTTGTTTATAAATAAAGGTCTATGGCAACCAAAATAATGTCTCTGTGTCTGACTCTTACTCTTGACTCCTCACGCAGGTCACCTAATGAACACACAAGGAATAGGCATTGCATTGTGAAGATCTTTATTCTTAAGCTATAAATGGGTCCAGATGTACTTCGGTCGCTCAGAGTGCTAAAAGGACCTGACTGTCTCAAGTCTTTCTTTTTAGTCCTTTGTCTAAGAATTGGTGAGTCTTTCAGTCTCTTATGTTTATGTAACTCTCTTTTGTCACACCAGGAGATACAGGGGTCATCAGAAACTTTGGACTATGTCAGCCTCTTCTCTCCTTCTAGGCAGTAGATGATTAACCAGTTGATTTGATGGTATTTGATTTGGAATTTGTATTGCGCATATCCTTTCAGAACCAAGCAGGGGACCTGCATCTAGGTGCAACTCTTCCATTGCTACATAACCAGTTTGAGCCCAATCAACACAAGGAAATTATTGAAACAGGTAGGTCTTCAATTTTTTTAAGAAAAAGGAAAATGGAGGATGTTTTTAGCAGGCATTGTATTCCAGAGACGGGGGCCCCTGATTGAGAAACATTGGTCACCACGAAAGATAAAATGGGATGGTGCCAACACCAGCTGATTTTGCCTCATCGAGCAGAAAGAGCTAGGCAGGTGATAGAGCCTGATTTTGGAAACCAGATAGCTAAGTGCCACACCCTTGATACATTTATGTATCAAACATAGAGATCTAAATTCGATTAGCTTCTGAACACACAACCAATGTAGCTTCCTCCGATACACCAAAGTACATACCGTTTTAGAGAGATTGTATATCAGCCTAACTGTGGCATTTTGAGCTACTTGAAAATGGTGTAGCTGGCTCCCTGGTGCAGAGTTGACCATTGTCCCCACCACAGCAGCACGGTCTGATTCAGGGCTAAATGGCAGAACAGGTTTTAAAAGCCTGAGTTGGTTATAAACAGATCTGATAACTTCCGTAACATGAGCTTTTCAGTCCATGGATCCCTGCCATATACATCCCAAGTTTTTTACTTTACTGGAAAAGGTGGTTGTAACATCGAAAATGGCAGGACAGGAGGTTGTAGCATGAAGGTCTGTTAATTTTTTTTTATTGGTCAAACACAATAACCTCAGTTTTCGAGGGATTAAGTTGGAGCTTACTCTCAAGCTTCCAACTATATATTGCATTGGCACATGCCAAGATATGTTCAATGGCTTCAGGTGAGGATTTTATTTTAACATAGATATGCGTATCATCCACATAGGAATGATATTGCAGATCAAACCTCATGAAGATATCCATTAGTGGCCTAAGATAGATATTATTATAATTTGTTATTTATTACCCGCTTAATACCGAAGATGTTTCTAAGCGCGGACTAGGGATTCGAACCTGTGTTGCTCTGCATGATCTTGCTTCCAAGACCAGCATGTTGTCAATGAGCTATACTACCTGTGCAAACTTTGAACAGTATCAGGGACAGAGAGAACCGCTGAGGCACTCCACATAAAACAGGAAGCTTATCGGAGTAGAATGTTCCCAATTTAACTGGTTTGGTTCGATCTTGCAGAAAGGAGGAGAACCACTTCAGCATGCCCTCGTAGACCCCGGGAACCTTGGTAAGTCTGGTCAACAGCTGTCCATAGTCAACTGTGTTGAAGACCACTGACAAATCGAGTATGATTAGCATACTCCTGTCTCCTTCATAAACAGCCCTAAGAATATCGTCCAGCACAGCCACTAGGGCTGTCTCTGTTCTATGGCCGGGTCTAAAACCAGTATAGAAATGATCAAGAATGTAGTTCTTCTCCAGATAACTCTGAAGCTGTATGGTAACCACCTTCTTCAGAATCTTTGATGGCCAGGGCAGTTCACAAGGATTTGATGATCTAATGAGGGTTTCTTCAATAATGGAGTAAGAACAGATTTTTAAAGTTCACGAGGGATACTTCCCTGAGATACTGCGCCATTCACAAAATCCCTAAGAAAGTCTTTAAGAAATGAAGCTTGTTGCCTTGCCAAATAGGTTGGAATGGAATCATAATCATGATTCAATGGTTTTAATTTCCGAATCAGGATTTCAATATTGTCTGATTTTAGTGGAGAAAACCTAAAAGTAGACAATGGCAGGGGGGTGATACAATTAGAGAATTTGACTTTTAAGTCAAAATTTGTTGATCAGGCATTTGTGAGTCAATATTCAAATGAACGGAATTGACTTTTTCATGAAAAAAGTCATTTAACTAATTTGCCATGCTAAGAGATGGAGGTTGCTGTATTGTATTGTTGGATTGTTTATTTATAGAGCGCACCGGGCCGTTAAGCAGCTAGGCGCTTGTGAAAATCATAGGTTACAGTTGCTTAAGGGGGTAATTCATAGAATTCAGCGCACAAGTGGCGCACGCGGCTGGTGCACAGTGTGTGCGTGCGAATCCCTGCGCCAGCTGCGTGGGCTAAAATCCATTTCCGCGCACAGCGTATTCATGGATTCCAGCCACCAAAACCAGCCGTGGCGCACAGTTGCGCAGCGACCCTGCAGCAGCGCCAGTTACGCCCCCAAGAACGCCTCTCGCGCAGGGAAAAGCCATCAATATACCCAATCCAGCGCAAAGGGCTGCGCTAACCCTGTACCAGCACGGCAAGCGGGCTACGTGTATCACTGGGGTGCGCGGGAAGTACCTCACGCGATTGGCCCTGTGCGAGCAGGGTATGCGCATTTCAGGGGTGCGCGGGAAGTTCCACACGCGATTTCCGCAGGGTACGTGTATTTCAGGGGTGCGCAAGAAGTTCCACACGCGATTTCAGCAGGGTACGTGTATTTCAGGGTACGGGGGACGTTCCACACGTGATTTCAGCATGGTATGTGCATTTCAGGGGTGCGCAGGAATTTCCACACGCGATTTCAGCAGGGTACGTGTATTTCGGGGTGCGGGGGAAGTTCCACACGCAATTTCAGCATGGTACGTGCATTTCAGGGGTGCACAGGAATTTCCACATGCAATTGGGCCCGTGCGAGCAGGGTACGCATATCTCAGGGGTGCGCGGGAAGTGCCACACGCGATTTCAGCAGGGTACGTGTATTTCGAGGTGCGGGGGAAGTTCCACACGCGATTTCAGCATGGTACGTGCATTTCAGGGGTGCGCGGGAATTTCCACACGCGATTGGGCCCGTGCGAGCAGGGTACGCGTATCTCAGGGGTGCGCGGGAAGTGCCACACGCGATTTCAGCAGGGTACGTGTATTTCGGGGTGCGGGGCAAGTTTCACACGCGATTTCAGCAGGGTACGTGTATTCAAGGGGTGCGCGGGAAGTTCCACACGCGATTCCATCAGGGTACGTGTATTTCAGGGGTGCGCGGGAATTTCCACACGCAATTGGGCCCGTGCGAGCAGGGTACGCGTATTTCAGGGGTGCGCGGGAAGTTCCAAACGCGATTCCATCAGGCTACGTGTATTACAGGGGTGCGCGGGGAGCACCACACGTGAATTGCACAGGGGCCTACCCTGCACATGTCCTGCAGGCACCCCATCCACCATGGCCATGCCCCCCAGCCAACCCACATGTCAACTTGCACTACTGCCCACCAACGCATGTCCCCCTGCACCCCCAGCCACCAGGGGCACCCTCCACCAGGCCCCCACCCATGTCTCCCACCACCCCACCCCCCAGCAGTACAGGGGCACCCTCCACCAGGCCCCCACCCATGTCCAACTCATGTTCCCTACCCTCCTCACCCCCCAGCACTGTGGGGCACCTGCCAGAAGGCCCCACCGTAGTCCAACTCATGTTCCCCACCACCCCCACCCCCCAGCACTGTGGGGCACCTGCCACCAGGCCCCCACCCATGTCTCCCACCACCCCCACCCCCCCAGTCACCAGGGACAGCCTCCACCAGGCCCCCACCCATGTCTCCCAGCACCCCCACCCCCCCAGTCACCAGGGGCAGCCTCCAACAGGCCCCCACCCATGTCTCCCAGCACCCCCAACCCACAGTCACCAGGGGCAGCCTCCACCAGGCCCCCACCCATGTCTCCCACCACCCCCACCCCCCCCCCCTTCACAAGGGGCAGCCTCCACCAGGCCCCCACCCATGTCTCCCACCAGCCCCACCCCCCAGCAGTGCAGGGACACCTGCCAGCAGGCCCCCACCCATGTCCAACTCATGTTCCCCACCACCCCCACCCCCCAGCACTGTGGGGCACCTGCCACCAGGCCCCCACCCATGACTCCCACCACCCCCACCCCCCAGTCACCAGGGGCAGCCTCCACCAGGACCCCACCCATGTCTCCCACCACCCCCACCCCCCAGCAGTGCAGGGGCACCCACCACCAGGCCCCCACCCATGTCTCCCACCACCCCCACCCCCCAGCCACCAGGGGCAGCCTCCACCAGGCCCCCACCCATGTCTCCCACCACCCGCACCCCCCAGCACTGTGGGACACCTGCCAGCAGGCCCCCACCCATGTCTCCCACCACCCCCACCCCCCAGTCACCAGGGGCAGCCTCCACCAGGCCCCCACCCATGTCTCCCACCACCCCCACCCCCCAGCAGTGTAGGGGCACCCAACACCAGGCCCCCACCCATGTCTCCCACCACCCCCACCCCCAGCACTGTGGGGCACCTGCCAGCAGGCCCCCACCCATGTCCAACTCATGTTCCCCACCACCCCCACCCCCCAGCACTGTGGGGCACCTGCCAGCAGGCCCCCACCCATGTCCAACTCATGTTCCCCACCACCCCCACCCCCCAGCACTGTGGGGCACCTGCCACCAGGCCCCCACCCATGTCTCCCACCACCCCACCCCCCAGCAGTGCAGGGGCACCCACCACCAGGCCCCCACCCATGTCTCCCACCACCCCCACCCCCACAGTCACCAGGGGCACCCTCCACCAGGCCCCCACCCATGTCTCCCACCACCCCCACCCCCCAGCAGTACAGGGCACCCTCCACCAGGCCCCCACCCATGTCCAACTCATGTTCCCCACCCCCCCACCCCCCAGCACTGTGGGGCACCTGCCAGCAGGCCCCCACCCATGTCCAACGCATGTTCCCCACCACCCCCACCCCCCAGCACTGTGGGGCACCTGCCACCAGGCCCCCACCCATGTCTCCCACCACCCCCACCCCCCAGTCACCAGGGGCAGCCTCCACCAGGCCCCCACCCATGTCTCCCAGCACCCCCACCCCCCCAGTCACCAGGGGCAGCCTCCACTAGGCCCCCACAAATATGTCTCCCAGCACCCCTACCCCCACAGTCACCAGGGGCAGCCTCCACCAGGCCCCCACCCATGTCTCCCACCACCCCCACCCCCCAGTCACCAGGGGCAGCCTCCACCAGGCCCCCACCCATGTCTTCCACCACCCCCACCCCCCAGCAGTGCAGGGGCACCTGCCAGCAGGCCCCCACCCATGTCCAACTCATGTTCCCCACCACCCCCACCCCCCAGCACTGTGGGGCACCTGCCACCAGGCCCCCACCCATGTCTCCCACCACCTCCACCCCCCCAGTCACCAGGGGCAGCCTCCACCAGGCCCCCACCCATGTCTCCCACCACCCCCTCCCCCCAGCAGTGCAGGGGCACCCACCACCAGGCCCCCACCCATGTCTCCCACCACCCCCACTCCCCAGCCACCAGGGGCAGCCTCCACCAGGCCCCCACCCATGTCTCCCACCACCCCCACCCCCCAGCACTGTGGGGCACCTGCCACCAGGCCCCCACCCATGTCTCCCACCACCCCACCCCCCAGCAGTGCAGGGGCACCCACCACCAGGCCCCCACCCATGTCTCCCACCACCCCCACCCCCACAGTCACCAGGGGCACCCTCCACCAGGCCCCCACCCATGTCTCCCACCACCCCCACCCCCCAGCAGTACAGGGCACCCTCCACCAGGCCCCCACCCATGTCCAACTCATGTTCCCCACCCCCCCACCCCCCAGCACTGTGGGGCACCTGCCAGCAGGCCCCCACCCATGTCCAACGCATGTTCCCCACCACCCCCACCCCCCAGCACTGTGGGGCACCTGCCACCAGGCCCCCACCCATGTCTCCCACCACCCCCACCCTCCCAGTCACCAGGGGCAGCCTCCACCAGGCCCCCACCCATGTCTCCCAGCACCCCCACCCCCCCAGTCACCAGGGGCAGCCTCCACTAGGCCCCCACAAATATGTCTCCCAGCACCCCCACCCCCACAGTCACCAGGGGCAGCCTCCACCAGGCCCCCACCCATGTCTCCCACCACCCCCACCCCCCAGTCACCAGGGGCAGCCTCCACCAGGCCCCCACCCATGTCTTCCACCACCCCCACCCCCCAGCAGTGCAGGGGCACCTGCCAGCAGGCCCCCACCCATGTCCAACTCATGTTCCCCACCACCCCCACCCCCCAGCACTGTGGGGCACCTGCCACCAGGCCCCCACCCATGTCTCCCACCACCCCCACCCCCCCAGTCACCAGGGGCAGCCTCCACCAGGCCCCCACCCATGTCTCCCACCACCCCCTCCCCCCAGCAGTGCAGGGGCACCCACCACCAGGCCCCCACCCATGTCTCCCACCACCCCCACTCCCCAGCCACCAGGGGCAGCCTCCACCAGGCCCCCACCCATGTCTCCCACCACCCCCACCCCCCAGCACTGTGGGGCACCTGCCAGCAGGCCCCCACCCATGTCTCCCACCACCCCCACCCCCCCAGTCACCAGGGTCAGCCTCCACCAGGCCCCCACCCATGTCTCCCACCGCCCCCACCCCCCAGCAGTGCAGGGGCACCCACCACCAGGCCCCCACCCATGTCTCCCACCACCCACACCCCCCAGCCACCAGGGGCAGCCTCCACCAGGCCCCCACCCATGTCCCCCAGCACCCCCACCCCCAGCAGTGCAGGGGCACCCACCACCAGACCCCCACCCATGTCTCCCACCACCCCCACGCCCCCAGTCACCAGGGGCAGCCTCCACCAGGCCCCCACCCATGTCTCCCAACACCCCCACCCCCCAGCACTGTGGGGCACCTGCCAGCAGGCCCCCACCCATGTCTCCCACCACCCCCACCTCCCCAGTCACCAGGGGCAGCCTCCACCAGGCCCCCACCCATGTCTCCCACCACCCCCACCCCCCAGCAGTGCTGGGGCACCCACCACCAGGCCCCCACCCATGTCTCCCACCACCCCCACCCCCCAGCCACCAGGGGCAGCCTCCACCAGGCCCCCACCCATGTCTCCCAGCACCCCCTCCCCCCAGCACTGTGGGGCACCTGCCAGCAGGCCCCCACCCATGTCCAACTCATGTTCCCCACCCACCCACCCACCCCCCAGCACTGTGGGGCACCTGCCAGCAGGCCCCCACCCATGTCCAACTCATGTTCCCCAACACCCCCACCCCCCAGCACTGTGGGGCACCTGCCAGCAGGCCCCCACCCATGTCCAACTCATGTTCCCCACCACCCCCACCCCCCAGCACTGTGGGGCACCTGCCACCAGGCCCCCACCCATGTCCAACTCATGTTCCCCACCACCCCCACCCCCCAGCACTGTGGGGCACCTGCCACCAGGCCCCCGCCCATGTCTCCCAGCACCCCCACCCCCACAGTCACCAGGGGCAGCCTCCACCAGGCCCCCACCCATCTCTCCCACCACCCCCACCCCCCCAGTCACCAGGGGCAGCCTCCACCAGGCCCCCACCCATGTCTCCCACCACCCCCACCCCCCAGCAGTGCAGGGGCACCTGCCAGCAGGCCCCCACCCATGTCCAACTCATGTTCCCCACCACCCCCACCCCCCAGCACTGTGGGGCACCTGCCACCAGGCCCCCATCCATATCTCCCACCACCCCCACCCCCCAGCAGTGCAGGGGCACCCACCACCAGGCCCCCACCCATGTCTCCCAGCACCCCCACACCCCAGCCACCAGGGGCAGCCTCCACCAGGCCCCCACCCATGTCTCCCAGCACCCCCACCCCCACAGTCACCAGGGGCAGCCTCCACCAGGCCCCCACCCATGTCTCCCACCACCCCCACCCCGCAGCAGTGCAGGGGAACCTGCCAGCAGGCCCCCACCCATGTCCTACTCATGTTCCCCACCACCCCACCCCCCAGCACTGTGGGGCACCTGCCACCAGGCCCCCACCCATGTCTCCCACCACCCCCACCCCCCCAGTCACCAGGGGCAGCCTCCACCAGGCCCCCACCCATGTCTCCCACCACCCCCACCCTCCAGCAGTGCAGGGGCACCCACCACCAGGCCCCCACCCATGTCTCCCACCACCCCCACCCCCAGAGTCACCAGGGGCACCCTCCACCAGGCCCCCACCCATGTCTCCCACCACCCCCACCCCCCAGCAGTACAGGGCACCCTCCACCAGGCCCCCACCCATGTCCAACTCATGTTCCCCACCCCCCCACCCCCCAGCACTGTGGGGCACCTGCCAGCAGGCCCCCACCCATGTCCAACGCATGTTCCCCACCACCCCCACCCCCCAGCACTGTGGGGCACCTGCCACCAGGCCCCCACCCATGTCTCCCACCACCCCACCCCCCCAGTCACCAGGGGCAGCCTCCACCAGGCCCCCACCCATGTCTCCCAGCACCCCCACCCCCCCAGTCACCAGGGGCAGCCTCCACTAGGCCCCCACCCATGTCTCCCAGCACCCCCACCCCCACAGTCACCAGGGGCAGCCTCCACCAGGCCCCCACCCATGTCTCCCACCACCCCCACCCCCCAGTCACCAGGGGCAGCCTCCACCAGGCCCCCACCCATGTCTCCCACCACCCCCACCCCCCAGCAGTACAGGGCACCCTCCACCAGGCCCCCACTCATGTCCAACTCATGTTCCCCACCCCCCCACCCCCCAGCACTGTGGGGCACCTGCCAGCAGGCCCCCACCCATGTCCAACGCATGTTCCCCACCACCCCCACCCCCCAGCACTGTGGGGCACCTGCCACCAGGCCCCCACCCATGTCTCCCACCACCCCACCCCCCCAGTCACCAGGGGCAGCCTCCACCAGGCCCCCACCCATGTCTCCCAGCACCCCCACCCCCCCCAGTCACCAGGGGCAGCCTCCACTAGGCCCCCACCCATGTCTCCCAGCACCCCCACACCCCAGCCACCAGGGGCAGCCTCCACCAGGCCCCCACCCATGTCTCCCAGCACCCCCACCCCCACAGTCACCAGGGGCAGCCTCCACCAGGCCCCCACCCATGTCTCCCACCACCCCCACCCCGCAGCAGTGCAGGGGAACCTGCCAGCAGGCCCCCACCCATGTCCTACTCATGTTCCCCACCACCCCACCCCCCAGCACTGTGGGGCACCTGCCACCAGGCCCCCACCCATGTCTCCCACCACCCCCACCCCCCCAGTCACCAGGGGCAGCCTCCACCAGGCCCCCACCCATGTCTCCCACCACCCCCACCCTCCAGCAGTGCAGGGGCACCCACCACCAGGCCCCCACCCATGTCTCCCACCACCCCCACCCCCAGAGTCACCAGGGGCACCCTCCACCAGGCCCCCACCCATGTCTCCCACCACCCCCACCCCCCAGCAGTACAGGGCACCCTCCACCAGGCCCCCACCCATGTCCAACTCATGTTCCCCACCCCCCCACCCCCCAGCACTGTGGGGCACCTGCCAGCAGGCCCCCACCCATGTCCAACGCATGGTCCCCACCACCCCCACCCCCCAGCACTGTGGGGCACCTGCCACCAGGCCCCCACCCATGTCTCCCACCACCCCACCCCCCCAGTCACCAGGGGCAGCCTCCACCAGGCCCCCACCCATGTCTCCCAGCACCCCCACCCCCCCCCCCCCAGTCACCAGGGGCAGCCTCCACTAGGCCCCCACCCATGTCTCCCAGCACCCCCACCCCCACAGTCACCAGGGGCAGCCTCCACCAGGCCCCCACCCATGTCTCCCACCATCCCCACCCCCCAGTCACCAGGGGCAGCCTCCACCAGGCCCCCACCCATGTCTCCCACCACCCCCACCCCCCAGCAGTGCAGGGGCACCTGCCAGCAGGCCCCCACCCATGTCCAACTCATGTTCCCCACCACCCCCACCCCCCAGCACTGTGGGGCACCTGCCACCAGGCCCCCACCCATGTCTCCCACCACCCCCACCCCCCAGTCACCAGGGGCAGCCTCCACCAGGCCCCACCCATGTCTCCCACCACCCCCTCCCCCCAGCAGTGCAGGGGCACCCACCACCAGGCCCCCACCCATGTCTCCCACCACCCCCACTCCCCAGCCACCAGGGGCAGCCTCCACCAGGCCCCCACCCATGTCTCCCACCACCCCCACCCCCACCCCCCAGCACTGTGGGGCACCTGCCAGCAGGCCCCCACCCTTGTGCAACTCATGTTCCCCAGCCAACATGTCATCACAATCTAGATCCCTGGTCCCTATGGTCAGCCTCCAAATGCAAAACACCCACCCGAGTATTGCATCCACCCACTCATAATTTGCAATTACATCACTGTACACCAATTGCAAGTTCCGAAACAAACACATTTCCCTCACATACACCCAATGGGTGTCAGTGAATCTCAAAACACATATCATGAAATGCATGAAACCAATGAGATACCACACATTGAAGTTCACCAAAAACAAATATGTATTAAAGGAAACATAAATAGAATAAAAAATGAAGAAACAGAAACGTGAATGTACAAAAATGAAAAGAAGCATGTCCGTTAAAAAAAGCAAAACCAAAAATAAAATTCCAAAGTAATGTTGTCCAAAGTCAATGTCCACAAAACAAAATCCAATGGGAAATAAAAAAGAAAGCCATTGCTCCATGGTTAAAAAGTAAAAAAAAAATACAATCCAACTGTGAACTATGTACATGGGAACAAGCGAGGGTCCATTATCCCAACAAAATAAAGGAAACCTATCTAACTACACTAACTAATAAAATAAACTATATACAAAAATGTGGCCAATGTCCGAAAGGTCCAAATAACATAAAAACAAAAATGAAACCTAACACTACCTACATAACTATGTACAAGGGCAGCGGGCTAGTTTCACGGCTCACTTGTGGATGTCCCGGGCCAGGGCATCATCGAACTCCTCCTCAATGTCCCGGAGGCGGTCCTCCTCCATGGCCCCGAGGGTCCGCAAGGCCGTTGACGTCTCCACCTCCAAACCCCTGCGGATTGCCTCGAGGCACTCGGCCCGCCTCAGGGCCCTCCGCATGGAGTTCTCCGCCCTGACCATTGTGAGCCGTGCCTCTTCCGCCCGTTGCCGCTCCACATCTATGGCGTGGCCCAACCGCTGCCACACGGAAGACACTCTCTGTCCTGGGTCCTCCTGCCCCCGGCCGATGACTGCCCCTCCGATGTTGAAGGCCCCGAGCCTTCATGGCTCCCACCACGTTGCTGCTGCTGCTGTGCCTCTGCCCGTGCACTGCCTCCTGCTGCCTGCACATCCTCGGCCGGCTGGGGTGCAGTCGTTGATGTGGCCACCCCTGCTAGACGTCCGACGCCCGACTGTGGCAGGGATGCCTCCTCCACCAGCCTGGCCGCACCGTCAGAGGCAGCTCCACAGGGCACCCAGGTGACTGATGGGTGGGAAGATGGCACAGAGGACGACTGGCGCGTAGGGGGTCCAGTTGAGGAGGGGGTCGGAGCAAGCCCCATCAGACGGAGGCATCCGGCCTGGGTGACCTGTCCCAGCAGGCTGACGTGGTGAACGAGCCATTCGAGATGACTTGCAGTCTCTTCATGAAAAGACTGCAGGTCACCTCGCATGGCCCGTTGACACAACGCCACACCAGCCAGGACAGGCTCAACCTGGACCTGGATAGCCACGTCCGCAGGCAGAGGAAGGCCAGTTGACGTGAGCTCATCCCCTGCCTGAAAACGGGTCTGGATGTAGGCATCCCTGCTGGTGCAAGATGATGCAGTGACAGGATCAGGGACAGGATTGCACACAGGCACCTCCGCGGCGGCCTGTGCTGCCTCCTGTCCCTGGTCCTGCACTGCACCACTAGCACCAGTGGGATCCCCACCTCCAGACCCCGTCTCTGGTGCTTGCACGGCCTCCTCCTCCACCAAACCCCCCACCAACCTGGATGACTCTGTGCCATCTTCCCCTGTTGGGCCCTGTGGGGTCCCAGCTGCCCCTTCTGCTGCCGAGGAGTCCAACTCCAACCTCCGCCTCTTGGACCTCCCCCCGGCAGCTGCGGCCTGGGATGCGGCACCGGACTCCTCACTCCCCGACGAGATGACAACATGGGAGGGGAGCCGGGCCTTGCGTCTCCGGCTGGCGGTGGGATCCCCGCCGCTGTGCTCCACAGCACCTTCTCCGCCCTCTTCGTCAGTTGACGCTGCAGACAGGGAGAAACAAAACACAGGCATTAGGGCACTGTACAATGGACACATACACACATGACAGTTGTACATGAGTGGCATTGGCAAATCTCAGACATGTCATCACAATCCCCAACACACATGTCATTACAACTCGCACACATGAGCCATACCACAGCCATATCGCAACTGCCACCACCATCCATACACATACAACAGCATGAGCAGCCAAAGGTGAGCCAGACATCACATGCAACACAGGAAGTGCACCACACATGTACACACACCACCACACTTGCATGCATGTGTACACCTCTGCCAAGTGTCGCAGTGTTGAGACGGTCATCCATGTCACATCTGCCAATCAGGCTTCCACATACCGCTGTCACATGCATCCATGTTGTATCACTGTTGCACCCTTGTCAAATACACACACATGCACATGTACACAGTGATGATACATGCAGCCAAAAACAACATACATGCGTGACATCACGGACATGTCTACTTACATACACATTCATCCAAACATGTGTGCCCACACAACTGCATTTGGCATGCAAGCCTACACACACAAGCACCATCCATGTCTCACACATTACAGCCCTCGCATGTGTCAGCCCCACGGCCCTGTACACCCCCACCCATACTCGACCCCATACAAACAGATGTGCATCCTGCACACTACTGAATAATCACCACACGCACTGCTCACAATCAGGATGCATGTACACTCACCGCTCGACTCCAGACGGGTCTGCTTCTCAAGGACCTGGACGTGGAGCGCTGGGGATATGCGTTCCAGGACCCTCATCTGTTCTTCCGACAAGTGGCCCCGGCGCCCCTTGGCATCCGCTGCCTTCAAGAGGCGCCGGGCCTTGTTCAGGGTCCTGGACCTGAAGTCCTCCCAGCGCTTCTTGACATGTTGTAAGTCGCGGACTGCCACCGCCTCCGCGTTGATGGCAGTCACGATGTCAGTCCAGATCCAAGTCCGTCCTTCCTTGTCGGCGCGGGAACTTCCGAAGAGGGCATCATACTGCCCCAGGATTTGCTCCACCAGGACACCAACTTCGGTGGCACTGAAGCTGGTGCCCCTCTGCCTCTCTGGCCGGGGGTTGTCAGTGGTCCCAGATGGTTTTTGCCCCGACATGACAACCCCAGAGGCAGGAGTGGGTGGGCAACTGGGTCCTGGGGCTGGGCTGTGGAGCGATGGAATCCCAGTCGGGAGTCTTCGGTTCCAGCAGGGGTGGTCACAGCAACAGCACCCCTGGCTGATGTGCAGGCAGCAAATGGCAGGGCACGTGGGCAGCAGGCAGTCAGGCAGCAGCAGATGGCAGGTGGGAGCGTGCTCGGGGCTCTGGGGGGCAGTAGTTCGGCCTTCTGGGCAGGAGCGTGGTCTTCCGTGTGCTTACGCGTGGCCAGCTTGATACGGAGTGATTTGGCACGTGAAAAATCTGCACGTCAGCGTGTAATTTGAGGAAAGGCCCTAAACGTGTAAGCGCGTCTGAACGCATACGCATTTTCATTGGACAGAAGGCCCCTCAAGCGCAAGCGCCCCTGTGACGTGACGCGTACAGACGTGCATGGGCATTTCAGCGTGCGTGAAAAACTGCACGTCCGCGTGTAATACGAGGAAAGGGCCCATGCGCGTAATCGCGCGTGGAAAACTGCACGTCCGCGTGTAATACGAGGAAAAGCCCTTAGCGCGTTTGCACGGCAGCACGCATATGCGATTTCATTGGACCAAAGGCCCTTAGCGCGTGAGCGCGTCTGTGACGTGATGCGCGCAGGTGTTTCCCTCATTGCACGTGATGACAGAACACATGTGGATTTCCACCAATCGCGTGTGAAAGTTCCCGGCACCCCGGAACACACGTACCCAGGCTAATCGCGTGTGGAACTTCCTGCGCACCCCGAAACACACGTACCCAGGCCAGTTGCGTGTACGCTCACTCCCCTCCGATCACACACGATGACACTGGGACCGTATCCGAATACGGGAAACCCGCGCACGGCAAAAGACGTGCACAGGCGTCAACGCGTCCGCCCACACGAAGGCAGGCGGAGCCGTCCCCGCGCACAGCATAAAAGTGCGCGCAAACAACAAACGCGTATATACAGCTACGATGAATGCCCCATTTGTCGCTGCACTGATCATGGGACACCGCAGGAGGAGGAGAATAGCCAGGGCACGCATTTTCGCACCATGGACAAGCCTTTTTGGGATGCCTGACGACCAGGTCTATGGCAGGTATAGGTTTCCACCCCATATCATCCTAGACCTGGTCAGGGAGTGGGAAGATGACCTCACATCCCCCACCCTTTGCTCCCAAGCATTGAGCCCCTTGGAGAAGCTGCTCAATGTCCTGCTTTTTTTGGCCACTGGGTCATTTCAGCGGACCACTGCCATAGTGGGGGGGTCTCACAGGCCACGCAGTCACTCTGCCTACACCAGGTACTGGCAATCATGACAGCGTACCCCTCAGTACGCAGGCACATATACATGCCCAGAACACCCGCAGAAAGGCAGGCCGTTGTCCTGGATTTTTTCAGGGTGGCACACTTCCCCAAAGTGCTCGGTGCCATGGATTGCACCCATGTGGCCCTACGTCCACCTAGGGCCATTGAGCACATCTACCGAAACCGCAAGCACTGGCATTCCATCAATGTACAGGTGGTATGTGATGCAAAGGGAATCATCACCTCTGTCTATGCAAACTACCCTGGCTCCACCCATGACAGTTTCATATACAGAATGTCCGCCCTGAGCCGGGCCCTGGAAGCTGGGCAGCATGGCGACACATGGCTCCTAGGTCAGTACAAATGCCCTTGCACATGCATGCAAGTCACACACAGACAAATATCTAAACCCTAATAATCTCAACTATTATCACCTCCCCAGGGGACAGTGCCTACCCTCTGAGCAACCACATGATGACGCCAATCCGGAACCCCACCACACCACCCCAGGTAAGATACAACGCCTCCCATATTGCAACCAGGGGCATAGTGGAGCGCACATTCGGAGTGCTCAAGTCACGTTTCCGCTCCCTTGACCGCTCTGGTGGGCAACTACTCTATGCACCACCAGTAGTGTGCAGGATCATTGTGGCAGCATGTGTCCTGCACAATGTTGCAACACGGCAGGGCGTCCCGGTGGACATGGTGGTGCCCCCACATCCCCAACCACAGGCACAGGCGCTGCCCATTGGAAGGGACAGGGCACGTGGCAAGGAAGCCCGGACCCAGCTTGTGGCCACATTTTTCACCTAAACTCCCACCCCTGCGGAGTGCACACAGGCCTGGCACATACCAGGTGACAATCGATGATGACAAAGAGACAGTCAACTGTCACAACCCTACCACCCTGAGATAGTTGCCATGGAAGTGCCACATCGTCTGCATCCCTAGCTACTTAAACACAAGCTATCCTGTGTGACCAAAAGGCACACATATGACATATGACATGATATGGGCCATACACAAGTATTCCAAGGCGCAATGAGGCAGGGAGGGGGGAACAAGGGAACACAGAGAACGGTACTACTAGGCCAGGTGTCATTGAGATCGTGCAAGTGCAGGGGTAGGGGGGATGGGAAAAGTGCAATGGGAAGGGTGGGGGGGAGTCCAGTACAGGGGAAGTAGCCCAAAAAAATAATACATAGGTTGCCTGGTGGCAACTACAAAGGTAAGTGCAGACAAGTGCTGGGAAGGGAGGGCTGTAGGGATGGAGAGACAGTACTGCAGTGCAGGGGTTGCCAGGGAGCCAATGCAAGTGTAGAGTGGCTGGGCCAGGGACCGAGGTCGGTGAGAGTGGCCCAGTTGCAGCTCCTGTGCAGTTCCAGAGGAGAATTCTGCAAGGGAGAGGCAGACAGTAAGCAGAAGCAAAGAGGAAGGTCTTGAGGTGCTTCCAGAACTGGAGATGGTTCCCCTCAAGTTCAAGTCAGGCCGGAAGTCTGTTCCAGGGGGAGGGCCCTGCTGCGGAGAGAAATCTACCCCCAGCTAGTTGCTCTGAGAAGCGGATGACCCGGACATGCAAGGTGTGCATCACACACACCTGCAAAACAGGCCATGGCCATCACTGTCATGTCACTCAAACCCTCCCAAACATCAACATGACATGGCAAGCAATACCCATACACCAATGCAGTAACGATAAGGTACACATTGCCATGTCCTAAATGTACAGTGGCATCGGACACTGCTGCCTTACCCGGAATCAGATGAAATGACAGATTTACAAAATCTCCCACCCAAAATAAGTCATTTCCAAATGCATTACAACAGTTGTAGACGTAACATCACAATGAATGCCTGTCTACATGCACATTATGCATTGCAAAATCAACACTGCAGCTCATGTGTGCAGTGTCCTACTCCTGCATCACACTGCTCAGCGCACAGAACAGTGAACAGCCATTGTGTGTGATGCACACCCTGAGCATCACATCTAAGTGACAGACCACGTCAAACATCAAATTAGGCATGTACTGGATCCATGATCGGTCACAGAACATGTGCTGCCGGGACACAGTGGGCACCAGAAGGCAAACAGTGTACACGTGGATATGCAAGGGTGGGAGTACATGTAGTGCATCAGAGTGCAAGTGTGTGGTTCTGCAAGGACATGCACTCCACATATGCATGTGCACTCAAGTGACCATCAGTGTTCCCTACACATCACATGTGAACATCCACCATGTGTACACCCCAGCATGTCAAACCACAACTATCCCCTCGCACCTGAAAGGAAAACACAACACATGAACAGGCATTGATCAGAAGAACACAACATGTACATAGGATACCACCATTAGTATGTCAGAGTTCCCATCACACAGCAGGGCAAGGCAACTATCAACAACAACCCCCCCCTCCCTCACAAATGACCATGACCCACTGAACAACTGCACCTGGGTCATGGAGCCTCCAAAACTCAATTCCACCTGGCCACAGGATCACCTTTACCCTTCGTCACCATCTCCCACCTTGTGTGTAAAAAGATGCCTGAACCCTCAGAATCCACACTCATTTCCAAAATCACAAAATCCAAGGCATAAAAATGAACCCGAACACCCTCCAGTAGATGACTTGACGTAGCAGTACCTCACAAAGGCCAAGTACTACCACAATGATGCAACAACCAAGGTAGCACAGCAAAACAATGTCACGACAGGATGTGAGACATGTGTAGTACATGACATAGGATGATGCACCATGAATGGATGTGTACTGTCACAGGTCCCCTCTACAGGCACGGGAGTGTCACGAAACAACCACCCCCACCATGTCCCGGGTGCCTGCAAGGTCAAACTCACATAGGCCCCTGAGACCCTGGTGGGGAAGGAGGTTCAGCGATATGCAGTCGGGACAGGTGTTGGCACACTGGATGACTGGAATGAGTGGCAGGAGAGGGGAGGAGGAATGACACATGAAACTAGGGAATGCACGAAAATGTACAACCTGCATGAACACATACACAATCCAAACAAACTTGGACATCATTGTCATGGCCTTCTGTAGTCCAGGCTCAGGAGTGGTACGAACCAACCACCCCCTCTGGGGTTTTGGCGCCTGCAAGTTCGGGGCTTACACAGGCATCCGCAACCCCAGTGGGGAAAGAGGGTCAGGGAACGTTGCTTGGATAGGCACGGGAAGCAGGAACACCGGGTAGAGGGTACAGGTTTCAAAATTGCATAGGATCACGGGTGATTAGGGAGAAAAAAACATACCAAATTGAACCACACAGACATCCATGCATCAGTACACTCCCCAGCAAGCCTATGCAGAGCAGTTCGTAAGAAAAACAACAAGGCACTTAGTTCTGGTTTTGAGTGCTGGCCTCCTGCCTGCGCACTCTCAGGTCAGGTTACAGGAGCACTGCAATGCTGCAAAGAGAGCCACAGTCAACAACCTGTACATGCCAATTACACAAAAACACAACACCAAACATGCCCCATAGCAACAAACTACTCTACAAACAGACAATCTGTGGTTGATGCTTCGTACCCATATATAACATCACCCCTGTGACGGGTCATACACAGTCAATGCAGTAAGGCAGCCGCTGGTGGGTGCATGGCAAATGGAACACCAATGTGTCACAATTCACACAACATGCAATGTTCCCTGGGTAAGCAGACAGAACCATATAGCAAGCCATGACTACAGAGCAAGTTGCGTACCACCATGACCGAAACAAAGTTGGCAGTGCATTTATCATGAAGTACGTGGAAAAGACATGCACTGCACCCGAGTATGTCCCTTGCTGTATGTCCCTGTGAGCTGCCCCTTTCCATGTCTCGGAAGGCTACATGGTTGATACAAGTGCCTCAATGGACCTTGGTGTACCGGAGGGTATGTGCCACTGCCCCTGCATGTGTCCCAGACAACCCTACTATCAACAGCCATCAGTCCACAAACACATCTGAGCTGCATTGTGTGCTTCAACACCAATATTCGTCTAAGCTCACCCTCAGTGCTGTGACTAAGCCTGCATGTGCAACTCGCCTGGTGCAAGCTTTGCTGTGTCGTGGCCCCCCTGTGATACTCACCTTGCCTGGAGTTCCTTGGAACATGTCAGCAGTTCTAGGATGTGGGTCTGCAATCACTGTGCCTCTGCTTGTGCACACATGTGCATGTGGGCACCAACAAACGGGTCCAGAATTCCGTCGTCCAATGGGCCATGTCTGCTGGCAAAGGTGCTCTGGAGGCTCATCCCCCTGCAGAAAGGGCATGAAACACATGATTAATGCTTCAAAGTCATCTGTGTGTGTCTCATCAGGCATCTCATTACTTGACCATGTCAGAGAGTCACATCACAAATCACACCATCAGTCCGTCTTTCACCTACAAAGTGTGGAACACTATCTACAGCATGAATTGCAACAAGCACATGTACAGGAAAGATATGAAACATACTACACAATGCATAGCAATCAATGTCCACATTAATCATGACACACCCCATCTAGCAAAAGCTGAACAGTGGACAATGACACCTAAATCATCCCCACTAGGGGTGTCAACACAAGTCACACAGCACCAGACATGCCACAGATATGACAGTCCAATGCCCTTGTGTAAAATGCTGTAACACCGAACCATCCTTGCGAGCCCATGGATAAGGGAGGCAGGAGTGGCATATGTGAGTCAAGGACCCCAAGCAGCAAACACATACACAAGACAACCATGAAGGGCCCAGCTGGAACAGACAGTGGATGCCTTCAAAAGCCACAAAGCACCGCACCGTCACATGAAAGCACAATAGACTAGCAATTTTAAACTAAATCAACTATTAACTAATTACACTAACTATGGAAAACCTACATTACCTATTTAAACTAACTATCAAACTGAAACTTAACTAACTAAACTAAAAGAAAAATCAAAAATGGCCACATACGACCCGGGGGGGGAGGCACCCAGGAGGGGGGAGGTACAGGGTGCTGCTCAACATCCACATGCGATGATGCTGAGCCAAAAAAAAAATCCTCCATGGGCTCAACGCCTGCACAGCACGACCTATGTGGGAGATAGATGGTCGTCCGAGTCTCGCTCATCCTGGAAAGGAGGACGTGGCACAGTAGCCTGGCCACGCCTAGCCGCAGCTTGCCCCTTGTCGGCAGCAAGTCTGCCGGACGGGTGAGCCTGGTTCTGTGTGGCGATGTGACGTAGGTCTGCATGCAGAACCTCACGTGATACACGTGCTTCCTCTTGCAATGTAGCACGTGTTACACGGAGTTCCTCCTACAAGGCCTGGCTGGTCAATAGCTGCACCTCCCGGCAAGCCTGTAGCTCAGCCGAGATGGTACGCTCAAGTTGTGCAAACCTCTCCTCTGCCTGCTGCCTCTGGGACATCATAAGGACACCCAGAGTGGATCTGAGGGAAGCATACTCCTCCCTCAGGGCATCCATGTGCGCCTCTGCGTGAGCAGCAATTGCTTGATGCAGAGACGACATTTCAGCCTGGCGTGCCCTGTCTGAGGCCGCCATGCCCAGCCTGAGCGAGCGGGCCATGGACCGTGCCGCCTGCTGCTGTAGAAGCACCTGCCTAGCAGTGGGGAGCACAGATCGGGCCACACGCTCCATGCTCTCAGCGATGTTCTCCATTGCTGCCCCCTGCCGTTCGGAATTGGCAGTCATGTCTTGCTCCCACTCAGTATACAGCGGTTGCGCGCGGCAACCGCGTTGCCGGGCTTGGCCCCTGCGTTGCCGGGCTTGACCCCTGCGGGACCCAAGGACCGGGGCTCCTCGCTGTGTCGGCACCGCCTGCGGCTGCACGACTACATGCCCCCGTCGACGTGATGTCCCAGGCACATCAGTGACTGGTGTGGAGGGTACCCTGCGTCCCGATCCACCACAGGCGGAGGAACCAAGACTGTCTGATCCCTCAGTGCAGGTGTCGCAGACAGAGGAGTGTCCACATCAGAATCACTCACCCCTGACACATGGACTTGATGCTCATCCAACTCAACATGGACGTCAGAGTCGTCATCAAGGCTGGACTCATAGGCAGCCAGAGACAAGATGGACTGCAGCACTTGGGGGTTTTCGTGGCCTACCACCCCACAACCCCCACTAGTGCTGGGTTGATGTGGTGTTACCAACCCTGTGTCTGGCATGACAACACCATCCTCCGCCTCCATTGCGTCATCACCTGAAAAATAGAGAGAAAAAGGTCAATACACATGTCAGAAGCACACGACACACACACACATCGACAGCAAAGGCATCCGGCAGACATGTGACACACAACATATGACCTGGCATGCATGCTGGGAATACTTTGAATAGCTTCTGTGATCAGACCTGTTGAAAGGTGGCAGTTTCCATGGAAGTGGGTCTATGCAGTGCAGAAAATGTGTACGCCACTCACTACCTACATGTACAAGCACTACATGGTGTGTGCCAGGAAATGTGAAGGCAGTGGAAAGTCAAATTCAGACATCACGTGCATTGCGCACTCAATGTGTACCATGTCTAGAAGCCAAGCACCCCTCCACCCCAGCACCAAAGCAGGGATACCTAGCATGGTATCAAAAGGCTGACCATACACCTGTGTATTGACAGGCAGTGTTGACTGGCATCAACAGCTTAATGTGATTCAAATTACAACACTGCAAATGATGCTGGGACAGTGGGCAGGACACATGATGGAAACTCCGGAGGCCACCCACGTGTGAAGAAGACACAACAAGAGTTGGACAGAGTCATTGGCCATTGAACAGGCTGAGGCCTGTGAGCCACACAGATTGTCAGAGCCTAAACATGTGTGCAACGCAGGACTGAGCCACAGTTGACATGGGAAGGCTGATGCGATGGCAGGCAATGTATGTAACCAAGGACTTATATTACAGTGATCATCCAGTCAAGGACACATAGGGGCATGCGTGCAATGCACTTGGAGCATGAATGGGCACTCATGTCCCTGCGGGACATCTGACCCATGCACAGTACAAGTGAGATACCCTGCATCGAGTACTAAGGCTGTACCACACGGCATATGTCTGGCAGATTCTACCCTGGAAGTTAGCATCTACACAGGACACATGAACAAGAAAGTACACATTGGCAAGATTGAAGCAGACCAGTGCAAAGGTGGAGCTGGGGTGCAGAGTGGCGGAGGAGGGGCAAGGGAGCATGCCTACATGGAGTCCCGCATGCAGGCAGAGGAGACATGCATGACGGTAGCATTGCATTACTTACACATCAGAACCATGTACATGTCACATGTAGCAGCAATCATGCACAACACATCCCACAAGTGAAACACACACGTCCTCAACAAACACGCATCAACACTCACTGGACTGGGCATCAAAGTCCAGCTTCTCTCCCACTCCTTCGACCAATTCAGGTGGTATGAACTCCGCAACGAGAGCCTCATGCAGAGTGAGTTCTTCCTCCTCTGGTGCAGGCCCACCGCCAGTCACCAGAGTCAAGTTGTAATTTGAGGCACGCTTGGCCTTAGTGCTGCGCTTGATGTCATTCCAACGCTTTTTGCACTCCTGCGCCGTGCGCACCTCATGGCCGAATGAACTGACATGTTCCGCAACATGCTTCCAGTGGGTGTCACTTTGGGCAGCCGTAGTCTGACTATTGGCACCCACTAGCATGTCACGGCTGTGGCCCCGCACGTAGTCCACGAGGAAGTCCAGTTCCTGCTTACAGAAAGGCTTCTTCCTCGACGTGCAGGAGGTGGTGGCTGTGTGTGGGGTCCCAGCCTGTGCTGCAGGTGCAACCTTCCTCCTCTTGGACTGTGGCGCAGACCCTGGCTGGCTAATGCCGCCCTGACCAGTATGGCCAGTGGGTTCGGTGGATTGAGCCAAGGGAGTGGCAGGTGGAGGGATGACCAAAGGCCTGACTTGTGTCAGTGGCAGCTGGGTGCCCACTAATGGACCCTGCGCAGCAACATCAGCTGTGGCAGGGTCATTGACCGCAACGGTCCTGGTTGGCAGACTCACAACCGGGGTGCTGTTGGGTGCATCTGCCCCTGCACTTGCCAACACCCGGCTGTTCGGGGCAGCAGATGACATGACTGCCCCAGGGACACGTGTCTTGGTCTGAGCAGCCCGGCCTGCCCCTATGGTTTCCCCCCTGGCCTGTTGGAGATCTACCAAGGGCTCTTCAAGTGCCAACGCAGCCTGCGCTGGCAGACCCTGAGCCTGGGTGGCGGTGTCCACAGCTGCACCTGCAGCTACCACTACCCTTGGGCCCGTGGCAGTCGATGGAACGGACTGCCGGGTCATATGGGTGCCAGTGCCAGATGCAGGAGCTGCATCCCCCGGAACCACAGGTGGTGGTGGCATGGCTGCACCGACACATGGCACAACATTGTGCTCAAGTGGCGCACCCCTGCCTCTTCCCCCTCTGTGGCTGCCCTGGACACCCTGGAGTCCCCCTACTCCCTGGTCACCACGGCCACGTCCCTGACCACGCCCGCCACGAGGAGTACGACCAGCTGAGGCGCCCCTCACCTTTGGTGGCCTCCCAACCATGGCACAGATGCAGCAGTGCTGGCACAGATGGAGTGGTGCCAATGGGAGGTGTACACCACAATTGACCTGGGCAATTGGGGTGAAGGGGGTGGGAAGCAAGATGTTAACAGCCCCCCTGCACCTGCAAGGCTGTATGTGACCCCGGTAATGTGGTGACGGGTCACGCAACGCTGAGGCACCCAAAAACTGCAGTAAAACCGTGCACGCAACCCTGCAGCCTACGTGCGTGGATTCAACCTCCCGCTGTACGCGGTGGCACCCAGTAACACGAATAACGCGTACGCGTGGGACACGCAGGCTACTATGACATCGAAAATGGGTGCGATACACAGGGACACCCGCAGGGTGCGCGATGCAGAAAAACACGCGCAGCCAATACCCCCTCCAAAAGAAGAGATACGTCCTTGATAGCTGTGAAGTTGTGATGGCGCGCGAAACAACAGGAAGCAGCAACACACGTCGGTCTCCACGAAAGGCACGTACAGCGAACTGCTGGGCCCGCTCACCTTTAACCCGTGCTGAGGGAAATGCAAGCGTGCGTCACGTCACTTACGCGCATGGGCCCTTTCCTCGTATTACATGCGGACGTGCAGTTTTTCACGCGCGCTCACGTGCTAAGGGCCTTTGGTCCAATGAAATCGCATATGCGTGCTGCCGTGCATATGCGCTAAGGGCCTTTCCTCGTATTACACGCGAACGTGCAGTTTTCCACGCGCGCTTACGCGCATGAGCCCTTTCCTCGTATTACACGCGGACGTGCAGTTTTTCACGCGCGCTGAAATGCCCATGCACGTCTGTACGCGTCACGTCACAGGGGCGCTTGCGCTTGAGGGGCCTTCTGTCCAATGAAAATGCGTATGCGTGCAGATGCGCTTACGCGCTAAGGGCCTTTCCTCGAATTACACGCTGACGTGCAGATTTTTCACGTGCCAAATCACTCCGTATCAAGCTGGCCACGCGTAAGCACACGGAAGACCACGCTCCTGCCCAGAAGGCCGAACTACTGCCCCCCAGAGCCCCAAGCACGCTCCCACCTGCCATCTGCTGCTGCCTGACTGCCTGCTGCCCACGTGCCCTGCCATTTGCTGCCTGCACATCAGCCAGGGGTGCTGTTGCTGTGACCACCCCTGCTGGAACCGAAGACTCCCGACTGGGATTCCATCGCTCCACAGCCCAGCCCCAGGACCCAGTTGCCCACCCACTCCTGCCTCTGGGGTTGTCATGTCGGGGCAAACACCATCTGGGACCACTGACAACCCCCGGCCAGAGAGGCAGAGGGGCACCAGCTTCAGTGCCACCGAAGTTGGTGTACTGGTGGAGCAAGTCCTGGGGCAGTATGATGCCCTCTTCGGAAGTTCCCGCGCCGACAAGGAAGGACGGACTCGGATCTGGACTGACATCGTGACTGCCATCAACGCGGAGGGGGTGGCAGTCCGCGACTTACAACATGTCAAGAAGCGCTGGGAGGACTTCAGGTCCAGGACCCTGAACAAGGCCCGGCGCCTCTTGAAGGCAGCGGATGCCAAGGGGCGCCGGGACACTTGTCGGAAGAATAGATGAGGGTCCTGGAACGCATATCCCCAGCGCTCCACATCCAGGTCCTTGAGAAGCAGACCCGTCTGGAGTCGAGCGGTGAGTGTACATGCATCCTGATTGTGAGCAGTGCTTGTGGTGATTATTCAGTAGTGTGCAGGTTGCACATCTGTTTGTATGGGGTCGAGTATGGGTGGGGGTGTACAGGGCCCTGGGGCTGACACATGCGAGGGCTGTAATGTGTGAGACATGGATGGTGCTTGTGTGTGTAGGCTTGCATGCCAAATGCAGTTGTGTGGGCACACATGTTTGGATGAATGTGTATGTAAGTAGACATGTCCGTGTTGTCACGCATGTATGTTGTTTTTGGCTGCATGTATCAGCACTGTGTACATGTGCATGTGTGTGTATTTGACAAGAGTGCAACAGTGATGCAACATGGATGCATGTGACAGCGGTATGTGGAAGCCTGATTGGCAGATGTGACATGGATGCCCGTCTGAACACTGCGACACTTGGCTGAGGTGTACACATGCATGCAAGTGTGGTGGTGTGTGTACAAGTGTGGTGCACTTCCTGTGTTGCATGTGATGTCTGGCTCACCTTTGGCTGCTCATGCTGTTGTATGTGTATGGATGGTGGTGTAGGTTGCGATATGGCTGTGGAATGGCTCATGTGTGTGAGTTGTAATGACATGTGTGTTGGGGATTATGATGACATGTCTGAGGTTTGCCAATGCCACTCATGTACAACTGTCATGTGTGTATGTGTCCATTGTACAGTGCCCTGATGCCTGTGTTTTTTTTTCTCCCTGTCTGCAGCGTCAACTGATGACGAGGGCGGAGAAGGTGCTGTGGAGCACAGCGGCGGGGATCCCACAGCCAGCCGGAGATGCAAGGCCCGGCTCCCCTCCCATGTTGTCATCTCGTCGGGGAGTGAGGAGTCCGGTGCCGCGTCCCAGGCCGCAGCTGCCGGGGGGAGGTCCAAGAGGCGGAGGTTGGAGTTGGACTCCTCGGCAGCAGAAGGGGCAGCTGGGACCCCACAGGGCCCAACAGGGGAAGATGGCACAGAGTCATCCAGGTTGGTGGGGGGTTTGGTGGAGGAGGAGGCCGTGCAAGCACCAGAGACGGGGTCTGGAGGTGGGGATCCCACTGGTGCTAATGGTGCAGTGCAGGACCAGGGACAGGAGGCAGCACAGGCTGCCACGGAGGTGCCTGTGTGCAATCCTGTCCCTGATCCTGTCCCTGCATCATCTTGCACCAGCAGGGATGCCTACATCCAGACCCGTTTTCAGGCAGGGGATGAGCTCACGTCAACTGGCCTTCCTCTGCCTGCGGACGTGGCTATCCAGGTCCGGGTTGAGCCTGTCCTGGCTGCTGTGGCGTTGCGTCAACGGGCCATGCAAGGTGACCTGCAGTCTTTTCATGAAGACACTGCACGTCATCTCGAATGGCTCGTTGACCACGTCAGCCTGCTGGGACAGGTCACCCAGGCCGGATTCCACCGTCTGATGGGGCTTGCTCCGACCCCCTCCTCAACTGGACCCCCTACGCGCCAGTCGTCCTCTGTGCCATCTTCCCACCCATCAGTCACCTGGGTGCCCTGTGGAGCTGCCTCTGACGGTGCGGCCAGGCTGGTGGAGGAGGCATCCCTGCCACAGTCGGGAGTCGGACGTCCAGCAGGGGTGGCCACTTATACGACTGCACCCCAGCCGGCGGAGGATGTGCAGGCAGCAGGAGGCAGTGCACGGGCAGGGGCACAGCAGCAGCAGCAACGTGGTGGGAGCCATGAAGGCTCGGGGCCTTCAACATCGGAGGGGCAGGCATTGGCCGGAGGGCAGGAGGACCCAGGACAGAGAGTGTCTTCCGTGTGGCAGCGGTTGGGCCACGCCATAGATGCGGAGCGGCAGCGGGCGGAAGAGGCACGGCTCACAATGGTCAGGGCGGAGAACTCCATGCGGAGGGCCCTGAGGCGGGCCGAGTGCCTCGAGGCAATCCGCAGGGGTTTGGAGGTGGAGACGTCGACGGCCCTGCGGACCCTCGGGGCATGGAGGAGGACCGCCTCCGGGACATTGAGGAGGAGTTCGATGATGCCCTGGCCCGGGACATCCACAAGTGAGCCGTGAAACTAGCCCGCTGCCCTTGTACATTGTTTTGTAGGTAGTGTTAGGTTTCATTTTTGTTTTTATTTTATTTGGACCTTTCGGATATTGGCCACATTTTTGTATATAGTTTATTTTATTAGTTAGTGTAGTTAGATAGGTTTCCTTTATTTTGTTGGGATAATGGACCCTCGCTTGTTCCCATGTACATAGTTCACAGTTGGATTGTATTTTTTTTTTTACTTTTTAACCATGGAGCAATGGCTTTCTTTTTTATTTCCCATTGGATTTTGTTTTGTGGACATTGACTTTGGACAACATTACTTTGGAATTTTATTTTTGGTTTTGCTTTTTTTAACGGACATGCTTCTTTTCATTTTTGTACATTCACGTTTCTGTTTCTTCATTTTTTATTCTATTTATGTTTCCTTTAATACATATTTGTTTTTGGTGAACTTCAATGTGTGGTATCTCATTGGTTTCATGCATTTCATGATATGTGTTTTGAGATTCACTGACACCCATTGGGTGTATGTGAGGGAAATGTGTTTGTTTCGGAACTTGCAATTGGTGTTCTGTGATGTAATTGCAAATTATGAGTGGGTGGATGCAATACTCGGGTGGGTGTTTTGCATTTGGAGGCTGACCATAGGGACCAGGGATCTAGATTGTGATGACATGTTGGCTGGGGAACATGAGTTGCACATGGGTGGGGGCCTGCTGGCAGGTGCCCCACAGTGCTGGGGGGTGGGGGTGCTGGGAAACATGGGTGGGGGCCTGGTGGAGGCTGCCCCTAGTGACTGGGGGGGTGGGGGTGGTGGGAGACATGGGTGGGGGCCTGGTGGAGGCTGCCCCTGGTGACTGTGGGGGTGCTGGGAGACATGGGTGGGGGCCTGGTGGAGGCTGCCCCTGGTGACTGGGGGGGTGGGGGTGGTGGGAGACATGGGTGGGGGCCTGGTGGAGGCTGCCCCTGGTGACTGTGGGGGTGGGGGTGCTGGGAGACATGGGTGGGGGCCTGGTGGAGGCTGCCCCTGGTGACTGGGGGGGTGGGGGTGCTGGGAGACATGGGTGGGGGCCTGGTGGAGGCTGCCCCTGGTGACTGTGGGGGTGGGGGTGCTGGGAGACATGGGTGGGGGCCTGGTGGAGGCTGCCCCTGGTGACTGGTGGGGTGGGGGTGGTGGCATACATGGGTGGGGGCCTGGTGGAGGGTGCCCCTGGTGGCTGGGGGGTGGGGGTGCTGGGAGACATGGGTGGGGGCCTGGTGGAGGCTGCCCCTGGTGGCTGGGGTGTGGGGGCGGTGGGAGACATGGGTGGGGGCCTGGTGGTGGGTGCCCCTGCACTGCTGGGGGGTGGGTGTGGTGGGAGACATGGGTGGGGGCCTGGTGGAGGCTGCCCCTGGTGACTGGGGGGGTGGCGGTGATGGGAGACATGGGTGGGGGCCTGGTGGCAGGTGCCCCACAGTGCTGGGGGGTGGGGGTGGTGGGGAACATGAGTTGGACATGGGTGGGGGCCTGCTGGCAGGTGCCCCTACACTGCTGGGGGGTGGGGGTGGTGGGAGACATGGGTGGGGGCCTGGTGGAGGTTGCCCCTGGTGACTGGGGGGTGGGGGTGGTGGGAGACATGGGTGGCGCCTGGTGGAGGCTGCCCCTGGTGACTGTGGGGGTGGGGGTGGTGGGAGACATGGGTGGGGGCCTGGTGGTGGGTGCCCCTGCACTGCTGGGGGGTGGGGTGGTGGGAGACATGGGTGGGGGCCTGGTGGAGGGTGCCCCTGGTGGCTGGGGGGTGGGGGTGGTGGGGAACATGAGTTGGACATGGGTGGGGGCCTGCTGGCAGGTGCCCCTACACTGCTGGGGGGTGGGGGTGGTGGGAGACATGGGTGGGGGCCTGGTGGAGGTTGCCCCTGGTGACTGGGGGGGTGGGGGTGGTGGGAGACATGGGTGGCGCCTGGTGGAGGCTGCCCCTGGTGACTGTGGGGGTGGGGGTGGTGGGAGACATGGGTGGGGGCCTGGTGGTGGGTGCCCCTGCACTGCTGGGGGGTGGGGGTGGTGGGAGACATGGGTGGGGGCCTGGTGGCAGGTGCCCCACAGTGCTGGGGGGTGGGGGTGGTGGGGAACATGAGTTGGACATGGGAGGGGGCCTGGTGGCAGGTGCCCCACAGTGCTGGGGGGTGGGGGTGGTGGGGAACATGAGTTGGACACGGGTGGGGGCCTGCTGGCAGGTGCCCCACAGTGCTGGGGGGTGGGGGTGGTGGGGAACATGAGTTGGACATGGGTGGGGGCCTGCTGGCAGGTGCCACACAGTGCTGGGGGTGGGGGTGCTGGGAGACATGGGTGGGGGCCTGGTGGAGGCTGCCCCTGGTGGCTGGGGGGTGGGGGTGGTGGGAGACATGGGTGGGGGCCTGGTGGTGGGTGCCCCTGCACTGCTGGGGGGTGGGGGTGGTGGGAGACATGGGTGGGGGCCTGGTGGAGGCTGCCCCTGGTGACTGGGGGGGTGGGGTGGTGGGAGACATGGGTGGGGGCCTGCTGGCAGGTGCCCCAGAGTGCTGGGGGGTGGAGGTGGTGGGAGACATGGGTGGGGGCCTGGTGGAGGCTGCCCCTGGTGACTGGGGGGTGGGGGTGGTGGGAGACATGGGTGGGGGCCTGGTGGTGGGTGCCCCTGCACTGCTGGGGGCTGGGGGTGCTGGGAGACATGGGTGGGGGCCTAGTGGAGGCTGCCCCTGGTGGCTGGGGGGTGGGGGTGGTGGGAGACATGCGTGGGGGCCTGGTGGAGGCTGCCCCTGGTGACTGGGGGGGTGGGGGTGGTGGGAGACATGGGTGGGGGCCTGGTGGCAGGTGCCCCACAGTGCTGGGGAACATGAGTTGGACATGGGTGGGGGCCTGCTGGCAGGTGCCCCTGCACTGCTGGGGGGGTGGGGGTGATAGGAGACAAGGGTGGGGGCCTGGTGGAGGCTGCTCCTGGTGACTGTGGGGGTGGGGGTGCTGGGAGACATGGGTGGGGGCCTGTTGGAGGCTGCCCCTGGTGGCTGGGGGGTGGGGGTGCTGGAAGACATGGGTGGGGGCCTGGTGGAGGGTGCCCCTGGTGGCTGGGGGGTGGGGGTGCTGGGAGACATGGGTGGGGGCCTGATGGAGGCTGCCCCTGGTGGCTGGGGGGTGGGGGTGGTGGGAGACATGAGTTGGACATGGGCGGGGGCCTGCTGGCAGGTGCCCCACAGTGCTGGGGGGTGGGGGTGGTGGGGAACATGCATTGGACATGGGTGGGGCCTGCTGGTAGGTGCCCCACAGTGCTGGTGGGTGGGGGTGGTGGGGAACATGAGTTGGACATGGGTGGGGGCCTGCTGGCAGGTGCCCCACAGTGCTGGGGGGTGGGGGTGGTGGGAGACATGGGTGGGGCCTGGTGGAGGCTGCCCCTGGAGACTGGGGGGGTGGGGGTGGTGGGAGACATGGGTGGGGGCCTGGTGGAGGCTGCCCCTGGTGGCTGGGGGGTGGGGGTGCTGGGAGACATGGGTGGGGGCCTGGTGGCAGGTGCCCCACAGTGCTGGGGGGTGGGGGTGGTGGGGAACATGATTTGCACATGGGTGGGGGCCTGCTGGCAGGTGCCCCACAGTGCTGGGGGGTGGGGGTGGTGGGGGACATGAGTTGGACATGGGTGGGGGCCTGCTGGCAGGTGCCCCACAGTGCTGGGGTGTGGGGGTGGTGGGGAACATGAGTTGGACATGGGTGGGGGCCTGCTGGCAGGTGCCCCACAGTGCTGGGGGGTGGGGGTGGTGGGGAAGATGAGTTGGACATGGGTGGGGGCCTGGTGGAGGCTGCCCCTGGTGGCTGGGGGGTGGGGGTGGTGGGAGACATGGGTGGGGGCCTGGTGGAGGCTGCCCCTGCACTGCTGGGGGGGGTGGTGTGAGACATGGGTGGGGGCCTGGTGGAGGCTGCCCCTGGTGGCTGGGGGGTGGGGGTGCTGTGAGACATGGGTGGGGGCCTGATGGTGGGTGCCCCTGCACTGCTGGGGGGTGGGGGTGGTGGGGAACATGAGTTGGACATGGGTGGGGGCCTGGTGGTGGGTGCCCCTGGTGGCTGGGGGTGCAGGGGGACATGCGTTGGTGGGCAGTAGTGCAAGTTGACATGTGGGTTGGCTGGTGGGCATGGCCATGGTGGATGGGGTGCCTGCAGGACATGTGCTGAGTAGGCCCCTGTGGTGTGAGCCACCTGCAGGGGCCGTGGAGGGTGTAGAGGGAACACCTGGGAGGACCCACACATGCAATTCACGTGTGCTGCTCCCGGCGCACCCCTGTAATACACGTACCCTGATGAGATCGCGTGTGGAACTTCCCATGCACCCCTGGAATACACGAACCCCGCTCAATCGCGTTTGTAACTTCACGCGCACCCCCGAAATACACGTACCCCGCTCAATCGCGTGTGTAACTTCCCGCGTGCCCCCGAAATACACGTCCCCGCTCAATCGCGTGTGTGACTTCCCGCGCACCCCTGTTATACATGTACCCCGCTCAATCGCGTGTGTGACTTCCTGCGCACCCCCGAAATACACGTACCCCGCTCAATCGCGTGTGTAACTTCCCGCGCGCCCCCGAAATACACGTACCCCGCTCATTCTCGTGTGTAACTTCCCGCGCGCCCCCGAAATACACGTACCCCGCTCAATCGCGTGTGTAACTTCCCGTGCGCCCCCGAAATACACGTACCCCGCTCAATCGCGTGTGTGACTTCCCGCGCGCCCCCGAAATACACATACCCCGCTCAATCGCGTGTGTAACTTCCCGCGCGCCCCCGAAATACACGTCCCCCCGCTCGCATAGGCCCAATTGCTGTATGTTGCCACTTTTGTGATGCGCTGGGACTCTACCGCCTGCCTTCGTGTGGCGGAGGTGTTTCAGCTTGTGCGTGTCTTTGGCTGTGGGTGGCTTTGCCCTATTCGATTCCATGAATACGTGTGGTTCGAGTGCGTGTGGGCGTTCCGTCTGCTTCCCTGCAGTACATCCCCAGTTACGCCCTTATTTTCGCGTGTTGTCCCCCATTCCGCGCGTTACGCCCCGTGTCCCGCCCACTTTCTGGTGTATGCGCCGAGGTTGTGCACTTTCACTGTGCGCGTCGCGCATGCCTTTCGGGATGTTGCAGTGACTTGTGCGCCATGCACGGGTTTGGCGCACATCCCGAGGTGTACACGCGCAGGGACTTCCATGAATCGCACGCGTGCGCGTGCGCCTGTTTTTCCGCTTGCGCCTGCTTGCGCCTGCTTGCGCCTGCTTGCGCGAAGATTTTCGGCGCACGTTTGTTCCATGAATCGGCCCCTAAATATCTTACAATTCTTATGTTACAGTTACAGGTTAATGTTACATGAATATCTTACATTTCTTATCTTACATTTCTTATGTTACACTTGCAGGCATATTTTACAGGTTACATACAGGATATTAGGATCATAGGGAAAGGGGGGAGGTGTCAAAGAGACTGGTTATTCGGAGGAGAGGAGTTATCAGTCGTTAGTTTGTAGCCAGAGTTTAACATTGGTTTTGAATATGTGAAAGGAGGGAATGGCTCTAAGTGGATTCGGAATAGAGTTGCATAGATTTGCAGCCAGTACTGGGAAGCTTGAGCCTCCTGTTCTTTTCAGATTAAAATTGGGAATTCTGATGGTATTAGATTGGGCCTTTCCGATGGGTTGATCGGATGTGTATCTGGTGAATTTCTCAGTGAGGTAAGCGGGTGCTTTGTTGTTAAGACAGTTGTGTGTAGTGTTCAGGGTTTGGCAGTTCTTCTTTGGTCAGATATATGTTGTCCTTTGGGAATGCCTAGTGCTGTTCTGAGGGCGTTATTTTGAAGGGTTTGGAGTTTGTGGGTGTTGTGTTTGCTGGTACCCAGATACAGTGCGTTACAATAGTCTAATTTAGATAGGATAAGGGCATGTGCGATGGTGATACAGCTGTCCGTAGACAAAAATGGCTTACATGCGTGAATTAGCTTGCAAGTGTAGCTGGTTGCTGAGGCTGTGGCATTTACTTGCTTGTTGAGGTTGAGCGCTGATTTTGATACCATCATGGCGAAGGATTTGCAGAGGTGGGAGAGTTTGTTTAATTTACTGGTGGATCCAATAATTAGAAGCTCGGTTTTATCGTCGTTAAGACATAAACCGTGAGTAGCCATCCAGGTTTGAATGATTTGGTAGATTTTGTTTATGAGGATGGTGTCTTTGTCGTAATCTCCTTGGATTGGGATTAGGATTTGGGTGTTGTCAGCATAATTGGTATATGAGACACCCAGTTTATCCAAGATATCAAAGAGGGGCTTTGTAACAATATTATACAAAGTAGGTGAGACACATGACCCCTGTGGAACCCCACAAGTTATGGGAACTGGGTCAGCGGCTGAGATGGGCGAAAAGATTCTTATAGTTCTATTATCCAGGAATGAATTTATCCATGCCGTAGCCTTAGTGGAGAAGTTGGCAGCCGATTTAAGATGGTTGCAAAGTACTTTATGAGCTACCAGATCGAATGCAGCTGATAGATCTAGGAGTAGGAGAATGGATATGTCTCCTTTGTCTTTGCGCTCATCTAGTTGGTTTTTGAGATCAAGGAGGGCTGTCTCGGTTCCATGTCTCGGTCTGAATCCAGATTGTCTAGTGCCTAGTAGGTTATTAATCTCCAGGTAGGATTGGATCTGTAGATAGGCAGCTTTATCTAAGATTTTAAGAAGGAACGGGACTGTTGTTATGGGTCTGTAATTAGTCGGTACATTCAGGTCTTGGTTAGGTTTTTTTAAGACGGGTAGTATCCAAGCATCTTTGAGGTTAGTGGGCACAGAGCAAGATTTGAAGGAGGCATTGATAAAGGATGTGACGAAAGGGGCTAGTTCTTGTGCTGCTTATTTGATAGGTGTTGAAGGTGAAGATGCTAAAGCACTCACTGGCAGCCTACGTATTATCTTGCCACATGGGATGTCAAGGCCCTCTACACATCTATTGGACATGATCTTGCCCTTGACACAATAGATTACATTTTTAAGGAAGAATCTGCATCACATTTCCCGTTCGTCTGCATGCTCAAAGAAATGCTCTTGGCCACCCTAGACAATAGCATCTTCACCTTCAACAATACCGTTTTCAAACAAAAACGGGGAGTGGTCATGGGAGTCAAATATGCTCCGGCACTGGCAAACCTGGTAATGGGCATGTTTGAAGACCAGCTAATCTACACAGCAGACTCTTTCAATAGTCATGTCATCAAATGGACCCGATATATAGATGATGTCCTGTTTATTTGGAATGGCACACCACAAGAACTGGAAACTTTTAGACTTCAAATCAACAGCAATCAGCTCGGCATCGAATTTACAGGGATTTGCAGCAAAACAGAGATTTACTTTTTTTTGGATCTGAATATCTACGTTTCAGGTGAACACCTCAAAACTAGAACATTCCGCAAAGAGACGGATGTGAATTCCACACTACATGCCACGAGTTGTCACTACGAACCGGTAATTAGGAATATCCCGAAAGGGGAATACATTAGGGCAAGGAGAAACTGCATAGAACAAATGCATTTCCAAGAGGAATGCGAAACTCTGTCAACAAGATTTCAAGCCAGACGCTACTCAAGAAAGAGCATTGAAACTGCGTATAACAAAGCACACAAAACACCAAGGATACAAACATTGATGCAACAGACTAAATCGAAACGATCTGACAAGGGACAATTCATTACAGCATACTGTGCAGACAAGCAGTTAATTAAGAGATCTCTCAGAAAGTACTGGCACCTACTCAAGTTGGACCCCCACATAGGGGCACTTATACATGACTACCCGTCGATAATCTACAGACGAGCCAAAACCCTGAAACAGAGCATCAGTCCTTCACTATAACCTGAAGATGAACAGGCAACAACCGAGACCTGGCTAAAAGAATCCAGCCGGGCTTTAGAGAATGCGGTACCTGCTCAATGTGTAAACATGCGACAACCATGACAGACTTTTTCAAAGCAGATAATGGATTTCAAATCAAGATACGAGAACAGAAAAACTGCAGAAGCAAATATGTCATATATGCAATCATCTGTACTTGCAACAACAAAAAATCTATGTTGGCAGTACAATTCGTGAACTTCGCTTAAGGATCAGAGAACATTTGGCAGCGATCGGAAGCCAGGACAAGAATCTGCCCCTTGCTGATCATTGGCAGCACGCCCATCAGATGGATAACAAACAATTTATCAAATTTATTGGTTTAAAAAAAGTGTCACTGGGATGCAGAGGAGGCAATCAGGAACTTTTGCTTCGTCAGGAGGAGGCCAAACTCATTAACGTTTTCAGATGTGTGCAAACTGGCCTCAACACAGACAACGAAATGTCATATTTCCTATGATTTTCTAGATAGTAACCCCTAATGGGGCTAACGGTATATTCGTATAAGGGAATGTATTTCTTAGCCTTCCGGCTTAATAACATTTTGGTAGGTTCTAACCTGGAAGGCAAAAAGCGAAGCCCAATTACCCTCAATCGTAGATACATTTTTTGATTAGGATGTTTTTTGATGAGATTTGCATATAGCAAGGGACATGGTACTTGCCAGCCTGCCTTGACCGACAATTACACTAGGACCACAATCCCCAGAATGCACTTGCTACTTGCCAGTCTACCATGATCGACAGTCTTACCAGGACCACAATCCCCAGAAAGCACTCAGAGGAGCAAACACTCTTCCAAGATCCAATTCACAGATGGGCATTTTGTATTATGTTTAGAAGTTACTAATTATCTCTAGGATTGTCTCAACAGATTCCCCAAATGCATTAAATATAAATACGTTATGTAAGGTTTCGAGGTCCGTTAACACATATTGGAAAAGAACAAGCATCCCTCCCAAAACATGGCCGACATTATTTTAGAAGACGAAAATAGAGGTAGGACTTCTACTGAGTACCATAGCAACCTATTATAAACATTGGAACTCGTAGGGTGAGTCCCAGCTTTGACAAGCCGACGCGTGAGACGAATGTCTGGAACTTTCAGGTAAGCCCCTAGGGGGCTCACAAGCCCACCGATCAACGCACCAATTAATGCAGGGTCCGCGCTCCAAGCAGACACGATGGTTATCCATCGCTCGCATCAACGTGCAGGCTTTTTCTACCCACGCCCTAGCACATACAATCTGAACGCGGGGACTAGACATATTCGTATGTTTGCTAACCGCCCATTCATTAGTTTGCATTCTTAACGTCATCTTGAACCACATATGTATTTCTATCGCTAACTCAATGTAACCATAAACCCAGTGGCAACGGATGCCGAGGCGTCAATGTGAACCTAAATACACGACTTTTAAATGCGCTCACATCTATTCAGGCAAACGAATACTGTCTGTGAATCGATATACGCCTGGGCCCTCAGTGATTAGGATACAGGGAGTACTCAGGGGGCGCTAACCTCAGTCACACAAATGGTACGATAACCTAGATTTTTCATTTCCATTTCCAGACGAGCCTGACGGGGCTTATTCCTCAATTACGTTAATGCATAGCTGAAAATTCAACCGATGGGTAAGCTGGAATTGGCGACACGGGCTTTACCACTTATATAACTATTGCAACCCCGAATAATCATCTAATGGTCTTTCCCCTCTCCTCTCTCTCTTTTCCCTCTCCATGCATTTTTTCCTCAATCTTCATTTATATGTCTACGACACCTGATGGCTGGATGGTATGATTTAACCCTTCCTCAAAATGTAACTCTTGCCATGTCATATTTTACCATCATGTAATGCACTGGGATTTTACCTGATCTACCTAAACTGAATGGCTCTATGTTTAAAAATGTGGTTTTCTAAAAATAATGTTTCTATTTATTCTTTATGTTCATTTTTCGTTGGCTAACTCATATGGCAATAATATGATCTGTGTGGCCCAAATGGGGGTTTTTTCCCATTTTGTTTTTTGATGTTTTTTGATGTTTTTGGTTAACACTCCAATGTCACTATTGCATTCATGTTTTATATATTTTACTTTCCCTATCGCCACATTGTGTGTAATTTGAAAAAGAAACATTGCCCTGATCTGAGGAAGGTACATGGTTTGTGCCGAAACACGTGTTATCGCAAAGGGCTATCAATAAATTGATAACTTTCACACATGAACTAACTCTGGTTATTGAAATCAAACTGTGGCACAGTAACATGGATGTGTGCAGTTCTCTTCTCTCTAAAGTTAAATTGGTTGTGAGGTTTAGTTTGGTTGATGGTGAGTTCCTGTAGGATGGCTTCTTGGGTGGAGAGCGCAATGTTGTAGAGGGAGGATCTTTTGGCAGAGATTTTATCTTGTAACATTTATTGCATAAGGCATTTTGAATGTTGGGTCACCACATTTTATCTTTGGTGCAGAAGTCTATGGGTGTAATAGGGGATTCCAATTCTCTAAGGATGGTGAAGATGTCCCTAGTGTTAGAATTAGCTTTTTTAATTCTGTCATTAAAGGTCTCTTTTTTTGCCTGAATTATTTGTTTCTTGTAATTATTGGTGAGGGTAGTGAGGGGATTTTTGTTGTGAGCAGAGGGTTTTTTTTTCCAGTGGGCTTCTGCTTGTCTTTTTTCTTTGCGCAAGGATTTTAGGCTTGGGGTGAACCAAGTGTTTAGATGGGCAAGAGGTTTGGATTTACTTAGTTTTAGTGGCACAATGACGTCTATAGCTGAGTTGATAGTATTGTTGTACAGATCAACCAAATCATTGGGGTTAGTGATAAGATTAGAGTGATTAGTGATGGGCTGAATCAGAGGGAGGAGATTTGTGACCGTTATGTTTTTTTTTACAACGTGTAAGGGCTGGAGGTGCCATTAGTTTGGTTGTTTTGGATTGAGGTAGGTCTGAAATGGTTAACAAGATCAGATGATGATCAGTCCATACGCATGGTTCAATAGCCGTTATGGAGGTGGTACAGTTAATGTCTGTCACCCAATCCAAGGTGCGGCCTTTGATATGTGTGGGGCCCTTATTTCGGATGGTGAGGCCTGATTCCAGTATTGTGTTGGCTAGGATTGAGGCATTAGTCTTTAGGGTCATTGTATCCTAGGTTGAAGTCACCAAGTAGGATAATATGTGTCCCCGGTTTAGAATTGGTGTTGAGAAGGGTGGTTATGTCTTCTTCAAATGAACCTTGTAGGCCTGGAGGTCTGTAGATAAGGTGCACAGTAATAGTGCGTGATGCGGAGATACCTATTTTGAGAGAGAGTAGTTCTGCTGAGGTCATGGACATATGGTCTACTTCTTTGATAGTGAGGTTGGCTCTGCAGGTGAGAGCTATGCCGCCTCCTTTGGAAGTTTCTCTGTCCTTTCTAAAGGTGGTGAAGTTGGGGGGAATGGCGAGCATTAAGGCTGGACCTGCCGCTTTGTGCAACCATGTTTCAGTCACTGCTAGAAAGTCGAGCTGGTTGCAGATGATGATATCTGCAATTTCAGAGGCATGGGCTATCAAGGATCTAACTTTGATGAGGCCTCCTTTAAGGTTGTGTGTTCCTTTCATGGCGGCACTAGTGTGGTCATTGATGATCAGGGTTTCAGATGATTTAGTACAAGGTTTCTGGGTATGGCTAGGTTTACTTTTGGAGGGGTCATAAAGTACTCGTGTAGGTACCATCTTGGAGTGACCTTGAGAAAGGTGGACTCGAGGTGGCTTAGGCAATCTAGATCCTAGTCTGAGGTTTCTTAGAGTTGTGGGGCAGACCTGACTCTGATAGGTTAAGGAGATGTGCTCTGATAACTGTTGGGTCAGAGGTTGTGTGCATGTTTTACCAGACGGTTCCCAAGCTGTTGGGAGCCTATAGTGAAAGGCGGCCATTGTAGATAGAGCAGTAAGTGTAATGAGAATAGCTAGGGAGCAAGTGGGCAGGTTGAGTATGGGTGATGTCATATCACAGTTAGTGTAGGAGGTTACCTGTAAATGGCAGGTGTAGGAGTAGACTAGTTCAGGAAGGTAGCACACAATATAGGGCCAGACTAGTACAGTGTAGCATCAGGCAGAAAAGGGCCATGTTGGTGCAGTGGGGCAATCAGTATGCGGCTAGTACAGTAGGGCACATCAATCAGCAAGGGCCAGGCTAGTACAGTAGGTTGCTTAAGTGAAACACATTCAGGTGATGTTAAATTCTTTATTATGCCAAATAGCTCCTTGATGGAGAATACAATGACTAGGTGATCAGAAAATGTCACTGCCATGTTTTCCTGATGACATACACTCAGACCTCTGGACAAAACTAAGTCCAGGCAATGTCCCAGGTTCTCAGAGGTTAATGTAGTTAATAATAAGTCATGTGGCAAAAGAATTTCATTCAACTTGAGGCAGTCAGAGTTATCAGGAACATTGCAGCACACATTGAAATCGGCAGAAATCACCAATGTCGGACTCCGTATGACTTCTGAACCAGGATCTAGCTCCAGGTTGTCTGAAAAAGATCCAATAGGGCCTGGTGGTTTACAGCAAAGAGGTTTGGGTCTATTTGACCCTTAAAAATGTAATCACATTTCTTTGACCATTTATTCAGTCTAAAATGCGTGGATAGTGGCCCCACAAACCCGCCCCCTCACTTCCACTCAACCTAATCTATACCCTTACCCACCCCATATATATTTAATTAATTTTGACCGAAAAAAAGGTCAAAAAATGAATGCAATAAAATGTTTTAGGTCAACTGTTTTTAGGTCAATTATGGTAATACCCAGCAAAGAACCACTCGCATAGACCCGTCTGGTGAAAATGATGAAGTGCAAGAAAAAACAGGGACAGCTCCTCCCAGTTCAAGCTGCGAAAATTAGATAGTATAAGTAGAGATTTAAAAATAATAGCAGCCCCCAACCCCTTTCTGATGCTCACGATTTTGCTATTTCATCAAGAAATTAGAAGGAACAAGCAAAAGGAACTGTGAGACAGAATTGGCTGTAAACCAAGTTTCAGTTATGAAAGGCAGTCCAAGTCTAATTCGGTAATAAGATCTTTTAATGCCACTGGCATATGGTAGACCTAGCATTAATTAGTGCTACTTGTAGACTGTGGACATTGTTGTCACTAATAACAGGTTTGGTATTTCACTGGGTTTGTAGATGCCCAGCTGCCTGATTCTATTCAAGGTACAGAGATTAATAAGACCCAAAGAATCACAGAGCCTCAGCAGGCAGTCACGGGTATACATAGTCCCACTAATTTAATTGTCTGATAATATGAAATCTGAAGCCCTACAATATGGGGAAAAAATAACATGGGGCAAGGACAGCTAAACCTTGATACTAACCGTGTCTTACTGCAATTTGAAAGAGCAGACGGTCACGCCGACTGTCGAACAGCCTGGAAAGGCTCAATAGTCTTTGCGTCAGTGATTTGCACTGACGCAGCCTTTTTGTGCCTTTTGGCCCATACAGATGACGGGATCACGGGGCATTGGCAAAGAAAGCCGGAAGATGTAGTCTAGTGGAAATTCTCTCGCATGACAGAAGCGAGAATTAAGAAAAATAAAAACCCACCAAAAGAGAATATAAAACTGTTCTATTTACAGAATGCATTCTTCAATCCTTCGCTGGATCCAATGAAGATGTGAGACTCCCGTATTCTCAATGTCCTCTTCAATCCTTTCATGATGCAGGGTTAGTGTGAGACTCCAGGAGTCTCAGAGTCTCAATAGATTCTCCAGCCATTTCAAGAGCCACGGCACATGTGAGACTGCAGCAGTCTTAATGGCGTCTTCAGCCCTCTCTGAATAGAGTTCAGATATGAGACTCCAGCAGTCTCAATGGCTTCTTCAGCTCTCTAGGGATAAAGGGTAGGAGTGAGACTCCGGCAGCCACACTGGATTTTCTAGCCCTCTGAGGATGCAGGATAGATGTGAGACTCCATTAGTCTCAATGGCTTCTTCACAAACTCTTTTTCAGGGATGAGACACAGCTGTTTTCAGAGGTGTGACTCATCACTCTATTTGGCACTGTGCAGCTTCTCTTCAGACTCCGAAGAAGGCTCTGCAGCTCCACCGTCCTCTTCAGTTACTTCCCAAATTCGAGCTGACTGGCTGTCTCCTTGTCTGGGTGTCTATCATCAGGGAGGATCCTTTCTCCTCGTCTTTTCTCACTGGGCCATTCTCAGCCTGCTTATTGTCTTGGCTCTCCATAGGTTCCCATGACAATAAGCCAGCCCTTGAGTGCTTTGGTGGCTCTTGGTTTTATTTTGCTTGTTTAAGCAGAAACAAAAAGTGATAAAAGAAATGTCTGCCATTTTCGATTTTACTTACCACTCAGCATAAGCATGCATGGTGCCATCTCTCTCTCTCATTATCTCTCTCTCATTCTCTCTGTCTCTCTCTCTGTCTCTCTGTCTCTCTCTATCCCTTCAAAAAGGGGACACTGGCCGAGCAGCTCTCTTTCTCCGTCTCTGTCTCTCTCTATCTCTCGATTCTGCAAGATAACACTGTCTGAGCAGTCTTCTCTCTCTCGATTAAACAAGGGGAGACTGGCAGAGCATATTTCTCTCTATTTCTCTCTCTCTCTCACACTCTCACACTCTCGATGCAGCCTGGGGTTTCAAGTACTTACCAACTTAAGAGTGCATTTTTGTGAGTAATGCATGCAGTGCACACTAAGGCCCTGATTCATGTAATTATTTGTGCTGAAAATAGGGAACTTGTGCGCCACACTGCGCGCAAATACAAGTTTATCAATTCATGGAACTGACTGCACAGGAGTTTCTTGGGACTTGCTTGGAGTTTGCAACCAAAATAAGGGGCAGAACATGCAGAACGTGCGAAAATGTAGGCGTGTGCAGTGGATTGTGAAGTGGCACAGGTAAAAATAAAAAGTGTGCACAGGGAGTACCCCTGCATGGCATGATAGGAAACATGTGGACAGGGGGAGTTGAAGGGTGGCAGTAAGGACACATCATCACGGTTGGTCATGCAGATGCACAGTGAATGCTTGCCATCAATCAGTCCGTACATCCAGACTCAATGAAACATTGCCAATGGGCAAAGAGTGTGTAGTGTATGGTGCCATCCATTCAGTTTGAATTATGGCGTCAATGATCTAAGTTTATCCAAACAAACAGTGCACATGCATAGAAGTGTAACTGCACATACCCACACATGCATGTATACAGATACACATCTGCCCAGACATTCCCCAAGACATAGCACATATTTACCTGATGACTGAGCTGGCATTGTGTGATTCCATCATCACCTCCACCAGGAACTGTGCCTCCAAATGTGTGAGAGGAGGGCCAGTGACTGGCAGAGGGCATGGGGACTACGGATGAAAATGTGTGCATGATGGACCTCCCATGGAGTGTAGTGACTGCATGATTCTGTAGCACTGCAAAAACATGGGACAGTGCATTACAACAGCCATATTTCACAATCATGCATCAAGCACACATGCATTAAGAATCACTTAACGCAAGGTTACCTGCACATACCCTCCTGTTTTCCACGATGCAACCATGGCAGTTGACATCACTGTGCATGGCTACTTGTCCCCAACTACATCCATCATGCCTCTGAGAGAAGAACTGTGCATGTCAAGGGTCCCAAAACATTGATTAAAGAATAAATCCAGCTTGGAAAGTGAAACGAAATAGATAAGCCCACTTCCGGGCCAAGGGAATGTAACAAACCAACAAAATGTGTCCATGCAGAGTCAAGGGGAACCAAAATAATATATATAAACTCTGTCTGGCCAAGACCAAAAAAAAAAGAAAGGTCCATCATGGACAGAGGGGCAGGAGGAGGGGAGGGGGGATTCACCCTGGAGAGGGGATGTGTAGGGTGCATGTCAATGTCCACATGAGTGGACCAAAAACAAGACCAAAATAAAATAAAAACACTCCATGGGCTCATGGACTTCACAGCAATGGTGGACAAAGAGGTCGCTCTGTGCTGGGAGCCCCATCCTGCGGTTGATCTGCAGGTGGATATGGTGTTGTAGCCACAGCACTCAGTGCCAAGGCCTGGTCCTCACTGGCTGCGGCCAGCCGTGACACAGTTGAATGCACCAGAACAGTGAGGTTGGTGAGGTCTCCATGCATTTCCTTGCGGATGGGTGCAGAGTCTGTATGTGTGCTCACCGGTGATGCATTGAGTTGCTTGGAGAGTGTCTGTCTGAAGGCATCCATCTCCTCATGGTCAGTTTCCTAGTGGCTGAGAGCTCTTCATGGATGGCAGTCCGCATTGCGAACATTTCATACCTCAGGACTTCACTGTGTGCCTGAAGGTCAGCCCGTCGGCCCTTAATGTTCGCCTTCATGTGCAGTCTGTGGGAGCGTCATGAGGACCGCATGATCTACAGCTGTTGCTCTACCTGGGCCACTGGCGGGTCATGGACTTGGCCATTTTATCCATCCACTCAGATATCTTTTCCAACTCATCCCCATGTTGGAGGGTGGCATGCAACATCTGTTGCTCCTACTCTATCTCCCCAGCCTGCACACATCCCCCACGTGTGCGGAGCCCACAGTGGCCAGATGCAAGGTTTCATGTCTGCTGCTGTGGGGCCCCTGTTGTAGGCTGCAGGTCTGCAACCCTTCCTTGAACATCAGCCCCAGGACCTGAAGCTAAATCATGGGAGGGTGGCCTTGCAGCCGTAACCACCGCAGACGGGGGGACAACCACTGAATGGCCTTGAGAAGCCAGCTGCCCCACCGTAGTTTCACAGGCCCCATCTGATCCACCCATTGGGGCACCTTTGCCATGTTTGAGGTATGCAAATCAGGTTCAGCATCAGAGGCAGATGAATCAAAAGAGTCTGAAGAGTATCCAGCACAACTCAAGATGGTCTGGAGCACCAGTAGGTTCTCACGGCCTACCATACCACGTCCCCCAATGGTGGTCTGATGCACCATCAACTCTTCCTCCTCCCCCTTGTCTGCATCTGGTGCAACCTCACCTGCACATGGACAGAGAAAGACATGTTGATACATGTTAAAAAAGACAACAATGCACATATGCTTCAAGGAGTACTATGACAAGAAATGGCAGGACATGCATCCATCAGACATTGTGCATTCACACACTTGGTCCGGTAAGCAACAGATGCATAGCATTTGCTGACAAATGACCTTCCCCACCATCATGTACATGCCAGCAGTGGGAACACTGACTTTAAACAGTGATGCAAACGCACAATGAAGTGACATTCAACTGTCGAGTCGCCACACATACAAGGGGTTAAAGTAATGCACATGTGACATTTGAATGTTCAGTGACATCAGATGGGAACAGCCAGACATCTATATCCACAGACAACATCACGGTCTACACATGCCATACTAATCAGGTCTGGGACAGGAAACTTCAGACAATGAGGACCTGCAGGAAGGTGTGGAAAGGGAAGATGCCCATGAGTAGGTACACCCGAAAGTGTGCCTTCTAGTCAAGGTCTTTGAAGTGCAGAGAGACGGAGAGTGGATTGGGCAATGTAAACAAGGTCCACCTATCCACAAAAGGGTGAGGGGATTGCCCCTATGGAGGGGGCCCAGGGAGCAAGCGTCACAATGAGTAGGCTCTCTGTGTCACTGGAATGGAGTCAATGTGTATGTGATCTGTGGGCACTCATGCAACTACACTCTGGGAACACGACAATGTGCGTTGACAGACAGCTCAGATATGCAATGTGACAAGGAAACCCATAGGAGCAGGTGACCAATGGAACATGCATCTCTGCATGACATGTCGTGAAAGTTAAACTTTGTCTGCATGCGCCGGTCTAGCAGTGCAGAGAGAAACACAACAAGAATGTAGCACTGAACAGTACTTGTAGGTGTCACATGGTGCACATATGCCGGGGGAGTACCCTGGGAGTAATGTGTACTGTCACACAGACACATCCATAAATGGCAGCCACATGGGCTATGCCCAGTATGATGGCCATTTGACATGAGTCTGTATGTCACAGGACATGCTTTACCCTGGGCTTTCATACAAATGCAGCCTGATGTGCCAATACACAAATGATGTGGGTGATGCATGACTGGCAAAACACAGGAGGTGCAATGACGGACACTCACCTGATGTGTCCTCATAATTCTCCAGGCCTCCCACGCCTTGCACCTGCTCAATGAGGATGAATTGGCTCATAGCCTCTTCATGAGGTGTCAGCTGCTCCTCCTCTGCTTGACCACCTACAGTTGCCATTGCAGAGGCCATGTTGACACTCAGCTTGTGTTTGGTGCGACAGATGAGATAATTCCAGTGCTACACAACCTGTTAAGCTGTGCATATCTCTACCTCTAAGGCATTTTTCTGGTCTGTGACCTGCTGGCAATGTACCATACGTTGTGCGGATGTATGTGTGCTACCCGCATACAGGCACATGTCACGATGGCGATCAGTCACATAGTCAATGAGGATCTGGAGCTCCACATCAGTGAAGTTCTTCTTCCTCTGTGGGCCAGTGTCCTGTACCGTGTGTTGGGGTTGAGTCTCTTCCACCTGTGCAGGGTGTCCTTTCCTGCCACAAGTGGCACTGGATGTTGGAGATGCCCCTATCTGGCTGGAACCACGTTGGCATCCAGTTGCCGGGCCACCTTTGAACTGGGACCTGCCATGTCCTCTTGGGGCTGGGGCAGATATCTCCACACCATGTCCCTGACCCCTTGGGGCTGGGGCAGGGGATTCACCACCACGTTCCCAATCCTCTGGTGCTGTGGCAGGTGTTTCACCACCACTTCCCGCACTCCAACCCCCGTCTGCCCCCTTTGCCTCCTGGGGCCTTTCCACTCATTTCACAGGTGTAAGGGATGAATGGGAGGCACACCAAGTTATTGTCCTAGGCAATGTGAGTCAGGGAACAGTCTACGTGATGTACACCATCAATATGTGGTCCAGCAAGGCTCAAATGTACCCCAAAAGAGAATAAACAGTACGCAATACACAGTGGCACCCAAAAACACCAAAAAATGCATGCAAGGTACCAGAAAGCATATGAGGTACGTGATACACTGTATGCCTCAGAAAGTACACAAAATCATGCACTTCTGTGCAGAGGTAAACACGCCCCCAACGAAAATTGGGTTTGCGATACCTGAAGGTAAAGTTTCCATAGCAAATTACACATATGACTCTGTAACTCCTCCAGATTGTAACCTTGGCTCACAACTAGAGGTGCGTGTCGCTTGACTTATCTTACAGCAGCATTGCCATAAGCCACGTAGGCGTGTCACAAAGATGTGCAGCGTCACCCCACGCAGGATGTAACTTATTTGTTTAGGACCATTACTCTGCTATCGGCTGCTGCAGATGCAAGATGCACACCACTGTTCTTCCTGCCTAAACTGCTGCTGATTCTGCCTCCTCTAGCCTGGCATGGCCTCGTTGAGTTCTATAGTGCTGCTGCCACTCGAGAGTGAGTGCCTGCCTGCAACCTGCACTGTTTTGGTGTGCCAGCTGCCCCACCTTTGTATGGACTCCTGTGCTGGCCGTGCAACCAGCTCCTCTGTACTTTCCAGGCATTCCACCTCTACCAGCACCACCATTGTTCCTCTACACCTACCCAGGAAGCCCATACCTGTCTTGGGTGTGCCATGTCTGCCCCATCCATGTCATCTGAGGATGGCAGCACCGCCACGTTGAAGCAGAGGGCTGCCAACTTCAGCAACACCAAGCTTGGCATCCTGGCGGATAGGGTACTGGGTGCCTATGATTCCCTCTACAACCCAGCTACACAGCCGGGCACCAACGCAAGGCAGAGGATCTGGGATGACATCACAGCTGCCATCAACGCGGAGGGGGTGGCAGTCCGGCCCAAGGAGACGGTCCGGAAAGGCTGTGACGTCCTCAAGACCCTCAGTCATACCAAGGTGCTGGCAGCCCTCTCCACAGAACTCACTGTGGGGGTGTACCGTGCTGGCTGCCACTGGCTCAGCCAGATACAGCTGTGGGTACTTGAGTTTCTATCTGGACCTCCACTCCCATCTCTTTGCCTGGAAGAGTCGTCTGCATGCTGCTGGTGAGTACCTATGTGGGACAATGCTCTAGGGCGTATGTGTGGCATGCATGTTTGAAGATGTCACATCCTATTTGTGGCTTGTGTGTGTTGTGAGATGCAGCCGATTGGTGACTCATGAAAATGCAGGCCATTTGTGATGTCAGACATTGTATGCTGCCATTTGCATGAGGATTGCTGGATTGTGCATTCATGGATGGGTGAGTTGGCTGGGAGAGCACGAGTTCCATCCAGCGGAGCTGCTTGGGGTATGTCTCAAGATGTTGTTGTTGAGGGGGACTCTTCTGTGGCTTTGGGCCAAGGTGCAGGGATGGAGGTGGCATCCAGGGAAGAAGGCTCTTTGGAGACATCCACCCAGGGAGATGGAGGTGGTGGTGGAGGAAGATGAAGGCCAGTGCACAGAGTCAGGTGGGGACATCCAGGAGAGTCTTCAGGCTGCACCCCGGGGCCAGGGATGGGAGGATGTGCAGTACACTGTGGCAGGAGCTGCCTAACCTCTTGTCCCTGCTCCATCTGATGCAGCCGTAACCACCATCATGGTTGCCTTCATCCAGGCCGGGGCTGCCTTTTGGGCCACAGAGATCACCCCTGAGATGTTTCATGCCCTGCTGGCTGGGATTGCAAGACATATGTGTGGGATTCGTGATAATGGGAGAGAGATTTGTGACCTCATCACAAAACCTCGGATATCTCAATGTCCCAGCTGTCACGTGAGCTGCTCTTGAATGGTCTCTGTGCGCTGGCACATTCAGCTGCCACTCCTCCACTGCCTCCTCTGTGCCCCAGTCGTCCTGCGGGGGGCCTTCCTTGCCACTTCCCATCACAACCCCCTCTCCTCCTGTCCAACCCACACTGCCCAGTCTGGTGGTCAGCATGTCCGTGCCAAAGGTGGAAGTCAGTAAAAGTACAGCAGAGGTGGTCGCTGTGTTTGCCCAGGTACATGCACAGGAAGAGGCATCAGTGGTGCAGCTGGCACCTAAGGACGATGCTGCTACTATACCCCCATCGTTCAGCATCCAGATCGCGGGGGTGCATGTGAAGAGTACACTTGGCCAGGCAGCAGCACTATAGGACCGTCCAGGGACAAGCAACACAGGGCCCAATAACATCGAGGAGAGAAGCAAATCAACAACCTTTGGACAACTGGCAAGAGGAGCACTGTCGGTTCAAGCATAGGGTGTGTGTCCGGATGGATTCGTGAATGCAGCTTATAGCGGCGAGGCAGCAGGCTAGAGTGGCATGGGTTGCCAGGGCAGAGGTGGTGGAAAGAAGGACACTGAGGTGGGTTGAGATTCTAGAGAAGGCTTGCAGGGATGCGTCGAAGGAGGAGAGGAGGATGAGTGACCGCCTGCAAGCCATCCAGGACCGGACAGTGGCCCGCCTCCAAGTGGAGGACGATGAATGTGACTCTGCCCTGGAGGACGTAATGGCAGAGTATTGAGCCTGCTGTGCATGTAAATAGTTGATTTTGTGTTTTTTTGTTTTGGTTCATTTTTTCCCTTGGACATTTCCCCCTTTCCACATAAGAATTGTGCTAGTGTATATATTTTTAATACAGTTTCTCGTTGTTCATCACACAGCTGTTGTCTCTTTGTTCACGTCTTTTAATTTTATTTTTTATGCATTTCTTGTGTGACTCTCACGTGGGTTGGGGGACAAACTGTGGAGGGGTGGCATACGCTCTTCAATTATGTATGGGTGTGGTGTGGGTGGTGCCTCACAATGCATGGCCACCCACCAACACACTTCCACTTCCAAACAGTGTGTGGTCTCATGTCTTGCAGCACCTCTGCCACTGTATTGCTTCTTCATCACATGTGACTTTGGTTATATGTGGCTGTACACATCATATGTCTGCTTGGCTCACACACTCTCAGAATTCCTTTGCATCACCCCAAAACATACCTGTTCAAATTATGTTGGTTGCAGGGGCTTAGAATGCTGTGTTTTCCGGCCTCAGTGCTTTGATTCATTGCATGTTGTTTGCTACTATGCACTGACATCACATCTGCCACTGACCTGTTAGTGATGCATTGGACTAGTGGCCTCCTAGGTAATTCACCTACAGTAGTTTGAGGCAATTGCAATGACACATGTGCACAATGATACATCACATTGCTGCACATTGCTTTACTGTGTGACGTGTACATAGTGGTTTAACTGTGTAGCTGCTGCTAAATTCAGCTGTCATGTTGCTGTGCCACTGGTTGTGAGTCACCAGGCAGTCCCGTAAAGAGGTAAAATTTGCATTCTGCATTACAGCAACCACTTGTTAGGCATATGGGTGGGTATGTGACCTGTGTGCTTCATTTTGGTGGCAGGCCAGTAGAATTGAGGTAAGTTGTTGTGTACTATTGTTAGGGGGTGATGTAGCAGGGCCAGGCTGGGTTGGTGTTGGGGGCTAGGGAGGCTGGTGGGCGGTGTCTGGACTTGAGTGGGCTGCCTGTGGGCAGTGTCGGAGGTAAGGGCAGTGTGGGGAGGGTGGAGTACTGTGAGGGTGGTGTCTGGGCTAGTGCCAGAGGTACGGCTATGTGGGGAGGGGAGTGTACTGTTAGGGAGCTTTCTGGGGGAGTGTCAGAGGTGAGGGGTTCCGGTGTGTGGTGTCTGGACTTGAAGGGGCTGCCTGGGGGCAGTGTCAGAGGTGACAGGGCCTAGTGGGTGGTATCTGGACATGAGGAGGCTGCCTGGGGGCAATGTCGGAGGTGATGGCGGTGTGGAGAGAGTGGAGTACTGTAAGGGGGTGCCTGGGGTAGTGTTGGAGGTGAGGGCAGTGTGGGGAGGGGAGTGTACTGTCAAACGGCTGCCTGTGGTAGTGTCAGAGGTGAGGGGGGATGGTGGCTCGTATCTGGACCTGAGGGGTCTGCCTGGGGGCAGTGTCAGGGGTGCGGGGGTCTAGTGGGTGGTGTCTGGATTTAAGGGGACTGCCTGGGGGCAGTTTCGGAGGTGAGGGAGGTGTGGGGAGCGTGGAGTACTGTGAGGGTTGATCCTGGGGTAGTGTCAGAGGTGAGTGCCGTGTGGGGAGGGGAGTGTACTGTCAGGAGGCTGCCTGGGGTAGCGTCGGAGGTGAAGGGGGCTGGCGGGTGGTGTGTGGGCTACCTGGGGTAGTGGCAGAGGTGGCGAGGGCTGGTGGGTGGTGTGAGGGCAGCCTGTGGTAGTGATCAAGGTGAGGGGGGCTAGTGGGTGGCCCGAGGAATGCCTGGGCTAGTGGCAGAGGTGAAGAGAGTTGGTGGGTAATGTAAGGGCTGCCTGGGGTTGTGTCGGTAGGGAGGGGGGCTGATGGGTGTTGTGAAGGCTGCCTGGGGAAGTGTAAGAGGGGAGGGGGTCCGGTGGGTGGTGTGAGGGCTGCCTGGGGAAGTGTAAGAGGTGAGGGGGTCTGATGGGTGGTGTGAGGGCTACCTGGGGTTGTGGCCCAGGTGAAAACGGCTGGTGGGTGGTGTCTGCACCTGAGGGGGCTGATGTGCACCCGGGGTATGTGCCAGCACTTTTTTGTGTGGTGGGAGTAGGGGGGAAGGTTCGCAGGGGTGCAGACATTAGTTATGTAGTTCCTCGCGCCGAGTAGCTGGGTTACAGCTGTTACTGATGTGGGACCTCACGCAGAGTAGTTGGGGTGCAGCCATTACTTATGTGGAACCTTGCACATGGTAGCTGGGGTGCACCTGTTAATTGTGCCGGGCCTCGCGCAGAGTAGCTGGGGTGCAGCCGTTACTTACGTGGTACCTTGCATAGAGTAGCTGGGGTGCTTGATGTTGTGTCAGAGGTGTACTCTGAGCTTTGCCGAAAGGTTGGTCTTCGGCTGTGTTTTTGGTTTGCGTGAGAGTGTGCTGTGGGCATTCCTTGCGCAGCTCAATTCCCTGCGTGCCTGCTAGAAATACGTGTTTAGATCCATGAATACGCAGAGTTGCACATGTTTTATTCTGTGGGCAGGCTGATGCAGTGTCATTCTCGGTGCATTCTGGGTGTGTGGCAAATGCGGGAGAAATGCACACTTTTCCCTGAATCGGGCCCTCACTGTTAATTCTGTTTATTAAAAAAGAGAGGTGGGTGTAACACCCCCTGCACATTCCTCGCAGTTTTTTTGGTTGCTGTCAGATTAAGAAATTAATTGGTATTTCGGAACATAGTGTTAATTGCAGGTAATGCTTTTACATAGCTTCTGAAATGCAGAATCTTCAAGTGTTCATGTCACGTGCCAATAATTAGGAAAGCACCTAAAACTCTTCTCTTCAGTGAGCTATCCTACCCGGCGAGTATATGTGCATCTGCTATTCATCTTTTGATATGATATGACATAATGTGGCATTTATAACGCGCCTGTACACACGTGTTTCTAGGTGCGGCAAGACAAGGAGGGGGAAACAGAGGGAAGACAAAACAACGATCCTACTAGGCCCTGTGTCATTCAGATCACGCATACTTGCTTTCTGTAGCATTGCTGCCTCCACTCTGTCCAGTCTTCTCATCTAACCTCTCCCACCCTGGCCCTCACTGCACTGTACAGAAGACAAACGTCATCATGGTCTGCAACCTCTGGCTCTCCAGATGTTTTGGACTACAATTCCCATGAACCCTCGCTGTTGTCTATGCTGGCTGGCGTTGCCGGGATTTGTAGTCCAAAACATCTAGGGAGCCAAAGGTTATCAGTCATTCACTGAAAATATGAGGACACTTTCCTCAATAAACAACACTTTTGTATTTAAGATCAAAATACTTGAAGCCACATTTGACTTCCACCTATATCCAAGAAGAATCTGTGCGGTGGGAAAGACTAATCAGCGGGGAAAAAACAACTTGGGTAATAGCAACCGCGCAGTTACTGAGACATATTCTAGGTGGAAGCAAGCAACCAATAAGCACAAACTGAATTTGTTTTCTTCATAGAAATCGTTTTTACTTGCAACTTTTACATCTACATTTCTGTTTGTATTTTTCTGTAAAAATCGCTAATCAGATTAAATCAAGTCATAAAAAAAACACTTTTTGAACATTTAGCTCTGTCTCCTACCCAGGCTACCCCCTCTCTCATTTTCCCTCCTCCCAGTATTTTTATTTTTTCTATCTTTTAATTGCTCTTTTTGACTGTGGTTTTACCTGCTGTTTGCCATGATGAAAAGGACTAATGTAAAAAAAATTCAAAAAAGGAAACTGAAGGATCTAGGCACATCAGTGTACAGCATTTGCTGTACTGCTGCACTAGACACGTGCCTTAATGATCAACCTTCTCCGGAGCATCCGTGTGGGTTTTACATTCACTCTCTTCTGCGCTTGGGTGCAATTACTTTGCTTTTAATGAAACTACTTACAAGTCGCTGGAGCTGGCTGCTTCATTTGAACAGCAAGCCACTCACTGGCGACTGACCATGCAAACGGAATTGCACTTAAACCCCCACTTCCTCTCAGAAAGGCAGACCCAATTAATGGAACTACACATCAAGCCCCTTTGCAAGGTATTGCCGTTGCCTTGGAAATTTGGCGCAAATTAGTTCTAAAGATTTTTCCATTCCATAAATCTGTCAGAGGGAACAGGAATTGAAACTACTATTTCTACCCTCTTGCATGCATGGACACATCTATGTCCAATACGGAATTATAATGACAAGATCTGCAATAGATTGTGAATTCTTAATGTGATGAAGATATGTCATATTTTGCACAGCAGGTGGAAAAGCACGCTCAACATTCATGACCGGCTTGCATGAATTGCACCAGCGCAGGGCCATTTTGCACCAATGGCAAGCAACAAGCAAATTTGCACCGACGTACGATTGATTGATCAAGGCAATGTTTGCACTGGCCATGTAGTGCAAATGTTAGTGCACATTTTCCTGGCACCGCTTCACATTTGCCCAGAGCTCATACAATGCATGTGGCCCAGCCCCTAAATCGCTTTTAGCCCTAACTATGCCAACTCCTGCAAGTGTCCACTGCCTTTTTGCACTGATTACGAGATTGGCGTTAGTTTTAAAAACACCTGGCATTTGCCATTAGCGGGTGTTTTACCACTCTGACAAATTCTGATTTTCGTTTGTGAAACGTATATTACCGGCTGTTTTTATGTTTAGGTAATTGCTACTACACAAAAGCATTACCACATGTGGTAAATAGTAAGGGCCTCATTACGACGCTCACGGTATCCTGGCGGTAGAGCCGCCAGGATACCAGCAAATGTGGATAGCGTTTCCAGCACCCAGTCCAGCGGCATTGCTGCCAGATTACGGATGCCCGTGGAGCAGTGTTGATTTGCCATTGCAGCAACAAGGGCTTTGTTGGCCAGTAGGGCACCTGGATCACCTCCAATATTTAGCTGGAGGTAGCCCAGGTGCCCCACCGGCACTCCCGTAGTCGGGCGGTCCGGTAAAGTGACGATATCCCCAGATACCGACACTTTTTTACTAGACCGTCCAACTCGGAATGAGCCCCTATGTGCAGTAATTATCACATGGAGTCCTATAGGACTTCAAAATGGGGAATATGGCAAAGGTCTAGTTAACTAGAATCATGAGGACCCTTCTGGGTACCCGGTAATTACGTACCAGTAGCTGGGATTGACGGTATTACCAGAGCTTATACCACCTAACTCATAATTAGGCTCTTGTTCCGTTGTCCATTTTTTTCGGACTTCAATAAAAGTCATGAATTAATTGTTTAGAAAATGTAAAGAGATTTGTCGGACGGTATGTTTATTTATTGCGCAATCAAGTTTTGCGCACGTGGAAAGGGGACAGTAGCACAAATGCGAGCACATCAGATCGGTATTTGCGCGTGAGTTTACGCGGTTTGCGCGCGCAATCTATTTTAGCTCCGCCCATCATGGCCACATGCTAATGATTTACAAACCCAATTTTGATTGCGCATAATTTAGGCTTGCGAGTATCCCCTAATCGAAGGCAAAGACAAAGTTATTTCACATATAATAATGAAATGTAGGAAAGCAGATCCCCCTGTGGTTTCATGGAACCAATAACTGCCACTGTGTGCATTTGCAACCACCGAGCCCTGAGATGGGGAACACTTGCGTTTACTTGCCTCCAACTCTCAATTCAGCATAAATCTAATGATCTTTTATACATTTTATGAAGTACAGACAAAGTAACACTGTCTCTCTTGACGCTCCAGCCATTTGTCAAAAATCCATTTGCCAAAAATCGCAGGCCTCATCCTCTCACAATAAATTGTTACACATCTCTTGAAGGTGATAATGCCTGGGAATAAAGTAGCGGGCCGCGGGGCCGTTTAATGTGGTCCATCCCCATGATTATGGACGGGCACCGGGGCTAGAGGGACTGGGCATCCATGGGCAGTGGAGAAATGAGGACTTCCTTGCCTGGGCACCTTCAAGACGTCTGTGCTAATGTCTTCTTTGAGACTGGGTTGGTGTACTCAGCAGTCAGCTCTCAAATCTTGTACTTCCTTCCGTTTCTCTCTCTCTCTCTCTCTCTCTCTCTCTCCTCTCTCTCTCTCTCTCTCTCTCTCTCGTTCTGGGGCAGCCAGAAGCCCGACCGTTCGGATCACACCAGCTACTAGTGTGCCGTGTATCATTTAGCACTGCGTTTGCAGGCCTCAGCCCGCCCCCATGTAGGATCACGGCCGGACCCAGGGCAAGGGGTTTTGAGAGCAGTCAACCCAGCACTGTTGACGGGAGGGCAACACAAACAATGCTTGTAACGTTGCAAAGCAATTTCTTCCCATTCAGAAGGAAACATGCACATTTTTGGGCAAGCTATTTCACACAGCGTTTAAATCACTGGAACGATCAAGGAGCTCGCAGGCATCACCATGACATTGCCACTCACCCTCAATGCCTCCGGCCACTGGCATTATCGTGTAAGTTTGATGACAAAGAAAAGGAGATTAGGCGCCAAATAATAAATGGCAAGAACTCAGAAAAACTGCAACGAATAGTGTTGAGTGAGAATGGAATCTCTCTAGCAGAAATACTGGATTACGTACTCCAGAGGGAACTATCGCGAAACAGAGCAGCCCAGATGGGAACCACTTTGCAGAAATTACAACTAAATCATATCTAATAGCCCCACAGCGAAACAGAACGGCGAAGAAGAAGAGAAGACCTAAGAGCCTCATACATATGCAAGATCAGGAAACAGTGACGACAATTGACACTAGTGCATCTGTAAATGTGATGCCAGTCGAAACATTCAAGCGGATGACGCCACAGTCGAACTGAAAAACAAAGACACACTGCTGTTCGCATACAGCTGCAAAACACCACTACCGGTGGTGGGACGATTCCAGGCCATACTGAGAAGAGGGGACAAGGAAATCCAATCCAAGATATACATTGTGGAGGCTGGCATTGAGTGTTTACTCAGTTGGGAGTCGGCAGAGGAACTTGGACTGATAAAGTTCATCTGCGACATCTCTGACTCCACGGACATCGGCAAGCTCTTTGCAAAACACCCTGGCCTCCTCCAAGGTATCAGGTGCATGAAAGGCAAAACGATCTGGATTCACATTGACCCTACTGTACAGCTCAGAGCAGTATGACACCGCAGGACACTGTTACACATGCAAGAGTTGGTTGCCAAAGAACTACGTGAGCTTGAGAAGGCTGGCATCATAGAACCAGTGACTGGCTGGACACCATGGGTGCCCCCCATGGTAGTTACAAAAAAGCTGAAACTACCGGGGAAGGTGCGAATCTGCATTGACATGCACTTGCCCAATGCAGCCATAAAACGAGAGCAGCACATTACCCCACCCCTGCATGAAATTGTGACGGACCTCACAGGGTCCCATTTCTTTTGGAAGCTGGACCTCAACGCTGGATATCACCAGTTGAAGTTACACTTGGACTCCAGATACATCACAACATTTTCGACACACCTAGGTCTGAGTCGGTACAACAGACTGAGTTTTGGAATATCATTTGCAGCGGAGGTATTCTAACAAGCAATACAGGATGTCATACAAGGGATACCAGGAGTAATAAACATCAGCGATGACATCCTTGTGCATGCCACTGATAAAGAGGAACACCCACGCAGACTCAAAATGGTACTGAACAGGTTGGAATTAGCTGGACTTACCATCCACAAAGAGAAGTGTGAGTTCCTGAAGGAAGAAATAATTTCCTTTGGATATGTGTTCGACAGCCAAGGCGTATCTACGGGCCCGCTCAATGTAGCAGACATAAAAGGGGGCTCTCACCCCATCACGCCGACAGAGGTGCACAGTTTCCTGGGCATGGCCATCTATTGTGGCAGATTCCTTAAGAACCTAGCAACCACGTTGGAACCACTGATAGAGCTGACTAAGGCCAACATCAGGTGGGACTGGAACAAGAGATTTCAAGACGCATTTCAACAAATCAAGGCATCACTGTCAGCAGGCACCACAATGGCATACTACGCTTTCCTGCAAACCAAGCTATACATGAATGCCAGCCCAGTCGGGTTGGGAGCCATCCTGGATCAACTGACGCACAAGGGAGAGACCAATCCAATTGCATATGCTTCCAGGGCCTTGACACCAACAGAAGAGTGGTATTTGCACACAGAAAAAGAGGCACTCGCAGTCTAATGGGGTTGCAGACATTTCCACTTATACCTTTACAGGCGAAAGTTCAAGGCATACACTGACCACAAGACTTGGCTCCCAATATTCACAGACTCATCAGCACACCCACCTGCTAGAATAAGGAAATGGCTACTGCACCCCTAACAGTATGATTTCGAGTGGTGTACCAAGCGGGGACAGACAACCTGGCAGATTTCCTCTCATGACTGTAAGCGATATTCAATCAACACTACAGCTAAGTCAATGCCTAGTCTGGGATGCTGAGGAAAACCCTTATTGATGTATTTTTATGTCCAGTTCAGTATTCTGGATGACAACCCTTGTATAACACCCCCCTCTTAGAATCCCCCTGACCCCACTGAGCCAAGAAGTAGGTTTGTTTTGCAAATTAAAAGGTTTATTTGAAAAATTAAACAATATATATATATATCACACTTTATAATAAATTAATATCTGATAGTACACTTAGACATATGATCTTGATCAACAATGGGTAATCTGGCACTAGCACACTTCTTTACAATCAATGAGGAGTTAGTATAGGATGGATAAAGTAGCAAAAATACTTTTATGGTTTCAAGGGAAAAGCAATGAGGAACAAAATGCAGTACAGAAATACTTGATATAATTTTAGCAAAAGATAAGATAATCACTTTTTCTCTGGCAATTCACCCCCCCCCCCTATGCAATGGAAGGAGATGGAAAGAGGAGCACACAGTTCTCCGGAAAGCAATCAAATACAATACGAAAGTCAGTTCCCCCTAGCCAGCTTAGAGGAAACAGGTATGAGTTTGAAACACAGGCCCAAAATGCTTTTAAATGTGATGGCAATGGATGGGAAAATGTGCCAACTGATTTTAATTCCCTCTAGAGATTCAGGGTGAGTGGGAGATGCGTGTTGGTATTAGTTCAGGCTCACTTTAGCAATGCTCTATGAGTTATTACCAAGTTGAAAACGGATTTTAACAAAAGAAAGAATGGAGCTGCTATTTTGACAAGTGGAGAAATTGAGTCAAAATTGCAAATCGCTGTAAATTTCGCAAGTGCGTAAATCGTGATTGTGGAAAAATTATAAGGAAGTCGGTTCTGAGCTTGTTGGAAAGCTTAGATTTTAAGCTTTCAGAGGAACGTTAAATCTCGTTCCCAGCCCAAACGATTCCAGAGATACGGTCGATTTAATAAAGGTAGTTTTTCGGATTTAAAGTAAACTCAAAATGACAGGTGACAGCTTGCAGCTGCAGAATTGACAGGTGACAGTTGTGCAGCTTTAAAAATGACAGATGACACGATTTCTAGGAGGCAGTTCTACTTAGGTTAAAATAGTTTGGATTAGATTATTTCAACTAAGAGATTGGTTCTGCACAGTTCTGCTAGGCACTCACAATATAAATGTGAACTCGGCCTCGTCACGGATCTGGTCAACACGTCCGGCTGCGGTTCTGTCTGCTCGGTGGGTCAATCAGGCACCGGTTCTGCTCATAGCGATCTGGCTCAGCTCTGCTCTGCTGGTCTAGCCTCTCTGGATTCTGGATGTAACACTGCTTTCTGGGTACTGGTACAGGTTCTTGCAAAAATTCTCGGCAAAAATTCAAACAGCTTGCCCGGCTGTTGAATAGTTTGTTTAGTTTTGAGGCCTGCTGAAGAGGATTCAGCTGGTGGATTCAGGCCTCTCTGCTACAAATTCTGGAGTTAATTTCTGCTACAGGTTCTGGAGATTGATGGATTTGAAGTCTGGATCTCTGGAGGTGAAGTCGTCGGTCAGCATGCTCTGCAGCAAATGGAATTGAATGTCTCTACCTGTCCCAGCAGTCTCTTTTTATGTGTTTTGGAAAGTGGGTGTGTGCGTTGGTCATAACTAAACCTGCCCCTCTCACTTATCATTGGCCAATTCCTCCTCTCTCCCTTGATTGGGGGAAGGAAATGTGAGTCAGAGTGATGCTGTAGGTTTTATGGTCAGAGGAACCTCCCCTTGTCAGATTGCACACAAATCTATTTCTGACCCAAATACATATTTATCTATGTACCATTTTTCTAATATTATAGGTCCAGTTAACATATTTTCTGTAGCACCAAACCATCTGATCCCTGTCTTTGTACGATGTTGTGTCCACTGATGACAGAATTCTCCCCTTTTCATCCAGATAACGACCTCTAAACCTTTCCAGATTTTACACAAATGTGCACCAGGGATATGGGTTACAGATGATAAAGTGTCAGATTTTTAACATGCATACATTTGGAGTGAGACCCTATTTTCCACTAGCAACCCCCCAGAATACACCACAGGGTACTAACTCCTCTTAAAATGTTCACAGAAAAATCACAAAATAATGATATTACTTATAAAATTCTGACAAGTCCGCACTATGAGTTATCTATCTTTTTAAAATTATGCTCTGGTCAAAAAGGGGTGTGGCTTCCCACATCACAGGGTGGAATAACTGGTTTATCCACTTCCCCCAAGCCAGCTTGTTCACAGAGGCACAGCTGCCCCCCAGTTTCTCCCAAGAGGAAGCTATTTTACGACGCCCCCAATATAACATTAGCCTGAGTCCAGGACAGGCCTTTGTTCAACTCCCTGTAGTCCCCAGCTGCTCCACCCCTAATCTAATCAGAGAGGTGTTAACTCCTTTTGGCCAGGGGCAGAGTGGCTGAGCATCCAGTTTCAACTCCTGTCGGGGGTAGTTGTCAGGCAGAATTCAGTTTCATTAAGCCAGGTTTCAGCTAAATGTCACTTTTTGTTCCCAGTTTTCTACATTCAAATCAAACTGACAATTTTTACCTATACATTAAATAATTACTTCCTTCAAGTCATTTCAGAATATAGTTTTACATTGTATCCACCTCTTAGCAAGTCTTTCCTTGGTCTGGTTTTGTTTCATTTGTTCAGTTTTACACAAAAGTCTGGTGGTTTTAAAACGCAGACTTTCTGATAGTGGTGAGTACTGGTAATGCAACCATTTTTGGGATTAAGAAAATGAATTCCCCACAGTTCTGAATTGCTTTTTGGCAATCAGCATTGCCATTCCCAATGGTTTCAGGCTACTGTGTGTGTAGCCCAATGGTGGTTTTAGGCAGTGCCCTCCTGTGCTCACAACATAGGCAAAAATGGGTGGCAGCCTATTCTTCATGTTTTCCCTGTGCACTCTCTGGGGAGTTCTGGCCATCATGATGTTTTCCATGACAGTACTGCACATTTTTATTGTAGGGCTTGGATGCATGGGTAAAAACATTCCACATGACACCCAAGAGCAGTCACACCTGGTGAAGTGGATGAGTCAAGGGAAATTGAAGAACACATCTGCCAAATTTTGAATACAATGAAACCGAAAGCCATCAAGCTCACTGACATCATAGAGGCGATCCAAGCTCACCCATGTTTTGACATCATAAAAAAGCCATAGTGGCAGGAGAGCGGGAATCATTCCACTGGAATGTAGACAACCACACGGCAGCCACCAGGGACTTCCTCACCGGGACATTCCCAATTTGCTGGGAACTTTCAGTTACAGATGAAGAGCTGATCCTAAGAGTCACACAAATCCTCATACCCACTATCCTTCAGGACTGAATTGCCACGTTGGCACATGAAGGCCACCAGGGGATAGTCAGAACCAAAGCCGGAATATGCAGCAGGGTATGATTGCTCCAGATAGACGCCAAAGTAGAGAGCATCATCGCCTCATGTCACCTTTGACAAGTGACTGGAGTGGCACCAAGACCAGAACCGATACAGTCAGCGAAACGAGGCACATCACTGTGGGAAGCAATCAGCGTCGACTTCTGCATGGTGCAGGAAGGTACCTACCTACTAGTGGCCATAGATGATTACTCACGATATCCCGAGGTGGATATCATACCATCGGCAGCAGCGGACACAGTAATTCCCGCTCTGGAAAAGATGTTCGCCAGACACAGGTTACCCAAATGTGTCAAGAGTGCAAGTGGGCCACCGTTCCAAGAGAAAGAACTGACGAATACATGGTGGATCTGCACATCCGCCACCACCACATCATCCCACGGTGGCCACAAGCAAAAGGAGATGCAGAGTGGTTTATGAGAACCATCAACAAAGTGCTACGGATTTCCAAAGCCCAGAACAGCCCACGGAGAGTGGATCTGTACAGGTTTTTACAAAATTACCGGGTAACGCCACACAGCTCAACAGACACACCCCCAGAAGGTCTGATGTACGGGACACTCATTAACTCATCAATACTGCACCACCAAAGCAGGGCGGTGAAGGGCCTGGACAGAGCATACTCACGCCAATCCAGTAGCTGCAAATAAACACATGAGCACCAAGAGGCATGCGAAAGAATCAAGACTAAATGCTGGGGGACAAGTGCTGGTGTTGAAGAATGCAACAAAATCCAAGCTTTCGGCCCGGTACACCCTCACACCTTGGAGGGTAGTCCAGTGAGAAGGGGCCATGATAACCGCTAGCAGGGGCCTGAAAACTGTCACGAGAAATGCATCATGGTCCAAGCGAGTTCTGAAGGACCTATAGACTGAAGACCAGGAACAGCCCCATGAGGAGAGTGATGACACACCACTGACACAGAGGAACACTCCAGAAGGTGAAAGTGAACGAGGACCTGTCCCGGGTTACCTATCAGATGATGAGGAGATGATTCACAACCCGGAGGAAGAATCAGAAGAGCCAGAGATTGCAAAGACTGTACCCCGGCCGTGCTGCAGCGGGTATGACCTGAGGGTGGTCCTGCGGGGCCCGGGTAAGCTGAAAGACTATGGGCCTCATTACACGGACGGCGGTAAGGGTTAACGGTCACCGTTATACCGCCTTACTACGAGGTCCCTTTGCGGGTTGGAGACTTTAATGCCTGCTTTTTGCAGGCGTTAAAAACCAACCCGCAAAGGGACCAGGGAGCTAATTATGTTACCGCAATTTGCAGTGCCGTAATTAGCACCTTCCCCATTCCCATTATGCCCTATGGGGCGAAAATGGGAATGGGGAAGGGCAATGGGGGAAGGGGGAATTACCGCCCCACCATCCTTGGAATAGGGCGGTAATTCCCCTTTCCACCAAGGCGGTGCCGATATTTTACCGGCATGGACCAAGGTGCTAATAGCACCTTGGTCCACCGCCGTCCGTGTAATGAGGCCCATATGTATGTTAATATGGACCTAGTGCGTGTTTGGGACTAGAATATACTCACACAGGTTATGTGGGGTTTTCAAAGTTGCCCATGTTTTGTTTTGGTTGGAAAAAAGAGGAATGTTATATCCACATCACGTCACAGTGCACAGCGGGATGTGACGCACATGGAGAATAAAGTTCTGGGGCAGCCGGATGTCCGGCAGTTCCGATCACACCAGCTACGAGTGTGCCCTGTATCATTTAGCGCTGTGTTTGCAGGCTTCAGCTGGCCTTCATGTCGCATCACGGCCCGGTCCACAGCAAGGGGGTGGGGGGGTTGAGAGCAGTAAAAACAACAGTGGCATTGGTCGAAAAGCTCTCTCTCTATGTCTCTGTCTCTCGCTATTTAGCAACGTGGCACTAGCAAATCAGCTATCTCTCTCTCTCTCTCTCTCTCTCTCTCTCTCTTTCTCTCTCATTCTCTCATCAGTACAGTGACAATGGCCGAGCATCTCTCGCTCTGTGTGTCTCTCTCTGTCTCTCTCTCTCTCTCTATTCAGCAAGAGGGCACTGGCCGAGCAGCTGTCGCACTCTCTCTCTCCTTCTCTCTCCCTCTCTCTCTCTGTCTCTCTGTCTCTCTCTATTCAGCAAGGTGTCACTGTCAGATCAGCCCCCTCTCTCTCTCTCTGTCTCTCTCTCTCTCACACAAGTTGACACTGGCCAAGCAGCATGCACTCTTTCTTGCAGTTGGATCTCTGCATTTCACTCTAGAAGCCTGCACCTCAAATGCAGGGGGGGGGGGGGGCTTGCAATTAGCACCACAAGAGTGGATGTTTGCGAGTAATGCACACAGGACACAGGTTCTGCGTTGTTTGTTCAAGAGTGGATGTTTGCGAGTAATGCACACAGGACACAGGTTCTGCGTTGTTTGTTCAAGAGTGGATGTTTGCGAGTAATGCACACAGGACACAGGTTCTGCGTTGTTTGTTCAAGAGTGGATGTCTGCGAGTAATGCACACAGGACACAGGTTCTGCGTTGTTTGTTCAAGAGTGGATGTTTGCGAGTAATGCACACAGGACACAGGTTCTGCGTTGTTTGTTCAAGAGTGGATGTCTGCGAGTAATGCACACAGGACACAGGTTCTGCGTTGTTTGTTCAAGAGTGGATGTTTGCGAGTAATGCACACAGGACACAGGTTCTGCGTTGTTTGTTCAAGAGTGGATGTCTGCGAGTAATGCACACAGGACACAGGTTCTGCGTTGTTTGTTCAAGAGTGGATGTTTGCGAGTAATGCACACAGGACACAGGTTCTGCGTTGTTTGTTCAAGAGTGGATGTTTGCGAGTAATGCACACAGGACACAGGTTCTGCGTTGTTTGTTCAAGAGTGGATGTTTGCGAGTAATGCACACAGGACACAGGTTCTGCGTTGTTTGTTCAAGAGTGGATGTTTGCGAGTAATGCACACAGGACACAGGTTCTGCGTTGTTTGTTCGTGGCAATTCGCTCGAGGCAGATTTATTTGCATTTATTTTTACACATTTCCTCACAAATAAAATACCGGGGACGACCCCCGCAACTCCCCTACATCCACCCGACCATAATGAAACACCTAAAGCCACCCGCATATATATTTGCGAGGAAATTTGTTACAAGTTTTCAAACAAATCTGCCTCCAGCAAATGGGCATGACGGCGCTGCACACTGAGTGTTCATTCGGTTTATTAAAAAAGGGGTGGGTGTAACAACCCGGAACCCAGTCTTTTTGGTTGCTCTCAGGTAAAAAAATTCAATGGTATTATGTGAAATAGTGTAAACTGGTATCACTACATATTATCCCCGCCAAAAATATACCTGTATATATGGTCATCTGGAACGGCCATAGGCAATATTTTTTGGGGGGATAATTTTTGGGGTTCTTGGGAGCAGGGGTTGCGGGTAGTCTCCCGCTCCTTTAATAATAATGCAGGGGTTGCAGGGGTGTCCCCCGCAGGTTCCATGCCTTAATATCGCTGCAAAAATATGGTGATATTTTTATATGCCGATATTTTGGGGGGGATATTAACACATGGAACCTGTTAAATACAGGAAATGCTGTTCCATAGCTTCTTAAATGCGAAATTATGTGGGGTCCTCAAGGAGCCAATAATTAAGAAATCAGCTAAAACCCCTCTCTTCCTTGAGTTATCCCACCAGGCGAGAATATTTGCATCTTTTATTTGACTTTCTCTAATATTTGCTTTCTGTGGTATTGAAGCATTCAATCTGTCCAGTCTTGTCGCCTAACCTCTCCCACCTTGGCCTCACTGCACTGGGAATAAAGGCCATGGCGGCATGCCGAATTCGCCAACTAATGGTCCGAGTTGTGACACTCTCAGTGTAAAGTTGTACCCATGCACCCCCTTCCCTTGTTTTCAACATTCATATTAAACGGTTCCATGTTCTTTCATCGACAGGCTTTCTAACGCCTGCTGCTTCGACGTGGAAAGAATAACAAAAACGTTCATCACATTTTTTCTTTTTTTTAGGGGTGGGTTCCAACCCCGCAAATTCCCCCTCACCCACCACTTTTTAACTATTCCCGAACCCCCCAAGCACTTATCTACCCTTTCCCACTCCCCACAATAAAATAGATGAAACGTTTTCGTTATTCCTTCCGTGTTAAAACAGCAGGCGTTAGAAAGCCTGGCAATAAAAGTACGTCATACCATATTAAACACCCCTTATTACCAAAATCAAGGAGTTAGTAAAACAATTACACCACTCCTATGCTTGAACATTTCTTACCTTACAAGACACCATCGGACATCTCTGTATATTGCCCTAATGTGCAAGTGTGCAATGCCTTATTAACCCATTGCTTAATGTCAAATTAGACACGTTACAAACTAGTCAGCATCCGTGATTACAAAAGAAATAGGTTCATGGCGGGGGTATTTACTGTGAGTGTGCACAGGGTGAGGGGCTTTGGGATGCTAATGGCCCCTTCCCAGTGAGCTGTGACGTCACAGACAAGGGTGCCATTAGCACTCTCCATTGAAGTTCTATACTCCTACTTGATATCTCTATTATTCTCCAGGTTATCTTCATGATCTGCATAGGTTCCAGTCCACCAGAAAGGGAGGACATGCCTGTTATGATGGAACCCCTGTCATTATGCAGAGGAGCACAGTGATGCGTGATACGTCATCAGGCTTGGGCAATAAAGAGGCAGGTCTGCGCAGAGACGCGACAGTCGTCTGGCAGTTAGCCTTCAAAACAGTGCTTTATTTTGTTTGTTCTACACTGCCCTATGGGCCTCGGTCCTCACCCCCTCCACGTAACAAATGGTGATGTTGCATATATGGCCTTTGCACCTTCCACAACACATTACTGGAACCCGTGCAGAGTGGCCAAATCTCTGTGGCCCGCGATCCATGCTGAGCCGTGTCCGGTGGTGCTCAAGTGCTCCGCGCTACAGTTGGTACCACACCTGGTGGGGAGCTGAGTATTCTCCGTAAGTTTGGTGAAGGCAGGTGCTTCCCAGATTTGCGCCTCCTGGCGGAGTGCTCGTGGGTCCTTCACAAGCTGACACGCGTAGTTCCAGTTCCTTCCGTTTTTACTATTGCCCTTTCTGGTGTAATCCCATGTACTACAAGCTGCAGCTTTTCTCTACATTGATCCCGCCTCCAGGTGATTGTAATTAACGCCACCCATATCCCGCCCTCATAGCATTGGGGGATGAAGAATCAGTTGCTGCAAGACCTGTTGTTCAACCCCAACAACAAGGGGGCATACCCCTAGTGGCGAGTTTAACGTGATGGGTGCACCCTATAGCCAAGTCTGCGATGGGCACTATTGGCGGAGCGATTAGGAATGTATTACATGTACTTCAGAGCCACACAGGAATATGATGATAATGCAGGCAGACCCTTCATGCTATTGTATATGGCTGGCCTGATGGTGCACCGAATTTTCAGCACTCTGTCCCTGTCGAATGGTCCATACATGCCAGGCAGCAGAGGTCGTTTTTCAGCCTTTCCATCACATATTTACCATCGAAGGTAAGTACCATCGAAGTTCAACCAACGAAAGATGTTTCATCGAATTCCCATACATAAAGTGAAAAGTGTTTATGCATCAAAACCCTTTCGTCGAATATGGTTTCGTTATGGTTTCGTTGCATGGAAATTCTATGAAACATAACGTTACAGGGAGCTGTCCAAGTGCTGAAATCTATATTTTTAACACTGGACTGCTCCCTGTAATTTGGGGTATTTATTGTTTATTGGGGCCCCCTCTCCAAACCCCCCTCAAACCCAGGGGACCAGCCCTCCTAACCCCCACTAGCCCCTCAAGCCCCACTTTAAAAATGTAAGCCTTATCTAGTGCTGAAATCTTTATTATATTTCAGCACTGGACAGCTCCCTATAACTTGTGATATTTGATCCCCCTCAAGCCCACCTCAACCCCCAGGGGGCCTCCCCTCAACCCCACTTTAAAAATGTAACCCCTGTCCAGTGCTGAAATCTATAATATATTTCAGCACTGGACAGCTCCCTATAACTTGTGATTTTTATTTTTTGTTGCCCCCCCCCAAAAAAAACTCCCATGGGTCCTCCCCTCCTATATCCCCAAAACCCCATTTTCCAAAATTAAAAAATATCCCTTTCCTCAACCCATCCATCGAAATTCAGTCAATGAATATGCATGTCGATGGAAATGCATTTCAAGGAATAATTCTCGTTGGATTTTGATTTGATGAACCATGTTTCGATGAAAAGACTGGATACCGTTACATGCCTGGCTATGACAAAGGGCTTTCACCTGCATTCTCCATAATGAGTTTGATGGAATTCAGTCACAATTGATGCAAGGATGCTATTATGTCAAGCTGAGGAAACAAATATTGTGCAAGCCATGCATTTCAGTGACACACCATTGGTTGTTACATATTTTTTGGGGGAATAAACATATGTCAAGCTTTTTTTCCCAACACAAAACCGCTATGTTTCTGTTGAACTTCTTTATTAATTTGTATTGTAACTGAGGATCAATTATATTTATGAATTATATCAATTGATTATAGCTTTATCTTGTCAGGATAGATACACAACAAAGTTCAGGCCACCCACAGCAAATAAATAAATAAATAAATAAATAAATAAACCGTAACAAATCAGCTATTTGTTCCCATAGCTTAACATTTGCTTTTGAAAAAAGACAGTGAACATGGTGTTAAACCATGGTTGCCTCTTATAAATGTGAATTATTCAAGTGTTCGGGTAATTGATTGTCAATATGAAATTGACTTTTCAATTACAGAGCAGATGCATTCTATAAAATGGAAAATTCGAGCTCAATTAAAACTAGATTCTGTTCATTTTTGTAGGACTTGTACTCCATGAAATGTAAATAGAACAATGATTTTGACCACATATTAAACAACGGTCATCCTGGTGTAGCTGAGTTTTGTTCTATTTAGTTCATATTATATTAAAACTATTTGACTTGATTTCAGAACACAGCCGTTTGTTGTATGTCAATGCATCACTAATAATTAAAATGGGGCACCGTTTCAAATGAATACGCATTTGTAAGTCCTTTTTTTATGTCTTGCATATGAAAAATAAACCACTAACTAAAATACACGTGCACATCTGGGTTTGGATCAGGGAACGTTCCCTCACGAAGCAAAGCATAGACAAAGCCACTCACCAGTCTTAGAGCTTTGTAAAATGACTGCAGAACAACAGGTCTAATTGACTTTTGAATTTAATGGAGCTTTTCCATTGCAACATACACAATTATGTGTTAGTGTTTGTCGGTGCCACATCTTACACCTCATGGTTAGTCGTTTATGTATGTTCAATCAAACCGCTTGCTTTAGCTTGTAAGCCATGCAGACCATAATTACAAAGTATATTTGACGTATATTTGATTTGAGATAGAATCACAAATAACTTATTAATATCCCAGCCCTGCTGCTTCAGCATGCTATATGTTTCATCATGAACAAATTACTCTCAGGTGGTGTGTGCCCCTCTTCTCTTCGACACAAAGGTTAGCTACCTGAACCGCCATCATACACAAGGTACTTCATATATTTTTTTCTCATCCAGCATGCAAAAAGGGCGGTTAGACCGCATGATTCGTTTTACCTTAACTCCGCCAAAACATATGGGCCTCATTAAGACCCTGGCGGAAGAATGGAGAAAAGGCGAATTACCACCCCATTACAAGGTTGGCGAGGCGGTAATTCCCCCTTCCTCCATGGCCCTTCCCCATTCCCATTTTTCGCCCCATAGGGCTCAATGGGAATGGGGAAGGCGCTAAGTACGGTGCCGCAAATTGCGGCACCGTAATTAGCACCAAGGTCCCTTTGCAGGTCCCTACTTTAACGGCTGGTCTGCACCAGCCGTTAAGGTCGGGTCCTGCAAAGGGACCTTGTAATTAGGCGCTAATAGGTTAACGGCGCCGCAGCCTTTTACGGCGCCGTTAACCCATTAGCGCCAAGGTCGTAATGAGGCCCATTACCTTCTTTTTGGACTAATTTTTTCCACCCTTGATCAATTTTCTTTTGCCTACTTCGCTTTTTTATGGACTAATCTTTGGTCCGTCAGTTTCTTTCCCAATACAAATTCCTACCCATGTTCATAGATGCCATTTGTAACTTCGTCATATCTGAAAACCCTGCCTTTTTCTAACCTATCAGGCCACTGCGACACTCATACTCCCAAAGCCTGCAATTTAAACGTGTATGAAATAATGAAAAAGTTCATTGAATTCTTTTTTTGGGGGGGAGTAAACCCCCCCCAAAATAACTTCCCACACCGATGTTTAACTAAACCCTACCATCCCAACCACTTATCTGCGCTTTCCCACCGCCCAAAACAGAAGTTTTTCGTTATTTTGTACACGTTTAAATTGCAGGCTTTGAAATACCTGGCGGTGAAAGGATGTTGTACCCTCGTACTCACACTTGTCTTCCCTGGAAATGACTATTTTTGCTATCACTCCTAGGTCTTTCTACTTCCTACTTGTCTCTCTTTCTGCCTATCCTCATCTCTGCTATCCATCTTCTTTACAGCTCTTGTTTAACTCACATATCTCACCTGCATCCACCTCTCTTGGCTGGTTCCCCATCCCACGCAACCCTGATTGCATTACCTGTATATTGTCTATGCATGTGTCCATAGTCTGTTCTTTATGTCTCTCCTCTCTTATCACTCTTTTCTCCCCCCGCCGTGTATATGCTCATCGTCCCATATTGTCCTATCTGCTCCTTGCTCACCCCATGATCATTCTCAGACATACTCCTTCTGCAGTTTCCGCTAGTCCATACGTTCTGGAAATCTCTCCTATTCTTTGTGCACCCGGCTTTCTCTCTCATAGTTTTTCATTCACTTGTTTTGTCGTGTCAAGTCTCTCTCTATGACCTCATATAATTCTCCTCATGCTGTTGCCCCAATCTGTGCTACTTTATATTTTGTACATTTCAATATTTTTGATCAGTGTTTTAATTGAAGTGTGTTAAAATTACAGGAAAACAAAATGAAACTGCTTGTTTATATTTTACTAGGGAAGATGCACCCTTCCACAGATAAAGAACAATTCGATGCCCCCCTTTACAAGGCGTTCTAATGTAATGCCATCCAGGTGTCTCCCTGCTGGTGGCGCTCTATTCCGCTGGAGACAATTGCCTTGCAGCCCATAGTCAAAATGAGAGGCAATTTCTTTATCAGTAACTGATCAAGCGAACTTCTTCCAAAATGTCTTATTTAAGCATTTACTATGCTCTACCCAGCCATTTCTGGGGCCGAAAAATGTACATTAGTTACATAAACAGTCAGTGAACAATTGATTTAATGCTTAATACATAAATACACTGCGTGGCGACATGCTTGAGACTATTATTTAAATATACTAACTGCTTAATAATTTCTTGAGAATTGTCAAGGAAGTATTTATTTGTTTCCAGCGGGTATATCCAAGCCCTGTGTAACTACTGATGCACTAAGTGAATCCTAAAGTGTCATTGGATGCTCCAGAAAGTGTTTCCCTTGAAGCACACTGGTAGGTAGATTATGGCATTCAAGCCCGTTTAGGATGGCAGACATGCTTGTAATGACCTGCCAGCCTGAGCTAAGGCAGGCCTGATTGAAGCTCAGCCTCAGCTCAAGACTCAGCTCAGGCTGTGAGCCATTAAAGCCATTCACACTCTGGGCTTCATTCAGGGTGCACATGGCTTCAATGATCTTTCCTCGGGAGATTCGGTCCCACTGGTAGATGGGGATGGAGGGAGGGGCTGGGAAAGGGGAACAGGGGATTCTGATGTTGCCTCCCAACATTTACAAAACAAAACAACATTGTGCCACCTGGAGAAGGGCCTTGGATGGCTGGGAAAGCAGGCGGGGAATGTGTATTCTTACCCGCTGTCCTAGCTACCTGATTGTCTGAGCGCCCTTCCCCGTGTGTGAATTACTGATTCTTGTCCTGAATCACATTCTTGGTTTAGACTTTAATTGCACTGTCTCATATCAATGAAGCAGCAGTTAGGATGTTATTCTGTATCTATGTGTTTTAACACACAGACATTCATAGCTGGTGCAGACACATGGTGTATTGGGTGGCACTGCCCATAATCCATAAAATACAACCACAGCAGCATCGTCACAGTCTTACTAATGCATACAGTAGGCGATGCTCTGTTGTCACAAGGGAATACAGGTGATGCTTTCATTGGGTGGCAGCCTCAATGGAAAAGGGATCAACCCATCCTTATTCTATAGGACAGATGGAGAAGCATTGACCACCAGTCACAATTGTTACTTCTAGCAAACATGTTGAAGCTTTAGGGCCACTGTAAGGACAGAACAATGCTACATAGAGGAGATGGAAGGGAAAGGGTGTTGATAAGTAGAATATTTGGTTAGTATGGCATCTTACAATGTTATTGGCATGTGTTGATGCTACCCATATTTATTAGTTTCATTTATTCATTGCGTTTTCTGGTCAGGGACTCACACTTCTATTTTATATAGTGTGAGAAACCTCACAGTATCCTCACTCCTACTTCCCCTGGATCCTCTTCTTAGGTTGCCAGGAAAAGGCCATCACTTTTATATCCTGACCCTCGGGGTGGAGAAGCGAGAGAGGATCACCTAGGTGGAGGGCACTTGGGGATTGGGAGTGGGGTGCCAACAGGTGAGACATGGTATGCCCCTTTCCCTATTAAAGACCAACCTAATCCTCCCCTGACCTTTATAGGCTACTGTAAAACATCTCCCCTCATTTCCCCACATTTGACCACTGACAGTATTGGGACGAGGAAGAGGCGACTGTGAGTAGTGAGCACTAAAACCTAATTTCACCATTCTAGTATTGGGATGAGGAAGATGCCTGCAGAGCACTTTGAAGGTCAGGCTTGTCCCATTAACTACAGTCAAGCAGGCCCAATTGCCAGTCCACACCTGCAACCTGTCAAGTGGTTTCAAATGATCAAAAGACAAAGGGCCTCATTACGACCCTGGCGGAGTGGGTTTACGCCAGCGTTATTCGCGGCGGACCCGTCCGCCCTACTACGAGATTCCGTAGCGCCATGGAGCGTTTTCCGCCTGGTTTTTCCGGGCGGAGAAATCCATGGCGCTACGGGACCTTGTCGTTAATTACGCCACTGTATTTTGAGGTGGCGTAATTAACGCCTTCCCCACTCCCATTATACCCTATGGGGCAAAAATGGGAATGGGGAAGGGTAAAATGGGGGATGGGGATTTACCGCCCAGCCAAGGTCGGAATGGGGCAGAAAATCCGCCAACCCCCATGGCGCTATCGGCAGCTTTCCGCCGTGCTCCAAGGTGCATTTTGCACCGCGATTTCCGCCAGGGTCGTAATGAGGGCCAAAATGATCAGCAAGGAGAGCAACAGTGAGGCCTGTGTGGGAGAGACCAGCAGGGGACCCTTCTTGTGAGGAAGCAGCTGTGGTGGGTCTTGAGAGGAAGCTAGGACACCAGCAGATGTCCCAGAAGACATGTGTAGCCCAAGGCGAATTGGGCTGTTAGGCTGCCACAGGTGTGGGAGCATGCATGGTTGACAGAAAGCAGCTGGAGCTGCATGCGAACAAGGGAGAAGGAAGAGAGGACGCCATCCGCGTCCATGGAGGAGAAGCAGAGCTGCCGATGTGTGCAAGGAAGCACCCAGAGTGCGAGCATGGCTTGCAGAGACTGGTCCGCTAGTCTGTGAAGCAGAATTGAAGCAGCATATCCCCCGGAAAGGAACGCCGAGGACCGGTGAGTGCAAGGGAATGTCACTCAAACCTGGGGTGCTCCTAGGGGGCTACGCATAAGTAACAAAGTGCTGTATGAATCATATTATTTCTCAAACTGAATGAAAACTTGAAGCACAGTTAAATTACGCATCTTGAATCCAGAACTGAATGAAAACTTGAAATTAAGCTAAATTACGAATATTGAATATCGAACTGAAAGAAACTTTATGGGCAAAGCTAATAGCTGATAAAAGCCAAAAGGGAAAGTGCCCATTTGAAATCAACCTATGACAAAGAGCGCAAGTGTAAGAGTGTGACAGAAAGGTGGGAACACATAAAACCACCTCAAAGTGAACTTTATGAATGGATACAGTGTGGCAAGGCCAAAAACTGTCATGAGACTAACTGGGAGAAGCCAGGAGAGTGTGAACCTGCACACAAAGCCAAGAGACTGATATAGAGAAGCTAAGTGAATGTGTACACACGGGCAAATACAGAAGAACCTGTGTGGGCTGAAGAGCCTAGGGTTCGGTGTTGGGTGACCTGTGGTGGGTGGACAGTGTAGTGTGACAACTGTGCCTTGACCAGGGAGCCCTGAATTGTGAAAGCCAAAGACATTGTGGAACAAACCAAGAAGAAGCACTGTGCGTGAACTGGTGATGCAATCCAGAAGGAGGGTGGAGTTGACCAAGAGTGTGTTGAACTTTGAAAGATTGTGACAAGTACAAGTTGCTCATTTGAAGTCTTGGGAAAGGGAACCTGAGACTTGAAGAACTGCAAATGCTCTCCTGAGGATGGAGCCTCAAGCCCCCTTTTCTTTTCAGCTGTGTTGCTTGGAACTTGGGGAAGGAAACCCTGAGGAATGTGGGGAACTGTATTGCCTTGAACGTGGGAAAGGTAATCTTGAGACTTTTGTGTAACTTTCTAGAACTTGGGGAAGGGGAGCTGAAGAGGAATCAAAGCGCTGGAAGAAGGTCAGTACCGTGTGTTGATCACCATTTCTTTTATTATTGACATCCCTACACATTGTTTAGCTTTAGTTGTGAGGGCAACGATAAGTTTTGGACACGGGCAGACTTTTAAGTGGAACTCTTTGACTCAGACATTCCTTAGTTTTGTTCGGGTAGGGAAATCCCACTTTAGCATAGGGCAAGTTAGACCTTCTACCATCTTGACATTTGATTTAATAAATCATTTTATTTTAAATTTTAAATCTGTTCTCTGTGTCTTGCTTCATGATGCCTGCGCAAAGCTTGCCACTGTAAACAATTAGAAACTGCTGAAGCCCTCATCGGCCGAATGTTGGCTCCATGTTGTTAAGGAGGCAGGGCTATGCCTCAAAACAAAGTCTCTTTGGTGTGCATAGGCTTGAAAAAGGTGATATGGGAATGCCACACATACAGCCAGAGATATATGCAGACAGCTCAGGACCACGCCAGGATGATAACACCAGGTTTATCATGTAGGTGCATGTCAGGAATCATCACAGAATAGATTCCCTGAGCCACAAGAACAAATAAACAGGATCACAAATGAGCTAACCTAATCCACCAAGTTTGTTTTATTCCGGCACAGTTAACCCACAGATCTGCACACATTTTTACATATAAACTAGTGGGATATGTGTGTCTGATGAATATGTATAAATCATGAACCATTATCTCAATCTTGTTTTTGGTGTTCTGTATCTATTTCTGAAAAATACATTTCTCTATCTGAATTTTACACATGTATGCGCTATGGGAACATGAATATTGATAGCAACAAACCAACCTACCATTACTTCCCACCATCATCACCATTTCGTTTTTTTTATGGGTATAGCCCCCCTTTTTAGTTCATGTTTTAGTGCCTTGAAAGAGTTAAGTTTCCTAGGCTCATTCAGATCATTGCTTACCCTAATCAAATCCATCAAAACACATATTTAATTATTTTAAAAATAGTCATAAAAACAAGCCATCTTAAAATTCACTATCAAGAATAATGCAACACTCAACAATTATTAATTACATAGTTATCTTAATTATATACAGCCAACTTTCTTACATTAAACAGTACATGAGCTCATTCCCAAAAAATAAATCCTCATATATGGTATGCAATCCAAATGCATTATCAAGAGACTAACTTTATCCCAGGACTGACTGCTTAAGTATTCAATCTGCTTGGGTTTGCTGCTGGTGGTAGAAGCCTCTTGGGTTCAAGCATGGTTCAGAGGACAATTTCTTTATGTGTATTTCTTAAATTCCATGTGGATTATAGATAATTGGGCATCTCCAATAAAATAGCCATTGATGTAGCAGATATAATGGAAATGAATACCTCAGAAACCCAACCGAGGCCTGCCTGAATCAAAGGTGGAAAGATCTAGGCTTTCCATAATTTCACATACAGATAACAAAATAAAAGGACATTAATATGTTTCTTTTATTTTACTTTAGAAACACTTCCTTCTGAGGTACGAAAACACCATTTATTTGTAAAGGTTGTGAAAGGCAAAACATTAAGATGTAACTTTACATAGAAAAGTCTTTTGTAAATGTTTTTGATCCAACCAAAGCAAGTTCAGCTCCAAGAGAACATCTATAAGACAGGAACACATGAAATGGACGCTGGTCAAAGCCAGAAGTAATTGTATAATGCAAGATACAATTTGTATATACACAGTTAAGCTCTTGGGCTAACTGATCAGTGACCGCTGTTTCTGGTCTCAGTAAATGTGTTCAACCTAGATGGGCCATCATCGATTCTATATGGCAAAGGCATCCAAGATAAACCCCCAATTTGATTTACCACATCATAAAGCCTGACTTATGTAATGAGGGTTCCTTGGACTGATAATAATATAGTGAGAATTGCACTGGCTTAAAAAAAGCTTGAGGTAAAATTTAATTCAGGCATAACTTCATTTAGGTTGGGATAGTACGTGCAATTATGCGTTTTTGGGTTACATTTAAAAAGAAAATAATAATTCAAAGGATTTAAAAGTTGAATATCCCAACAACACTGCTCCAAACAGAGTTTCTGCCCAGACCTGCGCTTTATTTAGTTCTATAGTCATCCACATCGATGGGAGTAGAAAAGTGTAGCAGCAGCTCCACACCTGAAACCAATCCCACAGCATTCAAAATGCTCAGACTATGCCCCACCTTTAGAACATTGACTAAATAAGCAAAGGATTCCACCAGATGTATTGGTTTACCATCAATTTCCAGAGTGAAATTGACTGTCTTAGAATAGTGGCAGTCCATCAATATCATTTTTGTGGTATTCACCAACAAATTGCGGTCCTTACAAAACGTACTTAAAATCAGATAGATATTTTCTTATACCCATTGGGGTCCTTGAAATAATCAACGTATTGTCTGTTCACAGAATCATTTCCACCTTTCTGCCCCCCCCCGATGTGAGGTGCATCAGCTTCTAGCTTTTGGATACTGTGTGCTAAATCATTTATAGATAACAAAAATACACCCATGTCTGTACGAAATGCATCTGTTTGTTCTCGACCCTGGCCAAATCTAACAAAACCAGTATTTTCTCTGTGGAGGCTCTGAACAGCCTTCAAGAGAGGTTGATGAACCCCAATATTTACAAGTTAATTCAATAGTTTACTACTGTTTACACTGTTGAATGTTGTTCTAAAGTCAACAAAGACAAGTTACAAGGTTTAACTCTGTAGGACAAATGTCTGCACAATCATATTCTGGCGCAATGTTCCAACATCTTACTAATCCGCACTGTTGCAGATCTGTAATCACATTAGTCTCCTCTAGCCAACCTTCAAGTTAAGCCAATGTCAAGGTTGTCAAACTTATCACAGGTTTTGTCAAAACTAACAACTTCCCCTTTCTTTATGCCCAACTCCTCCTCACCTGAGTCTCCGGTGGATCCCGTAGAAGTCGACCAATCCTGTCTTCTTCGATACCTTTTCGATTCCGTCTTCTCCTTGGTCTTTTTTTGACGTAAATAAGGACGTGACTCCTCGGAGGCCACCCTGACCGGATGGGAACCAAGTCCGGTGATTCCCCAGGAGCCAGTCCCCAAAACTTCAGGGAAAAAGCCGTTTGGCAAAAAACCCTGTGTAGCAGGAGTATACAATCTATTGTTTGTGAATTCCGCTGTGGCGAAAAGGTCTTTAAAGGTGGATATATTCTGAAGACTTTGAGGCAGTTATGTAGTATGGAGAAACTACAAGTTCCAGCAGGCACCACAGGAGACAGGCAACCTTTTGAAGAGTACTGATACCCAGAAGACGCCTTAGAAGGCAGACGTTGCCTGGGAAAACCGCAAGATCCTAACGGCACCGCAGAAGGTAGAAGATGCGTAGGTCCAGCGGCTCCGTGGAGGCTGTGGTAACCGGGGCTTCGGCGCAGAACTATAATTATAGCAGAGAAAGAGAACAGCGGAAAAAGAAGAACTGGAAGCAGACAGATTATCAGACAGGCGAGAAGGGAGCAGGAAATGTGAAGGTAGGAACAGACAACCGAAGAAAAATAGAAAAGAAACTCCTGTGAACTTACCAGAGTAAACCGCTGTTGAGTATACACCTGAGAGGGGTAACACCACGAGTGAAAGCAGAAGGGTAGAAAAAGGGTAAGGCCAGGATAAGGAGGTAAGGTCTTTCTGTAAAACAGAGTAGTACGAGCAAGTGGCAATGAACAAAGTTAGAATACAACGATGATACAACGCACCGTTGTTACTGTGCGTGATTCGTATATACGCTCCGGCCGCCATCTTGGTGGGAGGCTAGACCGTTAATTAGACATAGAAAGCAACCATGCTAGGTGTATCTCCACCTATACCATAACTTCCATGGCTGGCGCATAACAGTATGCCCCCTTTTATGCCGGAACCCTCCCGGCTTACCGGGAAACAATCTGTGGAACTTCTTGATTAGTTCTGGGGCATGTAGATGCGATCTTGGTTCCCAAGTTCTTTTGGAATTTGGGTAACCCTTCCAATGGACCAGATATTGCAATGTTCCCCGTTTGTAACGTGACTCCATCAATCTGGCTACCTCATACTCTTCAGGAATCAGAGACGTCTTGATGTCCTTCTTCCTAGTTCTTCTATGAAAAGGATCCTCAATATGTTCTTTCAACAAGGAAGTGTGGAATACTGGGTGTATTCTACTGAAACGAGCAGGTAGCTTTAGTTTGTATGCCACAGGATTGGTCTTAGTCTCTATCCGAAAAGGACCTATATATCTTGGGGTGAATTTGCCTAGCCTCGCCCACCTGGGTAAGTACCTGGTGGATAGCCAGACTAACGACCCGGGACCCCATTGAGGGACTGGTCTTCTTTTCTTGTCCGCGTACTTCTTGGAGTTTTTTCTGCTCTCTTCCAAGGTATGTAGAGCAGAGGTATGTAATTGTTGGATCTCAGCCAAGGCTTTATCCACAGAAGGTGCCTTGGTATCGATAAATCCGATCTTGGGGAAGGAGTGAGGGTGATAGCCGTAAGTACACAAAAACGGACTCATACCGATAGAGGTGTGATAAGTATTGTTGTAAACAAACTCTGCCATGGGGATCAAGGAATTCCAATCGTCCTGTTCCTTATTACAGAAACAACGGAGGTACTCTTCAAGAGTGGCATTGAGTCTCTCCGTCTGTCCATTTGACTGCGGGTGATAACCCGACGACATGGCTCTATGAATTCCTAGCTCCTTACAAAGTATGGACCAAAACTTTGAAGTGAACTGTACACCCCTATCGGAAATGATCACTCGAGGTAGTCCATGTAGTCTTACTATATCTCTAAGAAACACCGAGGCAGTTTCTGCTGCCGAGGGTACTCCTTTCAGAGAAGAGAAATGGGCTTGTTTGGAAAACGAATCAATCGTTACCATTACTGCTGTTCTTCCCTGAGAAGAAGGTAGGTCCACAATAAAATCCATAGAGATGTTTTCCCAGGGGCGAGTGGGAAGCTCGGGTTGTTGTAGTAAACCGATGGGTTTCTGCCTAGATACCTTTGCACTGGCACAAACTGAACAAGACCGGACATATGACTTGACGTCAGAATTCACCGAAGGCCACAAAAAACTTCGAGTAAGTAGCTCATGTGTGGCCTTTTGTCCTCTATGTCCAGCCAGAGGAAGATCATGACATAAACTGAGTGCTTGTTGTTGAAGCTCTGGAGAAGGTAGAAAAAGAGCTGACTTGTAGAACCATAACCCTTTTATCTCTTGTAGATCCTTGGAAGTAGGTGTCTGTTTAGTGCATGTTTTATATCCCTCCTGTACCTTTTGGAGATAAAGATTGATCATGGCTATGAATCATTGTTTGGGTAACAACTTCTCTACATTGACCAACGCCGTCCTTTCCTGTCCGGATTCAGGCCAGCTTCTGGAAAGAGCATCAGCCACTCCGTTCAATGTACCTGGTATGTAAGTAATCTGGAAATCAAAAGTCGAAAAGTAATAGGCCCAGCGAGCATGACGTGAGTTATGACATTCCATCTGCTGAAGAACCTTTAGATTTCTATGGTCGGTACGTATGAGGAATGGATTGGTTGCTCCTTGTAAGAGGTGTCTCCACTCTTCACAAGCCATTCTCATGGCCAACAACTCTCGCTCGAGCACAGAATAATTTCGCTCACTGATGGTAAGCGTTCGTGAATAGTAGGCGATAGGGTGTTCCTGTCCTTCCTTGTCTTCCTGTAAGAGTACCGCTCCCAGAGCGCCACCAGAGGCATCAGTCTCAACTATGAAAGGCTTCGACTGATCGGGTTGTATTAGAACAGGTGCTGTGGTAAACAGTTCCTTTATTGTGGCAAATGCCTTCTGGACAGCTGGATTCCAGGAAAAAAGAACACCCTTCTTAAGGAGTGAGGTAAGGGGTAACACTATCTCAGAGAAATGTGGTATAAAGCGGCGATAGAAATTCGCCAGACCGAGAAAGCGTTGAACCTCCTTGACAGAGGATAGATCAGGCCATCTGAGAATGGCCTTAACCTTATCTGGATCCATCCGTATACCTGTAGATGAGATTATGAATCCAAGATATGGTATCTCTGTAACCTCAAATGAACACTTCTCAGGTTTGGCGAACAGATCGTTCTCTCTTAGCCTGCGAAGAACCTCTTTAACCTGGGTACGGTGTTCATGTAGTGAGCTGGAGAATACCAGGATATCATCCAGATAAACTACAACAGATATGTTCAGCATGTCTGAAAATACCCGATCCATGAATCTCTGGAACACCGCTGGGGCATTAACAAGACCAAAAGGCATTACGCAATACTCGAACAACCCCAACGGTGTTCGAAATGCGGTCTTCCATTCATCGCCATGACGTATCCTTAGCAAATGATAGGCTCCTCGTAAGTCAATCTTAGTGAAGATTTGTGAGTCCTTAACAGCCTCTAGGATATCCCTGATGAGGGGCATAGGGTATCTGTCCCGAACAGTAATACTGTTCAATCCACGATAATCGATACAGGGACGGAGCTCTTTGGTACCCTTCTTAGCTACAAAAAACAAAGATGCACCGCCTGATGACTTTGACCGTCTTATCAATCCGTTGCTGAGGTTGGATTCGAGATATTCCTTAAGTGCAGTCCGTTCCAGTTGGGACAATGGATACATTCTTCCAAAGGGCAAGGGTACGTCTTCCTTCAGTCCGATGCTGCAGTCCTCAGGGCGATGAGGTGGGAGGAGTTTAGGCAGGACGTCTTCAAATACATCTTCGTATTCCTTGTATTGCATCGGAATAGCTGAAATCGTCAACTGAGGTTGAACTACCAAGTTGGCGGATTGTACCTCTGGGTACGGAACCTTGATACAGTCTTTGCTGCAGAATTCGGAATCAAAACTCAGTCGGTTGGTACTCCAGTTGATGCACGGGTTGTGAAGTCTCAACCAAGGTATTCCCAGTATGAGAGGAAAGTGTGCTGCTCTAATCACATCGAAAGTAATCTCTTCGTGATGGTTACCCATAGATACTCGCATGGGTAGCGTTTCCATGGTGATAGGTCCAGAGGATAAAGGACAGCCATCAACTCCCTCTACTGGTATTGCTTTCTTCTTGGGTTGGAGGATGATCATATTGTTCTTAGCCCAGGTAATGTCAATAAAGTTGCCTGCTGCTCCGCAGTCCAACATGGCTAGAACCGAAATACAACTTCCAGTTGTTGTGGTTAGTGATACTTGGAAAATCATTAGACTGTTGTTCTCTACTCCTTTCCCAGATCCTGTGGGGTTGCAAGGACTTGTGCTACTCTCCCCGTTACCTCCCTTGCAGAGGGACGAGGCTGAGCGTTTCCCGAACGTCGGGAAGGAGTCTCGGTACAATCCTTCAATTGATGTTTGGGAGAACCACAGTACATACATAAGTTCAGTTCTCGCCTGCGTCTTCTTTCGTCTGATGTCAAAGGTCCACGAGTAGCACCTATCTGCATTGGTTCCTCGGTGGAGGATCTTTCCCTTGAAATTGAAGGAGGGTTAGAGTTCAGCTGACCTCCCCGTGCTCTCTTCCTCTCATGGAGTCTCTCATTAATTCTGTATTCGATCCATAGAACCAAGGTTACTAGTTCCGCAAAAGTATCTGGTCTGGCTACTCGAGCTAATTCATCCTTTATCTCATCTTGGAGACCTCTACGGAATAATGTCTGCTGAGCCGTTTCCGGCCATCCAGCCAAGGTAGCCAAACCTTGGAATTGAGATACGTAGGATTGTACATCTTGATTCCCTTGTCTAACATCCAACAGTGCCTCATACGTTGAGTACTGGACCTCTGGTCTTTCAAAACGTGTCTGTAAATTGCGAACAAATAAGGCATAGTCGTTCACTGACGGATCGTCAGCCGTCACCAAAGGTGTTGCCCATCTTAAGGCATTGCCTGGCTGGTTGGAAATTAAGAACCCTACCCGGGCTCTTCCGGACTCGAACGTTCTTGTTCTAAAAGAAAAGTACACAAAGCAAGAATCCAGGAAATCCTTTAAACTCTTGGGTTTCCGTCGTACTTGGGCATGGAAAAAGGCATTGCCGGTAATTCACCTCTTCCTTCATCCCATGATTGCGGCTTGGTTAAGCAATGTTTGGTTTTCAGCCTGGAGTGCTTGCATATCGACTCGTAGGTTTTGGATGGCATTACACATCTCCTGTATCTGTTCTGGAGTAGCCATCTGGGTACTTTCTTGGCGTTGTATACTGTCAAAACTAACAACTTCCCCTTTCTTTATGCCCAACTCCTCCTCACCTGAGTCTCCGGTGGATCCCGTAGAAGTCGACCAATCCTGTCTTCTTCGATACCTTTTCGATTCCGTCTTCTCCTTGGTCTTTTTTTGACGTAAATAAGGACGTGACTCCTCGGAGGCCACCCTGACCGGATGGGAACCAAGTCTGGTGATTCCCCAGGAGCCAGTCCCCAAAACTTCAGGGAAAAAGCCGTTTGGCAAAAAACCCTGTGTAGCAGGAGTATCCAATCTATTGTTTGTGAATTCCGCTGTGGCGAAAAGGTCTTTAAAGGTGGATATATACTGAAGACTTTGAGGCAGTTACGTAGTATGGAGAAACTACAAGTTCCAGCAGGCACCACAGGAGACAGGCAACCTTTTGAAGAGTACTGATACCCAGAAGACGCCGTAGAAGGCAGACGTTGTCTGGGAAAACCGCAAGATCCTAACGGCACCGCAGAAGGTAGAAGATGCGTAGGTCCAGCGGCTCCGTGGAGGCTGCGGTAACCAGGGCTTCGGCGCAGAACTATAATTATAGCAGAGAAAGAGAACAGCGGAAAAAGAAGAACTGGAAGCAGACAGATTATCAGACAGGCGAGAAGGGAGCAGGAAATGTGAAGGTAGGAACAGACAACCGAAGAAAAATAGAAAAGAAACTCCTGTGAACTTACCAGAGTAAACCGCTGTTGAGTATACACCTGAGAGGGGTAACACCACGAGTGAAAGCAGAAGGGTAGAAAAAGGGTAAGGCCAGGATAAGGAGGTAAGGTCTTTCTGTAAAACAGAGTAGTACGAGCAAGTGGCAATGAACAAAGTTAGAATACAACGATGATACAACGCACCGTTGTTACTGTGCGTGATTCGTATATACGCTCCGGCCGCCATCTTGGTGGGAGGCTAGACCGTTAATTAGACATAGAAAGCAACCATGCTAGGTGTATCCCCACCTATACCATAACTTCCATGGCTGGCGCATAACAGGTTTCCTCGGAACTAGAACTGTCTTTATCCTGAGCCCACTCCTCCTCACCTGAATTTTCTGAAGCTGACTGGTCTCTTTGCCCCTTTCTCCTTGATGTTTTCCTTTTAGTGAAGAGAAAAGGCCTTCTGTAGTTAGAAGCCACCCTGTCTTCCCGATAGAACAGGAATGCAAGTGACCCCTTACCGAAGAAGCCACGAAGAAAGGAAAATTCGGGTGCTTAAAAAAACCTCTCTTGAGTGTTGAGACTTGTTGCAGAGTAGCTGTATCTCCAGACAAGGGCTGGTTCCAGGTAAGTGTTGATTCCAGGTAGACGCTGACTCCAGGTGTATTGTGGTTCCAGGTAAGTGAAGGATCTTGTAACCATAACAATGATCACGTGATGGAAGGAGTTGGATGTGGTGTCCGTGAACACCGGCAGATCGGAATTCCAAAAGAAGGAAACCCGGATCATAAGCAGGGCGGCAAACAAGCCGAAAAAAGGATTACTGACAGAAGACAAGACAGAAGAGGGAAAAAAAGGTAAAAGGAGAAAAAACCCGAAATTGGGTCGCAGGTCAGGGTGCGAGCAAGAGAGTAGAAGGAAACAAAGTAAACAGAGGGAAAGCAAGGGCAAAGTGGTTATAGGAAAAAAGGTACTTTCAACCGCGGGCAGAAAAGAACAAAAATAAACGTGGGGAAGGAAGAGGCGTCACTGGACTGGGACCGGTAAGGTAGCGACAACTAGGCACGGTAGAAAAATAAGGTACAGAGCACGAGATACGGAGCATTACTGCAAAAGGTTGCAATGCACTGAACCAAGCAAGGAGGTGTGGTTAAATATGGAAGCAGGGGATAGACAGGCAGAAAAGACTAGAGCGATACGACAGGAAGTGAAAGGTCAAGGTGGAACATTCTAGTGGCGGAGAAGGCACCATCGGCTTCCTAGACTCGAGGGAATTCTTCTTGCAAACGGCATGACAGCCAATCATACTTTTCCATAAATGTTACCCTATGTATCAAACAACATTATCAGACTATAGTTTTCAGGTCAAGATTTGCCCCCTTTTTTTCAGAGACAAATCTGTCTCTGCTGTGGGGGAACTTGATGGGACATTATTGGTCATTTTTATTGAACTGAGAAAGCCTATCAAAAACATTATCCATGTCAATAGTTCTCCAGTGAACGGATCTGTAGGAATTCTATCATTCCCATTTGCTTTCCCCATTTTTTGTATATGGAGAAATGCGAAAATCTCTGTTTTTTTGGAAACTAAGACACCCTTCTGCTCGTCATCTACATTTTTCAGGGATGGTGTCCACATGAACAATTAGGCCATAATCCTCAGTGTAATGAGAACTAAAATGTTTCAAACCAGAACTCTGCTGCTATGCATTCATTTAGATCAAGGGATTCACAGAAGATATACCTGGTGCTACTATACTCCAGAGCTATCTATGGTCTTCATTATCTAATGCATCTGTAAGTGAAATACTGTGTTTCTTTCGTCGTCCCTTTTATTTATTTGTAATAGAGTCTTCATCCAGCTCAGCATCTGGTGACCAAGGACCTATTATCTTTTCTAGCAACTGTTAGAACTGCAATTAATTGTTTCTTTGCTATTCTGCCATCTTTATCATACCAAGACCCCTGTGCTCTAAAAGTATATTTTATCATCAAGCAGGGACACATAACATGTGGGACATTACCAACAGCAAGGGCTTCCTACACAGTTTCAACATCAACAGTACCAGTAAATAAAAGTGTTAAAAAGATTTAAGAATCACCGTAAGTTGATTATACACAGCAGGGACACATTTCTCAAAGTCTAAGATGGACCATTATTTCCTACGTCTACAGCTAGATATAGTTAGTTCTGTTTTACCTTGGGTGCCACCCCAGAAGGTATTCCTATCTTCTCACAGACTTGTTTGCAATATAAGAGGATCACGGTTGCTATCTAACCATGGGGCATGTTCCAAGCCTGTTGCCCTACTCCAAAATCCTATTTCGAATAAGATGTATTCTATATGCAAAAACGATAACCCTTTCCTAAATGTGGGAGCAGCAGGACAGTCACCGCTTAATGCTCTGTTTTCAACTCTTAGAACCACCCTTATAAAGGAGCGGGACACTTTTATTGTATCACAGTCCTGTTCTAATGAGGAGTCTGCTTGTGAATCTGTAATATTCAACAGTAGGCCTTTGTCTGCCAAGCGCTCAGTAATCCTTAATGTTTTAAATTAAACATTCAGGTGTCCAACACTTGCTTCACATTTTGGACTAGCAAACTTCTCATCACAACTTCTCAGATACAGATGTTTCATCACCACCAAATGGCGAAAATACAACCTTGTCTCCATGTGGTCTCAAATATACATTAAACAATATCCATGGGGCCCCTCTTGGGATGAAATATTTAAGACATTTCCTTCAATAACTAAGGTAAGCTTACATTTACCCAATTTGCTAGGCCCCCAAATCAATCAACCCTTTAGGCCCTTTGTCAGATTAAGAAAATAATTTTGATATCCTAGTTTAAGAACTAGTGTAGATGTCCATGTTTCCTGGAAGCAAACAGTCTGTTGAATCTCTATAAATTCCAACCAGTCACGGCCTTGTATTTTGAATGCAAGGCCAACTGTAGTCCAAGTAAGGATAGATATTAAATCAGATTTTGCATTATCAATATTATCATCTGCAATGACTGTGGAGACGTATGGAGAGCAACTTCAATCTAACTTGTGGGTAACATTAGGGCCTTCTACATTTGAACATGGTAACTCTTTCAATATGTGGTCATGTCTTCTCTCCAATGTCATTTCGTTATACTTTGGTAGGAGACGAGATCGAGGGCCTTCTTTCGACAGATTGTTCTTCAGCATGATACAACAGGCAGGCGGGGGAGAGTTATAAAATCGAACAATATTTGGCCTTCCTCTAAGCACTCATGAGACAATTTGACTCTTAACAAATTAAACGATCAAAATCCAGCTGTCTGAATGCCAAGATAAAATCAGCTTGAATACTAGAAACAGTCGCTGGTGTGGTGTATCCAATGGATAACTTTATTAATTGGGGATCTTCGCCCTCATAAGAATAATTTGATAGTTCAGGGGCCATTGTCATCAAGAAGGCATTACGTGGCATGTTCCACAGGGACTTTTGTATATTTGAATGATGGACACTGTGGATTTTCTTTTGTCCTTCCTTTGTGTTTTCTTACTTGCTTTAATTCCTGTTGGGTTATGGACCAAGCTTCCTGTGGACAAAGTACAGGATGTTACGCTGTTGTCAATCACTTCAAAGATGTAGCTATGGGCCTTTCAAAAGATGCATTTCATATTTGAGCATAGCATTAGTTGGTATCATCTAGTATAGGCACTTACCCTCCAGAGAAATGCAGAATTTCATTCATTCATTCATTCATTCATTCATTCATTCATTCATTCATTCATAAACTTTATTTGAATTGTACCTTGACAATTCAGTAAAGTACATAGAATATTAAATACAAATACCATGAGGTGGTGGCTTTAGGCACCTGGTCCCCCAAGATAGGTTAGGATCGTATTATAGCAATATTATACGCCGATGATTTGGTGCTTCTGAGCCACACGATAACTGGCATAAGAAAGCCTTTTGGAAAATCTGGTAGATTATGCTAGTGATAATGAGCTAGAGATAAATCTACCCAAGACTAAGGTAATGTTACCTACTCATGAAAAAATCAGTAGGGTACGAATTGTACTTAGCATAGGTCAGATTCAGTATGTTACCTATTACAAATATCTGGGTTTAATCTGATTCATAATGTCAGTTACGGGAATATCATAGGTACAAAGATCGCCAAAACCAGACAATTGACCTTCCTGATTAAAGGTTTCTCTACAGGGAATGCGGGGTACTCACTACAGTGAACTTTAATGCTATATAAGCAATGGTTTTGTCCAACTATTTTATACAGGCTTGAAGGTTTAGTGTTGTTATGTAATCTGGAATGGTTAAAGCAAGTCGAAAGTAGATTCTGGCACAGTATGCTGAGTGTACCTCAAAGTACCCCGATGGAATACCTTCATCTAGAGCATGGCTCTTATCCCTTAAAGCATGGGTGCACCACATACGACCGCGGGCCAGTTGCGGCCCGCCATGCTCTTTTGTCCGGCCCGCGAGGCACAAACACTTTCCTAATGGAGGGCGGCCTGCAAGCAGCATCGGCCGCCCTCCATTAGGAAAGTCTTTGTTGTCTTCCGGGCCGGACAAAACACTGGCCCTCCTACGAGTCACGTAGTGCGTGTGTGCTGCACCAATGGAGGGCCAGCACTACAGCTGGCGTGGTCCATAAGGCTTGATGCCAAAGGCATTTCAGCCTTGGACCACGCCAGCTGTAGCACGATTCCACTTACCTCGCCAGCGTTTCAGCGTTCCAGCTTACCTGCCTTCCAGCCTTCCAGCCTTCCAGCATGTCTCCGGTAAGTGGTCTGTTTGTGTTTGTGTGTCGGGGCTGTTTCTCTGTATGTTTGTGTTGTGTATGTTGGGGTGGGGGGTGTCGGGAGTGTATGAATGTTTGGTTTTGAATGTGTTTTTTGTGTATGTTGAGATGCGGGGGTGAGGAGGGTGTCGGAGTTGGATGTGTATGAATGTTTGGTTTTGAATGTGTTTTTGTGTATGTTGAGATGCGGGGTGGGGGGGTGTCGGATGTGTATGAATGTTTGGTTTTTAATGTTTTTTTTGTGTATGTTGAGATGCGGGGGTGGGGAGGGGTGTCGGATGTGTATGAATGTTTGGTTTTGAATGTTTGTGTTGTGTATGTTGAGATGCGGGGGTGGGGGGGTGGCAGATGTGTATGAATGTTTGGTTTTGAATGTGTTTTTGTGTATGTTGAGATGCGGGGATGGGGGGGTGTCGGATGTGTATGAATGTTTGGTTTTGAATGTTTGTGTTGTGAATGTTGAGATGCAGGGGTGGGGGGGTGTCGGGTGTGTATTCATGTTTGGTTTTGAATGTGTTGTGTATGTTGAGATGCAGGGGTGGGGGGTGTTCGATGTGTATGAATGTTTGGTTTTGAATGTTTTTTTGTGTATGTTCAGATGCAGAGTTGGGGGGTGGGGGGTTTGGGTTTGTATGGGTGCATGTTTGTGTGTGTGCTGAGTTGGGGGGTGGGGGGTTCGGGTCTGTATGGGTGCTTGTTTGAGAGTGTGCTGATTTGGGGGGTTCGGGTCTGTATGGGTGCTTGTTTGAGAGTGTGCTGAGTTGGGGGTCGGGGGTTCGGGTCTGTATGGGTGCATGCTTGAGTGTGTGTGCTGAGTTGGGAGGTGGGGGGTTCGGGTCTGTATGGGTGCATGCTTGAGTGTGTGTGCTGAGTTGGGGGGGGTTCGGGTCTGTATGGGTGCTTGTTTGAGAGTACGCTGATTTGGGGGGTGGGGGGTTCGGAGTTGGGGGGTGGGGGGTTTGGGTCTGTATGGGTGCATGTTTGTGTGTGTGCTGATTTGGGGGGTTCGGGTCTGTATGGGTACTTGTTTGAGAGTGTGCTGAGTTGGGGGTGGGGGGTTCGGGTCTGTATGGGTGCATGCTTGAGTGTGTGTGCTGAGTTGGGAGGTGGGGGTTCGGGTCTGTATGGGTGCATGCTTGAGTGTGTGTGCTGAGTTGGGGGGGTTCGGGTCTGTATGGGTGCTTGTTTGAGAGTACGCTGATTTGGGGGGTGGGGGTTTGGGTCTGTATGGGTGCTTGTTTGAGAGTGTGCTGATTTGGGGGGTTCGGGTCTGTATGGGTGCTTGTTTGAGAGTGTGCTGAGTTGGGGGTGGGGGGTTCGGGTCTGTATGGGTGCATGCTTGAGTGTGTGTGCTGAGTTGGGAGGTGGGGGGTTTGGGTCTGTATGGGTGCATGCTTGAGTGTGTGTGCTGAGTTGGGGGGGGTTCGGGTCTGTATGGGTGCTTGTTTGAGAGTACGCTGATTTGGGAGGTGGTGGGTTCGGAGTTGGGGGGTGGGGGGTTTGGGTATGTATGGGTGCATGTTTGTGTGTGTGCTGAGTTGGGGGGTGGGGGTTTGGGTCTGTATGGGTGCTTATTTGAGAGTGTTTGGTTGGGGGTGAGGGGGACATGGGGCATAGTGTTTGGTTGGGGTGAGGGACATGGCGCATAGTGTTTGGTTGGGGATGAGGGGGACATGGGGCATAGTGTTTGGTTGGGGTGAGGGACATGGGGCATAGTGTTTGGTTGGGGGTGGGAGCCATGGGGCATAGTGTTTGGTTGGGGGTAAGGGGGCCATGAGGCATAGTGTTTGGTTGGGGTGAGGGGGACATGGGTCATAGTGTTTGGTTGGGGGTGAGGGGGACATGGGGCATAGTGTTTGGTTGGGGGTGAGGGACATGGGTCATAGTGTTTGGTCGGGGGTGGGAGCCATGGGGCATAGTGTTTGGTTGGAGGTGAGGGGGCCATGGGGCATAGTGTTTGATTGGGGGTGGGACCCATGGGGCATAGTGTTTGATTGGAGGTGGGAGCCATGGGGCATAAGGTTTGATTGGGGGTGGGAGCCATGGGGCATAGTGTTGCACTCCAAGAGTGAACCCAATAATAAAGCTAGAACAGGCACAGTTAGGAGATGTACATCCTTTGCTTTTTGAGGAAACCTGACTCAACGAAGGCCATACTCCTCTTGGGCAACCCAAACAGCAAACTATAGCAGTCCAAAATAACGGAATGTCCAATCTAGGGTCAATAAAATGTATATAATTTAATTAAACAGACGAGATACAATAACTAAATAGAAATAAATTATAACAATGGAAAATGTGTAGTACAAAATGTAAGTTTGAAATGCAAATAAAAATCGTTAGCCCTCAAAAACATATTCTTTTTCCATGTGTTTAATACAAATTGGGGGTTGAAAAAGCCTCCTGCCACGCCCCGCCTACCGCCCCCCCCCACATTTACTTTTCGGCCCACTATAGCCCTCATGTAAGGTACTTTCGGCCCTCTGTCAAAATCAGTTGTGCACCCTAAGTTATTCTGAATTTAGGCGTTACCCTATTGCTCTTTAGCCCAATCGTATCATCTTAAACCTAGGTATCACCTATTAGCCCAATCGTATGATTTTGAACTCTTGATATACTCGGGGCAAAGGGAAATTAGCCTACTTTGTGTAAAGTGAAATTAGTCTATTCTGAGCAAAGTCCATGCGCCTGCCTACACCTGCCTAGCATTTACCCCTAGCTGGTACCCCTAGCTGTTACCGCACAGCATCTATCCGCAGAGTGTATTTTCTTATCCAGGCACTAGCCCTAGTGTGTACCAGACCTGCATTGAGTAGCCGTCCGCCCAGACCATGTTCACCTGGCTCAGTCTCACTCTCACCATGTTCCCTTTCTGCAGCATGCCGGACAATGTACACTGTACTGGCAACATCTTCATAACCGTTAACAACGGTTTAGCCAATCTAGGTTGCCCTAGGCACTACCCAATCCTCTACCCAATGCCCTTCCTACCCTCCCAGCCGCCTTTCCCACCTAACCACCACTCTCCCCCTACGGCCTCCGTAGTCAACAGCTCCCCTGCCAAGGCGTCCTCTAACAATACTCCCAATCACAACACATTTTGTGGCCCATGTCTTACAGTACCCCCCACACTGAAATCTCCAGAACCCCTATGTTCTACTAATCCAGACATCACTGCCCGTAACAACAGATTAGCCACTAGGCTGCCCCCTACAAATAGCATCCGCCTGGCCAAACTCAACACCAAAACTAAGAAGAAATTAAAGACCCCCAATGAGTCCGACCCACTCGCCCTAAAAGGAGCCTTCCTCAATGCCAGATCCCTGGCCGCTCACCCCGCCGAAATTGCTGACACCATCCTAACTCATGATCTTGACTTCCTTGCCCTAACGGAAACATGGCTACATGAGGCCTCAGGTCCACATTTATCAGTAGCCATTCCTGCCAACTACTCCATCCTTAGAGCTGACAGACGTAATGGTAAGGGAGGAGGCCTAGCTCTCATTTCCAGATCACCACTAGGCTGCAGACTAGTCTCCACATCATCACTCAAATCCTGTGAGTTACTCACAATCAAGTTACAAACTTCCCCCACAAGTACGATTACACTACACCTCATATACAGACCCCCAGGCCCCAGGGGGACCTTCGAGGAAGACATTACAGCACTCATTACTGAAAATTCCAAGCCACTAGCACAAACTATCATCCTCGGCGACTTCAATTTAGGTTACAACGACGCTATGGATGCACCAGCCGCATCCTTAGCAAACGCCCTAACTGAGCACGGATTTGCTCAACTCAGTCTCTCACCGACTCACCAGAAAGGTAGAATTCTCGACTGGGTAGCAACTCTTAACTGCAACACCACCTGTAAGGACCCCCAACCTCTTACATGGACAGATCATTACCTTATCCCACTTGAAATTCACATCAACCAGACCACGCCTAAGAAACACCCCCTGGCACCAGCCTGCCCAACCAGAAACAAGCGTAACATCACTGCCGAAGCCCTATTACCCATGGTCCTACCTACCCTTAACGCCCTACCGGACAACGCTGACCTTAACTTACTAGTTGACACTTTCAACAATTCCATGGCTACCGCCATTGATACCATTTCCCCTTTGAAACTACGTAAAAGTAAACCAATAAACCACCTGAACTCGTGGTACACTCCCGAACTCAAACTACTCAGGAAAAACAAAAGCAAACTAGAATTACTATGGAAAACTAACCCTTCACCTGAAAACAAATCCAATATCAAGAACATCTCCGCGTTATACAAAAATGAAATAATTTGCACCAAAAAAGATGCCTATAACATCAGGATTGATCAGGCAGGCTCTTCCACCAAAGAATTATTTAAAATTCTAAAGGAGCTAGAAAACCCCAACCCCCCTCCAGACAACTGCTCAAAAGATAAACCCTGGTGCACCAGCATCCAGAATGCCCTCAACAATAAAATCACAGGCCTCCAGACAAAAATTATGAACACACGTCAACAACTCCCCAGCAACAAAACCACTAACCCTAGCAAAAGCCCACCAACATCTAACAAAGCCAACATAGGCTTCACCTTTAAGAAAGTGACGATCTGAGAAGTCCAAAAAATTATCACTTCCCTAAAACCTTCTAATTCTAAAGGGGACAGCTACCCTGCCCAAATAATAAAAGATACTGCCAGAGACCTCTCCCCCTTTATCACTAAGCTAATCAACCAATCGTTTGCCAACAATTCTGTCCCCAACAACCTAAAACAATCTTGGGTGCTCCCTCTCCTAAAAAAACAATCCCTACACCCAGCCATACCAACCAATTATAGACCCATCACCACTGTCCCGTTTCTGTTAAGAATCCTGGACAGAGTCGCCTACATCCAGATTCAGGAGTACGTGGAATCTAACCAACTGCTGGGTATACGTCAATCTGGCTTCAGACCTCAACATGGAACTGAAACCGCTCTGGTTGACCTCAAAAGCCAAATTGATGAAATCAAAGACAAAGGCAATGCAGCCATCCTCCTTCTCTTAGACCTCTCAGCGGCCTTCGATTTAGTCGGCCATGAAATCCTATGCAACCACCTATCTATCGCAGCCCACTTCTCCTCCTCTACCTCCGCATGGACACAATCCTTCCTGGCAAATAGAACCATGCAAGTCTTCTCCACAACAGCCGCTGCTGACCCGATCCCCATCACCTGCGGAGTCCCACAAGGCTCCTGAGTCTCCCCCACATTGTATAATATATTTACGAAGCCTCTATTTGACAAACTGGACCGTCTGGGTGTCACCTACACCAACTATGCAGATGACACCCAGATTCTCCTCACCATCTCAGGCAACTACAATGCGGACATCACCCGGATTAACAAAATCTTCTCCATCATTCAGGCATGGATGGCCACCGACGGCCTCTGCCTGAATGATGAGAAGACGGAGCTTCTGCTGGTTGGTTCTCCTAATAACCTGTCTAAACTCAGCCCCAGTTACAAGAACATTATCATAGATGGTAACACCATCCCTATCGCTAAAATTGTGAAAACCTTAGGCTTTCACCTCGATGCCAACACCAACCTCTCCAAACAAATCAACTGAACCGCCTCGGCCACTGCCTATACGGGAAAGCTAATCAGGGCTAGCAGACCCTTCCTATCCCCCGACAGCTGCCTCACTCTGGCCAGAGCACTCATTCAATCCAAACTAGACTATTGCAACAGCCTGTACCTAGGAGCCAACCTATCCGTAACTAACAAACTCCAGGTTCTCCAGAACAATGCTCTACGTGCAGCACTCAACATCCCAAGGCGTGAACACATCTCTACAACCAGGAAAGCGTGCAAATGGCTCTCCATACAGCAAAAAATCAACCTCAAAACTATCTGCCTCACTCATAAGGACTTAAATAATCTAGCCCCACCGTACCTCTCCAACAAATGTACTTTAAAATCTTCATCCAGAATCACCAGATCATCCAACTCCTTAAGCCTACTAGTGCCCAGATTCGCCTTAAAAGAGCAGGAGGCACTAGCTTCACTGTGCTATCCTCCTAACTTTGGAACACCTTACCACTCAAAATTAAAACCACTGAGTCCTTCCCGATCTTTAGGAAATTGGTTATTGGCTGGCTACTGAACAGAGAGTAGCTTTTACCCTCATCTCCAATATTTAACAGCCGCAACCACACCTGTATTATATGTAAATTTTCGTATTATGTAAATCTTTCTTTGTAAATTGATGTACCTTGTAAATGTTAATGCATATTTCATGACTGTAACCGTATCCTTAAAGCGCCCTTCTACCCACGGGTCCGGAGCGCTCTACAAATAAATTAAACAAACAAACAAACAAACAAACCCCTGCCTTAAAGCAATGCTTCTCAAATGCAAAGGTGAACTATTCATACGTGTTCAGCTTGCAACTAGAGATTCCTTGATGGCCAGGATGGCGGGTTACCAGCAGGTTGGGAATAGACAAAACGACAACTATCTGGAAATTTGTTAATATAAAATGGCAACCTGATTTCTCGCGAGGAACTAACTATATAAAACTAAAAAAAAGTGTTTTGCGGAAGCTAAATCAGTGGGATTGGGTCTGCAATTACATCCACTTGGGAAGACTACATGGAGATCCACAGGTTTCCAGAGTGATGCATCGTTGTATGCTCCCACAACCAAGTTAGAAACGCTGAGACACAATTTCACTGAATGTTCGAAACTTGCCCATACATAAAGGCACCACTTGGGTCATTTGGTTGATAACTATGAAGCGATCTTGAATGAGGACTTTCGGACACAATGTTTAACTTCAGACTAAACCTCAACACTTTATTGCTCTATATCAAATCTGGCCAATTATTAAGATACATTTTGAGTAATGAATTATGGTATAAATTGGTTTGGTGATTGCCCCGAGAGTGAGTGATTCAATTCTCTCCATGTGTCTTTTGTGGAACAGTAATGCACTATTCAAGTTCATGAACTTGGGTTTAGAAATGTTAGGATTTATGTAGATTAATGAATTAAGCTAAATGAATATAGAAAGAGAGATTTTCATAGTACGCTTTTGATTTGTTAACATGATTTTCCTCTTCTAGCTATGTACGCATTTGTATTTTCTATTTTACTATTGGATATGTGATGGTATTGAATATTGGTTGTGCTGTAGCAGGCTACAGTATATTGACGGTTTGTAATGTCTTTAATATTTTATAATGTTCGTATAAATATACGAAAAGTTCTATGATCTAAAACGTATATTAAATAAATAAATACCATAAAAACAGGCAGGAAATAAAATAAATAATAAATGAATAAAAAAAAGGGAAAAATGGGTTGAATACATTATACATCAGATTACAACACAAAGATTGAACACGTGGGTTTTTCATTGTGTAGAATTCAATGACACTGATTTGAGCCAGAGTGCCTTTCTTAATTAGGCGTCCAGGATGGAATTTACCCATGGTTCTTTTCTTGAGACCAGATGGTTGTAGGCCGCATTTCCTCATGTTAATGTGCTTCAAGATTGGTATCAGGTGGGGAGATGTGTGGCTCCCATCGGAACCCACCGTAATCCCGACAAAAATCCTGCTATTGGACCAGCAGCTATTAAAAAATGAGCAGGCTGATTGGGGACTATGTGGAGCGTTAGGGAACAGGGTCTCCGTCCCGTTCACCAGCAGCAAAGACCGGAATTTGGCATTCGGCAACCCCTTTCCAGCCCCAGGGTTGTTATGTGTTATACAGTCTACTGGCCTGGTGGGTTTCAATGGGAATGCAGGGAATGCAGCTGTCTTGTATATCGGTAAGATCGGTGTGGGAGAGAGGGAATCTACATAGAATTACAAACTTGTTGCTTTTGGACACGGTGCACTCGCTATTTGCGCTGTCAGCCGTGTCAGCTTCCGTTGTAGCTATTTCACCTGTTCTTTGGGTGAAAAATGGCTGCTCTTTTTTACAGAAGAGTAGTAAGGGACCAAGGTGGTGTTTCACTGGGGGTGGGGACCTGGAGTCCATACCGGAACATGCCCAATTGGTTCCGCAGGTCCGATGCATGGAGAGTGTATGGCAGTCTGTATCCTCTAGGGATTCCAATGCTTGCAATCTTTTACTAAGGCATAGGCTGTTAGGACGATCAATCCCATGCTTTCAACTCCAGATTCCTTCTATAAGCTCCTAGAACCATGGAGAGGATTACATACTAGGCTAGAAGTGTTCTGATACCGCCGAGACGAGGATCTTTGCACCTTTCCAGAAACAGGTCACGTAGGTGGGTAAAGGTAACCCAAGGGCATCGTTCTGACGTGAGTTTGTCGGCAAGGCTTGGAGGTGATTGGCAAAAAATACATTACCAAGTTGGGAGAGGCAAAAGACAGGATGATCCAATCACTCTAGATGGATGTTCTTGTTGGGAATATCCATGTGGTGTGTCTGGCCATTAGAAGTAGTTGCAGATTGAAGGCCGCAATTGGGTACGTAATATTTAGCCAGTGAGTAACTTGAGTCTAGGGTCAGTGCTTCCTGACACATTTTGGGTCGGAGGTACGTTAGTCAATATTAACCAAAGCTGACAGGTGGCTGGTGGAAGACCCCATGTTATGAGAACGCTGGAACTACTTGTGAGGTACCTCCTTGACCCATTGTTGTCATTTTCCACTATATCAGACATATATTGCCCTTCCTTCGTGGCTTCAGCTGCATGGTGGATTTATTTTTGCTCTCTCTAACAATAGTAGCTGGGCTCTGTTGATCAAACGATGGCAGGACATGGTTTATTGACTCGGTTTTAGAAGATTGTATTCTTGGAACCCTCTTCTTTATTACTGACAGTGTGCCCCAACTTCTCGTCATAATCTTTGGCTGGCTTATTCAAAATGGCCGGGGTTTGCCTACTGCGGCTTCCTTTTCCCCTGTCTCTGAGCAACGTTGCCACCATCAGCTGATTTAAGGACTTCGCGAGTAGAACAAAGGATTTTGTTACGGCATTAACCAGTTTGTCCATTACGCTCTTTAGTCTTGTGCCCATAATCATTGCCAAGTCAATGCTCTCTTTCGCTGTGCACCTAGAGCACACACATTTGTGGTCGCTTGGGTAATATTTATCCGTTTGGGTAGCCTCATTCACTCGGGATTCCAGAAGAGAACCACAAATATTTGCTCCCCACTCACAGTCCATGCTTCAGATCTTCACGCCATTATCCTTGCTCCCTACTCACAGTCCATGCTTCAGATCTTTGCACCTTTATCCTTGGTCCCCACTCACAGTCCATGCTTCAGATCTTTGCGCCTTTATCCTTGCTCCCCAATCACAGTCCCTGCTTCAGATATTTGCACTGTTATTCTTGCTCCCCTCTCACAGTCCATGCTTCAGATCTTCGTGCCATTATCCTTGCTCCCTACTCACAGTCCATGCTTCAGATCTTTGCGCCTTTATCCTTGCTCCCCAATCACAGTCCCTGCTTCAGATCTTTGCGCTGTTATTCTTGCTCCCCCCTCACAGTCCATGCTTCAGATCTTCACGCCATTATCCTTGCTCCCTACTCACAGTCCATGCTTCAGATCTTCACACCTTTATACTTGGTCCCCACTCACAGTCCATGCTTCAGATCTTCGCTGCGTTATCCTTGGTCTCCACTCACAGTCCATGCTTCAGATCTTCGCAGCTTTATACTTGGTCCCCACTCACAGTCCATGCTTCAGATCTTCGCTGCGTTATCCTTGGTCCCTACTCACAGTCCGTGCTTCAGATCTTCGCACCTTTATCCTTGGTCCCCACTCACAGTCCATGCTTCAGATCTTCGCTGCGTTATCCTTGGTCCCTACTCACAGTCCATGCTTCAGATCTTCGCACCTTTATCCTTGGTGCCCACTCACAGTCCATGCTTCAGATCTTCGCTGTGTTATCCTTGGTCTCCACTCACAGTCCATGCTTCAGATCTTCGCACCTTTATACTTGGTCCCCACTCACAGTCCATGCTTCAGATCTTCGCTGCGTTATCCTTGGTCCCTACTCACAGTCCATGCTTCAGATCTTCGCATCTTTATCCTTGCTCACTACTCACAGTCCATGCTTCAGATCTTTGCACCTTTATACTTGGTCCCCACTCACAGTCCATGCTTCAGATCTTTGCGCCTCTATCCTTGCTCCCCAATCACAGTCCCTGCTTCAGATCTTTGCGCTGTTATTCTTGCTCCCCCCTCACAGTCCATGCTTCAGATCTTCGCGCCATTATCCTTGCTCCCTACTCACAGTCCATGCTTCAGATCTTCGCACCTTCATACTTGGTCCCCACTCACAGTCCATGCTTCAGATCTTCGCTGCGTTATCCTTGGTCCCCACTCACAGTCCATGCTTCAGATCTTCGTGCCATTATCCTTGCTCCCTACTCACAGTCCGTGCTTCAGATCTTCGCACCTTTATACTTGGTCCCCACTCACAGTCCATGCTTCAGATCTTCGCGCCAGAATGTGTACTATGTATGTCCTTGGATTCCCTAAGCCACCTAGGGGCGCTAGTACCTCTTATCTCTTGGGTGAGCAGGCAGACAGCGAGGCAGATAGAACAGGTTTACAACACCTAAGCAATTTCATCAGGGGCATGGCAGCCAGAGTATTATTTTTCTATCTTGTGGGAGTGCTAGCAGTGCTAAAATCTTGTCTGCAATTTGTGGGGTGAAATAACGGATCAACCGTGTCATGTTAGGCACAGAGAGAGACAGATGCCTCAGGCCTCACAGTGGAAGCTGAGTGCAGGACACAGCTTTTCGAGGCACGGATCTTTGGCCCTGCCACCAATAAAGGCTGACTTGTCCCTTAAGGCACAGGGACCGCAAACACTCACATTACACCCCATGCCCTGTAAAGGACCAGTTACATGCCTCTGCAGGGAAATCCCGCCCCTCTACCTCCTATATGTTGGAAGCCTGAGATCATGCCATGTTTCACACCAGCAGTTGTGCCAATACCACAGCGAATATACAAAAGAATGCATCCACTGAGAAAACCCTATTGAATGTTTCCCGAAGAGACGACAATCTGAGGAAGAAACTCCCTGAAGGAATATGAAAAGGAGCAGAGAGAGAAGCTAGTGACATCACAAGAAACATGTGTGACGCCTCAGGAGTACTGGCTGAAGAGAATGCATGGATCTTACAGAACTGATGACGAAGTTAAGAATCGAGTAAACTTTCATGTGTGAAAAAAAGATTGCATTTGTGCGAAGTGCTGCAGAAAAATCAACCGTTCAATAATTGTACAGATGCTGAAACACAAGTAGACCAAGTCATCATAGAAGCTGGCTATATGTAGTGAATAGACTGCAGGCGAAGCTGCCATTGTATAGTAGCTGGACATCGATGTCATGAATTTAGTAAGCCAGGACCCATGGAGAGGAAAGGCCGAGAATTGAGACGCAGCAAGAATAAGCTGAGATTGTGGGAGCGAATGATCAGGCTGTCTGGCATGGTATCAAAACTAAAGCAGCAATGGTTGGTTATCTATTCTTGAAAGCAGTGAAGGTGCAAAGGATGAATGATTCCTTATTAAGGTGCAAGGAAAGAACACCAAGAGCGCCAAGTTTTATTCATTGAAGACATTTAAGTGCTGCAAAATGGACCAAATTCTGGTCTTCTGTCACATGAGCCAAGAATGGAAATAGAGTTGAGCTTGGAGTCCTAGAACAACGATAATGAGTGCCTGTACTCCCATATATTCACAGAGACAAGGATATTTTGCAAGGCCAAGTTCAAAGACAACTGCCTTCATTGGCACAATTTAAATAAGCCCTCAACAATCACCTATTTGATGGCGGAGGTATCTAACTCAATCCCTACCTGCTTCTCACGTTGACACAATCTCAGTGCCTCTTACTGCACATTTGTATGTCTTTTATGATTGTGTGTTCTGTCAGAGGTCTGAGGCCTGTGGGAAAGTTGGCGCTTTATAACTATTCTATAGAATAGAATAGAAAGACAATCTTCATGGCAGAAGGCATGAGTGATTAGAGATGTTGGGCTAATTGGGTAGGGAGGTAAAGTCAAGTCCACCTCCTGTCACCTGGGTCTGTGCTTACGTTCTGCTAAGTGAACCGAATGTTCCAGACATGTCACGAGTGTGCCAACCAATTGTAGAGGGCTGTATAATGCCCTTCATTATAGTTTGAAAACCAATGATAAATGGTGTACTTAATAGTGTTAAAGATTACATGTTTTAGAGGTAGGTATAAATTGGCCACCTGACAGTGGGCAGCCAGTCACAATCCTAGTCCCTATAGAAAGTATACTTAGATGTTGCCTTTGAACCAATTACAATCCCTCATAAATGTGTTCTTATTTTTAGTACATAGTCTATATTTCATGAGAAAATCATTGAGAGCTGAGCAAACGTCCGTTGATGATCGTTGTATACTCCATGTTTTTGATAATTGTTAATAAAACAGTATCTTTGCCATCTTCCTGAGTTGGTTCGACTATAACTTTCCAACTCCATCCATTGCATGCACGTTTCTTAAGGGCCATAAGCTCAGCCCCTTGCCTTGCCATTGAAGCCAATAGTCCCACACTGCCACCGCTGTGCTATTTCATTTTTGGGAAGCCGTCGGGCAGGAACCATGATGCTGGGAAACAGAACTCTGCTGCGTTAGGTTGCATCAAGCCACACTGCTTGGATCACAGCCGCTTCTGACACCCACATCACCCAGAATTTAAATTCAGCAGATTTTCCCAACTCCAAGATGATTCTCTCCTTGGATTGGACTCAGCTTTGTTCAGTTTCAAATTACTCAGTTCCATACGGAGGATCCTACAAAGCCCTTGAAGTTTATGCAATTTGTCAGGACAGGTCTACTATTTTGCTATTATTAGCTGTGATACCAGGATGGGCTGGTGTTCCTAAGTGGCCATACAGTTTATAAAAGAATTACTACCCACATAGTCAACTGAAATAATGGAGCCTTCAGATACTGTCATCTCTGTTTGTGAACAGCATTGCTTAAAAAGAAGAATTATTTGGGTCACACTATGTTTTTTAAGGAATAGTAGTGTCTGGTAGTGTCTTCAGAAAGAGCATAACATCTATATAACAGATTGATATAATCTTCTAGTTGGGCCAGCCCAGAACCCTCTTTCTAGTGCCACAGTTGTGTATCAAGAGGGAACAAGCAAGTGGTATACCAAAGTATATTAAGTGAGTTTGGGCATAACCCTCCACTGAGAAATATTTAACTTCGTCAATTGATTACATAAATGTGCATTACTTTAATTCACCTTGTGGATTTTTTGTGACTGGTTTGTTTTAAATTTTCCTACGGCGTTTTCAGTACCTTATTTTCATCCAATATCAAATGCTCTCATGAGATGTTTTCTTCTCCAAAGGGTCCCCGCTTCTCCTGTTTTGGTTTTTTCACCTATATTAGGCACTGGCAGAAAGTCTGCTTCACTGCCCCTTGTTCTTCCAGAATTCTCTGTATCGATATACAGAAACGTGTCTACCTTGTACGACTTCAATATCTCAGATTCTAATTCATTGCTATTGTGCTCTAGCACCTTGACGCATCTTTTGTTCTAGATGGAATTAAAAAAATAGATCTTAGACCAAATAATCGGACAAACTCAAAGAGCATGGCAAAGTACTACTTTATTCTCAGTTTAATATAGCAGGGTCAACTGGCAGACATTGGACTGATGCTTGCACAGTAACAACGAAGTGTGATTGCATGTAGGTCTTATACTACAATATGCATCATCTATTGTCAAACTATATTCGCATAATATCATCGGATTACGAACATTGGCCTAAGCGCATTCGCATTTGTACTGAAAACCACGTTTAAACAGACCTGAATAGAGTTGACTTTGTCGCCATTTTAGAACCATCCGCCATTTTGATTCTAAATCCTGCTTTCTGCCCTAAAATGTTAAACTGTGTTTTTGGCTGTAGCATAGCAAAATGACCTTTGAACTATGTCAACATTGAGGCTGCTGAGAGAAGAATGTTTGTCTTGTGCGAAGAGACCTTGGAGTCCAATTGAACTAGTGAATTGTAAGCACAAGTGCCCCTATTGATGGATTAAGGAGTTGTTAGACATTACAAAAAACTGGCATATAACATGTGTTAAGAGTGTGGAAAAACATACTAGAAGCTTGATAATCCATTCTTTATTTCAAAGGGATGTGGAGGATGAGGAGAGATGCATGGAAACGGTGGAGTGCAATAGGAAGGAGAGTAATAGGAGAAGAAAACCAGGGTACACAAAAGAGGTCTATGGTGCAGAGACCCACTGGATATCTCAAGAGTCCCCTGTTAGCCAAGCCCACCCCTGGAGCCATTGAGAAACAGAGTGTAACAACACGTATTGCATGCTGGAACTTGAGGTCCTAATTCCTAGAGCCATTGAGAATCAGAGTGTAGCTGAAAGTCCTGTGTGCTGGAACTTGAGGGCCTAGTACCTAGAGCCATTACGAATCAGAGTGTAGTAGAAGGTCCTGTGTGTTGGAATTTCAGGGCCTATTTCCTAGAGCCATTGAGAATCAGAGTGTAGCAGAAAGTCCTGCGTGCTGGAACTTGAGGTCCTAGTTCCTAGAGCCATTGAGAATCAGAGTGTAGCAGAAAGTCCTTTGTGTGCTGGAACTTGAGATCCTAATTCGTAAAGCCATTGAGAATCAGAGTGCAGTAGAAAGTCCTGTGTCCTGGAACTTGGGGGCCTAGTTCCTAGAGCCTTTGAGAATCAGAGTGTAGCAGAAAGTGCTGTGGGCTGGAACGTGGGCGCCTAGTTCCTAGAGCCATTGAGAAACATAGGGTAGCAGAAAGTCCTGTGTGCTGGAACTTGAGGACCTAGTTCGTAGAGCCATTGAGAATCAGAATGTAGTAGAAAGTCTTGTCTGCTGGAACTCGAGGGCCTAGTTCCTAGATCCATTGAGAATCAGAGTGTAGCAGAAAGACCTGTGTGCTGGAACTCGAGGGCCTAGTTCCTAGAGCCATTGAGAATCAGAGTGTAGCAGAAAGTCCTGTGCGCTGGAACTCGAGGTCCTAGTTCCTAGAGCCATTGAGAATCAGAGTGTAGCAGATAGTCCTGTGTGCTGGAACCTGAGGTCCTAGTTCCTAGAGCCATTGAGAATCAGAGTGTAGTAGAAAGTCCTGTGCGCTGGAACTCGAGGGCCTAATTCCTAGAGCCATTGAGAATCAGAGTGTAGTAGAAAGTCCTGTGGGCTGGAACTTGAGGGCCTAGTTCCTAGAGACATTGAGAATCAGAGTGTACTAGAATGTAGAGCCATTGAGAATCAGAGTGTAGTAGAAAGTCCTGTGTCCTGGAACTTGAGGGCCTAGTTCCTAGAGCCATTGAGAATCAGAGTGTAGTAGAAAGTCCTGTGGGATTGAACTTGAGGGCCTAGTTCTTAGAGCCATTGAGAATCAGAGTGTACTAGAAAGTAGAGCCATTGAGAATCGGAGTGTAGTAGAAAGTCCTGTGCGCTGGAACTCGAGGGCTTAATTCCTAGAGGCATTGAGAATCAGAGTGTAGTAGAAAGTCCTGTGGGCTGGAACGTGAGGGCCTACTTTCTAGAGCCATTGAGAATCACAGTGTACTAGAAAGTAGAGCCATTGAGAATCCGAGTGTAGTAGAAAGTCCTGTGCACTGGAACTCGAGGGCCTAATTCCTAGAGCCAATGAGAATCAGAGTGTCGTAGAAACTCCTGTGGGCTGGAACTTGAGGGCCTAATTCCTAGAGCCATTGAGAATCAGAATGTACTAGAAAGTAGAACCATTGGGAATCACAGTGTAGTAGAAGGTCCTGTGTGCTGGAACTTGAGGTCCTATTTCCTAGAGCCATGGAGAAACTGTTTAGCAGAACATCTGCATCCTGGAATGTGACGTGAAGTTTAATAAGGCAATTTAGAAATAGAGTGCAGCAAAAAGTGCTAGAGACATTGGGAAACAGAGAGCAAGACGAAACCCTACACAGTGGGATATGACTTATAAACTCCCAAGAGAAATCGAGAAACTGAGTATATAGAGAAACTGCCGGGACGCATGGGGTGAAATTGTATCAGGAAGACCTCCACACAGGGCTTTAACAAAGGAATTCAGGAGAGTGATAGTTCAGCATATGCTACACTAAGGCCATCTTGGCAGAGCAGTAAGTCAGTGGCCATGCTGGCGTAACAGACTGGGCAATTACTGTGCTCTGGAGTGGGATAAGAACCAGACTGAAGAGGGCAACTGGAGCTGGCTGGAACCTGCAGAGTAAAGAGCACAGGAAGGGCAGCCACACAAATACTAATCAGAGTATAGACAAATGAGAAGCAACAGAAGAAAGGCAGAATGTTGAAGAGCATGAATGACAAACCACCTCAGGAGTAATGATAGTTTGCTGGCTCCCTGAATGTGACCACCTTGCACTTACTGCACTTACATAGAGCTCACCAAATCATAGTGCAGCCACTGCACTTACACAGTGACTGAGCATTTCAGTGGGGAAAGAGAGCTAAGGTTTTCTGTCTTTGCAAGGCGCTATACGGCACTTACTCACTTGCACTGTTGGTAAAAGATAGGCAGGACACAGAAACAGGTGCAAATCATGAGAGAACATGGCTTGGAAAGGGATAATTAAGCAGAGGAAAGGAAATCTATGGCAAGGTCCTAAAGAAAATCTGTGAGGGGTAATGGGGTAAAGGAAAGAACAGAAGAAGCAGGAAACAAATTTAGACCGCAGAGCTATCGCTCACTCTCTAACTGACATTAATGAAAGGTGAGCATTATACTAGACTTTGGCACTAACAAAAATTAAAGTAGAAACTGACAAGAATCTATCAGGGAGCAAGAGTATTTGTAACAGTTAGCGGGTCAACAGAATACCATTATATTACCTGGAAACTGGAGCTTGGGTATGCATAATAGCAACAAAGAAAATAATTATGTTACGATACATAGAAACTAGAAGCATGAACACAGTGGTACATGAGAAACTGTAGAACACACAGAGAACAGCACTCCACAAGAAGTCTGTTAACATAGGCTCCAAGCTGGGAATAAGGAGAAAGATGCATGTATGCTAAGCTTCAAACTGGGATCAGAGTTTGAGCTAAGCTTCAAACTCGGATCAGAGCTTGCATGCTAAGCTTCAAGCCGTGATCAGAGCTTGCAAGCTAAGATTCAAGGCAGGATCAGAGCTTGCAAGCTAAGCTTCAAACTGGGATCAGAGTTTGCATGCTAAGCTTCAAGCTGGGATCAGAGCTTGCAAGCTAAGCTTCACGCTGGGATCAGAGATTGCAAGCTAAACTTCAAGCTGGGATCAGAGCTTGCAAGCTAAGCTTCAAGATGGGATCAGAGCTCGCATGCTAAGCTTCAAACTGGGATCAGAGTTTGCATGCTAAGCTTCAAGCTGGGATCAGAGCTTGCAAGCTAAGCTTCACGCTGGGATCAGAGATTGCAAGCTAAACTTCAAGCTGGGATCAGAGCTTGCAAGCTAAGCTTCAAGCTGGGATCAGAGCTCGCATGCTAAGCTTCAAGCCGGGATCAGAGCTTGCAAGCTAAGATTCAAGGCGGGATCAGAGCTTGCAAGCTAAGCTTCAAACTGGGATCAGAGTTTGCATGCTAAGCTTCAAGCTGGGATCAGAGCTTGCAAGCTAAGCTTCACGCTGGGATCAGAGATTGCAAGCTAAACTTCAAGCTGGGATCAGAGCTTGCAAGCTAAGCTTCAAGCTGGGATCAGAGCTTGCATGCTAAGCTTCAAACTGGGATCAGAGTTTGCATGCTAAGCTTCAAGCTGGGATCAGAGCTTGCAAGCTAAGCTTCACGCTGGGATCGATCAGAGATTGCAAGCTAAACTTCAAGCTGGGATCAGAGCTTGCAAGCTAAGCTTCAAGCTGGGATCAGAGCTCGCATGCTAAGCTTCAAGCTGGGATCAGAGCTTGTATGCTAAGCTACAAACTGGGATCAGAGCTTGCACGCTAAACTTCCAGATGGTATCAGTGCTTGCAAGCCTGCCTTCAGACTAGAGAACAACGAGTTTAGAAAGCAGCCCTCATGGTGGAAAGGTGTGCAGCTAGCTCTCATAATTTGGAAATGAAATAAACTAGGCAAAGCACCAGGGTCAAGATCTGTTTCAGGGTGCCAAAGGTCCAGAAGGTATGGCAGTTGTTGCACAACTGAATTTAAAAAATGGGAGGGCTTTTAAAGTAATGCTGCTCCCACGTGAAAACCACTGCCATTTGACCCAGATGCAAGCAATTAAGAAAGTGTTGCTTTACCGTGGTCTTTGAATGGTTTGAGGAAAGGTCAGGCTGCAAAGGCTAACAATTGATGATTGACTGGAGCTTGATTCTAACTATAATTGAAGCAGGGTGAGAAGCATAAGAAGACCTGTGAAGTGCAGGAGTATTACAGGAAAAGATGATAACCACACATAGCCCTTGCACATGGAGATGTTTCAAGATTTCACAAAGTCAAGGACCACACTGCACTATTCTAGCTTTTTAGATCCAGAACTAGGTTCTGGAATGGAGTCAATTTCTGAATTTAGGCTAGGGGTTCATAGACTGGTGTCAGGACAGGTCAATAGTTCAAGTGCATACACAGCTGATGACAGGACCCCACCGGCCCTGGAGGCACACGACCTGCTGGCAAGATTACAGGATTCTGACAAAATCCTTGCACATTGGAGTTTGAAGTCAAAAAGCTGCAGGGACTGGGAAAATCTGAGCATCCAGAGCAAAAATTGGATATTGGGACTTAACACCCACAATCCATAGAGACATTAACAATCCTAATGTCATGAGAAATACTATATGCTGGGAGCTGAAGCTCAAAGCTCCTACCAGCATTTATATTAAGAAGCGCTGTGACAATTTGGATCTCTGGCATCAGGTTTCAATCCAGCTCATCTCATGCTACATATTGCAGCCATCTGCTTGCAAGCAAACTCATAGAAAGGGATTGTTTACTCATTTCATAGCAAATAGCTCCTAACATTCAGGGGATTGTTTTTCTCTTTTCAATGTTTCTTACAGGGATGTGGAGATCATGTGAGAGAGAATGGAGAATGAATGATGCTGCATGAATGCTGATGGGGGTATGGATCTGAGAGTGGTTGAAGATTGAATGACATATGAATGCTGGTGCCCATTTGTTAATGGGGACTGAATGAAGAATGAATGATGCCGTATGAATGCTAATGCCTGTGCGTGAATGTGAGAGTAAATGTAGGGTGAGAGTGACTGAAGAATGAATTATGCTGTATGAATGCTGATGTGTGTGTGTGATTGGAGAGTGAATAAAAAATGAATGATGGCATATGAATGCTGTGTGTGTGTGTGTGTGTTTGTGTGTGTGTGTGTGTGTGTGTGTGTGCGTGTGTGTGTGTGAAAGGAGAGTGAATTAAGAATGTATGATGCCGTATGAATGCTTGTGTGTGTGTGTGTGTGTGTGTGAGTGTGTGTGTGTATGTGTGAATGGAGAGTGAATTAAGAATGTATGATGCCGTATGAATGCTGGTGTGTGTGTGTGTGTGTGTGTGTGAGGGTGTGTGTGTATGTGTGAATGGAGAGTGAATTAAGAATGTATGATGCCGTATGAATGCTGGTGTGTGTGTGTGTGTGTGAATGGAGAATGAGTTACGAATGTATGATGCCAAATGAATGCTGATGCAGCATTAGTGCTCCTCAGAACTGGCCTAAAACAGGTAAGACTCCCTTTTTAGGGAGAGGAAACTCTATCCCTTTGACATTTATATGTGGAACCATACAGTATGGAACAGAACTTAGAACCATGAATATCTTCTGACACACAGGTTGAAAAAAAAAAGAGAAACAAAAGAGGAACACACAAATGTCCAGCAACAAGGTAGAAGCCTTATTAAATGTCAACCAATAGATTTGTTATGTTATGTTATGTTATTTTGCATTTATATAGCGCCTTATATACCATTGGTATGGTCTGAAGGCGATGGTAGGTTGAACGCCCTTGGGAACCGAAGTTCGGGTCAGTAGAGAGAGTATAGAGAATTCAAAGGTGCGTGTACGCACCAGGTATGTGTGCAGCTGGTGCGGAATTCGTGTGGAAGCTGCTTCTTAGCGGTAGGTGTGGTGGTTAAGAGATCAGGAGTATGTGTTCGCTCTGGCAGGATTTATCCAGACCGAGTGTGGCTGCGTTAGGCCTGAGGAGAACGCCTGGCTGGGGGGTGTGAAACCAGCAGTGTTTACTTAGAGTGATGGGGAGTAAGCGGTAGATGTTGATATGAGAACAGTTATACCGAATGGTGTCAAAGTATCTCTGTGTTCTAGTTGAGTGGTGGTGTAAAGAAGAGAGTAAGCGTGGGGTGTGGTATGATATATGCCCTTTCAAATGTTCCCTGCATTCCAAAGCATATTACGTACGTCACGCAATTCTATGCAATCAGGTCCGTTCTATGCATTTTTATTCATTTCAGGAATTCAGGATTGCCCTACACACTCCTGACTGCTCGACACTCTCACGCACTCTAGTCCGCCTTGCGTGCTCTAGTCCATCCCTCATTCTCCAGTGTGCCCCACGCATGCTCTCATGTATTCCATAGGCATGCACTCCTGTCTTCCCCGCGCATGCACTCCAGTCTACCCCGCGCATGTACTCCTGTCTGCCTATGCACTCATCCGCTCTGTATACTCGTCCGCTCTGTATACTCGTCCGTTCTGTACGCTCATCTGCACTGTATGCTCATCCGTTCTGTACGCTCATCCGCTCTACACACTCATCCAGTCCACATACTCATCTGCTCAACATACTGCTCGTCCGCTCTACGTTCTATCCAACCGCTCCACGTACTACTCATATAGAAATATAAGAACAGCATTGTAGAATTAAATTAGAGTATGTGTTTGTTTAACTTTTGCACAGATTCAAAAGGGTAGTTCCCTCAGAGTGGACAACACTCTTTTGGGACTTTTGAACTTATTATCACAGCCTCACATTAATGATGGTTTATCTCAGAAGCAAATGCAGAGCTATATCGAAGGTTTTAATAATTGAATTGATCAAGACCATCATTAAACTTGATCAAATTCTGTCCTCGGGCCCTGGCATTTTTTCTGCAGAGCGACTTTGTGTCAGGCCCGTCACTTCCCAGCCGCGCACGTGCTTCGCCTCCCTGAAGATCCCGGCGCACCATCTGCCGAGGTGCGCATGCGCCTTCATTGGAGGTCCCAAGGCAAAACATTGTCTCTTCTTGGGAGAACGCTGCCCGTTGAGGCTGCAGCTGGCACACACAGCTATGCTTCTGAGGGAAGAAGTTTACAGAAATGCAGAGAGTTTCTAATTTGGAAAGCAATCAAATATATTTCGCTCTATTTTAAACCATCTCAATTGGAGTTGCGTTGGCATGAATGATAATTGCTTGATGAGCTGGAGCTAACGTTAAATGAGAAGTCCTTCGCGTCAAGCATTGGCGCTGGAGAGTGTAAATGTGCTCCAGTAAGGCAACAGGACTCTTAACAAACAGAACATTGCATTTTTGTTAATAGATTCTGGCACGGAACTTCGAAAGTACATAAAGGGGCGCGCTGTGAGGCCCATGGGCGGGCGGCCCTTTTATAAAAATGTAAATAAATCAATCACCGAGGACAGTTTTCAAGGGTGTGTCGGATCATAGCGATACATGCGTGGAAACGCATCAAATACGACAGACCTAATCTGTGTGACTAGACCATCTGCTAAGAAGGCTCAGTCGATTGATACGCCTGCTGCCGAGAGTTCTGCGAAGGCCACGTGTTTCTCAATTGTTGTGGGGACCCTCTCCGATTCTGCCCCTTGACGGTCCATACAAAGAGTTAGCTGACTTGAATGAAACAGAACCAGTTATTCAAGGAGCCAAGAAGCCAGTGAGCTGCAAGGAGGCACTACACTGTTTTGCATATTTTTTTATGAGTTCTTATCGACTTCAAATAGCATGCAGCCAGAAATGCTCAGAAGCCCTACCAGGTGGCACACTGGTTCAAATCTAGTCATATGGGTACAGAAGCCGGGGGTTGTATTGTGTGGTGATAGGTGAGATATAAACAAGCTCACCAGAACTAAAACTCTGCAGCACACACATTACCCCGCTGTCCATCTTCCTGACAACAGCCCTCCTTTCATACTAAAGACTGCTACGAGGAAGATTAGGACTCAGTGTAATGAAGATGATGGGTAAGTAATGGGGCCATCCCTGCATACTTCTGAAAACGTAGAGGCGTGATCATGCAGAGCGTGGTGTGTCCAAACTTTTGCTCCCAGGACACCACTAAGCATTCTGCTAACCTCTTCCAAAAACCATCGGCAGATGGGGAGCAGGTGCAAGTAGATCTGGTTCACCTGGCCTAAGCCCGCCCACCTGGCGCCTTCCAGGTTGCCGCTCTTTTTCCCCACTTGGCAAACCTTGCCCACCTGGCGCCTTCCAGGTTGCCTCTCTTTTTTCCTACTTAAGGAACCCACCAGCCTCTATTCCTTTGCAGATGGGGAGCAGGTGCAAGTGGATCTAGGTCACCTGGCCTAAACCCCACCCACCTGGTGCCTTCCAGGTTGCCGCTCTTTTTCCCCACTTGGCAAACCCTGCCCATCTGGTGTCTTCCTGGTTGCTGCTCTTTTTCCCCACTTGGCAAACCCTGCCCATCTGGTGCCTTCCTGGTTGCTGCTCTTTTTCCCTGCTTAAGGAGCCCGAGCATCTTTTCCTTTGCAGATGGGGAGCAGGTGCAAGTGGATCTAGGTCACCTGGCCTAAGCCCCGCCCACCGGGCACCTTCCAGGTTTCTGCTCTTTTTCCCCACTTAGCAAGCTGAGCCCACCTGGCACCTTCCAGGTTGCCGCTCTTTTTCCCCACTTAGCAAGCCCCGCCCACCTGGCAGCCTTCCTGGTTGCCGCTCTTTTTCCCTACTTATGGGGCCCTCCAGCGTCTTTTCCTTTGCAGATGGGGAGCATGTACAAGTGGATCTAGGTCACCTGACCCAAGCCCTTTCCACATGGCGGCTCCAGACTCTTTTCCTTTGCAGATGGGGAGTAGGTGCAAGTGGATCTAGGTTAAGCCCCACCCACCTGGGGCCTTCCAGGTTGTCATTCTTTTTCCATACTTAGCAAGCCCCGCCCACCTGGTGCCTTCCTGGTTGCCGCTCTTTTTCCCTACTTAAGGAGCCCTCCAGGCTCTTTTCCTTTGCAGATGGGGAGCAGGTGCAAGTGGATCTAGGTTACCTGGCCTAAGCCCTGACGACCTGATACCTTCCAGGTTGCCGCTCTTTTTCCCCACTTTTAAAGCCCCACCCACCTGGTGCCTTCTTGGTTATCGCTCTTTTTCCCTTTTTAAGGAGCCTTTCAGCCTCTTTTCCTTTGCAGATGGGGAGCAGGTACAAGTGGATCAAGGTCTCCTGGCCTAAGCCCAGCCCACCTAACACCTTCCAGGTTGCGGCTCTTTTTCCCCACTTAGCAAGCTCCACCCACCTGGCACCTTCCAGGGTGCCGCTCTTTTTCCCGATTTAGCAAGCCCCGCCCACCTAGCAGCCTTCCTGGTTGCCGCTCTTTTTCCCTACTTAAGGAGCCCTCCAGCCTGATATCTCAAACTTTATAAAATAAAGAAAAGTCTCACCTCGGCAAACTGGAACTATTCAATGGAAGGCAAATGCAGAACGTAAAGATGACCCCGACCGCCTCCACACTCGCTACTCGGTAATGAAACCCAGAGAGAAAGTGCGCGACTGTCAGGGAAACCCTCTGGGGTAGAAAACCCTGACAGGATGCGCACTTCGATGTGTCGATCACAGCGTGAGGACGGCGTCTCCAATGGAAATGGCAGTTCTATGCGGGAAGGCTTCTTCTGATCGCATAAACAACAAGGCAAGTTGCATTGCAGAAGAGAAGAGTAGAAGTACAAAGAAGGTCAGCTAGGAGAAGGAAGATCCCAAACCTCTTAGTCTGTAAATCCACGAATACCTGAAGCGATCCCTGAAAGGACGGATTCTGAGAGAACTGAAGGATGAGAATTCTAGGGGATAATCGAGAGGTGAGTGTGAGCACTAGGAAATAGCAAGATAGAGACTGAAGGGAAGACAATGAACTGTAGAGAGTAATTACCAGAGCGGAACCCCATAGATGGGAACGAAGATTAAGCTCCTGGCGGGAGTACGGGAACGATCCTTGGAAATGGACAAGCCGGAGCGCCTGGGAAGAGAATCTGAGATAGGACAGTATTAGTACGGAAGGATGAAGAAAAGAGGTAGAGAGAAATGAGAGCACTTAGGTACGAACTCACGGAGCATCAGCCAAAACAGTAGCGACGCGAAGATCAGTCAAACTTCGTGCCGTATATGGTATCACGTGAGTAGTTTGCGGCATCCCTGGTGAACGTGCAGAGACTGCAACGTTGTTCTCAGTGCGGACTGTTCTGTGGTCTGCCATCTTGGAAGTACCGATCCACGTTACATCGCACAATTGGTTTCGGGCCCAAAGGGACCAATGTGTTGCGTATGTAACACAGCCTCTTTTCCTTTGCAGATGGGGAGCAGGTGCAAGTGGATCTAGGTCACCTGGCCTAATCTCCGCCCACCTGGTGCCTTCCATGTTGCCGCTCTTTTACCCCACTTAGCAAGCCCCACCCACCTGGCAGCCTTAGTGGTTGCTGCTCGTTTCCCTACTTAAGGAGCTATCCAGCCTCTTTTCCTTTGCAGATGGGGAGCAGGTGCAAGAGGATCTAGGTCACCTGGCCTAAGCCCCGCCCACATGGCAACTTCCAGGTTACCGCCCTTTTTCCCTTCTTAGCAAACCCCACCCACCTAGCAGCCTTCCTGGCTGCCGCTCTTTTTCCCTACTTAAGGAGCCCTCCAGCCTCTTTTCCTTTGCAGATGGGGAGCAGGTGCATCTGGATCTAGGTCACCTGGCCTAAGCCCCGCCCACCTTCTTAGCCCTGCCTCTTCATTCCTGTTCTTAACTCTTAGATCAAGGGCATCTCTCGCACGGGTGTCCGAAGCGAAGGGCTTGCGAAGAAAAGGGCAATTCCTGTTTGCACCTGTTCGGACCAGGAGGACCCATGGCCCAACCCCCTGCTCAGAGAGCAGGCAGGCATGCACCAACATGTTTTTACTCCCTCTGTCCCCACAGGCCATCCTCGCCCCCTCTGGTACCCCTGTGATGTCCCCCTGTGCCTCCCTCCCTTCTTGAACACACATGTTGCCTGTTTTGCTTTTTTCTTTGACCCTGCCCCCCCACACCATTCCAGCCTACTTCTGCAAAAGTCTGTCTTGATACATTCTGGTTTCCCCATCACCGTCTTATGGCCAATGCTAGATTTGACTTTTATGGACTTAATTGATTCACGGTGTGTCACCCTTTCTCAACTTTCATGCTGGACTTCCTTTGCATCCTGTACTCATGGTGGCCCTGAATCATGCTGTTCCCATCTTCATCTTGTCTCCCGGCTTGCAACATTATGTGTAACTACTGACTTCTGCAATTGTATTCACTCTCTCCTCTTGCTTCTCCACTCGTTTTGACTGCTTACTCTCTTTTCTCTCCTCCTCTCCCTTTCTCCCTTTTCCTATCTCCTCCCCTCCTGCCCTTACTTTCTTCTATGCACTTCATCAGAATTGTCTCTGGACCTAGTATGATAGCAACCTCGTCTGTCTCCTCCCCGCTCTCCTTACTTGTTCCCCCCCATCCAGCACTATCTGAAATGTCGTCAGGCCTGGTACGATAGTCTCTTGTTTTGTTCCTCCCCTCCCTTTCTGCACCCCTCTCCCTCACCTTTTGTTTTTCTCCAGCTCTACCAGAAATGTCGTCAGGCCTAGTATGGTAGTCACCTGTCTGTTTCCATTTCCTTCCCATTCTCTCCCTCCCTTCCTTATCTAGGTCTTAACTCTTGCACTATCTGAAATGTCGTCAGGCCGAGTACAATACTTAATTTCAGATCCTTACTGTTTATGGCATGTAAGAATGTCATTGTATTTTCCCTTGTTCCCTCCCTTGCCTTGAAGCGCTTTGAAACCCATAGTGTATAGGCGCTTTATAAATAAACTATCATATCATATCATATCATACCATGCAAAGTGTGAATGCTGCTGAACGAAAAGAGCAAATAACATAACATAACATGCATCACCTACAGGGGGTTACAGATTTATAGACAACGGTTTTAAGTTCATGTACCGTTTCTTTAAAATATGTTTATTGACATTTTTTCCAAATATAACAATAGAACAAAGCCCCCCACCAATCATCCTATACACCCCTCACCTCCCATCCTCCAAGAAACTAATCATGTCACGCCCCCACTGGTTTCCAAGTTGCGGGTCACGGGAAGATAGCTCATGGGCAACACGCTTGCCTTGGAAGCAAGACGGTGCAGAGCAACACAGGTTCAATCCTCGGGTCCGTGCTTAGAAACCTCTGGGTGCTTTATAAATAACAAATTATCATAATTATTATAATTATAATTCGGGGAATACACAATTACAATGTATACAAAGTGTTCAGATTTTGTGGACATAACGAATAGTGAAGGTCACTGCGTAAGTATGACAACACCATGCCCCAATCCTCCCTGATCTTCATATAACCCCCCCTGGATGTTACATGTCACCCATTGCATCGCCAGTATATTCCAGATATTACTGAGCCATTCATGTTTCCTAGGGGCGCCCCTAGTCATCCAGTTCCTGGACACTTTTAGGACAGCTGCCAACATTAAGATCGAGCATATTTTAAATTTTGTGTATATAGAATGGGATTGCCAGGTAATGAGAGCTATTGTGATAAGTACAGAAAAGACCAGAAGAATTCAAAGAAAACAGTCTGTTACACAACCTAAACAACTGCAGGAAAATCCCAACCTGCAAATAACACAAATTAAAAAGGGGAGAGGGTTTGTATAGGGTGTGCACTGACATGGAAATCAATATCATTAAGTTCAAAAAAGCCAATATACTTGCACTGGATAACAGAACCAAAAGTGGATAGGAGTTCCAAAAACCACCATAGAAAACAATGTATGCCGCTGTTGGGCTGTTTATTTAATACAACACAAGAAAGTCATATGTGCGGCCCTCTTGGTAGCCAACATGTGTTTCGACCCTCTTGGGTCTTTTCCAAGGCAGGGCCTGTGTAACAAGTACAACCAAATAAATTGCTGCAATGGTTTCTGAGTTCCAGCTTAACGTGATTGTAATGTTCCCATATTTCTCCCGAAAAGATGTCAACCCTAACGCTGTATTCCGCCAAGCATTGGAATAGGTGTCCAGTCCCCTGAGAAAAGCAACACTTCACCAATATCCAAAGTCCTTATGTCAGTAAGATGCACGGATCCAGTGCAAGTATATTGACTTTTTTGAACTTACTGATATTGATTTCCATGTCAGCGCACACCCTATACAAACCCTCTCCCCTTTTTAATTTGTTTTAAATTGTGATCCACTTCGTGGCACTGTTTTCTTTGTCCCAAAGCCCTAGCAGGCAAGGTGCGATACCCAAAGGATAACCCGCCTTAAGCATTGCATTGACTGAAGACCGTGTTAATAAATATCAAACCAATATCAAATTTAGGGAAGTTTAGATTGTTCAAGCGTGTAAGACGCCTTCCCAAATTCCTCCCCTCTCGAGCTCTTTTATCCTCTACCTCTAACTCACTCAGGGTCATTCGTTTTTCAAAGAAACGAGATGGGGGTAGATCTCTGTCTTCGGCTGGGGCCTCCATCTGGAACAGCCTCCCTGCCACTCTAAAACTTGAGGAGAACCATCTTCGGTTCCGGAAGCACCTCAAGTATCAGACATACCCAGTTCTGCTGCCATAAACACAGCACTTGCCACTTGATGGCTGCACTACCCATGTTTATTGCTCCATTATCTATTTATTTGTATTTGTTATTATTTATCTGTTCTCCTATGCTCTGCAATTTCCACTCTCCCCTTTCCATGCACTTTTCCCCTTTCCCTTTGCCACACACTTGCACATTCTCAATGTCACTAGGCCTAGTAAGATCGTTGTTTTCATAAAGTCATCTCTGTTCATGAGGACTAGGGTCCCTACTACATCTTCCTCTTTAATTATTCGTTTCTGAGAATTCCGGAAGGAAAACATACATTCTTTCTTTCCTTTTGGTCCTGTTACTCCACTTGGCCATGACATTTTGCCACTGTAAAATGTGATCTTGGAGTTTATGAAAATCCAATAGCATTGCATGGTGAAATGTGTGTATGACATTGTTGTGTGATCATTTAGATTGTTAACTTTAATTCCGCTTTCTATACTGGCACATGTTTCAATTCCCAAATCATCCAAAATACCATACATGCTAAATGAATCATCGTCATCTCCATTAGCACCCTGGGAGGCGGTGCTGGCCAATCAGGAAGCTCGGAACGGTGGCTATATTGAATGGTACACGCCTGCTTTCCAAGCACCCTGCGTAGCTAACGCCTTCTTTTCTTTCCTTCCCTGCTTCCCCTTCCTCCTCATCTCTTAGCACCAGTGGGTTTTAAGAAAAAAAAACTTACCTTTGCTGGATGGACTGGCGCTACAGAGTTATGTTCCCGAAGTCAGTCTTCAATTTTGATGACGTCAGAGTCATCAACATTGAAAACAGACTTTAGGGACAGCAAATGTAGGTTTCAATAAAAAAAAGAAACTTCACCCGTGCCCTTAATTTGGCTGGCGGGCCGTTACCGACAGGATCGGCCCGCCACCTCAGGTTATATTGCCCCTTTAAGTGCCAGAAACATATGGAGATGATGAATGTCCCTAGTGTCATTTCAGAGATTGGTTTTCCCATTAGTGTGTGTGAAGCAGGAGGTTGTTTGTTCATTTTTTTAAGCTTCCATCTCAGGACAAATAGACTAATGTGGTGCTTCTGCCATTATCAGCCCTGTCCTATTGCACAACTAATGTGAGCATGGGCCCCCTCGCAACTCTCCTGGAATTGTTCAAATGCCCCATATGTGATGTCATCAGTGATGTAATTGATGATGTAATTTGTGATGTCATCTTTGATGTCCTGGGTGTTAGTGTTATAAGTGCATGGCGGTGGCGCGAGTTATGGTTACATAGCTTACCATAACTGGCAAATTTCATGGGTTTTTCGATTTTACTTGTAACCATAACATCCCTTTAAAAAGTTTTTCCCTGAATTTCATAGGTTTTAATTAGTGCAATTTACCATAACATCACTTTAACAAAGTTTTTTTCACTGAATTTCATAGGTTTTTATTAGTGCAACCTAACCATAACGTCCCTTTAACAAAACATTTTCACTGAATTTCATAGGGTTGTTGAGTGAAAATGTGTCATAATGTTACAGCGCTGTATATAAGTTATTCATAATTCCTCTTTTAAAATACATGAAAGAACTATAAACCTTCTTTGAGAAACATATTTTTTGCAACGCATACTGATGTGTGCCGTTATCAGCAGCGCATTCTGGGGATGCAAGTCATGGTTGAATTGCTTAGGGTATGAGGCTCGACTATGACCCCAGCCCCACCAAACCACCCCCGTTATCCACTGCATCTCCACGGCATCCCAGTTCAGTGTCCCCTAAACCCTAATAATGCGACCAACAGCCAGTCATATTGCATGGTTTGCAATCATGTCCAGTCTCAACAATCATTGGGTCTGGGCTTCGGCCATGATGCATGCCCCAATAAGCAAATCAGAGTAGACATGTCCAAGCTACAAAGTCACATCACTATTTTTTATACTTAGATTTTGACACTGTCGAAAAAGCAAAACACAGGACAGATTTTCAAAAGCATGCTTTCAGGTCCTTGCTGGTGCTCCTCGCGCAAATTTGTTGCAATCCCGTCCAGCACTTCGGGCTGCAAGCAGAATTCTTTTTCCCATTGAAACCTGGGGCTTCCACCATGCTGAATGCCCCAATAGGTAAATCAGAGTAGCACTGGCATAGCGGGGGCCCCCACATCTCCTGCTCTGCGGGGGGCCTCGCGCATGTCCTTGGAGGGGGCCCCCCTCAGACTAAAAAAAAAGAATTTAAAGCATAAAAAAGAAATACTTTCTTTTTGAAGTCACTCTATCTTCATAAAGAACAAAATCATTTCTTTATGAAATCGAGGACTCCCACACCCCATGACATGGAAGCTTCCCGGCTCTAGACCCGGGGGAGGGAACTACCAAGAGGAGCCAGGTAGGAGGCCTTAGGCTTGGTTCTAGGGTGTATGAACCCCAAGGGTGGGATGCACAGCCGCCAGACAGGAGGACCGCAGAGTGCTGTGGGGGTGGAGGGTGCTGGTGTTGACTGGGTAGCAGGTATCCTGTGCGATTCATGAGAACCAGGCCACCAGTTTTGAGAAGTTTCAAAAAACTTAAGGCGGTCTGGCTAAAGTCTGAGAGGAGCAGGGGGTCTGTTCCTAAGGGTGGCACCAGCCGAGGAGAGAGACCTGCCCCCCACTCTCTGCTTGGAGAACCGTTTGACAAGCAGAGGGTTGGAGTTACAGGAGTGCAGGGCTCTAGCCGAGGAGTATTTTGGGAGGGAAAGTTGGAGATAGCATGGTCCCAGGCCCCAGAAAGCCTTGTGAATGATGCAGACGGTCTTGAATTTGATCCTCCTGGCCACCGGGAGCCAGTGGAGAGATTTTAGGGCTGGAGAGATACAGTCAGTGGGCTTGAGGCAAAGGATAAGTGTTGCAGCCCTATTCTGGATTATCTCTAGGGGGTGTAGGAAAGAAAGGGGGACATTGAGAAAGAGGCTGTTGCAGTAGTCCAGCCTCGAGAGGACCAGAGCTCAGGAGACATTGAGCTTCTGGGGTAAGGTGAGGAAATAAAGAATGTCTCTAAGGACGTGAAGCTGGAAGTGTGCCTTCTTGGTAAGGTCCAAGATGTGAGGGGTGATGTTGATAGCCGAGTCGAAGATGACCCTGAGGTTTTTGGCTTTAGAGTAGGGTGACAGTAGAGGGCCCAAGGAGGGTAGGAGGAAGACAGGGCACAGGTGTCCCAATTAGAGGGATCTCCATCTTACTGGCATTACAACAGAAATTGTTAGCCGCACACCATGCCTGGATGGCGATCAGACAGTCAGGGATGAGAGAGGAGGTAGAGGAGGTAGAAGGTGGAAGTTTGAAGGACAGCTGTGTGTCATTAGCATAACACTGGAGAGAAGGATGAGATGAGGTGAGCAAGAGGGGCAAAATAGATATGTTCACCTACACCTATAATGCAGAACTATGCATGGATGTCCTTGAGCTTGTGGCAAGTGTGTGAACATCATAGGAAGGTCCCCGAACATCTGAGATGTTTGTGGACATCATTTATGAAAAAACACCTGATTTTTGGATTTTTATGGCCATATCCCATCCCATCCTCATCACCCTTCACCTCCCCAGACATTTTTTAATTAGTTTGACAAGTGTAATGCTTTTTTAACATATTTTTACCATGATGTTCGTGGACTACGGGCACAGTTCGCAAATCCAGCATGGCATCCTCTTCAAAAGTTGTAACACACCTCATGTTTTTAATTACCCAAAAAGTTGGCGCTTATGATGTCGTCCAATGTCACGCAGCTCTCTGATTGGTCCAGAATTGTCAGCGGACACCCAATCAGGAAATGAGTCAGCGGACCGGATGCAGATACCACAAATTATTTTTTACCTAATTTTGGGCCATTTTAGAAAAAACAACTGCACAGATTTACACCAAAGTTGAAAAAGCACACTTTCAGGACCAGGCCGCCGCTCCTCAGGCAAGTTTGGTGCAAATCCTTCCAGCGGTTTGGGTGGAATCGGCATGAGCAACATTTTTTTCCATTATGTCTATCAGGTTTTCAAAGGTTTTGGGACCCCTTCATATCTTTGCCCCCCCTTCACGAATCCACACCAAACTTTGCATAATCATGCAGAGATGGACATATATGTTCTTTGCAAAGTGTGGTGAAGATTCTTCAAAAGGCACCAAAGTTATAAGCCACTCAAAAAGTGTTATTCCCATGGTTTGAGCATCTTAACAATAACTACACAGCTGCTACCGCAGGACATGTAATATCCTTCCCAAGTCATAATATGATGTGCCCCCTCAAATGACTCATTTTTGTTAATGTTTAATGTCGCCTCAAAAGGTAGTAATATTTCCTTCATTGTGGCATCGTTATTTTGAGCGGAAAGTGGCATGTCAATGTTAACATGTTCTTGTTTTAGATTTTAAAATTCCTCTCTATTTGTCTTTTGAGATTTGCCTAATTTAATAAAGCATCAAGCGCGTCTGGCTGTAATAGACTTGTCTTCGGTATTCAGGGTATTGTGCCGAAGATATTTTGGGATTAATGTTTTCTTCCACCTCTTAGACAACTCCCTTTTGGGAGTTCTCACATAAGTTCTCTTGCACTTGGTCTTTTTTAGATGGTGGTTTTAATAAATGCAAGTGGTGTCCTCACAGTTGGTAGATTCCCAAATGTTTGAATAATTTGAATAATATAATCTAAGGGTTTGTGGTGTGAAAAAACTTGTGTTTGATATGAATACTCAGCACTGATTATATTTGATCCATTTGGATTAACCCCTTAAGTGCCAAGGACGAGTATGCTTGTCCTTTTTGCATAGACTTGCATAACAGCCTGCCAGTCATTAAACAGAAAGTATCTTGAAGAGGACTACCCCAGTGATGGTTGACGAAATGCAGAAAGAACCTTGAAGAACAAGGTTTCGGGTTGCCCGGATTTGCTTTTCAGAAACCTTTCTGCTGCTTTTAGAAGGGCAATAGAAGAGAAGTGGCACCCGGTCCACACATGATGCTACTGTGTTTGAGATAGTGTAATGCTGCTTATGGAAAGTGTGTGCAAAGCCTAATTTGGATTGTCACATTTGTCCCTTGTTTGCTTATAAGTTTGACTTAAAAATTAGATAATGGTCCTGATGTACAGGGGTGTTTTCAAACAATTAACATATCTAATTTGGAAGAGAAGGTGCAATATTTGGACTGGAAAATGATGGCAAATGTGTGCTGTGTTTATTCTATTTGCTTGGCACTTACAGGGCTAAATCTGTAGATACGTTTCCAAATTGGGTCTTTTTTGCTTGTTTCCATGCATATATATGTAAAATGAAAATGTTCACCTTCCTCATTAATACTTTCTACTTAGGAAATTCAATGTGTTTCTTTTGTAAGCATATCCTCATGCTATTATGTTGTAAGACTATAATCGTGTTTGTTCAATATTGTGTATTTGTATTTTGTTAAGGTATATTATGTGTTTATGTTATTTGATATCTGTATAGTGCCTACTGCCATTGGTATGGCCTCGAAACGCATCGGTGGGTGAGGCAGCCCTTCGGAAAACCGAAATCTTAGCAGACGTGTAAATAGAAGGAGCAGTACAAGGCATGCAAACATTAATATTTAATTTTATTTGTTTTTTTTTATAACGTCCTTAATACCTGAGTTAGGTTTCTAAGCGCGGATCCGGGATTCGAACCTCTGTTACTCTGCATTGCCCCTGTGCTATCCTCCATTCAAATCGGAGGATAGCACAAATCCTATAATGAGAGATGACTAGGTTAAAGCAAATGTTTTTAGTCGTGCTGCGCACATTTTAAAGGCAAAAGGAAGACTGGTGTGTCAGTGACTATGTGGCAGCTGGACTGAATATTTTGTGGGACTCAGTTGTATCCTATGGGTTCAGTGCGAGAGAAGGAAAGGGGGGTGTAATTACCTGTCAATCACTAGGGCAACTGTGTACAGTTACGGGTTCTGCTGTAAGTCACCTCGTTCCCAACTTCCAACATTGTATATATAAAAATGCACAGATGCCAAGGAGTAAATATTTCATGTTGTAAGCTTCTAGTCAGCCATTAAAAGTCCCTCAATTCTACAAATTATATGATATGATATCTCATTTGTATCGCGCTCGTACACAAGTGTTTCTGAGCATGACAAGGCAAGGGAAGTGAACAAGGGAGAACAAAAAAACAACGATCTTACTAGGCCCAGTGACATTGAGAACACGCAAGTGCATGGGAGAAGGAAAAAAGGGAACAGTGCATGGAACGGGAGAAAAGTGGAAAGTGCGGAGCCAAGGAAAAACAGATAAATAATAAGAATAAATAAATAAAAAGGCAGCAAACAGTGGTAGTGCAGCCAACAAGTGGCAAGTGCTGGGTTGAGGCAGCAGACAGGATATGTATGTCTGATAAGTGCAGGAAAAAAGGGACGGGACTGTATGGTTACAGATAGAGACCCCAGTGCAGGGATTGCCCGGAGACAGTGCGGGTGGGTGGCAGGGTGAGCAGATACCAGGGCCCGGAAGACAAAGGGTAGGCTAGGTGCACATGTAGGCCAGGTGCACATGCCGAGAGAGATACGATCAGCAGGGGAGAGGAGGGGCGAAGGAAGAGGCAAAGAGGAAGGTCTTGAGGTGCTTCCAGAACCAGAGATGGTTCTCCTCCAGTTTCAAAGTGGCAGGGAGGCTGTTCCAGAGGGAGACCCCAGCCAAAGACAAAGATCTACCCCCAGCTTGTTTCTTAGAAAAACGACTGACTCTGAGAGAGTTAGAAGTAGAGGAGTGAAGTGCTCGAGAGGGGAGGTATTTACGGAGGGATAGCTGAAGGTATTTTGGACCCATGTCCCAGAAAGCCTTGTGGAGTGGGCTGGAGTGATACGGAGTGATTTTAGGGCTGGAGTGATACGATCCCAGGGCTTGAGGCCAAGGACAAGTCTTGCAGTCCTGTTCTGCATGAGTTGTAAAGGGCAGAGTCAGGGAAGGTGGATTCAGAAAGAGGCTGTTACAATAGTCTAACCTAGAGAGAACCAGGGCTCCGGAAACAGTGAGCTTCTGGGGGAAGGAGAGGAAATGCAGAGTACCTCTGAGGAGGTGCAGTAGGAAGTTTGTCTTTTTTGAGACATCAGAGATGTGGGCAGAGAAGGAAAGTGTGGAATAAGAGATGACCCCAAGGTTCTTAGCCTCGCAGGTGGGAGTAGGAGGAGGGCCAAGGGAAGTTGGCCAGAGAGGGAGGGGAAAGGAGGGTGAAGGTGTGCCAATGAGGAGGATCTCTGTCTTGCTGACATTCAGGCAGAGATCACTGGCGGCACACCAGCCCTGCATGGCAGTTAGGCAATCAGAGATGAGAGAAGGAGAGGAGGTGGCAGAGGGAAGCCTGAAAATGGATTGAGTGTCGTTAGCATAGCACTGGAAATTGGAGCAGAAAATGGCAATGCAGTGGGCGAGAGTTGCCAGATATTGGTTGAACAGACAGGGAGAGAGGTTAGACCCCCTGGGGAACGACACAGCTAGAGAGGGAGATAGATGAAAGGAAGGTCCCACGTTGGACCTGGCAGGGTCAATCAGAGAGGAAAGAGGTCAGCCAGGCCAGAGCCTGACCAGTGATACCCAGGTTGCCACAGAAACCGTTGAGCAGGATGATATGGTTGGCCGTGTTGAAGGCAGAAGAGAGATCAAGTAGGATGAGGACAGAGTGAATGTTAGAGTCAAGGTTGGAGAGCAGATCTTCGCGGATGTTCAGGAGAGCAGTTTCCGTACTTCTGGTAGCTCCGAAGCCAGACTGGTTGTCTGGGAGAATGAAGGTTAACTGAGAGATGGCCAGCTTTTCCAGGAGTTTGCCCAGAAAAGGAGTAATGGAAATTGGGTGACAATTAGCCGGGCAAGAAGGATCAGCTGTGGGCTTCTTGAGAAGAGGGTGCACAAGAGAGTGCTTCAGAGGGGAGGGGAAGGCTCCTGCGGCTCCTGAGGTCCTGAGGCGAAGGAGTGGTTGCAGAAATCGGCAAGGGCCGGAGCCAGGGTACGTATCAATGTGGTCCTTGATGGTTTTAGAGGAACAGGAATTAACCGGTTTTGACGAGGCTTTCATAGATCAGACTTGTCTAGCGACCTCATCAGGGGAGTAAAGAGGAAAGGAAAGGATGAGAAAGAGGGAGGGGGGGTTCCTGAAAGAGGGTCAGCATTCACAGAAGGAGAAGGGAGAGGAGGGTGGACAATATTTCTGGGCTTTTTAGATGAAGTGAGAGGCAAGGGCTTTGCAGAGAGCCTGTGAGGCGACAGGAGGGGTAGAGTCTGCAGCTGGGTTGGCCAGCTCCTTGCAGATTTTAAAGATTTCGGTTGAGTTATTAGATGCCGCAGAGACACGAGCTTGGATATGGGCTCTCTTCTTGGTGCAGACAGAGGGGCCCTCTTTTCTTTACAGGTTTAACTGTCCATCCAATAAGCCACATGGGCATTATATAATGAATTTAGTAACAAGTTATGGTGTTCAAAATTTAAAAATGTGTATACAGTATAGATGGGTTTATGCGGGAAGAACCCACTGAGGGCCAGTGCCTCCCTACATAATATTGGACCATTCTTAAGTATCTGACTAGAAACTCAAAATATTAACGTCATGTGATCGGGAAGCCCCCCTCATATACCTGCCATCAAGTGACTAGGTATGCCCTGAATTGCAAACATACTTCCACAATGGGCCAGATATTACCATGGTATGCCCACAAGAAAATGCTAGTTAGTGAGCAGGGGGCATGAGTGCATGGGTGAGTGAGTGAGTGTGATATTTTGTAGCTTGCACTGCATTATTGCCTGTTGGCTCTGTTCATCACTACAGAAGAGCAGAGGAGAAGCTTACATCTGACTTTAAAAGAGATGGGTTTTAGGTAGAACTTGTAATCTCAGATGGCCATGAGATTTTGGAGGGGCTGGGCGTTCCATTCTCTGGTGCCCAAACAATATCTCTGCACATAGAGCAGTGGGCCTTGGGAATAATCAGAATCCCAGTATCCCAGTATCGGCTGATCTTTGCACTTTTGAGAGACAGTTATCTATACAGTTCTGCTGCTGTAAACATAGCACTTGCCACTTGCTGGCTGCACTACCCCTGTATATTGCTCATTATCTATTTCTTTTTGTATTTATTATTATTGATCTGTCAATCCTCTGCTCCGCACTTTCCACTTTCCCCCCTCCATGCACTTTTCCACTTTCCCTTTCCCATGCACTTTCATGTTCTCAATGTCACTGGGCCTAGTAAGATTGTTGTTTTGTTCTCCCATGTTCCCCTCCCTTGCCTTGTTGCGCTCTGAAATACCTGTGTACGAATAAAATATAATATCATATCATATCATATCATATGTCTGGATATTATGGCATTTGTGAAGCAGGCAGGACTTGAAGATGATACTTTTTCTGATTCCTAGTGAATGCAAAGATCTCCTGGCAGTGGAGTTAGGCCCCCACTGGCAAAGGCAAGGATGAGCCTGACATGCATTTTGTAGGCCATCTGCATATGCCACATGGCTTATTCTGGTAGGCCTATGTGTAGAGAGGTTCTGTAAGTGTGGCATAGAACAACCATTACCACTATGACAGTAGCTACACAATGTGAAGGAATAAAGAAGAGACTCTGCCTTCATTGTTTATTTGAAAAATGGCTCTTCTTGACATAACGTCAGCCCAAGCGTCTGCCATCTGTCAAACAGGCTTTGTCAAACTCAGAGTCTTAAGAAAGGTCCTACCATTTCTTCCTAACAATGCTCGGACCATGGTAGTCCCGGCCTCTATTATGGGGTCGATTGACTACTGTAACGGGATCTACTTGGGCCAGCCTGAATTTCTCCTACATCGCCTCCAGATCCTCCGAAATTCGGCAGCACGTTTGGCTCTAAATGCCCAAAGACTGGCAAACTCCCGGTAACTTCTTCTCCAGCTCCATTGGTGCCCAGTAAAAAAGCACATTGAGTTTAAGGCCTTGTGCCTTGTTCACCGAGCTATTTGTGGTAATGGAATTTAATTTCTACAATCCAAATTTGCTCAGTACAAACCCAGCTGAGATTTGCGCTCAGCTAATTTCTCACTCCTGTGCACCCCTCGATATCGACACTCTCGGGCCGGGGGAAGCTCATTCTCGGTCCTAGGTCCCACTCTGTGGAATGGTCTCCCAGCTTAATTGCAGAATACGGCCCAATTCCTGCCTTTTCGTAAACACTTAAAAACGTTTCTGTTTTAAATTTTCTTCCTTGAAAATCTCACTCTCTCTCTCATTCCTAGCGCTTTGATGCCTCCACTGGTCTTGTTTGTGCTCTATCAAGTACCCATACAATACAATGCAATACTACAATAAGAGAAATGGGCGCCAGAGAACCTTAATGTGTTCATTAGCCTTCCCAAGTTAAGAACTGGAGTCAAGCATTAGGCGATTTTGGCAAGGAATGACGTCGAGAGGTTAGGAGATCTGGCAACTATCAGTGATCATGTTGGGCACTTAGACAAAAAATCTGTCTTATTCTGCATTTATTGAATCCAACAATTAGCCATCCATTTTTGGAGGACCTCAATACAAAGGCTCAGCTGAGAGAAATTATTAGCGCAGTTGAAGAGGTATAAATAGAACTGAGTGTCTTCAGCGTAGTAGTGGTACATGATGCTGAACTACTGTATTCCTTTAAAGAGATCACACATTTTCATATTAAATAAAAGTGGGGGACAGTGGGTAGCTCTGCAGAACCACACAGCTGATAGAGTAAGAAGATGAACAAAAGGGCCCTGAACCTCGTCCGTTGGGGTGGCTCTGTCAAAATAGAGGAAAGCCACTGGTAGGCAAGTGGGGATGGAGGGACTTTTTTTCTATCCTCACAATAGAGTAGTATTTGATGATCAACCGTGTCAAAGGCGGCCAAGGTACACATCAGGCAGACGATCATGGGTGCAGCAGCGAGGGCATCATCCTACCTGGTGAAGCGTTCTTATTCAAAACCATGTTTGGGGCAGAAAAGTCTTTCAACTGTGGAGTACCAATGATTTCGAGTGGCCTGGTGACCTGAAGAAAATTGATGACATGTCTATAATTGTCATTGTTGTTAGGATTAAAGTAGGGCTTTTCCATTAAATGGTATATCATAGGCTGCTTGAAGCTTGGGGGAAAGACCTCTCCCAAGAAGTACAAATTGAAAATATGACTAAGCATGGGGTGGGGCAAAGGTTGGGAAATGCTTGAATAAGTGAACAAGGAGTTGTATCCACAATAGAGTTGGTGGGTTTTATGGAGTTGAGGGAACCTTTGAAGTGTACTATGGACACTGGGGGGAAGAGGAACAAGATGGTGGGTAATGGGGGTACTGGGTAACAGATGTGAAGCTGATGGTGTTCATCAGTTATGGGTATCAGTTTCAGGGAGCGAGACCATAAGATAGTGTGATTATATGTCCAGGTATTTCTCTCACATTGGGTCAGACATTGCCATAACATACATTCATCTAGCCACATCTCAGTCTTTGGCATCATACAGCCAAGTATTTTCAGCACACACCAAATATATTACAACATATCAGATATTGCCAGCATTGGACATGGTACTCCCAGCACATCCTCACAAACATAGATACACATCCATATGCACTCCCCACCTGAGTACACATAAGCAGGCAGCAATTCACACACAGCCTGACAACATTCACTCAAACATTAACACCCACACACACAAACACACATGCACAAACTCTCTCTCTCGCTCTCTCTCACACACACGCACATGCCCACACTCACCCACCAATGTACCTTAAAGCATACTCCATGTGCACTCACATACCTACAAATAAAAGCAAAATCAAACAGAAGCCACCCATGCATATGACATATCCACGAGCAAGTTTCAGGGTCACCTAGCCCTGGGTCATGTTAGTGTGGAGTAACATTTCATGCTTCCTACAGGAGAGTACCTTGCACACCTCACTCTCCGTCTTCTCTTCCATTGCTCTCTGTGTATGTCTGCTTGCCTCCAGGTCCCCCTCACAGTCCACTTCTGCACTCCATGCCTTTTCCGGGGTAATCCGTTTCGCCCTCAACTCAGTGGGTTGTTTGTCACACACTCATTTCCTCTCTCTGCTGCTTATTCTTCTTCTGCATAAGGACTGCCTCATCACCCCTGCTTGTTCGCTTTCCTTTTTCATATGCCACAATGGAATATAGTAACTTTCACCACAGGTTCTTGAATGCAGCAAAGTAACCTGTTTCCACTTATAATGTTCACACAGGCATCCATGTACACAAAGCAATCACACTTGCAGGATACCAAGTACATGCATCAAGAGCCCACCCCCAGACACACGGTCATTCTTTGGCAGTAATCACGTGTCAATACCCACAGTAAGGAATAGTTGGTTACGTGAGCAACCAGGGAATGCGCATCAGCTCATGAACAAGGGCGCGACAGCCAGAGTGATAAGATTGATCTAACTGTTGCACACTGTCACATGAAGTGAATTGTAGACAGAGGGAGCTCAGCACAGTTTGGAGAACGATCCCACAATCTTCTTTACCTCTGTACCCCTAGTTCCTTCCTGTCTCCCCCTTTCTTCCAAAAAAAGCTCTTTGGGTATGATTCAAGAAGTCAAAGAGCACTTGCCACAAGGACAGGGATTGGATCACTTAAAGTAGGCTTTCTGAATCACCTGTGGACATTTCCCTATACAAGAGGGGGGTCTTCCACCCCTTCTTTGATTCACTTTTGGACCATCCAGGATTTAAGGAGGTCTTCATGTGGACCTCTTTTGGAGAGTTGATCTTTCCAAAGCCCTCAGCCAGTGAGGCGAGGAAGGAGTCTTTCAAGGTAGAGGCAAGCTCAGCTCCATACCCACGCCCAGGGCACATTGGGGTGACTCTTGATGTTAATGTTATGTTAATGGATATTTGTACCACGCACTATCACCACCGGAGTGGTCCCCTGGCGCTCTGGTGGCTCTGAAAAAAAGGGAGGGGTGGGGGGGGGGGAGTTACTGGGGTGAGCAGTGATGTGCTGTTGGCAACCTCAGTCCGGAATTCCGTTGGCTGGGCTTGGGGTGTTATACTGTCGGAAGACGTTGTGGCCTGTTGTGAGGGTCCATGTGTGCTTTGTTTTGTTGTTGCAGTGAAGTGAAGTGAAGTTTGTGCGGATGTTTGTGTTGTAGGTTTGTGGTTGTGTTTGGTTAGAATTTGAAAGGTGTTTGCAAAGGGTGAAGTTGTTAGTGGGTTAGTTAGTTGGCATTGCTATCTTGATGTGAGGCGCTAAATTTCCGTATTTCTAATTAGATGGGGTGTGTGGGTGTCTCCGTGTTTATGTCCAGATCAGAGGCTGTGTAACACTCATGGTCCCTTTCCCATATGGCATCCGATCATATGCATAACCTTGCCTAAGTTGGGTACCCGCCGCCTATGTGGCCCCTGTTTGTATGCGGAACGGGCAGGCGTTAGTGCGTCCCTTGCAGTCTAGCACTCTGCTGGTAACTTCCCAAGGCTGGGAGAGTAGAATCAGAAAGGAATACCCCTGCCCTACAGCCCCTACAGTCTGTCTCCCAGCATCCTGAGGGCCAGGACAGCCAGGATCACTGTTTTCACTGCGTCGCACCAATCGAGCTGTGCTCCCCACATCTGAATCAGAGGGATCAGCCGGTGCTGCCTTTTGTCTGTTTACGTTCTGGGATTCAGAGTCCTGGATTTCCACATTATAAATCCTTGACTACAAGTCCCAGAATGAAAAGTTAAATCCAGTACTGGACTAGCAACCCCAAATGGAATAGATAATGCTGGCATGTATGTTTATGGGCCATGCAAAACATACTTTTGAACATTTTAAAAACATTTAGAAGGTGTGTTCATTTCTTAGGTTCTCACCTCTTCTGACCAGTGAAGGGATGATAACATGTCCATGAGGCTCTGAAACACCCAAAGTTACCTAACTTCCCGGTTTAGACCGAGTTGATATGATGCCATAATCACCGTCCGTCTTTCATGTTTACGTGGGCTGAAGATTGCTTAGACGTGATTTCGTCATTCATGGTAATCCAGTCCTGGTTTTTAACGTTGCCTTCTGGTACAGGTAGTCCCGGGTTTACCAACCCAGGACTACAAGTCCCAGAATGAAAGGCTAACAGCAGGACTGGACTAACCTCTCTCAGTGGAGCGGAGAATGTTTGTGTGTGTGGATTTGTACCTTTTTTGGAAGTAAAAGAACACTGTGCAGATTGATTCATGTTGAGTGAAACCAGAGCGCTCAAGTTTCCCCTTAACATACGCGAGAAAGCCCATCCCGTCTTGCTTTTGTGCCTTTGAATTCTGGAATTCGTAATATTTTCTTTGTAATTTTAAATTTAGGAACACTACAAATCACAGAATTACAAGAAGGAATATGTCTGGGTGGGCTTCTCACGCATGGCAAGGGGAAACTCAATCGCTCTGGGACACAGAGGAGGGGCAAAACAGTGATGTAATTTTACAAAAACTCCTGGCAGCACAAATGAAACCATGTGACCCTCGACCCCTCAAAGATATCACATTATTTTGACCAGGTGGGACCGGACTTTGCATGTTTGTATATAACACTTAATTGAGAATCAGGAACAAACTCCTATTTATGAAGAGGAATCGCTTATGCGGTACAGACAGCTATTAGAATTATCAGAAGATAATGACCGGCGTAGTATGCATTCCTCTGTAAGGTTGGTTAAATGGCATCGAGGAAATGGAGATCCTGCTTGCCAACAAAGTCTCTTCTAAGTGTCAGAAACCTTAAAGTGACTAAACCTGTGCATGCCCGTGAGCCCCGGGGCATTGACCCACCAGTAATAGCCCCCCCACCAGGAGTTATATTGCTATTAGTACCTCTGCACATTGTACCGGGGTACTAATAGTGTATTTTTCTAGAGTCTAGAAATGGCGTGTTAACTGTTTCTCAGCTCAAGAAAAAACTACAGAAAAAGATGGCCGCCATGGATTGGACAGAAGGGAACTACGGTTAGTCCCTTCTCCCTTTCCATAGTGGCCATTTGGGAATCAGAGATGCGCCGGGAACAGTAGGAAGAAGGAAAGACAAGGTAAGTGGGGAAGGGGTGTGGGGGCCTAAATATGTGGAAAAGTGGTGTAGGATGAGGACGCAAGGGTGCAGGGGGGCGCACTTACCTGATTCCCGGCGGGGTAAGATGGAGGCCTCCTGCTCTGAGAAGACTTGGATTGCAGTCTACACCGTGTGGTAAAGACCCCGTTCTGAGCCTCCTCATTCCTGTGATGCCGCCACACCCCCCTCGCCAGGTACTGAAAAGCCTTCATGTATCTACAGGCTCTGCTGTTTCCTATCTACGGTTGCACAATACAACTACCACACATGCGTACAATGGGGCTGAGTGGCAACAAATGTACTCTTACTTACTCCTCAAGAGACATTCTTCTATTCAGAAAGAACTTATTGGGAGTACCATTAAGGGACTCCTATATTAAAAGAGAACGGAAAGCCAGGAGTACGTTGGAGTTACTCAAGCTAATTTAATTGTCAATTGAATAGTCCATCTTCAGGAGTAACTCAGACTTAATCTTGTTAACTCTTTTATGAATCACCTTCCCAATGACTGAAGCTCAGTCCAGATGAATTGCAAGCAGCAATTTGGAAGCAGCAACGGAGACCACTAGCCACTTCCAAATGACGCCCATTGCCGGTGGCTGCAGTTGTGTTCTCCATGCAATATTGGAGAACCCGTGCTATGATTCCGTCTTTCAGGCGAATTGAGTTTCTCTTCTCCAAAAAAAGCAATGATCAATGTCCTTCCCTGGGTTAAGCACTCATACAGATGAGTTCCTGGCATGTGTGTGCTTTAGAAAAACACTCTTTACTTAAATCTATGAAATGATATTCACCTATTCAGCTGCTGCAATTCAATATTCAAGCAGCATTTTACATTTAAATATCCTCAGTAGCCTTATTGCGATGTAATAGTCAAGCGGCGCTTCCAATCAGGATAATCCCATGGTAGCGAGTATTGGAATTCAATCAGCTTTCCAAGTGCATGTTCTTAATGATGTGGAGCTTTAAAATACACAGTTCAATGATTGCATCAATCCTACCAGCTAGGCCGGCTTTCAGGGAATCTTACATTTTATTCTCACTCCGGTTCCTACAGCTGCAAAAACACGTCTTTTTTAAACTTGCACAAAGTGCAACACACACACACTAAAATATCGGTATGCTGAAGTTAGTTTCTAGTGAATATTTATATATATATATAATAATTCTTTTATAACGCACTTAATACCAAGGAGTGGTTTCTAAGTGTGGGATCGGGATTCAACCCAGTGTTGCTCTGTGTTGCCTTGCTCTGTGTTGTCTTGCTTCCTCTGAGCTATGCTTCCTCCTCTATTGCAAAGTTACTTTTGTTTAAATGGGTATTTAGTTGTTTTCTAAATCATCAGGTAATCTATATGACTATGTTGCAATAGAAATCTCTAGCCACTACAGAGTGGTATCGCCGAAGGTGAACACATGGGCAATATGAGGCATGCTGATTTAACTCTTAGGGGCTAATTTTCGGCCCGGCGTACCAGATATCCAATTCATAAAATCCCTGAGTAAGGCTTTCACGCATTGCGTTTCTGGTAAATCAATTTGCGTGGCGGAGAGGAGGGCCGGAACTCAACTTGCGTTTCCTCTGCTCCCTTCCTCTCTGCCACACATATACTCCATCATTTGCACCCGCATGTATTTTCATGTGGGCACAAATGCCGGGGAACCCTTTGGAGCCCTCTGGCTTTTTACACCAACAAAAAGCAGGCAGACTCCTTGGGAATCCATTGTAAACGCTGTTTGTCATGCGAGCATGGCAAGCAGTGCTCACAATCAAACGTAAACGCTGCCTGGCTTACCAGCATGCCAGGGAGTTTTTCCTCACTTTACAAGGAGGAGTACAAATATGGAGGGCAAAAGGTGGTGTACATGCTTTTACACTGCCTTTTGCCGTTTACATTTGCTTCACGCAGTGAAAAATAAAGAACATTTGGCGGCGGGAACCGGGCTAAACCTGAGTGCAAATATACCACGTCCCCGCTGTCAAATTACGTCTAGGAGCAACAAGAGCTCCTTAATGTTTTGCAGTGCCTGTATAAGAGACTTTTCAATTGGACACGTGTGGTAGTGTAGCTAGAGGCTTATCACCTCTAGAAGAACTTGCTGGGTGCGTAAATCCTGCAGTCTACAAACAGGTGCAATTCAAAATGGTCTCACGTATCATTGGCTCACCATTACTAGTTTAGGATGAACTCAAGGCGTGAACCCCAACAGGATTATGCAGGATGCAGATATCACATGTTAAGCAAATATGCAGATGTTAAAAAGTAATATGATTCAGAATTAAAAAACTGAAAGTCCAAAATGAAAAAAATATATAATGCATTTTAACCACAAATTTACACCAAAAAGTATGGGGATTAAAAAAAGAGAAAATTACAAAAATAATGATGCCAACTCTTGCAATGGACATTAAAAAGTCAACAATTATCGATGGCTGGACAGGGTCCGCACACAAAAGAGGCTGTCTGCGATATGACGCGGAGACACTACTCAAGAGTAAATGTTATTGAGGTGCTTGGAGAGGCAGGATTCTATCTGTGTTCAGCATTGAGGCACTCGGAGAGGCAGGTTTCTATCTGAGTTCACCATTGAGGCGCTTGGAGAGGCAGGATTCTATCTGAGTTCAGCATTGAGGCGCTTGGAGAGGCACGATTGTACCTGAGTTCAGCATTGAGGTACTTGGTGAGGCAGGATTCTATCTGAGTTCAGCATTGAGGCACTTGGGGAGGCAGGATTCTATCTGAGTTCTGCATTGAGGCGCTTGGAGAGGCAGGATTCTATCTGAGTTCTGCTAGCAGACCATGGCCGGATCTCTCGTGGTCAGAGACTGTCAGAGGAGGTGATACGATTCCGCGGCTAGCATGCTGTGCCCTGTGGTGGCTATGTAAATCCTGCAGCACTCCATTTTGATAGCAGAGGCGGGAGAGACTGTTCTGCGATGGTGCTGATGTGTGACAGTGCATTGCTGCCTGAATTGCAGAGGCTAATTCAGAAAAAGCCTCCAGTCTAGTAGAAAACTGACTGTTGGCTTGAGGTGCCCAGGGTTCTGTCTTGTTCCTCTACCCTCCTTTACCCTTGTGTTTACTCTGTTCTTTGATGCATTTGTGATGCACTGACTTAAGGTATGTTAGGAACCACTACTTTGTGGTTGTGTTTGTTGAGCTCAATGTTCCTCTGTAGGAGTAGGCCTGCTTCTGTGCATATACGTAAGGGTGGGGAGGAGGTTCTGGCACCTGGAATGTGTTCGGAAAAAGGGTGGAATAAAAGGTGCCAGAGTGTAGTACATCTTTTTCTTCTCTCACTTTGTACTTGCCGACCAGCTTGGTCTACCCCTCTAGGCCTGATGCTGCCAGACAGGGGTTGGCCTCAGGGGCCTCACACTGCCGAATCAGAAATGCATGGTTAAGAACCTCCAGAAGAAGGGACCAAGGAGGAAAGACATGATATGATATGATATGGCATTATTAACGCGCCTATACACAAGTGTTTCAAGGCGTGACGCGGCAAGGGAGGGGGAACAGAGGAAGACAGAGACGCTGATCCTACAAGGCCAGGTGTCATTCAGATAGTGCACATGCAGGGGAAGGGAAACGTGCGTGGGTGGAAGGGGTGGGGACAGTGCAGTACATGGGATAAATAGAATAAATAAAAATAATAAGTAAAAGTACGGCCAGCTGGAGGTAAGTGCAAGGGTAAGTGCAGACATCAGGTGTCAAATGCTGGTAGGGGACTGTAGGGATGCAGAAAACAGTCCCCAAGTGCAGGGGTTGCCAGAGAGGCAGTGCAGGTGTGCAACTGGTGGGGGAGGGGATCTGGGCCCGACATGTGTGTGGGGGATGCTTCATCACAGACCAAATGCTACTGAGTAGGAGGAATGAGGGCTAAGGTGTTAAGGAACCCACATGTCCCTGTGAGATCTTCTTCAATCAGCCATAGATTGACAACTTCTTTTTCAAATGCGACTACACACCTATCCAACCCACAGGGCAGTGTTTGGTCTGTCTTCTCTTTAGCTTCTTTTACAGCCTCACAAGCTTTCCCTTAAACGAGGAAGGTCGCAGAGGGCCAGGTAAGGGAAGCATACGCTGACATGCTCGCTTGATGCTCTTGCAGCAGCATTCTGTTTTCAATCGCTGACAATTCGTCAACCCTAATCTGTAGTCCCATGCAGATCACTAAAACCAGTGAATGGATGGTTTGATGGTGGTGACCTTAGAAAGACTGACTCCTCTTCCAAACTACAAGGACTTGATGGGTGTTGTGAAATCATGAATGGACAGTGTGTTGGCCTCATGCATCATTAGTGTCAGGACGTAAGGCCCACCCTGGGCTCTTACAGAGAGGACCCTTTTGAGTATCGACCACCTTAGCTTTTTCCAAACCTGTTACAGAGGTTTTGACTTAACTTGCTTCACTAATGACTTCCCTGACAACTGCCTTAACTACATTGGACGCACTTATGGCTTCTTCTTTCAAGCTGCAGGGTCATATTTCCATGGTCATGTCAAAACTGGTCATCTCTAGTCTCTCCTCCTGTTTCATTCCTCCCCAACCCTGCAGCAAGCCCCTTAAATCTGTCTGATTGCTCCTTCGATTAATAGCGGAAGCCAGACATCACTCATGGACTCCCTTCTCTCGGTCACCTTCTTTCTGCAACAATAATTTGCTGGGGAGGCCGAGCAAGAAGCATATGGTTCTACCCCTTCAACCTTTAAAGTGAGGAAAGGACTCGCCTGTTGATCATCGTTAGACATTTGGCCAGGTTTTCCAAAAGGACGTGAACAAACCATTTAACGTCTTACTGGTGAAAGACCCTGAGCTTTCCAAAGCAAGTAAGAATTGACAGAGGATCGTATCAACACGGCACTGTTCTGGCTGGGGGAAGCATGGTCTGGACTAGGTTGGCCAAGAGGGACATTTTAGTTGTGGATGTTGTTCCTGCAAAGGGCAGAGCCTGGAGGATTTTTCTATCATTGTTTTTGGCCAATTGTAAACATAAAAGGTGGCCCAGGGAGTTTGTCATCTGGACTGGAGTGGAGGTCCCTACGAGTTGTAGGTATCAATTATGGCCACTGTCTTCTTTCTTACTTCACTCTCTAATTTGGAATGAGCCCAGCCCCAGGTGCCCCTTTCCTTTTCTCATCATCATGAAGTCGTGCTCTCCAGAGGGACACTTGGGATCCACCAGTGTGCTGTGAGCAGGGGGTTCCAGAAGAGCGGATCTTGTTGGCTACTCACCCCTTATGCCGCCTATCATCGCTATCACCTTTAAATGAATGACTGACCTGCACAAAATTTTGGGGGCAGGGTGGGGTGAGGGCGGGGGAGGGGAGTTGCATATACATTGAAGGGGGCTTATTTGTAGTTAGTTATTCAACGGGTTTGTGATATGTTTCTATTGAAAAACATGGGAAATAGAGCCAATATTTAAGGTCTATGGGCCTCATTCTGACCCTGGTGGTAAGGGGTTAATGGCACTGGTAAGGATGCCGGTGCCGTTAACCCCCTACCGCCGCATTCCGAGGTCCCTTAGCGGTTCCCACTAAGGCCGGCTGGTTTTACCAGCCGCCCTTAGCGGGAGCCGCTAAGGGACCAGGGAGCTAATAACGGGCCCGCTATTTGCGGGCCCGTTATTAGCTCCATCCCCATTCCCATTGAGCCCTATGGGGGCTCCAATGGGAATGGGGAATGGTTTTCAGAATGGGGACTTACCGGGTCCTCCAAGGTTGGAATGACCCGGTTAGTCCCCACTCTGACTACCTGGACCTGAGTTTGGAGGCAGCCATGGCGCTAATAGCACCATGGCTAGGTACAAACTCGGAATGACCGCCTATGTGTCGTTGGCCTCCCCAGTCTGTAAGAATCTCTTTTTTCTGATTTCAACCTATTGTTATAGGCACTCAAACAATCACCTTAGCTAATAGACTGAGTTCTCGGCTAGCGAGTGCAGGTATCATGCAGGTATCCGAACACAGTCTGCACCTGGTACTGCATCAGTGCTGAATGCTTGGCTGTTCTGTTAAGAGGTGAATAGGATCCTTAATAAGGGATGGGGAACCAAGTCTGTTTCTAGGGGGCACTTTAACATTCTTCTGGGTGCTACTACTGTACATTTCAAGTCCCTGCAGCTGTTGTATGTAACTAACAGACTGGTTCAGGAAATCCTGCATATGGTGACGGGGAGGAGTCATTTGGATACTTCAGCCAATGGATCATTTGTGGCTGGTTTGCATTCCTCACTCATTGGTTCATTTAATCTAATATTCCAGCTAAGAGATAGGCTTCATTTAAAGATATGCACTTATTACACAGGATTGCATCTGTCCATAACCAGATTTGCTTTTCCCTAGGGATGGGGTTCAATTTGGGGTCAATCCCAACTTGCTAGCTTAGCCCTTACTGAAGGTAACAAAGTTGAGGTAGCCCTTGGGGTGGAGGTACAATAATCCAGAAAGGGTGTTCGAAGGTATTGGGTTAGGTGCCAAAAATTCATTTGTTAAAGGAGTTATATAGGGCCTCATCAGGAGTTGGGTGGTATCCCGGTGGTAAATCCACTGGAATACTGCCCAACGCAATTACAGTTGCCGCCACTTGATCTGGCGGTATACCACTGGCTCACAAGTGGCGGTGGCGATGCAAGTCCCCATTTTTTTTTAGAGTCCATAGGATTCAATGGGGCATTTTCAGCACAATTACTTCAGCTGTAATTGTGATGTGGTAATTGCAGTGAAAATGGGCTTAAAGTCGGAGCATTCAACTCCAGCTCAGAGCTGGAGGTGAATCCTCCATCTTTCCTCCAGACTTGTGATTGGGCTTTGCAATAATGAGGCAGTAACGCTATTACCACTGCATTTTTACTGCACTGCCCAACTCCTGATGAAGCCCGCAGACCATTGCATAACGGTCAACGCACCATGTCATGGAAGAACATTTCTTTTTTTAAACTTTAGTTTTTATTTGCATTTTTTATGTGACAAACAACAAAGAAAGAACTGAATGACCCCTCCCCCCCTCCCTTAGTAGCCCCCCCCGAACCCCTCCCCCCCTGTGTCCTTTCTAACGTGGTTTTTCATCCTTGCACAGATATCTGGGGTTAGGACCTGCCACCAAAACATTACAATACCCTTCAAGACATCTGCCTTAGTGGTGGTCTTGTACATACACTTAAGATGATACCCCCTACATTTACCCCACATCAGCTTGATAGTATTTAGATCAGGACATTCTGGGAAGTTCAAAGTGAGCGCCTGTTCACCCATAAAGGTTGCTTAAGAGGAGTGATCGGGCAATTGGCATGCATGTTGCATAATTTGTAAGTGTCATCCGGGTTATACTCCTTCACATATGGCCACATCCCCCACCTAATATTGTTCTCTTCAAAACAAAAAAAAAGGCTGTGCCCATTAGTTCCTCAAAACAAATCAGGGGTCTTTGATTGGATGCTTTGCTTTTGGCATCCTGAAAAGTGTCCATTATTCCTTAATGGCATTATCTTAAATCATTTGAGGATGGCGGTAGTTTTGTCGATGAACAGTTCATCTTCAAAGTCTTCCATTGTCCCCATCCAGACCTTGACATGGACCACCCGGTCCATTTATTGATGTCGCTGATCATAATTCATAGTTCAAGGAGCATGAACAAGGCATGGTTATACTAAAAGAAATTTACACTGTCTTGTGTAGGGATTGCTTGTGAGGTATGGGATTCTGAGAGAGTAGATGAGTGGGGTTAGGGATGTAGAGTGGGTGAGTAGGGTGGGATAGAGTGGGTGAGTGGGGTTAGGTAGAGTGGGGAATTAGGGTGAGATAGAATGGGTGAGTATGATGGGGTAGTTTGGGTGAGTAGGGTAAGGTAGAGTGGGATGAGGTAGAGTGGTTAAGTGGCATGGGGTAGAGTGAGTAGGATGATGTAAAGTGGGTTGAGGTAGAGTGGATAAGTGGGGTAAGGTGTATTTTGGGTGAGTGGGCAGATGGGTAAAGTAACCAGGGTGAGGTAGAATTGGTGGTGGGGTGGATGAGATAGTTTGGGTGAATGGGGCAAGCTAGAGTGAGTTAGGGGGTGAGATGGAGAGGGTGGGTGAGGTGAGGTAGTGTGATTGAGTAGGCTAATGTAGAGTGAGTGAGTGGGATGCGGTAGTGGGGGTCAGTAGGGTTAGGTAAAGTATGCAATAGGGCGAGGTATTGTGAGTGAGTATGGTGAGGTATAGCAGGTGAGTAGGATGCGGTAGAGTGGGTGAGTGGGCTGAGGAAGACTGGCTGAGTAGACTGCATTGGAGTGGTAGGGTGTGGTGTGGTAGAATGAGCAAGTGAGGTGAGGTAGATAGAGTAAGTGGGGCAAGGTAGACTGGGGCAAGTGGCAGCTGGGTTAAAGTAGAGTGGGTGAATGGGATGAGGCAGAGTTTGTGATTTGGGTGATGTAGAGTGGGCAGGTCGGGTGATGTAGAGTTGGTGAGTGGGGTGAAACAGTCTAGATGATGTGAGCAAGGTAGATTGGGCAAGTAGGGTAAGGTAGAGGGGGTGAGTTGAGCAAGGTAAAGTGGGTGGGTGGGGGAGGTAGAGAGAGTGAGTTGGATGAGGTACACTAGATAAGTGGTGTGATATAGAGTAGTTGAGTAGGTTGAGGTAGAGTAGGCAAGTGGGGTGATATAGAGAGGGTGAATGAGGTGAGGTAAAGTGGGGTGACATAGAGTGGGTGAGGTATAGTGGATGAGTTAGGAGAGTTAGAGCAGATGTGTGCAGTTAGGTAGGATGAGTATGTTCTGTGTGGTAGAGTGGCCAAGTGGGGTAAGGTAAAGTGGGTGAGCAAAGCGAGGCAGAGTTGGTGAGTAGGATGAGATAGAGTCGGTGAATGGGGTGAGGTAGAGTGGGTGAGTGTGATGAGGCAGAGTGGGTGAGTAGAATGAGGTAAAGTGGCTAAGTAGAGTAGGACAGAGAGGCCAAGTAGATGAGATTGAGTGAGCAAGTGGATGAGATAAAGTAGGTGAGTGTAGTGAGGTAGAGTGGATGAGTAGGATGAGGTAAAGTGGCTAAGTAGAGTAGGATAGAGTGGGTGAGTAGGGTGAGATAGAGTATGTGATAGGGTGAGGACGAGTGAGTTAGTAGGGTGAAGAAAAGTGAATGAGTAGGGTGATGTAGAGTGGGAGAGTGGTGTGGGGTGAGGTAGAGTGGGTGAGTGGGGTGAGGTAGAGTGATTGAGTGCAGTGATGTAGAGCGGGTATGGTGAGGTAGTGTGGGCAAGTAGGGTGAGGTAGGGAAAGTGAGTGGGGTGAGGTAGAATTGGTTAGTGTGGCGAGGTGCAGTGCGTGAGGTAGAGTGGATGACTGTGATTTATTTATTTATTTTATTTATTCTGCATTTGCTAGGCGCTTATAGAGCAAGAAATGTTGTTTCAAAGTGCCTACAGGGAAAGGGGGAGGGAACATGGGAACAACAGGCAGATAGAAATAAAACTGATGGACAGGATAGAGGCTGTCCTACTAGGCCTTGTGAGCATTCAGAATGTGCAAGGGCAAAGAGAGAGAGAGAAGGAGAAGGGACTCGTGCTGGGAGATTCCACAGAGTGCCAGGGAGTCAGCCAGTTTCAGGCAACAGGTAAGTGCCTGGCAGAGATCACTTGGTAAGAAGTGGTCCCCTGCCAGGAACATAAGTGCAGGCATGTGAGGAAACACAGGCCAGTGTGTGCCCAAACGCAAGTGCTGGGAGAGGCCAGAGGCTGAACGCAATTGAGTGGAAGGCCAGGACCCGGATGGACACATAGGGCCCTGGGCACCAATCTCAGCAACTGTGGGGTTTAGCATGTGAGGGAGAGAGTTTAGGCGGAGGTGAAGAGGAAAGTCTTGAGGAGCTTCTGGAATTTGTTGCAATCTGGCTCAAGATAGAGAGGAAGGCTGTTCCAGAGGAGGGAACCAGCCGATGAAAGAGAACGGCCACCAGCGCGCTGCTTAGAGAAACGTTTGATGCGCAAAGAGTAGGAGCCAGAGGAGCGCAAAGATCTGGAGAGAGAGTTTCTAGTGAGAACAAGTTGTAGATAGCATATTCCCGCCCCCAGACAGCCTTATGGATGATGCAGAGGGATTTGGATTTAATCCTTGCAGCAACAGAGAGATTTTAGGGCTGGAGAGATACATCCCTGGGCTTGAGGCCAAGGATAAGTCTTGCAGTCCTATTCTGGATAAGCTGGAGTGGGCAGAGAGAGGAAGAAGGAAGGTTACTGCAGTAGTCCAGCTTTTAGAGTACCAGAGCTCTAGAGACATTGAGCTTCTTGGGAAAATTGAGGAAAGGAAGGATACCTCTAAGGGGGTGGAGATGAAAATGGGCCTTCTTGGCAAGGTCCAGGATGTGAGGGGGGAAAGAGAGAGAGGAGTCGAAGATGACTCCAAGGTTTCTGGCTTCAGATGAAGGAGAAGGGGGAGAGCTCATAGCAGGTGGCCAGAGTGAAGGGGGAAAGATGGAGCAGGAGTCCCAATAGGAAGGATCTCAGTCTTGCTGCATTGAGCAAAGATTATTGGAGTCACACCAAGGCTGGATCACAGATAGACAGTCAGGAGTGGTAGAGGAGCTAAGGAGAGGATCAGAGAGACGTTTGAAGAAAGGTTGGTTGGAAGTGGGGGGAGAAAGTGGAAATAAGGTGAGCAAGCAGAGCAAGATAGACATTAAAGAGCCAAGGAGAAAGGTTGGAGCCCTATGGCGGACACCACCCATGGAGATAGAGGTGACAGAGGAGAAAGAGCACAGGAAAAATTGGTAGGGGTGGTCAGTGAGGAAAGAGGTCAGCCAGCCAAGTGCCCGTTCTGAGATACCGAGGGTATCATGGAGTTGTTTTATGAGGATGGAGTGGTTGACTGTATTGAAAACAGAGGAGAGATCAAGTAGAATGAGAACAGCAGGAGAGTTAGAGTCAAGAAATGTGAGCAATTCTTCATGGGTGTTCAAAAGAGCAGTTTCTGTGCCCCAGGATGTTCAGAATCCATATTGATGGTCGTGAAGACAACCAACGAACTTAGTATATGGGGTCAGTTGCACTCGTGAATGATTGAGTGCCTGTGCGTGTCTCCGCCTGAGTTAATGGGGAAACAATGTGTATAACTGGGGACCTCTCACTCACCAATTTGTTCAGAAGCTGAGCAGAAGCTGAAGCAATAAGAAGCTGTTCCCTAGAACCCAGCAGGAGGAAGAAGTCTGCTGCATTTTTCCCCGTAATCCAAGAGCTGCTATGTTCTTCCAAGGACTGATCCAAGAGAGGACATGGTTAGGAGACCTCTTCCCGAGCTACGAGGGACTACCATGCACTCGCTACTTTTCATCAGAAGTACCTAGGCAGCCAGTCTTGAGTGCCTGCCATCCAGAGAAGGGTCTTCTTGAGTCCAGAAGAGGAGTGCCTGCACATCTTGTTCCAAAGTAGTCCAACTACGTCACCCAGGGTCCTGAAGAGTGTTTGTGACCACTGGAAGCCAGCTTTCTGTCGAAAGCCCAGAAGAGGGGCTACCCCAGCATAGTGCTGCTTGACACACGCAGCTGCAAAAGTTCCACCTGATAAAAGAATCCTTCAGGGGACATCCCTGACGTGAAATCTGACCACTTTTTCACACTGAAGAAGATTCAAGTTCGCTGTGTGTAGAGGAAGGTCCGCCGGTGGGTTTCCCATCACCAAAATCTGAAGAAAACATCCTTTGGTTGCAGCCTTGAAGAGGGTCCATGGTACACTCCAGTGGTTGAGTCCAGTTGACCAGAATCCATCCAGAGGGCCATGCTCCAGCTGTAGCATCCAAGATCCAAAAGACTGTGAACTGTAAAATCCTGAAACCCGACACCTACTTCTGCCACTGCACCCGTCACCAACAAACGTCATCTGAGGTCCCTGGGGATCCTATCTTTGTCAGCCAGGCCTTTCTGAGTCCACAGCAAGTTTCACCTCCTTAGGGCTTCCACAGCCTGAGTAACACCCATCCAACGGAGAGCACAATGAAGACCAAAACCTCTGCCTTTCCGAGTGACTTGGTTCCATCTTTTTCTTGGCCTCAACAGCCTAGCAACTCCTTCTTGCTAAAGGGGGTTCATCCTTCAAGGGTCCCGTCGAGTAAAGCCAAGGAACTGTGCCACATTGTCTACCAAGGCACCAAAAGTACTGTGACGAGGAAGAGTGTTTTACAGCCTCAGGAGACATCCCAGGGTCCCAAAGTCATCTTGCATCATGTTCTCCGGTGGCATCCCAGGTACATTTGGGTGGTAGAACCTATAAAAAGAAAGCAGAGAATTATTGAACATGTTTGGACTGGGCTGTAAAAGACAAGATAAGGTACTCCCTAAATATTACATTAAAGGTTGCCCAGGTGGGGGGAGCCTCACACAGAATTGCTATTTGAGTCTCATGAAAGTGTGCTGCCTATGTTCTGAAACTAACCTGCCTTTCTTCCTTGATCTATGAAAGTTCATAATTAAGAATTCACATGCCTGTCTAAAACTCCTCAGTTGGTGCATTTTTACTGAACTTAAGACTAGTGTGGTACCACATAGAGTTTATATTATGTTGCCATTATTTGAATAGAATTACCAAAGTGCAAAGTGTTACTATTTATATGTGTATATTTACTTGAACCTTATTTATGTAAATCTTGATGGTAGTAAAGAACTGTGTCATCACATAACATAGTGTGTGGACATTCCTTTGTGGGGGCTTGGGGAATAAGCCTGGCTGCTCGTCCAACGTTACCAATTGAGAGCTTTGGCTGGTGTAGGAAAGCCCAGTGGACACTCACAACAGAAAAAATACAATCCACTGGGGAAAAAGGCCCAATACACCTCTTGCAAGGATAACAAGTTCATTTCCACACAAAAATTACAAGCGCCAACAAAGAACTCTATTGCTGCAGAGCGCTCTGCCAAAATCTGCATGAGCAGCACAGTGATATCATTGCATACAGTAAAAGCCAGCTCTCCAAGGTGCGGTGGACGGCCCGCTCCATAGAGGATGCCAGGCCATTGTTCCCAGCCCTGCCTGTCCATCTTCTCCCGCGTGTGTGATGTTGCATTCGTCATCCAAGCCGGGCAATTGGCGATTATTTGCAAACTAAACAACAGATCTCAATGTAGCAGTGCACATGGAATGAGCAGACAGGGGACTGACGTGAAAGCCGAGGTCATACTATCTCACACAGTTCACTCGCTCCCAGGCAGGCCGGCACCTCTCCAAGGTCTTCCACCCTTGTACGGGGCTATAATATCATCCCTCCTTGCACCTCGCAGCACAAAACAAATGACCCAGAAGTGGAGGCAAGAAAGCCCTGCTTTCTGATCTTTCTTGATCGATCGGGGATCTAACAGTTTTATGTTCAGTGGTCTGGGACTGGCTGGTACCTTCAGGGGTCTTAAGGCTCGCGCATTTGGGTACTATAACTTAGGAATGGAACTGGTGTAGGTCGGAGGCCCGTGCCCACTTTCTCGTGGGATTGTATCTTACAGAGATGCAGAGCCCTCCTCCCATGGCCTTGCAGGGCACATTCTTCCCAGAGCACGAAGGGTGGCAACTCTTTTAGAACAATGAAGGATTTATGGATATCTGTGGTTCTGGCCTTTCTCATCATTGCCCGGGATACAGCCTGGTATTTTCCTCATGTTCACAGCCTATGCCTGGGATGTTGGCTGTGGCTGCTGCAATGTGTTTAGACCTTACGGTCCGATGTGGCTGCTTATATCTAAGATGTTGTTTGTTCCTGCATCTGCACCCCATCTATAAAGCATGTGTAGAAGCCTTTAAGGGCATCCCTCGAACCCCCTGGTCTCTTAAAATACCTTCCACTGTCTTTGCCTTATTCTGAAACGCTTGGGGTGTGGGAAGACTGTGTCCCCTTCCCAACACTGGGGTGCTCTGTGCCTCTGTCGCAACCATATAGAGGGCAGAAGTACACATACCCCCCCCCCCAGTCGTTACACTATGTCTGCCTCCTTCTTCATCTTGCCTACACTTTTGGAATGACCTGCCAGTCATATACGACAATACACATATTTACCATCATATGAATGGGGCCCACAAAGCATGGAGACCTTGGGCCTCATTATAAGTTTGCCGGTACAGCAACAATGGTACCGGTAAGCTTGCAGGTATCGTTGTTACTGTACTGGCAAACTACGAGTTCTGCTCACGGGTGCCCCTCAGTCTGCCTGGTCTGACCTGGCGGGCAGACCGGCACCCGCGAGCAGAACATTTCAGATGCACCTGCACCATTCACGAATGGTGCCGGTGCATCCGTTCTCCCCATTCCCATTGAGCCATATGGAGAGCATTTTATTCCGGCCGTAATGACCCGGTAATTGCCCATTCGCGGGTGGCAGGAAAATAATTATACCGGTGGCAAAACCGGCACTGCTAATGCCGGTCTCATAATGAGGCCCCTTGTCCAATTGTCTTGGTGCAGTGAACGGCTGGATGGGAAAGAAGTGGCTACAGCTCACTGCCAACAAGACTCAGGGGATCTTATTTGGTGGCCCTGCAGTGCTTAAACACTTACATATGTACTCCACTTTACTTAATATTTCACCTAGAAGACATGTCTACCAAGTCATTGGTAAAAAATGAGGAAGTTATCCTTAGTTCAGTTATTTTCTGTGTCATTTCTTTTTTACATACAAACATGAACAAAGATAACAGTATAATATTTCACCCTAGACCCTAAGATACAGAACATGGTCAAAGCAGTTGTGTTCCATCTGTGCAAGTCAAAATCGGTGCCACCTATTTCCCCCTAGATGTGGTGAGCCCAGGTAGTCATCCTTATACATAGCTGTGTGCTTACCCCTAGAACTCAGGTTAGAGTCAGATATCCCTGCATTCAGGGCACATTTGAAAGCTATTATCCCATAGATGAGGCTGGGGATTTAACTCTGGCTCTGCAGTGTTAAGTGTTGTCAATAAAGATCGGCACCTAGAATCAGTCAATTCGACAGTAGGCACCTAACACATGTTTTACTCACTCACTAGCTCTAATAACCAACATTCACAGACATTACCCAACGCATCTCACTCCTTCTTTCACCCTTACACTGTTATGACATCGTGTATCACTGCTGTCAGGTGACAGCCTGCGTCGCCCTGTTAATAGAAGGGGAACCCTACCTAGGCACGGGCAAGGATTCCTGAGACTGACAACCCAGTGGCTGTGTCTCATTTGGTACCTGTCAGGGGTGGACTGGGAACCAAAAGACGCCGTGGAAATTATTTTCAAAGTGGCCCCAACTTATACATTTTCAGCAAGCCCAACCCTTTACCTATGAGAAAATTGTGGAAATACCACACAAAAGTGGCCCAAGGTGCAGAGGCCTACCAGGAAATATCCAGAGTTCCCTTTAGGCCAGTCCACCCCTACTGGCAGGCCCGGCCTGACCACATCCAAACAACTGGCGATGAGGAGTGGGGGTAGGGGACATTGGCCGTATCCCACTCACCGTGGGTATACAGAGCACTGCTGTCTGTGGCTGCACTCCGACACGGGGAGAGGAATGCAGCGGAGTGCACTGTTGCGCAGAGCGCCCCCGATCTTATGGGGTGGGCGGAGCTCTGTGTGAGTCCAACGCTCAACAGCTGCCACCTCACACAGCTGATCAGCAGGTAACATAGGAGCCTGAAGCTTGCGGGCGAGCCATGGAGGGAAAAGGGTGCTGTCATTTCAGTACCCAGGGTGCCCTGGCACATTCTGGGGACAACCACATTTAAAAAACGACCGTCCAGTCTCTCTCTAGCTGAAGCCACAGAAAAGGGGCTCAACACACAGGGAAATATTCCTCACGAGAAGAGAGCCAGGGGGCCACCATGGACCTGAACATTAAGGGTGCATCCTTCTTAGTCAGGACACCACTATCAAGGGACCAGAGGGACAGCACAAGGGATTATGCCCAACGTCATGGCCCGCGCAGAGCGTTCACTGGCAGCTCTGTTCCTGAATTTGATGTGACCAGTTCTCCGGCGATGCTTGGACCTAGATGGGACATGTGGGCCGAGAGGCTCAAGATGTTCTTTGAAATAATAAGGGAAACGGTGACAGGGCAATGAAGGCGATATTGCTATTCGATGTGGGCAGTGAAGTACACCAAATCTTTGAGACTCTGCAACCCATGGACAATTCATATGAGGAGGCGAAAACGTGCATTGCAGGCATACTTTCATGCCCTAGTTAACAGGGACTACGAACTTTTCCATCTGCAAACGAATCGAGAACCCTCTGAGTCGTTGGATGCGTACCATGCACGTCTTCGGCGTCTGGCAATGTCGTGCCACCTGAATGATGAGACAGATGAGATACAACACTGTGCCTCTGCATTCTTGAGGAGCCAGTTTGTTGCACTGGATCCTCAAAACTGTCTCGAACGCGGGAACTCTCAGTGTCGAGAGCTGCACGGCTAGAAGAGGCATCTAAAACCAGGAGAACCGAATAGGCACATGCTGTCGCAACACGAGCTTCAGGGAAGTCCAGGAGAAGACTCAATAAGCAGTCCCTAAATTAATGAAGGGCAACAGAAACTGCATGACATCTGCCATGGCACAACACCACATGAACAGGCGTTTCCAGCAGCGGATCAGACATGTGGCCGCTGCAGCAAGGTGAACCATTTTTCCAGGTTTTGCAGGGCACCATTGCCTATTGCATATTCATTGAGACACAACAGCGGGTGCCGGCACCAGGCACCAAAGGATGACCGAATGTCAGTTCTGTCAAGAGTGGAAGGGGCGGCAGACATTGAAGATGTCTTTTTCATTTTGGCGATCTGCCCAAGTTGTCCTGGAGAACATCGTATACCACGGTGCTCCGTGTCCATCCTATCGACTGAGCTGCCCCTCCTCATCGATACAGGAGCGTCAGTCAACATCATGCCACTGGCACAGTTCAGAAAAATGCACGCAGCGCTAACACTAGCACAGCCACAGACCAGTATATTCATGTATGGTCGATTTTAGCCACTACCGCTGGATGGGGAATTCCAGACCAAAGTTTGGCACACGCAGACTTCGATTGACGCCATGTCCTATGTCCCTCTAGTAGCTTCTGACACATTGTTAAACTGTGTAACAGCAGAAGACTCAGGGCTGTTGCACTTTGCTTTTCAGGTGTATGAAATTGACATCACCTGCCTGCTGGACAGGTTTGTGTGGACATGAGGCTACCCAACAGGGCCATACACTGAGAAAGCCCGCCCACGCCAACGCTCAATGATATCCTGGTGGATCTCCAGTGGGGCACAGTATTTTCAACCCTAGACCTAGACCTGAAAGCAGGTTACCATCATGTCCTATGCACAGAGACTCGAGAGCTATGACAATGTTCTTGTCACATGTTACACTATTCCAATACAAGCACCTTGGTTTTGGCACTAAGTTGTTTCAGCACACCATAAAATGGATGTTGGCAGGGCTGCCAGGCATGTTAAATGTCAGTCACAATGTACTCATCTTCTCCAAGAGTTATAAGGACCACTTGCCAAGGCTGGCAGCAGTACTGGCTAGGATTTATCAACATGGCCTGACACTCAGTAGGATAAAGTATTGGTTCATGGAATTACAGGTGGCATTTTTAGGGGTTGTATTTCACGATGGAGGCCTGTCATCGGACCCAAGGAAAGATCAAAACATAGAAGGACCGGCTCCTCCGGCATCGCCCCATGAAGTAAGAAGCTTTCTGGGCATGGTGAACATCTGTGGAAGGTTTATTCCTAACCTAGCCTCCCCGACCGAATCACTCTGGATGCTGACCAAGAAGGACCTTGACTGGAAGTGGGGCAAGGAGGAGCTGGAAGAGGCACTGGCAGGGACACTTCAATGTCTAACTTTGATCCATGGCGAGACACAGAGCTGTTTGTGGATGCCAGTTCAGTGGGACTGGGTGCTGTTCAATTGCAGTTGGACGAGCAGGGTGATCGGCGAACGGTGACCTAAGGTGGCAAGGCCCTGACAAACACTGAGTGCCATTAGTTGCAGATTGAGAGTGAGACTCTTCCGCTTCGGTGGAGCTGCAAACATTTTCACATGTTCATATTTAGACACCCCATGATGGGTTTCACCGATCTCAAGCCGCTAATGCCCATTATGGTGGGGTGGGCCTTGCAAGCACCGACCCGGCTTGAGGAATGGCTGCTCCAATTACAGGAATATGGGGTCACGCTGCTCTTCAGGACTGGTGTTGAGAACCATGTGGACTACCTCTCGCAACATCCTGGCCAGAAGGAGGATGAGGCTGCTGTGGCGGAGGATGTATGCGGACAAATTTGTGACCATGATCACGAGGGCGGCAGTTCCGAAGTTGATGTCCCTGGAGGATATTGCGGTGGACATGCAGCACGACGCAGGCCTGGAAGATCTAGTGGATCAGCTACACGCATGACGATATAACGCATTCCTATTGGTGACCCAACACTGAACCCCAGAGGGGCAGGCATTTATGCAAGACGGTGGAAAGTAAAAGGGGAGCTGGCAGTGGGATCAGAAGGTGTTCTACTCCAGGGAGCACAACTGGTTATCCCACTGAAGTTGCAAGGAAAGGTGCTGAGCCTGGCTCATGTAGGGCATCAAGGAGCAAGTAAACCCAAAGCACGGCTCTGTGAAAAGGTATGGTTCCCGGATCTGGAAGCTAAAGTAACGGAAGCAATTGCCCACTGCGCTTGGTGACAGGCAGCCAAATCATTGACCAGCGAGTCCCCAATTGCATGTCCTGAGTGAGCTGCAACACCATGACGTTAGTGATTCCCGAGCATGAATCTTGGCATCCCTGGACTCGGCAAAGATGAGGGAACTACAGGAAAAGGCCAATGACAGGGAGAGTATCAGGAGGAGGCTATTAGAACAACTGGTGCAGGTCAGTGACATGGTACTAGCCAGACCAGCGAGTCCCCAATTGCATGTCCTGAGTGAGCTGCAACACCATGCATGGTACTAGCCAGAATGCAGATCCCCACCCACAAGCTGTGTCCACCCCACGATGCGGCCCAGTGGAGAGTGTCGGGTACAAAAGGCTCCATGGTGACGGCAGTGAGGGGGCAGAGGCTGTCACCTGGTTAAGGCACCTTCGAGGGGTACCTGAAGATGGTGGACCAGAAGTGGAGGTTAACGGATCTCTGGTAAGGGATAAGCCCACTCACGATAACCAGTAGGATGGTCATTCATCAGCAGCGAGCCCCCAGGCAAGAACCAGTGAGGAGGAGAGACACATAGCGGCAGGTTTCCCGATACCCCACAAGTCCGAATGAAGACGACCACGGAGGCTCTGTGACTATGCTCACTGACCAATTCAGTTATGCTCATGTCTGTGATATAGTTGTAAAACTATAGTTGATTTTGATAGGATGTTATGGCGTTGGACATCACTGCTGTCAGGTGATGGCCCGCATCACCCTGTAAATAAAAGGGGAGCCCTTCCCAGGCATGGGCAGGGATTCCTGAGACTACCATCCTAGTGCCCCATTCGTACCTGGCAGACCTGGCCTGACCATGTCTCAACATACACCTCATACTCCAACAAGAAAACATACATGGAGTAACGCCTCTGCCGCATGAACAATCCCCAATCACACATTCACCACTCTTCACTTTGCCAAACATTCCACCACAGCACGACATGCATAATTTCATCTGCTGGCAGGATGACATTCATTCTATATAGCAGAGCAAGAATAACACCTGGGCCCCGCTATGGCATAACAAAGCCCACCTACCATAGCCCAAGTCACAAGCAATCTCACTAGCACAGAGCTAGCGGGTGCTTCCGGTCTGCATGCATCGACATCTTTGGTTACAGTCATTGACTTTCCATCTCACCCCAAAACATCCCACCCACTCCCTACTCTTCCAAAAGGTGGTAAAAAAAGGGAGCGGTCATGCCATACCAAAGGCAGCTACATTACATCACATTATTTTGCATTCTTAAAGACCAGATGGTCACACAAACCTTGGCAACTGTCTGCACATGTGATTTCCCTGGCGTTTTATTGTGGTTTACATTTTTGTTCTTTACATGTTCTTTTTCTCTTTCAACTAATGCTTTCAGGTTGACTCTGGGTGCTCAAAGGATCAGTACAGGGTTGTTTTCCAGGGGCAGCCACCAGAGGTAACGGAAGAATTTCAAAGAACTTAACGCTGCAGTGTATCAGTGGTGGAAGGGGTGGGGCAATGAGAATGGGATGCAAAACATCTGGGGCCATATTGCAGAAGACCACTCCTTTGGTAGACAGTAGGTGCCATGGACTGCAGAGGTCACAGCATTGTGAAGCGCATCTGTGCAGATGCGGTCCCACAATGGTGCACTGGGAAGTGTAGACCAAATGGTGAAGATAGGGCCAATTCTCAAATTAGAAGCCTGCATTCAGGATTGTATGGGCTGCCTTCTGAAGAGAAGTCTAGCAGATAATGCCTTTTGGTTGGACATCATAGCAATTTTCAGCTGCAGAACTGGGCGCAGTCATGGCAGTTGAGGTGGCAGAAGAACTCTTTGGAGTTCACAGATTCCCTTGGGGTTCTTCTTAGTTAGTTGCAGCTCTGTATCTTTATCACCCACCGGTCTTGGATGGTGTTAGTTGAAGGTGTGTTCGATATCCGAGGCTTTGACCTCCTCGTGCCAGATCTTCACCAGTAGCATTTATCAAGGCGTCCTAAGGGAAGTCAGACACTCCTGGGATCGGAGGCGATCGGATCCGTCAGAGGGGTCTTTGGAGGTCCAGGCTGGGATTCTTAATTTCAGGTCCCCAATGTGGCAGCTTCTTCCATACTTTGGCACTCACTCCAAGGTTCTACAGCATCCGCTCACAAGCCCTCCCCATGTATGTGCAATTGAGCGTGGGACAGGATCCGCGCCCCAAACCCGGGGTTACTTTATTTACAAATGATGGTACCCACTCAGTCAGTGGGGGAGTCCTCTTTAAAATTGTACAGACACCTTTGTGGGCTTCATGTTGGCTGCGGATTCAGGTTGGATTCCCAGACACCATTTGCAAACAGGTCTTATTTGGTCTAGGCAAACAGGCAACTGTGACCCTTGCCCTCCGAGGATGGCAGGAACCGTGGCTGCATGTGGTCAAATCTGTATTATCCCATTAATTCACTCTCTTTAGCAACGCCTTGCTGCAGGAGTTATTCATGGGTTGTCAGATATGCTCTCCCTCGTATGCAGTGATATTATTGAATAGAAAACAACGTATGGATGTTTAAATTAACCCAAAACATCAACAACAAAAAATAAGACATTTTAAAAAAATGTACATATGTGGTAGGGAATGGGAATAGTAGTTTTTGGGGTGGGGAAAGGTATAAACCCCCCCACCGCCCCAAAAAACAATGAAAACAAAATAGATATTTTGTGTTTGTTCAAAATACATTCTTTGTTTCGTAATTCGATATAATCACATGTAATCAAAAAAGGTAGCGGGCGCCCCTCTCCAGAAAGAACATGGTATGAGAACCTGTGCTGTGGTTTTTTTTTTCCCCACTTTGAGAGTTTGCAGCCATCGCTTTTTGCTCACTGTACCTTTCGCAGATTTGAAATAGCCATTTGCATATCAGTCTATGTCCCGCCCACGTGGGCAGTCCAGCACCAAAATGCTATGGCAATTCCCTTCTGAACAAGAGTACCAATAGCTGATATGCAAACGGATATTTCCCATCTGTGAAAGGTACAGTGAGCAAAAAGTGACGGCTGCAAACTTTCAAAGTGGGAAAAAAAAACAGAGAACAGGTTATCATGCCATGTTCTTTCTGGAGAGGGGCGCCTGCTACCTTTTTAAAAAATATTTGCAAGGAACTTGGGGTTGGTCACCCTGAGTTACCCAGGGGAACCCAGATGTGGACTTCCTGCTCACTGTGCTCAGAGAGGCACAGCTCCACCTCACTGATGAGCCCCAACAAGACTGAAACACGTGTATGGGGTTTCTGTTGGTACTCTTGTTCAGAGAGGAATTGCCATAGCATTTCGGTGCAGGATTGACCATATAGGCGGGACAAAAACTGATATGCAAATAGTTATTTCCCATCTGTGAAAGGTACAGTGAGAAAAAAGCAATGGCTGTGAACTCTCAAAGTGGGAAAAAAACACAGAACATGTTATCATGCCATGTTCTTTCTGGAGAGGGGGGCCTGCTACCTTTTTTAAAAATATTTTCAAGGAACTTGGGCTTGGTCACCCTGAGCTACCTGGGGGAACCCAGATATGGACTCTCTGCTGACTGTGCTCAGCGAGGCACAGCTCCACCTCACCAATGAGGCCCAACAAGGCTGAAACACGTGTATGGGGTTGCTTTTGGTACTCTTGTTCAGGCAGGATTTGCCATAGCATTTCGGTGCTGGAATGCCCATGTGGGCGGGCCAAAGACTGATAAGCAAATGGATATTTCCCATCTGTGAAAGGTACAGTGAGCAAAAAGCGGTGGCTGCGAACTCTCAAAGTGGAAAAAAAAACACAGAACAGGTTGTCATGCCATGTTCTTTCTGGAGAAGGGCGTGGCTACCTTTAAAAAAAAATAATCACATGTAACCCTCTCCCCCACCAGATTTAAAGGCTGCCACCAACCAATGCTACCCACATCAACTACTGTCCCAGGAAACGTGGATATTGAATAACTGTAGTCCTGTGGGCCATAGGGTCTCCCAGGGGGCCCATGAAGTGTTCACATCAGGACTCATAAGATACACATGATTTAGCAAACATTACATCAGCTTTGCGTCCGGGTAGCAGAATAGGACTTTTGGTCTCAGTGTCCATCACGTGATAAATGATGGACTCTCAACTGGTGTCAGCCGCCTTCCACCCCGCTTCTGATCCAAATTCTGATATATTAGCCCCGTATATGTCACTGGGTCCCATTGGGGATCGAGCCTCTCTTTCTCATGCGCCTATGCCTTCGGTCTCCAGGGGTGGGAGTTCAGTGGGTCCAGTGAGTTTGGGTACGGGAGAGAAGATCAGTACCCCTTCTAGTATTGGGAGTGTGCACATGCTTGATGCTCCCTTGGGAGCCCCATCAACCATAGCCTCAGCCATTCCACCAAGCTGTTCCTGTCATCACCTTCGTTCTGAGATGGCTGAGGTAAAAAACCTCCTACTTGTCCTGATTAATGGGCTGCTGGAGGGCAGGGGGAAGGGAGATGTGGGGAGGGGTGTAATGAGCACATCTGCGGTTGGGCTAGGGGGGCCGAATTCTGACCCCGACAAAGGGCCACACACCTCATACTCCTGTCCATCCCCTCCCCGAGGAAACAACCAGAGGTGGCTCTTCCCCCAGTGCCACCTACACAAAGGGAGTCCATCGGGTCCCCAGCCCTCGGGAGGGACCGGGGCAACATTTGTTCAGGGGGAAGGGGGGAAGCTGCTCCAACACCGGGTCAGGGGAGGCTCTTGTTGGGGCGTCACTCCCCGAAGGATGGTGGCCGTTCAACTGTTTCTTCATGGAGTCCCAAAACTATTTTCTGCCTCTAGAGAACCAAGGGATGCACTACGGAACAAATGCCTTCATTGGTTGCGGGCTGTTGGGGATTGTGGGTTTGTATCCGGGGGCTCTGTGCTGAATTGCACCAGACTGTCCAATTTTTCAGGCATTATGGATGTGGTCAAAGTGGTCTTTGGGGATGTAATTATGGCCAGGGTCGTTGCGGAACAATGTAATGGCCCTGGGTGGTGAAGGAAAAGTGTTATTAGGGCCAGTCTATCCCTTATCCCTACCCATGTGTGTCCCACAGGAGATCTTCCCAGTAAGAATCCCCTTTCAGGGGCAAACTTGACTGCTTTGGGTTTAAGGTGCTATGGGAGATTGCAGAGGTAAGGGGTCGGTGGTACATGATCTTGGGAGTAATTTGTTTGAAGAAAACTGGGAATTTGTAATTCTGTATAATTGTATTTTTGTTGTTTAATGGATATTTTTATATATCCGAATAAACTTGTTTGATTGATTTGATTGATTGATAAATGATGTACTTCATTGCAAGCCAGTTTGCCCTCATTTGGGTGTTATTTCCAGGCAGGCGGAACCTATGGACATTTTCCGCAATACCTAAAGATTTGTACAAATGTGCCAATTTTACTTGTTTTGTGCATGAAAGACGTCTGAGTGAATAGGAAGGAACACATTGCATGGGCGTCATTGTGGTACAACCAATCAGAACCAGCACAAAAAGAATTCTGAAAGCTGCTGACAAATAAATGTAGGAAAATGAAGATGCACGTTTTTCTTCTCTTACTGTTTTGTAGCTTCATATAGGAGGACGCAGAGTCAAATAGATACATTCTTAAATAAAACTAAATGATTTAAGGTTGTTGTGGTATATGAAAGCATGTACAACAATTTCTTTATTTTGGTATTGTATTGTTTACAGCATGGACCATAGCTTCAGAGCAGCAATGCCTGCAATGACGTATTAGCACATACCAGAATATTAGCACATACATACAATGTATCTGGGTGCTTTGCCACGCATCATCATGTATCATTCGTGCTTGAGCTCAGTCTTCGAGGCACACTTGCTTTATTTTTGTAGTTATGCTTACGTAGTGGTTTAACCCCTTATGGGCCAAGGACGAGTATGCTGGTCCTTTTTGCATAGACTTGCATAATAGACTGGGAGTGGTTGAAACCATCATAGAAATAAAGCTTGCTTACCACCTGAATAAATACATAAATAACAGTTCCAATGAATGAAACAATTCATTGAGAGCTAATAACAAAATAAAAAGAAATGTACTAAAATAATGAAAGGTTTCAGCACGATTCTTAAAAATATCCAGTGCATCAAGAAATTAAACAACTAGCCAATACACACCATAGTTAGTATGTGTAAAAGTCATGTAGCTGGTGGCATCGAAGAATGGTGCCAGATTACTTTGAAAAAAAAAATTAAAAACACATTTTGATTTGTAACCGATAGTTTCAATATTTTACAACATTGAGCAGCTGGTGCTATAAGTCACTGCCACCCTATTCACCAAGGCCACCAGCTTGGTAGTAATTGGTTCTAGTAAATGCCCCTGGCAGCTGGGTTTCCCTCTGGACTGTTCCCATTTAGTAATATTAATTAAACAATTCTCGAGAGTCAAATCAAGTTCATGACAAGAAATTTGATTAGAAGGAAACTTGGAGTTTGAGACAACTTGGAAACAGATGTTTAGAAGATATCTACAAATACTTTTGCAAGTCTTCCCATTTGTCTTATGTTACATTGTACATTTGTACACGTCACACTTTTTAATCACCCGAAATGGCCATCTCATCAACAGATCTCCCTCGTCTCGGGAGGATAGCTCAGCAGCAACGTGCTCGCCTTGGAAACAAGACGACATGGAGCAACACAGGTTCGATCCCCGGGTCCGGGCTTAGATACCTCTAGGTATTAAGTGCGTTATAAATAACCTATCATATCAGATCCCGCCACCGTTTGGCTGTAAATTATCTTCGATTAACGGGATACAGCAGCCGCGTAAGTCACTCTTATTTCGCCACTAGGTGTCTCCTTGTCACTAAAAAGCGGTTGCCGGTACGCACTTGTGCATCTTTCTCAAGCACGCAAGCATTTGGTGGTGCGTCATTTCTAGAGTATTGCAGATAAAAGGTTAGAGCACTCGTCCTGGGGGAAGTGAGCAGCTGAAAGTGCTGAAGTCAAACCTTACCTCTGTCGCCTGAACCAGTTAATTGACCTGATAAAAATAAAATAACAATAATTCAATAATTAGTTCCCAAGATAAAGCTGTACATCTCTGAAGATCTGCTTTTGCTTTTATCCCTTTCCTTTGCCTTGTTCAGCTTTGCACACAAAAAACTATAATCATTCTTGTTTTATTAATTTTCAATTGGTGTTTATTGTGCAATTATTATGCGATAACACATTCATATATGCACAGAATATTTTATTGTGACATGATGTGTATGTCTTTTATGGAAACCTAATCTGAAATAAACAGTTGCAACTACAAAATCATGATCATTGTTTGTGTATGAAATGTCTCCACTTGGAGGCTTCCCTTCCCAGGGAACCCCTACACCCCCCTCAGCAATCAATGGACAGGTTATGTCATGTTATGTTAAAGGTTCTTATACCGCCTGGTCTCTTGGTGCTCTGCCAGATCTGTAAATCCAGGAGCGAGAGGGGTCAGTTACCAAGACTGAGCAGTAAAAAGAACAAGATAGCTGTGATGTGCTGTTGGCAGCATCAGTTCGGTGACACCATTCACTGAGCGTAGGTGTGTTTTTCAGTTGGTAGCCGCTGTGTGGTGTTGGGAAGACTATGGGCCTCATTGCAAGTTTGCCAGTCTGGAATTCCGGACTGGTAGACTACAACAGTGCCTGCCATGGCCTCTGTGTACGGCACGGTCTGACCGGCCAAGCGCATCAGCCCCGTTAGGCACAGTTTTTATGGAAGCACGGCTACTGTTAGCAACAGTGCAGGTGCTTCCCTCTCCCCACTCTCACAGAGTCCTATGAGACTCTATGGGAATGGGGAATTACGGTTTCCGCCGCCTGAGATTCTGGTAGAAACGGTGTTACAGGGTTGGCAGCAACCCAAGGGTGGCACCGGTGAGTTAACGCCAACCTCTTAATAAGTAGAGGAAGGAGGGTACAGCCTTTGAAACAGTGTTGGCGCTCTAAGTGGAAATTATTACAAAGATAAAAAATGGTAATGGTGGAGATGCTGCAGTAGAGGGTTGCCACAGAGGCTGACCTGGGCTTGGGCAAACTTAGAAGAGAAAAAGCCCTCCTGTTGCGCTTCTCGAAGTTAAATAAATATTCAAACAAAAGTGTTTAGATTCCTTATAGTTTTATTTAGAATGCAATTCTAGCCAAAAATTTGCATATTTGCGTCCAAAATAAAGTAAATGTTTGTTAAAGCAAAGTAAATTCTTATAAGAGTAACAACAGTATGAGATTATAAGTTGTTCGTACTAAGATTTTAGTCTATATCCTTTGGCAAAGACCTGTGAAATTTTGAGTTGTTTTCACTAAGATTTATTTTTTTAGTCTATATCCTTTGACAAAGTCCGGTGAAATCTTGAGTTGTTTTCACTAAGATGTATTCTTTTATCCTTTTAGAAAAATCCTTAGTTGAATACACTAGGTTTTGTTTGTAAGTTGGATAATATCTTTGTTGATTTGGGATCTTTATTGGTTTGGAATTCTTAGTTCCATTCACTAAGTCTCATAGGTTGAGAAAGTCCTTAAAGATAGAAGAATCCTGTTGAGGTTGAGATCAATGCAGTGAATACTTCAATTTGTAATGTTTCCTTCGGTTCTAGTGGTATGCAAACCTCGTTCCTAGGCTTGAAAAAATGCTAGTTCCTCAACATGTGTTTCTCCACCGCACGATTGCGGTGGTTCTTCAGGAGGAATATAGGATCAAAGGGTGTCTGAGAGGAAGAGGAAGAGGGCGATTAGGGTTAGTTTGAACAGTGAGTCTTATGCTGTTAGTTCTAAGTGATATGGGTATAAATATAACAAATGGTGTTTACTTACAAAGTTGTGGTCAGGTCAGATTAGTTGATGAAATTAGTTCACTTCATTTGTACTGGAATGAATGAATTCCGTTTGTTCTGGTCTGTAGAAGTAAGAGGCACTATGTTATGTGTGTTGACATTTTAAACTGAACATATTCAAATGCTTGGTCAACAAGACACGTCGAGCAATGCTTGAAGTGTGCTTGTAAATACGTGGAAGTGTCTTTTGGCAAATATAGCGAAGGTGAGTAGCATAGGTCCGATTTAGAGTGTGGTTAAAGTTCCCACTGAGCATAAGGTATTATCACTATTACGTAAGGGCAGGTATGGCCGTTAGGTGGAAGAAGATAGGTGTAAATGGACCCAATATCCATGCAGTGCTAAACAGTGGTTGGTATTTAGTTCCTTAGAGGCACTAGAGTATGGAAGGGATAGTACTTAAATAATGCTTACTGTTAGGTTTCCAATGTTACTTCTCGTTCGTAGGTGTCTGCAGTGTTGGTGTAACAATGTGTGTTTATAGGAATTGCGTTTTCGCGCGGCGACGTCATCCGTACGTACATTGTCGCGTGGTGACGTCATCACGCACACGCTCTCTGGGTGGCTAGAGAGCCTTAGATTCAACCGCTAGGATGGACAGTTGTTGTACATTGGAGCAAAACGTAATTTGCTATTCTAAGAATAGAGAAAAAAGTTTTGTGTGAAAAACCCGATTGGTTGGAGAAAAGTTTGCAGAGAGTCTAGATCTCTGGCTGTGAGGTCACTCGGGAAGACATGATGTTTGGGCACTGTGTCTGCTCAATGGTCAGAAACTTCCTCTTGGTTTGAGGAGTTGACAGTAATTATTGAGCTCAGGTGATGTATGTGTTTCAATTGAGTGGGTACTTTGGTCACTAGCAATATCGGTCTCCAGTCATATAGGTACTGGGGGAGACCGATATGAATGCATAAGACGTGCTCAATATTTGAGTTAGAGTACATAGAGTGTTTCATGGTTTAAAAGAGGGTGGGATCAACATTAGATTATGGTAAGGAAGCAAAGAAGTTATGTGTGGTGTTACTGCTAACCTCGTAATAAGGCCCATTTTGTTTCATTATGGTGATGAAGCTAATTCAGTAAAATTGTTGGGCACCACAAACATCCCGCAAAGCCTTTGCTCCAGAGGGACTGACCCGAGCTAAAGTGAGCTATTGTGAACTAATGGTGCCCTTTAGAACCAAATACTGGCTGTGACATCAGCTATTGAAAACAAGTGTAGCCACAGATATAACACGGTATACAACTAGGAACATTACTTTTGAAACTATGGGTCTGAAACCTTAGCCAAAAATGAGTATGTCAAAGTTGCTGTACATATATTGTCACCAGCAGAGTTGGAATATGAATTCCATATAATTATTAGAAAGGGGTTTCGTGTCCCAGTATCATGTCCCGCCATGTCTGCCAGAAATAATTTATTTAAATGGGCATATTTCCCTTTATCGATGTAAGTGTCCTCGCTTAGGATCATGGTAAGCAAGCCCACAACCCGCTGCTTGAAAAACACAGGTTCAGCCCAAATCAAACCCACCATTTTGTTAAAGCCAAAAGGGCATGATGTGCTAATGGTGAAAGAAAGGATATATCAGGATTATACATGTCTCAGCTATAGTGCTAGCACTCAAAGGTGAGGGTAGGGTGAAGGATGGTAACTGTAGAAACGTCATCTTGCCCTTTCAGGTAAGAACGTCTTCAGAATCGACTAGAAAGCAAACAATTCTAAATGGTTTCTCTGGATAGCTAGGAGCTAGATTATTAGTGGGTGATGTCCACCTGGGTTTCAATAAAACATTTCATATTGGTCCACACACAGAAGACACACAACACATCTTAGTATCTGTGAGATGGGAGCTAGGGCGTTAAGCTGGTTTAGGAGCGGGCTGAAGACGTACTGCAAGGAGAGGTGGTCGATAGAGGTCACTCTTCGAAACGTGTACGTGGAATAATCCATACAAGTGGCAAGACTTAACTGTAATGAGTTATAGGCCTTGGGTCATGATGTAGGGCCGCCGTGTGAAGGGGTGGGTGTGACAAAATGGCTTCTGCTCTTCAGGACTATAGGGGTGAGGAGTGACTAAACCGCCTAGTTAGCCCGGCACTTCCACAAACCAACAGTGATCCCAATCATACAAGTTACACAGGAACATCTAAGAGAAATACCTTCTTTACCTTTTGTGGTAATGTGGGCTGAGGGAAGGCTATGCTCTCACAGAGGGCGTGGGTGTGATCCAGAAGTAACCCAATGAGCACAGTAAAACAGTGCAAAACAAAGGAAGGCCAATCATGGTTCTATACAATATATATACTCAAATTAAACACACCAATACACAAATAATTATACGAAACATTATGCAAAAAACCACAATTGCAAACAAAAGAAAAAGAAATGCAATATGCGATAACGCAGTCCTTTGGATATTCAGCAGGGAGGACGATTAGGCAAGAAATGCAATAAGGAATTTAAAAAGGATATGTTCTTGGTGGAAAAGGGCTCTAAAGGAACTTAGGCATTCTCTAGTCCCCCGAAATGTGGCCATGAGGGGCAGGGCCAATTCAAAGTACTTTAACACAATCTTTGGCAGTCGACAGCATCAAGCCATGCTTCAAATGGTACTGTTTGCCGGTCGAGTATTATTGATCCAGGTGGCAACTCAGCATTGAGTTGGGTCAAGCAGGTGTTCTGTCTGGCTTTGAGGTGACGTTGAACAATACAGATCAAGTGGGTCACCAGGAGTGGTTCGACGATCAAGCATGTTTCAAGAATATGAGTACCACTGGTTCGGGTCAGTGAGTGACACAGCAATCCTTTCATTTGAGTCAAGCTGCAATGCAAAGTCGTGGTGGTTTGATACTTGTTTCAATATGGCAAGTCGAAGTCCAGTGTGCACTGTGCCAGTGTTTGAGCCAGACAGGTGTCGAGGCTCTGCTGGAGTGATATGCCATCAAGCCGTCTTGATGATATTAGCATGGTGGTTCAAAGTCGCGGGAGTGCCAAAAGCAGCATTGTGAATTCCTGTTAATTCAACGGCATGAAGCATGATTCAAAGGCAGCTCTAAGTGGTTCGACAGCAAAAGCAGGCATCATGAATGGCTTGGTTCTGAGGATGCTGTGAAAGCCATTGCACGGGTTCTAGGAACAGGTGACTTCTTTCAGGTTCTACTCTCCCAGCCTAAGGAGCTTTTCAGCAGAGTGCCACAGGATTTATGTCTATTTTTTCCAACAGCACAAAGACAGCATTTTGCAAAAATGTTCTTTGGCCTGAGGGTACATTTGGCACACCAAATGATGAACATCTCTACTGTTACTTCTTGAAGATTTATTTGTGCCATAGGTTTCTCATTGTCTTGGATCGACATGGTCACATCCCTCATTTCATCAATAATGTATGTGGATTCTTCCAACTAGTTTATCCAGGCAGTCAATAGATTACAAATTGTTCCTGCAACAACTGGTGAAATGACCCTTACAGTGACATTTCTTGCACAGCGCATTCAACGTCGGACACTTCTCACTGTTAGCTAAATGAAACCAATGGTCACACCTAAATCACTTCTTCCTCTCCTCTCCTTAATTTTTATCCGTACAAAAATTATTTTCATGCAAAAATGCCTTCTTTTTCTCATTCTTTTTTGTGTGCACAACCAATATTTCAGTAGATGTGGATGGTTCACTCTTCTTTATTTGTATCACCACATTTCTCCATCTCCTTTACTCACTTTCTGGTATTTTCACTTTTTTGGCAACCCTTAGAAAACTAATCCAAGGACGTATTGCCATTCGACCTCAGTGCCTTCCGTACCTTCCCATCCTTGCATTCCAGCATAAACTGGTCTTGTTGTCTCTCCTCTAATGCACACACACATGTTGTGGCAAGACTCCTGAGTTTAGTGGTGTATAGTTAAATCATCTCCCCTTGCTCCTGCAGCCTTTCCCCAAAATGATGTCTCTTCAACACAATGCTGACTTTCTTTTTCCAGTGTCTGTCCAGCAACTTTGTGCATATCGCATATCCAGTGAGACCTTCTGACTCCACTTCAAAGCCGGAAGATTCTCAAACTGTTCTTGGTCATAATTGCCAAGGCAATGTATCAACAGTGCTGTCTTGTGCTCAATTCAGTGGTGGGCCATGTACAGCTTGCACATAATGATCAAATGGGTTCTTTCACCTCTTTCATGGCACTTGAGGATTCAATTGGGCCTCGAGAAAGAAATTAGGAAGTGGCACACCTTGAATGGCTCATACAACAACTGGTCGTCCCACCTACCACCTACCACCCTTAATATTATTAGTTGTTTCTTAATCACCATTATGGAGACTGTTGTCTAGGAAGAACACACTTGTCTGGGTCCCCAGGATCTTCACAGCAGACTGTTTGGAAGGGATCAAGCCCATACCACCCCCTAGGCACTTTAAGGTTAGACAAGCACCATTGAACCAATTATAATAGACCAGGGGGCGTCCTAAAAGCCCCCACATGATCATACAGTTAGACATATATGGGCCTCATTACACGGTAGGCGGTAAGGATTTACCGGTACCGGTAAGGGCACTGGTACTGGTAAACCCTTACCGCCTTACTACGAGTTCCCTTTGCAGGACCCAACCTTAAAGTAGGGTGCCACAATGGGACCTTGGTGCTAATTACGGTACCGCAATTTGCGGTACCGTAATTAGCGCCTTCCCCATTCCCATTGAGCCCTGTGGGGGCAAAAATGGGAATGGGGAAGTGCCTTGGTGAATGGGGAATTACCGCCCCCGCTCGGTAATTCCGCATCCACCAAGGCTGACACTGTAAAATACCGGCGGCAACCATGGCGCTAATAGCGCCATGGTTACCGCCTACCGTGTAATGAGGCCCATAGTGCGTGCAACAAAGCAAACGGCATTTTTGTAGATATTTGTAAGCATAGGTAAAGTACAGGCCATGCAGTATTTAGTGTGTTAGACACAGGTCGCGAGCCTGAAGGGGAAATCTGTTTAGCCCCAAGCGCTGATGAGAGAGACCCATGCCGCCGACTTCCACAGAAACCCTTCTTTGTTATAAGATTGTTGCCAATATGTTTGCTTTGAAAAGAATGTGCCCTGCAAAGCCCCGAGACAGTGCTAGGCGCTTTGGTGTATGTGTTATCACAAACAGGCCAAAGCAGGCCTTCGACCCCCACCCAGCTAATTATGAGATATAGCCCCTACAACTGCCACAGTACCGAGACTCCAAGATACCAGTTGACCCCAAACCACCGACCATAAAGCAATCAACCATAAAAGATCTGAGAGCATGGTCATCCCAACTTTATTTCATAATGACATGATTTGTAATGTGAGGTACAGGGATACCTTATAGTTCAAAAGCGATGGTGGAAGCCTTGGGAGCGGATGGCGCAATTGGGAGTGAGTGAAGCATATGTGGGTTAGTGTGACCTTGAGACTCCCCCTATGCCAGTTTTTGAGCCTAATGATAGAGTAGCACTGTTGATAAATGAAGCTAATTGTTTCTTCGTCCTTGGTTTCCTGGAGACGATTAACCCAGTAGAACCCACGTGATGGAAGACAGTCGGACTAGGCTGGGACCAATGACCAATGACCTGGCATCCCCTAAGGAGCAGGCCGGCCATGTATAGGGTCGCGCCAACCAGCCACGTGGGTTCCCACTGTATACAATGTCGTCTTCTATGATGCTGTGTCTCCTTTTAAAAAAGATACTCAGTAAAAATTGGAACATTCTTGAAAAAGGCACAAAACCACTGTCCAGACCGATAGTAGCCTTCAAAAGAAGCAAAAATCTTAAAGATTTAATAACACAAAACGACATCAGCCTAAATTCAGTGAAACAAAAAACCTTGCCTGAACAATGGTACATGGCAGAACTAACGGGCCATTCGCATGTGGGAAGTGTACGTGCTGTCCGTCCACCACGAAAAGCACAGAAGTAGATATCGGCCTATCCCTACCATGGAAACAAAAGAAATTCATAAACTGTAATTTATCTATGTGATATATTTGGTGCCCTTGTAATAAAATCTATATTGGAAAAACTGAAAGGAAAGTCAAACTCAGAATCAGCGAACACAAAAGCTGTTTGAAAAATCGGAACCCCAATGCACCTCTGGTGGGACACTGGATCGAAGAGATAAATCAACGAGTTGTACTCAGATGGTCAGTCCTGCTTAAACTGAAACTGGGCATGGATAGCAATCGTGACAAAAGAACGCTCCTCAGGAAAGAGCAACAACTAATATATTTAGCAAGCAGCGTTGAGAAAGGCCTAAATGAAAAACTGGATTGGGCGGTGTGAACAATGCAGTGTTGTTACTCAGGATCCTCTGAGCAGTGATTTGTTGAGAGTGATCATCTAGAGATCTGCGATGGAAAACTGGCATCTGTTCCTAACGAGAAATTGTGATTAGATCTGACACTGGCATGATCTTAATCTATCTCTCATACCATGTGCCCTGACGGTACAGAATCAAGCCTTCTCACACCCTGCTTTTTGGTGGCCTGGCATCCCCCATTAGAGAATATGCAACTGATCAGGTGCTATTTATCCACAGTAAAATTGAAGTTGACACCAATGCAATAAGTATCTATTGTACGAACGCATTGCTAATAGAGACGAAAAGAGGACTCAAGTCATAGGAAGCATGCACAGGAAATGAGTCATCTCAAGCTTTCCACCAACAATAGAAAAAAGACTTAGCCTTGGAATCATTTGCAAGCTCGTTTCGAAAGCAAGAGGAGAGAGAAACACCAAAACACAGCGGTCAATGGTGAGAACCCGGCATCAAGCGCAATAACGTTCTGAATTGGTAAGCTGACAATCTGTCGGTCACCCTTTCCAATTGAGTCCACATGTGTAGTTAACTGGCATTTTATCTAAATCATTCCGCAGCATTTGGACCATCTTGCCCGTTAAGTCAGACATCACTTTTACAGAACGAAAGGAAAGACAGGCGAGGCTTGTTTTCACTTCCCTTACGCAGCACCACCCAGACCCGCCTGTGCAAGTAAATGCAGTCCCGCATGCGATAACCTGATCCCCTGGTAAGCATTCCTCCCCCACTCCGGTAACCATGCGCAGCGGGTACCGCAAATGAAACAGCCAGGCATGTCATTTGTCAGTGAAGACAAAGTAGAATTTCCACTTGGCAGTGTCGACCTGCATAATCTCCTGATGATGGAGAACCCATGATTGCAGGTGAGTTCAATTGCCATTTAACCTTTCATTTCCACAGACAATTTTGGCTCGTAGAATCGTTGTGATAAGTGACAGTTAATGCTCGTTCGTAATCAACCCCCGTTGTGTTAGGCTTGCCGCACAATGATCCTTGGGTGAATTCATTATGAACGAATTCATCCATGACATTTTAGTAAAATCTAGATAATAGCATCCTTGGCGAGCTTACATGTAACCATCAGACCCAGCTAGGACCCACAGGTGGTCACCAGCCTACAATACTGCTAGCTTAGCCGCATGTTCCGAAAACAGAGACTGTGTTGTCAGAATAGAGGACATTTGGTATTGTTTTTAAAGTATGTAACAGAAATGTTTTTTTTGTTACAGTTCCTGCTAATTTAATTAGTGCAATTCACATGCACCGGCACATTTCTAAACTCTAGTTTGTGCTTTAGTCAATCAATACTCCAGAATACTCCAGAACATATGGCACACTTGCACCAATGTTTGTTTTATTTCAGGCAAGGACACGGTTCCCGCTCAAGTGAGCACAGCAATATCGGACGATTATCAAAGAATGCATTGTCACATCAAGTTCAATTGTTGTATTCCTAGACCCATATGGTTGTGATACACATAACTGCACTTTTGTTGTGTAGTAAGAAGACAGTTTACCCCTGAGGAATTTCCCACCGTAATATTACACTTGTATGTCGAGGAAAGAAACATGTTGGTTTGGATGAGTATGGTTCCTTAAAATCTGGCCAGAGCAATGGACACTGTTGCCCCCTTGAAAATACGCAAAGTTAAACCCAAAGCTCATCTGAACTCGTGGTACACCCCTGAGCTCAAACTACTCAGGAAAGAGAAAGCTAAGGCTCATCACACCTGGAAGACTAACCCCACCGCGGAAAACAAATCCAACCTCACTAACTTATCCTCACTTTACAATAGCGAGATAATCCGGACCAAAAAAGATGCATACAACACCAGGATCACTCAGGCAGGATCCTCCACTAAAGAATTATTAAAAATTCTGAAGGAACTAGAAAACCCTATCTAACCTCCAGAAACATGCCTGAAAGACAAATCCTGGTGCACCAACATCCAGAGCGCCCTCAACAATAAAATTTTAGGACTCCAAACTAAAATCAAAGACAAACGGCAATAACTCTTCAACAATAAGGTCACCAACCTTAGCCAACCCACACCCAACAACACTAGCTCAGGCTTCGCGTTCAAACAAGTCACCATCCCGGAAGTTCAAAAAATCATCACCTCCCTGAAACCATCTAACTGTAAAGGAGACAGCTGCCCGGCACAGATCATAAAAGATGCAGCCAGAGAGCTCTCCCCCTTCATTACCAAACTCATCAACCTATCCTTCACCAATAACTCTATCCCCAGCAACTTAAAACAATCATGGGTTCTCCCACTCCTGAAAAAACAATCCCTCGACCCGGCCATACCCACCAACTACAGGCCCATCACCACAGTCCCCTTTCTACTGAAAATCCTGGACAGAGTTGCCTACATCCAAATTCAGGAATACCTGGAATCCAACCAACTGCTAGGAATACGTCAATCTGGCTTCAGACCTCAACACGGAACTGAAACCGCCCTTGTTGATCTCAAAAGCCAGATTGATGAAATTAAAGAAAAGGCAATGCTGCAATCCTTCTCCTAATAGACCTCTCAGCGGCCTTTGACCTGGTCAGCCATGAAGTCCTCTGTAATCACCTTGCCACCGCAGCCCACTTCTCCTCCTCTGCTATCACATGGATACAATCCTTCCTGGCAAACAGAACCATGCGAGCCTTTTCCACTACAGCTGCAGCAGACCCCATCCCCATCACATGCGGGGTCCCACAAGGATCCTGTGTATCCCCCACCTTATACAACATATTTACAAAGCCTCTATTTGACCAACTGGACCATCTGGGTGTCACCTACACAAACTACGCAGATGACACCCAGATACTACTCACCATCTCTGGTAATTACCAAGAAGACTCCGCCCGGATCAACAAAATATTCTCCATCATTCAGGCATGGATGGCCTCCCATGGTCTCTGCCTGTATGATGAGAAGACAGAGCTCCTAATCGTCGGCTCCCCCAACACTCTAACTAAACTTGACCTTACAACAACAACATCACCATCGATGGCCATGCCATCCCCATAGCCAAAAGCGTAAAAAACCCTTGGTTTCTATCTAGATGCCAACACCAACCTTAGCAAACACACCTATATGACTGCCTCAGTCGCTGCCTATACCGGCAAGCTCATTAGGGCCAGCAGACCTTTCCTATCACCCAACAGCTGCCTCACCCTTGCCAAGGCCCTAATACAATCCAAACTGGATTACTATAACAGCCTGTACCTAGGTGCTAATCAATCCGTACTCAACAAGCTGCAGGTAATACAAAATAACGCCTTGCGCGCAGCCCTCAACATTCCCAGATAAGAGCATATCTCTGCTACTAGGAAAGCCTGCAAATGGCTATCCATACGCCAAAAAATTGATCTAAAAACCATCTGCCTCACGTACAAATCCCTCAATCACCTAGCACCACCATATCTAGCTAATGGATTCACCCTGAAACCTGCCACCAGATCCACCAGATCCTCCAACACTATTTGCTTATTAGTGCCCAGGTTCCACCTAAAAAGAGCTGGAGGGGTAAGCTTCACAGTGCTTGCCCCCCAGCTCTGGAACTCCCGACCGCTTAACATCAAAACAGTCGAATCCTTCCAGATCTTTAGGAAGCAGGTCATCAGCTGGCTGCTAAACAAAGAATAACGCCATTAACACCAGACCCGTGCGGTAACTGGCTTAGACACTGTATTTATGCTGAGAATTGTATATTGTACGTACTGCATATGCTCTGTTTATTGATCACTGTATATATATGTATATATTATAAACTTGTACGAAGTATGCAACACAAAGATACTTCTCAACGCTGTAACCAAATTCTTAAGCGCCCTTCTACCTCTGGGTTTGGAGCGCCATACAAATAAAACAAACAAACAAACAAACAAACAAAATTCAAAGAAACAAATAGATGCATGTTATTCAAAGTTTTGTCAGTTATCAAAAGGTATGTTATCATGAATAATTTCATTGTAAACAAAGTGCTGTTTTTGCGGAAAATGGACTGGAAGAATTATGAACTTATACTCACTTCGGGTTGAATAACATAAAATAGCCCTTAAGATTGTTTGGTAGCGTACAGCTTATTCAGATTGGCTCTCGTTCGAGTCCTGTACGGCTTGCTCTTATTTAGGTAGCGTACAGCTTATTCAGATTGGCTCTCGTTCGAGTCCTGTACGGCTTGCTCTTATTTAGGTAGCTCTAAATAGAATATAGAGCATTCGTTATTTATTTCTATATTAGTTTGTTCAGAATCAAAATTACATGTTATAAGGCTCTTTCTTGTAAGAAGGGCTTAATTAGCAGCGTTCCCGATGTGGCTTACCTTAGAGTTCCTGTATTGATCTCAGTGGAGATCGGACAGCAGTGTTGTGGCATGATAACCTTTGTACGCCGTTTGCTGTTTGGTTTGTGATACTAAGGTGGAATCGCTGTCACATGTGACCGATCGTCACGTGATCGCGATTCCATCGAATTTTGCGTGATTTTGTTTACTCAGATACTAAAGAAAAAGGAAGTACCACGTTCTTGGAAAACATTGATCGAAGGGTGATAGGGCTGATCCGAAAGAACTACTGCCCCATCGCCCTTCTTGATGTCTTTGGAAAACTCTTTCCCTCATTGGTGCTGGTGTGATTGAAATATTGGGTCAAAGAGTCTGGAAACTTTGACTGTTGCCAAACGGGCTTCATGAAGGAAGTTGGCTGCACCCTCAATCTACCGTTGCTTAATTTTTTAAAAGCCAGAACTTTCAAAGATTGGAGCAAAATCTATCTTGCATTCATAGACGTGGCTCAGGCCTTTGCCAGCGTAGATAGAGAAATACTATGTACAAAATTGTTGAGTTGGAATTGTCCAGTAGATCTCCTTCTGGCTATGAAAGCATTCTGTGATTAAGAACCGTCTGAACTAAGCGTGCCTTTTGACAAAGGTGATCAACACACACAGGGGCGTAAAACAGGGGTGCCTGTTAGCATCCTTGTTGATTAATCTGTTCATTTCAGACCTAAGAGAGGTGATGGGGGGTCAAGATTGATTTCCACCCAAAATGAAGGGTAAGCCGCTGGGCTGGATGCTATACGCTGAAAACCTAGTCATCTTGGATAGAGCACCCATTGTCTTGCAAAGAAAATGAAACACGCTCCAGACATACTTAGATCGTAACAGACTAACAATAAAAGTAGTAAAATGCTAAATCTTAATACTGCAAAATCTCAAGGTAAAGAAAAAATGCCTTTCCGGTGGTACCAGGGGAATGAACCATTGAGTGCTGTAGAAACAACAAGATACATGGGTATGTGCATTAATTCTAGCATGAGTGATACTCCGTGGGCCGCTGACCCCCGCAGGGCACTGCAATACATACAAAATGTGACAAGTTCTCGTTAGTTCTGATTATAAAATTATACAAAGAGAAAGTAGTCCCTTTACTACTCTATGGGGCAGAATGTGCATTGAGCCTCTCGTGGGAGCTCTGGGTATCTCTCAAAAGTGTGAGGTATCATTAGGTATGAGTTAGCATTCTTATCAATGAATGCAAAAGTGACATGGAGATCCCTAGCCTTGTACAGGAAACTCATTTTGGAATCAGCACCCCCCATAGTTCGCGAAATTGCAAACAGAGAACAATGAACGTGGTGAGTGGATCCTAAAAAAGTTGATTTACCATTGCAACAAAATCCTGGAAGATCTAGGCTCCTCCACACTTTTATTAAAGTCAAGTCCTGATGCAGTAATGAAAAAACTGTGGAATCGAGATTGGAACATGACCATTGAGTGGAGAAAGAAGTACAAGCTTTATGAGCACTTGATTAAAGAAAGAAAACCCCTGAATGCATTGCCCAAATACCAGGAAAAATTCCCCAGTTTGTACCATCGCAATCTATTCATGAGATTCCGAATGCATCCATTCCGCACAACAGCAATACTAAAGAGTAGAAGATCAAGAGTCTCTGAAGATGAAGATTGTCGATTATACAGTAGCATAGTGGAAACCTTGCAACACCTGACTTTATTCTGTCCCACATTGAGAGACACAAGAACATGCTATTTAGGAGATTTCATACTAGAGAGACCATTTCTAAATGGAGAAGAATGGTGGCAACTTTTATGTTGTGGTCGCACCTCAAAATTAATGTTTGCCTTAACTACATTTTTTTGATGAATTATTTAAATAATTTTCAAAGGAAATGTAAACTTTGGAACTTCCAGACAACTTTCTTAATAGAAAGTTATGATGAGCAGATGTTATTTGCATGCCCTAAATATGGTTGAATGGGCCTCATTACGAGTTTGGAGGCAGCCATGCCCTTAATAAGGGCATGGCTGCCTCCAAACCCGGGTCCGGGTTCCCTGAATGGGGAATTACCGGGCAATTCTGACCTTGGAGGGCCCGGTATTTCCCCATTCAGGGAACCCGGACCAGGACCATCCCCATTCCCATTTGAGCCCCCATAGGGCTCAATGGGATTGGGGAGCATGCTAACAACCGGCCCGTTAATAACGGGCCCGTTGTTAGAATGCTGCATCTCGCGGGACCCGCTAAGGACGTCTGGTAAAACCAGACGTCCAGAGTAGGTCCCGCGAGGGGACCTCGTAATGGGGCGTTAAGGGGTTAACGGCGCCGGGCCCTTTACCCGCGCCGTTAACCCCTTACCGCCCCTCTCGTTATGAGGCCCCATGCCTTTTTTGTTGTTGAATGTTTAGACAAAAATACATGTTTTAACCTAAATGACATGGATGGGATTTGTTATGTTTTCTATCCTTTTGTAAAAGTTTGTAATAAACTAAATACAAATAAAACAATTTAAAAAAAAATGATTCCTGGTTCACAGGACAGCTCCAGCTGAGGGACTGTTTTGCTGCGGAGTGGTGTTACCTGACCTCACAAAGAGTCAAAGAGAGGCAGCCCTCATGGCTACAGTCCTGCTTGGTGCAGCAGAGACAGTCGGTTTTAGGGGAATACATACAGTCTGTCTACAGCTGGCCTTTGCTCACAGTATTGACACATGTAGGATACAGATTCAAATGTGGCTTTAATCATTATATGAAAACCGAGCTACCATACCCAAACTCAGTTATGGGTTATGTTTAAAGAGTGTAACTGCCTCCGGGATGGTGATTTCTTATAATTATGTAGTATGGGAACAGAGGTATATATCTTAAATGCAGCCCCTGCACTGAAGTGATTTGGCTGTCACTGCAGCTGCCAAGACTGTACCTGTGACCTCTGAACCTGCTCGGTGCCACAGGAGAGCATGTGCTGCTGACTTGGATCCTGATGCAGTAGGGCAGAGCTGTGCACTTTGCTTTTGCTATGGATTTTTCCAAAAGGGGGTCTGGTTAGCAGGCCACTCTTTCTGAGATATTATTACCAGCATAATTGTATTATTAATAAAAATCCAAAAACCCAGAGCTATTACACCCTTGCCAGAAGGCAATCAATCCTTCACAGTGGGTGACTTCAGGGGCACCATGAAGTGTAGGGAATGCCTCATTTCTTCAGTGAGGCTCATCTTTCAATATTGTACCAGTGCAATATTGCACTGGTGCAATATTAGGTGCATGAGTTTCAATCATGCAGCTGAGTTACCTTTCAGTATTACAATGATTGTGTCCTGCCTTGCTCTTATTTTAGTCCTGCACTGTTTGGCGTGTTCCTATAATGTAATGGTGATATCCTGTGCCATTTGGGGCTCAATTGTATCAGTCCTGGACTGAGGGTCTCCTTTTATTATTGGAGTGGCGACCTTTAGGAGGTGCTGCAGTTGCAGTCATACATTATGTGTCCTCTTTCTGTCTAGCAGTTGTGTTTCCCTGTCATATGTCAGGTTCATTGATGTCAGTCACACAATGAGGCCCCCCTCTTTTTATTGGATCTTTGAGGTGCTGTGTGAGACACACTTGTTTCAATCCTGCAGTAAGAGTCAGCTTTCAGTATTGTGCTGTTGTTGTTTTATCTGGTTTAAGGTGCACTTCTCTTAGCCATGTAGGAAGTGACACATTTAGCTATTCCAGTGTTACAGGCCATGCGTGAGGTCAGTCTTCCTCTGATAGACACTTTTAATTTCGGCAGTGCTAGGGTTGTGTCCTATGTGAGGTGCAATGTTCTCATTTCCACAGGGACAGGTCATTTCAGGACTGGCTTCCGGTTTTTTGTGCACCTGTTTCAGCCCTGTTCCAAAAGCATCTTGCTGAATGTTGGTGCCTTTCAGCAGGAGCAACTTCAGAAATCATTCTTATGTGACCATTGGCCACATCTGGTAATCAAAAGGCAAGTGTTTTCAATTGTCTACCTGTGTGTGTGCAAACACACATGCAAGCACACCCACATATACACACTCACACACACGCAAGCAGGCCCACATGCACATACACACACAAGCACACTTTTGCAAACATTGGCTAGCGCATACAGTTTAAATTCTAGATGTTGTACAGTCTTTCCACATATTTGTGCACATACTGTAGAGTTCAAAATCCCGAGGATGCACAATCTAGAACCCACTGAGTTTCTGAGAATGAGGCCCTGGTTATTAAAGATGCTCACAGGGAGAAACATAATTCCACAGTAAATGCTTCTGAAACCGTTTTTTTGGGGTGCAATGTCCCTGTTGCACAGAAAGCAACTCCAGCTTGTCCCTCTCTAGTTTCAGCAAGTGGGTCAATATCCATGGGCAGAATTCACATATATGCAGGTAATCACACTTGGAAAAGGTCTTGACGTAGAATGCTAGTCTGAGCTTCCTCATAAAGAGAGGTCACTGGTCATGTTACGTACTAATACATATTGTTGCAAGCTGTTGCAAACTGCAGAACGTCCAGAGTACTGGGGTCTGGCATCAGTTGTGGACTAGGACTAGGCCCCTTCGAATGGAATAGAGGAGATTAGTGTCGGAAGCGGCTGTTGTTCTCTCTTTCGGTCGGCAGTGCGGCTTGACACTACTGCGTGTACTGCGTGCATAGACACGTTACTAGGGCCTTTCCTCTAAGGGTTCGGAGCACGGAGCGCAGAGCGGAGCGGACCCACGGAGCAGACCTACGGCGGAGCACGGCGGAACAGACCCAGGCCAATCCAGACCCAGGCAGACCCAGGCAGATCCAGGCCCAGATCTACGGTGCACTGCCCACGCCCACGCACTGAGCACGACGTACTCAGGTACCGACTCGAATCGAGTTGTCTTTCTTCTGTCATCTCGACCCCCGGCTCCCCTGGCTCCCGACTCCCGCTTCCTGCATTCCGGCTCGCCTTTGGTGGTGACAGGCGAAAAGCGGAGCGGTGGAGCGGCGGAGCCTGGGATGCCTGGGGCCCTTGCCAGGAAGTTGGAGCCTTAGAGTTCTTGAGTTTTCAGCTCGTAAAATAAGCTGAATCTTTTTTCTTTTTTCTCTTCTCTTTTTAAAAAATAAAATAAAATAAAAAAAAAACCTATCCACAAGTGAGCGAGCCCGCTGCCTGCCTCCCTGTCTTCGCTGGTTTTTGACTGATTCAGCACAGTGCGTACTGCACTGTACTGCATAGGCGGCACACAGGTGGCTCACAAGATACTGCCCGGCACACAGTTTGATACACCCACTCAAAGGCAGTTTGCGGGGGGGAACAGAGAGGCTGAACTGTGGACCGCTTGATTCACCCCAGATTCACCCTCTGATTTATCAGTCTGTTGACTGACTTACAAACCCAAACTGACTGAGATCCATACAAACAAACTTGAGTGCCCCACGCTCCACGTGCTTTAGTTCAAATCCATTTCGGTAGAAGTTTGAGGAGATACTCACTGATATTTCAGCTTCTACATACGCCCATTCTTCGTAAAAATACATGGAGGACGATTTGGACTCCGCCACTGCCATGGTGGATCCCTCTTTCGAGGATAACCTTATCGAGTTAGAGGTGGGTGGAGGGGGGACTACATCAAACTCCACTGCCGACACAGGGGCTGAGGTTGAGGCTGAGGCTGAAGGCGTGGGTCACTCACCCCCCCACACCGACAGCTGACAAGTGGTGTTCAGTCTGGAACACACCTGACCCCCACGGTGGTAATAAGTAAGAAAACACTGAACCACGAAAACACCCACCAAAAGGAAGGAAGTACATATGCAAAAGAAACATCAGAGGTAGTAACGGATCTACCAACTGACATTGATCTGACAGTGACTGTACCTGAGGATCAGAGCAACGCTGGGCATGATTCAACAGCAGACAACAATGAACACAACACGGGGGAACTTAAAATACCAGCAAACCTCATAACTAGCAAAAGCAACCCTACACTTCTCCAGGCTGAAGGAGCAACAGGAAATCACACAGCAGGAGAGGCTGCTACACCACGTCAAGATACCCAGGAAGCTCATAAGGGAACAACACTAACTTCCCCATTTACATTTGGTAAAAACACGAAACACCAATCACAAAACTATTTGGCCCAAGAAACCCTGGGAACTGCCTGGAGACCCTGGGAATTACAACTATTTTGTTAAAAGGGAACCAGCGTTTTCATTATTACAGGAAAGACGACACACAAAGACGGGACTGCGGCCTTGCCAAAAGCACTTTTAACCCCAAGGGCATTGGCTGAACGCCCGTAGAAAGAGGCAACAATGGCAGAGAATCTCTGCCCAGTATGGACCTCGGGGCTGTAAGTACTCCACCAGAAACACTCCCTCTAGCAGACTCTATAGCGGAAGGGGCAGCCACTTGGGATAAAGAATCAGATTCAAGGAGTCAGTGCGTCACTGGACAGTCTGGTGGCCCGTTGGCACCGGCTCCCAAGTTGAAGGAGCGCAAAACAAAGCGCCTCAGCAGGCGCAAATATGGCCACTACTCATCGGCCAACAATTTGTTCACCATTAATAAAGTCAGTTCCCACAAACAAACGACAAAGGACCAATCTGGACAGAGAAACACCTCATTCTGCTGACGAGGACCTATTGATGGACTTAATAGCTTCTCAGGTCGAGCAAAGTAAAGATGAACTGGATAGCAAAAGTGCAATCTACCCTAAATTAATAACAGCCTCCACTCTAACGATGGCACCTTTTATGAAGCTGATTGAAACTCAAAATGACCAGTTAAGAGATCAGACCACACTGATCGCAATGTTACACAGCAAAATGATCTTTGTAGAAGGATTCATTACAGCCATCCAAACAAAAATGGATAAAAACGAGGAACAAACCACTAACATCTTGAAGAGTATCCTGGAGCCCGTTATTCGAGACAAAGAGAGAAGAAGATCTGAAAGATTCCTCCCACTTAGACAATTACAAGATCAACTAGTTGGAGAGTCTCTGGTCATGGAAGGCCTTACTAAGAACTGGCCTTGGGAAGGAGAAACTGAGACTCACAATAAACTAGGCAAAACTTACGCAACAGTATCAACATTCACAGATCCAATGCCTGTAACTACAGTTACTGAAGAAACAGAGGCGAAAAGAACAAGCCAAAGCGCAACTCAACCAAATCAACTCAGGCTTGATGAGACTGAAAACATTGTGCCGGTACCCCGGCGGAAAAACCAACAAACGGATCTCACTTGCCCCAGAAGATTTTTTAAGATCTTCGAAAACTGAGCGAGGGAAACAAAGTGTTAACTAAAAAGACAGACTCACCACAGTCGAAGAGACTAGCTTTCCGGAAAAAAATTGAGCAAGAAAAAAAAGCACTGATAAAAAAGACATCGGCCAAGAAGCAGCAAGCAACAACACACACTGATGTGATGAAAATTGGGGGAATGGCAGTGCCTACTAAGAAGGGGACAAAATCAAATGTAAGCACTATTACTAGAAACATCCAAAGACCCAAATCTCCAGAGACGTTTGCTAGAGGGCCAGAGGAACTCACTGTAGAAGAAAGCGCAATAGAGATCTTAGATGTGGATGATCAAAAAACCTCAACACATCTGGCTAAGACTCAAGGGGAGTACGTCGTAAGCAATGAAGACTTATTAAATCTGTCTTTCTACTCGGACGACTCAGAATCAACACGCTCAAACGGGGCAGATGCTCAGTCAGAGAACAGAGAATCAGATCCTGAGTCCTCTGACGAGGAGGTCGGAGAAGAGGCTGAGGAACTGGAAGAGAAATTGAAGGAAAGTACTAAACATGGGTCCCCTATGAAAAAGACCCTAAAAGTCAGATTCTCAAAAGACTGTAGAATTTTTGAAACAGCTAACCTAAGAGGTCAAAAACCTATAAGTGCCTGTGGTGAGTCAAATGAGAACCGAGTCAAACTGACAATAGAAGACTCAGGCTCAGAGCTTCTAACAATAGAAGAGTACAAAACCTGGAATTACTACAGACATGGTAACCAGGAAAAGAACGCGGCTTAAACATCAAAGATAACTTGACCCTCAATAGAGCTAACATTATGAGACTTATAGGGTCAATAGAGGAATTCAAGAAGATACAATTGAGGGATATCTCGCTAATTGAATTCCCAGAAGAAAAGCACTTAGACAGAGTTCTGATGTATACATCGGACAGCAGAACTAAAGACATCTTTACCAAAGAAGGCCATAGACTCCTCACCATGGGCTTCTGGTTAAAAGAAAGAGAAATATTGCCTCCTATAAAAACTTGTAACAACGACAAGGATCATTATCATTCAATTAAACCAGCCTATGCAGAGTCGATAAGCCAGAGAGGCAGGGAGGTTTGTTTCAAAGAACCTCCAAGTAGAAAGCAAGTAACAGGAGACACTCGCCCTTTACACTGGGTAGGACCAAAAGATCAAGGAAGTGAATCGCCATTGTTCAAACAGCCTAGAGTGACATGCCTCGGCAGTTTAAGAAATGACTGGAGCTGGTTAGCGGGCACATTGGCCAGGAAGTCATAATGCCAAAAGCCCTTGGAAAATGTCCTCTTTCAGACCTTGACCATCTGCTCTTGGAACACCAGGGGATTCACGCACCTGTTCGGGGAGTGGGATCTCGTATTTGAGAAATACGACATATTGTGTCTCCAGAAGACTTGGCTGAATGACAAACCCTCTCTGGAGGTACATGAAGTATACTTGAATCCAGCCATTAAGGGGAACCTTGGGCGACCCATGGCAGGATTGATCACAGCATGTAAAAGAACAAATGGCTGGACAAAACTTTGGGCCCAGAATCCCACGCCACTGACTCAGTTTGTGATGCTAATAAAACGTTACGGTCAACATACTTGCCATCTTTTGATATGTAACATCTATTGGAACCCTGCATCACCACTTGCAGCCAACCTCCTAGATACTGTCACGAATTACATCGATGAAGCAAGATCTACTTACAACGTTATTGATGTCCTGGTATGCGGGGACTTGAGCATGGAATGTTTTGACTGCAGGAATTAACTGATAACTAACCCACCAAAAACTGCTAACCCGAAGATACTAAGGGGCATAAGCTTGAGAGAAGAATTGCAAAAAAGAAATATAAATTTGATGAACGGCAACACAAGGGGTGACATTCCACCGAAACCAACATGGAAAAGAGGTGCCCATACTAAGATCTTAGATTACATCTTCGCGTCAGATAACCTATCAGCCCAGATGAGTGATTTAAATGTGATAACATGTAATAATAATGATCACAACATACTGGAGATGGTAGGAAGCCGTGTCGAAGACAAGGTTGGGAAGCCTTTACACTTACTCAATGCTACCAACATAGAGCTCACACCAGGCCTTAAGAATATCTCCCAAAGACAACAGTAAATTAACTATGTCCCTGTTTAATGGCAAAAGTAGAGATGCTTCTGGTAATATTATACACCCAATTCATTATCCAGCAGCCCTGAACATTTTTCAGGTTAAAGCTGGAAATGGCTTAAAAAGTGTTTTCATAAGGAAACACATATTTAACAAGGATGTATATGAAAAGAAAAAGCTAATTAAAAAGCTGGCCAGACAAGTTAAAAAGGGCACACTCCCTGATGCAAAAGAAAAACTGAGAAGAGAAAAACAATTGCTTAAAAATTGGTTGAAAAAACACCAACACCAACTACTGCAGGCAGATGGGGAGAGAATGCTGGGCCTAATGGCCAACAAGAACACGGCTGAGATTTGGAAGTTGCTGAACTCTACAATGGCTCCAAAAGACTCGATTCTTGAAAACTCAATACCATCGTCAGCTTGAGAAAAACACTTTGCAGCCCTGTTTTCTAATAAGCCGGGGGAAGGACATGAGAAGGTTACACTATCGAACCAACCCTGGACTTTTGAATTTGACAGGGAGGAGATACTTACCCTAATAACAAATGCAAGCGCTTCAAGGTCGGCGGGCCCCGACGGCTTAACAAACACGATCTTGAAGCAACACCCTGAACACTTGGCCGATTTTATGCTGTCTCTGTTTCAGGAAATTAAACAAAGAAAATACCAGCTTCATGGACCAAGTCAATTGTGGTCCCAATTTATAAAAAGGGTGAAAGGTCTGACCCTGTGAACTACAGACCAATCGCCCTTTTGGATGTTGTAGGAAAGCTGTTCTCTGCAATACTCCTGAAACATCTGAACATGTGGTCCAAACAAGCAAACCACCAAGATCGATGGCAATCTGGCTTCAGAAAAGGGAAGGGAACTGCCTTAATTCTTTTCCTGATAAACTTGTTCAAATGCAGGGCAAAAGTAATGAAGTGGGAGAATGGAAGAACAGGCTCCCGCCCTTCCCCTCTCGCGCCTGGCCTAGAGGATCACGGCCTAGACACCCTCCATGAGAGGAGTTTGCCTATCTACCAGACGACCAAATACCCTGGTACAGGAACATACGGATGTGCCCATCTACCTGCCCAGCAGCCCGCCCTGTCCATGCCGACACCTGCGGCACGGATCAACTCGACTAAACCTACACGTCGTTAGAGATGCCATGACGACCTAGCCAACGGTCAGCACACCTGTGCAAACATGCACACCAGACACTCCCACACCAATCCACACGAAGAATATACTCAGTGCTATGACGTAGGCGACAGACATACTCACGGACGTGCATCTTTATTATTTTCCACATAGGCTCTCAAAATGCAGAAACGCAAGACGCATCATGAACTTATCTAAAAAGGCTTGCTCACGCTTCTTCTAAGAACCATGTACCATAATGAAGAATATAACGGAGACATGATACTGAGGATAGAGCAATATGATACCGTAACCTAAAGCGCTCTGCATCAAGCGGATTCACCTATGCACCAGGCCCAAGTAGGCCGCAAGCAAAAGTTTCCATGAACATTGAATGAGCAAGAACTGGGTTGCTGACCCTGCAGAATGAGCCCGGCGAGAGTACACCGCCAAGGGCACGATGTTGCAATCTCGCACGCTGCAAGCCAACGCCAAGGTCGCACCTGCAAGATAAACCAGGCACACAGTAGGAAAAACAATATTAATTGTGTTGAATTTTGCCTCAAACACGGTCCCACCTCACGTGACAAAGCCAAACCTGACAAGATGCCAAGCCCAGGAGGAAGGAGACGCCTGAATCCCACGTTTCAAGACACAGGCAGATACAATTAAAAGACTCATTGGACATCTGCAGCAGTGGGAGTAGTCGACCTCCCAACATATGAATAAATCCTCACATTGTTTACACCTACCCATATTAAAACATTGTTGCAAATTACAGGTGCACCGCGAGCTGGGAACAGCGATAGTCCCAGACTGGGAGGCTCGCGAGCGGACCAATCAGAACATGGGGCTCCTATCACTGACGCCATTAACATTGACCAATCTTCAGAGGTCTTCATGTAACAATTTTCATGTATCAAATTGAAGGGACACCCCAGGTATACCACCTGACTAACCCTCAACCACTAATACCATTCTCTATATGTATGCTATACTAACCCTACCACTCGAGTAACCAATCCAGAGTGGAGATAGGTTTTTTGCTAAACTTTCCAAGTGACGCAAGTAGCGCGTCATACTAAGGTAAAAAGGGCCTGCGAGCCCCACGATTGTGTGTGTGTCAGGACGGACGCGTACGCTCCTTGACCCATCCCTGCCGTTTTGTCTAATAAACAGCAGAGTCACCTTGCTTCTTGCGTGTGTCTCATACTCTATCTCTTTTGGGATATACGGGAGGAGTTGGGGCCTCCCTGCCCGGAGGTCTGCGGACGGCCCGGCCGACCCCGGCAGAATTTCCCCCCGACAAGTTGGAGGCACTGCTGAGATCTGTTTAAGATCTGTTTTTTTTATTTTTAATTTTTTTCCAGGTACTCCCGTTGCGAGGAGGCCCGGCGGCGCGGCCCCCTCTGCCGTTGCCCCCTTCTGAGGACTACAGGACCATCGCGGAACTGCGAGAACACCGGACAGCGCAATCCGGATATTGGCCTTCGGGAGCCGGTTGAGAAGTATCCCGCCCGCGGTTGGCGAGTGTCCAGACGTGGTCCAGACGAGGGGAGGTAGCGAGCCGCTTGGAGGGGTGCACGCAGTCGAGCGGCCCCGCATCAAGAGAACTTGGTGAGCATGCCACGCACAACAAGCAATGTGAAATTGTGAGGGAAGGGGGAGGAATTAAATACGGGAGGTGGGAGGTGTTGCACAGGTGCGCGGCGAAGGTTTGACAATTTAGTATTGGCAATGAAATGAATGGTAGCCGAACGAGTGCGAGAGCAGTCGGCTGCATTGCGCGAGAGAGGGGGGTGGAGCACGAAAACATCACGTGCGGCCGCTCGTAGACACTGATTGGCCTAGCTCACAACCATGTGTAAGGGTGTGTGTGTGTGTGTGGTTTCCTACGATTTGGCATTTATTGATCAATGAGTAGATGAGGATCCCTATTGTTCGAGCAAGAAACTCGATAGGTAGATGACGTTTCCCTGTAGGCGGTAGCTAGTTAGTTGCCCAATACGGAAGATAATTGGCTGGTTAAGCCCTCCTGTCGAGGGGTGTATCACACGCGAGGCGACGCAGTGTGCGCAGTCCGATTATATTATTGATTACCTTGTTCCAGGAGTGACAGGAAGACAGCTGTGAGGTTAACGGGGGTAGATTGCAAGTGTATTTTGAACTTAAAGAGTATATGAAGAACTTACCAGTAGCTCGAAGAGATCGGTGACGTCACCAATAGGGCTTTCATAGGATATCCCGAGCACAAGGCATCTTTCCTTCTGAGAGTGGTGGGGAAGAGAACTGTGGTAAGGGAGTGGGAACGGAGATAAACGGTCATGAATTGATCAAGGAAAGGCGAAACGGGGGACGTGGCGGCACACGGAGAACGCCGGCCACGGCAAGTGTAGAAGAAGGAGGAGGAGCAAGTGAAAATAGGATGACTGTATAAGAACGTCATAAGGGGTACGCAGCCGCAGGGGGCTATGTGCGCCTCGGCCACAGGGGCCGTAAGGGTGTCGTGTAAAGGAAGAAAGAAAGAAGAAAATATACAAATGTAAATACCATATTTTAATAATTTTCCTTAGCGGACTATCGCAAGTCCCCAAACTTACGGGGCCAGGTAACGATATAAGGCTGTATATTGTAAACTGCTAGTGAGATAACCGCTACAAAATAGGGGAAGGGTAACAAGTGGAGCGCTACTATGTCACACGGGACAGGATCGGGAGGGTGGGGGAACACCCTCACTACCCCACTACAACACATATGTACCACACTGTCACCCCATAGGGAGAAACTGATCAAGTATAGCATAGAATGGACACAGGGGACGGACAACAAAATGATAACACCATGGCCGCCTAATGGTAGCTTCGATCCATATACCCAACATTCACTATTAAACCATTTGCATAATACATACAAAGGGAAGAAGTTAACAAACCACGTGGAGGTGTTTAACTTATGGAGGATTTTCCAGGGGTCCCGACCAGGACCAAATGGAATGTTCACTGTGGGGGAAATACCGGAAGAAAAAGAGATCAAGGAGGAAGGAGAGGATGGGAAAAAGGGGAGTGAAGACCCAAAGAACACGGGGAACGGACAAGAGGGAGGAGAAAAGAATAATAAATCAAATGAAATAAAAAAGGAACCGAGCAACGATATACCCCTCGTAAAGGTAGTGAAAACAGAGGGAGAGGGGTTGTACCCTTTAAGAGAATTAGGAGAAATAGGAAGAGGACAGTTAAGGGCGGCTGAGGGGTACTCGAACCCGGCATAAGCCCTCCACCATATGTGTCTCATAGGAAGATGCCAGCAGGGGAGGGGAGGACTGGAGAAGAACAAACTGGAAATAGGACATGATGAGTGGGTAGCTGCACAGATACTATTAAAATTACGAGGTTCATTAACAGGAGAAGAGAAGGAGGTAGTAAGGAAAACAGACAGGGATAATACCAGGGAGAGTGGAATGAGAGGGGAAGAGCTGTTACGACAAAAGGAAGAGATTTGGAGGAACGACTAGCAGAGTTAAGGGATGAGCAGAACAAACTGATCAAACAGCTCGAGAGGGAGGAAAGAGGGAGAGCGAGGGAAAGGAAAGAAGGTAAGAACGAATTGGAAAAAATAAGGGAACGAACTGAGGAGCAAAGGAGAGAAACTGAAAGGGTAAAAGCAGCAGCAGAAAGGGTATCAAGAGCAGTGCTGCGAGAGAGGAAAAGGGAAGAAGAAGAGAAAGAAAGAGAAATGGCAATGTGGAAGAAGAGATTACTATCAGAAACGACTAAGAAATACGAAGAAGGGAGGGTGTTAGAGAGTATATTAGAAAGGGAGAGGGTGAGATGGGAAAGGAAGAAAGAGGATGAAAGGATATTGGAAAAGGTGAGTAGTGAAGTAATGGAGGAATTAAAAAGGAAAAGGGAGGAAAATGGTAGGGAGATGGAGGAGAGAAATGAAGGAGAAAGAGAAGATAGGAGAAGGGAGAGTGAAGTAAGGGGGGATGTATATAGAGACACAGAAGTAGCAACAACATCAGCGCAAAGGGGAGCGGTTGGTAAAGGAGAAAAGGGAGAACCGGACCTGATAGACTTAAAAACAGTAACAATCAAGGGAAAAAAGACAGAGTGGGGGCTGCCGTTTATGAGTGACGTTTGTAGTGAGGAAGAAGAAGGAGTGGAGAAGGAAGGAAGAAACAGTGAAAGGGAAAGCCTAGATAAACTATACATCACCCGGACCAACACAGACTCACCATGGATCCGTAGGAGAAAGGATGAACTGGAGAGAAGTGAGGAGGAAGAGCAAGGAATAGCGGAAAGAGAGACACATGAGGCCTCACCGTCCACATCACGCCCTCTCCCACCACACCCTACATGCTCAACCACCTCACGCTCATTACGTACAATAAAACTTGCGCCCTTCACAGACGAACTGACACCCTATGCATATCGGCTTAGAGACCTCCCTAGACGCAGGCAGGAAGGACGACTACACACGCCCACATTAAATACAGGAAATGATGGAAGAAGGGGACAGGATGGAGAAGAAAGAGTTACGAGCAGGGGAAATACGGACGAAATTGACGATGTAGAAGAAAGGGAAGAAGAGGAAGGGTGTGAGGACTCGATTTTATGGAACACAAAGGGTAAAACGAGACATAACCTAATGCCACTTCTGGAGAGGGGAGGAGTTAGACCACAGTACATCCCTTGGAAGCATACAGACAAAGAGAATATAAAGTGCAGGCTCCCATTACTAAGTGGAGGTGCGGGTAAATGGATATATGAAATGGAAAAACACACCGCAGGACAGAAACTGGCAGTGGGAGACGTAAAGGGCCTTCTAATATCGATATTAGGGGATGCAGCGGATGACATTTGGAAGAGAGCGGGATTCCCTGGGGTAACAATAACAAACACATCGCATGATGGGGCACCATTCGCAAACTGCAGACATGCACTATGGCAGGCATTGAGAGTACAGTACCCAGACACATCAGACATAGGAGCAATTACCTCACGCAAGATGCGTGAGAACGAAGATCCTGTTGATTATATCCAGGAAATCCAAGAGAAGTGGCGCATGGAAACTAGAGAACAATGGGACAAAACACCAGCAATATTTTTATCATATACTAGTACAAGGGCTCCCAGAAGGAGTTCAGAAACAACTGAAGAAAGTAGTGGAAATGGAAGCAAAAGCATGGCCAGAAATACAACTGACAATAGTGCACCATTGCAGGACATGGCAAGGAAAAATGAAACAAAAGGAAGAGGACAGGAAAACGGAAGAGGCTAAACTAGTACAGAAAAAAATTACTAAATACACAATGGAAGGGGCACTAATAACTACGCCTACAACAATGACCCAAAGCCCCACACAAGTAGTGGCCGCACAAGATCCCTCCCAAATACCACCCTCACAGACAATAACACAACAGGTGCCGCCACTCCAACCATAGACGACCAACATGGGAGGAGGATACTCAATGCCAGGAGCTGGGTATTATAATTACAACAGGGGAAGAGGAGGAATTATGAGAGGGAAAGGATACGGATATAACACACAACAGCAGGTGGGAGGACTTAGAAATTCCTACCCCACAGGGCAACCAGTATACCAGGACAACACAGGGAGCTTTCCATGGCAGAATTGGGAACCACCGGTGTGTTGGAGTTGTGGATTATTAGGGCACATGTCACGCACGTGTAGAATAAGACCAGGAACACCATCATGGAGTGAACAGGGACAACCAAGGCCCACACAGGAACAGCAGGGCATACAGCAACAGCAGACGTTGCAACAGGGAAATGAACAGCAACAACTAATAACACAACAACAGCCACAGACACATTCACTGCCACAAAAACAGGTAGCGATAACACAACAACCCCAAGCACAACAAACACAACTGGGTAGGGTGACGGTCCTGGGACACAACCCTTACACAGGAAATGGTCAATCGTTGTACCCTCAATAGGACAGCCCACAGACGGCCTTGGTGTGTCCCATCCTGCCAGTAACACCTAATAGTGCGGAGGAACCACTCATAGAGGTAACGATAGGTGACAAAAAATTATCATTCCTTGTTGACACCGGGGCGACCCGGTCTTGCATAAGGGAAGGTAAATTTAAGATGTCAGGCGAAGCCATGAACACCCAAGGATTCTCTGGGGCTAGAGGGTTGGTTCCTTTTACTGATAACATTCCCTTATCTATAGGAGATTATGACATGTCAGTTCCACTTTTATATTATAGTGCCTCACCAGTAAATATACTGGGGAGAGACATAATGAACAGGTTGAATATGACAATCTCCTTTACTGAGGACGGCATAATTTGCTCTACTCCAGGGATTAACATGCTCACAGCAAGACAGATTATGCAAGCATACTGCGGACAGACAGCGATTAGGGCGGAGCCAGTAGATGGCGAACTCTTCCAGTACGGGACAGACATGGCATTTGCATGGATGCCAGGGATAGAGGGAAAGATCTGGAGGAGGCCAGCAGCCTATTTGTTCAGACCAGAAACACCAGTCAATGAACCAGAAGGAAAGGTGGTTCCAGTGGACATTGAGAGCATTATAGCAACAGCTGATTACATTGCTGTACATGCCCAAAACAGAGAAGGAAGAGCATGGAGGGCAGTGATAGCACTAGCAGAAGGATGTAGGCTCACCCAGGTGTCAGATGAGGAGCTGTTCTCAGAAGAAAAGGAGGAAGGTGAAATGGTGTTTATGATGAGTGTGGAAATATGGCTAAGAGTGGCGCACAAACAAGTAGCACAGAACATTGCAATGGCACTTGAGGCACCCACATCCACCCCAGTTCCCTTCTTTAAGGAGGATATGACAAAGGTACCCACATCATTGTGGACTACTAGCCCCTATGACGTGGGGTGCATAAAAAGTATAGGGGGAGTAAGGATAAAATTGAAAAAAGGTGCAATACTCCCCAGAGTGAAACAGTACCCACTATCAAAAGAGGCAGATGAGGGCATATATGAAACCATAACGGCCCTTATAAATAATGGCATATTGGTCCCCTCAGAATCACCATGTAACACGGCTGTATACCCAGTGCGCAAGGCTAAAGGGGGGTCTTGGCGCTTTATACAGGATCTCAGGCCCTTGAACAACATAGTAGAAGCAGAATATCCCATAGCCGCAAACCCAGCCACAATATTGTGTGGCATTCCAGCGGAAGCATCACGATTTACGGTGATCGACCTTAAAAATGCTTTTTTCTCAATACCGTTGCACCCAGACTCACAAGATCTGACAAGCTTCACTTACAGAAACACAAAGTGGAAACACACCAGATTACCACAAGGGTACTGCGAATCACCCTCAATATTCAACAGAGTAATACAGATGGATTTGGGTAACATTGAAGTGGAAAGCACAGTGTTGCAGTATGTCAACGACATAATAATTTGCTGCACAAACGAAAGAACATGCAGAGAGGACTCATTAAAGATGCTGACAATATTGGCTGAAAAAGGTTACAAGGTAGATATGGAAAAGTTAAGTACTGTCAAGAACAGGTACTTTACATTGGTCAGCTCATATCCCAACATGGAAGAAAGATTGCACCACAAAGGGCACAGGCCATTTCAAACACACCAGTGCCACAAACAGTGAGGGAACTGCAGCAGTTCCTGGGTCTGTGCAACTACTGTAGAGCATGGGTATTTGATTACAGCTCATACATAGGACCCCTGCTTGAGGGGTTAAAGGAAGCTAATAAAGGGGAGAAAAAGTTGGGGTGGACAATGGAAATGAGAGAGGCTTTTGATGAACTGAAAGATGCGATATCAACTGCTCCGGTACTGGCAACCCCAGACTATGAGCGACAATTCTTTATATTTTCACATTGCGACTCAGCAGTAATGAAAGCAGTGTTGTCTCAAAAAACAAGCATGGGCTACAAACCAGTAGCATTTTACAGTGGCCACTTAGACCCTGTGATGTTAGGTCATTTCCCTTGCGAACAAGGTCTCGCCGCAGCTGCTTTTGCGGTAGAAAAAGCATTAGCAATAACCATGGGGTGCCCAACTACACTGTTTGTGGAACATGCACTATTTGCAATATTGAATAAACCTAAGTCCACCCTAACCACGCAAAGGGCATCAGGTAATGAGATCATCTTATCCAGAGCTGAACTATCAATTGTTAGATGTAGCACGGTCAACCCTGCAAGGTTCCTAGCAGAAGTAATTGAGGAGGGAGATTATGCCCACGACTGTACGCAAATAACTGAAATGTACTCATGTACTAGAAAGGTTGAAGAAAACGCACTAGAGGGAGGTGAGCTCCTGTTCATTGATGGGTCATCAACTATCGACCAAAGGGATGGTATAAGGAGGACTGGGGCAGCAGTGGTAAAAATGATGGAGGTACCGGTGTGTGTGGCAATGAAATGTGTACAATTACCACAGCATTACTCCGCTCAAGCAGCAGAATTAGTTGCACTGATTTTGGCGTTGAAGGAAAGCTTTGACAAACGAGTGACCATATATTCCGACAGCGCATATGTCACGTCCACTGTTCACTCAGGGCTGTCGAAATGGAGAAGAAGAGGGTTTAGGAGAGCTGATGGCACTCCAGTGCAACACGCCCTCCTATTGGCTGAACTAATTGAAGCAATAAATGACCCCCAAGAATTAGCTTTGGTCAAATGTACCGCACACACCAATGGTGAAGACCACATCTCAAAAGGGAATGCAGCAGCAGACGCACATGCGAAGTATGCTGCATACTTTGGTGAGATATGGAACCCCCCAGAGTCACAGAGAGGGAGAGGGAGGGGAATGGCTAAGGAGATGTTGATAAGAGAAGGGTACACCCATCTCCCAGCCACACAGATTATGGAGCTACAAGCGGCTGCACCAATGGCCGAAAAGGAAATATGGGTAAAAAGAGGATGCACAATGTCACCAACCAACGCACTATGGCGCCAGGGTGACACTGGAAAGATTGTAATACCACTGGCACTATTGAACACCGCCCTGAGCCAACTACATCACCCAGCCCACACAGGCAAGGAAGTAATTGCAGCACGAATTAGGGAAGACTGGTTCTGCCCCGAGTTAAATTCTCATGTGTCAAATTTTATCAGCAATTGTCTCACATGTCAACAGTTTACGGCCGGTCACACTCTGAAGGTGATAAGAGGTACTATACCCCGGCCAGAGGGACCTTTCCGACATCTCCATATTGACTATGTTGATATGATCAACGTATGTCAAGGAAATAGGTATATGATTGTAGTAGTATGCCCATTCTCGAAGTGAATTGAAGGGGGGCTGTGTTCACACCCAGATGCATTTAGAGCAGCTAAATTCCTAGTGAGGGAGGTCTTCCCCAGGTGGGGAGTGTGCGAGGTACTGAGGTCAGACAATGGCCCACATTTCGCAAACGAAATGTTCCAGCACAACACATCCTTACTGAACATCAAGCATAAATTTGCATGTGCATACCACCCACAGGCCAACGGTTTATGTGAACGCCTGAATGGCCTATTAAAGGATGCAATTGCAAAAATACAGCAAACAACAAAGAAGAGTTGGTTGTATTGCCTTCCGCTAGCCCTATTTGAACTAAGGAATAGACCAGGTTCCGACCACCACCTCACCCCTCACGAGGTGGTTACCGGACGTCAAATGCGCCTTCCCCTAACGCCAACATCAAGAGCATTTACTGACCACGAGAGTACTGCAGATGTCCTTGGTGATGAAATGTACCAATATGTGTCTTCTTTGATTACTAGTGTAGCGTTTGTGTCTCAACAGCTCGAGCGCACGCGGGGCGGGTCTAACAGCGATCAACAAGAGGACGTGGATAAAGAATTGGAAAAGGAAAGACTGTGCAAAGTTGCTAAAGGTGACCACGTACTACTTCGCAATTTCAACAGAAAGTGGAACAGTCCACGATTCACTGGCCCCATCTGGTAGAGGAGGTATCAACGAGAGCAGTAAAACTACAGGACAAACGTGCCTGGAACCACCTACACGACGTAAAGATCTACAAACTCCAGACCCGCCCCAGCGCCACCGACAGGGCCACTGAAAGAACAACAGCAGCGTCACCAACGAAGGAAGAGACTTCTACCGCAACTAACGGCCTAAGTGTCCCCATACCCTGCCACCCCCCAGATTCCCCAGAGACAACTATTAGAAAAGAAAGGGGTGATCCCCATACCGCCCACCCCATGGTTACACGATCAAAGGGTAAAGAGACTTCCGCCAGTTGACCCCCAAACCCTCTGCCCATTGACCCCCTACCCACTGTAGTAATAACGGAACTGAAGGACCTTGTTTTGCACATATACACATGTAAAAACCTGAATGTTCTCTTTCTTTTCTCTCGCACATGCAGGTAAAGCGTATTATTGTACTGTTAAGAAAGTAGATAACTAACCAATTCACTGCCCAGGAGTAGATGGTACCCTCAGACGATAATTACCTAGGAGAATTGTCACACCAATTTGTATATGAAATAAAACGGCCAACGTACCTGAAAAGAAGGAGGGTACGTGTCTACTACACAGCATTCCTCTTGGCCATAGAAACATTCAATGCCCCACCTCCAACCATACTTTCCTGCCCTAAGAGATAGATCGCTTAGATTGGCATGGGAACAGCTCTTCGCCTGGGCACTGAATGACTACTTGATAGGGAGAGCTTAATAACAATAACTAACCTTAATAACGAGCATATTAAGAATTTTCAGGCGGGCAACTGTAACGTCGCAAGAATAAGCTGCCGGACTGCAGCAAGGTAAGAGCAAAATGCCGGTGAAATTAGTATTTGTAATAAAATTGATAGGGATTTTAATGATCACCGGGTTCTTGGCTGCCTCTGTATGGCAGTACAGCTATGCTATTGATATTATTGCTGTACCCAAACCTAATATAACCCCACCCCCAGCTGCAACAAGTGTTATGTCAGGTGGTACTAGTAAAATCCCACACAAGGAAAATAGAGTTAAACGCAGCACATACTCAGATAATAAAGGCATTGACAACTATGTACAAGATTCAGCACACATCTCAAACAACATATGGTATCAACACATGACCCACATAGGTAAGCAGACAACAGAAGACAGCTGCTACGTTTGCTCATTGATCCCATACGCCATGAGCGCTTCTCGAACATTTGTTGCCACGGGGATAGATGGAAAAATAGCACGATGTATAATATACCTGGCACTGTTCCAGACGAAAGGAAGATTTCAAGGGACAGTGGTGCATCTGGTGTGGAAAATACGAGATACATATCCATATAAAAACAACTTCCTTAAGACTTATTTGAGTTACCACAAGAGCAGGTTACATGCTGAAGGATTCAAATACATAACAAGTGGTCCTGAAAAAGGAGAAACAAAGAAAGTAACACTGCAATACCTACCATGTGATTGGTACGCTACTGAAGTCCCTGGTAAAAACGGATGTTGGGAAAGACCACTGATGATAATAACAGGGAAGGTGTACATGGACAACAAATGGGACACAGGAGTGGTTGGCAGCAACATGGTAACAAGAGAAAATATTTCAACTATTGATGGACATAACCATAGATGTTGGATGACTTGGATCACGTACGTACCCATGCTCACGTGGATGGAGAAGAATGAAGACCCAATAACAATACTGCCGCTAACTGCACCTAAGGTATGCTACCAACATAAAGGAGAGGTGGATGTAGGATACAACACCAACTGTGAAAGCGTGATGGAGTTACCTGAGGGGGGAGCAGGAACAGCAGTAGTAATGGACTATTACTGGGCCTGTGGAGACAAGGCGTACCACACACTGCCCCCTTTGAGGAATGGTGTATGCACTATAGTACACGTTAATGTACCATCACTAGTGGTACCCCAGAAGCATGTGAATATGGCGAATTTCCCCAAGATGGATGAAGGGAACAAAAGGAAGAGGAGATCTGCACAGCCTCGGAAAGGGCCAGAGAACCGACGCAACGGCAACAACACTGTCCTCAACAGAAGGAAAAGACAAGGAGAACCTCTGACAGGAAATTACCTGTGGGGAAGGTCGGAAACAGCACTCACCTCAATTCCGCCAGAACACAGAATATTCAGTAGAGCAGCTATGTTCTTCTCCTCAATAATACATCCTGGACTGCAGGCCTACGCAAACGCGAAATGGCTCCAGATAACTAGGTGGGAAATAATGATGACAATTAACTCTACAGTAAATGGATTCAACGCAATAAAAGAGGAATTGCGAGCAGTAAGAATGGTTGCACTACAGAACAGATATGTACTGGACCTCCTCACAGCAATGGAAGGAGGAGTTTGCACAAAGATAGGACAATCATGCTGCACATTCATTCCTGCTAACGATGCTGATAATGGTACACTCACGGAAGCTGTGTCACAATTGGCCCAGATGCACTCAAAATTGATGGATGAAAGTAAAGGTGTGAAAAAGGATGAGAGCTGGTTTTCAATATTATGGTCATGGATGCCATCTTGGCTGTCAGATGGACTGAAGATTATAGTTGGATGTACTATTTTGGCTGGAGTTGCACTGATCATAATAAGATTTTGAAGGCCCGGAAGGCACGCACCACAGACGAGATGATTAAAATGGTTGGTATACACCTCTTGATGCCAACAGATGACGGCCAACACACAGGCACAATCATAAAAGAGAGAGAGAAGTTGCGCAACCAGATCATTACCAACCACCTGGACCCACCATCTGTGAAGCTCGAAAACCCAAGAAACCCAAGGAGCTACATAGGGAAATGGGTATACTGCACTCCTGGAGGAACCTGTGAATATATGTATTGGTCATTTGAAGACCATGTTAACCACTATGGACATTTGGGAGGAATAACTAAAATATGGAGAGTAAGAGGAGATAAGGAAAAGGATATGTTTGTGGTCGACAAGTTTACCAGAGGGGGGACTGAAGTGGGAGAATGGAAGAACAGGCTCCGCCCTTCCCCTCTCGCGCCTGGCCTAGAGGATCACGGCCTAGACACCCTCCACGAGAGGAGTTTGCCTATCTACCAGACGACCAAATACCCTGGTACAGGAACATACGGATGTGCCCATCTACCTGCCCAGCAGCCCGCCCTGTCCATGCCGACACCTGCGGCACGGATCAACTCGACTAAACCTACACGTCGTTAGAGATGCCATGACGACCTAGCCAACGGTCAGCACACCTGTGCAAACATGCACACCAGACACTCCCACACCAATCCACACGAAGAATATACTCAGTGCTATGACGTAGGCGACAGACATACTCACGGACGTGCATCTTTATTATTTTCCACATAGGCTCTCAAAATGCAGAAACGCAAGACGCATCATGAACTTATCTAAAAAGGCTTGCTCACGCTTCTTCTAAGAACCATGTACCATAATGAAGAATATAACGGAGACACAATACTGAGGATAGAGCAATATGATACCGTAACCTAAAGCGCTCTGCATCAAGCGGTTCCACCTATGCACCAGGCCCAAGTAGGCCGCAAGCAAAAGCTTCCATGAACATTGAATGAGCTAGAACTGAGTTGCTGACCCTGCAGAATGAGCCCGGCGAGAGCACACCGCCAAGGGCACGATATTGCAATCTCGCACGCTGCAAGCCAACGCCAAGGTCGCACCTGCAAGATAAACCAGGCACACAGTAGGAAAAACAATATTAATTGTGTTGAATTTTGCCTCAAACACGGTCCCACCTCACGTGACAAAGCCAAACCTGACAAGATGCCAAGCCCAGGAGGAAGGAGACGCCTGAATCCCACGTTTCAAGACACAGGCAGATACAATTAAAAGACTCATTGGACATCTGCAGCAGTGGGAGTAGTCGACCTCCCAACATATGAATAAATCCTCACATTGTTTACACCTACCCATATTAAAACATTGTTGCAAATTACAGGTGCACCGCGAGCTGGGAACAGCGATAGTCCCAGACTGGGAGGCTCGCGAGCGGACCAATCAGAACATGGGGCTCCTATCACTGACGCCATTAACATTGACCAATCCTCAGAGGTCTTCATGTAACAATTTTCATGTATCAAATTGAAGGGACAGCCCAGGTATACCACCTGACTAACCCTCAACCACTAATACCGTTCTCTATATGTATGCTATACTAACCCTACCACTCGAGTAACCAATCCAGAGTGGAGATAGGTTTTTTGCTAAACTTTCCAAGTGACGCAAGTAGCGCGTCATACTAAGGTAAAAAGGGCCTGCGAGCCCCACGATTGTGTGTGTGTCAGGACGGACGTGTACGCTCCTTGACCCATCCCTGCCGTTTTGTCTAATAAACAGCAGAGTCACCTTGCTTCTTGCGTGTGTCTCATACTCTATCTCTTTTGGGATATACGGGAGGAGTTGGGGCCTCCCTGCCCGGAGGTCTGCGGACGGCCCGGCCGACCCCGGCAGAATTTCCCCCCGACAGTAACTAAGCAAAACAAGATCTACATTGCCTCTATAGATTTTGCCCACGCTTTTGACTCAATAAACAGGAAAACTCTATGGGGAAAACTGTCAAAAGGGGGCTGCCCGATCGACCTGAGGGAAACACTGGAACTCCTGCATTCTGGAACAACACTAAGAATACGTTTGGACAGAGCAGGAACACTTTCTAGCGAAATTGGAACATCAGCAGAGATAAAACAGGGATGCAGACTAGCACCGGCTATATTCAATCTTTACATATCTGACATCGAGGAGGCGTTTGAAGATTTGAGGTGCTTCTGCCCAAGGATTGCAGGCATCCCAGTGGGAAGACTACTTTATGCAGACGATCTCCTTATTATGGACCAAACAGAAGTAGGGCTGCAAAGACAGCTAAACGTCTTGTCTAAATACGTGTGTGACAACTCTCTAACCATCAACCTCAAAAAATCCAAAATTATGGTTATAGGAGAAGCAAATAGAACCCGCAGGATGAAAAGAAGCTGGAGTCTCCAAGGGGTCAAAATACCCGAGGTTACATCTATGAAGTACTTGGGGCTAACTGTGAATACCAGCATGGTAGACTCATACAGGGCAGCAGCTGTGAAGTCTAGAGCCAAGAACCTAGCAACTCAGGCTAGAATAATCAACCGCAAGTATGGAAAATTCACTCTACTTCCCATTATTAACTTTTACAAATCAAAGGTGATCCCGATCTTGACGTACGGCTCTGAAACGCAACTACAACTTGCAGGCTCTCTATGGAAGCAGGTTGAGGGAATATTTTGGCGACAAGTTTTGAACATGCCAAGATCCCTACCGGTAGAAGTGATCAGGAGAGAAATGGGAATGGTATCGTTGTATACTATTATGGTTTGGAAATCACTGTCGATGTTGAGGAAATGCTTACAACCACCAGGCGAAGGAGGGTATGAAGTACTACAAAAAGCTATTTCCTTAAACAGTGAGAAATCTCTAACTGGATGGAGACTTACTTGTGTGGAGATATTGAATAGTCTTGCACTGAATGAAGAGACTTTACTGAAAATCCTGACCATGTTAAGAAAAAACTCTATGACCTGGTTTGGATAGACACAGGTGAACGGATCCGGACCATGAAAAGTGGTGGGGGGATAACGAAAGACGTTAGGAAACGTGGTCAAATTCCAAACTATCTGACAAAGTTTCCCTGTCCCACAATTAGACAGGAATTCATGAGGTTCCGTTTTAATCTGTTTCCTACAAAAGAGGTTCTCGAGATACGCACAGTACTCTCGGAGAAAAACTACACATGCCGGCTTTGTAATGGCTCGCTTGAAACTTTAGAACACTTAACAACTGAATAAGAGTCATTGGGCCTCATTCCGAGTACGGCGCTAACCAATGGCGCTATTAACGCCTTGGTTGACGCCGTACCCGGACCGGCAGCGCCTTGGTGGTTGGCGGAATTACCGCCCCATTCCAAGGTTGGCGGGGCGGTAATTCCCCAATCCCCATTTACCCTTCCCCATTCCCATTCTTGCCCCATAGGGCATAATGGGAGTGGGGAAGGCGTCAATTACGCCACCGTAAATTACGGTGGCGTAATTAACATCAAGGTCCCTTAGCGCCATGGTATTTAACGCCTGCTAAAAGCAGGTGTTAAAAGCACCATGGCGCTAAGGGAACTCGGAGTATGGCGGTAAGGGATTACCGCCACCGCTCTCGTTAGCGGTGGCCGCTATCCCTTACCGCCATACTCGGAATGAGGCCCATTGAAGGATTTAAGAACTTTATATCTGGGACACTTGTACCAGAAGTCAGCAACATTACTACCAAACTCATTCTGGGTCAGCCTGTGTCAAGGGAGAAGAAACACAGAGATTCTAGCTCTGATGGCTTACGTCAAAAAAATCTTTGAGAGACTAACGATAGAAGAAGACGGGGAAAAGACTTCACCGAGATGAGAAGAATAAAACAGATGACGATGGAGCGATTTTAGACTTTCAGGATGGGAATGGGGTTTTTCTTCACTATTAAGAGTTTGAATGTTTTTTTTTCTTTTTCTTTTCTTCTCTTTTTAGTAAACAGCATGAAAAAAAGTAAACTTTAAAAAATGCTAAATAAAAAAATAAAAAACAAGACTATGATGGGTTATGCAAAATGGCCGGCACAACAAGCTGTGTGGCATGGTCTTGTGCATCAATTTGGGCCAGTTGGATGACCTAGTGCACTGTGCAGCTGGTAGATTGAATGTTAATGGCCCAAGGTGCTTTATAATGCACAGTTTGCCATAATGATTCCAATAATATGCCCTGGATACAACCTAAACAGTCTGTAGTGATAAGTTATTATTTGGAGCATGTGAACGTGGACTGCTTGTAATGTGTGATCCTTGTCGCATCATGGCCTGCAGTCAGTGGTTGAAGTCAGTGGGAGCTATCGGGAGCGGTTGCCACTACACTGGAATTGGTTTCACCGTACATTCACCAAGCCTGAAGGGCATCTCAGAATGAATGAACTCTGCCTGGCTCCATGGTAACTATCAGAAGCTGGAGGAGGTTCTGCTAAGGCTAAGAAATGATCCCCCACAACACCCCATCTCTCCCTGATTTTTGGAAAACTGGTCAAGTTGCTGTCTCAGGTGAAATGCTGAGATGTTACAGTTGATAAAGTTCCAGGCCATCACCATTGGAATTTATTTGAACACTAGGTAGCTACATGGGATTTGCCCCGAATTGCCACTTGGAGAAGTGTGCAGTTATAGTAGGTGCCTTACTGGCTAGTCACTTGGACAACTGCAATGCATTGCTGTGGGATGCTTCAGGACCACAGACTATTTATCTCCCGCAACCGGTTGCACTAAAGAAGATGACAAAAGTTCAGTCTTGGCAACCAGCCTCTGTAATAAATTATGAAATTCTACCTGTGACAGCACCCATTTGTCCAGTTGGTAGCCCCCTGCTGAAGCAGCTGCTGTTCAGGTAGGTGTTAAGTATGGGCTCCAGCAGAGCTATGTTCAGCAAGTAGAGGCAATTGATTTCACAAAGACATATATCAATGTTACAACTGACTGACCAACTGAGATAAAAGAATGCACAACTTTATAGAAGACATACTTCTTTTGGGATCTGTGTAATCACTGAGAAATAAAAATGTGAATACGCAAATACCGATTTAATTTTCTTTTTTCAAACATTTCCCTGCAATTATATGTGGAGGGAGACCCCTGCATCCCCCCCCATACTACCTCCCTCCACACATATAATTGGGTGAACATGTGCTTTTTCGAAATTCAGTATTTTCGCCTTATACATTTTCGTCAGCACAGTCATTGACTGATACCCTTCTTTTGGCTGTTCCATCCAATTGGCCGTCAATATGGCCCATCCACAACCCCTTGAAACATGTGTTGCACCTTGTTCCTTCCCCCACTGGTGTCACAGTTCATCTACTTTTTTTGACACACGTCCACCACTGACTACGTCAATAAAACAAGAAGCTGGGGATATCTATTATTCGGTGATGTAGGACGCAAGGAGGGTGGTCCTTTGGCCATAGCCGCAGAACTGGATGTGCTTATGTCCCAGTTTAGGGAGACCTGAGATTCACAAACACAGGCTGGGTGACCCTGTGCTGATCTGAGGGGTGCACAGTTAATATAATGAGGTTCTGACCAGTAGATTGCGATCGATTCAGTCCCATTCAACTTTCATCTTCTGCAGTATGATAGCAATGCTGCTTATGCAATATACCATTAACAGGCTACGTGGGAGTACATGCACTACGAAAAATGAATTGACTCATCTTGTTACTTAATCATACATATGTGTGCATAGAATATTATATATATTTCTCTCACAACGTCTGCACATTAGATTCTGTGACTGATTACAGCCCTATCATCTTCTCTTCTAAAAATCAGGTTCAGTTGGGCACTGCCCCCCTTTGGTATAGCTGATTTCACAGCCATAATATCCTCACATGAGAATAGGAAGGTTGGTTAAATGAGTAAAGATGGCTCAATACTTTAATGTTAGGGTGAGCGTTGTTGTGAACAATTAAACGAGCACCAAGCCCACTGTACATTTTGCACTTAGTGTTTCAAGCATATCCCTTTTATCACAGACATATTTGTCAACAAAAATGTTTTTGGTCGTTACTATTTTCCCAATATGCTCTTTGATTTTATTCATAGTGGCCAGTAATAATCACTGGCCCTGTTGTTTGCTTTCACCTTTTGTAATAGTGATATTTGAAAGAGAATACAGTGAGGGTACCAGACTCTCCATCTTGGAATGATACCCTTACTTCAGAAAATAATGTATATGGTTATTCTGGGTATTGATCATGTGCTTTGCTCAGTACTACAAGTGTAATGTTCTTAGGCCAACTGCAATGTATAATAATGTATAATGGAAGTGATTATAATAATGAACATTTTAAAATGTCCAAACAAGACAGTTTGCAATGTAAGTACAGTTAAATCATTTCCTTTTTTAAATATCTTCTTTTGCCGGGAAACCCCAACAGTTTGTCTGTCAAAATGTTCTTCTTACTTTTCTTAGGTTCTTTTTTCTTTGATATGTAAAATAGTCAGATGTAAAAAATCTAAGTTGTATTGCTATGACAAATTTATTGTAAACTGTATATTTTTAACTTTTTGTAAAAAGCGAATAATCCTTCCGTCTTGGAAATAGGCGCAATCTTCTGTGAGCAAAAAGGCAATGTTTAATTTTGCACGCTGGCCCCTGATACACTGGTAGGTCTTCAGTAGCCGTGCATTTGTTACAGCCTGGTCCTCTGGCCACTTGCAAGTCCTGTCAGAACTCCACCACCTGCAGCCAAGACTATCCACTCCCCCCTCAACCCCCAAGTCCCACATTTGGACAATGCTTCCTCGGTTTGATGGCGACATTCCTGAAGGAAACACACACAGATAATATATGTCTCCAAATGTCAAACTGGTCCCACTCCTGGGGAGGTGGCTCTTTCACTGATGCTCTCAATCTACTTGTAAAGTACCCCAATTGGTTTATCTCAGGGCATCTTGTTGACAGCAAAGGCTGGGTAGCGATAGCAAACATGCAGCAGACGATACAACTCTCGGACACAGAGAGAAAGGGAGAAAATGAGGCATAGTGAGAAAGAAAAAGAAAGCAGAGAGAGTGAGAGCTAGAGACGGCAAGTCTGAGAGGACTAGATCGACATATGATATGCATGGTACAGATGGTTTACGTTATAAAGTGTCTTTTAAACACAAGGACGAACATGATGAAGAGTTCTGATGTGCGCATAAAATTTAGTAGGAGAAAGAAGGTCATTCTTTTAAAGGAAAGTTGTCCCAACACAGGGTGAGGGAAACTGAACTATAACCATCTCTAGTCATGAGAACAATATGTTGCTTTTAAGCGGCTTCACTTCAACACTACAGCTAAGTCAATGCCTAGTCTGGGATGCTGAGGAAAACCCTTATTGATGTATTTTTATGTCCAGTTCAGTACTCTGGATGACAACCCTTGTATAACACCCCCCTCTTAGAATCCCCCTGACCCCACTGAGCCAAGAAGTAGGTTTGTTTTGCAAATTAAAAGGTTTATTTGAAAAATATAACAATATATATCTATCACACTTTTATAATAAATTAATATCTGATAGTACACTAAGACATATGATGTGGATCCACAATGGGTAATGTTACAGTGGTACACTTGATTACTTCGGAGTAGTATAGAGGATGAGGTAGCTGAAAATGCTTGATGGTTTCAAGGAAATGCAAGGTGGAATAAAATGCAGTACAGCAAATAAACTTGATATGATTTCAACCAACAACAATGTAATCACTTTTTCTCTGGAAATTCACCCCCCCTATATGCAATGCAAGGAGATGTGTTCAGGAATACAATCAAATACAATACAGAATTCAGTCCCCCCCCCCAGCAAGCTTAGACAACAGGTATGCTTTTTAAAACACGGGCAAGAGTGCTTTGTAATGTGGTGGCAAGGAAGTGAAAAATGCAAAAATTGATTTTAATTCCCTGCAGGAGGTTCAGGGTTCAGGGTGAGGGAGAGATACTTTATATTAGTTCAGGCTCACTTTAGCAATGCTCTATGCATAACTACCAGGTTGCAAACGGATTTTTAACAAAGGAAAGAATGGAGCTGCTATTTTGACAAATGGAGAAATTGAGCCAAATCGCAAATCGCGGTAAATTTCGCGAGTGCGTAAATTGCGATTGCGGAAAAAGTATAGGGAGTAGGAAGTCGGTTCTAGGTTCGTTGGAAAGTCACAGCTTTAAAATGAAAGTAAAACTTCGCTCCTAGCCCAAACGGTTCAAGAGATACGGACGATTTAATAAAGGTAGTTTTTTGGATTTAAAGTAAACTCAAAATGACAGGTGACAGCTTGCAGCTGCAGAGTTGACAGGTGACAGTTGTGCAGCTTTAAAAATGACAGATGACACGATTTCTAGGAGGCTGTTCTAATTAGGTTAAAATAGTTTGGATTAGATTATTTTAACTAAGAGATTGGGTTCTGCACAGTTCTGGCGGATACTCACTCCTAATTTTTAAATGAATTGGCCTCGTCACGGATCTGGTCAACATGTCCAACGGCGGTTCTCTCTGCTCGGCGGGTCAATCAGGCACCGGTTCTGCTCACAGCGATCCGGATCTCTGGTTCTGCTCACAGCGGTCTGGGTCTGGTCTGCGGTTCCGGCAAAAGTTCTTGGCAGAGAATTCAAACAGCTCGCCCGGCTGTTGAATAGTTTGGTTAGGTTTGCTGGATTCTGAAGGCCTGCTGAGAATACTTTTGCTTGCAGTGGGACTTCTTGGTTCAAATTTCTGTAGTCTCTGTTTAGCTTGGAAGTCTAAGTGTTGGATCTCTGGAGGTGAAGTCGTCGGTCAGCACGCTCCGCAGCAAATGGAATTGAATGTCCCTACCTGTCCCAGCAGTCTCTTTTTATGTGTTTTTGAAGTGGGTGTGTGCGTGGCATAACTGAACCTGCCCCTCTCTACTTGTCATTGGCCCAATTCTCCCCTCTCCCATGATTGAAGGAAGGAAATGAATTGTCATCATGGTGAGCTCTGTTTATGGGTCAGAGGATCCTCCCCTGGTCAATTTGCCCACAAATCTATATTTGATTCAAATACATATTTCCCAGATACACAATTTGTTGAAATTACATGTACACATTATATATTCCTTATGGTCCATGCTTGTCCGCCTCTGATCTTCCTGGGGGCTTGCATTAAAAAATGACAACCTTTTGCGCTTTTTGACTGGTTTTGCAATATCGGACATTTACCCAAAATTACACAAATGTGCGCAAGGAGTATGGACATTAATTGATGAAGTGTCAGATTTTTAACATGCAGACATTTGGAGTAAGACCCTATTTTCCGCTAGCAACCCCCCAAAATACACCACAGGGTCCTAACACCTCTTAAAACGTGCACAGAAAAATCACCAGAATAATGATATTACTTATATAATTCTGACAAGTCCGTACTATGAATTATCCATCTTTTTTTAAAATTATGCTCTGGCCCAGATGGGTGTGGTTTAGGTTCCAAAGCACATGGGGGAAGCTTCTACCTGTCCCCGCCTCCAGCTCGGGTGGCTCCCAGAGGCACTTCTCCTCCCACTTCTCCCAAGAGGAAGCCACTTTACGCCCTCCCCCCCAATATAACATTTGCCTGAGTCCAGGACAAGGCTTTGTTCAACCTCCTGCAGGTGCCCCTCCCCTAATCTAATCAGAGAGGTGTCAACTCCTTTTGGTGGGGAAGCAGGATGCAGCTAGGCCTGGGAAGAGTGGCTGAGCAGGTTTCTCCTGTCGGGGGTAGTTGTCAGGCAGAATTCAGCTAAATGTCACTTTAGTTCCCAGTTTTCTACATTCAAATCCAACTTACATGCAGCTATTTTTTTATATATACATTAAATAATTCCTTCCTTCAAGTCATTTCAGAATATAGTTTTACATTGTATCCACCTCTTAGCAAGTCTTTCCTTGGCCTGATTTGGGTTCCTCTGTTCAGTTTTACACAAAAGTCTGGTGGTTTTAAAACGCCGGCTTTCTGATAGTGGTGAGTACCGGTATTGCATCCATTTTTGGGATCTGTCTTGAATTACTGCATTTCAATAGAGTGGTATTTTGCTTGATAGTATAGGACCCTTGCTTAACATTGTTTTGATGGCATCCTTACAGTAGAGTGGTGATGTGGAACCCCCCACAAGAAGGTTGTATCTTTGGAGTGGTCTTGTGCCAACTGCGCAGTTCTCCTGGATTCTGGCGTGAATGTGGGCGGCGACAGCTCATCCCCACATCCACCCAGTCTATTGATTTAGTTTGTTCTGGGATAGAATAATGGGCGGCGACAGCTCATCCCCACATCTAACCAGTCTAAGGATTCAACATGGGTCAAAACCCTTGACATTGCTCGAAGACAAAGATATGCAGATTAGGATTGTACTGAATTTCGGCTTTGAGTAAGTATTCAGCCAAATTTCGGCTAAAAAATAGCTATTCGACATCTGACAAATAGTTTCTTGTTATTCCATTGCAGCTGAATTCTTTATCTTCTCCTTTCAATGGAATCTAACAACAAAGAGTGCAAAATATGGAATTCAGATTGCTAAAGGGAATGGAATGAAACATTGTCTGACAGCATTTCTGATTAAATACGTTGGGATGTGGGAGAAACGTTCTAAACATGGAAAGAAGTACAAGCTGTGGAAATTCTATTAGCATAAAGATTGGGTCATTTTTAGTGTTAGTGTTTCTGTTTTTTGTCGCAGCACTTCAGTCCATTTTCAAATTGGATTCAGTTGGCATATACTGGAGAACATGGGCCACTGAGTACATGGTGGAATGATGGACATAAAAAGATAGTGTTACTGGTTCCCATTAGACACCTTAACACATTAGCCAGAGTCATGTTATTTTCAATTATGCTGCAGATCTGAATCTCTTTCTTTCCATTTAATAAAACCTTATTTCTGCTTCTTCCAGTAAGTGTTCATTGTGGCAAAGGCCTTGAAGGAGGGATTAGGTGCAGTACACATTTTAGGTATTCTTGCAGGGTCTAGCTGTTCTCAGGGGCCTTGAGTGACATGTAGAATAACGGTTTGTATTCTCGACGATACATAAGTACAATACCTGTGAAGGATATATTATGGTGTGAACAGGGTACTTGGTTGGAGACATTGCAAAAGCGCCAAACCACATCGTTATACTGACCCCTAGGAGATGATGGAGCAACTGGATCAGCAATAAAATCGCCCGTTAGTATGAATAAATGTGAGAAATTCATTTTCAACCCTGTTATGTTTTCATAGAGCCATCTTTTTCCCCGGAAATAGAGAGAATGTGTGCCAGCGAAAACATGTTTCAAAACAGGAGTTGCAAAGATTTCAAAACAGGAGTTGCAAAGAGTGCTGCTTTAATGCCTGGGAACTGTCTGGACTGCCAAATTGACTGAGCTCATGGGAGCTGACTTCACTGTTCAAACTCACTACATAATTGGGTCATTTCGAGGGGACTGCACATCAGAAGTTACATGAATTTGTTTTGACAAATGAGGGCATGCCATTTTATTATCTGTTACATGTGTACCTTCAACCAATCAGGATGGTGTATTTTCTGCTCGTTCCACAATTAGGTCATTTGTAGGGGGGTGTAGTTAGGATGGTCGCAGGCAATATACTAACCAATAGACCATGGCAGTGTAGGTTGTGCTTAGGGTTTTATATTGGTGGGAACCATTAGGGAATGTGATTTAACATGTGTTCGATACTTGTGATTTATTCAGTCAGTCAGTCAAAGACAGCTTTTAATCAATATAAAAACCTTTAAGCATAAGTTACATAAAAACATCCATCAATTTAACATTCCACAAATAATACTACACTCTATTAGTGACAGTTGCAGGTCAATTATTAAGATAACTCCACCAGATGTACAGCTGATCAAATTACATAAAGCAGAGTGATGCTCATAACCTCTTACAAATTCAATCTGGGCGTCATTTCCAGTGGCCTCCTCCTGCATACCCATGGGTTCAACATACTTTACTCATGTCCTTCAATTAGTTGCTTCGAAAATGTCAAGGATTCAGAGACAAAGAACGTACATCTCTATAGAAGTGTTGTCCAATACTCTCTTCCTTTGGAGCCACGCTCTATATGTGATATGATATGATATTTTATTTGTATCACGCTCGTACACAAGTGTTTCAGAACGCGGCAAGGGAGGGGAACAAGAGAGAACAAAACAACGATGACATTAAGGACGTGCAAGTGCATGGGAAAGGGAAAGGAAAAAAGAACATGGAAGGGGGAGAGTGGAAAGTGTGGAGCTAAGGATAAACAGATAAATAAAAATAAATGCAAATAAAGTAGATAATTGAGCAATAAACAGGGGTAGTGCAGCCAGCAAGTGGCAAGTGCTGTGTTTACGGCAGCAGAACTTGGTAAGTCTGATAAGTGCAGAAAAAGAAGAAAATGGAGGGGTGGGGGACTGTATGGGTACAGATACAGACCCCAGTGCAAAGGGGTGGCCGGGAGGCAGTGCAGAAGGGTGGCAGGGTGAGCAAGTACCTGGGCCAAGGGCACAGAGGGTGGCCAGGTGCATAGTGCCAAGAGAGTGCAGATCAGCAAGGGGGAGCAAAGGCGGATAAAAGGAGGAAGATCTTGAGGTGCTTCCAGAACCGGAGATGGTTCTCCTCAATTTTTAGAGTGGCTGGGAGGCTGTTCCAGAGGGAGGGCCCTGCCGAAGACATAGATCTACCCCCGGCTTGTTTCTTTGAGAAACAACTGACCCCGAGGGAGTTAGAGGTAGAGGAACGAAGAGCTCGAGAGGGGAGGTATTTGCGGAGGGATAGCTGAAGGTATTTTGGACCCAGGCCCCAGAAAGCCTTGTGGACAATGCAGAGGGTGTTAAATGTAATCCTTGCATCCACTGGGAGCCAATGGAGGGATTTCAGAGCTGGAGAGATACTATCCCAGGGCTTGAGGCCAAGGACAAATCCTGCAGTCCTGTTCTGGATGAGTTGCAGAGGGCGAATGTGTATCTTGTAGTTGTAATTACCACTTGCTGATGTACGGGTTGCCTTAAGTATAACATGGCTTCCCCTACATGGCAAATTCTTGCCTCTCTTACTATAGGTTTTAAGTAAATACTCCCCAGATGCAGTGTACTAGTTGTAAATTAACAAGTAATGTAACCTTGTTTAATTTGTCTTTTTACACATGGGGGTACAGCCCTGACCCCATGTTAGTCCATGTGCATATAAAAAATACAGTTTGTAGAATCCCTAATCGTAGACGTATGTACAAAGAGCATCCATATGCATGAGCAATTTCATCTAAATAAGAGTTATAAGAACTCAACCACTGGGTGAGCAGGTACTCTGGGCCACATGAGAGGGATGCTGAATTCCCCTCCAGTCGTATTATTGTATTTATTTATTTTTGCCTCCTCTTTCAGGGTCCTTGTCGTTTGCTCAGGGATTTTCCCAGGGTTGTCCCATAAGCCCTCAAATCCTAGATTAGTAAGGACATATTTAACATGGGTGACCCAATTACAGCCTTTACCCCCACTTAATGATACTAAATGCGATAACGCATCTCTATAGAGCCCCAGATACTCTATTCTTCATATTCTCAACCAGTACAAGACCCGTTTAATGGCAATCTGGTCGCTAATCAGAAGAGTAACATAGGAAAAATGTATACACAGGGCACACCTCTCGCTAAAGAATGCATGCAGATAGACCTGTGGGGTTATAAGTGTCATTCTCATCAAAGATCTGAGTAAAGAGACTAAGCCAAAGTGCAGAGGAGAAAACAAGGTCCTATAACAACATAAAAAGGAAACAAGTTCCCATCTTTGGGAACCCCCGTCCCCTACACACTATCTGTGGCTTAATAAAGCCAACTAATACTGAAACAATGAAATGGAGGTTTGAGTAATCACATTAGTAATGATAGTATCTGATGAGTAGTCTGATGATAACAATTGAAATAGTCATCCAATTGTTATCATGAAAAACTTGTTTACCATCCAATTCATTGTCACAGAAAATGTATTTAATTTTCAAGCAAAACAGCTGAACCCAACACGTTTCGAGAAACAATTCTCCTCATCAGGGGTGTCAAATATTTAAAAGTTCTGAAAATAATCATAGAGACACAATTATATACAATATATCTTTAAAGTAGTCTAATGCTCAAAAAAGCACTTTTGTAAACTTCAATAACATAAAGTAGGATTGATCAATCACCTCTTGTCTTAAAAGTTTGATCCAAATGTCGAAGCTGGGGCAATTTCCCTGTTACAATGTTCTGCCACTTGACCGAACCACAAAAATGTCTGTGGGTAAATGATTGAACAATTTAGATCTATACTCAAATATCAAAGCATTGTAAGTCCCAAAGGGTTACATAAGTCTTACCAATATCCATTCCTTAAGGACAACCAGGTGTGTTCATTTTCATTCTCTCAATAATATTCCAGTCTTCAATCAAGTGTCCAGGAAATGTAAAAATAACATAGCCTAAATGGATAGTAGGGTGGAGTAAATGGTAGCCTATTAACGGTCGAACCTCTCCATCAATATTAATGCCAACGAAACGTCTCAGGTGAATGTGGGGCGGGTAATGGTGATCTCACTGAGAGGAACAAAGACTACCCCAAGAGCACCAGTAGTCAAAACTTGTCCGAACGTGGAACCCTGTTCAGTCTAGAAGAAGAGATGCAACATTGTAACTACTTACTATTAATAGGCTTCCCCCAAATTGTCCTGTAAGTAATAAGGCACTATCATAGTGAAGACTTCCACTAAAGTATCAAGAAATGATACTTTGGATAAAGGGATAACTCTTTAAAGGTAGTGCTAACCACATAGTTTGACAAAAGGCTAACAGTCTCATTAGGATAATGATAACGCGAAAGCCTACTACCTCGTGGGAATGGTAACCCCCAAGGTATTGAGTGAGTCACAAAGTTTAGAAACCAAAGCTCGTAATAGGTACCTGCATATAAAGAGAATGCCCAATAAGTCTAAGTACGCCTCAAAGGTAACTTGAAGTTTAAAAAGTAGCTGCTAAGCGGTTCCCTCACCTTCAACCCTTCAATTTGTAAAAACAGATGTAATCATGATCATCCCGGGGCAAAGAATTGCTGCAAAATGGTTGCCCTTTTATGGTAATGCGCAGCTAGACACAATGACATCATCGCGTGATTCGCGCAACGCTATCAACAATAACAATAATGAAATGGCTGGGCAACACTGGGAAATCGGTGGTGACCCCCTGAGTAAATAAATGTTGGCACAAATGCTTATGTAGCCCTTGAAAATGGTTTTATTGATGGAAACATTAAAATATAGTCATCGGATTGAAGGGTGATATGATTAAAAATATCCTAGGCACTATACTTATCCTGAGCGTCGTCCATCTGGAGGAGAAAGAGCTAACTCAAGGTCATTGAGCAAGCCTACCCTTTCTGTCACATTGAATCAGTATGAAATTATATGATATGGCATTTACAACGTGCCTATACACAAGTGTTTCAAGGAGTGACAAGACAAGCGGGGGGGGCAGAGGGAGGACAAAAACAACAATCTTACAAGGCCTTGTGACAATCAGATAGCGCAAGTGCAAGGGAAGGGTAGGGAATAAGTTCTGGGCAGGATGGAGAAGTAAGAGACAAAGGAAATAACAGAGAGTGTAGCCAACGGGTGGCAAGTGCGAATGCTCGGAAGTGCAGCCAAATGGCTGGCTAAAAAAGTGCAAGAGAGGGGGCTGTAGGGTTTCAGATACAGACCACAAGTATAGGGGTGCCAAGAGGCAGTGTGGATTGCAACTGGTCAGGAAGGGATCTGGGCCCGAATTCAGAGGGTGGCCAGGTGACCAGTGCATGGATCAGACAGGAGATCAGCAGGGGAAAGGAAGAGAGAGGGCGGAAGCAAAGAGGAAGGTCTTGAGGTGCTTCCAGAACTGGAGATGGCTCTATTCAAGTTTCAGAGAGGCAGGGAGGCTGTTCCAGAGGGAGGCGCCAGCTGAAGAAAGAGATCTACCCCTAACTTTTTGCTTGGAGAAGGGACTGACCCTCGAAGAGTTGGAGGTGGAGAAGTGGAGGGCTGGAGTAGGAAGATATTTCAGTAGAGAGAGTTGCAGATATTGCGGTCTCAGTCCCCATAAAGCCTTGTGGACAATGCAGAGGGTCTTGAACTTGATCCTTACCGCCATTGGGAGCTGATGATGAGATTTCAGCACTTGAGAGATACGATCCCTGGGCTTGAGACCAAGGACACGTCTTGCAGTCCTGTTCTGGATGAGTTGTAGAGGATGGAGAGTAGATGCAGGCATATTTAGAAAGAGGCTGTTGCAGTAGTCCAGCCTAGAGAGGACCAGAGCTCTGGAGACAGTGAGCTTCAGGGGAAAGTGAGAAAAGGAAGAATACCTCTGAGGAGGTGCAGCTGGGAGTTTGACGTCTTACAGGCATTAGAGATGTGACGAGTGAAGGACAGTGTGGAATTGAAGATGACCCCAAGGTTCTTAGCCTCACAGGTAGGAGCAGCAAGAGGGCCCAGGGTGGGTGGCAGAGAGTGAGAGGAAAGGTGGGAGCTGGTGATCCGATGAGGAGGATCTCTGTCTTACTGGCATTAAGGCAGAGATCATTGGTGGCACACTACTCCTGAATTGTAGACAGACAATATGGGATAAGAGAGGGAAAAGAGGTGACTGAGAGTAGCCTGAAAGTGAGCTGGGTATCATCTGCATAGCACTGAAAGTTGGAGCAGAGAGCAGCTATGCGGTGGGCAAGAGGTGCCAGGTATTGGTTGAACATCCAGGGAGAAAGATTAGACCCCTTGAGAACACCACAGGTAGAGAGAGAGAACGATGAGAGGAAGGACCCAAGTTGGGCCTGAGAGGGTCAATCAGAGAGAAAGGAGGTCAACCAGGCCAGGCCTGATCGGTGATACCCAGGTTATCACAGAGCCATATGAGCAGGATGGCATGTTTGACAGTATCAAAATGAGAAGAGAGATTGAGAAGGAAAAGGGCAGACGGAAGGTTAGAGTCCTCGACACTCAGATTTGAGCCAGATCGCTTTAAGTTCCAGAAACTTCTCAAGACTTTCCTTTTCTCCTCCTCCTACCCTGTACCCCTCCCGTGCTATTGTCCCTGTGCCTCTCTGGGTGGTGCCTGGCCCCTTATGTGCCTTCAGAGGCCAGGCCCTTCTTGTCTAATCCACTTCTGCACCCCTTAACCAGCCCTTGCCCTTGGGCACCCTTTCCTGAATAGCCTGTTTCTGGTCCACCACTTCCTTGTACTAGCGGACCCTTACCCCTGGTTGCCTCTGCCACTTGCCCTGCCTGGCTCCATCGGCACTTGCCCAGCCCCTGGGGCCCCTGCCTTCTGCACTTCTCCCTTCCCCTCCTTAACTCATCCCAGCCCTTCCGAACTTACTTTACCCCACCCCATGCACTTATTGTCATTGCACTTGCATGGTCTGAGTGTCACAAGGCCTAGTAGGACCATTTACTGTTATTTTTCTCCTCTGTTCCCTATCCACCCCCCATTGTCTCGTGGTGCCTTGAAACACTTGTATATAAGCGCCATACAAATGTACAATACATACATACAAATCAAATACATTGGAAACTTTGAGACATCTTCTAGCAGAATGGAATCTTTTAGCTGATTTGCATTGTAGGTATTTTGAGAAAATGGTACACTCGCTGGACATGATAAAATCTCCTTATTTTGTCATTGGTAATAATGGTTTTACCTTTTGTCTCCTGCCATATAAGTGCATTCTGCCCATGAATGTTGACCCCCTTGCTGAAAGTAGAGAGGACCAGGCTGGAGTAGCTTTCTATGAAACAGGGAACTTGCACCTCAAAAAGGCTATTTCGGAAGCATTTACTGCAGAATTAGCTATCATTTAGCAAACATGTATAATATCAGAGACTCTAACTAAATCAACCTCTACTCGACCTACCAGGACTCGCTACACCAACCAATTACACTCTCCACGCATCAACAGGGCTAAAGCTGGAGGGTTAGGCTTCCCCCACAATGCCGCCAAGCTATGGAATGCGCTACCCTCAGAGATCAGAGCAGAAAACTCTCTCCTTGCCTTCTGGAAAAAACTCCAAACTTCCCTTTTCATCTAATCCATTGTATGTATTTTCTCCTGTAAAATGTCTGTATTCAAAATTGCTACTGTTCCCTGCATGTGACTAAGCTTATGTCTGTAACAAGCGCCATGATGACCCTGGGCTGCTGCGCGCTCTGCAAATTCGAATAAATAAACAAACAAACAAACAAACAAACAAATAAATAAATAAATAAACAAATAAATAAATAAATAAATAAATAAATAAATAAAGGGCCTGATTCTCAAACAGTCAATGGGTTTGTTCATGAAATGTGCAAAGGCAGTAGAGTTCAAAATAACAAGGAGGTAACATCTGGAAATTACAACTGTGTGAGTTAGCCAATGTTCTCAAATGTGTGTGTGTGTGTATGTGTGTGTGGGTGTGTGCTTCTGTGTGCGTGTGTGTGTGAATGTGTGTGTGTGCGTGTGTTTGTGTGCATATGTGTGTGAATGTGTGCCACCTGCGCATGTGTCTATGTGTGTTTGTTTGCATGTGTGTTTGTGTTTTTGTGTGTGTGTGCTGCACATGTTTATGTGTGTGTGTGTGTGTGTGTGTGTGTGTGTGTGTGTGTGTGCGTGTGTGTGCGCGCACACACATATAGGTATACAACTAAAAACACTTGCCTTTTGATTATGAGATGTGGCCAGTAGTCACATAACAGTGATATCCGAAGTTGCTCCTGCTGAAATACACCAACATTCAGCAAGATGCTTTTGGAACAGGGCTGAAACATGTGCACATAAAGCCGGAAACCAGTCCTGAAATGCTAAAAAGTGACCTGTCCCTGTGGAAATGAGAACATTGACCTCACTTAGGACACAGCCCTGGCACATAACCTCTTACAAATTCAATCTGGGCGTCATTTCCAGTGGCCTCCTCCTGCATACCCTTGGGTTCAACATACTTTACTCATGTCCTTCAATTAGTTGCTTCGAAAATGTCAAGGATTCAGAGACAAAGAACGTACATCTCTATAGAAGTGTTGTCCAATACTCTCTTCCTTTGGAGCCACGCTCTATATGTGATATGATATGATATTTTATTTGTATCACGCTCGTACACAAGTGTTTCAGAACGCGACAAGGCAAGGGAGGGGAACAAGAGAGAACAAAACAACGATGACATTAAGGACGTGCAAGTGCATGGGAAAGGGAAAGGAGAAAAGAACATGGAAGGGGGAGAGTGGAAAGTGTGGAGCTAAGGATAAACAGATAAATAATAATAAATGCAAATAAAATAGATAATTGAGCAATAAACAGGGGTAGTGCAGCCAGCAAGTGGCAAGTGCTGTGTTTACGGCAGCAGAACTTGGTAAGTCTGATAAGTGCAGAAAAAGAAGAAAATGGAGGGGTGGGGGACTGTGTGGGTACAGATACTGACCCCAGTGCAAAGGGGTGGCCGGGAGGCAGTGCAGAAGGGTGGCAGGGTGAGCAAGTACCTGGGCCAAGGGCACAGAGGGTGGCCAGGTGCATAGTGCCAAGAGAGAGCAGATCAGCAAGGGGGAGCAAAGGCGGATAAAAGGAGGAAGATCTTGAGGTGCTTCCAGAACCGGAGATGGTTCTCCTCAATTTTTAGAGTGGCTGGGAGGCTGTTCCAGAGGGAGGGCCCTGCCGAAGACATAGATCTACCCCCGGCTTGTTTCTTTGAGAAACGACTGACCCTGAGGGAGTTAGAGGTAGAGGAGCGAAGAGCTCGAGAGGGGAGGTATTTGCGGAGGGATAGCTGGAGGTATTTTGGACCCAGGCCCCAGAAAGCCTTGTGGACAATGCAGAGGGTTTTAAATGTAATCCTTGCATCCACTGGGAGCCAATGGAGGGATTTCAGAGCTGGAGAGATACGATCCCAGGGCTTGAGGCCAAGGACAAATCCTGCAGTCCTGTTCTGGATGAGTTGAAGAGGTCGAATGTGCATCTTGTAGTTGCAATTACCACTTGCTGATGTACGGGTTGCCTTAAGTATAACATGGCTTCCCCTACATGGCAAATTCTTGCCTCTCTTACTATAGGTTTTAAGTAAATACTCCCCAGATGCAGTGTACTAGTTGTAAATTAACAAGAAATGTAATCTTGTTTAATTTGTCTTTTTACACATGGGGGCACAGCCCTGACCCCATGTTAGTCCATGTGCATATAAAAAATACAGTTTGTAGAATCCCTAATCGTAGACGTATGTACAAAGAGCAGCCATATGCCTGAGCAATTTCATCTAAATAAGAGTTATAAGAACTCAACCACTGGGTGAGCAGGTACTCTGGGCCACATGAGAGGGATGCTGAATTCCCCGCCAGTCGTATTATTGTATTTATTTTTGCCTCCTCTTTCAGGGTCCTTGTCGTTTGCTCAGTGATTCTCCCAGGGTTGTCCCATAAGCCCTCAAATCCTAGATTAGTAAGGACATATTTAACATGGGTGACCCAATTACAGCCTTTACCCCCACTTAATGATACTAAATGCGATAACGCATCTCTATAGAGCCCCAGATACTCTATTCTTCATATTCTCAACCAGTACAAGACCCGTTTAATGGCAATCTGGTCGCTAATCAGAAGAGTAACATAGGAAAAACATATACACAGGGCACACCTCTCGCTAAAGAATGCATGCAGATAGACCTGTGGGGTTATAAGTGTCATTCTCATCACAGATCTGAGTAAAGAGACTAAGCCAAAGTGCAGAGGAGAAAACAAGGTCCTATAACAACATAAAAAGGAAACAAGTTCCCATCTTTGGGAACCCCCGTCCCCTACACACTATCTGTGGCCTAATAAAGCCAACTAATACTGAAACAATGAAATGGAGGTTTGAGTAATCACATTAGTAATGATAGTATCTGATGAGTAGTCTGATGATAACAATTGAAATAGTCATCCAATTGTTATCATGAAAAACTTGTTTACCATCCAATTCATTGTCACAGAAAATGTATTTAATTTTCAAGCAAAACAGCTGAACCCAACACGTTTCGAGAAACAATTCTCCTCATCAGGTGTGTCAAATATTTAAAAGTTCTGAAAATAATCATAGAGACACAATTATATACAATATATCTTTAAAGTAGTCTAATGCTCAAAAAAGCACTTTTGTAAACTTCAATAACATAAAGTAGGATTGATCAATCACCTCTTGTCTTAAAAGTTTGATCCAAATGTCGAAGCTGGGGCATTTCCCTGTTACAATGTTCTGCCACTTGATCGAACCACAAAAATGTCTGTGGGTAAATGAATGAACAATTTAGATCTATACTCAAATATCAAAGCATTGTAAGTCCCAAAGGGTTACATAAGTATTACCAATATCCATTCCTTAAGGACAACCAGGTGTGTTCATTTTCATACTCTCAATAATATTCCAGTCTTCAATCAAGTGTCCATGAAATGTAAAAATAACATAGCCTAAATGGATAGTAGGGTGGAGTAAATGGTAGCCTATTAACGGTCCAACCTCTCCATCAATATTAATGCCAACGAAACGTCTCAGGTGAATGTGGGGCGGGTAATGGTGATCTCACTGAGGGGAACAAAGACTACCCCAAAAGCACCAGTAGTCAAAACATGTCCGAACGTGGAACCCTGTTCAGTCTAGAAGAAGAGATGCAACATTGTAACTACTTACTATTAATAGGCTTCCCCCAAATTGTCCTGTAAGTAATAAGGCACTATCATAGTGAAGACTTCCACTAAAGTATCAAGAAATGATACTTTTGATAAAGGGATAACTCTTTAAAGGTAGTGCTAACCACATAGTTTGACAAAAGGCTAACAGTCTCATTAGGATAATGATAACGCGAAAGCCTACTACCTCGTGGGAATGGTAACCCCCAAGGTATTGAGTGAGTCACAAAGTTTAGAAACCAAAGCTCGTAATAGGTACCTGCATATAAAGAGAATGCCCAATAAGTCTAAGTGCGCCTCAAAGGTAACTTGAAGTTTAAAAAGTAGCTGCTAAGCGGTTCCCTCACCTTCAACCCTTCAATTTGTAAAAACAGATGTAATCATGATCATCCCGGGGCAAAGAATTGCTGCAAAATGGTTGCCCTTTTATGGTAATGCGCAGCTAGACGCAATGACATCATCGCGTGATTCGCGCAACGCTATCAACAATAACAATAATGAAATGGCTGGGCAACACTGGGAAATCAGTGGTGACCCCCTGAGTAAATATATGTTGGCACAAATGCTTATGTAGCCCTTGAAAATTGTTTTATTGATGGAAACATTAAAATATAGTCATCGGATTGAAGGGTGATATGATTAAAAATATCCTAGGCACTATACTTATCCTGAGCGTCGTCCATCTGGAGGAGAAAGAGCTAACTCAAGGTCATTGAGCAAGCCTACCCTTTCTGTCACATTGAATCAGTATGAAATTATATGATATGGCATTTACAACGTGCCTATACACAAGTGTTTCAAGGAGTGACAAGACAAGCGGGGGGGGGGCATAGGGAGGACACAAACAACAATCTTACAAGGCCTTGTGACAATCAGATAGCGCAAGTGCAAGGGAAGGGTAGGGAATAAGTGCTGGGCAGGATGGAGAAGTACGAAACAAAGGAAATAACAGAGAGTGTAGCCAACGGGTGGCAAGTGCGAATGCTCGGAAGTGCAGCCAAATGGCTGGCTAAAAAAGTGCAAGAGAGGGGGCTGTAGGGTTTCAGATGCAGACCACAAGTATAGGGGTGCCAAGAGGCAGTGCGTATTGCAACTGGTCAGGAAGGGATCTGGGCCCGAATTCAGAGGGTGGCCAGGTGACCAGAGCATGGATCAGACAGGAGATCAGCAGGGGAAAGGAAGAGAGAGGGCGGAAGCAAAGAGGAAGGTCTTGAGGTGCTTCCAGAACTGGAGATGGCTCTATTCAAGTTTCAGAGAGGCAGGGAGGCTGTTCCAGAGGGAGGCACCAGCGGAAGAAAGAGATCTACCCCTAACCTTTTGCTTGGAGAAGGGACTGACCCTCGAAGAGTTGGAGGTGGAGAAGTGGAGGGCTGGAGTAGGAAGATATTTCAGTAGAGAGAGTTGCAGATATTGCGGTCTCAGTCCCCATAAAGCCTTGTGGACAATGCAGAGGGTCTTGAACTTGATCCTTACCGCCATTGGGAGCTGATGATGAGATTTCAGCACTTGAGAAATACGATCCCTGGGCTTGAGACCAAGGACACGTCTTGCAGTCCTGTTCTGGATGAGTTGTAGAGGATGGAGAGTAGATGCAGGCATATTTAGAAAGAGGCTGTTGCAGTAGTCCAGCCTAGAGAGGACCAGAGCTCTGGAGACAGTGAGCTTCAGGGGAAAGTGAGAAAAGGAAGAATACCTCTGAGGAGGTGCAGCTGGTAGTTTGACGTCTTACAGGCATTAGAGATGTGACGAGTGAAGGACAGTGTGGAATTGAAGATGACCCCAAGGTTCTTAGCCTCACAGGTAGGAGCACAAGAGGGCCCAGGGTGGGTGGCCAGAGAGTGAGAGGAAAGGTGGGAGCTGGTGATCCGATGAGGAGGATCTCTGTCTTACTGGCATTAAGGCAGAGATCATTGGTGGCACACTACTCCTGAATTGTAGAAAGACAATACGGGATAAGAGAGGGAAAAGAGGTGACTGAGAGTAGCCTGAAAGTGAGCTGGGTATCATCCGCATAGCACTGAAAGTTGGAGCAGAGAGCAGCTATGCGGTGGGCAAGAGGTGCCAGGTATTGGTTGAACATCCAGGGAGAAAGATTAGACCCCTTGAGAACACCAGAGGTGGAGAGCGAGAACGATGAGAGGAAGGACCCAAGTTGGGCTTGAGAGGGTCAATCAGAGAGAAAGGAGGTCAACCAGGCCAGGCATGATCGGTGATACTCAGGTTATCACAGAGCCATATGAGCAGGATGGCATGTTTGACAGTATCAAAATGAGAAGAGAGATTGAGAAGGAAAAGGACAGACGGAAGGGTAGAGTCCTCGACACTCAGATTTGAGCCGGATCGCTTTAAGTTCCAGAAACTTCTCAAGACTTTCCTTTTCTCCTTCTCCTTCCCTGTACCCCTCCCGTGCTATTGTCCCTGTGCCTCTCTGGGTGGTGCCTGGCCCCTTATGTGCCTTCAGAGGCCAGGCCCTTCTTGTCTAATCCACTTCAGCACCCCTTAACCAGCCCTTGCCCTTGGGCACCCTTTCCTGAATAGCCTGTTTCTGGTCCACCACTTTCTTGTACTAGCGGACCCTTACCCCTGGTTGCCTCTGCCACTTGCCCTGCCTGGCTCCATCGGCACTTGCCCAGCCCCTGGGGCCCCTGCCTTCTGCACTTCTCCCTTCCCCTCCTTAACTCATCCCAGCCCTTCCGAACTTACTTTCCCCCACCCCATGCACTTATTGTCATTGCACTTGCATGGTCTGAGTGTCACAAGGCCTAGTAGGACCATTTACTGTTATTTTTCTCCTCTGTTCCCTATCCACCCCCCCCCATTGTCTCGTGGTGCCTTGAAACACTTGTATATAAGTGCCATACAAATGTACAATACATGCATACGAATCAAATACATTGGAAACTTTGAGACATCTTCTAGCAGAATGGAATCTTTTAGCTGATTTGCATTGTAGGTATTTTGAGAAAATGGTACACTCGCTGGACATGATAAAATCTCCTTATTTTGTCATTGGTAATAATGGTTTTACCTTTTATCTCCTGCCATATAAGTTCATTCTGCCCATGAATGTTGACCCCCTTGCTGAAAGCAGAGAGGACCAGGCTGGAGTAGCTTTCTATGAAACAGGGAACTTGCACCTCAAAAAGGCTATTTCGGAAGCATTTACTGCAGAATTAGCTATCATTTAGCAAACATGTATAATATCAGAGACTCTAACTAAATCAACCTCTACTCGACCTACCAGGACTCGCTACACCAACCAATTACACTCTCCACGCATCAACAGAGCTAAAGCTGGAGGGTTAGGCTTCCCCCACAATGCCGCCAAGCTATGGAATGCGCTACCCTCAGAGATCAGAGCAGAAAACTCTCTCCTTGCCTTCTGGAAAAAACTCCAAACTTCCCTTTTCATCTAAACCATTGTATGTATTTTCTCCTGTAAAATGTCTGTATTCAAAATTGCTACTGTTCCCTGCCTGTGACTAAGCTTATGTCTGTAACAAGCGCCACGATGACCCTGGGCTGCTGCGCGCTCCGCAAATTCGAATAAATAAACAAACAAACAAACAAATAAATAAATAAATAAATAAATAAATAAAGGGCCTGATTCTCAAACAGTCAATGGGTTTGTTCATGATATGTGCAAAGGCAGTAGAGTTCAAAATAACAAGGAGGTAACATCTGGAAATTACAACTGTGTGAGTTAGCCAATGTTCTCAAATGTGTGTGTGTGTGTGTGTGGGTGTATGCTTCTGTGTGCGTGTGTGTGAATGTGTGTGTGTGCGTGTGTTTGTGTGCATATGTGTGTGAATGTGTGCCACCTGCGCATGTGTCTATGTGTGTTTGTTTGCATGTGTGTTTGTGTTTTTGTGTGTGTGTGCTGCACATGTTTATGTGTGTGTGTGTGTGTGTGTGTGCACACACATAGGTATACAACTAAAAACACTTGCCTTTTGATTTTGAGATGTGGCCAGTAGTCACATAACAGTGATATCCGAAGTTGCTCCTGCTGAAAGACACCAACATTCAGCAGCTGAAACATGTGCACATAAAGCCGGAAACCAGTCCTGAAATGCTAAAAATTGACCTGTCCCTGTGGAAATGAGAACATTGACCTCACTTAGGACACAGCCCTGGCACTGCCGAAATGAAAAGTGTCCATCAGAGGGAGACTGATCTCACACATGACCTGTAACACTGTAATAGCTAAATGTGCCACTTCCTACATGGCTAAGAAATGTGTGTCTTAAACCAGATAAAACAACAACAGCACAATACTTAAAGCTGACTCTTACTGCAGGATTGAAACAAGTGTGTCTCACATAGCACCCCAAAGATCCAATGGTAAAAGGGTGAACTCATTGTATGACTGACATCAATGAATCTGATATACAGGCAGCGCCTAAAGGTCACCACTCACATATTAAAAGGAGACCCTCACTCCAGGACGAATACAATTGAGCCCCACATGGCACAGGATATCACCATTGCATTATAAGAAGGCCCCAAACAGTGCAACACTAAAAAAAGAGCAAGGCAGGACACAGTAATTGAAATACTGAAAGGTAACTCAGCTGCAGGATTGAAACTCATGCACCAAACATGACACAACAGCACTGGTGCAGTATTGAAAGATGAGCCTCACTGCGGAAATTAGACATTCCCTATACTTCATGGTGTTCCTGAAGTCACGTATTGTGAAGGATTGTCATCTGGCCAGGGTGTAATGCCCCTGTCCTTTCAGATGTTTTTATAATAATGAACAAATATAGTTCGTAATATCTCAGAAAGAGTGGCCTGCTAACCAGACCCCCTTTCAGCAAACTCATGACTAAAGCATAGTACATGCCTGTGCCTCGCTGCATCAGGATCCAAGTCTGCAGAACAGGCTCTCCAGTGGCGCAGCACAGGCTCAGTGGTCACAGGTACCCTCTTGACAGCTGCAGTGGCAGCCAAGTTACTTCAGCACAGCGGTTGCATTTCAGAAACTACATAATTTTAAAACATCGCAATCCTGGTGGCAGTTATAATCTTTAAACATAAACCATACCTGAGTTTGGGATATGGTGGCTCATATTTCATATAATTATTACAGCCACACCTGAATCTGTATCCTACATTTGTCAGCACAATAAACACATGTCAGCTGTTGACAGGCTGTGTGTATCCCCCCCCATCCCCGGACTGGCTGTCTCTGCGGCTTCCAGCAGGGCTGTAGCCATGGGGGCTGCCTCTTTTTGATTCTTTTTCAGGCCAGGCATTCCTCTCCCGAGCAAGACAGCCCCTCAGCTGGAGCCGTCCTGTGAAACAGGAACCAAAGGGCAAAACCAACACAAAAGGACAAGCCTCACACCAGGATGTTGATGCTAGGGGTCTGAAAAGGGGGCGAGGTTAGTGAAGACAGGGGGAGCACAGCACAAGCAGGGAAGGGTTCCACCATCTTGTTTCTCTCTGAACCTCTATTTACTTCCTGTCTCCTCCACTTACTTTAGCACAAAACACTTTTGGTCTAATGGAAGAAGGCAAACAGCACTTGTCACAATGACAGGGATTGCACCCCTTAAAGCAGGTTTGCTTTTGTCCAATCATTTGTGCACTTTTTCCCATAAAAGACAGGGTCTCCCACTCAATCCTGGATTAGCTTTTGGACCATCTAGGTATAAGGACAAATTCATCTGGACCACTTCTGGGAGAGGTTGACCTTCCCAAAGCACTCAACCATTGAGGTGAAGAAGGAGTGGTCCCAGGCAGAAGCTAGCTCCACTCCCTACCCATTCCCATGGCACACTGGGGGGGGTGACTCTTGCTGAGGACCCATTTCAGCCTTTTGGGGCCCTTGAGACTCCCTGTGTTTTGTTTGCACCCTTTTCCACCAAGAACATATCCTTTTTAAATTCCTTATTGCATTTTTTGCCTTATCGTCCTGCCTGGTGAATATCCATAGTACTACATTATTACATATTTTATTTAGCTGTCTTTTTCTTTATAGTGGTGGATTTCTGCATACTGTTTTGTACAATTATATGTACATTATTGTGTTTATATATTATATAGAACCATGCTTGACATTTCTTTATTTTGGACTCTTATACTTTGCTCATTGGGTTGCTACTGGATCACATTCACAACCTCTGTCAGAGGCCTTCCATCAGCCACTTTACCATAAAAGGTAAAGAAGGTATAACTCTTAGCTATGCCTATTTTACTTTTGTGATTGATATGATATGATATGGCATTTATAATGCACCTGTACACAAGTGTTTCTAGGCCCGAAAAGACAAGGAGAGGGAATCAAAGGGAGGACAAAAAACAATCTTACCAGGCCTTGTGTTGTTCAGATTGCGCAAGTGCAGGGAGGAAGGAAGGGGAAAAGTGCAAAAGGGGGTGGGAGGGATGGAGAAGTGCAAAAGGGAGGGGAGAAGGAGAGGGGCAGGTAAATGAGCACAGCCAACGGGTGGCTAAGTGCTGATAAACAGAGGGCGCAGCCAGCGAGTGGCTAATAAGTGCTGAGAGTGGGTGGACTGTAGGTTACAGATAGAGACCACAAGTGCAAGGGGGGCAAGAGAGTGTGAGGTGCAACTGGACAGGGAGGTACATGGTCCTAAATTCAGAGGGTGGCCAGGTGATCAGGTGCGTGGAACAGACGGGCCAACAGCAGGGGAGAGGAAGAGAGAAGGCGGCAGCAAAGAGGAAGGTCTTCAGTTGCTTCTGGAACCAAAGCTTGAGAGAGGGAGCAAGGCTGTTCCAGAGGGTGGCCCCAGCCAAAGAAAGAGATCTACCCCCAACTCTCTGCTTGGAAAAGCGGCTGACTCTCAGAGAGTTGGAGGGAGATGAGCGGAGAGTTTGAGAAGGGAGATACTTAGGAAGTGAGAGTTGGAGGTAGTGCAGACCCAGGCCCTGGAAAGCTGGAGAGATACGATCCCTGGGTTTGAGGCCAACGACATGTGTTAATGTCCTGTTCTGGATAGGTTGTAGAGGACAGAGAATAGATTGGGATCACTGTTGGTGTGTAGAAGTGTGGGGGCTGACTAGACGGTTTAGCCACTCCTCATCCCTAGTCTCCTGCCAAGCAGAAGTCATTTTGTCATACCCACCCTTTCTCACAGCATCCTCACATCATAACTCATTGCATTTAAAGACAGGCTTGCCACTTAAATGTATTTTTCTATCAGAGCCATCTAGCACCACTCCTTTCAGCATGTCAGCAACCTTCTTTTAAACCAGCTTAAAACCCTAGCTCCCATCTAAAAAATGCTTTGATTTATTGAGTGGTGTGTCACCTGTGTGTGGACCATTGTCAAAGGTTTTGCTGAAACCCAAGTCCACTGCACCAGTAACCACCAATAAGCTGATTCCTGGCCATCCAGGGAAACAATTCAGAAATCCTTCTCTTTATAGTCGATTCCTAAGACGGTCTTACCTGAAAGCGCAAGATGGCCGTCCTACAGTTGCCATCCTGCACCCTACCCTCACTTTTGAGTGAGGGTTGGGTGCTGAATACTTAACGAAAAATGTGGTATTTAGCCAAATATGCTATTCGGTACACCCCTAATGCAGATTGGGAGATAGTCAACTACAATTTGTTTAATTGCATCTTAATGGAGTGGTTATCCTGGTTAAGATATTTTTATTACACCTGTAGCCATTACAGATGCATTTAAACCATTAACTCTCAGCAAAATGCTTTGCAAACACACAGGCACGATGCAGTTTGATGTTACTTCTTGATAGGGGTAGCTTAAAAAGATTGAAGGAGGATGCATTTAGGGCGGGAAGACATTCCAGAAGCCACAAGCCGTGCACCCCGCCTCACCTGCCACCTCACTCCAATCTATGCACAAAAGCAAAAGTTATGTTTTACAGATGGCCCTTAAGTGACACTTAATACGCCTAATTTCTAAGCCTAGTCTATCGGTTTCATGGTCACTCGTAACTATAGAAATTGCTTTGTGGTGATATGGAGCCCGTTGTTAATATAATTCTAAATTCTCTTTAAGTTTGTCCTCAGTAACCAGTTGTGCAATGATTGTAAATTTACAATCATTCCCTTTGCAGGTTGATGACTCTGGATCCTATAAAGGCAGGGTGAGGCAAGGGTGAAAATTAAATAGTAGTGGTATATAAGACCGGAGAGGGCGTGCACAACCATCCAGACATGGATGAGAGCACTGCTCAAAACACTCTGTAATGTTCGTGCTTCTGAGAACTATGTGCAGGAATGAAGCAGGGAAGGAAAGGCCGAGCACTGTCCACCCGCTGAAGTTGATAACGCATGCTCAGTTGAGTTGCATCTCCTCCATGCCTGACTAAGCCAATCACCCTTATGACATTTTCAGGTGACAAATCCCAATTTAAAAAGTATATGTTGTGAGGGTAAACACTGGGCCTCATTACGACTCAGGCGGTAAGGGGTTTACGGCGGCGTAAACAGCGCCGACCCTTACCGCCTGATTCTGAGGTCCCTTAGCGCCATGGAGGTTTTAACACCTGCTTTTAGCAGGTGTTAAAATCCCTGGCGCTAAGGGACCTTGATGTTAATTACGCCACCGTAATTTACGGTGGCGTAATTAACGCCTTCCCCACTCCCATTATGCCCTATGCGGCAAAAATGGGAATGGGGAAGGGTAAATGGGGATTGGGGACTTACCGTCCCGCCAACCTAGGAATGGGGCGGTAAGTCCGCCGACCACCATGGCGTAAACATAGTTTACGCCATGGTGGTAAAGGTACGACCCAGGCGGTAACTTACCGCCTGGGTCGTAATGAGGCCCACTGATTTCAGTGATATCCATGTAAACTGAAGGTCATAGTTCTGTGCTTCAACCAGAGATAAAAGGTAAACATGTTTTTAATAAGAGTATACATGTGTATTTTTGGTTTAGGAAGTAGGGAGTTTCGACGAAGGGTATGTGGGTGACCCCCATCCGATAATTACAAATAAATTGTCGAATTCAGTAAAAAATAAGTGCACAACCAAAATGAATAACTCACCAGGTTAAGGCCCACATGCAGAGACGTGGTAACCCACAACTCATTGGCTGCATTACCAGTATAAGGGTTCAGTTTGTTAATGCACCTTCTGCAGAGATCTGTCAACACTCTTCATTGCAGAGGTTTGCATCCAGGTAAGTCTGCATAGCAGTAGCCTTTCATTGGGTTCTTAAGGGAATTGGAGAATGATGTTTCGCTCTGAGCTGGATGAAACACTGCTTTTATGTTTCTTCCAGAGATTAAACCCATTTAGATGCTTGATATTCAGTTTTAATGTATTTAATGTTTCCCCAATTGCTTTTAAAGTGCATTTATATTCTAAGCATTTGCATAAAGTACAAACAAATATATCTTGTATTCCATAATTATCAGCATTTCCATACAGTTCAAAGCATGTACATTTTATATAACATAATCCTCAACATGTGTTCACTGTTAACACAGCTTCTTCAGGAGGTAACAGAACAGAGTCTAAAGGAAATTAGAGGACCAGTAACTGGTCGGTGCATGATATGCAGATGTGTAAATCACAAATGCTTACAATGGTCTGTCTATGGGCCTTATCACGAGTTGGACGGAAACGCCGGCGCTATTAGCGCCGGCGCCAATAGCCCTACCGCCGAACCCCCCGGCGCTAATAGCGCCGGATCACGGGTTCGGCGGAACGGGTATTGCCCATTCCCCATTGAGCCCATTCGTGAATTCCCCATTCCCCATTGAGCTCAATGGGGAAATTTTGCGCTAATACAGCCGGCGGATTTCCCGGCGGCGGCAAGAGAGTGATATTTCGGCAGATTTCCCCCGAGCTCAGAGCTGGGGAGAAATCCGCCAAGGCCATGATCTGGCGGACCTTTAAATGCGGCGGTAATAGTGCTACCGCCGCATTGAAGGGTTACCCCCAGACTCGTGATGAGGCCCTATGAGCAGAAGAACATGTCATAGAATTGATAAAAAGTTAAAATTAGGAGTTTGAAATCGGTAGTGGGGGGGAAGCACAAATAAAGTAGGTGGCTCAGAAAGCTAATCTCTCTTATATGTAGTTAAAATACAGTGTGCTGATGATGTAATATCAACTGTGATGTGATAATATGACATATATATATATATATATATATATATATATATATATATATATATATATATATATATATATATATATATATATATATAATGGATGACAGACCTTCAGACACTCACTGCAGAAATGATTGAATACAAAAATACCTAATGAGAAAAGACAGAATATTTTGGTCGAATTCGTTAGTGAATTTTGTTCATTTTCATTAAAAATAGATGGGGGGTGGGGTAAGGGGATAGGTTAAGGTAGGGGTACTTGGCCGTGTGTGCGGAGGTCTCCCCATCCCCCCGCATTATAAAAAAAATTGGATCATAAAAAATTCGGCCAATTCTCAGTAGGTAATTGTTTTTCGATAATGTTATTATTCAGCAAATGCTGTGGTATTGTTCAGCAATTAACTTGAAATACATAAGATTGTTATTGCATTAAACTTGATATAAGATCATTGGCAACTTACAATGTAAGTGGACCTTTGTAGGAATGTGGCAAAGGATTCCCCCACATAGATATTGCCCCCTAAGCCCCTTGTCCAGTTCTGGGAAATGAAAAAGTGGTGACTCAGCAGGCCAGTTGCTACCCCAAGCTAGTGGATGTTGGGCATAGGATAGGATTAGGGGGGATTCCCGAATTGCATCAACTTGGTGCATGTTACATGGCAGGGGACAATCATGCTGCTACATCACCGCCACATTTGGGGGTTTGGACTTCCCCCCCATATCGCTAGCCCAGAAGGGAAAGACCTCTCCCGTCTCCCCCCAAACCCTGCAGGGTAATGCTAGTGTACCTCCACATATTGAGGGATCCCGAAGCTGCCCCTAAGTAGGACCAAAACTCCAAATCAGCAAAAGAAAGCTTTCCCTTTCAGGGAACAGTATCTCTGCACTCCACCAGGGTAGAAAGTGCTTGGAGACTGAAGCATTCAGGTTCACCATAAAGCCAGCAATTCCTGAGTGGGGATGTAACTGCTTTTTTTGATCCATACAATATGGGACACTTACTTCAGGGTCCATAGAAGGTCCAGACACCTGTACCCCAAAGATGAGGTTTCTGAAAATAAATGATCTGCCCAAATGAAAAGAGAATCATCCGAACCTTGTCTTTGCTTGCAAACACCCATCATTATTGTATTTGAGCAACTACCAAACAATCCCTTAATAGAGTGTAGAGATCATCACTGAGAGATGGTCTAGGCATCCTCCAGAAGTAGTGTAGCCCTGGTGTACTGAGAGATGTCTAGCCATCCTCCAGAAGAAGTGTAGCACTGGTGCACCAATAGATGGGCTAGGCATCCTCCAGAAGTAGTGTAGTCCTGGTGCATTGAGAGATGTCTAGCCATCCTCCAGAAGAAGTGTAGCCCTAGTGCACTGACAGATGGTCTAGGCATCCTCCAGAAGTAGTGTAGCCCTGGTGCACTGAGAGATGGGCTAGGCATCCTCCAAAAGTAGTGTAGCCCCGGTGTACTGAGAGATGGGCTAGGCATCCTCCAGAAGTAGTGTAGCCCTGGTGCTTCCTCTCCTGGGCTGGGCAAGGGTGCACATTCCTTTCCTTGAGGCCAGGGAGGGGCCACTCCCTCCCCTGCCCACACACCTGCTGCAAGTAGATGGGGACACTTTTAAAACAGGTTTTAATCCCTCTCTCCACAGGGGAAGGGCTGCACCCTGAAGTCATACCTTACCAGTGACTCCTTTCACTGGAATATGTTCATCAAGGTGGATTCACCTTGTAGAATGGCCCAAGCCAACTGCCTCGTCATCCCACGATTCAATCTCCAAAGATCAGGTGGGACCAGCTTCCCCATCATGGCAGCAAAATTATGGAACTCACTCCCTAATGAGCTGAGAGCAGAACCTTCCTTTCTGAGATTCAAACACCTTACCAAAGTTTGGCTGTCCTCCCAAGACATCTAACACTGGCGCACTGCTCATCTTGTACTTTGATGTACCCTTGTATATACACTCTGCTTGTCTTCTTTTGTTTTTATTCTGCTTGTAAACTATGTAATTGTACCTGTAAACATTGTAAGTACTGCCATGTCTGCTTTATCTCGTTGTATCCAAGTGATGTGCCCGGTTGCCCCTGGGCCTGGTGCGCTATAGAAAGAAAATAAATACAAATACAAATTACTTAAGGTATTGTAGCATAGACCATAGCACTTTAACTATCCACTTCCCCTTAAAAACCATGATGTGATTGTGTCCCTGGGGATCTGCTGTGCCAGTACACCCTCCCTAAGAGAGGACAGGGCGAGACCCTTATGGTGCAACATATAGAACAGTCCCCCTTCTACGCCGCTAGCACCGCCCACGTGAACAAGGGCTCTGGATATGACTCTAGTGGGGTACCCTTCCCAAAGGCAGCCTTTGGCAGGCTTTCACTTCTCCTTTCTGCCTCATGCCAGGGTATTACCCAGTTCACATTTAGTCACAACCCCATCCTCTGAACTACAACCCCCTTCTATTTAAATAACTACATAAACATGCATTCCATAGAAACTACCTACTTCACTTAAAATATATACATACACATATATACATCAATAAGCACATCATTATAAACATTTCAATGATATGCATGTGTAGCTATGCACAATAATTAACAAATATTCGCATAATGTATTGGGATGTGGCTGATGCAATCCAGGCACCTTCACTGTACCTTTCGCCTGCTATGGCTTGATATAATAAGGGGCAGAACTTAACCTAGCTGAGGGCTCCGAAGCACTGGTCAACCCCAGACACTGTTTCTTCCCATGCAAGGCCCATTCACCACATAGGGCACTGCATCACTTCCATGGGTCCCACAACTCTTATATGTCCCACAGCGTCCCCATGCCCACTTTTGCATGACCCAGACCTTCCTGTTCTCCCTGGTGGATTCCCATGCCTGTAGGGTCCACCTCAGTATCTGCCACATGCCAAGGCACATTATTTGTTTTGGTGGCATCCTCATTGCCTTTGGGATGTGGCCTTCATTGCTAATCCCCAGCGAATGTGTATGGGTGCGGACCTGCCCGGCAAACCTTGTCGTTGTGTTCTGAGCCCTCATGGCTTGGCTCCGGGCAGGCCAACTGGTCTGCAGGCCCCATGGGTGCCGGGGCTGTGCCAAACATGCCAATCTGGGCCCATGGTTAACACCTGGCATACGCAGCACTGCTGAGAAGGTTCATGTAGCCCTTGGGAAGAAGGTGGTGTTTGCCTCTGGCTTTCTCCCCTTTCTCCAACCATCCCCTCTAGCGGGTCCCTTCCTCAATGTTCTCTACCCTGCCTAGCCCACCCCTGAGCGGGGGAGACTTTGTCAATTGTTCCTTTTTTGTTTTCTTCATTCAATACTGACCCATGCCTCTTGCTGGGGCTGGGTGGTCTAACCCAAAATACCAATACACAAAAGTATGTACAAATGAAACATAGAAAATAAATAAAATGCTACTCCACTCTTGCATATGTGGCTTTGTTTCATTATTTCCCTCAGGGGACAAGCATAGAGTCCACACAGCCTGGCCCAAATCAGGCCATGTGCTACAGATTAAGTGTGTTTATACTTGCTAGCTGACCCAATTTCCAAGCCCCAAGGCCACACCCTCAGGAAACAGACTATCAACCACCCACTCTACGAAGGGAAGTCAATGTTTGTCCTGTATTTGACCCACTTTGTAGAGAAGCCAAATATTGCAGGACATAACTTGCCATTCAGGGTAGCAGACTAGAACCAGTCTCAACCCAAGTCCAAGGCAGTCTTGCTAAGACTGGAATTCACCCGCCCACCCTGGCAGGATTTTCTGGGGCTTTCTTCAGTTCCAAAAAGTGTTGACCCTATAACAACCAACCCATTCCCCAACAAAGACTCTGATGACAACCATCTGGACCCAACAGATTTATTAATTTATTTTAATCTTTGTATTGCATTTAAGACACATTAGTTTATAGTGATTTTTTCGACAGGCAAAGTTTCTAAATACAAATGTTTCGACACAAAAGCATGGAAAAAAAAGTTTTGGATGCATTATTTTTTTTTTTATGGGCGGGTTCCCCTCCAACCCCCCGTTTTCTTTTTAAAACAAACTTCTATACGTAACTAAAACAAAACCTGTAACATGAAGAAAAATGCATTACATTTTTTTTTCCAAACTTTGTATTCGAAATTTTTGTATTTAGAAACTATTTTTTCGAAAATATAACTGGATACGAGACTCATCAAATCAATCAGTGCATTCAAATGTGTAAGCAAGTCTGTTCCAAGGCAAATAGCAACAATATGTGCAGTTTCTAGTCAGTATCCTTATTGCACTATTCAACAATAACAGTAAACAGCCAATACCTTTCAACATCCACCATCCTCTGACCCCTTCCCCCACACTCCCGCCCTAGCCCCAACTAATTGTCATACATTTATAAATAAGGCAAGTAGATCCGTGTAAGTAAAGTTCTTGCAATGCTCGAGGGGGTATAGTTGTAAATGAAAGTGTTAGCACGCATCCAAAATGTATCGTATTCTGACAATAATCTGGAGTGGGATCATTTGGGAACACAATCCTGAACCAGACCAGAACCTTCATTTTGAGAGACTGTGGTGTTGCAGGATCAAACAAAACTGCAACACCTGCTGACCTGGCCTGCTATCCAGCACAACACCATGGTGGAGAAAGACCAATGGATACTAGAGGACCTGTTTCTGTCCCAACCACCAAACCTTTCAGGGAGTCGTCGCCAGGCTGTGGGAGGATGCAGACCGGCACATGAGCTTCCTCATCCTCTGAAGAAACCTCAACACAGGCCCACCTTCTGAATACATTTGTATCAGGGCAACTGGCTGTCTTGGGACATATGCAAAGAAGATCACTAGGTCAACCAGTGTCCCTACTACAGAAACACATGGAAGGGGAGGAGCCTAAGGCATCATTTCAGAATTTTGAAAGAATCGCAGAGGGTGTCCGAAAGAAGAAAGCCAGCTATCTCCATTACATCACTCTGCTTCTTACTGGACCACTTCAGGTGGGTTACATGTGATTTTATTGAATTATAATACAAAGAATGAATTTTGAATGAACACAAAACATCTAATAAAAAGAACAAATTATTTTTCCATTATTTTTGGGCGGTTCCCCCCAACCCTACACACACCCCCTTTTTGTTTTATGCTTTTCCCCCACCCCAAAAACTACTATTCCCATTCCCAACCACATAAGTATATTTGTTTAAAATGGTTATTTATTTCCCCAATGTTTTGGGTTTATTTAATTTGTTGTTTTCTATTCGATAATATCACTGCATACCCTTCAAGTAGCGTTCTCAGTGCTGCCAGAAGAAGCAATAATATTGGAAGAATGGACTGGGACCCAGAATACCAGCGTAGCACCTGAGAGACGAGACATCCATCATAAGGCCCAGGAGAGTCCTAAGGAGATGTCCTACTATATTAGGCTCCTGGTGAAGAAATGGATGGGGAGAAAGATGATGGAGGAAATTAAAGAAGAGCTGGTGTTAGAAATCCTAATGGTCTGCCTTGCCATAGCCCCATATAACCGGCGAAGGAGCTCCGTAGTCCGGCTCTGGAGCATGCCACCTAAACTGCCAGGATGTTCTGCAGGTGCAGTAGTGGAGACCCACCGCACCAACCAGTCACCTGAAGAAAAGCTTTGATATACCGGTGTGTGTAATATATAATGCAAGAGGCTGCCCTGGGAAATGGGAGAAGATTTGGGGGAAGTGGGCCGGTGTTGGATAAGTGGCTGTGGAAGGCCTGCTCATGCTCTCTTGCAGGCTCCCTCTGCTGGATACCTCTTTGTTTCTTTTCTGTGTATGGACTCGGCCGGCTATACACCACACTGTGCTTTGCTTTTACTGTTTGCTCCTATGTTGCAATGTTTGTATGTTTTGGAATTAGTAAAGATGTATTTAACATCTGCCTTATGCTGTCCAAGTAAATGCTTCCAGCTTCTTCCCATGCGACTTCTAAGCGCTATAATTCAAACAAAATAGAGCATCTGAGACAGAGTTTCAAAGTTGCAAGGTAAGATTTAATTTGCGCATTTCATGCAATCAAGCAGACTTCAGGTTCATCCATGACCAGTATTTCATGGAGAGTGGAGAAGTGAAGTGCCTGAATGGTTCACCGTGTCACTTCTTATACAAAAACTAAGCCTGCATCAACAAAGGAAATGTTTTATTCTTTTTCAAAAGATAATAACGCAAATATGTTTAACTACATACACAATTATATACCTAATCCCAAGAGGGCAGGACACATTGCATTTTCAACAGATGTTATTGCTATGTCAAGAGTCTCTACTTTGCTTATGGCTTAATTACATGTTTTATCCACCAGTTCACGGATGGTGACTTGTATTTGAGGTCCGTAAACACAGAACCCGCCTGCCCTTCGTTCCTACGTTGGTCACCCTATTTGCACAACCTTTAAAAGATACCTTTTGTGCTTTTAACAAAAATGGAAGGGCTGAACACTATGACGCAGTATACAACTAACCTCTGTGTAGTTCAGTCAGTCTTTACATTGCATTTAGCTAAGAGAATGAAACCATATTGAAACAGCTTTTCTTACTTCGCTGAATGGGAGGACCTGCCTTTAATGTTATTTAACCCAGGTTTACCAGTGAAGGCCAGGCGGCAAAACATGCCCTCTAAACAGACCCAATCTTTTCTTGTAATAACTGACAGAAAAAGCCACAAACACATTTCCATTTTGTTTTACTCGATGACTGACAAATGCAACCTCTTTTTGAACATTAGTAAGAGAACTGGGTTTTGATCGCAAAAAGGGATTAGCTTAGGGCTAAGAAAAATGCATATTATTATTATATTCCAACACCCATTCCATATTGCATTATAACTTTATAACAGGGTGTAATGAACACACAAAGGGGGGATCCAGCCATCAATCTGCTCTCTCTGAAATGACACTTGCTGAAGACCATTTAATTTTCAATAAACAGGTACAAAATCAATGATTCTTAAGACTACCTACTTATTTTGCATACAGTTGTGAAAAAGAGATATATCCCATTACATCATGTCAGCCGCCAGTGCCTCATTCTGCTCTGCTTGTGTCTAAGAATTCTCACACTCTTACTTTATTCATATGCCACTGTAAGCGCAGAACTGTAAATACCATATTGAAACGAAATAAAAGATGATCCCGCGGCTAGATTACAGAGACTTTGCACCTGTGCAATTTCATTTTCCACAGTATTAGCACTAGGGCAAAGTTTGCCCTAATGCAAAAACTTTAGGGGGACATTAGAAAACCTTTACACCATGGCCATTGCAATGTAGCATGGTATTAGCACTAGGGCAAAAACTGCCCTAGGGCAAAAAGCATATACTTGAGGGCCCGATTAATGGAATTTTTTGCACGGTTCAAAGTGACTTTGCACTGCTGAAAAGAGACTTTACACTGCTGACACAAACCCTGATTCATTGAACTGTGCAAAGTGTATTTTTGCAGTCCAAAGTCTGTGCAAAGTCAGTACATCTTCAGCGCATAGTAATTTTTGTAGTGCAAAATAACTTTGCCCTGAAAAAATACACTTTGCACAGTTCCATGAATCAGGGTTTGTGTCGGCAGTGCAAAGTCACTTTGAACCATGCAAAAATTTAATGAATCGCCACCTTAATGTTTTTTGTTTGCACCAGGGCAAGGTTTGCCCTAGTGGTAATAGCATGCAAAAATGCACGTGTATTTTTTTTTTTTGCACTTGTGCAAAGTTTATGTTATCTGACTCGATGTACTACCCACACATGACATTTGACAACTTGCACAGTCTGTAGTATTTTCAGGTAATTTTGCAGAGCCCATATAAAAGGATGGTGTTTGTGCTGTATTATGAAAACCCAAGAGATCTAGCTGTGGCCCATGTCAGGTGTGGGCGGTGCACTGTACTATGCTTTTCTCGCCATTCTGGTACTTGTCGGATTGCTTTGCCATTGTACATGCAACACTGTGAACAACAGAATGCAAGCAAAGGAGGCAAGGTTAAGTGAGCTATTCTTGTGTGAAGTGGAACTTGAGTTGTCCGCAAATTGTCTTTAAGCTGTTATCAGCAAGCAAAGGACACCTGTCTATCCGCTTGTTGTTGTGCATTTTACAAATACAATGGACCTCATTACGGGTCCGGTGATAACGCTGACATGGCTACCGGCGGGTTGCTGCCAGACCCGTTAAAAATGACCGCCGCATGACTTCAGGAGCCGGTAATTTCATTGCTAACGGTGCCGGTGCTCCTGTGAAAACTCTGCGGCGGGAGGGCAGCATCCCGGCAGAGTTGTAGTGTGCCTCAATGTGTAGTTTTCCTCTTCTTTCACTGTGGCCTGTGGTGGGATTTGGCTTTAGAATTTCAAGAACCCGAACATTAGCAGTTTTCGGTAAAATGTTGACATTTTCCCAAAAAAGTGTCACTAAATATGAAAGGCCGGACAGAAGAATGTCCCAAACAGACAGAATGAAAATGTAATTAAGAGGGTGGAGGGAGGGTGGCATCCCACTAGTGAGCGCACCGGTCTCAACGTGCACCCTCCAACCGGACAGGGCTGTCCTAATCCAAACAAATGTGGGGGGATACTAGATTCTCCCGTCTTAATCTACCCCCTCCCTGTTGGACCTTCATAGTTTTTCAGAATCTATTTCCATTTTGGTCCCTCCTGTGCCTGCCACAAGGGGCGCCCTTCTATATACAACTCTGCTTTTCGTCAATGCTCTTGAATTCACAGAAGCCTCTGAACCAATCCTTATCCTGTGAACAGGAAAAAGGTGCCTTTTTCGAATCCCTCCTTCGCTTTCCGTCTCGGGAAGGTCGTGGCGTTCCAGAGAAGCTATTCAGTCTTAATAGATCTTGTCCCAGTCATAGCCCTGGGGCTGCGGGCTACAAAAACAACTTTATTAAGGGAGGTCTGCAATTGCAATAATTAACTGCCATGATGAAACATACATAAACGAAGTCTCAATCGGATTGCTTGAACAGCAGCAGCCGCGCGCCCTCTCTGCATTGCAGCCCAGAGGCTGGAGAGCCCGGGAGAACGTGGCTGATGAAATAATGATCGCATCAATTGCAAAAGTGACACTTGCAGACTGGGGACTGTTTTTCCAGTTACATGCAGAATCACTGTGCACGCCGGAGCACACAGAATTTGCATTTGACAAGTCACGTGACAGACTATTGACAATAATACCCTTTTCAAGTGACCAGTGTGAACTTGACATCATTCCCCAGCTGTGGATGAGTTGGGATGTCCAGCAACTCAGTACAGTGGTATTCTCGGGAGCATTTTAGATTAGGAGTTTAAAAAAAGGATACTTTGATCTCTATGTTTTAGGAGCAGTATTGCTGAAAGCTATACAGCAAGCTTTGTGCCGGCCTCAAACCTTTGGAAAAATGTGGTTACATTTAGAATCATTGTATGCAAATTTACATCATGACTATTAATGAGGGGTATCTTGAAAACCCAACATGGATCTGGGCCTCGGGGCTTGGACAGAGAAGTAATATATTTGAACAGTTCCTGCCCTACACATATGCACTGCTCTCACAATTCTTCAGTGCCCTAGTGGGCGGAGCCAGGGGAAGATGCATGCACCATCTTGTCACCACCTTGTGGGGCGTTAAATGGTCGTCGGGCCCGTATTGGCTCATAGGTGGTATTGCTGTGCAACCTAACAGAGTCACACCTAGGTATGGGGTGTCGAGATGAAAAAAAAGGCATCGCCAAATAAATACTGTGCGTCGGCTGCATATGCCACCCTCCTCCATACTTTTGAGCTGCTAAATTCACTGCATCACTTGCATTTTCCCTCCTAGCATGCACTCTGATCTTCATATTGGTAGGCAGTGTTGTTATGCTTCTTGCAAAGTGTGAAAGCTGTTTTGTTTAATCAGATTTCATTAGGAATGGCAGCTTTCTTTGGAGAGATGTATGATGCATTTGCTTCTAATTAGACTTTCACTCTGAAGCCTGTAAATATGTACTTTGAAATCTGCTGTCAGTGATCTGGATTTGAGCGATTCAGTGGTTCTTTTTGCTGGTATAAAGAAGACTTAATTTCAACCAGTCAGTGGAGAAAAACATTGCCCTGGGATATCAAGTCAATTGGGCCTCATTATGAGTTGGGAGGTGTGGTAAAAATGTGGCGGTAATACCATTACTGCCGAATTACCACCCCACCCAACTATGAGTTAGTGTTAAGTTGGAGGATTCCCTTCCAGCCATGAGCTGGGGGTAAATCTGCCACCTTTTCGCCATATTCCACCGAAATCCCCATGTAATCCAATGGATTACAATGAAATTGGGACTAACACCGCCACTCGTAATCCGGTAGTACCGCCGGACCAAGAGGCAGTAACGGTATTACATTTTAGTGGTCCCCCGAGATACTACCAAACCCGTAATGAGCTACAATATAATATATTCCTTCTTTAAAACACACCCACACACATATTACAGACTGAAAAGGCAACTATCACAAGTCAGAATCACCTGTCTGTCAAAGGCTGGAGTTAAGGCGGGCTGAGTAAGATGTAAGGCCAGTGATTCTAGGAAACCGCTAGGGCGGTATACTGTGAGTCACATGGCACACTCACCTCCAAAAGCATGGTATGGTTGTAGCAGAATCAGCAACACCTTACATGCCCGAAGAATATACTGATTTGATTTCAGCTGCACTGCATTCAAAGTACATTAGTTGTAATAAAATATTTTTGCTGGGTTTTCTGATTTTAATTTTGCTGATTTTAATGTTCCTGATTTCCAATTAACCCTATTCGATGGCAATCTTGTATTATTATTTTCAATGCAACTGAAATGTACTGTTTTTTAAACAGAACATGAACATCATATCACATGTTTGCCCTGGGAAGCCAGTGACAGTTGGCTCTACACAGTGATGGTTATTGAACTTTTATTGATTGATTGATTGATTTAAAGGACGCCGAAGCCCGCAGGCATCAGGGCACACGAATACAAAGGACAAACATATGGGAACGGGACAAGCACGCAGGAAAGACCAGCGAGACAAGGAAAGTATTAGATCAAGGTAGAGCTTTGAAGAACATTAGATGAATAGAGCAGTCTTCAGTTTCCGATGAAAGAAATAGTGTATTCCTTTGTCAGCCTAAGCTCCAGGGGCAGGGCATTCCAGATATTAGCAGTCCTGTTGGGGAAGGCTCTTCCCAAACAATTGGCGAGAGAGAATTTAGGAATTTTTACCAATGCCAAAGTGGCTGAACGCAGTTTCCTCTGTGGCTCGTAAAAAGAGACCAGAGCCTTGATATAGACAAGAGTGGTGCCATTTAATGCTCTGTGAGTTAGTGTCGCAGTCTTAAATTCTAGCCAAGCGGAAACCAGGATCCAATGAAGATCTCTCCCTCTATCCGAGACATGCTCTCTTCTAGATTTCTTCTCAATAATGCAGACTGCATCATTTTGAAAGGTTTGCAGGCTCTGAATGTTCTTCCTATTGTCATTGACTAACAGAGCATTATCGTAGTCTAATGTCGACAAGACCATTGCGTGGGCAACAGAGGAGCAATTGGGAGCAGACAGGAAAGGGTGCAAGTTTCTCAGCAGCCAAAGATAGTATGACTCATTCTTTACTGTCTGATTGATGTGAGCATCTGCACTGAGCAGCGGATCGAGATAGAAGCCCAGAATCTTAACACTCTTTGAGGCGGGGATTGGACAGCCATGAATAGAGAATGATGATAGTTAGAGTGCAATTTTGCTACAGCATGCTTGGTACCAAAGACCTGCAGTTCGGTCTCATCCCCATTTAGACACATCCAATGCTTACTCATCCAGGTCTCAATATTCCGATAGGTGGTCTGAAGAAGACTAGCATCCTTGGCATAGTCCCCAGATAGCTCAAGAACTAGCTGGGTGTCATCAGCATAGTTTGAGAAACACACTCTGAGCTCATCCAACATATAACAGAAGGGTTGGATATAGTTTTACTTTACTTTTTACTTTAGTCAATTTATAATGAGCACAATGAACCCAGAGGCATGATGGCACGGACAACACAGAGAACGAGTACAACAGAAATTCTCCAGAGGGTCAGGTGGAAGGAGGAAGAGAGTGGGACTCGATTAGTCGAACAGCCAGGTTTTTAGCTTTTTCTTAAAGGGTTATACATTAGATTCAAGCCTCAGATTCAACAGCAAACCATTCCAGGCAGATAGAGCAGCTATTGCGAAGGATGCTTTGGCCACCCTTTTAGATTTGCTTCTGGGAATCACCAACATTTTGGATTGATTCGATCTTAATGATCTTGAAGAGGACTTTATCGTGGTGAGATCATTCAGGTAGCTAGGCATCTTGCCCAATAAACTTTTGAATGTGATCAACATAAGGCAATATTGAATTCTCGCCTCCACGTGGAGCCAGTGCAGTGTTCTTCGGGCTGGCGTCACATGATTACGTCTAGCCAGGCCCGTAACTACCCTTAGAGCCCCATTTTAGATCACCTGCAGATGCTTTATTTCGGTTTTGTTAATGCCTATCAAGAGGCTGCAATGATAGTCCATTTTAGCTCCCACAATCGCCTATGCCAATGTTTCCGCATTGCCCTGGGAAATCAAGGCGCGCAGATGCGCAAAGAGTCTAAGATAGTATGATGCACCTGAAACTACGCTCCCCACCTGGGCCTTCATGGAGAGGTGTTGGCCCAGCATAACCCCCAAAGACTTTACTTTCTTGCGGGTACTGATGTTAACATCAACAAGTTGAACATTCTTGTACAGGGAATCCATTTTAGAAAGCATGCTGGGAGACCCCACAATCATGAGTTCGGTTTTGGATCTGTTCAGGGCAAGGCCATTCATGATCATCCAATTTTCAATACAGGTTTATGCTTTGTTTAAACTTGCTTCGTCTTGAACATGGTTACCAGTCAGGGGGATGATACACTGGGTATCATCCACAAAGTTGGTGAACGAAATGCCTTCCTGTTCAAGCATTGCGAAGAAGGGTGCTGTAAATGTGTTGTAAAAACACAGAGACAGACTTGCTCCTTGCGGAACCCCATTTTCGATCAATACCATGGTTGCTTCCGCTGTTTCTGAACATACACAAATGTCCCTATTCTGGAGAAAGGAGGCAGCACAGTGAGAATCCTCAGGAGAGAATTCAGCTACATTTTCTAGCCTGGTGACCAACACCTGGTGGTCAACCAGGTCGAAGGCGGTGGAGAGGTCTAACAGCATGAGCAGGAAGGCTTGTTCTTTGTCCATGTTGGTCAGGAGCCTAGATTTAAATCCGAGTAATGCAGTGTCCATGCTGTTCCCAGCCCTGAAACCCTATTGACAGCAATTGAGAATGGGAAAGCTTTCCAAGTGATTGGCTATCTGCTTGTAAGCAACCCTATCTAGAATTTTCATCAAAAATGCTGAGTTAGTGATGGGCCTATAATTCAAGGGGTCCTCTTTGGGGAGCCCTGCTTTTTTTAACAGAGGAGTCATCCATGAACATTTTAGGTTGTCAGGCACAGTGCTCTCTCTGAAAGACGCATTAACAAACTGAAGGATAGCTTCCAACAGAATAGGGGGGCATGTCTTTATAATAATAGCAGAGAAGGGGTTGCCTCTACAACTAGTAGTTTTGAGATGTTTCACAACCTCAGTCAGCTCAGCTGGAGTGATAGCGGTGAATGAAAATTCTTGAATAGTGGGACATCTTATAGGATCATCGCGATCAAGCAAGATATCCTCCTTAGAGGCCATGGCTTTTTTTTAATAAGGATATTAGATTTTATCCCCTGGAGTTTAGCGCTTATGGCATCCTGAATTGACAGACACCAGGCACTATCTTTGGCCACGTTTTCCACTTCTAAGGCCATGGAGGACTCCTGCTCTTTGAGAATTTTATAAAGCTCCTTGGTCTCTGACTTGGCCGAGACAATTCTATCATTAGATCATTAGACAAGTTCTTCTTAACTTCCAATAAAGCAGTTTTGTATATTCTAGCCGACTGTTTATAATCCACATGCAGATTGGGTGAGGGGTCCCTTTTCCAATCATAGTATAGCTTAAGCATACAGGCTTTAAGCTTGCAAAGGGCAGGGTTAAACCAAGGTTTATTTTGATAAGCAGCTTTAGGCTTGTTCCGGAGAAACTGAGGAAAACTGCAGCTGCTTATCAAAATAAACCTTGGTAGTGCCTGGTGTCAGTCAATTGTCATGGTTGGTGATGTCCCTAATAGTGTCTATAAGGGCTTTAGCTAAGCTCTGTACAGAATCTGCAGAGAAGTCATTAGATAGAGAACAGACTAAAGGATTGATTTTTTCTAGGGTGAGTAGCTTGGGGTTTCTGCCCTTACTGGCTTCCAATGTTTTGTTTCTGGCTTTCACTGGGAAAGCTGAGTGAATGACAAAATTAACGAAATGGTGATCCAACCATGGGCAAGGATTCACCATCAAGTCTGGAATAACGACATTTGTCGTGGCCACCCAATCTAGGGCATGACCTAGCTGCTGGGTGAGGTGATGATTAAGATGGGTAAACCCCAAGGCAGACAGGGCAGATTCCAGATCTGCCCCTCTGGAATCATCATGATTGCCTAATCAATGGTTAAAATCACCTAAAATAATAAAACTGGTGCAAGGTTTGAGACAAGCAACCAGATGATTAGACAAGGAAGTGATAAGGTCATCAGTATGAGAGGGAGGTCTATAGATGAGTAAGAGGTTCACAGCGGCCTCCGAGTTGATGCCTATCTTGACTTGAATAGATTCAATGCCTTCCGATATATTAACTATATTGCCCAAAATGGTGAGTTGAGATTTTAAAATCAGCGCAACCCCACCCCCTCGACTCTTGGGTCATCTACTCTGAGCATAGAGTAGCCTGCTGGAATGGCCAGGTTGAGGCAGCGGTTGAATAGCAGAGGTAACAAACATGCTCCCTGAGGGGCCCCATGGGAGATTGGGGAGGAGGGAAAGGTAGCCTCACCCAACATATCTGGTATGTGTGATTCTGAAGGACAGATTTCACCCACAGGATAGAATTAAGATTGCAACAACCCTGTTTCTCCAATACAAGCAGGAGTTGATCATGATCAAGGAGAACAAATGCCCCGGATTAGTCCAAAAGGACCAAAATGCCAGAGTGGCCAATATCTGAAATATTCAGCATGTGTGTCTGTAATTCTAGCAAAGCTGTCTCTGTACCGTGACGCGGTCTGAAACCAGACTGCCTCAGATGTAGGATATTAGATTTCTCAACAAATGTTTGCATTTGAATACCGGCACTTTTATTATGTACCTTAAGGAGGAAGTGGCTATTGGTAATAGGATGCAGCTTACCCTTGGTCATTAGGGTCAAGTCCTGGCTTTTTAATCAGAGGGGTGATAGTTGTTTTTTTTTTATAGAATCAGGGACTTCTTTAGTGGAGAAAGAAGAATTGACAAATCTTGTCAAGAAAGGTGCAAAGATATCCTTATGATCTAGGATGAGGTTAGTGGGATAGTGTTCTCTGGGCACTGAGATGGACGCATGGTTGAGGGAGTAGCCATCATATCAGCGAGGGAGACAGGAGCAAAGCTAAACATAATCGGGAGGGCCGATGGGGGCGGGAAGGAAGAAAGTTTATCGGCCTGGAGTTTGGATCTGATTTTATCCCGTGCCGTATCTACCTTAGCATTAAGGGCGCACTGTATGACAGAACAGACTTGGTCCGTGGGGACTGTAGTAATAGAAAGGGCACTGGGTTTTTCTTGAGATTTAACAATCTGAAATAGAGTTTTAGAACTGCTATTAGCTTCCTCAATTTGTTTGTTATGAAAGTTCTTTTTAGCTTTGTAAATAGCTGTCCTATAGGTTTTCTCCAGAATTTTCCATTCGTCTTTATTGCAAATGGACGGGCATTTAAGCCATTTGGTCTCAGCCTGACGTTTTCCAACTTTCAATTGGCGCAGATCTTTTGTAAACCATTTCTGATGGGAATGGTTTTTTTTTTATTTATTTGCATTTTTAATGCGCACACAGCCCGCGGGCATCGAGGCGCTGTTACAGGAATTTTGTCTCTAAGCAACTTATTCTTAACCAGGGCCACTCTATTCCGCATAGAGAGCATAAGTGTGTTAATGGTGTCAATATGAGTAGAAGGAGAATCCAAGCCGATGTGGTTGATATGATACCGTCCAGTCAGTCGTTCAAATCTAGTTGCGTAACTTTCGTGAAGTTCTGATTTTTTACAGTTTTCTGCGGGTTGAGTAGTTTAGGGAGTGGGATTGGAGTAGAGACAAAAACATAGATATGATAATGGTCAGACCAAATACATCGTGAGGTGGCCACCGTGTTAACTACAAGATTATTTGCCACAGCCCAATCAAGGGTATTGCCTTTAATGTGAGTGGGGGCACTATTGAGGACATAAAAGTTGGCATTATTCAGTGCATTTTCTAAGGTGGTTGAATGTTTGTTGGCGGCATCGTTACGCCAGCGATTAAAGTCCCCCACCAACAGTCTTGAGAAATTAGTTCCTTGTAGTTTATTGAGGAGGTGGAGAAGGTCTTAGTCAAAGTTGGGTGTTTCAACCAGAGGACGGTAAAACAGAACAAGGTTCAGGCAGTTATTCATTGACGGAGTCAGTTTGAGGAGAAGAGTTTCACAATCATTGAGTAAACAAGGAGATTGGAAGACGTTAAGATGGCTTCTTGCTATAAGAGCTTTCCTCCCCCAGGCCTGGAAGGGTGCTCTGACAGAAGATGATATAACCGTCAGGAGTAGCCAGCTCAATCAAAGGACCACTGGCTTTGTTTAACCATGTCTCTGTGTCATGTACATCGGGATCTTTTTCCAGGATACAGTCATGAATGTTATTATCATGTTTAGGGAGTGAACGGGTGTAAGGCATAGTTGAGATTAGTAATAGCCTTATTGGTTGTTACAGTTTTGGCAGGAATAACATGTGGGGAATCCTTATTGCATTTTGAGGGTCATGGGTCAACTCACATGAAAATGTACTATTCAGATATAGGGCAGGAGCTCTGGAACAAGTTCATGAGCTGGGGTGGCTGGGGATAGTCCGACCTGCTGAATACAAACCCTTTTATCATTGGTGTGCAAAATGGGAGCCTGTGTGTTATAGTAGAATTGAAACCTAATGGTCGACTCTAAGGGTCTGGTTCATGGATTTATTTGCTTAGTGCAATGTGGCATTTGACTGGTGCAACGTGACGTTTCACTGCAAAAATACGCTTTGCACTGCTCCATGAATCAGGGTGCTTGTTGGCAGTGCAAAGTCACTTTGCACCAGTGAAAAGTCAGTTTGCACCATGCAAAACATTCCATGAATCAGGCCCCAAGTGCCTATATATTTCTGTCGAAGAGAACATTCATGACAGAACTCTGTGAGTGTAAAGAGGGGGTCGGAAGCGGGATGGGAAGGGGTCGAGGATCGCTAAATAGTTTGTTGGTGACATATTTGTACATAGAATAAAATGCCAATGAAAATGTAAGTTAGTCGAAAAAAAGAAAGTGCACAGTTTACCAAACTCTAGTAAGCCTGGAAGTGTAATATGGAAAGACTGGGCAAATAGCAGGTCCCATGCCTGTAAACCACATGTGTGTGCTGTGGACCTTCTACACCTCTTCATGTCACGAATTTTTATATCTCCATGAAGAGAGCATAACATGTGACCAGTGATTTCCGGTACGCAGTTCATTCAACGGCCGTGTTTTTTTGCAGCATTTTCTGCCGAACATTTTTGCCTGAAAAAAATTTGCAAAAAATATGGGAGAGGGTCGTAAGGGCATATAAGGGGTAGGGTGAGGGTGGGGAATAGGGAATAAATAATAGGGGAGGGAGGTTTGTGGTGGTTCGTGGGGGACCCCATAAAATAAAAATGTCAATGAATATTTTTCAGGCCAAAGTTTTCAGCAAGAAATGCAGTAAAGAAAACTGGGGATGAATGAACATAGAACCGCATTTTCCCAAATGATCTCCACGAAAAGGATGATGAAAATCCATTAAGTAAAACACTTACAAGTAGCTTTGAACGCTATTTAAAGGCCGGCATGCCATGTTGTTGTTACAGTAACACACATTGGATTGATTGTTCAGTTTAACACACATCCACTGTAAACACTGTATAATGCATAAAGACATACTTGATATAATGACTCATCTAGACCAAGTAGCCGAGATATAGATTGTAAATGTATGCTTGGGTGCACAGAGGTGTTTTTTTGAGAAATGCTGGGACAAGCAGGGAGAAGGGCATAGTGTTCATTTTAGAAGAGGAAACCAGCAGAAAAGGCAAAGATGACACCACTTTCGGGCAGCTGGAAGTCCATTGGCCCTGCAGGAATGAATGCTAGGTAGTTAATAACAATGTGCACACAGTAGAAAGGTGTCCTGTGAGAAGTGTCAGGAAATGGCCAGATGTTACACCATAGGCAACTTGCATAAAGCATGTCAGCCGAGACAGCGGTCAGCGTGTGGGCCGTAAGTTAGGGGAATTGCTCATTTTTCTTAATGTTACAGTAAGAGTTAAAGAACCTCACAGGCAGAACAGTTGAAGTAACTATGGCCAGTCGTCCATGATTAAGGGGGGAAGTCAGAATGGCCTTCTATTCAAAACAAGTGTACTCGAAGAACTAGTATATACCCGATAGGAAACCAATGCCTTTTATTGGCAATACGAAATTGTACTAGTCTAAATGCGAGATAGGGATAAAAAGCAAGATTTCTTTCTATCGTTTGGGTATATTTGACCTAAAACATTTGACCTAATCACATTTGATCAAATTTATTTGACCTTTTTTCTGGTCTAAAATGCAGGGGGAGTCCTCCTGCAACCCCCCACTTCCCTTCAACCTAATCTAAACACCTACCCACCCCGATATATATATTTAATTAAATGTGAACGAAAAAAAGGTCCAAAATGTGATCAAATGTTTGTCAAATGTTTTTAGCTCAATTATGCAAATACTGTTTCTATAAATACTGCTGATGAACAAGGGAGAAGGGCTATTGGGTTTCATTACGAGTATGGAGGTAATCCGGCGGTAATCCCGCCGTGGTGGAATTAGCGTTACCACTGTGCGATCCAGCAGAATTACAGCTGAATTACAACATGGCGGACGTGCACACACACCAATGGCGGTAACGGTAATTCCGCCCAGCAGAATTTCCGCTAAACAACCTGTTGTATGACGTAATTCCACCAAATATTGGAATTACTGTTACCGCCATGGCGGTCAATAAAATTACCGCTTCCAGAATTACTGCTAGTGGAAATTCGTCATTGCCAGAAAGGAAGCACTGCGGCCGCCATTTTGGAAATAATCCATAGAATATCTCGAGAGGAGTGCCATTGTAACACTCACATGATCTCTGCGGAGGCGTTGGGGCACGGTCGCAGACCTCCTCAAAGTTAGGTCACCCCCTTCTGGTTTTGTCCCCTCGGATCAGCTGTGGGCGGCAACAATCGGTGGCACTGCTCCTGCGTGGATATGGGAAAATGTGAGTGCGCTGATAGGTGACTGTGGTATTCCCCAAGCCCTTCGAATCAAGGTGCGGTTTCTGTGGGCAAGTACCGGCCCATAAGGCTTACATGGTAAGTGTGAATGATGAGCTCTCCATTCTGCTACTTCTGGCAGGGGCGCTTTTTGATGGAATCGAGTTCCTGCACTGATTCCTGAGTAATAGTCCAGTCCAGCTGCGACTAAGCTCCTTTTTATGCTTTCTCTCAATGTATCTTGTCTTTTCCCCTCTTCCTGCTTTCTCTCAATGTCTCTTGTCTTTTCCCTTCTTTCTACTTTCTCTCAATGTCTTAATGTTATTGCTCTCATAGTTGTTGTATTTCCCTGAATAACGTTCCTCTCTGTTTTTCTCCCAAATAGATGGAAATGCGGCCTGACAACAGCTGTGGAGGCACGGAACGCGGCTGAGCAGAAGGTGGATGCGACCGCGATGCCCGGGCAGCAGGTGAGTGATGGTTTTAGGGAAGGCGCAAGGTTTAACGGCAGGGTGCCCTTAACATAATGTCTGTTAAGTGTCTAACCTTTTCTCTTGCCTTTCTTTTGCAGGTGCTGCGAGTTTAGATGAAGTGCGTTGTGCCGTGGTGCCAAGATGATGCTGTCTGCGTTCCAAGATGTTTGCAGGTGAGCCGCATTGCTGGGAAGAAGATGCCTGCGCTCCGAGATGTTTGCAGGTGAGCCGCGGTGCCAGGAAGAAGATGTCTGTGCTCCAAGATGTTTGCAGGTGAGCCGCGGTGTCAGGAAGAAGCGTACAGGTGAGAGTAGGATCCTCCAGATGTTAAGTATGGATGTAGATGGCAGGATCTCTCCAGGTAAGATGAAACCTAGGCAACGGTGAGCGTTACGCTGCACAGAGGTGCAGATTAATGCAAATCGTGTGCCTTGGGGTTGGGCTGGATTGTGTAGCTGAGCTCTTAAGGCCACGCCCCCCTAGCCCAGTGCTGCTTGCCACATCATGCCACTGCTAGAAGTTGCACGCGCAGATGCAGATGAAGACCACACCCAGACTAGTTGCACAAATGAACATTTTTCTTGAGAGTATTCCTGGCCATAATAAAAGGGTTCATTCCATTCTAAGCACTTCTGCCCATAATGAAAATGTCTTGTTAAGTCCTTCCATTGAGCCTGGCACCAAAGGCGCCAGGACTGCGTCCAACCAGGCCCCCCATGTATAAATGTCCCAAAGGGATGTGTGTGAACCATGATGCCCCCTGCTCCCTTCACTTGATGGTGCCACTGCTGTGATCCTGGGCAAGTGGCCATGACAGCACTCCCCCTCAAGGCCCCTCTCCAGGGTGATCCTCCTGGCCCTGGTTTGGTGGGGTTAGTATGATGGAATTGTCTAACCAATCGAGGGGCATGAACATACTCGCTGGGTTCCCAGGTTTGATCTTGAATTCTGTATCCTTTCCAGTCTATTAGGTAGTACAGTTTGGACGGAACAACCTTGGAATCCAAGATGGATTTAACTTCATATTCGGGTTCCCCATTTAGTAATTCGGGTTCTGGTGGAGAATCAATCCGTGTATTTGGTTTGATGGGTTTGAGGAGGGAGATATGAAACACTGGGTGAATTTTCATGCGCGATGGAAACTCCAACTTCATGGCGGCAGGGTTGATTATCGCCTTGATAGTATAGGGGCACAGATATCTGGGGCAGAAGGCCCGTGGTCCTTTTAAAGGTATGTGTCTAGATGCTAACCAGACTTTATCCCCAAGCTTTTGTCTTTCCTTGGCCTTGTTCAAGTGCTCTGTTGCTTCTCCAAGAACTTGAGTGATGGATTTATGCAAGGTTTTTATTGCTGGCATTTCCAAAGTATCGGGTGGATCAAATACGTCCGTGGGTGTCTTCGATGTAGAGTACAGAATGGAGTTTGTCCAGTGCTCGTATGAACTGAATTGTTGTACGCATACTCGGCTAACCAAAGTATGTTTTTCCAGGAATCTTCGGAGTGCTGAAGCATACATCTTAAATATTGTTCCAGCGTCTAATTTGTTTGTTCGGTTTGTCCATCGGTTTGAGAGTGGTGGTTCATGGACAACCGGAGGTCAATTGTGGCAATTGCACAACACCTTCTCCAAAAGGCGGAAACAAATTGAGTCCCACGATCCGATATTAATACTGATGGAAATCCATGTAACTGGACAATTTGTTCCAGGAACACAGTGGTGAGAGTTGATGCAGTTGGAAGTCCTTTCAGAGGGATGAAATGGGCCATTTTGGAGAATAAATCCACTATTACTAAGATGGTGTTGTAACCATTGCAGGGAGGAAGATCTGTGATAAAGTCCATCGAAAGTGTATGCCAGGGCGTTGGTGGAACCTGTAAAGGATGTAGTAACCCAGCAGGGTTTCACTTCTGAGATTTGTGCTGTGCACAGACACCACAGGTTGTAACAAATCGGGCAATGTCTTTCCTCCAGGTGGGCCACCAGTAGTTTTGTTTTACCTTAGCCTGAGTCTTGGCTATTCCAGGATGTCCTTCTACTAAAGAATCATGGTAGTTTGTGATGATTTGAGTTTGCAGTTTCTTGTCCTGGATATATAACCGTCCTTGGAAAAATGGCAGATTGTTTTCGATGGTTTACCAGTCTCCCTTTAAAAGCCATTCCTGTTGTTTTACGGGATTCATCTGGGACTGTAAGCTGTTTTTTAAGTCATCTAAACACGTGGTAGCAGCGATCGTGGTTTGAATTTTTTCTTCAGGAATGATGGCCACGGGATCAGATGCTGGAAAGACTTCTTTTTCCACACTCATACGTGATAATTCGTCTGCTTTTCCATTCTGCACTCCAGGTCTACAGGTAATGATAAAGTCGTATTCTGGGAAAAAGAGTGCCCAATGAAGTTGGCGTGAGGATTGTGCTTTGCCAGTCTTTGAATACTGTAAGTTACGGTGATCTGTGATGACTGTGACTGTGTGTTGTGCCCCAAGGAGATAATGTCTCCATGCCTTAAATGCAGCCTTCATTGCCAGTAGTTCCTTATCTGTGATTGCGTAGTTGAGCTCGGGGGCCAAGAATTTGCGTGACCAGAATGTGACAGTATGTAACTGTCCAGTTTCTGGGTCTCTTTTGGATAACACCGCTCCCATGGCTATGTTTGAAGCGTCCGTTTCCACTACGTATGGCAGGTCCGGACGGGGATGTCGAAGAACCCGGCGCTGTGGTAAATGCTAGATTCAGTTTCTGGAAGTCCTCTTCGGCTTCTGTGGACCAATGGAAATTCTTGTTCTTCCTCAGCAACGAAGTGATTGGGTGAACAATTTGCGAGAACCCAGGTATGAATCAACGGTAGAAGTTAGCGAAGCCGAGCACACTTTGTACTCCTTTTGTGGAGGTTGGTGAGGTGCCACTGGAGGATTGTGTCATCTTTCCATGTGTCCATATGCACTCCCTGCGGTGTGAGCATGAAACCTACTTTAGTCACATGGAAGGAACATTTTTCCAGCTTGCCATACAATTGGTGTTGTCGAAGTTTTTCCAAAACTGCTTGGACATCACCGAGATGTTCTTCCTTGGAATTGGAGTAGATAAGAATGTCATCTATGTAGACAAGTGCGCAAACGTCCAACAACTCACGGAGTACATCATTCATAAAGAATTAGAGCGCTGCATGGGCGTTACATAACCCAAAAGGCATGACTTGGTATTCAATCAGAGCAGGCCATTACAGGCACGGTATACAAGCAATATGAAGGTGCGTCCCCTGCATCCAGCTAGCTACATTACCCTGTCCTCCAATTTTTGACAGAGTCCTCCTCCCCTGTGCAGCCTCTACCCACTGCACACAACATCATCCCATTGTGATTCCTGTTGTGCTGTATGCTATGCAGAGGACTCATCTGTTGAGCAGGTCAGGAATGCTTGCTGTCATGGCCAGCATGAGGAGCATGACCAAGGACAATCACCACAACCGGTGCCTTTCCTCCATACTCCAGGCCATCTGGGACCGTCTGGAGTGGATGGAACTGGGGCAGGCGTAAATGCACGCCATCGCACAGGAACACTTGGTGCATGCTGAGGCCATGTGTGGCTGCATCCAGCGGGCCTCGAGACGGTTGTCAAGGTCAATCAACCATCTCTGCAGGAGCACAGTGACATGCAATGCAAGCCTGTGCCTCACAAGCCAGAGCGTGTGGGAGCTGGCTGAACAAATGTCCTCATCCCATGAGTCTGTGGTTAGAGCCATACATCTCAGCATGGACCATCTATGGGGGAGCGTGCAGGGGAGCTCACAGTCTGCTACCTACTGAGGCGTCATTGGCGAGCACCCTACCCAGGTGCTCACAGCAGAGGGCCTCAAATGCTGCTAAGCCTGCGGACAAGTGGATAAGAGCAATCACTAATGGGAGTAGTACTAGGTGTTGGGGATGAGGGTGGAGGGTGGGAGTTGATGTTGCGGATGGGGGTGGGGGGTGGGAGTTGGTGTTGGGGGTGTGGACGGGGTGGGTGTTGGTGTTGGGGGTGTGGATGGGGTGGGAGTTGGCATTGGGGATGAGGGGGTGTGGGGGTTGTTGTTGGGGATGGGGGTTGAGGGGGTCATTGTGGTAAAGCACCAGTGAGTCCCAGCACGATACTTTTCTTGGGTTTTTGGTTGATGATGTCTTTGTTGAAGCAGGTGTCGGCGCCGTCTTGAGAGAAGGTCAGAACTCGTTTTCGCCAGTCGATTTTAGGATTATGGGTCTCTAGCCAGGGCATTCCCAATATCATCTGGAACTGAGGAGCACCGATGAGGTCAACGGTGATGTCTTCTTGGTGCCCATCCTGCAACAGAAGCGTGACTTTCTCATTGCATTGTGTCACCGCGCCGGATGATAACTGAGATCCATCCACAGCAGGGACATTGTCCGATTTCTGCTTTTGTTGAAGAGGAAGGCCTAGTCACATTGCCAGATCTTGGTCAATATAGTTTCCTACTGCCCCACTGTCAATGTATGCCTCCAAGGCATGTATCTTTGACGGCTGCTTGCGATTTACCAAAAGTACGAGAAGGACTAGGTGTGAGGTCTGTATGCATTCCTTTTTCTCGCTCGACAAGTGGACCCCTATGCTTGCCGGGCATTGGAGTTTTCCGAGTCTGGTGCTTTTTCTTTTTCTTCATTGTTTTTATGTGTTGCCCCAACCATTTTCTTGGGAGGTTTCACTGGGCAATCACGGAGAAAATGCCCTCTTTCCCACAATATAGACAGAGTTGTTGTCTTCTTTTTTCCCTTTCTGCCTTGGTCAGAGGACTCCGTAACCCACTGATTTGCATTGGTTCCGAGTGTTCATGTGGTTTGGTGTGGGTCTCGCGGGGTCGAACAAAAACTGCCCTACCTTCTGTTCGGGCTCCATCCATTTTCCTATTCGGCCACCTTTGGTTGAGTTGCACTGTGAGGTCTATGTAGTCTGCACACACCTCAGGTGGGGTCACAACTTGCGCGAATACATCCTTACGTTCCTCACGTAGTCCTCAATACAAGAGTGTAGTCCTTTTCTCTTCTGGCCAATTGGTTTGAGCTACAAGATGATTGAAAGCTGCAATATAGGTGAATAGATCTTGATTTCCCTGTCTGAGTGACAGCAACTCATTGTCCAGGGCTTGTCCCAGAGCATGTCAGGCAAACAATTTCTCATCTCGTGTTGAAAACCCCCAAAGTTCCGAAGCAAAGGATCATCTTGGATTACTAATTGTATTGACCAGTCTGCCGCATTAACCTCAAGATATGAGAGCACAAATGCCACTTTGGCTTGATCATTAGGAAAGGCTCCCAGTCTGCATAAGAAATGTAGGTGACATTGGTTCATGAATATGGTGAACTTGTTTGGATCGCCATTGAAGTGTTCAGGCGGGGATAAGGGCACTGTTCCTGGAAGAACTACCTGAACTGGTGTGGATTGTTGTGGCAGAGCAGCGTGGCGTATCCCAGGCAAGGGAATCTTTCCTGCTTGTGCCTGTAACACCTGTCTTGCTATATCATCGGTTCTTTCCAGAGTTACGATAAGATCCCGACTTAATGCACTGGTCTCTTGTCGTGAGGCGTGTACTTCAGCCGATAATTCCCCTAGTAGTTGGGCCAACAGATCTGTCTCAGGAGTTTCCATAACGCCCAGGCAGAGAGTTGTTGAGGCTTTGCGTTCTGTTACGCTGCAGAGGCGTTGGGGCACGGTCACAGCCCTCCTCGAAGTTAGGTCACCCAATTCTGGTTTCGTCACTTGTTGATGGACTCGAGTTCATTCACAAATTCGTGAGTATTAGTCCAGTCCAGCTGCGACTAAGCTCCTTTTAATGCTTTCTCTTAATGTCTCTTGTCTTTTCCCCTCTTCCTGGTTTCTCTCAATGTCTCTTGTCCTTTCCCTTCTCTCTGCTTTCTCTCAATGTCTTAATGTAATTGCTCTCATAGTTGTTGTTTTACCCTGAATAACGTTCCTCTCTGTTTTCTGCCAAATAGATGGAAATGTGGCCTGACAACAGCTGTGGAGGCGTGGAACGCGGCTGAGCAGAAGATGGATGTGACCGCAATGCCTGGCAGCAGGTGAGTGATGGTTTTAGGGAAGGCACGAGGTTTAACTGAAGTGTGCCCTTAACATAATATCTGTTAAGTGTCTAACATTTTCTCTTGCCTTTCTTTTGCAGTTGCTGCGAGTTTGGATGAAGTGCGTCATGCCGCGGTGCCCAGATGATGCTGTCTGCAGTCCAAGATGTTTGCAGGTGAGCCGCGTTGCAGGGAAGAAGAGTTCTGCGCTCCAAAATGTTTGCAGGTGAGCCGCGGTGGCAGGAAGAAGATGTCTGCGCTCCAAGATGTTTGCAGGTGAGCCGCGGTGTCAGGAGGAAGATGTCTGCGCTCCAAGATGTTTGCAGGTGAGTTGCAGTGCCAGGAAGAAGATGTCTGCACTCCAAGATGCTTGCAGGGGAGCCGTGGTGCCAGGAAGAAGCGTACAGGTGAGAGCAGGATCCTCCAGATGGTAAGTATGGATGTAGATTGCAGGATCTCTCCAGGTAAGATGAATCCCAGGCGACGGTGAGCGTTACACTGCACGGAGGTGCAGAATAGCGCAAAGTGTGTGCCTTGGGGTTAGGCTGGCTTTTATAGCTGAGCTCTTAAGGCCATGCCCCCCTAGCCTATTGCTGCTTGCCACACCCTGCCACTCCTAGAAGTTGCATGTGCACTTGCAGATGCAGATAAAGACCACACCCGGACTAGTTACACAAACGAGGAATTCTTGAGAGTATTCCTGCCCATAATAAAAGAGTTCTGTTCCATTCTAAGCACTTCTGCCCATAATGAAAATGTCTTGTTAAGCCTTTCCATGAGCCTGGCGCCAAAGGCGCCAGGACTGCATCCAACCAGGCCCCCCATGTATAAATGTCCCAAAGGGACGTGTGTGAACCATGATGCCCCCTGCTCCCTTGCCTTGATGGTGCTGCTCCTGTGATCCTGGGAAAGTGGCCATGACAGCCATCCAAACACCCAGCCAACGCCAAACATGTCCACAGGAAAGGACAAAGTCAGGGTGCCGATAACAGGCAGCGGAAGCTCAAATTCACTGAGCAGGAGCTCACATTATTGACAGAGCAAGTGGTCACTCACTCTGAGGAGCTGTATGGGGTATCACACAGGAAGACCCCCCAACAGCGCAAAATCAATATATGGGTGGAAATCAGGGACAAGGTGGTGGCCATAGAGCACATCCAACGTGAGGCGGAGGACATGAAAAAGAGGTGGAATGACCTCAATGCCAGGGTCAGGAGCCTCATCTCTTCCACCACCAGGAGACAGCTGCCACTGGAGGTGGTTCAGTGGGATCCTTCCAACTGACACCGTACGAGGACAGGGCCAGTGACATTCTGCACATGGTCGGGATCGAGGGAATGGGCACAGCCGAGGTAGGAGCCAGCAGCCAAACAGAATCTGTTGAGTACCACAGTGACATATGCCCCCATGAATGGACAACCCTGCAGGCATCCACAAACTCCCACACTGCCATGCAAGCAAGCAACGTGAACCCCAGCAAGCAATCACATCTATGTGAGGCATCATGCCACAATCACAGCAATCAGTGGCCACAGGATCCCACTGACATGACACCCAGGCACAGTCAGCATAGCCACCATGCAATCAAACAACCTGTCCATGCCCATGGATGCACAGTTACGACACAGCCACTGGCCCCTCAACTACCATGCCCCATGTACATACACATTGAGGAGCACACATCCGGCAACATGGCCACCTGACCCACACACAACCAAATGCACTGCACCCACCTGACTGCACCATCAGACACCTGTCACCAACAGTCCTGACGCACCACTGGACAGGACAGCCTGTGGCCCAACTCATTCCAAGGATGCATCACCAAATTCAGCTGGGCAACCCATACCTGGCCTCCAGATGGAATGCATGCCATGCACACAGTGGCTGACCTATGATGCCAGACCCCCACCCCGGAGGCCCAACACACAGTGACAACATGGTACAAGTGACTGTGAATGTTGATTTGCCAAGCCCCTCAACACCAATATGATAACGCACATGTCAATTTGTACCAACAGGAATGAAGACATCCAGGAAAGGACCACCAGCACCAACCACTGCCAGCAAGCAGCCAGGCCAAGGCAGTACGGGAAGTGGGAATGTGCCACCCAAGAAGAGGCACCAAGACATCAGACCACTGACAGCCGGACATGCCCACAGGCCCACCACAGACCCCGATTGTGAAATCCGTGCCACCAGAAACAAGCCAGGACACAGCCACAGCAGGTCAGACCATAGACGCACAGGTGGGTCACAATGTGGACGATAGTCTGCAATCAGAGCAGGCCATTACAGGCACGGTATACAAGCAGTATGAAAGTGCTTCCCCTGCATCCAGCTAGCAACATTACCCCGTCCTCCAATTTTTGACAGAGTCCTCCTCCCCTGTGCGGCCTCTACCCACTGCACACACCATCATCCCATTGTGATTCCTGTTGTGCTGTACGCTATGCAGAGGACTCATCTGTTGAGCAGGTCAGGAATGCTTGCTATCGTGGCCAGCATGAGGAGCATGACCAAGGACAATCACCACAGCCAGTACCTTTCCTCCATACTCCAGGCCATCTGGGACCATCTGGAGTGGATGGAACTGGGGCAGGTGGAAATGCACGCCATCGCACAGGAACACTTGGTGCATGCTTAGGCCATGTGTGACTGCATCCAGCGGGCCTCGAGACGGTTGTCAAGGTCAATCAACCATCTCTGCAGGAGCACAGTGACATGCAATGCAAGCCTGTGCCTCACAAGCCAGAGGGTGTGGGAGCTGGCTGAACAAATGTCCTCATCCCATGAGTCTGTGGTTAGAGCCATACATCTCAGCATGGACCATCTATGGGGGAGCGTGCAGGGGAGCTCACAGTCTGTTACCTACTGAGGGGTCATCGGCGAGCCCCCCACCCAGGTGCTCACAGCAGAGGGCCTCCAATGCTGCTAAGCCTGCGGACAAGGGGATAAGAGCAATCGCTAATGGGAGTAGTACTAGGTGTTGGGGATGAGGGTGGAGGGTGGGAGTTGATGTCGCGGATGGGGTGGAGGTGGGAGTTGGTGTTGGGGATGGGGGTGGGGGTTGGGAGTTGGTGTTGGGGGTGTGGATGGGGTGGGAGTTGGCATTGGGAATGAGTGGGAGTGGGGGTTGTTGTTGGGGATGGGGGTTGGGGGGTTATTGTCCTCATCTTCATGCATTTCAACATTCCTATTTATGCACATGTTGTGCAACATGGTGCAGACCACTATGATTTTCTCATCTTTTTCGGGGGGTACATCAGTGCACTGCCCGTCTGATGTAGGCACCTGCATCTGGATTTCAGAGGGCCAAATGTCTGCTCGATACAGGATCTTGTTCTCATCTGCGCCTCATTGTAGGCTGTCTCCTTTGGTGTGGCAGTGTTTCTCACAGTGGTCATTAGCCATGGAAACTGTGTGTATACAGTGTCACCGGCAAAACATGACTGGACTGTGTGAGACATGGCAGTGCGTGGTCCTGGGATGGGTCAGTGAGGATGCTTGGCCTATTCTGTGTATTGCTGTTGTTGCATCATGGGACTTGTAGTTCATTCACTTTACTACTGCTTCCATAACCCAGATTTGTGCTGGTGCTTTAGGCAGTCAGGTCTGAGTACTACTTACCTACGAACCCGGGTGTTCTGTCCTCTGTGCCTCTCAATGTATGCAGGCAGGGTGCTATTGTGCAGAATCAGTGAATCATGTGTAGCCCTTGGATATTGGGCACAGCAGTGACTGATGGTGAGGTCGGCATTGCAGGTCATCTGCACATTCATCGAGTGATATTGTTTCCGATTCCGTTATGCCTGTTCTGTTGCATGGGCGGTGGGTACCAACTCCACATGGGTGCTATCCAATGCTACAATGTGGTTGGGGAAATGGGCAATGATGTAGAACCTTGCCTTGGCTGCATGCACTTGTGCCTGGGTGATGGGCATGGAGATGTGAAGGTGTGCGTACATCATTAGGACACCAGGACTTTGTCCAGCACCTTGGAGAATGTGAGCTGGGACATGCCATGCAGTGTCCCTACTGCGTGTTGGAAGGCACCTGTGACACAGAAATGCAGGACTTCCACAAGCCTCAGCAGGGGATGGGGGATGGCTGTTCTGATGGACATGGCACTCTGCAGTTGTGCCTGTGTCAGGGTGAGCAGTTTGACGATAATTGGACAGTCCAGTCAGTATAAGGTGACTAATAGGCTGTCCGTGAGTGCCCACAGGGGTGGTCTGACACATGGCGTGGGTGCCCTCCGCAGCATGCGCCTCTTACGCCTTTGTTGTGTCGGTCTTTTTCCCTGCTATAGTCCAACACGCTGCTGTACCTCGATGTAGAGTAGTAGGTTATGAACCCCATAATCTAAGTCTGCTTGTGGCTGCATGTTGCTTGGATGTATGTTGGGGTGGGCCTTTTATACTCCAACTGAGTGGATCTGGTGCACCTGGGCCTTGATTTGTGACACCTGTATGCATTTACTGCCACCTTTTTTGTGGCAATAATTGTGCTGTGTTTTTGGTGGAATTACCTTTGATTTTTTGGAGGTAGTTTTGCTGTTATTGTTCTTGTCACTTAGTGGTAATGGGTTTATGTTATTTGGCAGTAATTGGGTCAGTAGAATTAGCCCTGGTGCTGTTTCCGCTGGTTCTTGGTGGACTTACCACTGGAGGTAATTCCACCAGAGGTAATTCCGCTGGTGGAATTACTGGCAATTTTTGGGTCACTCACAATTTGGCGTAGTGGTAAAGTTGGCGGTAACACATATAACACCAATTTTAACACTTACCACCATATTTATAATGAGGCCCACTACAGCATGAGAGGAGCTGGCAGCAGTCTTCCAGATAAAGGTGCAGATGGCTGATGTGAGGATGTGTGGCTGATATCCATGCACTAGGAAACCCTTTCGGAAGCAAAAAAAGATACAAAGGAGAATGGCAGAATCTGTTACTATGGCAATGAGGAATTGATCATCTGAGATTCTGTAGTAATTAAGAGATGCCAGTGAGATGCCAAGTGGTTTTGCTCCTCACCTTTTAGTTCTGCAAATAGATGATTAACCAGTTAGAGTGAAAGGAATATTGAGTATGTTCAAAACTAGAAGAAAAGCTGAAGCGCAAAGTGCACACATACAGCCGAAGCATACAATACAACTTTAACACATTCTGTGTTTTCAACTGAATTCTGTTTCTGTTTGAACCAGAGTGCAAACATTTGCACAGTGTTTAAAACACGAAGGTTTTGAGTTATGTACAACGCTTAGCTATTGAAGCTGGTAAGCAATGCTATGCATGACACCTAATGATTTCATAGTAGGCTACAGGCTGTTTTAAAACTGGGCACGTTTAGAATGCACTGTTTTCATGCTGTCCCTGACAAATAGACTGCTTCATAATTTAAGAGTTCTTTAGGTACATTTTAAACCAAATATGCTGTTTGTCACCACGAACCAATGAAAAAGGTAGATAAACTGCTTTCAGAAGATCTGGTTTAGTCTTGAGCTTTAGTGAGTTGGAATGCAGGAGCATTAGAGGAAGGAGCCAGGCAACTGCCAGCAGGAAGATCTTTTATCTAGGTTTGCAAGCCCTGAAGGAACAGTGGAAACTAAAGGTGGCAAACTGTGACCACTTGCATTCCTGGGCTGCCTGACCCTGCAGTAGATCAGTAAGAGCATATGAGACTCGAGGCAAATAATGTATTGAGAGACCATGACAGAATGCTTTATCATGGACAGGGATAACATTAAGGAACGTGATAAATGTTACCAACACTAAAATATGTTTTTTCATTGAAGAAGCGCTGAACTGCACGAAAGTTTTTGTCAAGCATCCTCTAGGCCCATTTGTTTCAATGGATAGCATAACATTTAAATTTAATAAGGAGACAGTTTTGAAAAATGTAAACAATTGAATGGATGATATTAGGAGGTGGATATATTGGTCTGATCATTGTTAGGGGAAGAATATTTATGCAGTGAGATGCATGATGTAATGAAGTCCCCCTAGTGGGCAGGGTACATTTTATTTTATGTATTTTTACATTTATAAAGCGCTCACACAGCACAGCCCGTGGGCATCGAGGCGCTGTTACAGGAATTGTTTTTTTTTTTCTTCTTAGTTGCGTAATTGTTTTTATTTTTTTGTCTTTATTATGTATTTATAACGCGCTTAAACACCCAGAGGTTTCTAAGCGCGGACGCGGGGATCGAACCTGTGTTGCTTCATGTCGTCTTGCTTGGAAGACACACCTGCTGCCGCTGAGCCACCCTCCCGGGACTTCCTCAAGCTGGAGTATGATGAGCCAGGGGGAGGATCCCCTGGTCATCCACAGTGTACCCCCATCTCAAGGCAAGGGTCAGTCACAGGAGGCCTGCTAGATCATCCTTCCCTTTGCCTTAGCGTTGGACTAAAAGGGACCCAGAATCAGGGCTGCTAGGGGTCTCCTCTCCCCACCAGGTACCCTTGGCACTTGCAGGGAGAGTTGAACAGACCTTGGCGGCATAAACCTTGGATGTCTAGCCCATGGAAGAGAAGGGAAATTGGCCAAGGGAGTTAACTCTGGGCCAGTGTTAGGGCATGATAACCAGAGAAGGACTGTCCAAGAGGAGGGAATAGTCAGCAGCAAGTCCTTCATTATGTATTTAGTTTTACATTTGCATAGCGCCTAAACTCTGGGGCACCAGGGTGCTGTTGAAAGAACTGAAACCCATCATCAGGGGTGGTGCTCACCAGCAAATCCTTGCTTGCACCAGCTGCCTGAAGAGGTACACGTGAGTCCCCTTAACTGAGAGAGAGGAATAAAGGCAGGGCCATGGTGAGACAGGCAAATAAAGTGCCATCTAAGAGGTGGAACAAGTCAATCCCAAGTCCCACACCCATAGCTGCTGGGCTAGGCAGTCAATCCCCACCTTCGCCAACTCATCGGATTCCCCCTTCAAAAGAGAGATGTTGGAAGGCGGGATCAAAGAGCTATAATGTCCCACAAGCTCAGTCTGTTAATGAAGGCATTTGAGTAGGAGCTGGAGACTGGAGGGTGGAGGCAGAAGCGGTTTTAGAGAAAACTGGAGGGCAGAAAATCAGACTGCCCAGGACTCAGATGACTAGGAGAGGCCCAAGAGACTGGGTAACATAATATCCTGGGAGCTTGAGGAGAGACCTAGGAGACCAAACCAAGGAATCCAGAGAGCTGGAGCAAGAGGCAAGGAGTGGTGGCCCGAAAGGAGTGCACTAGTGGTGCAGGGCTGGGTGGTGCTGATGGGTGAATAACTTGAGGCTGTTTGTAGTGCGGAGGAGCTTGGTTCTCAGAGGAGTGAAGCTGGCACCTGGGACTGGGGGGTGATGAACCTTAGGGTGATAGCAGTGCAGAGGAGGGAAGTGCTCCAATGAGTGGAGGTGTCCAGCGTGCTGAAGATTTTAGGGGTGACAGTAAGGTGTCAAAGAGGGTATTATTCAGAGGATTTAAGAGGGTGAGCACAGTGATCAAAAAGAAGCAGTTGGGGGAAATAAACAAGACTGGGAGACCACATGCTTCAAAAGGAAAACACTCTGGACTTAAACTTCCTCATCACGAATTTGGCGGTAACCCTTAAATGCGGTGGTAATGCTATTACTGCCATATGTAAGGGTCCGCCAAATCACAGGTTTGGCAGGATTTACCCCTAGCTCTTAGGTGCGGGCAAATCCCCTGAGATTTTGCTGATTTTTGGCGCTATTACCGCTGGGCTAATACCGCCGGTGGTAGTAGCACAGAGAATTCCCCATTGGGCCCAAAGGGAATGGGGACTTACCGTTCCACCAAACCCATGATCCGGCACTAATAGCGCTGGGGGTTTGGCGGTAACGCTAATAGCCCCGGCAGTAATACCGCCGGGGATATAACCCAACTCGCGATGAGGCCCAAAGAGCTTTTTTGTTTGTGGAAAAGACTTGGCCCGGCGAGAGACTTTGTTTTCCTTGTGTCACATGAAGGGACCACAAAGCAGCCGAAGGCTGAAGAAAGCTAGTGCGAACTTTGGTTTCCACTGAATTTTCAGTTGTTCACAGTACCCAGAATGATGTCGATACTTCTGCTGCGCTTTAATGCCCACCCTGTTCACTATTTATTTTGCCCACTCACTGAGAAGGTTTCCTATTACAAGATGTTTAACTTTGCAAGTCTGAGCGTGAGTGCTCTTTGATCTTTGCCGTCCACATGCCACTACGTGTGTACATAGATATACATTAGGCAGAATAAATAGGTGTAGAAAGGGCGAGGGGCATGGACATGGCAATGTCTGTGTTCTCACAGGGCTACCATGTTTTATGCTTCTTTCCTTACTCCGTGGTGATGATCAGAAACAAGCCCGACAGTCTGTGAGAACTTAACAGGGACTTTTTCTGGGAAAGGCGCGGTGGAATGCACTTCCACAACACTTCGGATAGGCAGCTGCCTATTCTGAGAAGAGTCCAAGGTAGGGACACTGGGCCTCATTACACAGTAGGCGGTAAGGGTTTACCGGTACCGGTATTTTACCGGTACCGGTAAATCCTTACCGCCTTACTACGGGGTCCCTTTGCGGGTTGGGGAATTTAACGCCTGCTTTTTGCAGGCGTTAAAAATCCAACCCGCAAAGGGACCAGGGTGCTAATTACGGTACCGTAATTAGCACCTTCCCCATTCGCATTATGCCCTATGGGGCAAAAATGGGAATGGGGAAGGGCAATGGAGGAAGGAGGAATTACCGCCTTCTCAACCTTGGAATAGGGCGGTAATTCCCCTTTCCTCCAAGGCGGTACCGGTAAATCACCGGCATGAACCATGGCGCTAATAGCGCCATGGTTTACCGCCTACCGTGTAATGAGGCCCACTGTACTTGGGAGTCTGAGATGAGACTACAGATAATAACAGCTCATTGTTCATCAGATGGGCACAGTGCTCCTGTTTCTTGCGACCCTGAGTTTTTCATGGGTATCTAGAATTCTTGTGTTTTGCTTAGCTGGGCATAGGCTGGATTACAGGTCAGTCTGCTTTCCCTTTCTATACATCAGATATTGCTGGGAGAAAGGAGGCAGAGCAGAGTGTCTTTTTCACGCTGAGTTCTGCTCTTGTTGAAAGCAGCCTGGGAATGTTGTTTGGAGCAGGGCAGCCAAAAGCCTTCCTTGTGGTATTCAGGCACCAGGAGAACCAACTCTGACAGATGACATGCAAATTATGAACATTTTAATGTTAAATTATGAACATTTTAATGTTAAAAAACGGATGCATTTTTGAAAATAAATGTCAGCATATGATTTCTGAGCAGAGAAAAACTGAGGACCAGACATGTTTTACTGTGCAAAATATCTACCTGACGAAATCACTTTTGTGTGATAGATAATCACCTCCAGCCCACAACAGGAGTCTTGCCTTTTCCCCAAGATCACACATGGCACGGATTATCCATCGCATGTCTACTTACCACTACTTTTCCCGCTGTGCTCTACTCGTCCTTCATGTACATTGACTGATTTACAGTTGATCTCCTGCAACTAACCAGTTGCCTAAAGAACCTACTAACTCTAGTCTTTCCCAGGTCAACATTTGGTGGGCGTGCTCTGGAATAGGGGTTCCCTGCAAGTTTATCCTTCAAAAATGCTGCCTTTACATGTTGTGTTGGTATAATAGTGTACTCATTCCTTCCTTGACTGACTGACTCGATCACTCACTCACTCATTCTCTCGCTCACTCAATCCTCCACTTTTTGAAAATTAGTCATTAAGGCTCCAGTGCATGTAGGTGTGTCTACATATATCAGAAATGTTGCAGAGGTGGGGGGATGGGTGGGGGGGTGTTAGACCACCTGCCACAAGCTATATCAGAAACCCACTGACATACGAATTAGACAGGCAGAGAGGCAAATCATACCTGTTGACCCACACATATTAATTCTCGATGCAGCTACTGAAGCTTGGCCCTGGTGAGACCAGCCATCATTGTTAACGTGTTATGCCAAGAAGCAGAGGTTTCTCACTAATTCAATATTTTTACTCCTCAGACAAAATGAAATGACTGTATGAAAATGGGTACTGAAACTTCCCACAAATGCATCTCTCCCTGCCTGTCACTCCGCCGCACAGTTCATAAGCTTCTTTTATTTCTGTTAAATTGTTATATTGGAAGGGCTCTGCAGACATTTCTTCCTCCTAAATTTACTGAAGAAGTACAGAATAAAATCATTTTTTCACAAGTGTAATTTGGTTTGGAATAGAGTCCCTGATTTGCTTCAAAGGAAACTTTCTTGGCCTCAATTTGACCTTGTTCCATTTCGTAGACAAAGAAGAATGGCTGTCCTTTCTATCAGCACAGGGTACACTTTCTCATCTGATTACAATGTTCACCAAGCATAAACTGTAATGCGAAAAGTTATTTTACAGGGAATAATACAAATCCTGCTGACCTGTTACTTTAATATTATTAACACCCACATGGGCAGAAGGGATCTTTGACCCAATTGTTGAACATTAGCAACTGCTTGCCTTACAGAAAAAAGTAGACTATCCGCCAGGAATCCGAAATTACCATAATATCAGATCTGTTGCTATGTCCATAACTAAGGGAACACATGTGCAGAGTGGTTAGTATATTTCAATTGGAGTCCTGGAAATAGAACGGTGGGGCACGGCTTCCATGTCTTTCCATCACTGCATTTACCTCCATAAGTCTTTCCATCACTTTGTTTGCATATATATATATATATTCTTTTAATAAATTGGGAGAAAGCCTCCTGTTTGTTTAAATTATGTTCCCTCGTCTTTTCTTTCTCCAAGTGCTCCCTGAAAAAAGAGCAATATATATTTATATGTGTAGTTATGGTTAAGTTGCTGTTTCCATAGGAAGAGCACTTTTTGGGCGGCTTATAACTCTGCTCCCCCTGGACGAATCCTCATCAAACTTTGCAAAAAATGTATATGGGCCACTCAGAATTTTGGTGATGTTTGGCCCGGGGGGGGGGGGGGGCGGGCGATGTAGGGGGGGTCCCAAAACGTCTTTTTTTCCCATAGACTGAATGGGGGAAAAACTTTGTGCATGCCTACAGGCCAAACAGTTAGACGGATTTTCACCAAATTTGTGCCAGGGGCAGGGGCTTGGTCCTGAAAGCGTGCTTTTGTAAATTTGGTGACAATCCGTCCAGTAGTTTCCTTTAAAACAACCAAAAAGTATGTCTAAAAAAATGAGTGACATCTATGTCTGCTCCGCGGTCACACTTCCCTGTTCGCTCAGCGGACAAGATACCGATTGGCTAAGGGGCTGGCGTCATGACCGCGGACACGCAACGTCTCTGCAGATTGGCTGCAGTGAGCCGTGATGTGCGTCAGATTGTTTGGATGCGCCCAACATCTTGGATCCGCCGACAGCGCCAGCGACCAGAGGCAAAATGCTGTTTTGGAAACTTTTTTGGTGTGTCAGAGTGCTTGTGGAGGTTCAGAGAGTAAGAGATGGGTGAAATACTGTATTTGTTTAGGTGTTAATGATGTATTCCCTATGCCCGCCTTGTCCGGGATATTTGTAAGTACTGAAAATGAGGGGTCTCATAAGGATAGTACTTCAGTCAGTGCAGTGCGCAGGCAACTTGAAACTGTTCTAAGGACACGCGTGGTGTTAGCGAACATTGAAAGTGAGTACATGTAGTTAACATTTTTGTTTCTATGGGTGCGCTATTGATTTATACACCGCCATGGGTGTGATATGCTGCAGTGGTTGTGGCCAGTGCCTACAGTCTTGGGTGCATGGCCAAAGGCCATGCACCCAAGAAGAAAGTTATAAGCACTGGAGTTATAAGCCACTATGGTTTTTATATACTGCACACTCATACATTCAAATATCTATGGCCTTACACCCAAGACTCTAGCCTCTGGCCACAACCATTGCAGCACATCACAGCTATAGATACACCCGTAGTATCAAACGTCAATCAGGTGGTTGTGGGGAGGGCCTAGAGTCATTTATACGTAGTGAAGTTAGAAGCCACAATGGGTGTGATATGCTGTGGTGGTTGTGGCCAGGACCTAGAGTCTTGGGTGCATGGCCGAAGGCCATGCACCCAAGAAGAAAGTTATAAGCACTGGAGTTATAAGCCACTATGGTTTTTATATACTACACACCATACATTCAAATATCTATGGCCTTACACCCAAGACTCTAGCCTCTGGCCACAACCACTGCAGCATATCACAGCTATAGATACACCGTAGTATCAAACATCAATCAGGTGGTTGTGGAGAGGGCCTAGAGTTTTGGGTGCCTGGCCAAAGGCCAGGCACCCAAGACCACATTTATACATAGTGAAGTTACAAGACACAATGAGGGATATGCTTTGGTGGTTCTGGTCATGACCTAGAGTTATAATCACTGTAGTTATAAGGCACCATGGGTTTTATATACTGCGGTGGTTGTGCACAGGACGTAGAGTTTTGGGTGCATGGCTGCAGGCCGTAGGCCATACACCCAAGAGTGTAGACCCTGCCCACAACCACTGCAGCATATCACATTCATACATCACACCCATACAATCGATTATGTATCTGGTAGGTGTGGGCAGGGCCTACAGTCCTGGGTGCAAATTGAGTACATGCTACAGTTAAAATGTTTCATTCTATTGGTGTGCTAATGATTTATAAGCGACCATAGGTGTAATATTCTGCGGTGGTTGTGGCCAGGGCCTAGAGTCTTGGGTGCATGGCTGTAGGCTGTAGGCCTTAGACCATACTTCCAAGACTCTAGGCCCTGGCCACAACCACCGCAGCATATCACAGCTATAGTTACACCCGTAGTATTGAACATCAATCAGGTGGTTGTGGGGAGTGCCTACCTAAGACCAAAATTATACGTAGTGAAGTTACAAGCCACAATGGGTGTGATGTGCTGTGGTGGTTGTGGCCAGGACCTAGAGTCTTGGGTGCATGGCCGAAGGCCAAATTTATACGTAGTGAAGTGTTAAGCCACAATGGGGGTGATATGCTGCATTGGTTGTGCCCAGGACCTATAGTGTTGGGTGCATGGCCAAAGGCCATGCACCCAAGACTGAAGTTATAAGCACTGAGGTTATAAGTCAGCATGGGTGTGATGTGGTGCGGTGGTTGTGTGCACGACCTAGAGTCTTAGGTGCATGGCCACAGACCATGCACCCAAGACCAAAGATATAAGCAGTGAAGTTATAAGCCACCATGGTTTTGATATGCTGCGATGGTTGTGGGTAGGACCTACAGTCTTGGTTGCTTGGGCACAGGGTGTAGGTCGTAGGTTATACATCCAAGACTCTAGGCCCTGCCTACAGCCACTGCACCATATCTCAATAGATCAGACGTATGGATTCGAATATGTATGACATGTGTGAAATTATACTTACTGTTTGCTTTGTTGAGATTCAATATATTTCTTACATGACTTTAGTACTTGGCGGAAATATACTTTTTTAATTTCTGTGATAAAAGAAAAGAGCATGTTAGTGTTTATATTTTATAAAGACTTATTACATTGTACAATAGACATTTTAGCTTTTTGTTTCTACCCTCATATTTACTTTACAAACCAGTGTACTGTGCATTTTGCTTAGTGTCTGTGTTTGTTTTTCAAATCTTTGGGTCGGGGGGAAAAATCTCTTTGTTGGATTAAAAGAAAACCCTTTCTTTGCTATGCTACAAACTATTTCTTTGTTTGCTTTGAGTGTTCACTTGTTGTTTCTGATTAATGTTATGTATGTTGGCTTGTTGCAATTGTTTTAAACTGTTAGATACCTGTTGTTGCATTCTAATGGTGTATTTGTTGTTACGGATCTGTGGTATTCATTTATCTCTGTGGTTGTTATAAACTCTTGGGCAGTTAGATACCTGTTGGCGTATTCTAACTGTTTATAGTCTTTTGCTTGAATTTTTGTTAATGTTGAAGAACACATTAGTTATAAAATTTTGGCTTTAAAAAGATTAAATGTGTGTTTGTAAGATTAGCTGGCAATCTCTGCTTTAGAGTAATGGTACTATCATTACATTCGAACCATCCACATTTCTTTTTAATATATGAAGTGTAGTGACCTACATTGGTTGTGGCTACTGCGTGGTAGATTATACCGATTGTTGTAAAGGTTTTCTTACCAAGTGACACTTGACCGTGTGTGAATCCAGTCGACTTGCAGTTGTTTTTGGTACCATCTGCATTGTAACGTAGAAGCATAAGTATTATGTAGTTCCTATGTGTTTGTATCAGTAAGGTGGAGCGATTATCTGAATTGCAGATGGTACATAATCTGCCATGGTTTGCATTCTGTAGCAGTTGCTGAAATGGGAAGGATTCACAATTAGGTATGGATACACAAATCGCTCATTTGGGATTTGTTCCTGTGTCACATTGTTACAGAGAGTGCATGTATGCTTCCACATGTATGAAATCTGGAAGATTTCATTTATAGGTATGTTTTTGTTTTCCAGTACTTGTAGTAAGTACATTAGAAATTATTGTGGATCTTCTTGTGAGTTTATAGTGAATCTCACCATTCCAGCACAGTAGTACAATTCTTGTCTTATTCCGTGAACACTATACGTGTTGTCAGGATTGTTTGTTGCATTTCTATGAAGGACTGACATTTGCAAACACAATTGGTCTGTACTATTTAACAATTGGTGGCAATTGAAATAGAATATTCATTGCTACATTTGCGTAGCAACTTACACCAGTTTCATTTGAAAATTTGAATGGACCAGATAGTTTTGTCTCTGAGTGACTTTTTCACAGTTTCTGTTCCTTCTTTGAAGAATTACCTGATTTAATTTCCCTAATAGGTTATTCTTTGCTTGTGGTAAGTGATGAAGTTTAAGCTTGTTTTGTTTTCTTTGAAGGATGTGCCGTCAGATTCTGTTGCATTTCTGTTTCAATTAGTTTCTTTTACCACTTTTTCCTTTTTGTGGAACAGGATATGATTTCAGATGGGGGGTGTACAGTGAACGCAGTCTATTTTATTCTAAAATGCAAGGAATATCAGCGTTCACTTTACCTGCATCAAAGTTGATTAGAAGTAGACCGTCAAGTGTACGTAAGCGTGACAGTGCTACGTAGCTCATGCCTTCTTTAAAGACTGTGTTTCCTATATCTATCAATGCTTTGTCTAGGGTAAAACCTTGGGATTTATGAATGGTGAATGCATATGCAAGAGTTAGAGAAAATTGTTCTCTACGTACATACATGTCTTTGAAGAGAAGGAATCAAGCTGTTGAGTGCCCTATCCTTTTCACTTCTGAAAGTTTGTCAAAGCGAATATTGACAAACTGAATGTTGTTGTCACGTGGGTATGTTTGAAAGCCAACAACTGTACCCAGTGCCCCATTAACTAGCCCTTGCTCCACGTCAAGGTTACGTTTAAGCATTACTCTACAATTTAAGGATAATTGTAATATTTTTTCCAACCCATCTGTGTTGGAGAATGAATTTTATAGGTATTTAGTCTTGTTGTGGCTTGCTGACACATGGGTAGTGTCATACCATGTACGTCCAGTTTGTCTGTGGAGCAAATTTCCATTATTGGTTGCATTTCTTTTTTTAACATTGTTTCATTGAATTTGAAACAGCTTGCAAGAGTTGGCATTAAGGCCATACAATTGACATTTTTGTGTGCTAATTGTTCCATAACATCAGTAGCACATACGTTGTTGCCATAAAGTGCATGAATGTGCCGGTTTTTCAATATTGCCTGTGCTTCTTGAGATAGTACACCAACTCTAATACTTTTTAAAATGTTGGCGTAAGTGAGATCTGCAGAATGACACATATTTTCTGTTAATTCTCTGTATTGGAAATGTTGTCAAAGGTTGACATTTCCTATGCTGCCAACAGTTTTATGGCAGAGTTTGTGTCCTAAGGTTTTAAAAATAGGTTCACCTTTCACTGGTGTCAATTGTAGAAGATCTCTGAAAACGATAATGTGTTTCCCTGCAAAGAGTTCTTTGTAGTTTGTTTTAAATACTTCTTGCAATCTGAGGTGAATCAAAGCCAACATTAAGTTGGAGGCCATGCTCACTTCATCTATTAGTAGCATTTTCATTTGTTTTAATACTCTGCGTAGTTCCATTGCAGCTTCTGCAGAAGTTTGTAATAGTCTAATTTGTTTTGGTGTTCTACTGGAAGGAGTAGTAATCAGTGTAAAGTGACACGCCTATGTTGTAGGCAGCTAAATCTGTGGGGGCAGTTACAACAGATGACAGTTTGTTGTTTGTCAATTGTTGAAGGAACTTGCTGATGATTTTGATTAAGAATGTTTTTCCTGACCCAGCTTCACCACTGACGTACAGCAGTATAGGTTTGTAATTTTGGCAGGTACCTTCTTTATTTTCGTGTTGTACACCATGTGCAATTTCTTTTGTTACTTCTTTAAAAATGGTGCGCTGATCTTTGTTAAGTTTTAATTGTAGTACACTTAAGTGTTCTATATCTTCTTCATAGTGACACATGGTGTTTTCCACTTCTCTCGTAGCTAATTCTGCCTAATTTGCTATTAGTGGCTGTCTTAGTGTTTCTTGACTTCCTGTTACAGAAGGTTGACTACTGTCGGAAGTGTCCTTATCTAGTTGGGCCTGAAGTTCTTCTTCGTGTTGCTGTTCATTGTGCAACTTTGTTTTGTACTCCGTAAAGTTCACATCGGTGATAGTGCTTTCATTTGCTTTGAAAGCATGTTCATAGCAGTCATACTTATCCAGTATCTCTTCCTCTTTTCTCCATGGTTTAAAAAGTTGTAGCAGGGACATGTAACATAGCTCTTTCTGTTGAGGAGTTTTTAATGACAATTTGACATGATTAATTAAGCTCTGTTTGGTAAGTTTCACTAAGCTGCCATCACAATATGTCACTCTATATCTACCTTTGCTTTCATCGGGTTTCTTAATATTTTTGTATGCAAAGTTTTGAGCTATGTGGTATAGACACATGGTTTCCAAAGTGGTACTCCTATTCGGATAGTATGTGTCCAGTAAATTGTTTTTTAAAATGTCTTGGCTGTTGGGATCATTTTTGGCATTTGTTTCTATGTCCTCGTATGATTTCAGAACTCATTTTCTAGATTTAACAGGACCAAGACTTAGCCATACTATGTTTTCTGATTTTCCATACAAAGCAGTACTGGTTAAACGATCTGCAGCTTCATAGGCGCCACATTCTCTATGAGAGAGCGTTTTTATGCCTAGGCTGTACAATTTCTGAGATAGTGTTTTGTCTGGTGATAGGTCGTTCCAGAGGTCTTGAAGCTCTGTTTTTCTGCTTTTGTTAAGTAGGCTGTAACATATCGTGCAACTGCAGTGGAATTGTCTGCAATGTACTGCACATCTATGTTTGCATTCCATAAGAGGGCAATGATTGGATTGTAATCATTGGTATATTTTGATTCTTCTGTTCTTTTTATGTAATACATGTTCTTAGGTGATTTACCTTTAACACTATGTCGAACTGAAGACATGAAGTTGTTCACTTCACCTGTTTCTGTAACTGGTCTAGGGAAACCAAAGGGGCATTTGATGTAGTATTTCCCTTTGCTTTTGTATTTGCGACAACAATATTTGCCACATTTTTGTCTTTGAAATTGTACAATCTGTCCATGAAGGTCACTATGTGTCCTTTGTGAAGGGATTTCACAAGTGACATATTTTTGGATGAACTGCAAAACAGTGGAATCACTGTCCTGACCAAATTTAGGTCCATCTTTGATCCATATAAGCATGTGACTATGTGGTGCTCCTCTGGCTTGGTATTCTTTTCTCCAAAAGAAGTGCTGCACTTCTCCGAGAGGAGGAACAGTTTTATTACAAATAAAGTGTAGCATAGCAATGAAACGATGATGAAATATCTTGACACATTAACAGGATCTAGAGAGCAAAGTTCTCCAGGTGTTAGTATATATATGTTGGTTTTGTTGTTGTTTGATATGCATACAAACTCATGGAAATCTTCCCATGCATACTCTGCACAACTTAATGTAACAAACCAAGTGGGTGGTCCAAGGTTTCTGATCATACAACGTACATATCTGTGCCGTCGGAACCAGTATTCTTTCATACCATGCATGTTTCAAACAGATTTGTTATACTTGACCGTAAAACCTTATCTTTTTCTTGCACTTTTTGTATTACTTGCATAGCTGATATATTGTGAAAGTGGATTCCAGATTTCAATATGTGTGCAACTCCGTAACACAGGGTTGCTAGTTCACTTTTAAAGAGAAGGTGGAATATGTACTCCACATTTTGTCTAAATCTGGGATCTTGAGAATACATTTGTAATGAGCGGTATTTCTGCTGCCGTAATCTGAGTGGGTCTATCATCGTATCTTCCGCCTTTGCCAGTAGGAAATAGCAGTGGAAAAGCACGTGCTTCTATTTTTTTTTCCCATATGCTCATTGGTGACCCTTTGGTTTGACGCATTTGGTAAGTTTCTAGTACATCATCTATGCACTCATTAGAGTGCAATGGATGAATTGTGTAATGGTCCAAAAGAGTGGATACTGCAGCAGGATCCAGAAGTTCAAATTGACCAGTTTCTGATGACTCTTGAATTATTTCAGTTGTTTCCATTAAGCTTTCTTCAATAATTATTTCTTTGTAGTATTCGTTATCGTCTTTTAGATATTGCAAGGCTTGTCTAACTTTATGTAAGTCCACCAGTTGTTGCCAAATTTGTTTGTCTTTTGTTGGTACACCATTTACTAAGACAATTAAAGAATGCTCTATTGGATGTTGCACTCCTAGAGTGTGCACATTTTCTGTCAGATCTAATGGCAAATAAACTACTTTGACACAAATGCCTTTCACCAATTCAGAGGGAGGTAATTTTGCTGTTTTTGGTTGAAGGCGTAATATTGCTTGAAATGGGTGAACTGTTTGAATTATGATGCTCTCATACAAATTGAGTTGTTGCAGGGGCTTTGGTAGTGGGAATCATTCTAAATTATTTGTGATAGCACGTGAAGGAGTTTGGTTGTTGACCAGTTTTGTAGTGCAGTAACTGCAGCATATTAGGGGTTCACCTATTTGGTATTTGTTTTCTGCTAAAAGGTAGAGAGCTAAGTCAAACCATTTGGAATCTTCATTGTCTTCTATTTTGTATGTTACGTCTATAGTTTTTGTGTTCCTTTTGTAAAACGTTCTGCGGCAACACACACACATGGTTTGGTACTTCAGCCGATGTACTTTTAAATTTTAGTATTTCTTTTTTGTATGTGTGTAATAGAAGGTTGCTATGTGCAGAATTGTTGCTAGTCTGCTCTAAAACTATTGCATTTTGTAAGTGGCTTTCACTTCCAAAATATTTTCTCTGGATACGGTCGATTTCTTCTTGTAGGTATTTGGGTGTACCATGCAGAAGAGTGTTATTTAAATTGGCTAATTCTAAAGCTGGACTTTTAGCATAGTACAGTTTATGCACTAGATTTCTTACATTTGAATGATGTATTGAGATCCGTTTGATATCATGGAAGGTGCTTTTGCAAATAGGTCCTGAATTGCAGGCTAATGAATGTCCTTGTAGTCCTGTGTATTTGCGCACTGGACAGATATCCATATTTTGCAGCACTTTCATTTTGATTTTGTCTTTACCTTTCACATACTGATTGAGGAACTGACGTAAAGATTTGAAAGATTTGTTAGGAATGTCACACATTGACGTGCACAGCCATTTGTATACTGGACGTCTGGTTCAGTCGAATGGAGAGGTAATTCTGAGTTTTCAGGGGGTACTTTTGTAAGCAGTGTTTCTTGTTCCATGATGGTATTATTGATTTTTTCATACCATCGTCCACTGCTATGGATGGCAATTGTGTTGTGCTTCTTCATTAAAATATGATTCTGTGGTTGTTGTGTGACTCCATTCACCTCCACAAATATTTAAGAAGTTATTTTTGTTGACATTGCATTTATTGAGAAGTTTCTTTTGTAGTTTAGCACTTAGTTTTGTTAGTGGCTTCATCCTATTTAACACTAAAATAAATAACTTCCTTTTGAGAAGGATTGCACTGTCTACGAGAGCTTGTATGATTAATTTTCTACGCTAGGTTTTAAAGGTTGAGGATGATTTCGCTCTTCTTCTTATTAGATTCTGAAGGACTATGTGGCAAAACATTTTTGCTAAAATACTTTTTTTACTATGGGTTCTTGCTACTATATCAGGATTCATAGGAGCATTGTTAGCAGTACTGGTAGCTGATTTTTTGTACAGCGTTTTCCGTTTCGTGCCACATTTTGATAGAGGAGCCAACAATTCAGTAGTTGAAGCTTCCTTTGTTTCGCTAAATGACTGTATTAGCTGTTTTGTTTCAACATTCTGTACATACTCTGCTAGAGATGGATGCTTACTTTGGACACTTTTATTTTAATTTGCTCTATTTCTGCATTCCTTTCTATGGACTTGCTTTTTGGTAGGCATTCTTTGGGGTCTGTTGAAAAAAAAGAAGGCATGGTTTGGTCTATTTTACAATGTATGTGTGCTGTGTGCATGCGTGCATGAGTTTGATGGGGAAGCTGTTTGTGGTGGTGTGTGAATGTGCATTGGGCAGTTACAATGAGTTGGGAAGGCTATTTTTCTGTTTATATATTATTACACTGTGCTTCAGATGAGATTAGAAAGTGAGCTAGTGGTGAGGAGAAGCATTAATAGTAAACGTAATGGTATAAAATTAAAACGGCTATTTGTTTTGTTGTACTAACATTCTAAGGCTTCTGTGTGTTATTTGTGTTCCAAAAACACAGGGATTTGTGTGCCATTCTGCCTGTTATTCTTTATTTAATAAATGGGGATTTGTGGGTAGAATGGTTCAGAAATCAATGTTTTTTGGTGCGCAAATTATATAAATAACCCACACAGTCTCTTTGAGGAACAGTAAGAATATAAAGGTAGTACTGTGCTTACTTTTTTCGCGGAATGACCAGGTTTCTTCGGATATGTTGTTTGCAGTGTAGATGCTGTTGATTTTCAGGAGAGTAGTCTTCACTGCAATTGTAAAAGGAAGAAGTTAGTAACTTTGTGTGTTTAAAGCAGTGATGTTAATGTACACGTTAATTTTGCATCTTTCGTCATAGTATTCTCTTTTCATATCTCAACACAGTGCATGTGTGCATTTCATTTCACTATGTGCAGCCTTTATATGGTATTTGCAGTATGTTAGTTGAACCTGCTTCACAAATGAGTACAATTTTCAATTCATGAAATTCCCTTGTTTTTTTTTACGCTGTGTTGTCCATAGCAGAGAGGTTCGTAAGTGATAGGTCATTATAGTAGATGGGAAAAATTTGACTACTTTCATATTATAAGTACGAATGCGAAAAATCGGGAGAACTTCAGAGGGAGATGTCACCACAGCAATCAGGAACGTTTATTTTTCTCATACGATCGCATTGGAAGTAGCATTAATTTAGGCGGGAGACAGTAAAAAATTGTGACATTTTCTAATAGAAAATCGAGTTTTGCGCCTAAATCGGAAGGGTTGTTACGTATGTATAGGTTATGCGGGAGACAGAAAGAAGTAGTGCGGTTTCACAATGAAAAATCAGAAGTCTTGCACTTAAACGGGGAGCGTTTGTATGTATTGGCTATGCAGATTAAGTGGCATTAATTTGTTTAAATGAAATCATGAGGGTTGCACATGTTTTCTGAATAAAATATGCATACCTGCACTTTGTACTCATGCATGTGCGTATGCATGGAGCTGTAGGTAGAAATCCACGACACTTGCCCAGTAATTTTTGAAGTAAGTGCTTTGCAATGATATGCGACTTGCATTCAGAGTGATCAACAGTACATTTGAAGTGCGGAATTCTGATGACGGAGTTAGATGTAGAGATCTTGAATGTGATTGGTGGATGGTTGTGTGACTGCTTAGCTGTGTCCAATGAGGGAATGGATTCGCGAGTGCTGTGGAAAGGGTAGAAGGACTGGCTAAGAGTTACGTGCCACACAGATACCACGCTTGTCCGCGGGTAGGGCGTGCCACATACGGGGTTCTATAGCAAATCCAGCATGGAAAGGGGACTGTAGGCATCAGCCAATCAGATGTTCACATTGTTAATTTGTGTCGAAAGACAGTGCGTGTATTGAAGATGGCAGAGGTGGAGAGAGTCAGGGTGTTGGTGCTCGGAGATATTTTTGTCCATGGTTTACAGCACTATTCCAAAAGTAGGCATGTGGCACACAATTTCGATGTCAGAGGAGTGGAGGTGGTGTGGAGCGCTGCAACTGATTGCAATGTTGCGGAAATTCTCTAAGTTTGCAGAGATATGCGCAGGACAACCAGTCCCCATGTGGTAGTTTTGCACTACGGTGCTTGCCATTTGGGCTACGTGAGTTCACCTACTTTGTTGGAAGATTTGGAACAGTTGGCGCAAGCAGTCATTAACATCTTTCCAACTGCAAAAGTAATTTTTTTCTGGCTTACTCCCTAGAGGAAAATGGGACACAGTTCTGTTTTTTGTCCTGATCAAAGTATTGGGAGGTGTTACATCAATCGCGGCATGCATGCTTTCATGTTACAAGCTGGTATGTTTTTCTGCAGCCACAAGAACATTGTTTCCAGTAATGCAGCTTATTTTGAAGCAGATGGTGTTTCCTTATCTTTTTTGGGAAATGCCATGTTATTTTGGAATGTAAGGCTTGCTTTGGAGAAGGTTCTGTGATGATTGTAGGAGTAAAATAAGAAGAAAGAAAATTTGAAAAAACGCAAAATAACAGGTGTCTGTCAGGCATCTGCACAAAAAAAAACGCTCTTTTCAGAGCCCACCTTAAAGGGGAAAAGGGGAATACTATTTAAATGTACAGTCATCACGCTCAGATCCTCTACATGTCCAAGGACATGGCGGTAGTCTGCAGGCAGCGCATATTACCAATGGGGTTTCTGGGGTTGGAGACAAATGCAAATGAGAATGAGCAAAGCTAGGGATTGGTCAGTAAAGTTCAGTGGGTGTGTTCTGAATGGAGAGATTTAGTGAGAACGTCTTTTTCCTGACAGGAGACCAGACAGCTATGGCTCTGTGTGCTCGAAAACAGATTATCTGGATTTTGGGAGACTCATGGATACATTGGTTGAAGATGTATGCAGAAAGTTGCAGTATATCTGCAGATCTTGGATTTTCTCATGTGGAAGTGCAGTGGCATGGAGTGCGTGGAATGAAGTGGCTGGACTTGCTACCTCTCTGTGCTACTTTCCAGACAGAGCATCATCCTGATATAATTATCATTCATTGTGGAGGAAACAGTTTAGGGCATGTCTCTGGAATTTCTTTGCAATTTGCAATGAAGGAAGGACTTGCGAAGGTCATGGACATGTTTCCAAATTGCCAAGTCGTTTTGTCCCGTATTGCACAAATACAAATGTGGCTGCGTTCTTCTGCATTTGTTCCACAAATGGAGAAAGCGAGGTGCAATGTCAATAAGGCTGTTTGTACCTTTCTAAGAGATCTTGTGATGTCCTCTTTTCACAATGAAAACATTTTGTTTTGCAGCACTTTCATTTCTCGCAGAGATGGAATCCATCTCACATATGCTGGCAATCAGATTTTTCTCGAAATGTACAAAATGCATTGCAAACTTTTTTGGATTCATAGTCACCTATTTGGCAATCCGTTTTTTTGAATCCACAGTTTTTCAAACACACAAAACACCACCAAAAGGCTCTTTTCAGAGCCACCACTTACTCCCAGCGAAAAGTGTATTGGTTTTGTTCCGCTTGCACCCTCCATTTTTGTGCGTCCTATGACTTTCCACAGACTTTTTGAAAAATGCGCGGGGGCCTACACCGGTCACTTGATAGTTCCATTGTTAAACTGCAAAAGACAGCACTGAAAAGAGCCTTTTTTGTAATTTTTGATGTTTTCCATTTTTTTTATTGTTTTACACATGACACACTAGGAGAGGAGGGTAAAGGAGGGGAGGGAAGGGACACCAACCACGGGATAAGAAAGGGCAGGTGGAGAGAGAAAGATGTTGGGTGTGCTTTACTTAGGTAGGGAGCAGTTCTTCTGGTGCTCTGGGACTGTAATCTCAAAAGCACTTCGAAGACTCTCCCCTCTGCAGAGTACTGTGTCACAGTACATACACAATATTGTGACCCTCACAAGGTAAGGGTCAACAGCATCGCAAATGGCCTGTGAGGCAGCTGGAGGGATGCGCTTTCCCACAGGAGTGTCTCTTGTGGTGAGAGGATCGGACATATAGGATGCTGCGGAGGAACTCAACCTACTACGTTCTTCACATGGTACCACCTTGCAAATGTCCGCACTGAGGAACAAAGTTAGGTTTTGCTTCATGGTTGTCGTACCAAAGCTGTACGCATCAGGTCTTCCGCGACTCAGCACCAACTTTCACTGGTTACACCTGACCTGGTTCGCACATGCTTTTGGTACGTTACCATAAACGGTAAACAACCGCCACACCCACGACTCCCGGCGCATGCTTGTAGTGCGGAGTTCCTCCACCTCATTCTCTTCTTCCTCTTCTTCCTCGCTCTCCACATCCTCACCCGTATTTCCCTCTGCAGGCCCTTGGGGAGGTGGTGGCGGTGGAGGGTTTGGGGGTGGTGCTGAGGCTAATAAAGCGACAGCAGCCATGGTGCCATTAGGGTTGGTCGGCTAATCTTCGCTACAGCACTAAAGGCAGCAAAACTCAATGTGCTACAGCCAGAAGTACAAGGAAGATGAGCTTGGAGGTGTGGCCTTTCATAGGGGTGCAGGCGTGAGCCTCGTGACCATATTGATCACTCAAAAGCGTTGCAAAAATTCTAAACAATACGTTGAAAGGTAGGGCCATTGTATGGGACATGTGAAATGGTGATTTTATACTGTAAAATAATTTCCCATATCTGTATAGATTCTTTTGAAATGTTTTGGAAGCACACAAACTGCACTCAGCGTGGGTGCGGTCACATGATGATGTCGTGAACACATCCGCGAAGGAAATGGGTGCCCGCTGGACACCAAATACAGAGTAACGGACGTGCGCATTTGCGCGGGTGTTCTACGGACAGTGTTCGGGTCCTGAAAACAATTAAAAGTGCGACACAAGTGAGACGGACAGTTACGGACAGGCGTGATGTTTGCAGTACTTATGGGTGTGGTGCGCATGTGCGTAGATGTTCTGCTGACTGTACGGCCAGGTACAGTGTCCTTAGGACACCTCCATTTTGTTTGACTATGGACATGCTGGCCACCGCGCCTCTTCTACGGACAGTTCCATCTTGGCTGCGGACGGTACGGACAAGTATAGTGTCCTTAGGACACTCCCATTTTGTTCATTTGCAGACATGCCGGACACCTGGTGTGTTCTAAGAACATGTTTTATCTTGGTTGTGACCAGTATGGAGACGTATAATGCCCTTAGGACGCCCCGATTCTGTTCATTTACGGACAACTTGGACAGCTGGTGCGTTCTAAGATCAGTTCCATCTTGGTTGTGAATGGTACGGGTAGGTGCATTGCCCTTAACACATCCATATCATATTGATTACGGCCAACCCGAACAGGCGCACTGTCCGCGGACATTTTAACTCTTTTTAAAAACATTTTTTTTAACCAAACCATTCCACTACAACTAACATAAAAATGTTTTAATACACACACATACATCAATCAAGAGAAATACAGGGGGAAGCAGATACTGAAACGAATATAGGGGAATTAGGAATTAACACAGGCTGGTTGTGAGGGGATAAAAGGTTCGATGTTTCGTCAAAACGTTTATGTTCTTCTTGAGGGTTTGGGGATGGTTCACTAGGAAATGGAGAAGGGGGACAGGTACAGGTTGGACAGTGATATCTTATTTTTCCTCTCATGTTTTCCTCCACAAATTGCCTTAACCTGTTAAAATTCTCATTTAGTATGTCCATTTTCTCTTCTATCTGTTTCAGGCTGTCTTGCTCTGTGTCCTTTGGTGGACTGTCTTCTTTTTTTACCTGGTCTGTTAAAAAAAAAAGAAAAAAAAAAAAAAAAATATATATATATATATATATATATATATATATATATATATATATATATATATATATATATATATATATATATATATATATATATATGTTAAATGCCCATAAAATACTGACTATTAATGTGCTTATGCAGAGAAGTGTGCACCATTATTATCGCTATCTTCCGACATTTCCCCATGCGGAAAATTCTCCTCCAGCCACTCCAAAGTACTGCACATTTCTGTATCAAAAAAACAGAAATACATTATTTTTTCTGCACCTCATACAAAAAAGTACACACACATATAAGAAAAATGAAGTTCACTTACTATTTTCTTGTAATTTATCTTCGTTGTGCTGTGTGCGTCTACTGTCGCTCCTGGCTGCACAGCTTCTGTGAGGTAATTACGTTGGAGGCATATCTTTTTTGTTATGGTATAATCCATTTCATTCTACATGGTAATTAAATGCATGGGTAATGTTTGAGACGTGTAGGTTCAATTGCTTACTTATTAGTACTTATAATGTGTTCATGTGTTCTTTTTTTCATATGGCACAATAGTACAATTTAAGATACCCCCTGACAGTTTGTCATCAGTGATGTCCTGGGTGTTGGTGTTAGCAGTGCACAGTGGTGCGGGCAGTTATGGTTGCTTAGCCTACCATAGCTGGCGAATTTCAGGGGTTTTTCGGTTTTACTTCGAACCATAATATCACGTTTATAAAGTTTTTTTCAGTGAATTTGACGGTAGTGGACATGTAGTTATGGTTAAGTTGCTGTTTCCATAGGAAGAGCACTTTTTGGGTGGCTTATAACTTTGCTCTCCCTGGACGGATCCTCAGCAAACTTTGCAAAAAAAGTAGTTTGGTGAGGATTTGTCCAGGGGGGGAAAGTTATAGGGGGGGTCAGGGGGGTCCCAAAACTTTTTTTTTCCCATAGACTGAATGGGAAAAAACTTTGCGCACGGCTACAGCCCGAACCGCTGGACGGATTTCAACCAAATTTGCGGCAGGAGAGGCGGCCTGGTCCCAAAAGCGTGCTTTTGTAAATCTGGTGTAAATCTGTCCAGTAGTTTTTTAAAAAATGACCAAAATGTAAGGCAAAAAAATTAGTGATATCTGCGTTCGCTTCGCACCCCGATTGGCCCATGGGCTTGCGTGATGTCCGCGGACATGCAACGTGTTCGCTGATTGGACGGCGAGGGGCGTGGAGCGCGTCAGATTTTCTGTGGCGCCCGCCATCTTGTATTCGCAGTCGACCGCATACAGCGCAGTGAAACGTGGATAAAAAATTGTATTTAGTGCCGTGTGTTGGTGTGTAAGAGTGTTTGGGGAGGGTTGGGGAGTATGAGATAGGTTCAATGTTTTGTTTTTTTATGTGCTAGACCTTTTTGTTGCATTCGATTTGTCCGCGGAGAACACGGCTGTTCTGACATTTTGTAAATAAACTAAATGGTGGGGTGTTTAGACATAGCTCTCAACCATTTTTGTTTTACAGGCGGGTGAAATCATCCGATTTTGTTTTTATCGGGTGAGACGCCCATTGGAATGAATGGGCGTGCAGGAGGCTTGGCGGGTGAGTCTGCCCTTTACAAGGCGTGTGACACCCGCCAAAAGCGTGTGAGTTGAGAGCTATGGTTAGAGGACGGAGTATGTGTCATTTTTGTTCGCAAGGAAGGTAAAAATGAGCTATGAACAGTCGTGGTGTACTTAATTGTTCGTAAATACACAAACTGGGGGTGTCCTCAGGACGCTGTCCGTATTGTAATCTGTCTAGTTGAATGTGTTCTAAGAACACTCGCAGTGTCCCGAAATGGTTGCAATTACACAAAATGGGGGTGTTCTGAGAACGTTGTTTGTATTGTTCGTTGTCAGGGTGAAAGTGTTTTAAGAGCACTCCTTTTGTTCGCTAATAGTACAATTTCCTAGGGGAGTCAACCGACTTTTTGTCCACTAAAGAAACGATAAATCCGGCTGGTGTGCGTCGACATTATGTGATAATCCTATGACTGGCGCTATTGACCTGGCTGACTTGCTTTTGCAACACTAAATCATATCTCCCGCCCCTAAGCCTGATATTATCAAAGCATTCATATTCCCTGACTTTCTCCTTGATGTTACAGGGTGTGTAATGAAACGCGCCCAGTCGTCTCCAGTACTGCACGACTTTACACAGAACCCGGAAGACAACACACATTATGTCACAACACAGCGCGCCACAATTCGGAATATGAAACTGTGATTTAAAAGCAAAGAGCAAGATTGTAAATGTTGTAAAGTACATTTATTTGACATCAAATGTTTAGAGAATATTCAGCAATTTGCATTTGTCTTTGTTGTCGATCCGCAAAAGTTCATGTTGAGACACGCGATGTTCCTTTGCGGTACAGAGAGTGTTAGATCAGCTTACAACTCAGTGCGCCACAATTCGGAATATGAAACTGTGGTTTAAAAGTAAACAGCAGGATTGTACATTTGGTAAAGTACATTTATTTCACATGAAATGTTTAGTGAATATTCAGCGATTTGCTATTGTCTCTGCTGTCGATCAGCAAAAGTTTATTTGGAGCCACGCGTTGTTCCTTTGAGGTAGATAGGCTGTTGGTTTATGATAAAAGCAGTAAATGGTCGCTCTGATAATCGGAAGGTTGCTCCAACAACGAGCCATTAGACCACCCTATTGGTTGGTATGTTGTTTGTAGCCGCTAGTACTGCGTAAGGGCATATTGGTCCTTGGCAATTGTCCCATAAAATGGTGAGGGTCATGAAGTTGCATATTTGGACTTGCACCTGGCAGTTGAAGACCCCATCCGCTGGAGTCTGTAAATCGTGACATAGACAAAATGGGGCCACGTACCTGTTTTAAAAAACATAAATTAGTCTCACCAGCCGATCTTCATTAAAAATCATCATTTTATTTATTAGGGCGTGAAACTATTTGCTTTCGAAGATAGTGCAACAGAGTATGTTAATAATAAAATAATAATATTTTCTCATTCATATAGCGCTAAGAACTGTGAGGTATGTAAGCGGTGCTTATTATTAACCACGGTGTGTGGTGCTCATTTATCGACCACGGAAGGATGAAAGGCTGAGTTTCGCCTTGCCGGGATTCAAACTTGCGTTAGCAAGCTGTGCATGGATGTCAAAGCGAGCGCTGTACGCGCTTGACCGCCTATAGACCGGTTAAATTATTTATATTATTTTATTATTTATTTTATTATTTATATTAACCCACTCTGTGTCGTCTGCCTTTTTCAGAGCCCTCTAAACGACAGGGGATCAATTTGGCGGTGATAGTGCGCGGTAGAAAACCTTATGCCACTTTCAACGAACAAGTTCAACTTCAGCGGTCTTTAATGCTACGCTATTGTAATTATATTTGGTATAAAGTAATCTAAAGGGTTACTTACAGTACAATTGCAATTTCCATTGTCTACGAGTGGTGCAGTCCCAAAATACGACTCCGCGTGTGCCAACGATCTTTCGCATAGTGATATAATATGTAAAAGTGGTTTCGTTTTAGAAATTTCATCTTTATCTTCTCTTACGTTTTAGCAACACTCCTTCAAGAGAAGTCTTTCATCACAATCTCTCTCTGTCAAGGTCAAAACACAATACAACCTTATAGTCTGCTTCGTGAGCCTCTCCGGGGCTCGAGAAAAAAATGGAAGCAGCTGACCTTCACTGTGAACGAGCATAAATTCTTACTTTGCAACATTCTGTGTAAAGCCATCTGTAGAAGTTGGTTTTTGCACGCCATGTTTGTATATTGTTTGCGTGATATTAAAAAAAGTTTGTTTAAAGGACGTTATGGTTCTAAGTACAGCCGAAAGACCCCTGAAAATAGCAAGTTATTGTAAGCTATGAAAAATAACTCGCGCCACCACCATGCAATGCTAAGACTAACACCCAGGACATCAAAGATGACATCGCAAATGTCATTGATGAAATCACTGATGACATTACATGTGTATGTACTTTTCATGGAATTTGTGTACTAGGGATTTTTATTATAATGTTCCGAATAAAGTGTCAAGGATATTGCAATAAATATCATAACGTTATTAGTGCTTTGAACGATGCATTGATATAAATAGCATTGTATTATGGGATTCTATGTAGTATACTGAGCTACTAATGGAGAAAGATAGCATTGTGTGCAGAGTACAAGATAAAAGTATAATATTTGTAATGTTAATATGTTAAATAATGAAATGATAATTGTCCTGAAATGTTCGAAAATTCACAAAATGGGGGTGTTCTGAGGACGTTATTCGTATTGTGTGATTGCTTAGCTGTATGCAATGAGGGAATGGTACAGAGAGTTAAGTGGACGCCGTCCGCAGACACCGCGGCTGTTCGTGGACAGGGCGTGGTAAATCCGGGTTTTTCCAGGAAATCCAACATGGAAAGAAGACTGTACGGATCATCCAATCAGATGTCGAGGTTGTGGATTTGTGTTGAAAGAGACTGTGTGTGGTGAAGATGGCAGAAGTGGAGAAAGTCAGGGTGTTGGTGCTCGGAGATATGTTTGTGCATGGTTTACAGCAGTACGCTGAATGCAGGCATGTTGCAAAGAACTTTGATGTGAAAGGAGTGGAGGTGGTGTGGAGCACTGTGCCTGATTGCAATGTACAGGGAATTGTACAAGTTTGTGCGGATATGGCCACGATGAACAGTCCGCATGTGGTAGTTTTGCACTATGGTGCTTTCCATTTGGGCAACGTCAGTGCCCCTACTTTGTTGGCTGATTTGGAACGCTTGGTTCAAGCCGTAATGAAGATCCTTCCAAATGCGAAAGTTATTTTTTCTGGATTACTACCTAGGGCAATATGGGACAATAGTTCAGTTTTTTGTCCTCAGCAAAATATTGCTAGGTGTGTCATCAACCGAGGCATGTGTGCCTTCATGCTTAGAGCTGGTATGTTCTTCTGTAACAATGAGAATATTGATGCCAGTAATGCTGTTAATTTTAAAGAAGATGGCATTTCTTTATCTTTTACCGGAAATGCCTTTCTATTTTGGAATGTAAGGGTTGCTTTGGAGAAGGTTATGTGAAGATTTTAGGAGTAAAGTAAGAAAAAAAAAACAAGAAAACAAATATAAAATAACAGGTGTCTGTCAAGCATCTGTAAAAAAAAAAAAATGGCTCTTTTCAGAGCCAACTTCAAAGGGGAAATGGGGCACACTATTTAAATTTACATTCACCACGCTCAGATTTTCGATGTGTCCGCGGACATGGCGGTAGTCCCCGGACATGAAAATCACTACCAGGGGGTTAGTATGTTCTATGTTACATGTCAGGGATATTATGGTTAAGTTGTGCTACTAAAAACCTATGAAATTCAGTGAAAAAACTTTGTTAAAGGGACGTTATGGTTCCAAGTAAAACCGAAAAACCCTTGAAATTCGCCAGTTATTGTAACATAAGCAACCATAACTCGCGCCACCGTGCACTGCTAACACTAACACCCAGGACACCAAAGATGACATCACAAATGTCATTGATGACATAACTGATGACATCACATGGCTGGCTCTCCCTTTTTATCCTTTACTGACATATCGAAGCCACATAGTTTTCTTCAGTAACAGTCAGGAAGTAAAAATTGAAAAGGTACTATATTTGTAGACTTGGGGTCCTGTCACATCATATGAAACATGTACATAGCGGAAGATACAGGCTTGAAAGAGAGCAATCCTTTCTGTGCATGAAGATAATCATTATGGTTATCAGCACTTTGTCATAGTTTTATTTTTATGACTCTACCTTCCCTCTATATGCTCATATTTGTATACATTATACTCACTCTCCATAGAGTGAATGGGAAAAAATGTTTGCTTGCGCATACAGCCCAAACCGCTGGACGGATTTCCACCAAATTTGGACCAGGAGCAGCGGCTTCGTCCCGAAAGCGTGCTTTTGCAAATTTGGTGAAAATTCGTCCAGTAGTTTTTTTTTAAAATGACCAAAAAGTAGGTCAAAAAAAATTAGTGATATCTGTGTTTGGTTTGCGGATACACTTCCCTGTTCGCTCCGCGGAAAGTGTCCTGATTGGCCAATCGTCTTGCGTGATGTTCGCGGACATGCAAAGTGTTCGCTGATTGGACGGCGTGGAGCGTGAAGCGCGTCAGATTTTTCGGTAGCGCCCGCCATATTGGATTCGTGGACGTCCCCGGACAGCGCGGTGAAACTTTGTTCAAAATGTGTATTTTGTAGAGTGTGTTGGTGTGTAGGAGTGTTTGGGGAGGGTGGGAGTGTGTGAGATAGGATGAAAGTTGTGTTTTTTATGTGTTAGACGTTCTTTTTGTGTTCGATTTGTTTGCGGACATCACGGGTGTTCTGAAATGTTCTAAATAAACTGACTAGGGGGTGTGCTAAGGAGTCAATATGTGTCCGTTTTGTTCGCAAGTAAAGTGAAAATGTTCTAAGAACACTCGCGGTGTCCGGGGAGTGTTCGTAGCTGGTATCCTGAGGACGCTGTCCGTATTGTTCTCTGTCAAGTTGAGTCTGTCTAAGAACACGCGCGGTGTCCTGAAATGTTCGCAAATAAACAAAATGGGGGTGTTCTGAAGACGCTTCTAAGAACACTCACGGTGTCCGGGGAGTGTTCGTAGGGGTTGTCCTGAGGACGCTGTCCGTATTGTTCTCTGTCAAGTTGAGTCTGTCCTAAGAACACTTGCGGTGTCCTGAAATGTTCGCAAATAAAAAAAATGGGGGTGTTCTGAAGACGCTTCTAAGAACACTCGCGGTGTCCGGGGAGTGTTCGTAGGGGGTGTCCTGAGGACGCTGTCCGTATTGTTCTCTGTCAAGTTGAATGTGTCCTAAGAACACTCGCGGTGTACTGAAATGTTCGCAAATAAACAAGATGGTGGTGTTCTGAAGAGGCTTCTAAGAACACTCGCGGTGTCCGGGGAGTGTTCGTAGGGGGTGTCCTGAGGACGCTGTTCGTATTGTTCTCTGTCAAGTTGAATGTGTCCTAAGAACACTCGCGGTGTCCTGAAATGTTCGCAAATAAACAAGATGGTGGTGTTCTGAAGACGCTTCTAAGAACACTCCCGGTGTCCGGGGAGTGTTCGTAGGGGGTGTCCTGAGGACGCTGTCCGTATTGTTCTTTGTCAAGTTGAATGTGTCCTAAGAACACTCAAGGTGTCCTGAAATGTTCGCAAATAAACAAGATGGTGGTGTTCTGAAGACGCTTCTAAGAACACTCCCGGTGTCCTGGAATGTTCGTAGGGGGTGTCCTTAGGACGCTGTCCGTATTGTTAGTTGTTAAGTTGAAAGTGTTGTAAGAACTATCGCGTTGTTCTGAAATGTTCGTAGGGGGTGTCCTGAAAACGGTGTCCGTATTGTTCGCTGGCAAGTTCAAAGTGTTCTAAGAACACTCACATTGTTCGCGGACATTAACAGTTTCCCATAGATCATAGTTGAAATGTTTGACTCTATGGATGTGATATGCTGCGGTGGTTGTTGCCAGGGCATAGAGTCTTGGGTGCATGGCCATTTGGCCATGCACCCAAGATTGTATGCCCTGGCAACAACCACCGCAGCATATCACATTCATATTTGCTTATAACTTTGGGTGAAAAACAAATGTATAAGGAACAAAGGTATTAGATACTATGGATGTGATATGCTGCTATGGTTGTCCTTATTATTGTATACTTACTGTTTGGTCTAGTAATGGGAGTCCATGTTTTTCTTCTTCATTTCTGTGATAAAAGAAAATAGCATGTTAGTATTAGTATTTTGTAATCACTTATTACATTGTATAAGCAATATACTTTTATTTTTTTTCGACCCTGTGCAATTTGCTCAGTTTCTGTATTTGTTGCTAAAATCATTGAGTCTGTGGGAGAAAAAAAAATCCATGTTGGATTAAAAAAAAAACCTTTTTCTGTTATGCTACAGTTTATTTGTTTGTTTGTTTTCAGTGTTCACTTGTTGTTTCTGGCTAATGCTTTATACTTTGCTTTGTTGTATTTTTTTTGGAGCAGTAACAGATTCTTCATTTGTTTTGATATTATAAAATTTTGGAGCAGTTAGATACCAATTGGCATATTCTAACTGTCTATTTTTTTAATATATTTTAGTGATTTTGATTTACCTATTTGGATATTGTTAAATTTTGGGACAGTTAGACACCAATTGGCGTATTCTACCTGTGTATTTTCTGGCCTAATTTAGTGGTATTCATTTATCTGATTAGTTGTTGTAGAATCTTTGAGCTGTTAGATAGCTTTTGGAGTATTCTAACAGTTTATATTATTTTAACACACATTTATAATTTTGGGACAGTTAGATACCAATTGGCGTATTCTAACTGTGTATTCTTTGGTCTAACTTAGTGGTATTCATTTATCTGATTAGTTGTTGTAGAATCTTTGAGCAGTTAGATAGCTTTTGGAGTATTCTAACAGTTTATATTTTTGTAACACAAATTTACTTAAAGGTTTAAATACAGTTTATTTATCAAATTTTGGTTTTAAGAACATCAAATAAGCGTTTGTAAGATTTGCTGGTAATCTCTGCTTTAGAGTAATGGTACTATCATTACATTCAAACCATCCACATTTCTTTTTTATGTATGCAGTGTAGTGCCCTGAATTGGTTGTGGCTCCTGCGTGGTAGATTATACCTATTGTTGTGAAGGTTTTCTTACCAAGTGATGTTTGACCATGTGTGAATCCAGTCAGCTTGCAGTTGTTTTTGGTACCATCTGCATTGTAACGTAGAAGCATTAGTATTACGTATTTACTATGTGTTTGTATTACTAACGTGGAGCGATTATCTGAATTGCAGGTAGAGCATAATCTACCATGGTTTGCATTTTGTACAAGTTGCTGAAATGGAATGGATTCACAATTTGGTATTGATATATATATGAAGCGTTCATTGGGGATTTCTTCTTGTGTCACATTGTTGCAGAGAGTGCATGTATGTTTCCACATGTATGAAATCTGAAAGATTTCATTTATAGGTATGCTTTTGTTTTCCAGTACTTGTAGTAAGTACATTAGAAATTCTTGTGGATCTTCCTGTGAGTTTATAGTGAATTTCACCATTCCAGCACAGTAGTCCAATTGTCTTCTTATTCCAAAAACACTATATGTGTTGTCAGGATTGTTTGCTGCATTTCTGTGAAGTACTAACATTTGCAAACACAATGGGTCTGTACTGTGTGAGTAATTGTTGTCAACAATTGGTGGTAATTGAAATAGAATATTCATTGCTACATTTGCATAGCAATTTACACCAACTATATTTGAGAATTTAAATGGTCCAGGTAGTTCTGTATCTAACTGCTTTTTTTGGAGTTTGTCTTCCTTCTTTAAAGAAGTACCTGGTTTACTTTCTCTAATTGATTCTTTTTTTTTGTGGTACTTGATGAAGTATTAGTTTCTTTTACTCTCTTTGGAGGATTTGCAGTGACGTCCTGTTGCATTTCTGTTTGATTTAGTTTTCTTTTACAACTTTTTAGTTTTTGTGGAACAGAATATGTGTTTAGATGGGGAGTGTATAGTGAGCGAAGTCTATTATATTCTAAAATGCAAGGAATATCAGCGTTTACTTTACTCGCATCAAAGTTGATTAGAAATAGGCCGTCAAGTGTACGTAAGCGTGATAGTGCTACGTAGCTCATGCCTTCTTTAAAGAGTGTGTTACCAATATCTATCATTGCTTTGTCTATGGTAAGACCTTGTGATTTATGAATCGTGACTGCGTATGCAAGAGTTAGAGAAAATTGTTCTCTGCGTACATACATATCTTTGAAGAGAAGGAATCTAGCTGTTGAGCGTCCTATCCATTTTACTTCTGTAAGTTTGTCAAAGAGTATATTGACAAACTGAATTTTGTTGTCACATGGGTATGTTTGAAAGCCAACAACTGTACCCAGTGCTCCATTAACTAGTCCTTGGTCCACGTAAAGGTTACGTTTAAGCATTACTCTGCAATTTAAGGATAATTTTAACATCTTTTCTAAGCCTGCTGTGTTTGAGATTGATTTTTCTAAATTATTTAGTCTTGTTGTGTCTTGGTCACACATGGGTAGTGTCATACCATGTACATCTAGTTTGTCTGTGGCGCTAATTTCCATTATTGGTTGCATTTCTTTACTTAGCATGATTTCATTGAATTTGAAACAGCTTGCAAGAGTTGGCATTAAGGCCATACAATTGACATTTTTGTGGGCTAATTGTTCCATAACATCTGTAGCACATGCATTATCGCCATAAAGTGCATTAATGTGCCGGGTTTTCAATGTTGCTTCTGCTTCTTTAGAAAGTATACCAACTCTCAAACTTTTTAAAATGTTGGCATAAGTTAGATCTGCAGATTGGCGCATGTTTTATGTTAATTCTCTGTATTGGAAATGTTGCCAAAGGTTGACATTTCCAATGCTGCCAACAGTTTTACGGCAGAGTTTGTGCCCTAATGTTTTAAAAATAGGTTCACCTTTTACTGGTGTTAATTGAAGCAGATCTCCAAAAACAATAATGTGTTTTCCTGCAAAGAGCTCTTCATAGTTTGTTTTCAGTACTTCTTGTAATCTGAGGTGAATCAAAGCTAGCATCAGGTTGGAGACCATGCTCACTTCATCTATTAGTAGCATTTTCATTTGTTTCAATACTCTGCGTAATTCCATTGCAGCTTCTGCAGAAAGTTTGTAATAGTCTAATTTGTTCTGGTGTTCTACTGGTAATATTAGTAATCGGTGTAATGTAATACCACCTATGTTGTAGGCAGCTAAACCTGTGGGGGCAGTGACAACAGCTGACAGTTTGTTGTTTGTCAATTTTTGAAGGAACTTACTAATGATTTTGATTAGGAATGTTTTGCCAGAACCAGCTTCACCACTGACGTACAGTAGTATAGGTTTATAATTATGGTAGGAACATTCTTTAGTTTCATGTTTTTCATCATGTGCAATTTGTTTTGTTACTTCTTGAAAAATGCTACTTTGCTCATTGTTTAGGTTTGATTGTACTATAGTTAAGTCTTCCTTATCTTCATACAGACACATGGTGTTTTCTACTTCTATCATAGCTAATTCTGCCTCATTTGTTATTAGTGGTTCTCCCAGTGGTTCTTGGCTTCCTGTTACAGAAGGTTGACTACTGTCAGGAGTATCCTTATCTAGTTGAGCTTGGAGTTCTTCTTCATGTTGCTGTTCATTGTGCAACATTGTTTTGTACTGTGTAAAGTTTACATCAGTTATAGTGCTTTCATTTGCTTTGAAAGCATCCTCATATGAGTCATAGTTATCTAGTAATTGTTCTTCTTTTCTCCATGGTTTGAAGAGTTGTAGCAGGGACATGTAATATACTTCTTTATGTTGAGGAGTCTTCAATGACAATTTGATATGATTAATTAAATTTGGTTTAGTGAGTTTAACTAAGCTGCCTTCACAGTCTCTCACTCTATATTCACCTTTTTTCATCGGGTTTCATATTATTTTTGTATGTGTAGTTTTGGGCTATTTGGTATAGACACATGTTTTCCAAAGTATTACTTATGTTTGGGTAGTATGTGTCCAATAAATTGTTTTTTAAAATGTCTTGGCTGTTGGGATCATGTTTGGCTATTGTTTCTATATCTTCATATGATTTTAGAACTCTTTTTCTAGATTTAGCTGGACCAAGACTTAGCCATACTATATTTTCAGATTTACCATACAATGAAGTACCAGTTAAATGATCAGCTGCTTCATAAGATCCACATTCTCTATGGGTGAGCATTTTTATGCCCAAGCTGCTGTATAATTTCTGAGATACTGTTTTATCTGATGACAGGTCATTCCAGAGGTCTTGGAGCTCTGTCTTTTCTGCTTTAGTTAAGTATGCTGTGACATATCGTGCAACTGCAGTAGAATTGTCTGCAATGTACTGCACATCTATGTTTGCATTCCATAAGTGGGCAATGATTGCATTATAATCATTGATATATTTTTCTTCTTCTTTTCTTTTTATGTAATATGTATTTTTAGGTGACTTTGCTTTAACAGTATGTCTAACTGAAGACATGAGGTTGTTTACTTGACCTGTATTTGTAACTGGTCTAGGGAAACCAAATCGGCATTTGGTGTAGTATTTGCCTTTGTTTTTGTATTTGCGACGACAATATTTTCCACATTTGTGTCTTTGAAATTGTAGAATTTGTGCACAAAGATCACTATTTGTGGCTTCTGATGGAATTTCACAAGAGACATATTTTTCAATAAACTGTAAAACAGTGGAATCACTGTCTTGACCAAATTTAGGAGCATCTTTAATCCATAAAAGCATGTGGATATGTGGTGCTCCTCTGGCTTGGTATTCTTTTCTCCAAAAGAAGTGTTGCACTTCTCCAAGGGGAGGAACAGTTTTATTACAAATAAAATGTAGCATAGCAATGAAACGATGGTGAAAATATCTTGAAACATTAACAGGATCCAAAGAACAAAGTTCTCCAGGTGTTAGAATATCTATGTTTCTTTTGTTTTTATTTGATATGCGTAGGAAATCATGTAAATCTTCCCATGCATATTCTGCACAACTTAATGTAACAAACCAAGTGGGTGGGCCAAGGTTTCTGATCATACAACATACATCTCCATGACGTCGAAACCAGTACTCTTTAGTACCACGTATATTTGCTAATAGATTTGTAATATTTGATTGTAAAACCTCATTCTTTTGTTGCACTTTCTCTAATAATTGTTTAGCTGTCATATTTTGAAAGTGTGATCCTGATTTTAATGTGTGCAACTCCGTAACATAAAGTTGCTAGTTCACTTTCAAAGAGTAGGTGTAATATGTATTCCACATTTTGTCTAAATCTGGGATCTTCAGAATACATCCATAATGAGCGGTATTCTGAAGCTGATATTTGAATAGGTCTATCATCATACCTTCCTCCTTTGCCTGTTGGAAAGAGTAGAGGAAAAGCACGTGCTTCTATACTTTTTTCCCATATACTGATTGGCGATCCTTTTGTTTGACGCATTTGGTAAGTTTCCAGTACATCTTGTACGGTGTCATTACAGTGCAAAGGATGAATTGTATACTGGTCTAAAGTATTTGATATTGTAGCAGGATCTAGTAGCTCAAATTGACCAGCTTCTTGTGTTTCTTGAATTATTTCAGTTGTATCTTTCAAGTTTTCTTCAATATTAATTTCTTTGTAATATTCATTATTCTCTTTAAGATATTGGAAGGCTTGTCTAACTTTATATAAATCTACCAGCTGTTGCCATATTTTTTTGTCTTTTGGAGGTACTCCATTTACTAATATAATTAAAGATTGCTGCATTGGACGTTGCACTCCTAGAGTATGCACATTCTCTTTTAGATTTAATGGTAAATAAACTACTTTTCCATGAATGCCTTTTACCAATTCAGAGGGAGGTAATTTTGCTGTTTTTGATTGAAGGCATATTATTGCTTGAAATGGGTGTACTGTTTGAATTATGATGCTCTCATATAAATCAAGTTGTTGTAGAGGTTTTGGTACTGGGTATAATTCCAAATTATTTGTGATAGAACGTGAAGGAGTTTGGTTGTTAAGTTTTGTAGTGCAATAACTGCAAAGTATTAAGGGCTCAGTTATTTCATATTTGTTTTCTGCTAGAAGGTAGAGAGCTAATTCAAACCATTTAGAATCTTCATTGTCTTCTATTTTGTCTGATAGGTCCACAGTTTTTGCGTTACTTTTATAAAAAATTCTACGGCCACATACACATACATGGTTTGGTACTTCAGCTGATGTACTTTTAAATTTTAGTATTTCTTTTTTGTATGTGTTTAGCAAAAGGTTGCCATGTGTAGAATCGTTGCTTAATTGGTTTAAAGCTATTTCATTCTGTAAATGGCTTTCACTTCCAAAATATTTTTTCTGGATATAGTGAATTTCTTCAAGTAGGTATTTTGCTGTACCATGTAGAAGGATGTTATTTAACTTTGCTAGTGCTAAAGCAGGACTTTCAGCATAGTACAGTTTATAGACTAGATTTCTTATAGTTGAATGATGTGTTGATATCCTTTTGATATCATGGAAAGTGGTTTTACAAGTAGGTCCTGTAATGCAGGCCAATGAATGTCCTTGTAGTCCTGTGTATTTGCGCACTGGACAGGTATCTATATTTTGCAATAATTTAATTTTGATTTTGTCTTTGCTTTTTACATATTTATTGAGGAATTGGTGTAAAGATTTGAAACATTGTTTGGGAATGTTACACATTGACGTGCATGGCCATTTGTACACTAGACGTTCTGATTCAGTTGAATGGAGGGGCAATTCTAAGTTTTCAGGGCATATTTTTGTAAGGAGTACTTCTTGTTCCATTATGGTATTATTCACTTTTTCATAACCTCGACCACTGCTATTTATGGCAATTGTATTTGTTTGCTTTTGTTTGTACGCTTCTTCATTAAAATATGGTTCTGTGCTCGTAGTGTGATTCCATTCACCTCCGCAGATACTTAAGAAGTTCTTTCTGTTGACATTTCACTTATTGAGAAGTCTTTTTTGTAATTTAGTTATTAGTTTGTTAGTGGTTTCATTTTGTTTAACAGTAAAATAAATATATTTCTTTTGAGAAGAATTGCACTGTCCATCAATGCTTCTAAGATTAATTTCCTACGATAGGTTTTAAGCTTTGAACCTGATTTCTCCCCTGTTTTTATAAGATATTGAAGGACTTTGTGACGGTATATTTTGGCTAAAATACTTTTCTTGGTATGCTTACTTTGCACTATATTAAAATTTGAAGAAGTAGTTTTATCTGTACTGATAGCTGATTTTCTGTTAATTGTTTTTTGGTTTGTTTTACATTTTGATAGAGGAAGCGAAGTTGTTGTACTTGAAACTTCTTGTGTTTCACTAAATGATTGTATTAGCTGTTTTGTTTCAACTTTTTCTACAAATTCTGCTAGAGATGGATGCTTATGTTGGACACCTTTATTTTCATTTGCTCTAATTTTGCGTTGCTTTCTACGGAGTTGTCTTTTGGTAGGCATTCTTTAGGGTCTGTTGAAAAAAATAAAGATGTATGTAATGGTGTGTGATTGTGCATTGGGAAATAAAACTAGTAGGGATAGGTATTCTTGAATTTATGTGTCACTAAACTGGGGTTCAGATGACAAAAGAAAAGTAGGCTAGTGGTGTGGAAAAGTACAAATAGTAAATGTAATGTGTACAATTAAAACAGTTGTTTGTTCTATAATATGAAAATTGTAGTGGTTCAGTTGGCTAATTTGTGTGTCCAAAAATAGAAATTTGTGGGCCATTCTGGTTGTAAATCGCTGTTTACGACATGGACATTTTTGGACAAAATGGTACAAAATCTCTATTTTAAGAAACCAAAATAGCTGGTATTAATGTTATAGTATATTTGATTAATAATATAAATAATATGGTGATATTTTACTTACTTTTTTTTTTAAATTAACAGGTAACTTCTTAGTTTTTCTTTCTTCTTCAAATCCGGCTGCTTCTTTTCAGGAAACTGGTCTTCACTGCAAATTTGAAAGCTTCAAATTAGTAACTTTGTTTGTATATAGCACTGTTTTTAATTTAGATATTGATTTTTTTAATTGAAATCCTCAGTGCCTTCTGTAAAATCATTAAACTAATTTATTTACATAAGATACATTGCATCAGTTCAGTACATATGATATGTTCTTAATGAACAAATTGTATTGAATGACTAGCTGTAGCAAAAATAAAATATCTTTACTATGTCTTGTGAAATTTATAATATATTAGTGAATACCACTATTTCTGTAAGTAAACTGTTCTAGGTAATAGCGCCTCAATGTCATGTCTAATTTAAAGTAATTAAGTAAATAAATAAATAAAAACAAAACATATGAAATTGTATAAGTATTTTTATAAAGGTTTAAACATAGATTGTGTTTGCATGCAATTTTGTTTGAATATATGTAGTCTATATATTTCATTTAAAAAATGTTAGTTTAACATGATTTGAGTGTGTGTGTATAAAGAAAGTAAAAAGTACAAAGGTGTATAAGTGGTAGTTGATTTTAGGAAATTGAAAAAAGTACAGTAAAATCATTTTACAGATTTTACAAGGTAAAAGTCTGTTTGAAAATGTTTTCATCTACCATAGCTCTCAACTCACACGCTTTTGCAGGGTGTCACACGCCTTGTAAAGGGCAGACTCACCCACCAAGCCTCCTGCACGCCCATTCATTCCAATGGGCGTCTCACCCGCTAAAAACAAAATCGGGTGATTTCACCCGCCTGTAAAACAAAAATGGTTGAGAGCTATGTCATGTACTATACAGAAAATATGCATACCTGAAGTTTGTGTTCATGCATATGGATATGCATGGAGCTGCAAGTACAAATCTTGAAGACTTGTACAGTATTTGTGGTAGATGCTGCTTGCCAATGATATGACACTTGTACTCAGAGAGATTCAGAGTACATTTGCAGTGCTGATCTATGATGATGCAGTTAGATGTAGAGGTCTTGAATGTGATTGGTGCATGGTCATGTGATTTTTGAGGTACATCCAATGAGGGAATGGCAGAGAGAGTGTAGTGGAAATGGTAGAAGGGCTGTTCATGTTACGATATGTCCGCGGACATGGCGGTAGTCCCCGGACATCGGGAGTTACATCCGGGGATTTTTGGGTTCAGAAGTCATGCAAATGAGAATAAGCACTGAAAGGGATTGGTCAGGAAAGTTTGGTGGGTGTGTTGTGCCAGGAGAGATTTTCTGAGATACTCTTTTTGCTGAGAGAACAAAAGATAGCTATGGCTGTGTGTTTCAGAAAACAGATTGTTTGGATTTTAGGAGATTCGTGGATACATTGGTTAAAGGTGCATGCAGAAAGCTGTGGAGTAGCTGTAGATCTTGGATTCCCACATGTGGAAGTACACTGGCATGGAGTACGTGGAATGAAGTGGTTGGATTTGCTACCTCTGTGCAACTTTGGAGACAGAGCAACATCCAGACATAATTGTAATTCATTGTGGAGGGAACAGTTTAGGGCATGTGACTGGATTTTTTTTGCAATTTGCTATGAAAGAAGGACTGAGGAAGGTTATGGACATGTTTCCTAATTCTCTAGTGATATTTTCACGGATTGCGCAGAGACAAATGTGGCTTTATTCTTCTTCATTTGGTCCACAAATGGAAAAAGCAAGGCACAATGTTAATAAGGCTGTTTGTGGCTTTCTAAGAGATTTTGGCATGTCTTCTTTTCACAATGAAAATATTATGTTTTGTAGTACATACATTTTTTCGCAGAGATGGAGTCCATCTTACTTATGCTGGCAATCAGATTTTTCTGAGAAATGTACAAAATGCATTGCGACCTTTTTTGGAATTACAACAACGATTTTGAAGTAGATGTTAAGCATTTACAATTTTTGACTTACAAACACCACCCAAAGGCTCTTTTCAGAGCCACCACTTCATTCCAGAGAAAATTACAATGTTTGTGATGGAGTAGTAATCCAATTTTTTAAATGTTCGCGAACTGTTCGCGGACTTCTAAAAAATACAAAGAGCCCTGCTTCATTTATTTTCACTTCTATTTTTTAACTGGGAAAGGCGGCTCTGAAAAGAGCCTTATTTTTTTTTATTTTTGTAATTTTGTATTTTTTTTGGTTTTTCAGACACGACACACTAGGAGAGGAGGGTAAAGGAGGGTAAAAGGGGGGACACCAACCACAGGGATAAGAAAGGGCGAGCTGAGAGAGGAAGATGTAGAGTGGGTTTTATTTGGGTAGTGAGCAGTTCTTCTCGTGCTCTGAGACGATAGTCTCAAAAGCACTCCGAAGTCGCTCCCCCCTGCAGAGTACTGTGTCACAGTACATACATACAACTGTGACCCTCGAAAGGTAAGGGTCATCAGCATTCTGTATGGCCTGTGAGGCAGCTTGAGAAAGACGCTGTCCCACAGAGGTGGTCCTTGTGGTGACAGGATCAGAAACAGAGGATGAAGTAGAGGAAATCAACCTGCTACGTTCTTCGCAAGGTACAACCCTGCGAATAGCCCCAGAGTGAAATGACCTCAGGTGTCGCTTCATAGTAGTGGTCCCAAAGCTGTAGTTATCGTGCTTCCCGCGACTGAGTATCATTTTTCACTCATTGCAGGTTACATGGTTCGCACGAGCCTTAGGACCATTCCCATGAATGGTAAATAACCGCCACACCCAGGACTCACGCCTAGTGCGGGTAGTAGGGATTTCCTCTACCTCATTCTCATCATCCTCTTCTTCCTCCTCCGCATCCTCAGTCCTGTTCCCCTCTTCAGGCCCTTGGGGAGGTGGTGGTGGTGGAGGGGGTGGTGGTGGTGCTGAAGCAGGTGCAGCACCAAGTGGCAGTTCAGCAGCCAAAGGATGCCATGTCGATGATGGTGTAGTCTGCAGGTGGCAGCAAAAATCACTGTGTTATGAAGAATAGCCAGAAACACAATGGGAATAAGCTCTTGGGCGTGGTCTTTTATAGGGGTGCTTGTGCGCGGTTCGCGGACATGCGCACTGTGCGCGGACAGATCGAACACAAAAAAAGGATCGGAAAGTTTCAAAAGGTATATAGAAACTCAAGATTGCTATGTGGGACTTGTGGCATGGTGAGATTTTATTGAAAAATATTATGGATTAACTGAAAATGTACTTTTAAATTGTTCGGGGACACGAACAGTGTCCGCATTTCAGGACACACGATGAGCGTGGGCGCGGTCATATGATCTGTTTGCGAACTAGTCTGCGAAGGAAGCGCCTGTCCGCAGGACACCAAGTGCACAGAGATTGGTTAGCGCATGCGCATTGATGTCCTACGGACACTGTTCGGGTTCTGAAGTAATTAAAAGTGCGTCACACGTGAAACGAACATTTCAGGACACCGCGTGTGTTCTTAGAACAGTTTAAACTTGGTAGCAAACATTAAGGACAGATATAGTGTTCTTCAGGACACGTGTAATTTAGTTTATGTACGAACATTTCAGGACACCAATTGTGTTCTTAGAACACTTTCAATTGGGTAGCGAACACTACGAACAGTTGTACTGTTGTTCAGGACACATCATTTTTGTTTATTTACGAACATTTCAGGACACCAATGGTGTTCTTAGGACAGTTTTAAGTTGATAGCGAACATTACGGACAGATATAGTGTTCTTTAGAACACTTTAATTTTTGTTTCTTTACGAACATTTCAGGACAGCACGTGTGTTCTTAGAATGGTTTCAACTTGCTAGCGAACAGTACGAACAGGTGTGGTGTTCTTCAGGACACCTCCATTTTCGTTTATGTACGAACATTTCAGAACACTCGCACTGTCCGCGGACACTTCTATTGTTTTTTTTAAAAAAAAACGGAAACAATTCACGATACAATATAAAAATTAAACTTTATTTAACATATATTAATAATTTATGACAGAGAAGGTGAGGCAGAAACAGAAACAAAAACAGGAGAATTTGGGGTTTCAACATGATTGGTATTAGGTGAGGAAGGGATGGAAATCTCATCAAAAAGTTTTGGATTATGGAGAGGGTTTGGGGATAATTGACTGGGATATGGTGAGGAGGGACAAGTACATGTGGGGCATTGGTATGACGTTTTTGTTTTAAAATGATCTTCAACAAAAGTTTTCAAATTATTAAAATTGGTCAACAGTAAATCAATGTTTTCTTTTATGTTGTCAAGCGTGTTTTCCATAACAGCTTCTTCAGAGGTAGTTTCTATTTTGTTATGCTCTGTATAAAAAATATATATATATGTTAAATGTATACAAAATAATACTATTTAAATGGTTTATATTATAAAGTGTTTACCATTAGTTTCACTATCTTGTGACATTTCTTCATGTGGGAAATTGTCCTCTAGCCATTCCAGAGTACTAGACATTTCTGTGAGAAAAAAAAGAAAAGATAATATATTTTTTAATCTAATACAGAAAGTTTATAAATATATGAGTAAAATGAAGTACACTTACTATTTCTGGTAAGATAAGTCCTATGTATTCAGTGGGTCTGGTCTTGTTCTCAGTTCTGTTGTGTCTGTGAGGTAATTATGTTGGAAGCCAATTTATGTTCTTGTGGTATATTCCATTTCAGTACATATTGTATTTAAATGAAAGGTTAGTGTGTTACATATATGGGTTACATTTCTTATGTATTACTATATATAATGTGTTTGTGTGCTGCTTTTTGAATGTGTTAATTGTTCTTATATTATGATATAACAATCAAACATACCCCCCCAAACCCCCCCCACAGTTTTTAGGTAGTGGTACTGTTCTCCGAACATGTCCGCGAACATTAAATAAGTTCGCGGACATCAAGTTCATAAGAAGAGATCTAGTCAGTTCCATATGACATGTATATAAAGTCAAAGTCATTATTGTTAAGTTTTGCTACTAAAAACCTATGAAATTCAGTGAAAAAACTGTGTTAAAGGGACATTATGGTTAAGTTGCGCTACTAAAAACCTATGAAATTCAGTGAAAAAAACTTTGTTAAAGGGACGTGATGGTTCCAAGTAAAACCGAAAACCCTTGAAATTCGGCATGGAAAGGTGCCTTGGAGTACTGCCAATGACGGTCACCATGTTCATAAGAAAATGACAGTGTATGTCCAACCACATGGACCTTGGGTTCTAGGTCAATATCCTGCGCAATGGAGGCAGCCATTTTCTTTTTACAGCCTCGGTGCAGGCGGCAACGGGCAGGATTAAGGATCCATCAGGGGATTCAAACCCCCGAACCCTCCATGCCAAGTACCTTGTCCTATTCTCAGCCCCTCTTCCTCGTTTTCACTTGTGCGACTCCACACACTACCCCAACTTACCTGTTCCAGCACTCCTGACGTCCCACTTCTGGGCCCGCTACGGACTCAACGGCCTGCCGCCCTGCCCCGTCCATTGCGGTATTCTGAGAGTGGCGTTTCCTGGGCCGTCGGTTTTAGAAGTGGACCAGGAAACGCGGGATGATGACCTGCAATGGGACCATGGCCAGCACTCCTCTCTCAGGAAGGGGCGTTTCTTGATGGTCCCCGGGGAGCTCTTAGACAAAAGGTAGATTGAGGGTGCCTAGGTTAAAAGAAATAGGCTCCAGCCCTTGTGGGGCAGAGGAGGGTGCCACATGGGGAAAGGGGCTGTTCTGTCTACCACCATCCAAATGAGGTGCCCCCAAACACACAATGCATTAGCAAAAGCTACCCTATAGTGTAACAGAGAAAATGTGGGACAAACACACTGCAAAAAAGATGGCTCTTACCCCAGAGTTCTTGGACATTCTTATGAGATATATGTGCAACAGACACATCGATAATACAATGCTCCTGTTGTAATGCAGTCCATGGTGGATACTCCAGCCCATGCAATGGCAGAACAAATCCATTGTATTACAGAGTATATATGGAAGATATGTACACTATTGACTATAATGGCAACATCGGATATACTTCGCAACAAGCTCCTCATTGGCACTACAGACATGTATATGCATTTGCCAATGGGTAAAAAAGGTCCTGGAGTCCTCTGTTATTTATGTATGTGTTTCATAAATGTCTCATAAAGCTTTAGACAGGTTTCAGAGGATTTTTCCAGAGGCAGGGGGGGCAGCAGCAGAATATAAGAGAGGTTCACAAGGTGCCTTTAGAAGTCTGAGGACTAGAGTGCTGGCATGGAAGCTGAGGTACACTGCAGGAAGACACTCACTCCCCCAATGCAATCTCTGCATCTGAACCGGTTACCTCCCCACCACAACTTACATCAATTCTTCTGCCGGCGGGGGCGCCCCCCGCTGCCACACTGTTGCGCCATGGCCACCATAAAAATGGAAGAGAGACTCTGTATGGCAGCCATTTTAAGAAAGCAGTGTGATTCAATTAACAGGAGGCTGCAGGGTGTCCCGTTCATTTAATCAAACTACAATGCTCTTAGCATCCCGGGTTTCTGGATTGGAAACCCAGGGTGCTAATAGCAATAATCACCTATTCCAGCCCTTGGAATTGGTGGTTATTGCTTAAGTATTTTTTTTTTATTGGCAGTATTATGGTTATATAATAGATAAACCTTTAAGCCAGTTAATCCAGGCTACAAAATCAAGTTCGTCTTACACATCCAGCATTGAGTCCATACCAAATTCGGATGTTTTCTAACAATGATCATCATGGTTTATAAATCAACATGTTGGTGTTCCAATAACTTAAAGATTGTAGTTACCAGTTTAACAGCCATGTTAACTGAGACTCGCTCTCCTGCTAGTATAAATCTTAACCAGTCTTTCTTTGGTCCATAGCCATATTTCTTTACTGTTTCTGACATCAGGAGCATCCTTAAGTCTTTTGTAGCTGAACATTTAGTGTTTCAATTGACAAATTTTCTTTACTCAACCGGCAGATCAAATATCCCTCTCCCCGGTTACGTGGTCTTAGAACCTCCCCCGTCGGTAACAGGTTAAGACAAATTAGCAAAAACTGCGATCTGAAGGATCAACTTGGGAAAAGCTGTAAATATTTTGGTATACGGTTCAATTTGTTTTCCTCTCTTAGTGGCTTTCCATATAGTTTAAGTGCTTGCCTTGCATCATAAGTATTTATTACCTTTTTGGTACTATTTATGTTAATGTTAATGTTAAAGGATATTTGTACCGCACACTATCACCACCAGAGAGGTCCCCAGGCACTCTGGCGGCTCTGACAAAGGGAGGAGGGGGGGAGTTAGTGGGAATAAGCTGGAAAAGTGCAAGAGAGCAGTGACGTGCTGTTGGCAGCCTCAGCCCGGTGGGTCCGTCGGCTGGGCTTGGGGTGTTTTACGGTCGGTAGTCGTCGTGTGCTGTTGTGCAAGTCTATGTGTGTTTTGTTTTGTTGTAGCACTGTACAGAAGTTTGTGCGGATTTCTCTATTTAAGCTTGTGGGTATGTTTGGTTAAAGTTTGAGAGGTGTATGCAGAGGGATGAAATTGTTAGTGGATTGGTTAGTTGGCATTGCTGTCCTTGCGATTATGTCTAGGTGTGATGTTCGCTATCATTCACCATTCCATCCGAGTGCGGCACTTGCTAATCTTCAACATCCTGTCTAGATGTGAGGCAGGCCAGTGACCATGATTCCATCCCAGTGTGGCACTTGTCATCATGCACAGTATCATTTAAGTGTGGTGCATGCTAACGTTCATAATCCTGCCTAGATGTTATGCAAGCTAGGTTAAGAATTCCATCTAAGTGTGGAGCATGCAAACATTCATAATCCTGTCTAGATGCGACGCAAGCTAGGTTAAGAATTCTATCTAAGTGTGGTGCACAATAGACTATGTATGTAGTATGTACTATGTATTATGTAGTAATTATAAATGTGTCTAAATGAGTGCATGCAGAAAATAATAGTTTTGGCCTTTGTATAATTACTAGGCATCTGCCAGCCACTGCTATGATAGGCCCAGGTTCTCGTGCCATTTTGCAGCTTTTACCATCCATGGCCAGTTAATACCACTGCGGCTTTGCCTGGCAAACTCCTTTCCCATGCCTACACAAATGTTGGCATTGCCAATGGGTGTTTTTATTATTATAATGTAGAGGAGCAGCCAAAAGCCTCTGCAGGAAGTCCAACCCCCCTACTGCCTGTATGTCGGAAGCCTGAACCTGACTGGATGATGGACTAGTTGTGTGCAGAGCAGCAGCATTAACTGGACAGTACGAAACAGTTGTGGAAACCCGCAGAAAAATAATGCAAATTCAAAGAATATGAGATTGTTGACATGGGTCGACGACAAAGGGGTTCCATGTAATAATGTTCCTGCAAAAATGTCTCCTGACAAAAATGTTGTCATTTTTACAAGGGGAACAGGGGGACATCCCCGCAACCCGTCCCCGTACATAATGCCACCATATATAAGTCACCAATGGCTTTTCCTGGCAACATTATGTATGGGGACATTATTATCTGATACCAACAAAGGAGGACCATTACAGATACTACCTCTAAAGGATGTATCATTGTGTTTCAGAAAAATGGTACGAGGACAATTGGAGAGAATCACCAATGTGGCTGAATTATTGATGTATCAGGCATGACGGAAGGGACAGCCATCCTGATGGACCATTATTGGGCTTCTGGGTCCAGAGCCTACATGAAGCTACCCAAGGACTGGGGAGGAATATGTTCTTTGGTGATTATCCATGTTCCAGCATTAGTGATTCCTCAAAGTGATCTGAACATTGGAGAATTTCCAACGCAGATGCTCATTTGAGAAGGAGAAGATGACTTGAATTTCTCAATCGAACGAGGAGGGAGAATTACTTCTCAGCAAAATCAATAGACGAATATGAAGCTATCCCATATGAGCATAGGCTGTTCAGCAAAAGTCCATCAATCTTCATGACTATCTTTATGCCTGGGATCCAAATGGTGGTGAATGCAAAGTGGTTGCAAATCACTCGATGGGAGCTTCTGCAGACAATCAACACCACCATAAAGGGATTCAATGCTATCAAGGAAGAATTAAGGGCCATAGGACTGATGATCCTTCAGAACAGATATTTCTTGGATATGATCATAGCGATGGATGGAGGAGATTGCTCCAAAATTGGGCCATCAAGTTGCACATTCATACCTTCTCATGAGGGCAAAATTGGGACCTTGACAGAGGCCATACCTTTGCTGACGAGCCTGTATAACAAGATGGAAGATGAGACAGAAGACATCAAAGATGACAGTTGGTTTGCATCTATCTTCTCGTGGGTTCTACAATGGATGGTGAACATCTTCAAGCTTCTTGGAGCAGTGTTGGTGATGATAATGTTTGTATTCTGTGTGATCAGGATAATAATCACACAGTGCAAGAAGACAGCAAAGAAAGCAGTAGAAATGAAGATCATGATCGATATCGAACCAGGATTTGGACCCAAGGAGTTGACTGATGAAGAAATCAGAGAATATATAAAGGCCAGCATCGTAGCACCTGAAGGAAGGAAGTTCCTGTATCTAAAGAAGTACGTGGGTGATGGGTTTATTGTGATCCAAATGGACAGTGCAGTTACATGACCTGAAGTGTTGATGAACATATAACATCAGCAGGATCTCTGAAGGGAGTAGTAAAGTACTGGAGTCCAATGAAGCACTTCTTCAATTTAAGATGGCAAGATGTGGAAACGAGCGAAGGTGTGGTTGAAGAATCACCCAGAGGGGGAGTGTAGAGGAGAAGCTGAATGCCTCTGCAGGAAGTCCCACCCCCTACTGCCTGTATGTTGGAAGCCTGAACCTGTGCCATACTTGACAGCAGTATTTGTGACCATAACATGACAAGTGTACGAGAAAAGGTATCCACTAAGAAAACCTTATCTGGTGTATCCCCGAAGAGATGATAATCTCTTGGAAGAAATCCCTGAGGGAATATGAAAATGAGAGAAGAGAAGCTGGTGACATCACAAGAAGTGAATGTGACGTACTTAGAAGATTGGCTGAAGAAGGAAATGTATCCACCATATAGAAACTGATGATGAAATAAGGAATCGAGTAAGTATATGCAAAATGAAGATTGCATGTGTAAAAAGCACTGCAGAAAATGCAAGCCGTTTTAATAACTGTACAGATGCAGAAATGCAAGTAGACTAAGTAATCATAAAGGCTGGCTATACATAGTGAATAGACTCCAGGAGGTGCCATCATTATATAGAGTCTGGACACTGGTGCCACAACCTTAGTAAATTCAAACCCACAGAGAATAAAGGATCGAAAGTTGAAGTTGTCTCGCAGCAAGAAAAGTAGCTAAGAATCATGGAAGGAACGAGAATGGCTGTCTGGCATTGTGCTAAAGGCTGAAGCAGCCAAGAACTGGTTATCTATCTTTGAAGAACAGCAGACGTGAGAAGTGGAATTGTTCCTTGTTAAGTTGCAAAGAAGGAACGCCATGAGTGCCAAGTTTATTGATTCAATAAAATTAAATGCTGAAAATCAGGCTGAAGTATGGTCTCCTGTCACGTGAGCCAAGGATGGAAATAGAAGTTGGGCATGCAGACCAGAACTGTGATAAGAGTGTGCCCACACTCGCTTATATTCCCAGAGACAAGAATACATTGCAAGGCCAAGTTCAAAGACAATTTCATGGCAGAAGCTATGGTCGATGAGAGATGATGGGCTAATTAGGTGGGGAGGTAAAATCACGTCCACCTCCTTGCACCTGGGTCTGAGCTTACGTGCTTCCAAGTGAATCGATTGTTCCAGAAGTGTACATGCTTGCCAACCAATTGTAGAGGGCCATATAACAAAGGGCCTTATAGTTTGAGAACCAATAATATTCTGAGTATCTAATAAGTGTTGAGGATGTCTTGCACAAGGGGTGGGCATAAGTTGTCTACCTGATTGTAGAAACCCATTCACAACCCGTTCCTGTATAGAAAGTATACTTAGATGTTCTCCTCAATCCAATACCGATCCCCCGTAGGTTTCTCTTGTTTGCCACGTAGTATGATGTCACAAATGACAAACTTTTAGAATAGAAATGTGTTTTGTATGCAAAATGTTAGAGCTCGAGCGAACATCCGTTGATGTCCGTTGTAACTTCCTGTTTTAGACAATTGATATTAAAACAGTTGGATGAGACTTTGCCAACTTCCCGAGTTGGTCTTATTATTTGGTGTAAGAGTTATTCTGCATCCCTTCCTTGCATGACATATTACTTATTTAAGGACCAAAGGGTTCAATAGTGTGTTACTTAATCACTATTATGAAAGAAACCAACAGTAATCTTCTACGCTTATAGACCTAAAGGCAATCCAGACTCAGAACAGGCTTGCCAGATGCTGCACTAAAAACAAAAGTGGACCGAAGAAGGCATCTATAGTGTCAGTGTCAAAGTATGCGACTCCAAAGCCTGTGTAAGGCTTAGAAGGGGGTGTAGTTTCATCTCCTAATCAGTAACCAAGTGCCTCTCCCCAAAGGGACAGGGCAGCAGTGTAGCAAAGCGCTTCTCCAGCCATTGCGAGCACTCTTTAATGTGCATGGGAAACATGCAATAATTTTGTTACCTTGTAACATTGTAAATATGTATCAGGAATTAAGTATTATGAGTGTTGTTTTGAGCATATGCTCTGTTAAGAGCCATCACAGCTGAAGGTGCTCAAACCAGAGCACAATTCTTTCTATGGCAAGCAAGAACCATCTTGTTGTTGGGCGGTGCGACCATTCGATAGTAAGTGCAGTGTGGAGTTAAATGAAACTTTGCACTATTTTGTGTAGCGCTTAGAAACAGGTTAAATGTCGGTAATGTGTATACATCTAAAGTAAATTGTACATTTGATGTAAGCAGCTATGGTTGCATCATAAATCAAATCTCATTCTATTCATTCATATTGATGTTTTAGTTTGGGCTATTTGGTGTTGCTTGTGGCATGTATAAGCCGAAACTATTACATTAGAGTACACATAGGGAGAAATGGCATATGAGGAGGGACACACAGCTTGTAGGTGTTGTTTGGTTATTTGCCCACCCATGATCTGATCATGACAATGCTAATCACTATGGCCATTCCCACCCAGTGCCTGCCTCTCCTCGTCCAAAACTCCTCCTCCTGGGACCTTTTTGAGCTAGGTTTATCAAGCCTTATGATCAAACTTTGGGCTTGAAGTGCCTGCCAGTGTATTTTCAAAGCAGACTTCTGAGAATTATTGACTTAATTGGAGCGGTTAATGTGCAACCAGTGTAATAAAAATGTCTTAACCATGTCTACCTTTAGCCACTCGATTTATTAGCACTATGCGTGTCCTTCACTGATATCCTGCTAAAAACAAATATTGACTTGTGTATAAGTATTAGGCATTTGCCAGACACTGCTATTTTGCACCTGCTACCATCAATGGGCAGTTAATACTAATATGGCTGTGCCTGGAAAGTGCCTTTGCCATGCCTACACAAAAACCAGAGCTATTGGCATTGCCAATACGTGTTTTATACTTGTATTTCAGCAATTAGCTATTTTTACGTACTCGGAATGAAGAGAATAATGAAATTTAGCTTGTGTTCAATGTGGCCTCCCATTATTTATACAACCATGAGAGACAAAGCCTTCCTCTATCGATAAAACCAATCCTAATTGATTGAAATGCTGAATGGGAATGTGGCACCACCACAAACCCACAGTAATATGACACAATGATGCCTGTCAGTAGAATATTTTGAAAATCGAGTCCAGTCGCTCGTCAAATGCTACATTGCACACATAGTATAGTTTACCCTTTCTACGAGCTCTTGTTGACAAAGTTACACTGCATGCATACATCTTGGGCAAATTAAAAGAAAACCTTAGCCCCCTTCTGGCAATGGAAAGAAAAATAGGATTAAAGGCTGGGAAAGGCCTTGCTTTGGAACTTTGAAAATCCGCCATATTGAGTCGGGAAAGAGCTGAACGTTAACCGACACGCTACTAAAGCTGCCTCTGCAATTTCTGTGTCACTAACTTTTTTGGGTTCATTGCACGATCTGCAAACAGAAAGATGGGAAGGAGAGGTTGGGGATGTGTAGTGCCCGTCGCTGCGCCTACTCTTTACCTTGCCATCATTGCCGGAAGGCATGTCCGGGTCCCAGGCAGACAGGTCCAGCTCCGGCTCTCCCTCCTGGGGGCTGGACGCCACATAGCAAGGACTTTGTGGTCTGGGTAAGGGTTTGCGAGTCTCAGGCTTTGACCCGAACCGCAGCTTCAGTCTCTGTGGCATGTTGTCTGCCATCACAGAGAGAGCCAGCAGGCATAAATCTAGTCGCACGAGTCAGGGTGGCAGGGAAGAAACACCCGGTGCCGTCCTAAGGCTCGGTGCTTTATATCCAGAAGCCTCACAAAGAAACCAAATGGACATCTTTCGAAAGGAATCCAGCTTATTTTAGAAGGCTTCTTGAAAGCAACAATGCTTATTCAAGTCACAATAAACTGAGCATGGGCCTTCAAAAGTAGCCCAAAGCCCCAAATAACCCAACATGAAATCGCTGCGCAACAGGAAAATGGAAACCATGGCACTCAGCTTGCCTCTTACAAAGCTGCAGATGGGAGAGCATAATGTTAAGGAACTTCTCATTGGGTAGTAAGGCGGAGGAGTTTGTAAAAAAGAGATTTTAGTTATTTGGCAGTGCCACGGCATTGCCCGTTGCTATGCCAACCAGATAGATTCAGAACCCCCAGTCCTCTCTCTCACCGTAACAATAGTTTCGGTAAATGTTGTGGCACAAGTGCCACACAAATTCGCTGAAACCCAAAAGCCATAGTAACATTGGAATCATCGTCCCTCACCGGATTAGGGACTGCAGCTTGTTGCTGCTTGCAATGTGTATTGTAATGTATTTCTATTAGTAACACGCCGAAAACCCAGAGGCATCAGGGCACACATAGAAACACAGGACAACAGGGGAAACAGGGAAAAATGCAAAATAGGACAAGGTCAATATAATCTTAAGCAGATAGGACAGCTTTCAGGGACGTCTTAAAAGACAATAGGGTAGGTAGCGATCTCAGGGCTGGAGGGAGGCCATTCCAGATCTTAGAGGCACCGTTGGCAAATTATCTACCCATTCTTTTCAATTTCTTACAGAGGGGACGGGAAACAAGGTTAGTATTAGTAGATCTCAGTGAGGGTAAAGGGGCACACCATGAGGTTGCTTATTTCAGGTAGCTAGGCGCCTTCCCATACAGGCATTTATGATGTAAGGTTGCTTCTTTAAATTGACATCTAGCCATAATGGCTCACCAATCATGTTCCCGCCGAAAGCTAGAGACATGGCATATCCTTGGCACTTTCTTGATGGTATGTACTGTGTCATTTTTTGACGGGAATAGAATAGTCTTGGATGGAAAACAACTGGTAGGAGTCTGAAAGTTTGGCCCGAGCTTGAGCTGAGGCAAAGATGAGCAACTCAGTCTTGCCTTTGATAAGACACATCCAGTGGTTCATCATCCACGTGTCAATTTGAGCATAGATATTTTGGAAGAAAAGGCTATCAGCGGAATAATCCCCAGAGCACTCTATGACCAGCTGTGTATCATCAGCGTTATTGGTCCAGAACACTCCTGAATCTTCTAGAAGTGTACAAAGGGAAAGACTGTCTAGATTAAACAGTCTAGGGGACATACATGCTCCCTGTGGAACCCCGCAGGTAGAATCAGATAAATCATCCTCGCAACAGTCTTTAGATGTTCTTCCCATCAGGAAGGGCACTATCCATTTGCACGACAAGGCTGAAAAGTGTCAGGAGTCATTGAGAATCTGGATGAGTCTTTTGTGATCAAGCAAATCGAACAACGCTGATAAATCCAAAGCACCAGAATCTCAGTTTTGCTGCGATCAATAATGCTTAGCAAATTGCTCTGTAGATCCACAAGTGCTGTCTCAGTGCTATGAGCAGGGTGGAAGCCTGATTGCCTGCTGTAAAGGATGTTCATAGTTTCTATGTAGGATTGGATCTGGCGGGTGTCCTCTTTATCTAGAATTTTCAGAGAAAAGTTGCAAGTGGTAATAAGTCTTATGTTCGCCAGATCCTTGGGGTCTAGACCGAGTTTCTTTAAAAGAGGGGTGACCATGACATTTGTAATACTTGACGGGACAACATGTGACCGAAGGGATGCACAGAATTGCAGTGTGCGGTCTTGCCATCCAAAGAATACCTCCATATGCTGCTTTATGTGTACCACGTATAACCAAGAAATTTGATGTGTTGAAGGTTATGGCATGTGTCCCCCCCTGGTTGCACCACAAAGGGGCTGGTCGGCTCCCACTTTTAGCAATAACCATAATTATTTGCATATGTCTGGTCCACTTCTACAATGGTCCAGGTTAGACTAGATGTACCCCAAACCCTATTGTGTGCCCTTCTAACCTCATTAGGAATGAAGCAAGAATGTTTAATTGCTCCCCATCAATGTAATTGTTGTACAGCAGATTTAGGGCATTCTTTTGCTAAAGACTGCAATTTTTCAGTTAGGTTGGGAGATTTTAAATTCTCCTGGCCTGTACATGCAGTCAATTTAGTGCTTCTGGATGGGACACAGATTGGTCTTCAACGCATCCTAAATGAGACAGAAATAAAGGAAGCCCTAGGCAGATATTATATGTGTACCAAGGATGATATTAAGAGTCTAATAGTGAAACTAAAGCCTTCAAAGCCCCCGGGTCCCGACAGGATCCCCAATATTATCTTAAAAGCGGACGCAGATTCATAGGTGTTTGTCCTTTAAATTCTTTTTGGTAATATATTATCCACTGGAGTTATTCCACAAAGCGGGAAAGAATCGATTGTCATCCTGATACATATGAAGGGTGACAGGTTGGATCCTTCATAATTATGGGCTACTGGCCATGGTCGATGTCAGCTCTAAATTATTCACACAGATAATTGTGGAACATATTAAGAGGTGGATTAAAACTCAGAAAACTTTTAAAAAACCAACAAGCTGGCTTTGGAAAAGGCTTTAGCACACTATACAACTTTTGGACACTGTTGTATTTGACAAAAGAGGCAAAATTTGACAAAGAGTGAGTTGTATACGTCTGCTTTGTAGACTATAAGGCCAACTTTGATACAGTAATCAGATCTCGCCTCTGGGATAACTTGAAAGACTGGGGTGTTAATTCTACCTTACTGTACTTTGTGAGGAAATGTATTCCAACACTACAATGAGAATTTTAATTAATCATGAAGGTTTTCTTAGTGATGCTATCACTACCAACCAGGGATTCAAACAGAGCTGTGCATGTCCCCTCTCCTTTATAATCTCTATGTTGCCGATTTTCAAGAAAGACTAGCGCGATGCCATAGTTTTCCAACTTGTGTAGGCCTCCAACCAAAATCATACACTGGCTCTCTTATTCTTGATTAAACCCCTGCGGTATTATTAACGAACACTGACGGCCCTTCAGAATTACTCCCTAGAAAATGGAATGGCAATAAATTATAAGAAAACAAAATGATGATACTACATAAAAGGAATAGAAAAATAAAGCCTTATATTTGGAAAATTGGAAAGGAACCCATTGAAAGAGTAAATAGCTATATCTACCTGGCTATCACTTTCTTTGAAATGGATAATGGTGATAAACTAGATAATGCTACTACCACTAAAATTCTTAAAATATTTAATGCCACAAAACATTATGTAGCACATGAAGGGGGTCATTCTGTGGAGGGCCTATTGAAAGTGTATAAGGCAAGCATTGCAGTAAGCATTTTATATGGTTTGGAGATTTTCACAGACAAGGAGACTTTGTGGTTGGATCATTTGGAAGGCAAACTATGGCGACGATCTCTGGGCTTACCTAATTGTACCCCTGTAGAAGCCATCTGCAGTGAACTGGGTTTAATCGCACTTAGCACTTTAAAATAAATGAATAGTGCTGTGCTTTTTGTAAAAATCTCGGCATAAGGGAATAGTTTTAACACAATGTTTTGTAATTTTAAAATATTTTATGCATGAGCGATGCCCCAAGATTCCTTTAAAAGGCTGGGTAAACAGTTTATTTTGTTATCTGATTGGGTGTGATGCAAGCTCCTTTGATCACACTGACATAGCCATTAAAGACATTTAAGAAAAAACTGAGGTATGGGATAGAGATAACAACTTTAGATAGCTCTCAGCTAGAACCCTTTATAAGAGATATGTATTACAGTCTTTTCTGATAAATGCTACTTTTAAATATTTGCAGATGATTAGGGGTGGAAAAATCATACATTTTATATTACTTTTACGTCTGGAACTGCTCCAACCCTATTTAGAGTGGGAGGACGGACGAATATCCCCTGTGATGATCGTAACTGTAGGCTCTGCAATTTGGAGATAGAGACAGATAGACATTTACTTATGCAATACACAGCAAACACACACATAACAGATAAGGGATATCGTCTTGTCACATTTCCCATAGATAATCTACACACTGACCAAGCATGATGGCCTGTTATATTCCCTAACAGCACACTTGTACCACTGTAAGTACTTCATGTGATATTTCTACACCATCTTTGCGATTTCTGTTTATTTGTCTGTAAATTTGTAACTACATAACTGTCTATAATTGCCTGTAGGTAACCATTCATGCCACCTTTATGCGCTCAGATGTCCACAGGTCCGGATGCACTTTACAAATAAAATAAATACAAATAAATACAAATACAAATGAACTTGTACATACTCTGGCACCAGTCTGGTCCTAAATTACACTGTGTATTACATATGGCACGAAATCGAGAAATTATTGAATAGCAGGAATTAAGTTAATGAAATTCCATCTCTTATTATTTTTCTTTTTGTTATAGCATACATTTCTGAATTGATTATTGTGATTATGAAATATGAATATTAAATTGGTTTTAGTATTGTAGTTTTGTATTGTGTCATTGCTGTCTTTTATAGGTATAATGTTTCTACAATGTATGACTATGTAATGAATGTTTATGAATAGTATTTACGGTTTTATGTAACTAAGGGGCGGATTCATGGAATAAATGTACGCCGAAAATCTTGGCGCAAGGTGGCGCAAGCGTGAAAAAGCAAGCGCACGCACACGCGTGCGATTCATGGAAGTGACTGCGCGTATTTACTGCGGGATGGGCCCCAAATCCTTGCGTGGCGCACACGGGCGCACACGTCTTTCCAACATCCCGAATGCCATGTGCGACGCTCCGTGATAGCACACAACGTCGGCGCACATACCAAAAAGGGGGCGGGACATGGGCGTAACACGCGGAACGGGGAACAACGCATGAAAAAGAAGGCGTAACTGGGGAAGTACTGCAGGGAAATACACGGAATGCCCACACGCACGCGAACAACACGTATTCATGGAATTGAATACGGGAAACCCGCGCACGCTAAAAGACACGCACAGGCGTCAACATGTCCGCCACACGAAGGCAGGCGGAAGCGTCCCTGTGCACAGTATAAAAGTGCACATAACAACAAACACGTATACACAGCTACGATCAATGCTCCATTTGTCGCAGCACTGATCGTGGGACACCGCAGGAGGAGAATAGCCAGGTCCTGCATTTTTTTGCCCCGGACCAGCCTTTTTGGGATGCCTGACGACCAGGTATATGGCAGGTATAGGTTTCCACCTCATATCATCCTAGACCTTGTCAGGGAGTGGGAAGATGACCTTACATCACCCACCCTGTGCTCCCAAGCATTGAGCCCCTTGGAGAAGGTGCTCAATGTCCTGCATTTTTTGGCCACTGGGTCATTTCAGCAGACAACTGCCATAGTGGGGGGGGTCTCATAGGCCATGCAGTCACGCTGCCTACACCAGGTGTTGGCAATCATGACTGCGCGCCCCTCAGTCCGCAGGCACATTTACATGCCCAGAACACCCTCAGAAAGGCAGGCCGTGGTCCACGACTTCTACAGGGTGGCACACTTCGCCAAAGTGCTCGGTGCCATAGATTGCACCCATATGGCCCTACATCCACCTAGGGCCACTGAGCACATCTATCAAAACCGCAAGCACTGGCATTCCATCAACGTGCAGGTTGTATCCGATGCAAAAGGAATCATCACCTCTGTCTATGAAAACTACCCTGGCTCAACCCTTAAAAAAATTCATATACAGAATGTCCGCCCTGAGCCGGGCCCTGGAAGCTGGGAAGCAAGACGACACATGGCTCCTAGTTGAGTACAAATGCCTGTGCACATGCATGCATGTCACACACAGACAAATACACAAACCCAACTAATCACAACCATTATCACCTCCCCAGGGGACGGTGCCTACCCTCTGAGCAACCACATGATGACGCCAATCCGGAACCCCACCACACCACCCCAGGTAAAATACAACGCTGCCCATATTGCAACCAGGGCCATAGTGAAGCGCACATTCGGAGTGCTCAAGTCACGCTTCCGCTCCCTTGACCGCTCTGGCGGCCAGCTACTATATGCACCCCCAGTAGTGTGCAGGATCATTGTGGCAGCATGTGTCCTGCACAATGTTGCAACATGGCAGGGCGTACCGGTGGACATGGTGGTGCCCCCACATCCCCAACCACACGCACAGGCGCTGCCGATGGGAGGGGAAAGGGCAAGTGGCGAGGCAGCCCGGACCCAGCTTGTGGCCACATTTTTCACCTGAACTCCCACCCCTGCGGAGTACACACAGGCCTGGCACATACCAGGTGACAATCGATGATGACAAAGAGACAGTCCACTGTCACAACCTTTCCACCCTGAGGATGTTGCCATGGGTGTGCTACATTGTGTGCATCCCTAGCTACTTAAACATAACCAATCCTGTGTGACCAAAAGGAACACATGCAAGGTGTGTATCACACCCCCCCCGCAAAACAGGCCATGACAATCCCTGGTATGTCACCCAAACCCTCCGAAACCACATCACCCTTGTCTGTCACACCATGACACGGCATGCAACAGCAAAAGGCCAACACATGACCAATAATATACGAAGTGACATGTGATGAATGGAAAGTGGCCTGAGACAATGATGCCTGACATGGATTCAGATGAAATGACTGACAACAACCTCCCACACATACCAAGTCATACACATATGCTGTACTCCAGTGGTAGCTTCAACACAGCAATGACTGCCTGTTCACATGCACATTGGGCAAGGCAAATTTGCCACTTCCAAACCCGTGTGCTGTGTGTGTCTCCTGCTACACACTGTTCAGCACAGAGCACAGTGAACAGCCATTGTGTTGGGGATACACCTTGAGCATCACATCAAAAGGACCAATTAACACATTTTCCCATTGACGCATGCCCAGGATCCCCAAATGGTAATTGATCATGCGCTGCAGGGACACAGTGTGCCCGAGAAGGCAATATGTGTGCACCTGTGTGCATGGAGGGGTGGTTGTACGTGTGGTGAAGCATTGTGTAACTGTGTGTGTCAGTAGGGATATTAACTCAATATATGCATGTCAAATCAAGTGACCTTCAGTGTCCTATACACATCACATGTGAACATGCCCATGTGTACACCAATGTATGTCAAACCACAAAAATCCCCTGACACCTGAAAAGTAAATACAACACAGGAACAGCCATTGACCAGCAGAACACATCATGTACATAGTGCCCCACAATGACATTGTCCGAGAGTGCCCAAACACTGTAGCCCAGGCTCACTGTCCAACAACAAAAGGCCCTCCCTCATTTACACATCACCATGACCTTCTGAACAACTGTATCTGGGGTATGTAGCCTTCTCCCTTTTAGTCTACCTGGCTACAGGATCCCCCTACCCTTTGTTCTTCATGTTCCACCTTGCGTGTTAATAAGGTCCAGCCCCCTCAGAGGCCTCCTTGACTGTTAAAAAAACCAAATCACAGACAACTCGAAGGAGCCAGACCCCCAAACCAGGTAAAAAGCCTTTCGGCACAAAAATACCCAGAAAGAGTCTCCAGTAGATTACTTGAAGTGGAAAAAAAAGTCCTGGCACATGTACAAGCAGAATGATCGAACTACCAAGGTAGCACAGTTCAACTATGATTCAACATGAAGGGTACCTTTCACCGGAAACAACATACAATGAGGAGGCAACAACTGATGGGTAGTGTCACAGCTCTGGTCTCCAGGCGCAGGAGTGGCACAAACCAACCACCCCCTCTGTGGTCTGGGCGCCTGCAAGGTAAAACTTACACAGGCCACTGAGACTGCGGTGGGGAAAGACGGTCAGGGATCTGTTGGTTGGACAGGCATTGGTATTCAGGATAACCAGAAAGAGGGGCAGGAGAGGGGAGTTGGATTTGCAAGGGAAAGTAGGCAAAATACAAAAAAAAAACTATTGACAATAACACATAGTCAATCAGAAAAAACATGTTCTACATGCACATAGTGCGAAATGTTTGATATGCAAGACAAAGAGAGACTTATCTCTGGGGTTAATGCTGGCCTCCTGCCTGCGCACTCTCAGGTCCGGTAACAGGATCAGTGCAATACTGCAAAGAGAGCGTGAGTTACTAATCTGTGTGTGTTTACAACACACACGCAACACTATTCCTGCCCCAAAAAAGTGATTTCTCCACAAACACCCTTGTCTGCTGCTATGTATGTATACGTTAGCTTGCCCCTGTGATGCTTCATACACTGTCAATGCAGTAAGGCAGGCGCACGTGGGCGCGCGGTAAATGGAAGACCAATGCGTCAAGAATCATACATGATAGAATGGTCCCTGGGTGACCTGCTAGATGCGTATAGCGAGGTGCGAGTACAGTACAAGTACAAGTCGTGTTCTGGCAGCCGTGGATTACAATAGGTAGTGCAAGTGGCAATTTGCATATGCAAATGACATGCACTGCACACGAGTCAGTGCCTCGCTGGGTGCCCCAGTGCGCTGTATACATTTCTGGCTCGGAATGCTACTGTGTGAATAACTCAGCTTCTATGGAGCAGGGGGGACTGGAGGATATGTGCGACGGTCCCTGCGTGTGCCCTGGACAACTTGTCAAGCTACTTGGCATTTGTCCCTCAACGCATCTCATCTGTACTGTGCGCTTCTACAACAATGCCTGGCCAAGCACCCCATCAGTGGCGCTACTTCGCATGCATGTGCAAGTGGCCTGGTGGAAGGTTGGCTGCGGTGTGGCCCCCTTGTGCTGCTCACCTTGCTTGGAGCTCCTGGAAACACGTCTGCTTCTGTTGGACATCTGAGCACAAGCCCTGTGCTACTGCTTGCGCACACATTCGCATGTCGGCACCACCGAACGTAGCCAGGTTTCTGTAGTACTTCACCCTGTGTCTGCTGGCAAAGGTAGTATTGAGGCTCATTGTCCTGCAGAAAGGGCATAAAACATATAAATAACGCTTGAAAGTTCCCTATGTGTGTATCTTCATGCTGGTTGTCACAGGGCCATGTTAGAGACCTACATCAGAACTCCTCCCACCATCAGTGTGACTTTGACAGCATCTACAGCATGAAGTGCATCAAGCACCTATTCATGAAAGAAAATAACATACATCACAATCTTGATCAATTAATGCACACATCAATCATGAACCCACCCAAATTGATCACAGACATGCCGTGGATAAAACCCACACAATCCCCACTAGGGGTGTAACACAAGTAGTACAGCAGCAGACAGGCCACAGATATGACAGCCCAAAGCCATTGTGTAAATGTTTGTTACACCGAACCATCCTTGCGAGCCCATGGATAAGGGAAGCAGGAGTGGCCTATGTGAATCAGGACCCCAAGCTGCAAACACATAAAACGAGACAAGCTTGAAGGGCCCAGCTGGAACAGACAGTGGATACTTTCAAAAGCCACAAAGCACCACAACGTCACATGAATGCAAAATAGACAAGCAATTTTAAACTATATTAACTAATTAAACTTACTATAAAAAACCTACATTACCTATTTAAACTATCAAAACCATATTAAATAACTACACTAAGAAGAAAAATCAAAAATGGCCACATACGACATGGGGGGGTGTAGGCACCCAGGAGGGGGGAGGTATAGGGTGCACCTCAACACCCACATGCGATGATGTTGAGACAAAAAAAAACCCTCCATGGGCTCAATGCCTGCACAGCCCGACCTGTGTGGGAGATATCTCGTTGTCCTCATCACCTTCTTCCTGCAAAGGTTGACGTGGCACAGTACCCTGACCACACCTAGGCGCAGCTTGCTCCTCATTGGCAGCAAGTCTGCGGGACGGGTGAGCCTGGTTCTGTGTGGCGATGACACGTAGGTCAGCATGTAGAACCTTGCGTGATACGCGTGCTTCCTCTTGCAAGGTAGCTCGTGTAACACGGAGTTCTTCCTGTGTGGCCTGGATGGACAACTGGTATACCTCCCGGCAAGCACGTAGCTCAGCCGTGATGGTACTCTCTAACTGCTCCAACCTCTCCTCTGACCGCTTCCTCTGGGACAACAAGAGCATAACCAGAGAAGATCTGAGGGAAGCATACTCAACCCTCATGGCATCCATGTGTGGCTGTGCATGAGCTGAAATTGCTTGACGCAAATACACCATTTCAGCCCGGCGTGCCCTGTCTGAGGCTGCCATGCCCAGCCTGAGCGAGCGGGCTGTGGACTGTGCCGCCTGCTGCTGGAGTTCTACCTGCCTAGCAGGGGGTAGCACGGATTGGGCCACACGCTCCATGCTCTCAGCGATGTTATCAATTGCTGCCCCCTGGTGTTCTGAATTGGCATCCATGGCTTGCTCCCACTCAGTATACCCCACTGGTGCGCAGCCACCGCGTTGCTGGGCTTGACACCTGCGGGGCCCAAGGAGCCGACGTCCTTGTTGGGTTGGCACCGCCCGCAGCTGCAGGACTACATTCCCCCGTCAACGTGATGCCCCAGGCACATCAGCAACTGGTGTGGAGGGTGACCCTGCGTCCCGATCCACCACAAGAGGAGGTCCCACCACCGTCTGGCCCCCCAGTGCAGGTGTCACGGACAGAGGAGCGTCCACATCAGAATCACTCACCCCTGACGAATGGACCCGATGCACATCCAACTCAACATTGTTGTCAGAGTGATCATCCGGGCTTGACTCATTGCCAGCCACAGACAAGATGGTCTGTAACACATGTGGGTTCTCGTGGTCTACCACCCCACGACCCCCACTTGTGCAGGGCTGCTGGTTTGATAGCAAACCTGTGTCTTGCATGATAACACCATCCTCTGGCTCCATTGCGTCATCATCTGAAAAGTGGAGAAAAAATAACATTAGTACACATTTCAGAAGCACATAACACACACACACATAGGCATCACACAGACAGCCAACACATGAAGCAGACATATCACACACAAATGAGAACCTGGCATGCATCCAGTGGACTTGATATGCAAACACATCCCAAAAGCAGAAATGGATGTGTGTAAATAGCAAAGCCTACACTATTAAAAAATGTACTATATGAACTCCATCAGAAACCTCCTCTGTCAGGCACATGTCACAGGTAGAAAAGACAGGTTGCAACTAAGAGATGCAGCACACCATAAGCATGCCTGAACTGCAAATTGACCACTGCTGCAAGTGAATCCAAACACACAATGACACAGGTAACATGCATGTAGCCATGCATCAATGAAGCATCATCATCAATATAGCTGCATCCATCTGCAGCTCGCCCCGTACTGGGTGGCATGGCCCATGTAGAAATAGTGAATGTCACAAGCAAAGGAAGGCCCAGCAATCAGGCATGAGGGACCATAACGCCCTGTACCATCCGAACTGCAGGACATGAGGCCTCCACAACACCCCTCAGGGTCTGATTGTCCACATTGGGCTATGAATGTGCCCTATTACATCATTCCTTGTGGAAAAGTACACGCCCAGGTCCCAACATAGTAGGTAAGTGGGCCTGGGCATACACATACTGCACAACACTGAACCTTCGGGATCATGCCAGTTCCACATAACGTGCGCAATGCTGAAATCTCACCAGCAGAAACATCTATCAACTACATATTAGTGAGTCAACAATAAAGCTGCGGAAGACACATGTGTAAATGGACACTTTCACAAACACATAAGTGAGTACTCGCAATGTTGCACCACACAACGTTGAAGCTGCTTGCATATGTACATGTGGAAGCATTCAAAAACACATATTTTCCCATACACCTGTATTGTGAACCTGACCACCATCCAATATACCAACGCAAGGAGCTATAACGATGCTTGCTTAGATGTATGTGGAAGTGCACACATACACACGTGTAGGATTCTCCACAGTCATCACAACCCAATCGGCCAGCTACATCCAATCAGTGCCCTATGCCAGTTGGTAGAGGCCGCACATTGACCAATAAACTAATCTAAACAACAACTGGGTAGTCCTAACACTGAGTACATGTGTCACAGGATGCACCTGTGCCCGTTGCATACATGACAGAGAAGGGATGAAAAACAGTCGATACATGCCAGGTGACTTTGACATAGCATCAGTGAGTAGTCATGTAGAAGGGTGTAACACGGCTCAGGAGTGGGTTGATGCAGTGCAGAACATGTGTACGTGCCCCACTATCTACATGAACAAGTACATTATGAAGTATACAAATACACGTGTGGGCAGTGCAAGGGCAAGTTTAGGCATCATGTGCAATGTGCATGCAATTGGTTGCATGGTTACAGGCAAACCCCCCACCCACCTAAGTGAAAATGCAGGGGGGCATTGCATGGCAGCGAAAGGGGGACCAGAGACCTGTGTATTGCCAGACAGTGTTGACTAGCGTTAATTGCATCATCAGAGTCAACTGACAACACAGCAGATGATGATGGGACAGTAAGTAGGACACATGATGAAGTACACCCATGTGTGCAGAAGCCACTACACCAGTTGAACAGGGTCAGTGGGCCAGAAACAGGATGAGGCCTGTGCCCCACACAGACTGTGATACCCTAAACCTGTGTGTGATGCTGGCCTGAGCCAGAGTGGGCATGGAATTGTTGATCAAATGCCATGATACGTAAGTCAGCCTGGACACGTACTACTATGATAATCCGGTCAAGGACACATAGGGACATGCATGGAATGCACATGGAGCATGAATGGGCACTCATGTCCCTGCGGAGCATCTGCCATCTGCATAGTCCAAGTGAGACACCCTGCATCAATGACAGAGGATGTACCCCACTGCATGTGTCGGGCAGGTCGGCTGGTGGAAGTTTGCATGTACACCAGAGCCTTGAACAGGTCATTGCAGTAGACCAACATGATGCACACCAGTGTCATGGGGAAATGGTGGTGCAGAGGGGGGGCAAGGGAGCATGCCTACGTGGAGTACCCGCATGCAGGCCGAAGACACATGCACGTCAGTCATGCAATGACATAGTCCCAGTGCTGAGAGGAAAGACACCCCAGGCTACATGCAGAAGGTCCAGTGAGCTGGAACATGGACCGGAGGGGCTGCCGGGTGACTAGCATGTGAGTAGGGTGAAAGTGTGATGATGAGGACAGTCCCCATCTGCTCTACATGTCCACTATCCTGCACAGCAGGCACGCATCAGTGAATCATTGTATGACTTGCACATGAGAACCATGTACACATGACATGTAGTGCCAGTCAAGGACAACACATCACACAAGCAAAACACACATGGCCTCGACAAACACGCGACAACACTCACTGGACGGGGCATCAAAGTCCAGCATCTCTCCCACTCCTTCGACCATTCCTGCTGGTATGAACTCCGCAGCGACTGACTCATGCGAAGTGAGGTCTTCCTCCTCAGGTGGTGGCCCACTGCCCGTCACCAGAGTCATGTTGTAATTAGAGGCACGCTTCGCCTTAGTACTGCATTTGAGGTCATCCCAACGCTTTTTGCACTCTTGAGCTGTGCGCACCTCATGGCCGAATGCACTCAAATGATCTGCAACTTGCTTTCAGTGGGACATACGATGGGCAGCCGTAGTTTGACAATTCGGCCCCACTAGCATATCAAGGTTGTGGTCCTGCATGTAGTCCACAAGGAAGTCCAGTTCCTGCTTGCAGAAAGGCTTCTTCCTCGACGTGCTGGAGGCCGGAGCTGTGTCTGGGGTCCCAGCCTTTACTGCAGGTGCAACCTTCCTCCTCTTGGACAGTGGTGCAGACCCTGGCTGGCAAATGCCACCCTGATCAGTATGGGCAGTGGCGCTGGTGGATTGAACCGAGGAAGTGGCAGGTGTAACAAGGACGGAAGCCCTGACTTGCTTCAGTGGCTGCTGGGTTTCCTGGAATGGACCCTGCGCAGCAATATCCGCTGTGCCAGGGTCATTGACCGGGACTGTCCTGGATGGTAGACTCATAACCGGGGTTGTGTCGGCTGCATCTGCCCATGCACTTGCCAACACCCGGCTGGTCGGGGCAGCAGATGACATTACTGCCCCAGGGACAAGTGCCTCGGTCAGGGCAGCCCTGCGTGCACCTATGGTGTGCCTCCTGACCTGCTGGAAATTTTCCATGGACTCTTCAGGTGCCAATGCAGCCTGCGCTGGCAGACCCTGAGCCTGGGTGGTGGTGTCCACAGCTGCATCTGCAGCTACCACTACCCTTGGGTCCGTGGCAGTCGATGAAATGGACTGCCGGGTCACATGGGCGCCAGTGCCAGATGCAAGAGCTGCATCTCCCGGAGCCGCAGGGGGTGGTGACATGACTGCACCAACACGTGGCACAACATTGTGCCGATCTGGCGCACCCCTGCCTCTTCCCCCTCTGAAGCCACCCTGGACACCCTGGAGTCCCCCTATTCCCTGGTCACCCCGGCCATGTCCCTGACCACGCCCACCACGTGGAGTATGCCCAGCTGAGGCGCCCCTCACCTTTCATGGCCTCAGCCATGGCAGAGATGGAGTAGTGCCAGCACAGATGTAGTAGTGCCAATGGGAGGTGTACACGACAATTGTCCTGGGCAATTGAGGTGAAGGGGGTGGGATACAAGATGTTACCAGCACCCCTGCACTTGCAAGGCTGTATGTGACCCTGGTGATGAAGTGATGGTCACGCTTTGCTCAGCCACCCCAAACTGCAGTAAAACTGTGCACACAATCCCCAGTAGCCCACGTGTGTGGAATTAACCTCCTGCAGTACGCGGTGGCACCCAGGGACACGGAAAACACGTATGTGTGGGACACGCAGGCTACTATGACCTCGAAAATGGGTACGCGATACACAGGGGCACCCGCAGTGGGAAAAATAGAGTGCGAGACTCACCGTCAGACTAGCGTGATAATGAAAAACATGCGTAGCCAACACCCCACCAAAAGAAGACATACGTCCTTGATCCGCTGTGAAGTTGTGATGGTGTGCGAAACAACACGAAGTAGCAACACACACGTCGGTCTCCACGAAAGGCAAATAAAGCGAACTGCTGGCCCCGCTCACCTTTAACCCGTTCTGAGGGAAACACCTGGGCACGTCACGTCACTTACGTGCTTAGGCCCTTTCCTCGGATTACATACGTGTTTTTTCACGTGCTGAATCACTATGCACCCGTCACGAGGGAAACCCCTGCTTGTGTAACATCACAGACGCGCTTACGCGCTAAGGGCCTTTCCTCGAATTACACGCTGACGTGCAGTTTTTTCACGTGCCTATTCACTCCATATCAAGCTGGCCACGCAACAACACACGGATGACCACACTCCTGCCCAGAAGGCCGAATTACTGCCCCCCAGAGCCCTGAGCAGCCTCCCACGAGCCATCTGCTGCTGTTTGCCTGCCTGTTGCCACCATGCCCTGCCATTTGGTGCCTGCACATCTGCCATCTCCAGGGGTCCAGTTGCTGTGACCACCCCTGCTGGAACAGAGGACTCCCGACTGGTATTCCATCGCTCCACAGCCCAGCCCAGGACCCAGTTGCCCACCCACACCTGCCTCGGGGTTGCCATGTCCGACACAACACCATCTGGCACCAGTGGCAACCCCCCAGCTGAGAGGCAGAAGGCTGCCAGCTTCACTTCCAATGAAGTTGGCATCCTGGTGGAACAAGTCCTGGGGCATTATGATGGCCTCTTCACACCATTGCGTGCCAACAAGGAAGGACGGATGAGGATATGGACGGACATAGTGGATGCCATCAATGTGGAGGGGGTGGCACCTCGCAACATAAAACACGTCCAGAAGCGCTGGGAGGACAAGTCCAAGACCCTCAAGAAGGCCCAGCGCCTCTTAGACACAGCGGATGCAGTGGAGCGCCGGGGCCAGCTTACCAACCAGCAGATGAGGGTCCTGGAGCACATTCGCCCAGTGCTTCACCACCAGATCCTCAGGATGCAGGCCTGTCTGGAGTCGAGCGATAAGTGGCCATGCATTGCTGTGTGAAACAGGGCATGTTGCAGTGTGATGGTAGTTAGCTATTTGCCTGTATGTGTGACATGGGCCATGTATGGATGTGTGTGTGCAGGGACATGGTTGTGCTGCGTGTGAGACCAGTCAGGCGCGAACCACATGGATGGTGTATGTGTTACAATGCAACATGCGGAGCAGCATGCGGAATGCACACATTAATGCATGCCTGTCTCTGTTCTTGGACATGGTTGGGGTGTGAGAGGTGGTAGCTGCTGTCATGGACATGTATGGTGTACATGTCTGTGTGTCTGAGTAGCGTGTGTGTGACTTGTAAACACCATGGATGCATGACACATGTCCGGGATGATGTTCTGATTCGTTGATGCAGCCTAGTCATCCTTGTATCCATTGTGTCTGGGGTATACGAGGCCAGGTGCATGAAACTACAGTGATGTGTGTGCATGTGATAAGTATGACCCATGATGCATGTGAGTTTCAAACCACCATTGTATATTTCAACAGTTCCTTGGACATGGATGCAAATGTTCTTTGCATGCGTCATGCCTGTTTCTGCATGTGTGTTGCCTGCACTACCAGCCTCTGGACATAAATCCAACAGAAAGATTGGAGAAAATGATTAGCCTTAAAGTTTCAAAAGCCTTAGAAAGAGACTGGATAACCAAAAAGGAGGCAGATTTCCTTCTACAGGATAAACCTAGGACTCCGCAATTCTATGTGCTTCCAAAGATACACAAATCACTGACTAGACCACCAGGGAGGCCAATTGTATCAGGCTGTGAATCAGTCTTAGAACCCCTCTCTAGGTTTGCAGATGCATTTATGCAACCCATGGTAAAAAAGATGTTGTTCTTTGTTAAAGATGCTACCCAATTAATAAAGGAAGTGGAAGGAAGACTATTCAGCCCGGAAGATGAAATCCTCATTTGCTTGGACGTGGTAGCATTATATACTAATATACCACAACAAGCATCCTTAGAAGTCCTAGAAAAAAGACTGCTAAATGAAACAAGAGAGAGCAAGACCCCAAGTTCTTTTATTCTGTGGTGCGCCGAAGTAGCACTAACAGAGAACTACTTCCATTTCAACTGAAAATTCTACAAACAAGTACAAGGAACCGCGATGGGGGATGCATTAGCCCCTAGTATAGCCAATCTGTATATGGAGGCATTTGAAATAAGCCTCATCTACAGTGAGAGTAATCCATATAAAGATAACATCGAATTATGGAAGAGGTACATAGATGACGTGCTTATAATATGGAAAGGGGATGAAGAAAGAATGTTGGACTTCTGTAGATGGTTAAACTTGCAGAACATACATCTAAAATTCACACATAACCATAGTAGAGAAGAAATCGAATATCTTGACATTACGATTAAGGCCGAGCCAGCTAATGGGACACTATTTGTGAAGCCTTATAGAAAACCAACAGATTGAAATTCCATCTTACATTATCAAAACTTCCACCCAGTTCATATCAGAGACAACTTGCCCTTCGGCCAATTTCTAAGGCTCAAGCGAAACAGCACCAATAAAGAGGCCTACAAAGAGGGAGCCAGAAAATTGAGATATAATCTTCACAATCGAGGATACCCGATGAATCTGACAAAGAAAGCAATGAAAAGGGCAGATAACAACAATCTGGATGCCCTCCTGGAATACCAGATGAAACCAATCAAAACTAAAAAAGGTGGCATAGTTTTTGCTAACACCTATAGTAACTTGTCGAATAGAATTCGTAAAATTATCTACCGGAACTGGAAGATTCTAGAAAAAGGCGACACCCCAATAGAGAAGCCGCTAATAGCATTCCGAAGAAGTAAAACTATCAGAGATCAAATCATGAGGAACGATATTACAGCACGGAAAAAGAAACAGCCTACATTGACTGAAACATGGGGATTAAAAACTCCAATAGGTAATTTTCCCTGTGGATCTTGTACCTGCTGTCAGCAGACCAATAAAACATCAGAAATAGATATAGGTTTGGAAGAAAAATGGAAACAATGCAGCATGACAAACTGCAATTCGACTTTTGTAGTCTATGGCGTTTGTTGTCCGTGTAAGAAACTATACGTGGGGAAAACGGAAAGGAAAATAAAGCTAAGGATAACGGAGCATAAGAGCTGCATCAAAAACCGTGTCCACTCAGCACCCTTAGCAGGGCATTTTGTTGAAAATATCCACAAATCAGAAGACCTGACATGGTCTGTTATTTTTTAATTGAAACGGAGCAATGATCTTAATGTAGATCGGAAAAGGCTACTGAAAAAAGAAAAAGAGTTGATTTTTCTCACTAAGAGTGCGTTAACAGGCTTAAATGAAAGAATAGAATAATTACATGATGCCCGTGATTATTAAAACTGTGGACCATCAGATATAATATCTATGCTAGTCCATGCGATGTGAAAAGAATAGAGTTAGATAGGAGCTAACGTCCAAAAACATTCTAGATGCTAAATATGGATAATTAGAAGTACAAAGGAGCTGATTGAGACGCTTGAAACCCGATAAAGACACTAGGGTTATGAAGCATACATACCTGCATTTGAGATATGCAGTTTAGGGAACAACTATTGACTAATAACGAGCAAATCGAAAATAAACAACGTGACGTTTTAGAGGGGAGGGGGAAAAAAGGACCTTAAATACGTCAGTTTGACGGAACGTCGTCACTGGAAGACTAAATCAACGTAACCTCCAGCCAATAAAAGAGGAGAAATGGATCATAGAGACGGAAATGCAGGAAAGTAGATGCCGAGACGGAAGGAATTTCCAGTAACTAAAGTCGACGAGGCCGTAGGAAGACACATCTATGAGCAGTAACTAAGACGTGGCGTGCGTCTACTCGGAAGGCACCCAGGAACCGCAGAAGTAAAAAGCTGGTGTATACGATCGGGACTGCGGGAGACCACGAAGTTGGACAAATAACAAGTGTGATGGAGGTAAGAAAGAACCATAACCCCCACCGTATGTGATAGGATCCTATAGTTAGGGAATTAATGATATAATAAAGGGGAAACACGAAGTCCAGCTCCCCGAAAAAATTATTAAGATCATATGTGTTTTACCACACAGGATACCAAACCCAGAGGTGTAGCTGCATTTGATTAAGCAATTATCAAGTCTGAGGACAGAAACGGTGTTAAGAGACCCCGGCAAATGGTCTCTAGAAGTGAAATATATCTCCTCTCCGCTGAGCCAAAAGGTCACGGGATGTTTTAAAAAAGACAATAAACACGGAATGAGGTAAACATTGTAATTGAAGAAATGAACAGCTAAAACTCAAGCCAATAGATGTTTGGGAGTTGAATCTAATTCTATATATTATCTTCCCACATCTGTATATCTCTTTAAATACAGGATATGCTGAATCCAGAATGACCATATAGAAGTGTGTATTCCTTCTAGCTATAAACAAAACACCAGCTACTCGAATTGTAAAATGATTCCCCATACAGGTAATTATGACATGTAATTCGCCTTATTAAAAAACATCGAGGTGTAATAGGCCCATAAGGGGGTATGTCAATATAACCCAAAATAGGTAGAGACAGCATTATAAGGCACATGATTTATGTGACAATGTTTACCCACGAGCATATGGAGGATGAGTTAATGAAGCAAAGGAGACATGTGATAGGGTCGATTGTACCCATCTAGAAATGTGTTTAAAACCTCAAAAAAATGTATGAATTACACTGCATTTAAAGAGTGGTGACTAATATAGCCCTCTTTATTCCTTGTAATTCCACAGAAACCTCATCCAGAAATTGACCAAGAGCTGAAAGGGTTGAGAAGGGGTATTGCAAAGCCCGGTGAAATCCTTAAATAAGGAACAGTTCATAATAATAGAATGTATTCAATCTAGTGTGTTTTTTTCTTCCCCTGAAGAATTCCCTGTTAGTATGTTAGTTGTTGAACAGGAATGAAACATGTCGGGTATGTTTGTGTGAGGAATGAAAGAATGGATGATTGGTGAACCATCGGTATAAATCAAAAGGCGATACTAATGGAGGGTACTCCACAATAACAAAAACCGTGATTGAGTATCCCAAGGTGTGATTACAAGCAACAACACAGTAGATATAAGATGAATTGCCTTTGCGAAATATATTATTGAAAAGGTTTGTTGAAGTATAAAGTCAATCATTTGTATGCATCAATTTACAAAATGATAAGAAAAAATAGAAAAATTGCTTTTCTCAAACATTGATGAAATATGTATGTTTTTATAAATGTAATGACGCTGCTATATATATTTTTATATGAAAATAAAATTGTGATATCTTTTTTGATACAAAATCTTTTGTAGTATGTCAAAATTTAATTGAAATAAGACATGGTCAATAGCTGGGTGAATAGTGGAAAACAAGGGACCTTCTGCGCATTGAATACCATATTGTAGGCAGCATTATTAGGAGGGTTGTTGCAGGAAGGTCCAAGACAAAAATATAGACCAAAAACCTCTAGTCTCTCAAATTTGTGTGTTGCCTGCACTGACCCATGTGTTGAGGAGGGACATGATGGAAGTGACGTTTGACAGTGCCACTCATGTGCTATTGCTTCCTGTCTAGGGGACTGTTGTACAGTACCCTGATGCTTGTGTTCTATGTCTCCCTCTACACAGCGGCGAGTGAAGAAGAGGGCGGAGATGGCGCTGTGGAGCAAAGCGGCGGGGATGCCTCCACCGGCCGGCAACGCAAGGCCCAGTCACCCTCCTAGGAATTACCATCATCTGGGAGCGAGGGGACTGGTGCCGTGTCTGCCACTACGGCTGGTGCTGGGTCCCTGGAGGGACGTTCCCCTTCCTGGCGGAGGCCACGCCCCCTGGACATATCTCGGCGCTACAAGCCCCGCAGCGGTGAAGCCCGCGGCGGGGCAAGGGCGCGGTGTTTGGCGCCGCTGGTGCTGGGTCCCTGGAGGGACGTTCCCCTTCCTGGCGGAGGCCACGCCCCCTGGACATATCTCGGCGCTACAAGCCCCGCAGCGGTGAAGCCCGCGGAGGGGCAAGGGCGCGGTGTTTGGCGCCGCTGGTGCTGGGTCCCTGGAGGGACGTTCCCCTTCCTGGTGGAGGCCACGCCCCCTGGACATATCTCGGCGCTACAAGCCCCGCAGCGGTGAAGCCCGCGGCGGGGCAAGGGCGCGGTGTTTGGCGCCGCTGGTGCTGGGTCCCTGGAGGGACGTTCCCCTTCCTGGCGGAGGCCACGCCCCCTGGACATATCTCGGCGCTACAAGCCCCGCAGCGGTGAAGCCCGCGGCAGGGCAAGGGCGCGGTGTTTGGCGCCGCTGGTGCTGGGTCCCTGGAGGGACGTTCCCCTTCCTGGCGGAGGCCACGCCCCCTGGACATATCTCGGCGCTACAAGCCCCGCAGTGGTGAAGCCCGCGGCGGGGCAAGGGCGCGGTGTTTGGCGCCGCTGGTGCTGGGTCCCTGGAGGGACGTTCCCCTTCCTGGCGGAGGCCAAGCCCCCTGGACATATCTCGGCGCTACAAGCCCCGCAGCGGTGAAGCCCGCGGCGGGGCAAGGGCGCGGTGTTTGGCGCTGCTGGTGTTCGGCGTACGTGGAGGGAGGCACTCCTTGTGTTGGCCATCGGACGGGGGCGACAAGAAAAAGTAAGTGCAGACAAGTGTTTTGCGCCTGGGCCTGCTGGTGTCTTCTTACCTATCGGCGTAGAGTCCGTGAAAACCTGCTGGGGGCCGGACCCGGGACTTCAGCACAGCCCTCTACTGGTCAGTTCTGAGGGGCTCCGTCATGTCCCTAATAAAGTCCCTGAGGTCCTTTAGGGGCCATGCTGCGCCAAGGAAACCGGCCACGAAACCGGCTGGCTCCCTGCCATCTACCACGCCATCTACCCTGCCCACGTTTTGCTCTGAGTCCTCTGAGTCCCTGTCCAAAGCCCCTGAGCATACACTAGCAAGAAAACTCCTGGTCATCAAGAGAAGTAGCCATCAGGGTGCAACCGAAAAATCTAGGCCCAAAGCTAAGCCCCATTCCGCGGCCTCCTTATGTTCTGATACTGACCCTGTATACCGAGAGCCTATATATACCGTGGAGGGCACGAAAGCATCCACCCCAGGAACCGAATGCGGGGGGGGGCCTTCCAGTAATCTGGCTAACTTCCCAATGCAGAGCTGTAAAGGAACCTTTCCAACTCAGAAGCTCGATGACACTGTCTGTCAAGAATCTCTGCCCACCGTTTCTGGGAACTCTGAAGCCATGCCTCTGGCCAATGCCTCTGGCACAGGCATAGGGGGGTTTGGTGATGTGTCAGTTCTTCCTTTTGCATCCCTGGCACCTGTTGTTTCTGTCACCCCCCAACCCAGTTCGCCCACTGTAAGCCTACACCTGCCACCTGTTCTCCCACCTACTTCGGGCCCTATTTTCGTTTACTCACCCCCAGCCACAGCTGCTACCACTTTGGATCTATTGGACACAGAAACTACTGGAGCAACTGAAGATAATCTCCCGCCTATCTCCACCTGTAGCTCATGGAGCGAGACATTACTAGCATCGATCTCAGGGTCCTGCTCCTTTTCTCATCTAACCCCTTTCAGGGCTCTCAAACCTGTCACCCACGGAAGCTATTCCTCCACCGCTCCACTACAGAAGGAGGTGCATACTGTCAGCTGTTGCTCCTGTGCTCAAGTGCTTTCTGAAATTGCAATCATTAAGAAACTGCTTTTGGTACTGATTGATGCCCGGGGAATAAGAGGGGAGGGGAAGGGTGGTGGGGACCCGCCGGGGGAGTCTTCTAGTATGCCCCCAGATGGCATGGGACTCAACCCCCCCAGCTACCTTCAATTATCCCACCCCGCGAAAGGACCGCCAATGCATCAATGAGCCCTACTCGGGATATCCAGCTGATGCACCCTAACGCAGAGAGGGGCCACCCCACTGGGAGCATCGAACCAATTGTGATGGGGGAGAGTCCCCCAAACGTCCTGACAATCAATCCTCCTAGGGAGGGAGGGAGCGGAGCATGTGGCTTCTGTCCAAGGGGGCGCAGCTCCAAGAGTCCTGTACATGGGGGGAAAAGAACTGCTACGGTTTTCCTGCATGGGGTACCTAAGTTGCCTTTGGGCAGGCGTGAACCAAGGGATGCCCTCTCTAACAAATGTCTTCACTGGCTACGTTCTGTTGGGAACTGTCCCTTTGTGACCAGGGAAGCGTTGGTGGGGTGCGCCAGACTGGCAGGCGAAGGTATAAACCCCTCTGACTCTGTTAAAATTGTCTTCAGGAATGGTCAAATGGTCAGGGAAGTTTTAAGAAGATCTGGGGGTTATGTGCGGGCCCCATATAGTGGGATTACAATCAGTTCGTGCCCCTATTTGGGAGCCGTTGCCCCACCTGGAACTGTCACACACTGTACTGTCCTGTCGGGAGCGAACTGTACTCCTCTGGGTAAAAGGCCTGTGGGGGGCCGCGTCTGAGTGACAAGGGCGGACAATTAGTCTTGTGACCATTTGGTCAAGTCAAGGGACCATGTGTAACGTAATGGGGTCCTTGGGGTTGACTCCTTTTTCCACTATAAATATTTTTTTGATCTATGGTGTCGGGTTATGGTGTAAAGATTGCATTCCCTTTTACGTGTTCTGATCTTGTTTATCTTGGGTTTGATGGATCCTTCAAACTGTAACCTGGATTTGTGCTTTAATGTGTACTTTGTCGTTTAATGGTTGTTTTTATACATCCGAATAAACTTGTTTGACTTGACTTGATATCTTTTTTGATACAAAATCTTTTGTAGTATGTCAAAATTTAATTGAAATAAGACATGGTCAATAGCTGGGTGAATAGTGGAAAACAAGGGACCTTCTGCGCATTGAATACCATATTGTAGGCAGCATTATTAGGAGGGTTGTTGCAGGAAGGTCCAAGACAAAAATATAGACCAAAAACCTCTAGTCTCTCAAATTTGTGTGTTGCCTGCACTGACCCATGTGCTGAGGAGGGACATGATGGAAGTGACGTTTGACAGTGCCACTCATGTGCTATTGCTTCCTGTCTAGGGGACTGTTGTACAGTACCCTGATGCTTGTGTTCTATGTCTCCCTCTACACAGCGGCGAGTGAAGAAGAGGGCGGAGATGGCGCTGTGGAGCAAAGCGGCGGGGATGCCTCCACCGGCCGGCAACGCAAGGCCCAGTCACCCTCCTAGGAATTACCATCATCCGGGAGCGAGGGGACTGGTGCCGTGTCTGCCACTACGGCTGCAGCAGAAGGGGTGGGTGAGCCCCCACAGGGGCTTGTGATGGCGGAAGATGGTGTTGAGCCATCCAGGTTGGTGGCTTGCACAGAGGAGGAGGAGGCCGCTACTGAGCCGCACATGGAGCCTGGTGGGGGTGGTACCACTGGTGCAAGTGGTGCAGTCCAGGGGCAGGGGCAGGAGGCAGCACAGGTCGCCGTGGAGGGGCCTGTGCATGTCACTGTCCCTGACACTGTGACTGCACCACCATGCACCAGCAGGGATGCCCCATCCCAGGCCCGTCCACAGGTAGGGGGGAGGTCCACGTCTTCTGGCACTCCTCTACCTGCAGACGAAGGGACCCATGACCGTATGGAGACCGTCCTGATACGTGTCACGTTACGCACGCGTTACATTCGTGATGACATGCGTGCTTCCTGGGGGGACCACCCACGTCATCATGAAGAGCTGCCTGCCAACATGGCCCAGTCGGGAGGGTCCATGGTCGGTGGTTTCCTACATGTGTCGGACACTCTGGCGACCCTCTCCTGCTCTGTGCAGACTATGCGCTAGTCGTTCTCCATGCCGTCTTCCAGCCCAGATGCCACCAGGGCCCCCCGTGGACCTGCCCCGGCCAATGCAGCCAGCTCGGTGGAGATCCCATCCCTGCCACAGTCGGGAGTCAGAGGTCCAGCAGGGGTGGACACCCCAGCAACTGGATCCCAGCAGATGGAGGATGTGCCGGCCTCATCAGGCAGGGCACGTGCACGATGGCGCCGGTGGATTCCATCAGCCCGGATGCTGTTGTGCTGGCAGAGGCAGTTGTGTCAGAGGCAGTGGCAGGCTCAACGTGGGAGGCATCATGGCTCGGAGCCATCAACATCAGAGGGGCAGGCATCGGCCGGAGGGCAGGAGGACCCTGGAATGGGAGTGTCTTCCGTGTGGCAGCGGTTGGGCCGGCGGATAGATGCAGAGCGGCAGTGGGCGGAAAGGCACGGCTCACTGTGGTCAGGGCAGAGAACTCCATGCGCAGGGCATTGAGGTGGGCTGAGTGCCTCGAGGCAACTCGCAGGGAGTTGGAACAGGCCATGACTGCATCCCTGCGAGACCTCGAGGACAGGGAAGAGGCCCGCCTCCGGGACATCGACGTGGAGTTCGATGATGCCATGGCCCGGAACATCACAGAGTGAGCCGTCGGACTTGCCCGCCGCCATTGTATATAGTTAATTAGTCTTAGGTTTCCTTTCTATTTTTCTTTCATTTGGGGCGCATGGACTATGCCCCACCTTTTTGTATATAGTTCTTTATTAGGTAGGGTTTTTTGTAGGTTTCATTTGGATTGTTGGGCTCATGGACCCTAGATTTGTACATTGTATATAGTTGAAGACTGGAGTAGACTTAATTTTTTTAATTATTTACCATGAAGCAATGGATGTTTTTTTTAATTTTTTTCCTTTGGATTTGCTTTGATGGACGAACCATTTGGAGCCATTTTCATGTGGATATATTTGGATTGTGCATTAATATTCTTTTTTATCTATTATTTTGGACATGCAGCCTTTTGTTTATTATTTCTATTATTGCGTTGTTTTCTTTCATTCCCTTGATTTTATATTTAATACATTTTGGTTTCATACATCATTTGTGTGGTATTCTCTCATTGGTTTCATGCATGTCACGATGTGGGTTTTCTCATTCACTTGCACCCATTGTGTGTGTGTGACGGGCATGTATTGATGTGCATACTTGCCATTTGGGATGTATCATGTAATGGGGATTTCAATGTGGGGTGGATGGAATACTTGGTTGGTTATTTGGACAGGGGTGGCGTGGGATGGAATTTGGGTGGCGTGGGGTGGGATTTGGGTGGCCATAAGGGCCATGAGTGTGGATCGTGATGACGTGTTGGGGGGAGACATAAGTCGGGGCCTGCTGGCAGGTGCCCGTCAATGCTGGGTGGCTGGGGGTGCAGGGGGACATGATCGGGGCCTGCTGGCAGGTGCCCGTCAATGCTGGGTGGCTGGGGGTGCAGGGGGACATGATTCGGGGCCTGCTGGCAGGTGCCCGTCAATGCTGGGTGGCTCAGGGTGCAGGGGGACATGAGTCGGGGCCTTCTGGCAGGTGCCCGTCAATGCTGGGTGGCTGGGGGTGCAGAGGGACATGAGTCGGGGCCTGCTGGCAGGTGCCCATCAATGGTGGGTGGGACATGTGTTGTGGCTCACAAGTGCATGGTGCCATGTGGGCTGCATGCGGGGCATGCCCAGGGTGGATGGGCTGCCTGCAGGGCATGGCCAGGAGTGAAGGGTAGTCCCCTGTGATGTGGGCAGCCTGCAGGGCCTGGGGAGGGGGAACACCTGGGAGGACCCACACTGCCAAATCGCATATAAAACTCCCCACGCACCCCTCAGAATACATGTACCCCTCTCGCGCTAGTGAAATCGCGTGTATAACTCCCTGCGCACCCCTCAGAATACACGTACCCCGCTCGCACTAGCGTGTAAAACTTAAGTGGGCATAATTTTCGGATGACTCTGAAACATCTACTATACTTCACTATGTTGCTTGCTCATTCCGTAAGCTGAAGACAATTGCCTTCTCCTGTATACTCTATGATCTAGCAGGAAGAGTGTGATAAGGGTTTTAGAGCTAGAGTCAAATGGTGAGATTTTACTGATCATATATGGTGCTGTGATTTTGAACTCACCAGAAATGCAGCTTTCAGCTCTAGATTGAATTGAATGCAGTTGAAGATCCTAAATAAACTATGCAAAGCTCCAACCTGGATCAAATGATGTGCACCTGATTGTTATAGAGATTTCCGAGGTGCAGCGCCAAAGATGCACTTGCCAAAATATGTAGTGGTGCTTGCCCAGGTCGTCATTCTCCTTTAGGAAGGAATCATCCCTGCTTGTCTGGCTATCAGGGCTCAAGTCGAGGGTACACACAGAGTCCCCCCCACTTTTTTCAGAGGGCATCTTGATATGCTAATTTCTGGTGACGCCCCATTCAATTGGCACGTGTTAATGAATCCCCCCACTTTTCTTTTTAGGACTTGACCCCTGCTTGCTATGCGCAACGGGGTTCTGCAATATCATGGCACACGTTTACTGCTTATGTGTGAATGACCTTGCACCAATGGTTTTGCCTGGCAGCTAGAAGTGCCTTCCGGCAATGACGGCAAGGAAAAGAGTAGGTGCAGTGACGGACACAACACATCGCCGATCTCTCCTCCCCCATTTCTCTGTTTTTCAGATCATACAATGAATCCAAAAAAGTAAGTGACCCAGACATTGCAGAGGCAGCCTTAGTAGCATTGTAGGCAAACGTTCAGCTCTTTCCCCACTCAATATGGCGGATTTTCAAAGTTCCAGAGGAAGAACTTTCCCCGCTTTTTATCCTGTTTTTGTTTCTGCAAATACTTTCTTAATGTTGAATGGCATTTGGCTTGGCTTGGCATCAAGGGTAAATCAAACATGATAATTATTTTTACATGGCTAGACTGGTCTACACCCAATGTAGGCCAGTCTAGTTATGAAATAATACATCACTTATTGTCTGTCATGGTTGTATAATTAATGGGAGGCCACATTGAACACGAGCTAAATTTCATTATTTTCTTCATTCCGAGTACGTAAAAATAGCCAATTTCTGAAACACAAGTATAAAACAAGCATTGGCAATGCCAACAGCTTTGGCTTTTGTGTAGGCATGGCAAAGGCACCTGCCAGGCACAGCCATAATAGTGTTAACTGCCCATTGATAGCAATAGGTTTAAAATAGCAATGCCTGGCAAAATGCCTAATACTTATACACAAGCCAATACTTGTTTTTAGCAGGATATTAGTGAAGGACACGCATAGTGCTAATAAATCGAGTGGCTAAAGGTAGACATGGTTAAGACATTTTATTACACTGGTTGCGCATTTACCGCTCAAATTAAGTCATTAACTCTCAGAAGACTGCTTTGAAAATACACTGGCAGGCACTTCGAGCTCAAAGTTTGTTCACAGGTCTTGATAAACCAAGTTCAAATAGGTACCAGGAGGAGGAGTTTTGGGCAGGGTGGGCCAAGAACTGGGTGGGAATGACCATGGGGAATGACAGGGCATGAGCAGCCCATGGGTGGGCAAATATCCAAACAACACCTACAAGCTGTGTGTCCCTCCTCATATGCCATTTCTCACTATCTGTACTCTGATGTGATAGTTTTGGCTTAAAGATGTCGCAAGCCACACCACATAGCCCAAACTAAAAAATCACTTTCAATGATTAGAATGAGATTTGACTTATGTTACAACCATAGCTGCTTACATCAAATGTACGATATACTTTAGATGTATAAACTTTACTGACATTTGGCATGTTTCTAAGCGCTACACAAAATAGTGCACATTTGCATTTAACTCCTCACTGCACTTACTACCAAGTGCTTGCACCGCCCAACAACAAGATGGTTCTTGCTTGCCATAGAAAGAATAGTGCTCTGGTTTGAGCACCTTCAGCTGTGATGGCTCTTAACAGAGCATATGCTCAAAACAACACACAATGATACTAGCTAGCAACATGCTTTCATGTTTCCCATGCACATTAACTAGTGCTCGCAAGGGCTGGATGAGCGCTTTGCTACACTGCTGCCCTGTGCCTTTGGGGAGAGGCACTTGGTTACTGATTAGGAGATGAAACTGCACCCCCTTCTGAGCCTCACACAGGCTTTGGAGTCCCAGACTTTCACTCTGACATTATTTATGCCTTCTTCTGTCCACTTTTGTTTTTACTGCAGTATCTGCCAAGCTTGTTCTGAGTCTGGATTGCCGTTAGTGAAGTAACTGAGGAAGATTACCGTTTGCTTCTTTCATAATAGTGATGAACTAACACACCATAATAATAAAAAGCAAGCATTGGCAATGCCAACATGTTGTGTAGGCATGGGAAAGGAGTTTGCCAGTTGCATTAACTGGCCATCAATGGTAGAAGCTGCAAAATGGCACGAGAACCTGGGCCTATCATAGCAGTGCCTGGCAAATGCCTAATAATAATACACAAGCCAAAACTAGTAATCCCTAATGTTATTTTTCTGCATGCACTCATTTAGACACATGTTTATAATTACTATAAAAATAGTGCCCAGAATGTAATAAATACTTACTCAAGCAATAACGACCCATTCCGAGGGCTGGAACGAGTGGTTATTGCTACTAGAACCCTGGGTTTCCAATCCGGAAACCCGGGTGCTAAGAGCATTGGAGTTTGATTCAATGAACAGGGCGCCCTGCAGCCTCACGTTCATTGAATCAAACTACTTTCTTAAAATGGCTGCCATGGATCAGGAAGGCAGGGCTCCATATGCAGCCTCTCTCCCATTTCATTTCCATGGTGGACATGGAGCGGCAGCAGCAGCGCGGCGGCGGGGGAGGGGATGTGCACTGCCCCCAGCATAAGAAATTAGGTGGGGGTTGGGAGGGACATGAACATTAAAAGGGAGGGTGGGGGTAGCCTACATGGCTTGCATCCAATTTGTAATATAGCTGTAATATAGCGAATCTATTGATCTTTGAAAGGTAAGTCTTTGTTTAACTTTCGCTAGTTTTCATAGTGATTGTTTCCACTGTTCGCCTTTCTTGTTTCTTCATATGCAGCAGCTTTGAATTTTTAATAAAGTTTGATTTTAAAAAAAAAAGCATAATTGCAGGTAATCAGGGTCAAAACACTATGTGATGGCATTTCACGTGATGCTATTTATCCGGTCGTTGGTGGTGTGGTTTGATCTCCTTTCCAAAGTCCCTATGATTTTGGTGAAACAATAACAAAGGTTTGAGGAAACACTTACTTAATCTTCACGCTCATCTGCAACCTCAGGTTACCAGTTGCCCGACAAGTAGCACATTGAAAATTGCAAATGGCCGCCAGATTGAAAAATGTACATGTTTTACGGTTCCATGAGCAGTCGTGAAGCACTCATGCATTCATTTATATACTGCACGCAGGCAGGACTGGTGCAAGGTATGCGCTGCCTTGGAGGCCGCCGTGGGCGTTGCTCTCCAGGGAGTTCTGGTCTCACCCAGACCGCAATCAGGAGGATGAGGTGTCCACAATAATCACTGTTCCAGGCCCTGGCATGCTGGCCTTGCAAATGCCTTAACATGTCTCTGCACATTTGAAAGGACAGCTCTTTGCCAGCGGTGAATGATAGAAAGTCCCCCTACATCACATTAATGTTTGGGTGACAGGAGCTGATGGCAGCTGCTGCTTCTGAAAGCCCCCACACAGCTACAGTTGGTTACGAAATAACCCTCCCCCACCTCTTTTAAACTGTATGATTTATTTTCCTTTGTATGCAGTTACTTTTATACTTCCATTTGAAATGAGGAATATAAAAATACAATCCGACTCATTTTTCTTAATAACTTATTTTCCCAACCGGTTCTGAAGGGAGATGTTATTTGTCACATACCCAGGGCACATTATTTTGTTTGCCAATGTCTGAACTAATGAAATGTTGACTTTGTTCAAGTTATTCAATTTTTAGTGTATGCTTTTTGGAGAAAGCCCACATCATAGTTTTAACCCACTATAGTGTTGACACTAAGCACAGTGCAAAGATGTTTGTCATTTGTCATTATGTTTGTGTCATGTAACTTCCCATGAAGTTCCGGGGGAGCTCAAACCAAACAAGGGGCATCAAGGGGTTCTCCCCCTGAGGAAACCGGTAAAATAATGGGTTAAAATGGTGCATTTTACAGCATTTTCAGTGAGAAATTGGGTAAAAAGCCACACAATTTGCAATTAGTTTTGTATGGGAGCACATGGAAATACCCAATAGATGCAAGTCACCAACAGTGCACAGGAGCATTTACCAACTCACTTTTATCATGCATTTGCTGACAAGATATGGTACTATATAAAACATATTCTTGCTGGGTGTGCCCATTCATATCAACGAAGGTTGTATAATTATAGGCCACTATTACCATATAAGGAGTTCAAGCCAGTAACAAATGCCATGTAGAAAGTATATCCAGACTGGCAGTACCCACATATGCCAGTGTACCACATAATCACATGCATGTTTGTTTTTACCATTGATGCGCAGTACAAAAATGCCACCACACACAAAGAATATATGGCTAGACTGGAGCCTCCAATGTAAGCCAGTCTAGCTACTCAATAACACTCATCATGTTTGCTTTACACTAGATGTCAAATAAAAAGTAACAGATGTCATGCCACAGTAAGAAAGTAAATGCACATCACCATTGTAGGCCAGGCTAATCAAGTAATAACAATTATCATGTTTGCTTTACCTTCAATGCCAAGAAAAAACATTCATGCCACATTAGGAAAGTAAAGCTAGACTGGCACTACTAATGTTGTGGGATGTATTAACCCACTTATGCTCTGCCCTGCGGCATCACTGTGTTCTGGAAATCACACTTTGTAACACGAAAAGATGGCTGCCAAATCTACCATGCATGTTGTCAGTGGTGGAATGGGGATCTCACTCCTGAAACATGTCACTGGGCTACACAACAAGTAAAAATGGAGCACCGAGGGAAAAGCAGATCTTTGCTGAAAGAAATCCAAATTCTTCCATTTAAATCTTTTCCTTGCTTGCTGAAACTGCAGAATGCCGGCACAAAACACCCGCAAACACCCGCAAACATCCCATATTCTTGCTGGGTGCTACAAGTCACTTAGTTCAAGAAATCATTATGAACAGACAATGTTCTGAAAAGCTGAATTTGTCATCAAAACATTCACAGCAAAAATGTGCCTGCCTGTGAAAGCTCTCAAAATCTGGGCGCTGTACCCGTGGCCACCTGTATGACAGCTGTCAGTAGATTGCATGATAGAATTTAAACTTGTACAACTGAAATCTAGTGTCTGAAAGCTAAGTGACCTGTTATTGAGAGTAACTTAGGTTGTAACCTTTAAATCCCATGGTTTAGAAGCTGGAATAAGTGTTCTAGCTGCTTGTTTTGAAATTACAAGTTTGTTTTAAACCAAGAAAAAAATGTAACAGAATTACATTGAATTTAAGACTGCCTAAAAGCAATCAAACCAGTCCAACAGCTTCCCCCACGGAGGCCAGGCATCTCCCTTCTGCTTCACTCCACCAGGAAATCACACCTCTGTGATGATTAGATTAGGGGAGGAGAATTTGGGGCTGCAGGGGAAGGGGACAATGGACATCCTCTGGCTGAAATGAAAGGTGAAGTGTGAAGAGTCATAAATGGACTCTCCCAGAAGGAACTGGGAGGGGACTGCTTCTGAGCTGCCAGGGAAGAAGGAGGCGGAGACAAACCACCATTTGCTGCTTAACAAAGGCCAAAAACACATTTTTAAAAAGACTGATAAATTACTGTGTAAAATTGTGAAAATTATAGAAATAACAGCAATGTTAATGTGATTTCATGATGGACGTTTTAAGAGACGCAAGAACTCTGTGAGATGTTCTGGGAAGTAATAGCAGAAAATATGGTTTTACACCAAATGTATTCATGCCAAAAGCATGAAACTTCATAAACCTATGCCCATATTCAATGCGCACATTTGTAAAATATTTCTGATAAAGAGGATATTGTGTTCCAGACAAAAAGGGAAACATTCTGTCAAAAGCAGTCACAAGATCCTACAGCGACGAGGTTTGGAGGAGTATCTGCTACACAAAATATGTAATCTACATATGTTATTGTTATGGAGATTGCACACATGTAAATATGTATTGTAAAAAAAAAGTAGATGTTATGTTCAAAGGGAAAGGGGAGGATTCTGTGACTCATAAACCCACATCATCATGGTGACACCCTGTTTTCTTCTCCAATCAAGGCAGAGAAGAGACTTCAGCCAATCGCCTGCCTAAGAGGCTCACTTAGGATAAACCAACACACACACCCTTTATCATAAGCATAAATAGATACAGCTGAGGACTTAGAAAGACACACAGATTCACCCACTAACCGATTGCTGGCGGAGCACCCTGCGAGAAAACCATCGATCTTCCTTGCTCCAGGCTCCAGAAACGTGGCAAGCAGAAAGGCTCATTGCATAGCTGAACCATTTTCAGCTGGGCCTTAAGATTCCAGAACCCACCCCAGAAAAATAAGGGGAACAAAAGAAACAGCAGGGCTGTGCTCTAACTGCTATCCTGCTAAAAGAATTCTCATCAGAACCAAAAGATCCAATCCCGTTGTGCTGTGCTGTGACCAGAGAACCATTGCAGACCTCGATCCAGTCCTGTGCCGAGCTTTGACCGGAACCATTGCAGACCCAGTCCAATCCGGTGTGCCCAGCAGTCTGTCCCAGAACCAGAATCCCTGACCAGAAATCTTTATCGAACAGAATCCTGACGGTTCCGTGTAAAAATATATCTAGTGAGTATCTATAGATAGGACTGTGTCACTAGCATATGTACTGTCCATAGTTAATCCCTATCTTAAACCCATCCTCTCTTGTATTCAGAACCGGTAGTGTTAGGAGTATTTATTTGAATTGTCAGAGCTTTTCTTGTGCTAAGTTTCTCTCAGTTGTTTTCTAAAATCATAAATCATTAGTATTGTGAATAAATAAATGGAACCCCAGAAAGAAAGCGAGTATCCACCACGTGAAGGGTCCCTGGCCAGGACTGTGGAGATTGATGTGTGGCATTCTCTTTTTCCATAGTCATAATCTAGTATAAGAAATCCCATTTGTCTTTTAAAAGTGTATGCCTGTTTTCCCATTCTTGCGCCTATCTAAAAAAACTCCACTAAAACGTCCATAACGTTCTCAAATCATATGCTAGAAACTAAATTCTAGAAACAACTTCTGCTTGTAGCTAACATCCTCAGCTTTCCATAGAACCAAAAATCTATATTCCAAATCTATATAGTTCTCCCGCAATCGTGATTTCTGCGCACGGAAAAGTTTGCCGCAAATTTTGTTTTAGGAAATTTCTGTCACGTGTAAAACCGCTTTTGATTGCCTCCGACCTCAGTTTTAAGTTTTCACATTGCTTATTAGTATCAAATCATTGCTAGTATTTGTCTTCAACTGTCTAAAGTGGCTCCCAAATGAATTTTAACAATTTCAGCAATTTAAACAATATTTAGTGTTTTACCCAATCCATTCTCCGATAACTTTAAAACCATTTTGACAGTTTGCCAATCAATTCTGTTTCTCTCTTGTGTTTGCTGGGGGGAAATTGGGATTGACATTTTGTTTGAATTCTGCATTCCTGAATACCTACTCTCTCTCCTTCTATCTCTTTATATTGCCTGTTGGGGGGATTGAGGGGTGTGCAGGGGGAAATAGTAACCACATTGCTAGTTAATTTGAACACACACACAAAAGTATTATTTATGTGCTGAATTGTTTTGCCCACTATTGCTCCTTGTGATTAAAGAGATTGCTTAGTGTTACATCACCCCATTGGTGATCATTGTATACCCATTAAACATAGTGTGACTATATTGTGAATACATAAATAAATATTTTAACTTTGCAAACCAGCCTGATTCCTGGTTCAGTGTGACCGGGGCGGGGTTCTAAGAGAGGGGCGCAATATGAGTGGTACATCATTCAGAATAAAAGAACTTTTAGACACAAAATAAATAAGGATTTCAGTTGTGCATTACACGCTAGGCGTTGACTTAGGTGAAGTGCCATATTGAAATCACTTACAATGTAGACTAGTCTAGCTAGAGAATAACACTTATCATGTTTGCTTTATCATTGATGCCAAGTAAAACAATAAAAAAAATTGTTAAAAAATTGAATACAGACTGACACTACTGATGTATGCCAATCTAGCCACATAAGAACACTTGTCATGGCTGCTTTATAAATGAAGCAAAGTCCAAACATGTCATGCGACAATAAGATGGTTTTTGGAGACGGGCACCCCTAATGTTTGCCAGTTAAGGCACCTAAAAGTGCCTATCATGTTTGCTTTACCCTGATGCAAAGTAAATAAAAACCATGCCACTTAAGAAAGAACATGATGACTGGCACTCATGATGTAGGCCACTATAGCCACATAATAGCAGTTATCATGCTTGCTTCACTCTCGCTGAGAAGTAAAAAATGGCATGCCACATTAAGAAAGTATATGCAGACTGACACTGGTAGTTGCAGCCTGCAAATACTTTCTTAATGTTGAATGGCATTTGGCTTGGCATCAAGGGTAAATCAAACATGATAATTATTTTTACATGGCTAGACTGGTCTACACCCAATGTAGGCCAGTCTACTTATGAAATAATACATCACTTATTGTGTTGTTTCTTTACACTTGATGCGTAGTAAAGATATTTTTTTTTAATTGTGTTATTGGTTTTAAAAAAAAATAAACTTTTCACATTTCATTTAATTTTCACTTTAAGCGTTCACATACAAATCAAGTTGTCATAAAAGTAAAATGAACAAAAACAGGAAATAGAAATAAAAGAAATACAAAATCATGTATACATTGTATAATTCATACACAATCCTAAATGATGACTTCTATACTCCTGAATAGTAAAGATACTTTTTTTGTGCATCAAGTGTAAAGTAAAGAATATCATGCCCCTTACTGCCTGCACCTTTGAGTACAATGGCATTGCTGAGTGGGGCAACTAAATGTAGGGGTGGGCTATCACACATGCTCACAAACAACACTTTCATCCACCCATTCACACATCATTCAAACAACTCCTTGTATGCATGCATACATTACAAGAAACACATCAACATACACATGCACATACATTCCTATATACATACATTCACACACATTACATTCAAAACATTTCCCTTACCTGCTCGCACCTTCAACTTGTGCTGCACCACCACAGAGGATCGGATGGCCATCCGCTCCGCTCCGCTCCTCTCTGCAACGTGAACATGCTGTCTGACAGGGTAGGGCTCCTCTCCTGTTAGTCAGCTGCCTTGCACTCAGGTGATGGGGTAGCACCCCCCAAACTTAGCATTGAGCCGCCTCTGATACAAATGCAATTTAGGGGGCTCTGCGCGTCTTTTGACAAACAGGGCATCGCACATCCTAGCCCTGGCCCTGCAAGCAGCAGCCACTTCACCTTTCAGTGGGTGATTTGCAATCAAATCCAAATGTGAACATATCAATTTCAGGTCAATATTGTGTGTTAAACTGGCTTTTAATGTGTGGGGAAGGGCAGACTAGCATGCCCAAAAAAGTATCCATTTAACACAGTAACAGCCGAATCTGAATAAGTATCTAGGCAACCACATCTTTGGCACTTGCATGTCAAAGAAGCATTAGTTATTACCTGGTCAAAAGAAAAGAACAGCTGGCAAATGGTGTGAGTAGCTGGCATATGATGTTTGTGACTAGCAACTGCCTTTTAAAAACATGTACAGAAGTCACAACTGTTGTCTTTGCCATGGCTTATTTTCAACTTCAATGTAAGGGTCATATGCGAGGGCGCATATATTGCTTAGAAATCATGAGGAATGAAGGCATACTTGGTTAAGGAATGTGTATTGCACCATGGTCTCAGTTACACCAGCAATTAAGGAATTAACTCTCAGAAGCCTGCTGAGAAATAACACTGGCAGGTCCTTTAAAACACACAGTTTGATGTTACTGAACGCACACAGTTTGATGTTACTGAACGATAGAGCTATCCCAGAGGAGGTTTTTCTTTGGTGATGAGAGGCAGGTAGTGGGTAGAAAAGGCCACAGGGATTAAGATTGCTATCAGTCGTCAATGGGTGGGTAAATAGTCAATGCCCACAGGCTGTGTGCCCTCCTTACATCCCACTTCCCTCCTACCTGTGCTCCTGGGCAATAGTTTTGGCCTCTATGAGGGGCCAAAGCACTGCCTTGTAGCCAAAACAAGAAATGAGTAAGGGTTGATCTAGAGGTAATTCCACATTGATTATTCAAGCACTATTTATTGTTGCTGCAGAACATGATACAAAATCGCTCAGTTCCCGGTGAATAGGCACAGAGAAGATGCGAAGATTATGGTCTTTAAAAGGAATGAAGACTTGATGGATGCAGTGTGTGCTTTTTACTCCACTGACTCTGGGACATTCATAGTCTGCTATCATTAGTGAAGGGAGGCCTACAGGATCAATTCAAGTTGTATGGTTCTATTTGTCACCCGGGCCTTCAAACTGTTCTAACATTAAGCAACATGAACAGCTTCATTTCTTTACAAGTTCTATGATCAGCCCAGTAGAAAGCCAGGCATTAGGTCTAATAGATGTTCAATCATGTGCCATGCTTTTATCTCATGCACACATTCTCTGCTAGGGAGACACTGTTATCTACTTGAAATACTGTTAACAATGTGACTGCTAACAATGTAGCTGTCCGCGGGATCTGGAGAAATATTGGGCTGTAGCAGCCTATTCCCACCACCTTTGTTTGCTATCAGGGTTTCTGACCTTTGTTTTGCTGCTGACATAGCACTGCTACAAAATCACTTGATTTACATCTCTTCAGAGCACCTGAGCTTGATGGCTCCCCACCTTAAGAGGTACATTTACATTGTTCTATCGAACTATGTTTGTCGATTAGATGTTCTGGACTATGACTCCTATGATCCCTCACCATTGACTATCTGGTCTAGGATGATGGGAGTTGCAGTCCAAAATACCTGTGAATCCAAAGGTTGCAGGCCCTGGTTGTCAGCCATGCTACTTATAAGGTGGAGACTTATATTTAGTTTAGTTAAGTTTATTAATATACTTAATAGCCAAAAAGGATTTGTATATACAACTTTAAGACATACATAAACAACAGTAATCCATAGAATACATTAAGAATACATTTCAATCCTTGGACATAATGAATAACCATATTGCATAGTGCAGATAGTAATTAAAATCCATATTGCGTGATCTTCCTCTATCTCAATTCGTCTAGATAGCATTAAAAGTTACACAATGATAACACTGTCCATTTAAGCCAACAATACGGTTTCAGTGAGTGACTAAAACAATTAGAGACCTACTGTAGTTAGCATTGGAGTTCATTACTAACTATACAATCTTTAGAATCTCAATAATACGCAAATAAAATAGTGCCATAAAATAAATCAGGTTACCATCATTACCATTCATAAAAAGTTGCCACATATTGGAAAGATTGTTTGTATCTATCTTATTGTCTAACGATTTAAGATACTTATATCGCAGTTCCAAAAGGCAAGATTCCACTATTTCATTGCCGCATAAGCCACACATGCGCATTGTGCCGGACAAGCATAGCTGCGCACCTTTAGTTTCCAGTGCTTCACTGTTATTGAACTTCATCAACAAGTAGTTGCGAACTATCTAAGACTTAGTGGAGACTTATATAAGTTGGCAACAGGCCATGGGTTGCTACTTCAAACTAGCATGACTGCAGCATTTAACCCAGGAGCACACATGGAGATGGAGGCAGACGCTGGTCATAACATGCAGTGGTTTGAGTATGATCCATTCAATGCACGAGTACGGGCAGTATGCTCTACACCTGGGTTCCAAAAAATGGAACAAAATTGCACAGAATCCTATGCCATGCGTAAACATTCATAACACATTGGCTTTTGAGAGGGTCCCTGTTCACAGGAGCTACATGTTCTCCTGACTCCATTCAGACATAATGAAATGCATAAGGGCTTGGGGTTGATTGGCCCATTTTTGCTATTGTATGCTAACATGAAGGTTTCCGTCAAAGAAGTGAAGGGTGGATCGCCTTCAGTTCACTGTTCAATGTGAACCTTCACAGTGGCATGAAGTCATCCAGAATACTAGGCAGTGTAATGCAAAGCGCTTTTGTATAGAGTAGGTTCTGCCCTTTAGGTGGCTTCTTGTTGCTATATCCTGAAAGAGAGGAGAACGTGGGGGTTATTAGGAGGAGCTCTAGAGTCACGGTGACAAATCATTAGTGTTGATGAGTGTAGATTGAAAGAACCTGTCTTCTTTGGGCCGGCATGTTTTGAGCTGAGTTGTGGTGAGGTTACTTTGGGTATGTATGTGTATCCAGAGGGATAGGGAGATTTTTCCGCAGTAGAATTTGTCAAAGAAGATTTCGGCCAATATTTATGGTTGGATATTGATGCAAATATATGTGAGGGTGGGTTTAGGAGAATAATGAACGTAGAAGGCTTAAGGGGGGTGCGTTAGGGAGGGATGCGGGGGGTCTATCCCTGCATATATTTACAGCAAAGTCTTCCTTTAAAAAAAAAAAATGATTGACTAAATCTACTTCAATGAAAAAGATTTGACCAGATCACGTACAACCGATCCAGAAGGGAGTTCCTGGTTTAGGTACCTTGCTCAGTTTGCTACTAATGAGATGTGTCCTGTGCATATTGGCATTCTACAGTACTTTAACTATTTGTCGCAGCATTGATAGGGTTTGTGAGCGCGAGGGAACGACTTCCTTGGATTGGTAATTGACTTCCTGCATAACTGTGCCATTGACTTGACTTGAGCAGAGAAGTGGGACGGTCCCCATTCTTATGCCATGCTTTGCTGTTGCCATTCTATCTGCAAGTGTGTAATTCATGTTTACTCAAGCATGCTAAAATGATTGGAAATTTCCATTAGACTGTTAATGAAACTGCACCTGCAGGAAGCCTTACCGGGAAGACTTGCATCCTAGAGTATTAGAGAAAAAAATAGTTTTGCCTGATTTAACTTTGCAATGTTTTTCTTTATTTGACATTAAAAAAAGACTGATGGTTAGTGTGTGGGAAGGGTTGATGTCAGAAACAGTGACAAGAAGAACTTGGAGGCATGAGGCATGAGTCGGTAAAAGAAGCAGAGCTGATGAGCCTCAGTGATCACCAACACATTAAACAAGAAGGCTGCTTGAGCTGCTGTGGTCGTCCAATAAAACCACCCCAGGGAGCAAGGGCGCCTCAGTGTGAAGAATGCAACCTGCCACTCCAGGAGACATAGACCGCTGGAGGAAAGGACCCGCAGCCAGGACGCGAAAGAAAGAACAGATAATTAATCCAGTGAAGATTGTCCCGTTCACGCAGATCTTCCTAGTAAAAGCACTTCGAAGCGCCTAGCCATTCTAAGTGTAAATCTGTAAATCAGGGCTGAAAAGCTCTTGTTTTGCAGGTACTTAAGATCCCCCTCAAGGACTGTTGCTAGGTCTGGAAAAGATCTGGGGCTACTCTAATGTCGGGACTGTCGGCACTCAGGGCTAGCTAGCCTTTCGGTTGTAGCCCCTGAGCTTCTATCCGGGGCTGCAACCAAGAAACCCGGAGCTATAGCCCCTTCAGCCCCCCCATAGCAACGCATCTGGCCAACGTACAGGGAATATGATATTGAGTAGGCAATTATCGAAAACCTCTTTGGCTGTTCCCACTGAAATAATTGCCTTCAGGGTTTGTAGTCTAGAATCCGAACATAATCCTAAAACAGAATCTTTTGTAAACATCTGTGTAAATCTTCATTGGACCAGAGATTGATTGATCACCCTTGAGCTAAATAGTCAAGTGAGTAGCAATTTCTCGCCAAAGTCCAGAGTACGTTCCAAGCATTTTCAGGTAACATTTCCTGAAGAAGCAATGTTCCCTAAATATATTATCTTTCTTAGTATCCACTGGCTCTTAAAACAATCCCCTCATTTATATAGACTGCCCTCTTGTCTAAACCAGGGTGTCTTAATTCTGTTCATCATAGCTGAACAGGGAAAAAAGGCCTGCATCAGCTAGAGACTAGTACACATTCTTGCTGCTTTGTCTTGCCATCTTACCTTTCCAGAGTAAAGGGGAAACTACGAATTTGATAGTACATTTATGTTTCTGGCTTGAATATTTAGGTAATGCCCAGAAACCATGGAGATATCTTCAGAACATCTGAGATTTGATAACAATTATCCTATCCAAAATATTGGAAGCCGACTAAGGAGCTTATGTTTTATCTCAACTACTCCATCTTGTTTGCTGGTATAAGTCGTCCATAACTTGGCAGGATCGTTAGTGATATTTACTACCAGACGTGTGACTACAGGTTATCTCATCCTGTCTAGTTTATAATATTTCTGGGCACCACCTGACTAGTGAGTTCATTCAGTACGTACCCAGAATCGAAACTGGTCTATGCACATGCAGAATAACTCTGAGGCAGTATTGGTTATCTGCACAGAGCTACTGAGACTGTCCTCAGCATATAATGCAACTTTAACGTCACTCCTGCCCATCAGAAAGGCCTTCACACCTAGTAAGCATCTGCAACTAAGAGCAAACCAAAGCTTTGCCTGAAGGAACCACTTTTTGGGCACCTTTGTCCATGACCAGTTGCAGAATCTCTGTCAGTGGGTCTGAAATATCTGACCAAATCTTCCGATATGCTTCTCTCAGGAATGCCATCATTACCTGCGCTTACCAGTTTGGTAGACTTAAGATTGTCATTTTTCCCTTTTCCACCTTGCTCATGGTCTTCTATTTTGCAGGATGTGTGTTACTCTCAGTAATTAATCCCTAGTGAGTCCTGAAAAGCAGATTTTATCGCTAGTCCCACCATGGTAGAATCTGACCAATTAACTTCATGTGTCATAGGTATATGTGATTTCATCGAGAATTGTTCATCATCAGAGAATGAATTGCATTTTTTTAGAGAACATTTTACAGCAAATGTATAGTTGGGAAACCCCCCCCCCCCGCCATCCCTGTTCCCCAAGTTCCCCATATCTTACCGTATCCCACCCCCCACATACATTTGCAGAGACATGCAATGGAAAACATTTGATGAATTCTCCTAAAATAGAAAATCTAGCGATAGAATCTTCCTTTCCTGTTTTGTTCATATTCAATAACGTCTCAGATTTCTATTCTCTGGCTTAATAGTCTTGTATGTTAATGTCTTGGTGGGAGAGAATGCCATCTGGTGAGGGTGAGATAGCCTGAGAATGTTTTTAATTAAAGTAATGCGGGTCATTTTGTTTCTAAACGGAAGGTCTGTGTATCAGGTCTCCTTCATAAATGTTCCATGTCTTCTTTTCTGGGGCAAAGTGGCTGCTAGGATCACCCAACTAAACAGCCAGAGCAATTTGATATCATGCCTAGTGTTGACTCTCTGAGCAGGGCTCAGCTATGACAGGACAATGCGTATTAGCCATCTGGTCTGAATGTCTCCACAAATGCTATGAGGGACAATGGTCAGAAAGCTGCCTCTTTGATCCTCCTGCAGAAATGGTGCCACCTCCCTCCTGGGTACAGGAATCCTCCCCAGCATATCTCTTGGGGGCCAGTGCTTCAATGGCAGCACTGACATAACAAAGCCACACTTACACCAGGTTGCTGACCACTAGATCCCCTTTGGGTTCCGGGAATGCCCCCCTCGCCCCTATGAACACGACGACCCGAAGAGTCAAGAATGCTGGAAGTCACTCATTATTCGGACAACCCCCAAATGCACCACTGAGTGCCACTTATGTATTCAGCCATTCCACCTTATCCAGTGAATTTCTTTATGGATACAGGTGACTCAACAGTGATCATGGATCGAAACACCATAGTGGACTGCATTGACTAAAGGCCGAGAAACCACTGTGCTGACGTCATTAGTGACACCACAACCAGGCTGCCTTAGTCATAAAGTACACTCACAACCATGCACAGCTTTCACAAACACTCACTCGTATACACGAAGAACATGCTTACACAGTTCTGTAGATAGAGGACAGATACATATACATATACATACTGTCAAAGCTTGTATCATTTTCCTCATTAGCCAAGTGCAGAAATGCTAAACGCAAGGCAACTAAGAGATCCAGAGCAAGCTTGTAGATGCTTATGACAAATTCACCCGATGGAAATACAGGAGTATACAAGGAGCCTGGTAGTACCAGGTACGACTAACCTATAGGAAGCATAGCACAATATAAGTGTGTATAAGTCTAATGAAAATCACAGAAGGCCTCCAGCTGCAGGACAAGAGACGAAGGGGTGTAGAACCGGGCTGCCCAGAATGAGAAGGCCAGAGCTCACGGTCAAGGTTATAGATAAACAACACATTTCAAGCTTCAAACAACAAGGGGCCAGCTGCAGGAAAACAGAATAAAGCCTCATAATTTCAGACTCGAAGAGCTTGATTTTGTGGTCCACAACCACCTAATGCGGCCGAGCTAGACAATGGGTATTCACCCACAGTGGGAAGATGAACAGTTCTCAGCGAACCCATACAAGAAGTGAAACAAATGTTGCAACATGGAGCGCACTCTCATAAGCAAAAGTGGTGTTGCTACCAGATAATTGGGACACATAGTCATTTCACAGAGGTGCGCAGAGGTCTGAGAACTGAACTGGGTCCCAGGCCTGGGGAGACCAATTCTAACCAATCAGGGGACAGAAAGCCAGGGATGGATGGCAGAGGGCAAGGGCCAATGGTAAGTCTGTGACCCTGCAACAATGTAATAGATAGTTTCTTGGGAATGGGGCAGGTTAGCCACCTGACATGGAAGGTCCAGTAGAATTAGATGTATACTGACCCTCCATAGGGTCTACCACTCTGAGCACCCAATAAAAGTAAGTGATCATTTTTTGGGGGCGGTACCAAGTGATGATGCAATCTGGTATCAAAACTGGGAGACACGTCTTTTGGAATTGGAACTTTTGGAGAATTGTGATTGTCCTGTATGATTCCTGTTGTGTTTTACAATAAATGACAGTTCTAACTTGCCCTTGACTGAGTGCTCCATATTTTCTGGGGAAAAGGTTGGTGGGAGCTGGACGGGTAAACTAGTAGCAATCCCCAGACCTCTGGCATACTGTTTTCCCCTCCAACAAGTTGTTAGCAGAGGGCGGTTAGGCTACGCCCATTCAGCACAAAGCCGCCTCTCCCCCGGCAGTGCCTGGAGGGCTGCGAGGATTCCCTGTGGGTTGGGCATTTTAGCTTGGGTCATAGATGATGCACTTTCCACAGAACTTTGCATCTGCACACCATCCACTAGCACTTACACCTCCCACAGCCCAGGCCGTGTAGCACTCTACATTCCTAGCACTTCTTCCATGGCTCAGTCACAAGCTTGGCTCCCCAGCACTTACCCCCCTCTCCCACCACCCTCTTCCTTTCTGCACTTGCACATTCTGAATACTCATGGGGCATCTGCTTTTAAATATTGTGTTGTAATGTTGCAATGTATTTCCCACTCTCCCTCCCTCCCTGCCCTGTGGGCGCTTCAAAACAGTATATTTTTATTGTATAAGCACCTTACAAGCAAACAATACATGCATAAATATCCCTGTAAGGTTTAGCAAAGGGAGCTGGCCTAGATTGCAGAAGGTGTTTGTCTGGTCAGTCTCAAGGAGACGTTTTATTTGCAAGGCGATGCTGCAGATACAGATTGAACACAACGAATATTGGTATCCCCTGTTAGGAGGCAGGCAGGAAGACAGCTGTGGGTTCATGTTGGGTTTTTATAAATGTTTGTGTAAGTGAGACGTTAGCATTGTGCATGCTGTAAGTGATCTTTTCTAGCACAACCTTGTTTAGTGAGTTGGTGACGTCACCTGTTAGGCCTGTGCACAGGACTTGGAAACCACGAGGTGTTGTGGAAGCGGTGTTGAGAAACATCAGATTGACAGAGGAGGTTGTGCAGTGGCGTGGCTCAGAAAAGCGCATTCGCTAGATTGGTGGGTGGGCCTGAGGATATGGGGAATTGCAGAAGGGGGGTGCATGGAGCACGCCTGACAGGTTGTTTTGGGGGCAAAGAGGCTTGAGAGAAATTTGAAAGAACTGTCCTTTTTTTGTGTTTTAATAAACAGTGGAGTATTGAAAGCCTCGACTTGAGGTCACGTTAGTATAAACATGATGTATCAAGGGAAGTGCGGGGGTGACATGCCCCTACTTGTGTTAGACCCTTCCACCCTATAAGGACAAGATCTGTAAATATAGCCCGGAATGGACAAAGAGCACAGAGGGTAAATTGACTAAGCCATGGCCACAATGCAGAAGTTCCTCCAAAGATGTCCAGCAACCACTATTGATACACTTACAGGACTTTTTTAAGGGGAGAAATTAGCCAATAGCATGGCGATATTTGAGCTCTGGAGGATGCTCCATGAGGGCCAGGGGCATGCAGTGAGGTGTCAATAGAAGCTAAGCCAACAGGAGACACAGGGGCCAGGGTCCCCACCCTCCACTCCACCGCCTTCTCTTGCGAGTGAAAAAGAAGGGATACAAACGATGAGCAAGTGCTATACCCACTATGGGAGCTAAAGACAGCAGAAGGGTACTAAAATCTAGTATTCCAATCTCCACCATATACCAAGGAGGAGGGGCAGAGAGGGGTCAGACAGACGGACAGCGGAAAGGGAGCATGCAGCGAGGTACTGGGAAGCGCTAAGGAGGGACTTGGGGGCATATAGTCTCAAATGAATGGGTAGTGGGACAGATCCTCCTGAAACTAGAAGGTAAGACAACGGGAGAAGCAGCGAGGTGACCAAAGAAATGGAGGGCCTTAAGAGGAACAGGGAAGCAAGAGACTGGGTGGAGATAATGGAAGAAGTAGACAGAAGGGCAAAAGAGGCAGACGAGAGACAAGAGAGAGCGTGTAGAGACAAGCAAAAGGAGGAAGAGAAAGAACAGGAGCAGCGAGAGAGGCGGAAGAGGGAGCTAGAAGAGCTCAAAAGATGAAGAGAAGGGGACAAGAAGGCAAAGCAAGTTTTAGTGAAGATGGGAAAGGAGAAAGTGGAAACTAGAGTGACTCATAAGAGAGGGCGCACACATAAGGAGAAGCAGGATCGTGTGATCAGAGACATAAGGGCACAGTGGAGAATGGGCAGGGGAGATGACAAAACGGGAGGCACCACATCTTCCCCTGAATCCCTGGGAGCCATGCTATTACAATCTCAGTCCCATATTGGAACAGCTCCTCCTCCACTGCCACCCCCTCTGTTCCCTTTGTCCACAACAGGCTTGAATGATTTCCCTCACATTGAGAAGGTGTATCCCTGGTGTGGAGCACACTATCCGCTTGTGGGTGAATGAAATGGTCATGTTAAGTCTGCTCATGATATCTCACCCCAGTATGTTTACAGTTGTCTGTCAGGAGTAAAGTAGGGGCAAATATAAATTGTGTTCCCCTATAGAAAGTGTGATATTGTCTGTAAAAGGACGTACCTCCGTCTGTACAAACACTCTAAACAACTCCCTTTTGGGTTTATCATTTCTTGCCTGGTGCACATGCCCCCTGGATACGATGCCAGAAGAAAAGGGTACTTGTTGCAACTGCCTGAATTGGCCCCCTTACACCAAGCTTTCGTTGGAGAAATCCTTTGTGATATTTCTCCTTTCTAAGAAAAGGACCAACCTACTTTTTTCCATCCATCTTTGAACTCTCAAGACTATAAGAAGGCTTTACTGGGAACATTCCTTTGACAATACCGGCATTCCATAGGTCTCTGCAATTGAGGTGAAAACAGCAACCAAGGCAGAGGCATGCTCGGATCCCCAACCATCTACAGGGAAATGTGTGGTGAAGAGCTGTGGACCACGGCTTCTATGCTGGTTGTTGCACTGGAACCAGGATCCTGCTCACTGCAGTAAAATGACCCTCTGTTGGTGTTAGTCAGTGTCTGGAGTGGAATCACAGAACCTAAGGACTCACCTTGTTATGGAGACCCTGGAATTTGCCTCCCATCAACCCAGAAGTCCATAAGCAGCTTTATCCCTGTCTCATCAACTCAAGACGTCTGCGAGCCAGCTCAACAACGGTCAAAGTACTTTGAGCCTACTACGCTCTGAACCTTTGAATTGCTTCCTGCACTTCGAGCCATCCAGGCACAGGAGTGACCAATTGCCACTACTTGGGGTGCAGGGGGCTACTGATTTACATGCTGACTTGACTCGACTCAGCAGAAGCATCATTTCACTGCCTTCTTGACAGCTGCCCTGAACAATTGGAAGCCATTGACTCGACCTTCTCAATGCCGTCACAATCCAGTAGGAGCCTGTACTTTGAACCGGCTCGACGCCCACTCAGTAGTGGGCATGCATGTCTCTAATGTCTCAACATCAGTTTGACTGCAGAGAAAGTGCCTAGAATCCCAGCACAATGTTGAAGAGTCCTTGTCGCCTTGGCACATCTATAAAGGACCATAGTGACTTTTACGCCCATTTCTATACCTTCCAAAGACATATCCTTGTCCATTTAACGCTGCTAAGTCTCTTGCTGTATACACCTGCTTTTCAACCCAGGCTGTCGTTTAACATCACACTTATGCATTCTCTCTGTTTCTTTTACAACAGTGGGGTTTTAGTTTTTTAATTAGTTTGTTTGCACTCATTGTTTTTTTTGTATCCCTATTTGATAGAACCTTGATTGGACATTCGTTTATTTTGGAACTATTGTGTTAACGCTGTTTGGGTTTCTACTGTTATTATCCGACACCCTTCTGAAGAAATAACCTGCCCTAAGCCCACGTTTCCAAAGCGGCGAAGGCAGTACTCCTTTTGGGCTGAACCTGTTTCACCTTTATGATTTGGATCACTGCAGGTTTCGTCAGGGTCGGACTGGGGAATAAAGTTGTCTCGGGCACCAATGAAAAAGTGGTCACAGTTGCAAATGCCAATTAATTCCTTTTGTGACAGACTGTGTGAGTACTTGCCAAGGGGGAGGTTTTTGATCAAATGTGATGCGATTTTGCATTTTAAAGAAAATTCATTCAGTAGCACTGGTCAAAACAACTAGCCGCATGGTGAAGTAACTTATTAAAGTGGCCCACATGGGCCAAAAAGTGCCCCACACTAGCATTTAGTGTTTTTAGTTCGGGCATTACCCTATTGCCCATTAGGCCAGTCCGAGCCTGGGTTGCGTAGTAGTGTGGGGCTGAGTAGGTGTTGAGCCACTCCTCATCTCTGTACCTCATCTCTGTATTATCACAGTTCCCTAGACATTTCAACGCACCTGGTGTTCGAACTTCATGGTCTGTGATGATGGTTGAAATGTGGCCCACGGTTAGAGACTTGGTTCATCTTTTGTGTTGTTTTTTGGAGAAAGTCCACAGCACAAAGTTCTTGAAGCAGGTACTTCCTGGCTGACAGTAACACCTGGAATGAATCATCCAGTTGTTACGGCATCTGGCAAAGTGAAGGAGGCTGGTGTGGTAACGGCCACATGCAGTGGAGGAGAGTTAGGAGTGTATCCACCAAACAAAAGCCATCATTCCAAATCCCTTGGCCTGATTTTCCAAAAATGAAAACTGATGGTTTCACTGTCTTTGACCCGGCAAATAACTGGACAGGCGTGGCAGATTTAACATTCGATGTGTGAACCCGTATTGCCTCCAAAGGACATGGGGGAATGAAATAGGGATTTGAAGCATGAAATCTTACAATTTTACTGCTAGACAAAACAGGGCGGGGGGCAGACACAGTAGTAGGGCCAATCACCTTATCAATATAAGCCCTGGTTACAAAGTTAGCAGTTGTGGTTATAGAACAGAGCGAAGGGGGCTTAAGCATACCCTTGTACTTCTGTTTTGAGTCAGGTCACGGCACACTATTACAGTTACTTGCCACAGCCACATCTGATGTATGTAGATCCTCCACCATTACCACATCTCGTACGGGGAAAGTCACACATGCCTTTCCTTGAAGGCTGCTCCTGCAACTCAAATCATAAATAGAAGATGGCCTCCCTTGGCAAGGCAGACTCCTCCTCCCCCTCACGCCTTAGACAATTACCAGCATGGATGTGAAGTGCAAGGGATTGCAAGATAGATAAATCTTCTTTTTGTTGGATTACCAAGCCAAAGGCACTCGCCGAACTGCAGAACTGTAGTCTCACACTGCCGCACACAGCACACGCTCGGCGCTGTGCCAGGGATTTTAGGGTGGAGCATTGAGACTGCAGAGTAGAAAGTAAAAACAGTCTTTTCCTCGGCACTCGATTCACAGCCACTCCTGCAGAAATGTAGTCTCACACTGCCTCACACCGCGCACGCTCCACCCTACTGCAGGGATTTTAAGGTGGAGCTTTGAGACTGCAGAGTAGAAAGTAAAAACAATCTTTTCCTCAGCACTCGATGCACAGCCTCTCCTGCAGAAATGTAGTCTCACACTGCCTCGCATTTCTACTGGCCTTACCTTTTCCAAAGAGCAATTGAAATGACTCAGATCCTCAATAGCATTTAAACCTGAAATGTTAACTCTTTAATATCTACATTGTTGCTGACCTTCTATGAAACCGCTATGATTAAGCAATCATGCCATTGTGTTGACCAGATATAGTTCCTTTTAAGTTTAGTGCATTAATATGTACACTGCCAATCTTACATACATTCATAACTGGTATAACTTTTTTCTTGGCATTCAGCTGACATTTCCTTGAACCTTTTCTTCAAACTCTTGGATATTATTCATGGTTTGATCATTGGGAAGGCCGCCAACTCGTTTGGACTCAGTTGGGAATCTAAGTGTCATTTATAAAGGATCCCTCCTTTAGACGTCAGGTCGATATGGTTGTTAAAATTGCCCACTACCACATTTGTAATATTAGAAGGATGTCTCTCCTGCTACAAGTGGAACACCAAATCCTATTAACTTTGGCAGCAAGTGTACGGGCTATGATTACGGCATTGCATATCAGTCTACTAGCTGAAGACAATCTTCAGTAAAATTGATGGTGGGACAGAATCGCACCCAGAGAACAATTTAACTCTTCAGGAAATTTGATAAATTCTCCATCCCATAAGACTTTGGGCCAGTTGAGCAAGGAAGACACAAATCAATGACACATCTTAGTTCTATTTTGAGAGATGGTGCCTAACAATGCTCCATCATACTCGGCACATTTTCCAGAATGGTACAATCCTAGACACCCTCTGCATTCACGCTCATTAGCTCAACTAGAGGTCAGATTCCAGAAGACAGAGCTTAGAGGCAAGTTTCTAGAAGTGCAGCACAGTCGTCTATGGATTCTATCACCCTTGAATATAAGATTGTGCTCTCAACTGAGCAGTTATAAATGTTCTCCAAAACATTATTTCCTCACTGCTTGAGTAACTTAAGTATTTTCACTTTGTTCAAATTTTATCTGGATGAGAAAGTAATTGCTCATTGTCGTTTGTGATGTTATGCAGTTCACACTGTTTCTGTTAATGCTGGTCTATATTTTCTTGTATGTATTGCCTGTATAGCATCATGACACTGTTTTTTCGGGTCTCATTTTGTGGTTGCAAAATATATTTACTACTGCTGCAAATATTACTGACACCTTAAAGTTATAATTATTGATTTTTCTTAAATTCTTTACTGTTACAGAGAAAGAGCACATGTTCAACGTGTAAGGTGACAAGACATTTCGATTTTTTGGGGGGTCCAGCAGGTGGGGGCAGTCTGGTCAGTTGTGTAGCTAGGATTCCTTGACAGGTTGGGCATGCACCATAAACTTGTGGGTTTAAGACAAGGGGCTCTGTAAATGAAAGGAGACATATTTGTTTTAATTGGATCATTTTCTTAAGTCGGCTGCCTCTAACCAAGCAGACGTTTCAGCTTATATAGTTATCACAAACATTTAGCTAAAAAGAACAATTTGTACAATTGAACCAAATTCCCCTTCAATTGTAACCACATTAGTTTTACTACTATACCATAAAACACTGTAAGAATCAAAACCCGGACCAGGTTGGGTTTTGCTGAAATTAGACTTTATTCATAAAGTTCAAACCAAAAGAAATTATAGTCCAAAAACTCCTTGAGAGTTACTTCACTCTCAGGCAGCCTTCCAGGGACGTAACTTAGTACTCCTAAGTTTCCTTTGTGTCCGGATAGGCCCACCAGTCGTTCCTTCTCTCCTCGTCCTCTCCGTATGACTGGAAAAAGCATCAACAAAGTGTAGATCAGTTCCCAGGCTTTTATTTGATGTGAGTGACTTGCTTCCCCACCAATGGAAACCTTCCCTGTCTATGGGGCTTCCCATTGGTTGATTCAGCCATGCCCCGCCTCCCTTAAAGGCTGCTGTCTGCTTTCGTAGCACCTGGTTCTCCCGCTTGTCAAGAGAAACCCGTTCCCAGTCCTGTCGGTCCCATGAGACCCCCCTTTGGAAGACCCTGGCCACTCTCCTTCCTCCTGCCACGTGGGCCAACACATCCCGGCTCCTGTAGAGTGGGCCGCCTCACCGAGCAAGCCGCCTCTCCCTCTGTATCTTTCCTGGTGGCGAGAGAAGCTCGGCGGGCTGTGCGGGTCTGCGCTCCGCGGCTGCTTAAATCTCCTGCAGGCTCGCCGCCACCAGCTCGGACCCCGAGCCACAAACTTCGACGTTGGACCCGGCAAACCCAGGTAAGGACAGGAGGGATGGGGATGCACTTTCCGCCTCGCGGCCAACTGCCACGACCCCGTGGAGTCCCGCTACCCCTTCCACTTTGGGTCCCACCTCACAAACACATAGCAAAAGAAACTGTGCTATGAAGGCACCTGTTTGTAGACATTGTATGGCAAGCGGATGCATCTTTTTTTGTGTAATGTGGCAACACATTTTAAGGGCCTGATTTACAGAATTTTCTGTGTGCTGAATAGTGGCTTTGTGCACCAATCAGCAATACAGGTGCACATGAGATGCTGCACGATTACAGGTAGCACGCTATGCCACGCCATGCTTCCGGCCTTTAAGAACTGAGGTTCGGACCCTCTGCGGTAAAACCCTTGCAGGACAAGGCCACAGTGTTGAGCTACACAGGTGCGCAGGAGACACTGGCTGATTACATGTAGGACGCTATGCTACATCCACGCTTACGAGCCTTTAAGAACCAAGGTCCGGACCCTCTGTGGCAAAGTGCTCGTAGGACAAAGCCGTGGTGTTGAGTGACGCTAGTGTTTGGCAACGATGGGGTAGCAGTGCAGATTGCGAGCACTGATGACTTCACCATCCTTTCTGCATCAGCAAGATTAGATGGTGCACGGAACGTTAGCACTGAAACACTCCACGCATCCCCCCGACCTTGTGCCCCTCTCCCTCTGCACATGCGTTTTACCCTGCAACTAGCCCTCGCACACCCCACCCCACCCGCTCACCTTCGCCCTTGCCGATGTGCGCTCTGTCGCAAGTTTGGCCGTGTGTGCTCCCTGCAACCTAGGCCACATGCGCTCCCTCACATCAGGCCGTACTACTACTTAGGCTGCTTGTGCTCCCTCACAACTTAGGCCATGTGCGCTCCCTCGCATCAGGCTGCTCCCCCTATTAGGCTGCGTGTGCTCCCTTGCAACTCAGGCTGTATGTGCTCCCTTGCATCAGGCTGTGCTACTACTTATGCCACGTGCGCTTCCTCGCTTATGCTCATGCACTCCCTCGCATCAGGCTGCGCTACTACTTAGGCTGCGTACGCTCCCTCACCACTTAGGCCATGTGCGCTCCATGGCAACTTATGCCGCGTGCACTCCCTCGCAACCTATGTCGCATGCGCTCCTTTGCATTTTATGCCCCCCCGCATCCCGTATACGTTTCCCCTCCTAGCATTTTTCATTACCTTTCTCTCAAATCTTTTGCTCCTTCGTTCTCTGACCTATTGTATTGTCATCCCCTGTGCAGTGTTTCCCCGGTCATTGCAATGTTTTGTTTTTTCTACTGTCCAATTGCATTGCCAGCTTTCCTCTACTTCTAGGTTCCTTCGGTGTGTATTGTGCCTGTTTAATTGGGTTTCTGTACTGTACTTTGACATTGCTATTGTTTTCCCTACTGTATTGATATTGTGTTGTTCTCTATGTTATTGGCATTCCATTGCACTGACTGCATTCTTTACCTCTGGGTTTCCTTGGTTGTGCATTGTGCTTTGATGTTGGTTTCTGTATTGCACCTTGATATTGTAGTTCCTTGTGTTCTTGTTCGATGTTGTGCTCCCCTCTCTGTTGTGTCCCCCCTTGGGCCCCTCCTGTCTGCCCCCAGTGTTACCCCCCCCTGCTAATTGGGCTCAGCCCTCACCACCCTCTTTCCGCCCACACGCTCTACGGTGCACTCTGTTTCCCCTATCTTCTCTAACTGCTATTCTATTGACTATCCTGTCCCTCTCACTGGGTCTTGCAGGATGACGCTCAAAAGGAACATCATGGGCTCCAGCCCAGGCCTCCCTATCGCTGATACCTACACCAGTGCTTCCTCCAGACAGACCCTTACTGATATCCTCTTTGTTGTTCCCTCTCCAGGCCGATGGGCCCCCCATATGGTCTCTGTTCTCTCTCCTTTTTTCTCATCTCCCATTAATGGTGGCACCCTGTGGGAGGCCATCCTGGCCCCCTTCACTACTCTAAGACCATCATTAATGTCTACTTAAATGGTACCGTCTTGGTCCACGAGCCTCAGGCCAATCTCCTCCTTTTGATAGACGCTTCCCGTGCCTCACCAATGTCCTTTCTTCTCCTGCTACCCCTACTTACCCCTCTTTAGCTCCTCTTCTGCCTCCTTCCTCTGCCACCTCTCCAGAATCCTCCGCTGCTTCGTTTGCCACCGTGTTGCCTCCTTCCTCCATCACCTCTCTGGCACCCTCTGCTGCTTCTTTGGCCACCATGTTGCCTCCTCCCTCAGCTAACTCTGCGGCACTCTCTTCTTCCTCTCTGACACCCCTACCATCTCTTCCTTCCTCCTCGGTCCATTCTCGGGCACCTCCAACACTTCCACAGGGCGTACCTCTGACCTGTACCCCTCCATGGAAGTCCTGCAAAGGTGGAAACCTGTTCCACATCGCTACTCTTAACTCTTGCTCTGCTGTCAAACACTCCTCTGACATCTGCTGTCTCCTGGAAGAGCTTGATTTGGATGTACTCGTTCTCAATGAGATTTGGTTCACGGTCAGCTCTGTCACAAGTTTTGACACTGTCCTTCCTGATGGCTACACGACCCTCTCCGAACCCAGAGGCAACTGTCCTGGCGGGGGAGTAGCCATGATTTTCCCAGAGAAGATCCCTGCTTCTGTTATTGCAACGCAGGATTACTCCTTTGAATGGCTGGTCTGCAGGCTCTCTATCTCTCATGGCCTCTCTCTCACTGTGGTCACAATCTACAGGCCGCCTGGCCAGGTTGCCCTCTTTCTCTCTGAGTGGGCGGACCTCTCCTCCTGCCTCCTTGCCTCTACCTCTCAACTTCTCCTCCTCAGAGACTTGAACATCTACCTGGATGCTAGTAGCCCCTCTTCAGGGCTCTTCTGTATCCTGTGTGACTCTTTCTTTCTCTCTATATGCTTCCCTCTGGTCTGAATCACTCTGCAGGGCACACATTAGATGTTCTGATCTCTTCAGACCTCCCCCTCTACCAACCCTCTCACCACTGCTCTTTCTTGGAGTGACCACTTTCTTCTTTCCTCCCACCTTTCTCTCTCTATCCCTCAGGTCCAGCCAACCCCAGCTCTTCCACCCACCTTCTCGGTCATCCGGCCCATGAAGCGTGTGTCAGTAGAGGCTTTCGCTGATACTTTCTCTCCTCTGTCTAGACCTTTGGCTAACTCACACTCTGACACGGCCTTCTTTAACCTTCATCTCTCTATCTCTAACACTCTTGACGTCCTTGCCCCTGTCATGAGGATTTGTTTGAAGCACACATCCAAGTGCAACTTGTGGTACGATTCCGACCTCAGCACCCTTAAAGGCAAGTGTAGGGCAGCTGAGAGGAAGAGGAGGGCATCAAGCGCATCCTCTGACAAACTGGCCTGTCTCTCTAGCAAGAGAGCCTACATCGAAGCCCAGATCTCTGCAGCTTCTAACAACTCGGCTGAACTTTTCAAAATCGGCAAGGAGCTGGCCAACTGTGTTGCAGTCTCTACCTCTCCCTTTCCCTACCAGGCCATCTGCAGGGCTCTGGCTTCCTACCCATCTGACACCCAAGGTCCCTTTTCAGCCATTTCTCTTCCTCCTTTCCCCTGTTCACTCCTGATGATTTTTCTAGACAAGTCCGATCCATGAAAGTCTTGTCAAAGCAGGTTTTCCCCTGCTCTTCCAGAACCTACAAGTACCACATCAACACCCTTGCTCCAGACTTGGTCATTTTCTGCAATCACTCTTTTGCCACTGGAACCTTCAGTTCCCCCATTAAGCACTCCCTTGTGCACCCCCTTCTAAAAAAGCCCTCTGCTGATCCTTTCTCTCTGGCAAAGTATCACTCAATCTCACTGCTCCTTTCCTGGGCAAACCCCTGGAAAAGCTGCCCATCTCCCAGCTTAATCTGCACACTGAATCTGTTGGTTGTCTCCATGACCACCAGTCTCACCTCAGAGCGGCCAAAAGCACGGAAACTGCTCTCTTGAAACCTGTGAAGACTTGCTCTCTAATCTTGACTCTAACCTTCCTTCTGTTCTCATTCTCCTCAATCTATCCTCTGCTTTCAACACAGTCAACCACACCATCCTGCTCAATCGCCTCCGTGACAACCTGGGTATCTCTGGTAAGGCCCTGTCTGGTTGAACTCCTTTCTCACTGGCCGACCCTCCCAGGTCTAACTTGGGTCTTTCCTCTCTTCTATCTCTCTTTCTACTAGTGATGTTCCCCAGAGATCTAACCTTTCTCTCTGGCTTTTCCAACACTACCTTGCACCTCTTTCCCACAGCATCGCTATATTCTTCTCTAACTTTCAGTGTTATGCAGATGAAACCCACCTCTCCTTCAGGCTCCCCTCAGCCACCTCTGCTCCTTCTCTCATACCAGACTGTCTGGCTGCAATTCAGGAGTGGTGTGCCACCAACGATCTGTGCCTTAATTCCAGTAAGACTGAGATCCTCCTCATCAGGACACCTGCTCCCACCTTTCCTCTCTCTTTCTCTGGCTGCCCTCCCCGATCCATCTTCCTGCTCCTTCCTGTGAGGCTAAGAATCTTGGTGTCATCTTCGACTCCGCCCTCTCCTTCTCTCCTCACATCTCTAACGTCTCTAAGAAGTCACAATATCAGCTGCACCTCCTCAGAGGTATTCTGCCTTTTCTCACTTTCCCCTAGAAGCTCACTGTCCCCAGAGCCCTAGTCCTCCCTAGGCTGGACTATTACAGTTTATTTCTAAACCTGTGTGCCTCTACTCTTCGACCTTTACAACGTATTCAGAACAGAACTGGGAGACTTGTCCTTGGCCTCAAGCCCAGGGATTGTATCTCGTCAGCTCTGAAATGTCTCCACTGGCTCTCTGTGGCTGCAAGGATCAAGTTCAAGACCCTTTGCATCGTCCACAAGGCTTTCTGGGGCCACAATACCTCCAACATTCTCTTCCTTAACATCTTCCTTCTCGAGCTCCCCACTCATCCACCTCCAACTCTCTGAGGATCAGACACTTCTCTAAGCAGAGAGTGGTAGTTGTAACTCTTTCTTCTGCTGGGGCCTCCCTCTGGAACAGCCTCCCTGCCTCTCTGAAACTTGAGCAGAACCATCTCCGGTTCCGGAATCAACTCAAGACCTTGTGTTTTCTCTCTTCCTCTCCCTTGCTGATGTCCCTGACTGCTCCGTACACTGGTCAGCTGGCCACCCAGTGAAACTCGGGCCCAGCCTCCTGCTTGTGTAGTTTCCCTTGCACTGCCTCTGGGCTGCACCAGCACTTAAGGGTCTGTATCTGCAACACCACAGTCCCCTGTCTCTCTGCACTTATGAGCCACCCGCCAGCAGCACTTATTGAGTTACCTGCACTTTCTCCCCGCCTCCCACACCTGTGGCACGTCTCCCCTTCCCTCTTCCCTGACCTTGCATGATCTGAATGACACAAGGCCTAGTAAGATAATTGTTTTGTCTTCCCTCTGTCCCCCCACTCCCTGTTTTGTCACGCCTAGAAACACATGTGTACAGGTGTATTATAAATGACTTATATCATATTGTTGGGATGCAGTTATGGGGGACCCCACACAGTATCGTCAGGCTGATGCTTTGGTTGAGGGGAGACGGCACTCAGTATTGCCAGGGTGCATGATTTTGCGGATGAGGGGGGGTGTATAGGTGTTATGGGTGTTCCAGCCGTTACTTGGGCTTGGGGTTACGTTGTGGTTCAAATTCCATATAAAACGCGGATCGCGCATAGCATGCTTTGGTGTGCAGGTACGCGCAAAGTGGTGTTACTCGCAGAGTGCTTTGCACGGTCTATGCTCTTATTCTATAAATCAGGCCCTAAGTGTCCTAACAAAGGAAATCATTTGTTCGACCTTTAAGCACACCTTCTGGAAATAAAATAAACTAACTTTAAAGCACCTTACAAACTGGTTTAGTTTCTGATTCAATTTGTTGTCATACATGATTAGATTTCTAAATGCACATGTGCTGGGATCTTGAATTCAGATGAGCCAATTGCCCAACTTCACATGCAAGTGGGTACTGTTTGATGCCATGGGCAAGAGACGAGATGGCATAATGCTGTCCGTATTGTTGGGTCACTGCCTGCTGCCCACGCCGCGCGAATTAGCATATGCCGTCGTGTCTAGAACGACTGCACATGGCCTCTTTGCAAAGCCCTCGTTAACAGCAACTGAGTTAAAGTGTGAGTTCCCCCATGAAAGCCTGTTATGTAATATTTTCCAAGAACGCATATGGAGCGAGCATTGAATTCCGTAGGCAAGCTCTGCGCCGGATGTTTGTGTTAAACATTGCAACGATGATTACACCTTGAAGTGAACAGACACAATCATATACTTTAATAAACCTCATTATTAAAATGCTGTTGGGCCAACAGTATAACTTTATTTTATCGCAGCTAAATAAAATCATATCGTTCCTTTCCTATCGCTTTAGCCTTTTTTGTTCTTCAAAGCGTGGAGTTTTCTTTTTCTATTTCTAATGTGGCTTTTTTTTATTTTAAATTTCAATATTCCGTGGGCGGCTAATGTGCTACTTGTCCTTTATACAGAGCTGGTACATTAGTCACCTAATTGGCGAGTGGAGAGGCTAAAGAAAAGTGCCTTCCAAGTGAAGTTCAGTCGAAGCAGCTCCAGTCTGCCCTGCTCTGGCCTCTTCCTTCAATGTGTGATGTGTGTGTGTTTATGGACGGTGCATATGTTGGAATATTGGCGCATCACTGAAGGCGCACGTGGGTGTAATAAGAGAGAGCCAGAGCTCAATTACAGTGGAGACGTCAAACACTCATCCTACCCGGTGTCAAAAGCGTCCCGCTGGCCTCGCCCTGCCACTGATTGCTGCACTGCTTGTCGACCCTCAACTATGAAACGTGTTTTCCTGGCGGCATCTCTGACTTCCTACTGGTGAATGTGTGTATGTCTGTGTACGTTTCCTATAACACAAGTACCAGACCACATTGTGTGCAGTAACTGAACTATAACTGAGTCACTGAACGTATGGCAGCGCTAAGTGGACTATTCCCTGAGGAGCCCATTATATTCCAGTGTCGGCCATTTTGTTGGCATATATAAGCATTGGATTGGCAGTAGCTGGTCGTTTTATGGCAGTAGCTGGCCTACGTGTCAGGTATTGATTATGGATGAATAACTGAGCCTCTTTAATTGCACTGCCAGAACATCCAAAGACACACAAAGTCTCTCACACACACACACACACACGCACACGCACACACACACACACTATCTCTCGCTCTCTCTCAGGAGGAATACATATATAAATAACACAATTAAGGAGACAGCAAGTACAATTGCAATAACAGCTTCGCTTCGGGCAAAGCCTATAAGAGCATAATACAAAACACATCACCCTGTAAAACGCACACATTACAAAAAAACACAATTAGATACAATACTTGCTACATGCAGCAAGTGTTGTGGCCAGTTCTGAAGGTCACATCTGGAGCAATGTGTCCTTTTTGTGTGGCCAGGGATTTATGGGCATACATTCGGAGTGTGGTTTCTGTTCTGCAGTATTGTGGTGAGGTCTGGCGGCCAGTGTGTAGAGACCATTATTATCTTGGCATGTTCAGAACTATTCTCGAAGGCCATATTTGGACTATTCTCGTCTCTTTTGTGGGGCAAACGAACAACAGGACTTTGGATCCGTTCTGCGATGTGAGTGTCGGTTGTTGGTGTGTGCCACAGCTAAGTGCACTTTAAAAAAAAAACTTTTCCTAAGGCAACGTCTTTAGCCTAAAGTGATGAGGCCAGGAGGATAGTGATGGGGTAACGGTTTGTCTTGAAAGTAAGACAACGCAGAGCAACACAGGTTCAAATCTCGCTCCCGCGTTTAGAGACTGGCCATCGGTATTAAACCCATTATATAGATTTATTAATTTAATCAATGAGATATAGTTGCTGAACTGACCAGAAATTTGCAAAGCCTGGCCCGGGATAGCTTAGATTCCTGTTTAATATTGATCCTTGTTTAGGTCCTCCAGGCAAGGTGGGTTTGTGTGCATGGTGTGCAGGTATATTGTGCTGTGTTGTATGGTGGGTTTGTGTGCATGGTGTGCAGGTATGTTGTGCTGTGTTGTATGGTGGGTTTGTGTGCAAGGTATGCAGATATATTGTGCTGTGTTGTATGGTGGGCTTGTGTGCATGGCATGCAGGTATAGTGTGCTGTGTTGTATGGTGGACTTGTGTGCATGCTATGCAGGCATATTGTGCTGTGTTGTTTGATGGGTTTGTGTGCATGGTATGGAGATATATTGTGCTGTGTTGTATGGTGCGTTTGTGTGCATGGTATGAAGGTATATTGTACTGTGTTGTTTGGTGGGTTTGTGTGCATGGTATACAAGTATATTGTGCTGTGTTATATGGTGGGTTTGTGTGCATGGTATGCAGGTTTGTTGTGCTTTGTTGTATGTGAGATCTCGTTCCACACCTACAATTTCACATAGCCATACTTTCAGTACAGCAACACACGTTAACACAAAATACATGTTTCTGTTCAACATCCAGAGGTTTAGTCCTATAAAAACCCATATAGCCAAACACCTGCAAACACACACACAGACACACACGCATATCCATCGAAGGCCACAGCCATCCAACAACCTAGCCCAAACACATAGCTGTCAAACTCCCTACCTTAACATACTAACATACACATTGAGGACCACAGGCATCCAATATACTACCTTAGAACACAAACTCACAGCCATCCAACTCCCTACCTTAAAACACAAGCATAGACACACACACACAGATGTTACTACATTGCATGCTCTGTTCAATAAAATACACATATTTAAATCAATAACGAAAACATCAAGCCCCCATCAAGTTGTGTGCACAGTTTTATCCTAAGTGCCTTATCTGGCGTTTTGGTTCAATTTATGGGACGCTCATCGGAAATATGATTCCTACATATTTCACCAAATATTCACCAAACATATTACAGTAACATCCCATGCAGATACCTTCTACACAAAATAACACAAGAAGCCTCTGCAGAAAACAAGCAACACATTCAAAGCCAGTGAACTATATCTCTGGGTAGGCGCAACATACTTTTCTGCTAGATCACCTGGACAACCTGTTTGGGTTGTCAGGGCCAGCACTAAGATGGATACATTCTTTCCTGACAGGTGGAATGTAGCAGATATGTCTGGCGGGCATTGTTCAGAGCTAATTCCATTCACCTGAAGAGTCCCCCATGGTTCTGTCCTTTTTCCCCTGCTCTTTAATTCCTAGATGTTGCTCCTGACTAGGCTGATCGAAGAGTTTGTCCTTGGTTTTTAGATGTATGATTTGCAGACAACAACCTTGGCTCAATCTCCTGTGATACAAATTAGATTGTCTCCCGTCTGGTCTCGGTCCACGCCTGGATGGGGGACAACTGGTTGCGTCTATGCACAGGCAAGTGAGAGGTGCTCCTTCTTGGTGATGGCCCCAACCCAGAAGCCCTCTCTTTCATCACCTTTCTAGCTGAATTGTGAGATCTCTTGACGCTGTTAGGTTATTGTGGAATATGGGTGTTATTTCTGTTAGTCATCCATTCCTTATATGGTTATTGCCTGTTTTGTTTTGTCCCCGGTCTATGATCGACTCTGTCCACATCCTCATAAACTGGCTCATCAATTGTTCTCTTCTTTGTGCTATTGTACAGTCACCCACTGATCGAAATGGACATCCCTGTTCTTCAAATAAATACACATACAAGAATAAAAAAATCTTATTTGCCCAATTCCATATGATGCAGTATATTGTGCAATTTCATTGACATGATAAATGAGGCAAATACAAGCAAGCAAATGGATGTGAGCAATTTAGATATGAGAAGGGTTAGTGCCATAACACTGACCACAAGCTAAGGCCTGGTACTGGCTCTCCTTCATGACCCTGAACTTATAATTGGATGTACCTGGTCATTTGAAAATGGTCAACAGGCTAGATTGACCAATAGTAGCATCTGTTAGACATGTCCATCTGATTGACCAGTCTCTGACAGGGAGAAGTGGGGGGATAATACAGGATGGTATGCAGTGATAAAATCGGGGCAAAAATGTCGCGTATACAAAAAATCGCTGTGGTTTGACTCGGTAAAGGTGAACTCCATTATACCATTTAAGGGGAGCAGAGGTTGCGGGGGTGTTACCCACTCCCCATAAATGGTATAATGGGTCCACGGGGTTGCGGGGGTGTCCCCTGCTCCCCTTAAATGGTATAATGGGTCTAGGGGTTGTGGGGGTGTCCCCTGCTCCCCTTAAATGGTATAATGGGTCAACGGGTTTGCGGGGGTGTCCCCTGCATCCTTTACATGGATTGCGGCAGCAAAACCACAGCATTTTTGCCGCAATATTTTGTAACCACAACAATTCTTGCCGCAATTTTAACACATGGGACCAACAGGATGAAGTGAGGGCAGAGAGCACAGTGGGAGGGGGTGGTGAAAAACTGGGGCCTGGGAGAGGAAAGGAGTTTGGGGTAAGTATGGGGATTGGAAAAGGCAGTAGCGGGGAGGTTAGGTGAAGGGGCTGAAATGTGGGGTCGGGAAACACCACCTGATAAAAGAGAACAGGATGAGGTCAGGGGAGGGGTGGGATGTAGTGGTGGAAAGTGGAGTCCAGGGAGGAGAGGAAAACAGGGTGCGTGGAAGGGGTTTGAGAAGGATGTTAGAGGGTGGGCTTGGGTGTCTATTGCAATCTAGACCTAGTTCCAGTCTCAGCTCATGCCCGGGTTCAAGGGAAGAAACTAGCGATGTACTTCACAGGGCAGGAATCAAGCTGCATAGTAAACAGAAGCACACTAAAATAGGGGATGTGCCATCAAAATGCCCAAAGCATCAACTAAAACCTCCAGGTCGTAGTCAATGATAAAAGCAACTTCATCATACCCATCGTGATGCAGACAAACCATCTTGAGTGAAACCCCAAAAATCCTAGGGCAACAAGACGTCGGAGTGGTTCCCCTAAACGCCGGGCCCTGGAATTGTCCTGACTATAGGCTTACACGCTTGAAACAAATGCACACACAGGAGTGGGCTGCCTTATAAGTAGATGGTGGCAGATGCAATCTTCCACAAACAGTGTTTCTGAATAAAGGGTTTGGGACCAAAGAACTGTGCACTAAGAATGGCCATTGATGTAACCTGCTTCAGAGGAACGACGGCTAGCGTCCAACCTAGGAGTGAGCGCACTGCGAAGGACAATGGAGCGTAATCCGACAACACCTTTCATGAACACTTTGTCGTTGCTGCTGTACCAACAAGGGCCACTACGTCCACAGCAGCTAGGGCGAGAGAAAGTGGTGTCACTTCTGTTCCTCACAAAGTGCAGAGAAGTGCTGGATCCGAGCAGCAACAATGGGTCAAGCCAAAGAACAGGTTGATTAATTCTATGGGGAAATTTTAATAAAAATCTTTAATTTTTTATTTTTTATGTTCGCCCTCAAGTGAGGTACTTAAGGTATCTTGAAAAACTGCTTCATAGATGAAAGAAATGATTTTATTGGGTTTCTCTATCCACAGGATATTAAAAAGGACAGTACAAATAGACTTCTTTCTATTATGTATTTATGTTCACTTGTCTTAGAGATAGCGTCCAGTTTTTTTCGGTTTTGCTTCGGGATTAAACTTTCCCATTTTCCTCTTCTATTCTGATCTTTATCATTGTTTCTTCAGAATTCAGTTTGGAAATTTTTAAGCGTTCCCATGTTCCCATCTGTTTTATGGGAGATCATGAATCAGGGAGTCCGGCGAGTTGTAGACTGATTGATTATTCGTCTAAGACTCTCCCTGATATTCGAGGCCACAAAAAGCCAAAGCCTACCGGTTTCAGTGGCAAGAACGCCACATTGATCAGGGCTGGGCAGACGTATTAGGAGGTTGGCTTGTCTACGTCTAGAATGCTGGTCGGATGGTACCAGGGGATCCCACCTCTTCTTGATCTTTATTTCTCGTGTGTTGTTCCAAGGTGGTGTCTCGCGGAATATTTTTTGCTCTTTTTCTAGCTCTCTTTTTTGTGCGTTTTGGGTAACCACGATCCTGTAGTTTGCAATAGAGTTGGCCTGATTGTTGTTCATATGCTTGCAGAGTCGAGCAATTTCTGCGGTACCTCAGGAATTGTCCAAAGGGTAAGTTATCATATGACCTCTACACTTTGAGCACTAATTTTTTAACTACTAGTAACAATCATTGTTCGTCCTTGCTGGAAAGAGCTTAAAATATGTCTCTTCTTTCCAGTTTCTAGAGCATGTCAAGTATTTCATGCCTTTTGGGAAGTGCAATACCTATCCTCCCCAACCACATGGACATCCATGGGGACCCCTCTAACTAGGTAAGACCTAGTCTTTAACTTTGCACATTATAGCACCGCTGTAATACACCTCTGAGATCATAATGGTGCTATTTTTTCTGTTCCCTCCCTCTTTCTTCCCCTTCATTTATAGGTGGGATCCCCTGGTACCATCCGACCAGAATTCTAGACGTAGACAAACCAACCTCTTAATACGTCTGCCCAGCCCTGATGAATGTGGCGTTCTTGCCACTGAAACCGGTAGGCTTTGGCTTTTTGTGGCCTCGAATATCAAGAAGAGTCTTAGACGAATAATCAATCAGTCTACAACTCGCAGGACTCCCTGATTCATGATCTCCCATAAAACAGATGGGAACTCTTAAAAATTTCCAAACTGAATTCTGAAGAAACAATGATAAAGATCAGAATAGAAGAGGAAAATGGGAAAGTTTAATCCCGAAGCAAAACCGAAAAAAACTGGACGCTATCTCTAAGACAAGTGAACATAAGTACATAATAGAAAGACGTCTATTTGTACTGTCCTGTTTAATATCCTGTGGATAGAGAAACCCGATAAAATCATTTCTTTCATCCATTAAGCAGTTTTTTAAGAAACCTTAAGTACCTCACTCGAGGGCGAACATAAAAAATAAAAAATTAAAGATTTTTATTAAAATTTCCCCATAGAATTAATCAACCTGAGCTTTCTATTGTGTTAACATATAAGGGTATACTCAGGTCTGAGACCCCGTTGTTGGTCCTTTTGTGCCAAGTCAAGCCAAAGAACACCAGAAAAAGGTGGAACTTGGGACATATCGAAATGATGAGTTGCAAACATTGAAACTGTCTCCTGTCTCACAGGCTCATCGGAATCCTAAAGCTAAGCCCTTTCAGCAGGTCTATGAAAGGGGTCCCATTTTCTCCAACTGTTTGTTTGGCATATTTAATTGACTCCCCCATCCCTCTGCGACGCCGGTTCCCTTCGCTTATGTGCATGGCAACCAGCACTGCAGGGTCCACTTCTTTATTTTATTTAAACGTTTTCCCAGAGGGAGCGGGGGCCACCTCCGCCATCTCCTTTGCCCCTGCAACCCTTTCTTCCCTTGTCTGCTATAATGTAAAGGTATGGTAAAGGTATGGTAGAATTCTTTGCAATTTCCAGCTGCATGTAATTTTGGTGCAGCCGAAATTCTAACAATTCTACAGTTTTTTTTTTCGATCTTTCATACGGATACCATCTGAATGAGCGCATCTTAGATTAATTCATTCATATGTCCTTCTTCCCCCGCAAATAAGGGGGCATTGATGTGCATTTAAAATCACATTCTGAATTCATAAACATGATGCACTTTTAAATGTGCAGAAATGAGGTCGTCCCTCTGCGCCTCTTGGGGGAGGGGCGCAAATCAGGGCATGATTTTTTCTTGGTGTGACAGCCATAATTTTAACCACATCTGTCACACTTGTATTTCCATTCCCTTAATATGGATGGAAATGCTTTTATATTCTCTCTAGCATTTCATTTAACATCAAGTCTTGGTGAAATGCGCTCTAGCGACCACATGGTTGTTGCGAGCGCGCTCCCAACACTAATGTATGTAAGGGAAGGGGGATGGACAGCGCATCTTTGCCCCACTGTTAAGCCCCTCCTGAAATGTTCAAGTCACCTTTGAGAATAAGGTGGCCCGAGCACTTCTGCAACGAGCGCACATTCAACGAGTGCATTCTCTGCACTCCTTTCACTTGCGCTCATTTATGAGAATCTTGCCTCCCAGCATTGAAAGGAAGAAAAAAAAGTGCCACCCACGGAAGGGCCTCGGGTGGCTGAGACAGCGGGCGGGGATTGTGTATTCTCATCCACTGTTCCAGCCACCTGATTGGCTGAGCACCCTTCCCTGGGTGCACATGCACTGTCCTGCCCGCTTGAATACATCACCTTTCAGAGGGCACTCCTGACACAATTGCACAGTGCAAGGCATGTTTCTGTGAAATGGTAAAACAGAAAACAAGAAAAAAACATTTCTATCCCTGTTTGAGAAATAGTAATGCATGTGGGACAGCAGGACACCGCCGCTGTTCCACTTACACAATAATGCATGACACAGATGTGAATTGGCCCTGCCATGCAATGCACCTGCAACTACACCTGTTTCATTTAGGTGCAAGGAGGGTGCATTTGTATTGTGAGTGTTTTAAAGTGCATCCCATTTGTGCATACAGTATGTGCTTTGAGCCCCCTTACTTGCATAAATCCACCTTGTGGAATAGGCTATGCATTTTATTGGCGGCAAGTCTTGAGATGAGCTTGTACATCTCATTACCTGCAGGAATACACGCTTTGAGAATCTGCCCCATTCAGGACATTACAGATGAGACACTGAATGCAGAGAGAGGGATTGTCAGTAGACTCAGATATTAATGCTTGAACATCTCACCCCCAGAACAGTCTACTGATCTTTTTGCACAGTTGAATGAGCCCCCTCTGCCATGTTCCCCTTTTCCCATATTGGGTACTGAAGAGGATTAGCTTCAGTGGGTTGTCTGTGCCATTAATGAGTGAAGCAGAATAATGGGGTCAAATTCACAGAGTTCCAGTAAGGTTTCTCAGAAGACTCCACCTTACTTGGGACATTCTGTCCCATCCTGGGTTTTGCTTTTACTTTAGTGATATTGGAGCCAAATCTATTCCATTGTCATAACCTAAGAGTGCAACACCCATAATGCAATTGATGCAGAAATGAAAGTCTAGGATTGGGGCATGGTGTTCCCTTTGCTACCCATCGCAAGCAGGAGACTCTTCCCCACAGCCTGCATCACAACTATTGCAAACATCAGCCTACCTAGCAGCAAAGCCCAGAGGCTCAAGGGGGACACACTACTCTAGGAACCATGGCATTGTGATGCTCATGACTACACTGGCATGCAATGGGAAAACCAGGAAACAGTCCTTCTCTTGCTATGCCCCAGCCTACTGGAACTCCACTGCAGTAGCAATCAGGAGTGCTCCTATGCTTCTGCAACTCGGCAAGGAATTCAAGACCCGGCCCCCCAGAGAATGGCTAGGGGTCACTTAGGACCTGGTACTCTTAGACTATATCCCCCCGGTGTAGTATGGGATATCCAAGCTCCTATAACCTGTAACCTGGCCTTTCACTGACACCTGTCGATGCCTAATGACCTTTACAGCACTCTGTTGCTTCATAGCTAGGTGGGCACTATGTAAACCGAAATGAAAATGGTGAAGGCTACTTTTTATCGAATGCATCAGTGAGGATTTGATGATGCTCATTGTCAGAGCATCGGTCTCTAAAAAGGTAATAGTTTAATGTTCTCTGCACTCCACCTATTTTATATTTAGAATTTTTTGAATTATTTAAAAAAATAAGGTTGCAGCAAGATTCACCAGGGTGAATGAAACATCACCTAGGTGTTTGTCAAAAATGCAACACAAATCAACACTGTATTAACCACACACTACAACAAACTTTAATTCTTCATATAATCTGTGAGATCTTCTCTCCAAGCCAGGGGGAATGACTCCCTTCCCCAGGCATACTATTGTGTCCACCCTGTATCTTCCCTACCAGGAGAATGACTCCCTTATCCTGGTATATGTGATCCCTTCACAATGCCCACAAGGGCTGGACCAGGGGCAATGACTCCCTTCCCTTGGTTCCTGGTACTATGTTTGCATCTGTTCTGGCTCTCGCCAGTACTGTGTTTCAACCAGCCTCCCTTCACATATACATCAATGTCCCAAACCTCTATCTGGGTCTCAGTGGTTCTCTTCCAGCCACTGAGGTGAGGCTGTCCTCCTTGAGTCCATATTCTTTACTGCTTGGAGCCCCAGACCCTACTCTGGTGGTCAGTGGTTTTAGGGCTGCCATTGGGATGAGGACGTACCCCTTGGATATTTTCTCTGTTTTTCTTAGTGCCGCAGGACCTTCTTGATTCACTTTCTTTATCCCTAATGACTCTTGTCTTATTACTGGAAGGAGGGAGAGCACTCCTGATGCATAACTTTACACCCTGCATCCACTGCTGCTCTCCCTACACCAACCATTTTGAGGTTGTCGGTGCATCTCTGGGTTTTCCAGGGATGGCAGTCCTTTGGCTCGGCTCCGCAGGATTCTCCCACCGGCTTATGCTGTCTGGCATTGTCTCCTCTGACAGCTTTGCTCAGCTCTCCTTTGCTCTGGTCCTGTGTGCTGGCCCACTTCAGAAGGGCCACCGGCAAACATATACAGCTGATTGCCATCATTCCCCGTCATTCCTCTCCTAGGGTCTGCCGGCACAACTTGAAGCTCCCAAGTCAGACGTGCTTTGTGGTTGCAGCCTGTTTCGGCTGGGTTCGACCCAGCTGGGCTTGACATTTGCCTTATTCCGTTCTTTGTTTTTATGCTCCCATGTAGAACACGCCTCTGCAGAAGTCTAGAAAGTTGCTTCCAGTTCCATGGAGCATTCTTCATGCCTCTGCGCATCCTCCTCGTGTCAGTATTTGGACCAAGAGCATTCTTCATGCATCTCAGTAGATGTCAAGGTTCCAGGTTTACAATAGCACATGTATATCCTTTTTTTTGTATTGTTATATGGTGAAATTGCCTTTAGCAAATTGTTGCAAAAGACAAGAATAAACACAAGCATATTTAAAACAGTTAAAACATTACAAAATTCATCACATAAAAAATTATTAAAACGTAATTCTCCTTAAAGTATAATTTCCTCGTAGTCCCTAATTATACTCCACTTTCCTACTTAATAAGGGAAGTCAACACTTAAATTCATCTAGCCACATTTCAAACCATAAAAGAAAAGACAAGGCTATTTTAACGTTTTCAAAGTAAAAATGACATAATTGCTCAATTTTAAAAAGTCTAAAAAACGTACCACTGCTATTACGGTTGATGTACTCCTAACAGCCAAGCATTCGTTCCACAAATCTTCTCCACTTACATTCAATTGGACGTAATCAAACGTTCTAAAGTGCTGTGTGAATTTCCCAGCCAGAACAGGACAGGTTAACAACAAGTGTTTAAGGTCCTCGACTGATTCCTGAAGGAGACAAAATCTACAAACTAAAGATTCTGCAGGAGTCTGACCATATCTTTTCGTAATTTGCTTTGTATGGTACAGATTCCATCGGATCCTTAGAATTGACCTCCTAACTCAGGGGCTTGGATAAACTGATAGATATGGAGCCAAAGTTCCTCTTTTTTATAATCTGTAGCTAGGTGGGCAATAGATTTATAATCTTGCATTTTGTCTAATATGTTGGTCCAATCTCTTTGGTACAGAAATAATTTGACCCTTACAGGATTTGTAATCAAATCTTCAATAGTTGTGTCAGTCTCCCTTAACAAAATCTCACTATAATCAGTTAGTTTTTTCAGAAAATGTAAATTCACATCTTTAACCATTCTTGCTATGTCAACATAAAAGGACTCCGAAACTCGGCTTATAAGATTCCTGTAAAGATTTAAGAGTCTACAGTTGGCTGTGCTGTTCAGAGAATTAATAGCCAACCCTTACAGAATCACAGCCACTGGCACCAATGTCTGGATATTCAAGACTCGCCGCCAGTAGCTGGCCTCCAACTTTGGCAAGATCTTCAATACACAGAAAAAGTGGATCTCTATTCCGTACAAAATGTTTGGGATAACCTTACCCTAGTTAGAGAGGTTTTGTGAGAAGGCATTTGAGGTCTTGGGAGTGTTAGATTTGAGGTGCTTTGCTGATTGTTACCCAGATTGTTGTACTTATCTGCAGGAGAGGAGTTCCCTCCCCATGAGGTCCTCCTGCATTAAACCAGCCCTAGTGTCACTATACGGTAGTGGCCTCACCTCCCTAACCCCATTTTCAGTAAAGATGAGCAATCTAAGCCTGACAGCAATGCTGAGAGTAATTCTGACATATTCTCCTTAATCATCTGCGAGACATCCGTCGTTAGCCATATGCCCAGGTACCTCTTTGTCTTTGGGCACCATCTAAAGTCACAGTTCAACACCTCCATCAGAACTGGTACAGATGTCTTAAGGTCCCATGCCACAATTAACAGGTTATCCATATAAATTCAGAGCTTTTGTTAATTTCCACTATATTTCACTCCTTAAACCTTTTCATCAGATGTAATAGCATGCACCAAAGGCACTGTGGTAATCACAAAGAGCAATGGAGACAAAGGGCAACTCTGTTGCGTCCCTCTTCCCAAAATGAACTTGTCGGCATGGCTTTCGTTCATCAATAATGTAGCCGTAGGGTTGGTATACAGTGGTCTTACCCATTTCTGAAAGTTCAATCCAATACCCATTTTCTCCAGGGTCTTATATAAAAATGGCCATTCAATTCGATCGATGATTTCTTAGGATTGAGAGAAAAAGTAACCACTTTATCTTCCAGACAGCCACTTGAAAAAAGAGTCAGAAGAAAACTTCTAATTTTAAGGGATGCATCTCTTCACTTAACAAAACCACTCTGATTCTCATTAATCAGTTTCGGTAACAGCACCTCCAGGCGTAAGGCAAGACTCTTTGCCAGTGAGTTATTATTATTTTTTATTTTTCATTTTTTAAATTTTATTTGTAACAATTAGTTTGCATTCAAACTTCAATTACAATTTTACTTCATCACAAAATCAACTGAACACAAATCTTCAAGACGACTCTAAAGCATTGCTGAAAAGAAACCAAAAACGCTGACATAACTTTCAACCAATAACATCGATTGGAGTAGAAATGCCAATGTTCAAATTATACTCCAAGAAATCGCAAACTGCACATATCAGTTGCACATTGATTCCAGAAAGTATCCAAAACCACCACTTATCAGTGTCACCATCGACAGGTGCACATTTCCCAAGATAGCAGGATCTCGAGCTCGTTAGTTTTTGACATTCAACTGTCAGATGTTTAGAGGATTCAATTGAGTTTTTACAAAACCTACAACAATTATCATCAGTAGTTGTATCGCGTCTGAACCACAGGATCTCTTTTGTTTTATAAGCATTTAATCGGAATCTCAAAAATTGATTGCAATGTTTTCTTGACTGAAACTTTGCAAGATATTTAGGTATGTGGTCCAGACTTTTAACTGCAAGTCCCAACACTATTGAGGTTTTCAACATATTAATTTTTTCAAGATTTTGTATCCAATTCCACTGTCTCAATTTTCTTTTGGCTATTTGTGGAGTCGACATTAGAGTTTCCCATTTTATGTCAGCATTGGCCAATATCCTTTTTAATTTAGTAGCCCATATCAACAGAATGCCAAAATATTGATTGGATGTTGTTGGTGCTAAAATTTGATAGCAGGAGCCTGAACATTCAAGGACATCTTCTGAAGTACAGCCAAAGATTTCCATATGACTATGTCATACATTGACTCAATCCCAAGTGCATGTCTTATTGAAATTGTTGAGACACTCGTGGGCAATTTTAAAACACGTCTCCAAAATTGACCCTCGAGAGAAGACCATAATTGATGGATTAGATTCCAACCTGCCTCAGCACCGAATGTGATAGATGGAATCGCTTTTTGAGTGTAAAAAGTTATAGCTGGTTTTATTGTAAATTTTCCGTATTCATCGTGTAAGTTAGCCCCTTGAAGCGAGAATGTCGATATTCGCTGTTTCAGATCTGGCGTCCATTCCTGTTCTCTGATTGAAGTGTTAAACTGAATGCCCAGGTATCGTATAACTGGGACAAACATGATTTGTGAGTCTGCGAGTTTCCATCTGAATCTTTTGTCTTTTTCCTTTGTCATTCCTCCATTTGTCATGATCTTTGTCTTGAGAACATTAATTTCCAGACCATTGTTATTTAAATAGATTTGCAGCGCTGATAAAAGTCTTTGCAGCTCGACCGGAGTTGAATCCATGGGGACAATATCGTCGGCGTAGATTGTCCAACTGATTGAATGACCATTTAATTTTGGTGGGAAGCAGGGTACTTTTTGAAGAGCGTCAGAGACATCTGAGATAAAGAGTTTATAGAGGAGTGCCTGCCAGGGGGCACTCCTGTTTAACTGCCTTATTTGTTGTTATTTCATCTGTAAGATCGCCTGCTTCATTTCTTCAAATTCTAATGGGGGTCTTCTCATGGAGCGCTGTTATTGGATGCAAAAGGTTTAAAGGACAGGACCATTTCTTCAATTGCATCCAAAGTTTGTGGTGATTGAGCCAGCCAAATGCTTGCTTCATGTCAATAAATGCGAGAAAAAGGTTTTTCTTTTGTTTAAGCGCTTCGAATTTTAAGATGTTAAGTATTATCAGATTCAGCTCAGTGAAAACTCCTTTGGTGAATCCAGATTGATGTATGTTGAAACGACCTGATTCGAATGCCCACTTTGAGAGTTTTCGCTGTAGACAAGTTGCAAAAATTGTCACGGATTTCCCCCTTTCTCACCTGACTTCGATCCTTGCAGGAATTCTTGGAAGGAGCCTTCTTGCGTACGTACAAGCCCGTGAGAGCCTCTTCTGGTTCCAGCGTGCTTTCAGCATCCAGGGGTACTTGGAGTCTCCAGGATGTCCAGGAAACGAGGGAGGTGTACTCGGAGGCGGTACACGAGATCCGGGAATCAAGGCAGAGTAAGGAGGGAGGAAGGGAAGAGGGGGAAATCGAGGGTCCGGAAACCAGGAAACAAGAGATTAGTTACAGTGAACTACGGAGCACACGTCTAGCCACTGCAAGCGGTAGCGTTGAGACGCGCGAGGCCGCAGAGGCATGGTCTCTTTATAGAATGAGCTACGTCTGACGAGGAGGCTGGTGGAGAGCGTACCACGTTAGATGGCCATGTTGGAAGTACCAAGGAGTGCAAGCCCCGTTGTGACAGAGACCAGGAAGTCCAAAAGGGACGCGTTCTATGGATCATGACAGCATGCCTCCTCTGAAATCCTGTCCCACCAGGTTTGCCCGGGTGTATGAGATGATACCTTCTGAGCAATCGAGGGGTATTCAGATTTGAAAATGGTTCCCAGGTTCTTTCACTAGGAGGATATCCTTTCCACTCAACCAGGTATTGAAGTTGACCGCGTTTATACCTGGAGTCGCACATTCTGGATACTTCATATTCCAGCTGGTCGTCCACAACCACAGGGTTGGGTCTGAAGGACTTCCGGGAGGACTGGATGTAATGTTTTATTACAGAAGTGTGAAAAACTGGACGAATCTTCTTCCAGGAGTCTGGCAATTTGAGCCGGAATGTCACTGGGTTTATGATTTCCTTTATGGAAAAAAGGCCATAGTACCGGTGAGTCAGTTTGTTTGGTCGTAAATGTCGAGGCAGTAGTTTCGAGGACAGCCAGACCTTATCACCCACTGCATAAGAAGGTCCTGGTCTTCTTTTGGAGTCCGCATAACGCTTGGTGTGAGTTTGGGCCTTTTCTAAGTGTTCTTTGGCTTCCTTGTGTACGTTGATGAGAGTTTCAATCCAGGAGTCGACTGTTGGTACTGGTGTGGGATGTGGGAGAATGGAAGGTAGAACCGAAGGGTGGAATCCTTGGCTGCAAAAAAAAGGGCTGGTCTTGACTGCCGAGTGATCAGAATTGTTGTAGGTGAATTCAGCCACAGGTATTAAGTGTGACCAGTCGTCCTGTACCTTGGTGGCGAAGCAACAAAGGTATTGCTCCAGGGTCTGGATCATACGTTCGGTAGCTCCGTTAGTCTGTGGATGATAACCTGAAGAGAGGGCACGTTGGATTCCTATAATACGGCATACGTGTTTCCAGAATTGAGAGATGTATTGAGGTCCCCTGTCTGATATTATCTTCAAAGGGAGTCCATGAAGTCGAAATATGTGTTCCAGGAAGATGCCACGAGTTCTGAGGAAGATGGCAATTTGTACAATGCTGTAAAATGGGCCATATGGGTGAATAAATCAATGTTGATCATGATAGTCGTGTAACCTCTGAATGGTGGTAATTCCACAATAAAGTCCGTAGTGATGAATTCCCAGGGCCTAGACGGTAGCGTAGGTTGAAGTAGGAGACCTGTCAGTTTCTTGTTATCATGCTTGTTTTGATTGCAGACTGCACAAACTTGAATGTACCGTTGAACGTCAATTTTCATTTTAGGCCACCAAAATTGTCTTTGTATGAGACGGAGGGTGTTGGTGACGCCACGATGTCCGGAGTGAAGGGTATCATGACAGAGGTTAATAATCCGTTGTTGTAGTCTCTGTGTGGGAATGACCAGGCCATTATCCTTAAACAGATATCCGTCTCTTGTTCTAAGATTCCACCGATTCTTTCCCGTAAATTCTTTCCAGATCTCAGAGGACTGGGTTTGTATCCATATGTCTTCCAGGAGACTGATTGCTTGGGCTACAAAAATTGTGTGGGGAAAGATCTTTGGGAAGGACCGATCTTCAAGAGTTTGGTAGTCGGGACGTCGGGATAAGGCGTCAGCAATTATGTTCTGTGATCCGGGGACATGATGGATGTGGAACTGGTACTGGGCAAAGAAGAAGGCCCAACGGGCTTGACGACTATTCCTACATTCCAAAGATTGTACATCTTGAAGATTTTGATGGTCCGTACGGACCTGAACAGGATGTTTTGCTCCCAGAAGTAGATGACGCCATTCTGTGGAAGCTTGACGGATGGCTAACAGCTCCTTTTCCAAGACGGAATAATGAGTCTCGCTGGGAGTCAGGGTTCGGGAAAGGTAAGCAATGGAATGTTCTAATTTGTCCTCGAATTCCTGTTTTAGCACTGCTCCTATGGCATAGTTAGAGGCATCCGTCTCCACTAGAAATGTTCGATTAATATCAGGTTGAGCTAGGATGGGGGCTTGAGTAAACTCTGCTTTTAATCGTCGAAATGCCTTATCTTGAGCTGATATCCAGAGAAAGGGAGTAGCTTTCTTCAACAATGCAATGATCGGTTGCACTATCTCAGAAAAGGACGGTATGAATTTCCAGTAAATGTTGTCAAGCCCCAGGAAGGATTGAATCTGTTTCACGGTAGTGGGAACAGGCCAAGATAGTATGGCTTTTACCTTTGAGTGGTCCATTCCAATTCCTTCTGGACTAAGGACAAATCCTAGATAGTGAACAGTAGAGACATGAAAAAGGCATTTCTCGGGTTTAACTAGGAGTTTGTGTTCACATAGCCATTTTAAGACTGCCTTAACATGTTCTTCGTGCTTTAGATGGTCCTTGGAGTATATCAAGCTATCGTCCAGGTAAACTATGACGAAGAGGAACAGCATGTCAGAAAACACCCTATCCATGAAACGTTGGAAGACCGCTGGGGCCTTAGCGAGTCCGAAGGGCATGACCAGGTATTCAAAGTGACCAAAGGGTGTTCTAAAGGCTGTTTTCCATTTGTCTGCTTCCCTGATATGGATCAGATGGTAGGCAACCCTGAGATCCAATTTCATGAACACTAAGCTCCTCTCACCGCTTCCAGGATATCTGAGATTAAGGGCAATGAGTAGCGGTCCTTGAGGGTGCATTGTTTTAATCCACGATAATCAAGACAAGGCCTAAGCTCTTTAGTGTCTTTCTTGGGAACAAAAAACAACGAAGCTCTAGCTGGATATTTGGATGGTCTTATGGTGCCATTTTCAAGGTTGGTATTCAAGTATTCTCGCAGGGCCCTTTTTTCTGGTTTGGATAAAATGAACATCCTTCAAAAGGGAATCACTGCTGAAGGTTCTGTATCAATAGCGCAGTCTTCAGGTCTGTGAGGGGGTAGGGCCTGGACTATAGCAGTTGAAAACACGTCAGCGTATTCCTGATAGGCCTTAGGAACCTGAATGATATTTGAAACCATGAATGGGCCTTGCTGGTCTGTTGACGTGCCTTCGGAAGATGTCGAGGAGGAATCCAGGAATAGACAATGAGACATGCAATGCTCAGAACCAAGAAACAAGGATCCGGCTGCCCAGTTGATATATGGGTTGTGCTTCTGTAACCACGGCATACCCAGTACAATTGGGTAATGAGCTGACTTTATGATGTCAAATTTGATCACCTCTTGATGATGGTTTATCGAGAGTTGGATCTCTTTGGTCTGTAAGGTTATGGGTCCTGAAGAAAGAGGTCTTCCTTCGATCGCCTCCACAGGTTGCATGATGCCTCGAGTTTCATATGGAATGTGGTGGCTAAAGACCCAATCTTGATCTATAAATATCCCCAATGCCCCACAATCCACCAAGGCCAAAATGGGGTAGGTCTCATTCTTGGATGGTGATAGAAAGGCCTGTAGAATCACTAGGTTGTTCTGTCCAGGAGAGTTCAAGGATGGAATAGATGTGGAGCAAACATCTCTCTCCCAAAGCCTTGCTCCATCTAGGATCGGGAGCTGGCATTTCCCAAACGCTGTGGAGGGGCTAGAGGACACTCTCTAACTAGATGTTTATCCGAGGCACAATACATACAAAACCCCGTGTGGATCCTTCGCATCCTTTCTTGCGGGGATATGGGTCCATGGAAAGCCCCTAATTTCATGGGTTCTGGATCGTTAATAGAGATGGGAGTAGGGTCAGACTTCGAGGAGGTCTCAATGGAAATCTTCTCGAAGGGCATCTTGGTTTTCTTCTTCTCTGCCTTCCTTTCCTGGATACGAAAGTCTATCTGCATAGCGAGATCCATAAGGGCCTGGAATGAACCTGGGCGAGCCACTCTGGCTAGTTCATCTTTGATGTCTTCATTTAGCCCCCTTCGGAAACGAGTAAAGCATGCTTCTGAGGACCAATCCGCTTCTTTAGACAATTGTTTAAATCATGTTACATACGTAAGCATGTCCTGGGAACCTTGCTGGAAATCAAGTAGACGTTCCTGGGCGCTATAGACCTGTTCAGGGTGGTCAAACATGGTCTTAAGGGCCTGTATAAATCTGTCGTAGTCATCCAGGAGGGCATCTCCAGAATTGACTAAAGGTGTGGCCCAGGTTAGTGCATTTCCGGAGAGATGTGAAATTATAAAGCCCACCTTAGCCCTGGGGGTGGAAAAGTAGTAGGGCTTAAAGGTAAGTGGACTAAACAGGAGTTAAGGAATGCACAAAGGGTTTTTGCAGACCCATCGTATGTATCTACTATGCCGCCTAGTAGTACGCTTTCTTTTGTAGCGGAATCACGGGACAAAACTAATTGTTTTAATGCAGCATTTTCCGTTTCAGATTCTGCACCTCGGTCGTTAATTCTTGCATGCGGCGCATGAGATCCTGAACGGCCGCCTCCATGTCCGATTCAACTTCGGTCGTTTGGCATCTCAATCTGTCACGGATTTCCCCCTTTCTCACCTGACTTCGATCCTTGCAGGAATTCTTGGAAGGAGTCTTCTTGCGTACACATCGGGTTTTGTACAAGCCCACACAAGTGTGCGTTCAGCATCCAGGGGTACTTGGAGTCTCCGGGATGTCCAGGAAACGAGGGAGGTGTACTCGGAGGCGTTACACGAGATCCGGGAATCAAGGCAGAGTAAAGAGGGAAATCAAGGGAGCCAGGAACAAGAGATTAGTTACAACGAACTACGGAGCAAGTGGTAGCGTTGTGATGCGCGGGTCCACGGAGGCGTGGCCTCTTTATAGAATGAACTACATCTGACGTGGAGGCTGGTGGAGAGCGTACCATGTTAGACGGCCATGTTGGAAGTACCAAGGAGTGCAAGCCCCGTTGTGACAGAGACCAGGAAGTCCAAAAGGGACGCATTCTATGGATCATGATAAAAATCTTTCCCACAATATCGAGAAGGGCAATGGGACGATAGTTTGCCGGATCGTCCCTATTGCCCTTCTTGAATATTGGAATTATTATGGCGGAATTCCACAACTGTGGAAGCTGCTTTGTTATTGCTATCAATCCAAACAGATCTTTGATGAAACTTGACTACTGATCACTGTTTGTTTTCATCATCACATTTGTGAGTCCGTCAGGACCTGCGGCTCGTGAGTTTTTCAGATGTTGAATGTTGAACAGAATTGCTGTTGTTATATCTTGTTTGGTTTAAATTACATTCCAAGATTCTTCTATTGATGAGACTTGATCACTTTGTACACACTCATTAGCATTAAACAACTTTGCGAAATGTTGTTGCCAGCTCTCTTTTGAGATTCCGTTATGAATCCTTGCATTCTGAAATACATGCTTGTTGTTTATTATATTCCATATTTCCTTTGTCTGGTGGCATGTAATCCGCATTAATATTCGTTCGCCACGTTCTTGGTCTCTCATGATTGCGTAACATTTCAGCCAATTACGATATTTCATCTTTTTATGTTTTATTAAGAGCACCTTATTGAAGTCTGAACTTTTCTTCAGTTTCCGGATGTCTTTCTACAATTGTTTTTTCTGTTTTGACACTGATGCACTAAATACGTATTTCTTTGTAAATGTGCAAGGATTTGGGTGCATAGAATTTGTTAGAAACTGCGATAACAGTGAAGTATAGTTTAGCTTGTCATTTGTGGACACCAAATTTGAGCGCATGTTATCTCTCAGCGTAATCATTTTTCATGTATTCATTCTCAGTCTATTGCCTCTTTGATTGATTTCCAGAGACAGACTGAATTTTGCTTCAGAGGATTGGAGTGACGTTGACCACGTTAATTCCAGGATATTATGATCACTAAGTGAAGAATCTAGGATCTTAAAACATTCGATCTCTTCACACATAATATTCGAGACCCAGATAAAGTCAATTATTTTCTTGCTGTGATCACGATGCCAGGTATAATTAGGAGGTTTGTCACCCTTGGTTTGACCATTAAGCATCCGACAGTTCCTTGCTTATAATGCTGATTGAAATTGGAATCCTCTGCATGCATTAGTAGTGGAAACTTTTGTCTTTGAAACTATGGGATTTTTGTATCGTCAAACCATGAAAAGTGCAAGTCACCACATAGAAACACAGTGAGATCTATACATTTTAACATACAATCATCTATCAACTTTGTAATTGACTGTATGAATTGGGACGTTAAAATCATCGCAGTATTCCAGTATGTGTTGAGTAATTACAATTGCTTGGAATTTGCCTCGTGACCATTTTACACACTGGAGAACCGTCCCTTGAACAAAAAGATTTGGCATGAAAGATTGCACAATCACCCAACCATTTCCATTATTTATCATGGTTAACAAACCAGAGTAAGGTCGGCCAAATTGATTTTTTCCTGCTGGATTTAGCAGCATAGAATAACCGTCTCTGGATGGAGCCTCCCGCAGCCATGTCTCTTGAAGACGTATAGCAAAGTTATTGACCAAGGATTGTTCAAAATTCTGGAACAGGTGTATAAAACCTCTTGTGTTCCAGGATATCAACACATTCAAGGCAACCTTACTGGATTGCGATAGTTAGGCTCTGTGAGTTTTTTGATGTTTCTCAGGATGTGTAAGGCATTTTAAATGAGTGATTGAGCATTTCTTCCACTGCTGACTCCTTCTTTTATGTTAAATTGCTTTCTCAGAGCTTCGCGTCTTTGTTCGTGTGTGGACTGCTTGTCGGCCAACACTTGCACCTCGGCTATTTCTTTGTTTGTCCTTTTTTCCAATGTCAAATCAAGCCGTAAAACAGAAGCTCGCCTTTGGCTAGAATTAATGTTTTTTGGACTTCTTGTGAATTTATATGTAAATAGACCTTATCGAGAGAGTCTTCAGTGATATAGTCGACAATTGCTATGTCATCTGAGGTTATTGTTCTTAATGAAGGAAAGTTATGTAAAAGGCACATTACATTCCTATGATTTAAGTTCACCACATTTTCATCAGAGAAGATATTTTCAAGACGTATTCTCCAATTTGTTGAGCCCTTATTCAGAGTATGATTTGACAACTCTACGGATTTAGTCAAATTTTGTTTGTGCCATTGAGCGGCTGTCATTTAAGATTTAGCTTTGTCGAGTTTTCTCTCGTTATAGGGTCAACATTCCCGTTATTTCTTAGTTTTTGACTTTTTGATTTTTCAGAAGAATCAGTTAGATCAGAGCGATTTGCTTCAGCATTGCTGACAACATTTTTTGCCATTTGCACATTAGGTAAATTCTTGACTTTTGGCTGAATAGTTGCAGCGCTTTGTTGTGCCGAGCCTTGATCTTGAGCGGAGGATGTCGCGTCTTCAGTATCGATTCAATAAGTAGATAGATCACATAAATCAGTAATATTTGGTCTGGAACTCTGGGAACTGATAAACGAATCTATCCTTCTCCTACTATTTGGATTTTTTTTCGCAGCTACAATCAATTTATCAGCGGCATTGGAGGGCATCTCGGCTAACAATGGTTTTTCAGAGCCACGGGACCACCGTTTCTGTGAACTTCGAGTAAAAAGACTCAGCTTTTGAGGAGTAGAAAGGTTTCTAACAAATTGTTTTGTTTTCAACCTGTTGTTACTCATTTTGGGTTTATTCCTGGGAGCATTCCTTTTATTTGATGATGTTTGCTCGATTTCTCACCATTTTGTTCCTGTTGTTTACAGCCGATGGTTTTTGTGGAACCCCAGGAAAAAAAACAAAAGTACACAACTTTTTTTTCAAGGGGAGTACATCAGATTGACTGTTACTTGCCATAGAGTTGATAGCCAAAGATTGTGATTCCACGGAACAGTCAAGAGAGTTTGCTACGGCTTCCAAATCAACTGTAATCGTGGGCAGGCATGCGGATTTGATGATTTGGCAAGTCGTGTTGTTGTTATGTACTGAGGCGATTTCATTGCCTTTAGTTTTTACTCGTGTTGCCACAGAAGTTTTCCTTTTAGATGATTTACTCAACGGCGCCTGTGGAAGTTGTGTTGTTTTTGAACCGCAGTCTATGGACTCCTTTCTTGCTTTCTCAGCATGCCAAATCCATTTCATTACTTCTCGGGTAGCTTCCATTAGGTCAGCTTTATCGGTATGATCTTGCATGCCTAGATCCCCTAACCGATTTTGCCATTGGAATGAGATCTCAGCTTCGCTCTCTACTTTAACAAGTAGGCACTCATTGGTTTCTTCAAGTGAGGAGAATTTGCTTGTTAGATTTTGCAGCTGCGCGCTTTGGTCCTTCATAGTCTCACTTAAAGTTTCGTACAATTTAATGAATGGTATCAGTGCTAACGATATTGCTGCTAACACGTTCTTATGGATTTTAATCCCTGCCGCCACTGATAAGTTTGCTTTATTGACGATTTCTGACTCTACCACTTGGGTAGGCACTTCATCTTGGTGAATTTGCTGACTTTCATTTATGCTCGTCTTGTCGATGATGTTTGAGTCTGGTTGTTTCTGAGCATTGGAGGTTAAATGAGTTAACCTCTTATGATTATGGTTAACTGTGGCTGTTTTCACAGGTTTCGCCTGAGATGAAACTCCCTTTAGGTGTGGTGTGCTAGTTCGAGATTTGGATAGTTTGTGGGTTAACAACTGTGAATATTGATCTCCTTTCTCACCGTCAGAAGTTAATTTTGCTTTGAACATACTGGAACTTGGTGAGGCGCTAGAAAAGCTGTTGATCAGTTTCTTTTTCACATGCTGGTAGTCAGCAGTAAGACGTTCAGTAAGCCGAGCTTCTCGACCGGCCAGATCCACTCCAAACTTTCTTTTAGCAGCACTGGTTGACTGAAGGTTTTGTAGCAGTGGTCTCGCAGGGAGACATATCACTGCATCGGCGATAGGGGCCGATATGGCTTTTATGAAAGTAATTTCAGCAGCATTGCATTTGTGCGCCGGCAGGATAGAAGGTGGTTCACTGTGCCTTAGCGCACACTTTGCATCATCATCCTCAATTGAAATAGGCCTGGTCTCAAACGGGGCTTCCTGAAGATCATCCGAAACGGCCTGGCAAGAATGAATCACATCATCATACTGTGATCCAGCATTGGATACTTGTGGAATATGGTGCGCTTGAAGCGCTTGTTTAATTTGCAATAATCCAATGGCTTTGGGATTACACGGTCTCAGCTGCTTTGTTGAATTAGCAAGACCATTGGAAAGACCACTGGCTTGTTGAATGTTATTTTGATCATCACTCAAGGTTGAATTTATTTCACATGTTATTAGTGGGGGGACAAATCTAAACTTTGAGTGCTCTGCTATGCCACTAGGCAATTGGAGCTCCAAAGGTTCAGTGTCGGTGACATCGAACGGCGATTGAAATGAGGCTGTGTCAATTTCCACTGCCTAAATTAAGTCTTGCCCACAGTACTTTTGGGTGGATTTGAGATTTGAGGAGTCAATTTGTGGGTCACGCAAATCACTATTTCGCAATAAAGCTTTTACTTTTACACCCACAACGGAATCATTTAAAGCCTTTGAAAATTGGTCCGCCATTGTAGTATCAAGCACAAGCTCCGAACAATGAACACTTCCCAACACAGTCTCTGTTCGGTGGGGAACACTTTCACCTGTCAACAACGATAAAGCATTCAAGGTTGATACTTTTGTTTCCTCTCTTACCTCTGCCTCTATGGCTCCAGGCATTGATGGAGTTGCTAAGCCAGCTTTCCACGGTGGCGGCGGTGAGGACAAAGAGGGTGAGAGAGTCTCGCCCGCATCTTAAGATACTGGTACAGCAGGCTCGATAATAGTTCACAGCTCTCCGCGTCCACGAGCATGGAGAGTCTTTAGACGAGTCTGCGGCCCTGTATCAACCACAATTTGACCTGGTGAGCGCCTAGTGCCTCAGCGGCCGAGGCGGATTGGGCAGACTGGAGACTCAACACGGACACTGGGCGGTGCTCCGCGCCCGTGTTACCTTTTTAAAAGAGGAGTTTTGTCTTAAAGCAGCAGATCCAGGCAGAAGCACCAAAACCAAAAACCAAAACGCACAGCGCACAGCAGCAGCTCCTCTGGGTTCTGGTGACTGGGCAGACTGGAGACTCAACACGTACTCCATGCAGCGCTCCGCGCCTGTGTTACCTTTTTAAAGGGGGAGTTCTGTCTTAAAGCGGCAGATCCAGGAAAAAGCACCAAAACCAAAAAACACAGCGCGTAGCAGCAGCTCCTTTGGGTTCTAGTGACTGGGCAGACTGGAGACTCAACACGGACTCCGTTATTATTATTGGTATTGATCAAACTGGTTGGTCTGTAGCTGTAAGAGTTTGTGGTTTGTCCTTCTTCAGCAACACAAAAATCGACGCATGCTCCAAAGTAACAGAAAATGTTATCTGTAAATGTATCATGAAAAAGACAATTGCAATTTGTTTTACTCATATTTCTGAAATCAAATAGACCTTTTGGCTCCTCACAAAGTTTTAGAACCATGGATCGACGAGATCTCCAAATTTCTAAAGGACATTGATGTTGATTTTACTGATTTGGACAATCGCACTGTAAAGGAAATGGGGATTAAGAAAAAGGCAGCTATCTGTGGCCCCAAATGTAGATTTTCTAAATGTTATGGTTTGTCAACCAACTCAATCTATTCAATGTAATTCTTTCCGATAGGGTGCCCATGTACTTATATCAAAAATGTACAACACCCAAGTGTTAGGCAATATATAATGCTCCTTAGATTAAACCAGCTACCGACTGAGTCAAATCAGGGTGCTTGGATTGACATACCGGTCCAGGATGCAGATTATGTGGTTTGGATATTGAAACCTCACAACATTTATTGACCAACTGTAAAACACTTGTAGATATGTACATGAAGGGATATGGCAGTTTGTCATATGACGTATCTTTTATACATACTGATGAATCTTGGAGTAACATTTACACAGGTGAGAATCTTGCGATTAATTTTACTGTTTACTACATGTGGCAAGACATTTATAAAAGATTGGTTTTAATTCCACTGATTTAAACAGTTTTATGTCAATGAAATAATGTATCTTAATTTATGGAAATTGCACATTTACTAAACTGCAACTTATGCCTGATTTTAATAATGTGATAATGTATGTAATATAATGTTATTGTGTCATGTGTTTAAGGTTATAAATAACAAATATAGCATAATAAAAAATAAATAGTATCAGGCAAGAGGCCCTCTTGTAACGAAGAGTCCATCAGACCATGACACTTCCAGAATTCAGTCACATCCTCGCTCTCCACAACTCATCCGCGGTTACCTCCCCTTCTAAGCTTGCTACCGCAGTTGCCAACAAATCAAGAAAATGCATATCCTCAATGTATTAATCCCGAGAGTGTGGATACACCATATTTTTGGAAATTTACAATCTGGAGTTAAAAAGCATTAATTTTTATTTATCCTTGCTGGATCAAAGGTCATCTGAGCAGCAGCATCATCGATGGCATACATATCTTTCTAATTTTCCTGGACCTTGAGTCGATGAGCCAGCAGACGGTCACATGTCTCGCCCCATTGTAGTACCTACATTGTATTTCAAAGAGCGCTTTCTCCGCTCTTTCTGACAGTAGTTTATCATATTAATATTTATGCTGAACAAGCAATCTCCATTTATCATCCGAGTGTTGCAACCTCAACACTCTCTTTATGATATGATATGATATGGCATTTGTAACGCGCCTATACACAAGTAGAGCAATGATCATCTTTCCCAGCTCTTTAGATTCATTCTCCCTTGCCCTCTTCTTCCCGGAAAACAGGGCAATCCGAATGCCTCTCATATAGCATTTGAAAGCTTCCCATAGTGTACCAACCTTGGATTCACCATCCCTGTTAACTTCTTTGAATAGTTCTGCGTCCGTGGTAAATCCAGAGTTGTACAATAAGCCGGTGGGGTCTCATTTTGGAGCAGTTGGAAGATTTGGGTTGGCAAGAATCAAGAAATAAGGGGCGTAAGAAGAATGGAGACAAAGCTCTCCTTCTGTGTCCTGGACTTGCTTGGTTTCATTGGATGGAATCTCATGGTTACCCTGCCCATTGTATTGTGGTTGTCTCTTTTCAATCATATAGGTATTTATTGCTTTCAAACACATACAAAAGATGTAGAAGGGATGTCCTTGCTGTTTTATTTATTTATTTATTTATTTATTTGACAAAACACTTTTGGTCTGAAAAAGGACTTTACGACTTACGAAAAACCTCACTCCTCCCTCTGTTCTACCTATCACAATTGTTGAGTTCCAATTGCTGAGTCCCTGTAGGGTTTTGTGTACTGGCTACCTCATTGTACCACCACAAGGGACTTTCAATCACATTATAGGACACTGATCATCCAATTTCGCAAAACACTGTACAGATCTGTGCTGTTCAAGTCAGTACAGAGACCCTGCAAAGTTCATGCCCTGTGTTCTCAAAAGGCGGGCCAGTGCATAGGAAGGAGGACCACAGCTGAAACATGGGCATGTTACTGATCCCAGAGCTTCCACCATGGTCGTGTGAAGCCAAGGTGTCCACCGCAGGTCACTACGCAAGATCCTAATTCCAGTGAGCAAATCAATTACCATGAAGCGCTGCCCCTTCCGTGATTGACTTCATAAACACACGTTATCCTGACTACACGCTAGCCATTGATGTGCAAGGTTTATCTAATGCGAATATGTATGCCACCTAAAGTTTTTCATCACCCTCTAGCAAGAAATGCTGTTCTAGCTACTATCAGCCATTAAGGTTACTGCGCATCGTTTGATGGAGCCGTTGCGCGCCATCTCTGAGCGAGATACTCCGCAAGCAAAGAAAACAAATAAACACAAACGCCCTTCTGGAATATGACTGAGTATCCATCTATTTCAATTTAACTTTCAGCAAAATGTTCAACCTTCGTTTCCATCAGCATCGAGCCCCGGATCCTCTTTCCTCCACACATTCATTTCAGAGCACACCAGCGAGCACCTCTTATCTCCCTCCTTTCTGAAAATGTGTGTTTTTCCCCCCTCCTGTTTTGTTCCAGTTTGATTTATGATGGTAATATTCACACATAACTTTTGCCATATTGTGAGGCTGTGGGATGCGGAGTGCATTAACCACGTCTAATCAGATCTGTCAGGGCTGTGCATTCTCTTGCCCCGAGATAGCTTTGAAAACATTTTGCTTTGAATAACTTATAAACAAAGAACCTGGGAATTAAAATCCAATTGGATGGCACAGCACTCCTTCTGTACATTAGTTGCTCCATTTAGGATGGAGTTTGTGAATGTGATTTAGCAGATAAGACAAGCTCTGACTGCATTTGCTTCTACACCCTTCTTTCCTCCTTTTGCAAATATTGATGGCAGCTAGATGCTAAAACTTAATGTTCTACTATCCTGAATTCTCAACCAAGAGTTGTGAAATGATGGCAGGTGTGCGCCTGGGGGTTCAAGGCTGAGCAAGGTACTGAACGTGAGGCGTGAGCGGGTCCCCTCAAAGATGACGCGCATCCTTTGTGAGTCACAGGCCCAAAGGGTCCTGTCGGGTTACTCTTGGGACTGCAAACTAACCTGCCCGACCCGCACACCACCTTCATGGCATCCCTCCCTCACAGCACAACTCCTGCCAGCACCCTCAAGCACACCAATCCTGTTCTACACCTATTCTTCTAACTCCAGCACTCCAGCAACAGAAGACACGTTGAACCTGCCCCATTGTCATGGCCTGCCAAGCACCTGTAAAGCAGTGGGTATGTTATGGGGCAGTGTGTGGGGTGGAAGTAGCCTGCCCTCCCTCACAAAGCCTTGTTTTATTTACCCCTACATTACTTCAAACTCCCTCACAAAACTCTGGGGAAAATTTAAAAGGTTGCTGGATCTAGAATCACTCAACTCGGGTGGATTTAGTTGGACCTGAACAGTTCTTTCACCCTGATTAAAAACAATGAAAGCTGTTTTTCTTTTTTAAATCAATGATTGTTCTTGTCAGAAACGTAATCTGGTGCACTGTCTTATTCCAGAGTGTGTCCCTTTGTTTGGTCCACCACTAATTTTTTGGCTCTGGAGCTGAATACTTACAGGTGAAATTTTTACTGTATGTCCCGGTTCGGTCGCTTGGTTCACCTGATACCCAGCCTTGGTTTAAGGGATCCCGGCTCGGCTGTCAATCTTTTTCAGTGGCAGCATCTCAGCTCTGGAACTCCATCCCTTATACTCTGAGAACCATTGAAGTTCATCTCACATTTCAGTGGTCGCTGAAAACATCCTTTTTTTTAGTTCTCCCACGTCATTCTTGCTTTCTATCACCATGATGCCTTCTGTGGCATCTGTGAACTTTAAAAATACAGATCAACATAACATAATACGTGATAGCTTTTCGAAGCAATCTTTATTTCTAAAAAATACATCCACAACACATATACATGATAAAAAACAATTATATTGATATTAGCGGTCCCAAACCCCTTTCCCCCGGTGACTGCTGCACGTTTTACTCGGCGGCTTGGTCGCCTCGTACTACTACTTCACCAAGGGATCGCTTTGCTTGTCCCTATATGCCTGCTTCATTCATATCTCCCGCTTGGTTACTTGTTTACTGGGTTATTAGTTAACTAACAGAACTTGGAAAAAAGTAAACAGAGGATCAACTTGGGAAAGTCTTCATTTACAGCACTACTTTCCAAACAATATTTTTTATTGTTGCAGACCTTCCAATTTTTATACCTTTTTTTGAGCGACATCTTGACAGTGCAACGTATAATTGTCCATGGCTGAATAAGGGTCTATGAGCGTATATTCCAACATAGTGAAAATTCTGGCCTTGAGACTTATTATTAGCTGTAGCAAATACTAAAACTATAGGGAATTGTCATCTGTATAACACAAATGGTAACCTGCTTGCATTAGTATCACCTGTACCAAGTTTAATACATGGAAGGACCACAACTTCAACAGTTTATAATTATAGAACACATTAATTTGAAATTAGAACAATATTCCATTAAAGTTGGATACATGAAGAAAAGGACACCAAACCTATATATTTAGGATATACATTGACTCCAATTTGAAGCATTACAAAATTTGTTACATAAAATTGTTACACAAATCTGTCACTTATGATTTTATATATATAGGGTTGATGTTGGATTCATAAATTTAAAGCACAAGATTTGCATAACAATTTTACTCTGTGTAAGTTCTTCAATCTAATTCTCACTGCTGATTTTAAGATAAAGCAGATCACGCCTGAGAAATTCAAGACATATCGTCAGCTAAGATCAAAAATTGAGGTGAAAAAGTATTTGCTTGACAGACTTGATGAATCTTCCCTTGGAATTTGAGGGAGTGATAAAGGCTTTCGTTACCATGAAAGCACTTTGAGGATTCACGCAAGGAGACATGATCCAGTGGAGGGCTGTAACTAAGCAACTCTCCTGCAATGATAATTCAGGTTACAACCTAAAACCCACATGGAATAAGTACACTTTGGCAAACATTCCATTTTCAAGTATACCTTATGTTTTCAAAATTCTGGTAAAAGGCCATAATGTAATATTTTGCATATCTGCTGCTCATTGTAATTAGTCTAAATGATATATGAATATAAATGTGTGATGTCTTATGATCACTGTGTGATGTCCCCAACAAGCAACATCATTGTATATACCAGCATCTGCTGCAGTATTTCCTTTTTCTCCCAGCAAAGTCAAGAAATTCTTCCATATTCTAGTAGGTCTGACGAGTTCCATTATGATGAAGATTTTGGAGGTTGGAAGTTAGACTTGAGGTCCACGGATTTGTTGTTGCCACATATCTACATCTGCCATGAAACCAACTAAAGTAGAAGAGATTGTGACGATGTATGTCATGTCCGTGTTTAGTTAGCACGTCTCAGGGAAGCACCGTCTCCCAATATCCTGCATGATGCAGGTGTGCAGGCATACAATTACATCATAGTAGTGTATTCTAGACATGTCTATATTTACAAATGAGAAGGTAAGTCTAAAGGGAAACAGGACCATCCAAATGAAAAAAAACAATGACCTATTTGAATGTTAATTGTTTGCCCCAGTTTCCGTTTTATTTGTCAAATCCGGGGTATTCTTAAGGGTTTTATAAAATCATCATCATAGTAAATTCCCAGTTTGACAAGCCCAATATTTGTCCAGTTTAACAATCTTATACGTTTTGACATTTTGGGTTTATTCAAAGTTTGCGTTATTCTAGTGTGTTCCTAGTTTTGCAATCCTGAAATGTGTCCAGTTTGTGGTATCACAATAATCCATGTATTTACCCATTGTGTACAGTATACTAGTTTTCGCAATTGCAGCACACGATTTTTGTCAACATATCAGTAATGCACATAACAGTTGGCATAATCCCAGCATTCTCAGTTTATCTTTGTACAATTCTTAGGGCTTCCTCACTGTGCTATTTTACATGTATTCAGAGTCCTCCCTGTTTGACAATCCCTGCATATTTCCAGTTTAACAATCTCGGTAATTCCCCCAGTATAATAAATGCCAATTTTTCCAGTTTCACAAACCAGTATATTCCAGTAGATGGCTCTGCACTGCCTCAAGTTGAACTCTCCAATGATTGAAACTATTAATAAATACCACCACCTCAGCTGCTCATATGACCCTTTCCAACATTCAGGAACTTCATCCATTCCTTACACAACACTCTATGAAACTCTAATCTTTACCCTTTGGCTGAGAAAATTCAGCTTCTGCTCATGCCTACTGATTCCTCTCTATGTCTTCATCCATCTATATACAGTCCTCGACTATGCTACCTACACATTCGTCAACCTATACAGCTCCCCCTCCGTTTCTACATATCAACCCCCTTTAGTTGACCCTTCATGCACAACTGCTCCATTCTCAAATTCTTTTCGAGCTATCAAGGGTTTTGCTCCTCACAAACTGGTTGACTATATCTGTTTCTACACACCATCTTGTTCTCTCCTTTTATCCTCTGCCTTCAACCACATTGTCCCACGCTGGCCCTGTATCTCCGGTCACTTCTGCTTTCTCACCACAAGTCCCATTCCATTGGAACCTGCTGCTCATCACAATCAAAGCCAACCCAACTTTGGATAACTTGAAAGCTCAGTTTAAACTTAATCTCTAATGGTGAAAGATGGAGCTCAGTGTAGGAGACATCCCTTTAGGAGGAGTTCTTGAGCTCCTACCTGAAAAAGACAAAGCAAGGGGGCCAGTATGGTGCTGTTGAGAAGGAGGTTGCGTGGTACAGACAGAGAAGTTCTACCTTCAAGTTCTTTTCTTCCTGCAATGGCCCAGTAAAAGGCTGCAAATATCTTGGTATTTTGTGGATAGCAGGCCTCCAGGGACCCTGAGCTTCTCAGCAAGGTAGTTTGGGGACATGGGAGCAACCGTCTTGTAGATGATGCAGCAGGATTTGAAGGTATTGTATTGTATTAATGATTTATATAGTGCCCTTTCCCCATTTGTATGGCCACAATGAGCTTTGTGGTTGGAACGCCCTCGGTGACCGAAGTCCATGTATGGGAGATTCTAAGAGTTAACTTTAAGATGTTTGTGTGCATTCTGCCAGGTTAGGGTTTAGGAGGGCTGGCTAGGCTCCAGTAAGCAGCCCGGCGTTGAGGCATGTGGGTGGGTGCTGTTGGAGGTTTAGGATAGAGTTCTAGTGCTGGAGATTCAATGTGTGCCCAGCTAGACCAAATTGTTTTTCATTGGTTGTCGCTGTATGCTAATGGCAGAAGTCTTGAGCTATGCCATCGGTTTGAATGCGGACGGCTATGGGTGCTGCTAGACTGCAAAAGCATAGCCATAGCTGCATTCTAGGGGTATGGATGGGTGGCTGTGCCTGTGGCCTGTGTACACAGACCTTGTATACGTACCATGGGCATGGCTGGGGTTAGACTGCAGTGTTCTGATACATGCCCGCAGCGGGAACCAGTGTAATTTTGTGAGGTTTGGGTTGATGTGGTTGAATTTGTCGAGTCTTTCGATGAGTCTTACTTCAACATGTAGGATACATCTTAGTGGTGCCAGTGTGTTCGCCAGAAGGACTTTCAGGAGGGCATTGCCACCATCCAGGTGGGAGCAGACTAAGGCTTGGAGAGCAGGTCTAAAGTTGTTTGCTGTGAGTAAGGGCTTGCATTTATGAAGGAGGAAAAGTTGGTACCAAGTTGTTTGGGTCTTCCTTTCAAAGAGCTTTTTGAAAGACAGATGTCTGTCAATGTACAGCCCAGGGGACTTTGCACAGGATGTCAGCTGGAGTGTGAAGCCCTCAAGGTTTACTGCAGAGAGTGAGGTCTGGAAGTCAGGGTGTTCGGTGTTGTTGGTCAGCAGTAGGAATTTGGTCTTGGGAGGGTAGAGCTTCAGGTAAGCACTGTGCATTCCGGACTTCATCAAAGTGAGGCAGGCATTGTTCCTATGGATATCTTTCTTGGAGATCTTGAGGTAGAGCTGAATGTCATCTGGATATTGGTGGAAGTGGATGTTGTGTGGAGCCAGGAGGGTTCTGAGTGGGTTCCATATTTGCCTATTCAGTTTGTCAAACTCAGCATACTCAAAGTGGGACAACCTTAGAATATTGCTAGTTTGAAAATCTATGAATACTCCCAGTTTTGAAAAGGCCAGCACTCCCCCAATTTGACATTCCCATTTTGTACAATGTCAATGTAGTGCCATTTTGACCAGTAAGGTCAGCATGTCCAATCCTAGTATGTACTTTGTTTGCCCAACTTTAAAATCTTCTCAATTTGATATGCCCAGTGTACGCCTAGTATGACAATGCTTGTATGTTCCTAATTTATACAATACCAGTCCTGTCCCACTTTACCAATTCCAGTATTGTCTTGGTTAGAACAATCCCATTATATTTTAAGCCTGTTAAGCCAAATATAATGGCAGCTCTCACAGTCACAGTATATTCCCAATTTGACAATAACAGTAAACTCACAGTTTGTGTGATTTTTGCGTATTGCAAGGTGTAGTGTTGAAGCTGTATGCTTCGAGGATTCAGAATCCAAGTACGTAGTTTGATGGCGCCTGCGTTTTCAGCATACACCCATTTTACCTTTGCAAATTTTTGTTGTATTCACATTGTGCTATAATTCAGTGACATTGTATTCCCACAGTACTGTTAAACAATTCAAGCAAACCCCACGTTTTACGTTACACACTTCCAATATAGTCTCAGTTTGAATATGTCCATAACAGAGTGCTCCCATTCTGCACAATACCAATACACTACCAAATTAACAATTCCCAGTTTGGCCAACACAGTGGGCCTCATTATGGCTTTGGCGGTAGCCATGCCTCTATTGGCGGCATGGCTGCCTCCAAAACCGGGTCCGGGTTCCCTGAATGGAGAATTACCAGACCATTCCGAGTTTGGAGGGCCCAGTAATTCCTCCCTCAGGGAACCCGGGCCCGGACCTTCCCAGTTCCATTCGAGCCCCCATAGGGCTCAATGGGAATGGGTGCAGGGAGCTAACAATGGGCCGTTTACGACCGGCCCGTTGTCAGCTCCCTGGTCACCTCGCGGGACCCGGTAAAGACGCCTGGTTTTACCAGGCGTCCTTACCGGGTCCTGCAAAGGGACCTCGTAATCTGGCGGAATGGGTTTAACGGGTCCGCATCCATTAGCGGCACCCGTTAACCCATTCCGCCAAAATTGTAATGAGGCCTAGTATATACCCGGTTTGATAAACCAGCTGTTCTTGACATTTTTCAACTGCATTATACTCCAAGTTAGGCAACCACATTATATGTTCAGTTTGCACAATACCACTATATTCTCAGTTTGACAAATCTTGTATAACAATTTTTACATTTGATTATGCTCCTCACTTGAATATCCCAGTATACTCCCAGTTGCCTAAGTCAGAATACTCACATTTTGGCAATACCGGTATTATGTTCCCATTTGAACAATTCCAGCACATTTAGACTTTAACAGTTATTATAATTATAATATGATTAATACCCAGAGATTACTAAGCGTGGATCCGGGGATCGAACCTCTGTTGCTCTGCATGTCTTGCTCCTAAATCGAGCGTGTTGCCCCTGAGCTACCCTCCCAATACATTCCAAGAATACTCTCAAAATCTTAGTTTAACAAACCCAAATTATTCCTACTCATCACTTTGCTGGTGTAACCTTACTTTTACAATCTGACTATGTTTCCAATGTAATACATTCTGACGTCCTAGCTGAGCTTTCCCAATGTGTATATTGACCCAGTGCACACAATCACATTATACTTTGCGTTCTCACCGGATCAATGTATTACTAGTTTTCATTGTCCAAGTGTATTGCAATTTTTGCCATCCCAGTTCATCCATGAGTGAAGAAGAGAAGGAAGAGGGAGCGGTTGGAGTGGTAAGAATAATAGTGGATGGGGAAGATAAAAGGAGGGAGAATAGGGAGGAAAGATAACAGACAGAAAAGAAAGACAGCATGGGGAAGATGAGGCAGGAGTTAAAGAGAAAAGGAGTAGGATGAGAGGGAGGAGGAATAGAAGAGATAGGGTCGAAGGGGAGAAAAGAGGAAGGGATGGGGAAGAGGATGGTGGAGTACGAGGAAGAAAAGGGTGGAGTTACCATAATAAGCTCTATTTTTCCTTTTGGAGAGTGCACTGCATAAAAATTGTCATTTTTGCTTATTTTTTTAAAATTGTGATAACGTTTTCACAAGGCACCCTTACACACAACACACAATTAAACATTACAACACACATACAACATTTACATCAGGTGGATAACATTGAACACATAATTGATAACATCTTTCAACACTGATCCTAAATTTAAGAAAAAAATAAGAAAATAATAAATCATTATTAAAATAGTCAAAATGCTAGTAAAATGCAATACTACTCACCTAATGTATAAAACAGAATACAATGAAATGAACAATCCCAATTTTCTCTACACCAGAATCAACTAATCACCATCTAATTCTCACAAGACCTGCATCACTTAGCAGTTTGAAGGATGCAATGGTCGGGGGGGATTCCTCACCACTTGATAACCTGAGAAAGAGATCTGCTGAAATTAGGTATGTAGGATTATGCATGTATGGACCCAACAGTGACATTCTCAGGGTTAGCGGCGACTGACAGTGCACCATAATATGTTCTCTTGTCTGTATTACCCGTCTTTCTTACACTTGCCACAGATCCCAGCAGTTTCTTCACCTAATACTGATTTTGCCTAATGTATATCTCCTGCCAAGAACAATTCCAGCCTATAACTTAAAAATTGAGATTGCCAGTAAGTGTTTGGGAATTTCTCGTGGTATGTTGGAATGGTTCCCTGAAGCTTGTGAAGCAGTGACAGACTCTTATAAAGTGTCAACCTTTTGACTCTTCCAATTGTCTGCACCCAATCTTATTCAAATAATTTTTTTTGACTGCACAAGGATTACAAACAAAACTACCAACCACCTGATCACACTCGCTCAAGATTACCTCTGCACACTTTTGAAATTCTTTTAATGGGCAATGGGACATGTGCATCACTGCATCAGACAAGTTAGCTTACAGGTACATGTCCAATTTTCAATATTCCGTCAGAATCTTCCAATTCAACTGACATCGTAATGAAACAAGACCTAACTCAAATCGGAGCGCATCAATCAGTAAGCAGTCTGGCAGATTCAGAGCCCTTTTTCATACGCAGCTCTCTACCTTAGCATAGTCAAGTGAACGAGTTGTGGCACCGAGGCCCATACCATATACCAATGCAGGTATAACCTTCCTTTTCTAGAAAGTTATCAGTGGGCAGATAGAGAAATGGCAAAACCTTGAATTCATTTTACTCATCTATGCCGAAGGTTGGCCGGCCTTGGTCATGATACGGAACATGGTGGAAGCTATGCTTGGAGAGGCATCCAGAACAAAACCCAGGTAGGTCAGGCTCAGTGAGGGATTCAAAACCTCTTCTAGCAACACCCAAGTAAAACCCATATTTTTTCTTGGGTTCTTACAGAACTGTGTGTATTTTGTGTTTTTTATTTAATATTGTCTCACTGAGTTCAACTCTGCAAACCAACCTTAGTTCTGTCCAAAAGTATCACAGCATCCGCATAAGTTAGATATGGCACGGCCAATACTCAAATTCTAGGTGGAGCAAAAGAAGTTCTCAACAAGTGGTCCTGCAAGTCAGAAAGATAAAGATTGAATAAACAGGGAGTAAGGACACAACCCTGCCTAAGACCTCTTTAGGTCAAAAAGCTGTCCGTCAGTGCTCCCTGTCCATTCAATCTCACTCTAAGTATACTATTCTCATACAGGTGCACTAGTACGGAAAACAGGGCCGATGGTATTTGTTATTCCTGCAGATTTCACCATAATAATGACCAACTGACTGAATCAAAAGGTTGAGACTAGTCAATGACAGCCATGTAGATAGGAGGATTCCTCTCTACTCTTGCTCCTTCCTGCAGACAAGTGACCACAAAACCATTAAGAGTGGTAGATAGGGCTTTGCAAAACCCAGTCTGCTATTTTTGCAGATGGCCAGATGACTCTGCCCAGTCGTCCAATTCCAAAAGGACCAGAGCCACAAAGAGCTAAAAGGGAAATCGGTGATACCTTGATGGACTATTCCTATCCCCCATTTTATAGATAGGTATAATGACAGAGTGATTGCCTGACAATGGTGTTGACATGGACAAAGCAATAAGGGATTATAAGATGGACAGTACCTTAGCCCAAAGTTCTGGATCACTCTTCATAATTACATTGCTCAATGCATTGGGGCCGAGGGCCCTTGAGCTAGAAGATTTCCTGATGATACTTTCAATAAGATCTAATGACATGGTCAATGCCCAAAGCGGCATCGGGATAATCGTAGGGAATGTTACAATTAGATTCTCGATAAACAACCCTGAAATGATTTTCCCATATACCATCAGGGATAGGATTGTTTTAGACATAATCTTGATGTTTTATCATGTCATTTATCAGACTACAAAAAAGTTAAGATATTTCTTTTCTGGATACATTTTGCAATTGTATATGTCTATAACTTTTAGTCCAATTTGTATGTGCTTATCTTAACCATCTCACACTTTCCTTATAATACACGGCAGACAAACATCCTCTACCTACGTCCCAGATACCCCCCTTAGTCTCATCTTTCTATCTTGCATGACAACATCTAATGGGTAACTAACGACACTCTTACGACTCCTCTTTGATATTCGGTGCTGTTCAGATCTCTCAATAAACACCTGAAAAGGATCTGGGTGGATTGCTTCTAATGTCCAATGAGGAATCAGATACAAATCTTCGCACCTTCTGATTAGGTTAGTTTAGTATTTGTTTATTTCTTATATAGGGCAACATGCCCATAGGCGCTGACAAGACAGAAAGACAATAATACAAAAGCATAACATCTAAATACATAGCATTATCAGTCAACAAGGGAACAGGACAGGAAAAAGTACAAAACTTACAGGACCAAGTAAGAAGTCAGTTAACAATAATTCTGAGCTTGGTATGTGGGGTCATGTTCTGCAAGTTTATATTTTTGTTAAAAGAAACAAGGGTAAACTGCTTAATCCACATCCAATAATAATACAGTGGGTGTTTTCTAGGGAGCACCAATTATCAATCTGTAACCTCTGAGGGGCTCTCAAATCTTGGGTTCTAACGCAATTACGGCCTATTCTTTGATTAGGCCAGGATAGGATTTTGTTTTTCAGCGCCTCCTTGGACTCATATTCCCTAGGCTTATCAACATTGGTAAGAATGATGTTTCTGGCGTCCATGGCAACGCCCCTTAAGGCAAGGTCAGTTATTCTTGCAATGAAGGACTTATTTAGGCGAATGTCCTTTGAAATTGAGGGATCATATAAAGTAACAGGTTTAGTAGGTATGGGAATACCACCCGAAAGGAGTTCAGCCACTGAACCAAGAACATGCTTGGCTACAAGTTCCTGAGGATTTGTTCCTTCTGAGTTTGTTTGGAAACCTTAAGGAACCCGATTCTGGGTATAAGTGGTTTGGCAGGACTTCTTCCTCACCGATAGGCTGGAATTGAGAAGACTTATCCATGCTTGGCCGATGTACCGTAGGAGTTTTAAAAGCCAATGAATCAGCCCAAGATCCTGCATGATATGCTCCTTGAAAAGCACCCAGTTTCCTGAAGTATTTAGGTCACATACACCTTTACAGGGCCTTCAGAGGTAACTTCCCCGGTCAGCTTCCCTGTTTTTCCCAACAGAAGTGAGGTTATCGGAACCCGCACAGGGACATAACCTTTGGGACTGCCACGCCCCACTAAAACCATTTATGTTATTTATCATCCTAACCAGTCTATTCCCAGTAAGGTTAACCACCATATTTGTAAACACTGCATTAATGTTGTTTAATACATCAAGCTTCTTTTTGCTGAGACCATATCATGATCACTAAGTAAGGTGTCAATTTCCCTAACCTTACTACAAACTCTAAATAGATATTCTGACAAGGTTAAATAGTCAAGATGAGAAGATTTTCTTCCATTACTCCATGTAGGTTTTGTGGGAACGTCACCTGCTATGGCCCCATTAGACATTTTCAAATCCCCTAGTTAAAGAAATTACATCAACTATTGCCATCAATAATCGTCTTACTTTTAGACTTGTTGTTAGACCTAGGTGACTAATTTCCACCACCTTTGTCAAAGATACACTCAGCATTAAGGTCACACAATATTAAAACAACCTCAATTAATTCAGACAGTTTAGACAGAAAAACCTCCAAGGATTCCAACACATGTTTACTAATAGTAATGGCTTAAGGATCTGGTTATTTAAGGCTACCTTCACAACTAGTATTCCTTAGATCTTATCTGACGTCACCTCAAAACTCCTTAAGACTGAGTTGATGATAGCTGTTACTAAACTCCCTGAGGTTGGACCACCCAATCTTGGGGATGCCATTTGTTGAATTGCAGTGAACCCATTATATATATATATATATATATATATATATATATATATATATATATATATATATATATATATATATATATCATATCAAAAGTTGTGTGTGGGTTTGTGGCACGAACAAATGTTCCTTATACAATTCCACACTGTTTCACCAATCTGCACCAAATTTTGCATAGTGACCTGTTAGGACACTCCAGACATTACTGGCTGCATGACATTTGGAAACCCCACCCCTTTCCCCAGATTTTGGCAAAAGTCAAAATGTGTAGGTTTGTGGCTTAGCAAAGCGGTGTTCCTTATATAATTCCACACCGTTTTACCAATCTGCATAACATTTTGCAAAGCTACCTGTTAGGAACCTCTGGACATTACTGACTACATGACATTTGGACATCCCACCACTTTCCCCGGATGTTACCAAAAGTTAAAATTTGTTTGTGGCTTTGTGGCTTAGTGAGGCATTGTTCCTTATACAATTCCACACTGTTTCACCAATCTGCACCAAATTGTGCATACTTACCTGTTAGCACTGTGATGAATCAGTGATGATTCCTCCCAGAAACCTCACATGGGACTGTCCTCATGTGGCCAGGGAAAGGCAGACGCTTCCTGATTCCGACCCTGGGGGTGGTGTACCGTGGGAGGATCACATAGGGGGACAGACCAGGAAAACTGGGAAACCTTCCTTTTCAACATTCCCCATAATCCCACACTTTTAATGACTGTTTGCCAAACTACAGAAGTTGAAAGAAACACCTTTGTTGAAGGGGACTACAAGTACCATAATCCCAGAAGTAATGGCTGACTGACAAGGCATGTTGTAGCATTAGTCAGGCAATTAAGCCTAAAAGCCCACACTTGAAGGAACTTGGGAGGCATAGAAAGGACCCCTCAGTTTCAGGAAATTGGAAGGAGAGGAAGGAATTGATATTGTGACTGGAATGCAAGTTTTAGGAGTAGTAGCAGAATCAAGACGGCTGTCAAACCAAGCAGAAGTGGGAGAACAAGAGGGACGCTGGAATGTGGAGACAGCAGATTTCACCTGCTTGTTCTAAGAGGGTCCTGGTTCTTCAATCTCTGAAGTGCAGAGACTGCACAGCAGAAGGCGTGCAGGAGAGATGTCTTTCCCCATGTGAGCCTCATTGCAGTGGTTGCCATGCAGGGAACATGCTGGAGACCGAGGCGAGGAGCAGTTGTCAAGCTGTAGGTCTCAGGAGCAAAAGGTGCTCCATAAACGTGTGGCCGGACTGGAAACTGCTTCACAAAGGAAGGGTGTGGGCTCCTAGGAAGCCACAAGCAGTAGACATTGTGGCAGCAGTCAGGGAATTTGACCCGCAGAGCAAGTGTTAAAGGAGCTGGTCAGTGAAGTATGGCATTCTAATACCTCGCGCAAGCATTGTCAGCAACAGTATCCAGTTCCATATTCACTCACGTATGGTTTAAAGTGAGTAGAAGTTGTTTGTTGAAGTTGAAACACTGGAACAATGGACGTGTAGCACTCGCATGTAATATGAAAGTCCCTTTTACTCAAGTAGAAAGGTAACGCTACTTTAATCCATTTTTCAATCTTTAAAAGACTGTGAGTATCTAAAGGAGTGGATTAGTCCTGTGTCACTAATTAAGAAGAGTGAACACTGCGAAGACCATTACTGAATAACTAACTTTGACAGTACCATTGTTGAAATCTTTAACTTGTGAAAACTACATCAAGGAGTTGTCACGTGTGCCTAATTGTGATTCCCAGAGGAGTACCGAATTCTATCCTTCAATTTCACACGGGAATACAATTCTATACCAAACTTTAAAACTTGAAAACTACATCAAGTGGTCACGTGTGCCTAATTGTGGTTTCTAAAGAAAGACTGTATCCTATTCTTTACTTTAATGTAGTTAAAGTGTATATCTTATTGAAGAAGAGAACAAAAATTGCCCAAGCCAAGAGCCTTCCCATTTAAACAGTGAAACCAGCCTTTCTCAGAGTTAAAGAACAATTTACCTATACTGTGAAGTTAATAACAGTTCACTGGCCTAAGATACAAATGTGCAAACATTACCCGAAGCTAAGAGAGTGGCACCAAGACCTCTGGGTAATTACTTGGGCAGATAACTGGCAGAAAGGCGCAGGTCAAGTTGGGGAAGGGAAACTGGCTGCTTGTAAAGACTATTTGAAGTTGACACAATCTGTAGTGCCAGAGACTGTGGAAGACAGAGAAGTGAGTCTTAAAGGCAAACCCAGGTTGTCATTGTTGCAGACAGACAAGAGAGGCAAAGAGGCTTTCCCATTTGGACAAAGTTATTCGGAGGAAGAGTGCCTTGCCTAATTGAGTTTATAAACAAGGGGTAATCTTGTCCTCACAAATTTAAAGGCTGCAATAACTTCTTGCAGTCATGATTCACACCTTCCTGAATAACCTAGGCAACGTTAATCAATACTTGTCGCTAGGAGAAGAACCAACCACCTTCTGAGATTTATCTACATATGCCTTTTTTATTATTTTGGCAATTCATGTAGCTTATACACTTCTTTTTCTCAGAAAAATGTTAGAAACAGCATGATTTATAAATATAACAATCAAACAAGTTTATAGTGACAATGTGCAAAACAGTGAAAAGTGCAAATGCAGTCAATTACAAATGAAAACAACAGAAAAGAAGCATATCTGTTTGATGTGCTAATACATAAATTCAAAAGAACTGGAGATCAACAAAGAATTGCTTCATATGAATCTCAACCTCATACTCCTTATTTTGTAAAGTATCACATTTTGGGTCTGCTTTCTTAAATCCAAGCAGTAAGGGCCAGTGAGGCTTAGAGAGTAAAGTCTTTTGGTGCCATGCGCTGATAATGTGCCCTAAAGGGGCTGGTCAGACTTAAAATTTGAGTCTGTATGCACCTGGCATTTGTGGAGTGACCTGAAATGACTGGTCAGAGACCGAGAGAGACTGGTCGACGTCTACGGAAAAGTGAGGAACATTTAGTGTGATCCTTAACCGTGGTCCTAGGGATTTTGCCACGTGGATCACTGAAGTTTCGGTTACTGTTAGTCACAACCTTTTTCTGGGGCCTTTTGTGTGGAGGTCTCCCTTTCCGTGAAGCAGTAAGGAAGTTCTGCTCCAAGTGATCCCTTTGGTTTTCAGGACAACAGTGGCAGAACTCTAAAGGTGGATTTCTGCTTGTATTCCGCTGTGCTGCAACGAAGGCAGGGACAGTGCGCTTGTAGGACCTGTCTTAAATCTTGGCCCTTGCATATGTGTTAAGTCAGGGGCTCGTAGAATCGCTGTGATGTGTGCTAAAGTACTTTGAAGTTTTTCTTGTCGAAGCTTAAACCAATCACTGAAACTGTGGTAGTAGTCCAAAGTACTGAATCTGTGGTCGTGTATCTGGTTGTCAGTAAATGCAATATTATAGTAGTGGAGTACTGTGAGACGAAGGTAACTGTTCTCCTAGTGAATAAAGTAGAAGTGAAGTTATTGAAGTGGAGGCAGTAGCACTGAGAAGTCATTCTGACAAATATACCATTGTGAATTCTAAAACTGTAACTAAGAGAATTGTAACTGTTAACCAAGAACTGTGTATTACTGACAGTTATGGATATTACATTTCTTTTGAACTGTGGAAAGTCTTCTTAAAGAGGTGACAAAGCATCATGGCTAGGATTACCATTGGTGGTACTTGGTGGAAGTGGAAAGTGGATATTTCACCAAGGAGAAGAGATTTGCTATCATTGGAACTTTGGTTAACAAACCTTTATATTGACTTTGCAACATCAAGAACTGATTTGATACATTTATTTCTTTGGTTGAACACTAACATAATTGACCTTGAATCCTGGGGATGGGAAATCACCCAGGAAATTAGAAGGTTATTCAAAGACTATTAATGTTGTTCATGTTATGTTGTATTGCCATATATTTTATTTGTGTATGTGTTGCTTAGTGTGAGGGCCAGTTATTCGGTCCCTTTAGCTTTGGTTAGGCAGGGAAATCCTCATCAGAGTAGGGATAGTGAGGCATTTTGACCATGTTTCTTTGAAGAATAAATTGGCATATGTTGATAAATCCTCAAATAGATGTCTGCCTTGGATTACTGACCACTCACAGGACCGGACAAACATTACTGGCTACATGACATATGGCCTGCCGATGAAGCCATAAACCATGTTCACCGGGAAGGGAAACAAAAATTCTATGAGAGGTGAATGGACCTGTGACGTGAAGGTAAAGGCAGGTAGGATTTCAGAAATGTCCACATTTTTGCTGCATCAGGTAAAATTACTTTTCCAGACAGTTTTTCCGAGATTGTGCATGCTGATGAAGCCGTAAACCATGTTCATCAGGAAGGAAAACAAAAATGTTTGGTGCATCAGGTGAAATTACTTTTCCAGAGAATTTTTGCAAGATGGTGCCTGCCAACGAAGCCGCAAACCATGTTCACCGGAAAGGGAAACAAAACATTTTGTTTCTCAACTGGTCCAGACACGAGGAACATAAAGGACCTCAAAAGCCACGTTTCATGGCCATAGGATGTGTGGTTTCTGAGATCTTTGCACTGCAATGTAATGCAACAAACTGAAACACGCCAGGGTGAGGCGAACAGCGACCTACAGCATCGCTCATTTTCAACAATTGATGAGAGTGTTATCATGTCTGTCTGCAAACCCATTCGGAGAATGGGTACTTTTGCTGGTTACTGATAAATCCCGAACAACCGGGAGGTTTACTAAAGACTGATGCCGTATTCACTCAGCTTTCTGATTGGACCTGCCAGAGATTCAGGGATCCATTGCAAATCATTAGAGCTGTGATTCCTGATTTTCTCTTGTACATTATAATATTCTACCACCCTCTTCCTCTGCTAACCCATAGCACATGTGATTTTCATAGGCTTACGTGACCCCCTCGATTGATCACATTATAACATCCAGTTCTCGTACAGCTCAGGATCCAAAACATTTATTGGAGCCAAATCATACCCCATTGCCCTAAGCAAATCGATTTCTGCAATCATAATGTTAACTGCATTGCTTGTCTTGAAACCTAACTGAACAAGCTCTGTCCTGTCCTCATATGGAGAAAAAAAACTTCTTCTGATATCCCTAGTACCCAACAAATACAATTGAGGAATCTTGTGCAGGAATTTGATAACATTAGATATGTGTTGTAAGATGTCCTTCAATAAGATGTCCTCAGCACCAATCTCTAAACACTCTTAAATGAATGTTCTCCACAGGTCCTTACTGGGATGCCTTTTTGCACCAGAGATGTTATGTGCTCAGGTCAAGTTGGATCTTGATTAAGACCTACCTAGTTACTTATAAATACTCCAATCTCAGGGCAAGGTGTAATTTCTTCAGTATGACATTGAGGAGACTGAACTCAAAGCCGGTTGGCTACTGGGCACATATCATTTTGGGTTAAGGGTCTTGTCTCTAGTACTACTTCTGGGCATGGCATAGCTTTGTAAGTCTGACAACTTCTCAACACTTTGGGGGTAGGACTCAAAGCCGGATGACTACTAGGTACTCAAAACTTTTGAACACACACTTTGGACCGGGATCTGACCTGAGCCTCCTGCAGTGGTCTGCTAATATGTGCCTGCAATACCACAGTTATCACCACTCAAAGAACCTTTATTACTTCTGCACAGCTGCGTAGATGTAAGCTCTATTCCATTAGTGTCAGTTAGTGTAGAGTTGGTTGCCCTTACCTCAGGTTGTGGTTGAAAGGCACCAGTCTCAAGCACTGTGACGTCCTCAATTTGGAAAGGGAATTTATGACCATACTCGTTTACCAAGTTACTCTTCCAGGATTCAGACATCCCTCCTTACCTGTACTAAAGTTGGAATAAACATTTCTTGTTTTTAACTCCTGTTGTAGGCACAAAGTTCCTGATCCAGCCAATGATGCCTTCGTTTGTGAAACTTTTTTAATAAAAGATGTTGACTGGATGCCCCTGATTTATCTGTACAGCCTATGTGTTTTGAAGTGTTTCAAGAGCCATACTAAATTTGAGGTTGTTCTTCTGGTCCTTCAAATCCTCTGGGAGGTTGCTCCACCATCCTGGACCTAACCACACAGCATCCTGTTTCCATAACATATGTATGGTGTCATTAATGATGTTGATAGCACTTCTACCATGTTATGATAGAGTATGTGGAATTTGACTGCAGATAGGTATAGCCACTGCTTCTTTCCTCTTCTAAATGTTTGACTTTTCCTTCATACATTAAACAAACCAGAGCAGGACAATTATCAAAATTTCAGAATCCAGACCTATGCATCTCACATCATTTTAGACATATCTTGTATTGACCATATTCCCCTTCTCTTAAGGTCATCCTATAAAAATGAATTATGACTTTCAGGCACTTAATGAAGCTGGTTATACATGATCATCTACCGGCAACCTACCTGACCATTTCAGTCACAAAAGCTCTTCTTTACATAATAAACGTACTATCCACTGTTTCGAATAGAAACAATTTGGCTCAAGTTTGTTTGAGGTTCTCAGATAAGGGACTCTCTCTTCAGAACCTGCACCAGGAAACAGACTATCATAAATGTTCTTTTCGTATATGGTCTTAGACATTACGGCACAATTGTCCTTTCTATTTTCATTTGTATGTTTGTGATGTATTTTATTAAGCTCACATATTCACCTCTCTGGCAACATGGTGATGTTAGATATAGGGCCTCATCACGACTTGGGCGGTAACGCCGGCGATATTACTGCCGGCGGTATTTGCCCTACCGCCGAACTCCCCGGCGCTAATAGCGCCGGATCACGAGTTCGGCGGTAATGTCAATCCCCATTCCCCATTGAGCCCATTCGGGAATGCCCCATTGCCCATTAGGCTCATTGGGGAAATTTCGTGCTAATACCGCCGGCGGATTTCCCGCCGGCGATAATAGCGCACATTTTCACCAGATTTCCCCCCAGCTCAGAGCTGGGGAGAAATCCGCCGAAGTCCTGCTTTGGCGGACCCTTAAATCCGGCGGTAATAGCGCTACAGCCGGATTTAAGGGTTACCGCCAAAGTCGTGATGAGGCCCTAAGAGTGAAAGTAAGTGAGCTTGAGCAGAAGCACAGAACTATTTCTTTCTGAAGTATCTTAAGAAAACTAAAGGAGGCCAGTCTCCTTCCTCAAATCCATTGGCAGAGTTTTCTATTTTTTTATTGCTTGATATGAAAAGGGCCTTGCTCCTGTATGCATTATACCCATTTTGTGAACAGTTAGCAAATTGTGTAAATTTGATCTTTGATTTCAGGATGTATTATATCGAATAAATAAATCATTATGAGTTTACTGGTACCCCACTGGTAATTCCGGCGGTGTACCGGCAAACTGGCCCTACTGTCTGAGCCAACCGATATCCCAGTATTACCAGGATAGTGGGTGCGGTGCAGATGGCCTTAAGGAAAAGGCAGTTCTTCATCCTACCAGCAAGCAGGGCAGAGAGGCCTATACAGGCAAGATATGCTCATGTATCCTAAGGATCTGTAGCATCCTGGCCACAGCATTTTGGACCACTGTGATCTGAACACGATTCTCTCAGGTAGTCCTAAATAGCTCTGGTTACTAAAATGATGCCTTGGTGGAACAAAGGCATTCATAGCCATTCCCCAGTGGGGGAAATATAGCAAAGGCAGTGACTATCATAGCTCTAACAGCTGCAGATAAAAACAGATCTTGACCACGTTCGAGATCTGAGGCTCAAGAGTAAGGTGAGAGTCCATAATGATACCAAGATGTCTTACTCTAGAGGCTAGAGCAGAGCTGGACACAAAGATGCTGGCCAAAAACATGAGCAACAAGTGTTGCATTGAAGGGAAACATCTCAGATGGATTGGGGTGTGCTTTCAATTAAATTTGGTTCTATCCAATGTTTTGCTTGTCATTAGGGTCATTTGATTCGACTTAATTGCGTTTCTCTATCAGCAGAGAGTTTAATCAGACAGCTTGCAAGCCTTGCACCCAAAACAAAAATATTCACTGCAGCAGTCTCTGACACACTAAAATGGTCTGATGGCCCATACAATTAAATTCAGTCCATCTTTATTTCGGCCAAAAGGCCATAAAAGTGGTACATACAGAAATAAATATATACAATTAATCACAGGAAAAGAATAAACCACCACCCAGGATTTAAGCACTTCTACATCTAACATCTATACAAATAGTATAATTAGTATTTCAACATCCTAATCTTAGGACCTTTAGAATTTTCCAGAGATTATAAAAATGTAAGCTAATACATTTAAAACATTTTTTTGTTTTATAAAACTGGTTCTCTTCCACCATACATGGTAAATAAAGTGACACACAGCAAATGCCATATCTGGGTAAACATTACCCATGCATAATTCTGCAACCACTGTCTATTTCTCACTCCTTAATTTTCCAGACATGGCAGAAAATGCCTCCTTTTAATTTGTGTATATGCAGGACAAGAGAGTAAAAAGTGCTGTACAGTTTCGTTGCAGACTGAACAAAAAGGACATTTATCTGAAGATTCATGCTTCCACCGGGCTCTAGAACAGACTAATGGTAAAATGCCTTATCTGAATTGTAGCATTAGCGCCCGTGCATAAGGGTTTTCAATCAGTACCCGGTACTCTTCTATCCCATAATCATGCTTCGTATTCAAGTAAACCAGCCCTGTCAAGAGTTTCATACTATCATCCAATTTCTTTGGTAATGTCCATTCATGGTACAGCATACGCATCTCTTTATTCGTTTCAGCTGTAATATTTGTTCGGTTGAACCAAAGATTTTCCATGTTGAGATACTTAAGCAATCCCCTTACATGTCAGAACCATGGCAAATCGATCACGAACCCCACCCTCCGGTCCCTCTCTCGCAGCCCATAACATCTAGCATGGATTCTTTAAATTTCCTGAAGCTGTTGGACAACCAATATTTCGATGGTTTTAGAACAACTCCCTCTCTTCGATGGCTACCCAGCCCAATCCGAGTTGGAGTGGTGCGTTTGGAGCACTCAATGGGAGTCGTATGATTGTTGTTAATCCATTTGTTCGTAGTGGTGTTAGGTTTATTGGAATACGATGGCCCAAAATCTCCACGCCATATAGTGAGACCCAGCCACTGACTGTGCTCTACATACTTCTAATGAGGGAGTCAAAACTTTGTTCCTATATATATTTGAAAATCTTAGGATCCCTGTGAATCTTTTATCTGGGATCAGATTAGCGTTTTGAAGCTGAGAATCGCAGCACTTTTTGTGACTTATCCTGATTCCCAGATAATCAAACCTTTTAACTTCTTCAATAACTTCCAGTCCAATTAATGTTTTAAGATGCATGCCGTGGTCGAACCTTTACCTGCAACACATAACCTTTGGTTTTGCACAGTTCATTTCCAGCCCATTCTCTAAACAGAATTGTTCAAACTTGTTTTATTTAATTGTATAAACCCTAATGGGGTGCAGGAAATTAAAACGACATTGTCCACAAACATCAAATCCCCCAACTTTCTTCTCCACCCAAGGGGGGGGGGCATCAGCATTTGCTACTAAAGAGCCACTAGAACCATGGGCCACACCATCAAAATATAGGGAACATAGCATCGGGGTCAATGTTCATCCCTGTCCTACCCCTCGTTGGACTGGGAAGGGTTTTGTTTGCTCACCCCCCCATGTCCCACCTGGCCATAGCATGTGAATCAGAATAAAGATCTATCATGGCTTTTGAACAATGCTGGAGGTACCTTTTTAATAAAGGCCAGGCTCGCCCACCTCATTCTGTAGTACTTTCCATAATTCTGCCCTCGGTATACTATCAAAGGCAGCTTTTAGATCAATGAACAGCATATGCAGCGTTCCACCCCTAGCTGCGATGTATGTATCCCTGATTATTGATAATCTGAAGATTTGGTGCCCAGTGGAAACCCCTTCATAAAGCCAGCTTGGAGGTGGCTGAGACACTCAGATTGTTTGATCCAGTCTTCAACTGTAGTAACCCACCCCAAATATTTTGTTTGAAAATTTGGTTTTATTGGAGTTTTACAATTATGGCATAATTCAAAAAATAATGCAAACATTGGTATATATCAAAGTGAGGTCACAACTTTAGCACCCCCCCCGCTATCCCATGCCATGGTTTAATGGTCGATAACAGCAACAGGGTCCAGCACATCATCTGAAGATGCAATGCGAGCATAGGGTTGCTTCCGAAAGAAAGACGGTGCTCAAAAAACAAGGTCCAACATATAAAAGTCACATTTCCTGTAACAATCGATCTCTTCCCACTCCAAGGGGGTCGCCCCGATAGTATTGTTCCCATCGAGAGGACCGTCTGAGCTGATTACTTATGTCTCAGGCTATTTTCCCATATTTATCAAAAAATGGCAGCCATAGGGCCTCAATGTTAGATTTGGATTCATCGATCAGGTGGGTAAAATACTCAATATCATAGATTGCCCGTGTTTCGCTACCCACTCCCCCTGCCCAGGAGGTCGGGGTGATTTCCGTTTTTGGGCCCTTTTTGGGCCCAGCAGCATCTAGCCGCGACTAGCATAACCTGCAACATATGGTCGTGTTTCACCTTGGGGCCCCCCTCAACCTCAATGCTGAACAACACCAGCCAGGGGGACAGAGTCCTCACCATTCCGTCCACTCCTCTTATCCATGACAGGACCTCACTCCAGTAGGTCTGTGCCAACTGGCACTTCCACCACATGTGGACATAATCCCCCTTTTCAACGTGGCATTTCCAGCAGTGGGGGTCATAACCTTTTCTCATTCTAGCTATCCTCTGTGGGGGGTAGTGCCATCTGTGTATCAACTTCAGGACCTGGTGGTGCTATTGGGGTACAGTTGTGGAACGGTGTGCCTGCCTTCAAATCTTGGTCCATCTTTTTTCCGTTATGGGGGTGCCTAAGTCCTTCCCCCATTGTACTTGGGAAGATGGGGGTCCCGTGGGGTAGAGAACAACAGAAAGCTATAAAGCCGCGATATCACCCCCTTGGTACCTTTGTGTGTTATGAGGAATTTCTCAAAATCGGTTAGGTCCCGCCTGAGTGTGTCACCCCATCTGCTCTCGGTAAGGGCACCCTTAAGCTGTAGGTATCGAAAGGGGGAGAGGTTAGGGAGGCCCAGGGCATCCTTCAGGTCACCTAGAGATATAAACACCCCCTCCACCCAAAGCTGTCCGGCCCTACAAAGACCCACCTCGTACCATTGCTGGAAGGCCAGTGGTTCGTTGATCCCTTCCCAAAGTGGCAGAGCCCAGATGCAGCTCAACGGTGAGGGCCACGTCGTGAGCCATTTTAGGTAACCCCCTTCCTTCCAAATAGACCACAGCACTCCCAACACTGGATGTTTTAGAACCCTTCTTGGAATAGATGTCTTGGGGACCCATAGCCACTCGTCCAATGTGACCGGCGAGAAGAGTGCGCTATCCAGTGTTACCCATTGTTTCTTTCGGCCAGTCGTCAGATGATCAACAAGGACGCGCAATTGTGACGCCTTATAATAAGTGGTCAGATCTGGGAAATTAACTCCACCCTCATCCTTGGGTCTAGTGAGAGTGTCATAGGCAATCCTGTGGGATTTACCGGCCCATAGATAGCGGAGAAGGGCTCGCTTGATCTCTAGGAGAAACGAGTTCGGTATCTGGGTTGGCAGCATTTGAAACAGATATAAGAATTTGAGGAGGATTACCATTTTGATGGAGTTGAGGCGAGCCATCCATGAGAGGCCGGATTTTGATCAGCGTCCCAGGTCGTGTTTGATTGACCTCCATAGGGGCGGGTAGTTTACCTTAAAGAGATCTTCTAGGTGAGATGGAATTCGGATCCCCAGGTGAGAGAGTCCCTCTGTTTGTTTACAAAACGGGAGGTTATCGACGTATTGTCCCTCGGTCTCGTTGAGCTGGCCTGCCGGGAAAGCCACTGATTTATCTACGTTGACCTTATAGCCTGCCAGGGAACCATATCGTTCCAGACTATTCAACACCTCCGGGACTGATTGGGATGGTTTAGAGAGGTACAGGAGGACATCATCGGCAAACAGGGTTATTTTGTAGTCAGTTCCCCCTATTTTAACACCCTGGATCTGATCATTAGTCCTGATTGCTATGGCCCAGGGTTCCATCACCAAGGCGTATATGAGGGGAGACAGTGGGCATCCCTGTCTTGTGCCTCTCTCTAAAGGAAAGGACTCCGACTCTGCTCCATTGACCACCACTTTGGCAGAAGGGCGGGAGTAAAGGGCCGTCATCCATCCCCGCCACCTGGGTCCCATACCCAACCTCCTCCATGAAGGCCCAGCTCACCCTGTCAAACGCCTTCTCCGCGTCTAGAGACAAGAGAAGAGCACCTTCGGATTTCACTCCATTTGAGCTCAGTATGTGCAGGGTTTTGCGCATGCTGTCTGCTCCTTGTCTATTTACTACAAAGCCTACCTGATCGGGATGGATCAGTCGTGGGAGACACCTTTCTAGGCGTGTCGCCAGGATCCTGGTGAAGATCTTGGCATCTGTGTTCAGAAGCGAGATGGGCCTGTATGAGCCACACTCCGCTGGGTCTCTGCCCGGCTTAGGGATAACTGTGATTATGGCCTGCAGGAATATCGGTGGAATGGTTTCTAAGGTTTTGATTTGGTTAAATAATTTGGTCAGTGGTTGGGTTAGTTCGGACTGAAATTGTTTATAGAAATCCGCTGTGTACACATCTTCTCCCGGGGTCTTGCCTATTTTAAGCTTTTTTGATGGCCTCTTCCACCTCCTCCTCTGTTATCTCCTTGTCTAGTGTCTCCCTCTCTAGGTCTGTGAGCTTGGGTAGGGGGTAGTCTTCAGGATATTTTCAAATTTCATCCAGTGATTCACCCTCTTTTTTAGTGTAAAGGGCCTTATAGAAGGACGCAAATGATTCGGCTATGTGTTCACTTTTTATCTGGGCGTTACCCGCCCCGTCCTTGACCATTTCTATGTGTCTGCCCGCCCTGTTTCCCCTCAGCTTATGTGCCAGAAGAGTTCCAACCCTGTCGCCCCTCTCATAGTATCTCTGCTTCGTGTATCTCATTTTTTTAACTACCTCTCCAATCAGGATTGTATGCAGAGCTTGTCTCTTCTCTCTCATTTCACTCAGGAGGTTTTGGCCGTCTATGTTTCCCTTGGTGAGCTGTGCCCTCATGGCCCGCAGGTCTTCCCGGATACTGGATTCTATCAGGGCCCTTTCTCTCTTCTTGCTCGAACCCTCTGCGATGAGGAGACCCCTGAAGGTGGCTGCCTCCCAAACTGTAAACATTGGGACTTCCCCTGTGTCGTTTGATAAGAAGAAGGCTTCTATTTCGTTCTTAAGGAATTCCCTAAACACCTGGTCCCTTATGAGGGTGTCGTAACAGCGCCACCTGCGTGATTTCACGGTGGCTTGCAGCCGCCATTCCCTAACGAGGAGTTCATGATCCGACCAGGTCACAGATTCAACCGTGGGGTTTCCAACCTCTCCCCCTCCCTCCTCCGACACCAGCAGCAAATCAATTCTGGTATATATTTGGTGGGGAGGGGAGAAGAACGTGTAACCCCCAGGGGTTTGCCAGCATTTGCGCCATACGTCAACCCAGTAGTACTCTTGTAGGAGGTCCCTCAAGGCGAGATAATCTTTTGTGGGGGTTTTTGGTCCCGTCCCTTTGGCCGACCACCAGTCAAGATGGGGGTCTGTAATGAGATTGAAGTTTCCGCCCAGGATTGTGGCTCCCTCGGCCCACCCGTCCATAAACCCAAGAACCTTGTGTATAAAGTTGACTTGGCCGACTTTGGGCACGTACAGGGTGGCTAGTGTGACTCGTATGCCCTGGGCTGACCCCTTGATCGCAAGAAATCTACCTCCAAAGCCCCTTTTCATCTCTACATCAGTGAGATGCAGCGATTAACCCAAGGGGATACCCACTCCCTCCTTCTTTGAGGATTTGTGCGAGGCCCAGAAGTTTCTAACTATCTCCTTTTCTTTGATAGTTGACTCGGCCCCCCTTCTATAGTGGGTTTCTTGTAGGAAGAGGGCCAGCAATTTCTGTTTGCGGAATAAGTTACTTGTGAGAGACCGCTTGTTTTGCGAGTTGAGACCTTTCACGTTGAGCGTAACGATCCGACCTTCAACCATGGTCGTCGCTATCCTTGCCCTGTAAAGCCTCAGTTAGTGCCCCCGTTATCATCCGTAGACTTGAACCCCAGAACCATGGCATGGCGTTCCCTATTTCTTTCCCCTCCCCACTCCCCTCCCCCCTCTCCGGTTCCCCATTTCCCTTGCCCATTTTGGTAGGCGTCCGTCTCCATCGCCCGACATACATCGGGTTTAGTCAGCGAACCACCAGGGCCACTGCCTGGGCCCCGAGAGAGAAATAGTGTGGATCGTACCCTCCAGGTTATATCTATAGGAACATTTTACAGGTTTAGTCGGGGTCCAATCCTTCTACAGGACCTCCCCTGCCCCAACCCCCTATGCCCCCGCTGCGTGTCTTGTGTCTCATAGGGGCAGGGTCCCACCGTGAACTAGCTTCCAGTGTGAATCGGGGGGGGTTTCAAAGGTCTTGGGGGACGCACCTGGCCACCTTCTGACAACCCGAGAACACCACCACTCCGTGTTTCAGACAGGTGGGACCTGAAACCTTCAACCATCAATTTCGGGCCCTGCGGGCAAATGCAATACAATACAATAACATCACATTTCTTAACTTTCTCCCCTTCCCTCTTAATCATTTGGGTCCATCGCACGGGCCTTGCCGTCAACAAAAGTGGAACGAATGTTTCTCACCAATTCGCCAATGGCCACGGAGGGCCAGAGAACCACAACAGATCGGCACTGCATTGCTTTTAACTTCTCCTCTATCAGATAATCATGCGGGTCCTCCACGTCCCTCTGAGGGGTGCTTGGTTTTCCTGAATTTCCAGGTGCCCTTCACTTTGTGTTTCCCCTGGCCGAGGTCAGGGCCCCGTGGGGCACAGCACGGGCCTCCGTCGGATCCGCCGTTCTCCCCTGAGGGCCCGGGGGGACCCCAATCAGTTTGTCGATGCCTCTCTGGATGTCCTCTTCTGTAACGAGCTGAAGGTTTTCCCCTTGCCATTCAAAGTATAGGTAGAATGGGTGTCCCCAACGGTACCGGACCCCCTTCTCCTGCAGCCACCTAGTGATCGGACTGCATTTTTTCCTCATTTGTAGCGTGAGGGCGGATAGGTCCTGGTAGATTGCCACCCTGGAGTTGTCGTATTGTATCTCTCTTAGAGTTCTAGCTCTTTCAAGTATTTTTGCTTTGTCTCTGTAATAGTGGAACTTCGCAAGCACGGAGCGTGGGCCCCTACTGCCTCCGCCAGCTCGATGAACCCTATCAATCAGGATGGTTTCCCCGGAGTCAATTCCCAAGACAATCCTAATGATCTCCTGCACTTTGCCATCCAGGCCGGTCTGGGTCTCCCCCTCCACCTCCGTCAGGCCGAAGAATCGCAGCTTAGATCTCCGTTCACGATTTTCCATGTCATCCACTTTGAGGCGGAGTTTCCCCTCGCGCCGCTGCATCTCTTTGAACCTTGCCTCCATCTGGGTCTCCAAGAAGACGGTGGACGCCTGGTTATTCTCTACCCCCTCCATTCTGTCCTCCAATGTGGAGACCTTGGTGGTGAGGTCAGCTAGCTTGGCTCCCATGTCCGTTCTCATCCCCCTGATTTCTTCTAGGATTGTCTGGATATTGTTCTGCATGGTGTTTATGTCAGGGGTTGGCGTAGGTGGGGAGTTGATCTCCATCTCTTGTTTTCAGGGAGTGAATTGGTATCCTGCCAGGGTTTCTTTCCAACTCATGGGGGTGTCTCCACCTCTAGATCTTCGTGGTTTCCCAATGTTCCTCGAGGTCTCCCCCCGGTTCCGTACCAACTCCGATGAGGTGTGGTGGTTAGGACGGGCGGGTCGTGCCCCAACCCCCCCGACAGCCAGTACTCACGGTTACTCCGATGTGGGGCCGGTGGGTGCGTTCAAAGGTCGCCGGGGCGGTAGTCGCTGTCAATGGCAAGTAGTAGGCCCCTTAAAAGGGTGGTGAACCCCACGATGGGCCCTGCACTCCGCAGAGGGGCCCAGGCGCGCTCCCGCGTCGGCCCTGGCCTATTAGGTGTAGGCCTCTGAGGGTTGTGTCGCAGCAGCGGCCGGGGGGAGTCCTTATGGTAGTTGTTGCAAAGATGTTCCCCATCTCGCCGGGGGGGCGAGAAGAGGAAGGGGTCCGGGTGAGATACGCAGACGCGTGTGCGGCGGGCCGGGGTCTGGCCGCGGAGGCCCGGGGCGTACTGTCGTACAAAACTGCCGCAGCGGGAGCCGAGGGTGGGCTCGACGGACGAGGGCTCTGGTCTCCGAGGGGCTCCCACGAGCTTTCAACGATGCCGGCAGAGGCCCGGGGTCTCGATTCCTCAGATTGATCCCGGAGCAGCGCCCATCTGCGGGGATGAGGGACCCGGCCACGGAGCTTCACCTCGTGCACGGCACGGGCCTGGAGGGGGGATGGGGAGCGCGGAAGCTCCAAGCCAAATATCTCGGGGACCCGGGCACCCCCAGAGCTCGGGAAGGTATCGCCGGAATCCCCAGGAGTTCCCCCACCTGGATTCAGCCTTTGTAGGAGGATAACGTTCCTTTTATTGCAGTTTACTCCACAAATCTCTCGGGGCTTCAAGGGAGCCGAACGATCAGGCAGCCATCACGCCTGCGCCCCCTGCTGGCCTCCCCACCCCAAATATTTTAACTGAGGAATCTAACAGGGAGATGGGACGATAGTTCACAGGTTCATCTCACCCTCCGTTTTTATACATAGGAGCAACCTATGCCCTTTTCCAGAAATCAGGGATTTTTCTAATTTTCAATATCTCGTTAAAACATCTTAGAAGGTATGGAATCCAAATCCTTGATTCAGTCTTAAAAAGCAGGAATTCTATCTGGTCCTCAGGCTTTGCTAGTAATCGTCTGCTGTATCTCTTCAAGACAAAACATTAGGGGAACATAACCTTCACTTTTTACTAATGAATTTATAGTTATCTTAATACTACCATTTGTGAATGCACTCTCCTCCTTCGAAAGATTAGTGAAGTGTGTGTACCATGTGTATTCTTTAGTAGTTATGGTGTATAGTTGTACTGCGCAAACAGATTTATAAATCATGCTAGTCAATACTTTCTAAATAAGATTCCAATCTCATAGCAAGTTCAAAAATTAAGCATGAAACCATCCAGTATGTGATGGGTCATTTATTCCAAATACAGCCGACATGTGTTTTGACCAGCAGGTCATTCTCAGGGCCAAGGCGTACTGGGGGTTAATCCCTAAATGATTCTGTAGCTAAACTTCATGGATAAGTATATAGTTGGAGTTAGTACAGACTGTTGGCTACGCCGTCTCCACTGGCTGCGTGTAGCCAAGCACATTCATTTTAAGTCCCTTTATTTGGTGCATCACACTTTTTACTGCCTGGGCGTGGAATATTTACAGTTGCGTCCATCTATCCTGTCTTGGGCCTTGTGCTCGGGCCACGTCCACGCCTGTCCCTGGTCCCTCGTATCAAATATGTGCAGATTGGTGGCTGTGCATTTTCCGTTGCTGACACCAATCTTTGGAACTTGCTTCCTGTGTCTCTTCATTCCATCAGGGATCACTTGTCATTTAGGGGGTCTCTGAAAATCCACATGTTTTAAAGGCTGGGCTCGGTAGATCTTTCCGTTTGCTATCTAGCGCCAAGATACCTTTGGGCGAACGTTGCTCTCTACAAATCCTCAAATACATACATACATGCATACATATATACTTTGGGACCTATGAACCACCTTTATACGTTTCACATCCTTCCAATTCGCTAGACCGATCCGCACATACATTACTGCATGTATTCAGGAAGCTGCAGATAAAAAGGCTCAGATACTATCAAAGCCAGATGCTCCCTCCAGCTACACATAGTGCCTCATTAGGAGGTTGGCGGTAACTAACCGGTGCGGGTTGCTGCCAACCTGTAACACTGAATCTGGCACCTGACTTCCCGGTGTCACTGGGAGATTACAAGCCCCGGCGCCGCGGGAAGTCAGACGCCGGATTTTGTAAGTCCCCATTCCCATCGAGTCCCATAGGACTCTATGGGAGTGGAGAGATGGAGGCACTGGCACCATTGCTAACGGTGCCGATGATTCTGTGACGTCTGCCTACTGGGGTTGATGTGCCTGGCAGGGTTAGACCTGTCGGGCGCAACAGCCCCGGCCGGCAGCCTCGTAGTGTGGCGGTCTGGAAACTAGTTGCCAGTGAGTTTACCGGCACCCTTGCTTCCGGACCGCCACACTTGTAATGAGGCCCCAGAGCTGAGCTGGCAGACCACTGGAAGAAATGTCAGCCTGTAGATGGAAAAATGGCAGAAAAGGGAAATCTCCAGGAAACGCTGCTCAGGAAGAAACTCCGACCAATCACAGGGTCGTGGGTAAGGCTCTGCACAGGTGCAACCCACAGTCCTACGACCGACTCCATGGGGCGTGGAGGGTTTGGAGTGAGCAGAGATATGGAGAAAGAGTGTGAAAAGCCTATTGAATTTACTGCAGGTTTACTAGTAAGTTATCAATGGTAAAGTCACATGTGTCATCGCCCTTTCATCTATCGTATCCATATGGTGGTCTGTTATCTACTTGCGAATGGTTTGTTCTCTGCTCGGGCTCTTAACCTTTCTGAGATGAGCTTCCTTGCACTATTTCAGTGGCATTAGCCAGGTGAATTCCTGTGGTTTCAATTAAATTGCTAGACATCTAAAGAAACGAAAATTGGTCCTAAGGCTTTGGTGACAATACTGTAGTTTGCTTCTGTCAGCTACTGTGCTATATATATCTGATTAACATGTATCTCTTTGATTGTCTCACAATGTGAGAAGGTCTATGGATGTATCAGTAAATGCTGCTGTAAGCCTATCATAGAAAAGGAGTAGGGTTGTTTTGCAAGAGAAGAAGAGTATGCTTTGGAAGAGGATGAAGGAGAAGAGAGGAGATGACAGGGGGTAGGGGAAGGGAGGAGAGCAGAGGAGGTAGCCTGGGAGCTGGAAGGAGAAGGGGAAACACATCAGAGGCACGTGGAGGAGAGACGTACCACAGGAGTCGGGAGGAGAGGTACCCTAGAGCTTGGCGAGAAAGGTACCTCGTAGGTTGGAGAGAGAGAGAGAGATACCCAAGATGTTGGGATGAGAAATGCACCAGAAGTCCGGTTTAGTGTTACCTGGAGGTTGGGAGAGAGGTACTCAGAGGTTGAGGGGGGGCACTTCAGCGTTTGATGAAAGAGGCACTAGAGAGGTTGAGAAGAGAGACACCCCAGAATCTGCGAGGGAGATACCACAGACGTTGGGGAGGGAGATATCCAAGAGGTTGATGAACAAGATACCCTTTTGGTTGGCAAAGAGATACCCCAACATTTGGGGAGAGTTAAACCCTAGAGGCTAGAGAGAGAGTGATCACAGAAGTGTAAACAAGTATACTTTGGAAGAAAGAAAGAAATAGCAAATGGGTTATATATCAGAGTAATTAACGTCCAAATACCACCAAAGACAGAGCATGAGACAAGTATTGTTCAGTGGCAAAATACTAAATTGCAAGCATGGGGTATGCTCAAGAATGACAGCAAAAACTATGGACCTCATTACGAGTCCGGCGGCAACCGCGGCGGTAAAACCACCTGGTTACCGCCAGACTCGTATTACCATTCCGCCTCCGTGACTCCCGGAATTACCAGGGCATTACAGCGCTGGTGTCCCGGGAATTCCGGAGGCGGAATTCGGTAAATCCCCATTCCCATTGAGTCCCATAGGTCAGACCTGGCGGAAGATCACCTCCCGCCTGCAGGACTCGGGATCGGGCAGTCTGGAATTAACAGTGGCGGCGGGTTTACCACCACTGTTAATTCCGGACCGCCCGACCTGTAATGAGGCCCTATGTCTTTTCATGGAAAAGATAGAAAATGCATTGACCTACCTCAAAAACAGAATTGGCTGAGAGATAAACAGACAAACATATGGAACAGACAAGAGAGCGCAATGTAAGGTTTATTACTGCAGACTATGGGCCGATTTATGCAATTATTTGCCTGGAAGATAGGGTACTTGTGCGCTAAAGTGCGCGCAAATCCGCTTTCGTCGATTCATGATATCGAATGTGCTGTACTTTTCTTGGACTTGCGTGGAGTTCTCCCAGGCTCCGCTCTTCTCTGCGAGCCGTCGAAGAGGCTCCACTCAGAGCGTGGGTATGGCTTGCGCAGAGGGCTGGGAAGGGGGCGGAACACCAAAAATGGGGAAGAACTTACTTAAAAAAGTGAGCGTTCCGAGGGACGGCCTGAAGGCAGTCCCTCACACATCCACAATTGCCCTGCATGAGAAGTATTCATGAATTCGATCGCACACCTCTTGGTTGGGGAATGGACCTGCAAGTCCTTCATAAGCGAAGGCAGGCGTAAGTACACTTGTGCATAGGAATCGCAATGCAGAGGTGGGTTTGCATGTCAGATTTCGAGGTGAGTGTACGCAACAGGGGTTCTGATCCAACTGAGGGGTGCGTGCACGCAGTGTAGCGCAGTGCAGAATGGTTTATGGGGGTTCACATGCAGATTTTTAAAGATTCCAACCTAGTTATGATTTCTCATATTGTCGGGTGCAAGGTGCAATTACAGGGGACCCTGTGCAAGGTCCCTGAGATGCAGGCCTGCTTGCGGGGAACCCCATGTACTGTTTGAAGGGTGCGTGTATTCACGCCCGGGGGAGAATGCAAAGGTAGTGGTCCTGGCTGTTTTTGCATTGCATGGCGGCGTGTCGGGGTCGTTCCAATCGCGACTTGCGAATACGGTTACTTTGCGCAGTAAATTCCATGAATACACAGGATGCGCATCTTTAAAAATCTGCACGCAGGTTCGCACGGTGTCCTTCACAGTATGTGCCCCCTGTGGGATTTCTGCGCACATTTCCATGAATCGGGACCTATATTGTTTATGTTTATGGTGAGCAGATTAAGGCAATAGAGAGACTTGAAGGGCTCAATTCTCCTTATTTGCCATTTATGTCTACAGTCATTTTTACCATTGGTTTATGGCCAGCACATCACAAAACTAGTTGTTACCCTGTGCGGGTGGAAAAATATACTGACCGTAGCACCATGTGAACAGAGGGCAGATACACAGTTTGGGTTGCTGCGCATGCGCAACATTAATTGCAATTTGTTTTATTTTACCTGCCAATCTGATTTTCCCAGTAACCCATGAATGCATGCTCTGTTAAAATGACTTCATGACTAATAAAAAAATTATAATAAAAAAAATGACTTCATCACAATCTCGATTCTTTCGCGGTTGTTGAGGATAAGTATGAAGGTGGAACCCTGTTATGCACTGGCCACAAACCTACCAAAATACCTTCCTAAATGCATGCATTTGCACATTTGCACATTTGAACATTTTTGTTCTGAAGTTATAAACGAAAATATTACAAATTTCGAAATTATATATTCGCGCAGAAGGTTGTTATTATCAGTAGACTTAATATAAAGGCTATCTATTACACATATGTCTTAGTGGGCCTCATTATAACATTGGCGGAATGGGTTAAAGGGTGCCGCTAATTGATGCGGACCCATTAAACCCATTCCGGCTCATTACGAGGTCCCCTCGCGGGACCTGGGTGTCGTTACCGGGTTCCGCGAGGGGACACGGGAGCTAACAACGGGCCGGTTGTAATCGGCTCGTTGTTAGCTCCCGCTCCCATTTCCAATGGGGAAGGTCCGGGCCCGGGTTCCCTGTATGAGGAATTACTGGGCCCTCCAAACTCGGAATTGCCCGGTAATTCCCCATTCAGGGAACCCAGACCCGGACCCGGTTTTGGAGGCAGCCATGCCACCAATAGCGGCATGGCTACCGCCAAAGCCGTAATGAGGCCCAGTGTCTTTTGTCTGCAGTACATATTTTTCCAGCACCGGGGTAACACACACTAAAAGCATAGATAAGCCTGTAATCATAAAAGACGCAGAATAGGTTGAACACTGATGAATTCATTTCTGAATAGAATGTATATATTTAGGCACAAAACAATGTATGAAATTTGATGGTATAAATTGCATGTCAGAGTGAATCAATTAAAGGCTAAGTGGTTTTTCTCAGCAAAACATTGATTCGTTCAATCGTCTCCCGCAGTGGATTTTTAAAGATCCAAACCCCTACAGGGAGCCAATCAATTGCTTAATGTACCACCATCCAGACATTCAAGAAGAGACAAATAGCTTTTGTTATCACAATTAAGGATGGATAAATCAGCTGGGACTCCACTCAGAGAGCACCCCGATCCAGCAGATGAATGAGCGCAAACTATTCAGTCGCAAAGGAAGCAAATGAGTTATAAAAGATGACATGATACACTGAAAATCTACTTTCCTTCTCACATGCATTAGTATGGATTTGCAGGGAAAAAACATAATACGATGAAAGAAAATTGCATTGGCGCTAAAAATTCAGAAGTGCTTTTTTTAAGACGGTAGGTCAGTCGTGTTGTGAGATGTTTCCAATAAAAGGAAGACCCTGCAATCAGTCTCAAGCGAGATCCCTGTTTTATTGTTTTGACTGACACCCTGACCACCCCCCCTCACCCGCACATCATGAATGGCAGACATCATTTCTCCATTGGAAACAAATCTGCTTCAAAGGAAATGAATCAAGGCCATTGTGCTTCATGGCGAGTCTCCCAGTGTGGAAGCAAGGTGCCCATTGTCTAGTCAACATGGAGGAGCGACGCGTACGCAGATGAGGTGAACCCCCTTTTCCTACAGGGAAGTTATTGATCAGTATTCAGGCTATATTGCTATGTGTATCCTGCTGTACTTGATGTTATATAAACGATGGATGTGCTCTTAGCTGCTTTGGAAGATGCTGAGTTCGGTGGTAGATGGGTGGTAAATCTGCCCGGATACCACCAAACTGTATTATTGTTACTGCTACTTGGTTCAGCGGTATTACCACTGGATTACAAGTGGCGGTGGTGGTGTAAATCCCCATTTTTTTAGGACTCAATGGGACATTTTCTGCGGAAGTACTGCACTGGAATTCAGATTTACCTACGGCTCATAGCTGGAGGTGAATGCAGCAACTTTCCGATCATCTCACAGTTGGCCGGTGTGGCAATGTGGCGCTATATGGTAATACCGCTGCATTTAACACGCACCACCCAACTCGTATTGAGGCCCGTTTCCCATATTCAAGATTAAAATCCATTCCATTGCCTTCAGTACTAGCCGTGCCCTTATTTCAAGGATTTTGCAGGATATTTGAAGTCTTTTGCTGGTCAACATCTGGGAACCCACAGAATTAAGAAGATTTTGTAAAACTCTGCGAAATTGGGAGATCTGCAAGTAAACAATGGCATGTACAGCAATCAACAGTACCTGCCCTGAAAAAGAATGACCCTTTAAAGAAATAGAGATGTGTCCAGTATCAGCTGGTTTTCTGAATAGTTTAAAATATGAAGAAATAACAATTTAGTCTGTTTGGCTGAGACTAGCAGAATCTAAAAAAAAACCTTTGGTTTCCAATAAATAACCAGCTTTTGTCACTGGCTGGGGGTACTTGGTGGTGCCATGGATGTGCAGAGCATGTGCTGGGGTATACAGTGTTTATATCGAATCCTTTATATAGAATGCCCATACATCGAATATTTTCTAATGAAAACTTTTATGGTGAATGCATTTAGGGGTGGGGCAAAGGGTTACATATTTTTGGGAAATGGTTGGGTGGGTTTTCAGGGGTGGGGAACCAGTGTTTGGGGGACACCACCCCAAAAAAGTGCATTCACTACAAAATCTTTCATTATATATGCGATATATGGTCTTTCAATATAAACGTTTTCGGTATAAAGACATGTAACCATGTGCTGGTTTTGCCATCATAATAGATTCCAACCGTGTCATGTGTACATATAAAATGTATGTGTTGTTCCTCTCATGGATCCAACAGTAACCTGTTAAAAAAAAGAGCCAAGGAGAAGAGGTTCAGGAATACAGACTGAGTCTTAGTCATGGGAAAGAAATGCTGCAGTGCCCAGGCATATGAACAGGGTAGTAGCACCAGAGTAGAGCATATTGAATGCGGAAACAGAAAGAGGAGGTGCCCTGACCAGTCTGCTTCGGCCTGCCCAGGGATCTGGGCTCAGCACATGAGCCGGAGATGACAGGTGCATGTAACCTCATTGGCTGTCAAGCCCCAGGCCAGAGGGAGGCACCGAGGATGAGACAACATTCTGGTGCAAGCCCAGGCAATCAGAGTGCAGCAAAGGAACATGGCAGAAACCTTCAGTGCACAGAGTGTTGAGCACCAGCAGAAACTAGAGGGAGAGGCCAGATGAGACCTTGCCTCAGAAAAATGGTCCCGAGACCACAAACACCTGTCCTTCTGAAGTGGGGAGTCGCATCTGCATTGTGATGTATGGTAATGAGGAGCACTGGAAAATTATTATAAATCCATCAATTTTCTTTGCAAACTTTAACTGGAGTTGGAATTTTGGGGTATTGTGTATTTCTGACACATACTATCAAGCCTGGTGTAAACTACAACAGACAAGAATGCAAAAGTGCCGCAGTGATACACATATGCAGTATCTTTTTCCAAAAGACCGTACCCTGTAGAAATTCTTAAAAGCATTGTGGGAAATGTTTGCACCAGTCATATTCCATGAAATTGTTGCTACGGTGGCAAAAGCTTTATAGGGATTTCACATTATTGCAAAGAATGGATAATCAAGAAATTGAAAATATGCTTAGATCCAACTAGTGTCATCTGATTAATGTCATTGGGCCTCATTCCGACCCTGGCAGTAGGGGGTTAACGGCACCGGTAGCGCTGCCGGCGCCGTTAACCCCCTACCGCCTCATTAGGAGGTCCACTCGCGATTAGGCGGTCCACTCGCGGGACCCGCTAAGGACACCTGGTTTTACCAGATGTCCTTAGCGGGTCCCACGAGCAGCCCAGCATGCTAACAACGGGCCCGTTGTTAGCATCCTCCCCATTCCCATTGAGCCCTATGGGGGCTGAAATGGGAATGGGAATGGGGATGTACCGGGTCCGGGTTCCCTGAATGGCGAAATACTGGGCCCTCCAAGGTCAGAATGCAGGGATGTTCACAGCGGGTGCACCAGTCCCATCGTTAGCGGGAATCTCGACCTTTGGGACAAGCATGCTAACAACGGGTCCGTGTTAGCATCCTCCCCATCCTGACCATGTACTTTCTCCTCTGTGTCCCTCGAAAGTGCTAAAGCATTCAGATCCCTCACCCCTTGTGGGAGATCCGAATTTTGTAATCTACCCCACATCACACATAAATGAGTCCCCAAACCTTCGATAAAAACATTTTTCTCGGGAAAATTGTTCAAATTTGATAATGTGGAAAAAACGTTAACTTGATCACCTTTCTCCATACAGTGCTTAGCCCATGCAAATAATTCTTGTTTCTTGTCTGCGGAAACAGTATTACGAGTGACAATCTTTGACCCCGCACCATGATCAACTTCAGTCAATACAGAACCACTCGGGAGCAGAGGTGCGGGCAAATTCAATGGGGGTGCAACGATCGGCGTAGGAGAAAGGGGTGGTGCGATAGGTGGAGGAACAACAACTAGAGGAATGGGAACAATAGGTTGCACAGGGGGAACGGGAATAACAGCAGGAATGGGCAGAGTACCCGGGAGAGGATCATACGGAGGTGGCGCGGAGGCACCAGGCCTGCGTTCGTTTAACAATTTTTCAATAAATTCTTCAGAAACATGGAAATCTTTAGAGGGATACATTTTCTGGATACCTAGTGAGAAAGCCCTACCCATATTTTTGACTGACTCTGAATGTTTTTCTTTATCATATAACAACGCTTTTTCGGCATTTGTTTTATGACGGCGTGCATGTTTATCCCTACTTTTAAGCTGCTGCAACGCTTCTTTTTTCCAATTCTGCAAAACATCAAATGCTGCAGGTCTGGCCTTCTTTTTTAGCAAGACCGATTCTAGGTATTCAATACGGGGGATCTGGAAACTACCATTGATTGGCCACTGAAATTCGGAGGCATGTCTGGTTTGTCTGTACCAAATATCATTAAATACTATACGTCCAATGCCATACTTACAGTACATAGTACATGCCGGCGACCCCTCCTGTGGTGCCGGGCGGCTAAATTCCAAAGATTGTCGATCGCTGCGGAACAGAGCCCTAAAGCAGCTAGACAATTTCCCAGGCATTTCACAAAAAATTGGTGTTACCTGGTCAATAATTGTGTCTGCAGATACAATACGCCAAATTCAAATTGTCAGGGTTAAATTAAGAGTCGGGTCACGACTGCACCTGACCAAACCTAAGGAGGACCGTACGGTTTACCAAAGAACTTACCTAACAAATTTTACCTTGTGTTTGGTGGTTTCGACAAATCTGCCTGCCTCAAAAAATGGACCCTCGTCAAGATGCTGTGTCAGACCACACGACTATCGTCCAAGGATCGGATCGTGCAGCGCTGCCGAGGTATCGCGTCTCGTTCGGTCTGGCCCGCAATATCACACCATTCGATCCCGGTTCGATAGTCTGCGTCAACCTTCAATGATCCGGCATCAATCTTGAGGGTCCCTATTCGGGCGCCAACTGTGGAAACAGAAAAATAATATGAGGCCGGGAAACCCAAAAAGAAACACACCAACACAGGTTACAAAGAACATACAAGTGCTTTATTTAAAAGCTACAACAGTTACCAAAGTCAATTGACAAATGGATAGCTATTCGGCTCTCAGAGTAACGTACCGAACTTCAACGAAGGTTCGATGTATTAGTGAGAGAGACCGTACATTGGAATACTTGGGCTTTTTATACTTTTTATCCAGCCCTTGGCCAACCCCCTGGCGGTTTAACCGTTCTAGGGATCGGGTTTATGGGTTCCTTGCCAGGTCAATCCTATAATATATGCATTTTGATTAGTTTCGCTGATATAGTTGTACATTTACACATAGGTCAGCAATAGGACAAGGTCTCAGTTCGCGACCCTGACAAGTGGCCTGCAGGCATATTAATTATTTGTGCGTACGGAGGTCACAACAGCCCAGAATCTTACTCAGAATGTCATTTGGCCTCCATTTTGATGTTCAGGGTGACTTCCACATTACAAGAGAACCTAAAATGGCGGCTTAATCCAAGATGGCGACTTACATTACTTTCTCTAAGGTCAAAACCTTGCCGCGGAGTTTGTTCGCATATGATGTTTTAGACAACTTGGCGTAGGCCAATACACATACAATTGCTGCGATAGGAGGCATAATATTGTTTTGATTCCGACAGATGGAGTCACCAGTTGACTGAGTAGATTACAAAAGGTATCCTCCATCTCTTCCTTAAGGGTAGTCATCCCATGGACCAGTTTCTTGAAGGGTGGTGTCTTCTTGGTTGGTTCCCATAGTCATAGATGTAGCGGCATCAGCAGCATAGATTTCGCTCTGTGCATGACTTTCTGCAGCCACGCAGGTTCAGGCTGTGTGGTTCAATCTCCTTCCACAGAAAGGCGTGTTGAGGAATGGGTTCCTGGCTTGATACGCTGATACCTTCTCACTTGGATGGAGGCGAGTGGCATAGTGCTTCACCAACAGCTCTGTGTCTGACCCGTTGGCTCCAAAGACTCCATCCAGCATATTCATGATGTCATCTGCACTGGGGTCTTGATTGGTGGTACTGACCACCTTGATTACACAAAGCACAGGACTTGCTTCTCTAAGCGGGGACTCTCAAGTCATACAACATCTGGTTTGTCTGTCCTGCTCAAATGTGATACTATTCTTCACCTCTCGTGGTTGGCTTCTGCAGCGAGACGGGTCTCAGGCAAATGTAGCTCAGATGGCATTGAACGGGTTTCCAATAGAATAACCTCAAATGCATCAGCCATCGAGGAAACAATCAGTTTGACACGTCAATCCTCAGATGTGGAGCTATCAAACGCTCTAGGCATGATGGCGGTAAGGGTGTGCATGTGCGCTGCCATGATGGATGGTGCCTACACAAGTTTCTGCTGCAGAGATGTACTAGGGCAGTGTCCTCAGTGCACCAGTGTTTTCTTGTTTTTTTATATACAATTTTAAAAAAGTGGTGTATACGACACACAAATCTCTAACTGAACCCTAATAGAGCTGAATGTCCCAACATAAACAGATTATCTCTATCTAAGTAGCTCTGATAACAAAATTATTAGGAATATGTACAAAATATAAAGGCCCTCATTCTGAGAAAGGCTGAGCGGGGAAAAAAGTGGTGGTGACGGAATTACTGCCACTTTTCCTGCTCTTCCAAAAACTGAGTTTGGTCTTGAAGTGGAGGATTCACCTCCGGCACAATGCTCGAGATGAATTCACCACCTTGACGCCGAAAAATCTGCAAAATTGACAGAATTATCACTGGTGGAACTGCCGCCAGTGGTAGGTCCACCGAAATCCCCAATAAGTCCTATTGACCTAAAATAAATGGGTGTTTATACCACCTACCAACACTTGTAATCCCACGGTTTACCCATGGGACCAAGTGGCAGTAACAGTAATTCCATTTGCCGGAGGGAGCTGCTTACCCCCTTCGAATTGGCCTCTGGACTCTTGGCAGTGGTGGGCCATGCAGCAATGGTGGCACCTGATAGACTAAGGGGTCTGGCCGGGATGCACCAGTAGTCTGCGTGGCCCGGCTGGGGAACCCATCAAAGAGACATCATCCTGGTCCACATGAGGAAGGCGGCTCATGTTGAGAGACAGCATGCAGGACTGGCATGCAGCAAAGAGGCCTGCCCCTAGGGAATGTGAAACCCAAGTGAATTCTGAAGGAGCCGGGAAGTACCTGCAGTGTCCCCGGCCATGTTAGAGGAGGGTCCCAGGGTAAAAGGCTTCTGGGCAGGGCCACTGTAAAATAAACATTGATCACAGGGAGCACCATACTGAACAGTCTGTGCCACTGGACTGCAGTGGTGAAGGTGGCAAAGTGCCCCTACAGACACAGGGGGAACCATGTACTGAGCAGGATCACAAGATAGACTCTTTGGTGGGGGTCCATTCCAGCACCGGTGCAGAACAGAGCACTACAGACACATCCCTGCTCAAGAGAGGGTCAGGGGCGCCTGTCCTAATGGTGCTCCACTCAGACTCATATATCCAGCTTCCATTATTAACTAAGTGGGTTCCGCACAGTGCAGCCTGGGCCTCAGCAAATAGAAAAATATACATGCTTGGTGTCATTATCTAAAATAATACATAAACATTTGCTTATATAGAACACTCCCTTCCCTATGGAGGTTTGGGGTGTGACAAGGCCAGTGAGCTGTCCTTGTCAGGTGGGGATGGGATCCACTTACAGCCACAGATGCGAGGCCTACCGGGGAGAGATCCAGAGACAATTCAACCCCTCAGGTGGACAGTGGCAGTTGAGAGGGTCCCAGTGTCTTTCCTACTTCCCTTGTGTCAAAATGTTTCTGTGCAGTCCATCCTTAACTCAAGCCATGCCTCCATTTCAAGATGGTTGCCAGTGTCTCTAGTTTCCTTTTTGTAAACATCACTCAAACAAGCAACCAAACAGAAGAACAAGAAGGCAACTCCTGATCCAGCCCCTGGCAAAGCTGAAACAAGGCATATATCAACCCACATTCACAGAAACCCACAGGGAGAAATAAGACTGAGATGAGAAAATGAAGCCAAGACACCAAAGTGCCCACATGCCACAAGAATCTGTAATCCACAGAGGGAAGAGAGTGAGCAACTAAAGAAGTAGTGTCTAGGTGGAGGAACTGTGTGGTGCGGCCGGGGAAATCCAGCAAACATGCACAAGGACTTGAAAGCTCCTTAGACCAACAGGAACAAAGGGCTGAACACGATCTGCCCTCACCCATGGAAAATAACTCGGAAGAATGCAGAACAAGAGCCTAGAACACACACATGAACCCTTGGCTATCATTACTGTGCCTCGTTGGACCTGTGCGGATAAAGTGGGAAGGGTGTAACCCACTACTTATGGCCTAAAACAGGGCCAGATTGGCTATGGAAAGCTTGGGGGTTTCACCCTTTGCACATTCGTTGCACACTGCACTTTACATTTTTATTGTGTTTCGGTCAATTGTGTATGTTGTTCACTAGTTTTTTCACTATGTTGTGCCAAAACCAGCTTGATGGGGCTATACCAACAACAACAACAAAATGAAATAAACAAAATAATGTATTTTATTTCATCTTCATGCCCCTCTTTTCTTGTTAGATCATAATCCTGTTGGCATTGTATGTGGCAACCAGCCTTGGCTGTCTCTTTTGCATTGCTAGTGATGCTTTCACCAGGAATCTATGCATGCCCAGCCTTGCCTGCTTAGACCAGTGAATAAAAAAACACATCAAGATTGGTCGCCATGAACCGAAAGGGACTTGAAAGAACACTGCAGCAAACTTCCATCAAACTGCCTTACTTACCTGCTTGGTGCCGAATGCCTCTTACCCCAGATGTGCCCCTGGTTTGTCTACCCCTCTTCTTCCCCAGCTAGCCAACTCCCCTCTAAAAGGTCCTATCATCTTACATTAAACATACACATCTCCCACATGCGGCCACTGCAGGTATGTCAATGACTTCGCCAACATTAAGCAGGGTTTGACTAAGGTCTCCCCTTTAGCCCTTTCACACCCCTCACATCAGTTGCTAACTCACACTAAAACACTTAAACATATCCGATTTTTGGGCTCTCCCTTTCAGATAACATTTCCCAAAATTGCACCTCTAAACGCAAAAAAACAGAGTGGCATTAACGACTTGGGTACTTCCAATCTGCGCCCCTCAACACTACAACCTCTGTCTATCCCACTGTCACATTAAGATTCCCCTCCCCTCTTTTCGTAAAGTGCTGTGTGCAGCTAGGTCAACACAAAAGAAGAAGGGTGCTGCACAGGACCACTTTCCATTGCATTTAATTGCAGATAGAAGTGCAGTTGAAATTGACAATGTAATAGTTACATTTTCGTACGACATCCTAACATTAAAAGCATTTGCAGATATATTTTGAACTCGTTGCATCACCTCATTACTCATGAACCCTCTCATAGCACCATCACACTTCAACAACCCAGAAGCAACAATGAGTATCCTCAGCTTGCAACCTCCCCATATAGTGAGCTCAAGAATTCTAGTCAAAACATGACCACATATCATTTAATGTCAATAGCATTTGAATGCATGACGCCTATATGTCCCTCATTAAATCAAATTCCACTTACTGCTCATCCATGTGTTAGATGTACCTGACATAGCTTGGGCTGGTATGTGCTCTTCATATCAGCAGCAGATGATGCTATGACGGAGTAAATATCAACAGCACATACATTCCCTGTACATTAGAAGCTGGACAATTCCTCTTATATCCTTAGTTCTTTAATGGAAACTGTTTTCTTCGGCACTAGAGTCTATCATCTTTTGGAGAAACAAATTGCCCTGCGATTGCGATAAATGGCTGAGCACCAGCAGAGTAATCCCCTCTCGTAGCAGTTCATTAATCAGCCCTTGGGCCGACCAATTAATTACTCTTTCGGTTAGCTCATTAATTACTCAATATCAGCTTAGTAATTAGCCCATATCATCAGCACTGCAATCTCTCATGCAGCTCATTAATTAACCACCTTATCATGTCATCAATCCTCCCTATCCACAGTTTGCAAAGTCCATGGCAACTACATAATTGTCTTATATCAGCTCATTAACAGCAGCACCTGTAAATTTGCAATTTACCCCTAGATCAGCTCATCCATGATACCCCTCAAATAAGCATGTTTCCCATTCCTTTCCCTCTAGATCTACAATGCAATTTTTAACATTTGCATTGTGATGTATGGTAATGAGGAGCACTGGAAAATTATTATAAATCCATCAATTTTCTTTGCAAACTTTAACTGGAGTTGGAATTTTGGGGTATTGTGTATTTCTGACACATACTATCAAGCCTGGTGTAAACTACAACAGACAAGAATGCAAAAGTGCCGCAGTGATACACATATGCAGTATCTTTTTCCAAAAGACCGTACCCTGTAGAAATTCTTAAAAGCATTGTGGGAAATGTTTGCACCAGTCATATTCCATGAAATTGTTGCTACGGTGGCAAAAGCTTTATAGGGATTTCACATTATTGCAAAGAATGGATAATCAAGAAATTGAAAATATGCTTAGATCCAACTAGTGTCATCTGATTAATGTCATTGGGCCTCATTCCGACCCTGGCAGTAGGGGGTTAATGGCACCGGTAGCGCTGCCGGCGCCGTTAACCCCCTACCGCCTCATTAGGCGGTCCACTCGCGATTAGGCGGTCCACTCGCGGGACCCGCTAAGGACACCTGGTTTTACCAGATGTCCTTAGCGGGTCCCACGAGCAGCCCAGAATGCTAACAACGGGCCTGCTGTTAGCATCCTCCCCATTCCCATTGAGCCCTATGGGGGCTGAAATGGGAATGGGAATGGGGATGTACCGGGTCCGGGTTCCCTGAATGGCGAAATACTGGGCCCTCCAAGGTCAGAATGGCCCGGTATTTCTCCATTCAGGGAACCTGGACTCGGTACCCGGAATGGGGATAGCCATGCCGCAAAAAGCGGCATGGTTAACTCCCTGTTCTTAATGAGGCCCATTGTGTCAAAGGTCAAGGAGGGGTTTTTTACTTTTTCTTGCCTAGACCTTATGTAACCAGACTGCATTAAACATGTACGGGGAAAGATTAACCTTAATCTTCTTGGAACAGCTCAAATGTACACCCATGAACTTAAAAAGTAAAATAAATAATTTTCTAGAAAACGAAAAAATCATGGATCATCCTTGGAAGCCCATTTTCTCCTTAAACCTAACACATATAGAGTGCAAACCAGAATAAGAAGCAATTCATTGAATTCGGTAATAGAATGTCTTAAATTTCTATAATCATCGCCATGGCAAGGAAGGGGCATGTCATGGCCCATAGTTGTCAGTGTGGTTATGTTATCATGCTTGTGAACTTCCTTGGCTTCCAACACTAGCAAGCACCTTCTTTGCAGGACTTCTTTTCATGTGTTTTTAATTGTGAATAACTGAATATTATATTTGGAATATGCAGCTCAGATCTGCACAACCAGCGTCAATTTTCTTTATTTTTTAATAATGTGTCAATAGTTCCCAAAAGAACTTTTCACATATATCCAAAGCAAATATATTAAACAATTGTAAAACAAATATACACAAACACAAATACAAATATAGTCAAAGAGTAGTAAACAATCACAGTCTGAAATCAATTCTCAGTTACAGATCCATCATAGTACAATAAGACAGGGTTCATATCATACGCTTCAATGACCTTCCATATTCCCTACAGGACAGGTACCAGGCCCATACTCCCAGGAATAGCTCAATAGATCAATAAACATTTATCTCACACATGACATAACAAAAAATGTGATCAATTCATTTTTTAAATAGACTTTAAATAGACTTTAGAATATTGCTTGAAACCGGACCAATTATCCTTGGTTTGAGAGTTCACTGGCTTGAGTTCTCCATAGGTTTCATTGTCCTTACCAGGATTAAGGCCAGACGGGCAAAGCTTTTCACTAGCCACTTTATCTTCGCGGTACGACATCCTTTCATCGCAGGGTTTTTTACTGCAAATTTTTTAATGGAAAAAAACGTATCGAAATTTTTAGGCGGGTTACAAAAATATATATTTGGGGTGTGGGTGTTCCGGAATATATAACAAATTAAATGGGCTGGGTGGTTTGGTGGGGGGACCCCCCAAAAATGAAAAATAAAAAAATCAATGAGTTTTTTTGTTAAAAAATCTGTGGTAAAAAACCTTGTAAAAAAACATCCCACAATGAAATACATGGAACCATATTCGCTACATATGCTAGCATGCATAATGCAGGTTCATTCTCTGAATGATAACCCGTATTGTCCCTAAAACCTGAGGTGCGGCTTCTGTAAAGAATCTAAGCAGTTCCAAATAGAGCCTGCCCAAATGAAATCAATCCTCAGCACTAGGATTTCGTATTGGGAACATCACAGGAATAGTTGGGTCAAACGTCTTCATTTGCAAAGGGGTGTTGTACATTTGTTGCAACTATTTTAAGATCATATATGCAACTCACATGCACAAGTTTTTATCTGGGAATGAACTCTTTCCGAAATCTAGTCTTCAATAGTGCTATCAATGACGGATTTCCACCCACTTTTTGATATCACAGACAATCCTACTCTCCAACCCATTGCCAGTGTGTACATTACCAATATTGCCTTATGTTAATGTTAATATTAAAGGTATTTAGATAGTGCACAATCACCAACAGAGTTGGTCCCCAGGCTCTCTGGCGGATCTGTAAACAAGAAGGAGGGCGGGTAGGGTTAGTAGGGTGGAGGGGGAGTAGGAGAGTGGGAGGAAATGTTAATTATGTAAAGGACGGGATTGTCTTTCCCATCTCACCTCTAAAACTATCATATGATTTTGATTAAGTTATAATTATGATTGCTTATTTATTTATTTTATTTGAAGAGGTATCCTTCACGTCTCTACGGCTCTCAGGGAAACCAAACTCTCCTTCAACAAATCCATCCTCAAAACATTCTACCCCCTATTTGGCCGGTCTCATCATGACGCCAGGATCAAGCGTGATCCTAAGATCCCAGACACTGTACAGAAAGAATTGTGACAAACATGTAATGGGTCTGTTGATTTTCGCATGCAGACTCGCTCATGATCACAAAGTGCGCGCGGCCGTAGATATTCCACCTCTTCCACATGGGTAAACTCTCAAAAGCACTCTCGCAAGATTAGAAGGGGACACTGTCACGTGTTGTCTCTGCGAGGGGGGATGGTACCAGAGAATTGAATGGTGTAGCTAAACAATCGAGAAATCATTCTCACCCTCTGGAACACCCTGTCCTCCCAGCTCCTGGGTAAACATGACCACTCCCCATCTTTAGTCCTGGATCGTTTACCTCCTAATGTCAACTAAGTGAGAAGGGCAATTCTAGGTGACATCAAATCAAATTTGCTCCAATTTATAGTAAAGCCAGCGTTTACACCCAATAAATTCTCTCATCTGTTACAGCAGCGTTTTCTGTCTCAGGGTGTCTGACATACATGAGCCTATCACTGGGACATAAAGAGTGTCCAATCTTGTAATTGCAAAATAGGTACCGCCCCCCCCCCATGTGTAAGAGGAGTTCACCAACCCACCCGGATTCCTCCTGTCAGGAAATCCGTCCTCTCTCTTCGTAGGGTCCTGGCCTGTCAACCTACCCCTCAAAAGCACTTACATTAATCAGTTGTATGCCTGGTGCTTCCCCTTGATATGCCCGCCTCCCACCTTCCCCTGCACCCCTCCTTTCCCTATAAGGAGCACTTTGAATCATCTGCACCATGATAACTCACTTTACATTAGCACCCTCGGAGGGGGTGCTGACCAATCAGGATGCTTGGAACGCAAGCTGTATCCTAAGGTACAAGCCCCTGTTCCGAGCACCATGGTTACCCAGCGCACTATACCCTTACCCGCTGCCCCTTCCCCCTCACCTTAGCAACTGTGTAGTTCCCTACATGGCTCCTAAAGTATTTTTTTATTTGAAAAAAAGAAACATACCTTTACAGAGAAGTCCGGCGCTGTGCAGTGCTGGTGTCCTCGAAGAGCCATTTCAATGTCGATGACGTCACCATCATCAACATTGAAAAAGGACTTCCAACACACAAGAAATGCACAGCGGCAGACAGTGCTCTAAAGGTAAGTTTCCTTTATTAATTTAACATAAAAGACACCATTAGCATCCGTTTAGGGAACTACACAGTACTAATAGCAATATGCCCCTCGGTGGCATGCCGACCCTTTCGGTAACGGCGCTGCCACCCTCGTTAACTTATGCTCTCTGTGCTCAGACTCTTAACTTGGGCTGCGGGCCATTACCTACAGGGTCAGCCCGCCACCTCGTAACCCAACATGTAATGCCTTCTTAGCGCCGTGATACCTCCGGGTCTGGGTGCTACCAACAAATATGATAAATAAATTACATAAAATAAATAAATAAGTATCGCCACAAAGCAACACTAAATGAACAAGATAAACACATGCTCCTCGTGCAACTACTTCCCAATGGTTGCAGAGCTAAAGCAAACGGTCATGGGGACAATGGACACTTGTGTTGTGTATTTCTCCCAAAAATCGTAAGTGTAGTCATTAGTGGATCTTGTAGCCGATGATTATTCATTAAGTGGCCCGCCAGATGTTTTGGACGAAAACTCCCATGATTTCACATCTTGGACTATACTGGCTAGTAGAGCTGTGAACACTTCCCCAAAGGTGACACGTGAGATGTTGCGGGTCACAGGTCAGAAATTCAGTGACACGCAAAATGTTGTGGGTGACTTTTGGAAGTGTGACGCAACACACCTGGATTCCCAGACTGGACGCTCATGGCTTCCCTTTCCCACCCTTAACACCTCCATGAAGCTGTAAACGATTTCACACGTTTTCTTTACACATTTGTTTCCATCTCCAGTGCAGCAGTGCAGGAAATAGAAACAATGCAAGCTTGCCCTATTGCCATGCCAGGGCCTCTAGGCCCAGGAGGGCAGTGGGGCATGGCAGGAACCGGCCTGCCCTTCCAGGGCCCTCATGTATTACCCTTTATGGAACTCGATTTGATTAGGAAGAAACGTCTGAAACGGTCCAAGCGTTTTTGGGACTCAAACCATCCAACATTCTCGTAGTTCATGGTTTGCACGAACCAGTTCGCTCATCCCTACTGGACAGGGCAAATGGAAGTTGAAGTCCAACATATCTGGCGAGTCACACACGTCTAGCCAATGGTTTGCTAGATAGCAGCCTGACAAAGAATAGGACGTGTTCTTCCCTTCCCATTCCATAAAGCCCAGTAACAGAAAAGGCTTCTTCACCATCCAATATTAAGGCCACTGCATATCCCTGAGGCTTGAGGTGTCTTATGAGAGATATGTGTCGCTTTTGACATTTCTGAGGGAGCTCTGATTCTTTAGGGACTACCATCAACATCATGATGGGGCGAAAGCCAAGAACATAATATGCATTTTAAGGAGCCATGGTGGAGGATATCCTGTGCTCCTGCTGCAATCTTCATCTGGTTTTAAAATTGAGGTGACTGTATCCTCAGCTGGGTCATCTCCTACTAGTCTGACCAATGATTCTCTAATGCAAGGAACATGAGCACTTCTCATCCTACCCCATTCCCAAAGCGCGCTTCTCAAGCCTCTGCGCTCGGTTCACTACTCTTCACTCCCAACCTCCACACTCAAAATATGTGTCTCCACCTTTGGTTTCTCCAGCTACCTTTTTTTGCCGACGACACCAAAATAATTTTCCATATCATCCTTTATCCCTCAATTATCCACATATATTCCTTACTGTCTCTCTGCTGTCCACCAATCAATGGTGCTTCATATATTGTCCCTCTCGAGAGGATAGCTCCGGGGCAACGCGCTCGTCTTGAAAGCAAGATGACACTGAGCAACACAAGTTCGATCCCCGGGTCTGCGCTTTGAAACCTCTGGGTATTAAGCACATTATAAATAACTCATTACAGTTACAATAACTTTTCAAGACCAAATTCATCCACTGCCTTCTCCAACACATAAACCGTTTCCCCCTCACCTATATCTTGCTTGACCTCAAACAGCACCCGTGGCTCGGGAACAATTGGTTACTCTTTACGAGCGAACACGCGCTCCGCTACATACACAGCAACTGCTGTCAGGCTCCACCTGGTGATAATGAGAAATAGCCTGCAGCATCTCACCTAACTTTACACTAACACTATCAACTCCATTCTTACTCTTGTCCTCCAACCAGCCTTCTTCTGGCCCTGTCTCTCTTTGCCTTTGTCTCCCTTAGCACCATTGATAACTTTGCAACTCTCATTCCATATACCCTGGCTCACTCCTCTCCATCATTTGTCCACAGCTTGCGTGACAGCTGGCTCTCCCTGCATCACTGATCCCTCTTCAAACTTCTCTTTCGTCCCCTGTTTAGTCTTCAAATCCACCCAGAGGATCGTCCTTACTCCCCCATGTATGGATAACTCTGTTTCTCTGTATCTCCACCTGGCGTCCTTCAATACAACGCACCTTATCTTCCCTTCCTTGCGTTTGCTCTCAGGGATTTGCGCCTTTCTTGAGAATCAGGATCTGCTTGCACACAAACTTTGCGAGAAGTGCAGACTGAACAATATTGCATGGAATTCCTTGCTGAACATCACACATGCGCAATAGGCAGACAGGTGCAACTTGTGGCTACAGCAAGTTGCAGGTGCAAACTGATTCCATTGGGAATCAGGTTTTAAAATGTGCACAAGTGCAATTACAGGTACTTCCCATTTTTATTTTGATATTTTGGGCTATTTGCGCTTCTTCTGAGCGGTTGCGTCACTTAGGTAGAATACATTCAGGGCCTCATTACGACCCTGGCGGTAGGGAGTGAACGGCGCCGTAAAAGGTGCCTGCGCCGTTCACTCCGTACCGCCGCATTACGAGTTCCCTTCGCGGGACACGGTAAGCACGCCTGGGAAAACCAGGCGTGCTTACCGGGTCCCGCGAGGGGAAGAGGGAGCAAACAACGGGCCGTCTCGTAATGGCACGTTGTTTGCTCCCTCTCCCATTCCCATTCAGCCCTATGGAGGCTGAAATGGGAATGGGGAAGGACCGTGTCCGGGTCCTTGGAGGGAGGAATTACCGGGCCTTCCGAACTCGGAATGACCCGGGAAGTCCTAATTCCGAGGACCCGGACCCCGACGCGATTTCGGCGGCAGCCATGCCGCCAGTAGCGCCATGGTTACCGCTGAACTCGTAATGAGGGCCTCAGTCTGTCAATTCTTCCCTAAGCCAGATTGCAGCTGCGCAAGGGGTTGTCTTAATATTTCCATGCACAATGTGAGGGTGAATGTGTAGGGCATGCTCTGAATGGGCTTCCATGATAATAAATGCTACTTTGATTCTCAATACTAGATACCATTTCCCTGTCCGAACTGTCCGAGTTCTTCCAAACAAATTCCCAGACAGGATGCTTTCATCAAACGGCGGCCTGTCGGGGAACTGCGCATGCGTTTACAGCGTACTACGCCAACATGAAGAGTGGGCGGACTGTGAGGTTACGGAGGGGATTTAGGGAGGGGTAGTGCATGTAGGGTGCCTGTGTGTGTGTATGTTGTTAGGAATGGGGGTTGAGTCAGGGGAATAGGACTACAGGGGATGGGGTGGCAGGGTTGTCCCCCTCCCGATACCCGTCTGAGATGGGGGGAGGAGGGACGAGGAGGGAATGGGGATTGCAGTGGTGTCCCCAGCATTAGGAAACTGTAGGGAAGGGGGTGTAAGAAAGGGAAAGATGTTTCGCCGCAGCACTGAAATCGGACCCGGTAAACCGGGCTTGAGTGAAATCGGCCGGCAGGGAAACAACGTAGAACCTTCCAGTCATCTCAGGGAACAAGAGAGAACAAAAAGGCTCTTTTGGAAAAGTTATAGATTGAAATATACTCCTGGTTTTGTGAAAGGGCATAGGCGCTGGTGGACATGGGTTTCAGATGTATATTTGATAGGTTTCTGGCTGTGATAGCTCTTTTGTAAGGTTGAATCAACTGATGGAGCAGCTCGGTTTGGAAAGGCACCTGTTGATGTCTTTGATAGGCAACGTGATAGTCCTATGTATTACTCAGTGGCCTTAACATTGACCTGGCAACTATGATGGGCCATTAATACCAATTGAGGTGTTAAGAAATGACTGTATGACATTCCCTCTTTTCCTTCCCTCTCACAGGATGACCTTTCCAGTGGGATCACTCTAAATGGAATCTGCATAAGCAGGTGAACCATTCCAAGCAGGCCTTCTCCAGTGCCGCGCATTGGATGCATGGATAAACTGGAGGGCAGATGTTTTTGTGAAGAATTATGTAGGAGGGCAAATTGTATTGAATACTCTGCACTATTGAGACTCATGATCTCCTTCACCCTTGTCTGTGGCTATCAGAGTGCGCCCTGAGTTACAGGCCTCATTACAAGTTTGGCGGTCCGGATATAAGGGTGCCGGTAGCAACGTACCGACTCCCTTTCGGGAAAGCCACACTACGAGTATGCCTGCACGGGCTGGTGCTCCCGGCAGGTCTGACCTGCCAGGAGTACCGTCCTGCAGGCATGGTTTCCACTGAAGCACAAGCACCATTAGCAACGGTGCCGGTGCTTCTGTGTTCCCTTTCCCATGGAGTCAAATGGGACTCCACGGGAATGGGGACTTACAGTTCCCACCGCCTGGCACCGCAGGCCTCCCGGACTTGTAATATCCTGGTGGCACCAGGATATCAGGCAGCAGAAACAGTGTTATGAGGTTGGCGGCAACCCACTGGTTGAACCAGTGGGTTACTGCCGACCCTGTAAAGAGTCTCACTGGCTTCTAAAGAGGTTTTATTTCATTACTCAACACAGTCAAACAGAGGGCAATACCATACAGTATACTCGCAAAATAAAACATTTTGTGTCCGAGCACTGAAGTCGGCGGGATCAAACACAGGTTAGACACAAATTAACTGGCTTCACAATTTCCTTAGTGGTGTGTTAAAAGGGAGCACACCATCAACTCCATTATGACCATGAATGTGCCGAAAGGTAACTCAATCTCTGCCAGGATAGATGTTCATCAGTTTACAGTCCGTTCACACGTAAACTCAACGCAAACCTTCTTCCAGTTCCTGTTAAAACGAGGTCTTGGTCTCTTCTATAGGATTAATGATACCAAACGGATTTGATGAGTTGGTGCAGGATGGCCAAAACAGCACATAGAAAACTTAAAATAAAATGTCTCTTAAGATTCCTATCGTGGTTTCTTTGGGTCACATCAGTCTGAGACTTTCATCCAAATTCGAGTCTCTGGTATTTGTACTGTTCTTGGAGGGATTCTTGAGTAGCGGGGCACAGAGAGGAGACCTCCTGCCATGTCTCAAATCTGAACTGGAGCATATTCGTTATTTTGCAGTGGGAGTTAAACTTAGTCCTGGAGCCACAGGAAGACAGGAGGCCACCCTAAGGTCTTTATAGGGTTCTCACTGGGCTTCTTGTGATCGCCCTCGCTCGAGATTCTGGCCACACAAGCACCCAGCCCAATCTCTCTCTTTCCTCATGAATGCCCCACTATGACCTCTTACCTGGGGGACCTTATTTTATTCTTTCCTGAGACCGTCTCTTTCTCTTTCTCTTTGTCCTTGTGCTTATCTGGCACCTTCTAGATGCTTTGCCTCAGGTTTGTTCCGCCACCCTTCCCAGGTTACTCATTGCATTGCCTTGTCTCTGATTGTCCTTCACCCCCTTTTTTTCACTCCCAAATGTTCGCAATACTGTCACCACCTTCTCCTCAGGCACTTCGATATTGAGAGGTGGTGTCCTCACCCCCACCTCCAAGGTTCTCCTCACTAACCCCTCCTTACCTTTGCACACTGCCCCTGAACCTCTCTCCTCACCTCCTCTTTAGCTTCTATCACCATCATCTAGTAACTTGTCTTAATACCTCCTACCTCAACACCTCTGTACTGAGATAGTTTTGCAATCTCTCTCTTCTAACATCCTGTAAACTTCTCTACCCACCCCCTGGCTGTATTTCATTCCCCAACCTCTTGGGTCTCTCCCCCTGGTCCTCTTTGTATACTTTTCCCTGGGCCCATGGATCTTTTCCTCTCCAGGCTGGGTATTTCTCTCCACAGCCCCCTATTGCGTGGCTCCTCAGACGTCCCCTCCCTATCTTTCAGGAGTCTTCCTCACCACAGCCCCCTAGGATCTTTCTCTTCTCAGTCCTGTGGGTCTTTCTCTCCCAATCCCCTTGGGTATTCTTTTCTCCAGCCTCCTGGGTCTTTCTTTTCCCAGCACTCTAAGTCTTTATCTCTCCAGTCCTCTGGGCCACTGCTCCATCCTCCTATCTCCTCTTCTCACTGGGCACCTGGATCTTCTTGTCCCCAGCCTACTGGGTCTCCTTTGGAATCCTGTCTTTTGGTCTTTCTGCATTCTTCACCTGCTGTCTCCAAATGTGAACCTTCTCCTGACTCCCACTGGCTTCTGCCAAACCACCTTTCTTTTATAGGGCCAAGGATTTATACAAGAAAGGGGATGTCAGATTGTCTGGCAGGAGAGAACTCTGGTGTGATTCGCAAAGCAGGTGTTAAAGGGATTGACTGATGAGCTCTGCCTCGGAGGTTGGCTTACAGTTTTACTTAGGACGTGGATGGCTTATTCTTTCTGACATGCTCCGGCCTGTTTACATAGGGGAATCCATTTGCTTATCTCACCTTAAGTCAATGAGTACGGAGACCATGTGAGGGGGCTGGTTGACTGCTAGAGTTAGCTGTCTTAGTTGAGGTTTCGCTCTTTCCGCCTGTGTTCTCGTATAGGATTTCTGCACCTGCATTAGTACAGGTGAGTGTACTGGTGCTGTTGGTTATTTGGGGACCACCCCTCTTCAAGTCCTCTAAAGGGACAGAGCTTCCAAGGTGGTGATGTGAACATCCCCTGCCCACAACGTGTGGCATCATGAGGGCAACCAGGATATTCTTTCCTCACAGGACCTGGGTCAGCACCGCGGGGCTTGTGGCAGAACGCTGTCCGCTTGGCGACCCCACCATCAACCAATAAGGTCAAGCTGGAGACTTTCAGGCTCATTACAAGTTTCCGGTCTGGAAATAAGGTGCCGGTAATAATGTTTACTCTGATCTACCGGCAGGCTTGACTTGCCAGTAGATCAGGCCCCTACCGGCAGATAAATGGCTGAATCAACGGCACTGTGAATAACGGCGCTGATGATTCGGGCAACCCCATCCCATGGAGTCCTGTCAGACTCCATGGAATGGGGAGTTATCAGCGTGTCCTCCTCCCGTAATATCCTGGTAACACCAGAATATCAGGTGGCGGAAACGGTATGGTAGTTCCCCAGTATCCCGCCGGAATTACCGGCAGTACATCGGGTAACTCATAATGAGCCCCTTTGTCTCAGTCCTATATGTTCCAATCCTTTTTATGTATATGTTTACTATTATAATCAGAAGTCTTACACAAATACCACACCCTAACCTCAGAAACAGTTGTATTTTCTTTTAGACAGCATTGCTGCATTGCATTACCTGTGTGTCCATTACTCGACCATAGAATGAAATAAAGTGAGGCACACTGTAGCATTTGTTGCTCCGATTCTTCCTCTTTCTTTAAGTGCTAGGCACATATATATATTCCATTTTAAACATATTCTCCCTCAGCACTAATGGGGTTAAAACAACATTTCCAGAAAAGCTCAACACAAACTGCAAGACGTTCACTGTAGGTTGACAGTTCTTTTTTTGTTGAAAACTTTATTTATATTTTCCAATAAATCATATAACAGGATCAACAATAGGTAACAATGCTCTGACAGTTCTAATACCCACCTGGCAGCTGTGGATGAAGACTGGCAAACTAGACCTCTTTTCATTGCTTTTCTTGCAGACTTTATAGGTCTGAGTCCTTCTTCAATTTCAAAAGTTATTTCTAATAGTGCCTCATACCCTCTGGCACCCGAGGCAAGCAATGAGCGAGAAAGCACACGGGAAAATACAATGCGCGGCCAATGTCTGAAAAATTCCATCGCATGGAGTGTGCTTTATTTCCCAAGGTTGTCCGTTGCTTATTGGTGAGATGCTTCCGGCTTCTGAGACCAGATCGACTTGATTAGCAAGAATATAGTTTTGAAGAACTCTATTTGGGAGGGAGGTATTACCTCGAATCCACTATGATCAATTTTAGGGTTTGGCTCATAGGTGATGCACTAGCGATGCCTAGTGCATCCAAGATCTAATGCGATGAGCGTGAAGAAGCGAGGATGGCACGCACGGCTGGATACACAACCGCCAGTGCATTGCCAGTATCCTCCACTATCTCAACAATTGGGGAGTTTCTATTGGCCGGCGCTGCTGTCGTTCTTTAGCTGAAATAGTTCCAGCTGCAGCAGCCTGCATAGATGGGATGGCATGTTTGTTTGTTTGTTAGTTTGTTTATTTTACTTGTATAGCGACCCTGGCCCAGGGGTATCTGGTGTGTAATCCACCCACGCTTCCCCTCTTTAATGACCATAGAAAGAGTACTTTTTTTTTTCTCCCATTAGCCAGGGTGCCCTCCTTGTATCCCTCTTGTACACTTCTACCATGAATCGCTGTCCATCTTGTCCAGATCCAGCCCACCGTAACACCCTTTTAACGAAGCAAAGTACACAGACTGTGGACTGTTTCTGAAGTTGGGGTACACTCTGCTGGATTTTTTTACAGTTACTCCATGAGTCATGGTAAACATGTGTTTCACTTTTCATAAAGATTTATTTATCTAATGTATTGTTTATTTGTATAGTGCCTATACACAGAGAAGTGTTTCAAAGCACTCAAGGAGGGGAGGGGACCAGTGGGAGAAAAAACAACATGATACAGGCCTGCACACGACAGGCTAAATGCATAAATAAGAGCACGCAATACATATAACAGTGAAGAAAACTCTTTCATGTTTGACGACAGTCCTTAGTTTTTCAAAGTGCCTTATACAAATTGGGTAAAGGTCGGGGGAGGGTAGAACAGACAGGCTGCTATAGAATGCTAAGTGGAAGTGGAAAAGTTATATAGCGGCGTGACATACAGTGGAGGGGACTGGGTGGATGGGAGCGGAGGGGAAGAGGAGTGTAGGAAAGGTAGCCTATTGGGCATAATTACGCTAAAGTAGTTAAGCAGTTATAAGGTGTAAGGAAATGGGCAAGTAGGGTGGGGGAGAGGAGGGTGGATGGGGGTTGAGACAGAAGGGGGGACAATGCCCCAACATGCAAGGCAGATAGAATAAGAGAGTGCTAGTAGAGAGTTTGGGGAGGATGGGGAGTTGAGGGGAGGAGGAGCAGGGGGGAGGACGTAGAGGCTGAAGATGGCACAGCAAAATTCAGCATTTGCACGGCAACGTGAAACACACGCAGCAACTGGGCACAGCAAAATTCGCCATTTGCAGGGCAAGGTGAAACACAAGCAGCAACTGGGCACAGCAAAAATCTAATTTGACAGAGCAAGGTGAAACAAAGCAGCAACTGGGCACGGCAAAAATCGATTTTGGCAGGACAGGTGAAACAAGCAGCAACTGGGCACAACAAAACTCGATATTTGCAGGGCAAGGTGAAACACATGCAGAAACTGGGCACAGCAAACATCGATTTTGGCAGGACAGGTGAAACAAGCAGCAACTGGCCACAACAAAACTCGACATTTGCAGGGCAAGGTGAAACAAAGCAGCAACTGGGCACAGCAAAATTCAAATTTGACAGAGCAAGAGGAAACAAAGCAGCAACTGGGCACGGCAAAAATCGACATTTGCAGGGTAAGGTGAAACACAGGCAGCAACTGGGCACAGCAAACATCGATTTTGGCAGGACAGGTGAATCAAGCAGCAAATGGGCACAGCAAACATCGATTTTGGCAGGACAGGTGAAACAAGCAGCAACTGGGCACAGCAAACATCGGTTTTGGCAGGACAGGTGAAACAAGCATCAACTGGGCACAGCAAAATTCAAATTTAGCAGGGAAAGTGAAACAAAGCAGCAATTGGGCACAGCAAAAATCGATTTTTGCAGGCCGAGGTGAAACACAGGCAGCAACTGGGCACAGCAAACATCGATTTTGGCAGAACATGTGAAACAAGCAGCAACTGGGCACAGCAAACATCGATTTTGGCAGGACAGGTGAAACAAGCAGCAACTGGGCGCAGCAAACATCGGTTTTGGCAAAACAGGTGAAACAGGCATCAACTGGGCTCAGCAAAATTCAAATTTGGCAGGGAAAGGTGAAACAAAGCAGCAACTGGGCACAGCAAAAATCGATTTTTGCAGGGTGAGGTGAAACACACGCAGCGACTGGGCACAGCAACAATCGAATTCGGCAGGACAGGTGAAAAAAGCAGCAACTGGCACAACAAAACTGGACATTTGCAGGGCAAGGTGAAACACACGCAGCAACTGGGCACAGCCTGAAAAGGTGGAAGTCCAGATGCAGTGGAGTGAGAGGTGAGATAGTCCCAGATGTAAGGATGAGAATCTCTGAAATATCGTATAGGGAACTGACCTTCAGGGAAATTATTAATTGATCAAATGATTCAATGTGTTCGGAAACAAATGGAGTTCCCCTCAGCCTCAATGTGCACGTCGGGTGGTCGGGGGCTAGGAGAGGACCTAAGCCCATAAACCCGGCCAGGCAACAGACAGGGTAACAGACAGGGCCTTAGGAAGTGGGCCTTGGGTGAGGGGGCTGGCTAAAGCCTGCAGGTCCCCAATAGGCCAATATGACCAGCTCCAGGCCAATCAGCAGCAAGTAAGGTGGAGGCTTCTGAGGTGAAGGGAAAAACTGCGGGCATCATGGAACTACCACTCAGACCACCAGGGAAATGGGAAATTTGTAATGGATCGCCCTATTCAGCAATCTGCCAGCCGCCCCCATCATGACGGATGGGCAGCAGAGGCACCAAAAGGGCAGCGCAGAGATCGGCGCATTTGGAAGAGCGCTTCAGTAAAAAACAAAAATAAAACAAAACAAATATACAAGATAAAACACAAGTCTTCATTTCAGTGAATGCTTCTATGGCAGGCATTATAAAACCTGAACTGCTGAGTTTGGCATTGGGTCGGTAGATCACTCGAACTGGCTGAGGTCTAAGTTACTGTATCAACAGATCTAAAGAGTGTGCTAAGAAAAACAATATGGCGCTTCTCAGGGTTCTGCTACCAGGTGCCAGGAAATATCATAGTTGATCTAGTTGGACTATCATTCTGCTTACAGTATACACACGTATAGTCCCATATAGTATTAACTATTTACACCACCTGAGTTTAATGCTTAATGTGTTTATGTCAATGCCTGGTTATTCCTAATTTGACTAACATCCAGCATACCGTACATCTACACATAGTATTGTATATCACTGTGGGCACAGCTCCAGAGAATTGGGCCAATTGGTACACTGCTGCTAGGAGGTTGATGTTCTCAATTAACCCCACCCCCAACCTCTGGCCAGGTGTTGGCAGCAGCTTCTGTAAAATTGATGATCACATTAATCTCTCCTCCTTCACATGTTCACACAAGACTGATAGCAGAGTGCTACAGCTTTGGGACCATCAAGAGCTCTTTGTACAGATTTGAAGCCCAAATGGATTGCAATGCCTTCCCTGGAGAGTGTCAATCAATACCCTCAAGGTGCAGAAGTGAGCCATCTGCATGATAGAACTTCTTCCAGTGTAACAGTCTTCCATGTAGCACCTAAATCCTAGAAAGGCATTCCAAATGACCCCATTACTGACAGTTCATGTCTGAACACAGTATTTGACAAGACCCTACCTGTTAATGCCATTGGTCTCTACATAATGACTAACAGGTTCTGCAAAAAAACAGAGCATGGCACACAAAAAATTTACAATCACTGATAGGTCAATGTTGCCATGTGAGGTGCCTGCCAAGAAAAGGAAAAGTCCTCAAAAGGTGGAAGAGAATTTTCCCCTACATGACAAGAAAATACCAACTAGCAACAATGAATCTACATCAACTAGCCAAAGGAGCAACCCACACGGCAGAACATTCACCAGAAGCAATCTTCGCCAACAGAAAACTCATTACCACGGCGCCACCAATCCAAATCCTCTGGACCGACCACCTCATCATTCCCTTCATAATCACACAGGCCACTCCAATAACCAAGCAACAGGACAAACCACCAATCATCATGAAAAGAAATTAGAGAACCATCAAAAACTCCAACCTAACTGAACTACTGGAACTCAGCAAACCACAAGCAACAACTATGGACGAAGCTGACCTGGACAAAAAAATAGATCTACTCCACAACTGGATCACAACAACAATTGACGAGATCGCCAAAGAAAAACCTTTTACCCCTTCACGCAAAGGAACAACAGCAAAATGGCTCACCCCACTACTCAGCGCCATGAAAAGAAAAAAACGAAAACTGGAACTAGAATGGAGGATCAAAAACGAGAGCGAGATAAAATTCAAATTTCAACAACATACCTGCTCACACAAAAAGGAAATAAAAAAAGTAAAAATGAAGAACTATGACAACCGAATCTTCAAAGCACCAAACACCCAAAAAGAACTCTTTAAAATCATAAATGAAATAAAAAAATGTCATTACAGACCTCCTATCAGCCAATAGCAATACTCGGAATGTAGTCTAAATGTTGTGTTATAGACATTACATCCAGAAAGTTCCATATCATCAGTTGTAAGAACATTGTGGGAACCAAATATTTTTTTTCTCCTAGTATACAGCAATCTAAACATATTCTAGGACTGGGAAGATTATATAAAGAAACAGCACTCATACAATATGTGGAAAAGTGCAGGATAGTGGGAGAAACAAGATGTTCTCCCAATGATATTTTTTCCAGACAATATTATGACTTCATACCCATTCTGACTGGAGCAGCAGCCTAAAAAGCAACACCACAACAATAGTCTTCAGTTGTGTGAAGGCAGAGAGGCACATGTGCACTTGAAATACACAAAATAACAGACAGCAATGAAACAGAAAATGTGTGCAATGTATTCTTACTAGTTCCATGTTCATTAATGTAACAATGTACTTATCCCTTCTCTGTTCCTTTTTTGCCCACAATAAAGACACATTCCATATTAGCTGCGCAACTTTGTGTGATAATAGGTTTATATAGCATGAGAGGGGTCATTATCACTTGGGATAATGACCCTGCACCAACTTTATAGCCCCCCGCCTCATCTTGGATGACCCATCCCTGCATGTATAATGCTTACTTCAAGAAATAGGTGTTCGTTTTATAAAAGCACACACTGTTAGTCTCATGAGAAAGACACAGGATTGATTGGAAATGGAGTTCCAATTTCTTTCTTAGCTTCAAGGGAAAGTGCTTTTTTTTAACAATAAAAGACATTTTGCTCCTTACTTTCAATGTTCCATAATCTCCTGATTGTCCCAACACAACAAACCTATCTCATTTTTTTAAATGTTATAAGCAGTTCTCTTTCATGGGTTGTCCTTCAATTTGTGAAGTATTTAATCACTGTAACAGGAAGTTCCATCAGAGATAGAGAGGAAGTTCAGTCTGCAAATCCATTATAGTAGCAGTATGAAAACTAAAAGGCTCCACCTTTTTTTTTACTTTCCATTATCAAATGTATATATCTAGCATTGCTGATCTGCCAGTCACAACAGTACTAGTAATGTCAAAAGTAGCAGTTGTATGAGTAATATTATTACTATTACCAATTGTTCCAGTAATATTTCTAATGTGACCTGTAGTGCAAGTAGTAGGAGTACTGCTGCTACTAATACTATTACTGCTGGTAGTATCACTAGTATTACTATCACTATGTCTGGTACTAATATGAGTACTATCATTGGTCGAAAGTATAAGGAAAATGTCATCTTCTCCAGCCTGCTGTGCAAAATCTCTCAGGCTAAGTAATAGCCACAGAGTTGGAGTGCAGATGGCAAACGCATGGGTCAGAGGCCAAAATAACATGTAAATGTTCTGTGTCTTACATGTGCATTGTCAATGGATCTACGTGATTTCACTGCATCGCAAAATTTTGAATTTGAAAAAGCTGAATCCATAATGCACGCTGCAGTGAAATCACACATGATTTCAGGTGCATTCTCCTACCCCACCCCCACCCAACCCCTTACTCACCTGTTGGTGGCACACCTTGTTGTGAGCCGGCGACAACCCCATCTACCTTTAATGCCGGTTCCCATCACTTACGTGGTTGTGAACCGGTGCTGCAGGGTCCTCTTATTTAGGCTCTATATACTAATGTACCACAGATAGAGACCCTACAAATTGTAGAGAATGTTCTCCATGACACGAGTCCGACGCTGGATATGCCTGTCCAATTCATCCTTCAATTGACGAAAATAGCTCTCACAAGGAATGTTTTCCTCTACAAGGACACCTTCTTTCCGCAGTGCTCTGGAACTGCAATGGGGGCGATGTTTCCCCTTCTTTGGCCAATCTTTATGTTGCCCACTTTGAAGAGAAACACATATACTCTGTCACTAACCCATTTCTGCCCAAAATTGCAGTATGGACTCATTACATAGACAACATTTTTACCATATTCACAGGCAACTCAATCGTCCTCAATGAATTCATGGTGTGGCTTAATTCCAGAAACAGATTTTTGAAATTTACCCATAATGCCACCAAACAGGTAACACAATTCCTGGATGTCGAGATACATACAGAAGCAGGCAGTCTGAGTACAACAGTGTTTAGAAAACCTACAGACCACAACTCACTTCTGGAATATTCCAGTTTTCACCCTAAAACCCTCTGCAACAACTTGCCCTTTTGCCAATTTTTATGGTACAGGTTAAACTGCTCCAGCCACCAGGAGTATGATATGCAATCACAGTTCCTCAAAGACTGTTTTTTTTTTTTAGAAAGGATATCCGAATAGGATGATCAGGCAAGCAAGAAAACGTGCTAGGACTATTCCACAGGATATAACCTTACAACAAAAAACAAGACCAGAAGATTATTCCACCAAAACCAATATGATAAAAAAGGAAATTCTAAAACTATGGCTGATTCTCAATGTGGGGGCTGTCAGTCTCCCTCGCCCCAGGGTAGCAATAAGAAAAAGAAAGAAACTTCGAGACACCTAAGTCCACTCTTGTCAAGAACCGGATAATAATATGCAACAGACCACATTGTGGGACAGTATGCCCATAGTAGGACATTCCCCATGTGGACATTGCAATGTATGAACCATGACTACACATATTCAAATTTTGCAACTGGGCCTCCGAACAGCAAGGAGACAGAACTCGTTGATGAATTACAATACGGCAAATGACATCTATATGATTAAATGCCCCTGCAACATTATCTATATAGTGATGACCAGCAGACCCGTCAAGAAACAGATACAAGAACACATGTCTTGTATAAGGACCAAACGGGAAAATGTCCCTTTATTTGCACACTTCCTACAAAAGAAACACACAACTCAGGATATAAGATGGACCATTGTGGAACGGGTTAAATGTCCCAGGAGAGGAGGAGACGTTGCCAGCATGTTGCTGAAACGTGAACAGAACTGGATTTTTTCGCCTACGAACAGATCATTCAGGCTTTAATGAATCCATTCCCTGGCAAGCCTTGTCTGTTATCGAATAGACTTACAATAATTTTTTCAGCCCACACACGAGATGCATATTCTCAAGTTGGTTTTAGTTTTTTGTGTTTTCCTCCTAAGTAATCAATGAATAAATAAATAAAAAACAAAAAACAAATCTAAATGCAAATTTATATATCAACAAACACACTTGGAAGGTGGGCTGTACTTAACCTATATATATATATACAACTGCTATACCACTTTGGGATGTGAAATGTATGGATGTCAGTCCTCAGACAGCTTGAGATGTATAAAAAATACCAAATACCATCAATGTCCGTCGAATCCTAGCCTCTGCAACAAGTTGCAAGGAATGCCTGACATGCCTGACGAGCTGCGGTCTCTTTTTTGAAAGCACACCGAGACTGCATTGAAAGGGGCCCCTAGGGGTCCCTCGTGCTATGGAAACAAGGCAATAACCATGCACGAAAAGATGCGCCAGACACGAGGATCAAATTCCCAATGCTAGGGTTTATTGCAAGCAAAAGATAGTATCAATTGGCCAATTCTGATCTCACGCCCCGTGACGTGAGTTTCATAGACCTCGAGGGACGCAAGAGAGCGAATTACGTACATCAGTTACATATACACAAAATGCATATCATACAATCAGCAAAGTCATGTTCAACACCCCTCTTCATAAGTTCCTTTGAACTCGGGATGACGATGGACATATCCGACGAGTATGACGATTATGACATTTTCGATGTCTATTCTAGTAACAATGTGCAATTAGAAAGTGCGGAGGCATCTTTTAGTTGTTGAACAGAACACGGTGGGTCTGTTCTTGGAAGCAAGCTGCACACGGGGGAAGAGCCACATTCCAAGCTTTGCTATCTAAGAGGTACTATTCGTGTCCTGGGAGCCGACACGTTCTAAAGGGTTTTGCAAAGGGGGGCCGTAAGAAAAACATAATTCAAGCCTTTAGCTGTATTATTCTAACATATTCTACCATCGTACGAGACTGGCTGGCAGCTGTGAAGTGAATAAATGCCCTGCAGCTCTCTCCCAAGGCTACAGAGAGGGAGCATGGGCATTCCTCTCTGGGCTACTCATGAGGAGTTTCAACAAACTCTTCAGTCCCGCGACCTTGTCCTTTCATATTCAGACAACAATGTTAACAGTTGAGCAGAGTAAGCAGAATCCGCAAGAATTGCAATCTGCAAAGCAGTTTTTTAGACAGAAAGCAATGAGCAATGGTTAACAAGCAAAATGGCGATTCTTGCTACATTTAAAATGGCCGCTCGTTGGTTAAGCATAGCAGTTTATATTTCTATAATTCGGTGCATAAGACGGTTGGCCCACGGCCATCAAGTTACGTCTATCATTCAAATGAAGAGTATTAATTTTTCCAGATTGACAGCATCGTCTTGTTGTCACAATGACGCTCCCGGACGTCAGATACAGGCCGGGACACATGACTGCGACATGTGATGTACCCGGATCTGCTGTTTGTGAGCATACTACAGCGGGACGCGTTCCCGTACGGCAGCCCATACTACGAGGGACCGGCTTTGTATTAGACCAAAGTAAGTATTCCCCCACGGCACAACAAAAGAGGATTTGTTATTTCGTGGCATAGCTAAAACCCTGTTCTGCTGATAGAAATGCATATGTTATCGCGATATGCCATCAAAATAAGACACACATTGCCATCTACAATGACACTGATGATATGGCTAAATGTATTTTGGCTTATTTACATGTCTAGTACTCAGACATGGTTTGTTCTGCAATCTACTCCACCTGGATAAAGGATTATAGCAAGGGCTGCAATGGGACATAAACTGGCATTTGTTATGTACAGAAGTCACATGCGCAGGGGACTTAAATATAAGCCTACGAATACACACATTCTGTCTAGAGCATCTCCATCTTTTGGACATAGAACTACTAGTGAAGGCTCAGGGGTACTTATATACACCCATGCCACCTCTGCAGTGATTCATTTTGTTGTTTCCACAGTAAGAACACCCTGATTTTGTCGTTGAACACACATGGACAACAGTCAGGTTCCACACTAGATATTGCCATCTATTTTGACCAATGACATATGGAAGGTCAGTACATACTTCAATCTTTTTTGTGCTCATGATACCTTTGTCTCGAATACATGATACATAATAAGAATATGCATCTAACAGCCTTGATTTCTTTTACCATTGGAGCATAATGTGTACTATATCAATGTCTTGCATACACACTGTACTATGTAGAGCTACATGATAAACACTCTATACTCTACAAGCAACCTAGCTTGGAGCCGTAATTGAGGAGTAACCACGGATTATCTTTGTTTGTTCCTAGGTTCCTCTTTTGAACTTCTTTGTCTACGGCGACAAACAAAATGGGTTAAAGTATACTCCACATGGCAATGTTGGTGATTTACTGCTTGAATTTACCAATTTTTTAGAAGGCTGTCCTGAAGAAAGTGGTCATATCCATATTCGTACCACTGAAACCGGTAGACAGTGGTTGTGACACGGTGGAGGCTAAAATAAACCTACCTACACGCTGAACAACCTTCTTTTTAACTTTTCCATACTCTGTCTAAAATCAAATATTCAATGGGTGGATGATGTGGGTCATTATATGTTTGTCTTCGTTTTAGAAGCTCATACAAGGTAGTGCCAGTCATTCCTGTATTCCTGTGGCATACCCTCTGTTCTTTGAGCTACTAGTTCTTAACATGAGTTACCCTAGGACCATTCAGCCTGTCTACGGGATATTAAACTACTATGTACCCAAAGTAGAAGGCTGTTTTTTTGCCTTAGGTGTTAACCCGTTTTTTTAACACTATTTTGCCCATACTTACCCATTAGGATACTAGTGACCTGGGACAAAGAAGGTTGTAACAATCATCTGATTGTTTTGTTTTTCAAAAATGATCTCTCTTTATCCTCTTTGTCCCTTTTAGATAAGCGGCCCATCAGCACTTTCTAGGGAATCTTCCTTAGGGATTAGGCAAGGATAGTGAGTAACTCGACCTATCCTTCTGTCTTCAAACATGAGCTTGCAACTCCCAAGCCTGCATTGTAAGAATCATCATACACAGCTGTGTTTTGCCTTCTTTTTGTGATAAAAAACATACCTGTTAGGGCAATACCCTGTACACTGTTTTCTCAGTGCCCCTCTGTTTTTGTGACTACTACTCTTATTTTGTACAACCTTATTGTACATGAAGTGAGGGACAACCCCGGTACCATTGTAGCGAACAAGACTGCACCCCTGCTGCCCTTTTTCACTACAATGGTACCGTATTCTTCTCGGCTCCATAGATTCACTTTGTTTTGTATTCATTGCCCTGCTTCTGTGTTGCTGTATTTCTCTCGAGCTGTTTAGATTATATTGCCATTTATGTTTAAAGCTGTTTTTATTCCTTACCAGCTTTTATTTTGTGTTTGCTCCTTTGTGACATCTTCTTTGTGCTCCTTAGGTCACTATTTTAGGCTGTGCGAGTTGAATCAAAGTCTAAACACTGTGCACGCACTGCGCCGTTCGCCTTTAGCACTACAATTCCCATAGAAATTGTAGTTCCAAGGCGTATTTACCACAACCCAGGTGTGAACGTGCCGGCGTGAACTAGCCCAGCCGGCAGACCGTGCAGGACCGGAAGGGAGGAAGCTCTTGCTCTGTTCGACATTCCTCCCTGATGGGGATTGCAGAGGTACTCGCCGTTATTCCAGCAGCCAGGAACATATTCAGTCATTACAAACCAAGGTCAGTCTTCCAGTCAAAGGTGAGTCACACTGTTTGCTGCACCAATGATGCTTCTGCTATTTGGTACAAGCTCCAGAAGCCATCCCACTTTCCTGTAACAACACCTCACTAACAGGGAAGCCTCACATTATACCTACCCGCATAACGGCCGTACCTCATGATTTACGGTAGGGTGTTGATATACGGGCTATATCAAAGCTGAAAAATATGTTATATATTGCATCTCAGGGAGAGGGCACCTTAACCTCTGTAAGGAACTGATCATAGCCCTAGGAAATGGAATTCCTGTCACAGAGTGGGTGAAGGCTGCGCTCCCCTCGGGAAGAGGTAGGATTGTACCAGTCAATAACCTGTTGTGTATGCTACTTTGTATTTGTATTTGTATTTATTGAAGTTATATAGCCCTTTAATCCAAAGTGCTTACTAACTGGAGATCTTTAGTGAAAAACGCATTAGAGGTTACCACTTAAATTGAAGAAAAAACATTGATGTATGTGCCATAACAGAAACTTGGGGTCACAGGGCAGTGGGCCCCTTCCTTAATTTGGCCATACAAGAAGGTTATGGTATAATACGGCAAGACAGAGAGGATGGTGGCATGGGGTTGCGCTGAATTTTAAACCTTCACTTACCATCTGGTAAATCAGCTGACAAATTAAGAATGGAATATTTACACGTGAAAATTGGACTTAATGCTGAATCGACCATGAATGCACTTCTAATTTATAGACCACTGTCTTTGACAGATGATTTTACCACTGCCTTGTCTAATCATCTGTTCTCCATCGTGAGGCCCAATTCTATTTTTTTAGTACTGGGTGACTTTCATTATTGGTTAGGGCACAAGGCAGATACTGTGGCCTCCGAATTGGAGCTGGCTCTGCCTGACCTGGGCTTCGAGCAAAAGATCTGCATGCCAACCCACTGCCCGGGGCATACCTTAGATTGGGTTTCCACCCTTAAGGTGATCACTAAGGACTTTCAGGTATCACCCTGTCCGTGGTCGGATCATCACTTTGTACACTTTACTATACAGGCAGATTTCCCGAGGTAAATCAAGAGCAGGAGGATCCAAGGGGTTTTGGGAAGAAACCTTAAAATGCTCACATGGGAAAGAATCGAATCCCTGTTCTGTCCAACGATTAGTTTTATCTCACAAGAATCCTCTGAGGAGATGTCAAAATCCCTTATATCAAATATGGATAATATTGCACATTTTCTAGCGCCTCTCAAACACAGAAAGGTTAAGGAAGGAATACAAAACAAAGCATGGTTCTCTCCGGGGTTCAAAAAACTTAAATCCTCTACCCTGAAACTGGTTTATATACGGAAATCTAATCCCTCCCCAGGAGCATTGGCAGCCTACAAAGGAGCAGCCAAGTCATACCGATTGGCGATTATTGATGCAAAGAAAAACTCCTTGAATTCTAGAATACTGAATGCACAATCAGGAGTTAAAGAGCACTTTAAGATTTTAAAGAAACTACAAGCCCCCCAATGCTGGTCTTTTAGTAAAGGATGCAGCGTGGTGTTTGGAAATTCAGGAAGCCATGCACGGCAAGTTAAATGGTATTAGGTCTGACATAACCCGTAAAAAAGAAAATCAATCCACTGCCTCTGGCGAGGTTGGGAGGGAGGTGTTTGATAGATGCTCATCTATCCCTCAATTTAATTTCTCTACTATAATGGTTGCTGGGTTGTCTGTGGTAGTGGAACAGTTAAAGGGTACAAAATGCAAAGGCGATCCTTGCTCAGCCATTTTAATTAAAACTTGTCCTCCCATCTTGCTTGAAGTAATTTGCAAGTTTGTGAATACCTCCCTCATGGAAGGTCATGTTCCGATGGACTTAAAAAAGGTGTGGGTTACACCCATCTTGAAAAAACCTGGTCTACCCACTGAGGTGCCGCTTAACTATAGGCCAATAACCAACACACCTTTTTTGTTAAAAATATTGGACTGTGTGCTGTATGGGCAAATTATAGATCACATGAATAAACATCCCATTCTCAATTGTTGTCAATCTGTGTTCAGACAGAGTTTCGGAACAGAGACTGCTCTACTTGAATTAGTCCAGGCTTTTGGAACGTGTGGATAAAAACAAATCAACTATGTTGATGCTGCTTGATTTGTCGGCCGCCTTCGACCTGGTGGACCATTCAGTATTCGTCACCATGTTGGTGTGTCTTCCCCATTGCTAGAACACATGTACAGGACGAAGCTGAGCTGAATAGGATTAATGCCATCATTGAGAGCTGGATGGTGCGGAACAATCTGGCGCTGAACAGAGAAAAGACGGAGTTGCTGATTCTTGGTACCCAGTCCATGTTAGCAAAGCTCGGTCCATCCTATAAGAGCTTCCAATTAGGTGATGTAATGATAACCCCTCAAAAGAAGGTAAAAACGTTTGGCGTCAACAGCTCAACATGAAGGCACATGTTGGGAGCCTTGTGTCAGCGTCAATCTATTACATCAAGCTCTTACCGCACCTCAGACCTTTTATTACTCAAACCAATGTGGAGACAATTGCAAGAGCAATAGTTGGGTTCAAAATAGACTACTGCTGTAGCTTGCTTGCTGGGTTGAGTCAAACAGACTATAACAGGCTACAGGTGGTTCAAAACAGGGCTCTGCGTGTAGTCATGGGATTAGCCCGAAGAGACCATGTTTCGGCCGCAAGATGAGCACTACATTGGCTCCCTGTAGAGGCCCGTTTGCTCTTCCGCCTATTAGTCATCACTTTTAAATGCAGACAGAGCTTAATGCCCCACTATTTGCAAGACCGTCTCACTGAAAAAGTCCACAGGAGGGCGATGCATCAATGGATAAGATTAGCACAATATGGCGGCACCCAACCCGCTGTTTTCAAATGTGTAAAAGTGAGGAAAACTAAGGTAAGATGCATAGGAATATATTTTAAGATTGATTACAGTATGCTCAAAAATACATGCCCGAACGATTGAGACAATACATTTTATGAACGAACTTCGCCTTTAAATAGGTACAAATAATAGAAAGGGCAATCCTGTGAGTGGGGGCTTTATAATAGATCAATGCAATTGACAATTGACGATAGCGATGTAATAGATTATACAGTAAACTGGAAAAATACAATCAGGCAGAAGACAGTCCAGTCAAGGAATACTTGTGGGGGATGTCAGTGCATGTCCAATGGTGTTAATGCAAAAAGGTTTAGGGGCTAACAATGTGTCAGGGAAGTGTTGGGGTACTTGAAGTGTGGAAGAGCTGGATCTTGAAGGCCATATTGAATGCATTCATGTTTTTTTTTTATTACTGGGAGTAGGGAGTTCTAGTGGGGGGGTGGGAAGTGGCATAAGAAGTGGATTCAAGAGGATGTACAGGGTGGGTGAGGGATGGCAAAATTGAGAAAGGTACACTAATGTAGGGTACGAGGAGGGAAGTATTGGGTGATAGAAGTCAGATGGTACAGGCACTTTACTGCTTAGACATTTTTTTCATCAAATGTCACTGTCTATATATGTGGGGGGTCGGATAGGGTAATAACTGTGGGGGGCCATGGGAGGGGAGGCTGCAGGGTGTTTACCTCACATATATATGCTTTAAAAAAATTGATAAATTGGGTTCGGCAACAAAAAATATTAATAAATAAATAAATCGATAAAATCACATCGATCCAGTCAGGTTGATGGTAGCAGATAGACCATGAATGGATTTGAAGACCAGTAGGAGAATTCTGAAGATGGACCTGTGGTGCCTCGAGAACCTTAATGGCAGTAAAACTGAAGTTCTGGTTGTTGGGACTTCCACCCCTCTTCGGTTCTGGACCGCAGAATGTTGGCCTTCTTTTCTTAGCCCTCTCCCTGTGCCTGCTTCGTCGGTCAGGAATTTGGGGGTCAAATATGGACGAGCAGGTGGCGGCAGTTTGCAAAAATGAAGCTTCGGATTCTTCGCAAGGTTCTTCCTTTTATTCCCACAAAGTGCCAAGCCCCGGTGGTGGCTGCACTGGATTTGAGCAGGCTTGATTATTGCAATTCACTCTATCTGGCACAACCTCACTACTTGCTAAACCGGCTGCAGCTTCTCCAAAATGAGGCCGCTAGATCCATCCTTCGCCGCCCTTTTGGCGCTCACATGTCTCCTCTGCTAAAGCAACTCCACTGGCTTCCAGTTCAAAGCCGCATTCTTTTTAAGTCCATGTGTATGGTACATCAGGCTTTATATGGCTTGGGGGCGGAATACCTGCAGGGAAAATGTGTGCCCTATGCTCCTACACATGAACCGCGCTCTCGATCCGCCCTCTTGGTAGCGGTGTCCCGGTTTAGACTCTCAAAGCCAGGTGGGCGCGCGTTCTCCATAGATGCTGCCAAAGCTTGGAATGACCTGCCTCTCACCCTTCGTGGCACCGAGGACCATTTTACCTTTCGCCGGTTGCTGAAAACGCTTTTATTTTAGTCTCTACTTAAACACGGAAATCCCTCTCACATTTCAGCACCAAGATGCCTTGGGCATTTGCACTCTCAACAAATTCTGTTAACATAACATAACATAACCTGCCAGGACAACGTTGGTGAAGTGAGGTGGGCGAGGAACAGGCAGTGTTGCAGATGGAGTGAGTCGCAAAGTTGAGGATGTTTTCGATGTAAGGTCCAAATGGAGTCTCTAGCAGTAGTTGAGCAGACCCCAACATTGATAAACCCTGGACAGGGTGTGTGGCAGTCAGAAGAAAAGGATATGAGCGTGGGGAGGAGAGGTGGGGCTACAGTGCCTTGTTTTTATCAATGTGCACATTCCAGCAATGCGTGTTCAAAGTGGCTTTCTGACCAGAGATACAACTAATGTCTGTTAAGCTCTGGCCTGGTAACTATGGGCAGAAAATCTGGCTGACAGTCAACTTCATGGTGCATAGGGGTGCACAGGTTAGGCAATTATACAGGCTCAGGTAGAGGAGTGGTGCCCATCCTCAGGGACAGCAAAGAGCAGCAACACATTTTGCAGTGGATGTGAGGCGGGTAAATGTATTGGGATTTGTCATACTCAGTTTTAAATCTCCATGTACAATTTGAAGTGGGGTGCACTTAACCATGTACCTGTCTCAGCAAATGCATGTATTTATTTATTTACATTTGTGGCACGCGCAGCAGCCCGGAGGCATCGTGGCGCTTGTTACATGATGGTTCTTAGTTACAGGATACACTTATACAGGTGTCCAGTCAAATGGTCGACAGACAAATGGTCGACACAATTTGGTCGACAGGTCAAATGGTCGAATTTTTATTTTATTTATATATATATTTTTTAGGTATTCGTTTAGGGAAAAAAGGGGTTTTTAGTAAAAAAAAGGGGTTGCCCCTCCCCAAAAAAAAAGAAATGTGAAAAAACAAAAACAAAAATTCGACCATTTCACCTGTCGACCTTTTGGTGTCGACCATTTGTCCTGTCGACCATTTATTTTCGACCAAACTTATACAGACAGGCAGTATATATACAGAACATGAAGGATTTTTGTACAAACAGGAAATTAGGTTGCATAATTCAATCACACCTCCCAAAAATCCTCTCTGGTGTCATTATTGTGTCCTGTGACTTTATCAAGGCCCTTTGAAGGCGAAGGATTAGCAAATGTTTGCTCCCTGCTGCTATCCCTCCATCTCCCACAGTTCCCTCAACATCTTGCACACTTCCACTGAAGACAAATTCCTTAATTTTCAAGGGACTTTTCTTTGCATTTTTCGGTACACTCATTTCAGAAATCGAATGCAAAACAAATACAAGGATGCGAGCACTGCACGGAAGAAGCACTCCCTCAGCTGCTGCTTGCAGGGAGCATTTGAAGACAGACAAGGAGAGAGGCAGCGGGCAAGAACATCCGCTGACCTTTGGCGCAGCACTTCAGGAAATGAAGATGACGGCAGCAGGTAATCAACATTTTAAACGTAGACATATCAGGGAAAATTGGCACATCCGCCCTGAACGTTAAAGGACTTATGCCTGCGCGCAAGTCCTAATTTGCTGACTGTGCAAATTACGCTAAGAGGTTCAGTGCGCATCTGTCAGAATAAATCTCAGATCCTGCTGGATATCTTTTCCTAAAACAACGCTGGCAAGAGCGCTGTTGTTGGATCGTTTATCAAGTGGCTGTCTTAGACTAAGCATTTTCATTTGCGCTGAAGTCCTGCAGGCTTTTCAGGTTTCGGAGCCGCGGAGAGAGTAAAACAAGAAGCAATGGATTTGGAAGTCCATCTTCGGAATTTAGAGCCTTGGGTCTCATGAATATGCGACGCGTTCGATAATGTCGCGGCAATCGACGGAACATCATGTTGACATTGTACAAAATGCCTTGATTGTGTCTTGCCTGGCCACTGTCAGTCAACATATTACAACAGCTGATGCAGTCATCTTTAACCCTTTCACCACCAGGACTTTCATGTATACCTGTGGACATTGGGGTCCCTCTCTCTCTCTCTCTCTCTCTCTCTCTCTCTCTCTCTCTCTGTCTATTTCTCTCTCTCTCTCTCTCTCTCTCTCTCTCTCTCTCTCTCTCTCCATAGTGCCACCTAGTAACCATTGCTGGAAATATTTGCCTTGTGTTGATAAAGCTATGTATAAAGTAGCACTGCCCTGTAAGACAAAGACAATTGTTTGGTGCAGAAGGCTTGCATTCGGGCTAATTTGCATAGCCACAATGCCTTGCTGATGTGGCTCTGGACTGCAGCAATCTTTACTAGGTGGCACTATGGCATTGTGAGGGTTTCGACCATGCCTCACCTGTTTCTTTTGAAATGACTTTTTAGGAAATTGAATGATGGGAGATCAACCTCCAAAAATGTGTGAGGCTAAACTGCATACATTTTCTAATGATCGCCACACAACAAACACATAGTCCAGTGTACTCTGGGGACACAGCCTACAGGCGCAGTCCTCCCTGTCACATTTATTTGACAGGTGATAGTGAGGGGTGCACGAAAACATCCAGAGGAGAAGGGCAACACCTTCCTCCTCCCATGGCCAGCCTAATTAAATATCAAAGTCTCCATGGATCTGCCCTGTTCTATTGTCTAAGTTCTGTCTGGTGGCAGTGCATATTTATGAGAGTTAACTGAAGCAGGCCTGCGAATAGGCCTGGTCACAGAACTTAACAATGGGCAGTAAAACTTCCACCTCTTTGACCTGCAATGCGTCACCTTGAAGCTAGCTTCCACCGCTCTGTACAAAGGGAAGTGAATGTCATGTCTGGTACAACAGTTTACAGTAGGCAAATTCCCTTTCAGAGGGACGAAGTATGTGATTTGAGGGAGACAGGAGTCTGTTCTCACCACAGACTTCAAGGGAGAGCTGCACTTTGATCAAGAGCCAAAGAGGGCTCAGTTAACCAGAGAGACACTTTGATCTAAAACAGACAGGAAGATGGGTGTGAGTTAGGAGTACATGTTGTCACCCCTTACCTTGCCTGTTGTAAAGCACTCTGGACCTAACCTCACGCATAACAGAAGATTATTGGTGGGCACCCAGCATTGGTTCCTTAAGGTAGGCTTAGCCTTCACCAAACACTGGGGCCCATTTGGCTTTAAAAGAGGGCTGAGCCCTCACTTAGCAGATCATCTGAAGGCTTCACCGGAATCAGGAAAGAAGAACTCAGCAATGGACCCCGGCTGAAGGTGCAGTCTACCTTACAGCTACCGCCAGCGGAGAAAGTCCAGGATTTCCAAGAGGGAAGCAAAATCCCACCCATAAACATCTCCCAGGGAACAGAGGGAGATACCGGACTCATAGGACCCGTCCAGCAACTCCAGAACCGGTACCAAGTCAGCACACAGCATGCCCTGCTAGGTTCTGCCAGCAAGCTTTCTAGGTGGGAAGTGCAAGAGAGTCTCTGAACAAAGGACAAGTCTGTTGCCTGCAAACACTCTCCTGAGCTTTGGGCCAACCACCTTAAAGGACGCAACAAGCCTTGCAAAGAAGCTAGTAGGAGTGTTTCACAAGCATCAACCAGCATCCATCCTTGAAGGACATTTTCAACGCAGTCAAGCTCTCGAACCGCGATGTCTGCACCACTGGCTGGTGACACGCTGCAGTCTATAAAGCCATCCGCGACGCCTCAACCAATGTTCCAGATCCACCAACCGTAGATTACAACGAAACAAAGTCCTGGTGTATCAGAGGGTTGGCCCGTGTAAGATATAAATGAATTATAATTGCTTATCTGGTCCAAAACCTGTATAACTAATGTAATTTATAACATATTACATGCGGAAGAAGTGGAAGTCATTCCTTCACAAATGAGGCATAAGCATTATGGAAAATGCAAAGTATAAGCTTTATGTTAAAAAAACCAAGAATAGCATACATGGTGAAATCTAACATGTGCAAACATAAAAAATCAGTGATATAAATAGTACATACAATTATTTGGTGTAGAAGAATGAGAACACTTAGTGGGGAACATTAACATAAATTTGTTCTTCGTCACTTTTAGGTTACACATAAAATCCTAACAGAAAAAATTTTTTTTTTTTAGAGTTGAAGAGACAATTTTGTTACTGATAAACTGTATTCTTACTAGTTGATCAAAAGGAAAACAAATGCCCCTTATTGTTGTGCAATTGTAATAAAACAAATGAATTAGTTATTTTTGTGTCCCAAAATCAAAAAGGTTATTATATATTGGGATTGGGTCTGCCTACGCATCAGGGGGATGAAGTAAGGAGACTGATTGGCCTAAAAGGAGCTTTGTGAAAAAATTTTTTTTTTTTTTTCTTTTCCTTGTCCTTCGGTTGGTGGTTGTCAATGAAGAAAGATCCTAGATGGCACAGTGTTGTGATGGATCTTGTATCCCCTCTGGTTAACAATGCGTTTCGGCGGTACAGACTTCAAAAGAATAATGATCTGCGTCTCTGGTGAGAATACTCCGCCTTCATCAGGGCAATAGATAGCAGGACCCTGTAATTGTGAAAAAAGGAGGAGAACCAGAAAAAATGAAGAGAAAAGAACCGGATGTAAAAGTATTATGCAAAGTTGTAGGAACAAATGGAGGGTAACAATTTATGCATCAAAAATCTGCATGCAAGCTAGAGTATCATGCTAGAATATGGGCAGAACAAAAGACATTAGTCTTGTCTGCCTTGTGTCTCACGCTACCAAGTCTAAATGTTTATAAAGGTTGGGCGTCCTCAGACAATGCTGATGGACCTACCTCTCTTGAAAACATAACTAGATAATGGTATTGGGTCCCCTACGGTAATGCAGTGCAAGGGTCTCCGTACAGATCTGTCGGTCCGGCGGCCCGCACGGGAGGGAAGGAGAGGAGGAGGGGAGGGGAGAGGAAAAACGAGAGAGAGGAGGAGAGAGGGAGAGGGAGACCGGACATGGCAAAACAGGCACTCACCGTCAGAACTTCGATCAAAAAAGAGTAATTCTGGGTAATTCTGGAAGGTTGTTGTTATGGTAAAGTGTGTCTCTGTAGAACAAATGAGAAAAGGTATTTTATATATATTGAATCCCTACAGTTCCCGGGATATAGAAAAAAGGAAAAGCATCAGACCTAATCTAAAGTAATAGGTGTAGTCCTGCCCTGGGGGACATGGAAGGTACGTAAAGGATTACCTGCAAGGAAGTCTTGTCAAGGCAATCAGTCGTTAGAAAGGCAGAAGGTCTGGGGGAGCAGAACCCGGAAAAACAAATGTCTGCCTGGGAGCACCCTCTCGCGGTACTTCTTGAGTCGGTGGATCCCTTGGCGCGTGACTGTGTTGGAGGGCGAGACAATGAACCATAGGAGGAAATGAGATATCAAAACTTTTTGAATAAATGAGGCCAAAAATAGAAAAAGCATAATAGGGCCCACGTTGTTACCTATGCTGGGTAGACAGGATGTGTCAGGTCTGGTTGTCTTGACATGAAGTTGGAGTTGGCCGAGTCGTCCCTGCACGTCAAGCCTCGTAGGCGCCGGCAGCTCGAATGCTGGCTGTGGGTGGGAAGTGGAGGCTAGGTTGTGGTTGTCTGGGCAACCGGACTGTGCGTCAGGCTTCGACGGGGAGGGGAAATAGCCTCCATGAAGTACGCTATCCAATGGGAAGACAAGCCTGGTCAAGTGACGAAAGGTGTGTGCACTGTGTCCGACCAATGGTAAGGTCGGAAGTCGGGAGGAGTGTCGTGTGGCTGGGCCGGCGCTGGTTGTGAAAATTGCTTGCAGCCCGGGAAACAAGTGATGGAATGTTTGTTCCAGTTGTCTGCAGGCTCCATGCGCAGCAGAGAAGGATTCTTGGCCCGTGTGTAGAGAACCTGGGCCTGCGGGAGGCGTGAGTAAAAAGGATAGAGAGCCGCTGTGGCTAGAGAACTGTTGTATAGTGGGGTCCGTGCGCACATAGAGGACAAATGTCTGAGCCCGGGAATCCAAGTTTAGGAGTTGAAGGGAATGCGTGACGTGGGCGCATAGGTTAATTCTACTCAGATGAGTATAGCGTCAGAGGGAAAAGGGTTGTAGACTCTGAGTCTGAGAGTCAAAGGAGATGCAAGCGAGGAGGGGTGGGAGTGCATCTCAAAAGGTGATTAGAATGGATACGAAGCTGTGGTTAGGCCTGGGGGGTCTAGTATTGAAAAGTAGACAGGGAAATAGAAATGGAATGTTAAATGTTTAAAAGGGAGATTGTTCATTGAGTCCGTGTTCCAAGGAGTCCAATCTGTAAATCCATCTCTTTTCAAGTTCCAGTAACCTTGTCTGTATGTTCTGACCAGAGTTTATCCGGTCCAGAACCCACCAAAGAATGTCATCGGGTGTGTGGTGGTTGTCCAAAAAATGAGAGACTAGTGGAGATGTGATGTTCTTGCACCGGATTCTCGAGCGATGCTCAGAGATTCGGGTACCCACGCTCCGTGTGGTTTGTCCAACATATCGAAGCCCACAAGGGCATTCGATGCAATATATTGCTTGATTAGTCTTGCAGTTGGTCAGATTATTCAGGACCCATTGTCTGGTGCCAATCATGAATGTTCGTAGTTTTCTGGTGAATTTACACACTGTGCATGACCCACAGGGATAGTGTCCAGTCACTTTACGTAAATTCCAAAGACCTGTTCGTGGTACGGTTTTGGTAAAGGATGAGTGAACCACATACTCCCTGATGTTCTTCGCTCTTTTAAAGGCGAATCTGGGTATGGGTTCATCGACTAATTGTAGTCTAACAATTGGCCAATATTTTCTAATGACTTTTTTAAAATCAAAAGTATTTGGCCCGTGGGTGATTACACATGTAAATCTTTCATTTTCGGGTATGTTTCGTTCTGGTCTTGGTGTTAAAAGACTGTCCCTATTTGTGAATCTGGCTCTCTTGATGGCAACATTGATCAATCTTTTGGGGTAGCCACGTGAGTGTAACCTCGTGCCGAGTGTTTCGGCATTGGCATAGAAGTCCTCCAAATTGGTGCAGTTCCTTCTAATTCGCAGGAACTGTCCGTATGGAAGATTCTGTTTGATATGAAGCGGGTGATCGCTCTGGTAGTGCAGAAGTGTGTTGCGGTCAGTGGGTTTCCTGAAGAGATTACAGGTGAGTTTATCATTGAAACTTGAAATTTCAAGGTCCAAGAAGTGTATTTTAGTGGTGCTATACTCCATAGTAAATTGTATATTGCTGTTGCAGGTATTGAGCCATGTCAAGAACTGTTGGAGTAATATAGCATCCCCTGTCCAGATAAAGATAATGTCGTCAATATATCGGTGCCAGTGGGAGATATTAGCTTCCCATTGGTTGATCCGATTATAGACGTACTGGTCCTCAAAAGTAGCCATAAATAAAATGGCTAGGCTTGGTGCAAAGGTTGCACCCATTGCCGTGCCTTTTGTCTGAAGGAAAAATTGATTGTCGAAAGTGAAAAAATTCTTATTCAGGGCAAAAGTTAATAATTCAATAATGAACTCTGACGGTACATGGTAGACTCCTAGTTCTGCATTTACCCTAGTTAGATGTTCATATATGCAATCAATGGCTGCGTCTTGGGGTATGGACGTGTATAGAGCCTTAATATCCATAGTCACCAGAAGTTGTTGTGAGCTGGTGAATGGTAAGTTTTCAAAAACCTGGATAGTGTGCATAGTATCTCTCAGGTATGATCTGGTCTTGTTGCTCAGTGGTTTGAGAAAATAGTCGACGAACTGCCCCAGAGGTTCCAAAATGGAACCACACCCTGAAACGATGGGCCTCCCCGGTGGATTTTGTAAATTTTTGTGAATTTTGGGGAGAGCATAAAGACATGGTATACGGTTAGATGATGTGGTAAGGAACTTGGCTTCTTTTTCAGTTATCCAGTTCCTGTCTTGGGCAAAGGAAGTCATTTCAGAGATTTCAATTTTCATGTCTGCAGACGGGTCCTTCTTAAGTGGACGATAACTAGTATCATCATTTAATAGGGTCATGATCATATTGGTATATTGCTCAGTTGTCATGAGAACGATACCGCCACCTTTGTCGGCAGGTTTAATAATCATCTCCCTGTTCTTAGATAGATCTTTTAGGGCTTTTTTCTCACCCTTAGTTAGATTGTGTTGGAGTGTATGTTTTTTCTTTTTCTTCAACTGTCTAATGTCTTTCAGGACACATTTCTCGAATGTTAGAAGGTCATCCGGTGTTTGGCTATCTGTAGGTGTGAATGATGACTGAGGATGTAGACCTGTGTCCGGATCTAATTCTTGTTCAATGTGGTCCTGGAAGAAAACCCGGAGTCTTAATTTCCGAAAAAACTGACGGATTTCTATTTCTGTTTTATACCAATCAGTATCATTAGTCGGCACAAAAGAAAGGCCTTTAGTAAGAAGGGACGTTTGACACGTAGTTAGATGGAAGTTGCCCAGATTGTAAATTGGTAATTGGTTGGTGTCAAGAGTTTGATCTACCGTCGACGCCTTCTCGGTCGTCTCCGTATTCCTTGGTACGGTGTGTTCCAAGGTGGGGGACCCCATCCTCCTCCTTGTCCTCCTCTGCCTAAAAAAGGGAAAGGTGGTGGATATGGGCCCGGATATTGAGGTGGACCAAGGTTATATGGTTGAAAGGGTGGGAAGTTCTGATGTGAGCTTCCACTGGAGGAACCAGAGCTACTAGAGCCCGAAAAGGTGACTCTGCCTCTTCTCCCTCCTGGTGGGGGCTGAGATCCTCCTCCTTGCTTTCTAAGAGAATCAATATACCCTTCCGCCGTATATGGGTAGATAATTTCAATCTTGAAATCTTTGATGTCTTTATTCAATTTATTAGTTTTTTTGGTCAGTGTGTTGACCTTAAACTGTTCAAATTGCTTGTTGATGTTAGCAAGTTGAGCCTCTACTTCAATGAGTAGAGTGTTATTCTTAAATTTCGTTATTTCTGTGTCTAGAGTTCTTTGTAAGTTGGTACTGATCCGTTGAGCAGTAGTGATAGGTAACACCATAAGATCGCGACTGCACTTGGTAGCAATCTGACTGAAACTCGTGGTGTATTCCTTGTCTTCTAGGAATAATCTTGGTTCGTTCCGTACTATCAAACCATTCGGTATGATGTTATTTTTCAAATATTCCCTAAGGAAATGACCGTGTAATTCAGTGCAAAAAGTTTTCTTTTTGGGTTTTAATAGATCGTCTGAAGTGCTGGATGAGGTGGATGGCTGATTGGAATCCGGGGGATCAAAGAAGGGAGGGCCTCGGGTCAATTCAATGGTTTCTTCCTCGGAATAACTTAATGTTGCATTTTCGGCCATGTCCAACAACCCCCTTCCTCCTCTCTCACCCCCCCCCCTCTCCCCCAAGCCCCCCCGGGAGAGCCTACGGACACATACAGGTGACAGAGCCCAAGCAAAGCGGGAACCGATCGGGGAGGAGAGAGAAAAAATGATTATGGGGTAGACAGAACAAAGAAAGATGTAAAGAGATGTTTGTCTATCGGGAGGTCTATGCGTGGTTTACTCAAAGTAAATAATTGGTATCCCAAAACTCGAAAGTGTTGGGGATCTCGACCACTAAACAACCAGGGTTGTCAAATAGTATATATACAAAAAAGAGTGCCACTATGTAGCAGCAGTGGTCTGACCCAGGAGTGACACACCAGGGGGGTCAAAAATCATCTGTAGATTACAACGAAACAAAGTCCTGGTGTATCAGAGGGTTGGCCCGTGTAAGATATAAATGAATTATAATTGCTTATCTGGTCCAAAACCTGTATAACTAATGTAATTTATACATATTACATGCGGAAGAAGTGGAAGTCATTCCTTCACAAATGAGGCATAAGCATTATGGAAAATGCAAAGTATAAGCTTTATGTTAAAAAAACCAAGAATAGCATACATGGTGAAATCTAACATGTGCAAACATAAAAAATCAGTGATATAAATAGTACATACAATTATTTGGTGTAGAAGAATGAGAACACTTAGTGGGGAACATTAACATAAATTTGTTCTTCGTCACTTTTAGGTTACACATACAATCCTAACAGAAAAAAAAAAATAATTTTTAGAGTTGAAGAGACAATTTTGTTACTGATAAACTGTATTCTTACTAGTTGATCAAAAGGAAAACAAATGCCCCTTATTGTTGTGCAATTGTAATAAAACAAATGAATTAGTTATTTGTGTGTCCCAAAATCAAAAAGGTTATTATATATTGGGATTGGGTCTGCCTACGCATCAGGGGGATGAAGTAAGGAGACTGATTGGCCTAAACGGAGCTTTGTGAAATTTTTTTTTTTTTTTTTTTCCTTGTCCTTCGGTTGGTGGTTGTCAATGAAGAAAGATCCTAGATGGCACAGTGTTGTGATGGATCTTGTATCCCCTCTGGTTAACAATGCGTTTCGGCGGTACAGACTTCAAAAGAATAATGATCTGCGTCTCTGGTGAGAATACTCCGCCTTCATCAGGGCAATAGATAGCAGGACCCTGTAATTGTGAAAAAAGGAGGAGAACCAGAAAAAATGAAGAGAAAAGAACCGGATGTAAAAGTATTATGCAAAGTTGTAGGAACAAATGGAGGGTAACAATTTATGCATCAAAAATCCGCATGCAAGCTAGAGTATCATGCTAGAATATGGGCAGAACAAAAGACATTAGTCTTGTCTGCCTTGTGTCTCACGCTACCAAGTCTAAATGTTTATAAAGGTTGGGCGTCCTCACACAATGCTGATGGACCTACCTCTCTTGAAAACATAACTAGATAATGGTATTGGGTCCCCTACGGTAATGCAGTGCAAGGGTCTCCGTACAGATCTGTCGGTCCGGCGGCCCGCACGGGAGGGAAGGAGAGGAGGAGGGGAGGGGAGAGGAAAAACGAGAGAGAGGAGGAGAGAGGGAGAGGGAGACCGGACATGGCAAAACAGGCACTCACCGTCAGAACTTCGATCAAAAAAGAGTAATTCTGGGTAATTCTGGAAGGTTGTTGTTATGGTAAGGTGTGTCTCTGTAGAACAAATGAGAAAAGGTATTTTATATATATTGAATCCCTACAGTTCCCGGGATATAGAAAAAAGGAAAAGCATCAGACCTAATCTAAAGTAATAGGTGTAGTCCTGCCCTGGGGGACATGGAAGGTATGTAAAGGATTACCTGCAAGGAAGTCTTGTCAAGGCAATCTGTCGTTAGAAAGGCAGAAGGTCTGGGGGAGCAGAACCCGGAAAAACAAATGTCTGCCTGGGAGCACCCTCTCGCGGTACTTCTTGAGTCGGTGGATCCCTTGGCGCGTGACTGTGTTGGAGGGCGAGACAATGAACCATAGGAGGAAATGAGATATCAAAACTTTTTGAATAAATGAGGCCAAAAATAGAAAAAGCATAATAGGGCCCACGTTGTTACCTATGCTGGGTAGACAGGATGTGTCAGGTCTGGTTGTCTTGAAATGAATTTGGAGTTGGCCGAGTCGTCCCTGCACGTCAAGCCTCGTAGGCGCCGGCAGCTCGAATGCTGGCTGTGGGTGGGAAGTGGAGGCTAGGTTGTGGTTGTCTGGGCAACCGGACTGTGCGTCAGGCTTCGACGGGGAGTGGAAATAGCCTCCATGAAGTACGCTATCCAATGGGAAGACAAGCCTGGTCAAGTGACGAAAGGTGTGTGCACTGTGTCCGACCAATGGTAAGGTCGGAAGTCGGGAGGAGTGTCGTGTGGCTGGGCCGGCGCTGGTTGTGAAAATTGCTTGCAGCCCGGGAAACAAGTGATGGAATGTTTGTTCCAGTTGTCTGCAGGCTCCATGCGCAGCAGAGAAGGATTCTTGGCCCGTGTGTAGAGAACCTGGGCCTGCGGGAGGCGTGAGTAAAAAGGATAGAGAGCCGCTGTGGCTAGAGAACTGTTGTATAGTGGGGTCCGTGCGCACATAGAGGACAAATGTCTGAGCCCGGGAATCCAAGTTTAGGAGTTGAAGGGAATGCGTGACGTGGGCGCATAGGTTAATTCTACTCAGATGAGTATAGCGTCAGAGGGAAAAGGGTTGTAGACTCTGAGTCTGAGAGTCAAAGGAGATGCAAGCGAGGAGGGGTGGGAGTGCATCTCAAAAGGTGATTAGAATGGATACAAAGCTGTGGTTAGGCCTGGGGGGTCTAGTATTGAAAAGTAGACAGGGAAATAGAAATGGAATGTTAAATGTTTAAAAGGGAGATTGTTCATTGAGTCCGTGTTCCAAGGAGTCCAATCTGTAAATTCATCTCTTTTCAAGTTCCAGTAACCTTGTCTGTATGTTCTGACCAGAGTTTATCCGGTCCAGAACCCACCAAAGAATGTCATCGGGTGTGTGGTCGTTGTCCAAAAAATGTGAGACTAGTGGAGATGTGATGTTCTTGCACCGGATTCTCTGGCGATGCTCAGAGATTCGGGTACCCACGCTCCGTGTGGTTTGTCCAACATATCGAAGCCCACAAGGGCATTCGATGCAATATATTGCTTGATTAGTCTTGCAGTTGGTCAGATTATTCAGGACCCATTGTCTGGTGCCAATCATGAATGTTCGTTGTTTTCTGGTGAATTTACATACTGTGCATGACCCACAGGGATAGTGTCCAGTCACTTTACGTAAATTCTAAAGACCTGTTCGTGGTACGGTTTTGGTAAAGGATGAGTGAACCACATACTCCCTGATGTTCTTCGCTCTTTTAAAGGCGAATCTGGGTATGGGTTCATCGACTAATTGTAGTCTAACAATTGGCCAATATTTTCTAATGACTTTTTTAAAATCAAAAGTATTTGGCCCGTGGGTGATTACACATGTAAGTCTTTCATTTTCGGGTATGTTTCGTTCTGGTCTTGGTGTTAAAAGACTGTCCCTATTTGTGAATCTGGCTCTCTTGATGGCAACATTGATCAATCTTTTGGGGTAGCCACGTGAGTGTAACCTTGTGCCGAGTGTTTCGGCATTGGCATAGAAGTCCTCCAAATTGGTGCAGTTCCTTCTAATTCGCAGGAACTGATCGTATGGAAGATTCTGTTTGATATGAAGCGGGTGATCGCTCTGGTAGTGCAGAAGTGTGTTGCAGTCAGTGGGTTTCCTGAAGAGATTACAGGTGAGTTTATCATTGAAACTTTAAATTTCAAGGTCCAAGAAGTGTATTTTAGTGGTGCTATACTCCATAGTAAATTGTATATTGCTGTTGCAGGTATTGAGCCATGTCAAGAACTGTTGGAGTAATATAGCATCCCCTGTCCAGATAAAGATAATGTCGTCAATATATCGGTGCCAGTGGGAGATATTAGCTTCCCATTGGTTGATCCGATTATAGACATACTGGTCTTCAAAAGTAGCCATAAATAAAATGGCTAGGCTTGGTGCAAAGGTTGCACCCATTGCCGTGCCTTTTGTCTGAAGGAAAAATTGATTGTCGAAAGTGAAAAAATTCTTATTCAGGGCAAAAGTTAATAATTCAATAATGAACTCTGACGGTACATGGTAGACTCCTAGTTCTGCATTTACCCTAGTTAGATGTTCATATATGCAATCAATGGCTGCGTCTTGGGGTATGGACGTGTATAGAGCCTTAATATCCATAGTCACCAGAAGTTGTTGTGAGCTGGTGAATGGTAAGTTTTCAAAAACCTGGATAGTGTGCATAGTATCTCTCAGGTATGATCTGGTCTTGTTGCTCAGTGGTTTGAGAAAATAGTCGACGAACTGCCCCAGAGGTTCCAAAATGGAACCACACCCTGAAACGATGGGTCTCCCCGGTGGATTTTGTAAATTTTTGTGAATTTTGGGCAGAGCATAAAGACATGTTATACGGTTAGATGATGTGATAAGGAACTTGGCTTCTTTTTCAGTTATCCAGTTCCTGTCTTGGGCAAAGGAAGTCATTTCAGAGATTTCAATTTTCATGTCTGCAGACGGGTCCTTCTTAAGTGGACGATAACTAGTATCATCATTTAATAGGGTCATGATCATATTGGTATATTGCTCAGTTGTCATGAGAACGATACCGCCACCTTTGTCGGCAGGTTTAATAATCATCTCCCTGTTCTTAGATAGATCTTTTAGGGCTTTTTTCTCACCCTTAGTTAGATTGTGTTGGAGTGTATGTTTTTTCTTTTTCTTCAACTGTCTAATGTCTTTCAGGACACATTTCTCGAATGTTAGAAGGTCATCCGGTGTTTGGCTATCTGTAGGTGTGAATGATGACTGAGGATGTAGACCTGTGTCCGGATCTAATTCTTGTTCAATGTGGTCCTGAAAGAAAACCCGGAGTCTTAATTTCCGAAAAAACTGACGGATTTCTATTTCTGTTTTATACCAATCAGTATCATTAGTCGGCACAAAAGAAAGGCCTTTAGTAAGAAGGGAAGTTTGACACGTAGTTAGATGGAAGTTGCCCAGATTGTAAATTGGTAATTGGTTGGTGTCAAGAGTTTGATCTACCGTCGACGCCTTCTCGGTCGTCTCCGTATTCCTTGGTACGGTGTGTTCCAAGGTGGGGACCCCATCCTCCTCCTTGTCCTCCTCTGCCTAAAAAAGGGGAAGGTGGTGGATATGGGCCCGGATATTGAGGTGGACCAAGGTTATATGGTTGAAAGGGTGGGAAGTTCTGATGTGAGCTTCCACTGGAGGAACCAGAGCTACTAGAGCCCGAAAAGGTGACTCTGCCTCTTCTCCCTCCTGGTGGGGGCTGAGATCCTCCTCCTTGCTTTCTAAGAGAATCAATATACCCTTCCGCCGTATATGGGTAGATAATTTCAATCTTGAAATCTTTGATGTCTTTATTCAATTTATTAGTTTTTTTGGTCAGTGTGTTGACCTTAAACTGTTCAAATTGCTTGTTGATGTTAGCAAGTTGAGCCTCTACTTCAATGAGTAGAGTGTTATTCTTAAATTTCGTTATTTCTGTGTCTAGAGTTCTTTGTAAGTTGGTACTGATCCGTTGAGCAGTAGTGATAGTTAACACCATAAGATCGCGACTGCACTTGGTAGCAATCTGACTGAAACTCGTGGTGTATTCCTTGTCTTCTAGGAATAATCTTGGTTCGTTCCGTACTATCAAACCATTCGGTATGATGTTATTTTTCAAATATTCCCTAAGGAAATGACCGTGTAATTCAGTGCGAAAAGTTTTCTTTTTGAGTTTTAATAGATCGTCTGAAGTGCTGGATGAGGTGGATGGCTGATTGGAATCCGGGGGATCAAAGAAGGAAGGGCCTCGGGTCAATTCAATGGTTTCTTCCTCGGAATAACTTAATGTTGCATTTTCGGCCATGTCCAACAACCCCCTTCCTCCTCTCTCACCCCCCTCCCCTCTCCCCCAAGCCCCCCCGGGAGAGCCTACGGACACATACAGGTGACAGAGCCCAAGCAAAGCGGGAACCGATCGGGGAGGAGAGAGAAAAAATGATTTAGGGGTAGACAGAACAAAGAAAGATGTAAAGAGATGTTTGTCTATCGGGAGGTCTATGCGTGGTTTACTCAAAGTAAATAATTGGTATCCCAAAACTCGAAAGTGTTGGGGATCTCGACCACTAAACAACCAGGGTTGTCAAATAGTATATATACAAAAAAGAGTGCCACTATGTAGCAGCAGTGGTCTGACCCAGGAGTGACACACCAGGGGGGTCAAAAATCATCTGTAGATTACAACGAAACAAAGTCCTGGTGTATCAGAGGGTTGGCCCGTGTAAGATATAAATGAATTATAATTGCTTATCTGGTCCAAAACCTGTATAACTAATGTAATTTATACATATTACATGCGGAAGAAGTGGAAGTCATTCCTTCACAAATGAGGCATAAGCATTATGGAAAATGCAAAGTATAAGCTTTATGTTAAAAAAACCAAGAATAGCATACATGGTGAAATCTAACATGTGCAAACATAAAAAATCAGTGATATAAATAGTACATACAATTATTTGGTGTAGAAGAATGAGAACACTTAGTGGGGAACATTAACATAAATTTGTTCTTCGTCACTTTTAGGTTACACATAAAATCCTAACAGAAAAAAAAATTTTTTTTTTAGAGTTGAAGAGACAATTTTGTTACTGATAAACTGTATTCTTACTAGTTGATCAAAAGGAAAACAAATGCCCCTTATTGTTGTGCAATTGTAATAAAACAAATGAATTAGTTATTTTTGTGTCCCAAAATCAAAAAGGTTATTATATATTGGGATTGGGTCTGCCTACGCATCAGGGGGATGAAGTAAGGAGACTGATTGGCCTAAAAGGAGCTTTGTGAAAACATTTTTTTTTTTTTTCCTTGTCCTTCGGTTGGTGGTTGTCAATGAAGAAAGATCCTAGATGGCACAGTGTTGTGATGGATCTTGTATCCCCTCTGGTTAACAATGCGTTTCGGCGGTACAGACTTCAAAAGAATAATGATCTGCGTCTCTGGTGAGAATACTCCGCCTTCATCAGGGCAATAGATAGCAGGACCCTGTAATTGTGAAAAAAGGAGGAGAACCAGAAAAAATGAAGAGAAAAGAACCGGATGTAAAAGTATTATGCAAAGTTGTAGGAACAAATGGAGGGTAACAATTTATGCATCAAAAATCCGCATGCAAGCTAGAGTATCATGCTAGAATATGGGCAGAACAAAAGACATTAGTCTTGTCTGCCTTGTGTCTCACGCTACCAAGTCTAAATGTTTATAAAGGTTGGGCGTCCTCAGACAATGCTGATGGACCTACCTCTCTTGAAAACATAACTAGATAATGGTATTGGGTCCCCTACGGTAATGCAGTGCAAGGGTCTCCGTACAGATCTGTCGGTCCGGCGGCCCGCACGGGAGGGAAGGAGAGGAGGAGGGGAGGGGAGAGGAAAAACGAGAGAGAGGAGGAGAGAGAGAGAGGGAGACCGGACATGGCAAAACAGGCACTCACCGTCAGAACTTCGATCAAAAAAGAGTAATTCTGGGTAATTCTGGAAGGTTGTTGTTATGGTAAGGTGTGTCTCTGTAGAACAAATGAGAAAAGGTATTTTATATATATTGAATCCCTACAGTTCCCGGGATATAGAAAAAAGGAAAAGCATCAGACCTAATCTAAAGTAATAGGTGTAGTCCTGCCCTGGGGGACATGGAAGGTATGTAAAGGATTACCTGCAAGGAAGTCTTGTCAAGGCAATCTGTCGTTAGAAAGGCAGAAGGTCTGGGGGAGCAGAACCCGGAAAAACAAATGTCTGCCTGGGAGCACCCTCTCGCGGTACTTCTTGAGTCGGTGGATCCCTTGGCGCGTGACTGTGTTGGAGGGCGAGACAATGAACCATAGGAGGAAATGAGATATCAAAACTTTTTGAATAAATGAGGCCAAAAATAGAAAAAGCATAATAGGGCCCACGTTGTTACCTATGCTGGGTAGACAGGATGTGTCAGGTCTGGTTGTCTTGAAATGAATTTGGAGTTGGCCGAGTCGTCCCTGCACGTCAAGCCTCGTAGGCGCCGGCAGCTCGAATGCTGGCTGTGGGTGGGAAGTGGAGGCTAGGTTGTGGTTGTCTGGGCAACCGGACTGTGCGTCAGGCTTCGACGGGGAGTGGAAATAGCCTCCATGAAGTACGCTATCCAATGGGAAGACAAGCCTGGTCAAGTGACGAAAGGTGTGTGCACTGTGTCCGACCAATGGTAAGGTCGGAAGTCGGGAGGAGTGTCGTGTGGCTGGGCCGGCGCTGGTTGTGAAAATTGCTTGCAGCCCGGGAAACAAGTGATGGAATGTTTGTTCCAGTTGTCTGCAGGCTCCATGCGCAGCAGAGAAGGATTCTTGGCCCGTGTGTAGAGAACCTGGGCCTGCGGGAGGCGTGAGTAAAAAGGATAGAGAGCCGCTGTGGCTAGAGAACTGTTGTATAGTGGGGTCCGTGCGCACATAGAGGACAAATGTCTGAGCCCGGGAATCCAAGTTTAGGAGTTGAAGGGAATGCGTGACGTGGGCGCATAGGTTAATTCTACTCAGATGAGTATAGCGTCAGAGGGAAAAGGGTTGTAGACTCTGAGTCTGAGAGTCAAAGGAGATGCAAGCGAGGAGGGGTGGGAGTGCATCTCAAAAGGTGATTAGAATGGATACGAAGCTGTGGTTAGGCCTGGGGGGTCTAGTATTGAAAAGTAGACAGGGAAATAGAAATGGAATGTTAAATGTTTAAAAGGGAGATTGTTCATTGAGTCCGTGTTCCAAGGAGTCCAATCTGTAAATTCATCTCTTTTCAAGTTCCAGTAACCTTGTCTGTATGTTCTGACCAGAGTTTATCCGGTCCAGAACCCACCAAAGAATGTCATCGGGTGTGTGGTCGTTGTCCAAAAAATGTGAGACTAGTGGAGATGTGATGTTCTTGCACCGGATTCTCTGGCGATGCTCAGAGATTCGGGTACCCACGCTCCGTGTGGTTTGTCCAACATATCGAAGCCCACAAGGGCATTCGATGCAATATATTGCTTGATTAGTCTTGCAGTTGGTCAGATTATTCAGGACCCATTGTCTGGTGCCAATCATGAATGTTCGTAGTTTTCTGGTGAATTTACATACTGTGCATGACCCACAGGGATAGTGTCCAGTCACTTTACGTAAATTCTAAAGACCTGTTCGTGGTACGGTTTTGGTAAAGGATGAGTGAACCACATACTCCCTGATGTTCTTCGCTCTTTTAAAGGCGAATCTGGGTATGGGTTCATCGACTAATTGTAGTCTAACAATTGGCCAATATTTTCTAATGACTTTTTTAAAATCAAAAGTATTTGGCCCGTGGGTGATTACACATGTAAGTCTTTCATTTTCGGGTATGTTTCGTTCTGGTCTTGGTGTTAAAAGACTGTCCCTATTTGTGAATCTGGCTCTCTTGATGGCAACATTGATCAATCTTTTGGGGTAGCCACGTGAGTGTAACCTTGTGCCGAGTGTTTCGGCATTGGCATAGAAGTCCTCCAAATTGGTGCAGTTCCTTCTAATTCGCAGGAACTGATCGTATGGAAGATTCTGTTTGATATGAAGCGGGTGATCGCTCTGGTAGTGCAGAAGTGTGTTGCAGTCAGTGGGTTTCCTGAAGAGATTACAGGTGAGTTTATCATTGAAACTTTAAATTTCAAGGTCCAAGAAGTGTATTTTAGTGGTGCTATACTCCATAGTAAATTGTATATTGCTGTTGCAGGTATTGAGCCATGTCAAGAACTGTTGGAGTAATATAGCATCCCCTGTCCAGATAAAGATAATGTCGTCAATATATCGGTGCCAGTGGGAGATATTAGCTTCCCATTGGTTGATCCGATTATAGACATACTGGTCTTCAAAAGTAGCCATAAATAAAATGGCTAGGCTTGGTGCAAAGGTTGCACCCATTGCCGTGCCTTTTGTCTGAAGGAAAAATTGATTGTCGAAAGTGAAAAAATTCTTATTCAGGGCAAAAGTTAATAATTCAATAATGAACTCTGACGGTACATGGTAGACTCCTAGTTCTGCATTTACCCTAGTTAGATGTTCATATATGCAATCAATGGCTGCGTCTTGGGGTATGGACGTGTATAGAGCCTTAATATCCATAGTCACCAGAAGTTGTTGTGAGCTGGTGAATGGTAAGTTTTCAAAAACCTGGATAGTGTGCATAGTATCTCTCAGGTATGATCTGGTCTTGTTGCTCAGTGGTTTGAGAAAATAGTCGACGAACTGCCCCAGAGGTTCCAAAATGGAACCACACCCTGAAACGATGGGTCTCCCCGGTGGATTTTGTAAATTTTTGTGAATTTTGGGCAGAGCATAAAGACATGTTATACGGTTAGATGATGTGATAAGGAACTTGGCTTCTTTTTCAGTTATCCAGTTCCTGTCTTGGGCAAAGGAAGTCATTTCAGAGATTTCAATTTTCATGTCTGCAGACGGGTCCTTCTTAAGTGGACGATAACTAGTATCATCATTTAATAGGGTCATGATCATATTGGTATATTGCTCAGTTGTCATGAGAACGATACCGCCACCTTTGTCGGCAGGTTTAATAATCATCTCCCTGTTCTTAGATAGATCTTTTAGGGCTTTTTTCTCACCCTTAGTTAGATTGTGTTGGAGTGCATGTTTTTTCTTTTTCTTCAACTGTCTAATGTCTTTCAGGACACATTTCTCGAATGTTAGAAGGTCATCCGGTGTTTGGCTATCTGTAGGTGTGAATGATGACTGAGGATGTAGACCTGTGTCCGGATCTAATTCTTGTTCAATGTGGTCCTGAAAGAAAACCCGGAGTCTTAATTTCCGAAAAAACTGACGGATTTCTATTTCTGTTTTATACCAATCAGTATCATTAGTCGGCACAAAAGAAAGGCCTTTAGTAAGAAGGGAAGTTTGACACGTAGTTAGATGGAAGTTGCCCAGATTGTAAATTGGTAATTGGTTGGTGTCAAGAGTTTGATCTACCGTCGACGCCTTCTCGGTCGTCTCCGTATTCCTTGGTACGGTGTGTTCCAAGGTGGGGACCCCATCCTCCTCCTTGTCCTCCTCTGCCTAAAAAAGGGGAAGGTGGTGGATATGGGCCCGGATATTGAGGTGGACCAAGGTTATATGGTTGAAAGGGTGGGAAGTTCTGATGTGAGCTTCCACTGGAGGAACCAGAGCTACTAGAGCCCGAAAAGGTGACTCTGCCTCTTCTCCCTCCTGGTGGGGGCTGAGATCCTCCTCCTTGCTTTCTAAGAGAATCAATATACCCTTCCGCCGTATATGGGTAGATAATTTCAATCTTGAAATCTTTGATGTCTTTATTCAATTTATTAGTTTTTTTGGTCAGTGTGTTGACCTTAAACTGTTCAAATTGCTTGTTGATGTTAGCAAGTTGAGCCTCTACTTCAATGAGTAGAGTGTTATTCTTAAATTTCGTTATTTCTGTGTCTAGAGTTCTTTGTAAGTTGGTACTGATCCGTTGAGCAGTAGTGATAGTTAACACCATAAGATCGCGACTGCACTTGGTAGCAATCTGACTGAAACTCGTGGTGTATTCCTTGTCTTCTAGGAATAATCTTGGTTCGTTCCGTACTATCAAACCATTCGGTATGATGTTATTTTTCAAATATTCCCTAAGGAAATGACCGTGTAATTCAGTGCGAAAAGTTTTCTTTTTGAGTTTTAATAGATCGTCTGAAGTGCTGGATGAGGTGGATGGCTGATTGTAATCCGGGGGATCAAAGAAGGAAGGGCCTCGGGTCAATTCAATGGTTTCTTCCTCGGAATAACTTAATGTTGCATTTTCGGCCATGTCCAACAACCCCCTTCCTCCTCTCTCACCCCCCTCCCCTCTCCCCCAAGCCCCCCCAGGAGAGCCTACGGACACATACAGGTGACAGAGCCCAAGCAAAGCGGGAACCGATCGGGGAGGAGAGAGAAAAAATGATTTAGGGGTAGACAGAACAAAGAAAGATGTAAAGAGATGTTTGTCTATCGGGAGGTCTATGCGTGGTTTACTCAAAGTAAATAATTGGTATCCCAAAACTCGAAAGTGTTGGGGATCTCGACCACTAAACAACCAGGGTTGTCAAATAGTATATATACAAAAAAGAGTGCCACTATGTAGCAGCAGTGGTCTGACCCAGGAGTGACACACCAGGGGGGTCAAAAATCATCTGTAGATTACAACGAAACAAAGTCCTGGTGTATCAGAGGGTTGGCCCGTGTAAGATATAAATGAATTATAATTGCTTATCTGGTCCAAAACCTGTATAACTAATGTAATTTATACATATTACATGCGGAAGAAGTGGAAGTCATTCCTTCACAAATGAGGCATAAGCATTATGGAAAATGCAAAGTATAAGCTTTATGTTAAAAAAACCAAGAATAGCATACATGGTGAAATCTAACATGTGCAAACATAAAAAATCAGTGATATAAATAGTACATACAATTATTTGGTGTAGAAGAATGAGAACACTTAGTGGGGAACATTAACATAAATTTGTTCTTCGTCACTTTTAGGTTACACATAAAATCCTAACAGAAAAAAAATTTTTTTTTTTAGAGTTGAAGAGACAATTTTGTTACTGATAAACTGTATTCTTACTAGTTGATCAAAAGGAAAACAAATGCCCCTTATTGTTGTGCAATTGTAATAAAACAAATGAATTAGTTATTTTTGTGTCCCAAAATCAAAAAGGTTATTATATATTGGGATTGGGTCTGCCTACGCATCAGGGGGATGAAGTAAGGAGACTGATTGGCCTAAAAGGAGCTTTGTGAAAACATTTTTTTTTTTTTCCTTGTCCTTCGGTTGGTGGTTGTCAATGAAGAAAGATCCTAGATGGCACAGTGTTGTGATGGATCTTGTATCCCCTCTGGTTAACAATGCGTTTCGGCGGTACAGACTTCAAAAGAATAATGATCTGCGTCTCTGGTGAGAATACTCCGCCTTCATCAGGGCAATAGATAGCAGGACCCTGTAATTGTGAAAAAAGGAGGAGAACCAGAAAAAATGAAGAGAAAAGAACCGGATGTAAAAGTATTATGCAAAGTTGTAGGAACAAATGGAGGGTAACAATTTATGCATCAAAAATCCGCATGCAAGCTAGAGTATCATGCTAGAATATGGGCAGAACAAAAGACATTAGTCTTGTCTGCCTTGTGTCTCACGCTACCAAGTCTAAATGTTTATAAAGGTTGGGCGTCCTCAGACAATGCTGATGGACCTACCTCTCTTGAAAACATAACTAGATAATGGTATTGGGTCCCCTACGGTAATGCAGTGCAAGGGTCTCCGTACAGATCTGTCGGTCCGGCGGCCCGCACGGGAGGGAAGGAGAGGAGGAGGGGAGGGGAGAGGAAAAACGAGAGAGAGGAGGAGAGAGGGAGAGGGAGACCGGACATGGCAAAACATGCACTCACCGTCAGAACTTCGATCAAAAAAGAGTAATTCTGGGTAATTCTGGAAGGTTGTTGTTATGGTAAGGTGTGTCTCTGTAGAACAAATGAGAAAAGGTATTTTATATATATTGAATCCCTACAGTTCCCGGGATATAGAAAAAAGGAAAAGCATCAGACCTAATCTAAAGTAATAGGTGTAGTCCTGCCCTGGGGGACATGGAAGGTACGTAAAGGATTACCTGCAAGGAAGTCTTGTCAAGGCAATCTGTCGTTAGAAAGGCAGAAGGTCTGGGGGAGCAGAACCCGGAAAAACAAATGTCTGCCTGGGAGCACCCTCTCGCGGTACTTCTTGAGTCGGTGGATCCCTTGGCGCGTGATCCACCAACCAGCACAGAGACAACGATTCATGACCCTGAGCCACTGTGTGGGCCTGCATGCAGCCGTCCATCCAGCCTCGCTTGCCAAACTACCTGCTGACTGATACTCGCAGCTGTCTGCCATCTTGAATTCTGTCGCAGAAGCTGCAAAGCATCCTGGAACCGACTCAACGCTGTCGAGCTTCACAATCATCTCAAGCACCGTGTACATTGTGGTTCGGTCCCCCTGGTCCTTCTCCGAAGGTCCCTGGTGACATTTACCACCTTTTGCTCCTTTGCTGCTGAAACCAAATAACCTTGAACATTTAAGGGTGATTGCTTTTACCCCCTATCAGTATCCAGAGTGCATCCCTTTCCTTTGTGAAATTGTCTGTCCTCTGTGTTCCTTTACAGTGTGGGTTGTATTTTGTAGTGTGCTAGAACTGTCTGTTGTAAACATAATAAAGTAGGTATTTATGTACAACCTTGACTGGACAGTTTCTTTTATCATTGGGTAATAATTGTATTTCCGCTGTTTTGCAACTAACAAACAATCCACAACCTTGCTGAGATAAACCTGCCATTCCGTCCACATTATCAAAAATTGCACAAGTTGTTTTATAGTTTACTTGTGTTCCAATCGGTTCAGATCCTTTCTGGTGTACTAGAGGTGTGGGGTTGATTGATGGTTTAGAAACTGATATTCATCCCTGGATAACTGGTGCCGTGGAAGTTGATCTGTCACATTGGTGGCAGAGTGGGATCAGTTGGAGCCTTGTGCACAGCTTAGTCACCCAATGAGAAAAGTACTTTTGCAGGCAAAGTTTAGTCACTGCTAGGTATTAGTAATAGTCATGGAGCTTGACATGGAGAGTGTAAAAGGCATGACCAAGGATGTCCTGCACGTCTTATGTCAAGAGAGGGGACTTCCCCACGACACCAAGGTTAATAAACCTGAGTTACTGACCAGCCTCCAATATTGGGTAGAAGTGAGGGCAGTTGGGGAGAAGACCCCAGGGGACAGGCTAGGCCCCATGTACCCGAACGGACAAGACCTTCAGAGGGGAAATATGACAAGGACTGCATGAGCAGTGTTTCTCACCAATCATCCTGCCATAGGGCAAGTGTGGTTTCTCAACACTCGAGGGTGTCAGTGAGGACTGGGGCTAGTGCTGCATCCCACAGGTCCCAGGCTTCAGCACAGTCGTTAAGTGGCCCAGTTTTTGTTCCGGCTGTTAATGAGGTAGTGGCTAGAAAGCTCCTGCTCGAGGAGAGGAGACTAGCACTAGAGGAACAAACAGCAGGACAAGGTCACTATAGAATTGCGCAAGCTGGTATTTGAAGAGCAGAAGGAGGCCAACAGATCCACCTGTAGCGGAAGCAACAATAGTGGCTCAAACCAGAATGTCTGGGATAAGCCCCGACGGCAGATCCAGAAAGACTTTGTGCAGGCTTATGAAGTGGGGAAGGATATTTTTGACTGGTTTGAAGCACTCGAGCTGGCTTTCCAGCTACATGAGGTGGATGAGGTACTGTGTGGTGCAGCCCTGATGAGTTGCCTACCGACACCAGGGACTGATGCAATTCTTCAGTTAACTCCTAAGGAAAGACCCGTTTATGAGATCATGAAGGCAGCCCTCCTCAAGAAGTTCTGTAAACCCTCAGAACAGTATTTTAAGAGCTTCAGAGATCTCAGAAAGAAAAGTGGGCAAACATTTGAAGCATTCACAAACTTGTTGAAATATCTGAGCGGACGGGTGGTTGGTAACAAAATTGACAGATTTAAATGGATGTTCAATTTGATTGCCTGTGACCATCTATTGAGAAATTGTGAGGTTGACCTACACCAGAATCTTATGGACAAGACTATGACAGACCCTAGGGGGCATGCAAAGGCTGCTAACAGGTCTGTGAGTACTTCAGTCCAGAAAAAGGCTGAGGCGAGCACACCCAAACCGGAAGAGAAATCGGCAGACAAGAAAGTAAACAAGGAGGGGAAGGACAATGGTCCAATCCAATCTCATTCGAAGTCAGGTCCCCAAAAGAATGAAGGGAAATACCAATACTCTAGTTCAGACGTGCACACCGAAAAGAAGAGTGCAGGCACCTCTAACACTGGGATACCTGCGTTCTCATCACCCAAAGGTTGTTTCGTGTGGAAGGAGCTGGCCCATAGGAAAGGGGATCATGTTTGCAAGGGCTTACCCAACCAAGCCATAGGAAATGTTGGACTCGTGGAATAGGCCATCATTAGTGTGGGCCACTTAGAGGAGGACTTCCCATTAGGCCAGGGAATGGCTGAATGTAAATTGGTTACAATGAGTGGGAACGGTACCGGGTATCCAGAAGAGATTCCAGTTCCCAATAATACTCATCTCTATCTAGAATATGTGTATATCAATGGATACAAAACGCATGCAGTCCGAGAATCCGCAGCTAGCGTCACTGCTGTCACCTGGCAAGAAATACAGCCAGGCCAGTATACTGGTGGGCCTGATTGTAGAGTAAGAGGGTTTGATGGAAAGAGTAAGTGCCCCTTGGCGATTGTAGAGTTCAGCTGGTCAGGTGAAATGACGTAGCATGCGTAGCAGTGAAAGACTCCATCCCTGTTCCATGTCTGCTGGGTAATGATCTTCCTGATCCTGAAATAGTCACAGTGGCTACCTGATAGAGGGCCAAAGAGATCGCCAGATTGAACACTCTCAGAACCTTAGGGCTTGGAGTGCTTCCATGGGGCTTGTTGGAAGGACCAGCGTGGCTGGTAGCTCCTAGTCCAGTTTCACAGACTACTGAGTCGCCTACTCCTGCGGGCAAGGGGTTAGTAGCCACTGAGGACCCCCCGTTGGTAGCAGGTGACTCAGTAACTTCAGAGTTGCCTTGCACAGCGCAGGAACCTGAGGTAGAGGACGAGGTGGATGCAGATCTGAAGGGCCTGCCCAAGCTGAATGAGTTTGCATCAGCTGGGGGCCCAGGTTAGACTGACTTCTTCACAGCCCAGAAACAGTGTCCCACTCTGGCAGGTCTGTGGAAGCAGGGGGAGGAGCAGGCTAAAGGCGAGGCCCCTGGACTGTTCAAAGTGTACTGGTAGGATGGACCCCTGTACAGTGAGCCAGAAAACTCTGAGGGTGAGGGCACCAGTAGGTTGGTGATTCCCCAGTGCCACAGAAAGGTTCTTTTGGATTTGGCTCACCAAATTCCTCTAGCGGGTCACTTGGGGGTGACTAAGACATCAGACTGATTGTCTGCACACTTTTACTGGCCGCAGTTTGGTGTAAAGGTTAAGGAATTTGTCCAGTCCTGCCCAACTTGTCAAACATCTGCCAAGTCAGGTGGTGCCACAGAGGCCCCCTTAATTCCACTACCTGTGGTTGGGCGGCCTTTCGAGAGAATAGGAATGGACATTGTGGGTCCTTTGCATCCTCAAACCAGCTCATGGAACATATATATCTTGGTGGTGGTAAACCACGCCACAAGATACCCAGAGGCTGTCCCTCTGGGGAGCATCAAAGCCCCCGTGGTTGTGAAGGCTCTGCTTGGGAATGTTATTTAGACAGATGCCTGTGATTTTGGGATTGGAGCAGTGTTAGCGCAGCTGAACTCTGAAGGAGTAGAGGAACCTGCCACCTACATTAGCAGGCGGTTGACAAAAAGGGAAAGGAACTGGGCTATCATAGAAAAATGAGCCGTATGCAGTCATGTGGGCTGTAAAGAAGTTGAAACCCTACATATTTGGGTCTTACTTTTCAATCCGGACAGACCACCAGCCTCTGGGATGGTTAATGGCCGTGCAAGGGGAGAACTCGAAGCTTTTGTGTTGGGCCATATCCCTATAGGGATTAGATATGGACATCCATCACAAGTCAGGCTCCCTGCATGGAAATGCAGTGGCCTCAGCTTGTACTTTCGCCTTGATGACGAGCCAGACCCTCAATAGGGTGGTGGTTTACATGTTGAGGCTGGGGGGAATGTGAGTAATTGGACAGTCTGCACGGGGAGTGTGCACTTACCTTAATTTTTTTGATGTTTTTTTAGGAAATGGAATGAAGGGAGATCAACATCCGAAAAGGTGTGGGGCTAATGGTGGCAGTTCATACTGATGAGAGTGAAACAGGCCTACGAATAGGCCTAGTCCCGGAACTTATGGCAGGAAAACTAACACCTCTTTGACATGCAATGTGTCAACTTGAAGCTAGCCCCCACCCTTCTTTATGAAGGGCAGTGAATATGAATGTCATGTCTGGGACTACTGTTTACAGTAGGCAAACTCCCTTTCTGAGTGTCAAAGTATGTGATTTGAGGGAGACAGCAGTCTGTTCTGAACACAATCTTCACGTGAGACCTGCGCTTTGATCAAGAGCGACAGAGGGGTCAGTTAACCAGAGAGACATGGAAGATGGATGGGTCTTAGGAGTACATGTTGACACCCCTTACCTTTCCTGTTGCAAAGCACTCTGGTCTTGAGTTCATGCATAACAGAAGATACCTAGCCAGCACACAGCATGCCCAGCTAGGTTCTGCCAGCAAGCTTCCTAGGTGGGAAGTGCCAGAGCATCCCTGAACAAAGGAAAAAGCTGTTGCCTGCAAACACTCTCCTGAGCTTTGGGCTGTGTGCCTTAAAAGATGCCAAGAGCCCTTTGTAGAAGCTTGGAGATGTGCCACACAAGCATCAACCAGCATCCATCTTTTTTTTTCTTCAACTCTTTATTTATAATTATCAATAGAAAAACAGAAATGCATCAAGTACAATAAAGGCTACATCTTAGGCCACTATGGAATAAACATCACCACGTCAATAACAAAACTGATAATATACAATGAACATCACTCGGAATATAAACAAATTAACTAAGGACATTTTTGAGGCAGTTGAACCCTCGAACTGTGACCGGCTGCACCACAGACTGCTGTCACGCTGCAGTCACTAAAGCGGTCCGAGAAGCCTCGACCAGTGTTCCAGATCCTCCAACCAGAACAGAGGCAACGATTCTTGATCCCGAGCCACTATGTAGGCCAGCCTGCAGCCGTCCGTCCAGACTTGCTTGCCGAAATGCTTGCTGCCTGATACCCGCAGCTGTCTCTCATATTGAACTCTGTCGCAGAAGCTGTAAAGTGTCCTGGAACCGACTCAACGCTGTCGAGCATCAAGATCAGCTCAAGTACCAGGTTCATTGTGGTACTGTCCCCCTTTGCTGCTGAAACCAAATAACATTGAACAGGTAAGACTGATTGCTTTACCAACAACTGTCCTGTCAATATCCAGAGTGCATCTCTTTCCTTTGTGAAACTTTCTGTTTCTGTGTTCCTTTACAGTGTGGGTTGTATTTTGTAGAGTGCCAGAACTGTCTGTTGTAATAATAATAAAGTAAATATTTGTATACGACCTTGACTGGACAGTCCCTTGCACATGAGTACATTAGTACATTATTGTACTGTAAAGAACTTTGCAATAGAATGCTACTTATCTCAATGCATTGCTTAATGCACCACATAGCTCATGACATGTATTCTAATGAGCCTTCACATTTTTTTTATCAACATTATAATAAGACTGCCTTGTGCAGACTTTTTATGAAAAGTATATGCACATGTGATGTCATCAGTGATGTCATCAATGACATTTGTGATGTCATCTTTGATGTCCTAGGTGTTAGTCTTAGCAAAGCACATAGGTGTCAGACACCAATGTGTTTGCATAGAAGAATCTTCGAGGACTGATATTGCATGTCCCGGACAAACTTTTTAAAACATAACCTAATCAATTGCTATTTTTTTCGACTCTTTCATTCTGTGAATGTCTTCAAAGGTTTCCCGTTCGCTCAAGGTCAAAAAACAATTTCCCCTTATACATTCACTTGGATGCGCGGGCGTATTGAGCATCCAACCAAAAAAGCAACTCATGTGACCTTCACTCAGAAGTCAAATACATTCTTCCTTTGCATCAACATATTGAAATCCATTTATGAGAACCGCTACTCCCATACACCTCCAGATTCGCTGTTTCCAGCAAAGAGTGCAGATGGTGGCCTTAGTTTTCAAAACTTAGGGCGCCAGTCTGATGGCAATATTATTTCAAAAACATTTTTGCTAGTGGTACAGCGAGCACGAACTTGCATTTAAACGTATGACTTTGGTGACAAGAAAACGCCACTTTTTCAGTTTGTGCTTCCATATCCCATCCTACCCCCCTCAAAGGCCACCTTCTGAAATAGTATTAGATAAGTGTGACACGTGCAATACTGTCTTGTTTTGTATGTGTTTCTGGTGATGTCCGCGTACACCAAAACATGAATAAAAGATAGCGGGTGCAGCGAAGAAAGCTAACGTACTTTATGCTGTTGCACAACCAATCAGGGAAAGTGCCATATGGTCACGGACACAAACTTTTTCCCCCATTCAGTCTAAGGGGAAAAGAGAAGTTTTGACAACCCCCCCTTATAACTTTCCTCCCCTGCACCAAACATCACCAAACTTTCCAAAGAAATTGAGAGTGTCGGATATATTTTTTTGAAAACTTTTGCAAGGAATCGTCCAAGGGGAGCACAGTTATAAGGCACCCAAAAAGTGCTCTTCCTATGGAAACTGCAACTTCACCATAACAACACAGCCACTAACGTGTCTGTCTAATATGCTGCAGTGCTTGAGGGCAGGACGTAGAGATTTTGATATATGTCCAGATATATTTGAATGTATGTTTGTACATTTGCATATAACGCCACTGCTTATAACATCGTCCTGGGTACTGTACAACGGCCCCAAAACCATCTAACTGCTAAGCTATAGTACGGGTGTATGCTTTGCTGTAGTATGATGTGGTGGTTTTGGACAGGGCCTAGAGGTTTAGGAGTATGGCGTACGGCCTAAGGCCTGCAGCCATGCAACCAAAACTCTACATCCTGCCCACAACCACCTGAGTGATGTGCGGAACTACAGTTGTATCGATAAGTGTGGTATGCTTCTCTTGTTCTGCCCAGAGGCTAGACTCCTAGCTGTATTTCCATAGATATTGCAATGTGTGGGTGTGCAGTTTCTTATATCTGCAGTGCTTATAACTTTGTTCTTGGGTGCATGGCCATGCACCCAAGACTGTACACACTCCCCGCAACCATGTAATCGGTAATCAATACTACTGGTGTATCCATTGCTTTGAAATGCTGCGGTGGTTGTGGCCAGGGCCTAGAGTCTTGGAAGTATAGCCTTCGGCCTACGGCCATGCATCCAAGACTCTAGGCCTCGACAACAACCACCGCAGCATGTCACACCGATGGCAGCGGACTAATCAATAGCACAACCATAGTAAAAAATAATGTAATAACGACATGTACTCAATGACAGTGGGCGCTAACGCCACGCGTGCCCTTAGAACAGTTTCAAGGTGCCTGTACACTGCACACACTGAAATAGTACCCTTAGTGGACCCCTCATTTTCTGCACGTACAAACATCCCGAACAAGGTGGGCATAGAGAATACATCAATAACACCTGCCGCCCAAACAAGTACAGTTTTTCACCGCTCTCTTACTCTCTGAACCTCCCCAAGCACTGTAGGAGATCAAAATTGTTTCCTAAACAGCATTTTGCATGTAGAAAACATCATTAACACCTGCCGCCCAAACAAGTACATTATTTAACCTATCTCTTACTCTGTGAACCTCCCCATGCACTGTAGGAGAGCAAAACAGTTTCCAAAACAACATTTTGCCTCTGGTGGCGACCGCGCTGTGGTCGGATCCAAGATGGCAGGTGCATCCACACATTCTGACGCACATCATGGCTGCTGCAGCCAATCGGACATAGATATCACACATTTTTTTAGACATATTTTTGGGTCGTTTTAAAGGAAACTACTGGACGGATTGTCACCAAATTTACAAAAGCATGCTTTTGGGACCAAGCCCCTGCCACAAATTTGGAAAAAATCCATCCAACGGTTTGACCTGTAGGCGTGCGCAAGGTTTTTCCCCCATTCAGTCTATGGGAAAAAAAGACGTTTTGGGACCCCCCCCATAACTTTTGCCCCCCTGCACCAAACATCACCAATCTTTGCAAAAAATTTCAGACTGCCCCATATACTTTTTTGCAAACTTTGGTGAGGATTCGTCCAGGGGGAGCGGAGTTATAAACCGCCCAAAAAGTGCTCTTCCTATGGAAACAGCAACTTAACCATAACTACACGGCCACTAGCTGACCCCTAAGATCTAATGTTGTGTTATTTATATAAAGCTTAGGCCTAAGTTCTTTACATGGAACACATATGCAAACAATATCACCAAGTTGGTACTCATGAATCAACCTTGGAAGGATGAAGGGCTGAGTTGGCCTTGCTGGGATTCGAATCTGTGACCTGCAGATTACACACAGATCGCAGCAGCAGACACTGAACCCACTGAGCTATCTTGCCAGGATCTAATGTTGTCATTATGAATCCCATCTGTTATACATGTGCTCATGGGCTATGCAATGGGGGATGGCCAGTTACGATGATTATCACATCCCACATCCACTTATTTCAAGGGTTTTGTTGTGTTAAATATGATCACTTTAACTATCCTGTAACTAAAGTTTTTTTTTCAATGAATTTCACCCCGATTTATTTTTTGTTCCTCAGTTTCCGTTCCCCCAATAATGACCATGGTAATTACCATGAATTCAATTTCAATTTTATTAATATACAAACAGCATTTTTGCTTTGTATATACAACATAAAAACATTTTACATGTTTTATTTTAATTACTACACATACGTAACATGTTTAAAACAAAATGCAACATTGAGTACAACATCATTAAAACTGGAGATACGAAAATGTTTAAAACTATTTTGGCCATTCAATCTACGGTCCATCACATACATTCTTTCGAAGATGTAGATAGTCAGATCCTAGGTTCATACTTTATTCGTATAGTGCAAGTATAACAAGCCATTTGAAATAAAATGTTATCATTTGATATATAAAATTTAATTCATTACCATACATGAACATTTGCCACACAACATTTGGGTCCTGGGGATTAAAACAGTTGTTATAGGCTTTCAGTGTCTGGTATCGTATGTGGTTCAAACTTTCACATTTCGTGAATATATTTTCTAATGATTCGATCGTATTTTCACCACATAGCCGACACATGCGTTCATTTCGTGCCAGGCCATTCTGAGCTCCTTCAATCTCAAGTACTTTACTTTTGTTAAATTTTAGGAGTAAATGTTGTCGCTTCCTCCAAGAATCTGGAAAGGCCACAATATAGGATGGGGGGTTAATGCGTGCTTCAATATACTGAATAAAGGGGCCACTATGAGATTTACTCGCTAGTTGCCAAATCAAATAGCCTAATTTTCTTTTTCAACCAACATGTTATTATTTTTATATTGGATATTGATATGGCGATGTCACAACCCGTATTCCATTTAGAGAATATTGAACATACTTTACCCCATGTGCCAATCCGTTCATAGTTATCTAAGCTCAGAAAGGCCTTGGCATAGTCGACCATTATCGTTTTATTGTTCAAGGTTATTAGGTCGATCGAACATAAAAAGTTTCTTATTGGTAGGCTAGATAAAATACATGTCAAATCATATTCTAGATAGAAATACTCAACAGATACAGAGTTTGGCATACAAATAGCTTTCTAAGCATTCTGGCTGCAAACTGTTTTAGTTCTCTTTGTAAGTTATGTCCCCAAACTTCAATTCCGTATGTTAATGTTGGAACTATTTTCACTAGTTGTTAACTGCTAGGCTGCCATTTCTACCTATAAAAGCACTTACAGCTCCTACCATTCTCCAGCATTTCAATTTGGTCTTTGCCCAGTGGAGCTTCCAATTTAGAGACCCATCAACTAGAACACCAAGGTATGTGTATGCGTTTACTCGCTCTAGTTGTTTCCCATCAAGGCAGCACCTCGTATTAGCCTGCTTTTTACATTTACCGCTGAATATCATTATTTTGCTTATTTCAATGTTGACACAGAGACCATTCAATTTAGCAAAGGTTCCCAATCCACCAATTAGGCTTTGTAGCCCCTTAGGTGTATAATCATACAATAGCAGATCATCTGCGTAACCCAGCCAACTTATACGCTCTGTCCCCACTTTTACAGGGGTCAAGTTGGTAGGGTTACATGATATGAGGAGATCTCCCAATTATAGATTGAATAAAATCGAAGCCACTATACATCCTTGTTTTACCCCCTTGCTGGTAGGTATAGATACTGACAATTTACTGGTGACATTAACAGGCCGATTCATGGAATTAATGTGCGGCGAAAATTCCGGCCCAGAGGTGCCAAAACGTGCGATTCGCAGTAAAAATGCGAAAATCGCAGTGCAACTGCGAAAATCGCAGGGAAAACAGCGCACATCAATTCATGGAAGTCCGTGCGCGGGAAAAATATTGGATTTGCGCTGCAAAAGTGCCCGGCGCACGCTGGCGCACAGGTCATCCAATGGCGTGCGCCATGGCCGCTGCGAAATCCACATAGCGCGGCGCACATTACAAAAGTAGGCGGAACACGTAACACTCGGAATGGGGAACAAAGCGTGAAAATATGGGCGTCACGGGGGAAGTACAGGAGGCAAGTGCGCGGAACGCCTACACACTCGCCTACAACTCATATTCATGGAATCGAATCGGGCAAACCAGCGCACGGTCAAAGACGCGCACAGGGCCAAAAAAGTACGCCACAAGAAAGCAGGCGGTAGCACCCCTGCGCCTGAAATAAATGTGCGCCAAAATGTGCGCTAACAAAAAGCACCCATATACAGCTATGATGAATGATCCATACTGTGGCCCTCTACGACAAATGAGGTGCAAAGGGGCACCGACAAACACGGACACCCGCTGTGTGAAAAATAGCATGTGCGTGTATTAAGGGGTGCATGGGAAGTTCCACACGCGATTGGCCTGGGCACGTGTATTCCGGGGTGCGCAGGAAGTTCCACACGCGATTTCAGCAGGGTACGTGTATTTCGGGGTGCGCGGGAAGTTTCACACGTGAATTTGCAGGGTACGTGTATTTCGGTGTGCGCGTGAAGTTCCACACGCAATTTCAGCAGGGTACGTGTACTCCGGGTGCGTGGGAAATTCCACATGCAAATCCAGCAGCCTATGTGTATTTCAGGGGTGCCGGGGAGACCCACAAGTGAATTGGCCATGTGGGTCTTCCCAGCTGTTCCCTCTACACCCTCCACAGCCCCTGCAGGCGGCCCACACCACAGGGGACTACCCTGCACGCCTGCACAAGTCCCGCAGGCAGCCCATCCACCATGTCCATGCCCCCCAGCCAACCCACATGTCACCTTGCACTACTGCCCACCAACGCATGTCTCCCTGCACCCCCACCCCCCAGCATCCAGGGGCACCCTCCACCAGGCCCCCACTCATGTCCCCCTGCACCCCCACCCCCCTGCATCCAGGGGCACCCTCCACCAGACCCCCACTCCTGTCTCCCTGCACCCCCTCCCCCCAGCACTGTGGGGCACCCTCCACCAGGTCCCCACTCATGTCCAACTCATGTCCCCCTGCAGCCCCACCCCCCTGCATCCAGGGGCAAACTCCACCAGGCCCCCACTCCTGTCTCCCTGCACCCCCACCCCCCAGCACTGTAGGGCACCCTCCACCAGGCCCCCACTCATGTCCCCCTGTACCCCCACCCCCCTGCATCCAGGGGCACCCTCCACCAGACCCCCACTCCTGTCTCCCTGCACCCCCACCCCCCAGCACTGTGGGGCACCCTCCACCAGGCCCCCACTCATGTCCAACTCATGTCCCCCTGCAGTCCCACCCCCCTGCATCCAGGGGCACCCTCCACCAGGCCCCCACTCCTGTCTCCCTGCACCCCCACCCCCTGCATCCAGGGGCACCCTCCACCAGGCCCCCACTCCTGTCTCCCTGCACCCCCACCCCCCAGCACTGTAGGACACCCTCCACCAGGCCCCCAGTCCTGTCTCACTGCACCCCCACCCCCCTGCATCCAGGGGCACCCTCCACCAGGCCCCCACTCATGTCTCCCTGCACCCCCACCCCCTGCATCCAGGGGCACCTTCCACCAGGCCCCCACTCATGTCCCCCTGCACCCCCACCCCCCTGCATCCAGGGGCACCCTCCACCAGACCCCCACTCCTGTCTCCCTGCACCCCCCCCAGCACTGTGGGGCACCATCCACCAGGCCCCACTTCATGTGCCCCTGCACCCCCACCCCCCAGCACTGTGGGGCACCCTCCACCAGCCCCCCACTCCTGTCTCCCTGCACCCCCACCCCCCTGCATCCAGGGGCACCCTCCACCAGACCCCCACTCCTTTCTCCCTGCACCCCCACCCCCCAGCACTGTGGGGCACCCTCCACCAGGCCCCACTTCATGTCCTCCTGCACCCCCACCCCCCAGCACTGTGGGGCACCCTCCACCAGGCCCCCACTCATGTCTCCCTCCCACCCCCCAGCAGTGCGAATTGCCTGGGTACGTGTATTTCAGGGGTGCGCGGGTAGTCTTACACGCGATTTAATCAGGGTACGTGTATTATGGGTCCGCGTGAACTTCCACACGCGATATCAGCAGGATACGTGTATTACGGGGTTCGCGGGAAGTTCCACACGTGATTGCCCTGGGTACATGTATTTCGGGGTGCGCGGGAAGTTTCACACGTGAATTTTCAGGGTACGTGTATTTCGGTGTGCGCGTGAAGTTCCACACGCGACTGGGCCTGTGAGAGTGGGGTACGTGTATTCCAGGGGTGGGCGGGAATATTTACTCGCGACTGGGCCTGGGAGAGCGTGTTACGTGTATTCCTGGGGTGGGCGGGAAGATTTACACGGTCGCCTACAACGTGCCAAAAAAAAAGGTCCAATCCGGAAACACGTACGCCAGCATGAAGCAGGCGCACGTCCCGCGCAGCATAAAAGAGTGCGCAAACAACAAACAAGCTTAAACGCCAGGATGAATATACCGTTCCTAGCAGCAGTGGCCGTGGGATACCGCAGGAGGAGGAGAAGGATAGTCAGGGCCAGAATCTTCACACCCAGAACCAGCCTATTTGGTATGCCTTATGACCAGGTGTATGGGAGGTACAGGTTTCCACCACACATAATACTCGACCTGGTCAGTGAGTGGGAGGATGACCTCACATCACCCACCCTGTGCTCCCAAGCACTCAGCCCCCTGGAGAAGGTCCTCAATGTACTGCACTTCTTGGCTACCGGATCATTTCAGCGGACAAGTGCCATAGTGGGGGGGGTGTCACAGGCCACGCAGTCACGGTGCCTACACCAGGTGTTGGCCATCATCACTGCACGCCCATCAGTCCGCAGGCACATATACCTGCCCAGAACACCTGCAGAAAGGCAGGCTGTCAGCCAGTATTTCTACAGGGTGGCACAATTCCCCAAAGTGCTAGGTGCCATTGATTGCACCCATGTGGCTCTACGTCCCCCCAGGGCATCTGAGCACATCTATAGAAACCGCAAGCACAGGCATTCCATCAACGCCCAGGTAGTATGTGATGCCAAGGGAATCATCACCTCAGTATATGGCAACTATCCAGGGTCCACCCACGACAGCTTAATTTACAGGATGTCAACCCTAAACCGGGACATGGAAGCTGGGCGGCATGGCGATGCATGGCTGCTTGGTGAGTATAAATGCCACAGCACACGCATGCATGACAGATACAGAGTAATGTCACTACCCCACTAATGATCCCCATAACCACCTCCCCAGGGGACAGTGCCTACCCTCTGAGCACCCACATGATGACGCCAATTCGGAACTCCATCACGCCTCCCGAGGTAAGATACAACACAGCCCATATTGCAACCCGGGGCATAATGGAGCGCACATTCGGAGTGCTCAAGTCACGCTTTCGCTCCCTTGACCGTTCTGGCGGGCAGCTGTTATACGCTCCCCGAGTAGTGTGCAGGATCATAATGGCAGCATGTGTCCTGCACAATGTTGCAACACACTGGGGCCTGGCTGTGGACATGGTGGTGCCCCCACATCCCCAACCACATGCATGCCCGCTGCGCATGGGAGGGGAAAGGGCACGGGGTGAGGCAGCCCGTACGCAGCTGGTGGCTAATTACTTCACATAGAAATCACACCCCTGTGGAGTGCACACAGCCCTGGCACATATCATCTGACAATCAATGATGACTCAATCTGACAATTATGATGAATTAAGGGACAGTCAACTGTCAGAACCATAGCAGTCGGAGATTGTTCATCTGGAAGTGTCACAATATGTGCATCCCTACCTACACAAACACCACCAATGCAGTGTCAACAAAAGACACACTTCTATGCAGCAAAAATGAATACCCACTTGCAAAATACAACATGAGAACAGTGCCATGTCACCCAACCCCTCCCCGGCACCGCCACACAACACACCATGGCATGACATGCTATGTGAGAGCAAACAAATTAATCCCCACAACATGACACAAGTGTCACAAACTACAGTGTCCCTAATGGAAACTGGCCACACATCAAATGCTTACAGTAATGCAGGACCAACAACACACATTACCAAATATTTACCAATAATACTAATCACCTACACGACCTCCAACCTACCATAAACATGACAGTACGGACTTAAAAAATTGGTAGCCTCACTACCTGATAATGCCAGCACTTCCAACACTTCCAACTGTACAGTGTTAGCGCCACGCAAAAGTGTAGGTGCACTGCTTACAACATGGACTCCATTTCCAAAGTAGACCGCCTTGTGAAGACATGAGAAATGGACCTGCAAATTAGGAGGATGAGATGGATGCAGAGGCACATATCAATACACCATGCAGTGTAGAATACAACAACAATATGCACTAGGAATGTATACACAGTATTGACTACAGACTGCCCACACATCAATTGGGAGTCCAACGTCACCGTGTAAGTCAATGTCACTTGGGCACACCCTTTGCAAGCCCATGGAAACGGGAAGCAGGAGGGGTCTGTGTCATACAAACCCAAGTATCTGACCCAAATTCAGGACAAACCTGCATGTGCCCAGCCACAATACAGTGTATGCCCACAGGAGCCACACAAGGCAACACACTGTCCAAAAAATCAAAAATAAAAAAAAATGGCCATGAATGGGCCAGGGGGTGTGGGGGAGGCCACCCAGGAGGTCCGAGGACAGGGTGCATACCAAAACCCACCTGTGTGGATCTTACAGAAAAAAAAACACCTCCATGAGCTCATGGCCTGCACGGCTACCCGATTGTGAGAGATTCGCTGCTGTCGCTCTCCTCACCCTCTGCAGCTGCATCAGGAGGTGCTGGCACTATGGGAGGCAGCCCACGCAAAGCCCTAGTATGGTCCTCCATGGTAGCAAGCATGTGGGTGTGGAAGGTCTGGTTCTGGAGGATAATCGTGCGGAGGTCCCCATGCAACAACTCATGGGATGCCCGGACCTCCTCCCTAGTTGCCTGCATCTCAGCTGAGAGCGTACGTGTGAGCCGCTCCAGCTGCTGTTCTGTCCTTGTGTTAGTTGGAGCCTCAAGCTCAACAAGAGTTACCCTGAGCTGACGGAGTTCCACCCTCAGGGCTTCTCTGTGGCCCTGGGACTCAATAGAAATGGCTTCCCGCAGAGTCTCCAGCGCCACCCGCCTGTCCCTGTTGGACGTCAACATGACCTCCCTGTGTGACTGGCAAATGGAGTCTGTTGCCTGCTGTAGTTGTTCAATCAGCCTTTCTTGGGGGACAATGGAAGTGGCCACCCTATCCATGGCCTGAGCTATCATCTCAGATGATGCTGCCTGTTGGTTTGCCATACCGTATATGGATTGCTCCCATGCGGTATTGCCAGGAGGCATATGGCCACCGCGTCGGCGGGCACCACACCTGTCTGGGGCAAGGCGAACTGCGCCTTGCTGTCCGGCACTACCTGAGGCTGCAGGACTGCATTCCCCCTCTTATCTTCTGGCCCAGGAACAGGATCAGATGTTGCGGAGTGTGACCCTGCATCCGTAACCACCAAAGGCAGACCTACCAACACTGACATCCCCATTGAGGTTTCTGCCCCTGGTGCAGGTGGGTTGGACAGTACAGAATCCCTCCCAGAAACACTTACCTGCGACGGCACATAGGTCTCATCATCCGAATCGACACCTGAATAGAGCTCGGGGGAGGTGCACCCAGAGACACCCCTTGAGATGATGGCCTGCAGCAAGTGTGGGTTCTCACCCACCACCACACCACGTCCCACACTGGTGCCCGGTCCGGCCTGAGACCCCTCCTGGGTCTGCACCATCTCCACAACCCCAGCAGTATCAAGTGCGTCATCCCCTGCAAAGACATGAAAGAAAAGAAATGGAAACAGGCATTAGCACCATGGCACACAATTAGGGCTGAGAAGCAACAGAAACAGTACTTCATTGACACATGTCCCACATGACTATAACCCTCCCATGCATGCACAGTCACTGCGTATGAAGGGGAGGCAAATGGCACACATTGATGACACCAAGATGGAAGACCAACACTTTTGCTGCATGCTGGCTAGCAGTGCCATCACACATTGGCCTGTGATTGGCATGTCCAATACACATACATGACACATGCCATCACACAGTTGGCATGCACCATAGCCATGTCACACATGTGACAATAGGACTGAGAAATACCTAGTGAAAGTGGTGGAATGCAGACAATCAGCCTGAATGAACACAGAATAATACGCAACTATGTTGTGGCAAGATGACACTTCAAGGCCAACTGGCGTGAGGTTGGGCTGAATGACTACTGTTGCCAGAAGGGATACTGCAATACCCAAATCCTGCTACGCAGAATGTATTGGATGAAGCACATGGGTGACCCAAACCACTCAGGCACACACACCCTCACCTGGCTCTCAATCAGAAGCCCTCACACACACACCATGCACATGGATGACACACACATACATGTGCACTCACCGGACAATGCCTCGTAATCTGGCAGGTCTCCCACGCCTTGGATCTGTTCCTCCGTGACGTAGGTCCCAGCAACATACTCATGTGGAGTGAGTTCTATGTCCTCTGCTGAAGACCCACCTCCAGTCACTAGAGTTGCGGCATGACTTGAGGCCAGCTTTTTCTTTGCCCTGCGCTTAAGGTCATTCCAGCGCTTGTAGCAATCATTAGCTGTGCGCCTCACAAATCCAAGGGCACTTATGAGGTCCGCGATGGTCTGCCAGTGTGCCTGACATTGTGCAGGTGTGGTCTTGTATCCTGCAGTAATCACCATTTCCCTGTCATGTGCGGACACATACTCAACAAGTGCATCAAGTTCGGCCTGATTGAAGCTGGGCTTCCTTGGTGGGTCGGACTGTGTAGCCGTGTCTGGGGCATCAGCCTGTACTGGACGAGCACACTTCCTCTTCCGCTTGGAAGGTGGTGGGGATCCTGAGTGTCCTACGCCGCTCTGGACACTAGGGGCAGGAGCCCTGGTGGACTGTGGACTAGGAGTGTGGGAATGAACACTCACCATGGGACTTGGTACAGGCATTAGCTGAAGTTTGATGTAGTCAGGGGGAACGTCAGCAGGATGGACTGGGACCGACACTGTCCTGGCTGGGAGACTCAGAGCTGGGGTGGATGGAGCCTCAGCTGCCCCTGCAGCCTCCCAACCCTGCCTACTCGGGGCAGCAGATGACATAGCTGCCCCTGATCCACGTCGCCTGGTGACACCAACGTGCACCGCCACACGTGGCCTAGACCTGTTGACCTGGAAGTCAGCCATGGAGTCACCCTGTGCCAGGTCTGGTGCCACAATGGGCTGGTCCAACAAGGGCTGAGCAGGGATGGTGTCAGCCACGTTACCCTCAACCAGGGGGGGGGCATGGGTGTCCCTGACTGGTCACCCACACATGGGGGCTAGGGGCACCCTGCAAGTCTCGGCCACTTTCCCTAACGTATCCACCACGGCCACCTCTTGTGGCTCGGCCACCTTTGCCACCCTTACCGCGTGCTCGCCTCCCAACCATGGCACTGATGTTGTTGTGCGTATGGGAGTTGCAGTAAACTATTGTCCTGGGCAATTGGGGGTCAAAGGGGTAGGGTACTAGATGGAATTCGTACCCTAGTGCTCTAGCAAGGGTTTATGTGACCCCTGGGGGAAGATGACGGGCCACGCAACGCACAGGCACCCCAAAAAAGGGAGATAATGTGCACACAACCCCTCCTAGACCACGTGCGTGGAAAAATAAACCTGCACAATGCTGTGGCATCCAGAAACACAAAAATGAACGTATGCGTGTCACACGCAGCCTAGACTGACCTCTGAGGGGTAGGCAACACACGGGGCAAGCACAGATGTTAAATACGTGCGCGACTCACCGTCTGCCAGGAAAAATCGCGTGAAAAATATGCGCATGTGCGCGTTGGCAACACCCCCGCCAAAAGAAGAATTGCACGCTGTCTGAGGAGACAGGACAACAGGAGAAGTGAACGCTGTTTGAGGAAACAGCACCAGGAAAAAGACAAAAAGAGAAAAAGCTGTCAGAGGTAACAGGGAGCACGAACTTGGAACGCCGTGAAGTAAATCGCGTGTGAACCGACAAGAAGTACAGATTTCACCCACTCGCTCTCCACGAAAAGCATGTACAAGGAAATGGCGTCCTACACGTACCTTTTAAACATGCCCACACGTCCAGCGTCACATCCGCGTGTACGCGCTAAGGCCCCATCCTCCAATTACACGAGCTGACACTCTGACGTGCAGTCATTGAACGTGTGACATGCACCCGTGTACAGGGAAACGCCCGCGCACACGTCACAGACGCTCATACGCGCTGGTGGCCTTTGGGATAAGGCCCTTTCCTCGAATTACACGCAGACGTGCTTGGTTTTCACATGCCAAATCACTCTGTATCAAGCTGGCCACGCGTAAGCACACGGAAGGCCGAATTACTGCCCCCCAGAGCCCCGAGCACGCTCCCACCTGCCATCTGCTGCTGCCTGATTGCCTACTGCCCACGTGCCCTGCCATTTGCTGCCTGCACATCAGCCAGGGGTGCTGTTGCTGTGACCACTCCTGCTGGAACCGAAGACTCCCGACTGGGATTCCATCGCTCCACAGACCAGGACCCAGTTGCCCACCCACTCCTGCCTCTGGGGTTGTTATGTCGGGCACTGCAACATCTGGCACCACTGGCAACACCAGGCAGAGAGGCAGAGGGGCACCAGCTTCACTGCCACCGAAGTTGGTGTCCTGGTGGAGCAAGTACTGGGGCAGTATGATGCCCTCTTCGGAAGTTTGCGCGCCGACAAGGAAGGACGGACTCGGATCTGGACGGACATCGTCACTGCCATCAACGCGGAGGGGGTGGCAGTCTGACTATTCCACCATGTCAAGAAGCGCTGGGAGGACTTCAGGTCCAGGACCCTCAACAAGGCCCGGCGCCTCTTGAAGGCAGCGAATGCTAAGGGGCGCCGGGGCCACTTATCGGACGATCAGATGAGGGTCCTGGAACGCATATCCCCAGCGCTCCACGTCCAGGTCCTTGAGAGGCAGACCCATCTGGAGTCGAGCGCTAAGTGTACATGCATCATCATTGTAAGCTGTGCGTGTGGTGATGTGCCAGTAGTGTGCAGGTTGCACATGTGTTTTCATGGGGCCAAGTATGGGGTGGGGTGTACAGGGCTGTGAGGCTAACACATGCGAGGGTTCTCATGTGTGAGACATGGATGGTGCTTGTGTGTGTAGGCTTGCATGCCATATGCAGTTGTGTGGGCACACATGTTTGGATGAATGTGTATGTAAGTAGGCATGTTTGTGATGTCACACATGGATGTTGGTTTCAGCTGCATGTATCAGCAGTGTGTACATGTGCATGTGTGTGTATTTGACAAGGGTGCAACAGTGATGCAGCATAGATGCATGTGACAGCGGGATGCAGAAGCCTGAATGGCAGATGTGACATGGATGCCATTCTGAACACTGCGACAGTTGGCAAAGGTGTACACAAGCATGCAAGTGTGGTGGTGTGTGTGCATGTGTAGTGCACTCCCTGTGTTGCATGTGATGTCTGGGTCACCTTTGCCTGCTCATGCAGTTGTATGTGTATGGATGGTGCTGGCTGTTGCGATATGGCTGTGGTATGGCTCATGTGTGTGAGTTGAAATGACATGTGTGTTGGCGATTGTGATGCCATGTCTGAGGTTTGCCAATGCCACTCATGTACAACTGTCATGTGTGTATGTGCCCATTGTACAGTGCCCTGATGCCTGTGTTTTATTTCTCCCTGTCTGCAGCGTCAACTGATGAAGAGGGCGGAGAAGGTGCTGTGGAGTACAGCGGCGGGGATCGCACCGCCAGCCGGAGACGCAAGGCCCGGCTCCCCTCCCAGGTTGTCATCTCGTTGGGGAGTGAGGAGTCCGGTGTCGCGTCCCAGGCCGCAGCTGCCGGGGGGAGGTCCAAGAGGCAGAGGTCGGAGTTGGACTCCTCGGCAGCAGAAGGGGCATCTGGGACCACACAGGGCCCAACGGGGGAAGATGGCACGGAGACATCCAGGTTGGTGGGGTGTTTGGTGGAGGAGGAGGAGGCCGTGCAAGTGACAGAGACGGGGTGTGGAGGTGGGGATTCCACTGGTGCTAGTGGTGTAGTGCAGGACCAGGGACAGGAGGCAGCACAGGCCGCCACGGAGGTGCCTGTGTGCAATCCTGTCCCTAATCCTGTAACTGCATCATCTTGCACCAGCAGGGATGCCTATGTACAGACCCGTTTTCAGGCAGGGGATGAGCTTACGACAACTTGCCTTCCTCTGCCTGCAGACGTGGCTATCCAGGTACGGGTTGAGCCTGTCCTGACTGGTGTGGCGTTGCATCAACGGGCCCAATGCGAGGTGACCTGCAGTCTTTTCATGAGGAGACTGCACGTCATCTTGAATGGCTTGTTGACCGCGTCAGCCTACTGGGACAGGTCACCCTGGCCGGATTCCTCCGTTTGCTGGAGCTTGTTTCGACCCCCTCCTCAACTGAACACCCTATGCGCCAGTCGTCCTCCGTGCCACCTTTCCACCCATTTGTCACCTGGGTGCCCTGTGGAGCTGCCTCTGACGGTGCGGCCAGGCTGGTGGAGGACACATCCCTGCCACGGTCGGGAGTCGGACGTCCAGCAGGGGTGGCCACATCAACGACTGCACCCCGGCCGGTGGAGGATGTGCAGGCTGCAGGAGCCAGGGCACGGGCACAGGCACATCAGCAGCAGCAACGAGGTGGGAGCCATGATGGCTCGGGGCCTTCGACATCGGAGGGGCAGGCATCTGCCGGAGGGCAGGAGGACCCAGGACGGGAAGTGTCTTCCGTGTGGCAGCGGTTGGGCCACGCCATAGATGCGGAGCGGCAGCTGGCGGAAGAGGCACGGCTCACAATGGTCAGGGCGGACAACTCCATGCGGAGGGCCGTGAGGCGGGCCGAGTGCCTCGAGGCAATCCGCAGGGAGTTGAAGGAGAACAAGTCGTCGGCCCTGCGGACCCTCGGGGCCATGGAGGAGGACCGCCTCCGGGACATTGAGCAGGAGTTCGATGATGCCCTGGCCCGGAACATCCCGAAGTGAGCCGTCGGACTAGCCCACTGCCCTTGTAAATAGTTATGTATTTAGTGTTAGGTTTCCTTTGATTTTTCTGGGTTTTATTTGGACCTTTTGGACAATGGTCCACATTTTTGTATATATTTTTTTAAATTAGGTAGTATTAGTAGATAGGTTTCATTTCTTCTGTTGGGATCATGGACCCTGGGTTGGTTAAGCTGTATATAGTTGACTGTTGGATTTTATTTTTTTGTTTTGAATTTAGCCATGGAGCAATGGTTTTCGGTTTTGATTTTCCTTTGGATATACTTTTTTGAACTGTGACTTTGGACACCTTTCCTTTGGATTATGATTTGTGGTTTTACATTATTTTACGGACATGCTGCTTATTGTTTTTAATTCCCATTGTCGTTTGTTTATTTTTGATTCCATTTATGTTGCTTTTAATACATTTTCTTCATCAAACTTCAATGTGTAGTAGCATCTCATTGGTTTCATGCATGTCATGATATTTCTTTTGACATTCACTGACACCCATTGTGTGTATGTGAGGGACATGTGTTCATTTACATACTTGCCATTGGGGTTGTATTATGTAATTGCCATTTCTAAGTGGGTGGATGCAATACTTGGGTGGGTGTTTGGCATTTGGAGGCTGACCACAAGGGCCAGGGATCTAGATTCTGATGACGTGGTGGCTGGGGGACATGAGTGGGGGCCTGGCGGAGGGTGCCCCTGCACTGCTGGGGGGTGGGGGTGTGGGAGACATGAGTGGGGGCCTGGTGGAGGGTGCCCCTGGATGCTGGGGGGTGGGGGTGCAGAGGGACATGAGTTGGATATGAGTGGGGGCCTGCTGGCAGGTGCCCCACAGTGCTGGGGGGTGGGGGTGCTGGGAGACATGCATGGTGGCCTGGTGGAGGGTGCCCCTGGATGCTGGGGGGTGGGGGTGCAGAGGGACATGAGTGGGGGCATGGTGGAGGGTGCCCCTGGATGCTGGGGGGTGGGGGTGCAGAGGGACATGAGTGGGGGCATGGTGGAGGGTGCCCCTGCACTGCTGGGTGGCGGGGGGGGCAGGGAGACATGAGTGGGGGTCTGGTGGAGGGTGCCCCTGGATGCTGGGGGTGGGGGTGCAGGGAGACATGAGTGGGGGTCTGGTGGAGGGTGCCCCTGGATGTTGGGGGGTGGGGGTGCAGGGAGACATGAGTGGGGGTCTGGTTGAGGGTGCCCCTGGATGCTGGGGGGTGGGGGTGCAGAGGGACATGAGTGGGGGCATGGTGGAGGGTGCCCCTGGATGCTGGGGGTGGGGGTGCAGAGGGACATGAGTGGGGGCATGGTGGAGGGTGCCCCTGGATGCTGGGGGGTGGGGGTGCAGAGGGACATGAGTGGGGGCATGGTGGAGGGTGCCCCGGGATGCTGGGGGCTGGGGGTGCAGGGAGACATGAGTGGGGGTCTGGTGGAGGGTGCCCCTGGATGCTGGGGGGTGGGGGTGCAGAGGGACATGAGTGGGGGCATGGTGGAGGGTGCCCCTGGATGCTGGGGGGTGGGGGTGCAGAGGGACATGAGTGGGGGCATGGTGGAGGGTGCCCCTGCACTGCTGGGTGGCGGGGGGGCAGGGAGACATGAGTGGGGGTCTGGTGGAGGGTGCCCCTGGATGCTGGGGGTGGGGGTGCAGGGAGACATGAGTGGGGGTCTGGTGGAGGGTGCCCCTGGATGTTGGGGGGTGGGGGTGCAGGGAGACATGAGTGGGGGTCTGGTTGAGGGTGCCCCTGGATGCTGGGGGGTGGGGGTGCAGAGGGACATGAGTGGGGGCATGGTGGAGGGTGCCCCTGGATGCTGGGGGTGGGGGTGCAGAGGGACATGAGTGGGGGCATGGTGGAGGGTGCCCCTGGATGCTGGGGGGTGGGGGTGCAGAGGGACATGAGTGGGGGCATGGTGGAGGGTGCCCCGGGATGCTGGGGGCTGGGGGTGCAGGGAGACATGAGTGGGGGTCTGGTGGAGGGTGCCCCTGGATGCTGGGGGGTGGGGGTGCAGAGGGACATGAGTAGGGGCATGGTGGAGGGTGCCCCTGCACTGCTGGGGGGTGGGGTTGCAGGGAGACATGAGTGGGGGTCTGGTGGAGGGTGCCCCTGGATGCTGGGGGGTAGGTGCAAAGGGACATGAGTGGGGGCATGGTGGAGGGTGCCCCTGCACTGCTGGGGGGTGGGGGTGCAGGGAGACATGAGTGGGTGTCTGGTGGAGGGTGCCCCTGGATGTTGGGGGGTGGGGGTGCAGGGAGACATGAGTGGGGGTCTGGTTGAGGGTGCCCCTGGATGCTGGGGGGTGGGGGTGCAGAGGGACATGAGTGGGGGCATGGTGGAGGGTGTCCCTGGATGCTGGGGGTGGGGGTGCAGAGGGACATGAGTGGGGGCATGGTGGAGGGTGCCCCTGGTTGCTGGGGGGTGGGGGTGCAGAGGGACATGAGTGGGGGCATGGTGGAGGGTGCCCCGGGATGCTGGGGGGTGGGGGTGCAGGGAGACGTGAGTGGGGGTCTGGTGGAGGGTGCCCCTGGATGCTGGGGGGTGGGGGTGCAGAGGGACATGAGTAGGGGCATGGTGGAGGGTGCCCCTGCACTGCTGGGGGGTGGGGTTGCAGAGAGACATGAGTGGGGGTCTGGTGGAGGGTGCCCCTGGATGCTGGGGGGTAGGGTGCAAAGGGACATGAGTGGGGGCATGGTGGAGGGTGCCCCTGCACTGCTGGGGGGTGGGGGTGCAGGGAGACATGAGTGGGTGTCTGGTGGAGGGTGCCCCTGGATGCTGGGGGGTGGGGGTGCAGAGGGACATGAGTGGGGGCATGGTGGAGGGTGCCCCTGCACTGCTGGGGGTGGGGGTGCAGGGAGACATGTGTGTGGGTCTGGTGGAGGGTGCCCCTGGATGCTGGGGGGTGGGGGTGCAGAGGGACATGAGTGGGGGCATGGTGGAGGGTGCCCCTGGTTGCTGGGGGGTGGGGGTGCAGAGGGACATGAGTGGGGGCATGGTGGAGGGTGCCCCTGCAATGCTGGGGGGTGGGGTGCAGAGAGACATGAGTGGGGGTCTGGTGGAGGTTGCCCCTGGATGCTGGGGGGTGGGGGTGCAGAGGGACATGAGTGAGGGCATGGTGGAGGGTGCCCCTGCACTGCTGGGGGGTGGGGGTGCAGGGAGACATGAGTGGGGGTCTAGTGGAGGGTGCCCCTGGATGCTGGGGTGTGGGGGTGCAGAGGGACATGAGTGGGGGCATGGTGGAGGGTGCCCCTGCACTGCTGGGGTGTGGGGGTGCAGGGAGACATGAGTGGGGGTCTGGTGGAGGGTCACCTGGATGCTGGGGGGTGGGGGTGCAGAGGGACATGAGTGGGGGCATAGTGGAGGGTGCCCCTGGATGCTGGGGGGTGGGGTGCAGAGGGACATGAGTGGGGGCATGGTGGAGGGTGCCCCTGCAATGCTGGGGGGTGGGGGTACAGGGAGACATGAGTGGGGGTCTGGTGGAGGGTGCCCCTGGATGCTGGGGAGTGGGGGTGCAGAGGGACATGAGTGGGGGCATGGTGGAGGGTGCCCCTGAATGCTGGGGGTTGGGGGTGCAGAGGGACATGAGTGGGGGCATGGTGGAGGGTGCCCCTGCACTGCTGGGGGGGTGGGGGTGCAGGGAGACATGAGTGGGGGTCTGGTGGAGGGTGCCCCTGGATGCTGGGGGGTGGGGGTGCAGAGGGACATGAGTGGGGGCATGGTGGAGGGTGCCCCTGCACTGCTGGGGGTGGGAGTGCAGGGAGACATGAGTGGGGGCCTGGTGGAGGGTGCACCTGGATGCTGGGGGGTGGGGGTGCAGAGGGACATGAGTGGGGGCCTGGTGGAGGGTGCCCCTGCACTGCTGGGGGGAGGGGGTGCAGGAGGACATGAGTTGGACATGAGTGGGGGCCTGGTGGAGGGTGCCCCTGCACTGCTGGGGGGTGGGGGTGCTGGGAGACATGAGTGGGGGCCTGGTGGAGGGTGCCCCTGCACTGCTGGGGGGTGGGGGTGCTGGGAGACATGAGTGGGGGCCTGGTGGAGGGTGCCCCTGGATGCTGGGGGGTGGGGGTGCAGAGGGACATGAGTTGGAAATGAGTGGGGGCCTGGTGGAGGGTGCCCCTGCACTGCTGGGGGGTGGGGGTGTTGGGAGACATGAGTGGGGGCCTGGTGGATGGTGCCCCTGGATGCTGGGGGGTGGGGGTGCAGGGAGACATGAGTTGGACATGAGTGGGGGCCTAGTGGAGGGTGCCCCTGCACTGCTGGGGGGTGGGGGTGCTGGGAGACATGAGTGGGGGCCTGGTGGAGGGTGCCCCTGGATGCTTGGGGGAGGGGGTGCAGAGGGACATGAGTGGGGGCCTGGTGGAGGGTGCCCCTGCACTGCTGGGGGGTGGGGGTGCAGATAGACATGAGTGGGGGTCTGGTGGAGGGGGCCCCTGGATGCTGGGGGGTGGGGGTGCAGAGGGACATGAGTGGGGGCATGGTGGAGGGTGCCCCTGGATGCTGGGGGGTGAGGGTGCAGAGGGACATGAGTGGGGGCCTGGTGGAGGGTGCCCCTGGATGCTGGGGGGTGTGGGTGCAGGGGGACATGAGTGGAGGCCTGGTGGAGGGTGCCCCTGCACTGCTGGGGGGTGAGGGTGGTGGTAGACATGAGTGGGGGCCTGGTGGAGGCTGCCCCTGCACTGCTGGGGGGTGGGGGTGGTGGGAGACATGAGTGGGGGCCTGGTGGAGGCTGCCCTGCACTGCTGGGGGGTGGGGGTGGTGGGAGACATGAGTGGGGGCCTGGTGGAGGCTGCCCCTGCACTGCTAGGGTGTGGGGGTGGTGGGAGACATGCATTGTTGATCAGTAGTGCAAGGTGACATGTGGGTTGGCTGGGGGGCATGCCCATGGTGGATGGGCTGCCTGCGGGACATGAGCAGGGGTGCAGGGTAGTCCCCCGTGGTGTGGGCTGCCTGCAGGGGCCGTGGAGGTTGTGGAGCGTACACCTGGGAGGACCCACACGGCCAATTCACGTGTGGTACTCCCCAGAACCCCTGAAATACACATACCCTGCTGAAATTGCGTGTGGAACTTCCCGCGCACCCCTGAAATACACGTACCCTGCTCCCACTGGGCCAATCGCGTGTGGAACTTCCCGCGCACCCCTGCAATACACGTACCCTGATGAAATTGCGTGTGGAACTTCCCGCGCACCCCTGAAATACACGTACCCTGATGAAATCGTGTGTGGAACTTCCCGCGCACCCCTGAAATACACATACCCTGCTGAAATCGCGTGTGGAAATTCCCGCGCACCCCTGAAATACACGTACCCTGCTTGCACGGGGCCAATCGCGTGTGGAACTTCCCGCGCACCCCTGAAATACACGTACCCTGCTTGCACGGGGCCATTCGCGTGTGGAACTTCCCGCGCACCCCTGAAATACACGTACCCTGCTCGCACTGGGCCAATCGCGTGTGGAACTTCCCGCGCACCCCTGAAATACACGTACCCTGATGAAATCGCGTGTGGAACTTCCCGCGCACCCCTGAAATACACATACCCTGCTGAAATTGCGTGTGGAACTTCCCGCGCACCCCTGAAATACACGTACCCTGCTTGCACGGGGCCAATTGCGTGTGGAACTTCCCGCGCACCCCTGAAATACATGTACCCTGCTTGCACGGGGCCATTTGCGTGTGGAACTTCCCGCGCACCCCTGAAATACACGTACCCTGATGAAATCGCGTGTGGAACTTCCCGCGCACCCATGAAATACACATACCCTGCTGAAATCGCGTGTGGAACTTCCCGCGCACACCAGAAATCCACGTAGACGGCCAAATCGCATGTGGAACTTCCCGCGCACCCCTGAAATCCATGTACCCGGCCAAATCGGGTGTGAGACTTCCCGCGCACCCCGGTATACACGCACACGTATTTTTTGTCAGCGGGTGTCCGTGTTTGTGGGTACCCCTTTGCACGTCATTTGTCCTGGAGGGCCACAGTATAGGACATTCATCATGGCAGTATATAGGTGCTATTTGTTGGCGCACCTTTTGGCGCACATTTCTTACAGCCGCAGAGACGCTACCGCCTGCTTTCTTGTGGCGGTCGTGTTTGTGCCTGTGCGCTGGTTTGAGCGTGCGCTTTTTTGCCCTATTCTATTCCATGAATACGTGTTGTAGGCGAGCGTGTGGGCGTTCCGCGCACTTGTGCCCTGTACTTCCCCCGTGACGCCCATGTTTTGGCAAGTTGTTCCCCATTCCGAGTGTTACGCCCGTGTTCCGCCTACTTTTGTTGCGTGCGCCGCGCTATGTGCGATTTTCGCTGTGGCCTGTGCGATTTTCGCTGTGACCTGGCGCACGCAGTTAGATGGCCTGTGCGCCAACGTGCGCCGCGCACTTTTTTATCGCACATCCGCTGGTTTTCTCGCGCACGGCCTTCCATGAATCGATGTGCGCTGCTTTTCGTGCGATTTTCGCACTTGCACTGCGATTTTCGCTATTCCACTGCGATTCGCACGTTTTTGCCCACTTGCGCCGCGCTAATTATTCCATGAATCGGCCTCAGAGTGTCTACATGTTTAAAGCAGTTCACAGATAGGTTATACAATCGGCCATCTTGAAATGTTGTGATGCCTATTACTTAAAACATCTGCCAAACATATTATATCAGTCGAGGCTTAGGTTGAGTCTGATAGAGACGGTTGTGTCTCGCATATGGAGGGCAGCCACAAGAATTTAACGTGTGCTGTCATAAAAAATAAACAGATTACAAAAGCCGTCTTTAGTATGTCTATAATTATTTGTGGTCTGCTCGATAAACAAATTCTCTGCGTATACAATAATAAAATATTAGATTCAAATGACCGTGGGCATGGAGAGGATCAGAGAAAATGGGTCTGCAACACCAAAGTGTGTTTACTCTCTGAGAGAAAAATATCAAAATCCAGAAAAAGTATGTATGATTAAACCCCTCCTCGCTTGTCACTAGTGCGGAAGCAGTTCACGACTTTTTATTCAGGAAGTAAAACATCCAAATTGCTCAATGATAACAGCAAGGAAGGAATAGATATACAATGTGCAAATTAGCAAAACAGCAATATCAACAGATGTGCAAGATTTGCCTCAAGCAGCAATCATAAAGTGCATAGTGCTCTCCAACCATACATGCATCTCAATGAGGTGAAGAAATATACATCTCATATCTGTGACGTCTGTGATAAAATACCAATCGCAGACTATACAGTTAAATTCAGATTAAATATCTGTTTCATAACATTCATCTACTTAACAAGATTAACACATAGGCAATCATGTGCCTGACAGATACATAAGTGCAAGCATGGGCTAGGAAGTATTTAAAACCAGTCGATGGTAAAGTGCATAGTGCATGCAAATATTGCTTCAATAAAGTGCCTAATGCATAATTGTTAATTCCAAATAAATATTCTAAAATGTTACAAATTGTCAATGAACTCAAATACATAAAATACATAACCTTCCGCATGTATGACTCACAACATCTATGAAACAAGCTATAATATAAAAGGTCCAATGATCTCTGTGTGACATGGAAATAATCATTCCCCAGCTATACAAGACACTGTTTCCCTAATAAAATACCAGAAATTACACAATACACGAAAGGCATACTAAAACCTAATTGTATGTAAAATAAAGTATCTAAACACACATGTTCAATTAACCAACATGCTCAGCTCAGCTGCAACAGGCATGGGATTGGAAGAGTACATATGCAACATGTCAATTATGAAAGAAAACACGAAGCTCAGTAAATGTACTGAATTAAACATTTCAGCACAATGCCAGCATGCCTACATGCACCCCAGCACAAAAGAAAATACCACATAACCCCTTTCTTTTACCACATTTATGCACATGCCATCTACCTCATTCAAGCTACACATGCAATGCAGTACCACCACCGAACACGCAGGTCAAGAGCCCCACATGACCATGCTGATGGCAGAGCCAATGATCTCCAGTCTGTTCCTGGTGCCACTGCCAGGAGCAGACTGGTGATCAAGAGTGCATGGCACTCACGGCCAAGAGACCCACGGCCCTGTGTACCATGCAGGTCTTACCCCACAGAGTGTTATTCTTGCCCAAAACACTCCAAAGTGCCAGGCTGATGTCACACCTGCCATGCAGGAGCCAACGCACGCACCAGGCCGCAATGCCAGTCTTGATGCAGAGGCATGACAACTACCCGTGGCTGAGATTATGACCCATTATACATCCCACTCTTTCTCATTACATCTGCTACCAAAATATATGGGGCTCATTTTACATACATAAGTAAACTTCACCAAGGGGACCACTTAGGTTTGCACTTACATGCAAACAGTACTCCTCCGTGCAATTTTACTCATTTGTACTATGAAGTGCAAAGGGCAGTGCACATTAAGTCAACTCTGCCAACCATGTATGCCTAGGCTCCTGGCGTTTACAATGAATTCCTTTGGAATCCGCCTGCTTTATGCTGGTGTAAAAAGCAGCCAGAATCCAGAGGAATCCATTGGTTTTACAACAGCATGAAAATGTAATGCTGTTGTAAAAACAAGTTGTTTTTTGGAGGCAGCGGTGATAAGGAAGATGCAATCATAACTCCATTCCATGCCCCCTCATCCTTAAATAAGGATTGGCAATGCCAATAGTTTGGGCTTTTGTGTAGCCTTAGGAAAAGCACTTGCGAGACACTGCCGTAGTGGTATTAACTGTCCATTGATGGTAGCAGGTGCAAAACGTGCGAGTACCGGAGCATCTAATAGCAGTGCCTGGTAAACGCCTAATACTTATACACATGATTCAGTCACACCTTTGCTTTCGGCAAATGCAGGTAAGCGATCCTCGCTCGCTTTCCGGTCTGGCACCAACATACACAGGACACGATCCTCACCCAGGGACAGATTTTTCCATTCATCCTTTCTCTCTTTTTTTTGCCTTTCATCTTCTCTCTCCAGAGTTTGCCGCATTTGTCACCTTCATTCCATGCTGTGCGATTAGGCCTGGTCGACATTCATCCGAGAGACTGTATCTCCTCCCACATCGCTGGTCCTCTACAGGTAAGACACATTCAGCGTACAGCCCGCTTTGTGGGCCCATATACACCTTACCTCCCTCATTGTGGGCTCATTCACAGAGGCAATTATTGCTCTCCTTGCCCCCCCCAGATAGAACACCACCAGGATACCTTCCTGCCTCATAACAACGTTGAGCAGCCCTACGCCCTCACACAGTTTACCACTAACTGTCAACCATGGGCGCCTGAGCCTCACACCACTGATGGAACTTCCAAGCTGTCCAGCATCTAGGAATTGGAGCATATGGTCTCCATGGCAAGCCTTCTCTATGGAGTCCAACGGTTTCTTGCCGCAATCCCCCCCCCTTTTTTAAAACATTTCTCGAGCTAAGATTCATTGTAAAAATTGGTTCCAACCACATACAGACCTAACTCTAATTATATATATATCCAACATGGGGCCTCATTACGAGTTGGGCGCAAAGGGATACCGGGCAGCGGTAAGGACACCGGTGCCGGTAATCCCTTTGCGCCCTATTCCAAGTTTCCTTAGCGGGTCCCTTCCTTAACGCCTGGTTTTACCAGGCGCTATGGACAGAACCCATTAAGGGACTTTAGAGCTAATAACAGTACTGCAATTTGCGCTACCGTTTTTAGCGCCTTCCCCCTTCCCATTGAGCCCTATGGGGGCTCAAATGGGAATGGGGAATTGCTTTTTCAATGGGGATTTACCGGTCCCGCAAAGGTCGGAATAGACCAGTAAGTCCCCATTGAACCAGGGCGAACTCGGTACCGGTATTGGAGGTAGTCATGGCACAAATAGCGCCATGATTACCTCCATACTCGGAATGATGCCCTGGTCTTCACAGCTACACCCTGGCAAAGGTGGCTCTTAACATCTCCACTCTGCCGACACATGATTTGAATTGGGGGTCCTCAATCGTTTTACCCTTTTGTCCAACCCCTTATGTTTGGAACTCAGATCCCCTCTGTCGCATAGGCAGACCCTTCTTTGACATCCCCTTGTTTAAGGGTGCCAAAAATTCCCTTTGAACACAAGCAAGGACACCCAATTAACAAGTGGAAGAGATCTAATCAAGTTTCTAGAAGTTTAAATACAACTGAAACATGTGTGATTCATTGTTACTGCTCAGTTCAGGCATTTACATGCAAAATTATTTTTGAACTAATTGCTTATTCACTTATAATTGCTGCTTTCTCTATAGTAAATTAAGAAGGAGTTTCCGCATTTAGGGAACTCTCTGATATACTTTTGAGCGATCAATCTTCTCATCAATTCTTTATGAAATGTGTGCACGTTTAGAACATTTCTGTCTGTCTCTTTAAAATGTATGTATTCTCAATTTTCCAACTCTGAGCCCCTTTGCACACCAATGCTACCGGGTCTTTCACCTCACCTAACTTTTTTTCAATGCTATTATTTCCCTTTACACTGTAATTCATGCCTACTACCCATAAGCAGTGTTTAATGCATCTGAATGTCTTATGTTTATGTTCACTATTGAGCCACAATCAAAACATATTTTGTCTCAAAATGTAAATAAATGTATATTGATGTCTAATTTAGCACATTGTAGTGGTTTGTATGATATCTCTTGGACGCAATTACTATTGCATTGAATCACTGTCTAATTATATGTATATAGGCAGCAGTTTCTCTTTGTGTGTTTTTTTCATACCAATACACAAGACAAATCTGTTGACTTTGCCAATGCGTGTTATTAACAGGACTTCAGTGAAGGACATGCAGATTGTTTATAAATCAAGTGGCTGAAGACAGAGCTGGGTTAGACATTTTTATTACACCAGTAGCATGTTTACAGCTCCAATTACGCACTTAAATCAGAAGACTGCTTTGAAAAAACATTGACTGGCACTTCGAGTGCAAAGTTTGAGGGCAAGGCTTGATTAAAGTGAGCTGAAAGAGTTTCCGTGAGGAGGTGTTTTGGGCAAGGAGGGTCAGAAACTGGGTGGGAAGGGCTATAGGGATCAGCATGGCCCTTGGCAATCAATGGGTGGGCAAATAACTAAACAACACGGGGAGGATAGCTTAGGGCCAACGTGCTCGCCTTGGAAGCAAGATGACACAGAGCAACACAGGTTCCATCCCCGGGTCCGCGCTTAGAAACCTCTGGGAATTAAGCACGTTATAAATAACCTATCATATCATATCACCTACAGGCTTTGTGTCCCTCCTCATACGCCATTTCTCCCTAGCTGTAGTCTAATGCAATAGTTTTGGCTTAAAGGCGGTTCTGCCACATAACAGGCCAAAACTAAAAACCACAAGAATGCCCCGGAGTTTGAATAAAGGTGTTAAGAAAGGTGCAACACCATCTTCATCACCTTTATCTACGCTCAGGGGGGGCTTTTATAATGAGCCCCAGTGGCCCTATAATGCCCATCTTTCCATGCGATCATCAGACCATAAAAGCAAAATCATACAAATATGGATCAATTCGCGATTTCACCGCATTCAGATCAAAACCTGCTAACCTCATCCTCGTTCAGCTGAAATGTCCAATTATTGAACACACGGCAATCTCCACCACCCATACAATTGCCCGACACCATTTCTGACCGGAGAACTCTACCATTAAGCATATGGGTTTGGTCACATTAAAGCCAGGTTGCCACCAGTTAATACCTACTCACCAAGGATGTGATTAGTAACTGGGATATTGCTGTGGTCAAATAGATATGTTCCTCAGAGAAAATGATGGGTATCCCTAGGGTTCTGACCTTCTGGAACTCACTCATACTGTTCTGGAGTTGATTTTCTGCCATCTGATTCTATAATATGGATGTTCCAGTGGAAGGCCCTGTTGTCTTCTTTGATTGGCCATAATCTGCCCAATTAGAAAGGTGAAAGGTTCAGCCAATCAGAAAGCATGATCGTACATGCTCTTATTAGCACATTTCTGCCAATTACAGTGCACGGTATATCCTGCCTCCTGTTTGAGATTTTTGGCTCTGAGAGCCAGTCTTAACTTAGGGGGGTTTTGGGGATGTAAAGCTGTTCTTCTCGTGTGGTCTGCCAAGATAATTTGGACAACAAAATTAGCTTCTTCCTACAGAGAAATCATCACATCGACCCTTAGTGGTAAACATGAAGCGCCGCTGCATATGTAATTTGTGGCGATATTGACCCGGCCACTTGCACAACGATGACCCTGATTGCATATTAAACACCTGTCCAAGTAGACCTCACAACAGAGCCAGTTAAGTAGTTGAATGGAACATTTGTAAACTCACAGAAAGCAAATAAAGTTATTTCTCAATAATGAAAACATGTATGTATCAAGAGAAGTTAGCACGAGGAATGCAAATGCCATAAGAAAGGCTTACACTGCAGGGGGTAGATTCTCAAAACTTTTTTTGGAGCCCCTCACTTGGGTCCGAACCGCTGCTCGCCCACTTGCATTGGTATCCTTCAAAGGTAAAAATGCATTTTTTATAACATATTTTTCCGTACGTAACATGCAACTGCGTGGTTGCCGGGAGCCTGTCATACATTAGTGTCGGGAGTGCGCATGTCTAGATCTGTATATGTTATACCACTACTCCTCTCGAACTCCTGTGTTTCAGAGCTAGGTGATGTCCCCAACTTGCCCAGGGCCTCCTGTTGGTCCCAGCACAGTATTCAAGAGAGTGGTGAAAAACACCTCTCCAAGGAGGTGTTCGGGACACCAACAGCAACCAGAGAAAATATGTCCGCCACCTTCCAAAATAAGGGCAAAGCCGGACAGACTACCTCAAACTAGTCCCGTTTCCTGGGGCGGGCGGGGTAGGCGGCTCCCCTGGGAGCAAAGCTAATTAGCTCAGGAGCAGAAAGGGGGGGGGGGTGCAGAATGGGACTCAACCAGACAGCTGCCTCTGAGCTCGCCACTGAGAAAACGCTTTGCAAACACAGGTTGTGTGTCTCCAGAGCAATCCAGAATGTGCATTCCTTTGTAACAGAGCAATGTATATTCCGTACTGCTCTGGAGACAGACACCCGGCGCCCTCACCCTTTTAGTTATCAACCTTTAAAGTTGGGGTAATGTATACGTGATGGCTCATTCAACAATCCCTTGTTTTTACACAGTATGTGCTTAACATTTTAGCGTTAAGCACTGGGCATGGGGCATTTTTCTTCTGAAGGCCAGCACAAAGCATTAGTTAGATAACCAAATCTATGCAGTCTTCCGAGAGAATTAACATGCCACACAGAGCAAGTTTTAAACTATGTTCTTTATGTTCATGTCTTATTATTTGACACCCCAATACAGTTTTTCGGTGTATTACTTTTTTTAGATACATATAGTGCATGACTGGGAAGGTTAACTGTCAGAAAAAGCTTTAAACTATGTTCTTTATTTTCATGTCCTTTTATTTGACACACCAACATGTTTTTTGTGTATGTTGCTATTTAGTTACATATGGTGCATGCCTGCGAAGGTTAACTAATTTTCTTGCTTAAGTATTCTAGTGGCTGCTTTGGGACATGGACTAAATGCATCCACTCAGCATCAAAGGTCTTTTGATTTTCGTAACAAGCCAACCACTGCCAAGCGACATCAGATGGATCCTCATTGTGACTTGGCATCTTGATTAGGAAAGCAGAGTTCATTGTGGGTCACCATCCAAACAGTAGTCCATGGCAAATAAAGGCTGTGATATGTGTGCAGCAATGATTTTTGCGCTGCTGGTAATGGCATCTATGTGGTGCTCCTCTATGCAACAGCACATATGCGTGTTTTTGTCTGATGTGTCCCATGTCCATACAATTGCACACTGGAACGTTTTGTGTATGTGACTCTGACGAGTACTGCCTATTCTGCCCAGACTTTAGCATATATAGCAATCAAATAAATTGGCTCACATTGTACATCCACTAGGCCAAATGCCCTTTCTACACTGCTGCACCATGAGTTTCACTAGCTGTAGGCCAGCACTAATAAGAGTTGCTAATGCCAGCTGTGTTAGATAAAGCATGGGCCTGCTCTTTTTTTGCAGAAACTACCCATCAGGCCTGAGTAATGGCAAGGAACTGCGGACCCTTTACCATGCATTAGAAGCTGGTTTTCTTCAAAATGCTTCAGCAGCGTATTACTGGTCAGGCTAACATTTGTAAGAGGTACAATGCTTTTTGTGTATCCATTCTGTACATTGTGTATTGGGTGTCTTTTGTAGGAAATTCGTTCCTTTCTATAGATATAAATCCCTAAAGATGTTTCTGTATTGGGGGGTTGGACATGCTCATACTGAGACCCAGCCCCTCCTCATCTAATATTATCCAGAAGAAGCAAAAGAGCCCACTACAACAATTGAATGGCTGATCTTGCAGCCATGTTTTACTCACGTCCAAAAACTTAAGCTGGCAGAATGAGTATGTATGTTTCATGGTTACAAACATTTTAATGTTACGGTGAGTGTTGTGAAGTGGGCACCGCGCCATATGGATGTTATGTATTTAGAGATTCACACATACAATCCTTTAATAACAGACTTGTTTATTGAATGTAGAGATCTCTGATCACGGTTATGCTCCTGAAAAGCTGTGTGATTTAATGCAAAGCAGACAGGTACACTCATTGGTGCTATGTGGCCCCTTTCCCACTCTCCTAGAGGTATTTTGAAAGAGCTCACTAGCAGTGTACCAGACTGTCCACCTTGGGATGATAACCTTCAAATAGAAAATAATTAATGTGATTAGTCTAGCATTGCCTTTTGTGAAAATACAAGTGAGCTGGTACCAACAGAACTCCTGCAACACAGGCCCAGTGGTCATTGGGCCCTCCGCCCCCGACAGGCTGGTCACACGGCAGTGTGCCAGTAAAGACAGTTTGAAACTGCATTTAGGCAAGACCTTCCCTAAGAGCACGTGACAGAAAAAACATTTTCTTTGGCAGCAACCAACAGCTGTGTTTTCACATTAGATTTCGTCTGTAAAGTACTTACATTACAATGTAATGAAACCAGCTTAATTTGTACAGCAATGATGTATTGATAGTGAGGAGGGGTTTTGTCATGCGACACAGGTATAATTTGGGAGTGACATGCGCGAGTCGGAGGTGCTGGGGGTTCATTCTAGTGTTACACCCTGGGCACCAAGTTGGCTAGAAATTGCCCTGCCTCAAAGCATCGCCTTGCCCAATCTTGCAATGATCTAATGCAGAGATCAAGCAATTGACATTCTGCATCATGAAACCCGTCCGATCTTGCTGTGACTCCCGAGAGAGATCGTGATATGGCGTGATATGATATGATAGGTTATTTATAACGTGCTTAATACCCAGAGGTTTCTAAACACAGACCCGTGGATCGAACCTGTGTTGCTCTGTGTCGTCTTGCTTCCAAGGCGAGCACGTTGCCGCTGAGCCACCCTCCCGAGACAGGGAGGATTTCTGAGACTTCGTGCTGCTACACCGCATAGCAGCAGATCCATGCAACTCACTGTACAGGATATTTGATCGCATTGCACTACACTGTTTTTATGGACAATCCCCCTCACGACCATCACCCTATCCTTCCCCCCTTATCGCTTACCCCATTACCCTTATTTTACCCCCTGCCAGCCGCCCATCTACCACAGTGAAATGCAGTGAAATGTCCCGCATTTAAATGCGGTGAAAGGGCTACTGGGAAATGGGGTAACACCCATAGGGCCATATGCTCTATAGAAACCAGGATGGCGGCACTGCAGAGTTTGTCATGCAGAATGGGGCAATGCCAGGGGGACGTTTCAAAACTACCTGTTCAACAGATCACTCCTCATCTTAAAATAATGTTATGGAAGAGCCTAGGCCAAAATGTAATGAATGTAATGCTACTTTACTTGACAGTGTTCTGAATGCTGTTTCCTCTGTGGCTACATGGTTTCAATCCACACACAGTCCAAAGTCAGTTTCAAAAGACTAAGGGCCTAATTCACAGAAGCTTGTTATAATGGCAAAACCCCAATGGAAAACGCAATGAGAATAAGGGCGTAAGAGGGGGAGAGCAGTAACACCCTCAGGAGCGTGAATTAAATCACCAGAATTAGAGAGCATTCCAATGTTTTCAATAAGAATCTGAAATGTTTTTAATCTGAATTGCGTCACACCTCATGAGCACTAGACGCCTGAAGGCACGCAGCTCATGTTTTTATTATGTACCAAATCAATAATACCACATGACAAGGTTAGGTGTGCGCAATGGCAATTTGACTCCCATCACAGCTAAGTACTAAGGGTGGAGCTCTGTGTCCAGTACAGAGAAAGAGTATCAGAATGCTGGGGTAGCACGCCCAGAGGGGCTGGTCTGCGCTTGAAACATTGATGGAGATGCAATGAAATGGAAGGAAAAACAACAAAGCAGGAAAGAGACACGAGCATTCTGCTGAAGAGATGCAGAAACCTTAGCAAGCCTTAAAGCTGATGTACACAATGTGTCAAAGTGTGCATGTCTTGAGAGAGAGAGTGTGTGTGTGTGTGTGTGCGCTTGCATGTGTGTGTGTGTGTGCCTCTGCAACCGCATCATCTGCTAAGAGGCCGTGGCTGCTGAGCACAACTCACATATGCCCAAATAGGGATGGGTCAAAAGAAACTTGGATCCCAACTCCAATTCCCATCAGACTTAACCAGCATAGTCGATGGCAAGGGATCATAGGAGCTGTAGTGCAAAATAGCTGGCGAGCTGCAGGCTGCAGACACCTGTACTAGAGGAGAATCAGGGATACAGACCAGACTTGCATACAGGATGCAACTGGGAAAGCTTTAACCCTCCCTGTGATGTGGCCTACAGGTCCAGCCTATGCACTCACTTTGGCTTTTGTGATCCGATGAAGGAGAGTGCATCAGACTGGGTTTGTTTCCGATGCATTCTCACCCCTTTTAGCCTCATACAACAAAGAACATGTGTAGCCAATTTGGTTTTGTGGTCATCTCACCTCTATCCCTGTTTGAAGCTTAGAAATTAAGTGCTGGCAATGTGCCTTTTGCAGCTGGGCACCTAAAATGCCCACCTTGAACACATATTTTGGGCCTACAGAGACCAGCAGGGTCTGTCCTCCTGCCCACATGGGTTCTGGAAACCTGTATGTGTACAATATCTTCATGTTCAGCTAGGGTGGCGAAGGGCACTGCAGTGGTTGTGCTTCCCACGCTACCCACTCCTATAGCTGCTAATCTATGCATGCCAAAATCCCAGGAGTCACAAAAATGGCCTCATGTAACTTTGGCCATCACAGGAAGTGACAGCACCCCCCGCCAACCACCCCCCCCCATTGCCTCCCCGCCCGACACCGTTAATGAGCAGGGTGGTGAACAAGATACACAGAGAACCGATGACGCTAGTCCTAGTTGCTCCTATGTGGGCGAGACAACCATGGTTTGGGCATCTGCGCAAACTGGCGATGTGCGATCCCATCAAAATCCTGTACCTAACCAACGTCATAACACAACACAGAGGAACGGTACACCCTCAGCCACACTCAATGAACTTGGCAGCATGGCTTCTGAAGTCAGAGTTCGGACACCTCAATCTACTACAGCGGTGTATGGATATCCTCAAAGAAGCAAGGAAACCTAATACTAGACACTTAGACACTGTTATTTCAACAAGTGGAAGATATTCGTAATTTGGTGCCAGTTCAAACAAATAAACGCCATAGAATGTAGCCTTCTCACATTCTCAACTATATGCTCAACTTGTTAGACTCTGGGTTAGAGTTCAACTCTATACAGGCTTATACCACCTCTCAAAGCATTGTATCGTGGTGGAAGATTCCAGTCATTATAGCATTCATGGAAGGAGTAAAGAGACTCCACCCTCCTATTTCAAACCCACCACCAGGTTGGGAATCTCAATGTAATGTTAGCAAAGCTCACAGGGCCTCCATTCGAGCCTATGCATAAGTCAAGCTTTAAACACCTGACATACAAAACTGCCGCCTTAGTGGCTAATACTTCCATAAGAGTTAGTGAATGGCAAGCATTGTCAGTGCAGGATCCTTTCTTTATCATTCAGAAAGATAAATTGGTTTTACGTACACATCCTAGGTTCTCCCCTAAATTCATTTCTAAATTCCACGTGAACCAATCCATTGAGCTTCCGGCTTTCTTTCAGAAACCAACTAGCTCAGCTGAGGTAATACTCCACTCTAGATGTGAGGAGAGCGGTTCTTTACTACGTAAACAAGACCAGACCGCTTAGAAAAACAGATCAACTGTTTGTCTCCATAGCAACAGGCAGAGAAGGAGACCGCATTTTTTCAAAAAATGCCATCTCCAGATGGATAGTAAGATGTATTCAATTGTGCTATTCATTATCGAACAAAACCCTGAATTTTACACCAAGAGCTCACTCCAGTTCTTTTCCTTTGTGGTACCCAAGGTGAGTGGAGCCTCCTTCTGAGCCCCTATTCTGTCCAAAATAACTTCAAAAACTCACCCCCCCCGCACTCCCTTGCTCTTGCTTTCTGGTCTTGCCTAACCCGCCTCCCTAGCCCGCCTCCCGCGTCCTTATTGGCCCTTCGAAGGGGACATTACTGATCACTCCAGGGCAGCTCTCTGCCCGGCAGGCCCATCGGCTAAGGACCCCTAGGCAAAGGACGCCTCCAACGAGGCGGCTCCAGATAGTATCTGCAGGTATCCCCAGGACAAGCCAGTAGCCTGCCATCATCCACCACCAACCAAAAAGTAAGTGTGGCAAGATTGGGGACGGAAGCAATTACTTCATGCCAGAAAGCCCTACCACTTCTACTTAAGAAATCAGTATCACTGTTACATCGTACTCTCACATATTAAGGTCAAACAATTTTTCGTAGCCTAATAGCATCACAATATTGAACCCCTCCATCTAGACTGTGCTCCCAACATCGAGTGTGCCCTGATAGCGTTACTGTGCCAAAGTTTGAATTTAGGAAGTGTGCCTTATAGCGTAACTGTGGTGGTGGGGTTGAATCTAGAAAGTGTGCCTAGTAGCGTCACTGGGCTGGGGTTGAATCTAGAAAGTGTGCCTAATAGCGTCACTGTGGTATAGTTGAATCTAGAAAGTGTGCCTAATATCATCACTGTGCTAAAGTTTAGTGGATGGAGTGGATAGATCTCTGTATTTCTCTGTAACTCCTATGTATGCTATGTATATGCTATGTACCTGTATCCCCATGTTATCTGTATCACATGTTTACCCTATCCATCCTGTCGCTTTATATACGTATGCCGCTATGTGCGCCCCCCTGTCCTGCTCTCGTGCTTGGTCGCAGGTGCTTTACTGATAACCACCATATCACACTACTACGCTTACTCTCTCCTATACACCATCATTCAACCAGAACACAGCTATGCTATGACACATTCGGCCTAGCTGTTCTCATACTAACATGACCCCACAAACACCTCATCATCCTAATAAAACACAACTAGCTGAGCACATGCCGGCTAGTTTAGGCGTCTCCTCAGGCCTAACACAGCCAGAACTTAGTCTGGGTGTCCACCCTCCAGACTGAATACATCCAACTGATTTCCTCAGCACCACACCTACTGCTAAGAAGTGGCTATCATGCAACAACCACACAAGCTGCACACATATCCAGTGCGCCCACGCACCATACGACACTCTCTCTCTCTCAACTGACTTGAACTGCGGTTCCCGAGGGCGTTCAACCTACCAGCGCTTTAAGGTCATACCAATGGTACATAAGGCGCTACATAAATGCCAAGTAACATAACATAACATGACCTTAGACCTTGATGCCATCACAGGAAGTGCTGTCATGTCACCTTTGACAATGCTTATACCACAGGAAATGTGTAGGCAAAATAAACTAAAACGAGCTTAACATTAATAGCATTTCAGGTATCTACTGAAGCAGAGGGTTACTTCAGTTAAAAAGCATTTTTTTTTTTAATTGTTGCTTTTAGTTGAGATCTATTTATTGGGTTACCATATTTGGTGGTAAAGCAGTACCAAACATGCTTAACTTTAGTGCTAACTTTGATATTCCCTAGGTGAAGTAATGATACATAATATCCGAGATAACGCCCCAGCAAAACCAATATATGCCCTTCAATGCCAGATATCGCCTCTTGTGCCAGAATATTCATCATTTAGTAAATACAGACCCAGATATCCTTGCGCTGACAAAACATACTAAGTGCAACCCCCGAATTTCAATTACAGCACTCCTTTGCCAATTACTGCTTCACATGCCCCCCATAGTCATACAATAAGCAGTATGGCCTCACCTGTCCAAGTCCAACCTTACTATGACCGTCAATGCCCCACATGCCAGGCTTAACCCCTTAAGTGCCAAGGACGAGTATGCTCATCCTTTCTGCATAGACTTGCATAATAGCCTGGCACTTTCACAATATGTAAGACACAACCTCAAAGGTCAAGGTGCCTTGGTCATATGCCAAGTGCAGCCTCTAGTGCTACAGTAATGCTGTCTTATGCCAAGTAAAGCCTCCTATGCGAGTGCTGCCATCATATGCGAAGTGCTGGGCCACATACCCTTCAGTGATGAAAGGGCCGAGTTAAGAGGGAGTAACAAAAAGCATCGTGAAATAGCCGAGCTATGCTGCTCTGATAGCGAAGAACACAAGCAGCCAGCCACAGGTTTGCAATGTAAATACAATCAGGCTGACAGAAAATGCATATTGGCGTTGAGGTTGGGAACCACACTCGATAAGGGTAACAAGGTTGACGTTGGCATGCTATATGTGTAAAAGTGTTGTTTTTATCAGATATCATTGGAGTGATGTCTGCCAGTAAGTTATGCTAGAGACATGTAATGCTACTGCCTTAATGTGCAATGTTTGCATTCTTAGGTGCAAGGTTGTTGTTTGAAGCACGCCTTTATTTTCCCCGGTGTTCTGTTATGTTCTGTAGCATGGAATCTTTAGGTCTGGCTAGGGAGAGCTTGAGAGTCATTTTACTTGTGAGGTGGAACAGAAACATGGTAGTAATAGAATTTAACATTACAGCAAATGTTTTATATTTGTGTGTGTATTGATTGATTGGGGATGTGTTCAGCCTGCACAACTAGTTGGAGTCTGACTTTCTGACTTTAAATACCGGCTTGCCGGTATCAGTCGCCTGCGGCCGCGTCATTGTCCCGCTCTGCAGTCTTAAAAGACTTGCTACAGTGCAACGCGCTGACGGGAAGCCTGTTTGGGCCTTTTCAATGGTCAGCGTGGCGTGTTGTTGACTGCCAGTCTACTGTGAGGTGGTACCTACCTTGTGTTATCGTTGGGTGCACCTACTTGTGTCCATTAGTGTTACTGTGGGAAATGCAGTATAGTAAGGAGGGTGCAATAACCAGCAGGGCGCTGATCAAAATTAGGCAGCTAGGCATCCTGAATAGCCACTTTGCTCCACCGGACACTGCTCACCATTCTTGCAGGTGACATTGACTAATACCAGGTCCGCTATAAAGAATGCCATTGCTCGTAATGATCTTCTTGTATCATTGAATCGGGATATCTTATTTATAACAGAATCCTGGTTTAAAGCCACCTCTGCGGCACACTTTCATGTGTTTGTTCCAGAAAACTATCAGATCAAGTGTATAACGTCGTTTCATCGTCAAGCATTATTACGAATACCTTTTAAACGAGTACTTAAATTACGAAAAACGGTATCGAAATTTTAGGGGGGTGGGTAAGGGTAGATAAGTGGTTGGGGGGTTGGGAATAGTTCAAAATAGGTGGGGGGGGTTTGGGGGGAACCCCCCAAAAAAAGAAATTCGATGACATTTTTCGTAATTTTGTTCTTGTTTAAAAGGCATTTGTAATAATACCTGGCGATTTAAAGTACATAGCACCAGATCAAGTGGGCAAACAAAGAGCTCTCGAGGGGTGTAGGAGTGGCTATTATTGTGTGGTCTTTTTTGGACCAATTTCATTTTCAAACTTTATCCTGCAATAGAAACCAAGCAAGCTCTTTTGTTCATGATTTTGATGTTGATCTTGGAACAGAAGCAATATATCTTCTGAATGTAATTATCCTAGGTGATTTTAATAGATGGTGTAATGATTCAAATAATTTGGATTATATCCAGTTTAAGCATATTATGCACTCTCGTGAATTTATGCTATTAACTGAAATGGATTGCCATGCAGATGGCCACTGTCTGGACATTGTAATGTTCAGAGTAAAAATGGTGTGCCATCAGAACAATATACCAGTTTCATGGTCTGATCACTATGTGGTGAAGTCTATCATCCCGTGGGAACAAACACTGTATGAAAATAGGAAAGCTGGCAATGTTCAATTGTCACGTACTAAAAAGAAAATGGATGCGCACAATTCCTTGATGGACTAACTGTGCCACCGGCTGACCTGAAATGCCTGGTGGCTTTTCAGAATCTTAAGGCCTGTCTTCAGAAAAATTGTGATACCTTTGCCCTCATAATAGACACTAACAAACCCAGCAGGAGGAATAACCAGTGGTAGAGTGAATCACTGAGAATTTTAAAGAAGGAGTATAGCCGGAAAGAGAAGCTATGGTTGAAGACTAGGTCATCTGCACATTGTTTAGATGCTAAAACAACTTTGGGTGATTACAAGAAGACCATTACCTTGGCCAAAGCCTTGTGCATCCAAAAGCAGATTGACTAGCCTCAGAATAGGCCAAAAGCATTACTTGTAACTATAACAATTTTTGTGCTCCCCCATGTACAATGTCACGTCTTCCCACATCTCCGTCCCTGGCAAACAATTTTAATACCTTCTTTATGAACAAAATTGATCAGACTAGGAGTAATATTGACCTCCAGCCCCCAATTCAGCAAGAGATTATGTCAAATGGAAATAATATTGATAGGCATGATCCGATGGGCCCTGAGTTTACTCTTAGCCCAGTGGATCTGGAAACAGTTTCCAGCCTCATGCCTCAATTGAAGCCCACTAATAATTTTGATCCTATCCCTGCATATCTAGCCAAGAGGCATGTGGCAGCTCTTAGTGAACTGCTCCTATCTGTCCTAAATGCCTCATTAACCCAGGGGATCGTCCCAATCGAGCTAAAAAGATGATATCTCACACCACTCCTGAAGACTAACGCACTGGACTATAAGGTCCTCTCTAAATATCGTCCCATTGCAGGCCTATCCTGGCCGTTGGAAGTCCTTGACAAAATGGTTATGGTACAACTGCAAGACTTTGTGGAAGATCAGAGGATATTGGATATGTAGCAATCAGGATTCAGGCCAGGATATGGGACTGAAACAGCTCTTGTGCCAGTTTGCGACGACATATTGAAGGGGGCCGATGCGGGCAATATTAGCATGATAGTCACGCTGGACCCATCGTCAGCCTTTGATACAGTGGACTTTGAGATTCTTACTTCTAGACTCTCTATAGTGCCTCAGGTGTCCAATTAATCATTGAAATGGTTTACATCTTTCTTCACTAATCGAACTCAACAAGTTCAATTGGGGCCATTCAGCTCTGATCGGCTAACAGTAAAATGTGGAGTGCCTCAGGGCTCCTCTCTCCCTCCACTGCTATTTAACATCTCTCTTTGTCTCCTGTTCGACATTTTTTCGAAATTCACATTGCATTATTACTCATATGCCGATGATACACAGATCTATGTATGATTAAGAGAACCTGTGGAAGCACTGGACAGAGTGGTGGCCTGTGCCAGTAAAATCAAAAATTGGAAACTAAAAAACTTCAACTTCACCCAGCTAAAACAGAGATTATAATATTTAGGTCTAAAACAAAACTGAGTAAATTGTCTCAGCATATGTCCTGCCCTGTACTTTTTGGGGTTCCATCAATCTTTGCATCCAAGGTAAAGAACCTTGGTTGCAGCTGGCAGGCAAATCTGGGCAGTAATCTACAGGTAAATAGGTCAAATCTATGTACTATCGTCTTAGATTATTTAAACCTTTGCTGCCACTTGTCTCAAAGAACGATCGCCCTTTGATTGTTGGCGCATTGGTAAACTCTAGATTAGACTACTGAAAGGCCCTGCGAATGGGAATGCCAAAAGGCCAAATCCAGCGTCTGCAGGTCACTCAAAATGCAGCTGTCAGGCTGATCTAGTCTTTACCTAGACGCTCACCTATCTCCTAGTTTCAGAAAAATCTTCACTGGTTACCGGTAGAGTAAAGAGTTCTGTTTAAGGTCCTCTATTTGATCTTTAAGTGTCTACGAGGGACTACCCTCTATATCTTTCCTCAAAGATCACTGCTTACCATCCAGACCATTGCCTATGGTCCTCAGGGCAACATCTGCTAGTGGTTCCATCGTCTAGGTCTGTGTGCTGGGGCGATAGAGGCTTCTCGTGTGCAGGACCTCGTGCCTGGAATTCCTTGCCACGTGAACTTTGGAAAATTGAGACAGTGATTTTAGAAAAAAAAGCTGAAGACCTTTCTTTTTGAATACCTGTCAATGATAAATCTAGCTCTTTGTTCCTGTTTTATTACATCATCTGCACACAGATGCAATTTTTTTCTTGGTTCCAATGTTTATGCGCATTAAAAATACAGAAATCAAATCAATCAAATCAACATTTCCGGTTGCATTTCCAGCTCCAGCCGACAAATGTGGCTGCCTTACCGTCATTTTCCTACTGACCTACTGACGATAGTGCTTTGGAATCCACCTGAAATTATCACCATGTAAAAGCAGGTGCATTCTATAGGAATCATTGTAAATTGTAACAATATATTTAGGGACTACCCTTAACAGAGCTCATCCCCACCCCAATTAAAGCACCCGACAATATATAATTTGTCTGATTCAGTTCTACCCTGTTTAGGACTCATATAGAGCCACTGAGATCCCTCCTCCTGTGCCATCAATTAGCTATGAACTAGGCCGGTGCACAGAAAGAGTATATACGTATTTAATAATAGATTCGTTCAATGAATATTGCCACCAAATGTTTACACATGCCACCTTCTCTGCAGCACAACATAACTCTTTAATACAAAGCTAAGTTTTGGGGATTTCACATTTGGGTCTCATGTACATGGAACAAAGGCCAAATAAACAGTTCAAACCTTTAGCCTGCAAAAAACACTCAATGTCAAAATTAAACCATACCTTGGAACATTACAAGATCATGAGTATTAGCAATTCCTTAATAAAGTTTAGATTTCAACCAACTGCAACCTTTTTCGAATTTCAACAGCAATTTCACATATGCAGTGCTTTGTATGTTTAATTTACCTGCACACTTGGAAATGCTATCAGTTTTGAAAGCACAACAGACTTTTGATAATATTGTGGATTGATAGATCCCTTCTTCCTTCTTCACCCTGAAGCAATACTAAATCTCTTTTCTAGCAGGGTCATTTCTCACTCAGGACACAGTGGGCATTTTTCAATTAGGAATCACACTTTGTTTCATTTAGCAAAGCACCAGAAACCCTGACATTCAGTTACATTCAACACCCCTCTGTTTAAAGGCCAGGTCTGGGGAAAGGTAATAGTTTGGAATGTCATTTTCAGACAAGGACACCCCTTCCCTTTAGGGAATTCTGGTGTTGACAAAGAAAATAAGTGTACCCAATTACATTAACAGACTTAAGTTTTTATTCTCACTGGGAATGAGCTTTGTTAATTAGGAATGTTAAAAAAATCACCCAATGTTATTTAGCTATAGCGAGCGACCTAAGAGAGGGTCCTGAAACGCTGGTGTCTTTCGTGCACACAAAATCCAGAAATCCAAAGTAAGCAGTTTGTCCAACCGAACCGAGTGTGGGTATTTCTTGAATTTAATACCTCCCCCTTAATTAATTGGTGGGGTGTATGGAAGTAGATCCTTAGTGTATTTTGATAAATTATAATTCAATTAATTTCCCTATAGCTTCCAAGTCCTAAGTGGCAACTGTCTTTATTGAACACATAAACCTAACTATACTGGTTTTTGTTCTTATCTACATGATATTTTCAGATTTCTTACAAATTGTTACACTAGTTATAAGTTTCTTAGACTGTGTGACATTTTGATATTATGTTTTTCCTTCTTGGTTCTTGTGATGCTGGAAATGCATTGGAGGGACAGGGCATCCCTGTCCTTGTCCTGTAGTCCTTTTGCATTTGTGTTCTGTATTGTTTTCTGCCCAGGAGTCCATGTGGGACTCTTGGCAGTGCAGCTGTTCCTGTTTTTGGTTTGGTGTACGACCCATGGGATACTCCTATGGCATCCATGGGTGGAGGTACAACCCTGTGCCCCTAGTGTATGTTGTGGGGCACCTGTGTGTGGCCCGCGGAGCAGGGTATGGGCTGGTGGCACCTCCATGCTGAATTTGACAGGTGCCCTGAGTATCCTCCATTTTGGGATACCCAGGTCCTGCCATTGGAATCAGTTGGTTCCTGATAGGACACAAGATGGCCCCTGTGGCCTCTTGCTTTTTATTGCCTGTTACCTTGTTTTCTCAAAGTCCTGGGAAGCCCTGACTCTGTCCCTTCCCCCTGACTGGCTGTCGGGTGGAAGTTCCATATATGGTGTTGTTGTGAAGTTCAGGCCGAACTCTCTGGAGCCTTCCCAGTGACTGTATGTTGTGGGCACACCCTGTGGGTGGGACCTGGGTGAATGGAGAGTGTGACCAAAATGCACTTCTTGTTGTGGATGTCTGTTTTCTGGTTATTGACACAATGGGCCTCATTATGAGTTTGGAGGTAGCCATGGTGCTATTAGCGCCATGGCTGCCTCCAAACTCGAGTCCGGGTTCCTTGAATGGGGACTTACTGGGTCATTCCAACCGTGGAGTACCCGGTAAGTCCCCATTCAAAATACCCATCCCCATTCCCATTCGAGCCCCAATAGGGCTGAATGAGGAGGGAGGTAATAACGGGCCCGTTAATAACAGGCCTGTTATTAGCTCCCTAGTCCCTTAGCGGCTCCCGTTAAGGGCGGCTGGTAAAACCAGCTGTCCTTAGCGGGACCCGCTAAGGGACCTCGTAATGCGGCGCCGTTAACCCCTTACCACCGCACTCATAATGACCCCCAATGACTGAGACAGCCCTGCCCGAAACTGGTATGAATGCAGTGTGCAGTGTTGAATGGCTGGGTACTTGTCCCAATACACATTCCTTGTTGTGAGTGTCTGAGAGGGAGGAGTATGGCCTGAATGCACTGTATGCCTGATTGGCTGACTGACTGCATGAATGCCCTTCTGTATGACTGGCTGCTGAGTGTGACCTAGCAGTGTGGATGAGAGACAGAATAGTATATCTGGGGACCTCTCACCACAGGAAATTGTTCAGAAGTTGAAGTTAAAACTGATGCTTAACCTCGAAGCCGAGCCAGAAGAAGAAGGTTGACTGCTGTCTCCCTTCGCCGAAATCCGAAAACCGAAAGCCATCGAGACTGATCCAACAGAGGACCTGGTTAGGCGCCCTCTTCCTGTGCTCTGAGGGACCATCGAGCACCTCTAACCTTCGCCGAAGCGCCCTGGAAGTCAGACCCTCGAATGGCTGCCGACCGGAGATTGGGACCGCCGAGGAGAACGAAGATCAGCACCGGACATTCCCTCCACCTCCGTCGACCAGGGTTTGCAAGTTTGCTGTAACTGCTGGAGGCCCGTCGAAGCCGTGTTGCCCAGAAGAGGGGACCGCTTGACGCCGAGCCGCCAACGACCAGAGCCGCACGCTCCTTTGCCTAAGACTAGATCCATGCATGCGCTCGTCCATACCGCAGACCACCTTATCCCGCTGGAGAAGGCCAGGCCGTCAACACGCCGAGGAGCATCCGCGGGTGGGTTTCCCACCACCCAACGACCGTAGAGACACTGGACATCTCGATGCCCTTGTTGGGCCACAGTTCTTCACAAACTCTTTGCGGTCCTGAACTATCGTCATCGAGGTGCCCCGCACGCCTCTTCCTGGCAGGACGTCTTTGCTACGCCATTGACGAGCACCGCTGGGACCGAAGCTGCTGCCTCGACGCCGGAGTTCACTTTGTTCGATGGACCTTGACGATCCGTTACTCCTGCTTTAAAGGGAGCCGCTCAAGAAGTATCTGTCAACGACCCAACGTCGAACTCTGCTATTCCAGGTACATTGGGGTGGTAGAAACATTATAGAAGGAAATAAGACTTAGAGAACAATATATGGACTGGGCTTGTGATACATCTTTGCTTTACAGGTTGCCCAGGTGGTGGGATCTACACACAGAACTGTGTTTAACGGTAGAGGCCAGTGTTCTGCCAATTGTTCTAATCAACTGCTTTCCTCCTATGTTTATTGTTGGTTACCTTTATCAGTTGATTTGTGTGACATTTAACCAGAGTACAGTTGATGCACTTTAAAGGAATCTAATAGTAGTAATTGTGGTACCACGTTAGAACTGTATATATTTGCCATTGTAGATTTACTGAGCACAAAGTGAGTTATTGTGATTGTATATAACCTTGAACTTAATTATATAAAGACTGTGTTTTAACCAATACAGTGTGTGGACATTCCTTGTGGGGGCTTGGGGACTACACTGTACTTAAGAACCAGCCTGCATCACCTGCTGAGAAGCTAGGTCTTGATTGCTCAACTGCATTACAAATAATTGAGAATATTGGCTGGGGGCCTCTGTGCCTCTCCTCTGCCATATAGAGAGCAGAAGTACAGACCCCCCTTCCAGTTTTTACAGTTCTCTTCCTCATTTGAGGCTGTTATATATATTTTTTCTACATTGTTTTTTTTTTCTTATGGTTTATATTGGGTATAAGTTTGCTCTTCTTTTCTTACACTTCTGTACTCTCTTTTTTATTATTGCTTTTTTCTTTTGTTACTTATCAGTCTGCTCTTGTTGAGAATGTTTTTAGCAAATCCATCTCTGGGTTTAGGCTTTTATTGCCCTTTCTATTGTATGATATTGGTTGGAAATCTTTCTTAACGTCTTTGAGGGTGCATTTTACTGTAGCTTTCATGATTCAACCAGCCCCATCCCTATGCCAGATATTACTGTCAAGCACTAAGCACTTTATTTGTATGTACTCTATTGCATTTTTTGCACATGCATTTCCATGCATTGCTGTTTACTTGCATTTTTGCACTTCTTCCCCCTGCCCTTTACCTTCTATTTCATAACAGTCTATTTGAGATACAGACATTGGGGGTCATTCCGAGGTTGGTGCTAAGGGAACAACAATGCCGGTAAAGGAATACCGGCATTGATTACCGCTACGGGCTATTCTGACCAGCCCGACTGCTATTAGCGGCATCGTAAAGTACAATGCCGTTAATAGCGGTCTGGGCGCGGGCACGCGACTCACCATGCCGGCAATAGTGGCATGCCGTAAACTGGAGGAGATCAAAAGGTAAGCAGACATGCAAATAACGGCTTCATGAAGCTGTTAAAAGTGGTTTACCGGCATGCCGTAAATACCGGCATCGCAGACCTAGCGTAAAATGCCATGTGCAGTGATCCCAACTGCCACAGGTGCACACAATCAGCACAGGTGGAGGCAGTGGAGTCTGGTCCACTACAAAAGGAGCACGCCCACACACCACACCACTTACCACACCAAGATCAATCCAATAGCAGCATACACACTTCAGCTGGAGGACATGCATGCATGGCAACACCAGCAACAACACCACCAACAACAACAGCAGGCACCACAGAGGAGACGCAGCAGGAGAAGGAGGGTGAGACAGGCCCTGCATGCCCCACCAGTGCAGCCAGCTTAACCACTCATGCAGCCCCCAATCCAAACATCAGAGCCAGTCCCTCCAACCCAACCCCGCAGCACAACCACACCCTGTACCATCTGGACCGGGACACCATCAACACCATTGTGGACATGATACACGACTGTCAGCCTCATTGAAATATGCACCGCCACCCCCTCTCTACTGAAGGTAGTGTCGGTGCTCCACTTCCTTTCCACAGCCACCTACCAGCTGTCACGGCTCGCTCCCTTCGCTCCCGTTCCCACCACTTGGGGGCATGATTTGGGGTTTATCCCCTATTGGACTTTCCCTCCGAACCTTATACTACAGTGCTGTGGTGAATTGGGAGCGCTAAAACCTTATTTTCCAAGTTACTTCCCTTCCGGATCCATTCCAGGTTTTTGGCAGCCAGCATGCTACGTTAATCTAATGACTATGCTTCCCAGAATGCCTGGCTCTCTGCCTCACCTCCTCCCTTGCAGGACAAGGTTAGGTGGAGGATAGGCAACACCTGTGGCTGCAGGTGCAGCAGGCGGCACACCTGAGGGGTGTGCTCGTTAAGGAGCTTTAAAAGCCACAGTTTACTTCAGTCCAGCGCTGGTCAGCGTTGCAGTGTTCCTGTTGTGACTAGTCCCTTGTTCCTAGCCTTTGTGCCTAGTTCCTAGTTCCTGTTTCTTGTTCCTCCGCCCTGGATTTCAAATTCATGTGCTTAATTGATTTCTGCTTTCTGGATTTCCTTTTCTGTCTTCCTCTGTCTGCAGGCAGCCTTTCTCTGTGCTTTACCCTTTGATGCAGCCCAATTTGCCTGTGTTTTCTGTTTCTTTGATGCTGTCCTTTGCTACTGAAAAAACTTGATGCATTAGTCTTTCCTTTTTTAGATTTAGTTTCTTGCCTTTTCTCCTTGGATGGGTGGGTAAGGTTTCCTTTTGTGATATCAATTTCCCTGCTCCTGATCCTTACTTCCTATTGGGATCCATGCCGTGTTTTACATTTCACTTCTGCATTTATTTCCCATTTGATTATTTAGGTGTGGGGTGCTGTTGTAACTAGTCCCTGTGTGAATGCCTTTTGTTTTCCTCACTATTTCTTTTATCACAATTCCTACTTGGTCCTTGACTTAGGTCTTAGGTATTTAGTTATCCTCCACCCATTGCTGTTATAGCCTTCTGGGTCCCTGTTTGATCAACTGGGTTCGTGGGTTTACTGACATTCAAGTGGTCTTTCCGGTTCTCGTGAGTACTGTTTCTAAGTTCCTTATTCAGTATCATCCAGAGTGTCAGCACACAGATCCTGTCCTTGCTTGCCCTCTACGTGGGCTTAGCGCTGTCAGTATCTGTAATAGCATAGTGGGTAAGGAGTTTGCCGACTTTCCTTTCAGTCATAAGGAGGTTCTAAGTGCTTACCCCACATCCCTTTTCATATATAGGTATTTTTGTTTCATTCTATCTGCACTCCTGGGTGTTAGTATATATGAGTCGTGGTTCTTGTGTGCACGTTGTTTGATTTAAGGTTATTCACTGTGCGATTTTGTGCACATTTCCCTTGCCACATTCGCTGCCTTTGTACTCACCTGATTAATCTTGACACCAGCACACAGTGTGGCACATGCATGGCATATCCCCACCGTCATTCACTTGCATACTGAAGCAAGTGGCGGATGCCCACCTCAAGCACACAACGTAATACATATCTCTACCACAGACTCCACAGGAGATACTAGAAACAAAAGGTGGCCTCCATGCCATGGAGGTGGTTTACTGCAATCACAAACTATACCACTACAAACAGGTGCAGATGGAAGGTGACGCAAGCAAGATCGTCACACATTGTTGTGCCCAATATCCCAGATCAACCACAGGAATGCTGCATGTCACCATGGGAAAAATCAGCACAGAATGCCAAAAATTGCAGAGCCTACTGCCAACGCTCACCATCAGAAAATCCTACACAACACAACAAATCACTAAATTCACACAAACACAGCACTATGCGTACACAATGCATGAGCTACAATACGGCAGAGCACACCGTGTATCATCTTGAATATGCAACCCACACCATTATTCCATGGCATAGGACACATTGAGGGCCTAAAAAGGGCTTGCATACAACCAGGGACATGTGCATGTGACCAACGATAACCTGCGCGGCATGTGTGACTAGTACAGCTGTCCATCATTATTCGCATGACATTTACCTTTAATTGCCTCTCATGCAGGTGATAGTGGCTATCCCTTGAAGCCGTGGCTCCTCACCCCTGTCTGAAACCCACAGAACAGGCAAAAGGAGGACTACAGTCGTTCCCATAGCCGTACCCGTGTGGACATCGAGCAGACCTTTGGTCTGTTGAAGGCACGATTTCGCTGCCTCAGACGGTTGGGTGGGGCACTCCTCTACAGGCATGAGAAGGTGGCCTAGCTCATCATGGCATGTGTCAAGCTGAACAATATGTCCATCCAACGGAACATGCCCGTGCCCCCTGACATTGAACTGCTACCACCTGGTGATGATGAAGGGGAAAAAGAAGATGTGGCTGGACATCATCGCGGTGGCGATGCACAGGAGGGTCGTACTGTGCGCAAGTCAGTGATTGCACAATATTAGTGACACACATGGCAGCAGGGGGTGACATGATGGTTGGACAGAGGGCACTGGGTGTGGGGCTACATCTACACTATGCACTATAACTGAATAAATGACACATGCGCAATGATGAATGTCCACTCAGGTCTTGTTTTTCACACAACCGGTGTATTAAATGTAACAATGTAAGCGTAAGTGAAAAAACCCTCCACCACCCTCACCCCCCCCTCCCCGCACAACTCCCCCACACACCATCACCCCTTCACTCTCTCCCCACAACTCCCCCACAAACCATCACCCCCTCACTCTTCCCCCACAACTCCCCCACACACCCTCTCCCCCCTCACTCTCCCCCCACAACTCCCCACACACCCTCACCCCCCTCACCCTCTCCCCACAACTTCCCCACACAAGTCCCATAGAGTCTCCAGAGCCTACATGAGTCTGCCCCTGACAATTAATTGCCACTCCCTGGTCCAGGTGGCGGCATGTCTTGCTGGCGTTTGGTATGGGCCGACCTGAGGAGCGGGCTTGTTTGCGGTGAATTAGAGGAAGACGGTGTGGCCGCCTGCTGTGGTTGTGTAGTGGGATGCCCTGCCTCCATGGCATCCGCTATGCGGCCTAACACCTGCCGGAGGGCCGAGACCTCCTCGCAGAGGCGGCTGGTGTTCTCCGAGAATGATTTCACCATGGAGGCAGTGTTGTCCATGATGGACCTGCCTAGTGCGGCTATGTCCTGACGCCACTCCTCCCTGGCCAGTCTGTTGTCCTGGACGAACTCCCGCACTAGGGCAGTAAGCAGGTCAGACCGCTGCTGCCATGCAGGTGCACCTGTGGAGGTAGTCGGCTCCTGGCTGTCCTGCCCAGCCTGCTCCGCCTCCCTAGCCCTGAAAATTGGACTGAAGTGTCCCTCCGTCTGGTCACGACCAGACAGCTCGGGGTGGTGGTGTGCTCTGTATCGAGCGACGATACTTGGGGGGGATGCCGGTGGAGTTGGGGTATGGACCACATCCGAAAGATCGTCCTCCATGGGGACCCAGATGACCTCCTGTGTGTCCTCCACAGTCAGGGGTGCCGTGGCTGCCACCTGCACAGCCGAACTCGACTCCTCCGAATGTGGTGCCTGGCATGTGTCATCAGGCTGACCAATGGGTGGAGGTGGTGGTGGTGCATTGCCCTCCACAGGCCTTGGTGACACCGGTGCAATGGATACCTGGGGTGGCTCGCATGTTGGTACACGGTGCCCCCTGGGTTGGCCCCTCAAGGTTGAAGAGTGGTTGCTGTCATCCCGGGACCTCTTCCGGGGTGTGGCGTGTGCAGGGGTTGCGTCCTGGCCATCGCTGTCATGGTCAGTGCCTGTGGGGGTTGAAGAGAAGGACGGCATGAGTGATGTTTTGATATGCATCATATATACATTAGGACAATTGCTCATCCACACAATTGGGGGTAATAGGCATTTGTGTTTGGATGAGCACGTTCTTTGATACATGGGTGGTTAATGTAGGCATATGTAGTCGTCACTCATGTTGACCAGGAGCAGTGCTATCTGACATGCATAGTATTTTGGCCATGCACGCTGTGTGACTCGTGGCATTCCAACTTTGTGTGGTATGTGTCATGTACGTTATTGCGTGCATGTGTCTTTGATGCATCAGCCTACATTGGTGGGAGTGTGTATGTTTGGGCGACCATGGCTTGAATCTTTGAACTGACATATTGGTTGACTTTCATCAGAATTGGCATAGCAATATTTACTTTGGACACTCACCTCCATCGCCCGAAGTTGTGGCGCTACACTCCATCTCGCCAACACCTTCAATGCCTTCCACCCCTATCATGCTGGTGCAGATGTCCTCACAAGGGGTGAGCTTTATCGGGGAACTGGGACCTCCTCCTGTTCCCATGGCCTGGCTGCGGTTCACAGAGAGGATGTTGCGTACCCTTAGTCGCAGGTCAACCCAGCACTTGCGACAGTCTTTTATTGTGCATGGGGTGTTCCCCACAGCACTGACCTTCCGGGCAACAAGTACCCAGGTCTCTTTCTTCTTTAGCACTGCCTCTCTCTTCATGTTGCTAGAGAACACTATGGCAGCTTGCTCCTGCAGTGTGTCCACCAGCATCTGCAGCGCATCCTCATTGAACCATTCTTTTCGCAGGTGGGCAGCTCCCTTCTTCAGGGCCTTAGACATAGTGGTGTTGGAGGTGGATGTTTTGCAAAAATCAGCAGAGTCCCAGGGGTCCTTTGGGGTGAGCATGGCAATGGATTGTGTTTTTAAAGATGGCCACCGTGTTCCTTCCCGTTCCTGTGTGATGACGCTACTTCCGGTTCGTGCTTATTAGCAGTGATCGTAAATAGCGGTGACCGCTAATAACGGTCACCGCTATTTACGGTCACCGCTAATGCCGCATTGAACAATGTTGGTAGAGTTATCTGCGCTATGCTTGATGCCGCTAAGGGCATTTTGGGTGCCTTTAACGGCATGGCGCAAAATACCTTACCGGCATGGCGTAAAGCTTGTGCCCGCAAAGTCGTAATAGTCCTCTATTAGCGGATTGGTGACAGCACGGAGACGCTATTTACCCCATGCCAGTAAGGAACGTTACTTACTTCCAACTCGGAATGACCCCCACTCTCTATAAATAGGTTATATTTATACTTTCTAGCTCAATGGAGGTGCTAGCTTATGTATGACTATTTTTGGCACCTGTACAACTACTGCTGATAGAACACAAAAATAATAAGATCAACACTATGGGCCTCATTACACGGACGGCGGTGGACCAAGGTGCTAATAGCACCTTGGTCCATGCCGGTAAAATACCGGCACTGCCTTGGTGGAAAGGGGAATTACCGCCCTATTCCAAGGTTGGTGGGGCGGTAATTCCCCCTTGCCCCATTGCCCTTCCCCATTCCCATTTTTGTCCCATAGGGCATAATGGGAATGGGGAAGGTGCTAATTACGGCATCGCAAATTGCGGTACCGTAATTAGCTCCCTGGTCCCTTTGCGGGTTGGTTTTTAACGCCTGCAAAAAGCAGGCGTAAACTTTCCAACCCGCAAAGGGACCTCGTAGTAAGGCGGTAAGGGTTAATGGTCACCGGTACCATTAACAGTGACCGTTAACCCTTACCGCCGTCCGTGTAATGAGGCCCTATGTTTTTTATTGGTTATAATTAAGATGTGTTCCTGTACATGTTTGGTGTACTGAATTTGCTCATATTTGCTGCTATTGTTATCGACAAATAGATATTTTTTTAATGAATATTCACATCATTAAGTGCATTTTGGGATGAACACGTACTATTCACTTTATTTGCTTAAGGCAGCTAACCATATCCTTTTACTATGTATGTAAAGGATTGGTCTGTGGGACAGAGCGTCTATGTTAATGCTATTTTAAACTGTTAGTCAAACATCATATATTTTTTTATTGAGTAGCATGCTTTACCGCACTTGCGGGATTGGACTTTGTGTGGAGCATGGTTTAGAGAATGTTTACATTTATGTAAACTACTCACCTACTGCTTGTATTTAGCCACGTTCTCAGTCTGCCTGCTTATATATTTTATATATGTAGCATTTGGCTCAACTTAAGCATGCTGGTCTAATTTCATCACAGTCTATTTGTTTGAATGCTAAACATTCCTATGTGACTGCCTTTGTTTCTTATCTGTATATGTGAATCCATCGCAGATGTTTTTCATGTCTACCTTTCCCTGCAACCATAGAGATGTAAGCACTATTTCAAATGTCTTGCTGATTCCGCAATACCTAATTGTGAGCAAGCGGCTGGATATTGCCTGCACTCTCCGTTTTTTCCACTGCACAACAAATAGAAGTCTATTTTGGATTGGACTGGCTCTACGGTGTTCCTTTTGTTTTTTGCAACCTGTTTATTTTTTACAAGGCTGCTGCTCTCTGGAGTGCTATCCTCTTTCCCGAACTTCGGTACGTTGGATTTGCTCTAACTATATATCAGAATCAGACCTGAAGGGGAGTGATTCAGAGGAGCCACAGATACGTCTACATTTTTTAGACTAAATGTGCTTGCTGCGCCAAGACGGAAAAAAGAACAAACAAAAAAGAGGTGGAAACGTAAATCGGGGCAAGGGAAGAGGCGACGAAACAAACGAGGAGGGGACAAAGGAACAGGAGGGTCCCTGAACAATATCCCACCTAGATCTTTGCGCTCTGGCAAATAAATGGTGATGCTGAACCTAACGAGGGTATGTTTAAAATAATAAATTTGTCAAACCATATTCTCACTGATACCCAATACAAAGTACTTGGTTTGGGTCTTAATTTTTGTCCCAATGCGAAAAATGATTACTTAGAACACAGAATTGATCTAGACCATTTCATCTGCAAAGTGCGTCTCAAGAAATGTTTTGCAACAAACAGCTGGCACCAACTCAAAAAGGAGGCACAAACAGGAAGAACAGAAATTGAATTAGAGAATTGGAGATTTTGTCAAATCTCATGGAACTTGAAAGCGGCACAGACATGGGAGCAGCGGCAGGGCCCATAGATCTTACTGATGTAGGCATCAACACAGACTGGAGGGCCAAAAGTAGTTTAAAATCGAAATCAAGATTTAATCCGACCTCAAATGTCAGCAGTAACATTGATGTGTTTCAGAGCTTAGTAATTGAGGACTTAAAAGTTTTACGCAGAAGAACTAAAAACTCAATATTTAAAGACAACTTAACGTTGAATGAGAGACGAGCTCTGCAAGAACTTCAGGAGCTCAAAAACTGTATAATCAAACCCTCTGACAAGGGGTGTAACATAGTCCTACTCAATAGAGACAAATACATCAAAGAGGAGTATAAACAACTCAACGGCACAAGCTGATACACTAAATTGAAGTCTAATCCCATGCCAGAGTTGGAAGAGACGGTGAAAGGATTCCTGGACAGATGGGAACAAAGAGGCATTATATCCGAAGACACAGCAAAATTTCTGTGGATCAGTCATGCTACAACACCTACTATATATTTTTTACCGAAAGTTCACAAAAATCTGAAAAAAACACCTAGGAGACCCATAGTCTGTCTCATAGGGTCGGCTTTGGAAAATGTGTCCAAATACACAGATGAAGTACTGTTCCCTTTCGTTTCTGCTCTCCAGTCATACATTAAAGCGGAATATCGAATGGCAACGTTGGATATGGTTTCGTTATACACATCCATCAGACATGAGGATGGAAAAAAAGCGTGCCTACATTATTTGAATACAAAATCATTGAATTACTTGGAACACACTCAAATGGTGATGGAAATGATCAATCTTTGTTTAACGAATAATGTCCTCCTCTTCAACAATGAATATTTTAGACAGGTTCAAGGAACCGCAATGGGCACAACATTTGAGCCCCCATACGCCAACCTCATCATGGGAGCATGGGAGGAACAAGAGGTCTGGGCAGAGACAAATCATGACTTTACACAAAATGTTGTCTTGTGGCTCAGATACATCGATGATTTGTTCATTATCTGGATGTCGTAAATCTCCCCCCGTCTCACCTGTGATCGGGATCTCCCTTGTTTGGCCGCAGGACTCTTCCTGTGGATGGTTCGGGTCTTGAATAGGCTCACCCGAGCCTCGTCAGGTTGCAGGACGCGTTCAGAGTTCCGGGAAGTTCGTGGTTCCAGGGTATCCAGGATAGCGATGAATGAGTAAGTAGGGGGGAAATCCAGGAACAGGATAAAAGGCAAGGAAGGAAGTAAGAGGATCAAAGGAAACCAATGTAGAGAGTAAACACACGTCGGGTCACTACCGAAGATAGCGTTGAGACGCGCGGACCCGCAGGGGCGTGACCAATTTATAGGACGTGCCACGACGTGAAAGCTAGTGCGTAGCACGGAGCTTGGTACGGCCATGTTGGGAGGAACAGGGAGTACAAGCCCTTCGTGACAATGACCATGAGGTGCAGAAGGGGCAATTTCGCCAGGTCATGACAGCATGCCCCCTCCGAAGACTGGTTCCTCCAGGCTTGCCTGGGTGAATAAGATGGAATCTTCTGAGCAAACGAGGGGTCTTTAAATTACAAACTGGTTCCCATGTTCTCTCACTAGGGGGTAGCCTTTCCACTCGACCAGATATTGTAGTCGACCCCTCCTATACCTGGAATCACATGTCCTGGACACCTCATGTTCCAACTGGTCGTCCACAACAACAGGTGTGTGTTTGAAGGGTTTTCGAGTAGAACTAAAGTAGGGTTTCAACAGGGAAGTATGGAAGACTGGATGTATCTTGTTCCAGGAATCCGGGAGCTTAAGTCAGAAGGAGACAGAATTGATGATCTCCTTTATAGAAAATGGACCATAATAGTGAGGAGCTAATTTGTTTGGTTGTAGATGTCGAGGTAACAGTTTCGAGGCTAGCCAGACTTGATCGGCAACTGAATAGGAAGGTGATGGTCTTCTCTTAGAGTCTGCATATCTTTTGGTTCGAGTCTGGGCCCGTTCTAACTGATCCTTGGCCTCTCTTTGTAAGTCGATCAGCGTCTGAATCCAAGAGTCAAGTGTGGGTACCGGAGTAGATTCTGTAAGAACTGATGGTAAAACAGACGGGTGATAACCTTGACTGCAATAGAAAGGGCTGATCTTGAGAGCTGAATGATCTGAGTTATTGTAGGAGAATTCGGCTAAAGGTATAAGGAGAGCCAATCGTCTTGAACCTTGGTGGCAAAACAACGAAGCTATTGTTCCAGGGTTTGATTTACTCGTTCCGTTGCCCCATTGGTTTGTGGATGATAGCCTGAAGAAAGGGCACGTTGGATTCCTAGAACACGACAGAGATGTTTCCAGAATTGTGAAATATACTGAGGTCCCCGATCCGAAATAATCTTGGAAGGAAGGCCATGAAGACGAAAAATATGTTCCAGGAAAATTCCAGCAAGTTCTGAGGAAGATGGTAGTTTATACAATTGGTGTAAAATGAGCTAGATGAGTGAACAAGTCAATGGTTACCATGATGGTTGTATATCCTCGGGAAGGTGGTAATTCAACAATGAAGTCAGTGGCAATAACTTCCCAGGGTCTGGTTGGCAACATAGGTTGTAGAAGCAGACCCGCTGGCCTCTGATTATCGTATTTGTTCTGACTACAAATAGCACAGGTCTTGATGTATTAAACTACACTGGACTTCATCCCTGGCCACCAGAACTGTCTTTGTATAAGACGGAAGGTGTTGGTTACTCCTCGATGGCCGGAGTGAAGAGTATCATGGCATAGATTCATTACCTTCTGTTGAAGTTCTTTTGTCGGAATGACCACTGAATTGTTCTTGAATAAATATCCTTCCTTGATTGTTAAACGCCAGGGATTTTTCTTCGATATGTCCTTCCAGAGTTCAGATAATTGAGTCTGTACTCTGATTTCTTCCAGGAGATCGATCGCTTGAGCTACAAAGATTGTGGGTGGAAACATTTTAGGATAGATCTTATCCTCCAAGGGAACCTAGTCGGGACGCCGAGAAAGGGCATCGGCAATCAAGTTTTGTGATCCAGGAACATGTGAAATTTGAAATTGATATTGAGCAAAGAAGTAGGCCCATCGAGCTTGTCTACTGTTCCTGCACTCCATGGATTGTAGGACCTGAAGATTTCGATGATTAGTACGGACTTGAACTGGATATTTAGCGCCCAGGAGTAGATGTCTCCATTCAGTGAAGGCATGACGAATAGCCAATAACTCCTTCTCCAGACCTGAGTAGTGAGTCTCGCTGGTGGTCAGGGTCCGTGAGAGATAAGCAATGGGATGTTTCAACTTATCATCGGATTCTTGTTTTAAAACTGCTCCTATGGCGTAATTGGAGGCATCAGTTTCCACTAGATTTATGTCAGGTTGGGCCAGGATGGGGGCCTCAGTGAATTCTTCTTTCAAGCGTTGGAATGCTTTGTCTTGTGGTATAGACCAGTTAAATGGAACGTCTTTCTTCAGGAGATTAACAATGGGTTGAACAATCTCGGAAAAGGTGGGAATGAATTTCCGGTAGAAGTTGGCAAGCCCCAGGAAGGATTGTATTTGCTTAACAGATGTTGCGGCGGGCCAAGCCAGTATGGCCTTCACCTTTGAAGGGTCCATACTAATTCCTTCTGAACTAAGGACAAATCCCAGATAGTGAACTGATGTAACATGAAACAAACATTTTTCTGGTTTGGCTAAGAGTTGATTTTCACGGAGACGTTGAAGTACTGCTTTTACATGTTCTTCATGTTTCAAGGAGTCCTTGGAGAAGATCAATATGTCATCCAAGTAGACGATAACATTGAGAAATAACATGTCAGAGAACACCCTATCCATAAAACGCTGGAAGACTGCGGGAGCATTAGTCAGACCAAAGGGCATGACTAGGTATTCAAAGTGACCAAACTGTGTTCTAAAGGCTGTTTTCCATTTGTCTCCTTCCCGGATACGGATCAAATGGTAAGCACCTCGGAGATACAGTTTCGTGAATATCACTGCACCTCTCACAGCTTCAAGGATATCTGAGATCAGGGGTAGTGGGTATCAGTCTTTCAGGGTGTATTGATTTAGGCCCCGATAGTCCAGGCAAGGTCTCAGCTCTTTGGTATCCTTTTTTGGAACGAAGAACAATGAAGCACCAGCTGGTGATTTTGAAGGTCTTATGGTGCAGTTCTCAAGATTAGTGTCTAGGTATTCCCAGAGGGCTCTCTTTTCGGGTTCTGAAAGGATAAACATCCTGCCAAAGGGAATCACTGCTGAGGGTTCAGTATCTATGGCACAGTCTTCGGGTCTATGTGGAGGTAAGGCTTGAACAATGGCAGTAGAGAATACATCAGCATACCCTTAATAGATCTCTGGAACGTGTACAATATTGGAAACCATGAGTGGTGTCTCTGGACACCTTGGTAGACTTATAGGAGCTGTGACTGAGGTATCCAGGTTTAAACAATGGTTCATACAGAACTCTGAGGCCCAGGAATAAGGATCCGGCCATCCAGTTAATATATGGATTGTGCCTTTGTAACCAGGGCATGCCCAGAACCAAGGGGTAATGGGCTGATTTTATAATGTCAAACACAATTCTTTCTTGATGATGATTTATGGAAAGATGGATCTCCCTTGTTTGCAGACTTATGGGTCCTGAGGAAAGAGGTCTTCCGTCAATTGCTTCCACTGGCTGTGAAAAACTTCTTGCTTCATATGGAATGTTATGACTTCTGACCCAATCTTGATCAATGAAGACTCCCATTGCTCCACAATCCACCAAGGCCAGTATGGGGTAGACCTTGTCCTTGAATGGTGATGAAAAGGCCTGTAATATCACCAATTTGTTTTGTCCAGGAGAGTTCAAGGATGGAATTGATGTGGAGCAAACATCGCTCTCCCGAAACCTTGCTCCATTTAGGATCGGGAGCTGGCGTTTCCCGAGCGTTGGGGAGGAGCCAGAGGACACTCTTTAACTAGATGTTTATCTGAGGCTCAATACATGCATAAGCCTGTGTGTATCCTTCTTAACCTTTCCTGCGGGGAAATTGGTCCACGAAAGTCTCCAAGTTGCATGGGTTCAGAATCAGTGCTCGGATTCTTGTCAGATTATGTCCTTGTAGTATTCTCTGGGGAGTTTCTTTTAATTGAGACCTTATTCTTTTTCTTTTCAGCCTTTCTTTCTTGGATTCTGAAGTCTATTTGCATAGACAAGTCCAGGTGGGCCTGGAATGAACTAGGACGTGCCACCCTGGCTAACTTGTCCTTGATCTCTTTATTTAGACCTCTGCGAAACAAGGTAAAACTGGCTTCCAGGGGCCAGTCCGCCTCTTTGGCTAGCTGTTTGAATCTGGTAACATAGATCAACATGTCTTGGGATCCTTGTTGGAAGTCAAGTAACTTCTCTTGAGCACCGTGAACCAGCTCTGGTCGTTCGAACATGGTCTTGAGTTCCGCGATGAACCCTTCATAATCATCCAGGAGAGCATCCCCTGAATTGAGTAAAGGAGTGGCCCATGTAAGGGCATTACCAGAAAGATGCGATATTATGAAGCCCACCTTAGCCCTAGGAGTTGAAAAATAGTAGGGCTTGAAGGTAAAATGTACCAAACAAGAATCCAGGAATCCACGGAAGGTCTTTGTTGAACCATCGTATTTATCAACCACTCCTCCCAATAATACGCTGTCCTTGTTCGCGGAGTCACGTGACAAGACAATCTGTTTTAGCGCCGCATTCTCAGCTTTTAAATTATGCATCTCTGTGGAAAGTTCTTGCATTCCGCGCATCAGGTCCTGAATAGCATTCTCCATGGTAGAATCCGTATTGATCGTTGGGCATCTCAAACTGTCGTAAATCTCCCCCCCGTCTCACCTGTGATCAGGATCTCCCTTGTTCGGCCACAGGACTCTTCCTGTGGATGGTTCGGGTCTTGAATAGGCTCGCCCGAGCCTCGTCAGGTTGCAGGACGCGTTCAGAGTTCCGGGAAGTTCGTGGTTCCAGGGTATCCAGGATAGCGATGAACGAGTAAGTAGGGGGGAAATCCAGGAACAGGATAAAAGGCAAGGAAGGAAGTAAGAGGATCAAAGGAAACCAATGTAGAGAGTAAACACACATCTGGTCACTACCGAAGATAGCGTGGAGACACGCGGATCCGCAGGGGCGCGACCAATTTATAGTACGTGCCACGACGTGAAAGCTAGTGGGTAGCACGGAGCTTGGTACGGCCATGTTGGGAGGAACAGGGAGTACAAGCTCTTCGTGACAATGACCATGAGGTCCAGAAGGGGCAATTTCGCCGGGTCATGACACTGGAAGGGTACTGCAAAGGGTTGGTTGGACTATGTTGAAAAACTGAATCAAAACTCTAAAAACCTAAGATTCACTGAAACCCATAGCAGGACTCTAATCACCTTTCTAGACGTTAATGTAAGAGTAGTGAACAACAAAATCACGTGCGAACTACATAGGAAAAAGGTGGGTTCAAATACACTGCTACATGCACAGAGTGGATACCCAAACAGTTTGATTTGGAGTGTCCCCTATGGTGAATTTGTAAGACCGAGACGAAATAACACCACATTAGAAGCATATGATAAAGAAAGCAAGATCACAGCCGCTGGTTTCCAACGACAGATGTATCCGAAGCGAGTTATTGAAAGGGCTTTCCTGAAAGCTAGGCAGCTAGAGAGACATACCTTACTAACAAGCTGTCATAATAAAAAAAGAGGAAACAGAGGAAGAAAAGAACAATACTAGGGTTATCCTCACTTTTGACAGAGAAGCCAAAACTATTCGACACATTTTGCAAAAACATTGGAATATTCTTTTAGCAGACCCAGACCTTGCTAAAAGTCTTAAGTCACCCACAGATAAGCTTTAGAAGAAATAGATCTTTCAAAGACATCCTGGTCCAGAGTTTCATGTCCAAAGATGAATCTAAGATACAAACTAATTGGTTGCCTATGAAAAAGAAGGGGTTCCATAAGTGCACAAGGTGCAACATTTGGAAATATGCAATAAATTGTGAAGCATTTACACATCCGGTGTCAAGCCAAAAAACATGGATCCCATAATGGATTACATGTGAATGGGATCATGTGGTTTATGTTCTTACCTGTCCCTGCCAAAAATGGTATATTGGCAGCACGAAGTGCAAACTAAAAATTCGTATCCAACAACACGTGCGTGCAATTCTGCACAACGATGCCAATTACCCCATGGCTAAACATTTCTCTAATTGTCACCAAAGTAATATTGAGAATTTTAGTTTCTTTGGACTACACAAAATAGAAATGGGCCCGAGGGGAGGAAACAAGGAGAAATTGTTAAGACAAAAAGAAACCCGCTGTAATTTGGACTTTGAAAGCAAACAACCCGAAGGACATAATATTGACAAAGAGTTGTATACCTTTCTGGGGTGCTAAACAAACTCCCATTTTTCCTGGTATATATATTTACAAATAACTCAAAGGGGAAACAGGCGTATAGGTCTTAGAGTCCCTTACCTAATCTAAAAGAGAAACCTCTCCTGAGTATTCTGTTAGTTCTCCAGTACCCAGATTGAATGGTTGCAAAGCAACAAGATGTGTTGATGGTGAATCGTAACAGTACTAACAGTAACAATGTTTTAATAGTTACAATCAAGGTTTTAAGGTTTTAAATGTATTAATGTTTTTTAGGTGATTGTTTCTTTTTGCACTTATGTTTATTATAAATATTGAATGAATTAAATAATGGTGAAAGAGGAGGTGTAACAGGTGTTACAAAAGGACACTGTAATCCTCATGCAAAATGATTTGGTGATTATGTTGACTAGCATCAGTTTAATGCGAGTACAATCATGGATTTATTGGGGCATTCTTAAAATAGGTATGGCATAATGAACAATCATGATTTGCACTATGCACTTTATTGGTAGTTGAACATTGGAAGAGCTGGTATTGAGTTGGAATTGGGAAATAATGGCAACATGCTGCTAGAGCACGATGCACTTTATAGATGAAATTGATGAAACTATTGGTGATGCAGTCATTTATGCTTTTTGCATTATGCATTTTATGTTCTACAAGGGTTGCCTAGTATGTACTAGGTAACCGTGATACATTCAGGTATGTGATTAAACCACATGCTTTAAAGAGAAGCTAGAATGACTAGATGCTAAATGCTTCGTGACACTTTGCACTTTATCGCTTTAATAACATGCTGCTAATGCACTAAGCACTTTACCTTGAAAAACAGATTGCCTAAACACATTGTGGTTACATTAATAATTCCCATGTAAAATGTTTTGTAAACTTGTAATATGTAAAATGCTCTATGGGCACTGGCGCTGTCACTGTCCTTCAGCTAGACATACGGAATATGCCTTATTATCTATCAGCCGTAATAGAAAAATAATGTCAAGAGTACTAATGCACCTGAATGCAATACGCTGTGTGGAATTATACAATTATTGTAAATATATTACTGTGCATATATTAGAATGACACTCGCAGAAAGTAAAAAAAAGTTGTTGGTTATTTACCTAAAACACTAGGCCAATATGGCCGACATGTTGTTTTTGGGACTGCAGCATCCTAGGAAAACTTGTCCTTTGACAGTGTTTACAACCAATTCTCTTGGGCTGCCTCTCTTTCATGTCTTTTTTAATGTTTGTTTGACAATGAGGTAAATCGTTGTGAACAAGCGGCGAGTTGGCCGCGGAACGCATGAACGCCTCAGCAAACTGATTGCTGCACTTGGGAGGACCCGTGTATTTTGGTCATTTTTGGATTTTAAAGGATTTCCATGTTTTTGTATTGTACGATTTTCCCTGCAAGAAAAATAAAGGAAGGTAACTTTGGCTAACATGGTGTGGATCCGGCAGCATTTTTGTTCCAATTGGGATTGATTTTGCCTAATAAATACTATGGAGAGTGCAGCTTGAATCTTCTGCATGAGAATGGCAGTACTTTGAACATATATATATATATATATATATATATATATATATATATATATATATATATATATATATATATTCAGAGAAACAACTTTGTTAAAGGGACGTTATGATTCAAAGTAAAACGGAAAAACCCCTGAAATTCGGCAGTTATGGTAAGGTAAGCAATCATAACTCGCGCCACCGTGCACTGCTAACACTAACACCAAGGACATCAAAGATGACATCACAAATGTCATTGATAACATCTCTGATGACATCACATATCTGGCTCTTCCTTTTTTCCGTTTACTGACACATCTAGGCCACATAGTTTTCTTCAGTAACAGCCAGGAAATAAAAATTGAAAAGGTACTATATTTGTAGACTTAGGGTCAAGTCACATCATATGAAACATATACATAGCGGAAGACACAGGCTTGAAAGAGAGCAATCCTTTCTGTCCATGAAGATAATCATTATGGTTATCTGCACTTTCTCATAGTTTTATTTTTATTACTCTACCTTCCCTGTATATGCTCATATTTGTATACATTATACTCACTCTCCTTTCCTTAGGGTGCAGTCACATCATGTGATACACATACATATGGTAAGTAGCAGCTTTGAAACAGAGCAATAGTTTCTCTGCATAAAGACAATCAGTTAGGTTATGAACTCTTTCTGCTAATACTTCTGCTTTGTTTTTTACTTCACTGTCCCTGTATATAATCATATTTGTATGTGTTGTTGTCTCTTTGTGTTTTGTCTGTAATAATTATGTATTAAGTGGGTTTTATTATCTACTTATTACATGTTTCACAGTACGCAAAACTCTAATAAGAAAGCAGTTATCATTTCACTATTCAACATGGCAAGATTATGAATATTGCACCTTCATCATGTATGCTGCACACACTGCCTATGTTTCTGCATGAGTAGCTTAGTATACTGGATAGAACTTCATAATAGAATGCTATTTATATCAATGCATTGCTTAATGCACTAATTAGCTCATGATATTTATCCCCAAAGATCCTTGACAGTTTTTGGTCAGCATTATAAGAATCCCTTGTACAGAGTTTTCATGAAAAGTAAATGCACATGTGATGTCATCAGTGATGTCTTCAATGACATTTGTGATGTCATCTTTGATGTCCTGGGTGTTAGTGTTAGCAGTGCACGGTGGCACGAGTTATGGTTGCTTATCTTACCATAAGTGCCAAATTTCAGAGGTTTTTTGATTTTACTTTGAACCATAACGTCCCTTTAACACAGTTTTTTTACTGAATTTCGTAGGTTTTTATTAGTGCAACTTAACCATAAAGTCACTTTAACACATTTTTCTTTACTGAATTTCATAGTTTTTTATTAGTGCAACGTAACCATAACGTCCTTTTCGATGGAGGAAGACCACTAGCATCCTAGGTTCTCAAAGTGGTAACCCGGGGTGGTAAAAAAAAGATTTTTCTTCCCAAACCAGGACACCGCAGGCAGGTGTCCCGGTGTAGGAAGGAAAATCTTTTACCAAGATGGACACCAGGGTGTATAAAGAGAACACAGCAGGGCATCGGCAGGGGGTCGGGAAGACCAGGAGAGAGACACGGGGCATGAGTGGGGGGTAACACAAGGGAGACACGGGGCATGAGCAGGGGGTGGAAAGAAGGGAGACACGGGGCATGAGCGGGAAAGAAGGGAGATACGGGGCATGAGCGGAGGGGTGAGGGTGAACAGGGGAGACACGGGCCATGAGCGAGGGGAAAAGGAGGGAGACAGACAAGGAGCATGAGCGGGGTGAACAGGAGAGACACGGGGCATGAGCGGGGGTAGGGCAAGGTGGGGCCCCCACCCCCGCTCATGCCCGTGTCTGCCCTGTTCCAACAGTGCAAACACGGGGCATGAGCGGGGGTGGGGGCGGAAGAAGGGAGACACAGGGCATGAGGGGGGAGTGAGGGGGGAAAGGAAGACAGGGCATGTTCGGGGGGTGGGGGGGAGAAGGGAGACACGGGGCATGAGCGGAGGGGTGAGTGTGAACAGGGGAGACACGGGCCATGAGCAAGGGGAAAAGGAGGGAGACAGACAAGGAGCATGAGCGGGGTGAACAGGAGAGACACGGGGCATGAGCGGGGGTAGGGCAAGGTGGGGCCCCCACCCCCGCTCATGCCCGTGTCTGCCCTGTTCCAACAGTGCAAACACGGGGCATGAGCGGGGGTGGGGGCGGAAGAAGGGAGACACAGGGCATGAGGGGGGAGTGGGGGGGAAAGGAAGACAGGGCATGTGCGGGGGGTGGGGGGAGGGAAGGGAGACACGGGGCATGAGCGGGGGTGGGGGGAACAAGAGGTCAACAAGGGGCATCATAGGAGGGGGTGACAAGTAGAAGACATGGGGCATGAGCAGGGGGTGGGAGGGAACAGGAGGAAGACACGGGGCATGAGCGGGGGGTGGGGAGTACAGGACACAGACACAGGGCATGACCAGGGGGTGGGGGGCAACAGGAGAGAGACACGGGGCATGAGCGGGGGGTGGGGAGAACAGGAGACAGACACGGGGCATGAGCGGGGGGTGGGGGAACAGGAGACAGACACGGGGCATGAGCGGGGGGTGGGGGAACAGGAGACAGACACTGGGCATGAGCGGGGGGAGGTGGGGGGCAACAGGAGAGAGACACGGGGCATAAGCGGGGGGTGGGGAGGTACACGAGACAGACATGGGGCATGAGCGCGGGGGTGGAGGGGAACAGGAGACAGGCATGGGGCATGAGCGGGTGGTGGGGGGGTACAGGAGACAGACACGGGGCATGAGCGGGGGCTCGGGGGCAACAGGAGAGAGACACGGGGCACGGAGCAGGACATTTCGGGTCGGCTGGTTCGGCGCGGGATGATTTGGCGCAGCCGGTTCGGCGCAGGAGCCGGTTCGGCACGGTTCGGCGCGGCACGGCGCGGCAGCCCGCGCCGAACTGGCCACACACAAATGTCCTGCGAGTTCTTCATGCAGGCACCAGAGCCACGCAGAGAACACAGCCGGGCCCGCAAAGGTGGGGGCTGTGCTGCTCGGAGCAGTCTGCTCTGAGCAGCACAGCCCCCACCCTCGTGAACCCGGCAGATCAATTCTGCTCTGTGCGCCGCACCCCAGTGCACATCGCCTGCTGTGTAGGGAAACGTTCAGTTCAGTGAAAGTGCGAGTTTCAACTTCATCCCACACTATTTTAAAATGAAACGGCTCTAGAACAGTTTCATTTTAAAATAGTGTGGGGTGAAGTTGAAACTCGCATTTTCAGTTCACGGCACTGAATGTTTCCCAAAACAGCAGGCGATGTGCACTGGTGTGCGGCGCGCCAAAACATCCCGTCACCGAACCGGCGACACCGAAACGGGGTGTACCGACGGGGCATGAGCGGGTGGGGGGAACAGGAGACAGACATGGGACATGAGCGGGTGGGGGGAAATAGGAGACAGACACGGGGCATGAGCGGGGGGTGGGCGGGAGGGATAGACACACGGGGCACGAGTGGGGGGTGGGCGGGAGGGATAGACACACAGGGCATGAGCGGGGGGTGGGCGGCGGGAGGGATAGAGACACGGGGCATGAGCGGGGGGAGGGATAGAGACATGGAGCATGAGCGGGGGGTGGGTGGCGGGAGGGATAGACACACGGGGCATGAGCGGGGGGGTGGGCGGCAGGAGGGATAGACACACGGGGCATGAGCTGGGGGGTGGGCTGCGGGAGGGATAGACACACTGGGCATGAGCGGGGGGGCAGCGGGAGGGATACACACACGGGGCATGAGCGGGGGGTGGGCGGCAGGAGGGATAGACACACGGGGCATGAGCGGGGGGTGGGCGGTGGGAGGGATAGAGACACGGGCATGAGCGTGGGGTGGGCGGCGGGAGGGATAGAGATACGGGGCATGAGCGGGGGTGGGCGGCGGGAGGGATAGACACACGGGGCGTGAGCGGGGGGTGGGCGGGAGGGATAGACACAAGGGGCATGAGCGGGGGGGTGGCGGGAGGGATAGACACACGGGGCATGAGCGGGGGTGGGCAGCGGGAGGGATAGACACAAGGGGGAATGAGCAGGGGTGGGCGGGAGGCAGGGATAGACAAACGGGGCATAAGCGGGGGGTGGGCGGCAGGAGGGATAGAGACACGGGGCATGAGCAGGGTGTAGGCGGCGGGAGGGATAGAGACACGGGGTATGAGCGGGGTGGGCGGTGGGAGGGATAGAGACACGGGGCATGAGCGGGGGTGGGCGGCGGGAGGGATAGAGACACGGGGCATGAGCGGGGGGTGGGCGGCGGGAGGGATAGAGACACGGGGCATGAGCGATGGGTGGTCGGCGGGAGGGATAGACACACGGGGCATGAGCGGTGGGTGGGGGGTGGGAGGGAGGGGAGAGACACAGGGGGCATGAGCGGGGGTGGGGGGAGGGGAGAGACACACGGGGCATGAGCGGGGGTGGGGGGAGGGGAGAGACACACAGGGCATGAGCGTTAGAGACACACGGGGCATGAGCGGGGGTGGGTGGGAGGGGAGAGACACACGGGGCATGAGCGGGAGGTGGGCAGCGGGAGGGATAGAGACACGGGGCATGAGCGGGGGGTGGGCAGTGGGAGGGATAGAGACACAGGGCATGAGCGGGGGAGGGATAGAGACACGGGGCATGAGCGGGGGTCGCGGGGGAGGGGAGCGACACAGGGGGTATGAGCGGGGGGTGGGCGGCAGGTGGGACAGACACACGGGGCATGAGCGGGCGGTGGGCGGCGGGAGGGATAGAGACACGGGGCATGAGCGGGGGTGGGGGGAGGGGAGAGACACACGGGGCATGAGCGGGGGTGGGGGGGAGGGGAAAGACACATGGGGCATGAGCGGTGGTGGGCATCGGGAGGGATAGAGACACGGGGCATGAGCGGGGGTGGGTGGCGGGAGGGATAGAGACACGGGGCAAGAGCGGGGGTGGGCGGCAGGAGGGATAGACACACGGGGCATGAGTGGGGGGTGGGCGGCGGGAGGGATAGACACACGGGGCATGAGCGGGGGTCGTGGGGTGGGGGGAGGGGAGAGACACACGGGGCATGAGCAGGGGTGGGGGGAGGGGAGAGACACACGGGGCATGAGCGGCGGTGGGGGGAGGGGAGAGACACACAGGGGCATGAGCGGGAGTGGGTGGGAGGGGAGAGACAAACGTGGCATGAACGGGGGTGGGTGGGAGGGGAGAGAAACACGGGGCATGAGCAAAGGGGTGGGGGGTGGGAGGGATAGAGACACGGGGCATGAGCGGGAGGGATAGACACACGGGGCATGAGCGGGAGTAGGGCGGCGGGAGGGATAGACACACGGGGCACGAGCGGGGGGTGGGCGGCGGGAGGGATAGACACACGGGGCATGAGTGGGGTTGGGCGGCGGGAGGGATAGAGACACGGGGTATGAGCGGGGGGTGGGCGGCGGGAGGGATAGACACACGGGGCATGAGTGGGGGGAGGGATAGAGACACGGGGCATGAGCGGGGGGTGGGCGGCGGGAGGGATAGACACACGGGGCATGAGCGGGGGTTGGGCGGCAGGAGGGATAGACACACGCGGCATAAATGGGGGTGGGCGGCGGGAGGGATAGACACGCATGGGGTGGGCTGGAGGGAGGGATAGACACACGGGGCATGAGCACAGGGTGGGCGGCAGGAGGGATAGAGACACGGGGCATGAGCTGGGGTGGGCGGCGGGAGGGATAGAGACACGGGGCATGAGCGGGGGGTGGGCGGCGGGAGGGATACAGACATGGGGCATGAGCGGGGGGTGGGCGGCGGGAGGGATAGAGACACGGGGTATGAGCAGAGGGTGGGCGGCGGGAGGGATAGAGACACAGGACATGAGCAGGGGGTGGGTGGCGGGAGGGATAGAGACACGGGGCATTAGCGGGGGTGGGCGGAGGGAGGGATAGAGACACGGGGCATGAGCGGGAGGGATAGAGACACGGGGCATGAGTGGGGGAGGGATAGAGACACGGGGCATGAGCGGGGGGAGGGATAGAGACACATGGCATGAGCGGGGGGTGCGCGGCGGGAGGGATAGACACACGGGGCATGAGTGGGGGGTGGGCGGCTTGAGTAATAGAGACACGGGGCATGAGCGGGGGAGGGTGAGACACACGGGGCATGAGCGGGGGCAGGGGGGAGGGGGAGAGACACACAGGGCATGAGCGGTGGGTGGGCAGGAGGGGGAGAGACACACAGGGCATGAGCGTGGGGTGGGTGGGAGGGGAGAGACACACGGGGCATGAGAGGGGGTGGGGGGAGAGACACATGGGGCATGAGCGGGGGGTGGGCGGCGGGAGGGATAGAGATACGGGGCATGAGCGGGGGTGGGTGGCCGGAGGGATAGAGACACGGGACATGAGCGGTGTGTGGGCGGAGGGAGGGATAGAGACACGGGGCATGAGCGGGGGGTGGGCGGCGTGAGGGATAGACACACGGGGTATGAGCGGGAGGTTGGGGTGTGGGGGGGAAGGGACAGACATACGAGGCATGAGCGGGCACGGGAGGGAGGGGAGAGACACACGGGGCATGAGCGGGGGTGGAGAGAGACACACAGGGCATGAGCTGGGGTGGGGGGGACCGGAGAGACACACAGGGCATGAGCGGTGGTGGGCGTCGGGAGGGATAGAGACACGGGGCATGAGCGGGGGGTGGGCGGCGGGAGGGATAGAGACACGGGGCATGAGCGGGGGTGGGCGGCGGGAGGGATAGACACACGGGGCATGAGTGGGGGGTGGGCGGCGGGAGGGATAGACACACGGGGCATGAGCGGGGGGTCGTGGGGTGGGGCGAGGGGAGAGACACATGGGGCATGAGCAGCGGTGGGTGGAGGGGAGAGAAACACAGGGCATGAGCGGGGGTGGGTGGGAGGGGAGAGACACAACTGGCATGAGCGGGGGTGGGTGGGAGGGGAGAGACACACGGGGCATGAGCGGGGGGTGGGGGGCGGGAGGGATGGAGACACAGGGCATGAGCGGGAGGGAGAGAGACACACGGGGCATGAGCGGGGGTGGGCGGGAGGGGGAGAGACACACGGGGCATGTGCAAGGGGTGGGCGGTGGGAGTGATAGACACACGGGGCATGAGGGGGGGTGGGCGGCGGGAGGGATAGACACACAGGGCATTAGCGGCGGGAGGGATAGACAGAGGGGGCATGAGCGGGGGTGGGCGGCTGGAGGGATAGACACACGGGGCATGAGCGGGAGGAGGGCGGCGGGAGGGATAGACTCACGGGGCATGAGCGGGGGGTGGGCGGCGGGAGGGATAGACACACGGGGCATGAGTGGGTTTGGGCGGCGGGAGGGATAGAGACACGGGGTATGAGCGGGGGGTGGGCGGCAGGAGGGATAGACACACGGGGCTTGAGCGGGGGGTGGGCGGCGGGAGGGATAGAGACACGGGGCATGAGCGGGGGGAGGGATAGAGACACGGAGCATGAGCGGGGGGTGGGCCCCGGGAGGGATAGACACACGGGGCATAAGCGGGGGGTGGGCGGCAGGAGGGATAGACACACGGGGCATGAATGGGGGTGGGCGGCGGGAGGGAAAGACACGCATGGGGTGGGCGGGAGGGAGGGATAGACACACGGGGCATGAGCAGGGGGTGGGCGGCAGGAGGGATAGAGACACGGGGCATGAGCTGGGGGTGGGCGGCGGGAGGGATAGAGACACGGGGCATGAGCGGGGGGTGGGCGGCGGGAGGGATAGAGACACGGGGCATGAGCAGAGTGTGGGCGGCGGGAGGGATAGAGACACGGGACATGAGCAGGGGGTGGGTGGCGGGAGGGATAGAGACACATGGCATGAGCGGGGGTGGGCGGAGGGAGGGATAGAGACACGGGGCATGAGTGGGAGGGATAGAGACACGGGGCATGAATGGGGGAGGGATAGAGACACTGGGCATGAGCGGGGGGAGGGATAGAGACATGTGGCATGAGCGGGGGGTGCGCGGCGGGAGGAATAGACACACGGGGCATGAGCGGGGGGTGGGCGGCTTGAGTAATAGAGACACGGGGCATGAGCGGGGGAGGGAGAGACACACGGGGCATGAGCGGTGGGTGGGCAGGAGGGGGAGAGACACACAGGGCATGAGTGGGGGTGGTTGGGAGGGGAGAGACACACGGGGCATGAGAGGGGGTGGGGGGGAGGGGAGAGACACATGGGGCATGAACGGGGGGTGGGCGGCGGGAGGGATAGAGACACGGGGCATGAGCGGGGGCGGGCGGCGGGAGGGATAGAGACATGGGGCATGAGCGGTGTGTGGGCAGCAGGAGGGATAGAGACAACGGGGCATGAGCGGGTGGTGGGCGGCTTGAGGGATAGACACACGGGGCATGAGCGGGAGGTCGGGGTGTGGGGGGGAAGGGAGAGACATACGAGGCATGAGTGGGGGTGGGGGGAGGGGAGAGACACATGGGGCATGAACGGGGGTGGGGAGAGGGGAGAGACACACAGGGCATGAGCGGGGGTGGGGGGGAGCGGAGAGACACACAGGGTATGAGCGGGGGTGGGGGGAGGGGAGAGACACACGGGGCATGAGCGAGGGTGGGCGGCGGGAGGGATAGAGACACGGGGCATGAGCGGGAGGGAGGGAGACACACGATGCATGAGCGGGGGGTGGGCGAGAGGGGGAGAGACACACAGGGCATGAGCAGGGGGTGGGCGGCGGGAGGGACAGACACACGGGGCATGAGCAGGGGGTGGGTGGCGGGAGGGATAGAGACACGGGCATGAGCGGAGGGTGGGCGGCGGGAGTGATAGACACATGGGGCATTTGCGGCGTGAGGGATAGACACACTGGGCATGAGCGGGGGTGGGCGGCGGGAGGGATAGACACACGGGGCATGAGCGGGGGTGGGCGGCAGGAGGGATAGACACACGGGGCATGAGCGGGGTTGGGCAGTGGGAGGGATAGAGACACGGGGTATGAGCAGGGGGTGGGCGGCGGGAGGGATAGACACACGGGGCATGAGCGGGGGTGGGCGGCGGGAGGGATAGACACACAGGGCATGAGCGGGGGGTGGGCGGCAGGAGGGATAGACACATGGGGCATGAGCGGGGGGTGGGCGGTGGGAGGGATAGACACACGGGGTATGAGCGGGGTTGGGCGGCCGGAGGGATAGAGACACGGGGTATGAGCGGGGGGTGGGCGGCGGGAGGGATAGACACACGGGGCATGAGCGGGGGGTGGGCGGCGGGAAGGATAGAGACACGGGGCATGAGCGGGGAGTGGGCGGCGGGAGGGATAGAGACACGGGGCATGAGCGGGGGGTGGGCGGCGGGAGGGATAGAGCCACGGGGCATGAGCGGGGGGAGGGATAGAGACACGGGGCATGAGCGGGGGGTGGGCGGCGGGGGTTTATAGACTGATGGGGCATGAGCGGGGGTGGGCGGTGGGAGGGATAGACACACGGGGCGTGACCGGGGGTGGGCGGCAGGAGGGATAGACACGCAGGGGGTGGGCGGGATGCAGGGATAGACACACGGGGGTGGGCGGGAGGGAGGGATAGACACACGGTGCATTTGCGGGAGGGAGAGAGACACACGGGGCATGAGCGGGGTTGGGCGGGAGGGCGAAAGACACACTTGGCATGAGCGGGGGCTGGGCGGGAGGGGGAGAGACACACGGGGCATGAGCAGGGGGTGGGCGGGAGGGGGAGAGACACACAGGGCATAAGTGGGGGGTGGGCGGGAGGGGGAGAGACACACGGGGCATGAGCGGGGGTGGGGGGGAGGAGAGAGACACACGGGGCATGAGCGGGGGGTCGGCGGCGGAAGGGATAGAGACACGGGGCAAGAGCGGGGGGTGGGCGGCGGGAGGGATAGAGACACAGGGCATGAGCGGGGGGTGGGCGGCGGGAGGGATAGAGACACGGGGCATGAGTGGGGGGTCAGCAGCGTGAGGGATAGACACACGGGGCATGAGCGGGGGGTCGGGGGGTGGGGAAGAGGGGAGAGACACACGGGGCATGAGCGGGGTTGGGGGGGAGGGTCAGAGACACACGGGGCATGAGCGGGGGGTGCGCGGCGGGAGGGATAGAGACACGGGGCATGAGCGGGAGGGAGAGAGACACACGGGGCATGAGCAGAGGGTGGGCGGCGGGAGGGATAGACACACGGGGCATGAGCAGGGGGTGGGCGGCGGGAGGGATAGACACACGGAGCATTAGCAGCGGGAGGGATAGACACACGGGGCATGAGCGGGGGGTGGGCGGCGGGAGGGATAGACACACGGGGCATGAGTGGGTTTGGGCGGCGGGAGGGATAGAGACACGGGGCATGAGCGGGAGGGAGAGAGACACACGGGGCATGAGCAGAGGGTGGGCGGCGGGAGGGATAGACACACGGGGCATGAGCAGGGGGTGGGCGGCGGGAGGGATAGACACACGGAGCATTAGCAGCGGGAGGGAGAGACACACGGGGCATGGGGGGTGGGGGGAGCGGAGAGACACACAGGGCATGAGCGGGGGTGGGGGGGAGGGTCAGAGACACACGGGGCATGAGCGGGGGGTGCGCGGCGGGAGGGATAGAGACACGGGGCATGAGCGGGAGGGAGAGAGACACACGGGGCATGAGCAGAGGGTGGGCGGCGGGAGGGATAGACACACGGGGCATGAGCAGGGGGTGGGCGGCGGGAGGGATAGACACACGGAGCATTAGCAGCGGGAGGGATAGACACACGGGGCATGAGCGGGGGGTGGGCGGCGGGAGGGATAGACACACGGGGCATGAGTGGGTTTGGGCGGCGGGAGGGATAGAGACACGGGGTATGAGCGGGGGGTGGGCGGCAGGAGGGATAGACACACGGGGCTTGAGCGGGGGGTGGGCGGCGGGAGGGATAGAGACACGGGGCATGAGCGGGGGGAGGGATAGAGACACGGAGCATGAGCGGGGGGTGGGCCCCGGGAGGGATAGACACACGGGGCATAAGCGGGGGGTGGGCGGCAGGAGGGATAGACACACGGGGCATGAATGGGGGTGGGCGGCGGGAGGGAAAGACACGCATGGGGTGGGGGGGAGGGAGGGATAGACACACGGGGCATGAGCAGGGGGTGGGCGGCAGGAGGGATAGAGACACGGGGCATGAGCTGGGGGTGGGCGGCGGGAGGGATAGAGACACGGGGCATGAGCGGGGGGTGGGCGGCGGGAGGGATAGAGACACGGGGCATGAGCAGAGGGTGGGCGGCGGGAGGGATAGAGACACGGGACATGAGCAGGGGGTGGGTGGCGGGAGGGATAGAGACACATGGCATGAGCGGGGGTGGGCGGAGGGAGGGATAGAGACACGGGGCATGAGCGGGAGGGATAGAGACACGGGGCATGAATGGGGGAGGGATAGAGACACTGGGCATGAGCGGGGGGAGGGATAGAGACATGTGGCATGAGCGGGGGGTGCGCGGCGGGAGGAATAGACACACGGGGCATGAGCGGGGGGTGGGCGGCTTGAGTAATAGAGACACGGGGCATGAGCGGGGGAGGGAGAGACACACGGGGCATGAGCGGTGGGTGGGCAGGAGGGGGAGAGACACACAGGGCATGAGTGGGGGTGGTTGGGAGGGGAGAGACACACGGGGCATGAGAGGGGGTGGGGGGGAGGGGAGAGACACATGGGGCATGAACGGGGGGTGGGCGGCGGGAGGGACAGAGACACGGGGCATGAGCGGGGGCGGGCGGCGGGAGGGATAGAGACATGGGGCATGAGCGGTGTGTGGGCAGCAGGAGGGATAGAGACAACGGGGCATGAGCGGGTGGTGGGCGGCTTGAGGGATAGACACACGGGGCATGAGCGGGGGGTCGGGGTGTGGGGGGGAAGGGAGAGACATACGAGGCATGAGTGGGGGTGGGGGGAGGGGAGAGACACATGGGGCATGAACGGGGGTGGGGAGAGGGGAGAGACACACAGGGCATGAGCGGGGGTGGGGGGGAGCGGAGAGACACACAGGGTATGAGCGGGGGTGGGGGGAGGGGAGAGACACACGGGGCATGAGCGAGGGTGGGCGGCGGGAGGGATAGAGACACGGGGCATGAGCGGGAGGGAGGGAGACACACGATGCATGAGCGGGGGGTGGGCGAGAGGGGGAGAGACACACAGGGCATGAGCAGGGGGTGGGCGGCGGGAGGGACAGACACACGGGGCATGAGCAGGGGGTGGGTGGCGGGAGGGATAGAGACACGGGGCATGAGCGGAGGGTGGGCGGCGGGAGTGATAGACACATGGGGCATTTGCGGCGTGAGGGATAGACACACTGGGCATGAGCGGGGGTGGGCGGCGGGAGGGATAGACACACGGGGCATGAGCGGGGGGTGGGCGGCAGGAGGGATAGACACACGGGGCATGAGGGGGGGGGGGTGGGCAGTGGGAGGGATAGAGACACGGGGTATGAGCAGGGGGTGGGTGGCGGGAGGGATAGGGACACGGGGGATGAGCAGGGGGTTGGCGGCGGGAGGGATAGACACACGGGGCATTAGCTGCGGGAGGGATAGACACACGGGGCATGAGCGGGGGTGGGCGGCGGGAGGGATAGACACACAGGGCATGAGCGGGGGGTGGGCGGCAGGAGGGATAGACACATGGGGCATGAGCGGGGGGTGGGCGGTGGGAGGGATAGACACACGGGGTATGAGCGGGGTTGGGCGGCCGGAGGGATAGAGACACGGGGTATGAGCGGGGGGTGGGCGGCGGGAGGGATAGACACACGGGGCATGAGCGGGGGGTGGGCGGCGGGAAGGATAGAGACACGGGGCATGAGCGGGGAGTGGGCGGCGGGAGGGATAGAGACACGGGGCATGAGCGGGGGTGGGCGGCGGGAGGGATAGAGCCACGGGGCATGAGCGGGGGGAGGGATAGAGACACGGGGCATGAGCGGGGGGTGGGCGGCGGGGGTTTATAGACTGATGGGGCATGAGCGGGGGTGGGCGGTGGGAGGGATAGACACACGGGGCGTGACCGGGGGTGGGCGGCAGGAGGGATAGACACGCAGGGGGTGGGCGGGATGCAGGGATAGACACACGGGGGTGGGCGGGAGGGAGGGATAGACACACGGTGCATTTGCGGGAGGGAGAGAGACACACGGGGCATGAGCGGGGTTGGGCGGGAGGGCGAAAGACACACTTGGCATGAGCGGGGGCTGGGCGGGAGGGGGAGAGACACACGGGGCATGAGCAGGGGGTGGGCGGGAGGGGGAGAGACACACAGGGCATAAGCGGGGGGTGGGCGGGAGGGGGAGAGACACACGGGGCATGAGCGGGGGTGGGGGGGAGGAGAGAGACACACGGGGCATGAGCGGGGGGTCGGCGGCGGAAGGGATAGAGACACGGGGCAAGAGCGGGGGGTGGGCGGCGGGAGGGATAGAGACACAGGGCATGAGCGGGGGGTGGGCGGCGGGAGGGATAGAGACACGGGGCATGAGTGGGGGGTCAGCAGCGTGAGGGATAGACACACGGGGCATGAGCGGGGGGTCGGGGGGTGGGGAAGAGGGGAGAGACACACGGGGCATGAGCGGGGTTGGGGGGGAGGGGAGAGACACACGGGGCATGGGGGGTGGAGGGAGCGGAGAGACACACAGGGCATGAGCGGGGGTGGGGGGGAGGGTCAGAGACACACGGGGCATGAGCGGGGGGTGCGCGGCGGGAGGGAGAGAGACACACGGGGCATGAGCAGAGGGTGGGCGGCGGGAGGGATAGACACACGGGGCATGAGCAGGGGGTGGGCGGCGGGAGGGATAGACACACGGAGCATTAGCAGCGGGAGGGATAGACACACGGGGCATGAGCGGGGGTGGGCAGTGGGAGGGATAGACACACGGGGAATGAGCGGGGGGTGGGCGGCGGGAGGGATAGACACACGGGGCATGAGCGGGGGGTGGGCGGTGGTAGGGATAGACACACGGGCATGAGCGGGGTTGGGCGGCGGGAGGGATAGAGACACGGGGTATGAGCGGGGGGTGGGCGGCGGGAGGGATAGAGACACGGGGCATGAGCGGGGGGTTGGTGGCGGGAGGGATAGACACACGGGGCATTAGCGGCGGGAGGGATAGACACACGGGGCATGAGCGGGGGTGGGCTGCGGGAGGGATAGACACACGGGGCATGAGCGGGGGGTGGGCGGCGGGAGGGATAGACACACGGGGCATGAGTGGGGGGTGGGTGTTGGGAGGATAGACACACGGGGTATGAGCGGGGTTGGGCGGCGGGAGGGATAGAGACACGGGCCATGAGCTGGGGGTGGGCGGCGGGAGGGATAGAGACACGGGGCATGAGCGGGGGGTGGGCGGCGGGAGGGATAGAGACACGGGGCATGAGCAGAGGGTGGGCGGCGGGAGGGATAGAGACACGGGACATGAGCAGGGGGTGGGTGGCGGGAGGGATAGAGACACATGGCATGAGCGGGGGTGGGCGGAGGGAGGGATAGAGACACGGGGCATGAGCTGGAGGGATAGAGACACGGGGCATGAATGGGGGAGGGATAGAGGCACGGGGCATGAGCGGGGGGAGGGGAGAGACACATGGGGCATGAGCGGGGGTGGGGAGAGGGGAGAGACACACAGGGCATGAGCGGGGGTGGGGGGGAGCGGAGAGACACACAGGGCATGAGCGGGGGCGGGGGGAGGGGAGAGACACACGGGGCATGAGCGAGGGTGGGCGGCAGGAGGGATAGAGACACGGGGCATGAGCGGGAGGGAGGGAGACACACGATGCATGAGCGGGGGGTGGGCGGGAGGGGGAGAGACACACAGGGCATGAGCAGGGGGTGGGCGGCGGGAGGGACAGACACACGGGGCATGAGCAGGGGGTGGGCGGCGGGAGGGATAGAGACACGGGGCATGAGCGGGAGGGATAGAGACACGGGGCATGAATGGGGGAGGGATAGAGACACGGGGCATGAGCGGGGGGAGGGATAGAGACATGTGGCATGAGCAGGGGGTGCGCGGTGGGAGGAATAGACACACGGGGCATGAGCGGGGCGTGGGCGGCTTGAGTAATAGAGACACGGGGCATGAGCGGGGGAGGGAGAGACACACGGGGCATGAGTGGTGGGTGGGCAGGAGGAGGAGAGACACACAGGGCATGAGCGGGGGTGGTTGGGAGGGGAGAGACACACGGGGCATGAGAGGGGGTGGGGGGAGGGGAGAGACACATGGGGCATGAGCGGGGGGTGGGCGGCGGGAGGGATAGAGACACGGGGCATGAGCGGGGGGTGGGCGGCGGGAGGGATAGAGACACGGGGCATGAGCAGAGGGTGGGCGGCGGGAGGGATAGAGACACGGGGCATGAGCGGGGGGAGGGATAGAGACATGTGGCATGAGCGGGGGGAGCGCGGCGGGAGGAATAGACACACGGGGCATGAGCGGGGGTGGGCGGCTTGAGTAATAGAGACACGGGGCATGAGCGGGGGAGGGAGAGACACACGGGGCATGAGTGGTGGGTGGGCAGGAGGGGGAGAGACACACAGGGCATGAGCGGGGGTGGTTGGGAGGGGAGAGACACACGGGGCATGAGAGGGGGTGGGGGGGAGGGGAGAGACACATGGGGCATGAGCGGGGGGTGGGCGGCGGGAGGGATAGAGACACGGGGCATGAGCGGGGATGGGCGGCGGGAGGGATAGAGACATGGGGCATGAGCGGTGTGTGGGCAGTAGGAGGGATAGAGACAACGGGGCATGAGCGGGTGGTGGGCGTCTTGAGGGATAGACACACGGGGCATGAGCGGGGGGTCAGGGTGTGGGGGGGAAGGGAGAGACATACGAGGCATGAGTGGGGGTGGGGGGGAGGGGAGAGACACATGGGGCATGAGCGGGGGTGGGGAGAGGGGAGAGACACACAGGGCATGAGCGGGGGTGGGGGGGAGCGGAGAGACACACAGGGCATGAGCGGGGGCGGGGGGAGGGGAGAGACACACGGGGCATGAGCGAGGGTGGGCGGCAGGAGGGATAGAGACACGGGGCATGAGCGGGAGGGAGGGAGACACACGATGCATGAGCGGGGGGTGGGCGGGAGGGGGAGAGACACACAGGGCATGAGCAGGGGGTGGGCGGCGGGAGGGACAGACACACGGGGCATGAGCAGGGGGTGGGCGGCGGGAGGGATAGAGACACGGGGCATGAGCGGGAGGGATAGAGACACGGGGCATGAATGGGGGAGGGATAGAGACACGGGGCATGAGCGGGGGGAGGGATAGAGACATGTGGCATGAGCAGGGGGTGCGCGGTGGGAGGAATAGACACACGGGGCATGAGCGGGGCGTGGGCGGCTTGAGTAATAGAGACACGGGGCATGAGCGGGGGAGGGAGAGACACACGGGGCATGAGTGGTGGGTGGGCAGGAGGGGGAGAGACACACAGGGCATGAGCGGGGGTGGTTGGGAGGGGAGAGACACACGGGGCATGAGAGGGGGTGGGGGGAGGGGAGAGATACATGGGGCATGAGCGGGGGGTGGGCGGCGGGAGGGATAGAGACACGGGGCATGAGCGGGGGTGGGCGGCGGGAGGGATAGAGACATGGGGCATGAGCGGTGTGTGGGCAGTAGGAGGGAAAGAGCCAATGGGGCATGAGCGGGTGGTGGGCGGCTTGAGGGATAGACACACGGGGCATGAGCGGGGGGTCAGGGTGTGGGGGGGAAGGGAGAGACATACGAGGCATGAGTGGGGGTGGGGGGGAGGGGTGAGACACATGGGGCATGAGCGGGGGTGAGGAGAGGGGAGAGACACACAGGGCATGAGCGGGGGTGGGGGGGAGCGGAGAGGCACACAGGGCATGAGCGGGGGTGGGGGGAGGGGAGAGACACACGGGGCATGAGCGAGGGTGGGCGGCGGGAGGGATAGAGACACGGGGCATGAGCGGGAGGGAGGGAGACACACGATGCATGAGCGGGGGGTGGGCGGGAGGGGGAGAGACACACAGGGCATGAGCAGGGGGTGGGCGGCGGGAGGGACAGACACACGGGGCATGAGCAGGGGGTGGGCGGCGGGAGGGATAGAGACACGGGGCATGAGCGGAGGGTGGGCGGCGGGAGGGATAGACACATGGGGCATTTGCGGCGTGAGGGATAGACACACTGGGCATGAGCGGGGGTGGGCGGCGGGAGGGATAGACACACGGGGCATGAGCAGGGGGTGGGCGGCAGGGGGGATAGACACACGGGGCATGAGCGGGGTTGGGCAGTGGGAGGGATAGAGACACGGGGTATGAGCAGGGGGAGGGATAGAGACACGGGGCATGAGCGGGGGGTGGGCGGCGGGGGGGATAGAGCCACGGGGCATGAGCGGGGGGAGGGATAGAGACACGGGGCATGAGCGGGGGGTGGGCGGCGGGGGTTTATAGACAGATGGGGCATGAGCGGGGGTGGGCGGTGGGAGGGATAGACACACGGGGCGTGACCGGGGGTGGGCGGCAGGAGGGATAGACACGCAGGGGGTGGGCGGGATGCAGGGATAGACACACGGGGTGGGCGGGAGGGAGGGATAGAGACACGGGGCATGAGCGGAGGGTGGGCGGCGGGAGGGATAGAGACACAGGGCATGAGCGGGGGGTGGGCGGCGGGAGGGATAGAGCCACGGGGCATGAGCGGGGGGAGGGATAGAGACACGGGGCATGAGCGGGGGGTGGGCGGCGGGGGTTTATAGACAGATGGGGCATGAGCGGGGGTGGGCGGTGGGAGGGATAGACACACGGGGCGTGACCGGGGGTGGGCGGCAGGAGGGATAGACACGCAGGGGGTGGGCGGGATGCAGGGATAGACACACGGGGTGGGCGGGAGGGAGGGATAGACACACGGTGCATTTGCGGGAGGGAGAGAGACACACGGGGCATGAGCGGGGTTGGGCAGGAGGGCGAAAGACACACTTGGCATGAGCGGGGGCTGGGCGGGAGGGGGAGAGACACACGGGGCATGAGCAGGGGGTGGGCGGGAGGGGGAGAGACACACAGGGCATAAGCGGGGGGTGGGCGGGAGGGGGAGAGACACACGGGGCATGAGCGGGGGTGGGGGGGAGGAGAGAGACACACGGGGCATGAGCGGGGGGTGGGCGGCGGAAGGGATAGAGACACGGGGCAAGAGCGGGGGGTGGGCGGCGGGAGGGATAGAGACACAGGGCATGAGCGGGGGGTGGGCAGCGGGAGGGATAGAGACACGGGGCATGAGCGGGGGGTCGGCAGCATGAGGGATAGACACACGGGGCATGAGCGGTGGGTCGGGGGGTGGGGAAGAGGGGAGAGACACACGGGGCATGAGCGGGGGTGCGGGGGGAGGGGAGAGACACACGGGGCATGGGGGGTGGGGGGAGCGGAGAGACACACAGGGCATGAGCGGGGGTGGGGAGGGGAGAGACACACGGGGCATGAGCGGGGGGTGCGCGGCGGGAGGGATAGAGACACGGGGCATGAGCGGGGAGTGGGCGGCGGGAGGGATAGAGACACAGGGCATGAGCGGGGGGTGGGCGGCGGGAGGGATAGAGCCACGGGGCATGAGCGGGGGGAGGGATAGAGACACGGGGCATGAGCGGGGGGTGGGCGGCGGGGGTTTATAGACAGATGGGGCATGAGCGGGGGTGGGCGGTGGGAGGGATAGACACACGGGGCGTGACCGGGGGTGGGCGGCAGGAGGGATAGACACGCAGGGGGTGGGCGGGATGCAGGGATAGACACACGGGGTGGGCGGGAGGGAGGGATAGACACACGGTGCATTTGCGGGAGGGAGAGAGACACACGGGGCATGAGCGGGGTTGGGCAGGAGGGCGAAAAAAACACTTGGCATGAGCGGGGGCTGGGCGGGAGGGGGAGAGACACACGGGGCATGAGCAGGGGGTGGGCGGGAGGGGGAGAGACACACAGGGCATAAGCGGGGGGTGGGCGGGAGGGGGAGAGACACACGGGGCATGAGCGGGGGCGGGGGGGAGGAGAGAGACACACGGGGCATGAGCGGGGGGTGGGCGGCGGAAGGGATAGAGACACGGGGCAAGAGCGGGGGGTGGGCGGCGGGAGGGATAGAGACACAGGGCATGAGCGGGGGGTGGGCGGCGGGAGGGATAGAGACACGGGGCATGAGCGGGGGGTCGGCAGCGTGAGGGATAGACACACGGGGCATGAGCGGTGGGTCGGGGGGTGGGGAAAAGGGGAGAGACACACGGGGCATGAGCGGGGGTGCGGGGGGAGGGGAGAGACACACGGGGCATGGGGGGTGGGGGGAGCGGAGAGACACACAGGGCATGAGCTGGGGTGGGGAGGGGAGAGACACACGGGGCATGAGCGTGGGTTGCGCGGCGGGAGGGATAGACACACGGGGCATGAGCAGGGGGTGGGCGGCGGGAGGGATAGACACACGGAGCATTAGCGGCGGGAGGGATAGACACACGGGGCATGAGCGGGGGTGGGCGGTGGGAGGGATAGACACACGGGGAATGAGCGGGGGGTGGGCGGCGGGAGGGATAGACACACGGGGCATGAGCGGGGGGTGGGCGGCGGGAGGGATAGACACACGGGCATGAGCGGGGTTGGGCGGCGGGAGGGATAGAGACACGGGGTATGAGTGGGGGGTGGGCGGCAGGAGGGATAGAGACACGGGGCATGAGCGGGGGGTTGGCGGCGGGAGGGATAGACACATGGGGCATTAGCAGCGGGAGGGATAGACACACGGGGCATGAGCGGAGGTGGGCTGCGGGAGTGATAGACACACGGGGCATGAGCGGGGGGTGGGCGGCGGGAGGGATAGACACACGGGGCATGAGCGGGGGGTGGGTGGTGGGAGGGATAGACACACGGGGTATGAGCGGGGTTGGGCGGCGGGAGGGATAGAGACACGGGCTTTGAGCGGAGGGTGGGCGGCGGGAGGGATAGACACACGGGGCATGAGCGGGGGGTGGGCGGCGGGAGGGATAGAGACACGGGGCATGAGCGGGGGGTGGGCGGCGGGAAGGATAGAGCCACGGGGCATGAGCAGGGGGTGGGCGGTGGGAGGGATAGACACACGGAGCATGAGTGGGAGGGAGAGAGACACACAGGGCGTGAGCGGGGCTGGGCGGGAGGGGGAGAGACACACAGGGCATGAGCGGGGGGTGGGGGGGAGGGGAGAGACACTCGGGACATGAGGGGGGTGCGGGGGGGCACAGCCACACGGGGCATGAGCGGGGGTGGAGGGAGGGGAGAGACACACAGGGCATGAGCAGGGGTGGGGGGAGGGGAGAGACACATGGGGCATGAGCGGGGATGGGGGGAGGGAAGAGACACACGGGGCATGAGGGGGGTGGGCGGCGGGAGGGATAGAGACACAGGGCATGAGCGGGAGGGAGAGAGACACACGGGGCATGAGCGGGGGGTGGGCGGGAGGAAGAGAGACACACGGGGCATGAGTGGGGGTGGGGGGGAGGGGACAGACACACGGGGCATGAGCGGGGGTGGAGGGAGGGGAGAGACACACAGGGCATGAGCGGGGTGGGGGAGGGGAGAGACACACGGGGCATGAGCGGGGATGGGGGAGGGTAGAGACACACGTGGCATGAGGGGGGTGGGCGGCGGGAGGGATAGAGACACGGGGCATGAGCGGGAGGGAGAGAGACACACGGGGCATGAGCGGGGGGTGGGCGGCGGGAGGGATAGACACACGGGGCATGAGCAGGGTTGGGCGGCGGGAGGGATAGAGACACAGGGTATGAGCGAGGCGTGGGCAGCGGGAGGGATAGACACACGGGGCATGAGCAGGGGGTGGGAGGCGGGAGGGATAGAGACACGGGGCATGATCGGGGGGTGTGCGGCGGGAGGGATAGAGTCACGGGGCATGAGCGGGGGGGCGCCGGGAGGGATAGAGACACGGGCATGAGCGGGGGGAGGGATAGAGACACAGGGCATCAGCAGGGGGTGGGCGGCGGGAGGGATAGACACACGGAGCATGAGTGGGAGGGAGAGAGACACACGGGGCGTGAGCGGTGTTGGGCGGGCGGGGGAGAGACACACAGGGCATGAGCGGGGGGTGGGCGGGAGGGGGAGAGACACACGGGGCATGAGCGGGGGTGGGGGGGAGGGGGAGAGACACACGGGGCATGAGCGGGGGGTGGGCGGCGTGAGGAATAGACACACGGGGCATGAACAGGGGGTCAGGGGGTGTGGGAGAGGGGAGAGACACTTGGGGCATGAGCGGGGGTGGGGGGGAGGGGACAGACACACGGGGCATGAGCGGGGGTGGAGGGAGGGGAGAGACACACAGGGCATGAGCGGGGGTGGGGGGAGGGGAGAGACACACGGGGCATGAGCGGGGATGGGGGGAGGGAAGAGACACACGGGGCATGAGGGGGGGTGGGCGGCGGGAGGGATAGAGACACGTGGCATGAGCGGGAGGGAGAGAGACACACGGGGCATGAGCAGGGGGTTGGCGGCAGGAGGGATAGACACACGGGGCATGAGCAGGGGGTGGGCGGCGGGAGAGATTGAGACACGGGGCATGAGCGGGGTTGGGCGGCGGGAGGGATAAACACACGGGGCATTAGCGGCGGGAGGGATAGACACACGGGGCATGAGCGGGGGGTGGGCGGCGGGAGGGATAGACACACGGGGCATGAGTGGGGTTGGGCAGCGGGAGGGATAGAGACACAGGGTATGAGCGAGGCATGGGCGGCGGGAGGGATAGACACACGGGGCATGAGCAACGGGTGGTAGGCGGGAGGGATAGAGACACGGGGCATGATCGGGGGGTGGGCGGCGGGAGGGATAGAGTCACGGGTCATGAGCGGGGGGGGCGCCGGGAGGGATAGAGACACAGGGCATGAGCGGGGGGAGGGATAGAGACACGGGGCATGAGCAGGGGGTGGGCGGCGGGAGGGATAGACACACGGAGCATGAGTGGGAGGGAGAGAGACACACGGGGCGTGAGCGGGGTTGGGCGGAGGGGGAGAGACACACGGGGCATGAGGGGGGGTGGGCGGCGGGAGGGATAGAGACACGGGGCATGAGCGGGGGGTGGGCGGGAGGGGGAGAGACACACGGGGCATGAGCAGGGGGTTGGCGGCAGGAGGGATAGACACACGGGCATGAGCAGGGGGTGGGCGGCGGGAGAGATAGAGACACGGGGCATGAGCGGGGTTGGGCGGCGGGAGGGATAGACACACGGGGCATTAGCAGCGGGAGGGATAGACACACGGGGCATGAGCGGGGGGTGGGCGGCGGAGGGATAGACACACGGGGCATGAGTGGGGTTGGGCGGCGGGAGGGATAGAGACACAGGGTATGAGCGAGGCGTGGGCGGCGGGAGGGATAGACACACGGGGCTTGAGCAGGGGGTGGGAGGCAGGAGGGATAGAGACACGGGGCATGATCGGTGGGTGGGCGGCGGGAGGGATAGAGTCACGGGGCATGAGCGGGGGGGCGCCGGGAGGGATAGAGACACAGGGCATGAGCGGGGGGAGGGATAGAGACACGGGGCATGAGCAGGGGGTGGGCGGCGGGAGGGATAGAAGCACGGAGCATGAGTGGGAAGGAGAGAGACACACGGGGCGTGAGCGGGGTTGGGCGGGAGGGGGAGAGACACACGGGGCATGAGCGGGGGGTGGGCGGGAGGGGGAGAGACACACAGGGCATGAGCGGGGGGTGGGCAGGAGGGGGAGAGACACACGGGGCATGAGCGGGGGGTGGGCGGGAGGGGTAGAGACACACAGGGCATGAGCGGGGGGTGGGCATGAGGGGGAGAGACACACAGGGCATGAGCGGGGGGTGGGCGGGAGGGGGAGAGACACACGGGGCATGAGCGGGGGGTGGGCGGGAGGGGGAGAGACACACTGGGCATGAGTGGGGGGTGGGCGGGAGGGAGAGAGACACACGGGGCATGAGCGGGGGGTGGTCGGGAGGGGGAGTGACACACGGGGCATGAGTGGGGGTGGGCAGGAGGGGGAGAGACACACGGGTATGAGCGGGGGGTGGCCGGGAGGGGGAGAGACACACGGGGCATGAGTTGGGGTGGGGGGAGGGAGAGAGACACACGGGGCATGAGCGGGGGGTGGGCGGGAAGGGGAGAGACACACCTGGCATGAACAGGGGTGGGCGGGAGACAGAGAGACACACGGGGCATGAGCAGGGGGTGGGCGGGAGGGGGAGAGACACATGGGGCATAAGCGGGGGGTGGGCGGGAGGGGGAGAGACACACGGGGCTGAGCGGGGGAGGGGGGAGGGAGAGAGACACACGGGGCATGAGCAGGGGGTGGGGGGAGGGAGAGAGACACACAGCGTTCGTGTGCAGGCGGCAGATCCCGCTCCTCGGCCCTCCGCTGGCCACTGTGTGCCGATGGAGTGAGCGGGGGGCTGGAGGAACAGGGGAGACACCGAGCATGAGTTGGGGTGGGGGGACAAGAAGGACACACGGGGCATGAGCGGGGGTGGGAGGAACAGGAGACAGACACCGGCGGACTTACTGTGCAGGTGGCAGATCCCGCTCCTGTTGACAAAGCCTCTCATGCGAGGAACAAAGATGGCTGGCGTCTCTGAAGCCAGACACACTGCACGCTTTCACTGCATCCAATGAGAGAGCACATCAGATGTCGGCGGACATCACGCAAGCTGCTTGCCCAATCACCGTCTTGTCTGCGGAGCGAACAAGCAAGTGTGTTTGCGAAGCGAACACAGATATCACTAATTCTTTTCACTTACATTTTTGTCATTTTTTTAAAAACTACTTGATGGATTTACACCAAATAACGCAAAGCACGCTTTTGAGACCAAGCTGCCACTCCTGCCGCAAATTTGCTGTAAATCCGTCCAGCGGTTTGGGCTGTAGGTGTGAGCAAATTTTTTTCCCATTATGTCTATGGGAAAAAACAAACGTTTTGGGACCCCCCCTATACCTTTTCCCCCCCTGGACGAATCCTCACCAAACTTTGCAAAAAATATTCAGAGTGGGCCATATACTTTTTTTGCAAAGTTTGGTGAGGATTCGTCCAGGGGGAGCGAAGCTATAAGCCGCCCAAAAAGTGCTCTTCCTATGGAAACACCAACTTAACCATAACTACATGGCCACTACCGTATATATATATATATATATATATATGAGAGTAACAACTGATGTGCCTCGTATGTAGTAACATATGGGGGTTGAGTGTCCATTGTTCCCCCCCTTTTTTTGCACAATTCAATTTTCCTCTGATTTTGTTTATTTTGAATCGATTGTGAATTCCATATGGTGATTTAGTGCCTACCCATTCCTTGTGTAATTAGGATTCTACTTATGTCCGATCTTGATTACTCTGAATTGATTGTGAATCTTATATTTCTTCGTTTTCTTCTGTTTTTTCTGTCCACAGTATTGCATTAGGTATGCATTGTTGTTCTATATATGAATTAAGCAATTCTCAATCTAGTCGTTTTTTGTAAATAATTTTAATGACTCCCATCATTTAAGTTATTTAAATTATTCTGCTAAATGGCAAGCGTTGCATCCGCACATAGAGTTCCAATTAGTATGGGTTTTATAAATAACCGAGTCATGACACATCTTGGGATTTTCAGAAATACTCTTGGTACATCAGTATTTAGAATAACATCTATCAGAAATAATTGTGTGTTGTTGCACAGCTTATGACAGTTCATCTGAAAAAAATGTTTGCACTTTGCACTGAATCATGAATATGTGGTCATGCACTATGCATTTCAGTGTATTTAATTGCACTTTGCACTTTAAAACAGTGAGATTTCTCACCTGCATCATGCACTTTGTTACATTTGAGTATGATATAGGAATAGTGATAAGGTACCATTTCCTTAGTTTGGCACGTCTTGGTGTCTTGCACAGAGTAATATAGAAAACTGTATTTCATATTGGACTAAATGGCATATGACATAATAATTTGCATTGCTTCTAAAATAAGATGTTGGACAATTTTCATATACACAATTGCACCTTGCACTTTGTGAGAGCTCTTTATGATATGAGCATTTATAAAGTATACTCCCATTATGGGAAATTGCAGCGTTCATTTTAGTATGTCTCATAATTAAGAATTATATCATCTGATGTTTTCTTTTACTGTATTTTACTGGTGAATGTCTCACAAAGGTCGAGTAGAGACTTAGTACTCTTTCTGTGCTCATGGGAACGGAATGATTGTTGTAATATAGTGCGTGCCTAATGCATGGGGAAAACCATGGGACCATTACGGTGAGACTCATGATTCTTTTTTAAAATGAACAGCTACGATATTCTCTTAAAACTAATGGGAATCTTCACACATGTGTGTAGATCCGTACTTTCATTTCACAGTATGTTTCATTTCTTAGTGGAGCATCTGTTCCAAGCTCTGCTGGTCCATTGTCGACTTAAGCCTGCAATTATCCCATCAGTCTTTCTTCTTCCAAAGTTAATGGTCATCCATTTGCTTATCTCAGGGAACAGGCCCCAATATAACTCCTTCCTGGTCCCTGCATGTGTGTTCTGAATAGAAACTGGGCCCATCTCAGGAAATAGAAACTTAAAGTCATGCCTCTTGCAACAGAAATTCATATTTGTGAAGGTGATTCTGTGTAGAATCAGCCTTTAATTTTTCTTGGCTTTATCAATTGCAGGCAAGGCCCACTCGGTATGTGAATTTCACTTTAATAATTTGAAACATCCTTTTTAATGTGGCAGCTGAAAATGAAATGCTGCCTTTTTGTCTGACAGCTCACAGTGTGGCTTTCCAATTCCCTTCTGCAGCCTGGTTTCATTTTTCGCATATTCCTTGTTCCAACTGCAGAAGTACATACATTCAATAGGCACATTAGCAGTGCTGACATTTCTGATGCTGCATTTTCAGCCTGCTAGTTTGCCTTTCCATGACAAGAAGGTATTTCTGTACATTTTGAGCATAATATGGCCTTTCAATTAATTTGATCCTGCGGTTGCCATTAAACCCCTCAAAATGCCTTCCTCTATCATTAAATGCAAACTTTATGCAAAAAAAAAAAATGCAGGAGGCATTTATATTTTTCCACCAATTTAGTGGTGGAGTAAAGGTGAGGTGACCTATGCTTTTCTCTCCACTTTTCTCCTTCCCCGTGGAGAAGATGAATATTGCCTAGATGAGATGTAACCTTGTGCACTTAAGTGCAAATGCACGTGGTTGCTCCAGGCAATTCATGCAACCTTGTGTCAGCTCTCTTGTAGGAACATAGAAAAGGGGCCCTGGTGCCAATTAACTGCTCTGTGCAGAATTGTTGATGAAAGTTGTATTATAGGAACAGATATATTGTATATATCAGGGCTACGTTGTAAGTGGAGGTCTCAGGGCTAAGGAGTAAGTGGAGGGAGAGATGCAGATACTGCCTGTAAGAGCTTGCTTTATCATCCTTGTTGTTGCACTGATTTCCACCTGTGTTCTGCATACATCTTTATTCTTCTTATTTTGTATATGGAGAAGGCTGCTCCATGATGCACGGCTGAGCGCATCAAGGTGATGAATCTGTTTTTTAAATTTTAAATTTTTCTATTGAGCATTTGTACATTATTTTATACAATAGAATTGTGTTTCAAAGCGCCACAAGGATAAATGGGAAGGGAACAGGGGAAATAATAACAGTGGCAAAAAAACAACAGTAATATATATTTATATGCAGTCGTGGTCCTACTAGGCCTTGTTGCATTTGTCCAGGCAAGTGCATTGAAGAGAAGTGCAGGGGAAGGGGATGGAAGGAGGAGCAGGAGGAGAGCCTCACGCTAAGTGCTAGCACAGGCAACTCTCAAGGGTGATATGTGGATACGCCAGGCAGGGTTCTGTAGGGCTGTGCAGTGGTGGGAGGGGTGCTGGTATTGACTGGCGGAAGGGCCTGAGATCCTGTGAGGTTCTTAAGGATTAGGCCACCGGTCACAGTGGCAGTGGGATGATTAGCAGGGAAGGGAAAGAGTGAAAGAGGTAGAGAAGAGCATAGTTTTGAGCAGTTTCCAGAACTTAAGGAGGTCCGGCTCAAGTCTGAGAGGGAAGGGAGACTATTCCAAAGGAGACACCAGCCGAGGAGAGAGACCCAACCCTCCCTCTCCCTGCTTGGAGAAGAGTTTGACAAGCAGAGAATTTGAATTACAGGCGTGTTGGGCTATAGCAGGGGAGTATTTAAAGAGGGAAAGTTGGAGACAGCATGGTCCCAGGCCACAGAAGGCCTTGTGGATGATGTAGAGTGACTTTAATTTGATCCTGCAGACACCGGGAGCCAGTGGAGAGATTTTAGGGCTGGAGAGATATGGTCCCTGGGCTTGAGGCCAAGGATAAATCTTGCAGGCCTATTCTGAATTAGCTGGAGGGGGTGAAGAGAGGAGAGAGGGAGATTGAGGTAGAGGCTGTTGCAGTAGTACACCCTGGAGAGGACCAGAGCTCTGGAGACATTGAGCTTCTGGGGGAAGGCCAGAAAAGGAAGAATGCCTCTGAGGAGGTGGAGCTGGAAGGGGGGCATTTTGGTAAGGTCTATGATGTGAGGCGTGAAGGAGAAAGCAGAGTCGAAGATGAACCTGAGGTTCTTGGCCTCACAAGATGGTGGGGTAGAGCGCCCAAAGAGGGCGGCCAGAGGGTAGCAGTAAAACAGGGCACAGGTGTCCTGACGAGGAGGATCTCCATGTTACTGGCATTGAGACAGAGATTGTTTGATGCACTCCATGCCTAAATGGCAGACAGACCGTCGGAAAGAGAGAGGAGGAAGAAGGGGAGGTAGAAGGAAGTTTGAAGGAAAGCTGAGTGTCATCTGCATAACACTGGAAATGACCAGAGAAGGAGGCAATCAGGTGAGCAAGAGGGTTTAGATAGATGTTGAAGAGCCATGGCAATAGAATAGAGCCGTGGGGATTGCCACAGGTAGAGAGGAGGGGGGAAAAAAGGCCCAATTGCAGCTGGGAAGGGCTGTTAGTGAGGAAGGAGGTCAGCCTGTCCAGTGTCCGGTCAGTGATGCCAAAGGTGTCACAGATTTGTTTTATGAGGATGGAATGGTTGACCGTGTCAAAGGCAGAGAAGAGATTGAAGAAAATGAGAACAGCAGTAAAGATGGAGTCAAGATTTACGAGCATGGTTTCACAGGTGTTCAGGAGAGCAGTTTCCGTGCCTCTGGATGCCCGGAATCCAGATTGGTGGTTATGAAGACAGCCAACAAGATCATTGTGGACGGTCAGTTGGGGGAGGACCAACTTTTCTAAGAGTTTACCCAGGAAGGGGGTTGTAAAGATAGGGCGATAGTTAGGCAGAAGAGGTCAGCAGACAGCTTTTTTAAGAGAGGGTGCATAAGGGAGTACTTGAGGGATAGAGGGAAAGAGCCAGTGGTGATGGAGTGATTACGGACGTCAGCAAGAGCTGGGCCGAGAGAGGAGATGTTGTCCTTAATGATTCTGGAGGAGCAGGGGAGCACCTGTTTGGAGGAGGCCATCATAGAGCAGACCTCTTTAGAGACCACATCTGGTGCTATGGGCAGGAGGGAGGAGTGTGAGGGGGTTGAAGGGTAAGGATAAGCCCTCTGATGTAGGGGAAGCCATTTTGTACCAGCCAGTGCTACTGTGTAAGTTAGAGTGAGAGTTGTAGAACTCATTAAATGAGCAGCACATTATTGTAATTGTCTTAGTGGTGCCATTTGCTAGTAGCTCATTATAAATGCACTATATGTCCTTAGATATTATGTTGACAAATTATTCTACAAAGCCTTATTTCAAAGCCGAACACTTCAAAATAAATTGGCATTCTTGAAATCACAGTACTTTTAATCATAGTTCGGGCGCCTGTCAGTAGAACGAACGTGCAAATGGTTGTGCTTTCGCTAATTCCCTCATGGCGGCCTGTTCTCTCCCCTGGGACGGTACAGGCCGAGAACGGCCGCTTGTTATTGTTTTCGGTCGGGCAGAGCAGGAGCCTGTGTAGTAGCTGAGTTACAGGTATCAGGCAGGGCAGGACCCTTCTGTGCATATGTTCATTGACATGCCAGGCACGTTTGCCTTCTATGAAAACCGTTTTGCCATTTAAAGGTTATTTAGAATGTGTGGGCGTTTGCCTCATGTCTAAATGCGCTTCTGTGCGTTGTACATGCCGATCACAAATTGTACACAAAAGTCACCTTAAAATGCAACAAGGGCGACACGATGAGCACATGAGTCAAAGGAAGAAACTACACACATAGACGCACACACATATACGCACGCGCAAGCACACACACCTCAAAATATGCATTTTGTTAGACAACAGATGTGGGCAAAAGCATTGCAAGACGCAGATATGGTTCACAATCATTGTACACGGGTCACACAGCGTACACATTAGTCACAAGAAGTAACCGTGGGCACCCCACTCCAACTAGTAGCTACCCAGAAGCTGTCTTAACTGCCCCAAACGAACCACCTAACTCACCAGGGCAGACAATGCTTTCAGCACCTGCCAGGGTGCAGAACGCTGCCCAATGAAGGAAAAAGCAGGAAAAGAAGGGCGGCGTCTGCAGCATTCCCGTGGAAAGTGAGGCCAGGTAGTTAAGATGTTTCATTAGCTAAAGAAGATGGTTGCCAGGAAGAGGGTGGGGGAGGATGGGAGACACAGCCAATGATCTGCATGGCGGCCCGATGTCAAAGGTCAAGAACCAAGGGTACTAAGATATAAGGAAGGAGCAGGGATGTTGGAGCTGATGGCAGAACATAGAAACGGGACTGCCAGGGCGAAGACACAGATCACAATGTGCACACATGGGTAACATGCGAACAGGCAGCTCAGAATGCAGACACAGATCACATTGTGCACACAATGCAGACACAGATCACAATGTGCACAATTGGGTAACATGCTGACGGGCATCTCAGAGTGCCGACACAGATCACAATGTGCACCCATGGGTAACATGCTGACGGGCATCTCAGAGTGCCGACACAGATCACAATGTGCACACACAGGTAACATGCTGACGGGCATCTCAGAGTGCCGACACAGATCACAATGTGCACACACGGGTAACATGCTGACGGGCATCTCAGAGTGCCGACACAGATCACAATGTGCACACACGGGTAACATGCTGACGGGCATCTCAGAGTGCCGACACAGATCACAATGTGCACACACGGGTAACATGCTGACGGGCATCTCAGAGTGCAGACACAGATCACAATGTGCACACACGGGTAACATGCTGACGGGCATCTCAGGACGCAGACACAGATCACAATGTGCACACACGGGTAACATGCTGACGGGCATCTCAGAGTGCAGACACAGATCACAATGTGCACACACGGGTAACATTCTGACGGGCATCTCAGAGTGCAGACACAGATCACAATGTGCACACACGGGTAACATGCTGACGGGCATCTCAGAGTGCAGACACAGATCACAATGTGCACACACGGGTAACATGCTGACGGGCATCTCAGAACGCAGACACAGATCACAATGTGCACACACGGGTAACATGCTGACACAGATCACAATGTGCACACACAGGTAACATGCTGACGGGCATCTCAGAATGCAGACACAGATCACAATTTGCACACACGGGTAACATGCTGACGGGCATTTCAGAGTGCAGACACAGATCACAATGTGCACACACGGGTAACATGCTGACGGGCATCTCAGAATACAGACACAGATCACAATGTGCACACACGGGTAACATGCTGACGGGCATCTCAGGCATCTCAGAGTGCAGACACAGATCACAATGTGCACACACGGGTAACATGCTGACGGGCATCTCAGAGTGCCGACACAGATCACAATGTACACACACGGGTAACATGCTGACGGGCATCTCAGAATGCAGACACAGATCACAATGTGCAATCATGGGTAACATGCTGACGGGCATCTCAGAATGCAGACACAGATCACAATGTGCACACATGGGTAACATGCTGACAGGCATCTCAGAATACAGACACAGATCACAATGTACACACATGGGTAACATGCTGACGGGCATCTCAGAGTGCCGACACAGATCACAATGTGCACACATGGGTAACATGTCGATGGGCATCTCAGAAGGCAGACACATGACACGCTGATTCACAGAGTGGTGCAAAGTGTATTTTTGCAGTGCAAAGTGACTTTGCACCACACTACATAATCCATGAATCAGACCTCCTGTGAACTAAACCGAGCCAGCAGTCATTTTTAACGTTCGATGTCTAAGTGTTGCAGGCAGACACGGAGATGTGTGTATGGATAAGTATTACACTGGTATAATAACACACTTATTACCTCCTCCTCCCTTTGACTCCATATCCAGAGCCGGTGATTGCCAGTGTCATGGCGGATGCAGCATTGTGGGTCTTCCTCATTTCATCACCTCACAGTGGCTCAAGCTCTGGTGTGGGCATGGTTAATTAAGTAGCATGGTTACTCATGGGTGGCTTTAAGGCAGAGTGTGGAAGTCTGGTTGGCAGTGGCTTTCCTGGGCAGCACACTGCCAAACTTAAGAGATTGTGTTCCGAAAAGCCTTGTTTTGCGATGATTCTAAGTGATGCGACCCGGCTGATTTTCGCATGAGAAAGTTGTGAACTATCAAAAGTTTGCACCTTTCCCATGCGAACACACTTACATACTAGTGGGGCTGCAGGGGTTTCCCCCGCAACCACCGCTCACTATACTGTAAAGTATAGTGATCGGGGTGTTGCAGGGGACACCCCTGGAGCCCCTGTTTTTTTTTCATATTTTTTTTTTTGCGGGTGTGCTGCGGGGGTGTCCCCCTCAACACCCCGCTCACTATGCCACACAATATAGTGAGCGGGGTGTTTCGGGGGACAACCCCGCAGCCCCCGCAGTCTTTTTTTTTTTTTTACTTACCTGCAATGCTACCACCAAAGGTTCGAACTTTTGGTATTTGAACCATTGGTGGTAGCATTCTTTCGGTCGTTTTGTACAGTCGGACCTTTTTTTCCGGCACAATCGTACAAAACCCTCTGCGAATGATAGGTGTGGGTGGATGGGTGTGTGTGTATGTGAAGTTGTATTGCTGTATGAAATAGATGTTCTCCCTCTGTGTGTTTTGGGCAGCAGCGGCATGTCCAGACTCCTTTGACTGGGGTCGCCCAGCATGAAGTACGAGCACACATACACATAATGATCATAGTTTAGGATAATGGCGTGGCCAATCAGATTCCAGGGGTTGCACGTGCCACCCCAGGCCACTCCCTGGACATGTCACTTTTGGGCAGTACACAATTCCTTTTGTTTGGGCTTGACCAATTCCGTTACATGGTTATGCACAGGTGGGTTTCCACAACCGGAAGGTTTGTGATCAGCCCTTACAGTGCTTGCGCGCACGGTGCCATCGGCATGCATACCTTAGCTTGTGAAAATAAAATGGGGGTGTGTGTTGTGTGCCGAATGTACTGTTGTACGGTATGTTCTTTGTTCCATTTGTGTTGCAGGTGCATGAGCTGCGCAGTTTAGCACGACATTTCTTTTGTCCTGTGCAGACAGGATGCGTATGTGTGCTGTATTTGGAGCTGTGTTGTTGTACTTAGTTCTCGGTGTGTTGCTTGCAGCAGATCGTATGTGTTGCACAGTTATGCCCTGACATGTTTCCATCGGGTGCACATTATTGCACGTGTCTCGCATGTAGATTGTGCTATTACCGGATGTGTGTGCATGTTATATGGTATGCATTTCATTTCATATGTTTGGCCACCTCTACAACGCATAGACTGTAGAAAAGTAATTCTGTTTATCTCTCTGCACCTACTGGGCAGGTTTATAAATGTCGATACATGTTGTTATCCTTAAAAAGTGAATAGCTCGAGGCTGGATGATGCATTTTTAATGTGTTTTTTTGCCAAGAGCCAAGTTGCACAGCAACAATCAACGAAAGAGAATAGGACAATTTTGAGATACATTTTGGGTTAAATAGTATATTTTGCAGTCTATACATGCAAAAAAAAAAAACATTTTCATCAATCTCATTCGGCACAGAAAGATTTGTTCCAAATCACTGTCATTATGTCACACATTTGTGGTACTTCATTTTCGAGTCTGCAGTGGCTGAAATTGAATGGTGACAAGACTGAGCTCTTATTAGTTGGCACTTCTTAGGTGGCCTCTATCTGGAAAACCCAGTGTTGACTTTCCTCTCTCGGCCCCTTCCCTACACCTGTTGCCGTGGTTAGGGACCTGGGAGTTAAGATCTCGGCGACCTTGTCTACAGACACGCAGGTGAGCTCGGTTTGTCAAGATGGGCATTTGAAGCTTAATATCCTGCAGAAGACCCTTCTGTTCTTTCCATCCCACCTGCGTGCCCCTGTGGTTGTCGCCTCTATCTCTGGAACCTTAGAGTACTGTAACACGCTTTTCTTGTCTCAGCCTGCTTATATTCTCCACTGTCCCCAAGTACTGCAGAACACCGCTGCAAGAGTGGTAACAGGTATTTCTGTTCGGGACCATATGATATGATAAGTCATTTATAATGCGCCTCTACACAAGTGTTTCTAGGCGTGACAAGGGAGGGAAGACAGAGGGTACATAAGACAAACCATCTTACTAGGCCTTGTGTCATTCAGATTGTGCAAGTGCAAGAATGAGAAGTGCAAGGGGAAAAGGCGGGGGGAGTGCAAGAGAGAGGGGAGGGGAAAACAGGGCAGCAATGCTCTGAGTAAGTGCAGCCAGGGCAGCGTGGCTCTGTGTAGTGCAAGGAGACAGAGACTCTAGGGTTGCGGTTACAGCCCCTAAGTATGTGGTATGCCCAGAGGCAGTGAAAGGGTTACTGATCAAGGAAGGGCCTGGTACCCAGTGAGACTCTGAGGGTAGCCAAGCATCCAGTCAGTACAGCAGACAGGTAGGTCAGGTATGTCAGCAGGGGAGGGAGAGAGAGAGAAAGCAGAGGAGAAGAGGAACATTTTGAGTTGCTTTCGGAACTTCAGGTGGTCCGGCTCAAGTTTGAGAGGGGCAGGGAGGCCAATCCAGACGGAGGCACCTGCAGAGGAAAAAGATCTTTCCCCCACTGTCTGCCTGGAGAAGCGTCTAACCCTTAGAGAGTTGGAGGTAGCTAAGCAAAGGCCTCGAGAATTAAGGTATTTTGGAACAGAGCGTTGGATGTAGCACGGGCCCCAGCCCCAGAAGGCCTTGTGAACAATATAAAGGGTCTTGAACTTGATCCTTGCAGCCACTGGGAGCCAGTGGAGAGAGTTCAGGGCTGGAGAGATACAGTCCCTGGGCTTGAGGCTGTAGGGTATTTTGTGGAGATTTGGGGCCTGACGGTATTTTCTTACCGCCGAAAAATAACTTAGCAACAATCACTCCTTGTATTCAGATTGGGCCATGTACAATAACAATACAGTGGACATGCATTATTTCAGCACACAGACATGCGTATTTGGTATGCGTGGTTGGTATGCGTGGTTGGTGGTATTTTGGTGAGCATAATTCCCTTGTTTTATTTGTGGCCCCAATATCCAGAACCCCTTATTTTTGTTTAGATTTTTCGTGTAATCACTAGAGAGACCTCAGGCTTGCATTTCAAGAACACCACATTTTCATTTTTAGTGTGCCACCATGGGCAATTTCTCTCTGTCTTATCTACGGCAGCGAGCTATCATGTGGTATTTTCACTATCTTATATACGGTAGTGAACTATGTCCCGGGCCTCCCTTTTTTGCCGACTCATAGACCTCCGACAAACTACAACACACACAGTTAGTTATAATTGCTCATACTGAATTACATTGTGCACACGGCTGCAGCCAAATTTGATGTTTAGCTACCTTGAAAATGACAATTGCACTGTCTAAACATCTCCCCACATCATCAGCACTGTATTGGTAAATATAAAACACACCACCCGTCTGCTTTCAAATATTTTTGTGTATTATAAAAGTTGCGTTTAAACACGATCTCACTTTTTACAGAAATAAATAAAATAGCACAGTAACAGCATTGTCTGTGATACACTGAAAAGAGAGTGGCGGAGACAAGAACTCAATTTGCAACATTAAACATGTGAGTAAAGCACAGGAATCTCTTTTCCTACACTGACTGAATATTCTCGTACACACTCAGCCCCCACACTTCTGTAATTACCTTATCTGTTCAGCATGAGTTTTCTCCAGCTGTTCTCTTTCTGAATTTGGCTCCCTTGAAGATTAACCCCAGTGAAAACAAGTGTCTTTCGTTCTCAAACCGGGGTTATTGCCTGGAATTCTCAGCTTTTGCAGCAGGAAATCTTCAGCCAGGAAACAGGTCCTTCTCCCAGCTCTGCCAAATCTCGATTGTCCTCCCCCTCTCCTCAAGCTCCCCCAGCAAAACTCTAATCACTGCCTCTAGCATGATAACTTGCTATGACGCTGCTCCAATCAGAATCAATCATGCCATCTCCTCCCTCACTACACAATGGCTCATTTCTACAGTAACCATTTGTAACCAACTGATTTCCTGTTCCTTCGAGTCCTTTGCTTCCTGTAGTTATGTGGACAGAGCAGCAGAGAAAAAGAAAAAAAAATGAATGTGCGTTTAAAAGTTCACTTTCAGAGTAGGCCTAATTCTGCAGTGGAGACACATTTTTACTAGTGGGTTATGTTAAATGCAGTTTTATTAGTCAGGTTAGTTATTAATAAGGTTAGTTATTAATTTTCAAATGTGTCTCTTGCACCATAGGCATTTCAGGTGAAAAATAGTGTGCATTTTTGAATGTGCACGTGTGCTTTTAACTGTAAAAATAGATTTAAATCGTTTTTGACTGAATAGCCTGTCTTTTCTTATATGTCCATGTTAATCTGGCAACACATATAGCAATGCACCACACCCATGTGGTGGTGCTGCATCAAAAAAAAAAATTGCTACCTGTGCAGTAGTGCTGTACTCTGTGCTGTAACACGCCAAATATCCTTACATACCCTCCTTTTGTTTTTAGAACTTGGCTACGATCCAAGCCAATTCCTAAAAACAACTTGTTCTTTTTTTTCTTTTAAAATGCATGTGTATTGGGATATCTTTCTCTTCCTGACGTAGCTAGTAAAATCAGTAACATTTTCATTTTTACTGATAGCACAATCAACCATCCACCCATGATTAGCACCAGGACAGCCAAACCCACTATTGAGCGTTCCCCCCAGGTTCCCCAATTAAATCTTTCCACTTCTATTATCCCCAGATTACTAATTGTAATATTGTTTTTTCTCAAATTCATTTTTATAACATATCTTTCATGTGATTCAATAAATATTCCACATCTGGATCTATTGGAAAAGTATCCCTTTGAAAAAACTCGATATTTTCCACTTGGCTTTCCCAAACATCATTTGTTACATGAAACAATGTTAACCCCCCAATTGACACAATTGTATCCTTTGGAACCTGTAAATAAAAAACATTATGGGGCCGATTCGTGGAACAAACGTGCGCCGAAAATCTTCGCGCAAGCAGGCGCAAGCGGGAAAAAACAGGCGCACGCGCACGCGTGCGATTCATGGAAGTCCCTGCGCGTGTTTACCACGGGATGTGCGCCAAACCCGTGCATGGCGCACACGTCACTGCAACATCCCAAAAGACGTGCGCGATGCGCACAGTGAAAGCGCACAACCTCGGCGCATACACCAGAAAGTGGGCGGAACACGGGGCGTAACGCGCGGAATGGGGAACAACTCGCGAAAACAAGGGCGTAACTGGGAATGTACTGCAGGGAAGCAGACGGAAAGCCCACACGCACCCGAACCACACGTATTCATGGAATCGAATAGGGCAAAGCCACGCACAGCGAAAGACACGCACAAGCCGATACACGTCCGCCACACGAAGGCAGGCGGTAGCGTCCCTGCGCATCACAAAAGTGGCAACATACAGCAATTGTGCGAGCGGGGCACATGTATTTCGGGGTTGCGCGGGAAGTTACACACGCGATTGAGCGGGATACGTGTATTCCGGGGGTTCACGGGAAGTCACACACGCGATCTGGCCTGGGGGAGCGTGCTACGTGTATTTCAGGGGTTCGCGTGAACTTTCTCACGCGATCGGGCCTGGGGGAGCGGGCTACGTGTATTTCAGGGGTTCGCGTGAAGTTTCTCACGCGATCGGGCCTGGGGGAGCGGGCTACGTGTATTTCAGGGGTTCGCGTGAACTTTCTCACGCGATCGGGCCTGGGGGAGCGGGGTACGTGTATTTCAGGGGTTCGCGTGAAGTTTCTCACGCGATCGGGCCTGGGGGAGCGGGCTACGTGTATTTCAGGGGTTCGCGTGAACTTTCTTACGCAATCGGGCCTGGGGGAGCGGGCTACGTGTATTTCAGGGGTTCGCGTGAAGTTTCTCACGCGATCGGGCCTGGGAGAGCGGGCTACGTGTATTTCAGGGGTTCGCGTGAACTTTCTCACGCGATCGGGCCTGGGGGAGCGGGGTACGTGTATTTCAGGGGTTCGCGTGAAGTTTCTCACGCGATCGGGCCTGGGGGAGCGGGCTTCGTGTATTTCAGGGGTTCGCGTGAACTTTCTCACGCGATCCGGCCTGGGGTAGCGGGGTACGTGTATTTCAGGGGTTCGCGTGAAGTTTCTCACGCGATCGGGCCTGGGGGAGCGGGCTACGTGTATTTCAGGGGTTCGCGTGAACTTTCTCACGCGATCGGGCCTGGGGGAGCGGGCTACGTGTATTTCAGGGGTTCGCGTGAAGTTCCTCACGCGATCGGGCCTGGGGGAGCGGGCTACGTGTATTTCAGGGGTTCGCGTGAAGTTTCTCAAGCGATCGGGCCTGGGGGAGCGGGGTACCACTCACCGTCTGCCTTGGGTGTAAAAGAACGCGTAGCCAACACCCGCTGTGAAGTAATAGCGTGTGAACCCCAACGGATGGAAAACACACGCACCGCACGAAAAGCACGTACAGAACATAAATGCACGCGGGATCACCAAGCCCTGCCAGGGCAACGCCTGTGCGCAAAACGTCACAGACGCGCTTACGCTGCAAGGGCCTTTGGTCCAATGAAATCGCGTACTCGTGCTGACGCGCTTACGCGCTAAGGGCCTTTCCTCGATTTTCACGCTGACGTGCAGGATTTTCACGTACCAAATCACTCCGTATCAAGCTGGCCACGCGAAAACACACGGAAGACCACGCTCCTGCCCAGAAGGCCGAATCACTGCCCCCCAGTGCCCCGAGCAGCCTCCCACGTGCCATCTGCTGCTGCCTGCCTGCCTGCCTGCCTGCTGCCACCGTGCCCTGCCATTTGGTGCCTGCACATCAGCCATCTGCAGGGGTCCAGTTGCTGTGTCCACCCCTGCTGGTACAGAAGACTCCCGACTCGAATAACATCGCTCCACAGCCCAGCCCCAGGACCCAGTTGCCCACCCACTCCTGCCCCTGGGGTTGCCATGTCGGGAACATCCACATCTGACCCCAGTGGCAACCCCCGGCCAGAGGGGCAGAGGGGCACCAGCTTCACTGCCACCGAAGTTGGTGTCCTGGTGGAGCAAGTCCTGGGGCAGTATGATGCCCTCTTCGGATCGTCCCGCGCCAACAGGGTAGGACGGGAGAGGATCTGGGCCGACTGTGTGGTTGCCATCAACGCAGAGGGGGTGGCAACCCGCACCATCCAGAAGGTCAAGAAGCGCTGGGAGGACTTGAGGTCCAGGACCCTCATGAAGGCCCGGCGCCTCGTGGAGGGGGGCCGGGGCCGCATGAGTACCATCCAGTTGAGGGTCCTGGAACGCGCACACCCAGCGCTCCACGCCCAGGTCCTTGAGAGGGAGACCCGTCTGGAGTTCAGCAGTAAGTGGCCAAGCATTGCTGTGTGAGACAGGGCATGTTGCAGTGTGCTGGTTGTCTGATACTTGCCTGCATGTGTGACATAGGCCATGTACGCATGTATGTGTGCAGGGACATCATGGGAATGCATGTGCGACCTGTAATGTGTGAACCGCACGGTTGTTGCATGTGTTTGAATGCGACATGGGGAGCCCTGTGCAGATTGCACACATGAGAGCATGGCAGTCTCTGTTCCTGGACATGGGTGGGGGCGAGGGATGGGTGCTGATGCCAGATACATATGTGGTATCCATGTGTGTGTGCCTGACCTGCGTGTCTGTGACTTGTGAGTGCCATGGATGCATGACACATGTCTGTGACAATGTACAGATTCACTGATGCAGCCTAGTCATCCTTGTATGCACTGTGATTGGGGTGTACGGGGCCAGATGGATGTGACTGAGGTGAAGTGTGTGCATGTGATAGGCATGACCCATGATGCATGTGAGTCCCATTACATTGTATGATTCGAGAGTCCATTGGACATGCATTGAAATGTCCATGGCACGCACCATGACTGTCACTGTGTGTGTTTTGCCTGGACTGACACATGTGTTGTGGTGTGACATGATGGAAGTGTACTTTGACAGTGGCACTCATCTGCTATTGCTTCCTGTCTAGGGGACCATTGTACAGTACCCTGATGCTTGTGTTCTATGTCTCCCTCTACGCAGCGGCTAGTGAAGGAGAGGGCGGAGACGGCGCTGTGGAGCAAGGCGGCGGGGATGCCCCCATGGCTGCAGCGGAAGGGGTGGGTGAGCCCCCACAGGGGCCTGCTACGGCAGTAGACGGCGAGGAGCCATCCAGGTTGGTGGTTTCCACAGAGGAGGAGGAGGCCGCCACTGAGGCGCACATGGGGCCTGGTGGGGGCATCCCTGCTGGTGCAAGTGGTGCAGTCCAGGGGCAGGGGCAGGAGGCAGCACAGGTCACCGTGGAGGGGCCTGTGCATGTCGCTGTCCCTGAACCTGTGGGTGCACCACCTTGCACCAGCAGGGATGCCCCGTCCCAGGCCCGTCCGCAGGTAGAGGGGATGTCCATGTCATCTGACTCCCCTCCACCTGCGGACGAGGGGACCCCTGGCCGTGTGGAGAAGGTCCTGATTAGGGTCGCGATGCGCACGGCTGTGATTCGTGATGCCGTGCGTGCTTCCCAGGAGGAGCACGCACGTCATCACGAAGAGCACCGTGCCAACGTGGCCCAATTGGGATCGGCCATGTTCGGGGGTTTCCTGCATGTGTCGGCCAATCTGGCGGCCCTCTCCTCCTCTGTGGAGACTATACGCCAGTCGTTCTCCTTGCCGTCTTCCGGCCCAGATGCCACCAGGGCCCCCTGTGGACCTGCCCTGACCAATGCAGCCAGCTCGGTGGGGATCCCATCCCTGCCACAGTCGGGAGTCAGAGGTCCAGCAGGGGTGGACAACACAGCAACTGGACCCCAGCAGATGGAGGATGTGACGGCATCATCGGGCAGGGCACGTGCACGACGGCGTCGGTGGTTTCCATCATCCTGGATGCCGTCGTGCTGGCAGAGGCAGTGGCGTCGGAGGCAGCAGCAGGCTCGACGTGGGAGGCATCATGGCTCGGGGCCATCAAGATCAGAGGGGCAGGCATCGGCCGGAGGGCAGGAGAACCCTGGGATGGTAGTGTCTTCCGTGTGGGAGCAGTTGGTCCAGCGGATAGGTGCGGAGCGGCAGCGGGCGGAAGAGGAGCGGCTCACCATGGTCAGGGCGGAGTTCTCCATGCGTCGGGCGTTGAGGCGGGCTGAGTGCCTCGAGGAAGCTCGCAGGGAGTTTGAGGTGAACATGGGGTTATCCCTGCGAGACCTCGGGGCCAGGACAGAGTCCCGCCTCCAGGACATCGACATGGAGTTCGATGATGCCCTGGCCGGCAACATCACAGAGTGAGCCGCAGGACTTGCCCGCTGCCATTGTATATAGTTATATAGTTAGTGGTAGGTTTCCTTTAAATTATTTTTTTTTTTATTTGGTTGCGATTGGACAATGCGCCACTTTTTTGTATATAGTTCAGTTTTTAGTTAGTTGACATAGTTAGGTTTCATTTGGTTGGGCTCATGGACCCGGGATTGTCTTGTAAATAGTTCTTCTATGGATTTTTTGATTTTTTTGGCTTTTTTTCATGGACATTCATCTTCTTTTTGTTGTTTTGCTTTGTGGTTTTTCTCATTTCATTTCCATTCTAGTTGATTTTCAATACATTTTTATTTACATCCTTCAATGTGTCGTATCATCTCATTACTTTCATGCATGTCATGTTGGGTGTTTTAACATTCAATTGCAGCCATTGTGTGTGACAGACATGTGTTCATTTGCATTATTTACATTGGGTGTGTAACATGTAATTGCCTTTGATATGTGGGTGGATGTGATAGTTGGTTGGGCCTTTTGGCAGGGGAGGATGGCCATTACGGACATGATTGGGGATTGTTGGGACCCAGGTGCAGGGGGGCATGGATGGGACATGGGCGAGAGCCTGGTGGAGGGTGCCCCGCAATGCTGGGGGGTGGGGGTGGTGGGGGACATGAGTTGGACATGGGTGGGGGCCTGCTGGCAGGTGCCCCACAGTGCTGGGGGGTGGGGGTGGTGGGGGACATGAGTTGGACATGGGTGGGGGCCTGCTGGCAGGTGCCCCACAGTGCTGGGGGGTGGGGATGGTGGGGGACATGAGTTGGTGTTCATTAGTTCAAGGAGACATGTGCCTTTGCTGGGGGGCATGCCCATGTTGGGTGGGCTGCCTGCGGGACATGACCAGGGATGCAGGGTAGTCCCCTGTGGTGTGGGCTGCCTGCAGGGGCCGTGGAGGGTGTACAGGGAACACCTGGGAGGACCCACACTGTCAAATCACATGTAGGACTCCCCGGCACCCCTGAAATACACGTACCCTGCTGAAATCGCGTGTAAAACTTCCCACGCACCCCTGAAATACACGCGCCCAGGCTATTCGCGTGTGGAACTTCCCGCGCACCCCTGAAATACACGCGCCCAGGCTATTCGCGTGTGGAACTTCCCGCGCACCCCTGAAATACACGCGCCCAGGCTATTCGCGTGTGGAACTTCCCGCGCACCCCTGAAATACACGCGCCCAGGCTATTCGCGTGTGGAACTTCCCGCGCACCCCTGAAATACACGCGCCCAGGCTATTCGCGTGTGGAACTTCCCGCGCACCCCTGAAATACACGCGCCCAGGCCAATCGCGTGTGGAACTTCTCACGCACCCCTGGAATACACGTAGCCCGCTCCCCCAGGCCCGATCGCGTGAGAAACTTCACGCGAACCCCTGAAATACACGTAGCTCGCTCCCCCAGGCCCGATCGCGTGAAAAAGTTCACGCGAACCCCTGAAATACACGTAGCCCGCTCCCCCAGGCCCGATCGCGTGGAAAAGTTCACGCAAACCCCTGAAATACACGTAGCCCGCTCCCCCAGGCCCGATCGCCTGAAAAAGTTCACGCGAACCCCTGAAATACACGTAGCACGCTCCCCCAGGCCCGATCGCGTGAGAAACTTCACGTGAACCCCTGAAATACACGTAGCCCGATTGCCGTGCTGGTACAGGGTTAGCGCAGCCCTTTGCGCTGGATTGGGGATTTTGATGGCTTTTCCCTGCGCGGAAGGCGTTCTTGGGTGCGTAACTGGCGCTGCTGCAAGGTCGCTGCGCCACTGTGCGCCACGGCTGGTTTTGGTGGCTGGAATCCATGAATACGCTGTGCGCGGAAATGGGTTTTGGTGCACGCGGCTGGCGCAGGGATTCGCACGCGCACACTGTGCGCCAGCCTCGTGCGCCACTTGTGCGCTGAATTCTATGAATTACCCCCTATATTTCATCTGTTTAACCACATATGTTCCATGGTTTAAATGTACTACCGTCATGTTCTTTAAACAGGTGCTGACCAACCATTTACCTCTGACCATCTTAGCCTGTGCCATTTCTTCACTCCCCATATTGCTAATAATCACTTCACATCCCTCTGATATACTTGGGTCAGATTTCAAACCACAAATAGCATCTGTGGCATCAGGAACAAACGGTTTACCTGGACACATATAATTTTGTTCTTTAAATTTTACACATGTTTCCAGCTTTGGTATTAAATAAACTTCAGGTTCCCATGACTGAAATGCCACCACTTCTGGAGTCTTAATCTTAATAAATTTGTCCTCTTGCCAAAATCCCACGTTGTGTACCCACTTCGTTTGATAAATAAGTTCAGGGGCTACATATGGGATGCATAGCAAAAATCCGATCTCTAGTCTTTGCAAGTCCACATATAACGGCATTGCATTACCCATTTCGAATGCAATTTTTACCTGTATTATATCAATTTCCCTCCTGGTCAATCTTTCTATCATTTGACGAATAATATCCTGCGAAACAAAATACAAGGGGATATGTCCTTGAATCAATTGTGAAACTGCAGTTTGAACTTCTCTCATATAATTCGTTAATAGTCTATCAACAGGACTCATTATGTTCAATATTTCATTTAAAGTTCTGTCATGCTTAAGTATTATTTTAGTCGCCCGTTGCATTACATCCACTTGTTCATTTAGAATGATTGCAGTTTCATTTGTGAATCTTACTTGTTCATCCAGTCCCCCTCTAATTCCATCTAATGTTTTTTGTATTATTTCTAGGTCAATACTCAGTTGTTGCGCTTTAGTACTCAGTGTTCCTACCGAAATAGAATTGGCTGTTGATATTGTGGTACCTATTATGGCTCCAACTATAGACATTAACAATGATATCGCGAGCATCACCGCACCTCTCTTTCCTCTCCTCTTCTTAATGTCTGCTGAATTCACGAATGTTTTTTCCAATTGCATTAATATAACTCTTATTGACTGCTTAGTGTCCTCTTTTCTTATTTCCAGCCACTCTTTAGTCTGTTCAATCTTAATTCCAGTATTGTTCGTGTTTTTCAACCAACATCTCAGGATTCAATGGTATGTATATATTTTGGAAAATCATCCTTCTATCACTCATGATGAATCCTGGTGCCTCTTCCACCGCGATACCAGATGCTGGTCCAGGTTCAATGACAACTCGTGCTTCTGAATTCTTGAAGATCCCTCCAAATATCATCATCATTAACCATATCATCGGTATCATTTTCAATGCTGATCGCTTTGCAGCCTTGGTCTTCACCCCTCTTTGGGGCTTTCCCGGAATCCGTCCACGTGGGCTCCAGGACTCCATCGTCTCCCGTGGGCTCTGATCCCGGAACCTCCGACCAAATAATGTTAATTTTCTAAATTAAATAGAAAATAAACAAATTAAGTACATGGCACAATACTAACTTCACCCTTTTGCCAAAAAGAAAACATGCTTGGTAAAAATATTTTGTTTTTTGTTTTTTGTTTTTTTTTCTGAAATTAAACACAAGTTAAAAAGAAAACAAGCACATATAAAACAGCATTCAATATTTAATACATTTTCTCTCTGCACACCAACCATGAGCTTCGATTATATATATTTATTTATTTATTTAATATTATATATTTTTATATATATTACAGTGTTTATGTGCCATTATAACAATCAACTTTTTAACTTCTTTGTCACTGCCTCCTGATTGTACCCATTTATTTTCTCTTTTTGTGTTCAAGGGACTTTATCTGTTTCTACATGCTCAAGCTGCCTGATCTCATGTCTGGGATGGCATGGTTTGATTTGATTTACATGGACAAACTGCTCTATTGCCGTTTCACCTTCATTTTTCAAAATTCTATAAACTACAGGAGAGACCTTATCTATAATTTGAAATGGCCCCTGCCAGGCTGCTAGAAATTTAAAATTTTTCTGTTTACTTTTTCCAAAATGAAACTTGTACACCTGATCCCCTACACCGTATTCCTTTACTGATGTCTTTTTGTCATAATAAGACTTTGCACTGTCAGCAGCTCTTTCCAGATTTCTCTGCACAAAAGCAAATGCATGTTGCAAATGCCTCCTCAGTTCATCAATATATTCATGAACTGTGGATGCACTCACAAGTGTCTGCTCATGTGTTCTGTATAGTAGGTGTTGTGGTAACACCATTTTCCTACCTGTCAAGACCTCACGGGGGCTAACACCTGTTGCTTTGGCAGGAGTTGATCTGATTGCCATCAAAACCAATGGTAAACGTAAATCCCAGCTGGAACCTGCTTCTGCCACAAATTTCTTTAAAATATCCACAACAGACCTATTGCTTCTTTCAACTGTACCTGAAGACGCTGCCCGTTATGCGATATGTAGTTTCCTTTTCACACCTAGTATTTGCCATACCTTACTCATTAGAGTACTTGTGAAATGACTTCCTCTGTCTGACTCAATTCTTTGTGGCAACCCAAACCTTGAGAACACATGGTTCACCAGCAATGTGGCTGCTGTTTGCGCACTACAATCTGGTGCAGGAATGCATTCAATCCACTTCGACATCAAACATACCACACTCAAAATATAAACGTTTCCCTTGCTCGACCTTTTTAAAAGACCTACATAGTCTATTTGCAAATCTGACCATGGGAGAGTTAGGCCTCTTTTCATCAATGGTGCTCTATGCATTGGTGAAGCAGGTTTAAATTGGGGGCATACTAGACATCCTCTAGTATATAATTCCACATCTTGGGACATATGTGGCCAGTAAGCATAATCTTTTAGTATTTCTAATGTTTTTTGTGAACCTCTATGGCCTGCAGTTATGGCATCATGTGCATGGTGTAGCATTAGTCCTCTGAATGAAAGGGGTACTACCCATGGTATTTGTCCTGTTATGGACTTTCTAATCATGAGTCCATCCTGTAATCTAATTCGTGTTTTGTTCTTTAATAGCACCCTCAACTCTTCTTTTCCCATACAATCATTTTCTGTTAAAGAATTTTGTTCGGGATCTATCAAATGATTATAATAGATTCCCAAAATTCGATCATTCTTTTGTGCCTCAATCAAATCTTGGTCTGGCGTGTCATGACTCCACTGCACCACCGGTTGATCTACCTCCTTTGGTGCTTTAGAACGTGTCACTGCATCAATTTGTATTTCACCCATTAAATAATCAATAGGTAGCAATTCTCCCATCACAGCCCCAATTTTAGCCAGGTGGTCTGCCTTATCATTTCCCTCCTTATCCTCTCCTGGTGTTTTTAAATGCCCACAAATGTTTCTCCAGTATATTGTTAAATTATTCTCTGACACCAATTTGTCTATGGCTTGTATCATTTTTCCATGTTTAAGTGGCTTTTTGTTGTATGTAACCATGCCTCTTGCTTTCCAACCAGGCAAATACTCCACAAAGCTATTCCGTGCATAGTCAGAATCAGTCACCAGGACAATTTCACTGAACTTTTTATTAACTGCAGTAGCAATTGCTTTATGAATGGCTGCCAATTCCGCCACCTGACTGCTCCTATCTCCAATCCTCATACCTATACTGGGGACGCCTTCACATTTCAACCAGACATTTCCTATTCCTGCCACTAACTGTTTATTACTGTCATTTTCAATGTGAAAAGCACAACCATCCACATATACAGTTGGCAAATCCTTGCATGTTTTTTCATCAAAAGCTTTGTGTGGTGATTGTTCAAATTCCTGCAAACTAGTTTCCACTTCCATTTCATTTGGTATTTGTTCAGCTGCACAGTCATGTAAGTCAGCTAACCCTTGAGCAATTGGGTTCTTTTTATTTTGTCCATATCTCACTTCTACGGGAAAACCTTGTAATGCCAGCGTCCATGAAGTGATTCTGGATTGCGCTAGATTACCTGATCTAATTCTTTTACTCTCTAAAAATTGCAAAGGTTGATGATTTGTTTCAATAATCACCTTTTCTCCCTGAACAATGGGGCGGAAATGTTGTAGCGCCCACACAGTGGTTAATAGGGCCTTTTCACATTCATTAAATTTCATTTCAACGTGGGAAAATGCCTTACTTGCATAAGCAATGGTTTTGTGATTCAAATCGTGTTTTTGTGATAACACTGCTGACATATAATGTTCAGAAAAACCTATTTCTATAAAGAAATCCCTGTCCTTTATGGGGTATGCTAAACATGGTGCCTTTACAAGACATTCCTTTAATTTAGCCACTGCATCAGACTGCTCTTTTTCCCATTTCCAGGGAGTATTCAGTTTAAGCAGTTTAGTCAATGGTTGAGTGATTTCTGCATAATTTTCAATGAACTTTCTGTTATAGCCTGTCATCCCTAATAAACTTTTTACTCCTTTCACATTTTTAGGATCTTTTAATCTTTGTATGGCCTCTATTTTCTTCTTTTGTGGATTTAGCCCATGTTCAGTCACTTCATGCCCTAGAAAGTTCACTTTTTTCTTGCACCATTGTGCTTTTTGCAAAGATACTTTGGCGCCTGCTTTCTGCAATTGGCCAAGTACATGTCTTATTTCATCAAAATGGCTTTTCAGGCTTTCATTTTTTATCAGGACATCGTCCACATAAACTATTGTTCCTCTTTCCGCTGCATCCGGCATGGCCTTTCTCAAAAATATGCCAAATTCACTCCCACTATTGATGTACCCGAACGGAGCTCTAAGCCAGGCATATTGAGTCCTGTCAAATGTAAAGGAAAATAAATGTTGTATCTCCTCTGCCAATGGCACGCACCAATATCCAGAGGTGAGATCTAATGTGGTAAATACATTTGAACCATGTACCTGAGCTAGGCCCTGATCAATGAATATTATGCAATCCTCTTGATGGCAGCACACTGTCTCATTTGAATCATAAGGATACACAGAATGAATTTTAAATATTCCTTTGGGCTGAGAGTCCAGGTGTTCTGGCAACTCACCCTTGGCATCTACATACTTTTCAGGAATATTTCCAATCACCATGTTATTTAAATCTGCCGTATAATGTGATTGGTTAAGCCCTGAGGTCTAAGGGCTGAGGTTCTTCTGTTGGGCTGTGGCGAGTGTCTCATGCTGTGGATACTCTGAAGACTAAGGAAGGAAGAAGGAAGAAGGAGAAGGAGGTGCGTGTGCCTGTGCTGTGCCTGTGGCTTTAACAAAATCTGCCACCTGACAAGTCACCTGACTGGGTCAGCAGGCACATAAGGCCGCCTCCCCCGCCCTTGCGGCGTTAAGCCCTGAGGTCTAAGGGCTGAGGTTCTTCTGTTGGGCTGTTTGGCGAGTGGCGTAGTGCGTAGAAGATGGATTCATCGAACATATCCTCAGCGTTGAGGACCAGAGCACAGGCTAAACGTATGGCAAATCAAGACGAGCTGCCATCAAAACATACAAAACATGCACGGAACAAATTGGCTAGTCAATACTTTTCCTGTCAGTCGGCGACGGTGTCAGAAAATACCGACTATACCGACTATATCATAGACAATGATATATTGATGCAAGATAATGTATTTCAAACTTCAGTACACGAAGATGGTGCAATTGCATTTCATGAGGAAGTCCGTCTCTGCTCAGTCCCCTATGGAAAAATCCCCAAAACGGCTGAGTTAAATGGCCCCACTCAAGCGGAAGACAAATGTGTGCAATTGACACAAAATACATCTTGCCAGTCCGATAATAGTCCAGTCAATATCCAGCAAGACTTACCAGTGGCGGCGGCAGGAGAGCTGTGTCCCACCGTGGAGGCGGCGGCCGAGTCGCGGGACTCCGGCGGTTTGGGACAGGCGTTCGGCACGGAGCAGCCGCAGTGCCGGGTCGCGTCATGGCCAGCCGACGCGCTGTGCGTGCCCTTTGACGTCAGCGGGCGGTACCCGTCGCAAGAAGCGAATGCAGTGGGAGGACGGGAGGTAGTGATCGCCGACCTGGAGCTAGCACAGCGCCGGCTGGAGTCGGTGGAGGTGCGTTGTGTCAGTCGATCAGCCCGTGCTGCATTGGAGCTGCTCACGGAGCGAAGTCAGGACGGCCTTGCAGTGAGTCGCCCTGTTGAGCTCGACTCCGCCCTCAAGGTAGGCTCAACATTTGGAAATGAATTTTCGATTTTAAATAAAATGACAAATGCTGATGATCCAATGCCCGCAGGGGCACCACCATTGCCGCAGAATAAGGTGATAACACCAGCGCTTGTTGATGTTATACCATGTGAACCTTATATAGCTAATAAACACATGGACAAACAGCCAGGTTCCCCAACTGGCAACAAAAGGAATTCATTGGAAGTTGTTTCAAATGTGCTTCAAAACTTGATCAACTTAAATAGAACCCAATCCCATAAACAGTCCGGGTCACCAACTCCTGTGCAAGATGCAAAATCCAAAGCTCCTTTGAAAAGGAATTGGGTGAATATAACTAATGCAAATCGGGACATTTGGGAATCTAACAATTATAAAAGAAGGAAGGCATTGGTTTCGGCATCTTCGGATGAGACAACCTCTCCACATCACACCAAAATAGTAGACTCCCAGAAAAGACTGCCCTTGCAGCGTAATCTAGTCTCGACACCTTGGAAGCGACCCCAACACCACGAACATAAGGTTATATCCATGGAAGATTCGTTAACCGACTCCTCCACAAGAGATTCGTCCTTAATTGAACGCCCATTCCCTAAAATTCGTCGAGAAAAGACTTGGCATAGACGTGCACCTCGGTATAATCAAGAACGTGGGAATGAAGGACGTGCAGCACCCTGTGCCCATGTACCAGCAAATGAATTGCTAATAGCCTTAACATCAGCAATGGCTATCTCCTTAACACCCCTCACTAAGCTGTACGAATCTCTAAATGACAACGTGAAAGATGTCACAACTTTATTAGCAATGATGAACTCAAAGGTGCTACATCTGGAAGCTTTGCATTGTGCTCAAAAGACCAAACAGGAAGAGCTAACTCAAAATATATTGGTGGGAATAAATTCCCTTAATAATGTGAGGCAGAATGATATATTTGATAAAAAGCTGTTTGCAGAGGTTGCAAAAGAAGCTTTGTCCCTCTTTCGGAAATCTCTGGTTGTACAAAAAGGAGAGATGTGTGGCAGTACAAGTATTTTAAGCGGGCCAATGACGGCAGATGAGCAAAGTCCCATAAATGTCGTTCAAAATGTCGATCAAGGGATTTCAAAGATGCCCTACCAAACTCAGCCGCCTCAACTTCAACACCTGGTGGTAATATCCTCTGAAAGCTTTTTAACAGAGGATAAAGCACCTGAGCCTCCAAGGTGTAACGATGAACCATCGTCGTCTATAATTGTGCCAGAGATCTCCAGCATCGGTAAGGTGCAAGTGAGTGGAAATACGGGGCTTCCTAATCCATTGGACATATCATTTAACACGGCCTTCCACCAAGCTAAAAATGCTGCTAATCCGGCCTTATCAGACTTTCAAAAAGCAGCTGGTTCCACGCTGCCTGTAAAAGAGGCAGATCAGGTACTAGAGGTCGGAGATGGCCTGACAGCATTGGAATCGTCTGGTGGGATTTTCCCTATTTTTGGAAATCAAGACACACAAACCCAGGCCAAAGTGAATAAGGTTACAAAAAAAAAAATCCCCCACAGACGGAAAAAAAGCAAAAGAACTTACCTGCTCGTAAAAAAATCCAGCCAAAAGGAGCACAGAAATTTTTACGCAATCTGAATATGTTTCACTTGGTGGACAAAGCCATTACTTCTAGTCTGAAATTAGCTGACACAATTAAAGACAAAACAGTGGACTTACCAGTAACAGCAAAAAATGTGACGAACCCGACTGAAATCCTGCCTTGTGATGAAGACCTGATAATCCATAACGAGTTAATGGATGTATCAACATACGAGGAGGTTGAGTACGTTGCTAGTACGAAAGCACCGGTGTTGATCAAAGCTTACAGAAAAGCCCGCAAGTGCAACCAGCCGTAAAAATGAGTAGCGCTTCTAAGAAAGACGAAAAAGAAGCGAAATCTTTAAAAAGCTCTATAATTCATGGCAGCAAGAGCTACGCTTCGTTGGCTTTATTGGACTATAACGGGAGGAGATGTGAGCTGATTCCTCTGGAAAATGAAACAGAGGAGGCAGACATTATACCCAAGAGTCCGGAATTTACGACACTTCAAGCAAAATGGGAACGGATGATTCTGAACAGTCGGATGAGGAAGCTAGATCTGGAGAAAAGTGACCAACAAGCAGCAAAGAGAGTGCACTTCTTAAAAAAAAACGACGGGCTTGGGATGTCTGCCCCCACTGCATTACAAACATCACACTCGACAAACGCCAACTATCAAGTCGCATCGGCCAAAAGATTTAATCCGCAGCAAGAGAACCGGCATGAAAAAACCGGTCCAAACGAAGCATCTATTTTGATCAAAATAAGCCTGGAGAGATTGGTATGTAATGACGATTTAGTGTTGAACAGATCTAATGTGCTGAGATTACTTCATCACATACCTCGGCTGCGTTCTCTTACATCGAAAGACCTGCAAACGGTTGAATTTCCGGACGAGCTGCAGATGGACAAGGTGATTTTACACATAAACTCCCACATAATTGCAAATGTGATACTGGAGGCGACAGAAGAGTTGTTATCATTGGGCTTTGATATCTACAAAATACAAGATCTGGACACATGTGAAACTGCACTGAAGACCGCAGGAGCGGGAGTCCCTTGGTCATCTCAAAAAGAATCATTGCCATGGTCAGACCAGCCTCAACGTTCCAATGCAATCGGTCTAGCTCAGACGAACCAGCGGGGGCAAGATGAGATAGACCATAAGAAGGTACGTTCGGCCGTAAGCTGCCAGAGATCGGAGCCTACGGAGCAGGATGGAGAAGTCGGAACCCGTCCGATGGCTAAAATCAAAATAACCATAAGTAATGGAGTGATAGAGACCAACCCGGATGAAACATCACGAAATTGCTCACGAGGTAATGAAAAAACGCAGGACTGGCACTGGTTAGCATCAGCTTTAAATTGTAAACAACTCAGCTAATGCTCAATAACCAACACGGCCCAAGAATGCTTGTTTGCCTCGTGGAATACGAGAGGCTTCACCCATCTGCTAAACAACGCTTGGACCCGAGATTTACACATAATATGTTTGCAAGAAACTTGGTTGTGCGAAATGCCGACGATCAATGAATATGATGGCGCTTTGAATCCTGCGATTAAAGCGGCCAAAGGGCGCCCGTTAGCAGGATTGTTAACTTTGATCAAACGATCGTCAGGGTACCGTTTGATAACCTCCAAAAACTACACGCCCTACATCCAAGTATGCGAAATAAAAAAGTTGATTGAGCACTCGACACTTTTTGATATAATTTACATAATCAACATATATTGGAATCATCAAGCGGCTGGATCCTATTCATTCATTGACCAAGTATCCTCCATAATTGATAACTTGTGCGAATCTGCAGCTGGTTCTGGTGTGATACTTTGTGGTGACTTAAATGTTGATTTCTTTAATCCCCAGAGTGTCACTAAAGGTCGCCTTGCTAAAACTTGGACAGATGAAATGTCTGCAAGAGGTCTGTCCATGCTAAACGGCTGTACCCGGGGCGATATCCCCCCACAGCCCACGTGGCAGCGTGAACACAGTAAATCAACCATCGACTACATTTTTGTCTCCGATAAGATGCATACGAGAATAAAATCCCTGAAGGTTCTGTCGATGGCAAACAGTGACCACGAAATGCTGGTCGCAGACCTTCATAATACAGAAGAAGTTCAGAGTATAAAATGTGGCGTAAAAATTGCAGCTGAACCAAACCGTCTTCGAATAAGATTGGAAGAGCATGAGGTGGCCAACATGTGCTCCCAATTTAAATTGAAACCATCAGAGATTGAGTACGCCCCGTTATTAACGCAATTTAAAAGCAAGAATAACGGAATGAAAAATCAGTCATTCCGGAAAACACATTGGCCCTCATTACGACCCTTGCGGAAAGCGACTGACCGGAGCGCCACAGCGTAAATAGCGTTTCCGCCATTGTACGAAGGAGCAAAGTGCGGCCCATTCCGACCCATCGGGCACGAGCACCACGCCACGGCGGAAGTGCAAAGTCCGCGATGGCGGAAATGACCCCAAAACGGCCCACACCGCCGCCGTACGGCGCCCTAGGTGCAATACCGCCACCCCTCTTAGCGGTCACCGCAGTGTGCGCCTACCGGAAAGTACGGTGCCCGGAAATATACGGAAACGGAAGTTAAAACATGGGCCCGGAACGGGAAACATCCCGGCGTACACCTATAAAAACACCAAAACCACACAACCACTAAAATCACTACCCTGAAACACACCCCAACCCGTCAACCACCCTAGCGAAACCAAGAAAAATGGGAAAAGTAGCGAAGAAAGCGTGCGACCGCAAGCGGCAGGTCCACTTCTCCCGTGAGGAACTCACCGTGCTAACAGAGACCCTCCAGGAGAATGCTGCCGTCGTCTTCTCCACGCAAATGACCAGGACGGCACTTGCAAACAAGAAGGCCATATGGGCTCTGGTGGCACAGCGGGTAAGTGCGGTGGGGACCGCACCCCGCACCCCACAGCAATGCCGCAAGCGATGGGACGACCTGCGGATACGCGTCCGCAGCATACTCTCTGCCAACCGCAACATTGCCACAGCCACCGGGGGAGGTCCTGAATCACCCATCAAGTTGACCCCCTGGGAAGAAATCTGTGCCTCCACCATCGGAATGGAGAGCATAGAGGGAGTCGGAGGGATGGAGAAAGGAGTGCAGACATCCGAAGATTCAGGTAGGTGGGCCAGATAAAACAATGCCAAATCCACACAGTCCATCCATGTGAAGTACCATGCGTCCACATAGTGCAACAGAAACACATGTCCAGGAGAACGTCCACACACATCGGCCTGAAAGCGCACGTCAAAACCCACAATAAATACATAAATAATTAAAAACCCCTAATACACGCACTACACGTGCAGCAGGCACACCCTAACTGCAGGCTGCCAAACAACTGCACCCTCACTCCACACACAAATCAAAGCACCTCCAAGACCCCGACCCAAATCACCCTCAGGTACCACCCCAATGCATGTGATACAATGCCATTCCAATTCCCACTGACCCATCAATAACCCTCGCCCTCCTTTACTCCACCACAGGGTCCGATCCAAACGACGAGCTACAGGACACCCCTACCAGCACACCTGCAAAGAGGGCCAAGACCAACGGCCAGAGACCCTCCACCTCAGCTGCACGCATCAAGACACGGCAGCAGCACAAATCAGGTGGCAGCACAGAGGAGGGAACATCAACAGGCACCCCAGCAGCCAGCATGGCCACAACACCACCACCACAGGTCCCCCCAATGGATGCCACAGAAGGCACTGCCTCTGGTGGCAGCAGCACCATAGGTGACACCCCATTGATGGCAGCATGCTCGGACACAGAAGACGGGGATGTCGAGGTCAGATCCATCCATGACCTGTCCCAATCCCCCTGTCTGTCCCATCCCGTACAACATGAGGATACCACGCAGGTGCAGCCACAAGACGACGACTGGCCATCCCCCACAAGCCCTGTGGCAAGCCAACATGAGGACAACAGCCCCTCTGTGACACCACCGCAAATGGCCATGGCCCAGCAGAGGCAACAGTCCCTCGACAAGTTAATCGTCCAACAGCAGCAAATGGCCACACTCCTCAAGGGCCATGCCGATGAATGTGGGGGCACCAAGGCAGACATAGAAACATCAACAGAGACACTTAGGGCAGAAATGGAGAGAGGTACAGAGACGCTAAGGGCACAAATTGAGAGTAGCACCGAGAGCCTGAGAGTCCAAATGGAGAGTAGCACCGAGAGCCTGAGGGGGGAACTGCATGCGACGTCCAAAGACGTATGTGCCGAACTTGCCGCAGTGCGCCGTGTGCTCACTGAGCTCTCGCAAACCCTTAGGGACATGCATGGACGTGAGCAGGCAGACACATCATCCGTTGCAAGTTCCGTCCAGGGCAGCCCCCAACGTAGATCTGGAAGGAACCTGCGCTCCACAGGCAGGGGTGCCCCTGATACCCGCAGAGGGGGCATGCAATAGCGACAGCCCACTGACAATGAGCATCTTTGGACACTGGTGTTCGGGGGGGAGGTAGGAGGGTGGAGGGGGTGTGTTGGGCTCACTTGGGTGGCGGGTCGATAGGGTGTTCAACATGATATCACATATGCCATAAAAAGTGCACGATCAACCAATGAGAAGTGTGGACATTGATCTTTGTGTACTAGGCCATCATAGGCGTACAGTCCATATTGTGCATGTCCCAGACACACGCAGTGCCACGAGTCCCGTGTCCATGTATCAGCCACCAGGCGTGAGTGCTAGAAGCATACATCAATGAGATGCTGACGAATGTCACGGCCCTCCGGTGCCTCGCAGACTCCATGAGGTGCTGCCACATCCCCACCCTCATCATGACCATCATCAGGTGCTTGCAGTTCTGCGTCAGGGGGCATGGGCACATTTCTACGTACGCACATGTTGTGGAGCATGACACATGCCATCACCATCTTTGCAACCTTCTCATGGCGGTACAGGAGTGCCCCGCCAGACCTGCTGAGGCAGCGGAAACGGGTCTTCAGTAGGCCGAATGCCTGTTCAATGACTACACGGGTACGTGAGTGGGCATGGTTGTAGTCCTCCTCATGCTGGTCCCGTGGGTTCCGGACTGGTGTGAGGAGCCATCTCTTCAGTGGATATCCAGCATCACCTGTATGTGGACGAGAAACGTATGATGTGGAATGCCATTGATACGTACGCACACCCCCCCCCCCCCCTTCCTGGCAGGTCATTGACAATTCACATACCCCACATAATCATGCATGTAATGAGACTCACCGAGTAGCCAGGATCTGTTCCCTGCGTGTCGCTCCATGTAGCGTGGTATTGTAGAGTTCCTCAAGACCATAGAATCATGGGTTGATCCAGGGAATCGGGCACAACAATGTGTAATGATCCTGTTGGAGTCACACACCATCTGTACATTCAGGGAATGAAATTGTTTTCGGTTGCGGTACTGGGCCTCCATGGCATGTGGGACGACCAATTCAACATGGGTGCAGTCGATGGCACCAATGCAACCCGGTATGCCGCCAAGTGCATGGAATCCCACTTTTGTGTTGGTTATTTCCTGCTCCGAGCGTGGTAGAGAGATGTAGTCGTCTGCGTGCTTCAGGAGGGCATCGAGCACTTGCAATAGTGTCCGTGAGAACAGTGGCTGAGAAATGCCATGCAACTGTCCGACTGTGTGCTGGTAGGTGCCTGTGGCCAGGAAGTGGAGTACAGACACCACCTTCAGTAGGGGTGGGATGGCGGTTGGGCTATCTATCATGCTGACAAGGTCAGCCTGTGTCATGTCCACAATGGCGGCTATGGTGTCCCGGTCCAGACGGTAGAGGGTGTGGATCTGCTCATCAGTGAGGTTGAACGGATGTGCTCGGAGGCGTTGAATTGTGGGCTGCCTGCGTGGTGGTAGTGGCTGTGCTGGTGGGCCTTGCTGGCCCTGCCTTGGCCTCCTCCTCCTCCGTGCGGCTGGTTGTAGTTGGTGTTCGTCTACTTCTTGGAGTCGGAGCACTTGCAGTGCTATCAGGTCCCCCAGGGCCAACATCGCGAGTCCTGCCGGTAGCATTTCGGTGTGGTTGTGGGAGGAGACTGGCTGTGCAATTTATGTGTTTTCAGGCTGTATGGCCTCCACCTGTGGTGATTGATTCCACCTGTGCAAACTGCTCTCCCCTTTGGCCGAGCACGTCCCGCGCACAACGCTGCAATTCGGGGAATTGTATCTTGCTATTGCAATCATGTATTTGTACCCGATGGCCGTGTAAGATTGGTTGATATGTTCATTCTGCTGTGGTCCCATTGTTTCACATACTATCTGTGCAGTCGCGAACAGACTTGTGAGGGGTCAGTGGGACGTAGTACTCGAGTAACGGTGGGCCCTCATGCATCACTGTACCGAGTTGCAACGACGGGCGGGGCGTCCCATTCGTGGGTGAAGGCAGTTGCCATTTTCACACACAGCCGCACTCGATGGAATAATTAGTGATTTCAAACGGCCACAGATGCCTTTTCGACGTGATGTTGCAAATGAGGAATTCGAAGGGCGGCGCTTTCGGTTTCCAGCTAGCGGCGAGGAGATGCCCACAGGTCTGACTGCAAATGTAACGTTCTATTGTTCTATGTCCTTGAGACAGGGCCCATGGCGAGGGAGCAATGATTGATATGAATAGTTTGGGATGCGCAATAGCTACGTGGGCGATGAGGCCGTCCGTTCCCAAATACATGTTACTTCACAACACTGGAATTACGGGCTGGGGCACTGTGGATTTAGCAGGCTGCATAACGCACAGACTCAATGGATGTTTCTAATGTTATGTGAGTAATTATTCAGGCATTTTGATCCCGGGATGAGGGAATGATGGATGGATGCATGGGCAGGTGATTTGATACAGAGTTTGCCATGTACAGGGCTTCTTGGGATCTATCCGCCTCCCCTACGCTATGTGATGCAGGGCTGCCATAGTGGGACCATCGTCCATCTGGCCTTGTTGAGCCCTCCCTGTCTCGAGGCGCCCTCAGACACTCGTTTGTGATGGTGTTTGCACCTCGATATAGATGGTTATGAGTCGCAAGTGGTTTTGGGGTGGTGATGTTCCTTTGGAGTGGGCTAGCATGCATATGGCTGTGGATTTCGTGTGATCATTGAAGTGAGTTGTTGGTATGTAGTTCTGATGGCCATTCTGTTCTTTTTCTTTTCTTTTGGTTGACAGGTATCTCCTCCCCTTTTGCCACTGCCATCTGTATGCCACTCCTGCAGATGGATTTTACTCCCGACACCTGCTGCTTCGTGTTAATCAGTGGAGCAGCATTACGATCTTATGGGACGATCGCCAATGGGCAACATGCCCTTACGCAGTACTGGTGGCTCGGAGCAACATTTCGGCCTTTCAGCTGGACTAGTGCCTCCCCATTGGGACGGCCCTGCGGTTCTGTGCGCTTCCATGTTGCCTTTTCGTACGTGAATGTGGCTCTGTGTACCATGGGGGAACAGGGCGACACACAGGTAGTGGCTGGTCATTTCTTGCGGAAGCAGCCCACAATGGTGATTAGTGTTTTGGAGTTCATGGCCTGATGGCTGTATGTGCTTGGTGATTTTGATGTGCATAAAATTTCTATTCTGATTTGGCCCGTGTAGCGTTTTTCTTTGCAAGTGATGTGGCATATGCCTATTTGGGGGGCGATGTATTGTGAGGAGATCTGCATTGGGTTCCAGCTTCGGGGTTTAGTTGCGTGGTACTGTGCTGTGCGCGTTTGCCTACGAAGCCCAGTGAGGTCAGGGATGGGGGCTGCCAATATGCCAGTTTGAATGTTGTCATGCTCAGGGGCGGGGGATTGGGTTTTGTGTAACAGATGCCGGTCAGCCAGGTGGACTGGTTGAATGATGTGGTTTTCGGAATATTGCTGGTCACAGGTGCCTGTGTTTGCGTGCGTTTCTTGGTGGGGGACTGTGGTCATGTCCATTGGGATGGCTTCTGTATTCGTGCCATCTGTGCCCTGCAGCTCCCATTGGCCCCTCTTGTGTTTCTTTTGTTCGTTGGCATGCATGGGTGACTTGTACATTTCAATGGTTGCATTGTGGCTTCATTGCACCTACGGGGAGTTGTACTTTGTGGGCAGGGAGCGGTGTACAGGCACTCAGTGGGGCCGTTTACGGTTGATTCGCGATGCCGTACTTCTCGCCATGGCGGAATGGTACATTCCGCCATGCCTGATGGCGTTAGGTACATGTCCGCTAGGGTCGGAATTGGCGTACCGTTGCACCATGGTGGTGTTTGCGGTTTGGCATGGCGCGCGCGCGCGTGCTTGGTGCAGTTAGCGTTGGCGTTCACTACGGTGTCGCTAATGGCTTCGTACTTTGCGGTGACGGGTCATAGTCGCACCGAGCGCTATTCGATGGCGGTATTGCATTTCCGCCATCGTTTTTCGATTTCCGCCAGGGTCGTAATGAGGGCCATTGCTTTGATTTATCGGTAATGCAACATAAAAGATCTATGCGAGCCGAGATTCGGAAAAATAACCAGGGGCCTAAAAACGAAAGAAGAGAAAGAAACAAAGCAACAAAACAGCGTCACAAAAATTGGCTTAAAAGCCATCAATCTATTCTATATCAAAATGATGCTGAGGCCATGCTAAAGACATTATCAAACAAAAATAGTGGTGAGTTTTGGCGAATAATAAATGAGATGGAAGCACCTCAAGAGGCCTTACTTACAAGTCAGGTGACCGAAGCTGAATGGGTTCAGCACTTTTCTACGCTATATTACAAACCCCTTGTACCAAGGGTGCGTTCACCTGTTGCAACAACCTGGAATTTAAACTTCTCGAGAGAAGAAATTCGAGAGGTAATAAGGCATACGAAAATCTCTAGGGCCCCAGGGCCAGATGGTTTATCGAACTTTATGATAAAACAGTTCCCAGACCTGTGGGCAGACTTATGCTTCGATCTCTTCGCAAGAATAAACTCACAGAAACAAGTGCCGACATCTTGGAAGTCAGGGATAATAGTGCCAATATTTAAAAGAGGAGACAGAGCGTCTCCGAAGAACTACAGACCAGTGGCACTCCTTGACGTCCTAGGCAAGCTTTATGCATCATTTTTGCAAAAGAAGCTAATTACTTGGGCACAAACAGCAAAAAAAGTAGATGAAAGACAGGCAGGTTTTGTGAAAATGGTGGGCTGTTCCCTGAACCTGCTAATCTTAAATCTGCTAAAAATGGAAGCCCTGCGCACAAATACAAAGGTGTACGCTGCTTTTGTAGACTTTTCAATGGCCTTCGATATGATAGACCGAGAAGCGCTTTGGGTCAAAATGGAACTTTGGGGGTGTCCGGAAGATCTTCTTGCGGCAATCAAAGAGCTGCATACAGACACCTCCATTTCAATCCGGCTCGATCACACAGGCTTGCTATCGAAAAAAATCAAGACGCTGAAGGGAGTGAAACAAGGCTGCCCGTTAGCTGCGGCAATCTTTAGCCTGTTTATCTTCGATATCGGAGAGGCAATTGAATCGGTGAGAGCGTTTCCTCCAAAACTTAATTCTGCACCGATAAGTTGGTTGCTGTATGCCGATGATTTGGTAATCCTAGATAAAACTCCGATCGGCCTTCAACGTAAACTTGACGCGGTGCAAAGATATGTGAACTTGAATAGCTTGAAGCTAAATCCAGCAAAAACCGAAATTCTGGTGTTTGAGAACTTAAGATCACGCAAAAAGCAGAGGGGGGCAAAACAGAAGTGGTCTTTGGAGCAAGTGACCATTAGTACATCAGATGCAGTAAAATACTTAGGTATGATTCTGAATTCTAGCATTTGTGACGACCCGTGGGTGATTGAGTCGAAGAGGAAATGTGGCCAGCTGGCATGCCAAGCCCTTATAATTCACAAAAAATACGGGCGATTTTCAATACGACCTTTGAGAAATTTCTATGAACAGAAAGTGGTCCCGATCTTAACATATGGCGCAGAAAATGCTTTTGGTTGCCCGCCTACACATTGGGCATCATTAGAACATATGTTCTGGATGAAGGCCCTAAGTCTTCCAATAGGAATCTCTACGGCATGTATAAGGTACGAACTTGCGCTGATATCATTACATGCAAGAGTCTGTTGGAACCAAATAGCGCTGTTCCGAAAATCTAAAACTGAAGAGGGAATTCTACAATTTAAGATCTTTCATAATGCATGCAGCTCAGGCACTGATATCTTGTCCCAATGGGTGAAACGTGGAGAAGAGCTACTAATGATGAACAACATTAACTCAGAAATCCTGCACGGAAATCCAACAGCAGCAAAACTAAAGATCTGGCGCACTGATTGGATTAATACAGGCAGTGAACGCCAGGCTGCTAGTGCGATGAAAGACGCGCCCGCTGAAGCGAGAAGATACAATGAGTTGCAACCATATATGAGCCATTATCCAAACTCGAAGGCACGTAGACTTTTCTTGCTATTCAGGCTGAATTCGTTTAAAACGAAAGATCGTATCAGACATCGACCAGAAGACCCTAACGTAAATTTCACATGTCGTATCTGTCTCAAGGAACCGGAATCTCTTAAACACCTAGTGCTTTTTTGTCATTCTTTAAAAAATGAGAGATCTGTGCATTTGGGACAATGGTACGCAAATCATCAAACAGTGGACGCGGACGAATGGTGGCAGAAAATGTGGAATGGTCTGGAACTGAAATTAATTATGCCCCTGACCTCATTTTTAGCAGTAATAGAAGAGAGGTTAAATACAGTCCAAGAGAAAACGGCTTTGGGGACAGGTTCCCACGCTTCAGATGTAGGGTAAAAGAAAGGATGACTTCAGGGGCATGATTAAGGAGCATTGACAATGTTGAAAAGCTTTGTTTGTTTTGTCATATTTTAAAGGTTTGATTTTAAACCAATAAAATTAAAAAAAAAAAAAAAAATAATAATGTGATTTTTGTATGGCCATTCCTAATGGGGAGTTTTCCTCTAAACGAATATCCTGACAACCTTTATTATTTACCATAATTTTTACAGATCCTTCACCAATATCTACCAATGGAATGTATTCATAATCCAGGCCTTGCTGTTTTATGGATTCATTCAGGCATACAAATGCATCAGAGCCTTTCATCTGCTGTCCATTTTTGCATTTCAGTGTTATTGCAAACTGTTTTGTAAATGCAGGAATAATAGTATCTTTCCTCATTTGTAATTCGATTGCATAAGGAACCAGTTGTGCACAATGATAAGCCCTTCTTTTGTCTTCAAATTCAGGTGCCGGACCACCTAGGCGTGACCATATTTTTTGATTAAGGAAATCTAACACCATACACATTCTGTGCATGATGTCATTGCCCATGTAAAATTCATTTTGTGCTCCACTCACTATCCATACATTATGGTAAATTGTTTTCTGCCCAATGCTAATTTTAAGCATGCATCTGCCTGCAATTCGGTTTTCAAAGTCTGGACTGTCCAACCCAGAAACATATTGGTTTTTAATCCTAAATGTCGGGATTCCTTCCCTCTCCATTATTTTTTGCAACAATTTCTCATTAATGAAACTCCTTTCATGTCCAAGCGCTAAAGTGGCTTTTATTGTTTTAAAATAGTCATTTATACCAACATGAACCCATGGTTGCTCATCTTCCATGTGTATTTCTGCCAGAGTGGTAATGTGTTTTTCTGAATCTGTTTTAGGAGCAATATTCTGTTTGCATGTTTTCTCTTTTAAATAAAAACGTATTGTGTGCTCATCTATGGCAGTCTGCCAATTTTTCCTTGGGTCCAAGTATATTTGTACAGGTAGTTTTTCATTGTCGCTCTGCATTTTGTCTTGACACATTAATATAACAGTGACACTAGGTATGCAGCTATTCTGGAGATATACCTCCACAGCATCATTTGTTTTGGCAACGGTGTGACATTCATTTATATTGCTGTTTTGTGATTTTAGTTTCTTAGGCCTCAATGGTTTTTTGGTTAAGGACCACAGCACTCCATTCACCCCATCTATGAGAGGAGACAATCTTTTCAGGCAATCTGTCCCCATCAGAAATGGAATTTCACAAATAGATGTGATCAATACCTCTTGTTTCATTCTGTGCTTTCCTATTTTTATGTCAACCTCAGTTACACCTACGATGGGCACCTCCTCCCCATTAAAGTTATGCACTTGGCCTTGATTTTCCTTCACTGTGATCTGACTCTGTGGGGGTCTCCCTTCATTGATACTCTTTACCAGCTCCTTGGACATAATTGTGGCCTGTGCGCCAGTGTCAATCATAGCAAAGGTGTGGCATTTTTCTTCTACAGTGATGGGTGCATAATATCTGTCCTCAACTTCCTCTAATACACATAAGAAATGTGAATTCTTACTGATTTCAGGGCTCACCTTTCTCAGGTCTTTTTCACTTTTGGCTAAACACATTGGTAAATGGAAAGACATTTTTCCCTCCGTTTTACCCATTTCTGCGTGAGAGACTTTATTTATTTCTCCATGATCAGAGGTTTTTTGGAGTGTGGCCACTGTTCGCCCATCCATCTGGGTAACTTCAGAGACCACATTACAACCTTCCAACTGAACATGTGTAACAACATCATTCAGCAATTTGTCATTTTTTAATTCTGTGCATTTGTGATCATTTAGTGTGATACCAGCCCTTTCAGCCTCTTCAAAAATATGTGGCTCAAAGAATTCTTCAGGTGATTGACTTGTACCCTCCTTTTGAGTATTTCCTTTTTCTGTCTGTGTTTGGTCATTGTTTTGCTTGCCCAGGGAAGGAGCTATAGTATCCCCACTTACTCCCTGTTCACTGGTATTCCCCATGCATGAGTCATTTTTCTTAAATCTGTCCCTTTGTTCTTTTGGAATTCCTAATGTTTCTTTTTCATTTGTACAAATCTTTACTGTTTTATTTAGCTCTAGGTGAAACCGTACCTCTTTTTTAGAAGTATTTGCACTTTCTGTCACAAGTTCATTTACTGGCACTTTCACATTTAATCCATTAGGCATCTCAGAGTCGTTATGCAAAATTATATCAGAGCAATCTGTCATTTTGGCACTGCAGTTATCATGAGTACTTAGTCACTTTTCGGAAGCCCCCCGGTCATTGCTATGGCCATCAGCCCCCTCTTTGGAGGGTTGTTTTTGCGCTGTACAGAGCTTTCCTATTTGCTCAGCTAACATTTTCACTTGGGCCTCAAGGCACTGTAACCTTTCCATCTCTCTAGGATCCTCTTTCTGTGGCCTAGGTCGATATTGGTTGTTTTCCCCCTGATTGGATCTATTCTGATACCTCTCAGGTGATTGATGTCGATTAGGATGGTTTCTGAACTCTTGATTCATTTGTGGAGGGGAGCGGGTTGCACCCATCCTTTGATTATAGTCCCCTGGTGGGGAATCATTGTATTGACGTGGATTGTAGTTCACGTTTTGCCTCATGTCCTGTCTCTCAGATTGTGGGTACTGGCCCCTAGGTTGATTTCCATTATCAGTAAATCGATCCACATATCGGGGCCTATCCTGATTACCATATATCATGGTGTTGGGATCAAATCTGCTCTGTGTCCCCAATGACTGGTAGGGACCATCATTTCTTTGATCTTGATTTTGTCTCTGGTTATTGTTCATACCTGCCATATCAGGCCGATATCCTACCCGGGGTATGTCCCCTAAATACCTAGGGCTGATGTAGCTCTCTCTATTACTAGGATCATGTGATTGGAACATTGGTACAGGAAATGGCGATCTTTGTTGATTACCCCTTTGTTCAGGTGTCACATTATTTTTACCTTGGCTTTGAGCAGACTCAAGGGACATTTTGGCTGACCTGATTTCCATTACTGTGGCTGAGGGTTCTTTAGATTTAGGTCTAGTATCTTTCATTTTATCACTTTCTCTACCCTGACAATAGAGTACCTCATATAGTTTTGTGCTTTGATGTACAATCCATTCAAGGGACTTGTCACGGTCAAATTCACGGACCAATTGGGATATGATGTCTTTCTGTAGCCCATAGAAGTATGCAGTTTTAAACTCATTGGAATCTGAGTCAAAAGATACATCAAAGCAAGAAAATGCTCTTTTTAAGTCTTGTCAAAATTGGCGAGGGGATGTATTAGGTCCAGCAGTAATTGTGTAAGCGACTTTCTTTGCCTCCTGCAATGACTGAAAAGGAGAAAAATGACGCCTAATTTCTTTTTCAAACTCCAACCAGGTCATATTCTGCTGTTCATTTAATCCCCTTATGATGCTGGCCGTCGGGGCATCTAAAGTTAAATGAAAATATTGTCTGTACTGTTCCTTAGGTATCTGGAGTGCTTTAAAAATGTCATGCACCGCTTCTAAGTGATCCTCAATGAAGCATTCACCACCCTTTTTAAATGGTTTGATCAGGGCTTTAATGGATTTCATTATTTTTATGGGGCTACTTGTTGCAATGCATGGAATTGCACTATTTTGTGATTCAATCCTGTTTTCAGGTGTATGAGATTGGTGGCTGCCCCCAATGGGAGTATCAAATCCCCCAAGGGCGCTGCAACCAAGTTCAGTCACCGGCCCAGTCACTGGAGCACTAGCTCTTTGGGCAGAGCTAGAATTCACCTCCACTCCATTGAATGTGGTACCCTGCCGCCTCTCCTGGGACCTGGGAATGCACATTTGCTGTTCTAAGTCCTTACACTTTTTAAGTAGTCTGTTTGCTTCATTTTGCAAATAGTTGTTTTCATCACTCATCTTATTAATCACCTCCTGCATGTCTCACATTTGCATTTGGCATTCATTGAACTCTTTATTTCTCTTGTCTCTTTCTTGAATCATTTTAATCATTTCTTGTTCTGCACTCTGGATATCACATTCTTTTTCACAATGTTCTTTTTGTAAAATCTGCATTTCTGAAACAACCTCATCTTTATCTTGTCTAATGTGGTCCACTAAGGCTTTTAAGTGTACCAATTCTTGCTCACTATCCTCAAATTGTTTCTTGCTTTTGGATAACTGAGCATCAAAGTCTCTGCATTTTAATTGCATGTCTTTTTGGCATACATCCAATTCTGCTCTTAACATTTCCTGATTTTTACTTGCCCCATCTAATTCAGTCTTTAACCTGTTAATTAGCTGAGTATCATTCTCCTGCATTCGCAGGGACTTATTAAAAATAAACCATATTTTGCCGCATAGCCGTATTAAACAGTCTTTCTCTGCACTTTTATCGGCTGCATTCAATAATCTTGTAAGGCAGACCTGAATTATGCTGCCTTCTGCAAAAATATTATCTAGTTTTTCTTTCTGCACCTCACCCTGAATGCGTTCACGCCATTCTAACGTGCTGTTCGACGACCAAGTCCCATGTGCAAACAACTTTGTCTCTAAATATTGCACTAGGTCTGAGAATGTGGTTTCCCTTTGTGACATTCTGAAATTCGTTTTTAGTGGCACACTGATATTATAAAATGGGTTCCCTTTAATGTGCAAATGGCAGTGTGAGACACGCTTGCCACGCCCAGTAGGTACTCTATGATCACTTTTCCGGCCTGCAACGCACCATAAATATGTAGGGTATTTTGTGGAGATTTGGGGCCTGACGGTATTTTCTTACCGCCGAAAAATAACTTAGCATGGATGTAGCACGGGCCCCAGCCCCAGAAGGCCTTGTGAACAATATAAAGGGTCTTGAACTTGATCCTTGCAGCCACTGGGAGCCAGTGGAGAGAGTTCAGGGCTGGAGAGATACAGTCCCTGGGCTTGAGGCTGTAGGGTATTTTGTGGAGATTTGGGGCCTGACGGTATTTTCTTACCGCCGAAAAATAACTTAGCAACAATCACTCCTTGTATTCAGATTGGCCCATGTACAATAACAATACAGTGGACATGCATTATTTCAGCACACAGACATGCGTATTTGGTATGTGTGGTTGGTATGCGTGGTTGGTGGTATTTTGGTGAGCATAATTCCCTTGTTTTATTTGTGGCCCCAATATCCAGAACCCCTTATTTTTGTTTAGATTTTTCGTGTAATCACTAGAGAGACCTCAGGCTTGCATTTCAAGAACACCACATTTTCATTTTTAGTGTACGACCATGGGCAATTTCTCTATGTCTTATCTACGGCAGCGAGCTATCATGTGGTATTTTCACTATCTTATATACGGTAGTGAACTATGTCCCGGGCCTCCTTTTTTTGCCGACTCATAGACCTCCGACAAACTACAACACACACAGTTAGTTATAATTGCTCATACTGAATTACATTGTGCACACGGCTGCAGCCAAATTTGATGTTTAGCTACCTTGAAAATGACAATTGCACTGTCTAAACATCTCCCCACATCATCAGCACTGTATTGGTAAATATAAAACACACCACCCGTCTGCTTTCAAATATTTTTGTGTATTATAAAAGTTGCATTTAAACACGATCTCACTTTTTACAGAAATAAATAAAATAGCACAGTAACAGCATTGTCTGTGATACACTGAAAAGAGAGTGGCGGAGACAAGAACTCAATTTGCAACATTAAACATGTGAGTAAAGCACAGGAATCTCTTTTCCTACACTGACTGAATATTCTCGTACACACTCAGCCCCCACACTTCTGTAATTACCTTATCTGTTCAGCATGAGTTTTCTCCAGCTGTTCTCTTTCTGAATTTGGCTCCCTTGAAGATTAACCCCAGTGAAAACAAGCGTCTTTCGTTCTCAAACCGGGGTTATTGTCTGGAATTCTCAGCTTTTGCAGCAGGAAATCTTCAGCCAGGAAACAGGTCCTTCTCCCAGCTCTGCCAAATCTCGATTGTCCTCCCCCTCTCCTCAAGCTCCCCCAGCAAAACTCTAATCACTGCCTCTAGCATGATACTTGCTATGACGCTGCTCCAATCAGAATCAATCATGCCATCTCCTCCCTCACTACACAATGGCTCATTTCTACAGTAACCATTTGTAACCAACTGATTTCCTGTTCCTTCGAGTCCTTTGCTTCCTGTAGTTATGTGGACAGAGCAGCAGAGAAAAAGAAAAAAAAATGAATTTGCGTTTAAAAGTTCACTTTCAGAGTAGGCCTAATTCTGCAGTGGAGACACATTTTTATTAGTGGGTTATGTTAAATGCAGTTTTATTAGTCAGGTTAGTTATTAATAAGGTTAGTTATTAATTTTCAAATGTGTCTCTTGCACCATAGGCATTTCAGTTGAAAAATAGTGTGCTGGTGCTGCATCAACAAAAAAAAAAATTGCTACCTGTGCAGTAGTGCTGTACTCTGTGCTGTAACACGCCAAATATCCTTACAAGGCCTAGTATTGGAGTCCTGTTGTGGATTAGGTGCAGAGGGCGGAGAGTAGAGGAAGGCAGATTGAGAAAGAGCCTGTAGCAGTAGTCCAATCTAGAGAGAACCACAGCTCTGGAGACAATGAGTTTATAGGGAAGGTGCGAAAGGGAAGAGTCCCTATGAGTAGGCGCAGCTGCTAGTGGAACGTCTTTGCGACGACCGAGATGTGAGGAGAGAAGGAAAGAGTGGAGTCGAAGATGACACCAACGTTTTTTGCCCCACAGGAAAGCGAAGGAAGAGGGCCCAAGGCGGAAGGCCAGAGTGAGAAAGGGAAAGCAGGGGCATGGGTCCCGATGAGAAGGATCTCTGTTTTACTGGCATTAAGGCAGAGATCGTTGGAGGCACAATAATCCTGAATTGTAGATAGCTAGTCTGGAATGAGCGAGAGAGGAGAAGAGGCTGAGGGGAACCTGAAGGAAAGCGGATTAGCATCGGCATAACACTGAAAGTTAGAGGAGAAGGTAGAGATCAGGTGGGCCAAAAGAGCGCAGTAGAGGTTGAAACACCAGAGTGAGAGGATACCGCCCTGTGGAATGCCACAGGTAGAGAGAGAAGTGACAGAGACCAAGTTGGACCTGGGCGGGGCGTTCCAAGATGAAGGAGGTCAGCCGCTCCAGTGTCTGATACGTTATGCCCAGGTTCTGACAAAGTCGATTGATCAGGATTGCGTGGTTGCCAATGTTGAAAGCAGAGGAAAGATCAAGGAGGATGAGGGCAGAAGGAATGCTGGAATCAAGGTTAGAGAACAGATCTTCACGGGTGTTCAGGAGAGCAGTTTCCGTGCCTCAGGCCGCTCTTAAGCCAGGCTGATGGTCATGGAGATAACCAGCAGATTCAGTGTGGAGAGTAAGCTGGGAGATGGCCAGCTTTTCCAAGACTTTACCCAGGAAAGGGGTGATGGAGATTGGTTGATAGTTTGCCAGGCAGATAGGATCGACAGACGGCTTCTTGAGGATTGGGTGCACAAGGGAGTGCTTAAGGGGAGATGGGAACGTTCCAGTGGCGAAAGAGTGATTACAGAAATCGGCCAAGGCTGGAGCGAGGGTGTCAATATGGTCCTTGATTGTTCAGGAGGGGCAGGGGAGCACCTGTTTTGAGATCACTTTCATAGATCGGACTTGTCTAGAAACCTTGTCAGGTGTTGTCAGAGACAAAGTGGAGAAAGGAGGAGGAGAGGTACAGATGGCTAAAGGAGGGCCGAGAGAGGAAGAGGGAGAGGAAGAGGAGATAGAGGACAGGATGTCCTGAGTTATAGTGGAGAAGTGAGAGACCAGAGCCATACAGAGGGCCTGGGAGGGAACAGGAGAGGTAGAGACTGCAACAGGATTGACCAGCTCCTTGCAGATTTTAAGAGTTCAGTCGCGTCGTAAGAGGCAGCAGAGACCCGGGCTAGAATGTGTGCTCTCTTCTTGATTAGTGTTATTGCTTCGACTGGCATTTTGGTGGAACCAGTCTAGGTATGTCTAAATGTGGCCTGGCATGCTTTACTGTAATGTTATTACGTGTGTACACTTGTCTACATTGTGCAGCCAGTGGGACATGTTTTCAATGTGGCATGGCATTTTTAATAACAAAGCATTAATGTGCCTGTGCACTGTTGATGACTTGCATGTATTTGATTGGTGTTACCCTACAAAACAATTGCAAACACTCTGGCCTCTTAGCCAATTTTTCTCAGAAAGTGTGCTGTATATTGCATTAAAACGCATATTTATATCTTTCTCCTAGCACAGTTTGCGTCATACACCTTCAGCAGCACATTTGTGCGTATTGTGCAAGCGTGGTAATGTAGGCCAGGCCAGAGTGTGGGATGAACCATGATGTGTTGCTGCGTTGGGGGGCACTCAGTATGGCTCACAGGGGGGCCCCACATTTTGTGTTACGCCACTGGGCACACCCATTCAAATGGAGAGGATAGCAGAGGGTTAAGGGGTGACGGAGTGGGGGTATCCTACTCTAACCCAACTCCTCCCACCTCTTTCAGTGTCATCTTCTGTTTTATACCCCACTGACCCAAAATACTGTTTTCCGTACTCCTTTAATGCTTGCAACCATGTTGTCTTTAAATCAAATTCATGGGTCCCATCAGATTTTCCTTTAATAAATAACACATGTTCTTTGTGCTTTAAAAATAAAGACTAATAATGCAGACCACCTGTTTTTATATGGTTTACTTTTTACTGCTGCTCATCTAGCGGGACACACTTCTAAATATTCTCTCTGTTTAATATTTTTTAATTATTAGATTGATTTTGAAATAATAATGCTATCAGGAAACTATGTTGCATTCCGTTAAATAATTGTTTCAGTTTACATTTTACTGTCTAATCTTAGTCAATGCGCATTTAATTATTTTAACATATTTTTTTCAAAAAGTAGTAGTAATTTTTGGGGATTTTTTCTATCCACATTCAGATACACTCCCTGCTCGGCCTACCAAACCGATTCAGCCTGGCTGCTGATAATAATTCATGGCTCCGGCCAGGCACTCTCTTCGCCCGCTGCGTAAGGCCGCGGAACATAGGTTTTGGCCAGTGGAACCAGACTACATGACGCGCCGCACTCCAGAAAATCAGTTGCACTCTTTATTGCTTGCTCTGTGTCCTGGGTTTTAAGAGGATGTTGTGACTTTCTGGCCCAGCAGGAAGTGGCAAGCAATCAGGCTTCACCGGGCCTGAGCCGTGGGGTGTGACTTTCTCTATTTAAAATGGAGGCGCGATTCATCCTGTTCCATCACTGAAGTTTGTGGAGCTGCATGTGTAGCTTCAACGCATCATGGCTGTTCATTCAGGACAGTGTACATCAGACAGACACACTTGACTTGCTCCTGCTGCCTTCCTAATATCAATGTAGAAAAGATCCTTGCACGAGAATCCTTCTGCCTTGTAGCGAGCACTGCAATCTGCATCACAAGAGGACTTGTATTTTAAATCATTGTCTGTATCTCGCCACATAAAGAGGCTTCAAAAATTGCTGCCACTACACCAACCTTCTCCCAATTAATGGCTGCATCTATGTCTGCATCAATGGACATTATGCTTGTTTTTGATGTTTGGCATCTAAATTGATCCCTACTAACCGTGCTTACTTATTTTATTTATTGGTTTTTTGTAACAAGCCTATACACAATTGGCCTCATTACGACCCTGGCGCTAAGGGATTACCGGTGCCGGTAAGGGTACCCGTACCGGTAATCCCTTAGCGCCTGATTACGAGGTCCCTTTGCGGGTTCCCACCTTAACGGCTGGTTTTACCAGACATTAAGGAATGGACCCGCAAAGGGACCTTGGTGCTAATTACGGTACCGCAATTTGCGGTATCGTAATTACCGCCTTCCCCATTCACATTATGCCCTATGGGGCAAAAATGGGAATGGGGAAGGGCCATGGAGGAAGGGGGAATTACCGCCCCGCCAACCTTGTAATGGGGTGGTAATTCCCCCTTTCTCCATGGCGGAGTCAGTAAGTTACCGGCATGGACCATGGTGCTAATAGCACCATGTTTTCCGCCTGGGTCGTAATGAGGCCCAATGTGTTTCAAGGCAGGGGAGTTGGTGGACCAGGTATGACATGACAGCAAACAGTCCAACTAGTACTTGTGACATTCAGATCGTGCAAGTGCAGCTTACTCGGGAGGCTAGCTCAGGGGCAACATGCTCGCCTTCGAAGCAAGATGACACAGAACAACACAGGTTCGATCCCTGGGTCTATGCTTAGAATCCTCTGGGTATTAAGCATGTTATAAATAACCAGTTACAATTACTCTCTGTATAACCCACATCACATCTCACCAAACCACTCGGCACCCATATCAAATGCAGTGTGCTGAACCCTCAAAGCACTGACCCGAATACATGTATTGGAGCAGATCAAAGTAATCATAACATTTTTTTTTAAAAGTGGTCTTGTATAGCGCCCATTTTTATTGGACTCTCTCTGCATGGCTCCCAAAAGAAATATGTGTGGGGGGAGGTTCTTAATGGGACAGAGGAAGAGGCAGATGCAAAACCTGTGGTGTTGATGAGTGTACGTCAGAAGTAACGGGCTCATGTGTGTCAGGGTGCTACTATGGAATTAGCATAGGCATTTCGGAGTATGCGCAAGTCAAGGTTAGGGTAAAAGGATTGCAAGATTGTGAAGAGTAATTGGGTGGTACTGCCCAGTAACCCGCAAGAGTGTGATAGGGATAAAGAGAGGAGCATCAGCAATAGCTGGTTAGTCTATCTATGGTGAATAGTATGGGTTTGATAGCTGTCTCAAGGGGATGCGTGAGTGCGGTGGAAGGTGGGAGGGTAAGATTTTAAAGAGGGGTTGTTGGTTGAGGGGAAAACATATGGGCAAGGGAAGGCGGAGGGGAGAGATAGTCGTAAACATAAAGCTGGTATAGTATCTCGGGTATTATGCATCTGCTGGTGAAGCAGGTTGATAACTTGTTGGATGTTTTTGGTGGTAGTTGTTGGGTTTTCATGTGGTTGTGTGGCATGCAATTCTTGGAAGGATCTTTAGGGTAGAAATATGAGGTTAGGCGGTCTATTGGTTGGGCTGTTCCGAATGGCGATCTTATGGGGAAGTCAATTGAAGAGATAGGTTATTCGCTACTTCCTGAAGATGAGGTGGTCTTCCTCTGTACAGAGATTCTGGAGCATGAAGTTCCAGAATTTAGTTGCTATGAGGGACATATATCCAAACTAAGGCACACAAACACTGATGTCCAACATGATCACATGCTTAAACGCACCACACCAAAAAGACCAGGTATATAACATATTTATCCCATCAGGATAAACTCTGGTCATGTCTAAATGCATTGTGTGCCAGCTACAACCACATGATAATTTTTTCAAGGGCCCAGCGATTAAAAACCCTGCATATGATGCACACTTGTCTCTCGCTAAAGCATCTCCAGGGAATCATCAGCCTCGTTACGGGTTTGGAGACGTGGGAAACAATGGCTGTAACTTGGCGGTAACTCTGTTACCACTACATTACCACTGCATTAACCCACTGATCAATTACAGGTTTGGCAGTAAGGTGGAGGAAGAACTCTGGCGCCGGTGATTCCAGCAGTTTGTGTGCCGGTATCCGTATTTCCGGCACATTTCTGCAAGAAACACCAGTGCTTTGCTGTCAATGCCTGTAATTTTTATTTCAACGCACCGGTATTACCATTTCTGTGAACCTGTAATGTAATTCTGGCAGTCCGCCTGGCGGTAATGGTAATACCAGCATGCCAGAATTAGCTGCGTTTCTGCAGGAAAATTGTAATGAAGGCACAGGCATGGTAGCAGACAGGTGACAAGTTTTCAAATCGTAATGGGTCTTCATGCTATCAGCTGATCTTTCTAGATTCCGCTGAGCATAGGCAAAAGCATGTTGAAGGTGTTTCCTTGAATTCTCCACATACTCATGAGTTGTGGAGGCATTTATTAATGTCTGCTCTTGGGTCCTGCAGAGCAAATGTTAGGGAAGCACCATCTTGCGTCCAGTCATCAGCTCAAATGGTGACATTTTAGTTGCAGATGACGGGGTAGATCTGATGGCCATTAGGACCAGAGGTAATCGGATACCCCAACTTGGCCCAGAATCTGCCACAAACTTTTTTAAGATGCTCACAATGGTCCGGTTGTAGCGTTCCACTGCCCCAGAAGAAGCTGGCCGGTAAGCAATATGTAACTTCCTTTTGACCCCCAGTATCTCCCACATCTTTGTCACTACCTCGCTGGTGAAATGGCTACCTCTGTCTGACTCAATCCTTTGAGGTAGACCAAAACGGGAAAAGATGTGGTTAATCATCAGGGCAGCTGCTGTTTCTGCCTTGCAGTTTGGGGCCGGGAGACATTCCACCCACTTGGTAAACAAGCATGTGACGGTCAACATGTACTTGTTTCCTCTAGACAAGCGAATCACATGGCCTACAAAGTCGATTTGCAAATCTGACCATGGCAGTGTCATCCCCCTCTTTTGGAGAGGCGCCCGGTGTGAGGGATGTTGGCTGAAATTGTGCACACACAAGACACCCCTTCAAGTATTGGTCGAGGTCCTGCCCCATGTGTGGCAAGTATGCAACCTCTCTTAAGATTTCCAGTGTTGTGTGAAACTCCCTATGACCGGCGGTGGCCGCATCATGGGCGTGACGTAACATCAGGCTTCGGAATGAGGTAGGGGCCACACACTGATCATGGCCAGCTTGGGATTTCCTTACCAACAAACCGTCTTGGATTCGGAACATCTTTGGACATTTCATCAACACTCTAAGGTCCTCTTTCCCAATGTAATCGGTATTCGTCAGGGGAAAGTTCTCAGGGTCCTCAATGTGTTGGTAAAACTTACCAATTATTGGATCCCCCTTTTGAGCCGTAATTAAATTAGCATCAGGGGTCTCCTTACTCCATTGTGCAGTTGAAAGATCATTGTGAGCATTTGTCTGGGACCTAGTGATAGCAGTGACCTCGATTTCCCACAACAGGGACTCTATTTCTATTAGATCCCCTTGGATGGCCCCGGTTTTGGCCAGCTGATCAGCTAAGTCATTTCCAGTTTTGTCTGGTCCCTCTACTTTGGAATGACCCTTGATCTTTTTCCAATAGATGGTCATCCCATTCAAGGTGACCAGATCATCGATGTTTTGGATTAACTTCCCATGTTTCAAGGGTTTGTTATTAGCACATAACATGCCTCTGGTTTTCCAATTAACCAGGTGCTCCACGAACCCGTTCCGTACATAATCCGAATATGTGATTATGACCATTTCGTGGAGTTGATGTTGGACAGCAGTGAGGATGGCCTGATGCATAGCCATCAACTCTGCCACCTGACTACTTCGGCGACCAATTTTGTACCCAGCGGAGGGTTCTGGGGACTCATTCACCCATGCATTCTCTAGACCGGCCACCAGTTTTTTTTTCCCGTTGTTGTCAACATGGTAAGAGCATCCATCCACATAGACAGTGGGCATTCCCTCACACTTGTCTTCTTCAAAGACTTTGTGCGGGGAATTAAGGTATGCCTCCATGTTGTCCTTGAGTTTTAGACTTTCGTCCTCAAGACAGTTTTCTCTGGCACAATCATGCAAGTCAGCCAGACCTTGCGCGAGGGGACTCTTCTTGTTTTGGCCATATCTGACCTCCACAGGAAAGCCTTGCATTGACAGAATCCCGAAGTAATTCAGGAATTACTCACATTTCCGGCCCGGATTCTGTCACTTTGGAGGTATTGCAGAGGCTGGTGTGGAGTCTCCACTATGATGTGTTCCCCCTCGATGAACGGGCGGTAATTCTTCAATGCCCACACAGTTGCCAGGAGTGCCTTTTCACAATTGTTGGATTTTTCCTCCACAGAGGATAAAGTTTTGCTCGCATAGGAGATTACTTTATTGACCTTGTCATGCTTTTGGTATAATACTGCCATCAAGCACGTATTAGAGAACCCTGTCTCCAGGAAGAACTCCTTGTTTCTGACAGGGTAAGCTAGGCAAGGCGCTTGTGAGAGGCTTCTTTTGAGTTGTCTTACTGCCTTGGATTGTTCTGGACCCCATTCCCACTTGACCCCCCCCCCCCTTCAAGAGATGGATCAGGGGTCTGGTGATCTCTGCGTAGGCCTCAAAGAACTTTCTGCTCTAATTGGTCAGTCCAAGGAGGATCCTTAGTTCCCGCAGGGTTGTGGGATCCTTCAGTTTCTGAAGTGCTTCCACTTTCTTTTCCTGGGGACAGAGGCCCTGAGGAGTAATCTCATGCCCCAAGAAATTAACACGTGTTCTACACCACTGTGCTTTCTGAAAGGAAAGTTTGGCTCCGGCGGCCCTCAACTGTGTCAGAACATAACGGATCTCTGCTATGTGTTCTTCCACAGATGAACTTTTGATGAGGACATCATCTACATAAGCCAGGTTACCCCTCGCACCCAGGTCGGGCATGGCCTTATGTAGGAAAATGTTGAATTCATTGCCGGAGTTGAGGTGTCCGAAGGGAGTCCGGGTCCATGTGTACTGCTGGCCCCCAAAGGTAAAAGTCAGTTTGTATTGGTCCTCCCTACTGACAGGCACGGTCCAGTATCCATTGGTCAGGTCTATTGCTGTGAATACCTGTGACCCCTGAATCTGGGCCAGCCCTTGGTCAATGTAGGGCAGAGGCCATCGGGAAGTATGGACCCATTTGTTGAGCTCCCTAAGGTCGGCGCAGAGTCTCCACTGGCCGTTTGGCTTCAATATTCCCAGCACTGGATTATTGAAGGTGCTGTGGACTGGACGGATTATTCCCCGGGACTCAAGGCTCTTAATTATTTCAGTAAGGGACTCCATGGATGCGAGAGGCCAACGATATTGCTTCACAAACACTGCAGTCCTGCCAGGGTCCGTGGGAATTGTTGTTGTGTGGATGTCGGTGCGACCACAGTCATATGAGTCTACCGCAAAGAGATCTTGGAAATCCAAGAAAACTTGTTTCAACTTTTTCTTCTGTTCCAGAGTCACGCAGGCATCAGCTAGGCTGACTCTCTCTTCCACCATCTGCCTGAAGCCTGGAAAGACTTCTGGTTTTGCTATATCAGCGGCCTCCTCCAGCTAGGTGGAGAAGTCCCTGGTCAGAGTGCTAATTTGGACTGGAGGCTTCAGGTGGGAAAGGCAGCCCTCATGGACCTGGAAAATCACCTTATCCCTTCTGAAGTCACAAGTCACGTCTCCTTACCATAAGGGCAAGAAGTGTACACCAGGAAGTTCCCCCCATGCCGGGTAAAGATCATGTCTGGTGTTGTATTGTCATCACTGTCACTGTCAAAACAGTCCTTGGGGATTGGTCCTAACAGTTCATTTCCTAAATCAATGGAGAAATGTCGGTCATCAACCGCCATTCCAATAATGGTGCCTGCGGCTAGAGTAAAACTCTGTAAATCGCTGTTATCCACCTCTATTGGAATGGTGTCATGTTCTATGTTAACTAATGGTGTTGGGTTTACCCCTAACCCTTGCTGTTGGAGAGAAGCATTTAGATGAATATAAGCATCAGGGTTTTTCAATTTCTGTCCTCTTTCAAGTTTCACTTCCAGGGAGAATTGTCGGGTCCTTTCTGGGATGGTGACTTTCTCTTTAATCTGAATTTCGACTGCATAAGGTAGCAATTGAGCTGACCTAAATGCTTTATCTGGATCATCAAAGCCCATGGGATTATCCGCTAATCGGGACCAAGCTTTGACGTTTATTAGGTCCAAACTAATGGCAAAGCGATTGAGAATGTCACTGCCTAAGTAAAAGGCGGCAGTGACGTCTCGCACGACCCAACAATTATGGACTATGCTCTTGTTGCCAATGGAGATTTTGAGCATACACCTGCTTGGCAGGAGATGTTTCGAATTGGGTGTCTCCAGATCCATTTCCCATTTGTCTATCAGTTTGAATGTGGGAATGGCTGGATCTTTTGGGAGTTGGCGGAACATGGCTTCGCTGATGAAGCTCTTACCGTTGTTCACACATACCCGAGCGAGAACAGAGTCCTTCCCATCATTTAACTGAACAGGGGTGAACAACTGCTCTTCAATTTGCTGAGTATCAGCCAGGCTCTGAGCTGATTTCACATCTTTCTGGACTATAGGAGTGGGAGTGTCTGATTGTGGATTGGTAAATCATTTCAGAGTGTTCCCTTCCAGCGTGGAATACCACCTTAAACTGGAAGGAAGGTTGATTTTCAGAAATAGAGAGGACCCCCCATCACCAGTCTGTTGTCCTACTGCTATTACTGTCACGTCTGGAATTTGGTTGTTCTGGAAGTGAAATTCTACTTGGTCAGATTTTTGTTCAACCATTTGGCAGGTGCCATTTAAACTAACATGGTTGACACTCTGTTTTAATTTTATTGGTCGGCTAGTCTGGGTCCAGAGGACCTTGTTTACGCAATCTATTAGAGGTGACAACCTTCTCAGAAGGTCATTCCCTAGTAAACAAGGGGTGCCCTCTGGAGTCACTACTATGTCCGGGTGTTTCACCTTGTGTCGCCCAATTTTGATGTCCAAATCCACAGTCCCCTCGACAGGAATTTCCTTCCCGTCAAAGTTCTGGAGTTGTCCAGGAAGAGAGGTGGGCGGAATACGGTACCTCTCCCCCCTACCTAAATTCAGTTCATCAAAGGCCCTTTTGGACAGAAGGGTAGCTTGGGATCCAGTGTCCACCAGTGCCAAAATTGTACCCTGCCCCTGTACTTGTATCGGGGCATAGTATCTTCCCTCCTTCTCCTCAAGGGGGCACAGATAATGCACATTTCTGGACAACTGGTGGGCTAACTTTCTGGTTTTGGACATGGCGAGAGAAGAGATATTTGCAGAATTCTGTGGAGAGCCTGGGGAATCTGAAAGAAAAAGTTGGCAACTGGAAATGGTTTCGGGTTCTGGGCCGCGCCCCCCCCTTTTTGGAGGCAGTCATCAGGATGGGTTTGACCCATGGGATTTTGGTATTGTTGGTTCTGGGATAGAATGATGGGCGGCGACAGCTCAATCCCCACATCTACCGAGTCTATTGATTTGGTTTTAGGTTCCCCTGGTTCCGGTTCTGGGCCGCCCCTGCCTTTTTGGAAGCAGTCACCAGGATGGGTTTGAACCAGGGGTTTTTGGTATTGTTGGTTCTGGGATAGAATGATGGGCGGCGACAGCTCAATCCCCACATCTACCCAGTCTGGATGGTAATCTCTTGGGACCCATTTTTCCTTGGGAGGAGTTCCCCCATCTCTGAAGGAGAAAATACTTTTCCCAGGATCCTCTGAGCATCCCTCTCCCTCAAATTGGAAGACCTGTACCTCCTCCACAAAATGGGTCTGTTTCGGTACTTTGCTTCTCCTACCTCCCCTCTGTTCCTTGGGTGGCAGACTTTCAGGGGTAGGAGATTTTGTTTCCGGTTTCTGGTTTTCCAGGGGCTGTTTACAAGTTGGGAAGGAGGCTTCCTCCAAGGCTTTACACCCCCCTTCCCCTTGTGCCTCCTCCATGGGAACCGGTGGGTTATCGGGGTGCTGCCCCCGTCATTGTTCTGGAGCACCAGGCCCAGAGTTTGGGGCATTCTGCGCTGGCATGCTCATCTGAGGGTTCTGTTGCGCCCTCAGCATGTGACCCAGATCCCGTGCCATGTTTTGGACCTGGCGCTCAACTTGGGAAACCCGCTCAGGCTGATACGGGGTTCTGTTTTCTCCCCTGGTCTGATCCCGGGAAGGGTAGCTATCCCTTCTCTGGTAATACCCTGGGTTGGGAAGATTTGGGTACCCCTCCACCCTTGGCCTCCCCTCTCCCGGATTAGGCTGTCTGGGCTCAGGGAATTGGGGAAAGAAGGATGGATGGTTTTGGGGTTGGAAATTGGGTGGATAACTGGGAAAAAAGTTCTGCCCAGTGTTTGGGGAATTTCTGCCCTCCTGTGGGAAGTTAGGAGGGAAGTTCCCTGGGTCAGGTGCTTGGCTGGATCCCCCCCCTTGGGCTGGAGGAGTCCACACATAACCTAGGATTGGTCTGTTTTCCTTGTAGAGGGGACTTACATAGTCAGGGGAGCGGGGGACCCCATTTGTGGGACTACCTCCTCGACTCCCTGTCTGTGACTGGCCCGAGGGCCTTCTGGGCTGTGAATTATTTGGTGCAGGCAGGTTTTTAGGCCCCCCATCTCCAAATCTAAAACGGGGGCCACCTTTACCTCTGCCACCTTGGCAACAGCAGGGTTGCTGTTGGTTTTGGATTTTTTTGGCTGATTCTTGTTTTCCACTGGTTTCTGCACCTCATAGATGCGGGTGGCTTGCTCAATGACCCAGTCTAAAGATCTTTTCTCGTGAAAATCTCTCACGAGCTGGGTCATTATGTATTTGGGGAGAGCATGGAAAAATGTGTTGACGAATTCTCTGCTGTCCGTGCGCACCCTTCTGGTGGTCTGCGCAAAGGCAAGCTTCAATTATTGCACAAATTCTTGTGGGGCCTGATCCTCCCCACATTGCAAATTGTAGGCTGCTTTGCGAGCCTCTTGGGGATTTCTATGCACAGAAAAGTGTTTCAAGATGGCCACCCTATAGGTGGACCATCTTGAATGATTTTGGTCCTCCAGCCTGCAAAGAACCTGGAGTATTCTGGGGAGAATGTCCATTTGATGTACTGGATGCAGCTACTGCTGTCCTTCAAATGGAAGGTCTCCATCATTTGCTCAAAGAGCTCCAAGTGTTCCCACACAGAATACTTGGAGTTCTTGTGATAAGGCGTGATGACACTGTTTTAAGGGGTCCTTAAGCAAGGCCCTTTTTGCCTTATTGGCCTTTTTGGTTCGGGTCACCCTGGTCCATTCATCCTCCGACTCAGAAGCACTGCTCCCAGAGGTGCCCGTCTGATCTTCCAGGTTTTCCCGGATTCTGCGAACCTGGGAATGGCTGGCAGAATGTGGGGACCTGGTCTCCTGTGTCCTGTGATGCTCAGAGGAGTCTTCGGATCCCTTCTTGCTACCAGGATTTGCTAGGTAATCCCCCACTGACCTAACTGGGCAGAGGTTTTCAGGATGCCCTTAGTGGGCCTACTCTCCTGGGGTTCCCCACTAAATTGCACTGTGCTTGGGTGCCCATACCCGGATGCCCGCCCATCCATTCCTGGGTGGTACTGGCCTATGAGCCCCATCCTTTTGGCTGGATAGTAATCTGCCATCCCTGTGGCCCTGTGCTCATGTGCGCCAGGGGACATGAGGATGGCAGAGTCCAGGGACTGGGACAGATGAAGGCCACTGGCACTAGGGCTCCTGAGGTTATGCTCAGGTGTTTCCCTTTCCCAGCGAACTTCATCTCTATCAGCCCCTGCTCCTTGTTGCAATGCAAGAGCCTGCGCTTTCAGTTCCTCAACCAAGGCCTTACTAGACTCTATCAGTCTCTCCTGCATGGCTACCTGTTGCTGGAGCCTATCATTATGCTGACAGTGAGCCTCATTCTCTCTCTGGGCCTCCTGATTGGTCCTGGAGTACTGGTCCAGTCTTTGCTGCAGGAGGGTTACCTCCTGAGTCCAATCCCTACTGGCCTGCTCCTTTCTTGCCAGAGCATCTTCCACCCTCCTGGTGTGCTCTAGCAAGTCGTGATGCTCTTTTTGGGGGTTACCCAGCCCCTGGAGGGCCAGGTGATTTTCTTCAATTTTTTCTTTTAATTGGCAGACTTCCTGGCCTAAGTTGCCCCTTTCCTGACTAAGAGCCTGCATCTGTGCCGCCAGTTCGTCCCTCTGCCTTTGAAAGGCACCAGCTTTCTGACGCTCTTCCTGAAATTCTGTCTGGGTGTCCAGGTCTTTCAGAATCAGTTTATTGCTCTCCTCATTTTCTCTATCCAATTGGCTTTGCAGGGTGGCTACCTGCTTTGTGCATGCCCTGTTGAAATCTATCTGTTGCTCCAGCTTTTTCTGGCTCTGCAGTAAGGAGTCCAAACTGTCTTGGTGCTCCTTCTGCAAAGCCAGAATTCTGGTATCCTGGTCAGCCTTTTCCTGTTGCAGGATATCCATATCCTCCTTCATTTTAATGATGTATTGTCTACTCTCGTTTTTCTGACTCCTGGCTTCTGTGCAGCCTCTGCTCAGAAGAGACCAGGTCAGATTGGTGCTTTTCTAACGCCATCTGTTGCCTATTTGCCAGATCTTGGCCTTCAGCACATTTGTCCTGCATGGCTCCCATATATAGATACAAATATGCCGCTATCCTGGCAATCTTATTGTGTTCATCTTTGGCTTTAGAAGCCATATATAGTTCACTCAGGGCCACATGTAAGGGACCCTGATCCCTCCACATATCTGACCCAGTTGTAGTGACCTGTTGTGTGATCGCCTGCAACCATACATTTTGGTCCTGTTCAGACCATTCACCTCTCACAAACAGGTGCTCCCTAGCTATCTTCATGTCTACCAAGGTCGTCATTCTGGAGAATGATTTCCTTCCTGACTTACAGAAGTTTGTATTTTATTTTGCAAAACAGACCGTTTCCTCAGAGCGTTCCTTGAGGAGTGCTTTACAAGGTAACACAGTGTGGTGATCTAACCGGATATGTATCCTGTCAGCTGGCACACTGTATTAATCTGCACAAGTGATAGATCTAATCCAGAATCCCCGGCTACTAGCCCCCACTTTGTTAAAGACTCCAATCAAGCAGTCCCACTAAGTCAGTGCCTTGTCTGGGATTGCTCAAGGGAAGCCCTTAATTATATATTTTTATGTCCAGTTGGTGTACTCTGGATAACCACCCTTATATAACACCCCTCTCTTAGAATCCTCCTCATCCCACTGAGCCAAGAAGTAAGTTTGTTTTGCAAATTTAAAAGGTTTATTTGAGAATTAAACAATATATATATATATATTTATATCACATTTTTATAATAAATTAATAATTGATATCACACTTGTGAATATGAGCAGTAATCAGCAATAGGTAATCCTACAATAGCACAGTTCTGGTGACTTATGACTAGGAACAGGGGAATAAGGTATCAGAGAATGCTTTATGGTTTCAAGAAGATGCAAAGATGAATAAGAGCAACACAGGAATAAACTTGATATGATTTCAGCAAAACATAATTTAATCACTTTTCCCCTTTTGGCAATTCACCCCCCCCCCTCTATGCAATGTAAGGAGGTGGAAGTGACACACACAGTCTTCAGTAATACAATCACAGTACAATCCCAATTCAGTTCCCCCCTAGCAAGCTTAGATCAACAGGGATGATTTTAAACACAGGCAAAGTACTTTAAAGGTGGTATGCAAAGAAGTGAAAAATATGTTAAAATGATTTTAATTCCCTCTAGAGGTTCAGGGTGGGTGACAGATACTTTATATTAGTTCAGGATCACTTTAGCAATGCTCTATGAATGATTGTCAGGTGGCAAATGAATTTCAGCAAAGGAAAGCAAGGAGCTGCTATTTTGCCAAGTGAAGAAATTGAGCCAAAACGCAATTTGTGGCAATTTTTCCGAGTGCGTCGAGCTAGATTACGGAAAAAGTATAATGAATAGAAAGTCGGTTCTGGGTTCGTTGGAAAGCCCAGAATCTTAGCTTTAAAATGACATTTCGTTCCTAGGACAAACGGTTCCGGAGATACGGACGATTTCGTGAAGGTAGATTCTCAAAAGAAAAGTCAAGCTCAGAATGACAGATGACAGTTTTCAGGTTTGAGATCACAGAAGGAACACAAGATTTCTAGGATGCAGTTCTCAATAGGTTAAAATAGTTTGAATTAGATTATTTTAAACTAAGAGATTGGGTTTTGCGCAGTTCTGGCGGCACTCACACTAAATTTTGGACAGGAATGCGACTTCGCCACGGATCGGGTCAGGATTGGACTGCGGTTCCCTCGCCACGGACGGTCTCTGCCTGGTTCTGCTCACAGCGATCTGGGTCAGCTCTGCTAGCGGCACTGCACAGCGGTCTGGATCTCTGGTTCTGGCAAAAGTTCTTGGCACTGCACAGCGGTCTGGTCTCTGGTTCCGGGTACAGCTCTGCTTTCTGGGTGTTTCTGGCACAGGGTTTAAGGCCAGAATCAAACAGCTCAGACCGGCTGTTTTACTCTGATGTGCCCCTTGGAAGTCTGGGGTGAATCAGTTTGCAAAAGATTTTGAGGCCTGCTGACAAATTCTGAAATCTGAATTCAAAGTTCTGGTCTCTGTCTGGATTTGAAGTCTAAGTGCTGGATCTGGTGTCTTCTGGCAAAACGCTCCGCAAGAAATCAGCTTGAAGTGGGAAGTGAATGTCCCTACCTGTCCTGCACAGTCTCCTTTTATGTGTTACGAATGTGGGTGGGTCGGCTCATTCTGCATGCCCAACCCTCTCAACTTATCATTGGCCAGTTCCTCCTCTCTCCCTTGATTGGGGGAACTGGGTTGTGAGTCAGAGTGATGAGGTAGGTTTATGGTCAGAGGATCCTCCCCTTGTCAAATTGCACACAAATCTATTTCTGATGCAAATACATATTTATCTATGTACCATTTTTCTAATATTATATGTCCAGTTAACATATTTTCTGTAGCACCAAACCATCCGATCCCTGTCTTTGTAAGATGCCGTGTCCACTTATGACAGAATTCTCCCCTTTTCATCCAGATAACGACCTCTAAACCTTTCCAGATTTTACACAGATTTGCACCAGGGATATGGGTTTCAGATGATAAAGTGTCAGATTTTTAACATGCATACATTTGGAGTAACAACCTTTTTTCCGCTACTATCCCCAAGAACATACCACAGGGTCCTAACACCTCTTAAAATGTGCACAGAAAAATCACAAGAATGATGATGTTATGTACATAATTTTTACAAGTCTGCACTATGAATTATCCATCTTTTTAAAATTATGCTCTGGCCCCAAAGGTGTGTGGTTTTCCAAAGCACATGGTGGAATTTCTGGTTTATCCACTTCCCCCAAGCTCAGCTTGCTCACATGCAGTGCCCCTCCCCGATTCCTTCCAAGAGGAAGCCATTTACGACCCCCCTAATTTAACATTTGCCTGGGCCAAGGACAGTGCTTTGTTTAGTTTTCTGTAGTCTCCAGGTGCTCCTCCCCTAATTCAATCAGAGAGGTGTCATCTCCTTTTGGCAGGGGCAGCAGAATGCAGCCAGACCTGGGAAGAGTGGCTGAGCAAGTTTTACTCCTGTCGGGGGTAGTTGCCGGGCAGAATTCACTCTCTTCAAGCCAGGCTTCAGCTAAATGTCACTTTAGTACCCAGTTTTCTACATTCAAATCAAACTGACAATTTTTACACATGCAGCTAGAACGCTTATTCTAAGTTCAAAACCATGACATTTAAACAATTCCAAACTATGTGACACTCAACAGTAGGTCACTCATTTATTTTAAACATTTAGATTTTAGTGTCTTTCAGTCCAATTTCACTTCAGCTGCTGACATCCACAGCTCAGCCAGTTTTGTTTTAAACATTGTTTTGGGCTCTTTCTCTTTCCAGATTTTGTATGCACACAGACTACATTCTGCCAAATGTCTGCTGGTGTTCATTGAGATTTTTGAATATCTTGCAATGTTTAAAATAGGCATTTTTAGCTTGCATTTCAGAGAAACAAAGGTGATTTCAACGTGCTTTTTTTTATTTTAGCCACCGGCACTGCTGTTTTTCCTTTGGCACACATTTCACTCATGGCACTTCTGGCCCCTCACACTCGCACTGGTGGGTGGCAGGTCAGGGGACCATTTTGCTGTGCGCAAAACTGCACGGTTCTCCAGGATTCTGGTGCAAATGTGGGCTTTTCCGCCCTCTTGGATTTCCTAAGCCCACAGCACCAAGTGTTGCAGCATAATAACTTGAACGTGGGCAAAGACACCAAACAATACATGAATGCCACAGTGCTAAGAGGGCCTGGTGGGGCTATCTATGATCATCTTGAGGGCATAACATAGGACAGGTGATGCATGTTGCTGGACACGGTTTGATAGGTTATTTATAACGCGCTTAATACCCAGAGGTTTCTAAGCACGGACCCGGGGATCGAACCAGTGTTGCACTGTGTTTTCTTGCTGCCAAGGCCAGCACATTGCTGCTGTGGTATCCCCCGGAGACGTTAGGACTACAGTATTCAGGGTATGTTCTGGGTAGGTCAATGATGACACGATTTCTGCACATGGACATCCTGCCATTTCACGTCTTTATCCTCATTCAACAGTGTGTGCTCATACTATTGTGATTCAGTGTGGTGTCTGGCGCGAGGATACATTGCTTGCCACTACTTGGGAAGATACACAGCTTCTTGAATGCAGCTGCCCACCCACCTAGTACAGGATAATGACAGGCACTACGCTATGTTATTGGAGGCATACACAAAGTCCTGATGCTCCTTGGTCAAGAATGGTTAGGAGGCAGTTTCATGTTCTTGGGGAAATCATACTAGTGTATTGCCCAGTGGTCTCCCCTTATCTTCTCTCACACACATGATTCCCACTCTGGCACAATCTAACTTGTCCTTCCTCACTCTATCGTCTTTCCTCCTTCTCCTCCCAATGCTTCCCTCTTTCTTCACCTCCACTCTACTATCTCTCTCCACCTCCTCAACTTCTAATTGCCTTCTTCCAACCTTCCCAATCCTCTTTCTCCCATCTCCAGCTCCTCCAGTCCCCTTATTTATGTCGCTCTATCACTCTTTACATCTTTTCTTTCTCTCCACTTCCTTTGCGTCCCTCTGCTCCTTGCCTTCTCCTCCCCTCACCGCCACTCTATAACCTGAACCACTTTCTCTGTACTCCTAACTGCCACACTCTTCCCCATTTTGTGAACTTCTCACAGTTCGGGCCTAGCCTGTCTAATTATCCCTGTGGAATCAGTTCTTTGTTTGGTATAAGCATACATTGTAATTGGAGTGGGTCTATACAAACCTCAATCTACTCAGCTGAGAGTGCTTAGCTCGGGAGGATAGCTCAGGGGCAACATACTCGCCATGGAAAGCAAGACAACACTGAGCAACACTGGTTCAATCCCCTGGTCTGCGCTTAGAAACCTCTCGGTATTAAGCGTGTTATAAATAACCTATCATATCATGTCCACCATTTTGAATTTACTCTCCTTGCCCTTCATGTTCCTCCAACTTTCTTTACCGGCCTTTGTTTTGAAAAGTCACCATTCCCGATTCCATCTGAACAGTTGCGGAAAACAGCAAAAGTGTGCAAGAACACTCCATGGACTTCCTCGCTCACTGGGAACGCAAACCTTGCACATTCTGATATTATGGTTTTTCTCGTTATGCTGAAGGGGTCACAAGCACCAGTCGTCACTTGCCTCCCCTTTCCAGTTTATATAACTACACCAAAGAAGAGTGGGGATAATAGGTTTTTCACATGAGACTAATGATGGGCATGGGGCCTGAGAGATTTCCTATCTACCACCTCTGTTACTGCATCATGGAGAAAGTGGCATTGCCCAGCCATCAAGGATGAACGACTCTCATCCTCAAGCCTCCAGGATGCCACTTTGTCATATACATCCCTTCATAGGAGCTCACTCTTGTTATTTCTAGTTGTTGGCAACTTAGGAAAGTGACATTGGCTGAAGTATAATGAAGAAAGCATAGGTTGTTGCTATTGAAAGTGCATGGATGAAAAATTAGGAACCACCTTATAATATGTGGGTTAATGTCCTTATTGGTTGCTAGACAGGTTAGGGGCATGTTATGTCAGGAGATTACCATATATTGTCCATGGTGTATTGTTTCAGGGCTTCTTCAGGCCATTTAAGAGAATCCCATTCTTACATTGCAATGGAGTGTTCGCTAGCCACTTGCTCTTGCCAGTGCACTACCCCAAATCTTGCCCAGGAGATATCACTCTTTGGGATAAATAACTGATAGAAATCTGGCATATCAAGGAACGAACAGTAGATGTCATAGAGAATGCTTAAATTCCACAAAGACCTCCTGAGGTTGCCTGGTACAGCATAGGAGGGTACATTGAGGGGTCTCAGTAGATCAGAAAAGGGTCTAGCATTGTTTGAGGCCTTAGGAATACATCTCTGGTAATATTATATTTGATAGTGAGTTGGGTTAGGTGACACCTTGCTAGTTTACCCTTACCTTCTACAGAGTCTGGAAGACCAGATAGTATGTTCACTCCAAGTATTACTAGGGATCCCAATGTCACCCAGGTAGGCCTCCGCGTTGGTTTGGTGAGGTTGCACAACTTGTTCTATTAACCTTTGGAATATGGAAGGTGTGCCATGGGGTTTAAAGTGGAATAATGGACATTGGAAGAGTTAGGTCTTGGCAGAAGAAGGCTGTCTTTTCCTTATCCTTAGTATGGTTTTCCAATACGCCTTTGTGGGAATATGGTGTATATATAGAGTGCAGTGCCTACTCTCTGAATTTATTGATCAGAGGCATGAAATACAATAATACATCTTGTTGACATTCCGAAATTCAATGCAAAATTGATAAGCTCTGTCAGGTTTCACACTGAGTGACAGGGATGAAGCCAAGTGACTTTGAGAGGACTTGACAACCTCCAACTCCAGCATCTTTCAGATGTCTTCTTTGGCCGCCTGTTATCGCACATTCGAAGGGCAATATGTCGGAGCCACGCTAACTTTCTTGGTGGGGTATATTTAGGACGGAAGACGTCTTTCACTTGACAAGCCTTCTCAGAAAATACATCTCTGAAATTGGTAGGGAGGTAACACAGCCAGTATCCCCAACAGAAGTGGGATTCCAGGTGCTTTGCTTGGACCCTCACAGCCATTGCTTGCCACTACTGTGGTATTGTCTTGCTCTGTTCACTCTTTACAACCAATTCACCTAGTGAACTTGTGACGGCTTCTGAAAATCTATTGGTTGAACCTTGTGGTTTAGGTCAATTATGACTTTGGTGATGAAATAAGGCTAATAAGGCCAGAAAGATTGTCCAGAGAAAATGTTTACAAAGGTATATCAAAATTTATTTTAATTGATACATAAATTGAAAAAAGTGAATCAATCACGGATTATTACACACTATACAATTAAACTAACACAACAGAGCAGCAACATTATTTTGCCTAAAAAAGGCTGATAAAACTCACACACACTTTCCATTCATAGTGTGACATTCAAACACACCTCAACAATCAGTAACATTCATACACATTGTTAAAAAACAGGAAAAAGGATTATAAACATGTGGGGAGCACAATGCATGATTTTTCCCCAAAGGACATTCATTATTTTAGAATTTATACAGAAAACAAGAGAAATCATTAAGAAAAGATCTATTGTAAAGGTGGATCACAACAAAAATACACAGATCACATTCCTTTGGGTTTTTTTCTCAACCGGTTTTGACGTGGAATGTTAATTTAAACTACGTCTTCATCAGGAGGAAGATGTAACCATACTGGTATGCAGGAACTGCTGTGTTGGACAGATCAGCGGGGTTGGATGTCCACCCTGTGATGCTTCAACTTGTGTCCCCAATTGGTTCCCAAATATTGAGAGATCTCCACTTGCTTAGAAAATGTCAAAAACAGCTACTGCTTAATGTGAGCTGAATGGATGCAGCCTGCAGGAATAGTCAGGTGGATAGGCTCGTCTAAACGTGGTACTCCAGCTAGGCAAATGAAAACTGTGAGTCTTCCGCGCTTCGGGAAAGACAGCCGCGAACGCCACGCATGCGGGTAAAGCAGAAAACACACAAATTGGGCTCCAACCAATATATAAGGCTAATGCCATTGATCAAGTTCCTCTTTCACAGATGTTGTAAACAGGAGTAGAACTGTGTCGTCCACCTTGAATTTCTGGAGTTGATCTTGCAGGTCGCACAGACGCGTACGTTTTTGTTGAGCTTAGTGCACGTGTGGGATCGTAACTTCACAGACCAGCGTCATTCTTTCCAGCGTCTTCTGAATAAACTGGATGAAGTTCTCAGCCATGTTGTTGTAGTTTCCCCAGCCTTCCTTTAACATGCCCGGGACGCCCCAGGGATCTCCTCCATAGACAAGCTAAAAAAGAAAGAATCTTGCAGAGGATTGTGAGTTCCGGTGGATGGCTAACAAAGCATCCCAATCCCTCACATCTTTTAGTACAGTTTTCTCAGGTGGTTCTTCAAAGTTTGATTGAAGAACTTAGGAAAACCATTGCTTTGAGGATGATATATTGAGGTGCAGAGGATTTGAAAACAGAATTGTATTTTGACCTCCCCCTTAAGAAAAGACCTCAAGGTGAATTCCTGATCTGCTAGGATATGGTTTGGGAAACCTACTCTTAAACAGACGGGGATTGAGTGTTTATGGGCTTGCTGAATGGTGAGACCCTTGTGTATAAGCGCATTATAAATAAACAATCAATCAGTCAATTAAAGGTCTCTGGCTAGCTGGTGGCTTAGCCAGCTTTTACAAGCGTGTGCCATTTCCCTGCCTTATAAGGGCTTAGGGGACCCATGGTATTCCCCTCTTTCCACGAGAGCGGAACTTCAGCGACTGGAAGGGGTTGGAGAGGAGCTCGCCTCACATCTGCTCTAGATGTCTTTTGGCGTATCTGGCAGAACTCCTAGATACTTTTGGCACATTTCCTGCCTGAAAAGCCTACTAAGGACCTGTTCTTGAGTCTTGTTATACTCTGATGCCTGGTAGTCATGGGGAAGGAGTTTGCTAGTTCCTGCACAGCCTACCAAAACGCATAGGAACTAGTAATTGGTAGCAAGTGGTTCCTTCACCCTTCACATCATTGTCTTCCATGCATAATAACCACGTTATTTCCACACAAAAAACATCTTCCACAGTAATGACTTGGTCAAAGGAATTGCATAGAGCCATGTAATTAGCTTGGGATGGTAATGTCCAAAAATGTCGCCCTCACAATTACGACGGCTGAAAATGCAGACTTTTTTTTTAGACCCCACCTTACACCACACATATATATATATATATATATGGGGGGTATAGGATATTATATTAATATGGAGGGTGCGGGGGATTCCCCCCATATATATGTAGTGTAAAGGTTTTTTTAAAAAATGCAACATTTTTTAAAGGGCGGCATTTTCGGCCGTCGCAATTGTGAGGGTCGCAGTGATTACATACATCCCCTGGGATGACGCAGAGTCTGTGGAAAGGGTGAGGTGCATATCAGTTCACCCCTCTGTGTTGACTTGAGGCACTTTGCTTTCATAATGTCCAGGACATTCATTAAAATTGTTGTTTTATAACACACGTAATACCAGTGAGTGGTTTCTAAGTGCAGGATCGGGATTCAAACCTGTGTTGTGCTGTATTGTCTTGGTTCCAAGACAAGCGCGTTGTCCCTGAGCTATCCTTCCTCCCCATAAACTCACAGACATGCCAGGCCATGACCTGTCATGATTGGATGGGAAAAGGTTAATGTGAGTGGTTCAAGTGAAGAACCATAACTACCCAGAGGTAATTCTTACCAATATCCTCTACTCCAACATCAATTCTGTGTGAAACTTCCTCTAATGGTTCCTTCAGGAAGCTGGAAATCGTATTCCTGGCTCCAACAGGGACTACCAGTTCGACAGCATTATATAAGTCAAAGCCAGCAAAGCCTGTGGTGGTCCAGAATTGTTAGCGTGGTCAGATGGACACCATAATCACTTTTAGTGAGAGTTTTGGTGAGGTCTGCTGATTCCATTTCTGATAACATATGTCATGGCTGTGGTCAACAAACATCTTGAGACCAAGTCAATGTTCCCCATGTTTTTTTTTCTCACACCAAACAGGTTCAGGGTTAGGGAACATCAGTGTCTGAGTTCACTCAAACTATGTCAATTTCATTGCACTTAGTCCTTCCTCTTCCCCTAAACCTGCCTTATTTAGAGACAAAGCAATCCCAGGAAGACTCTGGGATTCATAATGTTCCACACTTCTTTCTTGGCTCTGTGTTGAATCTTTTACGGCTGCTTCCAGACTTGCCAGGATGCTGAATTGATCCACATGACTTGTAGATTACTTGGCACTACCAAAACTGCTTCCCCAGGTCACGTTGACAGGGAGGCACATCACACTCTTTTCAGACTGTTGGCCCAATGGGTGTTCAATCTCCTCATCACTTCCATCTTAGCCATTTTGTACCCGTATCTTCCTCCACCACCCCGTCAGAGATAGCAGTAGTGTAGACGGACCTGGTGTGGCCATTGCTCCTCTGTTTCCCTGCTTCAGTCTGTCCACCCCTGCACCTCCTTTCTATCTGGCCCTTCCTTCAGGTCTGCTATCATCCTCTACTCTCTTACTCCTCTCTGCCACATTGCCACTACACCATTTTCCGACTTGCCCCTCTTCAGCTCTCCTCCTCCTCCTATCTCTCCTCCGCCACTCATCTATCTCTTCTCTTCACAGGCTCAGCTCCTCTCTCTCCCCTCTCGACCACCTCTGCTCCTCTCTATACCCCTCCACCCCTTTCTCTTTCTTCATCTACTCCATGTATTTCTGTCTCCTTTCCTCCCCTCCACATGGTGCTGCCACTCTCTCTCTTTCCCCCTATTACCTTACTCGTGAATCCATCACACACTCTCTGTCCAGTTCCCTTTTTTATAGTTGGGGCCTTGTCCATGTGGTTCTCTTAGTATAATCAGCTGTATGTGCAGTGTGAGCATGTAGTGTGGGTGTATCAGGCCTCCATGCCTTACAACTTGCCCAGGCGGGTAGTAGTGGCTAATGGACTACCTGCTTCCCAGATACACAAAGAGATGAGTTTGCCTTTTTGGATTTAAATGGCATACACTGCATTTTTTTACAACTCTCTTTGTCAGTCCTCTCCTTAACTTCTCTGAGTTTCAGTAAGGTACACGTCTTAATTCTATATGAACGTATGTGGTCCCCATGAAGGTGTGTGACCTTCTCACTTGCTAGGCTGGGATTTCTGATATTTCAGTTCTCCTAGGTGTAAGTGCAGGGGTCACTTATCTTCATTTTACAGTTTGTTCACCAGGACATTTAGCACATGGTACCCTTGTAAGGGGAATGGGTTTTACACCCAAGGTTTAGATTGGGGTGGGAAATCTGGGGATCCCCTGTATCCTGGATTTACTGGGCTGGTAACAGGCCTCCAGCCCAAGCGTGGAGGCTCACGGCCATTGCCAGTTCAGCAAGCCCCAGCTCAGGCTCATTCAGGCTGTTAGTCTCGGGAGGATAGCTCAGGGGCAACATGCTTGTTTTGGAAACAAGACAATGCAGAGCAACACAGGTTTGATCACCGGGTCCATGCTTAAAAACCTCTGGACATTAAGCACGATATAAATAACCTATCATATTAGAACACCTGGGCTGTCAATCAAGAGTGATAATAGTTTTTTTTTCTTTTTTTACTAAAGAAAATGGGAATACAACTATCATGCATGCCATGTTTCCTTTAAAAAACGACAAACTTAAATGTGTGGACACAGTAATAGTAAAAGTACATTAGTCTTGCCATGTGGGCAGAAGCTAAATGGGGAGACACTGTCAGGCAGTTAAGTGTATATATACATTGAGGGGTGAGTTGTGAGTTAGTTGAGGAGCCAGGGAACTAGGAAAGGAATATGGAGGCTAGAGCGCAGGGAATGAATGAAGATGGCAGCTCACGGGAGTGGCACAGGAAGCAGGGTTGGAGCGCAGGCTTACACATACAGATATAGTGCGTGTTCGTAGCCTTTTGATTGGCTGGCACCCCAACCCGGGTGCTAATACCAGATGAAGAACAACCTATCCAGGAAATAACACATATCGTGCTTACTTTATCATTGATGCTTAGTAACAATGCCATGCTACAGTAAAAGTACATGGTCAGACTGGCTGCACCAAAGTAGACCAGACTAGCCACACGATAACACTTATTAACTTTGCTTTATCATTATGCCTAGTAAGAAAATACCATGCCACAGTAAAAGTATATGGCCAGGTTGGCTGCAGCAAATTAGGCCCGTCTTGCCACAAAATAGCACTTACCATGTATGTTTTACCATTGAAGATCAGTAGAAAATGCCACACAGAGATAATACATGGTCAAACTGGTTTTAAGTCAACCTAGTCATTTAATGACACTTATCATGTTTTTTTTCATTATGTCCAGTAAATAATATCACCTCCGTCACCAACCGTGCCCCAAATCGCCACCCCCTGTGCCCAGCAGAAAGGCAGTCACACACAGATTAATGTACAGCATTTTACTCACTCATACACACACTCATTCGCATAGCATTCACTCGCTCATTCACATGCACACCCATACACTCGCTCATTTACACGGGTACGCAGACACCATGCACTCACTCATTCACACGCATATACAGGCATACATAAACATAAACAATCATACTTCTATTATTCTCTTACCTCCATCCCCTCCCTCACGTCACCTAGCAGAAAGCCCTCCGGTTTCAGTGAGCACGAACAGGAACCAGGAAGCAGGGAGTGTTTCCTGGTTACTGCACATGTGCAGGAGATCAGGAGCACTCTATCCACAATGCCCTTGGCTGTCTGGATGTGTGAGGAAGTACAGGTGCACCTTGCATGACTCATTGGTCATGCACACTGGGGAAACTGAACCATTAAAACAAAGCTCTCAACTCACACGCTTTTGTCGGGTGTCACCCGCCAAGCCTCCTGCACGCCCATTCATTCCAATGGGCGTCTCACCCGCCAAAAACAAAATCGGATGATTTCCACCGCCTTTGCGACACAAATGGTTGAGATCTATGTTAAAAGGAAACCCAAGTTTCCCTTTCACAGTTAAAGCCAGCGCCAAAGCGCTCCGGGCTCAGTGCTTAGACTGGGCTGGCTTGGCTGGTCCAGAATGGGTGGCTGCTCAGTGCCCTGTCACCCATTATGGATGCGGCACTACTGAGGCCACCTTACTAGACACACACGTCCTACCAGCCTCCTGGCACAGCCTTTTTGAAGCTAAAGCCGCCAGACTGTTTGACGATGTGCAGTCACCTGGCTTCTGCATTGGGAAAAACTATGGTGGGGTGGCTAGCACCGCATGTGGCCAAATGCTTACACTGTCCCTCCCCAGGAAGGAGGGGAGATGCACTGAATGTACCCTAGTTGCTACCTGCTATTAAAGAGGAGGTGGCACATTAACTCTACACTCCCCTGGCACAGGGAACCCCCCATAACTTGTGAATGGAAGTGATTGTCTCTTCACTTTGCACCTATGCTATATGATTTGTGGCACAAATAGGTCTGTGCTTTGCAATGACTCAACAGATGTAATGCATAAAAACATCATACATTGGAATTATTTGCGTTCCAGCGGGGCTTCTTATTTTCTCGTGAGAACCTATTTAGTAAGATTTAAAAAGCAGTTATGCCTAGCAATATTGAAATCCCTTTTTAACATTATGGTGAAGTAATGAGTTGTGTGGTTTGATTACAGAATGCTGAAATGCTGACATCTTTATACGCTTGCGCCTTGAAGCACTTGTGTATTGGCGCGTTATAAATGCCATATCATATCATATCATATCCTAAGGTGCATTAACATGGATTTTTTGTTTTTGGGGCAGCACTATTGGCAATAAGAAACCAAACAGAATAATGAAGATGAATTCAGAGTACAACAAAGCCACTATGAAAGCAATTAACAGTGGTTCATAATAATACATACAAATGGACACCCCTTTTATTGTTAATCACATGCCTGCCTTCTCACTGCAGGAAACAGAAAGAAACATGAATTGTACCTGTGCTATTAAATCTCTGGATGCACCTTCCAAAACCTTCGAGTTCTATGTAATCAGAATTAGTGGTAAATAATGCTCAGTAAAAATGGAATAATTAATGTCTATTTAATATGAAACCAAAGTGTAACACCCATTTACTTATTCATAAGTAATTAATCAAAGGTGTAAGAATACTTTGTGACTCATTATGAATTTGGCGGTAATTCGGTGGTAATTCTACCGAATTACTGGCACAATGTACCGTTACTGCAGCTTGGTCCTGTGGGGTTACCACTGGATTACAAGTGGCATTAAGGCAGTGCAAATTCCTGCTTCTGGAGTCCATGGGACTGCATGGGGATTTTGGCAGATTTACTTCTAGCTGTAATTCTGGCACGGAAATGCCGCCAATTTTTGGAGGAAAAGTGGAGGGTTTACCTCCAGAATGATGCTGAGGTAAATCCTCCACTTTCCCTCCAAACTTGGATGTTCAGCGGTGCGGTAAAAATGACAGGAATTGCATTGCTGCCAAAAAATGGCAGCAACGGAATTACCATTGCTCTTTTACCGCACCGCAGAACTCATAATGAGGCCGTTCGGTATGTCACAAATAATTACTGTGCAACATGCACATCTATCCCTATGGTCATTCTGCAAAGAAATGTGCCTGTGTAAAAGATGGAACCCCACCTGAGAATCCTGTTAGGTTCCGAATATGTTCGGAACCTCGGACAATCCGAAGCAGTTAAATGAATCAAGGCAAATACAATGAGACACGGGAGCCGGGGTAGTAAGATGCTCTTCTCTTTATTCTCGGCGCCAGAACTGGCGTCGGAGGCGGTAGCCCCGCCTCTTCCCTTTCCCGTGGCTACGCCACAACCTCTAAACAAACAGAAAGAACGGACATCAACAGTAACTGTGAATAACGTGCCCATAGAAATAGGACACAACATCTAGGACACAACATCTCCCCCCCACTTAAACGAGGGGCGCACATCATTACATTTCTTCTATCCACCGAGGGGGTCGACGAATAGTCCTTTTGGACGGACTCCTCCGGGGTGTTCTCTCCCAGCGCACAGGGGTGTCGCTGTCGCTGTCGTCCGCATCTCGCACTTCCACCTGATACTCTGACTCCACCTCTGATGATTCCTGGTCAGACCTCGAGTGATCAGTGGTCGGTTCGGCGTGTCCCTCAAAGTTCTTGAAAAATGACGAATTTCTCGTAATGGTCCCTGTGGGGCTGGCTGCTGTTATCATAGAGCCATTGACGTGCGTCACTTTCAACGGTTCAGGTCTGAACGCCGGGGTGTCCTTGGTGTTTTGTTCTTGCCTTACCAACACCACGTCGCCCACTTGAATGTGACAAGGCTTGGCCTGTCTTTTTTGATCAGTGTAGGCTTTTGTTAGTTCTTTGCTCCGCTTGTCTCTTTTGATGGCGTCACCGACGGCTGTTGGCGACGGACGGGCATGGGGATTGTGGGGCAGTTGCGTTCGTATAATGCGCCCGAACATTAGCGTGGACGGACACACCCCTGTGGTGCTGTGTGGAGTGTTCCGGTACTCACGTAGGAGGGTGCAGATGGCCTGCATGAATGACCTGTTTGTTATGGAACATATTTGGAGTGTTCTCTTGAGAGAGCTCATGAATTTCTCAGCCATTCCGTTCGCTTGTGGCCACAGCGGTGTAATTGTTCTATGCTGGAAACCAAGGTGTTCCGCGAACATTGCGAAGTCATGTCCACTGAATGGTGGGCCATTGTCTGACTTTACTATCGATGGTATGTTGTAATCAGCAAAGGTCTTGTCCAGGGCAGGTATGACCGCTTGGGCACTTGTAGAGTGAATGAGATGCACCTCCGGGAACCGTGACATTTCGTCCACAATTACCAGCACGTATTTCCCGTTTGCCAGGGGTCCAAACATGTCTACAGCCACTCGGTCCCACACTTGCGGAGGCATCTCTGATGGTTGTAGGGGTGCCGGGAATGTTCGGGGACCCACCGCTTGGCAGGTGAGGCAATTGCCTAGGATCTGTTCTAATTGTTCATCCAGTTTGGGGAACCAGACCTTAGTTCTCAGTTGTCTCTTGGTGGACACTATTCCGCGGTGGCCAGCGTGAGCTATGTCCAGTATTTGCTTCTGCAGGCTGGAGGGGATTACAATTCGGTTCTCTTTGAGAAGCAAACCTTCTGGGGACACGGATAACGTGTGGCGTATCAGTCTGAAAACACGAAGTTGAGCCTTTTCTGCTTCTGTTAGGTCTTTGACATGCCACCGGCCCGTTCGCAGACACTCTTTGATGATGGGCATCATCTTGTCTATGGATGTGGCTTCTACGAGTTGGGCAACGGAGACATGCTTAGGGAGTGCATTGTTAACTAGGAAGTTAAGGTATTGGTTCGCTTTTATGGATTGTCGTTCCACTTGAGCTGGTAGTGGGTATCTGGAGAGAAAATCGGCGGGGTTGTTCTCTTTCCCTGGGCGATGTATGATCTTGAAGGAATACTCTTGTAAGCGTAGACCCCATCTGGCAATTCGGGGTGGCATTTTGGCAGTGGGTTTGCCATATATCGTGGTTAGCGCTTGGTGATCGGTCACGACGGTGAATGGGCGGCCATATAAGAAGAGATGGTAGTGCTCACACGCCCATGCGACTGCGAGACTTTCCTTTTCGGGTTGCGAGTACGCGCATTCTGTCTTTGATAGACTCCGACTGGCATAGGCTACTATGCGCTTGGGTGCGTTGGGTGGCGCTCCCGGTCTGGATTGAGCTAGAATGGCACCCAGGCCTACGGGACTGGCGTCTACGGTGAGTTCCGTGTCGTAGTCAGGGTCGTAGTAAGCCATGCAGGATGCTGATGCTATGCGTCGTTTGATTTCCTGGAAAGCTTTTTCGCATTCAGTTGTCCAATCAAATTCCTGGTCCTTCCCGGTGAGGACTCTTAGCGGGGTGCTCACTGACGCAAAGTCTTTAATGTACCTCGTGCAATAACTGGCCATGCCCAGGAATGATCGTATGCCCGATGATGAAGTGGGAGTGGGGGCATCCACTAGGGCTTGCACCTTTTCAGGATCTGGACGCATGCCCTTGTTTGAAAATATATGTCCAAAGAACTTGAGTGTGGTCTTGTTGATTTCACACTTTTCCGGGTTGAGCGTGAGGTTGGCATTTTCTAGCGCCATGCAGACCCTTCGTAGCGTGTCATCGTGGCTTTCTTGGGAAGTGCCGAAGATAAGAATGTCATCACTGTAATTCAAACAGTGCGGGATGTGTTTGATTATTTGGTGTATCTCATTCTGAAAAATCTCGGCTGCGGATGACACACCGAAGCTTAGTCTCTTGTATCTGAAGAGTCCTAGATGGGTTGAGAATGTGGTTATATATCGAGAAGACGGGTGAAGTTCGAGTTGGTGGTAACCCTTGTTCAGGTCGAGCTTCGAGAAGATGGTGGCCCCATGTAGAAGGTGTATCATGTCGGTCATACGTGGAGCCAAGTGTCGCTCTCTTTCAATGGCCACGTTTGGAGCACGCATGTCTACGCAGATGCGTATCTTGGATGTGCCATCTTTCTTGGGTACCGGTACTATTGGTGAAACCCATGGAGTCGGGCCTGACGCTGGTTCGATTATGCCTTGTTGGAGTAGTGAATGTATCTCATCTTCAACTTGCCGTTGTATATTGAGGGGAATGCCCCGATAGTGTTGAGCAATAGGTTTTACCTGCTGATTAATGTGCAGTTTGATTTGCTTGTCTTTTAAACACCCTAGTCCTCTGAAGAGTGCCAGAAATATCTTTTGTATCATGTCTTTGGCGCTGGAGGTGTATGCGGACATGATCTGATACATGATGCTGATGAGGCCCATTTGTATCGCTGTGCGGAAGCTTAGGATGCTTCCTCCCGGAACTTCACCTCTGATTACATATATTTTTACTTTCTGGCTCTGCTCCTTGTAGTTACAGTGTGCGTTGAACATTCCAATACAGTCTAGCGGTCTGTTGGACCGGTAGGGGTATATTAGCGTGTCGGCTTTCTTTAAGTCTTTCTTGATTTCCAACGATTTATATATTATGTCATTGATGACGTTCACAGTGGCACCTGTGTCTATCAGAAATTCTAGATTTTGGCCATTCAGTTGGAGTAGCAGGGTCGGACTGTATTCAGTCGCTGTGGCATTTCCAATGGCATGTACGTATGCTCGCTTTCTTTCTCCACTGGATGAAGATGATCTGATTGTCCTTCTGTCCTGAGGGGAGTCATCCACATATCTGATCCTATGTCTTGGTCTGCGGTGCGGGGAGTGACGTCTGCTCTCTCGGTGGTTAGACGTTTCTCTCTCTCTCCTTTCTTCTCGCCTCCTCGATGCGGGCGCTTGTTCTTTGGTTGAGCTGTGAGAGCGCCTCCTTCCATGCGTGGAGCCTCGATGTGAGTTTCTGCGCGGGCTTTCACGCCTAGAGCGTCCACCTTCTTGTCGTCCGGCTTCCCTGTTGCTTCCTGAGTTTTGGAGGAATTTGATATTTTTGCAGACGGACTGGAAATGATTGTCCCCCCCGCATTTATCACACTGATGTCCTATCGCAGGGCATGGACCTACATGAGGAAAGCGGAAACCACATCGATAGCACTTCTTTGGTTCTGACGGGCCGACGGGCGTGCGGATGGGGCAGAGAGAGGCTGATTTGGCATTTTGCGTGATGGAAATATTGCCTAGAGACTCTGTTTGTAGTGTTAGTGCAGCGTCTGCTCTTGCAATTTGAAGGATCTCTTCTAGCGTCCTGCTCTTCTGTAACAATTTTCTGCGAAAGTCAGGGGACCCGCACCCTGCGATGGCTTGTGATTTTAGTGCCTCTTCAGTGGAATATTTGTCAATGTCGCAGTACTTGGCTCTTTTTCTTAGCCTCATAATGAAATTGTCCATGCTTTCATCATTGTCTTGCGTCGCTGTGTGGAACACGTGTCTCTCGTAGTCGACGTTCCGTAAGGGTGCAAAATAAGCATTTAATGAGTCAATTATGCCTTGAAAAGAGTTAGTGTTGTCCTCGGGCATTTCGAACACGATGTCCCTCACCACGGGACCCAAAGAGTGAAGCAGGATGCCTCTCAACCGGCGCTCTTCTCGCACGCCCGAGGCATCAATGTAGATGTGGAGTTCTTTCAGCCAGCGAGCCCATCTGGGTGCCAGGCTGTTGGTGTCCGTCATATCGAAATGAGGGACTGCTTGTAGCTGCAGAGATTCAGAGGAATTGTCCTCTCCAGTACTGGCTGCTCTCGGAGTGGAGCTGGCTTGGGGGCTCTGTAAGCCACTGTCAATATTGTCTGCTGACATGCTGGTGGATATGGCTGGGCTGCGCTGCTGTGGCACTCTACTCACTGGGGTGGTGTGTGCTGAAGGTCCCTCGCCACTTCTTTCACCAGCACGGCCTCGCCCGCTGAACGTAGGGGCTAGCGGCGACTTGGGCTGCATGGGGGCGTCATGAATAGCAGGTGGCCCTTAGTCGCTGGGCTGCAGAGCTTCCCTCCTGGTGTGTGTGTGAGTGGCAGGAGCTTCCTTCCCCCGCCACTGCGGCACGCAAGCAAAATGAAGAGCGGCCGTGCCTGGGGCAGCAACGTTAATTTTGCGGCCCACACGCGACTCTGGAAACTGCCTGCAGGTGGGCGTGGGCGGGTCGACGATGCGCTGCAGTGCCGGAGGCAGCGGCGTTACTCCGCGGCCCACACGCGACTCTGGAGCTGCCTGCGGGTGGGCGTGGGCGGGCCGACAACGAGCAGCAGATCCGGAGGCAGCGGCGTCGCTCCGCGACCCACACGCGACGCTGGAGCTGCCGGCAGGTGGGCGTGAGTAAGTCGTCCTCGTCGCCAATGTTAGGTTCCGAATATGTTCGGAACCTCGGACAATCCGAAGCAGTTAAATGAATCAAGGCAAATACAATGAGACACGGGAGCCGGGGTAGTAAGATGCTCTTCTCTTTATTCTCGGCGCCAGAACTGGCGTCGGAGGCGGTAGCCCCGCCTCTTCCCTTTCCCGTGGCTACGCCACAACCTCTAAACAAACAGAAAGAACGGACATCAACAGTAACTGTGAATAACGTGCCCATAGAAATAGGACACAACATCTAGGACACAACAAATCCGAGAAAGGTGCATCAAGACCAAACTGCTGGGACCCCAAAAGACACCCTTTCCATGTGTGTTATGTAAAGCTCGGCATAGCATGCAGAAAACATGCAGTCTCTGGTGTGCTTCACAGATCTGAAACGTAGAAAATGTACAAGGCACGCGTGTGTAGGGGTAGTATTCGAGGAGGTTTGGGGTTATGCACAGGGAGCGGGAGTGTGGGGAAAAAAAAGGTTGACATTCCAGAGTGGAACTAGAAGACCGCAAACTAGCTGTGGTCGATGGACTCACACAGAAGCAACAGGCACAGTGAACGGCGACATTTGGGGGCCATAACAGTTGACAGTAGACACAAGGAAGTGGAATGCCCTCTTTAGCACAAGTGAATCCCTCATTCTGTATATCATGTCCCTAGAGCCAGGCTCGGACTGGCATGTAGGGCAATAGGGCAATGCCCGTACCAAAAACACAAAATGCTCGTGTCGGGCAGATTTTTGGGTCAAAGACGGTCACTTTTCTGGGCCATGTGGGCCAGTTTGATAAGTTACCTCCCATTTCGACTAGTAGTGCTAACCAGTGTTCCTGAATAAATATTCTTTAAAATGCATATTTTATCAAAAACCTCCCCCTTGGGTACTATTCAAACTGTCTGTCACAAAAAGAATGAATTCCCATTTGCAAATGCAGGACACTTTTTCCTCGGTGCCCGAGACCATGTTATGCCCCAGTCCGACCCTGCCCTCAGCCAGATGCAATTTGTATTTGTATTTCTTTATATGTATGGGTGTCACCTGACCCTTGTTTGATATTCTTGACTATCTGGGTGTCACCTACACAAACTATGCGGACAGCACCCAGATACTCATCCCTATCACTGGCGATCACATAGTAGACTCCAAAGCCTTAAACGATGTTTATCAAGTCATCCAGGCCTGGATGGCTCAACACGAGCTCTGTCTTAATGACGATAAGACAGAGCTCCTCATCTTGGGCTCACCTAACCGACTTATTCGACTAGACCACACCTTCAAATCCTTTATTATCGATGGTAATATTATTAAGGTTTCCAACGACACCAAAACTTTAGGTATCTACCTTGATTCTACCCTATCCCTCTCGAGACAGATCAACGCAGTGATCTCTGCATCTGCCTATACATGTAAACTTATCACAGCTTGCCACCCTTTCCTCACCAGAGCAAATTGCATTATCCTGGCCAGAACCCTAATTATGGCTAAGTTAGACTACTGCAATGCTCTCTACTTGGGGACTAGTCAACGTAACCTTTGTAAACTTCATGTCACCCAAAATAATGCCATTAGGGCTGCAAGGAATATCCCTAGGAATCAACACATATCGGACACTCGGCTAATCCGCGTTGGATCTCTGTAGCACAAACACTCTCCCTCAAATCGCTATCCCTCGCACATAAGTGCCTGACTGACAAGGCACCTCAATACCTGGCTAGCCGGTTCACTCCACACACCTCCAGACGACCGCAGAGAGCAGCCCGAGCTCACTGCCTATCCATACCCAGATTCAAATTACAGAAATCTGGAGGGGTCAGCTTCCCGGTCCTCGCCTCCAAACTTTGGAACTCACTGCCTTCGACACTCAGACTAGAACCCTCTTTACAGACCTTCAACAGCAAAGTCAAATTGTGGCTCATTGCTCAAGACTCACACAGCCCATCACCTCACGTTTTTGCAACCCCTGTTTGCAAACTTATTTTCTCCTTTTTTCTCTATAAACACCCGTCACTGCATACCCTGATCTGCATTTGTAACTTCACACTGATGTTGTTTATGCAAGTTATCGCCAGTGAGTGACTCTGAAGCATGCGCTGAGTCTCGATGTAAATATGATCTGTAAATTCTACTTGTAAGCACTGCTTCTGTACCTTCCTCCTTGTAACTTGTCACTGCTCAATGTCTATGTAACTTAAGATATGGGCCCAGATGCCCCTGGGCCAGGCGCTCTATACAAATAAAGAAATACAAATACAAGCTCCACCGCCTCCAGATAGATGTCATCCCCTGCGGTGCTGAGCTGATCCACCGGCATCCTTAACTACCCTCCTTATCCGGGCTGGAGCTTACAGTTGCAGGGGGTGTTGACTGTCCCTACATCAGTTTGTGTGCGACGCTTGGTGATTCTGGTCTTGCAGGTAAAATGCAGTACATGTTTGTCCACAACACACTCACAATGACTTTTTCAGGACTGCCCCATCATTGTGGTTGGGTGACTGAGCAGCCGGAGCAGTTTCAACTGCACCCACCACTGAAAGGAGGTGCAAGCCCTCATCAAAGTCCAGTGCAAAGGCCTGCCAGTGCAGGTGAAGACAGCTCACCTTGTTCTGCATTTGTGCGCAGCTGTGCCAGGATATCTTCAGCCTGCCTTTGAAACAAAGCCAACACTTCTTTCAGGACCCACCTTGCTCCTCAGAGAAGGGGCACAATTCAATTCAATTGGTGACCGTATAGGTAACAGCCAACTGAGAAGTACCTGAGCAAAAAGAGGATGCTTAGCACGGGCCTGCAACAGCTGTTTCCAGAAGACTAAGGGCCTCATTACGACCCTGGCGTTAAGGGTTTAACGGCGCCGTAAAAGGTGTCGGCGCCGTTAAACCCTTAACGCATGATTACGGGGTCCCTTTGCGGGACCCGACCTTAACGGCTGGTTTTTCCAGCCGTTAAAGTAGGGACCCGCAATGGGACTTTGGTGCTAATAACGGTACCGCAATTTGCGGTACCGTTATTAGCGCCTTCCCCATTCCCATTGAGCCTTATGGGGCCAAAATGGGAATGGGGAAGGGCCATGGCGGCATGGGGAATTACCACCTCACCAACCTCGGAATGGGGTGGTAATTCCCCATTCCGCCATGGCGGACACCGGCATGGACCATGGTGCTAATAGCACCATGGTCCTCCGCCTGGGTCGTAATGAGGCCCTAAGTCTGCACTCTAGGCAAATATAATCATTAGCACCTGTGTTTTTAAACTAACATTCTTATTCATAAAAGCACACCCGAACAAAGATGGCCACCGTTCATACAAGGAAAGAGCACTCTGAACCATTCCCCTTTTCTCTTTCCATAGTGGCCATTCTGGAAATGGGGGCTGCGAAATGTAAGGGCAGTGACCGTAGGCGTGGCTGGAGGAGCAGATATGTAATGTTTATTTAATTGCAGGCTGGCAAACTTGGGATATGAGCACGTACAGTATCATGTTTTATTAGGGCGCTCATATCATGCATTAATAAGTTTATAATAGCAATAAATGTGTAACACTTTACTAATAAGTAATTTGACAAACCTTGAGTAACACTTTAGTAATTAATAACTAATTACTAAATGATTGTCTAACACACATATTGCATCTGGCTGCGGGCAGGGTCGGACTGGGGCATAACGTTGTCTCGGGCACCGATGGAAAAGTGTCCTGTAGTTGCAAATGGCAATTCATTCCTTTTGTGACAGCCAGTTTGAATAGTACCCAAGGGGGAGGTTTTTGATGGTGGTCATTTGGTTGCACGGCAGATGTGGGGGCCATTTAGCAGTAACAGAGAAAATAAGACCATGTCAATGGTCTGGAATAGTATCAGTCCCTACTCCGACTCTTCTCTTTAACTCCCTTTATTCTGACAGAGAGGATAATGCTGTACAACTGGAGGCATACCAAGTGGTTTGGCCCCAAATGGGAAAGCAGATTTAGGCAGAAACACAACCGTGTTGTGTTTCTGCCTGCCTTGGCTTTCACTTTGGGTCTCTGGTGTTCCCATGGGGGAGCACTGGAGACCCAAAGTGATAGCCACAGCAGGCAGAAACACAATGCGGTTGTGATTGAAAATGCTGCGGTTTTTCTTTCCGAGTTTCTCAGGCTCCTCCGAGCCGGAGGAGCCTGAGAAACTTGGAAAGAAAAACCGCAGCGTTTTCAAACACAACATTGTATTTATGTTTGCGGTCGCTTCAAAAGCTCCTCCAGCCCGGAAAACGTAGAAAAACGTAGAAAAAAAACCGCAGCTAGTGCTTATTCTTTTTTAAAAATAAATAGCACTTACTGAGATTCAGCTGCAGCTTTCCTGCTCTGGTCTCCGGTCCCCGTCCTCCGCGTACAGCACCAATGAAGGAAAAGCCACCCAGCGGTAGCTTTTGTTTACTACAGCTGGCTGGCTTTTCCTTCATTAGTGCCGCAAAAGCAAAAGCCAGCACAGGCGGGCATCCATTTCACAAATGCTTGTTTTTGCAAATTTTGAGCTTCAATAGCTCAAAATTTTACATAGGAAGTTTTAAAAAAAAAAGTGCTAGTATTATTTTTTTAATGTTGCCTATCTATTTTTAAAATACATTTTTTTACTGGACTATCCCTTTAATTTCTTTTGCTCTGGTCTGGAAACAGAATCAAATCTGGTTTGTGACTACCCACGCTTTTTTGATCAGAGATTATCTGTGCATATCATTTTGTTACCGTGACTACCTCCACAGTAAGAGCCCAATCAAATCTTTGATATTTCCTCTTGACATAATTTGTTTTTTTTATCAGCACCTCAAGAGTTGTACCAATTTTCTCTAAAATACTTTTACAATGTGCATAGTATGCCGATATAAACTCATCCCTTAAGGTGGAGTTCATCCCTTCTCTCCCTAAAACATTACATAGCTTCTGGTCTGAATTAACATACCATTTTCAAAAGAGTGCGAATTGTCTCCACTCGACTCGACTTCTAATGATTGTAAGCCCAAATCATAGTGAATTGATGCATGCGTAACACACTTTGGGAGAGAGTAAAAAACCTTCCTCCAAATCAGGGACTCATAAATGCCAAGCTCCTGAGTAGTCCAAACAGGAACAAGTTCCAAACTATAATTCAGCCTTGGTAATACTTTAGCATTGTAGAATTTAATAACAGGTAGAGCCGAGAAGTTACCATATTTCTAATCCAACGTAATTATTTGTGTATGGCCAGTTTTACAGCTTTTTCCCTGAAATATATTCTATTTGTCTCAATAGAAGAGATGTAAATATTTTTTGAGTCTGCATCAATCATGTTGATTGGTCGGTATATGAAGCAAGACAACTTATCACAATTCTTGTATATTGATATTACATATAAGGTTGTCCATGATGTGGGAGTATTCTTCATACTAATAATATCTACAAAAAGTACAAACATAATCCTCAACCCTAACTCTGTATTCTGCTTAACAAATCTGGTCACGCCGCTCTAGAATTACTGTAGAGAATAATCCTCTTTTCAATTGCCTCAATAGTAAATCACATAGACCAACTGTATTAAAAATATTTAGGGTTACAAACATTTGTAATATTGTAAACATCTTTAAAGTGGCTAGACCACCGTTCTTCAGATATTGGATTAGTTTGAACAATTTGTTGTTTCATTTCAAGTTAATTCATCATTGACCAAACATTTCTCGAGTTCCCCCCCACCCAATTCAGAGCTAACATCAATGACTCACCAACCTTTTGTAAGAGAATGTGTCTATGAGCTTTTAACCACTTATTCAATTTTTGTTTCAGTTTCTTTACAATCATATCTTTGTAGTCTTTCATACTTTGTGATCTTATTACCCACCTAATCTGTTTACGTATAGTTCTTTTCACATATTGTACATCCAGGTCAAATTTATGTAACTGCGGTTTCCCGTACATTCTAATTTTACTTCCTTTTTGTAGTTTGTTCTTCACAGAATCTAGATAACTATTAAAGGAGGTAGAGGCATATGTCAACAACTTACTTTCTAGGGGAAAGCTCTTACAGTCCCTGAACAAGAGCACGTTAAATGTGTGCACATTACCTACATTCATGCGTGTATGATTATCATTTTGATTTACACTTATGGCTGTTTCAAATTATACCCCTCGATCATTACTTCTTTTACAGGACAGAGTCATTAACAGCATACAATGATCACTGAACTCACTTTGTTGGACCTCAAAGAGTAATATATGTTCCAATAGAAGTTACTTGAGACAGAAAATATAGTCAATTACCGATGAAGTCTTACTTCCATACCAAGTTACTCGGGCTAAAGCAGACCTCCTTTATTTACACTTAACCGGATCAGCCCCCAACTTTCCAAATTAGTTCACCATAATTGGCCCTGTAAAATTTTTCATCTCTTCCCACAAGTCATCATAGTTGATTCTTTCTATTCATTATGCACTTCTATCCCATAGTCTCTTAATTGCTAATCACAATCAGAGACATGAGGTTCACAACAATCAGAGTTAAAGTCTCCCAGAACAATCACCTGCCCACCTGGGCATGTCATTAACCAGTCCTCTATTCTAGCATTCACACTTTGAATTGTTGAATCCAAATTCCCTTTAGGGTTCCAGTATATATTTATTACCACCAAGTAAATGAAGTAGACCCCATTGTACATTTGTATTTCAACTACCAAGACCCCCATGTCCAGAATGGAATGTTTAATGATACTCAACCTGTCGCCATTCCTAACTGCCGTGATCAGACCCCCAACCAGTCAACCTCTAAGTCCTTGGATTGCTGGTTCAATGATTATCTCGTTCCCATATCCATCGAACACGTGGCCCATGAACCACGTTTCTTTCAGACAAATGATAGGATACGTTTGCAAAGAATTACACACGGTTGGATTTGTACATGGTGTATTTGCACCTCTAACATTCCATGAAATAAGGGTGTAAATCAGTTTCTGAGCAAAATATTACTTTTTATTTCTTTTAATTGAGTAATTGCTTCTCTGATAGATAGCGCCAACGAACGGCAATTAGGGTCCTCTCCCACCTTACCATTTCTCCCACTGTCCAATTCACACTGAGTACTTAATTCATCACACCTTGTCAACATTTCATGACCACCCCACCTCTTCCTTCCTGTGATTCTAGGTGTTTTGGAGGAAGCAGAATTAAATCGTATCGTTTTTGGAAGTTCTGTACTTAAGACATCAGTGCCTCATACACCATCCTACATGGCATAACTAGCCTCACGTGATCATACCTTGCAAGGTGTATGAAATCTACCAGTTTAATGTCTCTGAATGTTATAAGTCGGAGTGAGGGGATTTAATTTAAGACAGACAAAACTCCATTCCTATTCAGTGAAGGCGGTCCCCCAGTATCAAACATATAATTCATCATCAGACTTATTTCCTCAGGGTACACTGGCTCTCGCAAAATCAGCTCCTGCCCACCATTTTGAAATTTGAGTGAATTATTCTCAGTCATTCAGGGGCCCTGTCTTTGCTCCATATACTCCTGGGTTGGTACCCTTACCTCCTTATCTCTAGGTAGTTCATAGCGGGTAGTGTTATAAATAGGCTCTTTTATTTCCTTAGGTATTTCACTAAAGCAATTCCTAGATTCCTTTACACTACCCTCATGTTGCTTGGAACAATCATACTGAATTTTCTTTGGAGTCGTTGATTCAAGTAGTTCAGTGGGTACTCTCCCCAAATTAGTATCACTAAAGTCTCTCTGATGAAAGGACTCCCGATTTGGATCACTCAGTGCGTATTCCCTCCCTTCCTCCGAAACTAGTTTCTGCTTTTCCTATCCAATTCTACTCTTTATGAGTTCTCTAATTACTGTCTCATTCGGAATCGGGAAGTCAGGAAGACTAAGGTTACCCTGAGTCCTCACACTCGTCTCCTTCTCTGGGTAGTTATCCCATGGTAGGGTTCTCTCCCCTACTTTGCTGTGAGTAATCTTTGCTTCTATTCCCTTGTCCTCAACAAGCTGCATTCCTTTCTCTCGACTCATTATCTGACGTGCCGTTGTCCGTTTAAACATTTCAGAGGACGCTATTTCTCGCTGCTTAGTTTCAACAATTCCAGTTCTTATTCTTTTTCATTTATGTGTAGTGTTTTATAATTAACAAATGTCAACTTTTAATACAAACTATACAAGTCATTTAACCACAATTAATATCACATTAAAAGAATCACATTCCGTTTTCACATTCCATTTACAGTATTATTTCAAACCCTCAGAGAGGATAACTTATGTGCAATCTTGCACCACAGAATAGTAAGGTAAGTGATGCAAGCTTCATGGCAACCAACCATGAAGAGTGACCAGAGCTCATTCCCAGAGAGGCTCTGGTTCAGGTCGGCTAATCTCAGCGCTGTTTCTCGCAATGTTGTCCACGAGATGCTTGTCAGACTCCAATTCCTTTTCCCTACACAATCGACAGTTTCTAGCATGCCTAGGAATGTTATGCCATGTTCCCTGGATTTCCAAGGACTTGACAATATTGAACTTTATTCTGAGGTAGTCCCAATCAAGTGAACTACCCAAAAAATGATAAATATAGCTAGGGAAATGACCCCTGTCCTGTATGTACTCAATGTACAGAGAGGCATTACTTTTGCCCGCAAGGTTCACAGTAAATTGCTCCCTACTTACGGTGAGAAGTGAAGATTTCACGGGCTGTTTGAGCTGCTTAAGTGGGATAGCAAAGACGTTGACAGGGGCCATCGCTAACCACCTACAAGCAAACCCCTTGATTGTCACAATAGGGCTAGGGGACACGCGGCTTGCTCTAGACTGCATGACACTTCATATAAGATTATTCAGGGAGGCATCAGCAGCATTTGCCAGCTTCCAGTATGTAGTTAGAATGGTAGCAGATCAGGATTTGAGTAAAATTGAGTTCCAGATATATCATCTCCATAACAGTTTGGCGAGGCAATCTAAACAGCCATTTTAATAACATGGATTCTAATTTAGAAAGCTCTGACTGGAGCTGAGGGGCCCAGATCTCTGCTCCATTTAGGATGATCAGCAACATTTTAGCTTGATATAGTCTGAGCAGGGCCCCTATAGGGTACCCACCACCTGTAAGGGCGAAGGATCCTATGGCACCCACAATCTGGCAGATCTTAGCCTTGGTAGCTTCAAGATGACTCTTCTCACAGAGTTTAGAGTCCAATTGGATGCCAAGAAATCGATAATCAGAGACTACCTCCAGTATCCTTCCCTTCATATACTACTTCATTCTAGTGTACTTCTTATTTCTTGGGTTGTAGATCATGATTTTAGATTTTGCAATGTTCACTTTGAGGTAATTTGCATCAGCAAAAGATTGCAAGGAATCCAGCGAGGCTTGGCAGTTCTTATTGCCTTGATCCTCCCCTTTTGCTTAAGTACATCTGCCAGCCTTTGCTCTGAATCAGCATAGCCCACTTCTTGGTCAGTGAATCTTTCTTCATATTCAACCTTCAGACTTACTACGATCACTGGAGCCTTACTATCTGTGCCGTACCTTTTGTGGTGAGAAGGCTGTCTCCTCGAACTGGGATTCCAGTAACTCTCCTTCACGTTCTTGATCCCTAACCTCCTCCAGAATAATTTTATGGAGATATTTTCTCAAAGATTCATTAGTTGCTTTTTTCAAAGTGGATTTTTGATCTTTTTGTTATTATTTTTACCTCCGTTCCAGCAAAGTTACCACTACTTTTAACATTCTGTCTGTTTCCTTTTTCCTTATTTCCCTCTCAGTCGCGCTTTGACACTCAGGACTCCCCAATTCTTGCAGTCCTAGCCCTTTTTGGCGCTCCCTTGTTAGTTTGATTAAAGTACATACATGATTTGTAATCTCTTTAAGCTGATTAGTCTGCATTTTCAACTCATAAGTAAGTTCTTGTTGCAAGTTGAATATCACGGTAGATACTGCCATTGAATCTTCCCCTATTAGTATCAGGGAGCTTACATATTGCTGAGCACAGGATATTACTTGTTCTACTCCTTGTTCTACTCCTTCCCCCTCTTGTAAGTGCTCAGACTTTGCTAATAACGTAACCTCCCCTGTGGAAAATATTGGGGCAGTGTTCAAATATTAACCATTTAGTAGATCGGGTTGTGGTTCCTCTATAAATTGCTTGCCTATTATTTAATTTTCAATTTCCGGGGGCAAGGTACACAACTCAATTACGGAGGACTGAGAGGGACTGTGGGTTTGCCCTGAACCCACGTTGTCTAGCTCCCTCTCCTCCCCATCTGTTATTTCCATCTCCAGTGGCCCCAACAAACATATTTCTGCCGGTGATGGTGGTAGTGGAAGGGCTACTACCCGTGCCATAGTTCCACTATGGTTCAAGAAAACCAGTGGTGCCGCGAGGAGTTCCAATGTCGTCTTCACCTTCCTCCTCATGATGTTGGGTTTTCTGTCTCCCAAGGCTTAGTACCCACCAACAAAAAAAAATCATCTCGCTACCAAATTCATCACTCAGGGGTCCGGCCCAGTCCCAAGCCCGCAAACAGTCAAACACGACTTACGGAGCACTTCTGGGATACGCATGCACGGATGCGTGCACCCCGCTCCTTTTGTACTGTTTTTTGATGTTGGTGGGTGTGGCCTGATTCCAAAGCCATTGAGTGTCGTAATTAAATCATAATTACTTTTCATTTGAATGTCCAGAAGCTTTAGAGCAGTCTGTTCAGCCAAACAGCACTTACGGAGCACTTCTGTGATGCGCATGAATGACTGCGCATGCCCCGCTCGATTTGTACTGTTTTCCGGCATTGGTGGTGGTGTCCTGGTCCCAAAGCCACTGAGTGTCATCATTAAATGATAATGGGCCTTATTACATGTCCGGCGGTAACCCTGCTGGTGCTACCGGCAGGTTGCTGCCGGACTTGTGCATTTTACCGGCACCTGGTTTGCCCGTAACACCAGAGGATTACAACCCCAGCAGTCCGGCGGCAGTACATTGTAATTCCCATTTCCCATTGATTCCTATAGGACTCTTGGGAATGGGGAACATGGAAGCACCAGCACCATTAATAACAGTGCCGGTGCTTCCATGACAGTCTGCTTTCCATGGCCGCTGTGTCTGGCAGGGTCCAACATGTCGGGCACAGCGGCTCCGGCAGGCAGACTCATAGGTTGCCGGTCTGGAAACAACAGTGACTGGCAAGCTTACTGGCAACGTTGCTTCTGGACTGGCAAACTTTCAATGAGGCCCAATGACTCTTCAGTTGGACATCAAGAAGCTTTAGAGCAGTCTGTTATGGTCATGTTAGACTTGTCCGCAGCCTTTGATACAATGAATCATCAAATTCTTCTGCAACGACTACAGGAGGTTGGAAGAGTATCTGATTTAGCACTGAATTGGTTTAGGTCTTTTCTGACCAACCGTCAACAGCGGGGGAGAATAGGGGAGTTCCTGTTGGACCTTATTTGCTTGAACTGTGGGGTCCCACAGGGATCCTCCCTGTCCCCACTGTTGTTTAATCTGTATATTCGGCCACTACTTGAAATTCTGAGACGCTATGGGTCGAATTTCCACTCATATGCTGATGACACTCAGATCTCCATACGAACTGGCAAATTTCAGGAAGCTTTTAACAAACTGGGGCTTTGCCTGGAGGAAATAGGCAGCTGGATGTCCAAGAATTACTTGCAACTCATTGCTGCTAAAACTGAATTGATTCTATTTGGACCAAAAAATCAGTTGTTAGCAGCCAAGAAGCTGCCTATTCCATCACTTTTGGGCAAGAGTTTAAAATTTGTATAAGTAGAAAATTTGGTTGTATGTGGCAAGAAGACCTGAGCTGTGAAGCTCAGGTGGGAGCTAAGACCAAAGCAGTACACTTCGTCCTCTGAATGCTACACCAAGCACTTCCCTACATACCAACCAAAGATCACGCATCTGTGGTAGGAGCTCTTACCAGTGCCCACTTAGACTATTGCAATAGTCAATTGCTGGGTATTCCTACCAAACAGCTTCAGCGGCTTCAGAGGGCGCAATATGCGGCCATCAGACTGATATTTAGGCTGAGGAAAACTGATCATGTCTCACCTTTTCGCCAAAAGTTGCACTGGCTATCAGTCGATGATCGCATCAAATTCAAGACAGCCTGTATTGTCTATACATGTGTTAATGGCATTGCTCCATTGTACTCACAAGAGCTAATACAGCCATATCAACCCACGAGACAACTGCAATCTTGCGATAGACACTTCTTAACCATCCCTCACTCGGCTTTTAGAACCAGAGGTGACAGAAGATTCTCCGTCTTTGGTCCCAGGTTGTGGAATTCTTTGCCGCTATCACTAAGAACTATGAGCTCACTTCTTCAATTTTGTCAGGCACTGAAGACCTTCCTTTTTAGGTAAATGGTCCTATTTCATCTGGGATCCTTTTCTATTTTTGCATCTACCTTTAGTTGTGTCATCTGCACCGATATACAGTTTATTTAGTTTGGTGAGCTTTACAAATGTAATATTTTTTTTAAAAAAATCAATTAAATCAGTCTGTTCAGCCAAATAGCACGTACAGAGCACCTCCGGGATGCGCGCACCATTTATATTAGTCAATATCATTATATATTTATTATTAGCGCTATTTATAGCAATATTACTCTTATAATACATGGCAGTCTGCAGTACCAGTGTACAAGCCTGTAAATAATTGTCTTATTACAGGCTAAGCCTGTAAATAATTGTCTTATTACAGGCTAGTTGTGACACCACTAATGACCTCTCATAAGAAAATGACTTCACAGCTGCCCTGTAATCAGTTATTCCGTTTCGTTGTCATGTCACAATGCCAGTGGCTAAGGTCAGCAACAAACATAATTCCAGCTGCTACTGCAGAAGTTCATTAAGGCCGTGTCGAGCTTTACAAATTCCCTTCTTGCAAGATCACTCTCTGTGACTCTTTGCGGTAATGAACTGATAAGGAGCAGTCTATGGTAGTTTATTAAAGTACGTAAACTATTTATCTGCAAAACATTGGAAGCTGCACATTATTTGTGTTTGTTTAATCCAAACAGATGGAAGATCTCTTACAATATATTAAGCAAAACGCTTGCTATTACAGGGGATGACTCTGTGGCCACTGAAAGGAATAACATATCCCCTACTGCATGCAAAACGCCACTGCAAGTCGTCTCAGTGCCATACGTTATCCCATAAACAATTATGTATTTATTTATTTATTCATTAACATAATGTGATTTAGTTCCATAGATCTTTCCACATATAATACATTAAAAACACATTCCCTCAGGTGCTGCCAGAAAATATGTCATCATTGACAGCAATAACAGAAACCAGTGTAATATGGAAGTGTTGAAAAAAAGGACAACATATAGCGGTGCATGCAGAGAAGCTTAACAGAATATTTGGATAATGCAAAAAAAAGGCCTTAATTACCACTGTGATTAATGTGCATTTTTAATCACGTTGGCGGTCAGTAATGGCACCTGCAGTTTTACGGCATTGAGGTGTTATAATGTGCTGTGTTTTACTGCTGTGTGTAAAATGTAATGATTGTTTTTCACGAAACGTGTTACTGCTAAAGTACCAGCCATAAATATTAATGGTGATGAATGAACATCATGGTAACTCAGTCGCCATTTCATGGATTTACAGCACTCTGCAGAGTGTGGGGGCCTGCTGATCTGCCACACATGAGAATAAGCATTGTGCAGGCATTTGCCCGGCTGTCACCATGTTCCACCCATTGCCATCATATGCTCACATCATTGGCCGGCTGTTGTGAACCTGTGTGGCAGTTGAAAAGGACAGTTAGGGCTACCCCAAACGTCCATCTTGCATGTGAAAAAGACTCCAACTGCTCTCATCCAGTCCCTGGAGCATTGGACTCCACAACATGCCATGCTGTGGCAATTATTCTGCAACACAGTATTTTGCATGTGGAAGGATGCACACAGCATTGAATGTTTAACATCTGATGCTTAGAGCCTGATCACGGGTTGGGCAGTAGCCCTTATATGCAGCAGTAACACTATTAATCTTCCCTGGTGTATGATGGCACGGCCTGGGGATTTAATGACAAAGCCTCCCCAATGATTACACCTCAGTTGAATATTTGGCTGTATTAATGCTTGGTCTGTAATGGTTTATTGGGAAGCCACCCTCAACACGTGGAGTTCCTTCCCTCCCCCTAAAGTGTTTACACAACAGACTGCTTAACAGATTCTTTTTTTTAGCCCTATCTCACACACATATCATGCCCCTTGGATCCGTCTCCCCTGAGCTAACAATGAGCCAAGAACCAGGCCGGTGTACGGGAAATATCTTGGTATTTTATCCTTTCCTCGACCATCTGCTTCAAACCTGGAAAGACCTCAGACGTGGCAATTTCAGCGGTATCCTCCAGTGGGGTTCGAGAGATCTCTTTTGATGGTGTTGAACTGACAAGGGATTTGAGGTGGAATACCGTCGCTGATGTCAAAACAGTAATTTGGGATTGTTCCCATGATTTCATTACCTAAAGCAATAGAATAATGTTGTGCATCAACCGCCATTTTAATAAAGGTGTCTGCGCCCAAAGTGATTCTTGGAGGGTCGCTGTTATCCACCAATATGCAAATGGTGTTGTGTTCTAGGTCTACTAGAGGTGTTGAATTTAAATGTGAACCTTGTTGTTGGAGATGGGAATTTAGATTTATGCGTCCAGATGTTGGAGGTTCTGTCCTTGCTTCATTTTGAGGAAAAGAGTAAATTGTCGCACCTGTCCTGGGATGGTAACCTCTTCTCACACTTGAACTTCAACCACATAAGGCAGCAATTGAGCTGACAGGAATGCTTTTTCAATGTTGTCAAAGCCCACAGAGTTACTCCTCAGTTGGGACCTGGCTTTATTATTAATTATGTCCAAATTGATTGAGAATCGGTTGAGAATGTCACTTCTCAGATAAAAGGCGGAAGGGATATCTCTCACAACCCAACAATTATGGTCTATACTTTTGTTGCCAATGGAAATGTTTAGCATACACCTGCTAGGCAGGCAATGTTTGGAATTTGGGGGTTCCAGACCTACTTTCCATTTGTCAATCAATTTAAATGTGGGAATGGTCTGATCTTTTGGGAGTTTCCTGAATAATTATTCGCTGATGAAGCTCCTTCCATTATTCAGGCATACTCTGGCGAACACTGGTTCCGCCCCCTCATTTGACTGAATGGGGAAAAACAACAGCTCGCCCTTTTTCTGAATGTCCGTCAGACTTTGAGTGGATTCTTCTTTGTCTGGTTTCACGGGACTCAAGGTTTCTTCTGATTTTGGACTGATGTAAAATTGTAGGGTGTTCCCTTCCAGTGTGGATTGCCACTTAAAACTGGGAAGAAGGTTGATTTTCAATAATGGAGAAGGGTTCCCATCACAAGTTTGTTGTCCTACAGAGATGACTGTGATGTCTGGGACTTAGTTATTTTTTAAATGGAACTCTAGACTCTCAGAATGTTGATCAATTACGTGACAGGTACAATTCAGGTTTACATAATTGGTACTCATTTTTAATTTCATAGGGCAGTTAGTCTGAGTTCAAAGGACCTTGTTTACACAGTCGATCAGAGGTGATAACCTCCTCAGGAGATCGTTGCCCATTAAACACGGTGTTCCCTCTAGAGTCACAACGATCACCAGATGTTTCAGCCGGTGCCGTCCAATTGTTATGTGCAGATCTGCAGTCCCTTTGACGAAAATATGATCCCCATCGAAATTGTCCAGGAAGTGGTGGGAGTGAAATTTGGTGGCCCTCCCGCCACCCTGAGTTTAGTTGGTCATAGGCCCTTTTTGACAGGAGGGTGGCTTGAGATCCAGTATTCACCAGATCCGATAATTCACGCTGACACTGCACCTTGACTGGTACACAAAATCGGCCTTCTTTATCCTGAAGGTGAAAAGAAAGTGTGAGTTATTTGACAGCCTGGTGGTCATTTTCTTAATATTGAACTCTGACACTGTGTGATCTTGAAAAAAGAAAGATGTTTGACTAACTTTGCTCCAACAGCATGGTTTGAATTCCTCTTTGAGACTTATTGGGAATTTCCCTTCCGTTTCCCTAGATCTACAAACATTATTTTGTTTATGATTACATTGGTCATGCGCTCCTGAAGTGATCCCAGACCGATTCTTAAGATCTGTCCACTGTGTCTAAAACCCCACATCAAGAGTTTTCTCTAGCTCAGTGGGTAAGTGTGGTGACAAGGTACTTACCATTTCTAAATAGTCTTTTCATATCCTACAGAGATCACTAGGTCCGTCAAATTGGGCCATCTCCCATTTTAGCATTTCATTATGGTCTAACCCACCACTACAGGAAATTACAAGCATATAGTGACCCCAAGATCAATTTTGTTTAATATTTGTAAGCTTTGTGTGCATACAATCACGCTACATTTTGAATAATACACATGGCCATATTAGCACAAAATGTATGAGTTGGTTAATGTTTAGAATGTGAAAATAACATTTATGTAGGTAACTTGAACAGTTGTAACAGCTATTCCTCACAGGATGAGTCATATTATACATGGTCATATTCATTTTAATTATATGAATTCGTTAAATGTTGTCAATGTGGAATTAACTAGATCAGTTGCTTAACAGTTATTGACTTATGAATCTTTGTGTGAAGCGTAATACTAAGATGTATATATTTTCATTTATTTTGTAGAACTTAAGAAATTTTGACTTATGCCCCTGATGAAGAGTGAATTCTCGAAACGCGTTTGGCCAACTAATACACAATACATTTCAAGTTTTTGAGTTAAACTCAAAAATGGTTATTTGATTATTTATTCGTCTTTTGAATTATCTATATAAGTTTATGTTGAAACCTGTTATGAATTTTCAAAAAATGTGTGGTTGTATTGCAATGGGTAATGGTTGCATTACATGGCAATAACATACCACTTTTGTAAACTATTGGTCTGTTTTCAGATACTAGACAGTGTGCAGGGGACGGGAGTTCCTAAATTTTGGGAACATCTTTCTTTTTTCATATTACTCCCAACCTAGATGTCAAGGTTGAGACTATCTCCCCTGCACCGCAAACTCTTAGAAACCTTTGGTTGAATGTTCAATAACACTACACCCCAACATTGATCTACACTCTATAAAGTTTAGGTGTGCCTGGTGTTTTTCCATTTGTTTTTAACTGTGTGATCTTGGCCAGTTTTCTGTGTCGGGGTTCAGGAATGTTCTGTAAAGAAAACATTGCAAGTCGCAACGGGTGTTGTTGGGGAATCCCCTTTTTCCCCCAGCACCTTGGATGTCCCCCGTCACCTGGCAACAGTTCTCAGAACCTGTTTAGAGAAAGTACACCCTCTCTGTTTCACTTCCATGTGGCTCACATTTGGGGTTGAATAGTTTCTGGTTCTGGGTTGGTCTCCATACTTACCCTGTCCCACTCATGGTCTTTTGGGACCCATTTTTCTTTAGGAGGTATACCCTGTTTTTGGAAGAGAAGGTCTGCTTTACTGAATCCTCCACGGATAGTTCTCTTTCAAGGGGGATAATCCGGAGTTCCTCCACAAAGTGGGTTCTTCTTTGGCCTCTCCTATTTACCCTTTGCTCTTTGGGTTCTAACATTTTGGGGGTAGAAGAGACTCTTTCAGACTGAGGGGTTCTGTTTGAGTGAGAAAGGAAGCTTCCGCAAGGGCTTGGCCTCAACCCTCAACCGAGGCCCCCTCCTCCTGAACCTGTGGTTTGTCAGAGATTTCCTCCTGTGATTTTCCCTCTGGGGCATCAGATCTGAGTGTTGGGGAATTCTGGAAAGCAGGGTAAAATTGAGAGTTGGACTGAGCCCTCAGCATGCACCCCAGATCATTGGTCAGTTGCTGGACCTGTAGCTCCAGTTGCAAGAGCTTGTCTGTATGATAGGGAGGTCTCAAGTCATACCTCTGCTGCTCCTGAAAGGGTTAACTGTCCCTTCTCCCGGTGTAGCTTGGGTAATGGAAATTCCCCCCATAATGTTCCTTCCTGAATCTCCCTTCTCCCAGGTTCAGTGATCTATTGTCATAGAACTGGGGTGAGAGAGGAGGATTGTTTTGGAAGTTCTGGTTTGGGGGATATCTGGGGAAAATTTTCAAATTGGGAGGTGGAGTGTTGCTTCTCTACTGAGGGAAGATAGGAGGGAAGTTTCCCAGGGCAGTACCTACCTGATTAGTTCCCCCCCTTGGGCCGGGCAAGTGTATACATACCCCAAGATTGGTTTAGTACCCTTGTACCTACGACTTAAATAGGCGGCAAGGTCAGAGAGATCATTGTTCTGGGCTCTCGCCTGACTACCATTCGATTGGGCCAGGTTGGGGGGTCCCTGAAAGTTTTCCATTTTGCTTGTTGGCTGGAGGGTTACTTTTAGGCCCGCCATCTCCAGATCCTATTGAGGTGTAGTTTTTATCTCCACCACCTTTGCAGCAGACTTTATTTTTACTCTCAGCAGGCTTTTGGACCTCATAAATCCTGGTGGCCTGTTCAATCACCCAATCCAGGGACCTATGCTTGTGAAAGTCATGCACCAACTGAGTCATTATGTATTTGGGGAGAGCATGGAAATATGTAGTTATGAACACCCTGCTATTGGTGTTCACACGCTGGGAACTCTGAGCAAATTCCTGCTTTAACTCGTGCACAAAATCCCTAGGCACCTGATCTTCCCCACACTGCAAGTTATATGCAGCCTTACGGGCCTCTTGTGAGTTCCTATTGATGGAAAAATGTTTCAGTATAGCCGCCTTATAAGTGGACTATTTATGATGATCCTGGTCCTCCAGTCCTACAAAGAAACTGAAGTACTCAGTTGAGAACGTTAATTTAGCAAATGCTATACAATTCACATCATTTCTGATCTGGAAAGATGCCATCATCTGCTCATGAAGTTCCAGGTGCTCCCATATCGAATACTTAGCATTCTTGTGGTATGGAGTAAGGAAGCTCTTTATGGCTTTGATTTGTCTTATTGGGTCTTTGACAAACCCCTTTCTTTGTTTCCCTGTATGTTCTTCTTCTGCACCAGAGACCATTCACCTTCTGACTCACAGCTGCTAGTGGTACTTCCTTCCCTGTCTTCTAGGTGCTCCCTATCTCTATTAGACTGAGAATATCTCCTAGAACCACGGGGTCTGGACTCCTCTCGCCTGGACCAAAGTAGGGTCACTCTCCCTGGATTTCCTATCCAGCCCAGGATAGAACTCAGTTTCCTCATCCCTCCTACCAGGGAGTCTGGGGAATTCACCCCCTTCCCCTGAATATAGAGGTTTTTAGAATGCCCTTCCTAAGCTGAGGGTCTGGCTTTCCTCCTTCAGCAAAGCAGGCAAGGTGATCACTTTGTAGTCGTATCTTCAGCCAATCTAACTACCTGGCTTTCTCCTCATAAGAGTTGTCATGGTCTGCAGTACTTACCATATTATTCCTTACTTCCCAGGACACCCTGGTCCAGCCACTTTCCCTTCAAAATGAATACTGATCCATATAAGACAGGGACTGGCCTTCTTGATCAGTTGCACTAGGCCTGGGTAAGTCTAACTGCCTCATGTCGTTCTGTTCTGGCATGAGGTCAGTTCCCAATTGTGCCCGAGTTGTTGTACATGACTGGAATGAGGCCCCTGTTGGGAAGGGCACCTCACATTTATAAGCAGGCCTTGCCTGATATCCTAATTGGTCAAGGAGCCTCAGGTCCTGTTTATAATTTTCAATGTCTTTGGTGAGGCTCTCACACCTGTGTCTCTCTTTATTTATTTGATGTTGGTAGTCAAAGAGCTGAATTTTTTAATTCTGACACTAAGGCCTGATTGGCTGGTCAAGTGGAACAGCGAGTAGAGCGCTCACTTTGACATCTGTGCAGAGCCTGCTAACGCAGATTCGAATCCCGGCTGGGCCAAACTCAGCCTTTCATCCTTCCGAGGTCGGTAAATGAGCACCACACACCGTGGGTAATAATAAGCAGCGCTCAGATACCTGAGGGTTTGTAGCGCTATATTGAAAGGGGCCCCTAGGGGACCATGACGTCTATGGAAACAAGGCGAGTCACCACACACGATAGAGACGCCAGACACAAGGTTGTATTCCCAAAGCTAGGGTTTTATTGCAAAGCAAAAAGTCTCAGTTGGCCAACTCGGTCTCGACGCCCCACGACGTGTATCTCTAGACCTCGTGGGACGCAAGAGAGCAAATTACATACATCAGTTACATATATACAAAATGCATATCAAACAATCAGCTATGTCATGGTTAACACCCCTCTTCATTGGGTTTCTTTGAACTTGGTGTGACGATGGACATCTCCGGCCACTATGACACCTTCAAACATCTATTCTAGTAACAATTTGCAATTTGTGAGTGCGTAGGCATCTTTCGGCTATTGAATAGAGCATGGTGCATCTGTTCTTGGAAGCGAGCTACATGCAGAGGGGGTTACATTCCGGACCTTGCTATCTATCAGGTGCTATTCGCATCCTGCGAGCCGACATGCTCTTAGCGGGCTCAGCAAAGGGGGGCCATTAGAAAAGCATAATTCAAGCCTTTAGTGGTATTATTCTAACATATTTTACCATATAACGAGACTGGCTGGCAGCTGTGAAATGATTAAATGCCCTGCGGCTCTGCTTCAAGGCTACATTAAGGAGGGAGCCGGGCATTCTTCCTGGCGCTGCCTACGTTTGTGTTTCAGCGAAACTCTTGTTATCCTCTCGGCCCTGTGGCTTTGTCCTTTTCATATACAGACAGCATTGTTCCTCAGTCGAGCAGTGTAAGCGAAAAATATACTGCGAAGCAATAGGAACAGAAAGCAATGAGCAATGGTTAGAAAACAAAATGGCGATTCTTGTTACATCAAAATGGCTGTGAAGTGGGAGAATGGAACAAAAGACTCCCACCAATCCCCTCATGCCCCTGGCCGAGAGGATCGCGGCCCAGACACCCGCCACGAGAGGAGTTTGCCTATCTACCAGATGACCAAATACCCTGATACAGGAACATACGGATGTGCTGACCAGCCTGCCCACCAGCCTGCCCTGCCCAAGCCGACTCCTGCGGCATGGATGAACTCGACTGAACCATTCAACAGTAAATAAACACATCGTTAGAGATGCCATGACGACCTAGCCAATGGTCAGAACACCCGTGCAAACATGCACACTGGACACTCCCACACCAATCCACACGAAGAACATATTCAGTGCTATGACGTAGGTGACGGACACACCCACTGACGCGCATCTTTATTATTTTTCACATAGGTTTTCAAAATGCAGAAACGCAAGACGCACAACGAACTCATCTAAAATGCTTGCTGACGCTTCTCCTAACCCATGCATTGCGATGAGAAATATAAAGAAGACATGATACTGGGGATAAAGCAATATGATACCATAACTTAAAGTGCCGTGCATCAAACATCCCCACCTATGCACCAGGCCCAAGTAGGCCGCAAGCAAGAGCCTCCACGAACATTGAACGAGCAAGAGTACAATTGCTGACCCTGCAGAATGAGCCCGGCGAGAACAGACAGCCAAGGGAGCGATGTTGCAAACTCGCATACCACAAGCCGAAGCCAAGGTCACACCTGCAAACTAAGCCAGACACACAGTGGAAAATGCAACATTAAATGTGCAGAATTTTGCCTCAACCACGGTCTCTCCTCACGTGACCAAGCCGAACCTGACAGGGTGCCAGACCCAGGAGGGAGGAGGCGCCTGGGTCCCACGTTTTGAGACACAGGCAGCAACAATGAAGCGACTCAATGGACATCTGCGGCGGTGGGAGTAGTCTGCCCTCAAGCATATTAACAAATCCACGCATTGTCTGCACAAACACATAGTTATACATTGTTGCAAATGACAGGTGCACCGCGAGCTGGGAACAACGATGGTCCCAGGCTGGGGGGCTCGCGAGTGGACCAATCAGAACATGGGGCACTTATCACTGATGCCATTAACATTAGCCAATCATCAGGGGTCTTCATGTAACAATTTTCATGTATCTAATAGAAAGGACAACCCAAGTATACCACCTGACTGACCCTTAACCACTAACAGCGTTCTCTATACGTATGCTATACTAACCCTACCACTCGAGGAACCAATCCAGAGTGACGATAGGTTTTTTGCTAACTTTCCCAGGTGACGCAAGTAGCGCGTCATACTGAGGTAAAAAGGGCCTGCGAGCCCCACGAATTTCGAGAGAGAGTCAGGACGGACGCGTACGATCCTTGACCCATCCCTGCCGTTGTTTAATAAACAGCAGAACCACCTTGCTTCTTGCGTGTGCCTCATACTCATTTTTGGGATACGCGGAAGGAGTTGGGGCCTCCCTGCCCGGGGGTCCGCGGACAGCCCAGCAGACCCCAGGAGAATTTCCCCCCGACAAGTTGGAGGCACTGCTGAGATCTGTTTAAGATCTGCTTTTATTTTATTTTTCCGAGTGCTCTCGTTGCGAGGAGTCCCGGCGGCGCGGCCCCCTCTGCCGCTGCCCCCTTTTTGAGGATTGCAGGACCATCGCGGAACTGCGAGAAGACCGGACAGCCCAATCCGGATATTGGCCTTCGGGAGCCGGTTGTGAAGTATCCAGCCCGCGGTTGGCGAGTGTCCAGACATGGTCCAGACAAGGGGAGGTGGCGAGCCGCTTGGAGGGGTGCACGCAGTCGAGCGGCCCCGCATCAAGAGAACTTGGTGAGTATGCCACGCCCAACAAGCAATGTGAAATTGTAAGGGAGGGGGAGGGAATAGAATACGGGAGGTGGGAGGTGTTACACAGGTGCGCGGCGAAGGTTTGATAAATTAGTGTTGAGGGTGAAGTGAATGGTAGCTGGACAAGTGCGAGATCAGTCTGCTACGTTATGGAAGAGGAGGGGGCGGAGCACGAAAACATCACGTGCGGCCGCTCGTAGACACTGATTGGCCTAGGTCGCGACCACCTGTAAGGGTGTGTGTGTGTGCGGTTTCCTACGATTTGGTGATTACTGATCAATGAGTAGATGAGGATCCCTATTGATCGAGCAGAAAACTCGATAGATAGATGACGTTTCCCTGTAGGCGGTAGCTAGCTGGTTGCCTAATACGGAAGATAATTGGCTGGTTAAGCCCTCCTGTCGAGGCGCGTATCACACGCGAGGCGACGCAGTGTGCGCAGTCTGATTATATTGTTGATTACCTTGTTCCAGGCGTGACAAGAGGACAGCTGTGGGGTTAACGGGGGTAGATTGCAAGCGTATTTCGAACTTTTAAAAACATGTAAAGAACTTACCAGTAGTTTTGGAAGAGATCGGTGACGTCACCAGTAGGGCTTTCATAGGATATCTCAAACACAAGGCATTTTTCGGAGAGTGGTGGGGAAGAGAATAATGGTAAGGGAGTGGAGACGGAGATAAACGGTAACGAGTAGATCGGGGCAAGGTAAAAAGGGGGACGTGGCCGTGCACGGAGAACGCCGGCCACGACAAGTGAAGAAAGAGGAGGAGGGGTAAAACAAAGTGGGACGGCTGTATAAGAACGTCACACAGGGCACGCAGCCGCAGGGGGCTACGTGCGCCTCGGCCGTAGGGGGCCGTAAAGGTGTTCGGTAAAGGAAGAAAAGAAAGAAAAGAATATACAAATGCAAATGCTATATTTTACTATTTTTCTTTAGCGGACAATCGCAAGTCCCCAAAATTACGGCGCCAGGTAAAGATCTAAGATTGTATAGCGTACACTGTTAGCAAATTAACCGCTACCAAATAGGGGTAGGATAACAAGTGAAGTGCTATTATGTCATACGGGACAGGATCGGGAGGGTGGGGAAACACCCTCACTACCCCGCTACAGCATATATGTAAAACACTGTCACCCCATAGGGAGAAACTGATCAAATACAGCATAGAATGGACACAGGGGACGGACAACAAAATGACGACACCATGGCCGCCTAATGGCAGTTTCGATCCATATACCCAACATTCACTATTAACCCATCTGCATAACACATACAAGGGGAAGAAGTTGACACACCACGTGTAGGTGTTCAACTTATGGAGGATGTTCCAAGGGTCCCGACCAGGCCCAAACGGAATGTTCACTATGGGGGAAACAACGGAAGAAAAGAAGATTAAGGAGGAAGGAGAGAATGGGGAAAAAGAGAGTGAAGGCACACAGGACACGGGGAACGGACAAGAGGGAGGAGAAAAGAGTGACAACCTAAATGAAAAGGAAATAAAAAAGGAACAGAGCGAAGGTATGCCCCTAGCGAAGGTAGTGAAAACGGAGGAAGGGGAGTTATATCCTTTAACAGAACTATGAGAAATAGTAAGAGAACAATTAAGGGCGGCTGAGGGGTACTCGAACCCGGCATACAGCCCGCCACCATATACAGCTACAGGTGGCCACACGGGAGGGGAGCAGACTAGTACGACGGGATCAGCTTATACGAAGATGCCCGCAGGGGAGGGGAGGACTGGCGAAGAACAGATCGCGGCAATAGGACATGATGAGTGGGTAGCTGCGCAGGTATTATTAAAATTACGAGGTTCATTAACAGGAGAAGAGAAGGAGGTAGTAAGGAAAATGGACGAGGATAATACCAGAAAGAGTGAAATGAAAGGGGAAGAGGGGAAAAGAAAGGAGGAAGAGCTGTTACGACAAAAGGAAGAGATTTTGGAGGAACGATTAGCAGAATTAAGGGATGAGCAGAATGCACTGATCAAGCAGCTTGAGAGAGAGGAAAGAGAGAGAGCACGGGAAAGGAAAGAAAGTAAGAATGAGTTGGAAAAAATGAGGGAATGAACTGAGGAGCAAAAGAGAGAAGCCGAAAGGGTAAAGGCAGTAGCAGAAAGGGTATCCAGAGCAGCACTGTGTGACAAGAAAAGAGAGGAAGAAGAGAAAGAAAAAGAAATGGAAATATGGAAGAGGAGATTACTATCAGAAACGACAAAGAAATACGAAGAAGGGAAGATGATAGAGAGTATATTAGAGCGGGAAAGAGCAAGATGGGAAAGGAAGAGAGAAGAAGAAAGGATATTGGAAAAGATGAGTAGTGAAGTAATGGAGGAATTAATAAAGAAAAGAGAGGAAATTGGTAGAGAAATAGCGGAGAGAGAAGAAGGCGAAAGAGAAGATAGGAGAGGGGAGAGTGAAGTAAGGAGGTATGTACACAGAGACACAGAAGTAGCAACAACATCAGCACAAAGGGGAGCAATTGGTAAAAAAGAAACGGGAGGAACGGATCTAATAGACTTAAAAACAGTAACGATTAGGGGGAAAAAGACAGATTGGGGGTTGTCATTCCTGGATGACTTTTGTAGTGAGGAAGAAGAAGGAATGGAGAAGGAAGGAAGAAATAGTGAAAGGGAAAGCCTAGATAAATTATACATCACCCGGACAAATAGAGAATCACCATGGGCCTGCAGGAGAAAGGAAGAACTGGAGGGAAGTGAGGGGGAAGAGCAAGGAATGGCGGGAAGGCAGACACGTGCAGCTACACCCTCATCATCCCGTCCAACATTCTCCACCACCCCACACTCATCCCGTGCAACATGCCCACCTACACCCGCACCAGCCCCTCGCGAACTCACACCCTATGCAAGCAGGCTTAGAGATCTCCCTGGACGCAGGCAGGAAGAACGAATACACACGCCCACATCAAATAAAGGAAATGATAAAAGAAGGGGAAGAAATGGAGGAGAAACAGTTACGAGCAGGGGAAATATGGACACAATTGACGGTGTAGACGACACGGAAGAAGAGGAGGGGTACACGGACTGGATTTTGGGGAACCCAGGGGGTCAAACAGGACACAACTTAATGCCACTTCTGGAGAAGGGAGGGGTTAGACCACAATACGTCCCTTGGAAGCATGCAGACAAGGAAAATATAAAGTGCAGGCTCCCATCATTAAGTGGAGGTGCGGGAAAATGGATATATGAAATGGAAAAACACACCGCAGGACAGAAACTGGCAGTGGGGGATGTAAAGGGCCTTCTAATATCAATATTGGGGGATGCAGCAGATGACATCTGGAAGAGAGCAGGCTTCCCCGGGGTCACAATAACAAACACATCACACGATGGGGCACCATTACAAACTGCAGACATGCATTATGGCAAGCGCTGAGGGTACAGTACCAAGGCACATCAGACATAGGAGCAATTACATCACGCAAGATGCGTGAGAACGAAGATCCTGTTGATTATATCCAGGAAATTCAAGAGAAGTGGCGTATGGAAACTAGAGAACAATGGGACAAAACACCAGCAATATTCTATTATATACTAATACAAGGGCTCCCAGAAGCAGTTCAGAAACAACTGAAGAAGGTAGTGAGGATGGAAGCAAAAGCATGGCCAGAAATACAACTGACGATAGTACATCATTGTAGGACATGGCAAGAAAAGATGAAACAAAAGGAAGAGGATAGAAAAGCGGAAGAGGCTAAACTGGTACAGAAAAAACTTACTAAATACACGATGGAAGGTGCACTAATAACTACACCTACAACAATGACTCAAAACCCCACACAAGTAGTGGCTGCACAAGATCCCTCCCAAATACAATCATCACAGATTGTAGCACAACAGCTGCCACCACCCCAACCATACACGACTAACATGGGAGGAGGATACACAACGCCAGGAGCTGGATATTATAATTATAACAGGGGAAGGGGAGGAATGAAGAGGGGGAGGGGATACGGCTATAGCACACAACAGCAAGGGGGAGGATTCAGAAATTTCTACTCACCGGGCAACCAGTATACCAGGACAATTCAGGGAGCTTTCCATGGCAGAACAGGGAACCACCGGTATGTTGGATTTGTGGATTACTAGGGCACATGTCACGCACATGTAGAATGAGACCAGGCACACCAGCATGGGGAGAACAGGGACAACAAGGGCCTACAAGGGAACAGCAGGGCATCCAACAACATCAGGCACTGCAACCGGGAAATGTGCAGCAACAACTAGTAACACAACAACAGCCACAGACATATTCACTACCACAACAACAGGTAGCGATAACACAACAACATCAAGTGCAGCAAGTACAGCAACCTGCCCAAATTCAAGACCATAAAATAACCTCTACCAATGCACAACTACAGCAAACACAACTGGGAAGGGTGACGGTCCTGGGACACAACCCTTACACAGGAAGTGGTCAATCATTATACCCACAATAGGACAGCCCACAGACGGCCTTGGTGTGTCCCATCCTGTCGGTAACACCTAATAGTGCGGAGGAACCACGCATAGAGGTAACGATAGGTGACAAAAAATTATCATTTCTTGTTGACACCGTGGCGACCCGGTCTTGCATAAGGGAAGGTAAATTTAAGATGTCAGGTGAGGCCATGAACACCCAAGGATTCTCTGGGACTAGGGGGTTGGTTCCCTTTACTGATAACATTCCTTTATCGATAGGGGATTATGACATGTCCGTCCCGCTTTTATATTCTAGGGACTCACCAGTAAACATACTTGGGAGAGACATAATGAGCAGGTTGAATATGATGATCTCCTTTACGGAGGACGGCATAATTTGCTCCACTCCTGGAATAAACATGCTCACTGCACGGCAAATTATGCAAGCATACTGTGGACAGACAGTGATTAGGGCTGAGCCAGTAGATGGCAAACTGTTCCAGTACGGAACAGACATGGCATTCGCATGGATGCCAGGAATAGAAGGAAAGATCTGGAGGAGGCCAACAGCCTATTTGTTTAGACCAGAAACACCAGCCAATGAACCAGAAGGAAAGGTGATTTCAGTGAGCATGGAGAACATTATAGCAACTGCTGATTATATCGCAGTACATGCCCAAGACAGGGAAGGAAGAGCATGGAGGGCAGTGATAGCCCTAGCTGAGGGATGCAGGCTCACCCAGGTGTCAGACGAGGAGCTCTTTTCAGAAGAAAAGGAAGAAGGTGAAATGGTATTTATGATGAGTGTAGAGATATGGCTAAGAGTGACATACAAACAAGTGGCACAGAAAATTGCAATGGCACTTGAAGCACCCACATCCACCCCAGTTCCCTTCTTTGAGGAGGATATGGCAAAAGTCCCAACATCATTATGGACTACTAGTCCCTATTACGTGGGGTGCATAAAGAGTATAGGGGGAGTAAGAATAAAATTGAAAAAAGGTGCAATACTCCCTAGAGTGAAGCAATACCCACTATCAAAAGAGGCAGATGAGGGCATATATGAAACAATAACGGCCCTTATAAATAATGGCATATTGGTACCATCAGAATCACCATGTAACACAGCCGTATATCCAGTGCGCAAAGCTAAAGGAGGGTCTTGGCATTTCATCCAGGACCTCAGGCCCTTGAACAACATAGTGGAAGCAGAATACCCCATAGCAGCAAACCCGGCCACAATATTGTGTGGCATTCCAGCAGAGGCATCACGATTTACAGTGATTGACCTAAAAAATGTTTTTTTCTCAATACCCCTGCATCCAGACTCACAAGATCTAACAAGCTTCACGTACAGAAACACAAAATGGAAACACACCAGATTGCCACAAGGGTACTGCGAGTCACCCTCAATTTTCAACAGAGTAATACAGATGGACTTGGGAAACATTGAATTGGAAAGCACAGTGTTGCAGTATGTTGACGATATAATAATTTGCAGCACAAGCGAAAAAAATGCAGAGAGGACTCATTGAAGATGCTGACAATATTGGCTGAAAAGGGTTACAAGGTAGACAAAGAAAAGTTACAGTACTGTCAGGAACAGGTACTATACATTGGTCAGCTCATATCCCAATACGGAAGAAAGATTGCACCACAAAGAGCACAGGCCATATCAAAAACGCCATTTCCACAAACAGTGAGGGAACTGCAGCAGTTCCTGGGACTGTGCAACTACTGTAGAGCATGGGTATTTGATTACAGCTCATACATAGGACCCCTACTTGAGGCATTAAGAGAAGCTAACAAAGGGGAGAAAAAATTGGGGTGGACAATGGAAATGAAAGAGGCCTTTGATGAACTGAAAGATGCAATATCAACTGCTCCGGTACTGGCCACCCCAGATTATGAACGACAATTCTTTATATTTTCACATTGCGACTCAGCAGTAATGAAAGCAGTGTTGGCTCAAAAAACAAGCATGGGTTACAAACCGGTAGCATTTTACAGCGGTCACTTGGATCCTGTAATTTTAGGACATTTCCCTTGCGAACTAGGTCTCGCCGCAGCTGCCTTCGCGGTAGAGAAAGCATCATCAATTACAATGGGGTGCCCAACCACACTATTTGTGGAACATGCACTATTTGCAATATTGAACAAGCCTAAGTCCACACTAACCACGCAGAGGGCGTCAGGTTATGAGATCATCTTATCTAGACCAAAATTATCAATTGTTAGATGCAGCACAGTTAATCCTGCAAGGTTCATAGCGGAAGTCATTGAGGAAGGCGACTATGCACATGATTGTACACAGACTACCGAAATGTACTCATGTACTAGAAAAGTTGAAGAGGACGCGCTAAATGGAGGAGAGCTCTTGTTCATTGATGGGTCATCAACAATAGACCAAAGTGATGGGATAAGGAGAACTGGGGCAGCAGTGGTAAAAATGACAGAGGAATTGGTGTGTGTGGCGGTGAAATGCGTACAATTACCACAACATTACTCTGCTCAAGCAGCAGAATTGGTTGCAATGATCTTGGCATTGAAGGAAAGCTTTGACAAAAGAGTGACTATATATTCTGACAGCGCATATGTCACGTCTACTGTCCACTCAGGATTGTCCAAATGGAGGAGAAGAGGGTTTAGGAGAGCTGACGGCACCCCAGTGCAACATGCTCTCTTGTTAGCTGAGTTAATTGAAGTAATAAATGACCCCCAAGAACTAACTTTGGTCAAATGTCTCGCACACACTAACAGAGAAGATCATATCTCAAAAGGAAATGCAGCAGCAGACACACATGCGAAGTATGCCGCATATTTTGGTGAGATATGGAACCCCCCAGAGTCAGAGAGCGGGAAAGGGAGGGGGATAGCTAAAGAGATGTTGATGAGAGAAGGGTACACCCATCTCCCAGCCATACAGATAATGGAGTTACAAGCGGCTGCACCAATGGCAGAAAAAGAAATATGGGTAAAAAGAGGATGTACAATGTCGCCAACTGACGCACTATGGCGCCAGGGTTACACTGGAAAGATGGTAATGCCATTGGCACTTTTGAACACCGCCCTGAGCCAACTCCACCACCCAGCCCACACAGGCAAGGAAGTTATTGCAGCACGAATTAGGGAAGATTGGTTCTGTCCTGAGTTAAATTCCCATGTGACAAATTTTATCAGCAATTGTCTCACATGTCAACAGTTTACGGCCGGTCACACGCTGAAAGTGATAAAAGGTACTATACCCCGGCCAGAGGGACCCTTCCTGCACATCCATATTGACTACGTTGATATGATCAACGTATGTCAAGGAAATAGGTATATGATTGTAGTAGTATGCCCATTCTCCAGGTGGATTGAGGCAGGACCCTGCTCACATCCAGATGCATTTAGAGCAGCTAAATTTCTAGTGAGGGAGGTTTTCCCCAGGTGGGGAGTGTGCGAGGTACTGCGGTCGGATAACGGCCCGCATTTCGCTAATGAAATGTTCCAGCACATCACATCCTTATTGAACATCAAGCATAAATTTGCATGTACATATCACCCGCAGGCCAACGGTATATGTGAACGCCTGAATGGCCTACTGAAGGAGGCAATTGCAAAGATACAGCAAACAACAAAGAAGAGTTGGTTGTATTGCCTTACGCTAGCTCTATTTGAGCTAAGGAATAGACCAGGCTCCCACCACCACCTCACTCCTCATGAGGTGGTGACCGGACGTCAAATGCGCCTTCCTCTAACGCCAACATCAAGGGCATTCACAGACTATGAAAACACTGCAACTGTTCTTGGTGATGAAATGTACCAATATGTGTCTTCTTTGATTACTAGTGTAGTGTTTGTGTCTCAACAGCTCGAGCGCACGCGGGGCAGTTCTAAGAGTTATCAACAAGAAGACGAGGACCAAGGATTGGAAAAGGAAAAACTGTGCAAAATTGCTAAAGGTGACCACGTGCTACTCCGCAATTTCAATAGAAAGTGGAACAGCCCACGCTTCACTGGTCCCCACCTTGTAGAGGAGGTATCTACGAGAGCAGTAAAGTTGCAGGATAAGCGTGCTTGGAATCACCTACACGACGTAAAGATCTGCAAAATCCAGACCCGCCCTAGCGTCACCGACAGGGCCATTGGAAGAACAGCGACAGCGTCACCCACAGAGGAAGAGACTTCTACCACAGCTGACGACCTAAGTGTCTCCATACCCTGCCACCCCCCAGATTCCCCAGAGACAACTACTGAAATAGAAACTGGTAATTCCCATACCGCCCACCCCATGGTCACACGATCAAAGAGTAAAGAGACTTCCGCCAGTTGAACCCCAAAACCTCTGCCCATCGACCTCCTACCCACTACAGTAACCACCCAATTGAAGGACATTGTCTTGCACATATACACATGTAAACACTTGAATGTTCTCTTTTTTCTTTCTCGCACATGCAGGTACCGCGTATTATTGTATTGCTAAGAAAATAGATAACTAATAAAGTCCATTGCCCAGGAGTAGATGCTACCCTCAGACGATAACTACCCTGAAGCCCTATCACACCAATTTGTCTATCACATAAAAAAGCCAAAGTACCTAAAAAGAAGGAGGGTACGTGTCTACTCCACAGCATTTATCTTGGCCATAGAACAATCAATGCCCCATCTTCACCAACACTTGCCTGCCCTAAGAGACAGATCGCTTAGATTGGCGTGGGAACAGCTCTTCGCCTGGGCACTGAACGACTACTTGATAGGGAGAGCTTGAAAACAACAACTAACACTAATAACAAGCATATTGAGAATTTTCAGGCGGGCAACTTTAACGTCGCAAGAATAAGCTGCCGGACTGCAGCAAGGTAAGAGCAAAATGCCGGTGAGACTAGCTTCTGTAATAAAGATGATAGGGATTTTGATGATCACTGGGTTTTTGGCTGCCTCTGTATGGCAGAAAAGTTATGCTATCAATATTTTGGCTGTACCCAAACCTAATGTACCCCCACCCACGGCTGCAACAGGTGTTACGTCAGGTGGTACTAGCAAGCCTCCACATAAGGGAAATAGAGTTAAACGTAGCACATACTCAGATAATAAAGGTATTGATAATTACATAACAGATTCAGCACACGTCTCGAACAACATGTGGTACCAACACATGACCCAAATAGGTAAGCAGACAACAGAAGACAGCTGCTACGTCTGCTCATTGATCCCATATGCCATGAGCGCTTCTCGAACATTCGTTGCCACGGAAATAGATGAAAAGACAGCACGATGTATAATATACCTGGAACTGTTCCAAACGAAAGGGAGATTTCATGGGACGGTGGTGAGACTGGTGTGGAAAACGCGAGACACGTATCCATACGAAAACAACTTCCTCAAGACTTATTTGAGTTACCACAAAAGCAGTTTGCATGCTGAAGCATTCAGATACATGACAAGTGGTCCTGAAAAGGGAGAAACAAAGAAAGTAACACTATAATACCTACCATGTGACTGGTACGCCACCGAAGTTCCTGGTACACAAGGATGTTGGGAAAGACCACTGGTAACAATAACGGGGAACGTGTACATGGACAACAAATGGGACATAGGAGTGATTGGCAGCAACATGGTAACAAGAGAAAATATTACAACTATTGATGAACACAATAACAGATGTTGGACAATTTGGGGCAAGTACGTACCCATGATGATGTGGATGGAGAAGGATGAAGACCCAGTGAACATACTGCCGCTGTCTGCACCTAAGATATGCTACCAACATAGAGGAGAAGTGGACGTGGGATACAACACCAACTGTGCAAGCGTGATAGAGTTACCTGAGGGGGGAGCAGGAACAGCAGTATTAATGGACCATTACTGGGCCTGCGGAAACAAGGCATACCACACACTGCCCCCTCTGTGGAATGGTATATGCACAATGGTACACGTTAATGTACCATCACTAGTGGTGCCCCAGAAACATGTGAACATGGCGAATTTCCCTAAAATGGATGAAGGAAACAAGAGGAAGAAGAGATCTGTAAAACCTCAGAAGGGGTCAGAGAACGAAAACAACAACAACAACAATGTCCTGAATAGAAAGAAGAGACAAGGAGAACCTCTGACAGGAAATTACCTATGGGGAAGGTCAGAAACAGCACTCACTTCAATCCCACCAGAACACAGACTATTCAGCAGAGCAGCAATGTTCTTCTCGTCAATAATACATCCAGGACTACAAGCTTACGCAAACGCAAAATGGCTCCAGATAACTCGATGGGAGCTAATGATGACAATTAATTCTACAGTAAATGGATTCAACGCAATAAAAGAGGAACTGCGAGCAGTGAGGATGGTAGCACTACAGAACAGATATGTATTAGATCTCCTTACAGCAATGGAAGGAGGAGTTTGCACAAAGATTGGACAATCATGCTGCACATTTATTCCTGCTAACGATGCTGACAATGGTACACTGACAGAAGCAGTATCACAACTGGCCCAGATGCACTCCAAAATGATGGAAGAAAGTAAAGGAGTGAAGAAGGATGACAGCTGGTTTTCAATGTTATGGTCATGGATGCCATCTTGGCTGTCGGACGGACTGAAGATTATAGTTGGATGCATAATACTGGCTGGAGCTGCACTGATCATAATAATATTTTGGAAGGCCCGGAAGGCACGCACTACAGACGAAATGATCAAAATGATTGGTATGCACCCCTTGATGCCGACAGATGATGGCCAGCACACAGGCACAATAATAAAAGAAAGAGAAAAACTGTGCAAACAGATCATCACCAACCACCTGGACCCACCATCTGTGAAGCTCGAAAACCCAAGAAACCCAAGGAGCTACATAGGGAAATGGGTATACTGCACACCTGGAGGAACATGTGTATATATGTATTGGTCATTTGAAGACCATGTCAACCACTATGGACACTTGGGAGGAGTAACTAAAATATGGAGAGTAAGAGGAGATAAGGAAAAAGATATGTTTGTGGTCGACAAGTCGACCAGAGGGGGGACTGAAGTGGGAGAATGGAACAAAAGACTCCCACCCGAAACTCTTGTTATCCTCTCGGCCCTGTGGCCTTGTCCTTTTCATATACAGACAGCATTGTTCCTCAGTCGAGCAGTGTAAGCGAAAAATATACTGCGAAGCAATAGGAACAGAAAGCAATGAGCAATGGTTAGAAAACAAAATGGCGATTCTTGTTACATCAAAATGGCTGTGAAGTGGGAGAATGGAACAAAAGACTCCCACCAATCCCCTCACGCCCCTGGCCTAGAGGATCGCGGCCCAGACACCGGCCACGAGAGGAGTTTGCCTATCTACCAGACGACCAAATACCCGGATACAGGAACATACAGATGTGCTGACCAGCCTGCCCACCAGCCTGCCCTGCCCAAGCCGACTCCTGCGGCATGGATGAACTCGACTGAACCATTCAACAGTAAATAAACACATCGTTAGAGATGCCATGACGACCTAGCCAACGGTCAGAACACCCATGCAAACATGCACACTGGACACTCCCACACCAATCCACACGAAGAACATATTCAGTGCTATGACGTAGGTGACGGACACACCCACTGACGCGCATCTTTATTATTTTTCACATAGGTTTTCAAAATGCAGAAACGCAAGACGCACAACGAACTCATCTAAAATGCTTGCTGACGCTTCTCCTAACCCATGCATTGCGATGAGAAATATAAAGAAGACATGATACTGGGGATAAAGCAATATGATAGCATAACTTAAAGTGCTGTGCATCAAACATCCCCACCTATGCACCAGGCCCAAGTAGGCCGCAAGCAAGAGCCTCCACGAACATTGAACGAGCAAGAGAACAATTGCTGACCCTGCAGAATGAGCCCGGCGAGAACAGACAGCGAAGGGAGCAATGTTGCAAACTCGCATACCACAAGCCGTAGCCAAGGTCACACCTGCAAACTAAGCCAGACACACAGTGCAAAATGCAACATTAAATGTGCAGAATTCTGCCTCAACCACGGTCTCTCCTCACGTGACCAAGCCGAACCTGACAGGGTGCCAGACCCAGGAGGGAGGAGGCGCCTGGGTCCCACGTTTTGAGACACAGGCAGCAACAATGAAGCGACTCAATGGACATCTGCGGCGGTGGGAGTAGTATGCCCTCAAGCATATGAACAAATCCACGCATTGTCTGCACAAACACATAGTTATACATTGTTGCAAATGACAGGTGCACCGCGAGCTGGGAACAACGATGGTCCCAGGCTGGGGGGCTCGCGAGTGGACCAATCAGAACACGGGGCACTTATCACTGACGCCATTAACATTAGCCAATCATCAGGGGTCTTCATGTAACAATTTTCATGTATCTAATAGAAGGGACAACCCAAGTATACCACCTGACTGACCCTTAACCACTAACAGCGTTCTCTATACGTATGCTATACTAACCCTACCACTCGAGGAACCAATCCAGAGTGACGATAGGTTTTTTGCTAACTTTCCCAGGTGACGCAAGTAGCGCGTCATACTGAGGTAAAAAGGGCCTGCAAGCCCCACGAATTTCGAGAGAGAGTCAGGACGGACGCGTACGATCCTTGACCCATCCCTGCTGTTGTTTAATAAACAGCAGAACCACCTTGCTTCTTGCGTGTGCCTCATACTCATTTTTGGGATACGCGGGAGGAGTTGGGGCCTCCCTGCCCGGGGGTCCGCGGACAGCCCAGCAGACCCCGGGAGAATTTCTCCCCGACAGCTGTTCATTAGAACACTCGAAAACCTATATTCTGTCGTATCGTGCATGAGACGGTTGGCCCACGGCCACCAAAATACGTTTGCGGTCTCGAATTAGATTTCTAGACTGACAAACCCTCCTTTGGCCGTCTGCCAAACGTCTCATCTATTTATTGAAACCTCATCTAGTGATGATGAATCTGAAGTTCTTATGTCTGAATCTCGCATGCTATCATGGTCATCATTGCCTTCAGTAATATCTATTGCCATCAACTCTTTCATTACTCTCATCTCATTTGGGTCTGGGCTAGTTCGATCATGAGGTTGTTTTTTCTTTGTTATCATTTGCATGCATCCTTCCGTACATCCCTTAGATACCTCTGCACAAACTATGGGTAAACAATGTATACAACATCAACAAGTTAGGAATATTCCGAACACCACTACTAGTATCGAGATCAGCTTCAATCCCCAAGATCGTAGTATTCCCCAAAACCAAGATCCTCTTTCCCAGCTCCCTTCTCCCATGGGGAGTTCAGAGCTTAGAACGTGCATTTTCTTTATTGCTTCAAAGATCGTGGGGGAATAGTCATCGACATAAATGCAACATGCGGATCCCACTATTTTGCAAATTCCCCCACGATCAACCAGGATTACATCGAGAGCCATTCTATTTTGCAGCGTCATTAACCTGATTCCTCTTTCTTCCAACGTCATGTTGAATAATATATCTGTTGTTGTGTTTATTGTATTCTTTAGGATTCTGGAAAATTGCCTTATATTATAGGAGTTCACTATCTGTCCTAAGAATGGAACGGATGATTTTGCTACATCAGTTGCTATTAAAACACCTTTGTCAGTCCTTTTGACTCTAGTTCTGGATAATTTGGCCATGGCTGCTGTTTCCAAGAGGAATACTACTGGGAAAAATAGCCCAAGATAATATGTACCTCCCCAGTTTCTGGGCAACCAAGGGTATGCTTTCTCTCCACATATAAAATAAACTGGATCACCTACGTATACTGGTTCTATTTCCCATTTTAGTACCACTGTATTCATACAACCAGTATATGTTCGGACCGAAAAAGATCCTTTCTTTTTCAGGCAAAACGGGACAGTTCTTGGGCTATAATTCACCGTGTAAGATGGGGGATCGCATCTTTGTTCCCTTCTGTTCTTACACGAAACGTCATTACAGATGTTTTTTCTGGCGGGGACAATCTATCTCGTCTATTTTGTCGTGTTATTTTACGTGTGCTTTTCCTCGTGGGCTCTGGGGTTATTACTTGTGTTTTATGGAAAATGGAACAACCCACAGGCTTCATTATTATCTCCTCAAACTCATTCATGTTGGTTCTGTCTAATTGACCCGTATTACTCTTATTCCACTTCCCGTAGAATATTGCACCTAAAGATGTACTACATGCAGAACTTAATGGTAACGGCTGCACATACCACCCTATTCCTTTGCCAGCATGCTGTGGTAAATGGGCACATACCCAGCAGTTTGTTTTCTTCAGGATTGCATGTGTCATGTTCATGATTAATAATAATGTATTATTCCCAAAACCTTCCCTGTGTTTTTCTTCCATTGGAGGTAGGGTATATGTGATCACCTGAACCGGGCTTTCAGTAGTGGATATATTAATTATTGGTAAAAACATTTCTAATGGGTGTATTGTTTCTACCCACCATAATATTAGGGCTGTTGATTTTGTTGCTACCACGCTCATAAAGCACATCATTATCGTTAGTGTCAGCATACAATTTGTTTTACTATGCGTTTTTCTTAAAGTTATAGTCTTTATAACTGACTCATTTTCAGCAGTGCTGGTGCAAGAGGAGGCTGGAACCGGTCCCGGCATGTTTCTCGTCGTCCTTCTTCTTCCTTATCATAGTTCGTTGTGGATATCTTTCTTCGTCGCGTTTGTTCTGATGTCTATAAGTTCAATGAAATTCTCCCAGTTCAGTTCTGTCTGTCCTTTTTTTTTTTAGCCTGGATTCGATTATTCGTTTTTAGGTGAGATCACTTGTCCCTTTTTATACTGCTCAGAGGACCTTTGATCAGTTTTCGCCTCAGTATCATGCACACCCAGCTTGTCCGCTCTGGTTCCGGACACATGTACTGTTAATCAATTATCTCACTTGCCATAGTACCATGTGCGCCCAGCTTGTCCGCTCTGGTTCCGGACACATGTACTTTTATGATCGCACCGAGGAGCCGCGAGTCTTGAATTGTCCGACTTGCACAATTCTCACGCTTCTCTCCTCTACACCCCTGGTTCCTTCTCTGTCCATTAGCTGAACCAGAGGTTGACATAAACACCAAAAGAAAAAGAATGCAGATCACCTTGTCTTCCGAGGCCGCAGGTTGTATCGCCTTGCTCCTGGTATCGTATGATCCATGAACAGTGCCGGTGCACTTTCAGTTTCAGGCTTGAAGTCAGCCTGTGGCGCTTCTGCAGGTGCTGGTGTGCGCCGCGCCAATAATGCAGATTCGATCTTTGGCGTGCTGGCAAGTGCTGGTGGGTGCCAAAGGGGTACACGATTTGTTTCTGCTGGTATTTGCAAGGCAGATTTCATGTCGGTCAGCAGTGATGTCGATTCTGCTGGGTAACGTTGGGGCACTCTTTGCCCTTCCCCGTCTTTGGCAATCGTCTCAGGCTTTGTTTCGAGTTTCACTTCATATTTTGGCAGATCAGGTGGTTGCACACTGGCAACAGTTTCTTTTGTCTCTGCAACTGCTGTCTTTTCCCAGTCATCGGTGTCAGGCAAGACTTTCAGTGCAGTTGGAATCTTCTTGGCATGGGTGGCATGGATCCACGACTTCCTTCCATCCACCCGGATTGCCTTTTGCGTCGCCAAAAGTACTTGATAGGGCCCGCGCCACCTGGGTGCTAATGATGACTTTCTTTCGAAGTTTTTTAGCAGCACCCAGTCTCCTGGCTCCAGCGTGTGCCCCAGACCGGTATACCGCACGGGTAATGCCTCCTGCACCTGCTGATGAATCAAACGCAATTTCTGCATTAAAAGGCCACAATAAGTACTAAGCACAGGATGTTCTATCTCACTTAGTCGTTTTGGCTGAGGTGCGCACCATACATTTGCCGGCCTCCCCATTATGATCTTGTATGGGGAGAGCCCAGTTTTAGCCTGTACAGACGTACGCATGCATAATAGTGCTATTGGTAATGCATCCACCCAACTCAACTTGCTTCCCGCACAAATCTTGCTAATCTTTGATTTAAGTATCCCGTTGTGCCTCTCCACAAGACCGGCAGAACTCGGATGCCTTGAACTGTGGAATCTCTTATCAATCTGGAGACCTGCACATATCTGTAACACCACTGCACCCACAAAATGTGGTCCATTATCGGACCATAGGACACGGGGCAAGCCAAATCTGGAAAAATACTCCTTCAACATTACTTTTGCCGTACTCATCGCTGTGCAGTCTTTTAAAGGATATGCCTCCACCCACTTACTGAATGCACAGATTACCACCAAGATGTATTTTAAGTTTTGGCACCTTTCCATCTCTATGAAATCAAAATTAACTACCTCAAACGGCATGGAGGGCGGGCCAAAACTTCCTGTTGGTGTCACTGTTCCCTTTCCTATATTGTGTTGTAAACACGTGATACAGTTCTGCACCAACCTTTTTGCATTCTTTTTTATGTTTGCATTCTGCCATACTGTAGAAAGGTGCTGTATCATTTTCTTGGCACAGATGTGCGTAGGACTGTGGGCCATTGTGACCATTGCAGTCACATATGAATTTGGCAACATCCAGTTTCTAGTTCCTTTGTCCACCCAACAACCCTCCAAATCCAACTCAGCAGATCCCTCTGCCCATCCCTGTATTTCATTGGCCGTAGCCTCGGCCTGCATTTCTTTTACAGTCGCAACTCCATCTTCTATCATACAGGGTACTTCCTCTTTCTGAACCGTCATCATCTTGGTATTTAAATCATGGCAGTTTGTTCGCAATCCTGTCTGCAAACGTGTTTCCCTCTCCTATTTTGCATGTACTTTTTTATGTGCCTCGCATTTCACTATTGCTAGGCGCTTTGGAAACGTGAGTGCAGACAGCAATCGTACAATCAAAGGGCCATGTTGAATTCTGGCACCATGTGATGTCAGAAACCCTCTCTCAGCCCAGAGTCATCCAAAGTTATGAACCACTCCAAACGTGTACTGACTGTCAGTATATATATTCACGTTCAAATTTTCAGAAATCTCGCAGGCTCTGGTTACTGCTATTATTTCCGTAGCTTGTGCTGAATTATAGGGGATTCTTTTACTTTCTACAACACTCTCTAGGGTAGTGATAGCGTATGTGGCAGTTGTCGTGCCATCTGGTAATTTAAAACATGAGCCGTCACAAAATAACTCTCCATCCGGCTCTTTCTGTGGAATGTCACTTAAATCAACTCTCCCCTTGGTTTGTTCCTCAGTGACCATTAAGCAATCGTGGGGGGTGATTCATTCTTCCCAATTTCTGTCATGGTTAATGGCATTAATTCTGCAGGATTCAAAGCACCACACCTCATAATTTGGATATGGGGCGCAAACAAGATAATCTCATATCTTGTCAAACTAGCAGAGGTGAGGTGTTGCATCTGTGTCCTATTTAATAGAACGTCTATGGCATGTGGCACCATCAGAATTAAAGTGTGCCCCAATACCATCCCTTCCGTTTGTTTCACTGACGCAGCAGCCGCCGTGACAGATCGCAAACATCGTGGTAGTGCGTGCGCTACAGGGTCCAGCACAGATGAAAAATAGCCAGACGGCCTATTTCTTCCACCTTGTTCCTGTGTCAAAACCGCCAATGCACATCCTTCACTTTCACACACAAATAGTCTGAAAATGTTCATATAGTTCGGCGTACCCAAAACTGGAGCCGAGCATAATGCAGTTTTCAATCCATCAAATGCTCTCTTACATTCCTCATCCCATTGCAAAGGCATAACCGCATCTTTTCTAGTCAAATTCACTAATGGTTTCACAATCAACGCAAAATTACCAATCCATTGTGGGCAATATGAAGCCATGCCTATTATGGCTTTGAGTTATTTTTGTGTCTTTGGAATAGTCATACAAGAAATACTTTATATGCATTCTGGTGTTAGTCTTCTACCTCCTTTCGAAAGTAGGTAGCCCAAATAAACTACCTCCTTTCGATTATACTGAAATTTCTTCAAACTAGCTTTATGGCCATTTGCCGCTAGGTGTGACAGTAGTAATACAGTGCTTTCTTTACAAATCTCTGTGTCTGCAGCTAGTAATAAATCGTCTATGTATTGCAAAAGTACACAACCCACGGGTAATTCCAGCATGTCTAGCTGCTCTTTTAATGCTCTACTGTAAATACTTGGACTTTCCGTGTAACCTTGTGGAATCCGTGTAAATGTAAATGATCGTCCTCCTAATGTGAACGCGAACAAGTATCTACTGTCCTTGTCGACTGGAATACTAAAGAATGCGTTCTTCAAATCTATTACACTAAAATATTCTGCTGAAACAGGTATCATTGTCAATATTGTAGTGACGTCTGGCACTAAAGGAAATTGCGGATGTACTACCTTGTTTAATGCGCGTAGATCAATTATGAAACGGTATGGTACCTCATTACCTCCTTTTTTATAAACCGGAAGGATCGGGCTGTTACATATACTGCCTGTGATTTCCTGTATTACCCCTAATTTCATCAAATCGGTAACAATACTCTTCAATCCTTTCTCACCTTCAACCGAAATTTTGTATTGGGGTATTCGCGTTAGGGTAACACCTTCTTTTAAAATAATCTTTACTGGCTCTATCTTTAAACATCCCACATCGTTGTCATGCATTGCCCATATACAGGTTGGTACTTTACTTAGTTCCTCTGGTAACGGTTCGGACATGAATTCTGACACAGGGGCATCGTTTGGCCATATCATTAGAAACACTCCGTCGCCGTGCAATGTATAACAGAACCTAGTTTTTTCAACAAATTCAATCCCAACAAATTTTCTCCACAATTTTCTGTTAGAAGGAAAGGACAATGTTCAGTGAATGGTCCTATGGTAACTGGGACTGGTTTGGACACTGGGTTTATGACTGGTGTACCTGCGAACCCTACAGAAATATTATTTTGCCCCTACAGTGGTATATTCGGAACCAAGTGATGGTCTATTGAACACTTCTGTGCTCCTGTATCTACAAGAAAGCGGTGTTCCTCATTCCCGACTCTCATTTCTACTTAGGTCCTCTCTGATTCACGGGAATAGACACTGGTTCCGACCCCTATCCTGGGCTGTCCTATTGGGAAAATACAAATCGTCCGATGTGTAATCATTACTATTACTGTAATAGGTGTTTGGCTGTGTATCGAAAACATTTCCACTCTTCCCTCTATTTCCCCATTCTGATTTCCATATTGTTGATTTTGCTGTCCCTGACTCTGGTTTGGGGCATTTTGGTTTTGGCCTTGGTTTTGATTACCTCCATTATTATGATGCTGCTGCATACTATTCCTATTTGGTCCATTCGCTCCTGGGTGTCCTCTATGCTGTCTCCTTTGACCAGACCCATTTCTGTTCTGTAGATGCGGGCATTGCGCTCGCCAATGTCCTTCCTCTTTACAATATGCACACTGATTCGGCTCCACTGTTCCCCCATACATATTCAAACTACTCCTCACTTGTGCGTTCCCTCGCCCTCTATTATGTCCTACTACTTGCTGCATTAATACCCGTGTCTTTAGATTTACCCTATCCCTCTCTTCTTTTTCTTTTCCTGCAGTCACTCTGCGCTCATAATATTGGGCCATATGCAATACTTCGCCCAACGTTTTTGCTTGCCATGCACTCTCTGATGTCATTATTAGATCCTGAATTGGAAGTCTTAACCCCCTCACATATTTGTCAACAAATAACCTCTTCCCTGCGTCTGAACCCACATCCTGCCCGCTGAAGTCTGTGAATATTTCTTCAAATCTATTAAAATAATCTGTAGCCAATTCATCTTTGCCTTGTACACATGCAGTCAGTTTGTCCCATTGGATTCTTTTCTCTGGAACAATTGTTTTGAACTTCTGTACCATACGTGCTGGTAATGCCACCAGGTTCGGTCCTGGTGTTCCTCCAACCGCTTTATTCCTATCCTCTATCATCAAATCCGCCCATGTGGCGCCAAAGGTAGTTGTGTCATCTACCTTCCTTATTTGTTTCCATATATCTGCTGGCAGGATCACCGGGAATATTAGGTCTATATCACCCATGGTAAGCACGGATGACTGAAGGTAGGACTCTACTTCCTTATAAAACCCTGCAGGATTCTTTCTTATATCCGGAATCGTCTGCTTTATGTTGTTCACCACTTGTCTGGAAAAGGGGACATGCACGTATTGGGCGGTGTAATGGGCTGGTGTTACCTGTGCCACTACATTGCCCGCTGCGGGAACCTCCACTAAGGCACAAAGGTAGGTGGGACCTCCCTCATAGGGAATGCCCCACTTACCATCCCTACCCCTTTTCTTAGATGCAACAATATTCCCAGATCCAATGATAGTTCTGTTTCTCCGTTTCCTCGTTCTAATGCTCTCCTATATACTGCCATTATGTCAGGTGGGCTGGCCTTTTCGTTTTTTATATCTTTATCTAAAAAGTGTTCAACTATCGATTGTAGCGCTTTTCTTTTCATAGGCATGGAATATTCATCAAATATCTTGTGTATCTCCATTGTGGGAATACTAGGATCTGACATCCATCTAGACGCTTCTCGCATACATACTTTTAACTTGTCGCCCCTTTGTACTGATGACATCGAATGTCGTCGCTTTATCTATGGCTCTACAGTTTCCTTTCTATTTCTACCAATATCTTTACTCCTATATCCGGGTGCTGTAAACATTTCGGCATAGTCATTATCTAATTCATCCTTTCTCAAAAAGTCTATACACATGTTCTCTTACTTTTTCATCCCTCTCCCTACAGCGTGCTAATGCATTCAAATCTAACAATCGCTGCATTGGTAATTTCCCAATTAGCTGTTTCCATCTCTCCACCGAATATTCACCCATGCATTCCAACACTACCTGTCTTTCGTTGCTTCTACGAAAGTCATATATCGAAGCCAATGTTGCCGTCCCATCATTCCCGTCTATAAACATCTCTGCCTGTTGCTGCAATTCCACCTTCCTCTCCTTGCTAATTGCACTGCGGGTTACCCTTGTGCACTGCCGTTGGTCAGTCCCGCCTCTTGCCCCCGCGGTTTCAATTTCAACCCCGGGAGGAACGGACGGTACCGACTCTGTGTCTAAGGCGGGAGGTGCGGATGGGACAATGGGAACAGCAAGTGTCTGTTGTGGGCCTGGTTGGCTAGTAGGAAGTGTTATGTGTGCTGTGGGAGGGCTTGAGCTACTGGAGTGGGAGCTTGAGCTACGGGTGGGGTCTGGGCAATAGTTACTAACGTATCTGGTCTTTCTTCTTATCTTGGGCCTTGTTTTGTATGAGTCAATATATTTTCTATCAATTCATCTGTCATGTGTAATTCTCGTTGTGGGTATATCTTTTCTATATTCAACTGGTCACGCCTGCCTGCCCTTCCTAGACTCTCAGTCCACTTCTCCTCTTCTTTTTCTTCCGCTACCTCACCTTTTGATTTATGCCTGCACGCATGCTTTGCTCTGCTTTTAAATCGGAGCATTGCTTCCTTTCTCCAGTCTTTAATAGTTTCAAATGCCACAGGGCACGCTTTCTTTCTTATCAACACCCTTTCCAAGTTATCTATCCTTGCCATCTCAAAACTACCATTAATTGGCCACTGGTGGTCTTGTTGCTTTCTGGTTTGCCTATGCGAAGTCTCACAGAATATTATCGCACCCACTCCATACTTCACATACATCTCATACGCCGGCGTTCCCCCAGGTGGTACAATTTGGCCATCTTCCAAAGATTGTCTACCACAGCGGAAAAACCCCGCTAAGGTGGACAATACCCCTGGCATGTTTCAACCTTCCCCTTGGTTAATCAACCTTACCTAGGGCGTTTGATTTTGCAAAGTCAACTCTCAACCAATTTCAGAATGCTATGAATCGGGGAATGACTCACCTGATAAATCAAGTCGTCTGTATACTGACGCACCAAAGGATGTTGTGTCTGCGTTTCTTGGCTTCCGCCTCGTTTCGGGACCCTTGCCTCCTTGTTCTCTAGCCAGGCATGTCGATCAGGGATCAGATGTGTGCAGATCTGCAAAGGAGTCTCTCATCACTTTTACTGGGCGCCCGGAACACCTCTTGATCCCGGCTCGATCTTCCCATCCTCGCCGTTCTCTGCCTTTCTCAATTACAACATTACGCGAAGGAACAAGTGTAGGAGGGTCCCTATTCGGGCGCCATCTTGAAAGGGGCCCCTAGGGTACCCTGACGTCTATGGAAACAAGGCGAGTCACCACACACGATAGAGATGCCAGACACAAGGTTGTATTCCCAAAGCTAGCGTTTTATTGCAACGCAAAAGTCTCAGTTGGCCAACTCGGTCTCGACGCCCCGCGACATGTATCTCTAGACCTCGTGGGATGCAAGAGAGCGAATTACGTACATCAGTTACATATATACAAAATGCATATCAAACTATCAGCTATGTCATGGTTAACACCCCTCTTCATTGGGTTTCTTTGAACTTGATGTGACGATGGACATCTCCGGCCACTATGACACCTTCAAACATCTATTCTAGTAACAATTTGCAATTTGTGAGTGCGTAGGCATCTTTCGGTTATTGAATAGAACATGGTGCTTCTGTTCTTGGAAGTGAGCTACATGCAGAGGGGGTTACATTCCGGACCTTGCTATCTATCAGGTGCTATTCGCGTCCTGGGAGCCGACATGCTCTTAGCGGGCTCAGCAAAGGTGGGCCGTTAGAAAAGCATAGTTCAAGCCTTTAGTGGTATTTTTCTAACATATTCAACCATATAACGAGACTGGCTGGCAGCTGTGAAGTGATTAAATGCCCTGCGGCTCTGCTTCAAGGCTACATTAAGGAGGGAGCCGGGCATTCTTCCTGGCGCTGCCTACGTTTGTGTTTCAGCGAAACTCTTGTTATCCTCTCGGCCCAGTGGCCTTGTCCTTTTCATATACAGGCAGCATTGTTCCTCAGTCGAGCATTGGAAGCGAAAAATATACTGCGAAGCAATAGGAATAGAAAGCAATGAGCAATGATTAGAAAACAAAATGGCGATTCTTTTTACATCAAAATGGCTGTTCATTAGAACACTCGAAAACCTATATTCTGTCATATCGTGCATGAGACAGTTGGCCCACGGCCACCAAAATACATTTGCGGTCTCGAATTAGATTTCTAGACTGACAATATAAATGCCAAATTATTATTATTATTATTATTATTATTATTATTATTATTAATCTCATGCACCCTGCTCTGAGCTACCAACTGATGGTTTATTTGCTGCATCTCCTGCTGAAGTGATTCATTCTGCCCTGTGAGCCTTGTAAGCTGTGTGCTTATTCAAGGAGCTTTTTCTTCAGAGACACCCCCCCTCCCTGCTTTGGTCAAGGTTTGGAAGTCAGACAGAAACATTGGAATGTTTTGGGGAATTTTGGATTTCAGACCCCTCCCCCTTACTGAATGGTTTGTGCTGGGCAAGCTGGATAAAAAGGGCGGTCTGGTTTAAGAACAAAGACACCCCTCCTCCTTAAAGAAGTCGGGGTCAGCTGGACAACAAGGATTACCCAATTAATGTATAGCTATAGATTTCAGCACACACTGGGAATTGAGCTTTGTTAATTTTGCATTTTAACAAAATTTGCCCATAGTGTTCTGCCAAATGGGGAATTAATTAAAGTAATATCTTTGATTAAATAGGCTAAGTATCTACATGGTTTTTCCCCCTTCCACCGGCCGCTATAAAGGGAAAGAATTCAAGGCAAGAAGAGTGCCCCACCTTTTGGTTTCCCATGGCTCAGTTCTACATACATAGCAAGTCTCTCTTGAAGGTTCAATAAAGCCAGCTGCATCTCAGGACACTCTGGAAAGATATGGCATGGGTCTGGTCAATCAAGTCTCAAAGATGGCCTTGCGCTCTCTACCATAGCACCCAGTCTGCTTTGAGGCCTTCCAGAATATTTGTCCTCAATAGGAAGCCAGGATGGAACCTTACCCCTGACTGTAGATTGGCAGAATTTTCAACACGTGAATGATAAACGAGACATTAAATTATTTGGCCTGAAAAAAGTTGCCTTAGGTACATGAGGAGGAAATAAAGAAAAACTCTTGAGACAAGAGGAAGCACATACAATATGTAGATTCAGATCTACAGAGGCTGGAATTAACACTGATCATGAGATGGGGGTATTCCTATAAGAAGGTCCGTGAGACTATCCGCAAGACAATTAAATTAAAAGATGTGCTATTGAAAGTGATTATGGAAACCATTGAGTAATGTATACAGCAACTCCTGTGAATTGTAATATTTTAAATTGTCATTAACTCTGTTTCCTTTTTGTTGCCTAAATAATGGTAAATAAAAACAGCATAATGTTACTCATGTTGTAACAAAAAAACAAGAGAACAAGAAAAACATTGAAGATATCAGAAATATGATACAGTCACTGAGCAATCATTTAATCTATATGAATAAGCACAGATGATAGGCTATCTGGAATGTATATTGACTTATTCACGCTGCGCGGGTATATAAATTCTACTATAAGCAAGAACAATCTGAATTTACTGCTTATATGAAATTCTAGATTTAATTAAAACATAAAAACAAGTTTTAAATAATACATAAGCCCTAATTAATCCAATTCTTTTGAGTACTGATTTGACACATTAATTCATGAGTTTGGGCACATTAAACCCAATTAATATGAAGGCACGCAATCCAGGATCCGAAGTATTGCGCCCGTGTATGCCAAGAAATGGTAATCAAAGAAGGACTAGCGATACCATGGCAACGCTAGCACAAGAGGAGAATAGTGAAATAGACTTCGCATATACGGCACAATGTTGCCGACGCTCATAGATTACAGATGGACTTTTGAGGTAAGCCCTTACTTAGAACTGTGTAACTAAACTTGCAGAAGTATGACCCGAGGTGTGCTATATGGAAAAAGTTTTGTGCTGATACCGATCGCGTAACATCAATCTGAACAATGGGAACATGTATGTTTTTGGACAGTCTCATATGTTACTTTCAATTCGGCAACACGGAAAAGCACATAGAGAAATGACTAATATGAGGGTGCGATTTTCACTGTTAAATAGTGCGCTCGGTTCAGATTATTTGGACATTGATGAAAAAGACTATTTTAAAACCAGTGCGCAGTAAATCTATGACAAAAATAGGGGAATACCTCTCATTTTGAAATGGGACATTCTTCGTTGACTAACATGTCCGTGTGAAGTACTAACAGCCTGATGCAAAAGACTTGATAGATCCAAAAGAATGGATTGCTGCAGCCAAGCTATTAATGGCATAACTACCAATAATTATAACAAATATGACTAACAATTGAGCATAGAAACCCTTGTCTTTAATACACTGCAGAATGACATTATATTGTTCACCAGGTGGGATTTAACCCTTAACAACTGTGCAACCTACTCGTACGAGCACAGACAGACTTACTAGAGATACAAGCAGTCATTGGTAAGAAACTTCCTTTTTCATGCAGTCAAGTGATGTTATGAGATAAAACTCACAGAAGATGTTCAGAATTCATTAACGCATACATTTTTTTGTTTCTCCTTTTTTTCCCTATTATCCTAAACATCCACCCCCTTTTTTCCCCCTCCCTTTTCTCTGTGGCAATTAACAATCTAATTATGTTGGAATGACTGTATTTATGAATGATATTTGTTTTTGATTTTATTGTATCAACAGTCATTTTGTTTTTCCATATGTGTTAATGTTTGAAAATACCAAATGATTAATTAAACTGGTAATAGCCCTGATTGAAAAAGGCATAGCATTTGCTGAAACACATGTCTCATACAAGGGCTACTAATGTTATATTAAACACCAAGACTTATCAACAACAATTGTTCCAGAAAACCTTTTTTTTACTATAGTGGCCCTGCTAAACATGTGAAGAAGGTGTTCCTTTATCTTATAACATAACGGATCAAGGGACAAACTACGTACCTTCACAAGCACACAACGCTTCTAAGGGCACCGGGCATCTCAAGTTGATATTTCAAAACCCCAGTGTTTGGAGCAAACTTTGCACAAATAGACAACTCCTCCAGATGCACTCTCAGCCATCTCCTTTGGTGTCTCCTTACAGCTGTCACATGGTACGTTTAAGCCTTCCTGATGGTCTGTCTCTCTTCTTTGTCCCTGTGTGTCTCCTTTTTTCTCTCCCCTGTCCTAGTGCAGTCCCCCTTATGTAGCAGTGATGACACCACCAATGTTACAATCCTGGGGAAGTACCCATCAAAAATCCCTGCCACTAGGATAGGACAGTTACCCTTCTCTTTCCTCCCAACCCAGCCTCCAAGTCAGAATTATTTAAGAGGTCTGGAGCAACATATGGCAATTGCCATTTGTAATCGTCCCTTTGTTCTCCTTTCAATTTTTTTGCAAAAACTAGTTATGTATCACAATTTCTTAATTTTATTAGCAACTGCCATACTAAACATATTTTCTGTTACAGTAAATAATGGGGAATTAGATAAGCTGACCAACAAATCTGTATTATGTAGCACAGCCATGTGGCACCTTTCTACCATTTCCCTAAAAAGCACAACAGTTATGAATATGTAAGTTATTAAGAATATCCCTAATTTCATTTTGCACCTGCTCACCAACTCTCACATTTGCAACATGTTCAGATCAGCCAGAAACCTAGTTTATCTGGCCACTACAGTTCCCATAGTCACAGGAAGATGAGTATTATATCCCCAAAATCGCTTGGAAATTACATAAAGAATGTTACATAGATGAAACCCATCTCCCTTATGATGGTGTGAAAAAGGCCTAAATGATAATAGTCTTTTTAACAAAATTGTGAATCTTTTTGTGGGACAAATGGTCCTGCTCCTGCTTCTGCAAAAACAAAGAGGTGATGGCTGGAAGGTTTAGAATGAATCTTAACCACTGGCGTTGCTCTGGGCAACCCTCCAGACCACCGTTCTTCGCCTGCCAAGCCATTACAGAAGGGAAAAGCACATATGCAAATCAGGCTTGGCCCCACCCCAAAAGGGGCAGTCCAGCCCAAACTGCTAGGTCACATCCCTTCTGCACGAGACCACAAGCATCCCCAAACATGTTTCGCCCTTGTTGGGGCTCATCAGTGAGGAGTAGCTTGGGTCTCTAGGCCCAGCAGGCACGGGACCCACGTCTGGGCATACCCGTCCCACTCGGGGTGACAATGCAAAAACAAAGAGGTGATGGCTGGAAGGTTTAGAATGAATCTTAACCACTGGCGTTGCTCTGGGCAACCCTCCAGACCACCGTTCTTCGCCTGCCAAGCCATTACAGAAGGGGAAAGCACATATGCAAATCAGGCTTGGCCCCACCCCAAAAGGGGCAGTCCAGCCCAAACTGCTAGGTCACATCCCTTCTGCACGAGACCACAAGCATCCCCAAACATGTTTCGCCCTTGTTGGGGCTCATCAGTGAGGAGTAGCTTGGGTCTCTAGGCTCAGCAGGCACGGGACCCACGTCTAGGCATACCAGTCCCACTCGGGGTGACAATGCAAAAACAAAGAGGTGATGGCTGGAAGGTTTAGAATGAATCTTAACCACTGGCGTTGCTCTGGGCAACCCTCCAGACCACCGTTCTTCGCCTGCCAAGCCATTACAGAAGGGGAAAGCACATATGCAAATCAGGCTTGGCCCCACCCCAAAAGGGGCAGTCCAGCCCAAACTGCTAGGTCACATCCCTTCTGCACGAGACCACAAGCATCCCCAAACATGTTTCGCCCTTGTTGGGGCTCATCAGTGAGGAGTAGCTTGGGTCTCTAGGCCCAGCAGGCACGGGACCCACGCCTGGGCATACCCGTCCCACTCGGGGTGACAATGCAAAAACAAAGAGGTGATGGCTGGAAGGTTTAAAATGAATCTTAACCACTGGCGTTGCTCTGGGCAACCCTCCAGACCACCGTTCTTCGCCTGCCAAGCCATTACAGAAGGGGAAAGCACATATGCAAATCAGGCTTGGCCCCACCCCAAAAGGGGCAGTCCAGCCCAAACTGCTAGGTCACATCCCTTCTGCACGAGACCACAAGCATCCCCAAACATGTTTCGCCCTTGTTGGGGCTCATCAGTGAGGAGTAGCTTGGGTCTCTAGGCCCAGCAGGCACGGGACCCACGTCTGGGCATACCCGTCCCACTCGGGGTGACAATGCAAAAACAAAGAGGTGATGGCTGGAAGGTTTAGAATGAATCTTAACCACTGGCGTTGCTCTGGGCAACCCTCCAGACCACCGTTCTTCGCCTGCCAAGCCATTACAGAAGGGGAAAGCACATATGCAAATCAGGCTTGGCCCCACCCCAAAAGGGGCAGTCCAGCCCAAACTGCTAGGTCACATCCCTTCTGCACGAGACCACAAGCATCCCCAAACATGTTTCGCCCTTGTTGGGGCTCATCAGTGAGGAGTAGCTTGGGTCTCTAGGCCCAGCAGGCACGGGACCCACGTCTGGGCATACCCGTCCCACTCGGGGTGACAATGCAAAAACAAAGAGGTGATGGCTGGAAGGTTTAGAATGAATCTTAACCACTGGCGTTGCTCTGGGCAACCCTCCAGACCACCGTTCTTCGCCTGCCAAGCCATTACAGAAGGGGAAAGCACATATGCAAATCAGGCTTGGCCCCACCCCAAAAGGGGCAGTCCAGCCCAAACTGCTAGGTCACATCCCTTCTGCACGAGACCACAAGCATCCCCAAACATGTTTCGCCCTTGTTGGGGCTCATCAGTGAGGAGTAGCTTGGGTCTCTAGGCCCTTCTGTAATGGCTTGGCAGGCGAAGAACGGTGGTCTGGAGGGTTGCCCAGAGCATTGCCAGTGGTTAAGATTAATTCTAAACCTTCCAGCCATCACCTCTTTGTTTTTGCTATGTCACCCCGAGTGGGACGGGTATGCCCAGACGTGGGTCCCGTGCCTGCTGGGCCTAGAGACCCAAGCTACTCCTCACTGATGAGCCCCAACAAGGGCGAAACATGTTTAGGGATGCTTGTGGTCTCGTGCAGAAGGGATGTGGCCTAGTAGTTCGGGCTGGACTGCCCCTTTTGGGGTGGGGCCAAGCCTGATTTGCATATGGTCTTTCCCTTCTGTAATGGCTTGGCAGGCGAAGAACGGTGGTCTGGAGGGTTGCCCAGAGCATTGCCAGTGGTTAAGATTAATTCTAAACCTTCCAGCCATCACCTCTTTGTTTTTGCTATGTCACCCCGAGTGGGACGGGTATGCCCAGACGTGGGTCCCGTGCCTGCTGGGCCTAGAGACCCAAGCTACTCCTCACTGATGAGCCCCAACAAGGGCGAAACATGTTTGGGGATGCTTGTGGTCTCGTGCAGAAGGGATGTGGCCTAGTAGTTCGGGCTGGACTGCCCCTTTTGGGGTGGGGCCAAGTCTGATTTGCATATGGTCTTTCCCTTCTGTAATGGCTTGGCAGGCGAAGAACGGTGGTCTGGAGGGTTGCCCAGAGCATTGCCAGTGGTTAAGATTAATTCTAAACCTTCCAGCCATCACCTCTTTGTTTTTGCTATGTCACCCCGAGTGGGACGGGTATGCCCAGACGTGGGTCCCGTGCCTGCTGGGCCTAGAGACCCAAGCTACTCCTCACTGATGAGCCCCAACAAGGGCGAAACATGTTTGGGGATGCTTGTGGTCTCGTGCAGAAGGGATGTGGCCTAGTAGTTCGGGCTGGACTGCCCCTTTTGGGGTGGGGCCAAGCCTGATTTGCATATGGTCTTTCCCTTCTGTAATGGCTTGGCAGGCGAAGAACGGTGGTCTGGAGGGTTGCCCAGAGCATTGCCAGTGGTTAAGATTAATTCTAACCCTTCCAGCCATCACCTCTTTGTTTTTGCTATGTCACCCCGAGTGGGACGGGTATGCCCAGACGTGGGTCCCGTGCCTGCTGGGCCTAGAGACCCAAGCTACTCCTCACTGATGAGCCCCAACAAGGGCGAAACATGTTTGGGGATGCTTGTGGTCTCGTGCAGAAGGGATGTGGCCTAGTAGTTCGGGCTGGACTGCCCCTTTTGGGGTGGGGCCAAGCCTGATTTGCATATGGTCTTTCCCTTCTGTAATGGCTTGGCAGGCGAAGAACGGTGGTCTGGAGGGTTGCCCAGAGCATTGCCAGTGGTTAAGATTAATTCTAAACCTTCCAGCCATCACCTCTTTGTTTTTGCTATGTCACCCCGAGTGGGACGGGTATGCCCAGACGTGGGTCCCGTGCCTGCTGGGCCTAGAGACCCAAGCTACTCCTCACTGATGAGCCCCAACAAGGGCGAAACATGTTTGGGGATGCTTGTGGTCTCGTGCAGAAGGGATGTGGCCTAGTAGTTCGGGCTGGACTGCCCCTTTTGGGGTGGGGCCAAGCCTGATTTGCATATGGTCTTTCCCTTCTGTAATGGCTTGGCAGGCGAAGAACGGTGGTCTGGAGGGTTGCCCAGAGCATTGCCAGTGGTTAAGATTAATTCTAAACCTTCCAGCCATCACCTCTTTGTTTTTGCTATGTCACCCCGAGTGGGACGGGTATGCCCAGACGTGGGTCCCGTGCCTGCTGGGCCTAGAGACCCAAGCTACTCCTCACTGATGAGCCCCAACAAGGGCGAAACATGTTTGGGGATGCTTGTGGTCTCGTGCAGAAGGGATGTGGCCTAGTAGTTCAGGCTGGACTGCCCCTTTTGGGGTGGGGCCAAGCCTGATTTGCATATGGTCTTTCCCTTCTGTAATGGCTTGGCAGGCGAAGAACGGTGGTCTGGAGGGTTGCCCAGAGCATTGCCAGTGGTTAAGATTAATTCTAAACCTTCTAGCCATCACCTCTTTGTTTTTGCTGCTCCTGCTTCTGACCATTTGTTTTCACTGGGTCAGCCTGTGCCCACAGTTTTTTTTATAATATCCTTTGTGTTGGAAGCTTGCTCTTTGAAGTAAGTTCCCCCATTTTCACACAGATTAGTCATGCTCCAGCCAAGGGTAACTTTTGCTTTCAGAGCCTGAAAGTCTGGAGAACACTGAATGTTGATGTGTTTAGCAGGACATTTTTATGGCGGTTGGTCATTATATGGGAGATGTGACATCCAGGCTGGCAGAGGGAGTTTTCCTTGTGAGGTTTTGCCCACAGCCAGCACAAGGGTCTGCCTTGAGCTGACATTCTTTTCATGAAGACACAAATTGGCTTTTCAAATGTTGCTGGAGTTTTGTGGGTGAAACATAATATACATTGCTCTTTGTCAACCCACGCATCGTGTTTTGTTTTCCTGACTTTTTTCTGTGAGCAGTGATATTTTTTTCTACTTTTATTTTTTTCAAATCGTTTTTATTTGCTCACACACATGTGCAGGGCGTTTTTGTTTTCAATGTGTAAAAATCATGTTTTACATGTGACAGGGATCTTTGATTCCTCCTTCTTTTATAAATTAAAATGCTGCTTGTCCACTGGTAATGAAGACAGGTAGGACCCTTTCCACATGGCTCTTTAATTTTACTTCAAAAACCAAAACAAAGGCCAAAACATTTTTGTTTCAGTGTTTAAAATCCTGCCATACATGTGAAAGGGACTTCTATTTGGGGCTTTTAAATGCAGCCCGCAGGTCCCTCTTGCCCTTTGCCGCAGCACTTTCTGCTGCGACATGTTGGAACTGAAACTGAGGGTCCCACCTGCGATCACCCTGCAGTATCTTCAGAGTCTTCTTAAAACTAAGCCCAGGACAGCAGTGCTAGCTCTTAGCAAGATGCAGACCAGGCTACAGTTCTGCAAGCTCTCTGCCACCTGTAGATGCTCAGTGAATACAGGCGTCACAAAGACCACTACAGGGATTGCCAGAGGAGCCTCTGGGCTGCAGCTGTTCTCTCTAGCAACTCCCCTAATTGATACCACTACGCGTCAACACCCAGATGTCCTCATCTCAAGGCAGCAGTGGAAAGTTGTCCACAACTCTTCTGTCACACTGTGTAAGCACTGTGGTTGCTATCCACCGGTGCAACATGACCTCTGTCTATAACAGCCTTCATATACTAGTGCTGTTGTGTAAAGGTAGATGCCAGTCTCATAAAGCCCAACATTACACGTTGTCAGATCATTGGGTTGGCAGCATTCTCTGCAAACTCACTAAAAGCCAGGAACGAACTACGACTGAGATCACTGGAAAGTCAGTGACCCAATTATGACACACCACAATTGCCACGATCGTTTAGTGCAATTTTATAACAATGATTAATTGAGTGTGTTCTTGAATTGCACACTTGAAATATAAACAGCAAATGGGTATTCCTCACTTTTTTTTCCCGAATGGCAATTTTCCGATTTATTTACCACCTTTTAACCATAAATCTTTATGTGGTAAGTTTGGGTATGGTATAAAAACAGGGGTTTGGTGGTGCATAGTGGGTGCGGGGGATCTTTACCCCACTTTTTTTTCGAGTATAAAAGGTGGACAAAAGCGCAAAGAAAATGTCGGCATTATGATTTGCTGGAATGCAAACATCCTACTTGTGCTCGGATTGAAATTGATTGTGTCTGTCATCTCTCTAATGGAAATGTTCCTAGATGTCCGAGGCTTGGCAGAACAGTGTTTGTTTTGCTCATTTTAAGCCCATTTTCTGTCAAGCATTTCAATGGCTGTTAGCATTTGTAATGGTATGAACTGTATCGCTGTCCTAAGTCATGGCAGGTATTGTATTGCTTCAATGGAGGCTGAGCTTTGCTTGTGACAGTCAGAACATATTGGCTTTGCCAGTGCTTGTCTCACATTTGTTCTCCTCTTCGTAAATTAAAATTCCTTAAAAAATCAGGATTTTCTGAAGGTGAACGATGCAACATTTTCTCATGTTTGATTAAAAAGCAGAGTCCGAATCGCCTGCCTAAGCCACTTATCGGGCGACTGATCTAGTTGTTATCCAAGGGGTGTGATGGGACACAGTACACAAGCTTTATAAGGAACCGGAATTTTCTCTGGTTCAAAGCCAATAAATCCACTCACTTTACACAAGAGATTGTGACAGAATGAGTGTCTCCTAAAGGTGGACAAGCTGAATTATTTATGCCTTAAAATGTGAATAATGCATAGTCTGCATACGTCTAATTTAAATGCCTTCCTGCAAACTCGTGGGAACAGCTTGCTCACCCACGATCATTTAACCAATGTCTCAGGCAATCTTGGCCTCCGCCACCATCTTCTATTGAGTAACACATGTATTTTCTTTTCATTGACAAGATCCCCCAAGGCAGAGCCTTATAAATATTGCATAGGTTCTGAAGTGAGCGGCAGGTCTTCTGAAACACAAGCAGGCGTGCAGGTCAGAAGGGATGCATAGACAGGTAGAAACATGCGAAGTGACAGCAGAACATCGGCTCTGCATCCTCGAACCATCCCCCCACCTCCTGCGCCTTCTTGTCAGCCTTAAGCTGTTGGACAAACTCTGAATGCCCTTTGTGTGGTCTGAACACAGGTCACTGCATAAAGGTCCAGATACAGAACGATTGACAGCAGGGGACATCAGGAGAGTCCCCGAAGACCTTGGTGTGCTCCTGCTTCCCCAGACCTTATTCACAAAGCCTACAACTGGAGCAGGTCTGGAGATGCCTGGACCGGCTTTAAGATGCGATTCACAAGGAGTTGCTGAGGGGCGTCTGTGATGTGCTCTTGCTTGAGGCTCCCTGGATCAGGTGTGAGGTGATAGGAGCAAACCTGAGATGCCCAGGACATATCCAGATGTGCTCCAGTGCAGATCTCTGTGAATCAGGCCCCCAGAGTCTACGACACACCTCTGACATCCTCGTGAATGCGTAGGAGGTCCTGTCTGGCTGGTGAAGCCCTACCTGGATTCCTACCAATTAGAGAAATCAGGACCCTCACCCATCTTCACTGAACAGCCTATGCATTCAAATCGGTTACATCGCCTGAAAGCGGCACACCATCTGTGGTGCAGCACTTAAAGCTCTCCCCCTCTCCAGTCCCCTCCTCCCTTCCATGGGCCTCATTCCGAGATTGGTGGTAGTCATGGCGCTATTTGCGCCATGACTGCCACCAATAACGGGTTCGGAACTGGTGTAGTTCAATGGGGACTTACCGGTGTAGTCCGACCCTGGCGGGACCGGTAAGTCCCCATTGAACATGCCATTGCCCATTCCCATTTGAGCCCCCATAGGGCTCAATGGGAATGGGGAGGGCGCTAATTACAGGCTAGTGACCTGCAAGCCCGTTATTAGCGCCCTGGTCTCCTAGCGGGACCCGTAAGAGACGTGTGTGTGGTCAGACTACACGTCCCTTACGGTTCCCGCTAAGGGACCTCGGAATTGGGCGGTAGGGGATTACCTGCACCGGTCTCCTTATCGGTGCTGGTAATCCCTTGCTGCCCACCTTGTAATGACCCCCCATGTCAGTTTCACCTCTAATTAGCAACTTGGCGGTATTTCTTGTCAGAATGCCCAATGCAGTGTGTGGCCTTACCTCACAGAGTATTCCAAGAGGTATGATTGGAATATGACTTTACTACCACTGTGACAGTAAGGTCATCTGCAAAATGCGATATTTAAAAAATATTGCATACTTTGTTTCAGAAACACCTTATGCAATTTTTAAGTAAACAGTGATTTGTATATGTGTATTGTATTATTTCAATGCTGAAACTCCCGATTGCAACCAATTTAAATAAAGTTGTTAAAAACTGCATTTCGGTCCCCATTTCAGGGATGAGGATTCATACGGGACAGCAGTGGCTCATAATTTTTCTGTCCCATGAAATAAAATATATAGAAGGGTCAGTAATGATCCTTTTGTGCGTTATGGAACTAATGGGGAGGAAGTGATCATCTGCGGTATCCACATTAGTACTCACTTTTACAGACTCTTGCAATTTCTGCCAGATAAGGCATCATTTTGGCATACTGGGGCGGGGTAGGGTGGGGTTATTTTTACCACCCACTTTTGCGAAGTTGTAAAAATATGTACTGTTTTAATGCTTCATTTCACCTCATAATCGTGAGCTTTTTTCCTCACCCATTACATAATTACCTCATCTATTACTCTTGGAATACTAAGGGCCTCATTACAGGTTTGGAAGTATTCAGCGGTAAACCTGCCAGATTACCACCAAGCAGAATGACCACTACTGCCACTTGGTCCAGGGGAATTATCGTCAGATCACAAGTGGTATGGCAGTGTTAGTCCCCATGTATGCCGTCCATAGGACTCCATGGGGATTTCGGCAGAAATACCGCTGGTGGAAATCTTGCAGATTTTGCTGATTATTGGCAGTATGGTGGTGGAATTACCTCCAGCAGTTTGCTGCAGGTATTTTCTCCACCCTAACCCCAAAACCAAAGCTGGGTAAGGCGGCAGTAACTCTGTTACTGCCGCATTACCACCCGTTTTGGTCGCACCATCCAACTTATTATGGGGCCCTAAATGTGGTAAAAACGGCGTAAGCCCATTATCAGGAGGTCAGTGAAAACAGTAGGCATTGGAAACACTGCCTGTTTTTAAGCATTACCATCTAACGCATTCCTTGGTTGAAAACTATATTTGGGGTAAGTAAAGAACCTAGTTTGCCTTTATGAGCAATACCACGCGTTTCACGGGCTGACCCACATGTTACACTCAAGGGGGTTTCAGCATCATAACTCCGTAGGAATCTGCTGCTCTTCACTGATGTGGCAGTGCTGATTAATGTGGCTTTGTAGGCCACAGGAGGGGTCGTTAACCTGTGGGTTGAGTGCCTTTCCCTAATGTGGCCAGAGACAAATATGGGGGGGGCGGCAATTATGCTCCAAAAAAAAACAAAAACCCTGCTGTGGTTTCTAAGGCTTAACTCCTCTGCCGCTAAGGGTGTGTAGCCGTCTGCGTCCAGACTGCGCCCAATCTTTGTCAATGGACCTGGATTGCCACACGCTGGCTTCACCCATAGTGACACCTGGCACTGCATTGCTGCATTTTGTCTTAGTCATTTCAGCAATGAAGCCATCTGCAAATGCCAGGTTCTTCTGAAATTGAAGGGGGATACTTAAGGATAGAGGTGTGGGCAAGCGACGAGTGGAAATAATGCATATGGTGGCTAGTCTTAAGTGCCTTTATGCAAAAGTGCAAGTGCTGTTATGCATATAGGTACTCATCTGCATATATACCCGATGCACTAACAGGCCACTGGTCTGGGGAATGAGTTGGCCTTAGAAAGTAGCTGGTGCACTGCACATACCAGGTGTGCTTCTCACGACTACATGCTTCATGGATGAAATGAAGGTGGCAACAGACTAGCTAGAATTCTTCCACAGAGCGAGAAAGTGGTCAGTAACAGGGGGGCGGGACTAAAAGTGTCCATCATTTTGGTATTCGCTTGACTCGGGAAAAAGTATGAAGCACTGGCAAAGCCAAAATGTTTTGTCTGTCATATGGTAAGTGTAGCCACAAATACGTGTGTAGGTTTAATTCCCTAACTGAAGAACAGCAATAAGGGCCACACCCGTGTAGGTAATAATTATTAAAGTACTTAACACAAAAAAGTCACACTTATAACAAAAATGTAGAGCACATCAAACACTGTCCTGTCAAGCCTCAGACATCTAAGGATGTTTCAGTTAGACTGCAAGCAGATTGACCAAGGCACAGAGTGCAGAGTGGTCGGATTGCAGAAAATCGCAATGCCAGAAGCATACACACCGAGTAAAACCATGACACATCACTAGCATGGATGTGTGTTCATACATATTTGCCACTATTTATTTATTTATTTTGAGCGCACCTAACCCGGGGCATCTAGGCACTGGTTACGTAGGAGTGGTGGTTAAAATAGTTGCATATTACATTCAGGTACAGTTGTTACACGTTGCATTAGGTTACATCCTATGACAGCCGTTGTATAATAAATTACATGAACTTTAGGACATAATGGATAAGGTTACATAGTATGAGAGCAGGTATATAGTAAAGTACATGGAAGTTGTGATATAGCAGATAAGGATCGATGGAAGTACAGGAAGATTGCTGGTACATCATTCTGTATAGGGTTATGGCACTTCTAGTTGTCTTGACTGAAGAGCCAAGTTTTGAGGCCTTTGCTGAAAGACCAGGGGGAGGGATCTGATCTCAGAGCTAAGGGCAGAGAATTCCAGTGTTTGGCCGCAATCACCGGGAAGCTACATCCCCCGCTTTTTGGTATCTGTATCGAGGGATAGCAAGGTGGAAGGATATGTAGATCGAGCAGGTCTATTGGACTGGACTTTGGAGATTTGTCCAGCTAGATAGATTGGGGAACTGTTTGATAGACATTTGTGTGTTAGAGATTGTGTTTTGAATGTGATGCGTTCCCGAACCGGGAGCCAGTGGATATTTTGTCTAGCTGATGAGATATGATCTTTTTTTGGTATGTTGAGTGCTGCTCTTACAGCATTGTTCTGGATGATTTGTAATTTTTTAATGTTTCCGGAGTTAGATCCTGCAAAGATTGAATTACAATAATCAATTCCCGACAGTATGAGAGCTCTAGCGAGGGTGATGCAATTGTCGGTGGTCAGGAAAGATCTGCTGGTATTGATCAGTTTGGCGGTGTGAGCCGCTGTCAATGCGATTGCGTTAACTTGCCTTGTAAGGGACAGCGACGAGTCAAGATAAACTTCTAGTGTTTTTTCCTCTTTTGCTGTAGTGATAATGTTTCCGTCAACCGTGAAGGATTTATGGGAGTCGGACAGGTTATTTAGCCGAGATTTACTTCCAATGAGGAGTAGTTCTGTTTTCTCGCTATTAAGGCAAATCCAGGCTTGAATGGCTGGCTAGGTAGATCTTTCTCAGGACGTTTCAGTCGGTGTCGTAGTTGCTGGTGATGGGTAGGAGTATTTGGGTATCATCCGCGTAGTTAGTGAACGTGACCCCCAGTATGTCTAGGCGCTGGAAGAGCGGCTTGGTGAACATTTTGTACAGTGTTGGTCAGACACAGGAACCTCGGGGCACTCCACATGTTACTAGGTTTGGGGGGGCAGCACCGGTGGTTGAGAATACTCTCATGGTGCAGTTGGATAAGAAGGATTCAATCCACTTTATGACATTGGCCAAGACGTGAGCAGCTAGGGTGAGGTGTTGGCAGAGTATATTGTGATTTACCAAGTCAAAGGCTGCTGAGAGGTCAAGTAAAAGTAGTATAGCCAATTTGTCCTTCTCTTTGATCACATCCATTTAGATTTTAGGGTCCAAGATGGTGGTTTCCGTTCCATGACCACGTCAGAAGCCTGACTGGTGGAGGCCAAGTTTTATTGAATTTGCCCATAGGCCACTCTGTCAAGTATTTTCAGAAGGAAGGGTACCGTTGTGATGGGGGTGATAGTTGGTGGGGATGTTGGGGTCCAGCATAGGTTTTTTGAGAAGTGAGAGTACCCATGCTTCTTTAAGATTTTCTGGTGCATTGCTAGAGGAGAAGGAGTTGTTGATGAAGGCTGTGATGAACGGGGCAGGCTCTTCAGCGCAGTCTTTAATGAGAGAGGCTGGGCAGACGTCTCCTTGACATCTGGAAGTTTTCAGGCCATTGATGATTTTGGTAGTTTCAGTGATGGTTACAGGGGTGAATTCTAACCTAGGCGTGATATTGGAAGGTGTGGGTTGCATGTCAGGGGTCTGGACATCTGAGGCTAGTTTGGATTTCTTAGTGTTGATTTTGCCAAGGAGGGCTTTTTGAATGTTCTTGCACCAGGGTAGATCTTTGCTACAGTGGTCTAGTGAGGAGGCTGGGGATGCGTAGTATCGTGAAGAGCTCTCTCATGCCCAAGTTTGCTTGTGTGACTCTTTCATTGTAAGAGTTGTTGCCTTTTGATTGGAGAATGGCTTGTTTGTGTTCTAAGGCCAGGGTGTTGAAATGCGGTTTGTTCAAATGCAAGGGTGTTTTTTTACCAGGCCCTTTCAGCAATTCTTTTTGCAGTTCATAAGGCTTTGAGGCTAGAGGTTCACCAAGAATGTCGGTGGGCAACTGATTTGGATTTATCGTTGCTCCGAGGGGCAATTTTGTTGATGGCATCAAGGAAAGATTGGTTCTAGAGCGGCACCACGTCAGTGGGATCAGTGTTGGTGTGAGGGTAGGTTGTTAGTGGTAGTAGTAGGGGAAGTATGCTATCAGGGGTGATGTTTTGTGAGTTTCTTGATGGTACAGCCGGGGTAGGTTGAGGTGGGATATTCAGCTGGGTTATGTAGTCAAAAGAGAAAAGGATGAGATTGTGGTCTGACCGCGGGCATGGGTTGCTGGCTAGAATATTGGCATGACAATTACAGTCTGCTAGCCAATCGAGAATACGGCCTTTGTCATGCTTAGGGTTGGATATTCGATGGAGAAAGCCTTGCACTTTAATAGTGTTTGCAAGGGTGAGTGCCTGCGAATCTGCTGGGGCGTTAAGACATAACTATAACAATGGTTTATATCCCAAGCAGTGCCACTAAATGAACACCCCTGAACCAAAACATAAAAATCAAACACATTAACAAATATCTTTAACATTTAACATTTAACATTAAGAACTAGGCTCAATGGCATCGTTTGAGACAACCCAGCATGCCTATGGGAACAGCTCGATTCTGTAGCTGATAAGATAGCTCAGCAGGTTGAGTGCTTGTTGCTGTGATCTCTGTGTGCGCCACAGGTTCGAACACAGCAACGCCAGCCGAGCCTTTCATCTTTCAGAGGTTGATAAATGAGTACCAACTATGGTTGGGTGGCATTGTATGCAAATGTTTGGTATGTACAGGGCGTTGTTGGAAGCGCTATGTAAATAACTTATCATTATGCTCGAGTCATTTATTTGATCTCCACTCACTCTTTCCAATAATAATTGTGCACCAGTGAACGTGAACCGCTACACTACTGCTACTCCACAGCTTCACAAATGTTACTTCCATAGTTTGCACAGTCCAACAACTGATTTTCCGCACATATTTTTTGTGGGTGTTTTAATTGTTCTCAAATCTGGGAATCAGGATGCAGCTGCTTTTTGAATATTAGTTTAAGTCTTACCTTTTAGATATTATTGTTGTATTGTGTTCTGCATAGTAGGTGACACTTAAGCACAAGCTAGAAGGAGATGACATGAGGAGCGCTTGAAGGTGTTGTTTGGCTATTATACCCACTGATTGGTTGCCATGGCCAAGATAATTCCTATGTCAATCCTACCCACTATCTGCCTCTCTGCGCTCAAAACACATCCTCCTTGCATCTCTTTGAGCTAGCTTTATCAAGCAGTAACATTAAAATAAATGCTAAAAGTGTTATTGCTAAGCAGTCTTCCAAGCGTTTATTGGCTTAATTGTAGCGGTAAATGCACCACTGGTGTAATGCAATGTGTTAACCAAGTGTGCCTTCTGCTACTTGATTTTAAAGCACTGAAGTCTGGTTAAAACAAGCATTGTCAAAGCCAATAATTGGTACTTGTGTATATGTTGTGGGCCTTTGTAGCTCTGCTTTTATAGGACCAAATAGTCACCCCATTGTTCAGCTTTTGCAACCTCAGGGTCAGTTAGTACCAATTATGGCGGTGGCTGGCAACTACCTATCCCTTGCCTACACAAACGCTAATACTGGTGGCTTTGCCAATGCTTGTTTTATTGTTTTGCACTAAACATGTCTCCCTCTATCCATGCTAGAGCACCTATGACCACATGTGCAATGATGAGTATCTTGGGAGCAAATCCCGCAAGAGCTGACTCTCTCTACTATCCTTGAGCCAGAGTTTGCCTGTTCCACGCCCAATGAAGGGTGCAGCACTGGTCATGTAATGTCACATTGGGGAGTGGTATTTGTAATGGTCAGCAGTGATGAGTCAACCTTCAGATCCGGTGGGAGGCTCTGCTTGTCCAACCAGCATTTTATGGGTGATCAGTTGAGCCTGGTCCCTAGTCAAAACAAAGGAGGGCATTGGTCCCATGAAAATGTGTTAATTTTTTTAAAGCTTGATCAAGCAACATGATGGTTAGATCTTTCTATTATTGGTGACATTTTGGTCATTTCCACAGTGAGCAGGTGTGCGAAGCGCAGGCCCGTCTGTGCTCGTCCGTGCTGCGGACAGGCTGTGGTTGCTTCTTTGGAAATCTTCATGGCACGCTGTCAACCCTGTACCTTTTTTCACGAGATCCGTTGCTACAGTTAGCTCCCAGTCACACCAGCTGGCCGGCAGGCTTTCATCCTACACTTGGCCTTCCCAGGAGCACGGCTCAATCTAATAACGTATCTTGCCTACTGTTTAACGGCCGGTTGTTAGCGGCGCATTCACTTGCCTGTCACGATCTTCTCTCTGACCACTCTCCTGATGTGGCTTGCATCATAGAAACGCGGTTATGCAACCATTCAGACCCTATGGTAGCACACGCTCTTCCTGCTAACTACAATATCATTCGTATGGACCGGGCTTCTGCTCACCCCGTGGGCAGGATTATGCCGGTCCACAAATGCACTTGCCTGCCGGTGCAATACCGTTTGAGCACACACTTAAAATGGAAGCCCTGTTAGTCCGTCTATCGCTTAGGGCTACTATATCTATTTATGTCCGAATTGTGCACAGGCCAGCTCACTAGGACTCACATTTTTGTGACGCTGCTTTTCTTGAACTCGCCGCAGAGCTTCAACTTAAATATACTGGACTGGTGGTAGTGGGCAATTTAAATTTAAAGGTCAATAGGGATAATGACCCTGCTACTGCTCAGTTCATTTCTGCCTTAATGGATCTGGGTCTTCAGCTATTTGTGGCTGGGCCTACCCATCTTGAGGGGAACACTTTGGATCTAGTCTTTTCATCTCCCAGACTTGTGACTATAGGCCTCATCACGACTTTGGTGGTAACCCTTAAATACGGCGGTAGCGCTATTACCGTCGGATTTAAGGGTCCGCCAAATCAGGACTTCAGCAGATTTCACCCCAGCTCTGAGCTGTGGGGAAATCCGCGGAAAATTCGCGCTATTACCGCCGGCGGGAAATCCGCCGGCGGTAAGAGCGCGAACATTCCCCATTGAGCCCAATGGGGAATGGGGCATTCCCGAATGGGCTCAATGGGGATTAACATTACCGCCAAACTCGTGATCCGGCGCTATTAGCGTCAGCGAGTTTGGCGGTAGGGCTAATACCGCCAGCATTACCACCAAAGTCGTGATAAGGCCCTATGTATCCAGCTCAGGAGCTGGAATGGTCAGATCATTTTCTGAACCCGTTCGCATTCGAGGCTGACATGGAGGTTGCAGCCCATCCTAAACCTAAGATCTTGTAACGAAACTGGCGTTCGTCACAATAGCTAAGGTAGCAGAGGAGACTTCCACTGGCTGCATAGAGCTGCGGAACTATCCTCTCTTACTCGACTATTCTCCTCCACAGCCGACTGTCTTGCACCTCTCAAATTGTGTAATCAGTGAGGCCGTCACTCTGAGCTCTGCTATGATGAAGATTTTAAATCTCGGAGGGTAAAACGGAGGCAGGCTGAGCGACGGTGGAGGAAGTTGTACCATCTAGACGACCGCATGCTACTTTGTTCAGCGACTTTGGCACATCATAATGCTATTAACATGGCTAAAAACAGTGCTATTCTAGTAAAGTTGAATTGACTCTTAATCAGTCCAGAGATTCACGGTTATCTGTGTATTTTCCGGCTGATCAGGTGGGGATTACTGCATCCAAGAGTTGTGTGACTCCTTAGCGACCTTTTTCAATACTATAATTACATGCATCCATTACCAAATCACCTAGTCCAATTTAACGACTGGTAGATATGATTCTGCTCCTCCAGTCTCTGATCCGGCCGCCTTATGGTCGTCTTTTCCTCCCTTCTCCACAGAGGACATTCTGCTGGCTACTAGTAAATTAAAATCATATTCCCCACTTGATCCCATCCCCTTGGACATCTGTAAAGATGTCATGCCTTCTACTGTGCTTTGGGTTGCTCAGGCAGTTAATCACTCCTGCCAATCAGATGTCATTGACCACTTTCAATCTGACATTCGGCCCGGCCATGGCACAGAGGGTGGTGTGGGGGAGCTGATATTATTAGAGTGGTCAGCTGTCTTTGACACCATCGACCACTCCATCAAGTCTGCTCGACTGGCCGAGGCTGGAATTGCTGGGCAGGTGTTGCTATGGTTTAAATCTTTTCTGGTGTATTGAGTTCAATATTTTTCACTCCCCGCTTTCCGTTCCTCTTCTCTTCCTTTCTCTTGTGGAGTTCCTCAGGGGACTGCCTTGACCCCCACCTTATTCAACATATGCATCCAACAGTTGGTTGGGCTCATCCACTCACACGGCCTCCAGTGCTACTCGTATGCTGATGACACTCAGATAAACCTTCTGCTGGACCTGTCTCAACCCGCTCCAGCATCTCAGCTGTGAGGATGCCTTGAGGCCATGAGCTGTTGGATGAATGACAGCTGCTTAAAGTTAAACGGGGACAAGACGGAGGTCCTAGTGTTGGGCCCCCCTTCTGCTTTTTCTCTATGGACTCCCTCTTTCTTCCCCCACCTCTTTGCATTCCTTTCCAGCACCTGTGTCGTCGGTGAGGGATTTAGGTGTCAAGCTTTCATCCGCTCCTTCTCTTCAGGCACAAGTAGTGTTGGTGTGCCAATATGGACACTACAAACTTAGGGTCCTGCGCAGCGTGCACCTTCTGAGGCCTCTTTAGTGCTCAGCACGATTGACTACTGCAATTCCCACTACTTAGCCCAGCCTCTCCATCTGGTGCACCGCCTCCAGCTTTTGAACAATGCAGCAGCCCGCCGACCCCTTTCCCTATGCAAATGTTCCCCTTCTTGAGACAAATGCACTGGCTCCCTGTAATCCAAAGATAGCAATTTAAATGTATGTGCATAGTGCATCAGGCATTTTATGGCACTGGAGCGGAATAGATACAGCTCAAATGTTGTCCTTATGTGCCTAGTCACCTCATGCGGTCTCAGGAATCGCTTAGCATCCAATTGCTTTGGGTGCTGGCCAGGCCTTTTCCATAGCTTCCACAGCTGCTACACACTACTAAGGATCACTTCTTGTTCCAACGTCTTCTGAAGACTTTTCTATTCAAATAATGTTGCTCTAGCACCAAGATGCCTCCGGACGTACGCTGCACTCTACAAATGGCAATAAGATCAGAAGAAAAGACATGTCTGCATGAGTGTTGTTCTCTATTTCATCTGTGTTTAAGCACTAAGGGAATGATAAGAAGTCACTAACCTCCTCCACCACCACTCTCTCTACATGTGGTGCTCCCCCAGGGCTCTATTCTCTCGCCCCGGCTCTTCAATATCTACATTGCACCTCTTGCTCACCTGCGATCTGCCTCCTTTCCTCATTTCCAGTGTTACGCAGATGACAAACAGCTCTTCGTCGAGCTCCCCTCCTCCTCCTCTTCCACTATCATCCCAGACTGCCTGTCTTCCATCTAGTCCTGGTGCACCTCCAATGATATCTGTCTTAATGCCATTAAGACTGAGATTCTTCCTATCAGGACTCCTATTCCATATTTTCAACTACACCTCCTCAGAGGCATTCTTCCTTTCCTCACCTTCCCCCAGAAGCTCAATGTCACTAGAGCTCTGGTCCTCTCCAAGCTGGATAGTTTCAACAGCCTCTTTCTCAACCTACCTCTTTCCTCCCTCCACCCTCTTCAACTCATCCTAAATAGGGCTGCACAACTTATCCTTGGCCCAGGGATTGTATTTCTCCAGCCCAAAAATCTCTCCAGTAGCTCCTGGTTGCCGCAAGGATCAAATTCAAGAACCTTTGTATCATCCATGAAGCTGTCTGGGGCTTGGGACCATGCTACCTGCAACTCTCTCTCACTAAATACTCTCCCTCCAGATCCCTTCGATCTGCTTGCTCCAATTCTCTGCTGGTCAAATGCTTCTCCAAGCAGAGAGCTGGGGGCAGAATCTCTCATCCCTCTTCAGCTGGCTCCCTCCTCTGGAAAAGTCTCCCTCTCCTTCTCCATCTTCAACTGGATCACCGCAATTTCTGCAAACAACTAAAGACCTTTCTCTCCTCCTCTTCCTTCTCTCTCTCCCTCCTGTGTGAACCATCCCCTCAGCCACTGAGATTGGCGGCCCAGTCCCTCAAGAGTTCAATAGGGTCCTTGCCATTTGCCCAATCGCCACCAGCTTCCACCCCTCCCTTCACTGCCCTCTGGGTCTAAGCCTGCTAGTTGAGTGGTTTGTCTCACACTTACCTGATGGGTGTCAGACCCCCCTCTTGACTTGGGATTGCTCCACACATGCACTTAACTGTTGCCTCTCCCAGGCAGCGGCGGGTGCCCTTAGCACTTACTCCCTTGCCCCCACCAACCTCATGTTCTCTGTACTTGCTCGTTTTGAATGCCACAAGGCCTAGTGGGACCCCTGCTTGTTGTTTTCTTTGTATTCACTGTCATTACCATGGTTTACTTGTTCCCTTCCCCTTTGCCTTGTGGCGCTTTGAAACACTCTCTTGTTGTATAAGCGCCATATAAATAACTATTGAATAAAATCAATAAATAAATAAAATACATTGAAAAATGTATATTAATTTCAATCTTTGATTACTAAGGGCCTCATTATGACTCAGGCGGTAAGGGGTTTACGCCGGCGTAAACAGCGCCGACCCTTACCGCCTGAGTACGAGGTCCCTTAGCGCCATGGAGGTTTTAACACCTGCTTTTAGCAGGTTTTAAAATCCATGGCGCTAAGGGACCATGGAGTTAATTATGCCACCATAATTTACGGTGGCGTAATTAACGCCTTCCCCACTTCCATTATGCCCTATGGGGCAAAAATGGGAATGGGGAAGGGTAAATGGGGATTGGGGACTTACCGCCCCGCCAACCTCGGAATGGGGCGGTAAGTCCGCCAACCACCATGGCGTAAACGTAGTTTACGCCATGGTGGTAAAGTCACGGCCCAGGCGGTAACTTACCGCCTGGGTCGTAATGAGGCCCTAAGTATTCACCGTATAACTGCTTTTTAATCACTTAATACAGCAAATAAAATATTGTATTTAGTTAATGCATGAAATGTTTCTCCCTGGCAATAAATGTTGTTGTTTTGCATGAAAAGATTCTGGTACAATTTAGTGGCCATTTCCAGGCAGGGAGGGTTCACTACCCTTTTCTAACTGACTGCAATGATTGGCATGCGTGCACTAACCGTGATTTTAAACTGATGTATTTTTCCTTTCAGGGGACAAGAATCTTTACTAGAAAGTTGTTGCTTACATTTATTTTGAAAAAAGAAATGTTTTTTTTAGTTTTGGTAAAACGTTGGTGTAACCAACTTGGTCAAAATATTACTACTGTTTAGTCTGGGCTTTATGATTTGTGTAATGATACACAGTGTTTCAATTTTCTATTTCCTTCCTGTAGAGCAGGGGCATGCTACCTTTGGGTCTCCTGATGTTCCGCACTACAATTCCAATGATATCTGGCTATTGACTATACTGGTTAGGGATGATGGGAGTTGTAGTCATAAACATCTGGAGAGCCTAAGGTTGCATGCCCCTGTCAGGCAATGAGTGTTTTGCCTGACCCTTACATCTGGAGAGCCAAGGGTTGCAGGCCCCTGTCAGGCAATGAGTGTTTTGCCGGACCCTTACATCTGGAGAGCCAAAGGTTGCAGACGCCTGTCAGACAATCAGTGTTTTGCCTGACCCTTACACGTGGAGAGCCAAATGTTGCAGATACCTGTCAATAATTGTGTTGCCTTACCTTTACATCTGGAGAGCCAAAGGTTGCAGACCCCTGTCAGACAATCAGTGTTTGCCTGACCCTTACATCTGGAGAGCCAAATGTTGCAGACGCCTGTCAGACAATCAGTGTGTTTCCTGACCTTTACATGACATTGGGCCTCATTACGACCCTGGCGGTAATCGCCCGTCATTACCGCCATGGCGTAATGAGCGTTTACGCCGTGGGACGATGGCGTAAAGAGCGCCACATCACGACCCATCGCGCACGAGCATTACGCCATGGCGGTAATGCAATTAACGCCATGGCGGAAAAGGCCCCTACCGTCATCGCTAAGCGAGCAAGGTGCCCTTCCGCCAGCGTAAGTAGCGGCCACTGTAATTTACGACCACCGTAATTTACGACCACCGTAATTTACGGCCACCGTAATTAGCGGCGGCCGTAAAAGGCCAAACCGGAAATAGCGTCATCGCGCCGGAACGGGAAGCAGCCCGTCGGCCATCTTTAAAAACACAATCCATCGCCATCCTACCAAACAACACCAGACCCAACCCTGACACCTGTCCCAACCAAACACCCACCCATCCAAGTACCCGAAAATGCCAAAATCTGTGAAAAAGGCATGTGACCGCCAGCGCCAGGAGCGATTCAGCCGGGAGGAACTCTGCATGCTAGCGGAGACCCTGCAGGACAACGCAGGTGTTGTATTCTCCCCTGAAATGACCAGGACAGCAATCGGGAAGAAGAAGGCCATCTGGGCCCTGGTGGCTGAGCGCGTCAGCGCGGTGGGGACCGTACCCCGCACCCCACAGCAGTGCCGGAAGCGCTGGGATGACCTGCGCATACGGGTCAGAGCCGTCATCTCGGCAAACCGCAACCTTGCCCAGGGAACCGGTGGAGGGTCGGAATCCCCCCTGAAACTCCAACCGTGGGAGGAGATCTGTGCTACCACCATCGGCATGGAATCCATCGAAGGCGTTGGAGGGATGGAAAGGGGAGCCCCGACATCAGGCGATGAAGGTAGGTGCCTCATACAAGACATGCCATAGTCACAGCAGTCCAATCATGTGTAGCACAAGGTTGCCCTAGAGTGTAAATGCAACACAAATCAATACTGCCCATAGCCACATGCGAGCACCACCCTGCATACACTGCTGGCACCCGCATACCTGCATCCACATACCACACCAAAAGGAGACAACCTGCATGGCACTGCCTGAAATCTGCCTCATCCACTGGCCAAAATAATGTCAACCATTGTCATTCAGAAGTCCGTAGACCCATCAATAACGCCCTCCCACCTTTGCTCCACCACAGGCACAGAATCACACCCAGAGGACCAGGACACCCCTGCGCCGAAGAGAGCGAAGTCCAATGACAACCTCCCTGCACCCTCAACCTCAGCTGCAGTGAGGCAGACCCCACGACAAGCAGGTCCCACTGCAGGCATACCGGAGGTCCCACCGGCAAGCACCCCTGTTGGCAGCAGGCCAGCAGCAGCTGCTCCACCTCCACCGACATTGCCTGCCACAGAAGGCAGGGGGTCAGCGGCCAGCAGCAACATCGGGGAGACAGCTGCAACAGCTGCATGTTCTGACTCGGACATGGAGCAGGAGGTCAGAAGCCCCACTGACCAACTACATTCCCCCTGTTTCTCAGACGCCAGCCCCCATGAGGGCGACACACAGGGGCACACTGAGGCAGAGGAGTGGCCTTCCACCCCATGCCCTGTCCACACTCCACAGGAGGGGACCAGCCCCTCCATCACTCCACCTGCACTGGCCATGGGCCAGCACGGCCAGCCGTCCCTCGAGGACATCACTCAGCGGCAGCATCAACTGTCCGCAATGCTGGATGAGCATGCCGCGGAATGTGTGGGGGCTAGGTTCAGCATTGAACAGGCCACGGAGACACTAAGGGCGGAAGTGGCGCGGAGCACTGCCACCCTGAGGGATGCCATGCAGGCCATGTCCAGGGACATCTGTGCCGAACTTGCGGGCTTGCGTCGTGCGGTCACTGACCTCACCCACACACGACAGGAGCTGCATGCACATGGGCAGCCAGGGACATCCTCCACTGCCAGTTCTGCGCAGAGCAGCCCCGTGCGCCGTTCTGGACGCAACCTGCGCTCCACAGCCAGGGGTGCCCCGGGTGCCGGGAGAGGGGGCTTGTGACGGCCTGTGGACACGGCCACAGGCATCTGTTGACAGCTACATGGGGTGTGTTGGGGTGTGCAGGGGGGAGGTGGGAGGTGGGAGGGGGTGTGTTGGGGTGTGCAGGGGGGAGGTGGGAGGGGGTGTGACACGACAGTTCATAGTTCCAATACACTTTTTTCTTTCAAAAAAAGAAATGTGTGGACATTTTCATTGCGTATGTGTGCTTTATTGGTGTACAGTCCACAGTGTGCATGTCCCAGAGACACACAGTGCCCCAAGTGCAGTCTCCATGCGATAAACACCAGCCGTGTGTGCTAGAAGCAGTGGTCGATGATACTTTGGCGCATGGCACGCCCCTCCTGTGCATCGCCTCCTCCATGTGGTGGCGCCCCATCTGCACCCTCCTCATCCTCATCGTCAGGTGGTTGCAGTTCTGCGTCAGGGGGCAGGGGCACATTCCGTCTGACGCACATATTGTGCAGCATGACACATGCCATGACGATCTTTGCCACCTTCTCATGGCCATACAGGAGTGCCCCACCAGACCTGCTGAGGCTTCGGAACCGTGCCTTCAGGAGGCCGAATGTCTGCTCTATGACCACACGAGTACGTGTATGTGCACGGTTGAAGTCCTCCTCGTGCTGGTTCTGCGGGTTCCGGACTGGCGTGAGGAGCCACCTCTTCAGGGGATAGGCTGCATCACCTGTATGTAGGCGAGAATGTATGTGTCAGTCATGTTGTCTGATCAGGAACATGATGTTCCACCATGGCTGGCATGGAACTGTTACCTTGGCTCACTTCTACATGCACTAATTGATTCACACTATGTAACCAGTATATGCTCATTGCTGCCATGGCCTGTTTTGCATGCCATCACCCTATGTATGCAGAGGGGTTTTGTGCATTGTGAGTGCCCTTCCTCTGTATCCGTTCTCTGTGTTACTCACAGCCAGGTGGAGTATGCATCTTCCCCCCCCCCTTTCTGCCAGGTGGAGTATGCATCTTCCCCCCCCCTTTCTGCCAGGTGGAGTATGCATCTTCCCCCCCCCCTTTCTGCCAGGTGGAGTATGCATCTCCCCCCCCCCTTTCTGCCAGGTGGAGTATGCATCTCCCCCCCCCTTTTCTGCCAGGTGGAGTATGCATCTCCCCCCCCCCCTTTCTGCCAGGTGGAGTATGCATCTCCCCCCCCCTTTCTGCCAGGTGGAGTATGCATCTTCCCCCCCCCCTTTCTGCCAGGTGGAGTATGCATCTCCCCCCCCTTTCTGCCAGGTGGAGTATGCATCTCCCCCCCCCTTTCTGCCAGGTGGAGTATGCATCTCCCCCCCCCCCTTTCTGCCAGGTGGAGTATGCACTGGTACGTCATTCCCATGCCCACTTCCATGACATTGCACTCACCGAGTAGCCAGGATCTTGGGCCTGCATGTCGCTCCATGTAGCGTGGTATTGTGGAGTTCCTCAGGACCATTGAATCATGGGTTGATCCGGGGAATCGGGCACAACAATGTGTGATGATCTTGTTGGAGTCACAGACCATTTGCACGTTGATAGAGTGGAACTGTTTCCGGTTGCGGTACGGTACCTCCATGGCACGTGGAACCACCAATTCCACATGGGTGCAGTCGATGGCACCAATGCAACCGGGTATGCTGGCTAGTGCATGGAAACCCACTTTGGTGTTTGCAATCTCCTGGGCAGTCCGTGGTAATGAGATGTGGTCGTCTGTGTGCTTGAGGAGGGCATCGAGCACTTGGATGAGTGTTCGTGAGAATAATGGTTGTGAAATGCCATGCAGGTGCCCCACTGTGTGCTGGTAGGTGCCTGTGGCAAGGAAGTGGAGTACAGCCACTACCTTCAGTAGGGGGGGGGGGTGGCGGTTGGACTTTCTATCATGCTGACGATGTCGTCGTGTGTCATGTCTACGATGGCGGTGATGGTGTCCCGGTCCAAACGGTACAGGGTGTGGATCTGCTCAGCAGTGAGGTTGTTTGGATTGGCTCTGATGCGTGGGATTGGGGGCTGCCTGCGTGGTGGCACTGGCTGTGCTGGTGGGGCTTGCTGGGCCTGCCTTGCCCTCCTTCTCCTCCTGCGTCTCCTCTGTGCTGCCTGTTGTTGTTGTTGTTGCTGTTGTAGTAGCACATGCATTGCTATCAGGTCCTCCAGCCCCAACATTGCTAGTCGTATTGCCATCATTGTGGAGTGTGACTGGGTGTGGGTAGGGGTGGGGTGTGCTCTTTTTGTACTCCCCTGAGTCTGTATTGCCTTCACCTGTGCTGTTTCTGTGCACCTGTGGCAGCTGCATTCACTTGAATTGGCCCTTTACGGTTGGTTCGCGATGGCGTTATTTGCACCATGGCGGTAAGGTACTTAGCGGCCTCGGTGATGGCGTTAGGTGCATGTCCGCTTGGGTCGGCATTTGCGTACCTTTCCGCCATGGCGCTAAGTACGGTGTGGCCAGTCGCGTGCGCGCACCCTTAGCGCAGTTAGCGGCAGCGTTAACTACGATGCCGCTATTGGCATCGTAGTTTACGGTCAGGAGTCATGATCGGACCTGGCGGAAAACGATGGCGGTAACCATTTACCGCCATCGTTTTTCACTTACCGCCAGGGTCGTAATGAGGCCCATTGTCACATAGTCCCTGGTTGTATGAAAACTCTGTCTTCAAATTCATGTCAATAACTCTGCCTGTCTCCCAGCTTCAAAGTTCAAACTTGGAAGAAAATGCATATTTATACTGGATAATACTGGATAATGTGCGGGGTTAGCAGTGTGAGGCGGACAACTGTTTGATGATTGTTCAAGGTATGCCATTTTAATAAAGTATAACTGATGTTAAATGACTCACTACCCCTACTCTGCCGAGGATTTCCCAGCCTAACAAAACTAAAAAGGAAACACTCTAGCACAGGAGGTCTGGCCCTCACACTAAGCATCAAATGCACAAAAGAAAATGTATATAGCAATTCAAATAACATAAACAATTATATTCACAGTTTCTTGATGACCTCCCTTCCCCAGGATTCAAAATACTGACTGTCAATGTTCATCAAAAGAAATAAGGAAATACACGTACGTAGCAAAGTCTCAGTTCAGTGCTTAAAGTTTCAACAATAAGACAACGTGTTGTTAACCAAAGCTCCACCAACAACAACAATGTTCTTCATGGTGAAATAAAAGTTTTCCAATTGCTCAGAATAGCATCAATGTTATTCCCAGCCACAATGCTTTTCCACCACTTCCAGTTTATCCAAGAAGACTTGATACAGTTTAAAGAACATTCACAATGGGCTACCTTTCATTTCTAAAATAAATATGGTGCGTATTCACTTTGGCGTCAAAGAATTGACTTACTTCATGCAAGTTTCATTAGGGCCACATCACAGTCTAGGGCCTCATCAGGAGTCTGGCGGTACCGCTGGTGCAAATAGCATTACCTCTACTTGGAATGGCGCTATTAGCGCCAGAACACGAGTAGTGGTACAGCGGTAAGTTCCCATTCCCCATTGGGTCCATGGGACCCAATGGGTTTGGCGGGGGCTATTACTGCTGGCAGTAATAGTGCTGAAAAAATCTGAAAAAGGGCAGTAAGGGGCCATTTTTACCTCCAAAAGCAAAAAGCTGGAGGTAAAACTCCCACTTACCGCCTGACTCATGATTAGGCCTTAAGTATAATAGCTGTAAGAAAATACTTCTGTGTAATTATCACAGCCACCTGGTATTTGAAAATATCTGCTTAATAACAGAAATATCACTGGCCCAGTGGTAATCTTAGTCATATTTCTGCAATACCGTCAGTAGTATTCACCACTTGCTATCATTTCATTTATTTCCTATTGATCTCCACCCTTACACTTTTTTGGTAATAGATAATATTGGGTCTCATCATGAGTTGTGTGGTATCCTGGCAGTGTTACCACCCGTGCTAATAGCATTACTGCCAACCAGTCCAGCTCTATTGGCGCTGGATCAAGGGTTGGGTGGTAACTGTAATTCCCCATTCCCCATTGGGTCTATTGGACCTAATGGGGAATTTTTGGCGCAATTAGCCTGCGCTAATAGCGCAGCATTAATTGCACCCATAAATGGAAATTTTTCCAGTACGTTTATCCCCAGCTTTAGCCATGTTACTAGCATGGACCCCTAAATGCGGCGGTAATAGCGTTAACGCTGCATTGAAGGGCTACCGCCCAACTCTTGATGAGGCAATGCTTCCACCATCCCTGTAGAGCGCTTTCAATACTCAAAAGTGTCACTTTTTACCTTTTCATCCATTACATTTGAAATGTGATGAACGTTTTTGGAATGTATCGAAGGGGTGTATTAGACAGTTCTGACATATATTGTGGGCACAGCTGCAGTATCATACATGTTTTAACCGTTGCAATTATGACATATACTGTGGGCACCAGCACCATGACATTCTTCTACAGTGGAAATGCTGACATATTATACATATATTATATATAGGGGCCTCATCACGAGTTGGGCGGTAACGCCGGAGCTAATAGCGCTGGCGCTATCTGCCCTAACGCCAAACCCACCGGCGCTATTAGCACCAGATCACTGGTTTGGCGGATTTGGAAATCCCCATTCCCCATTGAGCTCATTCGGGAATGCCCCATTCCCCATTGGGCTCAATGGGGAAATTTTGTGTTCATACCGCCGGCGGATTTCCCGCCGGCGGTATGAGCGTGAATTTTCGGCAGATTTCCCCCCAGCTCAGATCTGGGGAGAAATTCACCAAAGCCCTGATTTGGCAGACCCTTAAATCCGGCAGTCACAGCGCTACCGCCGGATTTAAGGGTTACCGCCAAACTCGTGATGGGGCATAGTGCGAGCACAGGCATCTTGAAAGTTATTTACAGTGAGAATGCTAGCACATATTGTCGGGGCAGCATCGTGAATGTTTTACTTTAGGGTTGCTGGTATAGAGTGTGGGTGCAGCATTATGTACAATTTATTTTGGGGATGTTGACATATGTTGTGGGTGCAATATCAGGTTAGTGTTCAACACTGGCAATGCTTGCATGTATTGTGAACAAAAGTGTCATGAAATAATTATATAAAATGTTTCTCTGTACTATTGGCGGTATGGCGTCAATTGAATTGTGTATGTGTTACCCTACCAAATCAATTGTAAATTGTATGGCTTTTAGAAAGGTATGCTGTAAAGTTCAGCATTTCAACCCTGTATTTAAATAACAATCTTGGAAGATCCCCAACCCCACTCTGTTAGTTAGAACTCCCTTGCACTAATTCAGGTGCAACATTAATGCCCCCGGTGAGCCACTCATGCCATCATCCCCTAAAGCTGGCTGCACTGTTGTGTGAGTGGGGCATGCCAGGGCCCACTGCCTATTCCCTAGGACACCGCTACTGATGACGGGCCCCCCTGACTCTTGACACTCACTCAGAGTATGGGGACAGTGATGGCGTGCTGCTGCTAAACTACCTTCACGCACCCAGGCACATGATGGGCGTTCATTAAGTTAGCACGCGCTTGCGAGCATGCTTTGACTTCCTGGCTGCCACCTATCTTAGCAGTGGGTTCATGTGACACTGCCTTTCTGTGGGTTTCACACTTCTGATCCCACACTTCTTCAGTCACACTCACATTATTATTGGTTTGCCCATCCACACACTCATCTATTCATCCATATATGCTATTCAATAACCATTCATCCATATCAAACACATAGGGCCTCATTACAACCCTGGCGTTAAGGGGTTAACGGCACCGTAAAAGGCTGCGGCTCCTTTAAACCCTTAACGCCAGATTCACACTTTAACGCCTGCTTTTTGCAGGCGTTAAAGTCCAAGGCGCTAAGCGACCTTGGTGCTAATTACGGCACCGTAATTTACGGTGCCGTAATTAGCGCCTTCCCCATTCCCATTGAGCCCTATGGGGCAAAAATTGGAATGGGGAAGGGGCAATGGTGAATGGGGATTTACCGCCCCGCCAACTTTGGAATGAGGCGGTAAATCCGCCATCCACCATGGCGGAATCCAGCATGGACCACGGTGCTAATAGCACCATGGTCCTACGCTAGGGTTGTAATGAGGCCCATGGACATATATGCTCAGATGCCCTCCTCACACTATTATATGGGAATAACCTGTCATTCATCCCTCCAGCACCATACCGTTAGCCAATCATTTATCCTCACAATCATTCATACATCCTCCCTTGCTCTCATGTGTTGATTAATACTAACATTCGTCTTAATTCATCCACCCCCCTGTACTCACTTCACAATCTCTCTTTGTTTCCCCCTCAAGAAATTCCCCATCTGCCAAAGCGTGTCAGTGCGCTGTCACAGGATTACACCTGGGATCAAAAAGGACGCCATGTCTATATGTCAATGGGCCTCATTCCGAGATTGGAGGTAGCCATGGTGTTTTAGCACCATGGCTGCCTCCAATACTGGGTCCGAGTCCGGTCTGGCCATATGGGGACTTACCGGGTCATTCCGACCCTGGAGGACCCGGTAAATCCCCATTCAGTAAACCATTCCCCATTCCGTAATTAGCACCCTGTTCCCTTGGCGGGACTCGCTAAGGACGTGTGGTCTGACCACACGTCCTTTGCGTTTCCTGCTAAGGGACCTTAGAATTGGGCAGTATGGGTTTACCGGCACCGTTATCCTTACCAGTGCCCGGTAACCCTTACCGCCCAACTCGGAATGACCCCCAATGTCTCCTCCTACATGAAGGCAGTGTTACAAGGTTGGCAAGTTCGAAATGAACAGAATCTTCCCAATCACTCAAGCCAGGTGTGGCATGTGCCCCTCCTCATGGTCCCTTTCTTTAACATCTGATGGTGCAGTTTTAGCTGTCCTTTCTCTTCTTGATGTTATTCTCTCAGTTCCTCTATAACACCTTTAGAATCACAGGCAGCTCCTCTTCCGAGAGTTCTCTCTATATCCTCTTCAATGTCTATCCACCCTTCTGATGTTACTTCATCCATGGCACTATTGGTTTCCGATGATAACACCTCCTTCCCCTCTCACTGCTGCCTCCTGCACCCCAGCTCCTACCACCGTCTCAAGACTTGGAGTATCTTCTTCCTGCCTTGTTGCGTTCTTGTTGTGTCAGTCTATGGGGTGGACACCACTAATACTCAGGGTATGGCAGCCCTGTGATTCGGGTGGTGTCTTCCTGATTCTGTGGGCTCTGCCCCTCTTGGTTCTCCCTGTTTCTTTGTGCAGGCCTTTGTCAGCAGTAGCTTCATGCTTGCTTGCGTGGGCCTTTACCGGCCGGGAGACAGAGCTTGTGGGGCCTGAAGGTTGCTCAATCTGTGTCCTGTAAATTATTTATATGGGGCATTGCCAGCCCTCCCACTTCCGTACCTCTGAGCGTTGATGTAGGCTTGGTAGGTGGAGGCGTGCCGACGCAACTGGCATGTGCCCGACGGCACCCTCTGTTGTGACACCGCTGCGAGTACTCACGTCTGTTCCCCAAGACAACGTGTGCATGGGCCGCATTCTCACCAGCGTCTGTGCAGCGCGGTGTGTAAAGGAGCATGGGTCTTGATCTGGCTCCTCGTCACCAGTGTAGGCTCGAGTGTTACCTGCTCGGTGGGGGGGCCTGCCCTCTGAAGGGGGGTGCCTTCAGTAAATAAAGACAAAGACGCGGGAGGGCCAGTGAAACAAGAACATATTTATTCCACACTGTCCGAGGCTCCACTGCCTCTTCGCATCCCTTTCTTCCCCAACCCCCTCCCTAGCCCGAACATTACTTCCCTTACGTTCTGGCTCAAACGTGAGCTGTCCCACATAACTATGTGGGAGGGTGCCATGCCCAAAACGTCACAACATGAGTTGACACTCACTTTCTCATTCTTTTCTCTTTCTCCCACAGTCGTTTCCACATCCTTGCTGGCTACCACTTCCTTCTGCTCACTGACATTATCATCTCCTGCTTCTCCACTCCCACCACCTCCTTCTGATCACTCGCACCCTCTGTTATTACCATTTTCTCCTTCTCCTTAACTCCCACCACATCCTTCTGCTCACTCTCACCCTCTGATATTACCATCTCCTCCTTCTCCTCAACTGCCACCACCTCCTTCTGTTCACTCTCACCCTCTGATATTACCATCTCCTCCTTCTCCTCAACTGCCACCACCTCCTTCTGTTCACTCTCACCATCTGAGATTACCATCTCCTCCTTCTCCTTCTGCTCACTCTCACCCTCTGATATTACCATCTCCTCCTTCTCCTTCTGAGCTCCCACCACCTCATTCTGCTCGCTCGCACCCTCTTATAGTATCATCTCCTCCTTCTCCTCCTCAACTCCCACCACCTCTTTCTACTCACTCTCACCCTCTGATATTATCATCTCCTCCTTCTCCTCTTTAACTCCCACCACCTCCTTCTGCTTGCTCTCACACTCTGACATTACCATCTCCTCCGTCTCCTTCTCACCTCCCACCATCTGCTTCTGCTCACTCTCACCCTCTGATATTACCATCACCTCGTTCTCCTTCTCAACTCCGAAGTACCTTCTTCTGCTCACTCTCACCCTCTGACATTACATCTCCTCCTTCTCCGTCTCAACTCCCACCACCTCCTTCTGCTCACACTCACACTCTGTATATTTCCTTCTCCTCCTCAACTCCAACTGTCTTCTTCTGCTCACGCTCACCCTCTGATTTTACCATCTCCTCCTTCTCCTCCTCAACTCCCACCACCTCCTCCTGCTCACTCTCACCCTCTGATATTACCATCTCCTTCTCCTCAACTGCACCACCTCCTTCTGCTGATTCTCACCCTCTGATTTTACCATCTTCTACTTCTCCTTCTCAACTCCCACCGCCTCCTTCTGCTCACTCTCAAGTTCTGATGTCAGCACCTCCTCCTTGGCCATCTTATCTCTTACCACCTCTTTGTGCTATCCACTGCTGCCAATTCTCCCTTCTTCACCCCTCAGCCTCTGCTTTTTCCACTCCTCTCCAGTCCCAATCTGTCTCCAAAAATGGGCCTCCTTCTCCTACAACCAACACTTCCTGACTGAGGTTGGGTGCTTTTATAGCGTATTCCTTCCTCCCTTTATAGTTCCTCTTGTTAGGGTCTGCATCTGTGACTTGATATTCAATGAGGTGTGTAATTGATAGTCTTACCAGGTACACTTGAGAGTGATTTGGCCTCCAAGGGCTGGGCCAATTCTATAATTGTCCTGTCTGCCTTCTTGAACTTGAACATTTGTCACTGATCCTTCCTAGTTGCTGCCTATGATGTACTGAGCTCCCTGGCGTTTCTAGCATGTGATTTCAAGGGTGGAAACACTTTGGGTAAACATTTGGACCACTTGGTTTCACTGAGTGTATGGGTAACTTCCTCGATTGGAGAATCTCTTGCAGGTGAAAAATGCTACTTCGACTCCACACTCTCCTTTTCTCCTCACATCTCTGATGTCTTTAAGAAGTCAAACTACCAGCTGCACCTCCTCAGAGGTATTCTTCCCATCCTCACCTTTCCCCATAAGCTCAATCTCTCCAGAGCTCTGATCCTCTTTAGGCTGGACTACTGCAACAGCTTCTTTCTAAATCTTCCTGCCTCTACTCTCCGTCCTCTACAACTCATCCAGAACAGGGCTGCAAGACTTGTCCTTGGCCACAAGCCCATTGACTGTATCTCTCCAGCTCTGAAATCTCTTAACTGGCTCCCAGTGGCTGCAAGAATCAAGTTCAAGACCCTCTGCATTGTCCACAAGGCTTTCTGGGGCATAGGGCCACACTACCTCCAACTCTCTCTTCCGAAATATTTGCTTTCTCAAGCTCTCCGCTCCTCCACCTCCAACTCTCTGAGGGTCAGTCGCTTTTCCAAGCAAAGTGTTGGTGGCAGATCTCGTTCTTCGGCTGGGGCCTCCCTCTGGAACAGCCTCCCAGCCTCTCTGAAACTTCAGCTGAACCAGCTCCGGTTCCAGAAGCAACTCAAGACCTTTCTCTTTGCTTCTGCCTCTCTCTTCCTCTAACTTTCTGATCACCTGCCTGTTCTATGCACTGGTCACCTGGTCACCCTCTGAATTTGGGCCCAGGTCCATGCCTGTCCAGCTGCATTCCTGCACTGCCTCTTGGCTCCCCTGCACCTATGGTCTGTATTTGTAAACCTACTGTACCCTCCATTGCTGTTATTAGCCTCCCGTTGGCTGCAATTATGAGTACCCACTCTTGCCACCCGTTGGCTGCACTCTTGTTTTTCTCCTTTGTCCCGCACTTCTCCATCCACCCCCCACCCTCGGCACTTCTCCCCTCCCCCTTCCCTGCATTTGCATGATGTGAATGACACAAGGCCTAGTTAGATTGTTGTTTTGTCCTCCCTTTGTTTCCCCCTACTTGTCTTGTCGTACCTAGAAACACTTGTGTACAGGCACGTTATGAATGCCATATCATATCATATCACACTTTGTTTAGGCCCCATATTCAAGATATGTCTATCATGGGATGTTCTTGGAGAATTTCGAGGGGGGCCTTCATCAGGACAAACAATTTCTTTGAGTGTGGCTACAAATATAGCAACCATATTTTCCTTGCACAGGGAACTTTGTCTTGTTGAAATGGTGTGGGGCTGTTTTTTTCTTTTTCTGATCTTCTCTTTTTAGAATAAATCAAGAGGGCTGTGATCTCCCACTCTTTACTATAGGTATCTAGATAACTTCAAAGATGTCATGTATGGTGCCAAATCTTTTGATTTTTTTATAAAAAAGTGAATATTTAAAATGTTTTTAACACACTTCCAGTACATGTGCAGAGGATTTGTTGTTGAGGTTGGAACGCAATATCAGTAAATGCATATAGACTAAGGAGTCGCCTGATTCCCAGTTTGTTGCCCTATCCAAACTGCCATTCCTTTTCTCTGCACGGCTGAGTACGGTGCTTTGCGTAGTAGATGCACACTACATACCCACGTTTCTTTTTATGGACCTCGCTTCTTATGCATATTTTAAAGAGCTGTTCGTGCCGTGAGTCATGTGGCAAATCTTTTTTTGATGTGGTAGTTCGGCACTCCCAGATGATCCTTAGTGAGTATGAGAGATGTTCAAAGCTTTATCTTGAGAAGAAGCCTCCACGCTTCAAGGGGGAACGCTTGAGCACATCCATGCAACGGCTAAGTCTCACCACACAACTAGGTCCTAGAAACTGCCTTTACAGAAAATGCCTGACACGTCCCATGGGTTTAAGGTCCTCTTCTCCTGATCTGCATTCATACTAAGGGTCACATATGCACCCCTACTATAACAATCATACGCCCACCCCCACTAGCCCCTGTACCTTTACAACTCTTTGTTTGTCTCTATCCTGCTGCTGCTTCACCAATACTCTCATGTTTTATCCTTCCCTTCCCCTCACAGACCCTCTGATTATCCCACGCAGGGGCACACTGTGTCAATATTCAACGAGTCTTGGTGCTGGAAGAACGTTACTGTGCCGATGCGCGCGTCATAAAATCTGAGGCACATAACTAGTAGCCTGAGCATACCTGTAATTGGTCATGAATGTATTGGAATACTCATCAAAGCAATGGGAAAAAAAGAGAAAATATGGGGCCTCATTACAAGGTTAGTGGTAACCCGCCAGTGCTACCGGTGGGTTGCCCTCAACCCTGTAACACTGATTCCAATGCCTGGTATCTTGGTGCCACCGGTATATCACAAGTAGTGGCGGAACAGTAAACCTTCATTCCCATGCATGGGAATGGGGATACTGAAGCACCGGCACCATTGCTAACAGTGCCGGTGCTTCAGTGAGGGACATGCCAGTAGGGGCCTAACTTCCTGGCAGGTCAGGCTTGCCGGGGTATCCGTTCCCCTACCGGCATTCTCGTAGTTCGGCAGTCGGGAGAGTGTGCCGGCATGTTGCTAATGCCACCCTTATTTCCGCACCGCCATACCTGGAATGAGGCCCATGGTCAGCGCTGCATTTAAGCAGAAGTGAGATATTTAAATATTTGACAGCCAATAGTTTATGGCACGTATACATTAATGATGTATAGTAACTAGAGCATAAAAACACTCTTGCTTTCGCACATCCTACCTGGCGGTACCAGAAGAGGCTCCTGCCGCTCTCCGGCATTGCCTATTTATGCTAGAGCATGGAACGATACCGGGTTAATTTATGGAAACCACTTAGAGCAATTCTATAGACCATTGAATAGAGGACCTGTGCAGTCATTTACCAGTGGAGTGTTTTTTTTGTATAACAAATACCCTAACTGCATTACATAAACTATACACAATATGAAAAATAGAATTTGTAAAAGTGGCAACTATTCTTGTACAATCTCATCTCTAAATATATTGGAAAACAATCTACTTCGAGGAGTGTATTATCAGCTATGAAGTGCACAGTGCTCCTGGCAAAACTGTGTTCATAGCATTTAGTTTTGCAGTACACACTATAAATGCTCTCAATTAGAACGGCGGCAGTCCTCAAAGTGTCATAACATGGCGACTCATCAGCAGCAGAGGCTATATTCTAGTGTGCTTTCTTAATCTAAGATTCAGCAGAAGGTGTCATATGGGGGCATCTGACATGGAGGGAAAGGAAACCCTAAAGTAAGAAAAAATACTATGCACCACATTACACGTTTGACGGCACATCTGCAGTAAATCATTTAATGCTAACGCCACTCGGTCACATGTCATTGGCACGAGTGGTGGCATGGCAGTGTAAATTGCCATGCGTGGTGGCATGGCAGTGCAAATCATAATTTTAGGGTTTTGTGGCTGATTTACTGTGAGCGGTAATTCCTCGTGGTACATAGTCGGGAAAGTGGAGGACTTGCCTGCAGATTTTTGCTGGAGGTGAACCCATGACTTTTCCCCCACACGTGGAATTTGTCAGAGAAGTAGTGTGGCAGTAACTGAATTATTGACAAACGAAAACCCAGGTGCAACTACCCAGTGATGCCAGGTGCTCACAACCTGTTCTTCGTGTCCAAATCTGCAGTATATTTTCAGGCAGTAGTTCCAAATAGGGTTGCACACAATTTCGAGCAGATTCCACAATGTGTTATAAAATTGACACATTGAAATATTTTCCACTGTTTTTAAATAATTATAAAAATTATGGTTTTAATCAACCAGTTGAGTCAAAAAATGTGAGTCAAAAACAAAGAAAATTGTCAGTACTGACAACTTCCTTAGCGGAATGCGGCTCATAGCCAAATCAACTTCCTTAGCGGAATGCGGCTCATAGCCAAATCAACCTCCTCAGCGGAATGCGGCTCATAGCCAAATCAACTTCCTTAGCGGAATGCGGCTCATAGCCAATGCAACTTCCTCAGCGGAATGCGGCTCATAGCCAAATCAACTTCCTTAGCGGAAAGCGGCTCATAGCCAAATCAACTTCCTTAGCGGAATGCGGCTCATAGCCAAATCAACTTCCTTAGCGGAATGCGGCTCATACCCAAATCAACCTCCTTAGCGGAATGCGGCTCTTAGCCAAATCAACTTCCTTAGCGGAATGCGGCTCATAGCCAAAACAACTTCCTTAGCGCAATGCGGCTCATACCCAAATCAACTTCCTTAGCGGAATGTGGCTCATAGCCAATGCAACTTCCTTAGCGGAATGCGGCTCATAGCCAAATCAACTTCCTTAGCGGAATGCGGCTCATAGCCAAATCAACTTCCTTAGCGGAATGCGGCTCATAGCCAAATCAACTTCCTTAGCGGAATGCGGCTCATAGCCAAATCAACTTCCTTAGCGGAATGTGGCTCATAGCCAAATCAACTTCCTTAGCGGAATGCGGCTCATAGCCAATGCAACTTCCTTAGCGGAATGCGGCTCATAGCCAAATCAACTTCCTTAGCGGAATGCGGCTCATAGCCAAATCAACTTCCTTAGCGGAATGCGGCTCATAGCCAAATCAACTTCCTTAGCGGAATGCGGCTCATAGCCAAATCAACTTCCTTAGCGGAATGTGGCTCATAGCCAAATCAACTTCCTTAGCGGAATGTGGCTCATAGCCAAATCAACTTCCTCAGCGGAATGCGGCTCATAGCCAAATCAACTTCCTCAGCAGAATGCGGCTCATAGCCAAATCAACTTCCTTAGCGGAATGTGGCTCATAGTCAATGCAACTTCCTCAGCGGAATGCGGCTCATAGCCAAATCAACTTCCTTAGCGGAATGCGGCTCATAGCCAAATCAACTTCCTCAGCGGAATGCGGCTCATGCCAAATCAACTTCCTCAGCGGAATGCGGCTCATAGCCAAATCAACTTCCTTAGCGGAATGCGGCTCATATCCAAATCAACTTCCTTAGCGGAATGCGGCTCATAGCCAATGCAACTTCCTCAGCGGAATGCGGCTCATAGCCAAATCAACTTCCTTAGCGGAATGTGGCTCATAGCCAATGCAACTTCCTCAGCGGAATGCGGCTCATAGCCAAATCAACTTCCTTAGCGGAATGCGGCTCATAGCCAAATCAACTTCCTTAGCGGAATGCGGCTCATAGCCAATAAAACTTCCTCAGCGGAATGCGGCTCATAGCCAATGCAACTTCCTCAGCGGAATGCAGCTCATAGCCAAATCAACTTCCTCAGCGGAATGCGGCTCATAGCCAATGCAACTTCCTCAGCGGAATGCGGCTCATAGCCAAATCAACTTCCTCAGCGGAATGCGGCTCATAGCCAAATCAACTTCCTTAGCGGAATGCGGCTCATAGCCAATGCAACTTCCTCAGCGGAATGCGGCTCATAGCCAAATCAACTTCCTTAGTGGAATGCGGCTCATTGCCAATGCATTTCAGAGCATATCTCCATTTTCAGGGCTGAGCAATACATTGTAATTAAAGTTACATTATAAGAAAGTAAATCAATACATACATACCAATTTTCATCAAGTCGTGTATACAGAAACATAGAAAAAACAGAATACCAGAATAAGCGTTCAAAGGTGGCCATTACAACAATAATAAATCCATCACCACTTATAAACTGTTTGCCAAGTGCCAAGAAATTTGCTCCATACCTTAAATGTTGAGCCTTTAGTCACAATAGGTAAAAAAAAAAAATGTAGAGCTGATGGTTAACTCGAGCCCAAACCAAGACGGGGTATGGGAAACGTGTCAAAGTAGTGTTACCTGGTAATCGCTCACTGCATTCAAAGGAAGCTTGAAAGATCTGTAGCGATGCCATAAGGTAATGGTCAGGCAGTACGTCTCGGTGCTCTGCTTGCTCAGCAAGCCCACAGTATGCTTACCTATTTGTCTGAGCGCTCTACTCACAAAGTTGCCATGCACAGGAGGGCGCATCTGTGTCTGTATATTTTAGTTGCTATGGAGACCCATGGCGCTGAGGATCTACCTGCAGATTTTTGCTGGAGGTGAATCCTTGACTTTTCCTCCACACTTGGAATGTGTCAGTGAAGCAATGTGGCAGTAACTGAATTACTAAGGAGTTGAAGGAGGGCACTAAGTGTTGTTTCTCTACGTTAATTATACAATCGTATTGCACTTGTTGAAGTTTTAGCCTGGGGCTACCAGTCTATATTGGTCCTATGGCATAAGGACCCAAAAATTTGACCAAAGAAAAATAGAGTAAATTGACTCTATTAGGACTGGTGCTCTCAGTTTGCCCTAAAAATAGGAATGTCCACTTATGCAAAGTATGTTCGTATTTTCGTGAAGATTCAAATTAGAAACTGTGCATCATTTTCTTAAAAAATATTTTTTTATTTCACATCTAATTGCTGTGACATCTTTCTTGAATATTCTACTCCATATTCAATGAGGCCTGGCATAAAGATATTGGCTCGAATTCTATGTACGTTTGCCAGTGCATTTCGGTTATTAAAACCTTTGTCAGGGCCGTACAATTATTTTGTTATGCCTAATCGTTCTATATTTCAAAACAATGAATCAACATAATCATAAAATAATCATTTGACAGTAATTCCAAAAACAAATGCATGCAATCACACATTCCCGTTCCAAGATGTTTTTTTAAATATTCCAACAGTGAGGTGGTGAATAGGAAAAACAGAAAAGAGCAATCTTTATTAGAGATCGGTAATGTTACTCGCCTTGCAATATTCACTTAAGCCGTGCGGCGATTTGGTAATTAGTTAAAAGTACCTTATGGTTCAAAGGGCTAAGTGTCCAATCTGAGTATACTTGTTAATGTTATGTGAAAAGTTATCAAACTGAGGTATATCACTCAGCACATTCTAATCTGGAGCGCGAGACACACTCTTACCGTTACTCAGCAAAATCGCTCCGTGCTGGTCAAACGCGTCTGCAGGGGCGCAAGCACGAATGACGGGAGCAGAATTTATGCGTTGCCATGGGGATCCAAAGGCGTCGCGTGGGAACACGTACGCCTTAGGTCCCACCCCTGTGCAAGCACAGTAGGCGGGACTGTCACCATGACCACGCTGTGCTAATTAGAGTAGAACTGGATGTGGTGACGGGGCAGAATTTAAGCGTTGCCATGGGGATCCAAAGACGTCACGTGGCAACACGTATGCCTTGGGTCCCACCTCTGTGCATGCACAGTAGGCGGGACTGTCGCCATGACTACACTGTCCTTATTGAAGCAGTACTGGATCTTGTTCATCGGCGGTCTAACGCCTGTGTCTGTTGAAAAACTCGTTGTGCATTGCATGAATGCAGTGAATACCAGTACTGGATAGTTAAAGAGGTACACATCTTGATAGCGCAATACGAGAATGCAGTGAAAACAGGTCCTTAGTAGTTAAAGTGATACACATCTTAAAAGCGGGGTGTCTACTACACCCAGGTGTCAAAAATGGTCCTAAAGGAGGACCCGATGTTAGGACAAGTTGTCAAAGGTATTAATGCTGGCAGAGGTCGAAACCAAGTAGGGGCCAGTTCAATGTCTAGGGGGGGTGGGAGGGAGTCAACACTCTACAAACAAAATGGGAAAGTTATGGCATGAATACCTTGTCTGGAAGGGTGGGAGGGAGTCAATAGGGTCAACTCAAAAAAGGGGGCTGTAGATACAGTTAGGCCAAAGTCAAATTATGACGGGATAGAGATACTGGATTAGTAGAAGGCAACTATGCTAATCCACAAAGTGGATATTCATAGGCAACACATATAGTTTATTTCTTCATTTAGTCCCGTGGGTGTCAGAGAGCTCAGTCGATCAATCCAAAATGTTTCTCGTTGGTCGAGTCTTTTTTGAAGATTCTCATATTTGTTGTATTTGCGGACCACTTCTAAGATTACAAATCTGATCTGTGCCAGATGATGGTGTTTTTCTTGCCAATGCCTGGCCACCGCCGAAGTTACTGTGGATTCCTTATGCATGAACGATTTTCATTCCATTGAATTTTAGCATAGCCCACAGAGGCATTTGATTCCATACACAATATTCTGTGTGTCACACGTGGCATAGTCTTTCAACTTGATCTTAGTTCCAGAGTGTGGGTGGTTAATGCTCGATCCTTTGATGATGTAATTACAGTTACTGCAGTTAAGGCACGGAAATGTACCTATCCGCTCTGTTGCCTTTTTCTTGCACATTGGTTTTGTGTAAACCATCTTATCTTTCAGGTTCTGGCTCCGTTACTACGTGAAAGTAGGGAGTTCTTTGAAGAGATGTTCTATTCTCTGATCACAGGTTATGGTATTCCAATTTTTCTTGATTATGGATTTTATCCGACTGCTTTGCCTTGAATGTTTTGATATAAAGACCAGTGGGGGCAATTGTTCTGTTTTTGTTTTGGGTTTCAATTGTTCTTCTCTGTTTTGTGTGGCTGTGCGAGCAGTAGCTATGTCTATTTCTTCTTGAGAATACCCTCTTTCCAAAAATGTGTTCCCCATGTCCTTCAATGATTCTTGGCAGTCCATAGGGTCACTGACTATTCTTTTTACCCTTAGCATTTGGCTATAAGAGAGATTCTTAATCAGGTTGGGTTGGTGAAAACTTAATCTTTGTAAGAGATTATTGCGATCCGTATTCTTGCGATAGATCGTGGTGTGGTATTCGCAGTTAGTAACTTTTATCTCCACATCCAAAAAATGTATGATTTTATTCGAGTGTTCATGTGTAAACTGGTTGCAGGGGTCTATGTTATTCAAATAGTCAAAAAAAGTTAGAAGTTCGGATTCTGTGTTTGTCCAAATGCCAAAAATATTGTCTATGTATCTGATCCATATCGACAGATTGTTTTGCCATTGTGGATTTGTGAGTACATGTTCCAGTTCAAATTTGTACATAAATGCGTTGGCATAAGAAGGTGCCATGATGGCCCCCATCAATGTGCCTGCCACTTGTAAATAATATGAGTTTTTATATTGGAAGTAGGAGTTATTGCTGATAAATTCTAAGAGTGCCATTATGAATTCTTTCTGTGCCTGTATCTCACCTTCTTGTAGTAATAACCATTCCACTGCCTCCCTACCAAAGTCATGCGGGATGGAGTATGAAGACTCTTGACGTCTACGGTGAAACAGATGTGTTGGGGATTAAATAGAATTGTTCTCAGTTGTTGCAAAAAATGAGTAGAGTTCTTGATGTTTGTGCTTGTTTTTTGGATTAAAGGTTGTAAGAAATAGTCAATGTATTTTCCCAAAGGTTCCAGAATACTGTTCATACCTGCAACTATGGGCCTCCCAGGTGGTTTGTGTAGATCCTTGTGGACTTTCGGTAGTGTATAAAAATGCGGTATACGAGGATGTGGGTTGGTGAGGAACTTTTTTGTGTTATGTGAGATCCATTCTAATTCCTCAGCTTTTGTCAATAAAGTCTCCAAGTTCTTTCTAATTTCTTCTGTAGGATCTGTGTCCAAAGGAGCATATGTGTTTGTATCATTCAGTTGCCGTGCACATTCTTGGTCATAATCTTGACTGTTTAAGAGAACTATACTGCCTCCTTTATCCGCAGCTCTTATTGTTAATGATTCGTCTCCGTATAGGTCTCTGATCAATTTAAATTCATGAGGTTTCATATTGCTGTTCTTCGAATAGCCAAACTTGATTTTCTCCAAATCTCTTGTGACTTGTTTTTGGAATATGTCGATCGATGGTACACTGATAGGTGGTATGAAGTTGCTTTTTCCTTTGAATTCTTTGAGATCCAAAGGGTCCTCATCAGGTAAATTCACCGGTTCTAGTTCACTGAAGAACACCTTCAGCTTAATTTTCCAAATCAGCTAATACAGTTCAATTTTTGAATCAAAGAGAGTACTGTTGTGCGTGAGAACAAAGCTCGGTCCTTTCTCAAGCGTTTGTGTCTCTGTAGGAGTGAGTACCCTGGAAGATAGATTGATTACTAATTTTGCTTTTGCTGTAGTCTTGTGTTCGGTTTTGCTTTTTGTTTTCCTTTTTCCCCTTCTGGTTCTCTTCTTCCTCTGTCTAAAAAAGGGATTCTATCTGCTCTTGGTCGTTCTTTTGTGCCTGTGGCTCCTGAAACGCTTGCACCTGTTTCTTCTTCCTGATTTGTACTATCTCTCTCTGTGTCTGTTTCTGAGCTGGATGTTTCACTTCTGTTCTTTGGCTTGGGTTTCCTCAGTGGTGGTCCATATTTATCCATCCAACTGTACACCTCATCTTTTAGATAATCATAAGTATCACGTTTGAATTTTCTAATTTTCTTGTTCTCAAGCTCTGTTTTGTTTTCCGACAATTTGGTGTTAATATCTTCAAGGATGGCATCCACCTCTTCCCTGTTGAGTGTGGCAACTAGTTTGGTTTCTATCTCCTCGATTTCTTTATTCATATCCTGAAGGTTACTTGCCAGTTCTTGTATTGTTAGTAAAATAAGGCCTAAAGAGCACTTGTTAAGTATAGCTTCCCATTTTTTTACAAACTCTTTGCTCTCTTTACACAAAGTAGGTCTCAAGTGGATACGCAAGCCTCTAGGGATTCTTTGGTTTCATAGTATCTCCCTGCGTGATTGCATGCAATTTGCGGTTGATTTCCTTACAGATTAGGTATTCCAATTGCTTGATTTGGCGTGTTGGGTCTTCCTTATTGGTACTGATTGTGTATGCACAGGGGTGGTACCTAAGTCGTACGTGTTCCCGCGCGACGCCTTGGATCCCCATGGCAATGCATAATTCTGCTCCCGTCATTCGCGCTTGTGCCCCTGCAGACGCGTTTGACCAGCACGGAGCGATTTTACTGAGTAACGGTAAGAGTGTGTCTCGCGCTCCAGATTAGAATGTGCTGAGTGATATACCTCAGTCTGATAACTTTTCACATAACATTAACAGGTATACTCAGATTGGACACTTCTTCTACGGGACCCAAAGCCCTTTGAACCATAAGGTACTTTCAACTAATTACCTAATTGCCACACAGTTTAAATGAATATCGCAAGGTGAGTAACATTACCGATCTCTAATAAAGAGTTCTCTTTTCTGTTTTTCCTATTTACCACCTCACTGTTGGAATATTTAAAAACACATCTTGGAACATGTATGTGCGATAGCATGTGTTTGTTTTTGGAATTACTGTCAAATGATTATTTTATGATTATGTTGATTCATTTTTTTGAAATAGAGAACGATTAGGCATAATGAAATAATTGTACGGCCCTGACGAAGGTTTTAATAACCGAAATGCATTGGCAAACGTACATAGAATTCGAGCCAATATCTTTATGCCAGGCCTCATTGAATATGGAGTAGAATATTCAAGAAAGACGTCACAGCAATTAGATGTGAAATAAAAAAATATATTTTTTAAGAAAATGATGCACAGTTTCTAATTTGAATCTTCACGAAAATATGAACATACTATGCATTAGTGGACATTCCCTATTTTTAGGGCAAACTGAGAGCACCTGTCCTAATAGAGTCAACTCACTCTATTTTTCATTGGTCAGTAACTGAATTACTGCAAAATTGCTGCCATTGTTTGCCATACCACCATACTCGTAATAAGGCCATTCAACTCTATGCTGAATCTGTGACAATCAGAATCCTGTAAGACCTTTCTGGTCCTTGGCTGAATAACCTCATTGGAAGCAGATTGGGTGAGATGGAAGGCCTGGTTTACCTTCCAGGACATCATTTGCTGGCTCCTCTAATAAAGAGGGCCATAATAAGTGTTAATAGAAGTCATGGTCCCATGCTATTTTACTCATTCTGGCCTGTGGGAGGAAGAGGAAGAGAAAAACCACAGGCTTCTTCACCCTGCTCTTTCATGGTACACCATTTTAGATTTCCCTCTAAGCGTCTACGTGGAATTCTGTGCCCTGACTGGGATAAACAAACCACTCTTTGTGTTGCACAATCCTGTGAAGAAATAGCCAACCATATTTCTTAGTATAGGTAGTAGAAATGTCAGTGTGATTATTGTGATATATCTCTGAAATCAGGTAAGACTGAAGCGCTTAGAAATGTACCTGTGTACGTGAAGTGCTCATAGCGCCTTAATGAACAAAAGAGGTTTCACTAGGAATAGTAGATGTGTATTGGAGTGCAGCTTCTTTACAGATATATGAGCCTTTTGATGTTATGTCTCAGACACTGAGAGAGGTGCTTCTGCGTTACGATTCATTTAACCATGTAGCTCAATAAAGATAGTGAGGAGCTAAATAATTCATCCTGCAACATCTATATCCATGTATATATTTATTTCAGCTGGAATAAGGGTGTGCTTGTATGCCGGACAACCCCATATTAGTACAAAGCATGGCTTTTTTGAGAATGCCTACAGGTTAGAATTCAGGCCTCCTGTTATATTAAGCAGCTATTATCATGTTTAATGCCCCTTACATAGCTTGCTGAAGTATTTCATTAGTCACTTGAGGACATTGAGATAGCCAGAGTGGTGCCATATTCTCAGGGATTGTTTACACATGTGCTCGGGCAGTGTTGATATATACAATTGCGGAACATGGGGCATTACCAAAGACATTGTTATTGTCATTGAATGTCAAAGGAAATAGGGAGGTACCCAGGACCCTGGAGGTAGAGGCGAGAGGTGATTAGTCCAACAAAGACAGGGATTTCCAAGATTGAAAACAATATCAAAATCCCTTCCACCCGCAGAACTATGCTGATGCTGAAAGCAGAGAGTGCGGGGCACAGTAAGCTTTAACTGATTGTTTGTCCTCCTGGTTCATGATCAGAGAAAGTTATATTTTCCATGCTGACTTAGAATTGTCTATATTTTATGCATGATATTACATTGCACCTGGGCAAGGGCTCTCAGCCAATCAGGTGTCTGTAAACGTGGGGAGAGAACACTCTGTGTGTCGCGAGCATTTTCCAGCCAGCCGAGGCTCTTCACGGCTTGCACCATCTTGATTGTGAGAAGGCAACAGGGAGCCTCTCTGATGATGCAATGCACATCAGAGATGTGTGAAAACCGACTAATTTGCCATGGTTTGGTGCTTTGTTGTTTCCGCCTCCTCTCCTCTATGCATAATAGGCCCTGTCAAAATGTGGACTCAATATAGCCTCATCCGTAAGTACTTTGCAGGTTTGAGATTGTTCAAATGCCATGCAAAGGGTACCTCCAGGTGTCCATTCATTTAAATTTGTAGTGAAAGCAAAATCACCCGTCTGCAGGCCCACGGGTGAGTTGGCGCGTTATCAAAAATTGAAATAAATATATAAATACATAGAGGGAGAAACCCTCTTTTATCCTGGGCCACGAGATGATATGCTTATCCTAATGATGGTGTCAGGGAGCATCCAAACCCCTGTTGGGGTAACAGGTAATATCTATTGATATCGAGTCCCCAGAGTGGCAGGATGTCTCAGGCAGATTTGCGATGAACGCTCTTGATCAATGGCAAAATACCGTGATCTGGAACTCATAAATCGAACCCTGGATTTAAGTTTAGGCCCTGCAGGGACAAGTGCCCCAATGTGGTCTTTCAGAAGAGGTGAGGATGAGGTGAGACAGGACATCCTCAGATCATACTTTCATAGATCCCTCCTGGAAGGGTGAGTAGATTTAGCTATAGCATGCCCATTTCACCGCTATGCACCAGTTCACCACTATGCACCAGTTTCACCACTATGCAGTCCACAAGACCTGGGAAGTATGTGGGCCTGCTGGTCGGGGTGGTGGTGACGGCCAGGTTTCTAGCGGGCTCTGTGGAGGCAGCAGCCTTCTTTGCTTGGTCAAGGTTTGCGTGGTATCTGTGAATGTGGTTCCTCATGGCCATTGTCTGCAGAGCATGGCCTGTCCCTTCCCTTTCTGCCTTCTGCTTCACCCTATTCCTGAAGCCCTCCACCCTGTAGAAGACCTCAGGATCCTTCCCCACCTCTGAATCCCCCCTCTTCTCTCTTCACCTCCTCCCACTTTGGTAGGTCTACTGTTGGGGCACCACCACAGGCCAGTCCTGGTAACATGGTAGTAATGGAATTACCATTATATGTGGTAAAGGTGGGCACTGTGGCATGGAGCTCTGTGGCGGAAAAGAGGCCTTTGGCACTGGGCCAGAACATACATAAACATTGAAAAACCCACAGGAAATCTCCTGTGAGAACCCCAGGCTCTGGTGGTGACAACTGGAGGGCTGAAGAGGTCAAGTTCCAATTGCTAACTGGTTAGAACAACAATTCTGCGCTGGTATTCTATAAGGTTTAAAGACTGAAATTTGAAGAGTGAATTCAACACAGTACAGTTTTAATATATATATTTTTATTTTTTTAAAGTGCTCACACAGTGGGGGCATCGATGCGCTGTTACATGAATGTGTCTTTTAGTTGCGTATTTATAATGCGCTTAATACCCAGAGGTTTCTAAGCGCGGATCCGGGGATCGAACCTGTGTTGCTCTGTGTCGTCTTGCTTCCAAGGCGAGCACTTTGCTCCTGAGCTATCCTCCCGGACTCTCCTGGGGTATATATACAGGGATGAGGCAGTAAAGCGTGTACAAGGGTTAAATAAGTGACTATGCATTTCGGATAGAATCCATCATCAGGGCAAAACCCTTTTGGCTTTCACTGCTGGTAACAAAAACGGTGGCTACTGTCAGGCATTACCTCTTTACTCTAGACCCTGGAATGGTAATGGGTTAATTTATGGAAAAAACTTAGAGCGATTCTATAGAGTATTTAACAGGTGACTCAACCTCTGCAAGAAGCTAGTGGTGAGGTGTGTTTTTTGCAATAAAAAGGCCCTTATTGCTTAGCCTAAACTATACACAATATGAAAAATATAACTTGTAGACATGGCAACTATTCGTGTACAATTTCATCTCTAAATAAATTGGAAGCGACCTACTTGAAGAAGTGCGCTATCAGCTACAATGTGCACAGTGCTCCTGGCAGAATTGTGTTCGCAACATTCTGTTTTTGACTGCACGATATAAATGCTCTCAATTAGATGTGCGGCGGTCCACAATGCATCATAAAATGGCGACTCACCACGAGCAGATTATACTTACGAGTGTGCTTCCTTAATCTCTGATCCAGCAGCAGGTGTCATACGGGGACTTCTGTCTGGAGCCATGTTGGGAAAAGAAACGCTAAAGTAAGAAACAATACTTCATTACAGGTTTGGCAGCAGATCAGCAGTACATTTGTCAATTTACTGCCAAAATCATTTAACTCTGTGGCTACTCAGTCACGTGACATTGCCACAGGAATGTGAGTGGTGGTACGGCAGTGTAAAACGTCATTTTCGGAGTTCATAGAACTCCATAGGGATTTTTGGCTGATTTACTGTGAGTGTTAATTTTGCACGGTAATGGCACACCTTATTAGAGGTAAAGTGGAGGACGTACCTCCAGTTTTGCGGGCAGGGAATCCTCCACTTTACCGCCACACTTGGAATCCAGCAGTGCAGTAATTTGGCAGTCAGATGGCACTAACTGATTTATTGACACACAGGGGTGTTGCTAGGTCTGGAAAAGATCCGGGGCTACACTAATGTCGGGATTGTCGGGACTCGGGGCTAGCTAGCCTTTTGGTTGTAGACCCTGAGATTCTATCCAGGGCTACAACCAAAAGATCCGGAGCTATAGCCCCCTAAGCCCCCCCCCTAGCAACCCCTCTGTGGCACATCATTGCCGTTGTTACCGCGCCACTGTCTCGTGATAAGATCCTTTAGCTAAAACCTGATGGCACTCTATGCTGAATCTGTGACAATCCAATCGAATTCTATCAGACCTTTCTGGTCCTTGACTGACTAACCTTCTCTGAAGCAGATAACTCAAGTTCTGCAGTGAGAGGGTGAGACTGAAGGCCTCTTGTGCCTTCCAGGACACCATTTGAAGACTCATCTAATAAAGAGGGACATCATTAGTGTATCTTAGAAGTCAACCCACTTGACCAATGGCCCAATCTCTAGGATTTGGGAAACTAATACATTGAACCCTGGATTGAAGTGTAGGCCCTGAGGAACCATTACCCCAGTGTGATCTTTCAGAAGGGGAGAAGATGAGGTGAGTGAGGATTAATATCCATGAAAATATCGAATGGAGAAACAACTGTATCTTTCAAACAAATGTTTTTATAATGAAGGTGGAGCCATCCCATCCCCTCTTCTCTCCCCCTCCTTAACTATTACCCTTACCCTACCCCGCACCTATATTTTAAAAAGAATTCCAAAATTTTCAATACAATTTCAGTAAAATATGTGGTCATTTATGCATTCGATTTTTGATCATTTCTACGGATACCTAGAGAGGACATCTTCTAACCGTTTTTTCATAGATCCCTTAAGTGGTTGTGTAAGGAAGGACCAGTGAGATGTTTTATGGCATGAAGTGTATGTGTCACTTTGCCCAGCCACACATGTTCAGCTAACCTCAGAGCCACTCACATGTTCAAGATAGTCAGAGTTTAATAAACCTTCAAACCTCTATGAAGTTTAGGGGATACGTTCAGGTAACTGAATGCCAGTTTTAGGCTGGTGGGATTGTTATGTAAGCAGTGGGGTGAAAAGCTCAAGGCTGTTCTTGGCAGCAGAGAAAATAAGTCACGTGTAGGGCCTGTAGCTGGTGTGGCAGTTTACCTCTAATGGAATGCAAAATGAGCAACCATGACCTCAGGCCATTCTAGAAATAAATGTTGGTAATGCACTGTCCTTATCGAAAAATGTCTTACTTTGATGGTACTCAAGCAACAAACATCGCAAGGCGTTATTCCAAGCATCGTGCATTCTTTACACGCTACTTATTCTGCTTCAACTCTACTGACTTTTTAGAGGTGAATTCCAGCCAGCCTTAACCTCACTCACAGCATCATAACATTACTAACCTTAAAGGTTCTCAGGAATGCAGCTGCAGTAAGATGGGAGGCGGAATCAAATGCCCACAAAAAGGTATTTCTTGATCCCAACCGTATAGACGTTGCAGATGTGCTTGTCTGCTGTAAACTCTCCATATTGTAGTTGTATGAACCTCAGTAGTATGCATTCAGCTGACCTACATCCAAAGAATGATGAACAGAGGCGGGCATTCTGGATATGTGACTGATTCTGCCCCAGCCCTAACGATGTGCAGGCCTTGCATGAACGCTCACTATTGCTCACAATTACCTGCTTCTAGTTAAGAGTGATACTAGGACAAACATTTATATTAGAACACATTTTGCGAATTAACAAAGATTCCTAACCACATATTTATTTATTTTTGTTTACAATTATAGAGCATGTCTAACCCTCAGGCATCTAGGCGCTTGTACTTATGAAATAGGTTATATTAGCTCTGGCATCTGGGTGCTTATACTTAAGAAGAACATACTCATCTTTCAAGTTGCTGATGTACCTGGGTGCATTGCTGGTCTTTGCAAATCTTCAAGTCAAATTTCCATTGATTTATGAGTCTCCTTCGACATTCATGTCACGCCAAATCCCCCATTATCTTTCTCCAGAGGCAGAACTCTGCAGATTATGTTGGGATGGTTCTGGTTTTAGGGTGATCATTCATTGGCAATGTCATTTTTAGTGGTACATTCAGAAAGATGAACGGCTGCAGAAAGCTAAAATGGAGAATGTGCAGAGGCAAAGCTAGTGGGACAGATACATGGTAAGAGGGGCAGCCAGAGGAATCAGTTTGCTCTTCTTCTCTTAATCTTATCCAAAGAAGAGAGCATATTGAAATATGTGGTGATATATCTCAGTTGGTTAATGCACATTCTGAAATCATATGTGTGTAAACTATAGTTTACTCAACACACATCAACAGGAGAACCACTTCTTTTTTAATAACAACCCCGTAGATGCCTTTCCCTCCTGGAAGAACTCCACTGTACCCCACTGCGGATAACTCACCGTGGATGTTGCTGGTGCAGACCTATCTGATAGTGGACAAGGAAGAGACACACTGTCCCTTTCCTGTGCTACTAAACTGTGCACTTAAAAAGCGCCCTTTTTTATATGGCAAGGGACCAATTGTATTCCTCCTTGCATATCTCCTCAAAAAAGTGTGCCAGTTAAAAAACAAGCGTGAATACAAAAATCATATTTGTATAGTTATTCTTACATTTCAAGCCCCCACACCAGCCACGCATATTCCTAGTTTCTCTCTCAACCTCATCTTTACATCTCTTGTCGCCTCACTGAAAATCTTATCCCATCCTATTGTTTCTGCTTTCTTTTGATTTTTCTCCCCTTCTGATATTCATCCCATTCTGTAAGAGGATTCAATTCAACACTACAGCTAAGTCAATGCCTAGTCTGGGATACTGAATGGAAACCCTTATTGATATATCTTTACGTCCAGTTCATGAGTTCTGGATGACTACCCCTATATAACACCCCTCTCTTGGAATCGCCCTGACCCCACTGAGCCCAGAAGTAGTTCTGTTTTGCAAGTTTAAACGGTTTATTTGATAATTTAAACAATATATATATATCACACTTTATAATAAATTAATAATTGAATATCACACTTAATCTGAGCAGTAATCAATAATGGATCCCCGGCACTAGCACACTTCTTTATAATCAATGATGAGTGGTTATAGGATGGATATGATAGCAACAATACTTTTATGGTTTCAAATGGATGCAATGTGGAATGAAATGCAGTACAGAAAATAACTTGATAGGATTTCAGCAAAAGACAATGTAATCACTTTCTTGGACAATACACCCCCCCCTTTATGCAATGTAAGGAGATGAATAGAATGGGACTCAGTTCTTAGGAATGCAATCAAATAGAATTCAGTTCAATTCCCCCCCAGCAGCTTATACAACAGATAGGAGTTTTGAAACACAGACCCAAGTGCTTTGAATATGGTGACAATGCAGTGAGAAATATGCTGAAATGCTTTTAATTCCCTTCAGGAGGTTCAGGTGAGTGGTATCTAGTTAATATTAGTCCAGGCTCACTCTAGCAATGATTCAGGGATGGTTCTTAAGAGGTTCTAGGCTCGTTGAAAAGCTGAGATTCTAAGCTTTCAGAGGAAAGTTAAACCAAGTTCATAGCCCAAACGGTTCCAGAGATACAGACGATTAAATAAAGGTAGTTTTTCGGATTTGAAATTTTAAAAGTTCAAAGCGACAGGTTACAGCTTGCAGCTAGAAAATGACAGGTGACAGCTTTGCAAATGACAGGTGACAGTTAGGAGGCAGTTCTGGTTAGATTAAAATAGTTTGGATTAGATTATTTTAACTAAGAGATTGGTTCTGCGCAGTTCTGCTAGGTACTCACAATATATTTTTGAATTAGGCCTCCCCACGGATCTGGTCAGGTTTTGGACTGGACTCCGGTTCTGGTCTCGGCACTTCACAGTGATCTGGGTCAGCTCTCTGGTTCTGCTAACAGCGGTATGGGTCACTCTGGATCTCTGGCCTCTGGTTCTGGATCCTGGATGTAACACTGCTTTCTGGGTACTGCTACAGGTTCTGGAGATTGATGGATTTGAAGTCTGGATCTCTGGATGTGAAGTTGTCGGTCAGCATGCTCCGCAGCAAATGGAATTGAATGTCCTCTCTAGCTTCCAGTGGCTCTTTTTATGTCTTTTGAAAGTGGGTGTGTGTGCAGCATCACTAGCCAGCCCCTCTTTCAACTTGTGATTGGCCCATTTCTCCCCTCTCCCATGATTGGGGAAGGAACTGTGAGTCAGAGTGATGCTGTAGGTTTTATGGGTCAGAGGACCCTCCCCTGGTCAGTTTGCCCACAAATCTATATTTGATCAAAATACACATTTCTCAAATACATAGTGGTTTGTCATTGCATGTGCATATTACCTATCCCATGAGGTAGTCTCTGTCCCAAATCTGCTCTTCCTGAGGGCTTGCATTCAGAAACTGCAACATTTTCGATTTTAGTGGGTTATGCAACCTTGGTTCTTCATTAAAAATTATACACATATACACGGCCTGTCCTTACATACTCCAGTAAATTCCCATGTCTCTAGCTTAAACGCAGAGTCTGTAGTATCCATAAATAGCAGGGTTTTGCCCCAGAACATCACACAAATTCCCAACGCGTATTAAAACGTGCACAGAAAATTCACAAGAATTATGGTATCATTTAAATAATTTTGACAAGTCCGCACCATGAGTTATACATCTTTCTTAGAATCATATTCTGGCCAACAGGGGTGTGTCTTTTCAGGTCACATGGTGTAGAAACCAGTTTATCCAGTTTCTGCCAAGCTCAGAGACCCTGCCCCTCCCAGCTTCTGCCAAGAGGAAGCTATTTTACGGTCCCCCTAATAAAACATCTGCCTGGGCCCTGGAAGGCCCATTGTTCAATAGGAAGCCATTTACGACTACCCTAATAAACCATCTGCCTGGGCCCCGGACAGGCCTTTGTTCAACTCCCTGTAGCTGCTCCACCCCTAATCTAATCAGAGAGGTGACAACTCCTTTTGGCAAGGGGAAGAGTGGCTGAGCAGGTTTTAACTCCTGTGGGGGTAGATGTCAGGCAGAATTCAGTTTCATTAAGCCAGGTTTCAGATAAAATGTCACTTTTTGTTCCCCAGTTTAAGTCAAGACAATTTTTACATATGTAGCTAGAATGCTGATTCTAAGTTCAAAACTATGACATTTCAACAGTGACAAACTATGTGACACTCAAAAGTAGGTCACTCAGTTAATTTAAACATTTTCGATTTTTGGTAGTTTCAAATCCAGTTTCAGTTAGGCTGCTGCAGACCTGCAGAGCTCAGCCAATCTTGTTATGAACATTGTTTTGGGGCTCTTCAACTTCCCAGATTTAGTATGCACACATACTTCATTCTGCCAGATGTCCGCTGGTGTTCAGTGAGATTTTTGGATATGTTGCAATGTTTGAAAATAGGCATTTTGAGCTGGCATTCAGGGAAACAAAAGGTGATTTTAAAGTGCGGTTTTTCCTTTGGCACACATTTCACTCATGGCACCCCAGCCCATCCTGCTCGCACTGGTGGGTGGCAAGTTAGGCAACCATTTTAGTGTGCACAAACTGCGTGGTTCTCCTGGATTCTGGCGCACATGTGGGCTTTTTGGCCATCTTGGATTTTCTAAGCCCACAGCACCAAATGTTGCAGCATGATAGCTCAAACGTGGGTCAGGACAACCAACAAAGCCCCCCGACGTGACTGCCCTTTGAATTTTAGTTGATGGAGAGTCGGGTGCACAAGGGTTTTGACCCACGCACTGGTCTGTCCGCATAATCTTCTTCCAATTCTGCAAATGGCACAGTTCAGCATCTTTTCCTCCATCTGGTACTGATCGATCGGGTCTCCTCGCCGGTCCTGATGGGAATATTGGGCGGTACCCTGGGCCCCTCGGATCGTCCTCCCAGTCTCCGGATTGTCCTCCTTGGCCAGTCTCCAGGTTTTCTGTCTCCAGGGACGACAAAGGAAGAGCAGCAATACCTATTCATAGCGATTTTTCCCCCACCATTGATATAGCGGGGTGGCATATAAATTTATAGTCAAAACATATGAACATGCACATTTCTTTTTGCATTCAAAAACGAAAACACCCACATTGAGAAACTCAGAATTTGATAGGCGATATGTAGGATATTTTAAGTTAGAACTGAATTAATCTGAGACAGTACCCTCTAGGATTCCAGGGGATTCCTCCAGTTGTTGCAGAGTGTGCCTGGGATGGCAACACTTCAACTGGTTAATGTGGACCCACTTGTCTTCCCCCTCTGCCAAACCGCCTTTGGGGATGTGGATCTTGTAGGCCACAGGGGAGATCTTGTCTATAATCTCAAAGGGTCCCTTCCATGTAGGCAAAAATGTTCGCTGTTTGGCCTGGTTCCTTTGGAAATTGTATAAATAGACCCGGTCCCCCACCTGATATTCCTTCCTGGAAGTTTTCAGGTCATAGTGGGTCTTCATACTCTCGGCTGATCTTTCTAGATTCCGCTGAGCATAGGCAAAAGCATGCTGAAGGTGTTTCCTTAAATTCTCCACATACTCATGAGTTGTGGAGGCATTTATCAACGTTTGCTCTTGGGTTCTGTAGAGCAAATGCTGAGGAAGCACCATCTTGCATCCAGTCATCAACTCAAATGGTGACATTTTGATTGCAGATGAAGGGGTAGATCTGATGGCCATTAGGACCAGAGGTAATCGGATATCCCAACTTGGCCCAGAATCTGCCACAAACTTCTTTAATATGCTCACAATGGTTTGGTTGTATCTCTCCACTGCTCCAGAAGAAGCTGGCCTATAAGCAATGTGTAGCTTCCTTTTAACCCCCAGTATCTCCCACATCTTTGTCATTACTTCACTGGTGAAGTGGCTACCCCTGTCTGACTCAATCCTTTGAGGTAGACCGAAACGGGAAAAGATGTGGTTAATCATCAGGGCAGCTGCAGTTTCTGCCTTGCAATTTGGGGCTGGGAGACATTCCACCCACTTGGTAAACAAGCATGTAACGGTCAACATATACTTGTTTCCTCTAGTCGAGCGAATCACAAGGCCTACAAAGTCGATTTGCAAATCTGACCATGGCAGTGTCATCCCCCTCTTTTGGAGGGGTGCACAGTGCGTGAGGGATGATGGCTGAAATTGTGCACACACAAGACACCCCTTCAAGTATTGGTCAAGGTCCTGCCCCATGTGTGGCCAGTATGCAACCTCTCTTAAGATTTCCAGTGTTGTGTGAAACCCCCTATGACCGGCGGTGGCCGCATCATGGGCGTGACTTAACATCAGGCTTCGGAATGAGGTAGGAACCACCCACTGAACGTGGCCAGCTTTGGATTTCTTTACCAGCAAACCGTCTTGGATTCGGAACATTTTTGGACATTTCATCAACACTCTTAGGTCCTCTTTCCCAATGTAATCGGTATCCTTCAGGGGAAAGTTCTCAGGGTCCTCAAGGTGCTGTTAAAATTTACCAATTATTGGATCCCCCTTCTGAGCGGTAATCAAATCAGCATCAGGGGTCTCCTTACTCCATTGTGCAATTGAAAGGTCATTGTGAGCATTTATCTGGGACCTAGTGATAGCAGTGACCTGGATTTCCCCTAACAGGGACTCAATCTCAATTAGATCCCCTTGGATGGCCCCGGTTTTGGCCAGCTGATCAGCTAAGTCATTTCCAGTTTTGTCTGGTCCCTCTATTTTGGAATGACCCTTGATCTTCTTCCAATAGATGGTCATCCCCTTCGAGGTGACCAGATTATCAATGTTTTGGATCAACTTCCCATGTTTCAAGGGTTTGTTATTAGACATAACATGCCTCTGGTTTTCCAATTAACCAGGTGCTCCACGAACCCGTTCCGTACATAATCAGAATCTGTGATTATGACCAGTTTGTGGAGTTGATGCTGGACAGCAGTGAGGATGGCCTGATGCACAGCCATCAATTCTGCCACCTGACTACTTCTGGGACCAATTTTGTATCCAGCGGAGGGTTCTGGGGACTCATTCACCCATGCATTCCCTACGCCGGCCACCAGTTCTTTCTCCCCGTTGTTGTCAACATGGTAAGAGCATCCATCCACATAGACAGTGGGCATTCCCTCACACTTGTCCTCTTCAAAGACTTTGTGTGGGGAATTAAGGTATGCCTCCATGTTGTCCTTGATTTTAAGACTTTCGTCCTCGAGACAGTTTCCTCTGGCACAATCATGCAAGTCAGCCAGACCTTGTGCGAGGGGACTCTTCTTGTTTTGGCCATATCGGACCTCCACAGGAAAGCCTTGCATTGACAGAATCCAGGAAGTAATTTGGGAATTACTCACATTTCCGGCCCGGATTCTGTCACTCTGGAGATATTGCAGAGGATGGTGTGGAGTCTCCACTATGATGTGTTCCCCATGGATAAACGGGCGGTAATTCTTCAATGCCCACACCGTTGCCAGGAGTGCCTTCTCACAATCGTTGAATTTTTCCTCCACAGAGGATAAAGTTTTGCTCGCGTAGGAGATTACTTTATTGACCTTGTCATGCTTTTGGTATAACACTGCCGTCAAGCACGTATTAGAGAACCCCGTCTCCAGGAAGAACTCCTTGTTTCTGACAGGGTAAGCTAGGCAAGGCGCTTGTGAGAGGCTTCATTTGAGTTGTTTTACCGCCTCGGCTTGTTCTGGACCCCATTCCTACTTGACCCCCCCTTCAGGAGATGAATCAGGGGTCTGGTGATCTCTGCATAGCCCTCAATGAACTTTCTGCTCTAATTAGTCAGTCCAAGGAGGCTCCTTAGTTCCTGCAGAGTTGTGGGGTCTTTCAGTTTCTGAAGTGCTTCCACTTTCTTTTCCTGGGGACAGAGACCCTGAGGAGTAATCTCATGCCCCAAGAAATTAACACGGCTTCTACACCACTATGCTTTCTGTAAGGAAAGTTTTGCTCCGGCGGCCCTCAACTGGGTCAGAACATAACGGATCTCCGCTATGTGTTCCTCCACAGATGAACTTTTGATGAGGACATCATCTACATAAGACAGGTTACCCCTTGCACCCATGTCGGGCATGGCCTTGTGTAGGAAAATGTTGAATTAATTGCCGGAGTTGAGGTATCCAGTATCCATTGGTCAGGTCTATTGCAGTGAATACCTGTGACCCCTGGATCTGGGCCAGCCCTTGGTCAATGTAGGGCAGAGGCCATCCGGAAGTATGGACCCATTTGTTGAGCTCCCTGAGGTCGGCGCAGAGTCTCCACTGGCCGTTTGGCTTCAATATTCCCAGCACCGGATTATTGAAGGTGCTGTGGACTGGACGGATGATTCCCCGGGACTCAAAGTTCTTAATTATTTCAGTAAGGGACTCCATTGATGCGAGAGGCAAGCGATATTGCTTCACAAACACAGGAGTCATGCCAGGGTCCGTGGGGATTGTTGTGTGGATGTCACTGCGACCACAGTCATATGAGTCTACCGCAAAGAGATCTTGGAAATCCAAGAAAACTTGTTTCAACTTTTGCTTTTGTTCCAGAGTCACACAGGCATCAGCTAGGTTGACTCTCTCTTCCACCATCTGCCTGAAGCCTGGAAAGACTTCTGGTTTGGCTATCTCAGCGGCCTCCTCCAGCTGGGTGGAGAAGTCCCTGGTCAGAGTGCTGATTTGGACTGGAGGCCTCAGGTGGGAAAGGCAACCCTCATGGACCTGGAAAATCACCTCATCCCTCCTGAAGTCACAAGTCACATCTTCCTTACCATAGGGGCAGGAAGTGTACACCAGGAAGTTCCCCCCATGCCGGGTAGAAATCCTGTCTGGTGTTGTATTGTCATCACTGTCACTGTCAAAACAGTCCTTGGGGATTGGTCCTAACAGTTCATTTCCTAAATCGATGGAAAAATGTCGGTCATCAACCGCTATTCCAATAATGGTGCCTGCGGCTAGAGTAATACTCTTTAAGTCACTGTTATCCACCTCTATTGGAATGGTGTCATGTTCGATGTTAACTAATGGTGTTGGGTTTACCCCTAACCCTTGCTGTTGGAGAGAAGCATTTAGATGTATGTAAGCATCAGGGTTTTTCAAATGTTGTCCTCTTTTAACTTTCACTTCCAGGGAGAATTGTCGGGTCCTTTCTGGGATGGTGACTTCCTCTTTAATCTGAATTTCAACTGCATAAGGTAGCAATTGAGCTGACCTAAATGCTTTTTTTGGATCATCAAAGCCCATGGGATTATCCGCTAATCGGGACCAAGCTTTGAAGTTTATTAGGTCCAAACTAATGGCAAAGCGATTGAGAATGTCACTGCCTAAGTAAAAAGCAGCAGTGACGTCTCGCACGACCCAACAATTGTGGACTATGCTCTTGTTGCCAATGGAGATTTGGAGCATACACCTGCTTGGCAGGAGATGTTTGGAGTTAGGTGCTTCCAGGTCCATTTCCCATTTGTCTATCAGTTTGAATGTGGGAATGGCTGGATCTTTTGGGAGTTGGCGGAACATGGCTTCGCTGATGAAGCTCATACTGTTGTTCACACACACTCGAGCGAGAACAGAGTCCTTCCCATCATTTAACTGAACAGGGATGAACAACTGCTCTCCAATTTGCTGAATATCAGCCAGGCTCTGAGCTGATTTCACATCTTTCTGGACTATAGGAGTGGGAGTTTCTGATTGTGGATTAGTAAAGAATTTCAGGGTGTTTCCTTCCAGTGTGGAATACCACTTTAAACTGGAAGGAAGGTTGATTTTCAGAAATAGAGAGGACCCCCCATCACCAGTCTGTTGTCCTACTGCTATTACTGTCACGTCTGGAATTTGGTTGTTCTGGAAGTGAAATTCTACTTGGTCAGATTTTTGTTCAACCATGTGGCAGGTGCCGTTTAAACTAACATGGTTGACACTCTGTTTTAATTTTATTGGTCGGCTAGTCTGGGTCCAGAGGACCTTGTTTACACAATCTATTAGGGGTGACAACTTTCTCAGGACGTCATTCCCTAGTAAACAAGGGGTGCCCTCTGGAGTCACTACTATGACCGGGTGTTTCACCTTGTGTCACCCAATTTTAATGTCCAAGTCTGCAGTCCCCTCAACGGGAATTTCCTTCCCGTCAAAGTTCTGCAGTTGTCCAGGAAGAGAGGTGAGAAGAATTCGGTAATTCTCCCCCCTTCCTGTGTTTAGTTCCTCAAAGGCCCTTTTGGACAGAGGGTAGCTTGGGATCCAGTGTCCACCAGTGCCAAAATTGTACCCTGCCCCTGTACTTGTACCGGGGCATAGTATCTTCCCTCCTTCTCCTCAAGGGGGCACAGATAATGCACATTTTTGGACAACTGGTGGGCTAACTTTCTGGTTTTGGACATTGCTAGCGAAGAGATTTGGGCAGAATTCTGTGGAGAACCTTGGGAATCTGAAAGAAAAAGTTGGCAACTGGAGATCAGAGCCATTGTGGGTTCCCCTGGTTCCGGTTCTGGGCTGCCCCCCCTTCTTGGAGGCAGTCACCAGGATGGGTTTGAACCAGGGGATTTCGGTATTGTGGGTTCTGGGATGAGATGATGGGCGGCGGTAGCTCAGTCTCCATATCTCCCCAGTCTGAATTGGCATCCCTTGGGATGAATTTTTCCTTGGGAGGAGTTCCCCCATCTCTGAAGGAGAAGATCCTTTTCCCAGGATCTTCTGAGGATCCCTCTCCCTCAAATTGGAAGACCTGTACCTCCTCCACAAAGTGGGTCTGTTTGGGTCCTTTGTTTCTCCTACTTCCTCTCTGCTCCTTGGGTGGCAGACTTTCAGGGGTAGGAGATTTTGTTTCCGGTTCCTGGCTTTCCAGGGGCTGTTTACAAGTTGGGAAGGAAGCTTCCTCCAAGGTTTTACACCCCCCTTCCCCTTGTGCCTCCTCCCTGGGAGCCGGTGTGTTATCGGGGTGCTGCCCCCGTCATTGTTCTGGAGCACCAGGTCCAGAGTTTGGGGCATTCTGCGGTGGCATGCTCATCTGAGGGTTCTGTTGAGCCCTCAGTATGTGACCCAGATCTCGTGCCATATTTTGGACCTGGCGCTCAAGTTGTGAAACCAGCTCAGGCTGATACGGGGCTCTATTTTCTCCCCTGGGCTGATCCCGGGAAGGGTAGCTATCCCTTCTCTGGTAGTACCCCTGGTTGGGAAGATTTTGGTACCCCTCCACCCTTGGCCTCCCCTCTCCCGGATTAGGTTGTCTGGGCTCATGGAATTGGGGAAAGAAGGATGGATGATTTTGGGGCTGGAAATTGGGCGGATACCTGGGGAAAAAGTTCTGCCCAGGATTTGGAGAATTTTTGCCCTCCTGTGGGAAGTTGGGAGGGAAGTTCCCTGAGTTAGGTGCTTGGCCGGATCCCCCCCTTGGGCTGGAGGAGTCCACACATAACCCAGGATTGGTCGGTTTCCCTTATAGCGGGGACTTACATAGTCAGGGGAGCGGGGGACCCCATTTGTGGGACTACCTCCTCGACTCCCTCTCTGTGACTGGCCCGAGAGCCTTCTGGGCTGTGAATTATTAGGTGCAGATAGGTTTTTAGGCCCCCCCATCTCCAAATCCAAAACGGGGGTGATCTTTACCTCTGCCACCTTGGCAGCAGCAGGGGTGCTGTTGGTTTTGGGATTTTTCTGGGTATTGCTTTTATTTTCTATGGGCTTCTGCACCTCATAGATCCGGGTAGCCTGTTCAATGACCCAGTCTAAAGATCTTTTCTCATGAAAATCTCTCACGAGCTGGTTCATTATATATTTGGGCAAGGCATGGAAAAATGTATTGACAAATTCTCTGCTGTCTGTGCGCACCCTTCTGGTGGTCTGCGCAAAGACACGTTTCAGTTCTTGCACAAATTCTTGTGGGGCCTGATCCTCCCCACATTGCAAATTGTAGGCTGCCTTGCGAGCCTCTTGAGGATTTCTGTGAACAGAAAAATGTTTCAAGATGGCCGCCTTATAGGTGGACCATCTTAAATGATTTTGGTCCTCCAGCCCCGCAAAGAAACTGGAGTATTCTGGGGAGAATGTCCATTTGACGTACTGGATGCAGCTACTGCTGTCCTTCAAATGGAAAGTCTCCATCATTTGCTCATAGAGCTCCAAGTGTTCCCATACGGAATACTTGGCGTTCTTATGATAAGGCGTGATAACACTCCTTATTGCCTTTATTTGCTTCAATGGGTCCTTAAGCAAGGCCCTTTTTGCCTTATTGGCCTTTTTGGTTCGGGTAACTCTGGTCCATTCATCCTCTGACTCAGAGGCACTGCTCCCAGAGGTTCCTGTCTGATCTTCCAGGTTTTCCCGGATTCTTCGAGCCTGGGAATGGCTGGCAGAATGTGGGGACCTGGTCTCCTGTGTCCTGTACCGTTCAGAGGAGTCTTCAGATTCCTCTTTGCTGCCAGGATTTGATGGGTACCCCCCACTGACTTAACTGGGCAGAGGTTTTCAGGATGCCCTTAATGGGCCTACTCTCCTGGGGTTCCCCACTAAATTGCACTGTGCTTGGGTGCCCATACCCGGATGCCCGCCCTTCCCTTCCTGGGAGGTACTGGCCTATGAGCCCCATGCTTCTGGCTGGATAGTAATCTGCCATCCCTGTGGCCCGGTGCTCATGTGCACCAGGGGACATGGGGGTGGCAGAGTCCAGGGACTGAGAGAGATAAAGGCCTCTGGTACTAGGGCTCCTGAGGTTACGCTCAGGAGCTCCCCTTTCCCAGCGAACCTGGTCTCTATCCGCCCCTGCTCCCTGTTGCAATGCAAGAGCCTGCGCCTTCAGTTCCTCAGTTAAGGCCTTACTAGACTCTATCAGTCTCTCCTGCATTGCTACCTGTTGTTGGAGCCTGTCATTGTGCTGGCAGAGAGCCTCATTCTCTCTCTGCATTTCCTGATTGGTCCTGGAGCACTGAGCCAGTCTTTGCTGCAGGAGGGTTACCTCCTGAGCTGTGTCCCTATTGGCCTGCACCTGTCTTGCCAGAGCCTCCTCCACCCTCCTGGTGTGCTCTAGCAAGTCCTGGTGTTCTTTTTGGAGGTCACCCAGTCCCTGGTGGGCCAGGTGATTTCCTTCCATTTTTCTCCTTAAGTGGCAGACTTCCTGGCCTAAGGTGTCCCTTTCCTGACCAAGAGCTTGAATTTGTGACGCCAGGTCGTCCCTTTGCCTTTGGAAGGCACCAGCTTTCTGGCGCTCCTGATCAAACTCTGCCTGGGTATCCAGGTCTTTCAGGATCAGTTTATTGCTCTCCTCTTTCTCTCTGTCTAGTTGGATTTGCAGGGTGGCTACCTGCTCTGTGCATGCCCTGTTGAAATTGATCTGTTGCTCCAGCTTTTTCTGGCTCTGCAGTAGGGAGTCCAAACTGTCTTGGCGTTCCTTCTGCAAGGCCAGAATTCTGGTATCCTGGTCAGCCTTTTCCTGTTGCAGGATATCCATATCCTTTTTTATTTTAATGATGTGCTGTCTACTCTCATTTTCGGACTCCTGGCTTCTGTGCAGCCTCTGCTCAGAAGAGTCCAGATCAGATTGGGCCTTCTGTAATGCCAGCAGTTGCCTACTCGCCAGATCTTGGCCTTCAGCACATTTGTCCTGCATGGCTCCCATATGTAAATATAAATATGCCGCTACCCTGGCAATCTTGTGGTGCTCGTCCTTGGCCTTAGGGGCCATATATAGTTCATTCAGGGCCACATGTAGGGGACCCTGATCTCCCCATATATCTGACCCTGTTTCAGTGATCTGGGGTGCAATTGCCTGCAACCAGACCGTCTGGTCCTGATGAGTTCACTCACCTCTCATAAATAGCTTATGTAAGAAGTGCTCTCTGGCTATTTTCATATCTACGAAGGTCGTCATTCTGGAATTTGAGTTCCTTCCTGACTTACAGAAGTTTGTATTTTATTTTTGCAAAACAGACCTTTTCCTCAGAGCGTTCCTTTGAGGAGTGCTTTACAGCGTAACACAGCGTGGTGATCCGACCGGATATGTGTATCTGGTCAGCTGGCACGCTATATTAATCTGCACAAGTGATAGATCTAACCCAAACATCCCGGACGAGCCCCCAATTTGTAAGAGGATTCAATTCAACACTACAGCTAAGTCAATGCCTAGTCTGGGATACTGAATGGAAACCCTTATTGATATATCTTTACGTCCAGTTCATGAGTTCTGGATGACTACCCCTATATAACACCCCTCTCTTGGAATCCCCCTGACCCCACTGAGCCCAGAAGTAGTTCTGTTTTGCAAGTTTAAACGGTTTATTTGATAATTTAAACAATATATATATAAATATATCACACTTTATAATAAATAAATAATTGAATATCACACTTAATCTGAGCAGTAATCAATAATGGATCCCCGGCACTAGCACACTTCTTTATAATCAATGATGAGTGGTTATAGGATGGATACGATAGCAACAATTCTTTTATGGTTTCAAATGGATGCAATGTGGAATGAAATGCAGTACAGAAAATAACTTGATAGGATTTCAGCAAAAGACAATGTAATCACTTTCTTGGACAATTCACCCCCCCCCCTTTATGCAATGTAAGGAGATGAATAGAATGGGAGTCAGTTCTTAGGAATGCAATCAAATAGAATTCAGTTAAATTCCCCCCCAGCAGCTTATACAACAGATAGGAGTTTTGAAACACAGACCCAAGTGCTTTGAATATGGTGACAATGCCGTGAGAAATATGCTGAAATACTTTTAATTCCCTTCAGGAGGTTCAGGGTGAGTGGTATCTAGTTAATATTAGTCCAGGCTCACTCTAGCAATGATTCAGGGATGGTTCTTAAGAGGCAAACGAAATTTAGTAGTTCAGGCAAAAGCAGCTATCTTTTTACAAGTAAAGAAATCGGGCCAAATCGCGGCAAAATTCACGGGTGCGAGAATCGTGATTATGGAGAAAGTATAAGGAGTAGGTCAGTTCTGGGCTCGTTGAAAAGCTGAGATTCTAAGCTTTCAGAGGAAAGTTAAACCAAGTTCATAGCCCAAACGGTTCCAGAGATACGGACGATTAAATAAAGGTAGTTTTTCGGATTTGAAATTTTAATAGTTCAAAGCGACAGGTTACAGCTTGCAGTTAGAAAATGACAGGTGACAGCTTTGCAAATGACAGGTGACAGTTAGGAGGCAGTTCTGGTGAGATTAAAATAGTTTGGATTAGATTATTTTAACTAAGAGATTGGTTCTGCACAGTTCTGCTAGGTACTCACAATATATTTTTGAATTAGGACTCCCCACGGATCTGGTCAGGTTTTGGACTGGACTCCGGTTCTGGTCTCGGCACTTCACAGTGATCTGGGTCAGCTCTCTGGTTCTGCTAACAGCGGTATGGGTCACTCTGGATCTCTGGCCTCTGGTTCTGGATCCTGGATGTAACACTGCTTTCTGGGTACTGCTACCGGTTCTGGAGATTGATGGATTTGAAGTCTGGATCTCTGGATGTGAAGTTGTCGGTCAGCATGCTCCGCAGCAAATGGAATTGAATGTCCTCTCCAGCTTCCAGTGGCTCTTTTTATGTCTTTTGAAAGTGGGTGTGTGTGCAGCATCACTAGCCAGCCCCTCTTTCAATTTGTCATTGGCCCAATTCTCCCCTCTGCCATGATTGGGGAAGGAACTGTGAGTCAGAGTGATGCTGTAGGTTTTATGGGTCAGAGGATCCTCCCCTGGTCAGTTTGCCCACAAATCTATATTTGATCAAAATACTCATTTCTCAAATACATAGTGGTTTGTCATTGCATGTACATATTACCTATCTCATGAGGTAGTCTCTATCCCAAATCTGCTCTTCCTGAGGGCTTGCATTCAGAAACGGCAACATTTTCGATTTTAGTGGGTTATGCAACCTTGGTTCTTCATTAAAAATTATACACATATACACGGCCTGTCCTTACATACTCCAGTAAATTCCCATGTCTCTAGCTTAAACACAGAGTCTGTAGTATCCATAAATAGCGGGGTTTTGCCCCAGAACATCACACAAATTCCCAACGCGTCTTAAAACGTGCATAGAAAATTCACAAGAATTATGGTATCATTTAAATAATTTTGACAAGTCCGCACCATGAGTTATACATCTTTTTTAGAATCATATTCTGGTCAACAGGGGTGTGTCTTTTCAGGTCACATGGTGTAGAAACCAGTTTATCCAGTTTCTGCCAAGCTCAGAGACCATGCCCCTCCCAGCTTCTGCCAAGAGGAAGATATTTTACGGTCCCCCTAATAAACCATCTGCCTGGGCCCTGGAAGGCCCATTGTTCAAAAGGAAGCCATTTATGACTACCCTAATAAACCATCTGCCTGGGCCCAGGACAGGCCTTTGTTCAACTCCCTGTAGCTGCTCCACCCCTAATCTAATCAGAGAGGTGACAACTCCTTTTGGCAAGGGGAAGAGTGGCTGAGCAGGTTTTAACTCCTGTGGGGGTAGATGTCAGGCAGAATTCAGTTTCATTAAGCCAGGTTTCAGAAACAATGTCACTTTTTGTTCCCCAGTTTAAGTCAAGACAATTTTTACATATGCAGCTAGAATGCTGATTCTAAGTTCAAAACTATGACATTTCAACAGTGACAAACTATGTGACACTCAAAAGTAGGTCACTCATAATTTAAACATTTTCGATTTTTGGTAGTTTTAAATCCAGTTTCAGTTAGGCTGCTGCAGACCTGCAGAGCTCAGCCAGTCTTGTTATGAACATTGTTTTGGGGCTCTTCAACTTCCCAGATTTAGTATGCACACATACTTCATTCTGCCAGATGTCCGCTGGTGTTCAGTGAGATTTTTGGATATGTTGCAATGTTTGAAAATAGGCATTTTGAGCTGGCATTCAGGGAAACAAAAGGTGATTTTAAAGTGCGGTTTTTCCTTTGGCACACATTTCAATCATGGCACCCCAGCCCATCCTGCTCGCACTGGTGGGTGGCAAGTTAGGCAACCATTTTAGTGTGCACAAACCGTGGTTCTCCTGGATTCTGGCGCACATGTGGGCTTTTTGGCCATCTTGGATTTTCTAAGCCCACAGCGCCAAATGTTGCAGCATGATAGCTCAAACGTGGGTCAGGACACCCAACAAAGCAAATCCTGCCCCCTACTCCTTTCTTTTGCCAAGAACAGATAACCTTTGTTCCTTCTAATTTGATGCACTTTATTTCTTTATTCAAAAATTGTAATATTAATGATGCTACTACATTATTTTCTTCGGTGGTCAGTCAAAATGTCGAAAAAAAAGTCAAATGACAATAATGTCGAAAAATAAATGTCGAAAAAAAAAAAGTCGAATTCCCTCTTTTTTAATTATATATTTATTTTGGGGTCCGGGAATAAAAAAAAATGGGTAAAACAAAAACAAAAAAAAGGGGGGTTGAGGAGGGAATCCCCCCATTTCGAATAAAAAACATCATAAAAAAATGCGACTTTTTTTTTCGACATTTTTTTTGACATTTTTTTGTAATTCGACTTTTTTGTTTTCGATTTTAGCACTATAAACCACTTTCTTCTGTCTTCCTTCTTGGAAGAAACCTCATCCTTGCTTGCTCCCAGTCCCAGGCCTCTCTGTTCTCCTTTCTGAAATGCATAGCATACATGGAAAAAAATCCAAACTTCCCACTGATCTTAATTTCCTTTCTTCTATTCATACATCTTAGAATACTACTTTATACCATCCATATTACAACTCAATTTCCTCAATCTTGGCGTCTCTTTTGCATTTTAATTCTTTTGCCACCTCTGTCTTCCCCTGATTTTTTGTTTCTCTAAGACTCACTGCTTCGTTTTTGTGTCATATTTCACTTGTATAATTGACGCAAATCGCTCTCATTTCATAGTTGTTATGTTATGCTATGTTACGTTGACTTACACCATGCACGGTTACCATGATCATAGTCTCCAGGCACTAACGTGCCTCTGTATGATAGATGGTGAGGTGGGTAACTGAGGGAAGAGGCATAGGATAGAAATTGTGCTTCTCTATTATGTTTGGAGAACCAGGAGAAACTGCCATCTGCGCATGTCAGTTTTCTAAGTGAGTTTTTATTGTGTGCACTGGCTTGTTGTATCCAGAGGGCTAAGGCCAAGTGTCTGGGATTATTTGTTGTTTGCGAAAGTTTCTTACGTTAGATGTGTGTTTTGTGTGTGGTTTGGCAGGCCCTTAGGCTGTGTGTGGTACTTGGGAAGAATGCGAGAGAGGAACAAGAACAGGAATGGTTAGTACATTGTCTGCCCTCGTAAAGTCATACACAATTGTATAGGTAGCCAATCGTACATTGGCTACCTACAGAATTCTGCTAAGTGCAATACATTGGCTAGCCTGAAAATGCTAATAAGTGCCATACTTTGGCTACCTTGGCAATTATTCTTAAATTCAATACATTGTCTACGCTGGAAATGCTTCTAAGTTCCATACATTGGCTACCTAGGCAATTCTAATAAGTGCAATACATTGGCTAACTTCAAAGTTCTTCTATGTGCAATACATTGGCTACCTCTGCAATTCTTTTAAGTTCATTACATTGACTACCCTCTAAATTCTTCTAAGTGCAACACATTGGCTACCCTGAAAATGCTTCTAAGTGCCATACACCGGCTACCTTGGCAATTCTACTAAGTGCAATACTTTGGCTCCCTTTGCAATTCTTCTAAGTGCAATACATTGGCTACGTTCACAATTCTTTAAAGTGCAATACACTGGCTACCCTTTACATTCTTCTTAGTGCAATACATTGGCTACCCTGACAATTTTTCTAAGTGCAAAACATTTGCTACCTCTGCAATTATTTTAAGTGCATTACATTGGCTACTCTCTACATTTGTCTAAGTGCACTACATTGGCTAACCTGAAAATGCGCCTAAGTGCCATACATTGGCTACTTTGCCAATTCTACTAAGTGCAATACTTGTCTTACCTTTGCCATTCTTCTAAGTGCAATACTTTGGCTACCTCCGGAATTCTTTAAAGTGCAATACACTGGCTACCTTTGCAATTCATTTAAGTGCAATACACTGGCTACCCTCTAAATTCATCTTAGAGCAATACATTGGCTACCCTGACAATGATTGTAAGTGCAATACAAAGGCTACCACTTCAATCCTTTTAAGTGCAATACATTGGCTACCCTGAAAATGCTTCTAAGTGTCATACATTGGCTACCTGGGCAATTCTACTATATACAATACTTTGGCTACCTTTGTGATTCTTTTAAGTGCAATGCATTGGATACCTTCGTATTTCTCTAAAGTGCAATACACTGGCTACCTTTGCAATTATTTTAAGTGCAATACACTGGATACCCTCTAAATGTGTCTTAGTGCAATATATTGGCTACCCTGACAATTATTCTAAGTGCAATATATTGGCTACCTCTGCAATTCCTTTAAGTGCATTACATTTGCTACCTTCTAAATTTTTCTAAGTGCAATACATTGGCTACCCTGAAAATGCTTCTAAGTGCCATACATTGGCTACCTTGGCAATTCTACTAAGTGCAATAATACTTTGGCTACCTTTGCGATTCTTCTAAGTGCAATACATTGGCTACGTTCACAATTCTTTAAAGTGCAATAAACTGGCTACCTTTTGCAATTCTTTAAAGTGCAACACACTGTATACCTTTGCAATTCTTTTAAGTGCAATACACTGACTACCCTCTAAATTCTTCTTAGTGCAATACATTGGCTACCCTGACAATTATTCTAAGTGCTATACATTGGCTACCTTCACAATTCTTCTAAGTACAATACAATGGCTACCCTCACAATTATTCTAAGTACAATACATTGGCTACCCTCGAAATTCGTAAAAGTGCCATACATTGGCTACCCTGAAAAATCTCTAAGTGTAATACATTGGTTGGATATGGAGTGCAGTGAGGTTCAACACAGTGGTAAAATTCTGTGGGAGTGAATATAGTAACACATGAGTGGCAGTATTTTGGAAGTGCAGCACTGGGCCATGCTCTGAATTCCACCCTGTTTCTCCAAGTTCTACCCCAGCCAATATAATTATGCCATCTTATTCCTCCCAATCTGTATGTTCTTTTTTCCAGTCCCAGACACTGACATGGTTGCATTTCTGAATCACTCTCATACTACTTCCACCCCTTCTGCTTCTCTACAGTGTGTAATCATTCCAATAGTTTAACCTCTCATGAACCCACATCTCAATTTCCTCTATAATCTTTTCTTATTCTCTTATCTTTCCTTCAGACTATAAACATGCCGCCATCATTCGCTTTGTGAAGAAATAATCAGGGGACCCTTCTCTATCCTCTAATTTGTGACCTCTCTCCCTTCTCTCTTTTTTATCTTTTTATCTAATAGTCTGCAACTGGTAGTACATTTACAACCCTCCTCTATTTTCAAAACACACTCTTTTCATATCAGCCTGTATTTCAACCTTCTCACTCAATTTAAATAACACTTCTTCATGTCCCTAACTAGTTAATTTTAGTTTGGCAAACTAAATGTACATCTTTTCTTAGCTATTGGTTCTTTTTTTGATACAGTGGACCAATCTATTCTTCTGTCTACCCTCTCTTCTTAAAGATGTTCTGGGACTGTTCTTGAATGGGTCTCGTCTTACCTGACTTACCCAGTTTCTTTGGCTGGGCAATCCTCAACCACTTTTCCTATTCACTCTGCTGTTCCTCAAGCTTTATAGTAGGTATGTTACATTTATTTCTCCACTCTTCACTTCTCTCTAAGGTTATTTTCATCTTTCGGTCTGCCATGTAATTTCTATGTGGATAACTCACCGATTTACTTGGCCTTTGGCCCTTAGCCGCAGCCCCTGCGGTTAAGGGTTCCCTAGGCAAAGGGTGGCCCCTACTTGGAGGCTCTCTGTGTCTGCAGGTGTCTGCAGGGGACGCCTCCTGCCTGTCACACACCTCCCTTCTGTCTACCCAGCTCCTATAGACGGTTGCCACCTGATGTTTTGAAATTGGACCATATCAGTACCATTATACAATTCCATTGCGAATCTGAGGTCTTCCTCCCTCTATTCAGGATTCTCAAATTTAGCTGTGTTTTTTCTCATGTTATAATATGCACTGTCTCAGTATTTAAAATTGCTTTGTGAAACCTAGGCCTTCCTCCCTCTATTCAGGATTCTCAAATTTCGCTGTGTTTTCACTCCTGCCTTATAATGTGCATTGTGTAAGCTCCTTAATCCTGATTGTCGTCATCTTGTCCTATTGTGCAGCCTGCTTGCCTCCCACTGTCACGACTGCCTACTCTAGTGTTCTGCTCTAGTACCTTCTCCTCTCTCCTCTCCCACCTACTACATGGTGCTCTCTGTCTCTCCTATCTTCTCTAACTTCTTCTCTATCGTCTATCCTGCTCTCCTCACTAAATCTAGTAGGAAGAAGTTTAAAAAGGACTTCCTGGTCTCCAACCCAGGTCTCCCTATAAGCTGACACCTACGCCAGTGCCTCCTCTAAGGAAACTCTCACCGACATCCTGTCGTTCCTTCGCCAGACCTATGGACCTTTCATATGGTATCTGTGCTCTCTCCTTTCTCCTCTTCTCCCATTAATGGTGGCACCCGTTGGGATGCCCACTTGGCCTCCTTCCATTCCTCTAAGGTCATCATTAATGTTTACTCAAATGGGACAGTCTTGGTCCAAGGCCCTCAGGCAAACCTTCACCTCTTTGATAGACGCTTCCCACGCCTCATCAATTTCCTTTCTTCTCCTGCTGTCCCCTCTCCCCTTTCCACTGCGACCTCGCCTCCCCCTCTGCCTCCTCTTTGGCACCTTGCCTTCTCCTTCCCTCTCTGCCCCCTCTCGGGCTCCTTCTACACCTCTGTAGGGCGTACCTCTAACCTGTACCCCTTCCCGGAGGTCCTTCAAGGATGGCAACCATCTCCATATTGTCCAAAGAAAGAATAGAGTGGGCACTACGTTGTAAGTTAATTCACTAATTCAAACTTAGTAAAGTATTTGGTCCTGTCACCAGATTCCTCCCCGTTGCAAAGGGAGGTATGAAATAATATTACGCTGTCGACTGGTTAAATTGCACCAGTCTGCTGGAAGGACCTTTGTGGATATCTCACTAATTTGCTTTAAGTAAATGTTCAAAATTTTCCAAGAATTCTTCAAAAATAATAATAAGTTCAATTAGTTGTAACCAAAAAATCTTTTATTTAGAAATCTGCATTTGTCTGAGGCCTTTAGCAAGCATTATATTGTCCAATGCATTTCGGTCTGTGCTAGACCTTCATCAGGGACTATTAGTGATCAAAAGATAAAGAATAAAAAATAAAGATCATGTTATCTAATATGTTAATAACAGCATACGTGTTCATTTAATCCAATACAACATTTTACATTGTACTTAAAGTTTGCTCCAAAATGTACCTGTATTAAACGATGCTTCTAATCTTAGGCCTGTTTGTATTCAATTCCTTATTGATTACAACTAATTGAACTTATTATTATTTTTGAAGAATTCTTGGAAAATTTTGAACATTTACTTAAAGCAAATTAGTGAGATATCCACAAAGGTCCTTCCAGCAGACTGGTGCAATTTAACTAGTCGACAGCGTAATATTAACCATCTCCATATTGCCACTCTAAAGACTCGCTCTGCTGTCAAACACTCCTCTGATATCTGCCGTCTCCTGGAGAAACTTGACCTCAAAGTCCTTTGTCTGACCGAGACATGGTTCATGGCCAGCTCTGTCACTTGCTTTGACACGCTCCTACATAATGGCTACAAGATCCTCTCCACACCCAGGTCCAACCGTTCTGGAGGGGGTGTAGCCCTGATTTTCCCCAGTGGATTCCCACCTCTGTCACTCCTACGCAGTCCTACTCCTCTTTCGAATGCCTCATCTGCAAGCTCTCTCTCTCCCCCAGCCATTCCCTTACTGTGGCTACTATCTATCGGCCACCTGGTCAAATCTTCTCCTCCCTCTCTGAGTGGGCAGACCTCTCCTCCTCAATCCTGGCCTCAACCACTCAACTCCTCCTTCTTGGAGATTTCAACATTGATGTGGATGCCTCCTGTCCTCCCTCAGGAATTTTTCGCGACCTCTGCTACTCTCTCTCACTCACCATTCTCCCCTCTGGCCCAACTCACTCTGCAGGGCACACTGTGGATGTTCTGATCTCCTCAGACCTTCCCCTCTCTGTCCCTCTCTCCATGCCTCTCTCCTGGAATGATCACTTTCTCTTCCCCTCCCACCTCACCCTCCCTATTCCTCAAGCCAAGCCACCTACATCACTGCCACCACCTTCTCAGTCATCCAACCTATTAAGCACGTTGCCGCCACTTTCTCTCCCCCTCCTTCCCCTTTGGCTGGTTCTCACCCTGACAGAGCCCTCTCCACGCTCCACTCTGCTATATCTGATACTCTTGGCATCCTTTCCCCATCATGAGAATCCACCTGAAGCGCAAAGCCAAGTGCAACCCTGTTATGACTCAGACCTCATCACCCTAAAACGCAAGTGCAGGGGGGAGAGCGGGAAATGGCTTGCTTCATGTACACCCTCAGACAAACTGGCCTGCCGCCTGCTCCAAAGGTAATACCGCTCTCTGTCCTAACTAAGAAGAGAGCCCATATCCAAGCCCGCATCTCTGCGGCATCCAAAAACTCGGCTGAACTCTTTAAAATGTGCAAGGAACCGACCAATCCTGCCGCAGTCTTTACCTCTCCTGTCCCTTCCCAGGCCCTCTGCACGCACTGGCTTCTCACTTCATTTCAAAAACTCAGGAAATCCTGTCCTCACTCTCCCTCTATCGCCTCTCTCCCTCTAGTCCCTGCTCTTCCTCTGGCCCTTCTGTAGCCACCCCCTCTTCTCTCCTACTATGCCTTTCCCCTTTTCTCTGCAGATGAGGTTTCTAGACAAGTCCGATCTATGAAAGTCTTGTCAAAACAGGTTCACCCCTGTTCCTCCATAACTTTCAAGGACCACATCAACTCCCTGGCTCCTGCCCTAGTTGATTTCTGCAATCACTCCTTCGACACTGGAGTCTTCCCATCCCCCCTGAAGCACTCCCTTGTGCACCCTCTTCTTAAGAAACCCTTTGCCGACCCCTCCTGCCCGGCTAACTATCGCCCAATCTCCATCACTCCCTTCCTGGGTAAGCTCTTGGAGAAACTGGCCATCTCCCAGCTTAATCTCCACAGTGAATCTATTGGTTGTCTTCATGACCATCAGTCTTGCTTCAGAGCTGCCAGAAGCATGGAAACTGCTCTCCTGGACATCTGTGAAGACCTGCTCTCCAACCTTGACTCTAACACCCCGTGCATTCTCATCTTGCTTGATCTCTCTTCTGCCTTTGACACTGTCAAGGATACCATCCTGCTCAACCGTCTCTGTGATAACCTGGGTATCATTGGTCAGGCTCTGGCGTGGCTGACTTCTTTCCTCTCTGACCGACCCTCCCAGGGATCTAACCTCTCTCCCTGGCTGTTCAACCAATACCTGGCACTCCTTGCCCACCGCATCGCCGCTCTCTGCCCCAACCTGCTCATTTTCAGGCTACCCACGGCCTCCTCCTCTCCTTCCCTCATTTCTGACTGTCTGTCTGCCATCCAGGAGTAGTGTGCCACCAATGACCTCTGCCTTAATGCCAGTAAGACTGAGATTCTAATATCGGCACACCCACTCCCTCCTTCCCTGCAGCTCTCTGGCTGGCCTCTCTTGGCCCTCTTCCTGCTCTCACCTGGAAGGCTAAAATCCTCGGGGTCATCTTCAACTCCTCACTCTCCTTCTCTCCTCACATCTCTGACATCTCTAAGAAGTCACACTACCAGCTGCACCTCCTCAGAGGTATTCTTCCTTTTCTCTCCTTCCCCCAGAAGCTCACTGTCTCCAGAGCCCTGGTTCTCTCTAGGCTGGCCTATTGTAACAGCCTCTATCTAAATCTGCCTGCCTCTACTCTCCACCCTCTGCAACTTACCCAGAACAGGACTGCGAGACTTGTCCTTGGCCTCAAGCCCAGGGATCGAATTTCTCCAGGACTGAAATCTCTGCACTGGCTCCCAGTGGCTGCGAGGATTAAGTTCAAAACCCTCTGCATTGCCCACAAGGCCGTCTGGGTCCGCAATACCTTCAACTCTCTCTTCCTAAATATCTTCCTTCTCGAGCTCTTTGCTCATCCGCCTCCAACTCCCTCAGGTTCAGTAGATTCTCCAAGCAACAAGTTGGTGGTAGATCTCTCTCTTTGGCAGGGGCCTCCCTCTGGAACAGCCTTCCTGCCTCCCTGAAACTTAAGGAGAACCATCTCCGGTTCCGGAAGCACCTCAAAACCTTCCTCTTTGCTTCTGCTTTCTCTCCCCCGCTCCCCTGCTTAATTCCTGACAGAAACTGCACTGGTTACCTGGCCACCCTTTCTGATCTCGGGCCCAGCCCCATCAGTTGCCCAACTGCACTGCCTCCCTGGCAACCCCTGCACCTGGGGACTGTTTTCTGTATCCCTACAGTCCCCCTACCAGCACTTATGTCTGCACGTACCTTGCACTTGCCACCAGCTGGCTGTTTTTATTTATCTTATTTATTCTACTATCCCATGTACTGCACTTTCCCCTCTTCCTTCCCCCACGCACTTTTCCCTTTCCCCCTTCCCATGCACTTGCGCGATCTGAATGACACCTGGCCTAGTAGGATCGCTGTCTGTCTTCCCTTTGTTCCCCCTCCCTTTCCTTGTCGTGCCTTGAAACACTTGTGTATAGGTGCGTTATAAATGCCATATCAAATCACATCATATCATATCATATCTTTACTTCTTTGTCTAACACAATTTATTCCACACTTTCCAACTATCTCTTAGATCTTCAAACCCGGGTGCTTTCCCATTCACTTCATCTTAAGCCTTCAAAAACTGAAAGTCTTTATTTTCCTGCTTCAACTCACTCATCTATACCTTCACCTACCTTCAATTATTTTCCCTCCTTTCCATCATCCTTTGAACACATCAGTGAAAAATACTGGGGTCAAACTTGATCCCTCCCTTTCTTTTCCGTTACATACATATGAATATCCCATTCTGCTAGATCAGCTTGCTTTTTCATTACCACATGGCTAAAATCTGTCTGTTTCTGACATTTCATGCTTCCAAAATCCTAATAACTACCCATGTTTTCTCTCACCCAGACTATTGTTCGGCACTTCCTGGCAATCTTCCAGTCAATGGCCTACCACCATTACAATCTGTTTGTATTTTCTCTATTCGTCTACTGTTCCGTCTTCCTTTCCGATCTTCTCCATTGACTTCTCTAGAATAGTTTTCACTTTTGTATGCACTTTCAATTCCTATACATAGGCCTCATCACGAGTCTAGCAGTAATCCTTAAATGCTGCGGTAGCGCTATTACCGCCGCATTTAAGGGTCCGCCAGATCATGGCTTTGGCGGTTTTCCCCCCAGCTCTGAGCTGGGGGAAATCCACGGCAAAATTGCCGATTTTCGGCGCGATTACCGCCGGCGGGAAATCTGCCGGCAGTAATAGTGCACATTTTCCTCATTGGGTCCAATGGGGAATGAGGAATTCCCGAATGGGCCCAATGGGGAATGGGCAATAACCCTTCCGCCAAACCCGTGATCCGGCGCTAATAGCGCCAGGGGGTTGGCGGTAGGGCTATTAGCACCGGCGCTAATAGCACCGGCGTTACCGCACAACTCATGATGAGGCCCTATAGACTGCAAATTAATCTGTGCTATCTCGCATCGCTGATGTCGCTACATATTTCATTTGATCTCCTTCCATCAGCCTTTCAGTATCTTGTATTTGTTAGCTGTTCCCCTGTTCTCAAACCTGTTTTCATGCTGTATCTTTTATTGCACCTAAACATTGGAATGCCTTACCTTTGCACTTTTGCTCTGCCTCTTCTAATGCAAAATGTCTTTCTCCCTCTTCTTCCTCTTGTTAAACTACTTCATTTTATCTCAGAGCTCTGTCAAATTCACATTTAATAATGCACCATGATTGATTTGTTGTGCAGTACTTTTGCAAAAGCACTTTGTAAATTACAATACATACAAAAAATGAAAATCTTCCATGAGTAGGGTTACACCTCTACTGTACCTGTTTGAGCACAATCATACCAACATATCTTGGTAAACCCAATTTGATCGAGAAAATAACCAAACATGAGGAGCAGGGGCTGCTGGGGTGTCCCCCGCTCACCATGTTCAGTATTTTATTTTTTAAATCAATTTTTATTAAGTTTTATATATGTAGTACGACATTACATAGCATGTGTAAGCATGAGTTAACAAAAAAAAACAATCGTAGCACCCCACCCCCCCGTCCCTCTCCCCACCCCCCTACAGTTCAACATCTCATTAGTTGCTTGTGGCTTGTTTGACAGACTTTCCTGAGACAGATGTATCGTTACACAATGCACTTGGCGAGCCGAAGTCCTGGGTCCGACTGGGAGAAGTTCACGATCAGGTCAGTGTACAATGGTCCAGTGCCCCTGGGGGAAGACCCCGGGCTCAGGCGCGGAGCGTTAAATTGATCGGCCATATTTGTCATAAAAGGGGAGCCAGATTTCCTCGATGTTGGACTTGGACTCATCGAGTAAGTGTGTGAGAAACTCCATGTCATATATGGCCCGCACCTTGGTCACCCACGTTTTTTTTCCCCGGCATTTCCGGGCGTTTCCATTTTTGTGCGAGGCAGCATCTGGCTGCCACCAACATGATTTGGAGCATATGGTCCTGAGTGCCCTCCTGACCTTCCCCAATGTCGATTCCAAACAGGACGAGCCAAGGGCAGGAAGACCGCTCAACCCCGTCCACCCCTTTGATCCAGGGAAGTACTTTTTCCCAATAGTTTTGGAGCACTGGGCATCCCCACCACATGTGGATGTAGTCCCCCCTCTCGGTCTTACATTTCCTGCAGTGTGGGTCATACCCTGGTTTTAGACCTGGCAATCCTCTGCGGGGGGTAATGCCATCGGTGTAGTATTTTGAGGGCTTGATGGCGATACTGGAGGGAGGCCGTGGATCGGTTGGCCCACCTGCACATCTCCGCCCACCTCTCATCATCAATCTCCTCTCCTAGGTCCCTACCCCATCGTGAGCGCGCCGGTGGAGGATCCCTGGGGACAGAGTACAGGAAGAGTTTGTAAAGGCGTGATATTATCCCCTACAAGCCCCTCGCAGATAGGAGAAGCTTTTCGAACTCCGTGAGATCCCTCCTGAGGGTGTCGCCCCAGGATGGCTTGGTGAGGACACCCTTGAACTGGAGGTAGCGAAAGGGGGACAGGGTACCAATTCCCAGAGCCTCCTCGAGGTCACTTAAGAGCAGAAAAGAACCCTTCACCCAAAGATGGCTGGTCCTGCTAAGGCCTGCCTCGAACCACGACTGATACGCCGCTGGTTCTGCTATTTTGGCCAGGAAGGGAGGGGCCCAAATGCATCTCAACGGGGATGGCCACGTCATGAGCCACCGATAGTAACCTCCCTCTCCCCACAGGGACCACAGCACCTTCAAGATTGGATGATTCAGGACGCTTCTGGGGATATTCTTCCTCGGGACCCAAAGCCATTCCTCTATTGTGACAGGGGCAAGGGGCCTGTTATCCATGGCAACCCATTGTTTTTTCGTATCTGGGGAGAAGTGATCAACCAAAACCCTCAGCTGAGAAGCTCTGTGGTACGTTTCCAGGTCAGGATAACCCACTCCCCCATCTTCCTTAGCCCTAGTCAACACTTCGTAGGAGATCCTATGCTTTTTGCCCGACCAGAAGACGTTGAGCAGGACTCGCTTTGTTTCTATAAAGAAGGTTTTGGGGATTATCACCGGGAGCATTTGGAAGAGAAATAAAAACTTTGGGAGGAGAACCATTTTTATGAGGTTAAGGCGCGCCATCCAGGAGAGCCCCGATCCCGCCCACCTCTCTACATCTCTTCTGATTGCGGACCAGAGGGGGGGAAGTTGGCTGTGTACAGTTCCCCAAGGTCACGCGTAATCTGTACTCCCAAATACCGGAATCCCTCTTCAGTCCGTCTAAAGGGGAGCCCTTTCACAAAGGTCATCTCCGAATCTGACAGGTTCCCACCCATAAACGCCACTGACTTATCCAGATTGACTTTATAACCCGATAACTCTCCATAGCGTGTGAGGCCCTGTAATAACCGGGGGAATGTTTGGGACGGTCTGGTGACGTAGAGTAGGGCGTGGTCCGCGAAGAGGCAGATTTTGCATTGCATGTCTCCCATCTGTACTCCCCTAATAGCCTTGTCATTGCGGACTGAGATTGCCCATGGTTCCATTAGTAGTACGTAAATTAGGGGGGACAGGGTACATCCCTGCCTTGTACCACGTTGGAGGGGGAACTCTCTCGATTCTGTCCCGTTTGCCACCACTCTAGCCGAGGGGGAGGAGTAAAGCGCGGCCATCCACCCCAGCCACCTAGGACCCATCCCCAGAGATGCGAAAACCTCCCCCATGAAAGCCCAGCTAACCCTGTCGAAGGCTTTCTCCGCATCGAGAGCCAGTAGGAGAGCCCCCTCGTCCCGGACCCCCACTGTGGCAAGTATATGGAGTGTCTTCCGTACGTTATCAGAGCCCTGTCTGTTGAGGACAAATCCCGCTTGTTCGGGGTGTATCAGGCGTGGAAGGCAGATCTCAAGTCTGGAGGCCAAGATTCTGGTAAAAATCTTGGCATCTAGGTTAAGGAGTGAGATGGGTCTATAGGACCCACATTCAGTCTGGTCTTTACCGGACTTGGGTATGACGGTGATGATGTTCAGTATTTTGGTATTTTGGAGGTGCAGGGGTGTCCCCTGCATCCTTGCATATGGCAGCAGGGGACAACAATTGCTCGGTCCCCGTTTTCAATGAACGTTCAAAACAGGGACCCAAGCAATTACACTGCGGGCAGTTCACCCGCGAACAAATAGTTCGCGAATTAACAACCCAGATCCCATATATTCACTATGGCGATGCCCGTGCAGCACAGCTGGTGAGGAACCTTGCATGGTGATCCAGGGGTAGTTGAATTTAAAGGTAAAATTGAGTGGCTTCCGGCTTCCTTTATGGAACCTTTGTTTCAAAGTACAAGTAGGCCCTTTCTGTGCACATCTGTCTTGGAAGGATGATTCACAGCAAAGATCCCCAGGAGAAGACACTGTCCAAATGTGTAAGAATGCTTTGCTACAGTGCTTACAACACCAATTTGAGAAAGAACACATGTATCAGGAAGAACAACAACAAGTCAAAAGTTTGGCAAATTGATTGGGAATGTCAAGCGCTAGAAGACTGATCATATCAATCGGCAGTACATATTTGGCACTTTTTGAAAGCTTTGCTTGCAATTCATAGGCAGTATCCAGGTAGGGGACTCAGTCATCTTGAACACAGAAGGTTTGCCAACAGACACAGGCAGCAGACCATCATCCACACAGATGCTTAAGGCCTGTCTACTGGACACTTCACCCAGCTAGAGGGATGATTACCCAGTATTGAATTAGTACAGCACACTGTTTGGGTAGCAGCACTGGTGAAGTTGCTGTTGAATCGTTACATTCCCCTGCCAGTGTGCAGTCTTAGAAAGTTTTTAGTGCATTCAGAGCTATTGTCTCTGACTGCATTAGAAGCCTCAAAGTGTCACATGTGGACCACTTGACATCTATACAAATGAAGAGTCACGTCACTGAGGGAGAATATGTAGTGAAATTGACCATAAGCCTGAACATCAGCTCTGATGACGATGATGATCGTTTGATACCCAGTACATGCCCGACAGCGAAAAGTTGAGTGGAGGTTTTTCCTGGTGCATATGGTTGGGAAAGGCATAGCTATAGTACTGACTAAGAGCGCTTGAATACTTAGTGCTTTGGTGTGAGTTATGTTTTTGAATCCTACTATAGTCTCACTATCATAAGCACCACTTTTCAAATTCTCACCCACATATCACAGCCACCGTCTAAAGTGCTGAGGTGATCCCACAGGGCACAGCCTTCCCTTGAGGTTCTGCTGGCCATTATTGGCAGTGCCATTGCCGCCAACATGGCTGGCTGGACGGGTGAGTAGATTTTTGTACTGCATCCGAGGGCCTTCCCCAGATTCATTGATGCGGGTCGTGGTGGTGGTGGCAGCCAGGGTTCTAGCGGGCTCTGTGGAGGCAGCAGCCTTCTTTGATGGTAAATGTTTTCATGCTATCTGTGAGTATGGCTCATCATGGCCATTGCCTGCAGAGCATGGCCCTGTCTCTTTCCTTTCTACCTTCTGGTTCATCCTATTCCTGAAGCCTTCCACCCTAGAAGACCTCAGGATCCTTCTCCACTACCTCTGTATCCCACTCTTCAACCTTCACCTCCTTCCCCTTCGGTAGGTCCTCCAAATGCTGGGGCACCACCACAGGCCATTCCCAGGAATTAGCCTCCTCTTGATGGGTCTCTCCTTAATCCTCAGCACCCTTACACTGTTGGGTGGAGATGTTTCCTCCTCAATGTACCCTAACCGCACAGGAGTCATCCAATGGTCTTCCTGAAAAGTGCTTGCTGCGACCACCCCTCCTCCATCTGTGGCTCATAGATTCCTGCTCCTACACTGAAGAGGATGTCCACAAGCCGTCCTGCCTCCCCTGACTCTCTGCTAATAGACAAGACCACCTATGATGGCTATGCCTCCTCACACTCCTTCCTTGAGGCCTCTCTTAATGCCTTGGCTCCTCCTCTGAATCAGAGTATCAGTGATGTTGTACGGTTGGGCCCACAAACCGGTGACAACGAGCAGCATGAGATACCCTCTCTTCCTCTATCACGGGCAAATCATCCTCTGGAAAGAGTAAATTCAGCCCCTCCCCCTCATTCTCCTCTTATTTCACCTTCTGATACCTTCCACGTTCTCAAGCTCTTCTTCAATGTCATAAGTTGTAAACCTTGAGAAATGAAGAACAACCTCTGTGTAAATTATGTGACACCACTTTGAGGCACAATATGATTAACCCAGAGCACAAGTGAACAATCCTACTATTTTACTACTATTTTAAGACAAACTATTGAGCTACGAACAACACTACATGACAAACTAGTCACTGCAACAGAACAACAAGTGGGAAGACCAGATGACAACAGGGTAAACGCATTTTTAGTGTTTCCTGTGTTTTGCTAGGGAAAATATTTGTGACTGGAATCTTCCAGGAGAGAGGAGGGAGTGTTAAAAATCTTCTAGGAGAAAAAAAAGGGAAAGCACAAGAGAAAAGGGCAGCATTTGTATGGTGTTGTTTTACAATGGAAACTAACACCATACTACAATAAAGGGTTAACAATACTGGCTGAAAAAACACGCTAGAGATGAAAAAAATAAGTACAAAAATACTCAAAACATCTAGAGCTCTAGAAAACTTCTCAAAATCCTGCTCAAATGATAAAAGATTAATGCAAACACCTGTAGCCGTGCCATGGGGGCTGATTCGCTCAAAACCTAGAAAATCCCACAATGAAAACGGATGTGCATTCGACCCTATAGAGTGGTTGGAACTTTATTTAGGAGGGTAGAGGGCTCTGACTGGCTAAAGGAACTCGACAAATATGTCTGAGGAGGCCTTGATTGTCCAATCGAACCACGCGAATACACTCATGGTTCGACTCGAGATCCAAAGTTCCTGATTGGATGACGCATTTGTCACATGATAAAACCGCGCCAAAAATGCATCCTATAATCATGGCAAAAAGTTTCCAGGAGCCCGCTGGCCTTTTTCAATGGACCCCGACGAGACCCAGCAATTAAAATGTGGAGGAATCTGGCATGACTCGCCATATAAAATTAATTATATCTTTATTTACTGACCCAAGTTTCAGATAATGTTATTACCTTCAACAGAGAGCATCCTGCTGCCCAGGTGGAGCCCTTGAGGTAATCGTTTTGGTCAGCACAGTGAGCAGGGAAAGGTGAGACTGAGGGATAAATAGATTAAATAAAAAAAGCTCAGACAGTCTTTTTCCACTTATCTTTTTTACTGCCAGGAAGATGCTCACAAGCAAACAGCCAATGTCTTGTGTTCTGAAATTAAGATAATTTCAATTAACATATCTGGACTCCACTACCTCCCAGCACCGAACATTTGCCAGATTCTAGCCCCTTCACACCTGCCTTCCTTTTATCGCAGAGTGTCGGTAGAGGCCACATTATTTTATATATAAATATATAGAGAGAGATGTATGTACTGTTGTTGAATTTGTATAAGGTTTTTTCTTATGTGAACCAATACAATAATTACAAAATCAACGAATTCAACAACTGTACACAAATCTCTATATAATACATAATTAGTTTCCAAACTTATAAATATGTCTCCATGAATCTCTTCTCACAGTTAACAAATCCCACACACATGTCTAATATGTATCTATTAAACTTAAAAAAATGTTATCGTAGTAATTAAACGGCCAGTGTTCCTTCCACTATAAATCCATTTCCAAAAATGATCATGTTTCAACTAGTTGATTTCATGTACAAAATGTAAAATAATGTTTTTCTCTTCATTATGTTTAAATTATATATTTCTATAGTTCCATGTTATTTTGAGAGCAATGGAGCGCTGTACAGGTCACAGAGAAAAACATGGATAGCGATAATCGAGCCGTTGGGGATGTACAAGTTAGCCAGAATCTAGACTAGGCCAAGGTGTTGTTGGTCTTCAGTTCTTTCATAAACTGGTGGACATTTTAGCAGTACATATTGCCTCTGTGATGGGGTTCAGGGGACTGGAGTGTAGCATACAAAGGGCTGTTTCCTGTAATTGTTTATTTGTAAAGCGTGTATACACAAGTGAAGTGCTTCAGAGTGCTTCAAGGCGGGAAGGGAACAAGGGAATACAGTCGTCATTCTTAGGCCTTAACGTTTCTGTATGATCTAACAAAAATAACTAGCATAATAGGCCAGAGGCATTTCTACGGTATCTGGTCATTGCATCGAATGCAATAGCATCGAATACCATACCAGAGGAAAAAAAAGCATTGAAAAAAAAAACATCAAATGCTTTTCTTGTTTTAAAGGTAAAGGGTTAAGTTTAATTAAAATGGGTTTTAAAGGTTAAACAAAGGGTGGGTGGGAGGGGGCCCTCCATTAAAAAACATTTTTTGAAGCTTTTTTTTCTCTGGTATGGCATTCGATGCTATTGCATTTGATGCAATGACTAAACACCATTTCTACTAGTGCACTCAAGTGCATGACAGGAGGGAAGGAGAGAAGGGGGGGGCAGGAGAAGGGAAGAGCAAACCATCAATGAGCTGCCGTGCTAGGTCAAAAGACTTGTCAGATAGTCCAAGTGCATGACAAGGGTGGGAAGAGAAGGAGGGGAGGCAAGAGGGGGGAGAAGGGGGGAAAGGTCATACAGAACAATAAACTACCATACTAGGACTGGCGACAATCAGATTGATTGGTGATTGGTCGTCTCTAATAAGCCTATGCACATGTGTTCCAGGCGCAACCAAGCTAGGGAGGGGAGACAAAGGGAGGACAGGACAAATAATCTTGGTAGGCCTAGTGGATTCACGGTCGTGCAAGTGCGCAGACAGGAAGTGTGAGGGAAGGGGAGGGGGAACACATGCACCAATCCACCATGGGCCTGGGTTAAGTGCAGAGAGGTTGCCCCTCTCATAGAGCGTATTCTGAGTGCAGTAGTGCCAGGCAGAGTGCAGAGGCAGAATGCAAGTGTAGGACTGGCGGGGGAGCCTAGGACCTCTGAGGCTCTGGAGGTGCACCAGGCAACTAGTCAGCAAACGTGAGCAGAGTTGGGGAGGATAAAGGAGGAGGGAAGCAGGAGAGAGGCGAAAGGAGGTTAGCAGGGGAGAGGCAGAGAGAAAGAGGAAGTGAAGAGGAAGGTCTTGAGGAGTTTCTGGAACTTGAGGAGGTCCAGTTCAAGACAGAGGGAGGCAGGGAGGCTGTTCCAGAGGGAGGCACCTGCAGAGGAGAAAGATCTTCCCCCACATCTCTATCTGGAGGAACGTCTCACCTGCAGAGAGCTGGAGGAGGCCGAGCAGAGGGCTCTAGAATGAGAGGATTTAGGAAGAGAGCGTTGTAGATACTGCAGGCCATGGCCCCAGAAGTCCTTGTGGACTATGCAGAGGGACTTAAACTTAATGCTTGCATCCACAGGGAGGCAGTGGAGGGATGTAAGCACCGGAAAGATGCGGTCCCTGGACTTGAGGCCAAGGATAAGTCTTGCAGTTCTATTATGGATAAGTTGAAGAGGTTGGAGAGAAAAAGTAGGAAGATTGAGAAACGAGACTGTTGAAGTAGTCCAGTCTGGAGAGAACCAGGGCTATGGAGACGGTGAGCCTCTGGGGGAAAGTGAGAAAAGGTACAATAGCTCTGAGGAGGTGCAGATGGTAGTGGGACTTTTTAGAGATATCCAAGATGTGAGAGGAGAAGGAGAGAATGGAGTAGAAGATGACCCCCAGATTTTTTGCCTTACCGGTGGGTGAGGGCACAGGACTAAGGGAGGCTGGCCAGAGTGAAAGTGGGAAAGCAGGAGCATGGATCCCAATGAGGACAATCTCTGTCTCACTGGCATTAAGGTAGAGATCAATTGCAGCAAACCAGGGCTGAATTGAGGACAGACAGGGATGAGCAAAGAGGAGGAAGAGACCATGGGTAGCCTGAAAGAGAGCTGTGTGTCATCCGCATAACATTGAAAGTTGGAGGTGAAGGCAGAGATCCTGTGGGCCAAACCGGCCATGTAGACATTGAAGAACCAGGGGGATAGATTATATCCCTGGGTAACACCACAAGTAGAGAGAGTGATAGTGGAGAGAAAATACCAAAGTTCCACCTGGGAGGGATGATCTGAGAGAAAGGAAGCTAGCCACGCCAGGGCCTGCTCTGCGATACTCAGGGTATCATGCAGATGGGAGATCAGGATGTTGTGGTTTACCGTATCGAAGGCAGAGGAGAGGTCAAGAAGGATAAGGACAGAAGAAGAGTTAGAGTCAAGATTTGAAAGCAGGTCTTCATGGGTGTTCAGAAGAGCAGTTTCCTTGCCCCTGTATGCTCTAAAGCCAGACTGATGGTCATGGAGCCAGCCAGCAGTTTCGGTGTGGAGGGTAAGCTGAGAGATAGCCAACTTCTTCAAGAGTTTGCCCAGGAAAGGAGTGATAGAGATCGGGCGATAGTTTGCCGGAATTGAAGTGTCGGCAGAGGGTTTTTTGAGCAGAGGGTGCACAAGAGAGTTCTTGAGAGAAGTGTGGAAAACTCCAGTGGTGAAGGAGAAGTTGCAGAGGTCTGCGAAGGCCAGAGCAAGAGAGTCGATGTTGTCTTTGATGGTCTTGGAGGGACAGGGGTCCACCTGTTTGGAAGAGGCTTTCATAGACCGGACTTGTCTGGAAACGTCCTCAGGTGTGACAAGGGAGAGGGAGGAGAGAAGAGGGGCAGGGATGGGGGGGGCCGAGTGGGGCCCAAGAGATGATGGTGCATGAGTGGGTGCAGAGGAGAGAGAGGACAGGATGGCCTGTGTTTTGGCAGTGATGTGTGCAGCAAGGGCCATGCAAAGGGCTTTGGTGGGTGTAGTAGAGGATGGAGCTGCAGTAGGGTTGTCCATTTCCTTGCAGCCTTTGAAAAACATGTTGTTGGATGCCGTGGAGATGCAGGCTTGAATATAGACTCTTTTCTTGGACCAGATGCAGAGTCTAAATTGCCTTTGCAGAAGGCGGCAGCCCAGCTTGTCAGAGGGTGCACCTGAAGATCCCCATTTCCGTTCTGCTGACCGACACTTGCGTTTAAGGTAAGCTAAATCAGAGTTGCACCTAGAGTTGCAGTTTTTGACAGGCTTCAGTCGGACCCTCATGACAGGGGCGAGGATGTCAAGAGTGCTGGAGATGGAAAGGTGAAAGGCTTGGTTTTGTCCTTGCAAGCCTGTCTATTTTCCAGTCTTGTGTTTGTCTTACTGTGGGATCATTGTATGGCCCACAATGTTCTTATTTTAGCCATCAGGTAGGCTGGTGTACAAACAGTGATTGCCTTGTAAGTGAGGCACATGGTTTTCAAACAGATCCTATTCCGGATAGGGAGCCAGTGTAATTCACAGACGGTGGGGGTGATATGGTCACTTTTCCTAGAGGCAGTGATGAGACGGGCTGCGGCTTGGTGGACCGCTTTGAGGGGGACAAGTAGGCCGCCGGAAGCCCTGTGAGAAGGGCATCACCCCTTATGATATGCAAGATCACTGTAGGAAGAAGAGATTGCTAACCACAACGAACCCCATGGATTTTGTTGAGTGGGTGAGGTTACTATTGAACCCGTCCAAACACATTTTCGTCCAGCCGGATTTGAATGGGGTCCTGCTTAGAAGGTGGGCCCAGGAGTTTGAATTCTGTCTTGGCGGAGTTACGCTTTAAAATGGCCACACTCCTACTGGCCTTCTACAGAAATTCTGTACATTTCTTGCTCATTATGTGTCGGCTGTGTGTGATATTGATGCACAACACTCCCCCTACAAAACGTTTTTTCAACCCATTCCTATTTTAATAGAAAATAAAACACCCCACAGGTCTGTGATTAGAGAGGTTGCCCTTTTTTTCTCTTATAAAATATTTCCAGAAGATGAGTCTTGATGTAGCTTGCTTTCTCATACTGCCATTTCACTGCACCTGCTTAACCCCTTAACTGCCAGGCTGTTATGCAAGTCTATGCCAAAAGGACGAGCATACTCGTCCTTGGCACTTATGTAAAGTGCAGCCATTTCACAGCACCTGCTTAAAGTGCAGCTGATTTGACAGACGGGCGCGTGTGTCACTCAACACTGCTTGTAAGGTTATGTGCGAGAAGTTGACTGTGCCCAAAGGGGGCAGTAAATCCTGCCCCCATGCAAGAGCACGGGTCTTACTCCAGCAGAGTAAATACATAACAGAATGCATCTTCTCCCTTTACTGCCCAGTGAAAACCCTCTATTGCGTGGAATCAAGCAACTCATTTGGATTCCGGCAATTAAAACAATTAAGAAATACAAGAAGTCAATGAAGGGATAGATAATCTATTGAAGTGAGCAAATACAATGTACTGAGTCCAATTTTATATTAAACATAATCAGAGGGACAGGCAAGTTAAAGTAAAGCACCAGTAGCAGTAGTCAAAAGGTGTATTTATATTTCTCAATTAACATAACCAGTCGCTAGAAAAGTTACACACAAAATACACAATGTACTGTAGTTATTTAAATGACACCTATAAAATCCACAGTTCCCCGGAAAATAGTTCTCCCCTGCACCTTTTCTTCTTTATAGTTGTCATTTCTCTCTTTTAGAGCTGCATCAGTGAATCCAGCCATCCCATAATTATCTCTCAAATCAATACCCGAAAACGGCAATCTTACACATGGCCCCCAAGGGTGTTATCCATGTTTCTTTTTAAGAAATAGTGGCTGCAGCGATGCTGTGCTGAAACCTGTTTAATTGGCACAATCAAGTGAATAACTCTCCCCGGCTGGCACATGTCCCTCCCCTCCCCCAGTGGGTGTCCTTTCCCATTTATATGGATGGTCTCTTAGCCCACCCACATTCATTCACATCATTCTAATCAGTTTTCTTGAATGGCAGAGCACCATTGACATATCTCTGTAATTCCCTTGTTCTCCTAGGTATAAATGCTACATGTTTAATTCTCTAAGGATGTAAGTCTCGGGAGGATACTCAGGGGCAAGGCGCTCGCCTTGGAAGCAAGACGATGTGGAGCAACACAGGTTCGAACCCCGGATCCACACTTAGAAACCTCTGGGTATTAAGCGCGTTATAAATAACCAATCATATCAATGATATGGACTGATTTCTCCTCTCATCCCATCCTCTTCGAAAACTCTGACTCAATTGGACCCTCTGACCTCAATGGAGTGACAAGTGTTGCAGCCATTTTATCCTCACAATCACATTTTAAGGTTGTTCGAATGAGTATATATGGTTACAAATATTGTAATGTAAGTGCTAGTGCTGTAAAAAATAGCGGAACACCAAGCCTGATGTATCCATTCTACTTAGTGAACCAAGCATACAATACTATTGTTGCAAGCATATTTATCAAATATAAAGATCTGCAGTCATTCTTATAGCCCCCAAATGTTCTTTGTCTTATGCAAAGAAGTCAGGAACCTTCATTGATGCTATTTGTTCCTTTACCACTTTTAATAGGGCTATTTAAAAAAAAAGCACAGCAACATTAGACCAGAGTGTCCAGCTTGGAATAATAAACTTGTATCAGAAAAAAATTGAAATGGTTATTCTAGGTTTTTGATAATGTTCTTTGCTCACTAGGAAAAGTGTAATGCTCTTATTGTGACAACAAAATATAGTAATATAAGTAATCATTATAAGTGACCACTACACCATTTTGAAAAAGAGGTAATTTACAATGTTAGTAGAATGAAATAATTTCCTCTTCTTGATAGCTTATTTTGTGGGCTTGCCTGGTATCGGGCACCACCATCCAGCCCCTGGACTGCGATCCTACCTGTGTGCACTAGCGCATGACATCTGCCCTCCCGCCTGCCTTCTCGATTGGGGAAGAGTCACTGACTCCTTTTGCTGCCTGTATCATTGCTGCAGCCTGGGCTTGATCATCTGTTCCGCTTTCCCTCCCCCAACGTGCATGCAGCACTAGTCACCTGATTGGTCACGTGACCGCATAACTGTGAGCTCGCCCATGGAGCCTGCATTTGCCTGGTATCTGGCAAGTTGTCCTTAATCTTTGTATGTCCACCCATGTATTGTCTCCAATGATTGTTCCATGTAATCCCCTCCACCACCTGGTCAGAATGTCACTCAAACTCACCCCACTGTAAGAAGCTCACTGTTTCCAGTCAAATCCAGTGTTGTATCTATTGTACTTTCTTTTGTGATCAAAAGATCATAGTTCCTCCCTTTATATAAATAAATAAATACATCTGCCACTGCCATCTGACGTCAGGACTGAGAAACTACCTGTGTGCACTAGCGCCTGACAGCTGCCCTCCTGCCTGTCATCTTGATTGGGAAAGAGTCATTGGGCCTCATTACAAGTTTGGCGGTAGCCATGGAGATATTAGCTCCATGGCTGCCGCCAAACCGGGCTCCTTTACCGGGTTCCCAGAATGGGGAATTACTGGGCCATTCCGAGTTCAGAGGGTCCGGTAATTCCTCCCTCTGGGAACCCGGGCCCGGACCTTCCCCATTCCCATTCGAGCCCCCGTAGGGCTCAATGGGAATGGGACAGGGAGCTAACAATGGGGCGATTACGACCTGCCCGTTGTTAGCTCCCTCTTCCCCTCGCGGGACCCGGTAACGATGCCTGGTTTTACCAGGCGTCCTTACCGGGTCCCGCAAGGTGACCTCGTAATGAGGCAGAATGGTGTTAATGGGCCCGCCACCATTAGCGGAGCCCGTTAACCCATTCCGCCTCACTTGTAATGAGGCCCATTGACTCCTTTTGCCGGCGGTATCACTGTCACAACCGCAGACTTGATCCTCTGCTCTGCGCCTCCCTCCCCCGCGCTGCAGTGACTTGAGCTCTGGTTCCTTTTCTGTTTCTTGTGGTGGCTTAAAGTCTTCAACTTTCCCACTGACTCATTGCATTCCACAAGCCTCCATCTTGGGTCCTCTTCGCTTTTCCCTCTACACCTCCACCTTGTCCCATATTGTTTCGTCCTTTGGTCTTTCTGCACATTTCTATGCTGATCATTCTCAGCTCTTTGTATCTTTCTCCTATTTTACAGACACCCTTCACTCGACTAACTCTAACTGTCTGCTGGTCATCCAATCTTGGAAGAATATGCATTTTCTATATCTGAATGCTTTATTCAATCTATAATTCTTATATTCACACTCTTTGATGAATTATTCCTTGTGTCTCTAGTATGCCCTCCTTACACTATTGACTTTCATTTGAACCTTGTTTTCTGTTTTGCTTTCTTTGTATTACGTTTAAATGTTTTCATGGGCTTGCTCTGCCTTGTCTTTATTCGTTTGTTTCTCTGCATATCTCTTCTCGCTCCCTTCAATCTCAATCTCTCTTTTTGTTATCTGTTCCTAGGCCACTCTGTGCCCAATCTTGCTTTTGCACGTTCTCGCTGTTAGCTGCCATGCTGTGGAATTCTCTCCCACTGCACATCTTGTTTACGATTAGGCCGTGAGACAAGCTCAGGGGCAACGCGTTTGTCTTGGAAGGAAATAAAAAACATAGCAGCACATGATCGAATCCCGGACTCGTGCTTAGAAACTGGTCTCCTGAATTAATTGCATTATAAAAGAACAATTATAATAATTTTAATTATCCCCACCAACTCCCTTTTTTGCACACAATGCAAAACCCATTTAATTTCTAGCATGTCAATGTTCTCTCTTTGGGTTTATGTGGAATATTTATGAATTTGTACTGATTCTGTGTATTCAGAGCTTTGGTGAAAGCATCTTATAAATCAATAAATATAATACAATAAAGAGTATACACACCATTTTGTCACTCCTTCATGGTCAGATAAAACACAATAATCGGATGCTTTTGTGAGCAGCACTGAGTAACAAAAGGGACTGCTCAAAAATGTGGGAGGACTTGAGAGCTGCAAATTATTGAAGCATAGAGGTGGCGTCCTACCGCAACAACATTTTCTATACCTCTGCATTCATTTGTAATGCAAAGGTTATACCATTTAACAGGCCAAGTCTCAATGGAACTGTATATTCATGCTTAATGCAAATGAGAGCAAGAAAACACATATGCAGTGACTACTAACATATTTATTTAGCTAATGTCCAGTCAACTTGGGTATAATTTCCCATAGTGCTTTTTAGTTTTTTTGAAAGACACCTGCCTAATAATTGGCAGATCTTTTATGGAGACAGGGGAACAGAAAAAACAGAAAAAACAAATTTAACGGTTGGTTCAAATTCCTATTGGATGAACATAGAGTGCCCATACACAAACAAGAATGCAAGGCACTTATTCAGCAGTGGATTCTGTCAGGGTTACCCTTTATAAAAATCACATTTAGATCATGTAACCCTCATGTAATAACAGAACACCTAGGTGGTAAACAAATGATGTAACAGAGCAGCACAGCAATGTTTAATCTTCTGTGCAGCCACTGATTTGTTTGGTAGTGCTGTTGACCACGTGAGTTTGTACAGTGTGCACAAACAAAAATACAAATAAAGAAAATAATAAACACAGTTTCTGACCCTGCAACCTGATTGTTTGATCTTTTACAAGGTCTATCAGAACTCCAGCAGAGACTACATGCACACATCCCTTCTCCTGATATGGAGAATGTGCCCACAGTGTGATGGTGACATTCCTGAAGGACATATGCAATGGCATTGTATATCTCCCAGTCTCAGGCCATTCCCCAACACTCCTGCAAGTGACCGCCTGACTTATTGTCCTGGCCGCTTGACTTTCTGACTGGCTAGAAGAGGACAGGAGTGTGTTTTTTTCCCTCGTGTTTGTTTTTATAATGGATGTGGGATGGGAAGGTGGTGGGGATCGTGGCGGGGTCAGACTAGAGCTCCAGCTGTGACCCGGGCCAGCCCGATCCATGCAGGTCTCTCCCAGCTCTAAGAATAGCTCAGAACAAATGTGGAAAAAATGAATTAAGTGTCCCCCTACCATGCATAACACCCTGAACCCGTCCAAGCATGTGGCATGGGCTGGCCTATTGGATAATAGGGCAATGACCAAAGTCCCACTGATGGTTCTAGTATGAGCCAGTATTTTTGGAAAGAATGTGCCACTTTTTAGCTAGAGTAGGTCAATTTCATAAGTTACTACACTAGTTTTAACCAATGCTACTAAGCAAATATGCTTTCAAATGCACTATTTTCAACATATTTTACCAAAACACCCCTTTGGATAATACTCAAGCAGTCTGTAGTGGATAATAAAGAATTGTAATGTGTGATTGTGGGCCACGTTTTAATCGATTTCTGCACAGTCTGACCCTGCCCACCAACCTTCAAGCCTCAGACCCCTCAAAACAAATGCTCGCAGACTGGATTCGCCCTCTCCTGCCACTGAACGAAGAGGACAATGGGCAAAATCCCTCTACTCTGCACTCCTCACCACAGTACTCAAAGCCTGGATCAGACTCTAAGCTCCTGGAACGACAAGGCCCCTTCAGTGCGCTCACCGATTTTCCTCCCGGCCAAGCTGCATTCTACCAGCTATCTGCAGATGGTGACCCTATTGCATTTAAAGTCTGCAGTATTGCCTGCTTTCTCCTCATAAAATGCTGAGAGGCACTATCTCACATAAGTTATTGCAGGTGAGCGAGATACGTCCTCTGAAAAGAGCACTGTTGCTCCTTAGCAAGAACAATCCGGCTAATAGTATAGTAATTACGTTTCCAGCAAAACACACATAAGCACAGAAGAGCAATTTAGTAAAGAGCCATTCTAAACGGGGTAGCAGCAAAGATTTGCATGCAGCAAGCAGTTAACTGATTCAATCATTTAACAATTATTAGCTGGGGCGGGACAGGAAGTCAGGCAGCCGGAACAGGAAGTCAGGCAGCCAGAACAGGAAGTCAGGCGGCCACAAAATCGGGATCAAACCTTTGCAGGACCTGCCTCTGATACATCAAAGAGGCACACAGTTAAATCATTCTAAACCACTTAGCCAAAGCCATTTCTCCCCCTGAGCCAGTTGCATGTGAAGGAACACGTTTTGAACATCCCTCTCAGTGCTCTCCTTGCAGGGAAAAGTCATTGCTTTTTTCACAGTTTCTGGAGTAAGCCATTTAAGAGGGAGACTGCCTGTGGACTGGCCTGGGTAGTAGCACTAATCAAATTGTTCTCCCTAATGGCTGCTCTTTGTGACAAAGTTGTTGACTTACCAGCACACAGTGACCATTTTTTCCAAACTGATCCACCAAGAGCACAGCAATGCTGTCTTGTGCTTTCCCCTCGGATTCTGACTAACTAATCCATCCCACCCCCCTTCCTTTTCAGATTCACCAGAGCTCCTGGAGACCCTGAAAATGGCAACAGTGTGCGGTATAAATCACAATAACATAACATAACTTTGCCTTCACTGAGTCCATGAAGGTTACTGCAAAACTTGCAATGTTCTTTTTTCAAACTGGATTTTGCAGGTATTTAAGTATACATATGATATATTGAGGTGTCTCCTTTTTTTCTCCTTTACAAACAGCTGCCACTGAAAAACAATACGGATACAACAAGCCAGTGTGCACAACCTGAAATACCTGAAATGCAATCCAATCGATACATAACACACATAGACACACTCCTACATAACAGTCACATAGAAAAAAAAAACAGGCATTGGACCTTACTTGTACGGATACAAAAAGCCAGTGCATCCGCAAGCCAACACACGCAGAGGCCAGTTTCTTCTGCTTCTGGACCTATCCTATCACTTTTCCCTCACTAACCAACTCTGCCTCTTTCTTGCTGCGTGAACACCTGGAGACGGCCCTTGTCCCTTGTGTGGTAGTGCTGTGTGGTATACAGCAACATAACGTAACATGTGTAGAGCTAGGCCGTATTATCATGGGGATAGCTGCATTCTAACACATGAGGAGGTGCACAGAGTATGTGAGACAGGTAGTATGTGAACAGCTGAATATGTCATGGGGATAGCTGCATTCTAACACATGAGGTGGTGCACAGAGTATGTGAGACAGGTAGTATGTGAACAGCTGAATATGTCATGGGGAGAGCTGCATTCTGATGAATGTGGTGTTGTGCATAGGGTAGGGGTGTGTGTATGTGTGCAACTAGGCAAATTAATTGTGGGGAATAGCTGCATTCTAATGTTTGTTGCGATGTGCATAGCGGCAATGGACTTGGCACGTGAGGTTATGCTTCTCAGTTCTCATTCAGCACATCTGATTTTTTCTAAAACTAAATCACACACATAGATTTTTGTAATGATTTTTAGTCACAAGCAAGAACTGGCAAGAATTTGCAACTGCTAAATGATAGGTGCAGGCAAAAACCTTCACTGTCAGAATAATCAGAAAAAAAGGGAAACTTTGCATACTTGTGTAGACAGGAAATTTGCAAAATCACTCAGCCCAGCAGTATTTTTGTGAGTTACTTTATCACGCACATACATTTTGGGCAATGATTTTTAGCTGTAACAAAAATTGCTGGGACATCCTCTAAATGAATGGCGCAGACAAAATAGTCACTGTCACGGTAACCTGAAGAAAAAAAAACATCCCAACTTTATCTATTTGTGTAGTTGGGATCTTGGCAATATCACACTGGTGGAGACACATTTTGTACACACTAGCTGAGCTGACAGACTAACTGGAAGGTGGGCTGAGGAGAACTTGTATTCACTGAGACTAGAGGAAGGAGGGTGCATCAGCCCATTCAGTCAGTAAGGTGAAAGACACACCAAACTAAATGGGCGATGGCCCTGAAGCCCCCCTAACGCCTCGTATTTGCTTGACGTTCTGCTACATTTGTGAGGGTTCGTATTGTATCCTGTCTGCTGTTAGGTGTAAAGGAAAGACACACTTTATCCTCTAAATGGTGTTAATGAGAGCGTGTGATTTGGGTGTATGATGGCGAATGGGATGCTGTGAAAGTGGCCTGTTATATGAGTGTCAATTGTTTCCTGGGAGTTGAATGGTGATGGTGGCTCTGGTGGAGCACTCCTCAGCATAATTAGTAACCGCGCCAGTCATCCAGGAAAAATAAAGCAATGTGGAAACAACGTAACTAGTAACGGGACCAGTCATCCAAGAATAATAACACAATGTGGAAACAATGTAACTAGTAACGGGACCAGTCATCTAAGAAGAATAAAGCAATGTGGAAACAACGTACCTAGTCACAGAGCCAGTCATCCAAGAAGAATAAAACAACATGGAAAGCAAAGGTGGGTGCGCTCCATAGATTCCAGAACATGTGGGCCCCAGTATTGGAATACGACCAGCGATTCCCGACAATGACCTATAAACCCACTAATACACGCTGGACCCTGAGGGATCAAGAAAACCCCAAAAGGGACACATAGATGGCGGGGCGCCAGGCAGACATCTCTAAAAGGAGGAATCCGGGTCTGGGAGCTAGGGGGGAGGAGGGGAAGAGAGTAAGAAAGTGTCTGTGGGTTAACATGCTTAAATGACTGTGCAAGTTGTTATGTAATTGTCATCCTGCCTTGATTTAAAATAAACAAAGTAAAAAAAAAAAAGCAACATGGAAACAACATAACTAGTCGCAGAGCCAGTCATCGAAGAAAAATAAAGCAATGTGGAAACAACGTAAATAGTCATGGAGCCAGTCATCCAAGAAGAATAAAACAACATGGAAACAACATAACTAGTCGCAGAGCCAGTCATCGAAGAAAAATAAAGCAATGTGGAAACAACGTAAATAGTCATGGAGCCAGTCATCCAAGAAGAATAACGCAATGATATGATGTGATTGGTTATTTATAACGCGTTTAATACCCAGAGGTTTCTAAGCACGGACCTGGGGATCGAACCTGTTCTGCTCCTTGTCATCGTGTTTCCAAGGTGAGCACGTTGCTGCTGAGTTATGCTCCCGAGACAAATGTGGAAACAATGTAACAAATAAAGGGACCAGTCATCCAAGAAGAATAAAGCAATGTGTAAACAACAGAACTAGTCATGGAACCAGTCATCCAAGAAGAAGAACACAGTGTGGAAGCAATGTAACTAGTAACGGGACCAGTCATCCAAGTAGAATAAAGCAATGTGGAAACAACAGAACTAGTCACAGAGCCAGTCATCCAAGAGGAATAAAGCAATGTGGAAACAACATAACTAGTCACTGAGCCAGTCATCCAAGAAGAAAAGAGCAATGTGGAAACAGCAGAACTAGTCACAGAGCCAGTCATCCAAGAGGAATAAAACAACATGGAAACAACATAACTAGTAACTGAGTCAGTCATCCAAGAAGAATAACGTAATGTGGAAACAATGTATCTAGTCATGGAACTAGTCACCCAAGAAGAATAAAGCAATGTGGAAACAACGTAACTAGTCACACAGCCAGTCATCCAAGAAGAATAAAGCAATATGGAAACCAGAGGCGTTGCTGGGGGGGGGCTGAAGAGGCTATAGCCCCGGGTCTTTTGGTTGTATAACCAGGTAGAATCTCAGGGGCTATAACCAAAAGGCTAGCTAGCCCCAAGTCCCAACGGTCCTGGCATTAGTGTAGCCCCAGATCTTTGCCATACCTAGCAACAACCCTGATGGAAACAACATAATTAGTCGCAGAGCCAGTCATCCAAGAAAATAAAAAGCAATGTGGAAACAACGGAACTAGTCATGGAGCCAGTCATCCAAGAAGAATAAAGCAATGTGGAAACTATGTAACTAGTAACAGGACCAGTCATGCAAGAAGAATAAAGCAATGTGGAAGCAACTGAACTAGTCACAGAGCCAGTCATCCAAAAAGAATGAAGCAACGTGGAAACAATGTAACTAGTTACTGAACCAGTTATCCAAGAAGAAGAAAGTAATGTGGAAACAATAGAACTAGTAGCGGGACCAGTCATCAAAGAAGACAAATGCAATGTGGAAACGATGTAACTAATAATGGGACCATTCATCCAAGAAGAATAACACAATGTGGAAACAATGTAACTAATAATGGGAACAATCATCCAAGAAGAAAAAAAGCAATGTGTAAACAACGGAACTAGTCATGGAGCCAGTCATCCAAGAAGAATAAAGCAATGTGGAAACAACGTAAATAGTCATGGAGCCAGTCATCCAAGAAGAAGAATGCAATGAAATGATTGATTGGTTATTTATAACGCGTTTAATACCCAGAGGTTTCTAAGCACGGACCTGGGGATCGAACCTGTCATGCCCCTATGTCATCGTGTTTCCAAGGTGAGCACGTTGCTGCTGACCTATGCTCCTGAGACAAATGTGGAAACAATGTAACAAATAAAGGGACCAGTCATCCAAGAAGAATAAAGCAATGTGTAAACAACAGAACTAGACATGGAACCAGTCATCCAAGAAGAAGAACACAGTGTGGAAGCAATGTAACTAGTAACGGGACCAGTCATCCAAGAAGAATAAATCAATGTGGAAACAACAGAACTAGTCACAGAGCCAGTCATCCAAGAGGAATAAAGCAACGTGGAAACAACATAACTAGTCACTGAGCCAGTCATCCAAGAAGAAAAGAGCAATGTGGAAACAACAGAACTAGTCACAGAGTCAGTCATCCAAGAGGAATAAAAGAACGTGGAAACAACATAACTAGTCACTGAGTCAGTCATCCAAGAAGAATAACGTAATGTGGAAACAATGTAACTAGTCATGGAACTAGTCACCCAAGAAGAATAAAGCAATGTGGAAACAACGTAACTAGTCACACAGCCAGTCATCCAAGAAGAATAAAGCAATATGGAAACCAGAGGCGTTGCTGGGGGGGGGGGGCTGAAGAGGCTATAGCCCCAGGTGCTTTGGTTGTAGCACAGGGTAGAATCTCAGGGGCTACAACCAAAAGGATAGCTAGCTCCAAGTCCCAACGGTCCTGGCATTAATGTAGCCCCAGATCTTTGCCATAGCTAGCAACAACCCTGATGGAAACAACATAATTAGTCGCAGAGCCAGTCATCCAAGAAAATAAAAAGCAATGTGGAAACAACGGAACTAGTCATGGAGCCAGTCTTCCAAGAAGAATAACGCAATGTGGAAACTATGTAACTAGTAACAGGACCAGTCATGCAAGAAGAATAAAGCAATGTGGAAGCAACTGAACTAGTCACAGAGCCAGTCATCCAAGAAGAATGAAGCAACGTGGAAACAATGTAACTAGTTACTGAACCAGTATTCCAAGAAGAAGAACGTAATGTGGAAACAATAGAACTAGTTACGGGACCAGTCATCAAAGAAGACTAATGCAATGTGGAAACGATGTAACTAATAATGGGACCAATCATCCAAGAAGAATAACACAGTGTGGAAACAATGTAACTAATAATGGAACCAGTCATCCACGAAGAATAACGCAATATGGAAAAAAAATTACTAATAATGGGACCAGTCATCCAAGAAGAAAAAAGCAATGTGTAAACAACGGAACTAGTCATGGAGCCAGTCATCCAAGAAGAATAAAGCAATGTGGAAACAACGGAACTAGTCACAGAGCCAGTCATCCAAGAAAAATAAAGCAATGTGGAAACAACAGAACTAGTCACAGAGCCAGCCATCCAAGAAGAATAATGCAATGTGGAAACAATGTAACTAATAATGGAACCAGTCATCCAAGAAGAATAACACAATGTGGAAACAATGTAACTAGTAGCGGGACCAGTCATCAAAGAAGAACAATGCAATGTGGAAACAATGTAACTAATAATGGGACCAGTCATCCAAGAAGAATAACGCAATATGGAAAAAATGTAACTAATAATAGAACCAGTCATCCAAAAAGAATAATACAATATGGAAAAATTATAACTAATAATGGGACCAGTCATCCTGTTAAAAGGGAAATCATATCGTGCCTCCTTCTGATTTATATTGGCCTAAGCCACGTCCCTCTGTGCAGAAAAGCGCGTTGCAAAGTTACGATTTTAGATTGACTTCGCCGCCATTTTAGAATCATCCGCCATTTTGATTTCTGTTCGTATGTGATTCTCTGTTCTAAAATGGTGGACTGTGTTTCTAACTTACAACCAAGCCTTCCTGACCTTTGAGTTCTGTTAATGGTTAGACTGTCTGAGGGCCGACTGTTTAGACTAGGCAATGAGACCTTGCACCAAACATTATTTGCTGTCCTAGGATTGTCTGCATTAATAAGCCTCATCCACGAACACACATTGAGGACAATGTTATGTAAATGTCAAGTGTAGACACTGGCAGAACTACATTGTGAAGGGATATGTACTAAGGCTCACTGCTAAATCCAGGAATACACTTCGCCATTGTAACTTGTTGGAAACACACACCTATGTAATCCATGTGCATATTATTGTATGAGCTATATGTGAACTGGTGGTACACTCGTTCAGATTGGAATTGCCATTGTATTTCGGTGCTGGACTGCCCCTGGGCAGGACAAGGACTGATATGCAAATGGATATTTCCCATCTGTGAAAGGCACAGTGAGTAAAAGCAGTGGCTGCGAACTCTCAAGTGGTTAATAACCACTGAACAGGTTATCATGTCTGTTCTTGCGAGAGAGGGGCGCCCGCTACCTTTGTAAAACTATTTGTTAAGGAACCTGGGATTGGTAACCCTAGGTCTCCTGGGGGCAACCAGACGTGGTCTCCCTCTCACTGTGCTTAGAGAGGCATCAGCTTCACCTCACTGATGATCCCCAACAAGGGTGAAACACGTGTATGGGGTTGCTGGTGGTACTCTCGTTCAGATTGGAATTGCCATTGTATTTCGGTGCTGGACTGCCCCTGGGCAGGACAAGGACTGATATGCAAATGGATATTTCCCATCTGTGAAAGGCACAGTGAGTAAAAGCAGTGGCTGCGAACTCTCAAGTGGTTAATAACCACTGAACAGGTTATCATGTCTGTTCTTGCGAGAGAGGGGCGCCCGCTACCTTTGTAAAACTATTTGTTAAGGAACCTGGGATTGGTAACCCTAGGTCTCCTGGGGGCAACCAGACGTGGTCTCCCTCTCACTGTGCTTAGAGAGGCATCAGCTTCACCTCACTGATGATCCCCAACAAGGGTGAAACACGTGTATGGGGTTGCTGGTGGTACTCTCGTTCAGATTGGAATTGCCATTGTATTTCGGTGCTGGACTGCCCCTGGGCAGGACAAGGACTGATATGCAAATGGATATTTCCCATCTGTGAAAGGCACAGTGAGTAAAAGCAGTGGCTGCGAACTCTCAAGTGGTTAATAACCACTGAACAGGTTATCATGTCTGTTCTTGCGAGAGAGGGGCGCCCGCTACCTTTGTAAAACTATTTGTTAAGGAACCTGGGATTGGTAACCCTAGGTCTCCTGGGGGCAACCAGACGTGGTCTCCCTCTCACTGTGCTTAGAGAGGCATCAGCTTCACCTCACTGATGATCCCCAACAAGGGTGAAACACGTGTATGGGGTTGCTGGTGGTACTCTCGTTCAGATTGGAATTGCCATTGTATTTCGGTGCTGGACTGCCCCTGGGCAGGACAAGGACTGATATGCAAATGGATATTTCCCATCTGTGAAAGGCACAGTGAGTAAAAGCAGTGGCTGCGAACTCTCAAGTGGTTAATAACCACTGAACAGGTTATCATGTCTGTTCTTGCGAGAGAGGGGCGCCCGCTACCTTTGTAAAACTATTTGTTAAGGAACCTGGGATTGGTAACCCTAGGTCTCCTGGGGGCAACCAGACGTTGTCTCCCTCTCACTGTGCTTAGAGAGGCATCAGCTTCACCTCACTGATGATCCCCAACAAGGGTGAAACACGTGTATGGGGTTGCTGGTGGTACTCTCGTTCAGATTGGAATTGCCATTGTATTTCGGTGCTGGACTGCCCCTGGGCAGGACAAGGACTGATATGCAAATGGATATTTCCCATCTGTGAAAGGCACAGTGAGTAAAAGCAGTGGCTGCGAACTCTCAAGTGGTTAATAACCACTGAACAGGTTATCATGTCTGTTCTTGCGAGAGAGGGGCGCCCGCTACCTTTGTTTAACTATTTGTTAAGGAACCTGGGATTGGTAACCCTAGGTCTCCTGGGGGCAACCAGACGTGGTCTCCCTCTCACTGTGCTTAGAGAGGCATCAGCTTCACCTCACTGATGATCCCCAACAAGGGTGAAACACGTGTATGGGGTTGCTGGTGGTACTCTCGTTCAGATTGGAATTGCCATTGTATTTCGGTGCTGGACTGCCCCTGGGCAGGACAAGGACTGATATGCAAATGGATATTTCCCATCTGTGAAAGGCACAGTGAGTAAAAGCAGTGGCTGCGAACTCTCAAGTGGTTAATAACCACTGAACAGGTTATCATGTCTGTTCTTGCGAGAGAGGGGCGCCCGCTACCTTTGTAAAACTATTTGATACAAACTCTAGACCGCAGATTATTAACCTGTAGAGGGGCTGGACAATATTGTAGAAAATGTATAAAAATGCAAATGTTTAGATGTCCAGCACTCTCCCTCCTCACTCTGACGGGCTGGTACTCATTGCAGGGTGTCAAGAGCCAGGTAGCTATCTGTATCAGATCTGTGTTTCATTGTAACTGCGCAGTATTCAAGATCTGTGAATCTTTATAGCCCGTGTTTGGTGTATTTCCTTTTGTGGCACTCAGCCTCGATATTTCCTTGCTTTTACAATCCAAGAAGAATAATGCAATATGAAAAAACATAACTAATAATGGAACCAGTCATTTAAGAAGAATAACCTAATGTGGAAACAATGTGACTAATAATGGAACCAGTCATCCAAGAAGAATAACGCAATGTGGAAGCAATGTAACTAGTAACAGAACCAGTCATCCAAGAAGAATAAAGCAATGTGGAAACAACAGAACTCATCACAGAGCCAGTCATCCAAGAAGTATAAAGCAACATGGAAACAACATAATTAGTCACTGAGCCACTCTTCCAAAAAGAATAATACAATATGGAAAAAATGTAACTAATAATGGGACCAGTCATCTAAAAAGAAGAATGCAATATGAAAAAAATGTAACTAATAATGGAACCAGTCATCCAATAAGAATAACCTAATGTGGAAACAATGTAACTAATAATGGAACCAGTCATCGAAGAAGAATAACGCAATGTGGACGCAATGTAACTAGTCACGGGACCAGCCACCCAAGAAGAATAAAGCAATGTGGAAACAACAGAACTCGTCACAGAGCCAGTCATCCAAGAAGAATAAAGCAACGTGGAAACAACATAATTAGTCAATGAGCCAGTTACCCAAGAAGAATACATCATTGTGGAAACAATGTAACTAGTCACGGAACCAGCCATCCAGGAAGAAGAATGCAATGTGGAAGCAATGTAACTAGTAACAGGACCAGTCATCCAAGAAGAATACTGCAATGTGGAAACAATGTAACTAGTAACATAACCAGTCATGCAAGAAGAATAAAGCAACAAGGAAACAACATAACTAGTCACTGAGCCAGTCATCCAAGAAGTATAAAGCAATGTGGAAACAATGCAAGAAGTAAAGGCAACAGTTATCCAAGAAGAATAACGCAATGTGGAAACAACGTAACTATTCATGGAGTCAATCATCTAAGAAGAATAAAGCAATTTGGAAACAACGTAACTAGTAATGGAACCAGTCAACAAAGAAGAATAACGCAATGTGGAAGCAATGTAACTAGTAATGGGACAGTAATTCAATAAGAATAAAGCAATGTGGAAACAACGGAACTAGTCACAGGACCAATCACCCAAGAAGAAGAACAAAATGTGGAACCAATGTAACTAGTAACACAACCAGTCATCCAAGAAGAATAAAGCAACATGGAAACAACATAACTAGTAATGGAACCAGCCAACCAAGAAGAATAAAGCAATGTGGAGACAATGTACTTAGTCATGGAACCAGTCATCCAAGAAGAATAAAGCAACGTGGAAATAACATAACTAGTCACTTAGCCAGTCATCCAAGAAGAATAAAGCAATGTGGAGACAATGTACTTAGTCATGGAACCAGTCATCCAAGAAGAATAAAGCAATGTGAAACAACGTAACTAGTAATGAAGCCAGTCATCCAAAAAGAATAAAGCAACGTGGAAATAACGTAACTGTTCATGGTGTCAGTCATCCAGGAAAAATAAAGCAACATGGAAATTAGGATTCTATGTGTTATTACCACATTTTAAAAAACAAACACAAAAAAGACTGATTCTTTTTAGCACGTATTGTGTCGGTTTTAAAATGCAGCAATATCACTTTCTGCGCACCGCCCCACCCACGCACCTGACAAGGTGATACCAAGCCCACCTCAACCACATCCTGCAAGTTGTATTCTTAATCAGGGGTTTAGACCCCCCCCATCCTTCCCGCATCACCCTGTTCCCCACCCAGCGCCTCTTTCCCAGCACAACACACACTCACTATACACACACTCAAACTCACACATACACACAGACATATGAAGAAATGCGATGACACAGTAAGTTAAAGTGAATACTTTAATCCTACGGAGCTCCCCGGGGCCCCAACACAGCGATGACTAATTTAAACTCGAACTGTCTCCCGTTGGTCACGCGGCTCTCACCGCATACAATCAAGAGAGCGTGCACGACCAGCTCGAGGAATGACCAGCTCGAGAGCAACATTCCAAGAATGAACTCTACACATCTTCCCCCTTTATACAGAAAATAACTAAGTATGAACTATGAATAAGAAAACATAAATGTTTTCAATTACATTACCCACTAAGTCAAGACAATCATAAAATAGAAATAGGCTACAGCAGAAAAAACAAATCTTAACTTTTGAGCATTTAATTATTAATTTTCAGTTTCATAATGTCTCATCCACACAGGCTTTGATCTATGCCTATGTGAAACTTCTTCATTTACTCTTGCACCAGTATCAATATTTTTCACATCCACAACTCCTCCTTTCACTTCCTCATCAACATTTTTCACATCCACAACTCCTCCTTTCACTTCCTCATCAACAACTCTTCCTTTCACCTCTTCTTCCTCTTTCTTATTATTGTCCACACTCACTTTTCTTCCCTTCAATTTCTCTTCCAATGTATTCTCTTTCTCATTTCCCGCTCTTGCCAACCTTCCTTTTGACCAAACTTCTCCTCCCTCCAAGACAACAACATTGCTCTTAACTGCACTTATCTTTTTCGGTCCCAGGAACTTACTTTCCACACATTTGTTCACCAACCTGGGATTTTTAACATACACCATCTCCCCGACCTTCCATTCCTGTTCTTTCACCCTCATCCTGTCATCAAACAGTTCCTTGTTCTTTTCCTGACTCAATTTAATTAGTCTCATTATGCGATCCCGATCCACACTGACCACCTTGGCCATACCTAGCCATCCTGGACAAAGCCTTGTACCAGGTTCCCTGCCTTTCATAGACACAAATGGAGATACACCAGTTACAGAGTGTGGTGTAGTGACATAACTCCGTGTTAACATCCTCAATACCTCCCTCCATGGTTGTCCCGACTTCATAGCCAATTGTAAACCCCCTTTTATGTACCTGTTGGTTCTCTCAACCAGACCATTTGCTTTGGGATTATACAGTGCGATCCTTGTGTGTTTTATGCCATAGCCCGCAAGAAATATTCTCATTGCCACAGACACAAATTGTACTCCGTTATCAGACACAATTTCCTCAGGAACACCTTCCTTAGGAAAGACCTTTTCCAAGAAACGAATCAATTCCTTAGTTGTGACTTCTTTTACCGCTTCCCATTCGAACCATTTGGAATGGAAGTCTACTACCACAAATAGAAATTTAAGTCCTTCTCCCAGGCCTGCCACAGGGCCCATAATGTCCACTGCCAACTTGTTCCAAGGTTGATCTGGTATCACATTAGGTATTAATGGGGCCTCTCTTACCACTCTGCATTTGTCACTTGTTTGACAATTCCAGCAATCTTTAACATACCTTTCAGCACTTTTGTCAATTCCCGGCCACCAATAGTTCTGCCTCAACTTCCTTTTCATGGCAGCTTCCCCCGGATGTCCCTGATGTGCCAATCTCACCAACACTGACCTAACAGGCTGAGGGGGAACAATATACCTACCCCTCCTCAATCTGCCTTCACACAAATTCAATTCATCTCTTATCTCCCACCAGGTATTAAATTTGCTATCCAAATCTCTTTTAGCTGGCCACCCTTTCACTATCCAACCCTTTACAAGTTTGAGTTCCTCATCAGAATCTTCCTCTTGTGTCCACTCTTCTCTACTAACTGCACTCTGTATTTCAGACACTAATGACTCCTTTTCTACTTCTCTTTCTTCTTCCCCATTTCCTTCCATTGGCAGCCTGGACAGGCAGTCCGCCACCACATTTCTCTTTCCAGGCAAGTAGCTCACATCAAAGTTAAAATTTTGGAGTCCTAAACCCCACCTGCTTATTCTTGGAGAACCCAAAGCCCACCTTCCACTTTCGAAAAGCTGAACCATGGGTTTGTGGTCTGACCTGACCACAAATCTTCTCCCCCACAAGAAATACTTAAAATGATTCACAGCCCAGAACATGGCCAATGTTTCCCTTTCGATGACAGAATATTTACATTCTGCACCTCTCAGCATCCTAGACGCAAATGCAATAACTCTCTCTGTATTGTCCCTATCATACTGCACCAATGTTGCACCCAAGCCCAACATACTCGCATCAACCACCAACACACTTCTATCATTAGAATCAAATCTTCCTATGGATGGTGCTGCACTCACCGCTTGCTTAATGCACTCAAAAGCCACTTCACATTCTGTTGACCATTCAAATCTCGCACCCTTCTTGAGCAACATTCTAAGAGGAGTTGACACCTTGGCAAAATCTTTCACGAATCTATGATAATATTCGGCCAATCCTAAAAATGACTTGACTTGTTCCTTATCCTTTGGTACCGGTGCATCCTTCAATGCTTCCACTAAATTCCTCTTAGGTCTCACTCCCTGCTCATCAATCTCATGTCCCAGGTACTCCACTTTGCTCACCGCAATCTTACATTTGCTCCTTTTTACCGTTAACCGTGCCTCACCCAAACTGTTCAACACCTGTTTCAACACTTCATCATGTTCCCTATTGGAGCTATCATATAGCAGAACATCATCTTGGAACACAATAATGTTTTTTACTCCATCCAGTACTGTCTCCATCACCCTTTGGAAAACAGCCGCTGCCGAGGCGAGTCCAAACGGCATCCTGCAATACTTAAATGTTCCAAATACTGTAATAAATGCTGTCAAATGTTGACAATCCTCCGTCAATGGAATCTGATGGTATGCCTGAGAAAGTTCAATGACTGAAAATACTTTGGCGTTGTTTAGTACAGATAATTTGTCACCAATTATCGGCAGGGGATGTCTATCTACCAAGATGCTTCTGTTCAGATCTCGCAGGTCTACACATAGTCTAATGTCTCCACTTGCCTCTGCGGCTACCACCACCGGCGACAACCATTCAGAGCTTTCACTCTTTTCTATTATTCCCTTTTGAAGCAACGACTCCACCTCTACCTTCAGTTTCTCGCTCAATTCATGAGCCACTGGCCTCACCTTATGCACTTTTGGGCTTGCGCCTGTCTTCAGCTGAATTTGGTGTTCAAATCCTTTCAACATTCCCAATTCATCTTTGAATACCATAGGATACTCCTCCCACTTGTCCTTCAATTCAGCCACATCAATAGGTCTCTCTGCATTCGCTTGGATTCTGATCCCTAATTTCCATTGTTCACCCCACCCCAGGAGTGATGACCCTTCTTGTGTCACATATATTTCCGACTCACAGCTTCTTCCTTTATATTTTATGGAGGCCTGGAACATCCCTACTACGTCAATTTTCACATTCCCATATGCATAGGGCTCAATATTGTGTTCTTTCAATATTTTCACGTCTCCCTGCATGCAACTCAGAAATGTTGCCTTCGACATCAAAGTCCACGGTGAACAACTGTCCACCTTCATTGTCACCACTCTCCCGTTGATCATGAATACATCTATGGGTGCACCTCCTTTGCTTGAGACCTCCGAAACTTCTAGCACATGCTTTGTCTGGCTGCACAGTTCCATTACTTGATCCTCTGCTTGTTCTGGTACTCTTCCTCCTGCTTCAATGTTCTGCACCACACCTGATTCCCGACACACCCTCGCGAAATGGCCCTTCTTCTTGCATTTCAAACACGAGATATTCCTGGCGGGACAAAACATACTTGTGGAAATGTGGCGGTTACTCCCACACTTGTAACATCTTATTTCTTTGTTCGGGACGCTCTTACGGAATCCCCTCACTGCAGCCACTTCTCCTTCTCGCTTGTCTCCCTTCATAGTTGATATATATTTATGGGTTTGTTCCATACTCCTTGGCGTATCAATGGCTGATTCCAGTGATGCATCGTTTGACAATAGTCTCTCCTGTATTTTCACATTATGCGTGCATCGGACCAATTGGTCTCTTATAAGAGAGTCTGTGAGCAGCCAAATTCACATGTGTGGCTCAATGACCTTAGTGCTGCAATAAAGTTCTCCACAGGTTCCTGTGGATCTTGTACCCTTTGGAAGAACTTGTGCCTCTCAAACGTTATGTTTTTCTTAGCTTCAAAATGGATCTCCAATTTTCTTTCTGCCATTGAATATTGATCGATTTCCCCTTGGCCTTGCTGCATAAGATCAGGCAATCTATCATAAACACTTCTGCCCTCAGTTCCTAAGTTATGGAGTAAAATTGCTTCTTTTCTCGCCGATGCAAACTTATCACCCCCTATGGCAATCAGGTAAGTATCAAACAACTTTTTCCACCTGTCCCATCTTATTGGCGGAGTACCGGGTTCTGACAGGAACGGGGGTGGTGGAGACATACTCGCCGCAGCCATCTTTGTGTTGTATAAGCCAATTATTCAACCAATATGCTCTGTATGCACTGTTGCACACCAGGTGTATTTACTTATTACACCTTATTTATTCTTATCAGTCCTCCTCTAATCTTTGCCAGTCTTCCTCTTATTCTGGCCCTTCTTGCTCCTCCCTTCACACTGTCCAAGTCTTCAAAATTGCTCACCGTAAGTTCAACAGTCACTTACTTAATAATAACCTTTAAACAGGTTCTCTCCCTAGGGTGGCACTTCACCCTTTCTAAATAAATTTCTTTGGGATCCTCTAGGTGGCACTGTATCAATTCCTCTTTTCCTTTGAATGTGCCTTCCTTTATGGTTGTGCTCACTTAGTTCAATAATTGTCCTCTGGGATCCTCTAGATGGCACTGTATCTGAATGGGCCTCCTCCCGCTCTGGTTGTGCTCACTCCCTGTCCCCAGTCCCCTGTCCCCCTTAGTTCTTCCTCCTCACCTTTATGTCCACAGGGGTCTGGGGTGGGCGGCACCAACCTGGCCTCACTCGGTGAGGTGGGGAGAGTGAAGAGCTCCTGCTCCACACTCCTCCTCCACCGCGGAGACCGTCTCTCTGCAGCTCCTCACTTCAACAGCTGCTGAGACAGTCCCCCTGCGGCCGCCGCAGAAACCGTCTCCCTGCAGCTCCAAAACTCCGCTGCTGAGACAGCCCCCCTGCGGCCCCCACACCTCTCTTCCTGCCAAGCTACGCGGCCCTCTTCGGTCGTAGGTCAGCACCGTGGATGTCCGGACACCCTGCTCTACTTCATTGGAACACCCCGCTGGCTCAGTGGCGAGCTCCGTTCCTCGTCGCCATATGAAGAAATGCGATGACACAGTAAGTTAAAGTGAATACTTTAATCCTACGGAGCTCCCCGGGGCCCCAACACAGCGCTGACTAATTTAAACTCTAACTGTCTCCCGTTGGTCACGCGGCTCTCACCGCATACAATCAAGAGAGCGCGCGAGACCAGCTCGAGGAATGACCAGCTCGAGAGCAACATTCCAAGAATGAACTCTACAACATACTCTTAACTTATACTCCCGAAATGGGTCTTCCGGGTCCTGGTGAGCCTGTCAGCCCCTCAGCACACTCGCCTGCGTCACAGCTGCTGACATTCGATTTAAAAACACTGATCTGTGCGGTCACAGAGCAGTCTTTCTAAATCAATCTTTTCTTGTTTCATTTACAAAAAATAGGGTCTTTTGATCTAGGACGGAAATTATGCAAGCGTCTGTATCCTTACAACTTGCATACTACAGTCTCATGCCCAAATAATGGCCTAAGTGCTTGGGAAGCCCTACTTTGAGGGTGAAGAGCCATCAGCTCTTAATGCCGAATCCCAGTGGAGCTCGGTTAGAAAGTGGAGGGTGCATTAGCCCTCGTAATTCTTGAAATATTTCTGAAAGTGCTCCGCGGGTGTCCTCCTATAGCGTATGTCTGTGCTCAACATGCAGACTCCCCACCAGTGCCATTGATGACAAATAGCAGAGGTTTTCCAAGGTGCCGCACAGGTGCCCTTACCAGCTATGCATTTGGGTAGAAGAAGAATAGTGACACTCCTGAGGTGGCCCCCTTTAGAAGTTCTGTAGTGCCTCTAACTTGTGTTAGAGCCTTCTGTTGTTCCTCTGCATATGCCAGCCTCGCATTGGGGGACAACATGCCACCATCCCAACACATTTTTTTTAAGATCATTTTTGAAGCAGGCCTGTCAGAGCCAGCCAGCTGTGAGGTGAGGTTCTGGTGCTGGCCCATTTATGTATGACTTTCAAGCAGGATATTTCACGGTATGCATCACAGTATTCAAGTTACTTAGGCTGTACTACGCGTCCCCTGGTACCTACAGGTAGAATCACATTCTCCTCTTGTCTGTAAAATTAAGACATGAAGCAGATACCAAAGAGTGGCTGATGGGACTAACTGACAACACTCTAAGATCTCCTACCACCTTGCACTCCATCCACAAACCGCCCGCCCCCACATGAGGCCACCACAGACCTAGCCATTAGCACTTCAACACTCCCCAAGCTACGTCTAAGCTCCTCTTTATCCCTTTCACACTCTTCCACATCAGTGGCCAACCAGACATAATGCACTGTGGTCAGATCTTGGGCTCTTCCTTGTGGATAAAATACCCTTAAATTTCTTCCGCCAAGCAGAGTGGCACCCATCAACACCACAGTTTTTGTATCTGCCTTTCCCACTGTCTCACTAATGTACCCCACCCCCTCTTTCACTTACAGAGCCTAGCGCAGCAAGGCTACCAATAGTGGCAGACAGGCGCTATATAAAACCGCTTACAGAACATTACACTAAATCTTTTGTATCCTGAAAATTATATTTGCCACGCTGGGGATGACTTAAGTGTCATGCTTGGAATCTACTAATTTCAAGCTCTGTGCCAGCTGCTTTGCACTGTAAGTCAATTTGAATGATTTTGTATGACTTGATGTGTCGTTTTATTTCATCCTTATGGAAAAACCAGTAATGAATGTTAACATTTTCAGTGCCAGTGTCCCCAGAGTACTGACACAAGAAAACAGGTTTACCGAAGGGAACGCAAGACTTGTGGTATTGTCGTTGGGATCAGATTTACTGCGTTCTCTCCCACAACCCCAAATTATGATATGATATGGCATTTATAACGCGCCTATACGCAAGTGTTTCAAGGTGCGACGAGGCAAGGGGTGGGAAACAGAGGGAGGACAGACAATGATCCTACTAGGCCAAGTGTCATTCAGATCGTGCAAGTGCTTGGGAAAGGGGGAAAAGGAAAAGTGCACGGGGGAAGGGAGAGGGGAAAGTGCAGTACATGGAAAAAAGTGGAATAAAAAGATAAATAAATAAACGGCCAGCTGGTGGCAAGTGCAATGAAGTGCAGACAAACGTGCTGGTAGGGGGACTGTAGGGATACAGAACAACGGTCCCCAGGTGCAGGGGTTGCCAGGGAGGCAGCGCAGGTGGGCAATTGACAGGGCCTGGGCCAGAGATCAGAAAGGGTGGCCAGGTATCCAGAGCAGTTTCAGTCAGGAAATCAGCAGGGCAGAGGGGGAGAGAAAGCAGAGGCAAAGAGGAAGATTTTGAGGTGCTTCCGGAACCGGAGATGGTTTTCCTCGAGTTTCAGGGAGGCAGGAAGGCTGTTCCAGAGAGAGGACCCTGCCAAAGAGAGTGATCTGCCACCAACTCATTGCTTGGAGAAGCGAATGACACTGGGGGAGTTGGAGGCGGATGAGTGAAGAGCTCGAGAAGGAAGATATATATTACATGGCCACAGTAGTGGCCATGTAGTTATGGTTAAGTTGTTGTTTCCATAGGAAGAGCACTTTTTGGGTGGCTAATAACTTTGCTCTCCCTGGACGGATCCTCACCAAACATTGCAAAAAAAGTAGTTGGGTCACTCTGAATTTTTTTGCAAAGTTTGGTGAGGATTCGTCCAGGGGGGGAAAAGTTATAGGGGGGGTCCCAAAACTTTTTATTTTCCCATAGATTGAATGGGAAAAAACTTTGCGCACGGCTACAGCCCGAACCGCTGGATGGATTTACACCAAATTTGCGGCAGGAGCGGCGGCCTGGTCCCAAAAGCGTGCTTTTGTAAATTTGGTGTAAATCTGTCCAGTAGTTTTTTTAAAAATGACCAAAATGTAAGGCAAAAAAATTAGTGATATCTGCGTTCGCTTCGCGGACAGCACCCCGATTGGCCCATGGGCTTGCGTCATGTCCGCGGACATGCGACGTGTTCGCTGATTGGACGGCGAGGGGCGTGGAGCGCGTCAGATTTTCTGTGGCGCCCGCCATCTTGTATTCGCAGTCGACCGCGTACAGCGCTGTGAAACGTGGATAAAAAATTGTATTTAGTGCCGTGTGTTGGTGTGTAAGAGTGTTTGGGGAGGGTGGGGGAGTATGAGATAGGTTCAATGTTTTGTTTTTTTATGTGCTAGACCTTTTTGTTGCGTTCGATTTGTCCGCGGAGAACACGGCTGTTCTGACATTTTGTAAATAAACTAAATGGTGGGGTGTTTTGAGGACGGAGTATGTGTCATTTTTGTTCGCAAGGAAGGTAAAAATGAGCTATGAACCCTCGCGGTGTACTTAATTGTTCGTAAATACACAAACTGGGGGTGTCCTCAGGACGCTGTCCGTATTGTAATCTGTCTAGTTGAATGTGTTCTAAGAACACTCGCAGTGTCCCGAAATGGTTGCAATTACACAAAATGGGGGTGTTCTGAGAACGTTGTTTGTATTGTTCGTTGTCAGGGTGAAAGTGTTTTAAGAGCACTCCTTTTGTTCGCTAATAGTACAATTTCCTAGGGGCGTCAACCGACTTTTTTTCCACTAAAGAAACGATAAATCCGGCTGGTGTGCGCCGACATTATGTGATAATCCTATGACTGGCGCTATTGACCTGGCTGACTTGCTTTTGCGACACTAAATCATATCTCCCGCCCCTAAGCCTGATATTATCAAAGCATTCATATTCCCCGCCTCTCTCCATGACGTTATAGGGTGCGTAATCAAACGCGCCCAGTCGTCTCCAGTACTACGCGACTTTACACAGAACCCGGAAGACAGCACACATTATGTCACAACACAGCGCGCCACAATTCGGAATATGAAACTGTGATTTAAAAGCAAAGAGCAAGATTTTAAATGTTGTAAAGTACATTTATTTGACATCAAATGTTTAGTGAATATTCAGCAATTTGCATTTGTCTTTGTTGTCGATCCGCAAAAGTTCATGTTGAGACACGCGATGTTCCTTTGCGGTACAGAGAGTGTTAGATCAGCTTACAACTCAGTGCGCCACAATTCAGAATATGAAACTGTGGTTTAAAAGTAAACAGCAGGATTGTACATTTGGTAAAGTACATTTATTTCACATGAAATGTTTAGTGAATATTCAGCGATTTGCTATTGTCTCTGCTGTCGATCAGGAAAAGTTTATTTGGAGCCACGCGTTGTTCCTTTGCGGTAGATAGGCTGTTGGTTTATGATAAAAGCAGTAAATGGTTGCTCTGATAATCAGAAGGTTGCTCCAACAACGAGCCATTAGACCACTCTATTGGTTGGTATGTTGTTTGTAGCCGCTAGTACTGCGTAAGGGCATATTGGTCCTTGGCGATTGTCCCATAAAATGGTCAGGGTCATGAAGTTGCATATTTGGACTTGCACCTGGCAGTTGAAGACCCCATCCGCTGGAGTCTGTAAATCATGACATAGACAAAATGGGGCCACGTACCTGTTTTAAAAAACATAAATTAGTCTCACCAGCCGATCTTCATTAAAAATCATCATTTTATTTATTAGGGCGTGAAACTATTTGCTATCGAAGATAGTGCAACAAAGTATGTTAATAATAAAATAATAATATTTTCCCATTCATATAGCGCTAAGAACCGTGAGGTATGTAAGCAGTGCTTATTATTAACCACGGTGTGTGGTGCTCATTTATCGACCACGGAAGGATGAAAGGCTGCGTTTCGCCTTGCCGGGATTCAAACTTGCGTTAGCAAGCTGTGCACGGATGTCAAAGCGAGCGCTGTACTCGCTGTGCTACTTGACAGGCTACAGTGAAGTGGCACAGCGAGTAGAGCGCTTGACCGCCTATAGACCAGTTAAATTATTTCTATTAACCCACCCTGTGTCGTCTGCCTTTTTCAGAGCCCTCTAAACGACAGGGGATCAATTCGGCGGTGATAGTGCGCGGTAGAAAACATTATGCCATTTTCAACAAACAAGTTCAACTTCAGCGGTCTTTAATGCTACGCTATTGTAATTATATTTGGTACAAAGTAATCTAAAGGGTTACTTACAGTACAATTGCAATTTCCATTGTCTACGAGTGGTGCAGTCCCAAAATACGACTCTGCGTGTGCCAACGATCTTTCGCATAGTGATATAATATATAAAAGTGGTTTCGTTTCAGAAATTTCATCTTTATCTTCTCTTACGTTTTAGCAACACTCCTTCAAGAGAAGTCTTTCATCACAATCTCTGTCTGTCAAGGTCAAAACACAATACAACCTTATTGTCTGCTTCGTGAGCCTCTCCGGGCCCGAGAAAAAAATGGAAGCAGCTGACCTTCACTGTGAACGAGCATAAATCCTTACTTTGCAACATTCTGTGTAAAGCCATCTGTAGAAGTTGGTTTTTGCACGCCATGTTTGTATATTGTTTGCGTGATATTAAAAAAAGTTTGTTTAAAGGACGTTATGGTTCTAAGTACAGCCGAAAGACCCCTGAAAATAGCAAGTTATGGTAAGCTATGAAAAATAACTCGCGCCACCACCATGCAATGCTAAGACTAACACCCAGGACATCAAAGATGACATCGCAAATGTCATTGATGAAATCACTGATGACATCACATGTGTATGTACTTTTCATGGAATTTGTGTACTAGGGATTTTTATTATAATGTTCCGAAAAAAGTGTCAAGGATATTGCAATAAATATACCGTTATTAGTGCTTTGAACGATGCATTGATATAAATAGCATTGTATTATGGGATTCTATGCAGTATACTGAGCTACTAATGGAGAAAGATAGCATTGTGTGCAGAGTACAAGATAAAAGTATAATATTTGTAATGTTAATATGTTGAATAATGAAATGATAATTGTCCTGAAATGTTCGAAAATTCACAAAATGGGGGTGTTCTGAGGACGTTATTCGTATTGTGTGATTGCTTAGCTGTATGCAATGAGGGAATGGCACAGAGAGTAAAGTGGACGCCGTCCGCGGACACCGCGGCTGTTCGTGGACAGGGCGTGGTACATCCAGGTTTTTCCAGGAAATCCAACATGGAAAGAAGACTGTACGGATCAGCCAATCAGATGTCGAGGTTGTGGATTTGTGTTGAAAGAGACTGTGTGTGGTGAAGATGGCAGAAGTGGAGAAAGTCAGGGTGTTGGTGCTCGGAGATATGTTTGTGCATGGTTTTCAGCAGTACGCTGAATGCAGGCATGTTGCAAAGAACTTTGATGTGAAAGGAGTGGAGGTGGTGTGGAGCACTGTGCCTGATTGCAATGTACAGGGAATTGTACAAGTTTGTGCGGATATGGCCACGATGAACAGTCCGCATGTGGTAGTTTTGCACTATGGTGCTTTCCATTTGGGCAACGTCAGTGCCCCTACTTTGTTGGCTGATTTGGAACGCTTGGTTCAAGCCGTAATGAAGATCCTTCCAAATGCGAAAGTAATTTTTTCTGGATTACTACCTAGGGCAATATGGGACAATAGTTCTGTTTTTTGTCCTCAGCAAAGCATTGCTAGGTGTGTCATCAACCGAGGCATGTGTGCCTTCATGCTTAGAGCTGGTATGTTCTTCTGTAACAATGAGAATATTGATGCCAGTAATGCTGTTAATTTTAAAGAAGATGGCATTTCTTTATCTTTTACCGGAAATGCCTTTCTATTTTGGAATGTAAGGGTTGCTTTGGAGAAGGTTATGTGAAGATTTTAGGAGTAAAGTAAGAAAAAAAAAACAAGAAAAAAAATATAAAATAACAGGTGTCTGTCAAGCATCTGTAAAAAAAAAAAACGGCTCTTTTCAGAGCCAACTTCAAAGGGGAAATGGGGCACACTATTTAAATTTACATTCACCACGCTCAGATTTTCGATGTGTCCGTGGACATGGCGGTAGTCCGCGGACATGAAAATCACTACGAGGGGGTTAGTATGTTCTATGTTACATGTCAGGGATATTATGGTTAAGTTGTGCTACTAAAAACCATTGAAATTCAGTGAACAAACTTTGTTAAAGGGACGTTATGATTAAGTTGCGCTACTAAAAACCTATGAAATTCAGTGAAAAAACTTTGTTAAAGGGACGTTATGGTTCAAAGTAAAACCGAAAAACCCCTGAAATTCGGCAGTTATGGTAAGATAAGCAACCATAACTCGCGCCACCGTGCACTGCTAACACTAACACCCAGGACATCAAAGATGTCATCACAAATGTCATTGATGACATCACTGATGACATCACATGTGCATTTACTTTTCATGAAAACTCTGTAGGAGGGATTCTTATAATGTTGACCAAGAAGTGTCAAGGATCGTTTGAATGCATATCATGAGCTAATTAGTCCATTAAGCAATGCATTGATATAAATAGCATTCTATTATGAAGTTCTATCCAGTATACTAAGCAACTCATGCAGAAACGTAGGCAGTGGGTGCAGTATACATGATGAAGGTGCAATATTCATAATCTTGCCATGTAGAATAATGAAATGATAACTGCTTTCTTATTAGAGTTTTGCGTACTGTGAAGCATGTAATAAGTAGCTAATAAAACCCACTTAATACATAATTACATTATTACAGACAAAACACAAAGAGACAACAACATATACAAATATGAGTATATACAGGGACAGAGAATTAAGCAAAAAAGCAGAAGTAGTAGCAGAAAGAGTTCATAACCTAACTGATTATCTTTATGCAGAGAAATGATTGCTCTGTTTCAAAGCTGCTACTTACTGTATGTATGTGTATCAAATGATGTCAGTGAACCCTAAGTAAAGGAGTGTGAGTACAAAGTATACAAATATGAGCATATACAGGGAAGGTATAGTAATGAAAATAAAACTATGAGAAAGTGCTGATAACTCTAATGATTATCTTCATGCACAGAAAGGATTGCTCTCTTTCAAGCCTGTGTCTTCCGCTATATTTATGTTTCATATGATATGACTTGACCCTAACTCTACAAATATAGTACCTTTTCAATTTTACTTCCTGACTGTTACTGAAGAAAACTATGTGGCTTAGATATGTCAGTAAAGGAAAAAAAGGGAGAGCCAGCCATGTGATGTCATCTTTGATGTCCTGGGTGTTAGTGTTAGCAGTGCACGGTGGCGCGAGTTATGGTTGCTTATCTTACCATAACTGCCGAATTTCAGGGGTTTTTCGGTTTTACTTTGAACCATAACGTCCCTTTAACAAAGTTTTTTCACTGAATATATATATATATATATAAATATATATATTGCCTTAAGATCATTCCAAGGGTTAAGATATATATAAACGGCCTTGTCTCCCAATCATTCAAGGGATATGATATAATATAATAGTTTATTTGTGTAGCGCCTATACACAATGGGCCTCATTACGAGGCTGGTGGCCGCGGAATGAACAGTTACGGTAGGGACCGGCACTGTTCATTCCGGGCCACCAAATTACGAGTTCTGCAGCGGGTCCCGCTCTGGACGCCTGGCCAGACTAGACGTGCAGAGCGGGACCCACAAGCAGTGCAGGATGCTAGCGTTGTTAGCATCCTCCCCATTCCCATTTTCCCCTCCAAGGTCAGAATGGCCCGGTAAGTACCCTTTTGCAGGACCCGGCCCTGAGTTTGGGGGTAGCCATGCTGCTAAAAACGGCATGGCTGCCTCCAAACTCGTAATGAGGCCCAATGTGTTTCAAAGCGCTTGAAGGGAGGGCTTTAAGTTATTTAAATTGTCCCTAAGGTGTACATGGTGGACACTGGTCGGGCTCTTCTGGGAATGAACAGTTACGGTAGGGACCGGCACTGTTCATTCCGGGCCACCAAATTACGAGTTCTGCAGCGGGTCCCGCTCTGGACGCCTGGCCAGACTAGACGTGCAGAGCGGGACCCACAAGCAGTGCAGGATGCTAGCGTTGTTAGCATCCTCCCCATTCCCATTGAGCCCTATGAGGGCTCAAATGGGAATGGAGACGTACCGGGTCCCGGTCCCGCAAAAAGGAATTACCGGGCCCTCCAAGGTCAGAATGGCCCGGTAAGTACCCTTTTGCAGGACCCGGACCTGAGTTTGGGGGTAGCCATGCTGCTAAAAACGGCATGGCTGCCTCCAAACTCGTAATGAGGCCCAATGTGTTTCAAAGCGCTTGAAGGGAGGGCTTTAAGTTATTTAAATTGTCCCTAAGGTGTACATGGTGGACACTGGTCGGGCTCTTCTGTCATGGAATGTTGCTAGCTTAAAGGAAACATACAGGATTCTTCAATGAATGTGTTTTTTTTCTATTTGTCACATCAGTTTATTCCAGGAGGGTCAGATTATCTCCGTTTTCGAGCCGCACCACCCAACTCACAATGAGGCTGATAATCAGGTGTAGACTCAAAAATTACCAACAGTTCTCTGTGGAGGTATTAGCATTGATAATCTCACTATGAAGTCTTTAGCCATTACTTCAAAAAAGGTAGCAGGCGCTGCTCTCCAGAAAGAACATGGGATGATAACCTGTTCTGAGATGAGAGTTTGTGGCACACGCTTTTTGCTCACTGTACCTTTCACAGATCGGAATAATACATTTTCATATCAGTCTTTGTCCCGCCCACATGGGCAGTCCAGCACCGAAATGCTATGGCAATTCCTCTCAGCAACCCCATGTTGCCCCGTGTTTCAGCCTTGTTGGGCCTCATCAGTGAGGTGAAGGTGTGCCTGTCTGAGCACAGTGAGCAGGGAGTCCACGTCTGATTGCCCCCCGGTAACTCAAGGTGACCAACCCCAAGTTCCTTGCAAATACTTCAAAAAAGGTAGCAGGCGCTCCTCTCCAGAAAGAACATGGCATGGTAACCTTTAGCCATTACCTAGAACTGGTGCATGCTGTAAAAAAATTGAAAACTGGATGTACTGCTCATAGTCATTCATAACTTTATTGGGACACAATTGTCATACAATCACACATGCAAAGACAATAAAAGAGAAGCATCCACATATCACATAAATATGCAGTTATCAGTATTCATACACATAGATAAAAACATTATATACTTGCACATTATATACTTACCCAATGTGCCCAATCTCCACTCTTCCTTGAACATACCGAGATTTTCTAGAAAGAGAGCTGGCGGCTCCTGCTTCACCACCATCGCTCCCACACTCTGGAACGCCCTCCCTCAGCAGATCCAAGACGAACCTGCCTATGCACTCTTCCGTAAGAAGGTAAAAACCTCACTGTTCAAGAAATATCTTTAATTATCTGGACTGCCCTACCTACGCTGAACCTGACTTACGATCTATGATTTAATGCAACTACCATTTTCTGTATGACTCACGTTCCACGATGTAATGTAATTCCTAACTTGAACCTTTAGCGCAGTGATACCTCCGGGTCTGGGCGCTACCAACAAAAAAAATAAATAAATAAATAAAAATAGTGCGTTAGTGAACCAGAACCATAAAATCCGGGTTTCATTGGCAATCATAAGACAGTTCGATGGTTTGTTTCTTCTAAGCCATGTTCTGTGAATGAAAGTAGCTACTGCTAAGGATATCTTCACAAAAGTAGTACATTTAGACACATTTTAGCATTTTTTTTTTTTATAAAGCGCTACAAACCCTCAGGTATCTGACCGCTGCTTATTATTACCCAGGGCGTGTGGTGCACATATACAGCTTCTTCAAGCGTCTGAACACCACTTTCCCTTAGGATCGGTTTCAGGTAAGCGCTCCTAAGATCTTTATACATAGGGCACAGAGACAACAAAATAATGTTGAAATGTATCGGCAACATCAATACAACAGTTATCATCATGCATTGAATTCCAGATTTTTTTTATGCTGCACAAGCCTGAATCTTACATATAAAGACCTTGCGTAATACAAGTCAATCAGATCAAGCCAGCTTTCATAGCCAAGATCTGTTTTTATAAGACAATAAGTGCGAGCAAGACCCGATGGTTGGTTCTCCCTAAATGGATGTTCACGGACATTCACATGCAAGCAGATTTAATCAAAGCTTTCATCGCACTGGTTGTGGGCATATGATTTGTCCATAGGTCAGAGAGATTCAATATCAAGAGCATTGTTCTTACATGTCTATTCCAAGGAATTACAGAGCCTCCGTCTTGAGATTGCATCTCAAGACGGAGTCATGTCTGAGTCTAGATTCCTACTCCTACATTACCCATAGTTGGACATGGACATTCCAACCATAGACAATCAACTCCCTCATAACCTTCCTTCAAGATTGCGGTGTATGGGCAATATGATTCCCCAATGGTTCGTCAAGCCTCGGCCTTGATATCCAGGGCAACAGGGCCTGTCATTGCCCCTAGGTTCTGTGATGTTGTCACATATATAGGTGGTGCACCTCGAAGTTTGATCTTGGACCCCTTAGGGGGGTATGATCTGTACTCGATAGACAAAGGCCATTGGGCATAAAACTCATTCTTGAATTCTAGGCAAATATAATACTTGCCATTGGGCATACAATGCCTAGTGCATCTGGTAATGCAGGCATCGAAATTGGGATGTGATAAGCGGGAGCTAAAAGTAGCTCATGGGTTTCCAGCAAAAACCAGTGACCAGGGGGAACAAGGAGCTACTGAAGAATGCCCCACAAATCTCGCTTCCACAGAAGATGCAAACATATCACTGTGTTCATTATTGATGACCCCTTTATGCTTTAAATGGCATATAGATGTGTCCTAATGTTTATTTATAGATGGTCTGAAACGCACATAGTTACATTCAGGTAGGTGTTTTGTTGAGCATCAGTTCGCCTCGGGGGCCAAAAGTAGCTCCTGGTAGCTGTTGCTGTCAAGCTAATCAGTCTCTTCTAGGCCACAAGCAGGAGCTAAATAGCTCCCCTCAATTTCAAACCTTGTAATGTCATCTCTAATGACTGAGTAACATCCCCTTACAGATTGGATCCAATGGGCACGTGTATTGGTTAGTGAGTCCATGCTTTCCCACACTCTCCCACCTGCCTTGGGGACATAGTGTGAGTAAACTGTATTCTTCCTATGAGGTACTGACATAGAGTCGTCACCAGTTCTCATTCCTCGAGTACCCTCTTAAAGTTCACTTCTGTTGGAACCTATTATCGGCTCCCTCAGATTACTCTCGGGATTGCTACACAAAGGGACAAGGGGAAATAGTCATACATGCACAGTAATAGCATACCATGAACAATGTAAGGGAGGTAAAAAATACAAGAAACATGGTTCGACAGTTTACATCCTTCCTCACTGTTATGCAGTGATTATATCGAATAGGAAATAATGAAAGCAACTTTACTGAATTTAATACTACATGCTAAATATATAGGGGCTGGGGCTAAGAGGTTAAAAAGTGTGGGGGTGGTTTGGGGTGAGGTTAGAAGCATGGGTAAAAAGGAGGTTTGAGAGGAGCCCCATTTTTTAAAAAAGTGGTATTTTATTTTTTTGGGGAAAATTGCATTTGTTATTTTTCAATTTGTCATAATCACATGTAACCTTCGCCGCTAATGTTTTTCTGGTAAATCCCTGAGAAGGCAACAACACTTTAAAATGGGATTCTCGGTGCTGACCATACATCGCTCTTAGATATCTGGATTACAGAATATCTGACATGTCACATAATCTTGTGCATTGGAATAGCGGCCATTTGACAAAGAAACAAAATCAAAACACGGAAATATTCTCCACTTATTCTACCAATTGCTAATTTCTCCTAAAGATATTGTTTACGGTAGCAAAATATCAAATGTATGCTCACTAATCCCGAAAACAGCACACACAATGATCGCACCAAATAGACCCCAAATGGCCAACCATGCTGAGGGCCCCCACCTCAGAAGGGGATGTGTATTCTCACCAGCTGTTCCAGCCACCTGCTTGGATCAGCACCCTTCCGCATGTGTGAATGTCCATTCATTCTCTGTATGGACAAACAAATGCAGGGAATCTTGGGTAATCATTCGGATGCATGGATAGAGGCCGACCTGGTCAGCCACGCAATGTCCACGGTCTGGACCATGGTCTGAGTTGCCAGGAGCCAGACATGACTCCAGATGGCTCATCATAGAGACTACAGCGGTAGACAGCTGTAATGCAGCTGCTCATGAGGCTTTTGCTGCCACTCTTATTGTAATCTGGAGAGCTACCTCTGATACCGGTGAAGTGCTGCAGTTCTTGACCAGCTACCGGCCTTCATTTATGTTATGTTATTAAGATGTGCATGTGTACCACTATCATTTGCTGTTCCGTGTAATAATGTCCCTGCAAGAATGTCCCCCGACAACAAAGTAGCTGGTTTTTGACTAAACATTATTACATTGAACAAGCGGGGTACCCCCCCGCAACCCCTGTTTATTTTATTTTTTTTTTAAATGGGAGCAGGGGACATCCCTGCAACACGTCCCGATACATAATGTCACCATATATAATGTTGTCTTCTCAGCGGCAATTTGTATGGAACATTATGTATGGGGACATTATTACCTGATACCCCATTTGCATGGTCTACAGGTGCTCTGGCATATCAGAAAGTCAGGACGGGGGTGAGTCACAATAATGTGGAGAGAGGGAGAATGCAAGAGAGCTTAGAGGAAGAAATTCCGTAAAAAAGGGTATTTGACCCATGCTTGTTCTCAGTAGAGGGGCTTCCACACACTTGCTTAGCTTTGATATTGTGTTGATGCGCAGATCAGAGTACCCTGAGCTCTGGGTACTCAGTGTGGGTCTGTTTTTAGGTGGCCTCTATCAAAGGTATAGAGGCATTTGTGTCCTGATGGGCGCCTTGCATGTGCATGGTGCTAGGATGGATTTGCCAGAGCAGTTTTATGTAAATTGGGTGTAAAGGTGTAGTGTTCTGGTGTTGGATGTCTGTTGAGAGAATTTCTATTGCAGTGTTTGAGTGGCTTGGTTGGCATGAATATATTGTGTTTGATCATAAAGATTGAAAAAGTTTGTGTGGGTGGATTAGTGGAGCTCCTAGTGGGCCATTTGGAATATCCATCTGGTGTGGTAATGGCTATGGTGTATACAGGTGAAAGAGAGAGCCAGTATGGCAATCCCTTTAGCTGGTTCATTTGAGTGTCAGAGCAGGATGTGTTCTCTTGAAGTGATTGGTTGAGGGTCATGCAGTGGTTAATTGTATTTTCCTCTGCATTTGGTTGTTGATTGTTGTAAAAAGCCAGTAGGCTGTAGGTTGCTGACCACTTAGGTCTCCAGCCTTTTCTTGAAAATGAGGTGGCCTCCAATTGCGCAGATTGGAAGATCGTTTGTGAGTTTAGTAACCACGTTGGGGGATGGCGAGCCTCCTTGTCTCTCTCTTGTAGTACATCAATACTGGACCATATGGTCCTTCCTGGTTGGTATTGGATTTGCTTTGCATGGCTGAATGTGGCCCTATGTTCCTGAAGCACTCTGTGGGCACTGCAGAGAGCTATGAAGTGTATTCTCTTTTAACCAGTAGCCATTGCAAAGTTCTTTGTGCTGGAGGTAGGTATTCCCACCTGTCAAGTCTGAGCAATAGTCTTGCTGCTGAGCTCTTTATGCACCAACATTTCTTCATGAGGTATTTTGGAATGGTGTCGTACAAGCTGTTGGCATTGTTTAGTCTTGATAGGACCACAGCTATGACATCAAGGGTCTGGTGTGGCAAGGGAAAGAATGGCATATGCTGTTGATTGTAGCCAAAAAAAGTGAAACCACCGTTTATTAGCCCTTCTGTACCATTGCAGAAGGGGTCCAGCCATATGCAAATCAGTCAGGTACTGCCACCAATGGGAGCAACCCAGCCCGATGTGCTTGGCCAGATCCCCTCTGTATGGAAACACAAGCAACCCCAGACATGATGTGGCCTTGTTGGGCCTCACCAGTGAGGCACAGCTTTATTACCTATGGTGCAGTAAGCAAGGAACCCATGTCTGCGCATACCCCCTGCCACACAGAGAGACAAACTATAACCAAAAAAGTGATTGGTGGAAGGTTTTGAATGAATCCAAACAACTGGCACTGCTCTGGGCAACCTTCCACACAACTGTTTTTTGCCCATCTGTGCCATTGCAAAAGGGGTCTAGCCATATGCAAATTAGTCAGGTACTGCCACCAATGGGAGAAGCTCTGCCTGATCTGCTAGGGTGGGTCCCCTCTGCACGGAAACAAAAGTAACCCTAGACTTGCTTTGGCTTGGCGATGCTTGTGGTCTCGTGCAGAAGGGATGTGACCTATGGATGTGACATAGCAGTTCGGGCTGGGCAGCCCCTTGTAGGGTGGAACCAAGCCTCATTTGCCAATGGTCTTACCCCTTTCGTAATGTATTGGCAGGTGAAGAACGATGGTCTGGAGGGTTGCCCAGAGCAATACCAGAGGTTAAGATTAATTCTAAACCTTCCACCAATCACCTCTTTTGTTTTGCTAAAGTCAGCCCAAGTGGGACAGTTATGCCCAGGCATGGGTGCTGTGCCTGCTGGGCCTATAGACCCAAGCTACTCCTCACTTATGAGGATCAACAAGGACAAAACATGTCTGGGGATGCTTGTGGTCACGTACAGAAGGGATGTGCCCTAGCAGTTCGAGCGGGACTGCCCCTTTCGGGGTAGGACTAAACCTGATTTGCATATGGTCTTTCCCCTTTTGTAACGGCTTGGCAGGAGAAGAACGATGGTCTAGAGAGTTGTCCAGAGAGGTTAAGAATCATTCTAAAACTTCCAGACATCACCTCTTTTATTTTGCTCTATTCTGTTTGATTGACCGAAGCTTGAGGAAGTATGTATTTACTAGTGCATTGATGTGTGATTCCAGAGGGATACAGCTGTCCACAAGGATCCTGAAATTCATTTTTGGGATTTCTGGGAAGGTGCCCACTTCCATAGGCCAATTTAGTACAACTTCTCATGCATCTGTTTTGTTCAGGTTGAGCTTTAAGTTGTTAGTCGTCATTCATATGCTCACCAGCACGAGGTAGACAGTGAGGAAGGTGTTGGTCTCATTGTTGCTGGTCATTTTGGGGATGACTTGTGTGTTGTCTACATATTATGAGCCTGAAACGTGGATTCATGTATATGTTGAAAAGGAGTTGGACCTGAAAAGAGTTGGACCTGAAAAGGGGAAGGCAGGTGATTTCTGTTACAATTTTCAACCCAGATTTCATCCACTCTAATGTTGTGTTATGTATCCCAACTTCTTTCACTCTTCTAATTACGGTTCTGTGGTTGATGGTGTCAAACGCCACTGAGTTAACCCAGAGTACGAGGGATTACATCATGTTAGTGTCGGCATTGATTTTGAGGTTAGATAGAAACATGTTGTGTTTTTATTGAAAATGCTTGGCTAGCTAGGGCATGCTGGTTCTTACAGGGAATAACCCCACCTGTACATGTACAGTAAAAACCGAGTACACCTCTTAGGAGAAAAGCAGCAGAGGTTATGACATGGAATCCGGCGGACGTCTCCGCCGTGCCTATGAGCACAACCTTTTCTGTGCCGCAACTACACATTTTTAGTAATGTGAGTTTGTGGGTACAATTAGCGTTTAGTTTGTCACATAGAACTCATAGTAAGAGGTCTTCCCTTTCTCCCACCCTTAAGCACATTCAACCCTAAATGTGCACTGTTAGCATGTGACAGAATCGCTAACATGTTACCTCAAATACTGTGCATGTCATGAGCAGAACAAAACGGTAATCAAACAGAATGAATGGCATGTCAATTTATCATCTTCGTATAACATTTTTCAAAATTGAATATGGAGTCAAATGAATGCAATCTATTGTTCGCTTGTTATTGATACATTCTTTGCTTGTTAGGCACATATACAGGAAGTAAATACTCTTTCAAAGTGCCCATGGGGCAACAGGGAGGGGACAAGGGGATGTGAAACAATTATAATGCATACAATATTAAATACAGTGTGTGGGGGGGTGAATCTACTATGCCTTGTGTTTTTTCAGGGAGGGGAAATGGAATAGGTGCTTGGGTGCTCATGGGTGAGCAGCAGGTGAAGTGCAATGAAGGGTAAGTGCGAGGCTCCAGGGTGGAGGGTGAGCCGAGGCAAGTGCTGAGGATATACAGAAGCTGGGGGCGATTCAGTGTGGGAGGTCAGGGCCCTGGGGATGCAAAAGGACCCTGAACACCAAACAGCCAACTGTGAGATAAGCAAAGGAGAGAGGGGGGACGGAGGAGGTAAAGAGGAAAGTCTTGAGGAGCTTCTGGAATTTAAGAAAGTCCTGCTCAAGATGAAGAGAGAAGGGGAGGCTGTTCCAAAGAAGGGAGACAGCTGAGGAAAGTGACCGACCTCCTGCCCTCTGTTTAACGAAACGCTTTACACATGAGAGTTTGTGCCAGAGAAGCGCAGAGGTCTAGAGGGAGAATATTTAGTAAGAGAGAGTTCCAGATAGTTTGGTCCCAGCCCCAGACAGCCTTGTGGATGATACAGAAGGATTTTAATTTAATCCGTGAAGCAACGGGGAGCCAGTGAAGACATTTTAGGGCAGGAGAGATGCGGTTCCTGGGCTTGAGGCCAAGGATAAGTCTTGCTGCTCTCTTCTGGATTAGCTGGAGGGGTTGCAGAGGGGAAGAGATTAGATTCAGGAAGAGGCTATTGCAATAGTCTAGCCCAGAGAGAACCAGGGCTCAGGTAACATGGAGCTTCTGGTGGGAAGGTGAGAAAAGGTAGAATTCCTTTGAGAAGGAAGAGCTGAAAGTGGGACTTATTGACAATGTCCTGAGTGTGAGGGAGGAAGGAGAAAGAGGAGTCGAAGATGACTCCAAGGTTTCTGGTTTCAGAAGAAGGAGAAGGGGGAGAGCCCATGGAGGAAGGAAAGAGTGAAGAGAAGAATTCAGGAGTAGGGGCCCCAGGGGGAAGGATCTCCGTTTTGCTGGCATTAAGGCAGAGATCACTGGAAGTGCCCCAGGCATGGATGGCAGAAAGGCAGTCAGGGATGATGGGAGGTGCAAGAAGGTCAGCAGGAAGTCTAAATGAAAGTTGTGTGTCGTCAGCATAACACTGGAAGTTGGGGGAGAAGGAGGAGTTGAGGAGTGCCAGCTGAGTAAGGTAAATGTTAAAGAGCCAAGGCGAGAGGATAGAGCCCTGGGGGACATGAAAATATGTGGTTCACTAACAATGTCGCTGCTATCTGTGGACTACAGTCAGGTGCCAGTATGCATTCTATCCATTTTGACATTAAACAGGTAACTGATAGCTTATACTTGTTTCCCTGTGATGACTGGGCCAATGAAATCTAAGCAAATCTGCTCTGGGGAGTGTCACACCTCTTTGCATTAATGGTGATCTATGTGTTGGGGAGGCAGGGTGGAACTGTGCACACACCAAAGATCCACGAGTATACAACTCCACATCTTGGAACATATGCAGCCAATAAGCATATTTTTTCAATATTTCAAATGTTTTCTGCGAACCTCTGTGTCCTGCTGTTATTGCAACACACGCATGAGTTATCATTAACACCTGAAATGACATTGGGGCCACCCATTGGATCTGACCAAAAATTGATTCTCAGACTAGCGGGCCGTCTTGCAGTTGAAATCTTTTTTTATTATTTAACAGAACCCTCAATTCCTCTCTTGCTTTGCAGTCCTTCTCCGTTAAAGGATTTTGTTCGGCATCTGACAGATGATCATACAACCTGACTATGACTGGGTCTTCTTTCTGTACTTGATCAAGTCCTGATGGGGCATATCAAATCTCCACTGTAGCACTGGTTGATCACTTGTTCCCTAAGATTTGGAATATAGTTCTACATCCACTTGGATCTCACCAAGCAAGTGTTCAACAGGAAACAATTCCCCCATCACTGCTTCAATGTTAGCTAATTGATCAGCCTTGTCATTTCCTTCCTTGTCTTCGCATGGTGTTCTGGAGTGCCCTCGTATCTTCCTCCAGTGAATTTTCATTTCATTCGCTAAAACAAGATTATCGATGGCCTGAATCAGGTTTCCATGGTGGCGTGGTTTTTTGTTACAAGTGACCATCCCTCTCAGCTTCCACCCCGGTAAGCACTCTACAAAACTATTCCAGGCATAATCAGAGTCGGTAACCAAAACTATTTCTTTCAATTTGTTCTCTACTGCCGTAGATATTACTTTGTAAATTGTTGCCAATTCTGCCACTTGATTACTTTTGGGACCTATTCTCATGCTCACTCGTGCAAAACTTTCACATTTGACCCACACATTCCCTATCCCTGCCACCAACTCTTTTTCAGGATCGTCCCCAATGTGGTTTGCACATTCAACCACATACACAGTTGCGAGATTTCTACACCCTTCTTCATCAAAGGCCTTGTGTGGTGATGTTGAGATTCAGTCAAATGTGTCTCTAATTCTGCGCTATGTGTAGCAGCTATAGCTGCACAGTCATGCAAGTATGCCGGTCCCTGAACTACTGGACTCTTTTTATTCTGCCCATATCTCACTTCCACCGGGAAATTAGTTATTTATTTATTTAAAGTATTTATTGTCCATTTGCAAGGCAATCACATTTTAAACAAGCAAAACTGTCCATGCACATGCTGCAATGTAAATATGTTAAGGCTTGAAGCACCCACATCAACTCCTCTTTGGTTTACCCTCCAAGCTACACATCAGTACTATTATACTAAATCACACATACATAGCACGTGCTGCAATGTCAGCGTCAGATAAAATTAGTGGCATCGTTGAAATGAATGGCATTGTTGAAATTAGAGCCACTGATTTTCCAAGAGTGATAATGTTGAGGGTTTCCCGCAGGCAGCTAGTACCAAGCGTAGCACAACAGTTAACCAAATTCATTGCCTTCCTAATAGCTAGAAGTTTGATCCCACAGTACTTGCTGAGAGATAATAAAGGACTGTGCTGAATGGGATAAGACAGTAAGTTAGGCAATAAGGATGGGAATTACTATAATTTAGGGATGAATAATTCATTTAAATTTAAAAAGTATATAGGCAATTAAAGAAGGGAGCTCAGGTAGGCGAACAAAGGATATATAGGAGGCAGACAGCAAGGCTCATCAGGGGTTGGGCAGAGTGGCAAAAATGTGTCAGTAATGCTATTATCACTGCATTACCGCTCCACCCAATCCTGAGTTTGGGCAGAAAGCTGGAGATTTACCTCCAGCTTTGAGCTGGAGTTAAATCCTCAGCTTTCTGCCCATTTTTGCCACTATTACCGCCTTAGCTATTACCTATGGACTCATACCATATGGGGACGAACAGCGCCACAGCAACTCGGGATCCGGTGCAAAATGTGCTGATCCGATTTGCAGAAATGCTAATTGCATTGGTGCAATTACCGCCAGGATACCGCCCAAATCATGGTGAGGCCCAGTGTATCTCAACAGGGCGGTTATGTCTGATTATTGATCATTCACATAAATGTAAATGATAGCCAATCAACATACTCTGAATGATGTCCATCATTGCTGGTGAAGGACTTTAGAATCTCCCAGTACATAGTCTCTATCCATGTCCTTCTAAGTATACCATTGATAGTCTATCTTTCTCATTGCACCATTACTCTCACCCCTTGTTCAAAACCCAGTGCACCCACAAACACGATTGTGCACACACACACACCCACACACACTCACGTGCACACACACACACACAAACACACACACACACACGCACGCACATGCTCACACACACTCACACAGATGCACATACCTACACACGCAAAAATAATTGTGGCACTGGTCCTTAAATTAGATAAGAGACAATAACTGGCATTTGTGTCCAATATTATTCAGGAGCGAGCTGGGAAGAGGGGCAAGGGGGCAAGTGCCCATCAGTCCAGCTTGGCTGTGGGTCAGATCTGGAATATGTTAAAATAAAATTGAAAAGGACAAAATCCTTCAGAATTCATCCTGCCTCAAAGAAGCCAAGCACTGCAAGGCCTTCTCGACTTCTGTGTCGATGTGGCTAGGCACTCTTCTTGAGTTCAGAAATGATGTGGATGTGCCTGGGTAGCACCCATACATGGTAATGCACAGTGAGTAAATGAGTGAGAGGGAGAAGGGTCTAATTTGGAGGGGCATGTTCATTACACTCTGCAGGAATGGACACATTTAAATGACAGGTTCTGTGACAGTGGATGGTAATATTAGCACAACTGCAGCCAACACAGCATTGGTCTGTTACAATCCAAATCATAGGTGGATGTATAAAATAGATGAATCGTTTGCATAAAGCCTGTCTAAAATACTGCTGCTTGTATTCCCATGGAATACCACTGATGGTATTTGATAAAACCCTGATTGGGTGGTGTCGGTGTATTGACTCACGTTCGAGCTATTAGGCTGCAACATTTGGTGCTGTGGGCTTAGAAAATCAAAGATGGCCGAAAAATCCCACATTGCGCCAGATTCGAGGAAAAGTGCGCCGTTTTTGCGCACACCAAAATGGTCGCCTAACCTGCCACCCACCAGTGTGAGTGTGGTGGGCCGGAAGCACCATGAGTGAAACGTGGTGCCAAAGGAAAAACAGCAGTGCCTGTTAGCTCAAAAGCGCTTGGAAATCACTTTGTTTCTCTGAAATGCAAGCTGAAAATGCCTATTTTAAACATTGCAAGATATTCAAAAACCTCACTGAACACCAGCAGACATTTGGCAGAATGTAGTCTTTTGTGCGTACAAAATCTGGAAAGATGAAGAGCCCAAAACAATGTTTATAACAAAACTGGCTGAGCTGTGGATGTCAGCAGCTGAAGTGAAATTGGACTTAAAGCCACTAAAATCGAAATGTTTAAAATAAATGAGTGACCTACTTTGAGTGTCACATAGGTTGCAACTGTTTAAAGGTCATAGTTTTGAACTTAGAATCAGCGTTCTAGCTGCATGTGTAGAAATTGTAAGTTTGATTTTAATGAAGAAAAACTGGGAACAAAAGTGACATTTGGCTGAAGCCTGGCTTGAAGAGAGTGAATTCTGCCCAGCGACTACCCCCGACAGGAGTTGAAACTTGCTCAGCCACTGCATTCCCAGGCCTGGCTGCCTTCTGCAGTTCCCACCAAAAGGAGGTTACACCTATCTGATTGAATCAGTGGAGGAGCACCTGGGAGCAGGGAAACAGAACAATGAGCCTTCCTTGGCTCAGGCAAATGTTAAATTGGGGGGGTCGTAAATGGCTTCCTCTTGAGAGAAACTGAGAGGGGCAGTGCCTCTGTGAGCAACTTGAGTTGGAGGAAGTGGACAAACCAGAAATTCCACCATGTGCTTTGGGAAACCACACCTCTCTGGGCCAGAGCATAATTTTAAAAAGATGGATAATTTATAGTACAGACTTGTCAAAATTATATAATTAATATCATTATTCTTGTGATTTTTCTGTGCACATTTTAAGAGGTGTTAGGACTCTGTTGTATGTTCTGGGGGGTAGTAGCCGAAAATAAGGTATTACTCCGAATGTCTGTATGTTAAAAATCTGACACTTTATCATCTGATGCCCATATTCCTTGTGCATGTTTGTGTAAATTCAGGAAAAGTTTAGAGGTTGTGTTCTTGATGAAAAGGGCAGAATTCTGTCATAAGTGGACACGACATCTTACAAAGACAGGGATCGGATGGTTTGGTGCTACGGAAAATATGTTAACTGGACATATAATATTAGAAAAATGGTGCATAGATAAATATGTATTTGGATCAAGAATAGATTTGTGTGCAAATTGACCAGGGGTGGATCCTCTGACCCATAAACTACCTCATCACGATGACACTCCATTTCCTGACCCCAATCAAGGGAGAGAGGAGAGCTTGGCCAATGATAAGTTTTGAGGGGCAGGCTTAGTTATGCCCACGCACACACCCATTTTCAAAACACATAAAAAGAGACTGCTTTGGACAGGCAAGGCTCACTTTCCATTTTCTTGCTAAGCACTCTGCCGGATGACTTCAAGATCCAGAACTCAACTCCAGAACCTAGAATCCAGACTTCAGAACCTGTAGCATTGAGGCCTGAACCACCAGCTGAATCCTTTTTCAGCAGGCCTCAAAATCCTTTGCAAATTATTCAAACAGCTGGGCTGAGCTGTTTGATTCTACCTAGAACCCTGTGCCGGTACCCAGAAAGCAGTGCTGTATCCAGAATCCACTTGATCCAGACCAGCAGAATCAGAGACCAGACCGCTCGGCAGTGCCAAGAACTTTTGCCAGAACCAGAGACGAGACCGCTGTGAAGTTGTTACGCTCACCTGACTCCCACGGAGGCGCTGGCCTCGTTCGTGCTGCTGTGACCTCTTCTAAGGTGATGCGCAGGGTTCGGAAGACGGACTGGACCGGGCCCCCAAATCTGGCTTGTATGGCTCGCAGAAGTATCCTTCTGTAGGCGAAAATAGGGGATTAACTGTCTGCGGGGTAATGCAATCGGCCTCCCACTTTCCCCTCCCACCCTCCTTGAAAACCTTCTGTGATTTTTCGTAGCGTCTCACCTTAGGGTCTGGAAGGACAAGCTCTCCATCCTGCTTCTGATGCAGGGGCGCGTTGGTATCCAGTTACTTCACTGGATTTTTGGATTGGTGAGAACCAAACGTGCTTGGCTTCCAGGTTAGTTTTTTGATTAGAGGTTCCCCTTTTGTCCATGCATTAATGTACTAATGCTAGTGTCTTTTTCCCCATAGGGGCCGGGGTACGGAATGCCAGGGAACAGGCACCGACCCGAGATGAGAGGTGAAATCCTTGTAGAAATCAGGTAAGTCTTTAATGAGCGTTTTTTGGTAATGTCTTTTCATTCGCTCATTAACGCTGATGTCTCTTTTTCCCCTTAGGGCCCGGGGTCCGGAAATGCCAGGATGCGGCGGGGACCCGAAATGAAGAGGGAATGAATCAACAGGTAAGTCTTAACATGGAGATTTAGCTTTCCTTATTCCCTTCTCTCTCTCACCTTTTGTTCTGGTCTTTTTCTGCCTAGGCGCTGGGGCGTGACTGCGAATCCGGATGATCGCTGCTGAACATGGAGGCGCCCTGTAAAGGTGAGTGGAATGCGGCGCTGCAGCGATCGACGCAATGAGCTTTTAAATTAAAGTCTTCCTTTTCAGGAGTGTCGGCGAGATGTCTCCGGGATGCGTATTTAGCAGGTAAGGACTTTTCCTTCCTCTGTTCTCTTCTTCTCTTCCTTTGCAGGTGATCCAGGATGCTGGCTGGCGTGGCAGAAGTCAGGATGCAGGAGCAGACACGGTGAGTGTCCAGCTGCTAGATGCAGAACAACGTGAAGCACGTGTGGCTGTTCGGGTGGGGTTTAAATAGCCTTGGAAGAAGTTCCAGGTATGTATCCTTCCTCCAATCAGGTATGTATCCTTCCCCGCCCACGCCCGGATGGTAAATTAGTCCCACAGGTAAAGTAGTTCCTTTCAGACCTCAAGGAGGCCGGGATCCTGCAGCATGGTCTGCATCAGGGAAGTGCACCCAAGCATTCCCATAATGAGCCTGGCGCCTATGGCGCCAGGACTTATGTCTTTTATGAGCCTGGCGCCATAGGTTCCAGGACACTGTCCAAAGGGCCCCTATATGGGGTTGATGGGTCCTTCCTTGGGGACTGGATGTCCGCTTTCAGGGACGCTGCGCTTGAACCGGCTCCCCGGGAGCAGGCATCATGACAGCAGTGCAGAGCAGAGCTGACCCAGAGAGCTGTGACTTCAGAACCACCCGCCAGGAGTCCAGTCCAAACCTGATCAGACCTTGACGGCCTATTTCAAATGTATAGTGTGAGTACTCAGCTAGAACTGTGCAGAACCAATATCTTAGTTTAAAATAATCTGATTCAAAACATTTGAACCTGTCCAGAACTGCATCATAGGAATCGTGTGTTCATTCTGTCATTTCAAAGCTGTAAAAGTGTCATTTTGTCATTCTGAAGTTTACTTTCATTTCGAGAAACTAGCTCCACAAAATCGTTCGTATCTCTGGGACCGCGTGTTCTAGGAATGAGATTTAACTTTCATTTGAAAGCTAAGATTCTAAGCCTTCCAACAAGCCTAAACCTTCTATTCCTTATAGTTATTCCATAATCGCGCTCGATGCATTCGGAAAAATTGCCGCGAATTGAAAAATTAGCTCCTGTCAAAATAGCCGCTTTTGCTTGAACTGCTCAAATTCGTTTTCAACCTACTAATCCCTCATTGAGTATTGCCAGTGTGACTTGAACTAAACTTAAGTAGCTATGACCTACCCTGAATCTCCTATAGGGAATTAAAATCATTTTTAGCATATTTTCACTTCTTTGCAAACCACATTTAAAGTATTTTGCCTGTGTTTTAGAATCATCCCTGTGATCTAAGCTTGCTAGGGGGCAACTGAACTACATTTGATTGTATTCCTGAGAACTGTGTGGCCGCCTTTCCATATTTTTATATTGCATAAGAGGGGGAGGGGTGAATTGCCAAAAGGGGAAAAGTGATTACATTGTCTTTCGTTGCAATCAAATCAAGGTTATTCCTGTGTTGCATTCTTTTCCATCATTGTTTTTCCTTGAAACCATACAAGTATTCTCTGCTACTTTACCCTTTCTATACCAACTCTTAAGTAATTAAATCAGTGTGCCAGTGTAACATCACCCAGTGTTGATCACTGTCATATTCTTAAGTGTGATATCAAATATTAATTTATTATAAAAGTGTAATATATATATTGTTTAATTTTTCCAATAAATCTTTTAAATTGCAAAACAAACCTACTTCTTGGCTCAGTGAGGTCAGGGGATTCAAAGAGAGGGGCGTTATATAAGGGTTTATCGTCCAGAGTATAACTTGTCATAAAAATATATAAATAAGGGCTTCCCTTGGGCGTCCCAGACGAGGCACTGACTTAGTGGGATTGCTGAATTGAAGTCACTTAACAGATTGGGGGCTCGAGCTGTGGATTCTGGATTATATCTATCACTTGTGCAGATTAATACAGTGTGCTAACTGACAGGATATATAAATTCTGTTGGATCACCACGCCGTGTTACACTGTAAAAACACCCCTCAAAGGAACGCTCTAAGGAAACGGTCTGTTTTGCAAAATAAAATACAAAGTTCTGTAAGTCAGGAAGGAAATCAGCTTCCAGAATGACGACCTTGGTAGATGTCAAAATAGCCAGAGAACACCTCTTACATAAGCTATTTGTGAGAGGTGAGTGGGCTCATCAGGACCAGGCGGTCTGGTTGCAGGCAATCACACCCCAGATCACTGAAACAGGGTCAGATACATGGAGAGATCAGGGCCCCTTACATGTGGCCCTGAGTGAATTATATATGGCCCCTAAGGCCAAGGAAGAGCACAACAAGATTGCCAGGGTAGCGGCATATTTATATTTATATATGGGAGCCATACAGGACAAATGTGCTGAAGGCCAAGATCTGGCAAATAGGCAAATGATGGCATTAGAGAAGGCCCAATCCGACCTGGTCTCTTCTGAGCAGAGGCTGCAGAGGAGCCAGGAGTCAGAAAATGATAGTAGGCAGTATATTATTAAAATAAAGGAGGATATGGATATCCTGCAACAGGAAAAGTCTGACCAGGATAACAGATTTCTGGCCTTGCAGAAGGAGTACCAAGAAGGTTTGGACGCCCTACTGCAGAGCCAGAAAAATCTGGAGCAACAACTGGACTTCAATAGGGCATGCGCAGAGCAGGTAGTCACTCTGCAAAGCCACCTAGATAGGGAGAATACAGAGAGCAATAAACTGATTTTGAAAGACCTGAATACCCAGGCAGAGTTTGATCAAGAACGCCAGAAAGCTGGTGCCTTTCAAAGGCAGAGGGACGACCTGGCGGCACAGATGCAGGCTCTTAGTCAGGAAAGGGACACCTTAGGCCAGGAAGTCTGCCAATTAAAAGAAAACATTGAAGAAAATCACTTGGCCCTCCAGGGACTGGGTGACCTCCAGAAAGAGCATCAGAACTTGTTAAAGCACACCAGGAGGGTGGAAGATGCTCTGGCAAGAAAGGAACAGGCCAGTAGGGATGGGACACAGGAGGTAACCCTCCTGCAGCATAGACTGGCCCAGTATTCAAGGACCAACCAGGAAGTGCAGAGAGAAAATGAGGCTCTCTGTCAGCACAATGATAGGCTCCACAACAGGTAGCCATGCAGGAGAGACTAATAGAGTCTAGTAAGGCCTTAACTGAGGAACTGAAAGTGCAGGCTCTTGCATTGCAACAGGGAGCAGGGGCTGACAGAGATGAAGTTCACTGGGAAAGGGAAACACCTGAGCATAACCTCAGGAACCCTAGTACCAGAGGCCTTCATCTCTCTCAGTCCTTGGGCTCTGCCACCCCCATGTCTCCTGGCGCACATGAGCACAGAGCCACAGGCATGGCAGATTACTATCCAGCCAAAAGTATGGGGTTCATAGGCCAGTACCTCCCAGGAATGGATGGGCACCCAAGCACAGTGCAATTTAGTGGGGAACCCCAGGAAAGTAGGCCCACTAAGGGCATCCTAAAAACCTCTGTCCAGTTAGGTCAGTGGGGGGGATACCCATCAAATCCTGGCAGCAAGGAGGGACCTGAAGACTCCTCTGAGCGGCCCAGGACAAAGGAGACTAGGTCCCAACATTCTGCCAGCCATTCCCAGGCTCGCAGAATCCGGGAAAACCTGGAAGATCAGACGGGCACCTCTGGGAGCAGTGCCTCTGAGTCAGAGGATGAGTGGACCAGGGTTACCCGAACCAAAAAGGCCAATAAGGCAAAAAGGGCCTTGCTTAAGGACCCCTTGAAGCAGATCAAGGCAATAAGGAGTGACATCACCCCTTATCACAAGAACGCTAAGTATTCTGTTTGGGAACACTTGGAGCTTTATGAGCAAATGATGGAGACTTTCCATTTGAAAGACAGCAGTAGCTGCATTCAGTATGTAAAATGGTCATTCTCCCCAGAATACTCCAGTTTCTTTGCGGGGCTGGAGGACCAAAATCATTCAAGATGGTCCACCTACAGGGCGGCCATCTTGAAACATTTTTCTGTTCACAGAAATCCCCAAGAGGCTCGCAAGGCAGCCTACAATTTGCAATGTGGGGAGGATCAGGCCCCACAAGAATTTGTGCAGGAGTTAAAGCGTGCTTTTGCGCAGACTACAAAAACGGTACGCACAGACAGTAAAGAATTTGTTCATACGTTTTTCCATGCCTTACCCAAATACATAATGACCCAGCTCGTGAGAGACTTTCACGAGAAAATATCTTTAGACTGGGTCATTGAGCAAGCCACCCGCATCTATGAGGTGCAGAAACCAGTGGAAAATAAGAATCAGCCCAAAAACCCCAAAACCAGCAGCACCCCTGCTGCTGCCAAGGTGGCAGAGGTAAAGGTTGCCCCCGTTTTAGATTTGGAGATTGGGGGACCTAAAAACCTGCCGGCACCGAATAATTCTAAGCCCAGAAGGCCCTCGGGTCAGTCACAGACAGGGAGTCAAGGAGGTTGTCCCACAAATGGGGTCCCTCGCTCCCCTGACTATGTAAGTCACCGCTATAAGGGAAACAGTCCAATCCTGGGTTATGTGTGGACTCCTCCGGCCCAAGGGGGGGGATCCAACCAAGCGACCAACCCAGGGAACTTCCCTCCGCACTTCCCCCAGGAGGGCAGAAATTCATGAAATCCTGGGCAGAACCTGTTCCCCAGGTATCCACCAAACTTCCAGCCCCAAAATCATCCATCCTTCTTTCCCCAATTCCCTGAGCCCAGACAACTGAATCCGGGAGAGGGGAGGCCAAGGGTGGAGGGGTACCCAAATCTTCCCAACCCGGGGTACTACCAGAGAAGGGCTAGCTACCCTTCCCGGGATCAGCCCAGGGGAGAAATTAGAACCCCGTATCAGCCTGAGCGGGTTTCACAGTTAGAGCGCCAGGTCCAAAATATGGCACGGGATCTGGGTCACATACTGAGGGCTCAACAGAACCCTCAGATGAGCATGCCACCGCAGAATGCCTCAAACTCTGGGACTGGTGCTCCAGAACAATGACGGGGGCAGCACCCCGATAACCCACCGGTTCCCAGGGAGGAGGCACAAGTGGAAGGGGGGTGTAAAGCCTTGGAGGAAGCTTCCTTCCCCACTTGTAAACAGACCCTGGAAACCCAGGAACAGGAAACAAAATCTCCTACCCCTGAAAGTCTGCCACCCAAGGAGCACAGAGGAGGTAGGAGAAACAAAGGACCCAAACAGACCCACTTTGTGGAGGAGGTACAGGTCTTCCAATTTGAGGCAGAGGGATCCTCAGAGGATCCTGGGAAAAGGATCTTCTCCTTCAGAGATGGGAGAACTCCTCCCAAAGAAAAATGGGTCCCAAGGGATTCCAATCCAGACTGGGTAGATGTGGGGATTGAGCTGTCGCTGCCCATCATTCTATCCCAGAACCAACAAGACCGAAAACCCCTCGTTCAAACCCATCCTGGTGACTGCCTTCAAAAAGGGAGGGGTCCCAGAACCGGAACCAGGGGAACCCAAAACCGCATCCATAGACTGGGTAGATGTGGGGATTGAGCTGTCGCCGCCCAACATTCTATCCCAGAACCAACAGTACCGAAAACCCCTGGTTCAAACCCATCCTTGTGACTGCCTCCAAAAAGGGTGGGGCGGGGTGGCCCAGAGGCCCAGAACTGGAACCAGGGGAACCTAAAACCGAATCAATAGACTGGGTAGATGTGGGGATGGAGCTGTCGCTGCCCATCATTCTATCCCAGAACCAACAATACTGAAAACCCCTGGTTCAAACCCATCCTGGTTACTGCCTCCAAAAAGGGGAGGTGGCCCAGAACCGGAACCAGGGGAACCTAAAACCGAATCAATAGACTGGGTAGATGTGGGGATCGAGTTGTCACCGCCCATCATCCTATTCCAGAACCAACAATACCAAAAACCCCTGGTCCAAACCCATCCTGGTGACTGCCTCAAAAAAGGGGGGGGGGGCGGCTCAGAACCGGAACCAGGGGAACCCAAAACCATATCCAGTTGCCAACTTTTTCTTTCAGATTCCCGGGGCTCTCCACAGAATTTTGCCCAGATCTCTTCTCTCTCAATGTCCAAAACCAGAAAATTAGCCCACCAGTTGTCCAAAAATGTGCATTATCTGTACCCCCTTGAGGAGAAGGAGGGAAGATACTGTGCCCCGGTACAAGTACAAGGGCAGGGTACAATTTTGGCACTGGTGGACACTGGATCCCAAGCTACCCTTCTGTCCAAAAGGGCCTTTGATGAACTGAATGCAGGAAGGGGGAGAATTACCAAATTCCTCTCACCTCTCTTCCTGGACAACTCCAGAACTTTGACGGGAAGGAAATTCCTGTCGAGGGGACTGCAGATTTGGACATCAAAATTGGGCGACACAAGGTGAAACACCCGGTCATAGTAGTGACTCCAGAGGGCACCCCTTGTTTACTAGGGAATGACCTCCTGAGACGGTTGTCACCCCTAATAGATTGCGTAAACAAGGTCCTCTGGACCCAGACTAGCCGATCAATAAAATTAAAGCAGAGTGTCAACTATGTTAGCTTAAACAGCACCTGCCACATGGTTGAACAAAAATCTGACCAAGTAGAATTTCACTTCCAGAATGACCAAATTCCAGATGTGACAGTAATAGCAGTAGGACAACAGACTGGTGATGGGGTGTCCTCCCTATTTCTGAAAATCAACCTTCCCTCCAGTTTAAGGTGGTATTCCACACTGGAAGGAAACACGCTGAAATTCTTTACTAATCCACAATTAGAAACTCCCACTCCTATAGTCCAGAAAGATGTGAAATCAGCTCAGAGCCTGGCTGATATTCAGCAAATTGGAGAGCAGTTGTTCATCCCTGTTCAGTTAAATGATGGGAAGGACTCTGTTCTCGCTCGAGTATGTGTGAACAACGGTAAAAGCTTCATCAGCGAAGCCATGTTCCGCCATCTACAAAAAGATCCAGCCATTCCCACATTCAAACTGATAGACAAACGGGAAATGGACCTGGAAGCACCCAATTCCAAACATCTCCTGCCAAGCAGGTGTATGCTCCAATTCTCCATTGGCAACAAGAGCATAGTCCATAATTGTTGGGTCGGGCGAGATGTCACTGCCGCCTTTTACTTAGGCAGTGACATTCTCAATCGCTTTGCCATTAGTTTGGACCTAATAAACCTCAAAGCTTGGTCCCGATTAGCGGATAATCCCATGGGCTTTGGTGATCCAGAAAAAGCATTTAGGTCAGCTCAATTTCTAACTCATGCAGTTGAAATTCAAGTTAAAGAGGAAGCCACCATCCCAGAAAGGACCCGACAATTCTCCCTGGAAGTGAAAGTTAAAAGAGGACAAAAATTGAAAAAACCCTGATGCTTATATTCATCTAAATGTTTCTCTCCAACAGCAAGGGTTGGGGGTAAACCCAAAACCATTAGTCAACATAGAACATGACACCATTCCAATAGAGGTGGATAACAGTGACTTAAAGAGTATCACTCCAGTCGCAGGCACCATTATTGGAATGGCGGTTGTTGACCGACATTTCTCCATTGATTTAGGAAATGAACTGTTAGGACCAATCCCCAAGGACTGTTTTGACAGTGACAGGGATGACAATACAACACCAGACAGGATCTTTACCCGGCATGGGGGGAATTTCCTGGTGTATATTTCCTGCCCTTATGGTAAGGAAGATGTGACTTGTGACTTCAGGAGGGACGAGGTGATTTTCCAGGTCCATGAGGGCTGCCTTTCCCACCTGAAGCCTCCAGTCCAAATCAGCACTCTGACCAGGGACTTCTCCACCCAGCTGGAGGAGGCCGCTGAGATAGCAAAACCAGAAGTCTTTCCAGGCTTCAGGCAGATGGTGGAAGAGAGAGTCAACCTATCTGATGCCTGTGTGACTCTCGAACATAAGCAAAAGTTGAAACAAGTTTTCTAGGATTTTCAAGATCTCTTTGTGGTAGACTCATATGACTGTGGTCGCACCGACATCCACACAACAACAATTCCCACGGACCCTGGCATGACTCCAGTGTTTGTGAAGCAATATCGCTTGCCTCTCGCATCTATGGAGTCCATTGCTGAAATAATTTAAGAACCTTGAGTCCCGGAGAATAATCCGTCCAGTACACAGCACCTTCAATAATCTGGTGCTGGGAATATTGAAGCCAAACGGCCAGTGGAGACTCTGCGCTGACCTTAGGGAGCTCAACAAACGGGTCCATACTTCCCGATGGCCTCTGCCCTACATTGATCAAGGGCTGGCCCAGATTCAGGGGTCACAGGTATTCACTGTAATAGACCTGACCAATGGATACTGGACCGTGCCTGTCAGTAGGGAGGACCAATACAAACTGGCTTTTACCTTTGGGGGCCAGCAGTACACATGGACCAGAACTCCCTTCGGATACCTCAACTCCGGAAATGAGTTCAACATTTTCCTACACAAGGCCATGCCCGACCTGGGTGTGAGGGGTAACCTTGCTTATGTAGATGATGTCCTCATCAAAAGTGCAACTGTGAAGGAATATATAGCGGAGATCTGTTATGTTCTGACCCAGTTGAAGACCGCCGGAGCAAAACTTTCCTTTCAGAAAGCACAGTGGTTTAGAACCCGTGTTAATTTCTTGGGGCATGAGATTACTCCTCAGGGTCTCTGTCCCCAGGAAAAGAAAGTGGAAGCCCTCCAGAAACTGAAAGACCCCACAACTCTGCGGGAACTAAGGAGCCTCCTTGGACTGACTAATTACAGCAGAAAGTTCATTGAGGGCTACGCAGAGATCACCAGACCCCTGATTCATCTCTTGAAGGGGGGGTCAAGTGGGAATGGGGTCCATAACAATCCGAGGCAGTAAGACAGCTCAAAAGAAGGCTCTCACAAGCACCCTGCCTAGCTTACCCTGTCAGAAACAAGGAGTTTTTCCTGGAGACAGGGTTCGCTAATACGTGCTTGACGGTAGTATTATACCAAAAGCATGACAAGGTCAATAAAGTAATCTCCTATGTGAGCAAAACTTTATCCTCTGTGGAGGAAAAATTCAACGATTGTGAGAAGGCACTCCTGGCAATGGTGTGAGCATTGAAGAATTACCGCCCGTTTATCTAGGGGGAACACATCATAGTGGAGACTCCACACCAGCCTCTGCAATATCTCCAAAGTGACAGAATCCGGGCCGGAAATGTGAGTAATTCCTGAATTACTTCCTGGATTCTGTCAATGCAAGGCTTTCCTGTGGAGGTCAGATATGGTCAAAACAAGAAGAGACCCCTTGCGCAAGGTCTGGCTGACTTTCATGATTGTGCCAGAGAAAACTGTCTCAAGGACGAAAGTCTAAAAATCAATGACAACATGGAGGCATACCTTAATTCCCCACACAAAGTCTTTGAAGAAGACAAGTGTGAGGGAATGCCCACTGTCTATGTGGATGGATGCTCTTACCATGTTGACAACAACAGGGAAAAAGAACTGGTGGCCGGCGTAGGGAATGCATGGGTGAATGCGTCCCCAGAACCCTCTGCTGGGTACAAAATTGGTCCCCGAAGTAGTCAGGTGGCAGAATTGATGGCTGTGCATCAGGCCATCCTCACTGCTGTCTAACATCAACTCCACAAACTGGTCATAATCACATAATCACAGATTCAGATTATGTACGGAACAGGTTCGTGGAGCACCTGGTTAATTGGAAAACAAGAGGCATGTTATGTGCTAATAACAAACCCTTGAAACATGGGAAGTTAATTCAAAACATTGATGATCTGGTCACCTTGAACGGGATGACCATCTACTGGAAAAAGATCAAGGGTCATTCCAAAGTAGAGGGACCAGACAAAACCGGAAATGACTTAGCTGATCAGCTGGCCAAAACCGGGGACATCCAAGGGGATCTAATAGAGATTGAGTCCCTGTTGGGGGAAATCCAGGTCACTGCTATCACTAGGTCCCAGACAAATGCTCACAATGATCTTTCAACTGCACAATGGAGTAAGGAGACCGCAGATGCTGATTTGATTACAGCTCAGAAGGGGGATCCAATAATTGGTAAGTTTTACCAATACATTGAGGACCCTGAGAACTTTCCCCTGACGGATACAGATTACATTGGGAAAGAGGACCTTAGAGTTTTGATGAAATGTCCAAAAATGTTCCAAATCCAAGACGGTTTGTTGGTAAGGAAATCCCAAGCTGGCCATGATCAGTGGGTGGTCCCTACCTCATTACGAAGCCTGATGTTAAGTCACGCCCATGATGCGGCCACCGCCGGTCAGAGGGGGTTTCACACAACACTTGAAATCTTTAGAGAGGTTGCATACTGGCCACACATGGGCGGGACCTCAACCAATACTTGAAGGGGTGTCTTGTGTGTGCACAATTTCAGCCAACATCCCTCACACACCGTGCGCCTCTCCAAAAGAGGGGGATGACACTGCCATGGTTAGATTTGCCAATCGACTTCATAGGCCCCGTGATTCGCTCCTCTAGGGGAAATAAGTACATGTTGACAGTTACATGCTTATTTACTAAATTGGTGGAATGTCTCCCGGCCCCAAACTGCAAGGCAGAAACAGCAGCTGCTCTGATGATCAACCACATCTTTTCACGTTTTGGTCTACCTCAAAGGATTGAGTCAGACAGAGGTAGCCATTTTACCAGCAAAGTAATGACTAAGATGTGGGAGATACTGCGGGTTAAAAGGAAGCTACACATTGCTTACCGACCGGCCTCTTCTGGAGCAGTAGAGAGATACAACCGAACCATTGTGAGCATCTTAAAAAAGTTTGTGGCAGATTCTGGGCCAAGTTGGGATATCCGATTACCTCTGGTCCTAATGGCCATCCGATCTACCCCTTCATCTGCAACTAAAATGTCACCGTTTGAGGTGATGACTGGACGCAAGATGGTGCTTCCGCAGCATTTGCTCTACAGGACCCAAGAGCAGACATTAATCAATGCCTCCACAATTCATGAGTATGTGGAAAATTTGAGGAAACACCTCCAACATGCTTTTTCCTATGCTCAGTGGAATCTAGAAAGATCTGCTGATAGCATGAAGACCCATTATGATTTGAAAACCACCATGAAAGAATATAATGTAGGAGACGGGATTTATCTATACAATTTCCAAAGAAACCAGGCCAAACAGCGAACATTTTTGCTTACATGGAAGGGACCTTTTGAAATTGTAGACAAGATCTCCCCAGTCGCCTATAAGATCCGCATCCCCAAAGGCAGTTTGGCGGAAGGGGAAGACAAGTGGGTCCATATAAATCAGCTAAAGTGTTGCCATCCCAGGCACACTCTGCAGCAACTGGAGGAGTCCTCTGCAATACCAGAGGGGCCGCTCCACAGTAATTCAGTTCCAAACCTAAAATATCCCACATATAGGGCCTCATTCCGGGTTTGGAGCTAACCATGGAGTAATTAGCTCCATGGTTGCCTCCAAAACCGTCCCAAATCCGGCATGGTGAATGGAGTAATTACCGGTCCATTCCAGGGTTGGAGGGACCGGTAATTCCCCATTCACCTTTTGCCCTTCCCCATTCCCATTTCTGCCCCATAGGGCTCAATGGGAATGGGGAAGGAGGTAATTACGACACTGTAAATTATGGTACCGTAATTACCTCCGAAGTACCTTTGCGTGTCCCGTACTTAACTCCTGCTAAAAGCAGGAGGTAAGGAAGGACCCGCAAAGGGACCTCAGAATACGGAGGTAAGGGATTACCGCATCGGCACCCTTACCGGTGCCGGTAATTCCTTACCTCCAACCTCGGAATGACCCCCATAGTCTCTAAAATATTATGATTCTTGAATGAGAATGTCTTCTGATTATATCTTGTTTATATCTTGTTTTTTTTAAATAAGAATGTAAATGTCTATTGATTTATAAAATGCATATGCCGCCCCAGTATATCAATAGTGGGGGAGAAATGTCTATGAATAGGTATTGCCGCTTTGCTTTGTCATCCTAGGAGAAAGAAACCCTGGAGACTGACCACGGAAGACGACCTGGGGACCAGAGCAAAGATCCGAGGGGCCCGGGGTACCGCCCAATACTCACATCAGGACCGGCGAGGAGAACCGAGGAGAACCGATCGATCCACCCTGAAGGAGGAAAGATGATGAACTGTGCCATCTGCGGAATCGGAAGACATACCAGCACGTGGGTCAAAACATCTTTTGCACCCGACTCCCCCTTGACTCGAAATCAAAGTGCAGTCAGGCGGGGGGGCTTTGTCGGGTGTATTGACCCACATTTAAGCTATTATGCTGCAACATTTGGTTCTGTGGGCTTGTGGGCTTAGAAAATCCAAGATGGCCGAAAAGCCCACATTGCGCCAGAATCCAGGAAAACCGCACAGTTTTTGCGCACACCAAAATGGTCGCCTAACCTGCCACCCACCAGTGCGAGTGAGTGAAAGGTGGTGCCAAAGGAAAATCAGCAGTGCCTGTTAGCTCAAAAGCGCTTGGAAATCACTTTGTTTCTCTGAAATGCAAGCTAAAAATGCCTATTTTAAACATTGCAAGATATTCAAAAATCTCACTGAACACCAGCAGACATTTGGCAGAATGTAGTCTTGTGTGTGTACAAAATCTGGAAAGATGAAGAGCCCAAAACAATGTTTATAACAAAACTGGCTGAGCTGTGGATGTCAGCAGCTGAAGTGAAATTGGACTTAAAGCCACTAAAATCGAAATGTTTAAAATAAATGAGTGACCTACTTTGAGTGTCACATAGGTTGCAACTGTTTAAAGGTCATAGTTTAGAATCAGCGTTCTAGCTGCATGTGTAGAAATTGTAAGTTTGATTTGAATGAAGAAAAACTGGGAACAAAAGTGACATTTGGCTGAAGACTGGCTTGAAGAGAGTGAATTCTGCCCGGCAACTACTCCCGACAGGAGTTGAAACATGCTCAGCCACTGCATTCCCAGGCATGGCTGCCTTCTGCTGTTCCCACCAAAAGGAGGTTACACCTCTCTGATTGAATCAGGGGAGGAGCAGCTGGGAGCAGGGAAATAGAACAATGAGCCTTCCTTGGCTCAGGCAAATGTTAAATTAGGGGGGGTCGTAAATGGCTTCCTCTTAAGAGAAACTGGGAGGGGCAGTGCCTCTGTGAGCAACTTGAGTTGGAGGAAGTGGACAAACCAGAAATTCCACCATGTGCTTTGGGAAACCACACACCTCTGGGCCAGAGCATATTTTTAAAAAGATGGATAATTCATAGTACAGACTTGTCAAAATTATATAATTAATATCATTATTCTTGTGATTTTTCTGTGCACATTTTAAGAGGTGTTAGGACTCTGTGGTATGTTCCAGGGGTAGTAGCGGAAAATAAGGTATTACACCGAATGTCTGTATGTTAAAAATCGGACACTTTATCATCTGATGCCCATACTCCTTATGCATGTTTGTGTAAATTCAGGAAAAGTTTAGAGGTTGTGTTCTTGATGAAAAGGGCAGAATTCTGTCATAAGTGGACACAACATCTTACAAAAACAGGGATCGGATGGTTTGGTGCTACGGAAAATATGTTAACTGGACATATAATATTAGAAAAATGGTACATCACGATGACATTCCATTTCCTTCCCCCAATCAAGGGAGAGAGGGGAGCTTGGCCAATGATAAGTTGTGAGGGGCAGGCTTAGTTATGCCCACGCACACACCCATTTTCAAAACACATAAAAAGAGACTGCTTTGGACAGGCAAGGCTCACTTTCCATTTTCTTGCTAAGCACTCTGCCGGACGACTTCAAGATCCAGAACTCAACTTCAAAACTTAGAATCCAGACTTCAGAACCTGTAGCATTGAGGCTTGAACCACCAGCTGAATCCTTTTACAGCAGGCCTCTAAATCTTTTGCAAATTATTCAAACAGCCGGGCTGAGCTGTTTGATTCTACCTAGAACCCTGTGCTGGTACCCAGAAAGCAGTGCTGTATCCAGAGCCAGACCAGCAGAACCAGAGACCAGACCGCTCGGCAGTGCCAAGAACTTTTGCCAGAACCAGAGACCAGACCGCTGTGAAGTGCAGAGCAGAGCTGACCCAGGAGAGCTGTGACTTCAGAACCACCCGCCAGGAGTCCAGTCCAAACCTGATCAAACCTTGACGGCCTATTTCAAATGTATAGTGTGAGTACTCAGCTAGAACTGTGCAGAACCAATATCTTAGTTTAAAATAATCTGGTTCAAAACATTTGAACCTGTCCAGAACTGCATCATAGGAATCGTGTTTTCATTCTTTCATTTCAAAGCTGTAAAAGTGTCATTTTGTCATTCTGAAGTTTACTTTCATTTCGAGAAACTATCTCCATAAAATCGTTCGTATCTCTGGGACCGCGTGTGCTAGGAACAAGATTTAACTTTCATTTGAAAGCTAAGATTCTACGCTTTCCAACCAGCCTACACGTTCTATTCCTTATAGTTATTCCATAGTCACGATCAACGCATTCGGAAAAATTGTCACAAATTGAAAAATTAGCTCCTGTCAAAATAGCCGCTTTTGCTTGAACTGCTCAAATTCGATTTCAACCTACTAATCCCTCATTGAGTATTGCCAGTGTGACTTGAACTAACCTTGAGTAGCTATAACCTACCCTGAATCTCCTATAGGAAAGTAAAATCATTTTTAGCATATTTTCACTTCTTTGCAAACCACATTGAAAGTATTTTGCCTGTGTTTTTAAATCCTCACTGTGATCTAAGCTTGCTAGGGGGGAACTGAACTACCTTTGATTGTTTTCCTGAGAACTGTGTGCTCTTCTTTCCATCTTTTTATATTGCATAAGGGGGGGGGTGAATTGCCAAAAGGGGAAAAGTGATTACATTGTCTTTCGTTGAAATCAAATCAAGGTTATTCCTGTGTTGCATTCTTTTCCATCATTGTTTTTCCTTGAAACCATAAAAGTATTCTCTGCTACTTTACCCTTTCTATACCAACTCTTAAGTAATTAAATCAGTGTGCTAGTGTAACATCACCCAGTGTTGATCACTGTCATATTCTTAAGTGTGATATCAAATATTAATTTATTATAAAAGTGTAATATATATATATATATTGTTTCATTTTTCCAATAAATCTTTTAAATTGCAAAACAAACCTACTTCTTGGCTCAGTGAGGTCAGGGGGATTCAAAGAGAGGGGCCGTATTATAAGGGTTTATCGTCCAGAGTATAACTTGTCATAAAAATATATAAATAAGGGCTTCCCTCGGGCGTCCCAGACGAGGCACTGACTTAGTGGGATTGCTGAATTGAAGTCACTTAACAGTGGATGGGAGAATCTTAGTGTTGCCGCCCAATTCTAAATGACCCCTTAGCTCTGTGAATGGAAGGTGCCGAGGGGAAAGGAATGGTCTTGGTATAGTGGGTAATTGAAAGCGGTGAGTGGCACTGTATTCGTGACTGAGCAACGTAGTCAAGAGAACGGGTTGCATGCAAAGAAAGGGAAGGCGACCCAGTTAAGTTTAAAGGATGGAACAACATGGGAATATCGATCCAAAAGTTAATTGTTAGGAACTGGGTGCAAAGGGGCATAGAGAATGTGGTGATGGGCAAGAAAAATTGGTAAATTACACAGAGGTGCACAACGGGAAAGTTAGGGCCTGTCAGCAGGTGTACTGACTGTAGCTGAGATCTGTGATTGACCTGCATGCCGATTGTGGTGCTGGCTCGACCCCTTTCGACTTCTTTTATGTTTTTAAGGTTGTTTTATCATGTCACTTGGAGCTTTGAAAGTACACGCACTTGTACAGACTAACAATATAATGATAGTGAGTTAGCACTATTATTATGATTTTAGTCTGTACAAATGTAGGTACTCTCACATGTTTTTGTCTCAGGATACAGACAATTGATATGCTTTCCTCTTGTAGATACATTAGAGGTTTGAAAGATAGATTGACTTTGCTATGTACCAGTTTAGCCCTTGAAGAACAACTTTGCAAAAAAGTGTTTTGTTTCTTCTAATATTGAAGATGAAATTGGAGATGAAGTCTCCCCTGCTTTCTAAATTGTAAACTGTGGAACCAGGAAGACAGTACTCACATCTCCATCTTACGCACTTCATACATTGTCTGAGTCTGAATAAATCCCTTTCCATCACTATGTATTATTTGATTCCACTCTCTGTAGAGAAAGTCTTACACATGTGGGTTTGTAATATATAGTTTTGCTGCATAAATAATATGTTTAATCGTTTAGATGATGTGCACTGGTGGGAATGCAGCTGTGAAATGAGCGTCCTATGTATTGGTGGGGGGGGAGAAAGGGTACCAGGTATGGGTTTTGTGCTGTGGGCTTGGGAGGCAGGAAACCTGGTCTGGGTCTTTTGCTGTGCCAGCTCATGTTTGGCTCTGAGAGCAAAGTCAGACCCCCTAATTCACCAATTGATCAGCTCAACCAATGAATTCTCTATTTTCGCCACCTCTTTGCACTGGTATAACACTAAAGATGGGGTGCCTGGAGATGTTGCCTGCTGTCAAATTGCAAACTGGAACGCGAGGAAACCTGGACCCAAATCACAGCTTTCCCATTTCAACAGTTGTATTATCCTGGTGAAATCACTGTACCAGGTTTGGTATGTGGGAGAGTTTCCTGGGGCCCAGGTCTCTAAACACCACAAACATAAATGAAAGAAATGTTTCATGAAAGGAAAGTATTATCACACAAATGTATACAATCACACTGCGCCAAACAATGGGTTTTTAGAATGCATAGTTGTGCATAGTTTAATGGTGGATCGGATCAGCCTGACACGTGTTTCGAGATTGTCTCTTCGTCTGAGGCTATTCCAATAGTCTGATTTCCTCATAAGTATTTTAGGCAACAGATTATTTACTCCAATATATCTACCACTCTCGTGCATTAGCAACCCTCTTTAATTATAGTTTCAGCCTTTCGGCATCTGTCAATTTCGCAGGAGAACCAGGCTGATCCGATCCACCATTAAACAATGCACAACGATGCATTCTAAAAACCCATTGTTTGGCGCAGTGCGATTGTATACATTTTGTGTGATAATGTTCTTGACTTGTGGAGTGTACAGCAATATACCCACACCATACTAATCACCAGCAGCCTTATAACAAACAACTACTCAGACTGTTTGCAAGCGCTGGATGTCTCTATCTTAATTTGCTCTCTAATTCTTCATGAAAGGAAAGTAATTTCAATGCTAGTATATATCTGAGAATGTTTGTGTGTGTGTGGGGGGGAGGGGGTGGTTGTTGGTACTGAGTTTAGTTGTGGGCTTAGGCCACTGTACTTTGGGCCAAAATATACTTGCCCCCCCATGCCAAAAGTGGCCACTTCTCCCCTGTTTATGGTCAGTAATGCTACAACATTGCCCACAATCATTAGAATAAAAGTTTCAGAGCCTGTCTTTTAAGCAAAACACTTTGAAGGTCTAGGAATAGCTTTTCCCTGTAGAGATATTGAAAGCCAGCTTTCTAATTGAAGAAACGCAGCATGAGGATTTTATGTGAGACAGTCCCAGACACGCTGTTATGACTGCTGTCCTGCGAAAACGCAATCAAACATATTAGTATTCGCCTTTCACTTCAGGCCTCGCAATCTTTGCTCTCCAGAAGTCGATTTGCACAAAGGCTGACATTTGTGATAGCAAAGAAAAATCCCCGCGTGATTATTAATATACAACAGCCTCTATTTACCACCCATAAGAGAAATGGCTTTAATCCGTTTCCCCGCAGCATACGGTTCTCGAACCCGCCTCCTTGTCACATCCGTCCGCCGGTGTAACAGTTATTACTGTCTTCCATATTTTTAGCCTCCACCACGCGCAACTCAATTTTCACTGCCGCATCTGAAACATATATTTGCATCAAAATGTCAAAGCTGCCTTGGTTTAAAATGCTGATTTGTTTTCGGCGGGCGGCAAATCATGTTTTTGGCATTTTCGAGTGCATGTGAACAGCCTTTTTATGAAGTCATTTTATTCAAGAAAGTGGGAGCTTCTACAATGGTTACATTCGGCAGACTATTTTCTCTTAGGCGAGTATTTCAATGAGACGAGGATGGGTAAGTGGGCTTGAGCCCCTCCTCCGAACCCTCTATTATTTTTCAGAAAATGGAGCAATGGTGATTTTCTCTGAAGACTTTTTTTATCCTTAGAAGAAGAGGTGTTCTATCATTCGGAGGATAAAACTAGCAAGACGTGCAGATACTTTTTCTGAGGTTTCTGGCATATTTCCCCTTTGTCAGGACACATCACAGTATAGCAATAAACACTCATCCTGTGGACAGCAAGCAAAGCAAGGTGCTTAAGGCTGGGCCGCAGCAATATTACCGCCCTGTCAAGACCGCGGGGGTTTGGGGGTTATTGCTATTAGCCCTACAGGTTTCAAAACTTGAGTGGTGATTGCAATGTGTCTGTTTCAAAGACCGGGTCGCATGCTCGCGTTCGTTCAAACAAATCCTCATCCAAAATGGCAACCAGGGAAATAGAAGGCGGGCCCCTATCAGGAGCACCCTTTCCATTGCCATTGTGACAAATCAAATTCCGTGTTACCAGTGGTTCAGGGGTGAATATCGGTTTCTAAACCATCAAGCAGCCCACACCACTAATACGCCAGAATGGATCCGAACAGATTGGACTAAACAAGCATGTCATTAAAATGATAAACCTCCTTGTCCAATTGTGGTGATGTGGACGGAATGGCAGGCGTCCCTCCTCTAAAGGTCGTGGATCGTTGGTTAGTTGCAACACAGCGAAAATGCAATTATTACCCACTGATAAAAGGAGTGTCCAGTCAAGGTTGTATACAAAAATCTGCTTTTTTTTATTTTCACAGCAGACTGACTAATAGCACTGCTAAATACAACCCACCAGGTAAAGGGATGCAGAGAACAGACAGTTTCTAAGAAGGCAAAGGGATGCATTCTGAATACTGACAGTAGGGTAGTTGGTATGCTTACTAACCACAATAGTTTGATAAGGTTTCTTGGCTTCAGCAGAAAATACAAAAGTGATCTCAAAATGTCTCTAGGCGCCTTCTTGGAAGGACCAGGTGGACAGAACCACATTGTACCTTTTGAAGTAGTTGTTCTTGGTGCGCAACAGGGTCGAGTCAGCTTCACAGTGCTTTCCAAGCCCCTGCAACAAATTTTGAGATGGGAGTCATCAGTAGGTAGCAGGCAGCAAAATGGTACGGTGAGCAAAGCTGGATGAATGGTAGCAGGCTGGCCTTCACGGCGACTCAGGGGTCAGGAATCATTGTCTCAGTGCTGATAAGTGGTTCTGAAGCGCTGGTTGGGGCATCTCAAGTTTCTTTCAGTGACTGTGGCTTGACGGCGGTAGCTCGAGGCTTGACAGCAGTCAGCGTTGAAGTCAGTTGCAGACCGAATAACTCGGCTGGCTTGAAAAAGTCCTTTTAAGGTGGTTGGCAGTAGATGCTCGTCCTTGCACTTCTCCCAGCTTCTTCAGCGGGCTTGCATCGTCTTTTAAGGTAGACAGCCCTTAGTTTGGGAATTCATTGCAGGCAGCTGCCTTGTCCTTCGTTTGGGGTTCAAAGACATTCTGGCAATCCCTATCCAGGAAGCTTGCTGCAGAGCCTAGCAGGGCATGTTGTGTGCTGACTGGGTACCGGTTCTGGAGCTGCTGGAGGGTCCTCTGAGTTCCTTTTCTCTCCCTGTTCCATGGGAGAAGGTTAGGGGAGGGATCTCGCTTCCCTCTTTGGATATCCTGGCCTTCCTTCAATGGGGGATGATACAAGGCAGACTGTACCTTAAGCCAGGGTCTAAGTTTGAGTTCTTCTTTCTAACTTCTTGTGAAGTCTTCAGATGATCTGCTTAAAGAGGGCCTACGACCCTCTTTTATAGCCAAGTGGGTCACAGTGATTGGTGTAGGCTAAGCCTACCTTGGCGAGCCAGTCCTGGGATCCCCACCAACAATAATCTGTATGCGTGAGGTCATTAGCAGAGTGCTTTGCCACAGGAAAAGCAAAGGGGCGAAAACAGGAACAAGGTGTGTCCCAGAACTAATATGGCAGAACCCTTCTCTCAACAGAAAGAGCTCTGGGCTCATTCCCTTGTGCTTCTATGTCCCACCCATCTTCCTGTCTGTTGTGTTCAAAGTGCCTCTCCGGTTAATGGTCCTCCATGTGTGGTTCCTGTTAAAGCAGCAGGTCTCCCTTGAAGATGCTGAGAGACCAGACTCTCTGGCTCCTACAAACCAAATTCTCATACCTTTTGAATGGGGTCCCCGTAGTGGGGTGGCCTACTGGAACAACAGACCCAGGCATGACAGTTCACTGCTATCAATACTGAAAGGTAAGGACTGGCTTCATGTTGACACGCTAACATATAAAGGGTTGTTGGGTTTCCTGTCTACTTTGGTATCCTCTGCAGCCAGGCCTGTTTGAAATACCCCCTGTTGACATGATAACGCTGCCACCAGATGCAGGGCCTAACAAAAGAGCAGGGTGTTTCATGGAGCCTTTGTCAGTTAAACAGGCAAACTGACTTCAGTCCTGCCTGTTGTGTTCAAAGAGTGCCTCTGGTTAATGATCCTCCCTGTGGGGCGTATTCTTTTGTCGTGGTGTGAGCATAAGGACATGTGTGTGGATTAGCCCCACACATTTTCCTGAGGTCAATCTGCCATCATTCCATTTAATTACACATTGAAAAAGAAAAGCTGAGACAAGCACAAGCCCACCATGTGGATGGCCGAATTCCCCACAATCATGGTGGCCTGGGAGCAGCTAGGGAGCAGCACAGAAGCACTGAGCCACTGAGAGGAAATGGGCAAGGATTGGGGGGCAGATGGTTGGGAGTGAGGGGACTGGCGATGCTGGATAGTGTGTGGGAAAATGCCGGGCATGTGTGAGCTTGCTCCAAACTCAGACGAGGATTGTTAGGTGCAGCGTGGGTTAGGAGCAACCTGATTGGCTGCCACCCCATGCCACATGTGCTATTAGATAATACAGATATATCTTATTATACCATGACATGTCTAGTAATAAATACAGAGGGGGGAAGCTTTAAGTAATATCTGAGTCCTGAATAGCCTACCTCAACCTTGTACAAGAACTGCCTGAACTTTAGAAATAATGCATCCATCTGCAATAACCTAAGCCAATATCTTGTAAATAGCATCCAGTGATTGTTACTGGAATTGTGAACCTTGATCAGGAGGTGATGACTGGTTTGCCAGAAATGTAAGATCACATTTTGGTGATATACGTGTCTCACATCTATATATTATTATACTAGCATTACCCGCCCGGCATTGCCCATCTGTAGCTGACATGCACGTGGGGGTCTGCTATAGCCTTGTGTATGTTATATTGTGTCCCAACATCTTATTTTTGAAAAATTGCAAAATCAGCGATCTCCTGAAATCGCCAATACTGATAACACAGGGCAGGATCCCGCTCCATCCCTGTGCTGGGCGAATGGGCCGGGTGGTCAGATTTCACTATAGCCAGTACACCCCAGACTGGCATGCCGACCTTGGGTAAAACTTCAGCCCACCAACTATTATGGGGCTTGAGCCAACCCTGAACATACAAAGTTTCACAAATATATATATATATATATATATATATATATATATATAGATTGTAAATACACCAGCACACTTCAAAAATGAATCGGTTCCTGTGCACTAGCATTCTTGCACCGGTCGGGAATAACTCCTCAAATATGAAGAGATTTGGCCAATTTAAACATGGGACCTTTGTCATAGCTCAAAGGTCATGTGCTTGCTTCCTGAGGCAAGCTTGCAGTCTGCGAGTTCGAATCATGGTAGGGCAGACTCCACCTTTCATCCTTTTAAGGTCTATAAACTGAGTACCATTACATTTAATAATAGTTACACTTATTAACACTGAGTAAAGAACACAGGCTAAATCTTAGCCAATCAGGTGTTATGGAATGTGGGGACTGGATGCTAAGAATGTGGTGCAATGCTGAGTTTCCTTTTTAGCTGAGGCGCAGCCTGCTTCTGAATGGTTGACACACATCTTCGTTTTTCCTTCCATGTCTCACAATATAGATTTGGGTCTCTGCTTTCTTCAAGTGCCTTTCTTCTCTCTCTCCTTCCATCTTTATGCCTCTCTCTATTTATGTCTGCCTCTCCCTCTGGCTCTCTGCCTCTCCCAACCTCTCTCTCTGTCCCTCTCTCCCTCGCTCTCCCGCCCTCTCCCTCTCTCTCTCTCTTTCCATCTCTCCCACTCTCCCCTCACTCTCGCTTTCTCTCTCTCTGTCTCTATCCCCCTCTCCCTCTCTCTCTCTCTCTCTCTCACTCTAGCTCTCTCTCCATCTGTCTCTCTCTCCCCCTCTCTCTCTCCCTCTTTCTCTCTCCCTATCTCCTCTCTTTCACTCTCTGTCTCTCTCCCTCTCTCTGTCTCTCTCACTCTCGTTTTCCCTCTCTCCCTCTCTTTCTCTGTCTATGTCTCTCTCCCTCTCTCGCTTTCTCTCCCTCTCTCTCTGTCTCTCTCTCTTCCCCTCTCACACTGTTGCTTTCCCTCTCTCTCTCTCACTTTCCCTCTATCCCCTTCCTGTCTTTCACTCTCTTTCATTCTCTGTATTTCTAGCTCTCTCCCTCTATCACACTCTCTGTCTCTCTCTCTCTCTCTTCCTCTCTCTCTCTCTCTCTCTCTCTCTCTCTCCCTCCCTTTCTCTCTATCTCTCGCTGTCACTCTCTCTCTTCCCTCTCTCCTCTCTTTCACTCTCTCTGTCTCTTTCCCACTCTCCCCTACTCTCTCCCTCTCCCCCTCTCTCTCTCGCTGTCTCTCTGTCTGTCTCTCTCTCTCGCTCTCCCTCTCTCTGTCTCTCTCGCTCTCTCTCCCCCTCTCTCCCTCTCCTTCTCTCTGTCTATCTCTCTCTCTCCCTCTATCTCTATCTGTGTGAGTCTCTCTCTCCCACTCTCTGTCTCTATGCCTCCCTTTCTCTCCCTCTCTCTCCCTCTCCCTGTCTCTCTGTCACCCTCTCTCTCTCTCCTTCTCTCTTTCCCTCTCTCCCTCTCTCTCCCTCTCTCTTTCCCTCTCTCCCTCTCTCTCTGTGTCTCTGTGTCTCTCTTTCTTGCTCTCTGTCTGTCTGCCTGTCTCTCTCTCCCTGTCTCTCTGTCTCTCACTCCCTCTGTCGCTCTCTCTCTCTTTCTCTCGGCCTCTGTCTTACCCTCTCTCCCTCACTCTGTGGCTCTCTCTCCTGACTCTCCCTCTCTCCCTCTCTCTCTCTCTTCCCTCTGTCCCTCTAGCTCTCTCTCCATCTGTCTCTCTCTCCCCCTCTCTCTCTCCCTCTTTCTCTCTCCCTATCTCCTCTCTTTCACTCTCTGTCTCTCTCCCTCTCTCTGTCTCTCTCACTCTCGTTTTCCCTCTCTCCCTCTCTTTCTCTGTCTATGTCTCTCTCCCTCTCTCGCTTTCTCTCCCTCTCTCTCTGTCTCTCTCTCTTCCCCTCTCACACTGTTGCTTTCCCCCTCTCTCTCACTTTCCCTCTATCCCCTTCCTGTCTTTCACTCTCTTTCATTCTCTGTATTTCTAGCTCTCTCCCTCTATCACACTCTCTGTCTCTCTCTCTCTCTCTTCCTCTCTCTCTCTCTCTCTCTCTCTCTCCCTCCCTTTCTCTCTATCTCTCGCTGTCACTCTCTCTCTTCCCTCTCTCCTCTCTTTCACTCTCTCTGTCTCTTTCCCACTCTCCCCTACTCTCTCCCTCTCCCCCTCTCTCTCTCGCTGTCTCTCTGTCTGTCTCTCTCTCGCTCTCCCTCTCTCTGTCTCTCTCGCTCTCTTTCCCCCTCTCTCCCTCTCCTTCTCTCTGTCTATCTCTCTCTCTCCCTCTATCTCTATCTGTGTGAGTCTCTCTCTCCCACTCTCTGTCTCTATGCCTCCCTTTCTCTCCCTCTCTCTCCCTCTCCCTGTCTCTCTGTCACCCTCTCTCTCTCTCCTTCTCTCTTTCCCTCTCTCCCTCTCTCTCCCTCTCTCTTTGTGTCTCTGTGTCTCTCTTTCTTGCTCTCTGTCTGTCTGCCTGTCTCTCTCTCCCTGTCTCTCTGTCTCTCACTCCCTCTGTCGCTCTCTCTCTCTTTCTCTCGGCCTCTGTCTTACCCTCTCTCCCTCACTCTGTGGCTCTCTCTCCTGACTCTCCCTCTCTCCCTCTCTCTCTCTCTTCCCTCTGTCCCTCCTTCCCCTCTTTCACTCTCTGTCTCTCTGTCACTCTCTCTCCCTTCCACCCCCTATCTCTTTCCCTCTCTCCCTTTCACTCTCTGCCTCTCTCTCCCATTCTCTGTCTCTCTCCCTCTCTCTTTCCCTGTTTCCCACTCCCCCTCTCTCTCACTCTCCCTGTCTCTCCCCTCTCCTTCTACCTCTCTTTCCCTCTCTCCCCTCTTTCTAGCTCTCTCTCTCTCTCGTACCCCCTCTTTCCCTCTTTCTTCCCCCCTCTCTCTCTGTGTCTCTCTCCCTGTTTCCCTGTTTCTCCATCTCGCTCTTTCACTCTCTGTCTCTCTCTGTCGCTGTCTCTCTCCCTCTCTCTTCCCCTCTCTGTCCCTCTGTCTCTATCTCTCTCTCTCTCTCTCTCTCTCTCTCTCTCTCTCTCTCTCTCTCTCTCTGTCTCTCCCTCTCTCTCCCTCTCTCTTTCTCTCTCTTACTCCCTCTCTCTTTCCCGCTCTCCCTCTCTCTTTCCTTCTCCCCCTCTCTCCCTCTCTCTATGTGACTGTCTGTCTGTCTCTCTCTGTGTCTGTCTCTCTCCCTCTCTTGTTCCCTCTCTACCTCTCTCTCTCTGTCTTCCTCTCTCTGTCTGTCTCTCTCTCTCCCCCTCTCACCCTCTCTCTCTATTTCTCTCCTCTCCGCTCTCTTGTCAGGACTACCCCAGCACGTGTTATTCTTCCCACTCCTTGCTGTTCTCCTGTGCATTGCTGTGCATTTTTGTTTTGCTCTTCGCCTCCATGGAATGTGGTCGCTTGTGGTGTGTTTATATGGCAGGAGGCATGTTGCAATGAAGTTGTGCTTGGCTTTTCGCCAGAGACGTTGCTAGGTCTGGGGGGGGGCTAAAGGGGCTATAGCCCTTGGTCTTTTGGTTGTAGCCCTGGATAGAATCTCAGGTGCTACAGCCAAAAGGCTAGCTAGCCCCCAGTCCCGACAGTTTCGACATCAGAGTAGCCCTGGGTCTTTTCCAGACCTAGCAACACCCCTGCTTTTCTCACTACCTTGCATGTTTGCTTATTACATGCTGAGCTTTGGAGCTGGGCGCAGCCATCATGAGACCTTCCAATCCGTGGCACATATTCTATTAAGGATCCCAGCATATATCCCACAGCAATAGCCGGGCTCATGTTATTCCACATTCCCATAACAATACGCTGTGGCCACCACGTGATATTCTCTGTTGCCTGCTACGATGTCACCCTTAGCTGATCCAAAAAGGTCCACTCTTTACACATATTGGGCCTCATTACGACCCGGGCGGTAAGGGATTATCGGTACCGGTAAGGGCACTGGTGCCGGTAATCCCTTACCACCCAATTCCGAGGTCCCTTTGTAGGTCCTCCCTTAACGGCTGGGTTTACCAGCCATTAAGGACGGGACTAGCAAAGGGACCTTGGAGGTAATTACGGTACCGCAATTTGCAGTAGCGTATTTACCACCTTCCCCATTTCCATTGAGCCCTATGGGGGCAAAAATGGGAATGGGGAAGGGCCAATGGTGAATGGGGAATTATCGCTCCGCCAACCTTGGAATGGGGTGGTAATTCCGCCATTCACCATGGCGGAATCAATAAGGTACCGGCATCAACCATGGCGCTAATAGTGCCATGGCTAACGCCTGGGTCGTAATGAGGCCCATTGATGTCATTTTCATGGTATTATCCACCATATCATATATGTACACACATATTTGCTTTTTTGAATAATAAAATAATATTTACATGCCTAAATAACTATCTCATTTATTAGTTTAGGGCCCATATTGTATATGGGAACGTACAACATCCATTCATATCCAAATAATTATTAAATATGCACACATTATTTTAGAATGTACATCTTCATTGTATATAGACTATAGAAATATAAGACACATAAAATTTACAAACCCTTGATTGGATATTCCCTCTATCAATCCTCTCTTAACAGTTTGTGCATAGAACATATCACCGAAGATGACTCTACTACTAACATAGTTTCTAGTCAAAGGCACATCAGTCCCACCTGTCTATATTCCCAGACATGTACATGTTTCTGTCCTTCTCTTGCTCGTAATGTGTGGACATTCATCACAGGGTTATTCATTGAGTCCTTAATGTGTCCTGCACATTAATCTTCCATTTTGGTATACCCCATACATTATTTGCGTTACGGTAGTACTGTACAGATAAAAGACTACAGTCTGCCTTTAAATATTTCTCATTCTTTTCACTATTATATTTACAAAAAGTTCAAGGGATATATCCTTGCATTCCTGAGATTAATGTGATCTTCTCTTAAATCCAGACTCCATGTAGTATGTTTGCTTACTCGCTCAAGGGTACATTGAGAGAACCTGGTAAGAGACAAGAGGGGGAAAGGGGAAAGGGGGGCCGGGATTTAGGAATATGAATAGAGTGGCAAATGGAGGGTGAATAAGGCAGACAGAATGGGAACTATACTTAGGTGCAGAAAGAGAAGCAGTTTAGGGGAGACAGAGAAGAGCAGATACATGCAAAGAGAGATTATCTGCGTGTTGTACTTTTTTAGGGAGGCTTTGCTTGCTTTTTCTTAGCTCTGTCCAGTATGTCTGGATGGACACTCGATTTGCATGCTCTGTATTTGCAATACCCGGTATATTTGGAGGGAGACTTAATCTGCATGTTGTTTATTAACTGTCCCTTGTACGTTCGGAGGGAGACTCCTCTTGCACAGAGTCTATTAGCAGAATCTTGCATATTTAGAGGGAAATGTAATCTGTATGGTGTTTATTTTCCATATCTTGTATATTTGGAGGGAGACTTAATTTGTATTATGTCTATTGGCAATATCTTGAACATTCGGCGGTATATGCTTGTTGAACATCCTCTACTAGCAATGCCTTGTACATTTGGAGGGGTACTCCTGTTACACACTCCCTACTAGCAATGCCTTGAACATTTGGATGGGTACTCCTGTTACACACTCCCTACTAGCAGTGCCTTGTACATTTGGAGGGGTACTCCTGTTACACACTCCCTACTAGGAGTGTCGTGTACATTTGTAGGGAGACTCTGTTGCATTCTCTTCACTAGAAGTGCTACTTAAGTTCGGAGGGAGATTCCTGCTGCATGCTCTCTACTAGACGTGTCTTGTACATTTGGAGGGACACTTCTGTTGCATGCCCTCTCCTAGAAGTGTCTTGTACATTCGTAGGGAGACTCTGTTGCATGCTGTCTACTAGAAGTGGCTTGTACATTTGGAGCAAGACCCCTGTTGCATGCTCTCTACTAGACGTGTCTTGTACATTCGGGGGGACACTTCTGTTGCATGCTCTCTCCTAGAAGTGTCTTGTACATTCGTAGGGAGACTCTGTTGCATGCTCTTCACTAGAAGTGCTATGTAAGTTCGGAGGGAGACTGCTGTTGCATGCTCTCTACTAGAAGTGGCTTGTACATTTGGAGGGAGACTCCTGTTGCATGCTCTTGATTAGAAGTCTCTTGTACATTCGGGGGGACACTTCTGTTGCATGCTCTCTCCTAGAAGTGTCTTGTTCATTCGTGTGGAGACTCCTGTTGCATGCTCTTTACTAGAAGTGTCTTGTACATTTGGAGGGAGACTCCTGTTTCATGCTCTCTACTAGAAGTGTATTGTACATTTGGAGAAAGACTCCTGTTGCATGCTCTCTACTAGCAGTGTCTTATACATTTGGAGGGACACTTCTGTTGCATGCTCTTGATTAGAAGTGTCTTGTACATTCGTAGACAGACTTGCATGCTCTTCACTAGAAGTGCTATGTAAGTTCGGAGGGAGACTGCTGTTGCATGCTCTCTACTAGAAGTGGCTTGTACATTTGGAGGGAGACTCCTGTTGCATGCTCTTGATTAGAAGTGTCTTGTACATTCGGGGGGACACTTCTGTTGCATGCTCTCTCCTAGAAGTGTCTTGTTCATTCGTGTGGAGACTCCTGTTGCATGCTCTTTACTAGAAGTGTCTTGTACATTTGGAGGGAGACTCCTGTTTCATGCTCTCTACTAGAAGTGTATTGTACATTTGGAACAAGACCCCTGTTGCATGCTCTCTACTAGCAGTGTCTTATACATTTGGAGGGACACTTCTGTTGCATGCTCTTGATTAGAAGTGTCTTGTACATTCGTAGGGAGACTTGCATGCTCTTCACTAGAAGTGCTATGTAAGGTCGGAGGGAGACTGCTGTTGCATGCTCTCTACTAGAAGTGGCTTGTACATTTGGAGGGAGACTCCTGTTGCATGCTCTTGATTAGAAGTGTCTTGTACATTCGGGGGGACACTTCTGTTGCATGCTCTCTCCTAGAAGTGTCTTGTTCATTCGTGTGGAGACTCCTGTTGCATGCTCTTTACTAGAAGTGTCTTGTACATTTGGAGGGAGACTCCTGTTACATGCTCTCTACTAGACGTGGCTTGTACATTTGGAGGGAGACTCCTGTTGCATGCTCTCTACTAGAAGTGGCTTGTACATTTGGAGGGAGACTCCTGTTGCATGCTCTTGATTAGAAGTGTCTTATACATTTGTAGGGACACTTCTGTTGCATGCTCTCTAATAGAAGTGTCTTGTACATTCTGGGGGACACTTCTGTTGCATGCTCTCTCCTAGAAGTGTATTGTTCATTCGTAGGGAGACTCCTGTTGCATGCTGTCTACTAGAAGTGGCTTGTACATTTGGAGGGAGACTCCTGTTGCATGCTCTCTACTAGAAGTGTCATATACATTTGGAGGGACACTTCTGTTGCATGCTCTCTAATAGAAGTGTCTTGTACATTCTGGGGGACACTTCTGTTGCATGCTCTCTCCTAGAAGTGTATTGTTCATTCGTAGGGAGACTCCTGTTGCATGCTCTTTACTAGAAGTGTCTTGTACATTTGGAGGGAGACTCCTGTTTCCTGTTCTCTACTAGAAGTGTATTGTACATTTGGAGCAAGACTCCTGTCGCATGCTCTCTACTAGCAGTGTCTTATACATTTGGAGGGACACTTCTGTTGCATGCTCTATAATAGAAGTGTCTTGTACATTCTGGGGGACACTTCTGTTGCATGCTCTCTCCTAGAAGTGTATTGTTCATTCGTAGGGAGAATCTGTTGCATCCTCTTCACTAGAAGTGCTATCTAACTTCGGAGGGAGATTCCTGTTGCATGCTCCCGATTAGAGGTGTCTTGTACATTTGGAGGGAGACTCCTGTTGCAAGCTCTCTACTAGAAGTGTCTTGTACATATGGAGCAAGACTCCTGTTGCATGCTCTCTACTAGAAGTGTCTTGTACATTCGTAGGGAGACTTGCACGCTCTTCACTAGAAGTGCTATGTAAGTTCGCAGGGAGACTGCTGTTGCATGCTCTCTACTAGAAGTGGCTTGTACATTTGGAGGGAGACTCCTGTTGCATGCTCTTGATTAGAAGTGTCTTGTACATTCGTAGGGAGACTCTGTTGCATGCTCTTCACTAGAAGTGATATGTAAGTTCGGAGGGAGACTGCTGTTGCATGCTCTCTACTAGAAGTGGCTTGTACATTTGGAGGGAGACTCCTGTTGCATGCTCTTGATTAGAAGTGTCTTGTACATTCGGGGGGACACTTCTGTTGCATGCTCTCTCCTAGAAGTGTCTTGTTCATTCGTATGGAGACTCCTGTTGCATGCTCTTTACTAGAAGTGTCTTGCACATTTGGAGGGAGACTCCTGTTTCATGCTCTCTACTAGAAGTGTCTTGTTCATTCGTGTGGAGACTCCTGTTGCATGCTCTTTACTAGAAGTGTCTTGTACATTTGGAGGGCGACTCCTGTTTCATGCTCTCTACTAGAAGTGTATTGTACATTTGGAGCAAGACTCCTGTTGCATGCTCTCTACTAGCAGTGTCTTATACATTTGGAGGGACACTTCTGTTGCATGCTCTTGATTAGAAGTGTCTTGTACATTCGTAGACAGACTTGCATGCTCTTCACTAGAAGTGCTATGTAAGTTCGGAGGGAGACTGCTGTTGCATGCTCTCTACTAGAAGTGGCTTGTACATTTGGAGGGAGACTCCTGTTGCATGCTCTTGATTAGAAGTGTCTTGTACATTCGGGGGGACACTTCTGTTGCATGCTCTCTCCTAGAAGTGTCTTGTTCATTCGTGTGGAGACTCCTGTTGCATGCTCTTTACTAGAAGTGTCTTGTACATTTGGAGGGAGACTCCTGTTTCATGCTCTCTACTAGAAGTGTATTGTACATTTGGAGCAAGACACCTGTTGCATGCTCTCTACTAGCAGTGTCTTATACATTTGGAGGGACACTTCTGTTGCATGCTCTTGATTAGAAGTGTCTTGTACATTCGTAGGGAGACTTGCATGCTCTTCACTAGAAGTGCTATGTACGTTCGGAGGGAGACTGCTGTTGCATGCTCTCTACTAGAAGTGGCTTGTACATTTGGAGGGAGACTCCTGTTGCATGCTCTTGATTAGAAGTGTCTTGTACATTTGGGGGGACACTTCTGTTGCATGCTCTCTCCTAGAAGTCTCTTGTTCATTCGTGTGGAGACTCCTGTTGCATGCTCTTTACTAGAAGTGTCTTGTACATTTGGAGGGAGACTCCTGTTTCATGCTCTCTACTAGACGTGGCTTGTACATTTGGAGGGAGACTCCTGTTGCATGCTCTCTACTAGAAGTGGCTTGTACATTTGGAGGGAGACTCCTGTTGCATGCTCTTGATTAGAAGTGTCTTATACATTTGTAGGGACACTTCTGTTGCATGCTCTCTAATAGAAGTCTCTTGTACATTCTGGGGGACACTTCTGTTGCATGCTCTCTCCTAGAAGTGTATTGTTCATTCGTAGGGAGACTCCTGTTGCATGCTCTTTACTAGAAGTGTCTTGTACATTTGGAGGAAGACTCCTGTTTCATGCTCTCTACTAGAAGTGTATTGTACATTTGGAGCAAGGCTCCTGTCGCATGCTCTCTACTAGCAGTGTCTTATACATTTGGAGGGACACTTCTGTTGCAGGCTCTGTAATATAAGTGTCTTGTACATTCTGGGGGACACTTCTGTTGCATGCTCTCTCCTAGAAGTGTATTGTTCATTCGTAGGGAGACCCTGTTGCATGCTGTCTACTAGAAGTGGCTTGTACATTTGGAGGGAGACTCCTGTTGCATGCTCTCTACTAGAAGTGGCTTGTACATTTGGAGGGAGACTCCTGTTGCATGCTCTTGATTAGAAGTGTCATATTCATTTGGAGGGACACTTCTGTTGCATGCTCTCTAATAGAAGTGTCTTGTACATTCTGGGGGACACTTCTGTTGCATGCTCTCTCCTAGAAGTGTATTGTTCATTCGTAGGGAGACTCTTGTTGCATGCTCTTTACTAGAAGTGTCTTGTACATTTGGAGGGAGACTCCTGTTTCATGCTCTCTACTAGAAGTGTATTGTACATTTGGAGCAAGACTCCTGTCGCATGCTCTCTACTAGCAGTGTCTTATACATTTGGAGGGACACTTCTGTTGCATGCTCTATAATAGAAGTGTCTTGTACATTCTGGGGGACACTTCTGTTGCATGCTCTCTCCTAGAAGTGTATTGTTCATTCGTAGGGAGAATCTGTTGCATCCTCTTCACTAGAAGTGCTATCTAACTTCGGAGGGAGATTCCTGTTGCATGCTTTCGATTAGAGGTGTCTTGTACATTTGGAGGGAGACTCCTGTTGCAAGCTCTCTACTAGAAGTGTTTTGTACATATGGAGCAAGACTCCTGTTGCATGCTCTCTACTAGAAGTGTCTTGTGCATTCGTAGGGAGACTTGCATGCTCTTCACTAGAAGTGCTATGTAAGTTCGCAGGGAGACTGCTGTTGCATGCTCTCTACTAGAAGTGGCTTGTACATTTGGAGGGAGACTCCTGTTGCATGCTCTTGATTAGAAGTGTCTTGTACATTCGTAGGGAGACTCTGTTGCATGCTCTTCACTAGAAGTGATATGTAAGTTCGGAGGGAGACTGCTGTTGCATGCTCTCTACTAGAAGTGGCTTGTACATTTGGAGGGAGACTCCTGTTGCATGCTCTTGATTAGAAGTGTCTTGTACATTCGGGGGGACACTTCTGTTGCATGCTCTCTCCTAGAAGTGTCTTGTTCATTCGTATGGAGACTCCTGTTGCATGCTCTTTACTAGAAGTGTCTTGCACATTTGGAGGGAGACTCCTGTTTCATGCTCTCTACTAGAAGTGTATTGTACATTTGGAGAAAGACCCCTGTTGCATGCTCTCTAATAGAAGTGTCTTGTACATTCGGGGGGGAAACTTCTGTTGCATGCTCTCTCCTAGAAGTGTCTTGTTCATTCGTAGGGAGACTCCTGTTGCATGCTCTTTACTAGAAGTGTCTTGTACATTTGGAGGGAGACTCCTGTTTCATGCTCTCTACTAGAAGTGTATTGTACATTTGGAGCAAGACTCCTGTCGCATGCTCTCTACTAGCAGTGTCTTATACTTTTGGAGGGACACTTCTGTTGCATGCTCTCTAATAGAAGTGTCTTGTACATTCTGGGGGACACTTCTGTTGCATGCTTTCTCCTAGAAGTGTCTTGTACATTCGTAGGGAGACTCTGTTGCATGCTCTTCACTAGAAGTGCTATGTAAGTTCGGAGGGAGACTCCTGTTGCATGCTCTCTACTAGAAGTGTATTGTACATTTGGAGCAAGTCTCCTGTCGCATGCTCTCTACTAGCAGTGTCTTATACATTTGGAGGGACACTTCTGTTGCATGCTCTGTAATAGAAGTGTCTTGTACATTCTGGGGGACACTTCTGTTGCATGCTCTCTCCTAGAAGTGTATTGTTCATTCGTAGGGAGACTCTGTTGCATGCTCTCTACTAGACGTGGCTTGTACATTTGGAGGGAGACTCCTGTTGCATGCTCTCTACTAGAAGTGGCTTGTACATTTGGAGGGAGACTCCTGTTGCATGCTCTTGATTAGAAGTGTCTTATACATTTGGAGGGACACTTCTGTTGCATGCTCTATAATAGAAGTGTCTTGTACATTCTGGGGGACACTTCTGTTGCATGCTCTCTCCTAGAAGTGTATTGTTCATTCGTAAGGAGAATCTGTTGCATCCTCTTCACTAGAAGTGCTATCTAACTTCGGAGGGAGATTCCTGTTGCATGCTCTCGATTAGAGGTGTCTTGTACATTTGGAGGGAGACTCCTGTTGCAAGCTCTCTACTAGAAGTGTCTTGTACATATGGAGCAAGACTCCTGTCGCATGCTCTCTACTAGAAGTGTCTTATACATTTGGAGGGACACCTCTGTTGCATGCTCTCTACTAGAAGTGTCTTGTACATTCAGAGGGACAATTCTGTTGCATGCTCTCTACTAGAAGTGTCTTGTACATTTGTAGCGAGCCTCTTTTGCATGCTGTCTACTAGAAGTGGCTTGTACATTTGTAGCGAGACTCTTTTGCATGCTCATTACTAGAAGTGCTATGTAAGTTCGGAGGGGGACTCCTTTTGCATGCTCTCGATTAGAAGTGGCTGGTACATTGGAGGGAGACTCTTGTTGCATGCTCTCTACTAGAAGTGGCTTGTAAATTTGGAGGCAGACTTCTGCTGCATGCTCTCTACTAAAAGTGTCTTGTAAATTTGGAGGGAGACTCCTGTTGCATGCTCTCTACTAGAAGTGTTTTGTTCACTCGGAGGGAGACTCCTGTTGCATGCTCTCTACTAAAAGTGTCTTGTACATTTGAGGGGAGACTCTGTATCCGGATGAGCGATGCTGACGGACAGACACAGAGCATCTAATAGGCACCAACCTGGACAACCTACCAGATCGTGGGTGGATCATGACCCACTGAACGAACCCATGACACCCTCAGCTCCCAACCCACTCCACCCGGAATCCACAATCCCAATATGGACAGACACCAATCAGCCTTATTAAAGACTTGTATGGTCGAAACACGTGTCGGCACCACATGCTAAACAATGCAAATCAAACCACAAGAGTTTACTGTATTAAACACACCAGTAAATTGATTGGGCATCATATGCTAAACAATGCAATTCAAACAATAGGAGTTTACTGTATTTAACCCATCAGGAAACCGATTGAACTAAACAATAGAAACCCATGACAAACCAACACAGTTTGTGGACTCTACCTACCTACTCAGCTGAGTGGGAATAAGAAGCTTGTTTGCATACTAAATTGCAGCACAAGCGCCATTGGAGTAGAAACTAAAACCAAGCTACCAGGACACAAAGAACAGGCACCACGAGCACGGGCCTTCCAGTTTCTACCTAACGGCCGGTAGTGCACCAGAGATCTGAGATCTAGGGCGCAGCAACCCATAGTTCCGAGTGCTCAACCAACCCCCAATTGATCAGACTCCTGTTGCATGCACTGTACTAAAAGTGTCTTGTACATTTGAAGGGAGACTCCTGTTGCATGCTCTCTACTAGCAGTGCCTTGTACATTTGGAGGGAGACACCTGCTGCATGCTCTCTACTAGCAGTGCCTTGTACATTTGGAGGGAGACACCTGCTGCATGCTCTCTACTAGAAGTGTCTTGTACATTTGGAGGGAGTTTCCTGTTGCATGCTCTCTACTAGAAGTTCCATGTACAATTGGAGGGAGACTCCTGTTGTATGCTGGATACGAGAAGTGCCTCATACATTTGGAGGGATACTCCAAGGTAGGTGTACAAATATATGTATTCCAGATCCACATCAAGTCCCTTAACACTGAGAGACAAGATAACGCACCCACACCACTGGACCATTCACACCCCAGCCAGCTTTGACTCAAACCTCCACACTAAGAGTACTCACCCAGTCCCACACTGACATTGCACACTGACATTCCATTCATCCATTCAAGTGCCCTAGCAAGCAGATTACTACACACTTCTCTCCCTCTCTTTTCATAACTAATCTCACCTAGGAGGCAGTGATTGAAATCTTCCTTTTCCCATCATCCTCGCTGTTTGGCCACATGGCCAGCACACATTGGCAGGTGCCAAGGCCCTAAGGTCTTTAGGCTGAAAGGGTTGTGATTAGAATATTTTTCTCAGTAGTGTAAATAAAGTTACTGACGGCCACCACCATCAAAGAATAGAAACACAATGGAATAGTGCTAAAGCTGGTGTTAGTGTGGAGAAGCCAATTTAGCAATATAATATAACAAGTCCCAGAATGCATTTCTGTTCCCTTTAAGGGCCAGTTAAGGCCATGACATGGTGCAGCATTGGATATCAGTTTGATACATGGATGGCCATAGCTGTGCTTTATTTTGTTTGTCACAACCTTAGTCATAAAAAAGGTTTTCATGCAAACAAAGCAGATTTGTAAATCCCATCCCCCATTTCTGCTGTGTGGTGTGACAATTTGTGGGATCACTCCACGTCTCCGCAAGGGGGAGCTCTTTCCTGTGAGGCTAGGGAGGTGAGGCTGCTACCCGATAGGGGTGGTCAAAAGTGGGAGGACCTCACAGGGCGACTCCCCTCTATGGGGACATGGACTGCGGTTGCATGATGGAACTCCCTAATCCTCCTGCCCTAGAAACTACGAAACCCTTTCGATTTGTCGAGGTTCAGGCTGGCAGTACTACAGGGTGCTATTGTGATACTCCTCTTCCTCCTGTAAGATTAGATACCATCAATATGACCATTCAGTCTAAACAGGACTATGAAGGTACTGAGAAGAAGAAGAACATTTACAGAGTCATGCAGAACACTCATGTGAAAGATACTCGAACAGGATGGTCCAGAGGAGGCAAGAAGAGTTAGCAACTGAGCCAAATGATGGATCATGAAATTAAATTTTATTTATATCGAGCTATGGCACTCCCCTGGGAAGGTCCCAGCTCAACAAGATAAAATGCAAAGAAGGATTCTGTAAGGAGAGCAACAGGTGCGAAGCCTGGTCAGCCCAGCAAATTTGAACCGTGAGAGAAGACGGGACATTGAAGCAGCAGCACAAATGCGGGGAGGACGTTGGCCACAGACCAGAAGAGTCCTTTTATGGCCAAGCAAGAGGAAGGAGAACTGGAAGCTGGAATCTGGGAGACGACAGTGTGAACTCGAGGAAATGGACCGAGTGGCCCCACAACTACACTGATATCGCCTACCCAGAACACCCGCAGAGACAAAGAGCGACTGCAGAGAGAGAAGAGAGAATCTGAACAAGCATTCACTGGGAACGCAGAAGCCTGACACCCCAGTAAGAACGAGTGATGTGCTATGACCAAAGTAAAGGTAACAGAAGCTACGGAAAACCCAGTAGGGGAGTGGGGGTTTGTGTGAAGCAAGCCTTTGGAGTGATCTCCGTTGTCTCAGTAAGCACATTGAGAATAGGAATTGTGAAAAAAAGCCTTGGAAGTGATCTCTCTTATCTCAATAAACCCATTGAGAATAAGAATTGTGACGAAAGCCCCGGGAGTGATATCCCTCATCTCAGTAATTGTATTGAGAATAAGAATTGTGAAGAAAGCTTCAGGAGGGGTCTCCCTCGTCCCAGTGATTGCACTAAGGATAAACAGTTGGGAAGAACATCTTGAGAGTAATCTCCTTCATCTCATTAACTGTTCCAACAGTAACCAATGGGAACAGAACCTCAGGAGCAGTATCCCTTGGCTCAGTAAGAGGGACAAGATAATTAAGGAAAGAGATAAAGAGTGTGGTACATTCAAGAGAACCATCAGAGAAACCCAGAGGAAACTGGAAAAACAGATAGAAGAGCACTTTCACTCCCTTCTTCTGGTCCAGTGACTCGTCCTCCTGGGTTCCATTTGTTGACTCACAAGCTAAAGTTAAAGTTTGTAAAGGATTGTCAAGTTAAGGTTGGACTTGTGGGGCCAGGAGAAGGGTGTCATTCTCCTGGCATTTCCTCTTCCAGAAGAAGAACTTAATTGATGTAAAGATTCTTGGACATTGCCCCTAGGCCTGACTCCTAAAGAACCAGAAGAATGTGGTCATTCCCCTGGTACTATCTAGGTTTCTTTCTGTTCTATAGTAGTAGGACTAGAGTAGAGGAGATTTTTGAACAGGGAACAGATATTCATTTTGGACTTGCGCCCTGACGGCGAACAACCCTGTTTTCCTTGGTTATGTAGGGACAGCCCTCTGTAACTAGGTAAAGGTAGGTGTTTTCTTCTTTATTTGAATGAAAACCATAGTGAAATGCCATCACTGTCTCCAACTTCACACTCCAGCATACCACAGTGGCCACTGGTATCCCCCATCTCACACCATTCAATCCAAGGACATTTCACTTCAGTAGGATTGGGGCGGATAGAGGTACGTTGGTGGTAAAATTGGGGTAATGGGAGTGTGGGCTAAGAGAGTGGTAGAACAGTAGGTACAGAACGATGGCTAACTATACAAATGCTGTGGTAAAATGTGGTGAAATACCCCCGGTGGTGAGTTATAGACCTCTGGCCACTGTGCATTGATGGTGGATGCCGAACTAAACCTCCTATAGGGTTAGAGGGAACACTTACAATCAGAGATTAGGGCAATTACCATGCACTTCTAATGCAAAGGAACCATGAACAGTTTTTAATATTTATTTGTATTTCAGACACAGTCCATAAAACGTTAAACTGTATGAAATTATGTTTTACATTAAATAAATAAAACATGTAGTAAGAACAAATATCAACAGGATCATTATATATCAAAACCTATCAGGCATCAACTGCAAGTTCCCAATAAAAATGTTCTTTGCACAATATTTTCCTCTTAAATAAGTTATTGAAGTGAGGTAGTTTCATCACATATGGATAATACTGGCATCTGATTATAGGGGAATTGAGCATCTGTCCATACACTGATTTCCATGTAAGCAATTGCAAACCTCAATTTCAATTCCTTGTATATCAACTAATATGGCCTTTTTATTGCGTTCATGGTTTCATATAAACCTTTACACATAACGATTAAAATCACAAATATGATCAAAACAACTAATAAAAGGAAAACCATTAATTAACATCATTCGTAATTATTTCATGATTTTATAGTTTACATCAATGCATCTAATTTACATTATTAAATTCCTCCCAATTTCTGGCACCACTAAGAATCCCACGTCTGCCAGATATGTGCCGCGGAGGCCATCGTCTGCCCGGTGCGGGCACAGGACCTGTGTGGTCGACTACCAGTCAGGGGTACTGTCCTCCACCCTGAGATCACCTCAACTTTTGTCTCTGACCCAGCAATACTTTAGACAGCTCTGGAGACTCCCTTCCTAAGGGGAGGCTTGTTTTTCTTCACTGCAATCACTGTGGCTTAACCAAAGACAGTCTCTGACAACAGTTACCTTTCACTTTCCTTTAACTGCGAGTGCGGGCCTATTGACTTTCTCCCTCTGCATTAGCCTCTATGAGGACGTTTATTCCATTTAGAATAAAGGCGGACTTTGGACATCTATCTCTTACTTCTGTAAAGCTCTCTGTTGCTTCTCGAAGCTAGGTCTGCACTCAATAAATACAATAATAATACTAATAATACTAATAATACTAATAATACTAATAATAACTTAGACAATCTTGGTGCCTTGATCTCTTCTGGGCACCCAGACTTGGTATGGTTACAATCTTAAGAATGTAGCTATGCATGTGAAAACGTTACTCACCTGCAATTCTGCTTTTCGTATTTCCTGAACAGCAACCAGAGTTCCTTCAGCCATCTTGCATCCCCTGAGAATGCTGAGTTGGCTGCTCTGCCAGGTTTTTTACTATGCAGGTCAGGTGTTTAGTAGTGGGCTGACTCCACTTATACCTTGAAGACAGGGGGGGGCAGCAATGTGTTATTATAATTGGTTATTTATAATGTGCTTAATACCCAGAGGTTTCTAAGCACGGACCCGGGAATTGAACCTGTGTTGCTCTGCGTCGTCTTGCTTCCAAGGCCAGCACGTTTGCCCTTAGATATCCCGCCGACACTAAAGCAATTTCATGAGTTGAGCCATTCTGGAAATGGATATCTTAACTTAATTATGTAGTAGTCCGAAATGGCATGCCAAGTTTCTTATAACTTGTTATTAACGAGGGTGGTCTTGGAGCTCCCACCTTGAAATCAAAAACATAATTTCAGAAAAGTGTAAATGCTCTGCCCTACTAAGCCTCATAAAAAAACAGGTATATATATATATATATATATATATATATATATATATATATATATATATATATATATATATATATATATATTTTAAAGCAATACTGGAATATTGTTGTTTTTAAAAAAAAAAATATTGAGTTTATTTAAAAGGTGAAATATTGTTTTAAAAAACAAATAAATATACATGTTTTTTCATGTGACATTGCACACTCATTGAATGGGGACTGTTTTGCCCTGATATGTAGATTTATGTACATATATATATTGTATCTTGACCTATGAAGTTGAGGTGTGTGTATATGTTCTGTCCTGTATTCCATAGGGATTTCAGGACCCCCAGTGTTTTTTTTATACAATGCCCAAACTAGACATGGCTGAGATTTAGAGATTAATAACAGCAAACAAGCTGCTGGGTTAAACAATTATATTTTGAACCAGAGGTGCAGACTGGTCTAAAAACACCCGTGCCTGCTGGAACTTTGTGTTCCAGCCGCTTTGTTTAGGAAGGGACACGTGCCCTTTAAACCTGTCCTTCTTCTGACATCAGCGAGTAGATGGAAGAGGTGGTAGCACAGTGACTAAGCTCCCTGATACTTCAAGATGGTCTTTGTCAAGGCTAACTGTTAGTCTAACATCCCTGCTGCACGACAAATCGCCAGACCAAGAGTATGGCTTATTTATTTATGTATGTATGTATGTATGTATCTATGTATGTATGTATGTATGTATTTATTTATTTATTTATTTATTTGTTTATTTATTTATTTGTTTATTTATTTATTTATTTATGTGTTCATTTGTAGAGCACACCTAACCCTGAGGTATCTGGGCGCAATGCATAGGTTACATTTGAGATTACATTTGAGAATACTTGTCAGACTTGTTTTGCGTATGTCCTTCACCTTGTGGTGGGACATTTCCTCTGCAATTGCCAGCCTTTGGGTGATATGATGGCTCTGGCCCAGATGATTAGCTCAAGCTTCAGCTCCCTACATGATAAAACATGTACTGTGACACTTGATTCCAATCTCCACCCACTGTAATTCCACTTTGCACAGGTTAGACCAGCTAAGTGAGCAATTAGATGCCATTGTCGATTATTGCTAACGCCACTGCCGAGCATGAGATGGAGCATTCGTTACTGCAAGAAGATGGCGGTTGCTTTCTGACGTCATTTCTGTGCTGCAGCCTTTTGAGAAGGCCACCGAGCATGTTTGCTGGCACAGTGCATCACTCAGTGAGGTACTGCCACTGGTGTACCTGCTGGAAGTCAATCGGTGCAAGATGGCCAGGGGGAGGGATGTTCTCTCAACACTCTGGAGAATCCATCTACAGCATCAATGAAAAGGTAATATTGAATCCCTCCTAGGGACATTTCGCAGCCCATGTTTCATGATGAAAGTGGCTGATGTGCAGCAGCGTGTGGTGGATGAAAACATTGAGAACCTAGCAGAAAGAGACTAACTTAAAATGTGCAAAGCTACACCGATTCAACAGCTGGAAAACAAATTGGTTGAAGAACAGAGGCAAGAATAAAATACAGCGATTCCGGTGCTAAGCCTAGCATCATAGGGGACAGGAACATTAATGGGCCTCATTACAAGTGTGCTGTGCCAGTAACAACGGTACCGGTAAGCCAACCAGCACTGTTGTTACCCTACCGGCACACTACGTGTCTGCGGGCGGGTACCGTCCCTCCCGCCAGGTCAGACTCGGCGGGCGGGACCGCACCTGCTTGCAGACTTTCCGGGAAGCACCAGCACTGTTATTAACGGTGCCGGTGCTCCCCTCGTCCCAATTCCCATTGAGTCCTATCGGATTCAAATGGGAATGGGGATTTACATTTTTCCGGCGCCTGACACCGGGGTCGTAATCCCTTAGTGTTTCTGTGGAGCCAGGCATGGGAAAAATGCACAAGCAACCTGCCGATTTTACCCGCAAGGCTACCACCGGACTTGTAATGATTATCTCCTTTGCCATAATCAAGAAGTAGTTTCCTTTTGTCCCCAATGCCACCTAAGCTATCTTCTTCTAACGCTACTGTTCGGTTTGAGAGTCTGTGAGACACATTCCTCACTGAATCAGGCATCACCATGTGGTTAAGAGGTTGAGAACATACGCAGGCCGTTAGCAGCAAAGGTGTCTGCCAGCAGCACTTGTGAGAGAAGCCTTAGACAGGGCACTGCTGCCGGTTTATAGTCTGAGCAAGTCTTCAATGCTGCCGAGTCATTGTATCTGAGCACAGCAGAATCTTAACCATAGCTCATGCCGAGAAAATGACATTTATTAAGATAATGAGCACTACATTTCGAGGACTATCATTACATGTTTGGTGGTCTGGGAAATTACTGGTAAAATTGCCAGTAATTCCTGATTTACCTGCAGCCCTGTAAGCTATGAAACCTGACTTTAGCATTGTGTGTCCCCCCTCCAGTGTGGGGTCCCAGGCAAGTCCCCCTATTGCCCTCCCATAAAGACATCACAAGATGGCGGCTCTTTAATGCCATACATACTTACACTACTGCAGTCTAGTCTTTTCTAAGGATGGCGCCTAACAGCCTCCTGGCATAATTTTGTATGTGCCGGTACACAGGTTAGGTGTTTAGCTACTATGCTCTTGTCAAACTTTATCTAACGGAATTGCTTTTCTGTGCTTCTCTTCCAGTGCGGTTTTCTGGGGTTCATTATCCTTATTGCCCTTACTTTGCGCTGATTCCTCTGTTCCCACCTTTCTGTCTCCCTTCCTTCATTCCTTCATTCCTTTTTGCTGTGCCTTTATTCCTCCATGTCCCTCGCAGTGCCAGCGTTCCATTTCTGAGTTCACTGCACTGCGTAGTTCATATCACACTCACTCTTTTTTCCTCTTTTCCACTCACCTGTAATCCGTGACTTTCTTTCGTCCTTCTTCCTTTCTCTCGGATGATCCTCACTCCCTTTACTTCTTGCTATTCTGTATTCTTTCTCCTACCTTCCGGGGGAACTCCCGCACTCCAGCGCAGGACATCTCCTGTCTTAAGCGGCTTACTATTTGGCATCCTGCTTCTGGCCGAGATCCTTACGGATTCCTGTATCCCCTTCTGAACCTGCATTTGCCTTTGGGGGATCCCTTCTCCTTTTCAATTGATCTTGTGGACTTTTTGCCTTCAAGAGTTTGGTTGACTTTCTGCTGCATCAGTTTCATCTCTCCTGGTTGGGTTTTATTCCCTTTGAGGGTTTCCCGAGGGTACTACCCACCGGGTGCACTGAGTCCTGTTATACTGCCAGGGTTCTGAACATCTTGTGGGATTCTCCCATCATCTTCTTTCGCCTCTGCTACAACAAACTCATGTGAGTACTTGGACTACTAATAGAATCCCTTTTTCATGTTCCCGGGCAGGTTGCGGGTGATGATGGCATGGCTGTGGGTGGGACGGCAGCAAAGAGGAGGCATCAGGTGAGTGGAATGATTTATTTTTTGCTGTTGACCTCAGTGCCCACCTCCAGGCTTGTGCATGGTGAGTCAAGTCCTCTGAGATAAAGGACAAAGTGCAGGGAGGCTATACATATATAATTTAATTTCATAGTTTTTTTTATAACACGCCTAATACCGTACCTGAGTTTGGCTTCTAAGCACGGATCTGGGATTCGAACCTCTGTTGTTCTCTGTGGTCTGGCTTCCAAGACAACCGCGCTGCCCCTGCGCTATCCTCCGTTCACAAATAAATTCATGAGGTCCAAAATCATTATTTAGCGCTCTATTGCATACCAGAGGGCAAATATCCCATTGCATGTTGGTCCTGTTTCCCCCACTTGGTTAGTCTAGCATTAATGCACCAGGAAAGTCTCAGCTGAACAAGAACACCCACAGCAAGCACAGACACGTGACGATGCACTGTGTTGTGCACCATCCGTGGGGGAGCTAAGGTGGAGCATCTCTCTAGGCACGAAAAGCAAGGGGTAAACGGCTGGAGTACTCATAATAGTTTGGGGTGAGCCCCCAAACATTTCAACATTTGTTAAATATGCCTGAGCCTCTTTACCTAGAATAAAGAAGCGTAAATGACCTGCTATTTGTATTTGTTTTCGTTTTTCTTCCTTCTATAGCCCCTTACGCCAAGGGGTTTTACAAATATTTATGAATCGTTACAAATTTAGTAAATTTGGCATATAACAACATGACACAAAAGAGGAGAAAAAGGAACAAGAAAACCAAAAAGAAGAAATGGTATGATGATTCACTGAGCAGTCAAGGTGAGAGTCCAGCAACATGATGTGTTGTTAAAGGACAAAATCCAGCCATCCCCCAGCCAAGAATTAACTTTGGGGGAAGCAGATATTAAAATAGTCAATAATGAATAGTCTCACACAAACAGAGACAGCCTGGCCAAACGAAACTCAGTCGCCGGCCTCCAGGGACGGCTCCGGCACCAAGAAGGAGACACTGCACCAGCTGCCCACCTTCCTGGATTCTTGCAGACGCCTCCAGTGACCAACAGCCAGCTGTCATGAGGAGCCGAGCCAAAAGCACCAGAGCATAAAAAACAGTGGTAATCACTCCCCGGCAGGCATCGGTCTGTCCACTAATTTCCGTTTTAGCTCCCTGCGCCTTATCAGAGGGGAAATAGCCATTTGCATATCAGGCTGGTGCCACCTTCAGTTGCAGTCCAACATCAATATGTCTTTCAATTCTCTTCAAGAGTAGCAACAGCAACCTCAGGCACGTTTTATTGCCTAGTTCAGCATCACGAGTTGTGCCTGAGGTGGTGCGCCTCTCTAGGCATCAAGAGCAAGAGGTTTAAGCCTGTATTAGTATTACCGCACCATAGACTAGTTCATTTGGCCTTCTTTGTTCTTTGCATTGGAGATCTCACAAGTTTGTTAAAAACTTTGGGTAATAATGTGTCATGAAATATAATCATATAGTAATAAGAAGATAATATAGAGTTAGACTACCCTTTACCAACTGTGAAATGGAAATGCAAAGCTACTATATTAGACATTGTGAAAATAATTGAAAAACGTAAACACTCTCGTACTGCCGGCATAAACTTTTTAAACATAATCCTGAGTTGTGGGCTGCCGTATTGCATAAACTGTTTGTGGAAATTGGTGAACTAGGTAGAATCCCTAAGTCTTGGACAGTGAGTCACATCTTCACGGTCTACAAGAAAGGCTCATGGGAAGACCCGAGCAACTTTAGAATGCTGGCTATGTCAGATATTTCATCAAAGATCTTTGCTCGTGTGCTAATTGAGGAATTGAACACATGAATATTGGAGAATAATATATTACCGATATACCAGGTTGGTTTTAGAAGGCGTTCCAGTACGATTCATAACTTTACAATACTGTCTTCTGCAATAGACTATGCATGGAAACGCAGAGAGGTCAATGTGTATTGCGCTTTCATGGACTTCTCGGCGGCATTCGATTCTATAGTACGTAACCGTTTGTGGACTAAGTTAAGTTCATGGAGAATCCTGCAATGTCTATTGAAAATGATCATGCTGCTGTATACTGATACCTCAGTTAGAATATGAATGGATGCAACTGGCAGATTGTCGGATGAGATGCCCACTTGTCGTGGTATTAAACAGGGTTGCATAGTCGCAGCAACCCTGCTTAACCTTTATCTTGCAGATATCCACAAAGCAATTGAGGGCCTGGCAGCGTATCCGTTAAAGGTGGGTACATCATCTGTAGGATGGCTAGCATATGCCGATGATCTTATCTCGCTAGATTATACACCAATAGGCCTACACAATATGCTTGATGCTTTGATTACGTGTTCCAGTCTGAATGGTCTTAAGAACAATATCAATAAAAGCAAGATTATGGTTTTGCCAGTAAGAAAACACCAAAGTAACATGTTTGGTATATGAGCACTGATATTATTGAACAAGTATATAGCTACAAGTACCTGGGAGTAATCATAGACGACAAATTAAGATTGGAACATCAATGGACCGCGATAAAGTCTAAATGCCTATTATCTACGTATTCATTAAGAAGCTTTATTGGTAGAAATGTCGGTTATTCTGCACAAGATGTCGTAATGTTATATACAGCGAAGATAAGAGCTATATTGCTTCATGCCCTAGCGAAATGGGGCCAGGAGTACACTGTTCGAGTAATAAAATTAGAAGCACTGATTTTATGTAAACTGATGCGTTTGCCTAGTAGTATATCGGAGGAATATATATATTTGGAATTTGATACAAAATGCATTATGTTGGAGTTTATCCAAAGGTCGATTATGTGTTATGAAAATCTGATTACTCTGGACAGTAACACTATTGCAATAACACATACACAAGCATTTGAAAAAATTACTAATTCCTCATCGATGGCCAGAATGGGTCGTATGAAAACCCTTCATGAAAAATGGTCGAATGGATTTATTAGTAATCCTTGCTAAAATAAATATACACAGTTTAAAAAATGGTTAAAAAGTAAACTTGTAGTTTATTTTCATGAATGCCATATGGTGGAATTAGCCACCAAATCCCATAGTGGTTTTTATTGCCAATATAGAATGTCCAGGCTGACCTTACCAAGAAATATTATGGCTTACCCCAATCTGACTGTGTTCAGAGCCTATCTATTGTTGAGATTCAACCACTCAGAGGCTATAGAAACTAAGGGGGCTCAGCTAAATCTGCCGAGAGAAAGCAGACAATGCAGGTTATGTGGTTGCGCTGTTCCAGAGTCATTGCAACACTTAATGTTAAGTTGTGAGAGTTTGAGCACGTTGAGAACAAAATATTTGAAATCTTTTAATAATATGATTGACCCTTGAAATATACCAATGCTCTGGGAGATGTTCATGAGTGGGAATGATTGCAATTTGATACATTTTATCTGTACATTTTATTTTAGAACAGTGGAATTCCTGGAAATGAAATGATGTTTAAAATTAATTTTAGGTTGTGATGTTTTTATGAACAATTTTACAACGTGTTTTTATGTATTTGTGTACATGTATGTAATTGTCTTTGTTGTATATACAAAGCTGAAAGGCTGAAAGTATATTAAATAAATAAAATAATAATATAAGTGTTTGTATTGCGCTTCTTACTGGATTCCTCACACTACTACGATCTGTAGTAACAGCTGTTCTCATCACTCACATTACTAATACTCAATTTATGTACCTCTAAAGGATTAAGGGGTCAGTTGGCCCTACCGGGATACAAACTTGCAAAGTGTAGGCTGGACCGATGTCAGATGTGAGTGCTCGATGTCGAACCCAACCCGCAGGCGCAAGACTCTATGCATCCTAGGCCCTCTAGAGGATGTCTTATGTGTTATATACGTTTCATGCACAGATCTGGAATTTCATGGAAGCTCCCAAGTATATAGTGCGAGCACCTAGTTATTTTATGGCAATAGCTGGCATCTGATGTGAGTATATGTCATTAAATAACAATTCCTAGTTCGACACGAGTACCTGGGGATTTTATAGCAATATATGAGATGTCACTGATATACCTGGAAAATTATGTCAATACTAGCTGTGTGATCTGAGTTTCTGAAAATATGACAAACAGGCAAGCTCAGTATACACAGGCCAAAATGGTTGGCTTGGCCAATGCTTGCTACATTTTCTCTCTTTCTGCCTGAGCCATGCCTGTGCTGGCACAGTGCCCCGGCAAGTTTTGATGGCAATAATATTGGATGCCTTCCGCTATGAGCTGCTGAAAGAAGACAGAGATGGTGTTGAAGAAATCCGTGTAGCTGCTGCAGCGCTCAGGCAGGGAGATGAGAGCTGAGCCTGGAGCAGCCCCCTGCCCCTCCAGCCATGGAATCTATTAATGATGTTAAGCTGGAGACTTCCCGCCAATCACAGAAGATTCCTCCCCCAGGTAATTTCCCACGTCTGTACTTAGATGGCCAAGCCATGGGCACTTTCTAAAAAGAAGCAACAATTTAATGAACATTAGATGGACAAGAAGAAGAAAAATAGGAGTTTTCGCGACTTTATTCCTAGTTAAACACTCAAACACCAAATATTATGCTGATTCTAGAGATGTACTAAAACAACAAACACGTTATCCCTCTACACAACAGCACACAATAGGGCATATTTACTAAAGGAATTTGTAAGGGTAAATGTGATTTGGGCAAGCATTACTCTGTCTTAGGCGATTTCACACACCCCAGACATTCAATAAGCACGTTTGTGCAACCTTCATGGACTTTCCCAATATCCGGGTTGTATATAACATGTGAATGACACTCAGCACGTGTGTGTAGTTCCTGACAGTGTGTGTTGTACAGCTCACCACAACCTTGCACGGGCGACACTTCACCAACATGCTCAACAAAATGCCCAAGGAGCTGGCTTGATATCCTGCACTAAATGACATATCGTAAAATGTCATCCATAACCTTTCACTCCAATGGTATCACAAGAAGTGATTTCACGTGATATTAGGCGGTTATTACATCACCATGATCAAAACATTCTGATAAGTGTTAGATTAATAAAATAGCAGCTACTACTAAACCAAACAAAAGGTTGTTTTTATTGACAACAAGAGATTACGTGATATGTCATCGATAAAACCATGGGCATGGAAGAGACATCATAGGCCTGGCGTTTACCTTTATATGCCCGTGCAAACTCATATGGTTAGTCAATGCCATATTATGCCATTTAAAGCCACGTTTGTCAGATATGGGCATAACATGCTCAATACAGCCGCTCAAGACCAGGTACTGCCATAATATTGCTAAGTATAGCCTCCTGTACCCAGTGTCACCAAGTATACTGAGTATGACCAAAAGACAAAACAAGGGCCCTCGTTATAAGTATGGCAGTCTGGAAATAAGGGTGCCGGTAGCAGCGTACCAGCAACCTTTCTGGACCGCCAAACTACAAGAATGCTGGTAGGGGCACGGAACCCCCAGCAGGCCCGTGCTTCAGGGATTTACCATTACCGCCGTCGCTTGTGATATCCTGGTGGCACGGGTATATCAGGCGGCAGTAAATGCGCTACAGGGTTGCGGGTAACCCGCCGCCTAATGGCAGGTTTTACCGGCAACCCGGTAATGAGCACCCTTTTGTTGTAACCAGAGTGTTTTAGTCAATTACGAGGCTTAGTGTAAGTCGGGTAAGTGAGGACAGAGAAAGTAATAGCCATTGATAACAGTCGGAAGGGGTAACTAATGAGATGCTTATGTTCAGCTGTATCAAAGCTCTCCCAGGTGTTTTCCACTTCACCTATTAACACATCATAGACAGAATCAATCTATTCAAAAATGTATTCCTCTCACTCTGATCCCTAGAGTTACTTAAATGTCCCTACACAGAATTTCTCACTATCCCTTGATGCAGCTGTCCCTAGTGAGGCGCTGATGTGTTGCCTATCTAGGTGAGGGGATAGTAGAGAGGTCTAGCCCTATCCTAACTCACTACTTTCCTTGTTTACTAAAAATAGGAGCGCACTGTTTGGAAGTCAACAAGCCACTATTTAATCGTGTTGCTTCCATTCAGTGTGACTTGTCATTCACCAATAACAATTGCAGAGTGAACATGTGTCTAATTACTAATACCTTGTCCACCTGTGCTGTTTAAAATGATGTGCTTCAACCAAGCTCAATGTATGTTGTGTGAGTCAAGTGGGTCAGGCCATCACCCTGAACCAACTTATGTCAACCGGTTTCAGCGGGAATATCTAGTTTGCTGCTTTCTTCAGGATTCTGTAATTGTGTCATAATATCCCACATTCTTGAGTTCTGAAGAACTGTGTGTGTGTGTTTGTGCCCAATCATGTTTCTGCACAAATTAGGCATGCCTGCCCTACCAGATTATTGCAGAAATTGTGTTAGCACACCCTTCACTGCCCGAATGTGGGAAGAATTGTGTGTGTGGCCCCTATCCTGCATGAGTGCAGCAGAATCAGGTGTGTGCACACACTTCCCTCTGAGAGTGCAGCAGAGAGTGTGTGTGCATACTTTTCTCACCAGGAGTTCCGTACAAACTAGGTTTGTGTCATCTTTCCTGCAGGAGTGCATTCAAAATGTGCAAGAGTAGGTGTGTGCCCGATTCTCTGTGGGAGTATGCTCCAATTTCGTGTATGTACCCCTGTTGTTTCTGCCGTGCATACACAAAAGTCTCTGGGGCCCCTTCACGTGTGGAATTGATGCACAAATCACATTTGTGCACCTCCTTCCCTACGAGGGTGCAGCAAAAATTAATTCTGTGTGTGCACCCTTCTCTGTGAGTTTTTGTCAAAACCTGTGTGTCTGTATGTGTGTGTGTGTGTGTGTGTGTCCACTTCCCTGCCTGACTGAGGCAAACATTGTTTGTGCACTACCTTCCCTGTGGGGGTGCAGCACACGTTAGGTGTGTACTGCCCCTTCGCTGGGTGAGTGTGGCAGAAATTAGGTGTGTGCACTCCTTCAATGTGGAATTGTGGAAACATTGTGTGTGCCCGATTCCCTATAGGCATGCAGGATAAACGTGGACTGTGCACCTCCCTTCCCTGTGGCAATGTACACAAATTAGGTATGTGTCACCTTCTCCACAGGTGTGCAGCAAGAGTTAGGTGTCCACACCCCCTCCAAATCAGGAGTGCATACTAAATTGTGTCTGGGTGCTTGCTTCCCTGCTGGAGTGCAGAAACAATTTGTTGTGTAGCTCCTACTCTGCTGGCCTGTGGCCCCTTCACTGCACTAGTGCAGTCGAAATTAGCACAATTAGGTGTGTACTCACTTCTCTTCTGGAGTTTGGCGACAATTAAGTGTGTAAACCCAATTCCCTGTGACAGTGTGACAACAATAGTAACTAAGCCCCATTCACTGCAGGATTGGAGAAAAAAAAGATATGTACACCTTATTCAAAACGGGAATGCATCAGAAATTGTGTATGCAATCACTTCCCAGTCAGAATGCAGCAAACATGATTTGTGCACACTCATCTCAGCAGGAGTTTGGGAAAAACGAGCTTCATGCCATCTTTCATTCAAGAGTGCAGCCAAAAATCAGCAGGATTAGGTGCGGTTATGGCAATAGTTCTCTGCAGTGCAATTGTGCTGAAACAATGATGTCTAAGGCCCCTTTCCTGCAAAAATTAGGTGTGTGTACCTCCTTCCCTGTGGGAGTGCAGCAGGAAATGTGTGTGTGCTCCCTTCCCTGCACGAGAGTGGCAAAACCTGTGGGTGTGTCTTTGGGCACATACTTCCCTGCCTGAGTGTGGCAATAATTGTGTGTGTGCCCCTTCCATGTGGGGGTATAGCAAACATTAGTTGTGTACAACTCCTTTCCTGTGTGACTGTGGCAGAAAAGAGGTGTGTGTACCCCCTTCCCTGTGGGAAAGTAGCAAAAATGTGTAGCAGCATTTAGGTGTGCACACCTCCTTCAGAGGATAGGGGTAATACTCTGATTAAAGATTCATTGGCTGATGACTTTGAAGATGCTGTTGCTGTGCTTTTAAAAGCACCAGGACGATTCCATAGTATGTTGGTATATTGTTTTTATTTTATTTATTTATTGTGTCATGGTTTAACGAAAGAAACCGTTCACAATCGAGTATCCATAAACAATTTACATTAATACCTTGATGAAAACCCTATACAAATACTAAGAACATTTCCATGATTATCCACACATGTATTGTATTCTATTTGGTTATTCTAGTGCTCTTTCTCCATTTGTATGGCCTCAATGTGCTTTGCGGTTGGAACGCTCTCTGTGACCGTAGTCAATGTGCTGGAGGTTCGAAGAGTTTTAGATTCAGAGATGCATGTGTGCATTTTTGCTGGTCTAGGACTTAGGTGGCTGGCTAGGCTCGTCTAAGCAGCCCAGAAAGGTCAGGCACGTGGCTGGGCGCTGTTGGTGGTTTGAGATAGAGATCTATTGTTGGTAGAGTCGATGCGTGGCCAGCTATACTGAATTTCTTTTCATTGGTGATCGCTCTATGCTAGTGGCAGAGTGTTGAGGTACGTCAGGTGTTTCAGTGTGGATGGCTATATGCGCTGCTAGACCGGATGAGCATAGCCTTAGCTGCATTCTACGGTGCATGGATGTTTTGTCATGCCTGTGGCCTGTGTCCACAGACGTTTCGTACGTAAGGTATACGTACTGTAGGCTTCAATGTTGTTCGGCTGCATCGAACATTGCCCGTTGTGGACGGTATGGTCTCTTTATTCATGGTCTCTCTGGTGTGAGAGTCGGACCAGTGAGGGCGAGTGAGTTTATAGCGATATGCCAATATAACCAATAAAACAAATTTAATTCTAAAATACATACAAAGATCACGGTAAAACCATTATGTCATAAACCTTCCACAGTCAAATATCAATACATATAACAAATACAGCAGCATTTAGCATAAAGTGCATGGAACAAGATAATATCCATTATCCTAAATGACTAAGTCTCAAACCCCAACCTGGAGCAAAGTAAAGTGCTAAGTGCTTATTTATTGTCTTGTCTTTTCATATATCGGCTTAAAATTGTCATTATGGAAAATAAAGCAGCAAAGCTTTTAAGATATAAAGTGACACGTACAACAGGTAATTACTTATTCGGAGCCAGATCTGATCTTACAGTACATCCTAACTACTGCGGAAAAGAAAAAGAAAAGAAAAAAAAAACATGGATATCAATGTAAAGTATAAAACAGGGAATTAAATGGCCCTAAAAATAATATTTACATATCTCATTATGGCTACAGACAACATATCTCCTGGATGTATTAACACACTGTGCCACATATGCTCCTAAAACTAGATTACAAATATCATATGGCTTCCAAATGACATGAGTTACCATCAGAGCGCTACACAGGCTCATCATATGTTTCAGTCTCTCGATATCAGAATGACAGAAGCGACATGCTCGCTCCTTTCTTGTGGCCCTGACCTAATACGCATTACTGTTTTTTTGCCCTGCATTGTGTTAAACCAGGGTGCTCTTTCTCCCCTCGCAGGATTCTCAAACTTAGGTGGCCCTGACCTAATACGCATTACTGTTTTTTGCCCTGCATTGTGTTAAACCAGGGTGCTCTTTCTCCCCTCGCAGGATTCTCAAACTTAGGTGGCCCTGACCTAATACGCATTACTGTTTGCCCTGCATTGTGTTAAACTAGGGTGCTTTTTTCTCCCCTCGCATGATTCTCAAACTTAGGTGGCCCTGACCTAATACGCATTACTGTTTGCTCTGCATTGTGGTAAACTAGCGCCCTCCACTCACTTCCTGTCTGCATACTCGGGTCGTCCGCCTCCCCTCCTACTCCATGGTACTCTCTATCTCGCCTATCTACTCTAACTGCTTCTCTATTGACTATCCTGCTCTCCTCACTAAATCCGGTAGGAAAAAGTTTAAAAAGGACATCCTGGTCTCCAACCCAGGCCTCCCTATCGCTGACACCTACACGAGCGCCTGCTCCAAGGAAACTCTCACTGACATTCTCTTTTTCGTGCCTTCTCCTGACCTATGGACCCCTCACATGGTCGCTGTGCTCTCTCCTTTCTCCTCCTCTCCCATTAATGGTGGCACCCGTTGGGATGTCCTCTTGGCCCCTTTCCACTCCTCTAAGGCCATCATTAATGTCTATGCCAACGGGACCGTCTTGGTCCAAGGCCCTCAGGCCAACCTTCACCTCTTTGATAGACGCTTCCCACGCCTCATCAACTTCCTCTCCGCTCCCGCTGTCCCCCCTCCTCTGTCCTCGGCTACCTTGCCTCTCCCCTCCCTCCCTGCCCCTTCTCTTGCTCCCTCTTCAACTCCTTCTCTAACACCTCCGCAGGGCGTACCTCTGATCTGTACCCCTCCCCGGAAGTTTTTCAAGGGTGGCAACCTTCTCCACATTGCCACTCTAAATTCTCGCTCTGCCATCAAGCACTCCTCTGATATCTGTCGCCTTCTTGAGGAACTGGACCTCGACGTCCTCGGTCTCACTGAGACGTGGTTCACTGCCAGCTCTGCCACCAGCTTCGACACACTCCTACCTGAAGGCTACAAGATCCTCTCCGTGCCCAGGCCCAACCGTTCAGGGGGTGGTGTTGCCCTTATCTTCCCTGAGTGGATTCCTGCCACTGTCACTCCTACGCAGACCTACTCCTCTTTTGAATGTCTTGTCTGCCGACTCTCTCTCTCTCCTAGCCATTCCCTTACCGTGGCTACTATCTATCGGCCACCTGGTCAAATTTCCTCCTTCCTCTCTGAGTGGGCTGACCTCTCCTCCTCACTCCTGTCCTCAACCACCCAACTCCTCTTTCTCGGTGACTTCAACATCCACCTCGATGCCTCCTGTCCCCCCACTGGTCTCTTTCGCGAACTCTGCAACTCTCTCTCACTCTCTATTCTCCCGTCTGGGCCTACCCACTCTGCAGGGCACACTCTTGATGCTCTGATCTCCTCTGACCTTCCCCTCTCCCTCCCTCTCTCCACTCCTCTCTCCTGGAGCGATCACTTTCTCCTATCCTCCCACCTCTCCCTCCCTACCCCACAGGCAAAGCCACCCTCTTCACTGCCACCCACCTTCTCGGTCATCCGACCCATGAAGCGCGTGTCAGCTGAGGCTTTCGCCGCTACCTTCTCGCCCCCTCCTCCCCCCTCGGCTGACTCCCACCCTGACACAGCCCTCTCCATGCTCTATTCCGCTATAACTGATACTCTCGATATCCTTGCCCCCGTCATGAGAATCCGCCTGAAGCCCAAAGCCAAATGTAACTCCTGGTATGACTTGGATCTCGTCACCCTAAAACGCAAGTGCAGGGTGGCAGAGAGGAAATGGCGTGCTTCATGTTCATCCTCTGACAAACTGGCCTGCCGCCTGCTCCAAAGGCAATACCGGCTCTCCGTTCTCACCAAGAAGAGAGCCCTTATCCAAACCCGCATCTCTGAGGCATCTAACAACTCGGCCGAACTCTTTAAAATCTGCAAGGAGCTGGCCAACCCTGCTGCAGTCTCTACCTCTCCGGTCCCCTCCCAGGCCCTCTGCACTGCACTGGCCTCGCACTTCATCTCAAAAACTCAGGACATCCTATCCTCGCTCTCCTCCTCTCTCCTCCCTCCCTCTCTTCCCGGCTCTTCCTCTTGCTCTCTTGCAGCCGCCCCTCCGCCCCCCTTCTCTGCTTTTCCACTTTTTTCTGCTGATGAGGTTTCCAGACAAGTCCGATCTATGAAAGCCTCGTCAAAACAGGTTCACCCCTGTTCCTCCAAAACCATCAAGGACCACATCGACTCCCTGGCTCCTGCCCTTGCAGACTTTTGCAACCTCTCATTCGCCTCTGGAGTCTTCCCATCCCCCCTCAAGCACTCCCTTGTGCACCCCCTCCTCAAGAAACCCTCTTCCGACCCCTCCTGCCCCGCTAACTATCGCCCAATCTCCATTACTCCCTTCCTGGGCAAGCTCCTGGAGAAACTGGCCATCTCCCAGCTTAACCTCCATGCTGAATCTGTTGGTAATCTTCATGACCATCAATCCGGCTTCAGAGCGGCCAGAAGCACGGAAACTGCTCTCCTGAACTTCCGTGAGGACCTGCTCCTGAACCTCGATTCCAACACTCCCTGTGTTCTCATTCTGCTCGATCTCTCCTCTGCCTTTGACACTGTCAACCATGCCATCCTGCTAAACCGCCTCCGTGATAACCTGGGTATCACTGGTCAGGCTCTGGCATGGCTGACCTCCTTCCTTTCCGGTCGACCCTCCCAGGTCCAAATGGGCTCCTTCCTCTCTGACATCTTTTTCTCCACCTGTGGTGTCCCCCAGGGATCCAACCTCTCTCCCTGGCTTTTCAACCAGTATCTGGCACTCCTTGCCCACCGCATCGCCGCTCTCTGCCCCTACTTCCAGTGCTATGCGGACGATACCCAGCTCATTTTCAGGCTACCCTCGGCCTCCTCCTCTCCTTCCCTCATCTCCGACTGTCTGTCTGCTATCAAGGAATGGTGTGCCGCCAATGACCTCTGCCTTAACGCCAGTAAGACTGAGATTCTACTCATCGGCACACCCACCCCCTCCTTCCCTTCAGCTCTCTGGCCGGCCTCCCTTGGCCCCCCTCCTGCCCCTACCTGCAAGGCTAAAAACCTCGGGGTCATCTTCGACTCCACACTCTCCTTCTCTCCTCATATATCTGACGTCTCTAAGAAGTCTCACTACCAACTGCACCTCCTCAGAGGTATTCTTCCCTTCCTCTCCTTCCCCCAGAAGCTCACTGTCTCCCGAGCCCTGGTTCTCTCAAGGCTGGACTACTGTAACAGCCTCTATCTAAATCTGCCTGCCTCCACTCTCCGCCCTCTGCAACTTATCCAGAACAGAACTGCGAGACTTGTCCTTGGCCTCAAGCCCAGGGACCGTATCTCTCCTGGACTGAAATCTCTTCACTGGCTCCCAGTGGCTGCGAGGATTAAGTTCAAAACCCTCTGCATTGTCCACAAGGCCTTCTGGGGTCTGGGGCCTAAATACCTTCAACTCTCTCTTCCTAAATATCTTCCTTCACGAGCACTTCGCTCATCCGTCTCCAACTCCCTCATGGTCAGCCGCTTCTCGAAGCAACGAGCTGGGGGTAGATCTCTCTCCGCAGCAGGGGCCTCCCTCTGGAACAGCCTTCCTGCCTCCCTGAAACTTGAGGAGAACCATCTCCGGTTCCGGAAGCACCTCAAAACCTTCCTCTTCGCTTCTGCCTTCTCTCTCCCTCTCCCCTGCTAAACCTGCTTAACTCCCCACTGAATTCTGCACTTAACCTGCATCTGGGCCACTCTCAGCGACCTCGGTCCAGGGCCCAGCCACTCTCCACCTGCACTGCCTCCCTTGGCCCCCCCTGCACCGTGGGACTGTCACTGTATCCCTACAGCCCCCTTCCCAGCACTTGCTATGCACTTACCTCGCACTTGCCACCAGCTGGCCCTTTTTATTCATTATTTATTTTACGCTACTTACCTTGTACTGCACTTTCCCCCCCACCTCCTCCCCTTGCACTTTCTCCTTTTTCCCCTTACCTCGGCACTTGCGCGATCTGAATGACATCTGGCCTAGTAGGATCGTTTGTCTGTCTTTCCCTTGTTTCCCCCCCCCCGCCTCGTCGCGCCTTGAAACACTTGTGTATAGGCGCGTTACAAATACCATATCATATCATATCATAAGTCCTGCTCTTGACTCCAGAACATCATTAGGTGGATACAAATTCAATTTAACTCTCAGCATAACTGTTCTGCATGTTTTAGAAATGTGTTTTCGTAGCATTTGAAAAGGTTTTACATCTCCGTAAAAACTGTATAGGTCACCAACAAATTTATATTTTGCTATATGATAGTCTATTTTCTAGGAGTTTTTCTTAACCCAATACGGATTGCATAGCAACTCTGACTCGTTGGAGCCAATTTTGGTCTGTATATTAAGACACGGTTTCACCCAGTTAACCAACACTTTACAAGTGCTATTGCCCCAAATCCCATTAAGAATAACAAAGAAAGTATTCTCTGGTGATTGCAAAATCACTCTTAATAGCTGTAAGCTTAGCCAGTCAATGTGTGCTTCTATGGTGATTGGACCGAGTTCATGGCGAATCGCCGCCGATGGTGTACTCAAAGAGAGGCTCAAAACTCTCTAGCAGAACCTTGATTCAGATTTTACCCAATCCCAACCTTACTCCATTGTCTCAGTGCCATGTAATAACCTAGGTATTATCTTCTGGTATTACATGGTCACCACAGGAGCCAATGAAAAACGCCCGTAACGTTCATCAAGGAATTGCAGCTGAGCTGCAGCACTTATGGTAATAACTTTCCTATGGGCTAAACATACTTGTTGAGAGTCCCCATTATTTAAAATGCTGCACAACATCCAATTTCCGATTACACAATAACCAATTAAACAATGTTCTCCTTAGATTGTTTTTCAGAGGATTCATGAACAAAATCTTAGACTTTGCGATTTAGACTTCGAGATCTAGTCCTTTGAAAAAGAGATTAACGGCCTCCAACGATCCTTCGAGTTCAATTTGGGTATAATCTACTAACACTAAATCATCGGCGGAAAGGAGATAATCAAGCTTGTGCTTTCCAAATCTGGAAGGGCGCGCCCCCCCCACATTCTTCAAGCTATCCCCCGTATTCGAAATATATGCATTAACAAGAAAGGGGGCCAAGACGCAACCTTGACGCAAACCCCGCTTGCTAAAGACCCAGTTGGATAGGTTAGCCTGCTGGGCCAAGTTTATCTGAAGCCTTGTATCCAAATGAAGTTCATGTAACATGGATAACAAAAAGGGAGGGCAGCCCTGTAATTTCAGAATTTCCCAAAGTTTAGCGCTGAGGACTCAATCAAATGCCTTACTTATATCCAGGAAGGCAAAATATAGGTGTTGGTGTGTCCCCCTGGCCTGATTGCTCAAGAGGTGACGCACAAGACAATTCAGAGATATTTTTTTTTTTTAAATTTGTTTTTTATTGACAACGTACATGACTGGGTGGGCCAACTGGCCTATCCCCCCAACAATAAATGCAAAAGAAAATCACATTGTCTGGATCATTTTTTGGTTAACTCCCAGCCCATATTACCCCCCTCCCGTTCCCACCCCCCAAACAATTAACACGCCATGTTTAGAGAAGATGCTTCTACGATAAGCCTAGTGGAGAACACTTGCATAGAACTCGTCAAAGAACAATAATCCTTAAGACAGCGGGGTAAGGCCATGGTGGGGTTAAGTCAGGGCTAGCCCCGATCTCTGAGAAGTACGGGGGCCCATGTATTGCAAACATTAGCCTAAACATCTACAGACGCATAGTAATACAGTCATCATGCAACAGCACTGCTGTCCATTCTTGGACAAAATCAGTCATGGAATCGTTTGCTATTGCTGAGAGTTTCTCATAACTAAAAATCGCCCTAAGTTTGCAGAGCCATTCCTCTTTGGAGGGGGTCAGGGAACTCTTCCATTTTTGCGCAAGCGCCAATCTCCCTGCCCGCAACATGGCACAGATGATCCTGGGGAAGGTATTCACCTCCGACTCAGGCATGGGGGAGCCCAGTAGGATTTCCAGCGGGTGCAAAGATGGACCATAGCCCTCAATGTCTCTGATCCAGCTAAGCAATTCCGTCCAGTAAATCTGTATGGACGGGCAGTTCCACCACATGTGAAACCAGGTTCCCCGTTGGTGGCATCCTCTGGGGCAGAGGGGGGAGACATCCCGGTACATTCTAGACATTAGAGCCGGGGGGCGGTGCCATGAATGAAGGATTTTAAAGTTATGTTCCATAGCTGCTGTGTATAAGGAGCCCGTGAAAATGCCCTTGAAAACCGCACTCCAGGTGAGATCATCTATGGACCCTCCCATCCTCTCTTCCCATATGCGCTTGAAGGGTTGTCTGCCCTCCAGGTCTGCTGTAATCAGTACACTATAGAATTTAGACAGCGCACCCTTACGCGAACTGCTTTTGGCCAGAATGAGTTCGAATGGGGTTAGGGGGCGGCTAAGCTGCTCAGACCATCTAGGTTGGGTAAGTATCCCTTTCAGCCGCAGGAATTCAAAGACAGTGGGGGGCCTATCCACCAGGGCCTCTGTTAAGCTGTCGTATTCAATGAAGCCCTCTTCTCGTGTAAGCTGGGAGACTCTTTCCAGGCCCATGTCCGACCAGGCCTGGGTGTCCCGGAAGCCCCTCGTGCCCAGATCGATGGGCGGGCCCCAGAGTGATGACATCGGAGAAGGCCATGTAGATATCAGTTTATTAGCTTTGCTGGGTTTCCAGAGCGTCCATAGGACTGCTAAGGTAGGATGTGCCTTGAGGTGTGGGGGAAGTGACCTGGGCGGAGCCCAGAGGTAGTCTCTGACCTTTCTTGGGTGAGCGTGGGTGTCTTCGACATACGTCCAGTATGTACGCATATCCTCCCGTATATGCTCCAACATCACCCTAAGCTGAGCTGCTTTATAGTAGAGTCTAAAGTCGGGGAGTCCGAAGCCACCGTGGGATTTTGGGAGGGTCAGAGTGGAAGTTTTAATCCTGGGCCTTTTGCCATTCCAAATGAAGTGCAGGACACGGGACTGGAGTACCTCGAAAAAGGCCTCGGGCATCACGACAGGGAGTGCTGAGAAGAGATAGAGGAGGCGCGGTAGGACGTTCATCTTAACCGTAACCATCCGTCCGAGCCAAGAGAGCGTAAGGGGAGCCCATCTTTTGAGATCGTTACTGACCCGGGCGAGAATTCCGGGGAAGTTACGTTGGTATAGTTGTGACAGGTCCCTGGGGATGACGGTGCCCAGGTATCCTGTAGATTCCCGCTCAATTCTTACCCCTTGGATGTCGGTTCTGTTCCCAATATCCTGTTCTCCCGGGCCTATGGGCATAATGCTTGATTTGGACGTGTTTATTCTCAGCCCCGAGAAGGAGCCAAAGAAGTGTATGAGCTCAAACAGCCTCGGTAGGGATTCTTGAATGCTGGTCAAATAGCCAAGTATGTCGTCTGCGAATAGGGAGAGCTTAAACTCGCACTCACCACATCGTATTCCCGTGATTCCCGGGTCATTCCTAACCGCTATGGCCAGGGGTTCCATGGCCAGGGCATAAATGAGAGGTGACAGGGGACAGCCTTGCCGGGTGCCTCTGGAGAGGGAGAAGGGCTCAGATGTACCCCCGTTAACCAATACTCTCGCCGTGGGCGAGTTGTATAGTGCTGCGACCCACCGACAAAAATTATCTCCCATTCCCATTTTCCGAAGGACCTTGATCATATACGGCCACTCGACCCGGTCGAAGGCCTTTTCTGAGTCGAGTGAGAGGAGATACTCCTCCACTCCCTGCTCGGTTGCTTCATGCATAAGGTCCAGGGTTTTTCTAATGTTGTCTGAACCCTGGCGCCCCGGGATAAAGCCCACTTGGTCTCCATGTACCAGGGTAGGGAGGAGTTTTGCCAATCTATTCGCTAGGAGTTTAGCCAGTATTTTAACGTCCGTATTTAGGAGTGATATGGGGCGATATGATTGGCATAAGGTTGGGTCTTTGCCCTCTTTAGGTATGACCACTATTAAGGCTGACATCATTGTGGGCGGGAGGGATCCTTGGCTAAGTGCAAAGTTAAACAGCTTAGCCAGGAAGGGGGCGAGTGTGGATCTATAAGTCTTATAAAATTTAACTGAGAAGCCGTCATCTCCCGGGGCCGTGCCACTTTTTAAGGAGGAGATAGTGTCGATTACTTCTTCCGGGGAAATGGGGATTTCCAGGGTGTCAACTTTGTCTGGTAGTAGGCCCGGGACTGGGATCGAATCCAGAAATCTATCAACGTCTATCCCATCCCCTTTGTACTCTGAGCAGTATAACTTTTCATAATATAGCCTGAATTGTTCCGCTATTTTGGAGTCCCTTGCAGTCGAGTTACCGTCCGCAGAGCGGATTGAATTCACTCTCCTGCTGTTCCTAAGTTCGCGGAGTCTCCAGGCCAGTATCTTGTCGGCCTTTTCCCCCTTCTCCATGTATCTTTGTTTAAGAAAAGAGAGTTTCCTTTCCGTTTGTCCTACTTGGAGGTCAGCCAACCTGGCACGCAGCTTCTGCAATTCCTCCCACTGCCCAGGAAACATCTGTGTTTTCAGTTTACCACCCGGTTGTATGGCCTTTATTTTAGTTTTCAGGTCTTTCTCTTCCCGGACCCTCTCCCTTTTTTTCCCTGCGCCAATGCCAATCAGGGTACCTCTGATAGTTGCCTTGAATGCCTCCCATACTCTCATAGTGCCTACCTCCCCGTTGTCGTTGAGGGAGAAGTAATCATTTATGGCTGTCAGAAGGGTTTGGCGCGTCTCCCTGTCATGTAGTAGGAGGTCGTTACAGCTCCATCGGGAGCCGGCTGCGGGAGCAGGGGGGAGGCCGATCCTAATCTTGACCATGTCATGGTCTGTCCAGGGGACGGTTTCCACTCCCGTGCTTGTGACCTCTCCCTGCCTTGATGAATCAACCAGTATGTAGTCTATGCGCGAGAAGGCGTCATGAGACTTAGAGTAAAACGTGTAGTCGGGGTTCAGACCTTTCTTGGGTAAGCTCGTGTCACACAATCCCAATTCCGCATTCACTTCCTGGAAGGTTGAGGCCAATTTTTTGTGGAGACGGGCATTGGGACAGGGTTTCGCTGATTTCCTATCCCTCTCAGGACATAGCACCATATTAAAGTCTCCTCCCACCAAAAGAGCACCCCCTGCGAATGCCATTATTATCCCCTTCATGTTTTCCCAGAAGACGTCCTGCGACTCATTTGGGGCATATATACAGACCAAGGTGAACAACCGTCCCCGCACCTCCCCCTTTACCATAAGATACCGACCTTCAGGGTCAGACTGTGACACTTTGAAGCCAAAGTGAGCCCCGGGGGACACCAGCAGCGCTACTCCCCTCTTCTTAGACTGGGTGGAGGCAGAGAACACCTGCTCTATATTTTTAGCTTTGAGTTTGGGCTCCTTCCCCTGAACCCAGTGAGTCTCTTGCACAAAGAGGAATTGTAGCTTCATCCTCGTGAATTCCCGCACAAGCAATGACCTCTTGGTGGGTGAGTTGAGCCCCCGGACGTTTAGAGACCCCACTGACAAGGATTGGAGTGAGTCATCCATTTGGACGCGTTTTGAAGCTCGTAACTCCAATATCAATGACGCAAGTGGCACTACCCCCTGAGTGCTTTGATACCTCGTAGAGGGTTAATAACAGCCCACGAGATGTGAGCGAATCCCCAAACTTTGGCGTTTTATAACAAATCCCCCAACAACCCAACATCCCCTCTTCTCTCCCCCCACCCCCCTCCCCCCAGATCGCCTGGTTGTGTTGAGGCATCGTCCCAAAGTCACACAACCGGCCAGCCATGTCTTCCCCCTCCGGGCTTATAACCTCTTCATAAACAACCATCCGAGCCCCCCCCCCCTTCCTCGGGATTAATGCAAAAAACATGTGATATAGCAACATCCCCCCTCTGCTGCGACTAGAAGATGAGTTTTTAGTCGGCCTCTAGTAGACTGTTTCAGTCATTCTGAGGATTTGGCGACGCCAGGGCTACTCTCCTGAATTTTCTTTGGCCTCGTACCCTGCGCCTCTCTTTAGGAACATTATTCTTTTTTGGGCCCATCGGGGTGCGCTCCCGTTCACGGTCTCTCGGCTCCAGGCCCGAGCTATCTATGAGTTCGCTCGTCACTCTTTGAATGTCATCTTCGGTGGTCAGGGCATATTTATATCCCTCGAACTCAAAAGAAAGTGAAAAAGGATACCCCCATCTGTATCGGACTCCCTTGGCTTGAAGCATCTTCGTCAGGGGCGAACAAAGGCGGCGTCTCGCCAACGTGAAGGCCGACAAGTCCTGATACACAGATATCTGGGCTCCCTCCCACTCCACCGGGCCCTTCTTGCGAGCTAGTTCGAGAATCCTGCTTTTCTCAGCAAAGTAGTGGAAGCGAGCCAGGACGGATCTAGGGCCTCTGGAGGCAGCCCCAGCTCTGTGGGCCCTATCAATAGTGGGTTCGCTGGTATTCGCTCCATCAAAAAGCACTCTCACCACCGCATTGACAGCCTTGACAATGTCTGCCTGAGTTTCACCATCTTGCTCAGGGAAGCCTAGGAAACGTAGGTTGCAGCGCCTTTCCCTATTTTCCAAGTCATCCATTTTCAATGAGCATTTCTCCTCTCTTCTCTCGAGCTCTGACAGGCGCATATCAAATTGTGTCTCGGAAATGTCGCTCGAGGCTGTGGTATTCTCCAGTGCCTGCACCCTGTCTTCTATATTGTCCACCTTTTTGTCTAGAGTGTCCAGTCTAAGGGTGATGTCTGCGCGGAATCCTCTAATTTCGTCCAGTAGGGCCGCCATACCCCTGGTGACCGAATTTGCGTCTGTCACTTCTTGTTGCGTTTGGGTAGCCATTTCAGGGGCTGTGGGGGGCTCGGGGGACGGACGCCGAAACCTCTGTAGCGTTTCCCTCCAGTTCATAGGCCCTTCCTGGGCACTCTTGTTCCCCGGTGGCTGCCACCAGGTGGACGTGGCTAACGGTGTTTGTTTGTCTCCTTTGAGTCCTGGGGGGAGCGGGGGCCTCTGGTAGCTCTGCGGCCGCGGGTGGGGTCACGGTTGTGGGGGGGGGGATGGTATCCCAGGCAGTTCCCTCGTCGTGGGCTTCCCTTTCTCGGGGTGTCCCCGTTCACTTCCCCGTAGCTGGAGGCTGCAACCTGTTGTGTTTTGACTGGGCAAGGAAGGGGTGAGGAGGGGGGTCTTCTGCCCCTCTGCCTGACCCTGAGCGGTGTTTGCGGGGGGCGATTGCCCTTGGTGGGGCCCGGCGCACCTCTCAGGCTCAGGGTGCTTCAAGTGCTTCTTTTTTTCGGGCTCCTGGCTCCTCTCCTCCCAACCTCTTGGGGGTTTTATGGCCCCCGACGGGTGCCCCGCCCCGGGTTGGGTCTCCTTACCTCGGGGGGCCGCTCCTGCGCCACTCGGCCCGGGGTGGTGTCCTGCGTATTCGCCTGCGCGGGCTCACCAGGCTGTGGGGCGTTGCTCCGTTGCAGCCTCTCCGCTGGGAGGGATCCTTATCTCCTGCTACTGACTCCTCTTCTTGGGCCGTTACGTCGTCCCGGGCCGCGGATTGGTGGAGGCGGAGGCCCCCGGCCTCGGCCGCCTGGGCCTTAGCGCGTCTTCTCCGAGCCCGGGCTCACCAAGGATTTCCCCGGAGCCGCAGGGCCGCAGGGGGGAGGGGCCTCGCGCCCTCGAATTTCGGAGGCTCGGGGCTCCGGCTCCGACGCGCCGCCGAGGCTCAAGTTTGGGCTGGGGGTGCCCGGCGCCTTCGTACTGGGGGGGGGGGTGTCGGCGTCTCGCTCCGGGGGTGTCGGGGGGGGCTCAGGTCCCTCAATTAACGCCCTGTTGGGGAGACGAGCGGAGATGGATCAGCACATCTCAGCGCCCCCTGGTGGATCAATTCAGAGATATTTTAGAGCCTTTTTTATACCCAGATTGTTTATTATCTAAACATGTTGCTTGCTTAGCCCCGATATTAAGGGCTTGCAAGATAAACGTTGAAAAGATTTTATAAGACGCATCCAGGAGCGATATAGGTTGATAATTAAATGGGTTCATCAGATCTCTTGATTTAAATATAACCACCACTGTTGCATCCTTCCATGAACTCAGGAAAATACAATGGCTCAAAATATTTTTGTGCAGATCGAACAGAACCTTTGACTAAAGTAATGGATCTATTTTAAATGTCATAGTCGAAAGCCCGTCTGGGCCAACAGCATTAGAAATGTGTGCTTTTAATATTGCATACTGGACTGTACCAAGAAAAATCCCAATAGTTAACCCAACATCATCACAGTACTTAAGACTCTGATAAAGGGTCCTAAAATGGTCTTCCCACACAGAGGCTCCTATCAGTTGGACTTGCATAGGACTCTGTTGTTCAACAACTGATTTTAATGGAGACCAAAAGCGTGAGCCATCGTTAGTTTGAAGAGTCTTAAGCATCATTCTGGTACATTATGTGCCGATAACCTTTTACCCAATTAGTGTATGCTTGCCTCAGTTTGTTAACCATACAAGTATTGACCTGCCCATGCTTCTTAAGAGGACGCATCTTAGCTCTACATTCTCTCATTTCATACTGCACCTTAAGGTCACATTTATGTGAGTGGCTCGATGTTATCGCACCCTTGCTGAGTTGTCTTGTTGACACCAGACCTTTTAGCAGATTTTGAAACCGATACAAAAATTCAGAAGGCCCCATATTAACACATTTCCATCATCATATTGCTTATCAACCCTGGAATTAAATGTTAAAGATATGCCTGGCCTCCATATTATAACATGGTCTCTTGGCCTAACTTCCAGGCACAGATTTTTCAGCTTTCTAGTGTCACTTTGGGCATGGATAGACAATGTTAAGACAACCTAGCTATGATCACTACCAGCTTTGACTTTGCAACAGAGTTAAGCTGAGCTATGTGAATTGTGTAACCTATGTGATTCCCGTTTAGGATTCTCAAACCCCACTCCTCTAGAGTGGTTCTAATCATGTGCCCTCTATTTCTTGGAGCCACTGCAGCCTTTCTTCCCAGTTTCGTTTCATGGTGATGTTCCTCAAGGTACCCACTATTGAGATCCCCCAGCAACATATCCCTCACTTCCAACTCTGGGACATATTTCTCCAAAATCTCAGACACGTTCTTTAGAAAGCATCCCAGGGTGCTCATTGCAGGATTAAAACAGATATTTAAAAGGATACACTCTTTAAACGTTTTCCCATTTGGTTCACACCATGTATGTCTAACCCCCAAAATATTAGTAGATCCTATGTCTAGGTTGGGGATTAAAATACCCCTTGAAAGATGTGCTTCACAGACCAACCCCTTCATGAGGGTTCCCTTTCACACCCCTACATTCTGGCTTGGCACAAATCAAAAACCAATCCAAAATTGGTGTATCAATGAACCATGTTCCTTGTAAACAGATAATGTCCATTGCTGACCAAATATCATAATATGATGCCGAGTGGTTATCGCCCTGTGTATTCCATGTTACAGGGGTTATGCATTCATTGAACCTATTTCCTTGCACTGTGTAAACTTTTGTGTGCAATACACTCAAAATCTTAGCCCAGTCATAGGACACTGTGCAATTCTCTAATGTGCAAATTGGACCCTCCTGACCAATTACTGTTGCTGTATTTACAGTCACAACGGGAGGATCGCACAGAGTAGAAAGGTGGATTGTTGATGGGAATTCCAAGTCTGGAGCCAAATTAAAGGGCACTACGTTGTCAGTTATTGAATAGCCAAGCTGTTCCAGACTTAATGATTCTCTCATAACCAGGCTTTTTACCAACTTGGACTAGAAGCCCAACCTAACAAGATAAACTCTGGCATTGTTAGTGATTTTTTTTCGAGCTAAAACCTTAGATGTAATAAATTTGAGGCTTGGTAATTCCCCAAGTAAGGTCCGCACATAACGCCTACTCAATGCAAAGGTACTTTGAACAGCAAACTTACGTTCCAGATACAAATATGATAGAACATCCTCCTTCTGACCCCTAGGACATTCAAAACTTGAAGTTCCAGCCCCTGAATGCAAATCCACAATTTTTGAAAGAAAACATTGAACATTCCCTTTAGGTTCTTGTTGAACCAACTCATTCTCCACGTCAATCAGTGTCTTCTGCAGCTTAGCCGTCAGGTTGTGTCTCCTATCTTCCAAAAAAAGGAAGATAGGAAAGTCACTGACACAGGCACAATACGCTTGAAGGCCTGGTCTAAACGGTACAGCAGTTGATGACAGGGATATAGAGGGCATGGTATTATTCTCACCCCTGCTTCTTCGGCAGCTTTTACAGCTCCAGTTACCATTTGGTCCTTTCTACATGCCTCAATAGAAAATCTATCTCCTCTTCGTCTATATTCGAACCGGGAGATATTAGGCATGGATTAGCTATAGCTTCTGGCTCTACATCTTTAACAGGTTTTACAAAATGTGTTTTAAAAGTTGAAATTGGTTGATGATATGTGGGGTGGGTTTTTGGATGGCATGTGATAATAAGTTGGTCTGTTTTGCTTTTTAAATTCTATGAAGGTTGGGGGTGGTTATGGGGTGTGGATTCTATGCAATGAATTCTACGATTACAATGCTGATAAGTTTGTTGTTTGTATGTTTTCTATAAATTTCAATAAAATTAATAATAATAAAAAAAAGTGTAATCAAACAGCTGACCACCTTTTTGTGATTTTTATTTTTGTTTGGATAAATTAATTGTGACTTTTGCTCAGGACCCAGTGGCTGTAATGGTACTACAGAATTGGCGTCATTACGAGCTTGCCGGTCCGGATACAATACTACCGTTAAGCATGCCTGTACCGTTGTGTCCGGACCAGTAAACTCTGAGCTGTGCCTGTGGGTGCCTTTCATTCCACCAGGTCTCACCTGGCGGGAGGACCGGTACCCACGAGCACAGCATGTCGGATGCACCGGCACTGTTATGAACAGTGCCGGTGCATCCGACCTTCCCATTCCCAATGAGCCCTATGGGGCTCAAATGGGAATGGGGAACCATTTTTTTCCGGCGCCCAGGAATGGCCAAATACGGCAAGGCTGTAATGACCCGGTAATTGCCCATTTCTGGGCGCCGGAAAAAAATGAATACCGGCGGGAGCCGTGCCTGTATTACAGGCACAGCTACCACCAGCTTCGCAATGAGGCCAAATGAGTCTTTACTAAGGGGGCCTTTGATACTGGTAATTTTGGCAGACTCATCCCTGGAGGAACCACCTCCTCTTTGTCCAGAGGAGAGTCCAGAAACAATGGCGGGGAGCTTAAAAACCTCCACAACCTTTCTCCCTTGTTGTGGCATCTTTTTAATATTCTTTGATTTCTTCATCTTTTTTTTGGTAGATAAGATGAGATCAGAGGGGAGTCTTCCTAATTTGAGGGCACACCTCTTATGGAATCTATGTCCCTGTTAGCCTTCAATGTGGGCCCCTCATTGCATTGCTCCCCCATTATTTCTGAATTGAATGGAGATCCATGATAGGAGGAATTGTGTTTGCTACTTCCAATGGGGTAGACATGGGATCAGAATTGAAAACAGATTGAGTTCTCTTGTCAACCCCCATTGTCTTTACTGTTAGTGGATCACTAACTTGCAACCCTGTAGAAACAGCTTGTTGTTCCGTAGTTACCTTAGTCATTAAGGAACCACCAGCATAACATACCCTTCTATTAAATTCGTTTTTGCACACGGGTCCCGTAGTGCTGCTCTTTTATCCCCCTTAATTCATAATGCACTATGTCGTGACCTTTGGACATTGTATTCAAAATCCTAGATAAAATCGGGATAGAGAATTCATCAATGATCTGTTCCCCCTGTACTGAGTCCCGCAAGCCTGGTACAACACCATCACAGCCCTCTATTTGCACATGAGTAAGAGATGACTCCTCTGCAGCAAGAGGTGCTATAGATTTCGATGAATTATCGAGTGCAATTGGAGAAGACAGAGCCACTGATTTAGGGGAGGCTTTAAATAAAGCACCCTCTTCTCTTCTGTTCCATATGGGACTACTACAAACGTACACGTTCCGCTAGTTCTTGATAAATAGCAGGAGCGAGTGTAGATCCATCCGAAATTAAATCTATGTTTGGCAGTCCACAAGATCCTCATCATCAGTATGTTCCAAAGAACAGGAAACCCATGAGGCCTCAATCTCTGATTGGCAGTCACTCTATACTACACCCCTCCACCCCCTGCTGGTTGCCAAAACAGCGACAGCGCCTACAGGTGTTATTGCCAAAGTGTCTTCCACAATGCAAGCTCAGGATCTCATACTTTGACGAATGATGGCTTTTGTTACCCTTCCTGTATCTTTCTGTATAATAAAGCTTTTAGTCTGCATGTTCTTGCACACTTAGTGACATTTGCACAGAACCAGTTGACAGAGAGCAATTTGTCTGTGCTTTTTTTTTAAAGCCTTTCGACTTGCCGGCGGCATTATGGGCCCACTACTATAATGATTGATGGGGTGACAAACCTTAGTTGAATGTGGGCGCTGGCTGGATCCGTGTGTCCAATGTTGGTAGTTAAGCTACCTTTTTGTTGTCTAGTAATAGTCCAGTCTTTAGGTTTGTAGACATGGGGCCTCATTACGACCCTGGCGGTAAGGGGTTTACGCCAGCGTTAGCTGCGCCGACCCCTTACCGCCAATTACGAGGTCCCTTAGCGCCATGGCGCTTTTAACACCTGCTTTTAGCAGGTGTTAAAATCCATGGCGCTAAGGGACCATGGAGTTAATTACGCCACCGTAATTTACGGTGGCGTAATTAACGCCTTCCCCACTCCCATTATGCCCTATGGGGCAAAAATGGGAATGGGGAAGGGTAAATGGGGATTGGGGACTTACCGCCCCGCCAAGGTCGGAATGGGGCGGTAAGTCCGCCAACCACCATGGCGTAAATGTAGTTTACGCCATGGTGGTAAAGTCACGGCCCAGGCGGTAACTTACCGCCTGGGTCGTAATGAGGCCCATGGTATTTTATTGGTATACGTTACCAAAACAGTCAGTATGGCATTGTGAGTCAAAAAGTGAAACAAAACAGCCGACGCGCGTTTCAACCGAAGTCTTTCTCAAGGCAGGGTTGTTATATTGGATGGCTCGAGTTGGAGCTGTTGATTTTTCACCCGCGTTAAGATGTCAGAAAAGTGGCTGAGTAGCCTGATCTGTTGCCGGGATCGGCGAAGTGCTCCAGCCGCAGTCCTGCTGGATAGTGAGTCACGGGAGTCACCCAATATCAACAGCTCCAACTCGAGCCATCCAATATAACACCCCTGCCTTGAGAAAGACTTCGGTTGAAATGCGCGTCGGCTGTTTTGTTTCACTTTTTGGCTCACAATGCCATACTGACTGGTTTTGGTAACGTACACCAATAAAACACCATGGCCCTCATTACAACTCAGGCGGTAAGGGGTTTACGGCGCCGTAAACAGCGCCAACCCTTACCGCCTGAGTACGAGGTCCCTTAGCGCCATGGCGGACTTACCACCTGCTTTTAGCAGGTGTTAAAATACATGGCGCTAAGGGACCATGGAGTTAATTACGCCACCGTAATTTACGGTGGCGTAATTAACGCCCTCCCCACTCCCATTATGCCCTATGGGGCAAAAATGGGAATGGGGAAGGGTAAATGGGGATTGGGGACTTACTTACCGGTAAGTCCGCCAACCACCATGGCGTAAACGTAGTTTACGCCATGGTGGTAAAGTCACGGCCCAGGCGGTAACTTACCGCCTGGGTCGTAATGAGGCCCCATGTCTACAAACCTAGAGACTGGACTATTACTAGACGACAAAAAGGTAGCTTAACTGCCAATATCTAACACACAGATCCAGCCAGCGCCCACATTCAACTAAGGTTTGTCACCCCATCAAGCATCAATTACTCAGGAACCTTGGAGTTGGTTCCCGGACAAACCATGTACTAGGCAGCAGGCAAAAGTCTGACCATAAACGCAGGTGCGACCATCAATCCCGAACCTACAACTCCACAATCTTTGAAACTGCCCTACTATAACGATATGATATGATAGGTTATTTATAACGCGCATAATAGCCAGAGGTTTCTAAGCACGGACCCGGGGATCGAACCTGTGTTGCTCCGTGTTGTGTTGTTTCCAAGGCGAGCATGTTGCCACTGAGCTATCCCCGAGACCATATACCACTCCTAGGACCATATACAATGTATTAGCTCCTAAGTGTATTAGGGCAACAGATCAAACATGAAATACAAATAAATCAAATTGGGTTCTCACAAAATAAATCAAAAAACTTCACAGCCCAAAATAAATACACAATCCAAACACTTGATCCACAAACATAATTTAAATGACACAGTAACTCCAGGTGCTTAGTGCAACCCCTTAACACGAGCTACAGACCAAGCAAGAATGCTTTAATCCACCATGGTCCACCTGCTACGCTCAGCTAAATTATTACAATAGGTGGGTTAGCACACAGTTGTCCCCAGTTATAACAGTTGCAACAATCAATTGAAAAGTCTCAGCAAGGGTCTATTGCTTCCTCCAAGTTGCTCGAACAGAGTGTGTTTCCAAACAGATGATCCCTCTTTTAGAGATGATGACAGTGCACAAAGAAAACCCTATATACTACAAGCGGAAAGGCATTGTAAGGGAGAAGTGTGTCCAGGCAGGCTAGCGCGCCGAAACACCAATCCACTGCGTGTACGTTTCTAAGTTTAATCATCTAATATCTGTTTTTACACATAGCTTACAAAGCACTCCTACACGTTGAATCAATTAGGCAGTGGAGTGAAAGTCTAAATGTAAATATGTGCTCCTCCTGCAGACTTAGGTTAAGCACCCTTGTCAAAGCAGCAGAAACCCGTCAGGCTTCTCCAACAACCGTCCGGGATTTCCTGAACGTTGAATGTGATCAGGCAAGTCTGCCTCATGAATCCAACAGGACCGCCTCACTTCTCGACATCTTGCGTGTGGTGTCGTCAGACACCCTAATCATGTGACTGGGGACGTGTGGACACAGGAAGGGGAGGAGCGGGTGGCGGGAAGGGAAGTCAGTTTGGACGTTGGACGCCGAAGAATAAAGGTGTGTTTGAGACCTCTCTCTGCCTCCCGCCTAGTGTGTTATCCATATGCATGCTCGAGGCCTGTGAGGCTACCAGCAGGTCCACCTGAGATCTTACACTGGCAACGAGGCGCTGACGGACCTGAAACGTTTGTGTCACCCGCGCTCGTGGCTGTAATTGAAAGAGCCACTCGAGCGGCAGCGCCACCAGCAAGGTGGAGGAAAGTTCCTGCTGAAGGTAAGAAGCGGGTCCCGAGCATAGCGGCTCCCCGCGGGTGGGCAGACCGCCCCCCCACCCCTTTTGTTTCAACCTACATCTCCGGGCGGTTGAGCGAGGCTCCCGCCTTCAGCACTGTGTTGCACAGCGGGCCGGAGTTTGCCTCCCCGCGCAACATCAACCCTGGGCAGTTGAGCAAGGGTCCCGCCGACAGCAACGCCCTCCACGCGGGTCGGAGCACCAGCGCTCCCCGCCAACTACAGCAGCAGAAGTGGTCGAGCACGCCTCCCGTGCAAAATTGGTAAAGCAGGCAGCAGCCCACCAAGGAAAAGCAGCCCGCCAAGGAAAAGCAGGCTGAGCCCGCTAAAAGCACATGGCAGGCAGGAGCCCACGCAAATACAATACAAAGGGCCTGGAGTCCATCATATGCAAACTCTGCAAGCCGGGGCCCACGCAATACAGAGCACAGCAGCCTGGAGCCAGCCAAAATCACAGCAGCGATGGCGTCTGCACACCCCAAGTGCCACGCCCAGCAAATAACAAGTAACGCACACCGCACCACGGGAAGAAGCCCTAACGCACGTGCTAACAGCAGCTCAAGCACTAACAGCACGCAGGGACCACCAGCACATAGGAACACGTGGCCCCACAACCACAAGCAAGGTCAGCCAGGAGGGGGCAGTCATTAAGGGACCACCTGACAGGAACATAGCTGATCAATCAAATGTTACTGGACAAATCACTAACCATCCCGCTGACACCAGCCCAAGCACTCCCTGCAAGGATGCATGATAGCCTCATGACCCAACAACCCACCAGTGCTTAAAGGCCATTGGCCCCGTCGATGAAGAGAAGAAGCGCAGCCTACTAACATTCTCAATTGTCTCAAACATCAGAGAAATTGTTGATGAACTCCCTGCGGGAGCAACCGACACATACACAGGTTTAAAATCAACACTCACTGACTATTTTATGCCACACACAAACATAGATTACGAGAGACACATCTTCTATACCACCAAGCAAAACAAAGGTGAGACTATGGGTACATTCGTAATGCGCTTACGGCTAAGAATGAATCGAAGGTTGATTTCAACAATTACTCCAACGAAGAAGCACTACGCTCACAAATCATAGTAGGATGTGAAAGCGCAGATTTCAGGAAGAGGCTTCTACAAAAACCACGCAACCTGGAAGAAATCCTGTTCCTAGCTCGCTCGGATGCTGCACTGACTGCAGAGGTAGAAGGGTTAGACGACATCAAGATCACCCACAGGAAGCAGGAAAGAATCAACAAACTGCAAGGTGCCTCCAAGGGGAACGATGAGCCATTCTGCTATCGGTGCGGTCATGAGTACCCGCACGAAGGACAATACCCCGCAATGGACCAACAGTGTGCAGACTGTGGAGGTGACAACCACTACAAAGCGATGTGCAACATATTCCGCAGCAAAATACAAGGTGAAGGAGGAAGCGGAAAACCGTTTCAAGGCAAGGAACAAAGGCCACAATGCTCAACCCGAGCGTCCAGACAAGTGCAAGAAGCCCCTCAACGTTGGCACAAAGAAGAGAGACTGGAAAGAAGACAGGCGACTGGAGAGAAAGCCGACCACCTAGCTCCCGATCAAGAAGAAGGCCCAGAAGATATGTCAAGTACCTGGTCAAACAATCTCAGTCCGACAGTGTGACGAGCGCGTCTTCGGAAGAAACATCACAAAGACATGAAAAACCATGGGAAGAGCCACGGAAGAAAGGTTACCTATATTCGCTAGGTAACTTAACCGCAAAAGAACACAGTCTGACCCTAATAATACAAATCAACAAGACAGCGCTGAATTCTTCGTGGACACGGGGCCGCTGTGAACGTAATAAGTGAAGAAGTCTATCACAGCATACCACACGCCCCACGCATTAATCTACCCATACGGTTCAAAAACACCTCTACCTTGCAAGGGTTACTTCACCTCAGCATGTAGCTACAAAGGGCAGTCCAAAGAAATCCTCATGCACGTTCTGGAAGCCACCACTGAGAGTCGTTGCATTCTAAGCTACAAGGCCGTAATCGACATGGGCCTCATCCACGTCCTTTATTGACTTTTGGTGCACAAATACCTGGACCCCACTGCAAACATTGAACAGGTGTTTCCCCGCACTCTTCAAAGGACTGGGAAAATGAAAAGGCTGCCAGATAGAACTGCACATTGACACAAAGGTAGCCCCTGTAGCACAGCTTTATAGAGGAATCCCCATAAACATAGAAAAACAGGTGGAAGAAGAACTAACAAAGCTAACAAAGCTACTGGAAGCAGATATTATCGAACCGACTGAAGGTCCCACACCGTGGGTGTCCCTCATAGTGCCCGTGCCCAAGAGGGACTCAAAAGACATCTGCGTGAACATACGACGGCCAAATGAGGCCATACTCCATGAACGCCATCAAGCCCCACGCATCACAGACAGGGTGCACCTCCTAAATGGGGCAAATACATTCTCAAAATTAGACCTCAACAGGGGATACCATCAACTGGAGCTCAAAAGAACATCCCGGTATGTCATCACATTCGCCACCCACCTGGGACTATACAGGTACAAGCGCCTCAGTTTTGGTGTCTCATCGACAGTAGAAATATTTCAAGCTGAGATACACAAGGTCAACAAACATATACCCAACTGCCTGAACTACAGTGATGATATTCTAGTGTTTGGGCAGACCCAAGAACAACATGACAACACACTCATGAGCGTGTGCATGGCCTTAGAGGAGGCTCACCTCACCCTGAACCAGGACAAATGTGAGTTCAGGAAACAGACATTGCGCTTCTTTGGACACATATTTTCCTCAAACGGAATGACACCAGACCCAGTCAAGGTTAGTGCCCTCACTGACGCGAAGCCACCCAACTCCACGACAGACCTACGATCATTCCTTGGTCTGGCAAGCTATTGCACACGCTATATCAAGAATTTTGCATCGGTCAGAGGACCACGCAGGGCACTCACGAAGCAAAATGCGGAATTCAAGTGGACGGAAGAATGCCAGCAGGCATTTCCACTAATAAAGCAGCGCACATCTGATGTCCAAAACATGGCGTACTTCAGCCAAAGAAAGACCACTGAACTGGTGGTGGATGCAAGCCCTGTGGGTCTTGGGGCCATTCTGACCCAACTAGATGAGAGAGACAGCCAGTTAAGACAATTGTGTCCTACGCCAGCCAAAGCTTATCCTAGACCGAGCAAGCCTACTCACCGGCTGAAAAGGAAGGACTAGCGGTTGTGTGGGTGTGTGAGCACTTCCATTTATTCTTGTATGGAAAACCGTTCAAGGTATTCACACACCATCAGGCGCTGTTGTGCATCTATGGGAATCCGCAAGCCAAGATGCCGCCGCGCATAGCAAGATGGGCACTCTGACTGCAGGACTATCAATTCAACATAATCCACAGGCCAGATAAAGAACACAACCATGCCGACTTTCTCCCAAAGGACTAGAGGCCCATCTGATAGCCCAAGAAACGAGCAACGATCAGGGAATACAGATCATCTTGAGGTGCCTGGAGACTGGACACTGGAAAAAAGCCTGGCAGCTGAAAGAAAGCACGAGGGAGGATATCAAGCAGGACATCACCTGTTTTCCTGCCGTAAATTATGAACTGGCCAAGTCAGGGGAAGGACTGTTGCTCAAGGGCACCAAACCAGTAATTCCACATAGCTTAAGAAGGAAAGTGCTAGAATTAGCACATGAAGGACACAGGGGCTTTGTGACAACCAAAAGGATGCTGAAACAAAAACATTGGTTTCCCCCTCTCGACGCACAAGTATAGGACCTATTAAAGCACTGCCCCACCTCTGCTGTCATAAACCTGCACACCAGACCTGAGCCACTGTGCATGACAGCTTTGCCTGAAGGAACATGGGAAGAAGTCGCAGTGGACTTCTTCGGACCACTGGATGGGGGAACACATACTAGTGGCAGTAGATGAATACTGTCACTTCCGAGACATATAAATCATGCCATCCACCTCAGTATTCCACACCATTCCTGCTCTAGACAGAATGTTTGCTACCTATGGCATCCCAAAGGTGATAAAGTCGGACAATGGGCACCCATTCACTGGGCAAGACTTTACGATATTCTCAGAATACATGGGATTCCACCACAGAAAAATAACGCCACTGTGGCCGCAGGCAAATGGCACCGTAGAGCGTTTTATGAGCAACATCAAGAGCATAGTGCAATTTGTGCGACTGACAGGCGAGCCAGTAGAGAAGATGTTGTGCCAGCTCATGAGAGACTACAGAGAAACCCCGCACAGCACCACAGGAAAGGCTCCCACCGAGGTGATGTTTGGAAGGAGCACACAGACTCGAATTCCCCACCTAATCAGGGAATGGGAAAGATACAGCGGAGACCGGGAGATGCGAGAGCATGACACCCAGAAAAAGGAGGAAATGAAGAAAGGGGCCGATGAGAAAAGGAGGGCACAAGAAAATGAGTTTGAGTCTGGAGACGTGGTTATAGCCAGGCAAGCCTAAACCTGCAAAAGCATGGCTGCATTTGGGAAAGAACCCCTGACCGTTGTCCGGGTAAAAGCGTCCCTCATCACTGCAGAAGGTGACCGGAAGACCACATCCAGAAACTCTTCTCACTTTCGATGGCTGTCTGGAACAGTGCCAGCAATGGACCAATACTCACCCGGCCGGACTGAGGAATGGGACTCACCCTATGAAGGGGATGGAGAAGAATCCAGCGCAGAGACCGCATCATGGCCCCAAGGAACCGGTGAAGAAACAAGGGACCTAAGACCCCAAAGAGTGCAGAAGAAACCTCAAAGACTCATTGAGGAAATGAAGTAGAGTTATGTTCATGTTTAGTATTGGGGGTGTGGTGTCGTGTCGTCAGACACCCTAGTCATGTGACGGGGGACATGGGGACACAGGAAGGGGAGAAGCGGGTGGGTGGAAGGGAAGTCAGTTTGGTTGTTGGACACCGAAGAATAAAGGTGTGTTTGAGACCTCTCTCTGCCTCCCGCCTCGTGTGTTATCCATATGCATGTTCCATATGTATGCTTGAGGCCTGTGAGGCTACCAGCAGATCCACCCGAGACCTTACATCGCCCACGACCACAACCAGCAATAGCTTGATTTATTTTTAGAAAACCTGGCATGACTTGCCCCTCTGCACCCTTAATCCCAGGAGCCACAGGAGCACAAGAACACTCAAGCCGCACTTCAACACGCTCCGCTGGTGGAATGAGTTTTTAAATGTAAGGCACCTCCTTTCAGCAACGGGAATAGAAAAAAAACTGCTCCACTCCAATGCAATGCAATCAATGCAGTCAATGTGAGCACTGTGTTTACACAAGAACACTCACGCCCCACTCTGCCACGCCCCACCCACTGCTGAAATGAGTTTTTAAAGGTAAAGCACCTCCTTTCAGCAACAGGGATATGAAAAAGACTGCTCCACTCCAATGCAATGAATGCAGTCAATGTCAGCACTGTGTTTTTACAAGAGGACTCATGCTGCACACCGCTCTGTTGCTATATGATGCTATCACACTTTAAAAAACACCAGTTGTTCAGCATGAGGTACAGAGAGACATGTCCTTTTGTCAGAAACAATTGCACCAGCAGCACTGAAATCATGCTCTTGGTGCACACTAGCTGGGGACCACTTAGATTGGCAATACTGACAAGTGCTTCTGTCTACAGAGACTGCTTTGAACACCAATACTACTTGGGATCATCCTCCTTTCTGAACTGACACGTGATGCTCAAATATTGCTTGAATATGCATCCGCCATATCTGCATCAGTGGGACCACTGCAGTATCAAGGGGTGTGTCCCGCAAGGGTGTACCTGTGAGAGCTGTGCACCCAACATGGGCGTTGTATGTACTTGACACAGTTGCACTTGGTAAGAGGGGCTCCCAGATGCCAGACTTCAAATTGGCTTTTGGTGATGCCCAGGTTGTGTCTGTCCTTCAGGCCTCTGCTCTTCAATAAAATGTTCTTGCAAATGCCCCCCCCATGCGCTGTTGTGCGCATTTCATCCAGATGTTTCTCAATGTGTCTTCCTACTCTACAGTCTGGAGTGCAGCCCATTTCATCTCAAAGGGGGGCACAAAGAAACATGCCAAAGGACATGCAATGTTTTCCTTCATGGGTTTTATGTGTGGATCAACCCAAACGATGGACATCGGCTGCCACACCAGCTGTGCAATGTTTCACCCTCCCATGCTTTCATGTTCTCTTGTCTTTTTGGGCAGGTTAATTTCATTCCTAAACTTTTTTTGACAGGGGTCATTATGACCCTGGCGTTAAGGGTTTAACGGCGCCGTAAAAGGTGTCGCCGCCGTTAAAGTAGGGTGCCGCAAAGGGACCTCGGTGCTAATTACGGCACCGCAATTTGCGGTACCGTACTTACCGCCTTCCCCAGTCCCATTGAGCCCTATGGGGCGAAAATGGGAATGGGGAAGGGCCATGGTGAAATGGGGAAATACCGCCCCGCCAACCTTGGAATGGGGCGGTATTTCCCCATTCCACCATGGCGGACTCGTTACAACACCAGCACCAACCATGGTGCTAATAGCGCCATGGTTTAGCGCCGGGGTTGTAATGAGGGCCATTGAGTCATAAAAGTTATCCAGTTTGCAACAAAGAAGAATGCTAAATGAATCCATGGTACAAAACCATCAACAATACTCATATAATTCATCATAGATAAAACTCAATAATCGTCTATGAAAAGTAAAACATGCTTATTGATTATATAGACATATTGTTAAAATGCAGTCGACTCCCATAGAAACAAGATTAGTTACTAATATCACACAGGGCCTCATCACAAATTGGGCGGTAACGCCGGCGCTATTAGCGCCGGCGTTAATACCCCTACCGCCAAACCCCCCGGCACTAATAGCGCCGGATCACGGGCTCGGCGGAACGGGTATTGCCCATTCCCCACTGAGCCCATTCGGGAATTCCCCATTTCCCATTGGGCTCAATGGGGAATTTTCGCGCTCTTACCGCCGGTGGATTTCCCACCGGCAGTAAGAGTGCAAAATTTCGGTGGATTTCCCCCCCAGCTCAGAGCTGGGCGTAAATCTGCCAAACCCGTGATTTGGCGGACCCTTAAATGTGGCGGTAATAGCGCTACCGCCGCATTTAAGGGTTACCGCCAAACTCGTGATGCGGCCCATAGTCTGCAAATTGGGCTTGCGAGATAAAATGTTCTTCCTACAGAGCCTGAAAAGCCTGCAATAGACCATGGTGTCACTAACAGTTCTGGTAGCAGATTCCCTTAGCATGGGTAATAGCTCAGGAGGATAACTTAGGGGCAATGTGCTCCCCTTGGAAGCAAGATGACGCAGAGCAATACAAGTTCGAAACCTCTGGGTATTAAGCATGTTATAAATAACCTATCCCTATCATATCATATCATAGATAAGTAATCCTAAAATCACTTCCTAGTCAACAGATTAACAGAAAGTGATCACATTTTTTGGACATACAACACGGTCAGTTTTTATCATTTCCTCTAGCCCACACACTTGTGATTGATGCTAGCAGTAAAGTTCCAAGGGGAAATCTAGTATACAGTGATTTGGCATTATGGGGATGAATATAGTCCAGATATTTTTCACATCCTAAAACCTCTTTGTATTGTATTGTATGTTTATTTGTATAGGGCGCAAAACCCTCAGGTATCTGGGCGCATTATTCCAGTTACATTTGTACAAGATATAGATACAGGTTACATTATAATTAGAAAAACATCGAGACAATATTTACAACATTGGCATTTTACAGGGACAAGAAGTAATACATGACATTATGTACCAGCAGGAAAGGAGACGGCAGGTGGAGCCCTTGTAGTTAATTGGTTTTGCAGGTGGCAAGACATTTTTTGCACTAGTTCTGAATTGGGGAAGAGTGGGCACAGTTCTTAAGGCAGTAGGTACAGCGTTTCAGAGTTCGGAGGCTAATACAGGGAAGCTGGTGCCTCCAGATTTCTGGTGGTTGTTCCTAGGGACTTTGAGGCAAAGTAGTTGGGCTGATCTGGTAGGTCTGGTCGACTGGTTTTTGGTAAATCTGCAGATTAAATAGTTTGGTGCTGAATTTGTAAGGCACTTATGGGTCCGGGTAAGTGTTTTCAAGGAAATTCTGTTATTGATGGACAGCCAGCCGGCATAAGGTCTCGTTTCCAAAATGTGGTGCGATAGGGGTATGTTAAAAGCAGCTCTGATAGCGTTGTTTTGAAGGACCTGAACATTTGTTTAGATTTCTTTTGCTGGTTCCTAGGTAGAGTGAGTTGCATTAATCCAATTTGGATAAGATCAGCACTCTAGCTCAGGTGGAGCAGCTGGCCACGGAGAGAAAAGGTCTGCAGGTGTTTATCAATTTGCAAGTGTAGGCTGTGTTGGAGGCTACAGTGTTCACTTGTTTCGTCAGGGTTAAGGGGGAGTCAAGATAGAGGATTAAGGTCTTGACAAATTTGGAGACCGGGATGTTAATGCCGTCAATGCAAAAGGAGTTGAAGGTAGTGTCAAGTTTATTTCATTTGGCTTGTGAGCCGGTTAATAACTGTTGGTCTTCTCATTATTGAGACAGAGGCCATGTGTGGCCATCCATGCCTAAATGATGAGATAGATTTTATTTAGTAATTTAGAGTCAGGGTCATAATTGCCAGAGATCAGGATGAGGACCTTGGTGTCGTCTGCATAGTTAGTGTAGGTGACACCCAGGTGGTCCAGATCATCGAATAATGGCTTTGTGAATATGTTATATAGAATTGGTGACACGCAGGAGCCTTGTGGCACTCCGCATGTCACCGGGGCAGGGTCAGCAGATGAGAAGGGCGAGAACACTGTCATTGTTCAGTTTTCTAAGAAGGATTGAATCCACACTGTGGCTTCTTCAGAGAAATGGGCTGAAGAGTAGAGTTGGTTGCAAAGGACTTTGTGGCTGACCAGATCAAATGCAGCTGATAGATCTAGCCAGTAATAAGGGACTCCCCATCCCCATTTGGCCCTATAGGGCTGAATGGGAATGGGGAGCTTGTATGCACCGGCACTGTTCATAACGGTGCCGGTGCATCCAGGAGTTGTGCTCGTGGGTGCCACACTGCCCGCCAGGTCCGACCTGGCAGGCAAAGCGAGACCGCCGAGCACAACTTGTAGTATGGAGGTACGGTAGCAACGGTGCCGGTATCGCTAAAGCCACTTTTGTTAACTTACCGCCATACTTATAGTGAAGCCCACAGTGTATCTTCCTCAAAGGGCTGTAGCACACATTGCAAATGAGCTGACACTGAGTCATTATGAAGAAGACCCATTCAATGCTCAACCATGACATATTTGTAGCCACAACATTGTCATGCAGGCAGTCGAGATTATGCAAGGGCCTGCACATTTATTTTGAGCATCTGGTATGGGAGTTCATGCTGCATCTACAAAACGTACAAAGCAGTGATGGAGCTCTATGACCAGCTGAAACGAGAGCAGATTGTACCAAGGAAAACCTTTCAAATGCATGGGAGAATTCTGTGACAAAACCCGTCACCACAAACTGGAGAACATGTTCACCTTTTATTCCCAGGTATGCTGTAAAGGAGAGGTAAAATACGTTATTGTGTAAGTGGCAAGTGGGAGCCATTACTGAGTTTGAGTCAAGGTACTAATTGGATAGTGTGTTTGAGGTGATTGGTTTAAAGCACAGTGACTGTACACAAATTGCAATCCCAAGAGCATCACATTGTCGCCAATATGTGTGTGCTCTGCAAGTCCCATCATGCAAAGCGCTATTTGTTTAAAATCCATGACGGGATATAGGTGGGCCTCATGGTGTGATTTTACTTTTACAAATCGTACCAGATTTTTACATGCATCAGAGTTAGAACTACAGCTTGCAGAATGTTTTTAAGTATTGAATAAAAGTCCATAACGTTAAACAGTTGTCAGAGCTCTCAGGCTTCCAATGGCCATGAGTGAGAAGACCATCACGTCCTGTTTTTGCTTGGAATTCTGGAACTTGTAGTTCTGCTAATGGGAATGAAAAAAAAAAGACAAGTGCCAGAACGTAGGTAAAAGATAAAACATTGGATTGGATGGCCTTCTCACGCTTGCCAGGGGAAACTTGAGAGTGCTGCGGTTGTGTGCCTTTGAATTTCAAGAAAGCACACTATCCATTTAGAATTAAAAAAAAGAAAAACAACTTCGGCATAAATACATCATTAATGGTATTCCTCTGTGAATCTGGCAGGTGTTGAAGGCTTTTAGCTTTCTGAGCCCCACTATCTCAGATGACCCAGACTGACCTCATTCCACAGGCTCCAGCATATGCTGCTCCCAGTACATCATGTTGAGGAATGTACAGGTATGTGCATTCTTGTGTGAATATGAGAAAGACACTAGGGAAGACTGGCCTGCAAAGAAATATGCAAGTTACATAAAAAAATATTAAACAATTAAAGACATGTCCCCAAAAAACACTGGCTGGAAGAAGGCAGGCAGCAGAGATTAAAATATCCAGGAGCCATGTCTCTTGCTGACAGCCTAAATCAGGCCCACAGAAACACGTGCACACACACACATATCACAAACATGCATTTCTCACAGACAGACACATGCCCACTCTCGACTCTCCCAAAGCCTACACTCAAATACACACAACATTTTAATGGTTTAGAGTGATATTTTCAAATGGCATATTTTCGAATGCCATTATGTCAACGCAATTTTTTTTAACATTTTAGGTTTAAAATGGGGGCTTCCCCCCAAACCCTGTTTTTTAACATTTTTTTTAATTTTCCAAACACAAAAAATAAACTAAAATTAAAAAATATATATTCGTAAAAAAATGAAATTCGCCAAAATGTTTTCGACATAATGGGGTTTTGAAAATATGACTGGATACCCATTTTAATACCTTACCTGAAGTTCGGCCCCGGTCCCTCTTCTGGTCTTCCTCCAGGATCCAGGCAAGCAAGAACCAGGAACCTCAAAATGACGTTTCAGAGCCCTAGACATGCAGTTTGATCATGTCAGGGGCTCTGAAACTTCAGCGCCCCGACGCTTCACTGAGAGTGCAATGTGAGGCGGCTGTGCAGGAGCACCCCCTCTCCCTGCAATGCCCCAGCCCGCATTCCAAAAAGGCCATACCTGGCTGGGAGGGATACACGCCCCACGCCCCAGCCAGGCATGGCCTATTAGGCATCCGTTTATTGTCGGGGTTTGTCATGGAAGAGAGAGCACTCTTCTGCACCGCTTTAATTCTTCTTTTGACTGCTCTTCCATAATGGGAGGATGGATGGTAGGTCGCCGCCCATCCACCCATTATGGACAAGCCACCCCTGGGTATCAGGGACCTATTCAGGGAACATCAGGGCCACTCCGCCTCCAGATCGGTTGGGCCTGGGCTTGCAGAGGATCTTGTAGCCCTCAGGGAGAAGAGTGTCGAGAGCAGTGGCAGAACTGGCATTGAACCACGTCTCATTGATGGCGAGAACGTCAAGGTCAAAGTCTTCAAGAAGGAGACGGATGTCTGCAGTGTTTAATTGCAAAACAAGCATTGAGGATGGAGTGAAGTTAGTTGCCCCTTTGAAGTTTTTCAGGGGAGGCTTACAGGGAGAAGGTACACCTGTCTTTGATGGCGAAGAGGCAAGGGGGGTGGCCGAAGGAGGAAAGGCAGGAGATGAGGGCCGGAAGATGCCTATCAAGAAGGCGGTGGTTCAGTGTCGGTTTGGCAACTCAGCCTTTCGGCCCGGCCACATCCCTAGGGAGTGTGGGCCGGTTTCTGGCCATGCCTGGTCCGGTTTTGAAGAAGAAAAAAGTTTTTTTCTAAAACATTTTTTTATTTCTTCCAAAAAGCCCTTCATCCTTGGTAGGTCGATAAATGAGTACCAACACAGGTTGGGTGATATTGTATGCATATTTGTTCTATAAAAAAGAGCTTAAGGGTAAGTGCTATACAATAACATATCATTTGGCCTTGGACATCTGCTTGGATTCACATTAATTTAGTGTACTTAGGAACAATGCTATTTGATGCCCCTTCCTGTTTTGTCAAGGTGTGAAAGGTCGTGTTTCATTGCTTCCCGGGATGTCACTTTGGGGTGCGGTCAAATGTCATCATAGGTCAAATGTCGTGAGGTGAGGGATGGGCCACTTTTTTGAGGCGAGGGGTGGGCAATTTTTTTTGGATGACCGGGCCTATTTCTTGTCCCAGTCCGACCCTGAGGAGGTTGCGTTGAGAACCCTGGACCATGACAGTGCCATTCAGACAGACATTAATGATGCATTTAGAGGATGAGAAACCTGCTAAAAGTACTTCCCATCTAGTGCCACCATTAATGGGCAAAGAAGAGAAAGACGGTGGATATACACCATATGGGGAGCCCAGGGGTCCAGAGAGGGGGTGACAAAGATGATGACAGTGATAGTCTGCCTGGACGAAGCATTGACAAAGGTGTCAGCAATGGGCAGGCCTGGGTTGGAGACCAGGAGTGCTTCCTGAAAGGTGTTCCTTCCACGCTTGGAGAGAGCAGTAGGGTAGGTGATAGAGTAGCAGTTGGAGTATATAGGGGTGATGGATAGCACCATGGAGGCAGATGGGGTAGAGAGCAGACAGAGGGACTGCACAGTGCACAAGGAACACGCAAGGCGGCCTAGCAGCAAGACAGGCAAAGACAAATCAAAAGAACAATAAAACAAAGTCTAGGAGGGGTAGAGCCTAGGTTACAACAGCAGAAAGCATGATATCAGGAGGTGAGATAAGAAGACAGAGGGAAAAAACTATCAAATATGAAGGCACATCCCGTGCATTCAAACAGCCAGACTTGACATTCAGGATAGAGGTACAAAGCCTAGCTTATTTGCACAGCTGCCATTTCAAAAGGCACACATATTTGGCTTTCAAATAAAGGTAAAAGGCATAACATTGAAACAATCAGTAGATTGAGTGCACCGAGATTTGATTTTCGGAAGTAAAGGTAAAAGACTTACAATTTAAACAATCCAGTAGTTTTAGAGCACCAAGATTTGACTTTCAGAAATAAAGGTGCATGGCATAACATTTCAATACAACCAGTAATTATATGGACACGTAAATTTGATTTTTCAAAAAAGAGGAAAAAAGCCTAATAATTAAAAAGGGCAGGTAATTGAAAAGCAGCACAAGCACACAGAATCACTTGTTGCGCTCTCAGTAGTAACACACAGAGGTTTGTTTTTGCAGGCCTCAGAAGTGACACACAGGTTTGTTTTTGCTGACCTCAGAAGTGGCACAGAGAGTTTGTTTTTGCAGGCCTCAGAGGTGTCACACAGAGGTTTGTTTTTGCAGGACTCAGAAGTGGCACAGAGAGTTTGTTTTTGCAGGCCTAAGAAGTGACACACAGGTTTGTTTTTGCTGGCCTCATAAGTGGCACACAGAGTTTGTTTTTGCAGGCCACAGAAGTGGCACACAGGTTTGTTTTTGCTGGCCTCATAAGTGGCACACAGGTTTGGTTTTGCAGGCCTCAGAAGAGGCAAACAGGTTTGTTTTTTCTGGCCTCATAAGTGGCACACAGAGTTTGTTTTTGCAGGCCTCAGAAGTGGCACACAGGTTTGTTTTTGCTGGCCTCATAAGTGGCACACAGGTTTGTTTTTGAAGGCCTCAGAAGAGGCACACCGGTTTGTTTTTGCAGGACTCAGAGGTGTCACACAGAGGTTTGTTTTTGCAGGACTCAGAAGTGGCACAGAGAGTTTGTTTTTGCAGGCCTCAGAAGTGGCACAACAGAGTTTGATTTTGCAGGCCTAAGAAGTGGTACAAGAGAGTTTGATTTTGCAGACCTCAGAAGTGGTACAAGAGAGTTTGATTTTGCAGGCCTAAGAAGAAAGTGGCACACAGAGGTTTGTTTTTGCAGGCCTCAGAAATGGCACACAGAATTTGATTTTGCAGACCTCAGAAGTGGCCCACAGAGTTTGATTTTGCAGGCCTCAGAAGTGATACAAGAGAGTTTGATTTTGCAGACCTCAGAAGTGGCCGACAGAGTTTGATTTTGCAGGCCTCCGAAGTAACACGCAGAGTTTGATTTTGCAGGCCTGAGAAGCAGCACACCGAGTTCGTTTTTTGCAGGCCTCCGTAGCAATAGCACGATACTTCTGAGATCAGTATGTAAGGGAATGTAGAGAGGGCAGCACAGTCAAGAAAACGCTTAGGGTAAGAAGACAGGAAGCAAAGAGCATGTTAGCAAGTTGATGGTGCAGTACAGGACAGATACAGGTTGCAGTGTGCACGTATCTTAGAGGGTGCGCTGAGATGAAGTCACAAAGCTGCCGGAGTGCTGTAACACGGACAGACAAAGGAGGCGAACTAGGGAGGTAGGCAGCAGGGGCTGCGTGCACTCGGGCAGCCTGAGGAAGGGAGAACAGATAGCCAACTGGCAATGCCGGGGCTGAAAGCCAGACGGAGAGCGAATGAGGCTGCCTCAAGTGGGTCGGGGGGGGCTTTGCAGGAGAGAGATCGCAAAGAGCTGATGGGGTCCTGCAAACAGGAGCTCACAGGCACCATGGAGAGAGGCGAGTGCAGAACAGCCAATATAGCCGATAAGGTGATATAGTTTTAAGCCCGTCTTGGGGTGACGGGGTGATGTTAAAAAGGACTTGAAGCCGCAAGTATTCCAAGAAAGATCTTGCCAAGTGGGGACTGGCTCGGGATGTCCATGTTGGAGTTCATCCAACACTGATTGCCAACCAGTCCCCATTCAGGAATAGGTCTTCGCTTGATGGTTAGTTTTGTTGGCTGCTCGTTTGCTTTAGGGAGGAAACTCCCTTTGCAGATTGAAGTCCTTGTTTCCTTCCATTGTGTATAATGGTGTGAAGGGACACGCAGGTCTCGCAATGCACCTGCTGGATCTGCATATCAAAGCGCACAGTGCTGAGGATTTTTACAAAACACAGCAGCCTATCAACAATCATGTATGACACAAATGTAGCAATCGCCCAGTTGCTACAGCTGTAAAGAGCAGGCAGTTCGACACTTTCTATGTTGTTGGATGTGATGATCCTCAATTCATGAACCCGATGAAGCAGCCGCATCAAATTAACTCGATTAAGAAAAGGGCTGTCATTGGTTGGTGACATTTCCACAATGCGGACACTACGACTGCTCATGCTGGGCTCATGCTGGGCTATGGTGTATTGTAAGTCATCTGGGTTACGGCCCTCCGGGCCCCAAAGGCAAGTTCAAGTGAGTCTTGGTGATATTCGATCCGGACCATACCGGGGAAAGTTCCAGAGGTGGCACACATTGAACACCAATGCTGTTGCGCGAGGCAGGCAACAGAGGGCAAGTCGGCAGACCAGTGCTGCTGTGCTCCAGAGGTCTCTCCTTACCAGATGTTTATGCCAGATCACAGGTTTCAGGAAACTGCGGCCACTTGTCCAGTGTGCTAGGTTTAGGCGTGTCTGTCCCCAGGAAAAGGGTTTTGAATGATATCCCTATTTTGCTCAAGCAACCTCGGATTACCGTCCACAGCGTCCAAGTTGGTGGGACGGCGTATCTCAGATCGTGGTGCCGTAGGTGGCAGGGATTTTAAAGATCTCACAGGAATCGACTCGACAGGCTGATCCAACTTGCGCTTGGATTTCCTTTTTCTGCCTCCTTTCGGTTGTCTATTACTGTTCGAAATGGTCACAATCTTACATCTAGTGTTGTGCAACGAAGGGTTCTCGCAGAGTGGGAAGCTACTGTCGGATTGTCCTTATTTGCCGCAAGAATCTATGACACTGTATTTAGAGAAGGGGGAGAGTTCATCATGCTAGACTTGTTTGCCGGGTCTGCTTACGTTATATAAATGTTATCATCTGAAGGCATAAGATTTCCAGCAGGATCAGCTCCGGCACTGCTGGTTAATATCACATCAACCACCCTGGCCAGGATTTGCTGGATAGCCCTCTGCTCGGGGAGGAAGGATAGGTCAGGGGTATAGCGTTTGTCTTGGAAGCAAGACAACGCAGCAGAACACAGGTTCGAATCCCGATCCCGCGCTTGGAAACCACTGGTTGGAATTAAGTCTATTATAAAAGAACAAATGTAATGATGAGCATAATCCAAAGATTGCATCTACCATCACAACCACAGTGTTGATACTTGGATCAAATGAAGAGTTGGTAGGTGCCAGGCTGTTGGTCACAAATGAGGCGTTCAAATCCATACAAAACGAGTCTGATTCAACAGCAGCAGCCACTGAAAAACGAGCCAGGCCATCTGACAAGCTTGTGTTAGGTATTATACTTTGAGTGATCGAGCCAATATTAGGAAGAGTGCCAACCGAAGATTTTCTTTGAAAATTAAGGCACAAATTCGAAAGAGAATTATTACGGTCAATGTTGATCATGGGAAGTGTAGAGCTTGCCGTGGCAGGAGTATTGATATGGTTGGCAGGATTCATACGTGTGCCCGCCACGGGAGAGAAAAGCCTGGTTATTTTGGTAATGTCCAACAGCTCTTTGTTTTTGGTCCGCAGGGTATGTGTAACCAAGCCATCTTGTATGCCACCTTGGCCATTTTGTATGGGAAGGTCGTGATTGCAGGTTTCCACGCAGTCAATGTTACTTTGTGAACAGTCGCCACGTTCAATGGGGACCGGGCTTTCTGTCAGCATATGGCTGCGAAGTAGGTGGCGCTTCACTCGACCGCGAAGCGCATAGAAGCAAGGCAATGGAGGCTTGGTGCTTGTCTTTTTATCCATGATTTTATCTGTATTCGTCATGGAAAGGGGGTACTGGTAGCGTAGTATAGAAATACACTCCTCGAGTATTTCTCGATTATACCGTGCTGTCACAGATGTACATCAATTTACCGCTTCAGCCAAGTTGTTTGATGAATGATGAACCGAACCAGAGGGTTAAATGGCAGTAAACTGGCTCACCGAGCTGCACCCCAGACCACTCACTGCCACTCCCACACCACGCTCCGCGCGGCTTAGCAGTTTTTGGAGGGCAGCTTCCACCTCGTTCCGCCAAAGTGAAAGAGAGGAGCAAAGCACTCAGGGCCTGATTCATGGAACTTTTAACGCAGTGAAAAGTGACTTAGCACTGCCAATAAACATCCTGATTCACAAAGTGGTGCAAAGTGTATTTTGAAGTTCAAAGTGACTTTGCACCACTTTTGCACCAGTGCAAAGTCACTTCGCACAATGCTAAATGTTCCATGAAACGGGCCCAACGTTTCTTTCACATCACAGCACTGTAGAGCTCTGTAATAGACCACGGCAGACCACTCACTGCCCCTCCCGCCACATAGATTTAGAGCCCAATTCATGGAATTATCTGCGTGGAAAATAGGGTATTTGCACCCACAGCTGCCCGCAAATCCGCCTTTCGTTGATTTATGGAATTGAATGTGTGGTACTTTTCCTGGACTTACATGGAGTTTGCGCTGGCTCGGCACGTCTGTGCTAGACGTCGAGGGCCTTGCGCGATACTCCACGCAGAGCATGGGCGTGGTTTGCGCAGAGGGCTGAGAAGGGGGCAGGACACCAAAAATGGGGAAGAACTTGCGAAAAAGTGGGCATTCCGAGGGACGCCTGCAAGCCATCCCTCGCACGCCCATAATGGCACGGCACAAGACGTAGTCATGGATTCAATCGCACAACGTCTCGGATGGGAAATGGCCACGCAAGTCATTCGTATAATACATCACCCAAAGGCAGATGTAAGTACACTTGCGCGTAGGATTTGTAGCATGCAGGTGGGGTTGCATGTCGGATTTCAGGGTGCATGTACTAAATCGGGGTTCTGATGTAACTTCGGGGTGCGCGTAAACAATGTAGTCGGGTGCAGGAACGTTTTACGGGGGTTCACATGCAGAATTCCTGAGTTATTGCTGAGTTACGATTTTTTATATGCAGGGTGCCGGATACAGTTATGGGGGACCATGCAGAGGGTCCCGAGTTTGTTTGTAAGGTGCATGTATTCGTGCCTGGGAGAGTGTGCAAACGTAGCTGTTCTAGCTGTTTATGCTTTGCGTGTGGGAGTGTCAGTGGCGTTCCCGGGCGCGACATGTGAATACGCTTACTTTGCGCCTTAAATTCCATGAATACGCGGGGCACGCATTTTTCTTTCTGCATGCAGGTTCACTCAGTATCCCTCTCGGCACACAACCCTTGCAGGATTTCTGCACACATTTCCATGAATCGGGCTCTCAGTTGGGCTTTAACAATGTTTAAGAGATCAGTAAGAAAATCTCTTAATTTTTTTTACTTTGATTGCATACTTTCTTAGTGAGTCTATTTTCTCCTGCCTTCCACAGTCATTAAGCGCTTCCATTAAGAACACAATAATTATCATTATGCAAATACCGCAGAAGATGAGTGTCGATTTTGCTATGTTTCATTATTCTGGATATAGTTCATTATGGAGGTTCAGGCCAAATGAAGCCTATAACATCATCATTTTTACTCAAGTGCAGAAGAAAAAATAATGGCATTAGTGTGAATGGACCTTTCACTTTACTCATTTGTAAAGATTCGTTTTTTCTAGTTTCCCTGTGAGATTGTTCAGTAAATAATATAGCATGTGAAACACAGGATTCCGATGCACGTGATTGAATAAATACACATATTACCTCATTCCTGTAACAAAAACAATAGCCATGTTACTACCCAAGCATTGTACCTATATCACACATCACCAGTTTAATCTGAAGTTGTTTGCAGCAATTTACATTGACACCTGGGGCCAGATTACAGAAACTTATCACCAGTGCAAGTGCAAAGTTGCACAGTATTCGCAGTAGGGCAAAGTTTGCCCCATTTTTAAAAACACTGGGACATATTAGAAAACTATTGCTCCATGATAAGTGCAGTTTGGCAGGGCTATCTGGCTGATTGTTTAAGTTAAGATTCTTTTTTCTTGTGTGTCTAGTAGAAATAAAGCCCTCCCTTCATTGATGTTAGTCCTGCTGGGAAATGCATGGGGCAGTTGCATGAAAGAGGCAGATTCCATCTATATTTGATGTCTTTCCCTATGGAAATTGCTGGGCATGTGTGTCAATCGCATGCATAAATCAAGTGTTATATGTGATTTTACCGACCCCAATTTCAGAGTGCTACATTTAATCGCTGCCATAACACCGAAAAACACAGATATTTCTTTTTTGATCAGGGGGTTCCCCCAAACACCCCATTTTTCTACCCTTATAGTGCCACCTCAACCCCATCCCGACTCATTTTAACCCCTTACCCCACCACCCCATACATTCATATTTTCAGGGTTTTTCGGTGTTATGTACTTTGGTTAAATGTACCCGTCTGTTTTGTGTTTGGTAAAATGACTGGGTACCAAATGAAGCTTTTTGGGAGCCATTGTATCACATGCTACCTGTTTCCCGGTAACGTGGATTATTGGCGCATAAAGCATGAATATGCTAAAAAATGTTTACTTTCAAGTTTCAATGTCGTCAATATGAGTACATCAAAAGGCACGGAAGATACATAAGTATTTGCACCCAGACTCGAACACTGGGATTCTAGCAGTCAATCAGGATCAGAGGCTTCTGGGAAATAAGCGGCACCATGGTTTAGGTTAACACGGCTCTTGATGCTGCCCCGACACCTGAGTCATAACTGGGTGCCTGCCCCCCCCTCTCCCCTTCCTCCACTCAGCCTGCCAGCAGGTTGGTTCCTTACACTATCGCCCCCTATCTTCTGACGATCCAGCCTTCTCCTCTGCATCCTCCTGGGCCCCCACAGCGTCTCTCCTGTGTGCGCCTCATTGCAGCATGTCCTCCAAGGCAAGACAATTAGAAGGGGGCTTCTTGCACCCCCACCTCAAACGGAGGCCATGCTAGAAATGGTGCTTTTAACTGCTTTGTGACTTTTTTCCATGTACGTTTGTGACCGCTTTCTGTATACTGGACATAACAAGGAAACTAGTTACCCAGCCGTGTACCCAACCGCAGTGGCCCTGTACTCGTTATAAAATACTTGAGATATGAGCATTCACTATAACGGATTCGATATAAAGACTGTATACCCTGTAATGCCTGCAGCTGAGGTCAAACGCGAGACTTACACAGCCTGAGTCCTGTACACCTGCTCTTGCTTGCCCTGAGGCCTGTGCACCTGCTCTTGCTTGCCCTGAGTACTATCCACCTGTTCTTGCTTGCCCTGAGTCCTGTCCACCTGCTCTTGCTTGCCCCGGGTCCTGTCCACCCGCTCTTGCTTGCCCCGAGTCCTGTCCATATGCTCTTGCTTGCCCTGAGTACTATCCACCTGCTCTTGCTTGCCCTGAGTCCTGTCCAGCTGCTCTTGCTTGCCCCGGGTCCTGTCCGCCCGCTTTTGCTTGCCCTGAGTCCTGTCCACCTGCTCTTGCTTGCACTGAGTCCTGTCCACCCAGTCTTGCTTGCCCTGAGTCCCGTCTACCTGCTCTTGCTTGCCCTGAGTCCTGTCCATCTGCTCTTGCTTGCCCTGAGTACTATCCACCTGCTCTTGCTTGCCCTGAGTCCTGCCCCGGCTCCTGTCCACCCGCTTTTGCTTGCCCTGAGTCCTGTCCACCTGCTCTTGCTTGCACTGAGTCCTGTCCACCCGGTCTTGCTTGCCCTGAGTCTAGTCTACCTGCTCTTGCTTGCCCTGAGTCCTGTCCACCTGCTCTTGCTTTCCCCGAGTCCTGTCCACCTGCTCTTGCTTGCCCTGAGTCTGTCCACCTGCTCTTGCTTGCCCTGAGTGCTGTCCACCTGCTCTTGCTTTCCCCGAGTCCTGTCCACCTGCTCTTGCTTGCCCTGAGTCCTGTCCACCTGATCTTGCTTGCGCTGAGTCAGTCCATCTGCTCTTGCTTGCGCTGAGTCCTGTCCACCTGCTCTTGCTTTCCCCGAGTCCTGTCCACCTGCTCTTACTTGCGCTGAGTCTTGTCCACCTGCTCTTTCTTGCCTTGAGTCCAGTCCATCTGCTCTTGCTTGCCCTGAGTCCTGTCCACCTGCTCTTGCTTGCCCTGAGTCCTGTCCGTCTGCTCTTGCTTGCCCTGAGTCCTGTCCGTCTGCTCTTGGTTAGCTCCAGGGTTTGAGTCCACCGCAGGTAGCAGCACCTAACTATTGCATACTTTGTGTGTTTGTCAATTTGTTACTCAAAGTAAACATTACATTGATTAACATACTTGGGTTACACTTATTCCAATATTTTGCTTGTGCATCTTTCCAAAGTCCCATAATTCTCAGAATCCAAGTATACAGACTTTGCATAGACCACAACACATTACGATTTGGTTCACCTAGTGGACATGATGTTGTGGGCTTCGTGGTCTTATCAAAGTAACTGGTCCCCTAAATTGGCGAGCAGTTGTTTTACCTGAATAGTGGTTGGGGTCTGAGCAGTCCTGGATCGAAGGATGTACCAGAAAAATGTTCCTTTTGCACCGTGGGAGGCGCCTGTAGCCAATGAAAATGCTTGGAACGCGGGCGGTATTCACAAAGAACGCCCACGTTCCAAGCCCTTTCATTAGTGTCAGGTGCTTCCCTTCGCAGCTCCCCGCTCTGATTAGAACCCATGTCGATCCCTACACAGGTGCTAATGTTTTTTTATTTTTTTATTTTGTAAAATGAAAGCAAAACGTACCTTTATCTCGATGCAGGTCTCCGCACAGTCGGATCAGCCAGGCTGTCTCCTCTTCAATACTTGGACTACAAAGGACCAGCATCCGGGCCGACTGCTCCTGATCTGGCTGATCGCAAGTAATACACAGCATGGTCAGCAAGTACCCAAGTATTTATGGAAGCTTATTTTCTATACGTATGTGCGCGCCCTTGAATGCCTTGGCACAGTCCTGCACAAGCTGTAGACCGAGATATTATTCACAAAAGGGGGCGGAAGAACGCGGTGAAAGTTAGGCTTGATTTACTTTTGCACACATGTGTGATGGTACCTATTGGTATTAAAATATATTTATTTTTTAAATTGAACACGGTGAAAGTGCATCAAAATTTGGAATGCGTAAAACAAAAATATTTGAAGAGAAGGTATTTTGTGAAAAATTGTTAGACGAATTGGCAGACGTCTCTCAGGGTTCGCACAAGCAAAGCGCATAACAGAGGAGTGAAGAGGCAAGCAGTAGGAGACTTACCAGAGTCAGAAGAGTGTGAAACATGCTTAAAGCACGATAACAAATGAAGTAGGGATCCCGATATTCATTTTTTGTTTTATTTTCTAAATATCGTCCTATTTTTTAAAAAAAATATATTTTTTATTGACATTTTCAAAATGTACAAACAAAAAATCCCCCCTTCTCCCCCCTTTACCTCGCAACTTCCCTCCCTCTCCCACCCCTAACCAGAGCTGCATTTTGGAGCATTGGTGGCAGCAATCTTTGAAGAAAGGGATAGACCTTATGCTTAACATGGATGCACAGTAGCCCCTGCGGCTTCTGAGATTCAGAAATGCAATCAGCTTTTGTAATCCAGCATGAGAATACAATGAAATCGATCACAACACATATTTGTGTTAGTGCGCTGCATTCGGAAAGGTTTTGGCATAATCATCTTTTATGCATGCAGTCAGGTGTAATACGTCATGGACGGCAATAACAGCGTAGATACGCGACTTCTTTGGAGCGGGTGACGGTCCGATTCACGTATTTAGTAGAACTGATTAGTCTTCTTCAGCACCCGCCTGCACTTGGGTTATTTCCTTCAACACCAAAAGTTAAATACCCTAACAAAAATATCTCTGTGGTCTGACACCTTAGTATCACAATCCAGGCTCCATGTTTCGGCCAGTGCTTTTTCAAGGCCACTTTCTTTAGTGGCAGCTCAGTCCTTGCTGGCCCAACCTTTGCCACTCACCTTTAAAGCAACTTTACCTTAAGAAATACACGTATGTTTTTTTCCAAGCTTTTACGCTTTAGCCGCTTAACCGCCAGGCTATTATGCAAGTCTATGCAAAAAGGACGCAAAATGCCTTATTTCCATAGGGCAGTTCATTATAGTTTACCTTATCTCATTTTGGCGATGTTCTAATTAATTTCTTTGCGGGGAAGTATGACGAACCAATATCACCTCTCGGTAACGACTGAGCTACTAAAAATATCAATTGTGAGCCAAGAGACACTTTATGCAGCTTCAGCAGCCGTCTTATGCTCCATAACTGCGCCGGGTGTTGACTTCCACCGCCCCAAGTTCCAGGCAAATGAAGTTCTTATGGGAAAGTGCCCAAAGAGACTCATTACGTCAACTCTGCTTTTCTAACTGCAGCGACACATCCAACTAAGGCAAGGCTCAGCAAACGCAGGCTCTCTGGATGTTTTGGACTACAACTCCCATCACCCCTAGCCGGTTAATCAGTGGTGAAAGATCACTGTAATCATAGTCCAATAACCTGGAGGGCAGTAGGTTGCAGACCCTTGCAATAGTGCAACACCAAGGTGCACATTAGTCAAGGCCTGACCCATTCTTGGCGTTGCACATCTAGCGCACTTGAGTAGACACGAACGCTGGAAGCAAAGACTACAAATTGTTGTCAAATACATATTTTCAGTATCTTCACACCAACACGTGGCCTGTTTGTAAGTGCTGTGTTGAAATATGCACCGCATGCAAATGTCGTGGATGCTGAAAAAATGCTGCATGCAAACAAGACTGGGTATTCTCAGAGTGGCTGCCCCGAAGGGCGACTGGCCGAGGTTTGATGTGATGGTGTGAATAGGCACCTACCTGTAACGAAAACAAAAGAGCGGCTTTCCTGAATATAACAATGGCAAACATATTTTCAACAACCTCTTATTTGTGCTGAGGGGACCAGTGCAGACTACCCACCGCCCACAACAAGGATTCCGTCCTTTCTTGATGTGAAATACCGATGTAACTTGGTCTTGTTTAGCACGACTTCTGCCAATTGCCGCGACCTCTTGTCTGGCTGTAGGTCTCATTAGAGGGGAAGTGGGGAGGGAATATTGCAGCACAGGAAGTGGTGAGCTGCCAATCCTAATAGTTGATGAGTGTAGATCCGGAAGTACCCTCCTTGTCTAAGTAAGTTGGAAACTTGGATTTTCTGTTGCTTTTTAGGCCGCAGGTGTTATTTCCCTTTGTGTGTGTATATTAGAATCATCCCACTAGCATAAGTAAGTGTGGGAATGCATGCAGCGTGGTGCTGTGGCGGTGCTTTAGCAGAGGCGAGCCACTGCTGGCCGTGTCAGAGTTGGATTATGGACATAGGATAAGGTGGGGGAGGAAGCCTGGATACTGGGTTAGTTCATGGATGGGGGGTTACTATTCACGTTTGTAATACTAGGATAAAAAGGACCATCTGTGTTTCAGTTCGTCCTCTGTTCCTCCAGGTTGCCTTGTGCAGACTGTCAGTAGTTAGATCCAATTGTGTTAGGTTGTGTCATCGGTGCCTGTGTGCTCCCATTGGATGGTCATGATCAGGTGGTCATGACTCTTTCCTTTTATGGGTCTGAATGAGTAGCTATCAGTTTGGTATAGGTGAGGTTATTGAGCGGTAGCCTATTATACTTGTGGCATATGGTGGTGTGACATGTTGGCCCACTAGCTGGTTCGGCAGGCCCCATCTTTCACGCTGATTGGTTCTTGTTTTGGGGTGGCTGAGGTTGATGGTAGCATTGGGGGATGAGTGGGATATCTGCTTCACGTCATAGTCCTGGGGTTCCAGTCCCGTTTGAGGCCTGTTGCCCTATGCTCAAGGTGGCGTGCATTGGCCATAGACTAGAAAAAGCCAGACCAAAGCACTCATTCAAGTTGTTTGTTATCCAAGGTTCTTCTGGCCTGGAGGTGGATGGGGTTTTGGGATTACGTGGGATTGTACTGATTTCTGCTACTGCCCTTCCAGCAACTCTTCAACACGTTGTCATGGCACCGGAACACAAAGAAGGGGCCCATTCCATCACTGGCCCAGCAGAGTCTCTGGGCAGAGACAAATGGGACACAAACTAAAAATGGCCTCCTTGTAGCAGAACAGTAGCTATAACATAGAATTGAACTTCTCTCCAGCTATACATTGGAAAATGTGGCATCAGTTTGGCAGACAGTGAAGAGTTAATCTTCAGCTACCCCCATAGATCTTCTTCAGGGAGGTCCAGGTTTTTTGGGCGACCCACCATTGTGACAACATCACTTCTTGCGTACCCGAGTCTGGTGGAGTCAAACACTCTACTGCCATCACCAGTAACCTTCTGCTCCAGGAGTGAATACTAGCAGGCCTCAAAACAGTCCTGCCTCACTGTTGATGCAGGCCGCCCTTTCTCCACAGCCTGCCTTCCAGCAGCCTTGCACAGCTCCCGGTCCACTGCAACACATATCACGGCCCTAAGCTCAAGGGCCCAACCGCTGGCAGCAAACCACCGAGCCGGAATCATTTGCAAACACATCCACCACCCACCTGTCACTGGATGCACAGAAGGAGGGAGGATGAGCAGGGACGGCAGCCCTGCTGGCATCCTTCCAGCACCTCCTCAACATGTTGGTATGGCAGCGACCACTCCAGCCTTGCGACTCAACTCCACAGGTTGCCACGTTTCAGCTCCTAATGGATTACAGCAAAAGGCCTTCCGATTGGCCCTAACGGTGAAGTCGGCAAGGTCGGCATATCTTTGAAGGCGGTATATTGTCACACTTCACTCTTTGTAGATATCTCGTATCTCGTCCCCAGCCGTCAACTCATGAAACGTTCAGGTATCCACGCAGGATTCAGGAGACCAGGTACAAAATATACAACTGTCTTATTGCTTAGCTTCAGGCAGAGGCGTTGCTAGCGGAGGGGGGTCAGGCGGCTATAGCCCCGGGTCTTTCATTTGTAGCCCCGGATAGAAGCTCAGGGGTTACAACCAAAAAGGCTAGCTAGCCCCCAGTCCTGACAGTCCCAAAATTAGCATAGCCCCGGATCTTTTCCAGACCTAGCAACACCCCTGGCTTCAGGTAACTTTTAGTTGAGAAGCAGACGCAAAGGACAAAGCTACTAGCCGAGACAATCCTTACAGAGGCTCACTCCGGGCGTGGTGCTGAGATCCCTCGGCACAGCGCGCAAATCCTTTCTCGCAATTGCCCTCAGCGGAATGTTTAGGCCCCGGCTCCAGAGGGTTAGAATGTTTGGCTTTGAAAGGGAGAGCGGCTGGAGGCAGGGAAGTTGACTGGAGCTGCTTAAGCTGTAACTTCAATAAACAGAGTGTTACATACTAAAAAAAAAACGAAAAGAAAAACATTCCACTCAGCATCCTGGATATTATTCCAGGCACACCTCACAGGAGCATCTATACAAGCACGTCATGCACACTGCCACCTGCCCCTATTCTTGGCACACGTGACAGCGATAAAGTGAATGCCCTTGATTACACAGTAAGGCAAGCACGCACACATGCATGAACTCACAAACACTTGTTATGCACCATTTATACAGCCAGTTTCATCCACACCTGTTATCACGCTAACATCTTCAGCAAATCTGACCTCAGTATGGGTTGCCGGAAGAACTTAGTGTAACATTGTGGGTCATTTTCTGGGTCCCCGGAGAGCAAAGGTAATGCATAAAAGCAAAGCGTTTGCCGTGTATGCCTTATTTTACTCTCCCGGGGCCAGATTACACAAACCTTGCATCAGTGCAAGTGCAAATTTTGCACATTATTAGCACTAGGGCAAAGTTTGCCCTATTTTTTAAAACAATGGCACATATTAGAAAACGATTGCACCGTGACAAGTGCAGTTTGGCAGGCCATAAGCACCAGGGCCAAAATAACCCACAGGCAAAACAGATACATTTTCACTGCATTATTGCAACAGGGCAAAGTTTGCCCTAGTGTTAATACAAAAGGGCATAAGCACTAGGGCAAACTTTGCCCTGGTAAAAAAACACATTGAAAATGAATCTTTTTTGCACTGGGGTATTTTTTTCTCTGGTGCTTATAACATGCCAAACTGCACTTATGGTGCAATTGTTTTCTAATGTGTCCCATCGTTTAAAAAAATAGGGCAAACTTTGCCCTATTGCTAATACCGTGCAAACTTTGCACTTGCACCCGGGCACATTTTCTGTAATCTAGTCCCAGGGCATTTTGCTAGCGCTTGGAGGCAGAGAAGGGGAATCAAACGGAAATAACATTTCCACCATGACCTGACATGATATGATAGGGCATTTATAACAGGCCTATACACATGTGTTTCAAGGCCCGTGCATTCCTCCTCAGCCTCCAGAAGATACGTGCTCTTCGTCCTTTCCGGGGTTTCCATGCACGTACAAAAGGAACGGTTCCACCGCATCCAGCTCTATTTAGCAGCTCCTAGAGGCCGGGCGATTGCTTAGGAATCCATATTGAAGGAGGCCTGCTATACATTAAGGTAGCACCTGGACTGACTCACGAAAGAAACTTTAAAAGAAAATGTAAAGGCAATTGCACCTGATTGCATGCCTTGCAATTGCACTCCACTTTGCAAATGTGGAAAATTGCATGGAAGGTAGCCGCCAGCGCGTAAGTGGTGATGTTGAAAGTCCCCTCCATGCAATTACTGCTTTTTGTGAAATGACATCCCATTGTGAAATAAGTGGCAGGCTTTTTCAGACAGTGTAAAGTTTCCATGGGCATTCAATTGGATCAATATTGAAGTGCAGCCCATACTGTAACTCAAATGCAAAGTACTGCGCCGGCATGCGAAGCGCAGGGTCGCAGTGTGGCATGCGATGTGCTGTGTCACCGCGGCATGGGAACCAAAGCATTGCTGGCTACCAAGGGTGTTGCTAGGTCTGGAAAAGATCCAGGGCTATGCTAATGTTGGTATTGTCGGGACTCGGGCTAGCTAGCCTTTTGGCTGAGATTCTATCCGGGGCTACAGCCAAAAGACCAGGGGCTATAGCCTCCTAAGCCCCCCCAACCCCCTAGCAACGCCTCTGCTGGCGACCTATTAGGAGCTGTGCGGCCCTGTAAGTAGTCGTGCGGGTTCGGTTCAGTGGATTCAAGAGTCACGTCCACAGTGCTATGAGCCTCACCAGTTAGAAGCAACCAGCCTGCAAATGACCCTTAACATAGCATCCTTTCACAATTCGAACTTGACTGCAGGTGTTTGCTGAGTTCTCTAGCTCTAGAGGCACATTTCCATGTTAGTGTTACCAAATGCGATGGATATTTTATTCTAATTGAGCAGATTCAATCATCCTCACGCACCAACCTTTGCTTGCGTTCGCTGCGTATTCCCAGACGTATATCACTATTCAAGATGCACATGCCTTAGCATAAATCCACGCTCTTTCCATTTTCGCATGTTAATTAACTGTGGGAGTGGGCGGAGCCTACAATGATTCCTTGTGGGAATTCAAGACGAACATACACGCACTTATCACTTTTAATGAGAGAACAAACACCATTTCCCTAATATCCCCCCAAAATCGCATGTTCCCTCTCTGTTTCCCCAGGGAGGTGTAGCAGGTGTTTGTAATGGTTTATAAAGCACCCTAATTGCCAAACTCTTTCAGAAAGGAAATCAAGCCCAGAGAATTGTTGATGACCGAGTTTCGACACCATCGCGCGATTGCACCCGCGCATTCATCTGGGTGTCTACCCCCCCGCCGCCCAGGGCTGCAGGATTAATACCGCACCTCCAACAAGTTCTAAACAGATTAAACCACAAAAAATAAAAGCAATGAACCTGTAAAACTCTCTGCCTGCCATCATCTCTATCAGGGCTCATTTTTCAGTGCATAAGGCAGGTATAGATAACTATCCTTGCCACGCCTCCCACTCTGGACAATCACAGAACTGTCTGCTTCTTTGCTAATATTTGTAATGTCATCGATTGTGTGAGGAGCCTGTTTTGAGAAAGATAACGTTCATGGGCAGCAGCAGGTAAATAAAAGGCAAACATATAATTCATCAGGATCATAAATTCAGTCTTGGTTTTAATGGAGATCCTGGGGGAGGTCTGTAGTAAAGTGGCAGCTTATTTTTCAAGTAAGCAAGGTTTTTGAGAGTCACATCCTTGTTCATGGTGCACAGGTGCAATTTCGTGTCAAAGTTTTTTTTTTATGTGGTTCTTAATTGACCTTTGGAATTTGGTTTGCAAAACCTTCAGTGACCCCTGACATTTTGCGGGTCACTTTCAGGGACTCATTTCACCAAAATGCCTGGGGTAGCGGAAATGACATCACCCGGCCCTTGAGCTCTGATGGCATCACTGGAAGGGATGTAATTTGACCACAGCCCGAGTGACACCACTGGAAGCGATGGAACATAAGCCTTCACCCATTGACAAAACATGAAGTGGCATCAAATAGAATTCTTCCTAAGTACACTACGAAAAATATGGTTACGAAATTACTATAATGTGATATACATTTCATACAAGAATGATTTGCCATATGTATGGTTAATATCAGTGTGTATAGGCCCATATTACCAAATTACTATGAAGGAATCAGACGTCCAAGGCCAAATGATAATGATGTGTTATTATATAGCACATACTCTTAGGAGGCGCTTTATATACAACACATATACATACATTATCACCCAACCTCTGTTGGTACTCATTTATTGACCTCAGAAGGATGAAAGGCTGAGTTGAGGTCTTTAAGGACAGACTAAATCAGTGACTCACCCCCTGAAGTGTGCCTGAAATAAACCTTTCATGAGTCTAGCAATTAGTGTACAGAATTCTAGAAAGACCCATTATTTGTTATTTCTATTCTTTCTTATTTAGGGTCACTGCTGAAAGTGCTACACTTGAGGACCCCCTGTTTTTGGTAAGAGGCCTGAACAAGAAAGCCAGCCACTTCAGAAACAAAGACCCAAAAGACGCTGGCCACAGCCCAGGAGCTTACATACAAACATTTGTTTAGGGGTGGCAAAGGAGTCCACAGGGGTAGCAAGCGAGAGCAGAGGGGTCGCAGCTGCGACCCCTGGAAACTCCCAAATGAGGTGCCTGGTCACTTTGGGGGAGAATAAACTGGCACCCCCTTAACCCACAATAAACTCCATGGCCTCCCTCCCACAAACCTCAGAACACCGAAGCATCACCAACCCCTCGCTCCCAGCACCCCTAAAATCTTGTTCCTGTTTCCAGAGCAAGAGTACTGGAAGTACAAAAACAGTTTAACATACCCCACTGCCCTGCAGGTGCCTGTCAGTTCTCCACAGGGCAGCGGGGAATCGTGCTGGGTTCTCTTGGGAACGCTGGGCACTCTGACCTCTCCTAGGCCCCTAATCTTGAAACCCAGGGTGAGCTTAAACCCCCTTGGATGAACCTCTGAGGTAATTCTGAGAGATTTTGGGACATGAGCCACGCGCACAATTCGAGTGGTTCAAGTTTTGCACAAACTGTTCCACTCACCCCTATTGCCTCGCTAAGAGCAAATGCACTGAGTCAATACCTGATAAGTAAGGCACTTGGGGTGGAACATAACAGGTTAATTTGCATTCCACACGTTCACCCCCAGAGGGGCATCTTGGCGCTATTGACAGATAAAAGACATTTATTGTTTCCAAATTTCCTTGGACTTCAAATCTTTTTTGCAGTGGGGCATTTTTTGCTTGGTGCTTATAACATGCCAAACACACTTGACATGGTGCTATCGTTTTCTAATGTGTACCATTGTTTAAAAAAAATGTGTCCTATTGCTAATACCGTGCAAACTTTGCCCTAGTGCTAATACCGTGCAAACTATGCACTTGCACCAGTGCAAAGTTTCTGTAATTTGGCCCCAGGGTGTTTTGCTAGCGCTTGCAGGCAGAGAAGGGGCATCAAACAGAATTAACATTTCCACCATGACCTGACATGATATGATAGGGCATTTATAACACGCCTATACACATGTGTTTCAAGGTCCGTGCATTCCCCCTCAGTCTTCAGAAGATACGTGCTCTTCGTCCTTTCTGGGGTTTCCATGCACGTGCAAAAGGAACGGTTCCACCGCATCCAGCTCTGGTTAGCAGCTCCTAGAAGCACGGAGATTCCTCAGGAATCCATATTGAAGGAGGCCTGCTATGCATTAAGGTAGCACCTGCACTGACTCACGAAAGCAACTTTAAAAGAAAGATGTAAAGGCAATTGCACCTGATTGCATGCTTTGCAATTGCACTCCACTTTGCAAATGTGGAAAATTGCATGGAAGGTAGCCGCCAGCACGTAAGTGGTGATGTTGAAAGTCCCCTCCATGCAATTACTGCTTTTTGTGAAATGACATCCCATTGTGGAATAAGTGACAGGCTTTTTCAGACTGTGTAAAGTTTCCATGGGCATTCAACTGGATCAATATTGAAGTGTAGCCTGGATGCTAACTCAAATGCAAAGTACTGCGTCGGCATGCAAAGCACAGGGTCACGGTGTGGCATGCGATGGGCGTTGTCACCGCTGCATGAGAAGCATTGCTGGCAACCAGGGGTATTGCTAGGTCTGGAAAACATCAAGGGCTGTGCTAATGTCGGTTTTGTTGGGACTTGGGGATAGCTAGCCTTTTGGCTGAGATTCTATCCGGGGCTACAACCAAAAGACCAGGATCTATAGCCTCCTAAGCCCCACCCCAGCAACTCCTCTGCTGGCGACCTATTAGGAGCTGTGCGGCCCTGTAAGTAGTCGTGCGAGTTAAGTTTCAGTGGATTCAAGAGTCACGTCCACAGTGCTATGAGCCTCACCAGTTAGAAGCAACCAGCCTGCAAATGACCCTTAACATAGCATCCTTTCACAATTCGAACTTGACTGCAGGTGTTTGCTGAGTTCTCTAGCTCTAGAGGCACATTTCCATGTTAGTGTTACCAAATGCGATGGATATTTTATTCTAATTGAGCAGATTCAATCATCCTCACGCACCAAACTTTGCTTGCGTTCGCAGCCTATTCCCAGAACGTAAATCACTATTCAAGATGCACATGCCTTAGCATAAATCCACGCTCTTTCCATGTTTGCATATTAATTTACTGTGGGAGTGGGCGGATCCTACAGTGATTCCTTGTGGGAATTCAAGACGAACCTACACGCACTTAGCACTTTTAATGAGAGAAGAAACACCATTTCCCTAATATCCCCCCAAAATCGCATGTTCCCTCTCTGTTTCCCCAGGGAGGTGTAGCAGGTGTTTGTAATGGTTTATAAAGCACCCTAATTGCCAAACTCTTTCAGAAAGGAAATCAAGCCTAGCGATTTGTTGATGACCGAGTTTCGACACCATTGCGCGATTGCACGCGCGCATTCATCTGGGTGTCTACCACCGCTGCCGGGCAGTGCTGTAGGATTAATTCTACACCTCCAACAAGTTCTAAAAAAATGTTACTGCAAAAAACAAAAGCAATAAACCTGTAAAGCTCTCTGCCTGCCAGCCTCTCTATCAGGACTCATTTTTCAGTGCAGGTATAGATAACTATCCTTGCCCCGCCTCCCACTCTTGACAATCACAGAACGCTCTCCTTCTGTGCTAATATGTGTAACGTCATTGATTGTGTCAGGAGCCTGTTTTAAGAAAGATAACGTCCGTGTGCTGCTGCAGTAGCAGCAGGTAAACAAAAGGCAAAAATATAATTTATCCGGATCATAAATTCAGTCTTGGTTTTAATGGAGATCCTGGGGAGGTCTGTAGTAAAGTGGCAGCTTATTTTTCAAGTAAACAATGCTTTTGAAAGCCACATCCTTTTTCATGGTGCATAGGTTCAATTTTTCTATGTGATTTTTAAGGGTGGAGGACTCCCCCAAAATTGACCCGTGGAATTTTGTTGGCATAACCTTCAGTGACCCATGACATTTTGCGGGTCACTTTCAGGTACGTCACTTCACCAAAATGCCAGGGGTAGCGAAAGTGACCCGGCCCTTGACCTCTGATGACATCACAGGAAGTGATGTCATTTGACCCCATCCCGAGAAGCGATGGAACACACGCTTTCCCCATTGACAAAACAGGAAGTGGCATCACATAACATTGTTCCTAAGTACGCTGCGAAAAATATGGTTACGATAATACTATAATGTGATAAACATTTCATGCAAGAATGAATCACCATATGTATCGTTAATATCAGTGTGTAAAGGCCCATATTACCAAATTACTGTGAAAGAAGAAGACGTCCAAGGCCAAATGATAATGATGTGTTATTATATAGCGCTTACGCTTAGGCGCTTTATACTGAATAAATATACATATATTATCACCCAACCTCTGTTGGTACTCATTTATCAACCTCAGAAGGATGAAAGGCTGAGTTGAGGTGTTTAAGAACAGACTAAATCAGTGACTCACCCCTGAAGTGTGCCTGAAATAAACCTTTTATGAGTCTAGCAATTATTGTACAGAATTCTAGAAAGACAAATTATTTGTTTTTTCTATTCTTTGTTATTTAGTGTCACTGCTGAAAGTGTTACACTTGAGGAACCCTTGTTTTTTTAAGAGGCCGGACAAGAAAGCCAGCCACTTCAGAAACAAAGAGCCACGTGACGCTGGACACAGCCCAGGAGCTTGCTTACAAAAAAAGATTATTATAATTTTTTTTATTGTATTTGGTTATTCAACATCCTATTTTTTATTAGGGGTGGCAAGGGAGTCCGCAGGCATAGCAAGGGAGACCTCAGGGATTGCAGCTGCGACCCCTGGCAACCCCCAAATGACAATGACGTCCCTGGTCACTTTGGGGGCGAATAAACTGGCACCCCTTTTCCCCACACAATAAACTCGATGGCCTCCCTCCCACACACTGGGGCATCACCAACCCCTAGGACCCCTAAAATACGTTTTTCTGTTTCCAGAGCAAGAGTACTGGAAGTACAAAAACAGTTTCACATGCCCCACAATCCCCTTTGGCGGCCTGACGGATCTCCCCAGGGCAGCGGGGAATCGTACAGGGTTCTGTTGGGAACGCTGGCCACTCTGACCTCTCTAAGGCTCCTAATCCTGAAACCCAGGGTGAGCTTCAACCACCCTGGATGAACCTCTGAGGTAATTCTGAGAGTTTTTGGGACATGAGCCACGCACAATTCGAGTGGTTCAAATTTTGCACAAACTGTTCCGCTCACCCCTATTGCCTCGCTAAGAGCAAAGGCGCGGAGTCAATACCTGATACGTAAGGCACTTGGGGTGGAACATAACAGGTGAATTTGCACACCGCACGTTCACCCCCAGAGGGGCTTCTTGGCGCTATTGACAGATAAAAGACATTTATTGTTTTCACATTTAATTTTGACTCATTTCATCGACCTCAGAAAGATGATGGGCAGAGTGGACCTGCCAGGATTCGAACCTGTGTCCCTGAGGTTAAATGCAGGCTGTGGTAGCGGATGCATTAGTCCACTGAGCCTCATACATAGCTGTCAAGGACTGTTGCCTCGTAACTGGACTCTGAGCCCATCCTGTTTCCTGCAGGTTTCCTCGGAGTGAGTGCACATCGGATGTATTTCGATGAATATTGGAATGTTGGCACTTTAGCAGAGCACTTCACATGTTTAGGTGGCTAGGATGCTCGCACGGTGTATTGTTAAAGCACGCCTCTCCTATTGACATGCTTGTGCGGCGCGAATGACCACGTCAAGTGGCCGCTGATGAACTGATATGTGGCGTGAGTGGCATGGTGTGTATATAGGTCTGTAGGATGAGTGGAGTGACTATTTATGGCAGAGGGGTTGAGTACCCATAGTCCTTCCCCATCCCCAGCATGGCAGAGATTGGTGAGGTGAGGTGCAGTCATGGTGGGGGGGGCTGTGCTTTGTGGATGTGGTCTAGGAGCGCCTGGGCCAATTCAAGGTAATGCTGTGGAGTGGATTCTGGTCTGCTGGCATGCCTAGGAAGGCGTGACGTGGTGTAACTCTGTGGCTTTGGTGAATTAAGTAGTCCTGACTCCTATACAACAAGACTACCCGTTGCATGTGGGCTGGGGTATGACCACAACTTTATCTCAGATGGGGTCGACTTAACGGTTTTTGTGGGAATGGTGGGAATCCTGGGGGAATGCTGAATGCTGGGAATTATGGGGGAATGCTGAATGGTGGGCCACGGAGCAAGGGAAAGTAACATCATTCCCACCACCAATGTTTTGGTGAGTGGTGTTGCACCTGGATACTCATTTGGCTTCCTTGTCACTTTTGGAATCGTGGAGCAAAGCTCACCATACTTGAGTCACAACGATTCGTGCATGGCTTGTAACGAGTGGTCAACACTGCTGCAGGATTTCGTAAATCTGAAGTGCTGTTAACACACAAGCTTTACTGTGTATGGAGTGCATCGAAACCCATTTCAGGACAGATTTCTCTGAAATACATTGTCACCAATGTTCACGCCCCCAGAGACATGACAACAATTGAGTGCATTATGCAACATTTTGAACGTTATACCTGCCACATTTCATGGACCTATTTCCATAATTGCACATAAGTGTTTTTTCTTGTCAGTTCTCCATTTGAGTGGTGAGCAGAAGCAAGGCAATTGGCAACCCAAAGATGGGGTTTCCAATCGATACCAAGCACACGTTTTCCATGTTGTTTCTTATTTCTGCAACTACATCCATTTTGATCACAATGGTATTAATATTAAATATATACTTTCAGCTTCAATAGTTTTCCAAATAAATGTGCTGTTTAGATTTGTTGATACGCCAATAGTAACATTTCCAAAGATAACTTTTACAGCTCTATCCCCATTCCCTTTCTTCCTTTGCTACCGCATAATCTTCGTCTCTAACCCTACCTTTCATCTTACTCTAGTGTCTCTGACCCTGCCTTTCATCTTACTCCAGTGTCTCTAACCCCGTCTTTCATCTTACTCCAGTGTCTCCAACCCTGCCTTTCAACTTACTCCAGTGTCTCCAACCCTGCCTTTCATCTTACTCTAGTGTATCTGACCCTGCCTTTCATCTTACTCTAGTGTCTCTAACCCTGCCTTTCATCTTATTCCAGTGTCTCCAACCATGCCTTTCATCTTACTCCAGTGTCTCCAACCCTGCCTTTCATCTTACTCTAGTGTCTCCAAACCTGCCTTTCATCTTACTCCAGTGTCTCTAACCCTGCCTTTCATCTTACTCCAGTGTCTCCAACCCTGCATTTCATCTTACTCTAGTGTCTCTAGCCCTGCCTTTCATCTTACTCCAGTGTCTCTAACCCTGCCTTTCATCTTACTCCAGTGTCTCCAACCCTGCCTTTCATCTTGCTCTAGTGTCTCTAACCCTGCTGTTCATCTTACTCCAGTGTCTCCAACCCTGCCTTTCATCTTACTCTAGTGTCTCCAACCCTGCCTTTCATCTTACTATAGTGTATCTGACCCTGCCTTTCATCTTACTCCAGTGTCTCTAATCCTGCCTTTCATCTTACTCTAGTGTCTCTAACCCTGCCTTTCATTTTACTCTAGTGTCTCTAACCCTGCCTTTCATTTTACTCCAGTGTCTCTAACCCTGCCTTTCATCTTACTCCAGTGTCTCCAACCCTGCCTTTCATCTTACTATAGTGTATCTGACCCTGCCGTTCATCTTACTCTAGTGTCTCTAATCCTGCCTTTCATCTTACTCTAGTGTCTCTAACCCTGCCTTTCATTTTACCCCAGTTTCTCCAACCCTGCCTTTCATCTTACTCCAGTGTCTCTAACCCTGCCTTTCATCTTACTCCAGTGTCTCCAACCCTGCCTTTTATCTTACTCCAGTGTCTCCAACCCTGCCTTTCATCTTTTTATAGTGTATCTGACCCTGCCTTTCATTCTTACTCCAGTGTCTCCAACCCTGCCTTTCATCTTACTATAGTGTATCTGACCCTGCCTTTCATCTTACTCCAGTGTCTCCAACCCTGCCTTTCATCTTACTCCAGTGTCTCCAACCCTGCCTTTCATCTTACTATAGTGTATCTGACCCTGCCGTTCATCTTACTCTAGTGTCTCTAATCCTGCCTTTCATCTTACTCTAGTGTCTCTAACCCTGCCTTTCATTTTACCCCAGTTTCTCCAACCCTGCCTTTCATCTTACTCCAGTGTCTCTAACCCTGCCTTTCATCTTACTCCAGTGTCTCCAACCCTGCCTTTTATCTTACTCCAGTGTCTCCAACCCTGCCTTTCATCTTTTTATAGTGTATCTGACCCTGCCTTTCATTCTTACTCCAGTGTCTCCAACCCTGCCTTTCATCTTACTATAGTGTATCTGACCCTGCCTTTCATCTTACTCCAGTGTCTCCAACCCTGCCTTTCATCTTACTCCAGTGTCTCCAACCCTGCCTTTCATCTTACTCTAGTGTCTCTAACCCTGCCTTTCATCTTACTCCAGTGTCTCCAACCCTGCCTTTCATTTTACCCCAGTGTCACCAACCCTGCTTTTCATCTTACTCTAGTGTATCTGACCCTGCCTTTCATTTTACTCCAGTGTCGCCAACTCTGCCTTTCATTTTACTCCAGTGTCCCCAACCCTGCCTTTCATCTTACTCTAGTGTATCTGACCCTACCTTTCATCTTATTCCAGTGTCTCCAACCCTGCCTTTCATCTTACTCTAGTGTCTCTAACCCCGCCTTTCATCTTACTCCAGTGTTTCCAACCCTGCCTTTCATTCTACTCCAGTGTCTCCAACCCTGCCTTTCATCTTACTCTAGTGTAGCTGACCCTGCCTTTCATCTTACTCCAGTGTCTCCAACCCTGCCTTTCATCTTACTCTAGTGTAGCATACCCTGCCTTTCATCTTACTCCAGTGTCTCCAACCCTGCCTTTCATCTTACTCTAGTGTATCTGACCCTGCCTTTCATTTTACTGTAGTTTCTCTGACCCTGACTTTCATCTTACTCTAATGTCTCTGACCCTGACTTTCATCTTACTCTAGTGTCTCTGACCCTGACTTTCATCTCACTCTAGGATTACATTATACATGGAGAGCTAGTTTTGTTTTTGCTCCACACTAACATTATATTTAGGAAGGTAGTCCTGAGTAGTTATTGAGGATTTCAAGCATGAGCATCCCTTAGGGGTCGCCAGAGACACCAGTGCCCCGGCCGGCCTTGGTTCAGAGGTCACAGCCAGGAACAGAAAGCAATCCGGACTTGATCTGAGCCCGGTTTCATTTCTGTGCTTCCTACTCTCCGTCTAGCCCCTCTTCTCCTAGTATCTCATACCTGGCAGGTTGCTGAGAGAACAGGTGTAGGGCAGGGATGCAAACACTGACCCGCTGCCGCTCCCCCAGCTCCCATCAGACCCCCCATTGGATGCCTGTTGAGAGGAGTGCAGAGGGACTTCTTCGATTTTTCCCTCCCCAGGGCTTTAAGTGGGTTGGGGCTAGCTGGGGCAGAGCACCAGCAGGCTCAGAAATATGGTTCTGAGACGGGGCCCTGCCGGGGCTCTGTCTTGTCCCCTGGAAGTCCCGGCTTTATTTCTCAAGCCTGAAGCTCTCACTCATGTGCAAGTGCTTCAGGATTCAGAAAAAAATGCCTTTTTCCATAATGGGGACAACGGCACCAGAGATGCACGTGTTCTGGAGCCACCGTTATGAAAAAAAGGTGAGGCTGCTTGAAATCGCAGCCTTTTTTTCTAAAGCCTGAAGCTCCCGCTCATTTACGGGGGACAGCACCACCATTAAGGCAGAAAAGGTCAAGCGCTGTTCCGCGCTAGGCATCCCTTTTGCTAACAGATACAGAGATCAGCACCCTCTCCCCCTGGGGGCAGAGTGTTCTGATCTCTGCAAAGGGTTGTCTGGTGGGTGGGGGGATATTTGTAACCCATTAAGCCGATGCAGGTAAGGGGGGGTGATCTAATGGGGAAGGTGACCCCGTCACTAGGCCACTTCCCCTTGATGAGCCTTGTCTTGTTTTCTTTGGCCACTTAAGGCACTGTCGCTCCCTCTACGTAGAGCAACAGGAGAACAAACCCGGAAGTGAGGCAAAAAAAGGAACACAAGACGCACCCCTGACGCATAGTAGGTAAGACCTTGACTGCAGCCCTTTACACTCCTTCTGTAATGTCCTGGGCGCTACTCACGCCCATGCCTGGGACAGATAAGTCCTACCATAGGGCTCTTCTCTATTGGGCAATAGCATCCCCCTTTACCCGAGCTCTAACTTCACCAATACTTTATAAAACTGCCTTTACTTCCTACATGTTTGGGAGCTAGCTAATAATTAAAGTGAATGCTGTGACGTGGATGTATTTTGTGAGTTAAGATTTATTTTGTAGTGTGTTTTGGGGTTTCTTTGCATGAGGGTAATATTTTGTTTGGGCTGCGCGTGTGTCCCTTATCCTTGGACTTCCCGACATGTGTAGGGCACCTTTGTATAAGTAGCAACTTAACTCTTTTTTAAAAAAAAAAAGTGTTGTTCCACTGAGTTCCTTTTTTTAATTTCAGTATAGCACTTATTTTAAACATATTGTTGTTGGTCGTGGTGTGGGGTTGTGTGCAGTGCCTGTTTGATAGGCATTGTGTTGAATTGTATTATGCTTGTGTTATTCAGAGCATGTTATTCTGAGAGTATGGCCGGTCAAGCTGTGCTCATATGTACAGTCACGTTTGTCTAGGGCCATTGTGGTGGATAGTATTGTGTTCATGCCATTGTTGGTGGGGATGGCTGTGGCTCTTATGCAGTGGCAGTTGTGCATGGCTAATATGCTAAAGTGTATCCCATGAGTGTATTCCAAGCAGAACATCCCCAGCGTATTGATGTTGGGTGTGGTGTGCTCACAGCGTGGGCTTGTATACAGTGACTGTTTTTGTAAGGCTATTGTGTTGAATTGCATTATGCTCGTGTCAGAGGGTATTGTTGCTGGTCATTGTAGGATTATGGTGTGGGCTGCTATGCAGTCCTATAGTTTATGGCTGTTGTACTGAATTCTATTATGTCACTATGATTCAGGCCCTGTCGATGTCGGTCATGTTGTGCATGCAGTGTGGGCTTGTATGCAGTGGCTGTTCTAGATGGCTCTGGAGCTGAATTGCAGTACATGCGTGCTATTTAAGTGTATTCTCTAGGATCTACGTGATCCGACCGCCGCTGATTTTGCCGCGGCCGAAATGTTCGCATGTGAAATGTACAAACCACAAGAGGTTTGTACATTTCCCATGTGAACACACGTTCAAAACCGCTACATACCCACACCCCCACCCACACCCACAACACACCCATGACACACCCCCCATACGCCCCCACCCACACCCCACTTACCTGTCATTGCGTCGCGTGGGTCCCTGCAGCGCCAGTTCCCTTTCACTTCCGTGATCGGGAACGGGCGCTGCAGTGGCCTTTTCTTTTTCTTTTTTTTTTCCAGAGCTGCAGGGGTTTCCCCCGCAACCCGTATAGTGAACGGGTGTTGCGGGGGACACCCCCGAAGCCCCCATTTTTTTTTTTACCGCTGTGAGGCGGGGGTGTCACCCACAACACCCCGCTCACTATACCACCCCCGCAGCCCCTGCAGTCTTTTTATTTATACTTCCCTACAATACTACCACCAAAGGTTCAAACCTTTGGTGTTCGAACCTTTGGTGGTAACATTTTTCTGACTTTTTGTACAGTCAGACCTTTTTTTGTCTGATCGTACAATTCCATTCTCTAGGGTGCTTTGTTCCATGATAGTTGGCACTCCAGACGGGTGGTCTCTTAATCCATCATTTCCGCTGGTTAGTTTCATCTGCCAAATGCCTTCATGTGCTTGTGGTTTATTCATCCATTCATTTGAGATGTTGCTGTGTTTTTTTTTTGTTGGATTGCCACATATTGGTGTCACTTAGTGTACCCTTAACTATTGAGTCTGGACCACTACTCTAGAAAGCAACTACATCTCTATTCAGTGAAAACACTTTGGTGGTAGGGGCATTACACTAACAAATGTCAAATAAATAAATAAATAAATAAATACAATGTTAAGCTTATGCTTTACAAAGCCTGCAAATGAATTGAAAAAACTTAAGATGAAGGGACATTATGTTTGCATTGCAATATCTCAAAACCATGGGAATTCACCAATTATGGGCAGCCGTGCAACCATAGCCTGCTCACTCACTGCTCATTCCGACAAACATGACATCACAGATCAAAACATATATTCCAGCCCTCACCAGTCCAAGTTTGAAAACAGGAGCAAATGACTGCTATATGCCCCTATTTCCCTTTTCCCATCACACTTTGCTGATCCGCAAATCCTCCATGGGAAGTATTTCAAAATATTCATGGGATCATCAACTAATCAAAAGCCACTCCATTCTGATGGGGTGGATATACACCCAGCCAATCAAATCAGAGAATAATCCCTAATAGCCAATCAAGTTCAAACTTTAGAATTTAAAATTACTGATCCAAGGATTTATCCACCAAAAAGCAGATGGCTCGAACTCTCAATGTGGTTAACAACCACTGAACAGGTTATCATGCCTTGTTCTTCCGAGAAAGGGGCGCCTGCTACCTTTGTTGAATTCTTTGAAGGAACTTGGGGTTGGTCACCCTAGGTTACCTGGGGGCAACCAGACTTGGACTCCCTGCTCACTGTGCTTAGAAAGGCTCAGCTTCACCTCACTGATGATGCCCAACAAGGCTGAAACACGTGTATGGGGTTGCTGTTGGTACTCTTGTTCAGAGAGGAATTGCCATAGCATTCCGGTGCTGGACTGCCCATGTGGGCGGGACAAAGACTGATATGCAAATGGATATTTCCCATCTGTGAAAGGTACAGTGAGCAAAAAGCAGATGGCTGTGAACTCTCAATGTGGTTAACAACCACTGAACAGGTTATCATGCCTTGTTCTTCCGAGAGAAGGGCGCCTGCTACGTTTGTTGAATTCAAAATAGACATGTGTCAAAATGCTCCAGATGTTTTCTTTTTTTAAACCTGCACATATTTTCACCAAACCAACCAAACCATTAAAAATGGCACATATCCCATCGCCTCAAAAAGGATTGGTTCAAATTTGTTCAGCATTTTTATATTGTAGATGAAAGGAATTGTATTTGTGAAATGCATCTTTTGGGAACTATCATATACTGGACATAACTTCCCAAAACTATCCGGAACAATTCAGAGGGGCATGCATACTTTTTTGCCAACGTCGGTGCAGATCCGTTGAACGGTGCTAAAGTTCTAAGCATCTCAAACATGGCTCTTCGTATGGGAACCCCAACTTCACCATATCCATGGAGTAGCGGTACATTGCAGGGCTGGGAAGCTGTAGTTATGGTTAAGAAGGAAACCCCTTAGGAAGAGTACTTTTTGGGTGGCTTTTAACTATGGTGCCCTTCGACAAAATTGCACAAGAAATATTTCAAAATAAAATCTAGAAACATCCATCAAGGGAGGGAAAAGTTGTAGGTGGCTTCCAAAATGTGCATTTTGCCATACATTCTCCTTAGGAACATTCTTTGTTGCGCCTGAAGTCCAACCGCTGAAAATATTGGCATCAAATCTTCACAGGGGGTGGCCCTCAGTTCTCAAAAACATACTTATCCAAATTTAATGCAAATCCAGCCAGTGTTTTTTTTTAATAGACGTGCCCATAAGGAGGCACAACATGATTAGTGACTTGGCCCGCCTGTAACACTCCTTGACCAACATGAAGCGTATTAGCCTCCTCATTGTCTACTTGGGGTTCAGGCTTGCAGATACTCTTCTGGGCAGTCCTCAGACCAGTTTGTGTACCTATTACAGGCAGGGTCGGGCAGGGCCTTAGGTTTTTGCTGTGCCCCGCAATCCTTGAGGGGGCTCAAGGGGGCACCAGAGAGGTAAATGTAGCCCCAAAAAACAGTCAACAGGGAGGTTTCTTCTAAAGGGCTCACTGACCTGTACCTGTGGATTGGGTTTAGAACTGCGGATTGTTTCTTCGGCTTTAGTAGCCTGCAGACCCACCAGGTTTATTCCCAGTGTACCACAACCCAGTAGGGGGTTACAATGTAGCCAAGCGAGACCCAGTGGCCCCTGTGGATGGCTTGGCTGGGCCTGTGGCATTGCCTGAAGATATGCCCTGGCTTAGTGTCCAGTTGTCCATGGACCTGCAATTAGCATAAATTGGCCACTGAACCCAGTGACAGACCAGGCCCGATGGCCACTTCAGGTGGCAAGTGGCCCTGGCAAAGCTGCCACTAGCCATGATAGCATGCCCTACAAAAAGACAAAGGATCTGAAATGGTGGCAAATTGGCCACAGGAATGGCTCAAGTGTATTCACATGGCTAAGACACCAATGGTGGCCCATTAACTTGTTATCAGGATAAGGTGACCAGTGGAGCTGGCTTCAGGCCAGAACTGTTGGCTCCTTTCAGTGGCCTGGGGCATGGCCGAAGGTGATGGCGAGGAAAAGAGGGGGGGCAGTTGCCCAAAAATCAGTAATCAGCTGACTGCCGAGAGATCTGGGGTATGCGTGGGATGATGCTGCATCAATCAATGGCGCAATTGACAAATCACGAACAGTTGAAGAAAACACAACTGAGGGAACAGTGTGGGAACATGCAGCCTGGGACCCACCAACTATCTTCGTTTGATGTCCTACTGTATCTGCATGCTTACTGTGGTCATGGACGTCCAATGGGGCAGATCAAATGAAGAACTTCTGAATTTGATGCTGGCTGTGAACTCTTGCCCATCTCTCAATTTATATCTAAATAAATTAAGAGATGGGCAAGAGTGTACTCTCAACATCAAATTCAGAAGTTATTCATTTGGGATATGAAGTGGTTGGAGAGGGAAGGTTAAAGTCAACTAAGAGAATGAGGTGAGTTTCAGTGGAAAGAGAATTAAAGAGTTGCTTAAATTCATCAACAAGTGGTATTGTGGGACCAAGAGGACGATAGATGGAGATGATTAGTGAGGTGGAGCAATAGTAGAGATGGTGATTTCAAAAGTCGTAGGATAGGACGTGGCATTGGATATTTGAGAGGCATTGAGGCGGGAAGAGAGTAGGTGTCCGATGCCTCCACCTCTGCCAGTCAGAGAAGGAGAGTGAATAAAGGATAGTTTGAAGTTGTGTAGCGCCGCCCGGGTGGCAGTGTCAGGTGGAGAAATCAGGTTTCAGCGATAGCAAGGTCTCAGGGGGAGAGCTGGCATGGCAGAAGTCAGTGATAATGGATATTTTGTTGCATAAAGACTGAGCATTCCAGGGTGCAATGTTCAGCTCATGTGGTAAGGAAGAGTAGAGAAGTTGAGTCTCAGAGGAAGAAAGGCAAGGTGGTTAGGTGTTGGTGTAGACAGGGTAGGGCCTGAGTGGGCAAGACCCACTCAAAATCTGTAAAGGCCCACTGAGCAGAACTGTGTGGGCATTCACAGATGTTAATGTCACTGCAGTGGGGCCAACTGCATTAGCTTCAGGCCCCACTTGTTAGACAATCCTGGCTACGCCTCTAGGGAGGTATGGTGAGATCGACGGCTTTGTGTGTTAGAAGTAGGTGAAAGAGGGATGGAGTAGTGGGACTTTTGAGATGTATGTTTTATGATATGGATAGGAAAGGAGGAAGTTGCAGCATGATCAGAGAAAGCATGGGAAGAGGTGAGTAGGAGGAGCAGCAGGAGTGAATGCATTGTAGGTGAGTACTGCAGTGCAGCGAGACAGCACTGTAATTAGCAAGCAAGTGACACAGTTGCAGCAGGGAGGAGGGCAAAGGCTCATAGGCAAAGACGCAAAGAAACTGGTCAATGGCTGGTCTTCACCATTCACTGTTCCACCCTCAACTGGAACGCCACTGGCTGGACGCACCTAGGAATTGAAGAAGTGATTGCACAAGCTCTTGTCACCTGATTGCCTAGTCCAACAGTGGTTGGTCTAGGATGTTGTCCTTGGTGTTGCTAGGATGAGGCAATTACTTTCTGATTGTGGTGCTTCCAGAGGAGCTTCTTGTGGCCTTCAGCTGGAGAGTAGGCCAACTCAAGATGGCCACAGGAAGTGAATGGCAGAGAGCTGACAGAAATCAACATTCCTATATATATATGAGTGAACAGTTTGAGTGTGTGGGGAATGTGTTGATCGAACAGGGTTACATAAGCATCAGTTTAACATGTGAATTCAGCTTCCTAGTGTTGTTAACCCTTTGGGTATCTTTCTAATCTTCGAATTTGTAAACTTCCTCGTTTTATTAGCCAACTAATGAATAACCCACATTTTCTTCTGACTGGGTGGTCAGTCAAAAGACCGAAAAAAAAATCTCGAAATACAATAATCTGGAAAAAAAAATATCGAAAAAAAAAGTCGAATTTTTTATTTATTTAATTATATGCTTTTTTGGGGTCAGGTAAGTAAAAAAAAGGGGTAAAATAAAAAAAAATGAAAAAAAGGGGGGTTGGGGGGGGAACCCCCCCATTTCGAACAAAAAACGTCATTAAAAAAAAATTCTACTTTTTTTTTTTCGACCTTTTCATTTCGAGATTTTTTTTTTCGGGATTTTTTTTTCGGTTTTATGACTATAAACCTCTGACTGTGCTTGGGTGTACATTTCTTTGTTGTGTCTGCTTCTGAACTATTGAATACATTGGGCCCATTGAAAGCTTGGTTCATCCAAAGCAGCCCTCCCTTTCTTCTGGTCTTTCCTCGTGACCTCCTCTGTCTCCATCCGGGAGTTTCTGCAGAGGGGTGCTGACCATCCCCTGTCTTCTTCAATTGTGGTCTGGGATGCTGCATGTTCAGCCACCCACCCAGTTCTGCTGATACCTGCCCCCATGCAGGTTCAACTGTGGAGTTCTGTCTCAGTCTTCTACATTGATTTCTAAGCATTAGACTTTTGTGTTTAGTTTGGGCCATTAGGTGGCACTTTAGCACCACCTATAAGCTGAAACTATTGCATTAGTGTACAGATAGGGAGAAGTGGCATATGAGGAGGGACACAAAGCTTGTAGGTATTGTTTGGTTAAGTGGCAAGCCATTGACTGCCCAGTTCCATGGTAAACCCTAAGGCCATTCCCCTCCACTTCCTGCCGTTCCACGCCCAAAGCACCTCCTCATGGGAACTGTTTGAGCTACCTTTAAGCCTTAGCATCAAACTTTGCACTCACAGTATCGCAGTATCTCAAAGTAGCCTTCTGAGAGTAAACATGCTACAGGTGTAAAACAAAAAAAAATCTTAACCAGGTACTCCTGCAACCACTCAATTTATAAGCCTATGCATGTTCTTCACTAAAGTCCTGTTAAAAACATTAATTGGCAAAGTCACCAGTTTTGCTTTTTGATACATATTTGGCATTTGCCAGGCACTGCTATTGGATGCCCAAGTACTAGCACCATTTTGCACCTACTACCATCAATGACCAGCTAATACCACTACTGTAGTGCCGGGCAAATACCTTTCCCCTGCCTGCACAAAAGCCCAAACTGTTGGCATTGTTCACAGTGTGTTTCCTGTACAGCGCTGTGATACCCCGTAGGAGGCGAAAACGTCACTCTTTGCAATGCATGCAATTTGCACTTACTTTTAAAGGACCCTCATATTTGTGACCAGTGGTCTGCACCATGGGCTGATCACCAGTGCCAGAGAATGCACGTGCATGCTGCGGCAATGCTGCTGTGCACCGGGCAGATGTTTCTGAGTAGCCATGTCTGCCCTCTTCCTGGTTGGTGCTGATCATTATCCCAGCTGTGGCATCGAGCACCATGAACATTGGAGTTGTCAGCCATGGCTGTGCAGGGCTGCTGCAGGTGAAGTGGGTTGCAATGCATATGAACCCCCCCTCTCCCCCCCCGGGGCAGACCCCAGGTTATGGTGACATTGAAGTTAATCCTGTGCGGCACAGGAAAGCCATATTAGCAGCAATTTCCTACAATTAAGATAATCACTGCAAACCACTGCCCTTCTGCTCCCCCGAGTGATAGAATAGGTGTATGCATAACATGGTAGTCATCTGCCTTCCTGAAGTAGTGCAAGGCCTGGCCCAGCTTAATAAGCAATTGGCTTATGCACCTGTTATCGCCATTCCTCAAATTCTCTGTGATTTCATCGAGGAGATTTGGTTGAAGTCAAATCATCACTTTTTATTTAAATTTGAATCCATTTGGCCGCAAATAAATGTGGGGGACATCCCCCCACCCCCCTACAAACACTCTCTCCCACCTTAATTATTATCCTTACTCACCCCCAACATATTGCGGCCAAATTTGGCCGAAAAAAATCAATGAGCCTCATTACACGGTAGGCGGTAAGGGTTTACCGGTACCGGTATTTTACCGGTACCGGTAAACCCTTACCGCCTTACTACGAGGTCCCTTTGCGGGTTGGGGAATTTAACACCTGCTTTTTGCAGGCGTTAAAAACCAACCCGCAAAGGGACCAGGGAGCTAATTACGGTACCGCAATTTGCGGTGCCGTAATTAGCACCTTCCCAATTCCCATTATGCCCTATGGGGCAAAAATGGGAATGGGGAAGGGCAATGGTGGAAGGAGGAATTACCGCCCCGCTAACCTTGGATTGGGGTGGTAATTCCCCTTTCCACCAAGGCGGTGTCGGTATTTTACCAGCATGAACCATGGCGGTAATAGCGCCATGGTTCTCCGCCTACCGTGTAATGAGGCCCAATGAGTTTGGCTTCGATCATACCTCCTGCGATTACAAATTCCTACCCCACCTTTCATGCTTGCGATGTATGCGTGCCTTCGTGCAAGTTTCACATTGTTTTAACATCTTACGAGCAACATTGCGACAATGGTGCTACTACTAAAAGTATGTGGTATATCAAATAGCACGTATTATTAAAATACTACTCATTTTTAAAATACGACCTGGTAATGGGTAGGATCACATGGACTAGTCACCGCAAGGGGTGCATATAAAGTACATCATGGGGTAAACAGGAGTTATAATGAGTTGGTAATTTAAAGAATATAAGGTCTTTAAAATACCACATGTTTTTAAAATACCATCTAATAGTGTGTTGGGATCACATGGGATTCTAACTACATGTGGCACACAGTACATCTTGGTGTAAATGAGTTATTATTAGGTGGTAATTTAAAGAATACAAGGTCTTAAAAATACCACTTTTTTAAAATAGTACCTAATAATGGATTGCGACCACATGGGATATTTACCACATGGGATGCATAGAAGGTACAGCATAGGTACTTATGATTTATAATTTAGGTGCTAATTTAAAGAATGTGAGGTCTGTGAAATACCGCAAGTTTTTAAAATACCACCTAATAATGGTTTGGCATTACACGGGTTCGTGTGGGTACATAGAAGATATGGCATGGGGTGAATATCAGTTATCATTTGGTGCTAATTTAAAAAATGTAAGGTCTTTAAAACACTGGCTAATAATGGGTTGGGTTCACCTGGGATATTTACCGCATGGGGTACATAGAAGGTACGGCATGGGTAAATATGTGTTTTAATTAGGTTCAGAATAGGAGGTTTTTAAATTACTGCATGGTTTTACTGTTACCTCCACACACATATTATGGGTCTAAACATTCAAGGACAGCTTCTGACCTCAGTGCTAACTCCTTTTTCCCGCTGCTTGCACGCGTTTGCTTTCCAACCTTGACAAGTATTTTTCTAACATAGGTCCTGAGGCCAAACATGTTTATTATCCGAAAATGAAAGAATAAAATAAATGCCGTCCAGTTTTAGAACATAATAAACTGTATCAGAATATTTTTCTTTAGTCACCTCAGAATGGCAAAAGGATAATGACGTTTTGTGCAACCAAAGGGTGGTATCTGTGAGTGTGTTGTTGTGAGTATGCAGAAGTAGGCCTCATGGAATGTTATGAGGTAGGCTGGAATGAAGGGGGCTGTGAGGTTCCATGGATGCCAGTTCAGGCACTTAGAGCTGAGAGAGGAACCTGAGTGGATGCATTGTTCCCACTCTCCCACTGCTGACCTCTAGTGCTGACCTCTAGTGCTGTAACTAAGATGAAATAAAGCAACCTTCTCTTGTGTACTTACCTGGGTCTGGTCTGGTTCCTGCTCCATGTTCTTTATCAAAAGTGTGTCTTTTGTGTTCACACTGCATTAACAGGTTATCACTCTAAAATGTCTACTTACTACCTCTTGGGCTTTTCAAATCAGCATCAGCTGAAAAAGGCCTTTCGCCATTATATATTTGTTTCCCCACAGATGGCCTAGTTTCAATTTGTAACAATGCAGACTGGTAGCTAGGCAACGAGCAAGAGTGGCAGCATATCCAAGCAAGGGGTTCCATACTTATCAGATAGACAACGAGAGCAAAGCCAGAGTTATCGATGGTGTCACATAAACCTCCATTAAGCAGGTGACCATCTACTATTTTATATTGTGTTGTTCGATGTGTTTTCATAGACTGCTTTCTAAAGGCCAGTAGTTTATGTGTGCAACTTTGGGTCGACGTGCAGTTTTTTATTTTTTATTTAAATGGGGGATTCCCCCATGGTCCCCAAGAAGCACCTCCACCACGGGCCTCCTACTCTCACATACACTTATAAATGTATATGTGTAGTTAATTGGTATATTTTGACCAAAAGTGCCCAAATATGCTGACGTTTAAACAGCAGTCTTTGAAAACACGTATTATGATGCTGTGTCTGTCTACCTCAGAATTCCTTTCTCCACCCCATGGTCTGTCCCCATGGATCAGCAGTATGGGGGGCTATGAGGGGGGCATAAGGGGCGCAAACATATTCTAGGCAAAAGAGAATGACTGGGGACTGCCACCCTTCCCGCCTCAGTTCATTCCCCACAACCAGAGGTCTCTGTAGACAGAAGAAATGCAGTTTACCCCTGCTGTGGGCGAAGCGAGGGTCTTAATACAAGACAGGCCACGGGCATTACCTGAATTGGTATTGCCCCCTCCAACAGAGCAGCATACTGCTGTTAGTACCCCTGCCTACTGGATCGGGGCACTAATACAATCTTTTCAGAAGTTGTGAAATGCCGTCAGTGTTTCGCAACTGAAAAAAAAGAAAAAAAAGGCTGCTGTGTTGTCCCTTCTCCCTTTCCATGGTGGCCATTCAAAAAAGGAGAAAAAAGTAAATAAAAAAGATTGCCGTCATAAAATGGGGCTGCAGTATTATATGTAGTCCCTTTGCCCTTTCCATGGCAGCCATTGAAAAGTAATATAAAAATTCCAAGCGTGTTTCTAAGGACGATCTGGAGAATTGTGTTAGTGCACAACGCAAAGTTGGATTTAAGAGGGGGTTATGCTTGGTGGCTTTTCTGCCCTGGCATCACTAGGCGGTGTGCCCTATGTTAAACACCAGAATGTACATTCTTGGACTGCCCAATCTGAGCCAGGAGTGGCCCAGTCAAGAATAGACAGTGTATAATGGTGAATGTTGCAGGTAAAAGAAAGTCAGGGAGTGGAGTGGTCAAACTAATATAATAAACTAGAAAGCCAGGCTTCTTCCATGTCATGTTATTCTAAACTTTATTTTATTTTATGGTCAGACAGTGTAGAACCTTACCTGGGAATAGGCTACCAAAAATACAGTAATACGTACCCATCTACAGTGAGAACATACACCCCCAGCTGCCTGTGCAGGCTGTGTTCATTAGTTTGTGTGAAAGGGGGATATGGCTGTACCACAAGCAGAGCAGGTAGGGCGAGAAAGGACAGGTGGCTTTCATTCTCTATGCATTGACAGCCTGGCAACCTTTTGTGTGAAATGCTTCAATGGTGTGAGTATATCTTTGGTCCAGAAGCAGTCAATGTATGAAACCTTCCACAACCTCGCAGTGGCAATGTGTGCGTAGCTGGGGCGAAACTATGCACAGGAAAACTGGGGCGCCAATCAGCTTGTTCATTGTGGCCCATTAAATCAAGCAGATAGGGAGCAGTTCTGAGAAGTAATTGTCAAGTGGGGGTTACAGGGACTCCCCCACATGACAATGCAAAATGTGTTGGGAAATACTTGTCATTTTAACACTCTTTCAGCCGTATTACAGTGCTAATGTCTCCAAATTCATTAGTATTTACCACCTTGATAGCTGCTGAATTGCGGCCTGTCTCTAGTCTGAATTCCCATTAGACTGCATTTGAGAACGCAGGATTTACCACTAGTGTTATTGGCTTCGGTTTTTTGGAGGTACTACCTCAATATCGCAATGCAGAAATATATAATAAAATAGAAGGTATCTAGCTGCAACCAGCGTATCACATGCTGCTCCAGCTCTCTTCCTCTCACTTTCTCTGTCCTCCCTTTCTCTCTCTATTTTTCTCTCTGCCTCCTTCCTTGTTTTTGTCTCTCTCTGGGTGAGGCACATGTTATCAGTTGTGCTCTCCCTCTGTCGGTACATTCTGTTCCCCGCTCTGTTCATTCTGTCTTTCAGAGCTGGCTGGTATGCTCTTTCTCTCTCTTTGTCTCTCTTTGTCTCTCTCTCTCTCTCTCTCTCTCTCTCTCTCTCTCTCTCTCTGTCTCTCTCTCTCTCTCTCTCGGTACAGTCCTTTCTGTCTTTTTCCAATGTAAATCTCGCTCTCTCTCTCTCTACCTCTATCTCTCTCGGTACAGTCTCTTTCTGTCTTTTTCCCAATGTAAATATGTCTCTCCCTCTCTCTTTCGTTTTCTCCCTCAATTCTTTTGTTTGTGTGGTCTTGAGGACTTGTGTTTGCTATATGTCTTTTGGCCAGTGTGATCTGTTATTATTTCTCCCTAAATACCTCTCTCTCTCAGTCTCTCTTTCTCTCTGCCTCTATTTCGTTCTCACCCTCTCAGTCTCGTTTCTCTTTACCGCTGTGTGTTTTTCTCTTCCTCTCTCTCTCTCTCTCTCTCTCTCTCTCTCTCTCTCACACCCACACACACTTTGTCCCTCTCTCCATGTCTATCTCTTGCTCTATATGTGATTTTCTCCATCTCTTACTATCTGTGGGTCTCTCACACTCTCTTTGTCCCTGCTTTCTCTCTCAGCCCCTTGACCGCCCCTATTCTCTATCTTCCCGTGTGTGTCCCACAATTAAATATTGCCTCCGTGCTCACAGAAGAAACAGATTATTAGTTTTAAACAGAACACAAACCTTTTTAAGCCAGGAGAACATTACGAGAGACAAAGTAGTGTATATTTTCTGCAAAGGAAGCTAGTAAAATATAAATAATATTTTTTTTGCATACATTTTTCAAACCCTCCTGTAGAGGAGGTCCCCCGCATGACCCGCACTCAAATCGTTAATTTTGAAGTACTAGGAACTTTCACTCCAAAATATGTGACGTATGATGAGCAAATAAACCAGCAGAGAGCCACAGTGGGGCTTTTGCCCAGTACCTATCAGACTGACAGCACCTATTGAAGTACCTGCACATAAGAAACCTTGGTCAGTAAGGTACCCATTGAGGAAACCATATCGACAAGTGAGACAAACTGACGATTGCCAAAACACAATGCCTGAAGAAGCCACGAAAGTCCTAAAGGAAGACGAATGGTGACGTCACAAGAACCCGGACTGACTCACATATAGAAGATATGACAACCTGCGAATGACGAAAAGAGACGAAACACCATGGATAAGTGACATCCTGAGTTTAAAGTGAAATGAGTGATGTCAAATGTAAAAAGCTTATGCCATAAGCGTGATGAAGAAATGCAGCCAGTTTACACGTGTGAAACTACAAGGAAGCTGAGAAAATCGTGTGGCTTGCTTATGCCTAGTAGTAAGATAGATTGCGGCAAGCGCCACCTATCCATATCTACCTCACAAAGGAGCATTTTATATAAGTATAATTCCACTATGCACAAGAGCAGAATCAACTAGAGGTTACTAAAGGTCTCAGGAGAGGAGCCCCTCAGCACACAAATCGAAAACTAAAAACAGAGAGAAACTCAGACGCATGCAAATCATGCCAAGAAGCCAAGGTCGTATCGGCTGAAATAGACCAACAGTAGATACAATTAATGAAGCAAAGAACAGAGTACCCTGTTCAGAGAGATCAAGATAAGGCGCAGAAGGCAGGTGGTGGGCAAAACTAAATCAAATACACAAATTGCATGGAGAATGAGATGATTTCACAGTGTCTGAATCACGTGACCAGCCAAGCGAGAAGAGATGGAGCTTTCACACCTACGTGTGGCCTTATGCCATGCCCAGATATCTGACTTTTCCATACAGAGATACAGTCTCGAGGCCAACCACAAAGAAATAATTGACACATGACCACTGAGGTGATGATTGATTGTAGCAATAATTGGAGGAAGGCTGGTGGAGCAAGCGAGCACCCTGCACCTGTCCGGCTATTCTGCACGCTGCTAAGCTAGTGGAAAAGTATGAGTGGGGTTGGTGCCAACCCAATCATAATGGACCAAGTAATCTAGGGTCCTACAGTTAGTAGAACCAATGAGACGTCGTACTTTTAGTGATGTCCTCAGTAACCATTCTGAAGAAGGGCTTAGATGTCCCACCTGACACTGTTCATCCAATCCCCTCACTCCGTTACCATATACAGATATAGCACCTATATTAAAGTTACCTTCCTATAACCAATAGAATTGCATGCAGCATTTTAAGCGTTACATGTCAACGATGATGAGTTTTTAGTATAAGAGATGTGTTTTTTATGAAATTTGTTGGAGTTGTTGAAGCGAGAAGGAAGATCAAGCAATAGCTGATGTTCATGAACTCCAAGATTTTTGTACTTGTCATTAAACGGACTGCCTTTGCCAAACCATTGAGTTGTCATTATTGATTTGATGCTAGAGTATTAATATGCATCCCCATCCATCTCACGGGTGCTTCTACTCATCTTAAAGTGCTATTGGGCAACCCCCATCTTTATGGGCCCGTTGGGGTCGTAGTACACACTCCCTTCTGACATTTTTGCAATGTTTGTTTCTAATGATCACATCTAGTTTATATTGTAGTCAGTCCTTCATATCAGCTGCATGATCAGGGCAGCGTGGGAGCCTTTATATTGCTTGACTTGCCCACCACCTCCGATACCATCGATCACGCTGTTCTGCTCAATCGTCTTGCAGGAGCTGGCCTATCTAGTGTCGTTTTGACCTGGTTCACTTCCTTTCTTTCTGATCAAACTCAGTCTCTTTCTCTACCGCCTTTTCTGCTCTGACTGCTATTTCCTGTGCTGTCCCCCAAGGGTCTGCCGTCTCCCCAGTATTGTTTCATGTGTATGTTTAGCCTCTTCCTAAGCTCATCTTCTCTCACAGCTTTTGTTGCTATGCTTAGGCAGTCGACACCCAGGTTTTGTTCCAGTTACATCTATCCCTGCCTGAGACTGTGACTAAAATTAGGGTCTGTCTTGAAGCCGTGGGGGAATGGATTTGTAAAAACTGGCTTTTGCTGAACAGCAGTAAGAAGGATGTGCTTGTGGTGGGTTCTCCTGCTGCAGCTACTCGTTGATCACCTCTTTTCAGGCCTTCCTCACTGGGCCGTTGTCGTACCTCAGTCCCTGTTCTGAAAAACTTGGTGATTAAAATGATATCATCTTGCTCTATGGCAGCCCAGATTAGTACGGTCTGCCAGACCTTTAAACTTTAAATTCTGCGTAAGGTTCTTAATTTTCTGTCCCCTCGTCTTCATGCAACTGTGGGTTTTTCTGTTATTTATTTATTTCATTTCTTATTATGCTCCTCATGCCCATGGCCCTCAGGGCACACAAATAACAGAAAACAAGACAAAAAGGCAGACTAACACCAAAGGAAAAGGGATACCGGTAAGAGACCCAGTTACTGAATGAATAGATATGTATTGACCACTCTCTTGAAGACAGAAATGGAGTTGGCCGCTTTTATTTCCAGTGGGAGGGCGTTCCTTTCTTTGGGAGCCTGCACTGGGAAGCTATCACCACCAAACTTTGCTAGTTTGAACCAAAGCTGTTTGAATTTATGGCCATCACTGGACCGAAGAGAATGGGAAGGGAGATCAGTGATCATTTGTTCAGTCAAGTACACAGGTGCAGTCAATGTCCACCACTTATAGGTTAATGATAGGACCTTATGAAAAATCTGGTGTTTAACAGCTAGCCAATGTAGGGCCCTTCTAGAGTCTGTGGCATGGTCCTGTCTGTGCAATCCCAAAATTGCGCGCACTGCACCATTCTGGGCTGTCTGCAGGGACTGAAGGTTAGCCTGTGTTGTTCCTGACGACATGCTGTTACAATAATCGAGCCTTGAGTTCACCAAGGCAGAGGCAAGAATGGATCTGTTTTCAAGGGTTAGGTATGGTCTGATGTAGCTCAGTAGCCTGACCACATATCCACAAGAAGAACTAGTATGGGCTACATAGGCCTTCATGTTCGGTTCTGCATCCAGATACTGTGGAACTCTCGCTCTCGTCCTCTTTGGGTTTTGTATGAGTATTTTTCCTCCAGGCTCTCTTAAAATGTATCTGCATTAGTTCCTCCTGTCTATTTCGTATTTATGTTAGCAACAAGATGCCCTTGGGTGTACGTTGCACTCTATACATTCTGAAAAGATAAGGTATTGTAGTTATAAAAAGAACATTACACTTGTTTTTCAGAACAAAGCATATTATCAAAACCTAGAATAACCATATAAACTATATTATATTATAATCTTTTGAAATACACCTCTGAGAAAGTGGAAGGGTACAAATAGCACCAATGGGTGTCCCTGGCTTCTTTGCCTAAAATCAGAGGGGAGTTGGGAGCACAGGACTGACCACAGATCTTTATATTTGACACTATTGTCTGATATAAAATGTGTGTATGCTTCAGTCAATAGGTACAACATGTACACTTGTTTTGGTGCTCATTTCATTTTCCACAACAGCCACCATAACATTAATGAGTTTGAATATAGTGAGCATATATATTAATTTCAGGATTTGACGGTTAGGATAAAATGGCGGTCAAAGTTATCACTTCATTAGTGTTCCAGAGCCCAATTAAACTTACATTTTAGAAGAGGACGGGAATACTGATTTCAGGGTAAGGTGGGGGTGTTGTGTATTTTGAATTTACTATTAAAGTCTAAAGAATGCATGAAAGATGGTGCCAAGACAATATATACTTATTATTCAGCAAGATGGCATATCCTCGCTTGAACATTTCAAGACAAGGATCCATTCTCTTTAAGACACTTATACATTTACATTCTACAGCAGTCCCCAAAAAATCGACCTTCTGGATGCCCATGTAAACATTCTCACATTTCAACCATCGATTACCAGGTTCACAAAATCCTCTAACCATAACACTTTGTTTTATGCAACACCAACCCACCGGAAGAACGCAATCAAGAGTGTACCTTACTCAATATTCCTTACAGCAAAACACGTCACCGGGCAATTGGCAACAAGAAGATTACATTTCAACAAAGAGGATATTCAGAAAGAAATTGCAGACAGTTATGAAAAAATTCCAGGATTCACAGGGAACTTACTTGTTTGTGGCTACTAAAAAGAATTGAGCATTTCTGAGAATGTACTGCAGGCTTACATTCCACTTACCACAAGATGAAAAACAATTTGCCTTGGAGTATCTTTCATAGTGAACCTGAGTAGAACTCTCACTGAAAGACAAACTACTCCTACATTAAGAAGGTGTCTGAAATCCTCACTAGGGCGACTGTATCCACTCGACACCATGCAGTGCTTTATACAGGCTCCTAAGAAAGGCACGATTGCATGTCAAGCATGACATTTTGCAGCAGCATCACTAAAGGTGACCATATCATGGTTCCCTCAACTGGAAAAAAGAAAATCTTCTAAATACGACACGCTAGGTAGTTTACAGCCGGAACAGCCCGTTCATCGAACAATCGGTCGCAGCGACATTTAGAAAACGTAAAGATTAATGGAATGCAAATCAGACAATAGAAATTCAAGTTTGATAACTAGCAGGACACAAAGTCACCTACAAGTGCAGTCACTGGAACACATCAAACCACACGCAAGACACAGGGACAGAGCTTTACCCTTTACCAATTTCGGCTGGGTGATATTGTATGTAAATATGTGCTCTGTAAAGCGCTTTGGATTAAGGCGCTATATAAATAAAACATAATTATCATTATCATCATTATAAAAGAGAAGGATATTGCACATTAGGCAGAGAGGCATCAGCCAATCAGCTGATGGGCAACGGAGGCTTTCAAGCTTGGCCAGTGACACCTCTCTGCCTTTATTTTTCATGCTCAGTCACTCACTTCCCCCAAAGCCTCCACTAAGCCCCTTGTCCCTGCTACCCTGTTCCTCCACACCCCTGCACCCACCCTCCTTGCAATGCCTCCTACTAGTTAACCACATCTTTTGGCCCCTTGCCAACCTTCTGCAAATCCCACCCATCTTGTTACAAATTGCTTAATTATAACACTGGACAGTTGGTGAGGTATTGTATAGGCTGGGCCAGCAGAGGGCCTTAACCATTGTTGCAAAGTTTGATGTTTATCAACCAACATTACGCCTCAATGCTCAATATTTCCGTTAGACAATATTCCAGAAGGACGATGACCAATGCGAGGTTCTGGGTACGTTGTCCAACTCTTTTCGTTTGTTTCTAACCATGTCTTTAACCTGTTCTGTACTTTGGCCATATTATAATGACATTACAGACCAGGGCATTAACAGGTGTAATCATTGACCACAGGCCCATAAATTGGTTGTGGCTGATTACGCATGTCACAGCCTTCCGCATGCTCTCCAATGCCTCATTCACTATCAATCCCTGTTCCCTAGCATACTGTATTGATGTTTTGCTCAATATGGTTTCTTGTGACTTTGTAAGATACTTGTTTAGATCACCTTTTATCAAATCTAGAAAATTGAGCATTGTTTCTATTTTCATTTTTTTTGTGTTTGACATCTAGCTTTAATATAACTTCCTCTTTTCTTACCTTTTATATCAATAACTTCATTATTAATTTTATATCCTCCCACTTAAATTGTAACATCTCTTTAGACATGGATATCTTGCATCGACAACAGTTTGATGTTTCCTCGGAATCGCTTAGAGAAGCGTTAATTGTGCCGCTTCCTACGCCCAACAAGCCAGGGCATAGCTGCGGCTCCTATAGGCCTTTGTCAATGTTGAACCAGGATAGCAAGATATTGACGGCGGTCCTGGCCAATAGGCTGCGTAGAGTTATTAGCAAACTGATATACCCGGACCAGACAGGTTATGTCCCCAGCCGAAATGTAACCCACAACCATAGGCGACTCCACCGGGTGATTGAAGAGGGAAACAGGAGCGAGGGGGAAATGGCGGTGGTGTCCCTAGATGCAGTCAAAGCTTTTGACTCAGTGAGGTGGCCATGGCTGCTGGAGGCCCTGAAAGAATACGGGATGGGGCCGGGTTATGTTAGGTGGGCAAAATTACTATACAGTGAACCACTGGCCAGGGTGCGCACAGGATCGGTGATGGCCAGGGTGCGCACAGGATCGGTGATATCTGAGAGATGGCAACTCAGTAGGGGCACCAGACAAGGGTGCCCCTGGTCCCCGATGTTATACATTCTAGCCCTGGAGCCCCTGGCAGTGTACCTCAGACAACAATATGAAATGGTTGGTATTGAGGTAAGAGGAGAGAAACATCTAATAACCTTGTATGCTGACGATTTACTACTATACTTGAAATATCCGGAGGAAAATCTTCAATATATTCTAGAGGTTATGAAAAGGTATGCAGAACTGTCCGGCATAGCGGTGAACCCCCAAAAATCGAGCATGTTCCCATTGGGGAGCTACAGAGGAGCCCCTCTGGAGCGGTTGCCAGTGTTGTCCGTACCATGGGCGGTTGATTCCTTACGCTACCTCAGAATAGATGTGTATCACACGGTAGAGGAGGAACACTTGCATAATATCGAGGTGGCTGTGGGAAAAATCCGAACAAGTATGAAGTTTTGGGAGAAGTTGCCGCTGGCGATGATGGGACGGGGGGCGATCCTCAAAATGGTGGTCCTGCCCAGGCTGTTACATTTCTTCAGTAATATACCATACTTGATAACCAAAAAGTTTTTTGTCAAACTGAATAGCATGTGCAAAGACTTCCTATGGCATGGCACTCGCAATAGAGTGGCGCTATGGAAGCTGCAGAACTTTCATGATAGAGGGGGCATTAAGCTGCCAAATTTTGAGGCCTATTATGTAGCTGGTCAGTTGCAATATGTAACCAAATGGCTTTCTGATGAGGTAACTCCTGAATTTAGGCTGTTTGGACAGGACTGCACTCCGTTTTACCTAAAGGAGATTATCTGGGTGCCTAGACTTGAAATGAAAGAACGCCCGGGTATGATGTTGCTTGGGTGGAAGATGTGGCGCAGAGTATGCCGACTGATGGAGAACCCGTACCCGTGTTCCCCACAGGTGCCGTTAGTCGCCTTGGCTGGGGGAGACAACCAACTAAGAATGATAATCAGGACCTATTGGGAATCGGTCGGGCTGGTCACATTGGGAGATGTATGGCAAGAGGGGATCATTAAGGATTTCGAAGAACTGGGAGAAGAGGCAGGCTTGCACAGAGGCCAATATGTCACGTATCTTAGGCTAGTGCAGATTATTCGTAGAACCTGGCCAGAGACTGTACTGGCAGAGGAGCCAGACGTCATAATGGGAACAATATATGACATATCTGAAGGAGGGCACGAGATCTCTAGATTGTATGAGATGGTGATGACCCGGGTGGGGGAGGATTTGACTCATTTGAGGCTGGACTGGGAAGCGGAGGTGGGGGCACAGATGACCGATGGGATGTGGCAGCGTGCTATGGGATACCACAAGAAGGTGTCCAGAAACGCCAGATTGCAGCAGATACAGTTATACATAATGCATAGAGCCTATATGACCCCGAAGAGAATATCTAAGTTTGTAAAAGCAGGAAGACAAGCATGCCCAAAATGCGATGAAGAAGACGCTGATATGACACACATGTTCTGGTCTTGCCCATGGTTGAAAGTTTTTGGGGGGAGGTGGCACAAAAACTAGCAGATAAAGGGGTCACGCTCAACATAGATACGGCCTGGGCCTGCCTGTTGGGAGGGTTTCCCAGACCACGGAATACTAAACATGTTGGGAAACTGAGGGACCTGGCATATGTGCTTGCAAAAAGAAGGATTGCCATGGGCTGGAAGCAGTGCCACAAGCCACGGGTTGAGGTATGGTGGCGGGATTTGCAAAAATGGGCGGAGGCTGAAACGGTAGTATGGCAGGAGGCATGTAGCAAGTGCGGGGAAGAAGAAGTGGGTAACCTAATGGCATGGAGAGTGTTAATAACAGGACTGTTTGGCACAATAATGGATTCTGCAGCTTCGGAAGGAAGCGATACCCGGCCAGCAGATACAGAATGAGAAACGCAAACAAGCTCTGGAGGGGGGAGGGATTTGGGGAGCAGTAATGTGCATTAATTGATGTTCACGAGTCTGTTGTAAATAATGCTGCAAGTTTGGTTTGTATTGTTTATTTGTTTTCAAATAATAAAAACTTTAAAAAAAAACAGTTTGATGTTTCCTTTTGTACAAGTATGTCTACATTTCTATTTTTCAGGTAGTACTTCTAGTTCCTTAGTGAAGTATATATTGTCAGCCATTTTGATTTAATGCTTCAAGGATTTCCAGATCTACCATTAACATGTTAGGCAGAGATGACAATGCGGTCATGCAGTTCCTCGTGTTACGTAGGCCTGGATTTAGAGATTAGGGGCACCCTATCTCATGTGACCACCAAACCACTCACAAATTTAGAACCTGGTTGTGGGATCTGTTGCTCAAATCTTCCCTATCGTCGTAACACAGTTTGATTCGAGTAAATTATATTCAGAGATTGCTTTTTGTGTTGGAATCGATCCATAGTATTGGGATCCTGTTAATTTCATCCTTCAAGATTCCACAAAATATGTTTTTTTGTGTTGTTTCCCAAATAAACATCACATTTTATTTTGTTTTCTGGAATGCAACCAATTAAAAAGAGAGGTGATAGCCTAATGTCTCTCGGCTGGGAAAGAAAACATATATATAAATCGACAGGCACTTCACAAAGGATTTTTTGTTATTTTTTGTGTTAACACCAAAGCATTGTATTTGGAGTATTGGACCAAAGATAGTCTGAGACAACTCCTATTTCTTTAGGTTCAGAGGCGTATTTCTTGTTATAAACTCCGTTCCTCAGATTTTAATACACAATCCCTTCTAATGTTGGGATCAAAAATGTGGCCTGGCTCGAAGATCTCTCTGATCCATATCTGTCTAGTCAGGTCACACAAAAAAGCCGACCGGTTTCAGTGGTGTCAGAGTTGTTAGAACCACTTTCTTCAGGGCTAGAGAGGCCAGCACTGATTAATGTGTCGTCGAATTGCTTCTTCTTATGGTGATGAATCTGTGATATTCATAGGAGGTCGCCCCATCAAAGATGAAAAACTCCCATATGTCAGGGTCCTGGATTCACCCAGATATAGTTATTTAGAGTGTCCTGAATCCAAAGTTATTGTGCATTCCTTGCAAAACCTTAAATCGGTTGCATCGGGTCCCGTATTCTCAAGGCTTCCTCCATACATTTAACTCTTGGAGTCCTGATACCGCCTGGAAACTGAAAAAGATCAAAGAGAAAACTTTATCTTGCCGGCGGTATCAGGACTCCAAGAGTTAAATGTATGGAGGAAGCCTTGAGAATAAAATGTGTATTTTATTAATTTAATACATGTTTTCCATAAAAAAAGTTTTAGAAAAATAAAGTAAATAAAGCACACACAAAAATTCAAAAAATCTTTTTACACTAGATATTTAAAAACACAAGTGTATTTGATATAGAACAATTCCCCGGTTAAATGCCGGTTTCCCATTAGCGATATTTTGGTCCGGGGTCCTGGTGTTTTATCTGTTGTTAGTTACTTGACTTGGTTTCACTTCTGTAGGAAGACAAGACTGTGTTTTGTATGTGTATACGAAAGGAAGTTGTTTGGTGAGTTATGGGTTTTGTATCTTGTATTGTCAGTGATAAGTGCTTCTCGGAAACCCAACCAACCAAGGAAATACACATCCAATTCTGGCTATCCATCATGAACTTCGGCACGCTCACGCCGTAATTAGTCCCTAAATCAAGATTGCTGAGTCTTATAATCAACAACATTATTATATCTTACAAACCTCACATAGCCAAGAAGAAGAAGACCCAAATAGCCTAGTTTCAGCTAACAATCCTGCGCAAAATAAAAACTTCAGGACCACCACCTATCCAAGCATTAATTCTGTCAAACCGGGATGTATCAATCACAAAATAAAAGGTACCTGGTATTCTCACGGTCCTCCAGGTGCACTAAATGTAAATATAACAAATTGACCTGTGAGATTGAGGATGCCAAAAAACTATTTGATCTTGTTTATACAAAATATATCACTTTATTTACAAATTAGAAAACATTTGGTGGTACTTTATCAACATATGCTTAAAATGATCCCAGAATATATACGCACATTTTAGTTCACATTCCATTCAATTCACTCCATCATACACACACATTCATACATATATATAATGTACTACTCAACAGTACGTGTTTCAAATGGTCATATAACAAATGTTATTGTCGACACGTGTTTCTGTCGGAACACAGCGGGCTACCAGCTATAGCCTAAATAGGTTTGTGCTAGATGAATACCAAACAACATATATGCATACCTATATTGTACCAACAAACAATTTCAAGTTACACCATCTGTTTACTTCATTGGTTGCTCCAATGAATGGTTCAGTTTCACACCCTCTGATATACAGAAATCTTTCAGGGGACAGCGCGGTCATCAACAATATTTTAGAAAACTAAGGAACAGGTAAAAGGCAGATGTATTTCAACATGAATCTGATCAGCCAGACACATAGGGCCTCATTAGGACCCTGGCGGTATGGGGTTAACGGTGCCGGTAGAGCTGCTGGTGCCGTTAACCCCATACCGCCGCATTACGAGGTCCGTTCGCGTGACCCGCTCTGGATGCCTGGTTTAACCAGACAGCCTTAGCGGGTCCCGTGAGCGGCCCAGCATGCTAACAACAGGCCCGTCATTAACGGGCCCGTTGTTAGCATACTCCCCATTTCCATTGACCCCTATGGGGGCTCGAATGGGAATGGGGATGTACCGGGTTCGGGTTCCCTGAATGGGGAAATACTTATTAAGGGCATGGCTACCTCCAAACTCATAATGAGGCCCACATAGCAAATTCTGGGCATGGTGCAAACACACCTCTCCCCCATGGCATGTATAAACATGAATCTCCTAAAGACCCACTCTGTTAGCACTTAACTACCATTTGCCTGCCTCACAAAATATCCATCATCTTCACCCACGTTGAACAAGACAATGGGCAACTCTACGACCAATAACCACCACCGGTTGAGCGTACTGATGTACGGTATAGAAAATCCTGGACATGTGCAAACACACCTCTCCCCATGACATGCATGAAAAGGATACCCCCCAAAGGCCCACTTTGGTACCACTTAACTACCATTTGCCTGCCTACGATTTCATCTCGGGAGGATAGCTCAGCGGCAACGTACTCGTCTTGGAAGCAAGACGACAAGGAGCAACACAGGTTTGATTCCCGGGTCCGCGCTTAGAAACCTCTGGGTATTAAGCGTGTGATAACTAACCAATCATATCATATCCCCGAGTATCCATCATCTTCAACCCCGTTGAACAAGACCATGGGCAAATCTACCACCAATAACCACCACCGACCATCCCTGTGTCGATGCAAGAATCAAGCAGAACTTGCACACATTTATTGGAAAAATTGGATCTCTGGCCTTTGAAGGTGTTCTGTTAACTCTTGTCCCTATGCAAAAATGTTAATATTTGATGGATGGATGAGCCCAGCCATGCTTCACAGTGTATGTCCACACTGGCCGCACACCCGGAACTACCATTCCTGCTTGCCACATTTCACTGCTGCAATGTCAGTGGAAAACTATTGCAAAGTGATGTTTAAATTCCAATGCCTTGGCGTCCTCTCCTCTGAAGGTCACCACTAATGGTGTACAAAAAATTTGCAGTTGTCAGAAAAAGGTGCAGAGCATCTGAATATGTATAAGTGCTCTAGGGGCGCTGCATTCATTAGGCAACTTTGCTACAGGCCGGAAAACTGTCAGAAAAGCCCAAGGCCATCTTCCTAATGATTTTGCCACAGACATTGCAAAGAAGGCTTATTCGCGGACTTGGTCCTTCGCCACCCGCTCTATAAAAGCACTGCGTCTACCTTTTTATTTGGATTTATTTTGCTGAAAAACCTAATTGTACATTTAATACCCAGAGGATGCTGAGCGGCCATAAAAATAATACTCACTCGAAAGACTAAAATAAAACAGTAGTTCTGTTTCCATGTCATTAGTTCTATTACCAATTAAATTGCTCAATGGGAAAATGTCTACTTCCTATTTATAAACACGAGCTACATTGTTTTAAATAATAAATTGCTATAAAAAGGTGGTAATTAGCATCTCTTATGGATTATTTTTAAAGTGTCACTGTTCTCGCTGTTTAGTGAGATAGAACACAATGGCTCATAATATTATACTGTAACAATATGCTCATAAAATTGCTGCAATTACCGCTAACAACAGTCACTTCGTAACGTGGAAAACTGCCCAAAAGGAATGTGAGGAACATAAAATGTACAACCTAACTGAAGCAAGCTAAATGCTAATTTTAAATATGCACGCGTATTATGCGAGTGGCATTACTGTAAGTGCCATGGGCGAGGCACTTAAGGGGTTAATGAAACAGAAAACGTTAGAAGGCATTGAATGGCGACATACCAAAATCACCAAAAAAGGCCTTGGCACTGGGGGAGAAAACCCATGGCAGTTAAAAGGTTATGGTTAAAAAGAGTTTTCCTCAGCAAAATGCAAAACAATGCGTTCCTCTGTAACTTTTGTTCCCATCCTTGAAGTTTCCCCAAATTCGGCACTCAGTGGATCTGGCAAAATCCAAACCCTCATGCCACAGTTTCATCAACGTTTTCCCTAGTAGGTCCGCCCCTTTCCAATTCATCTGTTTCTTCCTAGCACTTACCCCTTCTGAGGTGTAGCCAGGATTGTCTAGCAAGTGGGGCCTGAGGCTTATGTAGTCGGGTCCACCACACTGACATTGGCATCTGTAAAGGCCCACACACTGCTGCGGAGTGGGCATTTACAGATTTTGGGTAGGCCTTGCCGCTCAGGCCCTACCCTGTCTACGACCTCTGCCCCCTTCCCTGTCCCTTCCCTCTCTCCCAGCTCTTGCACGTTCTGAATGCTCACAAGGCTTAGTAGGCCCGCCCCTTTCCTCTTCATCTGTTTATTGTATTTGTTGTTGTTCCCATGTTCCCTCCCCTTTGCCCTGTGGGCGCTTTAAAGGACCATTTCTTGATGTATAAGAGCCGTACAAATGCACAATAAATTAATAAAATAAGGCCTAAAATGATTGATGAAAAAATCCCAGCTTTTTTGTATGGGGCTTTCCATACAGGCTGGATCATTTAGTTTTAAGCCCACAATATATCAACATTGTCTGCTTCAATTTAAATAAAAAAATAAAAATGGGCTAACAATCTGACCATAGTCTGAAGTAGTGCATGCCATAACTCGTGCATAAATCAGATCAGCTAAGCTCGAGACAATAGGCCTCATTAGGACTCTGGAGGTAAGCATGCTGCTTTTTGCAGCATGGCTACCCCCAATCCGGGTACCGGGTCTGGGTGCCCTGAATGGGGAAATACTGGGCCATTCGGACCTTGGAGGGCCCGGTATTTCCCCATTCAGGGAACCCGGACCTGGACCATCCCCATTCCCATTCGAGCCCCCATAGGGGTCAATGGGAATGGGGATGATGCTAACAAAGGGCCTGTTAGTGACGGGCCTGTTGTTAGCATCCTGGTCTGCTCGTGGGACCCGCTAAGGATGCCTGGTTTTACCAGGCGTCCTTAGCGGGTCCCGCGAGCAGACCTCGTAATGAGGCCGTAGGGGGTTAATGGGGCCGGCAGCTCTACCGGCCCATATACCCCCTACCGCCAGGATCGTAATGAGGCACAATCACTTTTTGAGGCCAAAAAATCTATTGGGATGTCCGTACATGCACAGTAGAGCCTGAAAGGAAATGGAATAAAACATACAGGAAAATGCACAGGAACATTTGTAGCCAGCAAACAAAACACACACACACACAACCCTATTCAGTCATACATGGTAGGGGCAGAGGGACAAACAAAATGAAAAACACAGTGAAATGAAACATTGGAAAAAATACCCAAGGTGATCTGGCACAGTAAGATTGAAGAAACAAAAAGAAATGTAAAAGGTAGCAAAAAAATATGTATATTCTGCAAAACGCACAAACAAAAACATCCACAAATAAAATGACAAGCATTGCCCGAAATGGACAATATTTACAAATCATTCACAGCCACCAATATACACAGACCAGCAAATATTGATATTTCCGTACATGTGCAACAGGTGCGGAGGCTAAACGTAATAAAAGATGTTCTACACAATACAGAAAAACCTCCTCACTCCAACACACACACACACATACACGCAATCACCCACCGCTGACGGTTCATTCACAGCAGAATGGGAGGGGGAAAATGGAATGCAAAATATACCACAACATGGAATATATTCTCCAAAAGACACACACTGATCTGCCACTATAGCACATATCCGGCCACTGTACATGTACAGTGGGGTCGGAGAGACAAAAAGAAATAAAAAATATGCAGTGAAATGAAAAAGATTCCACTAAAAACACTTACAACTTCACAACCCACCAATAGACACAAGCACAGTCGGCCAAATTGAAATGACAACGTACCGAAAAATACACATCTGCAGACCACACCACTATTTAATCATGCGCATTAGTCACAGGAAAAACATTAAATACAAATATTCTGCAAAACGAAAAACAATCAAAAATAAACACAAAAGCATCACTACACACACACTGGGCCTCATTACGACCCTGGCGGAAATCGGAAAACGATGGCGGAAATGCAATACCGCCATCGAATAGCGCTCGGTGCGACTACGACCCGTCACCGCAAAGTACGAAGCCATTAGCGACACCGTAGTGAACGCCAACGCTAACTGCACCAAGTACGCGCGCGCGCGCCATGCCAAACCGTAAATACCACCATGGCGCAAGGGTACACGAATTCCGACCCTAGCGGACATGTACCTAACGCCATCAAGCATGGCGGAAAGCACCATTCCGCCATGGTGAGAAGTACGGCATCGCGAATCAACCGTAAACGGCCCCACTGAGTGCCTGTACACCGCTCCCTGCCCACAAAGTACAACTCCCCATAGGTGCAATGAAGTCACAATGCAACCAGTGAAATGTACAAGTCACCCATGCATGCCAACGAACAAAAGAATCACAAGAGGGGCCAATGGGAGCTGCAGGGCACAGACGGCACGAATACAGAAGCCATTCCAATGGACATGACCACAGTCCCCCCCCCCCCAGAAACGCACGCAAACACAGGCACCTGGGACCAGAAATATTCCGAAAATCACATCATTCCACCAGTCCACCTGGCTGACCGGCATCTGTTACACAAAACCCAATCCCCCGCCCCTGAGCATGACAACATTCAAACAGTCACATTGGCAGCCCCCATCCCTGACCTCACTGGGCTTCGTAGGCAAACGCGCCCAGCACAGTACCACGCAACTAAACTCCGAAGCTGGAACCCAATGCAGATCTCCTCACAATACATCGCTCCCCAAATCGGAATATGCCACATCACTCGCAAAGAAGAACGCTACACGGCCCATATCAGAATAGAAATTTAATGCACAACAAAATCACCAAGCCCATACAGCCATTAGGCCAGGAACTCCAAAACACATATCACCATTGTGGGCTGCATCCGAAAGGAATGACCAGCTACTACTTGTGTGACGCCCTGTTCCATCATGGTACACAGAGCCACATTCACGTACGAAAAGGCAACATGGAAGCGCACAGAACCGCAGGGCCGTCCCAATGGGGAGGCACTAGTCCAGCTGAAAGGCCGAAATGTTGCTCCGAGCCACTAGTACTGCGTAAGGGCATGTGGGCCATTGGCGATCGTCCCATAAGATCGTAATGCTGTTCCACTGATTAACACGAAGCAGCAGGTGTCGGGAGTAAAAGCCATCTGCAGGAGTGGCATACAGATGGCAGTGGCAAAAGGGGATGAGATACCTGTCAACCAAAAGAAAAGAAAAAGAACAGAATGGCCATCAGAACTACATTCGAACAACTCACTTCAATGATCACACTAAATCCACAGCCATATGCATGCTAGCCCACTCCAAAGGATCATCACCACCCCAAAACCACTTGCGACTCATAAACATCTATATCGAGGTGTAAACACCATCACAAACGAGTGTACCTGTGCATGCGTCTGTCAAAACAGAATCCATCAGATGGGAATGTTAACGTGCATGGACACAAGTGTCTGAAGGCGCGTCGAGACAGGGAGGGCTCAACAAGGCCAGATAGACGATGGTCCCACTATGGCAGCCCTGCATCACATAGCGCAGGGGAGGCGGATAGATTCCAAGAAGCCCTGTACATGGCAAACTCTGTATCAAATCACCTGCCCATGCATCCATTCATCATTCCCTCATCCCGGTATGAAAACGCCTGAATATTTACTCACATAACATTAGAAATATCCATTGAGTCTGTGCGTTATGCAGCCTGCAAAATCCACAGTGCCCCAGCCCGTAATTCCAGTGTTGTGAAGTAACATGTATTTGGGAACGTCCGGCCTCATCGCCCACGTCGCTATTGCGCATCCCAAACTATTCATATCAATCATTGCTTCCTCGCCATGGCCCCTGTCTCAAGGACATTGAACAATAGAACGTTATATTTGCAGTCAGACCTGTGGGCATCTCCTCGCCGCTAGCTGAAAACCGAAAGCGCCGCCCTTCGAATTCCTCATTTGCAACATCACGTCGAAAAGGCATCTGTGGCCGTTTGAAATCACTAATTATTCCAACTAGTGCGGCTGTGTGTGAAAATGGCAACTGCCTTCACCCACAAATGGGACGCCCCGCCCGTCGTTGCAACTCGGTACAGTGATGCATGAGGGCCCACCGTTACTCGAGTACTACGTTCCACTGACCCATCACAAGTCTGTTCGCGACTGCAAAGATTGTATGTGAAACAATGGGACCATAGCCGAATGTACATATCAACAAATGTTACACGGCCATCGGGTATACATGATTGCAATAGCAAGATGCCATTCCTCGAATTGCAGCGTCGTGTGCGGGACGTGCTCGGCCAAAGGGGAGGGCAGCTTGCACAGGTGGAATGAATCACCACAGGTGGAGGCCATACAGCCTGAAAACACATAAATTGCACACCCAGTCTCCTCCCACAACCACACCCACTCCGAAATGCTAGCGGCAGGACTCGCGATGTTGGCCCTGGGGGACCTGATAGCACTGCAAGTACTCCAACTCCAAGAAGAAGACGAACACCAACTACAACCGGCCGCACGGAGGAGACGCAGGAGGAGGAGGAGGCCAAGGCAGGGCCAGCAAGGGCCGCCAGCACAGCCACTACCACCACGCAGGCAGCCCGCAATCCCACGCCTCCGAGCACATCCGTTCAACCTCACTGATGAGCAGATCCACACCCTCTACCGTTTGGACCGGGACACCATAGCCGCCATTGTGGACATGACACAGGCTGACCTTGTCAGCATGATAGATAGCCCAACCGCCATCCCACCCCTACTGAAGGTGGTGTCTGTACTCCACTTCCTGGCCACAGGCACCTACCAGCACACAGTCGGACAGTTGCATGGCATTTCCCAGCCACTGTTCTCACGGACACTATTGCAAGTGCTCGATGCCCTCCTGCAGCACGCAGACGACTACATCTCTCTACCACGCTCGGAGCAGGAAATTACCAACACAAAAGTGGGATTCCATGCACTTGGCGGCATACCAGGTTGCATTGGTGCCATCGACTGCACCCATGTGGAATTGGTCGTCCCACATGCCATGGAGGCCCAGTACCGCAACCGAAAACAATTCCATTCCCTGAATGTACAAATGGTGTGTGACTCCAACAGGATCATTACACATTGTTGTGCCAGATTCCCTGGATCAACCCATGATTCTATGTTCTTGAGGAACTCTACTATACCACGCTACATGGAGCGACACGCAGGGAACAGATCCTGGCTACTCGGTGAGTCTCATTTCATGCATGATGATGTGGGGTATGTGATGCGGCAATGACCTGGCAGGAAGGGGGGGGGGTGTGTGCGTACGTAGCAATGGCATTCCACATCATACGTTTATCGTCCACATACAGGTGATGCTGGGTATCCACTGAAGAGATGGCTCCTCACACCAGTCCGGAACCCACGGGACCAGCATGAGGAGGACTACAACCATGCCCACTCACGTACCCGTGTAGTCATTGAACAGGCATTCGGCCTACTGAAGACTCGTTTCCGCTGCCTCAGCAGGTCTGGCGGGGCACTCCTGTACCGCCATGAGAAGGTTGCAAAGATGGTCATGGCATCTGTCATGCTCCACAACATGTGCGTACGTAGAAATGTGCCCATGCCCCCTGACGCAGAACTGCAAGCACCTGATGATGGTCATGATGAGGGTGGGGATGTGGCAGCACCTCAAGGAGTCTGCGAGGCACCGGAGGGCCGTGACATTCGTCAGCATCTCATTAATGCATGCTTCTAGCACTCACGCCTGGTGGCTGATACATGGACACGGGACTCGTGGCACTGTGTGTGTCTGGTACATGCACAATATGGACTGTACGCCTATGATGGCCTAGTACACAAAGAACATTGTCCATACATCTCATTGGTTGATCGTGCACTGTTTATGGCATATGTGATATCATGTTGAACACCCTATCGACCCGCCACCCAAGTGAGCCCAACACACCCCCTCCACCCTCCTACCTCCCCCCCGAACACCAGTGTCCAAAGATGCTCATTGTCAGTGGGCTGTCGCTATTGCAAGCCCCCTCTGCGGGTATCAGGGGCACCCCTGCCTGTGGAGCGCAGGTTCCTCCCAGATCTACGTTGGGGGCTGCCCTGGACGGAACTTGCAACGGATGATGTCTCTGCCTGCTCACGTCCATGCATGTCCCTAAGGGTTTGTGAGAGCTCAGTGAGCACACGGCGCACTGCGGCAAGTTCGGCACATACGTCTTTGGACGTCGCATGCAGTTCCCCCCTCAGGCTCTCGGTGCTTCTCTCCATTTGGACTCTCAGGCTCTCGGTGCTTCTCTCCATTTGTACTCTCAGGCTCTCGGTGCTACTCTCCATTTGTGCCCTTAGTGTCTCTGTACTTCTCTCCATTTCTGCCCTAAGTGTCTCAGTTGATGTTTCTATGTCTGCCTTAGTGCCCCCACATTCATCGGCATGGTCCTTGAGGAGCGTGGCCAGTTGCTGCTGTTGCACGAGTAACTGGTCGAGGGACTGTTGCCTCTGCTGGGGCATGGCCATTTGCGGGGGTGTCACAGAGGGGCTGTTGACCTCATGTTGCCTTGCCACAGGGCTTGTGGGGGATGGCCAGTCGTCGTCTTGTGGGTGCCCCTGCGTGGTATCCTCATGTTGTACGGGATGGGACAGACAGGGGGATTGGGACAGGTCATGGATGGATCTGACTTCGACATCCCCGTCTTCTGTGTCGGAGCATGCTGCCATCAATGGGGTGTCACCTATGGTGCTGCTGCCACCAGAGGCAGTGCCTTCTGTGGCATCCGTTGGGGGGACCGGTGGTGGTGGTGTTGTGGGCATGCTGGCTGCTGGGGTGCCTGTTGATGTTCCCTCCTCTGTGCTGCCACCTGATTTGTGCTGCTGCCGTGTCTTGATGCGTGCAGCTGAGGTGGAAGGTCTTTGGCCGTTGGTCTTGGCCCTCTTTGCAGGTGTGCTGGTAGGGGTGTCCTGATGCTCGTCGTTTGGATCGGACCCTGTGGTGGAGTAAAGGAGGGCGAGGGTTATTAATGGGTCTGTGGGTATTGGAATGGCATTGTATCACATGCATTGGGGTGGTTCCTGAGGATGATTTGGGTCGGGGCCTTGGAGGTGCTTTCATTTGTGTGTGGAGTGAGGGTGCAGTTGTTTGGCAGCCTGCAGTTAGGGTGTGCCTGCTGCACGTGTAGTGGGTCTTTTAGGGGTTTTTAATTATTTATGTATTTATTGTGAATTTTAAAGTGCGCTATCAGGCCGATGTGTGTGGACGTTCTCCTGGACATGTGTTTCTGTTGCACTATGTGGACACATGGCACTTCACATGATTGGACATTGTGGATTTAGCATTGTTTTATCTGGCCCACCTACCTGAATCTTCGGATGTCTGCACTCCTTTCTCCACCCCTCCGACTCCCTCTATGCTCTCCATTCCGATGGTGGAGGCACAGATTTCTTCCCAGGGGGTCAACTTGATGGGTGATTCAGGTCCTCCCCCGGTGGCTGTGGCAATGTTGCGGTTGGCAGAGAGTATGCTGCGGACGCGTATCCGCAGGTCGTCCCATCGCTTTCTGCATTGCTGTGGGTTGCGGGGTGCGGTCCCCACCGCACTTACCCGCTGTGCCACCAGAGCCCATATGGCCTTCTTGTTCGCAAGTGCCGTCCTGGTCATTTGCGTGGAGAAGACGACGGCAGCATTCTCCTGGAGGGTCTCTGTTAGCACGGTGAGTTCCTCACGGGAGAAGTGGACCTGCCGCTTGCGGTCGCACGCTTTCTTCGCTACTTTTCCCATTTTTCTTGGTTTCGCTAGGGTGGATGACGGGTTGGGGTGTGTCTCAGGGTGGTGTTTTTAGTGGTTGTGTGGTTTTTGTGGTTTTATAGGTGTACGGCGGGATGTTTCCCCTTCCGGGCCCATGTTTTTACTTCCGTTTCCGTATATTTACGGTCACCGTACTTTCCGGTAGGCGCACACTGCGGTGTCCGCTGTGATGGGTGGCGGTATTGCACCTAGGGCGCCGTACGGCGGCGGTGTGGGCCGTTTTGGGGTCATTTCCGCCATCGCGGACTTTGCACTTCCGCCATGCCGTGGTGCTCGTGCCCGATGGGTCGGAATGGGCCGCACTTTGCTCCTTCGTGCAATGGCGGAAACGCTATTTACGCTGTGGCGGTCCGGTCAGTCACTTTCCGCCAGGGTCGTAATGAGGGCCACTGTATAAATCCCCAAAAATATATCACTACTTCCATACATGTGCAGTAGGTGCTGAGGCCAAAACTGAATGGCATATATACTGCAAAAACATCCACAGGCTGTAACGCGCATGTGCGTGCACACACACACACACACCCCCCACACACACACAGAAACAGACACCCTGACCCCCACACACACTGGTGAGTTAGAGGCACTCCCCATACTTTGTCAGAAAGGGCTGAGCTGAAGAAGACTAGAGTAGTTGCTGTTACCCAATACGCAGTAGAGAGGATGATTGGAGCCAGATTACTTGGGCTCAAAACCTCCTCGAGGTGAGGTACTACGTTATCCCCTTGGGGAATTCTGGAATCTGCAACAACACAAAGTTATTAGAAAGTCCCAGAAATGTGTGTCCCTTACCAGGACAGTTCATCCATCGAATGAAGTCGAGCCAGATTTGTAAACACTTACTAGTTAGCTTACCCATGTATGCAAGAGGAGGCAGGATTTCAAGTTGGCCACGGGCCACATGGTCAGGTGGAAAGGTCGCTCTTCTTTGCCTAGAACATGGGCCGGTGCAGACAGGTAGGGATTTCCAAGATGGTGTCAATGGCACGGCACATAGTTAAAGACTAAAAGCCAGTAATTAATAACAATGAAGCCAATTTTCACCCCCCCCAACATAACACGATTAATAATAATATACATCCTTCCAAGCACAATCAGCAGCCACTGTAGCCACTCCTATGGTGTCTGAAACACGTCACAAAAGCTGAAGTCATGCCAAGAGCCCCCTTGCAACCAGCTAAAAACTGCAATGCCAACTCAGTGGAATTCAACACTCGATATGCAGGAGCATTTGCGAGAACAATGCAAGGCACTGACTGATTTCTGAAAGTCTGGATGATGCCTGCCTAACACCAACACTATGGCAAATGATGGACCATGTTTGCACTTTGCTGAAGACCTTTGAAGAGTCCATCCTGCAGATTAGCTTGTGCGCTACATCACTCTGAGGTTCTTCCAGTGGTGAAGCTGTTGAGTTTAAAATGATGCACTACTATGTGAAGGGTCTAGCAACTCAGAAGCACAGTAACAGCTATGATTCTGCTCCCAGCCTTCCAACAGGATCCATGCATTGAGGGTTTGAAGGGGAATATGGAGGGCCTCCTTGCATCTTTTCTTGACCCTCGGCTTAAAGCCATGTTGGCAATTTTTTAAAAAGCATGGGCTTGAGGGTGAGCAGAAGATTGATGGCTTTCTTTTGGGTAAGGAAGGACTAAAGAGATCTTTAAAACCCCAGCAGAACAATATGAGAGAGCCAAAGATCAGAGATCAGCAACGAAGTGCTTTACTCCACCTCAGAAAAGGTGGTCACCTTCCAGTGCACGCTCATTCTCCACAACTCCTGACAATAGTTTAGGACACACCAAGGTGAGGTCTCAGAGAGCGGAAAACTGTAAGAGACTGCAGGATGGACTCCTCACCCAGTCAAGCTTGCTTTATACATTGAGGTCCCCACAAGATTTCACTAGGCCCTCGATAGACCCGATTGGTTGATGCCTATGTTCTCAACACATGTAAATTGGATAGAGATGATCAGCTGACAAGCCATAGAATACGCCTCAATGACGCACACATGGGAGACCTACTTTAATAAAAATGAATTAGCATCTTATCTCAGAAGACTACGGTGGAAGAAAACACCAGCCACATCACTTGGAAAACCACGCAAAAGATTCCTCAGATGATGATGTTTGTGCAAGACAGCTACAGTTACACAGATGGAGGGGCCTCAGGAAAGGTTTTTAGTGCAAAATTCGATTGTTATTTTTCCCATAATCCTACATTTGTTTGGCTCTACCAGCATAGAGTCCTATTCACACACTCACAAACTAGAGGTTCTGCCTCAATGTATATATCTTTAAAAAAACAGTAGAGCCACTCTCTGAATCCAGGTACAAACTTCAGTTTCTGTATCAAATGATTTGGCTCTATCAGCCAGCATAGCCACTAATGTATTTTTTCAACATTCTCCCATTGCACCATCTCCATTCTCTAGATAGCCTCTTGCCCAGCCATTTAAAAGTGTGGCAGGGTGGTGCAGTAGCATGTGCTTTTCCGTGGCATCCACTACTACCTGATCATCAAGATTACACTGACTGACAGAGGTCACACGATGCATGCAGTATGCGCCGGCATTTCTCATCACTCTGCCATCACTTTTCTACCCAAATGAAACCACACCCTGAATTCTATCATCACCAACAAGAGGTTGTGCTGCTAGTAATCTGGCATAACTCTTTGATGATGCCGCTGAGCCAGGCATTGCTGGACCAGGAATTAGGGTGCCAGGGAGTTGTCAGTGCTGGTCCAGTGTCAGGGCGAGAGGGGTGCTTGCTAATCAAGCTTGGAAGTGGCGAGCTTGAGTGTCATGTGTCAATGTCCTGCGGCATTTGTGACCCCTACACTAGGGTGCTGCACTAACTGCATCTGTGACATGCATTTTATAGTGCTTGCATACTGAGGAGATGCTCAAGTCACTCTTACTGGATTTACCCTGATGAGCTGACTTCTGGCACAGGTTGCATGTTACACATCCTCGGTCCACCATGAATGCCACATGATGTCATGGGAGAAGATCTCTTCTGTCCTGACTTCACTCCCTTCATGGAAGCTTGCCACTGCCTTTCCCACCAAACATGGGCAGGCAAAGCTGCAGCTCCCTAGTCTTTTCTTCCTGAGCCATCTGCTGGGCCATCACCTCTGGCTCTTCTTCCTGGTGCTCATCAGGCTGCTGCAACATTGCCACTTCCTTTTCCCCATGCCCCTCCTCACAATGCACCTCTGTAGTCACTTCTCTCTGCTGCTCCTGGACAACCTCTTCTGCCCGCCAAGTCCAAGTTCATGTTATTCGATCACCTTCTGAGTGTACTCCTTGAGTGACTCTGCTCTACCACATTTTCCAGATTGGTAGCTATGCACTCTTACCTCTTCATGCTCTGTCGCCCCTCCTCGTTTTCTGTCACTCCCACCTCATCCTCTAGTGCCCCCTCCTCATGATCTGAGGCCCCCTCCTCATGATTTGTCTCCTCATTCTACATCTCCCTGTCCTCAGCCACGGTGTCGCTCTCCCTCCTCAACTACCATCTCTCTTTCTTCATAACCTCCTTCCCCCTTCAACCACGGTCTCCCCACCTCACATTCCATCTCATTCTCTGTCTGCCCCCTCTACCTTGGGATCTATCTGCCCCTGCTGGCTGATACCCCCACCCCAACCTCTGACATTGAGGAGGAGAAGTCCAGCTCCTCATCTTCGCCCCGACCACTCCCTCTAAATATAAAGACATCTTGACTTAGCGATTAATTTCCAAAACAAATCTGTGTCTGATGTGCCTAATTTGTCATTGCGCATAACACAAAATAAGTGACAAAGACAAATAAAGACATGCTCACAAGACTCACACGATAGAAAAGGGTTTCCAAAACTCATACATTTGGGAAGGTGACTGAGCACAGCACTGGAAGACATCTTGAGGTCACACAGAACGTTTCTCTACAAACTCTGGAAATTAATGGTGGTAGGAAACTGTTAATATCATTACTGTGTGAGAAAAAGGGGGACAAGGTAGGAAATGCAAAAAGGGAAGATTAGAAGAACACACACACATATACAAAGGGGTTCAAACAGGGATTAGTGAACACCAGAAATATCACAAGCAACTAACAAAGTCCTCCAAAACACTTCAGAAGTCCCCTAAACCCACCAAAAGCACTCCAAATCCAGCAATTTGTGAGCCTATCCTGTCCACTTCTAATTCGACAGCCAAGCAAAACCTACATATTGCATTAGCACCCTGTTCCAAGGACTTGAAGATGGTAAAGACCTGCCAGCCCGAGCTATAGCCTATGGAACAGGGTCCTAATGCTATCAGCATTGCAGACAGCATCTTGTGTTTGGTTCGGGCAGATCTTTGGCCCTAGCTCTAGAGATTGTTATGGTTTTGGCAAGAAGAAGCTGGTGTGGCAGGTAAAACAGGAGTATTGTAGAGCCTTATGTTGTATATACATGTTTATAAGGACTGGAATGACCAAGCATTGATACGCGACTCTTTGTTAGAGTTGTTACTATGGGCAGAAGTCTGTTTTTTATAATGTAAATACATGTTGCAGTGTTTTTTATCCTTCTGCATTTTTGTTGATTTTCCACCCAAAAAAAGATGTGAGGGGGGGCGCTGTTGAGCAGCCGACAAAATGGCTGCCTAGCTTTCCAGCTCCGTGTGCTGCCGCTTTATATCTGCTTCCATCTGCGGTTTAACATCTTGCCCCATCTTCAAACCCGGCTCCTGCCTCCCAGACACTTGGAGCTACCTACCTGTGAAATTTCGGCCCAAACCGGTCCTTCTGAGCCTGGGTTGGTCCGTCGGCGCTGCCCCCGTAGTGGGCCGACTGGGCCGGGCTCGCCGCTGCCTGCGGCCCTGCGGCTCACGTGATCCTACTACCCGCCTCCCTCGCTTGGATGCTGGCCTACCGTCGCCTGGGGGCTGGGGCTGATCTGGAGCGCGAGGGCTGCCTTCACCACCCTGCTACGCGTGGGTGGATCCCGCGTCGAACTTCACCGCCTGGGATCTCCCGTGGCCCGCTGCCGCTCTGCGCTCTCGTGGCACCGCTGCCTGGCTCCCTCCTTCCCACGGGACCTCCGAGGACATCTCCCCCGCTGGGCCTGCGGCCGGGGAACTCTGCGGTGCACTGCTGTGCCGCCAGATGCGTGTGACACCCGTGGGTGAAGAGTGGAATCGCTGGGGACCCTGTCATCTGGATTGGTCGCTGACTTGAGGTGAGGAGCCGGGGTGGCTGCCGTGCGCGGGCGTCCCTATGATCCCTCCGCTCCGCTTCTGCCCTCGCGCCCTCACCCGTGTTATACACCCCTGGGGCCTCGCGACGCCAACCCACTCTCCTGTGACCTATTGAGGCATTTCCCCTGACACGGCCTCCCCTGATAGCTCCGGATGACTCTGTGAGTTACTGCGACACCATTTAGAAGAGAGTGGGTTCCTCCATTTGGCCTTCACTCTACATAGCCCCTGGTCATAAATCACATAATATCCAACAGATCCAGGAATACCAGCAAGACTGGGGCTATGGATAAATTTGCAAAAGCCACCTCAAGATCTGAATCAGCCCATTCTTCATGCGATCAGACCGACAGAGGGGCTTCAGGCGGACCTGACGGTCATGATGGAAACTATGGCCAGAAACTTCGCTGCATTTCATGAAAAGCTTGAGGACATCAATGCGAATGTGGCGTCTCTTAGGGCCAAGTTGGATCAACAGGGGACGCGACTCACTGAGGCTGAAAATAGAATTGGTGCCAGCGAAGACACTGTAGCCACACTGCAGAGTACAGTGGCCACCCTTGTCACGGACATGAAGTCAGTGAAGGCTAAGTGTGATGACCTCGAATCCAGATCGAGGAGGAAAAATATACGCATTATTGGGGTCCCGGAAAACGCACTGAAGGGCGACTCGAACTGGCTGTCGAGAACCTCCTGAAGGATCTATTGAGCAACCCGGTTTTGTCCCCTTTCTTCACGATTGAGAGGGCCCACAGGGCACTGGCCCCACGTCCCAGGCCTGTGGACTTTCCAAGACCCATCATTGCGAAGATCCTGAGTTTTAAAGATCGCGACCAGATCCTCCGCCTCGCACGTGAGAAGGGTGAGCTCAGAATGGACTCGCAGGTGATCCGAATTTTCCCTGACTTCTCGACTGGAGTCCAGCAGGAATGTCGCCAATTCCTTGGAGTTAAGAAACTGCTCAGGGAAAGGAACATTCCTTATGCCATACTATTCCCTGCATGTTTGGAATTCACATTCAACAAGAAACTTTACTTCTTTACGGTGCCTTCGGAGGCGGTGAAATTCAGAGGCACACATTCCCCCTCATCCACCCGCTGAGGATATGATGCAGAATGACTGAACTCCATCTGAGGCTTGCTCCCTCTGATCGCCCTATGGCCGAGCGTCCTTATGGCTATACAAGTATCTGGTTGTTCTATTTACATTTCCTAAGTAGCCCTGGCTGTACTCACTGCACCTAATCTCTTGAAAACGCACCATAATACTGAACCTCTCATCTTGTCCATGTTGACTTCCTATTGTTGTTTAGTGTAATGTTCCTCTGTTCCAGACGCAGGCCTGGCATAGATGCAGCGACATGCATTTTTATACCGCAAACACTGCTTGTTTTCTCAAGGATCCCACTGGGCTCCAAGCGTGCTAGCGCACGGCAATAGCGCACCCCATTGCGATTGCACTGTTTGTTATACTGTTGTTATGGGTTAGCCCCTGTTGGGCTCCTGCACCAGCTGGCTCAGGTTGGGGTCGATCCGGCGGTGCACAGGGAGGGTGGGTTGGCACTTACACTACTAAATTTGGGTTAGTGGTGAGGGAGGTGGGTGGGAATGGGGTGTTATCTAAAAAAGGCCCACAAGGTTGCATGGTGCGAGCATTAAAGGCCCATGAATGCATGTTCGACTTCAAACGTTGGGGCACACACCACTGCCGGGTCTGGGATGTCCACTAAAAATGTGTGCAATATGTTAGGATATTTACTACTGCAATGTCTACCGTCATAATGTCCTGGAATGTCCGTGGGCTAAGCAACCACACCAAGGCCTGTAAAATCATAGCGTATGCTAACAGACACAACTGCAAGTTACTGCTCCTACAGGAGACGCACTCCAATGGCCTCATACCAAGAACCATGGCACCTGCATGGGGACCGGCGAGATTCACCTCCTATTCCACTCAATCCAGGGGTGTTCTAGCGATGATTCACAAATCCATTAAGTTTACACTGCACAAAAACTACACCGACCCCGAAGGTCGTTATGTAATACTGCACTGCACTCTGGCTAACAAAGAATATTTACTTGTTAATACCTACTGCCCTAATGTGGATTCCCCCAAATTTTCGACAATATCACCACCATACTGCCGGGATTTGTGGGCATACCGATCCTGTGGTGTGGGGACTTCAATCTTATCCTCGACACGGTCCTGGAGAGAACTGGAATTGCTCCTCGCTCCTTGTCCGGTACTGCACGCAGACTGCAAGCCCACATTATGACACTTGACATCTGTGACGCTTGGAGAAAGCTACACCCCCAACGGAGAGACTACACCTACTACTCATCAGTGCACGATAGCTCCTCTAGAATAGACCTATTTCTTGTATCAAAAGGAGTCGTGGGTTGGGTGGTGGAAGCCCAGATTTTACCTCGCACACTGTCTGATCATGCCCCAATTACACTCTCTAGGCGAGGCTGGGGATACCTGTCCCGACGTTCACCACCTGGCGTTTCAAATCCGAGGCCCTTAGGGATGTTGTATTTAGGGCTGACATACTTGCTGACATTCTGTCTTTCTTTGAACACAACTCTCTTTCGGACACCTCGGCTGCAGTCAGGTGGGGCGCCTTCAAAGTGTATATTAGGGGTATGTCCATCTCCCGGGAGGCTGGGGTGTTGAAATCGATCAGAGCCGCACTGGATCGATCTGAAACTAAACTGAAGCAATTGGAACTACAATGTGCCACTAGGGCTGACCCTGCCATACTTGCTCAGGTCGCCGATGAACTCCAGGCATACAACAAGCTCGCCGTCAGTGAAACACAATACCTTACCCGCCCGCAGGCAGCCAGGAAATATGGAGAGGAAGACAGGCCTGGGAGAACATTAGCGACGCTATTAAAATGGGAATTTGGCCGGACGCAGATCACCTCTATTAAAGATAAACATGGCAACGCACAATGGGCCGACCAACAAATCCTAGATAGGTTTGCTGAGTTCTACAGGTCCCTCTACTCTCAACCCGCTGAACACACAGAACAACATATGCGTGAACTCCTCGACCAGATCCCCACCACAGAATCTCCTCCGCTACTCGTGACGAATTGGACTCCCCAATCACACTAGATGAAATTGTAACAGCCATTTCTGACCTGCCCAAAGGCAAGGCCCCGGGACCTGACGGCCTAACCGCCGATTTCTACCAGGAGCACGTCACAATAATCGCCCCAGTGCTTGAGGTCTGGGACGAATCGCTCCGTGCCTCTATCCTCCCCCTCTCCATGCGCGAAGCAGCCATTACAGTGCTGCTCAAGCCTGGCAAACCTGACAATGAATGTGGGTCCTATAGACCCCTCTCCCTTATGAATCTCGACACAAAGATTTTTGCAAAAATTATAGCCAGCCGATTCCTGCCCATTATGACGTATTTAGTCCATGAAGACCAGGCCGGCTTTGTACCCGGTAGGTCTACCTCCCACAATATCAGGAGACTGTTTAACGTGATGTCCCGCATTGATCAAGATGTACAGGCTGTGGCGGTTACGCTTAATGCCCAGAAGGCCTTTGATACGGTCTCCTGGAAATACACATGGCTAGTGCTGGAGACCATGGGCATAGGCCCAAACATGATTAGGTTCATCAAATTACTGTACACTTCTCCTGTGGCGCGGGTTAGGACCAATACACTGACATCTGACCTTTTCAGACTCTTCAGGGGCACCCGACAGGGATGCCCCTTCTCTCATATTCTGTTTGCCCTAGCAATAGAACCGATGGCAGACTTTGTCCGTGCTCATCACGCCCGCAAGGGAATATCACTGAAAGACAGTCCTGAAATTATATGTTTATATGCAGATGATGTTTTACTATACATCAGAGATCCCGCAACACACCTTGACCCCATACTAAGGGACATCACCCGCATTGGCACCCACTCCGGTTTCACTATTAACTACTCCAAATCAGAGATCTTCCCACTCACTAAGTCCACCCGACAACCCACCACCGAATACCCCCTCTGCTGGTCACCGAATGGTATAAGATATCTGGGTGTGCAAATATCGCTAGACAAATCCACCCTCATCGCCGACAACTATTCCGCGATATCACAAATAGCTGAGACTAAACTCCTACGGTGGCGTGCCCTCCCACTATCCATTGCTGGACGGCTCTCCCTTATAAAAATGATCCTACTCCCCAAACTGTTATATACGTTTTGCAACGTACCCGTATGGCCCGGGAGGCGATATTTTACTAGACTACACACACTATGTGCACAGTTTCTCTGGCACTCTGGCGCAGTACGCAACAAGTGGACGGACATGGCACTCTCATATAAACAAGGGGGATTCACGGCTCCAGATCTGTCACTTTATTGGTCCGTGGCCCAGGGCCAACATGCCACCCACTGGTACCCTGGCACCCCGGTGCTTACCCATATCAAACTGGAACGAATGGCAGCTGCTGGTATCAATCTAATGTCCCTCATACTACATCGGCACTACACACCAGACTCTCCCATTGACCCAATCAGCAGGACCCTTCAAGCCTGGGCTCGCTTGCTATTTCAGACACCTGAAGCCTCTCCATACTACAAGTGGCTTCCTGTATGGACCTTTCCCGGCTTGGAACCCACTCATGATGCGGCACTGGCCCGACACTGGGGGATGTTGGAATACCAAGCACTGACGGACTTCTACCCCGAGGGCAGGTTCATTGACCCCCAAACTTGGAAACCGGGGCACACCGAGTCCGCCTTGGAGACCCTCCAATACTACAGACTGCGAGCTGCGTTTCGCACCAAATGGCCCACATTCCCTGATGAGCCCCCAGACAACTCAGCCATTGCATATATTGCCAATTCTGGAGGTGCCCATGGAGTAGTCTCATCACTATACAAGATCCTACAGGAGGCTACCCCTACTCCCACTCTCAAGGCACGTGATGAATGGGCTGGCGAACTAGATCTATAAATATCAGATAGGGTTTGGGGGGATATGTGCCTACACACTCGGAAAGTCTCCCTCAATTTCCGTTTTCGCGCCATGCAGTACAAACTTCTAAATAGACTTTACTACACTCCACACAGGACTTCGAGGTTCGCCCGTGATACGGCGCACCCCTGCCCCCGCTGCGGAGCGACGACAGTTGACCACTTACACATGTTCTCGTCTTGTGATAAATTGCTGAGGTTCTGGGAAAGCATCCTAGAAACGCTCACGGCTATCACTGACACAGTGATTGACCCTGATCCTTTAGCCGTCCTCTTTGGAGCCTGGAAAACGGATGACACCAGACATTTGTCAAGTTTCTTAATATTGGGTGCATGATAGCCAAAAAATGCATACTTCAGAACTGGAAAAGTCCCATCCCCCCGGTCCACCAGAAATGGCTCCATATGCTTACTTGGACACAGAACTGTGAGGAGGAATTTATATCCATGCTCCCCGTCACTTCTCGACCCAAGAATATCTGGGTGGAATTCAATTCGTACCTTAACAGTCGTAGTGAAGACACACCCAGCTCTGGATCGTCCCCCACCCCTTCAGTGTCCACTGCTACAACATAAACTCGTACTCACATGTATCTTGTATGATTATTGTCTGACATTATTGTGATTTTGTACAACTGCTCATGCACTGTTCCACCTAATGTTTCTTACTTGTGCTTGTTGCCTTGTTGTATGTACCACGTAACCTTTGCCGCCAAAAATAAAAGTTTAAAAAAAAAAAAAAGACGTGAGGGAAAAATATGTGTAGCATATTCATCTGGGTAATCTTCAGAAGGGCTGTTCGGCCGTGGTGTTTGGCGTGATTGTACTGTCAAAAAATAGGAACTATAAATCTAAAGTGACTGTGATCGTGAAGAATGATGTTTGTTTGTTTGTTTTGTTTGTTTATTTTATTTATAGAGCGCGCCTGACCCAGGGGTATCTGGGCGCATAGGTTAAGGTAATGCTTACATGATGCAGTTATACAATTTATGCAATTTATACAATTTATACATACACATTACAGATGAAGCATTAGAATGGCAGGGAAAGTCAGTTATACAGTTTAAGAAGTTTATAGTTTATACAATGTATACATATGCATTACAGATGAAACATTAGAATGGCGGGGAAAGTCAGGAAGGTAGGGGGCATGGAAAGATGAAGACGGATATATACAAGTAGAAATATATGAGTGTGACTGTGGGGTGTAGTCGGGTTTTTGTTCTGTAACCAGGTGATGACATGGCTTCTGAAATATTGAAGCGTTGGGCTAGTTTTGATGTCCTGTGGAAGTGTGTTCCACAATTGGGAGGCTAGAACTGGGAAGCTTGTTCCGCCAGCTCTTTTTAGGCAGTACCTGGGCACCACCAGGCAGGACGTGTTGGTGGATCTAGTGATTCTGGCAGATGATTTCATACTAAATTTGTCAGTGAGATATGGCGGGGCTAGGTGGTTCAGAGCTTTGTATGTGAGGCAGAGGGTTTTTAGATCAATTTTGTTTTGCATGGAGAGCTATTTGCATAGCGTTCTGGTGGTGGAAATATGTTCTCTTCTAGGAATGTTTAATGCCGCTCTAAGTGTGTTATTTTGCAGGACCTGCAGTCTATTGATTATAGATTTGTTGGCACCTAAGTAGAGGCAATTGCAATAGTCCAGTTTGGACTGTATAAGTGCTCTCGCCAGTATAAGGCAGCTGTTAGAGGACAGTAGCTCTGATCAGCTTACCTGCGTAAGCAGTGGCTGATGCAGTCATATTTACTTGTTTGGTGAGATTAGTGTTGGCATCAAGGTAGAAGCCAAAGGTTTTAACGTTATTGGCAATCAGGATGTTGTGGCCATCAATGAGGATGCTGCTGTAATTGGGACTAAGTTTGAGCAGGTTGTTGGGTGATCCAACTAGGAGTAGCTCAGTCTTATCATCATTCAGGCAGAGGTCATGTGTGGCCATCCATGCCTGAATGATGATGTAGACTTCGTTAATCCGGCAAACATCAGAGTCGTAGATGCCTGATATTGTTAGGAGTATCTGGGTGTAGGTGACACCCAGATGGTCCAGTTTGTCGAAAAGGGGCTTTGTAAAAATATTGCACAAAGTAGGCGATGCACAGGAGCCTTGAGGGACTCCGCATGTGATGGAGATTGGGTCGGCTGCAGCTTTAGGTGAGAAAACTTGCATGGTTCTATTTGCGAGGAAGGATTCAATACACGTGACAGCAGGGTTGGAGAAGTGTGCTGCTGATGACAGGTGTTCACAAAGAATGTTATGGTCCACCAGATCAAAGGCTGCTGATAAGTCTAAAAGAAGTAGGATGGCAACTTTACCTTCATCTTTTACGTCGTCAATTTGACTTTTAAGGTCAACAAGGGCCGTTTCCGTTCCATGTTGGGGTCTCAAACCGGATTGACGGATTCCTAATAGTTCGGTAATAGATTGTACATTTGTGTTTGTTTTGTGGTGTATCCATATGCATACCATATATTGTAAATTGGATTTTGTGTGTGGCAGGAGATTTTAGAGCTGAAATTTAGTAAGTATTTCTGTGAGTGCCAGGTGCTTGGCAGATAGAGAATACAATGGAGGAGGATGTGGCCAATGGGAAGTTATGTACAGTTGTGAATGGCAGACGACTGGACCAGTGAAAGGAGAGCCTGTCTGCATGCTTCACATTTCTTCAAGGTGGATGGCTTCTGTATTTGCTGCAAGGCATCAGTCCACTTTCCCAGGTATTCTCACAACGTGTGTATAGATATGGTCAACTGTTATCTTTCATATGTTTTTCAAGACACATTCTATTTGGCCCTCTGACCAGACTAACTGTTCCCTCCAACTAGAATCCGACCCTAGATGTCGTTAATGTGCTGCCTATCTAGGGTGAGGGGACAGACCCTATTCTCCATCTACTTGCAAAGGCCGCCATGGAAAAGGAGAAGGGACTACATGTAGTCTCTTCTCCCGTTCCATGGAGGCCATTTTCTTTGTTTACTGTGGCCACCACGGAAAGGGAGAATGGACTAAGCTTTCCAGTCTGCAGCAGGCATTTTTTTCTTTTCGGCTGCGAAACAGGATGCGTCTTGCAACTGAAAAAAGCACCATTAGTACCCTGGTCTAACGGGCCGGGGTATTAATTGCAATAAGTCCCTCGCCGCTGGGGCATTACTGCATCAGGTAATGCTCCCAGGGCCTTTGTTAATGCCCCCTACACTCAGGCCTGTAACTATGGGCTACAGGGGCATTACCTTACGCAGTAATACCCCAGCGGCTCAGGGCTTGTTGCCTAAGTATTGCACATCAGTAAGGTAGTTCAAATCAGAGGGAGCCCTAGTGAACTAAATCTATATACGATAAGGTCTTACACGGGGTTGCATTATGGATCCCTGTCCTTTTAATCTTTATATGTCAAATGTAACTATTGCTGTAAATAACATTAGCAATTTCCCCCCTAGGTTAGTACTGGCACTGATCCCGTGCCTTGCCAATGCAGACTATCTTATTTGATTGGATAAGACACCAATTGGGCCACAACATAGTCTACACAACATTTGGGAACATTCTGAATTAAATAACCTTGTTAGTAACCTGAAAAAAAACAGGTTTTGAGATGTAAAGGATATCAAGCTACTAACTTTAGATGGTGTTAAAATTAGCTTTTACTAATACCCGGAACACTGATGGATTTATCTTGTTTTTAAAACCTGTAATGTGTGCCTTTGAAATGACTTGAAGATAGAGCATTTAGTAAGTTGTGGCCTGCCATCACTAGACTTAAAAAATTGGATGGAGAATACAGGGTATTCTTGTGGCAACTACTGTTACTGGCATATACGATTAAATTAATGTCAGTTGCATTATATGGCATTTAAGGTCATCGGATGCTCTGAGTGGCTATCAAAACTGGAAGTCGAACTCTACGGTATCTCTTTCTCCTTCTTTAAGGTCTCCCTGTGCAAATTATTAGGACAGACCTTGAAGAATCTCTCCGGGCCGGTCCTTTAATGACACATTTTAGATTTTAGATGGACAGCCCTAGAAATAACAGGGAAGCTCCCTCGGCACCTGGACGGGTGACACCAGATAGACTGGAACCCAGGCGGCACGCACGGAGACCGAATCAATAACCCCACCCGCCCCTTAGTTACCACCAGGTACCACAGTGTTGTGGAATTGCCGAGATATTGGCAACTAGGACACAACCTGACTTGTTGACATTGGCAGGTGCACTGGCCACAGGAGTATGAAGGGAGGACAGGTGGGGCTATGAAAGAGCCTGATGGAGGCGGGAACAAGAGGAGTAAGGAACCTTGAATGTCAGAGGCACCCAGATCAGGACAGGCGCATCAGGGGAGACTACACAAGCCCAGCGCCTCAATTGAGGATAAAGATGCCAATTAACCAAATCCACTAACAATTTCCCCTCTCCATACACCTCTCACATTCCAAACCAACACAACCAAAACCTACAGCACAACAAACCGCACAAACTTCACTACACTGCAACAACAAAACAAAAAAGACACATAGACTCGCACAACAGTACAAGACGTCTACCGGCTGCAAACACCCCAGGGCCAGCCAACGGACTCACCGGGCTGCGGCCGCCAACAGCTCATCACTGCTCTCTTGCACTTTTCCTGCTTTTTCCCACTAACCCAACCCCCACCCCTCTTTCAGAACAACCAGAGCGCCACGGGACCACTCCGGTGGTGATAGTGCACGGCACAAATGTCCTTTAGCATTAACATTAACATTGTATGCAACAAATTAAATATGCACAGCAGAATACTCCATATGTGGTACTGAAAAGGGCAGGAGATGCAATTTTGGGCTAGTTTAGCTTGTTCTTCCTTATTTAAAAAGGAGATGGGGAAGAAAATGTTCTTATGGGAATAGCGATAGAATTATTAACATATCTGTAAACTTAAACTCTTGGTGCCATGTATAAGCTTCTCCCGAAATAAGAATTGGTGCCAACGGAGGATAGCACAGGGGCAACTCACTGGTCTTGGAAGCAAGACCTTGCAGAGAAACAGACGTTTGAATCTCAGATCCGCGCTTAAAAACCGAACTCCGGTATTAAGCGCATTATAAAAAAACTATGAAATAAAATGATATTCAGAAATTTCCAACAAACAGGAGGCTAAAATGTATGTGCTTTAGATTTAATTTGTAAGTAACACATGAAATACTAGGTTCAAGCCTGAAAACTACACATTGGGCCTCATTACGGGTCCGGTGGTAACCCTACCGGTGCTAGCGGCGGGTTGCCGCCTGACTGTAATAATTTACCAGTGCCTAACCTCCAGGTGCCACCGGCTCATTCTGAGTCCGGCGGCACGGGAAGTCAGGCGCTGCTATAATTGTTATTACCCATTCCCACAGAGTCCTATAGGACTCTAAGGTAGCAGGGACACGGGAGCACTGTTAGCAACGGTGCCGCTGCTTCCGTGAAGAGTCTGCCTACTCAGGCTGCTGCGCCCGGCCGGTTCGGACCTGTCAGGTACAGCGGCCTCGGCAGGCAGACTCGTCGTTTGCTGGTCCGGAAACAAGGGTCCTGGTGAGTTGACCGGCACCCTTGTTTCCTGACCGGCACACTTATAGTGAGGCCCATTGTCTATGAACGTCTGGCTCCTATCATAACTCTTCATCTTTTGAAATGAGGTAACATTTGTTTGCCAACTGTATTTAACTGGATGAAATACGCATTTTTTTGTTTTGATAATTTTGTATATAATGTTAAAATGATTAAATCTGTTGTTTTTGGGGGATGATTGATGTATGACGGACAAGTTTCTTTGATTTTGGAGATTTGTCGTTTTTGAAAAATATGGTTATTAAGTGATGCATTTTAACACGAGGATCTGTAATCAGTGAGTGGTTTCCTGCAGACCATATCATGATTTATAATATATTTTACAAAATACATTATACATCTTGGGTGTGAGGAGAAGCAGAGTATGCCATTATTATGTAGGTGCATAGATGTCTGGATTGCCCTTGGATATAAAGACATTTAAAGAATGCTTATTGTGTTTTCCCAAGATCCAAAAAGTTAATTCCAGAAAGGTTTGCAAAAGAAGTTAATTTATTTTGGAGAAAGAGTATATTAAATAAATTCAATCAAATGAATGGAAAGGGGACAAACTAAGGCCCACTGTAAAATATGGTCTATAGAAGCTGACATTGGTTCTGTTGCAGGTTGGAAAGAGGTCAGAAAGATTAAATATGTGGAAATTATGGCAGAAAGTCAGGCATGACCATGAAAGGGGCCATACTGTGTTGATTGTAAAGGGACAGAAACAGGAACAGAAACATAGAAAGCTGTTGTTGTGAACATGAATGCAAAGAACATGACCAATCAGGTGTATAATGGCAGTTTAGGGTCAAGTATGCGCATAGTGGAAGCAAGCAGAGGAATAGAAGATCGCCCTGTATGATTGTTCACACACTTTCCTTCATTACTTTTTATAAGCAGAGGTCCTCCGAGAGTGCAAGAGAACAACGGCAGTGGTGGGGCATGATATATATGACATGTCTTTTATAATATGCATTTACACAACAGTTTCTAGGCGCGACATGAGTATTATTTCAGTATTACCCTTAACTCAAAAAAGCAAGTAGAACACCTGCAGGATGATTCTCCTTGAAGTAAAGCTCTTAGGAGAGTAGTCCATGCTAATCTTAATCAGTAATCTTGAGTAAACCACCAACACTCTCCAGCGAAGAAGCACAGAATGAGTACTCCTGTACCCAACATGTCACTCAATCTCGCTACCTCAGTCAGCTTTCTCCACTTTAACGCCTGACCTCCACGCCAATGCCTCTAAACTAGGCACCTGGTTGGAGTCAGACATGTCCATGTCTACACAGATCAGCAGTCGCTGTATTTTTCAGTTGAAAAGCTTGAAATTATTTCTGGACTACACTGCCTTCCTGCAAAGGTGCAATTGATGAACGGTGTTTGTGTCGAGTCGGCTATTCTATTGAATCTCAGCCTATTTGGCAAACCCCCAAAAAATTCTTAACAAAATTGCAGCTTGTCCAAAATGCAGCAGCTAGGATTGTTTTTCAGCTAAAACAGTCTTAGCGTATTTCTCAGGCATTGCGTGAACTAGAGCGGCAGACGGTACTTAAGCGCATTAAATTCATGGCCCTTTGTTCAGTCCACAAGGCCTGTTATCACAAAAGACCCTACTTTCTGTTGCTGTATTTAAGTCACTTTGCCCCAACCGGCAGCTTAGGTCATTCTCTGCCAGGCTTCTGGCAATTCCTAAATTTAAACTTCTGAAGTGGGGCGAACAGGCTGTTTCAGTTCAAGCTGCTAAATTGTGGTATAATCAGCCTCCACCTTATCGTTTATTCGAGGAGCACTTGACATTTATGAAAACTAGACCAGATAATTGCTCTAGGTCGGCTTAGTATATAGTTGTATACTCTACTCTACTCCACTCCTTGATGAGGTGGCAAGATGTTTTTGCGTAGTATGAATAAAAAAAATTAAAACTAATGTAATAGAATGGAGGAAATTGTCCTTCTGACCAATGCTGTCAGTCAGTTGTGGCCAGATGAGTGGATAGTCTGCAAACTTTCGCTCTCCAGATATTTTGGACTACAAAAAAGCCCTAGCTAGCATAGCCAACGGTGCGGTATCATGGGCATCGTAGTCCAAGATATGTGGAAAGCCGCAGATTGTAGACCATTGGGGTAGGATCAGGAACACGCAGACAGGAAGCAGAAAAATAGTAGGCAGTCCAGCCCATAACTGCCTGCCAACACAGTGGGCCTCATTATGCGTTTGGTGGTGAGGAAAAAAAGTGGAGGTAATTCAGTTACCTCAATTTTTTCTGTAAAGGCATATTACAAGTTTTGGCGAAATTACCAGTGGTGAAGTGGTAATTCCACTGATTTACAGAGGAAAAATGGAGGATGTACCTCCAGCATGATGCTGGAGGTGAATCCTCTACCTTTCCTCCAAAATTTGGCAAAATTACCACTAGGTAATTCCACCAGTGGTAATTCTGCCAAAGATCCCCAATGGATTCCTATGGACTGCAGAAAATGGGGATTTGTATTCTTGTGGTAATTCCGTGGGACCAAGTGGTGGTAACTGTAAATCCGTTTGGTGTTATCGTGGAGGATTTACCCCTGAAATACCACCAAACTCGTAATGAGGCCCAGTGTGCTCGGTGATGTAAATGAATAAATAAATGCATACGTTGAATAATCCGAAGCATTGAAGTATAGTTGACATTGCAGCATGCACACAGAGGATCGAGCAACCCTTATCAATACCCACCACCGCATACCACAGCATGGCTACTAGTCTGTTTTCAAGCATGTCAGCAGAATGTGAAGCTTGTTCTCAGTCTGACTAGAGATGCATGTTACGCCAACAAGTGAATGTGACAAGCATAGCCGTCGGCAGTCCAACCGTGACTTGGAGGAAAAGAATATCGTGACACGTTCCCTCATCAGCCAATGCTCTGATCCTCCAGGCTGGGCCCTCCTCTAATGTTTGGCTAGTGCTGCTTTCTGCCTCTAAAACAGGGGTCTGCAACATGTGGCTCTCGAGATGTGTTGGACTACGTCTCCCATGATCCCTCACCACTGACTATACTGGATAGCGAGGAATATAGTTGTAGTCCAATATATATGGATAGCCATATTGCAGATCCCTTCTCTAAAAGCATATCCAATTAACGGCGATTGCTGAAGATTTACCTGATGTGTGCTAGTCACATGTCACTCAGAGTTCAGCCTTATCAGAAGGCTTTGTACAGGGTGCTGTGCACCTCTTTATCAAACGCAGCAGTGCCTTATTTAAAAGCAGCGCATCAATTGCATATTCTGATGGCAAAGAATGTAAGCAAACATTTCATTTTATACAAATCACAAAATAGCTTTTGGCCAGAAACACTAAGGGCCACATTTTACAAAAAGAAATGTGTACATTGCACGTGGGATGGTCTACACTTGCACTCTCTTGCAAAACATTGCCTTGGACAATTTTCGTCATTTGCACTACAAGGTGTGATACAAGGTGTCACAAAAGGTGAAATCTCCTTAGCACTTTATTTTGCACTTTATTTTACACCTAGGATTGCAAATAGCATAAATCCTGTCTGCCACTTACGCCTGGCACACAGCATTTACAATGGTTTCCTATGGAATCTGCCTTCTTTTAGCAGGTGCTAAAAACCGGTGGATTCATTAGGAATCCACTGGTTTTACACCGACGTGACAATGTCATGCTCAGGTAAAAGCTAACATGTTTGCAGATGGAGCCGGGAATGCAAGGCAGGAATTGATGGACCGTTCGGTTCCCCCATGTGGCGTTGCCCCGCAAGGGCTGCGCACGCGGCGGCGTGACGTTGCACGTCGCCGTGTGCAGCTTTAATAAACGGGGCGTTCCCGGAAGCCGGCAGAGCGACCGGGGAGCCCGAAGCCGACAGACGTGTGTTAGTGTGCTCTGTCGGGTTGGGGGCTCACGGGCACGCATGGGGGGCCAAGGACCAACCCCCAACAGTGGCGACGAGTGGTGACGGATGCCCGGGCCCGGCGGTGGAAGGCTTCCGGAATTTTTCTTCATAACGGAACATTCACGGACGTTTCGTTTCACGCCGTGGCTGCGGACCGCACACGCGGCTGGCGGCCATTTTGGACACAAGGCCGCGGAACTTCTCGGGGCTCCGATTTGGAACAAGAAGGTGATGCGGGTCTAATTTTTTGATTTCATGGTAGCAGACTGCATAACCTGCACGCCCATGCCTAATTTGTGTGTTTAACTCACATTTTGGGACTGTTACGTCGAGTGCAAGCTAGGACAACGACTACTATGGCAGGGCCTGCTTAGTCCAGTCCACCCACACAGCTTAATTTTTGGGACCTCTACATTGTGGTGCATTGCTGCAAGGTGTTGACAAGGCACTTCCTCGCCCCTTTCATCATCAGGACACTCTCTCTTGATCCTCTTCATCATCACAAGGTAGTGGCAGTTGGTGTTTTTCTTTGTGTGCAAGACTCTTTGGTGGTGCTCAGGGAAGGGGACATACTTCACCGTCGTCTCCGCTCTCCAAGGTGGACCATTGCTGTGCCGGGCATGGGGGTGAATCCACCTGCATGGTGATGTTGGGGATCTGAGTTGCGGCCCCAGGACTTGAATTGGAGGTGCATGTGCGCTCAATCCCATGTACGACAGCGACCAGGACGGTGACGCTGCGGATCTTGTAGAAGACTCTCAGGACGAAGGTCAGGCGGCCCAGCCTCAGCAGGGCCCACAGTGTCCAGTGCAACAGCCTGCATCACTGCAACCGTTGCCACCGGGGAATCAGGCGTCTGCACCCCAGGCATTATTAGGAGCGCAGCCAGCCGCTCCACAAGGGGCTCTCATCATGGCTCAAGCGGGTGCCCAGGCCGCCCTACAACCGATACCAGAATTTGATCCAACGGGCCCCCCGTCCAGCCTGGGGCCCCGATGGAAGAGGTGGGTGGCCCGCCTGGATATGTACTTTAGGGCTGCTCGGGTGACGGATGACGACAGCATGGTGGCCACAATGCTGTACTCAGCGGGAGCCGCGGTTCAGGAGATCTTCGAGTCACTGACACCGGTTGACCAGACCTATGGTGAGGCCAAAGCGGCTCTCCTCGCATATTTCCTTCCCCTCGCCAACGTGGACTCGAGAGGTTTGTCATGCTGTCGGCCAAACAAAAGGAGGATGAGACCCTGGACACTTTTTACGGCCGCCTGCGCCGCCTTTCCCAAGGGTGTTCGTGGGGAGACGCGGATGATATGATACGAACAATGCTGATCCAAGCATGCTCCTCCGGCAAACTGAGGAGACAGGTCTTCAGAGAGCCGGGGATCACTCTGCCCCGCATACTAGAACTGGGTCGATGTCACGAAGTGGCCGAGGCACGGGCAAACAAAATGGAGGCGGGATCACGCTCGATCAAGGCCGGAGAGGTGTGCGCTGTTTGGCGGGGCGGCCGAGGAATAAGAAGGCCTGGTGGAAGCCCCCGCGACAGAGCCGGAAGATCGGGGGAGTCATGTCAGAAGTGTGGCTATGACCTATCCCACACAACAGAGTGCCCAGCCGCAGGAAGAACATGTGGCCGATGTGGACTGCCTGATCACTTCTCAAGAGTGTGTAAGTCGGCTCTCCCTGTTATGGTACCGAGAGGCCCTGCCCGGATCTGGACTCCGCGCCAAAACAGGCCATCCAACGTGGCCCAGGCAGATAAAGCGGAAGAGGAGACCTAGATGGAGGGGGCTGAAGAAGAGGAGGAGGAGAACATCTTTTTCGTCTCAAGCATGGGGGTCCTGAAAGGCAAAGGCAGGAGGCAGCCAAGGTGCGTGGTGGAGGTGAACCGCTCGCCTGTTCCCGTGTTGGTGGACACAGGGGCATCTGTCAATGTAATGGCGAGGGGACATTATGAAGCTCTTGACCCGCCACCCAATCTGGCTGTGCCAAGGGCTCGCATATTCGCCTTTGGTGGACTTGAGCCCATACCGCTGGACGGGGCGTTCGTGGCGAAGGTGGAACATGAAGGCTCGATGATCAGGGCTCGATTCTACGTGACCTCTATAAGCAACAACACCCTGCTAAGCTGTGCGGCTGCAGAGGCACTCAGGATAGTCAGTTTTGCATGCTCGGTATACCTGGAGGACATTAACGATCTACTTGGCAAGTACGCGGCCCTGTTCAACGGCATTGGGAGAATGACCGGTGATCCAGTCAGGCTGCACATTGATAATTCAGTACAACCCGTTGCCCTGAAACACCGGAGAGTTCTCTTCCATCTGAGGGAGCAGGTCGACAAGGAGCTGGATAACCTGGTGGCCTTGGACATCATCGAGAAAGTGGAAGGCCCCACACCATGGGTGTCCCCCATTGTCGTGGCCAGAAAACCAAAACAGCCGGACTCAGTTCGCATCTGTGTGGACATGAGGCTGCCCAACAAGGCCATCAAAAGGGAGCGACACCTGACTCCGACCATTGACGACATAATCGCTGAGGTGCAAGGGGCCAGATTCTTCTCCAAGCTCGACCTCAGAGCAGGGTATCATCAAGTTGTCCTCCATCCCGAGTCCCGGTATATAACAACATTCACCACCCACCGGGGACTCTACAGATACAAGAGGTTAAGTTTCGGGGTGCCGTCGGCTGCGGAAGTGTTTCAGAACATTATCCGAGGTGCCCTTGCTGATCTTGAAGGGGTGCTCAACATCAGTGACGACATTTTGGTGTTTGCCACCACGGAGGTGATCCACCTGAAACGCCTGGCCAAGACTTTCGAGAGACTGCAGTCATTGGGCCTCACCCTCCATAGGGACAAGTGTGAATTCCTGCGCCCCTCCATAGAATTCTTTGGGTTCGTGTTTAAGGAGGGAGGAGTGTCACCCGACCCGCGGAAGGTCCAGTACATAAAGAGGGCACAGCCCCTGGAATCGGTGTCGGAGGTGAGAAGCTTTCTGGGCATGGCGACCTACTGCGGTCGGTTCATCCAAAACCTGGCCTCAAGGTCTGAGCCACTCAGAGCTCTTACTAAGAAAGACACGGCCTGGCACTGGGGTCCACTGGAGCAGTCGGCGTTCGAGGACATCAAGAGCGCCTTAACAACGGAGGACACCATGGCGTTTTTCGACCCAGCGCTACCCTCGGAGATCGTGGTCGATGCCAGTCCGTTTGGCCTGGGGGCGGTTTTGACGCAGGTGGACCGGGATGGAAGCCTCCGTCCCGTAGCGTATGCCAGCAAAGCGCTCTCGGAAACGGAGCAGCGGTACTCCCAGATTGAGCGGGAGGCCCTGGCGGTCCTGTGGGGATGCAGACACTTTCGCCTCTATGTGCTGGGGCGCCCGGTGACTGTGGTGACTGACCACAAGCCCCTGTTCCCGATCCTGGCGGGCTCGTCCTCAAAGCCCCCGGCCAGAATTGAGAGATGGATGCTCGCATTGCTGGAGTACGGGGTCACGCTGGTGTACCAGCCAGGAGCTAACAATGCAGCGGACTACCTCTCCCGGCATCCCAGAGTGCGTGGGGGAGTGGCGGGAGACACCTGCGCGGAAGAGGCGGACGACCATGTCCTGATGGTAGTGGAAGGAGCAACACCAAATGCGATGCCCCTGTCGGAGCTGGAGGCTGCAGCGGCCGAGGATGGGTGCTTCCAAATACTGAAGCAGTCGATGCAGAGCGGATCCTGGAAGTTCGTCTTGGAAGCTCTCGCGGGGCGGATCCATGAGGCGAAGGCCGCCCTTGAACAACTGTGGAAAGTGAAGGACGAGCTGTCATTATCGGAGTCGGGACTCCTGCTCCGAGGGGATCGCATAGTGGTCCCCCACTCCAAAGTAGGTGATGTGATCACGCTGGCCCATCACGGGCATCAGGGTGCCGCCAAGACTAAGGCAAGGCTGCAGATGAAGGTCTGGTTCCCGGAGCTGGAGAAAAGGGTTGACGACTTTGTGGCAGCCTGCGTATGGTGCCAGGCAGCCTCCCCGGTGCAGAGAGAACCGGCCATCGAAGCCATGCCTCGGGGGACCCGGCCCTGGGAGGTCGTTCATGCGGACTTTGGGTCCACGTCCGTGGGCACCCACTTTCTGGCCATAGTTGATGAGTACTCCCGGTACCCCGAGGTGGAGTTTGTGGAGTCGGTGGCGTTCGAGCATGTGGTAGTCGCCGTGGAAAAGATATTTGCAACCCATGGATTTCCCCTGACGCTATGCTCGGACAACGGGTCACCATTTCAAAGCGAGCGGTTCTCAGAATTTCTAGCCAGCTGTGGAGTCAAACATCGGAAGATATCCCCATTGTGGCCTCGAGCCAACGGTGACGCAGAAAGGCTGATGCGAACCCTGAACAAGACATTTCGGATTGCGCAAGGACAAGGTCAGCCTCTCCAACGGGCTTTGTATCAATTCCTGAGAGTGTATCGCACCACTCCACACGCATCCATTGGGGTCGCCCCGGCGGAGGCGTTATTCCGGCGATGCCCCCGGGGGCTACTGCCAGAGGTACAGGAGAAAGAACCCGGTGTGATCAATGACCAGCAGGTTGAGGCCGACCGGCTGGCCAGGATCAGCCAAGAGAACTTGCGCCGGGGTCTTCGTCCCCAGCGGCTGGAACCCGGGGATGAGGTGCTCATCCGAAACCGACATCCTCACGGGAAGCTGTCCCTCCCTTACGAACCAGAGCCCCTGGATGTGGGCGCCGTGAAGGGGTCGATGGTGACAGCCTCAGATGGGCGATCGGCTGTCACCGAAAACGTCAGCTTCTTCAAGAAGTTGGGGGACTCGAGAACTGAACCACCTCTGGACCCTGGTGTCGCTGAGATACCGGAGGATGATGGGCCCCCTCTCGGTGCCCTGGCCTCTCCGGTTTGAGGAGCTGCTGCTGATGGACTGCCGGTGCCAGAGGTGAGCGGGAGGTACCCCCAGAGGGCTGGGCGAGGGAAACCCGCATACCTCAGCGAGTATGTGTTGGGACAGTTGGAGAGTCATCCGGAGTGAGGGGACCCGGGTGGCTGACATTAAAGGGGCATGGGCTCAGGACGGGCAGTTTTGTTTTGTTGTGTGATGTGTCGTGTTTGAATAATGTTGCAATTGTGTTTCCTCCTGGAAAAGGAGGAGTGTGGCGTTGCCCCACAAGGGCTGCGCACGCGGCGGCGTGACGTTGCACGTCACCGCGTGCAGCTTTAATAAACGGGGAGTTCCCGGAAGCCGGCAGAGCGACCGGGGAGCCCGAAGCTGACAGACGTGTGTGAGTGTGCTCTGTCGGGTTGGGGGCTCACGGGCACGCATGGGGGGCCAGGGACCAACCCCCAACACCCCACTCCATCTGCAAAAACAATGACCCTTCCCTAAAGTGCTAAACTAGATGCTAAAACTGGCATAACACATTTACGCCTGTCTTTAGCATATTTCTGAACAATCTAGGGGACTCCAATAAAGCCCCAAAGCAAAACTCTATCCTTCTAAAAACATTTCAGTGAGGGCTTAAGATCTGTTCCTTTTTTCTTTTTAAACACTTTTCTATTAGTTTCCACAACAAACAATACAAAACAAGCGAATCAATGCCCTCCCCCTCCCCATATCTCATCCCAATGGCCTTGCCCAATGTCATGTACAGAATAGAGTAATCCATGACCATGTTGTCATCCCCGGGAGTCCTATCACCAGCACTTGCAGGCTTCCACCTCGTTAAAAACCCAATCATCCACAGCTAGAAGGTCTTCATCAGGTCCTCTCACGACCAGCACGGTATGCAGTCTTTTTATCGAATATTTTATAAAGAATGAACATATATCGAACATTTTAGAACAAACATTTTATTTTCATAGAGAATATATTTAGGGGTGGGGTAAAGGGTTAAATATTTTTGAGAAACGGTTGGGGTGGGTTTTTAGGGGTGTGAAAAGTAGGTTTTGTGGGGTCCCCCCCAAAAACAAAAGAAAAATGTGCATTCTCTATAACATTTTTCGTTATAAAATATTAGATATATGTTCATTCTTTATAAAAATATTTCGGTATGAAGACATGTAACCGACCAGCACTTTTCTGACATATGATGTCCTCAAATGTGATATTCAAATGTCTGGTGGTATGCACTAGGGGTAAGGTGAGAAGGAGGCTGGCATAGGGGGTGAACCGTGCAGAGGTTTCATTTTGGACAATATGGGAGTTCATGGAGACCACTAATAGGTCATTTGTGATAGGACTGGATGCTGTAAATATGGGACCGTTGAGGGTCTAGGACAGAGGTCTTCAAACTGTGGGGCACGGCCGCATCCCAGGGGGGGCGCCAGAGCCCAGCCTGAAATGTAAAAAAAAAAGATTTTTTTTTTTTTTTTTTAGATTGGAAGAAATGGGAAGGGGCAGCTCACATGGTCAAATTTGGCCATAAAACGGTCTTAGGCACCAATGAAAAAATGGCCAGCAGTTGCAAATGGATATTCAGTGTTTACTCACAGACTGTTTGAATAGTACCCAAGGGGTTGTTTTTTGTTCCAATGTAAACAATTGGTGATAAAGAATATTTATTCAGCAACAATGGTCAAAACTACTAGCTGCATAGTGAAGTAACTCCTCAAACTGGCCCACACTGGCCAAAAAAGTGGCCCATTTTTTCTGGCCTACACTAGCATTTTACATTTTTGGTACGGTCATCGCCCTATAGGCCAGTCCAAGCCTGCTGGCTCAACCATAATGGGTGAGGGGGTGTCCACCCACTGGCCACCTCACCCATTATGGAGGAGCCAAGGAGCCAGCCCAGTGAAACACTGAGCACTCCCTCAGTTGCTTTTTCCAGCTGAGGGAGTGCTCCTGGGCTGGCTGAACTGTCAAAGGGAAACACTGTTTGCCTTTGACAGTTCATTTCCCCAGCCGCACATGATCACTGAGCCATGCAACGCTGGGGGTGTTTTGCTTCGCCAGCCTTACATAGCTCATTGGAAATGCTGGCTGGGGCACTGCATGTATGTATGTGCAAGGGGGTGTTCCTGCACCTCCTCGCACATACGGGCAGAGCAACCTGGAGCGGGGCATTTTAGCAACCACGCGAGGTACGTTTATGGCGATTTATTTTTTATTTAAATGTGTATGGATGTGTGTATGCTTGTGTTATGGAACTGTGGTGGGAGCAGGATGGGCGACAGCACTGGGATAGTGGTAGGAGTAGGGTGGGGAGAGCCCAGGGTCTGTACTGGTAGTAGGGTGCGGTGACGGCACACAAAAGTTCATAGCGATTTCTACATATTGTCCATCTGGCACTTTTGGGGGGGCCCGGCCTGCCCAAACTTTGCTCAGGGGGGGCCCACGCCAAAAAAGTTTGAAGACTACTGGTCTAGGAGGTGATTGAAGGCTGATCATATCGTGCTAGTGTTAGGTGAGCAGGTGGCGCGCGGCGGTTGTTCAGGGACATGACTGAAGGTTTGAGAGCCCAATAAAGCTGTTTATGGATGATTAATACACGTGTGAGATAACCTCACTGAAAAAAAATAAAGTACGTACCTATCTCCCTAGATTTGAGAAAGTCTCACTGAATTTTAGGAGTCTGATTTTCTAACCAACATTTCCTGCAATTAGTGCATTTGCTCGTAAACACCTTGAAAAGGATTACGAATACACAGAGTCTCCCTGTGCTCCAAGAGGTACGCTCAGCGAGCCAACACACGACACTATTGTGACTCGAACCCCACACAAAGGTATTTTTTAGAGTTGTTGCAAGCACCCAGTTTCTCTGAACTGGAGGGATTCGGCTGGATCCGGATGTTAATCCCACATCTTCCTGAAATTGATAAATCCCAGGAGGATAGCTCAGGGGAAACACGCTTACCTTGGAAGCAAGATGACATGGACCAACACAGGCTCGATTCCGGGGTCCGTGCTTAGAAAACTCTGGGTATTAAGCTCGTTATAAATAACCTATCTTATCATACCACAACATATCTCGTTAAAGTAGATGGAAAAGCCACCCGCAGCCTCATTATACCCCCATCCCAAACTCTGTGCAAATGGAACATTGTGGGGCAGATTAGGAAAAATGAGAGCAAATGAAAAAAGCATATCATTGCTGAATTGCTCATGCGACCTTGTGCTCAACGGCCGCCTGCACATTTCAGGAGGGGCTGGACATTAGTGCAAAGATGCTCTGGCCAGCCCCTTGCATACATTAGTGTCGGGAGTGTGATCCTGACACTAAGGTATGACTTGCTCCCATCAACCATGTGGTTGCTGGGAACACAATACTCTGAGACAGGTCCTTAAAGGCCCCGACAATGTTAGGTTACTTTCTGTTAAATTGATTTATACCACGCTCCGCGTCTGTTTCCATGGTCTCCACATGCTCTTGTGGCTTTGTAAGGTACAGTGGGGTGCGGTGGTTAGGGAGGAAGGTAGGTGTTGTGCTCAGCTGTTGATGCGTGTAGAAGCAGTAACTGGCGTCTGTCTGTGTGTGCTTTCTGGGTGTACACCGGATGCTAATTGTTTCGAGATTGGCAGCTTCCAGTGTTTGTGTTGTTGGGTGTCAGAGGCAATTGGGGTTTGTGAGTTGGCTTCAGAGTGATCTGCGGTTTGGGTGGTTCACTAGCCATTTGGGCATGTGTGGTAAGTGTGTGGTGACGGAGGGTGGAAATGGCCAGTAGGTTTTTGGGTGGTCTCTGGATATTGTGCAGCAGTGCCATTGTTTTCTTTTTGTAGGCCATTCACCTTTGCATTGGTGTCCTGTTAGAATGTATTGATGAGAAGAGACTAAAAGGGAAAGAGAAGGATTAGTATATTATTATTTATAAATGTGATTAGTTCATATTGACTTTTAAAAATATATATATACATTACAAAATACAGATAGAAACAATTCATCACAAAACAGATCCATAAAATATATATACAGTTTACAATGAATTACTGAAAACAATTAAACAATTGCAATAAAATAAAATAAGTAACTGTTCCCAATATTCATAGAACGCATACATGTACACCTACAATGACAAAATAGACTTAAACGGGCTTTAATTATTTTAAGTTAATGCGGGACGAGTTAATAGTTTATTTCTATTTGCTTACAAACCCTCTATCTGTTGCCATATACGGTGTGGGGCGATATGCATTTCCTTGTTATCAGTGTTTATTCAATACTGCTAGAATCCGTCCTCGCTTATACTGTCATGATGACTGACGAAACCTCCAAGGGCACACATGTACAATGATCCCTTTTCTCTACAGTCTTTCAATACATGTCAGACAGTTTCCTTCTTTGCTGGAATTTTACATAATCAACAGGTTCTTTCTAATTTTGGTATACCTCGCTCGGACCCTATTACAGTCAACACTGGTAGCCTGTTATTTCGCAAATGCAACAGGAATCTGTGCAAAGTGGGTGCCAGACACAACATTAGATACCTCTGGGGCAACTTGGATTTATGGCTTAACCCAGAAATGTCATTGTAGTACTTCAAGCTAGACATATTTTATAATTTGCTGCCCAATCCCATTTTAGTTAATGCTTTCTTTAGCACATAATATTCACTCTACCAATTGGAGCAATCCGATCAAAAGTGGATTTTACCAATGATGTTTGCTTGTCGGCGTGCCCAACATCAGATGCCTCCCCCAATAGTTCTAGCAAGGGACATTTGGGCTTTGTTCTGGATTTTATGAATAAGAGACGCCTCCGCTTGAGCTCCATAGCTGGGAGAGATATCAGCTCCAGCTCCAACCTCAATAATTCGATAGGGACACAAGGGGCAATTCCCCAGATCTTTCCCCAAAATGTGCCCTCAATCATCGTTAGCCAGGTTAAGTCTCTCATAGCCAAAGCCTTGATGCCACAGAGCATCATAGCACAGAAACACTGTTTGGACAACATCAAGATCCCTGCCAGGCTAAATCCTGATGTCTCAGCAGCAAATATTGCTACAAGAGATGTCAGCATGACTGCCTTCCACGCTTAACTGAGATGATCTCTGGGTAGTCGCCTCCAGTCTCCAGGTATGTATAGCTGTTGATATATTCCATGTGGTTTCCGCTGACGACCAGTTTGGGCTTTCATACTTTTCTGTTGATAAATTGCATCATCTTTCAAAATTGATGATCTGCCCATTCTCGCCCTGGTACTTGTATAACTCAACCAGCGATCTCTTGATACCTTCCAATGTGTGACAGGCAACTGAGTTGCGTGCAGTTAATTCTGGGGGAACAGTTGTCAGCCCTTGTTAGGGCTGTGGGCAGATCCTACGGGTATATGTTAAACAGCAGGGGCGCCAACACACATCCCTGTTTGACACCTTTGTTGATGGCAATTGGTGCAGTGATGGCTCCCCTGCTGTCCAACCTCACCTGGACAATAGTCTTCTCCTGCAACCCCCAAATGGCACAAAACATACTCCTGGTGCAGCCTAGGTACTCCACCTTGCTCCACAGTTTCTCTTCATCTACTGAGTCGAATGCAGCTCAAAGGTCTACCAGGACTATATAAAGACAAGGGGCCTCATTACGACCCTGGCGCTAAGGGGTTAACGGCGCCGTGAAAGGCTGCGGCGCCGTTAACCCCTTAGCGCCTAATTACGAGGTCCCTTTGTGGCTCCCGACCTTAATGGCTGGTCTGGACAAGCCATTAAAGTAGGGACCCGCAAAAGGACCTTGAAGGTAATTACGGTACCGCAATTTGTAGTACCGTAATTACCGCCTTCCTCATTCCCATTGAGCCCTATGGGGCAAAAATGGGAATGGGGAAGGGCCAATGGTGCATGGGGAATTACCGCCCCGCCAACCTTGGAATGGGGTGGTAATTCCCCATTGCACCATGGCGGACTCGTTACAATACTAGCAGCAACCATGGTGCTAATAGCGCCATTGGTTACCGCCGGTGTTGTAATGAGGGCCAAGGACTGTCTTTCTTTTTTGCTTGTGCAGTCATCTTGTCAACGAGTCTCAAGTTATGGACCCTTCCAGAACCAGGTCTAAACCCCATTTGAAATGTGTCCAACAACTGTATAGAGTCTGTTCAATTCTGTATTTCATCAAGTAAAAATGATGAGAACATTTTGCTTGTAATGACAAGTATTGATAATAGCCTGTAATTTAAGGATTTCTGTGCACTTGCCTTTTTTTAAAACTGGGACCTGGAATTACACCCTCAGTGCAAACCTTACTGAACATAATCTCCAGTATTGTAGCCCAAGCTTCAGGATCCTTTTTTAATACTGCGTTTGCCAGTCCATTAGTACAAGGAGAATGCAATAATTTGAGCGTAGCTGTTTTGCTAAGTATTCCGTCTCTACAGGAATATTAAAGCCTTCAGACACCTTGTTTGTGGCTGTAATGTCAAGTTTCGGACTCACAAAATTCTGGGTTATATGGTCAGTTCACTGTGAAGAGCTGACAGAATTAACTACAAGACTCTCTTTAGCAGATTTTGGACTAGCCAAGAATCTCCATATGTTCTCGTGGTCCCTGGTGTTAACCACCGCAATTAGACATTGCCTTTGAACGCTTTTATGGCAGGTGCACCACCATTTTATCCATCTCCTATACTTGTTTTTAATCAATCTAATCGACCTTGATCTTATAATACATTATAGGAGTGTTGCGCTTAATGCCCGAATGGTCTCTCGCAATTCCGTCTCGGCGCCCCTTACTTCCTTGTCAAAGTAATGCTGCGGAGTGGTTTTGGATGACATTATATAGCTTCCTTTTTGCACTGCTATCTCTGCCACTCTTTCTTGTAACCAACCTTCCACCTCATCCACTCTCAGGCTGCCAAACTGGTCCGGAGCCGCTAGGCAAAAACTACAGACCAGATGTGGCAGTTTCTCCAGACTTCTATGCATCCAACTAATCCTATTTCCACTGAAGTTTACATCAAGGTCGCCAATCGTCTCTTGTATACCAGACTCACTCTAGCCTTCAACAATTAAATTAAGGATAGAGTGGTCACTGTGCTCACTCTTGGCAACCTTCAAACCTTGTACAAGGGGCAATAGATTTTCATTAACAAACACATAGTCAAAGTGTTGCGGCCTTATTGTCACTGTAAAAAAGTGTACTGCCCAGGGCAATGCCCATGTGTTTGGCCATTCATCATAGTAAGACCCCAATCATGCAAATAATCACACCACAGTCTACCTTGACTATTTTCAATGCCCTGATTCATCACACTTTTACACTTGACAGTGTTGGTCTCCAAACACTTTTTTGAGTTAGTACACCCAGTATTCAGATCCCCACTGATTGCGATCATTTAATTGCCGTCTAATTTGATTGCTTCAATAAGTGAACAGGCCACAGTATCAAAAATATGTTCAGTGAAGCTGCCTCCCAGCGGGTTATATATGTTAACAACAGTCATCTTCTACCTCTAGGGAAGCTGATCACCACAGCCAACACTTTTGGGTCATCAGAAGGTGTTTCTATAAGGGCTGCCTTGAGGTGATTCTTCACCCCTATAATAAGCCCCCCAAAAGGATGTCTCCTAACCCCTTTTTTTGCAAACCTTTGATGTATTTAGTAACCGTCAACATATATAGGCGTAGTCAGCCAACTTTCCTGGATTGAGAAAAATCATTACTTTGCAGGACGCACAATGAGTCTAATTCACTAAGAATGGGCACAAAACCACAAGTGTCCCAAGAAGCCATCGTGTAGGGTCAAGCTCAAGCAGTGCCTTTAACTGTTACAAAATCCAACAATAGCTTTAGTAGACCTCTAATGTCACTCTGAATTATATAGCTGGCACCCTTAGGGCGGCAGGGTCCACTCAATGTTTGTACTTTTTCCATTAGACCATCATCGTCTAAAATTCCAGTACCCTCCCCTGTGTCAGGTTCACATCCCAGTCCCAGGATTCTGCCGCCGTCAGCATGAATCATGGCACCCGTTGCAATGGTTGTACTATGAATTTGCAGTATATTTGGATTAGCCCAATCTAATGACTCTACGAAATCAAAGTCCGCTGAATATAGAACATGCAGAGGCGGAACAAGGCATAGCAAATTTAATAAGTCAGAGCCGCTTAGCCCTTTTTTGGATCACATTGGGATATCCATTTTATGGTAACGACAGGTGAGTTTATTGCAGATATAATATCTTTTGAGGCTGCCTAAAAACTGGTCTTTACTCCAATTGGTAGGGATACCGCCATGTCTGATTTTCTATTGACTGTATCACGCAGTGTAATTTTGCTGTAGATGTTCCACTGCTATCCAAGTCTGCATTCAAAAACTTGTTAGAGTTCGCTGGTCACACGCCGATTCAGCTATGTTATTTTTAACAAGCCAGGTCACCAGGACAACAGGGGGTTGAGGGACTGCTCTTCTTTTGCAGTTCCACTTTTTCCTGTTTTTTTTTAAAGGCTTATTGGCAGGCCACTGGCATGGAGCATGGTCCTTGTTCCTGGCCTCGAGTTCAATTGACATGTATTGACCGATAGATAACTGATGATCCAAGCAAATCCTCACCGCGCCCACTGTATTATCAACTGCTTTCATTAGATCGCAGAACAGGCTCTATGTGTACACCTATCACAGGCACTAGATTGGGTTGAGTGACTGCTATCAGTTCGTCAAGCTCTCTATCATCGTCACCTTTTTGTTGATAATTGGAAGTCACGTCCGTAACCGCTTCCAAAATTCTCCCGCATAGCTGAAGCAGGACTTTCATGGCCAATTGCATAGACACCATCCTTGCCTACATTTCATTGTTGGAAGTGCCAGACATATCATTGTTACTGGAGTTGTTGCTTTCATTGGTATCTACACAGAGATTAGGTGATGATGACAGTCTCTGGGAATTAATTTGTGGGCCCCTAACAGCTCCCACCCCCCACAACTTGAGACATGTTTGTTGGCTAAGTACAAGTGGCCCCCGGTATGGTTGTAATAATTCTGCTTCCAATGTTATTTTGTAAAGAGTAACATAGTTCTAAAAGGGAGTTGTTGTCTAAGTTGTTGTGAAGAAAGTATCACCAGGCTCATCATTACAGTTCCTCTCCTTTAAATGAGTGATGGAGCCACAGCTCCCTTCTGGAATAGCATCCTCCCTGCCTGTAACAGCAAGGTCTGGCTAGAAGAAAGAGCTGATTTTTCGGCCAGCTTTCCTTTTTTCGGGCTGTGCATTTCTTGCCGATGAGCTTGTAGTTGGTCTAGCAAAATTATCTGTACATTCAACATTGGCGTCGCTAGTGGGGGAATAGGGGGGCTCGGACTCCCCCTCTGAAATCCTGGGCCACCCCTTATGCTCCTCCTACCTCAGCTGGGCTACTTTCTCTGCACTGTCTGCAGTGTTGTGTCCGCCAGCACCAAACACGCACAGGGCTGCAATCAATGCTGCTGCACATCAATGAAGAGCTATTAAGTCACCCTGCAGCCAAGAGCAGCCCCTCCAATCAGAATGTAGCGCACAAAACCGCTAATGATGGATCATTAGTGACTTAATGGTTAAAAAGAAGACAAAAAAAGGATAAAAAATTCATCAGACTGTTGCTTCAGCAACTAGTAGCCGCATTATCCTAAACCAACGATGCATCTCAGCCTGCCATTGGCTAGTATTTCATCAAAGGTGGCCTATAGTGGACTGTCAGGCATTAGCCGGCCCACCCCTCAAAGGCCCACTTTCTAGGTCCGCACCTTATGTTGGCCCTTCCCTCCTGCATCAAGCCCGTGGAGGTGGCCCCTCTGCCTGCAGTCCAGACCGGTGTGCATCGCATGCACCTGATGTATGGCAACCTAGCAACATTTTCACACAAGGTAGGATGATCCTTGCTTTAAACATGCAGTAATTTGAAAAGCTGCCCCGTGTTTACTCTTTTACTGAAAACGAAACAAAAAGAAAGAAGCGGAGCAACATCATTTATCCTTTTATTGCACATTCCATTTCTACACATGGCCAGGGAGTCCTCGTGGGTGGCATCTTGCTCCTGGCCTTGAGGGGACTTCAACATGGCCGCCACTTTTCCCTACCTCCAAGTGGCATCCCGGCAACTACGCATCTGAACCTGCCAGTGGCCAGTATTTAATTAAAGGGGGGCCTATGGTGGACCGGCAGCCGCTAGCTGGCCTACCCCTCAAAGACTGTCACGCTCACCTGGTCTCCACGGGGGCGTAGCATGTAGTCGTATGACCGGGAACTGCACTGGTGTAGTTTTGATGGTATAGTGATATCCTCTCCCTTGTTATCTCCCCAGAAGGCGAAAGCCTGTAATGTTGAAACAAGAAGTTAGCTATGAGTGGGTTGGATTGCCCCCACTACCTGCCACCTCCTGGTGCCCGAACTTCTCTCCTGCTCACCTATGAGTTTGGTGAGGTTGGCGCTCCATCCTTCTTGACCTTCAGCAGGGGCGCGGTAGGCTCAGTCTTTCTCTGGGCGCAGTTACTTCACTGTTCCAGAGTGCTGTTGCTGCTTTTTTCGGAATGCTTGGATAATCAGGTGAGTCTCTATCTCAATAACAGCTTGGTATAGATGCTCATATTGTCCCAAGGTTTTAAACATGTTTGTCTTTCTTACAGATGCAGTTTCGTGCGTCGTCCAGAAGAAGATTCAGCCCTCCTCGGATGCTGAGCTGGTTGCCTCCAGGTGAGTATAGGTGCGAATGAGTGGCGCCAGATAACAGAGTAAATGTTTGTTCGTATGGTGCGCGACTAACCTGCTTTTTTTTCTGTTCCCCTTTTGCAGGCGCGGCGGCCCCAAGATGAAGAATGGAAGAACCGCTCCAAAGAAACCCGGAGGATGCAGAATCTCAGGTGAGTATCGGAATCTGTGTGGGAATCCTTTTCCAACAGGGGCGGCGCTCAGAGAACGAGCCGGAGATGAGACCGATGGCCGGAATTGCAGGTAAGGGCTTGTCACTGTAGTAACTCCTGGCTTGTTCCAGGCACCGAAGGATAGAAAAGCACCAATGGGCGTGGCTGAAGAAGCTCGAGGGCAGAGCAGACACGGTGAGCGTTACGCTGCAGGAGTGCAGAATCACGCGAAGCGTGTTCTGCTTGCAGGGTGTGGCTTATATAGCCTTGTAAGTAATCACAAGTAAAGTAGTCCCTTTACCACACCCTGTCTCTTAGGAAAAATTGTCCCTCTGCCACACCCTTGATTAAACAGAAGACTCAGCCTCACAGACAGTTTAAGTAGTTCCATGAGTTCAGCCCATTTCATGAGCCTGGCGTCAACAGCGCCAGGACTGAGTCCATGAGGCTCTGGGGCACTTCCTTGGGGCCTGCCAAGTCATTCTGGTTGGCGGGGACTGGGATGGGCCCAACAGCTCCAGGGGTTTTGGAGCACGCATCATGACAGGACTCCCCCCCAAGACCCCCTAAAGGCGGGGTCTCCCCTTGGTCCTGGTTTGTTCGGGTGACTGTGATGAAACCTTTTCAACAATCGTGGTGCATGAATGTGTTCACTGGGTTCCCATGATCTTTCGTGTGGTCCATATCCTTTCCAATCTCTTAGATAAAACAGTTTTGATTTGATGATTTTCGAGTCCAGAATATCCTTGATTTCAAATTCGGGTTCTCCGTCGACCATGATCGGTTTTGGTGGTTTCAGAACTCGGGTTCCTGGTTGCACTGGTTTTAGAAGTGAGACATAAAACACAGGATGAATTTTCATGTGTGAGGGTAAATTCAACTTCACTGCTACCGGATTGATGATAGCCTTAATGGTGTATGGACCTATGTATCTGGGGTTGAAGGTTCGGGTTCCCTTCATGGGTATGTGCTTAGATGCCAGCCAGACTTCATCTCCAACTTGATACTTTGGAGCTTCACTCCTATGGATGTCTGCTGACTTCTTGTATTTTTCCTTGGATTGTTTCAGCTGATCCGTTGCTTGTTTGAAAGCTTGGGTGATGGTAGAGTGCAAACTTTTTACTGCTGGCATTTCCAAAGGTTGAGGTGAGTCAAGATTGTAAGTTTGTGGATGCAAACCGTAAATGGTGTAGAAGGAGGTCTGTCCGATGCTGGAGTGCAGAGAGTCGTTGTAGGCATAATCGGTTATCCATAAAATGTCTTTTCAACCATTTTCAGACTGGTGTAACATACATCTGAGGTATTTTTCTAGAGTCTGATTGGTCCTCTCAGTCTGACCATCAGTCTGGGGATGGTGGCTGGTGGAAAGTCTTACATCGATTTGCGCTAAATCGCAACACTTTTTCCAAAAGCGCGAGATAAATTGGCTGCCACAATCCGAAATTAGGATGGAAGGAAATCCATGTATTCGGACTATCTGCACTAAAAATTCTTTAGCCAAGGTTGCGGTTGAGGGTAGGCCCTTCAGTGGAATGAAATGAGCCATTTTCGAAAATAAGTCCACCACCACCAGAATTGTGTTGAACCCGTTACAAGGGGGAAGGTCAGTTATAAAATCAAGAGACAATGTATGCCAAGGCGTAGGCGGAATATCCAGTGATTGTAGTTGACCTGGTGATCTTTTCTTCAAGGCCTTGTTTTGTCTGCAAATTCCACAGGATAATACAAATTCCTTGATGTCTTTACGCCATGTTGCCACCAATAGTATCGCTTGATCTTGGCTTCGGTTTTAGCTATCCCAGGATGGCCTTCAACCAGTGATTCGTGGTAAATCAAGATGACCCTCTCCTGAAGTTCTTTGCTGGGTAGGTAAAGACGTCCCTGAAAATATGGTAAGTGGTTTGAGACCGAATGATGAACACTTTTAGTAGACCAGTCTCTCAGAGTGTCTGTATCCATAAGATGTGTGATTTCTTTGTGGATGTCGTCTAAGGTTAGAGAAGTTGTCACTCCTAATATTCTTTCTCCGGAAATGATGGGCACTGGGCCTGGGTTGGTGGATTCCTCGTCTACCCCAAGGCGAGATAGGGCGTCAGCCTTGCCATTTCTACAACCAGGCCGGTAAGTGATCACAAAGTCAAATTTGGCAAAAAATATTGACCATCGGAGTTGGCGGGATGATTGGGCCTTTGCCACCTTCAAATACTGTAGATTGCGATGGTCAGTGATTACTGTAATTGTATGTCTTGCTCCCAGAAGGTAATGCCGCCCAGCCTTGAAGGCCGCCTTAATGGATAGAAGTTCCTTGTCCGTAATGGCGTAATTCAATTCAGGTGCCGTGAATTTTCGTGACCAGAAGGCCACTGGATGGAGTTGGCCTGTTTCCGGATCTTTTTGTGAGAGGACCACTCCCATTGCTGAACTGGAAGCATCTGTCTCAACCACGTACAGTAGGTCTGGACGTGGGTGTTTCAAGATCGGGGCTGAGATGAATTTTTTCTTCAAGTCCTGAAATGCCTTCTCGGCTTCTTCTGACCATTGGAAACGTTTGTTCTTTCGTAGTAGAGAGGTAATGGGATGCACTAGCTGTGAGAAGCCCGGAATGAAGCGGTGATAGAAGTTCCCAAATCAGAGCATACTTTGAACTCCTTTAATCGAGGTTGGGGAAGGCCAGTTGAGTATGGCGTCGACCTTCCGGGGATCCATGCGTACACCATGTGGGGTTAGGGCAAACCCACGGAATTCGACCTCCATAACATGGAAGAAGCATTTTTCCAGTTTTGCGAACAGTCTATGTTGCCGAAGTTTATCCAAACTGCATGGACGTGTTTCACAAGTTCCAGTACAGACGATGAATATACTAGGATGTCGTCTATGTATACTACGACACACACATCAATCAATTCATGCAGGACGTCATTCATGAAGTACTGGGACGCCGCTGGGGCGTTCCAAAGACCAAAGGGCATCACCTGGTATTCGAACAATACATATTTGGTGCGGAAGGCAGTCTTCCATTCGTCCCCTTTTTTTATTCGTACCAGATGATATGCCCCTATGAGATCGAGCTTGGTATAGATTAGGGCATCTTTAACTTGGTCCAAAAGTTCAGGAATTAGCGGCAAGGGGTAACGGTTTTTAACTGTGACTTGGTTTAATGCGCAGTAATTAATGCAAGTCCTAAGGTCTCCTTCCTTTTTAGGCATGAAGAACAAAGGCAAGGCTGCAGGGGACTTGGATGGGCGGATAAAGCCGTTAGCCAGGTATTGGTCCAAATACTTTTTTTAATGCAGATTTTCAGGCTCTGTAAGTGCGTAGATTCGGCCACATGGAATCTGAGCATCAGGTATAAGGTCGATTTGACAATCGTACGATCTATGGGGAGGAAGGGTATTCGCTTGATCTTTCTGGAAAACGTCCTAATAGTCTTGGTATTCTGGAGGTAGCGGATTAGGCTGATTCGAGACAGTTGCGACTTTCTTAACCAAAGGTTCCTTTGTTTGGTAACAGGTACGTGCACATTCGACTGAGAAGGCCAGCCTCTTAGCACGCCAGTCGATGCAAGGATTGTGAGATCCTAACCATGGCATTCCCAGAATTATTTGAAATTGTGGAGCTTTGATTAGATCGAATACGATGTCTTCCCGATGTCTGTCTTGGCACAAAAGTGTAATTTCTGTTGTCGAGTGCGTTACTGGCCCTGACGCGATCTCAGTTCCATCGATAGTTATGACTAAATCTGTAGTTGCCTTTCGCACAGAAGAAGATTCATCCTTGTAGCCAAATCATGATCCATATAATTTCCAATGGTTCCGCTATCAATATATGCTCTGACCACATGCATTTGAGAAGGCTGTTGGTGATTTATGAAGATCATTGGCAAGACGAGGTGCGAGGTCTGAGAGTCCTTCTTTTCGCTCGACAAGCGGACCTCTATGCTTGTCGGGCGAAGAGGTTTTCCGACTCCGGCTCCGTTTGCACTTTGCAGGCAACTACGACTGCCTTCTTGGGTGGCTTTACAGAACAGTCTCGAAGAAAGTGGCCATTAGAGCCGCAGTACAAACATAGCTGTTGTTGTCTTCTTCTGTCTCTTTCTGCTTTGGTTAATGGCCCTCGCACCCCCCCAATTTGCATGGGTTCGGCCACGTTGGAAGTCTTGGATGCATTCTCCTTTGGGCGCACAAACACCCGAGTGTCCATACTATCTCGATCCGCCTTACGGTTCTGTAGTCTATGATCAAGCTGAACCACCAGATCTATGTATTCTGCACAATCACTAGGGGGGTTGACCACTTGGGCTAAAACGTCCTTCAGCTCCCCTCTTAAGCCCCGGTGAAACAGAGTTGTTCTCTTATCGTCTGGCCAATCGGTTTCCACTATCAGTCTATTAAAGGTTGCAATGTACGACAACATATCCTGGTTGCCTTGGCGGAGGGACAAGAGTTCATTATCCAATGCCTGACCCTGAGAGTGGCGGGCAAACAACTTCTCCATGTTCCTTTGGAACCCCTGGAAGTCTTGCAAGATGGGATTGTCCCAAATAACTAGAGGAACCGACCAGTCCACAGCACTGCCACTGAGATAAGACAATACAGAGGTTACCCTTGATTGGTCATTTGGAAAGGCCCCTAGCCTATATAGAAAATGAAGTTGGCACTGGTTCATAAAAACCGCACACCTTTTTGGGTCTCCTGCAAAGCGTTCTGGAGGTGCCAAAGGTACGGCCCCTGGAAGGACCACTTGATCTGCATTGCTGGGTGTAGTTGGAACCGTTGACCCCAATCCAGGTGTTTGCCCCGCCTGGGATTGAAGCAATTGTTTAGCAAGCTCATTGGTTCGGTCTTTAGCCACAATCAATTCCCTCCTTAAAGCATTGGTCTTCTGCCGGGCCGAATGTACCTCAGCCATGAGTTCCCCCAAAAGTTGGGCCAGTTGGTCAGTCTCTGAGGTTTCCATGACGCCCAGGTAGAGAATTTGTAGAAGGCTTCGCATTCAGTCATGCTCACCTGGTCTTCACGGGGGCGTAGCACGTAGTCGTATGACCGGGTACTGCACTGGTGTAGTTTTGATGGTATAGCGGTGTCCTCTCCCTTGTTATCTCCCCAGAAGGCGTTAGCCTGTAATGTTGAAACAAGAAGTTAGCTATGAGTGGGTTGGATTGGCCCCACTACCTGCCACCTCCTGGTGCCCAAACTTCTCTCCTGCTCACCTATGAGTTTGGTGAGGTTGGCGCTCTGTCCTGCTTGACCTTCAGCAGGGGCGCGGTAGACTCAGTCTTTCTCTGGGCGTAGTTACTTCACTGTTCCAGAGTGCTGTTGCTGCTTTTTTCGGAATGCTTAGATAATCAGGTGAGTCTCTATCTCAATAACAGCTTGGTATAGATGCTCATATTGTCCCAAGCTTTAAACATGTTTGTCTTTCTTACAGATGCAGTTTTGTGCATCGTCCAAAAAAAGATTCGGCCCTCCTCAGATGCTGAGCTGGTTGCCTCCAGGTGAGTATAGCTGCGAATGAGTGGCGCCGGATAACAGAGTAAATGTTCGTTTGTATGGTGCGTGACTTACCTGCTGTTTTTCTGTTCCCCTTTTGCAGGCGCGGTGGCCCCAAGATGAAGAATGGAAGAACCGCTCCAAAGAAACCCAGAGGATGCAGAATCCCAGGTGAGTATCGGAATCTGCGTGGGAGACCTTTTCCAACAGGGGCGGCGCTCAGAGAACCAGCCGGAGATGAGACCGATGGCCGGAATTGCAGGTAAGGGCTTGTCGCTGTAGTAACTCCTGTTCTTCTCCTTGTCTTGTTCCAGGCACCGAAAGATGGAAAGCACCAACGGGCGTGGCTGAAGAAGCTCGAGAGCAGAGCAGACACGGTGAGTGTTACGCTGCAGGAGTGCGGAATAACACGAAGCGTGTTCTGCTTGCAGGGTGTGGCTTATATAGCCTTGTAAGTAGTCCCAAGTAAAGTAGTCCCTTTACCACACCCTGTCTCTTAGTAAACATAGTCCCTCTGCCACACCCTGGATTAATCAGAAGACTCAGCCTCACAGACAGTTTAAGTAGCTCCATGAGTTCAGCCCATTTCATGAGCCTGGCGCCAACGACTGAGTTCATGAGGCTCTGGGGCACTTCCTTGGGGCCTGCCAAGTCCTTCTGGTTGGTGGGGACTGGGATGGGCCCAACAGCTACAGGGGTTTTGGAGCACGCACCATGACAGAGACCCACTTTCTAAGGCCCTGTCTGTACCGGTATGTGCGCCGTGCGGTGTCTTCCTGATAGCCTCTTCTACCCTCACTCCAGTGTTTCACACTATTCCATGCCCATCGTTGGCACAGTCGACACCTTCAAGAGCCGACCGTTCAAGTAACTTAATTGAGATCTGGACTCAGTCCTCTCCTTTAACACTCACTAGTCATTTAGAAAGAAAAAGGTATTAACTTCACCCACTGTGACTGTCATTCACTGATCTGCAATGCTACACTGCAACCCAGGCATATCACCACGTGTACTTCAAATTAAATGAAAAGATATTTTATTTATATCGCACTCGTACACAAGTGTTTGCTGAATAACGCACGTTAACACTGCATTCCTTCTAACTGAACATTATTTTTCTTGCACATTGTTCTGAACCCCTGTCTCACCTTTATCATGTTGATGTTCAATTACTACACCCATAGACCCTGACATTCAGCATCATCCTCAGATGCCTCTGTACGCACTACTTGCCAGTTACATTTTAAACCACTTAACCCTGTCGTCACCAAGCCTACTGTTATGTTTTGATTAATATTATGCTGTAATGCTATTGTCGACTAGCTTGCCATAGCTCACGGCCTACTGGATCTCCACCTTCCTGCAACTGCTCACTATGATTCTAATGTAGCACCCTGTACCTTGAGGTGAGGTTTCTCCAAAGTGTGTTTTTGAAACTAAGTTGCATTTTACCTGATTGAAAATGTATATTTTGATGTAGCACCCCGTACCATGAGGTGAGGCTTTTCCAAAGTGTGTTTTTGAAACTAAGTAGCATCTTACCTGATTGAAACTGCATATTTGTATGTAGCTCCCCATAGATGCTAGCACTGTAACCTGTTTTTCACTGTAAGAAACAAATGTAACCAATCTCTTAAGTTAAAAGCACCTAGATGCCTTTGGTCTTTGAGCGCTATATAAATGAAAAAACAAATAATTAAATAAAATATGGCCTCCATCACTCATGCTCAGTGCGACGGGGGCCAGGGCATGCATAGGAGGGTCTTAAGTTCCATAAGGGGCGTGCTGTTTGTAAACAAAAAAGCACTTGACTGCTTGTGGTGCCAAGACCAGCCCCTCCAATCTGAATATAGCACACAAAATCGCTAATGATGGCTCATTAATGACTTAATGGTTTCGTGCCCTACTTTCAGATGTGAGGGGTGGGGTTCGCTATCAAAAAGGAAAGACAAAGATTTACCTTCTGCATAGTCATTGTGACCTATTTCATTTCTCCTGAAGAATGTTCCTTGATCAATTAGAGAACAGAAACATGTTGAGCCATATCTTTTGGTATTCTTCACATAAGATCTTGATTAATCTAACTGAGATAGTCACCACCAAACTCTGTTGTTGTTTTTCAACTAACTGATTCAACTGGTTATTCAGATCCCTATTGATTAGGATAAACTGTGATTAGACTATTGTTTTAGAATAGTTTTTAATTCTGTATGCACTGTATATGTAGAGTTTATTTGTTTCTTAATTGTGATGTATGAATACAATTTGATATATTTTCCTAACTAAACTAATGTCTGGTTGAACTGTTGATAAATCTATCTACCTCCTAACAATTTTTCTGACGTTTATTTAAACACACAAAATACAAGTTATATGTTGTCCTATCGCAAACTATTACAGAGTGGTAAATTTCATCACGGACAAAAAACTGAAAAACACTGATTTTTTCCTCCACCATTTTGTTAACATTTTAATGCCACCCCAACCTCGTCCCGATTCATTTTAACCCCTTACACCACTACCCTTTATTTGTTTAATTAATGTTTGCAGTGTTTTTCAGTGTTATTGTCCGCTCTGACATTTACCACTCTATTTTGTTTGCAATAAAATGACTCGATACCTACTTTGCAAATAAAATGTTGACAGCAATTTTAAGAAAAATTGTTGAAAAATGCAAATCACATTCGGCGTGGTCAACCCATAGTCGTAACTCAGTAGGCATTCTCAAATTATGGAGTTGAGTTTTGGACATGATGACACAATTAAAATGTCACGACATTGGAGAGGTGCAGAAAAACCATGGTCCTCATTACGAGGAAGGTGGTAGGAGGTTAACGGGGCCGGTAGAGCTGCCAGGATGCAAACAACGCGTTGTTTGCATCCTCCGCATTCCCATTGAGCCCTATGGGGGCTCGAATGGGAATGGGGATGTACCGGGTCTGGGTCCCTGAATGTGCCAATACCAGGCCCTCCAAGGTCAGAATGGCCCGGTATTTCCCCATTCAGGGAACCCGGACCCGGTACCCGGAATGGGGGTAGCCATGCCTCAAATAGCGGCATGGCTACCTTCAATGTTGTAATGAGGCCCCGTGTTTTAAAAATTAGATCCCAGTATTCCAATATCTTCAATTTTTTCAAAAATGCACAAAGAAAATGTCTTCTTCATAGAAGGGTGGAAACTGAAGGTGCGCGTAAGGCATTACCCGCGCAAAAACACATCAATCACAAGTGATCCAGATTGAATCTCTTGCATGTGGGACTCATAAGGCAGACACTAAAATTGATTCAGCCCTTGTCAGATGAGAAATCACACCATGAAGTGGATCCTACAAGGAATAAGAAATGGTGTGGTACTATTCACTGTCACTAAAAGATCATTTGTGTGAGCTCATAGTGGATATGGGAAGACATTACTCCCTTCAAACCTGGACATCTCTAAGGGTCAAACAGTAGAATTGAAGAAAATATAGTTGACATGTTTGCAGCATGATGAGATCTAAAGTTCAGGTGTGAATAATTTCACAGGAAGTTAGGCAAGGGTACAGTCCAGGGAATGTGCAGATTGCATCAGTGCTGTGGTGTGAGCTGTCAGTGTATATTGGGGGTGCACAGACATGTGCTGTCTACATGTCCATGAATGCATGGATGCCTGTCATCTGTGCTTCTCTGGATGCCAAGACATGGACACATTGCAGTTGCATGTTAACAGATACCAAGACTTACACATCTCTTCACACCTCCACTCATTGGCATTCCCCATCTCACCACAGAACACACCCGATGGCCCGGGCAACTTGATTTCCAAACAAACATCATGCTCAATGCTGTAATACATTCGGTATGAAAAACAACTAAAAACATTATTTTATCAATGGTTCTTTGCTTGCAAACCATTCATGTTTTGCAACTCTTCACTTTGAAGGATCCCAGTTCTACTGGGGTGGCCGAAGTGCAAACTGGCAAAAATTAAATTGAACCCCAAATCAACACTAGGGACGGGATGATTTGTCCTTCACAGTCCCTCTGCAGCGCACTAGCCCCCACTTCACTGCTAGAACTCAAGACATCCTGCGTTTTCTCTCTTCCTCCTCTCGCCCATCCCCCTGCCACCCTTGGCCTCTCATCTTCCCTCATCCACCCCCTCACCCTTTTCTCCTATCACACCAGACATGGTCACTAGAGTTGTCCACTCTATGAAGGTCTCTTCCAAACAGGTCTGCCCCTGTTCTTCCAGAACTATTAACGACAATATTGTCTCCCGTGCCCCTACACTTGTGGAGTTCTGCAATCACTCTCTTACCACTGGGTCTTTCCCCTCTTCCCTCAAACACTCTTTTGTGTGCCCCCTCCTGAAAAATCCAACTGCAGACTCTTCATGTCCATCAACGACCGCCCCATCTCCCTCACTCCCTTCTTTGCGAAACTTATGGAGAAGTTGGTCTTCCCCCAACTGACCCAACATAATGAGCTTGTTGGTTGCCTGCACGACATCAATCTGGATTCCAGAGTCACAGAGGCAGCTCTCCTCAACACCCATGAAGAATTGCTCGAATCTCTTTACTCCAACTCACCTGCTTTCCTCATCTTACTCGATCACTCCTCTGCTTTTGACACAGTTAACCACTCCATCCTCATCAAACGGCTCCATGATACTCTTGGCATCTCAGAGCAGTCACAGGACTGGCTGACCTCCTTCCTCACTGACCGTCCCTTCCAGGTTATCCTGGGCTCTTTCTCCTAACTCCCTTCTATCTCGACCTGTGGTGTTCACCAGGGTTCTATCCTTTTGCCCTGGTTCTTTAACATCTATCTCTCTCCTCTTGCTCACTTATCTCCACCTTCTCATCACACTTCCAGTGCTAAGCAGATGACACCCAACTCTTCTTCTGACTGCCCTCTGCATCTCTTCTCACCTCCTCTGTCATTCCTGATGGCCTATCTGCTATCCAGTCCTCGTTTGCCTCCAACAACCTCTGTCTCAATGCCAGCAAGACTGAGATTCTTCCTATCGGGACTCCTATTCCTCTTTTCTCCCTTCACTCTGACCACCCTCGATGGTCTCTCCCCCCTCTCCTTCCTCTGAGTGCAGAAACCTGGCCGTTATCTGTGACTTCTCTCTCTCTTTCACTCCTCACATTTTGGACCTTGCCAAGAAGGCCCATGTCCAACTCTACCTCCTCAGAGGCATCCTCACTTTCCTTACTTTCCTCACTTTCCCTCAGAAGCTCAATGTCTCTAGATCTCTGGTACTCTCTAGGCTTGACTACTGCAACAACCTCTTCCTTAATCTACCTCCTCCTTCTAGCCGCCCTCTCCAGCTAATTCAGAATAGGGCTGTGAGACTTATCCTTGGCCTTCAGCCCAGAGACCGCATCTCTCCAGCCCTAGAATCTCTCCACTGGCTCCCGGTTGCTACAAGGATCAAATTTAAATCACTCTACACCATCCATGAGGTTGTCTGGGGCTGGGAACCACGCTATCTGCAACTTGCTCTCACCAAATACTCTCCTTCCAGATCCGTCTGATCCTTTGGCTCGAACTCTCTGCTTGTCAAGCACTTCTCTAAGCAGAGAGTGGGCAGCCGTTGTCTTTCCCCCAGCTGGCTCCCTCCTTTGGAAAAGCCTCCTCCTTTCTCTCTGTCTTGAGCTGGATCTCTTCAAGTTCTGCAAACTCCTCAAGATCCTCCTCTTCTCCTCCTCCTTCCCTCTCTCCCTCCCGTGCTAAACCCCATAGTAGCTCTATTTGGTAGCCTGGGCCTTATGTGCCCCTCTGTGTCCTGGCCTTCTGACGATCGCCCGCTGCATCTGCCCTCCACCTGCACTTGCCTTCCGGCATCACTTGGCCTGTGCTGCCTCACAGGCCTGCACTTATAATATGGGATGATGACCCCTCCCCATCTAGTGGTCACTCCCCGGCACTTACCTGTTGCCTCCACAACAGGCTATTGCACATACCTGTTGCAGTACAACGGTCTCCCTGGCACTTCACCTTGATGTTGATTCTCTAGCACACCCCCTTCCCCTGTCCTATCTCTTCTCTCGGCACTTGCACATTCCCAATGTTCAGAAGGCCTAGTAACTCCGCTTTTGTTTTATATTTTGTATATTCCATTGTTTTACTCTTTTTTCCCCCTTGTTCGCTCCCTTTGCACTGCGGGCACTTTGAAACACACTTTTCTTGCTGTATAAGCGCCTTACAAATGCCCAATAAAATAAAATTAATCCATTTGGAGCCGAAGCTCGAAATCGCTTGAGTACCTGTTGCCTCCACCCGACTTGCTCTTGTTTCAAATTGCTTTAAAAAGCTCTATGGCATTACTGAATTCTGGCAAACTGGTGCCGGTTGATCATAAACATTCTGGTGTTGGGAAACAAATGTTACTTCTTACCATCGCTAATAACCAGAATATGGCACTCAATGTAGACACCTTGTGGATTCGACAGGGTGAAGGGCTGAGCATTAAACCCACGAGGCACAGAATTGTCCTGTCCCAAGAAGAATGTGCTTCATTTGTGCTACCACCCAACTATTGGCGCAAGGCGTCTCGAGACGGAATCACCACATAACATAACTTGTCTGTGTTTACTTTCAGCACTGTCGCCGATATGAGCCACACATGAGTCGAATCGGCCATTTGGTGCCTCTTTATATATAGGCTTGGAGTCAGTTCAATAGAGTCTCGACTGATTCGGTGTGTACAAACCGTTTTGAGATGAGTCGAGCCAAGATTTGAATCAAGCATTTTAAGACTCTCCAACCTCTAGGCACTAGGTTGTCCAACTCCGGAGCCCGAGGGCTGGAACTATGTCGGATTTTCAGGATACCCATCATTAATAGCCATGAGACGAATTTGCATACAATGATTTTAAATGTATGCATATTTCTTCTCATGAATATTAGCAAAACTAGACTGGTTTCTTATAAATACTCATATTTTAAGGATCTGCATGCCCTGCTGCCTTCTGCTCATGTGCAGAAAGTCTAACATTTTGAAAATTAACTTTAAGGTTCTCTCTGCACCCGTCAAACAGAACATCTTTCATGAAACTGTTTAAATTACAATAAATTGTACCCAGCCGAGTTTACTTGTCCTCCTCTGGAGCATGCCTTGGAGTGAGATTAATTGCAATACTTGGACGGCGAAATGTCATATTTGCAGACAGTCTGTTCATTTTGCGCCATGCTCCGGAGTCGCGCGACGCTTCTGCGTAAGTGACTGCTCCGCCGCAGCCTCCTCGCTGTGCCTTGTTAGACACCTTGCGGCATGGCGCGGCGCGCGGATCCCAGCTGCGTACCACAGCATTTCCATTTATTCCCACTGAGCCTGTCATGTCTGCTAATTCGAAATTACTTAACATGCTGACATTACCAAAACCATTTGAAAAATGTTATTCTTTAATTGGAGCCCTTGTTAGCTGTGCTTTTCCGCACTGCGAGTCAATCAACTTATTTCTAATAAAGCACGCGAGGCACGCTTTCGATTTAATGGCGCCGGGCTTCATGCCTGCCAATATATACTTTGTGATGCAGTAGTTGTATATTAATGCAATCGGGGGGGGGGGGGGGGTTAATGGTGATGTCTACATATATGGTAAGTCTGCGGTTCCTTCCACTACCTGCCGCTACCTTCCTCTATCATCCTCAACCCATACAGCCTCCATCCCGTCTGCATCCCACTCATAGCCGCTCCTTATAATCTTCACAAGACAACCAAATGCTTGGCCCCCTAAACATTCAGTGCACTTTCATATGGACATCAGCCTGATGTATGATGTAGCTAATGTAACTAACGTCTGTAGCGTATGTAAGAAAAGCCTGTAACCTATGTAAGCAACGCCTGTAACCTATTGCCCATGCAAGGAAATAATGCAATGTCTGTAACCTATTACCCATGCAAGGAAAGAATGCAATGTCTGTAACCTATTACCCATGCAAGGAAAGAATGCTATGTCTGTAACCTATTACCCATGCAAGCAACCTATTGCCCATGCAAGGAAAGAATGCAATGTCTGTAACCTATTACCCATGCAAGGAAATAATGCTATGTCTGTAACCTGTTACCCATGCAAGCAACCTATTGCCCATGCAAGCAAATAATGCAACGCCTGTAACCTAGTGCCCATGCAAGGAAATAATGCAATGTCTGTAACCTATTACCCATGCAAGGAAAGAATGCTATGTCTGTAACCTGTTACCCATGCAAGCAACCTATTGCCCATGCAAGGAAATAATGCTATGTCTGTAATCTATTACCCATGCAAGGAAATAATGCTATGTCTGTAACCTATTACCCATGCAAGCAACCTATTGCCCATGCAAGGAAATAATGCTATGTCTGTAATCTATTACCCATGCAAGGAAATAATGCAATGTCTGTAACCTATTACCCATGCAAGCAACCTATTGCCCATGCAAGGAAAGAATACAATGTCTGTAACCTATTACCCATGCAAGCAAATAATGCAACGCCTGTAACCTATTGCCCATGCCAGGAAATAATGCAATGTCTGTAACCTGTTACCCATGCAAGCAACCTATTACCCATGCAAGCAAATAATGCAACGCCTGTAACCTATTGCCCATGCAAGGAAATAATGCAATGTCTGTAACCTGTTACCCATGCAAGCAACCTATTACCCATGCTAGCAAATAATGCAACGCCTGTAACCTATTGCCCATGCAAGGAAATAATGCAATGTCTGTAACCTATTACCCATGCAAGCAACCTATTACCCATGCTAGCAAATAATGCAATGTCTGTAACCTATTACCCATGCAAGCAACCTATTACCCATGCAAGCAAATAATGCAACGCCTGTAACCTATTGCCCATGCAAGGAAATAATGCAATGTCTGTAACCTATTACCCATGCAAGCAACCTATTACCCATGCAAGCAAATAATGCAACGCCTGTAACCTATTGCCCATGCAAGGAAATAATGCAATGTCTGTAACCTATTGCCTTTGCAAGAAACTTCTGCAACCAACACTCTTAAGTAAAGAGCGCCTAGATGCCTCTGGTGTGATACAAACGACAAAATAAATAAATAAACAAACAAATAAATAAATAAATACATGGCCTTAGTGTTTCCTTGCCTGGTGTAAGCCGTTCAGTACCCTAAGAGCACAAATGGACAGATCTGTCACATGGGCCACATGTGATGTTTGCCTGCCTTTTCCCATGGTGTATTTTTATTGGGAGGGGGGCAGCCGCCCATACCTTGGTTCTCTCTCCCATCCGTTCCTCCCTCCTCAAACCCCTATTTAAAGCCACCCCAGATTCTCTACCCCAAACCTACAGTGGTTAATGCAGTAAAATGCGGTCAGTCTGCTGCAGCCAGTTGGGGAAGGGGTGGTGTTATATGTAAACCCTAATTCCCATTGGAAAGCATTCATATCCCGGCTAGAACTTTTTGCAACATTTCAGTTTTTCAGTAGAGTGGATTACACAGCTGTTCACAGTAATATCCGCTGTATTTGAAAGGGCATCATCGTATAAGCGCCTACTGGGAGAAAACATAAAACGCTGTTCTCATGGGTGATGATAAATAGGCACAATGCTTTCACATGCACAGCTCTTGGTTGTCACAATAAGACACTTTTTCCAAACAATCCATGAAGACACAACTTGAGGTTGTTTGTAATCATAATTTGCATTTATATAGCGCTACAAACCCTTAGGCATCTGAATGCTGCTTATTGGGTTCCGTGTTATTTCACCGCCTGCTTTTACATCGCCAGGCTTTTAAACGTGCACATTCCATCTAATGTGCTCATTGTTTTTGTTTTTTTTGGGGGGGGGCGGGTTCCCCCCCAAACCTCCCCCCCCACACTTATTTTTTACTATTGCCCACCAGCCCAAACCCTTATTTGCCCTTTCCCACCTGCCCTAAAAAATTAAATGAGCACATTCGATGTAATGTGCACGTTTAAGAGCCTGGGGATGTAAAAGCAGGCGATGAAAGGACGTCGTACCGCTTATTATAACCCACGGTGTGTGGTGCTCATTTATCAGCATCGGAAGGATGAAAGGCTGAGTTTGGCACTGCTAGGATCCAAACCTGCGTCAGCAGGCTCTGCACGGATGTCGACGCGAGCGCTTTACTCGCTGTGCTATCTGACCGGGTAGTTGTGAACATGCTGGTCACCTTTACTGCTTGGCTTGGGGGCACTGCAGCACTTGTAACATTTGGTACATTACTCAATGCTGATGCAATCAATATGCAATCTCGGCGAAGAGGACAAAGGTGCACAGGAAGGGGAGGTCTTCCAGCAGTGGATCAATGCCTTTATGGTTTCAGGCTCAAAAGTTGGGATATACAAACACCCTGCTTCTCTTCAATAGTTAGGGCTTGCAGTCCACTTCAGAAGTGCATGAGACAGTGACCACATGTCTTCAATCAACTACTGCTGATTGGGTTCCAGGTGTTTATTTATTTATTTATTTATTGCATTTATTTTACGCCAAAACCCGGAGGTACCACGGCGTAGTTTACAGTAAACTTAGGGCCTCATTACACGGAAGGAATTACCGGCACCGCCTTGGCGGAAAGGGGATTTACCGCCCCATTCCAAGGTCGGTGGGGCGGTAAATCCCCCTTCCGCCATTGCCCTTCCCCATTCCCATTTCTGCCGCATAGGGCTCTATGGGAATGGGGAAGGCGCTAATTACGGCACCGCAATTTTGCGGTGCCGTAATTAGCTCCGAGGTCCCTTAGCGGGTTGGTTTTTAACGCCTGCAAAAAGCAGGCGTTAGAGCACCAACCCGCAAAGGGACCTCGTAGTACGGCGGTAAGGGTTAACGGTCACTGTTGCCTTTAACGGTGACCGTTAACCCTTACCGCCGTCCGTGTAATGAGGCCCTTAGTCTTGGTATTTACATACTTAGTGAAGTACAATTTGCAGATATTTTTGGAGTTACATTTCTTAGCAAGCTACCAGTAATAATCTTAATACTTACAGGTTTTTGGCCATTTAAGTAGTAGTAATCTAGATGCAGAGGTGGGACTAGTGGGCGGGGGAAGGTCTCAAGAGTGTTGTCGAGGGAGGATGGGGATGGGGAGAGGTAGGACAGAGTAGAGCAGGGATGGGAGGGAGAGAAGTAAAGGGCGGTTGTGAGGTTAGAATTTGTTAAAGAGCCATGTTTTCAGTAGTTTCTTAAATGTGTTGGGCGTAGGCTCATTCGTGATGTTGGGGGGGGGTGTATTCCAGATTCTTGGGGCACCTGTTGGGAAGTTGGATTTGCCCGTTCTGGTGTTCTTGAAGCATGGCGTAAATAGGTGTAGGTGGGCATTGGACCTGAGTGTTTCTGTGGTTGATTTATGGCTTAGACAGCGGTTAAAGTAACTCGGTGCAGTTCCAGCGTATTGTATACTCTCTAACTCTTATGCCTGTGTGCAAGCTTGAAACAGTCCTCCACGGCATTAGGTGAGGCTGCACCAGTATATATTCGCTTATCTATTATGACTCTTATCCCTGTGTGTATGCTTGAAACAGCCTCCAGCATCATGAGGCAAGGCTGCGCCAGTATGTATTTGCTTTCAAATTATGGCTCTTATGCCTGTGTATATGCTTGAAACAGCCCCCCTCACCATAAGGCAAGGCTGCACCTGTATGTTATTTCTTACATATTATGGCTCTAATACCTGTGTGTATGCTTGAAACAGCCCCCTCACCATGAGGAGAGGCTGTGCCAGTATGTACTTGCTTACCTATTATGAATTATGCCTGTGTGTATGCTGCGGATCCCCCGGTGACGAACGTACCTCCTCGGATCTCGATCTGGGACCTCTTTATGCCCTCATCAAGCCCCCTGATTCCTGACACCAATCTAGACATCAGGAACCCGCAGCTTAACCAGAGTGCATTTCTGCTCCATCAATCCAGCAACAATCCAAGGATTATCTACATACAGCATCCCCCCTGCTTTCTCAGCAGCAGATATTACGAAAGCACCACTACTGGTGTCAATCCTGATGAAGGCCACACCAAGACAGGCTACAATCCAGCCGCCAATGGCCGAAACACACTTGTGTAGATCCCCAGTGACACAACTGCAAAAACCCTTTTTTGTGTATGTCCTTTAGATATTGTTGTGTACACCCTGTGTTTACTACACCCTGGACCATTTTCCTTCTGGGGTGCACTTTGTTGAAATGTATGTCTCTCCGACTGTCATTTATGTCTGTGCTCTTAGGAGGATTTTTACCTCAACATTATAGAGGTTGATACTTACCTGGTATTCCCACTGTATTCAATTATACCTGTCCGTTGTCATTTCACTTTCATGCTTATCAAAAGTCATGTAAACCAACTAAAACATGTGTTCTTGAAATAGATGTATATTTTCAGAACCACACACTTTGCTTGTAGGATCTCTCATCCTGATTCTTTTGATTTTTCTGTATTTACTTACATATTATGGCTCTTATGCCTGTGTGTATGCTTGAAACAGCACCCCGCACCATGAGGCGAGGCTGTGCCAGTATGTATTTACTTACATATTATGGCTCTTATGCCTTTGTGTATGCTTGAAACAGCCCCCCGCACCATGAGGCAAGGCTGCGCCAGTATGTATTTGCTTGCATATTATGGTTCTTATGCCTGTGTGCATTCTTGAAACAGCCCCTCACACCATGGGACGAGGCTGCGCCAGTATGTACTTGCTTACCTACCATGACTCGTATGCCTGTGTGCATGCTTGAAGCAGTCCCCGGCACCATGAGGTGAGGCAGCGCCACTATGTATTTGCTTACTTAATATGACTCTTATCCCTGTGTGTATGCTTGAACCAGCCACTCACACCATGAGGCGAGGCTGTGCCAGTATGTATTTGCTTACCTACTATGACTCTTATGCCTGTGTGCATGCATGAAGCAGTCCCCGTACCATGACGAGAGGCAGCGCCAGTCTGTACATGCTTACCCATTATGACTCTTATGCCTGTGTGTATGCTTGAAACAGCCCCCCGCACCATGAGGCAAGGCTGTGCCAGTATGTATTTGCTTGCATATTATGACTCTTATATCTGTGTGTATGTTTGAAACAGCCCCCCTCACCATGAGGAGAGGCTGCGCACGTAGGTACTTGCTTACGGATCTATGTGATCACTGTGACGGCCGAAAAAAAGGTGACTTTTTTTTAGCCCTTTACACCACATATATATGCGGGGGGAGACCCCCCCCGCAACCCTCCCTTATTAATATTATACACTTAACCCCCCCACATATATATATGGTGTAAGGGAGAGGTTAAAAAGAAAAAAAATCGGCATTTTCGGCCGTCGCAATTCCCAGGTCGACATTTTTGTACGATTCCCTTGCTTACCTATTATGACTCGTATGCCTGTGTGCATGCTTGAAGCAGTCCCCCGCACCATGAGGTGAGGCAGCGCCACTTTGTATTTGCTTACTTAATATGGCTCTTATCCCTGTGTGCATGCTTGAAACAGCCCTGCTCACCATGAGGCAAGGCTGTGCCAATATTTATTCACTTACCTTTTATGACTCATGCCTGTGTGTATGCTTGAAACAGCCCCCGCACCAGGAGGCGAGGCTGCGTCAGTATGGATTTGCTTACTTATTATGACTCTTATCCCTGTGTGTATGTTTGAAACATCTGCCCGCACCTAAGGCGAGGCTGCACCAGTATGTATTTGCTTACCTACCATGACTCGTATGCCTGTGTGCATGCTTGAAGCAGTCCCCCGCACCATGAGGTGAGGCAGCGCCACTATGTGTTTGCTTACTTAATATGACTCTTATACCTGTGTGTATGCTTGAAACGGCCACACACACCATGAGGCGAGGCTGCGCCAGCATGTATTTGCTTACCTACTCTGACCCTTATGCCTGTGTACATGCATGAAGCATTCCCCGTACCATGACGAGAGGCAGCGCCAGTATGAATTTGCTTACTTATTATGACTCTTATGCCTGTGTGCATGCTTGAAACAGGCCCCCTCACTGTGAGGTGAGGCTGCGTCAGTATTTTACCTTTACTGAAGAAGCCATCACTAGACCCTAGTGTCCCCACCAATTACAGGCCCATCACAACAGTCCCCTTCCTCCTGAAAATCCTGGATAGAGCAGCATACCTGCAGATTCAGGAGCACCTAGAATCCAATAACCTCCTGGGCCTCAGGCAATCCAGATTCAGACCAAGGCACGGGACTGAGGCGGCACTGATTGACTTGAAAACTCAAATTGAAGATTTAAAAGACAATGGCAAGCTCGCCCTCCTCCTACTGCTTGACCTGTCAGCTGCCTTCGACTTGGTCAATCAACAAGTCCTATGCAACCACCTCATCTCCACTGCACAAAGCCACCATGTGGCTCCAATCATTTCTAAGTAACAGATCGATGAGAGTCTTCTCCCAGTCAGCCGCCGCTGACCCGGCACCAGTCACATGCAGAGTGCCCAAAGGCTCCTGCATGTCCCCAACTCTCTATAATGTGTTTACTAAGCCCCTATTTGATGACCTCGACCATTTGGGTGTCACCTACACTAACTATACAGATGACACCAAAATACTCATTCATATCACCGGCGACCACAAAGCGGACTCCAAAGCACTCAATGACATTTCTCTTGTCATTCAAGCTTGGATGGCGCAACATGGCCTCTGTCTTAACGACGATAAGACAGCGCTACTCCTCGATTCTCAACAGAGACTCAGTAAGCTTGATGCTAGTTTCAACTCGTTCATCATAGATGGAACTCCATCAAGGTCTCAAAAACGTTAAAACCCTCGGCATCTACCGAGACTCTACTCTTTCCCTAGACAGACAAACAAACACAATTTCATCATCCACAGCCCACACATGAAAATGAATCATTGCATGCAGACCTTTTCTAACAATTGTACCACCAGAGTTAGAACATTGGTCCTACCAAACTTCACTACTGTAATGCACTAGGGACCAGCCTACGAAACACCAGCAAGTTACAGGTTCTACAAAATAATGCTATCAGGGCTGCTCTGAACATGCCAAGAGCCCAACACATCTTGGTATTGAGACGTAGACTCAACTGGCCTTCGGTCAATTGAAGAATTGCCTTTAAATCACTATCGCTCATGCACAACTGCCTCACAAACCGCGCACCCAGCTATTTGTCCAACCGATTCTCACGTAACATAACAGACTGCCCCGTGAGATCAGCCCAAGCTCATTCCCTCAAAATCCCAAGGTTCAAGCTTCAAAAGGTGGGGGAGCAGCTTTCCCGTGCTCACAGTGAAACTGTGGAACTCACTTCCTATCTCACTCAGCTCTGAACCTTCGTATCACATATTCAGAAGCAAAGTTCAAATCTGGCTTCTGCGCAAGAACACTAACCTTCTCATTCCAGGCACCCCTGCTCTCTACTGTAACATGTCTCTTATGTAATTATTAATGTCTTTGAACACTCATAACATTGTAATGTAAGATGCATTGTGCATTGTTGTAAATGCAATCTGTAACTATTGCCTCTATGTACATATGTATTCGTGTAATGTAATATGTAACAGTGTAAACCTAGGAAATAAACCAAATGACAAATCACAAAATGTACTTGCTTACCTAGCATGACTCTTATGCCTGTGTGCATGCTTGAAACAGTCCCCCGCACCATGCGGTGAGGCTGCGCCAGTATGTGTTTGCTACTTATTATGACACTAATGCTTGTGTGCATGCCTGAAACAACCCCCCTCACCCTGAGGCGAGGCATTGCCAATATTTATTCACTTGCCTATTATGACTCTTATGCCTGTGTGCATGCTTGAAACAGTCCCCCGCACCTGGCTGTGTCAGTATGTATTTGCTTACCTACTATGACTCTTATACCTGCGTGCATGCTTTATGTATGCATACACGCTGTTACCTATACGTGCAAAATTGCACTTTGCAAACTATACTATGAGACATGTACTTTATGTAACTAGCCCCTAGATGCCTCAGGGCTTTGTGTGCTGAAATGAATGCAAACATAAAATAAAAAAATAAAACACTATGACACACAGCTGGACCTCTCTTGAGCTTATCTGCAGTTAGAGGTGGATGTGTCTGTTATCTCTTCTTGTGGCTTCCTTTAATCATCCTGCAATAAGGGACACAATATATGCCCTTGGTGTTATCGGTCTGGCCTCTGCTTCTGCAGTGCCTACTAATTGATCAAATTCACCTTTCTTTACACATTAGATTAACAAAAGTGTTAATAATGCACAAGGTTGCTGATGTAAAAAATGTGAAACGAGTGAAAAAGAGGGGGTGTTTGTGTATAAGATTTTACTTCAAAAAATTATTTTAACACATCGCAAATGTTCTGTCCTCCAATAAGGGAAGCTCTTGTCCCTTCTTTTGATTACATTTTCTTCTGGTCAAAATACTGGAAACTATTCCGAGTAGGGCGCTAAGGGTTAACGGTCACCGGTAACGAGACCGGTGCCGTTAAACCCTTATCGCCCTACTTTGAGTTCCCTTTGCGGGTCCCGTCCTTAACGCCTGCTTGTAGCAGGCGTTAAGGATGGGGCCCGCAAAGGGACTCCGGGGTCAATAACGGTACCGTAATTTACGGCACCGTTATTGCCGCCTTCCCATTGAGCCTTATGGGGGCTCAAATGGGAATGGGGAATGGCCCTGGTGAATGGGGAATTACCGGTCCCTCCGACCTCGGAATGGACCGGTAATTACTCCATTCACCAGGCTGGAGTTTGGACGAGTTCGGAGGCAGCCATGCCGCAAATAGCAGCGTGGTTACCTCCGAACTCGGAATGAGGCCCATTCATTCCAATGATCACTAAACTAATTCCATTTGTACAACTCTCACTGCAAGTTGTGATTCCTTCCGAAACTGGTACATTGAACACTCAACCTTCACAGCGCTTAGAAGCAAGAAACCTTGAAGTATGAAGCACCTCACTAAAGCAGGGTTTTATTGCATTGTTTTGCATATGAGAATGTCCTTTGCAGAAGGGACCATGGTCTGAAGCAGGGGACAATATGACTCCAGCTGCACCTTTGCTTATATTTGCATCAAGCCTTGCCTTCACAAAGGCTGCTGTTCTTTAAGCAATGGCGGGGGTGAAGGAGGTTGCTGATGAGATCTGTGTTTTATATCGCGGGGCAGGATATGCCTGCCTTATATGGTGTTACATTGATATGATATGATATTTTATTTATAGCGCGCCTATACAAAGTATTTCAAGGCGCGTCATTGCAGGAGACGTTTGAGATGGTATAATCTTTGGTGTAGTGGAGTGTGCATAGAGTGGGAATTCGGTGCACTTTGTTTGACATTACAATAGACTTACATTCTCTTTACTTTACCATATTAATCAGAGGCCCACTGCACTAAATTAACTCCAGATCTCATACACTGGAAAAGCAGGACATTGTCTTTAACGCTCATGATGCATGACTGCTTTCTTGCTGCATACCCAGTAATTTAAAATATTAATTACAAGGCACAGTTTCATTCCTGAAATCCGCTTCCTCCAGTACATCTGGTTTGTCCTTTCTCCAAAGCTTGTATAAATAAGCAACATATATAGTTTGGCCTATTTTATCCTTGGCCTTGGCAGCCTGCTTCTCTAGACCTTTAAAGGACATGAACTATGCGAGTGGTGACGTGCTCAATTCTGCCTTTCATTCTACTTAGGAAAGCGCGAGCACCTCTCGGGCCCCTCAAAATCCATGCAATACTTCCATATGTCAATATCTGCATCCGTTACATTCACATGCTCACACCTATCAAGAATCGTTCTATTTCACTTTTCCGTAGGGTTGGATTGGCCCATCGGCCTTTCGGCCCGTGGCCGATCCGGAATCACATGGAGGCGGGCGAGGGGCCAGTTTGAGGCCCACACCTGGGCCGGTTTGTTAGTGCGCCATGTTGTCTCACGCTGACTGAGGGCTGGCTGCAGGGCCTGCAGGCAGAGAGCCGGCGTAAGACACATAGCCGCCAGTCACCAAGTGAACTTTGCAAGTGAAGTGAAGTGTTACTTTTTTTTATGAAACACTGCGAGTAGCCCGCTCCCAGTGTTTTGTAAAAAAGTACCACTTCACTTGCAAAGTTAAGGTTGGTGCCATGGCCCATGGTGCCTGCCCCTCGACTCCGCTCAGTCCGCTGCTGCGTGTGCCAGTAAGGGGGAGAGGGCATTTTAGTGTATGGCCCTGGGCAACAAGTTGGCAAGAAACTGCCTGTCTATGAGGCCCTAAGGAGGGAGGGCCTGTCTGCGAGTGCGTGCGCTCCCTCTCCCTCTGCACACAAACACACGCACAAGGAGCCAGGGAGGAGGAGGACTTCATCATCATCAGAAGTTATACAAATATCAACCCCAGGCGGCTTCCTCACTGCGTCCCACAACACGTGAAGGAGCCGAGCTCTACACCTTTACCTCACAGCCAGCAGAGCTCCCATCCCCTGCCACAGACCTCACGCGACCCCACTGCTAGCACTGCCCCTTGCCTCTCATTTCCAGCGATGCCCCATTCTGGAGGCGGTGCATGGGCAGAATATGTGGCAGACACCGCCAGCCAGCAGCAGAAGCTGACCAGTCGCTAAGTACTTCGTTCTACCCCACTGTCCTCCAAACTTTGCTCTGCTGCTGTGCCTTCTTTTTTATTTTGAATGATGGCAAAGAATACATGAGTCGTAAAGACAGCTTATTGGGTTAACTGCTGGTCAAATTGGGTGATACCAACTGGTTAATAACAGCGAGACCAGTTATTATAGTGCTTTGAAGATAGGGTATATATCACTAAGCACTATATAAATCACCAATATGTTAGTGAGCAAACCTGGACTGTGTGAGCTAGTCACTAAGATCAAGCTATAGGAAGCACTCTGTTGGTTCACTAAAGGTTGTCATATGGCCCTGGGTGTTATAGTGTGTCTTTTTTGTATGAGTAACCTCTGCACCCCCTGCCTCCCAAAGCCCTATCTAGTTGGTACAGTCAAGCCAGAGTGAAATATTAGGAGGGTGGGGAAGGGGCATGCCCAGTCACCTGCTGTGATGTCTGGCATTATCAGGGCACACAACCTTCACGCTACTGTGGCACGTCGCGGTGGCACCATCATTTAGGATTCATCTTCCTACAAAGGGTGGGGAGCACTTGGAAAGTCATCTGTCAGCGGGGTAGCCCATATAGTGCCATCGGCTGCCCACGGTGGTCCTGGGGTGAGGCCGACTGTTTGACTGTCTATGTGGGTGACGAGTTGTGCCCAGCCCCTGCCTGCACAGTGCAGCTCCACTCACTCCAGTAACCCCAGGCCCTTGGTTTCCATGCCCTGCCTTCTTCCACCTGTAGTGTTCCCTTGGCCACTAGTTCTGAGAAAGCAGCCAGCTTCACTGCCACCCTGGGCATGGGAGGGCCCCATTGGCATGCAGATCACCCCGCGGGCAGGGTCTTTTATAATTGACATGCGGATGTCCCTCGGTTTTCATATTCAGATTGACGGGGATCTGCATGGGCGGGTCATTTAAAACCAGATCCACCAGGCAGCACTGTTCTCAGAGAAGCATGATAATTAAACATAGATTTTACAAAGCCTCCCCGGCTACACCTCTACTACACATGAAGACATGATTTACCAAGCTTGTTTCAAGTGGGTTTTCCCGTTGGAAAATGTGTGTGTAAATCAGGCCCGCTACTTTCATAGCTATGTAGAATGCCGTGGTTGGTCTCTTTCAAATGGCAGCTTGTATGCACATTATTTATTAAGCACTTGCAAGCTTTATGGGGGAATAGCCCAGGATCACACAACTTGTGCAAGCGTGGGGCCTGTGGTTAGCTGAGGGCTTCAGCGCCACCAGCCTGCTTTTATAAGAATGCATGCATAGTATTTATTTATCCAAAGCGCTTGCTGGTGGTCTCTCGGAGTTGCCCAAAATACGAATCACGTTTCTATTGTTAATTTTTTTAAATGTTTTGTGTGTGTATGTTTTCCCGTGTTGTGGTCCTCTGTGGCATTCCTGGTTGTCGGTCGCTTCTGCATTTTGGATTTGGTCTGGACGTGGATGGTGGTGAGGTATGAAAGTTATTTGGGGGGTTTCATTATTGAGAGGGCTATGGTCAGTGGAGTAACTTGGCTGAAAATGTTGGGGGGAACATGACATCTGAAGAAAAGGTGCCCCGGCCACATGAATTGGGACAAAATGGTTTGCCATGAAAGTTGGGGGGGGACAAACTCCCCCGTCCCTCCCTAAAATTACCCCCATGGCTATGGTCGCTTGTGTGCAGTTAGTGAGTCCTTAGCTGGTATGGCGGCTTTTCATTTGCTATTTGCAGTCTCCAATACCTTAAAAGAAACAAAAAATGGGATAACAGTTTGAAAAAGCACCTTGAAACACTTGTGTATAGGCGCGTTATAAATGTCATATCATATCATATCAAAAGCAAATTCAGTGGAAAGAAGTGCGCAGTGAAACTTCACCATAGGGTGAATACAACAAGTGCATTTTTTTCTTGCCTTCTTGCCATCTATCCCCTCTTTATGTGGTCGACGAAGCTCTCCCATACGTACATACCCTTACATAAATCGTGCAATAATTATGTGTGCGCATAAAATAAGGTGTGCACCCTTAATTCTACCAGAATGCAGCCTTCTCAGTTGCAGCCTCTGCCGAGGGATGTCGCGCAACGAGAGCCCTAGCTTGTGATCAAGACTTGCAAGTTTCATCACCACTGAGCAAATATGGGCTGCATTCATTGGAAGCATTTAGACTTGCAAATGAGAGAAGCAGACTAAAGCATGCACCTCCTCTCCTGGCACCCAGCAGAAGACACTTCTGTTTCTCTTCATAGCAGTTATATTATTCCGATAGCTGCAGGTACCTGTCCATCGGGGAAGTCACAAAGACCAACCCCAGTGAGGTACTTCAGTGGGTTTAGCACCTGTTGCAGCAATCTTGGTTCCAATCCCACTAGTTGGTTGAATGTTTGAGCCATCCGCGGTCTAGTAGGAATGAGTAACACACGTTTACGGACAGCACAATGAATCCTCAGATCTGATAGAAGACACACTGTAAAAAATGATAATCTGACATTCTCTGTTGATTTATTTTTCCTATCATCACCAAAAAAACATCTTTTCAAATTTGAATATTCTGGGATTGATTTATGAAGTCTATTTAAAGTGGGTGAGATGCAGTCCTTAACAGAGAAAATAAATTAGAATGAGTTCATCTCGGCGGTTGAAGAGGTCGTTGCAAAGGGAGAACTTGAAAAGGCCTTTGTGGGCACTTTTTCATTTTGCAGTGTGACCTGTCGCTCTTTGCTCTGCTCCTTTTTGACTTGTGTAATTTTTGCAAAGCACAGCGTTTGTCTTGAGCACTCCCACCCAACGCGCTGTACTGCAAACATTGGCACGGGCTATAGCCCTCTCAGCCCCCACCAGCAACACCACTGGCACGGGCTTGGAATGTGCAAATACTGCATACGCGGCACTGAGCGACACAATAGAATGAATATACAATAAACTTGAACCCTCCATAAGTAGCATTTTCTGTAAAGTCGTGAATTGACGCGATTCATAGATGATGGTTTGAGGCCCACTTTTTTGAGGCGAGGCGTGGGCCACTTTTTTTTGGGTGTCCGGGCCTATTTCTGGTCCCTGTCCGACCCTGCTTTTCCGCTTTTGTCTTCGATCCTTTCTCTCCTATCTTCCTTCTCTTATTTTTATTTTCTCCTTCAGACTAAGGTGGGGTGAACCGGGGAGGGGACACAATACACCCTAAAGCTCTTACAAGGATAGGTGCTTTAGGACCACTACAGCAGTGAATCAGCATATTAAGAAAGGTCAATAATGAATAAATATATTTCACTGTATGCAGATATAGCTAACACCAGTTATCTGGCCTTTGACTGTCAAGTAAATCTCAAATACAGCCTCACAAGAGGACATTCATTGAATATTCCTGACATATTTGACAAATGAGCATGTACTATTCATATAATTGCAAATTATTCATTGTGCATGTGTTCTCTGTGTAAATTACAGCAGAGTTCTGAACTGTAGACAATTGCCCTTGAAGGTTAATAGACTGATGTATGCTAGCCCCTATTCCACATTTGGCATGTCACCTATTAGTTAATTCAACTTTTATAACATGCTTAATAAAAGAGACCAGCCTCTAAGTGCCAGACCGGGATTCAAGCCTGTGTTGCTGTAAGTTGTCTTGCTTCCATGACAGATACGTTGCCCTCCCAGCCTATTACACAACCCACAGGTTTCTGCCTATTTACATTCTAAACCACCATTTGGTCGCCAAGTACAAATAATATTCCTAAGGGTGGTGGCAGCGTTCCCTCCATTGTTCTCTCATGATGGTAGACTAAAGGGTTTGTCTTGCAACAATCCTGAGAAAAGGGTCCTAGTGTGTCAGCCTGACAGGTTTCATTCCCATAGGGTATTGGGGGAATTTCTCCCAGTGGAAGTTGGCCAAAAACAGGAAGGTGGATACTTTGTGATATCCCAGGAGATAATTAATACTATGCACAGTGATACCTGGGAAGTATGAGTTTGGCATAGTAGAGCCAAACAATGAAGATGGCAATGCATAGTCATCCCTCCCTTAGACATGTAAAATGACCTTCCTCTGCAACATAAGTGCAGACATATGGCAAACTCACCCTTCAGGCCATCTCTCCTTGTCTGCCGTGACCCATACCTGTAGGTAAAACAAGGATATGTGTGTAAGGCTATATCTAAACCACCAAAACCAGACATTAAAGCAAACTAAACATGTGGAGTTGCTATGTTGTATGCCTAAGAGGAAGAGGTTGCATCTACAGTGATATTGTGAGGAATGTACAATGTGTCACATGAACGTAATGCATATATTTTATATAGGTTAGTGTGCTGATAATGGGTCCAGATAAATCTTAAACAGATTAAATGCTGTAACCAGTAATTGTCTCGGTAAAATAGCTCAGTGGCAACATGCTCGCCTGGGAAGCAAGACGACACGGAGCTGCACAGGTTCGATCCCTGGGTCTGCACTTAGAAACCTCTGGTTATTAAGCACGTTATAAATAACCTACCATAACCAAACATAGAGATGTTTGGGGAGGGCACTGTCCTCAATTTGAGCAGGTTGTAGATTATGACTGTTTGCTTTAACATTGTTAAAAAGTTGCTTTTCTTTTAAGGTAACTGTGAAGAAAACAAAGCTAGTTATGACACTGGTATCCCGGGGACATGTAAAGCGGATGCAGCTATAGACAGTATATGGCAGTATCCTAGGTTAGAGTGTCATAGCTAAACTATTTCCAAGACCCTGCCTTCTGCCAATTAGTGGTCACAGACCTTTCATGGAGAATTCCCAAAGGGAATTTGAGATATAAGGGTAGCCTTTTCATGCCTGTGATAATTTCCTAATATCATTCTATCCCACAGATACATTAAAAAAAAAATACTGGGTCATTCCAGGGTTTTGACAAGGCAGGCACAGCGGCCATGTTTCTTCTAGATATAAGTACAGTACCTTCACCATTTCTATGCCCCTTCACAGACCAGCTGTGGGAGTTCCATTGACTTTAACATGTCTCATTGTTCTTGCAAGTGCATTTCACAGTGCAGCCAGAGCAGCCTAACAGTTTCTTCTTTTGGGTTCACTCCCTGGAAGTAGCTCTTGTTTGCATAAGGTCCAGCAATAGCCCAAAGACACATTCATTATAGTATGGGCTTCAGGTTAGCATATAGCACTATATTCCTTGCTGAAAGGCAACAGGAGTGTGTGCACCACAGGGTAATGTAAGTACTGATATTATCCAAACATTCATGTTTTCAGACTACTATTAAGTAAAAATAGTTTAAATTGCACAGTTTTCTGTTACATGGGGTAGAATATACCTATCATGCTGCATTGACATTCTGTAAACTTTTAAGCTGTAATCTCTAATTTAAACAAAACTATGTGTTCATGCAAAACCACCATTAGTCATGCTCATTGTAAAAGAAGAATCTACAGGCTCCATTGACATATCACCTACATCAAAATAAATAGAGCAGCTGTGTTTACATAAGACAATAGGCCTCAGAAAGTAAAAAAACAAAGGTCTTGTTTTACTAAAATAATCTGAAAGACCATTCTGGCATTTAATTTAATAGTGGGTGTCTAGTGGAACATGAAGTGCATTTTCAAAGAAACAGATGGTGTGAGGAGGTCCATGAATCATTGACCTTGGGATACATTACACCTTGGTACTGAAGAATAGATTACCATTACATATTTTTGTTAAGCTAAATTACATGTTCAAAAGCAACAGATGATTTCTACTACAATGATTAACTACACAAAGATACAACTTAGCTAAATGTACAGCACAAAGTCGGCTTTAAATTGTACAACTCGACCGATGATAATTGGAAATACTTTAACAGTTGACATTTTTAAACTGCCTCACTGAAAAACAAATGCAGATATGGTTTCATCAGAAAAAGACACACCATGTGCATGCATAAATGAAAATGAAAGTCATATGCATAATTTGCATATTTTAATAACTCCATGAATGGATTGGTAGAAACATGAAGGATATCTACGGATTCAGAATATTTGTATGACTATGAATATGCTATTTTCACCAATATGGCATGTTTAGATAGAGAATTATTTGAAATATATTACTTTATCATCAAGTTTTACTCCTAACAGTGTGGCAGGGCAGATAACATGTAAAACTATTGTAGGAACCCTGTTTAAAAATATGCTACTGTAAAAGGAAGGAATATAGTGCAAGGTGTATACTCTGCTGCACGTTGTGATATCTTTAAGCATTAGAAATCTCACATTGAAATGTGAAATAACAAATAATTTGATCAGTGTCTGCCATAGTCAATAACAATTGAAATCTGTTCCTGAAAGAACACGTGGAACTGGGGTGTTTTTAGGGTGAACCCGATTCCTTGAAAATAGTGAGAATGTTTCTGCTGTCCCAGCATTCCAAAACAACAGACATACTCTGAAACCCAAGCTTTCATCATTAGTTGCAACAAATACAACATCATAGAAGATGATTTCAAACAGTGTCTATGCCCAAGTGAGTAACCAATAGTCATAGATAGTGTCCAACATATTAGATTAAAACATCCCGAGAACTGGAGACCCATATTTTCAAGTAAGCATAGTTCTCTGATACCAATACATGTTCATGTTTTCAGAGTCAACTAAGTAAATTGTTTGTTTTAAACTTTATTCTGAGAACTGCTACGTCTTTTGATTTCAGGAGGAAGGTAGGTTTAAGATGGATATCATTCTCCACTGTAGACTCTCTGATATATTTTTTGTGAAACCGTCAATGTCTAGTGGTGTGCCTACATATAGTAAAATGTCTGAGCACAGTGTCTAGAACAGTCACTCATATTTGGTTATCTATGTATGGATGTTTGTTTCAAAGATTCCAAGTCGACTGGATATTTTATGTTAAATGAGAGTTATTAACTTCTGTTAGTGAGACATAAGTAGACAGGCTGAAGTGTATTCATTTTCACTGTAGTCGAAGATATTTTTTTGTTTAAACAGTGTCTTCCTCAGCATAGGAAGTTTGGAGACCACCTGCATTTCCTTGATTTATTATTTTAAATCAAATTGAATATCAAGATTAAAACAGCCTTTTTTTGTCCCAGATTGTGGGGTAGGAGCTTCTATGTTATTTTTTTCAACAGGAATTCTGCTGAAGTACTTTACTTCGCCTGAATTTTGCTGGAAAAAGTATTTTTTTTTTAATTGGGGGTTTGCCCCAAGCCTCCACCTTTCCCTTCACTCATTTCCCTAGGCCAGGTCCCTCCCCAACCATTTTAACCCCTTACCCTACCCCTATAATTCAATGAGTTTTTTTCAGCTGAATTCTGTCGAAGTAAAGTACATTCGGCAGAATTCCTGTTGAAAAAATGAGTGGATACCACATAGTCTTGGTCCAGTTGAGGTTATTAGATCACTGATACTTCTCCATAACTAAAGAACAAAGTATCAAAGTAAATACACAAGGCATCATCATAAGTTGGGTGGTGTGGTAGAAATGTGGCAGTAATAGCCAAAGCGCTGCATTACGGCACCGCCCAACTATGAGTTGGGTGGAAAGTTGGAGAATTCACCTCAAGCTCTGAGCTGGAGGTAAATTTGCCAACATACTGCCCATTATTTGACACAATTACTGCCGCACAAATACTGCCACGGTAATTGCACTAAAAATGCCTCATTGAGTCCTAGGGACTAAAAAAATAGAGACTTACACCACAATCGCCACTTGTGATCTGGTGGTAATACTGCCTGACCAAGTGGCAGTAACGTTATTTGCATTGGGGGGTACTCCAGCAGATACAGCCCAACTTGTAATGAGCCCCACAGTCCTTAAATATATTACATCACAATATCTAACATATACAAAAATATCACAGGCCAGGGAGATAAGATGGCCGCCGGGGTGAGGAGTCGCAGCTAAACAGCGCTCCGCCCGGGCCGCCGAAAACAGCACGACCGAAGCCGTGACGGGCCGTCCCTCGGCCCCCCCAGACTACCAAGCTGCCCCCCCCATACCCCCCCGCCCCCAGCGAGGAAACAGGCGCGGAGGACGGACGTGCGCCGCCGAGGAGCGAGGCGGCCGCCCCCTCCCCCATCGGGGCCGAAAGAACTTGTCCTGCAGCATCGGCCAGCGCGCGAGCGGGATCGGGGACATCGCGGATCCCGAGGAACGGAGCCGCCCTGCGCCGCCCCCGAGGAGAGGGGAGAGCGGCGTCCAGCGAAGCAGCTGCGGCGCCGGGAGACCGCAGCGCGAGCAGGGCGGACCGCGGGTGAGGAGCCGCGGGGGCCGCCCTGCACGGAGCGCACAGGAAGACACCGAAACGAAGGTGAGCAGGCCCGGGGGGGGCCAGAAGCGAAGCGCCAGCCCGTGCGCACATACCCCGAGGGGGGGGGACTCACAGGAAGGAGGGGAGAAAAAAAAAAAAAAAAAAAAAACTCTCTGGCACCAACCATTTTCCCCCTGGGAGCCACCTCACAAGTACCCCAACAAGCCAACAAGACAGGGGTGAAGAAAGGGGGGAACCCAGGAGGGAGAAGTACTCTCTCTGGCACCAACCATTTTCCCCCTGGGACATTAGGAGCCACCTCACAAGTACCCCAACAAGACAGGGGTGAGGAAGGGGGGGGCCCGGGAGGGTGAAGTACTCTCTCTGGCACCAACCATTTTCCCCCTGGGATACTAGGAGCCATCTCACAAGTCCCCCAACAAGACAGGGGTGAAGAAAGGGGGGAACTCAGGAAGGCGAAGCACAAGACCACAGGACCCACAACAATAAAGAACACCTTGGAGGGCAGGAAAGCGAGAAGCCCCCATCGAAGGGTCACAAGAGGGCGCAGGAACCATATAGACTATCAGACGGAGAGTCCTACCATGTCTAGAGCAAAAGGAAAGGGGAACCCCATCCAGCAAACTCCCCAAACAGCGAAACAAGGGGCCGACATTCTACAAATGTGGTCAACAGAGGGGACACCACAACCGAGAGGAAGAACCCAGGGAGACCCCATGGGAGAAGCAGAACCACTATCCCAACAACAGCAACCACTGACCAGGGAAGACATGCAAACCTGGTTCATGGACCTGCAGGAGAAATTCATGTCCACAGTTCAGGAACAATTCACATCCATGAAGAACGAAATGAAACAGGCGGTACAAGATATGAGATTGGACATAAACAACCTAGAAGAAAGAACAGATACTGTGGAAAAAACGGTGCAAAATCTTGAAGAAGACATGAGACAAACAAGTGAAACGCAAGAACACCTGGTGACACTAACTCACAACTTGGAACTACAATGTGAGGATTTAGAGAACCGCTCCAGACGCTCCAACATCCGAATCAAGAACATGGTGGAATCAGTGCTGGACAAAGATCTGAAGGAGGCGGTGAAGGAGGTGTTCAGAGACATCCTGGGAACACAAGACATCGAGGATATCGGAATCGACAGAATCCACAGGGTAGGACCGAAAAGAGCGGGGGCCCCAGGGGAAAGACCACGTGATGTTCTGGTGGCGCTATCCTCCTACCCGCAGAAAGAGCAGATCCTAAGGAGAGCCAGGGAATTGGAACATATTAAAATGAATGGGCATGACATCCAACTGTATCAGGACCTGGCACTAATAACCCTCCAAAAAAGAAGAGCAATGGCCCCACTGGTGAAAGTGCTCATTGAAAAACAAATTCGCTACAAATGGACCTTCCCGTTTGGCTTATTGTTCACATGGGAAGGAAAACAGAAAAGAGTGACCACGCTGGAAGAAGGCCTCAGCACGATGGGACTACAAGACGAAGAGATGGAGCAGGGGGAGGCTACAAACAGGAGAGCCCGAACGAGAACACCGATGGGCTGGGAATCCACCAAGCGGAAGAATGCAAATCCAGGGAGAGACACCCGGAGAAAGGTGCCATGAGGAATACAAGTAAATACAGGCCTGGGGGCCAGACACGGACACGATGCCACTAAAGACCCAGTCGGGGGGGGACGAGGGAGCGGAGCGGAACGGACATTTCAAGGAGGGCGGCCTGGCCGAGACCCAACGGTCTGGAACCAGGTAAAGACAAATGGTTCAGTGGGGTTTAGGAATCCCCATAACATACCCCCCGAGGGTATGGAGGGCAGGGAGCGAAGGGCGCAACGCCCTAGCGTCAATAGGAACCCTCGCCCTACTCGGGGGACAGTTCGGTTGGTTTAAAGTTCAAAGTTGGGGGGGAAGGGAAGTTCAAGGGATGGGAAGGGATCGGATGAAACAAAGAGTTGAATCGGGAACAGAAGGGGACCGGAGGCAAGGACATACAAACAAAATAGAATGGGGATGATACGCCTTATGACCTACAACATCAGAGGCATGAACCACCCAATAAAAAGAACGAAACTGGAGAAACAATTCAAAAGGGGGAAGGCGGATATCCTGCTCCTCCAGGAAACCCATATCAAAACTAAAGATAAGCACAAAATGCGGATAAAAGGATATAAAATATGGGCACAGGCAACGACAACAGAAAAAAAAGCAGGAGTCCTGATAGCGATAAAAGAAGGAAAGGACGTAAAACCACTAGACACCATAACTGATAAGGAAGGGAGGTACGCCTTTACCAACGTAGAGATTGAAGGTTGTCGCATGACGCTCGCCTCAATATATGCACCCAATCAGGGACAGGATGGCTTCCTCAGGAACGCACTATCGAAACTGGAAGATTTCGCTAGAGGAGAGGTGATACTGGGGGGGGACTTTAATCTGGCATGGAACCCAATGCTAGATAGGAGCGCAGGAAACACACATGGACAGGGGGCGCCATCAAAACGTTTGAAACAGCAAATGGACCAAATGGCTCTGAACGATGTCTGGAGGGAACTGAAGGGTGAACAGAGGGGGTACACCTATTTCTCACATGTTCACAACTCTATGTCCAGGATCGACTATCTCTGGGTGTCAGTGGGGCTACTGGGAAAGATACAAGGGCTAGATAAGGGCTCTATAACCCTCTCGGACCATGCCCCTCTATGGGTAGACATGACTCTCCCAGGGAGGAAGAGCGGGCTATGGAAATGGAGGCTACCACAGGAGCTGATCCATGACCCAGTGGCAGGGGAGGCCATAAGGGAAATGATAGCAGAATACTTCTTACAAAATGATACGGGGGAGGTCGCAATGAGCGCAGTCTGGGACGCTTTTAAAGCAGTCTTGAGGGGGAAGATGATAGCGATGAAAATCACGAGAGACAAACAAAGGGATCAGTGGGAAAAAGAACTGGAAAAAACAATTGAGGAGATCCAAGAGAAATTGACGACTCAACCCACAAAGATATTAAAAAAATCTCTGAAACATACACAAGGCCAACTAGAGATGTTACGTACAAAGGGCGCAGAAAGGAATCTACTCTATCTGAAACAGAGATATTATATAAGAGCGAACAAAGCAGATAGACTCATGGCACGACAACTAAGGGCAAAACAAAAAGAAACAACGATTAAGGCCATATGCGATGCGAAAGGCGCCACTCATACTTCTACGCACGACATGGGGGAAACAATGAGGCAATATTATCAAACGCTCTACTCCACAGAGCACCCCGATATAAACGCCCAGACTTCATACCTTGAGGCCCTAAAGATCCCGAAAATCTCAGAAGAAGACAAGCAGGCACTAGAGACCCCTATCAGTGAAGAAGAAGTCACTAAAGCCATAAAAGGACTCCCAAGTAACAAAGCTCCAGGCCCGGATGGGTTTACGGCCCCATTTTATAAAAAATACGCAGACATACTAACCCCGACCCTAACAAGACTCCTAAACTCATTCAAAGACACCGGCAATGTGACCCCCACAATGAATGAAGCGAAGGTGCTGGTGTTTCATAAACCAGGCAAAGATCCAACTAATCCCACATCATACAGACCAATCTCCCTAATCAACCTAGATGCAAAAATATATACTAAAATCCTGGCAACAAGGCTATCCCCGCTCCTCCCTAAACTGATTAGTGAGGATCAATCAGGCTTCATTCCAGGCAGGCAGACCCACGATAATACTAGGAGGCTAGCCCACCTGATCGAAAAAATAGGGATAACCCGCACCCCAGCGGTACTACTGTCAGTAGACGCCGAGAAGGCCTTCGATAGAGTGGAGTGGTCCATACTGTTTAGGGTTCTGGAATCCATGGGGTTTGGGGAAAAATATATCGCAAGTATTAGAGCAAACTACAATTCCCCATCCAGCAGAATAGCCATTAATGGCGAGCTTACGGGCAAGGTAACGATAACGAGAGGAACGAAACAGGGCTGTCCCCTATCACCACTATTGTACGCTCTCTTCTTAGAACCCCTCCTAATTAAAATACGAGAGTCAATTCATATTAAAGGGATAGAAATGGCGGGTCACCAACACAAAGTAATTGCGTATGCAGACGATATGCTAATAACCTTAGAGGACCCTGAATCTACTTTATCGGCCACAGTTAGAGAACTAGAAAACTATGGGACCATCTCTGGCCTAAAAATAAATAGGAAAAAATCAGAGATCCTCATCCTGGCAGGGGATAGAACGAACATAGAAAAGCAGGCAAAAACACTGGACCTCAAGATAGCACAGAAAGGCATTAAATATTTGGGAATGAGTATACCCCCAAAAATAGAACAATTCTACGGGGAAAACTACCCGTCGCTAATTTTAAACATCCGAAGAGAATTAAACAGATGGAACCCACTACAGATATCCTGGTGGGGTAGAATACAATCAATCAAGATGACCATCCTCCCAAAGGTACTATATTATTTTCAGGCTCTCCCAGTGGGGGTCCCAGACACGTTCTTCAAAACCTTAACAAAAATGGTATCGTTATACATATGGAAAGGGAAAACACCGAGAATTGCCAGAAAGGTCCTCACGGCCCCAACCAGAGAAGGAGGAATGGCGCTACCCCACTTTAGAAAATACTATCAGGCAGCACAGCTCAAAGTTCTAAGGGAGTGGGTGGGGGAGGATCCGCAACAGATATGGGCCAAACAAGACAGAGCAGTAGCAAGGACCCCACTGGTAGAACTTCTCTGGAAACAGAAGCAGCACAGGCATGAAAATCTAAGGCTAAGCGAAATCATGAAAACCACGTTAGAAGCATGGGATAGCCAAACAAAAAAAGGCATAATGACCACAGCGATAGGACCCTTTACACCCATCTGTAGAAACCCACTATTTCCACCGGGGATGGAACAAGGGGCATATGACACATGGGAGAAAGCGGGCATTACTAAAATAGGAGAGATGTTCATGGACAAGGAAATCATCCCCCTGGAGTCGTGCGTGGCAACCACGAGAATCCCTAAAAGCGATAGATACAGATATGAACAGCTAAAACACTGGCTCAACTCTCCAATAATCACCGAGGCAGCAACCAGGGACCTTACAGGGTTCGAAACCTACATCATATCCAACACGGGGGAGAGAAAGTGGGTTTCAACGTTATACAAATACATAAACTCACAAGGGGAAAGCATTAAATGGTCATACAGAATAAAATGGGGCAGAACACTGGGGGAGGAACCAACAGATAAACAATGGGAGGATCTATGGAAACAGATCCCCAGAATGACCCGCTCGGCACAAACCAGGGAGATGTGGGTCAAAATAATGACACAGTGGCACTACACTCCAGAGAGGCTCCACACAATGTACCCTAACACGTCCAGCCACTGCTGGAGAGGATGTGACGAAGTGGGGACTTGGAGACACATATGGCATGACTGTAAAGGCATAAAACCCTTTTGGGAAGAAGTGAAAAACGAGATGGGCAAAATATTCCCGGATGTGGGGCTGATGGGAGAGAAGGTCTGGCTCTGTGGAATCAAAGACGACACAGCAAGGCAATACAGCAAAACGCAATGGAGATCATTCATGGGACTACTCATTGCAGCTTGGACCACCATTGCACAGAACTGGAAAAATAAAAACACCCCACTGACCTACACCTGGCTACAGAAAGTTTGGGCCCATATAACAATGGAAAAAATTACTCACAAACTCCAAGGAACAGGAGACCAATTTGTAAGAGAATGGGAAGGGACCCTGCAATACCTCCAGTCAGACTTTATGGAGCAATGGTGCCCCCATAACATAAAAATATCAGACATATTTAACGCTTAACAGGATCCCTGGACAAAATGACTCCATCCATCCCGTGGGGAGGGAGGGGGGAGGGGGGGAAGGGAATGTTATAAGATTCAATGTTAACTTCTTCATGTAATATTTATGTAAAACTAATAAAAAATAAGTTTAAAAAAAAAAAATATATCACAGGCCATTTCTTTCCGATATCTAGGCATTTGATGGCAAACATTATAATACTTAGATAGTGCTGGCTGTGAGTGCTCGAGGAGCTTGGACCTTATCACTTGTCGGCGAGTTCTTTTTGAAGCTTTTTAAATGGAATTTGTAATATGGCTCAGGCCAGCACTGATCATGGGAGTATCTTTTCATCTTAAAAGTGACAGTGCAATGTGGCCTAATGTGCAAGATCCTGGTCCCAATTGAATCTTAAATGTGTGTGTTTGTCTGTGTGTGCATGTACTCAGCAAATACATCAGTGTGAGTGCTGAAGATTACTGAAACATGTATTGATCTCTTTCATATATGCCCCGTATACATTTTCAAATAAAATAAATAATGCCTGTTTATGAATGCTACTGTTTTTGTTAAAAGTGTAAACGGTGTGTTCCTTGATTTGTAGGAACACAGCTCCAGATGTGTTCAAAGTGCTCTTGTAGTCAGCCAGTGCTCCATTTATATTGAGGATAAAAAGGGACTTTGTTTTCCTTTGTTGATACCTATCTCCATGCCTGTAGCCCAACAGTTGTGCATGGACACGTGTGCATTTTTCATTTCAATACGTTTATTTATTTATTTATTTATTTTGACATTTGTAGAGCACACCTAACCCTGAAGCATCTGGGCGCTGACATGTAGGGCAAATACTATTTGCAACTAATCATTTTACGAGAACAACGAGTAAATGTGAATAAACCAATAAAATAAACATGAACAAATACAAGTGAAAGAAAATCATATCATGACACCAGGTTCTTTAATAACAATGATCAATGTGTGGAGGAACTATAACTCGAGATGGGGGGGGGGTTGAACCCTGAGCTGCCGCTGCTGCTCTTTTCCAAAACAGGTGTTCTAACCTCAGGTGCCGCTATGAGCTGGGAGTGAGAAACGTGAAACTACATGCAGCCCAGCACACCCTGCACTGCCGATAAAAGGTGGACGTGCAGGCATGATGGCCTCCTGATAAAAGACACCGACCCCTAGTGGTGAAACGATTGACAGCACTTTTTGATTAAAGACCCATTTCCAGCGGGAAAATCAGTGATTTATTTTAAAACGTGTTTATTGGCATTTATCAAACATTTCATATGTCCAAATGGTGGATTGAGGTACAGTATAATGTCTGTTTGTTTTGGCTCAGAACACGATCAATAAGATTTATTTTGCACAGGCGAGCAGAGTCCAGAAAATAGTTGCATGAGTAAAATTCAGTAAATGTATCAATGCATAACGCATGGTTTTGGTCCAGTATTGGTAGCCAAAAAGGAACCGCTTCACCATTAAAAGTCATCGGGCCTCATTACGACCCAGGCGGTAAGTTACCGCCTGGGTCGTACCTTTACCACCATGGCGTAAACTACGTTTACGCCATGGTGGTTGGCGGACTTACCGCCCCATTCCGAGGTTGGCGGGGCGGTAAGTCCCCAATCCCCATTTACCCTTCCCCATTCCCATTTTTGCTCCATAGGGCATAATGGGAGTGGGGAAGGCGTTAATTACGCCACCGTAAATTATGGTGGCGTAATTAACAACATGGTCCCTTAGCGCCATGGATTTTAACACCTGCTAAAAGCAGGTGTTAAATCCTCCATGGCGCTAAGGGACCTCGGAATCAGGCGGTAAGGGTCGGCGCTGTTTACGCCGCCGTAAACCCCTTACCGCCTGGGTCCTAATGAGGCCCATCATGTCGCTGAACCTTTGTTGTTTTCTAGTTTGGTTTCCTCTGATTAACTGATGCTCTGTTACTGGTTCTTTATTTTGTTGTAACATTCAACCAAACACCTTTCACTTTACGGGCAGTCCTATATCAAATCACGAACCAGTCTCAGTCTTGCCTATTTTTCCAAAACCTCCCAACCTGACTTGTGCATTGACTCAAATGGGGACACTGCAATACCAGCTCTTCTGTACACTCTCAACCAGCAGTGCAATAATGCGCTCTTTTATGAGGAGTCACTGAGAGTTTGCCTGTTTTAACAGGAGCTGGCGGAGGAATGATCATGTCACAGGAGCTATGAATCAATACAATCTTTTAACTGTGGTGATGACCATAGTGTACACTATGCTGCACTTATCTGATGACATCTCATTTTTGGCAATGTTCTGTGGGCATGGTTTACTGGACTAACTACTATATTTCTCTCAAGTCCCTGTCTGCATTGTGAAGAGGTTAAAGTGTGGTTATGTGTGTTGCTCTTCAGTCCCCTTATGTTTTTCGGCGCACACATTTCATGAATCAGCCCTGCAATCTCTTGTACATTCCCTGCAGAAAGCATGCCCATTAATGCTCCGGGCTTTAATAGTTGCACCCATTTGGTGGCTGTTTTTCTGCATTGCAAATATACAATGGCTTTCTGAAAGCTTTAATCTATACAAGGCTGTAGGTTGCAGAGGCTTTGCTATGGGGGCCTGAGGGGGCTATAGCCCCGGGTCTTTTGGTAGTAGCCCCGGATAGAAGCTCAGGAGTTACAACCAAAAAGGCTAGCTAGCCCCCAGTCCCGACAGTCCCAAAACTAGCATAGCCCCGGATCTTTTCCAGACCTAGCAAGACCCCTGGTATGTTGATTATGTTGCTAAACAGACATTAAAAGATTGACTTGTTTCAAAGGTTGACATGTCAATTTTCAAATTAAAAATGTGTTACATTTCTGCGGTGAAACACCTCCACGTTAAAATATTGGCATGTTTAATTATGGGGGTTTCGCCTTCCACAATGTTTCCGATGCAATCCTGGGTAAACTGAAAATACTGAAATGCTTCACTTTTATTCAAATTGCCTTGTACATGCTCGATCTTACCTGTCCCCAACCCCCTTTCACATATCTCTCAGTCAAATATACATGTCAACCTAAATATGTCTGTATTTTAACCCAGTTTATCATTTGCACATGTCTATATTTTAACCCTCTCTACCTTGTGTACATGTTGGCCTAAAAATGTCTATTTTGTAACCCTGTCTATCTTTTGCACATGTCTATATTTTAACCCTGTCTATCTTTTATACATGTTGACCTTAGCATGTCTATATTTTCACCCAGTCTATCTTTTGCACATGTCTATATTTTAGCCCTGTCTACCTTTTGTACATGTTGACCTAAAATTGTCTATATTGTAACCATGTCTATCTTGTGCACTTGTCTATATTTTGACTCTATCTATCCTTTATACATGTTGACATTAGCATGTCTATATTTTCACCCTGTCTACCTTTTGTACATGTTGACCTAAAATTGTCTATAGTGTATCCCTGTCTATCTTTTGCACATGTCTATATTGTGAACCTCTCTACCTTTTGTATGTCTACCTTATGACTCTACACCTTACAGGGCACAAGACAGGACACTGTTCAAAGTCCATATTGCTCAAGACCAGGTATCGTTGCAGCTTGCAGTCATTGAAGAACATGTAAGAATTAGCATAATAGAAAAAGCCACGTGACACATAAACATGCACTTTTTAAGCAGGCAGAGACTGGTAGTGTAGAATTAAGCCTGTATCGCACTATTTACCAAATTCCAAGCAGGTGGTGTCTTTAAGCATAGAACATCAACGCCAAGGAAATAATGGCCTGTAACAGCTGAGCCCCCCCACCCCCCTTAGATAGACAGGTATTGTGATGTCAGCCACCTATCGTCAAAAGAAAGAGATTTCAGAAAAATAATATCCAACCAAAGCAGAAGGAAGTGACCCCTCTCCGAGTAGAAATGAAGTATACTTCATGGACCGTGGTGAGTTCATAGTGCCTTGCCTGTAGGAAACACAATCCAGTAACACGCAATATATTAGTAGTACTGTTTTCCACTCCCACACTCACACTCTTTTCTGTCCCTTTCATTCATTCTCTATGCCACGGTCTTTCCAATAGATTGTAGTTCCTCTTACACTCTATACAGTATTGCATTCTCCTTTCAGCTTTGCATCGACCACAATAATCTACGATGGCCCTAGCCATGGCTGACAGGGTACAGCAAATATTACTGCATAAAGAATTACAGACACCATTGCATGGCAGAATGCCCCTGAACAGGTCAAAATTCAGATGAACCTCAGGTCAACGAGCACTGCCAGGGCACCTCTGACTGGGTTCTCCTCCACACCCTTGCACATCAAACCAATAGCCAAGCACAGGTGCTATGCACCTTCATAACCTGTCCAACTGATCGGAGAGTTCCCTGAATTGCATCTGCTGACATGATGTAGGCATGCCACAAACTACCCATATCCTCTACTTGCCAGTGTCATTTCTGACTTCCCTCCTGCCTGTGCATTCCATGTCAACAAGTTGGTCATTGTCACACCCACGAACGACCACCTACCCTGCATTCTGCCCGTATGTTCACATATCACTCAGCCACTCCTGATATCTTAAGGAGAATAAGCAAATGCAGAATCTTCCCCGGTTATCTATTAAGAGCTCTTTTCCTTTGCAGATGGGGAGCAGGTGCAAGTGGATCTAGGTCACCTGGCCTAAGCCCCACCCACCTGGTACCTTCCAGGTTGCTGCTCTTTTTCCCCACTTAGCAAGTCCCACCCACCTGGTACCTTCCAGGTTGCTGCTCTTTTTCCCCACTTAGCAAGCCCTGCCCACCTGGCGCCTTGCTGGTTGCCACTCTTTTTCCCTACTTAAGGAGACCTCGAGCCTCTTTTCCTTTGCAGATGGGGAGCCGGTGCCAGTGGATCTAGGTCACCTGGCCTAAGCCCCGCCCACCTGGCGCCTTCCAGGTTGCTGCTCTTTTTCCCCACCTAGCAATGCCCACCCATCTGGTGCCTTCTGGGTTGCTGCTCTTTTTCCCCACTTAGTAAGCCCTGCCCACCTGAAGCCTTCCTGGTTGCCACTCATTTTCCCTACTTAAGGTGGATTCCAGGCTCTTTTCCTTTGCAGATGGGGAGCAGGAGCAAGTGGATCTAGGTCACCTGGACTAAGCCCCGACCACCTGGCGCTTTCCAAGTTGCTGCTCTTTTTCCCCACTTGGTAGGCCCCACCCACCTGGTGCCTTCCTGGGTGCTGCTCTTTTTCCCTACTAAAGGAGTCCTCCAGCCTCTTTTCCTTTGCAGATGGGGAGCAGGAGCAAGTGGATCTAGGTCACCTGGCCTAAACCCCGCCCACGTGGCGCTTTACAAATTTCTGCTCTAATTCCTCACTTAGCAAGCCCCACCCACCTGGTGCCTTCCTGGTTGTCACTCTTTCTCCTCACTTAGTAAGCCTTGCCCACCTGGAGCCTTCCTCGTTTACACTCATTTTCCCTACTTAAGGTGGACTGCAGCCTCTTTTCCTTTGCAGATGGGGAGCAGGTGCAAGTGGATCTAGGTCACCTGGCCTAAGCCCGGCCCACCTGGTGCCTTCCAGGTTGCCGCTCTTTTCCCCACTTAGCAAGCCCCACCCACCTGGTGCTTTCCTGGTTGTCGCTCTTTTACCCCACGTAGTAGGCCCGGCCCACCTGGTGCCTTCCTGGTTGCTGCACTTTTTCCCCCCCAGCCTCTTTTCCTTTGCAGATGGACAGCTGATGCAAGTGGATCTAGATCACCTGGCCTGAGCCTCGCCAACCTGGTGCTTTCCAAGCTGCTGCTCTTTTTCCTCAGTTAGCAAGCCCCTCCCACCTGATGCCTTCCTGGTTGCTGCTCTTTTTCCCTACTTAAGGAGCCCTCCAGCCTGTTTTCCTTTGCAGATGGGGAGCAGGTGCAAGTGGATCTAGGTCACCAGGCCTAAGCCCCGCCCACTTGGCGCCTTCCAGGTTGCTGCTCTTTTTCCCCACTTAGCAAGCCCTGCCCACCTGGTGCCTTACGAGCTGCCGCTCTTTTTCCCCACTTAGCAAGCCCCGGCCACTTGGTGCCTTCCTGTTGCCGCTCTTTTTCCCTATTTAAGGAGTCCTCAAGCCTAATTTCCTTTGCAGATGGGGAGCAGGTGCAAGTGGAGCTAGGCCACCTGGCTTATGCCCCGCTCACCTGGCGCCTTCCTAGTTGCCGCTCTTTTTCCCCACTTAGCAAGCCCCGCCCACCTGGTGCCTTCCTCGTTGCCACTCTTTTTCCCTACCTAAGGAGCCCTCCAGCCTCTTTTCCTTTGCAGTTGGGGAGCTGGTTTAAGTGGATCTAGGTCACCTGGCCTAAGCACGACCCACCTTCTTAGCCCTGCCTCTTCCTTCTTGCTCTTAATTCTTAGATAAAGGGCCTATCTCGCCTGAGCTTCTGAAGTGAAGGGGTGAAGAAGAAAAGGGCATTTCCTGTTTGGACCTGTTTGGACAAGGAAGGCCCAGGGCCCGACCCCCTCAAACCCCCATCCAGCATACTTCTGCAGGAGTCTGTCCTGATACATTCGGGTTTCACCATCACCGTCTTGTGGCCAATGCTGGATTTGACTTTTATGGACTTCATTGATTCACAGTGCGTCACCCTTTCTCACTCTCATGCTGGACTTCCTTGTACTCATGGTGGCCCTGAATCATGCTGTTCCAATCTTCATCTTGTATCCTGGCTTGCAACAATATGTGTTACTTCTGACTTCTGCAATTGGGTTCGCTCTCCCCTCTTGCTTCTCCACTATTGTTGACTGCTTACTCTCTACTCTCTCCTCCTCTCCCTTTTCCTATCTCCTCCCCTTACTTTCTTCTATGCACTTACTCTATCAGAATTGTCCCTGGACCTAGTATGATAGCAACCTCGTCTGTCTATCTCCCCCCTCCCCTTAGTTGCCCCCCCCCACCTTCCAGCACTATCTGAAATGTTGTCAGGCCTAGTACGATAGCTGCTTTTTTTGTTCCCCCCTCTCCCTTTTTGCACCCCTCTCCCTAACCTTTCGTTTTTCTCCGGCTCTATCTGAAATGTTGTCAGGCCGAGTATGATAGTTAATTTCACATCCTTACTGTTCATGGCCTGTAAGAATTTCATTGTATTTTCCCTTGTTCCCTCCCTTGCCTTGAAGCGCTTTGAAACACATTGTGTATAGGCGCTATATAAATAAACTATCATATCATGAGAAAGTGGTCCTGGAGAGACTTGCATTGATGCGTCTAAGCAGCATTCCTCTACACTGCCCCCAACATATTATGGGGCATCTTAGCCCGAGAGCGCAGCGATTGTGGTAAATTGGGAGGGTGGGGAAAGAAAGGAAGGTTGATGAGGCATCTGGGTCTTGGGGGACAGCGTAGGGATATATGGAGGGCAGGAGGGTAGGAGTCATGTTACAGTAAGAGGCTGGGCAGAACGGACATTATTGGCAGTGTTGGGCTGGATGTACAGCAGAGAGAGATGGCCATGTGGATTTGGCAGTGGTGGAGTCCTGAGGGATGTGGGAATATGTGGGGTGTGTGTGTGGGTGTGTGTAGGACAAAGAGCCAAGAGATGATTGAGGGTGGTCGGCTACCAGGGGCACAGCCAAGCTGGCCAAAGTTAAACTAAAGATGCAGCGGGCAATCAGATTGAATTATGCTGCATTTGTGTCGAATGCTGAATGGGGTATTGGGTGAAAATGGCTTTTTGTCCTAAATATACAGTGAAGGTTTTACATTGTGCTGACTTTGGACTGATTTCCTGTTGAGAGGGGGATGGCACACTATATCCCTGCATCACACCTGCAATGCTTGACGACAGTACTCCCCGGCACCCTGTTTCTCTCTCTCAGAGGGAGAGAGAGAAAGATAGAGAAAGAGAGAGAGAGAGAGAGAGTGGGGGGGAGAAGAGGGAAAGAGAAAGAGGGAGAGAGAGAGAGAAAAAGAGAGAGAAAAACATAGGAAGATAGAGAAAGAGAGAGAGAGAGTGGGGGGAGAAGAGGGAAAGAGAAAGAGGGAGAGAGAGAGAGAGAGAGAGAAGAGAGAGAGAGAGAGAGAGAGAGAGAGAGAGAGAGAGAGAGACAAAGAGAGAGAAAAAGAGAGAGAAAAAGATAGGAAGATAGAGAAAGAGTTCTGAAGAAGTTTCTAAGACTTTGGGACCAAGCGTAGCATGGGTCAGGAGGCATCAAGGGCATGTAGGTGCAACCCTATGAAATCATGCTGGAGGGTATGGGTAGGAACCGGACAGCTTGGACTAGGGCCTGAGGCAGGGCTGAAGCTGGTTTAAATGACTGTATTCCTATTAGGGACTGAAATATAGAGAAAGTTCACACACAAGACCAGGGAAGTATTTGAAGGAGAGGCGTGTGACCATTGATGCCCAGATCCACTTTCAATTGAATTAGTAGAGTCAGTATAGTAGTGAAGTATAGAAAGAAAAACAAATATATCCAAGTAGGCTGGTTCCTTTGGATTGTGCACATATTCATGGGGTAGTCTGGGTCACCGTTGTTGCAAAGGAGATAACTCAGTTATCGCCGGATAGTCTAGTTGCAGATATCACAGGTAGGCTAGATTCAGGTGCCACAGGTAGACTGAATATAAAGTATCACAGGTGGGCTAAAATCAGATGTCGCAGGTAGGCTAAATTCTAAATATCACAGGGAGGCTAAATTCAAAATATCACAGGTGGGCTAAAATCAGAAGTCACAGGTAGGCTAAATTCAGAATATCACAGGTGGGCTAAAATCAGAGGTCACAGGTAGGCTAAATTCAAAATATCACAGGTAGGCTAAATTCAAGATATCACAGGTGGGCTAAAATCAGATGTCACAGGTCGGCTAAATTCAAAATATCACAGGTGGCCTAAAATCAGGTGATAAGCAAGGCAAATGGCGCAAGATAGCAGCCGCTGAATTCAGTACTAATCTAGTTCGTATAAAACCTTGTAAGTTATAGCGTACATGTGTTGGTTAATATGCAGTACTAACATATGAGATGGCAGGTATAGCTAAAGAAATGGTGTCAATAAAAGTCATGCCAGTATTATGGGAAGGCCAGGTGTGCATAGGAATGGACACAGCAATAGGTATGCAGGCATACTAGTGGTAATAACTTGTGGGAGCACAGGTTAGGAGCTCGACATGCGGAGATAATACTTACACACTTGGAAGGCGTCCAGCAGCCGTAAGGTGCATACCTATGTGTTCCAGTTTAGTCCGATAGCATGCCGTGCGGCTCCCGGCGGCGAACAGGTGGCAAACAGGGCCTTAGTCACAGCCTTTGTCTCGGGCCAGCTTCCGCCTGCCGGCGGATGTGGATGCTAGAAGAGCAGAGAGAGAGCCATCCTACGCAGAGGCGGGGTGCTCACGCGGGGCTATCATATGCTAAATGCCAGTATTTCTTTCAGTTTAAAGACGAAGTATCAATTACCGAGGTTCAGCCAAATACATCTGCCATCAATGTATGCCCAGGCCCAGCATTGCATGTCAGGTATAACCACATTATAGCCCGGTGCAGCACATATGACAAATGCAGCTATGTATATTATACATAAGGACATTCGTTTAGAGGGAATCACTATATGGTCAATACTAAATAGGTCCAGACTGATGATTCTGGGAGTAAAGTTCTTCTGACCGACAATTCTCTGACAGGGAGCAGTCTGATGGTTTCCTTCACAAGGGTATCAGGTAATATCACCACAAATATAGTCGCCATTTATATGGTGACCAGGAACGGCCATAGGTGACATTATTTGTAGGGATATTTTATGGGGTAAATGGGAGCGGGGTTGCAGGGGTGTCCACCGCTCCCTTTAAAAAAATATGGGGTTTGCGGGGGAGTCCTTTACAGGTTCCATGGGTCCATCTAGGCTGAGCGGGTGACTGCAGTGCCGGTAACCTCGCTGGTGAGTGCTCTCTTGGGAATTTTACATTTGAAATTCTGCTGTCTGTGTTCTTCTGTTGCTGTGGCTCGTGTCTCCTGTTCCCTCTTCCCCTTCAGCTTCCCTTTTTAGGTGGCTCCTAGTTGTGTCTGCAGGTGTCCGCAGGGTACGCCAGTTGCCAGTCAACATCCTGGTTAGTCCCCCGGGCTTCCCTGCTTACCCCTGACCACCTAGCAGACTTCTAACCTTGATGTTTTCCTTCCAGTTTTTTAAAATGTGCATTTGCATTGTGTCAGCGTTAAAATTGCATTGTGAAACCTTGGCCTTTCTCCCACTATTCGGGATTCTCAAACGTAGGTGTGTTTTGTCCTCCTGTTTTTAAAATTTGCATTGCTTCATTACCTAAAATTGCATTGTGAAACCTAGGCCTTTCTCCCACTATTCAGGATTCTCAAACTTAGGTGTGTTTTCCTCCTATTTTTAAATAATTTGCATTGTGATAGTTCTTGAATTCGGAGTGTCATCGTCTTGTCCAACTACTCAACCATCTCGCTTCTCGCTGTTCCGTCTTGTCTGCTTGCACCATGCTCTGTGTCCTTCCCTAGTGCTCTCCCCTCTCCCCCCCCTTCTACTCTATGGTGCTCTCTGTTTCTCCTATTTTTTCCAACTGTTTCTCTATTAATGATCCTGCCCTCCTCACCAAATCTGGAAGGAAGAAGTTTAAAAAGGAAATCCTAGCCTCCAACCCAGGCCTCCCTATTGCTGACACCTATAACACCGCCTTCTCCAAGCAAACCTTCACTGACATCCCCTTTGTTGTTCCCTCGCCAGACCCATGGACCCTACGTATGGTCTCTGTGCTCTCTCCTTTCTCTTCTTCTCCCTTTAATGGTGATTCCCGGCGGGATGCCCTCCTGGCCTCCTTCCAGTCCTCTAAGGTCATCACTAATGTTTATGTGAATGGCACCGTCCTGGTCCAAGGCCCTCAGGCCAACCTCCTCCTCTTTGATAGACACTTCCTGCACCTCATCAATTTCTTTCTTCACTTGCTGTCCCCTTTCTTCCCCTCACAGCTTCATCGCCTCCCCCTGCTGCCTCCTCCTCATCTGCCTTGCCCTCTCCTTCCCTCTCTGCCCCCCCTTGGGCTCCTTCTACACCTCCGCAATGCATACTTCTAATTTGTACCCCTCCCCGGAAGTCCTTCAATGACAGCAACCTTCTCCATATTGCCACTCTTAACTCTCGCTCAGCTGTCAAAAACTCCTCCAACATCTGCCGCCTCCTGGAGGAACCTGACCTCAATGTCCTCTGTCTTACTGAGACATGGTTCACGGCCAGCTCTCCCACATGCTTTGACACTCTCCTCCCTGACGGCTACAAGATCCTCTCCGCACCCAGGTCCAACCGCTCTGGAGGGGGTATAGCCCTGATCTTCCCCGAGTGGATTCCTGCCTCTGTCATTCCTACGCAGGCCTACTTCTCTTTCGAATGCCTTGTCTGCAGGCTCTCTCTCTCTCCCCTAGTCATTCCCTTATTGTTGCTACTATCTATCGGCCACCTGGTCAGATCTCCTCCTTCCTATCTGAGTAGACTGACCTCTCCTCTTCACTCCTGATCTCGACCACTCAACTCCTCCTTCTTGGAGACTTCAACATCCACCTGGATGCCTCTTGCCCTCCCTCTGGACTCTTTTGCAACCTCTGCAACTCTATCACCCTCTCTATTCTTCTCTCTGGCCCGACTCACTCTGCAGGGCACACTCTGAATGTTTTGATCTCCTCAGACTTTCCCCTTTCTGTCCCTTTCATCACTCGTCTCTCCTGGAGTGATCACTTTCTCCTTTCCTCCCATCTCACCCTCTCTACCCCCCAGGCCAAGCCACCTCCATCACTGCCACCCACCTTCTCGGTCATCCGACCCATGAAGCGCATGTCAGTCGAGACTTTCGCTACTACTTTCTCACCCCCTCCCCCTTTGGCTGACTCTAACCCTGACACAGCCCTTTCCATGCTCCACGCTATATCTGATACTCTTGATATTCTTGCCCCTGTCATGAGAATCTGCATGAAGCCCAAAGCCAAGTGCAACTCCTGGTACAACTCAGACCTCGTCACCCTTAAACGCAAGTGCAGGGTGGCCGAGAGGAAATGGCACGCTTCATGTACATCCTCTGACAAACTGGCCTGCCGCCTGCTCCAAAGGCAATATCGACTCTCTGTCCTCACCAAGAAGGGAGCTCATATCCAAGCCTGCGTCTCTGCATCATCTAACAACTCGGCTGAACTGTTTAAAATCTGAAAGGAACTGGCCCATCCTGCCGCAGACTCTATCTCTCCTGTGCCTTCCCAGGTCCTCTGCACAGCTCTGGCTTCTCACTTCATCTATAACACTAAGGACATTGTGTCCTCACTTTCCTCCTCTCCCCTCCCTCCCTCTACTCCCTGCTCTTCCTCTGGCCCTTCTGCAGCCACCTCTCCTCCCTCCTTCTCTGCCTTTCCCCTGTTCTCCGCTGATTAGGTTTCTAGACAAGTCCGATCTATGAAAGTCTTGTCCAAACAGGTTCACCCCAGTTCTTCCAAAACCATCAAGGACCATATCGACTCCCTGGCTCCTGCCTTGGCTGACCTCTGCAACCACTCCTTCACCACTGTAGTCTTCCCACCCCCCCTGAAGTAATCCCTTGTGGACCCTCTTCTTAAGAAACCCTCTGCCGACCCCTCCTGCCCGGCTAACTATCGCCCAATATCCATCACTCCCTCCCTGGGAAAACTCCTAGAAAAGCTGGCCATCTCCCAGCTCAATCTCCACACTGAATCTGTTTGTTGTCTTCATGACCATCAGTCTGGCTTCAGAGCTGCCAGAAGCACAGAAACTGCTCTCCTGAACATCTGTGAAGACCTGCTCTCCAACCTTGATTCTAACACCCCCGTGTCCTCATCTTGCTTGATCTCTCTTCCGCTTTGGACCCGGTCAACCATGCCATCCTGCGCAAATGTCTCTGTGATAACCTAGGTATCACTGGTCACGCCCTGCCATGGCTGACATCTTTCCTCTCTGACCGACCCTCCCAAGTCCAACTTGGGTCCTTCCTCTACGCTATCTTCTTCTCTACCTGTGCTGTCTCCCAGGGGTCTAGCCTCTCTCCCTGGCTGTTCAACTAATACCTGCCACTTCTTGCCCACCGCATTGTCGCTCTCTGCCCCAACTTCAGTGCTATGCAGATGACACTCAGCTAATTTTCAGGATACCCTTGCCCACCTCTTCTCTGTCTCTCATCACCGACTGTCTGTCTGCTATCCAGGAGTGGTGTGCCGCCAATGACCTCTGCCTTAATGCCAGTAAGACTGAGATTCTCCTCATCGGCACACCCACTCCCTCCTTTCCTGTCTCTCTCTGGCCGGCCTCTCTGGGCTCTCTTCCTGCTCCCACTTGCGAGGCTAAAAACCTCGGGGTCATCTTTAACTCCACACTATCCTTCTCTCCTCACATCTCTGATGTCTCTATGAAGTCACACTACCAGCTGCACCTCCTCAGAGGTATTCTTCCTTTCCTCTCCTTCCCCCAGACCTCACTGTCTCCAGAGCTCTGATTCTCTCTAGGCTGGACTACTGCAACAGCCTCTTTCTAAATCTGCCTGCCTCTACTCTCTGCCCTCTGCAACTCATCCAGAACAGGACTGCAAGACTTGTCCTTGGCCTCAAGCCCAGGGATCGTATCTCTCCAGGACAGAAATCTCTGCACTGGCTTCCAGTGGCTGCGAGGATTAAATTCAAAACCCACTGCTTTTTTCACGAGGCCTTCTGGGGCCTGGGGCCTCAATACCTACTCCCTCTTCCTAAATACCTTCCTTCTCAAGCCCTGCGCTCACCCGCCTCCAACTCCCTCAGCATCAGTCGCTTCTCCAAGCAACAAGTTGGTGGTAGATCTCTTTCCTCGGCTGGGGCCTCCCTCTGGAACAGCCTCCCTCCCTCCCTGAAACTTGAGGAGAACCATCTCCGGTTCCGGAAGCACCTCAAAACCTTTCTCTTTGCTTCTGCTTTTTCTCCTCGTCTCCCCTGCTGACCTCCTGGCTGAAACTGCACTGGTTACCTGCCCACCCTCTGATCTCGGGCCCAGGTCCCTTCCCCGCCAGTCAAACACACCTGCACTGCCTGATTGGCAACCCCCGCAGTTGGGACTGTTCCTGTATTCCTACAGTCCCACCACCAGCACTTGACACCTGATTTCTGCACTTACCTTTGCACTTGCCACCTGCTGGCCGTTTCTTTACTTTTGTGATTAGTTATTCCCTTGTACTGCACTGTCCCTTTCCCCTCCCACTGCACTTTCCCTTCCCCATCCCATGCACTTGCACGATCCGAATGACACCTCTCCTAGTAGGATCGCTGTCTGTCCTCCCTTTGTTCCCCCTCCCTTGCCTCATCGCCCCTTGAAATACTTGTGTATAGGCGCGTTATAAATGCCATATCATATCATATATCAATATGGGCGCAAAAAAACAGCGCCATTCTTGTATGACGATATATTTGCAGGGATATTAACACATGGTACCTTCACAAGTAGGAAGTACTGTCATAACTTCTCCCATATTGGCCTGGTCTTCAAGATATGGGGCCAGGCTTGGGGTGTTGGGTGTCCTGACCCACGTTTAAGCTATCATGCTACAACATTTGGTGCTGTGGGCTTAGAAAATTCAAGATGGCAGAAAACCCACATGTGCGCCGAAATCCAGGAAAGCTGCGCAGTTTGTGCGCACACCAAAATGGTTGCCTCATTTGCCACCCACCAGTGCGAGAATGAAAGGCCGGGTTGCCATGAGGGAAATGGGTTGCCAAAGGAAAAACAGTAGCGCCGGTTAGCTTCAAAGTGCTTTAAAATCACCATTGGACTACCCGCACAGTAGTCTGAAACCATTGGGAATGGCAATGCTGATTGCCAAATGCAACCTAGAATTGTGGGGAATTCATTTATTAAATCCCAAAAATGGGTGCAGTACCAGTACTCACCACTATCCAAAAGCCGGCGTTTTAAAACCACCCTGTGTTTCTCTGAAGGCAGGCTCAAAATGCCTATTTTCAAACATTGCAACATGTGCAAAATATTCACTGAACACCAGCAGACATTTGGTAGAATGGAGTGTTGTGTGCCTACAAAATCTGGGAAATGAAGAGCCCAAAACAATGCTTATAACAAAACTGCTATGGAGTCAGCAGTTTAAGTTGCACTGGATTTAAAGACACTAAAATCGAAAATGTTTAGATTAAATGAGTGACCTATGTTTGGTGTCACATGCCTTTGCAATTGTTTAAATGTCATAGTTTAAACTTAGAATCAGCATTCTAGCTGCATGTGTAAAATTGCAAGTTAATTTAAAAAGCAACAAAAAACATGACAGTTAGCTGAAAGTCTGGCTTAAGGAACTTGATTCTGCCTGGCAACTACCCCCATCAGGAGTGAAACTTGAGTCACAACTGTGTTCCCAGGCCCATCTGCTTTTTGCTGGCCACACTAAGGATATGCCATCTATCTGATAATTGAATTACCTGTGCTCTACAGGAGCTCTGAACAAAGCCTGTCTTGACTCAGGCAAAGGTTTTATTACAGCGGTCGTAAAATGTAGCTTCCTCTTGGCAGAAGCTGGGAGGGGCACTGCCTGTGAGAGCAAGCTGGCTTGGCAGAACTGGATAAACCAGTATTTCCACCATGTGACCTGGGAAACCACACCCCTTTGTAGCCAGAATATTGTTTAGAAAAAGATGAATAACTCATGGTGCGGACATGTGAAAATTTTATAAATGATACCATAATTCTTGTGATTTTTCTGCCCACAGTTTAAGAGGTTTTTAGAACCGGTGGTATGTTCAGGGGGGTGTTAGCGGAAAAGTGGATATTACTCTAAAAGTATGCATGTTAAAAATATGAAACTTCATCAGTTAATGTCCATACTCCCTGCGCACATGTATGTAAAATTGGGTCAATGTCAGAAATTGAAAAATCAGTTAAAAAGTCAATTATGTGCCATTTCTGAATGCAAGCTCTTAGAAACAGCAGATTTGGACAGAGACATGGCTAAATTCAGCCACACCATGTATAGGTAATTTCAAACAACTGTGTTACTCTGAAATATGTATTTTGATCATATATAGATTTGGGTGCACAGATGACAGGGGAGGTTTTTCAAGAGATCATAAATGGCTGACATCACTCTGACACAACTTAGTTCCCCAATCAGGGGAGGAATGAAAGCTGGACCAATGACAAGCGAGAGGGGCAAGTTTAGTTATGACCAACACACACACCCACTTGCAGAACATATAAATGGACCACTGAAACTTAGGTAGAGACCTTCAATTCCATCTGCCGCTGGAAGCTCTGCCGGAAAAATCCATACTTACCTCCATCAAATTTCAAAGAGCCAACACTTAGACTCCAAGATAAACAGAGACTTCAGAACCTTAACCAAAAAGGTCACTGCCAGCAAGAGTATTTGTCAACAGGCCTAAAAATATTTTTGCAACTGAAGTCTTCAGACAGCCGGGCGAGCCGTCTGAATTTTGCCAAGAACTTTTGCAAGAACCCGGTGACAGAAATATCCAAAGAGAAGGCAGGACCCGACCCAGAGAACCGGTGCCTAGCAGAGACCAGGCCATTGTATCCAGAGTGCTGACCCCGATGCTGTGAGCAGTTCCAGAGACCAGACGCTGTGCCCAGAGACCGTCCGAAGTCCAGACCTGTTGACCAGATCGTGACAAAGCCGCCTTCCTGTTTAAAATCTCTTGTGAGTACCGCCAAACTGTACCAAACCAAAGCTCTTAGTTTAAATTCATCTAATTCAATCTATTTAACCTAAGTAGAACTGCCTGATAGCTCCAAATCTGTCACTTGTCATTTTCTAGTTGCAAGCTGCACTTGTCTTTTTGAGCTTTTAAAATTTCAAATCTGAAAAACGACCTTTATTCAATCGCTCATATCTCCGCAACCGTTTGTGCTAGAGACTTGCAGTAACTTTCATCTGAAAGTTGAGAATCTAAGCTTTTAATCGCCCTAAGAACCGCATTCCTACCCCCTATAGTTTTGCCGTAATCGCGGAACATGCATCCGCGAATTTTACCGTGATTTGCAAATTTCTCCTCGTGTAAAAACAGAACTACTTCTTGGCTCAGTGGGGTCAGGGGGATTCCAAGAGAGGGGTGTTATATAGGGGTAGTCATCCAGAACGCATGAACTGGACATAAAGATATATCAATAAGGGTTTTCATTCAGTATTATAGACTAGGCGTTGACTTAGCTGTAGTGTTGAATTGAATCCTCTTACAAACTGGGGGCTCGGCCGGACGTTTGGGTTAGAATACCACTTGTGCAGCTTAATACAGTGTGCTAACTGACGGGATACATACATCCGGTTGGATCACCACGCTGCATTATGCTGTGAAGCATTCCTCAAAAGGGACACTCCAAGAAAAGTTCTGTTCTGCAAAAATAAAATACTAACTTCTGTAAGTCAGGACAGAGACCAATCTCTAGAATGACGACCTTGGTAGATATGAAAATAGCCAGAGAGCACTTCTTACATAAACTATTTGTGAGAGGTGAATGGGCTGAGCAGGGCCAGGATGCCTGGTTGCAGGCCATCACGCGACAGGTCACTGAAACAGGGTCAGACTTATGGAGAGATCAGGGTCCATTACATGTGGCCCTGAGTGAACTATATATGGCTCCTAAAGCCAAAGAGGAACACAATAAGATTGCCAGGATAGCAGCATACCTGTACCTATATATGGGAGACATGCAGGATAGATGTGCTGAAAGCCAAAATCTGGCAAATAGGCAACAGGTGGTGTTAGAGAAGGTCCAATCTGACCTGGTCTCTTCTGAGCAGAGGCTGCAGGGGAGCCAGGAGTCAGAAAATGACAGCAGGCAGTACATCATTAAAATAAAAGAGGATATGGGCATCCTACAACAGGAAAAGACAGACCAGGATACCAGATTTCTGGCCCTGCAGAAGGAGCACCAAGACAGTTTGAACTCCTTACTGCAGAACCAGAAAAAGTTGGAGCAACAGATCAATTTCAACAGGGCATGCGCGGAGCAGGTAGTCACCCTGCAAAGCCAGCTAGATAGAGAGAAAGAGGAGAGCAATAAACTGATTCTGATTCTGAAAGACCTGGATACCCAGGCAGAGTTTGATCAGGAGCGCCAGAAAGCTGGTGCCTTCCAAAGGCAGAGGGACGACCTGGCGGCACAAATGCAGGCTCTTAGTCAGGAAAGAGACGCCATAGGCCAGGAAGTCTGCCATTTAAAAAGGAAAATGGAAGAAAATCACCTGGCCCTCCAGGGGCTGGGTGACCTCCAAAAAGAAAACCAGAACTTGTTAGAGCACACCAGGAGGGTGGAGGATGCTCTAGCAAGAAAGGAGCAGGCCAATAGGGACACAGCTCAGGAGGTAAACCTCCTGCAGCAAAGACTGGCCCAGTTCTCCAGGACCAACCAGGAAGCACAGAGGGAAAATGAGGCCCTCTGTCAACACAATGATAGGCTCCAACAACAGGTAGCGATGCAGGAGAGACTGATAGAGTCTAGTAAGGCCTTAACTGAGGAACTGAAGACACAAATGCAGGCTCTTGCATTGCAACAGGGAGCAGGGGCGGATAGAGATGAGGTTCGCTGGGAAATGGAAACTCCGGAGCATAACCTCAGGAGCCCTAGTACCAGAGGCCCTCATACCTCTCAGTCCCTGGACTCTGCCACCCCCATGTCCCCTGGCGCACACGAGCACAGGGCCACAGGGATGGCAGATTACTATCCAACCAGAAGCATGGGGCTCATAGGCCAGTACCACTCAGGAATGGAGGGGTGGGCATCCGGGTATGGGCACCCAAGTACAGTACAGTTCAATGGGGAACCCCAGGAGAGTAGGCCCATTAAGGGCATCCTGAAAACCTCTACCCAGTTAGGTCAGTGGAGGGGGTACCCATCAAATCCTGGCAGCAAGGAGGAATCTGAAGACTCCTCTGAACTGCGCAGGACACAGGAGACCAGGTCCCCACATTCTGCCAGCCATTCCCAGGCTCGCAGAATCCAGGAAAACCTGGAAGATCAGACAGGAACCTCAGGGAGCAGTGCCTCTGAGTCCGAGGACGAATGGACAAGGGTTACCCGAACCAAAAAGGCCAATAAGGCAAAAAGGGCCTTGCTTAAGGACCCCTTAAAGCAGATTAAGGCGATCAGGAGCGTCATCACGCCGTACCATAAGAACGCTAAGTATTCTGTTTGGGAGCACTTAGAGTTGTTTGAACAAATGATGGAGACTTTCCATTTGAAGGACAGCCAAAGCTGTATTCAATATGTAAAGTGGACCTTCTCCCCGGAATACTCCAGTTTCTTTGCGGGGCTGGAGGACCAAAATCATTTAAGATGGTCCACCTATAAGGCGGCCATCCTGAAACATTTTTCCATTCATAGAAATCCTCAAGAGGCTCGCAAGGCAGCCTACAATTTACAATGTGGGGAGGATCAGGCCCCACAAGAATTTGTGCAGGAGTTAAAGCGTGCTTTTGCACAGACCACAAGAAGGGTGCGCACGGATAGCAGAGAATTTATAAATACGTTTTTCCATGCCTTGCCCAAATATATCATGACCCAGCTCGTGAGGGATTTTCACGAGAAAAGATCTTTAGACTGGGTCATTGAACAGGCTACCCGGATCTATGAGGTGCAGAAACCGATAGATAGCAAAAGTAATGCCCAGAAAAACCCCAAAGCCAACAGCACCCCTGCTGCTGCCAAGGTGGCAGAGGTAAAGGTCACCCCCGTTTTGGATTTGGAGATGGGGGGGCCTAAAAACCTACCTGCACCTAATAATGCTAGGCCCAGGAGGTCCTCGGGTCAGTCACAGACAGGGAGCCAAGGAGGCAGCCCCACAAATGGGGTCCCTCGCTCTCCTGATTATGTAAGTCCCCGTTACAAGGGAAATCGACCCATCCTGGGTTATGTGTGGACTCCTCCAGCCCAAGGGGGGGGATCCAGCCAAGCACCTAACCCAGGGAACTTCCCTCCAAACTTCCCACAGGAGGGCAGAAATTTACCAAACCCTGGGCAGAACTTTTTCCCCAGATATCCACCCGACTTCCAACCCCAAAATCATCCATCCTTCTTTCCCCAATTCCCTGAGCCCAGACCACTGAATCCAGGAGAGGGGAGGCCAAGGGTGGAGGGGTACCCAAATCTTCCCAACCCGGGGTATTACCAGAGGAGGGACAGCTACCCTTCCCGGGATCAGCCCAGGGGAGAAAACAGGGCCCCGTATCAGCCTGAGCGGGTTTCCCAGTTAGAGCGCCAGGTTCAAAACATGGCGCGGGATCTGGGTCACATACTGAGGGCTCAGCAGAACCCTCAGATGGGCGTGCCGGCGCAGAACGCACCCAACTCTGGACCTGGTGCTCCAGAACAATGACGGGGGCAGCACCCCGATAACTCACCGGTTCCCAGGGAGGAGGCACAAAGGGAAGGGGGGTGTAAAGCCTTGGAGGAAGCTTCCTTCCTCACTTGTAAACAGCCCCTGGAAACCCAGGAACCGGAAACAAAATCTCTTGCCCCTGAAAGTCTGCCTCCTAAGGAGCAGAGGGGGGGTAGGAGAAACAAAAGACCCAAACAGACTCAGTTTGAGGAGGAGGTACAGATCTTCCAATTTGAGGGAGAGGGATCCTCAGAGGATCCTGGGAAAAGGATCTTCTCCTTCAGAGAGGGGGGAACTCCTCCCAAAGAAAAATGGGTCCCTAGGGATGCAAATCCAGACTGGGGAGATGTGGAGACTGAGCTACCGCCGCCCACCATCTCATCCCAGAACCAACAGCAAGAAAATCCCCTGGTTCAAACCCATCCTGGTGACTGCCTCCAAAAAGGGGGGGGCGGCCCAGAACCGGAACCAGGGGAACCCACAATGGCTCTGATCTCCAGTTGCCAACTCTTTCTTTCAGATTCCCAAGGCTCTCCACAGAATTCTGCCCAAATTTCTTCTCTCGCGATGTCCAAAACCAGAAAATTAGCCCACCAGTTGTCCAAAAATGTACATTATCTGTGCCCCCTTGAGGAGAAGGAGGGAAGATATTATGCCCCGGTACAAGTACAGGGGCAGGGTACAATCTCGGCACTGGTGGACACTGGATCTCAAGCTACCCTTCTGTCCAGAAGGGCCTTTGATGAACTGAATGCAGGAAGGGGAGAGAATTACCAAATTCCTCTCACCTCTCTTCCTGGACAACTGCAGAATTTTGACGGGAAGGAAATTCCCGTCGAGGGGACGGCAGATTTGGACATTAAAATTGGGCGACACAAGTTGAAACACCCGGTCATAGTTGTGACCCCAGAGGGCACCCCTTGTTTACTAGGGAATGACCTCCTGAGAAGGTTGTCACCCCTAATAGATTGCGTAAACAAGGTCCTCTGGACCCAGACTAGCCGACCAATAAAATTAAAACAGAGTGTCAACCATGTTAGTTTAAACGGCACCTGCCACATGGTTGAACAAAAATCTGACCAAGTAGAATTTCACTTCCAGAACAACCAGATTCCAGACGTGACAGTAATAGCAGTAGGACAACAGACTGGTGATGGGGGGTCCTCTCTATTTCTGAAAATCAACCTTCCTTCCAGTCTAAAGTGGTATTCCACGCTGGAAGGAAACACTCTGAAATTCTATACTAATCCACAATCAGGAACTCCCACTTCTATAGTCCAGGAAGATGTGAAATCAGCTCAGAGCCTGGCTGATATTCAGCAAATTGGAGAGCAGTTGTTCATCCCTGTTCAGTTAAATGATGGGAAGGACTCTGTTCTCGCTCGAGTGTGTGTGAACAACGGTAAGAGCTTCATCAGCGAAGCCATGTTCCGCCAACTCCCAAAAGATCCAGCCATTCCCACCTTCAAACTGATAGACAAATGGGAAATGGACCTGGAAGCACCTAATTCCAAACATCTCCTGCCAAGCAGGTGTATGCTCAAAATCTCCATTGGCAACAAGAGCATAGTCCACAATTGTTGGGTCGTGCGAGACGTCCCTGCCGCCTTTTACTTAGGCAGTGACATTCTCAATCGCTTTGCCATTAGTTTGGACCTAATAAACTTCAAAGCTTGGTCCCGATTAGCGGATAATCCCATGGGCTTTGATGATCCAGAAAAAGCATTTAGGTCAGCTCAATTGCTACCTTATGCAGTTGAAATTCAGGTTAAAGAGGAAGTCACCATCCCAGAAAGGACCCGACAATTCTCCCTGGAAGTGAAAGTTAAAAGAGGACAATATTTGCAAAACCCTGATGCTTACATACATCTCAATGCTTCTCTCCAACAGCAAGGGTTGGGGGTAAACCCAACTCCATTAGTCAACATAGAACATGACACCATTCCAATAGAGGTGGATAACAGCGACTTAAAGAGTATTACTCTAGCCGCAGGCACCATTATTGGAATGGCGGTTGATGACCGACATTTTTCCATTGATTTAGGTAATGAACTGTTAGGGCCAATCCCCAAGGACTGCTTTGACAGTGACAGTGATGACAACACAACACCAGACAGGATTTTTACCCGGCATGGGGGGAACTTCCTGGTGTACACTTCCTGCCCCTATGGTAAGGAAGATGTGACTTGTGACTTCAGGACGGATGAGGTGATTTTCCAGGTCCATGAGGGCTGCCTTTCCCACCTGAAGCCTCCAGTCCAAATCAGCACTCTGACCAGGGACTTCTCCACCCAGCTGGAGGAGGCCGCTGAGATAGCCAAACCAGAAGTCTTTCCAGGCTTCAGGCAGATGGTGGTAGAGAGAGTCAACCTAGCTGATGCCTGTGTGACTCTGGAACAAAAGCAAAAGTTGAAACAAGTTTTCTTGGATTTCCAAGATCTCTTTGCGGTAGACTCATATGACTGTGGTCGCACCGACATCCACACAACCACAATCCCCACGGACCCTGGCATGACTCCTGTGTTTGTGAAGCAATATCGCTTGCCTCTCGCATCAATGGAGTCCCTTACTGAAATAATTAAGAACCTTGAGTCCAGGGGAATAATCAGTCCAGTCCACAGCACCTTCAATAATCCGGTGCTGGGAATATTGAAGCTAAACGGCCAGTGGAGACTCTGCGCCGACCTTAGGGAGCTCAACAAACGGGTCCATACTTCCCGATGGCCTCTGCCCTACATTGACCAAGGGCTGGCCCAGATTCAGGGGTCACAGGTATTCACTGCAATAGACCTGACCAATGGATACTGGACCGTGCCTGTCAGCAGGGAGGACCAATACAAACTGGCTTTTACCTTTGGGGGCCAGCAGTACACATGGACCCGGACTCCCTTCGGATACCTTAACTCCGGTAATGAGTTCAACATTTTCCTACATAAGGCCATGCCCGACCTGGGTGCAAGGGGTAACCTGGCTTATGTAGATGATGTCCTCATCAAAAGTTCATCTGTGGAGGAACACATAGCGGAGATCCGTTATGTTCTGACGCAGTTGAGGGCCGCCGGAGCAAAACTTTCCTTTCAGAAAGCACAGTGGTGTAGAACCCGTGTTAATTTCTTGGGGCATGAGATTACTCCTCAGGGTCTCTGTCCCCAGGAAAAGAAAGTGGAAGCACTTCAGAAACTGAAAGACCCCACAACTCTGCGGGAACTAAGGAGCCTCCTTGGACTGACTAATTACAGCAGAAAGTTCATTGAGGGCTACGCAGAGATCACCAGACCCCTGATTCATCTCCTGAAGGGGGGGGTCAAGTGGGAATGGGGTCCAGAACAAGCCGAGGCAGTAAAACAACTCAAGAGAAGCCTCTCACAAGCGCCTTGCCTAGCTTACCCTGTCAGAAACAAGGAGTTCTTCCTGGAGATAGGGTTCTCTAATACGTGCTTGACGGCAGTATTATACCAAAAGCATGACAAGGTCAATAAAGTAATCTCCTATGCGAGCAAAACTTTATCCTCTGTGGAGGAAAAATTCAACGATTGTGAGAAGGCACTCCTGGCAACGGTGTGGGCATTGAAGAATTACCGCCCGTTTATCCAGGGGGAACACATCATAGTGGAGACTCCACACCAGCCTCTGCAATATCTCCAAAGTGACAGAATCCGGGCCGGAAATGTGAGTAATTCCCGAATTACTTCCTGGATTCTGTCAATGCAAGGCTTTCCTGTGGAGGTCCGATATGGCCAAAACAAGAAGAGTCCCCTCGCGCAAGGTCTGGCTGACTTGCATGATTGTGCCAGAGAAAACTGTCTCGAGGACGAAAGTCTAAAAATCAAGGACAACATGGAGGCATACCTTAATTCCCCCCACAAAGTCTTTGAAGAAGACAAGTGTGAGGGAATGCCCACTGTGTATGTGGATGGATGCTCTTACCATGTTGACAACGACGGGGAGAAAGGACTGGTGGCCGGCGTAGGGAATGCATGGGTGAATGAGTCCCCAGAACCCTCCGCTGGATACAAAATTGGTCCCCGAAGTAGTCAGGTGGCAGAATTGATGGCTGTGCATCAGGCCATCCTCACTGCTGTCCAGCATCAACTCCACGAACTGGTCATAATCACAGATTCGGATTATGTACGGAACGGGTTCGTGGAGCACCTGGTTAATTGGAAAACCAGAGGCATGTTATGTGCTAACAACAAACCCTTGAAACATGGGAAGTTGATCCAAAACATTGATGATCTGGTCACCTCGAATGAGATGACCATCTATTTGAAAAAGATCAAGGGTCATTCCAAAGTAGAGAGACCAGACAAAACTGGAAATGACTTAGCTGATCAGTTGGCCAAAACCGGGGCCATCCAAGGGGATCTAATTGATATTGAGTCCCTGTTGGGGGAAATCCAGGTCACTGCTATCACTAGGTCCCAGACAACTGCTCACAATGACCTTTCAATTGCACAATGGAGTAAGGAGACCCCTGATGCTGATTTGATTACAGCTCAGAAGGGGGATCCAATAATTGGTAAATTTTACCAGCACCTTGAGGACCCTGAGAACTTTCCCCTGACGGATACCGATTACATTGGGAAAGAGGACCTAAGAGTGTTGATGAAATGTCCAAAAATGTTCCGAATCCAAGACGGTTTGCTGGTAAGGAAATCCAAAGCTGGCCACGATCAGTGGGTGGTTCCTACCTCATTCCGAAGCCTGATGTTAAGTCACGCCCATGATGCGGCCACCGCCGGTCATAGGGGGTTTCACACAACATTGGAAATCTTAAGAGAGGTTGCATACTGGCCACACATGGGGCAGGACCTCGACCAATATTTGAAGGGGTGTCTTGTGTGTGCACAATTTCAGCCATCATCCCTCACGCACCGTGCGCCTCTCCAAAAGAGGGGGATGACACTGCCATGGTCAGATTTACAAATCGACTTCGTAGGCCCCGTGATTCGCTCGGCTAGGGGGAATAAGTACATGTTGACTGTGACATGCTTGTTTACCAAGTGGGTGGAATGTCTCCCAGCCCCAAACTGCAAGGCAGAAACGGCAGCTGCCTTGATGATTAACCACATCTTTTCCCGTTTTGGTCTACCTCAAAGGATTGAGTCAGACAGAGGTAGCCACTTCACCAGTGAAGTAATGACAAAGATGTGGGAGATACTGGGGGTCAAAAGGAAGTTACATATTGCTTACAGGCCAGCTTCTTCTGGAGCAGTAGAGAGGTATAACCGAACCATTGTGAGCATATTAAAGAAGTTTGTGGCAGATTCTGGGCCAAGTTGGGATATCCGATTACCTCTGGTCCTAATGGCTATCAGATCTACCCCTTCATCTGCAACCAAAATGTCACCATTTGAGTTGATGACTGGGCGCAAGATGGTGCTTCCTCAGCATTTGCTTTACAGGACCCAAGAGCAGACACTGATAAATGCCTCCACTACTCATGAGTATGTGGAGAATTTAAGGAAACACCTCCAACATGCTTTTGCTTATGCTCAGCGGAATCTAGAAAGATCAGCTGATAGCATGAAGACCCATTATGACCTGAAAACTTCCAGGAAGGAATATCAGGTGGGAGACCGGGTCTATCTATACAACTTCCAAAGGAACCAGGCCAAGCAGCGCAAATTTTTGCCTACATGGAAGGGACCCTTTGAGATCATCGACAAGATCTCCCCTGTGGCCTACAAAATCCACATCCCCAAAGGTCCTTTGGCAGCGGGGGAAGACAAGTGGGTACACATAAACCAGTTGAAGTGTTGCCATCCCAGGCACGCTCTGCAACAACTGGAGGAATCCTCTGGAATCCTAGCGGGTACTGTCTCAGACTAATTCTGTTCCAATCATAAAACATACCACATCTAGTCTCTAAAATATTGTGATTTGCATGAAACTGTCTCTTAGTTATACTTTTTTTTTTTTTTTTTTCAAAAAAGAATGTAATTGAAGTGGGAGAATGGAAGACCAGGCTCCCGTCCTTCACCTCTCGCGCTTGGCCTAGAGGGTCACGGCCCAGACACCCGCCGCGAGAAGAGTTCGTCCAGTTACCAGACGACCAGGTACCATGGTACAGGAACATACGGATGTGTCCACCTGCCTGCCCAGCAGCCCGCACTGGCCGTGCCGACACCTGCGGCTCGGATCAGCTAGACTAAAAACCACACGTCGTTAGAGATGCCATGACGACTTAGACAACGGGAAGCACATCTGTATAAATATACACACTTAACATTCCCACACCAATCTATACGAAGAATATACTCAGTGCTCTGACGTAGGCGACAGGCATATTCACGGACGTGCATCTTTATTATTTTTACATAGGCTTTCAGAGTACAGAAACGCAAGACGCATCATGAACTCATCTATAACGCTTGCTCATGCTTCCCTTGAAACCCGTTACCACCGTGAGAGGTATAATGGAAACACGATATTGGTCATGGGAATATATGCCACTATAATCTAAAGCACCCATGCACGAAATGGATCACTTATGCACCAGGCCCAAGTAGGTCTCAAGCAAGAGTTCCGTGGACATTAACAAAGCAAAAGTCAGGTTGCTGATCCTGCAGAATGAGCCTGGTGGAGCACCCAGCCAAGGTCGCAATGTTGCAAACCCACATCCAAGAACAAATCATCAAAGGCACGATGTTGCAAACTCGCACTCCGCGTACCAACGTTAGAATCATATCTACAAATTAAACCAGACACACAGTGGAAAAACAATATTAATTGTGCAGAATTCTGCCTCAAACACGGTCCCGCCTCACGTGACCAAGCCGAACCTGACGAGATGCCAAAACCCAGGAGAGACAGGGCGTCTGGGTCCCGCACTACGAGACACAGGCCGGGACACTTGAAAGGCTCCATGGACACCTGCTACAGTGGGAACGGTCAGCTCCCATCTATGAATAAATCCTCACATTGTCTGCATGTACCCATATTGAAACATTGTTGCAAACACGGGTACACCGAGAGCTGGGAACAACGGTGGTCCCAGGCTGGGGAGCTCACGGATGCACCAATCAGAACATGGGGCTCTTATCTCACACGCCATTAACATTAGCCAATCCTCAGGGGTCTTCATGTAACAATTCTTATGTATCTAATTAAAGGGACAACCCAGATATACCACCTGACTACACCTTGACCACTAATATCATTCTCTATATGTGTACTATACTAACCCTACCACTCGAGCAACCAATTATGAGTGGCGGTAGGTTTTTGTTAACTTTTGAAGTGACGCAAGTAGCGCGTCATATTACAGTAAAAAGGGCCTGCGAGCCCCACGATTGTGTGTGTGTCAGGACGAACGCGTACGCTCCTTGACCCATCCCTGCCGTTTGCATAATAAACAGCAGAAGTTGCCTTGCTCCTTGTGTGTGCCTCATACTCTGTCTCGGTCCGAGATACACACGGGAGGAGTTGGGGCCTCCCTGCCCGGAGGTCTGCGGGCGGCCCGGCCGACCCCGGCAGAATTTCCCCCCCGACAAGTTGGAGGCACTGCTGAGATCTGTTTAAGATCGACTTTTATTTTTAATTTTTCCAGGCACTCCCGTTGCGAGGAGGCCCGGCGGCGCGGCCCCCTCTGCCGTTGCCCCCTTCTGAGGACTACAGGACCATCGCGGAGCTGCGAGAGGACCGGACAGCGCAATCCGGATATTGGCCCTCGGGAGCCGGTTGAGAAGTATCCCGCCCGCGGTCGGCGAGTGTCCAGACGTGGTCCAGACGAGGGGAGGTGGCGAGCCGCTTGGAGGGGTGCACGCAGTCGAGCGGCCCTGCATCGAGAGAACTTGGTGAGCATGACACGCACAACAAGCAATGCGAAATTGTGAGGGAGGGGGAGGAAGTAAATAAGGGAGGAGGGAGAAATTGTAAAGTGGCGAGGGTTTAGTTGAGTGTTGCTAATGGAATGAATTGTAGCGAAACGAGTGCGAAAGCAGGCGGCTAACGTTACGCGAAAGAGGGGGGCGGGGCACGAAAACATCACGTGCAGCCGCTCGTAACAGTGAGCTAACGTTACGCGAAAGAGGGGGGCGGGGCACGAAAACATCACGTGCAGCCGCTCGTAAGACACTGATTGGCCTAAATCGCGACTACGTGTGAGGATGGGTGTGTGGTTTCCTACGATTTGATATTTATTATTGAATGAGTAGATGAGGTTCCCTATTGTTCGAGCAAGAAACTCGATAGGTAGATGACGTTTCCCTGTGGGCGGTGGCTAGTTACATAGTTGCCCAAAACGGAAGATAATTGGCTGGTTAAGCCCTCCTGTTGAGGGGCGTATCACACGCGAGGCGACGCAGCGTGCGCAGTCCGGTTATAGTATTGATGAGATTACCTTGTTCCAGGAGAGACAGGAAGACAGCTGTAGGGTTAGCGGGGTAGATTACAAGTGTATTTTGAATTTAAAGAACATAACACGAATATACCAGTAGCTCGAAGAAATCGGTGACGTCACCAGTAGGGATTTAATAGGATATCGTGAGCACAAGGAACATTGGATTCGAGAGTGGTGGGGAGGAGAAGCATGATAAAGGAGCTGATAAGGAGATAAACTATAAACCAGTGGATCGAAAGAAGAAGGGGAAAGGGGCGTGGCTGCGCACGGAGAACGCCGGCCACGGCAAGTGTAAAAGGGGGAGGAGAACGGAGAAACAGGACAACTGTATAAGATCGTCGTAAGGGGTACGCAGCCGCAGGGGGCTGCGTGCGCTTCGGCCGCAGGGGGCTGTAGGGGAAGGAATATAATATAACATCACATTTATTACTATTGCATAATTTGTCAAAGGATTGTCGTAAGTCCCCACACTTGCGGGGCGAGGTAAGCAATACAAGGTTGTATATTATAAATTGGTAGTAAAGGGAAGGGTAACAAGGGGAGTACAACCATGTCATCCGGGAGAGGGTCATCAGGGAAAGGGTCGGGAGGGTGGGGGAACACCCTCACTACCCCACTACAGCACATATGCACCACACTGCCACCACACAGGGAGAAGTTAATTAAGTACAGCATAGAGTGGACCCAGGGGACAGACAACAAAATGTTAACACCATGGCCGCCTAATGGTAGTTTCGATCCATATGCCCAACACTCACTACTGAACCATCTGCACAATACATACAAGGGGAAGAAGTTGGCAAGCCACGTGGAGGTGTTTAACTTATGGAGGATGTTCCAGGGGTCTCGACCAGGACCAAATGGAATGTTCACTATAGGGGAAACACCGGAAGAAAAGGAGATTAAGAAAGAAGGAACGGGTGGGGAAAAGGAGTGCGAAAGCACAAAGAATACGGGGAACGAAAGACAGGGAGGAGAAAAGATTGATAAATCAGACGACATAAAAAAGGAACCGAGCAATGAGATACCCATAACACCGGGAGTGAAAACAGAGGGAGGAGGGTTGTACCCTTTAAGAGAATTAGGAGAAATAGAAGGACGGTTAAGGGCGGCTGAAGGATACTCAAACCCGGTATACAGCCCTCCACCATATGTAGCTCATGGGAAGATACCAATGGGGGAAGGGAGGATTAGAGAAGAGCAGACTGTAGAGATAGGAGAGGATGAGTGGGTAGCTGCACAGATATTGTTGAAATTACGAGGCTCACTAACTGGAGAAGAAAGGGAGGCGGTGAGGAGAACAAACGAGGATAGTGCCAGAGAGAGTGAAATGAGGGGAGAGGAGCTACTACGGCAGAAGGAAGAGATTTTGGAGGAAAGATTAGCAAAACTAAGGGAAGAGCAGAATGAACTGATCAAACAACTTGAGAGGGAGGAAAGAGAGAGAGTGAGGAAAAGGAAAGAAGGTAAGGACGAATTGGAAAGATTAAGGGAACGAAGCGAGGAACAAAAGAGAGAAGCTGAAAGGGTAAAAGCAGCAGCAGATAGGGTATCAAGAGTAGTGCTGAGAGAGAAGAAGAAGGAAGAAGAAGAGAAGGAAAAAGAAATGGAAATATGGAGGAGGAGGATAATATCTGAGACAGCTAAAAAATATGAAGAGGGGAAGGTAATAGAGAGTATAGTAGAAAGAGAAAGGGTGAAATGGGAAAGGAAGAGGGAGGATGAAAGGATATTGGAACAGATGAGCAACGAAGTAATGGAGGAATTAAAAAGGAAAAGAGAGGAAAATAGTAGGGAAGTGGAGGAAAGAAGTGAAGAAGGAAGAGAAGGGAGGGGTAAAGAGAGTGAAAGATGGGGAGATGTATATAAAAGTAGGGAGGTAGCAACGACATCAGCACTAGGGGGGACAGTTGGTAACAACGAAAGGGGAGAAAGAGACCTAATAGATTTAAAAACAGTAACAATAAAAGGAAAAAAAAGGCAGAGTGGGGGGTGGAATTTATAAATGATTTTTGCAGTGAGGAGGAAGAAGGAGTGGAAAAGGATGGAAGAAAGAGTGAAAGGGAAAGCTTAGATAAACTGTACCTCACTAGAACAAACATAGATTCGCCCTGGATAAGTAGAAGAGGGGAGGAGCTGGAGAGAAGTAAGGAGGAAAAGAAAAGGATAGAGGAAACACAAACCAATGAAACCACGCCACCCACATCTCCATCACGCCGTCCTGCCACGTCACTACCTACGTGTTCAACCACCGCACGCTCTCTGCACAGAATAAAGCTCGCGCCCTTCATGAACGAACTTACACCGTATGCATGTCGGCTTAGGGACCTCCCTAGTCGCAGGCCAGACAGACAAATAAACATACCCTTATTGAACACAGGAAATGATGAAAGAAGGGGAAAGGAAGAAGAGGGAGGTAGGGGCAGAGGTAGTAAGGAAGAATTTGAAGTAGTAAAAGAAATGGGGGAAGAGGAGGGGTGTGAAGACCCAATATCATGGAGCGTAAAGGGTGACACAAGACAGAATTTAATGCCACTGCTGGAGAGAGGAGGGGTTAGACCACAATATGTACCTTGGAAACATACGGATAAGGAAAATATAAAATGTAGGCTCCCATCACTAAGTGGAGGTGCGGGTAAGTGGATATATGAAATGGAAAAATACACCGCAGGACAGAAATTAGCAGTAGGAGATGTGAAGGGCCTGTTAATATCAATATTAGGGGATAGAGCGGATGACATTTGGAAAAGAGCGGGATTCCATGGGGTAACAATAACAAACACATTGCATGATGGTGCACCATTTGCAAACTGCAGACATGCGCTATGGCAGGCACTGAGAGTGCAGTACCCAGACACCTCAGACATAGGAGCCATTACTTCCCGTAAGATGGGTGAAAATGAGGATCCTGTTGATTATATCCAGGACATTCAAGAAAAGTGGCGCATGGAGACTAGAGAACAATGGGACAAGACACCAGCCATATTTTATCATATACTAGTACAAGGGCTCCCAGAAGGAGTTCAGAAACAGCTAAAGAAAGTAGTAGGAATGGAAGCAAAACCATGGCCAGAAATACAACTGACTATAGTACATCACTGCAGGACATGGCAAGGAAAGATGAAACAAAAGGAGGAGGACAGGAAAACAGAAGAGGCCAAATTAGTACAGAAAAAACTTACTAAATATACAATGGAAGGGGCACTAATAACTGCGCCCACACCAATGACCCAAAGCCCAACGCAAGTAGTGGCTGCACAAGATCCAGCTCAAATAGCGCCCCCACAAGGTGTAATACAGCAAGTGCCGCCTCTGCAATTACACACAGCGAACATGGGAGGGGGGTACCCAATGCAAGGAACTGGGTATTATAGTTATAACAGAGGGAGAGGAGGGTTTATGAGAGGGAGAGGATATGGATATAATACCCAACAACCGGCTGGGGGACTCAGAAATAACTACTCCACAGGGCAACCCGTATACCAAGACAACGCAGGGAGCTTCCCATGGCAAAACAGGGAACCACCCGTGTGTTGGAGCTGCGGAATATTAGGACACATGTCACGTACATGTAGGGTCAGGCCAGGAACACCAGCATGGAATGAGCAAGCACAACCTAGGACATCCCAAGAACAGCAGGGCATACAACAGCAGCAGATGTCACAACAAGGGAGTGGCCAACCACAACAACCACAACAGCAACAAACTTATTCACTGCCACGACAACAAATAACACAGTATCTGCCACCGCCACAACAACAAGTAGCGTTAATACAACCACCACCACAAAATGAACGAACACAATTGGGTGGGGTGACGGTGTTGGGACACAACCCTTACACAGGGAATGGCCAATCATTGTACCCCCAATAGGCCAGCCCACAGACGGCCTTGGTGTGTCCCATCCTGTCAGTAACACCTAATAGTGCGGAGGAGCCACGCATAGAGGTAACGATAGGTGACAAAAAATTATCATTTCTTGTTGACACCGGGGCGACCCGGTCTTGCATAAGGGAAGGTAAATTTAAGATGTCAGGCGAAGCCATGAACACCCAAGGATTTTCTGGGGCTAAAGGGTTGGTTCCATTTACTGATAACGTTCCGTTATCTATTGGAGATTATGATCTGTCGGTTCCACTTTTGTATTATAGTGCCTCGCCAGTAAATATACTGGGGAGGGACATAATGAACAGGTTGAACATGACGATCTCGTTTACAGAGGATGGCATAATTTGCTCTACTCCAGGGATTAACATGCTCGCAGCACGACAGATTTTGCAAGCATACTGTGGACAGACAGCGATTAGGGCGGAGCCAGTAGATGGCGAGATATTTCAATATGGCACTGACATGGCATTTGCATGGATGCCAGGGATAGAAGGGAAAATATGGAGGAGACCAGCAGCCTATCTATTCCGACCAGAAACACCAGCTAATGAACTGGAAGGGAAGGTGTTTGCAGTGGACATTGAGAGCATTATTGCAACAGCCGATTATGTTGCTGTACACGCCCAAGATAGAGAAGGGAGAGCTTGGAGGGCGGTGATAGCACTAGCAGAAGGGTGTAGGCTGACCCAGGTGTCAGATGAAGAGCTGTTCTTAGAAGAAAAGGAAGAAAATGAAATGGTGTTCATGATGAGCGTAGAAATATGGCTAAGAGTGGCTCACAAACAAGTAGCACAGAAAATTGCAATGGCACTTGAGGCACCCGCAGGCACCCCAGTCCCATTTTTTAAGGAGGATATGTCAAAGGTTCCCAAATCATTATGGACTATTAGCCCTTATGACGTAGGATGCATAAAAAGCATAGGGGGTGTAAGGATAAAGTTGAAAAAGGGTGCCATATTACCAAGAGTGAAACAGTACCCATTGTCAAAAGAGGCAGATGAGGGCATATATGAAACCATAACGGCCCTTATAAACAATGGCATATTGGTCCCCTCAGAATCACCATGTAACACAGCTGTGTACCCGGTGCGCAAGGCTAAAGGGGGGTCTTGGCGCTTCATACAGGACCTCAGACCCTTGAACAACATAGTAGAAGCAGAGTATCCAGTAACAGCAAACCCGGCCACAATATTGTGTGGCATTCCGGCAGAAGCATCACGTTTTACAGTGATTGACCTTAAAAATGCTTTTTTCTCAATACCATTACACCCAGACTCACAAGATTTGACAAGCTTTACTTACCGAAATACAAAGTGGAAACATACCAGATTACCACAGGGGTATTGTGAATCACCCTCAATTTTCAATAGAGTAATACAGATGGATTTGGGTAACGTTGAGGTGGAAAGCACAGTGTTACAGTATGTGGATGACATAATAATTTGTAGTACAAACGAAAGCAAATGTAGAGAGGACTCATTAAAAATGTTGACAATATTGGCTGAGAAGGGGTATAAGGTAGACATGGAAAAGATACAATACTGTCAGGAACAGGTACTTTACATTGGCCAACTGATATCTCAACATGGAAGAAGGATTGCACCACAAAGAGCACAGGCCATCTCAAGCACTCCCGTGCCACAGACTGTGAGAGAACTACAGCAATTTTTGGGGCTGTGCAACTACTGTAGAGCATGGGTATTTGATTACAGCTCATACATAGGACCCCTGCTTGAGGGTTTGAAGGAAGCAAATAAAGGGGAGAAAAAGCTGGGATGGACTATGGAAATGAGGGAGGCATTTGACGAATTAAAAGACGCAATATCAACTGCTCCAGTACTGGCATCCCCAGACTATGAGCGGCGCTTTTTTATTTTCTCACATTGCGACTCAGCAGTGATGAAAGCAGTATTGGCCCAAAAAACTAGCATGGGCTATAAACCAGTAGCATTTTACAGCGGTCACTTAGACCCTATAATGTTAGGCCAATTCTCTTGTGAACAAGGTCTCGCTGCAGCTGCTTTTGCAGTAGAAAAAGCATCAGCAATAACTATGGGGTGTCCAACTACACTATTTGTGGAACATGCACTATTTGCGATATTGAATAAACCTAAGTCCACACTAACAACACAGAGGGCATCAGGTTATGAGATTATTTTGTCTAAAGCTGAACTAGCAATTGTTAGATGTAGCACGGTTAACCCTGCAAGGTTCCTAGCAGAAGTAATTGAAGAAGGAGATTACGCCCACGACTGCACCCAAGTAACTGAACTATACTCATGTACTAGGAAAGTTGAAGAAAACGCACTAGAGGGAGGTGAGCTTTTGTTTATTGATGGGTCATCAACTATTGATCAAGGAGATGGGATTAGAAGGACTGGGGCAGCTGTAGTAAAAATGATGGAGGCGCCGGTGTGTGTGGCTATGAAGTGTGTACAATTACCACAGCATTACTCTGCTCAAGCGGCGGAACTCGTTGCACTAATATTGGCATTAAAGGAAAGTTTTAATAAAAGAGTAACCATATACTCCGACAGTGCATATGTTACATCCACTGTCCACTCAGGGCTATCAAAATGGAGAAGAAGAGGGTTTAGGAGAGCTGATGGCACTCCAGTACAACATGCCCTCTTATTGGCTGAACTAATTGAAGTAATAAACGATCCCCAAGAACTAGCCCTAGTAAAATGCACCGCACACACCAATGGAGAAGACTATGTATCAAAAGGAAATGCAGCAGCAGACGCACATGCGAAATATGCTGCATATTTTGGTGAGATATGGAACCCCACCGACTCACAGAGAGGGAGAGGGAGGGGAATAGCGAGGGAGATGCTAATAAGAGAAGGGTACACCCATCTCCCAGCCACACAGATTATGGAGCTACAAGCGGCTGCACCAATGGCCGAAAAAGAAGTATGGGTGAAAAGAGGATGCACAATGTCACCAACTGACGCACTATGGCGCCAGGGTGGCACTGGGAAAGTTGTAATACCATTGGCACTGTTAAATACCGCCCTGAGCCAATTACATCACCCTGCCCATACAGGCAAGGAAATAATTGCAGCACGAATTAGAGAAGATTGGTTTTGTCCCGAGTTAACCTCTCATGTGTCAAATTTTATCAGCAATTGTCTCACATGTCAACAGTTTACGGCCGGTCATACTTTAAAAGTGATAAGAGGTATAATACCCCGGCCAGAAGGACCTTTTCGGCACCTTCACATTGACTATGTTGATATGATCAACATATGTCAAGGTAATAGGTATATGATTGTAGTAGTATGCCCATTTTCTAGGTGGATTGAAGCAGGGCCCTGTTCACACCCTGATGCGTTTAGAGCAGCCAAATTCATAGTAAGGGAGGTCTTCCCCAGATGGGGAGTGTGCGAGGTGTTAAGATCAGACAACGGGCCCCATTTCGCAAACGAAATGTTCCAGCATATCACATCCCTGCTGAACATTAAACACAAATTTGCATGTGCATACCACCCACAGGCTAATGGTGTATGTGAACGCCTAAATGGCTTATTGAAGGAGGCAATTGCTAAAATACAACAAACAACAAAGAAAAGTTGGTTGTATTGCCTCCCGTTAGCATTGTTTGAACTTAGAAACAGGCCAGGGTCCGACCACCACCTCACCCCACACGAAGTGGTTACTGGACGCCAAATGCGCCTTCCCCTAACACCAACGTCAAGGGCATTCACCGACCATGAAAGTTCAGCGAATGTGTTAGGTGATGAAATGTATCAATATGTGTCTTCTTTGATTACTAGTGTCGTGTTTGTGTCTCAACAGCTCGAGCGCATACGGGGCGGGTCCACCAGCAATCAAGAAAAAGACGAAAGTACGGAATTGGGAAAGGAGAACTCCTGCAAACTTGCCAAAGGTGACCACGTACTACTTCGCAATTTCAATAGAAGGTGGCATGAGAAGAGGTTCACTGGCCCCCATCTGGTAGAGGACGTATCAACAAGAGCAGTAAAACTAAAGGATAAGCGTGCTTGGAACCACCTACATGACGTAAAAATCTACAAACTGCAGACCCGCCCCAGCGCCAACGACAGAGCAATTGGAAGAACAGCAACCACATCCCCTACAGCGGAAGAAAGTTCAACCACAGACGACGACCCAATTGTTCCTTCGGAGACAATAACTGACGAAGAAGGGAGTGATCCCCATACTGCCCACCCCATGATCACTCGCTCAAAGAGTAAAAATACTTCCGCCATTTGAGCACAAACCCCCCATTGACTGCTAAAGTACAGTTGTAACTAAAACTGAAGGACATGATTGCACTAATACACATGTAAACACGTGAATGTTCTCTTTTTTCTCTCGCACATACAGGAACTGCGTAATATTGTATTGTTAAGAAAACTAATTAACAAATTCAGTGTGCAAGTGTAAATGGTGCTGCCAGACGATAACTACCCAGAAGAATTGTCACACCAATTTGTATACGAAATAAAGAGGCCAACATACTTAAAAAGGAGAAGGGTACGTGTATACTACACAGCCTTCCTCCTGGCCATAGAATATCACATGCCCCACCTCCGCCCATACTTGCCAGTCCTAAGAGACCCATCACTTAGAGTAGCGTGGGAGCAGCTCTTCGCCTGGGCACTGAATGACTACTTGATAGGGAGAGCTTAAGGGTAACAAAACTAACATCTAATAACCAGCACTTTTGAGAATTTTCAGGCGGGCAACTATAACGTCGCAAGAATAAGCTGCCAGGACCGCAGCAAGGTAAGAGCAAAATGCCGGTGAAATTAGCATATGTAATAAAAATAATAGGGATTATTATGATCACCGGGTTCTTGGCTGCTTCTGTCTGGCAGTACAGCTATGCTATTGATTTTATTGCTGCACCCAAACTTAATATACCCCCGTCCCCTGCTGCAACAGGTGTTACGTCAGGTGGTAATAGTAATTTTGCACCCAAGCAAAATAGAGTTAAACGCAGCACATACTCAGACAATAAAGGTATTGATAATTATGTACAAGACTCAGCACACGTCACAAACAACATATGGTACCAACACATGACCCGCATTGGTAAGCAGACAACTGAGGATAGCTGTTACGTTTGCTCATTAATACCATACGCCATGAGCGCTTCACGAACATTTGTTGCCACAGAAATAGATGAAAAAACAGCACAGTGCGTAATATATTTGGCCCTGTTCCAAACAAAAGGAAGATTTCAAGGAACAGTAGTGCACATGACATGGAAAACACGAGACTCATACCCATATGAAAACAACTTCCTCAAGACCTATCTAAGTTATCACAAGACCAGTTTACATGCTGAAGCATTCAGGTACATAACAAGTGGCCCTGCAAAAGGAGAAACAAAGAAGGTAACACTGCAGTACCTACCATGTGATTGGTACGCCACTGAAGTTCCGGGTAAACAAGGATGCTGGGAAAGGCCGCTATTGACGATAACAGGAAAGGTGTTCCTGGGCAACAGCTGGGAGATAGGAGTGATTGGCAGCAACATGGTAACAAAAGAAACTATCTCAACTATCGAGACACACAATCATCGATGTTGGACGACGTGGATCAAGTATGTACCAATGCTCACATGGGTAGAAGAAGATGAAGACCCGATAACTATACTACCATTGACTGCACCCAAAGTATGCTACCAGCATAAAGGAGAGGTGGACGTAGGATATAACACCAATTGTGCAAACGTGGTGGAGTTACCTGAGGGGGGAGCGGGAACAGCAGTAATAATGGACCATTATTGGGCCTGTGGGGAAAAGGCATATCATACATTGCCTCCCCTGTGGAATGGTGTGTGCACAATGGTACACGTCAATGTACCATCACTAGTGGTACCTAAGAAGCATGTCGATGTGGCGAAATTTCCTAAAATGGATGAAGGGGATAAGAGAAGAAAGAGATCTGCACCACTCCAGAAGGAGCAAGGAAACAGGACCAACAGCAATGATACTGTCCTAAACAGGAGAAAAAGACAAGGAGAGCCATTGACAGGAAATTACCTGTGGGGAAGATCGGAAACGGAACTAACATCAATACCGCCAGAACATAGACTATTCAGCAGAGCAGCAATGTTCTTCTCCTCAATAATACATCCGGGACTGCAGGCATACGCAAACGCAAAATGGCTCCAAATAACAAGGTGGGAACTAATGATGACCATCAATTCAACAGTAAATGGGTTCAACGCAATTAAAGAGGAGCTGCGAGCTGTAAGGATGGTTGCACTCCAGAACAGATATGTATTGGACCTCCTCACAGCAATGGAAGGAGGAGTTTGTGCAAAGATAGGACAATCTTGCTGCACGTTCATACCTGCCAACGATGCTGACAATGGTACGCTGACAGAAGCAGTTTCACAATTGGCCCAGATGCACTCCAAAATGATGGACGAAAGTAACGGTGTGAACAAGGATAAGAGCTGGTTTTCACTATTATGGTCATGGATGCCATCTTGGCTGTCAGATGGACTGAAAATAATAGTGGGGTGTGCTATTTTGGCTGGAGCTGCCCTGATAATAGTTAGGTTTTGGAAGGCCCGGAAGGCACGCACGACTGACGAGTTACTGGAAATGGTGGGAATGCACCCCTTAATGCCAGCAGATGACGGCCAGCATACAGGTGTGATAATACAAGAAAGGGAGAAGTTGCGCACCCAAATTATCACCAATCATCTAGACCCACCATCAGTGAAGATCGAAAACCCAAGGAACCCCAGGAGCTACATAGGAAGATGGGTATACTGTACTCCTGGAGGGACATGTGAATACATGTATTGGTCATTTGAAGATCATGTAAACCATTATGGACATCTCGGCGGGATAACTAAGATATGGAGGGTAAGAGGAGATAACGAGAAGGATATGTTTGTGGTCGACAAGTCGACCAGAGGGGGGACTGAAGTGGGAGAATGGAAGACCAGGCTCCCGTCCTTCACCTCTCGCGCTTGGCCTAGCGGGTCACGGCCCAGACACCCGCCGCGAGAAGAGTTCGTCCAGTTACCAGACGACCAGGTACCATGGTACAGGAACATACGGATGTGTCCACCTGCCTGCCCAGCAGCCCGCACTGGCCGTGCCGACACCTGCGGCTCGGATCAGCTAGACTAAAAACCACACGTCGTTAGAGATGCCATGACGACTTAGACAACGGGAAGCACATCTGTATAAATATACACACTTAACATTCCCACACCAATCTATACGAAGAATATACTCAGTGCTCTGACGTAGGCGACAGGCATATTCACGGACGTGCATCTTTATTATTTTTACATAGGCTTTCAGAGTACAGAAACGCAAGACGCATCATGAACTCATCTATAACGCTTGCTCATGCTTCCCTTGAAACCCGTTACCACCGTGAGAGGTATAATGGAAACACGATATTGGTCATGGGAATATATGCCACTATAATCTAAAGCACCCATGCACGAAATGGATCACTTATGCACCAGGCCCAAGTAGGTCTCAAGCAAGAGTTCCGTGGACATTAACAAAGCAAAAGTCAGGTTGCTGATCCTGCAGAATGAGCCTGGTGGAGCACCCAGCCAAGGTCGCAATGTTGCAAACCCACATCCAAGAACAAATCATCAAAGGCACGATGTTGCAAACTCGCACTCCGCGTACCAACGTTAGAATCATATCTACAAATTAAACCAGACACACAGTGGAAAAACAATATTAATTGTGCAGAATTCTGCCTCAAACACGGTCCCGCCTCACGTGACCAAGCCGAACCTGACGAGATGCCAAAACCCAGGAGAGACAGGGCGTCTGGGTCCCGCACTACGAGACACAGGCCGGGACACTTGAAAGGCTCCATGGACACCTGCTACAGTGGGAACGGTCAGCTCCCATCTATGAATAAATCCTCACATTGTCTGCATGTACCCATATTGAAACATTGTTGCAAACACGGGTACACCGAGAGCTGGGAACAACGGTGGTCCCAGGCTGGGGAGCTCACGGATGCACCAATCAGAACATGGGGCTCTTATCTCACACGCCATTAACATTAGCCAATCCTCAGGGGTCTTCATGTAACAATTCTTATGTATCTAATTAAAGGGACAACCCAGATATACCACCTGACTACACCTTGACCACTAATATCATTCTCTATATGTGTACTATACTAACCCTACCACTCGAGCAACCAATTATGAGTGGCGGTAGGTTTTTGTTAACTTTTGAAGTGACGCAAGTAGCGCGTCATATTACAGTAAAAAGGGCCTGCGAGCCCCACGATTGTGTGTGTGTCAGGACGAACGCGTACGCTCCTTGACCCATCCCTGCCGTTTGCATAATAAACAGCAGAAGTTGCCTTGCTCCTTGTGTGTGCCTCATACTCTGTCTCGGTCCGAGATACACACGGGAGGAGTTGGGGCCTCCCTGCCCGGAGGTCTGCGGGCGGCCCGGCCGACCCCGGCAGAATTTCCCCCCCGACAGCTTACCCTGTCAGAAACAAGGAGTTCTTCCTGGAGACAGGGTTCTCTAATACGTGCTTGACGGCAGTATTATACCAAAAGCATGACAAGGTCAATAAAGTAATCTCCTATGCGAGCAAAACTTTATCCTCTGTGGAGGAAAAATTCAACGATTGTGAGAAGGCACTCCTGGCAACGGTGTGGGCATTGAAGAATTACCGCCCGTTTATCCAGGGGGAACACATCATAGTGGAGACTCCACACCAGCCTCTGCAATATCTCCAAAGTGACAGAATCCGGGCCGGAAATGTGAGTAATTCCCGAATTACTTCCTGGATTCTGTCAATGCAAGGCTTTCCTGTGGAGGTCCGATATGGCCAAAACAAGAAGAGTCCCCTCGCGCAAGGTCTGGCTGACTTGCATGATTGTGCCAGAGAAAACTGTCTCGAGGACGAAAGTCTAAAAATCAAGGACAACATGGAGGCATACCTTAATTCCCCCCACAAAGTCTTTGAAGAAGACAAGTGTGAGGGAATGCCCACTGTGTATGTGGATGGATGCTCTTACCATGTTGACAACGACGGGGAGAAAGGACTGGTGGCCGGCGTAGGGAATGCATGGGTGAATGAGTCCCCAGAACCCTCCGCTGGATACAAAATTGGTCCCCGAAGTAGTCAGGTGGCAGAATTGATGGCTGTGCATCAGGCCATCCTCACTGCTGTCCAGCATCAACTCCACGAACTGGTCATAATCACAGATTCGGATTATGTACGGAACGGGTTCGTGGAGCACCTGGTTAATTGGAAAACCAGAGGCATGTTATGTGCTAACAACAAACCCTTGAAACATGGGAAGTTGATCCAAAACATTGATGATCTGGTCACCTCGAATGAGATGACCATCTATTGGAAAAAGATCAAGGGTCATTCCAAAGTAGAGGGACCAGACAAAACTGGAAATGACTTAGCTGATCAGTTGGCCAAAACCGGGGCCATCCAAGGGGATCTAATTGATATTGAGTCCCTGTTGGGGGAAATCCAGGTCACTGCTATCACTAGGTCCCAGACAACTGCTCACAATGACCTTTCAATTGCACAATGGAGTAAGGAGACCCCTGATGCTGATTTGATTACAGCTCAGAAGGGGGATCCAATAATTGGTAAATTTTACCAGCACCTTGAGGACCCTGAGAACTTTCCCCTGACGGATACCGATTACATTGGGAAAGAGGACCTAAGAGTGTTGATGAAATGTCCAAAAATGTTCCGAATCCAAGACGGTTTGCTGGTAAGGAAATCCAAAGCTGGCCACGATCAGTGGGTGGTTCCTACCTCATTCCGAAGCCTGATGTTAAGTCACGCCCATGATGCGGCCACCGCCGGTCATAGGGGGTTTCACACAACATTGGAAATCTTAAGAGAGGTTGCATACTGGCCACACATGGGGCAGGACCTCGACCAATATTTGAAGGGGTGTCTTGTGTGTGCACAATTTCAGCCATCATCCCTCACGCACCGTGCGCCTCTCCAAAAGAGGGGGATGACACTGCCATGGTCAGATTTACAAATCGACTTCGTAGGCCCCGTGATTCGCTCGGCTAGGGGGAATAAGTACATGTTGACTGTGACATGCTTGTTTACCAAGTGGGTGGAATGTCTCCCAGCCCCAAACTGCAAGGCAGAAACGGCAGCTGCCTTGATGATTAACCACATCTTTTCCCGTTTTGGTCTACCTCAAAGGATTGAGTCAGACAGAGGTAGCCACTTCACCAGTGAAGTAATGACAAAGATGTGGGAGATACTGGGGGTCAAAAGGAAGTTACATATTGCTTACAGGCCAGCTTCTTCTGGAGCAGTAGAGAGGTATAACCGAACCATTGTGAGCATATTAAAGAAGTTTGTGGCAGATTCTGGGCCAAGTTGGGATATCCGATTACCTCTGGTCCTAATGGCTATCAGATCTACCCCTTCATCTGCAACCAAAATGTCACCATTTGAGTTGATGACTGGGCGCAAGATGGTGCTTCCTCAGCATTTGCTTTACAGGACCCAAGAGCAGACACTGATAAATGCCTCCACTACTCATGAGTATGTGGAGAATTTAAGGAAACACCTCCAACATGCTTTTGCTTATGCTCAGCGGAATCTAGAAAGATCAGCTGATAGCATGAAGACCCATTATGACCTGAAAACTTCCAGGAAGGAATATCAGGTGGGAGACCGGGTCTATCTATACAACTTCCAAAGGAACCAGGCCAAGCAGCGCAAATTTTTGCCTACATGGAAGGGACCCTTTGAGATCATCGACAAGATCTCCCCTGTGGCCTACAAAATCCACATCCCCAAAGGTCCTTTGGCAGCGGGGGAAGACAAGTGGGTACACATAAACCAGTTGAAGTGTTGCCATCCCAGGCACGCTCTGCAACAACTGGAGGAATCCTCTGGAATCCTAGCGGGTACTGTCTCAGACTAATTCTGTTCCAATCATAAAACATACCACATCTAGTCTCTAAAATATTGTGATTTGCATGAAACTGTCTCTTAGTTATACTTTTTTTTTTTTTTTTTTCAAAAAAGAATGTAATGTTTCGTTATGATGAAATGCATATGCTGCCCCACTATCTCAACAGTGGTGGAAAAACGTCTATGAGTAGGTATTGCCGCTCTTCCTTTGTCGTCCTAGGAGAAAGAAAACCTGAAGACGGGCCAAGGAGGACGATCCGGAGACCGGGAACGAAGATCCAATGGGCCCAGTGGACCGCCCAATATTCCCATCAGGACCGGCGAGGAGAACCGATCGATCAGTACCGGATGGAGAAGAAGATGCTGAACTGTGCCATCTACAGAGTAGGAAGAAGATTATGCGGACAGACCGGTGCGTGGGTCAAAACCCTTGGGCACGCGACTCCCCATCGACTCAAATTCAAAGTGCAGTCACGTGGGGGGGCTTGTTGGGTGTCCTGACCCACGTTTAAGCTATCATGCTACAACATTTGGTGCTGTGGGCTTAGAAAATTCAAGATGGCAGAAAACCCACATGTGCGCCGAAATCCAGGAAAGCTGCGCAGTTTGTGCGCACACCAAAATGGTTGCCTCATTTGCCACCCACCAGTGCGAGAATGAAAGGCCGGGTTGCCATGAGGGAAATGGGTTGCCAAAGGAAAAACAGTAGCGCCGGTTAGCTTCAAAGCGCTTTAAAATCACCATTGGACTACCCGCACAGTAGTCTGAAACCATTGGGAATGGCAATGCTGATTGCCAAATGCAACCTAGAATTGTGGGGAATTAATTTATTAAATCCCAAAAATGGGTGCAGTACCAGTACTCACCACTATCCAAAAGCCGGCGTTTTAAAACCACCCTGTGTTTCTCTGAAGGCAGGCTCAAAATGCCTATTTTCAAACATTGCAACATGTGCAAAATATTCACTGAACACCAGCAGACATTTGGTAGAATGGAGTGTTGTGTGCCTACAAAATCTGGGAAATGAAGAGCCCAAAACAATGCTTATAACAAAACTGCTATGGAGTCAGCAGTTTAAGTTGCACTGGATTTAAAGACACTAAAATCGAAAATGTTTAGATTAAATGAGTGACCTATGTTTGGTGTCACATGCCTTTGCAATTGTTTAAATGTCATAGTTTAAACTTAGAATCAGCATTCTAGCTGCATGTGTAAAATTGCAAGTTAATTTAAAAAGCAACAAAAAACATGACAGTTAGCTGAAAGTCTGGCTTAAGGAACTTGATTCTGCCTGGCAACTACCCCCATCAGGAGTGAAACTTGAGTCACAACTGTGTTCCCAGGCCCATCTGCTTTTTGCTGGCCACACTAAGGATATGCCATCTATCTGATAATTGAATTACCTGTGCTCTACAGGAGCTCTGAACAAAGCCTGTCTTGACTCAGGCAAAGGTTTTATTACAGCGGTCGTAAAATGTAGCTTCCTCTTGGCAGAAGCTGGGAGGGGCACTGCCTGTGAGAGCAAGCTGGCTTGGCAGAACTGGATAAACCAGTATTTCCACCATGTGACCTGGGAAACCACACCCCTTTGTAGCCAGAATATTGTTTAGAAAAAGATGAATAACTCATGGTGCGGACATGTGAAAATTTTATAAATGATACCATAATTCTTGTGATTTTTCTGCCCACAGTTTAAGAGGTTTTTAGAACCGGTGGTATGTTCAGGGGGGTGTTAGCGGAAAAGTGGATATTACTCTAAAAGTATGCATGTTAAAAATATGAAACTTCATCAGTTAATGTCCATACTCCCTGCGCACATGTATGTAAAATTGGGTCAATGTCAGAAATTGAAAAATCAGTTAAAAAGTCAATTATGTGCCATTTCTGAATGCAAGCTCTTAGAAACAGCAGATTTGGACAGAGACATGGCTAAATTCAGCCACACCATGTATATGTAATTTCAAACAACTGTGTAACTCTGAAATATGTATTTTGATCATATATAGATTTGGGTGCACAGATGACAGGGGAGGTTTTTCAAGAGATCATAAATGGCTGACATCACTCTGACACAACTTAGTTCCCCAATCAGGGGAGGAATGAAAGCTGGACCAATGACAAGCGAGAGGGGCAAGTTTAGTTATGACCAACACACACACCCACTTGCAGAACATATAAATGGACCACTGAAACTTAGGTAGAGACCTTCAATTCCATCTGCCGCTGGAAGCTCTGCCGGAAAAATCCATACTTACCTCCATCAAATTTCAAAGAGCCAACACTTAGACTCCAAGATAAACAGAGACTTCAGAACCTTAACCAAAAAGGTCACTGCCAGCAAGAGTATTTGTCAACAGGCCTAAAAATATTTTTGCAACTGAAGTCTTCAGACAGCCGGGCGAGCCGTCTGAATTTTGCCAAGAACTTTTGCAAGAACCCGGTGACAGAAATATCCAAAGAGAAGGCAGGACCCGACCCAGAGAACCGGTGCCTAGCAGAGACCAGGCCATTGTATCCAGAGTGCTGACCCCGATGCTGTGAGCAGTTCCAGAGACCAGACGCTGTGCCCAGAGACCGTCCGAAGTCCAGACCTGTTGACCAGATCGTGACAAAGCCGCCTTCCTGTTTAAAATCTCTTGTGAGTACCGCCAAACTGTACCAAACCAAAGCTCTTAGTTTAAATTCATCTAATTCAATCTATTTAACCTAAGTAGAACTGCCTGATAGCTCCAAATCTGTCACTTGTCATTTTCTAGTTGCAAGCTGCACTTGTCTTTTTGAGCTTTTAAAATTTCAAATCTGAAAAACGACCTTTATTCAATCGCTCATATCTCCGCAACCGTTTGTGCTAGAGACTTGCAGTAACTTTCATCTGAAAGTTGAGAATCTAAGCTTTTAATCGCCCTAAGAACCGCATTCCTACCCCCTATAGTTTTGCCGTAATCGCGGAACACGCATCCGCGAATTTTACCGCGATTTGCAAATTTCTCCTCGTGTAAAAACAGAACTACTTCTTGGCTCAGTGGGGTCAGGGGGATTCCAAGAGAGGGGTGTTATATAGGGGTAGTCATCCAGAACGCATGAACTGGACATAAAGATATATCAATAAGGGTTTTCATTCAGTATTATAGACTAGGCGTTGACTTAGCTGTAGTGTTGAATTGAATCCTCTTACAGGGGTCTCCATTATTTTTAGGTGTCCACCCTGTTGCGTGTTCTGGTCCTGGGGAGACTCCCACCCTAGTGGTCCCTGTTGTAAGCTCCCTATCCCCCGGTGAGGTTGGGCCTTCGAGCACCTCTTCTCACCTCTGAAGTCTGCTCTTAACTGACCTAGTCTTCCGGAACCTCCATGCTCTTTATTACTGGTAGGGTACCTGTAATCCTGCCGCCTCATCAGTTATTGACACTTTACCTCCACCTGCAGCGTTCCTCAATGCTCCTTCCCAAATGGCATTGGTATCTTCCCTGCCAATCTCATCTCCCCTTAACACCAGATGGCCCTTCTTGTTCAACCTCCAAAATCTGTCTCCCTCCAGATAATACAAACTCCGCCTATAGCCTTCACATTGTTCTACTTCAAACCTCCAATCCTTTCATCTAGATGTATTTATTTATTTATTGTGCATTTGTTAGGCACTTATACAGTAAATGCATTCTGTTTCAAAGCACCCTGTAGTGGTATCCTGTCTCCCTCCAACCTCCTCACTCCAACCTCCAATTATCTTCTCAAGTTCTCCACCCAACCCAGCTCTAGCTTGGCAATCTTCTCCAAACAACTTCCTCGAGCTGTGTCTCAAATGCCTTAACCTGCCAGACGGAGCTGCCTGCTTTTATTAAGGTATTCTATCTCCTCGTATGTGGTGCTTAGGTGTATTGATTGCACCTGGGTTGTGTGGGCTAAACTGGGCTCTGATTGCATAATGCGGATAGGATCACGTGGGCTGAAAGCAGTGGGGGGCATACGCTCACATTAAGACATGCAGCCATCTTGGATTTGTGAAAGGCTTTGACTTGTGTAAGATCTCTTGACCTTCCCGTTGGAATGTGTTTCTGTGTTGACGTTGCAGATGTGTTCATGCTGGTGCAGTTAGATTGATCTCCGGTCACCAATCTGACCTTCCGCTACAATTGTCTGGCCACAGCCTCCTTTTGTGTTGTCTACTGTTTGACGCTTAGACCGAGCCATTGGATGACATCATTCAAAATGTGTTTAAGGAATGTTGTATTGATTTAATTTGCCTTTTCCAACAGCTGACTTTACAGTTAAAAGGTGTACGTGATGGGAAGGTAATGTCTGGGATCATGCAAATGTAATTCCACACTATTGATGTTGAGGGCTTAGTACCTGACACTGGAGCAGTTTCTCCTGAGCTACTTGCCTTTTCGGGTGGCATTGCAGCCTGGTCTGTGGGTGGACCTTCACTGCACTGTTTGCTTCTGTGCGGTTTGTTTTCCTCGTTGACTTCCTTTACACGATTGTTAGATTTTCGAGCATTGTCCTTCTCCCGCTTTCTCTCTCTTGTGCATTGTCCTTCTCCCGCTTTCTCTCTCTTGTGCCTTCGCTACATACTGGGGTTCTTAGAAACAGAAACACCCAAAAAGACCAAGGTCAAAAAGACTGAGTACCAAAAGTCCGACCCCATTTGTTTGCATAGGTATATGTTGATAGAAAAGGTATAGGCGTAGGGTGGGGGGGGCTGCGGAGGGTCTCCCCCCACATGCGAACAAATGGGAAAAACAAAACACTTTGGAAGAATACGGGCCACATCGTAAATCGCTCCTGTTACAGGTCTCAACCTGGACAAACCCGAGGCTCTTTTAACACTAACATCTTGGATGATTGCCAAAAAGTGATGTAGTCCGTGGCATGTATGGCCGTTATGGGTTGCACGGTTGAATATGGCTTGGGAAGAGCGGTACTGCGATTATGTTTAGATTAAAAATTATGTGGAATTTCTGGGTCATTTTGTTCACAACCATGACAAATTGGCAACTCTTAGGTTTTGGGGCAGAAGCATGGCTGGGATAACGCCAGCGTTAACGACTGCACTACTGACGTTCGGGGAGGCCGTGCTTCCTTTGCTTACGAACGCCCAGTAGGAATGCTTCATGGTCGGCTTATTGGCAGCACTTGACAACCCCTGTGGTAGATATGTAACCAGTGACGTGGACTGAACCTCGACTGAGCCGTGAACAACTGCATGTCCATTGTCCTTTGGATTGATGACTAATGATCATGTTAATGTGGTAAGTGATCACATTGATAATTTATTTATTGTGCTAATCTATGCTATATTTTAAATGTGTTAATATTGTTGTAATTATTGAATTGTTTAATAAGGTGTGAAAACGTATTGCTGAAGCACGACTAAATAAATAAATAAAATAGCAAAAGTGAGGTAGCACACATGGCTTGTCTACATGCAAAAACAACTAGCAAGCTTGTGGTTAGCCAACTGGTATGGAAATCCACGCCAAATGAATGCTAGCTCGAAACACATACTCAAGTGCTCCTATTTTTGTAAACTGTAATAGATAGAGAAAATGTTCTGGTCTTGTGAAGCAAAGGGTGAGAATACATGCTTCTCTGAAGTGGACAGGGGGTTGTGACCCCTACCTATCCTGGGTCACACAAAGGCACACTTGCTCTTTGATAGCAACATGCAGATTTAATATATCTCACCACTAAAGACCGAAACCAGCAAATGGACAAGGCACAGAGCCGCCTGGGTGGAAGTATGATCCAAGAGTAGCGGTAGACGTGGTACATTTTTTGTTCTTTTGCCCACTGTACAAATCCATTTGGCAGAGGACCAACCTCCTGATTTTAAGTGGGAAAGAATTTTATGGGTTACTGACCACCTCTTTTCCTTGTAATGACTTGTAATTATCCAGCTCTTTGTTGTGCACTTGGATTGTGCTTATGCAAACCTATGAAAATTATCAGAGGGTTTTGATCCTGAAATCGGAATTTTAAAGTTTGTTTGTTTTATGACTGTATTGGATTCAGTATGAATGTACTGATGAAACTTTTATGGGGTGCTTTGCAGTCCAAAATAAAGAAATAATGAATGACTGAATGAATGAATGAATGAATGAATGAATGAATGAATGAATGAATGAATGGCCACATTTTGAGTTTGGAAGTTTTAGCACCGTTAATCGGTCCGAACGGAATTACACGTATCACCTGTGGTAACTGTTGACTTTCCACCTGACTATCCGATTCATGAAACGTTTGGTGGCAAGTCTATCAGAATTTCTGCCCCAAGTCTGATTAATTATACCGCCACTCAATCTGAAAAAATAAAGGCCGGACACTGGTGGTGATATGGCAGTGCTAGTCCCCCTGTGGTAATTCCTCAAGTGTTTGGCCTCCAATTGGTCGATTTACCTCGAGCTGCTGGCTGCGGACAAATCAACCACTCTTAACACTAAGCTCATCCTTTAGCCGTGCAGTAAAACAGGTGTTAAATCCATGACTGACATAACAAATTGGCAGTAACAGAATGACCCTCATATTTTTAATGCACAAGTAAACTCGGACTGAGGCTCAATTGTGGTTGGTTAGTTCCAATTCTGAATTCTTACAGGATCCCATTGGGGAATGGAGGAGTAAACCTCTAAGGGAATTCTACCGGTGGAAATTGCACCTGTTTTAGAAGGTAATACCTCCATGCATATATACTGGAGGAATTACCTCCATTTAAGTTTGCAACTGGAAACTCAGGAGGATCAAATAAGTAGAGCCAATTCTATGGCTTCCAGTTCCTTCAGTTACCTCCGAAAAGTGCAACGAGGCCCATGCCTTGTTTGAAATAACTAACTATGTTAATTGGATTTTTTAATATTTAAACTCTAATTTCTAAGGTGCAGCCTAGTAATCACAAGCTTAATTACATTCAGAATAAAACTATATTTAGAAATGTGCAAAATGAACTGAAAACAGAAGCAGAATCCTAAAATGCTGCCCTCTATGGCTGAAATAAAATCCTAATCCCAAAACGCTTGCAGAGTATTGCACTGGATTAAACAGCTGCTAAAAGGACTGACTGAAACATGCACTAAACAGCTACTAAAAGCACTGACTGAAACAAGCACTGACTGAAACAAGCACTGACTGAAACATGCGCTAATCAACTGCTACAAATACTGACTGCAACATGCACTGACTGAAACATGCACTGACTGAAACATGCACTACACAACTGCTAAAAGCACTGACTAAAACATGCACTGACTGAAACATGCACTGACTGAAACATGCACTAAACAACTGCTAAAAAATACTGACTGAAACATGCACTGACTGAAACATGCACTGACTGAAACATGCACTAAACAACTGCTAAAAAATACTGACTGAAACATGCACTGACTGAAACATGCACTACACAACTGCTAAAAGCACTGACTAAAACATGCACTGACTGAAACATGCACTGCCTGAAACATGCACTAAACAACCGCTAAAAATACTGACTGAAACATGCACTGACTGAAACATGCACTACACAACTGCTAAAAGCACTGACTAAAACATGCACTGACTGAAACATGCACTACACAACTGCTAAAAGCACTGACTAAAACACGCACTGACTGAAACATGCACTGCCTGAAACATGCACTAAACAACTGCTAAAAATACTGACTGAAACATGCACTGACTGAAACATGCACTACACAACTGCTAAAAGCACTGACTAAAACATGCACTGACTGAAACATGCACTAAACAGTTGCTAAAAGCACTGATTGAAACTTGCACTGACTGAAACATGCACTGACTGAAACATGCACTAAACAACTGCTAAAAATAATGACTGAAACATGCACTGACTGAAACATACACTACATAACTGCTAAAAGCACTGAATGAAACATGCACTGACTGAAACATGCACTGACTGAAACATGCACTAAACAATTGCTAAAAATAATGACTGAAACATGCACTACACAACTGCTAAACGCACTGACTGAAACATGCACTGACTGAAACATGCACTGACTGAAACATGCACTAAACAACTTCTAAAAATAATGACTGAAACATGCACTGACTGAAACATGCACTATACAACTGCTAAAAGCACTGACTAAAACATGCACTGACTGAAACATGCACTAAACAGTTGCTAAAAGCACTGATTGAAACATGCACTGACTGAAACATGCGCTGACTGAAACATGCACTAAACAACTGCTAGAAATAATGACTGAAACGTGCACTACACAACTGCTAAACGCACTGACTGAAACATGCACTTACTGAAACATGCACTGACTGAAACACCACTACACAACTGCTAAAAGCACTGACTAAAACATGCACTGCCTGAAACATGCACTAAACAGTTGCTAAAAGCACTGCCTGAAACATGCACTGACTGTAGCATGCACTGACTGAAACATGCACTAAACAACTGCTAAAAATAATGACTGAAACATGCACTGACTGAAACATGCACTACACAACTGCTAAAAGCACTGACTAAAACATGCACTGGCTGAAACATGCACTGCCTGAAACATGCACTAAACAACTGCTAAAAATACTGGCTGAAACATGCACTGACTGAAACATGCACTAACTGAAACATGCACTACACAACTGCTAAACGCACTGACTGAAACATGCACTTACTGAAACATGCACTGACTGAAACACCACTACACAACTGCTAAAAGCACTGACTAAAACATGCACTGACTGAAACATGCACTAAACAGTTGCTAAAAGCACTGACTGAAACATGCACTTACTGAAACATGCACTGACTGAAACACCACTACACAACTGCTAAAAATACTGGCTGAAACATGCACTGACTGAAACATGCACTGACTGAAACATGCACTACACAACTGTTAAAAGCACTGACTAAAACATGCACTGACTGCAACATGCACTGACTGAAACATGCACTAAACAACTGCTAAAAATACTGACTGAAACATGCACTGACTGAAACATGCACTATAAAACTGCTAAAAGCACTGACTAGAACATGCACTGACTGAAACATGCACTAAACAGTTGCTAAAAGCACCGACTGAAACATGCACTGACTGAAACATGCACTGACTGAAACATGCACTAAACAACTGCTAAAAATAATGACTGAAACATGCACTGACTGAAACATGCACTACACAACTGCTAAAAGCACTGTCTAAAACATGCACTGACTGAAACATGCACTAAACAGTTTCTAAAAGCTTTGAATGAAACATGCACTGACTGAAACATGCACTGACTGAAACATGCACTAAACAACTGCTAAGAATAATGACAGAAACATGCACTACACAACTGCTAAACGCACTGACTGAAACATGCACTGACTGAAACATGCACTGACTGAAACATGCACTAAACAACTTCTAAAAATAATGACTGAAACATGCACTGACTGAAACATGCACTACACAACTGCTAAAAGCACTGACTAAAACATGCACTGACTGAAACATGCACTGACTGAAACATGCACTAAACACCTGCTAGAAATAATGACTGAAACATGCACTACACAACTGCTAAACGCACTGACTGAAACATGCACTTACTGAAACATGCACTGATTGAAACACCACTACACAACTGCTAAAATCACTGACTAAAACATGCACTGACTGAAACATGCATTAAATAGTTGCTAAAAGCTCTCCCTGAAACATGCACTGACTGTAGCATGCACAGACTGAAACATGCACTAAACAACTGCTAAAAATAATGACTGAAACATGCACTGACTGAAACATGCACTACACAACTGCTAAAAGCACTGACTAAAACATGCACTGGCTGAAACATGCACTGCCTGAAACATGGACTAAACAACTGCTAAAAATACTGGCTGAAACATGTACTGACTGAAACATGCACTGACTGAAACATGCACTACACAACTGCTAAAAGCACTGACTAAAACATGCACTGATTGAAACATGCACTAAACAGTTGCTAAAAGCACTGACTGAAACATGCACTGACTGAAAAATGCACTAAACAACTGCTAAAAATAATGACGGAAACATGCACTGACTGAAACATGCACTACACAACTGCTAAACACACTGACTGAAACATGCACTGACTGAAACATGCACTGCCAAAAACATCCACTAAACAACTGCTAAAAATACTGACTGAAACATGCACTGACTGAAACATGCACTGACTGAAACATGCACTACACAACTGCTAAAAGCACTGACTAAAACATGCACTGACTGAAATATGCACTAAACAGTTGCTAAAAACACTGACAGAAACATGCACTGACTGAAACATGCACAGCCTGAAACGGGCACTACACATCTGCTAAAAGCACTGACTAAAACATGCACTGACTGAAACATGCACTAAACAGTTACTAAAAGCACTGACTGAAACATGCACCGACTGTAACATGCACTGACTGAAGCATGCACTACACAACTGCTAAACGCACTGACTGAAACATGCACTGACTGAAACATGAACTGACTGGAACATGCACTGACTGAAACATGCACTAAACAGCTGCTAAAAGCACTGACTGAAACATGCACTTAACAACTACTAAAAACATTGACTGAAACATGCACTGACTGAAAAATGCACGAAACAGCTGCTAAAAGCAATGACTGAAACATGCACTGACTGAAATATGCACCGACTGCAACATGCGCTAAACAGCTGCTAAAAGCACCGATTGTAACATGCACTGACTGAAACATGCACTAAACAACTGCTAAAAATAATGACGGAAACATGCACTGACTGAAACATGAACTGACTAAAACATGCACTGACTGAAACATGCACTAAACAGTTGCTAAAAACACTGACTGAAACATGCACTGACTGAAAACATGCACAGCCTGAAACGGGCACTACACATCTGCTAAAAGCACTGACTAAAACATGCACTGACTGAAACATGCACTAAACAGCTGCTAAAAGCACTGACTGAAACATGCACTGACTGAAACATGCACCGACTGCAACATGCACTAAACAGCTGCTAAAAGCACCGACTGAAACATGCACTAACTGAAACATGCACTAAACAGATGCTAAAAGCACTGACTGAAACATGCACTGACTGAAACATGCACCGACTGCAACATGCACTAAACAGCTGCTAAAAGCACCGACTGTAACATGCACTGACTGAAACATGCACTAAACAACTGCTAAAAATAATGACTGAAACATGCTCTGACTGAAGCATGCACTACACAACTGCTAAACGCACTGACTGAAACATGAACTGACTGGAACATGCACTGACTGAAACATGCACTAAACAGCTGCTAAAAGCACTGACTGAAACATGCACTGACTGAAACATGCACTTAACAACTGCTAAAAACACTGACTGAAACATGCACTGACTGAAAAATGCACTAAACAGATGCTAAAAATAATGACTGAAACATGCACTACACAACTGCTAAACGCACTGACTGAAACATGCACTGACTGAAACATGCACTGACTGAAACATGCACTAAACAACTTCTAAAAATAATGACTGAAACATGCACTGACTGAAACATGCACTATACAACTGCTAAAAGCACTGACTAAAACATGCACTGACTGAAACATGCACTAAACAGTTTCTAAAAGCACTGACTGAAACATGCACTGACTGAAACATGCACCGACTGCAACATGCACTAAACAGCTGCTAAAAGCACCGACTGAAACATGCACTAACTGAAACATGCACTAAACAACTGCTAAACGCACTGACTGAAACATGCACTGACTGAAACATGCACTGACTGAAACATGCACTAAACAACTTCTAAAAATAATGACTGAAACATGCACTGACTGAAACATGCACTATACAACTGCTAAAAGCACTGACTAAAACATGCACTGACTGAAACATGCACTAAACAGTTTCTAAAAGCACTGACTGAAACATGCACTGACTGAAACATGCACCGACTGCAACATGCACTAAACAGCTGCTAAAAGCACCGACTGAAACATGCACTAACTGAAACATGCACTAAACAACTGCTAAAAGCACAAACTGAAACATGCACTGACTAAAACATGCACTAAACAACTGCTAAAAGTACTGACTGAAACATGCACTGACTGCGACATGCACTAAACAGCTGCTAAAAGCACTGACTGAAACATGCACTAAACACCTGCTAAAAGCACTGACTGAAACATGCATTGACTGAAACATGCACTGACTAAATCATGCCCTAAACAGCTGCTAAACGCACTGACTGAAACATGCACTGACTGAAACATGCACTAACTGAAACATGCACTGACTGAAACATGCACTGACTGAAACATGCACTAAACAAATGCTAAAAGCCCTGACTGAATCATGCACTGACTGAAACATGCACTAACTGAAACATGCACTGACTGAAACATGCACTGACTGAAACATGCACTAAACAACTGCTAAAAGCACAGACTGAAACATGCACTGACTAAAACATGCACTAAACAGCTGCTAAAAGCACTGCCTGAAACATGCACTGACTGAAACATGCACTACACAACTGCTAAAAACACGGACTGAAACATGCGCTGACTGCAACACATGCACTGACTGAAACATGCACTAAACAGCTGCTAAAAGCACTGCCTGAAACATGCAATGACTGAAACATGCACTACACAACTGCGAAAAGCACTGACTGAAACATACACTGACTGAAACATGCACTGACTGAAACATGCACTACACAACTGCTAAAGAGCACGGACTGAAACATGCACTGACTGCAACACATGCACTGACTGCAACATGCACTAAACAGCTGCTAAAAGCACTGCCTGAAACATGCATTGACAAACATGAATTGATTTATGTTTTGTAACATCAAATATTTGACAAATGTTATGTAGTTCCTCATTGCAGCCTTGGTAGTAATGGTAAAACGAGTATTTTGTAAAATACAACGGCCCTCATTACGACCTTGGCGGAGGACCATGGTGCAATTAGACCCATGGTCCATGGCGGTAAGGGTGCAATTCCGCCATGGTGGTTGGCGGACTTACCGCCCCATCCCGACCTTGGCGGGGCGGTAAGTCCCCAATCCCCATTTTGCCCTTCCCCATTCCCATTCTTGCCCCATAGGGCATAATGGGAGTGGGGAAGGCGTTAATTACGCCACCGTAAATTACGGTGGCATAATTAACATCAAGGTCCCTTAGCGCCATGGATTTTAACGCCTGCAAAAAGCAGGCGTTAAACTCACCATGGCGCTAAGGGAACTCGTACTCAGGCGGAGAGGGTCGGCGAAGTTTACGCTGGCGTAAACCCCTTTCCGCCAGGGTCGTAATGAGGGCCAACCTGTTTCAGCACCCACCACATCACAAGTATGGCAGTGATTATTGCCGGCATGTAAATACTGCTGTATTTCCAGGTGCAATATAGCCCTAAACAACCAGCAATGTTACCTCCAGCCAAAGGTTGGAGATAGAATTTATAAAAAGACCCCGTGACGTTATTACATGTGTGTTTCCCCCTCAATACAGAAACATAAAGTTCTTAGGGACTTCCAAAGGGAATGAACATGTGTCTATCTGCGATGCCCGCCTTCATCCTTTGCCATGCAACGCATAGGAGGGTCCCAATGAACCCGTGTATTCATTCCAAACAATGCACAGGAGTAGATTGAACAGCTACTGCACACAATCCATCCCCTGCCTCGAAATGAGAGCGGAAAGGGATAGGAATACAAATGTGAACACACTCCATGTGGATTTTCTGAAATGCTGCTTACCTCTGTGATTGGAACCATCTCTGAGATCACTTCCAAATGTAAGAGAAAGACCCACCAGGGGAATTCCTCTCAAGAGCCACTGAGACCCTTTGTGATGACCCCCAACCTAAAATGTTCCAATGGAGGCAGGGATAATCTTCCATTAACGATCTCCATGAATCGACTTCTTATCCCCTGCCTCTCTGCTCATTGTAAAGACATTTAACTTATTAATTGGCAACTCACATCAACCCTAAAAAGAAAATCTATGCATTTTCTGTTCTTTTTTTTTACTTTGCTGGTTTCAGTTTCTCCATGGGAACCGCCGCTGTTTGATCATTTCAGTTTCTCCATGGGAACAGCCGCTTCATTCTGATCGCCGCTTTTGGACTAGACCAGATAACTATTGCACCTGGAACCGATCAAAATCCAATTTGCATCCGTACGAAAAAAAGTTCTATTACTCTTGGAAGTCACATTCTATTTAGCACAGCATGCAAGCAAAAAACATGATGGTACACTTTGCATGCATCGTAAAGGGAGTATAGCACAGGGGCAACGCGCTGGTCTTGGAAGCGAGACCACGCAGAATAACAGAGGGTTGAATCCCAGATTCATGCTTAGAAACCGAATTCAGGTATGGTATTAGGCGTGTTATAAAAATACAATTAAATAAGTTAAAAAAATACATTTATTCATTCTGCTCAATCTGCCTTAAATGGGCCCCTTGTGCTAGGATGCAAGCGATACAGTATAAAACCTGTCAATTAAAGGGCAGCCTCCTGGTAAAGGAAATAAAATGTCGGATGATTCCTCTTCCTGCAGCGTTGCAGTGCCTTCAAAATGGCGTTCTCCGGGAAATTGATTCTCTGTGTGACTAGTTCTGATGTGATGGGGAAGAAATCAATGGGGTGTTATTATTGGATGAAACAAGTGCAAATCCATTTCTTTAAAATAGTGATTGAAGCTGATTATTGGAATGCCCTTAAATGAGCAAGTGTACAATATATGCAGCTTGACACCTCTGTGTTATTGACGCGCTCTAATTGGTGCATCCTGCCAGGATTTAAAGGTCACTGTCAGCTCCATTTCACGACTTAAGCTGTTTTCTTTTCTGTGCGCGGAAAATGTATATAAGTCAGGATGCCGCCGCGGTCTGAGGCGTTTGCATATCCTTTACAATGGCACAAATCTGGCTTTGCTTTGGTGCAGGGGTGTTGCTAGGTCTGGAAAAGATGTGGGGCTACGCTAATGTCGGGACTGTCGGGATTCGGGGCTAGCTAGCCTTTTGGTTGTAGTCCCTGAGCTTGTATCTGGGGGTACAACTAATTCTAAGCTGAAGAACCGCAGTATCCGTACAAGGCGGCGTTCATGCTTACTTGGAGCGGATGGTAGGAAATGGTGGACGCTGAAGGGTATTAATGAGTCGGCTTTTGACGCAACTCTTTGGCTCTTCAGATGAATGCTGTTGCAGAGGCTCGCGACACAATCAACATATTGACCATGGTTCAACCACCAAAGCAAAAATATAATTAGACTTGCTCACTGAAGCAGTGACTAATGGCGTGGGACTGTTGTCACTCATTATGAGTGACTCTCACTCACTTCCAGGCACACATACCTCTGTCAGACATCCGAAATGAGTAAAAACATACTCTCTTCCTGGAAGAAACTAACAACAATCCCAACACACTAATAGTCTTAATCTGACCTACTAATAATATACTGGAGATGAATGTTCTCTTTGCGTTCACATTACAAGAGGTCCTTATTACCTTTGCTAATGATACTCAGTTAATCAATAGTTAAATGTTGCAATGCTGGTTCAGCTGTGTGGTAAATGGAAGTTGGATTTGCAAGACTCTGTGTTTGCACTCAACCTATTTAGTTATCTTAATTATGGTGCCTACTTTGAGGTTGTTAAATAACTCTGTGTGTCAGAGAACACCCTACTCCAGCTTTTGGCTTTTATGCAAGTTTATCTTTAGTTCAGTTGATTAAATATTCCAAGACTACGGGCCTCATTACAAGTTTGGAGGTCGCCTCCAAACCAGGCTCCTTTTCCGGGTTCCTGCAATGGGGACTTACCGGGTCATTCCGACATAGGAGGACCCGGTAAGTCCTCCTTGCAGGAACCATTCCCCATTCCCATTTGAAAACCCATAGGGCTCAGTGGGAATGGGGATGGAGGTAAAAACGGGCACATTATAAGTGTCCCGTTGTGACCTCCCTCTTCCCCTCGTGGGACCCGGAAAGGACGCCTGGTTTTACCAGGCGTCCGATCCGGGTCCCGCGATGGGAAGCTTGTAATCAGCCCTGACGGAATGAAGGGGGCCGTCCCGTACTGGGCCCCTTCATTCCATCAGCGCAAGCCTCGTGATGAGGCCCTAGAACTCCCAGAATGCAAATGAAGAAGGAATAACATCTTAGGACTTCAGCACGGTGTTCCCCGTGGCAGGGAGTCATCTGGTAACTTTAGGTGACAGGCAGGGGCACGACAAACGGCCACCAAATGTCCAGTACGGGGTTCCAATGTACTCTTTGTTTTCATCTGGTGCCCATTGCATTGTAAAGTGGAAGATTGTGTCCTGGTCAGAAGCGCTCACCCTACCTCTGTGTTATCCTTCTCTAAGCTACATCAGAATGCACTCCCATGAAAGGGCTCTACTAAAAAACCTTTTAATGTTTTTTAATTGGTTGTATTGTGTTATGGTTCAAATTGAAACCTTTCACAAATACAAAAGGGTATACATTTACAAATATAAATGACAACAAAATGGCGTCAATAACAATATTTCAATACAATACAATTCAGATGACTTAAATATGTTCAATGTTGGCTCAACAAAGCAATAGAATTCAGCTCAGCCAACATAAGTCCACAAATACCATGGCCCCACAAAGAAATGTCTCATTTGGGTTATCTCGGTAGAAGCCAACAGCACATGGTGGATTTTGAACTGGGATGCCTCAAAAATGTCACTTTATCAAAGGCTGTTCCTCTAGTTTTTCACCATCCCGCAAGGGTTGATGCGCTGCAATGGCTTATCCCGTTACATTCGCCTATCTCCAAGAAATGGCCAATGGCAAATCCCTTAAAAACAAGAAAGGGAAGAAAAAGGAATCCACATTTCTTGATACACACGAGCGTTCCCAGGCCTTCCAAGTGTGAGCATTAGCCTGGGGTCCATGATTCACGCAGGACATTTTCAGCCACTTCCTGGGTGGATCCTGCAACCCGAGGCACTCCATGCAATATGCAAATGGGATTCCCTACTATCTAGGGCTGTGGGAAGCCTTTATGGTCTTTCAGCAATCCAGGAATCATGGCACGGCTGATTTGAGCATCTGTTGACATCTTCAGAGCAAAAGGGTCCCACGCCTTTGCTAGCCAAATCAGTGTTATTAGCACAAGATGGACATACACTCCTTTCAAGGAATTCCAGTAGCGCTCTTGTAATTAGGAGACATGGATGGAAAGTGTCCAGCCCACCTATACCCCAAGGATATACAAAAAATAATCTGTTGATAAGTCACTTGGGTCTAGTCTCCAACTGAGGTTGCTTATTTAGCCTGGAAGCTACGAGATCCATGGAGATTGGACCCCGATGAGACCTCCTGTTGCATGGGCACTGAGGAAGACTGTTTTGAACAGTTGAAACTAGGAATAGTGTAGGCCATAGTGGCCTGGTGGATCTATTAATATTATCAGCCTGTACAAAAAGACATAGCGCTTTGCACTCATTAGGCATCGAGTTGGCCTCATCATTTTTTTGCTTAGTTCCAACAATTGTTAATATCTTAAGGTACATCACATTCGGAGAGCCTACTGGTGTCTGCCATACTAAGGATGTTGGGCCTCATTACGAGTCTGGCGGTAGCCGTGCTGGACAAACCGGCAGGCTGTCGCCGGACCCATAATACCATTATGCCTCCGTGATTGCCAGAATCACAGGGGCATTACAACCCCGGTGACCTGGTAATTCCAGAGGCGGAATTCTGTAAATCCCCATCCCCACCCCCACGGAGTCCCATAGGGTGGAAAGAAATGTCTTTGACTTGATGTTAGCAAAAGTGTTCAAAAGTAAAAGAATGACTTTAACGAAAATGTTCTCCAAGGTAAAGACATTTGGATCCAGAGGGCAGTCCCCTTCCCCTGGGTTCTTAAACAGGATGGCAAAATCTCTCTTTAGCTAACAGCTCCTTTGTGTCTTCACTGGAATATTAAAGTTCTTGTTTAAGCAATAGGTTCTATAACAATCTTAATGTAGAACTTTTTATTTTCATTTTTATTAATGTTTATTGGTTAAACTTAACAAAGACAATTTCTCACACATCATAAAAACAGGTTCCAATTTAGCAGAAGAAGAAAAACATGTTTTGAAGACGTCTCACAGCGGTAAATCACACATTACCACACATTGGGCCTCATTACGAGTATGGCGGTAAGGCCACAACAGCGCCGGTATTGCTACCGGCATCGCTACCGGCATCATTGCTACAGTACCGCCATACTAGGGTTTCTGCTTGCGGGTGCCCTTGCAGCCACCAGTTATGACCTGGTGGCCGTACCGGCACCCGCGAGCAGAACTTGATGGTAGCAATGGTATCGTTATTAACAGGGTCGGATTGGCCCTTTGCCTTTCGGCTTGTGGCCGGGCCAAAATCATCCCTCAGGTGTGGCGGCTGGCTTCTGGCCACTCCTAGGCCGGTTTGAAAGAAAAAAAAAGTGTGAAAAAAAATGTGGATTTAATTTCTTTTTTTTAAAAAAACCATATTTCTCATAGTGTACTTAGGGACAATGCTATTTGATTCCACTTCCTGTTTTGTCAAGGGGGAAAGGGTGTCTTTCATCGCTTCCCGAGATGTCACTTTGGGGTGGGGTCAAATGACATCCTTCCGGTGATGTCACCAGAGGTCAAGGGTCGTGAGGCGAGGGGTGAGCCACTTTTTTAAGGCGAGGGGTGGGCCACTTATTTTTGGGTGTCCTGGCCTATTTCTTGTCCCAGTCCGACCCTGGTTATTAACAGTATCGTTGCTACCATCCTCCCCATTCCTACTGAGCCCTATGGGGGCTCGAATGGGAATGGGGATGTACCGGACCGGCAGCCACGAAAGGCAATTACTGGGTCCGGCTGTGCCGGAATAGCCCGGTAATTGCCCATTCTCGGGTGCCGGACCTGGATGCGAGTTTGGAGGTAGCCTTGCTACCTCCAACCTTGTAATGAGGCCCATTGTCTATGGCAGTCCATAATCATCATTTGCTCTACTCATGCTATCATGAACTGACGACCAAGTTGTTAATCTCCCTCCAGATTCACTCACTTCGTCAATTAGCAAAATATTTTCAAGAAATTTGAGTACAGCTAAGCATCAATTTACTTGCTCACCCATCAAGACCCATTGCAACCATTTTAGGTCCAAAGGAGTATCATATTGGACACAATAGGCATGTAGAAAGTTAGTCCGCAGATGGTTAAGAGCTGATTTGTGAATATTGGTGTATGATGAAATTGTTGCTACACCATATAATATAGGCCATCATAGTTTTAGGTTTGAAAGTTTGAATGAGGGATTGAGAATTTAGATGATGAGTTGTGAAAGATGTGTGCTCTTTTTTCCTGTAAAAATGAATATGTTGTTTTAAAGGAAACATACAGATAGATGTTGTTTTTGATTGATTTAATACAATTTGTATTGATGTCGATAGCGTATTGTGTCACTCCGAACCACTGGTCCAACCCCCCTCTTTCGTCACACTACCTGCATGTGTCCAAGAATATAATATCATCCGCATCAATAATCCAGGGAATGGGGACTCCATTTATCATGGGCGGGAAGGCTCTGACCTCATTTTGAGAAACACCAAGATCCGAGATGTACAGATTAAACATAAACGAGGCCAGAGCACAGCCTTGCTTTAGGCCTCAAAGTGTTAACATTTTCTTGGACAGAACACCTGTGGAGTTGAGCCTTATTTGAATAGATGTCGTAGAATATAAGGCTCAAATGTCGTCTAACAGGTCTGGGGGACATTGCATTGTTTCATTTTCACCCACAGTTCAGTCCTGTTAACACATTCAAATGTCTTCTCGAGATCCATCGAGGCCATATATACAGAGATTCCTGATTGTAATGCCTCTTGTTTAAGAAATCCAAGAATAAAGTGGTTCAGGACAGTGCCCACACCCTTTACGAACCCAGTTTGACAGGGGTCAGACATTCCGGTCTTCGAGGCCCACCTTGTGAGATCAAGTATGGAGATGGAGGCAAACAGTTTTCCCATGGAGTCTAGAAGAGCGATCGGCCGATAGTTCTTGGGATCAGTTTGATCGCACCTCTTATATATGGGAACAATGATGGCCTCCTGCCAGCTGGAAGGGACTTGTTTGAATATCAAGAAGACCAACTGGCTCCAGTCCTCAGGATGTTGTTTGAGTAGCTGGTTCGAGATGCCATCGGGACCAGTTGCTCTTGACGTACTGAGCCCACTTATTCTGGTTTCTGGATCATCTCTCTCTATCTGGATATCCCAGGGGAAGGAACTGCCCTCGTTATCTATGATCACCGGATCACCTGGCTCTGCAAATAATTTTGAGTAATGACTATTCCAATTGGACTCACTCACTTGTTTCCAACTTATTTCATCTCAGTAGATTGCCTGTTATACTCCCCTGTCAAGAATCTTTCAATTTCAGCTGCTTGGTCTACTGGCCTGCCAGGACTTCTTTTATAGTTCTTTTCAGATCACCTGGTATACTCCCCTGCAAGGAATACTTATACATTTTCACGGTTCCTCGGCTGTACCACAATAGCATATACTTTGAGGTGCTTGGTATATCTATCTACAGGAGCATTAGCCCAAATATTTCCCCCACTCTGGCAGCTCATGCCTCTGTACTGGATTGGGGTTTGCCTTTGTACATTGCCTTGTCTCCATTCTAACATTCTTCTTACTTGGCCTTGTCTGCATTTAAACATTCTTCTTATTGGGTGTTGAATTTGTACTTTGCCTTGACTGCACTCAAAGAAAATTCTGGTATTTTCTGCATCAGCAATTTCGTACCATTCAAACATGTGTTGGTGCGCATGTCGGAATGCCCCGGGGTCTCCTGCTGCATTCGGCAAACTCACTGGTTCCTTCCAGCATCTCCAGTTCTGCTTGCGTATCTGCAGTGTGACTCTGTCACCCGCTTTCCACTTTGGAATGTGCAGACCTTCTTCAAGCGTCCGATCTGGCTCAGCAGTCCCACCCCGGTTTTCCTTTTTGACCAAGACTGGAGAACGCTGTCTCTTCGAGAGGCCTAACCTCCAAGAGTTCCTGCATGGCTCCCAGCGCCTCCACGGCCCATCTTGCTCATACACAGCATATCACCTCCAGTTCTGGCAAACTTCTCTGTTCCACCAAGCCTGACTTTGTGCCTCACTTTTGTGAGCCTCAGCCTGTGGTTCAAGGTCTTCTCTTGCAGTGCTCGGTCCAATAGTGCAGTTGCCATCTTTAAATGGTCTGGGTACTGAAGACTTGGAAAAACAACTAGCCTGCATATTGTACTTCGAGCTCCTGTCACTTTGAACAAACTCGCCAATAAGGTGTTGGGTGTCAGAGGGTCTTCCTCATTGCAAAGGGGGGATACTGTGATTTATACAATGAAGTCAAAACATTGCCCCGGTAGTTAGCTCCTCCCATATGATCCTCCCTCATAAAACCACCCACAGGGTCAGGATGAGGTTGTGACTGCCGTCCCCTGGCCACATGGGAGGATATTCCCGCTGGGGAATCTATGATGACTCAATTGGATTCATTACAGTATCCTTCAAGACTTTGTTCTGTGGCTTAATGCTCCCTCTATGTCTCCCTCTAGTTTCAGATAGACTAGAGGGGAAGCAGAAGTATAGTCCAGATGTATCTCAGGATGGGTTGGAAGAAGTCTTTCCACACTCCGCTTGGGTAGGGTATTTTCTTGCCTTTCTGGACTTTGCATGCTCTAGACCCAAGATTTTCTGGAAAACATCAGGGGACCCTGATTCACCAGGAGAGCAGGGACATCAAACTATATAGACAATATTTCTTCTGGAGCAAACCAGTATATTGAATTACTCAAAAATGCTTCTGCATACACCTATTACTGTGTGTATCGTTAGATTTACGTCACCAGTACGTCTGGCAGGCACATACCCAGCTAGACAAAGTCGTATATAACAACATAAAAATCAGTGTATTAAGAATTATAACACATAAAACCACTTTAACTGAGAACATGGAATTATAACTGTGATCCTATACATACATGGATACCATTCTTACGAACATATGTGGGTGTGATATGACAAACATTTCTTAACATGGAAACATATGTTAACAAAACAATTAAATATGCATTTCATATAAAACATACATTTGACAAGTTTTACAAGGTTCATAATCTTCACCAAAGACACATAGGGCCTCATTACGACCCTGCCGGTCCGAAAACAACGGTGGCAGTAAAACCTCTGCCACTGTTGTTTCCGGACTGGCTGATTCAGAGTCCTGCAGGTGGGAGGTGTCACCCCTGCCAGGTCTGACCTGGCAGAATTACACCACCCGCCTGCAGGTGGACATGGAAACACCGGCTCGTCATAGACGGAACCAGTGTTTCCATGGTCCCCATCCCCACGGAGTCCTATAGGACATTTTGGTCACAAGGACGGCTTTTCAGTTACAGGCATCCTGACACAGACAGGTCCTTAGTTTTGATTTCTAGGTAGGGAAATTCCTCTTTAGAATTGGGCCGGAGATGCATTTTCCCAACCCCTTTTTATTTAATAAATGTCTTTGTCTGAAAACATGACTTCCTCATTTCTGACCACTCACAATACCCTGCTAGTTTTTTTTGCCACTTTTGCAAATGGATGGAAACTTAACTCCTGACGCCTATGTGCTTTAAGCAACTCTTGATTCTTGAGCAGATCAAAGCATGGAGCATAGTCTCAAAATGCTTGCAATGGTGAAATCATTGACTAATCCGAGTGCCTTATCCTGGATAAAGTGCATTCAAGGTGTTTTGTAGTAGGTTAGTGCAAATCCTTCATGTTCTCCCATGGGGAGTCTAAGGGCCTCATTACACGGATGGCAGTAAGGATTTACCGGTACCGGTAAAATACCGGTACCGGTAAATCCTTACCGCCTTACTACGAGGTCCCTTTGCGGGTTGGTGGATTTAACACCTGCTTTTTGCAGGCGTTAAAATCCAACCCGCAAAGGGACCTCAGAGCTAATTAAGACACCGCAAAATTGCGGTGCCGTAATTAGCGCCTTCCCCATTCCCATTATGCCCTATGGGGCAGAAATGGGAATGGGGAAGGGCAATGGTGGAAGGGGGAATTACCGCCCCGTCAACCTTGGAATGGGGCGGTAAATCCCCTTTCCACCAAGGCGGTGCCGGTATTTTACCGGCATGAGCCATGGCGCTAATAGCACCTTGGTCCACCGCCATACGTGTAATGAGGCCCTAAGTGATTCCATATGATGATCTGGAATATTGAAGGTCACATACAAAAAACAGTATGATTATTTTCAGGCAATTTGGTGCCTGCCTGAAACTCCCTGGAAGCCAAACGCCACCCTTTCCAGCGCTGGTGGGATTACCTAGAAATCAGGGTTTTAACCCCCAAGCCACCTTGTAATCCCCTGCTGCCTTTGATCCCCACCCAAAAGATTTGATCTCAACAACCGCCACAGGCACACTGACACACATACACACACAAACATGCAAATAAACGTACACTCACCTGCTCCCCACCACCTCCCTTTCCCATGACAAACATTACCCCTCATCGCCTACACAAACACAAAAACTCACAGGCAGACACACACTAACCCACATACATTTATGTTGTATGGCCACAACTTCCATATTCCTGGCCAGTCGTGCCTGCCAGCCCCTCAAAACAATTATGTGCAGTGAGGGGCATGTCTGGAAGGGCAGGTGGTGTTGCGGGAGTGCAGGAGGAATTTACTTAAGGTCAATTTGGAAGGACTGATTCAGTGTTTCTAAATTAACCTTAATTGGATTTGTCTACAGTCATATGCTGGAGGAATCCTCCACTTCGCCTCCAATCACAGAATTTGGTGGTGCAGTGCAATTGGTGGTAATTGTGTTGCTGCCGAAAATGTTTTGGTAACGGAATTGCCACCTAAAATTTGCTGCAATGCTGAAGTTGTATTCACACCCGGGAAAGGGCACTCAGCCAATCAGGTGGCTGGAACAGCAGGTGAGAATACACAATCCCTGCCTACTGTCTCAGACACCCGAGGCCCTTCCCCGTAAGGCACTTTTTTTCTTCTTTTTTTTTAAACATTGCGGGGAGGCAACAGGGAGCCTCTTCCTGTTGCCTCCTCTCCCCTCCACTCACCTGAGGGACCAGAGCATTGTGGTCCGGTCCGGGATTTCCTCACATCCGTCCCCCATAGACATGGAAAAGGGATTTCTTTTCTTTTCAATAAGTGGCAAGCATCTTGTTTTTTTCATTTTTCATTGGGAGATCGGCTGCACTAGCAGCATGAATCTTCTGATGAAAAATGTTGAATGCCATTCGCAAACTGGACGAACCCCGGGGTGTGAATAGCTTTCATGCCCTGCCAGTCGGGTGGACATGGCCTTCAATGGCACACACGCTGAGCCTGCCTAAGCTCGGGCTGGCGGGCTGTTAAAGGCCATGTCCGTCCTCCTGGCAGGTCATGAAAGCCATATTTAGGCCCTTTGGGCCTAATTCTGAGTTTGGCTCTATTTCCGTGGTAATTCTGCTGAATTACCGTGTGATCGATTATCATTACCGCCACTTGGTCTCATGGGATTACAAGTGGTGATACGGCAGTGTATGTCTACATTTTTGAAGTTTATAGGACTCCAAGGGTTCTTTGGCGTAATTAACACAAGCAGTAGTTCAGCCACATTAATTCTGCCGATTTTTGGCTTTAAACTGGCGGATTCACCTTCAGTATGATGCTGGAGGTAAATCTTTCACTTCAACAGAAAATTCGGGAGTTTGATGGAGCAGTAAAAACAGCAGTAATTACGTTACCACCAAAAAAAGGGTGGGAGCAGAATTACCACCACAATTTACTGCTTTGCCAAACTCAGAAGGATGCCCTATGTCTTATACAAGGAGAAACTGTAAAATAGAAATGTAACCAAATTGATCTGAAGCAGATTTCGTTTTTAAAACATATTATTAAGCTTCATATTAAACATTACTGGGGGTCATTCTGAGTATGGCGGTAGGGGGTTAACAGCACCGGTAAGGATGCCGGTGCCATTAACCCCCTACCGCCACATTCCGAGGTCCCTGAGCGGGTCCCACCAGGACCGGCTGGTTTGACCAGCCGTCCTTAGCGGGACCCGTTAAGGGACCATGGAGCTAATAACGGGCCCACTATTTGCAGGCCCGTTATTAGCTCCTTCCCCATTCCCATTGAGCCCTATGGGGGCTCAAATGGGAATGGGGAATGGTTTTCGAAATGGGGACTTACCAGGCCCGCATAGGTCAGAATGTCCCAGTAAGTCCCCATTCCGACTAACCGGACCCGGACCCGAGTTTGGAGGCAGCCATGGTGCTAATTGCACCATGGCTGCCTCCAAAATCGGAATGACCCCTTCTGTGTTGCTAACAAGTTAAAATAAACTTTTTCAGAGAAACTTGACTAATCAAGTTGAGCCATCATGTTAACACAACTCCTGCCTCCATCATTGCCCGGAGCTGCTGAAAGACAACATATTGCAATTAAAAGAGTAAGTGATACAAAGACATGTGGAATGGACTTAGAAACAGTTGATCAGTAAGGCAGTTTACCAACGTAAAAAGATAATTGGTAGAAGACTGGTAGAAGATTGGTAGAAGATTCATAGAGAATTGGCAGAGTGTGGAAGTTTGGAAGTATTGAGAGAGTGGTTCCAGGGATACATAGACATGTGAGGCAAATTGTTCTAGCTTTTGTTTATGGGCACTGCTGGCCATTCATGGACTATTTGCAATAAAAAACGTTGTTCATATTAGATTAAAATGATCCTATTCCAGCAGAGGAATGGGGGTGAGACTCGTGTATTAGGAGGATGAGGAGGGTCAAAGCACAGAAGACAATGGTTGTGTCTCCTTGTAATACGTAACTAGTTTAGTGCACCTCTGAGCATTTTTTCGGACACCAGTGTTTTTGGGGTTTGGATATTCAGTGTGTTTTTTTAAATGGTGAAGCTTAACTACACAGGAATTAAGTTAGGTGTAATGCAGTAACATCATGCTCCATGTTGGGTGGTTTTCACATTTGACTAAGATGTCTTTCATAATAAAAGCATACACTCATCCTATCCTTTTTTGAAATGTTGGCCCATATTCAAGCAATGTTGTGCTGTCTTGTGGACAAAACAATGCTACAGAGATAAGACAGAAGGAAAAGGGTGTTGGGAAGCAGAACCTTTGGTCGGCATGGCAAATGGAAATTATATTGTCATGTGTTATCTGCATTATGGATTGATATTTTTTGTATCCCATCACTCGCCATATTTTTTTTCCGCCACCATCTCTGAGCACAGGCGCAGGTAAAACAAAACTAAAGTTCAGAGGCCAGTAGTTCATGGAGGCGGAGTCACTGTCAATTTCTCTCCCGACTGATAGCAACTTTTGCAAATATGTACTGGAACTAAGGATGGTGTTTCTGCTCAATGGATCAGTCATGACTTGGATCTAAACTTTATGAATGCCAGGGCACCACAACATTACTTACATTTTTGCTTAAAGAAACAGAGCAAAGAATCCAGTAATGATTATCAAATATGAGGGGCTTTTTAGTAACCGGTCCTCATTATAATGAAGGACGGGGGGGGGGGGGGACTGGAAGGGATATCCATTCTGCCAGGTTATGCAATTTAAGAATACATTGGAAAGAGATATAAGGGCAAAGAATTATGGAGCATCTGAAACTCAAAAAGTACAATAAATATTTTGTGGCAAGCTATGACGTAAGGATAGTCTGTACAGAGTTACTGAAGAAAGATGGCCGACCAGGAGAGTATTGCACTTAAATCCTTTGACTCAATAGGAAATCATAGGTGCCTGGTTAACAACTACTCACAGCAAGGGCACTTCCAGAGGGTATGATAAAGAAACTAGACACAATCAGACCTGTATTGCTTAGCTTTCAATAATTTAGGGAATTTGGCCATTTTAATGTTGATCTTTGGGCGGGGGACATGAAGAATTTGTACGGGGGAAATGCAATGCTATCGTTAGTGTCCGTTCAGAAAAACTAAATTATTTTTCAATTATTCAATATGTGGGAGACTGAAATGGATGCATTTCTTTTGATAAGAATGCTTGGAGATAAGAGGCTGCAGGATTGTTATTGCTGTCATAATTGAGTAGCTAGAGATGCATAGTTATTTGCATTGATAGGGTGTGTCATGTTTCCTTTTTTTATATACATTAAAAATAGACATTAACTGGTAAACAATGTTTTGCAAAAATAAAGCCAGAAGACGTTTTTTAAATACATGTTTAGTAAAGTAGCTAATTAGCAGATGTGACATTATCTTAAGCAACCTGATCCTTTATTGAAACACCCACATGGATTTCACATTCAAAAGAAATCAAAACATGTCAGGCTTTTTTCATGCAAGTAAATTGATGTTTTCAACATGCGGCGGACACCGTCAATTGGAAGCTGTTTTGCGGGACACAGATCTCAATGTTGCCTTATGGGAAGGGCCAAACATTGATATGCACGTTTATAAAGTAAATGAACGTAATAATCAATTAATTATTGATGTATATGATATGATATGGCATTTATAACGTGCCCATACACAAGTGTTTCAAGGCGCGACGAGGCAAGGGAGGGGGAACAAAGTGAAGACAGAGCGATCTTACTAGGCCAGCTGACATAGAGATCGTGCAAGTGCAGGGGAGGGGAGAAGGGGAAAAGTGCGAGGGAGGGGGCAGTGCAGTACATAGGATAACAGTAACAATAAATAAAGACAATAAATAAAAAGTGCGGCCAGCTGGTGGCAAGTGCATGGGTAAGTGTAGACATCAGCTGTCAAGTGCTGGTAGGGGGTTGTAGGTACAGAAACAGTCCCTGAGTGCAAGGGTTGCCAGGAGGAAGTGCAGGTGTGCAACTGGCGGGCAAGGGACCTGGTCTCGAGATAAGAGTGTAGCCAGGTGGCCAGTGCAGTTTCAGTTTATGCCAGGAGATCAGCAAGGGAGAGGAGGAGAGAAAGCAGAAGCAAAGAGGAAAGTCTTGAGGTGATTCCGGAACCAGAGATGGTTCTCCTCAAGTTTTAGCGAGGCAGGGAGGCTGTTCCAGAGCGAGGCCCCAGCAGAAGAAAGAGATCTACCACCAACTCGTTGCTTGCAGAAGTGACTGACCCTGAGGGAATTGGAGGTGGATGAGCGAAGAGCTCAAGAAGGAAGATATTTAGGAAGAGAGAGTTAAAGGTATTGAGGCCCCAAAAGGCCTTGGGGACAATGCAGAGTGGTTTGAACTTAATCCTCGCTGCCACTGGCAGCTAGTGCAGAGATTTCTGTCCTGGAGAGAAACGATCCCTGGGCTTGAGGCCAAGGACAAGTCTTGCAGTCCTGTTTTGGATGAGTTGCAGAGGGCGAAGAGTAAAGGCAGGCAGATTTAGAAAGAGGCTGTTGCAGTAGTCCAGCCTAGAGAGAACAAGAGCTCTGGAAACAGTGAGCATCTGGGGGAAGGAGAGGAGATAGGAATACCTCTGAGGAAGTGCAGCTGGTAGTGTGACTTCCTAGAGATGTCAGAGATGTGGGGAGAGAAGGAAAGTGTGGAGTCGAAGATGACCCCAAGGTTTTTAGCCTCACAAGTGGGAGCAGGAAGAGGGCCAAGAGAGGCCTGCCAGAGAGAGATAGGAAAGGAGGGAGCAGGTGTGCAGGTGAGGAGAATCTCGGTCTTACTGGCATTAACGCAGAGATCATTGGTGACACACCACTCCTGGATAGCAGACAGACAGTCAGAGATGAGAGAAGGAGAAGAGGTGGCTTGAAGGGAGCCTGAAAATTAGTTGAGTGTCATTCACATAGCGCTGGAAGTTGGGGCAGAGAGCGGCAATGCAGTGGGCAAGAAGTTTGAGGTATTGGTTGAACACCCACGCAGAGAGGTTAGACCTCTGGGGAACACCACAGATAGAGATACAGGAGAGGAAGGGCCCAAGTTGGACATGCGAGGGTTGATCAGAGAGGAAAGAAGTCAGTCAAGCCAGTGCCTGATCGGTGATACCCAGGTTATCACAGAGACGGTTGAGCAGGATGGCATGGCTGACCATGTCAAAGGCAGAAGAGAGATCAAGTAAGATGAGGACAGAGGGGGTGTTGGAATAAAGGTTGGAGAGCAGGTCTTCACAGATGTTCAGGAGAGCAGTTTCCATGCTTCTGGCAGCTCTGAAGCCAGACTGATGGTCATGGAGACAACCAACAGATTCAGTGTGAAGATTAAGCTGGGAGATGGCCAGCTTTTCCAGAAGTTTGCCCAGGAAAGGAGTGATAGAGATTGGGCGATAGCTAGACGGGCAGGAAGGCTCGGCAAAGGGTTATTTAAGGAGAGGGTGCACAAGGGAGTGCTTCAGGGGGAAAAGGAAGGCTCCAGTGTTGAAGGAGTGGTTGCAGAAGTCAGCCAGAGCAGGAGCCAGGGAGGCAATGTGGTCCTTGATGGGTTTGGAGGAACAGGGGTCAACCTGTTTTGACGAGACATTCATAGATAGGACTCGTCTAGAAACCTTTTCTCAGAAGAACAGGGAAAAGGCAGAGAAGGAGGGAGAAGAGGTGGCCAAAGAAGGGCCAGAGGAAGAGCAGGGAGTAGAGGGAGGAGGGGGAGAGGAAGAGAGAGAGGACAGGATGTCCTGAGTTTTAGAGATGAAATGAGAAGCCAGGGCTGTGCAGAGAGCCTGGGAGGGGACAGGAGATGTAGAGACTGCAGCAGGATTGGCCAGCTCCTTGCAGATTTTAAAGAGTTTGGCGGAGTTGTTAGATGCTGCAGAGACACAGTCTTGGATATGGGCTCTCTTCTTGGTGCGAACAGAGATCCGGTATTGCCTTTGGAGCAGGCAGCAGGCCAGTTTGTCAGGGGATGTACCAGAAGCACGCCATTTCCTCTCAGCCAACTTGCACTTGCATTTAAGGGTGACAAGGTCTTAGTCGTACCACGAGTTGCACTTGGCTTTGGGCTTCAAGTGGATCCTTATGACAAGGGCAAGAACAACGAGAGTATCAGATATAGCAGAGTGGAGCATGGAAAAGGCTGTGTCAGCGTGTGAGTCAGCCAAGAGGGGAGGGGGTGAGAAAGTGGCAGCGAAAGCCTCAACAGACACACGCTTCATGGGTCAGATAACTGAGAAGGTAGGTGGCAGTGCAGGAGTTGGCTTAGCCTGAGGGATAGAGAGGGTGAGCTGTGAGGAAAGGAGAAAGTGATCACTCCAGGAGAGAGGAGTGGTAAGAGGGATTGAAAGGGGAAGGTCTGAAGAGATCAGAACATCCAAAGTGTGCCTTGCAGAGTGAGACGGGCCAGAGGGGAGAATAGAGAGTGAAAGAGAGAGTCGCAGAGGTCACGAAAGATTTGAGAGGAAGAACAGGAAACATCCGGGTGGATGTTGAAGTCTCCAAGAAGGAGGAGTTGAGTGGTCGAGACCAGGAGGGAAGAGGAGAGGTCCGCCCACTCAGAGAGGAAGAAGGAGATCTGACCAGGTGGCCGATAGATGGAAGCCACAGTAAGGGAATGGTCAGGAGAGAGAGAGAACCTGCAGACAAGGCATTCAAAAGATGAGTAGGCCTGCGTAGGAAGGACAGAGGCAGGAATCCACTCAGCGAAGATCAGGGCTACACCCCCTTCGGAATGGTTGGATCTGGACACGGAGAGGATCTTGTAGCCATCATGGAGGAGAGTGTCAAAGCTTGTGACGGAGCTGGCCATGAACCATGTCTCGGTGAGATCGAGGACATCGAGGTCAAGTTCCTCCAGGCGGTGGCAGATGTCAGAGGTGTGTATGACAGCTGAGTGAAAGTTTAGCATGGCAATATGGAGAAAGTTGCTCTCCTTGAAAGGCTTCCAGGGTGGGGTACAAATCAGAGGTACGCCCTGCAGAGGTGCAGGAGAAGCCTAAGGGGGGGGGAAGAAGAGGAAGGAGGAGATGGCAGGGTAGTCAAGGAGGAGACAGAAGGGGGAGGCGAGGCGGCCATGGATAGGAGAGAAGGGGCAGCAGGAGATGAAAGGAAATTGATGAAGCGCGGGAATCATCTATGAAAGAGGAGAAGGTTGGCTTGAGGGTCTTGGACCAAGACGGTACCATTGAAGTAAACATTAATGATGACCTTAGAGGAGTGAAAGGAGGCGTGGAGGACCTCCCATTGGGTTCCACCATTAATGTGAGAAGAAGAGATAGGAGAGAGTGCAGAGACCATATGGGGTGTCCATAGGCCTGGAGAGGGAACGACAAAGAGGATGTTGGTGAGGGTTTGCCTGAAGGAGGCATTGGTATCGGTATCAGCGATAGGGAGGCCTGGATTGGGGACCAGGATTGGCTTAAGTTTGCTTGCTGTCAGAATTGTAGCAGTAATGCATCACAAGTAGTCCACCCGTAGAGTCTAGTCATAACAAACCAGAGTTACAGCTTCGTTCTTATAGAGTACATGGGGACACAAAGGACACGATTTAGTGAGTTTTTTTGCATGGTTCAAGTGACTGCACTGCTGAAAAGTGACTTTGCACTGCCGACACAAACCCTGATTCATGGAACTGTGCAAAGTGCATATTTGCAGTGCAAAGTCAGTACAAAGTCATTTTTGCAGTACCAAATGACATTGCACTGACTTTGCGCTGCAAAAATACACTTTGCACAGTTGCACGAATCAGGGTTTGTGTCAGCAGTGGAAAGTCACTTTGAACCGTGCAAAAAATTCCATGAATCTGGTCCATTGTGTTTCTTTTATTTTCTTTTGCTTAATTCTGCAACCTGGGGTTGTCCAGATGTTTTGGACTATGACTCCCATGAGTCCTCCCCATTGACTGTGCTGGCTAGGGCTGAAGGGAGTTGTGGTCTGAAACATCGGGAGAGCCAAAGGTTTTCGAAGCTAAGGGAAGAGTATTCTACACAGCCTGGTTGGAGATGGGGCAATACACACCATCCTTGCCACAGGGTCAGTTTATCTTTTGGGCCCTTAAAATAAATATAAGGACTCTTTTCAGGACAAGCAGTTTAGTAGGCATCCTCGCCTGGTGCTGTTCAGCATATGTGGACAATGCTTGGTCTTGATGTCATTCTGCAATGACTTGACTTCAACCTGCTATGTCTTGCCTGTGTTCTTCTAGCTGAGCAGTTCAAGAGCAAACGAGAGGCAACTCTAAATACTGCCTGCCCGCCTATATTTGGTGTCTGAAATTGCAGGGCAACATGGAGCCAATGCCAGAGCCATAGAGTTATGGGTTTGATTCAGCTGAGGCAAGCACCCGCATTGTCCATGCTTTTCTGTGAATGATGATAATGATGTGTTTATTTATATAGCGCCTTAATCCAAAGTGCTTTACAGAACACATATTTATACACAATATCGCCCAACAGAAATTGGTACTCATTTATCTACCTCGGAAGGATGAAAGGCGGAGTTAGCCTTGCTGGGATTAGAACCTGTAACCTGCAGATCACGCTTAGATCGCAGCAGCGAGCGCTCAACCCGCAGAGCTATCTTACCAGCTTGCCTACCAGATAATTGCCTACCAAAAGTGGAACGGGTTACGTTTAGGCGTGGCATGGTCCAGGTTTCATGCCCGTCCGGCATTCATCTTTCAAGGGATCATCAAGCAAGACTATCAAAAAGAGCGGCGAGAGCAGCAAGGGTTTCAATGAAGTAGAGGCCAGCCCATCTCGGACGGGCCTTCAATCATCAGTGAATGCAGCGGCAATTGAGCAGGCTGCCAATGCGGACAGCTTTTAGTCCCTAACATTTTACATTGGATTTTAGTTGCCATTCACTGAGTGTGATAGCAGCGCTCTCCAGGATCAACATTCAGAATGGAATCGTACCAAAATGTCGCCCTCACAATTACGGCGGCCGAAAATGCCGTCTTTTTTTTTTCACCCCCCCCTTTGCACAACACATATATGTGGGGGTATAGAATATAATATTAATATGGAGGGGATGCGGAGGGTCCCCCCCTCCATATATATTTTGGTGTAAAGGGGTTAAAAAAAAAACGTTGCATTTTCGTCCATCGCAATAATCACATAGATCCTTCAGAACTATGGAGGGGGCCTATGAATGCCAGCGTTCATCTGTTCTTAATTGTGTCTCAGATTTCATGACTGTGGACACATCTCACCTTACACTGCCATAATGTGATAATGTGAACCCTCAACCGACAGAACCCTTCTTCCCAGAATGCTTTAGAAGATTTCAAAGGAAGAAGGCAATTAGCCGAAATAACATTCTCTTTGGAAAACAGTTCTGTTTCTAAACGCCCACCTGCCTTGCCGGCTCAAAAGATATGGAAACATGTCAACCTGTTTTAATCCAAGTATATGAATGATTTTACAGTAGGTGATTCAATGACATTATAATTATAGACAAGATTGTCTCGCAACAGAACATGAGAAATGTACTTCATGTGAAGAAGCGCACAGTAATGAGCTAGTTTATGAAACAAATGTCTTTCATCTCTGCTCACTAATTAACTTTTTAGTTTTGTCTATTAGGTGGCACTTTAGCACAACCTATAAACTGAGGCTACTGCCTTGAAGTATAGCTAGGCAGGAGAGAGGATATGAGTAGGGACACAAAGCGTGTAGGTGTTGTTTGGTTATTTAACCCCCGATTGGCTGCCCATGGCCATGATAATCCCTTTGGCCATTCAAACCCACTGCCTGCCACTCATAGCCCAAAACACATCCTCCTGGGGTCTCTTTGAGCTTGCTTTATCAAGCGGTAATATTAAACCGTGTGCTAGCAGTGCATGCCAGTGTTATTTTAAAGAAATCTTCTGTGAGTTAATGTCATGATTGAAGCTGGGAATGTGCTCCGGATTTAATAAAATATCTTAACCAAGTGTGCCTTCAGCCACTTTACTTATAAGTAGCATGACCGTAACTGAAGCCCCGTTAAAAGCAAGCATTAGCAAATAAACCACTTTTAGACATGAATTAGATAGGCATTTGCCAGGTACTTGTCTTATATGCACAGGTACTTGCACCATTTTACAGCTGCTTCCATTAATAGCAGGTAGTATCATTAAGTCAGCACCTTGCAAACTTCTACCTTCTCTCTCTCTCTCTCTCTCTCTCTCTCTCTCTGTCTCTTCTCTCTCTCTCTCTCTCTCTCTCTCTCTCTCTCTCTCTGTCTCTCTCTCTCTCTCTCTCTCTCTGTCTCTTTCTCTCTCTCTCTCTCTCTCTCTGTCTCTTTCTCTCTCTCTCTCTGTCTCTCTCTCTCTGTCTCTTTCTCTCTCTCTCTCTCTCTCTGTCTCTGTCTCTTTCTCTCTCTCTCTCTCTCTCTCTCTCTCACTCTCTCTTTCCTTGTGGTTGAATTCATATGGTTGTTTTGGTGGGGTGGGGGTGGATCTAATAATGCCATGCATACATTAAAGCCAAAACTGTTGGTTTTGCCAATGATTGATTTTCCTGATGCCTGGGTCAGAAAGTGGTCAGGTTTCAGGATATACAGGATGAATATTCACAAGATACCTTTATTTGTAGATTCACATACACCTGCTGTTCTCCGAATGAGTGGCTTATAAGTATCCAGAGAGGGGGGTGTGGTGGCCTCCCAGCCAATTAGGAGGCTCAGAACGGGGGCTTTACCACGTTCTGAGCCTCCTGAGCTGGTCCGCTGACCGTCATCCTTGTTTCCGGACCGGCAAACCACAAGCTTGCCGCTGTGCCCGACAGGTCTGACCCTGACGGGTGCAACAGCCACGGTAGGCAGACTTGTCACGGGAGCACGGGCATCATTGCTAATGGTGCCGGTGCTCCTGTGTCCCCACTCCCATGTGGGAATGGGGATTAACAAATGTACCAGTGCCTGAATTCCTGGCCACCAGACTTGTGATAGCCTGGTGGCATTGGGAAGTCAGGTGCCGGTAAAGGATTACAGGTCTGGCAGCAACCCGCCGGTAGCACCGGCATGGTTACAGTGCCAGGAAATGGCTCCTTTCCCCAGGTTGCTGTTACCAATATGCAAGTTTCTTGTAGCCCAAAAGGATGGCTTCTCCCTCTTGGTACACACAAAGTTCTCTGGGAAATAGTTCCCTTCCGCAGGTTCCCTTTTGCAGGTTATGTTCAAAACAAAGAATCACATTTCAAATAGTTCAAGATCCTAGGGCATGTGACTTCCTTAGGACTCTCCTGTCATTTAACACACACTTAATTTGGCCTGGTATATTCTTCTGTCAGGACGTTCATACCATAACTTTAGTGCACTTCTCTTCACCTGGTGTACTCTCCTACCAGGAATTTCATATCCTATCTTTATTACAAATCTCTACATCTGGTGTACTGTGTTGCCAGGGATTTCACATAATTTATTTATTAAAAATCTCTTTTGCCCATGAAACTATACCAGCACAATGTTGGCTTATCTTTTCTTGAATGGTTCTCTCCTTCATCTATAGGGTGTTTGCCCCTATCTCAAGCTCGTTCACCTTTACTCAGTTTTCTCTTTTTGTCCCTTCAAGATGGGTCTTTTAGCTTCTTCACATATTTCACTCACTCGTTGTATAGCTTTTATATGTATTAGCTTCTTCACATACTTCACTCACTCGTTGTATAGCTTTTATATGTATTAGCTTCTTCACATACTTCACTCACTCGTTGTATAGCTTTTATATGTATTAGCTTCTTCACATACTTCACTCGCTCGTTGCATAGCTTTTATATGTATTAGCTTCTTCACATACTTCACTCACTCGTTGCATAGCTTTTATATGTATTAGCTTCTTCACATACTTCACTCACTCGTTGTATAGCTTTTATATGTATTAGCTTCTTCACATACTTCACTCACTCGTTGTATAGCTTTTATATGTATTAGCTTCTTCACATACTTCACTCACTCGTTGTATAGCTTTTATATGTATTAGCTTCTTCACATACTTCACTCACTCGTTGTATAGCTTTTATATGTATTAGCTTCTTCACATACTTCACTCACTCGTTGTATAGCTTTTATATGTATTAGCTTCTTCACATACTTCACTCACTCGTTGTATAGCTTTTATATGTATTAGCTTCTTCACATACTTCACTCACTCGTTGTATAGCTTTTATATGTATTAGCTTCTTCACATACTTCACTCACTCGTTGTATAGCTTTTATATGTATTAGCTTCTTCACATACTTCACTCACTCGTTGCATAGCTTTTATATGTATTAGCTTCTTCACATACTTCACTCACTCGTTGCATAGCTTTTATATGTATTAGCTTCTTCACATACTTCACTCACTCGTTGCATAGCTTTTATATGTATTAGCTTCTTCACATACTTCACTCACTCGTTGTATAGCTTTTATATGTATTAGCTTCTTCACATACTTCACTCACTCGTTGCATAGCTTTTATATGTATTAGCTTCTTCACATACTTCACTCACTCGTTGCATAGCTTTTATATGTATTAGCTTCTTCACATACTTCACTCACTCGTTGTATAGCTTTTATATGTATTAGCTTCTTCACATACTTCACTCACTCGTTGCATAGCTTTTATATGTATTAGCTTCTTCACATACTTCACTCACTCGTTGTATAGCTTTTATATGTATTAGCTTCTTCACATATTTCACTTTGTTTACTGATAGCTTTTTCGAAACAGCGCACACTTTCAGACAAGCCGGTAACCCTCTGCGCTTCCCTTGGATTGTCAGATTGTGGGCTCTAGGTGCGACCTCTCATCCGATGTGCCTCTGCCATGCCTCTGCCATGCTGGTTTTCAGTTTCTGCAGCCTCTCCCTCTCAGGCAGCGCATCCTCTGCACTCTAGATCCTTCTCCTGCTGTGCGGATTAGCTCGAGCAGCATTTCCTATAGCTTCTTCTCCATCCATGTTCCAGCTGGTGCTCGGGCAGGGTACCGGACAACTCAGTGTATGCAGCTCTCTTTCATTACTGTCAGCTGTGCAGGTTTTGAATCTCCCAATCTGATTAAAGAGTTTCAAAAGACTAGACTGCAGCATAGGCTTCCCAGACTTAGTGATCTTTACTGGTCTTGGTCACTTATTCGTCCCAGTAGTTGATGTGTGATTCTGTATCTGTTGTTGAGGAAGCTGGTATGGGATTCTTTCATGAGTAATCATTACTTCTCCCTGCCTCTTCCTTATCTCAGTAATTAATGTATTGCTCTGGTTATCATGTTGGGGAATATTAAAACTGGATTCAGTACATGGATGAGGATGAGTCATGCAATAAACCATTAAGGCCTGATGAATGGCGGGATGTCACTGTTCCCAATGGCGTCCTCCCTTCTCCCTGAAGGTCGCATCCCCCCAGGTGTTACTCCATCATATAGCCGCCCCCAGGTTGAGGATGAGATAGTGGCTGCCATCCCCTGGCCACATAGAGACTCCCTCAGGAAAAGGAGTGAATACATCACTCAATTCATCACAGATATGAAGAGGGTGAAAGAAACGGTACATGGAGGTTTCGTAGGAAAAAGTGGTGATGCTTGTGATGCCTAATAATCTAATTTTTCCATGTTAAAATGGTACTCTCTGGGAAAAGATAGAAACCTGGGAGAGCCCAAACGACATCCATGAACCCATCATAGCCTTGCATACGGATACTAATATAAAGTATGCTTGAATCAGCAAGGAAGCCTATCAGTACCCATTGTGGCGAAAAGAGGAGTGAAGCAGGGGTGCCCTCTGGCACCAGCCCTTTTTGTGGCCTACATGGGGGACTACCAATACAAAGAGGAGGCTATAAGATCATTCCCACCGAAACTAGCCCAAGTAAAATTCAGAAGATTACTATACGCTGACAATCTCATTCTAATAGATCAGAGCCCTATCGGCCTGCAGCGTTAATTGGCCAATCTACTCAAATTAACAATCGAAAATAACATAGAAATAAACATCAAAAAAACGAAAATAATGATTGTGGAATGCTTAACCAAGAAACTGGAAAAACTAAATTGGTCACTGAATAACATGGATGCTGACAAAGTAAAAAAGTTTGAATATTTGGGAGTAGTTTTAGACAGTTCCAAAAAAGAAATCGCCATGCAAGAAGCTCTCCATCAGAAGATCAGGAACTTGGCGACGCAAGGAAAGGCGATAGACAGAAAATTCTCTCGCTTTTCCACCATCCCAGTCCTAAACTTTTATAAGTTGAAGGTCGTCCCAACAGTGACCTATGGTACAGAGGCTGTGCCTTACCTACCCAAAACAATATGGCCAAAATTGGAGGCCTATTTTTGGAGAACAGTGCTGGGGCTGCCGAGCTCAATCTCCGCCTCCTTGATCATGCGTGAATTAAGTCTACTCTCACTACAGGGCCCCCTAGACTGCAACACACTACTGCGCTACAGGAAATGTGTCATTCCAAACAGCACTTTCCTCCACGGTTTGGTTTTCAAAGAAACATGTGAATCAAACTGTAAAATACTAAAATCATGGAGAGATGACAACCTAGCGCTACTAAAAAGTGTAGAGTGCACAGAAGAAGATTTGATGAATAACCCAACAAGAGTACCAAATAAAAATAAAAGAATTGGACTGGATACACACTTTATCTGCGACGAGTAGCAGTAAAAGTAAACTTACATCTCATCTACCTCCTATATTGAACAAACTGAACGTGCTACAGAGCTATATCAAAAGGTTTCCCAGTCGATTAGCGCAAAACGCCATAATGAGAGCTAGATTGAACCTTCTTGACACCAATGAAATACGCCATATTAGAGGACTCTCGACAACCAACGTTTGCAGAATTTGCAGCAGCGAAAAAGAGTCAATCCGCACTTACTAATGTCCTGTCCCGGTACAGTGGACATTCGGTCTCAATACATGAAGCATTTCTTGACACATCCATCAATGGCAGAAGAAGAAACCTGGTGGTCAAGGATGATCAGCGGGGATAGAGTCTCTTGGCAAATACCTACTTTTAAAATTCAGCAGCAAATAATGGCAAACTGGGAACTAAACATGAGGCAGCGACTTAGGATCCGCCAGGTTTCTTTTTAGACGTTTTCTTTTTAGACATTTTTCTAGACATTTCAACAAGATACGATCTACTTAACTAAGCTACCATTCTACTAAGATGCTGAAGATGTTGTAAAAAAAACTATTTTATGATTAAATTCAACAATAAAAAATAAAAAAAATGGTCCTCCTCTTTAGTCTGAATTATTTTCAACCTTAGGTTAATGTTACCTTTGTAAATTACCTCTTTTCTTACATATATTATTTATTTTTCTGTTACTTTGTTTTGTCCCTGATATATGCGCCACTTTTTTACACTCGCATAAAGTGACTCGCCACTTGTTCTCATCCTTATGCTATTGCTCAGGCACCCTTCAATGGGAACCCCATCCTCTATCTGTAAATATGTCCTTTGTGAAATTGACATCCTAGTTTTTCAAATAAATACAAAAAGAAATTACAAATAAATAAATAGACAGTGGTAATACAGTTTGACATATTTTTATAGTTTGATCAAAATAAGGGCGGATTTAGTGTGGGTGGGGCAAAAGAGTATGAGCATGGCAGAAGGATGAGGAGTAAAGAAAAAAAGGTGAGCTGCTAAAAATATGTTGAACTAAATTACCATTACCAAATGTGTTGAAACCAGCCATTGGCTTCTAAAATAAGCACATGATAAATACATGCTTCTAATTGTCTGCTTTTAAAATGTTTTCCTTCAAATGTGCTGCTTTCTTAAATCTTGCAGTGGGGGTCTCTGACCTCTACACAAAAAACCGTGGTCATTTTAATATAAAATGTTTATTGCATAGGGGAGACCATGGGGGTCATTACGAGATTCGCGGTAGAGGGTTAAGGGGGCCGGTAGAGCTGCTGGCCCCGTTAACCCCCTACCGCCTCATTACGAGTTCCGCTAGCGGGACCCGCTAAGGACATTCTACCAGGCGTCCTTAGCGGGTCCCGCGAGCAGTCCAGCATGTTAACAACGGGCCCGTCATTAACGGCCCGTTGTTAGCATGCTCCCCATTCCCATTGAGCCCTATGGGGGTTCAAATAGGAATGGGGATGGTCCTGGTCCGGGTTCCTTGAATGGGGAAATACCAGGCCTTCCAAGGTCGGAATGGCCCAGTATTTCCCCATTCCAGGAACCCGGACCCGGTACCTGGAATGGGGGTAGCCATGCCGCGAATAGCGGCATGGCTACCTCCAAGGTCGTAATGTCCTCCCATGTGTGTTTGTGGTTAATTGCAAACATTCCTCTTTGTGCATTTACAACTTTTCCACCAAGTATTGGAAAAGTACACGGTAAAACAAAGGTGAAATTGCCTTAGCTCATCACTTTTCCACTTCGTTTGTAGGAAAGTGCGAATGTCTGCCATAGTTGCGGGAGTCATTTATAAAATTACACGATATGATAGGTTATTTATAACGTACATAATACTCAGAGGTTTTTAAGCGCAGACTCAGGGATCGAACCTGTGTTGCTCCTTGTCGTTTGCATCGAAGGAGAGCATGTTGCCGCTGAGCTATCCTCCCGAGACTCTTATGGAATCTTCCTGATTTTTCCAGATGGTAATTTCAGGAGGATCCCATAGGAAACTATTGCAGTACCGCTAGGTGGGAAATCCATGCTGGCATTAATGCAGCTGCATTTGTCCTACGGAGTGGGAAATGGAGGCAGATTTGGTAAACCCACACAGCTCCCCAACTCTGCCTGATGAATGCTGGAACTGAGGCGGATCAGAAAAAGTGGGGCAGTTAAACGTTTTACCGCCACTTTAACCTATCTGCCTTACATCAAAAATCACCCCAAAGTAAAAGAGGACCAAAACCCTCCTCTATCATCCTTTGAATTCAATTGGAACTGCTGCGATTGATAAAATGAAGAGCCATACAAACTGTACAGATCATATAGACGAATCCATCCAAAACCGAGTCTACGGTATGCGTTTTCTTTAAAGAAAGATTCTAGAGCAAAGTCATTCTTACCTCTGGTTTTGATCTGGAATACCCATGTGATGCTCCGGGGAAGAGTCAGGTATTCCATGGGTATGGACCAGCTTAAGGAGTGTTATATGTGATCACTCACTGGAGGCCAGAACAGGAATTGGAGTCTAGAGGAGAAGAAGCTCATCTGGCAGCTGACCAAAGGAGCTTGCACTCTCTGTCAGTACAAGAGAAGTTAGACGTCCAGGATGTAAACTTGTGGGGTCCAAACGTTGAACATCTTTGGGGGATCTAGCCTTCTTGCCAAACTGGGAACTTATGGACTTGCCGATTGGAGACAGCTTCCGAGGCAGAGTTATCTGCTCCTTGGGAGATTATGCAAGTTTGAATCAAGTATTTCTGTTCTACTCACAAGAGACTTAATGACCTGCAGGTGCAGCAGTCCACTTTGGCCATGGTAAGTGAAGTGGCAAATATGTTATTTGGCAAAGAGGTGGGTTTTAAGGACTTCACCAAATAGATCATCATGGGAAGAGTTTAAATGCACAAATGCAGAGCAGTGACATTTTTGGTCTTCAAATAGCAAATGTATAATCTCACGGCATCATGCATTGGAGCTTGGAACTTTAACAGGAGATTATCATAGGCAAGCAAGGCACACACGATTATAAAAGTTGTAATTTCCAGGTATACAGGTGCATGGCCATGCATAAAATAGAGCATTGTAAATATTACTCTTTCCGTAAATGGGAGCCATTGGAGGCCTCTCAAAAGTGGTGAAATTAAGCTATTAGGAAATGTGCACGTTTTCATTTGGCCGCATGGTACATTTGACCGAATTTGACCTGTACCCTTTGACTGAATAAAAAGGAACAAATTGGCTAATACATACCCGCATTTGAGGGACGAATCTGACGCTGCAGAGCTGCAGTCAAGCAGGGCGCAAGAAAACAGGTAAGTAGGGAAGGGGGTTTGGGGATCAGGGATTAGTGTGAGTGCATTTGTACCTTTGAGAATGGATCCCATGCGGGCTGTTTTTTTTCGAGCAGTTTGCCGCGATCAATTCTCAGATGGTCAAACACACCTAACCCGAAGTTAAATTGAATGTCCTAGAGTATAAGGGGTTCCTAGTGACTGTTTCGACAGTCTCAAAGTTTCGAATGCCAAAGGTTCTGACACAAAAGTGTGGAAAAAAAAGTTTCACATTTTTATTTTTTTTTATTTTTTTGAGGGGGTTCCCCCCCAAACCAATGTTTCTTTCTTTTTTAAACGCTTATTTACATATACTAAATTAAAATAAACCCTTTAATATTAAATAAATACATTTTAAACTTTTTCCGACACTTTTGTGTCAGAACTTTTGACATTCAAAACTAATTTTTTGAAACTTTGACTGGACACCGTATAAACCATGATGCAGCATTCTGAATCTTTGGTTAGAGCTAGTGTTTATATGCCTTCAGGCTGCAAGACAAAGGTTTACCAGACTCTAGTGTGGAAACTATGAGGGCATCTAGTTGTATTTGGTGATGTTATTTTGGGATACATGGTTGAACTTCACACAACTGGAAGAGTTTAAAGACAAACCACTGTGAAACAGCCACAGTCTGGGAAGTGAGCTTTTTGTGAGTGTCTTAAACAACTCTGAAGGCTCACATTGTTCCTTAGAAATTTTGATTTGAAGCCAAAGAAAACTAGGAACATAGCTCTGCTAGTGAGCTTTCTTGGAATCTGGTGCGGGTCCAACAGCATCTTTACAAAATGTGCCCCATTCTGTTTCACATCCTTTGATACCTTCCACTTGAGCTCTGCCCTAAGTCCATGCAAAGCAGTGTAGATGCTCTCCTATTGCCTGTTGTCTAGTGGCCCACAAATAAATGTTCCTGCTGTCTGAATTTGAATGAAATTAGAGTCCCTGGACCTTGGAAAGTACCACTTTATACAGATAGTAAGGAGTGTGTATAAGAAAACCTTCACGGACCCCGCAATCTACAGGCAAATTGGATTACAATAGCATCCTGAATTTGAGGCTCTGAATGACCTTTGTTAAACAGAAATCAGATCCATTTCAATAGAATGTCAAAGTCTAATGCCATTGATCTAAAGGGGTCAACAAGACGCTATGTTCCACTTTGTCAAGATTGCTGAAAGTGACTAAATGATCAAGTAGGAATCATTGCCCTTATTGGTGCAGGTGTCAACGTCATCACAAACAGGCAACTGTAAAGATTCATCCCCTTGTTTTCTGCAGAAATGTATTTCTCAATGAGTTGCTTGCTCTTGGATACCTATAGAGGAGCTGTAGAAGTGCAGATAGATGCTTTCTCACTAGTTATCAACCCCATCACCGCCGTCATACTGGAATAGTTGGAGAAGAGCAGTAAATGCGACACCATGTATACCACATCGAGTGTATGGGAGACGGTATGCACTCAGACAGCCATACAGAATGTACCCTAACATTGAGCCAGTGGAAGGATGCTGCATGGAAGGATGTCACCACGCATCATGGACATTATCGAACGTTAAGGGAAATCTGATGAGGGCAGAGTGATGTCATAAAGAGGATATATGAACCTATGCTGAAACGATATAAAATACTTAAGAGTAATGACGTAACTGAAGCGCCAAGAGAAACATGTACCTAAAGCTAAAGTAATCGTGGAAACAAAGAAGATTAAGTAACTTACTGGCCCATAGCTGTAAATATGCAGTAACTGAAGGTAGAAAGGAAACATATAGAGGCTTGCTATAGAGGAATATATAACGGGGCAAGGATGGCCATGATAGGAAAATGGACGCTGGCTCACGATGAACTTATGCAAATAATAAGGGGGGTCCTGGGAGACTCTCTGCCAGACATGAGTCCTGGTTACAAGAGCCTTACCCAGAGACTTTAGCTCACTATCTTTCACAGAGGAGAAATATCCTAAACATATCAGTCTTTGTCCTGCCCTGGGGCAGTCCAGCACCGAAATGCTACGCAATTCTCCTCTGAACAAGAGTACCAACAGAAACCCCAGACACGTGTTCCGGTCTGGTTGAACCTCATCAGTAGGGTGGAGCTGTGCATTTCTAAGAATAGTGAGCAAGGGGTCCATGTCTGGATTCCCCTAGTAACTTAGGGTGAGTCCCAAATTTACTTGAAATATGCAAACAACAAGGGGGTCCTGGGAGACTCTCTGCCAGACATGAGTCCTGGTCACAAGAGCCTTACCCAGAGTCTTTAGCTCACTATCTTTCACAGAGGAGAAATATCCAAAACATATCAGTCTTTGTCCTGCCCTGGGGCAGTCCAGCACCGAAATGCTCAGTGCAGGTAAATCAGAAAATGCAGCCAACGGTGGCTCATTGGTGCAGAGAGAAGGGACTGAGGGTTTAAAGATACAGACCACAAGTGTTGAGGGAGCCAAGAGGCAGTGCGAGGTGCAACTGGACATGCAGGGACCTGGGCCCAAGTTCAGAGACTGGCCAGGTGACCAGTGTGTAGAGCAGTCGGGACATCAGCAAAGGTAGAGGAAGAGAGAAAGTGGAAGTGAAGAGGAAGGTCTTGAGTTACTTATGGAACTGGAGGTGGTTCTGCTCGAGTTTGAGAGAGGCAGGGAGGCTGTTCCAGAGGGAGGCCCCAGCCAAAGAAAAAAGGGATCTGCCCCCAAATCTCTGCTTGAAAAAGCGACTGACCCTCAGAAAGTTGGAGGTGGATGAGCGGAGAGCTCCAGAAGGGAGATGTTTAGGAAGAGAGAGTTGGAGACAGTGTGGTACCAGGCCCCAGAAAGCCTTGTGGACGATGCAAAGGGTCTTGAACTTGATCCTTTCCGCCACTGGAAGCCAATGAAGAGAGTTCACAGCTGAAGAGATACAATCCCTGGGCTTGAGGCCCAAGACAAGTCTCGTAGTCCTGTTCTGGATAAATTGTAGAGGACAGAGAGTAGAGGCAGGAAGATTTAGAAAGAGGCTGTTGCAGTAGTACAGCCTAGAGAGGACCAGAGCTCTGGAGACAGTGAGCTTCTGGGGGAAAGTGAGGAAAGGAAGAATACCTCCGAGGAGGTGCAGCTGATAGTTTGACTTCTTAGAGATGTCGGAGATATGAAGAGAGAAGGAGAGGGTGGAGTCTAAGATGACTCCAAGGTTCTTAGCCTCACAGGTAGGAGCAGGAGGAGTGGGAGACCAGAGAGAGAGAGGAAAGGAGGGATCTGGTTTTCCAATGAGGAGGATCTCAGTCTTACTGGCATTAAGGCAGAGATCATTGGTGGCACATGATTCCTGAATTGCAGACAGACAGTCCAGAATGAGAGCCTGAAAGAGAGCCGGTTTGCCATCCGCATAACACTGAATGTTGGAGCAGAGAGCAGTGATGCAGTGGGCAAGAGGTGCCAGGTATTGTTTGATCAGCCAGGGAGAAAGGTTAGACCCCTGGGGAAAACCACAGGTAGAGAGGGAGATAGAAGAGAGGAAGGACCCGCGTCGGCCTGAGAGGGTCGATCAGTGAGAAAGGAGGTCAGGCAGGCCAGGGCCTGATCAGTGATACACAGGTTGAGCAGGATGGCATGATTGACTGTATCAAAAGCAGAAAAAAGATCTAGGGGAATGAAGACAGAATGAAGGTTGGAGTCAAGGTTAGAGATCAGGTCTTCACAGATGTTCTGGAGAGCAGTTTCCTTGCTTCTGGCCGCTCTGAAGCCAGGCTGGTGGTCATGGAGACAACCAACAGATTCAGTGTGCAGATTGAGCTGGGAGATAGCCAGCTTTTCCAAGAGTTTTCCCAGGAAAGGAGTGATGGAGATCGGGTGATAGTTAGCTGGAGAGGAAGGATCAGCCTCCTTAGGACAGGGTGCACAAGGGAGTGCTTAAGGGCAGGGGAAGGTTGCAGTGGCAAAAGAGTGATTGCAGAATTCAACCAAGGCTGAAGCAAGACTGTTGATGTAGTCCTTGATGGTTCTGGATGAACAGGGAAGAACCTGTTTTGAAGAGACTTTCATAGATCGGACTTGTCTAGAAACATTGTCTGGAGTGAACAAGGGAAAGGAAGAGAAGGGAGGAGGTGATGCAGCCACAGGCAGGCCAGGAGTGGAGGGGGAGAAAGAGAAAGAGATTGAAGAATCTCATAGATTGAAGAATAAGAAAACATCTGTAACAGCCACAGTGGTGGACAATTAAAAGTGTATGCAAAGTGGAGTGAGCAAGTCTCTAGAGGCCAAGAGGAGCAACGGCATCCAGAAAATTGGAAAATTGGCAGAAATAACAGTAAATAAGAGGCTGATATGGACAGATTTGTGGTCTCATCGCATTGTGACTCGGAAGTTGAAGACAAGGGCTATTCATTAGAGCCTCAGACAAAGATAGTGGTATGCTCACACACCCTTGAATGTTTCAGGACAGTGAGCAGGCTGCAATGTCAACTATAAATGGAAGAGTTTGGCTTATGGCCGACCAATGAGAGATGATGGACTAATTGTAAAAATAGGGAATTGTCTGACGGGATTGAAACACCTACGTTTCGTTTCAAACACGTGCTGCTAAAGAGTCGGAAGTCCAAGGTTGGGATAGTATACCAACCAATCAGTGGGTTTGAGGGACAACATAACATACAATTTTGAATAGTCCAATACACAGTTTTGTTTGTCTGCTATAATCAGTATTATACATATATAGAGGTAGTTTGAGGCATGGCCCACAGATAAGGAGTAGCCAATGATGCAATGATGCACTAATCTTTATATGTTCTATATGTAGATAGTTTCCCTTAACCAATCCCTTCCTCAATAAGTTTTATATTTTGCCACATAGGATGACATCATAGATGCCGCTAAATGGGGTAAAAGACCTTTGCATATTGAAGGTTAGTTGTGAGTGTGCATGGATCAGTCCGATGCCTGTCACTTCTCCCTGCTTTATTAAATGAGAATCAAGTAGTACTTATTTGGTCTGAGATCATTATTTGTAATTCCATCTAGCACAAAAGACACTTCAATGTGCTAGAGCACCAAGCAGCCACATGTCTTTAGTGATTTAGACACTCCGAGAATAGATTTCTTTAGAAGTGCAGCTACCAGAGTTTGGGACAACTGAATCAGACATGACATATAAAGCTGAAAATGTGTATGGTGTCATAGGGTAGAGATACAAAAGATAGGCTAAAAATGTAGACATTTTAAGGTTGAGACATATAGCTGGCTGAGTGAGATGAAAGGGGGTTATGGTAAATAAGCAAAAACCTGACATCTCGGCCTCTCCTAGTTACCAAACAAAAGGGTCAATTGTACAGTATAGAGGGTTTCTTATCCCTGCAACTGTAGGTTGGTGGGGAAATATGGTATCAGGAGATTAACCCTGTTGTTCTCTCCCTCTTCTACTCACAGAGTGACTTCCTCATAAACATATATATGTATATTCAATGAAAAAACTTTGTTAAAAGGGACGTTATGGTTAAATTGCGCTGCTAAAATCCTATCAAAATCAGTAAAAAAACTTTGTTAAAGGGATGTTATGGTTCAAAGTAAAACCGGAAAAACCCCTGAAATTCGGCAGTTATGGTAAGATAAGCAACCATAACTCGTGCCACCGTGCACTGCTAACACTAACACCCAGGACATCAAAGATGACATCACAAAGGTCATTAATGACTCACTGATTACATCACATGTGCATTTACTTTTCAAGAAAACTCTGTAGGAGGGATTCTTATAATGTTGACCAAAAAGTGTCAAGGATCATTTGAATAAATATCATGAGCTAATTAGTGAATTAAGCAATGCATTGATATAAATAGCATTCTATTATGAAGTTCTATCAGGTATACTAAGCAACTCATGCAGAAACTTAGGCAGTGTGTGCAGCATACATGATGAAGGTGCAATATTCATAATCTTGCCATGTAGAATAATGAAATGATAACTGCTTTCTTATTAGAGTTTTGCGTACTGTGAAACATGTAATAAGTAGCTAATAAAACCCACTTAATACATAATTACATGATTACAGACAAAACACAAAGAGACAACAACACATACAAATATGAGTATATACAGGGACAGAGAAGTAAGCAAAAAAGCAGAAGTAGTAGCAGAAAGAGTTCATAACTTAACTGATTGTCTTTATGCAGAGAAATGATTGCTCTGTTTCAAAGCTGCTACTTACTGTATGTATGTGTATCAAATGATGTCAGTGAACCCTAAGTAAAGGAGTGTGAGTACAAAGTATACAAATATGAGCATATACAGGGAAGGTATAGTAATGAAAATAAAACTATGAGAAAGTGCTGATAACTCTAATGATTATCTTCATGCACAGAAAGGATTGCTCTCTTTCAAGCCTGTGTCTTCCGCTATGTATATGTTTCATATGATATGACTTGACCCTAAGTCTACAAATATAGTACCTTTTCAATTTTTACTTCCTGACTGTTACTGAAGAAAACTATGTGGCTTAGATATGTCAGTAAAGGAAAAAAAGGGAGAGCCAGCCATGTGATGTCATCAGTGATGTCATCAATGACATTTGTGATGTCATCTTTGATGTCCTGGGTGTTAGTGTTAGCAGTGCACAGTGGCGCGAGTTATGGTTGCTTATCTTACCATAACTGCCGATTTTCAGGGGGTTTTCGGTTTTACTTTGAACCATAACGTCCCTTTAACAAAGTTTTTTTTACTGAATTTGATAGGTTTTTAGTAGCGCAACTTAACCACAACGTCCCTTTTAACAACGTTTTTTCATTGAATTTCATAGGTTTTTATTAGCGCAACTTAACCATAACGTCCCGTTAACAAAGTTTTTTTACTGAATTTCATAGGTTTTTAGTAGCACAAGTTAACCATAAACTCCCTTTAACAAACGTTTTTCATTAGCACGCAGACAATATACAAAGATGGAGTGTAAAAAGCAATTTCTCAGGGATGGCTTTACACAGAATGTTGCAAAGTAAGAATTTATGCTTGTTCACAGTGAAGGTCAGCTGCTTCCATTTTCTGCTCGCGGGCCGGAGTGGCCCACGACTCGCACTATAAGGTTCTATTGTTTTTTTACCTTGACAGACAGGGATCGTGCCAAAAGACTCCTTTTGAAGGAATGGTGCAAAAACGTAAGAGACGATAAGGATGACATTTCTGAAACTAAACCGCTTTTATATATTATATCACTATGAAAAAGATCGTTGGCACAGACGGAGTCATATTTAGGGACTGCATTACGCGTATACAATGGAAAATGCCAATATAATGTAAGTCACCCTTTAAATTATTTTATACCGGAATATAATAACAATAGCGTGACGTTAAAGCCTGGTTAAGATGTACTTGTTCGTTCAATGTGGCATATTGTTTGTACCACGCACTATCACCGCCGAAGTGGTCCGCTGGCGCTCAGACGGCTCTGAAAAAGGCAGAGGAGAGAGGGTGGATTAGTGGGAATAAGTTAACATACTCCGTTGCACTATCCTCGCTAGCAAATAGTTTCACGCCCTAATAAATAAAATGAATATTTTTAATGAAGATCGGCTCGTGAGACTAATTTATGTTTTTAAAACAGGTACATCCTTCCCTACTGTCAATGGCACGATTTTCAGACACCGGCCGACGCATTTTTTAACTGCCAGATGCAGCTCCGAGTAAACAACTTCATGACCCTCACCATTTTATGGGACAATCGCCAAGGACCAATATGCCCTTACACGGTACTAGCGGCTAGAAGCAGCATACCAACCGTTATGGTGGTCTAATGCCTCGTTGTTGGAACAGCCTTCTGATTATCAGTGCGACCACAGTCCTTCTTTTATCATAAACCAACACCCTGTGTAACGCAAATGAACAGCGCGTGACTCAAGATGAACTTTTGCAGATCGACAGCAAAGACAAATGCAAATCGCTGAATATTCTCTAAACATTTGATGTCAAATAAATGTACTTTACGAAATGTACAATCTTGCTGTTTGCTTTTAAATCACAGTTTCACATTCCGAATTGTGGCGCGCGGTGTTGTGAGATGATCTGTGTTGTTTTCCGGATTCTGTATGAAGTCGCGTAGGAGCAGTGTTGGCAACTCCTTAGTAAGAAAAGTAGCTATTGGCTGTCACAAAAGTAGCTAGAAGTAGCTAAATGACGTCATAATCTAATTTGCATAATTCACCAGGTGCATGATGGGTGATTGCCGAGGGCATGGTTGTTATAGCCTCTCATTGAGCTCAGCCCTTTTTGTAATGAAAGTCGCGACTACACAGATGCAAACTCATTACATCCATATGCATACATTCACATGCAAATGCACTAGTATTTAAATAAACCCCACAATGATTAGGTTGTTCTGTTGTCGCTTCTTAAACGTGTACTGCCATTTTTAATATGCTAGTATTTTATAATCCATAATGCCTCGTTGTTGGAACAGCCTTCCGATTATCAGTGCGACCATAGTGCTTCTTTTATCATAAACCAACACCCTGTGTAGCGCAAAGGAACAGCGCGTGAGTCAAGATTAACTTTTGCGGATCGACAGCAAAGACAAATGCAAATCGCTGAATTATCTCTAAACATTTGATATCAAATAAATGTACTTTACGAAATGTACAATCTTGCTGTTTGCTTTTAAATCACAGTTTCATATTCCGAATTGTGGCATGCTGTGTTGTGAGATGATCTGTGTTGTTTCTGTATGAAGTCGCGTAGGAGCAGTGTTGGCAACTCCTTAGTAAGAAAAGTAGCTATTGGCCGTCATAAAAGTAGCTAGAAGTAGCTACATGACATCATCACCTAATTTGCATAATTCACCAGGTGCATGATGGGTGATTGCCGAGGGCATGGTTGTTATAGCCTCTCATTGAGCTCACCCCTTTTTTGTAATGAAAGTCGCGAATGCACAGATGCAAACTCATTACATCCATATGCATACATTTACATACAAATGCACTAGTATTTAAATAAACCCCACAATGATTAGGTTTTTCTGTTGTCGCTTCTTAAACGTGTACTGCCATTTTTAATATGCTGGTATTTTATAATCCATAATGCCTCGTTGTTGGAACAGCCTTCCGATTATCAGTGCGACCATAGTGCTTCTTTTATCATAAACCAACACCCTGTGTAGCGCAAAGGAACAGCGCGTGAGTCAAGATGAACTTTTGCGGATCGACAGCAAAGACAAATGCAAATCACTGAATATTCTCTAGACATTTGATGTCAAATAAATGTACTTTACGAAATGTACAATCTTGATGTTTGCTTTTAAATCACAGTTTCATATTCCGAATTGTGGCGCGCTGTGTTGTGAGATGATCTGTGTTGTCTTCCGGGTTCTGTGTAAAGTCACGTAGGACTGGAGATGACTCGGCGCATTTGGCTACGCACCCTGTAACGTCACGGAGAGAGACGGGGAATATGAATGCTTTAATAATGTCAGGCTTAGGGGCGGGAGATATGATTTAGTGTTGCAAAAACAGGTCAGCCAGGTTGATGGGGCAAGTGATAGCATTATCACATAATGTCGGCGCACAGCAGCCTGTTTTATCGTTTGTTTAGTGGACAAAAAGTCGGGTAAGGCCCATAGGAAATTGTAATGTCAGCGGACATAAGGAGGGTTCTTAGAACACTTTCAACCTGACAACGAACAATACGAACAGCGTCGTCAGGACACCCCCATTTTGTTTATGTACCCACATTTAAGGACACCGCAAGTGTTCTTAGCTCAATTTTAGCTTGCTTACGAACAAAACGGACACATACTCCATCCTCGGAACACCCCACCATTTAGTTTATATAGAAAATTTCAGAACAGCCGTGTTGTCCGCAGACAAATCGAACACAACAAAAGCGTCTAGCACATAAAAAAAACAGAACATTGAACCTATCTCATACTCCCCCACCCTCCACAAACACTCTTACACACCAACACACTCCACTGAATACAATTTTTAATCCAAGTACCACTGCTCTGTCCACGGTCGTCGGCGAATGCAAGAAGGCGGGCGCCGCAAAAAATATGACACGCTTCACACACCACGCCGTCCAATCAGCGAACATGTCGCATGTCCGCAGACATCACACAAGCCGCTTGGCCAATTGGGGCGCTGTCCACGGAGCGAACAGGGAAGTCGGTCCGCGGAGCGAACGGAGATATCACTAATTTTTTTGCCTTACATTTTGGTCATTTAAAAAAAAACTACTGGACGGATTTACACCAAATTTGCAAGTTGGGGCTGTAGATGTGCGCAAAGTTTTTTCCCATTATGTCTATGGGAAAAAACAAAATTTTGGGACCCCACCTACAACTTTTCCCCCCCTGGACCAAACCTCTCCAAACTTTGCAAAAAAATTCAGAGTGGGCCATATACTTTGCAAAGTTTGGTGAAGATTCGTCCAGAGGGAGCGAAGTTATAAGCCACCCAAAAAATGCTCTTCCTATGGAAACACCAACTTAACCATAACTACATGGACGCTACCGCGTCCATGTAATACATATATATATATATATATATTCAATGAAAAAACTATGTTAAAGGGAAGTTATGGTTACAAGTAAAACCGAAAAACCTCAGAAATTCGCCAATTATGGTAAGCTAAGCAACCATAACTTGCGCCACCACCGGGCACTGCTAAGAATAGCACACAGGACATCAACAATGACATCACAAATGTAATTTATGACATCGCTGATGACATCACATGTGAAATTAATTTTGTTGAAAAGCCCCTACAAGGGGTTGTGTTGATAATGTTGGTAACAAGAATAGCATCAGCTATTTCCATCCCTGCTCCCCAAGAACCACCCTGGAGGACCTACACGACAGAAAAAGTGCTGTACTTACAAAGACAATGAAGACAACCAAAAATATGAGGTAGAGGAAGTGCCTACCTCTAGCACCCAGAGAGAATCATGGGTCTGGCAGTTATATACCACTGTTGGGAATGTACCAATTGCTAAAGCTACCAAAGTTGAAATGCACTGAGTGCAACTTTGTACTCAGTCATGGATCACCTGTACAGTACCCCTACGGGACCACCTCCATGCACCGCCACACCAAATCCAACCACTGCAATGCTCTCATAAAGGTTATTCCTTTCTTAGCAAGTAGTAGGCTGTCTTCCTCCACCTCATCTTCCTCAACCAATACTGTAACCACACACCCTACTTCTGTGGGACACATACTCCCAGCAGCTAACTTACAAGCAATAAAAGAGGCTGTCGATGCATATACTTCGAATACAACAGTCCTCTGTATTTACTGCAACACACCCTCTGCAGGGGGAAGCAATTTAATTTCGAAGTGCTTTGGAAGCTGTAATCAAGGAGGATGAGAAACACTGCCCCCTACCATAGAAGTAACAAATGTGCAACATCTTCCCCTGTTCACCTGCCCCTTCATATTAGTGCTTGGTGCCTCTTGGCGGTCGAAAGTGGAGTGAAGTGGTCCTTGGTGGTCACTCTACGTGCTGGCAGTCTGTTTTCCATTGCAAGCCCGGAGGTGGCGTTTTGACACAGGAACCTGCGCCTGCCTATAACTAGTCGGAAACAGCACAGAGCGCGCACGGACGAAAGTGGAGTGAAGTGGTCCTTGGCGTTCACTCTACATGCTGGCAGTCTGTTTTCCATTGCAAGCCAGGAGGCGGAGCTTTGACACAGGAACCTGCGCCTGCCTATAACTAGTCGGAAACAACACGGAGCGCGCGGATGAGAGTGGAGTGATCCTTGGTGGTCACTGGTGGGACAGGGTGGATTGGTGCCCCCCTGTCCGCGAGAAAGGAGAGACAAACCTGCTGGATCAAAACTCCTCGCCACTGACTACTGGGAAGTCGCGGTAAGGAGAATTAGAAACTTTGTCTTTAATTATCTTTTTCTTTGTGCATGTACGTCGTGAGCCCTGTGATCGCTGTTGTAGTCGCTGGATAAACACAAACACAAACAACATAAGACGTAAGATCAAACTAAGGCTCAAACTCCCATTGCGTACTAAACCTGCACATAGCCTCTACCAGCTTCCAACATGAGGACCGGATCATTGACTAAAACCCGCGCACAAGTAAAATAGCGGGCTCGCACAAGCAGCGTTAGAAGAAATACAACCGTCAACAAGTCTAACAACGCTAGCTGAGCAAGCAAGCGATATTTACGATAATGCCGCCCAGAAGGAAACAATTACACCTCATCGCGGCAACCTCACCACGGCAGTGCGAGACACGCTAACCCCCTCCCACACACACCAGGTCTCTAGGAGTCTGAAAATCAGCACCAGTGACACATTGTATGGCGAACAGACAATAAGTATACTGTCAGATGAAGAAGCCGATGATGACAGGGAAGAGACCTTTGCAAGTGAGAGTGAAATGGAAGGGTTACAGGAGGCAGATTGTGCGGAAACCCATAAACACAGCAATGTAACCAATCTACAGAGTCGCAAGCTAAGTGAGTCAGAAACAACGCGAGAAGCCGCAAGGATGGCGGAAGCGCAGAATAGAGAGCAGACTCAAAGCTTAATCAGGGAGGTCCAACAAAGCTTAAGGAGACGCCCTGCCTAGCAATGATACATTGCTCACAAATACATGAAAGCCCACCACAGGTGACAAAATCTAGCAAAGCTACAAATAGGACAGGGGGATCTACCCCTCCCGCCAAGAACTCATTAGACCTGGTATTAGCTTTTTGCAAAACACATGTGGATGCAGGATTTCAAACCACGAAAAGTAAGGAGATCCCCCAATGCCACTATAAAGAGAGGCACGTCCAACTGGAAAAACTGACGAGGAAAGTCGAGAACCCTAATACCCTAAACAAGGAGCAGAGCGGGAACAGCCTTCTTGAAAGCAATAAGTATACACCAGAGACGGCGACGAAGGAAAACTCCACTAGTAAAAACGCCTTTTCAGAGGGGGAAGCCACTTGTCTCTCACAAAAATTTGGAAAATTGCCACGTCCCGTCTCGTCTTTAAAGCTGTTGGCTTCGCTAAAAGTTGCAGAGATGCACAAATCAACTCTGGGAACCCATAGCGAACTGAAGACAAGAAAAGATGTACAGCCCTCAAAAGATCGACCGGCGTATGATGACAGCATGGATAGACGGTCACCAAGTGCCTCACTAATAGCTTGGTGCCTCTTCCCTCATTTCCCTCCTCACCTTACGTTCTAACCTCTCCTGCAAAAAAGAAAATACATCAAACTACAACAAAAGGTAGGGTCCTTTAGGAACCACCTACAATAGTTAAAAAACTAAAATAAATATCTTATAGGCTCCATCTATTTTGCATTTCTCAGTAAAGTACATAGACTTGTACTTAGGAGACCCCCGGCCAGCCCATAGAGCCGGGGTTTGCTCCGAAGTACTTTAAGACGAGATAGCTGCACCTTGAGATTGATGGGATGCAGATGTATTACTCCAACACCAATCAATAAGGACAACTCAATGGTTTGGCAAAGGGAGTCCGTTTAATGGCAAGTACAAAAAAAGGGGAGTCATGGCAATCAGCAGTGATGCAATAGTCCGTCTTACTTCAACTCCAATGAACTTCATACAAACAGTGAAATCTACACTCAAAACTCATCATAATTGACGTGTTACACTTAAAAACTATCGTGCAATTCTATTGGCTAGGAAAAGGTAACTTTAATATAGGTACTATATCTGTACATGTTAATGGAGTGAGGGGATTGGGTAAATACTGTCAGGTGGGCATCTAAGCCCTTCCTTCAAAAATGACTACTTTAGACCTCACTAAAAGTACGACGTCCCATTCGTCCTACTAACTATAGGACCCTACATTATTTGGTCCATTGTGATTGGGTTGCCCCCAACCCCATGCATACATTTCCACTTTGCTTAGCAGCATGCAGAACGGTCAGCCAGGTGCAGGGTGCCCCCTCAGCTACCAGGCTTTCCTCCAATTAAGGTTCCAATCAATCATTGCTTCAGCAACTGTGTCAATTATTTTACTGTGGTTGGCCTTGAAACTGTATCTTCTGTCTAGAAAAGTTCTGATATCTCTGTCTGGGCAGATGCTAAGCGTAGGTGTGAACCCGTGCTCCTTCTCATTCGGCTGGTCACGTGCTATCCACACCGTGAATTTGTCTAGTTTTTCTCAATTTGTGCATTTAATTCTTATTCGGCTTGCCACCTGCCTACGCCTCCTTATCTCAACCTTTCAAAGACAGGATATTCTGTTCTTAAGTTTAAATTATATGTAGCTACTGTTCGTTCCTTCTATTGGTATGACCTTGTCTCTCCTGGCACGAGTTGCATCTGCTGAGTTTCGTTTCAGCCGTCTCTTCTCATTTTGCTTAGAATATGAATCTTGTCGTGTTTGGCCTCTAGTAACCTGAGTTGATTCTGCTTTTCGTGCAAAGTGGAATCGCACTTATAACATTGTGCTTTGTTTTGAGGTAGATTATGTATAATGGCGCTTGCCGCACTATTCTTCTACTTAGCAGAGCAAGCTGCACTGGTTTCTTAGCTTTCTTGCGGTTCCAAGCATATGTACAGGCATTAGCTGGTTGAATATCTTCATCCTGCTTACTGATTAAGCTTCTTTGTGTTTCAACATCGTTCTCTTCCTTTGGGCTCATAATATCTTTATTCATGGTGTTTCGTCTCTGTGTGTCATTTTTTGGTTGTCATTTCTTCTATCTGTGAGTCTGTCCGGGCTCCCGTGACGTCACCATTCTTCTTCTATTAAGGCCTTTTTGGTTTCTTCCTGGATGGTACTTAGGCAATCGTCATTTTGTCTCATTTGTTGGTAGGGTTTTCTCAATGGATACCTTACTGTCCATGGTTGTCTGGGATTTGGTACTTCAATAGGTGTTGCTGTTCTGATGGATACTGGGCAGAGCCCTACTGCGGCTCTCGGCTGGTTTATTTGCTCATCATACGTCACATATTTTGGTGTGAACATTCCTGGTACTTCAAAATGGGCAATTGGAGTGCAGGCATTATTTGGGACCTCCTCTACACTCCCCCCTCTGGGCGACTCATCGACCACTTTCACCTCCTTCTTTGGATTCAACTTACTTGATACTTCTGTATTTATCTTCACTCCATCGCCTGGGTTCATTCCTTCTTAATCTTCTGGATCTATACATGATGGTTTGAAAAAGTGTCTCTTCGGAGTCCATATCTTTATTACTCCCTTCAGGCTTCCTGCTGTTCTTACATGTTCGTCTTTATTCCATGTCATGAGTTGACATTGTCCATTTGGGCTACAGTAAACCCATCTTCCTACATCATTTCTGTGTTTCCTGGGATAGAGAAACTTTGTACCTTCTGGCGCGTGCCTGCTGGCCTTCACAAAGTCTCTTATTTCTTCATCAGTCAGCATTTGGGCTTCCATCCTGGCTTGACATCAATCATGATCTTCATCCCTATGGCTTTCTTCGCCGTTTTCTGGTATTGCGAGATTATTATCTTGATAACACAAAATCCTAGTAATATCATCACTAGCAGGGCTCCAAGAAACTTGAATATGTCTACCATCTATTGTGGGACCCACGAGAATAGGGATCCAAACCAGATATCATCATCAACCTCGTCAGTTTCGTCGATCATCTGGTTCTGTAGCTTCGTCAGCATACCTATGGCTTCTGTTAAAGTTCCATTTTCCTCGTCATGAGAAGGTATAAATGTGCAACATGATTCTCCAATTTTTGCACAAACTCCTCCATCCATATCTGTGATCATGTCAAGGACCTATCTGTTCTGGAGAGTCATCAGTCGGATGGCTCTTAGCTCTTCCTTGATTGCATTGAATCCTTTTATGGTCGTGTTGATGGTCTGTAGTAACTCCCATCTGGTTATCTGCAACCATTTAGTATTTACTCCAACTTGGATTCTTGGCATGAAGAGCGTCGGGAACACTGATGAGGTCAGGCTGAACAGCCTGTGTTCAAATGGGATAACATGAAAGGCTTCTTCTGATTTAGCAGAGAAGTAATTTTCTCTCTTCATTCGAGTTATCAGTTCCACAGATCTCTTCTTTCTCAGTTGAGCATCTGCTTTCGGGAAACTGTCAATATTCAGGTCACTTTTCGGGATCACTAATGCTGGAGCGTGGACATTCACTATGGTGCATATGCCTCCCCAGTTCTTTGGCAGTCTGATGTATGCTTTGGATCTGCATGCCCAATAATGATCCATAATCACTACAGTTCCATGTACCATTCCTGTAGCATCGAAAACTTGTTCACATTTCTTATTCTCTCCCATCTTTCTAGTGCCATTATTCCTGAAACACAATTTTGGGCTTTCCTTTTCTGTAAGGTTCCTCCTCTGTCTTCGACCCAGGTCAGTAGTTTTGCAAGCTTTAGCCATAATGGTTTGCATCCGTTTCGCACTATGTTGATGGTTGGCTCATAGTGACCGAAGACCATCAATGCTCGGCATATCACTACTCCTTTCTCCCATCCGTCTGGTGAAAGCACTGTTCCCCAAATTTGCATTTGGCCTCGATTCTTCCATCTCCGAGCTTCTTCTGGAGTTTTTCCTTGGACATCTAGTTTCTGGTTTGCTTCTCTTCTGATCTCTGCTCCTTTAACTCCAGGCCTCTCATATTTGATCACAATGTGTTTCGTCTTTCCATTGTTTTTTGTCTTTATGTTCTCTACATAATCGTCTTCATTTGGATCAGTTGCTTCAGTTGCCCACTTCAGTGAGGCATAACTACCCATGAACTGGCCTCTGTTCTTACACATTGCCACGTGTGAGAGACAGTGTGCTGTCTGGACATCGATTTCTACAGCTATGAAGATCTTGGATTTCCCAATGCTGTATGGTAGGAGTGCACAAACAAAGCATTCCCCTTCAGAATTTTGTCTTCCAACTTCTTTCATGTGCTGGTACCAAATGTTGTTTCCCAGATGTGCTGTGCTGTCCAGGTAGTCATTGAGTTTGTTGTCATCTCCATTCATGCTTCTCTTGATTCTTAGTGTTTTCCTGTAGTTTGCTATAACTACATCTCTGAATGCATCTGTATGGCTCTTTCTTGCTGGGGGATTTTCAGGTATCCCATTCCATGGTGCATGCTTCCTCATCTGTGCCTCTCTTTCCGTCTCCTCATACATCTTTCTCCTGCTGGTTACAAATTTCCATGCCAACCAGCCTGACACTGGTCCGGTGTATGTTTGGATTGTAGAACTGGTACTTGTCCCTTGCGTTGGAACATATGTGCTTGTTAATACAGTCTCTGCGGTTTTGTTCTTCAGTTCCTCTTGCAGTTTCCTCACTCTGGATATGCGCGGAAATAATTAGTCTACTATTAGTTTTGTCTGTGCAAAGCATTTCTCAGAGTTTCTGATATGACTGCTTCTGTTGGTTTTCCTCTTAACTCTTCTTGTTTTCTCACAACATTTTCTGTGAAGGTTCTTATGGCATGCAGTCTCTCCTTTTCTACTGCTTTGGTTTGTAATTCTGCAGTCATTGACACTAGGCCTGTTTCGTATGCATTCAGTGTTTGCATGCGTGTAGTTGTCAGTGATATTACTTTGTTCATTCCTTGCCAACCCTGTCTCTGGCTTTTCTGTTTGTTCGTGACCACACATGTGTGTGTATCATTGCTAATCACATCCATTTCAAGTTCATTCACTCCGCCATCAGATCTTCTAGGGACTGGAATGACTATATAAGGTCTGGGTACTTTTGTGAGTTTTATGCGTGAATCATTAGGTGGGTGCACTCAAATTGGAACGCTTTGTGCACCAATAAAGAATGCAGTTCTGATTGGTAATGACAGTAAAACAATAATGGATATAATGAAAAGGTACATTATGCCCCTGTAGGTGAGGCAGCAGCATTTTCTTCCAGAGAAGCAGGGGTGCCTCTCTTCTTGTGGGAGGACCAGATTGCTGCTCTGGACCCCCATCTCGATCATTCGCCAAATGTCAAAGTTATTAGTCCCTTAACCAATATCGGGCCTCATTACACGGACGGCGGTAACCATGGCGCTATTAGCGCCATGGTTGCCGCCGGTATTTTACCAATTCCACCTTGGTGAATGGGGGAATTACCACCCCATTCCAAGGTTGGATGGGCGGTAATTCCCCATTCACCAAGGCCATTCCCCATTCCAATTTGAGCCCCCATAGAGCTCAATGAGAATGGGGAAGGAGCAAATAACAGTACCGCTACTAGCGGTACCGTTATTTGCCCTGAAGTCCCTCAGCGGGTCCCTTCCTTAACGTGTGGTCTGGCCACATGTTAAGGATGGGACCCGCTGAGGGACCTCGTAGTATGGCGTTAAGGGATTACCGGCACCTGTGCCCTTACCGGTGCCGGTAATCCCTTAGCGCCATCCGTGTAATGAGGCCCATCGTCTTCCCAGTTCTGAGTCTAAGAGTGTCAGGTGTTCCACAAGTGTCCCCCTTCTTGCGAGTGACAAATTGTCTCTTATGTCAGGATACAGTTCCTTTGCTAGACTATGGGAAAAATCAAAATAAAATAACACTTTAGTGAGTCCCTTTACTGCGCATGTTCAAAATAGGTAAGCTCCCCATCCACTCCTCGGATTTGCTTCAGTCCTGAGGACATAGTGTACGTTGATCAGTTCAGAGGACTAGGTAAAAAATAACAAATAGGACGCTGGGAGTTCTTGCCACTGCTTCCTTGATCTGTCCCTCGGCAGAAGGCTTTTAGAATCTCCTCAGATAGCTCCGCTGATGGTTAGAGAGTTGCACTTGGAGCACAATTCCGTGTAGGAGCATTCCCATCTGTGCAATATTAGCTGGGTCTCTGATGAAAGTGAGAACGTCAACATCGATTGGTCCCCCCACTAGCTCTGGAAAGTCAGTGATTAGGAGAAAGAGGACATTATGGGCCAACCTGGTGACTTCTGGTGAAAGGGACATCCGTCCTGTCTTGCTGAGGTTCAGGATTATATGGTTTCTCCTAAATGTGAACAATGTCTGCACTGTCCGGTCGCGTGGAGTGCAACTAGAATAATTATTTTATTTAAAAGATGGCTTAAATGTTCTGTATTTGCTGGGTCTTGAAGAAATGTGAGTGTATCTGTTGTTCTCCCAATAAGAGTTTGACAGTCTTCGATTATGCGAAAGAACAGTATGTTGAGGAGCTCATCTATTTCCGCCTGTGTTGGGAACATTTGATTCCTTCTCACTGTACTCAGGGAGTAGGATAAATTGTTCTGCAATGACAGTGAGGAGTTGTCTTATTGTCTTTTCATTTTCAGAATCTTGAAGAAAGTCAGTGACACTGGTGAGCCTCCCTACCAATGACGGATATGATTTTAGCACTAGATCAAAATAGGTGACCACATCCTTGGTGATGCCATTACTGCAGGACGCCATAAGTGATTCCGAATAGGGTCTCAGTGTGGAACGAGTCGGGATACTGTATTTGCTTCCAATGTAAGTGTCCTCAGTCAAAATTTGGCATATTCTTTTCTCATCAAAGCTTAAGAGTGCCTCAGTCCAAAGTTCAATAGGCAACAGACTGTGTTGTGGCTTATATGTGCAATTTTTCTTCACCCTGCAACATGGATGCACAGAGTGTCCATTTTATATGTCTTTATCCCGTTTTTTGCTTAGAAGACGTGTCCAATTTAAGCCACAACTTGCAACAAAAAAAAACGTTGTGTTTGTCTGGCTGGCCATGCGTCCTTCTTCTGCGTCATGGATCTCGTATGCACGTGCTGTGGTTCTTACCCGTCGCTCATCGATTCCTCTCATTGGGGTGCAGGCAGAGAGCCTTCTCCGATGTAGGGTTTAATATCGCAGAGAAAAATCCAAGCTCTCCTGCCTTGTAGTTTCACAGCGATTGGAGTGCAGTCCTCTGCTATAAAAGGACCGTTGAACCTTGGCTCGTTCCACTTTTTCCTTGTATGATTCTTCACAAGGACGGCGTCTCCAGGGAAGATGGGTGGAACACGTAGACCTTGAACTTGGTCTGTTGTAGTGTCTCCTTCTGTGTTCTCTGCTGCTCTGCACCCTTTTCGTCGTCGCTGCAGCTGGTCTGAAATTACAGTAAGGCAAGATGTCATGCAGTTCAGATAGTTTTGTATTTCAGACCCTAAAACCTCTCCTGTTGACTAGGCATCACATCTAGTTCTATCTCGGGGTGTCAGAGGAGTTCTCATTCTTCTTCCTGTAGCTATCTCGTGTGGCGTAAAATGATGGTCGGACCCGGGTTGGTTCCGAAGTGCATACAGTGCCAGTGGAAGGCAGTGCAACCATCCCTTCTTTAGAGTAAGCTTCAACTTGGCTATCCTTTCCTTTAACAAGCCGTTGAGCTTCTGACAGATTCCATTACCTTGTGGATGATACACCGACGAGAACTTGTGCTTTATACCAAGCAGCAAGCTAATCTGCTCGAACACTGCATTTACAAAGTGAGGGCCATTATCTGATCTCATGACCTCACACACCCCCCACCTGGGGAACACTTCTCTCACTAAGAATTTGGCCGCACAGGTAGAGTCTGGGTGTGTACATGGACCTGCCTCAATCCATCTAGAGAATGGACACACCACAACAATTAAGTATCTGTACCCGTTACATACTTGAATCATGTCGACGTAATCGACATACAAGTGTTGAAAAGGCCCATTTGGGCTTGGGATGACTCCTCTCATTACTTTTAATGTGTGCCCAGCCGTGAATTGCTGACAGATTATACAGTTTACCATAAAGAATGCAACGTGCTCCGCTAAATTCGGTATGAACCAGTCTTCTGCAAGCGTTCTCTCTTTTGTCAGGGTAATGTAACTGCTCCAACGCTATTTTTAATAGGGCTACAGGCATTACTGGTTTACCAGTGTTGTCTTGTCACCACAAGCTGTCAGAGGGGTTTAAAGAACACCCTTGACGTTTCCACAGGTTCTTCTCTTCCTGTGGTGCCTCCCCTTGGAGTTCCATTAGCTGTATTTGCCACAAATTACTGTAAATTTCAGGTGCAGTTTGTGTAACAATCATTCGCTCGTTGGCATGGATAAGTTCCACTTCCATGATTGTTTCACCTTTGGATGCCATACGCTTGGTTTCCGTGTCTGCTGCTTGATTCCCACGTGAGATAAAATCTGTCCCCTTCGTGTAGACGGCGCATTTCATGACCGCTAGGCCCCTTGATCAGCCTATCCAATAAGGCTGCGTGCTACACTGGTGTGTCATTTGCTCGGAGGTAGCCCCTCCTTTTCCAGCGTGCTAGGCCGGCGTGCACTTTCGACGTCACGTAGGCAGAGTCACTTCACGCCGTTACTTCCTGGTCTGCGTGATTCTCAATGGCGAGTATCAACTCCAATAATTCTGCAGCCTGTGCTGAACAGTGAGATGGTATTTGTGCGCTAATAAGTACTTGGAATTCTCCATTTGCTGTGTGTTTCATTACAGCAAAGCCTGTATATCTTTGTCCATCATTTTGATCGATCCTCGAAGACCCATCAATAAAGACAATCTCTCCTTCTGCCAAGGTATTTTCTTCCACCCTGAGGATTTCATCGTAGAATTCTTCATAATTTGCACAGTCATGTATTGGCTCTCCTTCTGTGACTGGCTCTGCTATGAACATAGCTGGGTTTACTATCTTACATCGGACTATTTTAATCGATGGATTTGATATGATCACTTCATAAACAGAAGCTCTCTGAGATGTCAATGTGCCCTTTGGTTTCTTTAGAATGGCAAATAGTGAGGGCTCGACGTACAGCGTCATTGAGCATCCCATTACAATGGTTGTAGCCTTCTCTATGGTGAACGCTGCGGCAGCTAAACTTTGTTCACACAGGAAATGACCTCTCATTGCTGGGTCCAAATTCCCACTGTCATATGCCAGTGGCTTGTACCCCAACGTGGTTCTCAGCATGAGTACTGCTGTCATAACGCTGCCATTTGTGTGTGAAAACAGGTAGAATTCCTCTGCATAATTGAGAGTCCCACGAACTGGACTGTACAAAAAGCTCTTTTGAGTTCAGCAAACCCTTTCTTCATAGTTTCAGACCATTCAATCTTTTCTTTCCCCACTTGGGCCTTCTTTAGGGCCTGAAGTAAAGGCTTAGTGTAAGAGCTGTAGTCGAAGACCCAAGCCCTAACGTAGTTGCATAGGCCTAAAAAGCTGTGCATCTGCTCTATCGTGTGTGGCTTAGCTGTGTTCAGTATGGCTTCAGCCCTTTCTGGGGTCACCTTCTTTCCGTAGTGTGAGATCAGCTGGCCAATGTATAGCACTTCTTGTTGACAATACTGTAACATTTCTTTGTTAACTTTACATCCTTTCTCAGCCAGTATAGTCATCAGCTGAACAGAATCGTGCCTGCATTGTTCGTCTGTTGTGCTGCAAATTAGGATGTCATCCACATATTGCAGGACAACACTTTCTAGTGCGATATTGCTCAAGTCCATATGCAGGACTCTGTTAAAAATAGAAGGAGACTAACAGTACCCCTGTGGCAGCCTTGTGCTTTTCAGACTCATTTGTCTGAACACAAATGACGTCAGATCCTGTGAGTCACGATGCAACAGGATTGAGAAAAATGCATTTTTTAAGTCAATCACCGTGAAATATTTTGCCTCTACGGGTATGTTACATAGAATTGTAGACTGGTTAGGGACTAGAGGGAACTCAGCCTCAACAATATTGTTTATTGGGTGTAAATCCTGGATTAAACGTCAAGATCCCCATTTACGTTTTTTCACAGGATACACTGACGTATTGCATGACGACTCTGACGTCACTAAGATGCCTTGCTCTATCATAGCCGAAATTGTCTTAAAAATCCCCTAATCTGCCTCTCTGGACATGGGATATTGTCGGGCTTTTGATAGAATTGCTCCTGGTTTCAATTTAATCTTCACTTCTCCAACCCCCTTCAAGAAGCCTACGTCATAGGGGCCTGTAGTCCATACTGAGACAGGCACATGGCTATGTCATAAGCAAAATTTTCAGGACGATTTAGTGCCAACATCATTCACTGAGGTACTTCTCTTTTAATCATCTTTATCCAAAAGATGAAACTCACTTCCACCATTGTCTCTCCCATATCTGTTTGCTCTTCAAACAGATCGTCATCGGTGACGTCGGTCACTCGATATCCTTCTTCAATGGCGATCACTGTGTACCATTGCCGGCCCTCGTCATCATAACCGTCAATTTAGCCCACTCTCCCTCGCACTGCAGCTGTGTGTATCATCAAGGGAAATATGTGTCCCTTCTCCTCATGCATCGGTATTCTGGGTCTGAATAAGAACTCATCAGGGGTTCTCATGATTTTGTCTGCAAGGCCTGGCAATCCTGCCATAAGCACACGCATGCCATATGCAAAAATGTCTGGTTCTAATGGTATGGCCCTCATGACTATGTGTCCTGAGTATGCTCTAATCATTTTGCATACATTTGAGTAGTGCATTCCTGGAGTGGAACATACTGTGCCCTCCTCCGTGAATGAGATTGTCATGTTTAATTTTGTCATTAAATCTCGACCCAAAATGTTTACTGGGGTCTGCCAAGAATATGATGAAGGTACATTCATTTCACATTCTCCTATGGAGACTGGAAGTGCATTTGTGAAGGCAACACGACTGGTAGCTCCTGTAAAACTCTGAGCATCTATGGCCTCGCCGGACAAGGAAAACTTGCCTTCACATATGCACGTATGCACGAGTGTGTTGCACCCGTGTTAACTAAGAAGGAATATTTGTATCCCCTATAAAGACATTGACCCTAGGTTCCCTGTGAGGGTCTGATGTCACTGATAGGATAGAACACATCAGGGTTCCTAGTGAGCTGTCCTAGTTTATATACAAATTTGGCCCACTGTGTGCTGGTGAATTTCCCCCATTCCCATTGTTACTTCCCATTCCAGGGTTCATGGTCTGCTCCGTGCCCATCGTCTGTGACAGTTGCTTTGGTGCCTGTTGGGATTGTCCTTGTGGAAAATTCCCCATGCTCTGAGGCTACACGCCTTCTTGCACTCCTTGCGCTTATTGTTGCACTGTGTGATTCTGCGCAACACCCTGTTGAAAGACTGCAGGTGTGTTTGTCATGCCTGCTCCTGTCCCTTGGCCATTCTGCGTCATGCCTTGATTTCTGCAAGTGCGCGCCAAATGCCCTGTCATTCCACACAGCCAACAATGGTCGGATCATTTGCCCATTTGACATACCTTGGTTACCATTTTTCATATTTTAAAAGCCTCCTTGATTATTTTGGAAACCTCCCTGATTGATCTGCCATCCTCTTCCCCTAAATCCTCTTCCCCTGGGATAAAACCCTGTATTGCCCTGATTAGTCATCTGTGGACTCGTCACCTGCTGCATGCTCGATTCAGCTGCGCTAGTTATCATGGCTCCCTCAAGAGCATATTTTGACAATTTCTTTTGCACCAATTTCGCTTCCTCACCCTTTCAAGCGGCTTCCTTTTTGCGATTCGTTTCTTGCAGCTGTCTACAATAATGTGCAATGGTCAACTGTATTTCAGCCCAAGGTTTGGCTTCAATTCCCACCAATTTCTTGAGTTGTTTCTGCACCGACTCGGGCAGCCCTTGGCACAATATATGGTAAAACACAGGTATAGATTTCGTCGAGGATTCATGAGTCTCGAGCACCCATGCGTCTTGAAAATTCTGTATGTAAATTAACGTCATTACTTCATTTTTCGCATCATTATAGCTCCCATATCGGAAGTATCTGGGTATAGTACTCGTAGCGCTTTCCATACTGCAGCTCTACAGTTGTTAAATGGAGCTCTGTTGTGCACGGTATTAATTGTGGTTACGCCAGAGTAGCCTGCTCGTGCCCACACATCGCCTGCTCTCTCACCAAGTATGGCGATTAGGAGATCCTTAATGTCCCCTATAGCTAACGTGTTTCCCCCTGTCATTTTTTCTAACTCATGTATCCACTTTCTGGCTCCTGATGTCAGCATTGGCAGCTTGTTTTTCAAATTTTCTCGATCCATGTGTGGCCATGGAATATATTGTGGTCTTATTCCCCCCTTCTCGAGCAACGTAAATTGGGATGCATAGCCCTTTCTCTCTTCTCTCATTGTTCTTCTGTCTATTGTAGGGGTAATATTCCTTCATCGCTGTCTGCCTGGCAATGTCCTGAGCCTGTCCACATAGGGCGGTGATGATACCCCTCTCTGACCATGAGATACTTCTTCATGTCGGTCAGACTGTGTGGCTGACTCTGATACCCTCGGTGCAGACTCGGAAGTGTCTGACCTTCTTATTCCTTTTTCCCTTGGGAGTCGCATTTTGCTCCATCTCTCTTCCTCATTTTCCTTGCGCTCTTCCCTTTCCGAGTCAGACATTGTCTGTACCCAACTAGTGCCTCTCCCTGTGTCTTCCTTACTCCTACTTATTTCTAATCTATCCCGGGATAGGTCTCTATTCCCACTACTTCGGGAGACATCCTCAGTATCGTACAGCTGAGTGCTCTCCAGGCGCTCATCTTCCCCCTTCCCTTGGAGTGTTGGTTCTAAGCCCATCTCATCATATATTCTATCGATCGTTTCTCTGATGCTTCTGTTTTCGAAGTCATCTTCCATATTCGCCCTAGACGTGCCTGGTACTGAATCGTAGGCAAGAAAGAATTCTTCGATAGCTTCCCAATCTACTACTGGATCAGGTTTTTTAACCTCTCTCCCCAGATATTCAAGATTGCGTGCTCTCTGTCTTCGCTTACGTTCTACATCGTAATCAAATTCTTTGTGTTTCCTCGCCTCTTCTCTGACCCTATCTTCTTCCTTTCTCTTTTCATTTCTACATTCATCTGCCCATCGAATTTCCTCATCTCTTCGTCTCTTTATTCTTTTCTTACGTATCCTTTGCTCTTCCTCTAACCTCTCTTGTTTCTGTCTGTCTTGATCATTGGCTGCTCTTGGGTTGCGATCAAGCTGTCTCTCTTGCTCTTCACGATATAACTGTTCTCGCCTTTGTCTGTCTTTCTTTCTTATTCTTTTGTCTCTTAACTCCTTCTCGTTTCCCTTTCCGTGTACATCCTCTATCCTTTCCCTTGGCTTTGTGTCATCTATGCCTTTGCCATCAAGTTTCAATAAAATTTGCCCTCCCATCTATTTGTTTTTTCTGAATGCTATCTCATCAGTTCTATCTTCGTTTCTCTTCCATCTCTTTCCTTCTCTCTCTTTGTCGAGAGATGCACTTGTCTGTGCCTGATCTCTTCTTTTGTCATCACGTCTCCCTATGTCCCGTGGGATTGTGGATGTAATATTCTTATCCTTATCTTTCTCTTGATTTTCGTAACTACTATCTGTAGGTGACTCATATGCGGGGTTGCTGTACTCCGTGGCTGCTTTGAGTTCTCTCAGTGGGTATAATCCCTTGTCCTTACTTTCTTCAACTTTTGTTTTAGATGGGGCAGGTAGCGAGGTAGGTGTCTCACCCCCTCTGTGCATACATTAAGTATCCAATCTGTTGGCGGCTCTTGCTCCTTTCCCTGCTCATACATTTTCCAAAGCTCCAGGGCAGCGAGGCGTTTTTCTAGCTTTGTTGTAAGACAGGTTTAAATAAGGACCCACCTTGTGGCCATGGCAAAAACATCTTGTGGGCAGTCCCTTTAACCCACTCTGTACTTTCTTTCTTTAGTTTAGGTGCGTGTTTCGGCAACTGTTTGCATAAGTGTGTCAATGGAGTTATGTCCTCCATACCTTAAATCTGTTCCCTTTCCACTTATATAACAATGGTCAAAACTTTCGTATGTCTTAAATATTTCCAACAATATGAGCGAGCACCAAACACAGCAAGCTCCAATCCAAATTTTCACAAAATTTTATAACTTCTGATTTACTCAAAAAACATCAATTCATATGCGATTTTATCTCAGCCATTAAATCGCATAAAATTTAAATCAGTTTTCTCTAAGAATTCTTTTTACATATGATGTCACAATAAAAAACCTGTAGGACAGATGCTTGACCGACTAGACGGACACCAGCTGGTCCCAGTTATCTCTTCCTCTAATCATTACCCCTTCATGGAGTCTAAACGTACCCCTTTCACAACGTCTTTAACCATTGTGGTAGTCTAATCGTTCCCCCTTTATCTGGGACTCTGAGTACACATTTCTTCTAGCCGCTTGTGAAAAGCATAGGAATAGTGCGGATCCTCTCACTTCTCGGGTGTCCTCCACGGTAACCTTTATTTATTTAATTATTCCCTAGTCATTATCCCCTTATATACATACACAGTCTTCTTTACTTCTAACTATATTTAGTTTTTTCCCGCCCTCCTTCATTACCTTTTCCCGTTACTTGTTCTAAATCCTGCACTTTTGCCATAACATTAGTCTTTTTCACTCACTGTTCGCATGGTTCCTCTCTGGACCCTCGGGAGCACCGCCTTCGTTACCGCCTTGTTTGGTTTATTACCCGTTCAGCTGCCCGTAGGAATGGGAAGGGATGCATGGGGAACATGGGTCCCTTCAGGCCCTGTCTGCAGTCTCTTTACACTACCACTGTCTACGGGGAGCTTCACGGTCTACTCAGCCGAATGGCAAAGGACTCGTGATATTGCCCTCGAGTTACTTTATGTTGACTGTCAATGGGTGTCTTATTCAAATCAATAATCGATAATCGATAACCATCCTCTGCTACCAAGTGTACTCAGGAGACCCCCGGCTGGCCCATAGAGCCGAGGTTTGCTCCAAAGTACATTAAGACGAGATAGCTCCACCTTGAGATGGATGGGGGTGCAGATTTATTACTACAACACCAATCAATAAGGACAACTCAATGGTTTGGCAAAGGGAGTACGTTTAATGACAAGTACAAAAAACGGGGAGTCATGGCAATCAGCAGTGATGCGATAGTTTGTCTCACTTCAACTCCAACAAACTTCATACAAACAGTGACATTTATACTCAAAACTTGTCATAATTGACATGTTACACTTAAAAATTATCATACAATTCCATTGGCTAGGAAAAGGTAACTTTAATATAGTTACTATATCTGTATATGGTAACGGAGTGAGGGGATTGGGTAAATACTGTCAGGTGGGCATCTACCTTCAAAAATGACTACTGTAGACATCACTAAAAGTACGATGTCCCATTGGTCCTACTAACTATAGGACCCTATATTATTTGGTCCATTGTGATTGGGTTGGCACCAACCCCATGCATACATTTCTACTTGGCTTAGCAGCACGCAGAACGGTCAGCCAGGTGCAGGGTGCCCCCTCAGCTACCCGGCCTTCCTCCAATTAAGGTTACAATCAATCAACACTTCAGAAACTATGTGTCAATTATTTTACTGTAGTTAGCCTCGAAACTGCATCTTCTGTCTGGAAAAGTTCTGATATCTCTGGGCAGATGCCAAGTGTAGGTGTGAACCCATGCTCCTTCTCGTTCAGCTGGTCTTGTGCTACCCACACTGTGAATTTGTCTAGTTTCTCTCAATTTGTGCATTTAATTCATATTCGGCTTGCCACCTGCCTTCGCCTCCTTATCTCAAACTTTCAAAGACAGGATATTCTGTTCTTAAGTTTCAATTATATGTAGCTACTTTTCGTTCCTTCTATTGGTATGACCTTGGCTCTCCTGGCACGAGTTGCATCTGCTGAGTTTCGATTCAGCCGTCTCTTCTCATTTTGCTTAGAATATGAATCTTGTCATATTTGGCCTCTGGTAACCTGAGTTGATTCTGCTTTTCGTGCAAAGTGGAATCGCACTTATAACATTGTGCTTCGTTTTGAGGTAGATTATGTATAATGGCGCTTGCCACGCTATTCTTCTACTTAGCATAGCAAGCCACACTGTTTTCTTAGCTTTCTTGCGGTCCCAAGCATATATACAGGCGTTAGCTGGTTAAATATCTTCATCCTGCTTACAGCTTAAGCTTCTTTGTGTTTCAACATCGTTCTCTTCCTTTGGGTTCACAATATATTTATTCATGGTGTTTCGTCTCTGTGTGTCATTTTTTGGTTGTCATTTCTTCTATCTGTGAGTCTGTCCGGGCTCTCGTGACGTCACCATTCGTCTTCCATTAAGGCCTTTTTGGTTTCTTCCGGCGCGGTACTTAGGCAATCTTCATTTTGTCTCATTTGTTGGTAGGGTTTTCTCAACGGATACCTTACTGTCCATTGTTGTCTGGGTATTGGTACTTCAATAGGTGTTGCTGTTCTGATGGGTACTGGACAGAGCCCTACTGTGGCTCTCTGCTGGTTTATTTGCTCTTCATACGTCACATATTTTGGTGTGAACGTTCCTGGTACTTCAAAATGGGCGATTGGAGTGCAGGCTTTATTTGGGACCTCCTCTACACTCTCAAAAAGATTTTCCAACATTTCCATTTGCATTTTGTGTTATGCTAATGGGAATAATGTGGCGTTCATACCTCATTCCAGGGACTGGAACAGGGAATAACGGCCCGGCAGCCCAAGCTCTCGGCTAAAGAAAATTATTTTTCTTCCTACACCGGGAAGCCTCTGGTGTCCCACTGTAAGAAGGAAAATCCTTTTCCAAGATGGCCACCATAGAAAGGGAAGGTGGGGCTGCGAACAGAGCCCCTCTTTCCTTTCTGTGGCAGCCTGCAGAAAGCGAAGAGAGAACCCTATGACCATATCACCACAAGCACATTTTTTTTCCCTTTCAAACCTATCCCACTTTCGAATAACTTTACCACATTGCCAGTACCAGGTGGACATGGCCTCTTTAACCCCATTTGTCATCCCTCGTGGTCATGGCCAGTAGCCAGAATGTCTGGGTCATGACCTTATGCCATGACCCGGGCAATCTGGCCAGTACCCATGGCCACAGGCTATACCTCAGTCACCAAAAGTATATCACTATTTTTTGTACCTACATTATGACACTTGTCAAAAAATAAAAAACAGGCACATTTGCAAAAGCAGGCTATAAGGTCTTTACCAATGCTCCTTACATGAGTTTGCTGGAAATTCGCCCATGTTGTATTTTTTCAAAAGTGTCAAAATGTATGTACATACAATAGTCAACTGACTCAAAGGCTCTTAACGAGGTCTACTCAGTCATCCAAGCGTGTATGGCACATCAGGGTCTGTGTGTAAACGATGAGAAGACCAAGTTATTCATCCTAGGCTCCCACCCACGATTTAGCAAATGGGACCCTGCTTTCCAAGCTTTTATCATCGATGGGAACACCATTAAGTTGTCAAACAACACCAAATCCATCGGTTTCCATCTGGACTCGAACCTCTCCCTGACAAAAAAAATCAATTCAGTTGTCTCAGTGTCAGCTTACACCTGCAAATTGGTGACAGCTTGCAGACCCTTCATCACCACCCCTTACTGCATCATCTTGGCAAGAACCCTTGTTATGACCAAAATTGACTGCTGCAATGCCTTTTATCTGGGAACTAGCCAAAAAAACATTAACAAGCTCCAAGTAACCCAGAATAATTCTATAAGAGCGGCTCTCAATATCCCTTGAAAAATGCATATTTCTGACACTAGACGAAACCTCCACTGGTTCCCTGTTGCACTCAGAATTTCTCTCAAAGCCCTTGCACTTACACATAAGTGCCGAACAGATCAAACACCTGAATACTTAGCCAACCGCTTCACAGCACACACAGCTACCCAACCACTTAGATCTGCACAAGCTCATTCACTCGCTATACCTAGATTTAAACTACAGAACGTAGGGGGGTCCAGTTTCCCAGTTCTTGCCTCCAAACTTTGGAACACATTTCCCAATTCACGTCCCAACTTCCCATCTTTCAACTTCTGGAGTAGCAAAATCTTCATCAAGGAAATCAATGACCTTTTCACCACAGCCTCCATAGACCATTTCATTAGCATTTTCCTCAGATGCCTCAACTTCCTTGGACGATCCACAAGTAAGAAACGAAAAGAAAGCGCGGATGTCTTTGACACCGTACATTTCCGACAGCATGTCACTCAACCAACTCCCATCCAAGGCAATACATGTGATGTAGTCTCCAATGCTGCAGTATGTTGCTCTTTAAATGGCTGTTCCCCCGCTGCAAGGGACTGGATAGACCACCTTTTCTGTCCCACTCTGCATGTACAACACACCATCCAACTTTGGTAGCAAACCTAAATCTTCGAAGCAGTATGACTACTCCTTCAGATACTTTCCCAGTGACAGTAACACCTGATCGCTCCAGAAACTCCACTTAAACTAAATGTGTCCCTTAGCACCCAGCTCACAAACTAGTCTACATCAACCCAAACCTAACCACACACTGGTAGACCCACAAAATAAAGCACATGATTCATCCACAAGCAAGAGAAAGAATGCCCATAGGTCTCCTTCCACGCTACAGCAAAAAGCCACACAGGCATCTTTGCCCCACTTACCGTAGCCACCCACAACCTCAATGTTGGCCCCACATCTACACAACATATGCTCAAAGATCCACCCTCAACCCTTTGTTCCCCACCTCTGTGGCACTGTCTCCTTTTCTTGGACACCCCGCATGCCACACTTCTGTGACTTCTTGCATCCCAACACCACCCACATATGTCACTCCTCGCCCCACTGAGTCGATCCTCTTGTGTCCCACCTCCCTGTATACCATTCTACTCCCTCTTTGATATGCATCACATCCACCCATCAGACAACCTACCACACTTATATCTCTCTCTCTCTCACTCTCTCACACACACACACACACACACACACACGCACACACACACACACACACACACACCAACCACCCCTCCCCACACTCTCTGCCAGGTAACACACAGTGCATCTTGATGTTCAGAGGGATGTACTCCATCCTACTGCACCATTACCATGCACCCTGCCTGGCATTTCAACGGGCTGGCATGGGGAAATGTGCATTGCGGACGTAGAGATGGAAAGGATGAGCATTTCGATTTTTTTTTTAAACTTGTTTTTATTATTTTTCATATCAACATCAACATAAGCAAACTGAAATTCCCCCTCATCCCCCCCGTCCCCTCTTTCCCTCCAGATAAAGGGTAGTGCATCTTGAAAATGTTAAACTATAAAAGTGAAAAAGGGGCTGCCAGGGAAAGATTTTCTAATAAATATCTCAGGGAAGACACTTAGATTAGGAGTGTCATTTTTAATATAGAGAAACAGAACATTAAAAAGGCCCGCAGACAAAGAGAAATCAATATATCACGGAAAGAGAGATGTCACGCTGTCTCCAACTCTCCTTGTTAGTCGCCAACGAAGTCACTCTAAACGTGAAAGATCACGTTATTGCTTCCTTTTCCGCGGAGTAATGTCTCTATTTCGATCTGCGGCTTCTGCACTGGCTTGGGCGGAGGGAGAGGGTTCCCTGTTCACAGTTCACTTCGGGTCGCTTGAGACGCATGTTCTGTTTGAAAAGGGCTAGAGCCTTCTGCACCCACTTTTTCGATCTCTTAGGCCCCTCTTTTGTTAAACTTCAAATCCCAAAAGCTGAGAAGCAGTTCACCTTTCTCTCTCCTAGCACCTTTTCCACCAAGATACAGTTCCATTTGGTTCTCGCGAGACTTCACAGATCCACATGCTTGCCTTGTGGCGTATTAGAACCACCTCTTTCTATTTCTCTGCAAGTGCTGCACGCGCCAGCGTAGGGGCTACTTTGACTCTCTTCGATGTTTCTCTGCGTGACAGCCTTTCCTTGTAAAGAGTTAGAACCTCTGCTTGCTGTTTCTCTTTTCCAGCACCTCTTGAGTGCCATTTTACTTTCTCTGTGCCTCCCTTTCTCATCCCCTCCATCACCTCGTTACACTTTTGAGAGGCTACACTGGCTACACTTTCTCCATGCCTCCAGACTTCAGTTTCTCTGCGTCCTCTGCTCCATGCATCACTTTGTTTCTGTTGAAGCTTTCTCAATGCCACGTGCTTGGTTTAGAAAGATCCACACTGGTGTGTTTCCCGCTCGTAGTCGCTCTTACATCCGTTTGGACAGTTACGGGACTTCAAATCCCAATGCCCATTGCGTTCGATGCTTCATCATCTTTTACATCCTTCTGGGACACCACTGGACTTCAGGATCCAACATCAAGATCTCCATCACCTCTCAACAATGTTTCAGCAGTCACTGGACTCTAACGCCCAGCAATCAGCTGCCCTTGTCTTCTCTTCAATGTTGTATAACTCCTTGTGCAAGACTGCAGCGAGCCACAACTACAGTTCCCAGCGTGCATCTTGTAGTGGCTATTTTCCTGGTCCTCAATGACGCCCTTACTTCGGTTTACTATCACCATCTTCTTCTCGTCCCGCAACACCGGCTCCAATTCCGAGCCTCGTTCCTCTTGCCCATTGACACAATTCCTCTGCCTTGTCTACAAATCTCTCCGTGACCTGGCCCCCTATCTTTCCTCCCTCCTCTCATTCTACTCTCCCTCCCGCTCTCTCTGCTCAGCTGACCTATACCTTCTCACTCTACCCCAGCCCCTTGTGCCTCCTCTCGCTTCCGCTCCTTCCAACTCTTGGCCCGCCTCCTCTGGAACTCCCTACCTCTCTCTATCCGCTCCACCCCCACCTACCCATTTTTCTGCTCCGCCTGAAAGCCCATCTTCTCCACTCCCCCCCTGACTCTCCTTCCCTAGCCCTCTCCTCCCTAAGCCCCTGCCCCCCTTCCCTTCCCCTCCCTCCTTCCCCCTCCTCTCTATGACCTCATATTGGATGCTGTAACTACCTAAGGGTGTTAAGGTCACCTGGGAGCTCCCCCCCTTCCTCTTTCCCCCCTCCCCCTTTCCCCCTCCTTTTCAGTAAATTGTTCTACTTACTGTACCACTGTTTTTTTTCACGTTAGTAAATATGCTTCTTTCATTATGTACCTGTTGTTATTCTGTAAAGCGCTTTGGACTAAAGCACTATATAAACTCAATAAACATAAACATAAACCTCTCTCTCATAAGTTCTCCCCCTGGGTTCTCTTGTTTATTTATTAATTTATATAGCACTCCTCACCCGAAGGTATCTGGGCGCAGTGTTGCCTGTATCAGCTTGTACATGTAGATTCTCTGCACAGCTTTCGTGGGACAGTAGGACGAAATGACTGCTGATCTGCAGGAGTACAGGGATGAGTAGCATCTAAACCACCTGCTCAGCCCTAGACTACTACTAAGTCAGCAGCAATCGCAGGCATAAAGGGTCAAGAGGCACAGCATTCCTCTGTCGCCTTGTGTCTTAGCGTAGGCTGAGGGAAGGGTATATCTTCAGGAAGGGTGTGAGCTGATAGCAGTAACCCAAAAAACTTAAGTACAATGGTTCCAAAATACAAGAATGTCCAATCAAGGTCCTATAAAAATATTGACTTTTTATGAAACACTAAAATGCAATCAAATAATTAAAAACTGTTGCAAAAACCCACCCCTGTATAGAAAACAAAGAAAATACAGACTGTTATAGAAGGGCTCTCTGGATAGACGGGATGGGTTATTCAGGCACTTAATTGACACAATGTCAAAGTTCAAGAATGTCTTATAATAACAAGGCATACAAGTGGGGCTTGAAAGTCGCTATAGACCCAAAAGTGGACCAGTGGAATAAGGCCTCTTCAGAGGACCTTAATCTTGTCTTCAGGAGGTAGGCGCCTAGAAGCTGCTCGAGGCTGTGATCTGGCAACTGAGCAGAGAGAGGTCTTGGTCCAGTAGAAGTCGTCTCCACTGTTCCATGAGGATGGTTTGGGGACAGAGCTGTCATCTGCCTTTGATGCCTTTTGTCTTCATTGATTGATTGATTGATTGATTTATTTATAGAGCGCTTTACACCAAGGCGCTGTACATTGGACCAACAAAATATAAGATAACAAGAACCAGTAACAGTGGGAGCAAAAATGTACATCATGAGTCATTCAATAAAACAGTGGAAAGGGCAATTAACGGAAGGGGTGGGGAAAGGACAGTGGGACTATAAGTGGGGGGGTGGTGGCGGATTGGAGGGAAAATGGAAGGGAGAGAGAGCAGGAGAAGGGGGAAAAGGAATCAGGGAAAGAGGGAAGAAGAGAGCAGAGGGGGAGTTTTCAAGGAGGAGAATGGAGGAGGAGGGATTTAAGAGAAGTGCGTAATGAGGAGAAGGTTGTGTTACGAAATGAGGAGAAGGTTGTGGTTCATCTCTGTGGCAGAGGAGTCTTTGGAATGGATTGAATTCCCAACAGATGTCCCAAAGTGCGATGTTCTGCTCTTGATGGTCCAGATAGGAATCAAAGAATGAGGAGGTGCCCCTCTCCTTTTATAGGCTTAATGGCATAATGCCACAGGGGATTGCCTCCAAGCAAGGCAGCTGAAATGGGCCTAATCTCTGTGTTCTAACCCAGTGGCGGCTGCTATCATAGGGCGGCCGGGCGCCGCCCCCCCAGAAAAGAATTAGAAAAGAAAGGAAGCTAAAAGAGATTCAATCTGAGAATTTCTCTGATTGAATCTCTTTTAGCTTGCATTTCCTTTGCCAACAGCGCGGGGGCGCTGTGGCAAGGCAACAAGAACAAAGGGCCGGCCCGGCTGCTTTCATAGCGGGGCGCGTCCCATTTTACGTCTTCCTCTTTCAATAGTAGAGTGCGTGGAGCTCGTAGCTCCACGCACTCTACGTAAGCCCCTTTAATTAGAAGGCTGGCGGGGCGCTTCAGGGGTGGCCCCGCCAGTCTAAAATGTGCGTAAACAGCGCACTAGGGTCCGGGTCATCAATGAAATTCCCTCCCCTCCCCTGCATGGACACAGTAATGTCATTGGCTGTTTGCCAGCCAATGACAACCCTTGCATTGGCTGGCAAACAGCCAATGACATACTGTATCTATGCATTGGTACGGCAGGAGTCACAAGTCGACGTGAGCTCAGCTTCCTGGCCCTGAAGACCACCACCAGCCCAGCAGAGACAGCCTGGACCCTGCTCCACGACACGAGTTGCCGGCGGGTAAGTAGTAGGTCCCAGCATGTTGTTTGTGTTTCCCAGGGCCCGGGGACATGGTCCACAGCCGGCCCAATCAGCAACGCTGAAAGACGTGTAGGCCAGGGCCTACGTCTTTCAGTGTTGCTGACTGCCGTCAACTCATTGGGGCATGGGGCCTTGTGTCTCACTCGAGTGAGTCTCCCGCGGGCCTTGGTGGTAGCGGGCCCGGGGCCACTTGGCCTGGACCTTTACCCCCGGTCCGCCCACGCGGACAGCAAGGCGCAGGCAGGCGTGCTGCTGCCCAGTGCGGACCGCTGCCGCGTAGAATCTCGACTCCATCCAAAATGTGCCGTTTTATATTTTCTGCATTTTTCGATAAAAAATGCCGAAAATATAAAACGGCAAAGTAAGTCACCAGGGAGAGCCCTGGCAGCGTGAGGGAGAGGCCTGGCTGCCTGGCACAGTGGTACCAGCACCACGGCTGGTGCGGTGCCTGGTGGCCAGGCCTAGCACAGATGTTCAATGATACTCTTGGAAGCGGGGGTGGTAGCGGTGCAGATGTTCACTTGGCAGATGAGGGTGGGAGTTGATGTGAACAGATTAATGGCTCTCAGACTCATTCACTTTTTAAGCAGTGGAGTTTCTTTGGGAAATTTAAAAATAAAAATGAATTGATGTCCGGCAAGGCCTACTCATTGGGTTGGAGAGGGGTGCCACTTTCAGACAAATCCCTTATTCGCCAACTCGCTCTTTATGGCCACTTCCCCTGTTCATTTGATGCACTCTCATTTGAGCGGGATTCTCTCTCGCAGCCTGGCACTGCCACAGGGCTGCCAGCACCGGGGAGCGCAGCGAGGGTGGGAGCAGGAAGGCTGACCCTCCCACCACCCTAGTGCGGGCGGGCGGGCGGGAAGAGAGAAAGGGGGTCGCAGCCCTCCGCAGGAGACGGCCTTTTCCATCAAAAAACCTGGGCAGGAGAGAGAGAAGGGAAGAAAGGGAAAGCGGGAAAGGAAGGAAAGGAGCCGCAGAATGGAGAGAGGGAGAGCGAGGCGAAGAAAAACAAGCGAGAAGAGAGAAGTAAGGTGAGAGAGGGGAAGGCGCGGGAGGGAAAGGGAGTTCTTGATAAAATGGGGGAGTGTGAAAGAAACAGGCAGAGAAAAGGAAGGAGGGAGAACAAAAGAAAAGAAAAAGAGGATTGGAAAAGTAGTGGGGAGAGTGCGTTGACAGACGGAAACAAAAAAAGGAGAGACAGGATGCAGAAGTAGAGAGGGGGTGGCAAGTAAGGAACAAGGGAGAAGGGGAAAGGGTGCACAGGAGAGATAGAGGAGAAGACCAAAGGGGAAGTGGAAAGAGCGAGGACCAGAAAGAGAGAGACAGTGTAAACAGGAGGTGTCTAAAGAGAAGGGAGCCAGAAAGGTAGGCGGTAGGAGAGGAGACACAGGTAAAAAATACACAATACAGCCGAGGGCTGGAACGAATTGACTAGAAGTACTGGGACTAAGAGTAGCAGAGGGGTGGCATTAGAAATAGAGAGTTACACAGGAGAAGAAGAAGAGGGAATGCAATGAAGAGAGAAGGGACCGTGTAGAAACGTGAGATAGAAAATGTGAGAGGTGAGTCGAGAGATACCCGTCCCTGGGCCAAAATCTGAGCGAGGGAGTTCGGCAGTCACAGGGGATTGGGGAATAATATATCATGCATAGAGAGCAATACAGAACCATTGAGAGGGGTCTGATGAGCAGGAAAGAATAACGAGGGGAAGTGGGTAAGGGGTGGGTGGGAGATACAGAGGGAAGAAGATACGGATATGGCTTACAGTGGTAAGAGAGACATAGTTTATAATGGATGACACGTGAGTATGGGTCAACAGAAAAGCGAGCAGCCTGCAGGGTGAAGGGAGCAAGGGAGCAACAAGTGGGAGAGCGAGAGAGGTAGCAGAGAGATAGAGAAAGAGAGAACACAAAGGGGATATCGTCAGAGCAGAGGAGCACCAGTCAATATAGAGAAGCGAAAGGGTAGAGCAGAGGAGTGAGAGGGCGAGCAGGGGAGAGGGGCAGCAGAGGAGAGAGGGGCAGAGGAGAGAGAGCGCAAGCAGGGGAGAGGGGCAGCAAAGGAGATGGAGCGCGAGCAGGGGAAAGGGTGAGCAGAGGAGATGGAGCGCGAGCAGGGGAGAGTGGTAGCAGAGGAGAGAGGGGCAGAGGAGATAGAGCGCGCAAGCAGGGGAGAGGGGCAGCAGAGGAGTGAGTGGCCAGGCCTAGCACTGCATGATGCGGGACTCGGAGGGGTCGCAGGCCGCGGCTGGGACAAGGCCACCTTACTTTGCCCCCACAGTTTACCATTTACGTGAAAATGAATCATTGTTAAATCCGTGGTCGAGAGACTTCTCAAAGGAACAGGAGGGAAACGCTGCCCTCTTTGTACACTTTACTGTACCTTATTTCGCAGCCGTGTGCCAGTGTTTGACATTGTATTTATTTATTTGTAATGCGCATAGACCGGGCAGAACAAACTGCATCTGGACGCAGGTTTTACGTGGATTGCATTAAAGCTTTATTAAAATATGCATGGTGGTATTAAGAAAATAATTTAGAGAAATGTATCACGGCAACGCAGACTGATGGGGCCCAGGGGCCAAGACTGAAAGATTCCTGTCTCCTCGGCGCACAAAAACGTGATGTTGGCCCAGCCAATATATATTAGTGAGCAGAATGGAGGTCCCGCTCCCACAAAGAGCCATTAGCCATACATTCGATTCTTTGCCTGACGGGCAGGCAGTGCAATGATTTCCACAGCAGGGAGATCAAGGCTGATTTTAGAAGATGAAAAATAAGTAACTGCAGCATTTTGGGCTGCCTGGAGATGCGAGAGCCGTCGCCGGGGTATTATTGAGGGTTCATTTCGTTTGCCATCCAACTATCGCCATTTTAATCATTCCTACCGATATCTGTGTAATAATTGATTGCATTGCACTGATTCGGCCCCTTGTGCCCCTGGCTTTGTCATCAGCTTGCCAACCAGCAGCAGGGGCAGTGTTTACATTATTTTCCTTGGACTAGACCTCGGCTGAGGGCAGCTGCTGCAAATGATATGATATGGCATTTGTAACGCGCCTATACACCAGTGCATAGAAGCCTGAGGATGCTCTTCAGCCTAGAGGATCAAGCCAAAAAGCAGCTTAACACTTGAAAGATTGGACAAATTGCTTTCCAATGCCACGAGCCTCAGAAACCCATGACCCGCGCGAGTCGCAACCGAAACAGCAGGGGCAACCAGTAACGGCTGCATGACAAACATATGTTTCCATCATTACTGACTATATAATGAATTTATTTATGCATACACCATAGTACCAGCTATTCTCAATACAAGCTGCTGTAAAATACACCATCACACTTGCACACGTAAGAATAGTGTACCACCATTAATGTGTAAAACCGAATGCTTTTTTCATATTTCGGTGGGTTTTTGGGACAGTAAATTGCACATTTTTAGGCCATTTTTCCCAAAATTTTGCGGGGTATAACCCCCACGCAACCCCCTTGGGGGGTGGGCTCGCGCGCTGCACACGCTCGCTACTAAATTCGCCCTGGGAAATTTACGCCCCACCAGCTTTCAAACGCACCAGCCGCCACTGTTCTAACCAGTTTCCATTGCCTCATGACATCTCATTCAGAGTGTTTTACTTGTATGAAATGGAGGGGACAGAAAAATGGAAGAGAGCCCTAACAGAAAGCAAGACAGTGGAGCCCCTCCACAGGACTACCTTTCTTCTCTGGCTACTCTAACTCCACCCCTTTCCAGGGACGTCATTTCACCAAAATTCCAGGGGTAGTGGAAGTGACATCACACGACCCTTGACCACTGATGACATCACAGGAAGTGATGTTGTTTGACCCCACCCCGAAGTGATTTCGTAGGAAAGCGATGGAACACAACCTTTCACTCGTTGACAAAACAGGAAGTGGCATCACATAGCATTGTACACTACAAAAAATATGGTTACGATATCACTATAATGTGATGTACATTTCATACCAGAACGGATCGCCATATGTATCATTAAGATCAGTGTGTATAGGCCCATATTACCAAATTATTGTGATTGCAAGCAAACGTCCATGACCAAATGATAATGATGTGTTATTATAAAGCACTTGCTTAAGCGCTTTATATAGAAAAAATATACACCCAATATCACCCAACCTGTGTTGGTACCCATTTATCAACCTCAGAAGGATGAAAGGCTGAGTTGAGGCATTTGAGAACAGACAAAATCTGTGACTCACCCCCTGAAGTGTGCCGGAAATAAACCTTTATTGAGTCTAGCAATTATTGTATAGAATTCCAGAAAGACACATTCCTATTCTTTCTTATTTAGGTTCAGTGCTGAAAGTGTAAGGCCTGAACAAGAAAGCTAGCCACTCCAGAATTAAAGAGCCACATGGTGCTGGCCACAGCCCAGGAGCTTGCATTGCAAAAAAACCCCAAAAAAACATGTTTTCTTTTTTTTTTTAGAGGTTGCAAGGGAGACCACAGAGGTCGCAAGGGAGACCTCAGAGGTCGCACTTGCGACCTCTGGCGACCCCCAAATGACGTCCCTGCCCCTTTCTATGTCTACTGGTTTCAAATACATTCCAGTGATGAGCACCTTGGAGGGAGGATGACTTTTTTTATGCCAGTGATCCCTCTGAGGCACTGTTCCTAGGAAACCTCCTGGGGGAAGTTTCTGTGCCCTGGGGGAAGGTGTGTTCCTTCCTACTTGAGAATCAAAGGAGGCTGCATCCTCCACAAGATATCTGGGGTAATAGTTAGCTTACACGCTAATGCACATCCACCCTGTCACACCTGAGACCTACTCACATAGCTAACACTGGTGTGATTTCAGATGCAGTGGTTCATAATTCTTTGCTCTTATCAGTCACCATGCCACAACCAGGCATGGCTTATATTTAGAGATTTAACTGCCACCAGATTGATTAAGAAAGACAATTATTATTATTTACATCAGAGGTGCATATGTTGTACTGCTATCTCTGCCTGCAGTGATTTTGCGTGCTATCAGCTGTGAGGGATGCACAGGTGACCTTTAAACTTGTTCTGTGCCACAGCAGGGTTGGTGCTGTAATTGGTAGTAGATTAGGTACAGGAAAGCACCTGAGTGCACCATAATTCTGTTATGCAGCATTTTGGAAGAGGGGTCTGGATAGCAAACCTCTCTTTCAGAAACAGAATCACCTGCATAATTGTATTTTAATACTAATTTAAAAAAGCTACGGATTTCACACCCTTGCAGATGGCAGTCCATCACAGTCAGCAGTTATTCTTCAGCATGGGTGCTGGAACTCTTCACCATAGGGGCGTCGGATGTTGTCAGCTTTCACCAGCTCAACCTTTTTTACTTGAGCTCCAATCAACCCGCGATCCATCTCTCGTGGTGCAGCACATCTGGTAAAATGACCATAGAAAGAGACAATAGACTTACAGGTCAAAAATGTGGTTTTCTCTGGCAATGACACTTTTCACAATATAGAGCTAAAACCTGACAGCAATGACAAGCTCATTAAAAACAAAAAGCCTGCCTAAAGAAAAAATAAATAAACAAAAGCCTGCCTATCTTGTTGAAAAGATTTTAACCAAGAAGAAAGTATAATTCTTCGGACCACCTGCCCTCATCACCCCACAGATTCTCCAGAGAACACCACTTCTTCCTAATATTGTGAATCCTCACGAGCAGAAATGCTACAGACTAACTCCTTGCCTTCCACTAGGAGTCATCCTTGCAGACTCACCTCTCACTCAATGGATTATTAAGAGCCACCTCTTTTCGAACTCTATGGATGGCTCCTCCAGCATACAAGCCTCCCTCTCATCTTGGACCCTCTTTAGTAGACATCTTTCTAAGATTATACATCCTCAAGAGTAGACTCCCTCCTCACAATATGGACCTTCCAGAACATACTCTTTCCCTACATTATAGATCAGAGCAGATGTAAGGAATTGCCATCTGGCAAGGGTTTTTAGTACATAAAATGATGGTGATTCCTTCTCCAAAGTGGTAATCTGCTAACCATATCCCCCTTTGTCGCAGCCCCATGCCAAACACATAGGGCCTCATTACGAATCAGGCGTTAAGGGGTTAACGGCGCCGTAAAGGGTGCCGACCCTTAACTCCTGATTCCGAGGTCCCTTTGCGCCATGGTGAGTTTAACGCCTGCTTTTTGCAGGCGTTAAAATCCATGGCGCTAAGGGACCATGGTGCTAATTACGCCACCGTAATTTACGGTGGCGTAATTAGCACCTTCCCCACTCCCATTATGCCCTATGGGGCAAAAATGGGAATGGGGAAGGGTAAAATGGGAAATGGGGATTTACCGCCCCACTCACCTTGGAATGGGGCGGTAAATCCGCCATCCACCATGGTGTAAACGTAGTTTACACCATGGTGGTAAGGGTACGACCCAGACGGTAACTTACCGCCTGGGTCGTAATGAGGCCCATAGACTACTTGTGCTCTGCTGCATCAGCGGCCTGATCCACAGCCCTCGCTCTGCTCATGACACAGAGCAGGATCAAAGGGCACAAGATGCCCACTTCACCGGCCCCCTGTACCCAAACTACGATGATCATGAGTACCCCATGCTGGTGGCAGAGTAATCTCTAAGAATAAGCTATGCCTGAGTTTAAGCATAGTGCATGGCCCTACTGTGGTAATGGTCTCCACATCCCAATTTATATTGCACATATGTCAGCTCCTGTGAGTCAGCTCTGCTGTGGAAGGGAATTTGTATGGGGCCAGATGAGCCGATACTGCCACACGGCAAGACAGAATCCCAGAGGACCCTGCATTTCTTTGATTCTCTTTGTGAGGACTGGTAACCCCCTGCTCCAGATACAGCTGCACAGCAGGCAGCTGTCCTGGGCCTAGGGATTAAAGGAGCACACCCAATCAGGAGGAGTAGCCTCACACCAGGGTGCTGAATGGCAAAGGGCTTTTTTGTCAGTAGGAAGGAAGGGGGTGGGAGCAAGATAGGCAGGCGTGCTCTGGACACTGGAAGAAGTATTCCACCATCTTGTTTCTCCCTGTCTCACTTTCCCTTTCCTGTCTCCTCCACTTCCTATGGGGTAAAGCATTTAGGGTGTGACATCAACAGAGTGAAGTCCACTCCAGCCAGGAGCTGGGATTGGTCCCCTTATGCAGGCTAGCCTTACACTAATCACCTGGGGACTTGTACCTTTTAAAGAAGATTCCCCTCAGTTCCCCAAGGATCTTGGCCAAAGAGTCGCTCTGAATATTGACACCTGGATTTCCCTTCGAACAGTTGCACTGTCCAAAGTCCTCAGCCTGAGGTGAAGATTGAGCCGTCCAGGTCATAAGGAAGATCTCTCCTCTAACAGCTCCCAGGGCACGTCGGGAAAGACTCAACGCTGGATCTTGAACCGAATCAACAGACGGTATCTTGCACACTTTAACCAGGGGTTACAACCACAGCTCGGCACACCTAGCCCGAGAAGCTTCACCTCATTGATCGCACAACAATGCACCCTCGATCACTTCTTCAACAGCCGTCACCCGCCGACTCAAACTGCTGGAGAGTCACTCGCCGACTCTTCGCAGTGGCCAAATCCCAACTTGGCTTGGCCAACTGTGAAGCATTCTTGGGTCTGCTCCGACTTGCATCACTGAACCGCTGCCATTCGACTGCACAGAGCACCCACATTTGACACTGCTCGATGCCTGCATGCTGCCAGGGCCACCACGATCGTACGTACCCAAAAGCCTGATCAGCTCAGATCATCGTTCAACACTGGGTGTCATCCCTTAGCCCACCAAGAACTGAATCCGGGTACTGTGACACTGATCTGCCCCCACAGTCATCTGGGACGCTAGAGACTGAGAGACTGGTTAGGTCACGGTTGCTCTTGTTTTCAACCCAGTATTCTTTTTTATGGTAGTACTTTAACTGCCACCTGTGGAATTATACTCACAGTGCCACTTTCTCCAGTCCATCGCATCTTCTCTGTTCTTTCCTTTGGGGTTAGTTTTTCTATAGTAATCATTTTTCGTTCTGCATGCAGATGGTGTGTTTTATTAAAGTGTTTACATTTTTATAGAACCTCAAGTGGACATTCCCTTATTTTGGACTATGATACTGTGTTGTTTAGGTCACTACTGGTTCACCTTCACAGCTCTCTTAAGAGCATTACCACAAAGGCGAAGGAGGTATATCTCTTGATCGTCTCTGTTTTACCTTTCGGATTGTGTTGTGTTTTGGTTTGTAGAAGTGTGAGGCTGAGTGGGCCATTTTACCCTACTCATCCTTGTACTCATGTGAGGCAGAATGCAATTCGTCAAAGCAGATTGCTAGATAACTCTATGGATCCACTGGTACAGATTACTCCAAAGCAGCCCCCGCCCCCTCACTCTGTGGATCAAAGTAGACAGACACTTCTCTGAAGGTATGGGCCCCCAAAGCAAACTCCTTCAGTACATGATCAACCCTCAAGGACAGCCTCCTCCTCCACCGCATAGAACCGTTAAGAAGAGACTTCTCTCTCACAATATGGACTCATGCACCACGTTGTGGATCTTGGAGATCAGTCTCCCCCATCACTTTGTGGATCTTCACAGTAGGCTCCTCCACCCTATAGATGTGACAGAGCAGGAACACCACTCACAATAGGAATCCTCAAGAGCAGAGTCATTTCCTTACCCTTTTCGACCTTCATAGCGGACTCCCCCAAAATAGAATATTTCCTTACATTATTCAGTTACACTCTTCACTTACATTACCTTTCTTTAAGAGCAGTATTCTTTCAAGCTATGAATAATGCAGGGCGGGCTTTCTCTGTAGAGCCCTCCATAGATACATGTGACCACGCCTGCTTCCAATAACAGATGTGTTATGCTGTTCAGTGCTTGCTTACACTTGTGCAAGCCCACAACTTCCTAGGTTTTGTGTCTAGCTATTTCAAGTTTGTTATGTCACCATCTGTATTACAGGAAGTAGAACCCTTGTCTACACGTAAGTAGCAACAACAGAGAGGAGACTTCTTTGCACAGTATGCAGTTTCAGAAGTGCTGTCCCACCTACAATTGGGCCTCATTAGGAGTTTGCCGGTGCAGTAATAACCTGTCGGTAATTAGCATTTACTTGTATGGTACCGCACTGGGAAAGTCCAAGTTTGCCGGTGGGGTGGCCGTAATTACCACAAGCCAAGATAATACTGGCAAATCCTCCCATGTAGTCCTATGGGACTCCTTGGAATGGGGATTTAAAACTGTGCCAAGACTCAGAATCCAGCGGTAATTTCGCCAGAGTGCTGGTAACGGTAATACAGGTTGCTGGTATCCTGGCGGTAGTGCTAGGTTACCGGCAACCTCGTAATGAGGCTCAATGTTCTGACATAGCGGACGTTGTGCATTCATGAGACAGTCAAGGAGTGTGTGCATTTTCCAATTTCTTTTATGAGCGAATGCTGGAATTGTTCTAAATTATGCCAGATATGGAGACTGTCAAAATGTTTTACTGGCATTCTGGGGAAAACAAAAGCCCATGCCAAGCTGCCATGCAACACACCTCCAGTGATCATCATTTAGTCCACTTTTGCCGACATAATACACTTTTTCTGCATGCGATTTTGCAGAGGTTTTTTTTGCACTTTATTTTGCGGCAAAATGCTTCTGTTGAGTGAGGGTAATGTATATATGGTGCGTAGGAACAGTAGTAAGGGGCCGGTGAGGGTGTCCCCTTCATTTTGCTACATAAAAGTGCAAACATCTGTAAAATAAAGTCAGGGAAAGTGTAGGACGGCAAAGAAAAATGCGCCAGTGGTTCATAGAACGAGCGCTCATCTGTTCCCAGTTCTAAGATATGCCATTCTGAGCTCATCAGAGGCCTGCTATGGTCTGTCATTGTTTCACATGCGGGCGGATTCAAGTGCAATTAACGGGTATGGCTGCAGACACAGCAGCAAGCAGGTGAGTGCTATCCTTTCAGAAGAGAGGATTGTGATCAGTAGAAATGGGAGGGGCGCACAAAGCTTCATGCTGTGAAAAATAATGACTTTAGAAGGAGACTGTAATTCATCTTCTTTCTGTGTTTTTTTTAGTCTTGATATTACATTTGAGCACTGATTAGTTTTTTAGGCAAAAATTATTTTGCATAATGGCAATTGTGGGCTTCTGTTCAGGAAGTGGAAAGAAAGTTACTCTCATATCCCTTTTGCTCAGCATGTAACTTTGTTCGTTGTGAGGTTGCTCTATTATGGAGTCTGCCATCTTTGCACAATGCAGCATTTTTACTTTTTTTTTAATTATTATTGTCATGGCTGTGAAACACAACCTTTCAAATGTTAACAAGATAAAACATAATACATTCATATAAAATTGTTTACAAATAATTAAATCAATTTCATCATGATAGTCAATTCATTTGTGAACAAACTAAAACTGTCCAATACATAGAATTTCTACTACTCCCTACATTAGAAATGCAGCACAATTTTCAGATTGCTTATCTCCTTCATAATGTCAATGTAATTTATCAGTTAAATTCAAATATTTTACAAACATGAGCATTGCTATATTCATTTTTGTCAACTGACTATTGTACAAAATAGACCAAAGGTCATCAGAATCAATGACACCACGATCCCCAAAAAGATGTTTAAAAAAACACGCTCTCGCGTCAATCACGGGTGGGCATTCAGCAACCAGATGTTTTAAGGTCTCACTTTGGTTCGGCTTAGTACAAAATCTACATCCACCACTTGGACTTTGTTTTCTCATAAAAAGAACCTTGCTCGTGTAACTCAAATTCAGTCTGATTCTCATAAAACTCATCCTACTTTTTGAATCCGGAAATTTTGTTAAGTAATGTTCTACACAATGAAGTTTCTTATTTCTGTAGGGAAAATTAATAAAGGTTTTCAATTTCACACATGATTCTCCTGTTTTGATCCAATCTTCCCACCACAGTTTTCTTTTAGCCTTCACTGGGTTGGTAATAAGGAGATTATCATCAATATCTGCCTCCCCCATGAGCCTCAGCATATGCGATTTGGCCTCTAGGATATACTTCCCCACAGTAAACATAATAGAGTTTTTTTGAACCACCATCAGATATTTTCGATATAGTGATAACAGTTTCCACACATAAGTGGCATACAGATACAGCAAACCCAATTCCTGGCGTAATAGGCAGATAGATACAGTTTGGGGTACTCCAATAACTGTTTTCCAAAATTTTCCCTCCAATTTAGACCACAGTGATTCCGGTATGTAGTCTCTTGTCTCTGCACCATACATCAGGATTGGTACAACATTTTGTTGGTAAAATGTAATTGCAGGTAGTAATGAACATTTCCCATATTTCGCCTGAACAATTCTTGCTTGCAAAATCCCTGTTTGCATTTTATCCTCACGCTCTTGATAGTTTGGCTTGTCACTCAGACTGTTGCTAATGGTGAGACCCAAATATTTATATTCAGAAACTACTTCAAGCTTTACATCCTGTAGATTCCATGGTCTTGATTTCTTTTCCTGCTTCTTATTCATGCCCAAGATCATTATTTTGCATTTTGATTCATTTATTTTCAACAAGTTCGCATCAGCAAACCTGCTTAGGCATGAGGGAAGGGCACGCAATCCCCTGGGAGTTCTCACCAGCAACACAAGGTCATCGACATAGAACAACCAGGGGACTACCTGACCTCCCAAGCGAGGAGCATCTGATTGAATCTTCATAAGATCATGGCATATTTAAAAAATGAAGAAGTTAAACAGGGTACTTGTCATGGTTTGCCCTGGCAGTACAGGTGGCACCTGGGCATGGTGGGTGCGTGAGTGGCGCAGGAAGCAGCTATCTCCAGTAATTGCTCCTTCCAAAATGGCCCCTGGTTAGGATGTTCAATTAAATCCAACATGGCCCCCGAGAAGCCTGTTATCTGTTATTCAGTAATCCTTTGTGGTCTAGTAGTCCTGGGTGGGCCCAGGGTATATAAGCCCCGCCCTGGGCCACACCAAGCGCTTAGCGTTTTCTCCGGCCGAGGATCGGCGTGACGCTTGCCTGTCATAGTCCCGGCTTATCCAGCAGTGCCCCGCGCACATCCAGCCTCCAGGCAACCTGCCTGTTTATCTCTGTGGCCATGTGGGAGCACCCTGGAACTCCGCCACTTCTGTTAATCTGCATCTGGAATCCATCGCGGATCGCATCTTCTCCGGACATCCACTGGCTGCATCCGGAACACCTGCAACGTTGGAAAATACAAGGAAGAGAGGGGTAAGCATGGATGATCCACTCCACCCTCAGCCCCCCTCCCCTCAACTCGATACTCACCGTGGTGACACCGGTCCTCATAGGAAGAGAGGGAGAAAGACACTGACATTTGTTCTGAAACCTAAAACCTTAGAAACTGAAGCGTGCCTCTGCCATAAAACGGCATGTTGGGACTTTGCCTGCACACTTCCCAAGGGGGACATTAATCAGTGGAAGAGTGCTTATGCACAGAGAAAAAGTGCTCCTGCACAGGAACTTGAAAGGCAATAACGCATCCGGTGCGCAGCAGCAGGCCCGGGCCGCCGGGGTCCAGTGAAGGAACTGGACTTGGATAACTACAAAACTGCTTAACCAGTGAAGTAATTGGGTGAGACTCATTGCCTACTCAGAGATCCAGAGTGCCCCGGGATCTTCCCTCATCACCAAATCACTCCCCCCTCTCTGATCACTGGGTAGTTGACCAGCAGTGAGCAGAGGGAAAGGAGTGTTTTGGGCCGGCAGCAAGGGGCTGAAGATCGTCGACAGACCGGACCAGAGACCGCCAACAGACTGGACCAGGCACTCCTGCAGGGCCTCAGAGGTAAGCGTTACAGTACTAGCCAAAATACAATCCTGTTTCAATCCTCTCCATGTCTCGATTGGTTCTGACAATGTGCCGTCCATGGATGGTCTAATTTGGACAGTCGTATTTGAATAAAGTTGATTTATCCAAAGCACAAGATGATTTGGGCAGTGAGCTCTGATCAGCTTTTTAATCAGAAGTTTCCTACAGACAGAATCGAAGGCAAGATACACCGGTTGATTCCTTAGTTGTTCCTGCCTTTTGCTAACTTGCAGCACATGAAGATTAATGGCTGTGCTCATCACGGGCATAAAGCCCTTTTGATTTGGGTCTCTCAAGCCCATTTTATCTAGCCATTTGTTCAAGTCTCTTAGGAGCAGCCTCCCAAAGAGTTTACTCGGGATGTCAAGTAAAGATATGGGCCTGTAGTTAGATGGAACAGTATTATCCCCCTTCTTATATATGGGGACTGTTATAGCCTTTCTTCAGGAAGGGGGCAAGCACTCAGTCTTCACAATCTGCTTAAAGATTATCATGACAATTTGATCCCAAGCCAAAGGATGTTGTTTAATTACATAATTTGAAAGTCCATCGCGACCCGGGGCTCTGGATGTTGACAACTTCGAAATATAATAAAGAATGTCATGCAATTCAAATTGGATGCTCACACTTTGTCCGTTCCCACCACCTTCATCATGATGATTAATGTTTAACTCAGCGTATAGGGATTTATAGAATGTTGCCCAGACTGCTTCTGGAATAGGATTCATTTGAAAAACCTCCAGGGCCTTACTTTGAGTGCTTTTTAATAAGGGCCAGATTTTCGCAGAGTTTTTGGATTTCAAAGCTATAAGCATTGTCTCTGCATCTTGCTGGTATAATTGAGCATGTCTTGCTCTTATCCAGTTCTTATAGGCGCACTCGTTGTAATCTTTCTAGAGCTCTCAGGAATTGTGTCTTTCTTTTATCAGCTCTAAATTCAGCTTTCCATATTACAAGAACATGATCTTAGGTATGGAATGTGTTATTAGAGCAGTCTTTTGTTATCTTTGTTTTCACCTTGAAGATTTGCATAACGTCGACATATGACTCTGATTTCTCAATGCTCAAATCACCTAAACTGTGATAACTCCGTGTTAATCTATCACATAGGTTCTCCAACACTCGCGGGGACCAACTGAATCTGTTACAAGCCATATTTATGGTCATCCTGCAGGCTAGTGAAGTGTCTTTCTTATTACCATCAGAAAATCACCCCCAATGGGCAGTTAGAAAGTCATGATCGCTCACAGTCTGCGGGACAATCTCAAAAAGCAGCACTTGATTAAACAGTTCAGCATCCACATAAACACAATCAATTAAGGCTTCCTGTTTTCCTCGGTGCCAAGTTACGTGGGGAGGAATATCTCCCGGCTTGACTCCATTAAGCATGTATAAGATCCTCTCCTTCATCAACTTATTCCAACTTCTTACAACAATAGATGATTTTACCCCAGACATTTCCATACAAATCATATGCAAATCTCCCGTTATTACTACATGATTACAATTAGAGTGCAAAACAGTCAGAATCAGCAGATTCTCTACTGCATCAAAAAAGGTATCATCTGTAATGGCCACATGGTTCCAATAGATGTTAATAAGACCAATTGTGTCAAACTTGGTGGTAATTATAAATATCTGTAAATAGCTATTTGGGGAAAACCATGGTTCAAGTTTTATATTGGAAGAAATCTTCACTGCTACCATGAGGCCAGCCATTGGCCTACCCCTTACAGGCATAATTGCAGACACAAGAGACACAGTATGCTTGTCCCACACTGGGGGGACTGAAAGCCATATCTCCTGAAATGCAATGATATCGTAGTTTTGTAACACATTATGACTCAAATTGGTTAGATGTTTAAAACCTCTGTCATGATGCCTACCCCCGGGGACCCAGACCAAGTCCAGCAACCCCGGAAGCAGGCATCAAGTTATTCCAAGCAAACCCAACAACCCCTGCTAGGGGCTATTTGGGTGCAGTCCTGGCGTCTATGGCGCCAGGCTCATATGGAGAGTCAGTCCAGGCGCCATAGGTGCCAGGCTCATAGATTAAAACTTACCTGATGCAGACCATGCTGCAAGAGCTCCAAGCCAAAAGAGGCTTGGAAGGGACTACTTTACCTAGGGACTATTTTTTACTCGGGTGGGGCTGGGGAGGAATACTTACCTGGGACTACTTTGGAGGTTATTTAAACCACGCCCCAAGAGCAGCACACGCTTTGCGTTATTCTGCATCCAGCAGCGTAAGGCTCACTGTGCCTGCAAGTCTGCATCCAGTATTCTGCCACACCCGCCTCGAGTCTGGAGCTCCTAGAAAAAGGGAGAAAGAAGGAGAAAAGGTTAGAACAAGAGCAATACCTTCGATCCTTACCTGAATTCCCGATCCACCGTGCCTTCGAGCTGGAAGAAAGAAATTATTTTATGCGCGTCGCCTCGCCTGCTGCAGCACCGCGCCGATTTCACCGGCCTTCGCATCTTCACATTCCACCGCATCCTTCAGCATGTTCCTGCTGCACTCCGGCATCTAAGAGGAAGACAAGAACAGCAAGGTGAGCCAAGGGAACAAACAGAGGCAATATTAGTTACCACCCATAGACTTACCTGATTTTACCACCGGGGGTACTATTCCTCTTCACGGGTCGGCACAGCTTCCACTGTATCCTCGCCGAACCCCGGCCCCTAAGGGGAAACAAAAGGACAGCAAAGTGAAACAAAGGGACAAACAAGGGGAAACCTCCTCACCACAATAGACTTACCTGATTTTACCGCCGGAGGCATTATTCCCCAAGACTTCATACTTTCTCTCAGCGCCTGAATAAGGGAGAAAGCAACAGATTACATACTGACATTATTTTATCGAACTGTGTTGGATAATACAAATCCTTACCTGAATATTACCGGTTGCCATGAGGAACTCTTCGCTAGGGTCAAGCTGCAACCTGCAAGGAATCGGACAAGAGTGAAAGTCAGACATTTGAACTCTTACGAACTACATACTTACGGCGTCTTGCCGGAAATCTCAGAGTGAATATTGTTCTGGAACTCACCAATTCCTTCGAGCCAGTGAAGCAACTGGTTATCTACGCGCCCCTGCGCTCAATGCAGGATGGAGAGCTCATCTTTCCAAACCATCAGGTGACACTATAAGAGGGGACTTCAAAGGTGATCAGCGGGGAGAACAGCGGGAGTGTGGGGGGTTAACGCTCAACTCCACGGGTGGTTAATTCCCTTTCTCCATTTGCAGAAGAATATTCCTATGGGCCAAGCAAACAAAGCTAGGTGGGCCAGTCCAGTCCGTCATCTCGGCACTACGCATTACATTGGTGGAGACCTCAGCTGTCCAGTTCAGATGGACGCCCCTGTGGGAGCCAGGTGAGCGTAACAGAACTTGTATTCCACGAGGCTAAAGTACACAATGTCTGGTCTAGTTAGCATTGATTCACCCTTGTGCCACTATTCCCATTCATTTGATTATTTACTGTTGTCATTTCCAGATTTTTTCTTGCCATCTGTGCCTTTTGGCCAGTGTAGGTTCTAGATCGATACTGATTTCCCATTACTGCCATAGAATGAGGCTCTGGAGCCGAAGGTTTTATCAGAAGAAAGCCTAATTCATACAATTCTAATCAAGCTTGCCACAGTGCATTTTTTACAAAGCTCGATTTCATCCATAGTTTCGCTACTGCTAGGTCATGTTGATGAACAAAATCTATTTGGTCTATGGCTCCAGAGCACAACCCCTCCAATGCTGGGTCATCGGCCAAAATATTCAACACTGACTGCCTATTCAATACAAAGGTTTGGTAAGGAGGCGAACAACACTGCAGGATCAAACAATTTAAACTCTGGTTTCTCTTTGGATTACTAGAAACTTGTCCAGGTATAATTTGATCTTTAGAACGTGGGGCATCTCTCAGTTGTACATTATTATTCCATACTGGAACTGGAGGATTTAACATAAGTTCACGTTGTACTAGCAATTCTTCTTTATTTGTCTTTGAGAAAAATCGTTTCAAGGATTGCTCTATCTCTCTTCTCCATTCGTCAGTAGTTATCCCCCTCTCTTTGTTCAGCTCACTAGGATCATTCATCACAGTTTCATCATTCAGTCTCTCATTTTGTAAACCGATCTCTTTAGCAGGTATGGCTATGGCCTCAGTGGCAGCCATCATTTCTGTGATGACACCCCTAGATGATCCAGCCATGGTAGTCTTTTGTTGCTCAGACATCATGACCAGGTCATCCAAGGGCTCATATGGCAAACAGACCTCCTGCTTCTGTCTGATGACCACGGCTTTTTGTGTAAGTACCTTCCAATATGTGTTAGCTATGCCTGTTCTTGCCACTGCTGCTGCTGATTTTGGCATAGTTAAAGATTGAATGAATTGGCGAGAGCCAGTCGGCTTTGCATTGGCAGTGGTTTTGACATTCTTTCTTTTTTTACTCCATAGAGGAAGTAGATCCCTTCACGGCTTTATTTTTTGCATCAAAAATTGTATAATTTGATGCAACTGTGTTGTCCATTCCCTTGAATTCACTTTATGTATTTTTACTAGTTTTACTACTTGTGTTCTCCACTAATGTGTCAGCAGTATTGGTAACATTCTTTGTTTTAGCCTTTTTTTTAAACATGGCTGAACAGAATGGGATTCAAGATCATTATCTTTTGGCATTGTGGTATGAGACGACCCCACAACCTTTTGGTTTATCAAATCAATATGTTCGCTTTCATCTTTGGCGTCATTAGACGTTTTATTTATTTTTTCGCGCCAAGTTGCAACAATGCCTGCTGATCTAAAGTTGAATCTATGAGCAATATGTCTTCTTGAAAATCTTTGGTTTTATTTAAATTTATTAAGACACCTTTGCCATTTGTTATGTCGGCGGCTCGTTTTTCGCAGCACCAACATTGTGTCTGGTTGAATTCTTTAGTTTGAGCCAAGAGTTTAAGTTGGTCATTCATTTTTGTGTCAAGCATCTCATACACACGGGTGAGAGAAAATAAAGCAGCATTCATTGTTTGTAACAAGGTTTCTAAACCTATCACAAAATTCCCTGGTGCACCTTGAGGTTTCTCCATGGGAATGACAAGCTTCCTTCTAGGTGTCGGCTGGGAATAAGAACAAGACAAAACTGTTGAATTGTGGGCTGTTGGAGAGAACATTATTGGTGACTGAGATAAATCTTGATTATTAGCTTCTTGATGTTGCTCTTGTTCTTCAACATCTGATGTTAACAAAATACGATGTTCGCTTATTTCATGAATATTCACTACAACATCTTTATTTTGATTGACATTGTCTGTTGTTTTCGCTAGATGCGGGATTATCTCGAGCACCTTTTCGTTATCAATAGTTATTGCTTTTGGGTGTGCAGGTTTCACAGCCTCATTATTACTGAGGACACCTTTTTGCATTTTATCACAAATGGGCTCCATTTGTTGATGGAATATAAATAGAGCGGCCGCTAATACTAAAGAGTCAGGAGGAGTCTCAGTTATGTTCACTATATCTGTAGTAGCCTGTGCTAATGTATTGCTTTGCTTTGACACATTTGATGACAAATAGGGGAGCTGTTGTCCATTGAGGCCAATTCCCACTTTTGCCCCAGGAGCACAAAATAAACGAATGTCAACTATTATAGAACAGGCTTGAACATTTGAAGGCAATTTACTAGAACGCGCCAAATGGATAGTGCGCAAGGAGGATTTCGGCGTACTCATAGCATCCAATATGCGGGCCGAGATTTCACAAAGGGAAGGCTTACCCGTTTTCAGTGATCCAAGCATTTCAGTTTGAGGAGATTTCACGGAGACACTCTTTACTCAATGAGGGACAGAGATGAAAACAAATAAACAAAGGCTGCAAATTGAATTGCTAATATGAAATAAACACTCGCCCCTAATACCTTAATTGAAAATACACTGGCCCTTCACCCACCGCCCACTGCCAGCTGCCAGCCGACAGCACTTCCCAAAGCACTTTCACCAATTGCGCGTGTGCCAAATGCGCGCGGCCAGTAATTTTATGGTATTGTGGGTAAGAAGGGGCAGAGCTTGCGCTCGTAGCTGCAAAATTGGTACAAAATAGGATATATATTATACTTATGGCACGTTTAATGAGTACATGAGTATTGTAAATCACCAGTAGTCTTCTCAGCCTTTAATGAAGTCCGTACCATTGAATACAGGAATCCTTTGTTTTATGACCAAATGAGCATGTAGGAGCCTCTACAGCCGACAGCACTTCCCAAAGCACTTCCACCAAATGCACGCATTTTTACTTTACATGTGTGCCTTTTAGACTTGACTTGCATGACTTCATCCTTAACCCTACCTCATTGCACTGTGATTTGAACCCACCCGGGTCGAATCCCAACCTGGGTCTTAAAGTGGGATAAGAAATCAAGGGGCGCTCTGAATGGGTTTCAAATATTTGGGGGCAAAGCTAAGGAATTGTTTGGCATAGTCTTAGAATCCTGAATAACCAAGGAGTATTTAAACGATTTGCTGTCCATGTATTTAAAGGGGCAGCTTGATAGATAAGGTTGAGTTTTAGTGCATGGAATGACATTGAATAAAGTGTATTTTAAAAGGTGTGTAAAATATAAGTATTGTGCAGTCAAAAAAAGACTAAAAGAAATACATTCAAAAATAAATTTGGGATCAAAATAGGTCAATAAATGCTGCAATCCCTCGGTTCTTTTGAAGGAACTCCATGATGCATCTGTTCTGATTGTATTAAAGCATTCTAATGACATTTTAATATAATATGATGCAATATAATGTACCTTCCCTTGTCTGAAAACAAATAACCTCATTCCACATGTCTTTGACTGATGATGTTATTCTGTCTGAATGGCACAGTCCACAATAATGTCACAGATGAAAGCCACACAACAGATTCTTGTGGCATTATAGATGTTTATGGGAAAATCATGTCACATTCTGGACAAAGACCAATTTTGGTATTGCTCACCTTAAAACTCTGCTTCACTTTCATCCATTTAACAAATACTCAAACAGAGGTATTGACTAATTTCGGTGTCCAGTCATTTGGTCGACTGAAAACTGGTCGAATGACATTTGGTCGACGCAATTTGGTCGAAAACCAAATGGTCCAATTTTTTTTCTTCTAATTATATATTTATTTTTCGGGTTTTCGTTTTTTAAAAAAAGGGTTTTTTAGAAAAAAAGGGGGTTGGGGAGGGGGACCCCCCCTCAAAAAAAGGGGTGAAAATAAAAAAAAAAACATTCAACCATTTGGTTTTCGACCAAATTGGTTCGACCATTTGTCCAGTCGACCAATTTTTTTCGACCAAATGACTGGTAAACACTAATTTCTTCTTCTGTTGAAAGAAATAAAGAAAGTAACCATTCTTTTGCATGAGTGTATGGGAAAGATCTATGGTGAGGATGCAGATGCTTGGTGGCAGTGCCTCCATGGAGGATCCGACGAGAGCCTGACGGACGACAGTTCTAGTAATTCTCTTGTTTAAGTGTTTAAATCTCCACCCCTTTCTTCCTTTGTACTCTTCTTTCTGGTTTTAGTTTGGTGTATCTAAGAAAGGAATTCCTGAGCAAAAGTTTGTAATAAACTATATGCTAATAAAAAAAAATAAAAATAGAAAATAGATGCCTCAACACATCAACGAAAAATCTGAAATAAGGCAAAAAAAGAAAAGCTGCTTTTTCTGCAGAAGCGCCACCTCAAAAGGCAATTCACATGAGCAATATGTCTTTAGGAGGCTACTTAGACCCTACATGGTCTTCTACTTAGTCAAAAGAGCAGATTTGGTTCATGTGGGGAACAATGTACCCCATGAGTGGGAATAGCGTGTCAATGTCATCAGTAAATGTAAAAGCAGAAAAGAAGACAAACATACAAATGAAGGGGGTACAAATTACAGTACTTTACCGAATGGAATGAAGGACTCAAAAACATCCAATACTTCAGAAATCCCAAAAAGCAAGCCTTCTCTGCCTACCGCCCAAGACTATGGAACCTCCTCTCGCCAGCATCAAACTGGCCCTGTTGCTCCTACAATTCAGAAAAAAACTCAAGACCGATCTCTTCCAGGAGTCTCTCCTCCTCAACACCTAGGCCATCATGTTGCCTCCTCTGGCCACCTGACTCGCTAGACACTGTCTTCCCCTCTCCTCCCCACCACCCCGTACAGCTCCTCTGTGCCCCTCTGTATACTACCCCCGCTGTACAGCTGTTCTGTTGTCACCTCTGAAAAGTGCTGTGTTATTCATCTGTATTGTTGTATACCTCTGTAAGGCGTCCCGTCATGTATCTGTATTGGTGTATACCTCTGTAAAGCGCTCCATCATGTATCTGTATTGGTGTATACCACTGTAAAGCGCTCCATCATGTATCTGTATTGGTGTATACCTCTGTAAAGCGCTATATCATGTATCTTTATTGTTGTATACCTCTGTAAAGTGCTCCGTTCCTTCTCAAAGCTAGGTCCACACTAAACAAATACCATAATAATAATAATAATAATAATAATAATAATAATAATAATAATATTATTATTAATAATTATTATTACAATTACGAAGGGGTATGCCAGGAAAATTGAACCCAGTATCATAGGACAAGAACACCTTATGTCAAATCCATAAAACCTGCAAAATTAGCGATTACTTTTAAGGGGAGTTGTTAATCCTCTGGCTGAATCCAAAAGAAGCGGACTGCTATGTGAATGATTGGTTACTAGGTTAAACCATTCAAACAAAGTTTCCTAGTCCAACCTATGTTCAAAAAGATCAAATTAATATCCCCTCACGTAAAGAACAACACCATGTTAGCCAAAAGTGTGAAAAAATATATCACATCTTATTTTCAACAAAATGCAATAAAAGAACATGCAATATGACAGTCAAAGGGAAAACAAATGTATACAACAAATAAAAGCCCAACTCCTGAGGGCACTTTAACATATTGTCGAGGGGGAAATTCTGCCAGGGTCGGCCGGGCCGTCCGCAGACCTCCGCGCAGGGAGACCCCAACTCCTCCCGTATATCCCAAAAGAGATAGAGTATGAGACACACGCAAGAAGCAAGGTGACTCTGCTGTTTATTAGACAAAACGGCAGGGATGGGTCAAGGAGCGTACGCGTCCGTCCTGACACACACACAATCGTGGGGCTCGCAGGCCCTTTTTACCTTAGTATGACGCGCTACTTGCGTCATCTTACAAAGTTTAGTAAAAAACCTATTTCCACTCTGGATTGGTTACTCGAGTGGTAGGGTTAGAATAGCGCACATATAGAGAACGGTGTTAGTGGCTGAGGGTTAGTCAGGTGGTATACCTGGGCTGTCCCTTCAATTTGATACATGAAAATTGTTACATGAAGACATCTGAGGATTGGTCAATGTTAATGGCGTCAGTGATAAGAGCCCCATGTTCTGATTGGTCCGCTCGCGAGCATCCCAGTCTGGGACTATCGCTGTTCCCAGCTCGCGGTGCACCTGTAATTTGCAACAATGTTTTAATATGGGTAGGTGTAAACAATGTGAGGATTTATTCATATGTTGGGAAGTCGACTACTCCCACTGCTGCAGATGTCCAATGAGTCTTTTAATTGTATCTGCCTGTGTCTTCAAACGTGAGATTCAGGCGTCTCCTTCCTCCTTGGCTTGGCATCTTGTCAGGTTTGGCTTTGTCACGTGAGGTGGGACCGTGTTTGAGGCAGAATTCAACATAATTAATATTGTTTTTCTACTGTGTGCCTGGTTTATCTTGCAGGTACGACCTTGGCGTTGGCTTGCAGCGTGCAAGATTGCAACATCGTGCCCTTGGCGGTGTGCTTTCGCCGGGCTCATTTTGCAGGGTCAGCAACCCAGTTCTTGCTCATTCAATGTTCATGGAAGCTTTTGTTTGCGGCCTACTTGGGCCTGGTGCATAGGTGGAACCATTTGATGCAGAGCGCTTTAGGTTACGGTATCATATTGCTTTATCCTCAGTATCGTGTCCCCGTTATATTCTTCATTATGGTACATGGCTCTTAGAAGAAGCGTGAGCAAGCCTTTTTAGATAAGTTCATGATGCGTCTTGCGTTTCTGCATTTTGAGAGCCTATGTGGAAAATAATAAAGATGCACGTCCGTGAGTATGTCTGTCGCCTACGTCATAGCACTGAGTATATTCTTCGTGTGGATTGGTGTGGGAGTGTCCGGTGTGTATATTTGCACAGGTGTGCTGACCGTGGCTAGGTCGTCATGGCATCTCTAACGCCGTGACATGTAGGTTTAGTCGAGTTGATCCGTGCCGCAGGTGTCGGCATGTGCAGGGCGAGCTGCTGGGCTGGTAGATGGGCACATCCGTATGTTCCTGTACCAGGGTATTTGGTCGTCTGGTAGATAGGCAAACTCCTCTCGTGGCGGATGTCTAGGCCGTGATCCTCTAGGCCAAGCGCGAGGGGGGAAGGGCGGGAGCCTGGTCTTCCATTCTCCCACTTCATTCCCCCCTCTGGTCGACTTGTCGACCACAAACATATCCTTTTCTTTATCTCCTCATACTCTCCATATTTTAGTTATTCCTCCCAAATGTCCATAGTGGTTAACATGGTCTTCAAATGACCAATACATATATTCACAGGTTCCTCCAGGAGTGCAGTATACCCATTCCATTTCCCTATGTAGCTCCTTGGGTTTCTTGGGTTTTCGAGCTTGACAGATGGTGGGTCCAGGTGGTTGGTGATGATCTGGTTGCGCAACTTCTCTCTCTCTTTTATGATTGTGCCTGTGTGTTGGCCGTCATCTGTTGGCATCAAGAGGTGTATACCAACCATTTCGATCATCTCGTCTGTGGTGCGTGCCTTCTGGGCTTTCCAAAATCTTATTATGATCAGTGTAGCTCCAGCCAAAATAGTACATCCAACTATAATCTTCAGTCCATCTGACAGCCACGATGGCATCCATGACCATAATATTGAAAACCAACTCTCATCCTTTTTCACACCTTTACTTTCATCCATCATTTTGAGTGCATCTGGGCCAATTGTGATACAGCTTCCGTGAGTGTACCATTGTCAGCATCGTTAGCAGGAATGAATGTGCAGCATGATTGTCCTATCTTTGCGCAAACTCCTCCTTCCATTGCTGTGAGGAGGTCCAGTACATATCTGTTCTGTAGAGCAACCATTCTTACTGCTCGCAATTCCTCTTTTATTGCGTTGAATCCATTTACTGTAGAGTTAATTGTCATCATTAGTTCCCACCTAGTTATCTGGAGCCATTTCGCGTTTGCGTAGGCCTGCAGGATGTATTATTGAGGAGAAGAACATAGCTGCTCTGCTGAATAGTCTGTGTTCCGGCGGAATTGAGGTCAGTGCTGTTTCCGACCTTCCCCACAGGTAATTTCCTGTCTTTTCCTTCTGTTGAGGACAGTGTTGCTGCCGTTGCGTCTGTTCTCTGGCCCTTTCCAAGGCTGTGCAGATCTCTTCTTCCTTTTGTTCCCTTCATCCATCTTGGGGAAATTCGCCATATTTACATGCTTCTGGGGTACCACCAGTGATGGTACATTAACGTGTACTATAGTGCATACACCATTCCACAAAGGGGGCAGTGTGTGGTACGCCTTGTCTCCACAGGCCCAGTAAATACTACTGCTGTTCCTGCTCCCCCCTCAGGTAGCTCCATCACGCTTTCACAGTTGGTATTGTATCCTACATCCACCTCTCCTTTATGTTGGTAGCATACCTTAGGCGCAGTTAGCGGCAATATTGTTATTGGGTCTTCATCCTTCTCCATCCATGTGAGCATGGGTACGTACTTAATCCAAGTAATCCAACATCTATGGTAATGTCCATCAATAGTTGAAATGTTTTCTCTTGTTACCATGTTACCATGTTACTGCCAACCACTCCTATGTCCCATTTGTTGTCCATGTACACCTTCCCTGTTATTATAATCAGTGGTCTTTCCCAACATCCGTTTTTACCAGGGACTTCAGTGGCGTACCAATCACATGGTAGGTACTGCAGTGTTACCTTCTTTGTTTCTCATTTTTCAGGACCACTTGTTATGTATTTGAATCCTTCAGCATGTAAACTGCTCTTGTGGTAACTCAAATAAGTCTTGAGGAAGTTGTTTTCATATGGATATGTATCTCGTGTTTTCCACACCAGATGCACCACGGTCCCTTGAAATCTTCCTTTCGTCTGGAACAGTGCCAGGTATATTATACATCGTGCTATTTTTCCATCTATCTCCGTGGCAACAAATGTTCGAGAAGCGCTCATGGCGTATGGGATCAATGAGCAAACGTAGCAGCTGTCTTATGTTGTCTGCTTACCAATGTGGGTCATGTGTTGATACCATATGTTGTTTGAGATGTGTGCTGAATCTTGTACGTAGTTGTCATTGTCTTTATTATCTGAGTATGTGCTGCGTTTAACTCTATTTTCCTTGTGTGGGATTTTACTAGTACCACCTGACACAACACCTGTTGCAGCTGGGGGTGGGGGTGTATTAGGTTTGGGAACAGCAATAATATTGATAGCATAGCTGTACTGCCATACAGAGGCAGCCAAGAACCCGGTGATCATTAAAATCCCTATCAATTTTATTACAAATGCTAATTTCACCGGCATTTTGCTCTTACCTTGCTGCAGTCCGGCAGCTTATTCTTGCGACGTTACAGTTGCCCGCCTGAAAATTCTTAATATGCTCATTATTAAGGTTAGTTATTGTTATTAAGCTCTCCCTATCAAGTAGTCATTCAGTGCCCAGGCGAAGAGCTGTTCCCACGCCAATCTAAGCGATCTATCTCTCAGGGCAGGCAAGTATGGTTGGAGGTGGGGCATTGAATATTCTATGGCCAAGAGGAATGCTGTGTAGTAGACACGTACCCTCCTTCTTTTCAGGTACGTTGGCCTTCTTACTTCATATACAAATTGGTGTGACAATTCTTCCAGGTAATTATCGTCTGAGGGTACCATCTACTCCTGGGCAGTGAATTGGTTAGTTATCTACTTTCTTAACAGTACAATAATACGCTGTACCTGCATGTGCGACAGAAAAGAAAGAGAACATTCAGGTGTTTACATGTGTATAAGTGCAAAACGATGTCCTTCAGTTCAATTGTTACTACAGTGGGCAGGGGGTCAATGGGCAGAGGGTTTGGGGTTCAACTGGCGGAAGTCTCTTTACCCTTTGATCGTGTAACCATGGGGTGGGCGGTATGGGGATCACCCCTTTCTTTTCTAATAGTTGTCTCTGGGGGATTTGGGGGGTGCCAGGGTATGGGGACACTTAGGCTGTTAGTCGTGGTAGAAGTCTCTTCCTCCGTTGGTGACGCTGTTGTTGTTATTCCAGTGGCCCTGTCGGTGGCGCTGGGGCGGGTCTGGAGTTTGTAGATCTTTACGTCGTGTAGGTGGTTCCAAGCACGTTTGTCCTGTAGCTTTACTGCTCTCGTTGATACCTCCTCTACCAGATGGGGGCCAGTGAATCGTGGACTGTTCCACTTTCTGTTGAAATTGTGAAGTAGTACGTGGTCACCTTTAGCAACTTTGCACAGTCTTTCCTTTTCCGATTCTTTATCCACGTCTTCTTGTTGGTCGCTGTTAGACCCGCCCCGCGTGCGCTCGAGCTGTTGAGACACAAACACTACACTAGTAATCAAAGAAGACACATATTGGTACATTTCATCACCAAGAACACTCACAGTACTCTCGTGGTCAGTAAATGCTCTTGATGTTGGCGTTAGGGGAAGGCGCATTTGACGTCCGGTAACCACCTCGTGAGGGGTGAGGTGGTGGTCGGACCCTGGTCTATTCCTTAGCTCAAATAGGGCTAATGTAAGGCAATATAACCAACTCTTCCTTGTTGTTTGCTGTATCTTTGCAATTGCCTCCTTTAATAGGCCATTCAGGCATTCACATATACCGTTGGCCTGTGGGTGGTATGCACATGCAAACTTATGCTTGATGTTCAGCAAGGATGTGATGTGCTGGAACATTTCGTTTGCGAAATGTGGGCCATTGTCTGACCTCAGTACCTCGCACACTCCCCACCTGGGGAAGACCTCCCTCACTAGGAATTTAGCTGCTCTAAATGCATCTGGGTGTGAACAGGGCCCTGCTTCAATCCACCTCGAGAATGGGCATACTACTACAATCATATACCTATTTCCTTGACATACGTTGATCATATCAACATAGTCAATATGGAGATGCCGGAAAGGTCCCTCTGGCCGGGGTATGGTACCTCTTATCACCTTCAGAGTATGAACGGCCGTAAACTGTTGACATGTGAGACAATTGCTTATAAAATTTGACACATGAGAATTTAACTCGGGCAGAACCAGTATTCCCTAATTCGTGCTGCAATTACTTCCTTGCCTGTGTGGGCTGGGTAGTGTAGTTGGCTCAGGGCGGTTTTCAATAGTGCCAGTGGTATTACAATCTTTCCAGTGTCACCCTGGCGTCATAGTGCGTCGGTTGGTGACATTGCGCATCCTCTTTTTAACCATATTTCTTTTTCGGCCATTGGTGCAGCCGCTTGTAGCTCCATAATCTGTGTGGCTGGGAGATGGGTGTACCCTTCTCTTATCAACATCTCCTTAGCCATTCCCCTCCCTCTCCCTCTCTGTGACTCTGGGGGGTTCCATATCTCACCAAAGTATGCAGCATACTTCGCATGTGCGTCTGCTGCTGCATTCCCTTTTGAGATGTGGTCTTCACCATTGGTGTGTGCGGTGCATTTGACCAAAGCTAATTCTTGGGGGTCATTTATTGCTTCAATTAGTTCAGCCAATAGGAGGCCATGTTGCACTGGAGTGCCATAAGCTCTCCTAAACCCTCTTCTTCTCCATTTCGACAGCCCTGAGTGGACAGTGGATGTAACATATGCGCTGTCGGAATATATGGTCACTCGTTTGTCAAAGCTTTCCTTCAACGCCAAGATCAGTGCAACTAATTCCGCTGCTTGAGCAGAGTAATGCTGCGGTAATTGTACACATTTCATTGCCACACACACCGGTACCTCCATCATTTTTACCACTGCTGCCCCAGTCCTCCTTACACCATCCCTTTGGTCGATAGTTGATGACCCATCAATGAACAAGAGCTCACCTCCCTCTAGTGCGTTTTCTTCAACCTTTCTAGTACATGAGTACATGTCAGTTATTTGCGTACAGTTGTGGGCATAGCCTCCCTTCTCAATTACTTCTGCTAGGAACCTTGCAGGGTTGACCGTGCTACATCTAACAATTGATAGTTCAGCTCTGGATAAGATGATCTCATAACCTGATGCCCTTTGCGTGGTTCAATATGGCAAATAGTGCATGTTCCACAAACAGTGTAGTTGGGCACCCCATGGTGATTGCTGATGCTTTCTCTACCGCAAAAGCAGCTGCGGCGAGACCTTGTTCGCAAGGGAAATGACCTAGCATCACAGGATCTAAGTGGCCGCTGTAAAATGCTACTGGTTTGTAGCCCATGCTTGTTTTTTGGACCAACACTGCTTTCATTACTGCTGAGTCGCAATGTGAAAATATAAAAAAATGTCGCTCATAGTCTGGGGATGCCAGTACCGGAGCAGTTGATATCGCATCTTTCAACTCATCAAAAGCCTCTTTCATTTCCATTGTCCACCCCAGCTTTTTCTCCCCTTTATTAGCTTCCTTTAATGCCTCAAGCAGGGGTCCTATGTATGAACTGTAATCAAATACCCATGCTCTACAGTAGTTGCACAGACCCAGGAACTGCTGCAGTTCCCTCACTGTTTGTGGCACTGGTGTGTTTGAAATGGCCTGTGCTCTTTATGGTGCAATCTTTCTTCCATGTTGGGAAATAAGCTGACCAATGTAAAGTACCTGTTCTTGACAGTACTGTAACTTTTCCATGTCTACCTTGTAACCTTTCTCAGCCAATACGGTCAACATCTTTAATGAGTCCTCTCTGCATGTTCTTTCGTTTGTACTGCAAATTATTATGTCATCAACATACTGCAACACTGTGCTTTCCACTTCAATGTTACCCAAATCCATCTGTATTACTCTGTTGAAAATTGAGGGTGATTCGCAATACCCTTGTGGCAATCTGGTGTGTTTCCACTTTGTGTTTCTGTAAGTGAAGCTTGTCAGATCTTGTGAATCTGGGTGCAATGGTATTGAGAAGAATGCATTTTTAAGGTCGATCACTGTAAATCGTGATGCTTCTGCTGGAATGCCACACAATATTGTGGCCGGGTTTGCTGCTATGGGGTATTCTGCTTCTACTATGTTGTTCAAGGGCCTGAGATCCTGTATGAAGTGCCAAGAACCCCCTTTAGCCTTGCGCACTGGGTATACAGCCGTGTTACATGGTGATTCTGAGGGGACCAATATGCCATTATTTATAAGGGCCGTTATGGTTTCATATATGCCCTCATCTGCCTCTTTTGATAGTGGGTACTGTTTCACTCTGGGGAGTATTGCACCTTTTTTCAATTTTATCCTTACTCCCCCTATACTTTTTATGCACCCTACGTCATAGGGGCTAGTAGTCCACAATGATGTGGGTACCTTTGTCATATCCTCCTTAAAGAAGGGGACTGGGGTGCATGCGGGTGCCTCAAGTGCCATTGCAATTTTCTGTGCTACTTGTTTGTACGCCACTCTTAGCCATACTTCCACACTCATCATAAACACCATTTCACCTTCCTCCTTTTTTTCTGAGAACAGCTCCTCATCTGACACCTGGGTGAGTCTACATCCTTCTGCTAGTGCTATCACTGCCCTCCATGCCCTTCCTTCTCTGTCTTGGGCATGTACAGCAATGTAATCAGCTGTTGCTATAATGCTCTCAATGTCCACTGGAACCACCTTTCCTTCTGGTTCATTGACTGGTGTTTCTGGTCTGAACAGATAGGCTGCTGGCCTCCTCCAGATTTTTCCCTCTATCCCTGGCATCCATGCAAATGCCATGTCTGTCCCGTACTGGAAGAGTTTGCCATCTACTGGCTCCGCCCTAATCACTGTCTGTCCGCAGTATGCTTGCATAATCTGTCGTGCTGTGAGCATGTTAATCCCTGGAGCAGAGCAAATTATGCCGTCCTCAGTAAAGGAGATCGTCATATTCAACCTGTTCATTATGTCTCTCCCCAATATATTTACTAGTGAGGCACTATAATATAGAAGTGGAACTGACAGGTCATAATCTCCTATAGATAAGGGAATGTTATCAGTAAAAGGAACCAACCCTCTAGCCCCAGAGAATCCTTGGGTGTTCATGGCTTCGCCTTACATCTTAAATTTACCTTCCCTTATGCAAGACCGGGTCGCCCCGGTGTCAACAAGGAATGATAACTTTTTGTCACCTATCGTTACCTCTATGCGTGGTTCCTCCGCACTATTAGGTGTTACTGACAGGATGGGACACACCAAGGCAGTCTGTGGGCTGTCCTATTGAGGGTACAACGATTGACCATTTCCTGTGTAAGGGTTGTGTCCCAGGACCGTCACCCTACCCAGTTGTGTTTGTTGTACTTGGGGTTGTTGTGTTATCGCTACCTGTTGTTGTGGCAGTGAATGTGTCTGTGGCTGTTGTTGTGTTATTAGTTGTTGCTGTTCATTTCCCTGTTGCAACGTCTGCTGTTGCTGTATGCCCTGCTATTCCTGTGTGGGCCTTGGTTGTCCCTGTTCACTCCATGATGGTGTTCCTGGTCTTACTCTACACGTGCGTGACATGTGCCCTAATAATCCACAACTCCAACACACCGGTGGTTCCCTACTCTGCCATGGAAAGCTCCCTGTGTTGTCCTGGTATGCTGGTTGCCCTGTGGGGTAGGAATTTCTAAGTCCTCCCACCTGCTGTTGGGTATTATATCTGTATCCTCTCCCTCTCATAATTCCTCCTCTCCCCCTGTTGTAATTGTAATACCCAGCTCCTGGCATTGGGTATCCTCCTCCCATGTTGGTCGTGTATGGTTGGAGTGGCGGCACCTGTTGTGTTATAGTCTGTGAAGGTGGTATTTGGGAGGGATCTTGTGCAGCCACTACTTGTGTGGGGCTTTGGGTCATTGTTGTAGGCGTAGTTATTAGTGCCCCTTCCATTGTGTATTTAGTAAGCTTTTTCTGTACTAGTTTAGCCTCTTCCGTTTTCCTGTCCTCTTCCTTTTGTTTCATTTTTCCTTGCCATGTTCTGCAATGATGCACTATAGTCAGTTGTATTTCTGGCCATGCTTTTGCTTCCATTCCCACTACTTTCTTCAATTGTTTCTGAACTCCTTCTGGGAGCCCTTGTACTAGTATATGATAAAATATTGCTGGTGTTTTATCCCATTGTTCTCTAGTTTCCATGCGCCACTTCTCTTGGATTTCCTGGATATAATCAACAGGATCTTCATTCTCACGCATCTTGCGTGAGGTAATTGCTCCTATGTCTGATGTGTCTGGGTACTGTTCCCTCAGTGCCTGCCATAGTGCATGTCTGCAGTTTGCGAATGGTGCCCCATCATGCGTTGTGTTTGCTATTGTTACCCCAGGGAATCCCACTCTCTTCCAAATGTCATCCGCTGCATCCCCTAATATTGATATTAGAAGGCCCTTTACATCTCCCACTGCCAGTTTCTGTCCTGCGGTGTGTTTTTCCATTTCATATATCCATTTACCCGCACCTCCACTTAATGATGGGAGCCTGCACTTTATATTTTCTGTGTCTGTATGCTTCCAAGGGACGTACTGTGGTCTAACCCCTCCCCTCTCCAGAAGTGGCATTAAGTTATGTCTCGTTTTACCCTTTGTGTTCCATAAAATCAAGTCCTCACACCCTTCCTCTTCTTCCCTCTCTTCTACATCGTCAATTTCGTCTGTATTTCCCCTGCTCGTAACTCTTTCTTCTCCATCTTTTCCCCTTCTTCCATCACTTCCTGTATTTAATATGGGCATGTGTATTCGTCCTTCCTGCCTGCGTCTAGGGAGGTTTCTAAGCCGACATGCATAGGGTGTCAGTTCGTCTGTAAAGGGCGCAAGTTTTATTGTTCGTGACGAGCGTGAGGTGTTTGAGCATGTAGGGTGGGACGGGAGAGGGCGTGATGGGGACGGTGTGGCCTCATGCGTCTGTCTTTCCACTATTCCTTGCTCTTCCTCCTCACTTCTCTCCAGTTCATCCTTTCTCCTACGGATCCATGGTTTGTCTGTGTTGGTCCGGGTGATGTATAGTTTATCTAGGCTTTCCCTTTCACTGTTTCTTCCTTCCTTCCCCACTCCTTCCTCTTCTTCACTACAAAAGTCAGTCATAAACGGTAACCCCCACTCGGTCTTTTTCCCCTTGATTGTTACTGTTTTTAAGTCTATTAGGTCCATTCCTCCTTTTTCTCCTTTATCAACCGCTCCCCTTTGCGCTGATATTGTTGCTACCTCTGTGTCTCTATATACATCCCTCCACACTTCACTCTCCCTTCTCCTATCTTCTCTTTCTCCTTCATTTCTCTCCTCCATCTCCCTACCATTTTCCTCTCTTTTCCTTTTTAATTCCTCCATTACTTCACTACTCACCTGTTCCAATATTCTTTCATCCTCTTTCTTCCTTTCCCATTTCACCCTTTCCCTTTCTAATATACTCTCTATCACCCTCCCTTCTTCGTATTTCTTAGTCGTTTCTGATAGTAATCTCCTCTTCCACATTGCCATTTCTTTTTCTTTCTCTTCTTCTTCCCTTTTCTTTTCTCGCAGCACTGCTCTTGATACCCTTTCTGCTGCTGCTTTTACCCGTTCAGCTTCTCTCCTTTGCTCCTCAGTTCGTTCCCTTATTTTTTCCAATTCGTTCTTACCTTCTTTCCTTTTCCTCGCTCTCTCTCTTTCCTCCCTCTCGAGCTGTTTGATCAGTTCGTTCTGCTCATCCCTTAACTCTGCTAGTCGTTCCTCCAAAATCTCTTCCTTTTGTCGTAACAGCTCTTCCCCTCTCATTCCACTCTCCCTGGTATTATCCTCGTCTGTTTTCCTTACTACCTCCTCCTCTTCTCCTGTTAATGAACCTCGTAATTTTAATAGTATCTGTGCAGCTACCCAATCATCATTTCCTGTTTCCACAGTTTGTTCTTCTCCAGTCCTCCCCTCCCCTGCTGGCATCTTCCTATGAGCCACATATGGTGGAGGGCTGTATGCCGGATTCGAGTACCCCTCAGCCACCCTTAACTGACCTCTTTCTATTTCTCCTAACTCCCTTAAAGGGTACAACCCCCCTCCCTCTGTTTTCACTCCCTTTGCTAGGGGTATATCGTTGCTCGGTTCCTTTTTTATCTCATTTGATTTATTATTCTTTTCTCCTCCCTCTTGTCCGTTCCCCGTGTTCTTTGGATCTTCACTCCCCTTTTTCCCATCCTCTCCTTCCTCCTTAATCTCTTTTTCATCCGGTATTTCCCCCACAGTGAACATTCCATTTGGTCCTGGTCGGGACCCTTGGAACATCCTCCATAAGTTAAACACCTCCACGTGGTTTGCCAACTTCTTCCCTTTGTATGTAATATGCAGATGATTTAGTAGTGAATGTTGGGCATATGGGTCGAAGCTACCATTAGGCGGCCAGGGTGTTATCATTTTGTTGTCCGTCCCCTGGGTCCATTCTATGCTATACTTAATCAGTTTCTCCCTATGGGGTGACAGTGTGGTACATATGTGTTGTAGTGGGGTAGTGAGGGTGTTCCCCCACCCTCCCGATCCTGTCCCGTATGACATAGTAGCGCTCCACTTGTTACCCTTCCCCTATTTGGTAGCGGTTATCTCACTAGCAGTTTACAATATACAGCCTTATATCGTTACCTGGCCCCGTAAGTTTGGGGACTTGCGATAGTCCGCTAAGGAAAATAATTAAAATATAGTATTTACATTTATATATTTTCTTCTTTCTTTCTTCCTTTACACAACACCCTTATGGCCCCCTGCGGCCGAGGCGCACGTAGCCCCCTGCGGCTGCGTACCCCTTGTGACGATCTTATACAGTCGTCCTATTTTCACTTGCTCCTCCTCCTTCTTCTACACTTGCCGTGGCCGGCGTTCTCCGTGCGCCGCCACGTCCCCCGTTTCGCCTTTCCTTGATTAATTCATTACCGTTTATCTCCGTTCCCACTCTCTTACCACAGTTCTCTTCCCCACCACTCTCAGAAGGAAAGATGCCTTGTGCTCGGGATATTCTATGAAAGCCGTATTGGTGACGTCACCGATCTCTTCGAGCTACTAGTAAGTTTTTCATATATTCTTTAAGTTCAAAATACACTTGCAATCTACCCCCGTTAACCTCACAGCTGTCTTCCTGTCACTCCTGGAACAAGGTAATCAATAATATAATCGGACTGCGCACACTGCGTCGCCTCGCGTGTGATACGCCCCTCGACAGGAGGGCTTAACCAGCCAATTATATTCCGTACTGGGCAACTGACTAGCTACCGCCTACAGGGAAACGTCATCTACCTATCGAGTTTCTTGCTCGAACAATAGGGATCCTCATCTACTCATTGATCAATAAATGCCAAATCGTAGGAAACCACACACACACACACCCTTACACGTAGTCGCGACCTAGGCCAATCAGTGTCTACGAGCGGCCGCACGTGATGTTTTCGTGCTCCGCCCCCGCTCTCGCACTCGTTCGGCTACCATTCATGTCATTGCCAACACTAAATTGTCAAAACCTTTGCCGCGCACCTGTGCAACACCTCCCACCTCCCGTATTTTAATTCCTCCCCCCTCCCTCACAATTTCATATTGCTTGTTGTGCGTGGCATGCTCACCAAGTTCTCTTGATGCTGGGCCGCTCGACTGCGTGCACCCCTCCAAGCGGCTCGCCACCTCCCCTCGTCTGGACCACGTCTGGACACTCGCCAACCATGGGCGGGATACTTCTCAACCGGCTCCCGAAGGCCAATATCCGGATTGCGCTGTCCGGTCTTCTCGCAGTTCCGCGATGGTCCTGTAGTCCTCAGAAGGGGGCAACGGCAGAGGGGGTAGTAAAAATAAAAAAGCAGATCTTAAACAGATCTCAGCAGTGCCTCCAACTTGTCGGGGGGGAAATTCTGCCGGGGTCGGCCGGGCCGTCCGCAGACCTGCGGGCAGGGAGGCCCCAACTCCTCCCGTATATCCCAAAAGAGATAGAGTATGAGACACACGCAAGAAGCAAGGTGACTCTGCTGTTTAATAGACAAAATGGCAGGGATGGGTCAAGGAGCGTACGCGCCCGTCCTGACACACACACAATCGTGGGGCTCGCAGGCCCTTTTTACCTTAGTATGACGCGCTACTTGCGTCATCTTACAAAGTTTAGTAAAAAACCTATTTCCACTCTGGATTGGTTACTCGAGTGGTAGGGTTAGTATAGCGCACATATAGAGAACGGTGTTAGTGGCTGAGGGTTAGTCAGGTGGTATACCTGGGCTGTCCCCTCAATTTGATACATGAAAATTGTTACATGAAGACCTCTGAGGATTGGTCAATGTTAATGGCGTCAGTGATAAGAGCCCCATGTTCTTATTGGTCCGCTCACGAGCCTCCCAGTCTGGGACTATCACTGTTCCCAGCTCGCGGTGCACCTGTAATTTGCAACAATGTTTTAATATGGGTAGGTGTAAACAATGTGAGGATTTATTCATATGTTGGGAGGTCGACTACTCCCACTGCTGCAGATGTCCAATGAGTCTTTTAATTGTATCTGCCTGTGTCTTCAAACGTGGGATTCAGGCGTCTCCTTCCTCCTTGGCTTGGCATCTTGTCAGGTTTGGCTTTGTCACGTGAGGTGGGACCGTGTTTGAGGCAGAATTCAACATAATTAATATTGTTTTTCCTACTGTGTGCCTGGTTTATCTTGCAGGTGCGACCTTGGCGTTGGCTTGCAGCGTGCAAGATTGCAACATCGTGCCCTTGGCGGTGTGCTTTCACCGGGCTCATTTTGCAGGGTCAGCAACCCAGTTCTTGCTCATTCAATGTTCATGGAAGCTTTTGCTTGCGGCCTACTTGGGCCTGGTGCATAGGTGGAACCATTTGATGCAGAGCGCTTTAGGTTACGGTATCATATTGCTTTATCCTCAGTATCGTGTCCCCGTTATATTCTTCATTATGGTACATGGCTCTTAGAAGAAGCGTGAGCAAGCCTTTTTAGATAAGTTCATGATGCGTCTTGCGTTTCTGCATTTTGAGAGCCTATGTGGAAAATAATAAAGATGCACGTCCGTGAGTATGTCTGTCGCCTACGTCATAGCACTGAGTATATTCTTCGTGTGGATTGGTGTGGGAGTGTCCGGTGTGTATATTTGCACAGGTGTGCTGACCGTGGCTAGGTCGTCATGGCATCTCTAACTACGTGACATGTAGGTTTAGTCGAGTTGATCCGTGCCGCAGGTGTCGGCATGGGCAGGGCGGGCTGCTGGGCAGGTAGATGGGCACATCCGTATGTTCCTGTACCAGGGTATTTGGTCTTCTGGTAGATAGGCAAACTCCTCTCGTGGCGGATGTCTAGGCCGTGATCCTCTAGGCCAAGCGCGAGGGGGGAAGGGCGGGAGCCTGGTCTTCCATTCTCCCACTTCAATATATATTGGTTGGAGAAAGCATATATGTGAAAATATGTACATTGAACAAGAAAATGATCGAAAAAATGAATAATAAAGTTATTAATAAGAAAAAGAACATAATCATACATAATACTCAAAAATTATAAGCATCATCGGCTTCAGTTGGCCGTTATTTACAAAAAGATGCACATAGCCTATAATCTATGTATGTGAAATGTATTCACTTCCTTTTCAAACAGAAAGTTTTCTTAAACCCAAACATTGTTATAAATTCAAAAGGGAGTTAAGATAATTCTTAAACTGGGATTGGGTCTGCCAACACAGAAGGGGGGCCAAAGGAAGTTCCTTCGGTTGTTGGACCTGTTATGGCTCATGGTCCAAACTTGTGGTTCGGTCTATAAAAGACCTTCAATCCCCTCTCATGACCATGCGTTTCGGCGGTGTGATCATATGAGTTAAAATTCTCAGACAGGAAGATCTGCCTTTGTTAGGGCAGTAGTTAACAGGACCCTGTGATTGTGAGGAAAAAACAGGGAGAAAGAGGAAGGAGTCTTGAGAAGATGTTGAGAGTGGGTATAGATGACCACTTGCATAGGAAGAAGTCTTACACATGTAGGGAATATAGAAATGTTCAAGTTAGAAGATATATATATATATATATCTATTTGCCTCTTCATAATTTGGACAACTCAAAGCTATGTGTTTGTTCCCCTATAAGGTGATATTCTAACTACAGGGAAGAAATATCACCACAGGAGAAGAGAAATCCTAGCTGTATTAACCCTTTTCTGACATACCCATATGAATTCCAAGTTGACTGCCCTACCAGGTTCCCCCATGTGTGTGGTTACCATATTAATTATTGTAAAACTGGGGGGCCTGCAAAGACAGAGGGGCGAGTAGTGTCTCACCTCAAAAATATCCAAGTATCAACACGTGGTACAGAACAGATTGCTCACGTTGCGGTCAGTGTCTGTAGATACTGTGGTGTTGAAAAGCCATTCATGGCTGGCATCCAAGATCAATCTAGAATGCCTAAAAGTGAAAAATAGAGGTACAAATAACCTATGGAGTACTGTTCTGGATAGGTCCCATACTTAATGTACATAAAGTTCCAAGGTACCTGTATTCATAGAGAAAGGTTGTTTGTAGCAGTTGCCTTAGCATGCAGTTTGTCGCCTCAAAAGTGACCAAGTTTCATGGAGAGCCTATATTTCTCTCGGTGCGGTGCACCTAAATTGGAGAGTAAACACGATGAATTTGTTATAAACTGGGTGTCAAGGAGTTCCCCCCTTCTCACCTGAGTTCGATCTTTGCTGGATTTCTTGGTCGATGCCTTCTTGCGGACGGATCGGGTATTGAATAAGGCTGCACGAGTCTCTTCCGACTCCAGCGTGCGTTCAAAGTTCCGGTATGCAACGATCCAGGAATCTGGGAAATTAAGAAAGTGCACTACACAGCACACGAGTCCAGTAAGTAAGAAGGAAAGGAGAGGGACTAGGAATGGAGTTAGAAGGGACAGAATCAGGGAAACAATACCGCGAGCTACGGAGCACACGTCTGGTCGCTACTTCGCAATAGCATTGAGATGCGCGGTGCCGCGGGGGGCGTGGTCTATTAATAGAACACACTACGTCCAACGTGTAGAGCGAGGAAGGTGTTTCACGCTGGCCGGCCATGTTGGGAGTACCAGGGAGTGTAAGCCCCGTTGAGACAAGGACCAGGAAGTCCAAAAGGCGCGCGTTCTGTAGGTCATGACAACATGCCTCCTCTGAAGACCCGTTCCTCCAGGTTTGCCCAGGTGTATGAGGTGAAATTTTCTGAGCAGTCGAGGGGTCTTGAGATTAGAATGTGGTTCCCAGGTTCTTTCACTTGGAGGATATCCCTTCCATTCAACCAGGTATTGAAGCTGACCCCGTTTATACCTGGAGTCGCATATTCGGGACACTTCATATTCCAGTTGGTTGTCGACCAGCAGAGGAGGGGGTCTGCAGGATTTCCGGGAGAATTGGATGTAGGGCTTTAATAAGGATGTGTGAAAAACTCGATGAATTTTCTTCCAGGAGTCTGGTAGTTTGATCCGGTATGAGACTGGATTTATAATTTCGTTGATGGGAAATGGACCATAGTACCGAGGGGCCAATTTGTTTGGCCGTAGATGTCGGGGTAGTAATTTCGAGGACAACCAGACTTGATCGCCAATTGCATAAGAAGGCCCTGGACTTCTTTTGGAATCCGCATACCTCTTAGTCTGTGTTCTGGCCTTCTGTAAGTTTTCTTTGGCCTCCTGGTGTACGTTGATGAGGGTTTTGATCCAGGAGTCGACAGTAGGTACCGGTGTGGGATGAGGGAGAACAGAGGGTAAAACCGATGGATGGAATCCTTGGCTTCAATAAAAGGGACTGGTCTTAAGTGCTGAATGATCGGAATTGTTGTAGGCAAATTCAGCCACGGGTATCAGGAGCGACCAGTCATCCTGAACCTTGGTGGTGAAATATCGAAGATACTGTTCCAGGGTCTGATTAGCACATTCTGTGGTCCCGTTGGTTTGGGGATGATAACCTGATGAGAGGGCGCGTTGGATTCCCAAAATGTGACAGAGATGTTTCAAGAATTGTGAGATGTATTGAGGTCCCCGATCAGATATGATCTTGGAAGGAAGTCCATGCAGATGGAATATGTGTTCCAGAATGATTCCAGCAAGTTCGGACGAGGATGGTAGCTTACACAGGGGTGTAATATGAGCCATCTGAGTGAACAAGTCAATGGTAACCATGATGGTCGTGTATCCTCGGGAAGGTGGTAATTACACAATGAAGTCTCTAGCAATGAATTCCCATGACCTTGTTGGCAGTGTAGGTTGCAGTAGAAGACTCGCCGGTCTCTTGTTATCATGTTTATTTTGACAAGCTTTGATGTACTGCTGTACGTCGGTCTTCATTCCAGGCCACCAAAACTGTCTTTGTATGAGGCGGAGGGTGTTGGTTATGCCACGATGTCCGGAGTGAAGGGTATCATGACAGAGGTTTAATATTCTTTGTTGTAATTTCTGTGTGTGAATGACCAGTGCTTTGTCCTTGAATAAATATCCTTCCTTGACTCTTAGATTCCATTGATTCTTCCTCAAAATATCCTTCCACAGATCAGAGGATTGGGTTTGCACTCGAATTTCTTCCAGGAGATTGACTGCTTGAGCTACAAAGATCGTGTGGGAAACATCTTAGTGTAGGCCCTATCTTCAGTAGTTACATAGTCAGGACGTCGAGATAAGGTGTCAGCAATCAGGTTTTGTGATCCGGGAACATGAGTGATGTGGAACTGGTACTGGGCAAAGAAGTAGGCCCAACGTGCCTGACGACTGTTCCTACACTCCAATGACTGTAGAATTTGAAGATTCCGATGGTCCGTGCGGACCTGAACTGGATGTCTAGCACCCAGAAGTAGATGTCGCCATTCAGTGAAGGCTTGGCGGATGGCTAACAGTTCCTTTTCCAGGACGGAGTAGTGTGTCTCACTAGGAGTCAGGGTTCGTGAAAGGTAAGCAATGGGGTGTTCCAGTTTATCCTCAAATTCCTGCTTCAACACCGCTCCTATGGCGTAGTTAGAGGCATCCGTTTCCACTAGGAATGGTCGATTTATGTCGGGTTGGGCTAAGATGGGGGCTTGCGTGAACTCTGCCTTTAAACGTTGGAATGCCTTATCTTGCGGTGTAGACCAGATAAAGGGGGTGTCTTTCTTCAAGAGAGCAACGATTGGCTGGACGATCTCGGAAAAGGTGGATATGAACTTCCGGTAGAAATTGGCAAGCCCCAGGAAGGATTGAACTTGTTTCACGGACGTGGGGGCGGGCCATGCCAGTATGGCCTTTACCTTTGAAAGCTCCATACCAATTCCTTCTGGGCTAAGGATGAATCGTAGGTAGTGAACAGAAGTAACATCAAACAAGCATTTTTTTTCGGGTTTGGCTAAAAGTTTGTGTTCACGGAGTCGTTGTAATACTGCCTTTACATGTTCTTCATGCTTTAGAAGTTCCTTGGAAAAGATCAATATGTCGTCCAGATAGACAATGACGAAAAGGAATAACATGTCAGAGAACACCCTATCCATGAAACGTTGAAAAACTGCAGGGGCATTAGCTAGTCCAAAGGGCATGACTAGATATTCATAGTGACCAAAGGGTGTCCTAAAGGCTGGTTTCCATTAGTCTCCTTCCCGGACACGGATCGAATGGTAGGCACCCCGGAGATCCAACTTTGTGAATATTACGGCGCCTCTCACAGCTTCCAGGATATCCGAGATCAAGGGCAATGGGTACCGGTCTTTGAGGGTGCATTGATTTAAGCCACGATAGTCGAGGCAAGGTCTGAGTTCCTTGGTGTCTTTCTTGGGAACATAAAACACTGAAGCACCCGCTGGAGATTTTGAAGGTCTTATGGTGCCATTTTCAAGGTTGGTATCCAGGTATTCTCGGAGGGCCTTTTTTTCAGGTTCGGAAAGGATGAACATTCTGCCGAAGGGAATCACTGCTGAGGGATCTGTATCTATGGCGCAGTCTTCAGGTCTGTGAGGGGGTAAGGCCTGGACTATGGCAGTTGAAAATACATCAGAATATCCCTGATAGGCCTCAGGGACTTGTATGATATTGGAAACCATGAGTGGTGTTTGCTGGTCTCTTGGTGGTTCTTTAGGGGATGTCAAGGAGGGATCCAGGAATAGACAGTGAGACATACAAAACTCTGAGCATAGGAATAGTGATCCTGCTGTCCAATTGATGTACGGATTGTGCTTCTGTAACCAGGGCATACCTAATACCATGGGGTAATGAGCTGACTTAATGATGTTGAATCTAATCCGCTCTTGGTGATGGTTTATAGAAAGCTGGATCTCTTTAGTCTGCAGGCTTATGGGCCCTGAAGTGAGGGGTCTTCCGTCGATTGATTCCACCAGCTGCATGGTGCTTTGAGTCTCATGTGGAATATGATGACTAACAACCCAATCATGATCAATAAAAATCCCCATAGCTCTGCAGTCTACCAAGTCCAAAATGGAATAGGTCTTATTCTTGGAGGGCGATAGGAAGGCCTGCAGTATCACCAAATTGATTTGTCCAGGAGAGTTCAAGGATGGAATTGATGTGGAGCAAACATCTCTCACCCGAAGCTCTGCTCCATCTAGGATCGGGAGCTGGCGTTTCCCAAACGCCGAGGAGGGGCTAGAGGACACTCCCTAACCAAGTGTTTATCTGAGGCACAATACATGCACAACCCTGTTTGAATCCTTCTCATCCTTTCTTGCGGGGATATAGGTCTACGGAAGGCTCCTATCTGCATGGGTTCTGGTTCAGTGACTGAGCCTGGGTTTGTGTCCATCTTGGTGGTACTCTCAAAGGACACTTTCGGAGGATTTCCTCTGGATTTCTTCTTCTCAGCCTTCCTTTCCTGGATTCGAAAGTCTATTTGCATGGCAAGATCCATTAGTGCGTGGAATGAGTTTGGGCGAGCCACTCTGGCCAACTCATCCTTAATCTCCTCATTCAGTCCTCTCTTGAAAAGGGTAAAACTCGCCTCAGGGGACCAATCAGCTTCCTTGGCTAATTGCTTGAATCGGGTTACAAAGGTGAGCATATCCTGGGATCCCTGCTGAAAGTCTAACAGGCGTTCCTGGGCACTATAGACCTGCTCTGGGCGATCAAACATGGTTTTAAGGGCCTGTATGAACCCATCATAATCATCTAGGAGAGCATCGCCGGAATTAACGAGGGGCGAAGCCCAGGTTAATGCATTTCCTGAAAGGTGAGAAATTATGAAACCCATTTTAGCCCTGGTAGTCAAAAAGTAGTAGGGCTTAAAAGTAAAGTGGACCAAACATGAATCCAGGAATCCACGAAGGGTTTTTGCCGACCCATCGTATTTTTCAACTATGCCGCCCAGCAACACACTTTCTTTTGTGGCAGAATCACGGGATAGAACCAATTGTTTGAGAGCGGCATTTTCCGCCTTGAGATTGTGTACCTCGGTTGATAGTTCTTGCATGCCACGCATCAGGTCCTGAACGCTGCTTCCATGTCCATATCCAGTTCGGTCGGGTGGCATCTCAAACTGTCAAGGAATTCCCCCCTTCTCACCTGATTCCCATCTTTGCTGGATTTCTTGGTCAATGCCTTCTTGCGGACGGATCGGGTCTTGAATAAGGCTGCACAAGTCTCTTCCGACTCCAGCGTGCGTTCAAAGTTCCTGGATGCAACGATCCAGGAATCTGGGAAATTAAGAAAGTGCACTACACAGCACACAAGTCCAGGAAGTAAGAAGGAAAGGAGAGGGACTAGGAATGGAGTTAGAAGGGACAAAATTAGGGAAACAATACCGCCAGCTACAGAGCACACGTCTGGTCGCTACTTCACAATAGCATTGAGACGCGCGGAGCCGCGGGGGCGTGGTCTATTAATAGAACACGCTACGTCCAACGTGTAGAGAGAGGAAGGTGTTTCACGCTGGCCGGCCATGTTGGGAGTACCAGGGAGTGTAAGCCCTGTTGAGACAAGGCTCAGGAAGTCCAAAAGGGGTGCGTTCTGTAGGTCATGACACTGGGAGCCCCTTCAAACGGAGAAATATATTTACTCTATGTCCGTACATCATGTAGTCCCGGACGTAAGTATGAGTGGGCAGCAAGGAGGGGAACAAAATCCACGTGCCTGAAACTCCATGCGGTGAATCGGCTATATGCGGGCCACAGTGGAGCCCGAAAATATAGACGTGTGCAGTACTTTACCGAATGGAATGAATGACTCAAAAACATCCAATACTTCAGAAATCCCAAAAAGCAAGCCTTCTCTGCCTACCGCCCAAGACTGCGGAACCTCCTCTCGCCAGCATCAAACTTGCCCTCTTGCTCCTACAATTCAGAAAAGAACTCGAGACCGATCTCTTCCAGGAGTCTCTCCTCCTCAACACCTAGGCCAACATGTTGCCTCCTCACGCTACCTGACTCGCTAGACACTGTCTACCCCTCTCCTCCCCGCCACCCGGTACAGCTGTACCCCTCCTCTGTGCCCCTCTGTATACTACCCCAGGCTGTACATCTGTTCTATTGTCACCTCTGAAAAGCGCTGTGTTATACATCTGTACTGTTGTATACCTCTGTAAGGCGTTCCGTCATGTATCTCTATTGGTGTATACTTCTGTAAAGCGCTCCATCATGTATCTTTATTGTTGTACACCTCTGTAAAGCGCTCCGTTCCTTCTCAAAGCTAGGTCCACACTAAAAAAATACAATAATAATAATTATTATTATTATTATTATAATAATAATTATTATTATCACAATTACGAAGGGGTAACCCAGGAAAATTGTACCCAGTATCATAGGACAAGAACACCTTTTGTCAAATCCATAAAACCTGCAAAATTAGCGGTTACTTTTAAGGGGAGTTGTTAATCCTCTGGCTGAGCCATACCTCTTGAAAACTCTTCCATCAGCTGCAAGAAACAAACCTTGAAATACAACAGAAAGGATTGTTAGTATATGCTATGGTAATGTGAGTCAGTTGAATTTCACAATTATATAAAAAGAATTCGAAACAAATAATGAACAATTAAAGAATTCAACATGTAAGAGTACTTCTTTCAAAATACACATATTTGATCTCAACTGTGACAGAAAGGGAAAGAAACACGAGCTGTTCATCTTCCGGTCTAAGGTTTGCACCATTTCCAATCCAGCAGATGACATTGGAATATGCAGCTCATTTCTGTGAGATGGGGTCTGAGTTAGAATGTGCTCCATACAAAAGAAATACAGTAGAGAAAAAACAAAATCCTGGTGACCATGTGTTTATGGAGAAGACAGTAAACATCCGTCTCCAGACTGCATTCATATCACCAGAGAAAATTAAATTAGGCACATTGGCATTCAGTGTCACAATAAAATTAGATAAAAATGAACGAGAAGGACATCGAAGATCCATCTAAAATGTCTGGCCCACCACCAGGGTCATGGTGAACCTCCCCATTGTAATCTAACTCCATGGGGCATCATAATGGAGCACGATGGGTTTCATCATGGGTTTGGCGGTAATCTGGAAGTAAATCCATAAAATGACCACCCAAACTCGGCTACTGCTTTTGCCTCCCAGTCTCACGGTATTACCATGGGATCACAAGTGGTGGTGAGTCAGTTTAAATCCACAGAGGTATTACCGCACGGTAAGTCTACTGAGTTATGGCGGTAAAGTAGAGGATTTACCCCCAGAATGATGCTGGTGGTGCATCATCCACTTTACCTCCAAATATGTTGTGTGGCAGTGCAGTAATGCAGCAGAAAAGTGGCAGAAGCAGAATGACAAAAAGGTTTACCACCATTTTTACCACACCGCCGTACTTGTAACGAGGCCCTAATACACTTAATACAGATACCGGGTTGGCAAGGCGGAATGCAGGTTGATTGACAAGGCACTGATCAAGAATCTCCTGTTGCATCAGCAGACATGGGGCTAATTCCTGTGTTACAGGGGAATTTCATTGAAACAACTTTGCAGTTTATTCAGTCAAAGCAACAACATCTCGGAAAGGCTATCTGAACGGTGGCTTGACTACAGAATTAAATAATTGTAAAACACCCTAAGCAAAACTACTGGAATGCTTATTCACAAATCTATTACTTGCAAGATCAGACTCTCATAATACAGTCAAGCACTTAATTATGTGCAATGCATGAAAAACTCCATGGACATATCTGAGATCAAATAAAAATGGAGACCGTGTTAAGAAATTAGAAGGATGTAAGCAACATATCCTACCACTATTCATTTAGTTGCAATGGCTACAACGATGAATTATAAAATACATGATAAATTGCCTGATCAGCTAAAAGACCTTGAGGATTTGGGGTCACTTCCGGAACTGATTATATAAACAAGAAGGGGAATATTAGGGGCGCTAAACATACTGATTGATCAAGTAGTGATCATTTTAGAAGCTTAAATTGGTGAATAGACATTCTCGCAAGTGCCACAGAACTGGAATTTAGCAATACTTGACTGCATAGTTAAAGACATTTGGAGATACTCCAACACAGAAATCATACCAGAAACCTCAGTTTATCATCATCTATTTCTTTGTAAAATAAATATAATAACATGTTCATGAAAATCACCCCTTTGCTGTCTGGTGATAGGAAATAAGACACTGCCATGGACCCTGTTAGCATATTCTATCATGGGGAGCTCTTTGGATGATTGATATATTATCCATAGCATCCAAGATATTCAACCCAAAGAAGTTCTAGATCACGTTCATAAAATGTACATCAGAGCTGCCCAAAGTAATATGATGGAAAACAGAAAAATCCCTAGGATTTGCAAAACACCTGCAGGGAATGACTGTGAAGTGACCAGTACAAGGAAAACAGTGCACTAAATAACGCATACATCAATTATAAAGGATGCCTTTAAGAGTGAGGAGGCAATTTTGAAGTCCAAATGACAAACTAACAACTTCATTAAAAGAAGAAACCGAAAAAAGGCTGCTAAGTGGAATTAGCTATGTATAAAGGAATTAAAAGAACACAAGACTTTTCTGAAAGTGTAAAAATGTAAAATCATGTTAAGTTAGAATCAAAGCATGGTTGGACTGGCCTATAGGGCAATGCCCAAACTGCAGCCCCAGGGTGGCAGCATACGCACGTTTTTTTAAAAAAAAACTAAAATAGGCCAATTATTTGGTGAAAGTAGGTCAGTGAGATGAGTTACGTCACTGTGCAGCTTTTAGCTTTGACTAATGTTACTGAATACATTTTCTTTACAATGCACAATTTTCAAGTCCTTTTACCAAAAAACTCCTCCTTTGGTACTACTCAAACATTCTTTTGCTAAAGGAATGACACACACAATAGACAAAACTGCTTGTCAGAAGCGGACAGTGATTCCTAGTGCAGCTGGACGAGTCAGTGTGTGGAGATGAAGGACGTAGGGGACGCTGTGAGGTCCTTTCCTTGTGTTTCTCATCACGTAGCTCCAGTCGAAGTGAAGCAAATCGAGAGGAGTGAGGGGGAGAAAGCTGTGCCCAGCTGGGCTTACTACTGACCATAGACCTGCCATAGACTGGCCATAGACCGGGCTGCACTTGTCCATCAGCACCAAGTTTGGAGGCTTTGGCAAGTGCGAAGGGGGTCTCTTTCATTGAGAGGGCCCAGAGCCTGTGAGGCTGAATAGCCGAAACCGCATGGCTGTATATCTTGCTGTAGGCACGGAGAGTGCTCAGTGACTGTGGTGTCCTCTTTTACAGGGACTTTTGAGCTGAGCGCCTTATTGTATGTTGGATGCTGGATGAAAGGCAGATTGGTTGTTTTTTCCTACAATCATTGGTGCTGGCTGTATGTAGTAAGGGTTGTCTACTACAGCTCAACATTGATTTTCTGCTACCTAAATTCATTGCTGACGCTTGAATTTCTTTATTGGAGCTACACGTTTTCTCTTTTTTGTGTGGTTTAGTGCAAGCTGAGGAGTGCAGCCTACCGTAGGTGCCGTGAGTAGAAGGTGGTTCTTATAAGCCTCTGCCGACATCATGTGGTTATAATATGCGTAGCTCGGCGTCCTCCTCGTCAGTGGGGGAGGACTTCACTTTAGCTAACGAGCCCAACAACATAGCTCAGCCCTTTTCTTCCAACCTTCCTGTAGTATTGTCACCTATAACGGCTGTGACACCGGGAGCGCTTCAACCAAACAAAAAAAGTTAAGATCACTGAGTTTTTTCAACTGAAAGAAACCAGCAGAACTCTTTTGGGTGTCGGAAATACAGGAAATAAGACAAAGACATTTTGTTAACAGAGTGCAACAGAGGAAGTACTAAAATCAGGCCATGCCTATTCTATTGTCTCGGATGAGCCATTGCGCCGGATGTGCCAAGACTTATGTGATGGTTCATCTGGCATAGTCCTTAGGGGAGATGCCTCTTGGAGTAATTGACGGTTAGGTCAGAAATCTCCATCCTCTTTTGTTCAACACTTATCCGTGGCGGATGGAAAAGACCAAGCACAACTTCAGGAGTTGCAGACAGGCTTTATTGCCCCAAAAAACTGGCATCAAGGGGGGCGTTCCTTCTATACTTTCAAATCTAGAGTCCTTGGATCCATCATCTATTTCGGCACTTCACCTTGTATTGGAGTCTATAACGAGACTATATGATCATATGAAGGACATTGTGCGGCATAATTCAGATTTATTTCTATCTCTTGAAAAACATCTAACTCTAGCTAAAGAGTCCCAATCTAGGCCTCAGCAAATTGAAGCCATGGTGGGAAACGTAGCCTTAGAAACGACTAATTGGGAGACGGAAGTGGCAGCTTTACCATCTCATCTACTGATATAAGGCCAGTCAAGGTTAAGTGCTTCTCCTGGTTTGGTAGTAGCCTCAAGAGCTGTAGATCATTCATTAATATTTCCAGCGAAGGACATGGTATCTGTAAACACTGAGCATGTAACGTTCGTGGAAAAATAAGAAAGCAACCACCTATAGAAAAAATCTGCAAATCTCCCAAAAAGGGAATAGTAACAGAAACAAATCTTCAAGGAAATGCCTGTGCTCCCTGCCTATGGATCAATAAATAATACATTTGAACATTCAGGTGGGTGAGACTAGTGTAGTAGACACTACCTCTTTGATAGACGTGGACAAGGATGTTCATAACAGCAACCCTGAAACAAAAAAAAGAACACCAAGGATGGATCCCAGAATAAAATAGCATTCTTCGTGCAACAGAGAAATCACGATTCTTGCGAGGAGGGATTACAATCCTGTGGTGCTACAGCTGTTGATGTGGGCTCTACAACTAGGGAGTCTACTGAAGGCAAAGCCATGAATGCTCACACCAGAGAGAATACTACCCGCTAGGGAAGAAAGGCCCAAGTTGATCTTGTAAGGAAAACAAATGTTAATCTCACACAAAGATGAGAGCAACAGCAAAGAACTCTGCTGCCAAGAAACGTTCTGCTCGAAAAGGGTTCAAGCTGAGGTTGTAGAGGAGACACAACGTCATTGTGATGCAATACATACAGTAAAAACCTGCACGGCTGGTTGGCGTGCACCCTTACAGGATCGGCTTGCTGCATAAGGAATACCAGGTCATTAGTTCCAGCCCAGTCTGTCCGTCTTCCATCACGTGAGTGCTGAGGAGATCCTCTTCGTCTCATCGACGAAGGTCAAAGAACAAATTAACTACACTCCTAACACAATGCTACTTCACCTTTATACTGTGCACCTGGCAGGCTTCAAGACTGGCACAAAGGAGGTTCTGGTGCACTCTGACCTACATAAACACATTTCACTCACTCCCCTTCATGCCATCCGGCTCCAAGGTCTCCACCCTGGGTTTGAACTATAATGTATCCCTCCCAGCACCTGGCAATACAAATCATATGATTGTGACTCACAGACGTGCAATGTCTGTTCTCTACGAACATTCAAGACTTGTACTTTTTGGGTTGATGGTCGATGGTCACCTGATGCCATAGAATTCAGGGATCTTGGGGCTTAATCAGTTATATGGGCTATTACTCATGATTGCCTGGGGGTGTGTCGGGTCAGGCTTTGGCCAGTGCGAGATAACATGCACACCAGTTGCTGGTCTATGATCGTGTTCTTGTGGGGCGCATTTCTTTTGGGTAGAAAAACATCTTTTCTTCACTGTTGGAACACTTGAACCCATAGACCTAGGGCCCTTTAAGACGAGGTAGCAATACTTAAAGATAGATGGGGTTGAAGAAGTTATTCAAACATCAATAATCAGACCGACTCAGGAAGTTGGCAAAACTTGGTCTGTTTTACTTTCAGTTTTCTAAAACAGGGAGTTACTACGGACATGAACGTACATTTTCTCGATTTCTCTCAGAGCATATCATAAAAAACACGTTTATAGTAAGAACTCATCATAAGTGACGTCACACTATGTGGCAAACTACAAAAACCTACTTGGGGATGTGATAGGATTACAGGGAACATCTAGGTATACGTTCCATACTGACGGGGGAAGTGATTGGATCTCTACTGTCAGGTGGGCAACTAAGCCCATCCAAAGGGCACGTCATCTTTTGTGTCAGACTAATACTCAACACTCTATTGGTTATACAAACTATAGGGCTCTTTGATACATGGCCCTCTACCATTGGTTTGGCACCCTGGTACCCTTCTGGAATATTCCACACGCTAGCAGCACACAGGCTACCATACCAGGTACAGGGAGGGTCGGTGTGATCATGCCTCCCCACCAATTAGCTCAACATCTATCATCACTCTTGCAGCCTGCCAGTCAATTAAGGCTTTGAACTTGGCCTTGTCGAAGCTCTCTGTGCCTGAGACTAATAGGGAGTATCTTCTTGGTTTCGGTGTAGCTCGGCCAAATGTCTATTTTGATCTGACCATGTGACTTGGAGACCGCATTTTCAAGCCTTTTGCAGCATTTCATTCTATTAAAGGATGAACTTTTGATGCCTTCAGTGTCTTTCCATTCTACCTCAAATGTAAGTTTGTATCTTTCTCATGTTCATGTAAGTACTGGATGGACAACCAGGCTCTCGTGGCTTGACTTCTTGGTGATGGGTCAGCCAAGGCTTTCTTGTATTTCTCCATCGCCTTTAGTTATTTTCCAACTGCGCCACACTGACAAACCCTTTCCAATCACTGGGTTTGAAGCCTTACTTAAAGTGCACTGTGAAATATCCAGCTGTATGCATTCCTATGTATTATACATTGACGCATCCCTGCAACTATTCATTATGCGGCCAGCCTTAAGATCACTTTGCTTTACTGCGTCTGTAAAAGCGTAAACTGATTTGTATTTTCTTCAGCATTTCTGTAGCATGAGCATCTTTATCTTGAGCCCGAAATGTTGCTCACCTTTACCACCTTCTCTTCAGATCTTCAAGAATAACTATGTTCTTTTGCCTTGTGCATCATTTCTAGGTGCATTAACTCTGCCCGCATGACATCACCATCCTTCTCTTACATTCCTTTTCACACTTCCTCTGGAACTTTGTCCAACAGACCATTACTTCAATGTGAATGCATATAAGGTTTTCTCAATTAATACCTTGTTTCAGGATTTTCTGCAGTACAGGCACCCTCACTGGTACTGCCCATGTCTCACTTTCTGGCTCCCAACATATAGGCAACATGGGGGCAGAGCTTTTGGTGGGGGTACTTGACTCCACCTCTACATTCCCTCCTCTGAGCGATTCATCGACCACTCTCTCATCACATCAATCTTCCCATCAATGCATCCTCGACTGAAGAAGTGCTTCTTTGGTACCCATATCTTTACAACTACTTTCAGGCATACTGCTGATTTCACCTGCTCATCAACACTCCAGGTCATAAGCATGCATTGTCCTCTGGGACTGCAGTAGATCCATCTCCCCACCTACTCCTTGTGGTTCTTGGTATACAAGAACTTTGTTCCCTCAGGTGCATGAATACTCGCCTTCACATAGTCTCTGATTGCTTCATCGGTCAGCTCCTTTGGCTCAAATTCTGATTCAACATCAATCACAATCTTCATTCCTACTACTTTCTTTGCAGTTTTCTTGCATTGTGTGATTATAATCCTGATCAAACAGAATCCAAACATGATCATTAACGAAAGGGCTCCAAGTGACTTGACACCTTTTGCCATCCATTGTGGAACCCATGAGAAGATTGACCCAAACCAGCTGTCATCACCGATATCTTCCACTTTGTCTTCCATCTTGATGTGGAGGTTTGTCAGCAACGTTATGGCGTCTGTCAAGGTGCCATTCTCGTCGTCGTCAGAAGGTATGATTGTGCAACATGATTCTCCGATTTTGGCACAAACACCTCCATCCATAGCTGTGATCATGTCCAGGACAAATCTGTTCTGAAGAGTCATCAGTCGTATGGCTCTCAGTTCCTCCTTGATAGCATTAAAACCCTTTATGGTGGTGTTAATCGTCTGCCGAAGCTCCTATCTGGTTATCTGTAACCATTTAGTATTTGCTGCTGTCTGGATTTTGGGCATAAAGATTGTCGTGAATATTGTTGAAGTCTCACTGAACAATCTGTGCTCATATGGGATTGCATCAAATGTTTCTATCGACTTGGCTGAGAAATAATTCTCCCTCTTCATTCAATTAAGGAGCTCATTAGATCTCTTCTTCCTCAGGTGAGCATCTGCTTTTGGAAATTCACCAATGTTCATGCATATGATCTGACTAACCATTTGAAACAACGACGTTACCCAAATAAATGCATAAAAAATGCCAGCAAAAGAGCGAGAAACACCTGACGGGAAACCTGTCTGACCAAACACATCAAGACTGGGGAGGAAAAAATGACATGTGTCACAACATACATTCCAATAAGTTTGTCAATCAAAAAAAACATACTTAAACATTGGCCACTTGTTAACACACCTGATTTTCATGCTTCCAAACCAAGATTTGCATTTACGAAAACAAACAACCTCAAACAAATGTTAGTACACACGTATAAAGACAAACACAAATTGAAGAACAACCAAACCACACTGTGGGCTCTACTGCCTGTAAATAAATGTGGACAATGTTCGGTATGTGATCTGACAATTAACACAAAAAGCATTGACTTAAATCACTTCAAGTGGAATCTGAATGAATTTACGAATTGCAAGACCACATGGGCGGTCTATGGGATAAGATGCCCCTACATCCTTTGGTACATAGGAAAAACAAAAAGACCTGTGCGACAACGATCTTGTCTAACAAATAATGTACCAGATAAACCTTTGGTAGATCACTATCTACATAAGAAACATACTTACACAGATTTCAAATGGTTTGTGATCCAAACTGTAAAAGCAAAAGCTTGAGGAGGTGATAGAGATCTGGAACTCAAAAGACTAGAACAAAAATGGATCCAGAAATTGGACAGTTTGAGAAATGGCCTGAATTCCGCCATAGAATGGAGCCTGTTCTTCTAGGGATACCACCTGCAATTTTTGGAACATCACCCTTACACATAGGGTAATTGCAACAACTTTATATTTAGATAAATACACTCAAAGGAGAGAATACATGTCCTTGGGTTTGGCCTTATGGTTTGTTCTATAATCAATAACTGAATAGTGACTAATCACATATAGGAGTCATATTTGTATAGAACTTACAAACCCGAGTTCACAAAGTGAAGATATTTGAAATGAGAAATAGCATTGTTATATATACTGCCTGTATGAAGATTTTGACAGCAACAATGCAAAATAGAAATGGCACTGCTGTAGTGCATGTGTGAATACCTCAACAAGTTTTGATTAGAGGGAAATAATACACATGTATATGATTAAGATGTAAAACAGAAAAAATCAGAAGAAAAACCAAATGTATTTTATCTGGTATTGTACTATGTAAGAGACTCAGGATTAGTGGTAAAATTGTTAATGAATGACTCCAATATGATCCATGCATTGAGACTCCATTACTGATGCTAAAAATGTTAAAAACAAAGGGTTTCACCATCTGTATACCCCATAAGAGATGAATTTATATATACATAATACATAGATGACAAGCAGAACATTGAAATAGAAATGGCTACGCAGTAAGATATGTGAAAAAGACAATGAGCTGACAGATAAAGTATTAGAACCATGTGAAAATAACACACATTGGAAATAGAGACGGTCCGAATTTCCTAAGATATGAACACCAATTGGAACCGTCAGATATGTTTTTTGTGTATACAAAATGCCTGTGACATAACTAATTGTTTTGTGGCTGAATAGAAATACTAATTTGCAGTTGTTACGACACATGGAGAAATGAATGATTATACGATGACAGAAGATCGGGAATGGTTTCCCAGCCTGTCTCCTTTCTATCTCTAGGATCCTGCAAATCATTAAGCAGCGGCCCCTTTAAGGGGACACTCCGTAAATTAGACGCGGCGGACTCGCTGACATATGCTACATTGCACAACTTGGCAAACAGACTCGGGAGAAACAAGATCCGCACTGCGCTGTGAGAATAAGATAATTCTGCGATTAGGCGTGCTTCACTGAGAGGGAAGAGGATTTTCATTCCTCAGTACCGGCAGTGCATGCAATCAAGTTTCAAAATGTATATTGAGTGAGAGAAACCGCAGTAAGTGGCATCTCTCAAACGATCACCCGTATAAGAAAAGGAACGATAGAGGCCTATAAAAGACCTGGTAATAACAAGGAGCGCCATCATCCACGGGCAAATACAGAGATAAGATACATATAGCTATTAATTCTACTTCTAATGTATGTTATGAGAATTCTGGAATATGATTTTTATTTGGCCAGGATATCACAGATATAATTATTCGGCCAGAATAGGACATTAACAATCAACCATAGTGATAAGACCAGAGGTAGGGTATTATCTATATGAGCCAGAACCTACTTTTACCAATGATTATAAATCAATCTAGAGAAACAGTGCTCAGACAGCGAACATATGGCTAATGTACACATGTTGTTACATTAATAATTTTCCACCTAATTGAGTTAGATAAGGAACAACATAAATACCGTTGGTCAGGCCATGTGCTTGATGCCACTTTGGGAAGTAAACGTGATCTTTGTCCCATCTATAGGAAGACAACCCGAAGAGAAGCAAGCCAGCATGACATGCTTTGTGACAGTTGGATGCTCAGCGATCTAATAAGGTATGTTAATCTTCTTACAAGATAAAAGGCACACCCATCTATAGAAGAAATGCATCTATATGATCATTAAAAGAGATACTCATTATGTTTTTTTTTCAACAGCCAAATAACTGGCCCCATCTAATGAGACTTGTGTAAGAAAGTTGTCCCTGTTCAAGTCTACCAAAAAAGGTTAGTAGACTAGACCCACCCGTGACCCACAGCACTTTTTAACTAAATTAACCATCCCAATGACTGACTGTCTTTGTTTTTAATATTTGTAGAACACAACATATTGAGGGTTAGAAGACTAAAAAGCTTTATCAAAATAGAACCATCACCTGTCCTGATGAAGGCCTTCTAAACAACACTGGGAAAACGTACCTAAGGATGGGGTTTATTCCATGATAATAGGCCGAAACATGTTGACATATCATCCTGAAGACATGCTATTCTGAAAAATAATCTTTTTGTATTTAGAAAATTTGTGAGGAAAAATCCTTCATTAAAAGAATGTAGATTTTGTGACCAGATGGCACAATAAGAAAGTCATTCTATGTGTATATTAACTCTTGATCATTATGTTGTTTATTATGTTTTTATACACAAAATGCTATAATGAGGAAACCACTGTTGAAAAATAAATTAACCAATATGCTTCCTTGATATAATTAAAAGAGTTTTGAATCTGGGAATTTTAGTGTGTGATCTGTACTTTGACAAACAAAAGGAGACAGGGGTTGTCTGTGTTTCATATTTACTTTAGGTGTCTAAGCAGGCCATTAGAGATCAACTTAAAGAAAAGGCACTTCTTTGGTCTGAGTAGACTTTCACTTATGCTGTCTCTGAGGTTCTATCAGGCTAAAATTGTGCCATCCTTAACATATGGCCTAAGCCCCACACACCTGCCAATCACTGCTAAACTGTTGATGCCTTCCGGTTTTGCCTTCCTTTTTCCATAGTTAAGCAGCTCCCCAGCCTCTTTTCCTTTGTAGTTGGTGAAAAGGTGAAAGTGCATCTTGGTCACGTGGCCAATGCCCCACGACCTGTCACTCATTGCTAAACTGTTGATGTCTTCCTGTTTTGCAGCCCCTTTTCCCTACTTAGGTAGCCCTTCTGCCTCTTTTCCTACGCAGTTGATGAGCAGGGGCAAGTATATCTAAGGCACATGGTCTAAGCCCCATCCACCTTCTTAGCCCTGCCTCTTACTTTCTGCTCTGAACTGTTAGATCGAGGGCATCTCTCACCCTGGCATCTGAAGTGAAGGACAGATGAAAAAAAGGGAAATTCATGTTTGGAGCTGTTCGGACCGCGAGGACCCAGGGTCCGAACCCCTGCTCAGACAACAGGTAACCATGCGCTGACATGTGTTTTCTCACTCCTCTGTCCCCACAGGCCATCCCCATGATCACCAGGCAACGGAAAACATCAATGACATTGCCCCTCCTCTAAAGGCATGGACTCCGCAATGCAGCAACCTCACTCACATCAGCCTCAATCCCATCAACACTCCTTCACTGTCCACAACACAGATGTTGGTGCTGGCCAACATCTGTTCAGCTTTCACCCATGCAGCAGACATCACCTACCTCATCACTACACATGGCATTGACATTGTCATCACAGAGAACTGGCTGACACCCACCTCTACCAACATCCTAGTCGTCCTTGACCCCAAAGGCTACACCATACGACACAAAGACTTGCTGAAAAAGATGGGTGCAGGTCTCACAGTCATCCACTAGACCTCGTGGTCCTGAACCAGACTTGACATCAACAACATTGGCTCCTTCAAAGTTCTCTCCTGCCACTTCCTGCTCTCCCCAACGGACACAGTATCCTTTCTTCTCATCTACAGACCGCCTAAACCAAACACTGCCTTCATCAGAGACTTCCCTGACCTGGTCACCACTATGTCCCTCACACACTCCAACATCTTCCTAGGTGAAATCAACCTCCCAGGCAACAAGGCCACCAAATTGATGAAGGAAGCTCTACTCGGCCTTCTCGACAACCTCAGCCTCACAAAGCACACGAAAGACCCAACACATGAGAAAGGTAACATGCTTGACCAAATCATCACTGCACTTCCTTTCCTCCACTACACCTTTCCTCTGCTGCTTGACTGCTCTGACCACCGGGCCATGCCTTTCAACATCTTGCACACCATCCCAGTCAAGCACTTCCTTCAGAAACCCATCAGACAAACCTTCAGGTCCTTCAAGAACTTCCTGGTGGAAGCCCTCACGGAATACCTCACCAACCTTCACCTCACATGGACCAAACACCCCTAACCAAACTGCAAGTCTCTACTGGAAGCACTCAATGTCACCCTCTCACCCTCCACCGACTGACATGCGCCTCTGAAACAATGAACCTGCACAGCAAAACTGTCAGAACCCTGGTACATGCAAGAACTCAACCTTAGCAAAAGAGTCATCAGGAAACAAGAGAAAATTGGGAGCCACTCCAGGACCTCATCTGACCTGGTGCTCCTCAAGGAACTCAGAGCAACCCACTGACAACTAATCAACGCAGCCACGGCTCCCTACTATCACAACAACATAGCAGAAGACAACAACATAACCAGAGCCCTCTACCTTCCCATGCCACACTTGATCGAAACATTCACTGCCACCAACACCTCCTTCATCGGCTAAATCAGCAAGATATGCCAGCACATAGAGACCAACTCTGCATGCACAAACCCATCTCACATCGCTCCTCATGAAATATCCACACCCTGGACAACATTCAAGACACTTTCTACATAAGACCTTGTAGAAACCCTGGCCGCCCTCAAAGCCACATCATATACAGATGACAACCTTCCAGCATCCATCCTCAAGACCCTCCCTGCAGAAGGTCTCCTTCCCTGCCCAGTGATCTACATCTCCCTAACTCAAAGTACCTTCCCATTGACCCTAAAGACAGAACAAAGCCTCCATGTACTAAAGAAACCCGCCCCGAATCCGGACTACCTAGGTAACTATCGCCCATTCACCCATCTTACCTTCTGAAGTAAGATCATTGAGAAAGTGGTAGCTGCACAACTGCAGCAACACATCATGTTCAAACCCAGATGCATCACTGGGACAGTAATCATACAGGTGGTTGATGATGCCCTCAACATCCTTGCCGATGACCACCCCTGCCTCCTGGTTCTACTGGATCTCTTGGCCGCTTTCAACACAGTAGACCACCAGGGGCTCATGGACACCCTTCATCGGTGCATGGGGTTCAATGACCTTGTCCTACGCTGGTTCAAGTCCCACCTCGCCAACTGCCAGCAGTTTGTTCAGATAGACTCCTCTAGATTGTCAATGCTACCCGTCACCTGTGGAGTCCTGCAGGGTTGCATTCTCACCCAGTGATATTCAATCTATACATGGAGTTGATGGGATCCCTCCTAGCCTCACACAACATCCACATCCATCAATACGATGATGACTTGCAGCTATACCTCAAGATCGACTCCATCAATCACATCCACAGGCTCAAATCCTGCCTCTCACTGATCCAGTCTTGGATGTCCAGTGCATACTTGAAGCTCAGCCCCTATAAGACTGAATTCCTACTCCTCACCAACAACAATAAACACCCAGACATACAGTCCTGACTGCAAACCATGAATCCTGAGGGTTTCACACCTGAGCTCACCTCCGGCACCAAGTCCGCAGGGTACACATCGACAAACACCTCTCCTTCAAGCACACATAGCTACAAACATCAGCCAGCTTGTTATCAGCACTCCATCCTTTGGAAAGTCATGCCCTTCCTCCCTCCAGACAGCTTTGGTTCCACCGTTCAAGCACTGGTCCTATCCTACCTACATGGGGGGCATTGTCCTCCTTAAAGGCCTCCCGGTGTCCTGCGCCCCTGAGAAGTGTCCTACACATGGCCACATGCCGCTTCATGGGTCTATGCAGATACGACCACATCAACCTGGCCCTCATCGACCTTCACTGGCTCGCACTGTATGCACAAATTACCTTCAAGTCGTGCTCCATCATCGATAATTCATTCATCCTCAAGTCACCCAGCTACCTCACAGAGAAATTCATCATCTCTGGTGGACAGCGACACTTGCAGACTTGAAATCTGCCGCTGCAAAAAGGAAAGGACCAGAAAACAAGCCTTCTCTGCCTACACCCCATGACTTCGGACCCTCCTCCCCATCAGCATCAGACTCGCCCCACAGTCCTATAATTCAGAAAAGAACCCCATACTGACCTCTTCAAGAAGTCTCTCCTCCTCCACACCTAGGCCATCAGGTTGCCCCCACACCACCTCACTCACAAAACCCCATATGCCCATCTCTTCCCACCAGCCTGTAAAGCTGTAGCCCCACCTCTGTGCCCCTGTGTATCCTACACCTCGTGTATATCTGTTCCGTTGTTACCTCTGAAAACTGCTCCATTATGCATCTGTACTGTTGTATGCCTTTGTAAAGCAGTCCATTGTGCATCTGTGTACCTACACAATTTAACGCCCGGAACAAACGAAAACCAACCAACCCCCCATTAAACCGTGTCAGTCTACTTGACGAAGAGACTGATCACCAAAGAACCACACCGCCCAACAGGTTCAACCAGGAAAAACCCACCAGCAACGGAAACCCATCCGACAACACACCTGGCCGCACAAACAATAAAAACAATACAAAGAACAACTCGAAAGGAAAATCAAGCAAACTGCACTGCAGTCTTATCAACGTCAGATCCATGGCAAAACACTCAATGGAAATCCATGCCCTTCTAAATGAAGGAGGCACAGTGCACAGTGCTGTTTCTCACAGGAACCTGGTTATCGGACAACTTCAAAGCCATCGCGAACAAAGCAATGCCGGACAATTATAAATTAATACACGTCAACAGAGAAAACCGAAGAGGAGGAGTAATCGCAGTCATACGCAAAGAACACATCCGAACATCTCAGCTCATTGCAATCCCTCCTCATCAAGCTAGAATTCAACGACTAAACCAACATAATATTCCTCCTGATCTACAGACCACCTTCTTACAACCCCAACTTTGCAACAGAACTAGCGTACGAGGCTGCATTGCTATCAACCCACCACGACAACCTAGTCATACTGTCCACAGCAAACTCACTCTGCATACTCCTAGAAACTTTGCATTTCAAGCAAATAATACATGGATCCACCGACAATGCCGGACACACCCTGGATGCAATTTTCAGCAGGGAAGGACTATGAGCTTGAGCACCACCTACCCCAATGGTATGGGGCGACCACTACTTAATACAATTCTACATCACATCCCAAACCCGCCTAATGGCAGAGAAGTAAATACTCCATACCAGCAAGAAAAGAGACTGAAAGAACCTAGACCTAGAGGCCTTAACAAACCTTCTAGACTCAACCCCCCAAGTGAAAACAGAACCCACGAAACAACCAAAGACACAGCGGAAAACACACTCTACAATTGGATCACCAAGGCCCTTGACCAACTGGCACCAGCTAAAATATTCAAAACAACACCCAAAAAACTGGCAGCAAAATGGTTCACAGAAGAACTGAAAGAACTAAAAAAAACAGGCACAACATGGAAAGAAAATTGAGAAAACAATACACCTGATGAGATAAAATAAAATACCAAAGACAACTTAAACTACACAAATCAACAGTCCTGAAAGCAAAAAGGTTCTACTATGCCACAAGAATAGAATCAGCAAACAATACATAGAAATAACTCTTCAAAATCATCAGAGATAAAAAACCTTCTTCCTGCAAGAATTCCATCTCGTTGACACAAGTACTTTGTAACAACAACACCAACCACCTGAGAGCACAAATAGATACAATGCAGGAGACCATCAACCACGACTGCCAGACCACAGACACCGGGTGAAAAACAGTTTACAGCAAATGTCACCTGCCTAGAATCAATCAAAGAAAGAAACCTTTGCCACACTGATCAAGGACACCAACCTTGCAGGTTCCCCAAAGGATCCCTGTCCGCCTGAAATGTTATGTTATGTTACTTGGCATTTATATAGCGCTCTATATATCATTGGTATGACCTCAAAGCGCTGGTAGGTTGAACGCCCTCGGGAACCGTAGTTCTGGTCAGTAGAGATAGATAACGCCATAGGGTGCGTGGGTGCACCAGATATGTGAGCAGCTGATGCAACTGCCGGATGGTTGCTGCATCCCAGCGTTAGGTGTAGTGCTGAAGATATCAGTTGGATGTGTGCAGTCTGGTGGGTGGACACCCAGACTGGGCTCTGCTACGTTAGGACTGACGGACGCGTATGTGAGCAACTAGGCCAGAATGTGCTCGGCTAGCAGCGTTTTATCGGGGTGATGCAGTGTTCATGGGGTTGTATTCGTATGTGAACAGCTAGGCCAAATGAATCAGGGGTATAGCTGTGTTCTAGTTGAATGATGGTGTATAGTAGAGAGTAAGCATAGTGATGTGATATGATGGTTATGTTTAAAGCGCCTGACACCTGGCACGTGAACAGGATGGCAGGGAACAGAGCGACACACTGACACAAAGAGACATGGGGCTCGGGTTACAGTGACAGGAGGATGGATAAGGATGTATAGCAACAGCATGGGAAGCAGGAAAGCAGGGTACACGTGTGGGACATGTTAACATTTACATTTGTATTTTTATCCAGATGCGATTCAGGCTAATGTTCACAGCTCCACCCAAGTGTGGGACATGCCAACATTTGCATTTCTATCTAGAAGTGACTCAGGCTAATGTTCACAATCCTGTCCGGGTCTGGCACAGGCTAATGTTCATGATTCTAGCTTTCTAACATTCAGAATCGAATATGGGTCAGGGGCAGGCTAATTTTCCCAATTCTAACTAAGTGCGGACTTGGCTTTGCTAACACTCAGAATCCTGTCTGGGTCAGGCGCCTGCCAATGTTTACAAATCTACCAAGTGCAGCCTTGCTAACATTCACAATCCTATCTAGAAGTGACGCAGGATACTGTTTACGAGTCCAACTATGTGTGGCATTGCTAACATTCATAATCCTATCTAGAAAAGATGCAGGACAATGTTCACAAAACTAACCAAGTGCGGCATTGCTAACAATTACACTCCTGTCTGGGTCTGGTGTAGGCTAATATTCACAATTCCAACCAAGTTTGTCATTGCTAACAATCTCAAATCTGTCCGGGTCCGGCGCAGGCAAATGTTCACAACTCTAACCAAGTATGGCCTTGCTGACATTCACAATCCTATCTACAGGTGATGCAGGCTAATATTCACAGTTCTAACCAAGTGTGGCATTGCCAACATTCACAATCTGATCTATGAGTGACGCAGGCTATTGTTTACAAATCTAACTGAGTGTGGCATTGCTAACAATCACAATCCTATCTAGAGGTGATGCAGGCTAATATTCACAATTCTAGGTGGGTGAGGCTTTGCAAACAATAACGATCCTGTCTAGGTCCAGTATAGGTTGACAATTCTAACTGAGTGTGGGATTGCTTACAATAACAATCCTATCTGGGTGTGGCGTAGGCCAATGTTCGCAATTCTAACAAAATGAACGAAGTGTGGCATTGCTAACATTCATGATCATATCTATAAGTGACGCAGACTACTGTTTATAAATCTGGCTAAGTGTTGCATTGCTAACAATCACAATCCTGTCTGGGTCAGCGTAAGCTAATGTTCACAACTCCAACGAGGTGTGGCATTGCCAACATTCACAATCCTATCCAGAGGCGACGCAGGCCAATATTCACAGCTCAAAGCAAGAGTTCACGATCCGATCTATAAGTGACGCAGGCTACTGTTTACAAATCTAAGTGTGGCATTGCTAACAATCACAATCCTATCTAGAGGTGATGCAGGCTAATATTCACAATTCTAGTTAGGTGTGGCATTGCTAACAATCACAATCCTATCTGGGTGTGTAATAGGTTAATGTTCACAATTCTAACTGAGTGTGGCATTGCTAACAATCACAATCCCATCTAGAGGTGATGCAGGCTAATATTCACAGTTCTAGGTAGGTGTGGCATTGCTAACAGTCACAATCCTGTCTGGGTCAGCATAGGCTAATGTTCACAATTCTAACAAGGTGTGGCATTGCTAACATTCACGATCCTATCTATAAGTGATGCAGGCTACTGATTACATATCTAACTAAGCGCGGCATTGCTAACACTCACAATCCTATCTGGGTTTGGCATAGGTTAAAGTTTACAATTCTAACTGAGTCTGTCATTGTTAATAATCACAATCCTATCTAGATGCTATGCAGGCTAATGTTAACCATTCTAACTGAGTGTGGCATTGCTAACATTCTCAATTCTGAGTTAAGGTAATGTTGAGTGGTAGGGTTTTCTAGAGTATAGTAATTGCTCTACTCCCCACCGATGCCACACTTACTTTTTTGGTTGCTGCTGGATGACGGCTGATCGCTGGCTTCCCCTGCGGACACATGCTGACACTTTCTGCTGCCGTCTCTGTTGGAGCTGCCCTTTGCTTTAGGTCCTTAGCCGCAGGGCTGCACGGGCAGAGGGCTGCCCTGAGAAGGTCAGTTATCATCAGGGATAGAGCTAATCAGGGCATGGTGGGCAGGCTGGGAAGTGGGCTCATGGTAACGAGGGATGCAGAAGCTGATCAGGTTTGGGGAGGGACACCGGGCATGCAATGGGTGGCAAAACTATTTTTTGGATGGCAAAATGGACACTGGGCAGTCTTGGGGCCATTCCAATCTCCTGCGTTGCATTTCCAATAGTGGTGAGGCACAGCAGCAAACGGCAGCTAGTCCAGAGCCAGGCAGATGGATAGAGCCAATCAGGGCATGGTGGGCAGGCTGGGAGGTGGGTTCAGGGTTCCGAGCAATGCGGAAGCTGATCGGGGTTGAGGAGGGACACGGGGCATGCAATGGGTGGCAAAACAATTTTTTGGATGGCAAAATGGACACTGGGCAGTCTTGGGGCCATTCTACTCACCTGCGCTGCATTTCCAAAAGTGGCGAGGCGCAGGGGAATCCGGCAGCTAGGCAAGAGCCAGGCAGATCGATAGAGCCAATCAGGGCACGGTGGGTGGGCTGGGAGGCAGGCTCAGGGTTCCAAGGCATGCGGAAGCTGATCGGGGTTGAGGAGGGACACTTGGCATGCAATGGGCAGCAAAACTATGTTTTGGATGGTAAAATGGACACTGGGCAGTCTTGGGGCCATTCCACTCAACTGTGCTGCATTTCCAAAAGTGGCGAGGCGCAGGGGAATCTGGCAGCTAGGCCATAGCCAGGCAGATGGATAGAGGCAATCAGCATATGGCGGGCGGGCTGGGAGGCGGGCTCAGGGTTCCAAGGGATGCAGAAGCTGATCGGGGTTGAGGAGGGACACGGGGCATTCTATGGGTGGCAAAAGTCTGTTTTGGATGGCACAATGGACACTAGGCAGTCTTGGGGCCATTCCACTCACCTGCGCTGCATTTCCAAAAGTGGCGAGGCACGGGGCAACTGGCAGCTAGGCCAGAGCCAGGCAGATGGATAGAGCCAATCAGGGCACGGGTGGCGGGCTGGGAGGTGGACTCAGGGTTCTGAGGGATGAGGAAGCTGATCAGGGTTGAGGAGGGACACGGGACATGCAATGAGAGGCAAAACTATTTTTTGGATGGCAAAATGGACACTGGGCAGTCTTGGGGCCATTCTACTCACCTGCGCTGCATTTCCAAAAGTGGTGAGGCGCAGGGGAATCCGGCAGCTAGGCAAGAGCCAGGCAGATCGATAGAGCCAATCAGGGCACGGTGGGTGGGCTGGGAGGAAGGCTCAGGGTTCCAAGGCATGCGGAAGCTGATCGGGGTTGAGGAGGGACACTTGGCATGCAATGGGCAGCAAAACTATGTTTTGGATGGCAAAATGGACAGTGGGCAGTCTTGGGGCCATTCCACTCAACTGTGCTGCATTTCCAAAAGTGGCGAGGCGCAGGGGAATCTGGCAGCTAGGCCATAGCCAGGCAGATGGATAGAGCCAATCAGCATATGGCGGGCTGGGAGGCGGGCTCAGGGTTCCAAGGGATGCAGAAGCTGATCGGGGTTGAGGAGGGACACGGGGCGTTCTATGGGTGGCAAAAGTCTGTTTTGGGTGGCACAATGGACACTAGGCAGTCTTGGGGCCATTCCACTCACCTGCGCTGCATTTCCAAAAGTGGCGAGGCACAGGGCAACTGGCAGCTAGGCCAGAGCCAGGCAGATGGATAGAGCCAATCAGGGCACGGGTGGCGGGCTGGGAAGTGGACTCAGGGTTCTGAGGGATGAGGAAGCTGATCAGGGTTGAGGAGGGACACGGGACATGCAATGAGAGGCAAAACTATTTTTTGGATGGCAAAATGGACACTGGGCAGTCTTGGGGCCATTCCAGTCACCTGTGCTGCATTTCCAATAGTGGCGAGGTGCAGGGGTAACCTGCAGCTAGTCCAGAGCCAGGCAGATGATAGACCCAATCAGGGCATGGTGGGCGGGCTTGGAGGCGGGTTCAGGGTTCCAAGGGATGCAGAAGCTAATCAGGGTTGAGGAGGGACATGGTGCATGCAATGGGCAGCAAAACTATTTTTTGGATGGCAAAATGGACACTGGGCAGTCTTGAGGCCATTCCACTCACCTGTGCTGCATTTCCAAAAGTGTCAATTTTCAAAGGAATCCTCAACCACAGAACCCCGGCGACACACTTCCAAAACCTAATGAACCTATCACTCAAAAGAGGAATAGTATCGTCCTCCTTCAAATCAGCATATGTTAAACCACTGATAAAAAAGGAATCCGAAAGTGCAGAAGACCCGAGCAACTACAGACCGATATCCAACCTGCCCAGCAAAGATCCCGGAGAACCATGCCCAAGGACCCAATCGGTCCTTATACTATTGAACAATCAGCCATGCAACACTAATAAAGAGATTGAAGGAATGTGTCATACAGGAATTCACACTATAGTGACTTACCTCATTCCTAAAAAACCAAACCTACATGCCACCATTCAACTCAAGCACCAAAAATATATCCTGGGGAGTCCTACAGGGATACATCCTCTCCCTGCTGCTTTTCAACATCTACATGTCTCCACTAATGGAAATCATTCGAAGGCACAGACGTACCGCCTACAACTGTGCAGATGACACTCGACTGATTGTAAAAACAAACAGAAACCAGGAACAGAATAACAGCCTCAACAACTGCCTCACAGAATCTACAACTAGATGACAATGAACAACCTTAAACTGAACCCAGCAAAAATTGAACTAATGCTCTCACTCGCAGGACTCGAGAGAGGGGACCCACAACGGGACTGGCTAATCGAGATGGGAACACAACCACAGGCTACCTATGCAGTAAATAACCTAGGAATACGTATGGACAAAGGACTACCACTGGAACCGCAAGTCAATGCACTCGCCAAAAAATGCTTCTTCCTCCTACGACTGCTCAGAAGATTACTCCCCTAACTCTCCTTCCCCCACAGAACCCTCACAATCACATCTCTGATACTCACAAGAATTGACTACGCAAACAGCCTCTACCCAGGAATGCAGGAAAGACTTACCAAGAAACTCCAGAGGGTGCAAAATATAGCAGCCAGGATCCTATTAAGAGTAAACAGACGAGACCACATCACATCAGCACTGAAAAGCCTTCACTGGTTATCAGTACAAAAGTGCATCCAATTTAAAACACTTGCCCTTGCCCACAAGGCCTTGCACAGACAAGGAGCAGAATTCTTCCAAGACAAGATTAGCCGGTATCACCCAGGAAGGGAACTAAGTTCCAGCAACGACCTACAAATAGAGGCAAAATACTATGTCTAATTGCTAACATCTGGAACAACATGCCCAAAGAAATTAGAACCACAGACGACCACATCACTTTCAGGAAACAGCTCAAAAACCTGGCTATTCCACAGACAATGACAACCTCGAATGGACAGCAACAATAACAGCACCACAGACGAACAACCTGAGAGAAGACCAGATGTGCCAAAGAACCACAAACAAGAACCTGGCTAGATACTGTCAAGTGGCAACTAATGAGCCGTGCCACAGGCTCCAGCAAAAAGACCTACTTACTAATCCATCTTCCCCTTCCTGCTACCCAAACATAACTGACGCCTCTACACCAGACCTAAGACTAGGCAAAATACACAAAAACAAATGGAGAATCAATACTATGCCCATGCCCATCATCTCTAGATGCTGAAGCACACCTAGAGTGAACCACCCACATAGTCCATAAAACCACCTACAACACAACTACACGCCAATATACCGAATCAACCCACAGCTACAGATGACCGCGAATCTGGATCCCTTAGGGACACTATCAAACCAGCGCGCATGACCAAACCCACCATAACCCACATAACACACTGGCACCACCACAAAACACTACCACACACGCTCGAGGCACTGAATCTTATTCATACGGTTACAAATACAAGGCCTCAGGCACAAACAACCAAATGCAAAACAACACTCACAGACACCACTTCCTCCTGGTTCTGAAACTATCCTCTCACCCTATCCCCACTTACCTCCCCACCCCCTGCTCTTGCAGAGCCACACGAGCGCCTAGAGACTGACCCTAGGTCGTAGCATTGTGCGGTATAATTGAAATCGACATAACATAACATGTGTATTGCTGTATACCTCTGTAAAGCATTCCATTGCTTCTCAAAGATAGGTCCACTCTAAAAAGATACAATCATAATAATAATAATAACAATAATAATAATGGCATGGACACTGTGATTACAGAGCTGGGTGATGTGTTGAACATTTGTTATGCTATGTTATGTTAATGTGACTTGTTCCAGGAACTGCTGGCATGTTTCATGGTCTCCAGGCACTCTTAAAAGGAAGAGGTTGGGATGGTAGGTAAGATGGATTGAGCGAGGAAAGTGCATGAGAGATTTTATTTGCTGTTGGTTGCTTCATTTTGGAAAAAACGGTCACTGTGTGCTGGTTTGATGTTGGTAGATTGACATTTGAATGATGTTTTTGTGGATGATTGTAATCAGGTGTTTCTTGTGCTGGTTGGGTGTTGTGGAGAAATGGTAGAGTGCCTGTGGTTTGGGTGTTTTCTGTTGAAGGTCTGTGTCATGTTACTTCTGTGTTTGGTGGTGAATATGCTGAAAGTTAGAGAGTTTTTGGTAGGGTTAGTCAGGGGTTGTTTGTGTTCTTTGTACATGGGTTAGCCCTTCAGCGTACTCTTATTTCTATCGGGTTTGGGTGGATTTTCTTTGGGTGTTGCCGTCTTGAAGGGTTCTATTGCGTTGCCATGACTGGGTTTGTTGCTCTAATGTTTTCTTCAGTTTTGTGCATTAAAAAGCCATGTTTTACCAGTTTCCTGAATTTCAGGTGATCTTCTGTTGTTCGTATTTCCTTTGGGAGCAAGTTCCAGAGTTCTACCGCTATGCTGGAGAATTTTATTCTATTTATTTTATTAATAACATTTTGTAACGTCGAGACCCAAGGGTATCACTGCGTTTGTACAGTATGCAGGTTAATAACAAAGTACCAGTCAGATGGTACAGTAAGGAAAGGGGAGGTGGAAGCAGGTAAGAAGTGATGAATGTCATTATTCATATTTATCGAAGAGCCAGGTTATCACCAGTTTCTTAAAGATGCTGTAGGAAGTTTCATCCCTGATATGCTGATCCCCCGAATGTGTTTGTTGAGTATTCTTTCGGTTCAAGGCGAATGACATTGAAGGATCTTAGTGTTCGTGTTGGTTAGTAGATTGAAATGTTCCTGCTTTATAAATTTCGCTCCCTGGACGTGAATTGCTCTGCGTGTTATGCAAAGAGTTTTTAAGAAGATTCATAATTTGACTGGTAGCCAATGCAGCATTCTTAGTGCTGGTGTGATGTGTTCGCTTCTAGTGAGTCTAAGGAATAGGCTAGCTGCAGTATTCTGTATTAATTGTTGTTTCTGCATGAGATTTTCTGGCATTCCGAGGTAGATGCGGTTGCCCTAGTCTATTCTTGACATGAGGAGAGGGATTCCTCCTCCTTGTGGAAAACAAAAACTGTAGCACTTCCGTTATCACCTCCAAATCATCTCATGTGACACGAATTGGGTTTAGTTTTCCTGGAGGCAGTGATTTTATGGAAGAAACTGAGGCCCTTATTCAGAGAGCGTTTTCCCATGGGGTTTTGCCATTATCTTGTGGCCAATGCTGGTTTTGACTTTTATGGACTTCATTGATTCACAGTGCGTCACCCTTTCTCATGGTGGCCCTGAATCATGCTGTTCCCATCTTCATCTTGTATCCAGGCTTGCAACATTATATGTTACTACTGACTTCTGCAAATGTATTCCCTCTCCCCTCTTGCTCTCCACTCTTTTTGACTGTTTAATCTCTGTTCTCTCCTCCTCTCCCTTTCTCTCTTTTCCTATCTCCTCCCCTTCTACTCCTACTTTCTTCTATGCACTTACTCTATCAGAAATGTGCCTGGACCTAGAATGATAGCAACCTTGTTTGTCTCCACCCCCCTCCCCTTACTTGTTTTTTCCCTCCCCCTGCCCCCTTCAGCACCATCTGAAATGTCATCAGGCCTAGTACGATAGTCGCTTGTTTTGTTCTTCCCCTCCCTTTCTGAACCTCTCTCCCCCACCTTTTGTTTTTCTCCGGCTCTACCAGAAATGTTGTCAGGCCTAGCACAGTAGTCACCTCTCTGTTTCCATTTCCTTCCCACTCTCCCCGTCCCTTCCTTATCTATGTCTTAGCTCTTGCACTATCTGAAATGTTGTCTGGCCAAGTACGATAGTTAATTTCATATCCTTACTGTTATGGCCTGTCAGAATGTCATTGTATTTTCCCTTGTCCCCTCCCTTGCCTTGAAGCGCTTTTAAACACATTGGGCCTCATAAAAACTGTGGCGGTACAGTGATAAAGGCACCAGTAGTGATGCCGGCGGGGTTATCACTGTACCGCCACATTATGAGTTTGCTCACGGGGGCTGCTCTGCACGCCTGGTCAGAACAGACGTGCAGAGCTGCACCCGCGGGCAGAACAGGATGGTAGCAACGGTACCGTTATGCCCCCTATAGGGACTCAAATGGGAATGGGGACGTACCGGCTCTGGGTCCTGTGAAAGGGAAATTACCGGGCCCGTCGAGGTCGGAATGGCCCGGTTATTCCCCTTTCGTGGGACCCGGAGCCAGACCCTAGTTTTGGGATAGCAATAAGGGCATGGCTACCTCCAAACTTGTAATGAGGCCCATTGTGTATAGGCGGTATATAAATAAACTATCATATCATATCATATCATATAATAAAATGCTTCTGTGAATTAGGCCCTTAGTATTTTTGCAAAAATGGTCGATCCTCCTATTAAATCTCTGTTTGAGGACCTAAACATGATCCTAAGAGAAAAATCTGAAATCTATGATGTTCCTAAATATATTTGAAGAACAATTAGCAAATTATTAAAAATATTCGACTCAACGAAAGAGGAACTAATTGCCTACCCGAAAAGGTCAAAAATATAATTATATGATAGGGATAGGCGAGCGGCCATCGACCAAATACAACATTACTCCGACGATGCGGAATATGCTAAAATCACAAGGAGTGTGAAGGACTAAGATTAGGATTTCCTGCTACACATAGGAACTCTCATACACTTAGTGATATATTGTAAACCAACTGGGCCTATGAGAAAACTTGACTTTGAACATTTTGTATCTTATGATTTTGAACATGCAGAAGGATTTTTGTGGTCTCACTTAATGGAAAGGAATAGTATTGGGCAATTATTGGCACTTTACAGGTTTTTAAATAATATTTAAAATTGCCAAACATACACATCTCTTGACCTGTATTGTAAATGTGGTAATATGATTCTGGGCATTTGCACTTTGGAATGGTAAATCAACATCTATATAGGAATTGTTGAAACCATAGATGCATCATTGATAATTTTGTGTTTTATACAGGAACATGATTTATAATAGTGCATGGTTTAATGCATTGTATAAAGTTTGAATGTACAAACCAATTCACAAATAAAAGCAACATTTAAGACAAAGGAATGAATTGACATTTGAGACTGTGTACCACCTTTTCATTGGTGCCACAGAGAATTGTATGGTTCAGTCCATCCCTGAATCAAAGCTAATCGCAGCAAGGCCTGAGTAGCAGGTTCAGTGGAGCATATTCATCTGAAACATGCATAAAATGCATGCTCGTTGAGGAGTAAGAGTTCTGACTCAATGGAATTTGAGACAATGGACCTCATTACAAGTTTGCCGGTCCGGTATCTATGGTACCAGTAAGCTTGCCGGTACCGTAGTTACCGGACCAGCAAACTATGAGTTCTGCTCGTGGGTGCCTTTTCGCCCACCAGGTCTGACCTGTCGTTGGACCGGCACCCGCGAGTAGAGTATGTCGGATGCACCAGCACCATTCTCAATCCGGCCTCCCCATTCCCATTGAGCCCTATGTGGCTCGAATGGGAATGGGGAGCATTTTTTTCAGGCGCCCAGGAATGGCCAATTACCGGGTCTGGTGGGGCCGTAATGACCCGGTAATTGGCCATTCCTGGGCACTGGGAAAAAAATGACACCGGCGGCAGCCGTGCCTGTAATGTTAACACGGCTACCACTGGTATTGTAATGAGGCCCAATGTAGAGACTTGGACACTGACAGCTGAATCTACAATTCATAGACAAATTATAACCTTTAAACCTTCTCGTGCTCAAGGCCTTGACGCTATATCAAACTTTATATGGCACTACATTCTGGCACTGTGGTATTTTTTTTCACCCGTTATATGAAGATTTTTTTTCTCAGAGATGTACTAGCAGTGGGATAGCAGTTCATGTAAAACCGAAAGATGAGGTCTATCATATTATCGCTCTTCAGCACTATTAGATTCAGTTGAATGGCCTCTGCTCATCAGCTATTAGCACACGGCAGCAGTGGGAGCAACCAATCGGGTTGCTTGGATCGCGAGCTGTATCCCACTATCTAAGCCCACGTTCCGAGCAACCTGATGGCTGCTTCCCCAGCCCCACCATCTTCCCCCATGCCTCCTTCCCCTTCATTTCCCAGTCCCTCCCTCCCCCACTTACCCAATGGCTTCAGCGGTGGCGGCACCCCCACCACTACATCTTCCTTCTGGTCGCCATAGGCATGGAAGAGGGGTTCTGCTTGGAGCCCCATCTTCCAGCTCTTTGAGAGACCATCTTGAAACAGTCTTTTGTACGAATAACTGGGATGCTGCGAGGCGTCCCATTCATTTGTACAAAAGTCATGGCTATTTGCACCCCGGGTTACCGGATTGGCAACCCGGGGTGCTGATAGCAATAATCACCCATTCCATAGGCTGTGCTTGGGTATATTAACTCAGGCCGTTAACACCCATTCCAGCCCACGGAATGGGTGATTATTGCTTAATTATATAACATTCTGGAGGCTAATAAGTGATTTTACCGACCACAATTACAGAGTGGTTCATTTCAGCGCGATCAAAACACAGAAAAACACCCCTTAATTTAGGCGGTGTTCCCTTGAAAAGCACCCTTATTTTCCACCCTTACAATGCCTCCCTTAACCCGATCCCCACCCATGTTAACCCCTTATCACACTGCACTTTATATATTTAATTAACCCGTGGTTTTCTGTGTTATTGTCCGCTCTATCTACCACTTTGTAATGTTTGCGGTAAAATGACTGGATACTACCTGGAGTGGTATAACAAAAATTGATTGTACATACAGCAAGCTGGTTTTAGGCAAGACCAATAAACTAAGGACACTCCAAATGGCCCAGAAATGACTGATCAATAAATATACAGAGTAGAGAAGATCTTGATTATACAGGAAATGTATTTATCCCTGCAATGCTTTTAATCTCGTTGCCATGACAACAACTGAGTAAATGGGGCATTTATTTCACAAGGGTTTATAGATTTAATTAAAACGCTCCAACAGACACCTGGGTGAGAATTCAGCGAGGTAAATGGAGAAGAATTGGCATGTGCACTTTTGTCAAACAGTTGTGTGTGGTAAGGTTGTAAATTAGCCTCCCTGCTATTATTCTTTCATAGATCAGCCACGTGCATTGAAAATGAGCAGATGTGTTCCTCCTAAACTACCCCAAAATCGCACACAGGTTTTGCTTCATGCAGACAACATTGTATACCTCCTCCACCTCCTACGGATACAATGAATTTTAGAGGAATTGTCACTATAATTTAAAAGCAATTACTTGAAAGTTATTTTTTTTAATGCCATGATAATTCTTTTACTGAACACCTGAGACCCTAAATGTCAAATGATAGAACCAATCAAATAGAATACAGGTGGTACATAATTACCAGAATCTGGGTCTAAGATGTGGCCAGTTTGAAAAAGGAATACACTTGGTAATTCCCAAAGGGGTTAAGCCTAGATTTTAGTGATGTGGATTGTGCATTTGTAATCATTGCTTGGAAAACATACAGGCCCCACAAAAGATTTTACAATAGTGAAACACCTTCACTATGTTAAGGGACAATGTGATTTGTAGTTTTTAGCACATCTCATCCAATAACAAATAGCATTGCACATCAGTTAGGTATGGGTTGAACATGAACATCAGTTCAATAAAATGCATTAATCAAAGTATCCATTTATGTTTAAATGGCACATTCAGATATATCTTGTTCATACTTTATACATCACTATGGGCTCCCCACAACATTTTCGACAATATCTAATCTACATCTTAACTCAAAAGGAAACATATATTCTCCACGTGCCCTCTCAAACCCATCTAGCAAACCCAGTGAAGCAACCTGTAGAGCGTTATCATTTTTCAACTTCTAATATATTTACTTTAAACCCTTCGTCCCCTACCAAACCCTACAAATGAAAGGAAATACATGAAATAAACAGTAGTTACATAGATGGGTTAAAAAGCATATTATATTAAGTCATATTATATTAAGAGTTATTCTCCATGCGTGGCCCAACCAGTGATTGACGAAATCTAATAGTATAAAGTTGTAGGTCACATAAGAATTCCCTTGGTCCACCAGGAAGACCCACTGTCTTGGGATGTGGCTGATGCATTGAGTCCTAATGTAAATATACCCACTACTTCTCAGCAACTTTAGCTATACAAAGAGGGGAATTTCTGAAAGACACACGAGATATCATAAATGTGAGATAAGAACTTCGACAGTGAAAATGAGGCTCCTCGTCACATGTATTTGATAAGGAATCTTAATACATTAGTTTCAGAGGGAGGAGCCAATGAGACCCTTTCCCAAAAAGCAAGAACACATTGACCCCTTAACTGCTGGTCTAGAATGCATGTCTGCAGGTCATCTATGTCACTCGTCCTCAGCACTCAAGAGTTCTAACTGGAGGGGGCAGTCGCGACCAACATGGCCGCGGCCTGCTGAGCTCTTTGTGACACAGCACATCTCTTGGAAGGTCTGATTTGCCTGCCTGCTTACTTTGGGCCACAGGAGTGGCCACATTGTCTGCCGATGGGAGAGAGACAGGAAGGCTGTGTAAAGTCTTGAATGCGGCTGTAGGTGCACAGCGGCGCAGGCCAGAACCACAGGCCGGGGAAGCGGCCCATCCTCTCTCTGTTAAATCCTAGAGGTGCCTGCGACCTGAAGTGTGTCCAACCCGGCGATGGAGAACATTTGGAGTTCCCCGGCAGCACAACCAGCACATCAGATGGAACTGGAGAACCAGTGGCTGCTCCAATGACTGGGGATTAGCGACGCTCCCTCTTCCCTTCACCCAACAGCGGGCAAAAGTCATCTGGGCCCTGTGCCTCTCTGCTTGGGCTGTGGCCTGCAGGGGTTGCTAAATCGAGCATCAGCAACAGTTCCCAGGACTGGGCTGAGGGACAGCATTATAGATGCAGAGTGCATGGGGCCAGAGTTAGGGTTCCTGAAGTCGGCACTTTGCATTGCCCATGGCGGATCAGAGGTAAAGGCGGGATGTGACCAACTTCCCTTGAGTTCTTTGGTGAGTCGAGCTGCTGGACGTGTGCAGATGGGAGAGGCTGGCAATGGCCAACAGAACTAGAATCTTGAGCTTTATTACCATCAGATTGGAGTATAAACATTGCCATGTATCTATATTTGCATTGATCCGCACTCTGGGGCCTCATCACTTGGAGACGATTTGTCTGTAGACCGGCTGGTTTGCTGTGCTTGGGAGGGTATTACCCAAATTGGTTGTTTCTAATTTCCGTATGGTACAACTGGCCGAATTCGGCCAGTACCATTTGGTCGTTTGGAAACATTTGGGTAATGACTACCAAACTTGGGGAGCAGGGATTGTAGGTTGCCTTTGGAGTTAGCGGGGGTGTCCCCCACTTCCGGAAGTCTGGAGGCGAAAAAAAAAGAGGACCCTGCGGTGTCGGATCCGACCCACGTAGGAGGGATGGATCCGACGCTGCAGGGTCAGAACATGCACAGACGGCGGAAAGGTAATTAGGGGGCGGGTAGGGGTGTGTGGGGGCGGGTGTTTTCTTTTAATGAGGTTGGTTTTGACCATGGCAATATTGGTTTTGTGGCCGAATTGACCATGGTCAATTCAGCCATGAACAATTGTGCCGTGGCCAAAACGTATACATCCCTTGGGAGTGCTCTGGTAACCTTTCTTTCCTCCCTCTATTCATCGGGGGAGGGGAGCTGTTGAGCATTGAATGAATGCTGGAAAGCTCTGAAAGGAGGCTAGTGAAGCCCCCGATAACTGGTCTGCAGACAGTGTTAGAATATTTTACTCAGGGTTCTATATGGTCAAAGGGCAATAAGCGGCAGTCCTGCTTACTGTTTTCCCACAAGGAGCACCTAAACACAGGAGGGGATAGGATGTTGATGGGACAGCTGGTCTGAGTGAAGGGGGATCCGTTCCCAGTGGTTGTGCCCCAACCTCCCACCTCAGCTTGGTGTTAGCTGAAATACGGAATGGGTTTGCCTCAATTAATTTCAAGCTGGATGGAATGACATATAAGGGAGACTGAATGCAAGAGTGGATCGACAAGGAGAGTGGTAGAATCTCAAAGGCGGAACATAGTGTAGGGGTGCTTGAAGACACTGGTATGGAGGTGACGCAGGTGATCTGTACTATTCAGAGAGAAGTTGCGGGCATCAAAGAGAAGAATGAAGACCAGAAATTATATACGTGCGGTGGGGATTTCTGAATCTTGAACACAGCAGAAAATGGAGGTGTTTATGGAGAAATGTATTCAGGATGTTTTGAAGACCCCCTCACTGTCGCCACAATTTTTGGTTGAGAGAACACATCCAGTGTTGCAGCAGGCCCCCAGACTGGGTCAAAATCCACAGCCAGTTATTGCTCACCTGTTAAATTACAGAAACAAGCATAGGATCCTCTGGAGGGCCCATGAACTTGGCGATCTACAGTATGGAGAAGCCTTAGTCTCTTTCTACCAAGATTATATCACATTGCTACAAAAGGCCCATCTGTCCTTTTTGGCTGCATAATGTGCACTTTGGGATCGGGGTCTACAATATGCTATGCTCTACCCATCCAGACTGCGGGTGGTATAAGGCAGCAAAACTCCTTTCATCACTGATCCCAGAGAAGTACAAGATTTTTTAGATACCTTGCTGAGGGTGTGAGTTGATCAATGTGTTTTTTGCTATGGCCGATAATGACCCGGATCCTGGTGTTAGTAGTGTTGATTGACAGATGTCGGGTAGCATGTACCCTGATGGTAAAATGGTGATGGTCCGCAAGCTGTTGTATATGTTTCAGAACATCCCAGTGTGGACGGGTATGGCCTTCTTTTATTAGTTGAAGGCCTTGATGGTCAAGCTAGCATGGCACCCTATATCCCCCCGGATTCGTTGGGATACGTTGGTTCTTCCATGGGACCGTGGTGGTATTGGAGCACCAGACAGGGAGCTATATTTTTCGGCAGTGCAGATGCAGTTTATATCTTACTGGATGTCGGGTTCACCACCCTATCTGCATGTGCAAATTGAGCAATGTTCAGTGCACCCCTTTAATGTTACAGGGTGTACTGTTATCCAGAAGAGTTGCTGATAAGTGTTAATTTGACCAGGTTGCCTGCACAGTATATGTGTGGAATAGAATCTTAAAATTATTCGGGGTGGACATTCCTTTTGCTCTGGGCCTCTAGATGTGGGGGATAGAGAGTCTGCGCATGACCTGCGATGCAGAATTGCTTCAGGAGTGAAGGGGGCTGGTTATAGAGAGTATATCAGACATGTATCCCGAGGGAGTATTTGTTTCCCAGGAACGGCTAAGCTGGGGACCGGATCCTGTAGAAAGCTTCAGTACTTTTGTATGCACACTGCTTTTAAAGCTTGGTCTAACACGTTTCCAAATGAACCTCCTTTATTGCCATTATTACAGTAGCTCCTTAACTCTGAGGCGGCAAAACGTGTAGTTGCCACTATATATAGGATGGCCCAGTGAGATTCCCCGTGGGCGACTTTGAAAAGTAGAGAACGTTGGGAGGTAGATGTTGGTTTGCACTTTACCGAGAGGTACTGGGTGATATTATGTGAGCGTACATGCAGTGGCACATTTATTACAGAACTTAAATTGATCCAGCTTAAAACCCTGCACAGGGTTTATCTGGGGCTCCGTCTCTTTGACTCCACTAGAAATGACAGATGTCCGAGAAGTCAAGCAGACTTGGCAGGTGTCCTCCATATGATGTGGTCATGCCCTAAGCTGCAAGCCTATTGGGAGGGAGTGATGAGGATCCTTTCCAGTATGTTGGACAGTATTCTACTATGTGACTTATTGTGCTGCATGTTTAGGTGGATCCCAGAGGTGCCAAAATATAGTAGGAAGCTTTTAGCTACAGGTATGATAATGGAACATGGGTGTGTTTTGATGAGGTGGACCAGCCCAGTTCCCCCCCGCTGCTGAGGTCTGGCTGCAAGATTTGGTCTAAGTGGCATGGACAAGGAATATGTATTTATTTATTTGCATTTTTAAAGCGCTCACACAGCCCGGGGGCATCGAAGCGCTGTTACAGGAATATGTCCCTTAGTTGCGTATTTATAATGCTCTTAATACCCAGAGGTTTCTAAGAGTGGACCCAGGGATCGAACCTGTGCTGCTTCTTGTCGTCTTGTTTCCAAGGCGAGCATGTTGCCGCTGAGGTACAGGACATATGGGACCATATGTGGAATGCTGACCAGGCCCAAAAGTATATGGTGCCCACTGATAGAATATCTCCTGGCACAGTGCCCGTAGTCTGAGGGAGTGCGGATATAGAACACAGTGTTTTTTTAAAATATTTTTTATAGGTATTGTTATGTCTCTTCGCTTATAAATGGAATTTTAAATTAATGGATGTAACTTTATGTTCCACACAGCCTAATTCTTTGTTTTGTAATGTTTACCTGTAGGAGACATGAATCTCAATACATAAAGTTCTAAGTGAATTAATTATCCAGCGTCTCACCAGAGCACTTAAAAAACACATTTTCAGTTCTGAGGGATATTTCTTTTTACAAATTTAGGGAACAGCCATGGGAGCTGCATTTGCTCCTCTTTTGATCAACTCATATATGTATGTGATTGATGAAATGAACATCTAAAACAAAGCTGTTCCTTTTTGGTCACATAGAACTATTCAAATATGTTGATGATTTGGTCTAGATTTGGTCTAGCACAGTATAAGCAGAGCCTTAAGTTCACAATGAGCATGAGCAAAGACATATTACTAATTTGGATGTATACATTGCTCATGAAGAAAAAGTTGTACACGCCTCTCTACTATAAGGAAACATCAAGCAATATGTTCCTATAGTTTACCTTTCAACATCCTCATGACTTAAATAATACACATTTATGTGGCCAATTTCACAGACTACATCACTATTGCAAGAAGAAAAATGTGGTCTTTATACAGACACCTAAATAACTTACTCAAAGCTAGAGTAACTTGTCAAAGTCTTTATCAAACATAGCTTACCTGTCAGAAAGTGTGTCTTTTGTACATTTCATGGCAATCTGGTTGCAACACAGAGGGTTGGATGTGGATAGTGGCCTTAGAAAATGTGAATACACTTCTTCTATTTTTTCATCCTTTGTTCGAGCTACCATTTGAAATGATAGGATGTATTTTGCTGACTCTGCTCCTATGTTTGCAACATATCTGTTATGTCATTACGAAAAGGATAAATAAAGAGTTTAAAAAGAAAATGTCTTAAATAACTGCTACCTAGTTGATAACCAGGCAGATATCTGAAAAAAATCTCTTTTTGCTTTTAAGAAATCTAAGAATCAGAAATGTTATCTGGTATATTCAGCACTGAAGTGTAAGTCAATTTAACCATCAATCAAATGGCATATAGCCTCCCAAGCATGAAAGCTTGCTACTTTGTGTCACATTTGTAGGTTGCGAGAAACTTAGAACATCAAAGTGTAAAATATGAGAATTTACAGATAACACTGAATTAATATGTATTGCATCAAATAACATTGTAATAGACTATGGCCCTAATTACAAGCATGGCGGTCTGGGAAGTACGGTACTGGGGGCTCTGCTCGCAGGAACCGTTTCAACCACCAGGTTTTTCCTGGTGAGTGTAACGGCACCCACGAGCAGAGCATGTCGGATGCACCGGCACAACTCTGAATGTGCCGGTGCATCCAACATCCCCATCCCCATTCAGCCCTACGGGGCAGGATGGGGATGGGGAGGCCCTCGATTACGGCACCCGAAAAATGGGCAATTACCGGGTCCGCCGTACTCGGCATGACCCGGTTCTTGCCCATTCATGGGTGCTGGAAAAAATGCAACTCTTTTTAATGGAACGGATACCGCCAGAGTTGTAATGAGGGCTTACATGTTAGTAAAGCAACACACTCCATGAATACCTTGTTTAATGAGGATATATCACAAATCTGTGCTAAGACACTACAAGTACACATGGTGACACATTATGTTAGCAGTCTTCATCTGCCTTTTCTGCCTTTTCTCCTCCACCTTAGTCTTTTCTGCCTTTTTTGTCTGTTTAATTACACCTGTAATTGGAGAATATTGACTGGAAATAAGTGATCCTTTCCTCACTCATGTGTTTGCACACACATCGCGACTTGAAACACTTGTGTATAGGCATGTTATAAATGCCATATCATATCATATCATATCACTTGGTTTTCTAGTTGAGGATGCCTGCGTTTATTGCCTTGCTAATATGCCCCCCCCCCAGTGACTACAATCCCCCTTGGCTGGCTTCTCTATCTTTAGCCAATCGGATGAACCCAGAGATGGGAGCTGACCCATATTATCTAAGGCCTAATCGAATGCCCTGACTGCTCCCTGTCCATTGCCTGGCTGGGTCTGGGGTCTGATCAGAGCCCCCTCCGCTCATAATGAAGCAGAGGAGACCTCCACACTTTTGGGACATACTAACTCTTGGAGCTTCTACATTTATCAAAGGTCAGTCCCCTCCATGGACTCCATCGATCCTCTTCCCTCTCTCCACCCCATCTGGACTGATGCTTATTTCACTGTGTCCAATTGATGCGTGCGTTTTCAACTGGATTGCCGAAATTTGCATTTAGACGTGCCCTATATTGGCGTGTGTTTTCACCTGTACTGCCTAAATTTGCATTTACATGTGCTGAATAGCAGTGTGTGTTTTCACCTGTACTGCCTAAATTCGCATTAAGATGTGGCCAATAGCGGTGTGTGTTTTCACCTGTACTGCCTAAATTCGCAATTAGATGTGCCCAATAGCAGCGTGTGTTCTCACCTGTAATGCTGAAATTAGCATTTAGATGTGCCGTATTGCTACCTCTATCTCCTCCCCCTGTTTATCCTACCCTCTACACTCCTCCCCCTTTGTCCTTGCACTCCCCTCTTCTCCCTATCCTCCTTGTTTTGCCTGTGTATTTTTGCACCCTCCCCATCCCATCCTCCTCCCCATCCACCCCACCAGCCTGTCCCTTCACCTAAAACTTCTCAACTCCTCTGAGAGTAGTATTGTTCAGTAGTCTACCCTCCCTACACTCCTCTTCCACTCCCCCCTCTCACCTCCCCACTCCCCCACCACTGTATTCAGCCACGCCTTATTGCATAGTATGATGATCTTGGTATAGCATATGCTGCCTGATGTAGCCCTCCTTAACATGAGGTGAGGTTTTGCCAGTCTGTATATTCTCACCTATCTGACCCATATGCTGCCTGATGTAGACCACTGTAACAAGAGGTGAGGCTTTGCCAGTCTGTGTAATCATACCTATTTGACCCATATGCTGCCTGATGTAGCTTCCAGTGACATGAGGTGAGGTTTGGCCAGTCTGTATATTCTCACCTATGTGACCAATATGCTGCCTGATGTAGCCCCCCATAACATGAGGTGAGGTTTTGCGAGTCTGTATATTCTCACCTATCTGACCCATATGCTGTCTGATGTAGCTCCCAGTGACATGAGGTGAGGTTAGGCCAGTCTGTATATTCTCACCTATGTGACCCATATACTGCCTGATGTAGCCCCCCGTAACATGAGGTGAGGTTTTGCCAGTCTGTATATTCTCACCTATCTGACCCATATGCTGCCTGATGTAGACCACTGTAACAAGAGGTGAGGCTTTGCCAGTCTGTGTAATCATACCTATTTGACCCATATGCTCCCTGATATAGCCCCCGTAACATGAGGTGAGGTTTTGCCAGTCTGTGTAATCACACCTATTTGACCTACATGGTGCCTGCTGTAGCCTCCTGTAACATGAGATGAGACTTGCTAGCCTGTGTACGCACACCTTTTTTCATGCCTGTAACTACATATGTATTCTTACACTAATGTACCATGCACTTTCTGTAACCAGCGTCTAGATGCCTGAGGGTGTTGCGTGCTGAAATAAATGTAAATAAATAAATAAATCTGGAATGGATTGTCTTGGAGAAGTTAAACCCACCATGAAGGGTGTAAATATTGACAGTCTACTGAACAAGAAGGAACAAATAGCGATTTTGAAACGTTCCACACACAGAACAGGGTGAAATGAAATGTTTGAATGACCAGTTCTCTTGAATTCTTGTATAACATCACTTTCATGATGAGCTGAATACCATAGACTGTCACTGCAAATATATATGGTGCCACGTGATCAAGCGCTCAGTTGAGCGCGAAACGCGTTGTGGTTGGGCCGTTTACCAGGCGTCCTGCCCTTGTCTGTTCTGCTGTTTCCCCCCCCCCCTATTTTGCCCTGTACACCTCGTGCAGGCTTTGTCCACTATTTTAATCATTAAAATCACTATTTAATCCTTCACGTGTGAGCTATGCATTCTTTACTTGGGTCCTCTCCTGCCACGGGATTGTAGGACCCCTCCTAGATTCACGGCGAGTGCGGTCCGCCCTGTTTCCTCTAGTTTTTCTGATATATATATATATATATGTAATTTAAATATTTATAAGGCACTAGAGGCATAGCAAAAAGCTGAAACATCAAAAGTATGTAAGGCGCGAAAGGTAAGGTCAGATGATTGTCCAACAACCATAATTTGGCTTTAGGTCAAGTGATTGATAGCAATGATCATGGATCTAAAGGCACTATATCTGATTTATGAACCTTTTAAATGTGATAAACTCTCCTTTGTTTTTGTATATTTTAAAAACATATCAGAAAAGGTCCCGATGTCATATCAACCATGCAGGGAGGCTCAATTCACCCATCACACTTGTATCTGAACATGTCCCCATTTAATTTTCGCCATTTTAGATGGTGTATGCTGTGCAGCCACACATCCGTTTTTGTAATAAGCCATTCACCTAGAGCCATAGAAATAATGTCAGAAAATGCGTTCTCCCACTAAGCTAAGTGAAAGCAACCCAGTGCTGTTTTTGATTATCCTTTCCACCGCACTCCCTCATGGACTCGCCTATATACTCCAGTGGACTAGTTGTTTGCTTAAAAGCCTGTGTACAGGGCACCTCAAAATGGCAGCTCCTCCATGAGGCTGACATTATCCAGCACAGTACACCATGCCATGGAACTGTGGGACTTTAACAAAAAGTTAAACGCATGTTAAAAACCCACTGCCCCATTATCTCTAGACGATATTCAGTCTCTATTTAGAATTCCTTCAGGAATAAGGCTGCATTTTTTAGATAACCCTTTCTGAAACCATCAGAAATGCACATGGCATTATTATGGACCATTGGAAACACATATATATGAGATTAAGAATGCAGGTTCAATACTATGTTAAATCACCTAATGTATGTACTAGGTGATTCTGCTGATTTGAGTACCCTGCATATTGCGAATAAGGAAGTAGGCTTTGATAACATATATTGCAATGAATTATGCAGGACTTTCGCTACCGAGACACGATTTAACAGGACACAGTGACACTTAAAACACTGTTATATGAGTTACATACACCAGACCATGTAGAGTGTTTCCCTATTTATTGTTTTTTTTTGTCCTGAAGGTTTGGTCCAAAAGAAATATGTATGCTAAGTTAACTGTTACATTTCAAAATACACTTAATGGGAGTTCTCCCTGGGCCTGTGTCTTGCTTGGTTTCACTTTGAAGTGTGCGCGCCGGACGTGGTAATTAAATACATGTAATTAGTTGAGCACTGTCAAGCGCCACACTACTATGTTTTCAACTCACCTCACCAAAGTCATTTTTTGCCAATTCTTTTAATTGTGTACAGCTCGTTCTTTGTGGTACATCTTAACTGCATTCTCTTACTACGATGAAACCGTATGAAGTAGGAGTGATGAATAGGATGGTGTCATCACTCCATTTCCTTTTGTAGCCTCTCCCCATGTGTCCAGAGGACGGAAGCCACTCCCTGATCCTGACCCTGGGGGCAGCTATATGAGGGAGGACCACATGAGGGTAGCTGACCCTCGATGGGGGTTAACATGGCATCAACAGATGAAAGCAAATATCCTCATTCCTCTTTTAGGCATGTTCCCTCTGTGTCTCAAGCTTGTACAGCTTATTGTAAAACTTTCCTCCCGTTGCCCACAATACCTGCTGTTCCAGTATCATGTAGAATGAAAGCCTAGGAACACCCAACATTTCCATTTATATAAGAATTTTGAGACGAGGAGGCGGAAGGAATCAATGCAGAGCCACAATGCTAAGAACTACAGGACTTGCTCTAGTAGTTACAAGTGCTTGACAGGTGCCGGGAGATTTCAAAGGCGGAGCCTGAATTAAGAGTAAGAACTACCTAGCGAAGCTGCGTATGCTGGAAGCCAATTGAGGGGCTGCTGATCCACTGTGGAGGAGTCCGTGGAGACAGTCGGCTCAAGGCCGAAGGAGGAAGGCTGCAGCAACCGGTGTGCAAAGCTGGGACCACACTAGAGGAAGAAGGCAAGTCTGGTTGGCTGCTGTAGGAACCGGAGAACAGTGCCTTAGCCACAGGAACATGGAGAGAGGCTCAACCATCAGGCAGGAGCCACAAATTATGTGGAAGCCAGCAAATGAGGATGGTGGACCCCAAAACTGGAGGCAGAGCACTGAAACGCTGCTCTTTGCAAACCGCGAGGGAACCAAAGAGCACTGCAGAAAGCCGGTTAATCCTGGAGAAAGAGACTGGGGAGTACACCAGGGTGCTTCCACAATGATAACAAAGAACGCTAAATAATTGTTTAAGTAATGAAAGAGAATCATATGGGTGGCAATGTCCGAGAGAGGCCAAAGGGGGGGAGAAGAAACCGCCTCACCTCATGAACATTTGCAAAACCATACGAGTCTGTGACCCGTGCCCAAGGAGAGCAAAACCAGAGAAAGGTTAAGGGGAGAGAAAAAGAGTCCTTCACCTCATGAACCTTTGTGAAACTACAAGTCTGCAAGTGTGTGGAAAGTGTATCACGTTGAAAGTCCTGGCAGGAGCGTATACCAGGCAAGCACAAGCCTGCAAGTGTGCATAAGGTGTATCACATTGAAAGCCCTGACAGGAGAGTATATAAGGTAAGCTCAAGTCTTCAAGTGTGTGTAAAGTGGAGAACGTTAAAAGCGCTGGCAGGAGAGTATACCAGGCCAAAGCTAAAGTCTGCAATTGTAGAAAAAGACCACACAAAGAAGTCGTGGCACAACAATGCACCAGGTAAACCCAAGACAGTGAATGAAGTGAAATTGAAGTGAAAAAGACTGGGGAGTACACAAGGTATCCTGTATAGTTGGAACTTATATCTAAAACTGTTTTGGAACACAAAGTGTTTTTGTTACAAACCAAGAAACCTCAATGGATATGTTGTACCTCTTGGAGTCTTGAGAAATCTTGAACAACGACCTGGGGAAGGGAGCCATCCCCTGCAACTGTGAACCTTATCAATTGGGAACTTTTAGACTGGAGTGCATTTGTATTTGTCTTGAACTTGAACATTTGAGCACCTTTCAAGACTAGAGACGTTACCCCTTTGGTAATTAGAGTTACTTTAGAATGTGGGGGCAAGGATAGGATTTCAGACACAGGCCAGTTTTGCGTTGTTCATCTTGACATTGGACAGACTCTTAGTTTTGGTTGAGGTAGTGAAATACCTCTTATATGTAGGGACAGAGAGGCATTTCCCAACCCCTTATCATTTAATAAAAGTTGTTAACCGCAAATATGACTTCTCTATGTCTGTCTCTCATTCCTGGCTCCTCACAGAGAACACAGTGTAAACAATTCACTTATAAACAGATTGTTTCCTTACATTCTCAGATGTACTCAGTCTTTCAGGGGTTGACCCATTGTGTTCAAACAATATTTGAAGATGATTCTCCAAAGTGCGCGACTAGCAAGTGGGCTTCAAGTGGGCTGTTTGCTGTTTGGAGGACTGATCGAGGATTTAACACAGCCTGCCTTTCATTTATTACACAAATCCTATGGAGAGCTAAGAAGCAAGTTGACACTACTTATCATATATAATGGACTATGATGGACTTTTAAATTAATTTGGGGAAGTATACTATAATTATAGAGTACTTATATGATGTTTATTTGAATTTTTATAGGCCAGGCCCCCTTTCTAACGATCGTCATAAAAAGCCCAGCACGCGCGCGACTAGCAAGTGGGCATCAAGTGGGCTGTTTGGAGGACTGATCGAGGATTTAACACAGCCTGCCTTTCATATATTACACGAATCCTATGGAGAGCTAAGAAGCAAGTTGACACTACTTATCATATATAATGGACTATGATGGACTTTTAAATTAATTTAGGGAAGTATACTATAATTATAGAGTACTAATATGATGTGTATTTGAATTTTTTATAGGCCACGCCCCCTTTCTAACGATCGTCATAAAAAGCCCAGCATGCGCACTCCTGCGTGCGCGTGACTAGCAAGTGGGCCTCAAGTGGGCTGTTTGCTGTTTGGAGGACTGATCGAGGATTTAACACAGCCTGCCTTTCATATATTACACAAATCCTATGGAGAGCTAAGAAGCAAGCTGACACTACTTATCATATATAATGGACTATGATGGACTTTTAAATTAATTCAGGGAAGTATACTATAATTATAGAGTAATAGTATGATGTTTATTTGAATTTTTTATAGGCCATGCCCCCTTTCTAAAGATCGTCATAAAAAGCCCAGCACGCGCGCGCCTGCGCGCGCGCGACTAGCAAGTGGGCTTCAAGTGGGCTGTTTGGTGTTCGCTGCTCGTAGCACAGTGGAGCAGTCCCATGAAAGCTGGGTGTAATATGTGCCTGATAAGAAACATATGTATGGGGAGATGCTAGGCGAAGTTAACTTACACAAAAATGGTATCTACGCCCAACAAAGAGAAGCGGCACGCTAGAACAGTAAGTAAAGTGGTAACAAGGCGAGCTAGCATGGCGCTGGCAACAGCAACGCCAATTCCAGTATCGTCCGATACGGACGAGGATGTGCTGGAGAGTGCCCAAACTGTTTCTGAAGGTGGGGAAGAATTGTTTAATGTGGAAAGCACTATTCACTCGCAATGCTTGTTTGATGATGGTGTTAAACACGCTCTAATTGTAGATACTGGAATAGAGTTAAATGCGAATGAATCCTTTGCTGATACACCCTTGATCTTTGCACAGGTGCAATCACTATGCTAAATTTGACGCAACACCTGAATACGATTAATGAAGAACACGATGAACTCGAAGCAAAGAGTAGTAGCCAAATCCTTAATAAGGAAAAGGAATTAGGACAGGCAAGTACTCAAGGTATGATGTTTATTGAATTAAAAAAGCATTTGAGGTGACTGGATGAAATTGTTCTAGCTCTAAGAGCGCTGCCAGTACTGTGCAGAACTTTAATGTTGGAATGGCATGAAGGAGCATACAAGATGGATAACATAGACGCAAAGCATCAAACAGAACAGTGCGCGATAAGTGAAAATAATAAATGTCATGCGCAGGATACCGCAGAGGTAATTCAGGTGGAGGAAATAGCGTCACATACTACAGAAAAAGATCCAGCAATTTCATCCGTCCCTACTGTCACCGGGGAAGTAGGTGGAGAGAGGGGCCTAAGTATGAATAATACCAAAACCTGTATTAATACAGGGTCATCCAAAAATAAGGAAAAAAAAATAATAATAACAAAGGGAAAAAAAAATGGCGCCAAGGGTGGGGGAGCCAACATGTCGTCACGCACATTTATGCGAGGAGTAGACCTGCATAATGAATTAGCAGATTTTCAGTCTGAAAGGGATAGGTCTGTACATGAAGATACTTGAAGCACAGTTAAGACCCCTAATCCAATCCAATCCCTGGCTTGGCTCCTGAGTCTTGTAACACCGAAAATGAATACATTGAAGGGACTTCAAAGCTCTCAGAGGCTCTTAAACACAAAGATGTTTCTGATAGAATTGACAAAAATCTACGTATCCTTGAAAGAGGTGTAGCAGACATTTTTGACATCTTTAAAAATACCGAAGTAATCTCAAGGGAAAACACGCCGACATCGGCATGTACCATCATGAAAAACAAAAGTAATAAGATAAGTGGCCAGTCCTTACTGTGCATAGACGATCTGATTACAAAAAGGGCTGAAAACAATGGGAAATATGGCATACAGAACTATGTCCCAGCAGATAAAACTGATGGGGCTAACCAACACAATGAGATGCCCAATTTAGGAAACAACTTACCCACTTCAAATAATATGACAGATAAAAGTGAGAATGATAATCTTAAGAACATGTCTGTGCAGGATTTAAATATGGCCATAGACAGGATAATTGCCCAAAGGCTTACTTTAGTCACGGATTGTACCAACTGAAATGGAAGTGCGGAAGAGAATGCACCAAAATCGAATCAATCATTTAATGCTCAGAATTCGACTGTGATAAAAAAAAACCCTTAGAGGTTAACAATCGTGCATTGGAAGAGAAAGAATCTAGAGAGTCTGACAAATCAGTAGACCACTATATAAACCACCAGGAAAATTTTAGGGATCCAGTGTTTCCAAATGAGCCAAGTTTAATATTGTATTATGTATTTGATGAAGGGGGACCCAGATCTTTGAACAGATCTTGCATTTTAAACTTGTTTGAAGACATTCCAGAATTAAGATTGATTTCCTCAACGGACAGACAACTAGTGGACTTCATGCACAAAATAAGATATGACTATGTGCGGCTGATTATTAACTCGCCACTGGTTAGAGCGCTGATTCTAAAAGAGGCAGGCTCTCTGCAAAAAAAAGGTTATGATGTTATGACCTATACACACAGGGAATCGAAAAAAACAGATAACCTTAGACCCAAAAACAGGATACAATATGAAGACAGATATTCGGATGAAAGGCCTGTTCAAGGTGAAGGGTATGCAGTTGTGAATGAAGCCAGGGCATGCCTTAAAGATATGAAAGAGTGGAGAACCCTGGCCTCTTCTCTGAGAGACTCATTAGAAATGATAAAATCAACTCAGAAACCGATTTAGTAAAGGTTCTTTCTTCCGACTTGTATCCTGGAATACAAGGGGACATAAACAGTTATTAAAAAACGAGGAAGATTGCATCAAGTTGAAAGAGTTTGATTTTATTATGTTGCAGGAGACATGGGCCTTAAGTGATTTATATTTAGATGGATATACCATAAAGGCATTACCAGCTAAAAAAGGCTGATTAGGTAGACCTAGTGGTGGGCTCATGATTGCATACAAAAGAGATTTTAACATAGTTTTCGAATGCTGTAATATGGTGCTAGATTGTGCGATATTAGCCGGTTTTGTTTTATGCGCCAAAGAGTCGAGATTTCATATTTTACTATGTAACATATACTGGAATGCCTGCTCTAAGCAAAATGAACAATTGGATGATTTGTTTGAAAGCTTACACGTGGTGTTGGATAATTGGCTGGAAATCCACCCTCTCGGCTTTATTGTATTGGGTGGAGATTTTAATGCAGATTGTGAAGTATCTAAATGAGAATTATTGGTGCACAGTATGGGTTTGAGTATTGGTCAGGAGAAAAAGAACAGAGGTAGTCAATGGCTTAACTTTGCCAAAAGTAGGAACCCGATGTTAGTATTTAATAATAAGCATACGTGGCATGCTCGGGGTAAGAGCTCCATAATTGACTACATATTCACAATGCGCAAGAAATACTGAGTTGCAGTAATTTAGTGGTTATACCCTCTGTACGAAGTGATCATGCAATGTTGTGTATAGATCTGCCATGGGCAAAAAATCAAGACAACGATGTATACTTCCCCATTCAGATCATCACTAGCAATGATGGTAAGTGCATAAGGTGGTCCGAACACAATATGAATATATTTAATGGAATGTTGTCACAAGAGTATGCATACTCCTCATATGAACTGAAATGTGCCAATTATTCTGTGGAATTTTACGCTGAATACATAGAAGGCACTAAAGACCGAAGTAAAATTCTTAATAATGCTTCACAAGGGGTACAAAAACATCATAAACATTCCTTTAGCGAGGCGGTGAAAATAAAGAAAAAGACTCTTAGACAGGCTATTAGAGAAATCCAAAAGGTCTCAGGGAGATCGTCTGAGGGAATAGCGAGGATCAAGGTATGCAAACAGAACTATAAAAATTGGCATAAAAGCATCAAGGCCAATATTAATCAAGATGATGGGGAACAAATGCTGAATGCCATGAATACATCTAATCCACATAAATATTGGTCCATTATTAACAAGGACAAAGGTGTTGAACACCAGTTGCAAATGAACCCAATCGATGCTAAAACATGGCAGGGGCACTTCAGTTTAATTTACACTAACTCTACTGTGGCTTGGAAAAATGATAAGGGGACTGATGATTGTTGGCTCTTGGATACTACAGAATTAAATATCCTGTACCATATTAAAAAATCTAAGAGTACTTCCACACCAGGTCCAAATTTGTTGTCATTTGCTAACCTGAAGAATGATCCACTCATATGGGCAAAACTAATGACAGTATTGTTTCAGGATATATGTCATAAAAGAAAAATCCCAGAGGCATGGAAAATGTCTTACGTCTTACTGATATATAAAAAAAGGGGATAGGATGTGCCCACACAATTATAGACCTATCACCCTTCTGAACGTCGAATCTAAAATATTCACATCCATGGTGTTAGAAAAACTAAATAACTGGATTAATGACAAAGTGGTTTTAGATGTGAGACAGATTGGGTTTAGAAGAAATATTGGTACAGATGCAGCGGGGCTCTTACTACATCATTTGTTGAACTTGGTGAAAGGCAAAAGGTCTGAGAATCTTTATGTAGCATCAATGGACTTGACGTCAGCCTTTGACCTAGTGGATAGGCCCACTTTGTGGAAAACCCTAATGTCACTGGGGATCGACAATGGACTACTAAATATTATCATCAACCTATACTCAGATACAGTGATGAGGGTCAGGTTAAATAACAAGGGATTACTAACTGACATCATAAACACCTCAAATGGACTAAAACAAGGCTGCAGGCTCGCAGCCACTTTATTCAACCTGTATGTGACTGAAGCTGGGAAAAACTAAATAAGAGTGGTGTTAGCTGGTAACTTCTTTGACAACATTCAATCTTGAAAGTATCACTAACCTGATTTAACAGCGACTTCCCTTGGAGGATACAAATGCTAAAATGAAAGTACCCCCAGACAGCTCTACTCCCCCCACACCGGGAACAATACGGAACCAGTGTGGGAAGGACCAAAACCCTCAGGGAAACCCTCTGGGGAAGAAAACCCTGGACGATGTCGCTCACAGGTGAAGAGGTCTTGAGGTAGTAGAGGTCTTCGGTGTAGCTGACAACTCGTAATGGAGATGAACTCTCTACAGGAGCAGAACAGATTGATAAGTATTCAAAAGTGAAGGACAGGCTGAAAGACTCAGGAGAGGTAACAGGCTGGAACTTACTGTAGGATTATGCTGAGGTTACAAAGAACAGTAAGGTGACCGGGGATACCAGTTTCCAATATTGTAGTCCGAGAACAGTAACATAAGCTCTCCCTTATAGAAAAAGAGGTTAAACTTCAGCCAATGGGAACAATTAACGCAGGGAACGGGTGTTTGGGAAAACATGCTAACTTACTTTGGATGGGAAAGCAGAAAGTGATGACAGCCTGAATGGATGTTGGGAGCGATAACTTGCCGGTGAAAAACCAGACCCGGAATGTGGCCGAGATGAGAAAGGAGAGGAGAGTCTAAATGGAAGAGAGTCAAGAGGTAGCAGTTAGGGAGAGCAAGAAATTCACAAGGTAAGCAAGGAATAACCTAGCAGCGAACTTACGGAGCGCCGAAATCAGCAGTCGCGACGCGGCGGGTAGCAGAACTTCCTTCACTATGTGTGATCACGTGAACCGCCATCCGTGTCTCTGGGGAGCGTGCAACGTCTATACTGTTGTCTGTAACAACGGCACGGACATCCGCGGCCCTCTTGGACGTATTGGATCGTATCGCTCCGTACACACGGCGGCGCTGCCAAAGAGACCAGTGTCGCCACGGTGTAACAAGTGGACTGATTGGTCTAAAGATAGGTGGTCTTATGATACGATGGATCACCTATGCTGATGATTTTCTGCTGATCGATGGCTCCAAAATAGGGCTACAAAGACTAATAAATGACTTCGGCGAATACATCTCAGAACGAAAACTAAATATGAACCCAAGTAAAACAGTCATCTTTCATGTAGGGTGTAACGAGGAGAAATCCTCATGGAAGTGCAGTGGTATGGAAATATAAAGCCAATCGCTATTAAGATTCCTGGGATATGTTGTTTATAAATCCTCTTCGAATGAGATGGCAAAAAAGACACTGTTACTGAAAGCAAAAAAAGCCCTGTTCCAAATGAAAGCAGTAGAAAGAAGATTTGGGAAATTTACCATAGCACCGTGTATACAATTCTATAGGCTGAAAATTATTCCAATACTATTTTATGGGATGGAATTCCTACCGGATTCTATGGTAAACTTCTTGAAACAGGTCGAAGCTACAATATGGCGTAAAATACTATTCTTTATACCCACGTGTGTACCATTTGAGATTATTCGGTATGAGTTGGGCTTAACTTCTTTGGCCTGCATCATGAAGATTAAAAAACTTGCTCTGATGAGAAATTGCCTTATGGCAAAAAATGATTCCCTGTACTATTATATGCACGTAGATAAGAAGAGCAAATTTATGATGGCCTTAAATGAGTCATGTCTCAAAACGCTGGTAGGTGTGGGTATGTCATTTCAAACATTGATAAGTAAACCAGCAAAAGTAAAAGAAACAGTAAAAGCGTTTGACTAGGTAGAGAATAATATCATACTGTTGAATTCGAAATTATATGCACACGTGGTATCTTTTTGGAAATGGTGTGCAAAGCCAGAGAATTATCTCTTAAAATACCCCTCCAAGTCGTTTAGAAACAGGATGATGCGCTTTCGTTTTAATGTTATGAACTGTAACGAAATACTAGTAATAAGAGGTTTAAATGCTATGGGCTGTACTGGATGCAGATTTTGCAAAGACACAAAGATGAAAGAATCACTGTTACATCTGTTGTTGAAATGTACCAATTTAAATGTATCAAGAATTGAATACTTCTCCAGATTTGTAAGGGATATTTTGCACGTTAACAGAGAGAAATGATGGCACGATATGCTACATGGCAGCTCAATAGCATTGAATTTGAAAGTGTCATTTTTAAATACCATATGTTCACTAGAATGAACTATAGGATGGAGCAACTGCTTAGCTGGATCTTAATTAGTACTCAATATTTTGTAAAAAAAAAAAAAAGTAGTATCTAAACGAGGAACTGTATGATCTGTAAATAATAGATACCACAAAAGCATGGAATCAAGTATGAATGATTTTATTCCATTTTAAGTGAAGATCTGTTTGCATAGTGTGATTTGTTAAAGTTTTAGTGATTAGAAGCATGTGATTTTTTGTAAAAAATGTTAGTGGTTGTAAATATGCAAACTTTTGTAAGTAAATATTTTTGAAATTTTGTATGAAAATGCTGTAAATTGTGAAAGGTTTATATAAACCAAACAATAAAAGAATAATAAAAAGTTTTGTTTCCTGAACATGTTGAAAACTTTTTGGAGAAAAGATAGAAACATTTAAATCAAAACATGTTGCTCTTGATTGAGAAATCTATATTAATATGTGACATGAATGTGAAGAAAACATCTACCAGTCTCGAGACTTCTACACATACAAAATAACTAGCACTCAAAACAACAAAGTATATGTTTTTCTAGTTTTGTTTGTTTTCTCTTTTCTTTCTTATCCACTTTCACTATGAAAGTTGTTTGAAGGATGATTGTGACATGACTGAATTTGTATGTTTTGTTTTTAACAAGGTCACTTTCCTCGTTTGTATATTTCTCGTCTTTTTTTCCCTGTGGACGTTTTTGTTTAATTTTGTATTGGTCTATGCGTTGTGTGTTTGGGAGTAGGAAATTGGGGGTTGGGCCTGAGAGACAGGATGAGGTAGTTAGGTGAGGTGTTGGTGGGGACCCCATATTTCAAAAAATAAAATTGCTGAATACAACCATGGGTAAAATGCACAAGTAATGTGCAAATGAGCAAAGTGACCTTGTTAAAAACACATACAACCAACTGAATTGCATGTAGTCCTCTATTGTTCCATAATCATCACCAGAGAATTTTATTTTTACATTGACATTTTCACTTTCCAAACTGTCACTGAATTGTAATAAACATTTTCTGAAAAGCTCTGTATTTCTGATTTTTGTCATGAATTTAATTCTATGGTCCTCATTACAAAACTGGCGGTAGCCGTGCTGGTAAAACTGGCATTCTGCTGCCGGACCCGTAGTGAATTACCGGCACCGGACTTGCCGGAATTATCAGGGCATTACATCCTCAGTGGTCCGGTAAATCCGGCGCCAGCAATTCTGTAAATCCCCATTCCCGTGGAGTCCCATAGGACTGTTGTTCTGAAAATTATCCTTAAAAGGAAACAAACATAGTGATCAGTGCAGTAACTTTGCTGAAAATGTTCGGGGGAACATGAAATCTAAATTAAAGGGGCCTCTGCCAAATGAATGGGGCAAAATGGTGTGCCGCAAATGATGGGGGGGACAAACACCTGTGTCCCCCTCCTGAAATTACACCCATGACTGTGAACCCTTTTAGTAAACAATGTCCAACAAAATCCACCAGCCAATCTATTAGCCAATCATGAGGACAAATATACCCAGTTCCAAAGGCTAAGAAAGCAGGTCTTCTGCCTTCAGGGCTCTCTTTGCCAGGAAAGGCAAGGCAAAAATACAAAGGCCTTTTGTACTATAAACTGGAAACAAACCAGATAGACTGGCAATAAACACATTCGTAAGTGGGTGCACATGTTCATATCTGACAGAAGATGCTTAGTGACATTTTTAGAAGAAGAAGAAGGTGATTCATCAACACACTCTGGCCTTCATCATCTTACACTTACCTCTAGGCACCACACATCTTGATCTCCCAATACAGAACAGGCACACAGCCAACTTTAATTGCACCACACTTTCCCAAATGCCATAAACAAATATTATGGGATCAATTCAGGGAAAAAGAGTGCATTTATTCTGCAAGGGTCATGCACCGAGACCGACACTGAGCAAGCATGCGTGCAGAATTAAAAATGTGCTCTGCGTATTAATGGAATTGTTTGCACAAAGCAACCGTATATGCAAGTCGCCCTCAGAACGCCCCTGACATGCCCCAAGCAAAGCAAAAACAGTCAGAACAGCTACCTTTGCATGCTCCCGCAGACGTGAATACATGCGCCCTTCAAACAGTGCATGGTGTCCTCTGCAAGCAGGCCTGCAACCTGGAGACCCTGCGCGGGGTGCCCCATAACTGTCAACGGCACCCCAACAACATGCGTATGATGCATAGTAACTTGGATAAAACTCAAAAAATCTGCATGCAAAGCCACGTAAACTGTTCCTGCAACCCACAACAGTGCGTAAGTGCTCCCCTAAGTTAGATTGGAATCTCAGATGCATACACACACCCTTAAATCCGACACCCAATCTTAGCTCTACGCAGTAAATCTCATGTGCAAGTGTCTGTATGCCTGCCTTTGGGTGGCAGATACTATGAGGGCTTGGCGTGGCCATTTCCCTGCCAAGAGGTTGCGCGGTCGGATACATGAATACGTATTATGCAGTGCAATAGTGGTCATGCAATGGACTGCCTGCGGCACGTCCCTTGTAACGCTCACTTTACCTCATTTTCTGTGTACTGCCCCCTTTCCAGCCCTCTGCGTAAGCCACACCCACGCTCTGCATGGTGTCTCATGCAAAGCACTAGGCTGCTTGCAGGGGATTCCGGGCCACCGCGAAATCCATGCAAATCCCAGGAGGAATCCAGCGCATTCTATTCTATTTCCCGGGGCAAATAATTTGGGACCTATGTTTTTGCACCCATTCTGTGAAACAATGCGCAAAGTAGTGCCACCTCCCTTACTGGATAGCACTGTGCAAAAGTTGGCTAAATCAAGAAAAATATCCATGTAGGTCTGGTCTTTTCTTTTATGCAATTGCCAATGCACTGCTTGGGCAAAGTAGCAACATACACAATGTTGCTCACATTTATAATATAAAGTGAAAAACATTTTAGGAATGATAATCTGAAATGCTAAGTAGCTCATTCAGTTGGGGTGGTCGCCCAAGACAAAAACGCCCCTTGGGAAGTAATGATGCATGCCGAAACCTAAAACGGAGAGCGGCCTTCTCCAAATTGGTGCCGCAGGTTGAGCTACACTTACAGGCAGTCTTTGCAACAGCCAATTTGTGAGCACATCACAATAGCCCAGACTTCTTCCATGTATCCGTGCAAGTCTGAGGCTTTCATGCATTTGCTTCGCAAAATGCTTCCTTATCATCAATGGGCCTGATTGCCCGCAATCAGTACTTGTGTCTTTCACGCGGCAAGCTTGGATTTGGCTACGACTTTCCTTGGCGGACTATGTCGTTTGCACAAAGTGCCCATTGAGTGAACAGCACAATAAGAAGGTCACAGGGAAGAAATCTCTGTAATTAACGCATTGTTGCCCAGGACATGGAGCCTGCCAGTAGCAGCGAGCCAACCTTCAATGGTAGTCATTGAAATTATAGCTGATGCTCTTACCGTGTAATCAAAATGTCCCCGGTTGACATCGCTATTGTGTGAGCAAATGCATGCCAGTCATGATAAGAAAAATACGTTTTTATCCAAAGGGAGAAAAACGTTGGTATTAGGCTAGGTTGCTAAGTCAGGAAAAGATCCGGGGCTACGATAATGTCGGGACTAGCTAGGTTTTTGGTTGTAGCTCCTGAGCTTCTATCTGGGGTTGAAACCAAAAGACCTGTGGCTATAGCCCCCCAGCCTACCGGTACAACGTCCTATCATAGTGGGATGTTTTTTCGCTGGGTTTTTTACCACAAATTTTTTAATGAAAAAACCCATCGCATTTTTTAGGTCATCCTTAAAAGGAAACAAACATAGTGATCAGTGCAGTAACTTTGCTGAACATTTTGGGGGGAATATGGCATTTATTAAATGGGCCCCTGGGTTAGAAAATTATATATATGGGGTGTGGGTGTTTAAGAATACATAACAAATTAAAGGGAATGGGGGGATTGGGGAGGAAAATCCCCTACCCAAAAATATATTTTTTAAATTCGATGGTGTTAAAAAAATCGCAGTAAAAAACCCTGCGGAAAAAACATCCCGTGATGAAATGACATGGAACCCAGCCTACCCACCCCTAGTGACGCCGCTGGTATAAGGAACTAGCTTCCCGCCTTTTGGGAGATTGTAGCGCTTACTTTGCATACGAAAATCAATGCTTTTTTGCATTGATGGCCTGTGTCCATTTATCAAATTTAAAAAAATACAATTAATTTGTGATGCCACATTTCACATAATTGCCCGATTTATCAAAATGGTTTCACTGCAGAAAATTAACAGAGCACCTATGCATTATGCAGCCTTCTGACTGTTATTGCTCTCGTGTGCGCTTCTGCAGGTTGGAAAGGACAAGCAGGAAGATAAATCGCATTTCTAGGTAGCCCAAGAGGATCCGAAACAAACAGAACTAATTACGACAGCATAGTCCAAGATAACTCTGCCGCAGCGGGCACCCACCTGCCAATGGGATTTACAGCGACTATGCATGCAAGAGCCAGAATATTGAACTGCGTCCCCACAAGTCCATGATGCATGGCTGACTACCACGCAATCAGGGGTGGGTATGATTACTGCGGAAGAGCTGCGTGCGCCAGAAGTAGGAGGATTTACAAGTGCCCTTTAAAGTGGTGGGGTTAGGATAGGATGGACGCTGACACGAAGTGTGATCTTGGACAAGCCACTGTATCTTTCTTGGCTAGCTCAACTCTGATTGCCTAGTAATAGGCGATTGGCTTTTCCAAATCAAACGGCAACCATAACACTACTACGAGTACTAGTACTAATAATACTAATATATATAATAATTATTATAATAATATCTATTATAATTAACATATACACTTTATATACATATATATATAACATATATACTAAACTATACTAATACAAATAGCATTATTATTATCATTATAACATGTATGTTGAATGTTGTCCCATAGATGGTGCGTCCTCGCTCCCAGTGTATATGTTGTGTGTCCTGGTGCCTGCGGGCTTCGGCGCAATACAAATAAATAAATAAATAAAATATTAATATTAATACTATTATTACTGTTTATTTAGTTCTGCCTGTATGAGTCATTATTTCTTCGAAATTATGTTCAAAAACAGGTGTTGGTGTTTCTTTTCCCAAATAGTTTTGTAGACCGCAAACTGTAGTGCATTTATTTATGTGTATTTTTATAGCCGGTGCTTGTCTTTTTAAAGTGCTGGGGAGCTGTTAAAATCACCGATATCTCTCACTATTTGCCCCTGGCTTCGTGCACCAGAATATGACATATGTTTTGCCTTTACTGTGGCCAATGTGCGCACACTGGGCCTCATTACGAGCATGGCGGTAGCCGTGCCTGTATGGCAGGCACGGCTACCGGCATGCTCACATTCGGCACCGCCTCCCGCGATTGGGTAATAGGTCTGAGATGAGTGGGCCGGTAATTGCCCATTTGGGTGAGGCGTTAATGCTGTGCTCCCGATCCCCATTCTGCCCATTAGGGATAATAATGGTGCTGGCGGCATTATGAGTTATGCTCGCGGGTGCTGTACAGCCTGCCAGGTAAGACCTGGCGGACTGTCAGGAACCCGCAAGCATGACTCGTAATGCAGCGGCCCGGGATGAACGGTACAGGTGCCATGCCTGCACCGTACATACTGCGGCCACCTGCCTCATAATGAGGCTCACTGTCTCCTTATGCAACGCGGACCCACTATTGCAAATGATTGGGTGATGGAACAACTCTGGGCACAAGTTGGAACAAATACATAATGAAACTGGGATGTGTGTATAGCCGTGCTTGATTAACTCTTTGAGTGCCAGGGCATTTCTCAAACTTTTCCCAGGATTTAGCTGGGTGTTGCAGGGCAGGACAAAACAGCATTGAAGTGGTTAACACATTATTATTTGGTACTGTGGTGTATTATCCCAATACTGAACATCAAATGATGTATACATGTGCACTCTTTTAAATAATTGCCCAACTAGACAGAGTCCCTTTGCTGAGAATGAACAAGTTCAAATGACCTGTCCTATGGGTTTGTGCGCACACACAATTGCTTACAATCACATTAAAGTCGCCAAACTGTGAGATATAGTGGAAACATCCCCTTTGGAAGGCCTTCTAGTGGCTGCCCGGGCTTTCCTGAGACGTTTCCTACATGCCGCAGCCCGGCTCATCAAAGAACTGTGCAAATTCAACAACATCACCTTGACCCTCATCGTAATTGTAATTGGTTATTCATAACATGCTTAATACTGAGAGGTTTCAAAGTGCGGACCCAGAGATCGAACCTGTGTTGGCCCACGTTGCCTTGCTTCCAAGGGGAGCCCGTTGGCCCTGACCTACTCTCCTAGCCCTGATTGCACTGGCTCCCGTTGCCGTCATCTATTCTCTTCAAATCCTGCTGCATCATCTACTAGGCTGTCGCCCTGAAGTCCCCAAGATACCTCACTGAGAAACTCAGCATCTCCGGAGGCCTTCAATCCGGCAGAAATACAGGAATATGCAAACTTGAACCCTGCTGGTTGAGGAAGGAAAGAACCAGAAGACAGGCCTTCTCAGTCTGCGCCCGAGTCTCTGCAACCTCCTCCCCATCAACATCAGACTCGCTGGCTCGCTTCTACAGTTCAGGAAGGAGCTCAAGACCCTCCTCTTGAAGGAATGAATCCTCCTTAATACCTAGGTCTACACTCCCTCCACTCCCTACCTGGCCTGAGACTGGGTGATCTGCTCTTCCTGTTTCATCCTCTGGTTGCTTGTAGATTGCATGCTGCCAAACTGCCTGCCCTCCCCTTATTCCATTGTTTGCTTCCCCCACCCCTGTATCTCTGCTTTCGTCACTGTGCACTTCCCCCTATGACATGTACAGTGCTCCACTGCTTCCCCAAGCTAGGTGTGTGCTCAATAAATACCAAAGGAAATACCAGCTCTCTGTCCTAACCAAGAAGAGAGCTCATATCCAAGCCGGCGTCTCTGTGGCATCTAACAACTCGGCTGAACTCTTTCAAATCTGCAAGGAACTGGCCAATCCTGCCGCAGTCTCTACCTCTCCTGTCCCTTCCCAGGCCCTCTGCACAGCACTGGCTTCCCACTCCATCTCTCAAACTCAGAACATCCTGTCCTCACTCTCCTCCTATCCCCTCCCTCCCTCTACTCCCTGCTCTTCCCCTGCCCCTTCTGCAGCCACCTCTCCTCCTTCCTTCTCTGCCTTTGCCCTGTTCTCTGCAGACAAGGTTCCTAGACAAGTCCGATCTATGAAAATCTCATTGAAACAGATTCCCCCCTGTTCCTCCAAAACTATCAAGGACCACATCGACTCCCTGGCTCCTGCCCTGGCTGATTTCTGCAATCACTCCTTCACCACTGGAGTCTTCCCATCCTCCCTGAAGCACTCCCTATTGCACCCTATTCTTAAGAAACCCTCTGCCGACCCCTCCTGCCTGGCTAACTATCACCCAATCTCCATCACTCCCGTCCTGGGCAAGCTCCTGGAGAAACTGGCCATCTCCCAGCTTAATCTCCACACTGAATCTGTTGGTTGTCTTCATGACCATCAGTCTGGCTTCAGAGCTGCCAGAAGCATGGAAACTGCTCTCCTGAACATCTGTGAAGACCTGCTCTCCAACCTGGACTCTAACACCCCCTGCATCCTCATCCTGCTTGATCTCTCTTCTGCCTTTGACACTGTCAACAATGCCATCCTGCTCAACCGTTTCAGTGACAACCTGGGTATCAATGGTCAGGCTCTGGCATGGCTGACTTCTTTCCTCTCTGACCGACCCTCTCAGGTCCAACTTGGATCCTTCCTCTCAGCTACCTTGTTCTCTACCTGTGGTGTTCCCCAGGGGTCTAACCTCTCTCCCTGGCTATTCAACCAATTCCTGCCACTTCTTGCCCACCGCATCACCACTCTCTGCCCCAACTTCCAGTGCTATGCAGATGACACCTAGCTCATTTTCAGGATACCCTCGGCCTCCTCCTCTCCTTCCCTCATCTCTGACTGTCTGTCTGCTATCCAGGAGTGGTGTGCTGCCAATGACCTCTGCCAATAAGACTGAGATTCTCCTCATTGGCACAACCACTCGTGTAGCTCTCTGGCCAGCCTCTCTTGGCTCTTTTCCTGCCCCCATCTGCAAGGCTAAAAACCTCGGGGTCATCTTCGACTCAATACTCTCCTTCTTTCCTCACATCTCTGACATCTCTAAGAAGTCATACTACCAACTACAACTCCTCAGAGGTATTCTTCCTTTCCTCTCCTTCCCCCAGAAGCTCACTGTCTCCCAAGCTCTGGTCCTCTCTAGGCTGGGAGATTGCAACAGCCTCTTTCTAAATCTTCCTGTTTCTACTCTCTGCCCTCTGCAACTTATCTAGAACAGGACTGCTAGACTTGTCCTTGGTCTCAAGCCCAGGGATCGTATTGTAGAATCAGAAAAATACAATATTAAGGCTTTTACACCATACAAAGGAAAATACACCGACACAGGCTTGTAAAGATTCCCAGAATCTTTATTACAAAACTGAACAGTATCGAACAAAGTACATAAATAGCTATTTGGCTGTCAATACATCACAGAGTCCACCAGCAGGGTTCAATGTGAGCAGTGAGCAGAATTTGCTAGCTGGACATCAGCGTATTTATACAGTTTGTTATAATGATGTCCAGCCTCTTACTAGTTAATTATACACTGGGCTAGGGTCGCGCCAGGTTTGTTTCCTAATTTACATATCTCATGCATGCGGTTTACTTTTAAATACATTTACCAACAAACATTATTATTCCTAATTTAATGTTACACTCTTTACACATTGCTTTAATACAGATCAGACAAATGTTTCGCATGTCGTATTTGGATAGCATTATTGTTCTTGTATACTTGCAGGTTAACTTTGCTGATTCAAGTAATCCCCTGATCCCAAGGTCAACGAAGGACAAGGTCTACATGACCCTAACATGTAGCCTGAAGGCAGGTTGGACATTAACCCTCCTACAGAAGTTGAAGAGGTTAAGGCAAGAACAAGAGCACACGGGACGGCCATTTTAGACTACAGGGTGACTTTGTACAATAAGCTAAAAATGGCGGCTCTAACCTAAAATGGAGGCTTGATTCACTTGAGGTCACGACCTTGTAATACGGATTTCCTCGCAAAGCGACTGGGCATAGGCCAACATATACAATGAGGACGAAACAATATTATATCAGTTCTAACAAACCCTCCGTTTGGCCTATGCCAAGCGCTAAACTACCTTCAATCACTTTGCGACTAACTCCACATTTCAACATCTATACATCCCGAATCATTGTCTGACATATCTATTGCCATTAGATCAGACACCAGAGTTTCTTTTAACACATACTCTTTGGAAACCTTCTCTGGGGCGTATGTTTTATGCCCTAATACACTTGTTGCTTGCGCGCAACACACCCATAATACTGAGCATATGCCAGGGAGACACTGCATACAACAACAAAGAAACAGAAAACTTCCCAAGACAATCAGCAGGGCCGAAAACAACTTCCATCCCCATGACGGTAGGAGGTTCCAAAACCATGCACTAAGTTCCCAGTTTCCCTCAGGAACATGTACTTCTGAACTAAGAACGTGTAGATTTTGGATAGCCCTAAAGATCGTCGGAGAGGAGTCTGGTACGTAAACGCAGCAAGCGGACCCCACTAATTTACATACTCCTCCACGCTCAGCCAGAATGACATCTAATGCCATCCGGTTCTGAAGAGCCACTAATCTTATCGCTTTCTGTTCTAACGTCATCTGAGTATGTCAGTGGTCTGATTGATGGTTCTCTCCAATACTCTCAATAGTCCCCTGATATCTTCTGAATTCGTAATTTGCCCAAAAAATGGCACAAAGGATTTCATGATATCTCCTAGAGTTTGCGCTGGAGTATCCCCTTTCACACCTCGTCGTGGACGAGTTTTCGAAATATCTGCAGTACTGGCAATAAATACCCCAGGTAGTAGAATCCCTAAATAACAGGTTCCTTGCCAATCCCTGGGCAACCATGGAAATGCTACATCACCGCAAACAAAATAGACAGGTTCGCCTACGTACAGAGGTCTGTTCTCACTAGTCAAATTCGCAACGTTGGCGCACTTTCTAAAATTACCCATTGACCGTGTTCCATTCCTCTGTATGCAGAAGGATACTGAATCGGGGCTATGGTTAACAGAATAAGATGGAGGCGTGGCATCCTTATTACCTATAGGAGCCATTTTGAAAGAGATTAAAGACTGAAAAGGACGAGACAATCTATCAGAGGGCCTAACAGAAGCAACGTTTGGCTTACTTCTATTTGCAAAAAGCGAGCATCCCAGGGGCATCAAAACATGTTTTTCAAAACTATTTAATTTTGTACCATCAAAGTTCCCTGAGATGCTGTCATTCCATTGGCCAAAGAATAGTGCTCTAAGAGAAGCTTAACAGGCAGTTGTCAAAGGTAAAGGATGAATGTACCAACCTAGCCCCTTATCCCCATGTTGCGGTAGATGTGAACAGATCCAACAATTGGTTCTATTTAAAATTGCATGAGTGGCATTCATAATTAACAAAAGGGTATTATTCTGATTGTTCCGTCAATGCAAAGAATCTCTAGGTGATAAAGTATGCAATTGCACGGAAGGAGTGGGGATAACAGATACATTTTCAATAGGTAAAAAGTCCTCTAGCGGATATGCTTCCTCCAGATACCATAACCCAAAACCAACAGTTACTAAAAATCCAGTTATTATTACAAAAAGGCAACAATACACTTTGGGGTCCCCTTAAATGCTTGATCATTGTCTCTGCTAGTCATATTTTGATCTAAAAGTTCGGTACGAGCGGTAGCGGGTGCAGGCATTGTAGTCTTCAATTGATTGTTTGCTGCAGTCGTGCGTCTTCTTAATGTCTTTCCCACCACCCTTAGCCAACAGAATCCTTCCGTACACTCGGGCCAAAAGACAAGCCCTCAAATGATTTTCTCAATCGCACAGTCAGACCGTGCTGTACGTCTGTTTCCTTGGACGCAAATTATATTTCCCAGTTTCTGGTGAGAACAAAGTGTCGTCACTTCCCCCTAGAGGTGGCGAGTGAACGGAAATGGGATCAGAAAAGGATTGATCCGGAAGTTTCACTGTTGGAGAGTGCGGAGACAAGATGGCCGTTTTGTCTGGCCTTGCAAATTCTGGAACGGTCTCCGATACTCCCTTGTCGGTTGTTACTGTTTCAGGCACGTTCGTTACAGAAGTGGGAAGGGATTCTGTGTCTTCTGTATCGTATGGCACGGGCTGCGGATCCGTTTGGTGTGCGTCGCATGGATCCAGTTCTCACGGCCCGCTACCCGCACAGCAGTCTGAGTGACTAGCAGGACTTGGTAGGGACCCCTCCACCGAGGTGCAAGGCAAGATGACCTCGCAAAAACCTTCGTGAGGATCCAGTCCCCCGGTCGTAGACTGTGACCGGGACCCTCGTAACGTACAGGTAATGCCTCTCGCACCTGGTGATAAATTGAAAACAGATTTTTAGTCAACTGGTTACAGTAATCTGAAAGAAGCACATTTTCTATATCCCGTAAAGAACTGCTTTTTGGCAAACCCCAAATATTAGCAGGTTTCCCAATTACCACCTCAAAGGGAGAGAGCCCAGTCTTAGTTAGAGGGGTTGTTCTCATTGACAGTAACACGATCGGTAAGGCGTCCGGCAATTTTAGCTTGGTGCCAGCACACGTTTTAGCAAGCTTGTTCTTTATAATGCCGTTATGCCTTTCCACTAATCCGGCACTTTGGGCATGTCTGGCCGAATGGAACCGTTTATCAATCTGTAATCCTTTGCAAATGTGTAGGATTACAGTAGCGATAAAGTGTGGCCCATTATCCGACCAGATGACTCTCGGCAGCCCGAACCTAGGAAAAAACTCTTTCAACAGAGTTTTTGCCGTGGTTATGGCCATTGCATCTCTAACCGGGAAGGCCTCAACCCCCTTACTAAAGGCACAAGTGACAACCAACACATATTTAAGATTGTTACAACGTTCCATTTCAATAAAATCAAAGTGAATAACCTCAAACGGGACAGAAGGTGGAGCGAAACTTCCTCTAGGAGTCGAGGTACCTTTTCCTACATTGTGCTGCAAGCAGACCATGCACCCTTGGACAAAACGCTCCGCAGTTTTGAAAATCTGATCATTGACCCATACACTGTGTAGCATTTTACTCAATGTACGCGCACAAACATGTGTCGGACCGTGAGCCATAATAACCATCATTGTAATGTAGGCGTCAGGGATTAACCATTTTCCTTCAATATTGTCCACCCAACACCCATCATCATCCAGTCTCCCTGCACCCTCGATCCATCTCTTAGTTTCCTCTATGGTAGCATCTGCTTGAATGTCTTTTACAGAATCGATACTTTCACCCAAAGTGCAAATATTCACAGTTTCTCTTACAGCATACATTTCTGAACTGAAATCAGTGGCAGTTTGTTTAGCTATCTGATCAGCGAAAGCATTCCCTTTTCCTACATCATCTGTAACCTTTTGATGCGCTGAACATTTTATGATAGCTAACTGAACAGGGAGTGTGAGTGCTGAAAATAATCACACTATTAAAGTGCCATGCTGAATTTTTGTTTCGTGCGAGGTCAAGAAACCTCGTTCTTTCCAAAGTCTACCGAAGTTGTGGACCACCCCAAAGGCATACTGACTATCGGTATATATATTTACTGTAAGCCCTTCAGAGAGTTCACAAGCTCGAGTTAACGCTATAATTTCTGCGGCCTGCGCGGAATTATGCATAATTCTTTTGGTTTCCACAATCGTGCTTAAAGTAGTAACGGCATAAGCAGCCGTGGATGTACCATTCGGAAGTTTAAAACAAGAGCCATCACAAAATAGCTCTCCTTGTGGGCTATTCAAAGGCGTGTCTCTCCGATCGATTCTGCCTTTAGTCTCTTGTTCTGTCACATAAAGGCAATCGTGTTGCGTTTCGTCACCATCAACAGTATCTTGCGGGACAGGTAGAAGTTCAGTCGGATTTAATACACAACACCTCTGAATTTGAATGTGGGGGGCAAACAATATTAGTTCATATCTTGTCAATCGTGCGGAAGTGAGGTGTTGCGTTTGAGTTCTATTCAATAAAATATCCACAGAGTGAGGTACCATTAGGGTTAACGCATGTCCCAGGACCATACCCTCACTCTGTTTTACAGATGCAGCAGCAGCAGCGACAGCGCGCAAACATCTTGGCAAAGCGCATGCTACAGGATCAAGGGCGGAGGAATAGTAACCGCACAGCCTATTCTTCCCTCCATGCTCCTGCGTTAATACAGCCAAAGCACATCCATATCGTTCATGCACAAACAATACAAAGGCCTTGTCATAATTCAGAGTTCCTAAAACCGGCGCTGAACACAGTGCGGATTTGAGCAAATCAAATGCTGTCTGGTGTTCCAAAGTCCATGGCAATGGCAAAGAAATGCCCTTCTTTGTCAAAGCCAGCATTGGTTTAATCGTTAACGATTAAACCAATGTTAGGGATCCACAATGTTCCACCAATGTTAAGTTAGGGATCCACAATCTACAGTAAGAAGCCATAACTATCAGGGCTCTAACTTCCTTCTGCGTATTTGGGGCAGACATGCCAGAAATAGTCTTTATTCGTTCAGGTGTCAACCGTCTTCCCTTCTTTGACAGGAGGTCGCCTAAATAGGTGACCTCCTGACAACAATATTGGAATTTTTTAAGTGAAGTTTTGTGGCCATGTCTCGCTAGATGACAAAGCAATAACACGGTGCCTTCTTTACAGTCGCTCTCAGAATCAGCAGCCAAGAAGAGATCATCTACATACTGTAGTAATGTGCAAGTAGTAGGCAACTCGAGTGTATCGAGCTGTTCTTTCAATGCCCTACTATAAATACTTGGACTCTCAGTGTACCCTTGTGGTGCACGAGTGATTGTAAACGAGCGTCCACCTAGGGTAAACACGAACAAATACCTGCTATCCTTGTGTATGGGAATATTGAAAAATGCGTTTTTAAGATCAACAACGCTAAAATGAGTGGCAGAAGCCGGAATCATGGTTAGTATCGTTGTAACATCAGGTACAATAGGAAATTGAGGAGCCACAATTTTGTTAATAGCGCATAAATTAATTATAAACCGAAAGGGAATCGCATTATCACCTTTTTTGTATACTGGCAAAATAGGGCTGTTGCATAGGCTACCCGTAATTTCCTCAATTACTCCACAATGTACAAAATCAGAAACTATACATTTCAAAGCCTGCTCGCCTTCAACTGAGATCTTATATTGCGGGATGCGAGGCAATTTTACTCCATGTTTCAAAATAATTTTAACAGGTTCAATTTGAAGAATGCCCACATCATTATCATCAATTGCCCATAAGCATTCTGGAACATTACTGAATTCTGGTGGTAAAGGTCGAGTCAAAAACTGAGAGGCGAGTGGTTGCTGAGGAGAAATTGTTAACCGAACTCCGTCCGGAGAACAATGTATTACTGCATGCAATGCCTTCAACAAATATAGCTCCAGCAAGTTCTCCCCGCAGTTTGTGGTAAGTAGAAATGGACACTGTTCCATGAAGGGACCCAGTGTTATTGGTACCGGCAAAGAGACCGGACAAACTACAGGTGTGCCTAAAAACCCTACGGAAACGTTGGACTGCCCTGACAGCGGAATATTTGGAACCTGTGAATGATCAATGGAACATTTCTGTGCTCCTGTATCTACTAAAAATAGATGCTTCCTATTTCCCACCGCCATCTCAACGTAGGGGCCTTTCTGATGAACGGGAATAGGCGTAGGTTCCAAATCCTGCTTCGGGCAATCCTAGCGAAACAGAATATTATCAAAAGAAAGCTCTTCAGAGAGGTACGCGGTAGAAGGGTGATCAAAAATGTTTCTATTATACACATTTGAAACTTGCTTATCTTATGAAGGAGTTTGCTGTGATTCTGGTGCAAACTGACCTCTGCCAGGGCCCTCTGCACCTGGGCGACCTCTGGATCATCTACCCATGTTCCCAAATGACCTTTGCTGCAAGGTCGGACATTGTGCGCGCCAGTGGCCTTCCTGCCGACAATAGGCACACTGGTTAATGGTTACCGGAGCCAAAGGCGCACTTCCCTGTAGAATGTACTGACCTCTAAATTGATTACCCCCTCTAGGGCTTTTAACAATCTGCTGTAATAAAACATTTGTTTTCAGGTCACCCTTTTTTTTCTCAAGTTTTTCCTTTTCAGTATTTACACGATTTTCATAGTGCTGAGCCATATACAGTACTTCTGATTGAGACTTCGCCTGCCAAGCACTTTCAGAAGACATAATCTGTAACTGGATGTCAGGTAGCAATACACGTACATATTTGTCGACAAACAGCCTTTTCCCTGACTCTGTGCCTAAGTCTTGTCCACTGAAATCTGAAAATACCTGCTCGAACCGATTGAAGAAATCGGTAGCACCTTCAGACTTTCCTTGGACACAGGCCGTAAGCTTATCCCAAATGATTCTTTTTTTGGGAACTGTAGTTTTCAATTTTACAATAATTCTATCAGGCAAGGTTAATATCACTTGAGGCGGTCGTTCGCCAGCTGGTCTTCCTCTATCTAGCCTAACCATGTTATCCCATGTATCTCCCAACCCAGGTATGTCATCTATAGTCCTAATCTGTTTCCACAATTCGACTGGCAGGAGTACGGGAAATAATAAATCAATATCACTTAAGGTGAATACTGACGAATGTAAGACCGACTCTATTTCTTTATAGAACCCGGTTGGATTCTTTCTTATATTGGGAATATATTGCTTTATGGTGTTCACTTCCTGTCTTGAAAACGGGACGTGAACAACCTGTGATACGTAATGTGCAGGAATTTCTCCCGCAAGTATTCCTCGTCCAGCATCGGCCGCAATCTCAACTTTTGGGACAAATGTCAGAGGGACCTCTCTCATAGGCAACTGAGAAGTAGGCAGCCCCGAACGCTTACTAAGCAACAGAGCCAAATCAAGCCTAAGGCAGTCGAAGAAGTATCAATCGAAAAGGCTCTCTTATAAACACTCAACAATTCTGCGGGACAACAAATCTTTCTTTTTACACACTCATTCTGCAGGTACTCTACCATCACCTGTATCACCTTCTTTTGCATTTCTAACGTATACAGACTATATGTGTCATATACTTCATCTAGAGTTATCGACATATCCGAAATCCATCTTATCGCATCCTTTATACAAATTCGCGCTTCCTCACCTTTTAATTCACAGCGAGGAGAAAACCGTTTCTGTAAGTACATAATACCTAAACTACCACCATCTGCTTCCTCGTTCTGTAACCCTTCCAACTCCTTCCTATACTCAAAAATCCTCTCAACATGCTCATATACCTTCTCTGTAGTATCTCTGGACAACGCTAAGGCGTTCAAATCCCGTAACCCCTGTGGGAAATCTACATTGTTTAATCTATTCCACATTATACTCAAATGAGTCCCTAATCCTTAAAAAAAAAACATTTTTCTCAGGAATACCTTTTAAATTTTCGAGTGTGGAAAAAACATCAGCTTGTTCACCCTTCACCATACAATATTTATCCCAAGCAATCAATTCATTTTTTTTGTCTGGGGACACAGTATTACGAGTCACAACCCTTGGTCTCGCTCCCTGGTCTACTACAAGCGATGCAGAATCACTTGGAAGAAGAAGAGTAGGCACATTCTGAAGATCAACAGGTGGAGGCAAGGGGGCAGGCAAAGGACCGACGGCTGGAAGAACAACAGGAAGAACAACAGGGAGGACCGGAGGAACTATAGGAGGGGGAATAACAACGGGAAGGGGCAAAGTGCCGGGAGGAGGGACGTACGGAGGAGGCGCGGAGGCATCGGGCCTTCGTTCATGCAAAAGTTTATTAATCAATTCATCTGACGTACGAAAATCTTTTGAAGGGTAGATTTTCGGAACGCCTAATTGAAACGCCCTGTCCGTATTCCTAACTGACTCCAATTGTTTATTTTGATCATATAACCGTGCCTTTTCGACACTTGTCATATGTCTACGCATATGTTTCTCTCTACTCTTTTGTTGCTGCAAAGCTTCTGTTTTCCAACTATGCAATGCGTCAAATGCTGCAGGTCTAGCCTTTTTCTTTACTAATACTGACTCTAGATATTCTATATGAGGGATTTCTAAACTACCTTTGGTTGGCCACCGAAGATTAGAATTATGTCTGGTCTGTCTGTGCCAATTGTCATTAAATGCTATACTACCAAAGCCTTTCTTACAGTACATAGTACATACCGGCGACCTTTCCTGTGGTGCGGGACGGCTATCTTCCAAAGATTGTCTGTCGCTGCAGAATAATGCCCTAAAGCAGGCAGACAATTTCCCAGGCATATCAAAGTTCTGGTGTTACCTGGTCAAGTAATTGTGCTCGCGAGTACAATGCGCCAAATTCAAATTGTCAGGGTTAAATTAAGAATCGGGACACGATTCACCTGACCAAAGGACTGGGAGGCCCGATCGGGATACTAAGGACAATGCTAAGGACCCACGTGTCTGGCGATTTTCGGCAAATTTACCCACCTCGATATATGGACCCTCGTCAAGACGTCGTCTCGGGCTACAGCTCACCGTTCAGGGATCGGATCATGCAGTTTTGTCGAGGAATTCGGTTCTCGTCTAGAGTGGCCATTTCTGTTGGCACCGTCCGATCCCGGTCCGATAGCCGAGCCAGCCTTCAACGAGACGAAGTCGATCTTGAGGGTCCCTATTCGGGCGCCATCTGTGGAATCAGAAAAATACAATATTAAGGCTTTTACACCATATAAAGGAAAATACACTGACACGGGCTTGTAAAGATTCCCAGAATCTGTATTACAAAACTGAACAGTATCGAACATAGTACACAAATAGCTATTTGGCTGTCAATACATCACAGAGACCACCAGCAGGGTTCAATGTGAGCAGTGAGCAGAATTTGCTAGCTGGACATCAGCGTATTTATACAGTTTGTTATAATGATGTCCAGCCTCTTACTAGTTAATTATACACTGGGCTAGGGTCGCGCCAGGTTTGTTTCCTAATTTACATATCTCATGCATGCGGTTTACTTTTAAATACATTTACCAACAAACATTATTATTCTCTAATTTAACGTTACACTCTTTACACATTGCTTTCATACAGATCAGACAAATGTTTCGCATGTCGTATTTGGATAGCATTATTGTTCTTGTATACTTGCAGGTTAACTTTGCTGATTCAAGTAATCCCCTGATCCCAAGGTCAACGAAGGACAAGGTCTACATGACCCTAACATGTAGCCTGAAGGCAGGTTGGACATTAACCCTCCTACAGAAGTTGAAGAGGTTAAGGCAAGAACAAGAGCACACGGGACGGCCATTTTAGACTACAGGGTGACTTTGTACAATAAGCTAAAAATGGCGGCTCTAACCTAAAATGGAGGCTTGATTCACTTGAGGTCACGACCTTGTAATACGGATTTCCTCGCAAAGAAACTGGGCATAGGCCAACATATACAATGAGGACGAAACAATATTATATCAGTTCTAACAGTATCTCTCCAGAACTGAAATCTCTGCACTGGCTCCCAGTGGCTGAGAGGATTAAGTTCAAAACTCTCGGCTTCATCCACGAGGCCTTTTGGGACCTGGGGCCTCAGTATCTTCAACTCTCTCTTCCTGAATATCTTCCTTCACGAGCTCTTTGCTCATCCACCTCCAACTCCCTCAGGTTCAGTCGCTTCTCCAAGCAATGAGTTGGTGGTAGATCTCTTTCTTCGCCTGGTGCCTCCCTCTGGAACAGCCTCTCTGCCTCCCTTAAACTTGAGGAGAACCATCTCCGGTTCCGGAAGCACCTCATGAACTTCCTCTTTGCTCCTGCTTTCTCTGCTCCTCTCCTCTGCTGACCTCCTGGCTTTAACCTGAACCGCACTGGCTACCTGGACACCCTCTGATCTCAGGCCCAGGTCCCTCCCCCACCAGTTGCACACACCTGCACTTCCCACCTGGCAACCCCCGCACTTGGGGATGTTTCTGTATCCCTACAGTCCCCCTACCAGCCCTTAACACCTGATGTCTGCACTTATCCATGCGCTTGCCACTTGCCACATGCTGGCCATTACTTATATGTTGTTAATATCTATTCTCATGTACTGCACTGTCCCTGCCCCTTCCCATGCACTTGCGCGAGCTGAATGACACCTGGCCTAGTAGGATCGATGTCTGTTAATGTGGATTATCCTATCACCTTTGTTATACTCATTTGCCACCACCAGGGAATTTCCATAAAAATAAAGGTTTTGAGATCTTTCCAGAAGGACAGGGATGCGCAGTGGTTTACGTTCTGCAGAGAGGCCGTCTCAGCTTTGGAACGTGAATTCAGAGGAGTGCTTCAGGGTTAGCTGCTTTCGGGACTGAGGTAATTGTAGGCCGAGCCATAGTGTCCACTGCTGTCTTTTCCTGAGTTATCATGGAAAGCCAAAAAAGCCCTTTTGTCTTTTTCCAGGGTGGCCATCTTGTTTTGTAGGTTGTTTCTGGCTGGAGAGGAAAGATTGCACTCTGGGAGTTGCAAGCACAGCAGGACGCTGCTGAGCAGGTTAAGCTCCTTCCCTGAGATGGCGAAAGGGATGGTTTTGTGAGATGTGCAGACTGTTTTCGAGATGGAATGGGCTTCATTGAGTGGCCGGGCATGGACATTAGAAAAGGTGCTACGTGCTTTTATTGAGCCCCTTACTAGGGCTATGCTGCAGTGTTAGGTGTCATAGTGTGGTGTACAAACGATAAGAGCTCATTCTCCAGATGTTATGTATCATCTTTCTAAGCATGTATAGCTGCAACTGTTTTTGCAGAACGATTTTTGTTTTGGTCAAGGTGTAGTTAGAAATCCTACAGGAACCCACAGGATGTTGAATTAGGGACACTGGGGACATTATTCAATTTGGTGTAAAAGGGGAGAGGGAGTTGTGCCTCAATATTTCAGAAGGGTTAGCATACAATGATGATATTGAATCTGTTTTGCGTTATCAGGTTTCAGGAAATGTGAAATTCAATCGTCGATGACTGCTAGACGGACCATGACGCGGTGAACATACAGCGCTTCCGCGACTTTCAGATAGAGTTGTTCTGTGTCATCCTTATATGTCTGAGTAGCATGACGGTTACGCTGTCCAAAGTGTTTTGTTGATTTACTTTCAGAGACAGAATAGAATTGATATATTATTGGTAGCTGTAGTGCTCTGAATGTCGTTAGTAAATGTTATGGGGTCAGCCTCACTACGAGTAGAGTGGTATTGGTAAAAAGTGGCAGTAACAGTATTAGGGTTTGGGCCTCATTATGAGTTTGACAGTTAAGCTAGTCATAATTCGACAAACTCATTTAGCACCATCGCAACTTGTTCTGGCCGAACATCACTATATTACGTCGGCGGAAGTGTTCTTTCCCATCATCCATCATAGAGGCGATTGGGCTTCATTGTGGTTTGGAGAATTGACAGTGGGTAGTCATTGTGCAAGTGGTAGATCCAAAATACTTTATTCAAAGTGCAGGAGTCATTTCCTTCAAGCACTCACCAAAGTTGTAAGGTGGTGGTGCAGTTAAAATGGTGGCAAATCCATCACAGCCTTTTATTCACTGTACTGCCAGATTCACCATGTTTGTTTCTTGTAGTTGAGAAAAGGTCAATACCATGAGGCTGTAGGTTGTGGTTCAGTGTAGGTGGTGTACCATCGTTCAGGAGTTCAGTGATTGGTTCTTGATGCAGGGATACAAGCGAAAGACTACACAAATCATGTCCATGGTCGGCCCAGGAAGCATGTGATGATCATTTCCGGCTAGTTGGATCTACATTTTAGGAATAATGGTGAGTCTCTTTTCTGGCTTCTGTTGTCCAGTTGTCCAGACTGTTTCGATAGCGATAGTGAAGGAAACCAATGTGCGGGTTGACCTGTCAACCCTTGCATTTCACGGGTCTTCACGTTGGGGTTTTAGTGATGATTATTGCATTCGATGGTCACCTCAGACCATGAATATAATGGCAAGAAAGTTTTCAATGGCTGAGTGCAGACTGGAACCCTTAGGTAGTGTGAAGAACAAATGAGATGTATCGTAATGTGTTCAGTACATGGCTGCATGAACATTTGACAGTCAAAGCTTTATCATCAGTCATTCTCCGGGGAATGTATGATGCCATATAGCAAAACATGCCATATATCAGAATGTCTGTCACGTACCTTGAGAGACCAGGGAGGAGTGAATACAGGAAAGACTGTGATCCCTGGAGCAACCACCAAGGGGACCCATCTGAGGAAGAAATCCTGCTAGGTGAACTGGACGAACAGAAGATATAGAGGTCCATATCAGCAACCATGGTATTTTTGCAAAGGATGTAAGAGAACCAGATCAACAACAGATGAGAAGGATCCAGGACACAATAGGGAAAAGTAGAGCACAAGAAGGAATGGCGAGGCAAGGAAGGATCAGTGCAGACCGTCAGCACAGGCAAGACAGATCCGAGTGTTGAGATGCAACAATGGTCTGATCTTCCCCCAAATTATACTGCATATTTACAGTTCCTGGATCACTTCCCGATGCACCGATCATGATGTCATGACAGCATCCTGAATGCTAAGACATTACAGCATGTCAACGCCATCTTTGCTGGGAATGATATAACAATACCCCGATCCACCCTGTGCTACATCGGGAATGACACCAGCATTGCTATAGGGACCATGGCTGACCTGGACCTCAGACAGTGTGCCCCCTCCCCAAAGATCAGGGCCTGGGCTTGCAGTGATGCAGGCGATGAAACCAGCACAACAAGGCAGGAGCATGTACGTTGTCCACAGGTTCCCAGGCGTTTACCAGCATGATAACGAGAATAACAAATCGGGGAGACCTTGAATTCAGGTCAATCAGTAGTATCAAAGTGCAGGACAAGGTCTTGGATGCTGCGTCTGATGCCGTCTGGATGGAAGTGTTTCAACGGTGAAACATGGAATACTGGGTGAATTCTGGGCCAACCAGGTGGTAAGTCCAAAACAATGGACACAGAAGAAAGGCACTTCAGTGTGGAAAAGGGCCCGAAGTATCAGGGAGCCAATTTCGAGGGAACACGATGGGATGGAAGAAAACGTGCTGACAACCAGACATGATCCCCTGCAGACAGAACAGGCTTTGGAGCTGCAGAGCCTGTTTCCTATCAGCATACTAATTTGCGGCATCTCAAACTGTCACGTAGCTTGAGAGAGGCTAGGGAGGAGCGAGGAGGCCTCCCCAGGGGCACAGACTAATCTGAGAGTGAATACAGGAAAGACTGTGACCCCTGGAGCAAACACCAACGCAAACCCTATGGGGAATAAAACCTTCTGCGTGAACTTGGTGAGGAGAAGATGTAGAGGTCCAGATCAGCAACAGTGGTATTTGTGCACAGGATGTAGCTGAGAAGAAGAGAACCACATCAGCAACGGCAGGGAGAAGGATCCAAGGCAGAGGGGCGAAAACAGAGCGGGGAACAAAAAGAAACAGAGGAAGGAAGAGGAGGCAAGGAAGGAACAGCGCAATGCGTCAGCACTGAAGAGACTGACCGGAGCATTGAGATGCGACGACAGGGTTAGTCATGCCTCAAGTTATACTGTATCTACGGGGGTTCCTGTATCACTTCCCGACATGCCGATCATGACGTTTCAACGCCATCCTGTGTGTGAAGACGTGACAGAACATCTACATTATCTTTGTTGGAGATGATAGAATAACATTCTGATCTGCTGCCCACTACGTCGGGAAAGGTGCCAGTATTAACATGGGGACCATGGCTGACCTGGAGATGTGACAATTGGGCCTCATTGCAAGTATGGCGGTAAGGCAACAACGGCTCCGGCATCTCTACCGGCACTATTGCTACCGTACCACCATACTAGGAGTTCTGCTTGTGGGTGCCCTTGCAGCCATCAGGTCTGACCTGGTGGCCATACCGGCACCCGTGAGCAGAACTTGATGGTAGCACGGTACCATTATTAACGGTACCGGTGCTACCACCCTTCCCATTCCCATTGAGCCCTCTGGGGCTCAAATGGGAACGGGGATGTACCGGGCCCGGCACCCGCGAAAGGGCAATTACTGGGTCCGGCTGGGCCGGAATAGCCCGGCAATTGCCCATTCGATGGTGCCCTGACCCGGATGCGACCTCGTAGTGAGGCCCAATGTCTGTATTTTAATGATGGAGAGTCAGGAAATAGAGTTGAAAAGCCAGATAACAGAGCAGCTTTGTCTTCTTCTCAATGTATCAGAATGCTATCATCCTCAACACCTTTCATATGGGACTTTATTATCTGGAAGGCTACCAATATTGGCCATTACAACCGTTTGGGCTAAAAATTACACTTCAATGAATTGGACATTGTGGTTTAAATACTGAAGCATTTACATGTCAAATGATTAGTGCCAGGATTGTTTTAATTTACAGGTCATGACTCCCCTATTTTCTAGCACCCCATTAGCAGTCTGGGCACTGCATGAAGCATATTTGCCAGAGCAGAAGGTCCATGATGGTGCCTGTTTCAACCAAGATTCTGTCATGATGGTGAGGTGTTTATCTCTGATGTTGTCCTTACATTCAATGTGAGAAGCATCCATAGACATGGCTCTAAGGACTTTGCTGAGGGATTGGGAGGCTTGTCTGTCTGCTTAGGGTGCAATGCTTGGGGAGAGCTGAATTTGAACAAAGTGGTTTGTCTATATGATGTTTCTAGTTACCTGACATTGTAATGATCTGTTTGGGTGACTCACAGTGAGACATATGGCACACTTGGATGAAATTCTTCAGTTTAGCCTGCATCGCATCTAGATAGAAATGGGTTTTCTTTGCATATACCACACTCAGATGGAGTCCTTATTAGAGCAAGAACAACCTCTGAAAGGAGGCATTCCAACCTGGTGGAACAAGGCATATCGAATTGTGATCAATGACTGACACCTACACAAAATGGAGTGTTTACTAGGACGACAACAAAAATGAAATATATGTTATTCCAGTGAGAAGGATGCGACGAGGTTTCAGGTCATTTGTTAATTTACGTGTGGAATGTGTTAGAGGCCAGAGGACAAGTACTGAAATGTCTCATGAGTATGTGAAGGGAGGCTTAAGAGTGATAGGAGCTATGCGATTGCATTTTCATTTGTGGGATTTTGCCTGTGTGTCTGGTCCACGAGCGTCTGGTGGAAAAGAGGGCCATATTAACCAGTCCTGAGGTTCCAGCCTCTGCAGGTGTGTAAGAGGGCCTTGCACTCCCTTGCACCAGGCTTGGTATATAAGTAGCATCTCCTGCGAGGAGTGTGGCCCAGTGCAGGTCATATTTGGCCATCTTACATAAATTCAGTCTAGGTTACTGATGCCCTGATCAGGATTCGGTTTCACCAAAATTATGAAAAGGGGAAAAATTGTAGCGACACAATCGTATTGACAGTCTCAGCAAATTGCTGGTTATGATAGGTTATTTTTAACGCGCTTAATACCCAGAGGTTTCAAAGCGCAGACCTGGGGATTGCTCCGTTTCGTCTTTCTTCCAAGGCGAGCACGTTGCCCCTGAGCTATCCTCTTGAGTTTATATTTCATTGGGCGCTGTATCTGTCTCTCAGAACGCAGAATCATTATCTCACGTACTGCCTTTCTGCTCCCGAGGGCACCAACATCTTGAAAGGCAATGAAGTGGTATACACTGTTTTTCTCTCTATGCTTATAATTGACTGCGCAATGTGAAATATTTTGCTGATTTTTGCCATTCACATTATTTGGTTGCCAGATTAAGGAGAACCTTATAATCTTATATAACCTGTTGCTTGCTCATGCAGATAGACACAAGCACACCCCCTCCCACACACACACACGTATTACCATTCTGCTGAAGAGAATTAGTGTGATATTTAATAGCCTAGTTTACACATTTTTCTCACATATGTCCATTATACCACGAATAAAACTTGTTGCTTCTGGATATAGTTGCACATCTGTTTTTGGTAAACCATATACAATTTTTTTTAGACTGGAAGAGTGTGTGTGCTTTATTAAGATAGCTCTATTTTGAGTATGGCCGAATATTGAAAGCAGAGGAGAGAACTCGTCTAGATGGTATCAACTCTAGATTGTGCAGGGGTTGAACCTGAATATATTGAATACATATATAGTTATGGTTAAGTTGCTGTTTCCATAGGAAGAGCACTTTTTGGGCGGCTTATAACTTCGCTCCCCCTGGACGAATCCTCACCAAACTTTGCAAAAAAAAGTATATGGGCCACTCTGAATTTTTGTAAAGTTTGGTGAGGTTTGGTACAGGGGGCGCAAAGTTATAGTGGGGGTCCCAAAACTTTTGTTTTTCCCCTAGCTTGAATGGGGGAAAACTTTGCGCACGGCTACAGGCCAAACCGCTGGATGGATTTCAACCAAATATGCGGCAGTGGCAGGGGCTTGGTCGTGAAAGCATGCTTTTGTAAATTTTGTGACAATTCATCCAGTAGTTCCCTTAAAAACGATCAAAAAGTATGTCTCTACAAATTAGTGATATCTATGTCCGCTCCGCGGACACACTTCCCTGTTCGCTCCATGGAGAAGATTGCAATTGACTATTCCGTGGCATGCTGGCCGCAACCATGTTGCACTTTCACCGATTGTTTGTGGCACAGCATGAAGTACGTCTTAATAATTTCGATACGTCCGCCATGTTTAGTTTGTTTTCTGCTGAACGCGGACATTGCCGCTAATATACCTAAATGAAGAAGACACCAATGCACTTGTTACACTTATGGAACACTGTTTCGAAGGCTGAGCATTAATGAGACTTGGTAGCAGAAAGTGAAACATTGAAGTATTCTTGTATTCTTGAAGTATTCTTGTTAGCACTGTCGTACGGTACAGTGAAACTTGCTACTCATTGTACGAAATGAACTTACTGCGTCCATTGTACAATACATAAACAACATTACTGCTGTCAGACTGGTGGGAATCTGAGGCAGCCACCTGCTCTATTTCGTACACACAGCAGTTCCACATGTGTACGGGAGTAGCGGTTCTCATGAATAGCCGCTGATATGTTGTTGAAAAATGAGAATGTATTTGCATTCGCAGTGAAGGCCACTTAATTTTCTGTTTGAAATACGAGCACAGTATGTCCGCATATTTGTCGGCAGCTATAAGGGTCAGTTGTTTTTTAACCTTGAGGTGCAGGGAAAGAGCAGAAAGAATGTAGGGAGTAACAATTAGAAAAACATATCGTTTGATAAGGTTATGCTTCAAAAACGTTTGCACCAACCATGAAATATTAGTTACACTACTGTCTGACTGCAGCTAACGCAATGGAGCCGGTACACATCATGTAAGTGTATTTTCCCGCCTATATACCAAATTGACATTACATTTTTTCTTTGGGGGGAAAACATTTTTTTTTTTCGTAATGCATTACAAGGTTTACGTCCCGTTGAATTTTTTTTCCCCACTATGGACATTGCACATTGTCGCCGTTTGAGGGTGCCGGTACACTACCCCAAATTAATGTATTATTTAGTAGTAAAAGTATGTGTTACAACTTTGTTTTATGCAGAGGTTGCGTATTGATATACGTTTTATTTTCGCTTCTCCCCTCAGATACTTCCTTTCCTATTGTGATTATCACGGTTTACAGCTGCCGAGTGACGCCTTTTTTAACCGTCAAATGCAACTGTTCATTAACGGTTGTCTGTGCGTCATATTGCACATTGTCGCCGTTTGTAGGGTGCCAGTACATTTCCCAAATTAAATTATTATTTAGTAATAAAAGTATGTGTTACAACTTTGTTTTGAGCACAGGTTGCGTATTGATGTACGTTTTATTTTCGCTTCTCTCCTCAGATACTTCCTTCCGTATTGTGATTGTCACGGATTACAGCTGCCGAGTGATGGCTTTTTTAACAGTCAAATGCAACTGTTCATTACCGGTTGTTTGTGCGTCATAATTCAGTGGGATGATCGTGTTGGACCTCTATGTCCTCACGCTGCTGTCGCAATAAGAAGTAAAATTCCATCCTTTCTGGTGGTGTAGATCACAGCGGTTGACGTCGTCGTGCACATCAATGTGGGAGTAAAACGACTAGTGTGGCGGCAACGCTTACTTTCTGTGTGTGAAAACATGTGATGTGGTCAGTGATGTTATCAGTTACATTTGAGATACATCTTTCATGTACTGGGTGTGACTGTTAGCAGTGGACAGTGATGATGGCAAGTATGAGGGCTCAGTCTGCCATAACTGGCGAATTTCAGGGGTTTTTCTGTTTTAATTTGAACCATAATGGGGAGGGCGAAAACATTTTTTTAGTGAAGTGCACAGGTTTTTCATAGGGCAACTTAACCATAACATCCCCACAACAAAGTTTTTTTTGTAGTGAGTATATATATATATATATATATATATATGTATATATATATATATATATATATATATATATATATATATATATATATATATATATATATATATCTCGCTGAGCCACATGACTGGTGCACAGGAAACTCGCAAATGCACTCCTCAGCCTTGTTCCAAGCTTCAAGGAGCAAACTGCATGCTCTTGATGACTGGTACAAAGTACTTTATTGAAAGATTCTCAAGCCAGGGTTAACAAGATAAAAGCAAAGTATCACATATTTTGCTGCTACCACGTAGCTTGATCACATACAAAATGCATACAGTTTGTCTGTGTATTTATTCCATCTCTATAGTCACCTCTGGATTGACCTTAGTCCTTTTTTGTGTTTATTACTACTATTGTATAGCATGAACAGGATGGCAATCTGTCGGCCATTTATCCTTGTTTTGTATCCAACCAGATCACCTTATCCACCCATATAATGTTAGTCAAGGGATCATGCTTGAATACAAGGGATAGAATCTGACTACACTTTCAACCACAAAGTTGTTTTACACTCACATGGTGGCATTATAATTCGACGGGTTGCACTACCAAGAGCAGCTGAGAAACGAAATCCAGTCTCAGCAAGGAAAAGGCATGACAGCAAGTCCAGGCAGGACAAATGGTGCAGCAAAAAGTGAAAGCCTGGTTACAAAACGACGCATTTCGCGGTACACTGACCGCTTGTTCACATAGGTAGGGAGTTTCATGGAAGAAGGACTTCTTATATGTGCTTTAAAAACCTCTATGATACAAGTGCATAGAATTCCCCCATGCACGAGGTGGTGCAAAAGGATGAACACATGGCAGCCATCTTAAAACATTTAAGGCACTTCAACATGCAGTGTGTTAAGTAAAATAAAAACACATCGTAAGTGTCAATAAATCAAACAAATGTTATACGATTAAGAATATAGCAACAATTGCACAGATGTGCTCGCTGCGAGGACTGTGGAGGAAAAATGGCAAAAAGAAAGCCTCAGGTACATAACGAGTGTCAAAGGAAAAATATATATAAAAAAATATATAAATATATATAAATACACATCGTTCAAAATAAATGTGTGTTTTCCAATAGTATGTCTGTCAACAAAGGCTGGTACCCAAAGTTAAATAAAGTCAAAAGATAAGGCCATTCTAAGGCAGCCGCCAATAATGACAAGCCCTGCCTGGTAGGTCTGCCCATATTATAACGTCTGAAGCAGCCATTACCTCAACACAGTCCAAGCAGCCCCACAACATAATGTGTTCACTAGACAAAATATAGCCATTCTAAGTGTCCACCGTTGGTCTCGCATAAACAAAGATATGTAGTCATGTAAGTCTAAGTTTACGCATACATGTGCGAGGTGTAATACAAATCGAACTTAATGATGCAGTCTTGAGACAATGTAAAGTGCTTAGTGCTTTAGCAGCAGTGTAAAGTGCTAAGTGCTTTAGCAGCAATTTTAAAGTGCTTAGTGCAATAGCAGCAGTTGTTAAGGTGCATAATATTTAGCAGCAAGGTAGGGAAAAAGTTTAAAGGAGAGAAATGTCCACACAACAGCAATGATAAAATGCACAGTGCAATTTGAGGTACCGTACTTAGCGCCTTCCCCATTCCCCTTGAGCCCTATGGGGCAAAAATGGGAATGGGGAAAGGCCATGGAGGAAGGGGGAATTACCGCCCGTCAACCTTGTAATGGGGTGGTAATTCCCCCTTTCTCCATGGCGGAGGCGGTAAGTTACCGGCATGGACCATGGTGCTATTAGCACCATGAATTTCCGCCTGGGTCGTAATGAGGCCCAGTGGGTCATTACGAGTTTGGAGGGAGCCATGGTGCTATTAGCGCCATGGCTGCCTCCAAAGTCGTGTCTGGGATCTGCGTTCCCTGAATGCGGATTTACCGGGTCATTCCAACCTTGGAGGACCCGGTAAGACCCCAATCAGGAAACCCTTCCCCATTCCCATTCGAGCCCCCATAGGTCTATTAGCTCCCTGGTCCCTTAGCGGCTCCCTTTAAGGACGGGTGGTTTTACCAGCCGGCCTTAGTGGAACCCGCTAAGGGAAGGGACCTCGTAATGCAGGAGTAACGGGTTAACTGCACCGGCATCCTTACCGGCGCCGTTAACCCCTTACCACCAGGGTCTGAATGAGGCCCACTCTTGCATATGATGACTATTTCCAACATATTAGCCTGTGCTTGACATACACTGGCAGTACTTGGCAATTTCATTTGAGGCTACACTGGCCACATGAAGACAGCACACGGGCATATGAGGCTGGACCTGGCATATAACTCTGACTAGCTAATGGAGCTTCACATGGCATAACATGGAAGTAACTGGCCATTTTATTGTGCGCGTGACACATGATAGAAGCTTCTGATTTTGTGAGATCTTTCCTTGGACATGATGTCAATGCCTGCCACCGTATAGCAGTACATAGGCATGTGAAGGTGCACGTGACTCACAATGGCAGCAATCAGGCCTGTAAAGCTGGACCTTGCATAGGGTGATGAAACTGTTACCATTCCTTGCATGTGATGACTATATAATATTCAAACAAAATATAAAGTGCCTGGCTTATATGGCTTTCCTTCTGATACAATGGCAGTACTTGTGCAAGTAAGGCTGTTCATGACATATGATGAGAGCATCTTCGCCCAAGGGTAAATACTTTGCATAGGATAATCACAATTGGCCATGGTTGAAAGTAGTTGGGAAGACTGTGCTCCACCTGGCATATGATGGCAGCTTCTGGGCAAGGGAGGCTGTTGCCTGTGCCTGGCAAATGAGACTATATTTGGCATAAGATGGTACAAGCCAATCACATGAGGCTCCAATGTGACGCGAAGGCAGTTCCCGTAGCCTCTGGTGTCTCTGCAGAATGTGCCCCATTATTAAAGCAGCACCCTAATTAATATATGGCTAGTAGCGTGAAGACATCAATGTCAAAGTCAAAATCCACACAACACCTATTCCAAAGACATCTTTGGGCCAAAAGTGCATGCAATGACACTTCCTGTGATGTCATCTGGCAAATGATGTCACTTCCACTACCCCTGGTGTTTTGGTGAATGGATATCTCTGTGCCATCCCCAACAATCAACTCCTACTTTTTATGCTTGCCGCCCCACCACAAATGCTAATATTTAAAATGGTCATAAAAATCGCTGATTGTTTGTTGCTTAGTGGCCATGTCTCACGGTTGTTCACCTTCATGTGAACCACTATCCCATCCCTAAAAACATAGCCTCTAGTATTAGTATGCGTTCCTGCTGGCAATATGGTAAATTATGTAGTCTGAGTCCACCTTAAGTGCCCATGCTTCACTTGGGCCCAAAGTTAGGCTGAGGGACGCATAACTGTGCATATTGCTTGCAGGACTGGGCAATAATTAAGCTATTACAAAAATCGAGTGAGCGACCATTTGCTTCAAAGAAATACTCACCCAACATGGCTACCATGGAAACAGAAGCGAGGCTCTGAGTGGAGATCCTCTTCCATGCCCATGGTGGTCTGATGAACATGAGAGGAGCGGCTCTGTCAAGTCGCAACACCTACATGCAGGTGGGGAGGGAAGAGGGAGGGCGAGAAAGAGGCAGAACGCTGGGGAGAGGGAGGGAAGTGGCAGGATGACCACCCCAGCTTGCTCGAAACGTGGGTCTATACTGTGAGGTTCATCTACTGTTACGGGCAACCCTATTGGCCTCTGCGCTCACCATGGGCCTCATTACGAGTAAGGAGGTAGCCATGGCTGCCTCCATACCGGGCTCCAATACCAGGTTCCTTCAATGGGGAATTACTGGGTCATTCCAACATTGGAGGACCAGGTAATTCCTCCTTGAAGGAACCATTCCCAATTCCCATTTGAGCCCCCATAGGGCTCAATGGGAATGGGAGGGAGGTAATAACGGGCACATTACAAATGGCCCGTTATTAGCTCCTTCTTCCCCTCGCGGGACCTAGAAAGGACGTCTGGTTTTACCAGACGTCTGGTCCGGGTCCCGCAAAGGGAACCTCATAATAGGCGCTCCCTTAATGAAGGGTGCCGGTCCCGTACCGGCACCCTTCATTACGGTAGCGTCAGGGTCGTAATGAGGCCCCATGAGTGCTAATGCTTGATAATATCAGTGAGCCTCATTATACGGTAGGCAGTAGCCATGGCGCTATTAACGCCATGGCTACACCCTTACCGCATTCCGGGTCCGTGTTCCCGGAATAGGGACTTACCGGGTCATTCTGACCTTGGAGGACCCGGTAAGTCCCCATTCCGGGAACCATTCCCCATTCCCATTTGAGCCCCCATAGGGCTCAATGGGAATGGGGAAGGAGCTAATAACGGTACCGCAATTTGCAGTACCGTTATTAGCTCTGAAGTCCCTTAGCGGGTCCCTTCCATAACGCCTGGTAAAACCAGGCGTTAGGGGAGGGTCCCGCTAAGGGACCTCGGGCGGTAAGGGATTACCGGCACCGGTAATAATGAGGCCCAGTGTCTTTTAGCTTGCCGGCATGGCTAAACTATATGAATATGTGTGAACGGAGGGAAGTATCTTATGCAAACTTACTATCAGCTAGTAGCAGACCCCTAGATTATTGGGATCCCCTCAGATCCTACATGTCTAGGAATACAGAAGACCTTGGCCCTCATTAGGACTCCGGCAGAAAACCATGGTGCTATTAGCACCATGGTCGATGCCGGAGTCCGCCATGGCAGAATGGGGAATTACTACCCCGTTCCAAGGTTGGCGGGGTGGTAATTCCCCATGCCACCATGGCCCTTCCCCATTCCCATTTTTGCCCCATAGGGCATAATGGGAATGGGGACGGCGGTAAGTATGGTACCGCAAATTGCGTTACCGTACTTACCTCGAGAGTCCCTTTGCGGGCCCCTACTTTAACGGCTGGTCTAGACCAGCCGTTAAGGTCGGGTCCCGCAAAGGGACCTCGTAGTAAGGCGTTAAGGGTTTAACGGCGCCGACACCTTTTACAGCGCCGTTAACCCCTTAACGCCTGGGTCCTAATGAGGCCTATTGACACCACTTAAAAAGACATGGGGCCTCTTTACGAGTTTGGAGGTAGTCATGCACTTAATAAGGGCATGGCTGCCTCCAAGATCATGTCTGGGTTCCCTGAATGGGGACATACCGGGCCATCCTGAGTTTGGAGGGCCCGGTATTTCCTCCTTCAGGGAACCCGGGCCCGGTCCTTCCCCATTCCCATTCGAGCCCTGAAAGGGCTCAATGGGAATGGGGAGGGAGCTAACAACGGGCCCATTGCGAATGGATGAGGGGATGCTGGTGTGGGACTACTTAACCAGGCGCATACATAGATCATTTGGGGGAAAGCATATCTTCAGTGTTAGTCGAATGATGATGGACCTCTCTTGGTTTGGGGTAAACTCAATGAACTGTGTCCGGCACAGAGCACTGGAGAGCAGGTAGTGAACAAGTGAAGACCTACAAATCTGATCTGTATTTGTGGTAGAAAGTCATCTGTTGCTTGTGCAGCTTTTAGAGGGTTTTGGGTGGACTATGCCTGTTTTAGACACAGCAGTTCCTTGTAGATTTATAGGGCATCTTAGTGAAGCGTAGTAGGGACCAACCTATCTTCATCAGAGTGTAGTGAGTATACAGTGAGGTTTGCCGCTAATTGCGTTCTTTTCCACTGTCTTCCATTCAATGTGATATGTATCCTTTTCCCAAACGTTTGGATTCCTCGCTACAGGATTGTGTTCCTCCGGTCATTGGGTGTAGGCGCTGACCATGTGAAGGTGGCATGGGCAAGTTACATAGATAAACCTGCCAGTCCCCCAACCTCAGGTTATTGTGTAAGAAGGGGAAGTGAAAACACCTGAAATAACTATTGTGACCCAGAAGGTAGATGTTCCAATGTATACCCCCGCTGCATCTTCTTCAGTCCTCCACCACCCATTTAACCAGCACTCTCTCTCAAACCGCAGCATCTCTCCAACAGGGCACTCTACTATTCTGCACTACTTCTTCCACAATGCACCATTCTCCTTTCCACACAAAGGTAAGGCAATGGGCCTTATTAAATATTTGACAGTATCCCAGCGGTGAATCTGGCGAGATACCACCAAACTATATCGACTGTACTGCCACTTGTTTTGGTGGTATTACCGCTGGATTACAAGTGGCAGAAGACGATGTAAGTCCCCATTTATTTTGAGTACATAGGACTCAATGGGGATATTGGTAGAATTACTGCAGCAGTAATTCCATCAGCGGTAATTCCACCAAGATTTGGCGAAAAGTCTGCAGATTTACCTCCAGCTCATAATTGGCATCCTCCAACTTTCTACCAAACTCATAGTTGGGTGGTGCGTTAATGGGGCGGCATATAATAATACCGCCACATTTTACTTGCACTTGTAATGAGGCCCATGAGCGTTATTGAGCGACTGGTGATAATTCCTTCGGAATTACAGCCGGACATATTTGCCATTGCTGCCACTCAGTCCTTCAAATTTGCAGTGGGGTTACTAGTGGGATAAAAGCGGCGTGAGTCCCCATTTATGGAGTCCACAGGTCTCCATGGGGATTTCGTCAGATTTTCAACAAGCAGTATTTCGCCACAGTAACTCGGACGATGTTCGGAGTGAAAGTGGTGGATTTACCCCCAGCGATCGGCTGGAGGTAAAAGCTCCATTTCATCTCCAATCTCACAATTTGATATTGCAAGAAAACAGAGGTAAAGTAGTAGTAATTCTGTTACTGCAATCTGAGCACCAATTGTCCCCGTTCTGCCAAACTCGTAATGAGGCTCAATATCTCCTTTTGTTCCTACAGACCAGGAAATAATGTACTCCTGTTGGGAGGGGCTGAAGTGCTTTGAAACACTGTGCCACATTATAAAATGTAGCACAGAAAGTGAATGAAACAATGTTACACTGTTTGAATTTAATCAGGTAAAGGAGATGCAGGACATGTAGGTGGATGGGCAAAGCTTTGACATCATTAGGGCGCATTCTGCCTGCCTGTGTCCTCCTTATAGCACTTCCTGACAGGAGTGATTGATTCCTGCTCTCAGGGAAGAGTCCCTCTTCTTCCGCCAAATCAATTCCAAGAAGTGAAGAGGATGGAGCTTTGTGTTCTCCAAAATGGAGAAAGAGCTGTTTTATGCCATGTCTCCACTTGTACATGTCTCGTTGTCAAATGAAGAGCTATCAATGTCCCTCCGCTGTACTCGTGCGGCTGCTCCCCACCACGATTGACATTAATAACTGCCCAAATGGCGCAGTACGTGTTATGCTACATTTTATTATCGAGCAATGCATTTGGGTCCTACTCATCTTAGTTTGGACTTAGTTTGAATTCCACTGCACCATTCGATAAGGCTGTGACTTTGTACCCAACCGGACTGGCTGTTTCCTGGTGGGCCCCCACATTGGGGTCCTCTTTTGTGTGGGTACCCTGGTTTCCTGCTTCTCTTAGCCTCTCTACCAATCACCCACCCCCTTCCTTCCATCTCTCCTCATGCCCCATATCCATATGAAGCTAATAATTGGTTCTAAAGGTTTCAGTATGGAGTCACCATTCTTAACAAAGGTTTGATGGTAGATGTATTATGTTTAACTACATTTGAAAACCCATATTTTCACAAAGGAGCTTTACATTTCTCTATTTGAACTTTTTTCCAAGTTTCCTTGAGCAGAGAAACCCCAACCTCTACTTAGAGGCGTTGGCCATGCTTGGCGGTGTAATATGGGGCCTCTTGAAGACAGTTCCAGGGCCACTTTTGGTTCACAGTCTACACCTGCTCCGGATCAAATAGATCTCACAGTGGAAGTGTTTGATGTGAGAAGTATCATAAAATCTGCACTAAGGCCTACCCTGACATGCAATATAGACTTAGAGCCCGCCAACGCATGCTATACTTGGTGATAAAGCCTGGGAGACCAGGGGCCTTTAGAGCAGGCTTTGGGATTCTAGCAGCCAGTTTAGCCCCCAGAGGCAGGATTTAAGGAGATTAGCACCCGAGAAAGAGGTTCACCCTTTTCAGTCTAGGTAACACTTTTGCCCTCCAAACGGAAAAAGTAAACAGAAGGGAAAGATGGCCACTGTGGCTAAAGAAAGGACACAGGTGCTAAAAGTAAAATAAATAAGTACATTAGGCCAGGAGCTGCACCCAACGCCTCATGTAGCTTGAAACTCTGGAGCAGTAAGCAACCTGCTTGATTGCATGACACATTGCAGGTCCTAATAAAAATCGAACAATTTAACAGTATCCATAGAGAGCAAAAAGGTGAAAAAATAATGTGATAGAATCAATAGAAAAATATAAACAAAAGCTCGGATCTGCAACTTAGGTCGTTCAGATGTTTTGGACTACAACTTGTGTCAACCCTAGCCAGCACGGACAATGGTGGGGGACATGGGAGTTGTAGTTCACAAAGTCTGTGGAAATGCAGGTTGCATGCCCCATCTTCAAAGGCATCAAAGTTACATGAGCATGAATTCAAATATATGCAAACTGTTGTTTCAAGCCACACTGCACCTTCAAATATGGCAACACTACTGCACCTTGCAGTTCTACTAAGACGTCCAACTGATACCCCTGTATTGTCCTGTCTTTTGCTGCACCGTCCCTGCATGTCTGGGTGCGCCCTGATGCCTGCAGCCTTTTCGCACGTTATAAATGCATACATAAATAAATAAAATAAATACTTTGCAAACACAATGCATTTTTTAAATAATTTTTTTTTAAAGTGTACCATAAATGTAAATATGGTTTCAGTTAATATGAAGTCCTAGTAAATATTAGTACCTGACGGGGTGGGGGAATAGCAGCTTCTCATCCAATGAGCAGGCTTGGAATGGGGGCATTACCAGCGATAATCCCCCTGCTCTGAGCCGCCTCAAGACTGGAGGCTGCCATCTTCCCCCACCAGGGAACGAGGTAAGTGTGGTCCTCTCCCTCTCTGCACCCTCCTTCCCCATCCACAGAATTCCCTCCCTGCCCTGAAAGATTAAAGAATATCAAGGCTTACTACCGCATAATAGAAATACGCTAGTCACGAGGTCAAAGTTACAATTGTACTTTATTGACAAACAGCTGTTTGGTTCTCAACACCCCGCTGTGTGTGCAAGCAGACACCGTGAGATGAGAGAGTCCTGAACATTCCACAAATGCACATATTTATACAAATTCTTCATAGCTTTGGACACATCGTCCATCCCCTCTTCATGTAATACATAACCTAGGGTTTGTGACCTAACTACATAACTAATTCATGTTTAAACATCTTTGCATAGTCTGCTGTTTGCCATCAAACAATTCACATGTTTTCCAAATACAAGACACAAAGCTAACATTCCTCATTTTACTCGCTTATATGTGTCTACAATTTGTTCTTGAGCTTAAAGTCAGTTAGTTCCAAGGAGAGAAAACAAGGATTTCTGCAGAAGAGCACATTTAGCCATTCATTATTTTACTTTGCTGTTTGAACAGGGAAGGCACTCTTGGGACAGATGGTATCTAAATTACTGATTAGTACAGCTTTTGTTTAGCTCCAAGGTTCTTCAGTGTAGGATAAACAATCCACCTTAGCAGCTTCAACATTCTTATCCATGTTAACATCATAAAGCAGCACAAAGTTCTTTTTGCTCTGTTGAAGCAGAAAACACGAATTCTTAACATGGAACAGAAAGCAGGAGGCGATCAAAATAGTGGACAACTCAAAATGGCGGCATAGTCGGCCTGTTTCAGGTTCATTCAATGCGATATTACAGTGCAATGCGAATGTGCTTAGGCCAATATTTACTATCAGGCAGTATCATGTCAAATATATTTTCAGAGCCCCACACCCCCACTTACCTTCTTTTCCACCCATTTCGGGAGTGGACTTGCTCGGAACACTTCTGTCCCCAGCGCATCTGCTCCCGATCTGCGACAGGCCGTCATGGAAAGAAGAAGGGACTCCTCGTAGTCCCTTCTCTCCTTTCCATGGCGGCCATTTTTTTAAAAACTTTTTTCAATAGCCACCATGGAAAGGGAAAATGGAGTTTGTTATCCCTTCCCCGGCAGCCATTTTATGTACATTTTCTTTTCTGTTTTCTTATCTGTTCCCGAAACGCAAGAACTTTTTGGAACAGAAACAAAACTGCTTTTAGTACCCCGATCTTACGGGCCAGGGTACTAATAGCAATAGACCCCTTGCAGGGTGGGCATTACCACTTCAGGTAATGCCCCAGGGCCTTCGTTAAGGCTGGAGCAAACTGTAACTATGGGCCCAGGGCATTACCTGAAAAGGTAATGCCCCCTCTACTCTTTTCATATATGGATTGCTACTAGACTTTTTGCCATTTCAAAGCTTTGGAAGTAGTACGTTTTACTGTGAACCTAATTAATGGTCCTGAATGTGAGACTGTTGCAGTGGTTGAAATCAGTGACTAGCAGACTTAATCAAGACGCAGCAGTGGGTGCTTCTTCTGTATGTAACCTGTAACAGCCGTCCTGTTTGGTGCAGAGTCGTGACATAGAAGAGAATGACCCCATGCACTGCACAACCGAGGGCAGGGATCTGCAACCTTGGGCTCTCCAGAGGTTTTGTACTGCAACTCCCATCATCCCTAACCAGAATAGTCAATAGACAGATATCATGTGAATTGTAGTCCAAACATCTGGGGAGCTAAAGGCCCTGACCCCTGACCGAGGGGAGTGCTGCAACATATGCCTTATAATAAAGAAGCAGCTCTTTCTGTCCATCCTGAGAAGGAAACCCTGCTCATGCCCTCTATCAATCGCAGCCTATTCACAACAGGGTGATGCCTATCCTAATCAGAGAAACGCACTGGCAACCCACTGACTATGCACTTAACTCATGTTCAAGAAGGCATGTGATGCATTCCTCCATGTAGCAGACATTAAGACAGGGGTCTGCAACCTTTGGCTCTCTAGATGTTTCAGACTACAACGCCCAGCAGCCCTAGCCAGCATCTTCAATGGTGCAGAATCATGAGTCACTGTCTGAAACATCCGGTGAGCGTCGGGTCACAGCCCACTACATGAAGGCATGCAAGGTCTATGCCTTCTTTTTTACTGAGCCTAGTTGACAGTCTCCTCCACACACATCCCTAATGAACTCAACCCAAGAAGAAAGATAACACAACACCACAATTAAAAACACAAAACATGGGGAGAGCTACGCACCATCACAAAGCCAAGCTGCCTCTGTTCCCTTTCTGGAAGCAGCAGCAGTGTGAAGCAGTGTGAAGCAGAGTGCATCAGGACTTTAGAAGTGCTCAAATGCCACTTCTCCCTCTAACACACCATCACTTTCTACCTGTTTTCTCCATCCTAATATACTTTAGACCTATATCTCATGAATGTAAACGTCACTATCCCATCATATTGACAGAACCGCACAGCAGCCACCACTCCACCCAACAATCGCCGACCAAATAGATGTTATGCTTTTTCAAAAACCAATCACTGCACCGCTCTCCAACCGAGACCTCCCCACTGATAACTCCTTGGATATCTAACCCTTCAACAAATTCTACACACCCTCAAATTCACCATCAACAAACCTGCAGTGACAGGCAAAAAATGAGAACATGGGATTTCTAAAGCAATCACACATTGTGCCAATTCACATCCTGTTGCCATATAATAATCCACAGTCATCAAAGAATTGTTCATAAAATAAATCCCCAATGTCGGGGGAACTTCTTCCATAAACCACATAGCTCACAAGCGTCCCCATATTCCTCATTACGAAATACCACATGGATCACCCTACAGACTTCGTTACTTATAGAGGTCATCTACAATGATGACATGTTCCTATTATAAATCATAAAGCAAACCTTGACCAAATCCCTCTCACCCATCCTGTTTAAAAAAACAATGCCTCCCAACAAATCTTCCCGATGCAGCTCTTCGATCATGGGTGATGGGGCGCAGACAACCGACCCATTATGGAAGAGCCAGAAGCAAGCCCAATGAAGACCTGAGCTGTCCCTCAGCTGCAGCACTCCTAGGCTGGATTCCATGTCCCTAAACTACTGTACCCTAGCACACATGTCCAGTGGGCAATGCAAAACTGGGGACGTTTTGCTTCCCCAGCCTTATATGACCCATTAGGTTTACAGGCAGGGATACTACTGGCTGAAATATATGTTGGGGCACTCTTGCAGCTCCCCCAGCAATTTTGTGGCCTGGTTTCATGAGAGGGTGGCAATCATGGTGTTGTGTCCCAGGGGCTGTGAGTCGTACAACGACCAGTCCCGGGTTAGCCAACATTTTCCAGAGGGTCAAGAAGTCTTGATTACTGATGACAAAAAGACTTTCCCTCCAAGAGCGCAGTCTGCAGGATATTAAATAACCTGACAGACTAGGGGCTTGAGTGGAAAGGCGGGAGCAGCAACAGAGCTAAAGAGAAAAAACAAACAGACACAGTGGAACATGAATACCAAAGAGTAATGACAGGTCCCAGCCGCACCACCCTCCAGATCCCCACTCTTACCTGCAGCGAAGAATGAGTGCGCTGGTAACCTACTTGTAGAAATGAGTTCACTCTTAGAGCAGTGATGCAAGGTAGAAATGTGAATGTCCAAAAACGAAATGTTCAGATCCAAAGAACCCTGACCCGTACGGCACGAGGGCTCAAGCTAAAAGTCTTAAAGATCCCAAATAAGTACAGGCAGCAGAGCGTCCAATAGTTCCTTCTCTGTGATCTGTAGAAAACGTGCAGCAAAGCGTCCAACAGTAACGTCCAAACAATTTGGAAGAGTGGGCCAACAGTGAACCCCAGAGAGAGCTAATGAAAGAGAGAGAGTGGGGTGAAAGTCGTGAGTATTGCAAACAGCCTTACGTGAAACACGACAACCGTGTAGGAAATCGGTGCAGGTGCAGCAAGGTGATGTAAGGGTGCTGGGCCGTTAGATACACAAATACACAAGTAATAAATCAGGTGGTTATAGAGGTGCCCAGTAATTGTACGCGCGGAGCGTGATGAGCACCAAACAAAGCGTGTGGCCGTATGCGCAAAGTGAGATATTCACAGAAAACAGCCGGCAGCTAAATTAACTTGAGGGTTTGTAGGAAAAGGGCGTCTGACATGAAAGGAGATAGCCGTAGAGCAGTCCGTAGGAGCAGCCAGGGGTCGTAAATCCAGACAGAGTAAACAAGGGAGATTCCGTAAGAACAGCAGGGGCCTCATTACAACCTCGGCTGTAGCCATGCCGCTATTGGCGGCAGAGCTGCCGCCAAAATCGCATCCGGGTCCGGGTTCCCAGAATGGGGAATTACCGGGCCATTCTGAGTTTGGAGGGTCCAGTAATTCCTCCCTCCAGGAACCCGGGCCTGGACCTTCCCCATTCCCATTTCAGCCCCCATAGGGCTGAATGGGAATGGTAGAGGGAGCAAACATTGGGCCGATTACGAGTGGCCCGTTGTTTGCTCCCTCTTCCCCTTGCGGGACCCAGTAACGACACCTGGTTTTACCAGGCGTCCTTACCGGGTCCCGCGAGGGGACCTCGTAATGTGGTGGAATGGGTTTAACGGGTCCTCCTCCTTTTGCAGAGCCTGTTAACCTGTTCCGCCAGGGTCGTAATGAGGCCTCAGGTATGTGGTCCGGGTCGGCAACAAAAGAAATCCAATATACAAGGAGAACAAAGTGCTTCTAGCCGAAAACGAAGGCAATAGTTTAGGAGCACCACCCCCATGGAACGTTAGGCAATTATACAGATGTGCCGGAAGAGCGCGGGCAACCATCGCAGCCGAGGTCACATGATCATTACTAATAGGGCGTTTGGGAAACATAGTCCCGTCCACACCCGCGAAGGGATGTATACTGTGATAAGCGCCAGGGTAAGGACCAGATCCTGTGAAGGGCAAATCTATGCCGATAAGGAAAAAACGCGAGGTATGACACATGGCTCCACCATGCATGACAGCAACCAAAAGCACTACCTTCTTACTGGTTCCTGTCTAGAAGTGTGTTTGAGCTGGTGGGTCATTGTGGCAGGTGCGGTAGGAGTCTTGAGCTTTTACCACAGATGCAGGAGGGGCACTAAAGTACACTCCAGTTTCAAACAGATCCCACTAGACACAGTCAGCACAGCTTTAGCCTGACCCCACTGTGTGCAATAAAGTGGTGAAAGGCCAGATCCCCTTATGCCAGTTAGCATTGCAGTGCTGTATTCCATTATCCCTAGATACTACTGCATGGCATTATATGATTATGCTCAACTAGCACTGCAAGGCCTGACTCCATTATTTGTATTATAAGCCACGCAGAACACCACAGTACACTGGGTCTCACCAGCCTGGTTATAACAGACGTTTGGGCTGGGATTTAATCCTTGAAAATAATTATTTCAACACATCTCATTAGATTTGTCAATTGAGGATCAAGTGAACGCTTATGTATAAAAAGTAAGAGAGTATCTGAGGCTTGGACAAGCATTGACATGAGTGTGTGCTAATTGACGTCAACTGGTTGTATTGAAGAAGTTCCCTGAAGAAGATCTTGTTTATGGGGTCGAAACATGTGTTGACAGACTAATAAAGCATATTTAATTTGGAACCGACTGGTCTATGCGTTGAGTCAATGTGACTGTGAATACATTATTTGAGTTTAGGTGTGGTGCAAGTGATCAGAGTAATACTGATAGTCATTTTCTGAATGACTTTGGGCTACGTCAGCGCATAGTCATTTTTGCAGTTCAAAATGACCTTCCCCAGACTTTGCACGACAAAAATACACTTTGCACGGTTGCATGAATCAGGGTTTGTGTTGGCAGTGCAAAGTCCCTTTTCAGCAGAGCAAATTCCCCTTGAACTGGGCAAATATTCCATGAATCGGGCCCATATTGTATTAATGCATTTTAGCAGAAGGTTAAACTATGAGGACTAGCAATAACATTGCCCTGGTTGCAAACAAAAAAAAAACATTGGCAAAGGCACAGAACAAACTATTGTGGCAGTATCACACAAGTGAAAAGGCAATCAGCACTATCAATGTTTTGCACTCAGGCACTTTGTACCCTACTGTTAATTGCATTTCCACACGTGCAATACTGCCACAATAGTTTACTCTGTGCCATTTTATATTAACAAGAACAACCCTTGTGAGCTACACAATGGCACCTTCCTCTTTCATAGCTACCTCGTTATTACCAGTTCCAAGTGCAGGTGCTAGTTCTGAACAGAGGCGCATGCGTAAACAGTGCAGCAAGAACAATGCTTACCGAGGAAAGCAGGTGCTTGATCCATCATTCCAGCCACTTAATGGGAGACGCAATAGAAAGAACCCGCGAGATAAAAGCAGAGACAAGAAAGAACTAGGCCATCAATTAATGCAGCACTTTCCACACAGAAAAGCTGTACAGCACAATGCACCTGTGGGATGCATGAAAGACAGAGGTGAGGACAAAGGCGGCATAATAATCAGAGTGTCAGAGTCCTTCTGGGAAGGGGCGCCTGGACGAACCTCATCTGGCAACCGAGAATGGCACAGATGAGAGTGGTATAAAGGGCTTTGATCTGATGTGAATGGGAGACAGATGGAAACAGTGATGGGCATGGAAGAGGGCACACACCCACAAGGAGGGGCCCACCGGTGGGTTATCAGACTATCATTTCCACTGTGTGTGTGACCTTGCAGCGTGTGCCCTGGTTGGAGTACAGTGTATATCATTTGGACAGGCAGGCTGGCTTTGTTGGGAAACTCTCTGGATGAGCGTTATGGGTGATGGGCAGTCCCATGGCCCTGCATTGGCAGATGAGAAGCAGAGACAGATACAATGACCAGCTGTCGTATGGCAACATTAGGACAGCAAGATAGGACAGCACTGACAAATGGTTACACATGTGCATATTGCAGGATTACACATGTGAGTTGTATACATATGTTACAAGGTTATAGTTTGGGGAATTTCGAATTATAAATAGCTGAAAGGGCAGGAAGAGGGTGAGTGGGTCAATAGGTTGATAGCACTGGGCAGATCTGGAGCTTTCCGCAGGGAATGGGAGTGCCATTTCAGGGCAGACCTCAAGCAAGATGTAGTGTGGATGGACTTGAAGTTTTGGGGTAGGGAGTTCCAGTGGTGGGGAGAGAGTAGAGAGAAGGAACAAAAGCAAGACGTAGTACAGGGAGGACAGTGAAGAGAGAGGCAAGGGTATGGGATGAAAGAGTGCGAGAGTGGTGAGTAACGAGAGATTGAGCTAACCCACAAATAGATCTGTTGACAAGAAATGGAAATTAAGGCTGGAGCGATTGTGCATAAACAGACTTGCGCCCAGAGGAAGTGTGCAAAGTTGGCTAAAGACTGAGGAAGGTTGAAGAGGGTGTGGATACCAAACTTCAGTACGTTGTCAAGTGCTGTAAAAGAATTCTAGCAGGTCGGAAGAAGAAGTTAGACACATTAAGGACATTATGAACTCTGTTTAATTAAATTATAGGGAAAGGTCTAACTTTCCCCATTGCTAAAGGGATCACGCTGCTTATCTTAAGAAACTACGGGTGCTCCTCTGTTGTCAGGAAGATCCAAAGTAAAAGTGTCCTTGATCCAAGCCTAACTCTACCTGACCCTACTGCTAGTCTATCCAATCTAAACTCAGTCAAGCGAAGGTCTTTCTTCTCCTGGACTTCTGAGCACTTCTAAACTTCAGTTTCTTTATACAATCTTCTTTAGTAAGCTGTGGATATCTCCTCCATGAGCTCCTTTAGCTTTTGTAAAGCACTTCTGGGCTTCGTGCTCTCTTTAAGGTTATGCGATTTAGAGCTTGTGTTGAGGTAGTCTCTCACACTCTTGTCTTCACTGATGACCATCTCAAAGGGTCTCATTACGAGTATGGAGGCTGCCATGCTTTTAATAAGGGCATGGCTGCCTCCATACCGGGGTCCAGTACCGAGTTCCTCCAATGAGGACTTACCGGGCTATTCCAACCAGGAAGGACCCGCTAAATCCTCATTGAAAAACCCATCCCCATTCCCATTTGAGCCCCCATGGGAAAGGGAGAGGGAACAAACAACGGGCCGATTACGAGTGGCCCGTTGTTTGCTCCCTTTTCTCCTCACGGGACCCGGTAACGATGCCTGGTTTTACCAGGAGTCCTTACTGGGTCCCGCGAGGGGACCTCGTAATGTGGCGGAACGGGTTTAACCGGTCCGTCTCCTTTTGCGGAGTCCGTTAACCCGTTCCGCCAGGGTCGGAATGAGGCCCTTTGCCTTTTCACTTCTTCCAAGAGTAGTTGTCTCCAGTCCCTCTTTATTCTTCTAACAGGGTTATTGGTTACTTGCTTTATGGGCCTTTCACAGTGGCAATCAAACAACTGTATTCCTTGTATCTCGTCTTTATGACTGGGAAGAGTTGCACTCTTCTCATACTCTTTTATTCTTCGTATCTCATCTTCATGTCTGGGATGATTGGAACTCTTCATATACTCTTGCCACCCCAGATTCCTGGTTTTCCCGTTCTCTTCTGTACCTTCATCTGCGTATGGTAAGGTTGCACGGCTCAGCACATGCTTGGTATTCTCTTTTGTCGGTTCTCTCGTTGTGGCTTTTTGGCAGCGTCTCATTCTCGCCTTCCCCTTGGGATGCCTCCCTCTATGGACGTCGGTGACAGGGAGCTTCTTGCTCTCCCAGCTGTGATGGTCTCGGTGTTGTTCAGCGGGTGTCTCACCCACCACAAAGCGTTCATAGTCACGCAACCACCAGCTCTTGGATACTTCTCTCTTCTCGAGCAGCGGTTTTCTTGTTGCCGTTCTTGCTGGCCTTCCATCGTCTCACTGTGCTCTTCCTCACTGATTTAAAAGTTGCAGGCTCAGTGGCTTGATTCTGCTCCTCCCCTCCAAGGCATGGCCAAGCAAGGGGGCTTACCCTGAGTTGCATACTCTCTCTTCCTTCTTCCTCTACTCGTCACAGTTAAATACACATCTTGTCTTAAAGAGACATTAGGCCTCATTAGGACTCCGGCGCTAAACCATGGTGCTATTAGCACCATGGTCCATGCCGGAGTCCGCCGTGGCGGAATGGGGAATTACCACCCCATTACGAGGTTGGTGGGGCGGTAATTCCCCATGCCGCCATGGCCCTTCCCCATTCCCATGTTTGCCCCATAGGGCTCAATGGGAATGGGGAAGGCGCTAATTACGGTACTGCAAATTGCGGTACCGTAATTAGCACCAAGGTCCCTTTGCGGGTCCGTACTTTAACGGCTGGTAAAACCAGCCGTTAAGGTCGGGTCCTACAAAGGGACCTCGTAATTAGGTGCTAAGTGTTTAACGGCGCCGCAGCCTTTTACGGCGCCGTTAAACACTTAGCGCCTGGGTCATAATGAGGCCCATTGTCTTTTCCTATTTTTGATAGATTCCCTTCAGCATTGCCTGCAGCCAAATATAAATATGTTACATTCTTCTTCCCAGCAGGCAGTCCCATATATGACCATGTCCCTCATTACAACCCAGGCGGTATGTGTTTAACGGCGCCGTAAAGAGGGTCGGCGCCGTTAAACACTTACCGCCTGATTACAAGGTCCCTTAGCGGGATGGTGACTTTAACGCCTGCTTTTTGCAGGTGTTAAAAACCAACCCACTAAGGGACCTTGGCGATAATTATGGAAACCGTAATTTACGGTGCAGTAATTATCGCCTTCCCCATTCCCATTATGCCCTATGGGGCAAAAATGGGAATGGGGAAGGGGCCATTGGTGAATGGGGAATTACCGCCCCACTCACCTTGTAATGGGGCGGTAATTCCGCCATCCACCATGGCGGAATCGTAACCTTAGCGGCATGGACCATGGTGCTAATAGCACCATGGTCCTCCGTAAGGTTGTAATGAGGGCCCATGTGTTGGGCAATCTAGGGAGTTCCTCACAGGAACGGGAGTCCTTGTCCCCTAAGGGGAGTCACTCGCAGTGAGATCCACTTGCCCAGACCCCTAGCGAGGGTATGGCAGAGAGCGCTCACCTCGTTAGCCTGAAAGTGGGTGTCTTCCCCCTGGGAGACAGGATGAATACCCTTGATTTATCACATACCCTTCCCCCTGCAGTGTTGGCTTCCCCATCTCCGTTTTGAGCAGATGGCTTTTTGGTTAGTCCTGATGGAGTTGTTTTCTTCCCAGGAGTGGGGACTATGTTTTTGGGGATTACTTTTCATTAGAGACAGTCTTTTGCCAATTCCAGATGGGAGTGTCTTGGTGGGTGATCTAGGTATCCCAGGATAACATAGGACAGTAACTTCCCAATGTCTTTTTGCCCAAAAAGGATTTTAGTGTTTTGAACATTTTGTGAAGTCTGTATCAAGGATTACATTCTCAGGGAGACCTAGTAAAATTACAGTTCTTATATTTACAGGCTAATTCCTGACTCTTAGTAGCACAGGGACTTTGGGATAGCTTTCTACATCCACATGAGCAAAGGTAATCCTGACAGTGTGGTTGTCCTGGGGATATTCAGGGTGTATCAGATTAGTTCTTACGCTGTTTGTTTACTGCCTGAGTCGATAAGAGCTTTAGCCCTTAGCCCATTGTCTTGCATCATCTCATGTGTTTGAAAGGGTTAAAAGGTATAATAGTACATTTCAGCTTTATCAAGATCATCTTCTAACTCCCCTTCTTCCTGGTCCCACTGTCCTCACAGTTATTTTTAGGGTAGAACCGTGTGAGATGTCAATTTTCTCAACAAGAGAAACTAAGAGGGGGGAGTCAGAAAGGGTGGTTTCACACATCCCATCTCTTCTCTACAGCTTGTCGGATTTTTATCATGGGCATGGAGGGGGCTCTTTTAGGGACGTCCTCCTTGTTCTGTACTTCTCGAGAAGCTATCTTCTCAATTTCATGTGCTTTTTCAAAGATAGGAAACTGGAGGACGTTCCTACATCCTTTATTTGATCCACTGCTTTTCCAATGTGTTTCAAATATCTGTATGCCTCCGAATGGGCTTGGGCCACCTGTACAGCAGTTTCTAGTGAGGGTTTGTTTGTTTGTTTTATTATTTATAATGCGCGCCAGACCCTTGGGTATCAGGGCGCAAACGTTAGAAGACAGTGCAAAGCTTAGTTACAGTGAGTCAAAGGCCCTCATTACGACCCTGGCGCTAAGGGGTCTGCGCCAGCGTTAGCTGCGCCGACCCCTTACCGCCAACTACGAGTTCCCGGAGCGCCATGGTCATTTTTCCGCCCGCTTTTTGCGGGCGGAAAAATCCATGGCGCTCTGGGACCTTGGTGTTAATTACGCCACCGTAATTTACGGTGGCGTAATTAACTCCTTCCCCACTCCCATTATACCCTATGGGGCCGAAATGGGAATGGGGAAGGGTAAATGGGTCAATGGGGACTTACCGCCCCGCCGACCTCGGAATGGGGCGGTAAGTCCGCCATCCGCCATGGCGTAAAGGGACTTTGCGCCATGGCGGAAAAGTCCGCCGATGGCGGAAAAAATCCGCCAGGGTCGTAATGAGGGCCAAAGTGTGAAACAGGAATTACAGAGCGGGATAAACTGCTATTTATAGAAATTACAGGCATTATGTACAATGTGATTGTTATCCCGATTGGTAACATAAGTCATGAAGTAAAATACATTTCTTACAGTGGCAGAATTTGCCGATATTTACAATATGGTGAATATTATATACAATGAACACCAGGTGGAGGTTTTGCCGATTTGGGAAGAGCCTTGTTGGTTGCAATTCAGTAGACATCATATGAGTTAATGGTCATTGGCTTTCAGCCACAGGATGGTGTTGGTTCTAAAGTTAAGATAGGCCTGGTCTATTCTCAGTCTAGGAGGCAGGGAGTTCCATAGTTTAGCCGCTTTGACGGGGAAACTATTACCTCCAATCAGGGATAGTTTGGTGGGTCTAGTGGAAGTCTGTTTATTGAATCTCTCAGAGGGGCAGATAGGGGCGGCATTATTCAGAGATTGTAGGTAAGTGACAGAGTTTTTATCTGGATTTTATCACTGGTTCGGAGCCAGTTATTCTAGCGTCTGATGTCAGAGATGTGGTTTCTTTTGGAAATGCCTAGTGCCACTCTGAGGGCATTATTTTGTAAGGTTTGGATTTTTTTTGTGATGGTTTTGTTGGAGCCTATGTACAGGGCGTTGCAATAATCCAATTGGTATAGGATAAGTGCTCTGGCCAGGATGGTACAACTGTTGGTGGAGAGGAATAGCTTGCCTGTTCTTATGAGCTTACACGTATAGGCCGTGGAGGATGCTAGCGTGTTGACCTGTTTAGAGAATGAGAGCGTAGAATTGAGATAAAAACCTAATGTTTTTACTTCCTGTGCTACCTTAATGCAATTGCCGTCGATTATGAAGAGGAATAGTCAGGTCCCAGTTTCTTTAGGTTTGTGCAGGTACCCAGGATGATGAGTTCTGTTTTATCATCATTCAGACATAGACAATGCGTGGCCATCTATGCCTGGATGATGATGTACACTCTATTCACCAAGGCCAAATCCTTGTCATAAACCCCAGAAAGTGGGAGGAGGATCTCGGTATCATCTGCATAGCTGGTGTAGGTGAAACCAAGATGGTCCAGATCATCGAAAAGGGGCTTGGTAAATATGTTATACAGTGTAGGAGAGACGCAGGTTACCTGTGGAACACCGCAAGTGATGGGTATGGGGTCTGCCATTGCAGAGGGCGAGAAGAACTTCATGGTTCTGCCACTTAAGAAAGATCTGATCCAGGTTATAGCGTCCTTGGAAAAGTGTGCTGCTGTGTCGAGATGGTTACATAATATTGTATGATCCACCAGGTCAAACGCAGCAGAGAGGTCCAGGAGGAGGAGCAAGGCTGATTTGCCGCTGCCTCTAAGCTCATCGACTTGGGTCTTGAGATCAAAAAGGGCAGTTTCTGTTCCGTGTTGTGGACAGAAGCCAGATTTTCTAGCTCCTAGTAGGTGTGGAGATTCCAAATATGTTTGTATTTGCGTGTAGGCCACCTTTATCTAATATTTTTAGAAGAAAAGGGACTTTTGTGATTGGTATGTAGTTGGTGGGAGTTAAGGGATCTAATGTTGGTTTTTTTAAGAGTGGAAGTGCCCATGATTGTTTGAGGTTAGTAGGAACAGTGCCAATGGTAAAGGAAGCGTTGATAAGCTTGGATATGAAGGGTGATAGGTCTCGAGCTGCATCTAATAAGGTGTGCAGGGCAGAGATCACCCTGAAAATTGGATGGTTTAAGAGACAGGATAGTTCTTTCCACTTCTAGGATGGATACTTTAGTGAAGTTGAACCGGGTAGGATGGGCTTTGGCTGTGTTCCTAGGTATTTTGGGAGAAGGTAGGTTCCTTAAAGAGTCTTTTTTTAAGGATATTTAATTTTGTGAGGTAGATACTTTATTAGCAAGTGCATGTTGGATGTCGAAACACCATTTTTTATCTTTGTTACAGGTGTTTGGAATAGTGATGGGGGTCTCTGATTCTTTGAGAATAGTCAATAATTCTTTCATATTGGAGTTAGCTTGGGAGATCCGTGTCGTAGGATGCCCACTTAGCTAGGCACATTTCTTTTTTTTAGAGGGATGAGAGTTTAGTGAGCTTTCATTTATTGGCTTCCGAGGGTAGTGATTTCCAGGCAGCCTCGCAATTTCTTTTTTGCTGCCTGAGGTTTTTTAGGAAGGGTGTGAACCATTTGTTCAGATGGTTTTTTGGCTTACTTGGTCTGAGTTTGAGGGGGGCGTTTGGTCCAGGGAAGAGGCCATAATTTTGTTGTACTCCTCTACGAGACTCTCTGGGTCGGTGCTGTCGGGCAGTGCATTAAGGGTGGGGAGTAAGGCAGGGATGTGCCTATCCGCTGTGATACTCTTTTTATTTCTAGTAAGTGTGGGTGGAGCCATAAGGGCAGGTGTGGGCAAAGGTCTAGTGGTGGAGAGACTAAATGAGAGTAGGTAGTGGTCAGTCCAGGTTAGCGGTGAGATGGAGAGGATGTTGGCATGGCAATTGTTGTCTGCCACCCAATCTAGTATTCTACCTTTGTTGTGGGTGGGGGTAATACTTCTTTGGGTGAAGCCTAATTCTGTTAATGTGTTTGCTGTTGTCAGGGCAGGCAGATCTGAAGGGTCATTGAAACCCAGATTAAGGTCACCCAGTAATAATGCTTGGGTTGAGTTTTTGAGATTGTTAGCTAGGATTGTGTTAATGTCATCCTCAAATGTTCCAATTGGGCCCGGGGCGGGGGGGGGGGATAAATTAGGTGTATGTTGAGGGTTTGGGAGTTAATCAACGGTACTTTGACTGATAGTGCTTCACAAGATTGGATATTGTAAGGGGGGGCTAATCTCATAGCGAGGCTGCATTTGTGGATAATGGCAATGCCTCTTCCTCTAGTTCCTTGTCTATCTTGTATCACAATGGTATAGTCAACTGGGACTGCTAGCATGAGCATAGGGCCTGCTGCGGGGTGTAACCATATCTCGGTGATGGCGAGGAAGTCTAGGTTACCCCTCAGAATGAGGTCGGCAATCTCGGTGGCATGAGCAACTAGGGATCTGGAATTTATTAGAGTTCCTTTGATAGTCAGGCTAGTGGGGGCTACAGTTGCTGGGTGAGAGACTAATTGGTATTTAGTATCAAGTGCTGGGCTGTGCAACTTTTTGTCTTAGGAAGGCGGTTGTTTACTAACTCAGTACTTGCTGGCACTGGGCCCTGCCGAATTTTAGGTATCCTTTTTCCTATAGAGATGGGTAGCGAACTTCTGGGTGGCTCGTATATTTTGGCTAGTCTAGCTCTGAGGCGATTGTTCCGAGAATCCGTTGAGCAGGGGATGCGCAGGATTTGGTGTATAGAGTCACCCATAGCTATGGGGTGTCGCTGAGGATGAATTCCCAAGGACCTGAGTGTGATGTCTAGCAAGGCAGAGTGTGAGACTAAGTGTAAGTAATGAAAAGCCGGTAATATAGCTAGTGGCTTTAGTAAGCATGCTGATACTTGGTAAGTAAGTCTCTTTGAGAAGATAAGTTCATATAAGGCAGTGGTGACCAGATAAGTGTGCAGGGTACAAGTGTGACTAGGCATGGGTGCTGGCTAGTGTACACATTTGAAAATACAAAGGTGATAGGCCTGGAAAGTAATTTGTGCTAGATTCAACATTTGCACAATAGTCTAGAGGAGGCTATATGCGACAGAGGCACAGATTCAACATTTACAATAGTATGAAATGAAATAGATACGCCAGGCAACCTGAAGTAGTAAGTAAAAAGCGGTCTGAGTAGTCTAGAATAGACTAGTTACGACATGTGTTGATAAATAGGATATTGACCTGGTAAGTTAGGAGATAAGACGCATTTAGAAGATAGCTTTGCTTTTGATGTATAGTGCTGAAGGCGCTTTAGTGTACAAATAAGCAGAGGGGTGCCCATTTGGTATATAATGCAGGCTATAGGCTACACATTTGATGTATAGTGTTGAAGGCACTACAATGTACAGATAGGCAATGGGCCAGAGAGTGCTTATGCACGCAGAGAGGCTAATTTGGAGTTGACCAGTGGGGTATTGAGCAGCAACAAAATAGGCTGATTCAAGTTAACACGAGGCTAAGGACAAGGGTTGAGGCTGCTGTAATATACCTCATTGTAGGCAGGAGGTAGGGCATTTTTACATTGTTATAAAGCCAGTGTTTCGAAGATGTACAGTAGGGTTTTCCTTCCTAGCCACTGTGAAAGAACAATTTGTACCGTGCCTGCTAGGTTAAAGGGGCTTTCATTCGGTAGAATTTGGATGTCCTGAAATGTTATGCACTACAAAATGTCTGTCTGACCCACTCGTTCTAATAAAGCCTTCATTATGTCGGGAAAACGGCTGGTCCCTTGGGGGTTTATATTTTTATATTATGCTTGTAAGTCTCCAATTAACAAAGTGCCCAAATAACATACTTTTAAGTCATCATGCAGTTAAAATGGGAGGCAGTTCTTTCAAAGTTAATAAAGAACGCCCCTTAATCATTTCCAACCTGATACGGTTGAAGGACCCCATGGGGCACTATATGTTGGGTGTGAACTGTTCTTATTTTGCAGGCCTTCTTTAAGGTGTTGATCTACTCAAATCTGGTGATCTATGATCCGCTCGAGGATGGATTAGAGTGTAGCCATCTCAACATCTGGAGGGGTCGAGGATAAAGAAACTTCAGAATAGATGTTTCCTAGTTCTTCGTCCAAATCTTCTAGAAGTTAGTGGCAAGCTGTGCCCCCCGGGAATCCCTTGAACCTGCAGTCCTAGGTCTCCTGTGGTTCAGGATCCTCTAGTTCCAGCACGCCGACTGGTCACTATGCAATATTGCAAGGAAAATCACCCCCGGTCCCTAGTCTGCGAATAAAACACAGACAGAAACAGGGAGTCCTCTTCCAACACCACAGCGTAGAGGGGACATTCACTGGGTTATTGTGTTGTTGGAACAGTGAAATCACTGGCATGGATGCCCAGGAGGACTAGTGAAAACAGAGCTGTAAGTCAGCAAAAGGTAGGAAGGGAAAAAGGAGGACCAATAGTAAGCAGATGGTCCCAGAAGAGAGAAGAATGAAACAAGACACAGGATCCAAGGCAAGGTACAGCAAACAGAACAAGGATACAACAACGTCTACTTCACACAGAGCAAGGAAGAAATTGTGATGGGCGGTGTATGGTGTCAAACTGCCATAAATAGGCCTACATCAAGCTGAGGTTCTATGGCCTTGTCAGGAAACCATGGCAACCACTGAATGCTGTGTAAACTGCACATGCACGGAAAATGGCTGCCGGTCTCCCGCGCATGCACACACACTGCAAAATGGTGGCTCCCACGAAAGGGGATCAAGGCCAGGGTCTGCGTCATGATGGGCCCAGGAGGAGCCAGTCTCGGAAGCGACAGCATGCTCTCCATGGCAGGTAAGCACGACGCTGCAGAGCGAACAGTGTTGTGACAATTGGGAATCAACTGCAGTACTGCAGTGGTCTTTAAGGTTTCTGAACTTCTGGGTTTACCTACCAAAGACGGTTTTATACCTAAACGTCCTATGGGTGGGAGATTATCAGTGTGTGTTGTCATTAATATCTTTATTAGCCGGGTGTATCTCTATATCGGTACCTTAGCATCCCACTCTGACACCATATGTGGCGGGTCGGAAGAAGGATTCAGACACACTTAAGGACATTATAAACTATGTTCAATTAAATTATAGGAAAAGGCCTAGCTTTCCCTATTGCTAAGAGATCGCCCTGTCTATCTAAAGAAACTCAAGGTGCACATCTGTTGTCAGGAAGTCCCAAAGTAAAAATGTACTTGGTCCAAACCTAACACTAACTGACCCTAACACTAGTTCAACCAACTTAAACTCAGCCAAGAGAAAGTCTTTCTTCTCCTCGACTTCTACGAGATTCTGATAGTCTCTCTCTAAGGAAATGTCTAGCTCTTATACTCTAGGTTCTTTATGTCTTTATGCAATCTTCTTTGGTAAACTCTGTATAACTCCTCCATGAGCAACAGGGTTACCACCGCATTTAAGGGTCCGTCCAATCATGAGTATAGCGTGTTTACCCCTAGCTCAGAGATGGGGGTAAACACACAGGAAAAATGCTGATTTATGGCGCAATTACCACATGACGTCCTGCTCCGCTGATGCCAAAAGCCAGAGAAGGGCTATAGACCACATGGAACAGCAGACCACATGGACCGAGCAAAGACAAGGACCCAGATCCTCATGGGCCAGAGAGACCGCCTCCACTGCAGAGCAGCACCACTGTAAAAACGGTATGCTGCAGCATCCGAGGAGCAGCTGGAGGGTGGTGTGTTTGCCACTGAGCCCATGCTGGGCTGAGATTGTGAATACCCCACAGGAGGGTTAGAGAAGCAATAGACCACACTGAGATGGCCTGAACCATAGCCCACCCCGGGCTGACAACCTGAATACCCTAAGAGGGGTGACAGAAGCAACAGACCAGCCAGGCTAAACACGCCTAAAGCCCACATAGGGTTGAGAAGTCAAATACCCCACAAGAGGTTAAAGAAGCCATAGATCATACTGGAACGCACCGGGATGAGCAGGCTCATATCCCACACAGGGCTAATTACCCAAATACACCATGAAGGGGTGATATTAGCAACGTACCAAGTCAGGCTAAAGAAGCGTGAATCCGACGCAGGGCTGAGAAGCTGAATACCCGCAAGGGGTTGAGAGATGCACAGGCGTAGACCACATAGGGCTACTGACAAAAATACCCCAGGAGGGTGGGAGAAAAGTAACTAAACAAACAGGGCAGAGCAGGTCCGCAACCCACTCCTGATTGAGAGCACAAATACCCCAGGAGGGGGAGAGAAAATAGATATCCATCAGAGGGCTGCGCAGACCCATAGCCCCCTGGGGCTGAGAAAACTGCTACCCCATAAGGGGGGGAGAGAAAGGAGAAATCAAAATGAGTGGAACAGACTTGGAGTCTACACGAGGCTAAGACTGCAAACTAACCAGGAGGAATATGTGAACTTTATTGTTGTTGTGAATACCAGCCTATCCAGATCAAGAGAACTCATCCCAGGCCAAGTGATAAACCTGACACTATGGGGGTCATTACGAGTTAGGAGGTAACGGCTACCCCCTTACCGGGTACCGGGTCTGGGTTCCTTGAATGAGGAATTACCGGGCCATTGCGACCTTGGAGGGCCCGGTATTTCCTCATTCAAGGAACCCGGACCCAGTACATCCCCCTTCCCATTTGAGCCCCCATACGGCTCAATGGGAATGGTGAGGGTGCTAACAATGGGCCCGTTAATAACTGGCCTTAGCGGATCCTGCGAGCAGAACTCGTAATGAGGCGGTAAGGGGTTGACGGCTCTGGCACATTTACTAGCACCGTTAACCCCTTACCGCCTAACTCGTAATGACCCCCTATATTTACTACATGATGTGACCATTATTAGAACCAAAAGAACAACTGAGAGACATGTTTGTGTTGTGGGGAGCATTCTACGAAGCCAAGCACTGGAAGAGACTGTGGGAACTCTTTGGTGGGATCAGGAAACCAGCCAACAGAAAGGGAGAGTAACCAAATGCAAAGTTGAAGCTTAGACGACTTCCTTCCTTCCTTCCTTCCTTCCTTCCTTCCTTCCTTCCTTCCTTCCTTCCTTCCTTCCTTCCTTCCTTCCTTCCTTCCTTCCTTCCTTCCTTCCTTCCTTCCTTCCTTCCTTCCTTCCTTCCTTCCTTCCTTCCTTCCTTCCTTCCTTCCTTCCTTCCTTCCTTCCTTCCTTCCTTCCTTCCCGACATCCTGAGACTAGAATAGGTGTTCTTAACTTTTGAATGAACATCTGAACAACACATGTCCTCTTGTCTGTTTCCTATGTCTGATTTACCACAAATGTTTACAGGAACAAAAAACACCCAAAATGTGGGTGACTCAGCCAATCACTGAACATGTTCAGCCAGTACTAGTGACATCCCTGCTGCTCATCGATCATGTGGTAACTGCTCACAAACTGTGCTCTGCCTGTTCTTGTACTCTATAAAAAGAAAATCAATATTTGATTGACAGATCAATGAGTGCCACTAATTCCGCTTCATTGTTCACCAGATGGGTCTGTGCTATCACAAACAGAGCAGCAGTGCAGCAAAATTGCCTGCGTAACAAGTGCAATTAGCACAAGGGCAAGAATTGTACTAGTGCAAAAAACATGGGGCTTCGTTACGAGCATGATGGTGCGGGTAAAAACAGCGGTATGGCAGCTGTAATTGCTTTACCGCTGCATTACCGCACTGTCATACTTCAGGTTTGGTGGTAAGGTGACGGATTTACCTCCAGCAAAAAGCTGGAGGTAAATCCTCCTCCACATTACCTCCAGAAAACCAGCAAAATCAGTGCAATTAGAGCCGGAGAATTACAGCTGGTGGTAATTTCACTGAAATCTCTGTATGGACCCCGAAAATGGGGATTAACGCTGCCCTACCACCACTTGTAATCACGCAGTAAATCCACAGGACCAAGTGGCGGTAACGGTAATCAAGTTTGCCAGTAATTCTGCAAACCCGTAGGGCCAGATTCATGGAATATTTGCCCGGTTCAAAGTGACTTTGCACAGGGGCATAATTTCACCAAAACACCAGGGGTAGTGGAAGTGACATCACATGACCCTTGACCTCTGATGACATCACAGGAAGTAATGTCATTTGACCCACCCGAAGTGATATCGTGGGAAGCGATGGAACACAACCTTTCACCTCTTGACAAAACAAGAAGTGGCATCACATAGCATTGTTCCTAAGTACACCATGAAAAACATGGTTACGATATCACTATAATATAATGTACATTTCATAAAAGAATGGATCGCCATATGTATCGTTAAGAACAGTGTGTATAGGCCCATATTACCAAATTACTGTGAATGCAAGTAGACGTTCATGGCCAAATGTGTTAATATATAGTACTTATGCGTAAGCTCTTTATATAGAAAAAATATACAACAATATCACCCAACCTCTGTTGGTACTTATTTATCAACCTCAGAAGGATGAAAAGCTGAGTTGAGGTGTTTAAGAACAGACTAAACCAGTGACTCACCCCCTGAAGTGTGCATTAAATAATCCCGTAAAGAGTCTAGCAATTATTGTATAGAATTCCAGAAAGACACATTATTTGGTATTCCTATTCTTTCTTAGTTAGGGTCAGTGATGAAAGTGTAAGACTTGTGGCACCCCTGTTCTTTTTTTTTTTTTTAAGATGTCTGAACAAGAAAGACAGCCACTCCAGAAGTAAAGAGTTGCATGGTGCTGGCCACAGCCCATGAGCTTGCATTGCATTGCATTTTTTTAGGGGTAGCAGGGAGGCCACAGGGGTAGCAAGGGAGACCACAGGGGTAGCAAGGAAGACCTCAGAGGTTGCAGTTGCGACCTCTGGCGACCCCTAAATGACCTCCCTGACTTTGCACTGCTGAAAAGTGACATTGCACTGACAACACAAACCCTGATTAATTGAAATGTGCAAAGTGTATTTTTGCAGTGCAAAATCCGAGCTAAGTCATTGCATAGTCATTTTTGCAGTTCAAAATGACTTTACCCGGACTTTGTATGGCAAAAATACACTTTGCACAGTTACATGGATCAGGGTTTGTGTTGACTTTGCAAAGTCACTTTTCAACAGAGCAAATTCCCCTTGAACTGGGCAAATATTCCATGAATTGGGCCAATGTTGTTTTAATGCATTTTAGCAGAAGGTTAAACTATGAGGACTAGCAATAACATTGCCCTGGTGCAAAAAAAACCATTGACAAAGGCACAGAACAAACTATTGTGGCAGTATCACACAAGTGAAAAGGCAATCAGCACTATCAATGTTTTGCACGCAGGCACATTGTGCCCTGCTGTTAATTGCATTTTAACCCGTGCAATACTGCCACAATAGTTTACTCTGTGCCATTTTATATTAACAAGAACAACCCTTGTGAGTTACACAGTGGCACCTTCCTCTTTCATAGCTACCTCGTTATTACCAGTTCCAAGTGCAGGTGCTAGTTCTGAACACAGGCGCATGCGTAAACAGTGCAGCAAGAACAATGCTTACCATCGCTCCAGCTACTTAATGGGGGACGCGAATAGAAAGAACCCGCGAGATAAAAGCAGAGACAAGAAAGAACTAGGCCATCAATTAATGCAGCACTTTCCACACAGAAAAGCTGAACAGGACAATGCACCTGTGGGATGCATGAAAGACAGAGGTGAGGACAAAGGCGCCATAATAATCAGTGTCAGAGTCCTTCTGGGAAGGGGCGCCTGGACGAACCTCATCTGGCAACCGAGAATGGCACAGATGAGAGTGGTTTAAAGGGTTTTGATCTGATGTGAATGGGAGACAGATGGAAACAGTGATGGGCATGGAAGAGGGCACACAACCACAAGGAGGTGCCCACCGGTAGGTTTTCAGACTATCATTTCCACTGTGTGTGTGACCTTGCAGAGTGTGCCCTGTGTGGAGTACAATGTATCTCATTTGGACAGGCAGGCTGGCTTTGATGGGAAACTCTGTGGATTAGCTTTATGAATGATGGGCAGCCCCATGGCCTTGCATTGGCAGATGAGAAGCAGAGACAGATACAATGACCAGCTGTCGTATGGCAACATTAGGACAGCAAGATAGGACAGCACTGACAAATGGTTACACGTGTGCATATTGCAGGATTACACATGTGAGTTGTATACATATGTTACAAGGTTATAGTTTGGGGACTTTCGAATTATAAATAGTTGAAAGGGCAGGAAGAGGGTGAGTGGGTGAATAGGATGATTGCACTGGGCAGATCTGAGCTTTCTGCAGGGAACGGGAGTGCCTTTTCAGGGCAGACTTGAAGCAAGATATAGTGTGGATGGACTTGAAGTTTTAGGGTAGGGAGTTCCAGTGGTGGGGAGAGAGTAGAAAGAAGGAACAAAAGCAAGACATTGTACAGTGAGGACAGTGAAGAGAGGCACAACGGTATGAGATGGAAGAGTGTGAGAGGGGTGGGTAACAAGAGATTGAGCTAACCCACAAATAGGTCTGTTGACAAGAAGAAGAAATTAAGGCTGGAGCGATTGTGCATAAAGAGATTTGCGCACAGAGGAAGTGTGCAAAGTTGGCTAAAGACTGAGGAAGGTTGAAGAGGGTGTGGATACCAAACTTCAGTACGTTGTCAAGTGCTGTAAAAGAATTGTAGCAGGTCAGAAGAAGAAGTTAGACACATTAAGGACATTATGAACTCTGTTTAATTAAATTATAGGGAAAGGCCTAACTTTCCCTATTGCTAAAGGGATCACATTGCTTATTTAAAGAAACTAAGGGTGCTCATCTGTTGTCAGTAAAAATGTCCTCTGTCCAAACCTAACTCTACCTGACTCTCCTACTGGTTTATGCAACCTAAGCTCAGTCAAAAGAAGGCCTTTCTTCTGTTGGACTTAATACTTCCGATAGTCTCTTTATGGAAATGTCTCTTGATTATACTCAAGTTTCTTTATACAATCTTCTTTGGTAAGCTCTGGATATCTCCTCCATGAGCTCTTTTAGCTCTTGTTAAAGAGTTTTGGGCTTGGTGCTCTGTTCAAGGTTATGCCACTTAGAGCTTGTGTTGAGGTAGTCTCTCACACTCTTGTCTTCACTGATGACCATCTCAAAGTCTCTCAATTTATCCTTGGCTACTTTGCATGCAACGTGATCCACTTTTAAATCCCCCCACTCCTGGGCTCTCTCTTTTACACTCTATCTTCTGTTATCTGGTTCTCCTGAAAGTCTTATATCATATTCCTCAGAAGCCATAGTTGGGCTTTTTTTTATGCACTCTTTGTCTCTTGGGCCATAAGTCCTTTTCACTTCTTCCCAGATTAGTTGTCTCAAATCCCTCTTTTTTCTTCTCACTGGGTCATTGGTTACTTGCTGTATGGGCCTTCCACAGTGGCAATGAAACTACTTTGTTCCTTGTATCTCATCTTCAAGACTGGGACGATTTGCACTCTTCTCGTACTCTTTTATTCCTCGTATCTCATCTTTATGTCTGGGATGAGTGGTACTCTTCATATACTCTTGCCACCCCAGATTCCCAGTTTTCCAGTTCTCCTCTGTACCTTCATCAACGTATGGGAAAGTTGCAGGGCTCAGCACGTGCTTGGGTATTCTCTGTTGTTGGTTCTCTCATTGTGGCGTCTCATTCTTGCCTTCCACTTGCGCTGCCTCCGTCTATCGACGGTACGACGTCCTTTCATCGCCTGCTTTTACATCCCCAGGCTTCTAAACGTACACATTACATTGAATGTGCTCATCAAATTTTTTAGGGGGGGTGGGAAAGTGCGAATAAGGGTTTGGGTGTGTGGGCAATAGTAAAAGATACGTGTGGGTGGGGGCCTTGCAGGGGACCCCCCCAAAAAAAAAAAAAACACAAGCACATTCGATGGGAAGTGCACGTTTAAAAGCCTGGCGGTGTAAAAGCAGGCGATAAAATGACATGGAACCCTATGGACGTGAGTGACAGGGAACTTCTCATTCTCCCAGCTGTGATGGACTCAGTGTTGTTCAGCGGGTATCTCATCCATCACAAAGTGTTCATGTTCATGCAAGCACCAGCTCCTTGATACTTCTCTCTTCTCGAGCAGCGGTTTCCTCGTTGCCGTTCTTGCCAGCCTTCCATCTTCTCACTGTGGCATTCCTCAATGATTTAAAAGTTGCGGGCTCCATGGCTTGGCTCTGCTCCTCCCCTCCAAGGCATGATCACGCAAAGGTACTCCTCCATGAACTTTTGTAGCTCTTGTAAAACCCTTCTGGGCTTGGTACTCCCTTTAAGGTTATGCTACTTAGAGCTTGTTTTGAGGTAGTCTCTCACACTCTTGTCTTCACTGATGACCCTCTCAAAGTCTCTCAATTCATCCGTGGCTACTTTGCATGGGACTTGTTCCCCTTTTAGATTCCTCCACTCCTGGGTTCTCTCTTTTATACTCTTTTTTAAGGAATCGATGATTGATAACCATCTGCAATTAAATGCATCAAAAACAGAAATCATACTGTTCGGCCCTAGGAACAAAATGCTGTCTGAGAGACAGAATCCCAACCATTGATCCTAGGGGAACAACTACAGTACTCCGAAATAAATTAAAATTGGGGCTGCTGGTGGCAGGAAAATCTGGGCAGTGAGACTCAGGTTTGGGTAAAAGTGAAATCAGATCACTAAGAAACGTGTTACCCTATATTCCGTTGGAGGACAGGGCATTTGTAGTGGTGGCAATGACTAACCCCCACCTGGACTACTGAAACAGACTGTTAGCAGGAATTCCGCAAAAACAAATGGCCAGACTTCATAGAGCTCAGAACGCGGCAGTCAGAGTAATAAGAAACCTCGGGAAACGGGACCATGTATCATCAACGCGAAGATCCCTCCACTGGTTGATGGTGGAGGATAGAATTAAATTCAAAATGGCCTGTCTAGTCTTTAAATGCCTGAAAGGGCTTGCACCCAATTACCTGACTGATAAAATTATGATATACCATCCAAGAAGGAATCTGCGTTCAGAAGACAAATTCCTGACCTGCTTCCCACGGACTGAATGTATCTCAAGAGGACATAGAAGCTTTGGAGTTTTCGGGCCTAAAGTCTGGAACCAGCTTCCATTAGAGATCAGAATGTGTGAATCTCTTGACCTCATTAGGAAGAGATTGAAAACCTTCTTATTCAAATAAAAAGGAAAATAAATCGAACATAACTAGAACTCCGGCTCCTTTTACTTTTGGATTCTTTCTTAGTGATCATCTACGCCCGAATACGGTTTACTCTGTCTGGTGCGTGTAATAAATCATTCAAAATCAAAATTAAAAGCAAAGCTTCTGTTATCTGGTACTCCTGATAATCTTATATCATATTCCTCAGATGCTGTACTTGGGTTTTGCCTTATCCACTCTTTGGGGGTCATTACGAGTGCGGCGATAAAGGGTTACTGGTGCCGGTAAGGATGCCGGTGCCGTTAATCCCTTACTTAAAGGACCAGGAAGCTAATAACGGGCCCGTTATCAACGGGCCCGTTATTAGCTCCCCCACATTCCCATTGAGCCCTATGGGGGCTCGAATGGGAATGGGGATGGGTATTTTGAATGGGGAATTACTGGGTCCTCCAAACTTGGAATGACCCGGTAAGTCCCCATTCAATGAACCCGGACACGAGTTTGGAGGCAGCCATGGCTACCGCCAAACTCGTAACGACCCCCCTTTTCCCTTCTTGCGAGGGTAATTATCCACTCTTTGGGGGTCATTATGAGGTTGTACGTAATGGAAAAAAGATGCCGGTAAAGGATTACCGGCGCCGCATACCGCTCCAGGCTATTCTGACTCAAGAACCCGGTATTAGCGGTGCCGCTTAATACCGTGGTCGTTAATAGCGGCATGGGTGCATGCACGCGGCCCTTTGGGCCTGCATTACTGGGATGCCGCTAACAGGAGGACATCACAAGTCAGGCAGACATGCACAATACCAGCATCATGAAGGCGCTAATAAGGGATACCAGCATGCCGGCAATACCGGCATCACAAACCACACCGTAAACAGCTATGTGCAGTGTTCCCAACTGCCACAGGTGCACACAATCAGCACAGGTGGAGGCAATGGAGCCCAAAAGGAGCACACCCACACAACACACCCCTTTCCACACCAAAATGATTCCACTAGTAGTATTAATACTGGGGCTGGAGGACATGTTTGCATTGCTACATCATCAACAACAACAACAGCAGGCACCACAGAGGAGACACAGAAGGAGAAGGAGGGTGAGACAGGCCCAGAAAACCCCACCAGTGCAGCCAGTGGTGCCACGCAGACAGCCCCAATCCCTCTCATCAGAAACAGTCCATTCAACCTAACCCCTGAGCAGATCCACACCCTGTACCGTCTGGACCGGGACACCATCACAGGCATTGTGGACACGATACACAATGACATTGTCAGCATTATTGAAATACGCACCGCCATCCCACCTCTACTGAAGGTAGTGTCGGTGCTCCACTTCCTGGCCACAGGCATGAGAAGAGGCCAAGATCATCATGGCATGTGTCATGCTGCAAAGAGAGGGGGTTGGACTCTGGCTGCCTCTTCCTCTGAGACACTAACAGGTGTCACGCTAGCATACATGAAAATAAGTCTGCGCTTTTATTTATAAAAAACACAAGTCTTACTAGCGCAGACTTATTTTCATGTATGCTAGCGTGACACCTGTTAGTGTCTCAGAGGAAGAGGCAGCCAGAGTCCAACCCCCTCTCTTTGCAGTATCAAATTGTCCTCCTGACTCAGGCCCCTCTATAAAATACAAAGAGGATCCCCCCTTCCCTTTTTTCTTATAAACATGTGTCATGCTGCACAACATGTGTATCCGACGGAACGTGCCCCTGCCCCCTGACATTGAACTGCAACCACCAGGTGATGATGAAGGGGATGAAGAAGATGTGGGTGCACATCATCACGGTGCCGATGCACAGGAGGGACGTGCTGTGTGTCAGTCTGTGATTGGCCAATATTTCTAACACACATCGGTGCAGTGGGGCACATGCATGGCATATCACAACCCTTATTTTCTCGTATGCTGAACCAAGTGCTGGATGCCCTCCTGAAGCACACAAGGGACTACATATCCCTACCATGGACTCCCCAGGAGATATTTGACACAAGAGTTGGCTTCCATGCACTGGCAGGCATGCCAAATTGTATTGGTGCACTTGACTGCACCCATGTGGAATTGATGGTTCCGCATGCAGCCGAGCTGGCGTACTACAATTGTAAGCTATATCACTCAATCAATGTACAGATGGTATGTGACTCCAGCAAAATCATCACACATTGTTGTGCCCGATTTCCCAGATCAACTCATGACTCAATGGTCCTGTGCAACTCCACGCTACCACGCTACATGGAGCGACATGCAGGACGACGTGAATGGCTGCTTGGTAAGTTGCATGACTGGCACATGGCAGTGAAATGGGATAGATGCACACACCACTATGGTGTGATTGTTGTGGTGACAGCACGATGTGCACATCCCAAAACACTGTGCCCCAAAGCATCCCAAACTGAACATGACAACCAATTTCCATAGCAATGAAGTAAGCTGCACAGCCATCACAACATGCCAAACTAAAAACCACCCCACATCCTACAACACGTGCACCACCCATCATCGGACCTCACCCTCGGTAACACAATCCAGCAACATGCTGTGAGTATTCACTATGTAAATGTCTGCAGCAAATCACTACACAGGACAAGCATCCATGAGAGTGCACTAAACAAAACCACCAAGGGAATCCACTGCTTGTCACAATGCCACCACCACAGAAGTGCAGCATGTCACCATGGGAATATTTAGAGCTGAATGCCAAATAATGCAGAGACTACTGCCAACGCTGCCAGTTAGAAAATCATAAAGAACACTACACATCACATATATATCACAAACACAGTGGTATGCGTCCACAATGCATGAGCAATATCAAGGCAGTGTACACTGTGTGTCATCTTGAAGATGCAATCCACACCATGAGACCATGGCACAGCACACATTGAGGGAAGGAAAAATGTGTGCATACAACCAGCGACATGTGCATATGACCAACAAATATCTGCAGGCATATGTGACAGCTGTCCATCATGAATCGACTAACACATCTTTTTTTGACTCACATGTAGGTGATAGTGGCTATCCCTTGAAGCCGTGTCTGAAACCTGCAGAACAGGCACAAGGAGGAATACAATCGTTCCTATACCCATACCCGGGTGTTAATCGAGAGGACCTTTGGCCTGTTGAAGGAACGTTTTCGCTGCCTTAGCCGGTCGGGTGGGGCACTCCCTACAGGCATGAGAAGTGGCCAAGATCATCATGGCATGTGTCATGCTGCACAACATGTGTATCCGACGGAACGTGCCCCTGCCCCATGACATTGAACTGCAACCACCAGGTGATGATGAAGGGGATGAAGAAGATGTGGGTGCACATCATCACGGTGCCGATGCACAGGAGGGACGTGCTGTGTGCCAGTCTGTGATTGGACAATATTTCTAACACACATGGGTGCAGAGGGTGACATGAAAGTGGGACAGAGGGCACTGGGTGTGGAAGTACATGTACACTATGCACTGTATAGCAATAAATGACACATATGCAATAAGGAATGTCCACTCAAGTATTTTTTCTGCTACACAACAGGTGTATTAAACTGTTCAATAGTACAAAGTGCTCAAACCCCCACTGCACACACCCTCTCCCCTCTCCCCCTCCCTCACAACACCCCCACACACCCACTCCCCATCCCCCTCCCCCACAACTCCCCCACACACCCTCTCCCCCATCCCACTCCCACCACTACTCCCCCACACATGGTGTCCAAGCAAATGCTGCAGGTGTCTGCGTCTATTGTCTTAATTAGGCTGCCCCATCTACATTTGTACACTTCCCACATCGGGTGGCGGCATGTCTGATCGCCGCAAGGTGCACGCTGACCTGCGAAGGGGGCTGGTTTGATTGAAGCTGGATGATGATGGGGTGCCTGCTTGCTCCAGTCTGGGGGCCGGACGCTCAGCCTCCAAGGAATCCGCTATGCGGGAGAGGACCTGCCTCAGAGCAGACACCTCCTCGCATATATGTGTAGTGCTGGCCTCAATGGTCTGCCTCAGGGATGCAGTGTTGTCGCGCCCCTCCTGCCTTGCCTGAGCACCGTCTGAAACAAACTGCCTGACTAGGGCTATGAGCTCCTCCTGGCCCTGCACTATATGTTCTATCTGCTGCACCCCTGCCCGGACCATGTGTGACATCCCCAAATCCGTGTGGCTCCTCTGTGGGGCTCATGCTCCCTTGACCTGTCTCCCCTTCAGACGGCTCCGGTGTGGAGTCATGGTAGGAGTACAAAGGTGTGACCAGGGGTGATGGTGCGGGACTGGGTGTGGCAGGTAAGGCCGAAGAGTCATCATCCACAGGAACACACACCTGGCCCTGGCTCTGCACGTCCTCCTCTGTCTGGGGTGCCGTAGCTGCCATCTCCCCAACAGAGCTGTTCGCAGCTGAAAGGGCCCCATCAGCCACTGTCTCCTGTGCAGGGGACACATGTGTTGTGGGGACTGTAGCAGTGGCCCTTAGCGGCACCAGTGGCATGGCATCCTGTGGTGTCTGCCCCTTCTGTGCCTGTGATGGCTTGGCTGGCCCTTTAGAGGTTGAAGGCCTGTTGCCTTCTTCCCTGGCCCTTTTCCGGGGAGTTGTTGCCTGTGGGGCTGAGTCCCGGGCCTCGCTGTCAGGATCTGAGCCTGTGGGGGACCGAGAGAGGGATGGCATCAGTGATGGTTCGACAAGAATCATGCATACATTGGTATTATTGCTGTTCTACACAGTAGAGGGGATTAAGTATTAGAGTTTTGACAATCACGTTGCTTGCTATGTGGGTGGAGCATGCAGGCATTTGTCAGGGTCACTCATGTTGGAGCTGGCGTATGCTGTGTGACATGCATTTCTGTTGTGGACTGCGTGCAGTGTGATTTATGCCGTTTTCATATTTGTGTGGTGTGCGTCAGGTATGGAATTACCATGCTGCATGCATGTGGATGTGTCTGTGCTGAGGACAGCATCTAGGCAGGGATGTGTCAATGTGTATGTAATGGGCCATGCATTGCCTCTTTGGATGGACGAATTGGTGGACTATCATCATATTTTGCATTACAGTGTTTTCTTAGGACACTCACCTCCATCCACTGATGAGGTGGCGCCACGTTCCATCTCGCCCACACCTTCTATTGCCTCAATACCAATAGTGCTGGTGCAGATTTCCTCCCACCGGCTTAGCTCGATGGGTGAGCTAGGACCACCCCCAGTAGCCATGGCCTGGCTGCGGTTTGCCGACATTATGTTTCTGACTCTCAGGCGCAGGTCGTCCCATCACTTGCGCACGTCCTTGATTGTGCGGGGGGTGTTCCCTACTGCACTGACTTTTTGGGCAACAAGTTGCCAGATCTCTTTTTTCTTAATCTGTACCTCTCTCTTGATGTTGTTGGCAAAGACAACCTCAGCATTATCTGCAGGTCTCTCTGCGAGCATTGACAGCTCGTCCTCTGTGAAGCGCTCTTTGCGCTGCCAGGATGTGCCTTTTTTGACAGCCTTAAGCATGATGCTGGTGGTGAAGGTTTATTTCTGCAGTCGGAAATATGCTCCAGGTCCTGTGTAGTGAGGATGGCAACGGGTTGTGTTTTTCAAGATGGACGGTGTGCTCTTTCACGTTCCTGCGCGATGACGCTACTTCCGGTTCTGCTTATTAGCAGGCACCGCTATTAGCGGTGCCCGCTAATGCCGCATCCATTGATGCCGCTCACGTTATTTAGGGGAGGACGGAGACTGTAGTGCTGTCTGCGCTTTCCATGATGCTGCTAAGGGGCATTTTTGGGACTTTAGCGGCACAACGGTACTGTTGATACTGGCATGCCGCTACGCTCGTGCACGCAAACTTGTAATAGCCCACTGTTAGAGGGCTCTTTCCTACATGGATACAGTATTTGCTCCATGACGGTAAGGACAGTTTCTTACCTCCAACCTCGTAATGACCCCTTGTGTCTCTTTGTTTATAAGACCTTTTCCCTTCTTGCCAGGGTAATTGTCTCCTGTCCCTTTTTATTCTTCTCACATTGTTAGTGGTTACTTCCTTTATGGGTCTTTCAAATTGTCAACCAAACTACTTTATTCCTTGTTTCTCATCCTTATGACTGGGACAAGCTGCACTCTCATTCTCTTTTATTCCTCATATCTCGTCTATACGACTGGGGCGAGTTGCACTCTTCTCATACTCTTTTATTCCTTGTATCTAGTCTTTATGACTGGGATGAGTTGCACTCTTCATATACACTTGCCCCCGGTGACCTCCCGTTTTTTCCGTTCTCCCCAGCATCTTCCTCTGCATAGGGAAACATTGCAAGGCTCAGTAGGCTCTAGAGTATTCTTCTCTGTTGTCAGTTCTCTCGTTCTAGCTTTTCAGCGGCAGCTCGTTCTCGGCTTAGCCTCGGGAAGCCGACACCTCCAGAAATGAGTGACATGGAGCTACTCATGCTCCCAGCTGTGATGGTCACCCACCACAAGGTATTCATGATCATGCCACCACCAGCCAGCTCCTGGATACTTCTTTATTTTCGGGTAGCTTTTTCCCCTTTGCCATTTCCGCCAGCCTTCTAGCATCTCAGTGTGGCGTTCCTCACCAATTCCAAAGTCTCAGGCTCTGTAGCTTGGCGCTGCTCCATGCATCCAATGCGTGATCCCTTTAAGGGGCTTCGCCAGTGTATTATTCTCTCTCCTCGTCATTCTGTTAAGACGCAAATTAATACATCAAACATAGCTACTGCTCCTCCCCTGACCCAATATCTCACAGGTGGGAAACACTAATCACTCAGGCAGCCGTACCGCCTATATCCCAGAAAGGCACAGCAGAATATAAACTCGATCTAAGTTAAAGATGGTGAGAATAAAAAAACTCACAATTAAACTACACATGTGCATACATTAGACACAAAGCAAATGTGCATAAAACACAAAGAAGGGATACACTAGGTCAAATAGGCATTTATACACAAAGAATACTAACATTGCATACATAAGACGTGAAGAATACTAACATAAGCAATATATATAAGCTGGATGCAACATGAATGACATGTGTGTTGTGAGAAACCTGAAGGTATCCTCACACCTACACCCCTTGAATCCTCTTCTCAGGTGGCCAGGGGAATGCCTTTGCTTTTGGATCCTGACCTTGAGAGTGGAGATGCAAGGGAGGATCACCTGGGTGGAGGGTCCTCTGGGATTGGGGGGGATGTCCGCGGGCAAGACATGGTATGCCCCATTTTGCTTGTAATAACCAATCTTAACGTCCCCTGCCTTTATAGGCTGTTGCCAATCACTTCCCTTCATTTCCCCTCAGTCATACCCCTATAGTAGTGGGAAGAGGAAGAGGTGACTAGGAGTGGTACACACCAACATGTCATTTCATCACTCCGATACTGAGACGAGGAAGAGGTCTGAAGATTGTTATGAGGGTCAGGCATGTCTAGAAAATACCAATAACTATGGTCAGGCAACTTTACTTGAGTACTCACACCTGCAACCTGTTAAGAGGTTGTAGGTGCATAAAAGGTGGAGCTGACAATCAGTAAGGGAGGACAGCAGGAGAGTAGCCATGCCAAGTGTGTTGGGCCTGCGAGGAGAAAAATCCTGTTGAGGAGGAGGCTGCTGAAGAGGGTCATGATTGGGAGCCACGACGCCGGCAAACACCCAGGAGAGACTGCGACATCAAGGCCAGAGTGGGCCGTGAGATGGTCACCATGGGTAGAGCCTCCCTGGTCGGATGCCCACAGCAGGAGCTGTGGGGTACAGGAGAGTTCCCATTGCTGCAAGTTACCAGCAGCATCCGCGAGAGGCAAGCGGCGCTACTGGCAACCCACAGAGAGAATTACAAGATGCAAGCACAGCTCGCAATACCAGAGAAATGTATCTGCGGGGCAGACGAAGAGGAGCAAAGCCACCCGGAGGAGGCGCCAGAGACCAGTGATTGAAAATAAGGGAAGACTCGTACCAGGGGTCTTCTGGGGGTTTTCTGGGGGCTGCTGCAGGGCAAATGTAATTGTCGAACTAACCCAAGGAAAAGGGCTTTAGTGAACAATATGAGGAAAGTAAATTTTAAGTGAAAGAAGATGAATTAAGAACTATTGACTACCAAACTGAAGAAGAGCTTTGAAAAGCCTATAAATGGAATGCAGGCTTGTGTGAAACACACATAATATATATCGAAAGGCAAAGAACAAATGTTATGAAATACCATGAAAAGCAAGTAATGAACCTTACTTACAAAGCCAAAGTACTGGCAAGGAGAAAGTAAAGTGAATGTGAACCGGAATGCAAATTCAGGAACCGAGACGCCTGTGTGGGAAAGAAAGTTTAGGGTTATCGGTTGTGTGACCTGTAATGGGTGGACCGTGTGATCCAACAACTGCACGTAGACTGAGGATACACTATCTGTGAAAGTCAAGGAAACATACAAATAACAAATCCACATGAATGAAACAGAAGAAAGCAATCTGCATAAACTGTCAAGGAATCAGAAGAAGTGTAAAGTTGACCAAGAACTGGTTTTGAATATTAAGACACTGAAAGTAAGTGTGAGTTGACAAGCTGGACAAGCTGACGCCTTGGGGAAGGAACCCCTGAGGCCATTTTGTAACTGTGTTGTCTTCTTGGGGAAAGGAACCCCAAGACCATTTTGGAACTTTATTGGCTTCTTAGGGAAGGGACTTGGGGTTCTTTTTGAACTGTGTTGTCCTCTTGGGTAAAGGGAGCTGGAAAGCAAGCCAAGAGCGGGAAGATGCTCAGAACTTTATTTTGAGACACTACTTGATTTGTTGTTGACATCCCTACACATTGTTTAACTTTAGTTGTCAGGGCAAGTTTAGGTTTTGGACACATACACACTTATAAGTTGAACTTAATGGCTCGTACTATCCTTTGTTTCTTTATAGGGAAATCCCACCTTAGCATATGGCAAGTTAGGCCTTCAACCATCCTGATATTTACGTTAATAAAACTAACTTTCTTTGAACTTTGAATCTGTTGTCTATGGGTCTCATCATGATTTGGGCGGTAGCACTAAATTCGGTGGTAACAGGGTTACCACCGCATTTAAGTGTCTGCTCAATGATGGGTATGGCATGTTTACCCCCATCTCAGAGCTGGGGGTAAACACACAGGAAAAATGCTGATTTTTGGTGCAATTACCACATGGTAATACCCCATTGGGTCAAATGCACCCAATGGGGAATGGGGAATAACGTTTACCACCCAACCCGTGATCTGGCTTTAATACCGCTGGACGGATGGGTGTTAACACAAATAAAGTTGGGTGGTAACCCAGTCGGGATACCGCCCAACTCGTGATGAGGCCCTATGTCTTGCTTCATGATGACTTCACATTATACAGCTCACTAACATAGAAACCCAACAGTAATTGGCACCCATATTTTACAAAATGGAAGCCACAACATGCCTCTAAGTAAACAAAAGGCCTCAAGGCTTCACAATAACTAAAAATGCTGAATGTACTGAAATACAGATCCAGGCAGATCTCAGATAGTAGCTATGCAGACCAAGGGCCTCGTTACGAGGTTGGAGGTAGCCATGGTGCTTTTAGCACCATGACTACGCCCTTACCGCATACCGGGTCCCAGTTCCCTGAATGGGGAATTACTGGGCCATTCGAACATTGGAGTACCCGGTAATTCCTCATTCAAGGAACCCGGACCGGTACATCCCCATTCCCATTCGAGCCCCCATAGGGCTCAATGGGAATGGGGACCATGCTAACAACGGGCCCGTTAATAACGGGCCCGTTGTTAGCATGCTGGACTTTTAGCTGCTCCCCCTAAGGGCGCCTGGTAAAACCAGCCACCCTTAGCGGGACCCGCTAAAGGACCTCGTAATGCGGCGGTAAGGGGTTAACGGCACCGGCACCCTTACCGGCGCCGTTATCCCCTTACCGCCAGGGTCGTAATGAGGCCCCAAGTCATGTTTACTGAGAAAACACAAGATAACAATTCCCAATGCAGAAGCCATATATTCTTAGATTAATTAAAAGCACAACAAGTCTTTTTAAGCGAGTTGCAGGATAATTATAATCCTAAAGACTCAATAGGTAATAGATCAAGAAAGTACTCGGTGGTAGAGAAAACAATAATACTTGCATTAATATTACCTAAAATCCCAATGAATGCAGGGTGAAATAATTCCATGATTAAAGAACACTGTCTATTCCTCTTGTCTTCTCAATTCTACCTCAAAACTCCTCCACCTCAGAGACTTTAACATCTACTTTGACTCCACTGTTAATGCCTCCACACTCTTCCGTGACCTCTGTATCTCTCTCTCCCTCACTATTCTCCCCTCCGGCCCTGCCCACTCTGCCGGACACACTCTTTCCTGGTCTGACCACTCCCACCTCTCTTCCCACTTGGAGCGTCTGGCCCCTCTGACCGAGGCTCCGCCAGAACTACCTGCCCCCTTCGTGTACATCTGACTGATGAAACGAGTGTCAGTTGATGTGTTTGACTCTACTTTCATCCCTCCTCTTCCCCCCTATTGACTCTCCCACTGACTCTGTACTTGACAATCTATATCTTGCCACCACTAATACCCTTGATATCCTTGCCCCTGTCATGAGTATCCGCTTGAAACCTGCCTGCAAGTGTAACAGTTGGTACAACTGTGATCTAGCTGCTCTGAAACGCAAGTGTAGAGTTGCTGAATGGAAGTGACAGACCTCAGGCCCATCCTCTGACAAACTCGCCTGCGGCCTGCTCCAAAGGCAATACTGTCTCTAAATCGGTTGCCAAAAAGAGGGCTCACATCCAGGCATGCATCTCTGGAGCCACAAACAACATGGCTGAACTCTGCAAGGAACTAGCCAATCCATCTGCAGTCTTTACATCACCTCCTCCTTCTCAGGCCTCTGCACTGCAGTGGCCACCCACATTACTATGAAAACTGAGGATATTCTGATCTCACTCTCTTTCTCTGCCTCCTGCACTCTTCTCTCTATCCTCCTGCCTTCCTTGAACTCGTCCCCACCCCATCCAATCTCGCCTCCTTCTCACCTATCACAACAGATGAGGTCACTAGAGTAGTCCACTCTATGAAATCTCATTCAAACAGGCGTCTCCCTGTTTCCCCAGAACCATTAAAGATGATATATTCTCCCTCGCACCATCTCTCGTTGACTTCTGCAAACACTCCCTAGCCTCTGTCTCTTTTTCTTCTTCTCTCAAGCACTCCCTTTAGCATCCACTTCTAAAAATGCTCTCTGCCGACCCCTCATTTCCAGCCAACTACTGTCCCATCTCTACTACATCCTTCCTTGGGAAACTCCTGGAGAAGCTCGTCTTCCCCCAACTGACCCAACACAATGGCCCTCATTCCGAGTTTGGAGGTAAGTAACATCCCTTACCAGCATGGCGCAAATAGCGTGTCCATGCTGGCACCAGTCCGCTTATAAAGGACTATTACGACTTTGTGGCCACAAGCTTTGCACCATGCCGGTAAGGTACCTAGCGCCATGCCGCAAAAGGCTCCCAAAAAGCCCTTACCGGTATGAAGCTAGGCGCAGATTAGACTTCCGTCATAGTGCAATGCGTCATTAGCGGTGACCGTAAATAGCGGTTACTGTAATTAGCAGACACCGCTATTTACAGTCACCGCTAAATAGCAGAACCAGTAATAGCATCATCGCACAGTACCGGGAAGGAGCACGGCGGCCATCTTGAAAAACACAATCCATTGCCATCCTCAGCATACAGGACCCCCGGGAGACTGCTGATCTACTGAAAAGTACCCCTTACAAGCCAAGAATGCCTAAAGCTCTGATGAAGGGATCTGCCTGCCTCCGAAAGGAGAGATTTAACGAGGACGAACTGCAGATGCTTGTGGACACTTTGTATGAGCATTCAGACACAGTCTTCAGCAGCAACATGAGGAGGGAGGCAGTGCTTCGTAAAAAGGAGATCTGGGCACTGCCCAGAAGGTTAGTGCAGTGGGCAACACACCCTGCATGGTTAAGGATTGCCGTAAGCGGCGGGATGATCTGCGCCTAAGGGTGCGCAACATATTATCGGTAAATCGCACCCAGGCCATGGAAACCGGAGGAAGACCAAGTTCACCCATAAAGCTCACCCCGTGGGAGGACACATGTGCAAGCATGATTGGCCCAGAATCGATTGAAGGCGTAGTCGAGATGGAGTGTGGCGCCACAACATCTGCTGATGGAGGTGAGTGACCAAAGTAAACACAGCTAAGCCAAACCTGATGAAAGTCAATGCCAATGTCTGTCCAAAGAGTCACGCCATGGTCGGCCACACACAAACTCCCTGTAAAGTATGCTGAAGCAAGTGAGACACATCCTGATGCCTGCTGCAAGGCCATATCGTACATGACACATACCACACAAAGTAGGAAATTCCACGAGGCACACAGCGTGCATGATCATAATAGTGAGCATGTCAGACAGCACTGTTCCTGGACAACATGAGTGACACCGACATATGGCTGCATTCACCACCCATGTGTGAAATGACGTGCCCTTCCCAACACAAATGCCTATTACCCACAATTATGTGGATGAGCAATTGTCCCAATGTATGTATGATGCCTATCCAAACATCACTCATGCCATCCCTCTCTTCCACCCCCACAGGCAGTGAGCATGACAGCGAAGAGCAGGAAACCACCTCTGCACAGGCCACACCCAGTAAGAGGTCCCAGGAGGACAGCAACCGTCCGTCTACTTCCAGGGGACAATCCAGGGGGTGCCGTGTCCCAGCAAGCAAGCCACCGCAGGGACACATAGCACCTGCACCACCAAGGCCCGTGGAGGGCACACCAGCGCCACCCCCCCACCCACTGTTCTGCCTGGAGACACCTGTCAGACACCCCATTCAGAGGAGTCCAGTGAGGCTGGGGAGGTGGCAGCCACGGCACCCCTCACAGTGGAAGACAGCCAGGATGACATCTGGGGCACCATTGAGGATGATACAATGGATGTGGTCCACAACCCAACCGTAATTGCATCCCCCCAGGTATCTACGAGTGATACTGTTAACACCAACACCCCAGAGCAGTTTGCGCATGACGACACCCAGGGACCATTCTGTCCAGTATCCAGTGTTGGGGAGGATGAGCAGGCTGGGCATGCCAGCCACATACCCAGCACACCCACAAGTGCAGCCACAGGACCACAGCAGGCCAACATGCTCACTGCACTCACCCGGGAATTTGTAGAGGACAACTTTCAGGCCAGACTTGAGTGGCGTACAGAGTTGTCAGCACCGGGCCGGTCCTTAACTGACAACACCAACCGCCTCTGCGAGGAGGTCTCGGCCCTCCGGCAGGTGCTAGAGCACATCGCTGATGCCTTGGAGGCAGGTTGTCCCGCCCCACCGCCTCAGAAGGAGGCCACACCATCCTCCAGCAGTTCAACCCAAACCAGCCCGCTCAGCCGGTCGGTCCGTGCACTGCACCGACGGGACATGCCACCTCCTGGCTCTGGGAGTGCTGAGTGAATGTAATGGCAGCCTCATGTAGGCTTCGTGGATTCACGGGACTTGTGTGGGGGAGTTGTGGGGGGAGGGGAAGGGGGGTGAGGGTGTGTGGGGGAGTTGTGGGGGGAGGAGAAGGAGGGTGAGGGGGTGTGGGGCAGTTGTGGGGGGCGGAGGGGTGAGGGTGGTGGAGGGTTTTGACACTTACGTTACTATTGTTACATTCAATACACCAGTTGTGTGAAAAAGAAGACCTGAGTGGACATTCATCATTGCGTATGTGTCATTTAATCATTCATAGTGCATACTGTACATGTACCCCCGCACCCAGTGCCCTATGTCCAAACATTATGTCACTCTCTGCTGACATGTGTGTCAGAAATATTGTGCAATCAATGACTGCCGCACAGCATGTCCCTCCTGTGCATCGGGACCGTGATGAGGTCCTGCCACATCTTCCTCCTCCCCTTCATCATCATCAGGTGGTAGCAGTTCAATGTCAGGGGGCAGGGGCACGTTCCGGCGGATGCACATATTGTGCAGCATTACACATGCCATGGTGATCTTGGCCACCTTCTCATGCCTTTAGAGGAGTTCCCCACCCAACTGGCTGAGGCAGCGAAATTGTGCCTTCAACAGGCCAAAGGTCTGCTCGATGACCACACGTGTATGGGTATGGGAATGATTGTAGTCCTCCTCGCGCCTGTTCTGTGGGTTTCGGACAGGGGTGAGGAGCCACGGCTTCAAGGGATAGCCACTATCACCTGTATGAGATAAAAATGAAGGTAAATATCAGGGGAATCATGAAGGACAGCTGTACTAGTCACACATGCCTGCAGTTTATGGTTGCCCATATGCACATGTCCCTGGATGCATTGCCGCCATTTACTGTCCCTCCATGTGTCCTGTGCCATGGTCTAATGGTGTGTGTTTCATCTTCATGATGATGGTGTGCACTGACGTCTAGTTGCACATACATGGTTTATGAATACAGCTGTGTAAGTGTCAAAATAGTGAGGTGTTGTGTCCTGTGAGATTTGGCAGTAGTCTGTGCAATAATGGGCAGTCAGCTTTGGCATTCCAAGGGTGACATGCAGCACTCCTGTGATTGTGCCGGCCCTGTGCCAGACTGCGGATTCCCTAGTAGGTTCAGTATGATGCACTTCCAGGGATGCTTGTCCTGTGTGGTGATATGGTGGAGACATCAATATGGTGCATGTGCACTGCATGGTGCAGGATGGCATTACGGAGGGTGAGGGTAGCTGATGGGTGGTGCACGTGTCGTAGGATGTGCGGTGGTTTCCTGTTAGTCATGTTGTGATAGGTGTGGACCTTACTTCATTCATATTGGATTTGTGTGTCTTGTACGGTATGTGATGGTTTGGGGCACAATTTGGTGATGTGCACATTGTGCAGTCTCATCAACATTGGGAGCATGGTGGTGTGTGCATCTCTCCCCCCTTTTCAATGCCATGTGCCAGTCCTGCTACTTCCCAAGCAGCCAGGCACGTCGTCCAGCATGTCGCTCCATGTAGCGTGGTAGCGTGGAGTTCCGCAGGACCAAAGAGTCATGAGTTGATCCGGGATATCGGGCACAACAATGTGTGATGATCTTGCTGGCGTTGCATACCGTCTGCACATTGATGGAATGGTATTGCTTGCGGTTGCGGTACACCTCCTCCATGGCATGCAGGACCACCAACTCCACGTGGGTGCAGTCGAGGGCACCTACACAATTTGGCATGCCTGCCAGTGCATGGAAGTCAACTTGTGTATCAAATATCTCCTGGGGAGTGCGTGGTAGGGATATGTAGTCAGTTGTGTGCTTGAGGAGGGCATCCAGCACTTGGTTCAGGATCCGGGAAAATAAGGGTTGTGATATGCCATGCATGTGCCCCACTGTGTGCAGGTAGGTGCCTGTGGCATGGAAGTGGAGCACAGACACTAACTTCAGTAGAGGGGGGGTGGTGGTGCATATTTCAATGAGACTCACTATGTCGTTGTGTATCAGGTCCACTATGGTGGTGATGGTGTCCCGTTCCACACGGTACAGGGTGTGGGTCTGCTCAGGGGTTAAGTTGAAGGGAGTGGCTCAGATGCGAGGGATTGGGGGCTGCCGGCGTGGTAACGGTGGCTGCACTGGTGGTGCATGCTGGGCTTGTCTCACCCTCCTTCTCCTCCTGCGTCTGCTCTGTAGCGGCGGCTGTGGTTGTTGTTGATGTTGAGGCATTGCAAGCAGGTCCTCCATCTCCAGTAATGCTACTACTATTGGTATCATCTTGGTGTGGGAGGGGGTGTGGTGTGTGAGTGTGCTCCTTTTGTACTGCACCTGACTCCATTGCCTCCACCTGTGCTTATTGTGTGCACCTGTGTCAGTTGGGAATACTGCTCAGGACTCTTTATGGCAGGTCGGTGATGCCGGTATTTACGCCATGCCAGTAGGCACTTTTTCTGCCTTCATGAGGCCGTTATTTGCATGTCCGCCTCACTTGTGATGTACTCCGGTTTACGGCATGATGCTAATGCCGGCATGGTGGGTTGCATGCGCGCGCCCAGCCCACTATTAACGGCATCATACTTTACAGTGCCGTTAATAGCGGTCTGGTTGGTCAGAATAGCCCGTAGCGGTAAGCGATGCCAGTAATCCTTTACCGGCATCGTTTTTCCCTTACCTCCAAACTTGGAATGAGGGCCACTGAGATCATTGATTACTTACATAAACATCAATGTGGATTCAGAGCATCCAGAGGCATGGAAACTACTCTCCTGAACACCTGTGAAGAACTGCTCGCAAATCTTGACTCTAACTCTCCTGCTGTTCTCATTCTTCTTAACCTCTCCTCCGCCTTCAACATGGTAAACCACTCTTTCCTCATAAAGCAGTTCCAAGATGCCCGTGGTATCTCAGACCAAGCAATGGATTGGTTGTCCTCCATCCTCATTGACCACCCTTCCCAGGTGATGCTTGGCTCTATCTCCTCCAAAACCTCTCTCTCTCTACATGCAATTCTACCTTACTCCTCATGCTCACCTGATTTCCGCCTTCTCTCCTCACTTCCAGTACTATGTGTGCTATGCAGATGACCCACAAATCTCCTTCAGGCTCCCCTCTTCCTCCTTATCTTCCTCCATTTTCATTCCAGACATTCTGTCTGCTATCCAGTCCTGATGCACATCCAATGATCTCTGCCTTAATGTCAGTAAGACTGAGATTCTTCCTATTGGGACACCGGTTTCCTACTTCCTTCTTGCACTCTGTCCTTCTTCTATCGGCTCTCCTCCTTCTCCTTCCACTGAAGCCAAAAACCTTGGGGTCATCTTCAACTCTCTCTCCTTTAACCCTCATATCCTGGACCTTGCCAAGAAGGCCCACTTTCAACTTCACCTCCTTAGAGGCATTCACCCTTTCCTCACTTTCCCCAGAAGCTCAATGTCTCTAGAGCTTTGGCCCTCTCTAGGCTGGACTACTGCAACAGCCTCTTCCTCAGACAGCCTCTTTCTTCCCTCTGCCCCATTCAACTAATTCAGAATAGGACCACAAGACTTCTCCTTGGCCTCAAGCCCAGGGACCGCATCTCTCCAGCCATAAAATCTCTCCACTGGCTCCCTGTTGCTGCGAGGATAGGTCCAAGACTCTCTGCATCATACACAAGGCTTTCTGGGGCCTGGTACGTCACTACACACAACTCTCTCTCCCTAATTACCTTCTTGCTCAAACACTTTGTTCTTAAACTCCAACTCTCTGCAGATCAGTCGCTTTTCCAAGCATAGAGTGGGGTGTAGATCTCCATCCTCCGCATGTGTCTCCCTCTGGAATGGCCTCCATGCCCCACTCAGACTTGAGCCAGATCTCCTTAAGTCCTGGAAGCTTCTCAAGAGCTTAATTTTTTCTTCCTCTTTCCCTCTTCCCCTCCACTGCTAATCTCCCCACCTGCCTCTTGACTGGCTGCCTGGTTTCCTCAGATTCTTCAGTGCACCAGGCCCTCCTCATCCTCTCTACCCCTGCACTTGGTCTCCCCTGACACCCCTTTGACCTTCACTTGTCCTTCCAGGCCCCTCTGCACTACCCTGCCTGGACCTGCACCTCTTGAGCCCTTCCAGCCCCCTACCTCGCACCTAACTTGTGGACCCTCCTTCCCCTGCCCTCTCTGCACTCTCCTGTCTCTGTCCATCTTGCCTCCCTGGCACTTGCTCTCTCACATGCCCTTCCGCCTTGACCCACACTCCCCCACCCATCTCCCCCGTACTTCTTGTGTACTGCACCTGCACAATCTTAATGTCACAAGGCCTAGTAGGACCATTATGTTTTTTGTATCATCCGTGCCCCCCACCTTGTCTTGTTGCACCTTGAAACACATTGGGCCTCATTACGAGTCCGGCGGTAGCCGTGCCGGAAAAACCGGCAGGCTGCCGCCGGACTCGTATTACCATTCCGCCTCCGTGATTGCCGGAATCACCGGGGCATTACAACCCCGGTGACCCGGTAATTCCGGAGGCGAAATTCTGTAAATCCCCATTCCCATGGAGTCCCATAGGACTCCATGGGGATGGGGAACATGGAAACACTGGTTCAGTCTATGACAAAGCCGGTGTTTCCATGTCCACCTGCAGGCAGGTGGTGTTAATCCCACCAGGTCAGACCTGGCGGGAGTGACACCTCCCGCCTGCAGGACTCGGATTTACCGCCACCGTTGTTTCCGGACCGGCTGACTCATAATGAGGCCCATTGTATTTAGGCGCATTTTAAATACCCAATAAATTAATAAATAATCAAATAAAATATGTGAACAGTTTTGGAAACTTACAGGGGTAAAAGAAAATTAGCAGGACAGACACGGTTACAAAGATAAAGGGCCACATTACACAGTAGGAGGTAACCATGCCGCTATTAGCGGCATGGCTACTCCCTTACCGCATACCGGGTCCGGGTAGGCGGTATGGAGACTTACCGGGTCATTCCAACCCTGGAGGACCCGGTAAATCCCCATGCCAAATACCATTCCCCATTCCCATTTGAGCCCCCATAGGGCTCAATGGGAATGGGGAAGGAGCTAATAACAGTACGGCAATTTGCGGTACGGTTATTAGCTCTGAAGTCCCTTAGCGGGGCCCATCCTTAACACCTGGTCAGAGCAGGCGTTAAGGACGGGACCCGCTGAGGGAGCTTGTAGTAGGGCGCTAAGGGATTACCGGCACCGGTGAACTTACCGGTACCGGTAATCCCGTAGCGCCTACCATGTAATGAGGCCCAAAGTGTGTAGCTTCCCTTGGACAAGGAGCGGATTTACGCAATTCCCTTTATTAGACAAAGGGGGAGGACTGCCACAGTATGTTCCATGGACACAAAACATTTGGTTTGTAAGCTACCAACACTGACATCAGGAGGGTAAATGGTTTTATGAATTAGAAAGAATGACAGCTGGAATGACTTTAGCAGTGGGTGACACAAAAAGCCTGCTTGCTGATATATTAGGTGAACGGAAGATGACATTTGGAAATGAATAGGCTTTCCTGTAGTGATAGCACAGAGCACTTATGATGGAGCACCTTTTAATAATTGTTGAGTTGATGTATTAGGATTCAGTACTCAGATTCAGCAGACATGAGCACAATTATGACTCGTAAGGTGCAGGACGATGAAGATATGGCTACTTATATTCAAGAAATGTAGGGAAAATAGCAGCTAGAAACCAGAGAACTATGAGACAAAAACATAACTATTTTTTACCATATATTATGCCTGGGGCTGCCGCAAACATTGCAAAAGCAATGGAAAAAAGATTGTGGGAATAGAAGTGAAGCCATGGGCAGAGATTCAGCTGACAATCGTTCACCATTGCCAATTAAAGCCAGAGAAAGACACAAAGAAAGTTGAGGACAAGAAGATGGAGGAAACAAAGTTAATTCTGAAAGAATTGTCAAAGTTCTCAGTGGAAGGGGCGTTATTGACAAGTAGAGGAGAAGGGTTCAATAAACAAGTAGCACAGCAGGTACAACCAACAGCTAATGTGAATTTTGCAGCAAGGGGAGAGTATAATTATTTACCGCGAGAGGGGCGCCGAGAGGCAGATGGTCCAGATTTCCGGGCCCACAAGAAGGAGGGTTTAATAGATGGCAACCTAGATTTGTAAGACATACACAGCAATGTTGGACATGTGGTAAAATGGGACACATTTAATGCATCTGTAGAAGCAGGGGAGGATGCAACAGAATTGTTCAGCAGCAGATCCAAGATGGGGAACACATATCACCCACCATATAGCGCAGAGCCACCAGAATATTATGCCAATATCATACACAGTATCAGACACAAGCACCACAAATGCAACCCGCACAACAAGGAATGCTGACCCAAATGCAACAAGCACCAATGCAAGCACAGCAAGCGCCAATGCAGACACAGCAGGTACTGTTGCAGACGCAAGCACCAGCATAATAGAATGTAGTGGCTCCATGGAACGTGAGTATATTACCACAGCATATTCTGTCACACCTAGGATAGGGGGTGTGACAGTAGTGTGAGGGAACCCCCTTCATAGGCACAGGACTGGACGTATATCTGCAAAAGGGCAGTCCACAGAAATACTTGATGTGTTCCATCCTATCAGTTACACCTGACCCACAAGAGGAACGAGAGTCGGAGCATCCAAAGGTGACAAAATATTTCCTTCTTTGTTGATACAATCCTATGTTAGAGAAGGGAAATTCCCAATATCAGGCATTGGCCCTCATTACGACCCTGGCGGAGAACCATGGTGCAATTTGCACCATGGTCCATGGCGCTAAGCTGCGAACTCTGCCATGGTGGTTGGCGGACTTACCGCCCCATTCCGACCTTGGCGGGGCGGTAAGTCCCCAATCCCCATTTACCCTTCCCCATTCCCATTTTTGCCCCATAGGGTATAATGGGAGTGGGGAAGGCGTTAATTACGCCACCGTAAATTACGGTGGCGTAATTAACAACAAGTCCCGTAGCGCCATGGATTTTTCCGCCTGCAAAAAGCTGGCGTAAAAATCACCATGGCGCTACGGGAACTCGTAGTCAGGCGGAAAGGTACGCCATGCTTTACGCCGGCGTAAACCCCTTTCCGCCAGGGTCGTAATGAGGGCCATTGTCATGAATACACAAGGATTTTCTGGGTCAACAACTACAGTTCCCTTTACAGACTCTTTACCTATCACTATTGGGGAACACATGTCCATGCCTCTATCATACTCCCATAAAACACCAGTCAACGTATTAGGGAGAGATTTGATGAGTAAATTAAACATGATAACATCATTTACTGATCAGGGAATAATACGTTCCATCCCATGGATTCATTATTTAAATCCGCAAGATTTCATGACAGCATTCTTTGTCCTAAAGTAAAAGGGGGTGTGCCATTAGATCCGGAAGTATTATTTTGATGGGGTACACATATTAATAGCATGGCTTCTGTAAATACAGGAAAAACTATTACGACTACCCACAGAATTTGTGTTTAGACCAGAAGTACCCATGGACGAGGAGGAAGGGCAGGTGATTACAATAGAACTAGAACTAGAAGCAGAATAGATTACAGACAATGGGGGTCATTACGACCCTGGCGGTAGGGGGTTAACGGCACCGGTAAGGATGCTGGTGCCGTTAACCCCTTACTGCCCAATTAAGAGGTCCCTTAGCGGGTCCCACCAGAACCGACTGGTTTTACCAGCCTGTCTTAGCGGGACCCGTTAAGCTCTTTCCCCATTCCCATTGAGCCTTATGGGGGCTGAAATGGGAATGGGGAATGGTTTTTGAAATGGGGATTTACCGGGTCCGCATAGGTCGGAATGTCCCAGTCAATCCCCATTCCGACACCATGGACCCGGACCCGAGTTTGGAGGCAGCCATGTTGCTTATAGCGCCATGGCTACCTCCAAACTCAGAATGAGGCCCAATGACTCAGATGACAAAGTGATGTTTAACATAAGTCTTACGTATCAGTTAGAAATTGAAAACAGAGAAATACCTCAGGGAATGTCAGTGGTAAAGAAATTACTATCCTTTTTCCAGGGAGATTACAAATGTACAAAGTACATTGTAGACCAGCAGCCCACATGACAATGGTTTATTTAAAGGAGTGGGGGCACTCACAATTAAATTGAAGCAAGGAGCTATTTTGCCACGGGTGAGACAATATCCCATGTAAGAAGAAGCAGATCAAGAGATTTATGACACAATTGCTGCCCTAATGCGACAAGGGATATTGGTGCCATTAGAATCCCCATGTAGCACAGCTTTGTACCCAGTTAAAAAAGCGACAGAGGGGTTGTGGAGATTTATTCAAATTTACTCACCCTGAACAATAAGTTGATGCCGAGTTCCATTTGTCCCAAACCCAGCTACAATATTGTGTAACATCCCATCCAAAGCAGAATATTTTGCATTGATTGATTTAAAGAATGCTTTCTTTTCGATCCCATTGCATGAAGAGAGTCTGTATTTGACCTCAAGCTAAAATATTCTCGTTTGCCCGATGGATACTGCGAGTAACCTTCAGTCTTGAAAAGAATGCTTCAGAAGCACTTGTGAAACGTGCAACTTGACAATGCAGTAGTACAATGTGTAGAGGGCATTTTAGTGTGCAGCAAAATGGAGGAAGAGTGCAGGAGAGACTCAGTACAGCTGATGACAGTATTGGTGGTAAAAGTTTACAAGGTTGAAAAGGAAAGCATGCAATATTGCCAGGACCAAGTCCTTTACATAGGCCAGCTAAAATCCCAAGAAGGAAGAAAAGTGACACCTGAAAGAGCAGAAGAGATTATAAAAACAGCCACACCACAGACAGGGAGGGGTTTGCAGCGATTGCTGGACCTTTGTAATTACCGCGGAGCATGGGTCTTCGACTGAAGCACGTATTTCAGACCATTTTTAAAAGGACTTAAGGAAGCACAGAAAGACAACAGTAACATAGTCTGGACAGGTGACATGATAGATGCTTTTGGTTAATTAAATCTAGCAAGCAGCACAGCTCTCGTATTAGGGATCCCTGATTACGATGCAGAATTCTTTCGATTTTCCCATTCAAACGGCATTGTAATGACTGCAGTCCTTGTACAAAAGACTACCATGGGACACAAACCACTTGCATTTTACAGTGGGATCCTAGATCAAGTGATGAGAGGCTATAACCCTTGTGAACAAGCAGTGGAGGCAGCATTTGCAATTGAGAAATCTGCAATCATGACCATAGTATGTGCAGTTACTTTATATGTTGAGCATGTCCTATTTGCAATCCTCGAAAAGCCCAAAAGTACATTGACCATACAGAGAGCTTTGTAGTATGAAGTCATTATATCCAACCCACTGATAAAAAATTGTTAGGTGCAGTGTGGTGAATCCAGCAAGATTCATTGCAGAACTAGTGAAGGAAGGTGCACAATTGCACTAAGTATACTGAATATTATTATAAGATACCACATGTTAAATAAAATGCCCTAGTAGGGGGACAATTCTCTTCATTGATGGGTCCTTGTCAATAGTCCAGAGCATGGATGAGCAACACAGTGGGACAGTAGTGATAAAAGCAACATTGACTGATAACTTCGAGACATTGGTAAGTACGTGATAGCCAGTGCATTTCTCAACACAAGCAGCAAAACTGACAGCACTGATTTTTGCACTTGAAGTGCATGAAGACGAGGTAGTAACAGTGTATTCTGATTCTGCCTACATGACATCAATAATACATATATGACTGTCACAGTGGAAGAGGTGTGGCTTCTTTCTCGCATGACAGCATGCTGCTGCCGTATCCGCCACTATAAATCAGGCTCATAGACGCACTCCAACTCACATCGGTCATCGCCATGGTGAAGTGTGCAGCACGCCAGAGGTGCAGACTTGATTTCTCATGGTAACAAGGCCACCAAACTTGAAGCTAAAAGAGCAGCATCTTTTCCCAAAATATCTGAATTTGTGAGTGGACCAAATAATTACACATCGGCATGCAATATGGTGATAGAAGATATTTTAATACACTACCCATGGCACAGCAGGTTACAGAATTACAGGGAAGAGCACCACCAGAAGAGCAAGAATTATGGAAATGAAGAGGGTGCTCATTGTTCCCCACAGATGCAATGTGGCAGAAGTGCAGCACCTGGAAACCAGTTATGTCTTTATAGCTGCTTAAAATAGCATTGCATCAATTGCATTACCCAGCACACACATCTAGAGAATGCGTTGCAGTGTTAATTTCAGATGACTAGTTTGGCCCAAACTTGACTAAACCTGTCACAAATTTCAATATAAACCATTTAATGTGCCAACAATTTACTGCATAACAACTTTACGAACAGTGAGAGGAGCAATACACCATCCTATTAGACATTTCAGCATATGCATATCGATTCTGTAGATATGCTCCAAATTTGTAACAGCTACAGGTAAATGCTCGTAGTCGTAGGTCCCTTTTCCCGATGGATTGAAGCAGGTCCACACACACATCCGTATATGAGGTATTTCACGGTGGGGAGTGTGCAAAGTGCTCAAGTCTGACAATTGACCACATTTTGTAAATGAAGTATTTGAACACATCGAAATCCTATTGGGTATTAAGCACAGATTTACATATGCTTATCACGCAATAGCAACCAGCAGCTGTGAATGCCTCAATTGCCGAATTTAAAAATGACACTGAAAAGGCTGGCTCCATTGCATTACGCAATCACCGTGGCTCAGATCATCACCTGAATTCACATGAGCTGGTGACGGGACGCTGCATGCATATACCACTTGTTCCTCCTGCTCGAGCTCTCACTGATGCAGACAATGTAGTTATTATATTGGGTACTGAGATGCATGATTATTTGATGCTTATGATGGAAAGTATTACATTTATGACTCGACAGCATCGGGTGTGGCAGGGGGAGTCAAAGAAGATTGATGAATCCACTGAACACATTGATCCAGAAATGCTGCTAAAACCACAGTGTTATTATCAGGTGACAAGGTCATCCGTAGAAATATGTGTAGACTGTGGCACCTGCCCCATTTTAGTGGACCTTTTGTAGTAGAACCAGTCACATCAACAGCAGTGAAGCTCCACGGAAGGCACACCTGTCTACAGCTTGGTGACGTCAAGATCTACAAAGTAGAGACACTCTGCCTGCCATCCCAGAAATCAAAGGTGAGGAGGAAACGAGAAGAGTACAGACGAGTTACATGATGAGGACAAATCAACAGTAAAAGAGACTTAGAGACACTGTTGTTTCCTATAAACATATAGAAGATTTAGTTAATATTCTCTCAATTATGCTTGCCTAAAAGGCGAAGCATGATGCTTGCATTATGAAACGAGAAGAACAACAAATGATGCATATAACAGTTATATTTTTATTGTTTTATCTTATCTTATGTGCACTTATCGCTCTTTAGGAGTCTGAAACATCAGCTTCACCATATTGGTGTTCAATATGAAAGCATACCTTATTTTTTAAAGGAATATTCTTACACTATTAGCATGCTTTTTCTTTGAATAAATATTCTTTAATGAAAATGTAAGAAAAACTTCCTTTTTGTGGGAAAGAATGGGGTTATTTAATCATATCAGATATTCACTTTTAGCTCTTAGAAGGAATAATACTCCTAGATTTTTGCAAAAATTAGAAAAACTAGCTATAATCCTCATAGCAAAACTTTCTACATTTTGTAGCCTGTATTTTATTGTCCTCATGTCATTAAGAGAGTTGGTTCTTTACAATGTAGCCGGACCATCATATCAAACATGACTATTTCCACAATGGCAAGTGAAATGGTAACACATTGATTACCTATACCAGCTACACAGAAGCAGAGATAAAAAAAGAAGTGTAGTAGATGATTTGGGGGGCATGGACAAATTTATTACTGATTCTGCTTATGTCACAAATTATTTGTGGTATCCGCACATGAGCAGAGATGTCTAAAGAGAGCTGCTCTGTATGTTCCCTTGTCCCCTACACCATGAGCACTTTCAATGTCTTTATAGCGCAGGATTACCCACAGACACAGCACACTGCCTGGTTCCTCTTTCAACACGTATACCAAAGAGGGCAATTTCAGGGTAAAAGGGCCTCCATGCAATGGGTAACAAAAGAAAATTCTCCGAGTGTGGATAATTTTATAAAAGAAGTGTCAATGGTGAGAAATACTAAAACACAACATGAGTTAATACGTTATACGCTATCGGGCCAGAGACGAGGGGAAAGGATAAGATAAAATCCCACATTATTGAATTGCATTAACAAATAAAGAAGAGAAATAGCTGGATGTTGGGAAAGGAGCCAGTTACAAATAGAAGGACAGATATTTACACCTTGAAGGCTGGAACTATGGACTGATCAATTGTAAAGCAGAAATACTTGCAGAGCAACCACGAATTGTGGTCAACAAGGTAAACAAAGAGTACCTCAAAGCATGGGCTAAATACTCTAGATTGCTAACATGAGTAGAGATAATGGAGTAGGCCCACTGCCCATATGATTAATGCCTCTCTATGTATAAGAAATACAGGTGCAGTAAAAGTAGGAGCAAATAAAGGGTGAAAAAAGACATAATTTACCTGGGATAGAGGTTGGCACAGTGGTGTTAATGGACCACTATTGGACCTGTGGTTCGGTTCTAACACCTACATGCAGCTCCCCCCATATTGTGGAGGGACTTGCTCCATATTGGTAATAAGTACACCTGCTCTAGTAGTACCTCAGAGTGAAGTACAGTTTGGCTACTTCCTCCGAATTAATGCACATCTAAGAAATAAAAGTTCTCTTACCCTAAAAGGCAGGGTAAAACTATTTTCAGCTAAATCAATGGAGGCCTATGAAACACATACAAGATAAGCAAGAATTATTCAGCAGGGCAACAGCATTCTTTGCTCCCAGGTTGCAGGCAAACACAAACGCTAAATGGTTGCAAATAACCAGATGGGGACTCTTGCAAACAATATATGCAACCGAGAAAGGCTTCAATGCCTTAAAGCATTAGCTGAGAGCATTGCAGCACAACACTCTAAAAAATAAAAAAAAATAGTAATGCCCTTAATTTAACAACTGCCATGGAGGGTTGCATGTGTGCAGAAATTGGGCCTTCCTGCTGCACATATAATCTTCCCATGATGGATCGAATGGAACCTTCACAGAGGTGATAGTCACCTTAACAGAATGACACACAAAAATGGTGGGGGAGGTGGACGAAGTTGAAGATGATGACTGGTTCAGCTGCCTATTCTCCTCGATACCCACCTGGCTAGATAATGCATTCAACATATTAATAACCATAGAAGCATTCATACTACTGCCATCCTGTCTTCTTTTCTTCTGGGTGCTTTCATGTCCTCCTTGCCTTCTCCTCCGGTCTCAGCCGGTCTTCCTTGTTATTGCTTTCCGGCCAGTGTTCACCAAGGTATCCGCCCGGTACCGCAGGGAATCTTTTTCTCTCCACCTTCGGTTTCTCTTACTATCTCCTCTTCGCCTCTCTGCTGTACCTGTGTTTGCCGGGTCACTGTTTCCTTTTAAGTGGTCCGCCCTTACCGCAGTCTTCTTTTCCTCGCATTGTAAATACCGCTTCTGCCATTACACCACCTGTAGGCTGCTTGCCTCTCAGAAAATTCTTCTTGTGGATTGTTTTCTACCTTGAAGATTCCATATACCTAAGGCTTCCTTTGGAATCACTGAACCCGTATCACAGAACTCAAATTCCCAGAATGCTTCAACATCGCTACCTACTATCAAGCAGCTGGACAATACACAAAAGGTTTTTTTTTAGCTTTTGGCTTTTTCCTCTTATCCCAGGTGCTCTCAGGCTAGGGTCCTCTGTCAGCTGTGCTTAGTACGGTGGCATTGTGGATTCCATCCGAGGAAGGCCATACCTCTTCCAAAAGAAAAGGGCATCACGAAGGAGGAAAGAAAAGAAACATTCATCTACTTCTGACGAATCAGGTGAGGAGAAGGAGGAAGGGGTACCGATTGGGCAAAGTGAATCTACAGAGGACATTTCTGACAGTTTGCAATGCCCGAACAGTACCAATATGGCTATCGCAGAGCAGATTACAGAATTAGTGAATGCCATACAGGGTCTCTCACAGGAGGTCCAGACCCTGAAGACTGAGAATGCAACGCTGCAGCAGATGATAACGACCCGGGACCAACCATGTGTCAAACTACCGCCTATGCCTTTAGCCTCGGGCAAATACGGTGGTAACCCGAGATGCTTTAAGGAGTTAATGGAAGAATGTATCATCCACTTCACCTTCCGGCTTCATAAGTATGCCTCAAACCAAGCCCGGATAGGCTTTCTGGTCTCTAATCTCACTGGCAATGCTCTGGCTTGGCCCACTCCTCTTGTTACCAGTGCCAGTCCCCTCTTGCAGGATTATGGGGGATTTACTGCCCAGTTTAAACAAGCATTCGAAAGACAAGAATCTACACAAGTTGCCAGTGAAGAGCTACTCGATATCTGACAGGGGTCATCCGATCTACACACATACATATCCCAGTTCAAGAGGATTGCTGCAGATGCCAGATGGCCTGAAGCTGCTCAATATACCATCTTCAGACGAGGCCTTCGAGAAGAGCTGAAGGATGAGCTGGCACGTACCCTGAGGCCTATGAGTTTCCCAGAGCTGTTGACCACCACTTTACAGATTGATTTCCGCTTGTCTGAGTGGAGAACCGAAAGGAGAAAAGGACGTACCCCCATGATTTTACCCAATGTCTCTACCACTCCTCCCTCCTCACCTCGTCTCCTGATGGAAGAGCCTATGCAGATAGGTGCCACCAGAGGCCCTTTGACGCCAGATGGCGAAAGAGGCATAAGGAAGAAGGCTTATGTATGTACTGCGGCTAAGACCAGCATTTATTACGGGAATGTCCTGAGGTGCCTCCTCATCGACCGGGAAACGAGCATCCTCGGAACTAATAGGGACAAGTTACCGAGGCCTTAGTCCAAGCCCCTATGTTTCGATCACAGTCTCTTCTGCTGTTCCCACTGAAGACAACAGACTAATAGTGGCGGCTATAGAGCTACTTGTGAAGCAAAGACTGGTGGACACACTGGCACTCATAGACTGTGGTGCCACCGGCAACTTCAGGGTTATACTGTGGGCCAACAAGATGGGAATCAACCGAGTGGATAAGGAAGAGGACCAAAAGGTGGAGGCTGTTGATGGCACACCACTAATTTCAGGTTTGATTACCCATACCGCCATCATGATGGAAATGGCAATTCTGCTACACACTAAGGTCATCCAGTTTGATTTTATCAGAGCAGCCCATTTTCCGGTGATCCTGGGTGTGTCATGGCGTCACCAACACGACCCGGTGATCGACTGGTCTAAGAATGAAATTGCCTTCACTTCCAGGTTTTGTCGCAAGTCTTGCTCCGGTGGTACTGCCTATGAAATAGTGAAGGCCATAGAAGGCACAACAGCCTCCCCATCTGCTCTCAGAGTGCATAACATTCCCACTGAACTGTGCAGGTACAGTGAGGTCTTTTTGGAGAAAGTTCCCCAAGAACTACCACCACACCGACAGGAGGATTGCACCATAGACTTGGTACCCGATGCATTGGTACCTTTTGGGCGCATGTTTTCACTCTCCCTCAAGAAGGAAGAGGAGCTCCGCAAGTACTTCGATTTAAACCTACACAATGGGTTGATACAACCCTCTCACTCACCCGCTGGGTCCTCCCTATTCTTCATTCCAAAGAAGAACACCCTTGAGTTAAGGCCCTGCATTGAATACTGGGGTCTTAACCGAGTTACCTTCAGCGATAGATACCCCATTCCTCTGATAAAAGACATCCTGGAGGTGGTCCAAGGAGCTGTCATTTTCTCAAAACTTGACTTAAGACGAGCCTACCATCTACTACGTGTCCGGGCGGAGGATGAGTGGAAGACGACTTTTCATACCCCGTTTGGTCACTATGAATTCAACATTATGCCTTTTGGTTTGGTGAACGCACCCACCATCTTCCAGTGGTTCATGGGCCATATTTTCTCCGACCTGCTTTTTCATCGTACTATCGTGTACCTCGATGTCATCCTGGTATATTCCACGACTATACAGGCTCATCGGGAACATCTTTATCAGGTCCTTCAATGTCTCCAGGAACATCACTTGTTGGTCAACCCCGAGAAATGTGTTTTTGAGGCATCTACGGTACCTTACCTGGGCTTTGTCTTTACCGAACAAGGAGTGGAAATGGATCCTAGGAAGCTGTCTGCAATTCTTGAATGGCCTTCACCTACCTCCATCAAAGAGGTCCAGAGGTTCCTGGGATTAGCCAATTTCTACTGTCGCTTCATACCCCGGTTCTCAGAGGCTGTCCTCCCTATCACCACACTCCTCAAGAAGACTTCCGCTCCATTTGTCTGGTCAAGCAAGGCTGAAGAAGCTTTCATTCTCCTTAAAATGTTGTTCTGTTCTGCTCCTGTTCTTCGCCAGCCTGATCAGACTCTTCCTTTTATCGTCGAGGCTGATGCCTCAGTAGCAGTTCTAGGGGCAGGCTTGTTGCAAGAACATGACGGGGTGGAACTTCCAGTGGCCTATCTCTCCAGAACTTTCAACCAAAGCCAGGCTAATTACTCCGTAATAGAGAAGGAACTGCTAGACATGAAAACCACATGTGAAGAGTGGCGCCACTTGCTGCAAGGCGTCATACACATTTTCCAACTCAGAACTGACCATAAAAATCTCAAGGTCATCCAATAGAAGGAATGCGTCAACTCCCAGCAGGCCCGATGGGCACACTTCTTCTCCCAATATGATTTTGTGATAACCTATCTCCCAGTGAGTAAGAATGTCCTGGCTGATTCCCTTTCCAGAATACCCACTCCTGGGGTGTCTATGGAACACACATCAGAATACATTATTCCTCGTAACAAGAGTGTGTATTCCGTATCCTCATTTCTCCAGAAGGTGAAGGAAGCCTCTATCAATACCCAGCAGGTACCTCAGCTCAAACCTCAGGATACGGTCCACAGACAAGACAGACTTATATTCATCAACAAACACCTCTTCCTTCCTGATCCTGTCTCAAGACGGTTTGCCTTGGAATGGTGCCACGATAGTACCCATGCTGGACATAGAGGTGTTTCTTCTATGGTGGATCTACTGCAGCAACAGTTCTGGTGGCCGGGTCTTACTACAGAAGTCAAACGATATGTTGCTTCCTGTCCTACTTGTTGCAAAGGAAAATACAGTACCCAAAGACCTCTCGATTTGCTCCAGCAGGATAAGCCCCCACACGGCCTTGGAGCCATCTCGCCACAGACTTCATCGTTGATCTTCCCCCTTCGGATGGGTGTACCTGCATCATGGTCACAGTGGATGCCTTTACCAAGATGGCTCACTTCTCTCCATTGCCTGGGGTGCCTACCGCTGATTGCATGGTGACTGTGTTTGCTAGAGATGTATTCAGACTACACGGCTTACCAGATAAGATCACCTCTGACAGGGGAAGCCAGTATACCTCTCGGTTCTGGAAGGCCCTGTGTGGCAAGTTGGGTATCGAAAGAGCTCTCTCCTCAGGATTCCACCCGCAAACCAATGGGCAGACCGAACGTTTGAATTCGTCTTTGGAACAATATCTCTGTTGCTTCACCACTCATAAGCGAGACAATTGGGTTTCACTCTTATCCACTGCTGAGTTCTATAACAACTCGAAGCATTCTGCCGCTAACCTAAGCCACTTCTACTGTAATTATGGGTTCCATCCTCTTGATCTCCTTCCAAAGGATCTTCAAGCCTCCTCTGTGCCTTCAGTGGACGCTGCACTAGCCCGCATTTCAGAAGCTCAAAAGGTCTCTAAGGAAGGTCTTCTTGACAGCCAAGCCCGTTAGCGGGCCCAGACCAACCCACATCAACAAGAATCTCCTACCTGGACCCCTGGTAATCGAGTTTGGCTATCCACCAAATACTTACCAAGATGGTTACATCCTTCAAAACTGTCACCACATTATCTGGGTCCATGCCCTATCCTCAAAGGTATCCTCAAAAGTAGCCTACCATCTAAAACTGCCAAGTAGCATGAAGCGCATACACCCTGTTTTACATTCTTCCTTACTGAAGGAACACCATGAGGATCCATACTCGAGAACAAATCCGTTAGCGCGTCTTCCTGTTGACGACACCCCTGAGGAGTATGAGGTGGCAAGAATTATGGACTCCGGGTACAGGAAAGGGTGTTTGGAATACCTGATCCATTGGAAAGGTTACTCGCATGCTGAGGATTTCTGGGAACCCATTTCACAGGTGCATGCACCTGTCTTGGTTCATTTGTATCATAGATCACACCCTGGCATGCCTGGTAGTTCGCCCCTGGGAGAGGGGCATACTGTCACGCACCTCCCTTCTTGGCGCGTGTGCTATTCCTGGAGGCCTGACCGTAATTGACTCTCCCTTCACGTTTCTTAAGTTTTTGCTTTGCTGCGCTCTAGTTTCTGAGGTTGGGTGCCTGCTTTCCTTTCTTACCGCTGCCTCCCTTTCCAGGCTTCGCGTTGCAACCCAACTGTGCTTTTGCTTTCACTTTGGGTCCGACATTAGCAAGTGTTTTTCCTCTTGCGGCTGCTACCACCTGTCTATCCTGTCTTCTTTTCTCCTGGGTGCTTTCGTGTCCACCTTGCCTTCTCCCTTGGTCTCAGCCAGTCTTTCTTACTTTCTGGCCAGTGTTCGCCACGGTATCCTCCCGGTACCGCGGGGAATCTTTTTCTCTCCGCCTTCGGCTTCTCTTTCTATCTCCTCTTCGCCTCTCTGCTGTAGCTGTGTTTGCCGGGTTACTGTTTCCTTTCCTGCAGTCCGCCCTTACCTTTTCTGCTGGTCTTCTCTACCGCACCTCTGTACAGAGTTTTCTCTCTCCCTTACCATGGTTTTCCACGGTCTTATTTTCCTCTTGTTCTCATGTGTTCTCACGCATTTTAAATACCGCTTCTGCCAGTACACCACCTGTAGACTTTGTGCCTCTCAGAAACTTCTGCTTGGGGATTGTTTTCTACCATGAAGATTCCGTTTACCTAAGGCTTCCTTTGGAATCACCGAACCCGTATCACAGAACTCGAATTCCCAGAATCCTTCAACATTTTTTTAGCCTTTGGCTTTTTCCTCTTATCCCAGGTGCTCCCGGCCGGGGGTCCTCTGTTAGCTGTGCATAGTACGGTGACATTGTGGCTTCCATCCAAAAAAGGCTGTACCTCTTCAAAAAGAAAAGGGCATCACGAAGGAGGAAAGAAAAGAAACATTAATCTACTTCTGAAGCATCAGGTGAGGAGAAGGAGGAAGGGGTGCCGATTGGGCAAAGTGAATCTACAGAGGACATTTCTGACACATCTATAGCTACTGCCCCTCCCCAGACCCAGTATCGCACAGGGGAGAATTGCTACTCACTAAGGTCAGCCATACCGCCCATATCTCAGATAGGTACAGCAGACATAAGCATGATCTAAACTAAAGATGGCGAGAATAAACAAACTCACAGTGAAACAACACATGTGCATACATTAGACACAAGCAAATGTGCATACAATACAAAGAAGGTATACACAAGGTCACATATACATTTATACAAGAAGAATATATATCCATAAGACATGAAGAATACTAACATTAGCAATACATAAGCTGATTGCAACATAAACGGCATGCATATGTAGTTCACTGACATAGAAATGCATCAGTAGGGGGCAGTCATCTTTTCCGAAATGGAATCACCTACATGCTTCTAAGTAAAGAAAAGGCCTCAAGGCTTTACGAGAACTCAAAATGCAGAATTTATTGAAATACCGATCCAGGCAGAGCTCAGACAGTAGCTATGCAGGTCAAGCCAAGGTTTCTGAGAAATTAAGGCATGTTTCAGCATTTTAGAGAAAACACGAGGTAACAATTCCCAAGGCACAAGCCCAATATTCTTAGATTAATGAAAATCACAACCAGACTTTGTAAGCCAGGTGCAGGATAATTATAAGCCTAAGCACTCAACAGAGAATGGATCAAGAAAGTCCCCGGTGGTAGAGAAAACAATAAAACATGTATTAATATTAGTTAAAATTCCAATAGATGAAGGGTGAAATAATTCCAACCATGGTCTCATCACCTGTGACCCATAATTGAAGAACACTGTCTATTCATTAGCAACAAGCAAATAAGACCCCTGTCTTACTCCTCACGTATATTCCAAGACACAAGGTACGATACTAGGTTAACTACAAAGAATTTGCTCTGGCTCATGGCCTGGGAATAAGGGATGGTATCTTTTTCTAATTGAATATGAAGCAGTTTGTGGATCTCTCTCTCCCTACTCCTGTCAGGCTCATGTCTTGACGGCATGTCAGTTGTCCAAGGTTGGTTAGTAGAATACCAACCAATCAAGACCCTCAATGCTAGGCCTCCCACTACGTATTGCGTCAACCAATAGTGACTCGTTTAAGTGATGTTTTATTACTGTTATCAATTTGGAGGTGGTCTCAGGAGGTGCCATCAGATATATAGTATCCAATAAGATGTTTAACCCATATAGAATGTGTATATAGTCAAATCCCTTAACCAATCCCTTCACCTCGTAGGTTTTTTATAACCAAGATTGTAGTGTTATATTAGTGATGATTGTTTGCCTTAAAAGTTGTATTTTTGTATGAGAGCTCCGACAGCTGCAACCTTTTTGTTTATATGCTGTCCCTGCTTTATTTTGGATGTTAAAAAAGCTGTGTTTTTGCTTTCACTTTTTCTATTTTAGAGTTTGATTTGTCTGGCTTTTGATCCTATACACACTTCCTCCAATTGTCTCAGTTAAAAACATGTCTCGTCTTAAAGAGATATTGGGCCTCATTACGAGTATGGCGGTCTGGATCAAGGGTGATGCTAGCAACGTACTAGCACCCTTTCTGGACTGCCATACTCCAAAAATGCTGGTCGAGGCCACGGATCCCTCGGCAGGTCTGACCTGCCGGAAATTCTGGCCCCTTTTTGCATTGTCTTCACTAAAGCGCTGACACCGTTAGCAACAGGGCTGGTGCTTCTGTGTCCCCATTTCCGTTGACTCCATTGGGACTCCACAGGAATGTGGACTTACCCGTTCAACCACCTGACATCCCGTTCTGCTGCAACTTGTGATAACCAGGTGTCACTGCGATATCAGGTGGTGGAAACCGTGTTACGGGGTCAGCAGCAACCAGCCGGTCACGCCAGCGGGTTACTGACAACCTCTTAATGAGGCCCATTGTCTATTGCTCTTTCTAATAGATTTACCGCAGCATTGCCTGCAGCCAAATATAAAGACGTTATATACTTCTTCCCAGCAGGCAGTCCCATATATGCCAAAATGTTAGTCAATCGAGGGAGTTCCTCACAGGCCTAGGAGTCCTTTTCCCCTAAGGGGTGCCACTCCCAGTGATGTTCCACCTGCCAATACCCCTAGGGAGTGTATGGTGGAGCGGGCTCACGTCCCTAGCCTGAAAGAGGGTGGCTTCCCTTGGTGAGAAGGGACAAATACCCTTGATTTGTCACAGAGTACAGAGGTAATTTCTAAAATGATGTTGGAGTATTAGTCTAACCTGCTGTGAACAAGGGCAAAGATAAGAGTTTTGGTGGAGTAAAAAGTGAGAAAGTGGCAGATTTTGTAGATGTCAAGAAGATTAAAACTGGCAGCCTTAGGCCTAGTGTGAAAGAATTGTTGACATTTCTTGTCGCTTTCAAAGACAACCCCCAGATTTCGAGATGTGTGAAATGAGAGAGTGCATCAGGGCATAGTGGGGAAAGGTGAGTGGAGGAGGAGTGAGGCATCCCAGGCCAATATATAGACCACCTCAGTTTGGAGGAGAAGCATCATGTAGTGAATCACCATCCAGCGACATACCACCATCAGTCAGTCAAACTGCAATCATATGGGATGTAAACACATGGGGTCTGTAAGAGCTAAGCACATTCGTCATTTCATGGAGTGAAACTTCAAGGGGCTCTTATTGAGTAGAGCTAACTACCTATTCTATCTCTCTAGGAAAAACACAATTAGATTTGTATATTCATTAACTCAGAGAGAACATCAACAGATACTTGCTATAGACCTCAGCCCAAGGCCAAACAAAACAATACTACACTGGTTAGCAGTGATCCTGCCGAACCTTAACTCCCATTAATCAAATCATACAGATGTCTTGTACCACTTGGTCATTAAAGTCTTAAACCAGCATGTTTGAAATACGCATTGGTGTATTCAGCAAACAATGCCTCTGGGCTTTTTCAAGGATTTAATTTTTGTACTTGTATTTGTTTATTATTTGTATCGCTCACCAAACCCTGAGGTAACTGGGCGCTTGAGTAACTTGTAGGTAACATACAGAAAGTGCAGGCATATTACAACACAATGTAATGATAACAATGAAGGTCCCTGGTTACAGGTGGTTCGGTGAAGGGCAAAGGAGGCATAAAGATATGTATGAAGAACACAGGATGAATTAAATCTTAAATAGACAATGGTAAGTATGCATGGTAACGGCCTATTGATGGAGTGACTTACTGCTTAACCAACTTTTTATGTTGGCTTTGAAGGTGAGGAACAAGGGTTGCTGTCTGAAGGGGATGGGAATGGAGTTCCATCGTTCGGCAGCATGTACTGGGATGCTGGCTCCTCCAGCTGTTTTTAGATTGAATCTTGGTACCATCAGGTTATGTGAGTGAGCTGATCTGGTAGTGTGTGTAGGTTGGTGTTTGCAGATTTTGTCTGCCAGATATTTCGGTGCAGAGTTTGTTAGACATTTGTGCGTAATGGCAAGGGTGCGTAGTGTGATTCTGTCACGGATGGGTAACCAGTTGACGTTTTGTCTATGAGAGGAAATGTGGCAGGATCTGGGGCAGATGAGGGCTGCTTTCAGAGAGTTATTGCGAAGTAGCTGGAGTTTGTTTAGTTTATGTTCAGAGGAGCACAGGAAAAGAGTATTGCAGTAATCGAGTTTGGATAGCGCAAGTGCTCTAGCAACGTTAGGCAGCTACTCGTTGAAAGGTAAGCTATACAACTGTAGATAAGTTTGTTGGTGTGGGCAGTGGAGGATGCTAGGCTATTTACCTGTTTTTTTTGAGGGAGAGAGGTGAATCAAGCTAACCCCCAGTGTTTTTATTTCTCAGAAAACCTTAATAATGTTGCCATCAATGACGAAGGAGGAATAGCTGGTGTCAAGTTTGTTCAGGCGTGCCTGAGTTCCCACGATCATCAGCTCCGTCTTGTTGTCATTGAGGCAAAGACTGTTGGTAGCCATCCAGGCCTGAATTTCGAGGTAGATAGTGTTTAATAGTTTGGAATTATGGTTGTAGCAGCCAGTAAGGGGGATGAGGACTATTATTATGAGGAATGTTAGTTTAATACACATAACTAGCCATCACGTGTTCTGACCTCTAAAATGCTATGTCAGAAAAAGTTTGGGAAATTGTGATTTTCAAACTGGTGAGTCTAACATGAAGACTGGACTTTTTACTTAAAAACAAACTTCAACCCATTATTTTCTAACTAGTTTGCAAATACCAGTTAACAGTTCAAGAATGCCAGAATCTCCGAGCTGGAGAGGATGGCATGTTTATCTTACATTGAGAAATTATCAACAAAGCCATATGAGGACATATATTGAACGCATTGGGCCTCATTACGAGTAGGGAAGTAGCCATACCGTTATCCCTCTACCGCATTCCTCGTAATGAGGCCATTGATTGCAGACCTGTTGTTGAGCAAGTGGTTGTGGACATTACCACAAGAACGCAGAGAAGAAACCGATATTCTATGACATAGCCCTGATGAGGACCTTTTAGAGGTTGAAGCACGTGTCGGTGTCATTTAGTCAATCCTGTGATGTTTGTAGTTGAGCCAATGAAACCTGATGACATTGTCCATGATTGTGCAACATATGATGGAAAAGAGGGAGAGAGGACGAGTATTAAGGAGGATGCTTTAGGGGGGGAGGTACATTTTGTTGATGGGTCCACGATAATCAACCAGGACACTGTTGAGAGGCATATGGGTTCAGCCATTCTGGTTCATGGGGATGGGGAATCCAAGGTCAGACTGAATAAATGGTTGCCTTTGCATTACTCTGCAGAAGCGGCAGAACTAGTGGCACTTATAGAGTTGCTAGAAATTAGTAAGGGTAATGTGCTCACTATTTATTCTGACTCTGCATTTTTGTAACCTCCACTGTGCATTCAGGCTTATCAAGATGGCAAAGAAGAAGGTTTTGGAGATCTGATGGGCACCATGTTCAGCATGCTTTGCTGTAATTAATCGAAGTGCTAACCCTGTCTCCAGAGGTAGGGATCATTAAGTGCACCGTGCATGCTAATCCTACTAACTCAATAGCACTTGGAAATGAGGCACCAGACAGGACAGCAAAAGAAGCAGCATATTTGGCATTCCCAGATCCCCAGAAAATGGAAACCATGCCACAGCAGGTACAGTTGCCAACTCCGTACAATGCAGTACCTTTGCTTCAAATTATAGAAAGGCAGGCAAAAGCACCTAAAGATAAACAGGAGCTTTGGGCAAAGAGATGATGTGCCCTCTTGTCCACGGTTTTGGTGTTGAGACAGGAGCTGACAGGGAAGGTATGCCTGTGGAGCTGCTGCTTGTGGCTCTAGAGCAACTACATTACCCGGTGCCCACTTCTCGCAACAAATTGCAGCAGAGATCCAGGAGGAATAGTTCCTACTAGACCTCCAGGAACAGCATAGTAGATGTGTAGGAAACTGCATAGTTTGTATAGAATTTAATCCTGGAAACACCATGAGGTCAGTAAGGGGAGTTTTGCTGAGGCCCTCTGGGCCATTCTGGGAACTCCATATTGATTTTGTTCATATGCTTGTGAAATGTAACAATTACTGGTACCTTACAGTCGTAGTTTGCACATTTTCCAGATGGCTTGAAGTTGATCCCTGCATACACCTTGATGCTTATTCTGCAGCAAAATGTTTGGTGAGGGAGGTATTTCTACAGTGGGGAATTTGTGAGGTTCTGAAGTCAGATAATGAAACCCACTTTTAAATGCCTTGTTCTCAGAAATCACTTTACTCTTGAAGATCAAGCACAAGTTGTGATCAGTGTACCACCCAAAGCCCATTGGAATCATAGAGCAGTTAAATGGAGTTCTTAAGGTCGAATTGCCCAGAATGTGTAGTGATTTAAGTAAAGAGGGATTATATTGTTTGCCATTGGTTTTATTTTATTGGAGAATCAGCAAGGTATATATCACCACCTTAGCCCTTACCATATCGTGACAGGGGATAGGTTACACACACCGTTCTCACCTACACGCACAGGATCAGATGCACTTACGTCAGCAGAGGTCCTGGGTGAGGAGTTTATGGAGTACCTTAAGGCCTTAACCACAGTGTCAGAATTATATCTTCACTGGTGTGTCTTCTCACCAACAGCCTTACAGAAGGAAGCAGCAAAGAATCTGACAATCTGCAAAGGCAACCATTGCTCCCTGGGGAGCTGATATTTATTCATTCCTTTTTGCGACACTGGAGTTTCCATGGGCCGCACCGTATGTTTTTTGCAACTCCAACTGCTGTGGAGGTGGAGGGCAGCAAGTGCTGGGTCCACATCAGCAATGTACAAAGAGATACTGGCACCCCTCTACAGGCACAGGAGCAGGAGAAGGCTCAAAGTTAAGTAAGCTCTCAGGATTTGCAGTTCATTCCCGTGGAAAAGGGGGAGTGAATGAAAACCAGGAATTGTAATTTTTCAAGAATAAGAAAGAAACTTTGGATTTAAATGTATATTAGAATGATTGTTCATTTGTCTTTCTCATTTCTCTTGTCATCATGTTCAAATATGGCAAACAGTATGATATGATATGATATGTCATTTATAACATGCCTGAACACAAATGTTTGTAGGCCTGACAAGACAAGGGGGGGAGACAGAGGGAGGATAAGACATACAATCTTGCTAGGCCTTGTGTCATTCAGATTATGCAAGTGTGACAATGCGAGGTGCCAGGGGAAGGGAGGAGGGGGAAGTGCCAGGGAGAGCGAAGGGAGAAGTGCAATCAAGTCAGCATTGCTCTAAGTAAGTGCAGCCAGGGCAGCACATCACAGGATAGTGCAAGGAGACAGGGGACTGTGGGGTAACAGTTACAGCCTGTAGGTGCACAGTATGACCAGAGGCAGTGCAGGGGAGACTGATCATGCAGGAGATTGGCACCCATTAAGACTCTGAAGGTAGCCAAGCAACCAGTCAGCACAGCAGCAGGTAGGTCAGCAGGAGAGAGAGAGAAATCAGAGAAGAGGAAGACCTTGAGCTGCTTCCGGAACATCAGGTGGTCCGGCTCAAGTTTGAGTGGAGCAGGGAGGCCATTCCAGAGGAAGGTACCTGCAGAGGACAGTGATCTACCCCCGCCCCACTCTCTGCCTGGACCATCAGAGAGTTTGAGGGAGCTGAGCAAAGGGCTCTTGAAGGAAGGTATTTTGGAAGAAAGCCATGTGGACAATGCAGAGCATCTTGAACTTAATCCTTGCAGCCATCGGGAGCCAGTGAAGAGATTTCAGGGCTGGAGAGATACAGTCACTGGGTTTGAGGCCAAGGACAAGACTTACAGTCCTGTCCTGGATTAGTTGCAGAGGGCAGAGAGATTAGGCAGGCAGATTGAGAAAGAGGCTGTTGCAGTTGTCGAGCCTAGAGAGAAACAGGTATCTGGAGACATTGAGCTTATGGGGGAAAGTGAGAACAGAAAGAATACCTATGAGGAGGTGCAGCTGGTAGTGGGACTTCTTGGCAAGATCTGTGATGTGAGGAGAGAAGGAGAGATTGGAGTCGAAGATGACCCCAAGGTTGTTTTTACACACAGGCAGGCATAGGAAGAGGGTCCAAAGAGAGCGGCCAGAGAGAGGGAACACAGGAGCAGGGGTCCTAATGAGATGGCGATGTTAATGGTTGTGAATGGTTTAAATTCATCTAGTATCATAGAATTTGATAACATATTATTGAGGTACCAAAAGAGGTGTTCACGCTGATTTCCTGGGCATTGAGGACAATGTAAATTTAGACCCGATAGTAGGTGCACATGGTTTTGCAGCAGATAATGTATGCTATAGTCATATGAGGAGAGTTTGGAGAGAGAGATCTGTAGAATTGTGCTACATCTGCTATCTCATCCCCCATGCTTCTGGTGTCGCTACAGTGTTCATCTCGTATGAAATAGAGCTAGCAGAGTCACAGTGTACAGTATGCCTAGAGTTGTGCAGGGTCCGAGGGCAGTTTCAAGTGCAATCAGTCACAGGATCTAGTTTACCTGTTTATGAAGAATGTTCAGCTACAGACCGTAAAGAGCAGAAGAATGTTCAGTGTATGTAAAAAGTCCAGTTGAGTTCAAAAGGGGCTATTATCATCAATAACCGATTGGAGCAAGGGGTGAAGAGTTGCAGAGCAGGAGGGATAAGGGGATTCTCAGAAGAAGGGATGGAACGTGTAAACCAAGAATGTGGAATTGTGAGGCAAAAATATTCAAAGTATCTGACATGGCTCAAGGCCCCAGAAAAATCTGTTAAGATACAGACACACATTTTTATCTGTGTTTTGAGGGCGATGGCACGTTGCCTGTTGGTACAAATGGGAATTTCACGTCACTGATCTGGCTAGAGGTACAACTCTATTTCTCTATGTTTTTTGGACATGTGGACCGTACACCTTCAGACAGTTATCGCCAGCCTAGTGAGGTGTGTTCAGTTTCATCACGTTCTACATGCCTGTTCTTGTTTTTCCTGAGGAATATTTAGGGTCTCATCACAAGTTTGGCCTGAGCCCTTAAATGCGGCGGTAAGGGTGTCACTGCTGCATTTAAGTGCTGGCCAAATCAAGAGTTGGGCAGAAAATGGCATGTTTACCTCCAAAAAGAAGTTAAAAATTACAATTTGTGGGCCATTTTCATAAGTTTTCCAGCGCTATTGCCGCCGGCGCAATTCCTGCTGGCAGTAATTTACCGGCCCCCGCAACTTGTGATTCAGCACAAATTGCACGGGACCACATTGAGATAGCACTATAAGCTTTGGGCGTTATCCAGGTGGTATTACTGCCGGGATACTGCCCAACTCATGTTTAAGGACCTTAATCCTGGTCTGCCTAATGCTCAAAGCTACATCCATGCCCCCTCTGTCCCCTGTGCCCCTTGCGTACCCTGTATAATCATACATGAACAGCCCAATGACTCTGTCTGATCATGGAAAGGAGGGACTATTGCGACCTACCAAGTGGTAAAACTACCTTTCGGCGGCATCTTCAAAAGCTTTGATGAACAACCCGGAACAGTATCATTTGTTTAGTTATACAGAAACATAATTTACTTCCCTCGTGCCACCTGGCTTCCAAGCTGCAGCAAATGCAAGGTGGCTCAAGGTGACCAGGTACGAACTCCTGCTATTTGTGAATTCTTCCAAATCCGTTTTCAGTGCCATCAATGAAGAGCTGCAGGCTCTGAGGCTCATAGCCTTGCAGAATAGGTATAACCTCAACCTCCAAACAGCTATGGAGGAAGGGGACTGTCAGAAGATTGTGAGCACTTATTGCACATGTGTGTCTCCTAATGATTCAGAGAATGGGACCCAGACTCAGATTCTTGCCATTTTGCACAAGCTTAGAGTGGTCATGGAGAACGAAGCAGGAATCACAAATGGCCCTTGGTTGGGCTTTCTTTTTTGTGCCTAGCTATCAACATTTCATGCCCATTTTTGTCTTTTTCCTTGTTACCTTATGTTCTTGCCAAATGCTCATATGTTGCTGTTCTGACCAGGTACTGAAATCAGCTGCCATGATGACTGTGGCCCTGTCCAAAGCTAGAACCACTACTATTTCATATCACATGGGTACTCAGACTGAAGCAGTGTTGTGTCCTCCTCCAAGTTGGGATGATTGTGTGGAGCAGCTTGTACATTGTGGAAATGCTGGTGAGACGAGTTGTGGTTGTTCAACTGAGGAGCATGCACATACTGAGACCAATGTGAGAGATGATTGTGGGGTTTTCCCCGGAGAAGATTGGTTAAAAGAACAAGAATTTGGTTTATTAGTTAATGTATTAACTGAAGGATGGAATGTTAGGGTGGTCAGGAAAGGCCACAATGAGGAAGAGGGGTGCATGTTGGGCGTGCCATATTTGTGACTGGGGGGGTAGCAAACTTTGCAGGATGTTGCAAATGTGTATGTATCCAGCATAGTTAAAGACAATCTTTACACAGACAACAAACAGCTCTCTTTCAGGCTGCCTTCCCCCACCTACACCTTCTCTTATTCCTTCATACCTAACTGCCTGACTGCTATTCAGGCATGGTGCTCAGCCAATGATTTCTGCCTTAATGCCAATAGGACAGAGAGCCTTCTCATTGGGATGCCTTCTCCCCATTACCTCCCACACCCCACTCTCTGGACAGACTCCTTGAGTACTCTCCCCTCACTCACTTGTGAGGCAAAAAATCTTGGGATCATATTTGACTCCTCTATCTTTTTCTCTCCACACATCAAAGAATGTGCCAAGAAGTCAAATTGTCAGCTTCATCTCGTCAGGGGCATTCTACCTTTCCTCACCTTCTCCCAGAAGTTCAATGTCTCCAGAGCCCTGAGTCTCTCTAGGCTTCACTGATTCAATAGCCTTTTCCTCAACCTGCCTCTTTCCTCCCTTTGCCCCCTTCAACTAATCCAGAATAGGACTGTGATACTTATCCTTGGCCCAAGCCCAGGGACTTCATCTCTCCAGCCCTAAAATCTCTACACTGGCTCCCGGTGACTGCAAGGATCAAATTCAAAACTCTTTGCATCATCCACAAGGCTGTCTGGGGCCTGGGACCTCTATACACCCAGCTTTCTCTCTCCAAATACCTCCCAACCAGAGGCATCTGGCTCGAACTCTCTGCAGGTCCAACATTTCTTCAAGCAGAGAGTGGGAGGTAGGTCCCTTTCCTCAGCTGGTGCCTACCTCTGGAACAGCCTCCCCCCCCCCTCAGACTTGAGCCGGAAGACTTTCCTCTTTGCCTCATCTTTCCCTCTCCCCCCTCCTGTGCTAAACTCTCCATCTGCTGCTGCTACTGAGGTCCTGTCCATTCAGTGTCATACAAGGGCCAGATGAGTCCCCCCCAGCATCCTTTGCCAGCACTTGCCCTCAGGCTTCCTTCCCAGACTATCCCAACTGGTCTTCCCTGTCCACCCTTCCTCCCCTCCGTCCCTCTTTCCCCTGGCACTTGCTGCCTTGGCCTGACCAGCAATTACCCGCCCTTACCCGTCAGGGTACCCCACTCCTGCACTTCTCCCTGTACCCCACCTTACACTTATCACCTTGTCACACACTTGCACAGTAGGATAGTCACAAGGCCAACATACCCATTTCTTTTATGTAGTACTCTTATAATCCCCCCCATCGTGTCTTGTAGTGCCTGGAAACACCTGTGTATAGGCGCCATACAAATGGGCAAATATAAAATACACGGATATGTGTTACTTTAAGTGTTGCTTTGTGTTTAAGTTGATACATTTAAGATTTTCATGCACGCAGAAATATAAATGTGAAAATCACCCATTAAATATAAATGCAGTCTAGGTCTGGTGTGCTATGAAGCGCCTAGAAGATGGGCAATGAAGAGCTTCATAATGCGCATGTAAGGAATGGGATTTATTGCGAAGGCCCCACTCTGAAGAAGACACCATAGTTATTAAATATGCATGCACTGGTAGAGATACATGGGGAATTGCGAAGTGAATTCTGAGTGACATGGAAAAACTGGTTTTGCAGAGTTTGGAGGCCGAAGGAGCGGTAATGAGTAACCATGATATTAAGCAGATGGTCGGCCAATAGGCCGGCCCACGGTTTTTATGGCTTGGCAGTATCGCGGAAGGAAGATGCAATCTTTTGAATGCATGCACGCTTGCTATCTATTGTTCAGGGGTATCCGTGTATTTGCCTTTTGACCCGAAATAAGGGACGCTTGAGGCTAGAGTTGACCGATACTTCATGTGTTTCAATTGTTTTCTTAGGATGTGACCGGAGGCCATGCATGTTGAATTGACAGTCGTTTAGATTACAGTGTTCCGAAGACAGAAGAAAGTCGGAGTGGGTGAGATGGTTATCGCCAGTTCAAAGGGAACCCGTTTATTCTTCCACTCTGCATATTGTTTGAAGTACTCTTGCAAACCATGTGTGATTAGGACTGGCTTAGGAGGTCTCAGGCAAGCTGGGACTTGTAATGAATTATGTTTGTATATGAATGTGTAACTGTGTGATGATGTCATGACCTAGCACTGAGAAATCCTATAAGGGGAAGTGTTGTACACATGAGCCGAAGATGGTAGCTAAGATAATCTTTTTGACCGTCTCAAGGGTTTGAGCATCGGTGGGTATGGCAACAAACCTTTCCTGAATGTATTCCAGAACAGCAGAAGGTCCTGAATGAGGTGCATGGCAAATCAACCAGAACACCTCTTTTGCCACACCCTATGCAAGGCGATCCTCATCTGAAATCTTTTTACTGCACATGCAGGCATTGTTTCCAGCTCCCCCTGATTCGGTTTGGCCACTCATCTTTCCTGAATGGCTACCGAAATGGCAAGATTCAGAATAGATATTGAAATCCAAAATAGCTGTTGCAGTGCTTCCTGATTTCGTGAAGCGTTTGGACTTTGGCCACAGTGGGGAACCAGCCCCTGAACTCACAGTTGCAACGTTTGAACAAACTCCCATGTTCTGGGAATGTACCACACTGTATCAGTAACAGAGACTGCTTCAGTTATTTGCCGCTTATTTTCTTGAGGAGAATCAACTACTTTAGAATTGGCCCATATATCTGCCCCCCCAGGAGGGCTTTGGGTTTTCCAACGCAGTTTGAATAACATACGTCTTGCCTTGAAAAGGACCCGTTGTTCTGGGTCGAAACACGTGTCGGCAGTCTTTTTTTTGCATCATTTCATAAAATCTGTTTCGACAGCGTATTTTGACTGAAGAATCTACTTGCTTTGGACTCTTTGTTTCACCGTATCTGTTGTCCAGTTACACACTCAATTTGAATAGGACATTTACCATTTGCTCAGGGCTGCGCAATCATTTAGAGGTGACAATTTCAAGTGTCTGCTTTGCAAGGTAGTTGGTCATTGCATTTTTCCAATACAATACCATTTTTTCACCACTACTGCAGGCAGAGTTTTAGCTACTTTTTGCAAGCATATATAATCATTACTCTGCAACCATTTTATGCTGAGCTCCCTTTGAGTAAAAATATTGTTGCCAAGCCCCCATGATTAAAAATAGTTTTGCCGAGCCCCAAAAGATGCCATATATGCCTATATTATCTATTTAAGGCAGTCACTGAACCCCTTGACTGAAGAGCCTTGCACCCCCACAGGCCATCCTTTGTCCCTCCTAGGGGGGCCAGAACCACAGTTTGAAGGACACTTATCTAGAGCATTAAGCTGGTTCCTGTGCAAAACTCTTTTTGTCAACACTGTGTCAAGAACCAATCAGGAGCCAACCTCATGATTAAGAGCCTAGATAGCACCAGTCTTTAAAAAGAGGAGCAAACTCGCGCCACTTACCTACGGTCCAGTTTCCCTAATAGATTGTTTGAGCAAAATGTATGGGAAACGTCTACTGGGTCATCTTGATTCATGGACAAGAGAAACTACAATTCTTTTCGTGCTGCAGGCCGACTTCCGCAAAGAGATTAGCACCATTAGTGATGAAAAAATATGTCTACCTTGAAAAAAAAGAGTCCCTATATATTCAATTTATAGAGCTCAACACAGCATTTGCTTTTGTTAAACAGTACTCATTTTAGAATAAAATGTCTGCCCTTAAAGTTCCACCTGCCTTGCTATTGTCCATCAGGGCCTTTAACACCAACAATACAGCAGAGAGAGGTACACTGTTTGGGGACATAGGCAATCAATCCTCTTTTGGTGGAGAAGTGTGTACCATAATGTTGTGTCCGTGTGCCTTTGCGTTTCCTGTCTTTATACCATTAATAATAGCCTTCTCTTTTGTACTGTCTGACACTCCAAAACTGAATGTTATACACATGGGAGCATCTTAACATTCGCATGTGCATTTGCCCCAATTTTAAAGAGACCAATATGTGCATTGGCCCCAATTTTAAAGAGAGCAATAGGGCTGCAGTGCTTGGTGGATACCTTGAAGGAGCTCTCCTATGCCAAGGGCCCGAGACATTAATAGTCACAGACTTAAGTACAATGCCTGCTCCCATTTTTAACCATTAAAGAGAAATCTGTTTGCTTGAGGGAAACTTAAAATGTATGATTTTATGGTTTATCTATGATGTACCTGGGAATTATTATTCTTTAACATCTGATCCGTGTTACGATCATGGCAACTTCTGCTGGAATTTGCATTGTACGTTAGGTTGTGATTGCTCACTCCATTGCTTGCTTTTATATTATGTATTGTTTGTGCCTTGTTTATTTGTCTATTTCATGGTCTGTTACCTTTGTTTCAGTCACTTTCTAACTGTAGATGCCAAAGAACAGGTGGCACATAACCTTCTTTGGACCTACATGTTCCACAAGGGATGGTTGTTGTGGAAATTCCAGCAGAACCAGAGTATGGAGAATGAGAGCATGTGCAGCCATGAGAGCAGCATCAGAGTATCCATTCTGGGGGGAAGCCTTATGAATGCACAGTTTTCAAGAAAAGATTCAGTCAGTCCTCTAACTAACACAGCCCTCATCAGATCCATACTGGGGGGAAATCCTATGGGTCCATGGAATGTGGTAAGTACTTTAATCAGGCATCAGCCTTTCAATTGCATCAAAGCTCCCACACAAGGTATGTTCTAGTCACCCCTCATGACAGACATGACACCTTTGTCTCTGTCTTCTTTCAAGCGAGTCTCTGCCAGGTGAATAATACTTTCCAATGTGACTTCCTTCAGTCACTATAGGTCATCAAAGCTGTGTTCTCAAAGTCTCAGAAACTTCCATGCTCATACTCGAGCCTCCAAAAGGTATCAAGTTGCGTCTCCACTCGACTCCAGAAGGTGGCATGTGTGTTATGTGTGGTGTCTAGAAGATACCAATCCAGAGACAACTTGGCAGTTACTCTGGCTTTGACCTAGTTAAAACAGGACACTAGGCACCAGAGAAGGATTTATTCAATGACATCTATCTGTATCCCCGGAGTTATTACTTGGGTATTTAAAATGGCTTAATCCGGTCCATGAGAGGCCGGACTATTCGATTTTGCCTCATGTCCTGAGGAAGCCCTTGAGAAGAAAAGGACATCATTGGTGTCCATTTGACCGAAACACGTGTCGACGACCACACAAACTGTTTGGAAATTTTTAACAAACTGTATATGACATTTGTAATAAGGACAGGGTCAGATAAAATAGATGATGAAATCACAATATCTGTGTAACATTTGCTATTGTTTCACTATGAAAAATAGGCCATTAGGGTTTTATGTACGTATGCATGAATGATGGATGGAGAATATGGAGTTGTGAAAGAATTATGACTGTTTCGTATTAAATGAACCTGTTTATTTTAAGAAGACATACAGATTGATGTTTGTATGTGAATTATTTAATACAATGTGTACTAATTAAGAATAATGAGTTGTGCCACCCTCATCCACTGGTCCACACTTTGTTTTCTGTATGTATTTTTCCTGAAGGACCAGGGTTTTTTGTTGCACGAAAACCACTTTTGTATAGTATTTTCCCGGTGTGATGACATGCAGGTTGTTCATTGGTTGGTTGGCTCTGTACTGGTAGATGGCAGCATGATGTCTCCATGGAGGCTGGACAGAAGTATCAGTTTTCCAGTGACAGAATGACTGACAGATAACTGAGCAAATGAATGTTGAAGTGGTGATAGGAGAGGGAAGCAGTGGCTGATTGTGACGAGATTGTATGAACAAAGAAAAGGAGAATAGTCTGCGTTCATGTGAGTGGTCATTGGTGGCGCCCAGTTAAGGTTTCCTCAGATTACACCCAACCCTGCTGGGGGAGAGAAGAATCCATGTCCATAATGACAGTAAAACAGCCTTTATGTGGGTCAAGGTATAATGGCAGTATTTTCTGGAAAGGAGCTGGCCCATGAATTGAGGCATTGGTGAGTCACCCTGGAAAAGATATGGATATCATTGTGTATTGCTGACAGCCTGATGGACTGGCAGTGTGTGTGTAGCAAATAGTTAAGCATTAAAAAGTGGAGAATCGTAGTTGCGGATAGCCAGATACCCTGTCACAGGGGGAGTTCCAGCATCTCCCAAAGCGCATTATTTATTTATTTATTTACTTATTGTTTACATTTATAGTAGTGCGCCAAACCCTCAGGCTCCAGGGAGCTAGTTGCAGTGAATGCGAAGTGAAAGATTCTTCAGGTGCAAAACCACGCATATAAGTTACAGCATGCAGTGGTTCTTGAAAAGCATAGTTTGACACAGCCACGCCTCATGGTACGGGGGCTGCATCCGGTATACAGACACACAAAGGCAAAATAGGGTAAATGTGCAGTCTGGCAAAGTCACGCCTCATGGTACGGGGGGCTACTTCAGAAATATGGACACGTAAGGCAACATCGGGTGGGTTACAGATTGGTAAGATACATAATCAGCATTTGTGTGCTGGTCTCGGGTCAGGTAGGATACAAACATGTTGCGATACTTATTTGGCACTAGGCTTCAAGATGTAAATAGGTTAGGCTAGGCTGCAAGGACATGTACAGTATGACTGGATCAAACTGGAGGGGTAAAGGATAGAAAGGGTTAGTGGCATGTTGGGATTTAATAATAATAATAAGTAGGCACTTATATAGCGCTACGAACCCTCAGGTATGTGTGTGTGGTGCTCATTTACCGACCTCGGAAGGATGAAAGGCTGAGTTTGGCCCAGCCGGGATTCAAACCTGCGTTAGCAGGCTCTGCACGGATGTCAAAGCAAGCGCTCTATTCGCTGTGCCACTTGACCAATTCAAGGCATCCCCAAATGAGAAAAGGAGGTCACAGGTCAGGGTCTAACCAAAGGGGACCCACTGGTCAGGATTCTTAATTCAACTGAAAACCTGGTTATTTTAGCAGCTGCTTGATGAGGTACGTTACAAATGTCCCATGGTGGTGAAGTTATGAGAATGAAATATTGGAGGGTTGCAGTAGTTCTGACATTAAAGGTTAGGGTCCTAGTGCCCTGTATCTGGCATTTTATCGTTATTACTATTATGTTTATTAGGGTATTCATTGTGTGCTGACCTAGCTTCGACAAGCAATGGAGTCCTTTACAATCAAAGGAAGAACCCAGTGAGGGAAGCACATCAACAAGGGAACAGGGATCTAACAACAGGGGAGGGGAAGGGGGGACAATTTGGCGGCAGCAAGGGAACTACAGCAACCAGGTGAGGAAACCATGAGAACAGATCACCCAGTCTCAGGTACGATGGGTGGTGGAAAATATGTGGACCTGGGTGTTAGGGTGGAGCCACTCCTTGAAGAGGGGGGTCTTGAGCTCCTTCTTGAATGGGGCGAGTCTGATGTTGATGGGGAGGAGTTTCCAGATTCTTGGAGCATAGACAGGGAAGGCCTGTCTTCTGATTCTTTCCTTCCTGCACCATTGGAGTTCAAGTCTGCAGATGTCCTTACATCTCGTGGATCGCAGACCTATTGAGATACTGACTTTCTCAGTGAGGTAGCTTGGGGACTTCAGGACGACAGCCTTGTAGAAGATGCAGCATGATTTGAAGATGGTACAGGCATGCAGAGGAAGGCAGTGCAGTTTGATAAGGATTGGGGTGATGTGGTTGAATTTGTGAACTCATTTGATGAGTCATGCTGGCGCATGCAGGGTAGACGTTGGAAAGCCTTCCAAAGGGCATTGCCACCATCCATGTGGGAGAGGACCACGATTTGGACAGCAGATCTGATGCTTTTGATGGGATGAAAGGCTTGATATTCAAAAGGAGAGAAAGTTGGTAGCAAGGGGTTTTTGTCTTCCTTACTATGTGCTGTTTGAAGGAGCGGTGTCTGTCAATTTCAAACCTAAGGAACTTGGCACAGGTGGTCAGCTGTGGTGGGAAGCCCTCGAGGTTCATAGCAGAGAGCCAGGATTGCATGTCAGGGTATTCATTGTTGGTCAGCAGTAGGAGCTCAGTCTTTGAGGGTTTCAGCTGGGGTAAGTTCTGGACATCCACAATTGGAACATTGTGCGGCAGGCCTTGATATTGTGGATGTGTTTGATGGAAGATGTCTTGAGGTAGAGCTGCTTGTCACCTGCATCTTGATGGATGTGGATGTTATCTGGAATAAAGAGGGTTCCAGTGGTTCCATGTAAACATTAGAGATCACTGGGTGGGGGATGGATCCTTGTGGGCATTTCCAAACCATGGGGTCTGGGGGGATCATGGACTTAGCAGTAACCGAGAACTCCTGTAGACTTCATATAAAGCCATAGTGGGTTTAACCCCTTAATGAAGCCCCCAAACATCGACATACATTGCATGTTATACCACCCAAATAACCTAGACATACAACAGTTTTTGATTGCATACACCAAAACACTCCTGCTCAAAGCTTATTACCTGAGCCTAAGGTGCGAGGGAGGGTGACTGCTGAGGCATGGGATGCAAAGAGGGTGAACTCCTGTATCCCGGGCCATTTTATGTGCCTCCCCAGGGCCAGCTGGTTCCAGCCGGACCCTGGGAGCATGTCCCTTCCGCCCCCCCTCGGGAGAGGGGAGGTGAGCCGGACACAGGGAGACAGAGGGACGGCCCGCTGTGCCGGCTGATCTTCGCGCACCCCCTGCGTTGGCATGGGCGGGGGCATCCGATTAGTGTTGTGCCATGGATGAGAAATCTTGGAAGAAGGGGGTTGCACGTGGTCACACCATCATCCACTTCAGTTCCTGGTCTCACAATTGTGCTGATGCAGTGCATTTTCAGATTGTTCCTATGCAACATAAAGGCAGAATCTATTAAGCCTGGCAAAATGCCCCCGCCGGAATGCAGCTTATAATGTTCTCCAAACTGATACTGTCAGCAGTTTAATAGAATGCATTAAAACTGGTTTGTAGTTTATATTATGCGGTAATATGGAGATAATTGACAGCGCTCATGGATTCAACTCCAAGAGTGCACTAAATGAACATGCTATTCTAAATGTCCCCTGATCAACTAATGGATTTGAATTGTCATAGACTGATCAGAACACAGGGATTCTAAAAGCTGAGCATGCCTTTATCTGCATGTTATAGCAGCAGCTGGAATTTGTATTTGTAAGAAGAATGGGGATGTCAATTTCATAATGAATGGACCCCCAAATCCCCCCAGCACAGACACACCCATCGTCCCTGCTTGCCTGAAATCTTGCTCTGGGTCCCAGTCCATCACACATATCTGTTGCCATACTCCCTTTGTTTCAATAACAAGGCTTCTGTGCCACCCAAAAGCATCTCTCAGGCTTGCGTTATGTGTCTAAAGTGCAAGGTGTCAACACGCACCTCAAATCATTTACATGTTTCCCTATGCCCCTTACAAACATCCCTCTGCAATTCCATTGTGTGTCCTGCTTCTATGGTGTCTGCCTCTCAGGGTACAGCTTTCTGTGTCTTCAAGTTACCTCAGGTCACACAGAAACTGCTACAGGCATAGAAATGCAAGCATTGGCAATGCCAACAGTTTGGGCATTTGTGGAAGCAATGGAAATGTAGTGGCTAAGACAGACCTGGTTGACATTTTTATTACACCAGTAGTGTGTTTACTGCTCCAATTAAATCATTAACTCTCAGAAGACTGCTTTGAGAAAACAAGGGCAGGCACTTTGAGTACCAAGTTTGATAGTAGGGCTTGGAAAAGGTAGCTCAAAGAGATCCCTGGAGCATGTGTTTTGGATGGGGAGGGGCAGGAAGTGGGTGGGAATGGCCATAGGGATTAGCATGGCCGTGGGCAGTCAATGGGTGTGTAAATAACCAAACAACACCTACAAGCATCGTGCACCTCCTCATATTTCTTTCAAGCTGTACTTTAATGCAATAGTTTCAGATCGTAAGGTGTCACTTTAGCACCACCTAATGGCCAAAACTAAAATAGGAGATGGTGAAAAATATACTTGCTATCTAAGAAACTAGGGGGCATTGTTTATGTGACTGAGCAACTAGCGCTTAATGGCTGCCTGCACACATTTACCATGTTTGGAAAAACTGCCTAACCCAGCCTGCACCCCAGCAAGGCTGGAATTGAATTATAAGTGAGTTGTTGCTGGGAGTGTTGTTTGTGTTTGTGATTCTTGCACCTTTTTCTCTCTAGCTGATTTAGAACTATAGAGAGGGAGCTGTGCATTCAGGTAACATAAAACAAATAGCCTTGGCTGTCTTATGTCAAATGCAATCTCAATAAACTTCTTGTCATGACTAAAGGACGACTATAACGTACACCAGTACAAGTGAAAACAATCATTGAAGCACTTAACACAAAACAGGCATGCATGTCAATGAATTAGAGTGAAAGTACTGCTGTTTTATGAAGCCCTGGACATCTGCTACTCTCTTTTTTTAATGTGGGGATGCAATTGAGTGCCTCCCCCTGTTGCCTCCCCACCTTCCAAAACAAAACAAACCCCTTCCCTACTGATCCCTCCCCACTTACCTGCTGGTCTGGAGCTGTGTGCTCTGATCCCGGCACTCCTCCCGTCTCCCAGTCGCCACAATAGAAATGGAAAGGGGGCTTTGTCCCTTTTCCCTATGGCGGCCATCTTGTTTTTTGGGGCACATTTTTGGTGTTGTTTTTCCCACGAGAGATTGGCTGTGCAAGGAAAGCCAATCTCCTGAGGGAAAAAAAACTCATTTGAACTGCAGATAAACCCCGGGTGTGTATGGTGTGTAGGGCTTTCAACCCCCGCTGTGGAGGGCAGACATTGTGACAAATCAACTCAGGGATGAATATCAGTTTCTAGACCATCAATCAGCCCCACACCTCTAGTACACCAGAAGGTATCCGAACAGATTGGAAACATAAGTAAATTATAAACCTCCTTGTTCAATTTTGGTAACGTGGACGGAACAGCATCCTTATCTCTGCAGGGTTGTGTATCGTTTGGTAATTTCAACACAGTGAAAATACAATAATTACCAAATGATAAAAGGGACTGTCCAGTGAAGGTGGTATAAAAAATTGACTTTATTATTACTACAACAGACAGTTCCAGCACATTACAAAATACAGCCTGCCCTGTAACGGAACACAGAGGAGAGACAGTTTCACGAAGGAAAGGGGTGCACTCTGGATACTGACAGGAGGGTAGTCGGTAAAGCAATCAGTCTTAACTGTTCAAGGTCATTTGGTTTTCGGCACCAAGGTAGCATGGGGTTGTAAATGTCACAGGGGGCCTTTGGAGATGTACCAGGTGGACAGAACCACAATGTACCTGGCACTTGAGATGATCTTGATGCTCGACAGCGTCAGGTTGGTTCCAGGACGCTTTGGAGCTCCTGCAACAGAGTTCAAGATGTGAGAAAGCTGCGGGTATCAGCAGCAGGCAGTTCGGCAAGCGGGGCTGGATGGACAGCTGCAGGCCGGCCTACACGGCGGCCTGGGGTCAAGAATCAGTGTCTCTGTGCTGGTTGGTGGATTGGGAACACTGGTCGAGGCATCTTGGATGGCTTTAGTGATTGTAGAGTGACAACAGTGCTGCAGCCGGTCGTGGTTCGAGAGCTCGATTGCCTCAGAAAAGTCCTTAATATATGGACGCTGGTTGATGCTTGTTGTGGCACGACTCCTAGCTTCCTTACAGGGCTCATGTCATCCTTTAAGGCAGAAGGCCCAAAGCTGAGGAGAGTGTTTGCAGGCAATGGCCTTGTCCTTTGTTCAGAGACCCTCTGCCACTTCCCACCTATGAATCTTGCGGGCAGAACCTAGCAGGGCATGCTGTGTGCTGGCTTCCTACCGGTTCTGGAGCTGCTGGATGGGTCCTCTGAGTTGGGTATCTCCCTCTGTTCCCTGTGAGATGTTTAGGGCAGGGATCTTTCTTCCCTCTTGGAAATACTGGCCTTTCTTCACTGGTGGAAGCTATAAGGAAGACTGTACCTTCAGCCAGAGTCCAAATGAGTCCCTCTTCTTACTCCTTTCAAAGTGGTTGGATGATCTGCCAAAACAGGGGCTCAACACTCTTTTAATCCAAATGTGCCCTAGTAATTGGTGCAGGCTAAGCCTACCTTAATGAACCAATCCTGGGTCCCCACCAACAATCTTCTGTTATGCATGAGATCATAACCAGAGTGCTTTGCAACAACAAAGGTAATGGGTGACAATGGGCCTCATTACACGGACGGCGGTAAGGGTTAACGGTCACCGTTAATGGCAACGGTGACCGTTAACCCTTACCGCCGTACTACGAGGTCCCTTTGCGGGTTGGAGGATTTAACGCCTGCTTCTTGCAGGCGTTAAAATCCAACCCGCTAAGGGACCTCAGAGCTAATTACGGCACCGCAAAATTGCGGTGCCGTAATTAGCGCCTTCCCCATTCCCATAGAGCCCTATGGGGCAGAAATTGGAATGGGGAAGGGCAATGGCGGAAAGGGGATTTACCGCCCCTCCAACCTTGGAATGGGGCGTTAAATCCCCTTTCCGCCAAGGCGGTGCCGGTATTTTACCGGCATGAGCCATGGCGCTAATAGCGCTAATAGCGCCATGGCTCACCGCCTACCGTGTAATGAGGCCCAATATGTACTTCTAAGTCCCACCTATCTTCCTGTCTGTAGTGTATGAAAGTGCCTTGCTGTTTAAATGAGCTCTCTGTGACTCCTGATCAGTTGCAGGTCTCCTTTGAAGTTTGCGGTGAGAACATACTTTCTGTCTCCATCAAATCACATATTTCTTCCCTCTGAAATGGGGGTTCCCTGCAGGGGTTGCCTATTGTAAATAGTTGTTATAGACATGACATTCACTGCCCTTCATGCAGAGGGTTGGGCGATAGCTTCAAGCTGACACATTGCATATAAAAAATGTGTTGGGATTATCCTGCCATTTGTTAGTTCTGTGAACAGGCCTCTTTGCAAGCCTGCTTCAATTAACTCTCATCAGTATGAGCTGCCACCACACAGAACTTAACAATAGGCAGGGTGGATCCATGGAACCGTTGATATTTTAATTAGATTGGCCATGGCCAGAGGAAGGTGTTGCTTCCCCCTTCTTGAGGTGGTTTGATGTACCTGTGGCTGTCACATTCCGGCTGAATACTGCACTGGTAGGCTGTGTCCCCCAGAATACACTTGACTATTTATTGGTTGTGCAGTGGGCATTGGGAAATGTGTCTGGATTAGCCCCACACATTTCCCGGAAGTTTACCTATCAACATTCCATTTCTTAAAAAATAATATCAAAACAGCCCAGGTGAGTGCACAGTCCCCATGCAGATGGTCGAATTCCTCACAGACACGACCGTAATGGCCCACAGTCCATGTCTACAGACTACCTAGGATCGGGCTGCCTGGCCCTTACCAGCCATGCCTGTCCCCAGAGAAGGGGTAAAAGCCATATTAAATGTATAAATACAATTGTCATCACCACAAAGCATGTAAAGGTATTTATGGGGAACAGAAAGTTGAATAATGTTTACAGTTTATCTTTATGTATATAAAATAAAACATGTGGCCTAATTCACATAGGAACCCTGAGGGACATTGCCCTCATGTCTTTGTGCCAGCATTTCCCATTTTGCAAGTGCCTGATCACAAGAGGGTCTTGCAACGAGTAGCAAGTATAAGGGACCATCATTGCATACATGTGTCAGGCAATTTCTTTACACCCAGTGACATAGAGTCACTGACCCCACAGGGTGTGGCACTTGAGTCAGCTCAAGAGCAGTGTCATTTCAGAGAACGTGCAGTTGCAGTGATTGGCCTTGAAGGGCTGATCACTACAAATGCAGGTTAAAATGCACATATCTGTTTAAGAGGTGAAACAGTAAACATTAAATAGAAATGCTCATGCCAGACATGAAGGTTTCTATTCAGGGCACATGAATGATTCCAGTCCTACCAACAACTCCTGCACCTAGCTTGCAGAATCTTGGAATTGGCTCAGGGATTGGAACATTTGCAAAGGCATCCCTCTTTGAATCAAGGAAGTGGGTGTAATTGCCTGAGTCCATGCCACAGCATGTCCCTCTCCCAGTGGAGTAACTTTGCTGAAAATGTTGGGGGGGACATGACATCAGAAGAAAAGTTGCCCCAGCCAAATGAATGGGGAAAAATGGTGTGCCATGAAAGTTGGGGGGGACAAACACCCCTGCCCCCCCCCCCTAAAATTACGCCCATGCCCTCTCCTCTTTCTGTAGGCACAGCGCATAACAGAAGTGAATCTGGCTTCCCTCGTACTCCACCTAAAACGGTTAACATAACTGTCAAATCCCCATTTTTGGAGTCCAATGGACGTCATGGAGATTTTCACAAATGTACCATGACTGGTAATTCTACCAAAGTAGAACATCTGATTTTTTGCCTTAAAGTGGAGGATTTATCAGAAGCATTTTCAAGGCCAAACGGAGGATTCGCCAGTGCAGTTATAGTGACAGTAATTCCATCAGTGCCAAAAAAGTGGCAGTAATGGAATGAACACCAATTTTGTACTGCACCACCGAACTTGTAATGAGGCCACTGAGTTTTATATCAGGCTTGCTACAGTAGTTTTAGACCCTTGTAAATAAATTGAACTATGGCCCAACGTATTCATTTTATCAACCTCCAAAACATCTGGAAAGCACAGCGGGAAGATCCCTTCAGTAGAGCTATCATAGGTTGAACGCACTGCCTTCATGCACAGTTTCATATGACCAGTTACATCCACCTAATGCAGGTTAGCCTCACATGCAACTATAGTCATGCACTGCTAAATACAGCTACTGTCATACTATGCCAAAGGCAACATCTTATCCACAGCTACTGGCATCCTATGCCACCAAAAGACTCACATCCCAGGTGTAGACATCTTCTGCATGTCTCTGCATGTCTCTGCCAGCATATGAAAAAAACTTGTTTCAACACAGAAACGGACATCTTGTGCAGGTTAAAGCCGTTTATGCGTGGTATAATCATCAGTAATTTACAAATAGCTAGGCATAGGTGCATCCATAGGGTGGCAAGTGTGATCTCCTATGCCCACAGCAGAACAAAAGAGGCGGTGGCTGGAAGGTTTAGAAGTAGTCTTAAACTCTGCAATTGCTCTGGGCAACCCTCCAGACCATCGTTCTTCGCCTGACAAGCCATAACAAAAGGGGAAAGACCATATGAAAATCAGGCTCGGTCCCACCCCAAAAGGAGCAGTCCAGCCCAAACTGCTTGGTCACATCCATTCTGCACAAGACCACAAGCATCCCCAAAAATGTTTCAGCCTCATTGGGCTTCATCAGTGCAGAGTAACTTGGGCCTTCAGTACCAGCAGGTTCGGGACCCACATCTGGGCATATCCGTCCCACTCAGGGTTACTACAGCAAAACTAAAAAGGTGATGGCTGGAAGGTTTAGAATGAATCATAACCTCTGGCATTGCTCTGAGCAACCCTCCAGACGCTCTTTATTCGCATGCCAAGTCATACCAAAAGGGGAAAGACCATCTCATATGCCCAAGCACTCTGGTGTTATAGGCATCAGTGGTCTGGCTAAATCTCTGATGTAGGTTGCAGCACCCTCTCCTTTTAAAGAGAGCCATCCGCGGTTCAGACCAGTTTCAATAGTTTTGGATGTAGGCTTTCTAAAAGTGGGTTATTTCTTTCCATTCTGGGCAGATCACTGAAGTCATCATATGTAAACCAAACAAAAGTGCCAAGGGCTGGAAAACCTATATAGAGGCCAAAAAGAACTTCACGCTTCAACCCAAACGAATTCTGAAAACTAAATACCTAACCAATCAGCGAGGTCATACTATATTTGCATCTTAAAAACAATCTGTATTCATTGCATACATTTCTCAACAAATAATTTTCCTTTAAAAACGTGTGCACATCGGAATAGAATACATGGATTTCAACAACAAATACATTAAATCATTTAAACATTCAACATTTTATCTAGTTTTCAACCCAATTACAATTTGTGGTATATTTTTTAACAGAACGTTGTGTAGTTATTTGTATAAATCATGACTAATGATAAAACATATAAAAGCATTGACACAATATATTTCGGCCTAACAAGAGCCTATTCATGGACTGCTCTGTTTTGTGTCGCAGTCTTCAACAGGACAGACATGATTTTTCAAAACCGTTACTGGGAACACCCATGCGTTGAACTCACAATCATAACTTAGATCGAATGAAAATTGATTTCTCTAATCTAAAAGCAATAAGAAACACTATTACATCTTCTAAACTGTGCCCTCAGGGATCAATAAACAACAGACATGTTAAGCTGCAGTTTTATGAGCACAGTCATCATTTATAATGATTACTGTATAATCTATGGTCCTATTTTTCTCTGTAGATCTTTGGAAATTAGTGTTGTGGAGTTTAACCCTAATACAAATAGTTTTTTAAAAAATGGTGGAAATGCATTATACTTATTTTTTTGATAAGCTTCTCTATTTTGCTTATATCAAAAGAGAAAAAAATACCTTCTAAGAGGGAGGTCCAACTTTTGGCAGGCTGATTTACCAAGCGAAATAAGTCGCTTCTTTTTCTCCTTACATTATCTTTTTTAGCTTAGTAAATTTAATTTTTATTTACACTATTTTTGGAGCTTTGTAAATCAGGCCATTGCAGATATACATGTGGGGCTGTTTCAGTAAGCTGAATAAGTATCTTACCTAAGAGCTTAAGTCACCTTTTCTACTTACACTATTTTTTTGAGCTGAGTACATTTAGTCTTACTTAAGCTGATTATTTAGCTTAGTAAATCAGCTCCTTGTATTTTGTATTTCGCACATGACGTCTCGGCCTCAAATGTTTATAAAGTGCCAGCAGCACAATCAGTGATCTTATGATGGTGAAAGAGGTGACGACAATTCCCCTAGTAGTATAAAAAGGGATGAGTTTTCAAGATCTTCTTTTATACAAGTCTATTTATGTTAACAGGTTGATATATATATATATATATATAGGTCTGAAGATCCCCGCCATGTCTCTTGGGGGTGTCAAGTCCCTTATTACAAGGAGAGGTGGGCAATCTTAACCTCATTCATTGGATTAATCCGTGGGTGAACCAACTCCTTGCTGCTCGGCATCTCATTCGGAAATGCGTGGAATCCGAGCGCCATCAGACTCAGCCTTTCTATAGGCAATTGTGTATCTAGTCCGCTAACATGTACTTGTGTATCTAGTCCGCTAACATGTAGAATTAAGAAGCCATCTTGAGAGAAAAAATGCCTGCCTGATAGTGGAGAAATCCATCCCCACAGTGTCCATCATATGTATGGTTCTTTACTATAGGATGAGAAATATCAAGGTTATGAATGGAGGTATATCCTTATCTTGTTATGCTATAAAATATACTACAAATCATATCTGTTTTGAAAACTAGATGAAATGTTGAATATTTAAATGATGAAATGTGTTTGTTGTTGAAGTCTATGGATTCTATTCCCATGTGCATACATTTTTAAATTAAGATGATTTGTTGAGGAGCTTGTACAATGAATAAATATTGAGTTTAAGATGCAAATGTATTATGCCCTCAGTATTTTAGTTTTCAGAATTAGTTTGGGTTGAAGAACAAAGGTATTTTGCACCACTATATAAGTATTCCATCCCTTGGTGCTTTTGTTTGGGGTGTATAGGTAGTCAACGCTGAGTACCAGGTCCCTGAGTGATATGTTGCTTTCATCATATGTGAAACAGGTTCAGGTTCTGCACCATATTCTAAACTGATCCCCAAACGCCAGAGTATGTATAATTTGGGCAAATGATGATAGGTTATTTATAATGCGCTTAATACCCAGAGGTTTCTAAGCGCGGACGCGGGGTTCGAACCTGTGTTGCTTCATGCCGTCTTGCTTCCAAGGCAAGCACGTTTCCGCTGAGCTATCCACCCGAGATGCATAAAGGATGACCTGCCAGGTATTGTCATCATACATAAGGTATAGCCCCACATGTCCAGGTTTTGACATCAAATGCTAAGTACAACCTGAAATGGCCAAACTCTGTCATATTATATCAGACAAAGCTTCATATGCCAGGCAAATCAATCAAATCTAAATTGAAGACTCATATGTCCAAGTGCTGCCTTCATATGCCAAGTGATGCCTGAAAAGCCCTGCTTTTGCCATCTTATTTCAGTTGCTGCCTGGAATAGTCATGGCATATGGGTACTGATGGACATTTCCACGTGCTACCATCAAATACCAAATACAGCCACAAATGCCCCAGTACTGCTATTTTAGGCCAGTTCATGCATTGTATGCCGAGTATAGTCATTGTGGGTAAGGCACAGCCTTCTATCTCCAGAAGCTTCAACCATATGCCAAGACTAGGCTTCTCTTGAACATTTGAGGCTGCACTGGTCATGCAATGGTAGGGCTGGGAAATGAAAGGGTGTAGAACTCTCTTCCCCTTTCTCTCTGTAAGATTCAGAATGTCAATCTTTTAAAGAAACATTTAAAAACTGACCTATTTGCGGAATTTCTTCAATCCTTCCATCTGCATCTTACTGTCCTGATGCCAATGCTGATGGTTGTGCTATATATAAATGCTTGATTGATTGACTGATTGTGACTATATCAGACATATGATATGATATGATATGGCATTTATAACGCGCCTATAAACGTGTTTCAAGGCACGATAAGGCAAGGGAGGGGGAACAGAGGGAAGACAAAGAACACGATCTTACTAGACCAGGTGAGATTGAGATTGCGCAAGTGCAGGGGAGGGGGAAGGGAAAAATGCAGGGGGGAGGGGGCAGTGCAGTACATAGGATAACAGTAAAATAAATAAAGACAATAAATACAAAGTGCAGCCAACTGGTGGCAAGTGCAGGGGTAAGTGCAGAATCTGGTGTCAAGTGCTGCTAGGGGGCTGTAGAAAAATGCAGAAAAAGTGGATTTCCGGTGTTGGTAGTTTAGCAACATGACATCACAGAAACAGTCCCTGAGTGCAAGGGTTACCAGGAGACAGTGCAGGTGTGCAACTGGTGGGGAGGGGACCTGGACCCCAGATCAGAGGGTAGCCAGGTAACCAGTACCTTTCAGCCAGGAGATCAGCAGGGGAGAGGAGGAGAGAAAGCAGAGGCAAAAGGGAAGGTCTTGAGGTGCTTCCGGAAACAGAGATGGTTCTCCTCAAGTTTCAGAGAGGCAGGGAGGCTGTTCCAGAAGGAAGCCCCAGCAGAGGAAAGAGATCTACCACCAACTTGTTGCTTGGAGAATCGACTGACCCTGAGGGAGCTGGAGGCAGATGAGCGAAGAGCTCGAGAAGAAAGATATTTAGGAAGAGAGAGTTGAAGGTATTCCCCAGGCCCCAGAAGGCCATGTGGACAATGAAAGAGGGTTTTGAACTTAATCCTCGCCGCCACTGGGACCTAGTGCAGAGTTTTCAGTCCTGGAGAGATACGATCCCTGGGCTTGAGGCCAAGGACAAGTCTCGCAGTCCTGTTTTGGATGAGTTGCAGAGAGCGGAAAGAAGAGGCAGGCAGATTTAGAAAGAGGCTGTTGCAGTAGTTCAGCCTAGAGAGAATCAGAGCTCTGGAGACAGTGAGCTTCTTGGGGAAGGAGAGGAAAGGAAGAATACCTCTGAGGAGGTGCAGCTGGTAGTGTGACTTTTGGAGCCGTCAGAGATGTAAGGAGAGAAGGAAAGTGTGGAGTCGAAAATTAACCTCAGAGGCGGGTGCCCGAAAAGGGCCAAGAGAGGCCGGCCAGGGAGAAACAGGGAAGGAGGGAGCAGGTGTGCCAATGAGGAGAATCCTGGTCTTAATGGCATTTGGGGTACACCACTCCTGGATAGCAGACAGACAGTCAGAGATGAGAGAAGGGGAAGAGGTGGCGGAAGGGAGCCTGAAAATGAGTTGAGTGTCATCTGCATAGCACTGAAAGTTGGGGCAGAGGTCGGCAATGTGGTGGCCAAAAATGCCAGGTATTGGTTGAACAGCCAGGGAGAGGGGTTAGACCCCTGGGGAACACCACAGGTAGAGATAGAGGAGTGGAAGGCCCCAAGTTGGACCTGGGAGGGTCGATCGGAGAGGAAAGAATTCAGCCAAGCCAGGGCCTGATCGATGATACCCATGTTATCATGGAGACGGTTGAGCAGGATGGCATGGTTGACCGTGTCAAAGGCAGAAGAGAGATCAAGTAAGATGAGGACACAGGGGGTATTGGAATCAAGGTTGGAGAGCAGGTCTTCACGGATGTTCAGGGGAGCAGTTTCCATACTTCTGGCAGCTCTGAAGCCATACTGATGGTCATGGAGACATCCAAATAATTCAGTGTGAAGATTGAGCTGGGAGATGGTCAGCTTTTCCAAGAGCTTGCCCAGGAAAGGAGTGTTGGGGATTAATCGATAGATAGCCGGGCAGGAAGGGCCGGCAGGGGGTTTCTTAAGAGGGTGCACATGGGAGTGCTTCAGGTGGGAAGGGAAGACTCCAGTGGTGAAGGAGGGTTTGCAGAAGTCAGCCAGAGCCGGAACCAGGGTGTCAATGTGGTTCTTGATGGTTTTGGAGGAACAGGGGTGCACCTGTTTTAATGAGACTTTCATAGTTCGCAATTGTCTAGAAACCTCATCTGGGTTGAGCAGGGGAAAGGCAGAGAAGGAGGTAGGAGAGGTGGCTGAAGAAAGGCCAGAGGAAGAGCAGGGAATAGAGGGAGGAGGGGAGAGGAAGAGAGAGAGGAGAGGATGTCCTTAGTTTTAGAGATGAAATGAGAAGCCAGGGGCGTGCATAGGGCCTGGGAGGGGACAGGGGATGTAGAGACTGCAGCAGGACTGGCCAGCTCCTTGCAGATTTTAAAGAGTTTGGCTGAGTTTTTAGATGTCGCAGAGATGCAGGCTTGAATGTGGGCTCTCTTCTTGGTGCGGACAGAGAGCCAGTATTGCCTTTGTAGCAAGCAGCAGGCCAGTTTGTCAGAGGATATACCGGAAGCACGCCATTTCCTCTCAGCCACCCTGCACTTGTGTTTAAGGGTGATAAGGTCAGAGGCATACCAAGAGTTGCACTTGCCTTTGGGCTTCAAGAGGATCCTCATGACAGGGGCAAGAACATTAAGAGTATTAGAGATAGCAGAGTGGGGCATGGAAAGGGCTGTGTCAGAGTGTGAGTCAACGGGGGAGGGTGGTTGAGAAAGTGGCGGCGAAAGCCTCAACTGACACATGCTTCATGGGTCGGATAACCGAGAAGGTTGGTGGCAGTGCTGCAGTTGGCTTTGCCTGAGGCGTTGAGAGGGTGAACTGGGAGGAAAGGAGAAAGTGATCAGTCCAGGAGAGAGGAGTGGTGAGAGGGATCGAAAGGGGATGGTCTGAAGAGATCAGAACATCCAGAGTGTGCCCTGCAGAGTGAGTCAGGCAAGAGGTGAGAATAGAGAGTGAGAGAGAGTCGCAGAGGTTGTGAAAGAGTCCAGAGGAAGGACAGGATGCATCCAGGTGCATGTTAAAGTCTCCGAGAAGGAGGAATTGGGTGGTCGAGACCAGGAGGGACAAGGAGAGGTCTGCCCACTCAGAGAGGAAGGAGGAGATCTGACCAGGTGGCCAATAGATAGTAGCCACAGTAAGGGAATGGCAAGGAGAAAGAGAGAGCCTTTAGACTAGGCATTTGAAAGGTGAGTAGGCCTGCATAGGAATGACAGAGGCAGGAATCCACTCAGGAAAGAGCAAGGCTACACCCCCTCCGGAAGGGTTGGATCTGGGCGCATAGAGGATCTTGTAGCCATCAGAGAGGACGTGTCAAAGCTCGTGACAGAGTTGGCCGTGAACCATGTCTCAGTGAGACTGAGGACATCGAAGTCAAGTTCCTCCATGAGGCGGCAGATGTCAGAGGAGTGTTTGACCGCTGAGCAAGAGTTTAGAATGGCAATATGGGGAAGGTTGTCGTCCTTGAAAGACTTCCGTGGATGGGTACAAATCAGAGGTACGCCCTGCGGAGGTGTAGAAGAAGCCTGAGGTGGGGACAGAAGAGGAAGGAGGAGAGGGCAAGGTGGATAAGGAGGAGACACAAGGGGGAGGCGAAGAAGCTATGGAGGTGAGAGAGGGGACAGCAGGAGAAGAAAGGAAATTGATGAGGCGCGGGAAGCATCTATCGCCTTGGACCAAGATGGTACCATTCAAGTAAACATTAATGATGACCTTAGAGGAGTGGAAGGAGGCCAGGACAGGAGGTCTTCCCACCGGATGCCATCGTTAATGGGAGAAGAAGAAAAAGGAGAGAGCACAGAGACCATATGTACAGTCCATAGGTCTGGCAAGGGAACAACAAAGAGGATGTCAGTGAGGGTTTGCTTGGAGAAGGAACTGGTATAGGTATCAACGATAGGGAGGCCTTGGTTGGAAACCAGGATGTCCTTTTTAAACTTCTTCCTACCAGATTTAGTGAGGAGAGCAGGATAGTTGATAGAGAAGCAGTTAGAAAAGATAGGAGAGACAGAGAGCACCATAGAGTGGGTAGGGAGAGGAGAGAGGAGGAAGGGAGTGGGGGGTGAACACTAGGGGAAGGACACAGGGCGTGGCGCAAGCAGACGAGACAGAGAGAGACGAGACAAGTAGACAATTGGACAAGGCGACAGGAGCTTGGATAATGGTAGTAAAGTTTGCTAGAAAAATGCTGTGCCAGGAGGCAAAACCACAGAACAACACTACTGTCACAGTGCAATTTAAATACTGGAGAAAAAACACCTAAGACTGAGAGTCCTGAATAGTGGGGGAAAAGGGCCTAAGTTTCACAATGCAATTTTAAATACTGACACAGTGCAATTTAAATACCGGAGAAAACACACCTAAGTCTGAGAGTCCTGTATAGTGGGGACAAGGTCTAGATTTCACAATGCAATTTTAAATACTGTCCCAGTGCAATTTCAATACCAGAGAAAACACACCTAAGTCTCAAAGTCCTGTATAGTGGGGAAAAAGGCCTAGGTTTCACAATGCAATTTTAAATACTGTCACAGTGCAATTTAAATACCGGAGAAAACACACCTAAGTCTGAGAGTCTGCTATGTGGTCAGGTTTTCAGGGTAGAATGAAAAAGGCTCTATGTCTAACCTGTGCCACTCCGACCTTACCAGGGCATCTCCTGCCTGAGACATTAACAGGCATAAGATGGCAGTATTGGGGGATTTGAGGCACACATCTCAGCCTATTCTAGGTAAGGCTCCTTACGTACTGCCACATAAGTCCAATTGCTGCCACCACCCCCCTATCCTGGGCTTACTTTTTTATGGATCCTTCTTTTGCCGAATGAGGTAAAAAGCTGCATGATGGTGCCCGCAGCAGGGGCTTGTGGTGCTAGGAATTGGGTAAAACCTTCGAACTCATCCACTGCATTATTGCCCCTGATCGCCGACATACCATTCAGGTGTCGAAGGCACAGGGTGAATCGAAACTCTTGCTGGTTACTCCCGCAGAAAAATGGAAAACAGGGGGGTGAGCATGCCACTATTCCAGGACAGATGAGCACTATTCTAGGTCATCTCACTCTCTAGACAGGGGGGTGTTGCAGAGTCTTGGCCCACATTGCTGTCTTCTTGTGGGGGTAGTAATGACAAATATTGTTATCCTCTCACTAGCCTGTTCACAGTTTTTTCTCCATCTGCTCAGTGCAGAGGCAGGACAAGAACCCAGACTGTGTCCCTCCTCTCTCACCCAGCAACCAATAGGAAACTGTCAAGAGCTAGGGCAATAACAAGTTGGGGTAAGTGACATTTTCACCCATGAAGCAAAAAGTGCGAAATCCGTGCTGGAATCGTGGTCTTTCGTTCCCATGTTAATTTTGTGTAGCGCAACGAGAAACTTCAGAACTTTGGGCGTTTTTTTGATTCAAGATAGTTTTGAGCAGGTATTTTTTTCGATCTGTGTTACGTTCCCGACACGGGAAACTTTGTGAAGTTCTTTTTTCGATCCATAGTAGTTTTGTGCCGTGCCATGAGAAACTTTGTGCGTGTCTTTTTTTGATCTGTGGTAGTTTTGTGCGGCGACATGAGATACTTTGCCTGGTTTTCCGAAATTCGAAACATTGCGTAGATCCGTACTAGTTTCAAGTTGCGGGGCATGAGACACTTCACACAGCTTTTTGTTCAATTTGTACTTGGTTTGCGCAGCAGGATGAGAAACTCCATGCCACTCATTTTGATCCATGCTAGGTTTGCCTAACGGCCTGAGAATCGTTGCGCTGCTGGTTTCAATTTGCGAGATGGCCCTGGAAACTTTGCGCCACTATTTTTGATACTCAGATTTGGCGGAATTGTAGATTGTGGCAAAACGGGCCAAAATCGTACAGATTTCGCTTCTGCGGCTGGCATAATGGAATTTAGCAATTTCAGTCAGCCCTAGTAACAAGAAGTGTTTGGTCCCAATATCTTCTCTAGTCTTGTCTCATCTGCAGCTCCCTTTCAAATTCTGTTAGATGAGGTACATGGTGTGGGAAGTACAGAACATAAACATTGCTCAGAGCAAGTCCCAATTGTTCCCTGTTTCTCGTGGTGACTTCTGAACCTGCAGTCACAAAGGCAGCTCTTGGACCACCAAATGGGAAACAAGTTGTACTTTGATACCCTGGCCAAAACGATATACTGTCCATATAGTTATCTGGGACTTCTCTTGATAGGACAGCTGGCATCGCTGCATCATCGTCACTAAGCCATTTGGAAGAGATGGATATTACCCCCCACCCGCTTCTTGAAAGGTGCCCTTCTTCAAAAAATGCAATAGAAAATGTCACATGTAAATGAAAAATATATGTCTGTGTTTCATCCCAGCTGCCTGCCAACTTAGCCCTCAGTTCTGAATTTAAGTCTGAAAATCCACAGGGAAAACATTGTGTTTTGTTGATTGAGTTCAACAATCCAATCCTACGGCTATAGGACAGTTGATTAACTTTGCCCAGTGCTAAAGCAGAAATAATGCTTTTTTGACATTTGGCTGGTAGGTGGTGATTAAGTACCACCTATAAACAGGAGCTATTGCACTGGTGTACAGCTAAGAGAGAGATGACATAGAAGGAGGAACACACAGCTTGAGTTTGTTGTCTGATTATTTATTCACCGATTGATGGTCATGACCATTCTTATCCCTATTAGCATTCCCATCCACTACCTGTACGCCCCCTACCCAAACCATGTTCTCTTGGAATCTCTCTGAGTTAGCTCTATCAAGCAGTAACATCACATCTTGGTGGCCTGCTACTGTTATTTTATGCATTCTGCTTAGATATAATAACTTAATTGTAGCTGTAAATGATCTACTGGCAGAATAAAAATGTCTTAGCTAAGTGTGCATTTAGCCACTTGATTAATATCTGTTCTTTGGACTGAAGTCCTGTTAAAAGCGAGCATGACAAAGCCAACAGTTTGGCTTGTTTATAAATATTAGATAGGCATTTGCCAGGCACTCTTATCACACCAATGTCCAGCTGTTGCCATTTTATGGCCACGCAGTACCATTATTGCAGAGTCTGACAAACTCCAACCCTAGAATATGTGGGGAAAGTGCAGGATCGTGGGAGAAAACAAATGTTTTTTCTTGGGCAATGTTAAATGCTGGCAAAGTTTTTTACATGTAAAGATTGATTCTTAGTAGATTTCACATTTAAAAATATAACATTTCTCTGTATTATTATTACCAATTAAAGAGGTTTACTAAGCAGACTTTCCTGACCTTGTCAGAAGCGATCTCATCATTATTATCTTGTAACAAGGTGTACTGCAAAGTCTTTCCTGACCTTTTCAGAAGCTATCTCATCATCTTAATTTTTTTCACTTCATCACAATTCCCACCAAATAAACAAAAATCCCCTCTTTTTTCCAGTTCAATGCTATACTTACACCCAGGATCTGCTGAGCGTCTTCTTTGGCATCGAGTCCCCCCAATAGCCTTGCATCACTTCTTTGAATGGCACTGACAAAAATATATGTTTGGCAATATAATCACTAGATCGGGAGGCTATCATACTCTGCCAGGCGGCTCTCGTACTCTGCCAGGTGGCTCTCATACTCTGCCAGGTGGCTCTGGTACCATGCTAGGCCGCTTTCATAATCTGCCAGGGAGCTACCACCCTCTGCCAGGCAGTTCTCATACTCTGCCAGGCGTCTCTCATACTCTGGCAGCCGGCTATCATCCTCTGTCAAGCGACTCTCATACTCTGCCCTCATACTCTGCCAGGCGGCTCATACCATGCCAGGCGGCTCTCATACTCTGCCAGGCAGCACTCATACTCTGCCAGGCGGCTCTCATCCTCTGCCAGGTGACTATCATCCTCTGCCAGGAGGCTCTCATACTCTGCCAGGTGGCTCTCATACTCTGCCACGCAGCTATCATCCTCTGCCAGGTGGCTTTCATCTGAGAGGTGGCTCTCATACTCAGCCAGGCAGCTCTCATACTCTGCCAGGCGGCTATCATCCTCTGCCAGGTGGCTTTCATCTTCCAGGTGGATCTCATCCTCTGCCAGGTGGCTCTCATACTCTGCCAGGTGGCTATCATCCTCTGCCAGGTGGCTTTCATCTTCCAGGTGGCTCACACATTCTGTCAGGCGGCTCTTACACTCTACCAGGCAGCTCTCATCCTCTGCCAGGCAGCTCTCATACTCAGCCAGGCGACTCTCATACTCTGACAGGTGGCTCTCATACTCTGCCACGCAGCTGTCATCCTCTGCCAGGTGGCTTTCTTCTGCCAGGCGGCTCTCTAACTCAACCAGGCAGCTCTCATACTCTGCCAGGCGGCTATCATCCTCTGCCAGGTGGCTTTCATCTTCCAGGCGGCTCTCATACTCAGCAAGGCAGCTCTCAAACTCTGCCAGGTAGCTCTCATACTCTGCCCGGTGGCTATCATCCTCTGCCAGGTGGCTTTCATCTGCCAGGCGGCTCTCATACTTTGCCAGGAAGCTCTCATACCATGCCAGGCGGCTCACATACCATGCCAGGCTGCTCTCATACCATGCCAGATGGCTCTCATACTCTGTAAGGTGGCTCTCATACCATGCCAGGAAGCTCTCCTACTCTGCCAGGAGGCTCTCATACTCTGCCAGGCGGCTCTCATACTCTGTAAGGTGGCGCTCATACCATGCGAGGCGGCTCTCATACGATGCCAGGCGGCTCTCATACTCTGCCAGGCAGCTCTCATACTCTGCAAGGTGGCTCTCATACTATGCCAGGCGGCTCTCATGCTATGCCAGGCGGCTCTCATACTCTGCCAGGCGGCTCTCATTCCATGCCAGGCGGCTCTCATACTCTGCCAGCAGACTCTCATACCAGGCCAGGTGGCTCTCATACTCTGCCAGGAGGCTCTCATACTCTGCCAGGCGGCTCTCATACTCTGCAAGGTGGCTCTCATACCATGCCAGGCGGCTCTCATACCATGCTAGTTGGCTCTCATACTCTGCCAGGCGCCTCTCATACTCTGCAAGGTGGCTCTCATACTATGCCAGGCGGCTCTCATACGATGCCAGGCGGCTCTCATACTCTGCAAGGTGGCTCTCATACCATGCCAGGCGGCTCTCCTACTCTGCCAGGAGGCTCTCATACTCTACCAGGCGGCTCTCATACTCTGCAAGGTGGCTCTCATACCATGCCAGGCAGCTCTCATACTCTGCCAGGAAGCTCTCATACCATGCCAGGCGGCTCTCATACCATGCCAGGCGGCTATCATACCATGCCAGGTGGCTATCATTTCTGCAATCACTAGTGTAAAGTCCCCCTTTCATCCTAACCTGATCAATCTCTTTGGGAACCCGTCCCTTTCACCGATTTCTTTTCTTGGAGCAAAGAAACGTTTTTAAGGATAAGAAGATAACTCTACAAATGATACTTTTGCTAAGCAAGAACATATTGGCCCCTCACTGCTACTACACTGTCGATGGTTCTGTTGCAGCAACCATCGCAGCACCACTGAGACCCTGAACCGATTGCTTTATAGAGTTGCGACCCACTCAACAACATAACTAGCTGCTGAAAGAAGCAAACGTCCAACGGGGCGCATTTCCGAAGCTAAAAAGTTGTGTACATTGCGATTACCCCAAAAAATGTCTCACGTTCTACTTATACTGTGTTTTTTAAGCTTAGTAAATTTAGTTTTACTTAGCTCAAACACAAATATATAGGAGGGTCAGATTTTCCAAGCCCCCCCATATACACTAAGAAACGTTTTTAGGGATAACAAAGCAAACTCTACAAATGATGCTTTTGCTAAGCAAGAACATATTGGCCCCTCACTGCTACTACACTCTCGATGGTCCTGGTACGATTGCAGAAAGCAGTCTCTTGACACACAGCACGGGCAGTTCTGTGCCCCTGGCGACCGCCTATTGTTCATGAACGAGGACTGTTCAGAGCTACAAGACCGCGTGTCAAAACGATTTGGGCCAATAAAAGGCGCCGTTCGTTTTATGTCGTTCTCATTTCAGCTGCAGGTTACAGCATGCTGGCGCACAGTCTATTCGTGTCCCCCATCTCAAAGGTGACCCAGAAATGACGTGCGTGCGGGTGTGTATCAGCGGGAGGGAGAGAAGGACACAGCATAGTCACACTAAACTTTAAAAGATGTGTACAGACAAACGAGTGCTTGCGCTTGTGTCATCTGCCTCGAATTTCCACTGGCCATATTTATTTTTGCACAAAATCCTGATAGGGCTGGGAACAAAAAAAGGTATACCTGTATGTTTTGATGAAATACAAAACTGGAGCCTGCGTAAGAAACGAGAGGGATTCCAAGAGTTCAAAAGAAACGGAGAGTTACATTCTCGTCATGGTATTCAGTCATTATATCGAAATGAAATAACATCTTTGGGGAAAAGATATGTTTTCCTCCTTCTATCCAGCATTTTCTCCATGATTCTATTGCATACTGTTTTTCCCAAGTGTATGGCAAGGCAATTTTACCTCAAGTATATGTTTCTATAAAGAATAGCTATCAAGAGCAGCAGTGAGGGGGTGATTGTTATATGTGACATCATAGACATGGCCAAGTTTAAGATCCCGTAATGAGGTGGAAATCAACACCTTGTTGGTTCCCAACCCTCTTGAAATGTTTTTCGTGTACAGCACGGAAATTGTGTTGCAAGCAACTGGGCCTCATTATGAGTCCAGCAGTAGCCATGCCGGTAAATACCGGCACGGCTGCCGCCGGAGTCATTTTTTCCACGCACGACAATGGGGACCTATCGGGTGCCAGAAAATATTACTCCCCATTCCCATTTGAGTCCCATAGGGCTCTATGAGAATGGGGAGGATGGATGCACCGGTACCATTAACAACATCAGGTCAGACCTGTCGGGGGCGGGAAGGCACCCGCTCGCAGACCTCGCTGTGTGCCGGTCCGGTATTAACAGTGCTGGTAGCTTACCACACTCTTAATGAGGCATACTGTCTTTCTGGAAGAACCTGAAAACACTGTACATCTCTTAAGAGTTAATACTCACACTTCATTTCTTGTGTGTCACTTATGATCCTCCCTTATTTCTACCTCTTCCTTGCAACAATGGCTGCACTCTTCCTACGCATTCCACCTATTCCCTCATTCTCTTCTTTGCTTACCTGATAGGAATCTAACACTGAGAGTCTCAACCAGTTGCTTTATAGAGTGGGGGGACACTTGTGTTGAGAGACAGATGAATAAGTCCTCCACATCTACTGCCCCTCCCCAGCCCCAATATTGCACAAGTGAGAAACATTATTCACTAAGGCAGCCATCCTGCCCATATCCCAGACGGGTACAGCAGAATATGAATATGATCTAAACTAAAGAGGGTGCGAATAAATACACTCACAGTGAAACAACACACATGCATGCAAAGGACACAAAGCAAATATGCAATCAACATGAAGAACACGAACACTGGGTCAAATATGCATTTGTACACAAAGAACATTAACTGCATCAATTTTGACCTGTATAATACTAACATAAGCAATGTATATGCTGAATGCAACTTGAACGACATGCATAGCTTGCTAACATAGAAATGCAACAGTAATGGGCAGCCATCTTTTCCAAAATGGAAGCTGTAGTACACTTCAAGTAAACAAAAGGCCTCAAGGCTTCATGAGAACTCCAAATGTTGAAACCACAGATCCGCGTAGAGATCAGACAGTAGCTACGCTGACCCAGCCAAGGTTACTGAGAAATTAAGGCGGGTCCTGGCAGCTCAGAGGGAACACGAGATAACAATTCCCAAGGCACAAGCCATAGATGTTCTTATGATTCATTAGAATAACAACCAGCCTTTGAAAGCCAGGTGCATGATAATTATAAGCCCTGAGACTTCCTAGGGAATGGATCAAGAGTCCCCCCAATTGTAGAAAATACCATAACACTCACGCTAAAATGAGCTAAATATCCCCATTATTGCAGGGTGAAATAATTCTAAACATGGTCTCATCACAAATGCCCCACAATTGAAGAGCACTGTCTATTCATTAGCAATTAACACTAATAGGACACATGCCTCACTCCTTATGCATATTACCAGACACAAGGTGCTATACAAGGTTAACTAGAAAGAAGTCGCTCTGGCTCATGCCCCTGGAATATAGGATGGTATATTTTTTAAATGAGAGGAAAGCAGTCCGCAAACCTCTCTCCCCCTACTCCCGCCTGGCTCATGTCTTGACGACCTGTCAGTTGTCCAAGGTTGGTCAGTAGAATGCCAACCAATCAAGACCCCCAGTAATAGGCTGGCCAGTAAGTGCTGTGCCAAACAATTATATATTGTGGAGATCACATGTATTTAGTATTATCAATTTAGAGGTGCTCTCAGGAAAATCCATCAGATTGTGATTATCCAATCAGATGTTTAACCTGTACAGAATGTGTATATAGTCAATTCCCTTAACCAATCCCCTCACCTGGGAAGGTTTTGGTAAATAAGATTGTAGTGTGACATCAGTCATGATAATTGTTTGCCTGAAAAGATGATGTTTTGCATAATAGCAATTGAGAGCGACATGCCTTTTATGCTGTCCCTGCTTTACATTGGATGTTAATACATCTGAGTTTTGCCTTTCACTTTGGCTATTTCCATTCTTGAGTTGTTTTTTTATGGCTCTTGATCCTCTGCATAAAACTTTGGTTTTCCATGCCATCATTACAGATGGTTGCAGAGATGATGGTTACCTAGGCGTAGTCGGATTGTCGAGGGTTGACTACGAGGTAACCTGTGAAGACCGGTATCATGTGTGAACAGAGAGATGTCGACAGAAGCCCCCTTGGCGATTGGGGGACTCGATATCGAAGAAGACCCTCAGCTGATCCACAGAAGTAAGTATAACATCAGCCTGGAAAAACAAGGGGGTGTTTTTTTATTTGGTGGGAATTGCGATGAAGTGAAAACATTTAAAATGATGAGATCGCTTCTGAAAGGGTCAGGAAAGACTTTGCAATACACCTTCTTACAATATAATAATGATGAGATAGCTTCTGACAAGGTCAGGAAGGAGTGCTTAGTAAACCTCTTTACATGGTAATAATAATACAGAGAAAGATAACCTCACCAGGTTTTGGGAAGACAGCCATAGTGTATTTATTTGTGTAGTGATTCCTGGCACCAGCCTTGTGTTGTAAGGCAGTTTAGGTTTTGTGAAAAGTGAATATTTGTTTATATTGGTGTATATTGTGGAGAACAAGAAGTTGTGGTATGGACCGATAGAGTGGGACTGATGTGGAGGCAGTGCGGTGAAGTTGCTCAGGGTGAGTGGCGACAGTGGTGTCACTCAGAAGATTTGGAGGGAACAGCGAGGAGGATCTGCTTGAAGCGAATGGCATTTGTGGTATTGTTTTGAAGTATTGGATGATGTGTCTGGCATGGTCTCGCATGGCATGGTCTCGCAGAGAGATGCATAAGAGAAGTATTGTTGGGGAAGGGTGTGAGAAAAGAGGTAAAAAGAGAGTGAGAGGTAATTGAAATAAACATCAGATAACTATATTGGTAAATCAAAACAATGACGTATTATCATGGGGGACACTCCCATTATTTATTTGAGTAAATAAGTACAAGAACAAAATCCTTAAGTATCACAGCCAATCGGTGAAGAACACTGGGGGCAAAATGTTTATGCCCTGGCCACAAGAGGGCACTCACTCCAAGTCAGTACTGCAACACATGTGCACATATTTACATGCTGCATATAAAGGGAGGCAGTTGCAGAATTGAGTAGCCATTTTGGAACTGTGGAAAATGTAAAGGGAGGAGGTGGACGAGCCACTTGCAAAAAAATAGATGCTCAATCAGCATGATGACAGGGACACAGCACCCATAGCTCCTCCTCCTTCCCAGAGCAGTGATCCGCCATTAGAATAACTGGGATTATACCTATTATTAGAGTTACAAGCAGCAGCAGGATTGACTAATCCCATATATGTGCATTCCATGTACAGTAGTGAAGACATAAATTGTGAAAATATAAATAAACTAAGACTAGTGTCCAGATGCATGGAATTTGATGAGCACTGTGATTCACAGGTAAAACCGGCAGAAGCAGATGAGGAGTTCCACAGAGAGAAAGGAAGAAAGGGCAGTAAGGACAAGATGGCGATTGTCCCGAATGAATGGGTAGGAGGACAAATAATTCTTAAACTAGATGGGAAGGGTATGGATGACTGTAAAGAACGGGAAAGGGAGGTTAGAGGAAGACAGGAGAAAGAAGAGGAGGAGAAGAAGGAGCAGGAGGAGAAAGAAAGAGAGATAGCGAGGGACCGAAAGAGAGCGAGAGAGAGAGCGAGAGAGAGAGAGAGAGAGAGAGAAGAAATGATGAAAAATGAGAAAGAGAGAAGAAGCAAGAGGCAGATCAGGAAAGGGGGAAGAGACGAGAAGAAGAAAGAGAAAACAAAAGACAAAGAGATGCAGAAAGGGAAAGAACATGACAAAAGGAGGAAGAGAGGGACAGAGAAAGACAAAGAAAAATAGAAAGATGCAGAGAAAAACTGAGAAAAGAAGTCAATGATATTATCAGGGAACGTATAGTCCTACAGAAAGAGAGAAACAAGATACAAGAATAGAAAGAGAGAGAGAGAAGCTTAAAAAGACACTGCAGGGAAGTAGATACACATTCCTGAGAAACATACTCTTCCAGCTGAAGGAGAAGAAGGGGCCATACAGAGGAGGGTTAGTAACCTATCAGAAGCCAGGAGCAGACGGGATGATACCAACAGCATGATGTGGAGTAGAAAACGGTCTTCACAAGGTGGAGGAAGGAAGGAATGTATTGGTGGAAGTGATGAGTGGAACATAGAGGTTGAGTCCCCTTGGAAGACTAGACTTTGAAGACAGGGAAGATGATGAAGGGGATGAAAGTTATGATACTATGTTTGAATATGAATAGAGAGAGAGAGAGGAAATTAGAGAGGAAGAGGCCACTCAAGTCCCGTCTACAAGAATGGAAATAGGTAAAGAGATAGTGTGGGTAGACTTGGAAGAACCAGTAAGGAGGCCAGAACCCAGTCAATACTGAAAACGTGATCAATTAGCATAGAGGACAAAACACAGCATGTAAATAGGTTGAGAGTTTACTAGTCTGAAGAGAATTACAATGACAGGCATGGTGACAAAGGCAAAGGAAGCGGCTGTGCTCAGACACGATGTTGGGTTTACACAGTTACCCCATTGTTAGAGAAAGGGGGGGGTACTGCCACAATATATTCCATGGCCACAAATGGGCAAAATAAATTTGGTTTGTAAATTGCCAACACTGATATTGGGGCGGGCAAATGGATTTATGAATTAGAGAGAATGACAACGGGGATGAACTTAGCAGTAGGTGATAAAAAAAACATGCTCCCTGCCATACTAGGGGAGCAGTCAGACGACATTTGGACACGGGTGGGCTATCCTGGAGTAATGGCACAAAATACTGACCATAATGGATCACTCTTCTTTAATAATTTTCGAGCTAATGTATGGAGGGCTCTGAAGGTTCAGTACCTAGGCTCATCAGACATGAGTGCTCTTATGAATTGGAAAAGGATAGTTGATGAATATCCGACAATGTATATTCAGGAAATTCAAGAAAAATGGAAGCTAGAAACGAGAGAACTGTGGGATAAAACAAAACAATCTTTTATCACATTTTATTCCAGGGGCTGCCTGATGCAGTGCAAAGGCAATTGAAAATGTTTGTGGGAATGGAAGTGAAGCCATGGGCAGAGATTCAGCTTACAATCATTCACCATTGTCGGTTGAACAAAGAGAAGGACAGAAAAAAAGTTGAGGACAGAAAGATGGAGGAACTAATGCTATTTCACAATAAAATGTCAAAGTTCTCAGTAGAAGGGATACAATTGACAAGTGGAGGAGAAAGGTTCAATACAAAAGGATCACAGCAGGTACAACTAACAACTAATGGAAACTTTGCAGGAAGGGGAGAGTACAATTAACTCCCAAAAGGGTGAGGGTTTGCACCCAGGGGCAGAGGGGCTGGATTTCAGGCTCCACAAGAAGGAGAGTGTACTGGGGGACAACCTAGATATGCGGGATGGACACAGCAATATTGGACATGCGGGAAGAAGGGGCACATTTCACAACAATGTAGAAGCAGAGACGTGATGCAGCAGACTTGCAAGCAGCTGACCCATGAGGGGGGACAGCCTACCCCCCACCATATAGCACAGAGCCATGTGAATATTATGCCCAAAATCACGAGCAGTATCAGACACAAGCACCAGTCACACACCAGACACAGCAGACACAGCAAAGCATGCCGCCCCAAACACAGCAAGCAATAATGCATACACAGCAAACCCTGATAGCAAATACGAATACAGATACAGGCACCAGCATACCAGAATGCAGTGACACCATGGAACACAAACATATTGCCATAAGGAGCCACACCTAGGATAGGAGGAGTGACAGTAGTGGGGGGAAATCCTGTTACGGGCACAGGACTGGACATATAGCCACAATAGGACAGCCCACAGAGAGACATGATGTGTTCCATCCAATCTGTTACACCAGACCGACAAGAGGAACCAAGAGTCTGGGCACCCGTAGGCGAAAAAACATTTTCCTTTTTAGTCGATTCTGGGGTGACTGGATCCTGTGTTAGAGAAGGGAGATTTCCAATGTCAGTCATTGCTATGAACGCACAAGGATTTTCTCAGGCGACAACTACAGTTCCTTTTACTGATTAATTACCTATTACCATAGGAGAACACAACCTTTCCATGCCATTATTATATTCCCACAAGGCACCAGTTAACATATTGGGGAGAGATTTGATGAGCAAATTAAACATGATAATATAATTTACTGACTAGGAAATAATATGTTCTATACTAGGAAATCATTATGTAAATGCACAAGTATGTATTACAGCATTTTTAGGCCAGGAAGCACAAAGAGGTGTGCCTTTAGACCCGGAGGTATTCCTTTATGGAGTACACATGTTGTTAGCATGGCTTCCAAGAATACAGAACAAACTATTCTGATTCCTGAAAGAATTTTTGTTTCAACCAGAAGTACCCACGGACGTGGAGGTAGGGCATATAATTACAATGAGTTAGAAGCAGCAATAGTGAGGGATGACAAAGTAATTTTGCATGGAGTGCACAAGGAAGGGATAAAGTGGAGGACAGTGATGGCTCTTGATGAAGGGCATAGACTGACTGATTTAACAGATTAATACCTGTTTACAGAGGATGACTCAGTTGATGAAATGTTGTTCAACATAAGCCTTACCTATCAGTTAAAAATTGAAAACAGGGAGATACCTCAGAGAATGTCACTAGTAAGAAAGTTACCATCTTTTTGCCAGTAAGATTCGGCACGAGTACCAGGCACATTGTGGATGAGCAATCCATATGATGTTGGTTGATTAAAAGGAATAGGGACAGTCAAGATTAAATTGAAGCAGGTATCTATTTTACCTTGAGTAAGGCAGTACCCTATGTCAACAGAAGCTGATGAAGCTATTTATGACACCATTGCTGCCTTAATGCGACAGGGAATATTAGTTCCATCAGAATCCCCATGCAACACGGCTGTGGACCCAGTGAAAAAGGCAACAAGTGTGTCATGGAGATTTATTTAGGAGTTACACCCCCTAAACAATATAGTTAAGGCCGTGTTCCCATTGGTCCCAAACCCAGACCCAATATTGTTCAATATCCCACACAAAGATAAATATTTTACAGTGATTGATTTAAAGAATGCCTTCTTTTCAATCCCACTCCATGAAGAGTCTCAAGATTCGACCTTGTTTACCTATTGTGGGATCAAGGTAAAACATACCATTTACCCTTGGGGTACTGCGAGTTACCTTTGGTCTTCAACCAAGTGCTCCGGATAGATTTGAGTGACATATAGACTGACAGAACAGTAATGCAATATGTAGATTACATTTTACTGTGTAGCAAAACAGAGGACGAGTGCAAGAGAGACTCAGTACAGCTGATGACATTATTGGCAGAGAAGGGATAGAAGGTGGACATAGAAAAAAATGCAATATTGCCAGGAAGAAGTATTATACATAGGTTAGCTAATATCAAAAGAAGGAAGGGAAGTGATGACTGAATGAGCAGAAGCAATCATGAAGACATCCAGACCAGAGCCAGTGAAGGGATTACAGCAATTTCTAGGTCTTTACAATTATTGCATGGCGTGGAATTTTGGCTACAGCACGTATGTCAGACCCATTTTAAAAGGATTCAAGGAAGCACACAAAGACAACAGTGACATAGACTGGACAGGCAAGATAATAGATGCCAGCAAAGATAAGGTGGGGTCTAAACCAGGTAATGGGCGCGCGTGAGCTGATAATCAAGATTAAGCCCTGATATGAGATAGAGATAGCTGCAGATCCCAGCACTGATTAGGCTAACCCCTGCCTAATACTAAACCAAGTTAACTAGAAGATGTGTCATTATGAAATGTGCCTGTCCCGATTTGTATATATAGAGCTATTGTCACATAATACAAATAAGCATAGAATATTCAATAGATCAACTTGATTTATTAAGAATGTTTAAGGTTTGTCCTAAGGTTTTGCCAACATGTCTTTATAGACAATCAATCACAACAAAATCAATCAAAAGAAAATATTAATCTCCAACAGCATCCAATTATTATCAACAAATAATGTGGAATATTAAACAAAATTCAATTTGTATCAAAACAAGGGGAGACAAAATATAGGGATACAGAAAGTAAGTGGGTGCTGGGAAAAGGAATGGGGAAAGAAAAAGAAAAAGAGAAAAGAAACAAATTATCTAACAATCACTTGCATGGTTAAACCCTCATCTTGAAATTTGGCCTCTTTATGTTTCCAATCAATAACATCGTATATGTCAAAATTCCTAATTGCTTTAGTTATAACAGATTTGCAGATTTCCAAAAGAATGTTTATAACTATTGTCTGTTTTTTAACCTTTTTTCCAGATCACAGGATATCTGTAAAACAAACCCAGTCTCAATGGCAAGGGCCATAATTATATTAATAGATAGTTACTCTGAAGGTTCAAGACCTCTCAATGTTGGGAGTCTCCAACATCTTGATATGTTAAATTGACTGATTCCCAAATGTTTTAAGATTCCAAGTTTTGTAATGATAAACAGTAGACAAGTGTCTGACTTTATCAGATCACAAAATATTTGGAAAATACTCCGGACCTCATTAAAGAGACCTATGGTTCTATTGATGCACAGCTATTCTGCAGGGTCTAAACAGCCCATACAACAAAAGCTGACTCATTCTCCAAACACATAATATACTTCTCCTGGCACTCTGAATATCCCACTGTGCACAAGAGCAGGATACTTAGTGATAATTGGAGACATTTACATAGTAATCAATTTGTCAGATGAAGTAGCCACTTACCATAAAGACTATTTTTGTGGTCCCTTATTGGATAATCGGAGTGTGAATAGCTGTGGTTAGACAAGTCCCAATGGTTCTGGAGATGAATAATTGCAAATATGTCTCAAAGCTTCCCTGAGCACTGGGGTTCAGGCATTAACAATATTCTTGTACAAGGTTGTGATGCCTCTATTGTTATTCACCTTAGATTATGCTATTGAGTCTTCTGAAAAGACGTCACACATAATAAGTTCCTGCAATTATTAGAACTTTGATTCTTGGGTCTTAAGTAAATGTTGTGGGTTTCCCTACAAACCTAATGCAAAATGTTTGAAATAACTAGTGTGTATTCCCCCAGTTGCTTAGGTTGGTAGTTTCTTACCTCAAATTTTTACCACTAGCGTAATCATTGTCGAGCACATCCTCAGTGAAGGTCTCAGTCCCCGTCTGGCCTCTGTGTGCAATTTTGCGTGGGTGCCATTATTATAATGTTTATTTGTATTATGTGAAAATAGCATACAAATCAGAACAAGCACACTTGATACTGGCCCATAGTAGATGCCTTCGATGAACTAAAGATAGCATGGGTGCTGTGCTCATTGCTAGGGATCCCTCATTACAATGCAAATTTATTTTTATTTTTTTCATTCTAACCGATTTGTGATGAGCTGTTCTTAAACAAAAAAAATACAATGTGGCACAACAATTAGCGTTATACAGCAGACACAGTAATGGGAGAACAGGCGTTCGCGGCAGCAGCCTTCACGATTTAGAAATCTGCCATCATAACCATGGGATGTGGTTTTACTTTATATGTTGAACATGCCCTATTTGTAATTCTGAAAAAGCCCAAAAATACTTTTACCACACAGCGCGCCTACGGGAATTAAGTCATTATATCAAACCCATGGATCAAAATTGTTAGATGCAGAGTAGTGAACCAGCTACATTTATAGCAGAACCAGTGGAGGAGGGGGTTTACATGCACAACTGCACTAAATACATTGAATACTATGATCAGATAGCACATGTCCAAGAAAATTCCCTAGGAGGGTGGGCCATCCTCTTCATTGACAGGTCCTCATCCTAGACCAAAGCATGGGAGAATGGCGTAGTGGGAGAGCAGTAAAAGCAACTGTGACTGTCAGCTTTGAGCATTTTTCAGATCAGATCAGATATGTTCAAAGGTAAAAAACTATGCCAAAATGAATGAGATTTTAGTCGAATATCAGGATGAAATCAAGTTACGTAAATTCAGGAAATTTTATAGAGATGAAAAAGATTATCTAAATGATAGAGTATACACCTATCAACCTAAATATGATGGGGACCAATCACAAATAGTCACGCCTACAACGTCACCTGTCACATCTGACACAGACTCAGAAATTGAAACCACTACTAACCCTAACATTGAGGGAGAACAGATCAATGCAGAAGGGTCTCGTCATCTCAGACGAGGTTTTCTGGCAGAAATTAAAAGATATAAGAAAGGTAACCAATCTATCTATAACTCTCAAAATAAACAAGTCCGATTTCTCAAAAATGTCCCTTTAGGACGCAAAAATCTACCTACTCCAACAACCTCAGAGGAGGAAGAGGAAGAGGAGCAAGGAGGAGAGGACGAGAAAGATACAAACAAAAGACTCACCAGATCCAGTTTCAAGAAAACCAAACCGAAATCTATACTAAAAGTCTAGTTATCAATTTGTCTGATAAACACCTCTCATCACTACAACAATCTGTACTTAATCAAAACAACCTTGTTCTTTGTCACTAATAAATCAGTTTAATATCTCTGTGATTAATTCCCCATCATTTTTGTTTAAATTATCCACATCAGTGTTCTTATGTTGGTTACCAAGCGCAGCCTGTGTAGATAGTAATTCACAACAATTTGATATTTTTCAGATCAAGCAGCAGTATGAGTAGCACTAATTTTGGCATTCGAAGCACATGAAAATGAGGCGGTAACTGTCTATTCCGACTCTACCTATGTGACATCAACAGTACATGCATGACTGTCACGTTGGAAGAGGCATGGATTCTTACACGCAGGCAGCTCACCTGTGCAGCATGTACCATTTTTAACAGGCTGATAGATGTACTACAACTCATATCGGGCATCGCTATGGTGAAATGTGCAGCTTACACCAGAGGTGCAGATTTGATTTCTCGTGGTAACGAGGCTACTGAACTTGAAGTGAAAAGAGCAGCCTATTTTTCCGAAAGATCTAATATTGCGACTACACTGAATGAATAAACATGTGCACGTAAAATGGTGATGAAAGAGGGTTTTAATACACTACCCATAGCCCACATTATAGAATAACATGGGAGAACACCACAGACAAGCAAGAATAATGGAAATTAAGATGGTGCTCATTGTCTGCCACAGATGTAATGTGATAGCAGGGCGGCATTAGAAAACCAGTGATGCCTCTTGGGGAGCTCAAAATAGCATTAGACCAATTGCATTACACAGCACATGCATCAAGAGATTGTCCTGCATTAACAATCTCAGAGTGTTGGTTTATTCCAAATTTGGCAGAACATGTTTCTGAACTTGTAGTGAATTGTCTGACTTATAAGGATATTACTACTGGACATACTTAGTGATTAGTGAGAGTAGCAATACTCCATCCTTCTGGACCATTTCAACATTTACATACTGACTATGTAGATATGGTCCCAAATTTGCAAAGACTGTAGATATATGCTAGTAGTTATTTCTACCTTTTCCTGATGGATTGAAGCAACACCGTGAACACATCTGGATGCCACATGTGCAACGACGTTCCTTGTGCATGAGGTCTTCCCAAGGTGGGGAGTATGCAAGGTACTTTGATCCGACAATGGACCGCATTTTGTAAATGAAGTATTTGAGCACATTACTATTCTGTTCATTTGCATATCACCCAGAAGCAAATGGTGTTTGTGAATGTTTCAATGGCCTCCTACAAGGGTGCATTCCCAAGTTAAAAGTGACATGAAAAAAGGTTGGCTCCAATGCCTTCCTTTAGCCCTATTTGCATTACGCAATCAGCCTGGCTCTGACCATCACATTGACTTGTCATGAGCTGGTAATGGGACGCTGACTGCACATACCCCTTGCTCCTCACTCTCAAGCTCTCACTGATGCACAAAATGTTGCTCGTGTGCTAAGAAGTGAAATGCACAATTATCTGATGGCTATGACAAAGAGTGTTAAATGTATGTCTCGACAGCTTCCAGCGTGGTGGGGGAGTCAAAGAATACAGATGAAGCAGACAAACAAATTGATCCTGCAGCCATTCTCAAGCTCTTAATTCTATTCCCCGGAGGTTCAGTGCTTTGCAGAAACTTTACTAGACAGTGGCACAAGCCCCATTTTAACAGATTCTTTGCAGTGAAAGCAGTTAACCCGACAGCACAAAGGAGAGACTCCCAGCCTGCCATCCCAGAGTGTGAAGGTGAAGAAGAAATGAGAAGAGTCCAGATGAGGTGTCCATGGGGAGCAACAAGAAGAATAAAACACATTAATTCCTTTAGAGGCACATAAAGAATTTTACTAACATTACTATAGGGACGCGTGCATGAAACAGAAAGTAACATTGAAACATTGGAAAAAGAGTAACAAATGTTTCCTTTCACAATCTCCTATTTGATTAATGTTTATCTTTTTTTAGGCGTTCTGAATATTAGCCTTGCTCTTTTACTATTTAACACAAGGCCTATTTTATTTTTTAAAGATGTTTTCTTGCCATATAAATACAATTTATCCTGTGAAAATTGACCTTTTGGAGAGACTGAAAAGAACGGTTTGAGCGTGGAAAGAATGGGATTTTTCTATACTGTTAGATATTTAGTTTTGGCACATAGGAGAAATAATATGTCAAGTTATTTACAAAAGGTAGACACATTAGCAATCATGCCTATAGCAACATTTTTTGAATTTTATAGACTATTTGATTATCCTTCAGGCACCAAGAGAATTGGTCTTTTATAATGTAGCCAGACAACTATATTGCAATATCACTCCTATCACAATGACAGATTAAATTGTAACCCAAGAATCCCCTGTAGTACCTACGCAGATGAAGAGACTAAAAAGAGAATCATTGGAAGACTTTGAGCACATGAACACGTATGTTACCAGTTCGGCTCAAGTGACTAATACATTGTGGTATCAGCACATGAGCCGAGTGCAGAGAGAGACGTCTGAAGAGAGCTGTTATGTGTGCCTTTCTGTACCCGCAGACACAACAAATTGCCTAATGCACCTTGCACTTTGTATGACTAGAGGACAATGTCAGGGTCAGACAGCTTCACTAGAGTGAGTGAACAAAGCAAAGTCCCCACAGGAGGATAATTATATAAAGGAGCTAAAAATATGAAAAAGGCCAATACACAGGACACAGTGATCTGATATATGGCATCCGAGACAAATTGAACAGGGATTAGAATAGAAGAAAACAAAATACTACCGTGCAATGCTAAGAAAGGGAAAGAAATACCTGGATGTTTTTGGGTTGGATAAATAAAAGAAACACACCTGAAGGACGGGTCAAAGGATTTGTGGTGTGCAAGGCACTAACACTCCTGGATCAGTTTGAGGATGCTGTGCTAAATGTAAATAAAGTATATCTTGAAAGGTGGTGTAAATTTAGAACATTACTCATTGCGGTCACGTTTTCACCTAGTACACCTGTGCTGCCAATATTATGATTGTCATGTGTATTTATTGTAATTGACGATTTACAAGCTTTCTCATCGAAACTTGTCCTACTAACATGGTGTCTAGTATAGTCTTGCAATTAGCCTTAGCCGCACATCTTCTAGGCCTGCCATTGTTGTTTGCAGTAGACAGTATATTCCCAGCCATATCAATCATTGTCTCATGCCTGCCACAATCTCTATTCTAATGCCGTCATTGCTCTAACCTTGACCTTTGTTACCTGTTGCATCGCATTATTGCCAATCTCCATGCCTGTGCCTTATCATTGCCATGACATCAGCCCGCTTCATGCTATGCTTTAATTAATGTTGTCGACCGGTTCATGCCAGTCCCTTTCAGGTTGCACTTACCAATCTGTGTCACTTAGCTGTAACTGAGTCCCCTATGTGCTGTACCATCTTTTGATACTGGAATTGGAAGGATGTTAAACCTAGTAATACTGCTTTGCACTATGGCTGCTGCCATGTATGTGAACTCTAGAAGCCAAGAACACATTGCTCAGTCACTAGGACCCATCCTAGACCCCAGCCTGCTAACCCTTACAAATACTGCGCTCACGAATCCATCCATATACTACAGAGCCCTAGAGACAGCATCCTACGCCTCTCTACCATGTGCCACGTCCAATAGAAATGACAGACTCCGTGCCAGATTAACTAAACTATATGAACCTTTGAGAAGATTCCTTCCGGCCACTAACCTTAAAACTGACCATAAGCCTAGCCTGAGACCCAGCCACTTAAAGTTGTCTCCTCCACTGGCCATCTCGAATATGAATACCCATCAGCTTAATAACTATAAGCTTAAGTCTTGCAATAATAACTCTGACAAACCCATCCTAGTCAACAAAGAATCTGCTGAGACTCCCCCTCTTAAAGGGGCGCTTCTCAATGCAAGATCGCTTGTCGCCCATGCTACCGACATTGCCGACCTTATCAATGAAGGCAACCTGGACTTCCTTGCAATTACGGAAACATGGCTCCATAATGCAGCAGGACCCGCACTTATGCTAGATCTCCCTGATGGCTACACTATAGTAAGACAAGACCGAGACAAGGCCGGGGTGGCGGTATTGCCATTATTTCTAAAACTGGTCTTGGCCTTAGACTAGCACCTACTCATCTGTCTCAATCATGTGAAGTTCTTACTGCCAAATTTCAGACAAATAACTCACAATCACTCACTATTCACCTAATATATAGACCGCCTGGCCCTCTTGGTTCCTTAAAGGAAGATCTGCATAACATAATCTCAAATAACCTTAAACCTACCTCGCAACTACTCCTATTAGGAGACTTTAACTTAGGTTTTAACGACCAAATGGATAAAAATGCAACAGATATAGTCAACACAATCAACGCACTAGGCCATTCCTAAAAAGTCAACAAACCTACCCACCTAAAAGGGAGAACACTGGACTGGATAGTGGACTTTAACTGCTCAGTTAGTATCTCCTCCATCCTGCCATTATCGTGGACAGACCACTTTCTGGTGTCATTCCACCTATCTACTATAAGACCCACTCCATTGGTTCAGCCATTAGCGCCACCATGCTCAACTAGAAGCAAAAAAAGTATCACTGTAGAGAAAGTTATCCCTGCTATCCTGCCCACCCTCAATGCATTGCCAGAAAATCTTGATCCGAGCATCCTAGTTCAGGAATTTAACAATATTATGCTCACCACACTGGACGAAATTGCCCCTGTCAAACTCAGACCTAGCAAACCAATAGCCCATTTAAACAAATGGTTCACACCACAACTTAAAGACCTTCGCATCTTAAAGAATAAAAGTGAAACCAATTGGAGACTTTGTCCCTCTAGTGAGAACAAAGCTAAATTAACCTCACTTTCCACACATTATAAGAAGGAAATTTGCTGGGCAAAGCGTAATTCCTAAAATGAGCGTATTGCCAACTCTAACTCTAGTATGAAAGAACTCTTTTCCATACTCAAAGAACTAGAGTCCCCAATTGCTATGCCCGATGTCTGCACCAAGGACAAATCCTGGTGTGCAGACATCCAACATGCCCTAGCCAATACAATTAACACACTCCAAAATAAAATTCAACAAAAAAAGAAGTACTGAATTTACAGCACTCGCCCAATACCCTCTTGCCTAATGTTTTACCACCGACACATAATACTACCTCCACTTTTCTAAAATGTCTATCCTGGAGGCAGAAAAAAATATCCTGTCATTGAAGCCTTCAAACTGCAAAGGTGATATCTGCCCAGCACAATTAATAAAAGATGCTGCCAGAGAACTATCCCCATTAATCACTAAATTGATAAATGCCTCATTTGACACAGGTACCATCCCTGCTAACCCCAAACAATCATGGGTGCTCCCCCTCCTCAAGAAACAGTCATTAGATCCTCTTATTCCCACTAATTACCAGCCCATTACCATGGTCCCATTTCTACTCTAAATAATGGACAAAGCTGCCTATATCCAAATTCAAAAACACCTTGAACTGCACAAACTCCTAGGTAATGGACAATCTGGTTTCCGCCCAGTACACAGAACAGAGACAGCCTTAATCGACCTAAAGTCCCAAATAGACGAGCAGAGAGACAAAGGGAGGACAGTACTGTTGCTCCTACTTGATCTCTCTGCCGCATTTGATCTGGTCAATCACAAGGTCCTATGCTGTCACCTTGATTCTGCTGCCCACTTCTCCACTGGAGCCATCAAATGGATTGAGTCCTTCCTGAGTGAGAGAACTATGAGAGTCTTCTCCCCCTCAGCAGCCGCTGACCCAACACCCATCCTATGCAGTGTTCCCCAAGGTTCTTGCGTCTCGCCAACCCTTTACAATATATTCACTAAGCCACTGTTTGACGATCTGGAACATCTGGGTATCACCTACACTAATTACGCTTGTGATACTCAGATTCTCCTCCCGCTTTCTGGGGATTACATTACAGACACAGGGTTAGTGAACAAAGTATACCTTATCATCCAAGCATGGATGGCCACGCATGGCTTGTGCTTGAACGATGATAAAACCGAGCTAATAATGCTGGGCTCATAGGCCAACATTAAACATCTAGGCCAAGAATTTTCCTCTTTTAATATTGACAGGAACACCATCAAAGTCTCTAAAGTGGTAAAATCCCTTGGATTCTACTTGGATTCCACATTGTCCTTTGATAAACAGATCGAATCCCTTACCTCCTCTACAGCCTACACCTGCAAGTTACTTAGAGCTGGTAAGCCATTCGTCTCTGACAATAGCTGCTTGATCCTGGCCAGAGCCCTAATACTCTCCAGAATTGACTACTGTAATGCCCTATACAGTGGTGCTAATAAATCTACCACCCAAAAGCTCCATACACTACAGAACAATGCCCTAAGAGCAGCCCTAGGCATAAATTAAAAAAAAACACATCTCCTCCTTGAGACGCCAGCACAAATGGTTATCTACATCCAATAAAATACAACTAAAAATGTTTTCCTTGACCTACAAAGCCCTCAATAACGCAGCCCCCAGCTACCTTACAGATAAACTCCAGAAACGAACCTCTCTTAGACCTACCAGAACTGGGAATGGTAATGGTCTGACCATACCTAAATATAAGCTCACCACTATCGGTGGTAATAGCTTTACTGTAAAGGCAGCTAAATTCGGGAATTCACTGCCTCAAGATCTGAGAGCTGACCAACCCTACCTACACTTCAGAAAAAATTTAATAAAATACATTATCGCCACTGACCCTTAGTCCCCCAGTACCTGTTGTGGACCTGCCCACATCTGAAGAGACCCTCTTACCCTGCATTAATAGTGTATTAATGCATTATATCTGAAGATCATGTGTATTCTAGTCTATCTGTGTGTAATCTAGTCTACCTGTGAGCCTAATTGTTATACAAAGGGCTTTCCTTTTGTAATATATATTTTTTGTACAGTGCTTATTGTTTATTTCTGTAATTACATAGGCCATTTCTAGTCCCTGCCCCTATTTTGTACATTGTGTATGTCTTGTAAGCATGTAAATATTGTATTTTGTGCACATTTTGCAACCTTGTAAGCTTTGCATTTCCATACTGCTGCGTCCTTTTACTTACGAGTCTGGTGCGCATAACAAATAAATAAACAAACAAACAAACAAACATGAGGCAAAGATGTGGAGGGACTGGGATAGATACTACCCCTGAAAAATGTTACCCTGTGCTTCTGAAATAATGGTACAGTACACGTTGGAAGGAATAATGGGTGCTGATGCATTTTTGATATACCAGGCATGAAAACAGGAACAGCAGTACTGATGGACCACTATTGGGCCTGTAATAGCAAAGCATATATGCCGATGCCCTCAAATTGGGAGGCATATGTTCCATAGTACTCATATGTACACCAGCTCTATAAGTACCCTAGAGTAAAGTACAAATTGGCAACTTCACCCAAATGAATGCACATTTAAGAGACAATAGTTCCCTTTCCCTCAAAAGCAGTAAAAGTGAACATTGTTTTTTTGGCTAAATCAATAGAGGCCTATGATAAGATACCGGATGAACGTAAGTTATTTAGTCGGATGGCAATGTTCTTTATTTCCTTCTTTGCTCTTGGTCTGCAGGCATCTACGAATGCAACGTGTTTACCAATAACTGGATGGGAGTTGTTGCAAACAATAAATGCAACTGTGAAAGGCTTCAACACCATAAAAGAGGAGCTGAGGGCCATAATACTTATGACCCTCCAGAATAGGTATGTCTTTGATCTAATAATGGCCATGGAGGGTGGCTTGTGCGCAAAAATTGAGTCTTCTTGTTGCACGTGCACATCTTCTCATAATGGGGGAAATTAAACCCTCACAGAGGTCATAGCCACTTCAAAAGATTGACACAAAAAAATGGTGGAGGAGGTGGATGAGCCTGAAAATGATAACTGTTTTAGTTATCTGTTTTCTGGGATACCCACCTGGCTAGCCAATGCATTTAAGATACTCCCAGCTATAATAGTATTCATACTACTAGCCTTCTGTGTTTTATGAGTAGCAATACATGGTTGCTAAAAGGCGGCCAAAGGAGCAGTTGGAATGGGAATAGTAAGAGGCCTGGATGCTCATGCACATGAGTATCCCCGAACAGACAACCTAACTCATATCCACTTAAGTGAAAGCCCTATTACCCCTCCAGGATCAAAATATGCTTAATCCCAAGACCTTTGCAATTATATTGGATGATGGGTATATTGCAATTCCAATGGGGAGTGCTGCTATATGACCTGGAGCGTGGACGAACACATAAGACGTGCAGGAACTTTAAGGGGGGTGACTTAAATATGGACACACAAAATAATTTATGCGAGGGAGGGACATCAAAAAGGGTGTGCTTGAGGACTCAACCAGAGGAGGGAATGTTGAGAGACAGATGAATATGTCCTCCATAGCTACTGCCCCTCCCCCACCCCAATATTGCACGGGTGGGAAACACTACTCACTAAGGCCGCCATATCACCCATACCCCAGATAGGTACAGTAGAATTTGAATATGATCTAAAGTAAAGATGGTGAGAATAAACAAACTTACAGTGAAACAACACACATGCATGTAATAGACACAAAGCAAATATGCACTCAACATGAAGAACACAAACAATATATCAAATATGCATTTATACAGGAAGAATATTAACAGCATCCATTTTGACATGATGAATGCTAACATAAGCAATGCATAAGCAGAATGCAACATGAATGACATGAATATATAGCTCACTAACAAAGAAATGCAACAACAAATCACAGCCATCTTTTCCAAAATGGTAGCCACAGTATGCTTCAAGTAAATGAAAGCCTCCAAATGCTGAAATCACTGAAATATCAGATCTATGTAGAGCTCAGAGAGTAGCTTTGCAGATGCAGCCAAGGTTACTGAGAATTTGGGAAGGGTCCAGATGGCTCAGAGAGAACACGAGATAACAATTCCCAAGGCACAGGCCATATATTCTTATGATTAATTAGAAGAACAACCAGCTTTTGTAAGCCAGGTGCAGGATAGTTTTAAGCACAAAGACATCATAGGGTATTGATCAATAGTGCCCCCACTGGTAGAGAAAACCATACAATATTTGCTAAAATAAGATAAAATCCCCATAAATGCAGGGTGAAAAAAATCCAAACATGGTCTCATCACACGTGACCCATAATTGAAGAACATGTATATTCATTGCCATTGAACACTGATGGGACACCTGCCTCACTCTTTACACATAGTCCCAGCCACATGGCGCCATGCAAGGTTAACTACAAAGAATGTTCTCTTGCTCAGGCCTACGAATAAGGTATGATATATTTTTTTATTGAAAGAAAAGCAATTGTCCAATGTTAGTCAGTAGAATGCCAAGCAATCAAGACCCCCAATGCTGGGCTGGCCAGTACGTGTTGCACCAATCAATTATATATTGTAGAGATATCATGTAATTACTATGATCAATTTAGAGGTGGTCTCAGTGGGAGCCATCAGATTGTGATTATCCAATCAGATGTTTAGCCCATATAGAATGTTTATATAGACAAAATCCCTTAACAAGTCCCCCACCCGTAGGTTTTTGTAAATAAGATTGTATTGGGACATGAGTCATGACGATTGTTTGCCTCAAAAGTTGATGTTTTGCAAGAGTGCTCTTGAGAGTAACAACCCTTTGTTTGTATGCTGTCCATGCTTGCGTTGTTGTTTTTGTTTGGCTCTTGATCCTCTGCATACAATTGGAGTTTTCCAGACCATCATTACACTTGTCAAAATAATACGGTGCCCCAAGAAACAAAAGTAAAACAAACAGTGTGTTTGTAAATGTCGGGAGATCTTCAGGGCTGGCCCTTGTTTGTTCATGGGTGAGTGGTGACTTATGCAGTTTTGCGGATACAGCCTGAAAATTCCATCATGCTGTGTAGCTTTTCAGCAACTCTTCCTGAAGATGCTTTAGCAGTTGCAACTTCTGTCTCCAGAATGCATTATGACCCTTTCATGCCCGTTTCTAAAGATACTTGAGGAGTTTTTGCAACCGCAATCAGCAGGCATCAAAATCCTTCCCTACCTATTTCTTAAGATGCTTGAGGACATCTTCCTCTCAAAATCGACAGGCTTCGTAATCCTTCCATGCCTGTTTCTAAAGATGCATGAGGAGCTCTGACACCCACAATCAGCATGAATCATAAACCTTCAATGCCTGTTTCTCCTTCCATTCCTGTTTCTGCCGATGCTTGAGGAGTTTTCACTCCCACAATAATCATGTATTGTTTGGTTTGATTTGGTTTTGGTATTTTTATATATATAGCATGCAAAGCCCTGAGGCATCCAGGCGCTTGGCATAAGAATATGGTTACAGTAAGTGCAATGAAACAATTACAAACCTAGTGTACATAAGCCAGGGAAGTGCAGACATTGAATATATACATTGGTGAGCTTACCTCTGGTTGCGGGAAGCTACATCAGGTACATAAAATCATAATAGGTACAAAGGAATATATACTTGGGAAAGCTCACCTCATGTTAGGGGGAACTACATCAGGTACATAAAATCATGATAGGTACAAAGGAATATAAACTTGGGCAAGCTCACCTCATGTTACAGGGAACTACATCAGGTACATAAAGTCATAATAGGTACAAAGGAATATATACTTGGGCAAGCTCACCTCATGTTACGGGGAACTACATCAGGTACATAAAATCATGATAGGTACAAAGGAATATAAACTTGGGAAAACTGACCTCATGTTACAGGGAACTACATCAGGTACATAAAGTCATAATAGGTACAAAGGAATATATACTTGGGAAAACTGACCTCATGTTACGGGGAACTACATCAAGTACATAAAGTCATAATAGGTACAAAGGAATATATACTTGGGAAAGCTCACCTCATGTTACAGGGAACTACATCAGGTATGTAAAGTCACAATAGGTACAAAGGAATATATAATTTGGAAAGCAGGGGCTACATCAGTATATGTGACCATAGGGGGTGGAGGGTGCACACAACACACGGTCGACCAAGGGGGTGGGTGGGTAGGCATACATACACATGGACAACCAAGGGGGTGGGTGGGGAGGCATGCATACATACGGGCAACCAAAGGAGTGGGTGGGGAGGCATGTATACACAAGGGCGACCAAGGGGGTGGGTAGAGAGGTGTGCATACACACGGGCGACCAAGGGGGTGGGTGGGGAGGCATACATACACACAGGTGACCAAGGGGGTGGGTGGGGAGGCATGCATACACATGGGCAACCAAGGGGGTCGGTGGGGAGGCATGCATACACATGAGCGACCAAGGAGGTGGGGGGGGGGCATGCATACAAAAGGGCTGCGGATCAGCGTACCGTGGTGAACAGGGGAAGACAGGGGCCAGGATCAGGACTTGGGAGGAGGGTGGGCCAAGCCTGCCGGTCTCCTCATTGGCCATGATGTAGAAGGCCATGGCCAATCCTGGGCCCCATACACCCCAGCCCCAGCACTCTTGTGCACGAACAAGGGGCACATCCATCTTGGTATGGCTAATACAGCAAGGATAGTATGTGAGCACTCGCACTAAAAATGAATAACGTTCTGTTATTGGGCTCAGATACAAAATTAGACAAAGGAGGATGTCCGTTTTCAAATTTTTGGGCATGCCAGACATAGTGGATGTGCACCCAGTGCACTAGAAAGCCATCAGGTGCAGGAAAAGATAAAAGCTGCAGCCGCTCCAGTGGCCGCAACTAGAAAGGAAGGATAGAGTCAAGGAGAGCACTTTGCATGGGGCCAGGATCGGGCCTGGGCAGGAAGGCCGGCCAAGCCTGCCGGCCTCCTCATTGGCCATGATGCAGAAGGCCATGGCCAATCCCTCAGTATTCCTTTCCCATTCTGTGAAAGTCAGACTGAGCTCTGGTTGTTCCTGGACCAACCAAATCTGATTCTTAAATTACAAGAAGCTGCAGCCGCTCCAGTGGCCGCAACTAGAAAGGAAGGATAGAGTCAAGGAGAGCACTTTGCATGGGGCCAGGATCGGGCCTTGGCAGGAAGGCCGGCCAAGCCTGCCGGCCTCCTCATTGGCCATGATGCAGAAGGCCATGGCCAATCCCTCAGTATTCCTTTCCCATTCTGTGAAAGTCAGACTGAGCTCTGGTTGTTCCTGGACCAACCAAATCTGATTCTTAAATTACAAGAAGCTACTGTTAATGACGTCGGGAAGTCATATGGCGATTACAGAGGTCAGGTTGCACTGAAGGAGCAAAGCTTTGTGGAAGCATTGGACTGCAAAGCTCTTTTCTGTTATCTCCAGATGCTGTGAAAACACACAACTGTAACGTCACAGCAGCAAACTGGCCATTCACAGCTTTCACATTAAAACAGAGAATAACCAGGAACAGACATATTAGTTGTGTCCTGGAGCTCACAATCTAATCCACAAATAGCATCATTCTGGCCTTGTAATCTGATTACAATTGCACAATCCATGACCATTGCAATGCAGGATTCGTTGTATTATTTAGATGAGTATTTATAATATCTGAAGCATCAACAGTTGGTAATGGCTTCAGTGGGGTTCAGAAATGCACCACCAATATTACTATAACCCTATTAGAATGTTTTGCTAAGATCTGTCATATTTTTAAAACGTTTCAGTGTGACCAGAAAATGCACACTGCTACACTACCTGAGAGTGATGCCCATACATATCGCTTTTTTATTGGACACTCTTTTGACCAGAGTTATCTTCCATAGATGCTGGACACAGTCTTTCAGGACACTGTTTATCATTTCTCCCCCATTCAATGCAATGCGTATGCAAGCACACACATGTCAATGAACTGGCCTTTGCCAAAGGCACTGCTCTGCGAGGGGGAGAAGTGTGATGTCAGCATACTGTTTAGCAGTAACACAGTCGGGTGCCCAGAATTCTCTGTAGCAGACATTGGTGTGGGGTCAAATGACTACCAAGTGTAGCCATGATAGATTTGGCATGAGGGTTTAAACAAGGTGTGCAACTCAACAGCTGGGCAAACACTGCACCAACAGGATGAGCTGTAACTCAACTGGGCCCTACGTTGCTTTTTTTTTTTTTACTTGTTTTATTGAGAGAATGAATAACCAATACATGTACATCAGAGAATGCAGAAATCAGAAGACGAAACAGTATGTAAACATTATCAAAACTTAAGCAACTTAAGTTATTGTATCAATAATTAATGCAATGGATTAAACAAAGCACACATTAGAAACTAGAAGATATTTTCTATATATCGAATGGGGAGAGGGAACATATAACAGACAATACAGACAAGAATAAAAGGAAATGAGGGGGATTAGAGGTGAAGGATAAAGATAGGACAAGGGTAATCTCCAGAACTGAAATATTGATATATTAAAACAGTACTCATTTGAGGAGAGGAAATCAAAAACCATTCTCCATTTCAATTCATACTTGTGATATAATATTGGGGTTGAGGCTATGCATCCCTCCAATCTATGTATATTCCATATGGAGTTCCACCAGATTTTGTGGTTAATGGAGTCAGATTCTTTCCAATTGGTTGTAATAACTTGAACTGCAGTAGAAAATAAACAAATCAAAGAGATAGGAGGTGTGGGAGTCTATGTGATGTTGAAATAGGGCACTTCCTAAATATAAGATTTTAAAATGGAAAGGTTCTTTTAACTTAAAAATATATTTAATGACACATCAAATATTACAGCAACATGTACCTATGAATTTGCAGTCATAAACATATGTTTGAACGATCCTTCCCCATGATGGGAATTCCAACATGTATTATCTATAGCAATCTTACGCTTAAAAAGCATAACAGGGGTAATACAAATCCTGTGCTGGAAAAAGAGGAGAGTTTGCGTTAGGTTAGCTGAGACGGTTATGGTAGATGTTTTTTTCAATAAAGATGGCCAGGTACAATCTTCAAGGGTTAATGAACAGTCATGTTGCCATTCTTGCTCTGTTTTCCATTGAGAATCTTCAATCAAGTCATTAATAAGATCTTTGTAGAACAGGGAAGCTGAAAACTGATTGTTGTACATATGGTTTTGTCTAGCAACATTAATTTGTCCAGAGAATTCGGATAGAAGCTGCAAACTATCAACAATTGCATTAATTAATAGCAGAAATTGAAGGAAGAAAGACCCTGGAGTGGCAAATTTCACTTTAAATTCATTAAATGTTAGTGGCATGCCTTGATTAAAAACTTGGTGTACATATTTGATTCCTTTTAATATCCAACTTTTCCAGCAAAAACTTACCCTTTGATTTGGATATGATTGTTTAACCAAATGAATTGTGATATGAATTCAGAGGGGGTTGTAGAGATCAGATATGTTCTAATCTGTTTACCAATGAAATGGTGCTTTGGATAAATGTAGTGTTTGTAGTAAATACATGGCATTTAGATAGAGAATGGCATAACCATAATGTGTTCAACACAGACCCATGCTGGGGTATCAACATGGTAAACTGGACACAACCAGTTCTGTGCTTGCTTTAGAATAAAGGCTGAGTGATAAACCATTTCAGGTGAAATTGTGGACAAGATGTTTAGTGCAATGAAAGTTCATGGGAAGGATTTCCAATGTATCAATGTTTAATTTATCCTCATGCTAATAAAAAGTGTGATATGATTTGGAGTAAGTTGTCTCAGCTTGTTTCAGGACTTTTAAGGAATAGGAGGATTTCTTCTGCATAAGTTGCCAATTTAACTTGCAAATCACCAAAGGGTACTCCTTGGTTGTTCTGTTGCATTCTGATAGATTCTAAGAACGGTTCAAGGGCTAAAACAAGCTACAAAGGTGTGAGGGGCATCCTTGCTGAGTACTTCTACCTTGTGGAAAGAAGGGGAACATCTGGCCATTTATGGAAATAGTGGTTTTGGGATAAGATTAAAGTATACGAGTCATGAATATAAAAGTGTCATGAAACCCATGCCATCTTAACGCATCAAACATGAAATCCCATTCAACTCTATCAAATGCTTTTTCAGCATCCAAGGCAACAGCTGCGTAGGGATCACTTGAGGGGCAGTATTGTTTAAGGCATCCAGAAAGATCCTAACGTTAAATGACGAAAGCCTTCCTTTAACATAACCAACCTGATACTGTCTAATTAATTTAGGCAAAAATGGGAGGAGTCTGTTTGATAAAATGTTGGCGAATATTTTGCATCAGTATTAATTAAGGATATTGGTCTATAGCTCTGTGGCATTTCCGGGTCTTTGTTAGGTTTCGGGAATGCTAAAAGCATGGCTTCTTTAAAGGAGCCTTCCGATTTTGAGTTTGAAACAAAATGGGCAAAGAGTTCAAATAATCTGGGATTAGGTAATGAATTAAAAGGAGCACACAAATCAATGGAGAAACCATCAGGTCCTGGCGCTTTGCCTTTTTTAAGTTCATGTATTGCTTTGATTATTTAATTTTCGGTTATTGGTGAGTTAAGTGGTTCCATATTGATATCTGAACAATTTAGGCATACATTAGTTTAGCAAAATTGATAAGTCAAAATCGTTACATAAATACATTTTGATTAGCAATCCAACCGAAATGGTTAGCAATATTTGTATCAATGTTTTCAATAGGAAAGGACGTTCATTGCAACAAGACCTCAATAGAGATTCAACAGTTTGTGTACGTGCATTTTTTATTTTAATGCAAAGATAGAACGTTTGCCCCTTTTGTCATAAAGGTATGAAGCGAGAAGCAATTGGTTGGTTTAAAAATGGGGACATCTCTGGTTTACTCGTGTGTGATCAATGCATCACCTTGCTTTCCTCGTATTGCCATGGACTTGATGCTGCTGTATTATTTTCAGGCTCCCAGGCATTATGCTGTTTGTGTTTAGATTCCTCTGTGTAGCATGTGTTGCCAAATCACAATGTCCTTCTCAGACTATGTGCTTTCTCACCTTACAGGTGGGGCTTGCCACATCCAATAGCAGAGGGTGGGGATGATGCACTTGGCTCTCTCCTTGTCAGCCTGCATGACATATTTGTGTAAAGTGCCGTTCAAATTACTGGTTACGGCAGCTTTTCTGTGTTTGGAAGTAATTCCTATTTGCTACACTCGCTTACGTCTCTACATTGCCTGTTGTGCTGGGTGACTTTACTATGAGATGGAAAATGGGTTTAAAGGTTGCACCCATAGGCGCCGAGTATACAGGGGCCTAGTGGCAATATGACGATATGTAAATCAGTATGGAATCTTCTTGAGCCAAAAGAATATTGTCCATATCCTGCATGGAAATCTGCAAGTCCCAGGATACAAAAAAAGTGACACAATAAAATACACTGGCCCTCATTACGACCCTGGCGGAGAGGGGTTTACGCCAGCGTAATGCATGGCGTACCTCTCCGCCAGACTACGACATTCCGTAGCGCCATGGTGATTTTTACGCCTGCTTTTTGCAGGCGGAAAAATCCATGGCGCTACGGGACTTGTTGTTAATGACGCCACCGTAATTTACGGTGGCGTAATTAACGCCTTCCCCACTCCCATTATACCCTATGGGGCAAAAATGGGAATGGGGAAGGGTAAATTGGGATTGGGGACTTACCGCCCCGCCAACCTCGGAATGGGGCGGTAAGTCCGCCAACCCCCATGGCGGTGTTGGCAGCTCTGCGCCATGGTCCATGGTGCAAATTGCACCATGGACCTCCGCCAGGGTCGTAATGAGGGCCACTGTTAGGTTACCTGGGTATAGAGACGGTTTGTTACAAATTTCAGCTTGCTGATGTTATGCAGGATGTTAAGAACATTTGACTAAACAAAAAATGTGTGCATGTCAAGCTGCTATACATATAATCAAGCGTTTAAAGGAGAACTTCATTCCATTACTCACTTTAATTGTGCTGGAAGCAGACCGATTTGCGAGGAAATAGGTGCTGTGAGGGTCTTTCACTTTCAAATGTCCGATTAAGTGACTAATTACCTAATCATTCGCAGGTAATAACTGCTGCCCAGAAGAAAGGACATGTAACTGCAGACGCTGTTTATCTTTTGCATTTTGTTTTGCTTATGAGTTCTGAAAGTGAGTCCCTTCAGCAACATCCCAAGACTTTCGGAAGGCTGAGGACGAGGTGGAGATTAATGCCAATTAGTCTATGAATGGTGTTGCCACCTTGTGGCAGGGAGCCTCACTTTGGCTCTACACATTTTGCCCGACTGATCAGCGACTTAAATGGGTCTTTTATATAGCTGCTAGGTCTCCTGGACCCAGCCTTGCAGTGGTTACTAACTTGGAGGAGATACGGGTGGGCATCTTTTTATTAGCCTGACTCACGGATGTCAGAACCGACTCTGCCTGCTTTCTTTCTCACAGTTAACACATACGTTTTTGTGTCATGTGTAATTCCTAATAATTTTAATTTCTCATAGCTTCAGCAAATATGTAATAAGTACAATCTATGCTCCCATGTCAGACCCATTACAGTGTTGGTCCAGTGTGAGATGTAACAAAAGCTCTACCGTGTATGGTGAGTTTGGGAGCCCTGTCTCCTGCGTCGTTTAAAACACTCTGAACCTATGGAGTGATTAGTACACAACCTGCATGCATAATTATGGTCTTTTATATAGAGAACTCCCTTTGGGCATCCATACCCCCACACAGCACGGGCAGTGGCACTCACCTCAGCAGCTAGAAAGGGAACATGTCCGTGCTGAGGCCTCGTGAATTTGCCTGCCTGTCCGCTGCAGGAGGTGCGCAACTTGGCAGCTTTCATGTGCTCCTCTACGAAGGCTTCCCAGTGCCAGCAGCCTTTGGCATCTGGGTTGGGAACATGAATGGAAACAATGTTTCAGCCCAGCCCAAGAGAGGGCCTCTTCCTCACCTGCACGCTCTGCACAATGCAGGCTCCAAACAGCACCACTTTACAATTAGTGCTGCAGCCTAGCGCTGGCTCTACAAATCATGTAACACTCAGAGGGACATGATTGAGTGAATACAAAGCAACTCACTGGTATTAAATCACAGATTGCAATGCGATACCGCCTGTTGTATGCCATGGAGTAATATTCTGAAGTAAAGTAGAAATGTTTGGATTATTTGGTGTGGATTCAGAGGAGTATAGTTGGTGATAGAATTTGCTGAATACATGTACAATCTCATTATCTTCAAATTTCCTAGTACCATCAAAATCTTTTATTGCTGTAATTCTACTTCTTTCCTTTTTCAAATTGTAGGTAGGAGGCTAAGGATTTGCTGATTTTGTTGCATAATTGTTATATTTTTATTTATATTTTAACACATTGGCACACAAATGTTCTTAGTTGTAGTATGCTAGAGTGGGATACTTGGGAGGGATTACATATATTTAGTTTTTCGATATTTTTTAATTTTCTTAGTATTTCTTCGAATTCATGTTTCATATCCTTCTTTTTTCTTGCCAAAAAAAGAGATTATTTCTCCTCTAAGTACTGCTTCATAACAGTCCCACTTATTTGGCATATAAGTATTTGCTGCTTTATTAACCAGAAAAAAACTTTGTGAACTTTTGTCACAAAAGAAACCCATTTTTCATCTCTGAGTAGGGCTGAATTAAATCTTCATCTATTTGATTTGGAGTTAAGAGCGGCATTGCCAATTTTGATATGAACAGGGGCATGATCAGACAGGGAGTCGATTAGGGTGGCAGACACTGAGTTGGTCAGGAAGATAAAGTCAAATCCAGAAAATGAATCATGAATGAAAACTATACTCCATATCCGATGAGTTTTGCAGGCGCCAGGCATCTACAAGGCCTAACTCAGAGACAAACTTTAAGAACTGGTTGTGCAATTTTTAATTTTTAAAACGAGGTTTACATTTTCTGTCAAGGAAAGGATCTACTATTTCATTACAATCTCCACAAATAATAAGATTGTGTACATTTGAACGTAGCAAGCGTTCTAGTTTTCTTTTCCGAAAATCAGGATCAGATACATTAGGGCAATATAAATTTAGGATTGATATATTAACTAGAGTGAATAAGAATATTCAAAAGAACCCATCTATCTGACTCATCAGTGTCAAGGCTAATAATCTTGCAATCAAAATTTGTATTCACCAGAATAATCACTCCATTTGTTTTCCCCCGGAGCCTAACTTGCAAAGACTTTTCCTCCCCAGAGCTTCTTAAATTTAGCAGCCTCTGATGCAGAGAGGTGCGTTTCTTGTGTGCAAGCAATGGAGGCTTATTTCTATTGAGATATGGTAATACTTTTTGTCTTTTGATGGGATTATGGATACCTTTCACATTACAAGATGATATATTTATTGACATATGAACTCATAGAGATACATTATGAACATGAAATAAATAGTTAATTTATTCATGGGAGAATATGAGTATAAGAGTTTCCAAATAGCATTGATAAAACATCTAGTAGTTACGAATGATGTGATACCCTTAGGGAAGGACATAAGGATAACGAGACACACGAGGAGAAAGAGATCACAAATGGATACATCAAAATGAGAGAGAGCAGATCTTAAATCTTGAAATAAAAAAACCTATTGGCTAACTGGAGACAGCCAAAACATTTCATGTGTTAACCTAAGAACGGTGATGAGGGCGGGAAGCCCAGCTAGTCCAGGCCATTTCATTCCCTGTTCCCGCATGCTTAAACTTTAGAAAGTCATGAAGAGACTTCTATTAGGAGACTGTACGTTGGGATATTAGTGGAAGGCCCAACTGTGTCCATTTCCGCCAACCTTTGTGAGCAAGTAAATTGCCTCAGTTCTCCAGGATTGTCAAAAGCGGTTGTGTGGTCCCTAAAGGTTACTTTCAAGGATGCAGGATGAACCATTTCATATCTAGCGTTGAGTTGTTTCAAGGCTGGTCTTAGCACCAATAATTATTTTCTTGCGGCAGTGGAGTTTGCAACATCTTGAGAGAAGAAAATATTATTGTCATTCCAAACAAGATGTTTAATCATCTTGACCTTTTTCATTATAAGTTGAACATGCTTAAAGTCTAGAAGAGCAAATATAAGAGTTCTTGAGACCTTAGTAGTGCTATCTTGAGGTTGTATCGGGCTAATCCTGTGAGCTCTTTGAATGTTGAGTTGCAATGAAGGGGGGAGGTCAAGTAATTTAGGTAGCATAGAGGTTAGGAACAGAATGGCGTCTTCTCCTTCAATCCCTTCAGGAAGGCATACAATACAAAGATTGTTTGTTCTGTTTCTATTTTCCAAGTTTTCTGATTGCTTTTGAAGTATTTTAACAGAGTTTTCAAGGTTAGCAATCTTGTTTGTGATGTATTCTGCATTACTTACTCAGCGCCTCACTTCGGTGATTCTAGAATCAAAAGCTGACCACTTGTCATCTAGATATTTTAGTTTGTTGTTGCTAGCCTCCATAAATGGTTCTAAGGCTCTAAATTCCGTCAAAATGGCAAGCATGGTTGGATCCATACTTTCCTCTTTGGGAGTGGGTAAGTCACTCTTTTGCCTTTTTACCATAGTGGCAGTTGCTGAGGAAGTATCTTTAGCCATGTTTTTCTTAGATGCTGTCATATTTATGATTGACAGGTGAAGCATATGCCTCTGTATTCCCTTAAAAAAATATAGAGCCTTTGTTTAATAACTAGCAGTTGGAGCCACTGGTAGTATTGTAAAGCTTAGAAGATTACAGTTTCTGTGTAAATTGTTATAATATAATTAATTGTTGCACTCAGCAGCAACAAGATAGATATTGGTCTTATGAGACCCTTTTGTAGTGCACAAAGTAACTGTAATATTTGTATGTGTAGATTTGTTTTGGCTCCTTTAATAAAGTTGATCCGTGTTGTGAGGAAAAATGTTTCCCCCAGCAGATAGTGTGCACAGTGCCCACAGCAGCTGCCAGGAATTCCCAAGTGACTTTGACTGCCGCTTGGTGCTTCACGGCCTTCTTCGCTAATCCTCCTGAATGCCTGCAAATCTGCATTTTCACAACATCCAGAGTCACTGCAACCCTCATAAGGCTCCGACCGGGAAATGAGGTGAGGAAAGCTCGACTTTCACAGCATTTATAATATATTCTTTGAGGCGGAGAGCTGAACTCCGAAGCTAACCCGCCATTTTGCTCGGCGTCTAGCCATGCCCGGTCCTAAGTTTTGATCCACTCCACAGTTACTTTTTGTGCATATAGTAAACAGTATATTTGACACCAGCATTATTGATTTTGTATTTGTTCTAATAAATCCCCCGTTTTTAGATGTTTCATATTTATTGTTTTCATTGATCCGCTGCTGCATGCACAATGAAGTTGAGGAAGCAGGGTTTTAAATTATTCCGGTGGTCATGGGATCATTCGAACTTCAACTCCCATCAGCCTTCCCCATTGAATTTGCCGTGTAGGGCTGGTGGGAGTGCTAGCTCAAACCATTTGGTGAGTGCTGAGAAAAAAGTCACGTTTGGGGGCAATCTTCTTTGAGGGTTGTGTTTTCTTCCCTTATTGTACATTGGGAATATTGTTTTCATGTGTGCAGGGTTGGTGGTCAGGGAGCATCGCTGTTCTTATGCCTCATACTTTTTTTGTCGTTTTCATGTTTAGCACACCTTCATGAATCTGCTGCTATCACCGTTCTTGTGCATTATTACATAATTACAGCATGACTGAGGAGGTGACATACACTTTTTGTGTCTTGCTATGCTGCCCATACCTTGGTTGGCCATACTCCATACACTATGGGCCTGATTCACAGAGCGTTTTCCTATAGGACAGCAACATTATAAAACGTGTCTGTCAATCAGGCCCTATATTTCTCTCACCTGTGACCTCTCTTACAGCAAAGTGGCACTTTGATTCTAGACTTTAGTAATGGCCCTTTAAAGGCCACTTAGTGGCTGATTATCAGGCAATTCATTGTGAGACTTGTGGGTCCAGGCACCATACACTCTTCTGCTCACATGCTGAAGCCGGCTGCTATTATATATGCATGTACACTGGCCCAGCACATTCTCTTTTGTGTTCTATGAAAAGTGATTGTTTCCATTCCTCCACCCTTACCCCCAATCCCATCATGTTGGCAAATGACCCCCCGCACCCTTTAAAGGGCAGCTGCTGTTAGGGATAGTGAGGTGGCTGAATCAGAAAACAGATTCTGTCAGAAAAACAGAACATTTGGAGACTACAGCAGGGTTGTACTCTGAGTGGGTGCCCCAACATTATTTCCACGTATAATACAACATTAAAAGTTGCTAGCCACTGAGTCTGTTATGATTGCCAGCATTGCCCCTGGGCGTATTGGGGTTGCTGCTTCGAGCAACAAGATGACCATAGTCGGGTTGATGGCACCCCTCGGACTCATCAAACCCTGGCACTGGCAGACTGTCATACTCTACCTGAAACCATGACAACACAGCCGAACATAAGAGCCTTGCTCGCCATTTTGTTGTGATGAAGATTTAGACGCAACCTTATACCATAACTCTTGGGACTACGATGCACTTACATCAGGCATAGTAGTGCTTGCATTCCTGGTCCTAAGGCTTGCATGTTGGGATCCCTGAGCTGTGGATCTGTGCTGCAAAATATGATGTCACGCTGCATTTCCACATTGACCATCGGAAAGGGTCATAACAGCACACGCTGTCTCCTGAATGTCTAAAAGGCAACATGCAAGATCACCAATTCAACACTGACTATCAGTGGGGAACATACTGCAACAGAGCATTGCTCCACACCTTTCTCCAAAATACCACTGGCTGGTACACCAGTGGCCATCAACCTTCCCCCGTGTATACCCTACCCCACTGCACTGGTTCTCTGACTTCAGTGGCTAGCCTATTCGCAGCTGTCAACCTTCACCCCTGTCCTCTCTGACAGTTCACCCCCTTACCCCCCCTTCTGTTCCATTGTACATGACGCCATCTCACTGTGCACAGTATTCGGAACACTGCAGTGCGTAAAAGTTACTGTGGTTTGCTGCAATTCATAAAGGCTGTATTGCTTTACATACTGTCTGACAGGAAAAGAACACAGTGCCATAAATATCATTCTAGTATGTACCTGTCAACTTTATGTATTAGTAATAATGGTCCGAGAAAAACAAAACAATTCAACAAAAGGAATATGGATAAAACCATACAGTGCGAACAATGAAATACACAAGTAATAATACATAAAAAATGTGGAGGGAGGCAATCAGGTCCTTTACATATTGGTTGTGCCCCATTGTCCTCCACAGCCTTGCATATCAATTTCTTGGTTTATCATTCATGCACAAGTACAGCGGTCAGGACCCTTCTGTTTTTACAATAAATAGTGTTAGTGTGCTTTCATGTTACATGAGAGGACTACATGTCCCAGAATGCATGGGGATTAGTGCTATGTCCTACATGGAACACATGCATCCCACGCTTGCTTGCTCCACTTCTCGTTGATGCAATACCTCACCTGTTCACACCTGGCTCAGTGCTGAGTGGCAACTATACACTTCAGTTGTCCGCAATGGCCATCTGGCACGGAGGGGGGGGGTGTACAGGCACCTCAAGGTGAACCCCTGCCCTAGCTTTAGGCAGCAATGGCCTACTGAAAAGGTGCAAATCCACACCATTGCAAGACACAAAGAGGTCACCAGACATGTTCATGATGGACTCCCAGAAATCAACAAGGCCTACAAAGACGTGAAAATAGATTCTCTCAATTTACAGCTAAAAAAAGCTCAATTGGAAGCACAAATCATTGGAAAACCCTGAGACTCACATGGGTGCTTGAGGGGTCTGAGGCCCAGAAGGGGGAACATGCACCAGGGGTGTTGAAAAGATCCAGAAGTACATACTCAGCGTCCCCCTTCAAAATGATAAATTGAAATGGCATTCTGAAAGGAGAGGCATGGGGCTCGTTACGAGGTCGGCAGTAACCCACCGGTGCTACCGGCAGGTTGCAGATGACCTCATTACACTGGGCCTCATTAGAAGTCTAGCGGTCCGAAAATAAGGGTGCCAGTAGCAACGTACCAGCACCCTTTCTGGGCCACCAGACTACGAGAATGCCTGCAGGGGCCGGTGCCCCCGGCCGGCTGATCTGCCAGGAGCACCGGCCCGTGCAGGCATGGTTTCCGAAGAAGCACCGGCACCATTAGCAACAGTGCCAGTGCTTCTGTTTCCCCATTTCCATGGAGTCCTATGGGACTCCACAGGAATAGGGAATTACAGTTCCCGTCCGCCTGACATCCCGGGCCGCCGGGACTTGTGATTTACTGGTGGCACCGGGTTATCAGGCGGCAGAAACAGTGGGCCTCATTACGACTTTGGAGGCAGCCATGCCCTTAATAAGGGTATGGCTGCCTCCAAAACCGTGTCCGGTCCGGGTTCCCTGAATGGGGAAATACCAGGCCATTCCGACTTTGGAGGGCCCGGTATTTCCTTCTTCAGGGAACCCGGACCCGGTCCTTCCCCACTCCCATTCAAACCCCCATAGGGCTCAATGGAAATGGGGAGGGAGCTAACAACGGGCCCGTTAATAACGGGCCCGTTGTTAGCTCCCTGGTCCCCTCGTGGGACCCGCTATGGACGTCTGGATTAACCAGACGTCCGCATTGGGTCCCGCGAGGGAACCTCGTAATAGTGCGGAGTGGATTTAACGGAGCCAGCACCATTTCCAACGCTGTTAATCTCATTCCGCCAGCCTCGTAATGAGGACCAAAATGTTCAAGCATGTGTGGAGCCTCGCTTCTGACATGAACATCAAAAGGAGCTTCTCAGCCGCTGGAATCCTAAAGGTACATCGAGAGAGTGGAGTGAGAGAGTGCACAGGATAGGAGGCGTCAAAGATATTGAATGACCTGAGAGAAAGAAAAGGCCTCTCTTCCCTGCTCCCAGCTCCGCCAACGTCAGTGCTCGTCCATGGCAACGCTTTAATGGTGCTGGATATTACTTGGAACACGAATGTGATTACTGAGTATAATTTGATGTGTGATCATATGGTGTTTAGTTAAATACAGTATTATATATTACAGTGCAGCGGTCTGCACAGTATAGTTGAGTATCGAGATACATTGGAAACCCACAAAATGAATTGCTAATAACTTTTGATTCGCATGACGGATTTGACTGAAATGTTGTTTACAAAATTATTCAGAGGAAAGTAAAACAGTAAACAAAGCTATGCTTTAACATACTATTTAAACCAGAATCTGTATACTAAAATAGTCATTTAAATAGATTTCAAATAAAACCAAAAACAGTAAATTTACAACACATTACATACTTAAAATAAAACAAAGCAGAGTACTGTACTTATTTCTGCCGAGTGCAAACATCACTCCCCATCCATCAAGCTAAAAAAACCTCACTAAGTGGGAGGAGTTTAAACGAGAGCACACTCTAATTTTAGAAACCGAACGACAGCCAATTGCAAAGAAATTTTGTTATCAAATAGCATACGTTTCCATAGCAGATCAAGGTCTACATTTGAAGCACCTGGAACAAATCGTTCAAAATAATGTGCTCTATTTTGAGTCAATTTGTAACAGAAGGGATGACCCCTAATGCGGAAGGTTAAAAGGGCTATTGTACAATAGGGAACAGAAATGGGGGCTCCAACCACAGATATAGTTGTTGACACTACAATTATGTCAGAGTGCCTAGATTATTTTGTTCACTTTATTTCAAAGTACTGCTTCAAATAGTAAGCCAAGTATCTTTACAAATAGACGGTCAGGTGACCAGGTGCAACCAGTATGTATAACAAAAATGCTTTTTTGTATATTAACAGTTGTTTTATTCAATTTTTTTGTTTTTTTCTTTTTTATGCCAAATCATAGGGCCTCATTACACGGTAGGCAGTAAGGGTTTACCGGTACCGGTAAACCCTTACCGCCTTACTACGAGTTCCCTTTGTGGGACCCGACCTTAACGGCTGGTTTTACCAGCCGTTAAAGTAGGGTGCTGCAAAGGGACCTCGGTGCTAATTACGGTACCACAATTTGCGGTACCGTAATTACTACCTTCCCCATTCCCATTATGCCCTATGGGGGCAAAAATGGGAATGGGGAAGGGCCTTGGTGAATGGGGAATTACCGGCCCCACTCACCTTGGAGTAGGCCGGTAATTCCGCCATCCACCAAGGCGGACACTTTAAAGTACCGGCGGCAACCATGGCGCTAATAGCGCCATGGTTACCGCACAACGTGTAAAGAGGCCCATAGTCTAAAAAAGTGCCTTGTAAAAGACATCAATACAATGCAACAAATATAAATTACAAAAAAGGGAATTGTAAATTATAAAGATATATTGTCCAATTTCCGCATCATTAGTGAGTTAGTATCATTCAAGTGCTACAAAATCATATTGAAGCATGCGATTTATTTGGAGTTATTTTTGTTGTATACAGAAGAGGTTCACAATTATACAACACAGGTTGAAAAATAGTAACCAATTAGTTGGTCCACAAGTTTAGCAAGGCTAACTAATTGCCCAACTATACTAAGAGGGCCAAAAAGTCAAATTAGAAAAGTGAAATGAATTCAACAGAACCAGGACCAAAACCTTTGGTCCAAATGAATGTCACCAGTTAAAAAGCAGATGTTGAGAATACCCAATTAGTTGGTCCTCAGGTATAGCAAAGCAAACCAGCTGCCTAACTCTACTATGAGGACAGGAAAAATCGAAACAGGGGAGTGAAATAAATTCAACAAACAGAGGACCAAGTTTGAGGACCTATTTTGAGTCAACGCAGAACAATCAATCAACAGGTGTCTCAGTGACTCCTTGGCATCTATGTCACTGCAGTATCTACAAAGGATTGCTGGTGCGAAGGATTTAGCTTGTGCTAAAATAATTTCTCCAGTTAAAAACACATTAAAACGAAATCTCATAAATTAATTTCTCCAACCTCTCTGTGGGAAGGATCTTAAATAACGTTCAGATGAGCCCATACATTTATAATGCAACACCATATGACCATACAATTGATATTGGGTTGGGTGGAGCTGTTGAGCAGCCCAAGATGGCTGCCTAGTCTTTGAGCTCCGTGGGGCTCCGGCCCAAATCCGCCATCAACTGCGGCATCATCTCTTATTGCGACCCAATACTTCGTGGATCCGTGTGGGCAACCTTTCTGCATGTGCCACAGCAATCCCGGTTTGAAACGGTCCCGGGATCCGGGCGAACCGGGCGTCTCTGACAGCGGGCGGCCTTCGGACTGGGCCTCCGCACGCACCTGGCTTCCGCCTCCTCCTTCCGGCCTTCCAGCTCACGGCCGGCACCGACCTCTTCTGTGGACTGAATTCGACATTATCTACGGTCTCCCTCCTGGGGTGCGCTGTGACGCGGGCGGCCGCGGCGGGGGCCTGCGCCGGGGCGCCCCCCTCTCTTCATCGCCATATCGACTCTGCGGCTCTGGGCCCCCCCCCCGAGATAACTCCGCTGCTCTCCCTGTTGGCGGCGCGGGCGCCCTGCCCTCACTAGGCTGTGGGCCGGAGCCCGGTTGCCCACCCAACATCTGCAGCCCCCGATCCGGACCTCGTGCCCAGGTGAGGAGCGGGGAGGGTGGACCCGAACCGAGATCCTTGGGGCCTACATCACCTGGTCTTGCCCCCCGAAGGGCCCGGAGCCTGGGCCTATGCTCTGGAGAGGGGCACCCCGCCCGGATCCCATACGTCAGAGGGGGGCCTCCGTGGACACTGGCTGCTGGACACGTCAGCGCCTCCTTGCTTGGACCTTCTGACCGTTCGTGGGTTTTCCCCCCCTTTGACCAGCTGAACGTTTGGCCTCCATTACCATTCCACAGGCGCGTGCCACATCGGATATTAGACCGGCTATGCCCAACAAAACCAAAGGGAATTCGAAAGGGGGAGCCATGGACAAATTTACCAAATCTGTCCCGAGGTCGGAATCCGCCCACACATCATCCGTACAGGAGGAACCGGACCCGGTCCCCCATCCCCTTGCAACCGGCCCCGACCTAACTACACTCATGGAAACCATGGCTAAAAACGTCGCCTCATTCCACGAGAAACTGGATGACATTATGGCCAATGTGGCCTTCCTGAAGACATGCGTGGACCAAGCAGCCACCAGAATCTCCGACGCAGAGAGCAGAATTTCGACGAACGAAGACGACATTCTAACCTTGCAGAACACGGTCTCCTCCATATCCCGCAACATGAAAGGTGTGAAAGGTAAGTGTGACGACTTGGAATCGCGCTCTCGCAGAAACAACCTGCATATCATCGGTGTTCCTGAAAACGCCCTGAAAGGGCGCATGGAAGATGCCATTGAAACATTGCTCAAAGACCTCCTTGGCAACCCGGCCCTCTCTCCCTACTTCACGGTGGAACGTGCCCATCGGGCCCTCTCGACGCGTCCCAAACCAGGGGACATTCCAAGGCCCATCATCGCCAGAATTTTAAACTACCGCGACAGAGACCTTATCCTGCGCCTGGCTCGTGAGAAGGGCGAACTACGCTTTGAGGCCAATACCATCCGGATTTTCCCTGACTTTTCAATAGCTGTACAGCAGGAGAGGTGTCAATTCCTCGGGGTCAAGAAGTTGCTCAGGGAGCGCAATGTCCCATACGCCATTTTGTTCCCCGCTCGTCTTAAAATCACGTTCAGTGGCAAATTATATTTCTTTACTGTGCCTGACGAGGCGGTGAAATTCATTGAAGCACATATCCCTCTCCATGATCTAGATGGTGGACACGCCGAGGGAAATTGACCCAACGCGCCGTGTCTTATTGGGACCTAATCAACCTATCCAGCAAAACCCCTTCTTCCTCGTCAGTGTACATGGGTAACTAGCAATACTCTACCACAAGCTCATCACACTTGGCCCCATATATGGCCCTCTGGCCCCTGGCTCACCGCTGGTACTCTGGACATTGATCTCTGTGCGCCTCCAGTGCTTGGAACTGAACGCGACTACTCAACACTCCTCAGTTCCCATCCTACATTCAATGGCCAGCGGACCCTGGGACCTGTCACAAGATCTGCTTACCGCAGAACCTACACCAGACGACTACTGCTGTCCTACATGATACTTATACGGCTGTCCTCACGGCAACAGCACACCCCACTGCAATGGCAATGTTAATGTTTGATTGGGTGTTTTCGATGGCTGGTCCCAGTGGGCCATGGTGGGGGCACATCCCCGTTGGATGTTGTCCCTTGTCATCATTTGTTTTGTTAGCCTTAGGGGGAGGGGGGATTGCACTGCAAGTTGGGGGTGGGCAGTGAGGGTGGGGGGGATTTGTTGGGGAATGGAAAAGTGTTATGGCAAATGGTGGAGGCGGCTTGGCAGACCGCATCGCATTGGGGCATCCACATTGGAGGGGGCTTTGTCTCATATTTGGCTTACGACAACAGTGGTGGGAGGTGCATTAGACTTCTCATATGCTACCGGTGCAAGAAAGGCACCCTATGGACTCTCCAGTTAAGTGTATCTTGTGTAGATCATTAGAATGTCTGTAACTATTATGTCCTGGAATGTTCGGGGCCTAAGCAATTATACCAAGGGTTGCAGGATTGTGGCATATGCCAGCAGGCACGGATACAAAATACTCCTCCTGCAGGAGACCCTCTCCACGGGCCCACTGGCTAGGAGCATTGCGCCAACCTGGGGGCCTCACAGATATTTCACTTCATACTCCACTCGTTCCAGAGGGGTGGTGACTTTGATCCATAAGTCGCTCAAGTTTGTTCTCCACAAGAGCTACATAGACCCGGAGGGGAGATACATAGTGTTGTTCTGCGCCATTGCCAACAGCGATTATTTACTGGTGAATACCTACGGCCCCAATGTTGATTCCCCCGAGTTTGCTGATCAGGTGGTGTCCCTTTTACTAGGGTACGTGGGGGTGCAGATCATCTGGGGTGGGGACATGAACTTCATCCTTAATACCACGATGGACAGGACCAAAACAGCCCCAATGTACTGCCGGGTGCAGAGCGTAGACGCCTGACTCATTCCACGACGCTCGACATTCACGATGCATGGAGGGCATTACACCCACAAGCGTGGGAGTACACCTACTACTCATCAGTTCACGACAGCTCTTCCAAGATCGATCTTTTTCTACTGTCCGGCCCTTTGCTGGGCAGGGTGGCGGGGACATGTATACTTGCACGCACACTGTCTGACCACTCGCCGGTTGCGTTATCCCTAGAACTTGGCATTCCGGCTCCCACCATCAATAGATGGCGCTTCAAATCGGCCACTCTGCAGGACATCGTGTTTAGGGCGGACATCCTAACCGACAGCCAATCGTACTTTGAGCACAACCTGCCACAGTCCACCACCCTGGGGGTCCGCTGGGACGCCTTTAAGGCCTTCATTAGGGGGGGCATCCATCTTCAGGGAATCTGGAGTCCTTAAAAACCAAATTGCTGACACTACATACAGGACTAAAATAACTGACCTAACGAAAAATCATTATAACAAACAGATCGCTACTGCATCTAACTCGACTGGGAAACTTTTCCAGACACTCAAAAACATAGAAAAACCTATAGCACTATCCCCCCCATTTCAGCTCACTTGAAAGGACTGCGAAGCAGTCCAAACTGCCTTTCACAATAAAATTATCAAGGCACGAGAGACAATCTCCAACTGTAATGCAACTAACATTCCCATCCCAGACATTACAGGAGAAAATAAGACAGACTCATAAAGTCCTAAATTCCATTTTTAACCAATATCATTGGAAGACATGAATAAAACCCTTTCAAGTATTAAAAGTACCTCATGCACTGAAAATGTGCTGCCACCAAAATTAATTCTTGACAACGCTGCAATCTTTGCGCCCTTTCTTACAAGAATGGCAAATGCTTCGTTTAGAGATGGCAATGTCCCTGCCATCATCAAAACTGTCACGGTTACACCACTGCCTAAAAAACCTGAACTTAATCAACAAGACCCCGCAAACCTAAGGCCCATTACCAACTGCAACTTCCTATTAAAAATACTGGACAGGATCGCCACCGAACAGCTTCAGGATTTTGTGGATGTCAACATCCTCAACAATCGGGCTTTAGGATAGCTCACAGCACGGAACCCGCACTATTGGATCTGCAAACAGAAATTCTTAGCATCCTCGACCAAGGCAAAAACTGGGTTGCTGATCTTATTGGACCTCTCGGCAGCCTTTGATCTGCTGGATCATCAGAGGCTACGAGAGGACCTAGATCAATCAGGAAACTGCTCTAAAGAGGCCATAGACTGGGTGTCATCTTTTTTACAGGACAGGCAGTCTAAGATTGTCTGGGGGAAACATTCCTCTAAACCAAAACCAGTTGACTGTGGAGTCCCTCAAGGCGCAAGCTTTTCCACCTTACTGTTCAATTTATACATGCGTTGCCTATGCTCACTGCTAACCCAACTCGGTATATTTTTCACCAACTTCGCTGACGACACCCAACTGGTGTTTGAACTTAGTGGTAACTACGAACAGGACAGCGAAAAACTCTCGAGAATTTATAACATCATCGAAAGTTGGATGAAGGACAATTTATGTGCTTAAATGCCACCAAAACAGAGCTCATGATATTTGGATCATCTCATGGCAGAAAAAAACGAAGTCCGCAATACACAGCATTTAAGATCAGAGACTCAAATCCCTATAGCAGATAAAGTGAAAACACTAGGCATTTATCTACAGGCATCCTTAGGAGCAGAAGCCCACACCGCTTACCTCAAGAGGAACTGTCAATATCATCAGAAACTACTGAAAAAAATCAGACCCTTGCTGAGCCTACAAAACAGCACAACAATAGCAAGAGCCACAATTCTCTCCCGATTGGATTATGGCAACTCTTTATTAATGGGAGCCAGCAGCAAATGTCTAAAACAGTGCCAAGTGATCCAAACAACACTATTAGAACAATCACCGGTAAACCTAAAAGAGAACATGTCACAAAGGACAGAAAAGATCTACATTGGCTGGCGAACGAGGAACGCATCATATTTAAAGCCCTTACCCTAGCACATCGATGTTTGTATGGAAAAGTGCCAATCTACCTAAAAAAACAATTCACGTGGTATGAATCAAACCGCAACCTGAAATCTAACAAAATTGGTCTCATCCAAGTTATTCCAACAAAAAAAGCAAAAGGATTAGGTAGGGCTTTTACGACCAAAGCGGTCCTTAAATGGAACAAACTCCCTCCCACACTGAGATTGGAAACCAACCATCTACTCTTCAGAAAACAATTAAAGACACTTCTCTTCAAATAGGAGCTTACCTTAGTTTCTTCAGTTATCCCTACATCTTCTCTTTGTCCTGTTTTATGTGGCCCCCGCTGTGTCCTGTTTCCTATATTTTAGCCTGCCTTAATGTAATGCGCTCTGATGCCTGCGGGCTGCAGCGCAATATAAACATATAAATAAATAATACAAATAAAATCATAAGAGCTACCCTATCCCGCACTGAGACTAAATTAAGGGATCTGGAGCGAGCCCACCCAGCCTACATTCACCCGGGAGTCCTCTCCCAGATCAGCGAGGAGCTCAAGATCTTCAACGAGCAGGCCAATAGGGAAGTCCAGTACTTCACCTGCCCACAGGCGGCACGGAAATACGGCGAGGGCGACAGACCGGGCAAGACGCTGGCCGCTTTGGCGAGGGGAGAGTGGGGCCATTCCCAAATTACCTGTGTAAAGGACAGTCAGGAGGCGATACAGTGGTCTGATCAGCATATTCTGGAGGTCTTCACAGGCTTCTACTCTGATTTATACTCTCAGCCCCCCGAACACGGTGAATCCCAGATGCGGGAACTCCTGGAGCAGATTCCCACCACCATTGTTTCCCCCGCTACAAGAGACCAGCTAGACTCCCCTGTTACACTGGGTGAGATAGAGGAGGCTATTTCTAGTCTCCCAAAAGGAAAGGCGCCGGGCCCAGATGGGCTGACGGCAGAGTTCTATCAAGAACATGTGGCTATACTAGCCCCCGAATTGCTAGGGGTGTGGATTGAGTCTCTCCGGCTGGGATTCCTTCACCCGACACTATGCGAGGCCGTCATTACGGTGCTGCTCAAGCCTGGCAAACCTGCTGATGAGTGCGGATCATAGCGGCCCCTTTCACTTATGAACCTGGATACAAAAATCTTTGCCAAGGTGATCGCCAATCGCTTCCTGCCTGTTATGCCATATATGGTGCACGACGACCAGTCAGGTTTTGTGCCCGGGAGGTCCACATCACACAATATCAGGAGGCTCCTTAATGTCCTGGCACAAATCGATCAAGACGTGAGCGCAGTTGCAGTCACCCTGGATGCCCAGAAGGCGTTTGACATGGTGTTCTTGGAGGTATATGTGGCTGGTCCTGGAGACCATGGGCATTGGGCCTAGGATGATTGCATATATCAAACTGCTGTACACCTCTCCGGTCGCCAGGGTCCGCGTCAACTCTCGAACATCTGCCGTGTTCCCTCTCTCCAGAGGCACCCACTAGGGATGCCCGTTCTCCCCGATCCTGTTCGCACTGGCCATTGAGCCTATGGCGGACTTTGTCAGGGAGCACCACTCACGAAAAGGGTTACAGCTACAGGGTACCCCCGAGATTATTTCACTTTATGCAGACGACGTACTACTGTTTGTCAGAAACCCTGACCTCCACCTTGACCCTATTTTGCGTGACATCACTCGCATCGGTACATATTCTGGATTCACCATCAACTATGCCAAATCTGAACTCTTCCCCCTCACGGGCTCCACGATTCAACCTGCCACGGAGTACCAACAACGGTGGTCTACTGACGGGATTAAATATCTGGGAGTCCAGGTGTCCTTGACCAAAGAAGCTCTCTTAGCCAACAACTACCTGGCTGTGGCAGAACTGGTGGAGTCCATGATAGCGCATTGGCGCTCTCTCCCGTTGTCATTGGCGGGTAGATTATCACTGGTTAAAATGATTTTACTCCCCAAACTATTGTACACATTCACAAATGTTCCCATATGGTCCGGCAAGAGGTACTTTGCTGATCTGCACAAGCTGTGCGCCCAGTTCCTGTGGCATTCTGGTGCGGTGCAGAAAAAATGGGCTGCCATGACTCTCCCCTACGAGAAAGGTGGGTTCACTGCCCCTGACCTGATGCAGTACTGGATCGCCGCGCAGGCGCAGTTTGCCACATACTGGTACCTTGGGCCACCCCCTTGCCCGCATGTCAGGCTAGAGGCCCTTGCAGCCTCTGGCACCAATATAATGACCTTCATCCTACATCAACAATATCAACCAGACTCGCCCATAGACCCAGTCCAGACTACCATATCGCTTGGAAACGGATATTTGCAGCGGGTGTGGAGGAACGCCCATACTACAAGTGGCTCCCCACATGGCAGTTCCCCGGATTAGAACCTACAAACGACATGGCTTTGGCACGACATTGGCGGTCTCTGGGGTACCTGGCCCTACCCGGATGGGCTATTCATTACACCACAGACCTGGAAACCAGGTCACTCGGGGTCACCATTGGAACTGCTGCAATATTACAGAAACCGCGCTGCATTCTGCGATATGTGGCCCGAGTTTCCCCACAAGCCCCCTGATTCCCCTGGGATTCTGTACATCGCCAACTCGGGCGGGGCCCGCGGGGTGGTATCATCACTATATAAACTCTTTCTCGCAACTGCTACACCGCAACTGTCTAGGGTGCGGGATGACTAGGCAACCGAACTGGAGGTAGAACTCACGGACCAGTTGTGGGGGAAAATGTGTTCTCACACTAATAGGGTCTCCCTGAATTTCTGATACTGAACCATACAGTATAAACTGTTGAACAAGCTCTACTACACCCTACGTAGGCACTCCAGGTTTGCCCGGTCCAACCCACGGCTATGCCCTCGCTGTGGCGCGAACGATGCAGGCCACTTACACATGTTCTGGGACTGCCCACTGCTAACCCCGTTCTGGGAGGAAATCCTGAAAACTTTGTCTGAAATCTGTGATACGGTCATCGAGCCTGACCCACTGGGGGTACTGTTTGGGGCTTGGGGGGACGAGGGAGCCAGAGGCGCTGCTAAATTCTTGAATGTGTGCTGTGTAATTGCCAAAAAATGTATCTTACAAGACTGTAAACGCTCTGCCCCCCCTACCTTTCGGAAATGGATGAACCTGTTGACCGGGTCCTGGAATTGCGAGGAGGAGTACATCAGCACCCTCCCGGCGTGATCCGGCCCCAAAAACATTTGGACTGCCTTTAACAGCTACCTGAATGGCCTCGAAGCCTGCTCCTCTTTGGATAACTCACCGTAATCAATGCTACCGTGTGCCTTGTTACTTGATGCCCTATGGGTCCGTGATCTCCATGCTATCACTATTCATTATTCATATGTGCCACTGAAGTCTGTTCATATATCCATATTGTCTCTGTGTTGCTGCTCTGATGTGTGTGTTTGTCATCTGCCTCTGCCAACAAAAATAAAATAAAAAAAAAACAAAAAAAACAATTGATATTGGGTTCATTTATACATTGTGCTTGCCCAATCACAATTTTGGAACATTAACTTAGCTCTTTTAGGGTTGAATAACAAAGTACTCACCGATGCCCCTGCACAAATCAATAATTTCTTGCACAATTCCACTCATTTTTTCATAAATACTGATTTAGAGGTACCTTGTTTGAGCATACCGGACAAATCACAATACAAATTAATTCCATTATGGATTAAAAGATTTCGGAATAATAACAGGCATTTCCATTCAAAAATACTTTGCAATGATTGCAAACCAAATTCATAACGTAGGGCCACTAGAGGAAGGCATTTCGGAAGACAGAATGTCATTTTGCGGAAAATATTTGATTCCAATTTATTCGGATCTATCTTGCCATTTATAAAAGGAAATTCCATGCCGTATAAAATTTTAGGGATGGTTTTTAATTTATAGTATCTTAAAAATGGAAGGCAAGAGAAAGCACCAAATTTGCGGTCAACTATGCGCATTTGAATAATACAAGCTTTAATTTTGAACATATAATGATTTTGAACTAAAGTACCAACAGGTATGTCGCTTACAAAGAAACCTAAGTATATCATGGTATGTTTGATTCCAAGCTTAGTCTTATCAATAAACCAGTTCTTTTGGGCTGCTTTTGATTTTGGGTGAAAAGCAAAACGTCCGACTTTAGAGCATTAACCACTAAGCCATTTAAGGTCATATAGGCTAAAAAAGCTGTTAACAGACGTTGAAGCCCCAAAGGAGTCCTGTCAAAAAATAGATAGTAATCCGCATAGGAGCACCAACACATCTTTTGACCTTCAAGGGAGGGTTGAACAAAAGAGGCTTTCTGCAAGTATGGGCCTATATCAGAAGTGTACAAATTGTACAAAGTCGGGGCAAAAATTCAACCCTGCCTTAATCCATTAAAAGTTTTTATTGGAGAAGAAATGTTGTTGTTCGATGTGGGAGATGTTCATGATCATGTTTGAAAAAATGCCTTTTGGAGGAGGAAAAAGGACGCAATGGCATCCAGCTAGAGGTGGGGAAAGAGAAAGAGCGAGGACACCATGTGAAATTGTGGAGTTACGGGGTGGGGAGCAGGGGATCAAGTTCAGAACTTGAACGTTTTTGTGTATTCAGGGTTATTTTCACATATTCGTGGCCATGCTAAAAAAACTGGTTTGGAAAATTAAGGTGTCTTACACTGATAACAGCTGATATTTGTGGTTATTTTTGCTTATTCAGGGTTATTTGTCGCCATTGCTAATATAACCGTGGTTATGGATAAAACGTTTTTTAAATAAAAGAGAGAGTTCAAAAAATGTGATTAATTAAAAAAAATGGAATTTTACAGCTACAGTGAGGTGTGAGTATTGGGGCAAAAAAAAACAACAACAAAAAAAACAACAGGGTAATTGGGCTTGAAAAGCCAGAAGTACTACTGCCTTCCCAAACCGTAAAACAAACATACTGGTACACAAACAGACGGTTCCTTGGGAGAACGAAGGTATATTTGCAGTTGAAGGCAAAAGTGAGTGGTTATGGCAACTAAAGGTAGTCCCAAAGGTAAGATACAAGATGGTGAGCTGTTCTGGCCCTCAGGAAGAACACCCTATTCCCTAAAGGGGGGGGTCCCTGTCCCTAGACAGCGAATGGTGCAACGCCTATCTAAGAGGGATAGGAAGAGAGACTGTCCCTGACTCTCTACAAAGAATGTGGTTATCTATACAACCCACTTAATTTTGTAACCAACAGCCTAACAAGAGGGAGGGGCAACCATCGGTGTTAGAGGTGAGTACGAGAGGGGAATTAGATCTCATAGTCTAAAGCCAGGCTGCTTCAGTTAGCATATGGGGACTGGAGTTATCGGGATTTTGAGCATTTTTTATTACCCTGATGGCTCCACATTCTCTGCATGCTGATGGTTGCCCAATCGCTGGGAATGTAAAACATAATATATTTTCTTAAAAACACAAATCCTACTAGCTATGGGGTTTGCAATGGATGGAACCCGTGCTGTGTAGGTTCTTCGTAAGTTATCACTGTACCCCCTGCTGATATTGGGGATATCTTGTGGTGTTGTGGTGGAGGCACAACAGGTATAGTCAACCGGTTTCGATGGTACACTGGTGGTTTAGACCGTCTTCTTCAGGACACAAATTTCTTCATAAATTGGTCAATTACATCTTCCTGCTGGCCTCTAAATCGGGCAATGCAAGCAGGCTGCTTGGAATCCTGGAGAGGAGACACAAAGAACATTGCAAGAGGGGCAGAAGTATTCCGCAAGTTGCAATGTCACAAAGTGATGCAGCCAGAACCTGCTGAGAATCTAGTTTAATGGCTAGTGATTGCTGTACAATAAAGGGTTGCTCACTCTCTGTCAGGAGCATGCTCAGTGAACTCCTTGACTCAGGAATTGAGCTGTATGAGGTACCATCTTCCTTCATATCCTCCCTGGCAGAGATAGCACTCACGATAAACTATTTTGTGTTCAACTACCAATTCTGTCAGCAGGATTCCGGCACTGCCATGGGCACAATCTTTGCTCCTAGTCTAGCCAAGTATATATATTACAGGGCATGGTGTAGCGGCCCTGTAGTAATGGTTAAGCTTCTCAACCCACAGGAAGAGCACTTTTTGGGAAGCTTATAACTTCACCACCCCCTTGACGAATCTGCACAAAACTATGCAAAAAGTGCATGGCCCCATCAGTCTGATTCTGCCCATTTTGGTGAGGTTTCGCACAGGGGGTGCAAAGTTATGGGGGGTCCAAAAATGTATGTTTTTTCCATTGACAAAATGTAGAAAAGATATATTGCTCACACCTACAGCCCAAACCGGTGGATGGATTTCCACCAAATTTGCGGCAGGAGCTGCGGCTTGGTCCAGAAAGCGTGCTTTGCAAATTTGGTATAAATCCATCCAGTAGTTTTTTTTAATTACCAAAAAGTAATTTAAAAAAAGTAGTGATATCTGGGTTCGGTCTGCGGACTCACTTCCTTGTTCGGTCCGCGGACAGGTCTCTGATTGGCCCAGAGGCCGATGTGAGGTCCGTGGACATCAAACGTGCCTGCTGATTGGTTAATACAAAACATGAGGTGCTTCAAATTTTTGGAAATGCCCGCCATGTTGGATTTGTGGACATCTGCCGGTAAAAATATGTTTAAAAACGCAACATCGCACTTGTCAAACTCATGAAACAACAATCTATGGAAAAGTGAGAGGTGATGCGGATGGGATGGCATATGGCCTTAAAAAGCCAAAAGCTGGGTGTTTTCTTCCCCAAAATCCACGAACATTCCAGGGCAGTCCTGTGATGTTCGCAAACATATTAGATGCTTGGGGGCTACTATGCTTATTTGTGCTTTACAGGTTTGTTGAAAAGCAGTTTTTGGATGACTTATAACTTTGATGCCACTCAATGAAACTGCATGAATTTTGGAATTTAATTTCAGAAAATGATTTCGAATGGTTTTGGAAAGTGTGGTGCTGTTTTGTCAAGAGGGAACAACATTAAAGGGGGGTGTCCCAAAATATTGTAAAGGCCTTTAAATATAGTGCCATCTGATGATTCTGCAAAAATGTTTGCAAAATGATTTAGATCTAGATAGTTTGGTGCAATTCTGTCAGGAGGGTCTAAATTAGAGGGGGTCTCAACATTTTTAGATGGCTTATAACTTTGTTGCCATTTCACAAATGTGGACAAAAGCTTTCAGAAATGTTAGAGACCCAACTTTGAATGTGTGTGCAAAGTCTGAATGGAGTTTGCCAAGTGGGGGCTAAGTTACATGACTATAGTATGTACGTATATTTTGACACTTTTGAAAAAATAAAACATGGGCGTATTTATAGCAAACTTGTATAAGGATCATTGGAAAGGACTTGAAAGCATGGTTTTGCAAATGTGTCTGTGTTTCATTTTTTGACAACTGCCATAATGTAGGTACAAAAAATAGTGCTATACCTTTGGTGACTGAGCTATAGCCTGTGGCCATGGGCAGTGGCTCTATTGTCTGGGTCATGGCATAAGGTCATGACCTGGACAATGTGGCTATTGGTCATGACAACAAGAGACGACCAATGGGGATAAAGTGGCCATGTCCACCAGGGACGATCTATGTGGTAAAGTTTTTCAAAATTGGGATAGGTTTGAAAGGGGAAAAAATGAGCTTGTGCTAATATTGTCATAGGGTTCTCTCTTCGCCTTCTGCAGGCCGCCATGGAAAGGGAAGAGGAGCTCTTTACATAGCCCTTTCCATGGTGGCCATCTAGGAATTGGATTTTCCTTCATACAGTGGGATATCATGTGAGTCCAGTGTAGGAAGAAAAATCCTTTTGTTGAGCACCCTGGGTTATCGCCTTAGCAACCCATAGTGTTAATGGCCTACACCCCTCATTGTAGGGGCTGTAACAGTGGATAATGGTCAGGAGCCCTCGTTATCCGCCCTCGCTTTGCTTGGGCCAATAACTTGGGCTGGCATGCCACTATCCCCTGTTCCAGTCCCTGGAACGGGGATGAACGCCATATTACTCCTATTGGCATGACACAAAATACTAATGGAAATTTTGGAGAATCTTATTGAGTCTATCTACGTTACTGAGTATGTAAAGTAGATGGAGTCTATAAGATTTTTTTTGTTCTATTTTTTAACTGTGAAAGGTGGTCATGATGTCATCAATAACATTTGTAATGTCATCTTTGTCTTGGGTTTTAGTTTTAGCAGTGTACGGTGGTGGCGTGAGTTATGGTTGGTTAGCTGATCATAACTGGTGAATTTCTGAGGTTTTACTTGTAACATAACATCCCTTTAACAATGTTTTTCATTGAATTTCATAGTTTTATTAGTGCAATTTAGCCATAACGTCCCTTTAACAAGTTTTTTATATATATATATATATATATATATATATATATATATATATATATATTACACGGCCCACTGTAGTGGCTGTGTAGTTATGGTTAAGTTGGTAATCCCATAGGAAGAGCACTTTTTGGGTGGCTTATAACTTCCCTCCCCGTGGACGAATCCACACCAAACTTTGCAAAAAAAAGTATATGGCCCACTCTGAATTTCTTTGCAAGGTTTGGTGATGTTTAGTCTGGGGAGGCAAAGTTATAGGGGGGGTCCCAAAATATTTTTTTTCCCATAGAGTGAATGGGAAAAAAACTTTGCTCACGTCTACAGCCCAAACCGCTGGATGGATTTTCACCAAATGTGTGGCAGGAGCAGCGGCTTGATCCTGACAGCGTGCTTTTGTAAAATTGTTATGTTATGTTATGTTATTTTGCATTTATAACGCGCCTTATATACCATTGGTATGGTCTGAAGGCGCTGGTAGGTTGAACGCCCTTGGGAACCGAAGTTCAGATCAGTAGAGAGAGTAGAGAGAGTCAAAGGTGCGTGTGAGCACTGGGTATGTGTGCAGCTGGTGCAGTATTCGTGTAATAGCTGCATCTTAGCGATAGGTGTGGTGGTTGAGAGATTAGGAGTATGTGTTCGTTCTGGCAGGATTTATCCAGACCGAATCTGGCTGCGTTAGGCCTAAGGAGAACGCCTGGCTGGGGGGTGTGTAACCAGCAGTGTTTACTTAGAGTGATGGGGAGTGTGCGTGGATGTTGGTATGAGAACAGTTATACTGAATGTGTATGTGTTCTAGTTGAGTGGTGGTGTAAAGAAGAGAGTAAGCATGGTGGTGTGATATGATGGGTTATATGCTCTTTCAAACGTTCCCTGCACTCCAAACCATACTATATATGTCACGCAATTCTATGCGCTCCAGTCCGTTCCATGCACTCCTGTCCACTCCATGCACCCCAGTCTGCTTCACACTCTCCAGCCCGCTCGACGCACTTACGCACTCCAGTCCGCCCCACGCACTCCAGTCCGTCCCACACATGCACTCAAGTTCGTCCCACGCATGCACTGCTGTCTGCCCCACTCATGCACTCCTGTCTGCCACACGCACTCCTGTCCGCCACATGCACTACTGTCTGCCACACGGTGGAAATTTGTACAGCAGTTTTTTTTTAAACGAAGAAAAAGTAGGTGTCAAAAAATGTGTGATATCTATGTCCGCTCCGCGGACAAACTTCCCTGTTCGCTGCGCAGACAGGACACCGATTGGCCAATCGGCTTGCATCATGTCCGCGGACATGCAACGTTTCCGCTGATTGGCTGGTATGAAGCGTGAGTGCGTCATATTGTTATGATGTGTCCGCCATCTTGGATCCACAGGGATCCGCGGACATCCACTTACATCACGGCAACAAATGTGGGAAAAAAGTTTGGGGAGTGTGTTAGTGTGTAAGAGTGCTTGGGGAGGGTGGGGGAGTAAGAGATGGGTCAAATGCTGTATTTGTTTAGGTGGCAGGCGCCCCTGATATGTTTGTCATGTCCGCTGTCACCGCGGCTGTCGCCGACATAAAAAATGCCCATATAGTATAGTTAAAATGTTTGATTCTATGGGTGTGTTATGCTGTGGTGGTTGTGGCCACGGCCTAGAGTCTTGGGTTCATGGCCGAAGGCCATAGAATCAAACATCCATCAAATATCCACAAATCTACAGTTTGTGTACTGTTTGATTTGTATAGTTTGTATGTTAAGTTTTGGCTATGTCATGTAATTAAGATTGTAGAGTTTGGTAACAAGCACTGCAATGTAACATATCCATAGAAGTAAACATTTTGAATTGTGGTATATAGTTAGATGTTTGCTTCAATGGTTGTGTTGTGGAGCAGTATTTGTGAGCTGAATTGTAATATACTTGCTGTTTGATTTTTTGTGCTTAGATATATTTTTTCTTGGCTTGGGTAACTGGAGCAGATATTCTTTTTCAATTTCTGTGATAAAAGAAAATATCATGTTAGTGTAGGTAGTTTATAATTAGTTATTGTATTCCATAATAGGCATTTTTGCATTATTTCGTACAAACCAGTGTACTGTGTAATTTGCTCAGTTTCTTTGTTTGTTTCTTAAATCATTGGGTCTGTGGAAAAAAAACATGCTGGATTAAAAAAAAACGTTTTGTTGTGGTACAATACATTTCTTTCTTTTCAGTGTTTATTTGTTGTTTGTGGCTAATGTTCTATCTGTTGGCTTGTTGCAGATTGTTAGATACCTGTTGGCGTATTCTAACTGTTTATTTCTTCTTGATCTGTTTGGTTGTTACAGAATCTTAGGGAAGTTAGAAGTCTGTTGGCGTATTGCAACTGGTTTTAGTTGTTTTTTATTTATATTTTCAAGTTAGTCATCTATCTGTTGGGTTGTTGTAGATTTTTGGGGTAGTTAGATACCTGTTGGCCTATTCTAACTGTTTATTTCTTCTTATAGTGTAGTGGTGTTGATTTATCTGTTTGGTTGTTGCAAAATCTTGGGGTAGTTAGATACCTGTTGACGTATTCCAACTGTTTATTTCTTCTTATAATTTAATGGTATTGATTTATCTGTTTGGTTGTTGCAGAATCTTGGGGCAGTTAGATACCTGTTGGCGTATTCTAACTGTTTATAGGTTTCTAATTGAAGTGTGATCATTGTTTATGTACAGATTAATTATTAAATTTTGATTTTAAGAATATTAAATAAGCGTTTATAAGATTTGCTGGTAATCTCTGCTTTAGAGTAATGGCATTATCATTACATTCGAACCATCCACAATTCTTTTTTATATATGCAGTGTAGTGACCTGCATTGGTTGTGGCTCCTGTGTGGTAGATTATACCTATTGTTGTGAAGGTTTTCTTACCAAGTGATACTTGACCATGTGTGAATCCAGTCAGCTTGCAGTTGTTTTTGGTACCATCTGCATTGTAACGTAGAAGCATTAGTATTACGTATTTACTATGTGTTTGTATTTGTAAGGTGGCGCGATTATCTGAATTGCAGGTAGTACATAATCTGCCATGGTTTGCATTTTGTACAAGTTGCTGAAATGGAATGGATTCACAGTTAAGTATGGATACATACACGAAGCATTCATTAGGGATGTTTTCCTCTGCCACATTGTTGCAGAGAGTGCCTGTATGTTTCCACATGTATGAAATCTGGAAGATTTCATTTATAGGTATGGTTTTGTTTTCCAGCACTTGTAGTAAGTACATTAGAAATTATTGTGGATCTTATTGTGAGTTTATAGTGAATTTCACCATTCCAGCACAGTAGTCCAATTCTTGTATTATTCCTTGAACACTGTATGTGTTGTCAGGATTGTTGCTTGCAAACACAATTGGTCTGTATTATGTAAATAAATGTTGTCAACATTTGGTGGCAATTGGAATAGAATATTTATTGCTACATTTGCATAGCAATTTACACCAGTTATATTTGAAAATTTGAATGGACCAGATAGTTCTGTGTCCAAGTCATTTCTTTGGAGTGTGTGTTGCTTTGAGTAGTAGTTTCTTCTTTGGTTGTAGTAATTGATGAAGTATTAGCTTCTTTTACTCTCTTTGGAGGATTTGCAGTCAGATCCTGTTGCATTTCTGTTTGAAGTAGTTTTCTTTTACAATGTATTGCTTTTTGTAGAACAGAATAGGTTTTTAGATGGGGGTGTATAGTGAACATAGTCTATTGTATTCTAAAATAGAAGGAATATCAGCGTTTACTTTACTTGCATCAAAGTTGATTAGAAATAGACCGTCAAGTGTACGTAAGTGTGATAGTGCTAGGTAGGTCATGCCTTCTTTAAAGACTGTGTTCCCAATATCTATCAATGCTTTATCTAGGGTAAGACCTTGTGATTTGTGAATAGTGAATGCGTATGCTAGAGTTATAGAAAATGTTTCTCTGCGTACATATATGTCTTTGAAAAGAAGGAATCGAGCTGTTCAGCATTTTATCCTTTTTACTTCTGATAGTTTGTCAAAGAGAATATTGACAAACTGAATGTTGTTGTCAAATGGGTATGTTTGAAAGTCAACAACTGTACCAAGTGCTCCAGTAACTAGTCCTTGCTCCACGTCAAGGTTACGTTTAAGCATTACTCTACAGTTTAAAGATAATTTTAATATTTTCTCCAAAACAGCTGTGCTGGAGATAGAGTTTTCTAAGGTATTTAGTCTTGTTGTGGCTTGTTGACAGATGGGTAGTGTCATACCATTTACGTCCAGTTTGTCTGCTGAGGAAATTTCAAATATTGGTTGCATTTCTTTTTTCAACATTGTTTCATTGAATTTGGAACAGCTTGCAAGAGTTGGCATCAAGGACATACAATTGACATTTTTGTGTGTTAATTGTTCCATCAGTAGCACATGAGTTATGGCTATAGAGTGCATGTATGTGCCGGGTTTCTAATATTGCTTGTGCTTCTTGAGATAGTACACCAACTCTCATACTTTTTAAAATGTTGGCGTATGTGAGGCCTGCAGACTGGCACATTTTTTCTGTTAATTCTCTGTATTAGAAATGTTGTCAAAGGTTGACATTTCCTATGCTGCCAACAGTTTTACGGCAGAGTTTGTGTCCTAAGCTTTTAAAAATAGGTTCACATTTCACTGGTGTCAATTGAAGAAGATCTCCAAAAACTATAATGTGTTTTCCTCCAAGGAGCTCTTCGTAGTTTGTTTTGAGTACTTCTTGTAATCTGAGGTGAATCAAAGGCAACATTAGGTTGGAGACCATACTCACTTCATCTATTAGTAGCATTTTCATTTGTTTTAACACTCTGCACAGTTCCATTTCAGCTTCTGTAGAAAGTTTGTAATATTCTAATTTGTTTTGGTGTTCTACTGGAAGAAGTAGTAATCGGTGTTAAGTGACACCACCTATGTTATAGGCAGCTAAACCTGTGGGGGCAGTTACAACAGCTGACAGTTTGTTGTTTGTCAATTGTTGAAGGAACCTGCTGATGATTTTGATTAAACATGTTTTGCCTGAACCAGCTTGACCACTGATGTACAGTAGTATAGGTTTGTAATTTTGGCAGGTACGTTCTTTATTTTCATGTTGTACACCATGTGGAATTTCTTTTGTTACTTCTTGAAAAATGCTACGCTGCTCGATGGTCAGTTTTGATTGCAGTACAGATAAGTCTTCTGTATCTACTTCTTAGTGACACATGCTGTTTTCTACTTCTGTCATAGCTAATTCTGCCTCATTTGCTATTAGTGGCTGTCCCATTGGTTCTTGGCTTCCTGTTACAGAACGTTGACTACTGTAGGGAGTGTCCTTATCTAGTTGGGCCTGGAGTTCTTCTTCATGTTGCTGTTCATTGTGCAACATTGTTTTGTACTGTGTAAAGTTTACATCGGTTATAGTGCTTTCATTTGCTTTGAAAACGTCTTCATAGGAGTCATAGATATCTAGTAACTCTTCTTCTTTTCTCCATGGTTTAAAAGGTTGTAGCAGGGACATTTAATATAGTTCTTTATGTTGAGGAGTTTTTAATGACATTTTGATTTGATTAATTAAGCTTTGTTTGGTAAGTTTCACTAAGCTGCCTTCACAATTTGTCACTCTGTATCTACCTTTGTTTTCATCTGGTTTTATATTAGTTGTGTATGTGAAGTTTTGGGCTATGTGGTATAGACACATGGTTTCCAAAGTGGTACTCCTGTTTGAGTAGTATGTGCTATGTTGTTGTATGAATTTAGAACTCTTTTTCTAGATTTAGCAGGACCACGGCTTAGCCATACTATATTTTCAGATTTTCCATACTAGGCAGTACCAGTTAAACGGTCTGCAGCTTCATAGGAGTCACATTCTCTATGAGAGAGCATTTTTATGCCTACGCTGTACAATTTCTGAGATAGTGTTTTGTCTGATGGTTAAGTAGGCTGTAACATATCGTGCAACTGCAGTGGAATTGTCTGCAATGTACTGCACATCTATGTTTGCATTCCATAAGAAGGCAATGATTGCATTGTAATCATTGATATATTTTGCTTCTTCTGTTCTTTTTATGTAATATGTGTTCTTAGGTGATTTACTTTTAACACTATGTCTAGCTGGAGACATGAAGTTGTTTACTTGACCTGTTGCTGTAACTGGTCTAGGGAAACCAAAGCAGCATTTGCTGTAGTATTTCCCTTTGTTTTTGTATTTGAGATGGCAATATTTCCATGAAGATCCAAATTTTTTGCTTCTGAAACAAATTTCACAAGTGACATATTTTTCGATAAACTGTGAAACAATGGCATCACTCTCATGACCAAATTTAGGAGCATCTTTAATCCATAAAAGCATGTGAATATGTGGTGCTCCTCTGGCTTGGTATTGCTTTCTCCAAAAGAAGTGTTGCACTTCTCTGAGGGGAGGAACGGTTTTATTACAAAAAAAGTGTAGCGTAGCAATGAAGCGATGATGGAAATATCTTGAAACATTAACAGGATCTAGAGGGCAAAGTTCTCCAAGTGTTAGTATATCTATGTTTTTTTTTTATATGCATAGAAAATCATGTAAATCTTCCCATGCATATTCTGTACAACTTAATGTAACAAACCAAGTGGGTGGGCCAAGGTTTCTTATCATGCAACGTACATCTCTGTGACATCAGAACCAGTACTCTTTAGTACCACACGTGTTTGCTAACAGATTTGTAATGCTTGATTGTAAAACTTCATCTTTTTCTTGCACTTTTTGTAGTAATTGCGTAGCTGACATATTTTGAAAATGGGTACCTGATTTCAATGTGTGTGCAACCCCGTAGCATGGAGTTGCTAGTTCACTTTCAAAGAGTAGGTGGAATATGCATTCTGCATTTTGTCTAAATCTGGGATCTTCAGAATACATTCATAACTAGCGTTATTCTGATGCTGATATCTGAATGGGTCTATCATCGTACCTTCCTACTTTCCCAGTAGGAAAGAATAGAGGACAAGCACGTGCTTCTATACTTTTTTCCATATGCTGATTGGTGATCCTTTGATTTGTCACATTGGGTATATTTCTAGTGCATCATCTGTGGTGTCTTTAGAGTGTAATGGATGAATTGTATAATGGTCTAAAATATTGGATACTGTAGCCGGATCTAGAAGTTCAAATTGACCAGTTTCTGGTGACCCTGGTGATTTTTTTCAATATAAATTTCTTTTTAGTATTCATTATTGTCTTTTAGATATTGTAAGGCTTGTCTAAATTTATGTAAGTCTATGAGTTGTTGCAATTTTTTTTGTCTTTTGTAGTTACACCATTTACTAAGACAATTAAAGATTGCTCTATTGGACGTTGCACTTCTAGAGTGTGTACATTTTCTTTTCGATCTAATGGTAAATAAACTACTTTGCCATGAACGCCTTTCACTAATTCTGAGGGAGGTCATTTTGCTGTTTTTGGTTGAAGGCGTATTATTGCTTGAAATGGATGCACTGTTTGAATTATGATGCTCTCATATAAATTGAGTTGTTGCAAGGGTTTTGGTAGTTGGAATAATTCCAAGTTATTTGTGATAGCACGTGAAGGAGTTCGGTTGTTGTCAAGTTTTTCAGTGCAGTAACTGCAAAGTATTAAGCGGTCATTTATTTCGTATTTGTTTTCTGCTATAAGGTAGAGAGCTAATTCAAACCATTTGGAATCTTCATTGTCTTCTATTTTTTTTGTTATGTCTACAGTTTTTGTGCTACATTTATAAAAAAAGTTCTGCGGCAACACACACACACATGGTTTGGTACTTCAGCTGATGTACTTTTAAATTTTAGTATTTCTTTTTTGTATGTGTGTATTAGAAGGTTGCCATTTGTAGAATTGTTCCTAGTCTGTTGTAAAGCTATTGCATTTTGTAAGTGGTTTTCACTTCCAAAATATTTTCTCTGGATATTCTCTATTTCTTCGAGTAGGTCTTTGGCTGTACCATGTAGAAGATTGTTATTTAAATAGTCTAATGCTAAAGCTAGACTTTTAGCATAGTACATTTTATGGACTAGATTTCTTATAGTTGAATGATGTGTTGATATCATTTTGATATGATGTAAGGTGCTTTTGCAATTAGGTCCTGAAATCCAGGCTAATGAATGTCCTTGTCCTACTGTGTATTTACCCACTGGACATGTATCCATATTTTGAAGAAGCTTCATTTTGAATTTGTCTTTGCCTTTTACATATAGATTGAGGAACTGGTGTAAAGATTTGAAAGATTTTTTGGCAATGTTACATATTGACATGCACAGCCATTTGTATACGGGACGTTTTGGTTCAGTCTGATGGAGAGGTGATACTGAATTTTCTGGGGATATTTTTGTGAGCAGCGTTTCTTGTTCCATAATGGTATTATTACATGTTTCTTATTCCCATTAGCACTAGGTATGGTGAGTAACACCACCTAAAACACAATAAAAATATCAAAAAAACTAAAATGACTCAGTTGTTAATATCTTCCCTCTTATTTATTACCACAATCAATGTGAAAAAAGATTCTAAATAGTAATCATTATGTCAACGTGTATGAGTAAATGATTTATAATACCCATTCCGCCATGTTCCATGGATTAATCCTGTTCCCATCCCTGCGTAGTGGCCACCTTCATCTGCCCACACCCAGGATGCAAACAAACATGCATAATGGTTATTATACATTGTACTTACTCAAAATGTTTTGATTTTTGGCAGAACATTCAAGCTATTGCATAGTCAGAATGTATTTGGATACTGAGTGAAGGTCACTTGCTTTCCTTTTTTGGTTGCAAGCTCAGTAGGCCCACACATCTGACTGAACCCATAAGGGCCAATTGTTTTTTGACCTTGAGCGAAAGGGAAAATTCAGTAAGAATGCAGGGAGTGAAAGTTTGCAACAAAAAAAACATTTGATAAGGTTATGCATTCAAAACGTTTGTAAGGCACATGTAATATCAGTTCATGAAGATTCTTTGGTTGAAGCACTTTGCAGTTTGAGTTTCACGAAGACAATGGAGACAGTCAATATCGTGTAAGTTTGCTTTGGATGACTCTACACTGGAACAAGATTTAATTTTTTATTACCTGAAAATTAATTTTGGCAATGTAAACGAAATATTATCTTTTTCTGTAGTTGTCATTTTTTTTGTTATGGAGAGTGCAGATTCTCGGCATTTGTAGGCTATCACTAGATTCACCCATTTTCAACAATAATATTTCTTTAAAATGTCATGTATGACCACATTGATTTGTGCATCCGTTTCCATGTTCTTTTGGTCTTTTTTGAAATAACGAGATTTAATTTTTTTATTACCTGAACATTAATTTTGGCAATGCAACTGAAGTACTATCTTTCTGTGTAGTTGTAATTTTATTTTAGTTATGGAGAGTGCAGATTCTCGGCGTTTGTAGGCTATCACTACATTCACCCATGTTCAACGCTAATATTTCTTTAAAATGTCATGTATGACCACATCGATTTGTGTATCAGTTTCCACGTTCTTTTTGTCTTTTTTGAAATTGTTTGCTAAAGGTTGGGTATTGATACGTATTTTCTGTTAGGTTTTCCAAATAGCTACATCCTGCCTTACTGCGATTGCCATGAATTCCAGATGCCAAGTGATGGATTTAAGTGGAGCCCAGTGAATAGTTAGCACCAAGTGAAAATAAATACATAAATACTAGAGGAAAAATTTGAGAAAGGAGCTGGAGGTGATGATTGGTGTAGGATATATAGTCGAATGTAGGAAACATTAAGTACATATGGGACAGATTAGATGGATGGGTAAGCAGAATAGTGGACTATACAAAACACTGCGGTCTTACCCTGGCTCACTTGCGTGGATAACAGCATAATGTAATGGTAGAAGACAAGTCAGGGGTTATTTGGCGTTTGTATCCGCGTTGGCGGTTACGCGCTGGAAGGGCGTGCGGAGGTTCCGCGCTGGAAGGGCGTGCGGAGGTTCCGCTACGTGATTTCTCTGTTACGCACCCTACGGTCTAGTGGTTTTCCAACATGGCGCCGCTGGTAGTATTTCTTTCCTCCTCTCCCAGCGATCGCCGCGTTGCAACCCCCTTTTCTGCGCTAGCTCACTCCTTTGGGTTTACATGCTAGTTTTCCAGCCTTGACCACCTCGGTCACTTATCTGTACTTTCGGTCCGCCTTCCCCGGACTACCTCTCTCTCTCTCTCTTCCTTCCCTCACCTCGCCTCTTTTCTCAGCTCTACGGTGCGCAGTTCTCCACGCCCGCCTTCTCTGCCTTACCTTTCGGCTGCGCTGTCATTCAGCCGCCCTGGTTCCTGTTGCTCCGGAGTTGTTCTCTCTGTTGGTACCCTTTCCGGTGGCTTTCTTTCTCTCCAGATCCTTCTTGCTTTGGATATCCGGCTTCGCCTGCTCCCATCAGCTACCTGCCTCAAGAACTCCACTACAGCTCCACTACAACTGCTTGCTCCAGATCCTCTCAAACCGCTGCACTCCTCGGAGGGTTTTTTCTGCCTGAACAGGCTTTTTCCCTTCGTACTGTCTGGTCTCGGGAAGGGGGTTTGCTATACTTTAGCACTCACTGTGGCTTCCTCTCGAGACAGATACTTTCAACACAAAAAAGAGAAGGGCTATCTCTCTCACAGGCAACTGCAACCAGAGGACTTTGAATCAGGTGAGGAGAGTGGGGAGGAACGGGAGTTAGCGGAATCGGCCAAACAGGACACCCACCTACGGGGAAATTACAGAAAGACCCAATTAATTGTGCTTTATTTGCTCGGAGAAACGAAGACACATGTTTAGCATTACAGAGTACTGGATACAGTCTCCTATGAATATGTAATCAAATACTTGGGCACCCATTTAAGCCAAGAAAATGGGTATTAATACAGAACATATTAATACCTGCCTTGTTAAGGATTAGATGTGTATTGGTAATTTTATCCACAGAGTTCCATTCAAGTCACAATACCCATGGACAGGTTGTGTCACCTTCCTTACAACGTAGTTGAAAAGTTTTCATTAGTATGGCTTAAGTTTGTATGTGTACCAAATCATTCAGAAAAATATAGTTTCTTTAACGGAGTGAGCCTTTTAAAGTAAATAAATACGAGCGCGTATGTGTGTTTACTCAAATTAGCCTAAATCTGTCGGTTGGTATCATCTGGATAAAATCCGAGATTCTAAATAATGTTATGCAGAAAGAAGAACATGTGCGCACGTTGCGCAGCATGTGTTCTAATAGTGATGGAATCGAACAGCCACGACCCCCTGTGTACGGCTGGGTGAACAGAAAGGGTCCTACCTCGTACGAATAGGTCCTCCATGTGTCAGGTGGTCCGTGCTGAATGTGCCGGCCCGTATGTGTAAGTGACAAATAAGTCCTTCCTTTGTGTTTTTTATGGCGGCCATATATTGGGCAGAAAAACGTGAGTCTCCATTCATTAGAATGGAAAAGAGGCCCATTCAAAGATGGTGCTTACAGTTGGTACGAACAGGGAGAGTTTCTATTTCAACTGAGATGTTGAGGAATACATTAGGTATTGGTATAATAGGCAATTATCTTGTGACAGTAGGTGATTCAAATAAAGAGAGCACATATAATTATAATTAAGTTTAGATATCCAGGTCTTATTGAATGACAGATAATGCTACCAAGTGTAATGCATTGTGGTTAATGTAGTTTGAGATCAGGGCATGAGAACAAAAGAGAAATGAAACAAGGAAAAAATGTTGTGAAAATAAGCATGAGAAAAATAAAGAGAGAGAGTAGGCCAATAAAAATCGAATTAAATGTGTGTCACAAGTATTCATACATTACGTTTGTTTTATAGCACAGAGTCATAGTCCAGTATATAGGCAGCCTCTTAAATATGTAAGAATATATTTACAAGTATGCTTCAAGGGAAACAAGTGCTGAATCAAAGAAATATATACATACAAATGCCAGTGTAGACAATATCAGTGAGAATAGCAGCCGACAAGTACATTTATAAGAAATGAACCATTTCATTGTCAGAATTCAAACCGAATTCTACAGATCTGTATCGCCAAATTGTTCTGAGGTATAGTTCCTGATTGCCACCTCTTTTGTTCCTCTGAATTCTTTGTAGATCAATAAATTTGATGTCTTCTTTATTGCCTATCTGATGCACCCTTTGCCAATGTTGTGAGAGGGGCAGATTACTGTCTTGACTGCTTATTGATGAAAGGTGTTCTCTTATAAGTGTTCTTAATTTCCGTATTGTACTCCCATTGTAGCATGTAGCAACTCCCATAAGTTGGCATGTACATGGTATAGCGTAAACAACATATTTAGAGTGACAGTTAATTTGTTGCTTAATTGTGGTCTTGATCCCATTTTTGTCTATGAATACAGTACTATCGGGCAGAGCATGTTTACACATGGTACAGAAGCCGCATATTTTAAAGCCTGTTGCTTGTTGTTGGAGCCAATTGGTTGTTATTTTTTCATCAAAATCGGGTAGTAGAGATGGACTGATAAATCATTTTTAGAGTTTTAGATAGAGCTCTTTTCTCACATTTTTCCTCTAGTATTTATGTATTTATTTTCACTTGGGGATAACTTTTCACTGGGCTCCACTTAGACTCTTTTTCTTCAAATAGGTTCATGGCACAACAATTACACAGAATGTTGACATGATAATTTATACACTGCAACTGATGATCATGCTTGATGTTCAACATGTTTTCAACAAGAATTTTTGTTTTTTGTTCTCTCCTTTTGTTTTATGTCTTCTTCTCACGTATGTGACATGCATCCTTAGCCTGGATTTGAAAAAGGCAACACAAATTTGCCGAAACATGTGTCATCCACAAAGGCTACAATGTTTAAAATCTTCAATACAAAAAAATTCTCTTAAAAAATTCTCAAATAAAAGAAATGAAATCAAACTACCCCTCTATGAGGATGTAAATGCTTTGCCCTGCGGCGCATCGATATGTGTAAGCTCATCCAATCAACACTATTTTCACAAATGGAGTAGAGGGTCTCAATGTCTCCATAGCAGCTTACATCGACGCAACGCTTTTCTGCAAAGCTGAGCATCTAACAACTTTTAATATCAATGTAAATTGGTTGCGAGGTATTCTGTGGTGTCAACAAAAAAGTCCCTCACTAGTAACCTATGTACCAGAATAAACTCTGCCCCTTGAAGGGGAGACGCTGTGGCAGAATAAGCTTTCCCCATTGAAGGGGAAGACTCTGTATCAGAATAAACTCTCCCCTTGAAAGGGGAGACTCTGTACCAGAAGAAACTCTCCCCTTAGAAGGGGAGACTCTACCTTGTCCACCATGACTTTGATCTAATCAACCTCAAGGAAACTTGGCTAAGGAAATCGCCAATGTTGGATGGCTTTTATTTGTCCATAGTACCGGCTGAGAAGGGACAGGTTGGGTGACCATCGGCCGGCCTATTCACGGCAGTGAAACTGGGCAGTACTTTGAAATCTCTGAAATCAGCGTCATCTAACTTCCTTATTCAAGAAAATATGATTGATTGGGAACATGGCCTATCATCGCCAGCAAGTGGCATCTGTTCTAAAATCACAATTTTATATTTGTGTATATTGGAACCGTGTGCTGATCTCGGATGATTTATTTATCACCTTGATCTCTTCAAGACTGGACGATTTCTACATAGATCAGGAGTCCACATATTTCATCATTTGTGATGATTTAAACATCCCTGGCCTTGTCCAGATGAAACGAAACCAACTTTGGAATTACAACGACCCTAAACACGCTAGACGCGATGAGTGTAATACACTTATGAACTCAAGAGCCATGCAACTACTTAATGGTAACATTAGGGGAGACGTTCCTGCACAGTTGACATGGCAAGGTCGGGGTTTTACCTCCACCTTAGATTACATCTACGTGTCCACTAACTTTGTCCCTTTAGTGCACTATTTCCAGGTAATCACAACTCCTCAGAGTGATCACAACTTACTTCTCTTGGATTGGTGCACGCCTGGCTTTGTAGGCTGAGACTTTACACCAATTGTGGTTGACTCCTGTAACAAAGGACTGTGATTGAGGATGTCATCAGTTAAAATTAGATTGTTTGCTTCCACATTTGCTAAATCCTGAGCTACGGTGGAATAGTCCCCATTACTGGAAGACTTCAGCTTTAATCCAACATCTAAAGGGTTTGCCACAAAGACTGGTGTAGACGCGTTTGACCCTGTCTTGGTGTCTGAAAGAAGCCTGGTTTGAAAACTGTTGCTTATCACCAAGAGAACTAATTTGTCAAAGGCTCTCAGTGACGCAAGGTCGGCACAGTTTAACTATAAAAACTGTCTTCGTTCAAGTAAAAACCTAAGGTATCAGAGCGATGCTGAGGTCATGCTGAGAACCTTGGTGGGAAGAGACCCCTCTGCTTTCTGATCACTCATAAGATCAGACGTAACTTCCTCCAGGGCGGACCAGTCAAATCCTATAGATGAGGAAACATGGATAGGCCATAGGCTCTATAGCCCAACTATGGTGACAGGGGCTGTGGCGTTGCCTTTTAAGTCTCTGGTTCCATGGGTTACTAACACTAACACCAATGAAATCATTGAGCGCATTCAGAAATTAAAAATCTCACATGCACCAGGTCCCGATGGCCTAACAAACGTTATGCTCCGGGAACACCCAGAAGACTGGGCGGCCTGTATAGTGTCCCTGATTGGTCAGATCGCCAGTAGTCATCAAGTTCCTAGTTCATGGAGGGAGATAGTGGTTCCAATCCACAAAAAAGGGATCGAAAGGACCTGAAGAACTATGGCCCTATCGCTCTCCACGACGTGAAAGGTAAACTCTTTGGCACAATCCTCTTAGACCACTTCCACAACTGGTGTAGGTCCACTGATAGTTATGACCACTTCCAATGTGAATTTGTTAAAGGCCTGGGTGCGGCAGTCAACATCTTCCTGCTTCAGCTATTGAAAGAAAAATCCAGGCTCCAAAAAACAAAAAACAAAAACCTACATGGTAGTCATGGACCTCATCCAGGCATTTGACCGGGTAGACAGAGGGCTGCTCTGGTCTAAAATGAAGAAAAAGAACTGTCCGGTAGACATTTTAGAACCTATTAATGCTATACACTCTGACACCACCTTGAGAGTTAGACTAAATCGAGCAGGGCTCCTGTCTAAAGAAATCACGACCCTGAGAGAGGTGAAACAGGGGTGCCCAACAGCACCGGCTCTTTTTAACTTTATCCTGGAGGATATGCCCCATGCCTTCGAAACCATAAGATCATTCCCTCCGAAGGTGGGTGGTGCCTACCTTTCGCGCTTGCTGTATGCCAATGACGTAGTGCTCATCGGCCAGACTCTGGTGGGCCTACAGAGGCAACTTGATGCCCTCTATAATTACATCGGAATGGGCTCGAGATTAACAAAGGCAAGACCAAAACTACAAGTTTTGGGACATCTATTAAAGCCGAAAATCGGTTTTACTGGAAAATTGGTGGTGAGAAAATTGAGTACGTGGATTCCTTTAAATATCTTGGAGTTTGACTAAGTGATTTTAAATCGGAAGCGCCAATATTATCCTACTAGGCTGGATTCAAACATTGCAAGTGGCATCGGGGTCCAAACTGGTGACACACCTTCCCCTGGAAGGTTGGAAACTGGATTACGTTTGTCCCTATTTGAAGCAGCTTCTGGACAAAAGAATATGGGACACATTTCTTCAAGCTCGGCTGAATTGTTATCTCACAAAGGAGATCCAAGCTACAAAAGGTTTGCTGGAAGACAATCACTGTCGGTTCTGAGAAACCCTCGATGAGCCTGAAACTTTGATTCATATTGTTACAGGTTTTCTTGGGCTGAGATATCTTTGGAAAATTCATTTCAGACACTTTTTTTCTGATTTTAGAGCATCTGACCCTGCAGTTGGTGGACTTTGTTGATAGATGGATCAAAACATAAGTATGTAATTGCTCTCATTCCATTGCTTGAGAAAATATCCTTCGAAACAGGCTCAGTGAAGTAGATTCAATTTATTTCTTTTACTGTTTTATGTATTCCTTTTCTTTTATGTTTTTTATTCTGTTAACTGAGAAATGTTTGCTAAACATTTTTTAACAATTTAAATGCAATAAATATATTTAAAAAAACAAATACTTTCAAATGAGCACCCACGTGGTGCCAGACCACGCTGTATGGTATCTTTTCTGTTTCAAAAGTTCACTCACTCAATTGTATTTGTGCTGCTCGTCACAAACGCCTTATGCTTTGTTCCTTGCAGCTTTCTTCATACATCGTTGTCGCTAGCGACCTTGCGTCTAAGACAGAACGGACTGCTATCAGTCTCCCTGACTCACTAGCTGTGCTGACTTTACTGGAGCGGCTTTGTTGCAGGACTGTACCACAGAGGCAGTCTCTCCTCCCCATCTCCGCTATCGATGGGGGAGAGAGCTGTGTACCTTCGACACACAATGCACCTTTCTTCAGCGTTAGTTCCTGGTCTTATGTTTCTTATTCTACATCGCTCTTGAAAGTAATGGTTTCCTTTTGTTGAAAAGGCCAAGGGCAATTCCGTCCTTGCAGCCCTTTCTGATCTCGACCGTCTTTCTCCTTGTGTTAAACCACCATCTTGGTACTGTTGCTTCCTCAGGAGTTTTACCTCGTTCAGAGTGTGCTTCCCTGCTCTGCCTTTTATCCGAGTGGGGAAGTGTGATGGAAGTCAGGTGTGTGTAATTGTCAGTAATTGCCTGACTCTGCCTGACCCTTGTGTTGGGACATGCCAGCTATACGGCTCGGGTGTTAGTCCATTTTCTTTCATGTTGGACTGTCCTTGAAAAAGTGTTTGTGCCGAGAAAGTGGCTGGGTTGAGTTCCTAGGTATCCTACTTGGTAGGATGGGAAAAAGGTGTTATTAGGACGGGGATACCGCATCTCAACCTTTGGTCTCCCACTTCCACTCCCCAAGGACCCCTCATCCAGGTGATCCTCTACACTGGTCTACCCCCAGGAACTGGATCCAAAAGCCATGTCCTTGTCCTGGCCACCTGGATGACAAATCCCTGGGGACTGGCGGGTGAGTCAGCTTCAGGTTTCTCACATACCCTTGCCCTATACAAGGTGGATATGCCTGTTTTTTGTCCAGGTTCTTCATTGATAAGACCTGGAAGAGAGCAGGGATGAGATATGTCCAGGAACTCTCACATATTCCACTGATTTTCTATTGCCGATGTAGGTAGAGGTGGAGTGGCTTTATCGCTCCCTCTAAATTAACCTATGAACTGGTCTCTAAGGGTTGACTCAGGTTTCATAAGTTCTTTATATCTTGAAGGGATTTCATGGGATTCTGTTGGTGAGTTTTGGGAGTAGTAGGTAGACTGCCAGCAATTCTGGGGTAAAACTTCTTCAAATGGAGCTGGGGTTTCCTGCAAGAGAATAGAAAAGGTAGGAAAAACCTGACCCATAATAAATTCATCAGGGAGTCCTCGAATGATATCTTTTTTTTAAAACTTTTATTTATTTGGCTTGGCAACACAGGAACAGGTGAGTAGCATACAAGGCAAATACAATCAGAGCAGTGCAAATAATACAGACATATATAGTGCAGAATCAAAACTAGTATAAACACATCTGGGGTACAACAAAGGTGGGTATGGGGCAGAGGGGAGCTGTTCAGGAAGCGGAGGGGGAATGGTAGGGGGAGAGGGCTGGAGATGGAGTGTCTGGAACAGTGTCGGTGGGAGACATATATGACCGAAACTTTGACCAAACATCTCTGGGCCTTGAGTGGGTTGGCTGTTGTGCGGCCCAGGATTCTTCAGTATCTGAGGCCCATGTAACCGCCCTGAGCCATTGTGCATGGGTAGGTGTGGTAGGCCGAAGCCAGCAGAGTAATATGGAGCTTACTGCGAGTAGCATGCAAAGACCAGCTAGTTTTTTGGAGACTCGGCGGAGTTCAGGGAGTTCATGGAAGAGACATCTCATTGGGGACGGAGTGATAGGGACTTCGAGCATATCTGACATAGTTGAGCACTCCAGAATTGGATGAGGCGCGGGCAGGACCAGATCATGTGGATATAGCCAGCGTTGTCGGAGCCGCGCCTAGGGCAGCCAGGGAACAGGTCATTCGAGATATGGTGCAGTCTGTTCGGGGTGCAGTGGTATCTATGAAGTACCTTGAATTGGACCAACTTGAATCTGGAGTTGAAGGATACCGCATGAATGCGAGCACACATATAGGCCCATCGCTTGTCCGTCATCTCCAGCCCAAGGTTGTCCTCCCAAGCTTGTCTCAATTTAGTGAGTGGCGGGGCAGCTCTGGACTGCAATAGAGTGTAGTGTCTGGAGACTTTGCCCCTCATGGGAATGGGGGAAGTTAACGCCGTGACTATGAGCTTGTCTGGTGGTATTGCTGGGAAGCTGGGGTATTTGTGTTTAAGGGTTCTCTGGAGGGATGAGTACTGGAGCCAGACGGATGGTCTCCGCCTAAGGGACAATGGGAGGTCAGGCCATTCTATGAAATTGCCCTGTTCAAAGACATTGCGGAGCAGTTTGAAGGCAGCCTCTGCCCAACGGCGAACAATAAGGAGAGGTACGCGTGGAACCTCCGGAAGGAAGTTCCAAAGTGGTAGGTTGCCATGAAACGGGTGGGCGATTCCTAGTAGCTTCCAGGTTTTTGATAGGGCCAATGACGTGCAGATCACTGGGTCGAGTGACTCTGATACCATTGGTGTGGGTGTGACAATCAGGGAACGGATATCACGGTCACTGACCGATAGCCTCTCGAGTCTGACATGGGGTGGGGATCCGATGCGTTGAACCAGTATGATGTGTATTGAAGTTGTGCAACTAGCCAGTACTTGAGGAAATCGGGTGCGCCGAAGCCGTCAACCTCCATTGGGGTGGCCAAGGTTTTGAGTTTGAGCCGGACCGCACTTGAGTGCCAGAGGAAAGTGTTGAGGATACAAGTCAACGCCAAGAAGAACCTGCTCCCCGCCCTCTGAGGGATGTTGGTGAATCTGTACAGAAGCTGGGGTAGTACCACCATCTTCAACACTCCTATCCTGCCTGCAAGAGAGATCGGGAGTTTGCCCCAACCCAGTGACTTTGTTGTGAGGCTTGTGAGGTATTTTGATAGTTCTCCTCAAAAACACGTTTGAAGTGATGAGACACCACTATACCTAGGTAGGTGAAGTTTGATTGGGCCCAAGCGAATTCTAGGGTGTCTGGAGGGGGGCGTGTGCAGGCAGTGAGCGGGAACAGGGTGGATATAGAACAATTCACTTTGAGTCTGGAGATGCGCCCGAAAAGGATGGTGTCTTCCAATATCAGTGCCAAGTTGGTATCGGGAGAACGAATGAAAAGAAAGGCATCATGCGCATATAGGGACACTATGTCTGATTGACCAGCAGTACGTAGGCCCCTGTGTGCATGGGATTGACGAAGCATGTCGGCAAATGGCTCCATCGCAATGGCAAAGACCAGGGGGGAGAAGGGACAGCCCTGTCTTGTTCCCCTAGCTATTGGAAAAAGGGGGGAACACCGATCTTCAGTACGGACCCTAGCTACTGGACTGGAGTACAGCAGCTTGACCCAGGAGAGGAAGCAGGGGTCGAATTTGCATTTGTCAAGAACCCGCCAGAGATATTTCCACGAGACAGAGTCAAAAGCTTTTTGCATATCAAGTGTCGCGGCTAGTGCGTGGATGCTTGGGTTCATTCTGCTTATAATGTTAAATTTATTTTAAAATTTGTTTATTGGCATTTGTTATGTAGTACAACCACAGGGCAGTTACCTCAGCTGCCATTAGAGGATGAATTGCATTGCATCTCAAAACAAAAATAATAACAACTTAACATTAGAACTTTAAAGGAGAGTTCCGGGACTTTTTTTTTATTGTCCCTACGGTTCGGCAACTCGGTAGATCGTAGAAAACTTTCCTATGGACCTTACCCGACTTTTCGTCCATTAACGCACTCGAAATCAGCCGCCATTTTATGATAATCCTATCACTTGCCGCATCGGCCAGGCTCACCTGCTTTTGCGGCACTAAATCAAATCCCCCGCCCCTGAAACAGACTTTATCAAAACATTCATATTCCCCGCCTCTATCCGTGACGTGACTGTGCTGCGTAGGCAAACTCGCCCAGGCGTCTTCTACGCGACTCCACACAGAACCCGGAAATCAACACAGATCAGCTCACACAACACAGCGCGCCACAATTCGCAATATGAAACTGTACTTTTAAATCGAACCGCAAGATTGTAAATTTGGTAAAGTACATTTATTTGACATCAAATGTTTAGAGAATATTCAGCGATTTTCATTTTTATTTGCTCACGTTCCAAAAAGTTCATTTTGAGGCACGCGATGTTCCTTTGCTGTACACAGGGTCTTAGATCATCTCACAATACAGCGCCACAATTCGGAATATGAAACTGTGGTTTAAAAGCAAACTGCAAGATTGTACATTTGGCAAAGTACATTTATTGGACATCAAATGTTTAGAGAATATTCAGCGATTTTCATTTTTATTTGCTCTCGATCCAAAATAGTTCGTCTTGAGGCAAGCGATGTTCGTGTGCAGTACACAGGGTGTTGGTTTACGATAAAATAAGCTCTTCGGTCGCACTGATAATCGCATGGCTGTTCCAACGACAAGGCACTAGGCCACCACAACGGTCTGTATGTTGCATCTAGCCGTTAGTACCGCGTAAGGGCATACTTGTACTTGGCGATCGTCCCATAAAATGGTCAGGGTGGTAACGTTGTTCACGCGGAGAAGCAACTGGCGGTTATAAAATCCATCCGCCGGTGTCTGGTACTCGTGACACAGACAATAATGGGTGAAGTACCTGTTTGAAAAACATAAAAAATTAAATTAGTCTCACCATCAGATCTTTATTAAAATTATTCATTTTATATATTCGGTCGGGAAATTATTTCATAGCTAGGACAGTGCAACTGGGTTTTAAACGTCAAGGGGGGGCTGTAGGATACTGAGACAGTACCTCAGTGCAGGGGTTGACAGGGAGTGCAGGTGGAGAGTGGAAGGGCCCAGGAGCGAGATCGCAGACAGTGGACCAGTTGTAGCAGGGGAGAGGGAGAGAGAAAGCAGAAGCAAAGGTTTTGAGGTGCTTCCGTAAAAGTAGACGGTTCTCCCCAAGATAGTGCGCGGTACAAAACAATATGCCACATAGAACGAACAAGTACAACTTAACCCGTCTTTAAAGCTACTGTATAGTAATTAAATTGCGGTATAAACTCATCTAAAGAGTTACTTACATTATATTTGCATTTTCCATTGTGTCTGTGCGTAGGGCAGCCCCGAAATACCACTCCTTCTATGCCGACGTTATTTCTTCTAATGAACGAACATGAAATGGCTTTCGTTTCTGAAATTATATTCATTATCGTTTCTTACGTGGTCCCGGCCTGTCAAGGTCAAAATACAATAGAACCTTACACTGATTCGTGGGCCATTCTGGCACCCGAGAAAAAATCAAAGCAGCTGACCTTCACTTTGAACGAGCACACATTCCTAGTTAGCTACATTAAGTGTAAGGCATTCTCACAGGACTTGAAATTTACACTCCATCTTTGCATTTTGTCTGCGTGCTTTGCAGCCCCACAGAACCATAAATACGGAGACATTCTATATTTTTTGAAAAATTATTTATATTACTGTTTGGTTTAATTTAATGCGCAAATGAACAAGGCTGGATAGATACACATATTCAATGGGCCTGCGACATGAGGAGACTCGAGAGAACAGACAATCAAATTACAATCATTTAAACCGTGATGTGTATTTCTCAATGAGTTCTTCTTTAGGTGGACATGGAACAGAGGCAATGTTGGGTGGCAATGCAGTTGTCCCCTGCACAGGTTCGTTCACAACTCCATTTATGTGCCTATCTAGGACGTCAACAATAAGTTTCTCAATAAACTCATATTGCATATCCTCAAACACTGGTTTGATCACCCATTGTTTACTTCTTTTAGTGAAGGCCTTATTGTAGCGAAGCGTCCCTAAAGTTCCGGTCGTCCTACTTTGTTGACGGCCAACATTATGGTTATGTGCCAAGACCGCTAAAAGAGTCCGATTAATCATGCCCTCCATGCCAAAATGCAATCGTTTTGGCCTGTACTTTAGGCACATATTGTGGAACACCTCCAAATCTCCTGTGTGGCAGAATTCCGTGAGTCCCCTCAAAGCTTTTGTTATAGTTTTATCAAATACAATCTTTTCAATGGCTTTGTGAGTGGGTGATGAAGGAATCAACCACTTCTTCTTCCGTGCCTCCTCTGTGGACAAATGGCCATGTTCACAATTGTGGAAATGTTGGTTCGTGTTCCATCCGTGAACGTTTGTACAGTGTGGCATTACTGACCGCCATTTTTCCAGTAGAATTTCCAACGACCCTCCACATGTTTTTGAGCTCCACCAAAGATGGTTGCTGATTGACTTGGACCACTGTGAAATACCTTGCAATTCTTTTTTTTTACCTGCAGCCGACAATTTTTTATTGATTGATTTTGCAAGATGCCAAACGTCAAATTGGTGATTTATATTTTTGTACTGTTCTCTCATTGTCTTGGCAATTGAAACGTGTCTGTCCGTGGCTATCAGGTCGATCACCATTCCCCGCGATTGTAGTTCTTGCAATGATGCTACAAAGCCAACTTTCTCCATGGCCACTGAGGATGTACTTTGTGACACCTGCACGACCACCGAACTCACAATTTTCTTACTATCCATGTCCTGAAAGTGGTAGGTGCAGTACTTGGCTGAAAATCCTGGGCTGTCGCACTGTCCATCACCGGCTAGCCTGAACCGTTTGCCCGCGAATGTACTATCAATAGACATTTTTTCCATTCTCCAAGCTTCGCTAATGGCTGGAAATAGATAATCGGTTTGGTATTTGTAGAACTGAGTTTTCGCAATGAAATGGATTCCCACAAACTGAAAGAAAGACCCTAATTTTTTAAAACTTGAACCACTAAAAAGTGCAGCCGCTGCACAAAGTAGATTGCCTGCTGGCAGTTGTCCCAGCATAGGTTGTGCAGACCATGTGAAAGGATGATATTTTGTACAGGTGGCATGTATTTTAAGGTTAGTGCCTCGTATTGCACGAGTCACATTAATCAATGGCTCCCCACATACTTCCCCACCTACCAAATGCCCACATTTAATCCGAATAATAATATCAATCAAACAACTATCGAATACAATGAATTTGGCCTCTTTCCTTATACTGTCACTCTGCATCCCAGCTGGTTCGGCCTGTAACGTTGAGGACATGTCACTCACATGAAAGGTAGAATCTCTGATATCGTCTTCCGCTATGTTCAGTGATATTGATGGTGTTTCATTGTCGTCTACTTCATTCTCTTCCATTGCAACATCTGTTCCTTCTCCGGCGATGGGTGAATAAAACAATTTCTTCAACTTTCTCGCGGTCTTAGTTTTTGCGGGTGTGGATTCTGTGAATTGATCTCCGACTGCATCCGAACTACCAGGAGAACATTCACTATCAATGGCTGGTGGTGGTATAGCTCCGTTGTCAATCACTTCATATTCTTCCCATTGGCACGATGCTTCTCCAGTCTCAAGTCCCTGCCAAAAGGTTTGACAAGCAACATCTCTCGTTCGCTTCACTGTCTGTGTAGATCTAGTTCGTACACCCACTCGCAACTAGAGGACAGATTGGAAAAGGGGTGTTCAGTTTAAACACAACTTACAGTATTGAACTATTAACAGTGAAAAACAACATAATATAGTGCCCAGGACACTAACCTTCTTTTGCTTTCTTTTCTTTGAAACTTTCTTGCCTCGAACTTCAACATCAGGACGCTGTTGCTCCGACTCGTGTGTGCATGTCTCCACTTCCTCTTGCGCTGCAACGACTATGTTTTCCTGATAAGCACATCCATCACGCACTGACGCTCCATCGACTCCCTGAAACATAGAACTTTCATTAGTATGTATAATAATATCGAAAACACAAAATGTACTTGGGGACTGATGGAACTGTCAAGATCCATACCTCGGGCTCCTCATAGACTTCCATTGATGATATTATTGAAGATGATGCTTCAGTGACTCCCTGAAACACAGTAATTGCATTAGTATGGTTTTCTATTTTGATAAAAAGAACAGAAAAGTTTGTGCAGGCGTGAACGGCTCATCTAAATAGACCTGCACAAATGATCAGTTGTCTAAAATAAATAATGGATATCTAAATATGATTCGATTTGCTCGATCGTTGGAAGTGTCACCACCCAGAAATCTGCATCAACTACTAGGGGTGATGTTCTTGTGGAAGAAGCTCCGTCATCTCCCTGAAACATAGTACTTGCGTTAATAAAGAAGGAAGTATAGCGGATGTAATCACGTCATATGATTTCGCTTGATCGAACTGTCAGTATCCATACCTCGAAATGCATAAGAACATCAAGGGACGATGTAACTGCGGTGCACACTTCTGCAAGCTGTTGCGCCGACCCGTAACTGCACGCTCCCCCATATTCTTCTTGGACTAATGCTCCATCGACTCCCTGAAACATAGGACTTTCATTAGTAATGAACACAATATTGAAAAAAGAAGACACATAGGAGGGCGACGACAGAAGGACATATCAATGGCTAAAAACGAAAGAAACATTGTGTGTAACAATCACGCTACAAGAATGCAAGATCTGATGATCTCCATCGATGGAACTGTCCTGAAACGTACCTCGAGCATCTGAGTGACATCAACGGTAGTCGTCAATACGTTAGACTCCTCAGCATCTCCCTGAAAGACAGTACTTGAATTATTTTGGATAACAATAATTATAACTGAAAACAAAGACTAGAGGACGAGTACAAGGGTGTACCATTAGGTAAAATAATTACACGATAAATTAAAACTATTGATTTACATGCCTAAAACAAGTCAGTGGCAGAATAGCCAAGTAAGATTACCCGATAGGTGCTTGAAGTGGCTGATGACTGCAATAACGACACGGATGGAGAATCTTCCGCCTTCATATTGAGTGGATACATAAATGGGGAAATTATTGTTAGCTAATGCTACACACTACCGCAAGGCCGAGAGATAAATACGTAAACTTGACTCACCAGTGGAGGGATGTGGACGAATAGAGTGGGAATAGCGGTTGAGAGCAATTTTCGCCTCGCTCGCGGTGTGTTCTTCTTTATTAGCAATGATGTGGAGTACATGTCAGAGGTAAAGTGCCTGCTGCAGATGCGGTATCGATCACCCCTCTTGTCTGCAAAGACTTCTAGGACTCTACTTTCAAGCTCAGAGGGTGGATATCCGCAATATCGGACCCATTCTCTTATCTGATCTATTGTCTTAGGGAAAACATGCATTATAGTACCTTCAGATTTATTATGGGTCTTCGAAGGGCAACCGCCAATGGAACAGGCAGGCATTGTGGAAAGTTCTGAAAAGTAAAGATCAACAATTCTCTATGAATACCAATGTGTTAAAAAATTAAATGACACATAAAAGGTTCAATGCAAGGTATGTTTTGGTTCTTGGAACTATACACGTTATTCACATGCGGATAAGTATTTGAATAACTTTAAAAAAATAGAAAAATAATTTGACTAAACTCAGAACATGTGACTAGTTCCTTGCATGTACTGTCTTGAACGAAAAGAAATTGGACGCAAAATGAGTATGGTACATGGCCTTACCTTGACGAGCAAACAGTTAGATGCAGGGATCAGAGTAGTTTCTTGTCGTTCACAGGTTGCAAACTGACGAGTTTCCTCGAAGTGGTCACGGAAGTTCACAGAGACGAAGAGCAGATAACCAGCACCTTCACGGGTTGACTAGCAAAGTGCAAAGAAGTTCTCATTAGAAATATGAAGTGGGTTATAAAGAATTCGAAACAGGGGTGTGTTTGTGAATGAATGACGTGTATATGTCGTGGCATTATGCGGATTGCAGGGGGCCGTCCAGCGTGAGGGGGGATGCTTGGCAGGAGACACGGGGTCTGGTGGTAGACATGGGAACAACAACCCATGCTCTATAGACCACTTTGAAGAGTACATGGTCTTTGGCACCTCTTGGCCTTTATCGCTCCCTGACAGCTCCACTTGCCAGCTCAAGTACCCCGGTGCGAACTGCCTTTGATAGGGCGGGGGGTGGATTGGGGCGGTGGTCGTGCAGACAAGACACAGGAAGACTCGTGAATGGAGACACACTTATGTGGATTGCAGGGGGCCGTCCAGCGTGAGGGGGGATGCTTGGCAGGAGACACGGGGTCTGGCGGTAGACATGGGAACAACAACCCATGCTCTATAGACCACTTTGAAGTGTACATGATCTTTAGCACCTCTTGGCCTTTATCGCTCCCTGACAGCTCCACTTGCCAATTGAACATAAATAATAAACATTACACATTGTAAAGTTGCGGTTGCAGCACATCCCGGGAAAATCCGCGGTATTGTCCACTGTCGCTGGGGAAATGTTGTCTAATGGCAAGTACCGCACAGGCAGGTATTACTCTCCGAACGCGGTGTCCGAGCCTCCCGTGAAGCCACCAAGTGAAGCAACGATAGGCCACCAGCCTGTACCACCTGTGAAAATGAAAGATGCAAACTGTATTAAAATGACAACTTTCTTATCACTGTCGATTCAGGTACAAAAATGTCATTCTGCTTTGAAAAAAATTCTATCTAGAAAATGCACAACATGGAACCAATTTACATGCATTCGAATGATATGTAGATGTAGTTTTATATGTGGGAGACGACCATGAAATAGTAGTGGCATCACTGACATCACAACCAGAGTATACTAACTCGTTACTTGGATTACGCGGACGAACAGTGCCGCAAAGTTCGTGCATAAGCACCATCATCATCCTCAACACTGTCCGTGAGAGGCAGGCTTCCCTGAACTCTGGCAGCTCGGTGATGCATTGCGGACTTGGCTCGCCTTCCGAAATGTAGGCCAAGCACCCGGAATTTTCACGGCAGCAGTTCTCCTCCTCAGTTGGCATTAGCTCGCACCGATTGCACGTGCACCAGGTGGAGACGCCGTCCATGCGACATGGTCCAGGCTCTTCATCCGTTGACTGGTCCTCCCAACTGCCGTCCGAATCCCCATCGTTTTTGCGTGCTTGCCTTTCCAGTAGTTCTTCCTCGGTGTACTCGGGCTCGTACATATACGGCATTATTGTAGCCATTGTGTGGTAAAGAAAGTAAAATAATTTACAGAGATGGTACAGGTGTTCACAAGGCCTACAAGCGGCGAAGGTAGCTGACCAGAGCACAGAAACGAGTCACAGAATACTCAAAGTAAAACAGAGAGAGGAATGGAATCGAAAATCGGCTGCTGTGTGTTGTGAAACAGTGTGTTTATACTTATTGAGGAAAGAGGCGTCCTGCCATTTCCATGGCGACACGTCATTAGCTGAGGCGCAGCGATTGTTGACACGAAACGTGCTTTGGCGTTGGGAAATGGGCGGTACGCGTCTGCTGATGTCAGGCTCAGGGGCGGGGGATTTGATTTAGTGCCGCAAAAGCAGGTGAGCCAGGGCGATGCGGCAAGTGATAGGATTATCATAAAATGGCGGCTGATTTCGAGTGCGTTAATGGACGAAAAGTCGGGTAAGGTCCATAGGAAAGTTTTCTACGATCTACCGAGTTATGCTTAAAAACGCATGGCCGAACCGTAGGGACAATAAAAAAAAAGTCCCGGAACTCTCCTTTAACTATCTCCAATTTCGTTTCCTGAGAAGCCGGTGCTAAATGGGGGTGTAAAGGGGGGCTAATCCCTTCGGGGGAGGGGGGATCTTCCGGTCGGGGCTACGAGCAGTCATGAGTGGACTGCTTCCGGGGCTCCAGTTTAGTCTATGGATCTTCTTGTAGTGGGTTCGTGCCGGCTCATGGGGGCTTATCATCAGAGGGGTAGAACAAGGGGTCTGTGAGTCCTTTCCAGGCATCCAAGGTCATGCTCGAGGCTTCTGCGGATCTGGCCACACTCTCCTCCCAGGCTTTTGTATCTGCTAGCACCCAGCGTTTCAGTTCTTTGTGCCAGATTTTCTGTTGAGGCCCCGATGGTTTCTTCCAGGACATCGCGATTGTCCTCTTAGCCAGGATGCACATGATATCCATTCTGCTTATAATGTTAAAGATGTTAATGTTAAAGAGGCGTCTCAAGTTCAGGGAGGTGGAGTGTCGCGGGATAAAACCTGCTTGATCTGGATGAATAATATATGGCATGTAGGGGACAAGGCGTAGGGCTAAAAGTTTGGCATACATTTTGACATCACTATTAATAAGTAAGAGTGGGCGGTAAGAGCTGCATTGTGTGGGGGGTTTATTGGGTTTCAGTAAGACGGTTAGATGACCTGCATCTAATTAACTAATTTGCCGGAATACTTTAACGATTATTAATAATAATAAGGGGCTTGATGATTAGTTAACTACACCACAATGGGAAGTGGGGAAGAGTTCAGGATTTCTTTTGCCCAGCTCATTGTTGTTGGCCAGAGATCAAGGAACCTGATTTTATGGATTATAGCTCTTCTTAATCACTCACTGGTACATTTAATTTAAACAATATGATAGGTTTATAAAGACCTGAAAATATGTTTGTTGTTAGTTGAGGTATTAGGCAACCAGCTGCCAACTATGAATACTCTCCCTTGTTCCCCCCTCATTAACCAGCAAAGTCTGACACAACACTGTCAGAATTGGAGTCCTTAACAGCGTCTATAGACTCTCCCCTAAAATCTGTTTCCTGGAATGGGATTGGCCGTAATCACTGATGCAATAGAAGATCGTTCTCAGCTGCTCAGTAGTAGAGAGGCTGCACATTTAGCCCCTGCAGGAGACACATCTGGATGACAGAGAAGTGGGAAAACTAAAAAGCGAATGGTTCGGAGAAGAGCGACACAGGAGAACTGTGATGAACAAAACACATGTGGTTGAGAATTTGCATTTTTATAAACCCGAAGGTGGAAGTCAAGCACACAAAAAAGAGAAGCAAAGAATACGGAATTGTGGGAGGCATTTGTGTAGGAGTTGAAGCTAATGCTAGCCAATGCCCAACTTCCCTTCACTCAAGCCGGAGATGTTATTAACCAAATGTAGTAGGGGATTTCAACAAGCTTCTGGACAGCAACAGAGATAAAAGCACCCCCACACCAGTCAAGGATAAGGGGACAAGGTCAGGAACCTTTATGATGCTGAACGACCTGGGACTAAAAGGTGGAAGGAGATTGAAACAGTGAAAACAAAACACAGTCCTGCCCCCCCTCCACCACAATGCCAAGGTGAATATACAGTTGGAGCTTTTAACAATTTAAGACTTAGAATCAACAACACTCCCTGAACAGTTTCATTTCACTACAGGAACAAAACAAGGGCATCCTCTACCCCCACTTTTATGTAACACTGCCCCCCAATCACTGGTAATTTGTATCAGGAGCCAAGGGACCATCTGCGGGTGCAAATGTAAAGGGGATGACTCCAAGCTGTCAGTATGGAAAGTCCACAATCTCTTTTTGGCATTACAACCTGAGAAAGCTCTACCTGCTCTTTGGGCTTCATCAAAAGTCTGGCGGTAAACCTGTGTAATTACCGCCAGCAAATCCGGCGCTATTAGCACCAGCAAAATTGCGCCACTGCGGAACGGGAAGCATTGTGGTGGCCATTTTGAAAAACACATTCCATTAAATATCTCCACTTCCTGCAGCCAACCGGTAGTTGAAAGCAGAAAAATTTCCCAGACAAGAGGCAAGGAAACCGAACATCGCCTCCGAAAAACAAAATTTAGCGAGGGAGATCTGGTGGTCCTCACAGATGAGGTAATTGCCCACTATGATGAACCCTATCGAAGCCGCCAATGAAGACCAGTGGGCAGCGTCGGAACGGCATCTGGAACTCCATCTCCCAGAAGGTGACAGCAGTCTCAACTGTACCCCATGATGGAGAGGACTGCTGCAAGAAGTGGAATGACCTGAGGGTCAGGGTCTGGGGAACGATGTCCTGATACTATCTGGAGTTCCTGGCGACAGGAGGAGCCAGCGCTGAGCCACTGGTCCTCACTGCCTGGGAGGGGAAATGCAGCACGGTGCTGAAGCTCGAGGGGATAGAGAACGTTGGCGGCCAGGAGGCAGGTGGTGAGTGAAGCCCCCTAACAAATGCTTGCACAAAGGATATCCCCGCAAAAGATGCCCCAGTGAACAGGGAAACAAGTCAGCAGACTCAGAAGCTGGGCCTGCAAACAGGGGCAAGTGATGGGGTGGCACATCAGCCACCCTCCACAGCAGCCATGGGGAAGGGCACCCAGGACACCCTGAGAGTACCTTATGCCAGCTGGTTTGAGGTTTGTGAGAGACCACAACACCGTGCAGCAGTCAACAAGCATGTTGTGGGCCCAGTCGGCTTGCCCCATGATGGTATGGCAGACAAGCCACATGGTAGCAAACGTCCCACACACCGACATGTGCCCAGCCTTCCAATCACTGTGCACCACAGTACAGCACTGTGGGCTGCACAGCAGTGCCCCAAAGAGCCATGAAAGTGCCATGGAAAAACCACCCTCACACCATGTGAGTGACATCCGGGGAGGGGATCTCGGGCCTGAAGGACCACAAGCATGCATGTCAGGCATAAGCTGCCCCAGCATTGATACCCTGCCCTACCCAAACACAAGCCAATGACCAACAGGCTATGGGTCACACACCCATCGCTACAAGCAACCCCATGATGCTGGGCCCACATGCATCCTCCTATGACCAACCATGCCCATTTGCTCATATGTGTGGGGTCACACGTTGTACCATAGAAATTGTGTCTTGCATGCCAACACACATGGGGGAACCATACCTGACGACATCCCCTACAGGCACTCGCACATTGACAGACGCTTGCTTCATAGAAGAAGGAGGATGATGCAGGGCCATCAGGGAAAGGCACAACCATGCCCTCAAGGTCTGCCACCACTGCCACCACCACCCCACAAAGGCCGACACAGGCCACACCAAGGCGGTTTTTCTCAGCGTGTAACGCTGCAGCAGAGCAGGGTCAAAGCAACGCCCATGCCACAGGACACCAGGAGAAGTGCTGGGCACACTGCACCCACAGCCATACGCACTGACACTGATGCCACGCTTGCTGGCAGGGTGACTGAGCAGCCGTAGGGAGACACCAGAGCCGGTTGTTGACATTCTGTCATATGGTTCCCCTGCATTCATCCCTGGGCAAGTGCAGAGACCCTCACCCACACAGCGCAGTCCAACACGCAGCATGCTGGTGCGGAGGCTTGAGGACATGGAGTGCAGACAGCGGGAAATGGAGCAGATTGACAACACTCACTCCAAACATCTGCAGACCATTCAGGACAGAATCCAGGGGGCTATCTGCAGGGTTGTGCATGCCATGGCATGGAACAGAGCTGGGACGACAGCCAACCCGTCCACCCTGAAACTGTACTCACAACAGGTCAGGGAAATGACCAAAGGCATCACTGCACTAGCAGATGCCATCCGGCAGAGCACAAAGGTGCAACGAGAGCAGGACCTTGGGACAGGCTCCATCTCATCCACCTCCACCACACCCACAGTGGAGTCAAAGCAGGGAACGCTGCAGCGACAGTCACTGTGCCTTCTCTCCTGTGCCCAAAATCACCTGGGGCCATCAAGGGGTAAAAGGCTCTGTGACACTGTGAGGTACTCTGTGACACTGTTTGCCATGAGTGCCCATGCTGAGGAGTTGGTGGTTGGCGGGGGGATTGTGTGATGGGTAGTTGGTGGGGGGAGGGTGGATTGTGTAATGTAGAGTTGATGGTGGGATGGGGGAGGGGATTGTGTGATGGGGAGTTGGTGTTGAGAGGGGGGGATTGTGTGATGGGGAGTTCGTAGTGGGAAGGGGGAGGAGGGATTGTTTGATGGGGAGTTAGTGGGGGAGGGGGGAATTGTTTGATGCAGAGTTGGTGGTGGGAGGGGCATTGTTTGATGGGGATTTGGTGGGGTGAGGGGCGAGGGGCGATGGGGGATAGTTGGGGCACTTCAGTACATAAAACTGTTAAACTTCATCAATGCAAGGAACTTCCTGATTGTGTCATTGTCGTGTTTATTGTTTGGGTGGTGTCACACAGTCATGCAAGGCTTGTTCCATGTGAAAGTGTCAAAATAAATTATCAGTTCCTGACGTACCAATCTCCCAACCCTCACGCCATTTATAACAATGAGTCCTTTTTCTTCTGCCACAGGGACTGCTCTCTCATCCTCTGGGGGTGGCATGTCCACGTCAAGGGGTAGTGGGACATTTCTCCTCAGGCAGATATTGTGCAGCATGGCACACACAAGCACAATGTAACCCACTTTCTCTGGTGCGTACATCAGGGCTCTACCAGTATGGTTGAGGCAGCGGAAACGTGCCTTTAAAAGGCCAAAGGTATGCTGGATGCACACACGGTTCCTGCTGTGCGTTTAGCTGTGTGCAATATCCTGCTGTGCTTGTGGATCATGCACCAGGATCATTAGCTAGGGCAGCTGTAGGGATCCAGTGTCACCTGCATGGGTGGAGGCACAGGCATTAGACACGGTGTGGGGTGTGGGGATGGACCTTTACAATATCAGCTCAATTTACTACTTGTGCATGCACATGGACCTTCTTTTCACAGCATGTAACTATTCTATGTCTGTGCATGCAGTGTCACTCGTGTCATGTATTGTTGGTGCTTCACATGCACCCTGTTCCCTTGCAGCATATGTTGCGTGAGGTGTCTATCAGTGACATGTGCAGCAGACATGGTGGTTGTCATGTGGCAATGTATTTCCTCTGTGCATATGGCATGCTGGGTTCCCCATGGTCCCTCCAGGGACACCTGGTGCCAACAGGGCATTGTGGGCTACCCACACATGGGTGCATGGCAATGGTACTGACAGGTTTGTTGTGTGAGCCAATGTGGCCATTTGTCTGCATTGCTTTGGTAAGTGCATTTTGCATTGTGGTACCTGCAGTCATGTTGGTGTATATGGTTGCTACTGTATGTGTACTGCTGCTTCTCCATGCAGGTAAGTATGACATGTGCATGATCACTAGCCTGTACTGTGATGATGGTGTGGGAGGAGTTGAAGTATAGATTAACCATTCACTTGTCATGCCATCCTTTGTGTCGTCTTTTGCAACCCCCCCACATGCATTTGGGCTTGTGCTTTGCGGCGCATGTGTGGTGGCTTTTCTACTCACCCACTATCCAGATCTGTTGTCCTCTGTGCTCCTCCATATATCCTGGCAGTGTGCTGCTCTGTGGGACCATGGCATCATGGGTGGAACCTTGGCAGCGGGCACAACCATGGGTGATGTACAGGTTGGGGTCGCAGGGCACCTGCATATTCAGGGAGTGGTAGTGCTTCCGGTTTTGGTACACTGCTTCCTGGGCCTTGGGGGCCTCCAGTGCAACATGGGTACATGCCAGGGCAGCAATCACATTTGGCATTTGGGCAATGGCATAGCACTGTGCCTTAATGGCATTGACCTGCACTGGGGTGGTAGTCATTGAGGTGTGGTGTTGCACTTGCCGCAGGAGGGCTTTGAGCACCTGGACCAACACTCTGCAGCATGTGGCCTGTGCCATGCTGTGCATCATGGCCACGGAGTGCTGAAAGTTGCCAGTTCCGAGGAATTGTAGGACAGACACTAGCTTCAGCAATGGGGGCACAGCTGTCCCGATTTTTATCTTGCTCCCTTTGTCGTCCTGCACTGTGGTGGGCAGATCTGTTATGGTCTCCCTGTTGAGGCGGTACAGGGTGACCAAATGGCTGTAGGTAAGTGTCCAGGGTATGAGCCTATGCCTGGGGATTGGTGCACCACCCGCAAACTCCCTGTGCTCCCTGTGCCCTGGCCTGGTTGCCCTGCCTCTCTACTTCCAGCTGCAGCATGAGCAAGTGCCTGTACCAGATCCCAGTGGCTAGTGACAGCATGGTGTTGGATACAGTGGTTGGGTTAGGGGTGTGTCTTATGTAGCACTCTGGGGTGGGTTGGGATCACCCGTGGCTTCATTTCAGGCACATGTGTTCATTTTCCTCCAGCTGGAAGCTAAAGGTAACTGCCCCGTGTTTTGGCAGTATTAGTGGCGATTTACGGTGCTAATACCGCCAAACATATACTTGTGATGCGGCTGTGTTTGCTCCACTTGTGGCTGGCTGTAATAGCAGCTGCTGTAATAGCGGCAGATGATTTTACAGTATTTGCGCCGGCTCAAGTTCCGGTGGAGTGGTATTGGTGGCGCTAATTCAATTACTGCCACTTTTAAGGGTTACTGCCTGACATGTGATGAGGCCCTTTGTCCTTTAGTCACTGCATAAAGATTAACATTTTTCTTGTTTATTGACTCCATGTAATCTGGAAATGCCCCACTGCGGCAGCATTGAGCGGGCATCCACATGTGCCATCAGTTAGCTCAGCATCCAGTGCAATGCTTGCTGTTGCTGGAGCGATTGTATTATTCACCCTTTTATCAGTGATCAGAAAACAATCAAAACAACGCTGAATTATAAAGTCATAGGATGACTACACCAGGGTTGTGAGTGCATAGTGCATTTTTGGCTGCCTTTTATGACTTCAATGGTAACCCTACCTATCGTGCATAAAAAAAGGCATTTTTGGGATATTAAATGCTGTGCTCGGTATACGATGGCAGCATCTGCCCATGTGGGGGTCATGGGTAAAGTAAGGTAAGGTAAAGGGTCCTGTAAAGCGCCCTTTTGTTAATAATGTTGGCCGTGCTGCAGGTGTCACTGTAGAAAAGATGGGCGGGAAGGACTGTTAGTGGAACAGTGGGAGAGGCAGATTCGGAAAACTGCTGTGTTGATCAGTGCAGGTCGGAAGCTCCCATTACTTGTGTGGCGGTAGGGATTTGGTAGGGATTCGGCAGGGATTCTCTGTGTTGAGGGGAGACCACACCTTGTCTAGCTGCTAAACCAGGCATTATTGAACTGATCTGTTGTGTTCACCTTATAGGCACTTCCGTTCCGCTGTGGACTGTGTACGTGGGGGTTGTGTTATAGACTTATTTTGCCATCATAGTTGTGTACCCTTTCACTGCCCATGTGTGTTTGTCCTGCATTTAACTGATCCTAATATCTCGAAAGCCTTTTGAGAAAGGCCTTGTTGTCCCCCTCTCATTTTGCTTTGGACACGCTGACTGTGCTGGCAGGTAGCAACTTACAACACTCCCGCAAATAAATGAATACATGAATGAGAGAATACATTAATATTACAATGAGCCATTTGAAGCTGTGCTTGGCCAGGCAAAACCTATTGGCTCTGACAACGTTGTTTGCATAGGTTTGAGAGCTTTGAGCGAACAGTGCAAACAATGTACAACTGTTGCCCGATTCATGGAATTCTTGGCGCAGTGCACTGCAAACTAACACCCTGATTCACAGAGCTGTGCAAGGTGTATCTTTTCAGCGCAAAGTCACTTTGGACTGACTTTGCACTGGTGCAAAGTCACCCTGCCCTGCAAAAATACACGTTGCACCACTCTGTAAATCAGGGTGTGTGTTGGCAGTCCAAAGTCACTTTGCACCGTGCTAAAAATTCCATGAATCAGGTCATATGTTTTCTTCACGTCCACTGACGTCAAAGGGTTTATTTGAAAGTTTGATTTACTGGGCCAAGCAAGATATGAGCCCCACAGCAACTTGATATGACATGCAAAGAACGCCAGGCACCGCTCTCTCGTGTCTGTGTAGATTGTTTAATGGGGTACAGAGACCAACTCCCCTTCATCTTTAGGAAACATCATGTGCTTTGTTGAAACTTCACGGGAGGACCTTCTCTTGGCATATACCTGCCATGAGGTGGACATAAGGCTGGGGGTCTGCAACCATTGGCTCTCTAGATGTTTTGCACTACAACTACGATCAGCCCCAGCCAGCGTCATCAACGGTGAGGGATCATGGGAGTCGTAGTCGAAACTATCTGGAGAATCGTAGCTTGCAAATCCAGCAAGGTGATGTGTTTGGGACCTCACAAAACAATTAAATACAATAAGCAAACAAATACATAAATAAATAAATATGGGACCTTACAAAACAAGCCAATTGTTTTAAATAAATAAATAAATAGGGATGTTGTTAAGTACTCACTGCTCAGCTTTGCTCAGGTTCAAATCCCAACCAGGCTGGCTTAGTTGTATATCCATGCAAGATATATAAACTGAGTACTGGTAAATCGGTTAATGAAAATGTCTTTAATTGCATTGCACTATAAAAAGGCAAGAACATGTTAGCAAGTGCTATGGAGAAAAAAAAACAAGTTATAGTTCTAACTAAATAAATAGGGGAGTAGGTGGAGAAATGAAAGCATGTGCACGTTCTTGGTAAAAGCCTACATCTGGAGGGGAAATGTAACACAGTTGATTTTACTCGTTATTTTTCGCAGTCCACATGGCATTGCAAACACGTTTTCCATCTGCTCCCTCGATAGCAAACATGGCCCAGTGTGAAATCAAGAATACCTGAGTAAGGATCCCGCTCTTGAGATAACAATGCATTTAATTACTTTCGTAAGAGTGCAACATACCTAATACATTTTAATATTTTGCCTAGGTGCCGATGGAAACCCCAGAGGGTAGAGATTTGAGTTATCTGCTCTTGCAGATAATCCTTAAGGGGACACGCAGTTTATGAATTCGTACATTCGTTTTATATGAATTTATATACATTTTTTTTGCCAAAGTATTCCATAGTCAATATAAAAGATAATGCAACGTGTGTAATTGAAATGGGGGATTTGGAATCATGTATCAGCTGAAAGTTGCGTGGTAATGAACACTTTCTTCTTCAAGCTTACATGGGCGCCAATGAAAATAGAAGAGTTGTGTCATTGCATAGAGCCTGAGAGTGAAGACAGACTGAATTCCAGGGTTTCCTATCAACATGACATGGAACTGGATTTGTCTCAGGCCAACTTGTCTTTTGGAGGCGCTGCATTGTCAGGGAATCTTGAGGTATGCCAGCAATCCAGCCCACTTCTGATTGCAGGGGTTGGCCAGCAGAGTTTAATTGGTGGGAAGGTGAGGAGTAAGTGCATTCTATAGATGTGACGCAGAAGATCAGAGCCAGACTATTATGTCCGGGAACAGAACATTCTGGACTGTTGTTCAGGGTGTTTGTGGTTTTGTAAGGAGTGCGTCACAATGGGAGGAGTCAGGCATCTCCCTTTCATAGCAGCCCCCCCCAGAGTGTTTGCACTACTGCATACTTGCCAACCCTACAGATTTAGGCAGTAGGCTGCTGCTTTTGAAGCAGTCCTTCTGCCTACAGATTTCAGTGACAGAACCTACTGCTTTTTACAGTGGCAGGTAATTTATGTAAAGTGGTGGTGTTCTCAGATTCATTGAGTGGGTTACAGGCGATTGTGGCAGGGGATGGTGATAGGAAGGATGTGATTTTGGACATTAGGATGAAGATTGATCGGTGTGTGCGCGAGGGTATGGATCTGGAGTTGGCATGGGTTCCCAGTCACAGTGGCATTTTGGGAAATGAGTTGGTGGATCTGGCGGCGGGTGAGGGTATGAGGAGGGGAGCGATTGATGTGAGGTTGCCTTTGAGTGTGGATGAGGTGAAGGCTGTGATGGTGAGACGGGTTCTGGATGAGTGGCAGGAGAGGTGGGTGAATGGAGTGAAGGGCAGGTGGATGTTCGGTGTTCGTGGGAAAGTGTCGGTGAAGGTGGATGCAGGGAGTTCAGAATGGAGGAGGGGGGAGGAGGTGATGCTAAATCGGCTGAGGATAGGTCATGTAGGGCTGAATGACTGTCTATTTCGAATAGGGAAGCGTGAATCAAGGGACTGTATGGTGTGTGGGGTGCCTGAAACGGTGGGACATTTTTTGATTAGATGTGAAAGACATGTTACGGAGAGAGAATTGATGAGGGTTCGGTTGACTGCGTTGGGTGTGGGTGAGCTGAATGAGAGGATTTTACTGGGAGGTGATGGGAAGGGAGACAGGAGAAGGAATAGTGTGATGTTGGATTTTGTGAGGCAGACGGGGAGGTGGGAGGAGTTGTGAGCTTAAATGGAGCCAAATAATAATTAGTGGGTACGGTGCACATCATCCTATAGGATGGGGAAGCGCCTGCGTGGGTCCGCCCACGCTTTCGATAATTAAGAAGAAGAAGAAGGTAATTTATGTGACTCTAAGGCAGGCTACAGGACAAAGCATGCAACACATTAATTAGTCTGTCTGTACAGTGGGCTGGTAGGTGATTACTTTGATTGGGCTCAGACCAATCCACTGACCTGACAGCTAAGGGACTCTGTCCTGCACTCTTGCCGGGACAACCCTTAGCTGAACCACCAGTGAAGGCAAGTGGCATCTGCCTATCAGACTGAGGGGGTAATCAGTCTCCATGTCATTCAGTGTTCAACACTGCAGGAATAGATATGTACTGCCCAGGCTGCTGCTACAGAGCAGTGGCAAACGTTGCCTACCAGCTCTGTGTGAATACCATCTGTGTAATTGAATTTGTTGTTAACTTACCATTCAGAATTATACATTTTTAACATTTGAACATCTTTCCATGTTGTGCTGTTTGAGGGGTTGTGTTTTTTAGAATGCTTCAATGGTGCCAACAATGTATGTTTTGTATTTTCCTGTGATGTCATTGTTATGCGAATTATAATTTTTTAAACTTGAAAAATCCTACATCTTTTTGGTCACAGAATTTTAAAGTATGGAACTGCAGGGCTACGGGCGAGAAATTGACCGTAGTGGGAGAAGAGAGTCACTATGCAAATCATCCACCTCTCTGAAGGTCTGTAGACTAGAGAGGGAGGGCAGGTGCAAATCTATACATATGGAAGACGAGGGGCTGTACAGACGTCTGTGGATCTCAATGGAAGGGAGAGAGGAACAAGAGGGGGTGCAAACTAGCGAGAAATATGAAGTGCAAGGGTATCCAAGAAAGGCAGGACCCTTCTCTAAAAAACAGTGTGTTCAATGGACAGGTACTTGCTGATCCTGAGTAGCTGCACTTCTTCTAGTGCAGTGGCGCCCCCGCATATGTTTCATGGGGGTGCCTGATGAGGTCACTTGGGTGGCATATTCCTTGACCATGAGGTGCCAGTGGAGGGTGGGGGGGGCATTTCTAGAAGGGTGGTTGTGCCCCCTTCACCCTCCCCTGGTGGCACCAGTGAGTACCAGCACTTCTCAGCAGGAAGCCAGTACATTTAATACAGGCATAACTACTCTTCTCAACCATAAGCAGGTGCTCTGGGATAGTGAGTACCTGCATTTCCTTGATTCCATTTCAAGCACTTTCTAAAATTCAAAATTCCTGGACAGTTGAGTGCACAAGGGTGACTCATGCACTCAGTTCCTGGATACCGCACCCTCACCACTTATTGTTTGGTGTGATCATTTGGAAGAGGCATGAGATGGGAAGGGCTGCTTATTTATCTCCCAAAATGCTAAGTTTGGAGGAGTGTTGTCCATATTACAATAGCCTTTGGGAAATTGATGCTGTTCCTGTAATGTCATTCGAATGGTAGCTAGTTGCTAAAATGGAGGTTTGGGGATGTCATAGCTAAGATTTTTCAATGCGTTGGAGTTTTTTTCTGGCAAGCGGGTGTGATAGCATAGCAGACCTGTACATTATCTGCAGGTTGCAGGTTCAAACCCCAGCAAAGCCAAAGGAGCCTTTCAACCTCCCTAGGGCTATACATGTAGGCTGAGTTTGTTTGAGTAAATGGGTTCGAAATTGCCCAGAGTTGGGAGCTATTTAGCTCCTAGTTATAATTAAGGGGTGCCTGGTTAGCTTGTAACCAGTAGCTTCTAGGAGCTTATTCTGACTACCCGGGCACGTCGTGCTATGCAAACAAAGCAGGGAGTTTTTAACAGTGATTGTTTGGGAATGTGTATAAAAAAAAGGAAGAATGAAGAACCCACCTAAGGGACACTGAAAGCATATTCCATAACATATAATATATATTTTGTAAAGTTTTATGGGAAACTAAACAAATAAATAAATAATAACATATAAAAGGGAAAAAAAGGTAGTTTGCATCTTGCGCACAAGTTAGATTTGCTGTGCACTATGTTCTAGCTCCTAGTTCGCTAGAGGCAGCTCCTTCCTAAAGGGTGACTCCTGATACCCGGGAGCTGCTTTTTGCTCCTGGTCAACAAATCCTTACATCCACCTCCTGGTGTACATAAACATTTGTATTATTATTGTTTCTACAATACTGGTTCTGGCATTGATAGATTTATGAGGAGAAGTGGCAGAAGTAAGTAGGGGGTGGGGGGAGAAAGGAACGCCAGGGCGGCAGGGTGCAAGAGGATATTATTCTTTTGAGCAGGTGCCGGTGCACTCAAGCAGCCTTTGGGGGTGTGTGCTATGTTGAAGGGTGAGTGAATGGTTGGAGTCCTTTGCGCATCTGTGTACTTTTAAGGTCATGGTTTTACATTACGAGGTGTTAGGTATGGGGTGTATTAATGTTGGGGTTGTCTTGCTTCCACACCAACCAGCTATTTTCACATCCAGATCACATATGACCGAGTCTTGTTGGGCCATTGCTGTACGAGCAAGCAGGGTTCTGCCCCTGGCAACCACCAGGGTGGTTTTATTGGCTCGGTCAGAGCAAACCACAGCAGCAGGACTGTCAAAATAAAAGAGCTCTGCTCCTAATTGATTTAGTTGAGCGCGTTTCCAGCAGCTAATAGGTATGGCAAAGAATGGTATAAATGTGACATTACCATGAGACAAGGAAGAGGCACACTGATATCTCCAGCTGTGTCCCCCGTTTCCTTCCCCCGGGGGCCTCTACTTATTGCTGGATGGTAGCGCCCCCACCCTCTTCCGAGGGCAGGCCGAGGGAGCGCTGACCTGTTTATCTCCCTTCCCTGTCCTCCATGGCTTGTCACGCAAGGCCCCCCCATACTTGCTTCAAGCATCAGGTAAAGCTGAACTGCATTGGAAAAATGGAAAGTAAAACAAGAGCCACATACCTGACTACCCTATCTACAGATCTTTCTAGAACACTAGAAGATGCAGATACAACATGGTGGAATAGGCTGATGTCAGGGGAGAAAACTATATGGACGATAGCGACCGTGAAAATTTTGGAATGTGCATTAGAAGCAATTGCCTCTAAAGTCCCGACGCTGACCGACGACGAGGCCCCCGACCTGGAATCGACACTCTAACAGGGAAGAGGAGCAAACCAGGCGGTTTGGTTCTCAACTGTGGGACTGCTGCACTTTTCTGTCTTCTTCTGTCGCTCTTCGTGTGGCTCTTGTTAGTTGACCAACATCACCTTTTTGTAAAAATTGTTAATGCAATTATATACGAATAATAATAAAGAAATGTTAAAAAAAATGGAAACAAGCAGGAAACAATGTTCAGATGCTTTCAGCCTGAGACAGTAAACTGCTCAAGCGGCTAAAAAGGTTCTGAAAATTTAGTCAAAGTTCTATTTTTTTTTTTTTTTGCTGTTTCACATTTTTACCAGCTGAAATTAGCCATTTTGGCAACTTTTTTCCACAAATATTTTTTTTTTTCATGGGAGCTTCATTAAGAGACACCATATATATTTGAGTTTGGTTAGCCTTTCAACTTTGCTGTGTTGTCGCTCGTCCTTCTTTAGCCAGGATAAGTGACACCATCAAAGCAGAGGGGAAGGGCGAGGGAAACCCTTGCGGGAAGGTTTACATTGCTTTACTATTTCTTATTTTTGATCCACAGCTCTAGAAGACATGGGCAAGTTCACAGAGTTGTTAACGCTTTACACCAAATGGATTGCGCAAATGATGGGTTGTATAACCGCACCTGTCCCTTGTCAATCCACAGTATCACAATCGACAGTATGATTTTAAAATTTACTTGGCAATAATGGCTGTTAAGATGGATTTATAAACTCTGACCTGCTGGGCAAAAGTTTAGGAGGCCACCCTAGTTTAGTGGAACAGGGGAACCTTCTGGAAAAACCAGACCAGTCTACGGTAGCTTAGCAGGCGGTCAAGACTAAGTCTCAGCATGGGTGAGAGTGATCCGAAGCCCACAATGAGCACACACAGTAAAACTCCACAGATTACTTAGACAGATGTATATCAAAATAACATTTATTATATGCCTTTATAATCAAAACACAATTAAACCATAGTTATGAAGAAACACTACCACACACGCTCATTCACTAGCTAACATATATACAATTCTGCGAATAACCTAATACTGATAGCGGGAGATAAAAATAACCACAACCTGTAACAGAAAGGGGTTAGTGCAGCACATATATATATGTTTAGGCAGTGCTTTACCAACAATCCCTAACTTATCTAGTCCAGCCCTATGAAGGGAGGAGCCTAGCACTCAAAGTACAGTTGTGCTTTAACAACGCGTGGTTGTGCGGGAAGCGGGTTCTCTTCAGGGGGCTGTAGCTGTTCAGGATGGGTCTTGAGGCGATGAAAAATATGTTCCTATTCCTAGAAGAGGTTCTACCCTTGCAGATAGAGCGAAATTCGGAGTTCTGGAATAGCTGGGGAGCGGAGGCTATCCCAGCGAAGGTGAGCATCATTTGGGGATACTCGTGCGCAAAAAATTAATGGATGTGCCAGGGGGCCAGCAGTAAGTTAGGAAAGTACTCACCGGCCCTCGACACAGTCCAGACCAAACTTTGGCAGTCTAGGCCACTTCGTCTGTAGATGTTAGCCCTGCAGTTTCAGGATGCTCCAGCTCTCAGCAGCTGCAGTATGGGACGATCATCTGTGGCAGGGTGTTTGCTTTTTCTCAACCCTCGCAGGAAAAAGGATAGTTCTGATGCAGAACGTCTCAGGACACGGTATGATATGATATGATGTGGCATTCATAACGTGCCTGTACACAAGTGCTTCTAGGTAGTTAAGAACTGCAGGTACTTTCAGTGATGGTCAACACAGCGGCGTGACACAGAGACCGCAAATGTTCATAGCATGGCGCATTCACGTAAATCGTGAACCAGAGGAGCTAGGACAATGAGTCTCAACTCAGGACCGCGCCGTTCCTGTGTGATACCCTAGGTTTGAGCTGGACAGTTCACTGGATGGATGGCCCAGGATATGTCCAAAGAGGCTCTTTGCGAGGGTAAGTAGGAGAAGCTGAGAGTAGTTGTTCCCACTTCTCCAATTGGGTGAAGCGCCCTTGCAGGCCTTCTTGGTTCGATGAAGAAACAGGAGTCTGATGGGACAACAGCGGGTCAGGGTGCAAAACCTTACTGGGGCGTCACCTGTGGTTCCTTGAGTCTGCTTTCTTGTTAAGGAGTTATGAAGTTCGGTCTGAACCTCAGTAGATGGACCTGGAATGGATGCAAAGCCCCTTCTCTTATCCAAGATTTGGTTCAAATCTAAGATAGCAAATGGAAGATCTGTTCTCTTGTATGCAGGACAGGCATGGGCTAATTGTGGCCCAGAGTGGTTCCAGTCATTCATGGCTACCAGACATGCAGGCACCAGTAGTGTGGATTGGGAGACAGCCCCAGCCCTCTTCCTGGGCACTAGCACATGTGACATGCAGGAGCCTGCAAAAGATGCAGTTTTCGCGGGAGGCTGCATTGCCCAAATAAGGAATACATGGGTCTCTCAACCTGGAGGAAGGCATAGGGACAAAAGGGCCAAAGAACGGAACAAAAGACTTTGTGGAACAGCCATTTACGCCACTGGCCACAGTCTTGGCCCAAACACAGTAAACATAGTATGGTCCATACAAACGAAGTAAAAATACTTTAAAAGTAAACTGCTGCCACCAGTTTGTCCTAGGCACACTTGTACAAACACCCAACAATCTTTAGAGGATGGCTAAGGCAATAAAACAAAAGGACCCCTATGTGCAGCACAGTAAGGTATTTGTCACATATATAAACAGTTACCAAGAAATGGCAACATAGTTGAAGACTAAGGGAAACATAGTTTCTGAGTACTGACAGCCTGACGGACGTGTCAGGTTCCCCATAACAAAAGATTGACAGCCCAGAGGAGTGCAGCTGAAGGCTGTGCTCCACTGGAAAAAGTAAGGTTAGGTATGCAAAACAAAAGCAAAAAGTGTGGCGGCGGGGTTCACAAATTGAGGGAAAATTGCACCTAAGGGAAATCTTTCCTAACAATGGCCATATACATACATTGTTAATTGGTTGTAGGCAAGTATAACATTTTAGACGTGAATAGAAGAGAATGATTGGTATCTGCTTGGCTACTTTATTGCTAACATTAGGAACTGTTTAATATTTGGCTAATCTATTATTTTAACGATATAACGATATATTAATTAAATTTAATATTAATATATTATCTTTTTACAAGAGAATACATGTCATAAAAGTTAACTAAGAGATTGAGGGCATTGTTAATGTGTTTCTATTTACGAATATAAAATACACTATATTGCAAGTGCAATGGGGGTCTCATAGTTAAGGAGGTGTAGCTTCGAACACCTGCTGAATTTCAGAGGTTTTGCATTAAATTGACAACTAAAGGTCACTAAAGTGTTTTCCCGGTAGCGGGCGTGTAGTTATGGTTAAGTTGCTAAACCCATAGGAAGACCACTTTTTTCCTCGTGGACAAATTTGGGTAAAACTTTGCCAAAGAAGTATATGGGTCCCGCTGAATTTATTTGGAAAGTTGGGTGAGGTTTTGTGGAGGGGGGGCAAAGTTATAGGGGGGTCCCAAATTATTATTTTTTCCATAGATGGAATGGGCAAAAACTTTGCACACGCCTACAGGCCGAACAGCTGGACGGATTTTAACCAAATTTGCGGCAGGAGCGGGTGCTTGGTTCCAAAAGCATACTTTTGTGTGTTTGGTGGAAATCCGACAAGTACTTTTGTTGTAAAAAACTGAAATGTACGTCTAAAAAAATTAGTGACATCAGGCCCCACTCCGTGGACCCATTTCCCTGTTCGCTCTTCGTACAAAAATCTCATTGGCTTGCAGTACGCCATGATGTCGGTGAACATTGGACGCGGCCGGTGGTTGGCTGGAGGGAAGCGTGCTGTGCATCAACTTTTTTCGGAAACGCCACCATGGTGTATCGGAGGACAGTACGCCACCGAAAGGGCCTGGCAAACATACTTTACGCCATGTGGTGGTCGGAAGGAGGGATGGAAAGGGTGGGGGAGTGAGAAGTGGTTCATCTGAGATATGTTATTAGGTGGAAGAAGACGGTGATGTGCCTGCAGTATCCGTGCATAATGCGGCAATTCACGGGTCCCTCCGCAGGCGACTATAATGTGTGGGGAATGCAGGCAGCCTTTGTTACAGAATAGTAGCTTGTGCCGCAACTTCTTAATGTGGTGAGTGGTGGCAGCTAAATTGCAGAAGGGGAGTGCATTGCACATGACATAAACATTGTAATATAGCGAGTGCTGTGCTGTGTTGCATGTGGTAAGCCTGTAGCCCCTTCCATGCACGGCTTGAGGCTTTGCACTGAGAACTATGGGCCCTGGTTGCAAGCTGACATGCGTATATTGTTCGTTCCATGGGTGTGGTCACTGTTAAAAAATCCTACAGTTTTCTGTGTATGGCTGGAGATGGTGCAATGCCAAGTCCTGCAGTGTGCCCACTGGGTGCAGTATTGGAATACTGTCAATATAGAAGAGGGTAGGGTTCAAGTGCATCTTCTATGTGCTTGGATACTGCAGTGTGTCATCTAGGTGCAATGTTCTAATAGTGTGTGCATAGAAGTGGATAGGGTTCAACTGCATATTTTATGGGCTTGGGTAGTGTCCATTGCGCAGAGTGCTGACTATTGTACTGCACTGTGAAGTATTGGTTTTGTGCACTGAATAGAGTTTTGGGAGCAGGGCCACTGTTGTGAACATTTTCTTGGGTTGGTTGGCAGTAACAACATAGTATGTGACTAAAAGTGGGTACGGATGCCGGAGGCTGTGTTATGTTTATTGATTCTGCTAACTGTTGCATGTTTCCATGTATACCTGTATCACGGTGCAGAGATTGGGTAGGAGTGCCGGTGGCTGTGGTACGTTTGTGGATTCTGGTACTTGGTCACATGTTGGCAAGCATGGTTGCATTACTTTGCGGTGGGTGTGTCCAAGGCATAGACTCTTAGGTTCATGGCCAAAGGCCATAGGCCATAGGCCATGCACACAAGAGCCAAGGCCTTGACCACACCCACTGCAACAATGCATTTGGACTCTGCATCAGTCAGAGGGTGGTGACTGGTAAAAATGGGATGTGAAGCACATTTTAGACTTGATAGAGCACCAGAAGTGAGCTGACCTGTGGACAATGTCGGTTCCATGAGTGTGGTCATTGTTAGAACATCCTACAGTTTTTGGTGTATGGCTGGAGATGGTGCAGTGACAAGTCCTGCATTGCTGCCACTGGGTGCAGTGTTGGAATACTGTCAGTATAGAAGAGAGTAGGGTGAAGTGGATGTTCTATGTGCTTTGATACTCTGCTTTGTGCAGTTGATGGCAGTAGGGCCAATGTTGTGGAGATTTTGTGGTTTGGTTGACAGTGACACAATACTTAGTGAATGGAAGTGGGTAGAGGTGCCAGAGGCTGTGGTATGTTTGTGGATTCTGCTAACTGTTACATGTTTCTATGCATCGCTGTGTTATGGTGCGGTGGTTGGGTAGAAGTGCTGCTGGCTATGTTACGTTTGTGAATGGTGGTATCTGGCCACATGTTCGCATGTATGGCTCCATTATGTTGTGCTGGGTGTGGGCAAGGCCTAGACTCTTGTGTGCATGCCCAAAGTCGTGATGGGTGCCACTCTGGATGATTTTGGATGAAGAAATCATGGATTCTTTTGCAGAACTTTCTACTGGAGGTGCTTTGGAAGTGGGCACTCGAAGTGTGTAACAGTAAATATGGAGTGCTGTAAAGAAATGCTCGTGTTGGATGCAGAGGTCTTGTCTGTCATTGGTGCATTTGTGTGTGAATATTTCACAGTACCCAATGAGGGAACAGCGGAAAGGGAAGAAGTACTTTCCCTCCTTTACTGGGGCGCAGACCTCACTGTAGCTGGGAAAGCGCACGTGCCACATCCTGCCATTCTGAGCATGGTGGTCAAGGAAATGGAAATGTGGGGATTATCCAATCATGTGTTCAGGGTGTGGTTGACAGGAAGGTGCAGTTCTATTTTTTCCCAATACTCTGTGTAGTGAGGTTGGTAGAGATGGAGAGACGCTCAGTGCTGATTGTGGGTGATACCTTTGTGCAACATATGCACAGGTGTGCCGTGCAAAGAGGCGTTGCTGCTAATTTCAGATTGGAAGGAGTGGACTCTTTGTGGGGCAATCTCGAAGAGTGCAGTTTCCACAGATTGGTTCACCTTTGCAGATACGTGGCCTCTGTGGATACCGTTAATGTTGTCATGGTGCATTATGGAAGTCTATATTTGGGTTACATGTTCTGTGGACGTTTGCTGTGTCACCAGAAGAAGTTGCTGAATGCAGTGATTCTGATTTTTTCCCACTGCCAAGGCCTTTTTCTCGTGTATAACACCAAGAGGATGATGAGACCATGCTGGTGTAATTTGGCCCCAGTCAGAGCTCGGAAGGTAGTCTCTTATTAACAAAAGCATGTGTGAATTTATGCACACTGCTGGGATGTTCTCCACCCACTATGAGATCATGAGGTCACAAAATATGCAGTGGTTACGTAGAAATGGCATTTATTTGACCGCCATTGGCAATACCATTTTCTTTTACACTGTGCAAGAAGCGTTGACCAGAATTCGGTAAAAATGTAAGGACTAGAAGCAATCAGAAACATATGTAAAGAGTAAAAAAAGGTTGTTTGCAAGCATGTAAAAAAAAACATGAAACAAAAAAAATAATAATCCTCTTTGCAGAGCCACCACTACAGACCCCATTCCCTACCATGTTTCGAATTTCTTTCCACCCCTACCCTTCCTAGCATGATAAATCTGCGGATTCTCCAGTAGTTTCAGGACTACACATGCCACAGCCGGCCCTTTTCAGGATGGCAGGAATGGAAATGGGACTGTGGAGGCTAACGCATTGCTCAATAAGGTTTCTGGTTATGGTGTGTACGCAAAAACTGTGGCAAATGGTCTATTTGTGCAGAGAACTGCAGAAGGCTATGGTTGAAGTGTGAAAGTTAAGGGGAAGGCATCCTGTTTGTGTGCATGCACTGTAAGTATTTGATGTACGTTGCTAAGAAACATTGAATGCTGCTTTTGTGCGATATTTTTATGAATTTTGTAGCAGATGGGTAAGTGCGAAAACAAAATTTGTAGCATTGTCGGAAGGAAAGAAGACAGTTACTGTTTGGATATTAAAATGGCTAATATGGGTAAAAGAATACATTGAAAGCATATTCCATTGCAGTGGCACTAGATGGTAGGTGATGGGAGAAAGAACAGTACATCTTGCAAGTATGTCGTGGACGTTCAGTGGCAGACAGGCTGCTCAGAGCCACTCATAACAGAGTTGTAAAAATAGTGTACAGAAAATATTTCTACCTGTACTTTGCAGTGATGGGTGGTCATGTGGATGATTGTGAATGCCGACATCTTGGATAGTTTTACAGAACTTTCTACCGGGGGTGCTTACAAATCACACTGCACTTGCACTCTGAATGTGTAACGGTACATATGAAGTGTACAGAAATGACAGTACTACATGCTGATGTCTTCGATGTGATTCGTGGATGCATGTGTGACTATTTAACAGTGCCTAATGAGGTAGTGCTGGACAAAAAATAGTGGAAAGAGAAAAGGGACTAGTCCTCTTTACTGGGGCATGGCCTTTGCGGTACTTAGGGAAGCACACATGCCACAGTCTGCACTTCTCACTATGCAGGCCAAAGGAAATGGGACTATGGGTATTATCCAATCATGTACTGAGGGTGTGGTTCACAGGAAGGGGCAGTAATACAATTTTTCATTACTCTGCGTAGTGAGGAGGGCTGACACGGAGAAACGCATTGTATTGATTTTGGGTGATGCCTTTGTGGTAGATCTGCACAAGTATGCCCAGGAAAGGCACGTTGATGGTGATTTTGGTTTGGAAGGAGTGGACATATTGTGGTGTCCGCAGTTTCGGTGTTATGCTTGACCTTTCCAGACAAGTGGCCAGTTTTGCTACAATGCACGTTGTTGTCGTGCATTATGGCAGCATGCATTTGGGTTACATGACTTGTTCACGAGTGGTCCATCCACTGAAGAGGTTGATGAAGGCAGTGAAGATGCTTTTTCCCACTGCCCAGGGGGTTTTCTCTGCCATAACACCAAGAAGATTATGGGACTATCCTAATGTATGCTGTGCCCAGCCAGAGGATGGAAGGGGTCTCATCAATAGAAGCATGTGTGATTTTTCTTTGTCCGCTAGTGGGATGCTCTTCTGCAACCATGACAGCATTCATTCTCGAAATGCAGTGTGTTTCCATACAAATGGCCTTTCTTTGTCCAGCATTGGTGATGCTTTTTTGTTTGCCCATATACATGAGGTGTTGACACATTTATTGTAAGAATATGAGGAGAAGAAAACCGAGAACCCTATAAAAACCGAAAATAAAGGTGTTTCTCTAGAAGCATTTAAAAAAATAAATTAAAAAAGGCTCTTTTCAGAACCACCACTGAAGACGAAATCCCCTACCCTAGTTGCAATTTATTCCCCCACGCTGGCACACAGCACGAAAGCCACATCTGGGATTTTGGAGGATGGTGGGCATAGAAAAGGGACTGTGGAGGCTAAGAGATTGTACAATAACATTTCTGGGTGTGGTTGTGGTGTCTATGCAGAGGAATGTTGTTCAGAACTGATAGTGTTACATGGAGAGCTCTTTACTGTGATTGGTGGATGAGTGTGTGGCTATTTATCAACACCGAATGAGGGGGTGCTGGAAAGAAGATAGTGGAAAGGGAAGAAGGGCTTTTACTGCTTTACTAGGGTGCAGCCCACGCGGTACTTCAGGAAGTGCACGTGCCCCATACTTCTGTTGTGAGCATGCTGTCCATGGGAATGGGATAGTGGGGATTATTGGTACTGAGGATGTGCTTCACAGGAAGGGGTGTTAATACTTCTCTACATTACTGTGCGTAGTGAGCCAGGCTGACATGGTTGCCATTACTTGCAAAGGGAATGTAGCATGACAAGAATTGTTCCAAACTCAGTTACAGCTCACAGCTATGTAGGCTGCTACTCTGTTCTGAAAAGCTACAAACAAAATACAGAGCAGGTCTGGGGTGTGACCTTTTGTAGGGCTACTGCATAGACCTTGCAACCGACACAAAGGCCCACATCATTGAACCAAATACATACATGTGCAATGGCACATTGTGGGGCATTTGTAAGTGTTTAATTTCCCAATAACACTTTGTAGATCACAGAACATTGCACTTTTCCACTGTTCGGTGCCATGGTGATGTCACGCATATTCTCCATTGGCTGGCTGTCCGCAGGATGCGTTTTTGGGCAGCATATTTTGTGCACTTGTGGTTAGGTGTCCTAGCCACACCGTTGGGATCTCTGGACTGATTAATAGTGAAAAACATGTGCGCCAACCATTTTGGGACACACTGGGTGTTTGTAGGGTATAGTAGGTAGGATGTTTATGTGTTCAGCTACCTGAGCACATGGGTGGGTGCCTCAAACTACTTAAAGTTTGTCACAAGTTTGTTCGCATATGCTGGACAGGGGCTGTGTTACCAGGAGATAGAGGAAGAGATGCGCATGTGCGTACTTGTGCAACAGACAAACGTCCGCTAACACAACCAGTTATAGGTGGTTCACAAGGTGCGGCAATGCAGTTCGTTCTGGCATGGTACAGATGCCTCCATTGTGATTGCAGATAGGCCGGAAAGGTGCAGTGTCAGTAGAACACCTCCCTTTTCCTTAATTGTAGTAATTCCCACCAGTACTGTGACCCGCTGAGTCATAACAGCATTATAAAACCAAAGGAAAAGCTGCATGTACACTCAGCAACAACGCATCTATCAACATTTACTTCCACACATTTATACATGCCATTAGGAAAGGGAGGGTGTAGCAGAAGTGGATACTTATTGTGGGGAATTGGGGATTTGCACAAGTTGGTCGTGAGGGGAGAAAGGGTTTGAGGTAGCAGCGTAACGTCTCTAATCACACAGATTTTGAGGGGATGGCGGGCTGTGAAAGGGGTACAAGTGCAGGTCGGGCAGTGGTATTTTATTTTGACCTTAATATGTCCTTGTAAGTCATCTTTTAAGGCAGCAACATTTTTCCCCAATTTGTCAATTTTGCCTTCCAGGCTGTCCAGTTTACTATTTACAGAGTCTCCTTCCTTTCCTGTGCCCGTATGCTGTTGTCCAAAGGGTGCCACTTTTGCTGCCTTGCTTTGCTTTCCAATATGTTCTCTTAAAGAAAAAAAATCTGTTAGGTGTACATGAAGCAATAGATATTACATATTTTACATTTCAGACTGTGGTGCGTACCAATGGCGTTACTATCGTAAGTCATTGCATCATGAGGGAAATTTTCTTCCAGCCACTCTAAGGTGCTTGCCATTACTGCTTAAAAAAAGAAACGTTATGCTTCTCAACTGTTGTATACTGCACCACCTGAGCAATTATCAGACAAACTTCAGTGTGCTTACTATGTTGTAGTGACGTTCTGGTCTTAGTACTTTCCAGTCTTTGCTCTGCCCATTCGTTCTTTGTTACCATGTAAAGTAGCAGTGCAGTAAGAGTTTTGAAGGCCGATGTCACTTCTCTTGTTGGTGAATTCCATTATGGTGTACTCCCTATGCCTTTGTGCTGTTTGTTTCATGAGTACACAGTTTGCATACCTCCTCTATTTTCCCTAGCACTTCATGCACATTGTGCTATTTGTATATGTTCCTTGTGTTTGGTGAATGGGACTACGATATGAGAGAGCCCCTGCCTTTCTGAGTAGGTTGGATGCCACCCGAAGTCCGCAACCAGATGCATAGTCAGCGACTGCTGTGCGCATTAACATGGTGCCAGCAGGTTCAGTATGTTCTACAAAACATCCTTACTAACTAAGAGTATCCTGGTAAAAACATATGAAATTCAGTGAAAAAACGTTGTTAAAGGCGTGTTATGGTTAAGTTGCACTAGTATAAACCTATGAAATTCAATGGAAATATGTTGTTACAGGGACGTTATGGTTACAGGTAAAACCAAAAACCCAGAAATTTGCCAGTTATGGTGAGCTAAGCAACCACAACTCGCGCTACCACTGTGCAATGCAAGGAATAACACCCATGACATCAAAGATGACATCACAAATGTCATTGATGACATCACATGTGTATTTAGTTTTCACAAAAAGCCTCCACAATGGATTGTTATTGTAATGTTGGCAGAAAACTAGCAGCGATCATTGGAAGAACTATCATGACATAAATAGTTCATTAACCAATGCATTGCTATAAACACCATTGCATTACAGAGTTCTTTCCAGTACATGCACCACCTCATGTAGAAACGTAGGCATTGTCTGCAGCATGCATCATAGAGGTGCAATATTCAAAATCTTCCCATGTTGGATAGTAAAATGATGATTGCTTTCGTTTCAGAGTTTTGTGTACTGTGAAACATGTAATAAGTCTCTAACAATGCCTCACTTAATACATAATCGTACTACTCTACACAAAACATAAAGACACCACAATGCATACAAATATGAGCATATACAGGGCAAGTAAAGTAAGCAAAAAAGTAGCAGTACTACCAGAAAGTGTTCATAACTTAAATGATTATCTTCATGCACAGACATGATTGCTGTATTTCATGCTGCTTTCTTCCTCTATGTATATGTATCATGTGATGTGCCTGAACCCTACGGAAAGTAGTGTAAGAACATATGAGAAGGATAAGGTCTTCAAACGTAGTACCTTTTGCATTCTTACTTCCTGACTGTCAGTGAAGAAAGCCACCTGGCCTAGATATGTCAGAGAACAGAAAAAGAATGTCATCAATGACATTTGTGATGTCATCTTTGATGTCATGGGTGTTAGTCCTTGCAGTACACAGTGGTAGCGCGAGTTATGGTTGCTTAGCTCACCATAACTGGCGAATTTCTGGTGTTTTCCGGTTTTACCTGTAACCATAACGTCCCTGTAACAAAGTATTTCCATTGAATTTCATAAGTTTTTACTAGTGCAACGTAACCATAACGTCCCTTTCACTGAATATAGATATATATTTCTTTTACAGGACCTGCAACAGTGACACTGTAGTTATGGTTAAGTTGCCCAACCCATAGGAAGAGCAGTTTTTGGGCGGTATATAACTTTGAGGACTTTAGACAAATTTGCACAAAACATTGCAAAAAAAAGTACATGGCTACCTCTGAATTATTTTGCAATGTTTTGTGCGGTTTCCTCAGGGGGGGTGGCAAAGTTATGGGAGGACACCAAAACCATTGAAATCTGGATAAACATGAATGAAAAAAATGTTTGCTCGTGGCTACAATCCAGTTTCTGGATGGATTATAACGTTCACACCATTCAATGAAACTGCATGAAATTTTGCAATATAATTGTAGACCCAACTTTCTCCGCAAACATCTCAGATGTTCGGGATGTTGCTGTGATGTTTGCGAACTTGACACATGTGTGAGGACATCCATATATTTCTCCATTGCTGGGTCTGTGAAGAGCAGTTTCTGGATGAATTATAATGTTCACACCATTGAATGAAACTGCATGAAATTTTGCAATATAATTGTAGACCCAAATTTCAATGCTTTTGGATTTTTTTTGCCTTTTTGACAAGAAGGGGCAAAATTAGAGAGGGGTCCCAAAATGTTTAAAGAGCTTATACATTTGGTGCCGTTTGATGAATCTGCATACACGTTTGCAAGAAGAGTTTAGACCCAACATTGAATGTTTTTGCAAAGTGTGGTGGGATTTTGTCAAGAAGGGGCCACATTAGAGGGGGGGTCCCAACATATTTATAACTTTGGTGCTGTTTGACGAATCTGCACAAATGTTTGCAAAACAATTACAGACCCAACTTTGAATGTTTGTTAAAAGATTGAATGGATTTTGTCAGGTGGAGGCTAAGTTATATCATTTGTTTTTGTACTTACATTTTGACATCTTTCTAAAAATAAAACACAGACAGATATGGCGCAAACCTCTGAAAGGAGCATCGCCAAGGACCCGAAAGCATGGTTTTGCAAATGTTTCTGTGTTTAATTTTTTGAAAAGTGTCCTAATCTAGGTACAAAAAATAATGATTTATCTTTCATGACTGAGGTGTAGCCGGTGAACATGGTCAGTGTCCCAGACAAGCTCGCCACTTGCCATGACCACGACCACCAGGGAACAGCCTTGTGGTTAAAGTGGGCATAGCCTTCAAGGACCAGTAACGTTTTTCGAAACTGGGATAGGTTTGAATGGGAAAACAAATTCTGCTCACGGCTGCAGCCCTAAGTTCTGGACGGAATTGCAGCAAACTTGCGCGAGCATCAGCAAGGACTTGAAAGCATGGTTTCACAAATGTGTCTTTTTTTATTTTGTGAAAAGTGTCAGAATGTAGGTACACAAATTAGTTACATACCGTTGGTGCCTGGGCAGTGGGCCTGGCCCTCGGCAAGGACAAATGTCTACTCCGATTTGCTTATAGAGGCATGCTGAACGGCTGAAGCCCATGCCCCATGGACTGTGGAGACTGGCCATGGCTGCAAGCCATTAGCACTGGCCATTGGTCAAAATATGGGGGTGCACATCATGGGGGTATGGTGGACACTGGACTAGGATGCAGGCTAGGTGCAGTGGATAATGGTGGCGCATTGGTTGGGCTATGGTCGAGTCTCATACCCCAGGCAATTCAAGCATGACTTGCATCCCCAGCATGCACTGCTGAAAATGGCACAGGCCAGTATGCGCTGAAAAAGAACATGTTTGTTAAAGGAGGTTTATAGTCCTTTCGTATATGTTAAAAGAGGAATTATTAATAACTTATATACAGTGATGTAACATCATGAAACATTTTCAGTAATAAAAACTTATGAAATTGACTGAAAAAGGTTTGTTAGAGGGACGTTATGATTAAGTTGCACTAATAAAAACCTATGAAATTCACTGAAAAATCTTTGTTAAAGGGAGGTTATGCTTGCAAGGTACAATTGAAAAATCAAAGAAATGTGCCAGTTATGGTAAGCTATGCAACCATGGCTAGCAGTCTGTTTGCCCAGGGCATGACCTCCGCCATGTGTGCATGCCTGCATTCTAACCAAAGTGGCCACTGGGCCTGGCCACTGTAGCCCTCTTGTGGGCTTGTGCATCACTGGACATGGCATGCCACCATGATCAATGGCCTATTTGCTTGGTGAGGCCCCATCCCCCCACCTTACATGGCATCAGGAGCTGCCAAGGGGGCCGTAATGTGTCAATTTTTAGGTGTAGGGAAGTTCAGGGACTCAAAGTCAGGTCAATGGGTCCGATGAAAAAACTGTCCTTTTTCTGTGGTTTGAGGGGCTTTTGCACACCTCCGTGATGCCCCTCACCTATCCCAAGGGTTGGGGGTCGGCCCTGGGCTTGCAATATGCTGATACAGGTCTCCGAATGGCATCTGGATGCCACCTCAGGGTTCACAAGTTTCATGGTCAAATCAGCCATTTTTTGCCCGTTTTTGGTGGCATATCACCCCCCTCAGAACTCCCCTGAACCCTAGGCAAGATCAGGGTGACCCCTGAGTGGCCCAAAGTTATAAGTTGCCCAGAACTGCCTCTGTTTTGGGAGAGCAATGTAACTGTAACTACAGTGTATACCTGTGAAAAAGTTATGGATCCTCATCACATCATAACCTCTGTGTGAGGCGATTGCCAATAGGTTAGAGTGAATAGCACACACGACAGAGTGCAACAAGAAGCCTAAACAGCAGCATAAGCAACTCCTCCCCTGCCAGGGAGGTCCCGGGTGGGAAGACTGAAGGTTGCCCGTCAGCTAAGGCTTTTATGCAATCCGTAATGAAGTCACTCCCACGTCACAGTGTAAAGTGTTATCCTTGAGGGTTGCAGGATGAGGGCGAAGTTAGATTCTTGTAACCTGTCGGGCCTTCTGGTCCCTTTTTGCTAAGTAACATTACTGAACGTGTGGATATTAGGGAAGTGGGAGGTGTATGGTTTTCTTTGTTCCGTGTCCTTGCTGTAACAAAGAGGGTTCCATGTGTTAATATCCCCGCAAAAATATCGCCATATTTTTGGGGCAATATTAAGCCATAGAACCTGCGGAGGACACCCCTGCGACCACCATTATTTTGTAATGGAATGGGGGACACCCCCATTCCTAATAACCCCATAAATTATCCGCACTAATAATATTGCCTATGGCCTTACCCCACGACCGTATATCTGGCGATATTATTGGTGGGGATATTACCTGATACCACAAGGAGATGATGTCCAAGAAGGGATTAATAATTGGTACTGCTTGAAAGATAATATGAACTGATGTTGCTGTTTATAAAAGAAGTCCACAGATCCTGGCTCTTGGAATATCCCTTGCGGGGGGAGGGGAGGGCATGGGGGAGGATTTTACTAAAAGTAAAGAGTAAAGCAGAGGTGAGATCACCTTTACGCCTCACATTTCCAGTCTGATTTTTTGGAAAAAAACGTAAATGTATGTCCAGGTTGCAGGACACATTTATAGTGAATCCTACACAGGGACTTCACCTGCTTTGACAAGGTGGTACATTTGTAGGAATCTGTTGGTTTACCTCCAGCATAAAAATCAGATCAGATGCTGGCTGTAAACCAGGTGATTTGTCCTGCAGAGGGGGAACGAAGGGCGACAGGTAAAGTCCACCCAGCCCCCAAACTCTACCTAACAAATTCTGCACAACCTGATGAAGAAAATAGAGCTGCAGAAAATAAGTGCAGTGTTATCAAGGGTGACCAGATTTCCCAAGACGAGGAACCGGGATGGTTAACATCATAAAAGAAGGACTACCCATTACTGCCCCTCCCTCAACATGCCCTCACAACGGTGCCGGCACCTGCAAGGCATCCCTTTAACCAAGAGATGCCTGTGGGCCGGTGTCACCATTATTTACTCGGATGATCCCTTCATCTCTTAGCTAAAGGAATGCCTGGCGAGGGGCAGCACCACCTTCAAAGCTGAAAACATGTGGTGCTGTCCCCTGCCAGGTATCCCTTTAGTTGATAGATGTAGAAATCAGCACCCTCTGCCCCAGGGTGAACCATCATTTTTAGGCCTGGCACCACCCGCCAACAAACACAGAGTTAATAAACATGCACAAGGAGGAAGTAGAACCCAGCTCACATATCTGTGTGCATAGAAACACAAGCGCGCACACACACACGCACATGTGCTGTTGCTGAACACATATTTGCTGGCCCTATCAACTGCATGCTATTGACAGATGCAGGCAAACTTGCAACACCACTATCTGCGCACAAAATATCAGTAAGGGTTTCTGGCATGATCCTCTCTACTGGGACTTGCCTCACCCAACTCACGCTGAACCCTCCACCCTACCACATAGTCACATACACACACAAGATGGTGGCAAAACCAAACCGAGACTCGCCTCCAAGGGTTAGGGGTGCTGATCTCTGAAAAGGGCTGCCTGGGGGGTTGCCTGTAGCCCATTTAGACAGGGCTCATCAAGGGGGCATGGCCTAATGAGCCATCAGGCAAACCCCCCACGTTCTGGCCACGCCCCCTTTATGAGCCCCAGCTCGTTTTTCGTTGCCACTTAAGGCACTGGTTAGTGGTGTAGCCCGTACCTGAAAGGTTGGGGGTACGAGCTCACCCTACAATGTCAACATTCTCAAAGTGTTGTATTATTAATTAAGTTTATAATTGTTGTCAGCTGTCCTTTGCCCAAAACCTGTACAGGGTTTTTAAATTTAAAAACACTCTTGGGTCGGTTCGATATAGGCCCCATTCAAGGGAACGTCCCGGCAAAACCGGGACGTTTGGTCACCCTATTGTTATCAGTGTGCGAAACTGCAGCGGCGAATGAGGTTTAGACAGAGAAAACCAGAACCATAAGGAAAGGTTGAGGAAAAAGAGGGAAGATAAAGAAGGGCTGATGGGAAAAGCAAAGAGAACCAACGCCCCAGGGACACTGTATGTTAGTGGAGATGTTGGTTTGACTATATTGCCCAGACGTGCCAGGTTAATTTTAACAATGGGGTCATTTACAATTGATCAGATCCCTTTAAACGGATACTCATTTTATCCCCCCGAAAGGATGAAGGACTGAGTCAGCCTTGCTAAGATTTGAACTTGATACCTGGGACTTGCACGCAAATCCAGGAAGCCCCTGAGGGAGATGGACAGGCCGCCTACGGAGATGCTCCATTGGGTGAAAGGCACATCTCCCAGTAGTGAGAGGCTCAAGCAACTGCATGCAGTACTCGTGTTTGCACCACAATATAGAAAGGGCTGTACTGGACCTGTCACCTCGCCTTTCACTGACCTCTGCTGATCCCAAATGACCTGATCTGCGCTCTTACTTCCAAGCTGCGCCTGCGCTATAAAAACCCAAATACAAAAACTGGTTGCAAAGGGACTTTTTCACAGGGTTGCAGTGACTGATCTGTGTTTGCATTTGGTGGGGGATGGGGGCATTTTCATTTCTTGCAACCTTGTCAGGCTGATGTCTAAATATGTTTGTGTCCAAATGCACTATTGCTTTAAAAAGCCAGCATTGCTGGGAAAACAGAATTCTCGTGGCAAGCCAGCAGCTGAAAGAGCGACATCTCCTTAGGGTTCCGGAGCCCACAGTGTGTCAAAGGTCATCCTGTGCTTGTAACACTGTGTTTCTGAGACTGCGCTGGAACCATGCGCGCGCGCAGCGTCCTCTGACCTAATCCGTTCTGTTTGTTGTCTGGTTTTTGCGCTTCAATTTTTCCAATATACCTTTGAACCATAAATATGAGTAAGCTTGTCTGTGCAGCTTTAATCCCAGGCAAACATACTGTAACACCGGGGGCTTCAGGCAATAGCAACACAAGCGCTAAGCCTCGGGAGATGTCACGCGGAGAGAGCAGGACGCCAGCGGAGATCTCACATTTGCCTGAAACAAAACGATCATCTTTTCCAGGTGTGTCTCACTGCGGTTGCCAAGCAAACAAAAAATGATGCATGCACCATATCTACCTGTTTACATTAAAAACACCCCCAAAAATACATGTTTACAGAAACAAATATTTGATGTGCTCCACTGATGATATTATATATTATATTACATTGCAGGATATGGCAGAAAGGTATGTGCTTTTTATTTTTTGTTAAATTGTGCGTGTGTACTGTGTGCAATTGTCCTACATTATTTCATTTCAGTGAAATAACACTAAAATCAGATGTATAATGCAAAACATGGAATTGATTTAACTCAAGAAGCCAGGTCAGATAAGAAGATTTTTCTCGGTGGAGTTGGAGAAGTCTTTCGATTAAATCCTCTGGAGCACCGCAGAGAAGAGTTAAACTCTAATAAGGAAAATCCGTCGGAGTTGTTCTCATTAGCGGCCCTAAATCCAGCGGTAAGTCGATCTCACACCGTTAAAAAAATTCGACAACAGAAGTTGGTAATCCAACCTCAATTAGAAAAAGCGGATGAGATTCCCATAGAGGTGGTTTCACTGGAATCATGGAATGAAGGTCTCGTGCCCATGGCAGGGGCTTTGACAACTATTGATGACTCTATAATACAAGACCCTCTTGATGAGGGATTATGTCAGCTAACCAATCGACCTGAAAGTGAGACAACAGCACAAGAGAGCTCCGAGGATGGTGGAAATGTGGTTGTGCCGAGACAAGTGTTTGCGCCATCTAAAGCCGCCCCGTTAGCACAACTGACAAATATTTTCCCCATCTTCGATCACAGTTTAATAAACCCTCCAATTAGCAAGGTGACGACGAAAAGAAAAGAGGTGGAAAAGAAATCTAAAAATATACAAAGATCTAAATAGTGGAAATTTCGGGGCTCACTTAGGTTTTTAAGAAACAGTTTGGCTACCACTCTCCCACGGCAGACAAACCCAAAGGGTAAGTCCAAACTTAATTGCAACTCTGGTGTTGGAATGGTAAAGGGCGGTGGTGCCTCAAGTCATCGCCCTGAAAGAATAATTGAATTGGATGATGAACAGCTAATGCAGCGCTCAATTTATGAGACTTTAGAGGAGGAGGACTTAATGAAACACCGCCTACAACCCCTGTGCAGGCTACTGTATTACATGACTCTGAAGAGAATTTGAAGACTCTTGGAAAAACAGCTGATTATAGAGAAGTTTCATTAACAAGGGGTAGAGATTCGCTCAGCCCATACTTGACAATGGAGGAGAGGAGAAACAAGGTTAATGGTGCAGCGACTGGTCTTCATAAATCTCCGGATGTATTGCAGAAAAGGATTGAAAATTCTAGGATGGCCTCCGTTACCTTGAATAAAATATGGAGAAACAAAGATTAAAAGTCAGCTCCCACTTTAAATTACCAAAGGTTTCATCAAAGCAAATACTCAGCACCTCAACAAAAAAAAGGTGGTGGACAAAGTGTATGGAGTCATGTGATTGAGTTGGAACGCATTCTAGAAATAAAGGATGGCCTTATTTTAAATAGATCAAACACTATGCACTTGTTTCATCATGTTCCAAGATTGAGGGTAATTAATAATGCGGATATAAAGATTGTTGGCTTTTTAAATGAAAGGGAGGCTGATCGAGTCCAGCTCCATATGAAATCAGCTGCTCTGATAACATTACTGTTGGATTGTAAAGATGAACTGTGTGTTTTGGGGTTCGAGCTACGAGAAACTGCGAATGTCACACGCCAAGGAAACAGGGGTGGTAGCTCTGAAGAAAAAAGATCAGAGCAAAGGACTCATTGTCCTAGAACTGTGTGAAATAAATGCTCAAACCCAGACCACCTGGTTAGTCAATGTGAAGAGGAAAAAATGCTGATAAGTAGGATGTCTCGGGCTAATACCACTAGGCCTGATGATTTAACCCAATCTTCTTATCGATGGAGTCCATTAAACCGATGACAGTGTCCCAAACCTTGAAATTAACGTTGGACCAAGAGTCCTCGTGGGACTGGGTGGCAAAAGCCCTGGTTTCTAAGCCCTGGTTTCTCAGCCCTTGACATAGATCCAGACTGGGGGAATTATGGATGTGTGCGGTGGATTGGTTCCTGGAATACCAGTGGCTGAAGGTTTGGAAATTGTGTGCTTACAAGAAACATGGTTAATGGATCTGCCTATGTAAGAGGGTTTCTCATTGTACCAAAATAAAGCTCTTAATAGAAGCCATGGGCGGCCAGTGGCGGGCCTTTTGATTTGGATAAGAAATAGTATCGCTCTGGAATGTATTGAATCAGTCAATTTAAACTCACATGTTCAGATTTTGGTTCTAGCCTTTCTTGATCCTGTGTCAAAAATGCAAAGACAGATGAATCTTTTTAATTTGTACTGGAACCCTGAAGCGGAGGCTCCAGCTTTTTTTATTGATATTGTGATGTCTAGGATTGATTCGATATACCAAACAAATCCTGGTCCAGTTGTGATTGTTTGTGGGGATCTGAATATAGACTGCCTCAAACAAATTAGTTCTGAAGGAAGTAGGGAATGCAAAAATAAAGGACGCAAAGCTAAAAGATCCAAAGATTGGCTAGAAGCAGTAGAAATTAGAGACTTGACTATGGTGAATGGCCAACTCCTGGTGACATTCCCGGTGGTACAACTTGGCGAAATGGGTCTAGTAGAGCGACCCTGGATTACTTCTTCATTTCAAGTAACATCTGCTCTTATATTCTTCATCTTATTGTGTACCCTACCATTCATAGCGATCATGATTAACCATAAAGGCGGGTACTAATAGGAAACATGTGGGTTGGAACCATAAGGTGGAGGTTGAGGGCGGACGTCATAGATTTCTATTAAAGCCGGAGATAATCCCTGAATTGACAGAGCACCTAAAACAATGTCAATTGAGCAATGTACTTGAGGTGGAATATGACTCTATTTTGGTAACGTTCAGAGAGAAATGATCAAAGCACTCAAGACCTCTTTTCAAGCCAAACATTTATATGATCAAGAGGTAGTTTCAAAGAAGTAACTTTTACAGAGGGATTTAAGACACCTTGAGAACTTGCATCACGGGAAGAATCATGAGATGGTCAAAAAGAGGAAACAAAACTATACAAATTGGTTAATCTCCCATAAAATCATAATGAACCAAAACAATTAAATCCAATATCAGAAAAGATATGTACACAATACTTTGGCAAGCTATATGCCGGTAAATCCCCATTTACCAAACCATTCCCCATTCCCATTTGAGCCCCCATATGGCTCAATGGGAATGGGGAGGACGCAAATAACGGGCCGGCATTTTCCAAGCCCGTTATTTGTGCCCAGGCCCCTTAACGGGTCCCGTCCTTAACACCTCGTCAGACCAGGCATTAAGGAAGCGACCTGCTAAGGGACCTCGTAGTAGGGCAGTAAGGGATTACCAGCACCAGTCTCCTTACCGGTGCCCGGTATCCCTTACCGCCCTACTCGGAATGAGGGCCATTGCCTGTAAAGAAACCAGGAAGACATGACCTGTTATTAAGTGAATGGGAGAATCAATGTGAAATGATTCTTTGAAACCTGGGAACCTCTATAGAAGTTCTGTGCAAAAACCAGAGGTCGGAGTGAGCGGGAGCGGTTGGAAGCAGTGCTCCTCTACTTTTTTAAATTAAGTTTTACTGTTCCTATACTTTTATTTTGAAACCGTTCCACAATGGTTTCATGTTACAATAAAAGTGTAGGAAGCAGTTGAAACATGCACTTTCAGTGCAGTACACTGAATGTTCCCTTAAACAGCAGGCGCATGTGTTTGAGGGTTTGTATTGTGCGTGAGAGGGGGCATGGTGATGGGGTTTGTGAGGAGTGGGTGCAGGCCAGCAGGGAACATAGTTCCACTACTTCTTATCGTACACTTCGACCACTGGCAAAAACCCCTTGTTGGTAAAAAAGATTTTGAAGGGAGAAGATTGGAGCGAAACAGAATGTAAGCCAACAAAATCAAACGTCCACACACTTTCTGGATTCTTGACTGGCTCCTTGACCCCGCCGTACCTGAGGAAGTTCCCTAATGTGAGACAAAGAGACCTACTTCTTAGGTTTCAATTGAATATCTTGTATACAAAGGAAAATCTTCATAGATATTGCAATAGGGAACTGAACGAGTGTTGTCGACTGTTGAAAACCATGGCTCCTGGAAGCTCTTAAACATTGGATTCTCTTCTGCCCTGAATTAAACATTTTAAGAATGCTTACCTTCTTTGAGAAAATGAAAGGTCCATTTAGTGTTGATGCAGAATCGTGGTGGGAGGCATTGTGTGGTGGGACAGACACCAAACTAAATTATGATCTTGGAAACGTTTTGGAATCCGTGAATGGAAAGATTAAGCAAGTTGGAAATTTGATGTATTAATGTGTTTTTTTAATTGCTTGTAGTTCTTCACTTTCTCCTTCTTTTCTTGCTTACTTTCCATCTTTAAAAGGCTTGTTTTGTGCAAAGCGATCCCATTTTAAATGGGTCATGGTTAGTTTTATGATTTAAACCGGCGGGTCCGGACTGATGTTGTTTTTTTGTGTAGATTTTACAATGGATTTGGCAAAGGTTTAAATAAACTAAAAGCCTAATATATATTTATTTTTTTTAAACAAAAAAACATGAAACTACATGGTGAACCATGCAAAGCTTCATTATTAGGCTGGGAGCTGGGACCACCCATCAACAAACACAGAGTTAATAACCATGTCACCTACATGCACAAGGCGGACCTAGGACTGTGACGAATCAACTTCTGGGGCACCAGTGGTCCAGGGGTGAATTTCTGTTTCTAAACCATCAGCCCCACACCTCTAGTACACGTGATGGGATGCGAACAGATTGGAATACTAAGCAAATTATAAACCTCCTTGTCCAATGTTGGTAATTTGGATGGAAAGGCAGGCTTATCTCTGAAAGGAAGTAGATTGTTGGTTAGTTACAACACTATTACCCAATGATAAAAGATACTTTCCAGTCAAGGTTGCATCAAAAATATCTACTTTATTTATATCACAACAGACAGTTCTAGCAACACTACAAAATACAACCCACCCAGTTTAGGAATGCAGAGGCAGACCATTTCAAAGAAGGAAAGGGGGCGCTGTTCTGAGATGGACGAGTGCGGGCGTGTCTGCTGGCAGCACAGTGGGAGCCTCAAACATCCTGGTTATTCTCCTGTTTCTTTGCCTGACATTTGGGGCACAACTTCGCTGTCTGGATAAGCACATCTGAAGGGATATAATCGCGAGGCTCCTGTGAGCGCTGAAGGCAATAATCGCTATTTTTTGAAGACCGAAGATTGGCCGGCGTCAGCTGCCATTTTGCAGATAGCCTCTGAGCCTGTGGGCCGCCTCAGGGATCAACTATCCGACATTCAAGAGCTACCTTCAGCTGCGGATAGGGAAGCACACACCACCTTGCACCTACAGACCTGGTCCAGTGAGCTCGGAGGTCCAGGATCTTTATAACACCGACTGAAGAGCTGAGACACCACAGGGTGCTGATCAGGTGTTCGAGCTCACCCGCCAAGCTGCCGCCGAATGAAATGGATGCACTGACCCAGCAGTATTAGGACGCTGCAGAACCGGTAAGAACGCGGGCTCAGCTGTAACGTGGGACCGCTTTGCACCCAAGCATTACATCTCGCTGGGAGGGAGAAAACACCTGGGGGGCAGACAATATCGAGAAGCTGCACCATTACAATTGCACAACTCTGCTGGAATGAACGATCTGTAACGTGCACACAGACCATTTGAATAACAACACACTCTGCAGATTGATGAAAAAAACATGATTATGACCCTGCAGATCTTACAGGATAGCTCTTCCCGTCAGCACGTTCCCCTCAGCTTTCCTATATAGCTGAACTCCGGCTTCCACCTGGTTCAGGACCACGCCAACCAACGCACAAAAACCACCAAGGGCCCCCGTGAACACTGTGAGTGTCCCGACCTATCACTCCTTCGACCTGGCCCACAAGACTCTTGAAGTTTACTAGCGGAAGACCTACTAATACTTGGCTATTGCTACCAAATAAAACAGATGCACCGACCCGGCAGAACCAGAACGGTGCAGTGCCCAGTAAGAACGAGAGTTGCGCTGTGACGTGGGACAGCCTTGCACCTGGGCACTCTACCTCACCGGGAGGTAGACGGGACCCGGGGGGTGGATAACATTGAGGAATTGCACCATTACTACTCTAAGGCTACACTGAAATGCACGATCTGTAGCGTACACACAGATCTTGAACAATGTTATACTCTGTTGATCGACGCGAGAACGTGATCCTGACCCTGCAGCTTTTACAAGACATCTTTGCCTGTCATCACATTTCCCTCAGCCTTACTGTATAACAAAACCCTGGCTATCACCTATTATAAGATCACGACATCCAACTCGCAAATCATCATTGAGGAAACTGATGAACACAGGGAGTGTGCTGAATTGTTACTCCTTTGACCTGCCCTACTGGTCATTGGGGTTTATTATCTGAGGATATCTTAACATTTGGCTATTGGTGCGACCGCTGCAGTGCCTATATCTACACTGTAAAGCATACTTGGGTGTTACTCTCTTCTGGCACTCTCACACATCATGGTCAAGGACAAACCGAAAAAGACTCCCAGCCAGAGCAAAATGGATCAATATGCGACAAGTGTTGCTAATCCCCTCACTGACTAAGCAACACAACATGACACTTCTGTGAGTCTCTCTCCCTAAAAAACATGATGGCCTCCATAGTCAACTCCCGATCCTCCACGGAGAAGAAAAGGAATGGCAAGAGCACAGAGGTGTCATTCTTTCGACATGACCTACAGAACTGTCCTCTTGTACGGGAGAGGTGGAACACTGCATTTCCGAAGCTGAGGACAGGCTTAGAAATGTGGATCAACAAATCTCAAAAGTGATGGCACGACTTAAGGCAATGGAAGACCGCATTGATGAAGGAGAGGGCAGATCACAATGCAACAATGTACGCATCCTGGGGCTTCCTGAGAAAGTGGAGGGGACTAGTATGGAGCTCTTCCTTGAACAATGGCTGGTGGACATATTTGCGCCCAAGACTTTTTCAAACTTCTTTTCTCTGTAGAGGGTTCACCGTATGCCATCGGGAAGGCCTACCCCGAGTCCACCACTAGGGATTGTCATTGCCAGATTGTTGAACTATACAGATCGATAGAAATCCTTTGATCAGCTGAAGCGACGCTTATACTCCATGAATGTCAAATATGGTCTACTATTCCCAGGACAACTGAAGATCTATCAGAAAGGCACCACGGTCCATTTTACTGACCCCTGAGAAGCATGGAGCTGGGCTGATAAACATCTGGAAGGTGACTGGAGACCAGAAATAAAGGGCGTGAGCTGGCCCCAACCGAGTCCCCTCAGGGCAACTAATGGATCTGCAGGTATCAGACATGGATGGACCCATAGAAAATACTTGAATGTGACAAATCGGAAGTAGATGAAGATGGCAAGGACATTAGCAACCTCATACTGGACAAGGAATAAGCAAATGTTCTCTGATGCTGGCAACAAACAGGCCACGGGGCTGCCGTGGCTTCGACAACTGTTGTGCAGTTCAGCGCACCACAACCCCACCATGTTTGATTGATTCGATCAACTCCATTTAATAGTTTACTGTTCATTACGCAGTAGGTACATTTTTTGGGCCGTAATATATTTTTGTTTTAGTGCTGATGGCGTGTTATTTTGGCCACCAGCAAGTGTTTGGGTGACAGATACTTCGGGTTGGGGCGGACTATGGGTTGGGGGAAGGGGAAGTTTCTCGTTCTCATTCTTGTTTGCATGTTGGTTTGATTGGAATAGTCACACATTCACTTACCTGAATCATGGTGCATGCACAGATGACACTACCTACACACCACCAGACACTCGGGTATACCCTCTGTTTACACGCAGGAAATGGTGGGGGATAGTAACAAATCTCGTAGATTGCTTATGTGGAATGTCAATGGCCTGGGTTCAGGGAACAAATGTCTTCTTGTTATGCAATTTCATAATAGACACTACCGCAACATTGCCCCCCTCACCAAGACGCATGTGGCGGGCACAATGTGTACCCTCTTTCATAGGACAAATTATCGCACTGCAATACATGCAGGTTTCTCTATGGGCTCCCAGGAATTCTTGGTTCTACTGCACAAGTGTCTTCCCATTACACTGGCCTTAATGGAAGAATGCCCCAGAGGTAGATTTGTGATGCAGAGTTAATCAATGATGTTGTGGCTATAGTTGCAAAACACTGACCTGACGTGTGGATCCTTGGTGGCGACTTCAACAGTACTATGGATCTGACAGTAGAACGTACACATTTGCGAGGAAGGAACCCCAATATACCCACAAAACTAGTGGCCTTTGCACCCGCACTCAGTTTATGTGATTTGTGGCGAGAACTTCACCCACAAGACCGCGGCTATTCATATCACTCTGAGGTCCATGCCTCCCTGTCTAGGCTGGACTACTTTTCTCTCCAGACACCAGACGCATACAGGGTGGTCACCGCAACACTGCTCTCTCGGGGCATCTCTGATCACTCACCCTTGATGATAGAGATAAATACGAATAGACCCACTCCCCCACCCCCCACTCGTGGCGATTGAACAACTATCTCGACTTTCCAGAGTTCATAGACCATATTCAGGGTAAGACTGTCAAATATTTTGAGATTGATGCCACTGCTGTGGAAAGCCCAGAAGTAATGTGGGAGGCCTACAAAAGAGTGCTCCGGGTAGAAATATTCTCCTGAATATCCACAAAAAAGAAAATGCAGTTGGGGAAGATACTAGAGGCAGAAAAAGAGGCAGATGAATGGGAGGCAAAATATATACTTACTGGGTGACCTGAAACACATCGATCCTTCCTAACGGCCAGGGAATGTCTCTGGTATATTGCTTTAGATAATGGCAAACACGCTCACTGGGGAATATATACTTACTGGGTGATCTGAAACACATTGATCCCTCCTAATGGCTAGGGAATGTCTCTGGAATACTGCTTTATATAACGGCAAACACGCTCACTGGGAAATGTGTGCGCGCATTTATGAAAATGGTGATAAGGCAAGTAAGATACTAGCCTGGCTCGAGAAGCGAGATGAAGGACACCATAATGTTAGGGAAATAAGGTCGGCACAAAACGAGATGGCTCAAACGGATTGCGAAATTACAGAAGCCTTCTTGGATTTCTATGCTGCATTATATAAGTGCTCGACCCTACCGTTAAACGATTCTATACTTGAGGGTGTCATGCTTCCATGCTGTCCGAGGCTCAATGAACGCAGATGGACATAGATGTCACAAACCTGAAATTGCAGAGGCCATCCCCCATTTGCACTCTGGTAAGACACCGGGTCCCCAATGGTTTCCCTGTCGAAATGTGGAAAAAACTAGGGGGTGGGTGGCAACCCCTCTGCACAAAATGTTTGTTCACTGTAAGAACCAGGGAATCCTCTCTCCTGATTTGCGCAAGGCCAGTATTGTGGTCTTTCCCAAGCACAGGAAGCCCCCTGAACTATGCAGCTCCTATAGGCCAATCTTACTGATTAATAGTGAAAACAAATCCTTGCAAAGGTGCTTGCAACCAGACTGCAGGCATGGTCTCCTCCCTAATTCACCCGGACCAACGGGCCTTTATGCCGGACAAATTGCTTTATATGAACATACGTCGACTACACCTGCTGCTAGAGCGGGCACCTGTACTTTGAGAGCCTCTCACATTATTAGCTATTGATTTCAAGAAAGCATTCAACTCATTGATATGGGAGAGCCTCTGGGGAATTATGCAGAAAATGGGATTTGGGGAGACCTTCCTGGGCTGGGTTTGGTTACTGTATGAAGTCCCATAGGCAGATGTTGGGGTTAATGGTTGGCCCTCCCAGGACTTTCTCTTTGGGCAGAGGAATGTGCCAGGGGTGCCCCCTGTCCCCTTTCGTATTTGCCTTGCTACTCCACCAAACAGGAGCATGGATGGGATTTCGATGGCCTGAATGCATGGAAGATAAAGTTTCCCTGTATGCTGATGATCTTTTTGATATACATAAGTGACCCGACCCGCTCTTGCCCAATTGCTACACAAATATTAGAACAATACGGCACATTTAGTGGATTATGAGTCAACTGGGGCAAGTCTGTCTACTTCTCAATCAAAGGAGGGGAACACACACTCCCACCATGCTGCCCATATCGTATTGAACGGGACCACTTCCGTTACTTGGGAATTCAGATCATCGTAGATCTTTCAGAGTACATCACCCGCAACCTGTACCCGATTATTGAACGCCCTCTACTGATGTCCAGCATTGAACACTACTCCCACTGACCTTACTGGGTAGAGCATCCCTTTTTAAGATGTTGGCACTACCACACTTTCTGTACATTATGCAAAATGCCCCTTTACGGATCCTCGACTCAGAGTCTCCTATGGGGAGGAGGACACCCACGAACCACCCTCCTTACACTGCAAGGCTCAATTTGAGAAGGGGGCATAGGGCTACCACACCTTCAATCATACTACCGGGCATGTCAAATGATGGTTAATAATGATGTGCTTCATGGAGATCGAGAACTACCGCACATCCGAGCAGGGATGTTAGGACTGCTGGATATGTTGCCACTTATAAACCTGTATCAACCTCTCGATAAATCGCCCCCCAGACGATGATGATACACAACGCATTAACATGGAGGGAGGCACACAAACACATTGGCTGGGACAAAAAGTGACCCCGGCACAGCCCTTATGGAAAAATGGTAACCTGTCCGAACTACCGGACTAGTCGGAATGGGTGGAGGCCCGAGTTGTGGTGGTGGGGGGACATGTTCATTGAAGGTAATATCATTTTTTTTTCGAGCTGAGACGCAGCTCTGGACTCCCAGGCACAGAACAATACAACTATTTGCAACTTACCCATGCATTCCGCAGACATCTTCCCTCACCATCAGACATGCCACAATGTACCCCACTAGAGCATAACTTTCTCCTGGAACGTATACCCGCCAAGGTCACTTCTACACTTTACAATGCTATAACTACTTTCGGATCAACAGAGCTGTCTGTCCTTAAAGCAAAATGACAGGCGGATATGGGTACTATTGAACCGGAGGACTGGATACTGGCATTGATGTGCCCACGTGAGATTGCAATTTCTTCGAGACTTTGTCTTACACAGCTAAAGATTTTACACAGGGTGTACTATCCCAGGGTCACGTTGTATCTATGGAATTGAGTCACCAGCCCGAACTGTCTATGCTGTCAGGTAGGGGAGGGTGCTATTATTCACATTCTATGGGAATGCCCTCAGATCCAGAGCTTTTGGCAACAATACTGTCATAAATTGATGGGAGTGTTGGGGAGGGAGGTACCACTGCACCCCAAGATACTGCTGTTTGGCATTGGTGAGGAAGGAGCCACGTAGCTGGTATGAGAAACTGTTTCTGTCCACAATGATCGGTCTGATCAAATGAAATATTGCACATCGGTGGGGATCACATGAGCGCCCTCCAATACGCACAATGAGTTGCTGATGTGGACATGTGTATGGCCGTGGAACGACGTATATATATACAGCACGGGATGCCCTGCAAAAGAAATGAAGATTTGGGGTAAATGGTAAGAAGGGAATTGACATTGGCATGATGTTTTGACTGTCTGAATGGTGGGATGGGAAGCAGGGGCTTAATGTGAATATGGAATACCAAGGTAATGACAATACTGACATGTGATTATGAAGTGAATATCTGTCATGATGTGTGCCCATAAAATCAATACATGTTATATTTAAGAAAAAGAAGGAAAAGGGATGCACTTTGGATACTGACAGGAGAGTAGTCGGTATGGTTAATAACCACAACAGTTTAAGGTTTCATGGCTTCAGCAGAAAGGGAGCAATGGGTCTTAAAATGTCGCTAGGAGCCTTCTGGGAAGGGCCAGGGGGACAGAACCAAAATGTACTTTGTGCTGTAGGTGTTCTTGGTGCTCCACGGGGTCAATTCAGCTTCAGGGTACTTTGCAGGTTTCTGTGACAGAGTTCAAGATGGGAGTCAGCTGTGGGTATCAGTAGGCAAGACGGTTCGGGGAGCGAAGCTGGATGAATGGCTGTAGGCTGGCCTACACGGCAGATCAGGAATCGTTGTCTCAGTAGTGATCAGCAGTTCTGAAGCACTGGTCAAGCAGTCTCAGATGCACCTCCCCTCTCTTCCTCTGAGAGTCCACAGGCCTCATTACGAGAATGGAGGTAATGAAAAAAGGAAGGCGAAATGGTAATAATGGCATTGTTAACGGGTCCAGGGGCTTCCGACCCGACAACCCGCCAATACCGGCACCGCCCGTACTGTGCCCCCTAATACTGGCATGTGCACGTACACGCGCCCCTTTGGGGAGCAAATACCGGCATGCCGGTAACAGGAGGACATCACAACCCACTCGGACATGCAAATACCGGCATCCCGAAGGCGGTAATCAGGGGCTGCACAATGCCGGCCATACAGGCATCGCGGATCATCCGCAATCAGCAATCAAGCCAACTGCCACAGGTGCACACAATCACCACAGGTGGACTCAATGGAGTCTGGGCCAGTATAAAAGGAGTACACCCACACACCACACCCCTTCCTACACCAAAATGCTACCACTAGCTGTTGCAGTCATGGTGCTGGAGGACATGCCTATACTGCTACAACTACAGCAACAACAGCAACTACAACAACAACTACAGCAGCAACAACAGGCAGCAGAGAGGAGACGCAGGAGGAGAAGGAGGGTGAGACAGGCCCAGCAATTACCACCAGGGCAGCCAGTAGTCCCTCGTAGGCAGCCGCCAATCCCTCTCATCAGACCCAGTCCATTCAACCTAACCCTTGACCAGATCCACACCCTGTACCGGTTGGACTGGGACACCATCACCAACATAGTGGACATGATAGGCAACAACATTGCCAGCCTCATAGAAATACGCACTGCCATCACCCCGCTACTAAAGGTGGTGTCTGTGCTCCACTTCCTGGCCACAGGCACCTACCAGCACACAGTGGGGCAGCTGCATGGCATTTCACAACTACTATTTTCACGCATGCTGACCCAAGTGCTGGATGCCCTCCTGAAGCACGCTAGCACCCACATATCCCTACCACGGACTGCCCAGGAGATAGCAGACACCAAAGTAGGCTTCCATGTACTGGCAGGCATACCCAATTGTGTTGGTGCCCTGGACTGCACCCATGTAGAATTGGTAGTCCCCCATGCCGTAGAGGCAGTGTACCACAATCGCAAGCAATACCACTCCATCAATGTGCAGATGGTATGTGACTCCAGCAAGATCATCACACACTGCTGCGCCTGATTTCTCGGATCAACACATGATGCCATGGTGCTGCGGTACTCCACTCTACCCCGTCACATGGAGCGACATGCTGGACCACGTGCCTGGCTGCATGGTGAATTGCCTGAGTGGGCCATGGCAGTGCAATGGGGTAGGGATGTGTTGCGATGCATACCCCACCTGGGTGGGAATGGAGGGATGCATACCCCACCTGTGTGGGAATGGAGGGGATCCATACCCCACCTGGGTCAGAATGGGGGGGATGCATACCCCACCTGGGTGGGAATGGATGGTGATTGGAGCATGCACGCAGAGCTAATGACACCTGACCTGAACCTCCCAACCCCAACATGACACATCATTGGCACACATCTGACCATTAACGCATATCAATGACCACATGTGAGACGCACGACCTGACCACCATGTGTATGTCAAGCTATGCATGAATGTACAGGATCGCTACTGTGCCAATGTGGCTAGTGTGACCATGAACAGTGTAGAATATGCAGTATAATTGGGAGGCTAAACATTGCAGTACAACCACAGTACATCCGCCTCAACATGCATCATCTCACCCTGCATCACCTATTGAACGCCATCCAGACTACCACACCTCATAGCAGTATGGTATACATCTAGATAACATTTGTATATATGTACAGGGACATGTGCATGTCCACACCAAATAGCTGCGGCCATGACTGTACTTCCCGAAGGTGGCAGCTCAGACTGACACACACCTATTTGTATTTGCTTGCAGGTGATGGAGGATATCCCTTGAGGCCGTGGCTCCTTACCCCTGTGCGGAACCTGCAGAACAGCCATGAAGAGGAGTACAATTGGGTTCACACCCGTACCCGTGTTGTGATTCAGCAGACCTTTGGCCTGTTGAAGGCGCAGTTCCGCTGCCTAAGCAGGTCTGGTGGAGCACTCCTTTATAGGCCTGAGAAGGTGGCAAAGATCACCATGGCCTGTGTCATGCTGCACAACATGTGCATCTTGAAAAATGTACCACTGCCACTTGACATTGACATGCATGCTCCAGGTGAGGATGATGAGGATGGAGACGGAGGTGAAGCAGCACCCCTGCCAGTATGTGATGCACAGGATGGCCATGCAGTACGCCAATCACTGATCCACAAATACTTCTGAACCACATGGACTATGATAGACATGTGTCAGTGACACACTGGGTCCATGTGGACATGCTCACAGGGAATGTTGGGAGTTGGGCACTGAACACCGTCATACAATAAATGGATACACACTAAATGAACAATGTCCAGCCATTGAATGTTTTCTCTCACAACGGGTGTATTGGATCAAACAGCAAAAATGTGACAACCCCCCCAAACCCCCCAGAAAACTCCCAAACCCCCCCAGAAAACTCCCAAACCCCCCCAGGAAACTTCCAACCCCCCCAGAAAACTCCCAACCCCCCCCAAAAAACTCCACCAAATGCTCCCATTCACCCCCAACCATGTGTCCCAGTCCCATTGTCCACCCACACTACTTGCAGGACTTTTTGCTGTCCGGGGGCAGCTTTTCGGTGTGCCTTGCACTCCTCCTGGTGGGACGCACAGGGCTGGTGGGGACTGAGGAAGCAGGTGTGGTGGCTGATGAGGAATCGGTGTCAGGTTCCACGGCTGCTGCAGGGCGTGGCCGCTGCATGTGGAGCAGGATGGAAGTAAGTACCTGTGTTATTGCCCCCAGGCAGTTCCTCATCAGCACAGCCAACGCATTCACTGCGGCTGTGTTTGCGCTAATAGCAGCAGTGGTCCCCGCAATGGCAGTGGCTATTTCCTGCCTGGTGTCCTCGCCATCTGCCAAGTATTGCCACAGGATCTCCAACATGGACTCCTGTCGGGCCTCCACCCTCGCCAGACGTGACTCGAGGGTGTTGGTGGGAGCAGGAGTGGTGGGTGGTGCACTCACGGGGCCTGCATTTTCGGTGCTGTCCTCCTGGAAGGGGCTCAGGTCCAAATCATGGAGGCAGGGATCAGCACTGCTGTAGGTGGGTGAGGGCTGAATGTGGGGCAGGGTGTGGACACGGGGGTTGGGGTGGGTAGACATGTCACTTCAGTGACTCCCTCCTGGTCCACAAGCTGCTCATAGTCATCTTCTGTGGTGGCCAGTGCTTGAAGGGACTCCCCTTCCACTGGTGTGGGTGTGGGCTGCTGGGTCTCGAGTGTGTCAGGCACACTGGCAGTATGTGTGGCCTGCTTGGCGGCCCCGGAGGTGGTGGTGGCGGTAGCCATTTTCTTTTGGCGGGACGTGAATGCCCTGGTGGTGGTGTCTTGCCTGGCATCTTCTCCATCGGTGCCGGGGGGTATAAGAGATGCAGGGCATCATTGATGGTGTTACATGCCAGAAGCATACTATGGTGCTGTTCATTATTCATATAATCATGCATTCATGTCTTACAGGTGTGTCACACAGGGTTGGCTGATGGGGCATTTTGGCATTTGCTGCATGGCAGGTGGCATGCCATTGATTTGGGGTTTGTTTGATGTATTACATGGGCACGGTCCATGTGTGTTGGCTGTGTGTTGGTTATGGGATTGGCACTCAGCATGCATTTCTGTCTGGTAGGGTTTGGACCGCCATCTGGACTTGTATGTGTCCATGTGGGTGTTGGGACATGCATTGCTTTGCCTAGACTCTCTTCCACATCACTTGTGCTACGTCATGGTTTCCCCTACAGGGATCTGCAGGGTCACTCACCTCCTTCTGGTGATGATGCCGCACCCGTCTCCATCTCCCCAAATCCCTCGATGGTCTCTGGATTAATGAAGGTGCTTGCGGTCTCCTCCCAGGTGGTCATTTTTACAGGAGAGTGGGGACCCCCGCCTGTGGCCGTGGCCTCCCTCCTGTTGCTTGCCATGATGTTACGGACCCGAAAGCAGAGGTCATCCTACCTCTTCCTGCAGTCGTTCACACTACGTGGGGTGGTTCCTACGGCCAACACCTTGCGGGCTACCTCCTGCCAGATGTCCTTTTTCTGCTGCTGCACCTCACGCTTCAGGCTCTGGGATTTAATGATGTCTGCCTGTGCAGCAAGGGTGTCAGCTAGCATATTTAGTTCTGCGTCGGAAAAGCGCTGTTTCCGCAGCCGGGGGGTGATCTTCCTGGTTGCTTTGGACAATATGGAAGGATTGGCACAGAGCACTCCAGGAATCAACTGGTGGTTTTGGAGGATTGCAATGGATTGTGATTTTAAAGATGGCCGACGGCCCATTTCCCATTCCGACGCAATGACATTATTTCCGGATCCGGGATTATGAACCCGGTATTAGCATGTTGGTATTATCTGGTCGGTATTTAGGAGTTTCTCCTAGGCGGTGGTGCTATCGGCGGGTCCCGTGATGGCACTATCAGGAGTTTGGAGGGCCTTTTGCGGCATGCCGGTATGGCCATTACCGGCATGGGGGTTCGCGCGTGTTCGCGCACTCGTAATCACCCGCTATTAGCGGGGTCATACAAGCACGGACCCTCTCATTCCGCCATGCAGGTAATGACCCAGTTTTTACCGCGCTACTCGTAATGAGGCCCCACGTCTCTACTCTTCCTTACCACATCAGTTGAACAATGCGCTCTGGAATGCCCAGTCAGCTTGAATGTCACTCAAACTCACCCCATTTCACCCCTTCTTGCAACTCTGACATCTTATATATTGTACATTCTTTTGCAATCAAAAGACCAATGTTCTTCCCTGTATACAAATAAATAATAAATACTTAAGGCATACTAATGTTCTGGCACAGAAGAGCCTGGGACTGCAGTCCTGCGAATTAGTTTTCATGGGAACCAGCACAACTGATATTTAGATCATAACCTGGTTGCCCAAAATTCTACCCCCACAAGGCCAGAGCTCTGCGATGGATGCCCTGATGCGGCCAAAAGAAGTTCAACCATAACCGCGTAGCACAAATGCTGTGCAGACACTCCCAGGTAGACTGCAAAATGGGGGTGGGGGAATCTTTCAGACCGAGAGAAGAGCAATGCAGGCAGTTACTAGATTGATAATCTTATTCACAGTACAAGATCCTACACACCTGGGCATTCTCTTTTTGGATTCCTATAAGTGCAAGTACCAGATTGATAATAAGGCTTGAAACCCTAAAGTATACGTCAGGACAACTGTTCAATGGTTGCCAACCTGTTCTTTGGATTTTTCTTGAGGAGTCCCGCCACTCTGTGCCCCCCTTACACAGTGTCCCCCAATGCTTAGCATCTACTTTTTCCTCCCAAACCCTTTCTTCTTGGTGCTGTTATCTCGTATTTTGGCGTCCCTTATCACATCTACGCAGATGACATGCACATTTGCCTTTCCTTCACCTCTTTCACTGATTTTATTCACTCTTCTTCATTTTCCTGTCTTCTTGCTATTCAGTCATGGATGTCCTCTCGTTATCTTCAGCTCAATACCTCAAAAACGGAGGTTCTTGTCTTCCCTGCTTCTGGTATTCCCCTACCTGTGCAATCTCTTTCTAATATCCAGCCCACTCACTTTGTTCCCAATCCCTTACTCTCTTAGCTGTCCGGTTTTCCTGCTTTTGTTCATTTGCTCTGCTTGCACCTAAACATTGGAACTCTCTCCCTCTACGTTCCATATCTTACTTTCTCCTTTTCAAGCCCTGCCTTAAAACCCATATCCTTTCTCACTGAACTCCTGGCGTTTGCTCTTTGATTCGCTCACTTGTATTGTACAAGTTGGTTACTCTGCTCAGCGCTTAAGTGTCAAGCGCTATAAATGCTGTCACACAGACTTTTGTACATTTACCGGGCGAGATACATTGGCCGCAGGTACAGGTGTGGGATTCGGAAAAAGTTCCAGCAACATTCGGGGGTGGCATCCATACAATGCAAAAAGTGGTGATGCCCCAGAGACACATAAAGGGCATTGCTATAATTAAACTCAATACCACACCCCTCAATACTACAAACAGAATCTCTGCAAGTACCCCACAAGGATTTGGCTAAGATGTTTGTTCGGCCCGTATGTCTGCCGTTGGTGGGCTGATGATAATATGTGATCTATCTACAATAGCTGAGCGAAGGCATCCCAAAAACGATCAATGAACTACGAACCTGAGCCTGTTATAATAACTGATGGAAGGCCATGTAAACCGAACACATTATGCATCAACAGTGAAGCCAATGTTGGAGCTGTGGGAACCCCTTTTTGCAGGTTACAAATGCCTTTGATTAGTAAACGCATCAATTACCACCAAGATGGCATTGCAACAATGTGTGTGCGGTAGGTGTAGAATGAAAATTCTTCGAGATTGAATATCATGGATTTGGAGGCAGTGGTATAGGCCTTAACATGTTTTCAGGTTTCCAACATTACATTTTACACTGCGCCCATATAGGACATGTATTGGTGTACCCATCAACTTCAGACTACACAGAGGGATAGCAACAGCAGCAGTATAATATGTCTAGTGTCTTTTGTCTACCCTGGTGACCAACCAGCTTTGAAACAGGACACCACTATCTAACCTTAGTATGCACTTCTGGGATTGGTAAATGCAAAATACCATGACGCTATGGAAGTCCTTCTAGGACAGATATCTGATTGGATGACACCTCTTCAGGGTGTTCCAGATACCCACTGTCAAAGATCCTCTGCCATATGTGGCCAGGTATCGCAAACACTCAACACATAGCTTTCAGGTAATATCGGGGTTAGGGACTCTACTTGCACACTTAAGTGATTTTCCCCATATGTGCTGGACAAGGTATCCACTTTGCCATTTATTGCACCTGGGTGGTACATGGTGACTAAATAGAATTCAGAAAAAAGAGATTCTATTGTGCTTGTCTGGCCTTAGTGCATTTAGCAGTACAAAGAGCCACTAGATCAGGATCGCCGGTATATAGGTTGACATTTTTGCCGCAGACCTAAGAAGTGGTTTCTCTACTCTCCAAAAGTAGGTTGCACTGCCAGCAGCTCTTTATGATGGAATAATTCCACCATGCTGAGTTCCATTTCCGGGAGAGGAAGGCCACTGGAGGAAACATCTGTGTCTGTGGGCAGTGTCGTGAAACCACCAAAACTATAGCTTGATCTGGAGCATCGGCCTCAACTATGAAGAGCATCGTACATTAGGGGTGTTGTAATTCTGGGTTAGTGGTAAATGCCAGCTTCAAATCATCAAAGGCCTTTGTTCTTCCAATGTCCATGTGAAAGGCTTTTCTCTTCGAGTCTCCCAGGTGAAACGGGCAACTATCTCTGAAACTCCTTTAGTAAACTGGCTGTAAATGTTTGCATAGCATAAAAGGGATTGCACCAGATTCAAATGGCCAGGCACACCACTGTAGGATTGCCTGTATTCTGCATTTATCCATGCAAGCCTGGGAGACAAAGTGACATAACCCAAGAACTCAACTGACTGTGTAAAACAAGAATGCCTCCACTTGATTATCATGTAATACAGGGGGTCATTACGAGTTGGGCGGTAAAGGTTAACAGTCAATGGTAATGATGCCGGTGCCGGTAAACCCTTACCGCCCTTTTCCGAGGTCCCTTAGCGGGTCCCAGCAGGAACGGCTGGTCTGACCAGTCATTCTCTGCGGGTCCCGTTAAGGGACCTTGGAGCTAATAAAGGGCCCGCAATTTGCGGTCCCGTTATTAGCGCCTTCCCCATCCCCATTGAGCCCTATGGGGGCTCAAATGGGACTGGGGAATGGTCAACTGAATGGGGACTTACCAGGTCTGCATAGGTCAAAATGTCCCGGTAAGTCCCCATTCAGCCAGACCGGACCTGGACCCGAGTTTGGAGGCAGCCATGGCACTAACAATGCCATGGCTACCTCCAAACTCGTAATGACCCCCACAGTATTCACAAGCTTAATATGCTGAAACATAGAAGAGGAAAATATCAAAATGTCAAACAAATAGATGACAAATTGGTCTATAATGGCGTGAAATCAGTCATTAATAAAATGCTGCAAGGTGGGTGGTTCATTACAAAGCACAAAGGTAATAAAATATTAGTGGACTAGGTGCAGAAAGACATTTTACACTGATCTCCAGTCTGCTTACGAACCCGGTGATAGGCCCCACATGGGTCCAATTTTGTTAGAACTGTAGCTGATTTCACCCGCTCTAACAGGACCATGATAAACGGTAGCAGATAGTCATTTTTTTTTTTAAGTGGTACATCAATAGCACAAACGTCTATGCAGGTACAGAGTTTTCCACTTTCTGAGGAACAAAAAATAAGGGAGAGACTGCTGCAGACCATGAGTGTCTGATCTAGCTAGACCAGGAGCTTGCATTCAAATATTCCCTCGAATAGCAATCTTCTGCTTCTGTGGGTCCCCACTGAAGGAGTGCCCTGGGAACAAGGTCTTTCGGACAGTAATATGCCAGTTATGCCTATGTTACCTCTTGTGCTGATTGTCGTTTATGTGCTATTTTTTTGAAGAGAAAATGCAATCAAATTGTAAATTAGTAATTTGTTATAATGCTTTTATTTTTATATGCTGTGTTTTGATTGTGAAAAACATGTTAAAGATTTGAAAAGTTGTTTTTAACAACTAACCAAATTAAAAAAAAAAGTAATATGCCCATTTTTTTGGAAGTAACTCTACCTTCTGACGATCAAAGACGTACCATGCTGCAATCTCATTTGCCACACACAGCAAGGACCAACTGTAAATAGTTCATAAACTTCATAAACGTCCACTGTGGACACCAGACAATACTCCTGGCAATACTGAGATACAAAAAACCCCTTTACAGTTCCCCAGCCATTTATTCGGTTTTATTAATGCCTAAAATGATCCCGTATAAAGGGGCCCTTGAGTAAATAAAATGCTAACATCTCGCAGAGAATCACCTTACAAACCAATTGCGGTGGAGGTGCATTCATAAAAATGAAGATATTTCCTTGCCATCCACAGCTCTCGCAGGATCTGGACTGAAGTTACTGTGGCTATAAGCCCCGAGACTGCAGGCCATTACCGCCTAAGCTTAATGCTCCCGGAGCCCATAGTTACAGGCCCGACCATAGCGAGGACCTTCACGGGGGCCCTGGGGGCATTACCATAGGCAGTAATAGCCTGCAGTCTAAGGGGTTATTGCCATTAGTACCTCGCCTTGTTAGACCAGGGTACTAAAAGCATTTTTTTCTGTTCCAAAATGCTCCAGCGTTTCGGAAGAGAAAAAAAAGAAATTGTAAAAAAATGGGCACTGGGGAATGGCAAACGGAGTCCCTTCTCCCATTCCATGGCAGCCATTAAAAAGATGGGGGAAAAAGTAAACAAATAAAATGGCTGCCATGGTAATGGGAGAAGGGACTCCGTTTTCCATTCCCCAGTGCAGTAGTCTCTTCTTCCTTTCCATAATGGCCTGTCACAGATCGGGAGCGGACACGCTGGGGACTGAAGTGTTCCCAGCGTGTCCGCTCTCCAAATGGAAAAAAAAGAAGGTAAGTGGGGTGGGAGGGTGGGAAGGGAATTCAGGGGAGGGAGAAGACTTACCTGATTCCCCGACGAGGGGAGATGGTGGCCACCAGCCATGAGGAGACTCAGGGCAGTGGGATTACATGTGGTAATTCTCGCATTCTGAGCCTCCCAATTGGCTGGCAGGCCGCCACACCCCCCTCGCCGGGTACTAATGATCAAAAAGAATTCCTTAGCATTTAGTCAGGGATCTGTCCATTTAAATGCCTTTAGCACCAGACACAACATCAAGCCTCGTTTCCCCCGTATTAAAGTGGAAGCGACCGCAGGGGACCTGTTGGAACTGACAACCGTGGGGCTTGTTGATGCAGTCCAACTTATGGACAAATCTTGCTGTTTCCAGAGGGATTTGTCAATCAATGAATGTGCTCACTTAGATAATGCCTGGGTGTTCCAAAATGAAAAAAGGTTACCCGTTCCATGCCTTTCCGTCTCTTCCTGAGATAGCAGACCACACCCTGCACCAATATTCATAGGCACCAAGAGTGTGTCCCAGAGCTCACACCTTCAAGCTGGGAGGAAGTGGCCGTGGCAGCAAATCAGAATATCAGGTAGCTCCTATACACTGCTCTTTAAGAAAACCATGCATAGAATTGCAAACCAGAAACAACAAGGCAGAATATGCGGTGGTTAGAGAGGGTACAACTGGCAGGGAATTATTCAGATTCTTTTTCAAACCCTTATAAAAGTTAGTAGACTTATTTTCCTCAGGCCAGGCTGTTTCTGCTGAAAATAGATTGAATATGGATATATAGCGCAACAAACTCATCTTACCCTGTACTAACTTCACGAGCTCAAGATCAGTAGCTTGCCTTTGTGGTTGGTATTGAATACTTGGGCCATCTTACCTGTAAGGGCATCAAAGTAATTTAGGAGCAGATCATTCTTTTCCAACAGGTGATTAGCACAAAGAGCCTGGGCCATGAGCATCTCGCTACGGAAGGTGAGCCTTGTCTGGTTTGAAATTGTCAATGGACCATGGGCAGTATCCAGAGAACATGCATGGACACTGTAAGCTCAACAAACTATCATAAAGCAGAGGTGTTGTGCCCAAAGATGAGCCCCAAATGGACCGTCTCTATGAAACTGGAACATTTGAGAACCCACAGCACCTAAAGAGTTCCCACCCAAAAAATAGGTGGAAAACAGTCCCCTTCCCAGGCTAGGCACCAGGCTATTAAGCCAAGCGTCAAGGGTGAGTACGCGGGGCAGAACCGTGCCAATATATCAGCATCTAATTCTCTCCCCAAATACCACACATACTGGTAATAGGATACCAGTCTCCCTCCTTTGAGGGTGGAGGAAGGGAGGAGAATCCACAGATATGGAAAAGCCCCCCGAATAGCCCAAAGATAAAAAATGGTTGTAGAGTTCAATAATACGAGGAGACGAAATATCTGATTTCGTATTTAATCAATGAATCTCCGGCGGGCTGCTCCCGACCAACCACTTCTCTCTCTCTCTGTCGGCTCACGTCTCGCTCTCCTCCACTCAGGTTCTCGAATGGAGGAAAACGAAACGCTCACCCACAGGGCATGACACGCTGAATTCTACGATTACACATGTAACATCTCCCTTTCCAGAATCCCAAAATACAAGGAAAAAAAACAACTATGTACATGAACAATGCAAACCGGAAACATAAGAAGAAGAAGGAAAATGATGAAAAATAAATAAAATACAAGGAAAAAGGATACGCTTTGAGATCTCCGACACCACAGAAATATGCAAATGCATTTTGTGTAAATGTCTGTCGTATATAATTTGATGTTTTAATAATAAATGAAGTCTTTTCTGTAATTGGGTATGACTCTCCTCGGTCTTGTGGATTGTCCAACATTTCTGCATGGAACCCTTTGGTACTCCGCAGCGGTTGACTCCTTCACTGTTTTACTTCCCAATTCTCTCTCATTCACTTTTTGTTTTGTTACATCGGGGGTACTGTTAATGTCCTCCAAGCCAATTTTCCTTGCTGATGTGATGTCATCACAAGACCACTTCTCCCCATTGTCTAATACAACTGATTTCTCCAGACGCTTTATTACTTTCTGGGGAGTGCGAAATTTGGACTCTCCTTTCAACATTCTTCTAGGCTCTTTTATTCTGACCCAGTCCCCTACTCTCACACTGCTCTCCTTCACACCCTTATGTTGATCATAGTACTTCTTATATTGTTCTTGTCTTTTCTTGACTCTCTCCATGATCTCATCCATATCCAGGCATGCACTCTTCTTAGTGCTCATCCAAGCCGGCTTGAGTCTATTGTTAGCAACCCTGCCTCTCATTAATGTAAACGGTTCCACACCCGTAACAGAATGGGGGGTGACTTTATAAGTATTTAGTGCTTCTTTTAGAGTATCTTTCCATGGCAGATTATTTACAACCGCCAATTGAATCGTTCCTTTTATAAAGCGATTCATCCTCTCCACAAGTCCATTACTCATGGGATGATACAAAGCTGTGGTATTGTGCTTGATGGCTCGATCCTTTAAAAAACTCTGTACTTCATTCGACACAAACTGGGCTCCATTATCCGAAATCAATTCTTGAGGATCACCTTCTCTACTAAATATTTCTTCCAAAAATTTTGTAACCTTGCATGCAGAGACTGAATTCTCTATGACTCCACACTCCACCCACTTTGATGTATAATCAACCAACACTATAAGATATATCTTCATGGGTTCCAAAACTTCATAAGGACCAGCAATGTCGATAGCTAATTTAGACCATACTGTGTCAGGTACACTTACTGGATGAAGTGGTGTGACTCTTGTCAGTCTACTTTTGTCACTTACTGCACAGGCCGAGCATTCCTTGACTAATGATTCCATATCGCTCCACATATTAGGCCACCAGTATGTCCCTCTAATTCTTCTCTTTGTTAAGTTTCTGCCAATATGCCCTTCATGAGCAATGTCCATAATTTTTTTCCTCAATGTAGTGGGAGGAACTATCCGATCACCTCGATAAACACACAAGTCATCACATGACAACTCATCTTTGATTCTTTCCCACAGTCTAATCTCATTCTGAACATTTTTCCAACCATCCACAACCGCCTTTCTCAACAAATCTTGTTCCATGTCTGATTTAGTGGCTGCTACCCATTCCTCTTTTCCAAAACTGGGATGTATTTGTGCAATAATAGAATCTACATCTTGATCTTCTATTAGTCTCTCATCACTTGACAACTCCGTGTCCCCATCAACACATGGAAGCCGGGAAAAACAGTCAGCAGCCTTATTTGTTCTGCCTGGTATATATTTTATGACAACATTGTACTGCATAATGATTAATGTCCATCGTCTAATACGAGGGGACATTAGATGAGAATTTTTGGGGTTCAGCACATGAACAAGTGGTTTGTGATCTGTTTTTAATTCAATCGGGATACCCCAAATCAGTCCTTTAAAATGTTCCAGAATCCACTTGACGGCTAAAGCTTCCTTCTCAATGGTAGAGTAGTTCCTCTCTGACCCCTTTAAAGTCCTTGAGGCAAAAGCAATTGGAACAAGCAAACCATCATGAATCTGTTCCAAAACACCACCTAATCCTTCATTACTAGCATCAACAGATATTATGGTCTTAGCACCACAATTAAACATCTTGAGTGCAGGTGCTTTATTAATCAAATTTTTTATTTCCTTCCATTCCTCTTCGCACTCAGCCGACCATTCGAATCTCGTGCCCTTGGTCATCAGACTTCTCATGTGGATGGTTTTGTCTGCATAATGGTCAATAAATTTAGAATAATATTCTGTGAGACCTAATAAACTCCTGAGTTGGTCTTTATTTGTGGGATCAGGAACTTTTAGAATAGTATTTATCAGGGCTTCCTTTGGCCTTAATCCCTTTCCACTGATGCAGTGGCCTAAATATGAAACTTCACTTTTCTTTATTTTGCATTTCTCTATTTTAAGAGTTAAACCATTTTGTTGTATCACTTGCAACACACCTAGTAGTTTGGCATCATGATCTTCTTCAGTCATAGCAGACACAAGGATGTCATCTTGAAAATAATGTACTCCTTTTAGGCCAGAGAAAAGATGTTGCATAAGTCTTTGGAACACCGCTGCTGCTGATGCCAATCCGAATGGCATCCTTTTATAACGAAAGGCTCCCAATGGTGTTATAAAGGATGTAAGATGCCTTGACTCTTCAGCTAGCACAACCTGATGATAAGCGGATGATAGATCAAGCGTGGAGAAAAATTTAGCTGGTTCCATGGTGGTCAACATTTCCCCTATGTTAGGCAAGGGATGGCGGTCAATCCATATGTTGTTATTAAGATCTCTTAAATCTACACACATCCTGATTGACCCTTCAGGTTTTCTCACAATGACAATCGGGGAAAGCCATTCAGAGCTCTCAATTGGTTCGATGATATCCTGAGAACATAATTTCTCTAGCTCTTTCTGTAGAGCCTCTCTCGTACCAATCGGAATGTTCCTCACTCTGTGCACTACCGGTCTTGCTCCTCTTCTCAGTATTATGCGGTGTCTGAAACCTTTAAGAGCTCCTATATTGTCATTAAACACTTTGGGAAAACTCTTTGCTAGATTTTCAGCCGAGTCACAAGTGTTGCACAAGATGCTCATTATCGGTACATCTTCACCTCGGTGTATTCTGATTTTTAATGAAGCTTGCTCCCACCAACCAACAATTGAGAAGCCATCTTTTGCCACATACAGTCTGCAAAAAGTCTTCCTTCCCTCAAAGTACAATTGCACCCAAGTATATCCAATAATATTGATGGGTGTTTTCCCATACCCTGTCACCTTGACATTGGAGGTTTGAAGATCCTTTATGTCCATGTTCAGCACATTTACATATGTGTTCATATCTACCATGGTGTATGGCGAACCTGTGTCAACCATTACTTGCAACGTAATACCATTTATTTCCATGGACACCCATGAGCCCAGAGAGTTCCCAGTTGTTGCATGCAACAGTGAGTATGCACACCTCATCTTCAAAGCAGCTGGTGTTTGCCACTAGGTCCTTCACTTCAACTGATTCTTCAAGCGATCTCACACTTGTCATGGGTCCTCTGTTCAATTGGCCATTACTCCTCATGTTGTTATAGCGAGGATTGAATCTGCCTCTGCCCCTTACATTTCGGCATACTTTCCCAAAGTGACCTATTTGTCCGCACTTATAGCATTCCGCCGATTGAGCCGGGCAATCTCTTTCATTATTTGCATGTTTCGACCATCCACATTTGAAGCATCTATTCTGTGACTTTTGGAATGTCTCTCTATTTTGTCTCAGGTTTGGGCCGAAATCTGACTTCACTATTCTCTTCACCATAGCAATCAGTGCTTCCTCCTCCTTGTCACTATTGCTTTCATTGGTAGCTTGTATGGATTTGATGTCAATACTTTCAGCCTTATCATGAAGTTCCTTCATGCACTTTTCTCCTAATTCAAATGTTCTTGCTATTTCAATAGCTTGCTCTAAAGACGGGTTCTTTGCTTGCCACAGGCGCTGCTGAATTCGAGGATCAGCTACATGTAATACCAGTTGATCTCTCATATACTCCTCTGCCACTCCTGTAAATTCACATGTCGATATGAGACCCCTCAAAGCTGCGATGTAATCATCCACAGATTCATTCTTGCCTTGTTTCCTGGTAAAAAATCTGTACCTCTCAAGAACAATATTCGTTTTGTTGCCAAAATGTTTATTCAGTTTTACTAGGGCAATCTCGTATTTTCTTGAACTGGTGGAGGAATCCCCAGCCCCTTACTCTATAATACTGGGTTCTGGCATATTCCTAAAAATCCTCAATGCTTCTGCTCCTATGCAATTCAATAAGGTGGCTTCTTTGACGTCATCGTTATATTTTGCTCCCCCAACTGCCCTTAAGTAAACTTGAAAGCTGTCCAGCCATTGCTCCCACGGGCAGGTTGGATTGCCAGGTAGAGGCAGGAACTTCATTGGAGCTACAACACTCTGCATTGTATTTTTTTTATTTTTTTATTTTATAACATTCAAAACATGAGGCCTCTAATTGTACATGATATGTTCTGCAGTCACTTATTTGCTCGTGTGGACTCTGCTCACTCTCATTACTTGTGTCGTTGGAGCGTTTAAAAGTTTACTTTCCCTTTTACTTGTAATGCGGTCACCCACAGTGTTGCTTTCTACTGAACAAACTGCATATGTTCGTACTCTTAGCATATAAATTGTTGTCTGTTGCTATGGTGATGCTGCCAGTAGCACAAAATGGAGGCACGTTGAACACGTTACAGGGTCCTTTCCTTTAAAATTTACATTCCGGCTCACGTAGGTTGGACGTGTTAATCATACTGTTACACATCGTTTGGGAGCCCGCGCGCACATTCAAATAATGCCCTTTTTATTTTTATGCCCCTGTAAGTATTATTTCTTCCTATAGCCGGTACCTGTTTCCAAGTAAGAACCTTTTCCAAGTAAGTTGCGAGCTTACGTGGGTCCTAGCTCGTTTGCACAGCTTGGTCTGTTTGCTGTGAAAGTGCGCTTCAAGTCGGAGATTCTCATTAAACGATTATCCTCGTCGCCATTGTAGAGTTCAATAATACGAGGAGACGAAATATCTGATTTCGTATTTAATCAATGAATCTCCGGCGGGCTGCTCCCGACCAACCACTTCTCTCTCTCTCTGTCGGCTCACGTCTCGCTCTCCTCCACTCAGGTTCTCGAATGGAGGAAAACGAAACGCTCACCCACAGGGCATGACACGCTGAATTCTACGATTACACATGTAACAATGGTGCACAGCAATGAGGCCTCCGAACAGAATAAAGGCAAAGCACAACTACGATATGTATATTTCCACGTACAATATTGAGGATATATCATCACTTTTGCTTCCTATCATCATAATCCCTGAGATACAGCACCTAGTTTGGTTCTGGGAGCTACATTCACTAGGGTATAGTGTGCAGCTCACATCTTGGCTTCACAATCCCTAAATATAGGGCCCAGCGCGCTGCTAGCATTCACTTGCAATTAAGCACTTTTCTGTCTTGATTTTCCAGTGTCTGAGAAATAATCATCAGTAGGCTCTTGGTTTATTCTCCTTTATTTCTGGGTTTATCGTATGTCTGTGTCTGAGATGTAGCCCTAAGCAGACTTTAGTATTACTCTTCTTCTTCTCTGGGCATTGTCTTTGCTACTACCTGTGATTTAGCCCTCAGTAGGCTTTTGACTTACTCCCCATCTTTTCTGAGTCTGATACAAGTCAGCTTTTTGTATATACCACTCCACACACAACTGACTTCCTCAGAAGCCCTCCTCTTGTTTATTTTTCCAGCATGTGTTTATATCTTTTTCTCTACACCTTCTTCCCATGATGTAAGATCACTCTTTCTTCTATCCTGCAGTGTGCTTGTTTTCTAGTGGAGTAGAGGATCACTCTGATTCATCAATCTGTCTCCCAGGCCTTTTTTACACTTGCTTCCTTTAATGATATTCCCCATTCCTAACTGTATTTGCTTGTATGTTTCCATTGATTTATTAAGAATCTATCCCTTAGTCTGACTGTCTCTATCTTTTTTGTCAGACTACTTAGTTGGTTCCTCTTTGGTGGTGATCAAAGACTTAAAAGTCAGTTCAGCCATTTTGGAGTCAGCAGGTGTGGCTGCACCTTACACGTGTCTATGTCACTGGAGCTCCTCAGCTTTCTCTGGGTAGGGTGTCGCAGGTGCTGCCAATTTTCCAGTAAACATGTTCAGGACTGGACATTTAGAAAGTTAGAGAGAGCCTAAATACCCTCTTCGCTCCTCCCTGCATGAACAGAAGATCCCACAGTGCTTTTGTCACAAAGCCCCTCATGAGGTTTCAGTGACATCATTTAACCTTAGCCTGCTTGCCAGAGCCCAACCTCACCCAAGAGGAAGTAAAAGAATTCATGTCTGGCGACGTGGCAGGTTTTGCAGCAGTGCTCCGTGGTTACATCTGATGCAGGGCTTCAGGCAATGTGGGTAAGGATTTCTGCACTAGAGAAAGCAATCTCTGTACTCTTGGGCACATATCTGATTATAATGGGTGTACAAGAAGAACTCAGGAGAATACGCCCTTCTGTGAATGATCTATATGGGAATGTCAAACGGTTTTCTGTGGACCAACAGACATTTTCACTCATACAGAAATTTCTCTAGATTTCATTAAACATAGAAACTCGTAAAATACTCACTATATATATATATATATATATATTACATGGCCTGCAGTGTAGCAGCCATGTAGTTATGGTGAAGTTGCTTATCTCATAGGAAGATCACTTTTTGGGCGGCTTCTAACTTCGCTCCCTCAGGACGAATCCTCACCAAACTTTGCAAAAAAAGTATATGGCCACTCTGAATTTTTTTGCAAAGTTTGGTGAGATTTGGTCCATGGGGCAAAGTTATAGGGTGGGTCCCAAAATGTATTTTTTTCCCATAGACATAATGGGAAAAAACTTTGCTCACACCTACAGCCCAAACCGCTGGACGGATTTTCACCAAATTTGCGGCTGTAACGGCGGCTTGGTCCCGAAAGCTTTTGTTAATTTGGTGTAAATCCGTCCAGTAGTTTTTTTTAAAAAATGACCAAAACGTGAGGCAAAAAAATCTGTGATAGCTATGTCCGCTCCGCGGACTCACTTCCCTGTTCGGTCCGCGAACTGTCCTCTGATTGGCTGTTCTGTCCACGGACTGGCCTCCTATTGGCCAGAAAATTCGCTGACTTTTGCGTGGTCCACAGGCATCGGGACGCGGCCGCCAATTGGCTGGTGAGAAAATGTGAAATGCGTCGGTTTTCCTGAAGCGCTCACCATCTTGGATTTGCGCACTGGATATGGCCATAAAAAGCCATAAAATGGGTTGTTTCACCCCCGAAAGTCTGCAAACACTCCAGATTTCCTGAGGCAGTGCTGTGGTGTTCGCGGACACCTCAGATATCCTAGGACATCTGTACCTATTTCTGCATTACAGGTTTGAGGGAAAGCAGTTTTTGGGTGGCTTATAACTTTTGCGCCATCCAATGAAACTGCATGCAATTTTGCAATTTTATTCTAGAACTAATCCTGAATGGTTTTACAAAATTTTGTGGGATTCTGTCAAGAGGGGGAAAAATTAGAGGGGGGTCCCAAAATATTGTAAAGGCATATAAATGTGGTGTCATTTGACAAATCTGCACAACATTTGGCAATACCCTTGCAAATTATGCAGTTATGAAATCCCTTGCAGCATTGATGTAAGAATCAATAATTAATAGAAGCAGATCTCCTCAAGGAGTAAGTAGCATCTCACTCCTCCAGCGCTAGACTCTTTGAAGGTGCCTGGAGGCTTGAAGTGTTTGCCTCTCAGAGACTGTGCTCACAAGCATATTTTGTATTTATTCTGCATGTATACCGCAACTGCTGCCTTCCTGTGATATTGTGCATCTATATTTTGTATTTTGTATTTGTACAGTGTATGTATCCCATGACCCCACCCTGCAACCTAAGCTTCGCATTTTCTGTACTGCTGCGCCCGGCTACCTTTGGGTTTGGTGCGCATTATAAGTGAATAAAACAAACAAACAAACAAACAAACAAACAAACAAACAAGTCCTGGAAAACCAGAGCAAACTAGGCAATTCGTGTCATTACATCAAGATCATGACGAAGTAAGGTTACCGGATGACACTAAGTGACACAGTATATCCTATTCCAGTCTGTGGGCTTAGCTTTAACTTTTACCTTTTTGCATTTAATTCAATTAACATTTCCTAGAACTACAACTCCCAGAATGCAATTGATGGAAGTAGAAGCCTATGTCCTGGATATCTTTTCCTCGGTGGCCTAGAGTCCTCTTGTAACCATACAACTAAATGATCTGGCTTGTCATGCAGATTTCACAATAGCAGTGGAGCTGATACCTGCAGACAAGCAGTGAGGAACTTCCTAATGGTAGAACATGTAAAGTGTCAAAGGATGCCAGGTACAACCAAGGAGAAATATATTACACCAGCATCTACACTGCGCAATGCAAGCAGTCGAGGGCTGTTTAAATGCATGACCTTTTCTCCAAATGCTAGGCAAGATCAGATGCCTCTTCTGCTGACCTTTCTTTTAAGTATCTCTAACACGGGTGATATTTTATTTGACACGACTACAGCGTTTCTAATGCTGCAGTCTGTGTGGCACTGTGTGGCACTATGTGTAAGGACGACTTGAGGAAACTGTGCTTGAGTAAAGAACCTTAGGCCTATATTGAATAATACTTAAGAGGTATGCCACAGGGCGGCAATTACAGTGTTTACTCTGGACATACATGCTAACATGACCCATTCCAGTCCGTTGATAGTAGTCAAGACTTGGTTTTAATTTTGCATTCTGGGACTCGAAGTCCTTCGTTTCCACAAATTAAGACCAGGACTATAGGCCCATAATGTAATGGTAATACCAGGACTGGACTAGCCTCTCCTGACTTGGATGTGGCATGTTGGTGCGTATGTGTTTTGGGAGGATAGCTCAGGGGCAACATGCTCGCCTTTTTTAGTAAGATGACACGGAGCAACACAGGTTCGATCCCCGGGTCCGCGCTTAGAAACCTCTGGGTATCAAGCACCTTATAAATAACCTATTATATCATATAGGTGGAGCTGTGAGAAGTGCTCCATTTGCTGGATAGGGTCACAATCACCACATCCTGTAATAATGCCAAGGCTGCATACCTGTTTGTCCGCTGTACTATTGAAATGGGGATAGCTTTTATTTGGGGGATCTCTCTGGGCTCAATAGAGTACTGTAGAGTGTGGCTCCGATGCCAACATTTGCGTTGACCCATGGCTCGCTCATTTCCCAGTGATTTCATTTCCACTCTGTGCTAAATGTGCCCATTGCAATGCTTGCCCGGGTAGTGAGTGATAGCTGTATTCAATCCCCCTCCGCCAGGATGACCGCAAGCTAGATCTACTACTCACCGTGGTCAGTGGTAATTGTTACATAATGAGGGCATTTGCATAATACCTTCCTAGCTGAGAATCAACTGTGCAGAGAACCAATAGTTACCAGTAATTACCATTAAAAGAAACATGAATGCCATTAATCTGCATGTGTAAAGGAAATACTTAAGTGTCTTGGTATGTATGCATGTGGGTTCACCACATATGACTCTTGCTACTGTCGGGTTTCAGGAAATTTGCATTTTGGCCACTGTGAGGTCTCACCACACTTGAGATTTGCTGCTGTGAGGTTTCACCACATTTGGGCTTTACTACCATGAGGTTTCACCACATTTGACTTTTCTATTGTGGGATTTCAGGACATTCGCATTTTGCCACTGTGAGGTTTCACCACAGTTGGATTGTTGCTACTGTGGGATTACTCCACATTTGTATCGTGCTACTGTGAGGATTCACAAAATTTGACAATTGATGCTGTGGGCTTTTCCCACATTCGAATTTGTTACTGGGTGGCTTCACCACATTTGGATTTTTCCTACTGTGAAATTTCAGGACATTTGCATTTTGCTACTGTGAGGTTTCACCACACTGGAATGTTGCTACTGTGGGGCTTCACCACACCTGAGCTTTGCTACCATGAGGTTTCACCACATGTGACCCTTGCTACTGTGGGGTTTCTGACATTTGCATCTGATCACTGTGAGGTTTCACCACATCTGGCTTTTGCTACTGTGGGGTTTCAGGACATGTACACGTTGCCACTGTGAAGTTTTCTCCACACTTGAATGTTGCTACTGTGAGGTTTCACCAAATTTGGATTTTGCTACTCTGGGGCGCCTCCACATTTGGGTTTTGCTACTGTGAGGTTTCATCACATTTAAACTCTGCTGCCCTGAGGTTTCACCACATTTGGGCTTTCTTTTTCTAATGTGAAGCTTCACCACACTTGACATTTGCTACTTTCGGGCTTCAGGACATTCACATTCTGCCACTGTGAGGATTCACCACACTTGAATTTTGCTAGTGTGAGGTTTTGCCACATTTCAATCTTGCTACTGTGAGGTTTTGGCACATTTTAATTCTGCTGTTGTGGGGCTAACTACATTTGAATTTTGCTACTGTGGGGTTTCACAACATTCAATGGTGCTACTGTGAGGCTTCACCACATTTGGTTCCTGCTACTATGAGGTTTCACCACATTTGAATCCTGTCACTGTGAGATCTCGCTGCATCTGAATTTTGCAACTGCAAGGTTTCTCCACGTTTGAATTTTGCTACTGTGAGATTTGCACCATTTTGAGTTCTGCTGTTTTTGAATCTGAGTGCTGCTGCCACAGGGTTTTTACCACACCGGAATTGAGCTGCTGTGGGATTGCTCCACTTTTGGATTTTGCTGCTGTTGGGTCTCACCAAGTTTTAGCTTTGCTGCTGTGAGGTTTTGCCACATTGGAGTTTTGCTGCTGTGAGGTTTCACCACATCTGCACTTAGCGGCTTGGTGGTTTTGCCACATTGGAGTTTTGCTGCTGTGAGGTTTCACCAAATTTCGAATTGTGTCCCTGTGAGGTTTCACCACATTGGAATTTTGCCACTGTAGGCTTCACCTAATTTGAGCCTTACTATTGTAGGGTTTCACCACATTTGAGTTTTCCTTCTGTGGGGGTCACCACATTTTAATTGTGCTACTGTGAGGTCTCACCACCTGGAATGTAGAAATCATGAATTTGCCTTGTTTTTTGCCACTGTGAAGCATCACCACCTTTGAACCTCACTACCACGACGATTCACCACCTTGAACCCTTGCTACTGTGAAGTTTATCCACTTGAACCTTGCCACTGAGAGATTTTCACCTCTACTTGAACTTGACTACTGTGTGGTTTCCTCCAACTCTCTGTTCTGTATCTTGCCACATTGAACTTTGCTACTGTGAAATCTCACCAGTTGGGAATGTTGCTACTGTGGGGTTTCCACAATCTCTCGATTTGCTACTGTGAGGTTTCCACCAACTAATTTTACTACTGAAAAAATTCAGCTCTTGAAATGATTTAAAAAAATATCGTGTTCCCTTTAACTCTGCTGCTTGAATCTAGTGACATATGAATTACCCACTCAAAACCATACTTGCTTGGTTTGTACTACTCCTGAGCTTCAGCCACCCTAATAACGGCACTGACTTGTTCCTACTGCCCTAAGAAACCTCAGGGTATTAAGCGTGTTATAAATACGCAACTAAGGCATATTCCTGCAACAGCGCCTCGATGCCCCCGGGCTGTGTGAGAGCTATAAAAATGCAAAGAAAATAAAAATAAAAATAAAATTTCTTTTTGGAGCTCCAATGCCCAGCCATTTTAAAACTAAACTGATATTCGATTCTGCTTCTCCTAAACCTAACCACGTTAAAACTCCACCTACTTGATTCCTATTGCACTTGAATCTCTTCATTCTAAACTGCTTACTACTGGATTCTAGCAACTCACAACCATTCCTGACAACTTTTTAATTAGCCTCTTCAAACTATACTAATTGGTTATCGACTGCCCCCAACATTTTCTTCATTCCAAACACTTGCTACCTCTAACGCCTACACTCTGAAAACCCAACTCTGCTTTGCCGCCTTAACTCTACCGCTCTCATGCGTAGCCACCTGGAATCTTCCAATCTAATCCATACAATTTCCTGAACCCTCACACCTGCTATTTCTACCTCAAACCTAAGTCCTTGTGAATGCTATGTCACAAAATTCCTCCTCTCCCGTCTCAGAACCCACTGCTTTGTGTACGCGGGTCGGCTCTGCAAGAGACTATGAAGACTGATTTTCAATGCCTCTTGCAGAGCAGACACAGCGCAGAGACAACAGGACAGAATAGATGGGATTTAACCTGTAATTTTGACCATCATAACTACAAGGGATCGCCAACCATACACATTTGTTTTATATATATATGATTGATTTCTAATACTAATGCCCTGATTTGAGAAAGGCACTTGGAGTTCCGAAACATGTGTAATCATAAAGGGGCCTCCTGAATAGGAGTTTCAACACAACGTTTGTGCATGAATAAACTACGTACTACTGCAAATTATTGTTGAAGATCACTGCATGCTATTTCTACAAACCATGACAACATAATTGTTCTGGGGACAGTCAACATTTGTCGTAGCAAGATAGTTCAGAGAAGAACTGTTGGAACTAAAAAAAAAACGTAAACTGGAAAAATGATGGAGAAAACACTACAGCCAATTGGACAAAACAAACAACCACCGACAAATACAAATATACAAATCAACACCCATAAAAGATAAAAAGCATACTGCACTGCATGAATCCAATCGGCAACAAACCCACAGAAGGATTTTCTACATCATCAAGGAAATATAAAACCCAACCTTTTGCAACAACTGCATCATACCATCTTAATTCCTATGTGACATTATAACAACCCATCTAAGAGCAAAAATAAAACCAATACAAAGAACCATCGACGCAGAGCGAATTACCACAAACACCCTCTCAGAAACCGGTACTCCATCATCCACCACAACACTCAATCAATTCAAACCCATAAGCGAGGAATTCTTCGACAAACTAATAAAAGACACCAACACAGCCAGATTTCCCAGTGACCCATGCCCACAGGGTATCTACAAAAAACTAACTACAAAACACCAGCCTTATACCTCTGGCTACTAATGTATCTACCCCATAACACAGGTATAGTATCAAAATCATTCACATCAGTATACATCAAACCCCTCCTAAAAGATGAGATGTGAAATACATAAGACCCTTCTAGCTACAGACCTATATCCAATCTACCATACTCAGCACAAATCCTACAGAACTACGCCTACAAAGAACTTCTCAATCATATAGAAAGCAATCCCAAGTCAGCGTCAGACCTGTGAGGGGAACTGAATCAGCACTCTGATCCATGTGGGATGACCTAAAAACAAATGCGGACAACAGCACCCAATCGACTTTCATACTACTGGATATATCTGCAATCTTTGACACAATCAGGCACACAATGCTAACAAAGAGACTGGAGGAATGTGGTATTAAAAGCTCTGCACTACAATGGCTGACATCTTTCCTCATCAACCGAATGGAACGAAAACACCTGCCGACATTTACATCAAACACTAACAATACCACCTGAGTGTCATGATTCCTGCCACTCATGTCCCCAGCCCTCTAAGATGTCAGGCTGGAGCCAGACCACAATCACCTACATGGCCCTCAAGGGTCTCTCCATCCCTCCAAAGACCCACTTGGAGTCAGACTTGGCGCTTGTGGCACCAGACTCACTCACTCCCAGAGGATAATATTGGGGATTGGACTTGTAGTGCTTTGATGGGGACAAGATGGATGCCCCCACATATTTCGGTTCCAAGAAATGCATGTGCAGTCTAGTCTTTTGGGTGTGGTTCTGCCCAGAGACACCTGGGATACCCAGAGACTATTTAAGCCACGCCCAGGCTGAGAAACATGCTTTGTGTTTTCTGCACCTGCAGCGTGACACTCACCGTGTTCGGGTCGGTCTCCAGTAGGCCTGCATCTTTCTTCTGCACTCAGCTCCTGCAAGAACAAGAACACCGTTAGGAACAGCCTTACCTTGCGGCGCTTCTGCCCATCATTCATCGCTTCTTCTGTTCTGCGGGCATCTTCAGTGGTGTAATTCCCATCCCGGCACAGCGCTTCCTAAGGAAAAGGGAAAAGAACAGAAAAAAGGCATTTGTAACCATTCAGCAAATTTTCCCTTATTTTTAAAGACTGTACAAGCTTCAAACGCTTACCTGAATCCCAGCCGCTCTGGGGGAACTCTGTCTCCGGAACTTCTCATCCATCTGCAAGAAGCAAAAGACACTCCAGGTTAGCATGGAAACATCTAGAGGCGCCGCATACCGCGCTTACTCACCGCATTTCATCTTCATAACCGGCATCCACGCTGAAAACGTCGCGCCACCTAAAAGACACAGAAAAAGAACTCAGTTCAATACAAACACGAAAGGGTCGCATCGCGCATCACGCTCTGACTCACCTTCAGCGCTACTCATCTCACCAGCACGTCGCCATCCCCGGACGCCGACCATCATCTAAGGAAGGAAAGGAACGAAGTTAGAGAACTGTTCAAAGACTCATTATACTTACCTGTCGGACTCTTGTCAGTGAAGTAACTAGGCAGCAACGAGGCCGCATCAATCAACACGCCCCTGCGCTGAAAGCAGGATGGAGACCGCACTTTCCAAGAAAACAAGGCCCAGACTCCAGTCGAGTAAACTCCAGGGAAGGGTTCGAGGTCGTAAGAGGTCAGAACAGGCTGAGTGACGTCCCCGTGGATACCAGGTGAGCGTTACACTGAGATGTACCACAAGGATCAAGCCTCTCCACACTTCTGTTCAAGAGCTACATGAACCCCTAATTAAACTAATTCAAGCCCATTGACTGACAGCCTACAACTATGCAGACGACACCCAATTCACCTTCTGTCCCGAGACCCTGACAAAACCCTCAACAAATGCCTCATGGGCATAAATACCTGGATAGGAAACAACAACTTCAAGCTAAATCCAACCAAAACAGAAATAATGATCTCCCCTCTGGAAGACAATACAACACAGGCATACCTGACCTGGCCACCGAGCAATGGAACCCAACCGGAGACACTGACAGTGATATCAAATCCGGGAATTATCATGGACAGTGCCCTCTCTTTGGAACCGCAATTCAACGCAATAGCAAAAAAAGTTACCTCCTGCAATTAATAAGAGGGATCCTCCCGTACCTCAATTTCCCACACAGAACCCTTGCGATCATCTCCTTGGCATTATCAAGAATAGACTAGGCAAATAGTCTCTATCTTGGAATGCCAGAAGACATCACAAAAAAAAAAACACTTCCAAAATACTGCAGCATTACTACTCCTGAGACTAAATAGAGGAGACCACTTCACACCTGACCGTAGAAGTCTACACTGGCTTTGGGTAAATAAATGCATTAACTTCAAAGCCCTCTGCATAGCCCATAAATCACTATATGTACAAGGAGCTGAAATCCAACAAGCTATAATCACCCATTAACAACCACCAAAAGACTTAAGGTCTAGCAACGACCCCCAAATAGAAAAAGAAACTACAAGAAAAGGAAATGTGGAGGATCCGCCTTCTCCTATCTGATAGCCAAACTATGGAACTCGAAACCGAAGGAAATAAGAATGAGGGAAGACCACCTACCATTCATAAAACGACTTAAAGCATGGCTATTCAAGTCACCAAGATAAACATAAAGTAGACGTGTGTCCCTTCAAACTATATTCCTGGACCAAAGCAAACATGGGACAATACAGAATGGAAAACTGACAATAAAACTACTCAACACCCAGAGATCACCAGAAGCCAACTAACCAAGCCCCCTTCTCTTATCTACACCCCCACAATCTCTCATGTACCGCGCATGCCCAGAGGGCTAGTGCAATGACCCACTTAAATACTCAAACCACACACCCATCTCTAATCATGCCACACACCCAATATCTGCAGACAGCAAACAACTCAGACACTAGACGCCACCCCTGCGGACACAACAAACCCAGTGAACATAACAAAGTACTCAAAAAAAGCTCACATGCACAGGCGCCAGTTTACCCTGATTCTGCACCCATCAACAGATGAGCACAACCTCTATCCTATCCCTCTCGGCCTCACTAACCAACCCCATGCACTTTACATGCATTTATAAGAGCAGCCGTAGCTGTAAAGCACCAGGGAGCTATACATAGTGGAAACACATAGGAGGTGTCAGTTAAGGGTTCCGGTGTTGGCAAAGGAGCTGAGGTGGTAGGGGAAGCAGAAATGAGGGAGCACCAGATGGAGATAAATGGGGCTCAGTGGAGCAATCCACACTAATCTCTTAGTCTGTCCTGTTGAAGACCATCGATGATCGGTCATGTACTGGTGGGAAACATACTCGTCATATGATTCTTCTTGTTAAGTGGTATTAATATATTGCTAGTTTTGTAAGATGTGTGAGCAGAGAGCTGGTATCAAAATCAAACAACAGTTTATAAGTACCAGAGAAAGGACCTCTTGGTTACCATCAATGATTCATGGAGTGGAGAATAGAAAAGGATGCATGCAGAGATGGGTGGTAAAGTGTCTTCACTTGCCACATAGAGTCCACGTGACAGCCCAGGATTTAGTGTAAAGAACATCGCCTACAATTTCGCTGACAGAGTCCTTGAAAAACACTTGTGGTGAAGTAGGGAACTTCAGGGTTCTTCTCCTCTGTGCATCTCGTTTTGTTGTGAAGATTGTAATTTGTGTATGTTTTTAAGTATTTAGCACTTCACAACGCCCAAAGGTTGTAACGCTGTGATACCCGTTGGTGTGGGCGTTTAATAAATGTCATAAATAAATAAAATAGTGCTAGACTAGAAGGGAAGGATGTGGCAGAAAATTATTGGGTAAGGCAGGGCAGGGCCACACTGTATTAAATGAGGCTAGGCGGCGTTCAATGACACCAAATAGTGCCGGCATAACCCACTTCAAATCAGAATTGAAGAAGAGAGAGGTGAGTAGATTAGGAGGGGTGGGAGGGAGAGAGTGGAAAATAGTCAGGAGTAGAGACTGCAGTGTGGAGAAGTCAGACCAAATGATTTATCTTGCAGTGAACACAGACCCAAAAGGGCATTTCTAGACTTAACTGAGGTTTTGCAACTGGCCGGTGGCACAGTCCTGCATGAACTAGCTCGATCACCCTGAGATTTATTTTAAATAATGGGTTGAAATTATGCATTTTGTTTTAGAAAAATAGGGTAAAACGCCATACAACTAGGGTCCAGTGACAAAACCATTATGCCCCAGGTCACAAACAGTATGCATGAACATCTTACAACATTCTCATGATTACTTTTCTAACAATACATTCCAGCATTGCCATTGTAAAAAAAATGTAATTGTGTCCATCCCACAATATATGCTAGCATTCCAAATGTAAACCCTTCATAATATGCTCTTTTATGCCAGCAATCCCACATTAAAGAACTTTCATCATGCCTGTGGTCACAATATATGGCATCATTCCCACTATTCAACACTTCGATGACGTCCACTGCATAACTTCCTCCCCTGCTACTTCTGCTACCACCTGCTACCACCTCTCTGGCTGCTCTGCCAACTCCATCCTCCTCTGCCTCTGCTCTGGCACCCCCCTCTCTGGCCCCCATGTCACCTCTGTCTACTGCCTCTGCCAACTCTCAGGCCACTTTGCCACTTCCGTTGGGTGTACCTCACTCCTGTACCCCACCCGAATGTCTTTCAAAGGCGGCAATCTGCTCCACGTCGCTACTCTCAACTCTTGCTCTCAAACACGCCGCTGACCTCTGGCACCTCCTCGAAGACCTTGATCTGGATGTCCTTACAATCACTGAGACCTGGTTCACAGCGAGCTCTGTCACAAGTTTTGACACTCTCCTCCATGATGGCTACAAGATCCTCTCCGAACCCAGAACCAACCGCCCCGGAGGTGGAATGACCGTGATCTTTCCTGAGTGTGTCCCTACATCGGTCATTCCGACGCAGGCCTATTCCAGGCTCTCTATCTCTCCTGGCATCTCTCTGACTGTGGCAATCATCTACAGGCAAGCTCTTCCGCAACATTTATGACTCTCTCCCCCTCTCCATTCTACCCTCTGGTCTGACACACTCTGCTGAACACCTTTGATGTTCTCATCTCCTCGGAAGTCCCCCTCTCTAGCCCTCTTACTACTCCTCTCTCTTGGACTGACCACTTTCTGCTTTCCTCCCACATGAAACTTCTTTCCCACAAGCAAGGCCCCCGCCAGCACTGCCACCCTCCATCTCGGTCATTCAGCCCATGAAGCGAGTGCAAGTGTCTGCCTTTTCCTCAACTTGTTCTGCTCCTCCTACTCCTGCCCTGACACAGCCCTCTCTAACCTGCATCTTTCAATCTCAAACACCTTGGACATCCTTGCCCCTGTCGTGAGAATCCATCTGAAGCCTACCTCCAAGTGAAACTCTTGGTATGACTCGGACCTTGCTGCCCTGAAACACAAGTGCAGGGTGGCTGAGAGGAAGTGGAGGGCTTCCAGTGCATCCTCTGATAAACTGGCCTGCCGTCTGTGCCAAAGGCAATGCAGACTGTCTGTCTCTCCAAGAAGAGGGTCCGCATTTAAGCCTTTGTCTCTGCGGCCTCTAACAACCGAACTGAAATCTTTAAAATCTGCAAGGAGCTGGCCAATGCTACTGCAGACTCCACCTCTCTTGTTATCTCCAAGGCCCTCTGCACAGCCTTGACGTCTCATTTCACCACTAGTACTCAGGACATCCTATCCTCGCTTTCCTCCTCCTCCTCTCTATCTCTCTCTCTCTCTCTCTCTCTCTCTCTCTCTTTCTCTCTCTCTCTCTCTCTCTCTCTCTCTCTCTCGACCTCTCTCTCGACCTCTCCCAGGCCACCCTTTGGCCTTTCCCCCTCCTCTTCCTTTCTCCTGCTTCTCTCTTGACAACACCTGATGATGTTTCCAGACAGATCTATGAAAGTGTCATCCAAACAGATGATCCCCTGCTTCTCCAGAACCATTAAGGACCATGTCTCCACCCTTGCACCATCATTGACCGATTTCTGTAATCACTCTTTTGCTACTGGTTCTTTCCCTTATCTCCTCAAGCACTCCCTTGTGCGGCCCCTTCTAAAAAAGGCTTCTGCCGATTCTACCTGTATGGCAAACTATTGCCAGATTTCTATCACTATTCATGGGCAAACTCCAGGAAAAGCTGCCCATCTTCCAGCTTGCTCTCCACACTGAATCTGTTGGGAGTCTCCATGACACTCAGTCTGGCTTCAGAGCCGCCAGAAGCATACAAACTGCTCTCCTGAACACCTGTGATGATCTGCTCTCTAATCTTTCCTCTGCTTTTGATATGTGGTCAATCACGCCACCCTGATCAAATGACTCAGTCAGAACCTGGGCATCACAGTTCAGGCCCTGGCGTGGCTGAACTCCTTCCTCCTGGACAACCCTCCCAAGTCCAATTTGGGTCCCTTGTCTTCACCACCTCTCTCCACATGTGGTGTCCCCCGGGACTCTATTTTCTCGCTCTGGTTCGTCAATGTCTATCTGGCCCCTATGGCCCAACTGATCTCCACCTTCTCTTCTAACTTTCAGTGTAATGCTGGTGACACTCAACTCTCTTTCAGGCTTCCTTCAGCCCCCTCTCCCTCCTCGCTCATTCCTGACTGTCTATCCGCAATTCAGGATTGGTGCGCCTCCAACGATATTTGCCTTAATGCCAGTAAGTGGTAAAACAATATGTGTGGACTTTTGAAAATATTGAACTTGAGCAGGTTAAAGTGTATACACATTTGGGTGTGTTTGCAGATGAAAAGTTAAAATGGGATGCTCATTGGCAAGCTACAAAAGACAAATGCTTGAAATCAGTGAATGCTATTAGCGTGTTCATAGGGAAACATTTTGGATTATCAACACATACCATCCTGCTGCTGTATGCAGCAAAAATCCTACCGATGCTACTGTACGCGATTGAGATTTGGGGGCATAATTATTTATTTTTTCTCAAAATGTTTGAAGCATTCATCCTTAGAAAACTGCTAAGAATGCCGCAGAATTTTTTGATTGAACTGATATATTTGGAGTTTGAAAAAAAAGGTGTAGAGATCGAGTGCATACATAGAATGGTTATGTGTTTTGTAAATTTAATGTCGATAAATAAGCACACAATCATTGTTCCATACATATTTGTATATCTGAAGATTGACCAGTATAATTCTATGGTTATTATAGGTAAAAATATTAGCCTATATAATAAATCCTATGTATGTTATGAATGTACGACCTCCTATGCCTACCAACCACATTTAAAAAATTGGTTGAAAAAGAAAATGCAAGTGTTCAGCCAGGAGTGTCATCTTGTTGAACTGGCTACTGAACTGGCTACTAAGAGTAACGGGGCAGTTCTGCCAATATCGGATGGCACATACATCTTTGCCCAAATATATAACAGCTTATCCGAACCCCTTCATCTTCAGAAGTTATCTTAAGATGAAGTTTAATCAATGTGAAACACTTGAGGTACAAGGGGCGAGACTTGGGAGAAGCCGAGTTGAAAGAATGTGCCGCCCCTGCAGGTGTTTTGTGCCGGAGACTTTTGAACATCTACTTTTATATTTTGACAGCCTAACTAAGATCTGCACTAGTTTATTTATAAAAATCTTTTAACAACACAATTAATCCCAGTGATGGGACAATGTTATGGTGGAATTTCATGCAAGGAGATGATATGTATTTTATGTTTTTTATGGTAAAATGTTATCAGAAAATTGTAGAAATGTTTAATTGTTTGTCTTAGGTTGTGTTTTCTTACTTTAGGAATTATATGAAATTTTATTGATGCACTGATTTTATCTATTGTGTAATATATGTTATGGTAATAGACATATTTAGTCTATATGGATATGTGTTTATGTATGTATGTATTTTATTTTGTATATACAAAGCCGCTCAGCTATAAGTATATTACTAATAAATACATAAATAAATAAATGCCAGTAAGACTGAGATACTTCTGATTGGGAACCCTTCTCCCGATTTCCCTCTCTCACTCTGACCACTCTCTTTGGGCCCTCTTCCCTTGCCTTCCTGTGAGGCAAAAAAACTTGGTGTCATCTTCGACTCCACTTTCGCCTCACATCACAAACCTTGCCAAGAAGGCCTACTTCCAGCTGCACCTCCTCAGAGACATTCTACCTATTCTCACCATCCCCCAAAAGCTCACTGTCTCCAGAGCCCTGGTTCTCTCTAGGCTGGACATCTGCAACAACCTCTTTCTCAATATTCCTAACTCTACTCTACGCCCCCTGCAACTAAACCAGAACAGGCTGCAAGACGTATCCATGGCCCCAACCCAAGGGACTGCATCTCTCCTGCCCTGAAATCTGTCCATTGGCTCGCCATGGCAGCAAGAATCAAGTTCAAGACCCTCTGCATCATCCACATGGCCTTCTGGGGCTGAGGCACTCACTATAACTAACTCTCGCTGCCTAAATACCTTCCTTCTAGAGCACTTTGTTCAGCTACTTCTAACTCTCTGAGGGTCAGGCACTTCTCCAAGCAGATATTGGGGGATAGATCTTTCTCCTCTGCAGGTGCCTCACTCTGGAAAGGCCTCTATGCCCCTCTCAAACTTGACCCGTACCACCTAAAGTTCCAGAGGTGGTACAAGACCCTCCTTTTCTCCTCTGCCTTCTCTCTCGCTTCCTTGCTAACTTACCTGTCTGCGGCGCCGACCGGTTTCTTGGTACCCTCAGATTCTCGCTTGCTACCAGGCTCCTCCTTGACCAGTCTTCCTGCACTTCCTCCTGGCCTACCGCGCACTTAGGGGATTTAACTTCACCCTACAAACACTTGTGTACAGGCGTGTTATAATTATCTTATCAGATTATATATCATATAATATCATAATTTCCATTGTAAAAAGTTCATGCTTCTGCAACTGTGCACACAATATGATATGCCATCAATGGAAAATGTATTGATGATTACTTTACAGAATGAAAGTGCAAGTGCCTATACAAAGGCCAACATATTTGCCTTTGCTTCTTGTTTTTAAAAGGACTTCATAGGTGAGGACACACATACTGCCTATAAATTAAGTGCCTGGAGTCACACTTGGTTAAGACTTTGTTTTATTACACTAGTAGTGCATTTACCGATGCAATCTTGGGAAAACACTGGCAGGCCATTCACAGAACAACGTTTGATGTTACCTCTTGATGTAGCCAACTCAAATGAATGTCATGGGCATGACTTCTGAGCAGGGAGTGGAAGGTAGCGGGTGGGAATGACCATAGGGGCAATCAATAGGTGGCTAATTCACCAAACTACTACCACAGGCTGTGTGCCCCTCCTCACAGCTCTTCTCCCTGCCTTTCTTCCCATCACTTCACATGACAATAGCTCTGGTATATAGGCACTGGCAGTGCTTCCAGAGCCCTCTAAAAGCCAAAACTAAATACAATTTTGTCCTGGGAAAGGGGGTCAGATAGTGAGCAACTTTCACCAATTTTCACTTAATGCATAAAAAAGGTCAGAAATAACATGTGTGTGCATTAACAAATGTCAGTAGTGTTATGAAGCACGTCTATCCACTATCCATTGCAGTCATCAATATGAGGGAGGAAATGGATTAAAACATTTTAGGAAAGGATATCAAGTGGTATTTCTGGAAAAGCACCGGTGGTATTCTGGAAATACCACTGTCATTACTACTGGACCAGTGCTATATCTGTAATGTAATTGTGATGGGTTATTTATAACACGTTTAATACCCAGAGGTTTCTAAGAGCGGACCGGGATTGAACCTGTGTCGTCTTGATTCCAAGACGAGCACGTTGCCGCTGAGCTATCCTCCCAAGACTAACGGTATTGACCGTTGGCTGCATTTAACCCACAATAACTGTTTGCACTGTAATGAGGCTCGAGTGAAACTTGCCTGCAGCCAAAGTGAATATGCAGCATACTTGATTTAGAAAAAAAAGGCAGCCTTAAGTTAGTACTAATTAATTAACATGTTTAGGGTGCCACTCTTCTGGTCTGGGTAGCCCTTCCTTTCCTGTTTCTCTGTTGTTTCCTGTTAAATTGAAGATCACTTAAGAAGCCCATTGCTGGAGTCTCATAACATCCCACCCTTGGACTACCATGTTGCTTTAAGTGCCAAGGACGAGTATGCTCGTCCTTTATGCAGAGACTTGCATAATAGCCTGGCAGTTAAGGGGTTAAGACAGGCAGCACACATGCCCCTTAGAGATGGGCGCTTAGCATATGCAATTGACTCTTAAATGACTCCCCAGAACCACCAGCAGCGCTTTCAGTGCAGATATTGACAAATGCAGCCCACCGAGTCCATCAATTCAATCTTCTGCTAAAAGGCGATCAGGATTTTTTAATTCGGCCATCTAGAGGAATGCGGGAAAGACCTGTGCAAAATGAGTCAATCAGGTTGTTCATTAAAAAACAAATCCCCTTTTCCCTAGAAAGCAATCAAAACATGCTCATTAGGCCCCTTGGCATCTTTTACAGAGCAGTCCTATAAATGCACGTGTCCCTTTCTTCGTTTGAAATGGCCCCAAGAGAGTTGTGTTAAGTGGTCGAAGTGTACAAAAAGAAGTAGTGGAACTATGTTCCCTACTGGCCTGCACCGCTCCCCAAAGACCCCATCGCCGCGCCCCCTCCCATTCACAATAAAAACCCAGAACACATGTGCCTGCTCTTTAAGGAAACGTCCTGTGCAGTGCACTGAAAATAGAAGTTTCAACTTCTTCCTACACTTTTATTTTAAAACGAAACCGTTAGTTTAGGAACGGTAAAACGTAATTAAAAGAAGTAGAGGAGCACCGCTCCCGGCCGCTTCCGCCAACTTCGACCACTGGTTGTGTTACACACGGACACATAGCACGCATTGGAGGAACGTTATTAGTAAGGAGCCCGGTCAGTCCCTGTGCTGATAAAGTCCTGCCGTTAGGCTCCAGTGCAATAATGCAAGCTGTCGCTGTACCTGCATATGCTGTCTTCCAGTGGTCTTTTCCCCTGCCTGTGCAGTGGTCTGTGCCATGGTCTTGGACATAACTCAGTGTACACTGGTTGGGTGCATGTAATCAATAATAGTTGTGAGGTGTATGATCGGTTCATGGGGCTTTTTTTAGGTGAGAAGCAGTAGGAATGCTGCATGAGGAAAGGGGCGGAGGTCCCAACAGAGACAATGGGGTTGGGTCATTTCGGACCCCCGCCAGACTCCAGGCCAGGCCCTTATCCCGATCCATATGCAGGGCATGAACTTTGGTATGCTTCTGTTCATTCCCACTTCTTACTTGTAAATGGGAATGTAGACATTATGGGCCTCATCATGGGTTGGGCAGTATCCCAGTGGTATTCCCGCCGGGATACTGCCTGCGCTAAAAGTTCAACCGCCAACTGGCCCAGCGCTATTAGCACTGGATCACGGGTTTTGTTGAACGGCCCTTCCCCATTGGGCCCTTCGGGAATTCCCCATTCCCCATTGGACCCAATGGGGCATTTTCGGTGTGATTACCATCAGTGGTATTAATGCGTGGTAATAGCACCGGAAATCGGCACATTCCCGGCGGATTTCCCCCCAGCTCAGAGATGGGGGTAAATACTGCCAAACCCGGGATTTGGCCTACCCTTAAATGCGGCGGTAATAGCATTACTGCAGCATTTGAGGGGTTCCCGCCCAACTTGTGATGACCCTGTATGACTCAAAGAGGGCTATTCCCGGGTTCGAGCTAGAACGCCAGAAAATACGTTGAAAAGAGAGCTGCAGCGATCTAGATGCAGAGGCGACTTTGGCCCAATATCACCGAACAGAGTCAAAGAAAGGGGTTTGTATATGTCAAACTGCACTCAATCCTCTGGAATAGTGACAATATTTGTAAAAGATCTTGAAGAAAAAATGCTTGATCTCTAACGACCAATGGCTAATATGATTCCTTGATTCTTATACTTTCATTGAATAGCACAAAATACACCTTTGAATAGAGCCAAGACGTGTTTCGGCCATGACAGGTCCTCTTCAGAGCTATAGAAGTTATGCAATTCACAACAAATGATGTGCCCTAATGTACATCAGTATACAGTCTCCCATAAAGCACCAATTGAACACAAACAAGGATTTGAACAAAATGGAATGCAGTTATGCAAGAAAAAATAATAAGTAAATATAGACATTTGACAAGAAAAAGTAGAGAAAAAGATTTAAAAAAAAACAAAAAAATTATATTGCATTAAAATCTGAATGCGAACAGTCTCCAACACTTGTTTCTCAGGGTTGGGGCTCTCGAATAAACAAGGAATCGTATTAGCCATTGGTCATTAGAGATCAAAGCTTTTGTTCTTCAAGTCTTTTACAAATATTGTCAATATTCGGGTTGATTGAGAGCAGGTTGACAAAGACAAACCCCTTTATTTGGGAATGTAAACATGCTCATCAAAGGATGGTCAATTGGAACGAGCCTCAAGCACAGGCGGGGTATGAGGGCAGCCTGCCCCTTCAAGAAGTGGGTGCCGGGGACATACTATCGGGGCCAGGCCTCCAGCCTTATAATTCTACCTTATTTTAGGTTTTTAGGTGCCAAAAGGACACCCCTTTGTGCCCTTCTGTAAGTGGCTCTCTAGGAAGCTACCAAGAGTCGCCCTAGTGTAGAATCAGTCCTGCATGTGATACTTTTCTTAAAACAGGAACCTGAGTGTTGTGAAGGTTGCCCTCACAATACAGTGCTGCGGCGGAATATAACAAAGTGTTAGCAGCCCCACCCTTGAAGCAGAGGGATGGCCTGTAATGTTAACATCCACAAAGACATCTTGTCTGGACCCTTGCCTGCTCTTTGCTCATATCTGTTTCAGCCACAAGGGCAGAGCAGTGTGTAGAATCTGTCATTGGGCCTCATTAGGACCCAGGCGGTAAGGGGTTTACGGCGGCGTAAACAGCGCCGACCCTTACCGCCTGATTCCGAGGTCCCTTAGCGCCATGGAGGATTTAACACCTGCTTTTAGCAGGTGTTAAAATCCATGGCGCTAAGGGACCATGTTGTTAATTACGCCACCGTAATTTACGGTGGCGTAATTAACGCCTTCCCCACTCCCATTATGCACTATGGGGCAAAAATGGGAATGGGGAAGGGTAAATGGGGATTGGGGACTTACCGCCCCGCCAACCTCGGAATGGGGCGGTAAGTCCGCCAACCACCATGGCGTAAACATAGTTTACGCCATGGTGGTAAAGGTACGACCCAGGCGGTAACTTACCGCCTGGGTCGTAATGAGGCCCATTGTTGTTTGTAGCCCTACATATTTATAGATGAGCCATTTTCGCACCCAGGAAATGTTTCACTATGCATAATCTGTCTTCAAATGTAGCGATTTTGTAATTTGCAAATGTTGCGATATTGCGATTTTCATTCCCGACTTCATCTGCTTCTTCTACTACTTCTGGCTCACTGGAGACCCACACCCTGCTCCAGCATGGGTGTCTCCGGTCCGGTCACTTGGAGCTCCCTTTTCTCCCGAGACTCTCGGCTTGCCTTCTGCTTCTGGCTTTAGTCTCCTGCACTTCCACGGCTCGGCAATCACTGCAACACGGCTCACATGGAGAAAACTCAGCCTCCTGCATGTCTTCCCCTGTGCAGACTCTGCAATTAAGAGTTTGACAGAACAGGACTCTCTCAGAGCTTGCAGGTGAAATCTGCTGTCTCCATGCTCAGGTGTCCCTTCTATTCTGTCACTTTATCGTGATTGGCCAGCTTTCTGCTTCTCTTCTACTACTGCTACTACAGCAGCTTTCCAGTCCTTATTCCAGCTCCTTCTACTACTCCTTTCCTGCTTATTCCTCACAGGTGACAAAAGGCTACAGGCATAGGATATTATCCTTAATTGCCTGACTACTGCAATGGCTAGTAGGCTTAATTTCCAGACTGCTACATCTGCACACCTCTTCAGTCCTCTTCCTCGAGAATTCTGGGGATTGTAGTTTTTTTCCCAAAAAAGTTAGATTGTTCAACTTCAGCATTATTTATAAGGGTAGATTCTATTCCCGTAAGGCTTTTAACAGAGGGGCTAGGAAAATTAGCTATCATAGAGGAAGATGGTTTAGTGAAGAAAACATTTCCATATTCTGTTACATTGTACCCTTGGGGTTTAGAAAGGTGTTTAGTCTGGGATACCAAAAAGGATCTTTCTTCTGGTATATTTTTTTCTGATTTAACAACCTGAGGGTTCATAACCTTAGATCTCATATGAGGTTGAGAGACATTAACATGACAATAAGCCATAACCTCTTTAGCTGCAGTAGTAAGAATCTTCCTGTCAGAGGAAAAGTATTTTGTCTCATCCCACAAAATCTCCTCACTACCCTGGGCCTTGTCTCCATCCAGGTGATCCTCCTGCATTACACCACCCCCTGGGTTGGGATCAGGAAGCGTCTGCCTTCCCCTGGCCACCTGAGAGTAGACTTTAGGCAGGGGTTCGGTGAGGGATCTGTAGGATTCTTCACAGGAAGCAGAGTTTGAAATGAAATAAAATTATATTTTATTTATATCGCACTCGCACGCAAGTGTTTCAGAGCGCGACCAGGCCAAAAGGGAGGGGAACAAGGGAGAACAAAAAAAGAAAACAGCATTCTTACTATGCCCAGTGACATTTAAGAAAGTGCAAGTGCATTGAAAAGGGAAAAGGGGGAAGTGCATGGAAAGGGGGGCAGTGGAAAGTGTGGAGCAGAGGAGAGAAAGCAGAAATAAATATTAAATTAAATGAATAAATAAATAAATACAGGCGATAAACCATCGTAGTGCAGCCTGCAAGTGGCAGGTGACAGTTTGTCAGATAAGGTATATCTGATAAGTGCAGAAGAAAAGTGGGTGGGGACTGTATGGGTACAGATACAGAACCCTAGTGCAGAGGGTGGCCTGTAGGCAGTGCAGGAGGGTGGCAGGGTGAGCAGGTACCTGGGCCCGAATGACAGAGGGTGGCCAGGTGCACGATGCCAAGAGAAGAAACAGATCAACAGGGGAGAAAGGGGGCAAAGGCAGAAGCAAAGAGGAAAGACTTGAGATGCTTGCAGAACCGGAGATGGTTTCCCTCAAGTTTCAAGGTGGCTGGGAAGCTGCTCCAAAGGGAGTCCCCAGCCGAAGACAGAGATCTACCCCCAACTTGTTTCTTTGCAAAACGACTAACCCTGAGGGAGTTAGAAGTAGAAGAGCGAAGGGCTCGAGAGGGGAAGTATTTACGGAGGGATATTTGAAGGTATTTTGGACCCAGGCCCCAGAAAGCCTTGTGGACAATGCAGAGGGTTTTAAATGTAATCCTTGCATCCACTGGGAGCCAATTAAGGGATTTCAGGGCTGGAGAAATACCATCCCAGGGCTTGAGGCCAAGGACAAGTCTTGCAATCCTGTTCTGGATGAGTTGTAAAGCTCTGCGTCCTTCACAGACTGTTTATACCCTGGAAGGATACATCCTGTTCAAAACTAATCTAGCTCCGAGGGTGCAGAAATATTGCAGGGTCTCTGAATATGTTGTGAAGTCCGCCTTCCAGCTATAGACAGAGTAAAAAACGCATAATAAGTGACCACCATTGCCCGCATATTGAGCACATTATAACGATGACAAATAACGGCAGCTATCAAGTATTTGCTTTTTTATTGTTAGAACTAATAGGACAGATGTGTTCAAACAGCAAAAACAACAGACACCTCAAATTCTACCCATCCTCTTGTACAGAGGAAGAAGAAGCCGATGATGAGAACTAGGGTTTCAAGATATATGATATGATCGGTTATTTATAACGTGCTTAATACCCAGAGGTTTCTAAGCACGGACCCGGGGATCGAACCTGTGTTGCTCCGTGTTGTCTGCCGTGTCGTCTCGCTTCCAAGGTGAGCACGTTGCTGCTGAGCTGTCCTCCCGAGACAAGAGGAATAGATTGCTTGTGTGCTGAGCAATATTTTACAAAAAGGTTTTACTTATGTGGCAATGTGTCGGAATGCCACCTGCAAGTCTGCAATCCAGAGCTTGTAAGAATGTTGCTATGCAAAGTGAAGGCGGATTCTCTGTAGGAAATGGAAGCGGCTAAACGGTCACCCATTCCACCTAGGCTCTGTTTCTTTAAAGGTACTGGGCCTCATTACAAGTGGGGCAGTAAGGGTTAACGGTCACCGGTAACAAGACCGGTGCCGTTAAACCCTTACCGCCCCACTACGAGTTCCCTTTGCGGGTCCTTCCTTAGCGCCTGCTTTTTGCAGGTGTTAAGGACGGGACCCAAAAAGGGACTTTAGAGCTAATAACTGTACCGTAATTTACGGTACCGTTATTAGCGCCTTCCCCATTCCCATTGAGCCCTATGGGGGCTCAAATGGGAATGGGGAAGGGCCCTGGTGAATGGGGAATTACCGGTCCCGCCAACCTTGGAATGGACCGGTAATTACTCCATTCACCAGGGCGGAATCGGAACGAATTTGGAGGCAGCCATGCCGCAAATAGAGGCGTGGTTACCACCAAACTCGGAATGAGGCCCACTGTCAGTGTTTATACCTGCTGTGGTTTACAGGCCATGGTAGTGTCTAACATGATCACGGATAGCCATATGGCGTGCACATGTATACTTCCGCTGTGCACAGTTTGCAAGCATTACTGCAGCTGACATGTCATGGGCCACTTTTCAGCGAAAAGTAGCATGTACCTCAAATGTGTGCTTGCAAGGGCGAGTAGCAGCTTGAGATTCCTCTTAAAAGGCGCTATTGGCGCTACAGAAACACTTTCATATCACACAGCAGAAGATACATGCGCTTTACCTTCTTAATCAAATATAAGAGGCTAATAGATAGTATGGTATGGAATTAAAAACAGATGGCACGTTCAAAAATGCCCCAGCTGATTTGTTCACTCATAAAATTGAGATACCTTTTATACCTTTTTGATTGCTTCACCTGCTACAAAAGTGGTTAGAGTTGATCCATAGGAGGGAGCGTGCCTAATCACCCAAGGTGAGTGCTCCTGAAAGGATTTATGGCTAGACTATCCAGAAATAATGTTCTGCAAAACTTTGCATGTGCCTTTCTGGAATAAAAACGGGAATCCATTTGAGGGTAAACAAACAGGACTCAGCTGTTAAATGTTAACATCATGAATATCGTGGCCCGGACAACCTTCCCTTTTGAATTTAGGGACTGTGCTGACGTGACGGTAACCTATATCTTATTAAAAGATAGATATAGTGATTCAAAAATGAATTATATTAAACAGCCAAAACCAAATCGGCTGATAATACCCGTATGGCCCGCTCTGGCTTTTCATAGGGCCTACTGATGAAAGAAGCCTCTCCTGTAGGCTTCTGCCTTTGAAGATGCTTCCACAACACATTGCACTAGTAACTCTCAGGAACTCTATTGATTACTTGGAAAGAGAACGGGCACCTCTCCCAGGTGGAAACCCAGGCCCCCAGAGGGCGTAAAGCCGGGAACCGGCACTTCTTGGGCCTAGAAGAGATATGTGGAATACTTGAAAGGGGGTTATCAGCACAGAGACCCTTGATGTAGGGCAGACAGAGGGTAGGGGAGCGGAAACCAAAAGGACGAGGACTTTGAGCATTTTGGTTTTGACTGTATCTCATACCTTCTTAACCCCTCTTCGACTTCCTGTCAGTCAAGATCTCTGGTTAAGGCACAACAGAGGAGGGGGACATCTGTAGCATAGAGACGGATTGGCCTTAAGCAGGAGGTTTGAAAAAGGAAAATCCCCTGTAAGGATGTCTCTACTAATGGAGCGAAACCCCCCATTTGGTGAAACATTTTTTAGACTCCTTGTTAAAAAAAAGTAGAAAAATGCTGAAAGCCTTGATGAAGCTACAGCTTCTCAAAGTCCCTCGCACAGAGTGGAAACGAGATGTTCAAAGGAACTGACACCTCCCTCCCTAACCGCATCTGGGGCACAAGGGAAGTCCCTGCTAGGAGGAAAGCGTGCCACTTTAGAACGCTGGTCCACAGGAAGCCTGCCCAGGGTTGTGGCTGGCCCTGCAAACTGCTCTGACTTATTTCCATAGACTGGGAAAATTAGGGTGAGCATCATTTTCCTTCATGGGAGATGGTGAAAGGACCCACAATTCTGCAAGAACCCAGCATTTCCTGATTTGCGCCACATCGAGCTGACCGAGCATATATCAAAATACCACTGAGCTGTAGTGAGATGTTGGCGGTAAATCCTTTACTTCAAAGAAAGAAATCAGCAGCTTTACCACCGGCGGCACTAGCATCCACGGTATATCAGCCAAATCCCTGATGGGGTCCTGTGAACTCCAGAAATTGGCAATTCCACCACTGTTACAACATTTGTATTCTTCCAGTAAAAATACAAGGCCGAGTGGTAACAGAGAAATCACAGAATTTCTGCCATACTCCTGGTTAGGTCCACTGTCATTAAACACAATATCATCAGATGAATGTCCCAGATGCCTGTCTGCAGTGAGTGCATACAATATGCCCTTGCATGTAGCAAAGGTATATGGCTGATAGCATGATGCAACATATCTACTAATCAGTCATTTCCATCCTGAGGGCCATTACCTCGTGATAACTGCCCCTTGCCCAAGTTAAGCAGAGTGAGTGGGCTTTCAGCAAGGGGCAAGGCACCTAGTAGTAGCTCAAGGAAGGAGGTATTACTGGTATTAGATCATTACAGGGAAGATAAAGGAGGAACATTGGAATATCGGGAAAGGAGAATAACACCAGCCATTAATGCCCCCTGTCAGTGATTTGAACGCAATGGAACTGGCAACATTCCAAAGTTCTAATAAAAGAGCACAGCAATTACAGAATCGTGCCTTTTTTGTACTGTTATTGCAGTAAAAGAGCATCCGACCTCACCAAGCTTACATGCCAACTCCCAACTATGCAGATAAATCCCATTTAGGTTAACTGTAGTTAAATGTTTTTTGTTTGGGTATGCTGAAAACCTGGACTGGATTTGGCTCTTGAGACTGAATTTTGAGACCACTGTCTTATAGGAAATCCTACATTCGCTTCTAATGTCAAGACACTTCCTCTGTTTGAACTGTTATGCATTCAATTGGATATTTCTTTTTATCAATCTTTTATGAAGCAGTAGGACAGCCTTGGGGCTTGAGAGATTGTCCAGACCATATTCTACTAGAAGCACACTTAATCACTCTTTTGTTCAGGAGTGATCGAGAAAATAAATTCCATTAAACGGGTTAATAATAGTTACACATGTTTTAGACACACAGTGAACATTCGTTTTGCGCTGTGAGCTGCATGATGAGCAGTCATGTTCTTTTTTAATTATCATGCTTTTGTGGTATCCTGAAAACCTGTTTAAGCTTTATAGACCTAGCTCCACGTCCGTACCAGGAGTTTTGGGCCCTGAGGCCGAGTTAAAGGCTTGAGTGCAGCAAGTTCACTTAATGAGGTTTACTGGTCCATGGGCCTCATTACGACCCAGGCGGTAAGTTACCGCCTGGGCCGTGACTTTACCACCATGGCATAAACTACGTTTACGCCATGGTGGTTGGCGGACTTACCGCCCCATTCCGACCTTGGCGGGGCGGTAAGTCCCCAATCCCCATTTACCCTTCCCCATTCCCATTTTTGCCCCATAGGGCATAATGGGAGTGGGGAAGGCGTTAATTACGCCACCGTAAATTACGGTGGCGTAATTAACTCCATGGTCCCTTAGCGCCATGATTTTAACACCTGCTAAAAGCAGGTGTTAAAAGCGCCATGGCGCTAAGGGACCTCGTACTTAGGCGGTAAGGGTCGGCGCTGTTAACGCTGCCGTAAACCCCTTACCGCCTGGGTCGTAATGAGGCCCCATATCTCAAAGTGCGACCCAAGGGAGGGGTCCATGAAGCTACTATGTTCCAGCTTTTATTTTATTTTTTAAAGGGGTTGAAATGTGCCTGGGGGGGTTGCGAGGATTTGGCGGACCTGCTTTGAACATCTAGACATGTGCTGAGTGACAAGGGAGAGAGGCGGGTCTTGTTTCAGCGTGCTAGGCTGCGTCTGCTGGCTGTGGCCCTGCCAAGAAAAAGAGCAGCGGCCATAGTGGGCAGAGCTAAGCAGGGACATGTCTGCCAGGTGCAGCCCTGCAAACATTCAGTGTAGCAACGACCCGAGTCTGAGATAAGGAGTCTGCGGCAAGCCAGACATGTTGCAGTATATGGGCTCGGGCTGTCTCGTCTGGTCTGGGTGGGGGGGGGGCGGCGGTGCTGGCGGCAGGTTTCATATTTGCGCTCTCTAATAACATGGAGGGCTGTGCTGTGAGCCCTGTGAGAACTGCAGGCCTGGCTAGTAATGCGCCCTCCTCTCATTGGGCAATTTCCAGGCAATTGTTGCATTCCAAGCCACACCATTTCATGTAGCCTATAATTTCACCAATGGTGGGTGGTTTTCACCTCCCCAGAACATTATACTGATTATCTATTATAACTAAGGCAACGTGCCCCTTGCATAACACCTCACTCCACGGTCAGAGGCAGAGCATAAATATTTTTATACAGATAAGGAGAAGAGGTAGTATGACCTAATCTAGTGGCTTACTCATCTATCTAGAATGTGGTGCTTTGTAGTATCCTCTTACCATTGGTCCTGAAAGAATGGACTTAGTACACACCACCCTTACATAAATGTAACCATTTTAATTTATTCTCAAAGTAGAAGGAAAACACTTCTAAAAAATAGTTTTCTAAAACCACATGACCCAAGATTTCACCCACATGGTGGGTATAACATAAACCTATTGTGATGAATTACAACAACAAATTCAAAACACGTAATACTTAAACAGACACCAACCAATTATAACACACTATACATTTTAAAAAATGTCATTTCACAGAAAACACATATCCCGACATGTTTCAGTTCTTACCAGCTTCGGATGCATGAACTTTCTTCAGGGAAACCTTTCTTTGCACAAAAGTTTTCACCACCATGCAATCCAGGGTCAGGCTGGGGGGATCCAAATTCAAATGAGGGACCACCTACAAAGGACGACAACATACACCACATAAAAATAGTGAGCCAAGTTCTTCAAGTAACTACAAAAACCCCTATCTCACACCAAATGGTGTCTAGAGGACCATGGTACAGGTCTCGACTGAGTCTGTCCTTTAGAACAATAAGTACTTTACCTCTAAGTAGGACCTGGGTAGTGCTAGTGTCAAAATTCACACAACTTAGCTGCAAACTTCTTGAATCAAGTTTGTATTTTCCACAAGCTCACATGGTAGCTCAACTGGTTCAGAGATCTGTACAGACATAAAACAATCACTGATGAAACAAAACCAAGGTTGTGCCACATTAAAAACTAAAAATGCTAACATCATTCACAGGGTATCCATCAAGCTATATCCCATCACTTTTATCAACACTTAACATAAAGCCAATACCCAAGGACACCAAGTCTGGGTCCTGCAGCATAGGAGCTAAACTGACAGTACCATTCAAAACCTCAAGTTATATCCCATCACCTTTATTTCCTTTGTTTCACCGACACCAGAGAAAATACCTCAGTTTAGGTAGAAACGTCGGGTTGACTTCCCAAACAGGTTTCCCACAAAACTCCGGCAGCGTCTCTTAAAGTGGAGATGAGATTCAGGATGGAAGCTGTAGTCTTATTCCACACATGTGCTGGCTTCTATGAATACGAACCGCAGTCAATGACACTTGTGTTACTGCCAGTATCAAATAAATGAACAATTTGAACATACGTTTTGAAAAGCATGAATCCATAGACCTATTGCTGGATCAACACAACGTGAACTATAGAGTACGAGATTTTAACGTCATTACTTCTGTAATTCCAGTAATTCGATTTCCCAAGTGAGGTACCGTTCGTATCCGCCACCGTAAACAAACTAATTACCCGCCATTATGCACCTGAAAGACTGCCCACAATTAATTGTCATAGAGCACGGACTCGAATACAGAGCGCATGTGGGCAGTCTTTCGGGTGCATAATGGCGCAGAATTCGTTTGTTTGCGGTGGTGGATACGAGCGGTACCTCACTTGGGAAAATCGAAAATTGTCTGATGAAAGAATGTGCTATAGGGGCTTGCAGTTGAACACATGGCATGTGGATTGGGGAGTCTGTTCATTGAATGGACGCATAGGTTTGGATGTACAGGGCAAGACCACATTTGCAAGTACCCAAAGTACAGCCATAATTGACTACTTTTGCATGCGTGTTCAACACTGCCCGCTAATTGTGGACTTTGCAGTTACAGATAGGATTAACAGCAACCCCTTCCCTCTGAGGATGGTTTTGAGTCTGGGCCACCCTGGGACCTCAAAAGCTAAGCACCCGCATTTAGATCGTTATGATCTTAATCCCCTATGTAAATGCAGGATAAAATGGGCCAGGTGTGACCCAGTGTCTAATCAGTGCAAGGTGATCCAATTGAACTTGGACCACATTTTATGCATCCTCTCATGATGCAGAACCAGGGGTCATCATGCTTCCATCACAAAAAATATGGAAATCCCTGACAGATTTATTTCAACACGACTTTTAAACCAATAAAAGTAACATGCAGAGCTGGTTTGATCAAACGTGCGGTATAGCACAGAATAATCTGAAGGGCATCTGAGGGATAAGGCTAGTAGAAGGGGAGAGGTTATTACTGCAAGGGCACAGTATAAAAGTGCTTTGGACGTAAGAACGAATTGCCTAGAAAAACCTGCGTGGGAAGAACTTTTATTGGCAGTCTCGGATAGGAACTCTAAACACTTTCAGGGAATTTGTTGCAGGTGGCCCAGCTTTTAAGAGGGGTAAGACTCACAAAGAGAATCATGTGAGTGCTAGCGCTTGGTAAGACAATTTCAAGTCTTTGTTTAAAGAAATCATAGCCAGATAGGAGGATTCAGAGCAGTGTTCTACACTTTGTTTGACTGCAAAGGAGGTGCGGAATGCTGTCAGTCCGCAATTGCATAACGGGGCGCCTGGTCCAGATGCAATACCTGCTGACTTATTTAAGGATGACCTGGAAGTGTGGGCTCCATTATTGACTAACTGCTTTAACTCCTATCTGGAGTTGGAGGAATACCCACAGTGCTGGAAAAACGCAATGATCTATCCCATTTTTAAAAAGGGAGATCCAGGAAGCTGCTTATCATATAGGCCCATTTCCCTACTGGACACCTCCTTTAAGATGTTTGGACATGCAGTCCTGGAGCACCTGGAACAATGGATTTCTGACAACGACATCCTCTCAGATATCCAATATGGTTTCCGGCAAAGTATGGGGACACAAGACAAAGTTCTTAGCTTGTACCTCGCTAGGACATCTTCCATCTTTGTAAGGGATGAACCAATTTATTTGGCATTGATGCACGTGAGCAAAGCCTTTGATAGAGTTGATAGAGTTACACTATGGCAGGTGCTCAGGTCCATGGGGTGTCGCTCTGAATTGGCAAAGGTATTACATATTATCGATGAGGACACTAGAGCATGTGTGAGATTTGGGGAACAGGGTCAATGCACAGGTTATTTTCAGGTGGCCTTGGGAGTACGCCATGGTGTGTTACAGCCCCCATGCTGTTTGCTCTCTCTATCAATGGCCAACACAAGGCACTGCTGAAGACAAAGGTTGACTTCCTTAAAATGGGTGCACTGCCCCTCCCTGTACTGGCATATGCAGACGACACAGTCTTGATTGTTCGCACCCCAATCGCTCTGCAACATCTGATAGATACCTACACTGCTTTATGACTCACTTAAAATTATCTGTAAATACTAAAAAGTCAGCTGTGATGGCATGTTCTAATAGGGGAGGAAGGACGATAAATATGAGAAAATGCTGTGTAATCGTGAAATCATCCATCGGGTGTAAACATTTGATTACTTGGCCATTACTTTTAGGGAAAATTGGCAGGGGACTTTACACATAGAGAAACAGTGCTCTAGAATCAAAAATGCCTTGAGGGGTTTGTCCCGTTTTAAGAACATGTGCCAGGGACAGCCAACTAAACTCATTTTGGAAGTTTACAGAGCACAGACGAAGGCTGCAACGAAATATGGTGCGTCTTTGTGGGGTAACGCAAAAACATCACCTATTGAAGTAATAGACAATAGTTTTCTTAAAAAAACTTTTGGATCTCCCCAGTTTGGCACCAGATTATGCTGTGCATATTGAATTGGGAACCCCACACATAGGTGATGACTGGCATATGGCCCCTCTTTTGCACTGGTTGGCACTTTGGTCAAACCCAAGAGCTAACCTAACGCACATGATTATCAAAACCGTGTTGCTGAGTTCATCTTGCTGCAAAATACCCTGGCTGAATTTCATTTCCCAGTGCCTATTGCAATTGAATGCCCCAAGTCTGCAGTGCCCCTCTGCTCTTTTAACTCTGACTGTATCTATCAAATATAACCAGATGTTTTCTTCTATAGTTGTGGCTAACAGGGAAACAACTGGGCTTATGATTGAATTAAATAGGAACCATCTGTTGATTTCAGGCCCTGATGGCATTCAACCTTATTTTTTACATAGCAACAAAACAATATACTGTTGGGCATTGAGCAGGGACGATTTAACCTATTATGGCTTAGAGCCATCACTAAGCATTGGTTGAGCGTTAAGCAATCCACAGTCTGCCCGGGGTGCAGCGCTGCAAAAGAAGATGTGTTGCATTTTGTTTTATCCTGTCCGCTCTACTATGACATAGAAAGAATACTATTGCTCCGTTGCTTAAGGTTACACATTTTACACAAGACAATCCTGCTTTGATTTGTTTGTTGTGTGCAGAAACAACTCCAATTGCATGGGCCTGATTGGAATTTTTGAGAAAAGCCTGATATCGAACCTGAACTGCTTTTTTTGTTGCTGTTTTTAAAATGTGTATTTATTCTGATTTGACCTTATCTGACTGCAAGTGACTGTTGTCCCTCATAGATTGCTGGGTAGAGTGACCCAGACTCTGATGTTGTTGATCCTAAATGTGACTTATTGCTTGCCTTGTTTCAACCAGAGGGAGAAGCAATTGGAGGATCATTTTCTGAGCCCTGGATTGCAAATGTGAGGCCTCAAAGCAATGTCTAGTCATGTATGCTTTCATTCTACACTGCAGGGCATTTTGCAGCCATTTTGGAAGTGGATCAGGAGCACAGAACAGAATTAACATGTCTGTTGTGCTTTCCTGGTGCAGCTTGAAGGGGCGCATGCTTTTAAGCCTGCATGAGATTTGCATGCCAGTGCATAAGAATGTAGTCCTGTGGAATCTGCCTATTTGTGGCAAGCAGTCAGATTTGATAGGAATCCATTGTAAATGCCATCTGCAAAGTGTAATTTGTAGACAATATTTCCATTTTTATAAAACAGAGATTAAAGGCAATCAGAAAAGGACATTTCTCTTGTGTTTCCTCTTTGCTGTTGTACTCTATTTTGTGAAAGTTGAAAACTGCATACAGGGGGCCAAACAGCATATAAGCATGCGATTTGCATTTCTTTTTAAAAATGAGCCCACTTCTGTCCAACCCACAGGCATATCCTCCTCCTATTTGTTTGCTGAGTTTGGGAATGAAGGATAAAACATCCATGTCTGATCACAAAACCTTTTTTTCTCTGTGTTTACAAATAATACACCTTTAGGTTAAACATCTTCGTCCATGCATCTCATTGATCCCTGCTTGCCCTCGTGAAAGGGTGCATTAAAGAGGTGCATTAAAGAAGTTGTCAAGTTAGGAAACTGAGGCGCTCATCATGAGTTGGACTGTATTCCCGGCTGTAATAACACCAACTGCAATAGCCCTAGCTCCAACCAGTCCGGTGGTATTACCACCGGATCACAGGTTGGGCCTTAACGGTAAATCCCCATTCCTAATTGGGTCCATTGGATCCAATGGGGAATTTTCAGTGCTAATACTACGGGCTAATATAGCCGGCTGTAATACTGCCGAAAACAGGGATTTTCGCCTCCAGAAAAAAGCTGGAGGTAAAACAGCCGATTTAGCGCCCAACTCATGATAGGGCCAGCCCTTAAATGCAGCAGTAATACCGTTACCACCGCATTTAAGGGCTACAGCCCAACTCGTGATGAGGCCCTAAATAATGATGATGAACAAGACCTTCGGTAAAATCCATCTCCTGCACACATTTTCCGTTACAGTTCTTTGTTATCCATCAAACCTTAACAACATATCTGATTCCCCGAGCGTGTACGCAAATTATGAATCTGTCCTTGTCCAAGGCCATCCCCAATAGAAGCATCTATATTTCACTTTAACCTTGTCCAGTGCAGAATGCATACTCCACATTGTATCTTATTGTTTCTTAACTTGTGCATAATTCACCGTACAGGAGACGGGAGAGGCACGATACCCGTCCACCACTGTAGTCTATGATAATGCCGTTCAGATGCTGGGGCAAGCAGCGATGCAGGAAAATAACCTTTGCATAGTACCCAAGCTTTAGCCCATGCTTCCTTGTTATCCATCCATGTGGATGTCATGGGTCCGATAGGGAAGTGTATGGAAGTCAAACAGTGCTCTGCGAACAGCAGGATTCGTTTGATCCAATGGCCGTAATTGAGTGTCCCGACCACACCCAGATTTTATGATAGTCACTATGTTAATAACTCCCAGTTAGGTTCAATGTATTCAAATATACGTTGCATGGGTATCCTGAAGAGATGGAGTGGATTTAACTTTTGAGGAATGGATTTGGCTTTACTAGCTGCAAACACTTTCTTTTTCAGATACTGACTCATTTTTGTGTCAGGTACAGAGGCGAGGGAGTGAGCGGTCCTCATTCTTCTCAAACAAACTCACAGATGAATCATGGAAGGAGAGCTGTCCTTTGGACATCATTGTATGTGTTAACTAAGTAGAAATTCACGACAGATTGCTAGGTGGCTATCTGGACACAGAAATTGACATCAGCCAATGAATTGGTCATGCATAAGGATCAGTTGACACAGAATCCTACAAAACATAGGAGGTTCATTTTAAATGTTCCATGCAAAGAGATAGTTAATAGGTGGACAAATGCACTCCACTAGAAAAGTGTGATCTGTACTATTTTCATGCATTTTCAGCACAAACCTGGGGGAGAGAGTGGAAAATCAGCCCCGCCTCTTTTACCAGCCCTTTCTTCTATATATACACTTGAAACTCCATCTGTATAGAATGTTTATGTGGATGGAGATTCACAAGCACTATAGTTCTGAGTGTCTTGTCCATAATTAAGATGCCACCATGCTGGTCATTATTCCATCGTAAAAATGGCTGAATGTGCAAAATAGATGGCAAGGGGCTTAATTCTAGCATCAGTGCAGCTGGTATATTCTCTGCATACAAACATGCCTCAGCGGTGCAACAGCAATGCGCACAGCGCACACTACGCGCACTAAGCGCATGGCCATCATGCTGCCAGGTGGAATGGCAGATGGAGGTTCTGTATCAGCCGATCAACCCCCCTTTATTGATTCTCTCAATGGAGACCTAGTGAACACAGTTATTGTGTCCTAAATAGCGCCTCCGGAAAGGTTCCCTGAGTCTCTAACAACTTAAAGTCTGTTAATACAGGTCTCATGAAACCCATATGTTTTGAAGCAAGCTATAATGTGATCAATTTGACCCCTGGGGATGAAGCGGACAATAAAATTACTTATTTCTTCACTTTATTTCTATACATTCTGAGCCTGCTTCGCTCACTAAATCGTGTTTCGGAAGTAAACTTTCCCAGAAAATGGTGCCTTCTCTTGCAATCGATTCACATACTCTGCCTAATCCATTAGCTTGGGCATTTTCACCACTTGCTACTGTCTCTGCCCTTATTAGTGCCAGAAAACAAAATATTGACTCTTGTTAGGCACAACCACTACAATATCTGTTACTACTGTTACCTCGGGCTGGCTTACACATAGCACTTCTACTTCTGAGGAGGTTTCTCGCGATAAGCCAGTTATTACCATTGGTCCTGATAAGGTGTGCACTACTGAGAATGCTACCATGGAACGCACAACCAACACTTTATCTGCAAATGAAGTGCTTGTACACCATTCTGAAAACAACATTTGACCGATACCAGCTTATTTGCGACACTGCAAATATTTGCTTTAAATTCGACTCTATTGGAAGAGGATACTTCTGGTATCTCTGTGTAAAATGACAATCTGCTGGAGCTAGCTGATGATCACGTCATTCTGTCTCTTCCACAATTTCAGCCATTAGACTAATTATTAACTTCGCTTGTGTGATTATGTGAAGGCCTCCACAAGGCTACAACTGAACATGTGCTCCTCTTGAATACTATCTTAGACCAGACTGCCCCTTAGAGACCAGCTATTAATGTGATATGGGTATTCTCTAAATCCATCAATTTGATACACTCATTTGAAGAAAGCCCACCACTAAAAGTGGATACGACCTCCAAAGAATGTCTCAACGAACCCTTTACCTTGTCACTTGACGAATATAATACATGTGATACTGCAGACTGCTTCATTGTGAACCACCAGCTGCACCTCCTCAGAGGTATTCTTCCTTTCATCTCCTTCCCCCCAGAAGCTCTCTGTCTCCAGAGCCCTGGCTCTCTCTAGGCTGGACTATTGCAATAGCATCTTTCTAAATCTGCATGCTTCTACACTCTGCCCTCTGCAACTCATCCAGAACAGGACTCAAGCCCAGGGATCGTATCTCTCCAGGACTGAAATCTCTGCACTGGCTCCCAGTGGCTGCGAGGATTAAGTTCAAAACCATCTGCATCGTCCACAAGGCCTTCTTGGGCCAGGGGCCTCAATACCTTCAACTCTCTCTTTCTAAATATCTTCCTTCTAAAGCTCTTCGCTCACCCGCCTCCAACTCCCTCAGGTTCAGTCGCTTCTCCAAGCAACGAGTTAGTGGTAGATCTTTTTCTTCGGCTGGTACCTCCCTCTGGAACAGCCTCCCTGCCTCCCTTAAACTTGAGGAGAACCATCTCCTGTTCCGGAAGCACCTCAAAACCTTTCTCTTTGCTTCTGCCTTTTCTCCTCCTCTCCTCTGCTGACCTCCTGGCTGTAACCGGAACTGTACTGGCCACCTGGACACCCTCTGATCTCAGGCCAAGGTCCCTCCCCAGCCAACGTCACACTGATCTTTATCATATCATATCAACCCAAAGGATCCTTCAACCATGCTATTCAAGCCTCCAATTGCCACACTAGCACTTCCATGGCAGCAAAAAGAAGGGAAAAGAAAAATCAAAAAGGGAAAGAATTACTCAAATCAACTTCCCTTATGCAATACAAAATTAAGGCAAACCAATGTTTCCTCAATATTGTTCATTACTAATGATGAAGGTCTGTATGATATTATTGAAGACAACATCCGATAGTTAAATGTAGTTGTGGGTCAAAAGGTAAATCTATCACTTTTGGTACCAGAGACATCTGATCATGCTTACACACGAGCAAAGTAGCAGACTCCAATAATGGGCCAAATTCGATTGACTTTGCTGCTGGCCCCACTTCGTACATGGGTCTAAACAATGATACTATTGACTTTGATGGCAGGGAGAGTTTATTTGTCTCAGAAGAAACAGTGCCTAACATGATAACGATATCTAATGTGGTAGGGCAACCTCTACAGGATGTAATATCTTGTGACGCAGTGCTGAGTAAGAACATCAACCGAGTTCCCTTACTGAGACCTCACATGACAGATAGAAATAGTTTGGTACCCAACATTAGAACATGCGTTGCATTTCCACAATACACATACCATGGCAATGAATTCCTGCAATGAAAACTCTAGCGACTATCCTAGATCATTGAGGATCCACTTGTGGCCCTTCTGGAAGCATTTAAAATCGATCCGCATTTCTTCATTTATGTCACCAAATCTTGTTGAAATTTTAGAGAACATTTGTCATGCCACTATACTTGTTCATTTCTATTTGGAGTCAATTATTGAGTGTATCTATTTATTTATTTATTTGTATTTATTATAATACGTTAATTAATTCCAAGAACTTTTTCACATTCATATACCACAGTAAAACACCCTGCATTGTATATACAAAATAATCCTAAAATGATACCATTAAAATATATGTTTATCCAATTTTTTTTAAAACGTATTACTTGGCCAAATTAACAAGAAGGCTCTACAAAAACCCATTCAGATCTTCGATATCCATGTTTCCTAAATATTAGGCTTCATTTTGTCCAGTGTCCCATTCCAAACATTATACAAAGTGATCCACAGAGATGTATTACACAAATGTAAACAATAATCCCAAAAACTGTCTTCACACAATCCCTGCATCCAATGGACAAAACGTGCCAAGAGTTCCTCACATAACATTTCATACCGGGACAGAACGTTAAAATATGTTGTGCAGTTTCATATGTCATTAAATCTTTACAAATACGACAGGTTTGACCTTCCCTAGGGATCCCCAACTGAGGTCCCAGATTAGATAGTGTAGGCAATTGATCACATCTCAACAACAAATAGAATCGCCATACAAAAACTGCAGGAAATTTCAATAAGTATTTTTGTGTTGACCTTATCTCATAAAATAACTGAAAATGGCTCTGATACCTTTGCAGGTTTTCCAAATGAGAGAACCTGGCCATCCAATCCCAGGCGCTGCCCTTAGTTACTAGCTGGCCTTCAGAAAAATGTAATGACCGATTCGGAGACCAACTCACAACCTCAAAACACTCTATGTACAATTTGGCTAATTGGGAAAGATTGTTCCCTCAGTTATTTTGTAGCATATCCTGCACCATAAGATTGACTAGTGGGCACTGAGGAGTTTTCCAATATTTTATTAACAAAGTGCCTCTTCTCAGGATCACCTCTGATTCAAGGGAAACCAACCCTAGTTCTAGGCAAATTCTCTCAGTAGGGACTGACAGTGAAAGTCCCAATAGGGAGCGGCAGCACCTTCCCTTGATCTTTTTTAGCCATTTTAGTCTTTCATGCCTGTGGCCTCCAACCTATACAACACAGCTGGACAAAAACTGTGTTTGTATGATTTGAGGATACCAGTAAACTAAAGAGCGCCTGTATTGGTTGCAAATGTCTTAATCAGTATTGTGTGAAATACCGTTTTATGTACTTTTTCAGCTTTAAATTCAGTATACAACCCTTTTTCAAATTCTATACCTAATTGTACACTAGGATTCTGTCTATAATACCATCAGATGTACTTACTTGGTCCATTCTACAGCCTTTAACGAAGCACATAAACTGCATCTTATCAAAGTTTATTACTAAGTTCTTTGTTTCGGTTTATCTTGCAAGACCATTGGCCATCCTAAGCAGACCGACATAAGTGTGATCAAATATCACAATATTGTCTGCATAGGAGAGCCAATCTACATGTTTATTACCCACCTTTGGTGAGCATCACTAAACTGTCCCAATCAGTTAGGCATATCCGACATGTACTAGTTGAACACAACCCTGTTTGACCCCACAAAAGGTAGAGATTGCACCGGTGGTCACCCCTCCCCCATCCAGCCGCACACGTACCCTGGTGTTTGATGTAGTTGTTTGATGGCGGCTCACAGCCAAGGGGGTATTCCCATGTAATTCAGCCTACAGCAAAGTCTGTTAGGGTCCACTGTATCAAACGCAGATCGCAAGTCGACAAATTGTGTATATAGGGGTAATGTACCATTTCTCATGGCATTTCTCACAAGGGAATCTACCAGCAGAATATTATGTGTTGTTGAGGAGCCAGCCCTGACACCCGTTTTAAGTAATAATAGACCGTACATCTTACTGGTATCATCTAAGATAAAAGGCGGTAGTTAGATGGTTTATTCCTATTGCCTTTTTTGTATATCGGTATTAGTATTGAGCGGCACCACGATACAGCGATGACATCCGATGCACATAACTTATGAAACAAAATAATTAATAACAAAGCCCATTGCTCCGGCTTTTCTTTAAGTGCAATGTTCACCAAGCCATTTGGGCAGAGAGAGGAGTCAACGATGATCCTACAGTTTTTTGTCTCACAGGTGGGTGAGGGGAGAGGACCCAATGAGTCTGGCCAGAGAGTGGGGGGAAACAAGGAGCAGACATCCCAATGATAAGGATCTCTGTCTTACTGGCCTTAAGGCAGAGATCATTGGCAGCACACTATGCCTGAATAGCAGTCAGGCAGTCAGGTATGGGGGGAGGAGGTAGGGGAAGGCAGCTTGAGAGATCTGTGTCATCTGCGTAACACTGGAAATGAGGAGAGAAAGTGGAGATCACGTGGGCAAGAGGGGCCAGGTAGATGTTGAAGAGCCATGGCGATAGGATAGAGTCATGAGGGATGCCACAGGTAGAGAGTGAGGTGCAAGAGTGAAAAAAAAACATTTGCACTTACGAAGATCTGTTAGAAAGGAAGGAAGTCACCCATGCGAGTGCCCTGTTTGTGATGCCTAGGATATCATGGAGACGGTTTATGAGGATAGATTGGTTGGCTGTGTCAACAAAAAAAGAAAGATCGAGGAGGATCAGAGCAGAGGGTGTGTTAGAGTACAGGTCAGAGAGTAGGTCTTCACCGGTGTTCAGGAGAGCAGTTTCTGCACCTCATTTCAGTATGGATGGTCAGTTGGGGGATGACCAGCTTCTCCATGAGTTTGCCCAAGTGGTGATAGAGATAGGGCGATAGTTACCCAAACAAGAAGGACCAGTGGATGTCATTTTTAGGAGAGGGTGCACAAGAGAGTGCTTAAGGGGTTGATGCAAGGAGTCTGTGTCAAAAGATTGGTGGCAGAGGTCAGCCAAGGCTGAGGTGAGTGAGGCAATGATGTCCTTGATGGTGCACGAGGAGCAGGGGAGCACCTGTTAAGATGAGACTTTCATAGAGTGGACAAACAACTTTACAGATCTCATCTGGTGCAATGGAGGAGAGGGAGGAGAGTTTATGGGGTGCGGGGGGCAAATGAATCAATAGAAGTTGTGGGGACGGGGGAGCAGATGACAGAGAGGAAGGGATGTCAACAGTTTTGGAGGAAAAGTGGGCGGCCAGTGAAGAGCAGAGGACCTTGGCGGGAGGAGAAGAGGAGGAGACTGCAGTGGGAATGGCAAGTTCCATGAAGATTTTAAAGTCTTGAGCAGTGTTATTGGTGGCTCCAGAGATGCAGGCTTGGACATGAGACCTCTTCTTGCAGCAGATGGAGAGTCGGTATTGCCTTTGGAATGAGCGGCAGGCCAGTTTGTCAGGGGATGAGCTAAATGTCTGCCATTTCTGCTCTGCTCGGCTAAGTCTGAGTCATACCAAGAGTTGCATTTAGAGGTAGGCTTCATGCAGATCCTCATGACAGGAGCAAGGTTGTCCAGGGTGTTAGAGATAGAGAGATGGAGGTTTGTTAGAACAGAGTCAGAAGGAGTGTCCAATGAAGGGGCGGAAGAGGGATGAAGGAGGAAGCAAATGCAGTGACTGACACACCGCTTCATTGGACGAATGAGGGGCAAGGAGACTGGTGGTGCAGGGAGAGGAGTCTGGGGACAGGAGAGAGTTGTCATTAAAGGAGAGAGGGGTAATGTGAGGGTTGGAAAGAGGGATGTCTGTTAAGATGAGAGCATCCAGGGTGTCCCTGCAAGAGTGGGTTGGGCCAGAGGGAAGGATAATGTGGGAGATAGTGTCGCTGAGGTCACAGAAGAGAACAGTGGCCACATCAGGGGAGTCGAGATGGATGTTGAAGTCCCCAAAGAAGATATGTTTGAGGGAAGAGGCAAGAAGAGAGGAGGACAAGTCAGCCCATTCTGAGAGGACAAGCGAGGTAGGTCCAGGGTTCTGCAGATGGTAGCGAGAGTAAGAGAGAAAGTAGGCGAGACAGACAGCCTGCAGACTAGGCTTTCAAAGGAAGAGTAGGTTTGATAGGGGAAGATCAGAGCCACTCCATCACCAGACCAGGAGGGTCCCCTAGCCCTCAGGAAGAAGAGTGTCCTTGAACCATGTCTCAGTGAGGGAAATGACATCAAGGTCAAGGTCCTCAAGGAGGTGACAGATGTCAGAGGAGTGTTTGATAGCAGACTGAGAATTGAGCATGTCTAAGTGAAGCTGGTTTCTCCCTTTAAAACATTTGAGAGGCGGGGCATAGGGGTGGAGTGCCACCACTGGGGGGGGGGGCGGAGGGATGAGACAAGGAGGAGTGGAAGGAGAGGGTGAGGAATGGAAGAAAGAAGGAAGACACCTGTCAAGAAGGAGGAGGTTCGGCTGAGAGCCCTGGGCCATGATTGTGACATTATGATAGACATTAATGGTGCATTTGGAAGATGCAAAGTGAGCCAAGAGCACTTCCCATCTGCTGCCACCAGTAATGTGTGAGGAGAAGAAAGGGGAGAGGGTACAGACCATATGGGGGTCCATAGGTTAGACGAGGGAACAGCAAAACAAATGTTAGTGATAGCCTGTCTGCAGGAAGCATTGATGTAAGTGTCTGAGATGGGCAGACCAGGGTTAGATCTCAGGAGTGCCTTTCATAGTTTCTTTCTTCTAGACTTTGAGAGAGACGGGGGATAGAAGATGGAGAAGCAGTTAGAAAAGATAGAGGAGACATAGAACACCATGGGGGCAGAGACAAGAGGGGGGAGGGTCAGAAGGGCTATGCAACAATAGAATCACACCAAACGGCCAAGGGGACAGAAATCAGTGGGCATGCTGGAAAATGCCCAGGTTTACATATCATTAACACATTTGTAAACACACCTAAATTAGAATTTAGCAGAAAGCACTCAAAAGCAGTACAAAAAGATGGGTGCACAGTTGGAAAGTACACCTAAATTCAAGTTTGTCAGAAAGCACTCAAAAGCAGTACAAAAAGGTGGGTGCTCAGTTGGAAGCACGTCTGAACTCGAGTTTAGCAGAAAGCACTGACAAGAAATACAAAAAAGGTGGGGGCACAGTTGGAGGCACAGAGAATTGAAAGAGGTATACATTATTGTTTTTCTTTTTCTTTTGAAGCAGGCCTTTTAGGGAGCAGTAGAGAAGCAATCAGTCCGAGGCAAATCCCGATGTACAGTATTGTTGGTGCAGAGATTAGAGGTTTCAGATTAGGAAGGTAGGGAAAGGAGCAGGCAGCAATATGAGCAGTCATAGTGTCAAGGAAGGTGGGTGAAGCAATGTGATCCATAGTTGCTTACCAGGGCAAGTGAAGTCAAGAATATGTTTGTGGTGAGAGTGCGTGGGGGACCAAGTCTGTATGAATCCTTTGAGTGTGATGCCGAGTAGCTGCAGGGAGAGTTGCTCTCTCCAGCTTCAGACAGGGTCAGACAGCGGCTTTCGTGTGGGCCCTAGTACTGAGGACCGGCTCTCTTGCATGCCGGCTACTGGTAGGCCAAGAAACAGGAGCGACGGGCCAATTAGCTGCAATGCGACTCTGTTTCCATGGCAACCCTCTGAGGCACTCCGGTGCCGAAGATGAGGGAGGCCATGATGAAAAAGGCAAACAGTGAAGTTAGCACTGCGCAACACCTATAATTAAGATGTGTATTTATTTATTTATTTATGTTTGCATTTGTTGCAGTGCACTGAACCCTTAGGAGACAAAAAAATACAGACTACAGAGAATACTAGAAACACACTTGGAGGGAAGGGTATCATGGTGTCATAAAGTCTTGGTTCGAGGAGCAAGGGGAGAGTGAGGGGAATACAGGTATCAAATTGTCTTAGTCTGTTAGTTCAGGGAGCTTTTAGGCAAAAAGCCAAGGTTTTTGATTTTTTATGAAGGTCCAGTTGGAGGGTTCCTTTCTCAAGGTGATGGGGAGATGGCCATGATGGGAAAGCTCTGTCCTCCTGCGGTCTTTCTGGTGAAGGGGGGCACTCTGAGGAGATGGCTGTTCATGGATTTAAGAGGGCGAGGTGGATTGTATTTCTCCACCCGGCATGATAGGTAGGCCGGGGAAGTGTTTGCAGTGCACCTGTTTGTGATGGAGAGGGTCTTGAATTTAATCTGCTCACGGATTGGGAGCCTGTGGGCATCTTTCCTAGCCTTTGTGACATGGTCGTGCTTGGACAAACTTAGGGCTGCTCAGAGAGCATTGTTTTGGATGGTTTGCAGTTTGCACAAGTTACATTCAGAGGCTCAGTCATTTTGTGGTGTAGGCAATGGAGGAGGCAATGGCGTTGACATGGAGAGAGAGTTCAAGGGTGGCTTCTAGGTATATGCCCAGGTTTTTGGCTGATGAAGATGTTTGGATCTGGTTGCTGTCAATGTCAAATTCTTTGTATGCTGGGTCGATGCTGCGGAGGGAGAGCCTACAAAGAGGATATCAGTTGTTATAATTGAGGCATAACTGGTTGGTTGCCATCCAGTTTTGTCATAAACTGAGTTGATGGCGGCAGCATCAAGGTGGTAGGTGCCTGAAAGAGAGAGGAGGATTTGGGTGTCGTCGGCATAATTCGTGTAGGATATGCCAAGGGCATCCAGATAATCAAAAAGGGGTTTAGTATAAATGTTATACAGGGTTGGCGAGATGCTGGATCCTTATGGGACTTCACAGGTTACTGGTCTTGGTGGGACATCATGGCCGTCCATGAAGACACGGAAGGATCTGTCTGCTAGAAAGGATCTGATCCAGTCTGTTGCTGCTAGGGAGAGGTTTGCTGTTGTGGTGAAGTGGTTGCAGAGTGTCTGCTGGTCGATGGGGTCGAAAGCTGCTGATAGGTTCAGTATGAGGGGCAGGGCGAGTTTGCCTGAGTCTTTGATGTCTTCTAACTGTTTGTTTAGGTCCAGTAAGGAGGTTTCAGTTCTGTGCCTTGGTCGGAAGCCTGATTGGCACATGCCCAGCATGCCCAGCATGTGGTTGTCCTTCAGGTATTGCTGGACCTGGATATTGCGCGGTCGAGGATTTTAAGGATGAAAGGTACAGTGGTGATGAGGTGGTAGTTGGTGGGAATGGTGGGGTCAAGGGCATTTATTTTTAGTAGCGTTAGGATCCAGGCTTCTTTCCATTAAAGCAGGCCAAAGATCGCATGTTTGCAGCACAATGAAAATGTGGATCTTCTGTTTCTTTAGGAGGTACATTGTGAGGCAGCAAAATGCCCAAATTAACTTACCTTATCAAGATGTGATTACGATAATCATCCCTGGTCAGGACACGCTGCAGGGTGGGTTGAGAGGGGATCCAAGCAACCAGCACGCTGGCAGAAAGCAGAAGGTCTCAACCGTACTAAGCATTTTGATAGTAGGAATTTGCTGTAATAAATTGTGCATTACCGACCTATTGATAGATTGGTCCCTATAGGATGAGTATAGGCTTGACATATTAAAATGGCTGGCTCAACTACTTTTCCATGTTGATCCAGGTCTTTGTTCACTTGTTGTCCAGGAGAAATGTTCTTATTAAACTTTAACTTGGGAGGATAGCTCAGGGGCAACGTGCTTGCTTTGGAAGCAAGACTACACGGACCATCACAGGTTTGATCCCTGGGTGTGTGCTTAGAAACCTCTGGGTATTAAGCGCGTTATAAATAACCTATCATTATCTGCTGAACCCTTCTTGGTTCCGGAGTGGAGCAACTTTCGGTGACCGATTCGGAACTCATTTCTTATTCGGAAAAGTTGGTTTCTCCTTGTTCACCTATTCTTTTGTTTACCTGGTTTGAATGCCATTGCTCTTGGAGTAGCCAACTAGTCTAAGTCCCGGATTTCTTGTCCGCTTCTCTCCTCCTCTTTCGATTCATTGTCTCCTCCTCTTATGATTAATTTACTTCTTCGCCTTGCGTCCCATTCCCGTAACTGTATTTGTCTCCTTGGAAACCTTCTTTTTGTCTCGATTTGGGCCTTTGCTGTTGAAGTTTTTAGATTGTCTTTGTTTCGCCTGCAACTGCTGACTCTTTTTGCAAGTCATAGATTGCTCCTGCTCATCTGATTATTCTGCACCGGCCAGTGAATTAGTTGTTAATCACATCTGGCCTCTTCTGTTGTAACCGTGAAAGAATCTTTACCAGGATTACCCCGGTTCCTTGATTTAAGCCTTTCCAGGCTCTCCGGCTCGCTGTAGTGGGCCATTACCTTGTTAATACCCCTTCATTCTTTGCAACATTTCACTTGGAGGCTCATTTCCTCATTCATTCTGCCCCCGAGCTTCAAAAGAATCTTTAGTCAAATTGCATTGTAGATATGCCCACTAATGTCCATGGAAGGGTCTTTACTCTGGTTCAATTGTTCGTCATAAATAGAGTCATTATATAACAACGGTGTAGTGCCCAGCCTAATATTAGGTGGTGTGGCATTCATTTTAGCTTTATTCCTGTCAGTTTCAGCCTCCATTTGGATGTGACCAAGTTGATCATTGGGGGTGGTATCACATGTGCCACAGTCACTGGCCCTTATTACGAGCCTGGTGGCAGCTGTGCCTGTATTACAGGCACGGCTGCCGCCGGTATTCATTTTTTTCTGGCACCCAGAAAAAGGCAATTACTGGGTCATTACGGCCTTGCCGGACCCGGTAATTGCCCTTTTCTGGGCGCTAGAAAACATTCTTCCCATTCCCATTTGAACCCCGTAGGGGCTCCCATTGAGCCCCATAGGGCTTAATGGGAGTGGGGAAGGTGGTAGCATCAGTACCGTTAATAACGGTACCGGTGCTACCGTCATGTTCTGCTTGCGCGTGCCGGTATGGCCACCAGGTCAGACCTGGAGGTTGCAAAGGCACCCGCAAGCCGAACTCGTAGCTTGCCGGTACGGTAACAACGGTACCGACAAGCTTACTAGTACCGTTGCTACTGCACCGGCAAACTCGTAATGAGGCCCACTGTCTGTAGTGAATAGCAGAGACTGAGCAACGAATTGATGTCGATCTCATGTAATTGTCCAGAGCCTTGCGGACTAGTTATTCCCTCACTGCTTTTCTTCTCACCCAGAGAGTTATTCACTTGTTTTTTGTTTGCTGTGAAATATGAGGTGAGTTTCCCTTTGCCCCTTAGTGCTGCCATGTCTCAGTCTCCTCATGATTACTTACACCACTTGCTGCAAGGGCTTCAATTACTTCCATCTGACTCGTACGGTTATTCACTTTCTAATTTGCCCGCAAGTTACAGGTCGATTGCTTGGTTTTTGCTTTATTCGCCATCGTGAGACGTTCAAATCAAGTATTTAATAATATTTACCAGAGTTCAAAATTGCCCAGGCTACCAAACTTTGCTCTTATAATAGACACAAAAGGGAAGTGAACAGGTGATATTATTTGTTAATTAAGCGTACCTTCTGGCGTTCACGGTCGAATCCCAAACAACCGACATGCTAAACCCCCAAACCACTTCGTCGCTTTCTGTTCACTTCCTCTATGTCACAGGCAGCTTCAGGCTGTAATCACAGCTCACTCGCCACATTCCACAATGCTCCTCTTTTGGGCCGGGCTTTGTATTGAACAAGAGTGATTAACAGTGGATGGAAGCTTTTTCCAAAAGCACTTGACACAAAGCACACCAAACACACCAAACACACTGGGTCTCATTATGAGTTGGCTGGAAAAATGTGCAAATTACCGGCATGCCAGTGCAACCGTGTCCGGTAACGGCTGCACCAGCATGCCGCTAAGGCCCTCCAAACCGCCGATAGCAGCATCATCCATGCCGCAGACACAGGCACCGGTATCCTAGATGCCGGACAGAATGGTACAATTGATACCGGTACCGTTCATACCGGCACCGGAAGTGCCAGTACCGGAAGCAACATCATCGCGCCGGAACGGGAAATGCTCTGGCGGCCATCTTTAAAAACACAATCCATTGCAATCCTACGCCTACAGGACCTGGAATTGCAAACTGTGTACTCTGCCAGCCAGAAAATGTTCCAGGCTACCCGTAAAGGCACACCTTGTCTGCGTAAGCCACGTTTTAGCGACGACGAGCTAAACATGCTTGCAGACACCCTGGTCCAACATGCAATGTTGTGTTCTGCCCAGACCTGCACCGTGCCGACAAAATACAGAAGTAAAACATCTGGGAGGAGGTAGCTCAGAAGGTCTCTGCGGTGGGGACAACCCCACGCAGTATAAAAGACTGCTGAAAAAGGTGGGACGATCTGCGGCTGTGTGTCCGCAACATACTGTCAGCCAACTGTAGCCAGGTCCAGGCAACAGGTGCAGTACATCCTCACCCATAAAGCTTTCATGGTGGGAGGAAACGTGCAGCTCTGTGATTGACATCGAGGCCATCAAAGGAGTCGGGCATGCTGAGATGGGAGTCTCATCATCGGCTGATGACGGTGAGTGACCCTTAGCATAATACAAAAGCGAAGACACACACAACACCCCAAATACAATGGTGGAGTCCAAATGGCAAGTAAATGACAGCAAATAGATCACCCATCACCTCCCACCGAGGTCAGCCCTAACACAAATGCTACATCCCTGTCACGAAAACACACAACAAACCCCACTGACACAAACCACATGATTCCCCAATTGCAAACACAAGCACCATCTGCATGCAGACACACACATATGAATCACTGTAGAGATGCAGGCCTCACCACTGTGCCATCTCATTGCATGGTGCACACATCTCCAGTACCGATTGCACACCTGAGCCCCAACCAAACTGCACATGGCATGCAGCCCCTGAGGCATGGCTACAGCACGCAATCCACGACACACCTGTAGGCCACCCAACAGACACCATGGACATCATGGATGCACCAGAAGGATGCCCAAACACTGCACCCCACCCCCAACTCCTGTAAGAAGCATGGCCACCCCTCCAACATGCACATGACAATGCACAGGACTCAAAATGTACTAACATCAATGTATGTAGGATCTACCTTCACCCATGACTGATGCCCTGCCTCTCCATCTCTCACAGACACAGGATCAGACAGCGATGCCGAACACACCGTACCAACCAAGTCAACACCAGCATGCAGGAGCAGAGGGAATGATGATGGCACCGATGTCAAGGGCTGGCCTGAGGTGAACCACTGCTCCCAAGCCACAGCACCCCAGCCAACAGGGACAGAAGCTGGAGAACCTGAGGAGCAGCTAGCTCCGACACCTAGTAATGTGCCCCAGCCAGGAAACATTGGTGCCATCAAGGCACTCATGCCAAAAGGCACACCAGCCCCAAAGGTCACAGCCAAGAAAACCCCTGCCCCACAGCAGACACCTCATGTGGACGAGGAGGGATCACCAGCGGGCAGCGATGTAGAGGGGCCGCAGTCAACAGCCACAAGTGACCTCGGTGAGGCAGCTCAATCCGCCCAACATAGTGCAGAGGAGGACGAGCAAGAGGAGGAGGCATACACAGCAGACCATTGCATGTCAGAGGACATTGAAGCAACACCAACCATGCTGCACACACCACAGTACTCCTTGGGACATGGATCTGGTGGTCGCAGCTCTGGGGAGCAGATGCCCGAAGATGGATTCAGCCCTCAAAGAAGTCCCAATCCACCTCCCGTGCAACCACCAGCTGGACCTACCATACGGAACCTTGAGGGGCGGATGAGCCGCATGGATGAGCGCCAGCAGGCCATGCTCGACATGGTGAAGCAATATCTTGCAGAAGGGGAAGCTACACGCCAAGCGCTCACACAGTTGACTGCCACCATGGCCCAACATCATGCTGCAGTGGCCGAGACACAACCCCCACCATCGGCAAGCACAACCCCGGCGAGCTTGACCCAGACGAGCCTGGTGCGTTGGTCGCTGTGCAGTATGCGCCGGCCAGAGGAGCAACACCGTCCATCTAAAAGGGGCCATCAGGAGCCGGACACACATGCAGGAGGGAGTCCGGTTGGACTTGGATTGGGTGCAGGGTCGTGGGTGTGTGGGGCTGTTGAGGGATGGAGGGTGGGGGCGTGGTTGTGTGGGGGTGTTGAGGGATGCAAGTGGGAGCCGTGGGTGTGTGGGGGGGTTGAGGGATGGGGTGGGGGGTACTTTGTTGGACATCAAAGGATTGAGGTCCACATTTATACCTGTTAATTGTACATAGTTCACATTTGTTTAATACACTGGTGTGCATATGAAGAACACACGACTGGACATTGATTATTGAGTGTGTGTTAATTTATTTCTTAACAGTGCCCAGTGTTCACCATTCCCAGTGCTTTGTGTAACCCAGTCCATCAAAAATATTTGGCAGTCAAAGATTGGCGTACAGCAGGTCCCTCAGGCACATTAAGCTGTGTTCGATATGCAGCATCTTCCCCATCATCCTCCTAATCTTCTTGTGGAATTTGGTCCATGTCAGGGGGAAGGGGTACATTGCGCCGATGCACATGTTGTGCAGCATGGCACATACCAAAACAATTTTGCCCACCTTCTCAGGCCCGTGTCTGTGCATTCAACAGCCCAAAAGTCTGCTCAATCATCACATGAGTGCGTGCATGCACATGATTGTAGTCCTCTTTGTGCCTGTTGAGTGGATGCATGACAGAGATGAGGAGCACCGGCTTCAGGGATACCCAGCATCACCGGTATGGGAGCAATTTAAAGTTTTATTGTGAGGGTTTTTGACATTCTTTGTGTACATTGGCTGCACATTGTTTGTGGTCAAATACAAGAGCTCTTCACTGCCAGCTATTGCCATTTTATTAGAGCAACATGGGTAGCATTCAGGTTTTAGGGACGTTAACACCCAATACAGCACTCACACAGATGATGTCAGTAGGTCCATGATGTACTCACATGTGATGGCTGTGTTGCAGAGGAAGATTCAGTATGCATGTAGGGCACTGTATGATGGATTTCCCTGATGTGCAACATGACACACGTTGTTTTGCCAATCATGCTTTCAAATACTTGATGACGCCATGTACATGTCTGTCAATGCCATCACCCATGTGACCATGGCACAACGGAATTGGTGGTATGGTCCGCCAGTGTAGGGAGTCGTTTCTGTGATGGTTCTGGGTGTCAACTAGCATGGTGGAAGTGAGGCTCTGTGTATTGGTCCTGCAGCACTCGCACATGTGTCAGTGGTGTTGACTACTTGCTGAATTATATTTTCTACATCCATGTCCCATTGGTTTTTTGAGTGTCCCTTCAGGTGCACAGAATGGCATGATGGTGTGTAGTGTACCTGTCGGGCAAGGGCAGTGACAGGGGATTCCCTGAGAGGCAGTTGGGTTTGGCTCAGTCATGGCTGCATGACCTGCGTTGCACTTTGCTGCGCTCATGTGAATTATGCATTGTGACTGCAGGTTGGTGCATTGTGGTACCTGTGGCTCAGGTCTGATGATGTCCCATGTGCATGTGCAGGGGTGGGTGCTGTGTTTGTAGCTACCATTTACACATAGCTGTGCAGCCATGGCACGTCTGCATCCATTGTCAGTCTCATGCATCCTGTCGTAATCATTGGGGTCACAGTGTTTGGCACCCAGGCCGGTGTGCCCCCCAACAACAACCCCAATGGCCCAGCCAGCAGACAGGTTGCTTATGCTTGTGGTCCCCTCTGCCCCAACATCAACCCCCATGGCCCAGCCAGCAGACAGATTGTATATGCTTGTGGTCCCCCCCCAACAACAACCCCCATGGCCCAGCCAGCAGACAGGTTGCATATGCTTGTGATCCCCCAGGCACCACTTCACCAGAAGGCGAAGCTGGCCATCTCCGTCAAGACCATCCTTTAAGGCCAAACACCACTGCCTGTGTCTGTTGTTGCCGGAGGAGCTGAGGGGCCGTAGATGCTGCCCGATGGTCTCATCTCATGGTAAGAATCCCGTACTCAATGACCAACTCAATGACTACCCCATCGACACTAAAATCAACCTCTACTACCCTATCCAACATGCCAGCTCACTGACCACACGGCTCAATCTCAACCTTACGACCCCCATACCTCTAAAACTAAAACACTCTGGAACATGCTCTGTCTCTACTACGCACAACGTATGCTAGCAGGCCAAACCATCGTCGACACTGTTCTAATTACCTGTGTTGTCCGTTCACCGCCAATCACCTTAATGATACAAATAATAACTATTGTTTTCGTTATGTACAACGTACGCATCTACCCTGCACTGTACCGTCATGGTCTGTAAGTTTTGCTTGCGCACACGTGTATGATATGCTTTAAATATTATGCTACTACGCTAACTGCACACCTACGTATGTGACTATGCACTCTTCTATTCCGTAGCTTTTACACAGATAAATACGCCACCTGCCACAACTAATTATACCTATTATCTATTACCCTGTGTAATACGCTGCTTGATTCCTTCAACATCAGCCCAGTCCATATTGTGTATTTAACCTGCCTAGGCTCGCACCACTGCTTGCTTGATCATTAGCCCACTCTGTGACTGTGTGATCTTTAGTTGGCCTGCATATATTGAATCAGCCTATTCTGTGATTCTGAGCTGCACTGCCTATTTCGAATCAGCCTATTCTGTGATTCTGAGCTGCACTGCCTATTTCAAATCAGCCTATTCTGTGATTCTGAGCTGCACTGCCTATTTCGAATCAGCCTATTCTGTGATTTTGAGCTGCACTGCCTATTTTGAATTAGCTTTTTCTGTGATTTTGAGCTGCACTGCCTATTTCGAATCAGCCTATTCTGTGATTTTGAGCTGCACTGTCTATTTTGAATCAGCTTAATATGTGATTTTGAGCTGCACTGCCAATTTTGAATCAGCCTATTCTGTGATTCTGAGCTGCACTGCGTATTTTGAATCAGCTTATTCTGTGATTTTGAACTGCACTGCATATATTGAACTAGCCTATTCTGCGAACTCAAACTGCCTCACCTATATTGGACTAGACCACTTTTGTGGCTCTTAAACATGCCCAAAACCCTCACTACTAACTGCATCTACCTGTTAATCTTGGACTAACTACTTTGTGAAGTAGAATGAACGCTATGTATACTGGAAAGAACTGGCTACACTTACAAATCCGGAATAGTTCCTGACAACCTCAAAGACGCTTGGGTCATCCCACTCCTCAAAAAACCCACTCTTGATCCAGCCAACCCGTCTAACTACAGACCGATAACGACTGTACCGTTCTTACTAAAAATACTGGACAGAGCAGCCTATTAACAAATACAGGCCTACTTAGAATCAAATAATCTCTTAGGGCTTAGGCAATCAGGCTTCCGACCGAGACACGGTACGGAAACTGCACTAATTGACCTTACCACCCAGATCCAAACCTTGAAAGACAATGGCAAACCTGCACTCCTCTTGTTGCTTGACCTGTCAGCAGCGTTTGATTTGGTTAACCATCAAACACTCTGTCACCACCTGAAATCTGCAGCACACTTCTCAGATGCCGCCACGGCTTGGATCAGCTCCTTCTTGGCAAACAGAACCATGAGGGTCTTCTCTCCTACAGATTCTGCTGAGCCTGCACCAGTACCCTGCGGAGTCCCGCAAGGCTCCTGCGTGTCCCCAACTCTTTATAATATATTCACGAAACCCCTCTTCGATATCCTTGACTTTCTGGGTGTCACGTATACCAACTATGCGGATGACACCCAGATACTCATACCTATCTCGGGTGACTACGAAACAGACAGCACGACCCTTAATGAAATCTACTCGGTCATACAAGCATGGATGGCACACCATGGTTTGTGCCTCAACAACGAAAGAACCGAGTTGATCATCCTGGGCACGCATGCCAAACTCAAAAATCTTAATCCCGCATTCAAAGCCTTTACCATAAATGGCAATCGCATCCCAGTATCAAATAACACTAAAACTCTTGGTATTTACATTGATGCTACCTTATCCTTCTCCAAGCAAACCAATGCAGTAGCTTCATCAGCCGCATACACCTGCAAGCTGATCACTGCATGCAGACCATTCATTTCCGTACCTAATTGCATTACTCTCGCTAGAGCACTAGTGCTTTCCAAAATAGACTACTGTAACGCCCTTTACTTGGGCACTAGTCACAAAAACATCAATAAACTACAAGTAGTCCAAAACAATGCCATCAGAGCTGCCCTCAACATTCCCAAAAAGGCACACATATCCGAGACCAGACGTAATCTACGCTGGCTCCCTGTCAAGCATAGAATATCACTCAAAACGCTGGCCCTTACACACAAAGCCAGCGCTAACCTTGCTCCAGCATACCTTACCAACCAACTCACACCTCACACCTCCTCTAGACCACTCAGAGTAGCACAAACTAACACCATGACCATTCCGAGATTCAAACTTCACAATTCGGGTGGAGCTAGCTTCCCTGTACAAGCTTCCAAACTATGGAACACCATCCCTGCGCCTTTACGAGCAGAACCCTCATTTAACCGGTTCAAACATAACACGAAGTGTTGGCTCCATAACTTGGACTACATGTCAGACTAACCTCTTGACCCCAGCATGACGGACTGCTGCCAGCTCACTTTGTAATTCATTGTATCTTTGTATGCACCTTCTATATTATGTTTGTTCCTAACTGTAACTGCATTGGAACTTTTTGCTGACTACATTGCTTGTACCTTCCTGTAACTGTAACGCAACTCTTTAACGAACTTACGTGCCCTTATGCCTCCGTGCCTGGATGCGCTTTATAAATAAATAAATACAAATACTACTAATCCCACTCTACATAATAATGTCCGTAATCAAATCCACACCATGCCCACTATCAGACAGAAATAATAGACTCCGAGCCAGACTAGCCAGACTTTATGAGCCTAGAATGAACTACTCTACCAATCTACATCATGACCACAAGTTTAATACCTATGGCCCCAACTATGATTCACTTTCTGGATCTGATCAGAAGGCCCTGCCAAGTATCCAAACTGCACATTTTGCCATCATATAACACCCCACACCATAACTAACCAAGCAATTAACCAAGCTAGCCCTAACCCAACTGGTAGCCAAAGACCTAAATATACGACTACCATCTCTGGAGCCTTGATTAACAAAAAATCCCTAGTAGCACACGCCACCGAAATAGCCGACCTCTTAGCCTCTAATAACCTGGACCTCCTGGCAATCATTGAATCATGGTTACATGACTCAGCCGGCCCTGCCCTTATGCTAGCCATCCCAGATAACTATCAGATACTCCGAGTGGACAGACCCAACATTAGAGGAGGCGGTCTAGCCATTATAGCCAAAACCAGCCTTGCCTTAAGACTTGCCACCCCATTACCACTAAATTCCTGTGAACTGCATATGGCCAAACTACCTGTATCCATTAATAGGACACTAACTATTCACTTGCTATATAGACTTATCCAGCCTGCTGGCCAATAATACCAAAGAGTCATCACAGATATTAATGCTGGGTGACTTCAACTTAGGCTTTAACGACCTTGAGGATAAACATGCACAATCTATAGCAACTATCCTATCAGAGCATGGACTTTCCCAAAAAGTCTACGCCCCCACCCATGACAAAGGAAGAACCTTAGATTGGGTAGCGGACCTGAATTGTACCACCACTATCACTAATATAACCCCACAACCTTGGACAGATCATCATCTGATAGACTTTTCACTTACAATAGATAAACAAATGCAAAAAACTACTGCTATAGCACTGCCTTTGCCCACCAGATGCAAAAAAGATATCACATCAGACAAATTATTCCCCCTCCTCATCCCATCTCTCAACTCGCTACCAAGCAATTCCAACCCATACCTCTTAGTAGCGGTCTTCAACAACACAATGACAAACGCCTTAGATATCATCATGCCAGCCAAACTCTGAAAAAGTAAACAGAAGGCTCATCTCAATGCCTGGTTTACACCCCATCTTAAAGAGAAAAGACTCCAGAAAAGGAAATTACAATCCCTCTGGCGTCACTCCCCCTCAGAGGAAAACAAACTACAACTAACCCACCTGGCTAACAAATATAAGAAAGAAATAATCCGTACCAAAAAAGACATATTCAACGAGAGAATTTCTAAAGCTAGCTCCAACACCAAGGAGCTCTTTGTGATCCTCCGGGAACTAGAATCCCCCATACCCTCTAGACAATGCTCCCAAGGACAAACAATGGTGTACAAGCATCCAGAATGCCCTATCGAGCAAAACAACAACTCTTCAAACAAAAATCGCTAACAAAAAATCCTCATTGGCTTTTACCGAGCCTCAAGCGCCCAGTCCCACTGAAAGACCTAATTTGCCAGCACCATTCAGATTCACCAAAGTTTCCATACTGGAAACGGAGAAAATCATCCTATCCATAAAGCCATCCAACTGTCAAGGTGACAATTGTCCTGCCCAAACAATTAAAGATGCAGCAAGAGATCTAGCACCATTTATTTCAAAACAAATTAATGCATTCTTTAAAACTAACGCAGTCCCAAAATGCCTAAAAGAGTCATGGGTTCTACCACTCCTCAAGAAACAGACTCTTGACCCCTCCATCCCCACCAATTACATACCCATCACCACAGTACCCTTTCTTCTGAAAATAATTGACAGAGTAGCCTACCTGCAAATTCAGGACTACCTCGAAGCCAACCACCTACTAGGTTCCTGCCTATCCGGCTTCAGACCACAACATGGTACTGAAACAGCGTTAATTTACCTAAATACCCAAATAGACGAGCTCAAGGACAAAGGTAAAACTGCCATGCTACTCCTCCTTGACCTGTCGGCAGCCTTTGACCTGGTGGACCATGCAGTTCTGTGCAAACACCTAGCATCGGCGGCCCATTTTTCAAGCAATGCAATAGCCGGGTCCAGTCCTTTTTAGCAAATAGGACAATGAGATTTTTCTCTCCATCGGCTTCGGCTGACCCGATTCACATCTCCTGCAGTGTCCCACAGGGATCTTGTGTCTCACCCACTATGTATAATATATTCACCAAGCCCCTATTCGACAAATTGGACAGACTGGGTGTCACCTACACTAACTACGCAGACGACACCCAGATCCTCATCCCCCTTTCGGGCAATTTTGATAAGGATACGGCCTTGGTGAATGAAATATACCTCCTCATTCAGGCATGGATGGCATCTCATGGCCTCTGCCTGAATAATAACAAAACAGAAATCCTGATCCTTGGCTCCACAGCCAACCTAAAAAAAACGAAGTCCCAACTATGCCTCATTTAATATAGATGGCAATATAATAAAAGTAGTAAATGAGGTTAAAATGCTAGGATTTTACCTCAACTCCACCCTATCACTAAAAAAACTGGTCAATTCCCTAGCTTCCTCTACTGCCTACACAGGCACACTTATCAGGGCCTGCCAACCATATCTATCTGAAGCAAGTCGCATCACCATAGCCAATGCTCTAATACTATCAAAGCTAGATTATTGCAATGCCCTGTATCTAGGAGCCAACAAATATATCATTAACAAACTACAAATACTTCACAATAATGCCTTCAGAACGGCCCTTAGTGTAACCAACAGAGAACTTATTTCCAAGTTCAGAAGAGACCACCACTGGCTTAAAATAAGTGATAGGATTTTACTAAAAACCATATCACTCACCTTCAAATGCCTAAACAATTCCACTCCCCCCATCTCACAGAAAGAATGATTAGAAAAACCTCGACCCGACCATCCAGAGCAGCCACCTCTCACTGCCTACAGACACCCAGATTCAAGTTCACCAAATCAGGAGTAGGAAGCTTCCCTATGAAAGCTGCACAATATTGGAATGCACTACCTCTAAACTTTAGGACTGATCAGTCCTATCTTAGCTTCAGACATAACTCCCTACACTGGCTACAGTCCAATGACATATGAACTTTGAACACCTGTATGACTTATATGCTTACCTGCTTATGAAAATGCCTATTCTACTGTATCATCATTTCATGTTTCCATCTAACCTTTGGATACCTGACTGTAACCTATTGTGTATCTTCCTTGCCTGTAAAGTATTGTCTCCATGTTGTAACTAAGCCTCAAGTATTCCTATCTGCTGCGCCCGGTTACCTACGGGTTTGGTGTGCATTACCAAATAAACAAACAAACAAACATATGCTTGTGGCATCCCCTCCCCCAAGAACAACCCCCATGGCCCTGTGGTTGGATTTACCCAGCACCCAAGCACGTTGTGCAGCGTGTTGTTCCATGTAGCGGGGAAGCGTGGAGTTGCGCAGCACCATTGCATCATGTGTGGATCCTGGGAATCTAGCACTGCAATGCGTTATTATCTTGCTTGCATCACACATCATCTGGACATTCAGGGAGTGGTAGAGCTTCCGGTTGCGGTACACTACCTCCACGGCATGCCGGACTACCAGCTACACATGGGTGCAGTCGAGGACACCAATGACGTTTGGCATGCCTGCCAGTGCATAGAATGCAATTCTGGTGGCATTTACCTCCTCCGCAGTCCGTGGTAGCAATAAGTGGGGCCTTGCGTGTTTCAGGAGTGCATCCAGCACCTGGTTGAGCACACAGGAGAAACATGGTTGTGAGATGCCATGCAGCTGCCCCACTGTGTGCTTGTGCCTGTGAAAGGAAGTGGAGCACAGACACTAACTTCAGCAGAGGGGGGATGGCGGTATGGATGTTGATCCGGCTGACCAGGTCATTGTGAATGAGATCCATAATTGTGTATATTGTGTCCCTGTTCAGGCGGTACATGGTGTGGATCTGTGCAGGGGTTAAGTCAAATGGACTGGCCCTTATGCGAGGGATTGGTGGCTGCCTGCCGGATACCACTGCCTGCGCTGGTGGTATGTGCTGGCCCAGTTTCACCCTCCTTCTCCTCCTGCGCCGCCTCTGCATTCCCTGGTTTAGTGCCTGCTGGAGTAGTAGCAGTGAAGGCTTGTCCTCCAGCTCCTGTACAGCAACTGCTAGTGGTATCATTTTGGACTTTGAAGGGGTGTGATGTGTGTGTGGGCTCCTTTTGTGCTGTGCCTGACTCCATTGCCTCCACCTGTGCTGATTGTGTGCACCTGTGGCAGTTTGGAACACATCAGATTGCTATTAACGCCTTTCCCGCGATGGCGGTATTACCAGCATCATAGTGACTCGTAATGATCACTTCATTACGGCAAGCCAGTGTGACTGGCACGGCTGCCGCGTGCCCACGCCCATACCGGGTAGGCGCTACCCGGTCACTATGGGTCCCTGCGGTTGCCGGTAGCACAGGCATCGTAGGTCGTAATGCACCAGTCCGATATAGTGCCGGTATTCCCTTACCGGTATCGTTATTACCGGACCGCCAACCTTGTAATGAGGCCCACTGCCTTTATGTGACAATGGAAGCTGAATCTTGTTGGTGGAGTTATGACGGCTCACTTGAGACATGTATAGCCTCATTACGATTTGGGCGGTATTCCGGTGACAAATCTGCCGGAATACCACCCAACAGAATTACCGTTACCGCCACTTGGTCTGGCGGATTTACCAGCAGATTACAAGTGGTGATGGCGGTTTAAGTCCCCATTAACTTGGAGTTCATAGGACTCCATGGGGGATTTCGGTGGAATTAGAACGGTGGTAATTCCGCTGGTGGTGATTGTGATGCTGGAAATGCGTCGGAGGGACAGGGCCTCCGTATCCTTGTCATTTACTGCTTTTTATCATGTGTTCTGTCGTGTTTTCCACGCAGGAGTTCATGTGGGACTCCTGGCGGTGCAGCTCTCTCTCTTTTGGTTTGGTGAACGGACCCGTGGGATACCCTATGACACCCATGGGTGGGGGTACAACCCTGTGCCCCTAGTGTATGTTTTTGGGCACCTGTGGGTGGCTAGCAGAGCAGGGTATGGGCTGAATTTGACACATGCGCACAGTATCCTCCATTTTGGGGATACCCCGGCCCTGCCATTGGGATCAGTTGATTCCTGATGGAAAACAAAATGGCCCCTGTGGCCTCTTGCTTTCTATTACCTATTACCTTGTTTTTCCAAAGTCCTGGGAAGCCCTGACTCTGTCCCTTCCCCCTGACTGGCTGTTGGGTGGAAGTGCCATATATGGTGTTGTTGTGAAGGCCCGGCCAGACTAGCTGGAGCCTTCCCAGTGATGTATGTTGTGGGTACCTCCTGTGGGTGGGACCCGGCTGAATAGAGTGTGTGACGAATATGCATTCTGTGTTGAGGATGTCTAGTATCTGGTGGTTGACACGATGACTGAGAAAGCCCTGCCCGAAACCGGTATGAATGCAGTTTGGAGTGTTGAATGGCTCGGTACTTGTCCCAATACACATAACTTGTTGTGAGTGTCTGGAGAGAAGTGAATGGCCTGAATACCTCGTGTGCCTGATTGGCTGCTTGCCTGCATGAATGCCCTTAGTCTTGATTGGATGCTTGAGTGTGACCCAGCGGAATGAATGGGAGATCAACAGTATATCTGGGGACCTCTCACTGCTAGGAATCGTGTTCAGAAGCTGAAGTCCACTACGACGAGTAACTGGAGTAACTGAAGCTTGACCTTGAAGCCCTGCTGGACGAGAAGAATTGCTGTTGCTCTCCTTCACAATCTGAAAGCTGCTGTGTCTCCAAGGACTGACCCAGAGAGGACCTGGTAAGGCGCCCTCTTCCCGTAGACAGACCTACAACAGGCTGCTGACCCGAGACCGGGACTGCCGTGGAATCTCAAAGAGAAGCACTCGGACTGTTGTCGGCCACTGTTGGTGACTGCTGTCGCTGACCAGAGCCTCCGTGCTCCCGTTTGCCTAAGAACTTCATTTTGATCATCGGACGCTCTCATCTGCTTCGTCGCCCGCTTTATCCCGCTGGAGAAGGCCCGAATGTCGACGCGCCGAGGAGCATCCGCCGGTGGGTTTCCCGCCACTTAAAGACCACAGAGACACGGACGACTCAACGCCCTTGCTGGGCCACAGTTCTTCATCATCTCTTTGCTGCCCAGAACTATCGTCACCGAGGTGCCCCGCACGCCTCTTCCTTGCAGGACGCCAATGCTCTGTCATCGACGAGCACCGCTAGGAACGAAGCTGCCACTTCGCTGCCGTAGTTCAACCTGTTCTCCGTCGGACGTTCGATGACCCGTGACTCCTGCCTTAAAGGGAGGGCACTCAAGAAGGGCCGTCAATTCCCCGAACCCGAACGCCGAGTTCCTCGACGCCTCTCGACGATCCGTGGCTCCTGCTTTAAAGGAAGTCACTCAAGAAGGATCGGTCAACGCATCTTCGGAGAACTCTACTCCACCAGGTGCATTGGGGAGGTAAAAACTTAATAGGAGGAAATAAGACTATTGAACAATATATGGACTGGGCTTGTGCTATATATCTTTATTTACAGGTTGCCCAAGTGGGGGGATCTCCACACAGAACTGTGCCTAGCGGTAGGGGTCAGCATTCTGCCTATTGTTTCAACCATCTTACGTTCCTGCCTATCTCTATTGCTGGTTTCCTCGTTATTGATCTGTGTTACATTTTAACCGTACAGTTGATGCACTTTAATGAGATTCGATAACATTGGTGGTACCACTTTAGAATTGTATATATTTATCATTATTGACTTCCGAGTACAAAGTGCGTTATTGTGATCGTGTACATACCCTTGAATATTAATTATATAAAGACTGTGTTTTCAGTAATACAGTGTGTGGACATTCCTTTGTGGGGACTTGGGGACTACACTGTACTTAAGAACCAGCCCGCATCACCTCCTGAGAAGCTAGGCCTTGATTGCTCGTCCATTGCTACCTTATAGAGAATCTTGGCTGGGGTCTTCTGTGCCTCTCCTCTACCGTATAGAGAGCAGAAGTACAGACACCCCCTACCAGTCTTTACAGTGATTCCACTGATTTTGCTGATTTTTCAGCAGAAAGTGAGAGGATTTACCTCCAGCTGGACGTACTTCCCCCATTCCAGGACCAAACACGTAATATGGCGGTGCAGGAAAAGTGGCAGTAATTCCGTTACAGCAACTTCTTTCCTACATACTCATAATGAACCCCACATGTTACGTATAACTACAGTCCAGGGAGAAGCAACTAATCATATACCTGTTCTCTTAAGTGGTTTGTACCAATTTCCACAAGATGAGTTAGCCTTTAAAAAGGTAAAACAAGGAGAAGGTTGTCCCTGCATTATCTTGATAATACCATGATTGTAACTAAGCGCAGAGGTAATAGAATGCAAATGATGGATGCACTTCTAACACTCAAGAATTTGATAATTGGCAGTCACTTTGTACCTTTCTTCCCAGTTATTCTTTGCAATGACAATGACCATTGCATCAGCCTTATTTCTTGGAGTACCCTTCGATTCTCCCAGCTCTTCGAAGAAGAGGGCCTTATGGCCAACATTCATTCTTAGGCCCAATTCCTAATCAGTGCATTGTTAGAGAATAAATCTTCAATGGCCATAGCATTTTAAAAAAAAAAGTTTTATTAATAAATGCACTGCAGCACTTTAAGCCTGACAATATTTTAACTGCATTGATCATAACCCACTTTAGAACGCATCTCCAACTTTACTCGAAAGCTTTGCGAGAATCCTCAGAGTTAGCAAAACCTAGGAATCTGAGGCATGCAGCGATTACATCAACCACTACTCAGCAGTAATTATCCTGGTCAGACCACTTTTATGAATGGTCAAGTCATAACCCAAGCAAGATTCAATTGCTCACCTCTCAGTGCGGTCACGGCCAGGTGGCTGGGTACAACCGCTGATAACTCATGTCTGTTGTGTGGTGTTGCTAAGAAAGATCTGCTTCACTGTACCCTTTTTGCTCGGGCATATGCCCATGTTAGAGCTACTATAATAATTCCTCTTCTTAGAAATAAGGGTTTTGCTCAATGTTGTGTTGCTCTTTTTCAACCTATTGATGGTGGTCTCCCCAATGTTAGGATGGACAATGCTAGCTTTTTTTAAACACCTTTAAGAGTAGAAAAGACTGTTGGTGTCCTTATGAATTGGGATTATGTGCTGCTATAAACACACACTAGTGGCATTTTATCATATTGACTGTAGAATACGCATGACAGTTACTATTTGGGTCTTGCTTACAAGTTTAAATCGGTGCTCTCTTGCTAGGCTAGCTTTTATGGCCTAGAGGCCTCTTGAAGATGTGACTGTGTGCCACAATAAATACCCACTATTTGTACCTTGTCAATAGTTGATTTGCAGAATTTGCATGCCATTAAGCATTTGTGTTCTGCTTGCATGTTTTAGATCTGTGTTTTCTTTTTAGGTAAACTCTTATGGCGTTGAAGCCAAAATAAAGCATCATTAAAATAATTTCTAAGCTCAGACTCTGAAGCCTGGTGGCGTTCTCTCATGGATGGATGAAAAACCACAACACGTAATTGCTATGGTCAATTTTCTAGCCGAAGTATTGCCAGTGTCACCTTATAGATCGAGTCCCTCAACGACCATGGCTACACTTACGTTTTGCTTCTTTTTTTTTTCTTTTTTCTTTTTGTTTTCTTCTGTTTTCCATTTCTTGTCTTACTTAAGTTGGTTTGTCTGTTGAGAAGCATGTTGGTAATGAGAATTGTACCGTACTTAGTTTTAGGTTGTTGCTAAAAAAATGGTTGTTTCAATTTTAATGCAAATAATTAAAAATAAATTAAAAAATAAATTATTTTAAAAAAACGTTGAGTATTGTTGCCTTCCAAGAATAATGCGTGGTAGAGGACATTATTCTTGATGAGAGATGTACCCTTTCGAAGCAAATGGCAAAAGGCAGATTGGGGTGTCCAAAATTTAGCATGAAAATTTCACTTACATGACTTGACTAATTTGCATGTTCCTTCAGCTAACACTTGCAGGCACGACCACCTGGAATTTTCCCTACAGGTATGAGTGTGCTCCACTAATTATTCACCTATAAGACCACGCTGGGCAAGTCCCTAATTTCTCATTAACAAATATGATCAAAAACTTAGTTGAGTATTATTGTGATAGTCATCAGGTCCTGGTGGTGGTTGCCCATGCTTTTAAAAACATGTCATAACATGTGTGGTAGTGGCTGGGCTAATCTGTTTGGGGCACTTGGCTTTTGTACGCTGAATGATCATTGTCACGATATTACCCTGGTAATTATACAAGAGTGTCCCCTTATAGTGCCAATATCATCAAAAATGTTTTTGTACACACATCACTATTTAATATCGAGTTGGACTTGTGCATCATCCCTTGTGAGGAAAGTGATCACTGCCCACTCTTACTAACTATTGGGATTCCAGAACCACAGCTTCAAATGGGCAATATAGGTTATATTGAAGTTATCCTGGGGAAAAATAGAATTAGCTGTACCCATACTAAGTTAAAGAAAGCCAATGATAGATTGGTTGATATTGAAATTGCTTACCCTAAAGGATTTAGCTGGAGGAAATTGGTATGTGGTCTTTCCATCGAAAAGGTTTCCAACTAAATCTTTTCCAATGAAAATTATCCATCAATAAAATATGCATTGAATGCATATATCGGTGGGATAAAGGGTTAATTTTCACTGGGGTGGGTTTTTAAGGGTAAAAAACAGGGGATTGTGGGGACCCCCACCCAAAAACAAAAAATCCCAAAAAATGCATTTGATGCAAACATTTTTGATAGATACTTTTTGTTGGAAAAGGTTTCGTTGGAAACCTTTTCGATGGAAAGAACATAAACCGAGGAAATGGACTCATATTTTCAATGAAATTAGTGTTTTATCCATTGATACTGCAGAGCTTGAACAGAATGAACTGATCATCCTTGCTACTCAGAATTTGGAGCCCTATCCTGAAACAGTTAAAAGATTCACTAATGAACTAAGTCCGAATAGATCATTGGCTACTATCAAATCTCATGGCTCTACTGTTACTACACACAAACAGCAATTCAATCATAAAATATGTGATGCCAAAAGGGCACTGATGTGTTACATGCATCACCATACTTGCAGGCTCCGAAACAAACTTTTTAGATCTAGAAGAAGAAAACAAAGTAGTATACTAGATGGCTGAAACAATATTGCAAAAGATATGAAATGTGCCCAATCGTAAGCACTGATCAACGATGCTAGAAATAATGGATGCCAATCCTTCTGGAAATTGGCTAGACCCACCCTTGTCTCACAGCCTATGGTTGCAGGCACCTCAAAACAGGATTGCGAAAAAAATATTGCCTCTACTATTGGTCAGAAAATTCAATTCAAATCCCTTTTCGATTTAACTAATGCAAAGTGGTTGTTTACTTTCCAAATAGCAGACTTGATTGCTTTCATCTCTTCTTTAAAGAACTCTTGTACGCCTGCCCCGGCTGGGGTGTGTAATGTTCTTATCAAGCTAACCCCACAGTGGTAGGCCCATAAACTTTATGAAATGTTTAAGTCCATCAGCTATACTAATCTAATATAATCTTCTTGGCGGGAAAGCATTGTTGTCCAGGTGCATAAAAAGGCTCCCGCAATATTCCTAAAAATTACAGGATCTTCTTAGCCATACTCAAAGCCTTGAGAGCTTCTTGCAAGTACTGCTATCTGAGCTAGGTAGCTAGGCTAGTGCACATAATATCATCCCATTGAAACAGACAGTTTTTCGCAAAGCTATGAGCTCTCCCATTAACATATTTCACTTAACAACCATGGTTGAAGCTGCTTGGCACATAGGAGGACAGACTACGTATGTAGCCTTTATCGATTATAGTGCCGCTGTCAATTACATCCAAAGGGAGTATCTTTGGCGCAAACTTTACATCTGTGGTATTCCCAATGGCCTTCTCGAATTGATGATTGTCTTATAATCTGATACTAGCATTAACTGACCCGATCTGGGAAAACCACAGACCTTTGTTGATCGTAAGCAGTGGCGTATTCTGTCCCAATATTATTTAAACTTTTTTTAGCAGACCTCTCTGAACACTAGGTGGATGCGATACATATCCTCCTAGGCTAGGAGATTATTTTGGGTACAGTAACTTTAGACATTTTAGATAACACTCCCCAAGGGCTGATGAACCTGTTTACTAAACTAGGCTCCAATTCTGAACCAAAATGACTCAACTTCAATGTCAACAAAACTAAGGTTATAAAATTGAGCCCAAACAAATTGAAGTATAAAAACAGGTTCACGTGGATCATTGGCTCGCAACCTATTGATATTGTGCTGCAATATGACTATTCGAGGGTCACCTTTGATGACAGATTATCCTGACAGACTCATTTAGAAAAAATAGAAAGAAATGTTCAACAGTATTTCGGGGCCATTAGATGTTTTCCTGGAAACCATGGAGGATAGTCTCTTAATTCTATTTTGAAAGTTTACAAGGCAAAGATACTGACAATATTACTATATGGTGGCGAAGTCTGGGGTAGAGGATTTGAAACTAAGATCATGAAAGTGAAAGTACTTGTCTTAAGTCCTATTAAATTACCCAAAGCATCTATCGATTGAATTTATCTATCTTGAGTTTGGTCTTAATTGTCTCACCAGCTCAATGAAATTAGGAAAGCTCAATTTGTATGTATTGGAAATAATTTAACACTACTCTGTATACATTACCGCATCTTATTTATGTATCTATGTTATACAGAGCTGCCTGTCTAAGTCACACCTGTTTGCTTTCGTTGGCAAATTAATCTTACAGAGTGTCCATGCAGCTCTATATTGACCCTGTGGATGTCTCTCTTGAACAATTTAAGGCAATTATAAAAACAACGTTTAAGTGCCTTAGACTTTGAACAAAACGTGACTAAGTTAGCGTGGAAATCCTTAAGCCATGAATACATAGCAGAAAACCAAGGCTATAGCAAGCCCCCATTCTACTTACTGGAGTGTCCTCATAATTGTATTGTTCATAAATATATGAGAATCACATTTACTGCTGTTAGCTCACTAGAGGTATTGGGGTGTGAAGGACTGGAACGAGATTTCCAACTTTACAAACTATGTGGAGAAAAGATGCTGGAAACTGCTAAACATAAGTCACTAATATGTGACAGCCTGGTTGAAATCAGAAGAAAGAATGAGGGCCTCATTATAACCTTGCCTGTCCGGACGCAACAGTGCCATTAAGCTTACCAGCACCGTTGTTTTGTGCACCTCTGTTACCAAGTGGAAGAGCTTTAGACATTGCGAACTACCATTCCGGTAATTAATATGGACAGCTTTTACAGGGTTCTGCCAACCTTTGGTTCACCAGATGTGTTGGATTGCAACTACCATCCACCCTAGTCAGCATAATCAAAGTGAAAGGATACCACGGACACGGTACGGAAGGTTAAGTTTTTTAATCTGCAGAGCTCCCCGGAGCCCCAACACTACACTCTACAGTTTCAAACTTCCAACCCTCTCTCGCTGGTCACGCGGCTCTCCCAGCATACGATCCAGAGAGTCCGCGAGACCAGCTCGAGAGCAACATTCCAAACATAAGCTCTACACATCTTTCCCCTTATGCAAAAATAACTTATAAGAACTAATTATACGAAAACCTACATTATTTCTATTACATTTTTCACATAACCAAAACAGTCCTAAAATAGAGATATGCTATGCATACAAAATTAATTCTTGAAATTTGAACATTTAATTATTGAATTACTTTCCATATGAATGTTAAGTTTCAGTTTCATAATCTCTCATCCTCACAGGCTTTGACCTATGCCTATGTGAACCTTCTTCATTCACTCTTACATCTGTATCCTTCTTTTCCACATTCACATCCACCATTCCCCCTTTCACTTCCTCATCAGCAATCTTTCCTTCACCTCATCTTCCTCTTTCTTATTCTTGTCCACACTCTCTCTTCTTCCCTTCAATCTCTCCTCCAATGTATCCTCTTTCTCAATTCTCGCTCTTGCCAACCTTCCTTTTGACCAAACTTCCCCTCCCTCCAAGACAACAACATTGCTTTTAACCGCACATATCTTTTTTGGTCCTAAGAACTTACTTTCCACACATTTGTTCACCAACCTTGGATTTTTAACATACACCATCTCCCCAACCTTCCACTCCTGTTCTTTCACCCTCATCCTGTCATCAAACAGTTCATTGTTTCTTTCCTGATTCAATTTAATTAGTCTCATTATTTGATCACGATCCACACTGACCACCTTGGCCATCCCTAGCCATCCTGGACAAAGCCTTGTACCAGGTTCCCTGCCTTTCATTGACACAAATGGAGATCCACCAGTTACAGAGTGTGGTGTAATGACGTAACTCCATGTTAACATCCTCAACACCTCCCTCCATGGTTGTCTTGACTTAATTGCCAACTGTAGGCCCCCTTTCAGATACCTGTTGTTTCTCTCAACCAGACCGTTCGCCTTGGGATTATACAGTGCAGTCCTTGTGTGTTTTATGCTGTAGCCCGCCAGAAAACTCCTCATTGCCACGGACACAAATTGTACTCCATTATCAGACACAATTTCCTCTGGAACACCCTCCTTAAGGAAAACTTTTTCCAAGAAACCAATCAACTCCTAAGTTGTTACTTCTTTCACTGCTTCCCATTTGAACCATTTAGAATGAAAGTCTACTACCACCAATATAAATTTAAATCCTTCTCCCAGGCCGGTCACCGGGCCCATAATGTCCACTGCCAACTTGTTCCAAGGTTGATCTGGTATCACATTAGGTATTAATGGGGCCTCTCTTACCACTCTGCACTTGTCACTTGTTTGACAACTCCAGCAATCTTTAACATACCTTTCAGCACTTTTGTCAATTCCCGGCCACCAATAGTTCTGCCTCAACTTCCTTTTCATGGCAGCTTCCCCTGGATGTCCCTGATGTGCTAATCTCACCAAAACCAACCTAATTGGCTGAGGGGGAACCAAACACCTAACCCTCCTCAATCTGCCTTCACACAAATTCAATTCATCCCTTATCTCCCACCATGTATTGAATTTATTGTCCAAAACTTTTTTATCTGGCCACCCTTTCACTGTCCATTCCTTTACAAGTTTGAGGTCCTCATCAGACTCTTCTTCTAGTGTCCACTCTTCTCTACTGACCGCACATTGTATTTCCGCCACCACTGACTCCTCTTCTACTTCTCTTTCTTCTACCCCGTTTCTTTCCATTGGTAGCCTGGACAGGCAGTCCGCCACCACATTTCTCTTTCCCGGCAAGTAGCTCACATCAAAGTTAAAATTGTGAAGTCCTAAACCCCACCTGCTTATTCTTGGAGAACCCAAAGCCCACCTTCCACTTTCAAAGAGCTGCACCATGGGTTTGTGGTCTGACCTGACCACGAATCTTCTCCCCCACAAGAAATACTTAAAATGGTTTACAGCCCAGAACATAGCTAATGTTTGCCTTTCAATGACGGAATATTTACATTCTGCTCCTCTTAGCGTCCTAGACGCAAATGCAATAACTCTCTCTGTATTGTCTTTGTCATGCTGCACCAACGTTGCCCCCAAAACCAACATACTCGCATCAACCACCAACACACTTCTATCCTTACAATCAAATCTTCCTAAGGATGGTGCTGCATTCACTGCTTTTTTAATGCACTCAAAAGCCACATCACATTCTGTTGACCATTCAAATCTCACACCCTTCTTAAGTAACATTCTAAGAGGAGTTGACACTTTGGCAAAATCCTTCACAAATCTGTGATAATACTCAGCCAACCCTAAAAATGATTTGACTTGTTCCTTATCCTTTGGTACCGGTGCATCTTTCAATGCTTCCACTAGATTCCTCTTCGGTCTCACTCCCTGCTCATCAATTTCATGTCCCAGATACTCCACTCTGCTCACCGAAATCTTACATTTGCTCCTTTTCACCGTTAGCCCTGCCTCACCCAATCTGTTCAACACCTGTTTCAACACTTCATCATGTTCCTTAGTGGAACTAGCATATATCAGAACATCATCTTGGAACACAATAATGTTTTTTACTCCATCCAGTACTGTCTCCATTACCCTTTGGAATACCGCCGCCGCCGAGGCGAGTCCAAATGGCATCCTACAGTACTTATATGTTCCAAATATTGTAATAAATGCTGTCAAATGTTGACACTCTTCCTTCAATGGAATCTGATGGTACACCTGAGAAAGGTCAATGACTGAAAATACTTTGGCGTTGTTTAGTACAGATAATTTATCACCAATTATCGGCAGGGGATGTCTATCAACCAGGATGCTTCTGTTAAGATCCCTCAGGTCCACACAAAGTCTAATGTCTCCACTCGCCTTTGCAGCCACCACCACCGGCGACAACCACTCTGAGCTTTCACTTTTTTCTATTATTCCCTTTTGAAGCAATGACTCCACCTCCACCTTCAGTTTCTCGCTCAACTCATGAGGTACTGGCCTCACCTTATGCACCGTCGGGCTCGCGCCCGCCTTCAGCCGAATTTGGTGCTCAAATCCTTTCAACATACCCAATTCATCTTTGAATACCATGGGATACTCCTTCTCCCACTTGTCCTTCACTTCGGCCACATCAATAGGTCTCTCTGCATTCGCTTGGATTCTGATCCCTAATTTCCATTGCTCACCCCACCCCAGGAGTGATGACCCTTCTTGTGTCACATATATTTCCGATTCGCAGCTCCTTCCTTTATATTTTATGGAGGCCTGGAACATCCCTACCACATCAATCTTCACGTTTCCATATGCATAAGGCTCAATGTTGTGTTCTTTCAACAATTTCACGTCTCCCTGCATGCAACTCAGAAATGTTGCCCTTGACATTAAAGTCCATGGTGAACAACTGTCCACCTTCATGGTCACTACTCTCCCGTTGATCATGAACACATCTGTGGGTGCACCTCCTTTGCTTGACACCTCAGAAATCTCTAGCACATGCTTTGTCCGGCTGCACAGTTCCATTTATTGATCCTCTACTTGTTCTGGTACTTTTCCTCCTATTTCAATGTTCTGCACCACGCCTGATTCCCGACACACCCTCGCGAAATGGCCCTTCTTCTGGCATTTCAAACACGAGATATTCCTGACGGGACAAAACATACTTGTGGAAATGTGGCGGTTGCTCCCACACTTGTAACATCTTATTTCCTTGTTTGCGACAATCTTACGGAAACCCTTCACTGCAGCCACTTCTCCTTCTCGCTTGTCTCCCTTCATGGTAGACATATATTTATGGGTTTGTTCCATACGCCTTGCTGTATCAATGGCTGATTCAAGTGATGCATCCTTTGATAATAGTCTTTCCTGTATTTTCACATTATTCGTGCATCTGACCAATTGGTCTCTTATAAGGGAGTCTGTGAGCAGGCCAAATTCACATGTATGGCTCAATGACCTTAGTGCCGCAATAAAGTTCTCCACTGGTTCCTGTGGATCTTGTACCCTTTGGAAGAACTTATGCCTCTCAAACGTTAGGTTTTTCTTAGCCTCAAAATGGATCTCCAATTTTCTTTCTGCGATTGAATATTGGTCGATTTCACCTTGGCTTTGCTGCACGAGATCAGGCAATCCATCATAAACACTTCTGCCCTCAGTTCCTAAGTTATGGAGCAGGATAGCTTCCTTTCTCGCCGCGGCAAACTTATCACCCCTATTGCAATCAGGTAAGTGTCAAACAACTTTTTCCACCTGTCCCATCTTATTGGTGGAGTGCTGGGTTCTGACAGGAATGGGGGTGGCGGTGACATACTCGCTGCAGCCATAATTGTGTAGTATAGGCAAATTTATTCAACACTATGCTTTATATGCACAGTTGCACCCTAGATGTATCCTCTTGTTACACCTTATTTATTCTTATCAGTCTTCTTATAATCTCTGCCAGTATTCCTGTTATACTGGCTCTGTGGCTCCTCCCTTTACACTGTCCAAATCTTCAAAAGTACTCTCCGTAGACTTAACAGTCATTAGCCTAACAATAACCTTTATGCAGGTTTTCTCCTTAGGGTGGCACTTCACCCTTTCTTAATAATTTGTTAGGGATCCTGTAGATATCACTGTTTTCCTCTTGAAAGTGCCTTCCCTTCAGGTTATTCACTTTTCCAATAATTCCTCTAGGTGGCACTTCTCCAATAATTCCTCTAGGTGGCACTGTATTTGTATGTGCCTCCTCTGCCTCTTGTTGTCCCCAGTCCCCTCTCCCCCTTCGTACTTCCTCCTCACCTCTATGAATTCAGGGGTCTGGGAAATGCAGCACCAACCGGTTTCTCTTGGTGAGGTGGGGAGAGTGAAGAGCTCCTGCTCCCCACTCCTCCTCCGCCGCGGAGACCGTCTCCCTGGAGCTCCGAAATTCCGCTGCTGAGACAGTCCCCCTGCGGCCGCCGCGGAGACCGTCTCCCTGCAGCTCCAAGTCTCTGCTGCTGAGACCGTCCCCCTGCGGCCCACACACCTCTCTCCCTGCTACTCGATCTTCTGTAGCTGTGGGGATCGGCACATTGGAAGTCCCGACACTATGCTCCGTGTCACAGGAACACTCCGCTGGCTCCATGGCGAGCTCCGCTCCTTGTCGCCATATGAAAGGATACCACGGACACGGTACGTAAGGTTAAGTTTTTTAATCTGCGGAGCTCCCTGGAGCCCCAACACTACACTCTACACTTTCAAACTTCCAACCCTCTCTCGCTGGTCATGCGGCTCTCCCAGCATATGATCCAGAGAGTCCGCGAGACCAGCTCGAGAGCAACATTCCAAACATAAGCTCTACACAAAGGTAAGGGATCTATGGGGTCTCAGTCCAAAACATCTGGGGACCCTTACATGCGAGTACTAAAAACAGGAGGAAGCTGTCATGGAGCGCTATATCAACATGTTATATTATTATTACTCTCCTCTTTCACCACTTGTGAGAGCAGGTGGAGGCGATTGCATAGAGAACCAGATTCAGGGGGACAATCACTGTCCAGAGCTCTGGGTACATGTTTATCTCATGACACCAATGAATGTACAAACGCCAAGCTTTGAATTCATTGCCTAGTTCATTGCTCCATATATTTAGGTGCACAAAAGCTCAGACCTAAAAGAAAAAAGGTATCTTGAATTCGACATGGTCTGCTCATGCTTGTACACCCATGATTCAGGGGTGTTTGCCATGTTCACCGCTCTCCAACGTGGCACTTACAACAGGTGTAGAACATCTTGAGATGATTGATCAGGCCTACTGTGACACTCAGAACGTTTGTTGAAGACTTTTGGTCATGCATCCCTTTCCCAGGTGTGGACTAAGAATAAAAAGCCACCCTAGAATTTTATTTTTCAAAGTGGCCCCATATTACACTGTGCAACTGAAAGTAGCAGGCAAAACCTACAATTCTAAGGAAGATTTGGGTGCTCTCTGTCCAAGAACATTTGGAAAAATGGGTCCAAATGATTAATTTTAAAAAACATTTGTCAATATGTATAGGGATAAAAAATTAGTACAAAGTAACTAAAATGACATTTAACATCATTTTTTTTAGAAAGAGGAAAAACACACTGGATGAGGAGAAATTGAAGAAAAGGGGTAGGCTAACTACAAGAGAGGGTAAGAAGAGCAAAAAAGCAGGGCAGCATCAACCTTAGTTTGCTGATCTAGCATGTTTGACTGCCCTAAGGCCCCTCCATATGCCAAAGCGTACGATAATGCAGTGGGGAGTTGTAGTGGGTGCCTAACTGTATTTATGATTATTAGGTGATTGAGAAAGTGTGTTCAGAGTCATTGCTCGTAAATGGGAATGGAATACACTTGCTAAGGATCTGCTTGTCTTGGTGCTAACCTTTAAAGTCATCTCAGAGAGTTCATATCTGTGCGAAACTCTGCCAAATTTGCAATCATTGCCTGCAGAGAACGAAGATGATGATGGGTTTGTGTAACAATGACCTCATTGTGAAGTACTCAATCCCTGACAGAAAGTGAATGATGACTAAAAGGTATGTCGAGTGTGTTTGAGGAGAGTCTAGACTAACACCTGAACACTCACGCCAGAAAAAATACATTTAAAAGGTATGTTTTATTCTTTTCTGGCAAGATCCAGAAAACAGGAGGCTGTAGCGGCGATGCAGAGGTGGTGGACTCTGATGATGATGTAGGGGTAACCAAGATCCCTGGTTTAATAATTGGATGTGCTTCAGGGACCACAAGGAGCGTCTATTGCAGCGTGGTCAGTGAGCATATTGTTATAACTTTATATTAATAAAGCACTTTCAATAACATACGTCTCTCGGCAATTGTAAATAACACCTACCACTATGCAGATCAGTAGTCTTGTAAGAGAAGAAGGAGAGTCTCACCTAGAAATCCCTCCACCACCCAGCCAAAAGGCTAGGCAGAAGTGGAGTCTCTAGGGAAAACCCCAAAAGGGGAAAAACCCTGCGATGGGCTGCTGGGGTGCGTGGACTTCTGCAGGCAGCTGGTGATGGTATACACGCTAGTTTTAGTGCAGACCGGAATGCTCTTGTGAAGAATTCTAATGAAGACAGAGTAAGTGTAAGATAAGTATGAGTAGAAAATATCTCAAGGTTTGTTGAAAGTCAGAGGGTAAAAGAAAGGGGCTTACCCTGGCAAGACTAAACACTTCTTGATCTATGTTATTCAATCCGATGGTAGCAGCTGGTAAAGAACCTAATGGAGCATAGGGAGAATAAGGATATGCCCTAACGTATCTTGACACTATCGAAATGAGGAAAGACCGTTTAATGAGGTAGAAGAATGGAACCTTACCAATATGCAGTTGACCAAAGGAAGGATATCAGATTATGAATCTTGGACTCGAAGACTGCAGAGGATTTCTAAGGCTGAGTCCTAATGCTTGAATAGGAAACAACAATAGGGTTAAACGCGTGCTGAAAAAGACTGCATGAGGAAAACAACTCTATCTAAGTGGATCTACACACCAATGGCAGCTGGGGAAGTTGCTGACGATTGAGAATAGCTTCCTTTAGTTTCACAGAGTTTGAAGGAGGATCGAGGTATCTAATATTCCAGAACGAGGGGAAAAAGAAATGATTTAAAGGATGCGAAGTGAAGAAAGTCTAGCGAACACAGTGCAGATAAAGATTCAAAATTGTAGAAGTGAGAGAACTTACGATGCGCAGCACGACTCTGCTTAGAGAAGCAACGCCTAGTTCCGAAGTCTGGGTAGCCGAATATTTGATTCCAGAAGTCGGGGGCGTGGCTACTCGCTCAGCATGAGAAGCGAGAGACACTGTCGAGCTGCTCACAGTTCCCGGCTCCTCCATGTTGCGAGTACCGAATCCGGGCAAAACCGCGGGTATTGGCACACGGGAAAGTGAAACAGCAGAACCCAGCTGGAGAGATGTAACAGTATGCCCCTTCTTAAAGTCACTATCCCCTGGTTTATCGGGGTGCTTCTTGTGAAACAGTCTGATTAGTCGTGGAACGTGAATGCTGGATTCAGATTCCCAAGTTCGATCGGCTGGGGTGTACCCCATCCAAGCCACCAGGTACTGTAGTCTTCCACGATGAATGCGTGAGTCACATAGATCTGCGACCTCGTATTCTGGATCGGTATGAAGCAGAACTGGTGGAGGACGCGAGGAGACCACAGGATGGTAGACACTTCGTATATCTGGCTTTAACTGAGAAACATGGAATACCGGATGTATCCGAGCCCTTGTTTTGGGTAATTTGAGTTTAAATGCTGCTGCTCCTACAGCTGAGATCACCCGAAAAGGGCCCATGAATCTAGGTGAAAATTTGGAAGGTTTAAGATGTCTGGGTAAGAATCGGGAGGATAACCAGATCCAATCTCCTGGTTGTATATTAGGAGCTGTAGTTCGGAGACGGTCGCCTATCTTCTTTGTTCTTTCCTGAGTAATCTTGATTGCCAGAGATGCTGCGTGTTGACCCCAATGTATCCTTTCCAGAAGAGTCTTTACGTCGGGACATCTGTCATCAGTAAGTCTTTTGTCTGGAAACGAGACAGGGTGAAATCCGTAGGAACAGAAGAAAGGAGAGGTCTTGATCGCTGAATGGTAAGCATTGCTATACACAAATTCAGCGATAGGTAGTAAACGTAACCAGTTGTCTTGTGCGGTTGAGATATAACTCTGTAGATATCCTTCTAGAGTCTGATTTAATCTCTCAGTCTGACCATTGGTTTGAGGATGGAAACTGGAACTTAAAGCCCGAGTGATACCCAAAATTTGACAGAACTGTTTCCAATATCTTGACGTGTACTGAGAGCCTCTATCAGAGATTATAGTCTCCGGTAGACCGTGAAGAGAAAAATTCCGGGAGATGAATGTTTGTGCCATTTGGGACGCTGAAGGAAGACTGGCTAGAGGTAAAAAAGGAGCCAGTTTGGTGAATGAATCGATGACTACCATAATAGTCGAGCATCCTTCAGAAATAGGTAGATCTCCAATAAAGTCTGTTGAACTAATCTGTCAAGGTCGTGTAGGTAACAGCATCCTGACCAGAGCTCCGAAGGGAGAATGTCTTGGGCTCTTATTTTGTAGACAGACTGGACATGACTTGATGTATTTAAGAATGTCACTCCTCATCGAAGGCCACCAGAAATACCGTGAGATCAATTCACGGGTATTAACATTACCCCTATGCCCTGCAGATTTGGAGTCGTGACACATGCTTAGCATTTCTTTCTGTAAGGATTTAGTGGGTACGTAGACCTGTTGACCATAGAAATAACACCCTTCCTTTTTAGACAAATATCTTAATTCTTTCTTTGTTAGCCCCTTCAGTATGGAGGGACCTGAACGCTGTTCCAGACGTTTGAGGAAATCAGTTGATTTGCAGCTTTTTGCAACGCTCATAATACTGCAGGGAAAGATTGGTTCTGGCTTTACTGGAAATTGATGAGTGATCTCTTTACGTGATAAAGCATCAGCTTGTAGATTACATTTCCTGGGTATGAAAGAAAATACGATCCTGAAGGGGGAGAAAAAATGTGCCCATCTCGCCTTTCGGCTGTTGCATATCTGGGCATATTGAAGAATCCTTAAGTTTTGATCTTCAGTGCGGACCAAAACTGGATGTTGTGCTCCCAATAATAAATGTCTCCATTCTTCAAAAGCCCTTTTGATCACCAATAACTCCTTCTCGAGAACTGTATAATTCAATTAAGCCGGTGATAGAGTTTTGGATAGGTATGCGATGGGCCGTTCCAACCCCTGATCATCTTCCTGCAATAGAACCGCTCCCAAAGCGTACTGAGAGGCATCCGTCCTGAGAATGAAATGGCGTGACTGATCCGGAGTCATTAGTATGGGTGCAGAAGTGAAACTCTTCTTTATAGCGTTGAAAGCCTTTTGCGTTTCCTCGTTCCAGACATAAGGAACTCCCTTTTTCAATAGATTGGTTAAAGGCTGAGTAAGGGCCGAAAAGTTGGGGATAAATCAGCTATATAAGTTTGAGAATCCAACAAAACGTTGAATCTCCTTAATAGATCAAGGAATTGCCCAGTTTTTAATGGCCATGATCTTTTCTGGATCCATCGTGATGCCTTGGGCCGATAGAATATATCCCAGATATGTCACATGAGGCTGATGAAAAAAGCATTTCTCAAGATTGCAGAATAAATGATTACTCTGAAGTCTGTGTAATACCTCTCTGACATGAGATTCATGTTCAGAGATGTCTATAGAGAAAATCAGAATGTCATCCAGGTACACGATGACGGTGTGTAACAGTAAATCAGAAAATAGATGGTCCATAAATCTCTGGAAGACTGCCGGGGCATTGGACAATCCAAAGGGCATAACTTGATATTGAAAGTGGCCAAATGGTGTCCTGAAGGCCGTCTTCCATTCGTCGCCCTTTCTAATCCTGATAAGGTGGTAATCACCCTTTAGATCTAACTTTGTATAGATGAGAGCTCCCTTGACAGCTTCCAGAATATCTGGAATACGGGGCATCGGGTACCTGTCAGGGATGGTGATTCTATTTAAAGGAGAGTTCCGGGACTTTTTTTTTATTATCCCTACGGTTCGGCCATGTGTTTTTAAGCATAACTCGGTAGATCGTAGAAAACTTTCCTATGGACCTTACCCGACTTTTCGTCCATTAACGCACTCGAAATCAGCCGCCATTTTCTGATAATCCTATCATTTCCCCCCATCGCCCTGGCTCACCTGCTTTTGCGGCACTAAATCAAATCCCCCGCCCCTGAAACAGACTTTATCAAAACATTCATATTCCCCGCCTCTATCCGTGACGTGACTGTGCTGCGTAGGCAAATGCGCCCAGGCGTCTTCTACGCGACTCCACACAGAACCCGGAAATCAACACAGATCAGCTCACAACACAGCGCGCCACAATTCGGAATATGAAACTGTACTTTTAAATCAAACCTCAAGATTGTAAATTTGGTAAAGTACATTTATTTGACATCAAATGTTTAGAGAATATTCAGCGATTTTCATTTTTATTTGCTCACGTTCCAAAAAGTTTGTTTTGAGGCACGCGATGTTCCTTTGCTGTACACAGGGTCTTAGATCATCTCACAATACAGCGCCACAATTCGGAATATGAAACTGTGGTTTAAAAGCAAACTGCAAGATTGTACATTTGGCAAAGTACATTTATTGGACATCAAATTTTTAGAGAATATTCAGCGATTTGCATTTTTCTTTGCTCTCGATCCAAAATAGTTCGTCTTGAGGCAAGCGATGTTCGTGTGCAGTACACAGGGTGTTGGTTTACGATAAAATAAGCTCTTCGGTCTCACTGATAATCGCATGGCTGTTCCAACAACGAGGCACTAGGCCACTACAACGGTATGTATGTTGCATCTAGCCGTTAGTACCGCGTAAGGGCATACTTGTACTTGGTGATCGTCCCATAAAATGGTCAGGGTGGTAACGTTGTTCACGCGGAGAAGCAACTGGCGGTTAAAAAACCCATCCGCCGGTGTCTGGTACTCGTGACACACACAATAATTAGTGATGTACCTGTTTTAAAAACAGAAAAAATGAAATTAGTCTCACCATCAGATCTTTATTAAAATTATTCATTTTATATATTAGGTCGGGAAATTATTTCATAGCTAGGACAGTGCAACTGGGTATTATACGTGATTTCCAGTAACCCACCCCCTCTCCTCCGCCTTTTTCACAGCCGCCTGAGCGCCAGTGGACCACTTCGTCACTGATATGATATAATATGGCATTTGCAACGCGCCTATACACAAGTGTTTCAAGGGGTGGCGAGGCAGGGAGGGGGGGGGGACAAGGAGAAGACAGACAGCGATCCTACTAGGCCAGGTGTCATTCAGATCGCGCAAGTGCAGGGGTAGGGGGAAGGTAAAAGTGCAAGGGGAAGGGGAGGGGGGAAGTGGAGTACAAGGTAAGTAGCATAAAATAATAAATACATAGGGCCAGCTGGTGGCGAGTGCAAGGTAAGTGCAGAACAAGTGCTGGGAAGGGGGGGCTGTAGGATACTGGGACAGTCCCCCAGTGCAGGGGTTGACAGGGAGGCAGTGCAGGTGGAGAGTGGAAGGGCCCAGGACTGAGGTCGCTGACAGTGGACCAGTTGTAGCAGGGAAGAGGGAGAGAGAAAGCAGAAGCAAAGAGTAAGGTTTTGAGGTGCTTCCGTAAAAGGAGATTGTTCTCCTCAAGATAGTGCGCGGTACAAAACAATATGCCACATTGAACGAACAAGTACAACTTAACCCGTCTTTAAAGTTACTGTATAGTAATTAAATTGCGGTATAAACTCATCTAAAGAGTTACTTACATTATATTTGCATTTTCCATTGTGTCTGTGCGTAGGGCAGACCCGAAATACCACTCCTTCTATGCCGACGTTATTTCTTATAATGAACGAACATTAAATGGCTATCGTTTCTGAAATTTTATTCATTATCGTTTCTTACGTTATTGCACCACACCCCCAAAAAGAAGTCTTTCGGGATGGTCCCGGCCTGTCAAGGTCAAATAACAATAGAACCTTATACTGAGTCGTGGGCCATTCCGGCACCCGAGCAAAAAATCAAAGCAGCTGACCTTCACTTTGAACGAGCACACATTCCTAGTTAGCTACATTCAGTGTAAGGCCATCTCACAGGACTTGAAATTTACACTCCATCTTTGCATTTTGTATGCGTGCTTTGCTGCCCCAGAGAACCATAAATACGGAGACATTCTATATTTTTTGAAAAATGATTTATATTACTGTTTGGTTTAATTTAATGCGCAAATGAACAAGGTTGGATAGGCACATTGCATGTACACTGAGCAATCACTTTTATTTACACAATACATAGCTACACATATTCAATGGGCCTGCGACATGAGGAGACTCGAGAGCAAAGTCACAGGTGTCACATCCGGGTGATTCGCACTACTGCACGGTGAAGGGAGGGGCAAGGGTGGAGAGACACATTGCATGTACACTGAGCAATCACTTTTATTTACACAATACATAGCTACACATATTCAATGGGCCTGCGACATGAGGAGACTCGAGAGCAAAGTCACAGGTGTCACATCCGGGTGGTTCGCACTACTGCACGGTGAAGGGAGGGGCAAGGGTGGAGAGACACATTGCATGTACACTGAGCAATCACTTTTATTTACACATTACATAGATACACATATTCAATGGGCCTGCAACATGAGGAGACTCGAGAGAACAGACAATCAAATTACAATCATTTAAACCGTGATGTGTATTTGTCAATGAGCTCTTCTTTAGGTGGACACGGAACAGAGGCAATGTTGGGTGGCAATGCAGTTGTCCCCTGCACAGGTTCGTTCACAACTCCATGTATGTGCCTATCTATGACATCCACAATAAGTCTCTCAATAAACTCATATTGCATATCCTCAAACACTGGTTTGATCACCCATTGTTTACTTCTTTTAGTGAAGACCTTATTGTAGCGAAGCGTCCCTAAAGTTCCGGTCGTCCTACTTTGTTGACGGCCAACATTATGGTTATGTGCCAAGACCGCTAGAAGAGTCCGATTTATCATGCCCTCCATGCCAAAATGTAATCGTTTTGGCCTGTACTTTAGGCACATATTGTGGAACACCTCCAAATCTCCTGTGTGGCAGAATTCCGTGAGTCCCCTCAAATCTCTTGTTATAGTTTTATTAAATACAATCTTTTCAATGGCTTTGTGAGTGGGTGATGAAGAAATCAACCACTTCTTCTTCCGTGCCTCCTCTGTGGACAAATGGCCATGTTCACAATTGTGGAAATGTTGGTTTGTGTTCCAACGGTGAACGTTGGTACAGTGTAGCATTACTGACCGCCATTTTTCCAGTAGAATTTCCAACGACCCTCCACATGTTTTTGAGCTCCACCAAAGATGATTGCTGATTGACTTGGACCACTGTGAAATACCTTGCATATCTTTTTTTTTACCTGCAGCCGACATTTTTTTATTGATTGTTTTTGCAAGATGCCAAACGTCAAATTGGTGATTTATATTTTTGTACTCTTCTCTCATTGTCTTGGCAATTGAAACGTGTCTGTCCGTGGCTATCAGGTCGATCACCATTCCCCGCGATTGTAGTTCTTGCAATGATGCTACAAAGCCAACTTTCTCCATGGCCACTGAGGATGTACTTTGTGACACCTGCACGACCACCGAACTCACAATTTTCTTACTTTCCATGTCCTGAAAGTGGTAGGTGCAGTACTTGGCTGAAAATCCTGGGCTGTCGCACTGTCCATCACCGGCTAGCCTGAACCGTTTGCCCGCGAATGTACGATCAATAGACATTTTTTCCATTCTCCAAGCTTCGCTAATGGCTGGAAATAGATAATCGGTTTGGTATTTGTAGAACTGAGTTTTCGCAATGAAATGGATTCCCACGAACTGAAAGAAAGACTCTAACTTTTTGAAACTTGAACCACTAAAAAGTGCAGCCGCTGCACAAAGTAGATTGCCTGCTGGCAGTTGCCCCAGCATGGGTTGTGCAGACCATGAGAAAGGATGATATTTTGTACAGGTGGCATGTATTTTAAGGTTAGTGCCTCGAATTGCACGAGTCACATTAATCAATGGCTCCCCACATGCTTCCCCACCGACCGAATGTCCACATTTCATCCGAATAATAATATCAATGAAACAACTATCGAATACAATGAATTTGGCCTCTTTCCTTATACTGTCACTCTGCATCCCAGCTGGTTCGGCCTGTAACGTTGAGGACATGTCACTCACATGAAAGGTAGAATCTCTGATATCGTCTTCCGCTATGCTCAGTGATATTGATGGTGTTTCATTGTCGTCCACTTCATTCTCTTCCATTGCATCTTCTGTTCCTTCTCCGGCGATGGGTGAATAAAACAATTTCTTCAACTTTCTCGCGGTCTTAGTTTTTGCGGGTGTGGATTCTGTGAATTGATCTCCGACTGCATCCGAACTACCAGGAGGACATTCACTATCAATGGCTGGTGGTGGTATAGCTCCGTTGTCAATCACTTGATATTCTTCCCATTGGCACGATGCATCTCCAGTCTCAAGTCCCTGCCAAAAGGTTTGACAGCAACATCTCTCGTTCGCTTCACTGTCTGTGTAGATCTAGTTCGTACACCCACTCGCAACTAGAGGACAGATTGGAAAAGGGATGTTCAGTTTAAACACAACTTACAGTATTGAACTAATAACAGTGAAAAACAACATATTATAGTGACCAGGACACTAACCTTCTTTTGCTTTCTTCTCTTTGAAACTTTCTTGCCTCGAACTTCAACATCAGGACGCTGTTGCTCCGACTCGTGTGTGCATGTCTCCACTTCCTCTTGCGCTGCAACGACTATATTTTCATGATAAGCACATCCATCACGCACTGACGCTCCATCGACTCCCTGAAACATAGAACTTTCATTAGTATGTATAATAATATCGAAAACACAAAATGTACTTGGGGACCAATACCCACGTACATCTCAATAGCAAAACACGAATGAACGCTTTGTGTAGAACATTCAAACGACAATTATTCACGCATTGTTGATCTAGTTAGATGGAACTGTCAAGATCCATACCTCGGGCTCCTCATAGACTTCCATTGATGATATTATTGAAGATGATGCTTCAGTAACTCCCTGAAACACAGTAATTGCATTAGTATGGTTTTCTATTTTGTTAAAAAGAACATAAACTTTGTGCAGGCGTCAACGGCTCATCTAAATAGACCTGCACAAATGATCAGTTGTCTAAAATAAATAATGGATATGTAAATATGATTCGATTTGCTCGATCGTTGGAAGTGTCACCACCCAGAGATCTGAATCAACTACTAGGGGTAATGTTCTTGTAGAAGAAGCTCCGTCATCTCCCTGAAACATAGTACTTGCGTTAATAAAGAAGGAAGTATAGCGGATGTAATCACGTCATATGATTTCGCTTGATCGAACTGTCAGTATCCATACCTCGAAATGCATAAGAACATCAAGGGACGATGTAACTGCGGTGCACACTTCTGCAAGCTGTTGCGCAGACCCGTAACTGCATGCTCCCCCTTCTTCTTGGACTAATGCTCCATCGACTCCCTGAAACATAGGACTTTCATTAGTAATGAACACAATATTGAAAAAAGAAGACACATAGGAGGGCGACGACAGAAGGACATATCAATGGCTAAAAACGAAAGAAACATTGTGTGTAACAATCACGCTACAAGAATGCAAGATCTGATGATCTCCATCGATGGAACTGTCCGGAAACGTACCTCGAGCATCTGAGTGACATCAACGGTTGTCGTCAATACGTTGGACTCCTCAGCATCTCCCTGAAAGACAGTACTTGCATTATTTTGGATAACAATAATTATAACTGAAAACAAAGACTAGAGGACGAGTACAAGGGTGTACCATTAGGTAAAATAATTACACAATAAATTAAAACTATTGATTTACATGCCTAAAACAAGTCAGTGGCAGAATAGCCAAGTAAGATTACCCGAAAGGCGCTTGAAGTGGCTGATGACTGCAATAACGACACGGATGGAGAATCTTCCGCCTTCATATTGAGTGGATACATAAATGGGGAAATTATTGTTAGCTAATGCTACACACTACCGCAAGGCCGAGAGATAAATACGTAAACTTGACTCACCAGTGGAGGGATGTGGACGAATAAAGTGGGAATAGCGGTTGAGAGCAATTTTCGCCTTGCTCGCGGTGTGTTCTTCTTTATTAGCAATGATGTGGAGTACATGTCTGAGCTAAAGTGCCTGCTGCAGATGCGGTATCGATCACCCCTCTTATCCGCAAAGACTTCTAGGACTCTACTTTCAAGCTCAGACGGTGGATATCCGCAATATCGGACCCATTCTCTTATCTGATCTATTGTCTTAGGGAAAACATGCATTATAGTACCTTCAGATTTATTATGCGTCTTCGAAGGGCAACCGCCAATGGAACAGGCAGGCATTGTGGAAAGTTCTGAAAAGTAAAGATCAACAATTCTCTATGAATACCAATGTAAACTCAGAACATGTGACTAGTTCCTTGCATGTACTGTCTTGAACGAAAAGAAATTGGACGCAAAATGATTATGGTACATGGCCTTACCTTGACGAACAAACAGTTAGATGCAGGGATCAGAGTAGTTTCTTGTCTTAGAACAGGGAGCAGTTCACAGGTTGCAAACTGACGAGTTTCCTCGAAGTGGTCACGGAAGTTCACAGAGACGAAGAGCAGATAACCAGCACCTTCACGGGTTGACTAGCAAAGCGCAAAGAAGTTCACATTAGAAATATGAAGTGGGTTATAAAGAATTCGAAACAGGGGTGTGTTTGTGAATGAATGACGTGTATATGTCGTGCCATTATGCGGTTTGCAGGGGGCCGTCCAGCGTGAGGGGGGATGCTTGGCAGGAGACACGGGGTCTGGAGGTACACATGGGAACAACAACCCATGCTCTATAGACCACTTTGAAGTGTACACATGGTGTTTGGCACCTCTTGGCCTATATCGCTCCCTGACAGCTCCACTTGCCAGCACAAGTACCCCGGTGCGAACTGCCTTTGATAGGGCGGGGGTGGATTGGGGCGGTGGTCGTGCAGACAAGACACAGGAAGACTCGTGAATGGAGACACACTTATGTGGATTGCAGGGGGCCGTCCAGCGTGAGGGGGGATGCTTGGCAGGAGACACGGGGTCTGGAGGTAGACATGGGAACAACAACCCATGCTCTATAGACCACTTTGAAGTGTACATGGTGTTTGGCACCTCTTGGCCTTTATCGCTCCCTGACAGCTCCACTTGCCAGCACAAGTACCCCGGTGCGAACTGCCTTTGATAGGGCGGGGGTGGATTGGGGCGGTGGTCGTGCAGACAAGACACAGGAAGACTCGTGAATGGAGACACACTTATGTGGATTGCAGGGGGCCGTCCAGCGTGAGGGGGGATGCTTGGCAGGAGACACGGGGTCTGGAGGTAGACATGGGAACAACAACCCATGCTCTATAGACCACTTTGAAGTGTACATGGTGTTTGGCACCTCTTGGCCTTTATCGCTCCCTGACAGCTCCACTTGCCAGCACAAGTACCCCGGTGCGAACTGCCTTTGATAGGGCGGGGGTGGATTGGGGCGGTGGTCGTGCAGACAAGACACAGGAAGACTCGTGAATGGAGACACACTTATGTGGATTGCAGGGGGCCGTCCAGCGTGAGGGGGGATGCTTGGCAGGAGACACGGGGTCTGGAGGTAGACATGGGAACAACAACCCATGCTCTATAGACCACTTTGAAGTGTACATGGTGTTTGGCACCTCTTGGCCTTTATCGCTCCCTGACAGCTCCACTTGCCAGCACAAGTACCCCGGTGCGAACTGCCTTTAATAGGGCGGGGGTGGATTGGGGCGGTGGTCGTGCAGACAAGACACAGGAAGACTCGTGAATGGAGACACACTTTTGTGGATTGCAGGGGGCCGTCCAGCATGAGGGGGGATGCTTGGCAGGAGACACGGGGTCTGGAGGTAGACATGGGAACAACAACCCATGCTCTATAGACCACTTTGAAGTGTACATGGTGTTTGGCACCTCTTGGCCTTTATCGCTCCCTGACAGCTCCACTTGCCAGCACAAGTACCCCGGTGCGAACTGCCTTTGATAGGGCGGGGGTGGATTGGGGCGGTGGTCGTGCAGACAAGACACAGGAAGACTCGTGAATGGAGACACACTTATGTGGATTGCAGGGGGCCGTCCAGCGTGAGGGGGGATGCTTGGCAGGAGACACGGGGTCTGGAGGTAGACATGGGAACAACAACCCATGCTCTATAGACCACTTTGAAGTGTACATGGTGTTTGGCACCTCTTGGCCTTTATCGCTCCCTGACAGCTCCACTTGCCAGCACAAGTACCCCGGTGCGAACTGCCTTTGATAGGGCGGGGGGGGGTGTGGATTAGGGCGCTGGTCGTGCAGACAAGACTCGTTTGCCGCAGGGCCTCACCAAGGAGAGGCCATCTCACTGCATGTAAGAGGCAGGGTGAAGGATCTAGTACATGGAAGGCAGGGGGGTGAGTTTATAAACACCTCAGCCTCCCAGGAGAATATATGGGTGCAGTTCACCCTGGAGACCCTGGATGCCTAGGCAGTTAGTCAGCAGCAGGCTGGCCTGTGGTGGCAAGGCGGCACGGCCCAGAGGGGGTCATCTCTGTACCCGGTGACCAAAAGGATGATTTATCATGATCAACCATATTGATTATTTACCTATAACCATGTTTTGTATCAGTAAAATCCAACGGCCTTCCTTTTATTGCCAACGCTTGAACAAAGTGGTGTGGTAAGTATTTTTGGGGGAGGAGGCAAGGCCGGGAGGCTTGATGCCAACCCGCAAAATAACATATGTATGTCTGCTGCATATGGGTTCAACGGTTATGTGGATTGAAGGTGGGCGGCCAGCGTGAGGGAGGATGCTGGCCGTAGACATGTGGTGTGACAAGACAAGGCACAGGAAGACTATTCAATGGAGACACACTAGATTCATTAAAAAAATCAAAACAACCATTGTTAAAATATATGTTGGGTTTTATTTTAGATCTTAATTTCAATAGAACATAAATAATAAACATTACACATTGTAAAGTTCCGGTTGCAGCACATCCAGGGAAAATCCGCGGCATTGTCCACTGTCGCTGGGGAAATGTTGTCTAATGGCAAGTACCGCACAGGCAGGTATTACTCTCCGAACGCGGTGTCCGAGCCTCCCGTGAAGCCACCAAGTGAAGCAACGATAGGCCACCAGCCTGTACCACCTGTGAAAATGAAAGATGCAAACTGTATTAAAATGACAAAACTTTCTTATCACTGTCGATTCAGGTAAAAAATGTCATTCTGCTTTGAAAAAAATTCTATCTAGAAAATGCACAATATGGAACCAATTTACATGCATTAGAATGATATGTAGATGTAATTTTATATGTGGGAGACGACCATGAAATAGTAGTGGCATCACTGACATCACAACCAGAGTATACTTACTCGTTACTCGGATTACGCGGACGAACAGTGCCGCGAAGTTCGTGCATAAGCACCATCATCATCCTCAACACGGTCCGTGAGAGGCAGGCTTCCCTGAACTCTGGCAGCTCGGTGATGCATTGTGGACTTGGCTCGCCTTCCGAAATGTAGGCCAAGCACCCGGAATTTTCACGGCAGCAGCAGTTCTCCTCCTCAGTTGGCATTAGCTTGCACCGATTGCACGTGCACCAGGTGGAGACGCCGTCCATGCGACATGGTCCAGGCTCTTCATCCGTTGACTGGTCCTCCCAACTGCCGTCCGAATCCCCATCGTTTTCGCGTGCTTGCCTTTCCAGTAGTTCGTCCTCGGTGTACTCGGGCTCGTACACATACGGCATTATTGTAGCCATTGTGTGGTAAAGAAAGTAAAATAATTTACAGAGATGGTACAGGCCTAGAAGCGGCGCACAGAAACGAGTCACAGAATACTCAAAGTAACACAGCGAGAGTAATGGAATCGAAAATCTGCTGCTGTGTATTGTGAAACGGTGTGTTTATACTTATTGAGGAAAGAGGCGTCCTGCCATTTCCATGGCGACACTTCATTAGCTGAGGCGCAGCGATTGTTGACACGAAACGTGCTTTGGCGTTGGAAAATGGGCGGTACGCGTCTGCTGATGTCAGGCTCAGGGGCGGGGGATTTGATTTAGTGCCGCAAAAGCAGGTGAGCCAGGGCGATGGGGGGAAATGATAGGATTATCAGATAATGGCGGCTGATTTCGAGTGCGTTAATGGACGAAAAGTCGGGTAAGGTCCATAGGAAAGTTTTCTACGATCTACCGAGTTATGCTTAAAAACACATGGCCGAACCGTAGGGACAATAAAAAAAAAGTCCCGGAACTCTCCTTTAATCCCCTGAAATCTATGCAAGGTCTGAATTCAGAAGAATTGTTCTGGGTGATGAAAAATAATGAAGCGGCAGCTGGGGATGTGGATTCAGTGATAAGTCCGTTTCATAGGTTTAGATCCAGATATTCCCGAAGGGCAACTTTCTCGGAAGAAGAAAGTATGTACATCCTTCCAAAAGGTAATGGCTGGTCTGGAATGAGGTCGTTGACACAATCATCTCTGCGATGAGGAGGAAGCAGAGAGTATTCTGAGTAGGAGAATACCTCAGCAAACTCCTGATACTCAGATGGGAGTCCGATGACTGAACCGATTATAGTAACCTGTCTGGTTTTGTCCTGTTTTGGACAACATATCTTGTCAGTTTGGCCATGGAAATGATTTAGACAAAACTCCGATCCCAGGAAGAGGGAGCCTGCTGCCCAATTAATATAAGGGTTATGCCTTCGTAGCCAAGGTAAGCCTAAGATGACTGGGTAATGGGCGGCTCGTATAACATCCATAGTAATGACTTCCTTGTGTGTTGCTATTGTCATGAATAATGGGCAGGTTTGGTTCATAATTGGTCCAGAAATCAGAAGACTACCGTCTACACTCTCAACTGGGATGACTTCACCCTTGGAGAACTGAGGTAGGTGATTCTGTTTAGATCATATTTCATCAATAACATTTCCTGCGGCTCCACTGTCAACTAATGCCGTAACCTTGGAAATTTTCTGATTACCAAATGTGAGAGTAATGTGTAAAACAAACATTAAAGTGTGTGAATGATAGTTTCCTTGTGAAACATGTATGTTTGGAGAGGAACCTAAAGATACATCAGGATCCCGGAACGCGGTTCCTCCTACGACCGGGCGTTGGCGTTTCCCGGCCATCTAGGGGGAGTGATGGGACACTCCTGGACTGTATGGGTATTAGAGCCACTATACATACACAATCCCTGAGTCCTTCTGCGTGTTCTTTCCGCAGGGGATAAGGGACCTCTGTTTGTTGATCCCAGTTGCATAGGTTCCTCAGTAGAGTTTCCTCTTTGTGTGGCAGGGGAAGTAGCGAATGTACGAGTGGTGAGTTTACCTTTGCGCCTTTCACTACTCCTTTCCTTCATCCTATAGTCAATCTGCATGACTAATGCTATAAATTCTGCCAAGGAAGTGGGACGTGCGACCCTAGACCCTTCATCCATTAGATCCTCAGACAAGCCTCTCCGGAATAGAGTTACTTGTGCATCGTCTGACCAAGTGGATTCACTGGCAATCTGTTTGAATCAGGTGATATAGGTTAAGATGTCTTGATTGCCTTGTTTGAGGTCTAGTAGATGTTCCTGGGCCGCTATCCGAATTTCCTGCCTTCCGAACATGGACCTAACGGTGTTACAAAAGGCAGTGTGGTAGTTTAATATCACATTATTGGTTGTGACCAAAGGAGTTGCCCAGGCCAGGGCTGGACCCACCATCTGTGAGATCATATACCCTACTCTGTCGCGATCAGTGTGAAAGAAAGCGGCCTTAAAAGAGAATTGTACTGTACAAGCGTCCAAAAATTCTTTTATGTGGATTGCCATCAAATTGGCCCCCCAGTAGGGGGCCAGGAGGAACCTCAGAGCAATGGGGGACCCTGCTAGCTGTTGCTTGTTGAGCAACCAACTGGGCAGCTTGTTGCTGAGTCTGTTGTTGAGCCTGTCGTAAATTGACATTCTCTTGTTTAAGATTCTGTACCTCTGAGGTCAGAGATTGAACATCAGATATAAGTTGTTGAATCTGTTGATCCATAATAGAATGTAGAGTCCTTTACAATGCAGAGGACAGAAAAGGATGCCTAGGCCAATTGGGCGTTGCTTACTGTTATAACTTTATATTAATAAAGCACTTTCAATAACATACGTCTCTCGGCAATTGTAAATAACACCTACCTCTATACAGATCAGTAGTCTTGTAAGAGAAGAAGGAGAGTCTCACCTAGAAACCCCTCCACCACCCAACCAATAGGCTAGGCAGAAGTGGAGTCTCCAGGGAAAACCCCAAAAGGGGAAAAACCCTGTGATGGGCTGCTGGGGTGCGTGGACTCCTGCAGGCAGCTGGTGATGGTATACGCTCTAGTTTTAGTGCAGACCGGAATCTTCTCGTGAAGAATTCTAATAAAGACAGAGTAAGTGTAAGATAAGTATGAGTAGAAAATATCTCAAGGTTTGTTGAAAGTCAGAGGGTAAAAGAAAGGGGCTTACCCTGGCAAGACTAAACACTTATTGATCTATGTTATTCAATCCGATGGTAGCAGCTGGTAAAGAACCTAATGGAGCATAGGGAGAATAAGGATATGCCCCAACATATCTAGACACTATCGAAATGAGGAAAGAACGTTTAATGAGGTAGAAGAATGGAACCTTACCAATATGCAGTTGACCAAAGGAAGGATATCAGATAGCAGATTATGAGTCTTGGACTCGAAGACTGCAGAGGATTCCTAAGGCTGAGTCCTAATGCTTGAATAGGAAACAAAAATAGGGTTAAACGCGTGCTGAAAAAGACTGCGTGACGTAAAACAACTCTATCTAAGTGGATCTACACACCAATAGCGGCTGGGGAAGTTGTTGACGATTGAGACTAGCTTCCTTTAGTTTCACAGAGTTTGAAGGAGGATCGAGGTATCTAATATTCCAGAACGAGGGGAAAAAGAAATGATTTAAAGGATGCAAAGTGAAGAAAGTCTAGCGAACACAGTGCAGATAAAGAGTCAAAATTGTAGAAGTGAGCGAACTTACAATGTGCAGCGCGACTCTGCTTAGAGAAGCAACGCGTAGTTTCGAAGTCCAGGTAGCCGGATATTCGATTCCGGAAGTCGGGGGCGTGGCTACTCGCTCGGCATGAGAAGCGAGAGACACTGGCATGCTGCTCACAGTTTCCGGCTCCTCCATGTTGCGAGTACCGAATCCGGGCAAAACCGCGGGTATTGGCATACGGGAAAGTGAAACAGCAGAACCCAGCTGGAGAGTTGTAACACATATGCCCTCCATGATGGTGGGTGGTGCAAAACAAATGCCTGCTGGCCACAGACCCAATACGTATCCATCACTGCTGCTGTTATAAGTCCTCCTGCCCTACGGCTCATGACAGTCTTTTACCACTGATTGGGCACAAACTACACTCCTTCTAACTGCTTATATGGTCTTTGTAGGCACTGTGTGCTTATGGCATTACGGCCACACAGCTGTTCATCTGGATCCATCATTACAAGGCGTATGCTGTGCGCTTGGAATGTGCTTCCCAATCTATACAGTGCTAGATGGACCGGACAGTGATCATCCAAGAATGGAACCTCTTGCGGTATCAATACCGTGTGTTTGATAATAAGGAGCAAATGCAACAACTCCCATTTACCCACTGTTTCCCCACCAAGCTCGTACCAACAGTTACCCATTTCTGGGTGGTGCACATCCTCTATAATATAAAACCCTAGACCTCTATATTCGTCGCATTTTCTTCTAGTTTGTCTTTTGAAATGCTTTAATATACTTGCATCTGATAATATATTTATATAACTTTTTTGGTTTACTGTCATTTTACAAAGCCTTTTTTACTGAGGTAGATTTTTCCAAAAATAAAAAAAAACCTATTTATTTTATTTGCCCCCCAAGCCTTCTGTTTACTAATGTTGTAAACTCCACCCCAGCCCCTTCCTCACAAATGTTAATCCCTTACTCCCAGCCCCTTATATATTTGAATTTCAGTATTTTTTCAGTAAAATTTAGCTCAGTAAAAAATGTTAGGTAACATGACTGGGTACCACTTCTTTATGTCATCACATTCCCATTAGTTGGTTTATTAGTGTAAGTTCCCGGTGTTGTGTCATTCTGCCCATTTTGATACGCAGGGTTTCAGGGTTTCCCCCCTTTTATATGTTCCACCCATATAAAATCACATGTGAAATATAATGTGTACCCAAACATAAACATACAAAATATTTTCAGTGTGAAATTCATCACGCAGATGTACATAGACAAAGACATGGTAACGTTGGACATTTTCTTAGCTTCATTTTCTACATCAGAAACAGGGACATCAATAACCAATATCACTGACATTACGAAAAGAGAAGGGAAAAAAGAATACAAATAGATACCACAACAATAATCAGAACCTTATTCAAGAAACATTATCAATGTGTGAAAACGTATGTGTAATTGAAAAACATAAATACATCTTGTGAATTGCTTAGGCACATATGATATAATTGGTTATTTATAATGCGCTTAATACCCAGAGGTTTCTAAGTGCGGACCCGGGGATCAAACCTGTGTTGCTCTCTGGCATTTGCTTCCAAGGCGAGCACGTTGCCCCTGAGCTATTCTCCCGAAACATATAAGTTTACTTTTAATAGGCACTATTCATGTATTACTGTTATGCCCGTTAGTGGGGGGTGCGGCATCAGGATTCTTTGAACAACAGAAAGGTGTACCCAACATAGCAGCTCACAGACCTTCACCACAAATAGGGTGGCATAGACAATGGAAAAAGGGGTGTTCAATCTTGGTTCACTCCACCTGCGCACAAAGTTCCTCAAAACACACGGTAACCAGGTGAAAATTGAAGAGGCCGTGAAGTTGTTGAAGCAGATGCAGCGTTGGTTGGTTCTTCAGATCCCTGTGATGCTATCTGTTTAGAAATTTGATGGCTCTAGTCCAAGCAGTTAGGTAGTCTTTACATTTCTCACCAAAAACGGATGCTGCCTTGTGATCATCAGAAGCATTCCTTACAGGAGCTAGAGGAGTATGCATTTGCCTGCCTGGTACCACCTCATTTAGTGATAAATGATGATCCTTACAGGGCTGCGTGTGCAAACTGAACAACCTCAGGGGGAGACAGTGCACCCAGTTTCTTTGTAGGGTGGCACACAACTCTGAGAGCTTTGCCTTCAATAATCCATTGATCCTTTCTAGAATCATGTTAGCCTGGGGGTGGTACATTTTGCACATCCGATGCTTGATGCATAGCAATGCGGTCACTTCCTTAAAATGTGAGTTTAAGAAATGGGTGCCCTTGTTGGACCACAGCACGTTGCAAACACCCCAATGAGGAAACACTGCTCTCACAAAAAATGTGCCAGTGCATTTAGCGTCGGGATGTGCACAATGACCCGCTTCAACCTACCAGAAAAAGAGGCATACAACAACAATTAAGTACATATACCCATTGCACTGGTCTCCCATGCCTGTGCAATCAATATGGAGCTCCCGAAATGGGCCAGTATGGCAAGGTAATGTGCCTTGTATTGTTCTCAGGGCGTAACCAGTATTGTAGGTTTGACATGTAATGCAGTTTATCACCAATTTAGTAAGAGTTTCCTGAAGACTGGGAACAAACCAAGCCTACTGTATATCTGCAGCAATGTGCTGCTTTCACAAATGAGATTGATGTGCAGCTGCTCAAAGGCGACCAGCAATAATTCATGTGGCATGACAACTTTACCCGTACATTCTTGCCACCATAATAAATCGGTAGGGGACATGTTCACCCCTTTTCTGCCACAGTTCTTTCTCTTCCTGTGGTGCTCAACCTTGTATTTCATTACTTTGTGCTATGAGAAGTGAAGTGTACGGTGCTGGCACGTGCCCTCGTCCTTGTTACTGGATATTCAGAGATAATGGGAACTGGGAGATTAGCAGCCGGCGGTTTTGCAGAGTGAAACATTGTCTATATCATTGGCATGGGCAGTGCATTTGACAACCGCCACCATGGAGGGCTGGGAAAGCACTTCGATCAGTCTGTCCAATAATGCTGCATGTTGTACTGGGGACCTGTCAACCCTTCTAAACCCTCTCCTTTTCCACCGCGCAAGCCCTGAATGCACTGTTGTGGTGACATAGGCTGAGTGAGAGTAAATAGTCACGCGGCACCCCTGGTACTCTAGAAACGTTTCAATAAGTGCTATGAGCTCCGCTGCTTGAGCTAAATAATAGTGCATAGGCAGCCTTTTTTGTACCACCACCTCAAACTCTCTGTCTAATAGGTAGACAACTGCCACACGAGTATGCGTCAGGCCTGTCACCTGGTCAATAGTTGCTGACCTGTCAACGAAAAGAACCTCTCCCAACTCAAGCGAGATATATTTTGCTTTTGATATGTCTTCCTCTTCTCCCTCAAATGCCACACAGTCTTGCCTCGAGATGTATTCCTCAGTGCACAGTTCTGTCAGGAAAGTAGCAGGGTTTACTGTCTTGCACTGCACTATGTGGATGTTTGAGCTGGATAGAATAACTTTGTATGTGGATGCGTCACTGTGTGGTCAAAGTTTATTTATAGAATTCAAGGATGTCAAATACTGCATGCTCCACATACAATGTTAGGGAACACCCCATAATAATTGCGGATATCTTCTCAATTGTGAATACAGCAGCAGCAAGTGCTTGCTCGGAAGGGAACTGACCCTGCATTACTGAATCTAGCATTCCACTGTAATTGGCCAATGGCTTTTGATCCATAGTGCTTTTCTGAATGAGTACTGCAGTCATCATTTGGCCAATAGAATGGGAGAACAAGTAAAACGCTAGAGTGTAGTCAGAGGTTGCTAACACTGGGGCAGTGAAAATGGCCTCCTTCAGTTTGTTAAAGCTCCCAAGCCAGTCCTCTGTCCATGTAATCTTATTTTGTGTCTTTTGTGCTTCTTTGAAGCCCTGCATCAAGGGCCTAGTTTATGTAGTATAATATAGATCCCACTCCCGGCAATAAATGCATAGCCTTAGGAATTTCTGCATTTTTGGCTGGGGAGCACTACGCACAGATGCAGCACATTCTGGTATCATTTTCTTACTGTGGACAGATATCAATTGCCCAAAATGGAGAACATCATGGAGGCAGTATTGTAACTTGGCTTTTGTCTACCTTTTACCCTTTATATGCTAACTGCTGCAGGAGTGTGACAGAGTCCCGTCTGCACTGTTGTTCATTGTCACTGCATACTAGCAGAACATCCACATATTGAATGAGAGTGCTGGGTACTCTGCTAAAAATACTAGGGGATTCACAGTACCCCTGTGGTAAACTTGTGTGCTCATATCGCCTTTCGCCTTTCGCCATGCATAAACGTGGTGAGGGATTGAGAGTCTGGGTGCAAGGGTATGTAAAAAAGGCGTTCTTCAAATATACAACAGTGAAATGTGTTGCTTGCTTATGGATACAGCACAAAATGGTCAGGGGGTTAGGAAATACTGGAAATTCTGCCTGTACAATGTCATTCAACGGGTGGAGATCCTAGATAATTCTCCAACTTGGCCCTTTCATCATCTTTATTGGGTATATAGCAGTGTTGCATGGGGAGTTGGAGGACACAAGAATCCCTTGATTTAGGAGTGGACAATGGATATTGGCTCACATGAGAGAACACTGCACCTGGTTTGAGCGTGATTAGAACCGGTCCCGTTCTCTGCAAAAGGCCTACACCATGGGCACTGGTTGTCCATACCATCGCAGGGACCTGCTCTAGGTCCTTCTCAGTGAAGGAGGGTGTTGTTACAAGGACCATCAAAGAACATTGCACCTTACAGTATTGCACCGTGATCTCACAGGGGATGCACATAGCCAGCACTATTTCTCCATCATCAACCCGATCCTCAAACAATTCAGCATCTCCCGTGTCTTGGGAGGATAGCTCAGGGGCAAAGCACTCGCCTTAGAAGCAAGATGACACAGAGCAACACAGGTTTGATCCCCGGGTATGCGCTTAGAAACCTCTGAGTATTAAATAACCAATTACAATTACAATCTGTTACTTCTTTAAGGGGTATTGTCTGCTCAATACACAATACACTGCACCATTCACACCTATCTACAACAATAATTTTTGCTGACACCACCAACCCTTGCGCATCCAGGGAGAGTATCGTCCTTGCCACAAGCTTTGCAGTCACAACGGGTCTGGAGATAACATCAGATGGTATCCGCCCACATACTTTACCAATTTGGGGCACTGAATCAAGTAAAACTGTACTCTTATACACAAACATATCAGGATCAACAGGAATGCTGTTGACCACCACTTCCCCTCCTCTGCTGTGTATTAACATCATTGCTCTCATAGCACACATTCCTTGGATAGCACATATTATCCCTCAATCTATAAAAGAAATACTCATATTCAATTTACTCAGGACATCGTGTCGTAACAAATTTACTGTGGAGGTTTCCGAATTATTTTGATGGCTACATCTTCTGTAAATGAAAACGTTGCCACAGCCCCAGAGAGGCCTTGCATGTCGAGAATTTCACCTGATAACTGGAATTTTCCTTCACTAATGCATGATTTAGTGGCTCCTGTGTCAACTTTAAAGATGAATTGTTTGTTTCCTATCTCAGCGCCCACAAGGGTTTCTCGTCAAGGTGGGTAGTCACGGACTGGACTGGGCATGCAAGAGCTTTCTGTGGGCTGTCCTAGTCAGGATATGAATTGGATACAGGGGAAAGCGAATGGTTACCTCCCAGGACACTCACTCCCTGATACAGTGTTACCATCCTATATGGGACCGTATTGCTTCTGGGCACTGGAAAACTGTTTGATTTGTTCAGGCAGTGCAGCTTGTGTCAGGGCACCGGGTGGGGCAGCCAACTGTGCGTAAGGGGGTCATGGTGGTAGCTGTGTATATGCTTGGTGTATCTCATGTGGTATGGACGTGGGCAACGGGGGCGCAGGGAGGTTTTGCTGCTGTTGTACTGGGCCTGCAGGGGTGTAGGGATTGTATTCCGCTCCCATTCTACTTCTGCATTCCCTTGCAAAATGACCCCACTTTCCGTTTCCCCAACACCGAGCTGGTCCCGCTCCACCTCTCGGCAGCATCCCTCCGAATCCACCTTTGCTCCCTTCTTCCTTGAAACCCTCCTCTTCCCCACTGCTGACCTCCTTGGTACCACTCAGGGTACTGTGGCTGGGACCCACCATTCACCTGACCTCCTCCTGGCCAGAACGCTAGTATTCTTGCATCCATCTGCGCTGATGCCTGCTCTGCTAATTTTGTTTCATTAACTCACTACAGCCCTTTCAACTGCTATTTTTGGCAATGTTTTCTGTATCAAGTTTGCTTCCTCAGTCTGCAACCTTGGTGCCATTTCCTTTTCTCTTTCTTTGATCAGCTTACAGCAGTGTATAATTGTAAACTGTATTTCCTACCACCCTTTCATTTCTATGCCCGCAATCTTTTCAAGAGCTTTCTGTACCTCCATGGGCAATCCTCTTTTGATAACGAAATGGAAAAGCAGCATTGATCGGCCCCATTGGTCCCCCATCTCTGCTCTCCACATCTCTTATACTTTCAAAATGTACTGTGCTTGGTCTTCATCATTCCCGGTTGTATATTGCATTATGGACTGCAAGTTCAGTGTATCAGGGTATGCCTGCTGCACTGCAGCCCACAGCTGCACTCTGATGTCATTAAAGTGTGCCCCATCATGTGTATCATCCTCTATTTCCACTTCCGGATATCCAGCGTTAACTCAAACATCCCCTGCCTGTCCTCCCAAGATTGCTACAAGCAAACATATGTTACTCACCGCTCCATATGCTGATTGGAGCCTGGGTAAAATGACCTCTCAGAGGGAGGTAGGATTTAACAGGTTCAGGTTAAGCCTCCAGGATTCCAGCTCCCCTGAATTCTGTGATTCAGGTTTCCTATAAGAGGGGCTCTTTTCTACGATGTACCTCTCTGCCGTTTGAGTAAAAACCAGCAGAGATGTCAATCGCCTAAAAGAGTGGGAGAACACACACTGCCAATAACCAATGCTGCAAAGAAAACACAGTATTATTAGAAGCAATCAGGTAATAAGGAGTTATTTAGACAATCAGATATTTCTCTAAGTACCTAGACAATGGTTGAGGTGGTGTTGGACCTTATTAGATGAACCTACAAGAAAACCCAAGACTATGAGTATGCACAAGTGATAACCACAAACTAACTATGACTGATACAACCCCCGGCGGACCTGATAAGTGGGATTCCTAGGGAAAATGGGTATCAGTTGAAAGGAAAACAACGGCAGGTACAAAACAACAAATGGGAAGGTTAGTAAGGAAGAATATACCCGGTTGGCACGAGGGCCGCACTAGTGACAGAATGGTGCATACACTGGAAAGCGTCACTACTATGCACTTGGTTGATGTAGAAAAAGGTAAGAATAAATGATATAGTTCCAGGAATCCACAGGTATGAGAAAGACTGATAAATTTCAGGCAATGAACAATACTGGAGAATTGGATAGGTTACCTTAATTGCACAAACACAGGCCAAGTTAGTGAGGCAGTCTTGTATGTGCAGCGTGGTACTCCACGTAGGAAGATAGTTGAAATTGCGTAGAGCGGCAAGAAAAGGTAATCTCACCAGACAGGCGAAAGCACAGTGGGAATCCAGGGACAGTCTGAGTTCGGCAACAGGGTTCACTGATCAGAATGGAGGAAAAAGCAAATGCAATCCAAGGACAATCCGAAGTCGGCAACAGAGTTCAAAATCAGGTTGAAGGAATAGGCAAGGACAATCCAAGCAGACGAAGGTGGGTCGAAGAACCAGGAAGTCAAATGTCAAGAGGAAAACGGGAATAAGCAGTGGAACCGGATGAAACCGAAGGAACGTAACGCCACAATTAGCAGCAACAAGCCGCTGAGTCCCTTCGGCTTTTATGGTGCAGGGGGGCGGAGCCTCCTTACGCGTTCTCTGCGCACGGGACGTCTCAGTTGATGCGACGTTCTCTGCTGTATGGCCAGACGCCATGGCAACCGATACCGAAGCCACAACGAAGTTCTGGAACGCGCTTGCCCCCGTATGTGGCCACAAGAAACGGGAGGTACTGCAGGACGGGGCTGATATGTAACAGCATCCACCCCCAAAGACACCGGCCATCCCCTGGCAGAATGGAATTCCCTCAAAACCTCAGGACAATGTAAATTATCAAGAGGCTCCCAAGTACGATCCTCAGGACCAAAACCCTTCCAATCGACCAGATAAAGGATAGTACCTCTGGATACCCAATAATCCAGGATGCGAGACACCTCATATTCTTCTTCACCGTCTATCACAACAGGAGTTGGACGCGCTGGGAGCCTAGTGGAAGGAACAAAAGGCTTAATGAGGGAAACGTGAAAGACTGGATGTATACGCCAGGATCTGGGCATTGACAACCGGACTGCAGCAGGATTGATGACCTTATTAATAGAAAAAGGATCCACGAAGCGAGGCAACGATAGTTTTCCGCAAATCTGTAAATTACGGGAAGACAACCACACCTTCATGCCGATCTGATAGGTAGGTGCCGGCAAACCATGTGCATCAGCTGCCTTCTTTGCACGGTCTTGGGCCCTAAGGAGATGACATCGTACATCTTTATGCACTTGATCCAGATCGCGGACGCAGTCACACGCAGCCGGATTGGAATCTGGCTATGATGGATCAATTGGTAATGTTCTGGGATGACATCCATAAAGGGCAAAGAAAGGAGAAACTCCAGTAGAGGGTGCATTGAATTATTGTATGCAAATTCAGCTTGTGGCAACGCCGTAAACCAGGTTTGTTGAAATTGGAGACAGAGACAGCGTAGGTACTGTTCAATAGTGGCATTAACCCTTTCAGTTTGCCCATCTGTTTGTGGATGGTAAAATGAGGAGTATCTATCATCGATTCCAAGAGAAGCCGTGAGAGCTTTCCAGAAGCGTGAAGTAAACTGCGTTCCCCTGTCAGAGACAATGACAGACAGTAGCCCAAAGTAGCGGAACACATTAGACATGAACAGCCTGGCCAATTTGGGTGCTGAAGGCAACCCGGAACAAGGCATGAATATAGCATACTTTATAAAGTAGTCCACTACTACCCAAATTGTGTCGTGTCCTTGTATCTGTGGCAATTCGACAATGAAATCCATCGACACCATCTTCCAGGTTTTAGATGGAACTGGTAAGGGATGTAATAACCCCACAGGTTTGGTTCTGGAAGTCTTGCTTTGAGTACGTATGGCACACGTTATTATGTAGTCTTGTACATTGCGTGCCATGGACGGCCACCAAGCCCAACGTTGTAATGCTTCCAACATTTTCTGGTTACCTGGATGCGCAGCAACAGGTGAATCATGAGACCACTGAAGGGCTAAAGTGCGAGCTTGACCAGCCGGAATGAAAACAAGTCCCTGAATGAATGGTAAACCTTGCACCAGATCCAAGTTCAGTTCTGCAATCTCATTAGGATAAGAAGAGGCCCAATCCGTAATAACGGATCGCAAGGGGGGTTGAACAGAACAGCCACATATGACTCTGTTCGGCAGAAGCAGCTTATGTTCCGCCAATATGAGCTGGTCACCCTCACAAGAGCGAGAGAGAGTGTCAGCTGATACTTGAGCCTTGGCAGGACGATAGGTAATAACAAATTGGTATTGTGAGAAAAACAAATGCCAACGTGCCTGCCTGGCAGTGAGACATTTCATGGATTTGTAGGCCAACAAACTCCTGTGGTCTGAATAAACGGTTACAGGGTGTCGAGCAGCAAGAAGATGATGCCTCCATTCCAAGAAGGCATCCCTGATAGCCAGAAGTTCACGTTCTGTAATTGAGTAATTTCTCTCGTATGGTGTCAACTTGCGAGAGAAGTAAGCGATGGGATGTATGTCGCCTGAAAGAGAGCACTGTTGAGATAAAACAGCACCAACTGCATAACCTGAGGCATCCGCTTCTACAAAGAACAGAAGATCTGGGTCTGGATGCATAAGAACAGGAGCAGTAGTGAAAGCCGATTTCAATTGATCAAATGCTTTCTGTGCCTCTGTTGACCATACGTAAGAGACTTTGGCACTAGTCAGGGAGGTCAAGGGAGCTGACAGATCAGAAAAGCCACTCACAAAAAGCCTATAAAAATTAGCAAAACCTAAGAAAGACTGTAGGGCCTTAACTGATTTAGGTATAGGGCAGTCTAAGATAGCCTTCACTTTAGATTGACTCATCCAAACCCCATGGTTAGTTAAATCGTAACCCAAGAACTCCACTTCGGAGGCATGAAAGATACACTTTTCTGCTTTTACGAACAACTTACGGTCTCGCAGACGTTGAAGCACAGTTTTGACATGTTGGACATGTTCGGTGAGATTCTGTGAGTATATTAGAATGGCATCTAAATATACCACGACGTATTGATCCAAAACATTGTGGAAAATGTCATTCATGAAAGCTTGAAAAGTGGCCGGGCCATTGCAAAGCCCGAAGGGCATCACCAGGTATTCGTATAGACCATATCGTGTTTTAAATGCGGTCTTCCATTTGTCCCCTTCTCTCATGCGTACCAAGTTGTACGCTCCTCTAAGGTCGAGTTTCGTAAAAACCTGCGATGAACCCAACTGATCGAGGAGAACAGAGATCAACGGAAGGGGATATTTGTTCTTTATCATTACCGCGTTCAGGGCGCGATAATCAATACAAGGATGGAGGCCTCTTTCTTTTCTCGGAACAAAGAAGAGAGGAGAAGCGACTGGAGACGTTGATGGTCGTATAAAGCCCATAGCAAGTGCTTTGTTTATGTACTCCTTGAGTACGACATCTTCTTTGAGAGTGAGGAAATACACTCTCCAAGCTGGTATCCTTCCCTCTGGTACAAGATCTATTGGACAGTCATAGACCTGATGTGGGGTTAGTGTTTCTGCCATTCCTTTGTCGAATACATCCATGAATTCTGCATATTGAGATGAGACCACGTGTGTGGAAGATTTAGTGATCGCCGCAACATGCATGGAAGGAGAGGCTAGTGCTCTAGCCGGACCGTCTCTTAGTTATCCCAAGCAAAGAAGTGCATTGGGTATTACAAATGGTTGACGGGAATTGGATCTGGTTCGTTGACCACTCAATGGCAGGGTTGTGAAATTGCAACCACGGAATACCAAGAATGAGTTTATAAACTGGAGCCTTGATAATGTCAAAAGAGATTTCTTCCATATGTCCATCCTCAGTACTCATAATTAAAGGAACTGTCTGATGGGTGACCTGGCCAGAAGCAAGAACAGAGCCGTCTACGACATTGACAGTTTCAAGGTGTTTTTTGCAGAGTAAGGGTATTCCTGCCTCAGAGACGTAGCCTTGATCAATATAATTGCCTGTTGCACCGGAATCTATTATCGCCGTAGCTTTTAATGACAATCCCTGGTTTGAGGAAAAATCAACAGGGAGACAAAAAAGCTGAACAGAATCCTGCAAAGGTGAGTCCAGAGTAAAACATCCCGACGTAGGGACTCTATCTATTGTCGGGATTTGGCGTTTCCCGCCTTGCGTTTGGGTTTTTTACGACACTCGGGTAACAAATGATCTGAGGCTCCGCAGTACATACACAAGTTGTGTGACCTGCGATATTCCCGTTGAGCAGGTGTCTGTGGACCCCTAACCGCTCCTATCTGCATGAGTTCAGGGAAAGGTAGTTTTGTGGACGTGGCTCGAGCTGCAGCCGGGGCGAACACAGTTGTTCTTTTTTCCCCGCGTCTTTCAGCCTTACGGGCATCAATTTGGAGGACTAAATCAAGTAATTGCAGTGGGAACGACTGGAACAGTGGACAAAATGTCCTTCAGTTCGTCAGATAGACCTTGATAGAAGAGTGCTGATTTCTTCTCTTCAGGCCAGTTGGTTTCGGCAGCCAACTGATTAAAGCGGGCTAAATAAACCAGTAGGGTATTATTCCCCTGTCAGTGCTTCAGCAACTCCAGGTCGGTGGGGTGGCTTGAGTGGTGTATCTCGTATCAAATACTTTGCTCATCATGGTAAGGAGGGCATCACAATTATAGAGCACATGATTGTTAGACTCCAACAATGGGTTTGCCCATGCGGCTGCAGTACCACCTAGGAGTGACAACACAAACGCGGCCTTAGTGGTGGAAGAGGGAAAAGAGTCCGGGCAACAGAGGAAGTGCAATTTGCATTGATTGACGAAAGTTCTGTATTGCTTGGGATCACCCATAAAATGTTCTGGCGGGCCAGAGGAAATTGAGTGGTAAGCATTACCAGAGCAGGTTCCTGACTGGGAGCTGGAAACTCTGACCCCGAAGCCGTAGCTACAGTGCCACTGGGTTGTGAGACTGGAGTAGTCACCAAAGACTGAATAGAGTCCAACCGTTGACGCAATGCCCTCCTGTGCATTGGTCAAATCAGTACGTAGATCCGTGACCATTTGCGCAATCTGATTCAGGGCATCGGTTGTCTCTGTAGACATTTTTAAGGCTGCTAATTCTGTTACTCACCGCTCCATATGCTGATTGGAGCCTGGGTAAGACGACCTCGCGGAGGGAGGTAGGATTTAACAGGTTCGGGTTCAGCCTCCAGGATTCCAGCTCCCCTGAATTCTGTGATTCAGGCTTCTTCTAAGAGGGGCTCTTTTCTACGATGTACATCTCTGCCGTTTAAGTAAAAACCAGCAGAGATGTCTATCGCCTAAAAGAGCAGGAGAACACACACCGCCAATAACCAATGCTGCAAAGAAAACACAGTATGATTAGAAGCAATCAGGCAATATGGATTTATTTAGACAATCAGATATTTCTCTAAGTACTTAGACAATGGTTGAGGTGGTGGTGGACCTTATTAGATGAACCTACAAGAAAACCCAAGACTATAGCCCTCATTACGACCCTGGCGGAAATCGAAAAACGATGGCTGAAATGCAATACCGCCATCGAATATCGCTCGGTGCGATTATGACCCGTCACCGTAAAGTACGATGCCATTAGCGACACCGTAGTGAACGCCAACGCTAACTGCACCAAGTACGCGCACGCGCGCCATGCCAAACCGTAATTACCACCATGGCGCAACGGTACGCGAATTCTGACCCTAGCGGACACGTACCTAACGCCATCAAGCATGGCGGAAAGTACCATTCCGCCATGGTGAGAAGTACGGCATCGCGAACCAACCGTAAACGGCCCTACTGAGTGCCTGTACACCACTCCCTGGCCACATTGCACAACTCCTCGTAGGTGCAATGAAGGCACACAATGCAACCAGTGAAATGTACAAGTCACCCATGCATGCCAACGAACAAATGAATCTAGGGGCTCCAAGTGCCTTGTGAGTGGCCATCCATATTTGCCATGGCACCATTGCCGCACTGATGCAGCACAGGCATGTGAAGGTTCAAGTCCAGCAACATGAACTGAAAAATGAGACAAACAAAAACAGGCCCCCCATCGACTGACACCAGTGTAAGGCAACATTCAAAGCAGTATGCTGAGTGAGACTGCACCAGCCCTGTACTCCTGCCAGTAAACAAACCAACCATCAGCACAAGCATGTACCACACAAGTTGGCAGAGTGACTGAGCAGCCAGGCTCATCTCAAGAGGGGCCAATGGGAGCTGCAGGGCACAGATGGCACGAATACAGAAGCAATTCAAATGGACATGACCTCAGTCTCCCTCCAAGAAACGCACGCAAACACAGGCACCTGTGACCAGCCATATTCTGATAATCACATCATTCCACCAATCCACCTGGCTGTCCGGCATCTGTTACACAAAAGCTAATCCCCCGCCCCTGAGCATGACATCATTAAAACAGTCATAATGGCAGCCCCTATCCCTGACCTCACTGGGCTTCGTAGGCAAACGCGCCCAGTACAGTACCACGCAACTATACTCAGAAGCCGGAACCCAATGCAGATCTCCTCACAATACATTGCTCCACAAATAGGAATATGCTACATTACTTGCAAAGAAGAACGCTACACGGTTAATATCAGAATAGAAATTTAATGCACAACAAAATCACCAAGCCCATACAGCCATTAGGTCATGAACTCCAAAATATATTTCATTATTGTGGGCTGCATCCGCAATAAATGACCAGCTTCTTCTTGTGTGACGCCCTGTTCCTTCATGGTACACAGGGGCTACATTCACGTTCAAAAAGGCAACATGGAAGCGCCTAGAACCGCAGGGCCGTCCCATTAGGTAGGCACTAGTCCAGCTGAAAGGTCGATATGTTGCTCCTAGCCACTAGTACTGCGTAAGGGCATGTGGCCCATTGGCGATCGTCCCATAAGATCGTAATGGTGCTCAACTGATTAACACGAAGCAGCAGGTGTCGGGAGTAAAAGCCATCTGCAGGAGTGGCATACAGATGGCAGCGGCAAAAGGGGAGGAGATACCTGTCACCCAAATGAAATGAAAAAGAACAGTATGGGCATCAGAACTTCATTTGTATTACTCACTTCAATGATCACACTAAATCTACAGCCATATGCATGCTAGCCCACTCCAAAGGATTATTCCCACCCAAAAATCACTTGCGAATCATAACTATAAAAATCGAGGTGAAAACACTATTACAAACGAGTGTTTGTGTGCATGCGTCTGTCGAAACAGATTCCATTAGATGGGATTAGAAACGTGCATAGACACAAGTGTTTGAAGGCGCGTCGAGACAGGGAGGGTTCAACAAGGGCAGATAGACGATGGTCCCACTATGGCAGCTCTGCATCACATAGCGCAGGGGAGGTGGATAGATTCCAAAAAGCCCTGTACATGGCAAACTCTCCATTAAATCGTCTGTCCATGCATCCATACATCATTCCCTCATCCCGGTATGAAAACGCCTGATTATTTACTCACATAACATGTGAAATTTCCATTGAGTCTGTGCGTAATGCAGTCTGCAAAATCCACTGTGCTCCAGCCCGTAATTCCAGTGTTGTGAAGTAACATGTATTTGGGAACGTCCGGCCTCATCGTCCACTACGCTTTTGCGCATCCCATACTATTCATATCAATCATTGCATTCTCGCCATGGTCCCTGTCCCAAGGACATTGAACAATTGAACGTTATATTTGCAGTCAGACCTGTGGGCATCTCCTCGCCGCTAGCTGAAAACCGAAAGCGCTGTCCTTCGAATTCCTCATTTGCAACATCACGTTGAAAAGGCATCTGTGACCGCTTGAAATCACAAAATCATCCATGTAGTGCGGCAGTGTGTGAAAATGCCAACTTGCTTCACTCACAAATGGGACGCCCCGCCCGTCGGTGAACCTCGGTACAGTGCTGCATGAGGGTCCACCGTTAATCGAGTACTACATTCCACTGACCCTTCACAAGTTTGTTCGCGACTGCAAAGATAGTATGTGAAACAATGGGACCATAGCAGAATGAACATATGAACCAATATTCCACTGCCATCGGGATCAAATACATGAATGCAATAGCAAGATGCCATGTGTCGGATTGCAGCGTTGTGTGCGGGACGTGCTCGCCCAAAGGGGATTGCAGCTTGCACAGGTGGAATGAATCACCACAGGTGGAGGCTATACAGCCTGAAAACACATAAATTGCACACCCAACCCCCTCCCACAACCACACCCACTCCAAAATGCTACCGGCAGGACTAGCGATGTTGGCCCTGGGGGACCTGATAGCACTGCAAGTACTCCAACTTCAAGAAGAAGACGAACACCAACTACTACAACAACCGGCCGCACAGAGGAGACGCAGGAGGAGGAGGAGGGCAAGGCAGGGCCAGCAAGGCCCGCCAGCACAGCCACTACCACCATGCAGGCAGCCCGCAATCCCACGCCTCCGAGCACATCCGTTCAACCTCACTGCTGAGCAGATCCACACCCTCTACCGTTTGGACCGGGACACCATAACCGCCATTGTGGACATGACACAGGCTGACCTTGTCAGCATGATAGATAGCCCAACCGCCATCCCACCCCTACTGAAGGTGGTGTCTGTACTCCACTTCCTGGCCACAGGCACCTACCAGCACACAGTCGGACAGTTGCATGGCATTTCACAGCCAGTGTTCTCACGGACACTATTGCAAGTGCTCGATGCCCTCCTGAAGCACGCAGACGACTACATCTCTCTACCACGCTCGGAGCAGGAAATTACGAACACAAAAGTGGGATTCCATGCACTTGGCGGCATACCGGGTTGCATTGGTGCCATCGACTGCACCCATGTGGAATTGGTCGTCCCACATGCCATGGAGGCCCAGTACCGCAACCGAAAACAATTTCATTCTCTTAATGTACAAATGGTGTGTGACTCCAACAGGATCATTACACATTGTTGTGCCCGATTTCCTGGATCAACCCATGATTCTATGGTCTTGAGGAACTCTACAATACCACGCTACATGGTGCGACACGCAGGGAACAGATCCTGGCTACTCGGTGAGTCTCATTTCATGCATGATAATGTGGGGTATGTGATGCGGCAATGACCTGGCAGGAAGGGGGGGGTGCGTACGTAGCAATGTCATTCCACAAACATCCTTTATTGTCCACATACAGGTGATGCCGGGTATCCACTGAAGAGATGGCTCCTTACACCACTCCGGAACCCACAGAACCAGCATGAGGAGGACTACAACCATGCCCACTCACGTACCCGTGTAGTCATAGAACAGGCATTCGGCCTACTGAAGACTCGTTTCCGCTGCCTCAGCAGGTCTGGCGGGGCACTCCTGTACCGCCATGAGAAGGTTGCAAAGATGGTCATGGCATGTGTCATGCTACACAACATGTGCGTACGTAGAAATGTGCCCATGCCCCCTGACGCAGAACTGCAAGCACCTGAAGATGGTCATGATGAGGGTGGGGATGTGGCAGCACCTCAAGGAGTCCGCGAGGCACAGGAGGGCCGTGACATTCGTCAGATTCTCATAGATTCATGCTTCTAGCACTCACGCCTGGTGGCTGATACATGGACACGGGACTTGTGGCACTGTGTGTGTCTGGAACATGCACAATATGGACTGTACGCCTATAAAGGCCTCGTACACAAAGATCAATGTCCACACATCTCATTGGATGATCGTGCATTGTTTATAGCATATGTGAAATTATGTTACACACCCCATCGACCCGCCACCCAAGTGAGCCCAACACACCCCCTCCACCCTCCTACCTCCCCCCCCGAACACCAGTGTCCGAAGATGCTCATTGTCAGTGGGCAGACGCTATTGCAAGCCCCCTCTCCGGGTATCAGGGGCACCCCTGCCTGTGGAGCGCAGGTTCCTCCCAGATCTACGTTGGGGGCTGCCCTGGACGGAACTTGCAACGGATGATGTCTCTGCCTGCTCACGTCCATGCATGTCCCTAAGGGTTTGTGAGAGCTCAGTGAGCACACGGCGCACAGCGGCAAGTTCAGCACATACGTCTTTGGACGTCGCATGCAGTTCCCCCCTCAGGCTCTCGGTGCTTCTCTCCATTTGTGCCCTTAGTGTCTCTGTACTTCTCTCCATTTCTGCCCTAAGTGTCTCAGTTGATGTTTCTATGGCTGCCTTAGTACCCCCACATTCATCAGCATGGTCCTTGAGGAGCGTGGCCAGTTGCTGCTGTTGCACGATCACCTGGTCGAGGGACTGTTGCCTCTGCTGTGCCATGGCCATTTGCGGTGGTGTCACAGAGGGGCTGGTCACCTCATTTTGCCTTGCCACAGGGCTTGTGGGGGATGGCCAGTCGTCGTCTTGTGGGTGCCCCTGCGTGGTATCCTCATGGTGTACGGGATGAAACAGACAGGGGGATTGAGACAGGTCATGGATGGATCTTACTTCGACATCCCCGTTTTCTGTGTCGGAGCATGCTGCCATTAATGCAGTGTCACCTATGGTGCTGCTGCCACCAGAAGCAGTGCCTTCTGTGGCATCCATTGGGGGGACCTGTGGTGGTGCTGTTGTGGGCATGCTGGCTGCTGGGGTGCCTGTTGAAGTTCCCTCCTGTGTGCTGCCACCTGATTTGTGCTGCTGCCGTGTCTTGATCCGTGCAGCTGAGGTAGAGGGTCTTTGGCCGTTGGTCTTGGCCCTCTTTGCAGGTGTGCTGGTAGGGGTGTCCTGGAGCTCGTCGTTTGAATCGGACCCTGTGGTGGAGTAAAGGAGGGCGAGCGTTATTAATGGGTCTGTGGAAATTGGTATGGCAATGTATCACATGCATTGGGGTGGTACCTGAGGGTGATTTGGGTCGGGGCCTTGGAGGTGGTTTCATTTTTGTGTGGATTGAGGATGCAGTTGTTTTGCAGCCTGCAGTTAGGGTGTGCCTGCTGCACGTGTAGAGGGTGTTTTTAGGATTTTTAATTATTTATGTATTTAATGTGAGTTTTAAAGTGCGCTATCAGGCCAATGTATGTGGACGTTCTCCTGGACATGTGTTTCTGTTGCACTATGTGGACACATGGTACTTCACATGATTGGACATTGTGGATTTTGTATTGTTTTATTTGGCCCACCTACCTGATTCTTCGGATGTCTGCACTCCTTTCTCCATCCCTCCGACTCCCTCTATACTCTCCATTCCAATGGTGGAGGCACAGATTTCTTCCCAGGGGGTCAACTTGATGGGTGATTCCGATCCTCCCCCGGTAGCTGTGGCAATGTTACGGTTTGCGGATAGTATGCTCCGTACACGTATCCGCAAGTCGTCCCATCGCTTTCTGCATTGCTGTGGGTTGCGGGGTGCGGTCCCCACCGCACTTACCCGCTGTGCCACCAGGGCCCATATGGCCTTCTTGTTCGCAAGTGCCGTCCTGGTCATTTGCGTCGAGAAGACGACGGCAGCATTCTCCTGGAGGGTCTCTGTGAGCACGGTGAGTTCCTCAGGGGAGAAGTGGACCTGCCGCTTGCGGTCGCACGCTTTTTTCGCTACTTTTCCCATTTTTATTGCTTTCACTAGGGTGGATGACGGGTTGGGATGTGTCTCAGGGTAGTATTTTTTATGGTTGTGTGGGAATTCTGATTTTATAGGTGTACGGCGTGCTGTTTCCCGTTCCGGGTCCATGTTTTTACTTCCGTTTCCGTATATTTCCGGTCACCGTACTTTCCGATTGCCGCTCATTGCGGTGACCGCTAAGATGGGTGGCGGAATTGCACCTAGGGCGCCGTACGGCGGCGGTGAGGGGCGTTTTGGGGACATTTCCGCCATCGCGGACTTTGCACTTCCGCCATGGCGTAGTGCTCGTGCCCGATGGGTCGGAATTAGCCGCACTTTGCTCCGTCGTGCAATGGCGGAAACGCTATTTACGCTATGGCGGTCAGGTCAGTCACTTTCCGCCAGGGTCGTAATGAGGGCCAATGAGTATGCACAAGTGATAAGCACAAACTCACTATGACTCATAAAACCCCCAGCGGACTTAATAAGTGGGATTACTAGGGAAAATGGATACCAGTTGAAAGGAAAACAACGGCAGGTACAAAACAACAAATGGGAAGGTTAGTAAGGAAGAATATACCCGGTTGGCACGAGGGCCGCACTAGTGATGGGATGGTGCATACACTGGAAAGCGTCACTACTATGCACTTGGTTGATGTAGAAAAGGTAAGAATAAATGATATAGTTTCAGGAATCCACACGTATGAGAAAGACTGATGAATTTCAGGTAATGAACAATACGGGAGGATTGGATGGGTTACCTTAATTGCACAAACACAGGCCAGGTTGGTGAGGCAGTCTTGTATGTGCAGCGTGGTACACCGTGTAGGAAGATAGTTCAAATTGCGTTGAGCGGCAAGAAAAGGTAATCTCACCAGAAAGGCGAAAGCACAGTGGGAATCCAGGGACAGTCCGAGTTCGGCAACAGGGTTCACTGATCAGAATGGAGGAAAAAGCAAATGCAATCCAAGGACAATCTGAAGTCGAAAACAGAGTTCAAAATCAGGTTGAAGGAATAGGCAAGGACAATCCAAGTAGACAAAGGTGGGTCGAAGAACCACAAAGTCAAATGTCAAGAGGAAAAAGGGAAAAACACTGGAACGGGATGAAACCGAAGGAACGTAACGCCACAATTAGCAGCAACAAGCCGCTGAGTCCCTTCGGCTTTTATGGTGCAGGGGGGCGGAGCCTCCTTTCACGTTCTCTGCGCACGGGACGTCTCAGCTGATGCGACGTTCTCTGCTGTACGGCCAGACGCCATGGCAACCGATACCGAAGCCACAACGAAGTTCTGGAACGCGCTTGCCCCCGTATGTGGCCACAAGAAATGGGAGGTACTGCAGGATGGGGCCGATATGTAACAATAATTTATATCTTCCAGCTGTTTGTTTTTTCGAAAGCATATATCCATTTCCCAGCCCCCGCAGTGAGGGGTGGGAGCGCTTTAATCTTTAAGTTGTTTTTATCCATTTTGGCCCAGGGTATATACTGTGCTCACTTAGGGCCTTTATGCAAAAATGGCAACAACGTACCAATTCCCCCGTCTAGCCTTCCTTTCATCACTTGCCTTTTTACTGTTCACTGCTGCCCACCCAAACCTGTTCCTAAACTGCGGACTCCACAAGCTTTCTACCCACGGGGTAACTGCTCATGCCTCCTCTTCACCCTCTGATTCACTCATTGTATCCCACTCATCCTCCTGCATTTCTCTGTTTGTATCTCCATCTGACTTTACTGTCCCGTAGCCTACACTCCTCGCTCCTCCCTCATCACTCTTCCCCTTCTCAATATGTACATCCTTGATTGCGGTGCTGTCTAATCGAAACAAAATGTCTCTGGCCCTCCATTCATCTCTAGTCCGTACCCCAATTTGCTCCCTTCTTTCCCGAGGGCCCTCAACTGAGCCAATTCCGCTTGTGCTGACTTTAAAGCCTCTTATAACTCCTTCTGTGGTTTCCTATCCAATGTTACTGCAGTGTTAGTGTTCATTTGATAGGGGGGTGGTAACATAGTTGAGGTGGTGCTGCGGGGGGTGAGGGCACATACATTGTATCAGCACATCCTGCAAATGGAAGAGTTGGGTAACATCCTACTAAGGGCAGAGGTGAATGTGTTCCTTCACGTGCTACTGTTTTAACTACACTAGAGGTTGGGCCGCTGTCACACTGGGATTTGCACTCATCATTGTCCTCTATGTTCTCCACCATTTTCCATAATTCTAAGATCTCTTTTCTCCCTTGAAGCTTTTTACCTTTGTATTTAGCAGCTAAAAATGTGCACTTGTGTTCCAATATCCCTCTATTATTTGTACCCTGCTCTGGCAATGGGTGGAACATTCCCATTTGTGTCTCTGCCACCAACTGCTTAAAACATTTTGGATACTAAAATGTCAGGACATATACAAAATGCAATTTGTCCTAAATGTTCCTACTAGTCCTTGGCTCTCGTTCCCCTGTCGCCCCCTGCCCACACTCCCTTCTCTCCCACTCACTCCACGCACACACACTCTCACTCCTCAAACCCAACATCGACTCTACTTATTCTACAGGTCCTCCCTTGGCCCTCGCTTGCTACACAATATAAATGTAAAACACTAAAACACTAAAACAGCAAGCTAGAACAATGTACTAAAGTAACAACCACTACTTTGTCTTATTCTCCCACCCGGAATATAGTGGACTCGTAATATACGGAGGCCCTACTTCTGACTTCTTTTTTTTCATTTCAAAATATGTGCCCTCTTCTTCCCAGCCTCAGAAACAATACCACTTCTCTATTTCTCTTCTTATTTACTTATAATAATAAAAAAGAAAATAAAACTGCCACATGGTGAACACCAGCTAAAACAAACTAAAATAAGAACCACTACTTCGTCTTATTCCCCCACCCGGAATATATTGGACACAAGAATTTGAGCCCTCTAATTATACAGAGCCCCTACTTCTAACTTCTCTTTGTTCATTTCAAAATATGGTGGCATCTTCTTCGGTGCCTCGGAAAGGATCCCTCTTCTATATTTCTCTTCTTATATACTTATAATAATTATAAAGATACAACTGCCACGTGGTGTTTGCACACTAACCAAATCAATCACACACCATTTTGCCATGCACCCTCTTCTTTAATACACACAAACCCACACACCTTTTCCCCCGTTTCCCCAACTTCCCTATCAACATCAACCCCCGTTGTTGTTGCCCACAAGAGGTGTACTTACATCTGCATGTTCACCTGGGGTCTCATTAACGGCCTGCACCGTCCTAGGAGCCATGCCCTGCTCCAAAAAGCAGACAGGAATTCTGTCAAAAGGGCTCCTGTACACCACTGCGAGTTGCACGCTTGGGTATGGTCATTGCAGGTGGGCGCAGCCCCCCAGATGTGCACCCTGGAATCCTCCATCTTTGAGGAAAACCTGGGATCACCAAAATTGTAGAGTAACCCCTCAATGCTCAGAAAACTTCTTGCAAGGCGTACAAGGTGTATTCTCATAAAAATACAAGCATGTGCTAGCAAAAAACTGCTGCCACAGAGTGCTCTGACAAAAACAAAAACAGCATGGGCAATGGATTTTAAGGTTGCACAGCATCACAAATGACATACACCACATAGGTTACAAATCCAGGTAACTGGTTGGTGTGACCCTATAGACATATAGACTGCTCCATATGGATGCCAGGCGATTGGTCCCAGCACCTTCTGTCCATCTTCTTCCACATGGGGATCTTTTTCTGTCGTCATCAGATACAAAAAACTGTAACTGGCATTTGGGTTGCACAAATCATTAATTCCTAGATCTACAATGCACCTGGTACAAGGGACTTGAGCAAGGCGGCTACTTTAGATGTTGCGATAACTATCTGAGAACTATGTGAGCCCCTGCTCCTTCTCAGATACGTAAGTGTCTCCACAGCTTACCCAACCATGGGATACATTTGTTACCTTCTCCCATGGCACCTCGCAGTACAAACCACAGAGGCCACTGGTGGGGGTAGGCTGCCCCTGCTCTCTGATCTTCCTGATCAATTGATCACTTTACTGTTTTATGACCAGGGGCCTTGGGCTGGTTGGGGTACTTGTATGTTTGTGTCCAGGGATTGGGGGTCTCTGGCACCTATAACTTATAGATCTGGATGGGTGAAGGACTGAAGCCCTCACCCATTCCCATGGGATACCTCTTCAAAGATCCATTCCAGCCCTCAGTGCTGATTCTTTCTTGGTTACATGTACTACTGATAAGACTCAATAAAGGACAGTGTGTGTCTGTGTTTTCAAGAAATTAACCTTCTGCAGAGCTGCCGTCTGCAAGCAAAGAATGCGTGCACACCCTTCTAACCCTCTGGACTAGCTGTGAGCAAACTAGCATAGCCATGGTACCAGGCCTCATTTTCAAAATGGCATCTACCTTCTAAAATAGAATTTCATTACACACGTGATTCTAATGTTACAGTTCAGTATGTTTCCCCTACAATCCAGCTTCTGTGAGTGGGCCCCCTAACCCCTCCATTGTCCTGGCTCCCGTACAACTGTCTCATCCTAAATCATCTAGGGACCTGGGGCTTTCGTCCCCTGCTTCCCAGCAAGAGCAATATCTGCCTGGCCTGCTAGACTAGTGAATGCGAAACAGAAGGTTCCCTTCAAAAATGCACTTCTACTTGGGAGGGTCAGCATCAGAAGCTTTTCTGCTGTAGTCTTCAACCAACCAACTGTCGCTCCTGCATTTATGACTAAGGTAATCAGGGTCGAACGAGACCTACCAGATGTGGAAAAAAGGAAAAAGTCAGAGAGGAAGAAACAGACCGGGAAAAAGACATAGGCCCTCATTCCGAGGTCGGTGCTAGTCATGGCACTATTAGGGCCATGACTAGCACCAATACCAGTACCGCCACCGACTTGGTGGTATGAGGACTTACCGGTCCAGTCCGACCTTGGCGGGGCTGGTAAATCCCCATTCGAAAAAGCCATTCCCCATTCCCATTTGAGCCCCCATAGGGCTCAATGGGAAGGGGGAAGGCGTCAATAACGGTACCGCAAATTGCAGTACCTTTATTGACCCCGTATCCCTTTGCGGGTCCCGTCCTTAATGCCTGGTATAACCAGGCGTTAAGGGAAGGACCCGCAAAGGGAACTCGGAATAGGGCGCAAAGGGATTACCGGCACCAGTGTCATTACCGGTGCCCGGTATCCCTTTGCGCCCAGGTCGTAATGACCCCCATAGTGGTGAACATTTCATCATACAGATTATCACGATTGGAACTACAAGTCTTGAGAAAAGGCCTGTCCTTTGTGCCCCAACACAACAGCAATCTGAGAGAAAAAATTGATTTCTTTAGACTCATGAGAAAACTTAAACTCAAAGTCTTCTTCAGTTCACTTGAGGAAGACTCAATCACGAGAGAACCATCTGAGTTTTTGGAAATGACACCCAAGAGTAAATGTAACCCTCCAGTCCAGAATCATGTACTGACGGTCTTTGAAAGAATGGCCCTTGATCAGATGAAGAAGATTCCTTTCAAAACAAAGGGCAAGGGAATTTCTCGGTAAGAGAACGACAAACACTGAAGAATCTGCTTGACAATAACAAGATCATTTTCAAACCTGCAGATAAGGGAGGAGCGCTGGTCCTGATGGACAAGAGTAAATATCTTGCAGAAGTCAAACACCAATTATCGTACCAGGAGACCTACAAGGAAATAAGTCATAATCCAATGGAACAAATAAGAGCACTTATTAAAGTAGTACTGGATGAGGTGGAGGAAAGAGAAGAGATCAAGAGAAAACACGCAAATTCTTGGAAAAAGAACATCCGATCATACCAGTGATATACATCCTCCCGAAGATCCATAAAAGAGTAATGGATCCACCAGGTCGTCTGATAATAGCAGCTACTGAAAGTCTGTTAGAACCACTGGCTAGATATTTGGATAGAATCTTACAGCCACTCATTCAGGATACAAGTACGTATATAAAAGATACGACTCATTTTCTCTAGAAGCTCAAAGGGGTGGATTTTGTCCCAGGGAGAGATATCCTCTTTACAATGGAGGTAACATTCCTATATACGAATATCATTCATGAAGCTGTCCTTGAAGCTGTAGAATGGTTTTATTGAGATCGGGAAATTGCCAAGGTGACAAAATGTTTGTTCTGACATTACTGAAACTGGTTCTTATGACCACATTTTTTAAATTTCAAGACACATTTTTTCTGCAGTTGTCAGGAATGAGTATGGGTGCCGCAATGGCCCCAGCATATGCGAATACATATATGCATTATTTGGAGACAGAAAATGTCCTCACCTCACCCCGATGGTTACAACATTTGGCCATGTTTGTGAGATATATAGAGGACGTCTTTGGCAGCTGGACTGGTCCTGAAAATGAACTTGAAGACTTCTTTAAAATGATGAATGGTATGCAACCCAAAATTAAGTTTACTACGGAAATCAGCAGATCCAAAATCAATTTCTTAGATGTAGAGGTTTACACCAAGGGCCAGAAATTAGAAACAAGAATGTTCACCAAAACAACGGATCAAAACAGCCTGCTGCTAGCCACAAGCTTTCATCCATGACGCACTGTTGACAGTGTACCTTTGAGTCAATTCCTACGGTACCGAAGGAACATATCAGAGGAGGTGGAGTTTGTGAGACAATCTGAATCCTTGAGCAAGAAGTTCCAGGAAAGGGGATATGATCGGACGTCCATCTCAGACAAATTGGCACATATTGACAGAGAAACATTGCTAACAACCAAAATGAAGAAGAAGGACGAATATATTGTATATGTGACTACTCATTCGATTCAGAGTAAGAAGATAAGAAAGATCATCCAGAGAAACTGGCCAATGTTGCAGATGGATCCTGAGACCCAGCCCCTTTTCGCGGAATTACCCATCTTCGCCTACAGGAATAGTTGTCATCTGCCGTGCCGAGTGGCGGTTACTTACGTGTTGGTGGATTCATCGCGGACGATTACATCGCTAGTTCCGGCACGTTTCTTTCCATACGTGTGGTGTAGGTCTAGTGGTTGTCCAACATGGTGGCCGCCGGGTAGTATTTGTTCATTCCACTTCCGCCGACCGTTGCGTTGCAACCCCTCAGTTTAAGCTTTCGCTCAACTTTGGGTAAGACGCTAGTTTTCCTTTCGGCTTACACTCTGCCGCTCTCTCCTTTATCGGATTCGCTCCTCTGATGTTTCCGTACCTCTTCCTCTCTTCCTCTCTTCTTACTAAAATTCTTCTGTTGTTGTTGTTCTTTCTTGCCTCGCTCGGCGCCTCTTGGACTCTCCTTCCTCTGGCTGCTACGTTTATTCCTTCTGCTAGGAGCCGGGTTCTGTTCTGCGGTGGGTTACCCATTGCCGGCTCCACATCCCGTAGCTGGTTTATTCCTCACCTCATTGGAACGTTGTTGCTGCAAAAGGGTTTTTCTGCCGTTCCGGCTTTTTCCCTTTTTTCTGTTTGACCGCAGTAACGGGGCCACAGGACTGCTGGTTTATTAGCGGTTAATGTGGCTTCCTCTTGCGGCAGGCACACACCACAAAAGAAAGAGAAAGACTACCTGACACGTCGGCACCTCAGCCCCAAAGATTTGGAGATCAACTACTCAGGTGAGGAGAGTGGGGAGGAAGAAGGGCTAGAAGCTACAAATCAGGACAATAGTAGAGCGCTCAGGAACAGTCTAATAAGAGCAGAAGTGATCTCTGATCCAACAGGGTCAACAAAGCACAAGGTTACCCAACCCTGCTACAATTGTCAGCATTGTAGCAACCTTGTTTTGGGAAATACCATTTCACACCCACATACTGGGAAACCCGTAATGTTGAACCACTCGTGCACCTGTGATTCAACAAATGTTGTGTACGCATTCAAATGCCCCTATGGTTTTTACTACGTAGGGATAACCATGAGAAAGGTAAAAACATGTTGGACAGAGCATAAGTCGAACATTCGGACAAAGAATTTGAAATCCCCTGTCGCCATGCATTTTATTTAAGCGAGACATTCTATAGCACAATTGAAATGCATTATCCTCGAACAAGTAAAATTAGGACAGAGGGGTGGAGATCTGCACAAGAGGCTGTTGCAAAGGGAAATACTGTGGATTGAACTGTTGGATTGTCTAAGCTCGAGAGGCATGAATCATGACTATAATCTAATGTGTTTTGTGTAAAATGTGATGGGCCTGCATATGAATATTGGAAACTGAGGCTAACCCCATGGAACACAGTATCAGTTGAGGTACATAAAATTAAGTATGATACTACTATGATTGTGTCCCTGAAGATTGTAAACAGACCATGATAATGTGAGAAGTCAAATGAGATGTCAAATGGACAATATGTGGCAAGAATACTGCATAACCAACAATAGTAGAATGTAAGTGGGTTCTTAAGCCTGAGAGACTGTAACACTGTTGGGAAGCATGGTGGTAATTGTGATTGTACAATGTGTATGCGCTTAATTTGGTCTAAAGGATAGCAATACAATGTATATGCACTTAATTTGGTCTGAACGATATTAATATGTGTATGACCAATGAGGCTTTCAACCTCCATTGAATTGTGTACTGCAGTACTGTGATTGAGTTGTGACAGAAAATTGCTATAAGGTCCAAGCAAATATGGAAGACTAACTTTTACTCCACATCACTATACTTTATGACCAAGGCAGATTCAACGTCTGAGGATGGAATCAAGCCTCGGCCTCTGAATTCGGTGCGTGCAGTGGGGCAGAACGTAGTATGCGGACCATGGATCCGCGGCTGCGTTTTTTCCCCCCTGCGCGCACACTAGTACAAGTCCAGAATATACATACCGGCAAAATTAATGTGCACGGGTTCATTGTGTGTGATCGAATTTTTGAGAAAATTTCCCTTACTAGTATATCATCACCAACATTCTGTAAACTCGTACTCTGCTGGGTATGAATTTGTCTAAAATTATTCAATAAAGATTATTGATATGTGCCCGTGACTTAGCGTGGCTTCCAACACGCAAGCGGGACACACAGACTAGTCCTCATTCAATATGGTGCCCATGGAGGCTAGGCGGGCGTAAGCGCGCGTAGCCGAGGGGCTCGTCTTGGAGGCGAGCGGCTTTAGAGGATTTCAATCTATGGGTCTCTACATTTATATGGCAGCGCTGATTGCTGCACATTACGGCACGGCATATATACGCAGGTCATGTGAGAGAAAACCAAAAACCGACATGAGAATGTACATCCCAAAAAAATAATCCTTTTGGATTGCTAGTGTTTAGAATACTACAAATGATGTTGGTGCGAGTTACCAGAGCAACACGGTCCGAATAACTACATGTGGTCCTATGAGTGTAGCCCATTTTAATCCTTTTGTAGTATTCAATACAGATATACTGTCGAGTAAGAATTAGACGGTATAACATCACAGTCATACTAGTAGGGATATTTTGTAAAATCTCTGTTCTTTCATTTCTTAACTACTAAGGCCCACAGATTGGGAGTCACTCGCGCTTCACACTACGCGAGAGTCAGACGTACGTCTTCTATTGGGTAAGTGGTGTCCAAATAATATTCTCTATGAGTATCCATACAATTTCCTCATAAGCAGACGTTAGGTAACCCAATTTATTTTGATATAGGTAGGAACATCCTTCCATGTCCAGTAATTGGAGACAACATAAGGTTAGTGTTTTCATTTTTAAAGAAAAATCCATTTAGTGACCTTTGACCCTGAAACAGAATTCTAATTAGGATACTTTTCATCTCTTTAGGATGAAAGCAGGAAATGGTTAATCTAATCTAGATATGGAACTTAGCCCTGAAGATGGATTTTGTCAAATCCGAAACACATCGGCATGAAATATTCTATGAAAGAAATGTATTTGGGATGATCATGAATCGCTAGTTCATGTGTTTAGATTGAGAAGATATATATAGATACGACCGAATTATATTATTATGTGCCTCTGGGTCAATGCATATTGGCTCCAACATAAAATACCTGTTGTTTGTTTGAATTGAAGAGAACTTTGTTTACCTTTTTGTATAGAAAAATATAAAACTTTACTGTTTGTAAAAACATGCATTGAGCTTTGTATGCTTTTTGCGTTTTGTTTAATCTTTTCAACTGAAAATTCCTTGGTTTATAAAACTCAAGTATTGAAACTCTACGGGTTACTTTGACTATGTGAGTGTTTGCAAAAAACAATGATAAATTGTATGATCATCTAAATATTTGGTAGAGGTACCAGCCAAGGCTACTTCATTGTGTTGACCCCGGCCATCTCTGCCTTTGGGATGGTATATCCCACTAGGAATGCAACATATGGTTATCAAGTCGCAATACTTGATATTTGCTTTTGCAAGGTAATCAAGGCCCCCACTTTTGGTCTTGCAATAGGTGCTTGTTGACATATTGGTCCTAGATACATGGCCATCTCCTCTCTTGCACCAAAATATGTGGCAGCCCAATTCACAAAGGGCATCTGAATGAGGACAATCTTACGTGTACGTATTCAGATGCTGTTCCCTCCCCCCCCCCCCCTTTCATTTCTGGCCCATTTTAAATCACATCCTGAATTCACAAATGGGATGCGCTTTAAAATGCCCAGGAATGAGGGTCTTCCCCCTGCGCCTGATCAGAACAGGCGCAGGGGATGCACAAATCGTATCAGGGTAATTTGTAACGCTGTCATGATTTGTTTTTGGAGTGTGGATGCCTCGACTTAAACCGCATCTGTCACACTAGCACTTCCATGCTTTTATAGTTTCTTGGTCATTTCACCAAGGCAAGCCCTTCAATGGCCCATCTAGGTGAAATGTCCTCACAGGAAGCACGTGGTTGCTAAGATGATGTCATACTAATGTATGCAAGGGGGATGAACAGCGCATATTTCAGCCTCTTCTGAAATGTACAGGTCACTTTTGAGAATAAGGTAACCTGAGCAATTTCAGCAATGAGCGCAAATAACTTGCATTTGTGCTCATATTGCACACTGCACTCTATGCCATTGGGCGGCTTCTCCTCAAGCAGAAACTGACAATCTACCTTCCCTAAGGAATCAACACTGCCTGCAGGTTAGAAATTAGTTTGTAATGAGTCATATTTTAATTTATGTTTGATTGAATAAACAAGGTAGTATCACGTATCCTTTCTAGGGGATTCTTTGTTTCATCGCAGTAAATAGCATCAATTAGCAAGGATGGGCTGCCTCAGCAATGTTTTCATTAAATACTTAGTGCTTGGGTCTTGCATGTTTACTTACACAAAATAAAGCAACATTGTACAAATACCTTTTATTCTCTAATACTTGTATTTGCATGAGGTCAAGCGTTCATATGTTTCAAGCTAGTACTGGAATTCCCATTTCTTCTGAAAGCACTACACCAAGGTTGTCCAAATCCAGACCCTGAGGGCCGGGATCGTGACAGGTTTTCAGGATATCCCTCAGTAATATTCACGAGGAACCATGTGCATACATTTAGAATCATTGTATGCAAAGGTATGTCTTGAATATTAATGAGGGGTATGCTGAAATTCGACATGGATCCGGCCTGGAGTTGGGCAACCCTGCACTACAGGATGCTGCCTCACAAAAAACCTGCACCGAGCACGCCACTAGCGCGCCTCTTTCCTATATATCCCTCTCTCGCAGGGCAGAGGAAATAGAGATGTCGGGTACGACGTTCATTCATCGGCAGGTTTTATTTTGCACCGATTTTCAGCGCTGATTTTTGTCCAATAAAACAAATACAATGATATGGGGTTAAAGGAATATAAGGGCTAGGAGGGTGGGGAATAGATAGCAAAAAATCGGGAAGGGGTGGATTGGGGCGGGCGAATTTCAATGTGTTTTTCAACCAGAAATCGGCGGCAACAAACACATGCAGTGCTCCAAGTAAGGGACCCTTCTTGGAACAGTCCCTGGCTTGCTAATGACATCATCTCAGTTCTATGTCATTCTATCGCCAGGTATTTTTTTTTGCAGTTTTTTACAGCCAGTTTCTTGGGTTCCTCATAGTACCGCTGCCCAATGCAGAAAATTTGTTTTTTCAACACCACCATCAGTGTTCTTGATGGCCCTGTTTTCACGCTACCAACAGCAATGAAAAACGGATATAACAAGGAGCAAACTTTAAAGTCAGCCGACCAGTGGCTGGAGGATACAGAAAATTTGGGTCGGAGGAGTTGGGGGTTGGATGACTTCCAACAAAGGAAGTGGGAAAGCACTGAGAGCCGGCCTCATGAGTTAGATGATATGGTAGTCCAGACACACATATAATAGCCTTCAAACCACTCCATACACAGCATTCCTGTCATCTACTCTTACCAGAGCTTCTTTCCTAGCTCTGGTTTCTGGATTCCAGCGGTTCCCCACCACAGTAGTCATTCCACAGCACCCAAGAAGAAGACAACATTAAGAAACAATCAGCGAACTTTGGAACATTATTGACCCACTGAATGCTTATGGGGAAAATAAGGGCTGTGTATACCTCTGCTGGTTCTGTCTACATGGAATCTAACCAGATGTGAAGAACAAAACACCTAGCGGTATTGGCACCAACCAAAGTATATGCATTGAGAAGTATCAGGAGTATTGGGCTACAACTGAGGCATTTGAGCTTTGACGGAAGAGAATAGTTCAATCTAAAACTAAAAGCCCTGAAGGGTTATCAATGCGTAGATTGGATTACTATTACGTAGTCTGCTATCCAGCCAAACAGCATTCAGATATTCACCCAAGAGGACTACTGGAGAAGCATTCCTCTATCAGCGACGTCAACCTTTGGCGAATCTAAGAAAGCCAATCATTTCAGTTCTTAGAGTAGCACCTTACAAATACACACTCCTCTAGTGCACTCAGCGGGTAACTACTGCACCTTTGGCAAGTACGGGTTACTACGTTTAGTAATGTACACATGATATATTTACATGATAACTACTAAGCATATGATACCACGTTATATATTGCATAAATCATAAAAGATAGAAGAGTGCAATTTGAGTGAGGGCAACAGGAGTAATACAGCAACATACACCCAACACTGCCACCCTCCATGCTCTGCAAGGCCATCACCTCATCCTTTACCACCAGAAGGAAAGGAGAACTCTGTGTTGAGGAACTGAAGATTCACAGGTGTCCCCAGGATGCAAAGGTAAGTGTTCACAAGCCCTAAATCCACGTATTCAGTCCGCCCAAGAAGCATGGATTTCTCCAGAAAGCCTGTTGATGATATTGACTCCCTCTTTAGGCACCAGAGAACCTGGGCGCAAGCCAGTAGGGTGGAAACCAATGTTTCACATGACATCACGCATGCCATAACACCTCTGGGGAAGTCCCCTACCTAGATCTGGGGGAATTCCAAACTGTTGACTCAGAGGTCCAGATGAGATGTCAACCCTCAGCGAGTCCATGCTGGATCCGGAGGATGTATGGGGGATATCCCTGACCCCAATGCATGCCAGGAGACCATTACAGGGCAGGACCCAATGATAATCCTGGGAGGCCAGAGCTTACCCTACCCCCTGACTTGCTAAATGAGCACAGGTCTAACAATCCTGCCCCCTCCCAAGCCCATTAGATGCACCTGGAGGCACTGTCTACACAATCGGCAGAGCCCAAAACATCTCCTCTGTAGAACTCACATTCATGAAAGTGTTTCAAACCTACGCACCAGGGGTTTTGTGCTATCAGGCGCACACTCTCCACTGGCCATGGCCGGTGTCCACTTTGTGATAATGAGGTACCAGGACGAAGGTGTGCATGGTAATGAGGTTCCAGGATGCCAATGCACGTAAGCATGAGATGAAGGGTACATGGTTGTGCATGCTATATGGTATGTTCTCGATATAGCAGACATGCTGAAAAGGTTTATTTCATGTGATTCCCCAGTTCTTCCAATATGTGGTTGCCAGAACAAAATCAGTTCCAGTTATCATGAGACTTTCTCTTGCAAGAATTCCGGAAAGTTAAAAATAAGTCTAAGCGCTCAGAAACACATCAGTCATACTAAAAGAAGATCAGATCACAGTCAAAAATAAAAGAGCCAATGCCCTCCACAAACTCCCCCACCTCCCAAATGCTGCTGCTTTTCCCCTTCCCCATCCCCCACACAGCCATCCTAAAGGCAAACTGCCCTTGGACCCTACTAACCTAATGTTTAGCACATTCTTATATCCCTTTTATATAGCGCTTTGGATTAAGGCGCTATATAAAATAACACATCATTATCAGTATCTCTATCATCCCATGTCGCTATTTAAAATATAAACCAAATTCTCGTAAATTTGTCACTGATACCCGCGAACAGAAAAACCAGGATTGATAAGGAATAGACTCTCTAGCCCCCCACAAAACGTATTAATTGCTACTGTTGCACGCGCACCGAATCCACTCTGAAGTCAAACTTCCCCTTACTCCTTCATAATATGGGGTAAGGGGAAACCTCACACTTCCCCTTACCCCATCATCGCACCTTGAAACACTTGTGTATAGGCGCGTTAAACATGCCATATCATATCATATCATATCATATCAATATCATTTATCAATATTGTAATTTACTGCTGCTTTTGCCCAAACATAAAAGACAGATTTGCATATCTTAAAAGCTTAATTTGCTTGAATGCAAAAGGGGAGATGCCTACAAGATTGTGGTGGTTGAGGCATTCTGCTCTCTGCCTAAGTTTTAAAAATGTACCTTGGGAGAAACATAAATGATTTTAGTGCATCCCACTCCTTCTCTAATGTGTAAATAAAAAACTGCTGGACGGATTTCCACCAAACCAACCAAAAGGCATGGCTCCACCACATTGTGACGCTCCTGAAATACATGTGAAGCAAATACATGCATTGGTTTAGGCTGTGCCCCTGTTCATATACTTTGGGAAAACCAGTGCAAAATGAAAAACCAATGCAAAAAGGAAACAGTAGTGCAAAATGCAAAGACCAGTGCAAAAGGGAAAAAAACAGTGCAAAAAGGAAAAAACAGACCAAAAAGGAAAAACCAATTCAAAAAGAAAAAAACAGAGCAACAAAGAAAAAACAATGCAAAAAGGAAAAACTAATGCAAAACGGAAAAACCAGAGCACAAAATGAAAAAACAGTGCAAAAAAGAAACACCAATGCAAAAATGAAAAACCAGTGCAAAAAGCAAAGACCAGTGCAAAAAGCAAAGACCAGTGCAAAAAGCAAAGACCAGTGCAAAAAGGAAAAAAAACAGTGCAAAAAGTGAAAGACCAGACCAAAATGCAAAAATCAATGCAAAAAGAAAAAAACAATGCAAAAAGAAAAAACAGCAACAAAGAAAAAACATTTCTTTTTAATTTTTTTTTACTGTTTTTCTTTAGGAGTTATCCTAAGAAAATGTATCAAAATGGTTGATTTCCGTAGTTTCAAACTTCTTCTTACTATTGTTAAATTTCAGAAGTTTCATGAGTAAAGAGTGGCCTCTGAAGACCACAGTCATTTGTTTATTTCCAGATGTCATTTAGGTAGACAGATGTTCCTCTCTGATTTGTCGAAATATTGCGTCAATTTTGTTTACCAACGCTATCGTCCATCTTGTGGTTTCACCGGATATCAAGGGATTCCATAGGTTGTTTTCACATATCATCCAGGGGTTTTCGATCAAGGGTAGTAGGTGAACTAGTCTGTGTTTCTTGGTTTTTGGGCAGTTTATTGACAGGTGTTTCAGAGTTTCTGTCACCTCCGTCGATTTGCACAAACGGCATTCTTTTTTTCGGACGCACCTCTGATGCACAAAATTTCTTGAGTTAGGAGCAGGTTTAATCTAGCTTTCATAAACAACGTTCTTTTTCTTTTTTCAGGAAATTTGATGCAATATTTCAGCGGAGATTTCACTTTGTTGAAAGTAGGTGGGAGATGTGATAGAAGTTTATTCTCTGCTGCTGCCTCTAGTGTGTTAATCCAGTCCATGGTTATCATTTTTTGTTTATTCTTCTGAGTTATCGATCAGTTCTTTTTCTGTACAAGTTATTTCCTCCAGTTTCTCTTTTCTCTTTTCCACCCATCTGTTCAGTGCTGTGCATTTGCCACTTTCTATTTCCTCCTGTATGATTTTGAGGGCTGGTAGCGAGTCGGGCAGAATTACTTTCCAGAAAAAGCTCATAGTGCTTTGCTCTACCATGGATGCCAGGGATACAAGACCCAGCTCTCTTCGGATTGCCGCCATAGCAGTGGATTTGGGGAGTCCCAGCACTGCCTTCCATATCAGTCCTTCCAGTTTTGTCCAAATTGTTGAAGGAATGCATAGTGAGACTTCTGTTCCATATGCTAGAACTGGGACCGCTTTTCCTTTGTAGAAGTTTATTGCGGGCATTAAGGAGAACTTGCCATACTTTCTATTGATCACTTTCATTTGTGATGTCAGCCTTTTAGCCTTTTCCCACAGCGTCTTTTGCATGGCTATGTCTGTTCCTGAGCTGTCAATTTCTACCCCTAGGTATTTGATGTTTTCAACCGTTTAAATTTTGTCGTTTTCAAGGTTGCTTTCTCGATTGACAAAACTTTTGATTTGTTTTTGTTGATTTCTAGTTGGTTGGCATGGATGTATTTAGCTAGGTTTGACAATTTGCGCTGTAGTCCGACTTTAGTTTGATCGATAAGGATCACGTCGTCTGCGTATAATAGTCTGGGGATGAAAGTTTTGCCCAGTTTTGGTGGGAAGCTCCTTATTTCGGCTTCTGAGGCTTGCAGGTCGCTCAAGAAGGCAATAAACAAAGCTGGGGCTAGGGGGCATCCCTGTTTGACCCCTCTGCAAATCTTGATCTCTTCGGAGAGCGTACCGTTTTGACTTAATTTCACTCTTATGGTGTTGTTCGAGTGTAATGCTTTGATAGGCTCGAGTATCGATTGTGGGCAGTTCCAGAGTAGTAGTTTCTCCCATAGCATGTTTCTGTCAATTTTGTCAAAGGCTTTAGATAAATCTACAAAGGCTAGATGTATCTTTGGGGCCCCTTCCTTCACCTTGGCTTTTAAGATGTTAAGTATCATGATGTTAATTGTAGTGCTTCCATTTTTCTGGAAACCTGTTTGCAGGTTATCTTTTGAGGGTCCGTTTTCTCCCATTTTCTGAGATGGTCCAACAGTAGAGATGCGTATAATTTGCCTATGATATCGAGCAAGGCGATAGGTCTGTAATTTTCTGGATGTTCACGCCCTCTTTTTTTATAGATTGGTACAATCACCGCTTTCAGCCATGACTCGGGGATCTGTTGTTTAGCCTCGCATTCTGCAAAAATTCTGCTAATTACGTTCAACCACTCATTTGGAAATTGTTTGAGTTCCAAGTTAGTCAGACCGTCGGGCCCAGGGGCTCTTGATGTTTTCAGTTTCTTCATTTTGTCTGCGATGTCTTCCGGGTTAGATAGATTCACCCAGGTTGAAATTGGTTTTTCCCCCTTCGCTACTTGTACTACTTTTAGGTCTTCGAATTCTTTCGTTAGGTACGTTGTCCATTTTTCTTCCGCAACTGCATTGATCATCGGTGCGGTCTGCTTCGCCGATGTTGTTTTTATTAGAGACCAGAATTTGCTAGATTTTTTAGACGAAAGTCTCTTCATCATCTCCTCTGCGTCCAGTTGGTATTGTGTCGCCCTTTGTTGTTTTAGCCAGTTGCGGTACCTTTTTGTCTCCTGGTGCCAATTTGCCCAATCCTCAATGGTGTTTGTTTTTTTAGCCGTTTTCTTCAGGCGTCGTCCCATTTTTCTCTGTTCAACCACCTCTTTGTTAAAGGCATGTTTTGGGTAGGTCATGGAAGCATCCATTTGTTGTAGTGGTTTTTTGTAGGGGGCTAACAGCGGTATGTAGTCTGGTCTTTCGTCTATTTTGTTTAGTTTGTTGGTCTGAATGTTTTGGTCCCAATCGTTTTTAATTTTCAGAATGTTCGCTTCCGTTAGTCTCAGTCGTGTTTGTTGATTATTTGTCTCCGTTAGTGGGAGATACCTGGGTTTTGTAGGTCTCCAACCCTGCCAGTTGCACGACAACAGGTTGTGATCGCTGTTCAGCGTTCTTTCCACTCTAAAGGTTATTATCGCTTGCGTTAAGCCTGAGGAAATGCTTATGTAGTCTAAGGTGGCGCTTGAGAATCCACGTTCCCATGTAGGTAAGTTAGTTTGGTTAGGGAACAGCGTATCTTAAGTTCTGTACATTTCTTGTAGCAATGAGGTCGTTCCAGGCCTTCCCACGCTCTCTTGTTTGATCAGATGTTAAAGGTCGCTGGTTGTCGGATGGATTTGTCTGTTTTTGATTGCCACAGTTTGCATTGAGGTCCCCGCAGATTATGATTTCGATGTCTTCGAAATCTTCGTAGAGTTGGTCAATCGTGGAGCTTATACTAGCGCAAAATGTTTTCGTTGACATACGCTGGGGGTTCCAGTAGCAGGTGACTATAGCTAACACATTTGCATTTTGTCCTTTTTTTGGTTCCTGTTGGGCCCATGATGACACCACTACTAGCAGTTCGTAGGCTTCTTTCCACTTTCTCGGCTCTGCTAAACCGCGACCTGTTTTTATCGCGATTAGTAGGCCCGATGACGGTCTTCCTAGAAGGCCTTTCTCGGCTGGAGAAATTTCATCTGTAAAGCCGTCCAGTGCAGGTTTAGTCATCTGCCACGTTTCCTGTAGGCATAAGATGTCGAAGCTGCCCAGGTTTACATCTCCTGCTACCGTTAGGTGCGTGTGGCCCCGGGTGTTCCAGGATCCTAGGATGAAATTCTTCGATTCGGGCCGTACCTCTCTGAATTTCACTGTTGTGTTAAGGTCGAAATCTGGCCCTGGTCGTTGCTATTTATCAGATTTTTTGTTCCACGTTGCTGTCAACCAGTTCCAAGGGCCCTTCACCTGCCTCAGGTCCGCCGTCTTGTTCTTTTGTTTTGGGGTCTCTAGAGTCAGCGAAGATTCTTATCTTGATTTACCTGGCTGTACGTCGGTGCTCGGACTTTGGAATGAGCAGTGTCTTAGATGTTCTTGGCTCGGGTGAAATCCCCCTTTTCTTGTGGTGCCAGCTGGCCGATGTCTTTCTGGTAATTCTGATTTCTTTATTTCTGTCAAACGCAGACTCATCAGTTCCAGTTCTTTGAAGGCTGCTTGGTCAATTCCTTCTGTTCCGTTTATTTTGTTGTGAATGTAAACTTTTGCTTGATTACCGTCGTGGTAAGGTTCCACTAACTTGAGATCTTCCGATCTTAGATGTCTCAGGTGTTTCGATCTCTTTATTATCTGGAGAATTGCTGGCCGGTTCAGTGGCTCCTTATCTTTCTTTGGGTCTTGTTGCTCTAACTTGAATATTCGTGTTTGGTGGTTAAGTGTGATTACCTTTGTTGCTGTCTCAGCCCATTGTCTGGGGGTCTTGACCCTGCTTGTGCTTATGGGTCTGGCGGGCAAATCTTTGTGGTATGACTCGTGGGTGTCTCTCTGCTTTGTCGCACTATAGTCTCTAGTTGATTTATAACGGCTCGGGTTTTCCTTTTTGTGCTTTGTCTCCCTCTCTGTTCGCTGATGGTCCCATTTCTTTCTTTGGTCTTTTTGGAAGGCGTGTTATCGGGCTCATTAGTGATGAGGTTATGGTCTTCCCAGTGTTGTGTTAGATTCATTAGAGTCGGGTCTGCCATAAAATCCTCTGTAGTTTTGGGAGAATTTGTTATCCGACAAGTCTCCAGGTGTGTTGTAGCTGGTGTTTTTAACTCTTCCGCTGTTGATACCAGTTTTTTGAGTATTTGGCCTGTAAGTGCCAATTTCATCTTTTGCTGCGTTTTGTGATTTTGAGGCAGTGGTTTTGTTCAGTTTTGTTCTGTACTCATTACCGACGGAGATGCGCTTTTAGTTGTAATCCACAGGCCCTCTTCGAGGTGCGTCAAATGGTGCCTGGTCTGCGGTGCGTTTTGGATGTTGTTTTGGCACACTAGGTCTTTGATTTTTTTTTCTAATTCTTCTATTTTGTTTTCCTGTGGTCGTTGGAGTGTATTTGAAATCTTCATTTGCTGTTATATAGCTTTCCACGTGCGATATTTTGTTGATCATATTAGACATCATTGCCGTGTTATCTCGAATTTCTTCTCTTATCGCTTCATAGAGTTTGCAGAATGGTGCAAGTACAACTGATATAGCGGACATGATTGTGATCATGTCTGGGTTCTTGTTTGGTGAGACTCTCTGCATTCCAGCTGCTATGTCGCTTAGTCTACGGTTTTTCGGTGGAGTATGTATTTTCTCTGGTCTTTTTTCAGAAAAGGTGTATTTGGTGGAGATCTTGAAAACAATACACTTTGCTCGTGTTCAGGGATTGCTCTTCCTCGTGCCGGTCTTTGCGTAGGTGCTTCCACCCCCTGTACAAGCCCTCTTTCGTCTTTGTCGATTGACCTCGGCGTCTTCAAAATGCCGGTTGTCAGATGGGGCTTGGTCCACGCATATCTTCCCTCTTTCGCCCTTATCACAGGGCTTAGCTCTTTGTCGTTTTTTACGAGTTCAATGTCGGAGGTATCTTCCCTTGTAGTGTCCTTTCTGGTTTTTTTTCCCTGTGGGTGAAACGGGTGCATCGATGCTTCTGTTTTTTTGGAGTTTCCTTCCAATTCTTTAGTTGTTGTTTTGGTGGGGCGATATCTCTCAGTTGTCTGGCTTGCCTCTGTTGACCCTGTGACTTGACAAGTACCCTTGGCTGAGTTTCCCCTGTACCCACGTTCTCCTCACCTGAGCTTTCCGAGTCAATAGTTTCTTGCAGTCCTCGACGTGCCAGGTAGTCTCTCTCCTTTTTCTGGTGCGTGGGCTTGTCATGGAGAGAAGCCACTGTGGCCGCCGGGTGAGAACAGCGGCACAGTGACCTCCTTTCCGGGACCAAGCCAGAAAATGCAGGGAAAAACCCGCAGAGGGGAAAAAACCCTGATAAGAGGTGCCAAGACTTGTCTGCGAAGGCCAGTTGTTCCCAGATAAAAAAGAAGGAAGCGAAGGATCTCCAACAACTGAAGGGTGGCCAATGAATGTCCAAGTCCAACAATAGCAGCAGGCCTGAAGCGCAGGCGGAGAAGGCAGCAGCTGAGGAGGCTGCAGTGGAGGTCGATAATGTTCCAGAAAAGTACTGCGGAGGAGCACGCTGACTGGACCAAAAAGAGCAAGGTGAGAGAACAGGAGAGAAAGAGAGAGAGAGAGAGAGAGAGAGAGAGAGAGAGAGAGAGCGCGAGAGACCGCCGGAGAAAAAAGGCACAGCTAGCGCCGCCCAGGGAAGGCGGCGAAGAGAAATGGGAAACAAAGTACGGTGTTCTGAAAAACCGGAACCCCGGAGAAAAGTATCCAAGGGGAGTAACCCCTGGGAATTTCCAAAGCGAGGTGCAGAGGAAGAGCGAAGGACCCAGAGTCGAAAAGTAAACAACAGAGGGGGGTTGCAACGCAACGACTTGCCGGGAGGCGGGGATTTAAATACTCCCGGCAGCATTGCGTCCCGCGTTCGGAGCTGCGGAGCGAACACAGAAAAAGGACTAAAGTAATCCTCCTCTGCGTCCTCTCAAACTCCAACGCGGAAGAAATCGCCAGTCGCGGTGATGGCCGCGACTGCGAGTGACAGTATGCCCCCCCTTAGAGTGCAACCACCCGGGCTTACCCGGGTGCAAGCGATGGAACCTAGCCAACAGCTGAGGGGCATGTATTTTAGAAGCAGGCTCCCAGGAATCCTCCGATACCGGGTAGCCCTTCCATGACAGGAGGTATTCCAACCGGCCACGAAGAAATCTAGAATCGCGAATGGCAGAAACTTCGTATTCCTCCTGGTTGGCAGCAGTGACAGGAAGATTCCGGTTGAGAGGCCGGCGATGTGGATCAGAGTAGTAGGGCTTAAGAAGAGAGGTGTGAAAGACAGGGTGTATGCGTCTGAGAGATGGAGAGAGTATTAGACGATAGGCAACAGGATTGACCTTGGAGAGGATGGGGAAAGGTCCCAAGAAACGCGGAGACAGTTTAGAAAGTTTTGTCCATCTGGGAAGGAATCTGATGGACAACCACACCTTGTCCCCGGGTTTCCATGAAGGTGCTTCCCTGCGATGTTTGTCGGCTTCAGTCTTATTCCGCTGTCTACAATCCGTCAAGCTTAGCAATGCACTGTCCCTGGCCTCCTTGACATTTCTTAGCACCTCTTCCGCAGTCGGAGAGTTAGAGATCCCTGGGCACCTCGGGCATTAGATAACGCGGGTGAACACCGTAGGTACAAAAAAAAGGGGATAGGCCTGTGGCAGTGTGCCTGGAGTTGTTGTAGACGAATTCTGCAGTAGGGAGTAGAGAAACCCAATTATCTTGACGCTGGGAAATAAAGCATCGCAAGTACTGCTCCAAGGTTGCGTTGAGTCGATCCGTTTGGCCGTTCGTCTGTGGGTGAAACCCAGAGGAAAGGGCCCTTTCCACTCCCAATCGAGAACACAAAGCCGTCCAGAATTTGGAAATGTACTGGCTTCCTCGATCGGATATTATCTTGTCGGGGAGGCCATGAAGCTTGAAGATATCTCGGGCAAATGTCTCTGCCATCTTGGTGGCAGAAGGAAGTCCAGGAAGAGGAGAAAAATGGGCTAACTTGCTTAGAGAGTCCACCGTAACCATGATACATGTGCATGACTCAGACTCAGGAAGCTCCACTATGAAGTCCGTGGAGATGAGTCCCCATGGGCGAGTCGGTATCTCCACTTGGGTGAGAAGTCCTAGGGGCTTCCACGAGGCATATTTGATTCTGGCACAAGTTGGGCAGGTCTTTACGTAGTTGAACACGTCCCTCCTGATGTTGGGCCAAAGAAATGACCTCGAGATAAGTTCCATCGTACCATTTCTGCTTCTGTGTCCGCCTAGACGAGAGTCGTGACACCATTTAAGGATCTTCCGGCGCAACGACCCTTCAGGGATATACCACCTCTTCTTGTAGAAGACCCAACCGTCCTTGATTTGGAAAGGGGAATCAGCTGAAAAACAGATATGAGGAGCCTCTTGCGCAACAGCAGCCTTGACCTCCTGAAGAAAAGAACTCACCATGGCTAGGATCCGATTTCTGTGGAACAATGGTTCAGACTTGACAGCTACTGTTTCCAAGTGGGAATCCTTGCGAGACAAAGCGTCAGCCAGACGGTTGAGAGACCCAGGGATTTACGTGATCTGGAAGTCGTACTGCGAAAATAGGTAGGCCCATCTAGCTTGCCTGGAGTTTGAACATTCCATGTCCTGTAAAGCCTTTAGGTTCTTGTGATCGGTGCGAATGAGGAACCGATGGCGGGCACCCATGAGAAGGTGCCTCCATTCCTCACAAGCCAGTTTCATTGCTAACAATTCCTTTTCCAGAACCGAGTAGTTGAGTTGGCTGGGAGAAAGAGTCTTGGAGAGATAGGCGACAGGATGCTCCACCTTGTTAAAGGACTGAAGCAACACTGCTCCGACAGCTATGGCAGAGGCGTCTGTCTCCAGAATAAATGGAAGAGTTTGGTTGGGATGCTGCAGAATCGGGGCAGAGCAAAAGAGGGTTTTCAGATAACAGAAACTCTTTTCCGCCTCAGTAGACCAGGAAAAAGGATAGGCCGTCTTCTTGAGTAGGCGGGTGATGGGGTATACCACCTCCGAAAAGTTAGGAATGAATCTCCTGTAGTAATTCGAAAGACCCAGGAACCTCTGGACCTCCCGGACGGAGGTCGGGGCCGGCCAGTCAAGAATAACGTGTACCTTGTCCGGATCCATGGCGATCCCTCCTTCTGATAGAACATATCCCAGATAATGTACCGATGGTACAGCGAATCTGCATTTCTCCTCCTTGACCAGTAGAATGTTCACCTTAAGACGCTCCAAAACTCGTCGCACTTGTGTTATGTGTTCTCTCATGTTAGGGGAAAAAACCAAGATATCATCTAAATAGATGATGACCGAGATGGAAAGCATGTCAGAGAACATTCGGTCCATAAACCTCTGAAACACCGCTGGGGCGTTCACCAAACCGAACGGCATAACCTTATACTCAAATAGGCCCAGAAGAGTACGAAACGCGGTTTTCCATTCGTCACCCTTGGCAATCCGCAACAGATGGTATGCGTTGCGAAGATCCAGTTTGGAATAAACTCGAGCACCTTGCACCGCCTCAATAATGTCCGTGATAAGGGGCATGGGATACCGGTCACGGACTGTCACTGTATTCAGGCCCCTGTAGTCGATGCAGGGTCTAAGATCGGCGGAATCTCTCTTCTTAATGAAAAACAAAGGGGCTCCTGCTGGAGACTTTGAAGGTTGAATGAGACCATTTTCCATGTTGGTATCCAAGTATCTCCGTAGGACTTGTCTCTCGGTTTGGGTGAGAGCGAACATCCGTCCAAACGGAACCAAGGCATTGGGCTCCAGATCGATAGTGCAGTCCTCTGGCCGATGGGGTGGAAGTCTGGCATGGAGGCACTCCTGAAATACCTCAGAGAAGCCAGAGCAGAATTTGGGTAAAGCATGGATACCAACATGGTTGTTGGGAAACACCTTGACTGGCTGCAGATCAGCTCGACCTTCCAGTGAAAAACAGTTGGTTGCGCAATACGGGGAACTGAAACTTATTTGATTTTCGGTCCAGTTGATCAGAGGATTGTGTCTACGGAGCCAGGTAATGCCCAATATGATGGGGAAATGGGCAGCCCTGATAATATCAAAACTCATAACTTCCTTATGTTGGTTAATCGTCAAGGAGTGATCTTCAGTGGTATGGGTGATGGGACCTGAGGACAAAGGTGAACCGTCCACACCTTCCACCTTCTGACCTTCTGCCCGGGGAATCGTACGGAGACCCACCTTGTCTGCCCACAGGGTGTCAACGAAGTTTCCTGCCGCGCCACAGTCTAATAGGGCCAGTGTCTCCACCTGATGTTTTCCGAGATTGAGTTGTACTGGAATGACCATCAGCCTGGAGTCCTCCTTGGATTCAGAGGAGGTCACTGACAGAGAGACATAGGGACGATGAAGATTGCTCGAAGACCCTCGGTCGCTTGTCCCTACTGACGCCGAGGGTAGTCGTTTCCCGACCTCTTATTGGACAGCTCTGTACAGTCTCTGAGAAAATGTTGATCTGATCCGCAGTAGGCACACAGTCCTTTCTCTCTTCTGCAACGTCTTTCAGCTGCGGACAAGGGCGCCCTGGTGGCACCGATCTGCATGGGTTCTTCAGTAACGATGTTAGTAGAGCGACTAGGGAGAACGGGTACAGAGGGGTCTGAGATATGGCCAGGAATCTTTTGCTTCCGACGTTCAACTCGTCTCTCTTGAAGGCAATACTCTATATGAAGTGCAGCAGAAAGTAGATCTGAGAAAGTAGGAGAACGAGGAGATCTGGCCAGCTCGTCTTTAATTTCCTCCTTCAGTCCTCTTCTGAAAATGGCATACTGTGCTGCCTCGGGCCATCCTACTCCGGCTGCTAATGTCTTGAAAGAGGAAATATATGATAAAACGTCTAGCGAGCCTTGCCGGACATCCAACAGATCTTCGCAGGCTGTGAAGGAGAGCTCTGGTCGTTCAAAGGTCTGCTTGAGAAGATTCTGAAACCCCGAATAGTCCTGCAAAATGGCGTTTCCACTAGTCACCAATGGGGTGGCCCAGAACAGAGCGTTTCCAGTCATGTTGGATATTAGGAAACCCACCCGGGTCTGGTCTGTAGCAAAGGTACGAGGTCTGAATGTGAAATGAACCAGGCTTGCTTCAAGAAACTCCTTCACCTTCTTGGGGGAGCCATCAAACTTCCCAGAGGACAGCGCCATGGGTGGCAATTCTGAGGGAGTCGGTTCCCTAGCCGCAACCATTTGTTTAAGCAAAGCATTCTCAGTCTTGACCCCTTGTAGCTCCTGGGACATAGCCTGAAAAGCCTTCCACAGCTCTTGGACCTGTTCCTCAGCTGACATCGTGATACTCTTTGGCGTTGCAATCTGTGACTTGACAAGTACCCTTGGCTGAGTTTCCCCTGTACCCACGTTCTCCTCACCTGAGCTTTCCGAGTCAATGGTTTCTTGCAGTCCTCGACGTGCCAGGTAGTCTCTCTCCTTTTTCTGGTGCGTGGGCTTGTCACGGAGAGAAGCCACTGTGGCCGCCGGGTGAGAACAGCGGCACAGTGACCTCCTTTCCGGGACCAAGCCAGAAAATGCAGGGAAAAACCCGCAGAGGGGAAAAAACCCTGATAAGAGGTGCCAAGACTTGTCTGCGAAGGCCAGTTGTTCCCAGATAAAAAAGAAGGAAGCGAAGGATCTCCAACAACTGAAGGGTGGCCAATGAATGTCCAAGTCCAACAATAGCAGCAGGCCTGAAGCGCAGGCGGAGAAGGCAGCAGCTGAGGAGGCTGCAGTGGAGGTCGATAATGTTCCAGAAAAGTACTGCGGAGGAGCACGCTGACTGGACCAAAAAGAGCAAGGTGAGAGAACAGGAGAGAAAGAGAGAGAGAGAGAGAGAGAGAGAGAGAGAGAGAGAGAGAGAGAGAGAGAGCGCGAGAGACCGCCGGAGAAAAAAGGCACAGCTAGCGCCGCCCAGGGAGAAAAGTATCCAAGGTGAGAAACCCCTGGGAATTTCCAAAGCGAGGTGCAGAGGAAGAGCGAAGGACCCAGAGTCGAAAAGTAAACAACAGAGGGGGGTTGCAACGCAACGACTTGCCGGGAGGCGGGGATTTAAATACTCCCGGCAGCGTTGCGTCCCGCGTTCGGAGCTGCGGAGCGAACACAGAAAAAGGACTAAAGTAATCCTCCTCTGCGTCCTCTCAAACTCCAACGCGGAAGAAATCGCTAGTCGCGGTGATGGCCGCGACTGCGAGTGACAGACCCGTTCTTTTCCGTTGCCTGCTCCAAAGTTGTGTTGTTCAAGCTGATTCGTTGATTATCATTTGTTTGGTTTACATGTGGAGCTGTGGTCCAAATTGGGTCCGTTTTCCTTTGTTTAGGTCCTGGAGGGTGATCGTGGGCTACTTCTAGCATTTTTGCATCGGAAATTTCAATCTACGTCGTCAGTTTTCTTTTATACTGTTGTGTAAAGAAAGCCTTCAAGGGACATGATAGCAGTGGGTTTGGTAGGGGTTTCGAAGAGGTTCTTCTCCTTTTGTTCACTTTTACAGTCTCTTGCTCTTTAAGGATAGTTTTTGCTTTGTTCAAGGTTTGTTTCGTGTGTTTGGTTGTTGATTTTTTTTTTTTAGGTTTAGCGTTTTCATTTATTTTTTTGTTTTTGTTCTTTTTTCTTTTAGTGGTCTTGGGTTCACTTTGCCGTATTCCTCCTCTGATTCTTTGTGTGAAATGTCTGAGAGGTTGGGTGTCTCTCCCATGGAGTTGGGATCTTCATCGATGGATATGATGGAAGTTGAGTGGTTTCCGGACCAGTTCGTGTCACATCCCTTATTCTGCGTCTCAGGATTTTTCCCACACTGCTTCTCAGTGGTCTCGGTCGTTGTGTGTGGTGCGTTTCCCATGCTTGCCTTTTCTGGGCGGTGAAACATGGCGTTTATTTTAATTGTGGGTTGGGGGTTTTCGATGGTGGGGGTTCTTTTCTGCCCCTGTGCCCCTGTTAATTCCAAGCTCTGGTTCTGTCGTTGGTCATCCTGTGAGCCGTGTGTGATCTCCTGATGGAGGCAGGGTGAATCGTGGCTCACCTCTCTCCCCGCCTTCCCTACTGCTGGCGGAGGGTGGAGAGGCCGGTAATTCATCCCCTCCAGGTGTGACGGTCGGTGTTGTGCGCACTTCTGTCTCTGTGTCCACCCGAGACTTCGGGTGGAAGGCGTTTTCCTGGATCGGTACCTCAGCTTCGTTACCTGCCGGTTGCCGCCCCTCCTGGCCGCTCGCAGTCCGCCCTGTCCCGTGCGGGAGCCGACCTCTGTCCGCTCCCGCTCCGGGTACTCCCGCCACAAGGGCTTCGAGCGGACTGCTTGCTGATATAGGCGGTGCCGAGGGATGTCCCTCGATTGTCATCTCCTCGCCGGCGGTACTCACCGACCCATTTCGTCCCGGGATGTCGGCCTTGCGCACGGCACTGTACACGGCGGGGAGGGATAGGCTGCTCGCTTCACCCTCTCTTCCCTCGAGCAGGCCAGCCGCGCCTCCTGCTCCAGCCAGGACCAGCAAAGTCAGCGGCGGGAGCGGCGTCAAAGGCGGTATCGATAGAGACTGCAGAGCTGGTCCTGCTGCCGCCGATGCTGCTGGTGCCATCTCGGCAGAAGCCCCAATAAGGTCTGTTTCTCCTTTTGTGTTTTCGTTGTTTTTGAGATTAGGCAAGTTTGTGCCGCTCCATTCCTTGTTATGCTGAAGCGCAGTTCGGCTCGATCTTGAGCCCGGCAAATTCTTTCCTCCTTTGCTATTGAAAGAGCGCGCCTCTTCCACCTCGCTGACGGGTTGTGGAGTGGACGGGCAGAGGAATCTGTTGCACGGGGAAGACGTGTTTGACACGTTTGTTTTTTTTTTAGTTCTTCCCTTCGGGCGTACTTCGGGCTCCATATGGGTTCTACTGCGGGTCTGCAGCGGACTGCTGCAGACTGCTCCTTCACCTCTGCTCCCAGCTACGCTCACCGCTTCGCGGTGTATTTGGGTTTTTAGCTGCTGCTTCCTGCAAACAACGATGAGGACTGGCTGCACACTGCAGACTGCTCCTTCACCTCTGCTCCCAGCTCCGCTCACCGCTTTGCGGTGTATTTGGGTTTTTAACTGCTGCTTCCTGCAAACAACGATGAGGACTGGCTGCACACTGCAGACTGCTCCTTCACCTCTGCTCCCAGCTCTGCTCCAAAAAGGAAAAACCAATGCAAAAAGCAAAAACCGGTGGAAACAAGAAAAACCTGACCAAAAAGGAAAAACCTGACCAAAAAGAAAAAAAACACAGCAAAAAAGAAAAAACAATGCAAAAAGGAAAAACCATTGCAAAACAGAAGAACCAGAGCAAAAAAATCAAAAAATCAGTGCAAAAAAGGAACACAACCTGACCAAAAAGGAAAAACCTGACCGAAAAGGAGAAACCAGATCAAAAAGGAAAAACCAAAGCAAAATGGAAAAACCAACGCAAAAAGGAAAAACATGGCCTTGTTTTGATGTTTTACAACTTTTGAACCGTTCAACGAATTTGCAATGATGCATCAAACGAGTAGTCTCCTATGGGGGGTGGGGCTTCTCAGTCTCTGTCAAGTCAATTAACTTTTCTGCCAATGGCTTGTATGAACATCTGAGCGCAACATATAGAACTCAGGTAGGGTTAACTCAACCTTTTCATCTTTCAGAGGTCGATGAAATGAGTGATGTTGAGTTGTGCAATAGAAGCACCTATTGGGTAAGCATGACAAGGCAGTTGAGTAGTGTGTGCCATAAATAAAAGCTAATACTGTTGTTTTTTTTCTGAACCCTGTTGTAACTAGAGCCCCATGGGAGGGCTCGTGTTGTGTCACATGTTTGTGCACCATGTGACTGACCCAATAAAAGGGCCGAGCGGCTTTCTGCTCTGCATTCAATGCCACCAGACTCCTGCCGGATGTCTCTCATTTGGCGCAGCTAGAAAAGCGGGGGCCTGTAACCTCTGGGGCAAGGAGGACAGGAAGGGAGAGTGGCAGAACACAGGCTGACAGGTCAGCAGCCGGTGACTCAGGGGAAGCATACCACCTCTCCCTCTCCCGTCCCACAGACACACAGTGCCAGGCAGGATGAGGGACACAACAGGGGTGCTACAGCTCAATAGAAGATGCCAAGCACCAAAATCAGGGACACAGGAAACACCCAGTTAGGGAACAAAGAGCACCATACGGTGCGAAATAGTAATCGGCGCAAAGGCAGCCGGGGGTGAGGCAAATACCCCACACAAACAGCATAGCCTAGGGCTATTCACCATCAATATGAGGAGCTGCCCAAGCAGCAGAGAAGTACAATCTATTTGGTACTCTGTACGGAGCACCAAACAAGTAGTCTGCCTACGCAGAATACTTTTTCTTTTTGTGGAAGCATTGGCCTGTTTCCCCTCCTTGCAAACCGTGATCTTTGCCTTGCTCCGGTTTCAATTGATAGACAGCAATGGAAATAGCGGGACCATGAGCTTTGCCTTGCTCCGGTGTCAGCGGACAAACAAGAATAGAAAGAGTGAGGCCGGGAGCTTTGCCCTGCTCCAGCTTCAGCGGACAGCCTGCAACAAAAACACCAAGACCGGGAGTCTTCACCGTGCTTACTTCAATGAGCACCAAAACAGGACGTTCGCCGGATGTGGACAGCTGGGAGCTGCACCAGGCTCTGACTTGAAAGCTGCGGAGAGGAAACAAAACACCGTCCCAGGAAGCGCTGGATCGGGAGAAGGGCACTACCTGGTACTGTGAAAAATACAAACCAAACCCGACTCACCTGACCCAGGCCCGGGCCGCATGAAATGCGGGACGATAGAGGGTCTGGGAGTTTAGGCGCGGGGTGGGGGAAAATGGCATGAAAGCATAGGGAGGGCTGTCTGAACGGCGCCACAAGAAACAAAAGCCCAGGAAGGACAGGAAACAGCACCTGGGAAGGTGCGAAATGTAACAGAAACGGGTCCGGGGGATAACCCGGCCGCCCCCAAGAAGGAACAAAAGGCCGGGGGTGTATAAGTAAGCCAGGAAAAGGAGAGGCGGCACAAACCAGGTAAGAGCTCACCTCTCTCGGGTAAGCTCTTAATGCCTGGATAAGGGGAAGGAAAAACGTTTGCTCTTGCGGGCTCACGCATTTTTCTACCTCCCTGATTTCGTTCTAAACGCAGTAGCTCCGAGTCACCCAACCGTGCCGGTGCAGGAGCAACCCAGAAGTACCAACTGCGAACGAACAAAGGACTTTCGCCGTGGTCAAATGAGAAGCGTGGCTGACAGAATTCAGACGAGAAGGATGGCGGAAGGAAAGGGCCCAAGAATTCTCAGAATGGGCGAGAAAGGCAGAAAAGGAATATGGGGCACAATGGGTGCTGGAGATAATGCAGAAAGAAGAAAGGGCGAAGGCAACGTCACCTCTGCTGTTCATGGAGCCCAGCAGCAGCGAAGGAGAAGACGAGGTACCGCAAGGACAGAAAAGGGGAAGAGCGGAGTCGAAGAGATCAGAGGAACAGACAGAGGCACCGACCAAGGAAAAAAGATAAAAAGAAAGGTACTGTGAATAATAATGTGGGGAATAAAAATCGTAAAAATGTTAAAAAATTGCGTCACGGTTTCGGGTAAGTCGCCCAGAACCAATGGCAAGAAGAGCAGACAGGGGAAGGGATCCAGGGAGGAGCAGCAGGGGAGTTCCTCAACTGAAGCAAGCAGTGATGACGAAGAAAGGGATCATCTAAGAGCTTTGGTAAAATGGAGAGGAGTGGTGAGCAGGGAAAAACAGAGAGGGGCAGGGGGGCAGGTGCAGAACCCAGGGAAACCCTGATCCCGGCACCACAAGGGGCACCAGTAGAACCCAGGGAAACCCCAGTCCCGGCACCACAAGGGGCACCAGTAGTCCCGGTGCCGCAAGGGGCACCAATAATCCCTTCACCACAAGGTGCACCAGCAGGGCCAAACATAGTGGCAGGGGACACACCACCGGGGCAGCACCGACGGTGGCAGCGACAGAATTAGGGGGGCCACTCATGACGAAATATGGCAGGCCAACCATGGGTAAAGATGTGCAGGGCAGGTCAATGAAGGCAATGGCTTGGTTATAAATAACAAGCTAAAGGAGAAAATATGGAGGAAGGAATTGATCAAGATTTTCACATTATTAGATTGTCAAAAGAGGGGGATGAATGTTGCTCTAGAGGACATTAAGGAGAGCGAGAATGAATGGGTGAAGAAAATTTTAATCTCTACATATTTAATAAGCTGAAGGAGAAATGGGATTCCAAGGAGTGAAGCGCAGGAGGGCAGCAGAGAAGGCAATATGGGCAGAATGAGTACAAAGCGGTTTACAGATACAATAGCAGAAGGTACGAATCCAGCTATGACAGAAATATAGACCAGAGTTTTCGGAGCAGAGATTATGGGTCACAGAGAGGGTGGCAGAGCAACCTGCCCCCAACAACGCAGGGGGGGCAGCGGGAGCACGGGAACAGAACAAGCAGAACCAGGTCAATGTCGGAAGTTTGAGAAGGGGGTACCCTGTAGCTGGGGATGGAAGTGCAAGTTCAGCCACAAGTGCGGGAGATGTAAGGGTGACCACAGCAGCTCGCACAAGGGCTGCAGCTCCAAACGGCAGAAGCGATGAGACGCGGAAATAAGAACTGGGGCGTGAAGGGGGCCACGCCGGTAGAAATTGAGAGGATGTAAGGGTGGCTCCAGAAATACCCAGACCAGGAAACGACAGATCAGATCAGACAAGGCTTTAGAGAAGGTTTTAACATCCCGTTTACCGAGCAGGGAGCGCAAGACATTCCTAGAAACCTGAAGTCGGCAACTGAGAACAGAGATATGGTGACCAGTAAGATCCGGAAAGAGGTAGAACTGGAGAGGGTGGAGGCCCGAAGGGGAATACAAGCTGATACACCACCTATCCTACCCCCCGGGGGGGCCTCGGGGAACGATGGCATCGCCCGGAGCGATGCAACGGGATCATATTCAGACTTCGAGGAGGCAGTAGAACTGGTCAGGAAAGCAGGAAAAGGGGCATGGATGGCGAAAGCAGACATTAAATCTGAATTCCGCCTGTTGCCAGTCAACAGCAGAGCTCAAAGATGATTATGCATGCATTGGGAGGGGGAATGCTTCATCGACAAATGTCTCCCGATGGGGTGCGCCATCTCAAGTGCATATTTTGAGAGGGTAAGTCCATTTTCGCAGTGGGCAGTCACAGAAGAGATGAGGGAGGCCATGATGGTACATTACCTGGACGACGTTTTATTCGTAGGGCCCAAAGGTTCAAAGCTATGCAAGGCAACCTTGGATAAATGTGTGGAAATAACAAGCGAGTGGGGTTTTCCACTGGCAGGGGAGAAAATAATGGGCCCAACGCAAGTTACCCAATTCCTAGGAATATAAATTGACTCAAGCAGGGGAGTGTGCCGGATCCCGTATGGCAAGGTGACATATCTGCTGAAAGACAATAAAGGAACTACAGGGAAGAAACAAAGTGACGGTGAGAGAATTGCAAGCGCTGGTAGGAAAGCTGAACTTCGCAGGAAGAGTCATAACACAGGGGAGGGTGTTCCAGAGAAGCATTGAGCTGAAAACAAGAAGGGCTACAATGGGGCACCACAGAGTCAGGCGAGGGGGAGGAAGCAAGAGAGATCTGGAAGGGTGGGCAGAATTTCTGAAGTACTTCAAAGGTTCAGTGATATGGCGCTCACAGAGAAATGAGGAAGGGAAAAGGGCGTTGTTGACCGATGCACCAGGTGGCCTTGGTTTTGGAGCAATACTGAGGGAAAAGTGGGGTGCAGGCAGGTGGCCAAGAATGTGGCAGGTGGCGGTATGGACAAAAAACATAACGCTGCTGGAGCTCTTCCCAATATGGGTCGCGTTATGCGCAGGGGGCGAAGAGCTAGGTAACAAGGAGTTGGTAGTATGGTCGGATAACATGGCGGTGGTGCACGTGTTAAATAAAGGAAGTGCGTCACACATAATAGTGTTGGAAGGAAGGCAGGCAATCACCCTGGAAAGCCTAAAAATGAATACATGCGTACATCGCTGGGGAAGCAAACGTGTTGGCTGAGGCAATCTCTCGCTTTCAGTGGGGAAAATTCAGGGAGCTGAGGCCGGATGCCGACAAGGAAAGAACGCCCACCCCACGGAAGGCAGGGGTCTCGTTGGAGGCACTGGAAGGAAAAGCATGGTTGGCCACAAAGGTCGACTCAAAAGAAGTGGGAGAAGAACGGAGAATGGAACGGGTCATTGAAAACTGACCAGGAACGCCCTAACATACAAGACGGGTGAGCAGTGCAAAAAGCAGGTAAAAGATGTGTTGGTGGAAACAGTTATAAAGAGGTGGAAAAAATTGCAATTGGAAAAAATGTGTGAATTTCTCAAAGGGGCATTTGCCAAAGGAAAAAAGAAAAGTGGTAAAAGATGTGTTGGTGGAAACAGGTGTAAAAGTGGTGGAAAACAATTGCAATTGAAAACAATGTGTGAATTTCTCAAAGGGGCATTTGCCAAAGAAAAAATAAAAATAAAAAATAAAAGAAAAGTGGTAAAAGATGTGTTGGTGGAAACAGGTTTAAAAGAGGTGGTAAAAATTTAAATTGAAGAAATGTGTGAATTTCTCGAAGGGGAATTTGCTAAAGGGAAAAAGAAAAACTGTGTGGCGGCGCACCTAGCGGCGGTGGCAGATACCACAAAAGGGTCGGGCATACGGAACCCAACCGACAGCGCTAGAATAAAATATGCTATGAGAGGATGGGCTAAATTAGAGGGGAAAAAAACCAGGTAATAATAAGGTCGGTGAGCTTTGGGAAATTGATAATTCTGTTAAAAGTATTACAAGATACATGTAGCAGCACGGGCGAAACCGCGCGGTTCAGGGCAGCACTTTGCGCTGGCATATTACGGGGCTTGCAGGGTGGGGGAGCCGGTGGCCAGTAATACGGTGCCAAGAGACGGCCTGGCAAGGAGGGATGTTAGTATGGGAGACAAGTGGATGTCTATAATGCTAAAGAAAGCTAAAACAGACCAAACAGAGGAGAGCAATGGACCTAAATTGCATGAGAGAGAAGGACAACTGTCCCAGATGCATCACACAAGAATTCCTAGACCCCCGACCAGAAGTCGACGGGGAGCTATTAATACATAGGGACGGCAGCGATTACATCCTGGCGAGGCCTCCCGGGGATGCACTGGGAGGACATTCACGACAGGCTGTCGGACCTGATAGGTTTCAGGGACCCCCCGAGTACCTAGTTATACATCTCGGAGGGAACGACCTGGTGAGCACAAATAGGGGTAAATTACAAAGGAACATTTGCGAGTCGCTGCATAGCATAGCCTGCAGCTGGTGGAAAACTGAGATTTTTATGTCAGAAATAATACCAAGAAGGGTCTGGTATGGGGCACAGAAGAGGCACACAATCGAAATAGCCAGAAAGAAACATACAGGGTAATTCATAGAATTTCGCACAAAAGTGGCGCACGCGGCTGGCGCACAGTGTCCCCGTGCGATACACTGTGCCAGCCGCGTGCGACAAAATCCATTTCATCGCACAGCGTATTCATGGATTTTAGCCTCCAAAACCAGCCGTGGCGCAGAGTGGCGCAGCGACCCTGCAGCAGCGCCAGTTACGCCCCCAAGAACACCCTCACGCAAGGAAAATCCATCAAAATCCCCAATTCATCGCAAATGTCTGCGCTAATCCTGGACCAGTTTACAGGGCTGCCAAACAGCAAACGCCAAGCGGGGAACGTGTATTTCAGGGGTTCGCGGGACGTTTCACACGCGATTCCATCAGGGCATGTGTATTTCATGGGTGCGCGTGAAGTTTCACACGAGACTCCATCAGGGCACGTGTATTTCGGGGTGCGCAGGAAGATCCACATGCGATTGGCCTGGGTTCGTGTATTTCGGGGTGCGCGTGAATTTTCACACGCGATTCCAGCAGGGTACGTGTATTTCAGGGGTGCGCGGAAAGTTCCACACGCAATTGGCCTGGGTACGTGTATTTTGGGGTGCGCGTGAAGTTTCACACGCAAATCCTGCAGGGTATGTGTATTTTGGGGTGCGCGGGAAGTTTCACAAGCGAATTCAGCAGGGTATGTGTATTTCAGGGGTGCGCGGGAAGTTCCACACGCGATTGCACTGGGTACGTGTATTTCCGGGTGCGCATGAAGTTGCACACACAAATCCTGCAGGGTACGTGTATTTCGCGGTGCGCGGGAAGTTTCACACGCAAATTCAGCAGGGTACGTGTATTTCAGGGGTGCGCGGTAAGTTCCACACGCGATTGTCCTGGGTACGTGTATCTCAGGGGTACGCGTGAAGTTTCACACGAGATTCCATCAGGGCACGTGTATTTCAGGGGTGTGCAGGAAGTTCCACACGCGATTGCCCTGGGTACGTATATTTCGGTGTGCGCGGGAAGTCTCACACGCGATTTCAGCAGGGTACGTGTATTTCAGGGGTTCCAGGGAGTACTACACCTGAATTGGCCATGTGGGTCCTCCCAGGTGTTCCCTCTACACCCTCCACGGCCCCTGCAGGCAGCCCACACCACAGGGGACTACCCTGCACCCCTGCTCATGTCCCGCAGGCACCCCATCCACCATGGGCATGCCCCCAGCCAAGCCACATGTCACCTTGCAGTACTGATCAACAACGCATGTCTCCCAGCACCCCCACCCCCCAGCACTGTGGGGCACCTGCCATCAGGCCCCCACTCATGTCCAACTCATGTCCCCCTGCACCCTGACCCCCAGCATCCAGGGGCACCCTCCACCAGGCCCCCACTCATGTCCAACTCATGTCCCCCTGCACCCCCACCCCCCAGCATCCAGGGGCACCCTCCACCAGGCCCCTACTCATGTCCCCCTGCACCCCCACCCCCCAGCAGTGCAGGGCACCTGCCAGCAGGCCCCCACTCATGTCACCCTGCACCACCACCCCCCAGCATCCAGGGGCACCCTCCACCAGGCCCCCACTCATGTCCAACTCATATCCCCCTGCATCCCCACCCCCCAGCAGTCAGCAGCACCCTCCACCAGGCCCCCACACATGTCTCCCAGCACCCTCACCCCCCCAGCAGTCAGGGGCACCCTCCACCGCACCCCCACTCATGTCCAACTCATGTCCCCCTGCATCCCCACCCCCCAGCAGTCAGCAGCACTCTCCACCAGGCCCCCACACATGTCTCCCAGCACCCCCACCCCCAGCAGTCAGGGGCACCCTCCACCAGGCCCCCACTCATGTCCCCCTGCACCCCCACCCCCCAGCAGTGCAGGGCACCTGCCAGCAGACCCCCACTCATGTCTCCCAGCACCCCCACCCCCCAGCAGTAAGGGGCACCCTCCACCAGGCCCCCACACATGTCCAACTCATGTCCCCCTGCACCCCCACCCCTCAGCACTGTTGGGCATCTGCCAGCAGGCCCCCACTCATGTCCAACTCATGACCCCCTGCATCCCCACCCCCCAGCAGTCAGGGGCACCCTCCACCAGGCCCCCACACATGTCTCCCAGCACCCCCACCCCCCAGCAGTGCAGGGCACCGGCCAGCAGGCCCCCACTCATGTCCCCCTGCACCACCACCCCCAGCATCCAGGGGCACCCTCCACCAGACCCCCACTTGTGTCCAACTCATGTCCCCCTGCATCCCCACCCCCCAGCAGTCAGGGGCACCGTCCACCAGGCCCCCACACATGTCTCCCAGCACCCCCACCCCCCAGCAGTCAGGGGCACCCTCCACCAGGCCCCCACTCATGTCTCCCAGCACCCCCACCCCCCAGCAGTCAGGGGCACCCTCCACCAGGCCCCCACTCAGGTCACCCAGCACCCCCACCCCCCAGCAGTGCAGGGGCACCCTTCACCAGGCCCCCACTCATGTCCAACTCATGTCCCCCTGCATCCCCACCCCCCAGCAGGCAGGGGCACCCTCCACCAGGCCCCCACACATGTCTCCCAGCACCCCCACCCCCCAGCAGTGCAGGGACACCCTCCACCAGGCCCCCACTCATGTCTCCCAGCACCCCCACCCCCCAGCAGTGCAGGGCACCCTCCACCAGGCCCCCACTCATGTACCCCTGCACCCCCACCCTCCAGCAGTGCAGGGCACCTGCCAGCAGGCCCCCACTCATGTCCCCCTGCACCACCACCCCCCAGCAGTGCAAGGCACCTGCCATCAGGCCCCCATACATGTCCCCCCAACACCTCATGACGATCCATAATCATGGCCCCCATGCCCCCTCAATACACTGCCTATGCCACCCCAGTCCGAACACACCACCAGGTATGACATCCACCCCCCAAAGAAATCACCAGCACATGATGCATCCCAAATGGCTAGTCTGCACATCAACATATATCCGTCAAACCCACACAATGACAGCATGTGAATGATAAAACACACATTGTGACATGCATGAAACCAAAGAGAGAATACCACACATTGAAGTACCAAATGATAATGTATTAAACAGAAAAGCAAGGCAATGAAATGGAACAGAAGAAAATGGAAATAATAAATGAAATCCAGCATGTCCAATAAATGAAAAAGATGCATGAAATCCAAATGAAAAGCAATCCAAAAGCAAGTCTCCAAAGTGTCAGTCTGAGAAAATAAATCCAAGGTGCAAAAATAATAAAAAACCATTCATCCATGGGAAAACAAAATCAACAATCCAAATCCATTGTCAAACTATGTACAAAGTGAACATCCAGGGTCCATGTGCCCAATCCTTTAAATGAAACCTATAAAATAAAATCCTACTTAATGAAGAACTATATACAAGAAGTTGGGGCATTGTCCAAGCGCCCCAAAACAAAACAAAACCGAACGGAAACTTAACACTAAAGAACTATTTACAAGGGCAGCGGGCTAGTCGGACGGCTCACTTCTGGATGTTCCGGGCCAGGGCATCATCGAACTCCTGCTCAATGTCCCGGAGGCGGTCCTCTTCCATGGCCCCGAGGGTCCGCAGGGATGACGACATGTTCTCCTCCAACTCCCTGCGGATTGCCTCGAGGCACTCGGCCCACCTCAGGGCCCTCCGCATGGAGTTCTCCGCCCTGACCATCGTGAGCCATGCCTCTTCCACCCGCTGCCGCTCCGCATCTATGGCGTGGTCCAATTGCTGCCACACGGAAGACACTTCCTGTCCTGGGTCCACCTGCCCTCCGGCCGATGCCTGCCCCTCCGATGTTGAAGGCCCCGAGCCATCAAGGCTCCCACCTTGTTGCTGCTGCTGCTGTGCCTGTGCCCGTGCCCTGGCTCCTGCTGCCTGCACATCCTCCAACGGCCGGGGTGCAGTCGTTGATGTGGCCACCCCTGCTGGACGTCTGACTCCTGACTGTGGCAGGGATGTGTCCTCCACCAGCCTGGCTGCACCATCAGAGGCAGATCCACAGGGCACCCAGGTGACAAATGGGTGGAAAGATGGCACGGAGGACGACTGGCGCATAGGGTGTTCAGTTCAGGAGGGGGTCGGATCAAGCTCCAGCAAACGGAGGAATCCGGCCTGGGTGACCTGTCCCAGTAGGCCGACGCGGTCAACGAGCCATTCGAGATGACGTACAGTCTCCTCATGAAAAGACTGCAGGTCACCTCGCATGGCCCGTTGACGCAACGCCACACCAGTCAGGACAGGCTCAACCCGTACCTGGATAGCCACGTCCGCAGGCAGAGGAAGGGCAGTTGTTGTAAGCTCATCCCCTGCCTGAAAACGGGTCTGGACGTAGGCATCCCTGCTGGTGCAAGATGATGCAGTGACAGGATCAGGGACAGGATTGCACATAGGCACCTCTGCGGCGGCCTGTGCTGCCTCCTATCCCTGGTCCTGCACTGCACCACTAGCACCAGTGGAATCCCCACCTCCAGACCCTGTCTCTGTCGCGTGTACAGCCTCGTCCTCCACCAAACCCCCCACCAACCTGGATGTCTCCGTGCCATCATCCCCCGTTGGGCCCTGTGGGGTCCCAGCTGCCCCTTCTGCTGCCGAGGAGTCCAACTCCGACCTCCGCCTCTTGGACCTCCCACTGGCAGCTGCGGCCTGGGACGCGACACCGGACTCCTCACTCCCCGCCGAGATGACAACCTGGGAGGGGAGATGGGCCTTGCATCTCCGGGTGGTGGTGCGATCCCTGCCGCTGTGCTCCACAGCACCTTCTCCGCCCTCTTCATCAGTTGACGCTGCAGACAGGGAGAAATAAAACACAGGCATCAGGGCACTGTACAATGGACACATACACACATGACAGTTGTACATGAGTGGCATTGGCAAACCTCAGACATGGCATCACAATCGCCAACACACATGTCATATCAACTCGCACACATGAGCCATACCACAGCCATATCGCAACAGCCAGCACCATCCATACACATACAACAGCATGAGCAGGCAAAGGTGAGCCAGACATCATATGTAACACAGGGAGTGCACTACACATGCACACACAACACCACACTTGCATGCATGTGTACACCTCTGCCAACTCTCACAGTGTTGAGATCGGCATCCATGTCACATCTGCCAATCAGTCTTTCACATCCCGGTGTCACATGCATCCATGTTGCATCACTGTTGCACCCTTGTCAAATACACACACATGCACATGTAGACAGTGCAGATACATGCAGCTGAAACCAACATCCATGTGTGACATCACGAACATGCCTACTTACATACACATTCATTCAAACATGTGTGCCCACACATCTGCATTTGGCATGCAAGCTTACACACACAAGCACCATCCATGTCTCACACATGAGAGCCCTTGCATGTGTTAGCCTCATGGCACTGTACACCCCCCTATACTTGGCCCCATAAAAACACATGTGCAACCTGCACACTACTGGCACACCACCAAACGCACAGCTTACAATCAGGATGCATGTACACTTACCGCTCGACTCCAGACGGGTCTGCCTCTCAAGGACCTGGACGTGGAGCGCTGGGGATATGCGTTCCAGGACCCTCATCTGATCTTCCGACAAGTGGCCCCGGCGCCCCTTAGCATCCTTTGCCTTCAAGAGGTGCCGGGCCTTGTTGAGGGTCCTGGACCTCCTCCCAGCGCTTCTTGACATGATGGAATAGTCGGACTGCCACCCCCTCCGCATTGATGGCAGTCATGATGTCCGTCCAGATATGAGTCCGTCCTTCCTTGTCGGCGCACAAACTTCCGAAGAGGGCATCATAGTGCCCCAGGACTTGCTCCACCAGGACACCAACTTTGGTGGCAGTGAAGCTGGTGCCCCTCTGCCTCTCTGGCCGGGGGTTGCCAGTGGTGCCAGATGTTGCAGTGCCCGACATGACAACCCCAGAGGCAGGAGTGGGTGGGCAACTGGGTCCTGGGGCTGGTCTGTGGAGCGATGGAATCCCAGTCTGGAGTCTTCGGTTCCAGCAGGGGTGGTCACAGCAACATCATCCCTGGCTGATGTGCAGGCAGAAAATGGCAGGGCACGTGGGCAGCAGGCAGTTAGGCATCAGCAGATGGCAGGTGGGAGCGTGCTCGGGGCTCTGGGAGGCAGTAATTCGGCCTTCTGGGCAGGAGCGTGGTCTTCCGTGTGCTTACGCGTGGCCAGCTTGATACGGAGTGATTTGGCACGTGAAAATCCAGCACGTCTGCGTGTAATTCGAGGAAAGGGCCTTAGCGCGTGAGCGCATCAGCACACGTATGCGAATTCATTGGCCCAAAGGCCCCCAGCGTGTAGGCGCGTCTATGACGTTACGCGCACGTGCATTTTCCATGGCGCGTAGAAAAAATAAGCACGTCAGAGTGTCAGCTCGTGTAATTGGTGGAAAGGGCCTTAGCGCGTACACGCGGAAGTGACGCTGGAAGTGTGGGCATGTTTAAAAGGTAGAACGCCATTTCCTTGTACGTGCTTTTCGTGGAGAGCGAGTGGGTACGGTAGGGGATGTGGCCAGGACTTGCAGGGTGCCCCTGGCCCCCCATGTGTGGATGACCAGTCAGGGACACCCATGCCCCCCCCTGGTTGAGGGTAACATGGCTGACACCATCCCTGCTCAGCCCTTGTTAGACCAGCCCATTGTGGCACCAGACCTGGCACAGGGTGACTCCATGGCTGACTTCCAGGTCAGCAGGTCTAGGCCACGTGTGGCAGTGCACGTTGGTTTCACCAGGCCACGTGGATCAGGGGCAGCTATGTCATCTGCTGCCCCGAGTAGGCAGGGTGGGGAGGCTGCAGGGGCAGCTGCAGCTCCATCCACCCCAGCTCTGAGTCTCCCAGCCAGGACAGTGTCGGTCCCAGTCCATCCTGCTGACGTTCCCCCTGACTACATCACACTTCAGCTAATGCCTGCACCAAGTCCCATGGTGCGTGTTCATTCCCACACTCCTAGTCCACAGTCCACCGGGGCTCCTGCCCCTAGTGTCCAGAGCGGCATAGGACACTCAGGATCCCCACCACCTTCCAAGCGGAAGAAGAAGAGTGCTCGTCCAGTACAGGCTGATGCCCCAGACACGGCTACACAGTCCGGCCCACCAAGGAAGCCCAGCTTCAATCAGGCCGAACTTGATGCACTTGTGGAGTATGTGTCCGCACATGACAGCGAAATGGTGATTACTGCAGGATGCAAGACCACACCTGCACAACGTCTGGCACACTGGCAGACCATCGCGGACATCATAAGTGCCCTTGGATTCGTGAGGCGCACAGCTAATGATTGCTACAAGCTCTGGAATGAACTGAAGCGCAGGGCAAGGAAAAAGCTGGCCTCAAGTCATGCCGCTACTCCAGTGACTGGAGGTGGGTCTCCAGCACAGGACATTGAACTCACTCCACATGAGTATGTTGCTGGGACCTACGTCACGGAGGGACAGATCCAAGGTGTGGGAGACCTGCCATATTACGAGGCATTGTCCGGTGAGTGCACATGCATGTGTGTGTCATCCATGTGCAAGGTGTGTGTGTGAGCGCTTCTGATTGAGTGCCAGGTGAGGGTGTGTGTGCCTGAGTGGTTTGGGTCACCCATGTGCTTCATCCAATACATTCTGCGCACTAGGATTCGGGTATTGCAGTATCCCTTCTGGCAACAGTAGACATTTAGACCAACCTCACGCCAGTTGCCCTTGAAGTGTCATCTTGCCACAACATTGTTGCATATTATTCTGTGTTCATTCAGGCTGATTGTTTGCATTCCACCACTTTCACTAGGCATTTCTCAGTCCTATTTTCACATGTGTGACATGGCTATGGTATATGCCATCTGTGTGATGGCATGTGTCATGTATGTGTATCACAGGCCAATGTGTGATGGCACTGCTAGCCAGCATGCAGCAAATGTGTTGGTCTTCCATCTTGGTGTCATCAATGTGTGCCATTTGCCTCCCCTTCATACACAGTGACGGTGCATGCATGGGAGGGTTATAGTCATGTGGGACATGTGTCAACGAAGTACTGGTTCTGTTGCTTCTCAGCCCTAATTGTGTGCCATGGTGCTAATGCCTGTTCCCATTTCTTTTCTTTCATGTCTTTGCAGGGGATGACGCACTTGATACTGCTGGGGTTGTGGAGATGGTACAGACCCAGGAGGGGTCTCAGGCCCGACCGGGCACCAGTGAGGGATGTGGTGTGGTGGTGGGTGAGAACCCACACTTGCTGCAGACCATTCTCTCAAGGGGTGTCTCTGGGTGCACCTCCCCCGAGCTCTATTCAGGTGTCGATTCGGATGATGAGACCTATGTGCCGTCGCAGGTAAGTGTTTCTGGGAGGGATTCTGTACTGTCCAACCCACCTGCACCAGGGGTAGAACCCTCAATGGGGATGTCAGTGTTGGTAGGTCCGCCTTTGGTGGTTACGGATGCATGGTCACACTCCGCAACATCTGATCCTGTTCCTGGGACAGCAGATCAGAGGGGGAATGCAGTCCTGCAGCCTCAGGTAGTGCCGGCACAGCAAGGCGCAGTTCGCCTTGCCCCAGACAGGTGTGGTGCCCGCCGACGCGGTGGCCGTACGCCACCTGGCAATACCGCATGGGAGAAATCCATATACGGTATGGCAAACCAACAGGCAGCATCATCTGAGACGATGGCTCACGCCATGTATAGGGTGGCCACTTCCATTGTCCCCCAAGAAAGGCTGATGGAACAACTACAGCAGGTAACAGACTCCATTTGCCAGTCACAAAGGGAGGACATGTTGGCGTCCAAAAGGGACAGACGGGCGGCACTGGAGACTCTGCGGGAAGCCATTCCTATTGAGTCCCAGGGCCACAGGTAAACCCTGAGGGTGCAACTCCGTCAGCTCAGGGTGACTCTTGTTGAGCTTGAGGCTTCAACTGACACAAGGACAGAACAGCAGCTGGAGCGGCTCACATGTACGCTCTCAGCTGAGATGCAGACAACTAGGGAGGAGGTCCGGGCATCCCGTGAGTTGTTGCATGGGGACCTCCGCACGATTATCCTCCAGAACCAGACCTTCCACACCCACATGCTTGCTGCCATGGAGGACCAGACTAGGGCTTTGCGTGGGCTGCCTCCCATAGTACCACCACCTCCTGATGCAGCTGCAGAGGGTGAGGAGAGCGACAGCAGCGATTCTTTCACAATAGGGTAGCCGTGCAGGCCATGAGCCCACGGAGGTGTTTTTTTTTCCCAAAATCCACACAGGTGGGTTTTGGTGTGCACCCTGTCCTCGGACCTCCTGGGTGGCCTCCCCCACTCCCCTGGCCCATACATGGCCATTTTGGATCTTTGATTTTTGATTTTTGATTTTTTTTTACAGTGTGTTGCCTTGTGTGGCTCCCGTGGGCATACGCTGTATTGTGGCTGGGCACATGCAGGCTTGTCCTGAATTTGGGTTAGATGCTTGGGTTTGTGTGACGCACACCCCTCCTGCTTCCCGTTTCCATGGGCTTGCAAAGGGTGTGCCCAAGTGACATTGACTTACACAGTGACGTTGGACTCCCATTTGCTGTGTGGGCAGTACTGTGTATACATTCCTAGTGCATATTGTTGTTGTATTGTACACTGCATGGTGTACTGATATGTGCCTCTGCATCCATCTCATCCTCCTAATTTGCAGGTCCATTCCTCATGTCTTCACAAGGCGGTCTACTTTGGAAATGGAGTCCATGTTGTAAGCAGTGCACCTACACTTTTGCGTGGCGCTAACACTGTACAGCTGGAAGTGGTCGAAGTGCTGGCATTATCAGGTAGTGAGACTACCATTTTTTTAAATCCATACTGTCATGTTTATGGTAGGTTTGAGGTTCTGTAGGTGATTTATATTATTGCTAAATATTTGGTAATGTGTGTTGTTGGTCCTGCATTACTGTGAGCATTTCATGTGTGGCCAGTTTCCATTAGGGACACTATACTTTGTGACACTTGTGTCATGTTGTGGAGATTACTTTGTTTGCTCTCACATAGCATGACATGCCATGGTGTGTTGTGTGGCGGTGCCGGGGAGGGGTTGGGTGACATGGCACTGTTCTCATGTTGTATTTTGCAGGTGGGTATTCATTTCTGCTGCATAGAAGTGTGTCTTTTGATGACACTGCATTGGTGGTGTTTGTGTAGGTAGGGATGCACACATTGTGACACTTCCAGGTGAACAATCTCAGGCTGCTATGGTTCTGACATTTGACTGTCCCTTCATTCATCATAATTGTCAGATTGAGTCATCATTGATTGTCAGATGGTATGTGCCAGGGCTGTGTGCACTCCACAGGGGTGTGATTTCTATGTGAAGTAATTAGCCACCAGCTGCGTACGGGCTGCCTCACCCCATGCCCTTTCCCCTCCCATGCGCAGCGGGCGTGCATGTGGTTGGGGATGTGGGGGCACCACCATGTCCACAGCCAGGCCCCGGCGTGTCGCAACATTGTGCAGGACACAAGCTGCCACTATGATCCTGCACACTACTGGGGGAGCGTATAACAGCTGCCCGCCAGAACGGTCAACGGAAGGAAAGCGTGACTTGAGCACTCCGAATGTGCGCTCCACTATGCCCCGGGTTGCAATATGAGCTGTGTTGTATCTTACCTCGGGAGGCGTGATGGGGTTCCGAATTGGCGTCATCATGTGGGTGCTCAGAGGGTAGGCACTGTCCCTTGGGGAGGTGGTGATGGGTATCATTAGTGGGGTAGTGACATTACTCTGTATCTGACATGCATGCGTGTGCTGTGGCATTTATACTCACCAAGCAGCCATGCATCGCCATGCCGCCCAGCTTCCATGTCCCTGTTTAGGGTTGACATCCTGTAAATGAAGCTGTCGTGGGTGGACCCTGGATAGTTGGCATATACTGAGGTGATGATTCCCTTTGTCGGAATTGAAACAATATTATGCCTCCTATCATAATAATTGTATGTGTATTGGCCTACGCCAAGTTGTCTAAACATCATATGCGAACAAACTCCACGACAAGGTCTTGACCTTAGAGAAAGTAATGTAAGTCGCCATCTTGGACTAAGCCGCCATTTTAGGTTCTCTTGTTATGTGGAAGTCACCCTGAACATCAAAATGGAGGCCGAATGACATTCTGAATAAGATTCTGGCCGTTGTGACCTCCGTCCACATGAATAATTAATATGCCTGCAGGCCACTTGTCGGGGTCGCGAACTGAGACCTTGTCCTACTGTTGACCTATATGTAAATATAAAACTATATCAGTGAAACCAATCGAAATGCATATATTACAGGATTGACCTGGCAAGGAACCCATAGGCCCGGCTCATAGAATAGTTAACCCGCGAGAGGGTTGGCCAAGGGCTGAACAAATTGTATAAAAGGCTCAAGTATCCCAATGTGCACTCTCTCACTAACGCATCGAACCCTCGTTGAAGTTGGTTACGTTACTCTGAGAGCCGAATAGCTATCCATTTGTCAATTGACTTGGTAACTGTTGTAGCTTTTAAATAAAGCACTTGTATGTTCTTTGTAACCTGTGTTGGTGTGTTTCTTGTTGGGCTTCCCGGCCTCATATTATTTTTCTGTTTCCACAGTTGGCGCCCGAACAGGGACCCTCAAGGTAGATGCCGGATCATTGAAGGTTGACGCAGACTATCGAACCGGGATCGGACGGTGTGATACTGCGGGCCCGACCGAACGAGACGCGATACCTCGGCAGCGCTGCACGATCCGATCCTTGGACGAAAGTCGTGTGGTCTGACACGACATCTTGACGAGGGTCCATTTTTGAGGCGGGCAGATTTGTCGAAACCAACAAACACAAGGTAAAATTCGTTAGGTAAGTTCTTTGGTAAACCATACGGTCCTCCTTAGGTTTGGTCAGGTGCAGTCGTGATCCGGCTCTTAATTTAACCCTGACAATTTGAATTTGGCGTATTGTATCTGCAGACACAATTATTGACCAGGTAACACCAATTTTTTGTGAAATGCCTGGGAAATTGTCTAGCTGCTACAGGGCTCTGTTCCGCAGTGATCGACAATCTATGGAATTTAGCCGCCCAGCATCACAGGAGGGGTCGCCGGCAGGTACTATGTACTGTAAGTATGGCATTGGAAGTATAGTATTTAATGATATTTGGCACAGACAAACCAGACATGCCTCCGAATTTCAGTGGCCAATCAATGGTAGTTTCGAGATCCCCCGTATTAAATACCTAGAATCGGTCTTGCTAAAAAAGAAGGCCAGACCTGCAGCATTTGATGTTCTGCAGAATTGGAAAAAAGAAGCGTTGCAGCAGCTTAAAAGTAGGGATAAACATGCACGCCGTCATAAAACAAATGCCGAAAAGGCGTTGTTGTATGATAAGGAAAAACATTCAGAGTCAGTCAAAAATATGGATAGGGCCTTCTCACTCGGTATCCAGAAAATGTATCCCTCTAAAGATGTCCATGCTTCTGAAGAATTTATTGAAAAATTGTTAAACAAACGCAGGCCTGGTGCCTCTGCGCCACCTCCGTATGATCCTCTCCCGGGTGCTCTGCCCATTTCTGCTGTTATTCCTGCTGTTATTCCCGTTCCCCCTGTACAACCTATTGTTCCTATTCCTCTAGTTGTTGTTCCACCACCTATCCCGCCACCCCTTCCTCTTGCGCCGATAGTGGCACCCCCATTGAATTTGCCCGCACCTCTGCTCCTGAGTGGTCCTGAACTGACTGAAGTTGATCGGGGTGCGGGGACAAAGATTGTCACTCGAAATACTGTTTCTACAGACAAGAAACGGGAATTATTTGCATGGGCTAAGCACTGTATGGAGAGAGGTGATCAAGTTAACGTTTTTTCCACATTATCAAATATGGGCAATTTTCCTGAGAAAAATGTTTTTATCAAAGGTTTGGGGACTCATTTATGCATGATTTGGGGTAGATTACATAATGCGGATCTCCCACAAGGGGTGAGGGATCTAAATACTTTAGCATTTTCGAGGGACACAGAGGAGAAAGTACATGGTCATCATGTTGAGAGATTGTTTGAGTATAGGAGGGACTTTGAAAAATTACGGGATGAGGAAGGTGAAGACGACAGTATGTATGTACAGAAACGGTTCCTTCCGTGTCGTAGATCGGCATCTGAGGAAGTACGAACTTGTACCAAAGATGCGATTCGATGGATCTCGGATTCATCGATACCACCAGATGAAGCATATGACACATATAGTCAGTATACAGTAAAAATGCAGAGGAAGGTGATTCAGGTAATGGTACAGTACCTGCAAGATGAATGTGTAAGGAAGAAGGTTAGTTGTCCAATAGAGTTATTGGGTATTTGGAAGAGGGCTTTTTCACCCGACACTTCTTCAGCTGCCTCAGCGCTCGACCTAACTCTGTTGCTTAGTAAGCGGTCAGAGTTACCTATATCTCAGTTGCCTATGAGAGAGGTTCCTCCGACATTTGTCCCAAAGGTTGAGATGCCCGCTAACGCTGGTGCGCCCGCTGTGGACATTCCAGCACATTATGTATCGCAATTTGTTCACATCCCGTTTTCACGACAGGAAGTGAACACTATTAGACAATCAATTCCCGATATTAGGAAAAACCTGACAGGATTCTACAAAGAGATAGAGTCCGTTTTGCAGTCCTCTGTGTTCACTTTAAGTGATATTGACTTGCTATTCCCTGTACTCCTGCCCGTAGATTTATGGAAGCAGGTTCGAACAATAGATGCTGTGCCAGGGTTGCGAGATACGTGGGCTAACATGACTAGGTTTGATGGGGAAAGACCAGCTTGTGAGAAACCACCTCAGGTAATACTTACTTTGCCTGATAAAATTGTCGCAAAATTGAAAACCATAATTCCTGAGAAAAGAATTATTTGGGACAAGCTTACGGCCTGTGTTCAAGGAAAAACTGAAGGTGCCACCGAGCTCTTTAATAGATTCGAACAGGTATTCTCTGACTTCAGTGGACAGGACTTGGGCACAGAGTCTGGGAAAAGGTTGTTTGTGGACAAATTTGTACGTGGATTGTTGCCCGACATCCAGTCACAGATTATGTCCTCTGAGAGCGCTTGGCAGGCGAAATCCCAATCTGAAGTTTTGCACATGGCTCAGTATTATGAGAACCGTGTTAATAATGAAAAAGAGAAAATAGAGAAGAGGAAAGGAGATTTGAAGACTAAAGTATTGTTACAACAAATTGTTAGAAATCCCAGAGGAAGTACTTCACAGACCAGAGGTCCGTATGACCCGAAAGGAAACGCTCCTTTGGGTCCTGTAAATGTTAATCAATGTGCCTATTGCCGCCAGGAAGGTCATTGGCGAGCACAGTGCCCCGTCCTTCGCCAAAGGTCAAACAATGCATTTGGGAGTATGGGTAGACGACCTAGAGGTCGCCCCGGAGCGGGGGGCCCTGATAGAGGTCAGTTCTCACAAGATCCTCAGCAACCTTTTTCTTGGGAAAATCAGACTTCGAGTGTGGACACGAGAAACATATTTGATCACCCTTCTGCTGCTTATCTTTCTGAAGAGCTTCCTTCCGATGACATTTTATTTCGTTAGGACTGCCCGAAGCAGGGTTTGGAACCTTCACCTATTCCCGTTAATCAGAAAGGTCCCTATGTTGAATTGTTAGTGGGGAATAGGAAACATCAGTTTTTGATAGACACTGGAGCACAGAAGTGCTCCATTGATCATTCCTGGGTTCCAAACATTCCACTGTCAGGGCAAACAAATGTTTCTGTAGGGTTTTCTGGGATACCAATCGCTTGCCCGGTTTATTCGCCGGTGTCTGTCTCTTTGGGTCCCTTCATGGACCATTGTCCCTTCCTTCTGACTTCGAACTGTGGAGAGAATTTGCTGGGGTTAAATTTGTTGAAGAAATTGAATGCAGTAATTCATTGTTCCTCTGACGGAGTGCGACTGACGTTTCACCACCGCAACTTCCCACTTCCCAGTTTTTGACTCGACCATTGCCTCCTGAGTTTAGCGTTGTTCCGGAATGTTTGTGGGCGATTGACGACAATGATGTCGGGGTGCTACAGATCGAACCTGTTAAAATAGTTTTGAAACATGCAGTTAAACTACCACGCATTCCGCAATATAAAATATCAGTTGAGGGCGAGCGTGCTTTGAAGTGCATTGTCTCCGATTTTGTGCATCGAGGAGTGATTGAAGAGATTGCAGGTAGTTTATGTAACAGCCCGATTTTGCCTGTATACAAGAAAGGCGACAATGCCATCCCATACCGTTTTATAATTGATCTACGTGCTATTAACAAAGTTGTCGCCCCACAATTTCCAATTGTGCCTGATGTAACAACGATACTAACAATGATCCCTGCTACAGCTACGTATTTTAGTGTTGTGGACCTAAAGAATGCTTTCTTTAGTATTCCTATACACAAGGAGAGTAGATATTTGTTTGCGTTCACCTTGGGGGGACGTTCATTCACATTTACTCGTGCGCCTCAAGGGTATACTGAAAGTCCAAGCATTTATAGTAGGGCTTTGAAAGAGCAGCTTGATACCCTCGAATTGCCACCTACTTGTACATTGCTTCAGTATGTCGATGACTTACTTTTAGCTGCAGATTCTGAAAGTGCTTGTAAAGAAGGCACTGTATTGTTGCTTATTCATCTGGCCGAAAACGGTCATAAAGCTTTGCTCAAGAAATTTCAATATTGTTGTCAGGAAGTTGCCTATTTAGGCTACCTCCTGTCAAAGGAGGGGAGAAGATTGACACCTGAAAGAATAAAACACATTTCTGGCATGTCTGTTCCAAATACACAGAAGGAAGTCAGAGCCTTAATAGGTATGGCTTCTTACTGTAGGTTGTGGATCCCAAACTTCTCACTAGTGATAAAACTGATGTTGGCTTTGACAAAGAAGGGCATTTCTTTGCCGCTGCCATGGAAATCGGAACATCAACGAACATTTGAGCTTCTCAAAACCGCGTTATGCTCTGCACCGGTTCTGGGTACTCCAAATTATGACAAGGCCTTTGTGTTGTTTGTGCATGAATGTGATGGATGTGCTTTGGCTGTGTTAACACAGGAACACAGGGAAGAATAGGCCGTGCGGCTACTACTCTTCCGCCCTTGACCCTGTCGCATGCGCTTTGCCAAGATGTTTGCGAGCTGTCGCTGCTGCTGCCGCGTCTGTAAAACAAGTGAGGGAATGGTCCTAGGCCATGATTTAATTTTGTTGGTACCTCACTCTGTAGATGTCCTATTGAATAAAACCCAAACGCAACACCTCACCTCTGCACGGCTGACGAGGTATGAATTAATTCTGTTTGCCCCTCACATTCAAATTAAGAGGTGTTGTGTTCTTAATCCGGCTGAACTCCTACCTTTCCCGCAAAATACCGTTTGCGGTGACGAAGAATTACATGACTGCCTGTATACCACTGAACAGGAAACGAAGGGCAGGATAGACCTTATAGATACTCCTTTGGGCAATGCAGAAGGGGAGCTGTTTTGTGATGGCTCCTGCTTCAAACTCCCCGATGGTACATCTACAGCTGCCTACGCAGTTACTACATTGAGTATGGTTGTTGAAACTAAGAGAATTCCGCATAACTCTGCGCAAGCCGCAGAGATTATAGCGTTGACCCGAGCTTGCGAACTCTCCGAAGGGCTTACAGTAAACTTATATACTGATAGCCAGTACGCCTTTAGGGTGGCTCACAACTTCGGGAGGCTCTGGTCGGAAAGAGGGTTCTTAACCTCACATGGGACCAAGATTCAGCATGGTCCCCTGATAGTGCAATTGCTCTTGGCACTCTCACTCCCTAGTCAGTTAGCGATCATGAAATGTGCAGCACATCGTAAGGTCATAGATGATGTGGGAAAAGGGAACGCTTTTGCTGACCAGATAGCCAGGCAAACGGCCACAGACCTTAGCGCAGACATGTATGCTCTAAGGGAAATAAAAGATGCCTATGTAATGGATGAGGGTATCGGGTCTGGCGAGATATCCAAACTGACGCCACAATAGAAGAGTCTAACAAGTGGGCCGAAGGAATGGGGAAATTAGATGACGATGGGTGTTGGGTGGATACATTTGAAGGGAAATGGTTGCTCCCTGATTCATATGTGCTGGCGATGGTTACGATGGCACACGGTCCCACGCATGTGTGTGCTCAGCAGATCACGAAAATGTTAGAACAAGTCTGGGTGAATGATAAAATTTTGAAGATTGCACAACGACATGTTCAGAATTGTATGATTTGCTTACAGCACAATGTGGGGAAAGGGACAGTAACTCCAAGGGGTAGCTTTGGGCCCCCTTCTGTTCCCTTCGAGGTCATCCACTTTGATTTTATTGAGATGGAACGGTGTAACAATCTAAAATATGTTCTTGTGATTATTTGTGCTTTTAGTAAATGGGTCGAGGCTTTCCCCGTTAAGGATGCTACTGCCATGACCACTGCAAAGACTATGGTAAAAGAATTCTTTCCACGATTTGGGTTTCCAAGGGTAATTTGGTCGGACAACGGTCCCCATTTTGTTGCAGCAGTAATTTTGCAGATATGCACAGCGTTACACATTGAAAAACAATTTCACTCAGCTAGGCATCCTCAAAGTGCTGGGTTGGTAAAGAGACATTACGGTATCCTAAAGAATAAGCTTGCCAAAACATGTGCCGGGCACCGAACTGAAATGGCCAGATGCCTTACCTATTGTATTGTTAGCCATGCGTACCACACCTCAAACTAAGACTGGGCTCTCTCCATTTGAGGTAGTGATGGGGAGACCTGCTAACATTTGGGGCCTTCCGGAGCCCAAAACCTTGGAGAGGTCGAGAATGTATTGCTTGTAGACTACTGTAACCAGTTGACTAAAAATCTGTATCTCATTTATCATCAGGTCCAATCAGCTTTACCTGTACGGTTTACGGGCCCAGGACACAATATTCAGCCTGGAAGTTGGGTCCTAGTGAAGGCCTACGAAAGGTCTTCCTGTCTCACGCCTCGCTGGAGGGGACCCTACCAGGTGCTGTTGGTCACCCAGACAGCAGTGCGGGTGGCTGGAAAGAAGCATTGGATCCACGCGACGCATGTCAAGAAACTTCCTCACCCGACGCCATCCGTTACAGAAGAAGCAGAACCCCTCGCTGATGCTACAATCTCTGATCCTGGAGTAGCAAACAGCGCTGTGAGTGTGTCGGTGAATTTCTCTGAGCCTGTGGAGCTTGGGGAACAGTCCATTTCGTCTCCGCACTCTTTGAAAAGGTCACTTCCGGAAAACACTGTTTCAAGTTCTGCGACTTCTGTCGCCTCTGATACGTTGCTTCCCTCAGGAAGTGACGTTACCCTATTTCCGGATCAAACAGTACTGGGTGCCACCAGGTACGACCTTCGACGAAGAAAATAGAACTACGGCACAGGTTTTTCCTGTACATCTGGAAAGAAGAAGTGATTGAAAGTTTTCTCTTGTAAAAGAAAGTTCCTTTTGAACAAAAGGGAAAAAGTGATTCTGCTGGCTAGGGTTGGCGAAGGACTAAGAAGTCGCGCAACCGTAGTGTCGCCAGCAACGTACATTGGGGTCGTCGATTGAGAAACGACGATGCCTGCCACCGCCACTGCTCGCATTGGACTTGTAAATAAGGGGGTGACCAACTCGGACAACGAACAATGTGCCTGGGCCCCGAAAACGTATTGCCGTGTTGTGTTAATAGTAATAGGAATTTGTATAATTACCGCAGTGGGACTTTGGTACTTTGAAGAAATGTACCCTCTAAAACCTTTACTGCCAATTGAAATTGTACCTACTGCCTTGACTCCTTCTGTACACCTTCATACTTTGTCACCTAGAGACTCCCAGCATAGACTAAAGTACTATAATAACACTTTAATGAAAATAATGAATTCAACCCATGCCATTTTTAATAAGAGTAATTGCTGGATTTGCACCCATTTACCGCAACATGGGAACAAGGGGCTAGGATGGTATATTCACCCTTTACCTTTAACGACTGCTTGCTATGCCTCTCTCAGAGCACTATTCTTTGGCCGTTGGAATGATAGCATCTCAGGGAACTTTGATGGAACTAATTTAAATGATTTTGAGAAACGTGAATTGACTCCCCTGGGATGTTCGCTTTTTGCAAATAGAAGTAGACCTAATGTTGCTTCTATTAGGTCATCTGACAAACTATCTCTTCCTTTTCAAACTCTAATTTCCTTTAAAATGGCTCCGATAGGCAAGAAGGACGCTGTGCCTCCTTCCTACTCTATTAATCATAGCCCCGATTCAGTCCCTTTTGTGTACAAAGAAATGGCACTCGGGCAATGGGAAACTTTGAAGGTTGCGTGAACATTGTAAATTTGACCGGGGAGAACAGGCCTCTGTATGTAGGGGGGCCTGTCTATTTCGTTTGCGATAGTTCAGCATTTCCCTGGTTGCCCAAGGATTGGCAGGGAACCTGTTATTTAGGAATCCTGTTACCTGGGGTATTCAAAGCTAGTACATTGGAAGTTTCTAAGGCTCGCCCACGGCGGGATGAGAACGGAGATACCCCTGGGCAAGTATTGGGAGATATAGCAAAATCAGTTGTTCCATTTTGGGGACAGATAGCAAATTCTGAAAATATCAGGGGGCTAGCAAGGGTACTGGAGAGAACCATCAACCGGACCACGGATATACTCTACAATATGACACTAGAATAGAAAGCAATAAGATTGGTAGCACTCCAAAATCGGATGGCATTAGATGTCATCCTGGCAGAACGTGGTGGAGTATGCAAATTAGTGGGGTCCGCTTGCTGTGTTTTCGTACCAGATTACGCACCGTCAATTTTCAAAGCAATACAGAACTTGCACATCCTTAGTTCTGAAGTGCACATTCCTGTGGGAGATTGGAATAGTAGCGCTTGGTTCTGGGATTCTCTACGATCCTGGGGTTGGAAAGTGCTTTCTGTTATACTGGTTATTTTGGGAATCCTGCTATTCCTTTGTTGCTGCTTCCAATGTCTACCTAGTATATGTGCAATGCTAGGGGGATGTTGTGCTCAGGCAGTGAGCACAATAGGGCACAAAATGTATGCCCCAGATACAGCATCTAAAGAGTTTGTGTTACAAAAGGTTCTGATGTACGACCTAATGGCTATAGATATTACAGACAATGATTCAGGGTGTATGGATGACAATGCATGGAGTTATTTACAAAGATGTTAGAAATGATATTAGCACTTGGCATAGGCCAAAAGGAGGGTTTGTCGGAATTGAAACAATATTATGCCTCCTATCGTAATAATTGTATGTGTATTGGCCTACGCCAAGTTGTCTAAACATCATATGCGAACAAACTCCACGCCAAGGTCTTGACCTTAGAGAAAGTAATGTAAGTCGCCATCTTGGACTAAGCCGCCATTTTAGGTTCTCTTGTTATGTGGAAGTCACCCTGAACATCAAAATGGAGGCCGAATGACATTCTGAATAAGATTCTGGCCGTTGTGACCTCCGTCCACATGAATAATTAATATGCCTGCAGGCCACTTGTCGGGGTCGCGAACTGAGACCTTGTCCTACTGTTGACCTATATGTAAATATACAACTATATCAGTGAAACCAATCGAAATGCATATATTACAGGATTGACCTGGCAAGGAACCCATAGGCCCAGCTCATAGAATGGTTAACCCGCGAGAAGGTTGGCCAAGGGCTGAACAAATTGTATAAAAGGCTCAAGTATCCCAATGTGCACTCTCTCACTAACGCATGGAACCCTCGTTGAAGTTCGTTACGTTACTCTGAGAGCCGAATAGCTATCCGTTTGTCAATTTACTTGGTAACTGTTGTAGCTTTTAAATAAAGCACTTGTATGTTCTTTGTAACCTGTGTTGGTGTGTTTCTTGTTGGGCTTCCCGGCCTCATATTATTTTTCTGTTTCCACACCTTGGCATCACATACTACCTGGACATTGATGGAATGCCAGTGCTTGCGGTTTCTATAGATGTGCTCAGATGCCCTGGGGGGATGTAGAGCCACATGGGTGCAATCAATGGCATTTAGCACTTTGGGGAATTGTGCCACCCCATAGAAATCCTGGATGACAGCCTGCCTTTCGCAGGTGTTCTGGACAGGTATATGTGCCTGCGGACTGATGGGCGTGCAGTGATGATGGCCAACACCTGGGGTAGGCACCGTGACTGCGTGGCCTGTGACACCCCCCCACTATGGCACTTGTCCGCTGAAATGATCCGGTAGCCAAGAAGTGCAGTACATTGAGGACCTTCTCCAGGGGGCTGAGTGCTTAGGAGCACAGGGTGGGTGATGTGAGGTCATGCTCCCACTCACTGACCAGGTCGAGTATTATGTGAGGTGGAAACCTGTACCTCCCATACACCTGGTCATCAGGCATACCAAAAAGGCTGGTTCTGGGTGTAAAGATTCTGGCCCTGACTATCCTCCTCCTCCTCCTGTGCTATCCCACGGCCACTGCTGCTAGGAACGGTATATTCATCCTGGCGTCTGAGCTTGTTTGTTGTTTGCGCACACTTTTATGCTGCGCGGGTCGACGCCTGCTTCCTGCAAGTCGACGTGCGCCTGCTTCATGCTGGCATACGTGTTTCCGGATTGGACCGTCTTTTTTGGCGCGTTGTAGGCGACCGTGTAAATCTTCCCGCCCACCCCAGGAATACACGTAACACGCTCTCCCAGGCCCAGTCGCGTGTGGAAGTTCACGCGAACCCCGTAATACACGTACCCTGCTGATATTGCGTGTGGAAGTTCACGCGAACCCGTAAAACACGTACCCTGCTGAAATTGCATGTAAAACTACCCGCGCACCCCTGAAATACACGTACCCAGGCCAATCGCACTGCTGGGGGGTGGGGGTGCTGGGAGACATGAGTGGGGGCCTGGTGGAGGGTGCCCCTGGATGCTGGGGTGGGGGTGCTAGGAGACATGAGTGGGGGCCTGGTGGAGGGTGCCCCTGGATGCTGGGGGGTGGGGGTGCTGGGAGACATGAGTGGGGGCCTGGTGGAGGGTGCCCCTGGATGCTGGGGGTGGGGGTGCTGGGAGACATGAGTGGGGGCCTGGTGGAGGGTGCCCCTGACTGCTGGGGGGGGTACAGGGAGACATGAGTTGGATATGAGTGGGGGCCTGGTGGAGGGTGCCCCTGGATGCTGGGGGGTGGGGGTGCAGGGGAACATGAGTGGGGGCCTGGTGGAGGGTGCCCCTGGATGCTGGGGGGTGGGGGTGCAGAGGGACATGAGTTGGACATGAGTGGGGGCCTGCTGGCAGGTACCCCTGGATGCTCGGGTGTGGGGGTGCAGGGGGACATGAGTTGGACATGAGTGGGGGCCTGCTGGCAGGTGCCCCTGGATGCTCGGGGGTGGGGCTGCAGGGAGACATGAGTGGGGGCCTGGTGGAGGGTGCCCCTGACTGCTGGGGAGTGGGGGTGCTGGGAGACATGCGTTGGTGGGCAGTAGTGCAAGGTGACATGTGGGTTGGCTGGGGGGCATGGCCATGGTGGATGGGCTGCCTGCGGGACATGTGCAGGGGTGCAGGGTAGTCCCCTCTGGTGTGAGCTGCCTGCAGGGGCCGTGGAGGGTGTAGAGGCCTGGGAGGACCCACACGGCCAATTCACGTGTAGTACTCCCCTGCACCCCCGAAATACACGTAGGCTGCTGGATTCGCGTGTGGAACTTCCCGCGCACCCGAAGTGCACATACCCTGCTGAAATCGTGTGTGGAACTTCACGCGCACCACAAAATACACATACTCTGCAAATTCACGTGTGAAACTTCCCGCGCACCTTGGAATACACATACCCTGCTGAAATCGCGTGTGAAACTTCACGGGCACCCCGGAGTACACGTACCAAGGACAATTGCGTTTGGAACTTCCCGCGCACCCCGAAATACACGCACATGCTATTTTTCACACAGCGGGTGTCCGTGTTTGTCGCGTACCCCTTTGCACCTCATTTGTCCTAGAGGGCCACAGTATGGATCATTCATCATAGCTGTATATAGGTGCTTTTTGTTAGCGCACATTTTGGCGCACATTTATTTCAGGCACAGGGACGCTACCGCCTGCTTTCTTGTGGCGGACTTGTTTGCCCTGTGCACGTCTTTGCCCGTGCGCTGGTTTGCCCTATTCGATTCCATGAATACGAGTTGGAGGCGAGCGGGTGGGCGTTCCGCGCACTTGCCTCCTGTACTTCCCCCGTGACGCCCATATTTTTACGCGTTGTTCCCCATTCCGAGTGTTACGCCCCTTGTTCTGCCTACTTTTGTTATGTGCGCCGCACTATGTGCGATTTCGCTGTGGCCGTGGCGCACGCCATTGGATGACCTGTGTGCCGGCGTGCACCGCGCACTTTTTCATGGCACATCCAATATTTTTCTCGCGCACGGACTTCCATTAATCGATGTGCGCTGGTTTCCCTGCGATTTTTGCACTTGCACTGCGATTCGCACGTTTTGGCACCTCTGCGTCGGAATTTTCGGCACAAATTAATTCCATGAATCGGCCTGCTAATAAATCAGTAGAAAAGTACTGCAGGTGCACAGGGCTGCACTTCATAAGACATAGCTTACACCGGAGCAATCCGGATATGTTTCACCAGGATGGGGTACACCTATCAAGGAAAGGGATGGGGGTTTTTTCCGACAACATTTTTAGGGCACTCCAAGAACGAGGTTGTAGGCAGGGTGCTTTTGGGGGGGATCTGAGCGGCGTAAGGAACACCCACTCAGGTGTGGCGGCATGTGCCCAGGAACGAAGGCCCAGGGATAACAAGGACTCAGGAGGAGCCTTGGGCAACTTCGGGACTGGACACATGGTGCCCAAAAGCATATGGCAGTGTATTTATTTTGTTGTGTTGTATTTTCTGTAATGAAATAAAATGCCTACGGCCTACAACTTTTCCATACACATAAGTTGATTGTGATTTATTAACTAGGTAGGGATCTGGTAAGAGAAGCAAAGTGAACCCACACTACTCAGCCTATGACCCAGGCCCCGGGCCGCATGAAATGCGGGACGATAAAGGGTCTGGGAGTTTAGGCGCGGGGTGGGGGAAAATGGCGTGAAAGCGTAGGGAGGGGTGTCCGAACGGCGCCACAAGAAACAAAAGCCCAGGAAGGGCAGGAAACAGCAGCTGGGAAGGTGCGAAATGTAACAGCAAAGGGTCAGGGGGTAACCCGACCACCCCCAAGAAGGAACAAAAGGCTGGGGGTGTATAAGTAAGCCAGGAAAAGGAGAGGCGGCACAAACCAGGTAAGAGCTCACCTCTCTCAGGTAGGCTCTTAATGCCTGGATAAGGGGAAGGAAAAACGTTTGCCAACCAACCCACCCTATAATAATAACGGAAGAAGAGGGGTGCAGGCAGGAGCCAGTATGCCGAGTACTCTCTCGGTACACGGTCCAAAAAAGAAGGAGCAAGCAGAAGTGATAACGCCGAGTACTCTTTCGGTACACGGTCCAAAGAAAAGAATGAGCAGGCAGAAGAAGGAATGCCAAGTACTCTTTGAGGACACGGTCCAAGACATGTCGTAGGCGGCATGTGCCCAGGAACGAAGGCCCAGGGATAACAAGGACTCAGGAGGAGCCTTGGGCAACTTCGGGACTGGACACAAGGTGCCCAAAAGCATATGGCAGTGTATTTATTTTGTTGTGTTGTATTTTCTGTAATGAAATAAAATGCCTACGGCCTACAACTTTTCCATACACATAAGTTGATTGTGATTTATTAACTAGGTAGGGATCTGGTAAGAGAAGCAAAGTGAACCCACACTACTCAGCCTATGACCCAGGCCCCGGGCCGCATGAAATGCGGGACGATAAAGGGTCTGGGAGTTTAGGCGCGGGGTGGGGGAAAATGGCGTGAAAGCGTAGGGAGGGGTGTCCGAACGGCGCCACAAGAAACAAAAGCCCAGGAAGGGCAGGAAACAGCAGCTGGGAAGGTGCGAAATGTAACAGCAAAGGGTCAGGGGGTAACCCGACCACCCCCAAGAAGGAACAAAAGGCTGGGGGTGTATAAGTAAGCCAGGAAAAGGAGAGGCGGCACAAACCAGGTAAGAGCTCACCTCTCTCAGGTAGGCTCTTAATGCCTGGATAAGGGGAAGGAAAAACGTTTGCCAACCAACCCACCCTATAATAATAACGGAAGAAGAGGGGTGCAGGCAGGAGCCGGTATGCCGAGTACTCTCTCGGTACACGGTCCAAAAAAGAAGGAGCAAGCAGAAGTGATAACGCCGAGTACTCTTTCGGTACACGGTCCAAAGAAAAGAATGAGCAGGCAGAAGAAGGAATGCCAAGTACTCTTTGAGGACACGGTCCAAGACATGTCGTAGGCGGCATGTGCCCAGGAACGAAGGCCCAGGGATAACAAGGACTCAGGAGGAGCCTTGGGCAACTTCGGGACTGGACACAAGGTGCCCAAAAGCATATGGCAGTGTATTTATTTTGTTGTGTTGTATTTTCTGTAAGAAAATAAAATGCCTACGGCCTACAACTTTTTCCATACACATAAGTTGTCTGTGATTTATTACCTAGTTAGGGATCTGGTAAGAGAAGCAAAGTGAACCCACACTACTCAGCCTATGAGTTTGCCATTGAAGTGGGGCAACTGCTCGGGAGCCGCAGCCAGCCAGCAGCGCAGATGAGCAGCACGGAGAGATGAGGACCAGATCGTGGTGGGCAGAGCCAAGCCAGTGAAAAGAAGGAACCAGCCAGCGTTGCCACAGCAATTGCAAGGGTAACTGACAAGAGGACCGAAGAGCAAGTAGTAAAACAACAGCGGGATAAGAACGCTGGGTTACGAACTCCACGGCACATACAGTGCGCAGAGTGGGAATTTCAATATAAACACACAGAGGCAGTATAATTGTTAGGAAGTTTGGACAATTAAGAGACCGCATGCATCAGCAGCGCAAAAATATGGCTGCAAGAAAGCTCTCAATTTCTGAAGTGCTCCACAGCACACAAAGCACTTTTGTTTATTTGATTAAAGACACCACGGGCAGTGCACAGAGTGTTTTTTTTTTGTTTCAAATAAGCACAAGAAAAGAGAAAATTGATACTTTTGGAGACACTACATTACCGATAGTCAAATGGAAAACATGTTTTCAAATTCACAGTGCACGCAGAGCAAGGGGGTACATTTGTTGGAGAACACGTGACCAGCCACAGCAAAGAATCAGTTTAAAGGAAGAAGGAAGAAGTACAGAAAGACACAGTATTTACATATTACAACAAAAAAAAAGAAATGGCAGCCAGAAAGAAGTCAAAACTCATGGAATGGGCTGAGGAAGCTGAGCTAATACACGGCTGGGCAGGGGTAAGGAAGCGTCTAAGCGAAAGTTCCAATGAAGAGTAAGAGGCCATCAATGTAGTCAAGGAAACAGGGGCACCACCAAAGAAAAAAGTCAAGGCGAGCAAAACTCCAACCACAGCAAAGAAACGGACGGCGCCAGGGCCCAGAAGGAAGAACAATCCAGGTAAAAAGAAAGCTTTTATGACTGAATTGTTAGATGAATTTGCAAACAGGTAGTTGGTACAGCGAGAATCAGTAGTAAACGCCAAATTTGACAGATTGGAAAAAATGATGACAGATTTGGGGAAAAACAACTGCAAATCACAGAGGAGCAGAGGTACCAGTGGACCAAGGGTACAATGGGGAAGGGCCACTAAAGAGCATTGGAAGGCCCTTATCACACACAGAGCCAGAAGGAGATGGCAGGGACCAGCAATATAAGGCCCTTGACATTAACCCCAGAGGTAGAAGGACTTTCAGCACCTTACAACAGTAGCATGGGCAGTGCAGCAGCAACGGCACAAGATCAGAGCGCAGTGGTCACAAACACGCATCTAGTGGAGAAACTAAAAGAGCTGGAGATCGATATTTTAAACAGGTTCAAGAGATCTCTGGCATGGAACATTGAGCAAGTGGTCAAAGAAACTATTTGGAAAAGGGGTATATGGAAATATTTTCATTACTCGAAGCACAACGATGCTTTTAAGGATCCCAAAAGATCGAGGAAAAAATCATAGCGAGAAAATCTCAGGTAGAGCACAATTGGGGTAATACGGTTGAAGGCATTTGCTATAATGGCGAAAGTGATCTTGGATAAAACACCAAATGAAGGGGGAAAATGAATTGCTTATATCAACAAAATCAGAGAAGTCAAGGAGGCTTTTAGGGGGGATGCATGGCTCACTTGTGATGAAAGATTTAGGAGGGCTTTGTCTGAACGCTTTGTGATAGAATGGGACGAGGTCCAGAATGATTTATATGTGCTGAGGGGAAAGGCACCATGTTGCGGGGAAAAGAGCTTGGCACAGGGTAAGACAGCACAGATAAGCAGCAATAAAAGCAGCGACACAGAGAATCAAAACAAGTGTGAACAGCCCTTTCAGGAAAAAGCAGATATGGGGGCTAGGCCCAATACTTGCAGCCAGAGCAACAACAAGCCACAAAACAGCAAAAGGAACATTACTTGTTAGAAATTCGAGAAGGGGTACTGCTCATGGGTCAGCAGTGATCGAAGTGGTGGGAGCGGTCGGCAGCGGTGCTCCTCTACTTATTTTAATTAAGTTTGACTGTCTCTATACTTTTATTTTAAAAAGAAACCATTCCGGAATGGTTTCGTTTTAAAATAAAATTGTAGGAATAAGTTGAAACTTGCACTTTCAGCGCACTGCACTGAGCGTTCCCCTAAACAGCAGGAGCATGTATTTTGAGGTTTGCATTGTGCGTGGGAGGGTGTGTGGCAATAGGGTCTGTGGGGAGCGGTGCCGGCCAGCAGGGGACATAGTTCCACTACTTCTTTTCATACACTTCGACCACTGTGGGTCAGGGAATGTAGGTACAAGCACGCCTGTACAAAATGTGGGAGAGAACACGCCAGCAGTGGGTGTACTATAGAAACAGCCCGTGGTGTTGTGTTATCAACGTGGTTCAGCTCCCCTCTGCAACCAGCAGCAGCGTTTAGCATTAGTGAGTGGGTACCTTATGATGGAACAATGGCTTCTGTGCATCCAACACCCCGCCACGAGGAATAACCGCCCGGCTGGGATCTGGCTCTACCTTTGACGATTCCTGTTTAAAGGAACCAAACGAATAACACTAACTTCCTGGAAGAAAAATGCCCAATTAATGTGGACCTTTTCTATTTAACAAGGGAGCGCCTACACTAGGACGGACAGCTACTTCAACAACCAAAACCCGTTTTTAAATTAAAGATTCTCCAACCAGAGAAGAACACAGACCAATTGCTTGATTACTCTATTTTATGTTCATGCCTTCTCCTGAAGAAAGTCCCACCACTTGTCATAGAGGACTGAAACATGTTGAGTTGGCAATCTAATAGTAACATCAGATTGTATTTAAACATCTAGAGATCCATTAAGATCAAAAACCTATATCAATTAAGGATTCATAGCAAAGGTTAAAAATTGAAAATTTAAATGGTTGTATTTACACACGTGTCTATCTTTTTAGAATAATTGTGTTTGAAATACTTATGTCATTGTTATACTTGTGTATATTTTAGAGTGTCTGAAAATGAATTTTATATGTATTATGTTTCCCTCACTAACGAGAGTTTTTTTACCAAACAACCTATAATAAAGTTTATATTTTTTAATGTAATTTTGAGAGAGTGAGTAGCTGTTGACAATCCATTCTCCTACCTTCTCTATACTTTACAAGTTAAATTTTTTCCCAAATTTAAGGTAGGAGTCCACTTTACAGTGGTTTTATTGGGATCTCCCCAATGTTTTTCGCACCAGATTACCCAACAGTGGGCACAAGAAAAAAGAACAATAAGCTTGCAAGGGACAAGATCAGATTGACTCCAGGGAGAACTCCAATTAAGGTCAAGGTATTTGCGTCAGTATTAGCGGCTTATCCAGACAAAAACATCATTCAGATCATATAAAAATGTTTCCAGGAGGGTTTCAGCATCCAGTTTGAGGGCAAAGGATCCTCGAAAATCCCAATAACCTTGAAATCAGCAAGGGAAAACCCCACGATTATCAGGAAGAAAATCCTGAAAGAGCTAGAACTAGGCAGAATTGGGGGACCTTGGGATGAAATGCCTTTCAAAGAATACATATGTTTTCCTCTAGGCTTGGTACCTAAGAAATAACCAGGTCAAATGAGAATGATACATCATTTATCTTACCTCCTAGGGCAGTCAGTAAATTATGGGATTCCTGAGACAGAAACTGCAGTGACTTACACCCACTTTCAGGAGGCACTCCGAATAGTCAAGAAATGTGGAATGGGGCATTAATGGCAAAACTGGATATCGAGTCAGCATTTAGCCTTCTACCAGTACACCCAAACTCTCAACCTTGGCTGGGTTTCACATTCGAAGAAAAATTCTATGTGGATAAATGCCTACCAATGGAATATGCAATATCATGTGCCCTATTTGATCAATTCAGCTCCTTATTTCGATGGGCCTTCTTAAAACTATTGCCAGAGGCACACGTAGTACAGTACCTGGATGACGTTATGCTGATATGTCACCCAGGAACAGGGGAATGCCATAACGCATTGGCAGTGATGATGGTAATGGCAGCACAGTGGGCCATACCACCGGCTAAAGGGAAAACTACGAACCCAGCAACTAACAACATTTTCTTAGGCATTGAAATAGATTCTAGAGCAGGAGTGTGCAGGATATCGAGCAAGAAAGTAGAAAAATTACTGGATAAAATCAAGGCCTTAAGAGGAAAGGGCAAAGGCACAATTAGAGAAATACAGACGTTGGCAGGAAGTCTACATTTTTCAGCCAGGGTGATCCCACAGGGCAAAACATTTGGAAGATTTGTGGAACTAAGGACAAAAGGCTGCCAGAAGCCCCATTTGCACATACAACTGGGGGAAGTGGTTAAAAGTGATTTACTGATATGGGAGGAATTCCTTACAAAATTCAACGGTACAACAATACGGTGCACGCCATTGAACACGGTCAATAAGAGGGTGCTTTTTACCGATGCAGCAGGGAGTAAAGGTTTTGGGGCAATTCTGGGCACAGCATGGTTCACTGGCAAATGGCCAGATACTTGTCATACAGCAGGCTGGACCAGAAATATTACACTACTGGAGATCTGGCGCACTCAGTTGGCAAACACGGAGCTAAGCACATGGTCAGATAACATGGCAGTAGTTGGGATTATTAACAGAAGGACAACCAATTGCCTGCTGGTGTTAAAGATTTTAAGAGCACTAACCAAGATTACACTGAGCAAAAACATTATGGTAAGAGCGAAACGCATCGCCGGAAAGGATAATAACACTGCAGATGCATTGTGTCGATTTCACTGCAGCATATTTCGCCAAATGGCCCCAAATTCCAGGAGAGATATGACGGAATTTGAAAAGGACTGCTGGGAATTTCTGGCAGACAGATAAGTGCTGCATCTACGCCAACGCTGGACAGCCGGGGCCGGGATGCACAGCCATCAACAGCACACACCTCAGACATGGGTGGCAGCTGGAATTCAGTTCCGACATAAATCGCAGACACTGCAACGGGGTTGGTTTTAGACCTGTCCAAGAAGGCAATGGCAACCAACACCACTGCACAATATAGTATGTGTCTGAAAACAGTACTAAATGTTACAGGTTACACATGTTGAGTAATTAACAACAAAAGATATCAACAAGTTCCTGGAGTGGGCTTACAGACAAGGGGTAAAAAAAGAATAGGCAAAAAGGCATCTGACAGCAGTAGCATATTTTGCCAAGATACAGGGAGCGTCAGACCAGACCCGCAGTGCATTAATATTATATGCCTTCAAGGGATGGGGGAAATAGAGGGGCACCAAAAGGATAAAAGGCACCCTTTTGATTTCTAGAAATTAACAATTTTAACAGGGGTATTACAGGCAATATGCTCCCACCCATACAAGACTTTACTGTTTAAAACTGCATTTATGTTAGCATATTTTGTGGCTTTTAGGGTGAGCGAGCTCATAGCGTCGAGTACGAAAGCCAGTAATGGTTTGGTGAAATTTGATTTAAGGGTAAGAGCGGACAGTGTCACCATTGAAGTCTAGACATCCAAAACAGGTTGCAAAAGGGAGATAAATATTTAATGTACAGAGGATGTTACCAACTGCCCGGTATGCACCACTTACCAATACAATGGCCAGCGTGCACTAGTGGGTGGTCGTTTCCTGATTCATAGGGACACATCCGCACTAAGCCAGTTCCAATTCAAAGCAGTGCTCATGAAAGCCATAGATAAGGCCAGATGGGACACTGAAGAATGTATTTGTATTTTATTGAATTTATATAGCCCTTTAATCCAAAGTGCTTTTCATAAGAACAAGCAAAAATACAACAAGCATAAGATGACAACTGAATCACAACTCGAAAACAGTATAAGGAACAATTTACAATATTGCTGAAGTGAGGCGGGAGTAGGGAGGGGCATAGGTGTGCGAGGGAATGGTATGTATTAGTGGAGGTAAGAGCAGATGTAAGAGGGAAGGCAAGAAGGTGTGAGGAAGAAGAGAGGACAGAGTAAGCCTAGATGAGAGCAGGTGGTGGGGAAGAAGGAGGTAGAAAGGATGGAGAGGGGAAGGAAGAGCAGGAGTAAGAGGTGAGGAATGAGGGGGTGGGAGGAGAAGGAGAGGAAGAGAAGGGTGTTGGGGAAAGGAAGTGAAAAAGATAGGATTTTAGAGAAGAGCGAAAGGAAGGGTAGGAGGGAGAAGAGCGGATGTGGAGAGGGAGGCGGTTCCAGTGGAAGGGAGCGAGGAGTTGGAAAGAGCCGAAGCGGGAGGGGGCTCAGGGTGGTAGAGGAGGAGAGAGTAGGAAAAGATTAGCAGAGTGGCAAGAATGAGAAGGGGAATAGAAAGTAAGAAGGGAGGAGAGGTAGTGGGGGGCAAGACCATAGAGGGATTTGAAAACAAGACAGAGGAACTTGAATTTGAGCTGGGAGTGAGAAGAAAGCCAACCTAGAGAGGTGAGAGAAGAGGAGATGGAATCAAGGGGTGAGAGAAGGCAGAGTGAGCGGATGGCAGAGTGGTAGAGATAGAGAGAGATGAGGGTCAATATGAAGACCAAGGTTATGGATATGGGAGAGAAGGAGAGCTGGGAGGGGGGAAAGAGAATGGGAGGGGGAGGGGAGGGAGGAGGAAGAGTGTTGGCAGGGAAGAAAAGGTGTTCAGTTTTTTCAGCATTAAGATAAAGGAAGTGAGAGGACATCCAGGATTTGACAGCAGAAAGGCAAGAAGAGAGTTTATCGTGAATGTCGGGAGAGAAGGAGGATAAGGAGAGGAAAAGCTGGGTATCATCAGCTTAGAAATGGTGCGAGATACCAAAAGAGGAGATGATAGGAGCTAGGAAGGAAGTATAGAGTGAGAAAAGAAAGGGGCCAAGGACAGAACCTTGGGGAACTCCGTGGTTGAGAGGATATGTGGGAGAGGTGGAGCAACCCCAAGAGACAGAAAAGGTGTGGTTAGAGAGATATGAGGAGAGCCAGTTGAGAACATTGTCCTTGAAGCCAAATGAGGAGAGGGAATTGAGGATAAAAGGATGGTCAACAGTAGCAAAAGCAGCGGAAAGGTCAAAGAGAATAAGAATGGAGGAGTGTTTTGAGTAGTTTTGCAGAGAGGAGAGAGTTAAGAACAGAGGTGAGGGAAGTTTCAGTGGAGTGCAGAGGGCGGAGCCGGATTGGGTAGAGGGAAGGAGGGAGTGGTTAGAGATGAAGGAGGAGAGTTGAGAATAGACAATGCGTGCGAGAAGTTTGGAGAGGAAGGGTAGGAGAGAGATGGGGCGATAATTGGAAGACAATGTGGCACCCACTGTTTGAGAACAGGTGCAGCAACAACAGCCTGGCAAGGGGGCCTGTGGGTGCAGCAGGTAAAAGCAATAGAGGGATGGAAATCAGAATGTTACAAACGGTACATAAGGCCGGAGCTAATTCGATTTTTCTTCACGGACAGATCGCGATGCCCCCCTCAAATCACCATGGATATTAGGACATTCTTTCCTGTTCAGAACAGGGAGATGGACGAAGGAAACAAAAGAAAGAACAGCTTTTCAAAACACCATTATGTCATGATGGGGGTACAGGGGTTTGAACTGGCCAGACATTCACAACAGGCTAGCTGACTTGGTGGCGCTCTGGGACCCTCTGGAATTTCTAATTATACATCTGGGGGCAATGATTTAGTGACAATGGGGAGAAAACTGTTATTGGCAGATGTGTCTACCTCGCTAGTGGGGATATCCCACAACTGGAAAGAAACTGACATTTTTTGCTCAGGGTTGCTGCCCAGGAGAACATGGTTGGGGGCAAACGTGTATAAAGCCATTGATAAAGCAAGAAAGAAATTTAACAGAGGGGTAGAGATATTCTGTGCAAGCAGGGGGATACATTTAATTAGTGCAATATCCCTAGCAATCCCGGAACTTTTCCACAAAAATGGGACCCATCTGTCTGAAAAAGGGATGGAACATTTTTACAGAGAAAAAATAGACAACCTGGCAGAAAAGGGATGTAGGTAGAAACTTTTTTGGGGGGGCCTGGAAGGCTGGTAACCCATACAAGTGTGGTGGCACGGTCCAGGGGGCACAACCATGGACCTTGTGCTCAAAAGTGTACATTATGTATTACTATCATGATTATGATGATTGTGTAATACTATGTGATGTGTGCAATAAAAACCACAGCATTTTATTGCCAACACTTACACAATGCTTTTGTGGTCTCTGTGGGGAAGATGGGGGACAGTCACTAACCTCTTGGGTCCACAGGTTAGTATGAGGCACTGCCCCCCTCTTGCATGCATTGGGACTGCTGACCTCCCTGGCATGACAAAGATTGGGCGGCGTCTCCGGCGTCCACCTTTTAAAACATACACCCAACTGGGGAAGCCTGAAGTGGCGCGTGAGCTGCTGCCTGCAACACACCCCCACCCTCCCGACTGCGGGAGAGCGTAGTCAGACCCTCATCGCTGTGAAAAGTGACAGGCTTGAGAGACTACATCCGATGTGGCTCCCGGTATCCCTGGGTGCGGATTTGCCAGCGAGTGATGTGCTCTCCGCCTCCGAGTCCACGAGCTGGAATGTGTATTGAGCCCGTCTGTCTAGTAGGTTCAAAATAGACACATCAATGATGCATGGCTTTGGGTGCCCTCCACAGCCAGCTCCTTACTCTCAACTCTCCTCGACTAATAGAATACTGTTGGCCAAGTATGGTTGGCTCAACGTTCCCCGTGAGCAGTGAGTGGCTGTGTGTGCTGAAATGCCACATATCTAGAGTGCTTGAACTAGACACAGCAAAACAACATGTTCTTGTGGGAGAGCAGCCTGCATGGTGTTTAGCAGCCAAGCAAGCACATGATCTCTGCTCTCCTGGACTAATAAAGGCCAATGCCCAGTGTCCCCAGGGACTGAGTTTGAAGTATATTGATTTTTTATGTGATTCCGCTTGGCCCCAGTGCCCCCCAGTGCCCCCAAGTGCACCGACTGTTGATGTATATTTTTAATGGACGTGCAATCATTATTGACATGTGTCCTCGCTTTAATGTATGTCCTTGGCATGGGATGTTTTAACCAGAGCCCCGTGTCAAGGCCACATGCTGTGTCACCATG